>NC_063162.1:140814268-145614268 GCF_023159225.1 Perognathus longimembris pacificus
CAGTGTTTTGGTTTTCATAGAATTGATTTTGATAGGTTTTAATTTTATCCTCTGCTGACCTCAAGGAATATTGCATAGAAGTGTTCTGAAAATCCGTCCAGTAGTAATGATATATTACAAGGTAACTTGAGGAAATGGAAAGTGTTGGGAGAGAATAATGAAAGCAGCCATTCATTGATCAAGATGCATTTCACTCATCAACCGACCTGTTGAAACTCCATTGCTCATAATAATAAAGATTATAATCATTCATTCAATGAAAATACATTATACAACTTCTACATGCCAAATACTCTATGAAGTCAGAGAATACAGATGAATGAGACAGACAAAAAGCTCTCCCTTTGTTGGATTTATATTTAAGCAAGTAGGTAGAAGACAGATGAAAAATAAGATAAAGATGTAAGTTGATAACAAGTGCTACAGAAAAAAAATGACATGAGGGGGTGTAGAAGGAGTGTTGAGATTTTGACTAGGCTGTCTAGTGTGGACGAGTCCAGGGATATGGAATATGGCGCATGTACTTTGCTTGGTATTTCACATGAGGATCTTGCTCATTATTTAGTCCTGTGAGGATGCTTATTATATTACTGAGGATCCATGGGAAAAATTTGCCTTTGATGTTGGGGTGATTTCTTGAGTGACTAGCTCTTTCATCTTCTTTGTACCAAGTATCCTGTAACAGACCTTGGTTACTGCCTTGTTAAACTCAGAAGGAAACTTAAAACCTTGGCATGGATGGGAAGTGCTGATCCTTTTCCTGGCATTGTCTTACCTTTCCTACCTTTCTTTAGCTTTTGTCCCAATTGACTTGCCTGCTTATTTAAAAGTTTACTTTATGTCATTATATTGTATTTACAATGGATAGATAGGTAGGTAGATAGATAGATAGATAGATAGATAGATAGATAGATAGATAGTTCTGGACACTGTTGCTTAGCATTTTTACTCAAGGCTAGTGCTCTACCACTTGAGCCAGAGTTCCACTTCTGGCTTTTTAGTGTTTTTGTTTTTTTCTTTTTGGCCAGTCCTGGGGCTTGAACTCAGGGCCTGAGCACTGTCTCTGGCTTCTTTTTTATTTTTATTATTTTTTTTTAATTTTTTTGGCCAGTCCTGGGGCTTGGACTCAGGGCCTGAGCACTGTCCTTGGCTTCTTTTTGCTCAAGGCTAGCACTCTGCCACTTGAGCCACAGCGCCACTTCTGGCCATTTTCTGTATATGTGGTGCTGGGGAATCGAACCCAGGGCCTCATGTCTATGAGGCAGGCACTCTTGCCACTAGGCCATATCCCCAGCCCCATGGCTTTTTAGTGTTAATTGTAGATTTTAGTGTTGATTGTAGGCTGGTTTTGAACTATGACCCTTAGATTTCAGCCTCTGGAGTAGCTAAGATGACAGGCATGAGTCACCACCAGTACCTGGCATGATTAAATATTTCTTCAAGTAAGATAAGGCATCAATAAAAATACCTACATACTTATATGGGTACAGACAATACACAGACAAACATACAGACACACATATAAACAAATTATCATGTGAAGGTGTGTCATATTTTCCTCATTTATTGTTCCTTAAACAAAAAAAATTCTTATCCAAAAAAGATTTTCATTCTTCATAGTACTTGCCTTTGATAGGTGCTCATTAAATATTTATAGATAACAGTTTTAGTCATAGTTCTAACTTAAATGGGGAAGATATTCATGAGTATTTTAAGAGTTTCTATGGGAGTATTGAGCAATATGGTGGCAAAGTTTAGTTTTTATAAATAATAATATGTAAAATGTCATACATTTGTAAGATAAGGAAATGAGGTAAATTTGGAATGTGGTTGATATGTGACCCCTTTTCTGAAAGTTTTAAATTAGTGTGCTTTGATATTCTAAGATGACAAAACCTTTTGAAACCTATCAGGCAAATTCTCCAGAAAATGTACATAAAATTAATATGTAGTGTTAGAGAAGTTACAGACCCTTTAAAGATAATTCATACCCCAATCCACAGTAACAAGTGCTTGCTCTACATTTTTTATTTCATTTAAAATAATACAAAGAAAATAAATAAACAAATAATGCAATAGAAAGGAGGAAAAGAAGGAAACAAAAAAAGTTTATCTATACCCAAGTACCAAGAGAAAGCCAGTATTCATCAAATTTGGGTATATTTAGTGGTTTTTTTTCTTTCTTCTCTTGTGCCAGTATAGTATTGGGACTTGAACTCAGGGGCTGGATGCTATCCCTTAGCTTTTTCACTCCAGGTTAGTGTTCTGCCACTGAGTCACATCTCTACTTCTGGCTTTTTGCTGGTTAGAGGCAAGTGTCTCATGGGCTTTCAGGCCTTGATTGGCTTTGAAATATGATCCTCAGGCCTCAGGCTTCTGAGTAGCTGGGATTACAGATTTGAGCCACCATTCCTGTTGTTGCTATATTTAGTTTTGTCTCTTTTATTTTCATTTAAAAACAAGTTGAGCTTATATTATTGACACAATTTTGTATCCTGACTTATAACAACATATAAGTAGTCCTCAATGAAATAAAAATGCTTTTGAACATGATTTTCAATGAGTGCGTATATCAGCCTATAAGTACACTATCTTGTGCTGAGCTGTTTCTAATTGCTTGCCTTTGGGCCTTTTCTGTCTTGTTTACTTCTTACTTGCCGTAGGCACCTTGAGATCAAACATTGTGGATATATCCCCAATTTCCCTATCATAATTAAAACTAATGATAAGTTGCCTTTCAGCAAGATTGATCCAGTTATTTTGGCACCAGAAATATGTGAAAATACCTTACAAAGTGTTTTTCCTCCCTAGTGTGGATTAGTACCATTAAAACTGAAGTAATTAAAGCTTCCTGTATTGGATAGGTAAAATAGGTAAAAAAAAAAAATAGGTAAAACTTTGATCTCTTATGTCTTTCTTTGACTACTAGTGAGGTTTAATTTTTTTTTGACAGTCCTGGGGCTTGAACTCAGGGCCTGAGCACTGTTCCTGTCTTCTTTTTGTTCAAGACTAGCACTCTACCACTTGAGCCATAGTGCCACTTACGGCTTTTTCTGTGTAAGTGGTGCTGAGGAATCAAACCCAGAGCTTCATGCATGCTAGGCAAGCACTCTAACACTAAGCCACATTCCCAGCCCTGAGGTTTACTTTTAAGACGATGTTTTCCGTGATTTGTCTTTTCTTTTTTAACGAATGATGATGCATTTGGCTTATTAACATATTGAAGGATTCTTTTTCTTATTTTAGTTTGCTCTTTCTGTACAACAGAGTTTTTCCAGTAAAGATCAATTCTTTTTCATTAAAAATATAATTTTATTGTTATTAATAAATATAATTTATTGTTATAAAGTGTTGTACAGATGAGTTACCATTTTATAAGCCAAGTAATGAATATATTTCTTCTTTCTCTCTCTTTTTTCTGGACCGTGTCACTCCTTCCTTTGCTTTCCCCCAGTTTCCCCCTTTAAGCCCTGCTCACAAGGTTCACGGGTCATTTTCCACATAGTGTATACTGAATAGCATGATTGTACTTGTTCACAATTCCTCCCTCCCTTTCCTCAACCCTCATTTTTTAAAAATAAAAGTTTATTCTTAGGTATTCTATCTTTTTTGTTACTGTAATGCAGAGGAGTTTGCTTTCACTGTAGTCTCTAAATGGTGATTACTGCCATACATAAAGGGTATAGGTTTTTTAATGTTTATGTTCAAAGTGATCTTCAATTGATCATGGAATTTTAGGGCATAGTCTCAATTTTTGTCTACCAGGTAAGATTCTTTTATTTCCCCCCTAAGATTTATGCTTCTGGTTTCTACTTTGCACCTTTTACTTGTTAATTCCTCCCGAATAATGTCAAGTAATGGAGATGATTCTAGGTCTTTATGTTCTTTGCCTCATCTTAATGGAGACAGCAGCAATATTTCATTGTTAAGTGCAACGGTGCTAGGCTTAGGAGAACTCTTTGAGAATGAGCTGAGGATGTTGTCCATGTCAGTTCTGCATATATTATCATGAGCTCATGGTTTACAGCTTACTGGCTTGTTGCTTTTATTTATTTGTTTAT
This sequence comes from Perognathus longimembris pacificus, assembly GCF_023159225.1. Lineage (NCBI taxonomy): Eukaryota > Metazoa > Chordata > Mammalia > Rodentia > Heteromyidae > Perognathus > Perognathus longimembris. Next base: position 140,818,330 of record NC_063162.1, read on the forward strand.
TTATTTCTTCACATTGAAATTTATTTGAGGGTAATTTTATTTGGTCATAGCAAATCATTTAGGTTAAACTAAATTGAAGGTCTCATATTTTATTTACTTATTATTTATGTGATACTTACAAAAATGAGACTGGTGTATTAGTTTTCTTGCTTGAAACTCTTTTTGTTGTTGTTGGGTTTGGGGGCCAGAACTGGGCATGTTAGATTTATGACCTGAGTTGAGTCACTTTTAATCTTTCTCTATGTACTGAACAATATGTAGCCTGGGAATGATCTGCTCCTTTAAGCCTTTGGATATGGAGATATGAAATCCTACAGCTGAGACCTGTTATAGAAGGTGATTATTTGATAACGTGTTTTGCTTTCTTCTGGGGTTATGATTTAGTAAATGTGAAATGATCCATTTACATTGGATTCGTTTACATTACTTCACCTGCTTGCCCTCTTTCCAGACTTCCCTTCTTCTATCTCTCCTTTGTTTCCTTGGCTCCATTCTCTTTTCTTCTCTTGTTTGGGCATTGTAGTGATATGGCGGTAAAGGCACTGCAGAGACACAGTGTACTGCTAGATGACTAGTGTGATGGAGAGAGGCAGGATCAAGTGGGAGAGCAGGAACATTGCAATGGAAGGCCATTGCAGCTGGATTGAAGAAGAGAGAGAAAATTGATGTAACGCAGAAGCCTGGAGTGGCCAGGAGACAGTTTGAGTCAGCATTGGAGCTGGTGAGATCAGCTCTGCAGCATTGATTGAGCATAGTTGTTAGAGAAAAGGGAAACTGTAAGCTGAGCTGCACATTAACTGGAAACAACGAAGAGATCTTGATGTTCAAATAGGAAAGTGCAATGGGTCTTATTGCTCTGTGAGCTAGAGGGCATGGGCAAGGCTGATAATAAACACTGTTGTTGTTTTGGACACTGCCTTAAGTAGCACATGGAAAAGCATGGAAAAGTGTGAAAGTTGCCCGAGATTGTTTTTAATGCTATAACATGGAAAAGAATCTGGTAAATCTCTTTTTACCCAGTATGGGTATAAGGGTAGTGAAATCACTTGTGGATACATCATGGTGCATTTTATCTTGGTCTAGCACCTCACTTTGAAAACTGATTGGCCTATTTCTAGTCTGCTAAATGTGCCTACTTCTGTATGCTGTATAACAATTCAGAAAAATTTAATTATGCATAGAAGACATGTGTAAGCCATTTCTTTACAACCTATTTGAAATAGAAAAAAATTGAAAGAAAATAATACATGTGACTCTAGATAAAGAATGAGCTAATAAACTAGTTATTCAAACAGTGGAGTAATAGACAACACCTAAAATGAGTAATTACATATCAAAAATTACTGTGAGTATAGAAAAGAAGGTTGGATTTACAGTATAATATTATTTATTTAAAATGTAGAAAACCCACAGAAGACAATATATGGTGATTTTTAAGGCACACACATAAAATAGGTAGTGCAAACATAAAAATGTTGCATACCAATCCCCTAGAAAGGAAAAAATAAAGAATGGCTAAAAAAATCACTTTAATCTTTAAAGAAGGCAGAAAGAGATTTTTAAGGAAATATAATAAAATGTTTACATGTAGTCATTTAATTTTTATTTCAATGATAATAAATCATATAACATTAAAAGTTAATATAACTCATAAATTAATTCATTTAAACTTACTAATATTTCACACTTAATTGTGATGGCATCTGAAAATGTGGCTTTATAATACTTTTGAAATGACAATTTATAATTTTGGAAAAGTAATAAACTGGATGCCATGAAAAGCCATAAACTACTGGCTTTTAAATATTTTAGCATAATGACTACTTTTTAGCAGAAAAGTTACACTTTCCTGGTGGTTATAATGGTGCTGATAGCTACTGAAAAAATTGAGGTTGCTTGACCTTGGATCCAGAATGTTTTCTAAAGGCCCATGGGTTAGAGAGTATCATTAAAGCTGATGTGAAGATCTCCATCTCTTCCTCCTCCCCACCCCCCCACCCCACTTCCTTTGTTCCCTAGACATGGTGAATGGCTTCCTTCTGCCAGACACTGTGTGGTGTGTGTGTGTGTGTGTGTGTGTGTGTGTGTGTGTGTGTGTGTGTGTCTGTGAGAGAGAGAGAGAGAGAGAGAGAGAGAGAGAGAGAGAGAGAGAGAGAGAGAGAGAGAGATTGTGATTCATGGGCCTGAACTCAAGGGGCTGAGTGTATCCCTGAGCTCATTTGCTCAAGGCTAGTGCTCTACCACTTTGAGCCACAGTTATACTTCTATAACTGTTCTATAACGGTTAATTGTAGATAAGAATGTCACAGACTTTCCTGCCTGGGCTGGCTTCCAAACCCAATCTTCAGATCTCAGCCTCCTGAGCCGCTAGGTTTACAGGTGTGAGCCACCAGTGCCTGGCCTATGCCAGACACTTTTACTGTGATGTTTCTTCTCTGTGGGGCCAAAGCCACAGAACTAATTGATTATGGACTGAAACCTCTGAAATGGTAATCCAAAATGAACCTTTTCTCTTCATAAGTTGAATTCTCTCATTTATACTAGAAATGGAAAACTACCACAATGATTCTGTGGAAGGAATTGGCATTTATTCCATTTGAGAATAATGAAAGGTGTTAGCAATTACTAGTCTCAGAGATGTCAAATGTTAAACTTTTTCCTATTTTCCTATTTGTACTCACATTTAATGTTCCAATCAAGATATAATTTTTTTAAATCAGTGTTTACTCTAGTTCGTTTTATCTATAGAGATTCCCACACCAGTTGCTTAGCAGTCTATCCCTGGGAAGGGTCCATGAGTTGATGCTAGTTACTGGGGCCAATCACTTCTTGCCCTGACAGTGCAGGAAGGAAACTGACCTGACCTCATTCCAGCATCTGCATCATCCTGCAGAGCTCCCATGGTCCCACTGATTAGGGAAACTGTGCCACTTCCCACTGTTCGCAAGGTAGGATGTTCTTCTGTAAAGCCATGTGCTGCTCCTTCGTGCCTTCCTCCCCTCCCTGCCTTCCTCCCCTCCCTCCCTCCCTCCCTTCCTCCCTCTCTCCCTCCTTTCTTTCTTTCTTTCTTTCTTTCTTTCTTTCTTTCTTTCTTTCTTTCTTTCTTTCTTTCTTTCTTTCTTTCTTTCTTTCTTTCTTTCTTTCTTCCTTTCTATTTTCTTTCTCTCCCTTCCTTCCTTCCTTCCTTCCTTCCTTCCTTCCTTCCTTCCTTCCTTCCTTCCTTCCTTCCTTCCTTCCTTCCTTCCTTCCTTCCTTCCTTCCTTCCTTCCTTCCTTCCTTCCTTCCTTCCTTCCTTCCTTTTATCCTGGGGCTTGAACTCAGGGCCTGGGCACTGTCCCTGAGCCTCTTTGTACTCAAGGCTAGTGCTGTACTACTTGAACCACAGCACCACTTCCAGCCTTTTCTGAGTAGTTTATTGGAGATAAGAGTCTCAAGGACTTCTCTTACCAGGCTGTCTTTGAACCATGATCCTCAGATCTCAGCCTCCTGAGAAGCTAGGATTACAGGTGTGAGCCACCAGCATCCGGCTCATGTGCTTTTTCTATTTGTCCTCACACCACTGAAGCCAAACAAGGTAGGTAGTCACCAAAACTATGCATTTGGCCTACATTCTTTTCATAGTCTCCACCTATTTCCTCTTTGTCTGCTTCGGATCACTGTGTTTGGCTTAGCAAGCACTTATTGAACCTCTATTTTGAGCTAAGAACTCTATCATATATTGGTAATAAAATTGATGATCAATATTTACCTCCTGCCTTCAAGACTGGTGTTTGATGACTACGAATTGGCTTTTAAATCTTCTTATGAATGATGAAAACAGAAAACATTTGAAATTTTCCATCTTGTCTTCCCTTTTGATACTTGGGTTTATATTTCTGGGTGCCTACTAAATTTTTTTTCTAGCTGTTTTTTCAAGAAAAACATAATCAAAATTGTTTTCAAATTCTTTTATTTCTGACATCATGATATCCTTCTGACTTGGCTTGAATCCTCACTTTTTACACCCCCTTTCCCCCCATTCCTTCTGCAGTTAGTTAATGGTCCCGGTTATTTTCCATTCCCACGGCTGCTTAGGCTCTTGCCACCTCAATTCTGAGCTACCCTAATTGCCTCTTAATTAGTCTCCTTGACTCTATTCTCTCCATCCTGATACATCTATTATTGTGGGCAGACTGGTCTTCCTAAAATATCCTTTAAATCATGCTACGATGCTACACCTAAACCTTCAGTGAATCTTACAGTTCTATTCCAGTATTCAAGGTCCTCCATTCTGGGGCCCAATCTTCTTTCACATCTTCATCTCTACACCTTAACTTTCTTGGTTCTTACCTTCAGGCAAGTTCAGTGCTACTGCTTATAGTTATTAACATGGAACAAAGACCAGTACAGATTTTATTTGATCAGAGTTTTGAGCTATTCATGTTTAAGAGCCAATGTAGTTTATTCTTCTGCACATATACTTACTTCATTGTGGTAGCTCGTAATCCATGGAGAATGTTGATATCATCTGGATGCTTTAAAAGCCACTCATGCTTGAGTCCCATTTATAGAGATTTTGAATCAATTGGTCCAGTTATTAAAATTTCAAGTTTCTCCCAGGACGGCTTATGTCAGTAATCTCAGCTAATAAGGAGGTGGAGATAGAAGGATTGTGTGTGGGGCCAGCATATGCCAAAGCACTAGACAAAGCTATTTGGGAAACAAATGAAAAGCATAAGAAATAGGGATGGAGCTCAAGAGGTACAGCACTTGTCTAACAAGCATGAGGCCCTAAATATCTCTATAATAAATGAATGAAGAAAGAAAGAACAAAGGAAAGAAGGAATGAAAAAGGAAAGAGCAAAGGATGAAAAAGAGAAATGAAAGGATAGGAAGAAAGAGGATAGAAGTATGGGTAAACAGGGTAGACAGAAAGAAAGAAGGAATCAAGGATGGATGAAGGAAGGATAGATAAGAAAGAAGGAAGTTTGCTTTTTTCAGATGATTCCTTTTTTTTTTTTTTTTTGGCCAGTCCTGGGGCTTGGACTCAGGGCCTGAGCACTGTCCCTGGCTTCTTTTTGCTCAAGGCTAGCACTCTGCCACTTGAGCCACAGCGCCACTTCTGGCCGTTTTCTGTATATGTGGTGCTGGGGAATCGAACCCAGGGCCTCGTGTATATGAGGCAAGCAAGCACTCTTGCCACTAGGCCATATCCCCAGCCCCCAGATGATTCTTTTGAGCTTCTTAGTTTGAGACCTCGGTCTTCTTAGGGAGGAGTACTAAGCACAAAGCTTTGCTGCTACTGCTGTATAGGACAAACAACGAGAGCAAATTAACGGCATGAAATATGTGTTGGTTCCAGGCATGATTTTCATTTGTGTTGCAATGTAAGTAACATTCAGATTATTAGGCTGACTTGACTGTGTTTTGGGCCTGGATATTTTTTTCCACTGGTAATTGCCTTTGTTAGTGTACAATTTGAAGGAAAAAGAAAATCTAGGTTTCTAAAAGTATCCTCTGAGGGGGAGGGTTTATACTCTTAATTTGGATGCTACATTTTCCATCACCATAGGAGGTCTCTAAGAAAAACACAAACAGGGGCTCTCACATTACCGTCATGGGCAAATGAATCATGTTCTAATTGCAGATTTTCAACAGGATGGCTACAAGTGTGTCAGAAAAGCTAAGAAAATTATTTGCTATAGACACACAAAAGCTTCTGGTCTTTTATGCTTATTTTTAGAGACCTATTTTGTGTTTATAACCAACTTGGTGCTTGAAATATTTTAAGCACTCACTTTTCTGTGTGCCAGGTTATGCTGGAATATAAAGTTCCCCAAGATTGTGACTTTAAAATGAAAGAATGTTCCAGAGAGAATTCCATATCCTGTGTGATGAAGTATAACCTAACACATGGCCACTTATACCTATGCCTTAAATGTAGCAGACTCACATGTAGCAGATTCACATGAAATTGCTGTCTGGGTTAAATATCAAGATTGGATTCCTTCCAAAACCTTTGGGTAAAGTTCTTGACAAATGTCATTGACAAGGTAGTTCAGAACTTTTATTTAGGAATAAAAAGTATTCTTCTTCACTGAACCTGGGAATTGCTTGGAGTTATTTGAGGTCTTGAGGGATGATGTTTTTACTCTATTCTGTGCAATTGGACAATTTATGTATCTCAATTTTTCAATTTGAGAAATAAGACTATTAAGAATAAAGTGGTAAGGTGTGTTGGTGTCAGTTATAATGATGTTTGTGTCTACATATTAGGTTATTGTTTAAAACAGATTCTTTATTCCCTCCCTCCCTCCCTCCCTCCCTCCCTCCCTCCCTCCCTCCCTCCCTCCCTCCCTCCTTCCCTCCCTCCTTCCCTCTCTCTGTTGTTCCCTCCTTTTTAGCACTCATGTTTGAACTTGTGGCCTTATGCTTGCTAGGCAGGCACTATATCACTTGAGCTAAGCCTCAGTTCAGACTTTTCTGCAGGGCTAGAAATTTCCAATAAACACAAGGGTCTTTAAAATTGAGTTCTTTTTCTTTTGCCCATTTTGGGGCCTGGGCACTATTACTGAGCCTCTCTGTGCTCAATGCTAGCACTCTATGACTTGAGCCACAGCACCGCTTCTGGCCTTTTCTGTTCATGCGGTACGGAGGAATCAAACCCAGGGCTTCATACAGGCTAGGCAAGCACTCTACCACTAAGCCACATTCCCAAACCATGAAATTAAGTTCTTCTGTAACGATCTCCAATCTAATTTGTTAAGTACACAACTCAAAGTATAGCTGAGTTTTAGCAAATTACAAGTAGCAAATTACAATGTGCTATGCCCATATAATGTAAGCATCTAGCTGTAGCCAACCAAGTGATTACTTCTATGTTGATCAAGGCTTGCTGCTGACATTGCTGAATGAATCTCTCTGTACCCCTTATGCTTTACTCAAATACATTCTGTCTAAAGCCTTTCTTTCACAGAAGTCTATGGTAGATCTGTCAGTTGTCTAGGTTTATCGCCAAAGCCTGAATGTCCTTGTAAGTGGATATTCAACAATATGGTGAAGACCTGTATTATGTTAAGAGTTTTTTTTTCTTCCTACAGTTTAGCTCATACAGTTTAGCCAGATACTGAGACTGATTTTTATCTTTTAGTGTTCTTATGGCAAAATCATGAAGTCGAGGACAAGAATAGTGAAGAACCCCACATCCCAAAGATAGTGACCAAAGCATCACCAACAATGGGGCTCTTTAGGCTTGTTTCCTAGGAGATGGTTAAAGCCACCTAACTGTGATAATGCCCTAATCTACCTTGTCTGAAAGAGGAATTTGAGTCCCAGCAAATGACTCTTTCCTTCTTATCCCCAGGGGGAAAACATTTCTTCCCCCCCAAGAAGCCAAATGATGGACCTCAGTTATTTTTTGTGACAGGTTATCCTGTAGATTCCATCTGGGCCGACGTTGGGGTCCTTTCTTCAAACTGTGAATGCCTGAAAACCGAAACTGAGAGATGAGAAGTTCCTCACCGTGGGGCCCCATGAAATGTATCAGCAGTAGCATCAGGACAAGAACAAACATGTCCAGTGGTACCACCCATTACTACAGATATAGTTAGAGAGAAGGGATGGAAGGAGGAAGTACATCCAAATCGTCCTGGAGGGGCAAGGAGATAATGAGTGGTTGAGGGCTGATAGGGGCACCGGGAACAACCTCTGCGGAATGTGTCACTTTGGCATTTCTCCATGGAAGGCCATGTAATTGACAGTATGTGACAGCCAAGATGAAGCATGACTCGTGTGCATTTATGTTAAGATCAAAACCTTGAATTGTTCCTATTTTTATGGCTATTTTTTTTTCTCAACACGTGAACACTTTTCCTTGGAAAATAATGAAAATCGTTTTTAACATTAAGCTGGTAGATGAATGGTCTTGGATCTTTTCCCTATTAAATTCAGTCACAGCTTTATGTCTTATTAAAGCGATGTTATTTGCAGCCAAAGTCTGGAGGCCTAGTGGTATCTGAGATGATGGTCCTGATTTAGGCTTTGAGAGATGCACTGAATGCTGTTTACAACTGTCCACACTTACTTTCGATCAGACAGATTTACTGTTTGAAACAATATTTTCTTGGCACTTGTGAGGCACTGTAATTGTGATTACTGAGTTTGCTCTAGAGTGAATAAAAATGTTTTTCTTACTTATATCCATGATGTTAGCCTTTTCTTCCCAGGTATTCTTTTACAATGAATTGGACAAATGGACAAATGCTTTTTCTTAGGACTAAAGGACCTATTCTTGGAGGCATGGATAGTAGGTGTTCAACACTTTGGAGAATTCTAAATCAATTTAGGAGAAATGTTATTCTCTATTTGGTCAACAACAGTTTAGACTTTTTCTAGATTATGGTTTCTCTTGAACCCTGAGGTAACATGTAATTAAGGTCTCTAATCTTTGTCTCTTAGCTTTGTCAACTGTGGTGGGGAAAGCGGGAACAAATCCTGAAGGAAGTTTCAATTCTTGTTAGAGTGGGAGACAGGAATTATTAGTCTTGAGTGCTTTGTTGCTCCTTGTGAATGGGTTGGGAAAGGTGGTAACTGATTCCTGGATCAAGCCATAGCTGAAACCCACCAGTGTGATTTATTTTACTTTCAGTTTTATCATAGAGGGGGAAGGATGAGCAGCATCCAGCCATGAGAATGGCATGTATTAGGTGAGTGGTGAACATATGTGGGCTTGACTGTCAGCTATCATCATAAATTGATTAATTAATTTATTGTCCAAATGTACAGAAAGGTTACAGTTCCATACATAAGCCAGTGAGTGCATTTCTTATTTCTTTTTTTTTGGGGGGGGCAAGTGTTCATTTTCCCTTTCAAGAACAAATTTCCATCTACTTTTAGATGAAGAACTGCTTTGAGTCTTCAGATCAAGCTGGCCCAAAGCTGTAAGTCTGCCTCCTGGTTATAGTGATCCCTGAAGGGATGGATGGGTAAAGATGTAAGTGTTTCTAGTCAGACAATCCCACGTTGGAACTATGAGTGACATATTATTTTTCCCTTCTGGTGTTGAACACGAAGAAGGACCAAAGGCGTTGAGAGCCACTCTACCCCCACAAAGCCTCAGGATTAATTTAGTACAGTCACGATGTCACTTGACAACTGAGGCACATGCTGAGAAATGAGGCATTAGGCTAATTTGTCACTATGGGGTCATCCATGCTATGTTGGCACAAGCTGAGGTGGTAGTGATGCCACTGGGTGAGATCATCTTCTAGAAACATACAGGTCCTGTATGTGGTCCATCCTTTACCAAAAATGTCATTGTGTGGCACATAATGGAAGTGAGAAAGTCAGGAGATACTGAGATATAAATTGAGTTTCCTGAGCCTCAGCTGTTCTGGCTTACTTACTTATTATGTAGGCCATTTCATTGCAATTAAAAGAATCTTGTCTGTAAAAGACAGGACATAAATGTTAGTCATTCCTTTCTCTATCCATTATTCCTCAGACCCTCCAGAAGAAGCATGAGAGCAATTGAATTCTGATTCTAATGGGACACAGATAAGGCAAAGAAGTGTTTCCCAACTCTGCTATTTCACTCACACAAACAACTTCCAAGGTATTTTTATACAGCAATAAAATTCATAAAATGCTAACTACCATGTACCCGCACTATTTTCTCATCAGAGAAAGGGAATTTTTATTATTCTAAAATAAGTTAAAGTACAGACTGAGATGAAGGATTGTATTTTAAATGGAATAAATGGAGCTTTAAGAAAAATGCACTGTTATTTTATCATACAGCAGTGAAAATATCAGTCATTTGTAAGTTGTAAGTGTGTAATAAAACTTTCAGGAATGAAATCCTGGTTCAGTTCTTCACTGGCAGTTCTGTAAATTCTCTGAATTCCAGTTTCCACATCTGCAAAAGTAATAATCAGCACTCTCTCGTAACTATACAGTAAAGATTATAAGAGCCAATGCTTATTTATGAAATTGTGCTTGATGCATAGTGAATAAACAAATATTGGGTATATTTGTCATTGTCGTCATTACCTGTCAATACTCAGTGAAAGTGTCTGGAACAAGAATCAGATTCCAGTTTAGCCTTCACACTAATCCTCTGGTCTTGAGCAGGTTGAACTTACTTCAGTGGAATTCAGAATGCGCAATGATAGAATGTAGGTATTCAGCTAATTTCCAGGAATCTTGACTTCAAGCGTCTGTGAAAGCTTGGTGCCTCATATGCCTGCCATTTTTGCCATTCTGCATGGCAGACTGAGGCTTGGCTGCTGGTGCCCCATGGTGCCCCACGCTGTGTGAGACTGTACTGTCTTGACAGGGAGCAGGTGAGCAATCCACTCTTCTCCACAGTGTTCCTGTCTGATGGTTGCCCCTCTTTCTGGTTGACAGGGAAATGTATAGAAGAGAAAAACATGTTGGAGGAGGGGGGAAGAGGATTCTGGGTAGGAAGTTTCCAAAGATGAGGCTGGGAAAAATTCCAGTTACGCCAGACAGAGTAGATAGCAGTTTGAGGGATGATAGCATATTATTGCTTCCTTGACAATGGTCTAGCAACTGATGAGAGAGTCTCCATCTTGGATTCATTGCTGGTTTCTGCTGCCAATCCCATCCTTAAATGAAAGCCAAGCATATTTCTCTGCGGAAAAGAAAGGTGCTGTGTTTGAAGGAAGGATATGTTTTGGGATGTTAACGTCTCTGAAGTGAAAGTAGTTCAAGCAAATGGGTACAAATACAAATAAAGGCTCTTCTAGATGATATGTACCAGCAAGTACCTCAAGGTTAGAGATTTCTTTAGCAGAAGCAGGACTGGATTTTGTATAGGCAAAGGGAAGTAATGGGCAGGTGACTGGGCCCTTGTCGCCATATGTTCTTTTTCTTTGTTGAAAGTGTTGAACCTATGTGGTTGGTATAGTTGGAAATGACTTTGTCTCTTCATGCCTCTCTCTTGCAGTCAGGGAGGTTTCATGTTAGTAGCGAGTCTTAGAAACATCTGCTGCCTGTTGATTGTTTATCAATTATCTAGCACCATAGACGTTCAGGAGAATGAGAACCAGAGGAACGAAAAATGTAGGAAAAGAATAGAGCTCCCTTTTTAAGCAAGGAAGCAAAAGTTAGCTTTATCCTCTAAAATTAGAAGAAACATTTTCTCCAAAATCTTATGCCCTGTTCTTAATTTATTTCTCAGAAGGATTTAAAATTTGGACTTAAGGTCTTCATTCTTATTTTCTTAGTAGTCATCTAGATGGTTTAAAAGTTCCATTAAGCAAGGAGGAAAGGTAAGCTATCCAGGAATGCATCTCTCTTTCAACCATGCATAAATATTGCATGTACTTCTTTGTGCATTATATATTCCTTAATAAAAGTGTCAAAATAAGGAGGAGGAATGAGAAATGTTTAATTTAGCAAAGGAAAGGAAAAGGAAAACAAAATCTATATCTGACAATAACTCACCTCATTTTCCTTTGAATCAGTAATATGTTTTCATGCAGTGCCAGACAGGGGGAGGAAAATATAAGAGGCAATAAAGAGTTTCAACAACTTCTACATCCCTTTATTTATATAAAGAGTTTTTGTTGCATACGGAGCTAATAAACTTCTATTAAACACTGCCAAAAGCATGTGGATGACGTAAAGGATAAAAAGGCTCCTATGCTAAAATGAATGTAACATTCTTCTGATCTAGACTTTATATTTGTGGGTCAAATTCGCATGCACTGTTCTTTGCTTCAAGGTGCTTTAAGATGTGTATCCACTGTGTTTCTTAGTGAAGGAACAAGGAGTTGTTTCCTTTCAAAGAAAATGGAAAACTTTAATTTCTTAAATGAGTGCTAACATGGATTGGAGATATGACATAGCACAGTACATTTTTCTCTTAACACATAGGAAAAGAAGAAAGCAAGTTATTTGAAAAACAATTACCTTTGTTTTTGAAGAAAAGTCACCTGAAAATATCACCAAAAAAGTATGAAAAGAAAACAAAGTTCTTCAACACAAGCATAAATAGACAGATTCTCTAAGACACCAAACCAGCTTTCTCTAATCACCAAGATGTTATATAAGACATAGATAATGAGAGAATAGCTCGTTTCTTCTTAGCTTTACTTTTTTGAACTGACAATAGATTTCATGACTGTATTTTAATGTAAGAAATTAACCAACAGGTGCTTTCTTGAGAAACCTGCTTTATGAACGTACAGCTTCATGAAAACGGCTTAAACAGAACATTTTAGCTAGTCTTCTTAAAGCTGAGCTGGTAAGAACCTACTATAGTTGTCCTACTGGAAGCAGAATAGTCACTTTCCTATTCTAAATCCACCAATGATGTCCACTGAATCATTCAAATTTTATCATTATTTTGGGGATGAATAATTCTTGGCCTAAACAAAATTGACGTAGCTACTGGAGATGATGAGAAGGACCCCCTCCCCAGTTATTGGAGCAAAAAGTTGACTTCTATATTTTAATACTTGTGCAAGAATTCAAAGAAGAAAAAACTCAGGGAAAGCAGTAGGTTACGGGAAGGGAGGCCTAAACTCCAGCATGAGGACAAAGAAGATCATTATGAAATATGTTAGTAGTTTCTTCCTTGGTTTGTTGGGCTCCTGAGGTAGTCAGGTTGAGGCCTGAGATAAGGCTTCAGGTCTCTAAGTATAATGCTATTGATTTTGATTTTTTTTTCTTTTCTGCATTGCCATTCCCTTAGGATAGCCTCAGATTTCAGTAAAGCTGATTAGCTTAAGAGTCTAAAGCCTGCTTAGTGAGCAAGCCCCCGTGGGAATAACAGGGGGAACCCTTTGTCATCAGAGGAGACAAGGGCCAACTAGGTGGTGTTTGGAAAGCCATCAGACGTTCCTTCTTATAAGATGGAGGTTTGGCCTGTTTTATTCAGCGGTTAGGAAAAGGGAAATAGTTTGATTTGGAAACACTCTGGAGAAAGATGGAAGTCCTTTGGGACTCTCTTTATTTCTTTGAAGGGGTCCTCAGAGCCCACAGAATACCAACACCATTCATGACACATTTCAGACAGTTGGCCGAATGAATAATAAAATGTCCCCTTACCAGCACTGTGAGGAACTCTTGGTAAAAAGAAGGCAGCGGAGAGATTTTTTTTTTTTTGGTCAGTGTCAAAATAACTGATTGAAAGGAATGATAGATCCAGATAATTGCAAATTAGGCAAGTTTCTTGGGTTCATACAAAATAAAATATGTTTTTTTCCCCTGATAATGACCAAATCATTATCCTACATCAACATTGTGGAAAAAATACCAAGGTGGCTACATATGTTAGGAAAATGACCAATTGGTAAACTGAACCATTTCCTTTATACAGTATAAATAGGCTTTTAAAAATGTGTACTCTTTTTAGTTTTGGACTAGATGAGATGGATTGAATATATACATAAATACCATTATTTAGACAACTGTACATATAGATGTGTAGTTATTGGTTGTATTTATACAATTTGAATAAATAAATAAAATTTACCCATTTAATAAGGACTCAGCCCTTTTATGCACATCATCTTTAAGTCCTTATGGTTAAGAAATTATATTTGTGTGTGTGTGTGTGTGTGTGTGTGTGTGTGTGTGTGTGTGTGTGTTTGCAGTATTTACTATGGGATTAGCAGAAATGGGCCGAAATAGGTATAATACACATATAAAAAGTGAAAAGACAGAATTGAATGGATTAACTAGAGCTACTTTTTTACTGTTTTACAATAAACAAGAAGAATCTTGTTGGAATTAAAAATTCATTAGCTTGGTGGGTTTTTTCTTTGCAACAGAATAATAAATAGTAAGGCTAAAAGGACATGGGATAGGCAGAACCCCCCAACACGACACTCCTCTGTGGATGCCATGACAGAATTGGGTTTGGGGATATGTTTTAGTGGATTTTGACCGTTTTCTCCATAATTTAAAACCAGAGCAGGGAAAGAGATGGTTCATTGTTCTCACATCTATGTAGATTCTACATACCCTTTTGTCTAGGCCCCAGTAAAATCATATGTAATTTATCCTTGGATGACAAGCTACGGATATGAATGTAGATGAGATACAACAGTCAGCAGTTTAGTTTCTGCCTTCACAGGACAGGACATAACAAGCTCATCATCAGTTCAAACTCTGTTATTCATCTGTGATGGGTCAGATGTGATGCTCTAAGAGTGTCTTAAGGGTACGAGTTGTCTGGGATATTGTGAGGAAAAGGCTGATAGTCTTCTTTTGAATATGTGATTGTTAACCTGAGATCTTAAGGACAACTGCCTTTAATTTATTACCTCTGAGTGCCTTTCCAGCAATCTATGGCTTATGGAGGAAAGCATGGATGTACCCATAGGAGAATAATTCATTAGATTAAGGACAACCAATAAGAAAGTAGTTCCTCTAATAGGAGCATCCTACTCTTGAGTCTCAGTCTCCTTAATCTCACTAGAGAGAGCAATCTACCTCAATAACTATCAGTAACTTGCTTGTATTAAAACTCGAGCCAGACACATTTCCAAAGATACTGTACTTATAAATCTATTTTCAGTGCTTTCCAGCTAAAGACAGAAGCCACATTTAATTTTATATAAAGAGTTATTCTATAGAGACGAGGGTGAATTTCTTTTTGCACATGATTCCTGCACAACAGATGGTCATGATGGTACAAGATTATTTTCACATTTAGTTTGGGTAGCTCCTACTGTTTTTCAGCTCCACAATGACTACCTCCTTTCCCAGTCTACCATTGACTAAAGCCAGACTGACAGCTGCTATAAGGACTCTGAAATCTTTATTAGCCCTTTCCGCTTTTTCATTTTCCTCGTGGATGTCACTCTCATTTTGCACGAAGATATTTTAATGTGCTTTTGAACCAATGTTTTCCACATATCTCTGTTCAGGTCACTAAATGAGAGGAAAGCATTTTAGTAAATGGGAATGGAAACAAAAAGTATAATTAGCAGGAGGACCGCTGAAGTCACAGCTGTTAGGATTGTGATAGTCTCTTAACTAGATGTGTGGAAAGACATGGCCAGATGGAAGGGTTAATTAGTAGATGCTGGCTTCAAAGGAGACAGGGCGACTTAGAAGATCCATTTAGGATCCGTGGTAAAGTGCACAGTTCTTTGCCTCTCAATTTGTGCAGTGACTAAATGCCCTTGGCAGTGGGTTAGGTAAAGAACACAATTACCCAGATCCAGACTGGCTAACCCTCCTGAGAGGGTTTTATCAGGAATAGACTGGGAATCAGCCTCCTAGAAACAAAGTGCCAGAATTTACCTTCTTTAAGAGTTTTTTTTATTATCACACTATAGAATGAATCCCATTTATGTTTTATGTTTTGCTTTAGTTGATTTCCACTTTCTTGTTTGGGAGCAATTGTTCTGAATGTCTAAATGTGTGTGTGAGTTTTTTGTTTCATTTATATGAATATGACTTATGCTAAGGATGTATTAACAGGCATTGCTAACTTGCAAATGTCTGGAAACCAATTATTAGAAAACCTAGAAATCAGGCCAGCACTGCAAAGAGTATCCTTGCATGTCAAACTAGAAGAGCTACAGGGTTTAACGGCTCTTAAAGTAGTTCTCGGAACTTATATGTCTACAGATAGAACAATGGATCAATGGGTTTATTGCCCGGACTCTTGATTTGGGACTAAATGATTACTTTCAATCTTCTGTTTGGAAGTATGTTTTGCTTTTGTTTTACCTTGAGAAAAAGAATTCAATAGTGGCATACTCTTCAATATCCAGGAGATTTTAGAAAATTCTGGTCTAGAAATACTTGCACAATAGTAGTAGTATAGTATTTGCTTGTATTTTCTCGTTTCTATCGATCACTGTCAGGAGGACCTGTGTCTAGTTCCATTGCCTTTGTATCCTCAGAGTATTTGGTAGTATTAAAAATGTCCATGAGGCTTGGTGGCATGTGTCTAAAATCCTAGCACTTTAGGGGTCGAGGCAGGAGGACCTAGAGTTTGGAACCAGCCTGGGCTACATAGCAAAACCCTGTCTCAAAAAAATATATATACCTATTATTATGATTGATTAATTATTGCTGGCCATGGAGGAAGCAGAACATTGTTCTTTAAGTGTAATTATTCACTGCCTTTTAGGATGTTGCCTCATTCTGCTCATGTTTAACATGTACTTCAGCTTTCTCCATGAAGTTGCAAGAGCGTTTGCTAATAACACTGATTCTGTACCTGAAAGAAATATAGAGTAAGTGATAAGACAGACTGGGAAATATTCTTATTTGAATCATGGGCAAGATGTCTCATCCTCTACTTAGCAACTTGTAGGCCTCCATCCTACAATGATAGATACTTAAATAGATTTTTCTTAAATGCCTTGGAGGACATCCATATGGGAGTAGCCTAGGGTCCGAATGTCCCAGAGCTTTCCTGTTCACCTCCTCTAAACAAGATTCTTGCATTTATGCTGTAGAACTCAAGTGGGCTACTATTTGGTCAGTGTCAACCATGGTTCTTAAGTAAGTAAATGGAAGTCCTAGGCAAAAAGTGTCCTTGGAAAGATCGGAGAGATGGGTAGGTCCATGATAAAGTTGTCAATGAGATGGCAGCCAGTTAGTTCATCTTTCAAGTATTATGGAAGCAACAACTAGGAATGAAGTGATCCCTAAGAAATGAGAAAAGGGAATTGACAGATGGCAGCTCAGGGCTCCTGGACTAGGGTTTTTATATAAGAGCCTGTGACACAAGTGCCACCCCACGATGGCCAGACCACATGCTGAGGAAGCAGGAAATAGGGAGCATCTGGTAGAGGTGATGAATGTATATGGGCCAGAGAAAATAGAAGCTTCTGGAAGGCACATTTTGAAGCACAGGTGCTACCATGTATATTATCTCCCAAACCTGAAAGTATGACGTTAAGTACAGAGCGTTGGCACTAGACATCTGGTGTTTCAAATATAAAGATGATAGACCATCTGCCATATCTAGTGGGATTTATCTTTGGAGCCATCACTGAAGATCGGAGAACCTGCTACATTTTCACACCCATAAGTGACTAGATAATCAATATTAATTGAGTAGTCATCATGGGTGTAGTTCTAGTTGCTGTGGAGAGTTCACAGAAAATGTAGAAAAATAGAATCTTGTCTTTCAAATGTAAGGTAAGATGAAGACAGAAGGGTAGATGATGGTCACGGCTTTTGGTCTGTGCTAGCCCTCAGGTTTCATTATGAAAGCCCATCACCATCATCTCTCTGTGCAGTCAACATACTTTCCCTTCCTTCTCTCTGGCTTCTTTTTTCTTGGTGTTGGCAAAGAAACAATCCCAGATAAACAGAGTTTCTCTGCCTTTCTAAGCTTATGACTGAATATGTCTAGAGAAAGGCAGTGCATCATGATATCTTATGTCACTTTAGGCTCATGACCATAAACTTCTAGTGGGCTCTTGGTGTGACTAGGTTGTTGTGTACTATGTTTCCTTTCCTCCAGTAGTCTTATGGTTAGGTGATAAATATTCCACTCAGATGACAGAAGAAATCAGAACAGAATTTTTAGAAGCACACATCCGATTTACCTTCATTCCCAACACCTTCTTCTACACCTCTGTTTCCTTGCCCGTTCCTATAAAAAGCAACATTGTGGCTGCCTAAAGTTAGTTGTTTCACTTGTTCATAAGATCTCATTTTGTTTTGCCAAGGTATTGGTATTGATCAAAGAATTTTTTTATTTCCTATGCATGATTATTTACCTTCTTCACTAAACGATTACCACCATCACTTATTTCACACACAACACAACAGGACACAACACAACAACATCTACTTCCATTCTACTTTCTCTATCTGGGAGTGCATTTCTTTATTCTTTTCTAACAAAAATTCATTTTTTTTTCTAATTTCACTTGAATTCCTATGAATTCTTAAACTGCTCCAATCAAGCTTTCATATCCAAACTTCACTTGGAGTCCTTTCAGGAAAGCCACCAATGACCTACATTTTGCCAATTCTGTTAGACATCCGCAGGCCCTTCCTGTTTGAAGCATACCTTCCCTGCTCTCCCTTCATGCGCCTCATTCACTAGTGGGTCTTCACTTGACTACTTGACTCAGCTCATTGGCTATTCCTTCTCAGTCTCCATCTCCTGCCTGGCTTTTCTTTTTCTTTTACTTCTCTCAGCCTCATGATCTTACAGAGCGCTAGGGTTCAGGTCTTGGT
Source organism: Perognathus longimembris pacificus (assembly GCF_023159225.1). Lineage (NCBI taxonomy): Eukaryota > Metazoa > Chordata > Mammalia > Rodentia > Heteromyidae > Perognathus > Perognathus longimembris. The sequence goes on from NC_063162.1 coordinate 140,836,501, forward strand.
CCTCTCCTTTGTGTCTAGAAACTCCTTGGCAATTTTATTTTATTCTTTGACTTAAAAATATTGTATTGATGTAACGACTCCTACATTTGTTCCCTTATCTCAGAATGCTCTCATTGATTCTAGAATTATCTATTGTGATCTTCTCAAAGTCGTTCTTTTGAAGCTCTACTAGTATCTCAGAGCTAGCCCCTGTAATATGGAAGTTGAACTTTATGCAACTAATCCTTTCCTTTACTCCAAAACAGTGCAAATTTGATTCTTTCAACTGGAGTCAATTAGCTTTTCTATCCTATCATCAACCCATCAGGAAGCCTTCAAGGTATAGACAGTATTCAAGTATTTCTTCCTAGTCTACTGTAAACTTTCTCATCTGTCATCATCCTCACTCACCTCGACTGCTGGAATGAATGGCTTTGTAAGTGACCTCTCTTCTCTTGATCATCTTCTAGAGACCGTTTCCTATAGAGCAGCAGACTAGTCCTGTTCCATGTATCTCAGTGATGACACCTTTTCCCCTCAAAAACCAGTCACGAGATCCCACTGGATGTGGTCTCCATTATCTCTCAGCCTCTTCCTGCCCTCGTACTGGCTTCCTGTTCTCCTTCAGACTTGCCCTGTAGCTTCTACTTAGAGGCTCTCGTTGGAATGCTCATCACCCAGACAGCTTCTATTGTTTTTCTAAAAAGGTTTAATTAATATTGTTTTTGTTTATGAATACTGTCTGATGATTTTTGACATGTATATAATGTGTGATGACCACATCAAGGCATTTTCCTTCTCCTCAAATATTTCTATGTGTTGAGAATCTTCAAACATGTCTCCTGTAGTTATTTTGGCATACAGAATAAGCGATTGTAGACTATGGTTATGCTATTGTGCTATAGAACATTAGAAGGGTCCCCTTATCTCTAACCATATTTTGATATAGCCTTTATCCATCTGCCTCTATTTCTCTTTCCCTTTCTTTTCCAGAGTCTCTAGTGATTCCAATTCTATTCTACTTGTATATGATCAAATTCAAGGGTTCTAACAAATAGCGAGGCATTTATCTTTCTGTTGTAGATATGTTGCTACAACGGTTCATATCTTTTTCAGTAAGCTTGTCTTCCTGCCCCTGCCCCATTCTTTGGCTTCTTCTTCTTTTTCTTTTTTTTTTTTGTTCTCTTAAAAAATTTTATTTTATTGTCAAATTGATGTACAGAGAGGTTACAGTTTCATATGTTAGGCCTTGGGTACATTTCTTTTTTTTTTTTTTTTTTTTTTTTGGGCCAGTCCTGGGCCTTGGACTCAGGGCCTGAGCACTGTCCCTGGCTTCTTCCCGCTCAAGGCTAGCACTCTGCCACTTGAGCCACAGCGCCGCTTCTGGCCGTTTTCTGTATATGTGGTGCTGGGGAATCGAACCTAGGGCCTCGTGTATCCGAGGCAGGCACTCTTGCCACTAGGCTATATCCCCAGCCCCTTGGGTACATTTCTTGTACTGTTTGTTTTTGGTGCTGGTACTGGGACTTGAAATCAGAGCCTGGCCACTGACCCATAGCTTTTTCATGGAAGGCTGGGGCTCTACTACTTGACTAACAGATCTACTTCTAGCTTTTTTGGTTGCTTTAAACTTCAATCCTCAGATCTCAGTTTCACCAGGAACTAAAATTCTAGATGTGGGCTACCCAGCTTTTCCCCAACCCGTTTTAATACTACAAATCACAATAATCCCCTTCTCTCCTAATGCCATTACTTAGCTTGATTCTTTCTCATTTATTAGCATGTAACATATTCTCACACATGACTTATTTAAGTGATTTACTAGGCTTACAATTTATTGTAAAACTTCCCCATCGTTCCCATCAAAATTCCATTGATATTCCATTCCCATCAATTCCACTGATAGCTGGAACTCTGAGGTGTTTTACAGGTAATTGTTGACTAAATGAATGAGTGATGGTAGCTCTGAAGTCAAAAGGTAATGTTTAGATTTATCCAAGTACTTCTTTGTTTTCCTTCTTCCTCTTATGTGTGGCTGTCAGGAAAGACATAATCATGTATCCTTGGTGGATTTTGAGGTTAATAGAATTACCAGCCTTTATTTTATGTATGATAGTGAATGTGTAATGTAAATTTTGTCTGTTTTTAATTTCTTTGGTCTTTCACTCTTTTGGTTGATTCTTGGAAATTTCTTGTTCTCAGGTCTATAGTTCCAAAACCAAAGAGCAGTTCCAGTAATGAGAGAAACTGAAAATCCAGGTGCGAAGGGTCAGATGTGAAGAAATATATGGAGATTGAAAACATTTACAGGAATATGAATGTACTCAAAGACCTTCGATCAAAAATCTTTTTAAGAGATACTAGACACTCAATTTTAGTGTACCATCTGTGAAATGTAGTCATCATTGCTGGAAAGCCCTTGATAGTAATTGATTTTTCAAGGATAAGCATATCCAAATTGCCAACCAAAGTTGGGAAAATATATTTTTCTTATAAGACATAGACTCTTGCTTTTTCTCCCTGGATACATAATTATACATAAACTGATGACTCACATATCAAAAACTTATGTTTCAGCAAATATCAGAAAGTAAGGAAAAATTGGTGTTTTTTTTTTGTACTTAAATAAGATTAGCCTCTAGAGACTAATCTCCAGCAAAATCCCGAGATACTGAGTGAGACTCAGAAGGCCCAGGCTCCCATTGTAACCAAGTTCGTATCTTGAGGTGTGTCTCCTGGAGTCTGAGTCAATTGCTCTGTCTTTAATATTCTTTGTTCTTGTAATTAATGTCTTTGGCATATTTGTGTTGATTTGAAAACAGTTTTGCTCCAGATTTAATTCGCTTGTAAGGTCAAATAGGTATTTTTAATTAACATTTTTATTAGCATACCTTTATTGCACAAGAGGGAATGTATGACATTTCTATACATGCATACAGTGTACCCCAGTCAAACTCCCTCTTCTGTTACTCTCCCTTGTTCTCCTCCCACTTCTTAAATAAATACCGACAGGTTTCATCACTTTACTTTCATTTATGACTATATTCATCCTTATCCACTGTCTCCATCGGCCTGCCCCTCCATCTAGTACTCACCCAGAGGTCTATACTACTTTCCTGGCATTTTTGTAGCATATGTTAATTGCACAAAGGGGTTTCACAATGGTAGTTCATATGCACACATATTCTATATGAGTCTATCTTCCTGATGTTGAATAGCTATTATCGAGTTTCCTATGCCATCTTCGTAAACAGACACAACATATTTTGATATTATTTACCCTCCATCAGTGGCTTTCCCTCTCCCCCTCTCTGTACTTTGCCAGTGAGTTATTTCTAAGAGCACAGTGTCAGTTAGTGTATTCAAGCAATTTTTCTTCATTGAGTGGGAAATAAAATCAGCATCTATCTTGCACCTTCCTTTTCCTGTCATCCAGGAGTTTAATAGGTATATGTTGGTTGATTGCAGGTGTGAGCAGCATTGGTATTATTCTTTCTTATCCCCAGCAACCGAGGACAATTGATTTGTGTTGTTGACTTCTGAGTCAGCTGCATAAATAAGAGGGGTCTTGTGTTCCTTAGACATCCATCAACTCTCTATCACTAAACTGGGGACAGTGCCTTCAGAATGTGATGTTTAGAAGCTCATGTGAATACTTTCATCTTTCTTTTCCTTATCAAACTATTAGCTCTTATCTAGTATCTTTGTGGGAACAGTGGGAACAATCCTTACCTTAAATCTAGCAGCACAACTCCAAGTCCTGGAAGAGTATGCATTGAAGAAATCAATGATAATCAAATGACTATATGAATGATTAAATCAATGAAAGAATTAATTTTCTTTCGGAACCATAATATGAAGTGTGATTTAGACCATGGACAACTTAACAATTGGAAAGATGAAGAATTCTAAGGGGCAATCCAGATATGGTGGTACATGGCTATCATCCCAACTACTTGGTTCAAGGCTAACTTGAGTAATAGTGAGAGGCTAGGCACAGACTGAAAGCAAAGGCACTGAAATGGCCGAAATAGTAGGCTCTGAGTTGAATCCAATACCATCAAAAACAATCTAAAGGAAAGGCATATGAAAAATACAAGAACTCAATATATTTCAAAGGCAATACAGCGAATAGGACACTAAATCCACAAAAAGCAAATTGCATGGTTTTGACCCTTAATTGAGTCTGAACCTGGGTGGAACAATTGAGAACAATCATTTGATAGTATAAATCTCTGTCTCTGTCTTTTTCTCTGCATCTCTCTCTGTCTCTTAGCTTGCTGTAGCTGGCACTTTATTGCTTGAGCCACACATCCAGTCTATCTTGGTTTTGTTCTTTTTTCTTTTTCTGATTACTTGGAGAGAGAGTCTTGTGGACTTTTCCATGGGGGGCTGATCACAAATTGCAACCTCTAGATCTCAGCATCCTGAGTAGGTAGGATTATAGCTTACAGCTTCTCTTTCTCTTTCAACAGACACTTTTTTTTTAAACAAAATTTTGAGTTTGAAGTTTTCATTTTGTAAACCCTGACATATTATATTTGGGAATTATATTTGGTCTTGTTCTTCAATATTCATTTGTCTATAGAACTCAGGGCCTGGGTACTATTCCTGAACTCTTTGTGCTCAAGGCTAGCACTCTACCACTTTGAGCCACAGCTTCACTTCCAGTTTTCTGGTGGTTAATTGGAAATAAGAGTCTCATAGACTTCCCTGCCTGGGCTGGCCTTGAACTATGATTCTCAGTTCTCAGCCTCCTGAGTTACTAGGTTTACAGGTGTGAGCCACCAGCATCTGACTTGTAATTGCTTTTATTATACCAAAAAAACCCACAAAACACCTACACCCTATCTAGTGTTCAACCTAATTCACCTTAGGATGTATATATGTGAAATATATACATATATATACATATATATGAAATGAACATCATATAGTCATAAGAAATATATCATATATACATGTAAATTATATATATTTCATAGTTGCTCAAAGTGTTCTTTGAAAAGTGTTTTGTAAATTAGTTTTTATTAGGAAATTAGAAAAATCAACATGTACTACTCTTTGATTTTTAAAAATAAATTTAACCAATAGTATCACTAAATTTCAGAACCCCATAAGATTTCTTTTGGCTATATTGGTTTTTATTACAACTCAGTGACTTTATTTCTAGTTATAGTATTTCTGATTTTATTCATGCCAGGAAGTAGAAAAATTTGCTTTCATTTCATGGTAATGCATACTGAATTTTTTTTCTCATATTACTTCTCTGAACTTTTGTTGTTTATTATATTTTTAATCTGAGATACCATATTAGGTACATTTTTCATAAGTTTTGCTGCAGGTTATTGTATGTCATATGGTTGCTATAAACTATAGTTTATGAAAATTGATGGGCTTTAACTGAAATTTTACAGCAAATGAGATGCTTCTTATTAGTTCTCAAGACTCTGTCTCATATTATTTGAATGTAACTCCCCTAGAATTCACATATATGAGGGAAAGTTTATTTTTGTCACTTTTAGTATGAATGTCCATACAGTTTTCTAGAATGTTGTGTTTTCTCACATTCTGAACTTAAGGCTCTGTTTGGCTGTCTTCCTTTGAACATTTATTACTATTTTTAAAATAGTAATTAATATGACTATATTATATTAATATGACTATAAGATTAATATGACTGATATTATTTCATTAAATTCAATATTCATTTAAGCTTGAATACTTGAACTGAATGCACATTTTGTTAATTTATTTGATCTTTATTTCCTGTCTACATAACACTTATTTAATTTTTCCCTGTTTCATCTAGAGAGCATTTCTGTTTTGTGGTCTTGTTTGTAAAATTTCTTTCTGTCTTTTTTTTTTTTTTTTTTTGGGTAGGTTGTGGGGCTTGAACTTAGGGCCTTGGTGATGTCCCTGAGCTCTTTTGCTCAAGGCTAGCATTCTACCACTTAGCCACAGCTCCATTTCTGGTTTCCTGATGGTTAATTAGGGATAAGAATCTCATGGACTTTGCCTGGGCTGGCTTTGAACTGCGATTCTCAATTCTCAGCCTCCAGAGTAGCTAGGATTATGGGTGTGAACTACCAGCATCTGGTGTAAGGTTTCTGTTTTCAGTGGTTTGCTCTTAGGTTTCAAAAATATATAGGTATAAACGAACTCCTCAATATGGAAACAAAAGGCCATTTTTTTAAAATGTACTGTGTGAAGTTACTTCTTTTTGTTTTTTTTTTCGCCTTCTTTGTCACTATTTATGATTTTAGTACCCTGTGTCTTGTATATATGTTTGTCTGATTTAGGGAAAGAAAGGGGAACCACAGAATGGTGAGGCAAAGGACAAAGGATGAACCAGTGCAACGGCAGTGCTCACAAGACATGTGTTGGAAATGAACTTTACAACTTGGGGAGGAGAGGATGGGGGAAGGAAAGTGGGAGAAAATGAGGAAGGGGGTAACACTGTTCAACAAGAAAAATACTGAAATCTATCTATCTATCTATCTATCTATCTATCTATCTATCTATCTATCTATCTATCTATTAATCAGATTCAGGCCAGGCTCCAGTGGCTTATGCCTCTAATCCTAGTTATATACTCAGAAGGCTGAGATCCTAGGACTGTGAATTGAAGCTTGCCTGGGCAGGAAAGTCTGTGATACTCTTATTCCTGATTGACCACCAAAAATCTAGCTTCTGTTGTGGCTCAAGTGCTAGACTTGAAGGAGAAAACAAATCTCATGGGTAGCTCCCAGGCCCTGAGTTCAAGCCCCAGAACAGACACCAGAAAAAGAAAAAAAGAAAGAAACAAAGAAGGAAAGAGAGAGAGGAGTGAAAGAGAAATTATTAAGTACTTGTACTATGTCTGATCACACCCTGTTGCTCTAATACAGTGGTATAACCAGATAGCCTACTATCTAGAAGCTACCTTCTGGTATAGATTGAAAGAAACTAAAGAACAAATAGATACATACACCAGTAGACTGTGACTTTCCTATTTCAGTGACTAACTTAGAGTGGGGTGGCCTAGGAATAATAGAAATCGTGAAACCAATATTTTGCACAAGCGTGACTCAGGAAGTAATAAAAATGCAAATTTGTTTTTGTCACCTGCTGTTGTTTGAAAATTGTATTTTGCGAGTGTGATCATTCCTTGATTCTCTTAGGTAATGACAGAAAGAGTGGTTGCAGTTCTACAAGGAGAATATTTATTTGCTAGGTATTAACTCATCTTAAATATGCATTGAGACCTATCCTCAAGTACTCTTTTTCTTCTTTCTGTGTGCCAGGATTTCAGAGAAACCTTAGAGTAGCAGTGGTCCTGGTGGTTGTTGGGCTTTGCTCTCTTTTGCACGAGTCGTCTCTTTGCTATGCACAGCCATTATTCTGCTCTCAGCCTGTCTCAAAGGAGGCGGGCATATCGTAATGAGAAGAGGTGACTAGATAGGGAAAGTCTTACTAGGATGATTGGATTTTTATTTATTAGTGATGGTAATGATTGAAAGCTTACCATTTATATGATGGAATACTATTGTATATGTAAAAATGTTTATGTTTACATTATTAAATTATCTTTAAGTAGTTGAGTTGCCATTTAACAAAGCTGTTTATGAATACAATGCATCTTGATCAATGTGACTCCTCTCAACATTCTTACCCATCCTCCCCCTACCCACTCCATCACTCACTCTTCTCAATTTAGTAGGATATACATTGAAGTTTTGACTGCATTTTCTCCTTCTTCTCCTCTTCATTTGTTTACTGTCTACCCATTCCCCTTAACCCCACCCCACCCCTTTCCAGTGCTTCCTTCCTTGTTCAACTTTGACTTTGATTCCTAAGGAATTACCCTATTTGAGTTCTCCTTTGCATCTGCCATATTTCAGTTAATGCATGTGTATATGCTTGCATACCACCCAACATATTTACTTATAAGTCCAGAAGCCTTCCACATATGAGAGAAAATGTGTGACGGTATGTGCAAACTATGTGGTCATTATACTAAGCAAAACAAGCAAGTCATAGACCAATGTAGCATTGTTTCACTTGTATCTAAAGTAGTCAAATTAATTCATACAATCAAAGAATACAATGGTAGTTTTCAGAGACTGAGGAGAGAAGGAAGTGGGGAGTTGCTAGTCAATGATCATTCTCTCATCTAAGTCAACTGAGCAAGATGAATTAACTTTAGAGATGTACCTCACAGTATTTTTACCTGTTAATAATAACGAACTGCAGGCTTAGAGTTTGTTGAGAGGGTAGATTCCATGTTACCTGTCCTTAACATCATCAATGGAAAAGGCAAAGAAAAGTTGACCATCTCCTGCCTACTCTTTTAGACCTTCAGCTGTTCATTGCTCGGAGTCTCTTTACAACACTAAGTGATCTCCCTTCATTTGTGGCTGATATGCTCCAACTCTCATGCGCTGCCTTGTTCTCCTGCATGGTCCGTTTCTGGTCCATGGATCTTTTCATCCTTCCTGACAAACTCTGGGAGAGCCAGGAAGCACTCCCTCACTCCCTCAGTTCTGGCTGTACCATTGGAGAACTAAGCATGCTCATCTCTTTCCTTCCAGACTTCCCTAGTGGAAATCAGCCAGGTCTATCATTGTGCCCCTTTCTGAAGGGTCACCTAGGGAGATCCCCTGAGAGAGCCGAGGGTAACAGTGGAGGGCTTCTCCTCTTCCTTCTCCAGAAGGAAAGGATGGGGTACACAGTGCCCCTTGTTCCAAATAGAACCGTCTCTCAAATTGCCCCCTATCCTCATTCTTTCCTTTGGATTATTTTTATTTCCAAAATGAGAAAAATGTTTGAGTCATGCAATAATTTCTCATGGTTTCTTAAACTGATGGGTCGACTTACTTGGAATGTCACGCCCTGTTCATCCCACTGTCTCTGTCTGTCAGAAACCTTAACATCTCCCTATGACAACAATTAATATATGTACTTACAACGACTCACTCACTGTTCTTTGTATTTTACATCCATTAATCCATGTCCTCAGTTCAGTCAGTGCTCTTGTTTCCCAGATGAGAGATGTTACATGGCTAGTTTAAGAACATTCAGCCAGTTCACACAAAGCTAGAATTCAAATCGACGGACTAGACCTCTCATTGGGCTGACATCTGAATTACCAGGAAATACTTAGGTTGTGAGGTATAGGCTTGAACTGCCTTTCCTCCTTCAGTCCTGGATGGCGTATTGCCTTCTTGCTTTTGCTTTATCTCAGTTGACATTTTTGATCTTCCTTGTTCAGCCATCTACTTCTATAATTTGTCATCCGAGGCAAGAGTCGGTATAAAAAGCTGGAGATAGCCTTTGGATGTTAACGTCAATCTTTATATGATTGATTGTGGTTTTGTCTTAGAGGAAGGATAAGAAATCAACACATTTAGATCTGTTGAATGGTAGAAATTAATTATAGAGGAAGCTTCCATGTATTTAAAAAATGCTTTGCTTTTTATCCTTGATTTAGATTCTAATTATATTTCATACAAAGAAGTTTGTTTTCTTTTTTCAGAAGAGTGTATGGGCTAGGCATAGTGCCTCAAGCCTGTAATCCTAACTACTTGAAAAGGCAGAGATTGAGAGGCATATGTGTGTGTGTGTGTGTGAAATTCAAGGCTTGCTCAGGCAAAAAGAATTTTGTGAGACTCCATCTCAGCAAATGTGTGGGCATGGTGGCACTTGTGTGTTATTCCAGCTGCAGGTTAAGCACAATGTCTGGCTGTGGTGGCTTCTATCTGTCATCCCTAGGAACACATAAGCAGATGGAAGAAGATCTTTGGGCATGGCTCACCTGCTGAGTCCATGACATTAGACATAAATCCTAATTACTCACCAGTTTTCCTACACAGGTGTGTTTAGTAGCGCCCCTTGGAGGACATACAGAAATGTCCAGGGAGCTCAGGTTTTCACTCTAGCTGAGAGAAATACTCCTTGATAGAGCCTAGGGATGCTAAGGGCCCTGAAATGAAATTTTATCCAGCCTCATGGCTCCTGTGATTTTGTATTTTTTTTTGCTGAAAAGTACTAAGAGAGAGGCACTGACATAAATGAAACCTGCACTAAGGTGGGCTCTTTTACCTGCATGAAACTAGTCCTTCATTTCTTTCCCTTGTCAGTTATAAAGCAGTACTCATCTATTTAGAAGCAGTATCATGGAAGCTTGAGTTAGGTGAGAAGTTAGTTCTTCCTTCCCATGTGTATTGGAATGGAATTGTTCATGCTCATATACAATAACGATTTTGTTAGAATGTAGATGGAGTGGATTTTTTTTCCTGTTTCTGGTACCAGCCCAGTGAATATTAATGTACTTTACCTGATATTGTCTCTATAATTTTCCTCTGATGGATGAAACAGAGTTGAGAGCTACACACAGGGGCTCTATGGAAAGATTTGGAACAGAACCTTCCTACTTCCTGTCAGTGTCTACCACAGTATTGGAAAACAAGGAAAAATAACTTTTCTTCTTCTTTTTTTTTTTTTAAATATGTGCTGTGCCAAGCAAGTGAAGAGTTAAGATCACTTTCTTGACATGGGTTTGCAAGGATAAAAAGCTTATTTTTCTGCCTGTCTTTGCTATCAAGTGATGTTCTAGGGGAAAAAATAACATTAGTTTGTGACTTAAAGTCTGTTTATCACACCATCTTGTATATATTGGCAGCAACTTAATAACTTTATATTTAATCTGTTCTACTAATATTCTTCCCTTCTCACTTCCAAAATGGCCCTGGAACTTTATGTAACAGATAATGGCTTGTCAGTTTTGATTTCCACTTAGTCTGGGGGGAAAAGGCTTTCTGATAATGTCTAAAGGGCCAGAAGATAGAACTCAGTAGACATTTTATCAGCAAAACTCATTATAAGCTAAAATTTACCCATTTTATAAGCTTTTTAAAGAACAGCATTTCATTACCTTTATAGTATTTCTGGGTCCATATTCTGTTCATCTTACAATACTTGTATTCTCTTTCTGTTTCTTGTCCTGCTAAGTAATTTTGAATAGGGCTCGGAATTTCACATGTAACTCATCTCTCTTAGCTCTGATAAAATTTAATTCTCTCTATAAACTACCTCTTGGCTTGAGTTACCCAAACAGACCCATAAAACATAATTTCAATTCTCTACATAATTGACAGTACCATATTTGTCTTAGAGACGACCTGACTTGACATTAGACCTAAGTCATATCTTTTTGACAAGTACAAGATGAATGAAAGTCATTTAGTTCATGTTATTCTCAAGGTTAGTTTATTGTTGCCATGTGAAAAAATAGACTAGAGACAGATGAGGTATTTTTATTTTTATGGGTATGATTTTATTCATGTGTTTATCTCTTGAAGTGGTGTCACAGGAGGATGAGAACTGATGAGTGAATATTTAGGAAACTTAATAGAAGGTGTTCGAGAGGAAAGTAGGCTAGGAAGAAAACTATCCACAAAAATTGGTCCTGAGGGGGCAGCTAGTCTTTTTAATACTGTTGTCAAAAGAACAGAGGAGTTCAAGCCAGGTGAGGCGATCATTGCTTTTGAGAGAACTAGTCCTTGATGGAGAACACAGTAGGGAGAAGATCTACAAGTCGTTCTGTGTGAGAAGGCCATTTACTTATTCCCACCTGTGGAAGTGGCAGATGAGTGGTTTAGAGAACAGGATCATTGCCGAAGAGAGAAATGGTAAGGGGTCTGACCAGAGCACAGAGCTTACATATACCTGTGGTTTGTGTAATAGGACAGGGAGGTCAGAAGGAGGGTGTTAGATAAGGAGCTAATGTAGAAGCATAGTGGGTTTTTTTTGTTTGTTTGTTTTTTGTGATCCAGGTTAACATAGTATGGGTGGAAGAATTTTGGATCCCAGTCAGAGCTCTATAGACTCAAGGCTTTCCCATGCTTCGTGGTAAAATGAACCAATCCCCATCCACTAGGTTGCAAGGCTTATCAGAAACTTAAATTTTTGTCTTTCTGATTTGAAACGGTAACACAAAGCTTTTATATAAGATAATTGAGAAAATGTAAAACAGCATAAGGAGAAACCAAAGTCCATCAAATACTTTTAAGGAAAAGTTTCTTTTACTAATGTATACTGTCTGACCACTTATCTGCCCATGGTTCACTTACATACCATTAACTTTGATAAGCTATTTTAAGATGACAATTTCCCTATGTCATTTCACATCATTAAAAGTCATATTAAAGTGACCGATGATATTTCATTATAGAGGCATGGATTGATTTATGTCTTTAAACATTGCACAGTAGTTCTAATGAAAAAATAAATATAGAAAAGGTAATAATTAGAAGTACCCACAACACCCAGGACATTTGCCTAGAACAAATAGACATTCAGTGAACATGAACTATGTTGAGTGTTCCCTTCCATGAACTTGGCATGATTCTCCATTTATTTGGGTTTCTTCCTGCAAATATTTTGTTATTTTTCACCATATAAATCCTTTCCTGTTTACTTTTAAAAAGCTTTAATTTTTTGTTATCTTTAAGTAGTTGTACAAAGGAGTTTCAATTCAAAGTGCCAGTTCGTGCATATCACCCATCTTGATCAATGTCATACCTTTCATCATTCTTCCCTGTCTCTCCCGATCCCATCCATTGCTAGTTTTCCTAGTTTCATTTTCACCTATATACATTGAATATTATGACTATTTTCCAACCTTTCCTCTCTTTATTTGTCGATCAGTTAATTTAAGTGTTCTTATTTGGAATAATTGTGGGTGGTGCTATGTTTCTAATGTCAATTTATGTGTGGTCATTTTCAATGTAGACATGCAATTTATTTTTACCTACTGGATCTGTATTCAATGACCATGCTCACCCACTTGTTCTGATTTTTCTTTTTTGGTAAACAACCATGTCATTTACAAATAGAGTATTTTATTCCTAAAGGGTTTTAATAGTTTCCTTACAAACACACACACACACACACACACACACACACACACACACACACACACACACGCACATATATATTGCATTTTCTGCAGTATTTTTAAATCAAGACAAGTTTACCACATTTTCCTAACACTGAAGATTAGTTTTTAGAGTTATTCTTTTTCAACATTTATTTTTATATTTAGTTGTACAGAGGGGATTTTGGTTCAACAGGTCAATTTAGGAGTACAATGAATCTTGATCAGTGTCATCCTTGCTACCCCTCTCTTCTCTACCTTCCCTCAAAAACCTTGAAGATATTAATAACACATCAGAGTCTCAGCTTGATTGCTGCTTCTCTGTGGTTCAATTTAGCTTGCTTCCCCAATTCTGTATTTCTTCTGAATTGGAAGTTAAATCTAGATGCTTGGAGAGTTTCAAGTATTTAGAGCAACATAATTTCCTAGGTGACACTGTGTTTCCTGTGTTGCATGATAACAGTAGGCTTATGCACCAAGGTGTCCCACTATTAGTGATGCCAAGTTTAACCACATGGTTCCAAGTGAGGCCTGCTGGATCTCTCCTTTGTGGAGGTGCTGAGTTGAGCTGCTTCTGCCAGTCATTTGTGGCATAGTACCCAAGTTGTAAGGTTAGCCTATGTCCTCGGGGTCCTTTCCCTAGTGGTTTTGCTGGCACTGATGATTTTGCTGAATTCTACTATTGTATTGAGCTTGTTGACGTTTGGCTTTTTCTACGAGCTTACACATTCTTCTGTGATAGTGTCCTTACCAACTACGATTGAATGAGACTTTTTCTCTGGAAACTCTGGGTAAATGCTTAGCTCTTCTGATGATGCCTTTTCAGGATTATGATGTTATTACATCGATTTCTTTCTTCCTCCTGTTCTTCCCTTCTTTCTTTTTTGCCTTCTCTTACCATCTTTTGCTTTTGTTATTGATGTCACATAAGACCTTATTAGTTCAGTTATTGCCATTATTCTTCCTGATGCTTGCAGCCCCCCAGGCTGGCCAGAAGACTCCTCTTTAAATTGACTCCAGTGTCTTCTTAGAACTTGTTTGCTTTCTGGTACAAAATATCCCAGGTTTCCATTTTCTTTCTTTTTTTATTTTTTTTTTCTGGCACAGACCTAACATTAGTACTAGTCGAAGGATACTTGGTTCATTTTAGGGAGGAATGGTATTTTAATTTTTGGCTTTGATTTTTGTCTCCAGCTTGGATTTGCATGTGACTCTCTCCAGAATTCAACCTCTCAACTATACAGCCTTTCTGTGAACTTGATCATTTCTTCTCTTCGGTAAAATAACAAGAATTATGATTAATGTCAATTAATTTAATATTTGGTTGCAATTGAGGTCGACAATATATGTTCTGTGGCAACTCAGACATATTCATGAATGTGCAGATTTAAAGGATTAGCTGCCAGGGTCTAACTTGCTTAAGAATTTACGAGCAAGTTAGGGATTAAAAAAAAGAGACTGACTGTGCCCCTTGACCTAGATATGGTGGAGGAGAGGAATGACCTCTTACACTCCAAGGTTATATGCCCATTTAAGATATAGCTCACATGGGGAGAGGGTAAAGATGTATACATGTTGTGGGGAAAAGTTACTAGTGGGTAGGCAAAGAAAAATACTGGACTCACCTGACATGACTGTCACTTATTTTATGTTCTGAGAAGTTTCTCTAAACCAGTAAACATATATCGAGGAACAAATATCAACATCTAGATGGGCCCCGGAATATATATTCACAAAAGCATATTGTTGATGTGCATTTGCTCCCTTTCTATGGGAAAGACAGACAGGTAATCTTGAAGTAGCTCTGGGTGTGTCAGGAGCCTTTAGAGGCAGGATATGTGTATGAGCAGAGTGTGTGGGGGATGCAACTATGGGTGGGAGCATGCATAGAAATGTTTGAGGAAAGATTACTAGGGGAGCTGAACCTTGCTCCCTGAGGTCTTAATGGCTTTAGGGAGTTAGCACCAGGCAGGTGGAGAATCCTGTTTGCTGTGAATATTTAAGACACGTTAGAAGGTTACATTCATGGGTGGGTCTTTCTGTGTCTCAAAAGAGCTGGTACAAGGCCCTCTCCTTTCTTGAGCTTTTCTCTTCTTTGCCTCGGAGGGTGGTTCCCACTATGTTCTCTTTCTTTGTGCACAGTGAAGGTGGATAATATAAACAACCCCACAGAGAGACATATCCATTTGCTTGGTGATTCCTTAGGATGCATTGCATTCCTCATCTCTACTGCAGCCTGGTCTGCTGGCTGCAGTGTCTCTGGTTGCCCAAGTTACAACTTGTGCTACTCAATTCTTTACCAGTCATCCCATGTCACCCCATTTCAGGTCAGCATGCACAGGCTGGTGATGCATTTCCTCTCGTCACCCATCATCACATTGCCTGGAAATGGTTATTGCTGGAAGCCCTTTAAGGCCATCCATCAGTGTACGAGTGGTTACCAATGCCTTTGCTTCTCTGTTTTAATGCATGCAGGCACCCGTATATGCTGCCTTCCCTAATGTCTCTCATGCAGTGTTTTCAAGAAGGAGTGGGGGAGGAGACAAAGAATGAGAAGCAGGCCTGGAGAGCTTAGAAGTGGTTTTCAGCTGATGTATAAACAAGCTGCCTACCTCCCCAGCCTGGGCAATTCACCGGGACACTGGAAATCGCTACAAGAAATCACCCAACTTCCTTCATACAGAAGCAGCTCCAATTGAACTAGCAGGGTTTTTTTTTTCTCCCCTTTTAACACATAGGACTAGAAATGTTTGCTTACATTAGATTCAGCTTTTCTCCAGGTTTAGTTCAAGGAGATTTTTACTTCTGGGTGAGAATAGCTAAGAAGATGCTAATGAAGCTTCTAATCTGGAGGGAAACATGTATACATGCTATTCACTGCCCCTCCCTCCCGCCAGTATTCATTTTTTAGTTAGTTTTGGAGTTGGGAAATTATTGTTTATTTGTTTTAGTTTCCCTCAGGGAAACTACTTAGAGCACAAGGGATGTGGCACTTATTCTCCAGGGTGGAAAGAGATTCTCATACTGTTCTGGGATCCTGCAGCGGATGAATTATCAAGCAGCAGACCAGGAAGATTAAGAAGTCAATCTAGGGCCTGAGACCACAGGGACTGCCACAACCCCAGCTGAATTGTACACACTAAATAGTGCTGGGGAAGAAATTGACCAGCAAGGGTAAATAAGGAGGAGGTACTAACTCTGCACACTGATGAATAGCAGAGGTCAGGGCAACCCACGGATAAGTGCTGAGCACAGTTGTTGAAAAAGAAAAATGACCAGTTGGTACTATGTTATTCTCTGAAGAGGAAACAAATCTACCTGTAATGGCTGACTGCTATGCATCTGTGCAAGAGTCTTGGAAGGGAGGCTCAGTGTCATCAAACCTCAATACAATTGCTTTAAAGTATTGGCCAGTGTTTTACCACAAATTACATCTTCTTTAGATTTATGAGTGTTAAGGAACTGAGGTAACAGATATTGAACATTGGAAAGAGCTTTGTCTTGATGAGTATGTGCTGATGCAGGATATATTTTTTTTCCTACAAACTCAACGGAACTTTCCTTTTCCTATGAATCATAGAAGTGATAATAATTCATGTTTGGTCTTTCATGTCCTACTTGTATGACTCTTGCAGAGTCTTTTGGTGTGTGACATACAGGAAGTATAGCCTGTAACCCTGGCCCCTTTGACTTGTGGGTGAAAGAGATTCCAACAATTTGGTAAGTAAGCCATAGCTATGGAGCCATGGAATCCAAGATGGTGGACTAGATACAGGACAATACCAGAGCTCTGTCTGCTTAATCAGAAACAACAGAGCTCTGACCTGGAAATGCAGCTGGAGAGTGGACAGCAAGGAAAGACAAGCATTCAGAACCTAGCACCAATCAAGAAGCATTGAAACTTGTATCTCAGAAAGAGGAGAAAAACAACAGAATGACCAGGGAAAAGTGATTTGTTCCTCTCATGGAGCTCAGACAATTGAGGGTCCAAGAAAGGGAATAAGGGTAATGGTCTAGCTAAAGTTCTGGATGTGATTTCAAGAGAAAATGCTAATAGGAGGCATGCAAATAACCATGGGCATATCATTTGACACCTTTTCTAGTCACAGAAACCAATAGAATTACTTCTTTTCAATGCTCACTCCTAGTAAAGGGCAAATGGATGCAGCAGTGGTAGATGGTTTCCAGAGAGATCAAACGTTCTAGTCCTGCTTCATTTCATGGCATTTTGTACATCAGCTAAATTTACACTGTATCTAGGTGTATCTAGGTAAAATTAAGATGAGTCTTTTTATTTTTGGAGTTTATAGGAGGGAAGAGGGACTATATTTCTTTACTTCATGTAATGGGATGATGTTGTCAGATGGTAAATATGCAAACTCCAGTCAAATTGTGTGAAATGTACAAGGTGCAATTAAGTAATTGACATTTTACTTATATAATACCAATAAATGAAGAGAAAACATCTTTAAGGTAGTCATTTTATTCTTAGAAGTAAACATATATTTCCCCATAATATCGGTCAAAATTCATCTTAAACAGAAGTACCTGGACATTCTTGACAAAGTTATCTACCTGAAAGACTATTTCACAGGTAGATTTACCTGCAAGGTTAGTTCCCAGGCATTATCTCCTGTGAGAGTAGCTTAGAAGTAGGGGAGAATCAGGACCACACTGAGGGATGTCCCCACAGTAGGAGTGCAAGCTTACACCTCATTGGGGAACAAAATGGGAAAGAAATAGATAAACCATCAATAGCTTAATGGCTAGTATGCTTTATTATTGCAGTCTCTTACTGGAGAAGAGAGAGTAAGAGAGGGAGAGTGTGAGCTGGTGTTGTGTCTTTAATTAGGTGGTCCATAGGATGGTAATGTGCATCTGTGAGCTACTCTTTTCTTCCTTTCTCTCTTCTTCTCTTTCTTTCTCTCTCTCTCTCTTTCTCTCTCTCCCTTCCTCTTTCCCTCCCTCCTTTTGTTTCTTTCTTTCTTTTTTTTTTGCCAGTCCTGGAGCTTGAACTCTGGGCCTGAGTCTTGTCCCTGAGCTTCTTTTGCTCAAGGCTAGTGGTCCTCCACTTGAGCCATAACACCACATTTTGCTTTTTTTTTAAAAATTAGTTTATTGGAGATAAGAATCCTATGGACTTTCCTACTTGGGCTGGCTTTGAACTGAGATTTTAGATCTCAGCCCACCTGAGTAGCTAAAATTATAGGCATAGGCCACCAGAGCCCAGGCCTATGAGCTATTCTTGATGATTTGAAAAAAAAAAATCTGAGGGAAACATTTATTCACTGTAAAGTTGTTCAGATTAAAACAAGATTCTTTGGCTTGGGCTGGGATTATATAAAATCACTATTATAATAACTTTATCTCAATCTAATCATAAATATATTGGTAGCTGTATTTGTTAGGTTAATGAAAAGGGAAAATGAATTATTGCTCAATATGTGCATCTTTGTAGATAGTCTTTCCAACCATCACATCTATGAGAGGAAGTATGAGAAGACATTAGTAGTTAAATGATTGATAATTCTATTCCAGAATAGAGAGCCCCTACTGGTATGTTCTGCTGTGCCTTGGGACCTCAGCAATACTCAATAATTATATAAATACAATCTTTGTTGTGAGACGCATATATCTTATGCTTTGTAAATGAGATACATCAGATTTAAACAAATAGAAAAAAGGTCAGCTTAATAGTGAGCCTAAGATAATCAGTATTTGCCATTCCTCCATAAAATTAATTTTACAAGGAAATTCTATCTATACAGAGGCCTCCTTCTTGCCATTGGGCTTCCAGGGTGAATGATTGTACATTTGCCCTTTCTTTTAAGGAATGCTTGGTCTGGGAAATAAATACTCATGAACTCTAGGTAGCTTTCAGCCAACTTGGTCTTAGGAGAAACTTGGGGCACGAAATCACTTGGAAAATTGTCTCTCAGTCTTCTTAGCCAAAATGGTATTTAGTACTAGAAAATATAATACTAAAATTTCAAGGAGATCCCTTTGGTCTCCCAACCCAATCTATTTTCAACATATACTTATGTATCAACAAATAAAAATTATAAGTGCCTAGAAGATTTTACTGTGCATATTCATTTCATAGTAAAAATCAGTTTTACCACTAAATATTAAAGATGACTGATATCTGGTTGTTTCAGAATCTGACCACATGGAAGATGAGTAACGTATTTGTTAGGATACTCCAAAGTCCTTAAAATGAGATGAGAAGGGGTGGGTGAGGTGGGGCATACCTTCCAGCAGGAGATGGAAACAGAAGGAATGTGAGTTCAAGAACAGCCTGGGCTACAGAATTACTTCAGGCTAGTCTGAACTACCAGGGAGGTGCTCTCAGAAAACAGGCAAAATAGAAAACAGGTGAAGGGAAGGAATCAAAATGAGGATAAGAAAAGTCTGCAACTTGATGGCCTCATTGTTTGCCTAGAAATGGCATGTTTCTTCATTGTTCCAAGATGGATGGAGGCTTGCTATGGTATGAGGTAGGCTTCCTCATAGTAGGTGTGGGTAAGTACAGGTTAGAAAGACCAGTTCCTCCGGAAATTTCTAAGTCAACCCTTTTATTTCTCTTAGTGAAAAATCCAATGACAATTTTCTCTGAAGTACCATTTCCCCTGAAATTGGTTTGGCTTCTCATCAAGGGACTCCAGATGAGTCTGCAAATGAGAACACTAAGATTTGGGAGATGATTTCATGACAAAGCCATAGGTTACTAATCTCAGGCAGAGGCTGGCTAGGCGCTGGTGGCTCACACCTGTAATCCTAGCTACTCAGGAGGCTGAGATCTGAGGATCATGGTTCAAAGCTAGCCCGGGCAGGAAAGTCCATGAGATTCTTGTCTCCAATAAACTACTAAAAAAAGCCAAAAGCGGCACTGTGGCTGAAGTGATAAAGTGCTAGCTTTGAGCAGAAGAAGCTCAGGGACAGCACCCAGGCCCAGAGTTCAAACCCCAGGACTAGCAAAAAAAAAAAAATGTTGGGACCTGTGGCTCATACCTGTGATACTAGCCATACAGGAAACTTAGATCTGAGTATTGATGTTCAAAGACAGCATAGGAAGAAAAATCCCCGAGACTCTTATCTCTACATTAACCACCCCAAAAGTTGGGGAAGTGGAGCTGTAGCTCAAGTGGTAGAGTACCAGTCTTGAGTGAAAAAGCTCAGGGACAGCTCCTACTCACTGAGTTCAAGGCCCTGTACAAACAAAAAAAAGAAATAAATAAGAGGCCCAACTTCCTATTTGCTTTAAATTCAGCACTATTAAAATGCTGTGCCAAGAATCTTAAGAACAGTGATGAGCTGTTTTCTTTGCTAAGGATAGTTCTATCATTCTCAGATAAGGGAAATTTGTCACCTGTGAGATAACTCTGACATCCTACTTAACTGCATTACAGAGATTCGGGGAAGTGTGATTTACTGTATCAGAGAAGGATGTATTGGACGCAGTGCCATTCAATTGCAAAGAGAAAGCTAAAACATAGATAAAGCATTAGGCCAAAGCCCTCAGTTAAAGGAAGGGGTTTTGGGGAGAAAAGTGGTCTAATGAACAATGTGTGTTTGAAGCAAGAGAGCTGAATAGAAGAAAACAACTTTTTAATTTTAATCCCCAGGTAAAAGATGGAGAAAAGAAACAGATTTTAAGAAGTCTTTACTCTTCTTGTGTTTTTTTTTTAACCTATCTTCCACAAAAACAGAGATTTTGAGAGAAACTTTAATTAAGCTTGTTCTCTGAAATGTCTGAGTCTTTTTATTCTGTATTCTTTCAGTGATCCTTTTGGGAGTATACTTATTGAGTGCTGTATAATCTTTTCACGATCTAACCATAGCTAAAAGGTGCTTTATCCATCTATTCCAGATCTCTCTCTAACCCAAGGCTCTTCAGCCTTGCCCCAGGGATTCTGACCTCTATAGTACAGTGATAATGGTACAGAGAGCTCCCTATAAAACTTGCCTGTAACCCACTGGAGTTTATGTCCAAAGGGAGGAACTGTTAACCAGCAGTTAAACATATTAGCTTCAGTTATTGTATTCTGTATTCAATTCAGTATTTCTTTATTAAAGAAAAGTTAAAAAAAAAAGTAAAAAAAATCTATGGAGTCATGACAACAATATAAAGATGCCAGATTTGAAACAAGAATTCAATTTCAGCACCTGTAATGTTTACGGGTCTCAAAATATTATCAGCATCAGCATGGGGACAATCTGAGGGGGAAAATTAATGACCACTTTCTATCTTTCTACAAATGGGTAACTTAACAGCTAATTATTCAAACTCCAAGCTTCCTAGGGAGTAAAAACCTGAGGGCTAAATAATTGTTTTACTACAGTTGAATGGAGGAAGATAAAGACTTCAACAAGTTAAGCAGTAAGGTTCATTTTCCCAAGGCAATACGGTATTTTCATATCTCTTGTTAAGAAAGATATAGTAAAAAGGAAGATTCAAGAAAGAATTAAAAATGATGAATACTGAACTGGAAAATGATGAATGAATGGAGACAGCAGAGACTTCTTTTTTTTAAAAGATAGCAAAGGACAACTTCTGTAGGGGAAAAGATTTATCTAAGTGAAAATGCAACAGTTTTGGTCAGGCAAGGTTGCATTAAGATGAAAAGTGTTTATTCGGAAGCAGTAGAGATCTCAGCTGGATCAAAGGAAGAGCCCTAGGTCTGTGAAGGGATCCGACACTGAAATGCGATGTTCAAGAAAGCAACTTTTCTTTCTCTGGTAAGCTGGAAAAGGACAAGAGATTACAGTTGCTTTTCAGTTGTTTACCAACCTGAGGCAGAGTCGTGGCAAATATTTTCTGCAAGTATCTTGAAGCCTCGAAGTTCCCATTCTCTAATAGTTTATGTAGTATGGTTTTCCTTTGAGCTATATTGGTATGCGATGGAAATGAATGTTTCTTACTTTGGTTAACAAGATTACCATCCCTAACTTCCTCCATTAGATCAACCTCAACTTTCATTTTTCACTTCTCCTCCCTTACCACATCCCTAAAGTCCTCCATTAGATCAACCTCAACTTTCATTTTTCACTTCTCCTCCCTTACCACCTTTGTGTCTGGTACAAATGGTGGGAAAGAACTATTACAATTAGTCTCCACTACATGCAGCATAAGGGAAGAGATGGAGACGAAATAGCTTACCTAAGCTAATCAGCGGGGGAAAGGACGAAATAAAAACCCTTCTTTCTGATGCAAACTTTGCCTCCTTTAAACATATCACAAGGTGAGCCCTGATGAGAGCCATTGTCTTTCCTAATTCCTATAGGATGCAATTTTGGGAAAGGTACTTAGTCTTTCTGACTTCCACGTCTATTACGTAGGGACCTCTTAGCTGCTTGTTTTTGTCTCATGATTTGCTTTCTCGTGACTTGTGTCACCCTTTGCTCTGTCTAAAGACAGAGGTGATATTCTATGACATTGTTTCATTACAGATGTTTTTCCTTTTAGTCCACTGAAAGGCAGGGTTTGTCTTCTAATGGGAACATAATGAAGTAGTAAGTAGGAAGACAAAAATAATGCTTTGAGAACAATGTATAACTTTGTTTTGCCCTTCTGTGTTACAACTTGTATAGATGATGTTATTATTTGCAACAAAATGGCCAAGGACATTGTGGTGGTGTGGAAGAGGGCGGTGCTTGACAATTTGCCAAGCCCATTTCTCCCTAAATGCTCCCATGGCAGAGTCTTGGGTTTGCAGGACTTCTTGAGCTTCTTTTGGTATAGTGGACGTGACGCCTATCATACAGCTCTAAATTTCATGGGAGGACACACAAAAAATCTGACATGAGATGAGGACCCATGGTGTTCTATACAAAAACACGGGAAGACAAATTGAGCCATTTCCTTCCTACAACCCTTTCAACCACTTAGAGGAAAATCGAATGTAGCTTCAGATGGACACACAGAAGCACATAACTAGGAATAGTGTCTGTTTAGAAATCACAATAAGCACTTAGATGTGGATTATAAATATTCCTGCTATTTTAAGAATGTTGCTCCTAGGAGTCTGTAAAAGGGACAAGAGTGTTTGTGTGTGACAGCACAAAGTCTGTGAGCATGCAGTACAATTAAGCTACCCATTGCCTATTACTCATAATGTCTTTGGCTCGTGGAGGAATTTGAGTCACTGAAAGGCGCATATGCAGCAGATCACCCAAATAGAAGGAAACCATGCGACTGACTGTGCCCGTAGAGCTGCTATGGGTGCAAAGTGGTCCATACCACTAGAGACTACGTTGTAGAAAACAGTGATGGAAAAGGAGTTTTGTAGCACACATACATTATCAGTAAGTTGTTTTCAAAATATAAATGGAAGAAAGTGATGAATTACACACTCTTGAGTATTTTATCGTTTTTCTTGTGAGAAAGCATGGATAGTTTATATGTTAGGCCAAAATGTTCTGCAGCCGAGTGCTGGTGGCTCACACCTGTAATCCTAGCTACTCAGGAGGCTGAGATCTGAGGATCATGGTTTGAAGCCAGCCCAGGCAGGAAAGTCTGTGAGACTCTTATCTCCAGTTTAATCACTGGATGTGGTGAGCAAAAGGAGCTTGGGGACAGCACTCAGGTCCAGAGTCCAAGGCCCAGGATGGGCAAAAGAAAAACAACAACAGCAACAACCAACCCCTGACCCCCCACCAATTTTCTGAGATAAGAGCTCTTAACGTATTTTTTTCACCTCATGGGAGAGCTCAGCAGACACTTTTCTCTAAAAGTAACAGCTATGTGAAAGAAAAATATTTTCTGTATAATTATGTTCTTTTTCTTAAAATTGCAATCAATCACATAGTATTCTGGGATATTATGATATGATTGGTATTTCTTTCATCATGGGGTGATGAATAGAAGACTTGATTCTTATTAAAAGTTAAAGAAAATGGGTCCTCCTGTTTTGATTATGGCTATTATTTTTCACATCAGATCTAGAATAAGACCATTTCTAACTGTTTCTCTCCCACCCAGGAATTTTATATTATCAAGCAAGACAAGTCATGAACCTGGAGATCACTTAGTGTTACTTTATGTGCCCAGACAGAGATTATAATTCATGTTTTAGCTTAGAGAAGAGGAGGGCAATGCAAGAAGGACTTTTGTCAAAGACTGTTTTTCAGTAGATGGCCATCTGTCACCTATGTATGTAATATATTGGTTGCCTATTACATTTCAAAAACCATTTCTATGTTAGACCTTGAGGAAAGCAGGTAGGGCCAAGCCCATGCTAAATATCAGAAAATGGAAACTCAGATCAAGTTTTTTTTTTTTAAAGGGTTATATTTATTTCCTCCCACGGATCAAGTTCGTTACTAGATGTTGACACTGAAGGCCATATTGTCTCTGTATAGTAGCATTATTCTTTTCTTTTTTAAAAAAATTAGTCTTATTGCCAAGGTGATGTACAGAGAGGTTACAGTTACATACATAAGGTAGTAAGTACACTTCTTGTCAAACTTGTGGCCCCCTCCCTCATTTTTCTCCCATTTCCCCTCCCCCTGCCCCATCCCCATTTGTACAGTTAATTTCCAACATATTTTCTTGTGAACTTCACTGTTGCATTGCTTCACCCTTAGTCCTTTGTCTTGCCATTTGATGTCTCCCTTCCCTTCCCTAATTCAGATAAACATATATAAAATACTCAGGGTACCAAAATGAAATACAGTGACAACAGGGGCTAAACCATAGGAAAGATAAACAAAAGAAAAAAATTCACATAGTGCATTAAAAATAACAGCTACAATGAAATTCTCTCTCTTTTTTTTTGTATGGAGAAATATCTCTCACATCATATAAGGGAAGTTTTGCAAGAATTTGTGTATTTTGTGTCCAAGTGCATTTTTGTGGGGACAAGGCCCATAAAGTGCATTGAGTTTTCAAAGGTGGCCATAGGTCAAAAAAAGGTAATTTTCAGGTTCCTGTGGTACTCGAAGCAGGAGAGCTGAGGTAATGTCATCTTATTTCCTATACAAGGATGACTTGAATACCGTATGCAAAGAATCGGGCATAATTAAAATCAGATCAAGGCATTTCCTATGCATTAGGAAAATCCTTCAGCAAAAGCTAAGTGGTTCATGTTATTATGATAAAAATAAAATGTTAATCTGTAAATGGCTTCTATTTAGTATTAACATAAATCCTTTTATCCAGAAAAAAATCAGAATGATTAAAAAAAATGTAATTGCTATGGAAGCCTTTCTAGCCCCTGAGCTCTCTCTCCAGCATAAGCCAATAATAGACAGGAGATACTGCTGAAGTTGGTTTTGTGATCCTCTCAGTTTACGGAGGGGGAAACTGATAATATTTCTCATAAACACTATTAGTAAAGGGATTAATGTTGAGCTTATAAACACAGCAGAGTGTTTCCTTCACGTATTTTCTGTTTAATTAATTTGAAATCCTGATGAATAGAAGAGAATACAGGATGGATTTGAGTACAATAACATAAAATTCTTATCTTACCAATTCTAAGGTGTATCAGATTGCTCCCAGAGGCAAATATATCTACTCATGGCACATAACTGAGTTGAATATAAAGTTGAGATTAAGTGTTAGGATTGTTTTTTTTTGCAACTTCCTTCTACTTTTACCTCTTTTGGATAAATGTTCCTTTATTTTTCATTCTTGGAAGGACAAAGTCAACATGTTGGAATTTGGATTCAGAGAGATCTGGGTTTCAATACTGGGCTTTATCATTTTTTTTTTTTTTTGCCAGTCCTGAGGCTTGAACTCAGTGCCTGAGCACTGTCCCTGGCTTCTCTTTGCTCAAGGCCAGCACTCTACCACTTGAGCCATGCCACTTCCAGTTTTTTCTATATATGTGGTGCTGAGGAATTGAACCCAGGGCTTCATGTATACGAGGCGAGCACTCTACCACTAGGCCATATTTCCCTCATTTGTTTTCCAATGTTCTTTTATGCATCTCACTCTTGGTTTGGCATCAACATCTAGGTTACATGGAATTTACTAGCTGCTTTAATTTAATCCCAAAGACCCAATTCCAGGGAGACTAGTAAGAAGACCTGAGACTGCTATGTTCCTGTGTCACTGAAATGTTTAATGATTTGAAAACATGTCTATTTTCCATATGGTTCCTGCGCTGTTCTTTATGAAAGACAAGACCATAAGTAAACTATGTAATCTCTAGGTCTCAGCCTCTTGTTGTCAATCAAGGATGATGTCTATTCAGTGATGGGCCTAGCTCTAGCCATTAGCCATTTGGTCTTGACCTGCAATACTCAGCTTCTACTTGAGGTAATTAGAAATAGAGAAATGACTGCTTCGTGAGAAATCTCTTCGGATGTAGCTCAATTCTCACAGACAGATCATATATTGGTCCTGATTGTGTATTCCCAGCAAGAAAAAGTTAAACTGCTTAAGTTCTCTTAGATACAATGAGCTTTCAGCTTTTTGAGGACAG
The DNA here is from genome assembly GCF_023159225.1 of Perognathus longimembris pacificus. Lineage (NCBI taxonomy): Eukaryota > Metazoa > Chordata > Mammalia > Rodentia > Heteromyidae > Perognathus > Perognathus longimembris. The sequence continues at coordinate 140,862,829 of NC_063162.1, forward strand.
TCATAATGTCCCCTTGTTCCATTTCACAATCCAAATTCATTGAACTATTTGTTTCAAGAAAAAGTCTTGTTTATTTGTTTTTTAATCAGTCTTGGGGCTTAAACTCAGGGCCTGGGCACTGTCCCTGAGCCTTTCTGCTGAAGGCTAGCCTTCTGCCACTTACAGCCACAGTGCTACTTCCACGAAAGTGTCTTAAGACCGTTTTTCTGGACACCTTTAGAATATCAATTGTTCTGTTCAATTTGGTGTCTGAAAAAAAGAGTATGCCACTCTGGTAATAGCATGAACAAGACAGGGCCAGGAACAATACAGTGCCATTGAATCACATTAGTTAGATTTTCACAGATTGACCCAGCTTCCAAGCTAAGTCACCTTGGCTAGAAAATGTTGCACTTCAAATACTTGGACCTCTGCTTCACATTTATGAAAATCAGATATTTGAAATAAGCAACCTAGGATTGTTTCCTGCTATAAAATTATGTTCTTTAATGTTATCTATGTGTCTTAATATCACCTATATGGATTGCCATGTTTCTTAGAGAGTAGAGCTCTTTAATTTTATTAATGATATAATATTCCTTTCTCATTGAGCATCTGCTGTGTATTAGAGTCAGTAAGCTTCAAAAAATCAGCTGAGTTTTGAAAGGAACAGATATATCCCACTTCAAGAGCCTTACACCTTGTTAGTAAGTAGATTGAAAAAAGTGACATTGATCAAGATGCATTGTACTCATGAATTGACATGCTGACTTGAAACCCCTTTGTACTATTAACAGATAATTAAAACAACTTAAAGATAATTAAAAAGTTAGAAAAAGGCAAAAAAGAGAGACATGAAACAGTTTTTCTACTTCCATGCCCTGAATGTTTCTATCTTTAGCAAACGAATAATACTCTATCCATGAACAGATTTACACGTTGATATTAGAAGCTGCAGTGTTTTATGGTAATGTATTTGGGGGCTATTATCGGTAGAGATAGTAGCAGAAGCTGAGCCATGATCCTCTTGTGAGAGTTGTAGTTTAGAATGCCAACTGGCCAAGTTAGATAAAGAATTACAGAACACAGTCCTGATGTTGTTTGACTTGAGTTTGAGATCGATTTCTCCTTCTCAGGTAGCATCAAACCAGATCAAGTTAAGTAGTGATTTAACACATGGGCATTGTCTGGAAATCCATCCTTCCTTCCTTCCTTCCTTCCTTCCTTCCTTCCTTCCTTCCTTCCTTCCTTCCTTCCTTCCTTCCTCCCTCCCTCCCTCCCTCCCTCCCTCCCTCCCTCTCTCCCTCCCTCCCTCCCTCTTTTCTTCACTCTCTCCCTTCCTTTCTTTTCTTTTTTTGTTGTTTGTGGGGTTCATTCAGAGCACTGTCCCTGAACCTCTTTGTGCTCAAGGCTAGCACGCTACCACTTGAGCCACAGCACCCTTCCCATTTTTGGAGTGATTAATTGGAGTCTCATGGGGAATTTTCTGCCCAAGCAGGCTTTGAACCTCAGATCTCAGTCTTTTGAGTAGCTAAGGTGACAGGCATGAGCCACCAGCGCCTGGCTGGAAAGCTTTTCTTTTCTTGTCTGTCTGGGGAGCATGGAAAACATTTCAACAACCTCTTACCTTGGGAGCTTCAGGTCTTGTCTTGATGTGGTTGTTTCCTCTTTTCCAGGTTGGCTTGTGAACTTAAGAGATGGTGGGTGGGTTTTTCTGTTCCAATAGCCAATGAGACTGGGAAAAATGATGGCAACAGGATGGAAATAAATCAATTGCCTTTAGTGTTTAGTTTTTGGAAAACAACAACCATGTTTGTGTGAGATGGAACTGTCTTGACAGGTTTCTGTCTTGGACTGTTCTTTTCCTCTACAGACTCAGCAGGCTTCTGCTTGGAGGTTAAGAAAAATGAAATCAAAGATCCTGCAGCTGCCTTTTCCAAGGGGACTGGGATTGCTCTGCCCCGGCAGAAACTTTCTCTATCCCTGGCCCCAGGCCTTGCTCATCTACAGAGGCTGGAATCATCTGACTGCCTCCAAAGGAGATTAGTGCAGTCTTTGCATTCTTGATGACAAAAATATTCTAGAGTATGTCTGAACTATTTTTCTCCAGGCTTGTTTCATCTTGAGCTCCTTTTGCTTTCTAATTTATGCTGGGATGTATGTTTCTGTATCTGTCCACTCAGAAAAGAGGTCAGTGTGTGTGTGTGTGTGTGTGTGTGTGTGTGTGTGTGTGTGTGTGTGTGTGTCATATTTAGGTGCCATTTGTGTAGCTGATGAAAAGCTACAGATAAGCAGACAACCCAGTGCTAAGGTAGGCGAATCGAAAATCCCACAGGGAGACCTTAAAAGGTTTCATTCTGCCTTTTGTTTGAAAGGCAAAGAAAGAGGAGTTGAAAGAGTGAGTGTACCCCAGCATGAAGTGAGAGACTCTGTCCACACTGGGACTTGTTCCTTCTCTGCAGGCAGATTTGTGAGCTCTCAGGTGTCTGCTGTTTATTGAGATGGGCTCTTTAATATTCCCCTTTCTCTTCCATCATGCAGTACTGGAAGCTATTGTCCTCCACATGGCATCCTCGAATGAGCCATTGAGCTCATCCAACTGTGTCAGCAAAGATTTCACTCTTCTATGATTAAGAAATTTGGTTTTATATGAGCCCTGTAAGATCTCTTGGTTGATTCTGCAGATAAATGTCTGCTCCAATATTCTTGTCATCACATTCCAAATAAATTTCTACAGCCACCTAGTTATTAGTTTTGCACCTGTATTAATACCCAGTTTCACTGGTATTATCACTTTGTGGTTTGTAGCATGCTAGTCATGATGGGAACAACATTGAAACTGAGTCAGAACTAGGAACTCTTAAAATAAGTGGCAAAACCAAGTCAAGAGTTGAAATAAATGTCCAAATAATGCAGCTGAAATACCCTTTCTTTAAGGAAACTAGTTTAGTTTTGGTGGTGGTTGATCTGAATGAGCAGTACATTTTTCTTTGTGGAAAGAAATTCATGTGGTAATTGAGATGCCTTAATTTACTGAGTAAAGACACTGAGGTCAAATCCTGTCAAAGGGCTTCTAGTGATGTTCTCTGCTTAGCTTTTCCTGTTCCAAGTTAGGACTCATTCCTTTAGCTAACCATGATATCTATATTCTGAAATATCTTTCTCCTTACAAATGCCAACTCCCTTGCCACAAGAAACACAAACTCCCCTGTGTCTTTTATCTGTTTCCACTGTTATGATCAAATGCCTGGGAACAAGTAGGTTCTAAATTGCAGAAATACACACACACACACACACACACACACACACACACACACACACACATATTTACAGATCTAGAGGTTGCGAAGTCCAAGGTCAAAGTGCAAGGAGGGTGGGTGTGTGGCTAGACTTGTGTCTCACAGAGCGGATCATCTTGCTATAGCGTGCTGTCATGGTGGAAGGGATCAATCGGCTCCTTGGGCTTAAAAGAAAGGGCACTAAATTCAATTCATGATGGCACTGACCTCATGGGCTCATCATTTTCTAAAGACTCTCTCTCTTCATTCCATCACACAGGAGATTAGTTTTCAGCATATAAACTTGTAAGGCATGCAAACAAGACCACAGTCCTTTGTGATGATTTTTCTGTGAGACTATCTGTAGTATTTCTCTTTCTTTGGCTACTTAGTACCAAGCAATCCCAATGCTAGTTTCTATTCAGTGCTATGGGATTTCTTTTCATCACTACTTATACATTCATCCTGTGCAATTCAGCTTCCTGAAATTTTTCTTTTGTGGTTGTCATCTCCTCAACCACCCATTTTAATTACCTTATCTAAATAGTTCCATCTTGTATTCAATCTCTCCTTCTTCTTGCTGCTTTGCTTTGATGCTAGATGGTATATTTCTAGTTTAAACTCTCTTTTCCTTTATCAGGAACCAGTGATTCTGGTCAATGTCTTTGCTTTCCCTCTTGGACTCTCACCTATGCTTTATCTTGATATCTTTTTTAAAGTGCTGGTCCTGGAGCTTGAACTCAGGGCCTGGGCACTGTCCCTGAGCTTTGTTGCTCAAGGCTAGTGCTCTATCACTTGAGCCACGTCTCCACTTCTGACATTTTTGGTGCTTAATTGGAGATAAGAGTATCAAACTTTGCTGTTCCAGCTGGCTTCAAACTGTGATCCTCAGATCTCAGCCTCCTGAGTCATTAGGATAACAAGTATGAGCCACCAGCGCCCAGCAAGTCTTATTTTTTATAGTCAGAATAGTAGGTTATTGGAGGCTCAACTTCTTTCTCTCTTTCTCTTCCTCTCCTCCTCCCTTCCTCCTCCTTCCCTCTTTGTGAACCCTTTTACCCTTATGCCATAGGCACCACTTCTTTGTATTTCTCACTTTTATTCTCATTCTAGTTCTCATATTTTTCTTGTATAAATGTTCTGCCTGATACTCATTCTTCCTGCCCTCCTTCTTACCCTGGGTCTCCTTTATTATATTTTATAATATCAAAGCATCAATGTTTTTCTAATGCTTAGGTTTTTCTCTTTCTTTCTCTCTCTCTCCTTCCTTCCTTCCTTCCTTCCTTCCTTCCTTCCTTCTGTCCTTCCTTCTTTCCTTCCTTGTTTCCTTCCTTCCTTCTTTCTCTTTCTCTCTTTTTCCCTCTCTCATCTCTTCCTCCTCTTGTGCATCCTCCTCCTTGTTTTGCTTATTCCCTGTGGGTAATTTCCTAGCCTGTTCTATCTTTTTATAGCATATCTTACTTTCCTTGCTTCATTTTTCTTCTGGAATAGTTGAGTGGTTTTCTATAGTAGAATGGCTTTCTGTGCACTGCATATTGCATCAGTGCTCTGTTTCTACTCTACCTGTAATCAGGTGACTAATGGGCTCAAGGATGTGCAGGTTCTATTTACTGGAATTTGTGATGTTCACTTTATACAACAATAGAGCTTATGCAGATTGTGTTAAAGATCTTGAAAGAACTTATAAGCAGGAGAGAAGAAGGCAATGTGATGGAAGGTGGTGGGAGTGGAAGAAAGAGAAATATGAAGATGGCACAAGTGTGGCATTTGAAGTTGGAGAATGGAACTATGAGCCAATGGGACTGACAGACTCCAGGGATGGAAACTGGAAAGGGAAGGGGCATGGCTGCTCATACGCCTTGGTTGCAGTACAGGTGTACTGATTGGGAATTCGTGATGGCTGGAATTTCATGAGAAGATATTCATGCTGTTTATAGCCACTCAATTTCAGGAGATTTGTTACAGTGGCCCTAGAAAGGAAGTGTACTATGTTTTGGCCTGATGAATCTTAGCTCTCTAGAATCTTCTTGCTGCTAAATGAACTGTTAAATTTACTTATTACGCACACTGAGATGCTTTATAAGATTCCTTAGTTCTAAATGCTTGCAAAACATTGTTTGTGTAAATTACCTAAGTCATAAAAACAATGGTTACTGTGAAAATTAATGATACCCCCAAAATTATGTCCGTTGATGTAAACAGTAATTTTACTAAATGATTCTTAAAGGAACATTGTATTCATGGATTGTAAAATCTTCAGTTTGTGACTTTCTATTTCTAGAAGTCTTTTTCCCCCCTCTTTCCATTATTACTATGTCTGTTCATGAATTCTGTGTCCTATTCAAGCTGGTTATGTATCCTATTAACAATATAATTTGGCACATTTGAGGGTATTTTTTGGTGTCAGTAATACACTAATCTCCCCATTTCCTACCTGTATATAGCTATACATTGTTCTTTAATGCATATATGAGTCTCTCACCACTCATCCCAAGAAGTATCATTCTGATTGTCCTAGTTCAGTGGGCTCTCTCTCTCTCTTTCTCTCTCTCTCTCTCTCGCTCTCTCACTTTCTTCTTCTGGGTCCTTCATGGAGAATTGTAGCATTCATTTGCTACAAATATTATGCTCTATCCTACATTGCTATGAGTTATGTGTAAGTATGGAATGATAAAAACATATTTGTATATATCTATGTTAATAGAGTGCTTATTATTTTGTGCACGTGCATGCACAAAGTAACAACCAGTAAATGTTTGTTGCCTGTAATAAAAATGATTTGAAAATATTTAGAATTAGTTCTCATTTATACAACTGAAATTATCTGCATAATTTTGCTTTTATGCATATAAAATTATAGTTCATTAAATCAGTCTTGAAAATACAATTACTTTCTCTCAAAGCATCATATTTGGAAGGCAGCAGTGTGGAACAATCTTTTTGGGGGGGGGAAAGAAAGATTTGTTTTTCGTAGATGGGTAACTATCACACTAGACATTACATGTGTCTCTTAATATCCACAGTAATAATTTAGTATGGAGATTAATATCTTTTTCTTATAGATGAGGAAGCTTAGCACACTTGGCAGAGATTTGAGTCTGGGAAGGCTAAAGTGAGAGACAAGTAGTTGTTGTAATTATTCTGTACAGAAAGACTATGTGCTATGTCAGCCAGGTGAATGAGAAGGGAGAGGTGGAGAATGCGTTCTAGAAACATTTATGAGCAACAGGGATCAGATTTCCTGTCTTGTTGGGAGAAATGAAGAGACAGGAATCTCAGTGTCTGGCTGGAGTCACTCAGTGGAATTTGGTGCCATTGATCAGAGGGGGATAGAAAGAAGAGGGTGACAGAAAGGGCCACAAATTGAGGTTTCCATGGGGCAGTTAAATGATAACCATAGCAGTGTAAATCTAGAGTTTAGGAGAGATATCTGGCTGGAGTCAATCTGAGTCATTTATATATATATATATATATATATATATATATATATATATATATCCATTCAACAAACATCCAATAATTTAGTGCTTTTGTTGCATGCATACATCAATAGTACAAGGAGGTTTCATTGTCATGACTCCATAGATACATACGATATTCCAGTGATGATTAATGCTACTCCATCTGGGGTTGATTCCAGGTAGGATTATGATGGTGCATGGTCTACATTGAATAAAATGAAGCGAGAATTTCATCTCCCTTGAAAAAAGTTGTTTTTAGTCTAAAGTCTAATCTGTGACTGTGGTCACTATTAAGTTTTAGTATATTTCTAAGCTTAAGCAAAGAACATTTTTATTGTTTATCCTTACATTGACTTGTATCAATTTAAACAGCTCTCATGGTTTCTTTGAGTCCTGATGTTTGTAATCTCAACTAGTGTAAGTCTTTCTTGGGAAGACTTAAGTTTATAATGGTTTAGAATCTCACTTTGAGAGTGGTGTTGATACCATGTGATGCTACATATTTTTGTATTTAAACAGTAGCTTAGAAGTAAGCAGTATTAGCACAGTGGACTGTGTAGAAAAGCGAACAACAGAATGTGAGTTATAACAATCCTGATGCCTCATTTGACAAATTTTTTATTTGTGTTTTGGTGTAAAATGGTATGCTATGCATGAGACTGGGGAGTCTGAATTTAGTTTGTCTGTAGAATATCTTACTGGAAGAAAACAGTGATTACTACTAATTATTTCATGATGACTACCAGGAATAATTTTGTGGTGTAGGGAAGAGTGGTGTTGAAAATGATCTGCTTTGAACATCAACTGTGCTAGATGAGCCACTGTGTATTACCCACCTCCTACAATGGAGGTCAGCATGATGTTGCTAAGAGGACCTGGAGATAATGTGTAAGACAAACAAGGATGACTCAGTTCAGATCTCTGGGCAACACCAGCTTCTAAGAAGTAATTTTCACAAGAGGAGCCTTCTAAATGTGCACAAGGAGCACACAGAGGGCTAGGTAAAGTGGTAGGCAGCGAGGTAAGAGAGAGGAATTGGAGACATCAGAAGCGAGTTCAGAAAGGCTGGGAGATGGACTCAATAGCACTCACTATGACTAAGAGAACCAACTGGAGGTGGCTGACAAGCTCCTACTGGAGTGGCCATTAGTGACCTCCTGAGAATGCCTCTGTGGGAAGAGGCACCTGAGAAGAGGCAGGTGGCCGGGGGCTGGAGAGAGGGGGAGAAACACAAGGCTCCCTGAATCTTCACTCTCAAAAGACATAAGGGCAGTTAAAGGCCAGAATGCACTACACAACAGGAAGATGCCAGATTATCTTTCCTGATTCTAAAAGAACTATATGCTCATTGTAAAAAAATGTGGATGGAATTGAAAACCAGAGGAATCATAAACTCCTGCCTTTGGGCTTTATTCATCACTCTGTATGAACTATGTATTATGTATGTATTATGACCAAGTTCCAAGTCTCTTCCTGTGTACTAGCAAAGCCCACAGGCCCATCTCTAAGGGCCTCCGCTTGCTATTTTGCTGACAGACTCCACAGATACTGTCTTGACTCTTTTTTTTTGCCAGTCCTAGGACTTGAACTCAGGGCCTGAGCACTGTCCCTGGCTTCTTTTTGCTCAAGGCTAGCACTCTGCCACTTGAGCCACAGCGCCACTTCTAGCCATTTTCTATATATGTGGTGCTGAGGAATCGAACCCAGGGCTTCATGTATATGAGGCAAGCACTCTTGCCACTAGGCCATATTCCCAGCCCTTGAATCTTTTTCTCATGCTTCACATCCCAAGCATCTGTGCCTGTGTAGGTCACAAGGCTACTTGGAAGACTGATGTCTTCCGTGGACCACACTGGCATCTGTGCTGAGGGGCTTCACATGCTCCAGACATTTCTGGCTCCCTCTAGTGGTAGGTCTTGTTCTAACTCTGAAAAGCAATTTCTTTTTTCTCTTTTTAAATTTTATTATTATTTTTTAAAATTATTATCTTTAGGTAGCTGTACAAAGGAATTGTCACTTAACAGAGCAGTTTGAGCTGCATATTTATGGCCACAAACTTACCTTGGGAACTCTGTCTTGCCCAGAATTGCTTCCTGTCTTAAGTGAAGACCTCAGTCAACTTTTGGACACTCTTTTCCTTAACCCAGGGTGCCATCCAACTCAAGCAACTGATAAATCTCCTTCGCTTGCTTCTTCTTTCCCCTGAACTTTAGTCCTTTTCTTCAAATTGCAACTTCCTCTCCCTCTGAATGCTGCCTTATTTTCTCTTTTCCATTTTGTCTTTTCCAGACATCAGCCTCAGATTGTCCAAACATTTCCCCTTGAGCACTCTTCTCTCGATCCATGCATAATTTAAAAGTCTAGATATAGCCTATCTTTTCTCCCACAGAATCTTTCTGCCCTCAAAGGTGAATTCAAATGTGGATTCAAATTTAAATTTCCACCCCTTGTTAAACAAGAAAGCACTTGAAACTGAAATTACATTCTGCGTGCCCCCCCCCCACCCCCCCGCCTCTGACTTCTATTCTTCCGTTATGTCTTAGGACAAATTTTTATTCATGACTAAAGTATAAAGTATTCTATGATCTACTGGCTTGTTCTCCAGAAAGTTCTGTAAAATGGAGAAAGAAATACATAAAATTTTACTGAGAAATCTTACAGATTCCTTATACGTTCTGGAACATGTTGATACTAAACTAAATATTTAATGATAGGAAATCTTTAAATACATCATGGTACATCCATATGATACAGCATTGTGCAGCTGTGAATAAAGTGTGTGTTTGGAGATCTTAGTCTCCTGACTGTTCACCATATGGTATTGAGCATAAAAAGCTATATGCAAATCTGTTAATGATATTTTCAAAGTATAAACTTGGTATGGAAAAGGAAACTGCTAAGAAATAAGATAGTAAAGAAATAGTAAAAATTAGTAGCATCTGTTAATGTGACTTTGAGTTTTTTATACTCTATTGTGTGCCTTTTCTGCAATATATATGCAAGCCTTTTACAGTCAGGAAAGAATCCACTCATAAAGCATGAGCCAGTGTAGTACTCAATCCTTCATGATAATCGCACTAATTTTCCTGGCTCAGATCATAAGCTGACATAGCCGTGGCTCACTTAGGAAAACCTTCAAAGGGTAGATTGTGTGAGAACAAGAAACCTGACGGCACCTGAAAGCTGAACTATTTTCTTTGCCTGCACAGACAAAAGAGTGAATTCTTTTGCTGAAGTTAGAAATGGGTAATAATAATATTATTAGGATGGCCACGGCATGGGGTGTGTTATGGCAATACTTGCCCTTTTCACGGGGAACTTGGGAAGTCACTGCGGTTAATGCAGGAGGGCTTGCTCACTGTGGCTCTTCTCTGCTTTTCTCTTATGTCGCTGCTTGTCCCGTTGTGTTGGGCATCTGGACATGGTCAGAAAATGGCTGCCACACCTTACTTTCTGCATTGAGTCATTTGCTCAGCTTTGGCCCTTCCCGAAGGGATACTTGCAATTTTCTGTAGAGTTAAACTCTTCCCATGCTGTGTAGGATGTGTGGGTCCTGGCAGGAGACAGAAGAACAAAAGAAGACACACACACACACACACACACACACACACACACACACACACACACACACGGGCTTCTGTATTTCACCACCATGGAAGCTCTGGCAATGGCTACAGCTCCTAACATGTCCCAGGATCCATTTGAGTAAAAAATTTAAAAAAAAATTCTTTTTTGCTTATACTTTGGTTGGCAGCCTGGCCTAAGCTGGTTTTTCCCAACTTAAAGCCTGGAGCTGCTGTTGCTCTGTCAAGAACTGAATTGTGGTTATTGGCAATCTTTCATTTCCTTTCCTCTGTATTTTTAAAAAATTAAGTTGTGACAGAAGTTTCCTGATTTCCTTCAGTCTATTAACTCAGCCATGCCATTTCAGCATATTCCTGCTGTTATCTTTATTGGAATTTTACTTTTAACCATCTTTGTTAAAGTTATAATTGGTGTAGAATGGACTTATTGAAACGCAGTGTCAATTTGATGAATTCTGACAGACGTATATACCTGTCAAGGCCCAGTTATCACATATTTCCATCACTCCAAATAAAGTTTTTGTGCTACTTTGCAGACCATTGTCCACCTGTGCTGCCGGCCCCAGCCGCTCACTGACCTGTGTCTGTGAATCCAGATTAATTGATGTTTTCTAAACTTTCATAGAAATGGGATAACACACTATCCATTCTGTTGCCTTTGGCTTCTTTTACTTAACATAATGAATCCGAGTCTTGTCGTGCGTGGTCCCTTTGTGCTACCTGAACAGTGTTTCTTATGATACTTCCTAGCGATTTACAAGTCATTTATATAAAAAGTGGAAACCTGTGTCTCTGTGCTTCTGAGGCCGGAGAGCTCGCAGCGAAGGCACGAGCAGGCGTGGGATCGGTTAAGTGGTTCGTGCTTTCGACCTGCCACCTTGTGGCACGTTAGAAGGGGAAGGAGGGCCTGTCACCCTTGTCTTATAGGTGGGCAGGGTTCTCACTCACGAGGCACCCACCTCCTACAGTCACCACAATGGAATTAGGTGCTAAAATGAGTTTCGGAGGGACACAAGCATCCAGCCTTCGTCAGAATCATACAGGTTGTCATGTTTCCGACGTCAAACCCTCTTTATTGTTGGGTAATACTCTGTAGTGGATCAGACATTTTATCTGCTTAAATTGTGGATTGTCTCATGTTTATGTCTATTGGGAATAAAATTGCTACAAACATTCACATGTACATCCTTTCACTGGTGTCTTATTTCTCTTCGATAAATGCTGATAAAGACTCATGAGTTTACTATGTTTAACCTTACAAACAGACAGAAAGACAGACACACACACACACACACACACACACACACACACACACCCCACACAATTTCCCAATGTAGTTCTTCCGTGTTGTCCCTCCCATCAACTGTGCCTGAAAAATCTACTGCACGTCTCAACCAACATTTTGTGTTCTCAGTCTTTTAAAGCTTAGCTCTTACAACAAGTGAGTGTATTGTGGTATATCATTATAATTTTAACTTACATTTTACTGATGGATGATTCTATGATGATTAATATTAATATTGCTACTCTTAATTTTATTTATACTTGAATATAGTTTTGGCTAATCCCTTTACATGATTGATTCTTTGCAATTTGATTTGGTGTGGTTACTATATTCACTAAAGTTGAAGTTTATTTTTAAGGCTCAATTAAAAGGAGTGGACTTCGAATAATATGATTTATATTTAAGTTTATTTTCGCAAGTTATCTTCACATTTTTACTTAGTTTCTTCCCTTCCTCCTTCCCTCCCTCCCCCTCCGTCCCTCCCTCCCTCCCTTCCTCCCTCCCTCCCTCCCTCCCTCCCTTTCTTTTATCTTTTCTTCCCTCCCTCCCTCCCTTTCTTTTATCTTTTCTTCCCTCCTTCCATCCCTCTTTCTCTCCCTCCCTCCCTCCTTCCTTCTTTCCTTCTCTCTCTCCCTCCCTCCCTTCCTTCCCTCCCCTCTCTCTCTTTCTTTCTTCTTTGGCTTTTGGATACAATAAGAGCCTGGGCTGCCCTCTGCCTTAGCTTTCTAAATGGGTGAGTTACACAGATGTGCTACATGCCCAGATATAAGTTCTTTCTTGTCTATTCATATATGTATGTGTGTGTATTCTTCTATTTAAAAGATTCCTAGTGCATCTTTTTATATATATCCTTTTGTTTCATTTTGTTTTTTGGGGGCTTGAATTCAGGGCCTGAGCACTGTTCCTGGCTTGTTTTTTTGCTCAAGGCTAGCACTCTACCACGTGAGCCACAGCACCACTTCTGGCTTTTTCTATATATGTGGGTGCTGAGGAATTGAACCCAGGGCTTCATGTATACGAGGCGAGCACTTTACCACTAGGCCATATTCCCAGCCCTATGTATATCCTTTTGCAAAATGTGAATTCAAAAATTAAGTTTGACTTTTCTTTTGGTGTGACCGAAACAATTTGTCTTTTCTTTGCTTCTGTCTCATTTCTAATAATTACTATTTTAAGGGAGGTTTTAGATATTCTTTACTTACCATTTTAACATTGTATAGTTTCCTGTTGTTGTTTTTACAGATCTGGGATTTGAATCCAGGACCTTATCCTTGTTAAATAGGTGCTTTACCATTGGAGCACACCCCTCACTTTTTGTTTTAATTATTTTTCACATAGGGTCTCACACTTACTTTTACCCCAGGGTTGCCCTTGGGACAAGATCCCTCTAGCTATACATCCCATACAGCTGGGATTATAGCTTTGTGTTTCCATACTCAGTTTATTTCTTGACATAAATCCTTCCTTTTGGAAGTCCTCCCTATTTCCACCTCTGGAGTAGCTGGGATTACACGTGTATACTTCTGTAGCTGGCTCATACAGTCATTTTTGTTTGGGCAGCAATTGTGCCATGTTTAACTTTGTATTTATGTCCATATGCTTGCTCACTACCACTTCCTTCACATCACAATTTCTTCCATTTTAATTTTTTTTCTGAGTTCTAAGGGCTTCAGTGATATACTATGTTCAGGAATCATTTCAATCATTTCCTTTTCCTCAAACAAATCCAGAGCTTTTACTTGACTCACAATTATTTTCATCAGAACTTAAACATTAATCCCTGTTTGTTTGTTCTCATTTTTTTTGTTTTTTTCATTCCTTTTTTAAAGTTTTAATTTAATTTTATTGTCAAGGAGATGTACAGTAAGGTTATAGCTACATACATAATGTAGTGAGTACATTTCTTGTCAAATTTGTTGCCCCACCCCCCACCCCCCTTGCTTATTTGCTTTTTGCCAGTCCTGGGTCTTGAACTCTGGGCTTAGGCACTGTCCCAAGCTTCTTTAGCTCAAGGCTAGCACTCTACCACTTGAGCCAAAGCACCACTTCTGGCTTTTTCTGAGTAGTTTATTGGAGACAAAAGTCTGATGGACTTTCTGCCTGGGCTCCTGGGTAGCTAAGATTACAAGTGTGAGCTACCAGCACCCAGCTTGTTTTGTTGTTTTCTTAGATAGTATTTTTTTAGTAATCCAGGCTGGCCTGAGTGCTGGCTTTGGCTATGGAGAAGTCTGAGTTCATTTTTCCATTGCAGATGACCATATTTTCTTCCTGGATGGATGCTTACATAACTTTCCCTCACAACTTTTACAAAGCCTACCACTTCAGGCCTAGATGTGAGTTTCTTTAATTCTTCTCACTTGTACAAGGCGATTTGCAATCTTGGCTCATTTTCCTTAAACTGAGGACATTTTCTTCTGATGAAATGAATTCCATTTGGGGTTTATTTTCCTTCTGAAATGCTATGCTTTTTCATATTCACATAAATGCTCAATTTTATAATAATTTTCCTATATCTTATGTGTTTTACTTTTTAAAAATCACAAGCTTGTTATTCACATTATTGATTTCCTTCTAAAATAGATGCTATCTTTGATGCCTCTTTTGCAGACTCACAATCTATGGTTATATTTTAAGTGACTCACCATCTCTTGTTATCTAAGCTAGCGCTCTTTTCACTTCATCTTTTTTCTTTTTCACAACCTGATTTTATCTTTTGTTTTACCTGTTTCTTATTATAAAGTTGACAGTCAAAGACTATTTCCCAGAAATGAGCACACTGCTTCATTAAATGCGATTCCAAACTTCCCACTTCTTCTAATTTATTAATTTTTAAGGGAAGAGGAATCAATTCAACCCTGATGATAAATAGTATTTCTAGAGTGTCTTCTCCCTTCACCAATTATCTGTATTGATTCTTGTCTCTGTACATTCCCAAATGTCAACTTGAAGTGGACCCCAGTTTTTAAGATCTTGCAGGAATTGATTTGGTACAAGTCTATTGAACTTAACTGGGCCTTTAAAAAAAAAAATTGGTTTCTGTCAGGTTCTATGACTACGCCAGGAAGTCAGAACATGACAAGTGTTTTGTCATGTCCTCTGTCCCAGCCCTCCTCCCATCCCTCTCACCAGATGCTTATCAGATGGTCATTTATTTTTTATTCCTTTCATTGTGTCATTGACTTAAGGCTACTGAGTTATCAGACCCATCCATGCCAGCCCTTTCTATTCTGCAATGTGGAAGACCAAGGGACTGAGGGGAGGGAAGGTAGAGGGAGGAATATTTTTCTCTTTCTGATTCAGAATACAGATCTTGGGAGGGAAGAGCTTCAGCTGCAAACCAAACCTCAGCAAATATTTTAAATCGAACAGTGTCAAAATTGCAACTAATAGGTATTATTCCATGTTGTGGATTTTGCCTGAATAATTTATGTTGACCTTTTTCTTCTTTACTCCCTGAATGTTTCTCAGGCATACACATGAGAAATTTGTTGAGAAGGAACCGGACTGCTAATGTGTTTTCATGATAAAAGTAACTGTGTGGGGTTAGTTCTTGCTCACACTAATAGGAATAGGCAAGTAAGTTTCATGCCATACAGTTTTAAAGTGAAACACATCTGAGAAAGAACAAAAGAATCCTGAACATCACACGAGAAAATTTTAAGGTTAGAATTCACTATTTATTTATTACTTGATTTTTTTATTTTTTATGTTTTGCAGTGCTGAGGATTGAACCCTGGCCTTACGTTGGATAGATAGGCACTTTACAATGGGACCAAATCCCCAGCCCTTCAAGATCAGAGTTCAGAATTACCGTTTGAATTATAGTTTGTCGTGAGAATATAAGATGGCAGCATTTTACTTTGTCAGGTAGACATTAGCCTCACACTCCTGAATGCAGATGCCTAATTTTTTCTTGAAGGCCTAGAACCTTCCATAGCATCTCCACCTTGTTGACATTTCACTCCGCCTTTGTGATTGGTCAGCAGTGGATGGGAAATAGGTGTTTTCTATTGTGACTTCTGAGAAATCTTTCCTATATGCCGTTTAGCCAATGGCTTTAAGGTGACTGAAGTCAGTTTTGGTTGTGAGATGCGTAGGAGTCACCTTCCCTTAAATTTGGCATGTCAGAAAGTCTGAGGAAGGGTCTGAGAAATGCAAGGTGGAACGGGAGGCCAGATAGAGCGAGAGCTGGTGGAGAACTGGAACATTAAGGTCGAGGCTGGCATTTCTCTCAGTGTCTAGGATGGGGACAGAGCACGTGTGGCAGCAACAAGTTCCAGGCAACAGTGAGCAGAGTAGGCAAAATCTGACCCTTTGGGGAGACATGATTTGGAAGTGGCAGAGAAAGGGCGGGGACACATGGTGAGCCATATTGTAGAGAGCGTTCCTCGCTAAGAAATTAGCTGAACATATGGCTCGGTGCTTTTGACCTTTGTTATTTGGATTCCTAGTTGAGCAGATGACTTCTCAGGGACGTGGTTAACAAGATTGTACTCATAGTTTCTCTTAATATTAATATCAACAATAATATTAATAGCATCTCTAATATTCAAATCACTAATGTTAAACAATTTTCTTATGCACTTAGGATATTGCTTAAAATAGGTTTTTTTTTTGTAAAGAAGTATGTCCATACATCATAAGTATCTTCTTTGCTAACCTTTTATTGCTAATAAAGCTTACCTAATGCAGCCTTATCTCTGTATCTGCGTTTGAATTTAACAACTTGTTCTCAATGGTGATTTGCTTTAAACTCATTCATGGCTTCCAGGCCGCCCCAAATCCCTTCCAGGTGTTAATGTTTCTATATTTTTCCTTTCACTGAGTTTTTCCAAGCTGTCAGTGTGTTCATTTTGTGTTTAGTTGAATTAAGGAAAGATTGCTTTGTGCTCCATTTGGCTCCTCAAACACCAGAAAGGGAAGTTAATGACCGCAGCATGTACACAGGTCAGTATCCTGGATTCGCCCTCATTTTGTTGTGCTAATTACCAGGTAAACCTTTCTCTTTCCATCCAGTGTTTGATTTTTTTTTTGATTAAGTGCTACCATCCATTAAAACTAATCCTTAGACACTCCTTTTGCTGACTTCCTAATTATGTTTCCCCAAGTCTGTCCATTGTCAGACAACTTAGTATTAAACAGGTCGTGCTTAGTTTCCTATGGATATTTAAATTCTCCAAAATTGAGCTTAGTGAACTTTAAAGAAGAGTTGAAATTTAGTGGGGGGGGGGGGGGGAGCGGGGCGGGGACAGAAGCTATTTGCAGGGTAGTGAAGGAGACACAAAAGAAAAATTCTAAAGTAGTGAGCATATATATATACAGGGCATAATAATTTTTTTTTTTTTTTGGCCAGTCCTGGGCCTCGGACTCAGGGCCTGAGCACTGTCCCTGGCTTGTTCTTGCTCAAGGCTAGCACTCTGCCACTTGAGCCACAGCGCCACTTCTGGCCGTTTTCTGTATATGTGGAGCTGGGGAATCGAACCCAGGGCCTCATGTATACAAGGCAAGCACTCTTGCCACTAGGCCATATCCCCAGCCCCCATAATAATATTTTTATAATAGCTTTATGGTAAAGGTTTGTCTAATTTTTGAAAGGAAGCAGGTAAATTGAAGGAATTTTAGATGTTGAACATAGAACTTAGAAGTGGGACGTTATATAAGAAAATGGAAAAATGAATCTCTAACAAATTACTCTTCCTTTAATTCCTACTGAGAAAGAAAAAGTGTTCAATACAGTCCCTGCTTCTAGGATGGTACAGGTGGTTTGTAAGCATTGACTTTGTAGAGTTTATAATGTTGACAATAAGTGAATCTAAGTAGGAGTTTCCAATTTATTAATTACTAAGTTAAAGAATGTATAGAAGGTGTTTGGTGCTTTTTTATATTACAAGTAAATTAATGTGATGCAGTTTCACTTTGGGTTAGAAATTAGTTACAGAATTAATTAGGGAGGTGTAAGAGCTTGGAGACTCACAAATCAAGTGATTTCCCAATGTTAGCTGATATCCGACCAGCAAATGAGAGGAAAATTTCCCAGTGAGGAAATAGAGATTTGGTGCCTCCTGAATATCGGTGTGGCTTGTGTGGTAGCTCTGTTTGTCATTCCTTGCTAATGGCTGGGCATGTGTTTGTTGTTGCCCTACGGCTGTATTTTGTGTGACTGACATTTTAGCTTATAATGCTCACATACCTGCTCATTTCGACATTCATTACCTTGTGGATTGTTTCCTTTTTTCCCCTCCTTCACCATGAGATGGGTACCCATTACAAGGTGGAAAGCTCAATTTAATTCTTGTGACCTCCTAATGTCATTTTGCCTGTTACATTTTTTCCCCAAAATTTCTGTTTTTATTGATTTTTTCTGAACTTCAAAAGATTGTAAGATGGACTTGAAATTTAACATGTCCTGTGAAGTGTCCAATAACTCTTGATCAGAGTCACCCTTCCATCGTTTTCTCCTATTCTGTCTGTTCCCTTCCCCTAGACTCATTTCAGATTTCCCACTTCCTTGATCACATAGGGACACAGAGTATTCTGACTATACCTTTGTATATTGCCCTTGTTCATTCCTGTTTTCATTCATCCACATCCTCCCACTACTCCTATAATCTTGCTTCACCTGCTTGATATTTATTATGCTAAACTTTATGCTAATTGTTCAAAAGCTTTACTCCATCGAGTTTCACATCTGTGTATCTCATACACACGTGAACATATACATATGTGTTTACATGGGAGGTTGTAGTTTGGGTCTAAGATGCACATATGAGAGAAAACATGTGCCTTTGGGCTTACAGGGGCTGGATTCCTTCTCACAGTATGCTTTTATACAGATCCACTCTGGAAATCAGTGTGAAGACTCCTCAGAAAACTAAACATAGACTTAGCCTATGATCCAGCAATATCACCTTTGGGCATTTGTACAAAAGAGTGACTTCTTGAAGAAGCACAAAGGTTTATTTATTTTTCTTTTCCTTAAATAAGATGTGTAGTTTTGTTAGCATAAGCTTATGGTAGAGTTCTTGAGTAACTTAAAATACGTTACAAGTGTTTTTGAACTGGCTTTCTTTAAAAAGTGCAGTCTAGCTCTCTTTTCATCAAGTGTGGGCAGAATTGTGACTCACTTGCAACACAGGGAATATTGTGATTTGCAGTGTTCCTCAGAGACTGGGACTTCTCTGCTGTGGTTTGTGTTCATATATTGTGCACTGTAGGGCAAATCAATGACCTTGTTATAAGGACAGCCAGGCAGGGATCCATGAGGAGGAAAGCTGAGCCTTCCTACCAAAAAAACCCAGCACCAACATGGAGAGATAGAGAGAGAGAGAGAGAGAGAGAGAGTCACATGGCCTCAAGTCCCAGCCTAGCATAGGTGAGGGTGACCCTGCTCCTTCCTTCTGCAACAGCAAGTCAGGCATGAGCCAGAACTGCCCAGAAGAGTTGTCACTGTATTTCTGACCCTTAGAAACTGTAAGCTAGCTAGTTACTGTGTTTTAAGCCTAAGTTTAGGTGTGGTGAGCTCTGCAGCAGTAGGTGACTAGCATATTGATCAAGGGGTGCTAACCAGAAGGCAGAGCAGGGAGTGAGTGTAGAGTGGCAGTGGTTGTGAGATGAGGGGGAATGAGGATCGCTAAGGAGACTGTGGTCCTTGTGGAGGCTTCAGATAAGGGCTGGGCTCATAGGAAAGTCCAGAGGATCAACTTGGAAAGTAGAGTAGAGAGAAATTGTTTCAGGTAGCGGCAGGAAGCTTAGTGGTACGGTCACTTGAGGTCATAGGGAAAGTATGACTTTTCAAATTGGTGGCTATCCTGTCATGAACATTTCTGGGCATAGTCTTAAAGGTGGTGGCTCTTGTTTTCTTCTTGATATGATAGGAGAAGGACAAGCCACAGGGGGAAGGGGACCATACTATGTAAAGCAGTGAGGACCAAGTAGGTTTGGATATCCCCAGTCTCTTCAGATCAGAACCAATGCTAACATGAAAGAATTGTTTTTTTGGACTAAGATTGTATTCTCAGGAACACGTAGTGTAAAGATGAAGCCAAGGGTATGAATGCATTTCAGATTATTTGTGGAGTCAGGTCAAGTTTTTTTGTGGGGAGGCAAAATGCCTTGCAAAAAGTTTAAGCATGGGTAAACTTTGTGATTCTAAGCTAGGTCCACAAGCAGAACTGCTCCTGCATTTCTAACCCATGGGAACCATGAGAAATAAACAGTATTTATTGTTGCTTGAAGCCATTAAGTGTTGCTTTAATTTGCTGTGGAGCCATAGGTAATGAATCTTCTAAGTTACTAACGACCTTCATTGTAAAATCAATAAGGAGATGTCCAGCCTCATGACAGATTTAGCTGATATGCCTAGACCTTCTTTCAGAGTTTGTACACGGATATGCAAGAGAAATCCCTTAAAGCTTATTGAAGAAAAGTCATGTGACTGAAAGAAAATAGAATCTCTAGATTCCAGAAAGCTAGACAAGAATGGTAGTCATCTATACAAGGCTAAACTGAATGCACTAACTTGGCCATTGAGGTTTCCTTTTTGATATCAAATGCTGTGAAAGATGAGGTTAAAGTATCCATGAAATTGCAAAGAAGTCCACACACACAAGGACAAGCTTGTAGAAGCACATATCCTTCCATAGGCAGCCTCACAAAGCAACAAAGAACCTTGCTGAAGATTCAAGACTTTCTCCCTGCACTCTACAGCAGAGATACAAGCTCAGCTCCCATGAAAAGCAAGACTTACAAGTTTAAAAGAAAATATGGGATAAAATACGTATTACCTCTGGATAGGGATTAAATCCCTTAAAAAAAGATTTCAAGAAAGCATTCAGTCATAAGCACAAGTGAATAAACTCAGTGACAAAATAGATAACTTTTTTTTGGGTACCAGTCTTGGGACCTGAACTCAGGGCCTAAGTGTTGTACCTGAGCTTTTGTGCTCATGGCTAGGGCTCTACCTCTTCAGTCACAGCTCCGCTTCTGGATTTTTCTGGTGGTTAATTAGAGATAAGAGTCTCATGGGCTTTTCTATCCAGGCTGGCTTTGAACTGTAATCTTCAGATTTCAGCCCTTTGAGTAGGTAGGACTATTGGTATAAGCCACTGGCACTGGCTCAAGACTGATAACTTTGATAGTAAGAAAATATAAGTTGATGGATGTTTGAAAAGAGGGCAGAGTGGAAAATAACATTTGCAAGTGAGGACAAAAGACATTAACCCTGTCAGGAGCTGATGGTGCACGCCTGCAATCCTAACTTCTCAGAAGTGGTGGTTTGAAGTCAGCCCAGGTAGGAATGTCCGCGAGACTCTTTATCTCCAATTACCCATCACAAAGCTGGAAGTAGAGCTGTGACTCAAATGTCAGAGTGCCGGTCTTGAGTGATAAAAGCCCAAGGACAGCACCCAGGCCCTGAATTAAAGCCTCAGGACTGACAGACCTGGGAAAAACATATTTACAGAAGAGAAATAGAGAAGGCTAAAAAGCATGTGAAAAGTGTTTAAAATCGCTACCAACCAAGAAATAAAATGGTAACAAACCCATTTCCATGCTCAAATGAGTGATAGAATTGATGGGGGAGACTTGTGAAAAATCCATATATTTGGGTGAGGGGCAGATTTTTTTTCCCTGCCAATTTGGATAGCAAATTTAAAGTACATCAGTTATATATTTTAATATATTGTATATATATATGCATGTGTACATATGCACATTATAAACATGTATCACAAATAGAACATTCAAGCGCATTCATATGCAGTATAGTTATAAAACTGTGGTAATAGAATCATTAGGTTCAGTAAAATCATATTCTGAGAGTCTGAGAGAAAAGGCATAAAATGTTTTCTAAAAGAGTGGAATGATGCTTTTCCCATGCATCTGCAGTGTTTTTGTGTTTATAATAGATTCTGAAATGGAAAATGCAAAATGTTGACATTTATTATTCGGAGTAACAGTTGTGTGGGGGCTGCATTACTCTCTATACTTTGCTGTGTGTCAGACATATTTTATTAGAAACAATGTCGATTTCAGTCTTTATTAAAAAAAAGCTATGTTTGTATCTTGATGATAAACAGAAAAAATTGCAACTCTGACAATAAACTGAGATAATCATCTCAGTTTTAGCATATGATTTATTTTTGGTAATTATTTGATGTTGTGTAATGCCAATAACAGCATGATTTGCATACACATGTAGTTTCAAGTAGGAAGGATTGTGTCAATGCAATTGCTAATTTAACTGATCCAGAAAAGTAAAAGATGAGTGAGGAGAAAAATAAATGGTTTTTTATTTAGTGAACTGTGATTAGTATATAGACCCTGTGCTTCTTATAAACGTTATAGTAAGATGAGAGAAATTCGACCCTCACAGTAAGCACCATGGCCTGGATAACACTATGTAACAGTGACCTAAGCAGTTCCTAACATAACCCAATTGACTGCAAAATTACCATGTAAGCAGAGCTATGTTATAAGCTTATTTACATAACGATGGTTATTCATTTAGCTCTGGATTGTGTGGTGCTCATGATTTGGACTGGGCAGAGCTGGGCTCTGTTGGGCTTGCTCACAAATGTATGGTCTGCTGAAAAAGGGCTGGGCATCTCTGTTGAACACAGCTGGGCAGGCCCACACTCAAGGGGATTGGTAGCTCTGGCGTCCTCTGGGATATTCGTGGCTGGGACCTGAGGAGACTCTACTGTGCTCCAGGTGTTTCAATCTTCAGCTGCCTAGGTTAGGTGTATTCTTTTGTTGTTGGTGGAGATTTGATATTACAAGTTAGAAGCCAAATGAAACAAAAGGAAATAAGGCAAAAACAGTGCAAGGGTTCTCGCTGTTCTCAAC
Source organism: Perognathus longimembris pacificus (assembly GCF_023159225.1). Taxonomy (NCBI): domain Eukaryota; kingdom Metazoa; phylum Chordata; class Mammalia; order Rodentia; family Heteromyidae; genus Perognathus; species Perognathus longimembris. Next base: position 140,885,261 of record NC_063162.1, read on the forward strand.
AAGGATCCATTTAGGTTTAACAGAACAGGTTGCTGTGTCAGTGGGAGTTTTATCTTAAGTCCTGCCAAAACAAAATACAGAAGAAACAACCACCACAAAAACTGAACAAGAGCAACAGACAAGTTAAACTAGCAATGTAAGTTAATGAGTGGGCAGTCTTGAATATACTACAATTTGATATAGGGCACCTTTGAATGGTATAGTTTCTTATTTCAAGTTTTCTTTTTTTTTTGCCAGTCCTGAGGCTTGGACTCAGGGCCTGAGCACTGTCCCTGAGCTTTTTTGCTCAAGGCTAGCACTCTACCACTTGTGTCACAGCACCATTTCTGGCTTTTTCTGTTTATGTGGTGCTGAGGAATTGAACCCAGGTCTTCATGCATGCTAGGCAAGCACTCTGCCTCTAAGCCACTTTCCCAGACCCCCTTTTATTTCAAGTTTTAAGAGCATAACTTGTTTATTTCAATAATGATATTTCTGGCAACTTTCAAAGGAGCCTTTGGAGAAAAAGAAAATTCAGCCTTCTAATGGTTTGAAAATAGCAATTCTTTTAAAAAGCTGAGACCCAGAAAGATGAAGTGACTTGTCCACATGCCACACAATGAAAACTTCAGCTTGCTGTGGCAGATTTAGTCCTTGCTCTATTATGCTACAAAATACATCTATTGGTAATCCCTAAGATTTCCTGTTTAAGTAATAAAACATCAAATAGTAGAACACCTAGAAACAACTTTTCACTCTACATAGAATTGTTGACAACACACTTAAAAGCTTTCTCCTTTCTGGATTTTTATAGATGTTTGATAAGCATTCAACGTTGAGGGAAAAGCTAAATTCTGTAACCGTTGAGTTATTTGGAGCCAATGTTGGCAGGTTATTCTTCTGTTGCACATCTTTTCCCACATGATTCTGTTATGTTTGAACACCAAAATATACCCAGAGAAGTGCTAACAATGGGTTCATGGAAAAGCAACAGTAGCCCCTTGCAAACTGCTACCCTCAAAAAAAAAAAAAAAGGAAAAGAAAATAGCTTTGAAGCTATGGCCTCAGTAAACAAAAGCTCAGTCAAAGGAACAAAGGGATACACTGGTATATCTGTACCTCCAGATTCTCTAGTCTACCTATGGAAATGAGAGAGGCCAGAAAGTGCTTAGTCCTGATTGGCTGATTGTGGATAACAGCTCATTGTTCAGGTCAGGATGGCAAAATGATACTTTCCAGAAGCTGTTTATCTTGGTAGTTGGTACAGGAATAAGGCTGAGCAAGGGCCACAGAACTTAATATGTGATTCTTGCAAGAACACATAGACCTCTCCAGCCCCAGCTCAACCAACAAATGGCTACCAGGCTCCATGCTGAATCTAGATCCAATAAACCATCTGGTTCTCTCCATCTTTACCTTAAATATCACCGATGCATTGCATGTCTAGCTGTAAGATCTTACCACCAATTCAAATTCGTTTATATGTATAGAAAACATGAGTAATTGAGAGACTTTCTTACTTTCTTCTAAGATTATTATTTGTGTTACTCATTATCACAATGATACTGCCGGCACAATATTCTGACAATACAACTTTTCAGAGTACTTTCTTCTTTGAAAATGGAAATAGTAATAACTACCTTTCCTTCTTCATGGTATATTGAATTATTAAATGCTTGACAAACAGTAAAATTTCTCTCTTCCATTTTTCTCTCTTTTCCCCTGTTTGGTATAGTAATTCTAATAGTGTGAGATCTTCAAGTTCAGTAGAAGTTATATTCCGAGAAGTATGAATTTGCTTAATAAAGACAAATCCATCAATTATCTGCTAAAACCTTTCGCCTGGCTTAAAAATGGCCAAGTGTGGTCAGTTAACTGTGCTCTAACCTTTTGTGAATGAATGTTTTTGGTGCTTTTCTTTTCAAGCCCATTGGTCCACTGACCTTTATGAAAAGAATCCAACAAGGAGAGCTGCATTTATTGTATTTCTTCTTATTTCTCTGTCTGGACATTGATCATAGTTGTCCCAGTTCATTTTCAACAAGACATACACAACAAATGTGGGTATAGTTGAATTTATGTGTTTGGGGTAAGGATCGATTATGAGCCAGTAGGATAAAAGAGCAGAGTTTATGGAGGGAGATTCCTAACACTGTGTTATAGACGATGGAAGAACTTAAGCCTACCTCACCTTGCCTGTCATGGGCTTTTTTTTCTTTGCACCATTTTGAGCTATTGACAGACTCCTTGATGTTCAGTTGTCTATGTTCGTCTTACTGAAGCAACTCTTTATTCCTCTCTTCTGTTTTCCTTAGTAATGGCAATAGCAGTCTCCTTTTACTTTGCTTGACCTTTAAAATATTGAGATTTCTGGGATGCCATTCTTAACCTGCTCTTTCTCCTGATTCTGTATAACTTTAAAAAAAAGATATAGTTTTACCAAACTCCAACATGTTCTGTGTGTACTCCCTGGTCCATCTGTACACATGATCTCATTAAGTGCTAGCTGCTTGTGATATCAGATGATAAATGGGAGAAGAAAAACAGAGACCTGTTAACTCTCCACTATAATTCCCTTCGTCCATAAGTTGCAAAGTATAAGTAAAGTTACTCCTAACTAAAATGAAAGCAAAAGTTCACTGAAAAATAAGTCATCTTTCCAGATTTGGTTCCAATCTTATTTTTTGGATTAGATTTTAACCTAACCTCTATTTTCTCTGCTCAGTGACTAGCATGTATGGAATATAACATGATAACTATTTACTTGACAGGTTTAGAGGGAGTTTTTTTTTTTTCTTCTGGTCCTGGGGCTTGAAATCTTAGTCTGAGTGCTGTTCCTCATTTGCTCAAGCCTCACACTCTTACCACTTGAGCCACAGCTCCACGTCTGGCTTTATCTCTTATAAATTAGAGGTAAGAGTGTCATGGATTTTCCTGTCTGGGCTGCCTTCAAATCATGATCCTTGGGTTTCAGCCTCCTGAGTAGGTAGGATTACAATCATGAGGCATTGATGTGGGCTGTAGAGGAAGGTTTTTTGTTTTTTTTTTTATTTTATTTTTTTTTTTGCCAGTCCTGGGCCTTGGACTCAGGGCCTGAGCACTGTCCCTGGCTTCTTCCCGCTCAAGGCTAGCACTCTGCCACTTGAGCCACAGCGCCGCTTCTGGCCGTTTTCTGTATATGTGGTGCTGGGGAATCGAACCTAGGGCCTCGTGTATCTGAGGCAGGCATTCTTGCCACTAGGCCATATCCCCAGCCTTTTTTTTAAATGTATCTTGTGTGTGTGAAAACATTGAGAACTCATTTTGGTGTATCTCCTTTTATTTGACCCCTCTTTCTCCTGTCACCTTGAAAAGAACTCAGCTAAAGTTTTCAGTTTTTTTCTTTTATTTCAAATTCAACCCATTTTGAATTTCTGGGGCAGATTAAAAACAAGTTCATTTTTCTCAATAGTCAGCTAATGTTAAAATATTTCATAAAATGTTTCACAACACTACACACCTAGACACTTTCTTTCTAACATATACCAATTGACTAAAACATAATATCTGCCCCCCCCAAACCAATCCTGCTTCTCTTTCTGAAACTATACAGTTTTACTGCTAATATTCTCTTTTAGTCCATGGCTGACAATGTATATAGTCATAACAAACTTTCTTGTCTATGTTTTGACCTTGCTTTTTGAATCTGCAGTCAGTCAGAGGAAAAACCCCTTCGTTTCTTAGTTCCTGTCTGTTTCCTGTCTCCCTCTCCTAAAAGCATCTTCAAGACTTAGAGATTTGTTGTGCATTATTCTAATTTGAAAGCTGCTATCGTTTAGATTCATTCCCAAATGCCACCTTCTCACCATTCCTGAAGACTGAGGTTCAAGATCCTCTCAATGTACTCCCTAGGTTTTCATTCAGCACACATGTTTAATCTAGGTGCTTAGAATACAAAGATGTATAAGTCATGGTCCCTGTCCTTAAAAAAGACCTCATCATCTGGCAGTAAAGACAGGTGCAACAACAGGAAATTACATTACAGAATGATAAGTACCACTGGAAAGGAAAGCAGCCCGGACACAGTTCCAAGGAAGAGGAATAAATTCTGCCTAGGGACCGGGGAGAGGCTCTTCCTATTAAAAAAGGCAGTATTTGGATTATTCCTTGAATGAGGATTGGATTAAGCAATTTCCAGTCATGAATTTTATTCTAGCCAATGTGTAGATAAAGAGGCAACAAACTGTCCTCACTTTTGTTTTCTTCAACGGCAATGAGAACGTTATCAATGGTTCTGAGAATCAGACCATAATGTGTATTTGGATATAGTTCCTCCATGGAGCCAATCTTTAAAACCATATTAATTTGTAGTTTCTAGTTTAGGATGACGCTGGAGCTATACCTGTGAGCATTCACTTTCCAATTCGCCTCAAGTGAGTTTTGTTCTCTCACTTAGTAATGTTATGTGAGACTGTATAGGTTAACCCGGTGTAATCACAAAGGCTTTTAATTTTAGAAGAGGGACAGACATGGGCACATAAGAAGGACATGACTTGAGTGTCACATCGGGTAATTGCTGGCTTTGAAGCTGGAGAATGGAGCCAGGAGTCAACAGTGAAAGTTCTGCCAGAAGATGAAAAAAAAAAATTAGGCAGCGAGACCCACTTAGAGTCTCCAGTAGGTTGGTTATAAGCTATCGCCTGCAGTAACTTTCTGCAGGAACAATAGAAGATGAATGAGCTTTTATAGTAGATCGTCAACTATGGAGCCCATCATCTGACATGTTATTCATACTCCATTCTATGCCATGATTTCAAAGAACTCTGTTGCTTCTTTATAATTTGACTATGAGGGCATTCTACTTGTTAATCAGGGTATCCACAGTTCTCTGATAACTAAATAATCGTTGACTAATGTCCATTTAGTGTTATTTTAACCCTAAACAATATCCGATATTCAACACTATGTGTGTGTGCACGTGCGTGCGCACACACATACACACACACACACTGACATCAGGCCTAAATATCCAATTATTATATAAATTATTATATACTTTGATTCCTGTCAATCTCTTTTGCCCCTCAAACACACCATTTCCTACTATCTGTTCAAGACCATACATTACAGTCCAAGCTAGCCCATCATGGCAGCAATGAGATGCGAGTTAACAATTAATCCCTGTTTTGTGTGTAGGAGGGTCACAACAGAAGAGGGAAAAAAAATCAGCCCATTTGTATTTGCAATTTGTAGTTTTAACAGTCTCTACAATGTGTGGTAGAAGATCTTGGGGGAACTTGAAGCTGGACTTCACAGCCAGAGATTGTCAGGAATTTGGTAATAAGATGCAGAAAATAGCACGCATTCTGTAAATGATTTTGATCTCTTAAAAGCTCCTTAGTATGAAGGTTAACTTCTGTTCCCTGTACTATGAATCTTCCCAGCGCTGGGAGTTTGGGGGCTTCTGAGCTTCAGGTTCCAAGGGTTCCCTCCCTAGAAAATACCTGTTCTGCTAGGATTGGGCGTGAGCAGCTCGGCTGGAGGGAGGGCAGTGGTGGAGAGAAGTGTGCAGTTTGTAGCCACTGCAGTTCCACCTCTTGACTTTGGAAGGCGGGTCTGCGTGTTGTTTGCGTGCTCTGTGTATCTCAGAACTCTCCTGAGTTGATAAGGACTTTCCAATCAGCCTTTTTCATTATCTCCTGCCTGCTTTAACGGCAGACATATTCACATTCATCAGTCTTGTCTTATCTGAACAATGCGCGGGCAAGAGGACCAGGCATACTGCAAGAGACTTTATGCAGAGACTTTAATTATATTCACACTCAAGGAGCCCGAGAAAGGAGACTGTGTGAGCAAGTTACCATCACTGCCAGAGCCCGCCACAGCTTGTTTCCGCCTGATGGATGAGGGGATGGTGTAGTCACAGGATGCCTTTCAGGGTGCCCTTCAAGTGTTTGTTGCATCAATGTCCTGACTTTCTGGAAGGAGTGGCTGGAACCTGCTTACTTTGTTCAGAGCAGTAGAAGGAATAGCCATGGTTAGTTTGATATGAGGAGAATTTTCTTGGGTATCTTAAATGTGCAGGGTCTGCGCACAGTGTGTGTGTGTGTGTGTGTGTGTGTGTGTGTGTGTGTGTGTGTGTGTGTGTATACTATCTCTTCTCAGGAGCTCACAGTAAAGAGGTGAAGAAGGCCAGAGGAGTAGATCAGCAGAGGCCATCTGAGAGGGAATACAACGGATAGAGCTGTGTCATTGCAGTAGGGTCTTCTACCCCTCCAATGGCATGGAGGTGATAGGTTCCTCTATCAGAGATCCTCCTGGAAAGTTTTGAAAAAGAAATGGCAGAACCACACTATACCCCAGACCAACTAACTCACGCTCTCTCTGGGGACTGGGGCGGGGGGGGGGGGGGAAGGATTTAGACAACGGTGTTTATCAAAGTTTCTCATGTGATACAAGACAGCCATGTTTGGAAACTACTGGCTAGAATTCCATCATACAAAAAGCCACAAGAGGGAGGGTTGCATGCAGTTTGAAAACTTACTAGTGGGAAACTAGAAAGAATATTTTTCCATAGATATCAGTGGTTCTCTCTGGCCAGGTTCAAATACAGGATTTTACCAATAAAGTAAACCAGGGAAGCGAGGGACTAGCATGGAATGTGTGTCGGGAAACAACTTCAAGTTAGTGGTCCTTGTACATTCTTTGTGTTTCCTTTCCTGGAAAACAGTGGGAAAGCTTACAGCATAAAGCACATTTAAACGCAGATCAGCTCATTTGAGAAGGTAGAAAGGAAGGGGCAAGCATTTAGGCATTAACTTGAGAATTGTAGAAATTTTCCCTTTGCAGCTTTGTACTATCCTACAAACTCAATTAGGGATTTTTTTTCTTTTTTTTTTTTTCTGGCCAGTCCTGGGCCTTGGACTCAGGGCCTGAGCACTGTCCCTGGCTTCTTTTTGCTCAAGGCTAGCACTCTGCCACTTGAGCCACAGCTCCACTTCTGGCCATTTTCTGTATATGTGGTGCTGGGGAATCGAACCCAGGGCCTCATGTATATGAGGCAGGCACTCTTGCCACTAGGCCATATCCCCAGCCCCGGATTTTTTTTTCCTTTTACCAGCACTAGGGCCTCACACTTGCTAGACAATCACCCTACCCCTGAGCCATCCCTTCAGCCATTTCCTGTGCTGGCTCTTTCTGAGGTAAGGTCAAATTTCCTGCCCAGGCATGTGCCTGGACTGTGATCCTCCTATTTCATAATTCCCACTATAGCTGAGATGCCAGGCATGTACCACTATGCCCAGCTTTGTCTGTTGTGATAGAATCTCATGGACTGTTCTCCCTGGATGGATCTAGAATTGAAATCCTCCTGACCTTAGCCTCCAAACTAGCTAGGATTACAGGTGTGAGATGACAGTACTTGCCTTCATTGAGAAGTGATTATTAAAATTCTATATGTATATTCTGTATGTGAGACCATCCAGGTCTCACATATATGCCCAAGTCAGTAAACATATTGGTTTTTATTATAGTTGAACCTACTTCTCTGTACTGGTATCTCACATATTAGTCTTATTTCATTTAGTTACTACAACAAGCTTGTAAAATAGGTAACCATGATTGATTCTTTTCATTACTCAGATGATGCCCAGGGAGGTTAAATAAATTCCCTTCAGTCATATCATTCGGATGTTTGGAATCAAAGCCTAGTCGGTGTGAGTCTTAACGATCCCTGTCTGGGGTGGTGTCACTGGGAAAAGCCTGGTGTGTAAACCAGAATGTAAATACAGATCCTATGGATGATTGAGCCACTCTGGAATGTAGTGTGTTCTTTAAAGTGACCATACATGAAACGACACCAGGAAGTTCCTTTCCTTCTAGTAATAACTTGCAAAGGGAATACATGTTTAAAATAACCGTAGAATCACAGACATGTCTACTCATAGACACTCCTATATCTTTATCTACAAGAAAGTGATATTCAGTGGTTTCTTTTGGTGAAAATGTTACAGAAATAGCAACTTTGTTTTCCTATCAGAAAATACAACCCATTCTCCATAGTATTTGTGGAAAACTTGTATGGAAGAAAAGTATAGACAAGTTTGTTTATTACTTGTTTTTTTTTTTAAACACTACCTTAATGTCTTATAGAGATTGTTTCATCTGTCTGGTTCCTGATCCTTTTCAATCTAGATGGATCTTTTCAGCTCTTGATCTGGAGCAGGAAGGTTCTGAAACACGCAGCTTTGTCCCCTTGAGGGAATTAATCAGGCAGAGAAAGGAAGTTTTGAGCCTCTAACAGGTACATTAAGGGGAGTTCTGAAGTTTGTCAAGCTTGACAGGAAATTGCTTGGGGGAGTCTAAGAAACCCAGACAGGCTGGGCTCACACTGGCACTGGATTTTGGAGTTGCTTAGGTTGTTTAATATCGTTAGGACAGAAAAACTTCAATTATAGAAGATGCAATCCATCTGGCACATGGAACTGATTGTCCTGCTGATGACAAACTTTGTGGGCTCTGGAAGGTCCCCAGTTTGGTCCTTCCCTCTTGTATCTTCCTCATACTTTTTGATACCAGTTTTCTCTCTAAGCTGGGTGAGACTTCTGATACAGCTCTGAATGTCATGACAGGCTAGAGCTACAGTCCTTGAGGATGTATACTTATTTCCAGAAGGTGGTTGGATAGCGTGCTGTCCTAGAGAAGTGTTGGACCTGACGCCAAAGAGAGAAGGTGTTGATGCTTGCCTCCTTCAGTGTGTCGTGGTGGGAGAGGGCTGGATCATTGGGCCCCAGTCGATTCACCGTTTCCCCAAAGAAAAAATACTCAGGGATGGACCATGTAGGAGTTTCTCAAAGTGAAAGTTTATGCACAAAGAGGAACTGAGTGAACAGCCTAATTAGAGATCATGCACCTGGAACCCAGGGTTCCAGAGGGTTTTATAGTCCCTGTGTAATGATTACGCTATGGTGGAATCATTGAGGACTTGTCCTGGAATAGAGTCAGTTCATTCCGGGAGGAGGCTGACCTACACGGTCCCTTTGCAGTCAAGGTGGCTATTTGTAAGGTGGTACATACATAATATTACAACTTCAGTTACATGTGAGTGAGGACTTTGCCTGTACAGAAAGTCTACAGACTTTCTACAAAAGACAGGGGATGCATAACAATGACAGATTCACTACAGGGGCAGAATGAGTCACCAAGGTACTAAATCAGGACTAGAGAAGGGCATTGAGAACCCCTGTCTGTTTTTGAGGGTGATCGTGGTTGGGTCTAACCCTATGTCTCTTCCTACATCTTTCCCTCGTGTGGTTGCAAGTCGATCTTCACAGCCATGACTGCCTTCTCCAGTCAGTGCTTTGCCATGTTTTACCTGGACCAGGACGGTAGACTCCTGCTTGCTTGCTAGGCTCTCTTGGACCATTCTTGTGCCAATTCAACACCCCTGTCATGACCCCAGCTGTCTTGCTAAACTCCAACTTTATTACCAGTTGTCCCCAGTGAATAACTCCTCTTCAAGGCATCATAATCCCATATCCTCTGACCTTAATCCCCCTCCTTCCCAAGGAAGGGTTAGGTTGTCACAGCTTGGACTGACCACTGGTTTGGTGTTAGGGAGCTGGAAAAGCCAAAGGCAGGGGATTCAAGGCACAGTGGGGCCAAGCTATGCCCCACCCCTCTAGTCTGTTGGATTCTCATCCACAGGGAATGCTCAGATGTTGGCAAGTGGCTCCCAACCTCTCATCACCTAAAGCAACTTCCTTCCTTCAAGACTTCTGCTTCTGCAGTCCTTTCTCACTGGCTAGTTTATGTACCTCAGAAGGCTAGGGGATTTTGTTAAATATGGCCTCCCACAATTTACCTTAACAAACAATAGGAATATTCCATAGGAACCTTCAAATCAGCACATACACACCCCACTTGCAAAGCTGAAGCAAGCCCTATCCACTTTGTCCTTGAGAGTCCCTTCAGTTGGGTCATAGGAGCAAGTTTTAATGATATCCTAACCCATCAGAGATAGGGAACAGAATTAAACTCTGAGCCCACTTTATCTACTTTGCATAGTGCTTGTTTCAGTGTTTGCTTTGGTCTTTGTTGGCTGTTAACTTCCTGGCTCCAGCCAGAGACAGATTGACAGTAAGGGTAATGAAGCTTAAACTTTCAGCCTCCCACTTCACTCAGTCCTTTCCAGGACTGCAGGGAGCGACAGCAGTGTTACATGGCTGCATGTGCTTATGGGGTTGGCACAAGTAAGATACTCCAACTGCACTCAGGAGCCTTGAGCCTTTCCACTCTGGCTTCCCTTCCATTGTATTTCCTTTTGTGTCCATCAGGGCTGCGGAGGGCATTTTGGTGACTCAGTTGAAGGGAAGTTGACTCGAGGACATATTCGATGTGTTCAGTGAGACGAATTCATGTGTTTCAGAGTCAGTCCTGGGTACATTTAAGTTTCTGTTTATCTTGTCTCTGAAAGAGCACCAGAGCTGGAATCTTCTGGAACAGGGCTTGAGAAGGAAAGCTTCATGAGGTCTAAGACGTTGGATTCAGTCCTATGTGTCTGGCGTTGTTTGGTTACCATTGATTCCTAGTATTGTCCTGCAGTATATCAAGATTACAGATCAAGCCAGGTGTGGTAGTGTCCATGTGTAATCTCAGCACTTAGGAGGCCAGAGGTAGGAAGATTGCACATTCAAGGCAAGCATATAGTGAACTTGAGGACAGACCAGGCTATGAGGCTCAAAATAAATGAAATAAAGGTTACAGATCAAAGTTTTCCAAGATGGTGTTGAAATTTCTGAGAACACCCAATGAGAATTAGAAGTCCTTGGAAGTCATCTAATTTAATGGCTTCAAGTGGAACGTGGGGAAGGATAAGAGGATTATGCGCAGTGCTTTCCAGACTGCATTTTCCCAGCTGTCCCTTGGTTCTGCAAGCTTTCCTGTGAAGGTAGGAGGGTTGGCAATGATTAGATCTTCTGGGAAATAGGAGAAAAGACCTGAGATTAGAATTTTATCTCTCTCTCTCTCTCTTTTTTTTTTTTTTTGGCAATGTTAGAGTATGAACTCAAGGTCTCATGCTTTCTAGGCAAAAGCTCGCCCACTTGAACCACACACCCAAATCTAGTATGTTTTCCAAAGAGCATCTCAAGCTTTTCTCTAGGCAAGCCCCGGACTTCAATCCTCCTATTTTTTTGCTGCCATTACAGGCATGTAAAACTAGGCCTAATTCCAACTTTGAAAAGTCTTTGTTGGGGTTGTTTGTTTTCTTTTTCTTTAAGAAAACCAATTTGATTCAATCTACTTATTGACAAGTAGGGTCTCTAAGATATAGAGACATTTTCTATTATATTATACATACTTCTGTTTTCCTACAGCTTTTCTTTCCTTTTAATTCTCTGCTATTTTGGAGGGCGCATCACAACCTTTATACTTGTTTTACATTATTTTACATCCGTTCTCATAGTTCTTTCTGCATCAATATGGTATTTTTATTATAGTTAAACATTTCCCAGAACAAAGAGTATATTTTAAACTTTACAATTTTGCAAGTGAATAGAGCTACAATGAGCTAATATTAAGGCAGTAAAAATAATTGATGATGAGTTCATTCATATGTCAAAATAATCTACTTGGTATGATGAGATGCTATTAGATACAATATTTCAAGTGCAAATGAAATCCTTGTTAGGGCTATTATCCTCAGTGTGGAATATATGTTGATTAAAGATGAGTCTATAGGCATAAAAGGAGATACAGCAAGAGCATCTCATAGCACACAATAATACTTGCCTTTAGGGGTCAAGATAAAGAGACATTGTGTTCTAAAGTGCTCTTCAGAATTCAAGAGCAGCCAGTAATCAGAAGACAGGCTTTTGATTTTTTTTTTTTGTCAGTTGTAGGGCTTGAACCCTGGGCGTAGGCACTGTGGTTAATTGGAGATCAGAGTCTCTTGGAGACTTCCCTGACCGGGCTGGCTTTGAACTGGGAGTCTCAGATCTCAGCCTCCGGAGGAACTAGGATTACAGGCATGAGCCACCAGTGCCTGGCTGGTTTGTTGATAATTTGAGAGAGCTCTGCCTGTTGAAACCAAGGTCTCCCCCATACTTGTGGGTGTCATAGAAGCTACTTGATCAGGTGAAGGCCAAGATTTAAGGACCAAAGGCATGAAGAACATGCAACATACATCACTGATCAAACACTAGGTTAATTTGTGTACATTTTACACTCATATTTCTTTTTCTTTTTCATGCAATAATATTCATTTTAGATCACTGATAAGACAAATGTGGTCAATTTCATTAGGCAAATTAAAGTGAACATTACATTTTGAAGATGTTAGCATTTAAAAATGTGAACATATTCTTCTAATGTGTTTTTAATATTATTATGAATGCTGTTTTATCATTAGCTCTGTGCTAACTATAAATTTTGGGAATGATTTATGTGGTTAAAACTAGAAGATAAATCATTTTGGCTGTACCTAAATCTTTTTGTTTACTTGCATTCTCCCTCCCCTACCCCCCAATACCATGTTTTGCCTTTTACAGCCACATAAATTTTGATTAGGACCTGAAATAATTTTGTGAAAGGAGATGCTATTTTGTTCAGTTCAATCTTTGTTTCATGACCTTCACTTCTCAAGAGCTCAGTCCAAGGACAGAGTGAAAACTGAACATTATTTACAGCATCATGATATTCCTTGCACTGCGGTTCTGTTATTTAGCATTGACATAGTCACATTTTTATCTACACTTTGTGCAATTTCTTAAAAGCTGTTCTCTAAAGTACAGCAGGCCAGGGGTTATGTCATAGTTATTCTATGTGTCCTGGAAAAGCAGTTTCTGAACTAGGAATGTCAAAATCACCTGAGCTATTTCTTTAAAACCCAGTGGCTTAGGACCCTCGCTTAGGGACTCTAATTTAAATGTTTTAGAGAGAGTCATAAAGATCTGTTTTAGTTTATTTTTTAAACTCACTTGGATACATTTTCTAGATTGTTAGGTTTGAGACTTTCTGGCCTACAACATGGGACACTGCCTTGCGATTTGTAAGTGCTTAGAAATGTTTCCCATTAAAAAAATTTTTAAGAGGACAAAAACTGGTCTACTGTGTTTAATTTTCATTCTTTTCTATGCTTTGCTATGCTTCACCAACTACCGGACACAACCCAATTCAAATTCTTGTTCTGTTTGTTTTATGGTGCATAATGACAATTGGATAACCAAAGCTTTCCAAATTTATTGAAAAATATTTTAATACTTTTAAATATTTACATTAGTCTTTTGTGGTAGAAAATGACCTCATTGACTATGCTGAGCACATTGGAGGTAGCTGGGAAGATTTAGTATGACAAATGTCTATTCCACAGTGTATCTATAAAGGCATCATCTTTTGTATCCTGGGAGCTGATGCTGTTTTCAGACTTCTACTGCTTTAAACATACTCCAAATGATGTATTTGTTCCAGAAGGCCATCTTGTCTCTGATTATTCCTTTCTGTCTGGCATTCTCACGACTTCTCTTCAACGTTGCCCTTTTCCAGATCATCATAGAATGCTCATCCATTCTCCAAATGTGGCCGGTTCAAGGAAACTGTGACAGAAAAGTCTACAATTGTCAGTGGGATAAATAACTGATTTTAGCATCAAGTAGTTCAGTTTCATCCTCCTTGTTTGCTCTGGATGACACATCCTTGCAATTCAAAATTCAGTGAGCATGCTTTGTGACAATGAGAAAACTTTCCAAGCAGCTTAACTTTCTCTTTGCTTCATGTCCTCAAATTCCCAGGGCTGTGGCGAGACAAGTTCCTGGCTTAAGCTTCATAGATTGGGGGCAATCACTCATGATCAGGGGAACATAAATGAAAGGATGAGAGAAAGAGGTTGATAGAAGGTAAGGGAAAAATAAGAAAGAGAAGAGCAGAATCTATACAAGTAACAAAGAAGGTTTTATTTTTTTTCTTAGTAGATTTTATACTAAAGGGAAAATGTGCTCAGACCATCTCAAAGACAAGTCTGTGAGTATTTGAGTCCAGTAGTTATTTGCACATTTGGGATGTGGCTCTATACACATCACCCTTTCGCTATTCTTAGCTATATCTTCTGAAATGTCATGAACATTTCTATCACTTTTTCCAGTTATTGTAATTTAAGTTATATGACTTGTAGATTCATGGATTGGGTCTTGTGCATGAGTTCCTTAGGACTGTTTGTATTTCATGTGTGTGCATATATATATATATGCCCATGTATGTATGTATGTGTGTATGTATGTATGTATCTATCTATCTATCTGTAACTTGCTATGCAATCCCAGACTGGCTTTAGATCTACTCCCTTCACAAGGGAGCAGGAGACGAGCTCAGAGGAATAGAGCTGGAGATCAGCCAGATCACAGTCTGGATCACAGAGGAGCCCATGAAGCAGAAGCCTGGAACACATGTCCACACAAGACTGAGTGACAAGTGACCACAAGGCCAGAGAAAAACAATCAGTGCCAACACCCAGATTCAGTCAGAAAATATAAAGAGTACAGGGCCATGAGTTTGGCCTAGTGGTCGAGTTCTTGCCTAGCATGCACGAAGCCCTGGGTTTGATTCCTCCGTATCACATACACAGGAAAAGCTAAAAGTGGCGCTGTGGCTCAAGACGTAGAGTGCTAGCCTTAAGCAAAAAGGAGCCAGAGACAGTGCTCAGGCCCTGAGTCCAAGCTGCAGGACTAGCAAAAAAATAAAAATAAAAAATAGAAAATATAGAGTACAGAAAATAGACTTTGCTGCCAGGAACTGTGAGTTTTAAATAGATCTGTTGTTTAAAAAACTGTATTTTTCAATGAGTAAAATACTATGAGGGGATTTTATTGTGATAATTCTATAGGTGCCTACAGTTTACACAGAACAAATTCACCTTGTTCATCATATTCTCATAATACCTCTTCCTCCTCCTTCTCCTTTTTTCTGGAACAGTGTTTATTTTCATTACACTGTCTTCGTGTGTGTGTGTGTGTGTGTGTGTGCGCGCGCGTGTGTGTGTGCGTGTGTGTGTGTGTGTGTGTGTGTGTTTGCAAAATAAACTTTGTTGAATATAAAAAGGAACAGAAGGAGGGAATCAGTAGGAAGAGGAAAGGGTTCACCTCTGAGCTGGACCTGGAAGAGTTCAGTATTGAGCCAACAGACATAGCAAACAGTAGGCAAAGCAGAATGAGCCAGGAGTCAGACAATGTCTGCTAGCACCTTTGGCAGAATTTCCTCTGGAGCTGGGTGAATTGCTTATGTTTGCATTTTCAAAGCAGCCTTTACCTTTTTTATTTATTGGTCAATAACATCAATATTGCATCACAAAGCTCAAGCTTCCAACCGTTTTGTTTTGTGCAAAACTCTTTTAGGATGCTTTTACTGTCTGGTATTTTCTGATTGATTTCAACTTCATTTAATCTGTCTAAGATGAAATAAAATGCAGTGTTCTTGTCCCATTTTTAGTAGATACTTGGTTGGCATTTTGCTGTTGTAATCTCATGAATACAAAGGAGTAGAGGGAATTGCTGGAGAGACTTTTGGTGCCAATATTGTCATCTCTGGGTTCTTACTGGTTTTGCACACAGCTTCCATGACCTTCTTATGGATGAGCACATTTGAACGGATCAGATTGCACATTTGGCATTGCTTTAGAGTTCAAAGTTAAGATGTTCACTATTGGACTGAGCATATATACTAAAGAGGTTAGGGGTAAGTAATAAGCTAGTGTTCACAGGCCAGAGTTCTCAGTTCAGGGCTGTTTGAAAGGAAGCCTTCATATTCTAGCTGGATTCATCTTGGGAAGATTCAAGTAATGAACAGAAATTACCACCAATTTCTCTGTCATAGTAATTGAAAGGGAATTTCAAATGATTCAAGCCAGAATGTAGGATTAGGGAGATTCCGAGAGTGGAACTGGAACTAGATATAACTTTGTAAGTCTTAAGGAACAAAAAACCCATTCCTTATATACTGGCCTCATCTACAGAAATATCTTAATTCAATTAGAATGATTCAAAGTGTGGTTCCATACCCAGACAGAAAGTGGTTTCATGACATGAATGCCCCTAGATGGATGAAGGCAAGTGGACTGGTAGTGGCAGCCATGATAGCAAGAAGAGGTAAAGGTATAGGGAAGGTGAACTTCTCCCAGTGTTTAGAAATCTGGCTGGGTTTGGGGCACTAAATAGCACCTGCCAGTATGTTCCTGTCATTACTCCTTTGTCCTTCTCTAGTTCTGATTTGTAGTAATGGCTGTCTTGCTTTCAGCTAGACTTTGAATCTTCCTTATTTCCTTCAGCTTTGCATTGCAGAACATAATGACCTTGGAAGTCATCTTTGCAAATTAGCCATTGTGCTGCTAGAAATCATTATTTGACACCATAGTTCGTCTCCTTTACTGTGACACTGAACTTGATTCACTTTACTAGTTCCTCTGGGTATCCTGGGCCTGGCTACTACCCATCCTCTATGTCCTTGACTAACTACATTCTAGAAAAGTCCTTTTGTTTTCTAGGACTCCATTTCCTTGCTTTTCTCTTTCTGCCCTGTAGCCATCAACGCCACTGAATGCAGCCAACCCAAACTCTGTGTAATTTTTCTCTTCAGTGACTCACAATGTATGTGCTCTGTGGT
Organism: Perognathus longimembris pacificus; assembly: GCF_023159225.1. NCBI lineage: Eukaryota > Metazoa > Chordata > Mammalia > Rodentia > Heteromyidae > Perognathus > Perognathus longimembris. Next base: position 140,901,866 of record NC_063162.1, read on the forward strand.
CTGGCAGCAACTTCACATTAGGAATTTAGCACTCAAAATGTATTAGATCCCTATTGGCTCTGAGTCAAGGAGTTGAGAGGGTTTTATGCCAAATACTTATTGCCCCTCTTCTGTTCATCACAGGGTAGGAATTCTGACATACAGCTATTTTACACCAATTTTGAAGAGAATCTGAATAAGTGATAGAATTAACTTAAGAAGGAAGAGAGGGCAAGAATTTTAAATTATGGCAAGGAAACCTTCTGCTTCCCATTACAATTATAGTTAGACTAATCGGGCAGTTAGTATGTGCCATCCCAAATGTGGTAAATAATAAAACATCCCAGTATTAGAAATTCACTTTCTGGTCATCGCATTACTGGACTGGATGTTGCTAGGGATGGTGGCCACCCCGTGAGATTAGCAATTCTTAATTCTTCATATGATTGTCTAAAGTGCCATGTAGATATTTATCATTATATTGCAAGGGAAACTTTACATGTGTGGGAATAGGTTTGAGGGGAGGAGGAAGTGTAAAAGAAACAGTAAGAGTAAAAGGGTTTGCTGTGATTTTGCTTGGTAGAACACCTTTTGAACAAAGATTCCCTAGGAGAAACGCGAGGAAACTATAATCAGCTTGAGGGCTCTGAGCACAGCATTGTGCCACACAGATCAAAAGGAAGTCTAAGCTTTTGATCCTTTTTCTCAGGTGGAGAATGGGATTTGAGGGTAAGCCAGTACCTACAAATTCAGTCCTAAGATGTTGGGAAGAAGCTTTGAAGCCCGCAAAAAGCATAAAGGGGGGATTTCATTGAAAATACTTACTCCGGAGCATGGAGCAGTTGTGGTGTGCTGATGCTGGAACACAGGATTCTTCCTGGAGCCTGAGGGACGTCGGCACCAGGCACTCTACTAGCTCCACAATGACTTGATGGAGACTCCGTGGTGGGGGAGTCAGGCGCGAGCGCGTGCTCTCGGGAACGTGGGGACAACACAACTCCTCAGTTACTAGTGAAGGACTGGAACCCAGCCATGGAGTCTTTAGTTAGAGCTGACAAAGCACCTTTTCTATGAGGCGTTACCAAATCTACCCTGAAAATAGCAATTGGAACATCTATGGGAAGTCAGTAACTGAAATGATCATGTGATCATAACATACCAAGTTGTCATGTCAATGACTAAACGCCCTTTTCATACCCTTAATACTTTTGAGATTGTGTTTGTACAAGTTACAAAGTTTTATTGAAAGCAATGTCTATTAACACCTTAACATATTTCCCAGTTGGCTAGGTGCCGGTGGCTCATGCTTATCATCCTACTTAATTAAGAGTCTGAGACCTGAGGATTGCAGTTCAAAGCCAAGAAAAGTCTTTGAGACACTTATTAACCAATTAACCAGCAAAATAAGCTGGAAGTGGAGCTGTGGCTCAAGTGGTAGAGCAACAGTCTTGAACTGAAAAAGCTAAGGAACAATGCCCAGGTTCAGAGTTCAGAGTTCAAGCCTGAGTACCAGCACACACACACACACACACACACACACACACACACACTCTCTCTCTCTCTCTCTCTCTCTCTTTCTCTCTCTCTCTCTCACTCGCTCTCTCTTCTGTCACTACTCTGTTTCATTGGAGTCTTCAGCCATCATGGCACTCTTCCTCTCTTTTGCTCTTCTGAAACTAGTGTCTCTTGTGATACTAAGACTATTCTCATTCATGGAGTCAGCGGAGAAAGTAGAGGCTTCCTCCTTATGTTTCTAAAGACTCAGGTCCTCCCTTAACCCAGTCACTCTTCATTTCTCAACAACTTTCTCTTTGATTTCCTTACATTGAATCATTCCCCAACTATGTTAAGAACATATATTTTCCCAAAGTATGTATAATCACAAAAAGTTTGTTTGTTTAGATGCCCAGAACATTCAGGATGCTACTGAGGCTCCTTGCAAGGACTCTTCTTGATTATAAGATTCCTGCTTGCTTTCCAAAGTTTTATCAGCTTTATTGAGATTGGCAAAAATGCGTATAGTCAAGGTGAATAATGTAGTATTTTGGCATCTATATGTGTTGGTCAAATACATAAACACAAATGATTCATGATCTTATTTATATATAAATATTTATATATATAAGTATTTATATATAAGTATATAAATAAGTAAAAACAATGAATGTATAGACAGAGTGACTGTAGAAGGCTGCATTTCCAATTTTGTCAATTACCCTCTATTTCCTTTCAAGCACTAGCCACGAGGAGCTACTAACTAATTGTATTCATGAGTACATGATACTCTTCCATGAGGATATAAAGGAAGTTCTGCTTTGTTTTTTCTCTTTCCATAATGTCATTGATTCTTCAGCTGCCTGTTCTCTGTGGTCATTATTGAATGCTACTAAGTGATGGTCACTGTCCTAATTGTTTTGTATGTTTTAACTCATTTAAATCTTTAACAATTCTGTGAAGTAGGTGCTATAGTTATCTCCATCTTATGGAAATGTTCCTCAGAGAGAAGGAAAATTATTTCCCCAGAATCTTATAGCTAATGAGTTATGTATACCCTTCAGTGCTTTACCACAGTGATTCTGTTATTAACAGGAATGCTATAATAGGTGGGAAGGAGCTTTCCTAATAGGAAGAAGGCCACAACATGGTTGCTTTAAGAACAAACTGAGATCTGGGTGGATCCTGAATTCTTTTTTTTTTTTTTGGCCAGTCCTGGGCCTTGAACTCAGGGCCTGAGCACTGTCCCTGGCTTCCTTTTGCTCAAGGCTAGCACTCTGCCACTTGAGCCACAGTGCCACTTCTGGCCATTTTCTGTATATGTGGTGCTGGGGAATCGAACCCAGGGCCTCATGTATATCAGGCAAGCTCTCTTGCCACTAGGCCCTATCCCCAGCCCCTGAATTCTTACTGCTTCTTTAGAAGGTTAATCTGGAAATTGTTAGACAGATAATCTAAATAGAGTCTCTATTCTTTATCCATGACTGACAGCCATGTACCTAAAATATTCTTTATTTAGTATTTAACATATGGATTTCACAAACAGAAACCATTATTTTTTTCTATTACACTAAGGTATGAGTTGTGATCTGTTTCACTAGCTTTTTTATCCAGCTGAATATAGGTTATCTGGGATTTCCTAACATTGAGTAATTCAGTGTAGAAATAGCTTTAGTTATTAGAATTGAAGAATTTTCCAAGTTTTGACTTTTGATATATTAACTTGCCTAAAGAAAAAAACCTAAGAATCTGGACTGGGAGTTAATAACAGTGGTCAAGATTATGCTAATAGCCTATGTTTATGTAGATGCTTGGATCTGACAAAAGATATTTAAAAAGCAATATGTACTATGGAGTACCTCTTTCAAAGAGAAAATACAGACAAGCTAGATTACATCTTACAAGTGCTTCAAGGTCATCACTTTTCCCTGTCTTGCTCAAACAGGGAAACCAGAGACATGATGGATAGCTGTCAGAGCCCTGATTGTCTCTTTTTTCTATTGGAAGCAGGATAAGAAGGCCAGGCTGACACTGATAAGGATGTGTTGTGACATGAGTTGGCATGGTGTAATAGTGATCGCCACCTTGGCTGGAGCATGTTCCTGTACAGCCTTTGCTGAAATAGAAGCATTAACTTCCAGCGGGGAAATCTCTTCCTCTTGGTGCCTGTGCCTGTCTTGTTATGTGACTCTTTCAGATGCCTCAAGTGATTCCTCGTGGAAGGAAGAGGAGATAGTCATGCATGCTGGAAGCCTAGTGGAAGGAATCTGAAACAAGTAATGGCACACAGGGCCAGAATTCTGACTTGGAATGCCTTGTCAGCTTGGGCATACCACAGTCATTTCGCCTTCAGACACTATTGCTACTTAATTGATTGTACCTGTCCGTTTTCTGTGGCCACAATGGAATGTCTTAGTCTGGGTGCTTTATGAAGAAAGGAAGATTCTTCAGCTCATAGTTTTAGAAGCTGGGATTCCAAGATCAGGTGACCTCATTGACTGGATCTCTGGCAAGGTCCTCGTGGTGGATGGTGTTATAGTGGGAGAAAACATATGACATACAGATCTTATGGTGAGGAAGGAAGCTAGACCAGGGAAAGGGATAGTGTTGCCCTTCTGTAATAATTTATCCTGATAGAAGATCACCACTGTCCTCTGAAAACTACATAATCCTTTCTGGAGGCAGGTTCCCAGTGACATAATTGTCAAAGGGTCTACTCTCTCCCAGTATCATCTTGGAAACCACACTTCCAACACATGGATCATTGGAGTATGTGAGCCATAGAACTGGGGACTCATCTGTTCAAGAACTCTTTTTTTTTTTTTTTTTGGCCAGTCCTGGGCCTTGGACTCAGGGCCTGAGCACTGTCCCTGGCTTCTTCCCGCTCAAGGCTAGCACTCTGCCACTTGAGCCACAGCGCCGCTTCTGGCCGTTTTTCTGCATATGTGGTGCTGGGGAATCGAACCTAGGGCCTCGTGTATCCGAGGCAGGCACTCTTGCCACTAGGCTATATCCCCAGCCCCTGTTCAAGAACTCTTGAATGACACCAGCTTTCCCTTTCCTATCACAGTCCCACGGGGTCCTGGGGCTCATACCCTACATTGTTGCTGTTGTTGTTGCCATTCTGAGCCTGGGCCCTGTCCCTGAGCTCTTCAGCTCAAGGCTAGTGCTCTACCTTGAGCCACAGTGCCACTACCAGTTTTCTGGTAGTTAATTGGAGATGAGAGTCTCATGGACTTTTGTGCCCAGGCTGGCTTTGAACTGCAATCCTCAGAGCTTAGCCTCCTGAGTAGCTAGCATTGCAGGTGTGAGCCACTGGCATTCGGCTAGCCTACACTGTTGCTGAGGTTCAAGTCTGTATGCTTGCTCATAGCTACTATGGTTTCATCATCAGATCAAGGAGTACTTTCTTACTGGCTAATGATACTAGTTTCCTGATGAATTCACAACCAAATTAATCAGTGATAATCTATAGTACACAGAACATGGAAATAGGTTAAAAAAAAACAAAACAACAAAAAACAGTTGGAAAATGGACAGTCAATACTTTGTCGAGATTCTTCAACAGGACTGCAAAATGGCACGAGGACAGCACCATCTATTTTGTTTCTGCTTGTCCCTTTGTTAGGTTACTTTATATTCCCATATATATTTAATTTTGACAGTGAAGAGATCTAACTAAAAATAGATATACAGCATTATTTTAATTACAGCCATTTCAATTGCTCATCAACATAACAATGAAACATGGAAGGGATACCACAGCATTGCTGAGCTGTCATCTCTTATAATAGCTTTCTGTAAGTGTCGAATGCACTAATGCACTACCGGCTCATTAGGAAGGTCTGCTCTCACAGATGTGATGCATGCACTCATTTATAGTCATCTTTTAACTACTGATGGAGAGTGCCAGGTTGAAAGCTTAAGTACCTTAATCTTGATTTAAGGATTTCACCCCATCTACCTTCTTATCACTGTTGAACCACTGGGTATTTAGAGCTTTCTTTTTCTTCTTGATTTTTTCTTTTTTCCTTTTGTTCTTTCTCCTTCCTTCCTTCCTCCCCCTCCCTCCCTTCTCTTCTCTCTTCTCTCTCTCTCTCACTCTCTCTTTCTCTCTCTCTCTCTCTTCCTTCTTTCTTTTGTTATGATGAAGGAAAGATTAGGAATGGAAAAGAAAATGATTATTTTTTTCTAAAGAGTCACAGCCAAGACTGTTCAGGACAAAGTGAAGTTTCACAGAAAGACTTTCTATATCTCTAAAATGCCACATTTAATACTGTAGAGAAAGAGGATCATCGATCTGTACAGGATGTAGTTAGCAGGAAGGGAGGATCGTAGGATCTGGGAGCTTCTCTCAGGCTGCGGTGTTGTTCTCAGCACTAGAAGACTTGCAGTGCCTGAGGGGCCATTAATTGCCCCCTTTTAATCCATTGGCAGAATCAGAGCCACAGACCACAAGTTGAACATCAGTTTTGAATCATCTTACTTATGAATATGCTCATGAGAATGTGCTAGAAGCCTTCCCTCATGAAACTGGCTTTTATAAACAAACAATCATGGTCACATATGTTTCATTTTATAAAAACCACTTTAAAAAATCAGAAGTGCAAATTGTGTGATGGAACTGCTCCTACTAACATATAGAACCTGGAATTTCAACAGAGACAAATGTTTATCCCTACCAGCTTTTTCCACATTAGAAGATTCCTTTCAATATCAAGATATAATTTAAGATTTCACTTGATTCCATTCGTTTCTCCCATAGTTGAGTCAGTATGTAAATGTCACCAAATAACGAAGTGGTCTGTCTATCTGAATCAACTCTCTTAAAGTTTAAAAATGCAATGAGCACATGAGCAGTTCCAGGTTATGTTGGGCCTGAAGATTTCATGATTTCTAGGGCTTAAAAAAAAAGCAGGGGCTGGGGATACAGCCTAGTGGCAAGAGTGCCTGCCTCGGATACACGAGGCCCTAGGTTCTGTTCCCCAGCACCACATATACAGAAAACGGCCAGAAGTGGCGCTGTGGCTCAAGTGGCAGAGTGCTAGCCTTGAGCGGGAAGAAGCCAGGGACAGTGCTCAGGCCCTGAGTCCAAGGCCCAGGACTGGCCAAAAAAAAAAAAAAAAAAAAAAAAAGCATATGAAGTTATAAATGCCATCGGACGTACAAATGAATATTTGTTTAGGATGAAAACTCACAACTTAATGTAACTTACATGTCTACGGACATATAACCACCCCAGAATCCTGACAGTCTGCTATAATATCTTGGTACATGCCTATAATTGTTATAGTTGTAGTTTCTTTGTCTTTGCTTATATAAATGACAAGGGTTTGTAAATAGAATTTTCTATAAAGATAGTAGATCTTAATCTTTTGTGTTCTGTGGTTGATTCAAAATTCATTTAATTGTTTGCAGACTTTTGTTTTAGCTTAGTCATCTTCAATTGGTAATGCCATGAAAATGGTTAGAATTTTTGTCCAATTGCAAAAGAAAATTCCCTGAACTTTGCTTTCTGCATAGAATTTAGAAATTTAAGGTTTTCGTAGGTAGCATCTATTCTGAAATATTATTTGGCTTTGTAACACTCATTAATCTATGGTTGACATCCCCATACAAAATCCTGATTTTCTTTACTATAACATCTTTCTGCCCTTTGCTTTTTAATTTCTTACTTGAGATGATCTTGATGTGATTCTTTTTCTCACATTCAAGTTCCTTTCTTACAAGCTGTAGCTTACATTGTGATAGCATATGAATTTTTGTGTGACTGAAACATGTGCCAATTTTCCCCATGCAGCTCACATTTGAATTTTAGCATTATCAATAATATTGAAACATATAAAATGAATCTGTAATGAAAGCATAAACAAGATGTGTTCAGTGCATGCTAAGTTGCTGCTATGTTTTATTCAGCGCAGTGTGTCTTAGTCAAATTAATCTTATACCACGGTGACTTATTAATGAATATTTACACTTGTTTCTTCAGTCTATTCCCCTGTGAGAGGAACAATTTTGTCTATTTCATTTAGAATCACTAACTTGATCAGAACAACATGTGTCAGATATTCTAAGATACAATCTGATTGATATCTTAGGGGCATATAAGACACATGACAAACAAAGGTTTGGTGTCCAACAAACACAGACATTCTGGTAAATTCTATTAAAAGAGGATTCTCCCCACAAAGGGAAAAACATGATGCCTTTTTATATTTGTATACGCTAGATGATCAGTTATACTCCTGGGGGGAGAAAATTTTAATTTTGGTCATGCATCCATGCAAATAGAATAGTCTGAAAAATATTGCACAGATCAGCTTTTTACATTTTAAATCTTGTTTCTGATGCTGAGTAAACTGTAGGACAGCCTAACATCACAGTTGAACTCTGGTTATGGCCTGTCAGGGCTACTGCTGGGCAAGTTGCCTTGGGGTGGGGGGGTAAGGGGTGGGAGAAGGTGTCTTTCTGGAAGTCATTTTTACACTTGGATGGCTGAAAAGACAAGAGACATGTCCTATGGAGACTGAACTCAGTATCTTCACAAGCCAACTTCCTAGCTAAACCAAAGCAATCTACTACTATACCAAAGCCACCCCCCACAGGAGACAATGTGACATCACAGTGAAAAATGACAGTCATCGAAACCACCAAAGTCAAATTTTACAAAAGGATGTCATGACACCACACGTAGCCTGGTTCTCTCCCGAGGTGCCTGTGGGATGTGAGCCCCATTAGCTCTCAGTGGACCACAGTCAAGGGCAGATCTCTCTCTCCATTGATCTGTTCCTCTTTCTCTGTTTCTTTTTTTTTTCTCTCATCCCCCCCCCCCACTTTTTTTTTCCTGTGCAGTTCATCCTGTAATGGTTGGGGCGTGACTTCATCCTTGGAGTGTGAGTAGCACTCCAAGCCTGTGAATAGCACAGGCTATTGTGTAAGGAAGACCATAAAACAATGGCCCAATGGTCTATGCCTGGCACATCTGTTTTTCCTGGGTAGTAACTTCTCGTTTGCTAAGGACTGCAAACTATGAAGAACAGGGGAGGAAAGTGCTGGTCAAGGTTCTGGGGCAGGCAAAGGCAGAGAACAAAAGCTCTCATATTTCACTCCAACTCCTGTCCCTGTTGTACTGCTCACGTTGCTTAGATATAAAGATTGAAGACAAACTGCTATTGAGGAGTTGAGCGTGCGCCTTCCTGTATCGATCTGAGCCTCATTAATGGCAGCCAGCCAGTGTGAGGGGCAGGAAGGATTTATCCACTGAGCCGGGACCCAACAAACCACCATTTCCTTTCCCTCTCTGCTGTCCTGTCTCTCCATAAAGATTCTCTCCCTGTCTGGAACTTTCGTATGTATGTGAAATCATAAAATGTGGCTAATGTGTTATACACTTCAAGGGGTGGTTGGGTTGTAAGAATTAAATATTTTGTATTTGGAATTTGGTTAATGTTACTTTTGTAATAGTCTGATCAACAGAATTTAGGATTACACTTAAAAATTCTTTAAGAGGATAGAAAAATGAAGATGAATACTTTGCCACATTATTTTCTTGAGAGATTAATTATTAACTTTTTATGTTAGGGTCAGTTTTTCTATACAGGCTGGCCTTGAACTACCAATCCTCCTGCTTCAGGCTACTAAGGGCTGAGATCACAAGTATGAACCACCATGCCTGCTAGAGTTATTCGATTCTAGAAAAGACGCTTCCAAACAGAAGGTATCCTTCAAAAATGTAAAGTATGGAAGCATAGAGAATTCAGCTACGTTAAATATAATTTTCAAAAAAAGTGGCACAGATAATATAAATATCAAAAGTAGTCCATCAACAGATTAAAATTTCAGAAAGACAGAGCTGGAAGAAGACTTATAATTCATTCCTCAAACCTTTTTCATGTTGCACTTGTTCAAGTTGAAGGGAATCATTTGTTCAATCAATCATTCATTCATCTAACAGTGACTACTGTCTCCTGTCAGGCAGAATCTCCTGGAAGGTAGGACCCACCACGGGGACCCAGGAAGAACACAGAAGGGGCAATCTGTGCTCTTCTGCAGACTTCGATTTTAGAGAAGAGAGGTGATCTACAAGTGAAGACATGAGTAACACTATGGGACAGCAGGGACAGCAGGGGTGTGTGAGGGACTCTCGGTGGGTGTGTTTGTGTGTGAGGTCTTCACACCTCCCAGATGGGGGACACCTGCAGGCTGCAAGCAGCAGCTTGGCTTACACCACAACACAACAGCACTTTAAAGATGTCTCCTGTGCAAACGGGCTTGGCCCACTCTCTCCAGGATAGCCTGGTGAGGAATCAGAAGGTCCAGAGCAGAGGAAATGTAGCGGCACCCTTCACTTCTTCCTGGCGAGGATTTCCAGAAGGTTCCCAGAGCTCTCTGTGGACAGATGGATAGTGAAACATTAGAGGGCAGTGCAAAAAGAGCAGCATGGGTTTCCGTTTCTGTTCTCTCTCTAGCTTTTTCTTGTGTGTGGGTGTGAATCAGTGTGAGGGGATCTGAGGGTGCTTTACTTCCTGTTGAAATAGCATCTGTATGGAAATTCAAGGAAAGCAGGCCTCAGGTTCTAGAACATTGGTCTTAGAGAGGTGGGTGTGCTTGCATTACAAACCCTGACAGCAGTGGAGATGGTTAGAAAGCATATGTAGGGAAGAAGTGGGAGAGGGCCTTTGCCTCTCAAGGTAGGGACTGCGTTTACAGCCAGCAAAAAAAAAAAAAGCCAATTTCAAAGAAGCATTGAGCAGAGAAGCGGTTGCTTTTATGCCACCATCCAAATTATAAATGTAAAGAAGCTAATTAAAAATATTCAGTCAAAGGGTGCACTGTTAACCAGAGTGCTTCAAACAAACAAACAACAAGGCTGAATAACCCTCACACTAACTATATTTGGGAAATAAATTCTTTAGCTGGGAAATTCGATTGGCAATCTTTTGGAGAACCACTGTTTGTGGGGGAAAATATTTTAGAAGTAGCAAACTCTTTTCACCACTGGTTAAATAAAACGGTGTAAGAAATCTGTCTTCTTAAGTTTTAAGTTTCCAAAAATAAAAAGAATTCTGTCATCTTTAACAAGAATATAAGCTGGCCATTAGCCATACTTAACAAAAATGGGGAAAATCCAAAGGACTTGATTTTGTGTGTGTGTGTGTGTGTGTGTGTGTGTGTGTGTGTGTGTGTGTAATTAAAGATCTAGTGGAAAGGTGGTTTTGTATACAGCCAACTATAATTTTAGAAAAAAGTATAAAAAATGTAAGTAAAATAGTGTTTAAGTAAAGAGTTTTAATGATGGTCTTCATCTTTAATGTATTTTCACATGTTCTTTATGAAAATGGAGAGAATGAAAGAATTGTAGTGACTTTTGAGGGTATTTTTTTAAGCATGTCTGTAAATGGAGAGACAAACTTAAAGGATGTATACTAATCACATTTGGTTCATCTATCTAAGCAAACGCCCTTTTAACATTTCACTGAGAAGCTAGATGTCTGGTAAGAACCTAAGGTTTATTTAAGCAATAATGCCAGAATTTTTGCCAAGTCCATGAGAACTGGACTGTGGGTTTCTTCTGCCTAATTAAAAGTGGCAGTAGTTATAGAAATACAAAATGGAGTATAGATATAATGCAGATGTGTTAGAGAACCTAGTCATTTCATCATCCCTTTCCATTTCCAGTCTCCTATGCCAAGGTCTCTTCTGCGGTCAGCCTGCCCCTGTAATCTCTGCCCCTCAATGGGAGATGTTTATCCTCAGACGCCGCCTCCTAGCTTCTTGAGGACCTATCTTTTCTTGAATATCTTCATCATTCCAGTTCTCTAGCCTAGAGAGAGTAGAAGTATGGCAAATGCTAATTCTATTTCCCAAGGAGGAGGAAGGAGAAATAACTGATGACATCATGAAGCTAAGACGTCGTGGGTAGCTTGGCAATGACACTTCTTATCGAGTCTATAATGGACGTGAAATTTTAAGAGACATCATGTTATGGAACACCAATAACAATGTGTTCCAATGAAACAGCCCCGCTAAGTATTTTACATCATATAATGTTTTTTTTTAATTTTATATTTCCTAGAGATGATTTTAGACTTAGAATTTTCACTCACTATTTAATTGGAGCACATATGTAACTTAAGTGGCATGTTATTGCAGAGGGATGTGGAATTGTGGTCACTCCTCCATGAAGGTTATTTCTTCTACTGTTTTAGGATTTGCACTCTCTTGCTCCTTCTACGGCATTCTGTGTGTGGGAGCACACTTCAATGTTAAGTAACAGCAATGAGGGCGTCATTTGCAGTGCCCACAATGAAAATAACTCAATGAAAGTGAGGGTCAAATGAAGGACTGTGGTGAAGTTCATTCTTGTGCAGGTAATGAAAACTTTATCATGACGGTTACCTTGGTGACAGGATCTTAGGATGCCATCAGCTGGAACACATATCTCAATTACAGAGACATTTATATGAGAAGGCAAATGAATATCCACCTTCTGATAGAATATAGTAATTGCATAATTATAAGGTGACAAATACCTTTAATATTTTTTTTCTAATGCCACAGGACAAAGGGAAAGAAATGCTGGTCAGACTATATTTGACTTCAGTTTCACGAGGAACGTCTCATTGATTCTGAATGAACAGTGACTTGGGGGAAATGCATGGTCTGAGACTTTTCAGGAAATAAATGGATTGCTAAGTTGACTTTTTTTGAAGGATAAGAAGGCTCTTTTCATTACTTTCCACTGAATTATAATAACACAGAAAGTACATTTCAGCAAAAGATCACAAATGACCTTAAAACCCCAACATGATTACTTTTATTTTTTATATTCCATCCTCGTGTTATCTATATGTACATTCTTAGCTTTTATAGTTGTGATCATAATGGTGAATTAACATTTTATACCTTCCCACTGAATAGTATGTCAAGTGTCCCATTATAATTTTATGGCTGCATAATATTCCACTGAACTATGCATAATAATTCATTCAAGCATTCTTGATTATTATATATCCAGATTACTTCTGATACTTTGCTCCCTTAGATGCAGCTGTAAATATCATTATTGTGCACTTAGTTTTACTTTTTTCTTCTGTTGAGTTATTTCCTTAGGACACATTCCCAGGAGTGGAATTTTTGGGTTGAAGAGAATGATACGTTTTTATGGCCCCTGGTATAAATTGCCATAAAAACAGGCTTTAATAAAATTTCAGTGGCAATTTCTCCTTGAGGATTCTAAAGGACAAAGAATTGGTTAGCTACTTCACAATACTTGCACCTCTATTTTCTGAGATGTGTCTATCATTGGGGGCATGGCATAAGAAGAGCTGAGACAAATGAAACACTTTGTTATGGCTGGCTCTCCCAAACTTGATCTTGCGCTGGAAGCTGCACCGCAGTTCTTAGCTCTGCTTTTTCTAGCTTTCTCAGCTCTGTGCAATGGAATCTAAGGCTCTTGAAGGATATGAAGCAATATTCCTTTGAGTCCTTCAGCATTGGGTAGAAAAAGGGTAAGGTTTGGATAAGAAGAGTGGATTGGTTGTAATGTTATTTGCATAAGTGTTTTATAGAATTGCCTCAATTGAGAGGGCCCAAGTGATACTGTTTTTGTTGAACTAATGACTATATGTTACAGTCATTCACTTTGAAAAATAACAGCTGCACCCCACCCAATGGAGACTGCAGTTCATTGTCAAGGGTAGGTAAAGGTGAAATGTGAAATATTTGGACCAATTTTAGGACAGAAATATAAACCTCATTGGGATGTGTGTCATTCAGAATTTTTTCACAACAACTTTAGAACATGCCAATTTTCTTTCTTTTTTTTTTTTTTTTTACCATTTAGTCTTCATTGCCCTGGAAGAAACTGGCAACTGAAATGACAGAGTTATGTTTTTGTCAAGGTACCAAGAGAAAAATGAGACAGGAAGTACAAGGTACCAAGAAAATATGAGACAGGAAGTTTGATTCACATCACTGTAATGAAGGCTTCACACAGCAAGGTGGCAGAGGTGCTTGTCTCTGGACAGGTACTATTGTAGACTTCCATTTGTAAATCTTTGTTTTTGTTATAGATAGTTTCGTATCAATCATGGAATCACTGCCTCCAGTTACAAAGGACCCCCAAAGCATCATTTATGAGAGAAGGCAAGGTAGGGCCAGGGTTGCTGTTTATAGGTGGGGCAAAGCCAAACTTCATTTCTAGAGGCTGTGATCATGATCATTATACCACAGAAATTGGTGTCTGCTACCCTCTGTTAGAGTAGTCATAATATTAAATCTCAAAGAGGGTTTCAAGACCTAATGTCTTGATACCATGATACCATGTCTTGATAATCATGATACCAGAAAGGCCAAATCTGATAAAATGTGAGTTTAGATTTAATTCATCACTTTTCATAGCATTTATGATGGAAATGAGAAAATGATCAGGGGTGATCTTTCAAGTCTCAGTTCAGTATTTATGATGTGCCCATCACTAAGAAAACATATTGGTGTGGTATTATTCAGGACTTGTTCAGGTTGCAAGTGACAAGAATACAGCACAAATAATGTAAAGGAGACAACTGATTAAGCCAGAGGGAGGTTTGGGTAATTTGGGTCAGTAGTGGAACTGGGGGATTGGATAATGTCATCGTAGCTCTGTGTTAACACCATTCATCATTCATTTGGGGCTGCTTCTTCATGCAGGCCCTACCCATGTTAGGAATAAGGAAAGTGGGAGATCATAGTCACTATGCATTGTGATCTCACCATGAAGACAAATGTCCTGTCTCATTTGGCGTCCGTCTCAAGAGAGACTTAGTCATATTGGTGTCATGTGACCATTTTGAGGAAACTAATGTCCTCTTGTTGAATCTGGTAATACTTCACCTCTTTACTAGGTAAGGCTTGGCATTGTGACTGGCTACTCCAGATAAAAGTGGGATTTGAGAGGGAGGGGCAGCAGAGTTCGCCTATAAAAAAGGAAAAGAAGTAACTGTACAAACTTACCAAGCAGGCTTTTAAGGGGTGATTCTGTATTCTGAGAGCCACTTGAATAGTACTTTCCATTTAAGGAGGCCTGTCCAAGTGTTATTTTTTTTTCTTTGATTTGTTTCCTTTTTAAAAAATCCTTATCTAGGATTTGTACTCAGAGTCAGGGTACTGTCCTTAAGAATTTCTGCTCAAGACCAGCTAGCCCTCTATCACATGAGCAACAGATCCTCTTTGACTTGTGTGTGTGTGTGGGCGGGGGGGTTAACTGGAGATAAGAATCTCAAGGACTTTCCTGCCCAGGCTGACTTCTAACTGCAATAATCATATCTCAGTCTCCTGAGTAGCTAGGTTTATAGGCATGCATGTCCTGCCAGTGCCCAGCTATTTTTGTTTCCTTAGGGGTAGGCATTCTATAATCTCTTGTTTAATCTAACATTTAAAGACATGAATTTATTAGGACTTTGTTAACCATGTTGTATTTTTAATTCATAAATAGATATGAGTTTCAGATAAATGTATGTAAAATTTCACCTTTAGGGTTTGAAGTGATTTTCTAGGGTTTTTTTTTCTGCTTTGATGAATGCATTTTGATATTATATGTCTTAAGTCCATGCAAAACTTCGTCCTCTAACTTTGTAGTTTATTTTTAATGGGTCCAACACCTGAAATAGTCATAATTTCCTTTTCTTGTGCCAACTTCTGCTTGACATACCAGCATAATTAACAGATATAACGAATCCAGAGCCCCACCTTCAATGGTTTTTCTCTTGATGGAAATTTATCAGTGATATGGGCCTTGCGATGTTCTTATTCCTAAATGTAGACACATTAGAACAACTCCTCTCTGACTTTTCCCTAAGGAGCCAAGTTCTCGCACTCAATTAAGTTTTCCTGTTTTTCAGTCATATATTTCACTCTTTCCTAGGAAATCTTGATTCTAGGGCTTATCAGCCACCTGTAAGTTTCTTTATGCTGGCAACAGGCTGGTAAAATACAGAAAGGGGAATGCTCTCTCTAAACTCATTGACTTCTTTTTTTTTGCTAATCCTGGGCCTTGAACTCTGGGCCTGAGCACTGTCCCTGGCTTCTTTTTGCTCAAGGCTAGCACTCTGCCACTTAAGCCACAGCGCCCCTTCTGGCTGTTTTCTATATATGTGGTGCTGGGGAATCGAACCCAGGGCTTCATATATACGAGACAGGCACTCTTGCCACTAGGCCATATTCCCAGCCCAAAACTCATTGGCTTCTAAATGCCCCGCAGACATAGAGTCCCTCTAGACTTACCCTAGTTTTCCTGTGCTCATGAGGAGGGTTGGACTAAAGTGTGATTATTCTATAACCCAGGAAAGAAAGAAATAAATTTCTGATCCCTGTTCATATAGGGAGCACTCCAGTTTTTCTTTATATATTTCCCTCTCTCCCTTCCTCCCTCCCTTCTTTCTCTTCCCTCCCTCTTATCTCTCTCCTCCCTCTCCCTCTCTTTCTTCCCTACTCCTATCTTTTTGTCTTCTTTACTTCCTTATTTGAATTAAAAATTAGAGCACAATATCTTAAAGAAAAGCTTTCTTTTCCCGAAACTTTCATATTTCTTCATGTCAAAGAGCAGTGAATCAGCTGAACCCACATTCTGTGGGGGCCGAAATGAAGAAGACTAAAGTGATCAGGGTGGATGTTAGCTCAGGACCCTCTCTCACATCTTTGAAGATGCCTCTCCAGAGAGCCACAGCTGGGGCTGCAGAGCTAAGTCCACTGGGTAGAAGAAGCCTAGAACCTTCTGAGGAGGCATTTCACAGGCGTTGTGGTTTTGCTTGTCATCTCAGCTTTCACTCACACTTCAGTTGTTTCCATGCTGAGTAATTCCTTAAATATACAGAGAAGGCAAGCCTGACAGAGACATCCACATATCTCCATAAAGCCTTTCTTCATCTTAGATGGTTTTTCAAACGTTTCTCCCATCTTTTTGCTTTCTTGCCACCTTATTTATGAGCTAGTGAGTGACAGGTATCATAGATGTTGAAGGTAAGGAGAATTTAGTTAAATATGTTCATCAAGGGAAAAGAAATCTTACGCCTGAAATGGAATGAAGAAGAAACATCGTCTCCGAGATTACATTTTAGCTGTTCACAATTCCATGTTTTTTGCTACTTATATTTTATTTAAATGACTTTTTATCAAACAGCCTTTGAGGTAAATGCAATTCTTTTTTTTTTTTTGCCAGAACTGGGACTTGAACTCAGGTCCTGAGCACTGTCCCAGACCTGCTCAAGGCTAGCACTCTGCCACTTGAGTCACAGTGCTATTTCCAGCCTTTTCTGTTTATGTGGTACTGAGGAATCGAACCCAGGGCTTTATGTATGCTAGGCAAGCACTCTACCACTAGGCCATGTTCCCAGCCGAGGTAAATGTAATCCTTATACCAGTTGCTTTTAAAAAATGTATATATTTGGTTCATTAAAAATGGGAAAAGTAGGTAAAAGGTAAATTTACAAAAGTAAATTAGCAAAAGCATTAATTGATGGCTAATTTTAAAAAAGCAGTCTCTTTAATTAAAAAGTATGTATAGTGAATTACTTGACTGTGTTTACTTAAAAATTAACATGTTTTAATAATTGCATGTCACACATTTTCCAGAACAAAAAAGGAATAAAAATTATATTCCTTGTGATTTAAAGACATGGTGTAAAAATTAAAGACTTTCTGCAGAGCCACTTGAAGTAAAAGCTTTAATGTCTGTCAACAACTTCAAAATTAAGATACAACACAGATTAAAGTATGCCAAGAGGAGCCCATGCTTTCTCTCTCTCTCTCTCTTTCTCTCTCTCTCTCTCTCCCTCTCTCTCTCTCCCTCTCCCCCTGTTAGAGTAAATTAGAGTTTGCCAGAAAATCAAGCAGACATCCAGGTACAAAGAATAAAAGAAATGTTTATTGCCAGCAAAGGGATCAGCAAGACCCCTTCTCACAAGAGAGAAGAAGTGAGAAGTGCCAGCTATTGTGTTAGGTGACCTTTATAACCTTGGAGGTTTGGGAGATCTTGCTGCCTTTTGTGATTATAGCTGCACCAAAGGAGTGCCTTCTCAAGGTAAAGGGAGGTAAAGGCTAAATATTCACTAAATGGACCTAGTGTTGCCTAGGGAAAGAGCTGTGCTGAACTATGAGATAGGAGGTTATTGGGATAACACTGTCCCAGTCTTTTTGTTTCTTTCTCTTCCCTCCCTCCCTCCCTCCTTCCCTCCCTCCTTCCCTCCCTCCTTCCCTCCCTCCCTCCCTCCCTCCCTCCCTCCCTCCTTTTTTCTTTCTTTTTGTTCAAGCAACAAATGGTTACTGGGTAACATGTTGGTCAGGAAGTTTTTATGTATACATTTTCATCTTCCAACAGTCTTGACAATTAGAATATCAAGACATCTTCATTTCCTTATTTAACCTGATATCAGAGTGAAAATTTGCCCTAGGACACAGAGCTAATGAGTAGTGGAAAGGTAATTTAAACTTCATTCTGGCAGTTTTAAGAGGGTTTGCTATTTTTACTGTCATGCATTGCTTCAAAGGGTTTATTTAATATTTATTAAGTGACTTGGACTAGCTGTTTCATAGATCATGAGCCTGTGCCACAGGTCATGAGAAAAGTGGGGAGCAAGTTGTAAATTATTAAGACATTTGCTTTGAGGAAACATTTTCTATCCTAGAGCAGAGCTTTTTGTAGCTCAATTGGCTGAGCAAAAGAGAGGTATGAGGTCATGGCTTCTTATTGTTTAATAAACCATCTCTGGTTCTGAGAAAAATCTTCATGCTGGTTTATTTGCTTATCCATTGTCTGAAAATCCTAAATGAGGAAGATTAATGAAAAATCTAGCCTTCTTAGGGTTTATTCCAATAGAGTTGATATGAATGTGGAACAATGATCAATGTAGATACTTATATCCAGGCACTGATTTTTTTCCAAAGGGTATGTGATTGAGGGTGCTGGCTCAGGGCTATTATCTCAGCTTCTTGGGGGTGTGTGTGGGAAGAATATGCATCTATAAATCAGTGAGCCTCCATTTCAACAAATAAGTTGGTCATGGCAGGACACATGTTCAATCCCACCTATGCAGGAGGGTTTGGTTGGAGGTTGGTCCTGGAGATAAAACTATGGGATCCTATCTGGAAAATAGCAAAAGCAAAAAGGGGATGGGCTTATGACTCAAGTGGTAGAGCACCTATCTATCAAGATCTTGAGTTCAAACTCTATCATGGACAACAAAAAAAGACTACCACTTCCATTAAATTTTCTTTCATATTGAGCCTTGAACTAGGGCCTTACCACCTTCTTCTTCTTCTTCTTCTTCTTCTTCTTCTTCTTCTTCTTCTTCTTCTTCTTCTTCTTCTTCTTCTTCTTCTTCTTCTTCTTCTCAAAGCTGGTGCTTTACCATCTGAGTCATACTTCCACCTTCGGCTTGTGGCTGATTAGTGGGAGATGGGAGTCTTGGATTTATCAGCCCAGGCTGACTTCAAACTGAGATCCGCAGGTCTCAGCCTCTTGAGTAGTAAGGACTATAGGTGTGAGCCATAATGCCTGACTGGCTAGCACTTCTTAACTCATATGGTTAAAGAAGATTATTGCCTCATCAGATGTTAGCATGTGTTCTGCAAAAAAAAAAAAAAAAAAAAAAAAAGCCTTGCAGTGAAAATATATTTGCTAATTATGGTTAGATTCCAGCAAGCTTTATCTGTATGATTCAATTTCTTAGGACATTCAGCAGACAACATTAAAAATCACTGATTCTCAGGCATTCAGAAACATGGTGTGTACAAACAGTACAGTAAGGGTGAACTCATGCTCAGTCTGGAGAGCAGTTGTTCTTCCTATCTCCAACTATTTGTTGCAATGAAGTAAAAAAACTATGATGATCAATGACACAGAGTGGGAAGGCTTTTGTCATTTGTCTTGCTTTTTTTTTATTCAATGAAAGTCAATTTTCATCAGAGAAACATGCTATGAATCAGTCATGATGGGAAAACAGATGGAACTGCAAGAGGGAAGGAAATGACCTGAAACGAAGCCACGTCTCACTCTGCCTCTCTCCAATTTCTCTCCACAATGCACCCTGGATTTGCTAGAGGCAGCAGCCAGGAACCCCTCCCTAACCCAGAGTCTTCTGCTGCTGTCTTCTTCTATTGCCCGGGGTACCCAGAGCCCAGGTCCAGCGGAGGGCTGAGGGCTGCCTCTCACCTTTCATTGTTCACCACACTCCCTTGGTTCTGGAAGAAAGCTTCAGGTTTTATTAATCCCTTTTAGTCTGCCATGTCTGAGCATCTATAATAAAATGAGTTTATTATAGATTAGAGCTGACGGTACCGCTGCCCTTTCTTAATTCAAGGAGCCCAGTGACTCCAGGGTTCAGAAGGGTGCAGGAGAGAGTGCCCCCAGCGAGCTCAGCTTTCAGCTGCATCCTCCATCCTCCTTCTGTGCACGGTCTCTCTGCCTAACCTACACTCCCCTTCCAACACTTCTATAGGCACTATGTATTTTTTTCTTAATTCAGAGTTTTGTACTTGGTTTCCTTTGCAAGAATTTCCTGTGTCTTTTTTATGTCTGTCTGCAATGGTAGCTCAGTGGCCATCTTTCCTGACAGTAAGTCTTTCCTCCCTTAAATGCCTACCATTAAAGGCCCATCAAGTCACGCTTAGGGAGTGCAATGCAGGCATCACAGTGGGAATTTGCATTTATTTCTCCTCAACTGAGAGTTTCCTTTTCCTTGAGGACCCAGTCTGCATTTTTCTTTCCCCTTTTCTCAGCCCAATGCCTCTTTATTTTTAAAACCAAAACCACGTAGTTAATTTTTCTTTCTTTTTTTTGGTTCTGCTCCTGGGGCTTGAACTCAGGGCCTGGGAGCTGTACCTGAGCTTCTGTGCTCAACGTTAGTGCTTTACCACTTGTGTCACAGCTCCACTTCTGGCTGTTTTAGTAGTTAATTGGAACTAAGAGTCTCAAGGATTTTCCTGCCTGGGCTGACTTTGAGCCATTATCCTCTGATCTCAGCTTCCAGTGAAAAGCTTAAACAGAGGGATTTTGGATTACAAACAGTTTTGGAGACTTCTGTGCATGGTATGTTTGGCTGGTTGCTTTTGGATCTGTGGTGAGCAGCTCATCATTGCAAAAGGGGGCGGCCAGGAAGCTGCTCTCACTTCGCCATCAGAAAGTGAAAAACGAGGAAGAGATAGAGCTGGGGTCACACTATCCTTTTATGGGCATATACTCTATGACCTAATTGGCCTCCACTAGGCTCTGCCTTCTACAGTTTCTACCACTTGCTAGTAGTGCCATGGATTAGAAACTGGGTCCTCACCATGCAGGCCTTTAGAAGACAATCAAGCTCCAAACTATAACAAGGGGTAAAGTCTCAGACTAGGAGGGAAGCATCTCAGCTTACATGCACAGAATCAAAACACCAATGCACATACACTGTGTGGGATTGCAAACCATTATACCCATCCCCTGTGCCTCCCCATCCCTAATCTGGAAGAATGTATACAAATTTCAAATATGGATACTCTTTGGCATACTTTGATTGGTTAGAGTCATATTTAGGTTTTTACCTTCCCCTAAGCAGAGAAGCATGCAAAGATACAAACACAACTACAATACATTATTTATTAGTTATTCAGCAATGGGCTTTATTAAACAAGTGTGATATGATGTAAAATTGTGTTACATTTAATAAAAGACTATAGTTCTTTAAATTGTCAATATAGTTACTGATATAAACAGGAGATGATACATAATTAAGTGGAATAAAGTTATGAAACAGCATGCAATGGAGGAATTCATTTTATAAAAATTCAAAATTGTGTGGTTTATATTAATATGGAAATACAGATGAACATTAAGTGAGGTTTCACAGGATTAATATATACATAGTGGAATTTAGGATGATTCTTTTATTCCACTTTTTAGTTTGGTCCAGTTATATTAATGGGAATGCATTTATGTATTCCCTCCCCATTATTCTATAGCAATTGGGGACTCATTTTCTGTTTTTAAAAAGGAGAGAAAAATGATAAATGTTAGTCGATGCAAATCTTGCAGTCAGCATGAGTACTGATCTTTAGCCAGACCCATATTGGACTGGGTAGATATTAGAGTCCTTTGCATTTCAGTCCTCTGCCTCTCTGTCTGCCTGTAGGTAGAAGGTCTAAGGATACCTCTCTCTAACCCTCACTCTAAAATTGTCTTTCACACCAGTTATTCCAAAGTGAAAGTGATAACTAGAGATAGTGCATAATGAAACTGTTTATAATCAGAACTTCCATAACTAGTTAACTGGGCTTACATGGGTCTATCTAGCTTGAGATTTTTCAGTCCTTGATCAGAAGACTTCTGGATTCCCAAGGACACCTATTCTTCATTGCTGTTCTCTTTTGAATGTCACTGGTGCCTATTCAGGACTGACTGAAGATTTTTTTTAAAAAAGTATCTGTCCTGTCCCTTTCCTGTCCCCCTACATAGTCCTTACTCAGCCAAGTAGAAAAAAAATTAATCGAGTTCTGAAAGGACTACATGAAAACTACAGTTTCCAACCAATCCCTTTGGGTTGCTGACAATATTGAGAGATTGTATGGAGTCATGCATTCTGCTTGCTTTGACTTAGGCAACTGTGCTTTCTTTTCCCCTCTCTCACTGGGTACTTTATTGTGAAATCGTGTATATAAAGGAAATGTTCACCAGTCTTGTAGTTTTCAGCATGAGCTTAGGTAGCAGATGCCGTCAAAAGCACTCAATATAATACCATGATGGCTCTCATCAGTGACATTTTCCCCCCTCATTGTGGATTTCCTAGTTCTCTGATAGGCTATGCCTTTGATTTAGTATTTCAAAAGAATTTAATCATGAAAGAAATCTCTGTATGCTGGGTGAATCCTCGTGCAAGTCACTGCCTTTTTATATCTCCTGGTTCTTAATCATTCCTTTACACTGCTGTTTTATTCTCTTTTACATTTGGATCAACATGTAAATAAAAGGGGATGTGTTAGGTTCTCTCCCTGAGGGCTCCATGTAGATTCCCCCACCTCATTAAATCTCCACCCAGTTACCTGGGTAACCTGCAGACCTGGAGGCATTTACCTCCCCTTTCCCTGAGGTCACATCCTAATCCACCTGGCCACACCCCTTTCCCCTGCACTAGATATAAGGCAGGGCTGGGTGGGGGTCTCTTTCTCTCTCCCTTCTCTTCAGCCATGGATCATCTCGGCCATAGGCCAGCAGTTCGGTTTGCGGAAAAAGGGCCATCAGGACTGGGGATACTCCCAGTAAAAGGAGAAAAATAGAGGGGAATTCCACCTGTCCTGACTCTTAAGCCCTATCCGAGTCACGGCACCGTATATGTTAGTTTTTTTAAAGTAGGTAGCCGGTAAAGGAGAACGCCACGCGGTATTCAGACAGGAGAGAAAGTTTATTACCGAACTGCTGGCCCATGGCCAAGGTGATCCATGGCCAGAGAGAAGGGAGAGAGAGAGAGAGACCCCCACCCAGCCCTGCCTTATATCTAGGGCAGGGGCAAAGGGTGTGGCCAGGTGGATTAGGATGTGACCTTAGGGAAAGGGGAGGTAACTGCCTCCAGGTCTGCAGGTTACCCAGGTAACTGGGTAGAGACTTGAGGTGGGGGCATCTACATGGAGTCCTCAGGGAGAGCACCTTACATTCCAGCCTTTTAATAGTTATGAAAAAGGGCGAAGACTCTCTCTGGCTGCTTCCTGCTGGCAAGGGGCATCGGCATTAGGAGTAAAAGGCAGAAATGTGGCCCCTCCTGGAGAAGGCGAGCAGTAGGGTCCCTTGGTGGTAGTGAAGTGCCAGACTTTGAAGTCAGGCCCCATTTTACCACGTGAACCCCATTTTACCACATGAACCCCATTTTAGAATCAAACCCTGAGCCGATCAGATTTGTACCTGTGTCCTAATCTTGCTTGCTTGAACACCTGATTGTTGTAACCTTGTTCTTTGCCTTTATAAGCCCTGTGTAATCACAGCTTGGGCTCCCTCCTAACCTCCGCTGTGTCGGTGGGTAGGACGAAGCCCGAATGCAGCTCGTTTAAATAAAGCCTTGCCTTGCTTTTGCATTTCGGAATGTCTGAGTCTCGGTGGTCTTCTTGGTGGTGGTTTTGCGACTTGGCACAACAGTAGATGCCAGTTCTTGAATGAAGCCTGGAAGAAGTCTCATGAGGCAGGGGCTGGACAAAAAAAAAATATTAAGGCAAAAGGAAGGGCTTAGGGCACAAAATTAAAAATTGGGTGACTTGGCTAGTTCTTATACTGAGATATGGACATTAGATGGACAAGCTACTATCTCTTGATCCCCTGGATCTGATTAATTTTGAAAGGGTGAGACAAAGTGACTCCATTTTGGATGCGATCATTTTCCTCTTACTCCACTCCATGATACTTGTTCCTGGAACTGGCTAAGTCCCAGTGGTCTAGGTGCTGTTGCTGGGATGGCTTGCCCCTGTTGGCATTCACAGGATTTGAACTCAGGGACTGGGCACTGTCCCTGAGCACTTCTGCTCAAGGCTAGTACTCTACCACTTGAGCCACAGCTCCACTTCCAGCATTTGGCTGGTTAGAGATCAGTTTCTTGAGCCATGCTTCCAGCCTGGCTCTTCGCTGGTTAGTTGGGAGATGGAGTTTGAGAGAGATTTTCTGCCCGGGCTGGCTTCAAACTGCAATCCAAGGGTGTCTTTGCCACAAAAGCCCTTTTTTATTTCCAATTAAAACAACAAGGAGACCAAGGGGACTAGAGCTTACCTGTACCTTGTCAAGAACTGACCAAATACTTGCCAGAATTCTGCAATGACAAAACTCAGTAGTTGTGATGAGTTTTAGCACAGATATATAGCTATATGGACATACTAACAAATGCAGCAGTAGACTCTTTTGGAATTCCAATAGTAAATGACTTTTTTTTGCCCAATATTTTAGAATCACGTGGTCGGTTAGAAAAACAATTTTGCTAGCAAACAACAATTTTCAGATTATAAAATGGAGAAACCATATTTTGATAAACTCCAGTGGGATGCCATGTTGAGGGGGGTGGCAGGAGGACATAAACACACTAATAGAGAACACGTAACATGGCATAATGGCGCCTGAGCTGGTGCCTGTTAAACCCAAAATCCACCATGTGGTCAATGCTAGAGAAAAGAACTTTTAGATATCTTTGCTGACAAAGCACATTGGTGGTCAAGCCTCAGATTCGGAGGTCTATGAAAAGAGGCAGCTTTGTGAGCAAGGCACATTATCAGGATGGTACGACTTGGAGTTTTATAAAGTAAGCAAGTAAGCAGGCAGACGAGAGAGAGGGAGAAAAAGGAAGAGAAAGAGAGGAAAAGAGAAAGAGAGAGAGAGCCTGAATATGTGACTTCTGACCATTTACCACTGCAGTGGCAAAAACTGTATCTGTGTGAGTATTTTGAGCAGGCCTCATTGCACTGTCAAGAGGCGTGCTAGCAGTTTCCCGGCTTGGGTGTGACTATGATGCAAAACCCAAAAAGCACAGGAGGGAGGCGCCTGGTGAGTGGATGAGAGCTTACCAGGCAGAAGCGGCAGAAGCGGCGGATGGAGCGGCAGAGAACCAGAGCAGCAGCAGTTTCACTCACCAGGGTAGACAAGTGGTGTGGAGGTGGAGGTGGATGTGGAGGCCAGCAATGGTATTAGTGAAAAGTGCCACGTGGCATCTCTCAGCAGTTCGGTTTGCGGAAAAAGGGCCATCAGGACTGGGGATACTCCCAGAAAAAGGAGAAAAATAGAGGGGAATTCCGCCTGTCCTGACTCTTAAGCCCTATCCGAGTCACGGCACCATATATGTTAGGTTTTTTAAAGTAGGTAGCCGGTAAAGGAGAACGCCACGCGGTATTCAGGCAGGAGAGAAAGTTTATTACCGAACTGCTGGCCTGTGGCCGAGGTGATCCATGGCTGAAGAGAAGGGAGAGAGAGAGAAAAGAGAGAGAGGGGAGAGAAGGGAGAGAAGAGCGACCCCCACCCAGCCCTGCTTTATTTAGGGCAGGGGTAAGGGGTATGGCCAGGTGGATTAGGATGTGACCTTAGGGAAAGGGAAGGTAACTGCCTCTGGGTCTGCTGGTTACCCAGGTAACAGGGTGGAGACTTAATGAGGTGGGGGGCATCTACATGGAGCCCTCAGGAGAGGACCTAACAGGATGATGGTTGACTCTACTTAAGGCAAATGTAATAGAAAGGTAGGAATGAGATCCAGGCTCAACGGAGAAGAAGAGAATAACCCATTGAGAGAACTAAAATGATAGGGAGGTGATCCACTTTATCAGGTGATAGCTTGCAATGAATGCCTAGGTTTTTTGCACTAGAAACATAGGAACTCTATCATTTCAGTTCTTACTGAGTCTCATGAGATATTTTAGGATAAATTCTCCAAAGCCAGATATGTTTGGAAGTAGGAATAATGTCCTACAGGCTATGCTTATGATTACCGCATTTATTAGTGCCAAGACTTGCCATGTGGTTCTTTTAGTATGTTGTTTTTCTAACTTATTTGCCTACTGAGCTCTTTTAGTAGAACTACTTATCACCACTTGTGCTTTTGTTTCAGTCTTACTTTTAGGAAATTTAAACTATTGAAGGATTCTTTAGCTTTAAGTGTGGCCTTGTTTGTGATCATTTGGATGCATGCCCAGGGGTGGGTGGGATTGCTGGGTCATAGGGAAGCTCTATGTTTAGTCTTTTGAGGAACTTCCATACTACTTTCCAGAGTGGTTAATTCAGTGTACACTCCAACCAATAGTGTAGCAGCATTCCCTTTTGGCCACATCCCCATAAAGTATTCTTTATAATCAAAGTAAGAGTTCTACATAATAGTGCAAAGTTAAGGAAAATATTAATATATTAAGGAGGGGTATTCTTTATATCCAATTCTAGGTAAAGTAATTTTGATAAAATACTAACAGTTGTTATCTGTAAAGAGATTTGGGAGTTATGCTTCTATTTTTTTTTCAATTTTTTATTATCAAACTGATGTACAGAGAGGTTACAGTTTCATACGTTAGGCATTGGATACATTTCTTGTACTGTTTGTTACCTTGTCCCTCATACCCCCTCCCCCTCCCCCTTACCCTTTCCCCCCCTGAGTTCAGTTCACTTACACCAAACAGTTTTGCAAGTATTGCTTTTGTAGTTGTTTCTCTTTTTTTACCCTGTGTCTCTCAAATTTGGTATTCCCTTTCAATTTCCTACTTCCAATATCAGTATACACGGTTTCCAATATACTCAGATAAGATTACAGAGATAGTGTAGGTACAACCACAGGAAGGTGATACAAGAACATCATCAATAATAGAAGCTACAGATACACATGGGACGTTGAAAGTAGTTACAACTGTGATATAACAATTGTCTCCATAACATGGAGTTCATTTCACTTAGCATCATCTTAGGTGTTCACAAGGGTATAGCTATTGGGCCTTGTGATGCTCTGCTATGACTTGTCTAAACCTGTACTAATTATTCCCAATAAGGGAGACCATAGAGTCCATGTTTCTTTGGGTCTGGCTCACTTCACTTAGTATAATTTTTTCCAAGTCCTTCCATTTCCTTACAAATGGGACAATGTCATTCTTTCTGATAGAGGCATAAAATTCCATTCTGTATATGTACCACATTTTCCTGATCCATTCGTCTACGGAGGGGCATCTGGGTTGGTTCCAGATTCTAGCTATGACAAATTGTGCTGCGATGAACATTGTTGTGCTGGTGGCATTACTGTGATTTTGTTTGTGGTCTTTTGGATAGATACCCAAAAGTGGGGCTGCTGGGTCATAGGGGAGTTCTATATTTAGCCTTCTGAGGAATCTCCATACTGCTTGCCAGAGTGGCTGAACCAGTTTACATTCCCACCAACAATGAAGAAGGGTTCCCGTTTGGCCACATCCCCTCTAACAATTGTTATTGTTCGTTTTCTTGATATATGACATTCTTACTGGGGTGAGATGGAATCTCAATGTTGTTTTGATTTGCATTTCTTTTATGGCCAGTGATGTAGAGCATTTTTTCATATGTCTCCTGGCCATTCTCATTTCCTCATCAGAGAAGTCTCTTTGTAAGTCTTTAGCCCACTTGATGAGGGGGCTATTGGTTCTTTGCGGTTTTGTTTTGGAAGAGGGTAATTTTTTTAGTTCTGCATATATTTTAGAGATGAGGCCTTTGTCCATTGAATGGCCGGTAAAGATCTTCTCCCAGTCTGTGGGCTTTCTGTTTATCTTGCGAGCTATGTCCTTTGCGGTGCAGAAGCTCTGCAGTTTGATGCAGTCCCATTTGTCCAACCTTTCTTTGATTTGTAGCCTTTCTGGGGCTTTGTTAAGGAAGTTCCGTCCTGTTATGCTTCTATTTTTTTGAAATATAATTTATTGTTATTATTAAGGTGATACGCAGAAGGGTTACCACTTCATAAGTGAGGTAATGAGTACAATTCTTGTTGGACAATGTTACCCCTTCTTTCACCTTTTCCTTTTTCCCTCCCATCCCTGCCCACAAGTTGCAACGTTCATTTTCTAAACAGTGCATACTGAATTCCATGACTGCATTTATTTATATTTCTTTTTAGTATGTACTTATTTTCTTAGAAAGTCAGTTAAGTTCCGTGTAAAATGTAGGTGCTGATTATAAATAAACCAGTGGAATAATAATTATCCATCTGCTAATTTATTCAGAGAATCTTTATTATGTACTAAAAATATGTCATGTCATACTTGGCACTTTGATATATTTAATTCAATGAACAAACAAATGAAGGTCTTCATCTTTAGTTAACAGAAGGAAATTTTCATTTAAGTACAACATAAATTATCCAAAAATATCTGAGTAAGCTCCTGTCTTTCTAGTTCTTCTGCAGATAGCAAATATAAATGAAGATAAACAAGTAAAATAAACATTGGCTTGCGGTAATGAAGAGAAACAAAATGCAGACAGATTCAGGAGTGAGAATAGCATTTGCTAGGAGAACACTTTGAATGAAGACTGAAGTTTGCCCTGTATAGAAGTAGAACCTAAAACTATGATAGAAACCCTGCATTATTTCTAGTTTGAAGAAGCAAAGAACAATGTTCTGTACAATTCAGACTCTGGAAAGTAATGAAATGAGAGTGAAGGAGTTTAAATTTGTCTGTAAACATAGTTTAACTATCTGGCTGGGCCCTGAATCATACATATTTGAGTAGACTGTGGCTTATTTAAAAATCAAGTGGACACCATTATCCAAGAAACTGGATCTGAAATTTAAAGCCTGCCATGCTAATTGTCTGCTTATATAAACAACTGTAACAATGCAAATACACCTCATAGGAATAAAACAGAACCCAAGGAACTATAATCTACAATTACCCTGCTACATAAGAAAAACCAGGAAATTTCAATCTTAAGAGAAAGATTAAATGTAGATCAACCCCAGATAACTAAGAATTGTAATGTATATGGTATAATTTTATGGAAGTATATGAAAAAATATGCTTATCGTGAATTTTTAAAAAGTCACTTGTACAAGAGAAATAAAAAGAATACTTAAAATTTAATTAAAATTCTAGAATTGAAAGTATAATATTTAAAATTAAAGGTGGGCAGCACTGGTGGCTCACACCTGTAATCCTAGCACTCAGGAGTTTGAGCTCTGAGGATCACAGTTTGAAGTTAACTCAGGCAGGAAAGTCTGTGAGACTCTTATCTCCATAAACTACTCAGAAATAGCCAGAAGTGGTGCTGTGGCTCAAGTGGTAGAGCACTAACTAGCCTTGAGCACAGGGAGGCTCAGGCTCAGCGATAGGGCTCAGATCCTGATTCAAGCCCCAGGACCAAAGATAGATAGGTAGGTAGGCAGGTAGATAAGAAAATTTCACTGATTGGTCTTCAGAGAGAGAGAGAGAGAGAGAGAGAGAGAGAGAGAATATAAAGAGTCTATGAACTTGAAAACATGAATAGATTGGATCTGAAGAGCAGAGAGAAAATATTTTACAAATTTACAGAGAATAAGAAACCTGTGCAAAAATATGACAGCATTTAACATAGTTCTAGCTTACGTACAAAGACAAGAATAGAAATAATGACCCTGATTTTCACTTTAGTAAAAGATACATTGATGAAGTTGAGAAGTTAATGAAGTATCTAAATATTTATTTATCATCTCTCTCTATATATCATCTATCTAGACAATATCTATCTAGACAGTGCCTCTCATCTATTTAGCTATCATCTATGAAAATTATAGTCAAACAGCAGAAACCAAAGTTTAACAGACAATATTGAATGCAGATAGAGAAAATAAGCACACTATATAAAGTAGAAAGACAATTCTAGTCATTACTGATGTTTAAAAAACTTAATTTTATTGTCAAGGTGATGTACAGAGGGGTTACAGTTATTTTACATAATGTAGTGAATACATTTCTTGTCATACTTGTTAGCCCCTCCCTCTTTTTTCCCTCACCTTTCCTTCCCCCAATCCACCTTCTCCCGAGTTGTACAGTTAATTTCCAACATATTGTCTTCTGAGTATCCCTGCATTGGGTCACCCTTTATCCTTTGTCTCACAATTAAAAAAATTATATATATGTAATACCTAGGGCACTGAAATAAAATACAATAACAATGGGATAACAATAGGAAAGAAAAAAGAAAAAAAAACACATAGTACATTAAAAATAACAACAATAATATAAAACTTCTGATTTCCATATCTTGGTGTTCATTTTGCTTATCATCATCTTATATGATTATGTGTACATAACTATTGAACTATTGATTTCTTTTGAGGAAAAAATAAAGGCCAGATTACATCCAAATAATATGCTTAAAGGCTGGAAGGGAAAAAATGTTAATCTAGTATTTTTTATTTTTCCACACAGAATATAACCTTTAACAATGAATACAAAAATGAAGACCTTTTCAGATTAAAAAAACAAACAACCAAGAGTATTTAGGATACTTGGTTTCAGCCAGTTAAAAGAATATTTTTTATTATTTTCAAGTAGTTGTACCGAGGAGTTGCCATGCAAGGAAGCTGTTTATAAATACGGTGCATCTTGATCAATGTTGCCCTTTTAGTATGCTTACCCACCCCTCCTAACCCACCCTTTCCCTTGCTTATCTTAATTTTAGCTTATGTGCTGATCTTTTCCCAATTTAACAAAGCAGTTTATGTGTACAATGCATCTTAATCTGTGTAACCACTTCAACATCTCCTCCTCTGCTTTCCACTCACCCCTTCCCTTATAGTTCTCAATTCTGTGATATTTACAATGAATTCTTGCTTGCATTCTTTCCTTTGCCCCTACCCCCCCCTTCATTCTTCTTATCTTTCTCCCCTTGGCCCCACCCTCCCCTCTTGCAAGTACTTAGTTCCTGGTACTTATTTTGTTGGGCTTTAATTTAGTCTTTTTTTTTAATAAAAAGAATTATACTACTTGTGCTCTCCATAGTTTATTACACTTCAGTTAATTCATTTGCAACCCCTTGCTTACCACCCAGTGTGTTTACTTGTAGATTTATAGGCACATTCTAGCTACCACAAGTGAGGGAAAGCGTGCACGCTTGGCCAGGTTTTTTTTTTTTTTTTTTTGCCAGTCCTGGGCCTTTGACTCAGGGCCTGAGCACCACTGTCCCTGGCTTCTTTTTGCTCAAGGCTAGCACTCTACCACTTGAGCCACAGTGCTACTTGTGGCCATTTTCTAAATATGTGGTGCTGGGGAATTGAAACCAGGGCTTCATGTATATGAGGCAAGTGCTCTTGCCACTAGGCCATATCCCCAGCCCTTGGCCAGTTTTTGAAAGTAGTTTTTTTTTTTATACTGGAAGGAAAAGATTTCAGAAACAACCAATTTCAAAATATACCATGGAGGTAGGGTAACTAGACAGATTGGTATTGGTGAAAGATCAACATAATGGAGTTGAGATCTCTTATGAGTCAGATTATAGATAGTAGATCAATGTAAGGGAATTGAGAGCTCTTAAAAATTGTAAGTACAGTTAGCTTATTTTTGACAAAAGTGCAATCACAATTCAGAGGAGAAATATGTTGGCATCCCTATTATATCTGAATATATATTTGTTAAATGCTTTATGTACACGTGTAATACTTATGCATTAAATTGTAAATCTTGTCTCAAAAGAAAAACAGTATAAGCAACTAATGAGCTTTATACCTCACTGTATACATGGTGATTGACAAAGAAAAACGTATTGCATTCTTTAATTCACTTCAGAATTCACTAAAACTAAGACAGGGTGGACTTAATATAGAATGTGATGAGGTAGTTTGGAAATGAATAACGATAGATTCTCAGTGGTGGCTATATAAGTGACTGCAGTATCATTTTCTCTGTCTATTTAAAATATTCTGCTAAGAAATATTTTTAGGCCATCAACTGTGGACTGATACTGTTGTCGGGACCCATGTTCCTTCAGTTTATGAATAACTGTTTCTTTATTCCCAAAGACGTCCTAGTCTATGGAAATGGACCAATATGCATACTATATCAACAGTGCAGTATAGATGTACAAGTGATGAACATACATTGTTAAGGTCATGGAGTTAGGTCCCATTATGCAAATGAGGCCTGATTGGGGTTTTAAGGGAGGGTGTCTGGTATGACATAATGCTTGGGCTGAGGCCTGAAGGGTGAATAACAGCCAGACAAATAGGGAAAGATGGAGAGGGCACTCCAGGTAAAGAAGACAGCATGGGCAAAGATAAAATGCATAAAGACAGCATGAGGTACATAAACACTTGCATTTCTGGGGTAACTAAAGTTTTACTTGTAAAAAATAAATTGTGGGATATTAGATGTAATCAGAGACCAGACATTGCAATTTGGGCTTATCTATGGGGAGCTATATTGAGGGGTTTTTACATCAGAAATAGCATGAACACATTTGAGTTTTAAATCTACCCTGGTAGCGTTTAAATATAGGATTGAAGTCTTTCCTCTCGAAGAGGACTCAGAAGGCTGTGACTATGATGAGATTGATCTAAATCGGAGTTAAGACTTGTATTTTAAAGATGGAGACAAGAAGAGGAATTCAATTTGCGATCTAGGAAGAAAGCATAATTGGCTATGGGTTTAGGGTGACTGTGCAATTTTTCTCTGGTGAAAGGACACTTTTGAGAATCATAGTTGGCATTTTAGCACTGGGGCCAGGGCAATAGGCTTGGAACATAGTTTCACTCAAGATCGAGGGAGTATGAATGGGAGGCAAGAGCCTAGAACGATACTGAGAATTCTAGTGTGTCTGACAGAGGTTGAAATGTACTCATGACCTGACTTACGTACCTGTAATGCCTCTGTACATCACTTGTACAATAAATTAAAAAAAGAAAGTAAATAAATGGTGGGGGGAAAGAGAGATTTTCCTGACATTTTTACTCTTTTGGAGTAGAGGTTAGTTCATGGAAACAAGAGGACAGTTCCTTCCTATTATAGTTTGGATATAAAATATCACTTCCCCTCTTCTCCTCACCCCCCCCCCAAAAAAAAAAGATTTCTATGTTGGAACCTTGGTCCCCACCTGCTGAATACAGCAAAGCAAGGTGATTGCATCATGAGGGCCCTGACGTCATCCACGGATGTGGATGTAGTTGAAAGAAGTAGGCCCCCGGGTGGTGTTCTTGTTCCTTACCTCTGTCTCTTTGCTTTCTGGCGGACAGGAAGTGAATCGTTTTCCCCGTTGTGGTCTCCGCTATGATGTTCTTCCTCCCCCGGGGCCCTAAAGCAATGGCACCAACTGATCATGGGCTGAAACCAATGGAACAGTGACCCAAGTCTTTCCTCCTTTCAACTGATTTTCCCAGGGGGTGATGGGGAGAAAGTATGACTTTCACACTTTCTAACATCTGTCCTTTCTCTGTCTGAACTTAAGTCCAGTTCTGCTGTCCATGTGAAGATATGTGAAACACACATATGTGAAAGGCACTCATGGGGACTCTTTCCTTAGTAGGGTTACTTCCCTGTAATTATCTTTTTTTTTCTTCACTCACCTAATTTCAAGGCATTGCTATCCTCATATTTGTGTTTACAAATTCCTTAAGCTGTTGTTTTATTTTGTTTCTTTTTAAAATTATCTTTCAAGTAGTTGTACTAAGGGATTGCCATTTAACAAAGCAGTTTATGAATACAATCTATCTTGATCAATGTCACCCCTTTCAACATTCTCAACCATCCCTCTCCTATGCCCCCTCACTTTTCTCTCTCCTTCCCTCCCTCCCCTCTCCACCCTTTCCTTCCTTCCTTCCTTCCTTCCTTCCTTCCTTCCTTCCTTCCTTCCTTCCTTCCTTCCTTCCTTCCTTCCTTCCTTCCTTCCTTCCTTCCTTCCTTCCTTCTTTTGCCAGTCTTGGGTCTTGAAACTCTGGACTTGGGTGCTATCGCTGAGTTTCTTTTGCTCAAGCATTCTACCACTTGAGCCACAGTACCACTTCTGGCTTTTTCTGAGTAATTTATTGGAGATAAGGGTCTTATGGACTTTCCTGCCCAGGGTTGGCTTTGAACCACCATCCTCAGATCTCAGTCTCCTGAATAGCTAGGATTACAGGCATGAACCACCAGTGCCTGGTTTCCTTTAATTTTCTTAATCTTGTAGGATATACAGTGGATTCTTGACTGTATCATTCTTCACTTGTCCTCTTCATTTGTCTACCCCATTCCCCTTGACCCCACTTCACCCCCTTTGAGTATCTGCTTCCAGGG
This sequence comes from Perognathus longimembris pacificus, assembly GCF_023159225.1. Classification (NCBI taxonomy): domain Eukaryota; kingdom Metazoa; phylum Chordata; class Mammalia; order Rodentia; family Heteromyidae; genus Perognathus; species Perognathus longimembris. The sequence goes on from NC_063162.1 coordinate 140,936,039, forward strand.
GTTTCATTTTTGCTGAATTTTGACTTTGCCCTTCTAAGGAATTACACTATTTGAGTTCTCCCTTGGATCTACCTTATTTCTGTTTATACATTCACATACACTTGTATACTACATATACAAGTGAAGTCTAGCTTCACTATATAAGGGAAAACATCTCTCTCTCTCTCTCTCTCTCTCTCTCTCTCTCTCTCTCTCTCTCTCTCTGTGCCAGTCCTGGGGCTTGAGCTCAGGGCCTGAGCACTATTCTGGCTTCTTTTTGCTCTAGCACTCTACCACTTGAGCCACCGTACCAATTCTGGCTTTTTCTATGTATGTGGTGCTGAGGAATCGAACCCAGGGCTTCATGTATACGAGGCAAGGACTCTACCAGTAGGCCATAGTCCCAGCCCTAAACCCTGTGTCTCTGCTTCAACTTTTACTGAATTTATTTCTTTTGAACAAGATACATTTTTTGATCACTTTCCTCATAAGGAATTCTCTACCTTCAGATTTCAGTGATATTTATGAGGTAAAATTGATCTCTGCTAAGTATCAAGTTCACCTTGACATGTTTTTCTCCCCAAACCATACTTTAGGCATTTGGTGACTCTGCAAAAATAGAGACAGATTTTTGTATTTCAAATGTGTTCTTCTTTGAATTACTGAGCACTTCATCTACTGTTAATCTTCTTTTTCAGGTAAGAAGTAATGTCTGCTCTCTTGATATTTTCCCCATTTTAACTGAAAATGTTTCATCTTCTTTTTCAATCTCAAGCTAAAATTCTTTCAATCAGAAGAGCAAATTATTTTCTCCTTGATCATGGTAATATGTTTCTTGTCAAAGGCATTTGATAACCTCTAGGTGAAACTCAAGGATGCATGCTTTCTTCTGAATTTCCAGAGTCCTTACCACACAGGCTGTTGGCGAGTACAGGAAAACCTCAGGAGTACACGATGCTGTTCTTCCCTTTTCTCCTATGCCAGAGAAGACTTCTATTTGGAAGAAATTATGATCATGGAAGAGGTAGTAGAAGAAGGTTAAGCTTGGTAATGAGCTTAGGTGAGCTTGGCTCTAGCCTTCTAGAATAAAGAGCGTTATATGCACTGTCACTATGACAAAATAAAGTTCCAGAGGCTATTTATTTATTTATTTATTGTCTATCATGGGGATTGAACTCAAGGCCTGGGCACTGACCCTGAGGTTTGCTCAAGGCTAGCACTTTACCACTTTAAGCCACAGCTCCACTTCTGGTTTTCTGGTGGTTAATTGGAGGTAAGAGTCTCACCGCCTTTCTTGTCTGTGCTAGCTTCAAACCAGGAGACCCAGATCACAGCCTCTTGAATAGCCAGGACTACAGGAGTGAGCTACCAGCATCCGTCAACTTATCTTTATACATGGGTGCTTCTGTTCCATTCTCTAGGAGGAGACAATATTGCAGAAACTTGTATCTAAACTTCTTCATTCAACAAGGATAGTGAAATTAATTCAATAGACAATATTGGGGAACACTTGGAGCCTGTTAGTCCCATTATTAGGGAGCATGGACACTCTACTGTGTCTGTAAAGATTTGAGGCAAGTCTCTCTCATCAATTCACCATGCTTCTAGATTGGCAAGGACCTGCACTCTTAATTTCAGTTTACTTTTAAAGGCTAAAATTCTCCATGTGAACGCTTGGACTTCATACTTACCAAACTAGATTTGAGGAGTGATAAAGGGGGCCTTGCAAATACAATTTCCTCTGATCCAGATATTGGGTGTGGAGCTGGTAGCTAACTTGTTACTGGTGTCTGTGGCCAGTAGAAAACTGAGGAAACATTGTAATTTGGGCATCAAATTAGGGGCATTATATTATCCTGGAGTACATTCTGTACATATTGTCCTCTCTCCACACAGCACTTACAGTGTCAACGATTCAGTGCTCCAGGACTTGTCAAATACTTCTTCCCATCAGCTATAATCAACACCCCCTAGCCAAAATCCAGATACGTTTTTGGAACATTAAATCCTGTCCTAGAAAAACTTAAGGCTGTGCCTATTTAAATATATATATATATATATATATATATATATATATTGCATTCTCTAATAATTCACAGTTTACTTCTCATACAATTTTCTTTGAAAGCCTCAATACCATGTGGGAAAAGCAGTTCTAACAATGTCTTTCTCATGACAAAGTGTTCCTAGACATAGGTCACTATAATTAGGGTGGTACAGTTACAAAATAGGACTTAGTAGGGGAAATTTTACATGTAGAGAAGTAGAAATGTGCACAGAAGTCTTCAGCACTTTGGTGTCAGTGTATGGACTCTGCCTAAATATAGCTATACTGGATGCACCCTCGCCCATAATTCAGTGCAAGGAAGTCAGCTCGGTGATTGTCTCCATTTTTATGAAGACAATTCTATCGATGCAGGCTTAGTATTTATCCAGAGTCGATGTTTGTTATAGGGACTTGTCATCTAGGTTAATATTGGTAACATTTTTCTATAAAGAGGTAGAAAGAAAATAAAAGTAATCTCAGCTCTTTGGGCCATATGTTCTGTCACAATTACTCAACCTTGTCTTTGTGATATGAAAGCAGTCATAAGCAATATGGACATTGAGGAACATGCTTTTTATCAATAAAACTTTATTTACAGAATAGCTGGTGGGCCAGAGTTTTGGTTTGCCAGTCTTTTATCTGAAAAATAATGTAAGTTTAAGATACTTTCTATTCAAAAAGTAGTCTTTAATAGAAAGAAAGATGAAACCAGAAATAAATTTGTGCATCTAATTTTTTGACACAGCTGTCAGAAAGCACACACTGGAGAAAAGAGAGTCTCTTGTGCTGAAAAAAACGATATCTGTGCACAGAAATCCTTATCTCTGACTGTATGCATACATTACCTCAAAATGGATAAAAATCGAAATGCAAATCCTGTAACTATGAAAATACTGGAAGAACAGTGCAGAAACACTTTATGACATCGATATAGGCAATGATTCTTTGGAGAAAACCCCAAAGCACAGAAAACAACCCCCAAACAGACAAGTGGGATTGTGTCAAATTAAGAAGGTTTACACAGCAAAGGAAAATAAAAACAGAAAACAGAATGAAGAGCGGGAATACAAAGTGAGAGGAAATATTTGCAACTATTTGTCCAAACTGAGAAGGAGGTAATACCTAGATTACATAAAAATAAATTAAAAGGAACCAACCCAGATGCCCCTCCATAGATGAATGGATCAGGAAAATGTGGTACATTTACACAATGGAATTTTATGCCTCTATCAGAAAGAATGACATTGTTCCATTTGTAAGGAAATGGAAGGACTTGGAAAAAGTTATACTAAGTGAAGTGAGCCAGACCCAAAGAAACATGGACTCTATGGTCTCCCTTATTGGGAATAATTAGTACAGGTTTAGGCAAGCCATAGCAGAGCATCACAAGGCCCAATAGCTATACCCTTAGAAACACATAAGATGATGGTAATTGAAATGAACTCCATGTTATGGAAACAAGTGATATATCACAGTTGTAACTACTTTCAACGTCCTATGTGTATGTGTAGTTTCTATTATTGATAATGTTTTGTATCACCTTCCTATGTTTGTACCTACACTATCTCTGTAATCTTATCTGAGTATATTGGAAACCGTGTTTACTGGTATTGGAAGTAGGAAATTCAAAGGGAATACCAAATTCGAGAGACACAGGGTAAAAAAAGAGAAATAACTACAAAAGCAATACTTGCAAAACTGTTTGGTGTAAGTGAACTGAACACCTGGGGGGGGGAGGGAAAGGGGGGAAGGGAGGGGGGCATGAGGGACAAGGCAACAAACAGTACAAGAAATGTATCCAATGCCCAACGTATGATACTGTAACCTCTCTGTACGTCAGTTTGATAATAAAAATTTGAGAAAAAAATAAATTAAAAATCTCAACACCTAAAAAGCAAATAATCTTATCTGAAAATGAGCAAATTACCTAAACAGTCTCTTCACACACTTGTGCGCACACACACATATACATACATACATATATGTATATATAGAGAGAGAAAAAAAAGAGAGAGAGGGAGAGAGAGAGAGAGTGAGAGCTCAACATCACTAGTTTTCAGGGAAATGTAAATAGAAACCAAAGTGATATCTGGCTTTAATTTAGTTAGAATGGCCATAATCAAAGACTAAACAAACACAAGCTGTTGAGGATATGGAGAAAAAAGAAATCTTATGCAATATTGGTCAGAATGTAAATAATTACAACCATTATAACTGTGTAGAAGCGTCTTCAAAATACTAAAAGTAAAACTACTGTGTGTTCCATCAATCTCGCTGTAGGGTACATGTCCAAAACAAATGAAATCAGTCTATGAAAGAGACCCAGCCTTCTCCTACTGATTGCAGCACTATTCACAATAGTCAAGATATGTCTAGGAATCCATCACTGAGTGAATGGATGCAGAAAATGTGAATATATAACAAGATATTCTTAAGTCTTTGAAATCTCATCATTTGTGGCAATATGTCAAGAGCTGGGGGTTATTATTTTAAGTAAAATAAATCAGGAAAAAATAGAGTTGTCACTAACTCATGTGGTATCTGAAAATGCAAATCTGATAGAAGAAGAGAGAAAAATAGCAATCATCAGAAGATATGAGGGGTAGTGAAGGGGGAAAGAGAAGATAGCTGGATATAAGATACCAAATTACAGTTAGCCAGGAGCCACAAGTACTAATGCTCAACAGCACAGTAGCTGATTATAGGTCACAGCAAGCTATTATATATTTTACAAAGAACTCTAGTTCGAATTTGAAGGCTCCCAACACATACGCGAGAGGTGTTTAAGGAGATAGCAATTCTAGTTAACCTGGTTTCCTCTTCTTACAATTATATATGCATCAAATTATTCAAATTACTATGCTGTACTTCATAAATATGTATAATTAGTATGGTTGATTCCAAATAAAATAGGTGGTCATGATAGAAAGAGAGTGCTTTTGGAGTTCAGCAACTGGTTCCTGACTTGGGCTTGATGAGTCAGCTCTGCATTAAGCTACCCCAAAGGATGTGGAAATGAAACCCGAGGACTGGGCTCTGAGCACAAATATTTATCTCAAACAAATCAATAACAGTAGATAAGAATCACAGCCACGCTTCTAGAAACTTATCAAGTTTTAGTCTCCAGTTATTTAATCTTTCCAACCTGCTACTGAGAAGCATAGGTTCTCCCCAACTCCTACAAGCTATTGAAACCATTCATGTCAAGGTTAGTATTCATCTTTGGTTTGCAAACTCCAGAGCTTGCTTCTCCATACAGTTCTTGCTTAGTCACTGCAGTGTGTAGAGGTAGCTGACTGCTCTGTCTTTCCAAATGCATCGCCTTTTCTTGGCTTCTAGGCACTAGATTTTTCTTTCTACTTCATTGGTTGCTTTCTCTTAGATGACTGTGTTGGCTTATTTAACGCAGACTCTAAATTTCAGAGCACCGCACAATTGACTCTTTTCTATTCTCTCTTTCTCTATAACTAATCTCCCTAAGTACATTGGCTTAATGATGTTTGTACTTGATAATTTTTTAAATCCTTCCCTGGCTTCACCCTTGAGATTCAGAATCATGTAGAAACTACTTTTTGTTATCTTTATTTGGATTTTTAATAGTAATACAAATTTAATGTTTACAAGATAAAAGTAAACCCATTTTTTCCTCAATTTCTATTTACTGTGCCAACTAAATAAAAATGGCAGTTTTGGGGGGTACATTACCGGGGTTTGAACTCAGTTCTTCATACTTACTAGAGAAGTTCTGAATAGCCTAAGTCACCTTCCCAGCCCTTTTTGCTCTGATTATTTTTGAGACAGGATCCTGCTTTTATTTGCTGGGCTGGCCTGAACTATGATCCTCCTATTTATACTTCCTGCCTAACTGGGTTAACAGGCAGCCCTAGTTATTGATATGAACTCAGTTCTTCATACTTACTAGAGAAGTTCTGAATAGCCTAAGTCACCTTCCCAGCCCTTTTTGCTCTGATTATTTTTGAGACAGGATCCTGCTTTTATTTGCTGGGCTGGCCTGAACTATGATCCTCCTATTTATACTTCCTGCCTAACTGGGTTAACAGGCAGCCCTAGTTATTGATGCAGTTGGAGCTTAGAAAACTTTCTGTCTGGAATGACCTTAAACTACCAGGTTTCTGATCTCTGCCTCCCTCCTAGCTAGGATTGTAGGTATAAGTCACCAGAGCCCTGTAAAGTGACCTCATTCTTTCCTCTTTCTCAAAATCTTTGTATATAAACCATAACAAAACAACCATCTTTAATCCCAGTCATTTTTCCAGTGAGCTACTGTAAAAAACCATCGATGTTTTTCCAGATTCTCATTCCTGGTTCCAACCTACTCTCGAGGGATTAACCGAGGGGTTATATTTAAATGTAGTTTGGATTATGCCTTCTTCTGCAGAGAAGCTTTACGTACTTCCCAAGTAAGACCCACAGATAATATGTTATCTGCACCTCCACTCCTAAATCTCCAATCTCATTTTCTATTACTTCACTCCCTTTGCTTAACAACATTGTTTCTCTTGTAGGACTGAACATAATAGCTATCTCTTCTGTCTGGAATATTCTTTTTCCACGATCTTTGTATGATCAGTTTTATTTCTGAGCCTCAACTCAAAAGATTTGTTTTTTTTTTTTTTAATGAAAAAAGCAATTGGGGTGTGGGGGAGGGAAGGAGGGAGAAAAATGAGGAAGGGGGTAACAAGTATGACAAGAAATGTATATGTATTCACTACTTTAAATATGTAACTGTATTCCCTCTGTACATCATCTTGACAATAAAAAAGTCATCTTTGCAAGATTTCCTTCTTTTATCTTTTCTTCTCTCTTTCTTTCTTCCTGTGCTGAACCTCATGACTTTGTGCTCTTGCTCAGCTTTTTTCATTCATAGCTGACACTCTGCCCCTTGAGCCCAGCCTCTGTTTCAGCTTTTTGCTTATTAGCTGGAGGTAAAATTCCTGAGAGTCGTTTTAAACCTTCATCCTCAGATCTCAGCTTTCTGAGTGCTAGGATTATAGGAATGAGCCACTGGTGTCCAGCTTTGTGGCTTTCTCAGTCAAGTCTTTCTTGTTTCACTCACCACCTACAGCTATTGTCTATGATAGCTTTGTACTCCTTTTGACTTTTACCATGACTAGAATGCATATGCTTATTATGTACATAATAAGTAGTCATGTACATAATCTTTTGTCCTTACTGTATGTACTAACATGTATGCTCCTGATAACTGAGATCTTGTCCATCATAGCAGTTAGCAGAGTTGGTTCTCAAACATAGAAAATAAAATGGGTAATATATGATCAGTGGATTCCATTACTTTCTTAAATACTGCACGAGGAACATGGGCATTACCTGTTCAGCCTTGTTTCAATAGCAAGTGAGTATTCCCAGGATGCATCTCTTTGGATGTGGTTGTGGTTCTCTGTGAGGCTGTGGGTCCCCTTTGATATGGATGCCACCCCGCTCCTCAAACTAGACTGACTTTTTCTTTCTTTCTGACTCACAGTCTACTCATTTCCTCGTGATCTTCTTACACTTATTTACAGTACTTTTTTTTTTTCTCATTTTCTTTGATGGTGATATGTGCTTACATATGAACCTGTGAAATCATGACCTCAACTTTAGGACAGTTTTAGTTTGCAACTGTACTCTTAACATGACCATTAATGGTAAGTTTTATGCTCTCAAAATGACTTCAGTTTAGATAGTGTATTATAGGATTGTGTTCACAGATAAACCTGTGTGCTGTTCTTCTGCTCTTTCATCATAGAACCTTTGATTCCCTCTTTTTTTTTTTTGTCTCCTGGTGAGTGGTCTCAGGTGGGACTGCACTCTGAGTGCCTCTCCAGGGAGCTGTCACATCTGGCCATTGAATTCTGAATTGAGCTTTCGTGCCACTATCTTCTTCTACTGGAGCAGACAGACTAATTTATCTAGGTGAGATGAATTAGGAATGAACAATTAGCCTTCCCCTTAGAGCTTCTGGGTTGGGCTTTGCATAGGGAATTGCTTGCCTTGCAAAGCTGAATCATCAGCAAAGAGTCGGCAGCCTTCAGTATTCACAGACTTCCTTTGTCTCGTTACCTCTTCCTCTTCTTGCCAGATAAAGTACTTGTTCTCTAGTGGAGCTGATGGGTCAAACTGAAATTTCTTCCGCTCTTTTTTTTCATTTCATAGATTTTTAACTCACTTGGTCCTCATTCTGGCAAATTGTTTTCCTTATCACTTATAGCTGATTTCATCAGGTTCTATCATAGCTATACTTTTTGGGTCATTTCCTAAGACTGAAAATGCAATCATATCAGCCTTTTATGTAGTTTATAGTTCAGATTATTGATAGTTAATGATATTGGGCTTTACCAAATTAGTGTAAATTTACCTCATTCCTAAGGGAATCCTATAACTTGAGGTGATGTTTTGGTCTAGCCACTGTGATTTAGGCTCTTATTTTTTGAGTCATTCTGACATACCTTTGTTCTTCTGTTGCCACACACTCATATACCTTTTACCCTATCTCTTGATTTTTGGAGATTTTTCTTTAAGTTCTGAAGATTTTTGCCAACTCTCTTGTAGATGCTTTAACATGTACATGCTAATTTTGTTCTTTTGTGTTTAAATAAATATGTCCTGAGATTCCTAGCTTTGAAGATTTTCCTTGTACTGGTAAGGTTTTGCTGTGTAACCGACTGCTACAAAACTTAGTTGCCCCAGTACAGCTATTGCCCAACAAATATGAGGTCCTGTGTTCAGACCCACTTACTGCCAAACTGTTTTAGTTGAACAAGATCATCCTCACTAATACGGGATTCAGTGCGTCAGCAGGTTGGGCTGGGTTGGTGGGTAGTCCTGTGCTGATCATGGTTATGCTCACTCATTTAAGTGCGGTGATACTGGCTGTTTCTCTGTCTGGGTATTGGTTGGCAGTTGGATGACGTCAGAGGCAGCTGGGCCATGTACTTATTACCCTTCAGAATTTACTCATGTGATTGAATCAAATCTGAGAAGATCAAAAAGACAAGTTCCAATGCAGAAGTGACTCTGAGGACCCTGTTTATGACACATTTGTTTATATCTGTTAAGATTTAAACATCACAGACGAAGACAGGAGTCAGTCTTAGAGTTCACTGAAGAATTGCAGCAATATAAGAAGCAGAATTATTGGGACACATTTTAGATTTTTTTTTTTGAGACAAGGTCTTGCTATGTGGCCCAGGCTAGTCTGGAATGCACAATTCTCTGCCTCAACATCCCAATGTTGGGACCTCTCTTAAATAAATAATTTACAGGTTGTACATGGAAATACTGTTGCAATCATAACAAGTACTGAAATTCTATACAACTCAGGAGGATGGGGCTGGCTCTTTCAGATCATGCCAAACTGAGAGGCCCTGAATTTAAACCTCAATTCCACAGCAGGTTTAGGTAAAAATGTGTGAAAGTTACCCCATTGTAAAGTTTCACCTCATCCTATCCCATGACTCTAGCATAAATATTATCATGAGACAATAAAGTATTTCCAGTTAGTGCTATGAACTAAATAATGTGACTTGACCACATTTAGAAATTTCTTATCTTGGAAATTTCCAAAGGTCATTAAGAAAGATGAAATCAGTACGACTAATGTTCTCATAGGAAGAGGAGATGGAAATGTGGACAGCTGTGTGGAAAAGGAAATTGCCAACAGAAGAATTAACAAAGGTGGGAACTCTGTAAGGCAGAGGCTTGGGGGGACTCTGTAGAGACCAAGTCCTTCCACAGCTCCATCTTCTACTTCAGGACTTCAGAATTTCGAGAAACTAAATTCCTAGGTCTAAACCCAGAGGCAGTGGCATTTTGTTATGGCATCCTCTTTATGGTTTGCATATGAGACATTCCCCACAGGCTTAGGTGTTATATATTGGTTCTGAGCTAGAGGCTTTCCAGCCTGTTCAGAGGATGCTAATTTGGGAAGGCTCTGGAAACTTCAGGGGATGGAGGCTAGCTAAGGAAGCAGGTCACTGAATATATTTTGTCCCTGGGATAATTCCAGTATTACTCCAAGGCCTCCTGTCCACCAGGAGGTGAAGAAGCTGTTCTATATTATTCTCCCTCCATGATGTTCTGCCCAGTCCTAGAGTGCCAAGCAACCCAAGGGCCTCCTGAGACTGTGAGCCGAGATAAATCTTTGCTCCATTCAGTTGTTCTCCCAGTTATGTTGGCCAATGATGTGAAAAATTAATGCAGCCTTAGGAAATGACTACCATAGGTCTGTTTAAATGAGGGTGCAGTAGAATTATGTATCACAAAATAGATTCAATAATGGAGTGCTTGTTTTTCTCGCTAGCATTATATTTAGGGATTACAAACAATGTAGGGGAAATGGATTTTATCCACTGCTTCAAAAATTGTGATTGAGTTCTGATCCTGTTTAAAAAATGAGTATCTTAGAATTTTTGTAATTTCTGAACAAAATATTATATAATGTAGTGAGAAGGTAAGGCTAATAATCTACGCTTACATAAATAATTTGTGTTTATAAAAGTCTGTGTTAGGGGCTGGAAATATGGCCTAGTGGTAGAGTGCTCGCCTCGTATACAAGAAGCCCGGGGTTCTATTCCTCAGCACCACATATATATAAAAAGCAGGAAGTGGCGCTGTGGCTCAAGTGGTAGAGTGCTAGCCTTGAGCAAAAAGAAGCCAGGGACAGTGCTCAGGCCCTGAGTTCAAGCCCCAGGACTGGCAACAAAACAAAACAAAACAAAAGTCTGTGTTAGAACTGACCAATTTAGGGACACAAGCACAGTAATAGAGTACCTGCCGAAGGTGTGGGACTCAGGTTTCTATCCCTAGTACTGCCTAGTTTAAAACATCTTTGATGTTAAAGAAGCCAATAATTCCACCACTGTTGTAGTATGTCCATGTATGCAATGCTAACTGAGCAAAACACCTTGGGTCTAAGGAGAAAGGAAGCCAGCCTCCTGTTTGGCCTTGCTTCTAAATGCTAGCTGGCCATGGTGAGATGTGTATTCCTGACTGTCCCCAGTGTAGCTTGGACCAGCCAGACTGTACCCAAATCATACCGTGCCTGCTGAAGAACACTGGCCTGCATTACAGATGCCCCCAGTGGTAGGAGGTACTAAAGCAAGACCTTGACCTTGCCCCTTTTCCAGGATTTCAGGCCCATGGACTATGGAGATCAAAACTGAACAGATCTAAATGACCTGGGGGAGAGAAGGGAAACTGTCTGGAAATAAATGCACTGACATGTGAAAAAAAAATCTGTGTTAAATTACCATCATTGTTATTTCTTTAAAGTTTAATTTGTTTATTCATTTGAAGGCAGTCTCACAAACCTGTATGTTCTGTTGGGATCAGCCCTGTTTATTTCCCCTCATTGTCTGGGAGCTAACAATACATATTTTTGATTAAATGTTGTACTTGGAATGAACTAGAACAGAGAGGAGGATGTCAGGTTTAGTCTGTGAAGCAGAAGCAACATCAAGTTTGTTTCACTGGGGTTAGTAATGTCCGGTGACAAGTGGCATCAAAGCTCTTCTCCTGGGGCTTTGGAGCCCTGAAGGGCAGATATGATCTTGTGTCTGATTGGTCTAAGAAGCCGATGCTGATGGTGGATAGGAGTTTGTGCCGAGATTGGTTTAGGAGGGCTGAATTATCTGAGGGGAGGCTATCTTTATAAACTCAAGTATTCATCCCATATAATCAAAAGGGCTGTAGATGACTTTAAGAAGTGCTATCTTGAGTATGAAAGAATGTCCTTGTTCTGAGGATGCTATGTATAGACTGCCAGTTTGTGACCCCTGAAGTCACATGTTAAAATCTCAACCCCAAATATCACAGTATTAGAAGTTATGGGGTTTCTGATAGGTGATGAGGTGATTAAAGTTAAGGTCCTCCTGAGTATGGTTAGTACCCTTTTAGAAAGGACTATAAACTTTTTTTTTTGTTAGCACTGTGATCTGGGACAATATTTTCTTATATGTTGGTGTTTGCTTTCTCATCCGGACTACTAAAAGAAATAGTATCTAGAAACCAAAAGTCCACATGTAAAGGCTAGGTACAGAATGTTTACTTTGGAATGGGTTTATTAGGAGACTTTATTAGAAAGATGAGCCATAGTTATTTCAGTGTTAAACAGAAGAACAAGCAGGGAACTGAGCTCTGAACTCTTCATGTGGATGCCACCATCATTCAAACTTTGTACAAGGAAAGGAGATTGCCTTTACCAGGCAGTATGGTTATTCAACTCCTTGGGGTATCTACTCTTAATAACCTCACGCTGGTTGAGACATGTCAACTTCTGAACCATTTCTACTAGGAATTCAAGCTGGAGTTGAATTTGGGGGGAACCAATAGCTAAGGGAAATGGCCTCCCCTGCAGCTGATGGAGGCCCAGGTGTGCAGAGAATGTGAAATAGAAGGTGTGAATAGAAACTGTGCATACAAGAACAAAGCACACAGATTTTAACAGTCAAGCCACAAGAAATATTGCTTTCTTACGTTGTCTTATTACTGAAATACTTTTTTATGGTTCGGTATTCTTTATTAGTGAATGTATGAGGTTAAATATACCCTCCAAATAATTTTGGATAGTCAGATCATTCATAGGTTACTTTCATTGGCATTAAATTATTATCATGGAGTTGTGGACGTAGGAAGATTTAAGCAATACTGTACAAAGCTGAACTGATTTAGGCAACATTTAAAATTCTCAGAGGGAGATGTCAGGGTGAATGAGAAAAGATCAAGGCTTTGAAAATTACTCAGATTTCATTAAAGAATATTCTTAGACAGGCAAATAAATATTGACTTTAAATGTAAAATATATGAGTGTGAATACAAAGAAAAGAAGAGAATACAAATGACAATCAGAGCAACTTTCAGATTGGAATGTGTGGGTATAAGGACATGAAGTAACAGGGATAGAATCTTGCAGGGGATTTGGGATGAGGAGATGTGAAGAGCAAGAAGGTCCAGGAATCACTTTGGCTTTTGGTGAGAAAAAGGGTGAAAGGTGAACCAATGCAACAGCAATACTTACAAGATAATACGTTGTAAACTTACTGTACACTGGCGGGCAGGGGGAGGATTGGGAGGGAGGAAGGTAGGAGAGAAATGAGGGAGGAGGTAACAAGTTTGACAAAAAATGTACTCACTATCTTATGTACATAACTGTACTCCCCCTGTATATCACCTTGACAATAAAAATAAAAACAATTTATAAAAGAAATCCTAGGTGAAGCTATTTTGAAAATATGACCATATTTACTTGAGATTTATATATTTGTGTCAATGATACATCCTCCATAATACACTGACAAAAAAAAGCCCTTGAAAACCTACAATGTGTAATATGGTAAAATGTAAGTTATCTTCCTATTCTTGGCCTTTTTTCTCCTCTACCCCTAGTTTCATAGTTTTGCTTCTACTTAGAGATGATCTAGGTATTTGCACACTTAACAAAGAAAAAGGAAAGAAAGATTAAGGGGGGAAAAGGACAGACATAACAGTACAATATGTTAAGATATTATATGCTTTAGTCTCTTAATATATTTTGTACATGTATTGTTTCAGTACTAATAAAATATCTCCTTAAACAAAATCCTCAGAGTATTCTGTCTCATGGGTATAACTTAAATGTTTCACAGGCTGGCTTTAGTGGCTTACGCTGATTGTAACTTCTCAATTTTCTTTAGAAAATTCTTATTACTTTTTATTCCTTCCTATTCAACAGGAGAGGTTCTTATGGCTGTGTATTTGTCTCATACACACACACAATATTTGTTTTGTTGTAAATAATTTGTAAATAATCTGAAATATCAATGTCAATTATTTCTTCTTTGGCTCCAAGACTATAAGTGTGAGACAAAGAATGATGTTTCGATTCATAACTGAACCATATGCTTAGAAGTGATTCTAGCAGAATTGTAGCCTCATAGAAAAATTAGTAAGATTTAGGAAATGAATGCTAGAATCCAACCAACAACAGTGGCAATACCATAGAGTTATGTATTCCACACCATCATAATGGAATCTAATTCTATTACTTGTCACATCCCTGTAATTGATGCTTTCTGCCATGTTTACCGATTCCCAAATCCAATTTTTACCTGATACATACCTCAAAGGAAATTTTCTTCTCCTTGATGAGAAATGAACTTGGAAGGGCAAACCTTTCACAAATTATTTTGCTTCTTCTATTCTAACTGCTTCCACCATTTCTGAACGACTTCCAATAAATCAATAACTTCATATTTGCCAAAAAGCCAGGTCAGTGGGAGCATAGGTACCAAAATATAAGGTCATATGTCATTTCATTTTTCACTTTATTCTCTTCATTCTTCTAAATGAGGTTTGGGCAAAAGTTGTATGCTTAGGAAAGATATGAGCTTACAGGGTTCAGCGATTCTGTTAATAATATCCAACTCACTAAATAGCTCTAAATATGAGGTTTTCCTGAGGCCAGAATTATCATCATGCCTTATGACAATCACTTATAAATTAATCGATTATTCAAAATAAATATTATTCTAGTCAACTAAGTTACTTCAAAATGTGGTAGCCTGTGTCCTTTTCCTGGTCCTTTTCTCTTAAAGGACTTAAAACAAATCAATGTAATTCCAAGATCAGACAATAACACAAATGCATAGAATTCTTCAGGAGAACCCTACTTTGCAGCACGTTCTGTGGCAGAATAGTCTTCTAGAGAGCCTCAGAATTGTGGTCCCTTGGGGGTTCTTGTTCTTCCATCAGCTCTGGATGATCTTGGACCTCTATTTCCTAATCCTTAGTATGAAGGAGTTAGAAGAGAAATATAAACTTCCTTAGACCTTTAAAATACAGAGACTGGGATGAATAAAGTATCCATATTTCCCAAAAGTTTACAGACAAAAGATTTAAGTACCTGAGTTTCATGAAAAATGTATGCAACTTCCTTTTAGCCATCATACATTTTCATGAGAAGTTATCTCTCAAAGGAAAGGTTTTTTTTCTAATAAGAAAAATACACCTCAAAACTGGTAGGTAAATCCACATACAGAGCTGATTGCTTTCTTATTCACAAGCAGAAGGAATGAATATGTCTTACACTACTAGCCCTTAAAAGACCATGGATCAGAGATGTCTATAAACAGAATGGCATACATTATTTTCCTTTCAATTTTTATGGTGCTAAAATACACATAACATCAAATTATCATTGTCACCGTGTGAAGTATATAGTCCATGATAATATGTTTGTATTTTTGAGCCATATAGTTCATTTCCGGGACATTGTTCATCCTGTAAAACTGAAACTGGATCCATTACAGTAACTTCTCATTTTCTCACACCTAGGCTCTGGCAACTACTGGCCAGAACTCTTTAATTTTCAAGTTCAAGTTTATTCTATCATCAATAACCTTGACCCTATTTATAGCATGCAGTATCGTTGATTAACTTTGTCTTTTCAAATGATTTTTTAAAATATTTTCTCAGACTGTCCCTTTGCTTCCTGCATTAGTTCACCTTTTCTCTTCCTTCTTCATTGGATACTTGGATAAATTCATTGGGGATTGTTAACTCTTCTCTCACTATGACTTTTTCTTCATCTATCATTTGTGTGTCTTTGTGTATGTGTAATAGAGAGAGACACACAGAGAAACAGAGAGAAGTACAGACAGAGAGGGGGGAAGAAAGGAGAGGAGGAGGGAGAGATAGAGTAGAAGAGGGAGAGAAAGACAGAGAAAGAATGAGGGAGAGAGACTAAGAGAGAGAGGAGAAAGAGAGGGATACCAAGAGAGAGGGAGAGGGAAAATGAGAGAGAGGTAAAGAGAGAGAAAGAGGGAGAGGGGAAGGCTGAGAGAGAAAGGGAAAGAGAGAAATGCATGGAGTTTATTGAGTTCATACACAAAAATTCAGAAATCTGAGTTTCTAGGGCTATTTTTGAACTCCAATCTGTGTTGAAATGATCACCAACTTAGAGTGTCACCATCCCCTTGTACTTAATGCTCATCCTCTTATTTCTTTCGTATTTTCCAGTTTCTTTGTTTTTGCTCTTGTCTAGTTGCATTTTTAGAAATTCAAGTCCTTCTGCATCTTCTCCCCTCCCCCTTCCCTCTACCCAGTCACTAAGTGCAGTCATTGCAATATTTTTCAATATTTTATGTTCTTCTCTTATTTCTGGTGGCCTGCCTGGGGCCAGATGTTCTTGTCCTCTAGCCTGATGTGCACTTCTGCACATTCACTGTCCCCACAGGCCAAGGACTTCCCTCAGGTCTGTCCTTTCTTCGCTCCACTTTCCCATGTCATACGTTAGCGCTCAGCTTGGTGGCGAGTGTCTCAAACCATGTTTCAAGTGTTTGCCATCTGTGCCTCCCGCATGCCAATGTCCCTCTTGTTTTTTGCATAGTCTCACTAGAGGTCTGTTTTCTGAGCACCTTGCTTTTTCTTCCACAAGGCACAACCTGACATGTGAAGCAACCCATCCCATCTCTCACTGATGGCCTCAGTCTGTAAAGATCTATGGTAGCCATAGCTGGTACCACAGGCATTTTTTCTTCAGTGTCAGATTTTCTGCTGTTTGGTAGATCTGTTTTGCAACATTTCACTTTAGTTCCAATTTCCTCAAGGGCATGGATCAACAGAATTACTAAACAACTGAAGTTTGTTTTTTTCTTTATTTCTTATTAGATAGAATAGCTGTTATGTAGACAGACTTAAGAACTCATCCAGGAGAGTTGGAAACTTTCTTCCAGTGAAAAGTAGTCTTAGCCAAATAGACTTTGTTTTCCCCAGTTGGCCTGGTTTGAGTGCAGTTGTTGAGATCACGTTTTGAGAAGGAAGGGTAGAGTTTCTGAAAGCAGGCGACAGAGAGAGAGAGAGAGAGAGAGAGAGAGAGAGAGAGAGAGAGAGAGAGAGAGAGAGAGAGAGAGAGAGAGAGAGAGAGAGAGAGAGAGAGAGAGAGAGAGTCTAAAACTGGAGAGTGCTCCAATGAGGTCACCACCACTGAGAATTGAGATGAGGGTTCTGGACATGTTTCTCTTTGTATGTGAGGGATTAGCTTGTGATTCAGTTCTTTGCCTCAAAGGGGGATGTTACCAAAGGCTTTATTGCTTCTGTGTCAAGAACCATAATGAAACGCTAACAAATCCGAACATTTTTAGAAGAAACTATCTGCATTGTCCATACTCTGACATTAGATGGAAGTAGAGAGTTAAAGACATAAAGTCTAATGATCTAAGGTCACAGAATCTGAAGGCCTCAAGTTCTCTACCCTGATCTTTTGATGAACAGGATGGATTTTACATTTGTGTGGCCAGTCTTGCCAGAGCATGATCAGTTTTGTGGGTCCTCTCAAATGACTTATTTTTATATTTTTTCTGTTGATCTCTCCCTTTCAATTTTATTTATCTCTGCTCTTATCTTTAAATTTACTTTCTTCTGGTTGCTTTGGTTTTACTTCGTTCTTTCCCTCCACAGTTCTTTTCTTCTTTTGATTCCAGTGCTTGAACTAACATGTGCACATAGTAATATCAATGCTCTTGCAAGCATTGTTTTAGTGACTTCCCATATGTTTTTATTTTCATTTACTTCCCGACTGTTTGTTATGAGCTGAGTGTATGTACTTGCTTCCCCACCCCTTCATCTGTTGAAGCAGCAGGGAATGATTAAACATAGACATGGTCATAAGAGTGGAATCCCCACAATGGGATAAGCATCCTTATATAAAAAGAAAGAGGCAGGAATCTACTGAGGGGCATCTGGGTTGCTCCCATATTTTAGCTATGATAAATAATGTTGCAACTAACGTGGTTGTGCTGGTAGCTTTACTATGGCCTTATTTGTGACCATTTGGGTAAATGCCCAGAAGTGGGGTTGCTGGGTGATAAGGGAGCTCTATGTTTAGCCTTTTGAGGAACCTCCACACTGCTTCCCAAAGTGGTTGAACAAGTTTACACTCCCACCAACAGTGTAGCAGGGTTCCCTTTTGGCCACATCCCTGCCAGCATCTGTTGTTATTGGCTTTCTTGATAATGGCTATGCTAATTGGGGTGAGGTAGAATCTGTGTTGGACTTATTTCTTTTTTCTTTTAATTTTCCTCCCTATGGTTTATTCCCTGTTGTCATTATGGTATGTCATTTTGGTACACTGGGTATTGAATATACATTTTATCTGAATTAAGGAAGGGAAATGGGAACATCAAAATGGTGAGACAAAAGGCAAAGGGCTAACCAATGCAACAGTGATACTCACAAGATAATATGTTGGAAATATACAACTTGAGGGGGGGAGAAAAAGTGGGAGAAAAATGAGGGGGGGGTAACAAATTTGACAAGAAATGTACTCACTACCTTATGTATGTAACTGTAACTCCTCTGTACATCACCTTCACAATAATTTTTTTTTTAAAAAGAAAGAGGGCTGATTGAATGGCGCAAGTGGTAGAGTGCCTTGCTTAGCAAGCACGGGGGCCCTGGGTTCAAATCCCAGGACTGACAAAAAATTGAAAAAGGAGGCAATGCTAGATCTCTCTCCTTCTCCATTACATGAAGGCATAGCAGGAAGGTGGATACCTGCAAGTTAGGAAGTGCACTCTTCATGGGACTTAAATCTGTTTGCATCTTGATCCTAGGTATCCATAACTGTGACAAAAATAAATTACTGTTGGGGCTGGGGATATGGCCTAGTGGCAAGAGAGCTTGTATACATGAGGCCCTGGGTTCAATTCCCCAGCACCATGTATACAGAAAATGGCCAGAAGTGGCGCTGTGGCTCAAGTGGCAGAGTGCTAGCCTTGAGCAAAAGGAAGCCAGGGACAGTGCCCAGGCCCTGAGTCCAAGGCCCAGGACTGGCCAAAAAAAAATAAAATAAAATAAATAAAAATAAATAAAATAAATTACTGTTTAGCACCACTATAGTATTTTAGTTATAGCACCCTCAAAGACTACTACACTTCCTTTGATAATTTCTTTTGAACACTATGGATTATTTTAAAATTATGTTTTATTTCCAGTTCTATAAACATTTTCCTCCTGAAGTTGATAATGCCATTGTGGTTGGAGAACATTTGTGATATGATTTTGATTTTCATAAAATCTGATAAAATTTTGTTTTATAACCCAGGATATGATCAATTCTGGCAAGTCTTCCTTGTGTACTATAGAAGTATGGATCCTATGCTTTTGGGCAGGGGAGAAGTACTTTATGACTACCAAGAAATCACTTGTTTTATATTGTTTGTGGTTTTGTCATGTTTGCCAAATTTCTCCACTTGCTCTATTGGCTGCTGAATTTCTTACTTTGTTAACTTGCTATCTCTGCTTACTTAAGGTCTTTCTCCTTGGTTTTGCAAATATTTATTAGGCAATAGTTTTTATTACTCATGAAGCATTAATCAGCTCTTTCTCTTTTCTTCTAGTTTCCTACTTCTCCTTCTTTTTTTTCTTATTTATTGTAAAAGTGATGTACAGAGAGGTTACAATTTCATACATTAGGCCTTGGGTACATTTCTTGTACTGTTTGTTACCTCCTCCCTCACTCCCCCCTCCCCCTTTCCCTCTCCCCCCATGAGTTGTTCAATTGGTTTGCACCAAATGGTTTTGCTAGTATTGCTTTTGGAGTCGTTTGTCTTTTTATCCTTTGTCTCTCGATTTTTGATATTCCCTTTCACTTCCCTAGTTCTAATACCAGTATATACTGGCATTATACTGGGTACCTGTGTACCCAGATGAGATACAGTGATAGGGCAGGTACAATCACAGGAAGGGGATACAAGAGGATCATCAATAATAGAAGCTACGGTTTCACATGGCATGTTGAAAGTGATTACAACAGTGATTTAACAGTCGTTTCCATAACATGGAGTTCATTTCACTTAGCATCATTTTATGCATTAATAAGGGCATAGCTATTAGGCTCTTGTGATCCTATGCTGTGACTAGCCTAAACCTGTGCTAATTATTCCCTATGAGGGAGACCATAGAGTCCATGTTTCTTTGGGTCTGGCTCACTTCACTTAGTATAATTTTTTCCAAGTCCTTCCATTTCCTCAGGAATGGGGCAATGCCATTCTTTCTGATAGAGGCATAAAATTCCATTGTGTATATGTACCACATTTTCCTGATCCATTTGTCTACTGAGGGGGCATCTGGGTTGGTGCCATATTTTAGCTATAACAAATTGTGATGTGATTATTGTGTTTGTCAGA
Source organism: Perognathus longimembris pacificus (assembly GCF_023159225.1). Taxonomy (NCBI): domain Eukaryota; kingdom Metazoa; phylum Chordata; class Mammalia; order Rodentia; family Heteromyidae; genus Perognathus; species Perognathus longimembris. The sequence continues at coordinate 140,956,247 of NC_063162.1, forward strand.
ACTCATGGAGGTAAGTCTTAGGTGGTAGGGCTCTTATCTGGTATGTGTTAGGTTCTAGGCCCAATCACTAGTTCTAAAATTAAGAACAAACATTCTAAAATTAAGAACATACAGTTTGACGTTGAACCCATCATAACAATAAATAACATCAAAACCTACCATCTAAATAACTGTCAAATGAATAAATTACATTGAAGATATCTTTACAATGGAAAATTAATTTGTAATTAATAGCAAGTGAAAATCTTCTCCTAGCATACAATGACATGGATGAATTCTTAGGAAACAAAGCTAATTTCAAAGGGCTGCCTGCACAAAAACATTCTCAACTTACATGGGCCATGTATGGTGGCACATACCTGTACTGCCAGCTGTTTGGGTAAAGGAAACAAAAGGATAGGGATGGGACTCAAATGACAGAGCACTTCACAGTGGTCTAGAAAAATGGACAAGATGTGTTTTTGTCCTGGTATTTCTGTAGGATAAACAAGGCAGGGTGGGGTGGAACCAGAAGCACTCTCAGCTTGGAGAAACATTTCAATGGGATACTTAGTGTTGACAGAGTTCAGCTAAGAGAAGCAAATACAAACTCCTTGCTCTAGTTCAGGTTCTCCCTGCTTTATGATAGTAGTTGGTGAGAGAGCTAGCAAAACCTAGGCTCCCCCTGGCTGAGGAGATTATCATGAGTGGATGGAGGAAAGACCTTCTAGATATTGGATGGACACAATATTAAGTCAGAAACAATAAAGACTTGGTCATCACCAGGAAAAAATAATCTAAGCCCTATCAATGTACTGCATGTATATATGTAAAACTCTCACACTGATGACCACTAAAAACTATTTTTAAAAGGAGAGGGGAAGGAGAAAGGTATGTTAATTAAGAAAGTGCAATATATACATGTTCACTTGTCAATGGGCATTAGATTCATATATGTAATATTCACAATGAAACACTGTTGTTCAATTAATTGGAGCTAATATGGTTTTAGAAAAAACAGCGTTAAACAGTATTAACAGTTCCCTGTAAGGAAACTATTTTATTTTATTTACTTTTGGGTCGATTTTGGGGCTTGAACTCAGGGCAAGGGCACTGTCCCTGAGTTGTTTTGGGTTTTTTCTTTTTTGGCTCAAGGCTAGTGGTCTACCACTTGAGCCACAGTGCCACTTCTGCCTTTTGGGTGGATAATTGGAGATAAGAGTCTTAGGAGCTTTTTTTTTTTTTTTTTTTGCCTCCGCTAGCATAGAACCGGGATCCTCAGATCTCAGCCTTCTGAGTAGTTGCTAGAATTACACATGTAAGCCGCCAGCCTCCAGCTGAGGGAACTTTTATCCTGTGAGTTTCTTCAACAGATTATACTTTGAAGGAATGACCCACATGTTTCCCCTTCTCTACTTCACTTATTGATTATTAAATGTGATGATGATTATTTTTATTAATGCATTTTATGAATATGTTTAAAGTTGCTTCAGAATCTCAAATGAAGAGCAAATGTCCCCCTCAACTCCTACACTGCAGTGTTTATTACTGCTCCTAATTACACTCATAAATTGCTTGTCTTGTTTATAGACATGATTATCCAGCCTTAAAGGTTGAATGTAGATTTACTCAACAAAGTGCCAGCTGCAAAACCCTTACTATACTATTAAACAACTTCTTTGATGGGAGATAGATCTTTTTTTTTTAATTGGCCATTCCTTCTTTAGGATTTTTCTGTAGAATGCAAGTATAATTTTTCTGAGCCCAATCTCGCAGTATAAAACTACAAGTTAAAGGGGAAAGAGAGAGAAAGAGTTATGCTGGTGAAGAAATACATATTGTAATGCACATAATATATAAAATAAATAGGAAAAATTGATGATAGGAAAAAGTGATGCTGTGACTCAGGGAAACAATGAATACTATTTCTTACAGATAATAAAATTTGAGCTGTCAAAGTTAAATTGGAATTTTGGCAAAGTTATCACTGTGGGCTTTTTGAGACTAAAGCTCTGGGAAGGGCCTGCCCTATCAGGATGCCAGAGTTTGCTGGTTTCTGTGCATTTTTAAAACATCCTATCACCTCGGAGCCTCAATAAAGTGGCTTACCTTTGCCACCCCCCCCCTGCAAAAAATAAAATAAAATAAACAGATGTGAGAAACATGATGATGGAGATGCAAATGGGGGCTGTGAGTATAAATAAGCATGATGGAAAATCTAGAGCTGAAAGGGATATCTTTCTTGTAGAAATGGCCCACAACTCATTCTTTACTTTTTGTTGTTGTTAGTGGTGGTGGTGGTGGTCATGGGGCTTGAACTCAGGGCCAGAGCACTGTCCCTGAGTTCTTTTGTTCAAGGCTAGCACTCTACCAATTTGAGCCACAGTGCAACTTCCAGTTTTCTGGTGGTTCACTGGAGATAAAAGTCTCACAGCTTTTCCTGCCTGGGCTGCCTTTGTACCGTGTTCCTCAGATGTCAGCCTCCTGAGTAGCTAGGATTATAGCCACCCGTGCCCAGCCCACATTTTCTTATTCAGAAACGTTCTACCACTTGACCTTTTCAGTTTCAGAAGAAGCTAGAAGGCTCCATAGAATGATCATTGTCGGTTTATGTCCAGATGAGGAAATATGAGAGTCAGAAGTTATCTGAAATGATCAAAATCTTGAAAGGAACAGGACAAGGAAAAAAAACCAACAGCTATGTCATTTAATTTGTGGCTCTGTTCTCTTCCATTCCATAAATGCTTTTTGAAAGAAAGAAGAGAAAAGGCATTTTTTTTCCTTACATTTTCTTGCAATGTGTGGGAACTGGTCTTCTACCTGCTGACTCAGCCTTTTTACGAACCCCCTATTACATCTGTTCCAGTCTCTTTGGCACTGTCCTCCATTTATCTTGATCTGTTCCAGAATAATTTCATCTCCCACAGCCTTGGAAAATCACTTCCTTCAGGAAACCCTCCTGAACCAACTGCAACCTTTTGCTTTTTGTTTTAGTAATCATTTGAATGTATTTGACAGCCTATTCCTTTTCATGTGCTAGTACGTTACTTTTGAGGTGTTACATATCGATTTTCCTTTCCCAGTGCTCTCATAAGACAGTCTTTAACATGTTCTCTTTTATTCAGAGTCAACAAACTTACATTGTAAGTTTTTTTTAAATAAAAGAACCCTCCTCTATAACCCTAGATTATAGCAATGTTGTATCACATTTACAACGAACAACTTTTATGAAATAACCTGTTAAATAATTAAGTTCTGGCCTCCTATTTTTCTCACATGCTTATCATGTTTCATCATAGGTAGCCACATTTTTGATATTCTCAAGTATTCACCCGAAGTGCAATTTGGTCTATAAATATGCCCTGTAACTAATTTTGCTTCTTTCCTAAAGTGTGTTACAGTGTAGAATATACAGTAGAGACTCAGAGGTGTGTTCTGGAATTCATTAAGTAGGAGAGGGACTTGGAAAACATGACTTGGGATACTTTAAGCTATAGTCACAATGATGGCCAGAACAGTGATGTGTTATGGTGAGACATTTTTTTTTGGATTATGACAAAATTTTGACTTTAGTCCAGTAAATGCTTGACAGATTTAATTGGGCTAGTTCTCATCTCCTGGTGAACCATTTAGTGAGATTGCGTTTTTCTATTTCTGAATCTTTGGGGAATATTTAAACAGCTGGAGGGCATACTAGAGTTTGTCAATGATGTGGTTTTTAACCTAACAAGTAGTCAGTTGTCAAAACATGACTGTTACCTCCTTTCAGAATAGTACGTAAAATAACTTTTCAGAATGTTAATTTTATTTTAAGGTAAGTGAGCCCTAATCGGTATACATTCTATTTCTAGCCAAGAAACTATCTCCAATCAAGTTTTCTATGTTACTCCATAAATCTATCAGGCTAACGTCCTCTCCTGACACATTTAAAATCGTTGTATGTAACTGTAGCCTGCCATTAATCTGGGTGTATTAGACTTTCAAACATTCACTCCTCCAAAATATACACTGATTTTTCACTCTTCTGGGTGACATTTAAGCTGTTTGCTTGGACATAACCCGTCCACCACACACCATGGAAATGCATCCACTAAGGGCTTTGAGTTTGTGGTTTAGATGAAAAAAGAGAAAACTCTCTCTCTTGAGATGTTAAGATTAAGTTTCATTGATTTTTTAAATACTTTAGCATGATCACAACACTTTAAGGCAAATGAATTTCTCTTTAATAATGGAGGCAACTTACATTGGGGATTTGACTTTTGAAGTGATGAAATAAGTGAAATGCCACGAAGCTTGTTTTAAACTTAGAGAACACACAGCCCGCTTGGAAAGTGTTTATACTTTATGTTTATGCTTCCAAAGCAAGCATAGACAGAAACTTGCTTCTGGAAAGGAAGCTTTTTATTTGCAAGGATTTGAAGTTCCAGGCTTTTTCCTAAGACACTGCTGGAAACACGTGTCCTTGTTGTCAGGCTAATGCAGCTTTATTGACTCACAGCTTAGGAAGCAATCAATATACTGTCAGAGACCCCTAGGAAAGGATAGAACTTCCTTCTGGATATCTGATGGATGTTGCTGCTTAGTCTTTGTCTCTTAGTCATGGTTCTTAGACTACCTGCATCAGCCTCACCCCTTACCAATATGATGTTGAACATCTGTTTGACTTATACCAAATAATACTACTACCCTAGACTTTTTCTAGAGCACCCAGTCTCAAGTTAGTCTATCACCCAACTCTTGGTTAAAACCTTACTGACAGAGGTGCCATTGAAGGGTGTCAAAGGCACATACATGGTGTTTGCTCATTGCCCAGAATAGTCTCCATCTTTTCCTTAACTGGAGAATTCATTTGTATTTCTTTACCTTCTGAACAGCCACCTTTACTGAATTGAATTTAAGTATGATGTCCTTGGCTTTGGTTTTCATGCAGATAATGTTGGTCAAAGAAACCTTATCCATTGTTCTGTATGTACAGTTTCATTGGTTCACTCAGAATTTCTCTTTTTCTGGCTAGTCTGTCTCTTTTTCTCTGCTAAAATTTGTTTGCCTTCCTCAAATAACTCAATGCAGTCAACATGCTGGTTTTCTTGCCTCTGAAGGGAGGCAGAGGAAAATTGAATAGGCAATCACAATAATTATATCAAACCTCATGCTTAGCACTTTTGCTTTCTTCCTCTCCCCTGTATATCTTTGATATATTACTTCCCCATGGCTTTGTTGTAGCTATGGATTTTATTATAAGGCACCTCAACTCCTGCCTGAGAAGCAGGAAGTATAAGCAAAGTGTTAAGGGAGGAAAAAGAGACAGGCTGTTCAGAAGGGCAGAGGAGAATGAGTCTATAAACTATAGAAGCATAAAAGGAAAATGATATTTTGGATTGTCATTTACTTCCGGAGTGACCTATGATTTCCAGCAACAAATGGCCAGTGTTCACTAGTGTGACACTTAACAAGCCTTGGTCATACCATCTAAAATTCATTCTTGCAGTCTCTGGTTGAGAAAAATATTAGGTACTGATAATTACATGTGAGTTTAAGAATCCTCACAAAGGATTTTTTACAAACTATTATAAGAGAAATAAATAGGATTAAATCTTTGTATCCAAACAGAAATACATTAATGAGCCAGAAATACATTAACGGCCAGCTGTAACTCAAGAGCATCATGGTTTGAGGCCAGACTGGACAGAAATGTTCACAAGAGCCCTTTACTATAACTGTGACTAATGATCTCCATCTAGGACCCCAATCTGCATTGAAGACTGAAATAGGGAAAGATTGAGATTCTAGGCCAGTCCTTGCAGTAAACTCACTAAATTCGATGCTGTAGGGTACTCCTGTGATCCCAGTAATGGCAGAAAGTCTAAAGTAGGTGGATCCTAGCTCAGGCACCTGCTGAGACAGGAAGAAAGATCTTACCCTAAAAGGAATCAGTGAAAGACAGAGCTGGAGGTGGGGTTCGGCACTATGCATCACCCTGGCAAGCCTGAAGCCTTCAGTCCAACAACAACAGCAAGAAGTCCCATACGGAATTGGCATATGTATTAGTTTCTCTATTAAATTTTCAATGTTGGTACTGCACTAATCAAAATTTATTAAAAATATGTAGATAATTGGAATCTTGGTCATATGAAAAGTATTAGAGGTGAAACTGGAATAAGTTTAATGTACTCTGAAGGAAAAACTATGATTGAAAGAAGTTTTACAGGCAACTTTCCCAAAGTACACTTATTTAGTATATATGGTCCTTTATATACTCTTGAAATAACATAGAGACCAATATAAGACAAATTTAAACGTGAGAAGTATAGAACTGTAGGATTGAAATTGGCTTCAAACATCATTTATTTACTCCATTTGTGACTTTTCTTTTACATGTTCACTGCTTTCAACAGGTTTAGCTTATGGAGACTAATTATCAAGTGATTCCCCCCTCCCTCACTCTTTTCTTTTTTCATGGAAATTACTTTTTCATGTTAGCTTTGGCTCTACCTGGATAAAGCTCTGGCAGAGGTGGCCACTTTACAGAATGTAGTTACTCTGTCACTGTAAGTCACAAGACACGGACTTGGTATTTCCACATCCAGTCTCTATTACATTTAAACTCAGTTTTCCTTTAAAAGTAATCCTTTTCTTCTTTTTCTTTTTTCACAGTGTGTGTAGTTCTTCTCTCCTGTCTTGTTGGCTTGTCTCTACCACTCAAAGATCAGAACGCCACGAGAGAATCAGAGAGGGAAAGAAGGCTCCCTCCGGCCGGGTTCTGTGTTCTCTGTAATCCCTAGACTTGGCAGGTGATGGAAGGTTTTCTCATTTATTTTCCCATATGGAATGTTTTTCTGTGTCTTCTTGAGAGACTATCTCCATTATTGGAGATCTCTCAGCCAGGTTGTCTGGAGGAGAACAAATGAATGTGTGCTTTGTTGATTATTTGACTCTTCTGCAGAAAACCAAAAAGCTGACCTAATTCTCTCTCTCTCTCTCTCTCTCACACACACACACACACACACACACACACACACTGCATGCATATCCTAACACCCTTACCAAATGCTTACCAAATGCTCCACAGACAATTTTCATTTTTTCTTCTATCAAAGACCCTGTCGGCTCTATCTCCTCCCCCACAGAGTTTCTAGATTCCTAGGTAGGAGTCTAGATTCCCTCAATACAGGTTACACATGCTGAGAACCTATTGGGGACACTTTCCCTGGTCAGAGATTTACGATACCCTTTTACTGGGTGAAAATTTGGATTTAAAAATTCTATTGGGGAGGAAGTACTGGAACATTCATAGTTGTTAGATCTTCTGGAATGATCACTGCATACTAGTGAGAGTTCATGTAACTCTGTTTGCAGAACAAGAATACAAATGTATTAAACTACATAGGGTAGCATAAATATACAGATGGAAGAAATTAAAACACAATGGATAATAAAAGACAAAAATTATACTTGGGCATGATTAATTAAAAGGACTGTAAACACACAGTGAGATTAAGGGAGGATTTTTTAGGAGAGGATCACAAGGGCTTACTAGCTATGTGCACATGATCATATATAAAATGATGCTTATTAAAATGAACTCCAAGAAATGGGAACAAGAGGTTTTCTTTTTCCAGTTGTGGGGCTTGAACTCTGGGCCTGGACACTGTCCCTGAGCTCTTCAGCTCAAGGCCTGGCTCTCTACCACTTGAGCCAAAGCACTATTTCCAGTTTTCTGGCTGTTACTTGAAGATGAGTCTCATGGACTTTCCTGCCCAGGCTGGCTTTGAACTGCGATCCTCAGATCTCAGCCTTCTGACTAGCTAGGATTATACGTGTAAGTGACCTGCTGGCTGGTGGCTATTTTTAATTGTACTGCATGTGATTTTTTTCTGTCTTTCTTTTTCTCTTTTGTTGCTGTTTTTTTTTATTTCTGTACCCTTTGTCTTGTATATAAGTTTACCTGATTTAAGAGAGAGAAAGGTAAGCACAGAAACGGTGGGACAAAAGGTAAACCAATTTAGCAGTGATGCTCACTAGGCCCTAGGTTGGAAATGAGCTATACAACTTGGGGGGAAAGGGGTCAGAAGGAGAATAACTGGTAGAAAATGAGGGAGGGAGGGTGACACTGTTCAAAAAGAAATGTATTCATTACCTAACATATAACTGAAACCCCTCTGTAATCACCTTTACAATTAAAAAAAGAAATTAAGAAGTAGACAGAAGGTAGTTAGGTGAAAAAGTAGCAATTAAGCTCTTTATTTTGTAAAGGAAGAACTCCGAAGGACATCTTTAGTTGTTTGGAAAACAAATACAATTGTAAAATAGGTGACTTAAAGTCACAAAGGTGCCTGGGAGATGACTTGTTACAACCATATAGTAGAAGGAATAGACTGATTTACAGAACAGTGTGGTTATATCTTCTTTTGCTAGAAATAGATAATGTTTGAAATCAATGAGGTTTGAAATATCTCAGCATAAGTGCCTACTGAAAGACTTGGAGGTAATTGCTAGATGAATTATAAACACACGCTGTAAAACTTGGTTTCTTGTGAACAGGAATGGGAAAAGCAAATTAAAGATGATTGAATTTCATCAGGGGTATCCTATATTCTTTGTTCTCATCTTTTAAAAAGGTATCCACACATTCCTCTAATAAAAGAAAATCTTTATTATTAAAATATGTTTGAAAATATGAAAATACAAAGATATGACTAAGAGACCAGTTATCAATACAAGAGCTTTAAACAGTGTAAGCTACATGTACCAAATAGAAAAGCTTTGTACCACTACTTATAGATAATAATAATAAAAGCATTTTACAAAAATGAGAGAAATCTGCAAAAGGATCAAAGAAATGGAAGAATTAAAAAAAGAACAGAAGTAGTAACAGTTGGGAAAACATTTGGCTTATTGTATTAATTAAAGCTTCCAAATAAAAATGAGATATAAATTATATTAACTAAATATACAAAAGGAGCACCCATTGTTGGCCTGTGTCATGGGATGGGTATTCTTGGGACTGAGGAAAATACATTGTTTTAATTTTTCAAGAAGCAACTTGGGAATATAAGTAAAACAGTTTTATAGATACTCTTAATTTTAAGACCAAAGGTCTTAAACTTCTGATATTTTAATAAGACAGTTTATTTGGATGAAAACAAAATGGAGACGTTCTAAATGTTCAGCCATAAGAAAATGTCTACATAAAGAAGAAATTCCCCTTTGAAATAACTGCAGACATTTAATCCAATATTCATGTACAGCTATTTTAGGAATGTGGAAAATGCTTATGATAAATTTTGAAGCAGAATACAAGATGATATGTATGCAAAGCAAAATGTAAAAGTATTAAAGATTTCTGAAAAAAAATTAGCAATTGCTGTAGGAGCTGGGATTATGGTTTTAAAATAGTTTGAATATTTTCTGTGCCTTATACTTTCTCCAAAGGCAATATATATTGATTTCTTATCAATGAAACAGAAAAAAAAACAGGAGGAAGCAGCTACTCCAAGTTCAATAATTTCTCATTTATGGGAACTTTGGCAAGTGACCCCTTATATAGCATTATTTTCCACAAAAATAATCATTGCAAATAACACTCCCTCTAAGACTGTATATTGATACAAATCCTCAACCTTTTTGTTTTTAAGCTAGCGCTCTACCACTTGAGCCACAGCAGCACTTCCAGCCTTTTCGAAGTAGTTTATTGGAATTAAAAATCTCACAGCTTTTCCCGCCCAGACTGGCTTTGAACCATGATCCTTAGGTCTCAGCCTCCTGAATAGCTAGGATTACAGGCATGAACCAGCAATGCTCGCCTACCTTTTTTTAAATTTAAAAAATAAATCAATGGTTCTCACCACTTGCTTCCCTCTTTGGAAGCTCATTGACCTACCTGTCTTGAAGGACTGAGTGTGGATACAAAGTGAACTCTGTACATTTGTTATTCTTTGATGTAACGCTTACCCATAAACCTGGAGCCCAAAAGAACATTGGAGGAATAAGGTTGAATCTTGTCGTGTGTGTGTGTGTGTGTGTGTGTGTGTGTGTGTGTGTGTGTGTGTGTGTGTGTAGATTGTTAGCAAAAATGATTCTGGCTTTTGAATTTTGTAGAAATGTAGCATTAAGAAAATGCATTTCAAGCTAGGTGGCTCATGCCTGTAATCCTAGCTACTTAGGAGGCTGAGCTTTGAGGATCGTGGTTCAAAGCCAGCCCAGGTAGAAAAGTCCTTGTGAGACTCGTATCTCCAATTAACCACCAGGCAGCAAGTAGTGGCACTGTGGCTCAAGTGGTAGAGCACTAACCTTGAGCAAAAGAGCTCAGGGACAGTGCCCAGGCCCTGAGTTCAAGCCCCACTACCACCACTACCACCACCACCAAATGCATTTCTGACAGCTCTCTGCTGCTCAGGTACCCAAGAAGCCCTTGCTTTCTTGAACTTGGGAGCACAGTGTAACTCTCTGCTAGCCCATGGTTTCAAAGCTTTGTCTTTTATGCAAGCCATAGTTTAAACTTTGAAGAGGCTTACCACTAAGCCTTCACAAACAGTGGCTGTTTACTTTCTACTAAAATAATCGTTGCAAACACCCCTCTGAGAATGTATATTTTTTTGATGCCAGGTAATCAAAGCCTTGTTGTACTCAGAGACTTAAAAAAAAAAAAGAATCAAATGGAAAATAATTGCTTTAAAGTACCCACTTGTGAGGATTTCTGCTCATTACTGTAATTGCTGACAACCACTGTCTTTGTGCCACAGTACATTCACAAGGATTCATTAGCTCCCCTGCGGGGAGGGGGACAAAAACGCACCATCCTGTTCATGTTAACTTTGATTGTAAATATCTTTACTTGATTTCATACTGGAATTTCAGTTTGCACACAATCTAAAATAATAAATCCTCTCTGCTTACTTTGAGGAGTTTAAGTAGAAGAGAATAAAATTAGGACTCAGTCAGCCTTGAAGGATTGAGAGATGAGTTCTCAGTGGATTGACTGTAGGTACAAGCTTCAGGTTCTCCCTTTAGTCAACAGAATTTAATTTATTGACTATAAGTCTCTGCATACAGATCACCGTAGTTGGCAAATAATCATAGGATATGGTACCAAGCTCCTTTGTCTAGCCTTCTCTCTAACTTCATATGAATAGGATGATTGCTCCCCCAATCTGCTGAGTGAAAATGCTTACCAAGGATTTTAATACTGTAAATCTCATTTGCACGATTTCTTTCATGGATGAGAGCATACATCTGCGTGTGTGTGTGTGTGTGTGTGTGTGTGTGTGTGTGTGTGTTTGTTTGTTTCATTGCCAGTCTTGGAGCTTGACCTCAGGGTCTGGGTGCTGTCTCTTAGCTTTTCTAACTCAGTGCTGGTGCTCTATTATTTGAGTCACAGCTCTACTTTTGGCATTTTTGATTGTTAATTGGAGATAGGAGTCTCATGGACTTTCCTGTCTAGGATGACTTTGAGCCATAATTCTCAGATTTCTTCTCTTTGAATAGCTGGGATTATAAGATCCAGGCTTTCAAATAAATTAATTTAAAGTACAGGTGCTTCTTCTTCTTCTTCTTCTTCTTCTTCTTCTTCTTCTTCTTCTTCTTCTTCTTCGTCGTCGTCGTCGTCGTCCTTCTTCTTCTTCTTCTTCTTCTTCTTCTTCTTCTTCTTCTTCTTCTTCTTCTTCTTCTTCTTCTTCCTTCTTCTTCTTCTTCTTCTTGATTGCTTCAAAGACATGTCAACAGACGGCCCATTTAACTCTTTTAGGCAGCTTTATCCTAAACCAAACCAAAAAAACATTGAAGACCTTAAAGGAAAAAAAGAATTTCATGGGATTCTAAATGTGTAGGTGACTTTGAAGAGATAACACTGTGGGCTGAGAATGGCTTATTTGCTAAGGAAAAACCGAGCAGGGAGCAAGCAGGAGAGCCTTACCTGGACCAAAAACAATGAAATGACGAACACATAGGTCTTAACAAGCTAAAAAATCAAGTGGTCTGAAAGCAGGAAAACAGAGTAGATAAATCACAGACTCTTAGCTGGCACAGTGAGCAGGGGGCTCTTCTCACAGCTGAGCCAGCAAACCCTACACTGTGCCTAATCATCTGTTCAGCAGGCTACAGAGGTGGCCTGTATCCAGCATAGCACCAGTGATTTGTAAATCTACACTGGAGGCAAGAAAGAAACATTTCTTTAAAAAAAATCAGTGGGTATTTCTGATTTGGAGTTTGGGAAGCAGTTAATAACCTAGTTTCTGAATGAGGAAATAAAAGTATCCAAGTACCTAATTTTCAGTGCTAGGTCATTTCCAGAAGAAAAAGATACCCATCAAAGAATACCCATTCAGAAATGAAGCAATTTTTTTGCAGTTTGGATGAATAATCTTAATTCCTATTGCGATCAGCTGCTTATATCCTGTAGTGGAAGATCAGAAATGTATTGCAATGCAAATTCTATTTGGTAGAAAACTCACAATGCTGCTAAAATTTGGGATAACTGCAACTTTAAAGGATTTTAAAAACTGGAGGTGAACAATCATGGGTCCATGTCACATTCCGACATGATGATTTGCCTTAAAGGTTTTGCTGATGTAGGTAAGGCATAGGGTGTAAATATTTGATCATATGCTATATTAGCCCATCTGCCAATAGAAAATCAAAGGGTAGAATTTGTGAGAGTGTGTAGTGTAGTCATCATTGAGCTACAGGAAAATAATTTGGGTTTTCTATGCAAGATGGATTTGCAGAAAGCACCAAAAGATTGGGTCTTGCATTTATTAGAGTCCTATAAATATGGGACTGATAGACTGGTTGAAGGAATCAATGAAGTCAATGGTCTTTCCCATGTTCCCTTTCTGTGGCTGGTGTTGCACTGTTGTTTACCTTGCCCTGGTACAGCACATCATACAGGCACTTAGGCACTTGAGCTCTTAGGCCTGCTTGCTCAATGGTCAGGAGCAAAGTTGTTCTGGCCTCTCAGCCTTATTCTGCTTTAACCCATCACCACACTCTGGCTTATACCTTATTAAACCACTCCCCCCCACAAGCATTACATGACTCCCAGGAATGCTAAGCCTTACCCAAATAAAAGACTATCTTCTTTAAATTTCAGATGTGGGAATGGACACATCCTATGTAGAGCCAAGTTATAAATCAAAGCAGTTATCAGGAAGCCAGAAGAGAAAAATCTGGATTTCGATGATCAGTTGGGCTAAGAATGGAAACTTCTCTATAAATCAGGAAAGTCAGAAAGTCTGCTGTATTTGATGATTGCTAGGTGACAATTTGAACATCTCTGTCTTACTGTGTATTTTATGATCATTAGCATTAAAAATTGCTGATGATTAGACTAGAGTGATACACTTCTCTAATCTGTAAAAACAGGAAAAGTATACCATCTGAAAGTTGCCTGATAGCCCGGCACTCAGGGATAAGCCTGTAATCCTAGCTACTCAGGAGGTTGAGATCTGAGGATCATGGTTCAAAGCCAGCCAGCCTAGGCAGGAAAGTCTGTGTCTCTTCTCTCCAATGAACCACCAAAAAGCTGGAAATGCAGCTGTACCTCAAGTAATAAAGATCTAGCCTTGAGTAAAAAAGCCCAGAGAAGGCTCCTAGGCCCCGAGTCCAGGCCCCAGGAATGGCACAGACACACCTAACACACACACGTGCATTTTTCAGACAACGGCTGGGAAGAAAGTCCAAGAGAAAGTAGCAGAGCACCACTTCAATTCTTATGAGCCAAATGGATGCAGAGAAAGGCAATGCTCTAGCACTTAGCAATTGTGTAAGCCTCAGCCCCAGAGGATGTTAGGTTAGTTCTTCTTGTAGATTTATTGGAGAAAAATTTTGTGTATTAACAACACTGTATGGAGCACCACAGTCATTTCCCACTGAGTTCGAAAGCAAACACTACAGTTTAACCCTGAACATGAGGAATTTTGTGACTACACCTTAGCCAATTTATTCCGTGCATGTTTTTGTTTAGAGTGTGTTCAATAGCAAAGAATGATAAAAAATGTGTCTAATAAACTGCTAATGTTTTCTCAGCCTATATATAGTAAGTTCCTAAGTGAGAAGAGGCATTATATCATTGCTTTATTGATGTTATTTTCTTTGTGATTGGTACATAAAATAATGAGGCCTGATAATTTGTGACATCAGATCCAAGGACATATGATACATTCTTCAAAAAAATTCTACCAGAAATATTCCTTTTTAATGGTCTACAAACTATTAAAAGTAGAAAAAATCAATAATGTCATCATACCAAATTTAAAATTTAATCCACTGATGAAGAAAAAGAAACACACTGGAACAAAGTAATACAGAATTAGCTGCCATGCAAAGAAAAGAAGACAAGTGATCTAGTAATGGATTGTATCTGAATTTGAGTTAACATGTCTTTCTAACCCAATTCTGCACAGCACTTCACAGAGTAGTTATAGTTCCTCTAAAACTAATTTGAGACTTAGGGTCTGACAACCTAATGAGGAAAATAGTCACTCCCCTGATTGTCAGCTAACCTCACAATCTCTCTCTCTCACTCTGTCTCTTTCTTTGATTTTTAGAGGAAGGACAAAGTTATTTATAGACTCTATTCATTTAGCTTAAATGATTCTAGCTACTGGCTATGTGTAATCAGCTTTTTCCTCCTTTCTGCTTAGCTTTGGCTCAAACCTCGTGGATGAAAGATTAGAAAAATGGATTATTTAAGGGCATCTATAATTGTCTCTCACATAATAATACAAGTCCGGTTATCAGACTACATGGAAAACCTGTAGGGTAGGCAGGTCAGCTTGAGCGCTGGTGTTTGGAATATGTGGGCACAGTGAGACTCTTAACTGAGAAGAACCCTCCTCCCCCCCACCCCATGTCACATTGTATGAAATCTGAGTATCTGCACCTATGTTTTCAAGCATGAAGAGCTAACTCACAGTAAGAAATGTTTTCAGAGACTTGAGAGGGATTCCTCCTGGAGGCTTTTGCTTCTCCCTGGGTAACTAGCCTTCTGGTCAATCAAGTGTCCACCCTGCCATTGAATAGGCCAGCCTGGGTTATGATAACCAGGGGAGTCTGTTGTCTGTGTGGTTCTAGGGAGAAAGGAGACCCAGGCAGGGAGAACTGGGGACCCAGAGTGAACTTTCTTCTCTGATGGTGGGACCAACCGAGTCAGCACTCCATTAACTGAGTCAGCCCCCATGAGATGCTCAGATCACATCCACCCTGGCAGATAACTTAGGTTAGCATCTTTCTAAGTACAGCAGTGCTTACTCTACGTGGTGGAAGGGGATGAGGAAGACTATTTTTTATTACAATTTTTGAAGCAAGTCCCCTCTCCCTCCCCCTCCCACCAATTCGATTACAATTTTTACATTTTCCTACATTCAATTGATGTTTCCCACTCAGGTTGTCTAATGAATGTTTTTTTTTTTTTTCTGTCTCTAACATAATCTCTGTCATCAATTCCTTTTCCGTCTGAACAATAGAACTCTAAGTAAGCCAAGACTGATCTTGTTATTTCTAGTTCAAAGGCAAAAGGAGAGTCACCCGTGGGAATCTGGGTTCGGGCTGTATTATGCCTTCTTTCTTGCCTAGTGAGAGCTGCCTGTGGGCTCAGCCCTGTTCCCTCTATGCTCCTTCATCTGAATGTAGTTGGCTCCCATGTCACCTTCCAGCTAGGCTCTTTCCCTTCCTGACAGCACATGGAATTGGTCCCCAATCTCTGCTCATCCCCTTGCTCACATGACTTAGTCTGTCCCTGGGTTACTTCCTCTTTCTCGTCTACAGTCCTTGCAGTTACCCTTGTCAAACGCTCTCCGATCACTCGTCCCAGCCTGCACATTCTGCCTGCCTGAGTCGACTGACTCAGCTGTCCATAGCAGGATTCTCATTCTGGGCTAGAGTACTTGTGTTTTGTTCATCTTTTCTCATCTTTTTAGCCAATCACTACCTCATCTTTTTATTTTATTTTTAAATATGGTCATACTATGTAGCACAAACTGGTACCATACTTCCTTCCTAGGCATTAGTGGCATATGCCATCCTGTCCAGCGAGCTGCATCATGTTATCTTAGCCCTCCCTCTTTACTGAGACTTTGGCCAAGGGTGGCAAAGCCATTTAAACAATCGACTGGTTCACCTCCTGCATCCTATTCTGTGAGCCCCAACATACAGAATTTTTTCTCTGTTCTCTGCTCTTGTTCATGGGTGGGGTCCACAATGCAAATTTTCTCTGTGATTCAAAAATATGAAAAATGATCATTCCCCACCAAATGTTCTCTACCTTTGTATTTGGTAGGCACTTGGAACAGCTTGTTTGATATCTATCTTAGGTCTTAGCTCTGCCACTTTCTAGCTCTTTTAGCTTGTATCTATTCTTAACCTTTCTAAAGATCATTTTCCTCATTTGCAAAATGGAGATAGTAAGGACTACTTCATATACATGCTCTTTTGAATGGACTAAATGAGATCATCGAAAGCTTTTTAGCAAAATACCTTGCAAATAGAAAGTGCTTCATTCATGGCAGCTATTCTTATGATTTCTGTCTAGCTGAAGTGATACTTAACTTCTAGTACAAATAGCCATGATTTGTGATAAGTGAAATGGCAAGTGATGTGCTTTGGGGACTCAAGTTCCGGATAAAGAGGCATTTGAGTCTCTTTGGAGATGTGGTGGAGGGGTAAGCTCTAATGAAGAGGTAGCAATTGAACCAGACATTGAAGTCCAGGTAGGACTTTGTCAGAAAGAAAAAGGTCAAGGAATCAAATGGTCAAAAAGTCCATTCCGTTAAGCTAAGATTCAGTTAAACTAGGATTTCTCAACTCAAGCACCTGGGACACATAGGGCTTGGTATTTTTGTTCTATATACATTTACCCCCATCTCAGGCCTCAACTCATCAGATCCCAGTGACGCCCTCCCCTGGCCAGTAGTGGTATTGCTGGATGTCCAGCAGTCCCTTACCTAAAAGGGACCATTTTAGATTGAGTCAAGAGAAGATTTTAAAACTCTTAAGATCACTCTCAAATACTTTCTCATTCTTACTAGTGGTCATTTTGCTTTTCATTTTTAAGAAAATGGGAACCTTACTTTTGTTTGTAGGCTCTAAGTCTATCTTATCAATTGTCCTAATGGCTATTAAACTTCATCCGGCAAGGGTAAACTTTAGCCAGTGATTACTGGAGATTTGGTAGATCTCTGGTAAGAATGCAAGGGCACAAAAATTCTTCCAGCATCCTTGGTTTATTTATTTATTTATTTTTCAATTTTTAAAAAATTTACTGTCAAAGTGATATACAGAGAGGTTACAATTTCATACATTGGGCCTTGGGTACATTTCTTTTTCTTTTTTTTTTTCTAAATAAAAAATGTGATTTTATTTAGTACTATATTGTGGAGACTGGAAGGACTTATAACTAGTAAACAAAAATAACAAGCATTTCGGGAGCATTGGAATATGTCAACATGGATGCTGGGAATTATCAGTCACTCATAATTCTACTTGGAAGACTTCCTAACATAGCTGGAGACTTTCTTTTTTTTTTTCTTCAAACTTTTATTATCAAACTGATGTACAGAGAGGTTACAGTTTCATATGTTAGGCATTGGATACATTTCTTGTACTGTTTGTTACCTTGTCCCTCATACCCCCTTCCACCCTCCCTCTTTCCCTTCCCCCCCCATGAGTTGTTCAGTTCATTTACACCAAACAGTATTGGAAGTATTGCTTTTGTAGTTGTTTGTATTTTTTACCCTATATACCACTGTTTATCAGTATACATGGTTTCCAATATACTCATAAGATACAGAGATAGTGTAGGTACAACCACAGGAAGGGGATACAAGAGGATCATCAATAATAGAAGCTTACAGTTACACATAGCATGTTGACAGTAGTTACAACAGTGATATAACAATCGTTTCCATAACATGGAGTTCATTTCACTCAGCATCATCTTATGTGTTCATTAGGGTATAGCTGTTGGGCTCTTGTGATCCTCTGCAGTGACTTGCCTAAACCTGTGCTAATTATTCCCTATAAGGGAGACCATAGAGTCCATGTTTCTTTGGGTCTGGCTCACTTCACTTAGTATAATTTTTTCCAAGTCCTTCCATTTCCTTACAAATGGGGCAATGTCATTCTTTCTGATAGAGGCATAAAATTCCATTGTGTATATGTACCACATTTTCCTGATCTACTGAGGAGCATCTGGGTTGGTTCCAGATTCTAGCTATGACAAATTGTGCTGCGATGAACATTGTTGTGCTGGTGGCTTTAGTGTGTTCTTGTTTGTGGTCTTTTGGGTAGATGCCAAAAGTGGGGCTGCTGGGTCATAGGGGAGCTCTATGTTTAGCCTTCTGAGGAATCTCCATACCACTTGCCAGAGTGGCTGAACCAGTTTACATTCCCACCAATACTGAAGTAGGGTTCCCTTTTGGCCACATCCCCTCCAACAATTGTTATTGTTGGTTTTCTTGATATAGGACATTCTTACTGGGGTGAGATGGAATCTCAATGTTGTTTTGATTTGCATTTCTTTTATGGCCAGTGAGGTAGAGCACTTTTTCATATGTCTCTTGGCCATTCTCATTTCCTCTTCAGAGAAGTCTCTTTTTAAGTCTTTAGCCTACTTGATGAGGGGGCTATTGGTTCTTTGAGGATTTGTTTTGGAGGAATGTAATTTTTTTAGTTCTGCATATAATTTAGATATGAGGCCTTTGTCCATTGTATGGCCGGTAAAGATCTTTTCCCAATCTGTGGGCTTCCTGTTTATCTTGAGAGCTATGTCCTTTGCCGTGCAGAAGCTCTGGAGTTTGATGCAGTCCCATTTGTCCAACCTTTCTTTGATTTGTAGCCTTTCTGGGTCTTTGTTAAGGAAGTTCCATCCTGTGCCAAGGAGCCAAGTGTTTCTCCTACTTCTTCCTTTAGTGTTTTCAGGGTATCTGTTTTAATTTCGAGGTCTTTGATCCATTTGGAATTGATTTTGGTGCAGGGTGATATATAAGGATCTAGTTTTAGTTTGTTGCATGTGTTGAATCAGTTTTGCCAGCACCATTTGTTAAAGAGGCTATCTTTCTTCCATCCTATTTTTTTTTTTTAGCTCCTTTATCAAAGATCAAGTAGGCATAGTTCTGTGGGTTCATTTCTGGGTCTTCAATTCTGTTCCATTGGTCTTCAGGCCTGTTCCAGTGCCAATACCAAGCTGTTTTCATTACTATAGCTTTATAATACAGCTTGAAGTTAGGTATTGTAATTCCTCCAGCACTGTTCTTTCTGCTTAGGATTGTTTTTGCTATTCTGGGTCTTTTATTGTTCCATATGAATTTCTGGATTGCTTCCTCTATTTCATTAAAAAATGGTGTTGGGATATTAATGGGTATTGCATTGAATTTGTAGATAGCCTTTGGCAATATTGCCATTTTGATTATATTAATCCTCCCAATCCAGGAGCATGGGAGGTTTTTCCATTTCCTTAACTCTGCCTTAATTTCATTTTTCATGTTTTTAAAGTTCTCATCATAGAGGTCTTTCACATCTTTGGTTAAGGTTATTCCTAGGTATTTTATGTTTTTTTGAGGCTATTGCAAATGGAGTTGCTTTCCTGATTTCAGCCTCGGCGTTTGGGTCATTAGCATATAGGAATGCCATTGATTTTTGAGGGTTTATTTTATATCCTGCAACTTTGCCAAAGTTTTGGATCAACTCTAGTAGCTTGGGAGTAGAGTCTATGGGGTTCTTTAGGTATAGGATCATGTCATCTGTGAAGAGAGAAAGTTTAACTTCATTTTTCCTATTTGGATCCCCTTTACATTTTCTTCTTGCCTAATTGCTCTGGCTAGGAATTCTAGTACTATGTTGAAGAGAAGGGGAGAGAGTGGACATCCCTGCCTTGTTCCTGAATTTAAAGGGAATGGCTTTAGTTTTTCACCATTTAGAGTTATGCTTGCTGTTGGTTTGTGATAAACTGCCTTGATTATAATCAGGAATGTTCCCTGGAATCCCAGTTTTTCCAGGGCTTTTTAGCATAAATGGGTGCTGGATTTTATCAAATGCTTTTTCTGCATCCAGTGATATAACCATGTGGTTCTTTACCTTGCTCCGGTTGATGTGGTGGATTACATTAATTGACTTGCATATATTGAATCAACTTTGCATCCCTGGGATGAATCCAGTTTGATCGTGGTGTATGATTTTTTTGATGACCTGTTGAAGTCGATTGGCCAGAATTTTGTTGAGAATTTTTGCATCTATGTTCATCAGGGAAATCTTTCCGTGATGAGTCCCTGCCTGGTTTTGGGATGGTTATTCTGGTTTCATAGAATGTATCTGGTAGTGAACATTCTCTTTCAATTTCATTGAAGAGTTTGAGAAATATTGGTGTGAGTTCTGTTTTGAAGGCCTTGTAGAATTCTGCTGTGAATCCGTCTGGACCTGGGCTTTTCTTGGATGGGAGATCACTTATTGCCATTTCTATTTCAATGCTGGATATGGTTCTGTTCAGAAGGTTTAAAGAGTTTGGGGATATCAATTTTTTTCTAGGAAATAATCCATTTCTTCCAAGTTCTTGAATTTGTTGGCATAAAGGTTTGCAAAATAGTCCCTTATTATGTTTTGAATTTTGGTTGTTTCTGTGGTGATGTTACCTGTTTCATCTCTGACCTTGTTTCTTTGAGTGTGCTGCCTTCGTTTTTTTGGTCAGGTTTGCTAGGGGTCTGTCCATCTTGTTGATTTTTTCAAAGAACCAATTCTGTTTTATTGATTCTTTCTATGGTTTCTTTTTTTGTCTCTAATTGATTTAATTCTGATTTGATTTTAATTATTTGCTTCTGTCTATTGATTTGGGGTTTAGCTTGTTGTTCTCTTTCAAGGAAATTAAGGTGCTTCCTTAAATTATTGAGTTGCTGTTTCTCCAGTTTGTTGGTGTATGTACTCAGAGATATAAATTTTCCTCTGAGTACTGCCTTTGCTGTGGCCCAAAGGAGCTGCTACTTTGTGTCCTCATCTTGGTTGAATTCCATAAACATTTGAATTTCCGATTTAATTTCTTCAATGACCCACTGATGGCTCAGCAATATGTTGTTTAGTCTCCATGAATTGTAGGATTTTCTGCGGTGGCTGTTTGAGTTGAGTTTTATTTTTATTCCATTGTGGTCTGAGAGAATGCAGGGAATGGTTTTGATACTTCCGAATTTGTACAGATTTTCTTTGTGCACTAAGATGTGATCTATTTTGGAGAATGTTTCATGTGCTGCTGAGAAGAATGTATATTCTGTTGTTGCTGGGTGGAATATTCTGAGGATGTCTGTTAAGTCTAGTTGTTCTATGCAATTATTTAGTTCTGTGGGTTTTTTTGTTCAGTTTTTGGCATGTTGATCTGTCCAGAGGTGACAGTGGAGTGTTAAAGTCCCCAACTATCAATGTGTTTGGGTCTATGAGTGTTTTTAGAGTCAGTAGTGTTTGTTTGATGAAGTTGGGTGTTTCTGTATTTGGTGTGTAGATATTTAGGATGGTTATATCTTCCTGTAGGAGAGATCCCCTTTATTAGTATGTAGTAACCTTCTTTGTCTCTTCTTACCTTTTTTAATTTGAAGTCAATTTTGTCTGATACTAGGATTGCAACTCCGGCCTGCTTATGCGGGCCATTTGCATGGTAGATTTGATTCCAGCCTTTCACTTTTAGAAGATGTTTGCTTTTGCTGGATAGATGTCTCTGTTGGAGGCAGCAGAAAGATGGATCTTGATTTTTGATCCAACTTATGAGCCTATGTCGTTTGATTGGAGAATTAAGACCATTAATGTAGAGAGTTAGGATTGAGAGATGATCATTTGTTTCTTTCATTATCACTATCTTGTTAAAAGCTGTGTCTTCCCATTTCTTGATCTGATATTCTGGTTTACTATTTAGGGTTCATTTCTCTGTCTGTATTGGGATCTTGATTATTTTCCCTGTATAGTACATGTACTTTGAGGATTTTCTGTAAAGCTGGTTTGGTGGAGATATAGTGTTTCAGTTTTCCTTACTGGGAAGACTTTTATTTGACCTTTGGCTATGAATGAGAGTTTAGCTAGGTACATTATTCTTGGTTGGTAGTTATTTTTATTTAGGGTTTGGCATACATCATTCCAGGCTCTCCTTGCTTTCATGGTCTCTGCTGAGAAGTCTAGGGTAATTCTGATTGCTTTTCCTTTATATGTAATTGTTTTCTTCTCCCTAACAGCTTTAAGGATTCTTTCCTTGGACTCTGTTGATCCTGTTTTGATCACAATGTGTCGGTGGGATGTTCTATTCTGGTCTGGTCGGTTTGGGGTTCTAAATGCTTCTTGTATCTGTATAGGCCTATCCTTCTGGATATTTGGGAAGTTCTCGGCTAATATTCTGTTAAATGGGTTTCCTATTCCATTAACTTCTTTCTCCAGGTTTTCCTCAATACCTATTATCCTTAAATTGGGCTTCCTGCTTGTGTCTTGAAGCTCCTGGAGTGATCTGGTTTGTCGATTGGATTGGTTTTGTATTGCTTTTTGATCTTTCTCCATAGATTCTAGGGAATCTTCAGCTCCTGAGATTCAGTCCTCTGCTTCAGTTAGTCGGGACTGTAGGCTAGCTACTTGATTTTGAATCTCTTTTCTTCTGACTGGTCTTTCCTGATGATTTCCATGTCATCTCTTAGGTCCTGTATGGACTTCTTTACTTCATTAACTTCATTAATTTGTTTTTGAGTGCTGTCTCTCAAATCTTTTACCTGGGTAGCTATTTTTTCATTTGACTCTTGAATGTCATTTATCTTTCTATTTGTCGAGGCCATGAAGTCGTCTATTACTGAAGGATTGCTGTATTGATTCAAACTTTTCATTTATCATTTTTATCAGTAGACTTTGTAGAGCATTTTGAGGGTTCTCTTCTATGTCTTTGATTGACTGCTCTGCTTCCTGCTTGTTTTGAGTGAGAGATAAGACTTCATTGTTTGCCATCTTTCTTGTGTTTCTTCTGCCCATTTGTATTGGGAATGCCAATCTACAAGCACCTGTGAGCACTGTTTAAGACCCAAAGCAGACCTTACCAAGCACTGTTGTGTAAATCTTAGAAGTTCACAATTATATACAGATACTTTGTATACCTGTATATAAAATTAAATTTGATGTTCCTAAAGAATACAATTTCAATATAACAACCGATCCTGAGCCCTGTATTCAGTAGTTAATTATTTACTGTTACAACCCTATGAGCAATTCTTGTTATTATATTAAGTTCTTTTAGAACTGGCTTTCTCTATGAACCCCTTTGATTCACTTGGATTAAGCAGGGATACCCTCTATCCAATAACCAGGAGTCAATGGAATCTGGAGGTCCTGGAAGTAAGTCAGGAGGGTAAGTTAGAGGTAGTAAAGTGAATGGAGTAAAATGTATGGGGTGGGGGGTGATGGTTTTGGTTTAGTTTCAGTGACATGGAAATGTGGAGAAGAGTAGAATCAATAGAAAGAACAAGATTAAAATGATAGACAATGGAGAGTTAGCAGGAAAGAGTGCAGGTGTTATTCATAGGAAAGTAATTTTTAAAGAAAGAGAATGAAAAGAGAGAAATAAAGTAAAAATACTCGAAGACAGATGCACAAAACAGAGAAAAATTATTTTAAAAAAATAAAATGAAGAAAACCAGAAAAACGAACAACCCCCCCCCCAAAAAAAAACTTGATAAAACAAACAGGTAAAAATGGAAAACAAAAAAAACCAACGACGTTTCAGAAGTGAAAAAATTAAAAAAAATTTAAAAAAAGCTTTAAAAATGTTTGAGACGGAAAAAAAATGAAGTTTTCCTTTTTTGGGTGGTCTTTCTACAGTCTCTGGTATCCTTGCGATGGTCTGCAGTCTATTTTGCTGCTTGGATGGTTTGCCTTGCTTTCAGGTCACAGGGGGTGTATCTGCTTTGACCCTCCTCCCCTGTTAGTGAAATCCTGGGTCTCTGTGGTTCGCACAGCTTGCAGGTAGACCTTGGGCGTCCACTGTAGATGGGGACGTGAACTGTCTCGGGAACGGTGGCTCCTCCATCTGCTTTGGGGCTCCTGCCTTTAAAACCTGGCTTTGAATAGGCTGTGGACTCAACAGGGCGGGGCACCTCTGGCCTTGTTTACCCGGCTGAGAGACACTTGCCTGGGGGAGGTTCCTCCCTTCTGGGTGGGGCAGCCTCCAGGGCAGATGTGGCTATGGAACTCAGCTCTCTTTCAGGCTGGGAATTGGGCTTCCTCTGTGATGGGACCGTTAATCTGTCTCAGGAACTGTTGGTTCCCTGTCTGGTGGTTCTGTGCCGCCGGTAGCTGCTTGCCGCTTTCGTTTAAATTTAGAAATTCCGGCCAGCAGGGTGAGCACCTCTGGCTGAGTTCACCTGAGTGTGTGAGCCTCGGCCCAGCACCAGCCTTCCGCCTGGGCAGGGGGCGTTCTTCTGGGCGGAGCTGGCTCTCACTGGTTGGTCCCTCTTGCCCTTTTCAAAGATGGCTCCTTTGTCCTCGCTTTCCCCAGGCCCGCTTTAGTTCCAGTCTGGTCTGATCCTATGCCAGTGTCAAAGATGGAGCTTTGCTCTCTCAGTGGGGGAAGGGCTACCTCCCAGAAGCTGCTCTGTGGGCAGTAGTGAGAATGTCTTTCGTGGGGTACTCACGTTTTCTCTCCGATTTCAGCCCATCCGTGCTCAGCCTGCGATTCACGTGTGTCTGCCGCCGTTTGGAGGATTTCTCCCTGGTTGCCGCTGTGTGCTTTAGCAGCGCGTAGTGGGGGGCGCTGTGCTGGCGCTGGCACTGGCGTGGCGGTGGGATGCTGCCCGGAGCTCAAATTTGTGTTTTCAGACCAGCAAAGTCGATTTTTCCTACCTGGTCAGAATCCCTGTACTGTTATAACTTACTTGGGCTGTCTTTCTAGGAGTAAAACTTTCTATGGCGTGGGAAAACTGTGATGTCTGAGGGAGCTCAGCTAGGGCTCTCCTGCTCCTCCGCCATCTTCCTGGAAGTCCCCCTTGGGTACATTTCTTATGCTGTTTGTTACTTCCTCCCTCAGCATCCTTGGTTTAAAAATCGAGGCTCGAAGCTTGAAACTTACTTGTTTTTTACTCTCCTGCAAACTAGTTATTCTCTCAGGATTTGGTTTTATATTTGTATAACTTATCATCAGTAATTATTTTTAAACATTTAAAGTATTTTTAACTGATATATAAAATCATTGAAAACATGTATATCCTAAAGGATAATTGTGTGGACAGTTTGGTACATGTATCCATTGTGTAATGTCAAAATTGAGTTAAACAACAAATTATTCTTAACTTTCTACCACTAATCATTAATTCATAATTATTAAACATAATTATTAAACATAAAATATTAATTGCACATAGTTACATGGATTTAATAATTGTCATTAACTTTATGCCTTCTCACATTGGCTGGTTCAGGCTCCTTTGAATAGACTTTTCTGCTCTGTGAGATATACTGGTCTCAAGATGATGTAGTAAGTCTTGATTGACTAAAATGTATTCTACGCTATTATTATTTTTTTTCCAAACACCCACATCTCTTTTATTTGCACCCAAATGATTAATCTGTTTTCTTTAGTTAATATCTGGCTCTTTGTAGAATTAAAAATCCCAGTTCTCTCATCAATAAGCATGCATAGGATTGCTATAATTCATAACAACAGTAACCAGACATATGAAGGTACAGATGTGCTTAGAAAGTGGGGCAGTGCCGAGTCATGACATGGTGGCATCTGAAATGTAGTAGACCCAGGTCTCAATTTGTGTGTGTGCATTCAACATAATGGTTGTAAATAGCTCTGGAGCAATTCTGCTTTCTAAATGACATTAGTTGGCAACGATTGACTACCACCCACTCTGAACACTTAGGTGCAATGTAAAGGGAACACTTAGCCTCGCACAACTGAAGAATAGGGAAGTCCTAGTTCACAGAGGAGGTATGCACACACTGATGAGTTTACTTTGATCCGTTGTGACTTGGAGTCTATAGAAGGCCGAATACCTAAATCTGGTATCAACTCACATTGCCTTAGTGATGGGCCTGTGGCGTAGGTGGTGATGATGCTGTTGCATGATGGGACATCCTAGCTGGTGACATTTTAGGAACCTCTATTGTCAAAACTGGTTTGGAAAACCAACTAGTGCTTGAGTAAAACAATAGCTATCTCATTTGTTAGCATAAATATTGCTTCCAATTCTGTTTGGTAATTGGCTGCACATCTATATGCCAAAATTTAATTTATGTACAGTGGTTCCTTTTACTTTCCTCAAGTTTTTTCATGTTTTTTCTCATGCTAGCAATTGGTACGGAACACAAAAAACATGTAGAATTGTCTGATAACTCCCTGAGAAGCTTTTAAAAGGCATTAATTTAGAAGCAATTCTGCTTCTATATATCATTTCTCAATTGTGTGTGATGACAGTAATTGTCTTACCCAAAGGGAGACCCATAACTTTAGGCAATATAAACACTGAAACTCCTTGGAAATAGTTTGGTTTTAGTGTAAATGTCCTTAGTTATAAAGAACACTGGAATTAAGTGTGGGAAGCATAATACCATGACAGAACTCTTTCTCTGTCACTGTCCAAGTTACAAGAATTATGTTCCATACCCTTTATAAGAGAGAGTGATTTTGCTTACATTGTATCCACCATTTCAACTGTGATGATTCATTTTTATTGTCAACTTGATTAGATCAGGAAGTACATAAGAAATTATTAATGGACATCTCTGGGTGTGTCTTTGAGGAATGTTCTGGAGAAGATTAATGGCACTCTCACCATCCATAGTTTTTGATGTGAGATGGAATAAAGGGGGAAGACAGAGAAGGCCAGTGAGCACAATCATTCCCACTCTCTGCTTCCTGGCTGCCACAAGGTGAGCAGCCTCTTTGCTCACAGTCTTTTATGAATGGTGCCTGCCAACCATAGGAACCTCTGAATTCATGAGCCAAAAATAAATCTTCCTCTTTTTAATTTATTTCTTTCAAGTAGCTGTCACTGTGACAAAAAATGGGCTGCAATTACCTTAAGTGTTTGAGTAAGTGTGGCTATGCCCACATACTACCCACACATTCATTAAACATTCAATAAATATGTTCTTGATATTAACCAGTGCCTGATATTCCATTATCAAAGATGTAAGTCATTTAATCACTTTGAAGCTTAATTTTAAAGTTTAAGAATAATAACATGAAATTGTTGGGATACCTTTAAAAACACCATACGTACACCAGATGTGCACATCTCTAATCTCCACTACTCAGGAGGTAGAGGAAAGGAGTTCCTAAGTTTGGTATAGTTTGTGAGACTTGTTTCCAAAACAAAAATAACAGCCAGGCACTATGAACTCATATCTATAATCTTAGCTACTCAGGAAGCTACTAGCTAAGGATCATGGTTCGAAGCCAGCCCAGACAAGAAAGTCCATATGACACTTCAATTAGCCACTCAAAAAACCAGAAATGGACCTGTGTCTCAAAGTAGTAAAGTGTTAGCCTTGAGCAGAAAAAGCTCAGCGACAGTGTCCAGGTCCTGAACTCAAGCCCCATGACTGACAAACAAACAAATATAAAAACCAAAAGAGTTGGAGGTAAAGCTTAAATGTTAGAGTGCCTATCTTGTGTGTAGGGGGCTCTGGGTTCAATACCCAGCTTTGCAAAACCAAACATACTTGCACAAATATAGATACACACACACTCCAGCTAGAATATGCTTGTGGAGTCTTAGTAAATGATAACATTTATACCTATTTGTACATATTATTTTTGTGTATTTGTGCTGAAGATATTCAGAATAAAATCAGTTTGGGCTTTTCTGTTTTTGAAAAGACTTGGAAGCTATGAACTTACAAGAGGCACCTTTATAGCTAATGATACTATAATATTCTTTCTTCTTGGAGTGTATCATCAAAGACTGTCTAACATGACACTAAAGCCTAACCTTTTTCCATAAATTCAACTAACTCAACAAGATATTTATTTATGCAATTTTCAGGAAATAATATACTGATATGTTAAACTAATTGCTAAATTATTTCAAAAGTACGAGTTTATTCAGTCTGCATACTTGACTTTCAATTGTAGTACAGCTAATTCCTTTTGCCTTAGAGCACAATTCAGCATGCCTAATTGACCATTTACAGGGAATAAGCAAATACAGCTATTGGTATATATCGAGAAATTATTTTGGAAGTCAGTTTCCACTAGCAAAGTAAATCTTTTCTATATTACTTTAGAGGAAGAATCCAGTCAAAACTGATTTAACTGATATAACTGAGCACACATGTCTTCCAGCTAAGAAGTATGTTTCCCAGAATTCTTTGCAGGGAGCTTGACTGAATTGGGGTCAAGGGGGTATAAAAAAAAAAGATATGCCCAACATCTTAAATATGAACTGCTTTTCCTGGAATTCTTTTATTTTTAATGTACAGAATTGAGATACTGGCCTTTGATTTGGGGGCTGGAGAAGATTAAGTCTTTGAGGGTTAAATTTGAGGCTGCAGGGTCCAATGTGTTTTGTGTGTGAGGACTTAGATAAAGATGTGGCTGGCCAAAGTTATCGCCTGTAGCAGCTACTTCTATTTGTACCTTGGGATGCATTTTCCCTTTTATCTTTTAATAATGGTTTCAAATTTAATAATGGACTAACTACATTACTTAGTTCCAGCAGAGCTAGATGTAATTATTCATCAAGTGTAGCCCAGTGGATGTCTGACTGGTGTATTTAACCACTGGTTTTAACATCCCACCTGTGCTGAACTTCCTTATGCTGAGTTGCCACCTCCACAGGGGTTTGGAATGCAGTGGTGGTCCTAGAGCCTCATATCCACTTAGGTGATGACAACACCCTGGAAGATGATGGGATAACAGTTTGGAAGTCATACAGATTCTTCAATGGCTTTCTGTATTGTAGACATGTATTATTGGATGTGTTTTGCTATTTCAAAATATTTCTAAGTAGATTACTTTGTCTCAATGAATTTTAAAAATAGAGATCCTGCCCTGGAATTGAGCCCTTATCTTAGGCTCTGATGGTACAGTGATGAATTACATATTCCTCCAAGACATAGGTGAATTAAGGAAGGAACAAAGATATCTTCAGGATGTTAGAGATTTGAGGAAGACAGAGCAAGGTGGGACTTGAAGCATAGATTGTGGTGTTTGCCTTAAACAAAATAAATTATTATCTCCTTCCCTTAAATTAAGTGATTCTCAAGCTATTGTCTTCCTATAGCAATGGAGGCCTTACCTGAGAATTTAGAAATACAAGTTCTCTGACTTTTCCACCCAGACCTACTAAATTGGCCCGGCCACCTGCATTTCAACAAGTCCTCTATGTGGTTTTGTTGCTTTGGTCTTCATAGGAGCTCTAGAAGCTAGTCAAGGAAGCTCATAGATAAACATTTGATATAAAAAAGAACTACTGAAACTTAGAGGGTCTAGGCAATTTGCCTATGGTAATGCAGGTAGTCATTGTCTGGTGTGTACCAGGTTAAAATCCATGTTCTGATATATATATATTATTTATTTATTTTTTTTGCCAGTCCTGGGGCTTGGACTCAGGGCCTGAGCACTGTCCCTGGCTTCTTTTTGCTCAAGGCTAGCACTCTGCCACTTGAGCCACAGCGCCACTTCTGGCCGTTTTCTATATATGTGGTGCTGGGGAATTAAATCCAGGGCTTCATGTATAGGAGGCAAGCACTCTTGCCACTAGGCCATATTCCCAGCCCTCCATGTTCTGATTTAAATCTCCAGCACCAGTCAAATTTCCATTCCCAACTCTATTTGGAGAAGATTGAGAGTGGTTTCATGTATGTCATATCTACACATGACATCAGAAGGTTAGATTTAGGAAGACAAGATAGATTGCACTTGGCTTTTGAATATAGAGAAAACGGAAGCATTTTGCCCTAGTTATTTTCCTTTGGGAGCCTTGTGCTCTTTCCTCAGTTGATCAGATGTGTTTCATTCACATTGACCTCACATTGAAGGAGGTGGGTTTGGGGACCTTCCTACAGAAGTCTATTTCCCAGTGTAAAGAGCATCTTGGTGGTGTACATGCTCAGGAGGCCTTTTCTGCACAGGTTTATTTGGCTGCAGTGATTGAGCTATTGCCCTGGAGGCCCTCATAACTGGTGGCTGTTCAGGTGTCATCAGTTCCAAAGGAATATTGCACCACTCCCGTGCTGCCCAGAAGGTGCCCTAAACTGACATTAAAAATAGAATTCCCCACTATCTTTTTGCAGATATAGGTGTGATAGACACTCTTACAGGCTAATCTTTTATCATAGAGAAGACTGAGCTATGTAAATTAAATGTGTGTGTGTGTGTGTGTGTGTGTGTGTGTGATAATGCTTTAGTTTTTTGTTTTCCAGAGCTTACCTTTTCTCAATGATATTTTTTCTATAATTCAGGTTCATATTGTATCAAATTATGTACATATATATGTATATGTTGTATGTGTATATGTATGTGTCTATATGTGTGTGTGCATGTGTATGTATGTGTGTATGTATGTATGAAATCCCACAGGACCTTCCTGGTAACTTTTCACTGGTTGTTAGAATATTAAATGCTTAAAAGTGGTCTTCAAAAAACTTCTTGAGGGCTGGGGATATAGCCTAGTGGCAAGAGTGCCTGCCTCGGATACACGAGGCCCTAGGTTCGATTCCCCAGCACCACATATACAGAAAACGGCCAGAAGCGGCGCTGTGGCTCAAGTGGCAGAGTGCTAGCCTTGAGCGGGAAGAAGCCAGGGACAGTGCTCAGGCCCTGAGTCCAAGGCCCAGGACTGGCCAAAAAAAAAAAAAAAACTTCTTGAAAGTAAAAGTAAAAATAATATTGACCTTTGTAATAAATTGATAGTGCTATAAAAGCATACCCTAGAGAACACTGGAAATGATCCATTTAGAATTGTACACCAGAAAACTTTCATATATCTCATAAATATATTTCAGATGCCTTTGAAAACGTGAGAGGGTAGAGTATGACTTTATTTTCACCCATAAGAATAATTATTTCTCTTTCATTACAGCTATCTGTCTGGTACAATTTGTACATTTAGGTAGAATTGAGAGCATTTTTTGTTTCCGATTTCTGAACACTGGTGAAGATACCTAACAATGTCAACCCGATCTTATTCATTATAATATAGATCTGGTGATGCTTACACACAGATAAAAATTGTCTCATGCTCTTATCCAAGGTTCTATCTCAGAGATAGTGGTCAAGTGTAGCTTGGCAAAGAGTTGGCCATTGTGATTGCAGATTTAGTAAAGGAATAATGTTCTCTTTTAAAATCTATACCAGAGCTCATCATTTGAGATTCATGGGAGTTCACCATGCGTGCAGTTAGGCATGGCCAAGCTCCTTGGATGTGTCCTCAGCCCCTGCATTGCCAATGCTTTGGGAAGGCTCTCCTGATCCTATTTTTTGACCTTCTGAGTTCTTTAGTTTAGGCTTAATGAGAATCTACTGACAGGGCTGGGGATATGGCCTAGTGGCAAGAGCGCTTGCCTCGTATACTTGAAGCCCTGGGTTCGATTCCCCAGCACCACATATACAGAAAATGGCCAGAAGTGGCGCTGTGACTCAAGTGGCAGAGTGCTAGCCTTGAGCAAAAAGAAACCAGGGACAGTGCTCAGGCCCTGAGTCCAAGGCCCAGAACTGGCAAAAAAAACAAAAACGAGAATCTACTGACAAAGAGTGTCAAGTTGGTATTCTGAATATAGATGGACTAAGAAATAAAGGAAGACCAAAGAACGGGGTATTAGCAAGTGAGAAAGTGCTACTGTGAAGAGTGAATCTCCAACTCGTAATAACCTACAACAAAGGTTGATGTTCCACCAGTTGTGGTTGGCAGGGGGCTGAAACCCACAGTTGCTTTTCTACCCAGACATGGGACATACACCCCATTGGGTGCCCTTTGCAACCCCCATAGCAGAGACAAAGAACCCAGAGAAGAGCTGGTCATCAGGTCTTAAATGCTTTGGGCTGATACATTTGGGCTGCTATCATTGTCCATTAGTCAGAATTAGTGCAGCGGTCCTCATGTGCACAGATATTAAGTGGACAGCACTTGTTTTAGCCAGACCATGTGAAGGATTATCCCCCATTCTGGAGATTGCATGACTGAGCCAGCCAACCCAGAGGCGCTGGAGGGCTTGGAACTGATGATCTATCACAATGGCTGGTTGAGGAACTGCTGCTTTGGACTTCAGTGAACCTGTATTATAATCTCCTTAAGATCACTGCTTCGAATTTTCCTAGGGTCCCCAACTCTTCCTTTTCCTACATGGAAAACTGCATCCTTCCCTTTACATAGCATCCATGGGTGTGACTGGCAGCAAGAGAGCAATTACCAAGATGCTGTAATGTCTTGGTCTGTTTTGCCAATAACACTGTCAGCAGAAGGAATAGAAGAGGCAGATTTTTATGTGAACTGCCTTTGTCTAGAATCTTCTCTGCCATACATCCTGATGATGACATTTGCCACTTACCATAGCAACATGGGTACGAAACAGAGTACAGAAAGGAGCCAAGTTCTTCTCTATCTCCCCTTCTGTACTGAGGTCTGTGTTCCCATAGAAAAAAATGACACCAGCTCTCAGCATGTCTTTTTCTATGAGGAAGTTTCTTGTAATTTGGGTTCCCTGGGTTAGTATGCTCACCCTGAAGGGAGGACATGGGTCAAAGGCAAGGCACCCTGCAGGGTATCTGCCTAGAGCTCTGGCATTCCAGGAAGCCTTTCCATCCTCATTCTCAGGCTGGATCAGAACCCTTCTTGCATCACTTGGGCAAAGCTTCACTTGATTAGAGGACATGGTTAGGTGCAATGGTTGTATAGAGGGACTATGGAAAACATGGTTTCTCTCATTTGCGCATCTTCTAGCCAGTTTTGCAGACTTGTGCTACTGATGGCAGGGAAAGAGGAGCAAAGGAAGATCAATTAAATACCAAAATGGTTGGACCACTAAGAGTGTAATCAGCTGCACACATGCCAGAACCTTTTGCAGCAGCAGAAGACAGTGCCAGCAGCTTTTGTTAGGACAAGAGCCAGGGAATTCAGCATAGATAATAGGACTTGTGACATTAGACATAGGTGCCCTCTGTACAAATGTCAGTCTCCTTGACATGGGGCATTGGCAGCCTGGTGGGCACCTTGGCAGTGCTGGGTGTCTTGGCAAAGCTTCACAGGAATGGAGGGTTCTGTTTTTGGAGTGTGCCAACAGCAGATTTTCTACTTTTGCTCTTGGCAGAGGTAGAAAATTGGATCCATAAACTGCAGGGACAGGGGAGGAATAAAATGGCCTCTCCTGTGTGGCAGGGAAGAGGACCAAGAAGTCATAGGCCACAACAGTCAACCTGTTTACAACCGCAAGAATAGTCCTGGAGAAATCTGAGCACCGTGGGACTTCTTTGCACAGGGGCTGAGTGTTCAAAAATATTTTGGAGTCGATGAAGGTGACCTAGGATTCAGTAGATAACAATGACTATTCAGATGGTTCCTTAAAACGTGTCCCTTCAATACTTGCTCGCTCCTTAGTTGAACAAAATCCAACTAGCAAGTTGAAACTAAATTTCCATTAGTAAAGATTAACACAGGATTTTATGTATGTGATAGCATTTATGATCTTGGGAGTCATTTGGCACTGTATATATATATATATATATATATGAAATATTAATATTTGTTCTTTTAGGAAGCCCTGCACGTGACCTACCTGGTCTGTGAGTTCCTGGTGGTTCTGAGACTGACTATCCTGGCTTGGTGGCCTGGCACATTGCTGAAATACTCAATGGAAGAAGATGGCTGTGGTGATATGTGTGATGGATTTTATCCTCTCTTGGCATTTAGTTAGAGCTCTTGACTTTGGAAGGAATAGGAGCAATTCACATTTTCCCCATTATCCTAAGCTATCCATAGAGCCCTGCAGATTTGGTGTGGCGTTTCTGATGCGGCATAGCATTATTCTGGCTCTCCTTATGAACTGGTGGTCCCCGCAACCTCCAGGTGAGCCCACCTCTTCATTTGGCTCTGATTTGAGTCTGTTCTCCTCTCCAGGTCTTGTAGATGGGGGAACTCTGGCGCATACATGAAAGTAATGTCACTGTAACCCCATGCACAGGATGAATTTTTAGCAGTGCCTGCTCTTTCTGGATCTATCTTTGAAATCATGTCTTGACTGGGCAGCTAGAAGGACTCCTAATTTCCTATGAACAGATTCATATCTTTTTTTTTTTTTTGGCCAGTCCTGGGCCTTGGACTCAGGGCCTGAGCACTGTCCCTGGCTTCTTCCCGCTCAAGGCTAGCACTCTGCCACTTGAGCCACAGCGCCGCTTCTGGCCGTTTTCTGTATATGTGGTGCTGGGGAATAGAATCTAGGGCCTCGTGTATCCGAGGCAGGCACTCTTGCCACTAGGCTATATCCCCAGCCCCAGATTCATATCTTTAAGGGCTGAGGAGCAGAATCTCAGTTCAAATCCCATTCACAGCTTTCTGTAAAACTCAGGATACAGTCTCTCCCTAATCCATCATCTTTTCCCATCATTCTCTTCTTCTCGACTTCATTCCTAGGGTAGTTAATAACCAGTCTTCCTACCAGCTGTCCAGAAACTTGGATAACAATATCTGTTATCCAAGGGTTATATTCATACCTGAGAGATCCATTTTATCCAGAGATCAGATGTTAGTACTTGCCAACACAAATATGGCCACATTGAGCCTCTTTCTGTATTGAAAAATATTCCCTGCTCTCCACCTGCTTACTTAGCTCATTGCGATCACACTTTATAGATGGAACACAATGAATGAAATATGAAACACCTTTAAAGCTTTAGTAGGCCTGTTAAATTAATTGCAAAACCAACAACACATTCATTCCTTTAATTGAAAGTTTTCTAGGTGCCACCCTTCAGCATATGCTATAGTTAATGATCAATTGTTGCCACAAATGATTTAACATTTGTATATACAAGATGACATGCTATAATTTATGGAAATGCCAATGCCTTGAAATGATCACAAGCAGTGATAAATGTGCTGTCAATTTTTATAGAATTACTCTAGATTTATCATCCTACTTTGTTGTGTTGAAATGTATTAGTGCATAACAAATGTGCATCATCCCAGTGGTCAATATCTTATTTCAAATGAACGTGTGTTACTGTGTAATTATCGTGTTATTCTTTCTGATGATTTTTCTGTTTAGCTCTGTTTTATTTCAGTTTTGAAAGTAAGACCATGGAGCATCACTTAAATTTAAATTCTTAAACTAGGCACAATTAGCATATGGTTAATACATGCAATTTTAATTTAGGCATTAATTATGGTTTGTGACTCCACTTACATGTTAGGTGATTTAATCTGTTCATTTGAAATCATCTCTATTTTGGCTACCTGCATTGTGCTTTAAATAAATTTTACTCTCTGAGCTTTTGCCCTCAAACTTTTATGTTTTGATGCATTTCTTTGCTTTTTTTTTTTTTTTTTTTGGTTTCTTCTTCCTTTGCTTCTTGGCTTTGTCTTTTCTTTCTTTTCTTTTTTTTTTTTTTTTTTTTTTTTTTTTTTTGCCAGTCCTGGGCCTTGGCTGTCCCTGGCTTCTTTTTGCTCAAGGCTAGCACTCTGCCACTTGAGTCACAGCGCCACTTCTGGCCATTTCCTATATATATGGTGCTGGGGAATCGAACCCAGGGCTTCATGCATACTAGGCAAGCTTGCACTCTTGCCACTAGGCCATATTCTCAGCCTCCTGTCTTCTCTTTCTTGATTCTGCTTATTGCATCTTGGTGAAGTATTTGCTGCATTAAAGGTTAAGGCCAAAGAGGCACAAGTAGGAACTGTACAATATAAAATTACCTTTCTGACAATAAAGCAGGCTATTGTTGCATGGCCACATGCATCAATAATTTACTGATGGCTTCTAGAAAGAACAGAGGGAAGATAAACCTTTCAATTTTGCAGGCATCCTCACCTAATAGAGCAGTTGTCAAGGAGTAGACTGGCATACCCCTTGAAACAGTCTAGGGAGTAACCCCTCCTTTGGTTGAAGCATGGCTGGCTTGCCTGTGGCTTCAAATCTGTCAACACCAGGTCAGCAAGGGCACTGAAGGAGCTCTCACCAGCTGCCTCTCAAGGATGTTCCATGTTCTTGTTATGCAAGGACTCTTATTTAGACGTTATATAATCTTGGTGTTTCTTCAGGGGGAAAAGTGTTCATTCACCAAGACACTAGTTTAGTAGAGGTTTAACAAATGGGATCCCTTATAGTCTGAGCATATAAGCAGGAGAAAGGAAGAGCGTGGAAGCAAACATAATTCAGAGGAAAGTGGGAAGCCTGAGGAGATAGTAGAGAGTTTTCCTGACCTGTGGCTCTGGGGGTTAGGGTTGTTTCTGGATGAGCATGGATGTGGCTCGGTTTGTAGCAGTTCCCACTGCAGCAGCAGGCTTTATCATTCATTCTCTGACCTCTCTCTGACTAATACACTCTGTGGTCAAGAGAATCCTATATCCCACTGACAACACAAATGCGCAGAATACGCACAAGTTCCCTTCCTGGATCCCTCTCTTCAGCTGCATGTTTTAGACTTTCTGACCTCCAGCCTGCCAAGATTAAGAAATTCTTCCAGGTTCCTCCTTGTTCATTCCCACTCATAATCTGTATAAATCTTGGTTGAAGTTTGAACTAATGTCTACATAAAAGACATTCAAATAAGAGTTGAAGGAGTTTAGGAAATCCTCTTGCTCTCATGGTGAGAGAAATTCTTATACCAGTGTCAAGTTCACATTTGTTTAATGATTTGGTGACTTTCTTTTTCACGAAGATTGGGAACATATTTTTGTTCATTATACTGTGTTAGGCAACCTGTCCTTCCATCCTCCATGATCATAGGTGTTCATATAGTGATACGCATACCTATTTTAATGAATTAATGACTAAATGGATTTATGAGAATTAATCTCACATACTTGCAATTCCATTGTGTGCTTGTCTCAGATATATATATATATATATATAGAGAGAGAGAGAGAGAAGAAGAAGAAGAAGAAGAAGAAGAAGAAGAAGAAGAAGAAGAAGAAGAAGAAGAAGAAGAGGAAGAGGAAGAGGAAGAAAAGTGGCTCATATGAACATCCATAACACAATAAACAACCAGGTAAGATAATTTTGAAACTTCTCTAAAATAAAACATGATCCTTACAACTGTATATTAATATGTTCAAAACACAAGCCATATAAAATTTAATTTAGTTCTCTGACTATTTTGTCTCCATTTTGGAAATTAGAAGAGTGAGATCAGATAAAATTAAGAACCTCTTTAGGATTACAGTAGAAACCACAATCTCTCTCTCTCTCTCTCTCTCTCTCTGTCTTTCTCTCTCTCTCTCTCACGTGTGTGCACGGAGGCCTTAACTCTAATCACTGTTTATATCACTTCTGGTATAAATAACACATAGTTTCAATATAATCGTGATTTAGTGGATATGACCACAAAATATGTTTCATTTTAATGCATTTTTTCATTCCTGTGAAATGTGTGAATTTTTATTTTAGTGGTGCTTCTTTTGTGGAAGATACTTACAGAAGTTATTGAAAAATGAGTATGTTTACCCGAAATATTAATTTATGTAAGTTTTTATGAGACTGCCTCAGAATAATGTTGTGTAGCTATGTCTTCTGATATAAGTTGAAATCATCTTGCCCTTTAGAATTATAGGTTTTCAAACAGCCATATGCTACCCTGGCAGGCAGGCAGATGAGGCAGTTCATGAAGACAGAATGGCTGAGACATTGGCAAGCATTTTTAAAATGAATTCTAGTAGAGAAACACTAATCTGAAGGTAATATTTGCTTTCATTACTCTCTCCCCCACATACACACTCCTGTGTGGTTAAAGGAAATTCATAAGTCAGGAAGAAAGGTAAATACAATTTCAGGAAGACTAGACGTATCTGAGACAACCTATTGAAATAATCAAATCAAAGTCAAATATGCCACGGACCTCCCTCTTTCTTATCTGAAAAGGAAATGACAAAAATTGCTACACAACCCCATAGGCTGGTGGCTGATGTCTTTAATCCTAGCTACTCAGGAGGCTGAGATCCGAGTGAGAACAGATATCAAAGCCAACCCAGGCAGAAAAAGTCCAGGAAACTCTTATCTCCAATTAATTAGTGAAAAACTGGAAGTGACACTGTAGTTCAGTGATAGAGTGCCAGTCTGCAGTCGAAAAGCCAAGGACAATGCCTAGCCCCTGAGTTCCAGCCCCAGGATGGGTGCACACACACACACACACACACACACACACACACACACACACACACACACACTGCACAAGAGGACAAATCCTTGGTTTGTACACTGCTCTTGTATCTATCATCTTTGCTCACTGGTGCCTGGGGCTTTCTACCATAATAGTGTGAAGGCATGTAGGAACTTTTTTAAATTAATTAATTTATTTATTGACAAAGTGATGTACAGAGGGGTTATGGTGCGTGCATTTCTTATCTAACTTGTTACCTCCTCCTTCATTTTCGCCCTCATCTTCTCCTTTCCCCATTTTCCTCCTCCCCCCACCATGAGTTGTACAGTTGGTTCATAGCATATAGTTTTGTAAGTATTGCTGTTGCATTGGTTTGTCTTTTATCCTTTGTCTCTCCATTTTGATATTCACCTTTCCCTTCTCTACTTCCAACACACATATATACAATATCCATTGCAATAGCTCAATAGCTATGTACATATGAACACATAAGATGATGGCAAGCAAAATGAACTCCAAGTTATAGAAATAAGTTGTTTATCACTGTTGTTATTTTCAAAATACCATGTGAAAACATGCCTTTTTCTTTTGTGTTTCTTCTCCATGGATTTACTGCTGATATCATTGAAACTGACTTTGCTACTCTGGACATTATATATATGTGTATTGGAACTTTTAAATTCTAAGCAAAGTGCCTATTATTTGTGCAGTAGCTTCCTACCAGTGAATACCCCTATGTATTTGAAAACAGTTATATTCATGTCTATAGCTCCTTCCCTTCTATTCCCTTTTTTAATAAAGAAAAAGACCAAGATGACTTGAGAAGTCCTGTCCATGATATGCGAAGTTATTTAATCTAAAAATATTTCAACCTTTTCCTAAACTGAGCAGACGAAAGCCAAAAGAAAGTACAAACTTAAATTATTCAGTGCTACATCT
The DNA here is from genome assembly GCF_023159225.1 of Perognathus longimembris pacificus. NCBI lineage: Eukaryota > Metazoa > Chordata > Mammalia > Rodentia > Heteromyidae > Perognathus > Perognathus longimembris. The sequence goes on from NC_063162.1 coordinate 140,995,413, forward strand.
TATTAAATTTTTATATAGTCACACAAATATTAAGGTGTTTAATAGCTTATAGGTATCCTAGACAATTTCTCAGTGTAATTACTTTAAGTAAATTTAGATTAGAAAAGACAATAATAATAAAAAATACAAGCAATGTGTTGCTTGAACTGAGTAAGAACAGTACTTTGACTGTATAATGTCAGTGTACTCCAAACACTCCAAAACGTCTGTATTTTTCCAAAGGAAAATTTGTTTTTATAAAAAAAAATCATTTTTGTTATTAAAGATCTTTGCATTTCTGGGGCTGGGGATATAGCCTAGTGGCAAGAGTGCCTGCCTCGGATACACGAGGCCCTAGGTTCGATTCCCCAGCACCACATATACAGAAAACGGCCAGAAGCGGCGCTGTGGCTCAAGTGGCAGAGTGCTAGCCTTGAGCGGGAAGAAGCCAGGGACACTGCTCAGGCCCTGAGTCCAAGGCCCTGGACTGGCCAAAAAAAAAAAAAAAAAATCTTTGCATTTCTGTAAAGCTTTTAGAACCAACTTGTTAAGTCTATCAACAAAAAATTGACTAGGAATTTTGGTTGTGATTTTATTGAATTCATTTAGGGAGAATTTTCATTGTAGCATTATTGGGCTTTAGAATTCATGATTTTGTTTTCCTGGTGGTTAATTGGAGATAAAACTCTCATGGACTTTCCTTGCCCAGGCTGGCTTCGAACCATGATCCTCAGATCTCAGCCTCCTAAGTAGCAAGGATGACAGACGTGAGCCACCAGTGCCCAGCTTGATAGGGAGATCTATAGCCGAGCCACACTTCCAGTCCTAAATTCCTTTCAGATTTTACATGTAATACATAAATGAACAGGTGCATGTGTGCGCATGCGCACATATGTGTTTGCTGGTTCTGGGGCTTGAACTCAGAGCCTGGGCGCTGTTCCTGAGTTTTTTGGCACTCCAGGCATGGTCTGGCTCCGCCTCTCCCTCCCCCTTGCTGAGAAGCATTTCTGCTTAGCTTTCGTAGATCCCACTCCAACCCCCGGATCTATTTCTGCTTCTAAATCCTGCTGGGAACAGACATGCTCATATTTCTCCATCTCTGACTCCCCCATTACCTTGGGAATCTCTTTTCCTTGTCCATGTAAGCAGGGCAGACTAGATTCCCCATCTGCAGTAGCAGGCCAGGGGTGTGTATAAGCAAGCCATATGTTTGTTTAGCTTGCCCTTTACCACTAGAGCCACACCTCTAGCCTAGCTTATTTGATGTTTATTTTGGAGATATGGAGTCTCATGCCCAGGCTGGTTTTGAACCACAGTCCTCTAGATTGCAGCTTCCTTAGTAGCTAGGATCGCAGGTATGAATCACCATCACCTGGCTGGGTGGGGATTCCTTTGTGTGAGCCTACTTCTCAGTTGAAATGGGAGAGACTAGTAAAAAAAAAAAAAAATATATATATATATATATAATATACATATATAAAGAATTAATTATTGTAATATATCTCCCTATCCTTTGATATAGTTATTGTTCTGTTCTCTTAATAGTGGTTTGTATTCATGCTTTCTCCTTCCATGTGATGACCTAAGTAATTCTGGCTTTTGTTAGTGAGAAAAGAATCTGTATGATGGTAAATTCACTCTATGATATCTCTTTTGATCAGTCTTTAAGACCCTTTTACATATGAGCATTTCACACTGTTCTTCCTTTCTGTCCAAAAAGATATTTCTTATTTTCTCATTTTTAGGCCTAAAATAAATACACACTTATCAATGACCTGCCAAAAATCTTAGTAAAAAAAATTTACTTCAAAAAATGTATGCTCAAATTAATTTTTTATATCTGGATGCTCTTATAAAACTGTAGATATTTTCTGTAAGTTTGCAACACATGAGAAAGTTTGGAGCCTGGTGACTGTGGCTCATGCTTATAAACCTAGCTGCTACTCAGGAACCTAAAATCTGAGGATAGTTGTTCAAAGCCAGCTCAGGCAGGAGAGTTCCTGAGACTCTTGTCTCCAATCAACCACCAGAAAAACCAAAATGGCGCTGTGGCTCAAAGTGCTAGAGCTCAAGGACAACAGCCAGGTTCTGAGTTCAAGCCTTACAGCACACACACACACACACACACACACACACACACACGCACACACACACACACACAGAGACACACACACACACGCCGTTGGAAAAAAGTATTAATTTTGGAAAAGATTCTTCAGATAGAAATAGTTCACAATATAGTAACCTAAACTATAAAATGACATTAACTAAAAAAAAAAAAAAAAAGACAAGATAAATACCCTAAAAAGCAGACTTTTGTATAAAGGATATTGTATGATTAAAGAACTATCCCAAATCACTGAGAGGTGAGTGATTCAATAAATAATATAAATATTGTTGATAAATCAATATCAATTATTAAATAACTTTTCTGGGGCTATGGTTGAATTTTATTCTCAAATTCAATCATATCAATAATTTCATGGTGATTGTTGTGTGAGATTCCTGTATAGTATATTTGGAACTCCATCAACATCAAATCAAAGTTTTGCTCATGTCATCGAGAGAAACCATATAGAAAGAGCCGCCAGGTTGTTAATCTGAAAATTACCAACTAATTTACAAAAATACTCAGTTGAAAGATAATGGAAAGGAAAGCTGCCAAAATTGAGATGAATGTGAAAATGAAGTTTGGAAGTTTCCATGACACAACACAAACCTTTGAAGATTTTGGTATGCAGGACAGAAATGACAGCTACAAGCTGAATGGTGACAGAAAAACAGAGCAAACTATTTTGATTAATCATTTTAGTCTTCTTTAGCTGGAATGATTCTCATTACAGAGGTACATACAGTTCTAAATTAAACAGAACCCAGAAAGAACAAAAGAAAAAGGAGCAGGGTGCTGGTGGCTCACACCTGTAATCCTAGCTACTCAGGAGGCTGAGCTCTGAGGATCACGGTTCAAAGCCAGCTTGGGTAGAAAGGTCTTCGTGAGACTCTTATCTCCAATTAACCACCAGGAAACTAGAAGTGGCGCTGTAGCTTAAAGTGGTAGAGCCCTAGCCTGGAGCTGAAGAGGACAGCACCCAGGCTCAGAGTTCAAGCCTCATGTCTGACCAAAAACAAAAACCAAAAAACCCAAAACAAAACAAAACAAAAAAAGAAATAGGCTCAAATATATTACGAGAGGTGAGAGACAGTTTTCTTTATCTGGACAGCTAAAGCTCCTCAATGGTGATCTTCCCTGGTAAACTTCCAGCAAGGGCTGTACTCAGTCATATTTCCTACCATGATAAGTCTCTCTTTAAAGACACACACACACACACACACACACACACACACACACACGCGCACACACACACACACAAATGTATCAGTAGAATAAGAACTGGCCTTGGAAATTATAAGGTGTATTTGCTGGGAGAGGAAGAAGGGGAATAACTGGAGGTGTCTTCCTGGGGAAGATTCACACAACCATACAATCAATGGACACAACCAGGCCCCCGATGCAAGTGGTTCTGTGCTCTGGTTTCTGGTGTACAAGCAGCATTTCCTTGGAGCTGGGGAGGTGGGGTAGCTCAGTGGGGCAGCTCACTGGTCTAACACACAAAAGGACCAAACATCAGCAAAAGAGAAAAGATTAACTCTGAGATGGAATGTTCACCAGATGAACAAATGACTGTCTGACATATCTGGTTTTCAGGACTAAAGTACATTGCAACTGCTGACAACTAGGTAACAAAACTACTCCAAATAATTTGCTGGCTGAAGGGACTGAAAATGCAATTAGTCACCCAGGACTTGAACTCATGACAATCAAATCACCAGCACTCAGTCAATCGGGCTAGGAGTCTTTATTTAGCTGTGGTAAAGAACAGAAATGAGCCACCGCAGGGCTGGGTTTTTAAAGGTAGAAGTTATGCATTCTACAGCAGGTAGTCACTTAGCACAGATGCAGGGGGTAGAGCAAGTCACAAACGGGTGAAGCAAGCTGTTTACAGAAGCAGAATTTTGTGGTCAGGCTGACCTAATATCAACTTTATTTTAACAATTATTACCATGTTTCCCTCATATCAACTGAGCAAGCATGAGCAGGCTAAAACAACCCAGTACTCAATCATAAGTGGACCAACCGGACAGTCACCATGGCATTTCTGTAACTACTTTTATGGTTGCTACCTAGATCCAGAGATGAACAAGGGCTACATAATTGTTTTTTTTTTTTTTTTTTTTTTTTTTTTGCCAGTCCTGGGCCTTGGACTCAGGGCCTGAGCACTGTCCCTGGCTTCTTTTTGCTCAAGGCTAGCACTCTGCCACTTGAGTCACAGCGCCACTTCTGGCCATTTTCTGTATATGTGGTGCTGGGGAACCAAACCCAGGGCTTTAAGTATAGGAGGCAAGCGCTCTTGCCACTAGGCCATATCCCCAGCCCTACATAAATTTTTAAATGTCAAACTACAAGGAACTAGTCTCACAGGTAGGGGTGCAGCCCTCTAGCATGGAGTCACCAAAATAGAATTATAGAAGTATAAGAGATAAACTTTAAGACAGTGAAATTTACAAGCCCTATTGTTTCTAGGAGCTTGGTGGGGGGGAGGGAGGAGGAAGAGACTGCGCACTCTTCCTTGCTTTTCACAGTCATCCCTATTTACGTTCCAATCTGAAATCAGCTGTGACATTAGAGTGAGAGTTTATGTTTGGCCTTTTCCTCAATGTAAAGTTTCTTTTTCCTATTCAGAAACTTCCACAATTTTTTTTTCTAATTTTAAAACAACATATTTGCTTTGAGGAAAAGTGATTAGACCTCATAGTTCCATAGTCTGAAGATACACTACTGTTCAGATTTTGTGTTTTCCCTGCCATACTTTAAAAATAGTATTCATTTTCATGGTTATGTATGTAGTTCACATTGCATATTTAATAATTATATTGGAAAATTTTAAACTTTAAGTCCTAATGACTACAACACATTCTCTTTAGTTGGTGACTTCATTTATCCTTGGGTTGCAGGTTCATACTTTGGCTTACAGAACTAGGTTGGACTACTGTCATTTATATAGTGATAAATAAGGGTTGATTTCAAGAAAATTCTCTTTACAATTAGAGTTGATGGGGAAAAAAACCCATGAATTTCTGAATCTTTAAAATCATTTAGAGTGAAACTTATGTTTTGGCTTTTTCCTCAGTATAAAGTTCCTTGTTGCTAGTTGGTAAGCTCCACATTCTCTTTTCTAATTTATAATATATTTGCTTTAAGGAAAATGAAAGAGATTAGGCTTTAGAGTTCCATAGTCTGAAGCTATGTTATTGTTAAGGTGGTTTGGGGTTAGCAAACCCTTCGGTTGGGTAGTTCAGGCATTTTTATTCAGTCTTTTAGTTTGGAATTTCCTGTGGAGAATAGAAGACTAATACTAGCCTGGATTTCTTCTTTTATTAAAGAAAAGTCATGTGCCTCTTTCCCTCCCTTCCTCCCTCCCTCCCTCTCCCTCTCTCTTTCTTTTGTTTTTCAGTTCTGGGGCTTACTCAGGGCCTGGTCATTGTCCCTGAGATTTTTCTGCTCAAATATTCTAGTGCTCTACCATTTGATTTATGACTCTTTTTTTCTTGTGGTCAATTGCAGATAAGAATCTCACAGACTTTCCTGACTATGCTAGCTTTGAACCATGATCCTCAGATATCAGCCTCCTGAGTAGCTAGGATTACACGTGTGAACCACCAGCACTTGGCTGTGTACCATCCTTATTAGGCAGCACAAGTGTTGGATTTGTTTCCCTTTCGCTTTAAGTTCACTTACAGTATTAAATGCTGTGTTTTCTGTTATTGGTTAATATATTTTCCTCAGGGTAGGATACTATTTCAATAAATAAATTTAAATATTTTAGTTTGGGGAATAATTTCTTCCTGAATGGTATCAAGTACTTCTTATGTTGTGGGGGTTTTAACCTTAATTTTATTCTTTAAATTTATTTTTATTGTCAAGGTGATATACAGAGGGGTTACAGTTACATCAATAATACTTTTCTAATCAGACTTGTTACCCCCTCCCTCATTTTCTCCCACTTTCCCTCCCATGAACTCCCCCCACTCCATATTGGTCAGTTAATTTCCAACATCTCATCTTGTGAGTATTGCTGTTGCATTGGTTTGCCTTTTGTCCTTTACCTCACCATTTTGATGTTCCCCTTCTCTTCCCTAATTGAGATAAATGTTTATACAATACCTAGGGTGTCAAAATCAAATCCAGTGGCAATAGGGGATAAACCATAGGAAAGAAAAATGAAAGAGAAAAGAAACAGTTTCACATAATACATCAAAAATAACAATAACAGCTGGGGATATAGCCTAGTGGCAAGAGTGCTTGCCTCCTATACATGAAGCCCTGGGTTCAATTTCCCAGCACCACATATACAGAAAATTGCCAGAAGTGGCGCTGTGGCCCAAGTGGCAGAGTGCTAGCCTTGAGCAAAAATAAGCCAGGGACAGTGCTCAGGCCCTGAGTCCAAAGCCCAGGACTGGCAAAAAATAAAAAATAAAAAATAAATAAAAATTAAAAAATTAAATGTATGAAAAAATAAATAACAATAATGAAAAACCTCTTGTTTCCATATCTTGGAATTCATTTTGCTTAGCATCATCTTATATGATCATATGTACACAGCTATTGAGCTTTTGTGATCCTCTGCTAGGAATATCCTAGACATATATTGATTATTACCAATGAGGGAAACCATGTTTCTTTGGGTCTGGTTTGCTACACTTACTATGATTTTCCGCAGGTCTTTCCATTTCCTTATGAATGGAGTGATGTCATTCTTTCCGATGGAAACATAGAATTCCACTATGTATATATACCACATTTTCTTGATCCATTTATCTACTGAGGAGCCTGAGAGTTGCCTATGAATTATCAGTTCTTTTGTCAATAAACTATCAGGCCTCTGGTAACCTTACACTGGATCAGACAGACATCTATATTGAAACTTTATTACAAAATTATAAAGCAGGGCTCTGTAACAAAAAGTACACATTTGGGGTTGCTTTAACACCCAATTAAGTCTGAGAATCATAATCCACTTGAAGTAACATTCACATCCAAAAGATTTCAGATTTATACAACATATATCATACACTAATTCCTTTCCTCTCTCTTCTATCTTTAATGGGTCTTCTTCTACAGGAACTCAGATCTGCTTAATTTAAATCCTTAGGTCTGGACCATTGTGAGCAGGTTACTATTGTGGAGAACTTGATCTTCCTCTGAGATGAATCTCTTAAACCAACACTGGCTGGCACAAGGCCTAATTTGGCTGAATCCTTTCAGGTCCAGAGTCTGAGGTTCAGTTGCTTGTGACTTTATTAACATTATAAACAATATTTTTCCCTCAGGTTTCTAAATTCTACCGAATGAACCATTTCTTTATATTCTTCTAGCTTGATTTTGACCTTATCCACCTGACCCTCATCTTTCTGTCTCCAGGGAGAAGTTGTGAAAATACCTACCTGGAGTCTCTCTTCTCCCTTCCCCCTGGAATGAGCTAAGGCCTCTGACCAGAAGTCAAAGGGAAAAAGATAATAAAGGAGTCCTCTTGAGGGTAGAAACAGCCAGAGAATACACTGAAAGGGAAAACAGAATAAACAAACAAAATGCAGATTTTATTTCAAGCCACTGAAAACAGGTGGAAGATAATGATTCTTGGATGATCCAATATTCAGGGGACAGCTGATGTGTGCACACTGAGATACTCTCAGTGTTACTATTCATAACAGTAATGTTTGACTTGGTTCAAGAGGAAATTCCAATCTTAGAGTTAACCATCTGGAAGCAATATTTCCTTTCTTGTATTCAATTAAGGCCCTTTACTATCACTATATTCTCGTATCCCAAACAGATTACATTTACAGGTCTGTATGTGTGTGTACATTTGTGCACAGGAATCTTCTTTCCATAACTTACAGAAATGTGTCCACAGGATAGTTCCATCTGCATAGCCACACAGTGATGTCTCATTGATGGAAGAAAATGCAGAAGCCAGTGTGCAAAATCTGGTTCCGTATAGAAAATATTATAGTGTCTGTCACTTTGAGGTTGGCATGTTTAATTATTCTGGGGACTCAAACAGCAGTCAACATACTGATGTGTTTTACAGCATGCCACAATGTGAAAAGGAAATGATAAATAATTTTTATTAGTAGAGAACTTTCATATTCAGACACTAAACTATGATAGTACAGATGAAGTAATTGCCTTTCAGCAAGTGCAAGACATTTGAAGGAATTTAAATGATCTGGAAAAATTAGAATTGATTGAATGAAAACAGAGTAGAGCAATTTTAGGGATGCAAGCTGTGGTGACATAACAAAGTAAATTCCTAGAGAGGAGAGGGGAGGAGAAGGGAGAAGGGAGGAGAAGGGAGGAGAAGGGAAGAGAAGAGAGGAGAAGGACAGAGAAGAGAGAAGGGAAGAGAGGAGAGGAGGGAGGAGGAGAGCATAGCAGGTGGTGCCTGCCAATGGAGCTGGAGTGGCTGGAAAAACAGACAGGAGAGCGGAGCTGAGCTGAGAGGAGCCTGAGGCCTGTGGGGGAGTCCAAAGCCTGAGGCCAGCAGCGAAGCCTAAAGCCTGTGGGGAGGCTTGAGGCTTAAAGCCTGAGGAGAGGCAAGGCCTGCGGGAAGGAAGCTTGCTCCTCTAGAAGTTTGGAGGCTGAGGTGGTTGGAGATTAAGGTGTGGAGGTTCAGACTTCAGGTCAGGACAGGTCTCAGGTCTGGATTCTGGGTAACTAGCCCAGGACAAGGTAGTGGCGGGCTAGCATTTGGAGGTGGAGGGCTGCTCTGGTTCTGGGTTTTAGATTGTAAATAAAATCCCTTTGTAAATAAAACCCCTTCCCACCTTAGGTTGTACCTCAATGGATTATTCTCACTCTCGGAATACAACAGTTCCCCCAAATCTATATGGCGGTGAAGGACAGGCCCACTTCAACCTAGATCCTGGTTTAAAAGAACCCGAAAAAAGAAAAAGGACCCATAAAGAAGCCCCCTTTTGGTTCCACTGTTAGTAGGAGTAGGGATTACAGGATGTATTAGAACTGAGTGAACAGGTTGCCTTCTATATGGCTCAGCTATAACAATCCATCTCCCACCTTGAGAAACAGCTTGATTCCCTCGCTGAGGTGGTCCTGCAAAATAGGCAAGGGCTGGATTTGCTCCTCATGAATCAAGCGGGCTATGTAAGACTTTAGGGAAGAATGCTGTTTTTATGTCAATCAATCAGGAATCATTAGGGAAAGCTTCACATTTGTTAAAAGAAAGAAAGAAAGAAAGAAAGAAAGAAAGAAAGAAAGAAAGAAAGAAAGAAAGAAAGAAAGAAAAAAAGAAAATAATAAAAAGCAAAGTAAATTCCTAAATCAAACTTGTAATAGAAATAGCAAGTGACATCTCACCTACTTGTGTGTGCATGTGTGACTATATATACACATGAGGTGTGTGTGTGTGTGTGTGTGAAAGAGAGAGAGAGAAGAGAAGATGGAGCTAGTGAGACAAGCAGAGATGCAGGTAGTTAAAACCAGTTACTGAGGAAGAGATAAGAGATTATGACATTGACAGAAAGCATAGAAAGACTCATGGAGAAGAATGAAGGAGAAAAAATCACATGAGACTATAGAGGACACAAGACAGAAAATGATTGAAATGAAGACTGTGGTATAATATCTGAAATGGCATTTAAGAAAAAAAAAGGGTGAAATGGTCTATTTGAGGAAGAAATTGGACCTGATCCCAATACAGTAGCCAATCCATAATAATTTCTCATAAACTTGAAGCATACAATTCTAGGTTTGAGGGTTTCTGGGCTTCAAGTTGTTTTGTGAATCTCCTGAAATTATACATGACCTTTTGCTTTCTGTGGTAGGTATATAATGATCAATACCTTGTGAGGTCAGGATCCATAGCTTTGAGAACAGAGTAGAGCAATTCTAGGGATGCAAGCTGAGATTCTCAAAGGACTCATGATCTTGAAAAACAGATTGAATTATGAACAAGAGGTTTACACAGCCATGGCTTTACGTTGATGAGTGGGAATCCTGGCCACGCACCCACTGAGCACTTGGGCTTGGTGGGGGAGCTGTGTCTGGGATGGAGGTGGGTGGACAGGAGAGAAAGCAGAGGTCAGCTGCTACTGCAGAGAGTCACAATGGTTAGAGGAACTGATGTTAACATGGAGTTAGCTGTGGAGATGTCAGAATGACATTAAACTTGTGTTTGCACATTGAGATTCTTCAACTGAGGACCTAATCTTATTGCTCTTGGAAATAAAACGAATGCATTTTCTAATTCGGAGGCTCTCTTTTCTTCCAATTGTTTATAAGGCCTGGGAAGGAAAATAAAGAAATCACTTCCAGGGCTCCGTAATTAGTTTTTCAGCCTCAAAACTGTGTGGGACCAATTTGCTATCTTATAATTTCTCCCATTCCAAGGAAATTTGTCCAATTTTTAGGTTACTTTTCCTTTGGGTTTTCTTTTTATTTCCCTCCATTGCTTGATATTAGGCAATGGCCATGCTCCCCTAAATGAATGAAAAGGGAAGAGCTAGTTAAAGTTTCTTAGTCTCACTTCTTTTCAGCAGTGTGAAGGCATTTGAGAGAGGAGGTGGAAGCTGCTACTTAATGAGGTTTCTGGATTGTTCATGTATAGATAAAATCCTATTAGTGATATAATGAGATAAGCTGAAAGCTTGTTCAATGTCCCATTCTATGTTGGATTCTGTAGCTATAAAAATCTGTCTTTCCATATAGCAAAGCCCTTTGCCAGGTAAGTGTGTTACATGATTAAAGGAAAAGCTGCAACATGCAGAACTTCAGAAGCTACTGTCTTTTTTTTCCAGAAGCAAAATTCCTTTAAAGGTAGAGCAAAAGCAGGTAAATCTCAAATAAGGATTTGGGAACTGAGTTAGCAGAAAGAGACAGAGATAGGAATTTGGTGGACTTGCCTTTAATTTTTCTTTTGAGATTTATGTAGAATATAATATAATATAGATAAAATGCATACATTTTCCCATCACTCAAGACAGATCCATTGAAAATATTTTGGTGAATGTATATGTATATATATAATTATTTTGTGAATATTCTAAGTGTAAATCAGTTTTCACTACACCCATGAATCTTTCAGGTGAGATACTGAGGAAGTTTTAGAAATCATTTCATATGTGGCATAAAGAGAACCCAGGTAGTAACTACAGTTTCTAGAATTCTTTACACCTATGTAATCATGTTGAGTGAATTGGAACTCACCAATTATAAATAAAATGAGTAGAGATAATATGTGTGGGGTTTCCAAGTCTGGTCTTTTAAAAGTTTTGTTGGACATTTAAAAAAATTTTTTTTTTTATTTTTAGTGTTTTCTAACTCGCCAAATTGGTTTACACAATAGATGCTTTAGGACAAACCTAAGAATCTACCTGTTGAACGTGGAAGTTCTTTTGCCAATCATGGAATCTGGATGAAGGGACAGGAAAGCTGTTGGCCACTTCCTCTGCCCAAGACTATCATGTGAGAAAGAAGTTCACTTTGAGTCAGAATCTCTAGGCTTTTGGGGGTCCGATTTGTTACGACAGCTTAACAACATGAATTAATACAGCTATATTGTTTAAGAAATAACATGGGTTGTTAATCATTAAGAAATGGACACAATAATTTATAGAGTTGTTCAACCAATGTTTATTGAGTGCCTACTAAATGCCAATCATCATTCTGGATGGTGGGGATGAAATTAAATGTATATCCTACAAAACTATAAGACTGAGGGAAGGGGTAGATAGGGGAAGAATCAGTAAGAATGTTGAAAGAGGTGGCACTGATCAAGGTATATCACATTCATAAACTTCCTTGTGAAATTTGCACAACTACTTAAAGGTAATAGTAAAAAGGCAAAATAAGAGATGGAGTGGAAAAAATAAGTAACGAGACAGACATAGCTAGCTGGTTAGTGTTATAATGCAATTGAAAATTGGCCAGTGTTATGCTAGTTGGTCAGTGTTATACAATAATTACAAAAACAAAAGAGATCTTGTCCCTGAAAGAACATTGTATTGTTGTGTGGGCTTAGTAGTCAGCAGGCTTGCAAACAAATAGGTGAGCAATCTCATTCTCAACGGTACCGTGCTTTAGAAAGAAATAGGCTGTGGAATGATGAGAAGTGCAGGATAGAGAAAGTCTTGTTTCAGATGGTGCCATGTGCATAGAAGATTCGTGATGAACGAGAAGGCAGCCACGTGGTGATCTGTAAGGTGGGTGTTCTGGGGAGGTGGTGGCAGATTCAGACACTCTAAGACAGGAAGGAGCTTACTGAGCTCAAGACACAGGAAGAAGGCTTGGAGGTAGCTGGAGATCAAGTCAGAGATGGGGTCAATCACGGGTGGCCTGATGGCCTTAGAAGATCGCATCTTCCGTTTCCTCCCAGAGAAGACCACTGGTCGCTGCTGCACAGATCTTGCATTGCGAAGAAGGTTGAACACCCAGGACCTCTTGTCATAATGCGGAGATGGCTGGGTGAGAGGAAGCGCTGGAGAAGATTGAGACTGGATTTAGCATGTAGTAATAGATGGTATTAAAATCTGATGATCAGTCATTGGCGGAATTTGCAAATGAAGAAAATGTGAGCAGAAGAATAGGGCTTAGAAAAATCTCTATCTTATTATCTGGGATCATATGAAGATTCTTATATTAATGCCTGATTATGCTAAAGAACTCAGATCAGCAAACTGTACCTTCTGAGCCGAACATTGCCTGCCTGCTGTCTGTTTTGTAAATAATAATTTTTAAGATAGCCACCCCCTACTATTAATTTTCATTTATGTACTCCACCTCTGCTTTTATAGAACAACAGCAGAGAGGAGAAGTTGTAAAGACATCTCATGGTCAGCAAAGGCTAAAATAGTTCCTATCTTTGGCTCTTTGTGGAGGAAATTTCAGACATTTATTCAGAAGAATTCGTTTTATGGCTTAGAAGGTTGCAGGAGGAATCTGGAAATGACATCTCTAAGTCTCATGCAGCTTCTTGGATCTCTCAGATTGAGGCTGGTTACTATTTATTGTTTCATTCTTTATAGCATATGTTTGCTTTAGGGCAGTCGCTAACAATCAAGATTAATGCAGATCAGCCATCACATGGATAATGTATTTGGTTTGAAAGAGAACTTAGTGACCATCTGGTCTAATTCTTTTAAAAATTTTGGAGGAGGAAACTGAACTCCACAGTCCCTTCTGTCAGTAGCTCAGGGCGAGTCAGTCAGTGGCAAAGCGAAGCCTAATGTGCCTGATTCTGGCCTCACAGTCCAGTGCTTTTTCCACTGAGATACACTAAGCACTTAAAAATAGACATGGGAGCCTGGATTACCCAGGGCAGGAATTGATGGAGATTCTCTTTAAAAGTCAAACTAACTAAAAACAACGAAGCTGTGGGTATGGCTCAAATAGCAGAGCCCTTGCCTTCATGCAAAGGCACAGAGTTAAATCTCCAATGCCGGACAAATGGAAGGAGAGAGGAACAAAGGGAGGGAAAATAAGAAGTAGAGGACAAACATGCCAAAGTCCTCTCTCCCGTGAGACTTCATATCATAATATCGTATCAGAATGGTCCTGTTTTATTTTGGAATATGATTCAAATATCCTTTCTCCCTTCTGTGTTTCAAATTTGTACTTATACTTCATTGGCATTCTGGCTTTGTTGAATTCCCATCTTTCAGTGCCTCCTTTGCCTGCAGTATCTCCCGTGGGTTACATTTCTCAGGTCTCTTGACTTTCCACAGCTTGCTGGAAGGGTATGGAGTCAAAGCAGGCTAAGGTTACATGTTCAATGAGGTTCAGAGAGCGTGAAATTCAGTGATTCAGAACTTGAACTCTTAATACCCTCACTTTGCCATTTGCTGTTCGTCTTTGTGATACTGCTCTTTGAAATTAGACCTCTACAGATGTTTCACTCACCTGGGCAATCTCTGATCCCTTTGAAATTGGCAACTTCTCTCAAGCTTGAGAGTGCAGCTAATTGTCAATGAGGATATCAACTTGATTGGTAAAAACATATTTTGTTGATGGGTCCTTCATAATACAGGAATCCTGAAGATCCTAGTACATGTTCCGTGTGGCACCGAATAAATATTTGATTAGATTAATGAAAAAAATATTTCATCAACATGAAATACTGAAAAAGAATCAAACTAGTAGCTTCATTTCAGACAAAGAACAGGGTATTCACCTTATTAAAAATTCCAGCTCAGCATTAGGCAGAAAAATATGGAGGGAAACAGACTCCTAAATTGATTCTATTGAAGTCTGTTGAGCTTTTACATTTTACTAACCACTGATGCAACAGGTATTTGTTGGGAGAATACTATGTATTATTATTTATTATCATTATTATGAACCTGAGGTCTCACACTTGTTAGAAAGCATTCTACTACTTGGGCCACATCTTCATTCCTTCTATTAGTATTTTGTACCAGAGATAAAATCTGACTCACTTTGCCCAGGCTGACCTCAAATTTGAGAGCTTCCTGCCTCCCGCCTGTTTCCTGTGTAGCTGGGATTATAGATATTCATTGTCAAGCCCGGCCCAGTTATTATTCTTAGTGCTACCTGTATATGACGGATTACGTATATTTCCTACTCTCAAAGAATTCTATTTATACTGGAAATCAGACAAGTAAATTACCGATTACAGTTTAGGATGATGCACACTAGAACAGCAAGAGGAACAGGATGTAATTGGAGCTGGGCTTGGAATAAGGCATGCATCTAGAATGTTACTGTAAAGGTTAACTCAGTTTAAAATAGGGGAGTGGGGGGAGGATTCCTAAGCTCATTTTAGGAGTGAAATGGGATTGTGGGTGTATGGGGAAACAGTAGAAAAATAACTGTTCTTCACATGTGAGAAACTGTTGGTACAAAGCACAGGTGTTTGTTTTGGGAATAGGAATTCATTTGGCTGGGATGTAGATTAGTTTGGCTGGAATGATGGAAACAGTACTGGTTAGAACTGATATTAGTGATGAAGTGTTTAGAAAAGCTATTAGAGGGAGAGAAGATACTATGCAAGATTTTGCCTCTCAGTGTAAAGACTTGTTTTTCATTGGTTTCGGGAGGACAGATGATCTGATCATAGAAACTAGATTCACAAAAGAAAAAGCCGAGAGTAACGCCTGAATGAATGTGCCATTAAATGCACAAGGGAGATTTTCAAGAGACACTTAACCACATTAATGATTTGTTCACTGTAGAGGTGTGAAAATAAGGAGAAAATGAGAATGGGCAGGTGATGTGTGAGGGAATCCAAGGGAAGATGAAATTTAAAATGAAGAGGAAATCTTAAGAAGGATGGTTACCTGTAAGAAAAGATACTCATCAGTTCACAGACTAATCATGGCCTATGGATTTATTCAATTGTGATCTTCACTGGAGAAATTTCTGAGGAATAATTAAAAGCTGGCAGAATATAGCATATGAAAATCATCAGTTGCCATTCCTTCTCAAAGTAAATACTGTTAAAATGTTTGTCTGGGTTTATACTGCCTGACAGTTTCTTCTATGATAAACAAAAATGTTCATGTATATATGTACTTTATAAGAATTAAATGACCTGAGGTACACTAGCAATATTTTCACTTAAAATTGTACAGTCGTTGTCTTCTTAATACTTAAAGATGTAGCTCAGACTGTCACTGCTTTAAAGGCAATTTTTGGCAGATAATTGCTTGTTCGATTTACTCCCCTGTTGAGGAGTATAATTATTTTCACTTTGCCCCTTTGACAAACAGTGTCTACAATCAATGTCTTTGGGTAGTTTTGTTGGTATTTGCATGTAATTTATTACTTAAATCAGAGTGCTAGGTCTGATGTATGCAAATTTATGTCATTATATATTTCCAATCTGTTTCTGAGGATATCATTAACCTAAACCTTCCTTTTCACAGTGTATTGAGTAGTTGGAAAAGGGTGGTTTGGTGTTAAACTTAACCCTATACAGAAGAAGAGCAGTCACATTTTGAAATTCTCTGAATTAGAAATTCTTTGCAAAAATGTCTCAAATATCTTGACTAATGGCTTTCTCTCATTCAAACATTTATTGGAAAAGTTGAATTCAACTATATCTAAGTTGTTTTGTGTTTTTTAAAAAAATTCATCTGCTTATTAATATGTTTTATAAGTGTACAGTTTATCTTCCTTACAGACAGGTGAAACACAGCAGTCTAGAAAACATTCAGATCAGCTTTCTCTTTCTGTAACCAAACAACAACAACAACAACAACAAAGATACTCATGGACAGAGGTTATTTTTCTCCCCACACATTCCAAATTACCATGAGAACAACTCCTATTTATTGCGCTTTGGCTGTTGCCCTTACCTCTCTGGTCTCCTTTGGGTGTTTTGCTTATCCCTCTTGTTCTAGAAGATATAGTATCATGTTGTGTATTTACTTTAGATTAACCAGAGTCTGTCTTTCATGATGAAATTATGCTTATTTCTGTGCTTCTTGTTTTCTACATATCAAGTTGTAAGATTTTTTTTTTCTGAGAAAGCCCCTATATTATTCAACTTTGGGCCCTCCAAGTTTTATTTCTATTATATAGGCACATTATGGTTTGCCTAAATCTTTTTGAATTCTTTCCAGAGATTTTAGAGACTCTGGGCAATTATCATAATGGATCCTAAGAGCACAAAGCATAGACATTCCCATTAAGTGCCTTTTGATGGCCGATGAAAGTACATACTTCTAAAGTATTCTTGCAAAAAAAAAAAAAAAAAGCCCCAACTCTAATCTAATCAAGTTTCTGTGTAGAACTATCCATAGACAGAGTGTCAGAGGAGCATACTAAATGACAATTTGGATGAAATAAACAAACCACAGACAGGACTAAATACTCAACACAAACAGTCTAGTTTCAATAAATAGTCATCAGAAAGACAGGAGAGGGCTGGGAATATGGCCTAGTGGCAAGAGTGCTTGCCTCATATACATGAAGCCCTGGGTTCCATTCCCCAGCACCACATATATAGAAAACAGCCAGAAGTGGCGCTGTGGCTCAAGTGGCAGAGTGCTAGCCTTGAGCAAAGAGAAGCCAGGGACAGTGCTCAGGCCCTGAGTCCAAGGCCCAGGACTGGCATAAAAAAAAAAAGAAAGACAGGAGAATTTATTGATCGAAGAAGACAAGTTATGTATCTTCAGTTGAACAAATACATTATAAAAGACATTATGGATAATTTGGATAAATTGGAAAAGTAATTGGTATTTTATGGTGGAAACAAATTGTTGCTATTTTTCTTTTGGCAAGCTTGGGATTTGAACTCAGAGCCTTTCACTTCCTAAGCAGTCTTCAGCCACACCTCCAGCCCATTTTTATGATGATTATTTTTGAGATAGGGTCTTTCTTCCTGCTCAAGGTGCCCACCTAGACCAAAATTTGCTTGGTTTAAGGCTTCCCACTACATCTCGGATGACAAACATGTACCACCATGCCCAGGTTGTTCCTGTTGAGATGGAGTTTTGTAGGTTTTTCTGCCAAGGCTGACTTTGAACTGTGATCCTCTAAATGTGGGCCACATACATAGTTATACATGGTATATATAAACCACCAGTGCTTGGCATGTGGCTATCTTTGACACCTTTCTAATAGTATGTGTAAAATATAATGTCATGTGTTTTCAGTTACTTTTGAAATGTTTATGAGAAAAACAATTTAATAACTAAATTTTGCTTCTAAAGAATGTAAGCTTAATAATGGTTGAAACTAGGGGTAAGGTTAATGATTACTGTGTTTTTACCAACTCTTAGGTCTGCTTAACCTTTTTATAATAATCATAAAATGGTTTTGGATCTGGCTAAATAAATTCATGAACATTTTAGTTAAATCTTTTTATTCATTCCATATATATATTCTCTTCCAGAAACCCAACCAGAAGAGAGTTTAAAGTGAGATTTAAGCTTAAAAGTATGAAGACACTTTTTTTTTTGGTATTTTAAATTGTTATTGTATAGGTGCTATAGAGAGAGGTTACAGTTATGTAAGTCAGATGAAAAGTGCATTTCTTTTGGAAGAATGTTACTCCTCCCCTCAATTTCTCCAAGTTTTTCTCTCCCATTCCCACCCACAAGTTGAATAGTTAACTTTCAACATAGTATCTAGTGAGTACCACTGCTCTATTTGTTCACCCTTTGTCCCTTCATTTCTGTGTCCCCTTCCCAAAGCAGATAAAGGAACAAAAGGACAACATAAAAGACAAAAGGAAAACATAAACAGCAACAAAGAAAAAAAATCAACCTCATTTCCACTTCCTGGAGTTCAATAAGTACTGTTTCATATGATCAGAGGCACATAAGGCATCCATGCTTTGTGTTCCTTTGCTAAGAGTATTCTCCTTTGGTCCTACTATGGGAATGTCTAGAAACTTGTGTGTATGTGTGTGTGTGTATTTGTGTGTGTGTGTGTGTGTGTGTATATATGTATATACCATCTAGTATGTTTACTTGTAGATTTATAGGCACATTCTAGCTACTACAAATGAGGGAAACCATGTAACCTATGTTTCTTTGGGTCTGGCTTACTTCACTTAATATAAATTTTTTCAAGTCTTTGTATTTCCTTACAATTGTTACAATATCATTCTTTCTCATGGATGAGTAGAATTTCATTGTATATACATACCACATTTTCATGATCCATTCATCCACTGAGGGATATCTGGCTTGACTGGGAAATCTTGGCTAAGGTAAACAATGCAGCTCAAAACAACATTGAGATGTCAACTCACCCCAATTAGAAGAGCCATTATCAAGAAAACTAACAATAACAGATGCTGGCATGGTTGTGACCAAAAGGGAACTCTATTACACTATTTGTGGGAATATAAACGTGTTCAACTATTCTAGAAAGCAGGATAGAAGTTTCTCAAAAGAAGAAATATAGAACTTCCCTATGACCCAGCAATTCCACTCTTGGGCATTTATCTAATAGGACACAAACAAGGCCACCCTAAAGCTACCAGCACAACCATATTCACTGCAGCATTGTTTACCAGATACTTTCTTAGCATAAGATACAAGAAATATGTTCAAAGTAGATTTATCTTTGATGAACATAAATTTGGATTGTTTTTTAGTATTCAAATTGAAGCTCACACATCTCTGGATACCTGAGATTTCCTTGTATCCTGTCCCTATTGCAAAGCCAGGAAGTAAACATCTCTTTTCACCCTTGCGGTGTGGAATTAGTGATGGTTGCACTTCAAAGGAGCTGAGACACTAGTATGAAAGAAAGAAGAAGGACAGGGTTGCATTCATGTTGGTAGAGAGAGTGAGCACCAAGGCTGTGCTGTTTGAGCACAGCTGTATTTTCTTTAGATGGGCACTCTCTTAGGAATCTCCCAAGATGGAGCTTTATCTGATCTCTGGACCACTTATCAGGTTGGAGAGACCATTGTTGCACTACTACACAACTTTTACACTAACTCTTCTTAGGTTATTTGTTGTATACTTATCCTGAGTACAAGGATCATCCATGAATTAAAGTTGATTAGAGTTTTGCTGTATTATTTAATTATGTACTAATAAGTAACACCCAGTTAAAAGCAAATGGAAATACTCCACAGGGAATACCTCTCAAATACCATGTGTATTTATGTGACATCCAGTTTCCTAGGAAACTCAAGGAATAGGGAGCTAGAAGAGATGCTTCTCACTCAGAGATGTTGGGGGTGGTTGTGAGAATTTATAATTTCTTCTCCACATGGTTGAACTACACTATAAAAGACTGATCCCAACCTGATTTTATA
The DNA here is from genome assembly GCF_023159225.1 of Perognathus longimembris pacificus. Classification (NCBI taxonomy): domain Eukaryota; kingdom Metazoa; phylum Chordata; class Mammalia; order Rodentia; family Heteromyidae; genus Perognathus; species Perognathus longimembris. The sequence goes on from NC_063162.1 coordinate 141,015,209, forward strand.
TGTGAGTAATGTAAAATGAATTAGTAGGGTAACTGTCTTCCTGTGTCTACAGTTAAATGTCCTGGAGAGTAAGTTATCTATACTTACCAGTCAGATATTTGTGTTAGTTTTCTTCAAGATCCTACTAACTTAGATATCTGTACACATTTTAGAGATTTTCCAAGAGAAAAATCAAAATATTTGGTTGAGAAAACGATATTCTTTGTGACAAAGCTATTGAGCTGGAAATTCTTTTCAAGGTCTGAAGGTAGATTTTGACTGTATTTATTTTGGGTTTGTATATCATTCACAACAAAGTGTTCATAGTTGTTAGGGTCACATGACACATACACATACTCTTTCTTACCCACACCTACTCTCATACTCTTATGCACCTCATCTCAGGCTCTTACATACTTTACTCCACAGCAGTATTGATAAGAGGGAGGAGGAGGAAAATGAAGATTCATGAAACCTGAAGGATCATCACAAACTCATAATTTATTGAATAATTGAGAATGGTAAGAAATCAGGATTGGCACCTTGAAGATTTTTTTCCTTTCAGATCCAGCAATTCCTATCCTTCATAATCTCAGTGGAGGACTTTTTGCTGCATTTCTTACCTGATAGAATAAACATCTGAATTCTAATTTATGATGATTCTGAAGATTTTGGACTATGTAAGGTTTTCTCAGTTCTGTTTTATTGGGAAGAGAGAATTAATCTTTAGTTCAGGAAATTGAAATTAGTCTGAGGACCAGTTTGGGTTGGTCAATCCTATTCTTGAATTTTCAAGAATATATATTTGCTTTTTCTCCCCCTTCTTAGGCCCTGGCTAATAAGTGATCACAAAATGGAAAAACAACAAAAATCATGTGTAGCAGTAACCTGAGTGATGGTAGAATGTATTGGAAAATGTTTCAGTTGGCAAAGACTACATTTTAGGTATTTGTGTAACACTTTAACTATACAAGTTATTCTGAAGGACTTGAGGTCAATTCTAAAAAAAATCCTTTAGTCAAAGAAATATTTCTAATGTTTTCTTTGTGAAGTGTGTGTGAAATGTTGTTTTTGTAATGAGAGGGCCAATGTTATTTTTAATATTTTGAGGATTAACAAAAACAAAACAAAACTGGAGAATCTGATAGTGTTATATAAATGAAGATTTTTTTGTACCCTTTTAAATATCCTACTTTGCCTTATAGATTGCTATTCCTATGCCACATCTGTCTCAAATGGTGTTGGTGGCTATAGCGCTCTTAGAACTTAATTAGTGCATCCTATAAAATGCCCTTTTGGCAATGCCCTTTCCTATTTGCCTCCTGTGCTGACAATGCTCATTAATTGTATAGTGCCTAATTATATTCATGCATTTCTGAACTCATCCTTTCTCTTTCCTGCCTCCCTACCACCCCTTACAAATTCAACTCAGTCTTTGTTTTGCCAATTACTTATGCTAAAAAGTAAAGGAAAGTTTGAACTATATGTAAAGAAAAAGAACTTTTATGAGAACAGGGCCAAACTCAAGACACCCATAAATGAAAAAAGTTTTCAAAGCTGAGCATCATAAACAATCATGTGATAGGACTGAAACTCCCAAAGGGGTTTATTTGGGAATATTGAAGTTGGCTTTGTAATGATGCTTTTTTTTTTTTTTTGTACAGAAACTGCTTGACTTACTGTGCTACTTCACTGAACACAAAAGAAACTTTTCTTCCAGTTCCATTAAATTCTCTTATAAAAGTAGTTTTACATGTGAATTGAAGGAGAAATTGTCTCAGAGACTGAACAGCAGGGGAAAATGCGGCTGGAATCTAATATCATAGGCAGAATGAATATTAACTATTCTTTTAAAAGGAGGATCTGCTAAGATAATGAAATCTGTCATCTTGATTTTGAGAGCAACTACATAAAATCATGCCTAAAGGCCAGGCAGGTTTGAAGATAAACCTTTTCAGCTCATGATTGTCTGAAGGTCTGTCTCCTCAAAAAACCTATGGTAATTTCCTACTGGTCCAGGAGATGTATTGGCAGGTGGGTCTTTGGGAGGGCATTGGACCATGAAAACAACACCTTGAGGAATGAGGTTGGTGTTCTTATAGAGGAGTGCCCAGAGAGCTTGTCCATCTCTTCAGCTATGTGAGATTACAGTGAGAACATCACTAGAAAATGAATCTTAGGGGGTCTCCACCTTAGACCTCTTAGTCTCTAGAACAGAGAGAAAAGACTCTGATAGGTTGTTACAGCAGCTGAAGGAGACAAAAACACTTCCTTCACTGACATCTTTACAGCAAAAGAGATAGATAGATAGATAGATAGACAGACAGACAGACAGATAGATGCAAGAGGCAGCACATAAACAGGGGACTCTAACATTTTTTTTTATGCAAAGGCCCGAGCATAGAACAATATCATTGGAACTTCCAGACTGACTATTTCTTTATTTGGGAGATGAGGGAATAGGTAAGAAGCTGGAGTGCCACCCATTTCAGTGGAGATGTGGAATCAAAAGTAGTTTGGTGTGGGAATGAGACAAGGAGAGGACAGAACTATCAAGAAGATTCCACTTTTCTTAGGAGGAAAAGCATTTATTCATGAGTGGAATGGAGTTAGAGAAATGGTGAAAGGTAACCAGAGCTAAAGGCTTGTTAAATAAGTGCCAAGTGAACTCTGGATCTATACCTGATCCTCAGGGTTGACTACATATCATAGAATATAGTGAAGAAAACAATTATTTTCTTAAAAAAGATGATATTAATATTTTCTCTCATAGAGTAATTGGAACTTTAGCTAATAATCTTCAGCAGTCATATTGGTGCCTGGACTTCAGAATGGATGGAAACGTTATTATACTCTTCAGAAAGGCAAACAGTAATGGGAGGGGCAGGAAAGGAAGGGAGTTGGAGAAGAAAGGCATCAGAAGGTGATGTATAGTGGATTACATGTTGGACACTACCAGGACTGATCTTTGACAGCAGGCTGGACAGAAAACTCTTGTGGAAAGAAGTTTCTTCAATTTAAATGTCTCCTTGATCTTACAAAATAAAAGGAGCAAAAGAACAAAGTGAAAAGCACTATCAAAGTGAAAATAGTGTGTTTGTATGCAAAAGCATTTTAAAACACATCTCCCAATCTTCTAGCTTGATTGCTGCCCAGGATTTGTGGAAATTCAGAACTGTTAAACTACCTTTTCAAAGAAAATCTTCTATACTTCCAAATTTGTTTTGTGGTTTGGGTGTTTGAGTCAAAATATCATAGGGCTAAGTTTTATGTTCAGTTTGGTGCTGCTGTGTGGGAAAAATCATTTATTAACTCATAACTCCAAGTTCTTTCAATTTCTGGAATTGTTAATGAAATATCTGTCACAAAATGATACTAGAAATAACATTGTATTAAACCCAATCTATTGCTTGGTATCTAAGACACTTCCTAAATATATTATAGCCTCATTATTTTCTAATAGTGTGAAACTGTCAGACAAAAATCACATTGAAAGTGAATTTACTCCTCTCATCCAAATGAATTAATATCCTAAGTTAAGGAGAACTTGATGTTCTCTACAGTCTGCATACAAATCTCTCCTTGAATATATCAAATATTCTCTTTTCTTAAGAGCACATTTCCTGGTATGTGAAAGTTAGGTGTTGGAAAAATGATTATAATCCATGCAAAAGATTTATCAATAGCTTCCTTTGTGATATTGGTAATTTTAGTTGTCAGAATCAGAGGGCTGGCTTTAACTAACGATCTTCCTCCAAATATTTATAAATATTCAAAGCTATTACTGAAACCAATGACAATTTAGAAATAATAAAAGTGGTCTAGTGATATATTTATAGTGCCAAAAGAGATCTTATGGCATTATTCATTTGATTCAAATCATTGAGTTAATTTAATTTTATCTCTACAAAATAAAGAAGATGAATTATAAATCATATATAAGGTTAAACAGTACAGGTTAAATAAACTCCTTTCTGAAAGTAGTAATGACTTTGTAAAGTGTATCCAAAAATTTAATTATTATAACTAAAATACAGACTAATTTAAAAGATATGGTATATATTATAGGGACAGTGAGTTTTGTTTTAGAATGACTCCTTCAATTCTCCTAACAACATACACAAAATCTTCATCATCACTAGTCTTAGGTTAGAACCAAGAAATGTTTTTTTTTTCTAATAATGAATGTGGATAAAGATATACTGAGGTAAAGTTGCTCATGGACAACTGGAGAAATATAACTTACAGCAACCATATGAAGGATTATTTGAAAAAATAACAAGAAAAAGAAAATAGAATGTGGCTAAAATCTATTCACCTCCATTCGTTTCAATAGGACTTGGGGTATAACTTTAATATAAAATATATTATACACACATATATAAATATTCTTTATGTAAATATAACATCTGTAATCTTTGTATCATCTATATATCATCTGTACATTGATGTATCATCTATCCTGTATCCATCCACCCACCCACCTACCTACCTACCTACCTGTCATTATATCATTTTCCAAAAAACGAAAAGACATTACTTTCTCAGAGACATACTTTTTTGCTGTCAGGTAAAACTACATGAAATGGTATAGAAATTCATAACCTGTAAAGATATAGGTAGTAAAGATGGTCATTTAGGGTGAAATAAGAAAAGGCTGCAGAATAAAGAGAGGATTCTTTGGCCTCATTGTCTTTGAGGGGCACTCTCAGGAGGGGTTTAAAGCTTGGCAATGGGCTGGGCGTGAGTGATCTTGTGGCTGTAGATGTGACATTGGAGGGATGAGAGCAAAGAGAGGAGGCAGGCAGGGCCCGATGAAGGCTGAGGCACCCGCCTTCCTCCATGGAACACAATGTTCCTGTGAGTCAAGTCGCTGTTAGAGACACTGATGGATGAGTTCCTGTAACAATAGGGGGCAGAGATAGATGACTAAACCTGAGGAAGAGTTGCCCACATTTGAAAAAAAAAAAAAAGGAATCGAATTTTGAATTTAGGAAAAAATGATTCAGGGCTAGCTGTGGAACATAGAGTCTGGTTGGTTAAGATTTTTCTGCAAGGATGGAATCCTTGAATATAAATCTGAAGGTTAGAATTATAGTAGTTGTTTCTCCCAGCATGGCATTAGTAAGTGTTGGAAAATCCCAAGCAAAACTTTTACTTTTGGAGGGTTAATAGGTAGCTAAGCTATAATGAAATCTTTGGAAATGACCACATGTATACTATTTACTACATTATTAGATTTGCTGTAAAGTTAGAAAATCATCCAGGGGCAAAATAAGTAACAAAATAAGACCCAGTGAGCTGAAAACTCACTAAAAGCAAGCTACAGGCAAGAAACAAACTGGGGAATGGTAAAATACAGTCTCATTTTTCTTAGATATTCAACTGTGAGGTACAGGAGGCCGAGATCTGAGGATTATAGTCTGAAGCCAGCAAGGGCCAGAAAGTCCATAAAACTTTTATCTTTAATTAACCTCCAAAAAGCTGGAAGTGGAGATGTGGCTCAAGTGTTAGAGTACTATCCCTGAGGAAAAATGCTAATGGATTGTGCCCAGGCCCTGAGTTCAAGCCCAGTACCAGCACAAAAGAAAATCTCATAAAACAGTGCTAGTGAGAATGTGGGAAGAAAAGGAACTTTCACACACTGTTGATAGGAATGTAAGCTAGTATGGTCATTATCCAGAACAATATAGAGGTTCCTCAAAAAGCAAAAATATATCTACCATATGATTTATTAGTTCAACTTCCGAATATATATATACACATATACATATATATGTATATATATGAAATGAAATCAACAAGGCAAAGAGATACCTATGTGTTCATGTTTATGTGACACTCTTCATCCAAGCTAAGAAATAGAATCCACGTGTGTTCATACATGAATGAATAAAAGTTTAGAACAAGGTTTAGATACTCAGTGGACTACTACTCAGCAGTGAAGAATAAACGTGTCTTGTTAATATGCATAAAACATACAGATGTGGAGAACACTATGTTAAGTGAAATAAGCACACTGGCTTCCACCAAGTACTGGCTGTAGTCCCTCCTACGAGAAAGCTTCCTGAACTCTGCTTCCTGAGCTCTAGCAGGCCTAATTACGGCTAGAGGCTCTACATGTATCAAGTCAAGCACTTTAAGATGCACCCATATTTCACAACAAACAGGCTTTGCTGTAGAGAATTGCAAGGACTTTTAATTTTGAGATGATTTATACATCATCTACTTGACTTTAATGCTATTTCATCTTTATTACAGATAAAGCAAAAATGGGTTGAAGCTGTTAGAAATGAGGAAGGGGGATGAGGAATGGGGTGTGAGTTTGCTGAGGCTACAACATGTACATGCATAGAAACGCCACAATTCACCCCTCCTTGTCCAAATAATCTATGAGGATAAAAAGTTTTAAGGAACAACATAGGACAGATGGTACAGGCACAGAGGAGAAGGCAGAGGCTACAGGCACATTAGTTCTTCTTGGACTCACTTATACATAAAACTTTATAATAATGCATTTGGAATGTGAGAAACCTCTGGCATGTATGCTGTATAAACACCCTTTTTCTATTTTTAAATATTTTATTAATTTATTTTAGTGTTGGTCCTGGGGTTTGAACTCAGGGTCTGGGCTCTGTCCTTGAGCTTCTTGTGTTCACCCTCTTGAGCCACAGCTCTGCTTCCAGATTTCTGTGATAAACTGGACATAAGAGTCTCACAGACTTTTCTGCCTGGGCTGACTTTGAACTGTGATCCTCAGATCTCAGCCTCCTGAGTAGCTAGGATTGTAAGTATGAACCACCAGCACCCAGCTTTAAATTTTATTTTTATCTTTAAGTAGTTGTATAAAGGAGTTGCTATTCAACCAAGTAGTATATGCATACATTGGCAGTCTTGATAAATTTGAATGGCAGTACTGTATTTCTTACAATTTTGGAGGCTGGGCTATCCAAGATCAAGATCACAGCAGGTATGGGGTCTGGGGAGAGCTGTGTTACGTGTCCATGGAGGTATCTTGTCAAGTGATTTTTCACATGCAATCAAGATTGAGGGACCTGAATGATGTCCATGAACTGGAATCATTTGACCACAACCACGTAGAGAACAGCTTTTGAGACTGCAGCTCTGAACCCCTTTCACTCAATGGCCACATTCAGAATAAGCTGGATCCAAAGAAAACAGTGATGGCACAACAGGAGACCAAGTCATGCATTCCTAGGTGTTGGCTTTTCAACATTGGACAAAACATTTGAAGGAAACTTGATTAAAATGATCCAACCCGGAAGAGATTTGCATCCATTCTGTGAAGTCTGTGATCTGTATTCCTTTACCAGGACAGATAAGTCAGCAAACATGATGGGTTACTTGCCTTAACGTTGATATATAATATAGGTTTCAGGCTTCTCGTGTTGGCAGAGCTCTTTCCACAGTCTCTGGGATTTCAGCTCGACCACGTGGTTTTCCCTGTTGACGTGGGCACTGACTATTTCTGACTTAGCCTGCCAGTGGGCCGAACTCACCAACTGCTCGGCTAGCTGAGCATCGCAGCTGTCTCTCAGGAGAGGTGCCAACTGTGATAGTTCGCTGCTTTAAATAATCAGGTACTTGTGAGTCACTACTGGTGTTTGGGATGCCAGTCGGCTGGGTGTTTGTTGGTGCTGAGGATTACTAATGAGGGAGCAGGAATGATGGGTGAGAGTTGGTAGTAGGGATCTTTCATTTTACTATGTGTGAGCTTGGGGGGAGAATGGCAAGGGAAGTCTTCTCATTCTCTGTACCAGCCCAAATTTCAGAGACTGATTGGAATTCATCAGCTCTTTAATCAGGGATAGAATGGCCATTTGCTGGGGGATTCCATAGCATGAATTTTCTACTAAATGAGAGTTGGGACCCAGAGGACCACCATTGTATTTTCTAGCCATGAATCTCCCCATGGCAACACAATTACGTGGGTGGTGGTGGGAAAGGCAAAATTCAAGATGACAGCAGAGCCATGGAATTTTTCATAAGGAAGAAAAAAATTCCTTCAGATTGAGAACAGCTATTCCCGTTAGAAAAAAAAATGAACAGAAATACATTTGAAACTATAGCAGGAAGGATGAAATACCAATTCCAGTCTCTCCACTTGAAATTCACCAGTGTGACCTTGGAAGTAGTATCTTTTCTATGTGCAGCACCAGAATATCTGGTCTTGGTAGTGAGAGTCTAAATCACATGATGGGTATTGCCTCTTATTTTCAGAAGACTGCATCAGCATCTTTGATTGCACGAAATTAGTCAGGGTGCCATTTTCATGAGCCAGAAGAAAACATGTCTGAATCTCACCACTGTGAGCCAGCTTGAAGTTTGTCAAGTTGGAGTCCAATTTTAGTTTTAGAGCTTTTATAAGATTTGCTTGAAGTGTACTTTAAACTAGCATTGTTAAATTAGGAGATTTTAGAGCTTGTGGGATTTAAGGTTGGTCAGTATGAACTATGTATCTTGGCCTGCTAGGAAATGATTGCCTTTAATGGTAATGCTTCTTGCACTTAAACATCTGTCATTCCTCTTAATTAGAGTAAAAGAGCTTCCAAAATTCTAGTCACCCAGGAGCAACTAGGGATCCATAGACATGTTTTGATGAGTCTACATAGAACTAAAATAAGATTTAAAAATGGTTGACATAACCATTCCTAGCTGTAATTATTAACTGGGTATGAGTAGCTGCTGCTATATTTAAGAAAGTATTCATTAGTGTGGCATTTCTTTCCTATCTTTTCCAGTTGTTTTATTTTCATCTAATATTGACATTCTATAATGCTAATGACGAGATCTATATGTCTTTCTGCAAGACATTTGAGTTTACCATTTATGTCCCAGAGTCTTTATCTGCAGAAATTTACTGTGGAGCCATTGTTCTCTCTATACAGTGAAGCTCCAATTTATGACCATTTTTTAAAATGCCAATCTTCTATTCTCTATTCACTACCTATCTATTTAATTTTACATGTTGTAAAACTTAGAGTAAACCTACAGTACAGTAGCTTCTTTTTCTCTAGTATTCTACATGACAGAATCTCAGATAGTTTTCTAGAATCTTGGGTGGTGATCTTGGGTTTCTTTAGCCAAGAATTCCTATTAGGTGGAATCTATCTTTGGTTAAAACAAATAAGCACATCGATTTCATCTTTGAACAGGTAAGTTGTTTTCCCTGTCATCAGTAGATGTAGACATAATCCTTTACCTGGAATGTTGCTTTCAGGTATGTACTGGGTTCATTATTTCCTTCTCTGGTCAGAATCAAGACATAGATTGGTCATATCTGTCTTCCTCAGGGTCACCTGTACAACCAGCTTTCTGTGGAATCTTCCAGAGTTAATTCTGAAGCGTTATATGTTTTCCAGAAGTAATTTCTCTAGGAAAAATTATTCAAGGTCTTGAGGATTGTCTAAAGAAGATAATCCCAAAGGCGTTTCTCCTTGACTTCACTTTGCCTGAATTACTGAACCTTGACCCTGTTAGTGGCTGTGGAATGAAACTCCAGAACACATTACATTTTTCAGCAATTGTAAAGTGTGGGCTTCTAAGGAATCTGGCATAATTTTTGAAGTTTCCTATATTTGTACTACATGCACATGTGTATATATAAAAATAAAGCACCAGAGGCTCAGGCCTATAATCCCAGCCAGGCAAGAGGCTGAGTGAGATCTGAGGATTCCAGTTTGAGCTAGCAGGGGCAGAAAAGTCCCCATGAAACTCTTACCACTAATTACCCACTCGAAACTGGAAGTGGTGCTGTGGCTCAAAGTAGTGGAGCACTAGCCTTGAGCAAAAGAGCTCAGGGACCGCGCCCAGGTGCCTAGTTCAAGTCCTCGGCCAAAAAAAAAAAAAAAAAAAAAGGCAATTAAAGATGAATTGTCCTTAGAATTCAGTCGGAAAAGCTCATTTTGTATATTCTGTGGGTAAAACTCACTTTGTATATTACCTTTAATCAAAGCTTTCCATTTTTCTTTGTCAGTTTGGCACACAAAATTTATCTTCTTTTTCTAGGTCTGAGGACTCAATGGAATTGAGTGGTGACAATATTCCTATTGAAAAGGTGTGTGTGTGTGTGTGTGTGTGTGTGTGTGTGTCTATGCATGTGTGTGTGTTGCAGGGATTTTAAATCCAGGGCTTCATGTGTACTAGGAAAGCTTTCTAGTTGAGTCACATGTGTATCTCCTTGTGCTTTAGTTATTTTTCAAGTAGGATCTCCTGCTTTTTCCTCTGGTCCAGCCTTGGAGTCCTCCTCCTTGCTGCTCTGCATGGTAGTGAGGTCAGGTGGGAAGCACCATACTCTGTTTGCTCTTTGAGATGGGTCTTGTTGGCTTTCTGTTTGTGCTGAAGGTGGCATCATTGCCTGTCAAGTAGCAGGGATTAAAGGCATTGGTTTTGTTACTGTTTTGAATAGTAACTTGGGATGTCCATAAATTTCAGATTAAAAAAACCCAACTTTTCATTTAGGATGACAGAATGGAATTTTACAAATAGCCAAATTGGGAATCAGTATTATTAGTTTTATTATGTGACACATGCTATCTGCACAGTACCCAGTTCAGAAGGGATTAAAACATTAAATAAGGGCAAATATTTTGACCCAGAAATTCCATTTCTAAAGCATTTATTTTTAAGGAAGATCATTAAGAATTTATTTAATGAGGGAGTTTTGACAGTGAGAAGAAAGGAAAAATATTTTTAAATGGTTTGAAATGTTCTAAATCTGCTTAAAACCATAAACTCAAATCCAGGGAAGACAAAACAATGAACTTCAAGTAGAGGAAGCAAAGAATACTGTATCAAGGCACATTATAAGAAAGTTGTTAATAATCAAGTATAAAGAGAAAACATTAAAAGCAATTAGAGATAAAAACCTATTATCAACAGAAATAAAGGACAAGAATGACAGTGGAATTATTTTTCCAAATTAGGTAAATCATAAGGCTCAGAAGTAGCATTCTTAAAGTAGTAAAATGAATAAGCCCAACCTAGAATTTTATATTTATTCAATTTTTTTTATAATTTATATCTTTTCTGTTCCTCAGTACCAAAAAATGAACATTAGTTAAACAGCAAATAACGTTTTTTTTTTTTTTCAGATTAACAAAACTGAGAGGATTAGAAGACCAAAAGATTAAGAACTGTTGGTATTCACCATTACTTTCTTTTTCAGATAGCAAAAATAAAAATAGTGTTGTATGGAAATAGTCAATTAAACAAAGAACTAAAAATCATTGGAATGATAAATATATGAGTGAGAGATCTTAATTCAGTTTTAATTGGAAAGGTAGTTGACAATACAGCGAAGAGATACCAACTGTGTACTAAGTGTCTGAAGACAAAAAAGGTATGAAATCAATAACTCAAAGTTGAGCAGTGAAATGGAAATATATTCTTGGTGTTCTTGGATTAGTTACAAGTTTGTGTAGTACTGTCTGAAGTGAATATGTGATCAATTGAAGGTGCAAACCCTATAGTAACCACATAAAAATAAAAAGGAATTATAACCACATACATTGGCTAATGCCTGTAATCCTATTTATGAGATGTAGGAGGTTCTTGGTTTTTGTTTTGGGGTGTGTGTGTGTAGTGAGTGTGTATCTACATGGATCCATTATTTTCTCTTTTTTTCTTATCAATGTGACACAGTATTAAATAAGGGTAGAAAGGGTAGATACCCATGTCTTCCACCCTTTTTTTTGGAGAAAATATTTTCTTCATTTAAAACATTTAAATTAAGTGAAACACATACTTTCTCTTCCTAGTTTCTTCAGAAAATTTTCGTGTGAAAAACTGCTGAATTTTGCTAAAGGCTTTCTCTGCATCTATTGAGAAATTTCAAATATAATTTTATTGACTAGTTTCCTGTGCCTTTGTGTTTTCAGCTCCTTCTGTCCCATGGGTTCTTAAGTTTTGTCTTATTTTAATTGTGTATCAGAGTTCCTGTAGGTTGCAACTAGTTATTCATTTTTTTCACTTTGTTGTTGTCTGAGTGCAATATTTTCTCAGCCTTACTCTCTACCTCTGATAGTCTCCCTTCTTCTTAGTCTTGTCTATTGTGTTTTTTATTTGATTTATTGGTTTTTTATTTCTTACATTTCTGTTTATTTTTTCTCCTCGCAATTTCCTTTTTCTTTTATCTTCTCGATTTCTCATATATATATTTTTGACTTCTTTTGGTTCTTGAATTGCATTCCTAACTTCAGTTTCCTGTTTATTTAAATCGTCTTTGGTAGCTTTGATCGTTTTTGAAGTAGACTTTCAATTCTTTCATATTTTAGACACACATTTATAGTGCTAAATGCTTGTATAACCCTGTGTCACATAACGGCACTTGACCAAAGACAGACTCATGTATGCAACAGTTCCAAGATTATATAATCTACTGTTAATTTAACTGTCTAGTTTGTATAAATATACTGTATGATGTTTGTACAAAGACAAAATCCCTTAGTGGCTTATTTTTCAGACCACGTCCCTTTCTTGAGTGGAGATGTGTGATTTCTTTAACTAGGAAGAAAATGTTAAATAAACAAGAGAAGACTGAAGAACAAATGAAAGTGAGAGAAGAAAAGATGAAATGAATCCAAAGAATGTAAGATTGGTTGAACATTTGAGAACTACCTTCTGTAATTCATCATATTTACAGACAGAAAAGAAAACTCTTAAGATATCAATAGGTACACAAATAGCCACTAGTAACATTTAACATTTACTCAGGATAAAAATCTGAAAAAGAATCAAGCCAAGTTAAATTTCCTCAAGCTGATGAAGGCCATTTATGAATACTCTACAGTTAGTATCACACTTAAAAAACACTTTACTCCTATCGTAAGGAAAAAAGGAAGATATCTCCTCTCTCCACTTCAATTTGACATTGCTCTGAAGATCCTACGAGTGTAGTAATGTAAGAAAGAGTAGCAATAGAGATTGGAAAGAAAATGAAAATAAAATGATTATGTTTTCTATACAGAAAAATAGAAAAGTCCTTAAAAAAACACCCAAATTCCAGAATTTTTTTTTTTTTTGCCAGTCTTGGGCTTGGACTCAGAGCCTGAGCACTTGTCCCTGGCTTCTTTTTGCTCAAGGCTAGCACTCTACCACTTGAGCCACAGCACCTCTTCTGGCCACTTTCTATATATGCGGTGCTGGGGAATCGAACCCAGGGCTTCATGTATACGAGGCGAGTACTCTTGCCACTAGGCCATACTCCCAGCCCCCAAATTCCAGAATTAAACTAGTTTAATATAATATCATAATACAGCCCAAAGTTAAGTCAACTGGACTCCTAGGCACTTTATTACAGTAATAATAACATATAGCTAATATCTAATTTAAATGATATACACATATGAGATGCTGGGTGATCAAACAAAGCATTGCATGTGACATCTTCAGACGTAAACTAAAAATGAGAGAAATGAAAGAAAACGTATGTAACTGGGGGGCTATATTATGTTTGTAAGTGAGAAAACTTATTTGCTATTGCTTTTCTTTTAATTTCCCCCAAATCTGTCCATAGCATCTTCACAATTTTAGTGTCAAGGGGGTGGTGGCTCGTACTTCTGATCCCAGCCGCGTGAGTGGCTGAGATTGGGAGGATCAAGGTTCCTGGTCAGCCAAAGCAAAGAAAACAGCCAAGAGACATCATCCAATAGAAAAACAGGAGGGATACTGATATATACCTGTCATTTGAGCCTTGGCAGGAAACAAAAAATAGGATTGTACCTAGACAGGAAGCAAAGCCCTAGCTCAAAAATAACAACTGTAGCTCAGTGGTAGAGCACCTACCTAGCAAGCATGAGGTGCTGAAGTACCCAGGTTTTGGGGGGAGGAGGGAATGGGAAAATATTTACTATAAAGTTTCAGTATCGGGGTATTATTGATAAAATAATATATACATACACCACTCCACATGTATCAGTAGAAGTATAAAATAGTAGAACGATAAAATAGTTACAAATAATCCTATCCAAAAGGGCTTACCTAGGATTCCAGACTCAACGTATTTAAATCAGAATTGACCGCATGCCACACAATATGGTAGCTGTGGGCAATGATCTTGCAAAGAAGGAAAAGTCTAAAGCAGAGCGAATTAATGGGAATAGGGGATGAAGGGCCTGAAATGAACAAAGACTTTGCCAGGCACTGATATTGAGGAGGAGTGATGTGTTCTCTTCCGTGGATAATACCAAATGGGTAGAAGTTGTATTTCTTGGATTGGAAGATGAAGATGAGTTGGGAAACAGAAAGATGTGTCTGTAGATTAAAGATGCCATATAGAGCCTCATTCACACATGTACAAACAAACTTTTGGAAAGCTTACTTTTTAAAACTAAAAAAAATGTTTTAAAACACAGAGGAAAACAAAACATTGGAAATGAGGTGAATAGAGTCCATTTTAATTTATCCTTGTGTATTGTTTGGACTTTTTACTATGTGTGTCTTTTATTCAAGAAATAATAATAGTAAAAACAATTTGCTAAAGGATTTTTATCTGGGTCTTTCTTAGCCTTCTATGGAGTTGAGCTTGCAAGGAAAAGGAAATGAATACTTGATTTCTAGCTGTGTAAAGTAATGTTTGAAAGGTTAACAGAATAATAGTGAGTGTAAATTAAAACCATCAGCAAGGGCAGGGAGGGAAATGAATAGGAGAAGTTAAAGGGGAGGGGAGAGTTGTGTTGGTCATAGGGCTATGTGTTTTCTGTTGTGGTGGTGTGGAGGGTATTACACATAAACAAATTTGTAAGCCCCTTTTGTAAATGTGTCCCCAGGGGCTTTTGTGTGTCTGTCAGCAAGCAGTGGCTCCTGCAGAGAACTGAGGAGGAGAAAGCTAAGCAGCAATTCACTTTAATCCTGTATTTTGCATTCAGATGAATATGCAAATAGGTCCAGCTAAATGAACCTGGTTACAGTATCACTTTGAAACTCATGCTCAGTTATTTTAAATGGGCAGAATAACAGCGACACTAGTGAGTTTAATTTATCTTCCTTTGGAATCGTGTGGTTTGGGGATCAATGTGAAGCGATCTACATTAATCCATTTAAAGGGCATTTGTGAGGGATAAGCATCTCTCTTGAATGTCAATAAAAGAGGAAGAATACCCTTTGTACAACAAAAGATAATAAACAACAAACAAAAGACATCTCTAAAAATGTTTCCTTACGCTTTATATTTTGATGATATGGCATATTTTTATATTTTATAAAAATTAAATGAATGAAATTGAACCGTCAAATGCACGAATATGATATAGGTACATATATGTTTATTTGTTAACCATGTCTCTTATCTATCATGTCCTAGTTTACGTAGAAAAAAAAACATCAGCATAAACCTTTGAATCTAACACAAGAATTTCCATTTCTTTTCACCACCTCTGTTCTTGCACCATTCAGTCCTAGTGAATTTTCTTTTTTGTTACTCTTACATGGAAAGTTCTTTCCGCTCCTCCCCCAGGAGGAAAGATTTCAGTGCAAAGAAGATTATTTTAATAAAGAAATTTTACATCACGAAATTTCAACCAAATGACTCATTCACGGTATAACTCCACTTCAGGACAGGAATAAAAACAAAAACCTCTGGGCAGGCCCTTTCCAGAAAGATTTGGTTCAGGTCCCGACAGGAGGCCAGGCCCAGGGTACAGAAACGCGGCGGAAGGCCCAGCTACTTCCTGTGGGCAGACCGCATGGTTTTGTCCATGGTTCCTTGTCCTGTGGACAGCCAATGCGCCATTGTAAGTCTTGGGGATGGTGAACTGCTTCGGAGTGAGCATCTTCTTTCTCCTGGGATTTTGTTGTTGTTATTAAATGCAGATGGGGTCTCTCATACCTTTAATTCTCTTCCGGGACTGGAAGCATACTGTCCCCTCTCTAGAGCCAGACACCACAGCGAGGGGACATGCTCTTGGAGGACAGAGGAGGGGCAAGGAATGTAGAGGAAGCCAAAGGGACATGGGCTCAGAGCCTCGGGCACGGGTTCTGTGCAGAGGACACTGTCCGCATTTATTCTTAGGGACGAATGATCAGAAATTCATTTTGGTGTCTTTAGACAGCAATTCTATTTTCAAGGTGGCTAGTAGGTTAAAATGAAACATTGACAATCTTGTGTCCATTTTTTATTTTTACTATAAGACCAAATTCCATTACTTGGGAGAGCTCTGCTTCCAGCCCATCTGAATTTTGATTGTAGGCAGCTGAACTCAGCTGGATTGCTTGCCACTGGGATGGATAACTTCCTCAGAGGGAAAGTCAACTGAGCATGGTAATGCACGCCTGTAATCCCAGCTACTGGGAAGGCAGAGATAGAAGGATGGTGGATGGACATTGGCTCAGTAAAAGTTGGCATGAGACCTTATCTGTAAAGGAGATTATGAAAGCGGGTGGCCAGGTAGGCCTGCCCAAAATTCTACCTGAGTTAAATTTCCAGTATGAGAGAGAGAGAGGCCAAGGGGAAGGTGGGGGAGACCTGGAGGAAGACAGAGGGACAGAGAGGGAGAGGGAAGGACAGAAAGGGAGAGAAAGGGAGAGTAAGAGAAGGAAGAGAGGCTGAGAATGTGGCCTAGGGGTAGTGATTGCCTAGCATGCATGAAGCCCTGGGTTGGATTCCTCAGCACCACATAAACAGAAAAAGCCAGAAGTGGCGCTGTGGCTCAAGTGCTAGCCTTGAGCAAAAAGGAGTCAGGGACAAGGCTCTGAGTTCAAGCCTGAGGACTGGCAAAAACAAAGAGAGAGAGAGAGAGAGGAAAAGAGAAGGAAGGAGAGAGAGGGAGAGAGGGACCTAGAGAGAGACAGAGGGACTGACAGGGAAAGGGAAGGACAGAAAGGGAGAGTAATAGAAGAGGAGGAGAGAGAAAGGGACACACACACACACACACACACACACACACACACACACACACACAGATTGAGATGGTTGGAGGCAGGGCCCACTGTTTTACAGGCATCGTTAGAAGCTCAGTGGTAAAGATGACAGGCCAAATTAGACCTGTTTGAATTCAGAATTAGTTTCAAAACCTTGGTCTACCAACTGAACAGCATGGACCAAGCCATTCAACATGAACACTCCTACAATTCATTGTATTTAAATATGGAGTCATACTGGCCGCATAATCAAAGGAATTTAGTGGAGAAACGTTTGTCTTTTTTTCTCCTCTTCTGAAGTATTAGGTCTCTCGTGTTTCAAGAGAGTAATTGTAAAATCTCCACCTAAAACTTAACCAGTCAAGTGAGACCACTGACAATAATTCTAAACCTGCATTGTTTAATTAACATCTGTGGGGTTTGCTTGCCTGATCTGTGGTAGTGGGAACCAGTCTGGCAACTTGGGGTGTCTGCATGAAGGATCCATGTCTGCTGGCTGTGGAGTCCATCCGTGTGACTGCGTGTGAACTGGAACCACAGCCACGACTCCACCAGCAGTGCCTGGGTTACCAGGCTCATTGTTCACACACCTGGCTGATGGGGCGAGAGAGAAAGAGCAAAGTCATGTTGAAGCAGCAGGCACAGCTTTATCCTCTAGGTCACTCATTCATTCCACAAACACCAACATTTATTTACACCAATTATTGCTTCTATAGTGGCTCTCTCCTCATTCTCTGCAACTGGGCTTATTATCCAGTTATTATCTAGTAACGGACACAACTAGTAAACCTATAGTAGCCTAAGTGCATGTAAGCCTCAAATGTAATGCGTCCAGAGAAGTTCTGGGTGTCATACAAGAACAGGAAGGACCCTGATGTTTGACTGCGAGGAGCTTCAAGAAGGCAGTCTGGTGTCTTCTTCTCTGGCTCTGGGAGTTGATAAAGAGGTTCTATGGTATCCCGTGCCTCCAGGGGCTTCAAGGCAGCGTCAGAATAAAGATGTGAGAAGACAGGTTGGGCTGGCCATTAATCCCTCCCTCTCTATCAGTGGAGCTTGGCTCTGACCATAGGTACGGCTACTTGTCTTCAGCTCCTGGCATTCTCTTTTCAAGCTTTTTTTCCCCCCTCTCTTGGTAATCTCATATATGACTTTTCTTTTTCCTTATTTTTTTTTTCCTCACCACGTAGCCTTACCAGAGAGCCTAAGCCAGAGGGATCACCTACTTCGTTTGGTTTTATTGGAGTGTTAATTGCTTCATTTCAGAGAGAAGCCACATTTCTATTAAGCAACCACTGAGTATACTTTTAATTTCAACACATGCTCTCAGAAGCAGCTGATGAGGAGGGACGGGGAGTGAGGGTACTGTCTAGACACGGAGGAAAGTAGACTCATTTGGGGAGACAGGAGAAGGCTTTACGGGAGGAGTCAGCTGCTGGCTGTATAACTAGCTTCCTGTGTTTCTGAGAGAGAGTAGGGTAGGGGTGAGGGGAGAGAGAACAGGCTTATATTTTAAATGAGATAGTTGAAAATATAAATAGAACAGCAATATCACATAGACTAATAAAAGAAGGAAATAAATAATCCAGTCACCCATAAATAATCACTTAAAAGCTTTACATAAATTAACTTTATTTTTACCATAGAGATGTTAAATAACCTGCTGAGAAGCTTTCTGGTAAGGACCTCTGTCTTAAACTGGACTAAGGTTAAAATGCTGTATCTTAAACTAGCTGCTAGTGGCTCGTGCCTGTAATACTAGCTACCCAGGAGACTGAGACCTGAAGGATTGATGTTCAAAGTTAAGGCATTATCAATCAACCAGCACAAATCTGGATTGGAAGTGTGGCTTAAGTGGTAGAATATCAACTGTGAACAAGAAAGAGTAAAAGCTGATGGCCCAAAGAACGAATTCCAGTACTGTCTTCCAGACAGAGCCTCAGATGAATCCTATCGCCCTGTCTATACTTCATTATCATTAGAAAAAAAAGGCAGAAATTTTAAATCACTGCCCCTCCCCCACTGTATTTGCAAAGCTCTCCTTTCTCCCCCCTCGAAAGCATGGTAGTTATTTAATCAACATCACTCAGCTAGTGTAATGAGATGACCTCACACCCAAAGAAACTTTTTTTTTCTGTTCAAATATATAAAAATTGTTAGCCAGAGATGTGTTTACTTATTGATTTCCATTTAGGCATTCAAGAGACTAAAATATTTTAAAGTTTACTGGTCATAGAAATTGATAGGTACAAGGAACATTATATCTGGAAAAAATGTGCCTGTGGTGTATAGCTTCATTTAACTTACACAATAACCAAGGATGAGATGACATACCATGTATGAACCTGAGGCATTCAAGCTCAAGCTAACTCACAAAGCCCCGTTAATGGCCCACCTAGTACAAACTCAAGTCTTGAGACTTTTGACCTCCAAGTCTGACACTGTATCCCAGATAAGAATCAGACAGTGACAGATACAAATCACTTGACAGGCTATCCTCTGGCTGGCACAAATGATCCATGCCATGATGTGATTTCAGTCTCTTCTTTCTAGTAAGAGAATCATGCAATTACATGGTGTCTCCATGAGAGGGTGCAGGTCTAGAGTTCACAGCTCTGCTCTAGCGCAGGTGGTCAAATGCTCCTAACCATCTTCATTACCTGTATAACAACTGGTTGAAACTCTGAAGCTGTGGACATAAAGTGCAATTAAAACAACAACAACTGAATTCCAAGTCATAGGAATACAAGTTTGCTCGGAGATGCCGTCGTTGTGAAATGTGTTCTAAATGCCAGCATCCTTGGAACACAACACACTGTTTCACTAGTAGAACGTTTCCCCCTTAGTGATGGTTTGGAGGGCAGGATGAAAGGAGACATCAGCTCCCATTTCAGCCACATTATGAATACCGACCCAGTGGATTCCAGGTTCCTTCGTGTACACTGAATGAATTGGTGGTTCCCATTTTCTAGGGCCGAAGAAAATTACAGTCTGAATCGACATTTTATAGAAATTCCCCAAGGCAAAGAACATCAAACCTGGAAATGACTTGAGAGCTCTGATTACTCACTTTACAAGCAATAAAACCAAGTTCAAGATGAGGAAATGACTTGGCCTTAACTACTCAGCTAACCTAAAATAGGAGCTGCCTTACCACTCATGTCTGATGTTTGCGTGGTCTCATCTTTTGCATGATTCTACCACGTAGTGGTTCCATGACCCTGGTCCACAGAGCCACAAGCGAATACAGCTTGGTCAGAGAACACCGAAATACATTCTACCCTGTGGCTTGATACATAATGTTATTGTAACAAGTCAGTCTGTGTGGCCTTTTTTGTCCCATTGTCTATTGGAGTTCAGTGCAGAATAGTTGCTAAGAACATCCTGGAGACAAGCACTTCCTTGCCTGATTTTTGATTTCTAAAAGTAGAGAACTCACAGCTCTGAGATAATCTCATTATACTGGTTGAGTAATGCTGATTCAGTAACTACCCTGCTTTCCTGGGGGAGAAAGGATAACTTGGGAAGTGGAGTTGGGAGGGTAGTGATTTTAAATGCCCGCCCTTTCTTTTCTAATGATCAAGTACAGATAGAGCGATGGAATTCATCTAAGACTCTGGAACGAGATGTCAGAATGGTTATTCCATCATAGAGGAGAAAGCTCATTAGATTTGTAATGAAATATTACAAGGAATGATTCTGTTGTTAGAAGTGCTTTCTCAGGTTTGAGAGCCAGCTAGGCACTTTTTCAAATCTCTTCCCAATCTCTCATTACATATTGTCTAAAGGATTCCTGAATATATTCTCCTGAACTCCTCCCATCAATAGGCTTCTCCTGTTCTATACCGACGTCTCCAGTCCCCTCCCACTCATCTCCAGTATTTTCAATAGCAAGATTCCCCCGATCAAAGCCTTTTTCTTACTTCCCAGTTGTCCGCTCTCATAGCTTTTCCTTTCATTGTGACATAGAGTTCTATGTTCATTACTCGGGAGAATTCTTCTCAGGCTTGTTCTCTCTTCCTTGCTGAAGTTAAGTGTGGTAGAAGAGGACTAGAAGTTGAAGGTTTTGTAAGAATAGGCCTACAGGCAGGAATACTGTATTTGAATTTATGAGCAGTACATGCTTGTGTATCATAGTGAGCCAGAAAGATTCTAAAAGATTCTACCTCTGTGCAAAAGGTTTTGTAAACATATAATATATAAAAATAAACAATAAATAATGCATAAATATGATATTTATATATTATAACATGTGTATACTTTTAATAATATGTAATACAATACTTTATATACTATCATATATGTTGTATTATATATGCATATATGTACATCCATACATCTACATACATACATACATAGGGCATATTTGGGCTGAGCAGCCTGTAGGCTCTTGACATGGTTTGTCCTGCATTCTTTGCTCTAAGAGGAGCCCCACCTCAGCCCACCATGCTATCTAGCCAGGAACGTTCATATTCTACCTCCTTCTTTCCATTGTGATAATTTTATACATGACAGCTATGAACAAACTTCGGGGGAAAAAGTGATGAGGGTCCTAGTTACATGACAAATGTAAGATTTTTAGCACAGCATATTCCAGTAAATAATCTAGCATTCTCAGCTAAAAATTCAAAGCAGGAGCTATTCAGTGAGGAGATTTCTTTTCAGCATTAGAAATGTGGGCTTTGACCCTTGGTTCCTTATATACCTTGGAAGTTCACTCTGTTTCATTTTTGAAATCGTATCCAAGGTCTTACCACCACAGAGCATATTAAAGATGAGAAACAGATACGTGGGGTGGGGGAGGGGAGAGAGGTGTGAGTACTCAGAGAAAGAGAGAGAGAGAGAGAGAGAGAGAGAGAGAATGAGAATGAGTCCAGTACTCAGGCCTGGGTCCTCTCCCTGAGTTCTGTTGCTCAAGGATGCTGCTTTACCACTTAGCATAACCATTTCTTCCTTTTTTTGGTGGTTAGTTAGAGTCCAGTCTCTAGAACACTCCTGACTGAGCTGTCGTGAACTGTCTTCAGATCTCAGCCTCCTGAGTAGCTAGGATTACAGCTGTGAATCGCCATTGCCCAGCTCAATATATATATATATATTTTTTAATTTGATCTTCTAACAAAAGCAAGTTTGGGAGATTGGTTGGTACTGTAGCCATTCAGCTTCTATTGATTTGTTAGATCCAGGAATAAGGGAGCTTGCTTGATCTCGTAGTTGGAGTGACATGAGTGATGGAACCTGGGTCTCTCTGTCCCCTTGCACGGAGAGAAGGCAGCTTGTGGTGTCAGGGAAATGGGTATGTAAGCATGGAGCGCCGTGTGGTTTTGTGGAAAGGCACGCAGTGCGGCATGTGAATGGAGCAAGAGGAAAGATACTGCTTCTCGTGGCAATGGAAACCAGCTTCAAGCCCTGCTGGAGAGTTGAGTGCGCAGTCAGAGAAGTGTCTGGAAGGGAGGTAGGAGAGGAGGGCTGACATATGAAATATGGGAGCTGAGGTATGGGAGCCAATACAGAGCAGGGTGCTGTTGATCATGGTTCTTTAAGGGGGAAGTTTTGATCAGGAGCCATTGGTAAACTGGGCCCTTGTGGGCTCACATGTATAACCCTAGCTACTCATGAGGCTGAAAGATGACAATCATGGTTCAAAGCTAGCTGGGGCAGAAAAGTGGATGAGACTCTTTTTTTTTTTTTAATAAAATAATTTTTTTTTCAGTGGGACTCATCACCAAGAAAAGCAAAACAAAAAGAAACCTACTCAGCAAAAGCCAGAAGTGGCACTGTGGATCACGTGGCTGGCCTTAAGCAAAAGAAGCTCAAAGGAGAGCGCCCAGGCCCTGAGTTCAAACCCCAGGACTGGCAAAAAAAGAAAAAAGAAAACAGAAAAAAAGAACCACTGGTACGCTTTAGGAAATTGGCTGAACTATAGCACAAATTTGTCTTTATTGTTACCTTTGCCATATGCTCTTGTTAACAACCTCTGATGGTCACTTTTAATTAAAGTAATTTTATTAGAAATTATTTTAGTATAAAGTGTCAGAGGCTGTTATCTGATCAGATAATGGATCAGTGTGGTTGTGTTTGTGGCACGACATGCAGACCACTCTCTAGTTTACAGAAATGAAAAGAAATCGACCTTAAGTATCTAAAAAGAGACTTAAATTGATAGCCTAAGTGGAAAACTAACCATAATGGTATGCTGACTGTCTACCTTGTTTTACATCAGACCCAGGAGATAGTAGAGCTAGAAAAGGCAAAAGGAAAAAAAAAAACCAATGAAAATTTAAAAATTGACATTTAAGCCTAGATTTGTATAAATTTTTAATTTTGCTTGCTGGCTTTTCTTTGGCTTGAAATAAAATATTGTGCAGCTGTTAGTTTCTAGGCAGACTGGCATTGCTAATCATTTTCATACGGAAACCATCAAGTATGAGTATTTCACATTAAAATAATTAAACTGATAGGCTCCATAAAGTCGATTCAGGGAGGGTTTCTGAGTGGTGTCAATGTTTGCATTGGGTAGCATCTGCAGCAGCGGGTTTCTTGAGGAAGCATAAAGCGCAGGTCGCATCCTGTCAATTCTTCTACTTCTGTGGCGAACGTGTTTTTCATTGTTGTTATCTCACTTTATACACATTGCTGAGTGTGCCAGGTAGCTATAAATGGCATTGCAAAACAAAACAAAAAAAAAGGAAAGTAAAATTCAAAGAGCTGAGATCGTCCCTATACTTTCTATAATAAAAGCATGACATACACTTCATATTTTCTTTTTTTGATGGGGCCTTTCAAAATAAAAGTATTTACTTTCCTTTGTCACTCAACATGGCTTGGAGGAAACCATCTGTCTCCATGTCTGTCTGTCTGTCTGTCTTCCATGGGGTAATGATTGGGGAGCTGGTGAAATGTTTGGTTTGTGGAGACCTTTGCCAGCCAAACGATTTGAGTATTTATACAAACCAGGACATGTGTATATTTCATAAAAATTAGGTATTTATATATCCATTGCAGACATATCCAGGCACTCTCTACATGAAACATCTAAGTAAACTGTCCTGTCAGTGATTTTTCCTTCAGTTATTATAATGGACAGGGGCAAAATAACCACACAGATCACTGCCCAGTTTATCTGCATCTATTTTTACAATGACAAAAATAATCCTTTCAGATATGTCATGATTTGGCTACTTCAGTAACCTCCAAGAACAAATCAAGTCCCCTGCATTTCAATCCAACCGATGTCACAGGGAACTGTGAATATTTCAGTTAAAAATGAATTGACTATGACGCACGACTGTCTCTTTCTACCTATTGCCAGAGTATAACTGAGCTGTCTTTCTATGGCTTGTCAGGAAATCAAAGGGTAGACAAGATAAATAAAATGGACTAGATGTGGTATGAAAAAAAAAGAATTCAATTTGGGTGCAGTTACTGTGATTCATGTTGATGCCAGTTGGCATCCTGGTGTGCACACACACAGTGCTTTTGACTAGCTTCTCCAAGAATCCTGGGAATTCGAGACTAGAAGGCTCTGGACAGATGGAATCCAACTCAGTGAGTTGTCTCTGCCCTGCTGCCTCACTGGTGGCCCTGACTCATAGCCCCAAGAACTTCAGGGCTGTCCAGCCAAACTTATCTCTGAGAGCAATTTTGGTGTGCAAGCAAGGATAATTTCATCCAAGTAAACTGTCAATTGAATTCAGATAATGGGAGCATTGTGGATTCTAATTTAGTGTGCCAGGAGATGGCTGGGGGTGAGGGGGAGATTGAAAGATAGAGGAGAAAGAAGAAAGAGAGAGGGGAAGAGGAGGAGGAAGAGGAGTAGGGGGAGGGGGAGGGGAGGAGGAGGAGTAGGGGGAGAGGGAGGGGGAGAGGGAGGGGGAGGGGGAGGGAGGAAAGGGAAGAGGAGAGAAAGAGGAAGAGGAAGAGAAAGAGAAAGGAGAGAGAGATTTGCAGCAAGCTAGTACCCAAGTTGTGCTTTCTTGATGATGATTTTTCTAGCCAAGTACAGAATCTATCCTCTCTAGCTTTTAGGTGGGATTTATGCCTTGACCTTTTCATCTCTATATATCTCAAGAATTTTAAAAAAGGCATTCATTACTGCACTTGTCCCTCTCACTTGTAAGGTTGTCCTTGTGCTAGAGAGGTCCCATTATTATCATTATCTGTAATCATAGAGCATTAGAAGACTTAGACTAGCTGGCATGGACTTCTATTTTTATTTTAGCCTCTGTTGCTTCTCCCTTTTGTGTCCATTCTGTCCATAATTTCTCCATTATGCTTTTGATAAGGACCACTTTGTTATTCAACAACTGGTATAGTAAACTGGTACCCCATAGTGCAGCATTTCTGTGAGTTGAAGTATTTTCCTCTGCATGTCCTTTCTACCAGGTTTTACCTACCCAGGATTATCATTGTCAGTAAATATATTCCTATTACATTTTAATGATCCACTATATAGACCAGAGCTCAATGCATTAGTTTTTAGGTTTATTTTAAATATATATTTATTATCTTTAAGTATTTGAATGAAGGAATTGCTCTTCAACAAAGCAGTTTGTGAGTAAAATGAGAAATTTTGCCATTTAATAAAGTGGTTTATGAATACAATTTATCTTGATCAGTCACCCCTTCCAACCATCTCACCCATCCTCTGTTACTTACCTCTTCTTTCCTCTTCTTAATTTTGTAGGACCTCCACTGGCTTCTTGTCTGTGTTTGCTCCCTCTTCTCTTCATTCCTCTACCCTTTTCTCCTTGACCCCAGCCCCACTCCTTTTAAGTACCTGCTTCCTGGAGTTTTATTTTGTAGAACTTTAATTTTTGCTTGCTAAGCGATTACACTATTTGAGAACTCCCATGAATCTACTGAGTTCTATTCTGCTCCTGGGCATTGGCCCAAAATATTGCAAACCAGGGTACAGTAAAGCCACCGGCACAACCATGTTAGTGCAGTGCCATTCACTATAGCCAAGGTATGGAATCATCCCAGATGCCCCTCAATGGTGCATATGCACAATGGAATTTTACTCATCCATTAGAAAGAATGATATTGTACCATTTGTAAAGAAATGGAAAGACTTGGAAAAAATTGTTAACGGAAGTAAGTCAGACCCAGCCAGAGTGACAACAAAGAATCTATGTTTTTCCTTGTACGTGGAAGCTAGATTTAGCTTACAAATTCAAAAGTAAATATGTTGGGGCATATACACTTGTATACAACAAGTCCTGATCAATGTCATCTCTTTCAACATTCTCACTTTTCCCTCCCAACCCATACCTTCCCTCATTTCTCTTAATTTTGTAGGATATGTGTTGAATTATTATTTTTTTTTGCCAGTCCTGGGGCTTGAACTCAGAGCCTGAGCATTGTCCCTGGCTTCTTTTTGCTCAAGGCTAGCACTCTACCACTTGAACCACAGTGCCACTTCTGGCATATATATATGGTGCTGAGAATTGAACCCAGGGCTTCATGTATATGAGGCAAGCACTCTACCACTAGGCCATATTCCCAGCCTGGCTATGTGTTGAATTTTGAACTGCATTTCCCCCTCTTTTCTCTTCATTTGTCTGCCCCTTCCCTTGCCCCACCCTGCCCCACTTCTTAGTACCCATTTTCTGATATTATTTTGCTGAATTTTGATTTAGCCTTTTAAAGGAAATACACTGAGTACTCCCCTTAAATCTACTACTATTTCAGTTAATAAATTCCTGTAGACTTGCATACGACCCAAAGTATTTACTTACATAATTTCAGACAAATTCCAGCTTCCAAACATGTAACCTTTGTCTCTCTGGGCTTGACTTACTTAAACTAATTTTTTCCAGGTCCTTCCATTTTTTTGAAAATGATACAATATTGTGCTCTTTTTATGGATGAGTAAAATGTCATTGTGTGTATATACCATGTTTTCTTTATCCATTTGTCCACCAAGGGGCATGGCTATGATGAATAGTGCTGCAATGAACAGAGCTCAATTTAGTTTTGATTTATTTCACTGACATATGTATTTCATAGATATATTCCCTGCATACATGAACATTTAAATATATGTATGTTTGACTAAAACCTTCATGTATTCTATGATCTCAAAGATGAAAGAAAGACTTTAGATTTCTTGCTTTCTTGCTTTTAAACTTTAGGAATTTAATTTGCTTTGTAGATAATTCCAACTTTAGGTGTTTTTGATTCGGGTTAAGGTAAAACCATTATTGATTTCTATTGATTTTGGTACTTTAGCCAATTCATTAAAGAATATTTAGAAGGCAAAGAAATACCTGAACGTGTATGAGTGTCTAATGAACCCCCCCCCAACTTATCTCCATTCTCTCAAGGCTGCATTTAGATTTATATTTTAATTAGACCAAGTCAACATTGAATTTTCCCTTGCTTTAACTATTGCAGTCAATGAAGCAAAGAATCCATCCATCTTAAAATACAGAGAAACACAAATAGAGCAAATAAAAAAAAACCCTCAGCTCCGCTTACATATGCTCCCTGAGAGCAAACACCAGCTTGGGGGCCAGGGCACCTGTCACAGGCTGATTGAATGTGGGGAACCCTCAGTCTTCTCTTTCAGAATCAGTCTCTTTTCCTTCCTGCTGGGGCTTTCATTGTTGTTTTTGGCCAGTCCTTTCTGTTATTAGGCTGTCACCTTGGTTTTTCTCTCATGCATACAAAGCAAGTAGGAGCTCAGCCTTATCATGGGTTTTCCTCTCCCTTAGAATACTTTTTCTAGTTTCCCCTTTTTCAGTTTTTCATAGAGATACTTTAGCCTCATAGGCACACCCCGAGGTTGCCTTCCCTGAAATTACTTCCTTTTGGAAGGAAGGACAGAGACAGGAAGCAAGGCCTTCTACTCCAAAATGTATTTGGAGTGTTACCTTTAGTGCCGGCTCATTACACAGTCAAGTGTTAAACCTCCTATCTCAAGGTCAAGGCCATTCGTACTTTTCTGGCTCATTTGGGTGCTGTTCTTTAACAAGAACATGGCATTAGTTGAAATGATCTCTTAAGAGGCGGGACTTAGGACACTTTCTATTTCACTTTTACATCATTCCATCATTCCATGTTCTGTCTTCCCTCAACTTACCTGCTCTCCACCTTTCCTTTGAGTTGCAATATTTTTTTTTTATCATCTTTAAGTAGTTTGCACAAAATAGTTGCCATTCAACAAAGCAGTTTATAAATACAGTGTGTCTTGATCAAGGTCGCCCCCTTTCAACATTCCACCTCTCCCTTCCCTCTTCTTAATTTTTAGGTTATGTATTAGAATGTTTTTTTGCCATTTAAAAAAGCAGTTAAAGTATTTCCCCTGTGTCACCCCTTTTCTACTCCCCTTTGATTCCTCCCTATTTTTCTCAATTCTGTGGTAGTTACAAGGAATTTTTTTTTTTTTTGGCCAGTCCTGGGCCTTGGACTCAGGGCCTGAGCACCATCCCTGGCTTCTTCCCGCTCAAGGCTAGCACTCTGCCACCTGAGCCACAGTGCCCCTTCTGGCCGTTTTCCATATATGTGGTGCTGGGGAATTGAACTGAGAGCTTCATGTGTAGGAGGCAAGCACTCTTGCCACTAGGCCATATTCCCAGCCCAGGAATTCTTGACTGCATTCTTCCTCCTTTCCACCTTCATTCTTCTACCGCTCTGCTTGTCTCCTCGCTCTCCCCCTCTACCCCCTTGCAAGTACCCACATTTCCTGGTACCTATTTTGTAGGTATTTGGCTTAGTCTTTCTAAAAATTACTTTTAATTTGACTCTATCGTGTGTGTGTGTGTGTAATATATATTTATATACATATACATACATATATATACTACCAACAAGACTAGGTTAAATTACATCTTTTAATTGCACAAATTGATGACATCCACTCCCATTTCCTATCTGACAGTAGCATTCCCAGGTGACACTTCTGAAATTTGGTTATGAATACTTAATCACTCCCAGTGGTAGATAGATCACATAGTATATCCAGATATAATCCATGCCGTTATAAACCAGCTGACCCATTTGACGTCTCTAAAGTTATTTCTACCTATCTGTAACATATACTTTCTATTTCTTCTCTTGTGTGTCACAATGTTTCAAGTAGTTGGAAGGTACTATGACTTTCTTTACATTAACACTCCAATTTGTGGTGTGTTCGGGGTATTCTCTTATCAGATTTAGCCCTCTTAAAAAGTATCCTCCTTAGGATCTGTTACTCATAATTAAACATGATATTTCAGATATGGTCCACCTGGCTGGGAATATGGCTTAATGGTCAAGTGCTTGCCTAGCATGCATGAAGCCCTGGGTTCAGTTCCTCAGTCACATAAACAGAAAAGGCTGGAAATGGTGCTGTGGCTCAAATGGTAGAGCGCTAGTCTTGTGCACAGAGAGGCTCAGGAGACAGAGCTCACGCTCTGAGTTCAAACCCAAGACTGGCAAACAAACAAACAAACAAAATCACGTATGGTTTGCATAATTATTTGCAAGTTCCGGATGGATGCACCACTCTCTGTAGAGCAATCCTGCATGGTATTTTTAGCAGTCATTTCAGTCTTCCTTCCTCACTTGGCAATTCATTATATGCATTTGATACTTTAGTTTTTTCTAAGACATTTTTTTCCCCCACTGACACCACTATCTCTCACCTCAGTCCAACACTTACCTGCTTCATATCACCATGAATTAGTCTGTAAGTTTTAGAGTTTTATTTAACTAAAATCATACATATATTCTCCTATAATGGAGTTTTCTCCTTTGGAAATACAAGCTTTTATTTCTTAAAGGAAGCCAGTTTTTCCCCCTCAAACCATGCTTTTATAATTTAAATTTTAAATCTAAATTCAAGAGACTTGTCCTGATAGATTTATCTTGCCAGTTTCAGTTCAGTGTTCCTATATGTCAAAATGTTTCGAATCCTGAATCTGTCATCCAGAGTCTTTGCTATCTGTACTTTCTAGTTGTAAGCTTTCTGAAGGTTTGATAAATAAATTTCAATACATTATTGCAGAGCAGACTCATAAAATATTAAACCTGGAAGAACAACAAGGATAAAAGTGTGTTTTGCTCCATTGGCAATGATCTCTCAGGATGTCACAGCCCAGGTCCTGGCTTCCTTCTTACCAAAAACATAGCTTTCTACTGCATCTGAAACGTTATAGTAATATTTATGTGTATTACTCACTGATAGGCTTTTTATAACTATGAATATTTTCTCTTGGAGTTCACTTACTATTCTTTCCAGGTATCATCTATGTGTTTCGTCTATACTAGGTGTTTAATGAGAAGGAGAGAAAGCTGTTATAAAGAGCTTAATGCTCTTTTTAACACATGCAATGTATCTTTTCACTTCTTGCAGGTATATATCTAGGGACGGAATCCCAAGCCACATTTCATTTCATAATAATCTGTCAGAGTATTGTTTTTAAGTGGCTACCTCCTTTTACATTCCTTCCAGCGATGTGTGAGAGATCAGGTTGGTCCAGCCCTACACCAACATTTATATTTCTGGTTAGTCTTTCCACACATGCACACAGCAACTCATTGTGGTTTATATCAGCACTTTGCTGATGACGGATGATGTGGTTTTGCCATCTGTGTTTCTTCTTTTGTTAAGTGTCTGTTCAAATCTCTTCCAAAACTATCATTACCTTTCCTTCTTTTTCTTCATTCACTTTGAATGCATTTTGGTTCTCTTCATGTTTCTCTCAAGCCCTGGTTTTTGTCTGGAATGATTTCTTGTGGTAGCTTACCCAGGCTCTGATCATTTGCAAGAATGTACTTGGAACATGGGTACTCAAACATGTCTTTTCAAAACTCAGTTACTATCCTATTTATTTCCCCCAATAAAACTTCAAAGCCAGAGAATGGGAAAATGTTGGTGAACATGTGTACTACTGAGGGCGAAGAAATTCAGTGTTTAAATGTGTTGGAAATGCATATCCAATGCTATCTTTGTTACCTACAAAGCAAAAGAAATATAAAACATAAGGTAATCAAATTATAGAAAGAAAATCATCTTTTAATACATGATTAGAAATTTAAACTCCATAAATGTTAGCATTTTGGAAAGCTGCTATGTTCACCACTATACCATCAACGCTGACAAACGGTAGCATTTTGAATTTTTAAAAGTCAATAATGTTGAATTAAGAAGTTGAATTATTGCATTCATAACCTGCTTTGTTACTCTCTTAAAAATTATTCCAACTTCAGAGTTGTACAGACTCTCACACACATTCCATTGCATGTCAAGAATACACACAATTTCTCCTTAGAACTAATGCTTTTCCACTGCTCAGCATAAGAAACTGAATCTATAGCTTTCAAAGCTTAGTGCATCTCCTATGTGATTGGCCACCGGCAGACAGCAACTATTTAAGCAGATGCCAGACCTGTTGCTACTCCAACCTTGATTCCAGAATGACAAGAAATGCATTTCTGTATTTACCAGCCACCGATTCCAGGCTATTTTTGGTAGTGTAACGCTAATGGACCAAGATAACCATTATGGATTTAGTCCTTGTCGTGTCCTGATTTGTCTCTCCTGGTTTGATGGTAGATCACTGGGGAAAGGTTAAAAGAAGTTGATGTCTTAGTTTGCCAAAAAGTTTGTTTCTGTTGGATAAGTGGCTGTAAAATTGTTCTGGATATCGCACATACTTTCAACGATTAGTGTGCCATTTTACATGTATGTTTGTATGTATACATTTGAAGTAGACAGTCTGATGTCTTTATATAAAAGCATAAAGGGAAACTAAGTAGGAAATTAATCTATTCTTTGAGTTGCCTAGTTAAGCTTTTTATGGTGTATGCACAGGTAGAAACGCCTAAAATCAATTCTCCTAGCAAGTTTTCGGCATAGGATGTTATTTAACTGTATTGCACATGGAGTGCTGGGTTGTCGTCCTTAGCTCATTGAAAGGGTGATTAAGTTAGTCATTATTCTCGTGTTACCTATCATGTTCTTCTTGAACTAAGGGCACAGTTTTCCATGGTGAACTTTTAAGAATACAGGCATAGGATACTGCATCTACATCCGTAAGTTAGCACGCTTTTTTTTTTCTTGTACTATTCTTATTTAATTTAGGGATCCATTTTATATTTGCTTCTTACAAAGACTTTGAGAATCTCCTATTTCTGTCTGGGAATCTCCTGTTTCTGGAAAGATTTATCTAAATTTCTAATTGTTTATTGAAAGTTTATAAATTTCCCTGGACTTGGCCCTTTTATTCCTGTAACCTTTAGTTCTTGATCCATGTGTTGGAGTTTATAGACTATTTCAACGTACAGTTACTCTTTAGTCTGGTGACTTCTACTTTTTCTTATGTAATTTTCCACTTATTTCTGTGACATTTAAAATTTGTTGGAAAGCTCATGTGTGTATATATTCTGAAGAAATGTATGTATGTATTGTATGTATATCAATGACAAATAATTTACTCCTAACTCTAGTTCATTTGTTCCTAATTCCTAATACTGTTTACTTGTGTCTTTTACTTCTCTCTTGTTCCAGTTTGTCTTGCTGTAAATTATTTAGTTGTTAAAAAAAACAACTTCTGGCCTTATTGAGCCTCTTTATTATACTTTCCTGCTTTTGTCTCACTCATTAATTCCTCCTCTTTTAAAAAATTCTCTTTTTTTTACTGTATTTGTGATTTATAATGCTCTTCCAACCTTTAATTGGACACATAAGTCATGTTTTCATTTTAAACTTTTTAATGCAAATTTAAGACTAAATTATAAAAACAGATTTAACTATATTAATTATTTTTAATATGATGTTTGGTTGCTACTCACTTAAAAGTACTCATTAGTTTTCTTTAGTATAATTGCTTCATTGAGTACTTTTAAAATTAATTTAGGAATCTATGGATTTTCATTTTGTTGTTTAAAATTAATTTCATTTTATTTAGCAAATGTGGCCTGTATTTTGTTCCAGTTCTCTCTCTCTCTCTCTCTCTCTCTCTCTCTCTCTGTGTGTGTGTGTGTGTGTGTGTGTGTGTGTGTGTGTGTGTGTGAGACACTCTTTCCATGGCATAGGATATGGACATTTTATGTAAACGTTCTTTATGTGGAAGAATAATGTATTTTGTAATGCTGGTATTTTCTTCTTTAAAAGTCTGTTAGTCATCCTACTAATTAAAAGATTTGAATATGGTTTCCATTTTAGCTTATAACTTTTTCTACCTTAGAAAAATTACCCCAAGACCTCTGTTTTAAAATCTTATTTTTTTGAATTAGCATGCATAATACCATGAGATTGTTTCATTCTGATAACCCCATCTATGCGTATTGTGTACTGTGAACAAGTTTGCCCCTTCCTTTGTGTCTCTATTCCTCCTTTCCCTCCATTTCTTTTCAGACAGTGCCTGGAGGGTTTCATAATGCCATCTACATCTACATCTGCACACATCTGTATGCCAGCAAATTTATGAACTATGTACATATATTGTACTTTAATGTACCTTTCAATATCCTGTCCTTTCTCCTTTCCTCCTTACCCTTATCCCCCGTGCAATCAATCATCTGATACCTTATATACATCAACTTCGATCTTCACCACCACCATCACCACCACCACCATCATCATCATAATTTAGGTGTAGGTTCCACAATTGGATGAGGACATTCAACTTTTGGCATTTTGCGCTTGGCTTCCCCCATTCAACCTGATGATACATGGATCTCATTCTATCTATTTTCCTGCAAATAACATAATTTAATTTTGCTTTAGTTGTATAAAGTCCTATGATATCTATCATAGGGTATTATATGTATCTTTATGCATGTATGAAATATATCTTATAGATAGCCTCTATATTATAACATATATATATACCATATATCCTATGATCTAGATTCTATAATCACATAGCCCATGTAAAGCATGTTCATATAAAATATACATATAATACATATGTCATAGGATTCATGATATGCCTGTCATCTATGATGTAAATGATATCTATTGTATAACATAGGATATATTTTATATAGATATATGATACACATTGAGAGATAAAAATGTTTTTTATATTTTGCTTGTTGGGTACTTTGGCTGATCTCCTAGTTTGGCTTTTATGAATACAGTAGCAGAAAAAATAGATATGCAGTTCTCTCGCCAGTATATCACCTGCCCTGTTTTTTTGGTAGCTGACACATTTATGTGGCAGCATCATAAAGAAGGATTCTGGTTAGGTTTTGAGTGTGTGTGTCTGGGGGTGGATCATTTTTTCTCCTTTCCATATTGGAACAGGGAGTTTCAAACCTACGTCCCTGACCTCAGCCCAGAGCACAG
Source organism: Perognathus longimembris pacificus (assembly GCF_023159225.1). Lineage (NCBI taxonomy): Eukaryota > Metazoa > Chordata > Mammalia > Rodentia > Heteromyidae > Perognathus > Perognathus longimembris. The sequence goes on from NC_063162.1 coordinate 141,049,341, forward strand.
GGGGCTTTCCACTGCATCCTCTGGAGGGCATTTGCTTTCTTTCCAAAACAGCTGTCACCTTGAAACTAGAGAGAAGTGTACTCAGGACTTGTTTTGGTCCAAAGAAGAATGCTATCATTTTTTTCCTGTGCTGTATGCCTATTCAAAAAAAAACACATGTGAAAATGGACTTGTGCTCTTTACGAGGAAGTGATGAGCGGATGGATGCTTTTGCTTAGAGGACAGGGACTTGTTTTGAAAGGCCGTGTGAGCCTTCGGAGACAACTCAACCTCTCCTGTCTAGTTCGGTGGGGACCCTCTCAGCCATGTGAGCGAGGCCACATTTTTATGTGATGTCCTAGTTGCACACGAAGGGTTAATTCCAGGCTACTATGAGATTAAAATGTCTCCAGTGTTAGAAACTCACAGTACTGCTTATCTTGAGGGGTCAAGGGAAAGGAAGCCAAAAGACAGCTTGTCAGTGTGAAGTTTATTAGCTAACAAACTAAAGAGTATATTGTCCATGGGACATGAGCCATATTTGAGCAAGAAAACATTTGATGAGGATTCATTTTTTTTTTTTGCCTGCACTGTGTGTCTTACCCAAAGTGAATTCTTTTACTCTCATTGTTTTTCTAAAATGTCTGTCCATCTTTATCTCTGTCTGTCTGTAGCTGTGTATCTGTCACTCTATCAGCTGCCTATCTTTCTATCATCATCGCCTACTTAATATTTAGCATTATCTAAGTGTATTTGACATTTCATATATCTGAACAAATTTAGCCTCTGAGAATCATGATACATGAAAGAAAAGTCTGAAATGATATACATGCAGTAAAATATGAGCGTTATCAATCGTATCACGTGTATTTATTGAATCATTTAGAGGCAGAGCTACAGAATCCTGAACCAGAAGCCTCGTTAGTAAAAAGCATCAGACTTTATTGGCTTCAGAAAATGTGTTCATAGTCCAGCTGTCTCAATAAACTGCAGTGAGCAAAGCACATGTTGCCAAATCAAATCTTGGATATTAGAGTACAGAACCACCTCAGGTTTATGTTCCTTGTGGATGCCAAGAATGAGGGGGCAGAAGACACTGTACGAAAGGAAATGTTCTCATTCCCTGACTCATGTCATTGTAATCCCTCTGTGCATTACCTCTGTAGTAACAATTAAGTTATTTTAACTTCAAAAATGTCACTGTAGTTAACATTACAAATAAATTCTCCTTTTACCTTAGTACGTGCTAAGCCAACGACACAAATATAATGGTGATGTTTGTTGTAGAAATTGTCATGCACTCACTCTTTTCTGAAAGTACAAGAATATAAAAATGATCAGGTTGCTGCTTTTTTTCTCAGAAGGCTACCTTTATCTGAGAAAATGGAACCCAAAGGCACTTAAAATTAAATAAGCATGAGTGAGCTATCCCATGTTCCATGTAGAGTATGTGCTTGACAAGTGTGCAGTATCCCAGGCTCCATATGCTTCACTAGACCTTGTGTGGGAATTTCCCATTCTTCAGTGGGTCAAATTAGCATGACCTTAACATCTCTGTCCACTGTGCTCTTAGTCTCATGGCTTTGATCCTTGTATAACAGAGGTAAAAGGTTACCTCTTTCATATTAAAAAAGAACAGAACTCATAGCAGAATTACTTATGGCAATGACACTCTGATGTATCTGTCTTTGGGTGGGCAAAGTAAGGGCACAGAAATGGTGGGACAAAGAGTGAACAAATGCAGCAGTGGTGCTCACTAGACACTATGTTGGAAATGAACTATGGAACTTGTGGGTGGGGGCAGGAGGGAAAAGCTAGGAGATTGCAAGGGAAGGAGTGACCTTTTCTGCCTGGGCTGGCTATGAACCACAATCCTCAGATCTCAGTCTTCTGAGTAGCTAGGATTACAGGTGTGAGCCACCAGCATCTACCTCTTTTGTGTGAGGGCCTGAGGATGTATGTTAGACAGGAGGATAGGAGGTATGTTAGATGCAAGAGGAGGTATATGTAGACAGAAAGAGATTCATATTTTTTAGGCATTAAACTTAGCAATTATAGAAGCTGGCTTAATAAAATCCGCAATGTAGGCTGGTCAGGTGGAAAGGCAAGAAGAGCCAGTGCTCCAGATTCAAATTCAGACTGAATTTAGGCTGAATACCCAGATAAAAGCTGGCATTTCACTTTAAGTCTGAAGGGAGTCCTTTGGCGAAATTCCCTCTTGCAGAGTGGTCTAGTCATCCTTTAACTGACCACAAGAGGCCTACCCCCATTTTGGAGAACAATCTGTTGTTAGACTCAATGCTACCCTGTTTGCATATTTACCTCACCCTAAAACATCCCTATAAAAAATAATATCTTAGATACCTTAGCCCAGCCCAGCTGACACATGAACCTCATCAGCACAGGGCATTTCTAGGTTTTGTAGTCAGGACTTACTGGTCTGAAGACTTACCAATTAAAAATTTAACTGTACATGGCAATACAGATAACACCAATACTACTGTTGTGTTTAGATCCTTTTTTTTTTTTTGGCCAGTCTTGGGGCTTGGACTCTGGGCCTGAGCACTGTACCTGGCTTCTTTTTGCTCGAGGCTAGCACTCTGCCACTTGAGCCACAGCGCCACTGCTGGCCATTTTCTGTATATGTGGTGCTGGGGAATCGAACTCAGGGCCTCATGTATATGAGGCAGGCACTCTTGCCACTAGGCCATATCCCCAGCCCCGTGTTTAGATCCTTTTGCCTAATAGTGCAGGTATGTGCAGGCTATTTCAAGCCCATTATAAATACTAGTATTTATCATCCTCAAATATACACTCTATGTGATGTTTTATATAATAAGTAAATACAATAGGTAGCTTTATCCTTATTTCCTTGGTGAGCAATTAGGAAGTAACTATTTGAACTACCTAAGAATAGTCAGATATCAATGATGAAAAATTAGTTCAAGGTTTTTGTTTTCTCTTCATTTCAGTGTTGTTTTGTTTTGGTGTGGTTACTGGGGATTGATCTCAGTACCTCCCTTAGCTATTTTGCTCAAGGCAAGTATTCCTCTATCACTTGAGCTGTACCTTGACTTCCAGAATTTTTTTTGGTGGTTAATTAGAGATAACAATCTCATGGACTTTCTTGCCTGGCTTTGAACCCATATAGTCATACCAGTAGCTAGAATGGCAGGCATGAGCCACTGGCACCTGACTATTTAGTTTTAGTTTTGAAATTCATTCCTCTGCTTTCCCTATAACATGATCACATCGAGAAACTCAGAGCCCTTCCAGGGCCTAACCAATGCACAAAATGGCTCTTCATATCACAACTGAAAAAAAAGGACCAGGTCTTATTTTTATTAAATCTTAAATTTAATTAATATATCCAATAGAAAAATTTAATGTTTGAAGAAAGCATTTTAGGAACCTTGCTATTATGCATCAAGTTCTAATTGTTAGCTGGAATTGGAAATATTTTAGCATTCTCGTATAGTTTTCACCTAATTAACATGACTAACCTCAGCCCCGACATTTCTTGAATGATTGTATATATTCTATATAAAGGCAATAAAGAGGCTCCTGACCAGCAAAACTGTTCTCTCTCAATGGCAGAAACATCCACGTTGGCAAGTGAGGCTCTGTCTTGCTGAAGTTGTGTGACAGCTAATACTATCTGCTGACCCCTCTGCTTTTATAGGCAAGGAACATGTGATAGGTCCCAAGGAACAGAATCTACATAGTCTTGTAATGTATTCATTCATTTCATGCATTTATGAAAGGAAACAAGAGCCCTTGCCATTTGGGAAATGATTTACATAATTCAATCAGACCATCCCTGCTTGCTGATACAGTGACTAACATCCCAAATGTCTTTTGCTCACTGTTTGGTACCTACTGTTGATGTCCCCAGGTACAGAGCAGAGAGGAGGATGACTTCGGGGGGACCTGAGAAGAGAGCTACAGCCTACCATGAAGAGCCTGTGTTGTGTTCATTCAGACTGGTAAATGGAATGGACACTAAGGCTTTCCCTTTCCATAAAGGTGGAATCCTGGTTCTCCATCATGACTCAGGTAAGGACCTGATTTGTTCCAGCCAATGGTGCCAATCCTTTTCCGTTCATAGTTTAGGGAGGGGAACCTGGCTTCGGAAATATGGGAATTCCACAGAAGGGATTAGATGAAGGATTTCTTGTTCCTATCAAAGATCCTAGAGGAAAGGAGGCTCCCATGTTTCCTTTTTCCCCACAGTGGAAGAAATATGTGGAGCCGTGCTGACCATGTAATGACCATGCAGGAAGCTGCATTGAGTGAGTGATGCATTGTTGATGTTGGAGGAAGAAGTTGTCTTGTTCTGGAAATATCTATATCTATATCTATATCTATATCTATATCTATATATCTATATCTATCTATCTATCTATCTATCTATCTATCTATCTATCTATCTATCTATCTATATATGAGCCACTTGAATACATTAACCCTGATCTTTACCTTCGGTCTCATTTTCTTGAGATAAAATTATTTCCTAATTTATTAACCTGTGGAGTTGAATGGACCCTCGTTTATATGACTGATCCTTTGGAGTCACTCCTGGTGGTTAGATCCTTTCTTTGAAGGCTATGTGACTTATTTCGTTGACTTTTTTCCTCCCAGTGAGTTTGCCTTTGAGTATTGGTGAATCATGCTGTCTCTCATTTCCACGGAAGCATGTGTTGTAGGGGATGTGTTACACGAAAGGCAGCCTCGTGCTGCACTGGAGGATTGCAATCTTGGAATTCTGAGCAGTAAGTGTGTATGTGTGTGTGGTGGGGGGTGGAGACTAGTGTAGATTTACTTGTGGAGTAAGTGTATCTATCACCGACCTGCCATGCTACGCATACATACAGTCACAAACACACTCAGAGTGAGGGAAGGCACTCAGAGAGGGTCTACAAGCTCCAATCAGCTGGAGCTCAAGAATGGAGACATTCATAATATTTTGTGAGTTAGAGGAGGCATTGGTGGCAGTTAATAGCCACCATAGGTAATAGCACTGTGGAATATGCCCAGAATCTTCCCCATTTTAAGGTAAAGACAAACATGGAGGCACTGACTTTATGTCTGTGAACAAATGCGACTTTAATACCACAACTCAGAATCTATCTATCTGTCTGTCTGTCTGTCTGTCTGTCTATCTATCTATCTATCTCCATTGCCCCTAAGAGATTTATAGCATAAAGTAATAAAGGAAAACCTATGATTTTTGATGAATAGATTTATATCCAAGGTGAGAAAAAGAATTGATCCTCGTCATGCTAGTATCAATGGTGTTTCTCCAAGTTCAAACATAGAATCTTTAACCTCTAGTGTGATGGTAACTGGAGATGAGGTCTTTGAGAATTAGTTTGAGATGAGGCTGGGACCATGGGATCCTCATGATGACTGTGTGCTTTTATAAGAAAGAAGGAACACCATATAGTTCTTTTCCTTTATTTCTGGGAAAGGGCAGCTCCATATAACCTTGGAAGAAGTTATCTCAACAAAAGAATACAGCTATTGGTATCTTGAGCTTAGACTTCTAATCTCCACAACTGGTGAGAGATATTTGTTAAGCACTTAATCTATGGTATTTTATTTTGGGGGTCCAAGAGAAAAAAATATGCATACCCACTTATTCTTTCCAGACTTACCCAACCCTGTGAGGACCTCTCTAATGAAAAATTGGTTGTTATATGATTTTGATGACATATGGCAAGAAAGAGACTTCAGCAAAAGAAGGGATGTGTCCTATATGAAAATTGCATTCATCATCTTTCCCTTTAGGGGTGAATCTCTGTGGTATCAATTTTAGAAGTTAGTACTGGGTGAGCAGATCAGTGGTTTGCCTTCCACACATTAGTATTCTGCATCATGTTTTGCTGTGGGATGTTTGTTCTCTTTCTGCTTTCACAAAAGGGCCCAGCTGACAGACAGAGGATGGTGATCTTTAGCTGATGTTCTCCTGCAGGGAAGGAAGTAGGCCTAGGAATCATGAAGTCCAACTGTGATTTTGTACTTAGCAAATGCTCAGAGAAACAACAGTGTGATGACCAATGTTGGTCATAGATCTGGTGCCCCCACTATTGGGAGTCAAAGGCTGTTCTCCAATGGCAACTCAACAGTCTCAGACTTTGATGAGTGTCTTTTAAACTCTTTGGTTCTGCCAACTACCAGCAAAATTTACTCAGCATGAAACACACTGTTCCTTCCACTCTCCAGAGTTTATTGCTAACTGTCTCAGCCTTTAATTTAAAAAAATGATGTGAACATTTTGCGTTTGCAGAATTATATGTAAAAGCACTGAGTATCTTTGGGTTAAAATGTATCTGGGTCTGTTAATGAAGTGTTGAGGAAACTCTCCCCATAGTATTGTCTAAATTAAGTGGGAAGAAATGAGAAACCTATTTATGGTCCCATCTTAAATTACTTTGCAAATATAAATGGATTTTGCTAATAGGTGATTGGGTCAATTAAACAGAGGTAAAAGGAAACATGTTCAGTCTATGGTTTGTATATTGTACTCTTTGGAAGTACTAGAGTTTAAACTCAAGGCCTTGTATTTTGTAGGCAATTGCTCTACCATTTGTGTCATGTCCCCAGTTTCTTCCTTCCCTTGTTTGGCTCCAGGAAGTTTTCTTTTTTCTTTTTAATTTTTTTTTTTTTTTTTTTTTGGCCAGTCCTGGGCCTTGGACTCAGGGCCTGAGCACTGTCCCTGGCTTCTTCCCGCTCAAGGCTAGCACTCTGCCGCTTGAGCCACAGCGCCACTTCTGGCCATTTTTTCTGTATATGTGGTGCTGGGGAATTGAACCTAGGGCCTCGTGTATCCGAGGCAGGCACTCTTGCCACTAGGCTATATCCCCAGCCCTCTTTTTAATTTTTATTGTCAAACTGATGTACAGAGAGGATACATTTTCATACGTTAGGCATTGGATACATTTCTTGCACTGTTACCTCCTCACTCATTCCTCCCTCCCTCCTCCCCCTTTCCCTTTCCCCCCATGAGTTGTTCAGTTGATTTACACCAAACAGCTTTGCAGGTATTGCTTTTGTAGCCGTTTGTCTTTTTTTACCCTGTGTTGTAATTACTTTCAACATGTGATGTGAAACCATAGCATCTATTATTGATGATCCTCTTGTATCTCCTTCCTGTGGTTGTACCTGCACTAACTCTCTATCTTATCTGAGTACATTGGAAACTGTGTATACTGGTATTAGAACTAGGAAACTGAAAGGGAATACCAAAATGGAGAGATCCAGGAAGTTTTCTGTTAGGATCTTGTGCTTTTCTCAGGCTGGCCTCAGACAGTGATCCTGCCTTCTCTGGCTCGCACATAACTGAAGAGTATTCCATTCTCTGAATGCTGCTGTATAGACAGAGGGTCTTGCTAACTTTTCTGTCCAAATATTTTACTATTTCTTCCTCCCAAGCAGTTAATATGATAGGCAGGGACTATCACACATGGATCTCTTTGAGTATATGAATCTAAATTTTGTTTCAGTTACTCTGATAGAAATGTCTTATGCAGGCTTTTAAGCCAGACATAAGTTGCATGGTTTCCCTCATTTGTGGTAGTAAGAATGGGCCTACAAATCTACAAGTACACACACTGGATGGTAAAATAGACATACACAGGGGAATGATAATAATTATACAGGATTCTAGGCATTCACAAACAGTGAGACCCAGGGAGGATATTATAAGGATGGGGACACAAAGGTGCAATAGCTATGTGCATCTGATCATATAAAACAATAGTTATCAAGATGAACTCCAGGAAATAGAAACAAGAGGTTTTTTTCTTGTTGCTTTTTTGTTTTCTTTTCTTCTAGTCTTGTTTGTTATCTGTATGGGGGGGGGGTAAGACATGGTGCAGAAATGGAGGGGCAAAGGGTGAACAAATGCATCAATCATTCTCACTGGACACTATGTTGAAAATGAACAATACAACTCTTGAGTGGGGATGTTGGGAAAAACTGGGAGAGAGTGAGGGAAGGGGTGATGCTATCTAAAAAGAAGTGCACTCTTTACCTGACTTATGTAGCTGTAACCCCTCTGTACATCACCTATATAATAGCAACAAAAATGCATGGAAAAAATAAAAGAAGAAAGAGAGGGGACTTACATGTCTCAGGTAGTCCTGAAAGATGAACCTGATGATGGAAGGAGACAGGTATGAAATGAAGTCACAGCACAGCTGAGCTTTGTATAGCTGCTGGCCTCTCTTCTGATGCTGGTTTGCTTATTGCTGTTTTTTTTTTAAATTATGTCACTGACAAGTGTGTAGACATTTGAATATTCCCACAAATTCAGAGTATATTGGACTCACAAGCTAATACAGTTATTATTAGGGACTAAATCACTCACTCTGAAGCCATTATCTGATACATTTCAGAAATACACAGTTAGTAGATGTGACAGTTTTCCTGTGTGTACATGTTGGATGGAATGAAAACACCAAAGGTTCAGATAGGCCATGAATTGGAGGACAGGGCTGGTCCCATGCTTGCAGGCAGTCATGGAAGGACGTTAACGTAAAGATTTACCTAGAGACAGTTCCACATGCAGGCAATACCAGACTGCTTATCCATCATGAGGAGTTTTATGAAATAAGAAATACCCTGTATACAAGGTGTGCATATATCTATTTTTGGAGAAGTGGAGAGAACTAGGTCAAATTATATTTCTAGCATCAGTTGTTCTTAAGCAAGGCATACATCAAAATTACCCAGAAATTTTATAAAAATATACACATGCCCATTCATCAGAAGCCTCAGAAGAGCAGATTTTGTTGATATTTTTAATGTTGCTGTTGTAGAAATGTAGTCCGCTTAAAAAATGAATGAATAAATACTTTATGGAACAACTGGTACACCCTAACCATTGGGTCATGTGACCTCCAAAAAGGGAGAATGATAGTTATGAAACATAAAAAAAACCAACATCATCATATCTGGAAATGCGATATGTCACACAGAAAAGTAAGCATGAGAGATGGGTGCTGGTGACCCAGGCCTCTCACGCCTGTAATCCTAGCTCCTCCTCAAGAGGCTGAGATTTGAGGATAATGATTTGAAGCCAGCCTGGGCAAGAAAGTCCGTGAGACTCTTCTCTCCAATTAGCCATCAGAAAACCAGAACTGGAGCTGTGTCTCAAAGAGGTAGAGCACTAGCCTTGAGTAGAAGAGCTCAGGGACAGTACCTGAGCCAAATCCAAGCCACATGACTGACAAAAAAAAGAAAAAAGAAAAAAGAAAAAAGAAGTAGTAGCTATTAGCTAGTTGTTTCCTCTTATCTGTTCTCTCCCAACCACACATTGGTCCATTCACAAGCTTATTTATTTTCTGAAAAAAAAATTGAGAGAAATTTGAAACAACAAAGACAACAATCATAATGGTTTATGCTTTGTGTAATGGATTGAAATTATTCAAAAAGACTTGGATAGATTTTGTTTAAAATGGGAAAATTCTTAGAGCAAAACACACAAACCTAAGTGTAGAGCTTGATACATTTTTATAAGGTGAATTCATCTGTACAACCAACTTTTGTAGATTAAGATACCACATTTCTCTTGATTTCTTTTGACCCTTGCCAGTCATCATGTTGGGAAAGCCAGGGACCTCAAGAGAAACAGACTCGAAAGAATATATGTAATTATAAGTGGGATTTACGAGGATGAAGGGCTCCACAATGGTTATCAGTAAGCTGAAGAGCTGGAGAACTCAGTGGCTACTTAATCAAAGAAACTAGAAGCCTCAGAACAAGAGGAACCTCTGAAGTAAGGAGCCTGGGTCTCTGCATCCCCTAGATAATTGGCCCTCAATTTCTCCTGATTGTTTCCCTAGATGATTGCCCTCATTTGGTTTGGTTTGGTTTGCTTTGCTTTGCTTATGTGTAACACTTTTGTTAGATTTAATGCCAAACACCTTCTGTGGCCTTTTATAAGCTTTGCACTGGCTTCATTCAGGGCTGCTGGTCTTTGAGACATGAATCCACCAGCGCTCCTCTGGCTCTTCAATAAAGACCCATAATTGGGCCTCTTTAGTGGTGGCTTCTCTGCTTCTCCTGAGTTTCCTTCTAACACCTCCAGCTGGAGGCTGAAGGCTTGAAAGCATCCTGGAGAGCAGCTAACCGAGACCTGCATTCAAAGACTTCACGATTCTGGAATCGGAGTATGACCTCCACTCAGGAAGGGCCAAGTGTGTGAGAAGAGCTTTTCCCTCCCTGTTTTCTCAACTAGGAGCAGGCTTTACTGATTTTTCTTGTTATCCCTCGACCCATTCAAATTAACAACCAGATATCTTTTTTTTCCCTTTTAAGTTTCTGTAATAACTTTAGCTTCTTTTAAATTCAATTTGAATTAAATGGAATTATACAAAATTGGCCATTTGGAGTCTGATGTGTTGGGCTTGTAATTTTGTTTACCAGAGCTAGTTATATTTTTCAGTGAAGCATCATTTCATTTTATTTCATGACTGTATAGTTTCTATTATTAAACCATACTATGATTTATGTATTTATTCTGCTGCTAAGGGACAGTTGGGTCATGCCTTCTTTAGTGCAGAACCAGAATGTCACTCAAAGGCTCATGTGTTAAAAGCTTGGTTGCCACCCTGTGGAGAACTATGGAGAGGTGTTAGAACCTTCTAGAAGGTAGAATCTAGATGGAATTTAGGTCATTGGAGAATGCTCTTTAGGGTTGTTGGGACTTTTGTCATCATTCTCTCTCTCTCCTGTTCTCTCTCCCCCATCTCTCTCTTTTATCTCTCCCCATTCCCCACCTCCTCTCTCCTCTCATATTTTTCCTTGGGCCTACTTGAAGTGAACCATCTTTCTCTACCATCCACTCCCACTGCTAGGATGTACTGTGCTTCTGTAGGCTCAAAGCAATCAGACCTAGTGACCATGGATGGAATATTAGCCAAAGTGTATCTTTTGTCCTTAAAGTTGAGGGTTCTATGGTTTTGGATCTCCCTGAAGGTTGCGTGTGGTCCAAATGGATCAGTGGTGGCTGTGTTCCTGAACCTACAGCTAAAGTGGATGTCCCATCCACGCTCACCATTATGGATGCTGGCCGGGCTGAAGTCATTGCTGCTGATACCCGAGGCTCCTTGTAACAGGAAGATTTGCTTTTTTTCAGAGAAAGTGAGCGAGAGAGAGAGAGGACAGGAGAGGAAGAGGGAGAAGAGAGAGAGGAAAAGCAAGAGGGAAAGGAGAAAGAGAAAATTACCGATTTTTGTCACATCATCTTACAAAGCACATCTCATCCGTGAAACCACATTTTAATTGTTGAGTTCAGTCCTCCCAGGTGGTAGGGTTATGTTAGGGCGTGGGAATGGGGAATCATTGGGGCCCATTTTTAGAAGATGAATAGTATAAAATTGAGATCTTTCAATATATTGAGTCTTTCATTTCAACTTGGTAAGTAGAAAGGAAGGAAAATGAAATGCATGCCAAAAGGCAAGTTGTTTTACACATTTTCATGTGCCACCCAACAACTTCATGAATTAAAAACTTTTTTTATATTACATTTCATATTATGGAAGATACTGAAAGATTTTAGAAATGAGAACTTCTCACCCCTTGCACAAACACAAAGAAAACGAACAAATGCAGAACCAGATAAAGAAGTTCTTCAAAGCCAAAGCCTAACAGGTTACATGTCAATGGGATTATTATTTTTTTTTCAGAAAATAAACCATCAGCTTTTTCAGTATGCCATTGAATCTCAATAAGTAGACTCAGCTTAAAACTTCCAAGGTTAGGAGGGTAGGGCAGGATTTTGCCACACCTGGGCAATTCAGTATTTCAACAGCTCTCTATTAATCCAGGAAACAGAATTGTCTTTGAAAAACAGAAGAACTGATTAAAATTTCTGTCTCTGTGATTACTAACAACATCTGTTTTGTGCCCTGGGGTCCTTCTTTATCCTTAGTGTGTTTAGAGTTTCAAAGATTTCTTTTCTGCACCTGCTATCAGATGAGTCTTTGACTCTCATCAAGAAGATGTTAAAGTTAATTTATTCTACAGCAAAGAAAAGACACCTATGCTCCTCAGAGGTAACTAACATGGGAAAAGAAGCACAGAAGGTTCCTGCTTTTGTTCTCTGTTTGTACAAGGACAATAGCACAGGGAGTTTAGGATGTAGGCATGCTTAATACAAATTAGTTGAAGTAGGCCCAATATAAAGACCTGGCATTCAGACAAATAAGGGCATCTAAGGAAAGTTTAACAGCTAAGTCTTATACTTTGTTATATTGTAGTCATTCAAAAGACCTGTTACAAACAGATATATCTTCCCAGATAGACATTTATCTTTTAATTTTGCAATCCCAAGAATGATTAGGTTGTCGAACCCTGTGGGAATTTTGAAACCTATGAGTCATCTTTCTAGAAAAGTGCACATATTCAGATGCATTCAAAAGTTGATATGTTTCTGACGTTTCACAGACCCCTGTTAGCCTACTAATGGATTTCCAATGAAGAAGTTGCTGGGATAGAAAATGTGCATTTGGTTTTAGTTTTTAGGAGGGATGCATATTTTAAGCTCTGGAAAGTCCCCTGAGAGGTTGTAAAAAGTCTTATTGCAGGGGCAGTGTTGACATTATTGGAGGAGTAAAGGAAGTATTTCTATTAGCATCATTCCTAAGCTTTGGTCTACAGAATAATAACCTAAGAAACTTGTTAAAACTGTAGATTTCTAGAACTCAGCACCAATACTGATTCAGTAGGTTGAAGCTGCTGTTTGAACATTTGACTTAGAAGTGCATAGAATATATGAATTCAGGTGGTCCAGGAAGCAAAGCTTGGAGGGATGTCCTGGGAAAGATTTCACTAATCCATAGGTCAGGTGCACTCTCTCAGACAGATGAACTTGAACTATCTGCAAGTTTTCTATATTCTACATGGTATTACCAGTGTACTTAAACATATAAGAAAAGGAACAGAACAAAAATAGCATCTATTCCTTACTAGATACTTATTTGTCCCAGATGGCCTCTCTTAAAAGTTACTAATTCAGTCATTAAAAACTCACAAAATAGGGCTGGTGATATAGCCTAGTGGCAAGAGTGCCTGCCTCGGATACATGAGGCCCTAGGTTCGATTCCCCAGCACCACATATACAGAAAACGGCCAGAAGCGGCGCTGTGGCTCAAGTGGCAGAGTGCTAGCCTTGAGCTGGAAGAAGCCAGGGACAGTGGCCCTGAGTCCAAGGCCCAGGACTGGCCAAAAAACAAACAAACAAAAAAAAACCTCACAAAATAGCTGGGCACTGGTGGCTCACGCCTGTAATCTTAGCTACTCAGGTGGCTAAGATCTGAGGGTCATGGTTTAAAGTCATCTCAGGTAGGAAAGTCCATGAGATTCTTACCTCTAACAAACTACTCAGCAAAAGATGGACATGGCGCTATGGCTCAAGTGGTGGAGTGGTAGCCTTTGACCAAAGAGTCTCAAGGACAGAGCCCAGGCTCTGAGTTCAAGCCACAGGACTGACACAACAACAACAACAATAGAGAAACCTCACAAAATAGAGGTTACTGGATTATTCCACAGATTGTGTAAGTGAACCTCATTAAATGTTAACCATGCTTTTCTTGGTGATAAGGATTGGATGTGGACGATGGAAGAGCAATTCAGGGTTGAATTGCGGCTCTGCTTCAAAAATCATTAGCAGGAGAGGTTAAAGCACACAGAGAAGGTGACGGACGGTGAATGTAGCCAAAATAGCTATGTACATGTGTGAAAGGGAGCAGTTACGCTTATTGAGATTGGTTTGGCATAAGGGAGGAGAGAGATGAGGGAGAGTTGATGGAGGAAGTGAATCTGACCACCGTACATTATATGCATAGATGGACATGTCCAAATAAAACCCCCTTGTATGGCTAAAATTGGTGCAAATGAAAATGTGGAGGGAATAATTACTGTTCTTTCCTTAGTGCCCCACACAGCTTGTGTGGCCTTTCCTCTTGTCCCATGTCATTCATTTTCCCGCGTGTAGACACCACTCAGCTTTTCTAATGCTCTTTTGTTACCGTAGATCCTTTATTGAATTTTGAAGTTGAAAAACAAATCTGGCACACTGAGACTCAAACTTAGGCCTCATCCTCTCATCTAAATAAAGTAGCTGTAACAAATTACCTAATGTCCAATTTGTGACTTGACTCTCTAGGTAGAATGGATGTTTCTTTGAAGCAATGTGCAGTTTCTCTTATTTGGTTAAGGTATAATTCATCCTTACAGCTGAAAGCTCTTTTGAAATTCCCTTACTTAGTGCCTGTGTTTGCCATATTCCAAGACTGTGTAAGTCTTATTAGACTTAGATATTAAAACTTTAAATTCCTGGGCTCACCCAGGACTGACCACATTTAGATTGTGCAGGGAGGTGTGTTCAAATAACACTGGTCTATGAATAGAGATGGAAGGTATTAATGAAAGTCCCCCATTGGCACCTATTAAAACCTTAGTCCTTATTTGGTGGTACTATTTGGGGAGGTGGAGGAAATTTTAAGAGGTCTCAGTGGTAACTGGATTGGGGTGGGCAAAAGGGAAAGAGATCAACCCCTAGACCTCATCTTCCTTAAGATGACTTAGCACTAACTAATGCATTTGCATTCATTTCATCAGTGTTGTGCACTGCATAGCAGGTCTGTCAACAACTGGTTGCATAGGACAGTGTTGCTGAGGTTGTGATGTCACAGCGCAAGCATTTCTCACATGTTCATGCTGATGTTTGCCTATACCTATTATGCTGACAGCTGGATAAACATGTAGCACATTTGATAATGATAATAAATGACCTACTTGTTTGTGTATTTACCACTCTATACTCTTAGGCTATTATTTTAGAATGTGTTTCTTCTACTTACCAGAAAGCACTTACTGTAAAATTGCATGTTCTGTTAGACTGGCAGCAGCTTCATACATCTCCTGCTTACTATGTCTGTTGATTGCATTGAGAGGATGTATCCAGTGACTGCTATCTTCTTGGTTCATGAAGTACACTCTATGATGTCCTCATGACAGTGAAATCACTTCATGGCACATTTTTCAGAATGTAGCTTTATTGCTAAGTGACTGATGACCGTACTTCATGTTGCTTTGCTTTGCAAACCCATACAGTCTAAATTATCTTCTAGGTCCCTTTCAGCTTTGCGAGCAAAGATATATTCTCCCCTGGCCTCTTGAGTTTGAACCGAGGGCTGTAGTCTCATTAGGTAGGCATTCAACTGCTTAAGGCACGCTCTCAGCCTGATTTTGCTCTGGTTAATTCTGAGTTAGGGACTTACTGTTTGCTTGTGCTATCTCGGAATGTGATCCTCCTGTTGACATTGTTTCTATAGCCTCGGAAGAGAGAGGCATACCCCCTCACTCAGCTTTTTCTGTTGAGATAAAGTTTTGTGAATGTTTATGCCAGGGCTGGCATGGCTTTGCCTGGTTGCTGCTTCTCAAGTGGCTAGGATTAAGGTCATAGCCATAGCCACCCATGAAAGATTTATTCTTGTGTCTCTCTATTTTAAACTGATTATTGAGCACTTCCTAGAGAGCATTTCAAGTGTTCCCTGAGTTAGCTGGCTTTGTGAAGATCTGGAGTGATTTGGATTTTCTTTCCTTGGTTCAGATGCTAACTTCCTTTTAAAGAATGCTACCAAAAAGCCAAGTCTGCCTAGTAATATGTCCCAGCATTCTTTTTGATCAGGGATTCCTAGTTTATTAGATAGTCCCTGGGAGGAGAGACTTGGAAACAGGCAGTAGACAGAGGTATCTTAAAGAGAGGAGATAGGACAATGGAATGGTGAAGAACTGAGGCAACAGAAACATTGAGGCTTGAAAACATCTCAGCCCATGAAATGAGCAGGTAGGCAGCATTGAAACTTAAAAAGGGAGGCATTGGAGCTGAGGTGTAGCTCAGTGTAGAACACTTGCCCAGTATGCATGAGGACCCTGGTTCTGTTTCCATCAGTGAACAAGAAGATGCTGGAATCCAACACAACCCTACTGAAGGAGAAGTTGGGGAGATATGAGCAGGGAGCCATTCACTTTGTAAGCAGTTTTTATTAAAAACAAATGTATCATCAGCAGGAAGAGTAGGGGTGAGGAAGTGGTGTGAGAAACAGGTCCAGTGCATTTGGGGGAAGAGCACTGTGGTTTGAACTCGGGGCCTCCCATTTTCTAGGCAAGTTGAGTCATGCCCTTAGCCCTTTTTGCTATAGACATTTTTTTTTTTCAAATAAAGTCCCCATGTTTGTGCTTGGACCAAAAAAAACCAAAAAAAAAAAAACCCCAATGTATCTTAAATCACACTGAGCTTTGAGTGACCAGGTAGGATTTTAGGAATCATATATTTCTAGGTAAGATGGTGATACGTTGTCTATTGAAAATAAAGAAGGAAAACTTATAAGTTTCCTAACTGTGCTTATTTGGGGGCAATTGTACCCCCCAACCAGGGTCTTAAAGAACCTTCTGCTGGAACCTTCCACCCAGTCTAACCTCGTGGCTTGTATAGAGAACAACTAATGAGCTATTGCATTGGAAACTGTTTTCTTAAACACTTTTTCGTTTCATGCTTCTTTCTCAGTCTCCCCTGTGAGTTTATCAAATTCCTGGCAGGGGGAAAGAAATCAGCACAGCTGCCTGTTAACTTTAGTAGGACAAGAATAGTTCCTAATTAAACTCTTATGTCTTTGATTTAAAACTGCATTTAATCAAATTATTCACCAACTTAAGGCAGTTGTTGATTACAGGGAAAGTATACCTTGAATCTTTGTAAGGTACACCCCATCCCCCCCGACAGGGCTTCATCAACCTCCCAAAAGGAATCTAACACACGCCTTATTATTGAGAAAGCTGAACATTTTTTTCCTCATCATTTGCCTTCTTCCTCCTGGAGGCTCTTTCTTCAAGCATAGGGAGGCTGGCTGAGTTCCAGGTGAAGATGATCTTCCATTGCTTGCATGATTTCCAGCCTGACTTCAGAACCTGCAAAAAGTCACCAGGTGGATTGAGAGCGGATGGAAAGGTCATTACATCCAGGTTGCTGGGGATTCCAGAAGCCTGGTGGGCAGTGCAGGCTTTGGAATCTTTGGTTCTCAGAGTGTGGCCTGCCTTAGACTTGTGCTCAACAAACGGAGACAGGTGAACCACATATGAGTCTTTTCCTGTCCCTTCCCTTTTATCGACTCCCAACAGAGGGTAGAGATTTCTCATACATGTCTGCTAAGGTGCAATTGGAAGAGAAGACCCTGCTGGTACAAGTTCAGAGAGAGTTGGTTAGGAAAGGGTAACTTCACTGAGGCCAGCTGGAGTCCAATAAAACAAGACCCGGTAATAACACTGCTGCCTTTGAAGATAGGTTTCATCAATGTGGCCATGCAACACAGGTGGTCCTGCTCATGGGTTATGGGACAGGATACCATGACTAGACAAGGGCCAGTGATACAGTGCAAAGCAGAGATTTGTTGCTGTGATTTCTTCTATCTTTAAGATTTGGCTTTTCCTAGTTGCTTTTAAGACTCATTTTGAGAGGCTGTTAAAAATCATCAAACGACTTGTTTCTCATCTCCTATCACGTTGACTTTCTTAAAAAGTTCCTGGGTCAAAGCTAAAATGTTCAGTTGGCAATCATCAACACTGTCATCCTTAGTCTGTCCGGAAGTAAGACAGCGTATGCTTTTAAAGCAAATGGCCATAATGACGGGACATCAGAGGTCCAGAGAAGTTCACTTTGCAATGAAGAAAGCGCACTGCCTTTGTCTGAGAAGGACTTAGATTTGCTGAGCTTATGAAGCCATTATTGGGTGAAAACACATCATGCTGAGATAAACTAGGAAGCACTGTGAGAGGGCACAAGGCAAACAAACTCCCGAGCTCTTAACTTGCTACCTGTTAGAAGCATGGCACATCTTTTCTGCCATCCCATCTGGGGTGTTGTTTCTGCACCAAAGTAGCATGAGGACCCAAAAGCTTCCCTATGAGGTGATGACCACACCTTATCCCACCCTGAAAAATCAGAAAACTCTCATTTCTCCCTTTGTTCAAAGAGCAGCTTGTTCTCTTTGATCAGTGCTGTCTCCCTTCCGCTCATAAGCCAAAGCCATAATTGAAGCCTTGTCCATACCTCCCTTATAGCTGGCTCAGTTTCCTGTCTGTTGTTGTTGTGCCAAAGTGACTTAGCCCTATAATAATAATATTAACTAAAGTAGAAGACCCTAATCCTTATCCTGTCTGTGTCCATCAGTATTATTTTAGGTGGTACAAGCAGTGGCCAACTTTTGTAATTCCTTCTTCAAATGATTGAGAATGGTGTGGATATCATTCAAGTCACTTCATTTTTACATGTTCTGTCTTTATGAAAGAGTTGATTCTCTTATTATGGGATGTCATGCTTTAGAAGCATTTTATTCTATAAGCTTAAACTATTTATATAGATAACTTGCTCACAAGAATATGGGATACCCCATTAATAAGTGGGCTAAAGACTTAAGAGGAGGGCTGGGGATATGGCCTAGTGGCAAGAGTGCTCGCCTCGTAGACATGAGGCCCTGGGTTCAATTCCTCAGCACCACATATATAGAAAATGGCCAGAAGTGGCGCTGTGGCTCAAGTGGCAGAGTGCTAGCCTTGAGCAAAAAGAAGCCAGGGACAGTGCTTAGGCTCTGAGTCCAAGTCCCAGGACTGGCCAAAAAAAAAAAAAGACTTACGAGGAAATAAGAATGGTCAATAGACATATGAAGAAATGTTCAACATCTCTGGCCTAAAAGAAATGCAAATCAAAGCAACATTGAGGTTCCCCCTCACCCCAGTAAGAATGTCCATTATCAAGAATACTAAAAACAGATATGTGTCTCCAATTGTTTTTTTTTTTCTTGGCTTTGAGGGAAATCTCAAGGTTTACAATGTTCCTGGTGAAGAAACTGAGGCTTATAGTCTGATTGCTTTGGCTGGAGCCCTAGAGCAAATATCCATCAATGTTAGGATTTAACAAATGGATTGGCCTTAAATCACACAATTCACCTTTGATCTATGCCACAGTCTTTTTTCCATGGGTCTTTGGAGAAGCCAGCCTGGAATGTTTCATGTAACAGTCACATATCGATCCTAGTTGGCTATATGGAAAGCTTCCAAGGTCATTAAAGATGGCAGCAAATGCCCCATTGCTACATTGTGCCAGCCCTTCTTCCTGCAAGTCATCCAAGGAAGTTACAAATATTTGATTGCTTCTAGGTGACTCCTGACACATCGATCTACGTCACTATTCTATACTGTAAATCTACCGTCTGACAACAACTCCAGAGTTCTGAAAATGAATGTCATTCCAATAAAATATAAGCTGAGCCGCAGCTGGTGCTGCCCTTCTACATCTCCCTTTATACTCCTCTTAGCTGATTTACTTAAGTGTTAGTTTATGTATTCCCTATTTTTCTGTGATGAATTATTTAATAAATAAATACATTTATTTTAAAAATAATCTTTAAGGAGTTGAACAAAGGAGGTGTTAGGTAACAAAACAGTTTACGAATCAATAAATGCATTGAATACAATCTTCATCGGTGTTGCCCCGTCAACATTCTCAGTCATTCTTATTTTAGTATATACAATGCATTCTTGACTACATTCTCCCTGCCTTCTCTCTTTCATTTATCTTCCCCTCTCTCTTTAGTCCCACTCCTCCTCTTGGGTGTACTCATTTCTAGTGTTTCTAAAAGATTATACTATTTGAGCTCTCCATGGAGTCTGTTATACTTAAGTTCATTCATTTGTAACCACTTGCATACCCCCTGTGTTTACTTACAGATTTATAGGCGCATGCTAGCGACCACAAATGAAGGAAACCATGCAACTTTGTTTCTCTGGGTCTGGCTTCCTTCAATTAATATATTTTTCCAAGTTATAATATTTCCTAGTAGACAAGTAAAATTCCACATTCCATAAGGAAAATAGAATATTTTCTTGATCCATTCATGATGAACTTCATTTAGTTCTATTCTTGCCTCTCAGAAGATTCATGTTCATTGTGAGACTACTGTCAGTGCAGGCGAAATCAAACTAAGGGTTATTCCTTATCCTCTGTTTCAATATGGGGATAATCGTTCAGATTTTTGGAGTGCTATGACATATTCTGGCTTCCAACTCACAAATATCATTCCAGTCAAGGGGATGTCTGCATCAGGAGTCATATTGCTCCAAGGGTACATTATTATGTTTAGCCACAGTAATTCCAAATGCAGGAGCTCACGCTCAACAAATCCTGTTGATTTCAGTGGGTAAGTTCCAGGCAGTCAATTTCACTGACCATTTCTAGATTTGACACCTTAGTGATTTCTCAGACTAGAACAATAAGTGAATTTTAGTCCAAAACCATTACTTTTTAGAAAAAGTCGTAGTTGAGTTCTAGATTCAGTGCAGAAATGAATGGTGGGTCACAAGCAAACGCCATTTACTTCATAGGAATATGCATTAGAGAATGATTACTGTGTCAGAAACAAGGACATAGCTAGCAATATAAATAGGAACCCCACAGATTGGGAGAAGATTTCACTAGCTATACAACAGACAAGGGCCTCATATCTAAAATATACTTATAGCTCAATAAATTATACCTCCCCAAACAAATCCTCCAAAAAAAACCAATCACCCCATTAATAAGTTGGCTAAAGACTTAAGAGGAAGTAAGAATGGTCAATAGACATATGAAGAAATGTTCAACATCTCTGGCCATAAAAGAAATGCAGATCAAAGCAACATTGAGGTTCCACCTCACCCCAGTAAGAATGTCCATTATCAAGAAGTCTAAAAACAGATGTTGGTGGGATGTGACCAAAAGGGAACCCATACTACACTGTTGGTGGGAGTGTAACCACTCTAGAAAGCAGTGTGGAGGTTCCTCCAAAGGTTAAACATAGAGCTCCCCTATGATCCAGCAACCCCACTTCTGGGTATTTACCCAAATAACCACAAACAAAGCCACATACAAAAGCTAACAGAACAACTATGTTCATTGCAGAATTAGTTACCATAGCCAAGTTACAGAAACAACCCAGCTGCTTCTCAGTAGATAAATGGATCAAGAAAATGTGGTATATATACACAATGGAATTCTTTGCTTCCACCAGAGAGAATGACATTGCGTATTCATAAGAAAATGGAAAGACTTGAAAAAAAAATCATATTAAGTGAAGTAAGCCAGACCTAAAGAAACATAGGCTGCCCGGTTTCCTTCATATGTAATAATTAGTATATGTCTAGGATAGTCTTAATAGAGGATTACAATAGCTTAATAACTATGTACATATGACCTTATAAAAATGATGCTAGTCAAAATGTACTACAAGATATGGAAATGAGGGTTTTTTTCTTAGTGTACTGTATGCAGTTATTTCTTTTTTATTTTACATTTTTGCTTTTAGTTTACCACCTGGGGTCAGTGTTTTTTTTTATTTCAGTACCCTTTCTATTGTATATAAGATTATCTGATCTGGGGACTGGAAGGGGAATCACAGACAGTACCTTCATTGTCTAAGAGTTTCGTATTTTTGTGTGTGTGTGAATTACTTGGGAAAAACTCAGTCTTCCTAAATGTAATATTTAGCATCCTACTGTGTGAATTTCTAACAGAAATACCAAGAAATAGTTATTGGCCGGTTCACTTGAAAATCTACAGATGCATCCCATATTTACTGTATCATAAAATCTAACACTTATTGTTCATGACAAGGGAAACATAAGTTATCTCTTTTCTATCCTAAGAGATGAAGGAAGTTGCTGTAATAGTTGCACAGATATTGCACACTTACATAAGGGATTATCACCCAATTATTTCTTGTTCCAGCAGCAAGACAGCAAGCCATAGGGGTGAAATGCAAATCATTTAAGTCAATTATGGGGATTAAATCCTTCTTTGCCAGTTATTTGTCTAGGAGAAAACATGACTATTTCTTGCTAGTGACACATTTAGACATAAGTATATTTGAGGCATTGGGGTTTTTAAATCTCTGAAAAGAGGACACAGACCTAACTCTTTACCTTCTGTGTTTCTGGTTTGGATGTTACTGTAATGGAGATGCAATAACTGGAACCACAGTAGTCATTTTGTGACCAGGAAGGAAATGAGTATTAATTTCATGGGGTTCATTCAAAGTTTCAATTTTTCTTAGCCACTAAAAAAATCTCTGGAATGGCTTAATTTGGGACATCCATTTATTTTAGAAAAATACCATTTTCTTAATTCACTCTAAGGGTTGTTTTTCTTTAAATAATATATATTTTGAATTCTAACTGTTCACTAACAAAAAAGCATATATATGCATATGTATATTAGGTTTTCATACAGGAGAAAAAGCTCTGGCTACTTATTTTCTAGCCTTGTTTTTAGTAGGTTCTCTATTTCCCTAAAGGAGTAAAATTTGGCCTATGTTTTGATAGGAAAGCAGATAAATGACTCTTGGCCCAGGCTTGCTAACAATGGTGAGAACAGTCTGGCTTTCTTAAGTCCTAATTAGTCTCACCTGGTTCACAGCAGAATTGTTAATTGTTTTTCCTTCTTCCTTTTTTTAAATCACCAAGTGCTATGGCAATTACCGAAATATTATGACAGCGCTAATACAATGTAGGGCAGCTGAAATGCAAAGCACTCTCTGGAGGGCAAAGTAGAGAGCTTTCTCTTGAGTTGCTTCTGAACTTCCTGTTTCTATTTGACCCAAGTCAAGTGGAACTCAGATCCTGGTTTCCACCGCCCTCCACCCACCAAGCATCAATCTATCCCTGCAGTGTGAGGACACATTTATCTCTGGAGATGTCCCTCCACAGGTAATGTTGCTCAAACATCCTCTCATGGTCTTGGCCAACTCTGCTGAATGTAAGGTGACGTCTTTCTAGGCAAGGGCCATTTTCCTATCTGGATGAGCATTGGTTTATTAGACAGTTTCTTTTCACTGTTGTCTTCAAGCTTGACATTATTCCCGTTTCTCCTTTAGGTTTAAAAATTATGTGTGGGAGGTGCTGTTTGTGGGAGTAGGATGATTTGGCAAATGTCTACCCTTACCTGTGTAGTGGTTGAGGGAAAAGGGAGCCATAATTTATTCAGATTAGTACTTTGTGGCTATGCTAACAGACTCAACTCTTCTAGATCAGGTGCTAATGCCGCCAAGAGCCAACAAAAGATGATCCCCTCTGGCTTTTAAGAATGCTTAGAGTGTAAGCCATTTGGGGAGTTGTGTGGTTTTGGAGGAGATTAGTACTTTGAGGCTGGGGAAAACTATGCTTCCTCTACTTATGACAACATTGGGACAATAGCAGTAATGGTGTACTGTATTGTCTTCTCTCTTCACTGACTCTGAGGCTTCCGGGACCAACCACCATTGGGTAGAAGGCCAAGATTCGCCCACACCTCTATCATCAATGGAATTAATTAGTTAACTTGTTACACTGCACATTTTGAAGTTCCACTTTGGAGTATGTATACTTGGGAACTACCACAACGAAGAAGTTTTAGAATTGAACTCCTTTCTAAAAAAAAAATAAAATTCTGTGATTCTAAAATTGACATGGATCCTTGAGATTATTTAATCTCTCTTTTTTAGTGCAAACTCAATATAGATTTGGGCACGTTTGGAATTTTGTTTCTGAATCTTACGGCTGTATTTCCTTCTCGTACAAAGTATCTCTGGAGATCAGAGAGATTCGATGGGAAAAGTTGGAAGGTGAAAGGAAAGGGACATCTAGGGAAAGGTAATGGACAACTGGGACAGATTTATGTCAAGTAGGGGCAGTATAGGCTTATTGGCTGTTTGGAGCTTTCAAAGAGAAGCAGAGGTAGAGTAGTGCTCAGTAATTTGGGATGATGAGTCAGAAGCATTTCATGTCCCCTCACCAAGTGGGTTTTGATTGGCAAGTGAAACATGTTTCATGATAGTCACCCAGCCGTCTGCATGTGTGTGTTAGTGAGCTTTCTATCACTACAACAAATATTTGAAATAAATCAGTTTATAGAAAGAAAAGGTCTATTTCGGTTCATGGCTTTCGTTTAAGTCTGTGATTGATTGGCCCTGCTGCTTTTGTCCTGTGTCAAGTTAGTAAGTAGTATATCATGGCAGTGAGCTTGAAGTGAAGCAGAGTCATCCAACTCATGACCAGGAATCAAGAGAGAATGATAGGACAGGACTGGACTTGCCTCTTCAAGGACATGCCCTTCAAGGGAATGCCTAAAGTTTCACAACTTTCCGTTACATACTTACTCTATTTTAGAGGTTAGTGGGAAGATGAGACTAATTTACATTGTTGGAAATTCTGAGAGAATGAAATCTACTAATTTTGTTCTCATAATACAGGGCTGTTCAGTGATTACTGTGCAGAACTTTAGCTAAAAAAAATCTAAGAAAAGTAAAACATCTATCTATCTACCTAGTCTCCAGCCAAACTCGTTTACTGGTTCTAATAAGTTCCAGAGACTCTTCAATACTAAGGATCACAGAAAATGGTCACAGAATGAGGAAGCTACAAAGAAGAAGACAAAGCTATCAAATGTTAACATGCCATTGTAATGTTGAAAATGTTGGGAAGGATAGTGAAATTGTTTCTGTTGGACTGGGGTTGGAGAAACTACACAGTGACAAATTGAAACAATTATTTGTAGTTTTACTGGGACACAATCACACTTGATTATTAGCATATGTATATATTTACATACATATATTAACATAGTGTCTATGGCAGCTTTCTTGCACCAAGAACAGAGTTATATAGAGGAGATAGAGATTTCCTGGTTTGCATGTGTAAAATATGCTCTAGTTCTTTATATTATCTGGTATAAGAAAAGAATATGACTCATAGGAGATTCACCTATCAAAATGGGAATTATTTTTAATCTTTAATGAAATAGAGTTGTATTCATTCTTGACATCGATCAGTTCACCCTAGAATCACTGAGTTTCTACTGGTGATAGTTTCATACTGATGAGAAGCTCTTATTAAACCTTGTTACTGAATAAGTGTCTGGTAATGATAGAAATACATCCGGGTTGTCTGTTGGATACATAGTGCTCTTCGGTGAGGTAGAGTGTTGACATTGCTGTGAATGAGCTAGAATTCAGAATACACATCTGCCCATTCCCCCACAAGCTCTAGGATTTCCCTTAGGGAGTACAGCTAGTCTTAGCTTCGATAGTGGTGCCACAGAATGTCTTCATGGACGAACACAGCCATTCCTTTGTGCCTTTTCTCCCCCGATGGCTGATCTGGCTCCCATGAAATTGTTTTACTTTTTTTTTTTGCTGTCCTAATTTGTGTCCTTTTTACAAAATGTTTGCCAAATATTGATTCTCTCCCACAATGGGGCCTGGGCACAGCTGATGGCCATTTTGGTTCACAACTTTGATTCGTGCAGTGTCTACTGCTGCCAATGTTTTCCTTTGTATACCAGGTTCATCCACTGACATCTGGCTTGGTGCTGGAACCCACTCAGTCAGGGGCTGCAGCTGGGGGACCACACACCCAGCTCCTGCTATTGTGAAGTTGGGTTACTGGAGAGCTTTTCCTCTGTGGTTTCAATGCCTTGGATTGGTATTCTATATGAGCGAACACAACAACCCTGATGTAGGAGGTATAATTATGCGCCTGCTTTTGTCCTGAAGCAAACAAAGAGGTGAAGGAATTTGTCCAAGCTCCTGTAGGGATTCTCAGCAATTGCCCACACCAAAGCATATGGTGCTATTTTATAATCAAATATGTAAATGTGTTTTGACCTCTTTTTGTGATCACACTTGTCTCTCTCTTATGATTTATGTCATTCTGCCTTTCATTAATGGCTTTCCTGTTTATTCCGCCCACCCTTCTGCAGCTTCAGTTACTTATGTTGCTACATTGCTTCATGCTCTATTCAGTGCTGCTTTCTAAACAAAGAGTATATGCAATGCAGTCTTTCTTTTTGTACCAGCAATATTTGGTATCTCACATCTTTAGACAAAATAATTCCCTGAAATAAATCTTCCTTTTACAAATTGAATCCCCCTCCAAATAGCTATCACAGAGTGATTAATAAACATTTTGGAAAATAAAAAAATCAAGGAAATAAATTATCAAAGAGGGGGCTGGGAATATGGCCTAGTGGCAAGAGTGCCCGCCTGGTATACATGAAGCCCTGGGTTCGATTCCCCAGCACCACATATATAGAAAACGTCCAGAAGTGGCGCTGTGGTTCAAGTGGCAGAGTGCTAGCTTTGAGCAAAAAGAAGCCAGGAATAGTGCTCAGGCCCTGAGTTCAAGGCCCAGGACTGGCAACAAAAAAAAGTAGAAGACTGGAATAAATTATCAAAGAGCTAACCCCCTGGGGCTGGGGATATAGCCTAGTGGCAAGAGTGCCTGCCTTGGATACACGAGGCCCTAGGTTTGATTCCCCAGCACCACATATACAGAAAACGGCCAGAAGCGGCGCTGTGGCTCAAGTGGCAGAGTGCTAGCCTTGAGCGGGAAGAAGCCAGGGACAGTGCTCAGGCCCTGAGTCCAAGGCCCAGGACTGGACAAAAAAAAAAAAAAGAGCTAACCCCTGCCTTTCTCCTCCCACACAGGGTGCTCTCTTTTTCCTTAGTATCTGTCCACATATTGTCTCTTTAAACATAACAATTTCTTAACATGAAACACTATATTTTAGCTTTAATTTATCAATTAAGAGTCAGATTATTGAAAGTAGAAGAAATGAGCAAGACGACCTTATTAACAAATATTTAATTTCACAAACAGGAGACTGAGACCTTACAAATGTCACAAACATAATACAATAAGGAGCTAGAACTTGGATTATGGTGTGTGTGTGTGTGTGCGTGTGTGTGTGTGTGTGTGTGTGTGTGTGTGTGTGTGCAGTTTTTACTAAGAAACCTAAAAATATTTATAAAATCAAAACATTCTTTTTATAACTCCTCTTGGTGAACCCTACCGGGGTAGCATGACATGGTTAAAAAATAACTAGATGAGCATACATAAATAAGAGTCTCATATTTTGTCTTCAGTCTACATTAGGTCTCACTAGACTTTGCCATTGTCATACCTTCATAAAATCTAGCAAAGTATCCGGGGTACTATAAAAAAAAACAGAATCCATCCTGCTTGGGAAGAAAGTTCTTTATGTCTGTCTTGTCAACAAATTACTCAGTTAGCATTTTGGGGGACAAGAGAGGAAAAGGAGACTTGAATAGTGATGCTACAATATTTTGAAATTCAAAGGACTTAGGAGGGCAAGAACTCAATCATCTCAGAATCATGTCAATATGATTAATTGTATTTCTTTGCTTTCAAGTGCTGGCAGTGGCCACACATTCAGGGCAGGAAGTGAAAAATAGCATAATGCAGGCTGGTGCAGGAGGCGTCCCCTGGACCCTCCCATTGGGTCAAAATCCCCATATTGTTGTTAATTAGAAATCCAAACCCAAGGAGCCCAGTTGCCATTTACACACATGCTATTGTAAGCCCTTTATTGCTATTCAAAAGCTTTCCACTGAATGGCTACAATTTCTTGCCATTTCTTTTCCTTGACACGTCCCTTCCTCATCACATATGCTTAAATGTGCATATAGAGAAGCTTTCTTTTATTTTGGCACCCATCTGCTTCTCACTGAGCTCCAAGTAGGTAACTGCTGCCTATCTGCGATCAAATGCTACCTCCACGCCACACATCGTGACAACAGTGAGCCTGGCAGGAAGGGGGAGGAAAAGGTGGCTAATTTTACAGAGTGGGAGCTGTGATTTGGACATAAATAGGCTGGTAATAAACCCTGGAAGCACCTGCCGTTTAGAACAAAGTAAACAGCAGACAAGCAGAGTGGTTACAATAACCACAGTGCTGACTTCAGAGCCTTTGGAATGAACAAGAGTGAAAAAGATCCTCCTTCATGTAAAATAGCGAAAAATATTCCCCTTATATGACAGTGAGAAAGTGTGTGTGTGTGTGTGTGTGTGTGTGTGTGTGTGTGTATAACAGCTTCATTTAGGAAATTATACTTGAAAGATTTTCCTCTTCTCCCCTCCCATCTCTTTCTCTCCTCCTCTCCCCTCTCTCCCCCTCTCCTCTTCCCTTCCCATCCCCTCTTTTTTGTCCCCTCTCCACTTCCCTCCTCCTCCATCTCTTCTTCCCTCCTCCCCTCCTCTCCTTCGCTCTGCTCTTCTCTCATCTCCAGTCTTCCCCTCTCCTCTCCTACCCTCCTCTTCTTCTTTTAAACAGAGTGTGGCTTTGTCTTCCTGTAATCCTTACCCACTGAGCTCAGTATGGAGGAGACCTTCATTTTGTGTGACAGCCTCTCCACCTCTGCAGGGACCTATCACGCTGCCACGTCAAGTCTCCCACTCATTGACCCCCCTTGCTGCAAGTTCTTTTGTTTCTCCAAAGCTTCTCTTTTCTTGTAAAACTATGTTGGCTTTCTAGCTATCTAATCCACATCAAACGGCTCATTTTCAGTGTACTCCCTGTCTAGTAAAGAATGCATCCTATGTTATTTGCAAAATTCATTATTTTGACTTAAAAATACCCAGATGTGAGTGATATTGTATAGACTTCCACTTTTATTTTTGATAAATTGTATCGTATTAAAGATACTTTAGATTAAAAAAATCCAACACTGAATAGTCTTCAGTGATGGAGGGACATTTGGTAGCAGACATCTCCACCATCTGGATTTTTGTGGCCATCTGGAGACGAAGACATTGATTTCTTTTCTTTTCATTAGTGTCCCCTATTCTGAATATTTAACTTGGCACCTTGTTCTGTGAAGCTCTTAGGAACATCAGATCTGTGTATAATATATTTGACTGGAGAGTCACCAAGAGTATTTTAAATCTATAAAGCCATAAAGAGAATGGCATAGCAAATCTAATATACCCGCTTCTAAAATTCATTTGAATTTAACTATTACCAATACATGTCCAATCATGTGTAATTAACAACCTGACCCATTTTACTTCTATTATATATTTATTTATGGGTAATACTTAGATTTGAATTCAGATCCTTGCACTTGATAGGCTACTACTGAGTTATGCCTCTGGTCTTTTTGCATCTGTTATTTTTTGAAATGAGGTCCTACTTACTGGCTGAATATATGCTTGGTCTTGGGTCTGCCTATTTTAGGCTCCTTACCATCATAGTTCCAATGACAGGTGTGCACCACAACTTCTGGCTTCTTTATTTTGAGATGTAGTTTTCTCAGCTTTTCTGACCAAGTGTCTTGTGAGTACTATCCTTCCAATCTCTACCTCCCACATAGGTGGACATAACAAACTCACATAATCTGATACTGCCCTATTCATAAGGAAATGGAAGGACTTGGAAAAAATGATTCTAAGTGAAGTGAGTCAGACCCAAAGAAACATTAACTCTATGGTTTCCCTCATAGAGAATAATTAGTACACCTCTAGGATAGTCATAGCAGAGGATCACAATAGCTCAATAGCCATGCCTGTATGAACACATAAGATGATGCTAAGCAAAATGAACTCCAACTTATGGAAGTAAGTGGTATATCATTGTTGTAGTTATTTTCAACATGCCATCTAAAACCATACCTTTTTTTCTCTCTCTTATTCCCTTCCACTGAGTTTACTCTTGCTATTACTGTACCGATTTTAGTATCCCAGATACTGTATATTTGTGTATTGGAACTAGGGAAGGGAAAGTGAATACAAAAATCAAGAGACAAAGGATAAAAAGACAATCCATTGCAATAGCAACACTTACAAAACCAATTGATGTAAACAAACTGTACAACTCATGAGGGGAGGGAAGTGGAGAGAGGGGAGATGGGAAAAATGAGGGAGGTAACAAATAGGATAAAAAATGTACTTGCCTTACATATGAAACTGTATCCTCTCTGTACTTCACTTTGACAATAAAGAAGGAGGAAAAAAAAGATAAACATACTTGGAAATTATGGCAGAATTAGAATGCTTATATAATATTTGTAACCCTTGACATACTGTAATATACACTATCTTTTGATTATAGTCTTTAGGAAAGATATTTAAGGGACAGGAGTAAAGATACACTTGTCCTAATAAATCTTCTCCTTCTGAGAAAATCTCAGTGAACATTCTATATGATTTAAAGAGTGATGGACGATGAATCTGTAGACATTACTGAAGTCCATTCTGATACTCTTGGTGTTGCAGTATTGAAAAAATGAAATTAATGAGTTATAAAAATGAAAGTGCCAACTTTTCTTCTCAGTATGCCAGGGGATCATTTTCCCAACATTCTTTCCTATGAGTGTAATGTGCTACCGTTTTGGGGCCATAATCAATGGCAACAGGATGAAATCGACTCTTATATGGACCTGTGTTTGCTCAGGGTTGAGTATTTCCCCCTTTTAATTCACTTATCTCATCTTTATAGCTTTAAAAAAATGAAACAGGAGATTAAGATGTTGAAGGCCCCCAACTATTTTAATCATATATCTGGAAAACAAAGGAACAAGTTCTGGAGAGTTGTTTGCAGAGAAATTTATAACCCATGGCATCTTTTCCTAGCAGTAATCACGACCTGATTTTCGAATACGTTTATCCATAGGTGCATATTTTTCTTCCTTTGTAGAAGGGTTGTGATTGTATTGTATTGAATTGTCTTGTAGTTACCAACTGATGATTATATCATGTGTGAGTCATGACATTAGAGGAGGTTCTCAGGAGCTGTTGAGGACATGGTGAATAATAGATACCCCAGGTTCCTGAGAAAGCATAGGGTATTGGCAATGGTGGGAGGTTGATGCACCGGAAACAACACCAGCATATGCAGTAGTTCAGTGGGCTAGTTATGTGTGATGAAGAGAACACCTGCTCCATTGGAGTGTGCCAAGGAGGCTACTTTCTATCTTGGGTAGAAGACAGGTAGGCAGCCTACTCCACTTCTTAGCACCACACCAGTGAGCATACAGCAGATCATCATTGTTGTTGATCTATGTTAAAATGATGTGGATATTTGTCAACATTCCATAATAGAAACTATTCAGCCGTTCCTACCAGTATATTTACCAGAGTGGTATGTTTTCTTAAAGGATAGTTTTGAACAATCCTCATCAGAAATCTGTTTCAATAAAAGCAACAAAATAGTGTAGAGGTGCTAGAACGACCATGCAGGCTAGGAATTAAGGCTCTGTGAGCACAAGTCCTTTCTCAGTACACATAGTAAAAATAATCTTATTAACCAGGCTGGGCCACTCGCATTTATCTAACCACTGAGCACGCATTTATCTAACCACTGATTACTTTAAAAAACAATTAGAGTATGATTTCTTTTTGAAAAATCATCATGAATGATTCTGAGTTCAGACATATGAGTCAAGTGCCAGGATGTCCAAAGGCTTTGTGTGACTGAGCTGGACCAGTTCAGTTGCAGTTGCATTTCTGTCCCTATCCAGTAAATAGGTAATATTGGAACTGCTGTTTTTAAATCTCTTTTTCAAAAGGAATTGCAGATCAAAGAACTCTCTATTAAGTGGATGAGAACACTGATCTGAACTAAAAGCTCTAATGTCTATATGGTACCTCTGAGTGGCTAAATATTCATGGTCTTGACTTGACTTTGCCTGCAATGTACTTTGATGGAACTTTCATCTTTGAACATACAAAAAGTGAGAGGTTTTGGAAACTGTAAACATGTCCTACTTACTACTAGATGACTTTCATGGCTATGCTTAGCAACATTTTGGTATTAAATTATTTTATTTGAATTCTGGCAGTTGCAGAAACACCCATATTTCAAAGACTTACAGTATTTCTACTGTTTAACGAACAGTTGCCACTTGTTAAATCATGGGTTATCTTTGACCTTTCCCAGAGCCATCAGTTTTAAATGATCAAACATTTCAAATCTAGAACATTGGTAAGGCTCACCTATAAATACTGAAGAGTAAGCTTCCATCATTCAATGACAGTTTTCCAGAACTTGCCAATTCTCTGATTAATTTACATATGTTTTTTCTAGGTCTCTGCTTTGTTGTCTTTCTGCTTTCACTTTTAGGTGAGTGAATTTCTTTTTGTGCTAGGTCTGTGTATATGCCACAATAGATTTAATAGGGCTAATTTGTCACGTCATTTCCTACACGAACAAGAATCTTATAATCGACATTCCTATAGGTCAATTGGTGCTTTGACCCATTGAGCCATGTCAGTGTTGGAATAGCAGCCTCCACAATATTTCCCCTAACATGTAATTAAAATAATAATGACAAATCAAAGTGAAAATGCCCAATTAAACTCAAACTATGGGCAACCCCTATTTTACTAAATACAATTTTATTTTTACTGATGATGTATGGATAAAATTATTTGAAAAATTCAGTAGTTGATTAGATTAACTCTCAGCTTCAGCCAACAAAATATGATCTATCCCTGGCTTAAACTAATCTCTAATCAAGGAGACTGATGGTACAAATTTAGAACCTGCCATCGGAACCTGTTCCAGTCAAGCTTTTTCATTTCCTACCTCTTTCTACTGCAAGTACTTATTCTATCCTGTTAGAAATGCCATTTCTATGTTTATTTGGAAAATATGACTTTTGGTTCAAAAAACAGAAGGTGTAAGGGGAAATGAGTTTCTGGAGGCAATATTATTATTATTATTTTTTTTTTGCCAGTCCTGGGCCTTGGACTCAGGGCCTGAGCACTGTCCCTGGCTTCTTCCCGCTCAAGGCTAGCACTCTGCCACTTGAGCCACAGCGCCGCTTCTGGCCGTTTTCTGTATATGTGGTGCTGGGGAATCGAACCTAGGGCCTCATGTATCCGAGGCAGGCACTCTTGCCACTAGGCTATATCCCCAGCCCCTGGAGGCAATATTAAATAATGTCAACTCCTCATGGAAATTTTTATCTTAGGGAAGGGCTATAAGAGCTTAGGAGGGACCCAATTAAAGGACTTGTTAGATGGACAAATGATGCTTGGTCAGGAAGATCTATAAGTACTGAAACTTACATACAACAAACACTCTCAGTGCAATTGATAACAATGAGAATTTAAGGTAGAGGGTATATGACTTTTTAAGTGGTATAAGGGAAAGGTGTCTTGAAAGACTTGAAGGGAAACCACCACACTTGAAACATATTATACACATTTAAAAATATGATGTATTGTTTTGCAGTCCCATAAACTTTTGGGAGGCCCCAATATACATCGGAGAGTCATGAAGTTTTTTAGTAATTGAAAATCTCAACATGGTATGATATTTACTTATCACTGAAGAATAAAAGTAAACACAACCTATATCAGAATGGAGGTTAGAAGACAGAGGAAAAAAATAAGAATGTAAAATAGGAGGCAGTGCAGCTGTTATGAAACTATATTGAAGTGATAGAAACAACTCTATTATAAAAGCAAAGGGTGTTCAGACTTGTTTTAAAACCAATATCACTGCTTGTCACATTCAGGATGCATAACAGAAATAGAGAGAACAAACTTAAAGGTCAACAATATAAAAAAGAAAGTATTACCAATATTAGTCTGACCATGACAAACAAGAAAAAAAAAGAGCCAATGCATATCAATAGAAAGCATAAAAGAAAGTTTTAACCTCTGTTAGCATTCTATGATACAAAACCTACTAGTTACATTTAGAAACAATATCAGGAACCTGTTCATGAAAACCTGAATCACATTGTCTAAAACATATCAGCAAGACTTAGTACTGCTTTGTATACTAGATATGCTCCTAAAATGTGTGCATGCATCCTTTCTTAGAGAATACAATCATGACTAATTGAATTTCATGTAGTTTTAATTGGATAACATCTTCATCTTGGAAGCTTATTTGATTTTAATTTAGAGGATGAGAAAAGAAAAATACTCATAGAAAAATAAACCTACCAACAATGGCCATTAACCCTGGCTACTCAGCTGGCTGAGATCTGAGGACCCAGGTTTGAAGCTAGCCAGGGCAGGAAAGTCGGTGAGATTCTTATCTCTAATAAACTTCCGAAGATTTGGAAGTGGAGCTGTGGCTCAAGTGGGAGAGCATTCTTCTTGAGCAAAAAAGCTCAGAGACAGCACCTAGGCCCTGAGTTCAAGCCCCAGGACCAAAGCACGTACACACACACACACACACACACACACACACACACACACACACACTAGATAAATACACAGCCATGTACTTTGAGCATTGTAGTTATAGAAAATAGATGTGGGTCAGATATTGTGTCTGCTGATTGTAATCTGAACTATTCAGTGTTAAGAAAGATCAAGTGGATCAAAGAAAAGTGAGTCAGGAGACAGAGAGCTCAACAGATCAGATAAAATCAGTGCTGCCAAAGGCACCAGCAAGGCCTAGAGCAGTCAGAGAGTCAGAGACACAAGGAGTGTGGAGGGAGGGGGTTCTGGGTCTCAGTATAGTAAAATGCTGAAACCATTAGGTTGTAAGATCAGGCAGCTGCAGCAGAAGGTCCTGTGGCAATGTGCACTTCCAGACAGCACTGGGGGTGAGGTTTTCAGAGAACAGCTAGGGGGGCGGTGTCTTAAAATTGGGCCTGGGTGAGGAGTGGGTGTCACCAGGCCCTGAAGGCAGAAATGGAGTAGGAGAAGAATTTCTATTGCTATTACTCAGGAAGTAGATATTGGGAAGATCATGACTGGAAGAAGAGAAGCTTTACGGAGGTGATGAGACTATGACAAATCCACTTCATAAATGGATCTGTGATCCAGTGGAAAAGCTTTGGGTACAGGAGCTTTTCCTGTTTGCCTTTCTGCTGGGGGAGAATGCAGCAAGAAAGCCAGGAGCAGACATGGGGATGTCAGCACCATCATTCTGGACTTTCCAGACTCTAGAACTCTAAGGTTAGATTGTAGTATACATCTGTTGTAGATATAGTATATATAGTACATATATTATTTCCATACCAGTATTATATATATACATTATATATAATATATAGTAATTACATTGGCATTTTGTTATAGCAGCATGAACTGACACAAACATAGGAAGAGGTTAGACATAAAATAAATAGTACCAGGTAAGTGGATTGAAGAACCAGTACAAAACTAAATGTTTACCTTACATTATATGCCAAACCGTGGTGATTAGCTCCCTAAATTGTTTGCCTGTTCATTTTTTTAAAACTCAGAAAGATACCCTGAACATTTAAAAAAAATGCCACACGACTTAGAAGACATTTTCAGCAAATGCAGTTGCATAAGATCAGGATACGTATTATACATAGATGTGTGTTCAATGCATTAAACGTAGCATGCATGATAATAGCTCTCGGCAGAGAAACAGACTGCTAGCCATGGGGGGAAAAACTGGGAGTCATATGGGCAGAACCTCTAAGTAAGTATTGGCAGAAGAGGAAACACAACTTGGTGATATACAAATGAAGAATTATCTCATCTTGGCATTGTTCAAGGGATTTGATTTCTATACCTTACAATGTTGGTGAAAAGCACACAGAGAAAACTACCACAATGACTAACAATAGTAATTATTTAGAGAGGATAGAGAGAAACAGGGATTTTTTTTCCACACACTGCTGGTGGAACATCTCTCGGGAAAATATCAATTGGTATTTGTTAGTATATCTGGACGTGTACTTTTAATCTAGTCATTACGGTCCTTTGATGCAAGACTCTTATTATTCACAAGAGGCAAAAAGATGGGTGCAGCGAAAATCTTTGTGTTAGAAAAAGACAACATGCCAACCAAATATACATCAATGGAAAACCTAATTAGCTGTTGTACATTAATACCAAGATTGGAGCTCACTGAGCTATGAAATTTGCTGATGATCTTATGTGAATATACCAAATGAAAAAATGTTAGGGAGGAGCTGATTAAATATAGTGCTATTTCTTATATTATCTTTGTAAAGGCAAACCAGTTACCTTAGAAATAAACGATGGAAACCTTCAAATGCAGTGAAATTTAGAAGAAAGAGAATAAGCGAAATCCAAGAAAATACTTATGTTTTTCTTTTTAAAATTTTTTTTCTCAAATTTTTATTATCAAACTGATGTACAGAGAGGTTACAGTATCATATGTTGGGCACTGGATACATTTCTTGTACTGTTTGTTGCCTTGTCCCTCATCTTTTTAAAATTTTATTGTAAAGGTGATGCACAGAGGACTTAAGTTATGAACATATTTCTTTTTGAACAGTGTCATATCTCTTTCATTTTCTCCCAGGTTTTCCCTTCCCGATCCCCCAAGTTGTATAGTTCATTTCTAACTTAGTGTCTAGTGGGTTTCACTGCTGAATTAGTTCACCCTTTATCCCACCATTTCTGTGCTTCCCCTTCCCTCCCCAAATCAGATAAACTATATACAAGACAAAGGGTACAGAAATCAAAAACAGTGACAAAAGGAAATAAAACAAAGGAAAGAGATAAAGAACCAAAAAAGTAAAAGAAAAAACCTCTTGTTTCCATTTCTGGGAGTTCATTTCAGTAAGCATCATTTTGTATGATCATATGCACCTAGCTACTCAGTCCTTTGTTCTCACTGTGTTAATGTTTGGAATCCTGTTTAATTAATAAAGTCCACGTGTAATTGTCTTTTACTATCCATTGGATTTACTTGTACATTTATAGGCATATTCTAATTATTACAACCGAGGGGTAGCATGCAGCCTATGTTTTTTGGGGCCTGGTTACTTTACTTAATATAATTTTTTCCGAGTCTTTCCATTTCCTTATGAATGGGGCAATGCCATTCTTTCTGATAATACTTACATTATTAAAAATGAGAAGGAAAGTGGAGTACTGGTTAACACCTGCAATTCTAGCTACTGAGGAGGCTGAGATCTGAGGATTGTGGCTTGAAACCAGGCTAGCAGGAAAATCTGTGAGACTTTTAATTCCAATAAACTACCAAAAAATCCAGAAGTGGCACTGTGTCTCAAGTGGTAGAGCATTGGCCATGAGCAAAAGAAGCACAAGGACAGTGCTCACATCCTGAGTTCAATCCCCTGGACAGGCCCACGCCTTCACACACACACGCGCGCACACACACACACACACACACACACACGAGATGATTGGGAGCACATGAAAAATCTCAGGATTAGAGAAGATTCTATTTATTAGCAATGTAGTATATGAATATCTTGGCTGTATTTTTATTGTTTATGCAACATACAACTCTTTTCTAATTTCTAGATACTTTTATATTTCTGTTTCATTATTTTAACATATGTGAAATACTACAAAAGTAAAATGTTTCCTTTTATTTATCAGATTCATAAGGTACCTTTTAAGGTCAATTATAAAGGATTAAAAAGCATTGTGCAATTGCATCACTTCACTTTACTGAGGCTTGATTTTTTTTCTTAGATTATGTCAAGAGTTATAATGATATTCTCTGTGTGATTACAATATCATCTATGGATCTGTCTCTCAAGGGTGAATCTAAATATTTCACTTTCAGTAAAACTATTCTTACGTTTTTATAATTATAAGACGTCTATATGCTAAGGGCTTGTGATAATTACTGCTAGAAATTGTAGTGTTGAGCTACCCTGACTTGTCTGTAAATTTGCTTTGAATTCACTCATCAATAAATGTCAGTGTTGATTATATGCAGGTTACTTTGAGAATTTTGAGAAAGCTTCTTTACAGCGACTTTGACTTTGGTTTACTTGTTTGCATTTTGTTGTTTTTGACCACAACTGTAGATGCAATTTTTTTTTTTTAATACTTGGAGCCAGAGTCTTTCAGTTGATTCTAATCTAGCCTACATCATGATGTATTTGCTCCTAATTCTGAAATCCCATGCAGCTTATACAGTGTATTTTCTGAAAGTAAATTTTCATTTTTTGTGACTTATAGATTTCTGAGTATTCGAGAGTACTGTTTGAAATGCCTATTTGAAAATGTCTTGTCTGAATCTTATATTTGATTGAGTGACAGCTTACCTAGGTAGAGATATTTCGAGATGAAAACGTGAGTGAAGAGACTGTGTCTCAACATCTAGCGACATTGACAAGTCTGGTGGAAGTATTGCATATTTGTGTAGATTATTTTTTAAAGTTTTAAAATATTTTATCTTCATTCTCAGAGTTCTAAAGTTGCTGTGGCATGTTATCAGCTTCAGTTTCTTAGTCATTAGTTAGCCTCTTTTAACATGAATACTAATGGTATAGATCATTAACTTTGGGATTTGGCTTCTGAATTTCTTACAAATTTCTGACTCTCTTTTCCCCTCTCTTCTCAGTTCAGAAACTGCCATTACAGCAATGTTCAACAGGAATAGAATGCAAGACATCTGCGGGATTTCAAATTCTCTAGTTAGCTGCATTAAAAACTGAAGAGAAATATGCAAAAGTGACTCAAACAAAGTTTCAGTTAACCAATGAAACTAAGTTAAATATCATTTCATTCTGTATTCAAAACATTATTTCAATATGTAAGCATGGGAAATATTAATGAGAGATTTTGTACTTTTATATATTTGTTTCCATCTGTGTATTTTATGCTTCTTTATGTATTTTTTTTCTTTTTTAGTGGTAGTATGGAATTTGAACTTACAGCCTTGCATGTGGTATATAGGTGCTATACCACTGACAGTATGCCCCAGCCCTTTTTGCTTTTTTAAAATGTATATTTTTAGATAGGTGTCATACTTTGGTTGCTTTCCTGCCTGGGCCATGATCCCTCTGTATACCTCACAGATATGCACCCCAAGTTGTTTGTTGAGATGGGATCATTCCCTGCCATTCTGCCTATCTCTGCTTACAAGTAGCCAGAATTATAAGAGTGAGCCATGTTTCTTGGCTGATACAACTGAATTTGGACTAGCCATATTCAAAGCCTTCAACACTCACATTTGACGGCTATATTGGGCATCAGTGTTCTACTAAATAGTTGATGATGGCTCCTGTGAGTTCTTCTGTCCCTCACCTTATCAAAAATATTTTCTAGCTCTTTTAGCTCTATTTACTTAAGCACTGCAATTTTAACTTTCAAATAACTGCTTGGGAATATTGCCTATTTCATTATTTAACTTATGCACTGATCTTTCTTCCCCTCCCTCCTTTTCCCTTCTGTTCCTCCCTTTCTTTTCTTTCTACATGCCTTTGTCCTTTATACCCCCCCCCCCACTTTCTCCTCCTCATTTATTAGCAAGTCTATAACATTAGTTCTGGCCCATTATAGACAA
The DNA here is from genome assembly GCF_023159225.1 of Perognathus longimembris pacificus. NCBI lineage: Eukaryota > Metazoa > Chordata > Mammalia > Rodentia > Heteromyidae > Perognathus > Perognathus longimembris. The sequence continues at coordinate 141,088,435 of NC_063162.1, forward strand.
CTGCATCCAGTACTTACAAACATTTTATCTACTTCCCTTCATTTTGAGAATTATTATTTACCTCCTTGTTCATATATTCACTTAGATTTGGTGCTTTCTGCAAACAAGTTCTGTGATTTAACCATATGACCCATTAGACTTAATGTATTTGAATTTATTTTCCTATTTCCAGATTTTCAATCTCCAAGTGGGTGTGAAACTGAAGATACATTGCTGTTATATTTCCTGATTGTTTTCATACTCGTTTCTTTAGGAAAATGTCTTCCAGACTGCAAAATATCTTCCAACTGGAATGAAAACTTTATCTGTGTGTGTAGTTTTTGAGTCATTTAAATGTGCTAGGGTATGAGAGACCGAACCATCTTTATTTGCTTACTTTTTTCCTGAATTATTTGCAGTTGTGTTTTTTTTCTGGATGATTACAAAATCCCTTCTCTATTTAAAAAATATTTCAGTGAATTTACTGGAGCATGCTTTACTATGTATTCCTTTTAATAATATACAACACATGGATATATTTGAAAATGTATATTTGAAGGCATGGATATTTTCCTTCCACGTGTTACAGTTTGTCTTTCCCAAGCATATTCGTTTACAAACATATCTCAATATCATTTTCTTCTCAGTGTTGTTTGCAGGTTAGTCTCCATCCCCTATCTTCTTATTCAAATCTTGTATGATTTTTTTTTTGGCCCAAACTTTCCCTTATAAATACTGTAATTCAATTCCTTTCTGCTTCTATTTGGGTTTCAAATACTTTTAAGGTTCAAAATTTCCTCTTCCGTTTCTTGGGTTTCCATAGTGTTCAATTTTCCCTCTGTCTTGACAGCATGCCTTAGTTTCAAGCTCTTTCATCATTTATTTTATAGACTATGTGACCTTTAAATTTCTGTAGAACACAGAAGATTGTGTCCCTCACATTTTTCTCTGTTCCTTTTGTTTGTATTTTATATTTTTCCATCCATGTGCCTTTTGCCTTTCTTTCTCTTCTGCCTTGTTATCCAGATTGTTTCATGCGTGCCATTCATTACCACTTTCCCTTCATAGCCTTCCCCAACATTAAAAGACTTCTTTATGTCTTAACCTTACGAAAGTTTGAATTCTACCACTAAATCCTTTGTCGAAGGGCTATATTGCTGCTGCAACTTTGTATTCTGGACTGTAATTCAACCATTTGATGGACTAGGAAAGAACGAATTTGACGTTATGTCCTCCCCTGTCAGCTTGAGTGTGTTATCTTTGAAGAGTTTCCCCATATTCATTACCTGGATCAAGGGAACTGAGGGACTGTTTTAACTAGTATTTGTGAATCATTGGTTATTGTGCTATTATTGGTGAGGATGTCCACTAAGATGTGTCAGGCTCCAACAAAACATGAAGCTTTTCTCCTATTCCATGTCACAGTGGTACAGCTCACGTCAGCATTGCTGTGATGCTTCCCATCAGCTCGTGTTAAGTGTGTGCACCAGGCAGTACCACCTGTGGCTCCTCTGGGGTCAGTCAGGACATCCTGATTTCGTGGCAGCAATGATGGATTTTGCTTCTGTTTTGCATGACTCCCAGTGCCCGGTAGTGCAGGTTGTCAGTTCACAAGTAGTACTCCTTGGCTGGTTTATTGACAACACTAGAGCTATTTGGAAAGAAAATGCTGAATTAGATGGAACTAACATGTTTAAACATTTCCAACATTCTAGCAGTGCCTGCATATTATCAAACACCTGGCATAACTTTGATCCAGTATTACTTGCATCATTTCACTGACACACACACACACACACAGAAAAAAGCTACCTATGCCCCAATATGGATTGAGTCCCCTAAGCCTTTCAGTTAATAAAGGAAATTATTAAATGCATGTTTTAACGCTAAAGCTGATACTTTCTCCTTGAAAGTCAATATTACTGTCATTTTCATTCCTGCAGGTTGTGATTTCCACAACTAGAGTAAATACTTTGTTTTTGTTTTTTTTATTGTCAAACTGATGTACAGAGAGGTTACAGTTTCATACGTTAGGCATTGGATACATTTATTGTACTGTTTGTTACCTCCTCCCTCATTCCCCCCTCCCCCTTCCCTTTCCCCTCTCCCCCCATGAGTTGTTCAGTTGATTTACACCAAACAGTTTTGCAAGTATTGCTTTTGTAGTCGTTTGTCTTTTTTTATCCTGTGTCTCTCGATTTTGGTATTCTTGAAATTTTCTTATGCTGTATTTAAGCTGAGAAAGTTTCATGATATTACTCGTGCCACTCCTGAAGTAGAGAGCTTGTTCTCCATTATTCAAAGTGACTGCGAATGCTACAGCCATCACCTGTGTGTTCCAGAAGCATCATGGAGAAAGTGGGGAAAAGGAGGCCTGAATTGCCCTTGCGTGGCTACTCTTAGGAGGGGTTGGAATGCTGAGTCTTTAGGAAGCCAGCATGGCTTGAAGAAATGACTGGGGACACATGGCAGTTAGCATTTGGTAAATTCTCAGGAATATTCTTGTAGCCCTGGAGGACCAATTATTAATGATAGGATAGGAGCTAAAAGAAACTGCAGCAAGCTGCATTGCATGGGTTCAGAGGATAGACAATGGAAACAAGAACAGTTGGGAATATTAGAATCCATCTTTGAAGACAATGATGAAAGGGTTTGGTATGGGAAGATTTCCATTTCTAGGAACATTACTACCTCACTCACAAAGGGGCCCGAACCCCTGCACTTCAAGTTTACCTGTCATGGTATTCATTCCCTTAGTGGCTATTTAATAGTTTTATTGAGATATAATTTAGTGTTTTTAAAGTGTATTTACCTAGTTATACAATCATTACCATAGTATAATTTTTCAATATTTTCACTCTCACAAAAGAAAACCTCATATCTATTAGCAATCATCCTTCAAAAACATCTCTTTCTCCCCTGCCACCCTAGGCAATCATTAATCTCTGAGTCTCTATAGATTTGCCTATTAGGAATATTTGATATAAATATATTCGTCTAGTATATAACTGGCTTCTTCTACTTGGATTATCACTGTGGTTCATCCAAGTTGTAACAAGCACCAGCAATTAATTCACCAATTCTTTTCAGAGAGCCAGGATTGGGGCTTGAATTCAGGACCTGAACACTGTCCTTTAGGTTTTTTGCTCAAAGCTAGCACCCTACCACTTGAGCCACACACCCACTTCCAGCTTTATATTTTGGTGGCCAATTGGAGATGGCAGTCCCATAGAGTTTCCAGCCTGGGATAACTTCAAACCATGAATTTCAGAGCTCAGCCTTCTGAGGAGCTAGGATAACAGGAGTGAGTCTCTGGTGCTGGGCTCACCAACTATTTTTAAATAGGACTAGTGGACGAGACTCCCAAAAAGACAATGGGGACAGAACTACACACAAAAGTGAAGATGACACATAGCTCAGTGGCATCTCAGTGGCACTCATTTTAAACAGGCAATCAGACTACTGTCTGTATCACTCATTGCAATCCGAAGGAAGCTGCTAGGAGAATCTTTGCCGAGATAACAGTGTAGCCTATGATTTCAAGGAGAGACTTTTGGTGGAACTCATATTTGAATCAGAGTCTCAGCTGTCAGAACAGTTGACCAAAAGAAAAGAGATCCACATGTAATTACTTGGTTCCTGTTATATATTAGTTCAAATCAAACGTCAGAAGGTAGAGCTCAAGAACAAGGTGATTTCATTGAGGAACTCAAGACATGGAGTAGAAGCATCACAGAATTCTACAGTGCCGTCAGTGTTGATTGGGGGCTTGGTGGGGGGCAGATTGGAGGGCCAGGGTGCTGAGGGTCAGAAGGCTTCTTAATCTGGCTGGATCAGCCAAGTTCTCACAAGAACAAGTTATCATCCACTTGAGGGATGGAAAGAAGCTGCTTCTAACCCGACCCACATAGCCAAATCACCCCACCCTTTCAGGAAGTGTGTCTTGTAAGCCGAGCTTCTCGAAAGTGCTGTGATTCATTCAGGGATCTCTAATGGGCTGGAATCTGTTATCTGTTTTCTAATAGCATCGAGTTTTGGATTGTCTCCAGTCATAAGAGATCGAACTCCATAGCTTGCATGTATTCATTTTATGCGAAGCAGTTTAATGAAAGCCTCAGTATTCCAAGAATGTAACGACCTCATCGCTCGCCATGGCTCTGCACTGCTGTGTATGGAAATGAATCATTGTGTGCAGTGCTTATTCCATATCCGGAGATTACTCCGTAGATCCATATTTAGCTAGGCTTATTGAGTTTGGTTCACATTATTAACATTATTAAGGGACTAATATTGGAAGCATATTTCATTCTTCACTGACAAGGCATTGTGGTTATAACAGCCTGGTAATCGCACAGGAGATATTTTCAATAAAATACCCCACTTATAATCTCTACTGGAAAATAAAATATTCCTGCCATATAAAAATGTGGGATGACTGAAGTGAATTTAGCCTGATGACTAGAGGGATATTTCATTAAGTCTTTGAAAAGAAGGTCAGATCAGACAACTCAGGTTCTGGATCAGGGACCATTGATCAAGCTCTCAGCTTCCTGATGACTACTGTTGTGCTACTAGGAAGATCTGGTGTTCTGGTTGAACGGGGAACCTTCCAAGAGTCAGACTCAAGCTACTAACTTGTCTATGATGTAGCTTATTCCTGGTTCTGTGTCTGTGTCCTGTCTTTGAAACATCCAAGGGAGAGGGGTTCATAGACAGGTTTGGAAGCTAAATGTAAATGGTCATGGGAATTAGAATAACCCGATTTGGTCTTTATTATTTAGAATATGATGGAGGGAAATGAGGAGCCATTGTTGCTATTACTTTAATTTGGATGCTTTAAGATCTTTGAGAATGGCTTTTCTTTGTTGACTTACCTTCTATCTTACTAAGATATTCTCATACTTCACTTGAACACTTGGAGAATCTCTCAGTCTTTGGGCCATATGAGGAGAGTTTGTGTTCTTGGTGACTAGGGAAACTTTCCTCTCCTTTCAACTTTGACTCATCAAGCAGTTTTTTTGACATCTTTAGTTGGTTTATTTGTTTCTACTAGGTGCTACACAGGCCTCAGAATTATGGATGTTTAACAATAAGGATTTAAACATGTCTTCATGCATAAAGAAAAGGAATATTATAGGACTTATTTAGTATGTTCCTTTTTTTGAGCATCTCCAATGATCCAGGCTCTGTTTTAAGCACAAGCCATCAGTACTGAACAAGAAACACAAAATTCAAGAACCTAAAACTCACTGTTTAACTAGGTGAACAGGTCATAGGAATAAAAAGGAAAGCGTTGGCTGTTACATCACTTAGCATTACTCTTTCTGTGTTCAAAGCATGTAGAAGTTAGAGTAGTTGCATTCAGAAAATAGCTATTGAAGAAAAAGATTGAGCCAAGATATGAAGGAATCATGGGAGAGGCTTGTCAATTTATTGTGAATGGTAACTGAATCAGGGAAATCTGATGTTGTCTTTAGAGGTCAGAATATTCTGGGAAAGAACTGAAGCTCCAAGATAGTCACAAACAGATGAATGGCTACGAGAAACATGATGGAGAAAGGTACTATTCATAGCACAGGGTTAAGGGGGACCGTCCAGAGCAGAGTCATCACTCCCCTGGACATAGATGTTCCCCTGGTAAACTATAAGATGAGTAAAGGAACCCCAACAGATTCGGTGGGACCTAGAAAGAAGATGGTTTGTGTGAGTTTTTGGACAAACTTCCTAGGGAAGATGTGAAGATCCTGAAAGGAGCTGGCTGACTGATGTATTTGGGCGGCAGTAGTTTCAACATGACCTCAGTTTCCCAAGACCTCCCATTTTATCGTAGCTTCCATTGGCTATAGACTAAAGATAGTAAAGGATATTTTGTGGTCAGATGCCTGCATACAGTACTTTAATATTTCAGCCAAATTTCAGTGAAACTCCAGGCCATTATAGGAAGGGATTTATGGATCAGAGTGTTTGAAAGCAGAAGATCCCTGCATTCTCCAGATCAATCATAAAAATATATTCACCATTAAGAGGAGGAATTTTAGGACCTCCTCTCCCATATTGAGATCCTCCCCATTTGTCTCCAAATTTGGTGGATCTGGCTCTTAACTATGCAAGATTTCTTTTTGTAAAAAACATGTTTTTTTATAACTAGTATTTGGATGTTGTTTTTATTTCACTGTTTTGTTGTTTCTTGAGTCATCCTGTAATTCCTTCTTTTTAAAAGGGAGTAATACCATATGTGCATGCAAGAAAAAGTCACAGAACATATTTAAAACCACCTTCCTATATATTTCATTTTTGCGTATTTTACCACTAACATCTCCTTGAAATATGATAACATATTATATAACTTGGCTCCTGAGGGAGAAAGCTCAAGTGACCTTTAAATTGTAACTTCTTTTTCTCTCAAGTCAATGTCTCAGAGTGCTATTATTTGGAAGAGAGGAAGACATTTCTTGATAATAACCAAGGCTGTGGATGGGGAGGGGTTTGTGGGAGGAGTAGAAATGAAAAATTTATGCTTTTAGCATGCATCAATACTGTTCTTGCAAGTATTGGAAAGATGCGTCTCCTAACAATGTGGGGATAAAACTTTTTTTCCCCCATCCTTGTTAGTTTAATCATATCTCTAAGCACCTTTCTCTTTAAATGAGCTTTTTATTGTTCTCTCTTTTTGAATTATTACAATCTGATAACACACAGTAAAAGGCAAATCTGAAAAAGGCATTTGTGGTTCTCATTTAACAGACGCAACAAAGGAGCCTGTTATCAAAAGCTTGGCTAGATTGTGAAATGAAATGGAAGGTTAAATGGGAAATCTGTTGTGCTTAAGCTGTGGAGAAGATATGCATTTGTAGTGGCATTGAATAACTTTTAACTTCACTTTTGAATTTTCTATTTGATTATGCCTGGGTGAATGAAGTGTTTTGAAAGATAATGGAAGGCTGAGGCCACAGGACAGGAAATAACCCTTTTATGCCATGCTAAGGATAGAAGAGAGAGCTGGTGCTGGTTGTGTGGGTCAGCTGGTGATATGAATTCCAATGGGTTTCTGGGATTCCCAATGAGACTAAGGAAAAATCCATCTGGGGAATTATTTCATGTCACTGGGTAGGAACAGGAACAGTGTGTATGTGAAACATCAGCTAGATGATACTTAGGATAACTTTTATGAGGAAAGGATGGTTAGAGACTCTACCACCTACCCCTCAATTCACACTTTATTAAAGGGAGTCCTATGTTACATATTTTCTCTCAGATTGGGGTAGAGGAATCACCCTGTTCTATGTCCCCTACTTCTTAGAGCTTCTCTGAAGCTTTCTGACACTACCACAAAAAGCAATTCTCTGCTTCATGCCAGTTATTGTCTATCATAAGCTTCACACCGTTTATCTTTAATAGCAAAGGGGTTAGGACAAGCCTGGCAAACGCCACCATAGTTTTCCTGATGGGTGTAAGTTTAAGAAGTTCATGGGAACCAACATTTCTCTTGTCAAATCAGAAGGAGGTATGGCATCATGGGATAGTTAATCTTGACTTGAACTTGAAGGGATTGAGAAATGCCTAGGATACTTATACAGTAATTCTTGGTGTATCTGGGGTTAGTCATGAGGAGTTTGGCCTGGTGTATAATCTCTTGGCGGATTCAACATGTGGCATAGACTCTTGGGAAGTGATAAAGCTGTAGAAGATGGGGCCTGGGATAGGGAAAGTAGGTCCTTGAGGGTCTGTTTGGTCCTTTGGGGTTGTATCTTGCACTGATTTCATCCTGTTACTGTCCTATTCTGCAATAATATAATAGTAATGAGTGATGACTGTGAACAAGAGACCATCTAGGTGACAATCAGTGAGAGGGGTGAGGGAGAAAGAAAGCATAATGAAATATAAAAAGAATCAAAGAATGTTATGTATGTGTGTGTGTGTGATATCTGTATCTTTGTGTATAATAACTATATAATATCTCTACCCATATCATAGCAGCATAATGAAACTCACCAAATACTGTTTGATGAAAACAACAACAACAAAAACCCCAGAAAGCAAAAGAAGAGGACTAGGATAGGGTGGAGGATGCAAATATTTTATAAAAGGCAGTGTATGTTTGTATGGAACTATCACACTGAAACACCCTTACTGTGTTTTAAATTTATACTATTGATAAAAAAAACAATCAGATCTGTGAAGCCTTTGCTAATTTCCAGAAATGATTGGATCACAAAAATTGAATCTCTTCTTGGATCCTTTATTTGAGTAGATTATAATGGAAAGTGGTGGAATTGTAGAGGTAGATCTGGTTAGAATAATGTCTTTGCAGACATGTCTTTCCCTGACATTTTTTTTAATTACTGCAGATTGCTGTCTTTTGCTCACCAAGCTCCAAGCTGCTTTTCCATGCCCTCCCAGACAGAATGGACAATTCTGAAACCATGAATACAATAATCTTGCTTGTCTTTCTGTTTTTATCTTGGATATTTTGTCACACTGAGGGAAAGTAGCTAAAATTAGAGAAATGGGTAAACTAATAACTTTCAGAAATGTTGTTGTAATAAAAAATATTATGAGGAGAATAAATCTTTCAGAGAAATAATACAAAGCAAGCTGACTCTAGGTTTTCCTTAATTTACTATAATACATCTGGCCTTTATTAACATCAACACTGAAATGAAAGAAGATATCACCATTTTACTTACACTGACATTCGCTAACTTCAGACATACAGTTGAACATCACTGAAAACACACAATGTAAATACCATCTCATCCTTATAAAAGCATTTCAGAGTGGTAACATGAAACAAACCTGCTCAAAGACACAGAATGGTGCTTCTTATCTCCATGCCTATTCTTGCTCAAGATTGACATTCTGTGCTATCAGTCGGAGCTTCTAGCTATTTAAAGGAAAAGTTTTCTTTTTTAAAAAAATCAGGCTAGAGGTTACTGTTGTGCATCAATAGTCATATTTTGGCAAGGAAATCAGAGAGAGTCTGGCAGCCTTTTCAATAATTTCCTATAATGCAAGTGAGCTTAGTGCCCCTATTATACAACTGATTCTATTACACTGTCCTCTCTAGAACTAATGGAGCACTCAACTTATTCATGTTAAAGAAAATGATTGAATATGAAAAGCTTCCAGACTGCCTCTTGCCAGGATTAAAACTGTTCTGTTCTTTATGCTGACCAGAAAATTCACTCCTTAATTAAGTTTATTATTATTTTTTACCTGCCAAGAAGTCTAATACAAAACACATAAAGGCCTATTTGTTGTAAACTATTTTACAAATCTTTTTTAAAAAAAGTATACCACAATAATAGCTAAACTTTACTGGGTGCTTACAGTGTGATATATTCTTCTACCTCTTTACATGAATCAAATCTCACAAAATCCTAAACTGTTGGTAATTGGTATTACCCACCATCATAGAGGAAGAATGTTAAGTTTGATAAGTGGAAATAGATAGCATAGTGGGTCTTCAGTGGAAACCACTTGAGTTCTTCACCAATAGGCTATGCATTTTTTCATTTGGATAATAACACATGCTAGGGAGCTGGGTGCTGGCAGCTCATATCTCTGATCTTAACTACTTATGAATCTGTACCTTGAAGGATCAAGGTTCAAAACAAGTTCACGCAGAAAATTCTACAAGACTCCATCTCCAATGAGGCAGCAAAAAGCCAGGTTGCTGATGTAGCTCAAGTGGTAGAGGGTTATGAGTGACTGTACTGAGCAAGAACATGAGGCCCTGAATTCAATCCCCAGTAAAGAAAGAGGAAAAAAGAAGGAAGGAAGGAAGGAAGGAAGGAAGGAAGGAAGGAAGGAAGGAGGGAAGGAGGGAAAGAGGGGAAGGAAGAAAGGAAGAAAGGAAGGAAGGAAGGAAGGAAGGAAGGAGGGAGGGAAGGAAGGAAGGAAGAAAGGAAGAAAGGAAGGAAGGAAGGAAGGAGGGAGGGAGGGAAGGAAAGAAGGAAGGAGGGAGGGAAGGAAGGAAGGAAGGAGGGAGGGAAGGAAGGAAGGAAGGAAGGAAAAATATGTGCAAATGAAATGAACTAGTCAATTAGGAGTCAACAAATTTGTTAAAATAATACTGAGTGAGCAGCTACTGTTGGAAATAAAATCTTAGTGTGAAGACAGGCTGGATAGCTGGACAGGTACAATAGCACTGCTAATTAAATGGAGTTTTTATCCAGTAAATGAACTAGTAAAACACAAAGCGAAATATAAGGTATATATTATGTTACAATGCAAGTACAAATTGATTAATGGTCTCAGAAGGATACATTTACTGTGGTTATTCTTATGAGCCAGACAAAGCGTTATGGAAAAGGTGACATTGAAGCTTACTCTTGGAGATTTGTGGAAGGTTAAGACAAGGTGTCATGCAAATATGATTTCAGGGTAGAAGGAAGACCATGAGCCAGAGGAAAGAAAGTCCAGACTTTGTTTATTAATTGTTTATCTTAATAGACCTAGGGAAGTTGTTTGAAATTTTTGTAGAATAAAATGCCATCGGGAATTTGAGATTAGATTTGGATGAGTTCAGAGAGATTGTTTACAAAATTTTCATTGATTTGGGGACCACAGCCTAAAGAATTATTACATACCTATTTTATGTATCTGATCTCTTTTGAAGAGAAAGTGACATTTGCAAAAAGAAATATTAATTTGTAAAAGAAAAGTCACATTTATCTGGTAGATATGACTGAATGGTTAACTGAAGGCTTTAGAATTTTTTGAAAAATTTACCCTGTTGGGATGGACCACTGTCTTTTTTTAAAAAAAATTACTTTTTAAAGATTTGTACAAAGGACCTGCCAGTTTACAAAGCAGTTTATGAATACAACGGATCTCGATCAAGGCCACCTTTTTCAACAAGTGAAGTTAAGTCAGTCCTGGAAGACAAAAGTTGCATGGTTTCCCTCATTTTGTAGTAGTTAGAATTAACCTATAAACTCATAAGTGAACATGTTGGGTGGTATTCAAGTGTAAAATTTAGGAGGAACACAAATAGTGTCATTCCTTAGAAAGACAAAGTCAAAATGCAACAAAACTGGACTCTAGATTTAAGTATGGGGGCCAATGAAAATTTTTTAAAGTGTGTTTGATGGTCTGTTTTAGTCTCTGGATTAGACCAAGGTTTAAATTCCTCATTTCTCTTCTGTTACTCACTAACTGTCTGATTTGGGCCAAGTTCATCTCTTTGTTGATAAAACTATATCCTTCCAAGATTCACTTGTGTATAGCGTAGACAGTAAATGTGATTTGTGTAGCTAGTCCTTGGCATACTTTACATGCATCATTGCCACCTTTGATTTTTATACCAATGGCTTGATAAAGGCAGTGTTTAGAATAACAACTTAGAGTAAAGTAGATTCTATTTTAAGGTGAAGAATTTGAAAGCAGGTTGGTAGATGTAATATCTCAAGACGGAAGTGGAAAGTTGGTAAACTAGATAATGAACAAATGAGTCGAGGTTTTAATGTTAAGAATCTATAGCCTTTGGTAACCAATTAGATGCCAACAACCTCCCACCCCCCAAAAAAACAATGTGATGATAACTTTGATTTTTCAGAGAAAAATATATTAATAAAAGCTTATTAACATAGATTGACACAGGGAACGAGGGCCAAAGCACTTGCTGGGAGTGAGCATGATGAGTTTGATTCTGAGATTGCAATTTGGGGAAGGACTTCTGAAGGAAGCTGGAAAGACTTAGAGATCCAACGAGAAGCTGGTAAGAGAAGGCAGGACCAGGAATGATGGATGGAACTGAAAAATCAATGGTATAAAAGCCTGTGAAATAGCTAAAATGTAATAGGAGTGGAGACCACAAAGAAAGGTAGGGAGTTGTTAGAAGGTAGAAATCCATCACCTAAGTTGTGTGGAGGCACACACGAAAAGGCACTGTTCAAGGATGCTGCAGAAAAGAGAAGAGAAAGTGCTATAGGATGCCCACAGGGGCCATGTGGCGAGCCTTTAAGAGACAGTATTTTTTTTTTAATGCTGAGATGAAAGGTAGTATAACATGAATGGAGAAAGATTGGGATCATAGTACCTTGATATTTTAGGTTTTTAAATTTAGTAGCCCAGATGGTTTCAAGAGAGAAAATAAATTTATGGTCAGTGTATTTTTGTAGGTAATGTCAGTCTTTAAGAACAACACCATAGTGAGAAATAAAGGTAAGACATCTAAGAACCATGTAGCTCTTTGCTATAGAGCATGGCATAGCATAGGATCAAGTACAAGATTGAAAGGATTTGACCTAACAATACTTGGTCATCTGAAATGAGAGCATGATCACAGGTGGTCAGATATAGAAACAGATTGAATTTGATGGCAGGTGAGCTGAGAAGGTTCACAGGGGATGGGTTCATCTTTTATCTGAGTACAAAAGATGATCACTCACTGGTGACAAAGGTCAGATACCTCATTCACAAGAAAACACTATAGAAGAAAATAAAGATTTAACTGAGAAAGACCAGTGAGTTACAGTTTGATGTACAATTTGAAGGACAGCCATGTGTTCCTTTATTGCTTGGGAAACTTGGAATAAAAGCTGGAGAATATGAATGGCTTATTTTTCACTGAACTAATAAATAGAATGAAAGAACAAGAGCAACATTTCTGACCTTTAGGGAGAAGATTTAAGATCATCAACATCAAATATAGTCTTGATGTAGATGTGAAGAGAAAATGACAGCCATGGAAAAATACCAAGAAGTAGAGGTCATCATGAAGCTAAATTAAAGTTTTGAAATAAGAGATGAAGTCATAGAGGTGAAATACAGCCCATTCAGAAAGATCATTCTCAGCTATTTAAAATTAGGGGAAAAAAATTTTAAGCTGAGGTGAGAAAATATCACTATAATAACAGTGTATATGTATCTGCTGTAGAACCAGACAGGAAAGATTAATAGAGTTTTTAAACTTTTAGTCAATGTATATCTATGTATTGTCTATCTAGCTCCATCTAGATATCTTTATATATCCATCTTGAAAATGTATACTTTAGTAATATTAGTATATTCAAAGAATTACCTAGCAATCTTCACTACCTATTCTCAGTCATTCTCCATGCTTCCTTCCTCACCATAAAGTTTGTAACTACCAATTTAACTTCCACCGTGACAAATTTGTCAGTTCTTAAACTTCCTTTGAACCAAATCATACCATATATGTTCTTTTGCAACTGTTATCTTTTATGTAGCATACTGTTTTATGGTTTACCATGTTCTAGTACAGGTCACTACTTCATTTTTATGTTTAATATTCATTCTTATGTTATAATATTCTAATGTAGGGATTGATTAGATTTTCTTTATTCATTCATCAGATTATGGATATCTGTATTATTTGCACTTTGTTTGCTAGTTATAAATAATACCCTGACCATTCATGTGCAGTTTTTGGTAGCTGTTTCTCATTTCTCTTGAGTATATGCCTAGGAATGGAATTTCTAGGTCATAGTTAACCCAGTTCAACATTTTTGTGGATTTGGTAATTTGATTTACAAAATAAATGGAATGCTGTACTTTTCTTAGCAACGTATTAGGCTTCCAGTTTGTATACAATTTTCTCCAGCACTTGTTATTATCTGCTGTTTGATTATAGCCTTGTTGACAGACGAGATCTCACTGTCGTTCTGTTTGACCTGGTGTCTAAGCATTGTTAAATATGTTCACTGGTAATGTTTTGTTGGGAGCATATCAATTCAGAGATACTTTCTGACTTTTTTTTTCTTTTATTGGTGTCAGTGCTGGGTCTTAAAGTCAGGGCCAGGGTGCTGTCCCTGAACTTCTTTCACTCAAGTCTAGTTCTCTACCACTAGACCACACATCCACTTTTGGTCTTCTGGTGGTTAATTAGAGATAAGAATCTCATCAAGTTTCCTGCAGGGGCTGGCTTTGAACTACACTCATCCTCAGATCTTAGCTGACTGAGTAGCTTGGATTACAGGTATGAGCCACCCGGCTAGATAATTCCTGATTTTTAAAACTGGGCTATTTGTCTTGCTGTTACTATTCTGTAAGTGATTTTTATATATTTTGGAGAGAAGTTTATTAAATATGGGATCAGAATATGTTTTCTCCAATTCTGTTGTCTGTTTTTGGTTTCACATTTTTGGATAGTCTGATTTAGAAAATGGTAGGTTTAAAATTGTGGCTAGTATTTCTCTGAATTTTGTCACTTGTGTTTTGATGTCAAACTTAACAATACTTTCAAATTCAAGGCCACAAAGATTTCATTTTGCATTCTTTCCTAAGAATTGTATAGCTGCTACCCTTATATTTAGGTCTATTATCTACTCACAGTTACCTTGTTAGTATAGTGTGTGGTATGAAGTATAACTTTGCTCTTTTGCATAGGGATATTCAGTTGTCCAATATCATGTGTCATAGGCTACTTTTCCCCACTGTTTTTCTTGACACACTTGTCAAAAATCAGCATAAGGGTTTATTTTTGAATTCTTAATATAAATCCAGTGATATATATCTGTATTTTTATATTAGGATTACATTGCTTTCAAGTTAGCTTTGAAATTTAAAAATGAGGTGTCTTCAAATTTATTTTTTCAAGGTATTTGAGCTATTCTGAGTTTCTTCTGTTGACATGCATTTTAGGACCTTATATAAATTTCTGAGTTTTGGTTTGTCTTAAATTTTTTTTTTTACTGGTTTTCTATTCTCTAGTTTATTTACTTCTTACCTATATTCTTACTTGTTTTTCGCTTTTGCTTTACTCTTCCTTTTTCAGTTCCTGAAGGTAGAACACAGTGTTACTGATTTTAAATCTTTTGTTTTTTCTTAATATAGGTGTTTGTAGATAAAAAAAATTTCAGTGTTACTTTTGTTGCATTCCAAGAGTTCTTGTATATTGTGTTGTCATTTCATTCATGTACAAGCATTTCCTCTTTGGTTCATTGAGTACATAGGAGTATGTTGTTTGAATATAACATATTTGGGTACTTACTAATTTTCCTTCAATTATTGAGTTCTAATTTCATTACATGTGAATAAAGAATGTATTTTATATAATTCTAGAGTTTTAAATTCAGTGTGGCTACATGTGCTTGATTATGCATATCTTAGAGATATGTATGTCTTAGAGATGTGCATTTGAAATTAGAAAAAAAAACACCCAAAAATCTAGGAACAAAAAATTCTCCAACCTGATAAAATCATCTACATATATTGTACCGATAACAACATACTTACTGTTAATGACATGCCATTTTCTCTAAGATTATAAGCAAGTCAAATATATCTGCTTTCTCTGCTTAACTGTGTGTGAAGTTATATTATGAGTGAATCCAAAGAAAATGAAAAAAATCCAAAACTTATCTCTGTTTACAGAAGACATGATATTTGATATAGTAAACCCCAAGGAATCCATTAGAAAACTATGAAAATTAGTGACAAAAATAGCCAAAAACTAAATACTTAGGAATAAATTGAACAAGGTAAGTATGAGCTCTGTCTTATGACCACACTGGAAGCCTTGTTTAGAAAACCAAATAATATACAGGTATTAAAAAGTCATATCATATCCATGAATTGGAAGACTCATTCTTATTGAGATAGATCCAACCCCTAAATTGATGTTCAGGAGCAACACAATCCAGTCTTTATGAGAATCCTTCAAAACAATTTCTTTCCAGCACCTCCCAGTGTTTTCCCATTCTCATTTGTGAATGTTCCAGCAATGGACAAAGTTCTGTTTTTATCCCTTGGCATCTTCTACAAAAATGGTTTTCAGAACCCAAAGGGACCATGACATGCAGACGTCTGTAAGATCTCTATTACTTTTGGTGTTTTTGAGCTTGACACTTTTATTTTAAGAAAGAAAAAGAAGTCATGAAAATAGCCATAATATGTATTACTCTGAATACCAGGTCAGCAGACATTTGGTGAAATGAAAATGACTGAAACCTTAGAAAATGTGGCCAACCAATAATTAAAGTTAAAACATCAAAGAGCAATATGAAACAATGTGAAAGAAAAATTAGAAAAATGTTCAGTGATCTTAAAGATCACTAAAGATGATGTAAACAGTAAAACATAGTAAAAAAGTGTCACAAGTTATTCAATGAATATATAAAGAGGATTTAAAACAACTTATCAACTGCAAAATAAAATAATATACTTCCTTTAATTTATTATACATTTTAAAAGAAACAATGTATAACAAATGTATAAATATGCAAGTATACTAATATTTTGTGTATTTATTAATTTCAATGTTTACTTAGAAGCAGAAAAATAAAATCTCATGTTTTGTAGATTATTATCAATACATTTTAAGCAATCTTACTATTTGTACTAAGTCTATTTAAAGTTTCTGTATGTTTTGATTTCTAATTCCACTTTTCTAATACATTTTAAGCAAACCATTGAATGTAAATGCAAATATTTAACTAAATGCATATTCACTGAAGTATTGGAAGTACCTTAAATATCTCTGTAAAGGACTGAAAGGAGGTTTCTGAATTCAAACTATATTAAAGAATATTGCAGAGTGCTGACAGTATGTAATTTTTAACTTAATATTATTGGATGTACATAAGAGAATATTTGTCATATGCATATCAAATTTGAGTCATCATTAAAATAAATATAGCCCACCCAATAATGTAAACACTAGAATAATTTCAGATATTTCTGGAGCTCCTGATAGGACTGTTGCTTTTCTTACCAGTCCGTAAATGCTCAAAATATCTCAGTTATGCCTATCATTTTATTAAACTATACAGTACACACAGAAAACTGTGTAAATCATGCACATGGAGATCATGCAACCAAAAATACCTAAATAATAAGCAATCATGTAGACTTGTCTCATATGAGCTGCCCGTGGCAGGTGGGCTTAAGCTGAGGGGTCTGGTGGACGTGGGGGTGATGGGTTCTCTCTTTCCCGCAGTGATGGATCTGGGGAAGAGCTCCTTTTGGCAGCTGTTTGAGCTCTTTCCTGGGGATGATGCAGGAAGATCCATTGGAAGGGCCACGACCACTGTAGTAGTTTCATAAAAGTAATGAACGTCCATCATTTCCCACTCGTGCTACCTTGTCTGGATTCCCACCATCCTGAACACATACCTCTGCTCTGCTTGAGTAGTTCTCTTGTGGGGGACAGTCTCAGGGCTCTCAGCTTTGGCTCCCAATTGGTGGCTGTTGCATTTGTCAGTGAGCATCAGGACCAGATCTGGAGCACTGAGAATGAATGACTTGCTCCAGAGCCAGAAGTGGTCCTCTTTCCTCCTTTGTGTCAGTTCAGCTTTGACTACCCTTGATGAGCAAATCAACCACCTCTGCCAGAGAAAAAATTCCTTCCCTTACTTGCTGCTATCTGCTATCTTGGTACACAGAGCTATGGAGCTTTGACAGAGCAACTACTGCTTTACTTTTAACAGAATTCCTACTATGGGAGCTGGTAGAAAAAGAAATTTCCCTTCTAGGGACCTGGACTATTTTACGTACAGTTATGGAAAAGGGACTCTACCATATGGACACATTTTATGAGTAGATAATACATTTGTACCCACATCTACTTATACCTCTGGTTTTTGAACCCATGTATTCTACTTACTGGGGACATAGCATTACATATGCCCATTGATTTAAAATATCTATCATGCCTTGGATAATAGGCCACTTTATCCAAGCCTGTGTCTCAAGGAGACCTTTATTACATAGCTTCATAGGTCAAGAGCAGTGCTTCTTAACCTGAGAGCCACTAACTTTTTGAATCACATAGCTCTGTGTACAAATAACACTGTCCTTCATCTACTAGGTGCCAGTAGAATAAACAAAAATATCTTTAAATATTAACAAATATCCCCAAGGTAACAAAACTCTCCTTCACTAAGAAGCATTGATACAGAAGTTTATAATTACATCTAGTGGCTTGACAAATAGGATTTGCTTTCATACTCATACAGGGTCTTTCCAGATGATACCAGCCTTTGGCTAAAAGAAATTATATCAACTTCAATAACCCAAATTTAAAAAAAACAACACCACCTTTTGCTCTTCTACGAATGTCAGATCTGTAACTCTCTGATGATAAGAAAAATAACAGTGAAAAAATGTATTTGGCTCAATAAAAGTGGTACAGGAAAACATGTATAATTGTCCATAAAATAGAAGACAATATGGGATACCTCCTTATTCTTTTCTACCACCCCCAAATAAAAACCAACAAACTAAGACAAGAAATTAAACAGCACAGTAGGAAAATCTATGGATAAAAGAAAAAGAGAGATGGGTGAAATGAACCTCTAAGAATGGAATGAAAGCTATGAACATAATAGCAGAATCTAAGCAATACTTAGTAGATGATTGTATAGATGTATATTCATAACAGAATTCATAAAATTCTGAAAATGGTTACACAAGTTATACAAGGAAACTCATATATATATATATTTTATATATACAAAATAACAATGAAATCAGCAATTAGACATATAGTTACAATAATTACCCTAGATTCTGAAATTGGAGGAGAATGAAGCAAAAGGAATACAGGTCATCATTGGAAGAAGATCTATAACTAAATATATGCTGTCATATTTTGAAATACAGAGAAAAAATAATCCACACTTAGTGAGTTTCAGTTTTCATGAAATCATAGTAACAACAACAGTGATAGTCAACTAAAACTTCCATCACTACAAGTCTGGTTTGAGCAACCGCAATCTTTGATATATTTATTTTTCTATACTTTAAATTTTTCACATTTGGTCATGTGCTATTCACTTACTTATTTATTCATTCATTCATTCAATCATTCATTAATTCATACATTTGTGGGTCTTGGGGCTTGAACTCTGGGCCTGGGTGCTGTTTCTGAGCTCTTCAGCTCAAGGTGAACACTTTAACACTTGGGCCACAGTGCCATGTCTGGTTTTCTGGTGGTTAATTGGAGATAAGAGTATCACAGATTTTCTGCCTGGGCTGGCTTTGAACCATGATCCTCAGATTTCAGCCTTCTGAGTAGTTAGGATTACAGGTATGAGCCACCAGTGCTCGGGGCTGGTCATATGTTTTATCTACCAGTCAGTTGTACAATATCATGCAATCAATGTGAAACAAGGTATACTGTCTTGTATGTTATATAGTTTTAAACCTTTGAATGTTTTCAGTAGTTTATGTGTTTATCTATTGTTTTACATGAAAACGTTAATAATGGTTGTACTTGAATGGGAAATATTTAAATTCATGTCTCTCATGCTTTCAAAAATATACATGATTCAATATTATTTTAAGAAAATTTACACTGGGTGTCAGTGGCTCACACCACTAATCCTAACTACTCAGGAGGCTGAGATCTGAGGATTGCAGTTCAAAGCCAGCCCAGGCAGGAAAGTCCTTGAGAATCTTATGTCCAATTAATCACAGAAAAAGCCAGAAGTGACACTGTGGCTCAAGTGGTAGAGTGCTTGCTGTGAGCAAAAGGAGCCCATGGTTAATGTCCAGACCCAGAGTTCAGGCTCCAGGACAAAAAAAAAATTACTTTTCAGGGCTAACATCTAAAATGTCATTTTTAGATTAATACAGATTATTGAGTGACTATAATGAAAAACTTACAAGTCTCAGAAGAAAATATACAGGAAAAACTCTTTTATGAAGATAGTAGAGAAAGCAAAGGTCTGACCATATAAGGCTTACATTTTTTTTTAAAACAAAAGATATCCAAAATAAAACAAATGATAGCTAAATGAAATTCTATGAGTATGGTAAACTTCATGCTTTAAGACCCTACGTTCATAGTAGTTTTATCAAAAGTAAAGCAATTCCCTAAGATGCTAGAACTCTGTGAATGGGTAATTCCCTAAGATGATAGAGCTCTGTGTATGTTTCATTTTCATCAGCTCATTGACTTGATGCTCATTAATCTGAGGAAAGGTGCACGGGACCCTTTGTAAGCCATCCAACTGGGTATTTCTCTACCTGCATAGGAGAAAAGAGGAGAGATTTCACACTGCATTGGTACAGTACTGCCTTCCCTACAGTGGGGAAGCTATCCACACACAAGAGCATTTTAATGATTCTTGAGTTATGAAAGTTCTTATCTATTTTTCTACATCAAATAAAACATTGGCTGTTCAAGAAATTTCCTACAGCTTAACGGTGTTTGAGGTGTTCAACATCACTGTACTTGGGGCTGGGAGGCATTTGTTTTAGAAGTTTTAAGTTGCACATGGTCACAGTATAAAATTGTATATGTGGGAAAGTTTCTGTGGTACCAAAATCTTTTTTTTTTTTTTTTTTTTTTTTTTTTTTTTTTTTTTTTTGGCCAATCCTGGGGCGTGGACTCAGGGCCTGAGCACTGTCCCTGGCTTCTCTTTGCTCAAGGCTAGCACTCTGCCACTTGAGCCACAGTGCCACTTCTGGCCATTTTCTGTATATGTGGTGCTGGGGAATTGAACCCAGGGCCTCATGTATACGAGGCAAGCACTCTTGCCACTAGGCCATATCCCCAGCCCCCAAAATCTTTTTAAAAAACATTTTTTGTCAACATTATATTTTTTTCATGGTGTTGAAATATGGGCTTAGAATTTCCCTTGGTGGGAAGGTGCTCTACATATTGTAATTTGTTGCAGCATTTTGTGCTAGTGGCATTCTGAATAGTGTTTCAACATTTTTACCCAGGCTACCTGAACCACAACCCACTTGTTTTGCCTTCTATAGAGATAGGATAAAAAGGATGTGCTACCATACACATCTTCCAAAAAAAAACTGAGATAGAGATCTAGTTTTGTCCCAGCTACCCTCAAACTATGGTCCTCACAATCTCCATCTAAGTAACTGGGATTGTGGACATGAGCCATCATACCCAGCTCGAGCATTAAACTTTAAGAAGATTATTCATTTTTAAACTTTTCCTTTTGTAAGAGCAAACAAAGCAGATACATGTTACATATGAAGAATATTTCCCAGCAGAAAGATGTAATAATATGCAATGATAAAAGTTACAAATATAAACAAGTAACTGTTATAAACATACAGTGCATGGAAGTGCAATTCTGAATTGATAATAAACATATGAGAAATGCTCAGAGTTAGTCATTGTCAAGGAAATGCAATATGAAGTGACAGTGAGAACCAGAAGAGAAAACATTTAAAAGAAAGATAATCGCTCTTCACTGGCAGAATCCTGTGATACATTGCTAATGCAAATGTACATTTTTACAAGATTTTCTAAAAGATATTCAGCAGCATCTGTCAAAATAAATCAGTTGGCTTAGTAATTTCATTCCTGGTTATATATACAATTGTATAAAAGTAAACATATTAGTCTATAATGATGTTTATCCCCGTAATGTATTCTACTCACTGGCAACAGAGGAAGAAAGAACAAAATATAATAGTTCAATTTCATCAAATCAGAGAAAGACTGAATCAGTAATGGTAAATCCATGCAAGAAATATATAGCCATTAAGAAAGCTAGATGGTTTGGGGGGTTGCTTTGAGGTTTAAATGAATTTTGAGATAAAAAAAATCTAGCTATGGAAAATAAATATGGTTAAAATTTTATAAAATCAATGGATAAAAAACAACTCTCAAGATCTATATGTTCTTGCTCAAAAAAGTATAGAGAGAAGTATGTGATATGGGTACATATTATGCCAAGAGGATGGGAAATTGAAAGAATACTAAGTTTTACTTCTTTGAGGGTAATTCAGTCGTTTCCTTAAGAAATTTGCAATTCTCACAAGGCATATTCTAATAAAGTATCACTCTTATGAGCTACCCAAACATATTGTAAACATGAAACTTAAGCCAATAAGCCATATGCAATAGCTAAAAATTCCTCACGTATCCAGGAAAACAATGAGCAAGACTGTTCCAGACACCGTGTATTAAGTAGAAGAAAATAGCTGGAAAAAAATGCTTTAGGGCTTGGAATGTGGCTTAGTGGTAGAGTGCTTGCCTCGCAGGAATGAAGCCCTGGGTTTGATTCCTCAGTACCACATATTTAGAAAAAGCTGGAAGTGACACTGTGACTCACGTGGTAGAGTACTAGCCTTGAGCAAAAAAGAAGCTCAGGCCCTGAGTTCAAGCCCCAGGACTGGCAAAAAAAAAATGCTTTAATAATGAAACGTGCTGTAGTATTTTAGCAGAGAAAGAGGCATGCTTGCATAAGTCTGATGAGATGATAATAAAATTGATATCTTCTCCATTAGGAGGTAGGATTTATAAATAAATATGTTCAGGGTCCTAGTTAAAGGATACTTGAGCATTAATGTTTCTTAGCATAGTGAATCCGTTAACAGTTTAGAAAGTTAAAGCAGATGATTGGCATACTGGTTATCATATGTAGCAAATACTAGTAGTATTTCTTTGATATCCACAACCCAAATAATTTTTTTCATGCCACCTATCTACATTTCATAACTCCCATTGATAGAAAATGGCAACCCTGCTATTGATACTCACGGTACATGGCCTTTAGAATTCTGTGGTTTGAAAACAATATGAATCTTCTCACCTCTCCAATACCATTTATTTAATGTTATCTATTTTATTAACCATATAGTCTGCATCTTCCATGGGGTATCCCATTCACACTGGTTTCCAATCTCAAAGGCTGTCACTGTTATCCAGTGCAAAAAGAAAAATGTCAATGCTAATTCATTTCCTGCTCACCTTAACTTCATGATTTGAAACATAGAGTGGCATAGCAACGTATTTTCGTGAACTCTTTATTTCTAAATTGTCACCTTGTTCACCATTGGCCGTGCTCTTGACTTTTAGACATTGCTACTTGTGTGTGGGAAAAGAGTCAAAGATGATTCTTCTATTCATGCAAAAATCTCCCAACCATTTAGATGTATCCCAGGAAGGAATGGCCTCACCCTGTTGACTGGAACAGAGAGAGGTAAGAAGTATTCTTTGACATTGTTGATTAAGGGACTCTGCTGGTTTTTTTTGTGTGTGTTGTTGTTGTTGATTGTTTTTGTTTTCTTTTGTTTTTGCCAGTACTTGGACTCAGGGCCTGAGCACTGTCCCTGGCTTCTTTTTGCTCAAGGCTAGCACTCTGCCATGTGAACCACAGCACCACTTCTGGCCTTTTGTACATATGTGGTGCTGGGGAATTGAATCCAGGGCTTCATGCATGTGAGGTGAGCAGTCTTGCCACTAGGCCATATTCCCAGCCCCTCTGCTGTTTCCTGAGAAGTTAGGTACAGCTTCTCTTAAGTGCTTGCTTAGAACATGGTGCAGAGCTGGTAGGGGTTCCTCGGCTCCTATGTTTTTTATGATGGTGATCTCACAAGCATAATCTGATGGTGTAAAATTTGGAGAAGCATTGAGTTCCAATGTAGAAATGTAAGATTCCATGAGGATATCATCCATGGGCTCATGACCACACCGCAACATTGGTAGCCTAGAACCCTTGCTTTTCCTGTATACTAACTTGGCACTTGGGAAAAGTCATCCAAAAACATCGATGTTAACCTCATCCTAGACATTTAATCTCACAGCATGCCTGAAAGAAACACTGTATCAGCTCCCTAGTGCATTGTATTAACCAGGTCACCATCCTGGGGCCGGCACCCAGCCAGGAAGAGAGCTACAGAAAGAGTCCACTGGCCCAAATCTGTGGCCCAGATGCCACGTAATTGTGGCATCTGCTTAACCTTACAGGTTGGTAAAGGCTTAAAAAAAAAGGGTTCATATACCACATAGCTCCTGGTAGTGACTCAGAGTCGCCTTCCTGCTAAGCACTAGGGGCCCTGGCAGGTCTTAAGCTACTGGAATAGTATGCAGAAAATATCGACGCTGATGCTCCCGAGGATAGATGGGTCATTCCGCAAGATGACCCATTTTAGACTTTAAGGACATGGCTCAGAGGACACTGCTACTACTAGCTAGTCCCAAGAGTGGGAATCTGGCTTGAGACATTTTCAGGAAGACATTCAAAATGTGATAGTCAGGTCACGTGGATGTTCAGCGCAAGGTGTTTACCGTGGGAATACTGCTTTTACTTTACCAAGTCACTTCTCTGTCTTCTAGTTGTATAACTAGATTATATTTCCCAAACTTCCCTGAAATTAGACATGAATAGCTTAGTTCTAGCTAGTAAAACATAAACAGCAGTGATTCATGCCATCTCCTGACTAACGGTGAAACCTTCTCTTATTTTTCTTGCTTTATTGGGTATATGCTAATACAAAGAATGAGCTTGGGCCTACTTATGTACTGAAGGGCCCTTGGCTTGCATGGGTACTTGAATCATTTAATGGAGCAGGGTCCCTCCCACTTTCACCATGGATGAAATTCTGAGTAATAAATGCACTTTCGTTGCATTCCATCGCTGAGATTTCATGATCTGGTGGTTATAGTTGCAAAACAAATATAGTGACCTTTAAAATTGTGCATGTTTATGTCAGAATGCATACATTCATAACACTTAAGCATGTAAGGTGATTTAAAGACTATTTTCTAAAAAGAAACATAAGAGTATTTAACATTTTACCCAGGAGTTGGAAGTAGATGACTTAGATGAATATGATGATCATAATTTATCTTCATCTTAACAAGGATATTTTCAGCAGGACTCCCATGGATTGTTTTTAAGGAAAGAGTGATGTATTGATCTTGGCTGACATGTAGGGAGATGTCTACTCAAGTATCACAATGCTCTGTCATTTATGACATCTCATTTATCATTTTCAATAGTAATGTAATGACTGAGAAATGTCTGTCACACCAGAAATGTGTGATGTCAGAATCAAGATTCAAAGTTATAACTGGGAACAATGGACTGATACAAAGAAAATAAAATTTAGCAAAAATAAAAAGATACAGAAATATCTTTCAATATAAATTGGTTCAGATAGATACAATTTATTACAAAAGGTAAAATTGAGAGCACTTCTAAAGAAAGTGGCCTTGCTTCCAAACCTACAAGTTGCGAAGTGTACCATACAAAATTAATTCAGTAGTTGATAAAAAAAAAAGTCAGAGAAAGGCTAGGAATAAAGATTTATCTGGAGCTCTGAAAACAGCATTTCTCTATTGGGATCTTCTGGGATTTTATGGGTGCATGTTTTTATAGTTTCAATGCTTTTGGTCTGGCAAGCATTTATGGCCCCAAAGTTATTCATCCTCAAAGTCAAACACAGGATCAAAACTTTACAAAAAGGTCTGACATCATTTGCATTAAGTATCCTAAGAATTATTATTCATAAAAATATTTAGAATCACCATAGATTAACACTTAGTTACTATATTTTTGGGTACAGGGAATTTTCCAGTGATATATCCATTAAATATGAAATGGAAGATTGTTTTTGTTCTTAACTTTACTGAGAACTATTTATAACTTCAGAGAAATATGCAACCAAATAGTGACGATAGTTGCTACCATTATTAACCTGCATTTGAGGCTGGTGACTCAGGAAAGATCTTTGTCTAGATGGAGTCATCTCTTAATAAATACCTTCCTTTTTGTGGCTACTGGGCTTTGGAGTAAGGATCTTACACTTGGTGTATCGGTGCTCTGCCTCTTCAGATTTGCATATGTTGGACTATCCCTGTATCTCTGGAATGTTAACTCATTTGATCATGAGGCATAGCCTTTTACATTGGTTGTTGAATTGGGTTGTATTTTATTGAGAGCTTTTGCATATATGTTCATCAAAGGAATTGGTTCTGTAATATCCTCTTTTGGTTGTGTCACTGTCTGGTTTTCATCAATATCAGGATGTTACTGGCTTCATCAAAATACTTCCATGTCCTCTACTAGGCCACAGTGGAATGCAACTAGAAATCATCTGAAAAGAAAATATGGAAAATGCTCATCTACACAGAGACAGAATAGTATATTGGTGAGTGACAGATGAACCATTGAAGAAATAAGTAGAGAAACCAAAGTTCCTAGAATCCAATGAAAGAGAAGACTCAACTTACTAGAACCCCTATGATGAAACCAAAGACTAAAACTAAGGTTTATAGCTATAAGAACCTAGATTAAAGGAAAAAAATAATGGAGGTTTCAAATATCCTAAGGCGGAGTCCCAAGCTGTTAGAAACAAAAGAACAGGCTGAACCCACCATCAGTAAGCATAAAAACGAATCAGAGACTAAAACAATAAAACCAATTCATAAAACTAAAAAGTTGAGTCTTTGAAAAGATCAAAAATTTTGGTAAGTCCTCATCCAAACTAAGCAAAAAGGAGGGAGAAGACCCAAACCACTAAAAATCAGTCACGAAAAGGGAATATTATAATAAACACCAATCCAATCCAGAGAATAATGGGTGAAATCCTTTGAAAACCATATATTTTGATAAACTAGACAATCTAAAAGGAAGGTGTAAATGTTTTGGTACATATTGAATATCAAAATCAAGCCAAAACGATATAAATATTTTAAAGAAACTGTCACAACAAAGAGCACCCTGATCATTGCTGAGACAGAGCTCTAACGCCAGCCAGTGTTCTTCAAACTACTCTATGAAACAGAAAGGAAGCAATCTGATGAGAGGCAGTAAGCAAGTGCAATGGCATTGAGCTGCCTTGGTGAGTGTTCTGGAGTGCCAACCTTAGCGCTTTCCAACTGTCCCATTTCACTGCCCCAAGACTTGTTGACATTTCATTGCTTGACTATGTTTCCTGCTTGTTTTTACAACACAAAGTGGAAAGAAACATAAAGCTCCCCTCAGTTAAATATAGACAAGTCAATAAAGGATATCTATGGGAGACTAAGTGGTATGAAAAATTATAGGCAATTTGGAAAAAAAAAACCAACACCAGTGTCTCGAGTTCATAATTTCTTTACTGCCATCCTAAAGCATCACGGTTAGATATAATAATGTTTATGGATATTGATTATTCTCTAACAGGAACAGGAAGCAATTATCTTTGTATAAGTAACTGTACATTTCTAGGTTTTAAAAGAATTATTTCAGAGTGTAAGTTCCTTACCATTCTATGACTAAAATATGACTGCTAGAAAGGTAAAGCAGAGTCTGTTGGAAGTGGGGAAGAGCTAATGAAGATGGTGAGTGAAGATGAATATAGTCTAAGTCTTTTATATTATTTATGAAAACATCACAATTAAACCTGTTGAAAATGTTTTAAAAAGATGAAGTGGGATGAGGGAGAGTGATAGAGATGAATCAGGATGCATTGCATAGATGTATAGAAATGTCACAGGTTTAGAAAACTGTCCTCTTTGTACAAGTACTATATGAAAATAAAAATACATGACTTCAACATAAATACATTATAGTCTTGGAAGCAATGATCATTTTAGAGGCCTTACATATCTGTGTCTTATGGGACGACATTAAGTATTTAGTGTGTTAAATGGTTTGCCATGATGACATATAGTTAGAATGCAAGATTAACCTAAAACTGACATTTGACAATCAGTCTTAGTTTCTCATCCTCATTCTATGCGATTATGAGATTTGGGAACAGAGTATTTTCATGTTCATCTTTCTGTAGTCCATATGCCTCTCAAGACATACTAAACTCAAAAACACAGTTAAGTGGATGCTAAATTAAATAGACATTTATATTTTTTCCTGGTTAACCCTTTATTCCTAGTGAAACTTCTTTAACATTCACTTGGGAGTAATTTTATTAGTACTATAAGAATATGGATTTATTAGTTAGTTAGCTAATTGAGAAGAGTTAATGATACAAGAATATATAAGCCTTGAAAGGTGAATAACTTTATTATTTTTGATGGACTTTTGAGCCTAAGATGCAGACAATAAAAGAACAGTCAATGTCTGAAATTCTGTGGTCTCTGTGAGGTGATCATATAATTTATGCATGAAATATGATGTTAAGAATGAGAGGAGGGATTGGAACCAGAAATATAAATGACACAGCTCCAGAAAGACAGATTGCCATGTTAGGCTTGCATAAATGCCTAAACCCTAGAAAATATCAAAAACACAGTACCTAAGGGTCTGGGAAATGGATTAGTGGACTTCAAGACCTCAAGTCTTGAGGGTAAACAAGGACTCATTTAATCAATTAAACGTTTATTTAATGTACAATGTTACCAGATGCCTAGCATTATCTAAGCCAATTCTGTACAGGCCAACCAACCCAAAGTGGTAAACTGCCCCGCATAGCACCACTTTGTTTCTATCCATAAATATCACAAAATCTCTATTTGCTCTTCAACTTCCAACCTCTGCAAATGATGTCATTATGCAGTCCTAGCATTGGCATGAAGACATAATTAGTATTCAGTCTGACAGAAAACCATTTCATTTAATTCCACTGGCTGAGATCCAATTAGCAATATATATATGTATATATCTATATATGTGTATATTTATATATACATACATATATGTATATATCTATATATGTGTAATATATATATATATATATATATATATATATATATATGACAGCATATGAAGCAGGCACTTTGGGTAAAAGCAGGCTTGTCATTAGCATGCTAAACAGTGACCTGGAATGGGAGCAGGGACAGCGCAAGGTTGGAAGGAGCAAATGAACAGAGGGAGCTGTCATTCCAATTCAGAAACACACTGACTTTGTGTTCTAGATGTAAAGGATGAGGTTTATTTAATAAAGCTGCTTATGCCCTGTTATTCATGCTGTCTGACAAATTTATGAGCACAGTCATGATTAACTTTTAACCTGAACCAATTACATAAATTCTCCCAGGAATTTACCTAGAATGAGAATCTGATCCCACATATTAAATGACTTTCTTCAAAGGAACCTGAAGCTGTATACTGTTCCCTAATATACTATTTTTTTTTTTTGCCAGTTCTGGGGCTTGAACTCAGGGCCTGAGCACTGTCCCTGTCTTCTTTTTGCTCAAGGCTAGCACTCTACCACTTGAGCCACAGCGCCACTTCTGGCTTTTTCTATGTATGTGATGCTGAGGAATCAAACCCAGGGCTTCATGTATACAAGGCAAGCACTCTACAACTAGGCCATATTCTCAGCCCCTAACATACTAATTTTATCTTTGTGACCTGAGAAATTTGAACTAGGAATCATGGAGAACATACTTACGTGATATAGAGATTGTAATCAACCAGTAATGAAGCTTAACTTTCAATATCTTCTCCTCCTTTCCCACTCTATGCCCTTACAAAATGACTTATATTAAGTGTATATGCAGACTCTCTTGTCTATATGTGGCTTTTTTTTTTTTTTGCTGGTCCTGAGGCTAGAACTCTGGGCCTTGGTACTGTCCCTAAGCTTCTTTTTACTCAAGGTGAATGCTTTACCACTTGAGGCACAGTGCCACTTCTGGCTTTTTTGAGTAGTTTATTGGAGGCAAGAATCTGACAGAGTTTTCTGATATGGCCAGCTTCAAACTGAGATCTTCAGCCTATTGAGTAGCAAGGATTACAGGTGTGAGCCACTGGCACCTAGCTTTTTATGTGGCATTTTGTCACTGGAAAGCTACAAGAGATTTGGATGCTGGAATGAGTGTAGCTGAGAGTTTTGTATGTTATATCCTGGTACTACCAATAGAATAATCTCGTGAAGTGGTTATTGTCTTTTTCAGGACTAAAATAGCCCCTGACCATCAGCAACCCTATTTTATTTCATCAGCGGATCCCACCCCCAAACCTTGCCCATGTTTCAAAAACTGGCCTTAAATTGTCTAAATTCAATTTATTATCTGTTATCTTACTGGATATTACTGACAGTGCAACTTCTGACGTGGGAAGGAAGTCTCAATAATCCATAGGAAAGAAAAACATGTCTCAGCTGGGGTGGCCAAGCAAATTTGGCTTCAAAGGAATGAAAGGCACAGGAATGATCTGGAAGGATTGTGAATGGGAAGGAGTTTCAGATGTCAGCCACTGGTTGTTAGTACATTGTCCTAGAAATTGTAGTGGAGAATGCTTCTATGAACTCATCATCTGTAGAATGCATGTTTTCGTGGTACAGACAAGAGTCCAAGATTGGCATGACCTTTACTTAAAAATATGTGCCTATAATGAAAAGAATAGTTTTTATTTGATTAATAGATGAGTCAAGCTTCCTGGGATGGCTTTACTAATGTCTCTTTTTGTGATTCCAATATCCCATTCCTTGAATTCTTTTTTGTTTTTTTCCAGTCCTGGGGACTGGACTCAGGGCCTGAGCACCATCCCTGGCTTCTTTTTGCTCAAGGCTAGCACTCTGCTACTTGAGCCACAGCGCCACTTCTGGCTGTTTTCTGTATAAGTGGTGCTGGGGAATTGAACCCAGGGCTTCATGTATGTGAGGTGAGCACTCTTGCCACTAGGCCATATCCCCAGCCCCTCATTCTTTGAATTCTTAACTAGGGTTTTAGGAATGTCAGTCCTCAAAATAGGAAGGCCCATTTAACAGCGAGTGAATAGATGTATTGTGGGAAAATGTGGACACACTCTCTTAGCTTTTTTTTCCAGTTTCTTGATGAAAGAGAAGCAAAGTCATTAACTGGATGTAATTTTGGAGGAAGAAGAGGTGAAGGGTTTAAGGAGATGATTTATTAGTAAGAGAATGTTGGAAGACTACCATAAAAACCATGCTTTGGGGGCTGGGGATATGGCCTAGTGGCAAGAGTGCTTGCCTCGTATACATGAGGCCCTGGGTTCAATTCCCCAGCACCACATATACAGAAAATGGCCAGAAGTGGCGCTGTGGCTTAAGTGGCAGAGTGCTAGCCTTGAGCAAAAAGAAGCCAGGGACAGTGTTCAGGCCCTGAGTCCAAAGCCCAGGACTGGCCAAAAAACATGCTTTGGGTGGTTAGTTTCCAGATAGTCACAAGCTAAAGCCTGTAAAGGAATAAGTGTAATTGGATAAGTCGTTGTGATAAAGATAGTTTAGCTGGAGGAGAATCAATGCCCGAAGCCTGAAAACACTGAATCACATGACTCTATGCCTCCCGGGAGGTGAATTGCTGGACAGTGAAATCTCTGAGGGTGAATGCCTAAGGCCTTCAGTGCACCCCTTGACCTTGCAGGAGTCAATGCTCTGTTTGCATTTGGGAGTCACCTCTAGGCTTCCATGCTTGCTACCTCTGAGGGCACAAACTGAGGCAATTGTGGATCAGGTGCAAATGTGCTCAGCCTGTAGCTCCTACGGTTCTCTATGGCTCACCATGGCTTCCAGTGCATAAAGAAAGAGTTGTTTTTTTTTTTTTTGGCCAGTCCTGGGCCTTGGACTCAGGGCCTGAGCACTGTCCCTGGCTTTCTTCCCGCTCAAGGCTAGCACTCTGCCACTTGAGCCACAGCGCCGCTTCTGGCCATTTTCTGTATATGTGGTGCTGGGGAATCGAACCTAGGGCCTCGTGTATCCGAGGCAGGCACTGTTGCCACTAGGCTATATCTCCAGCCCAGAAAGAGTTTTTTTTAAAGGGAAATTTGCTGAAGTGTATAACAAACCCTTCCGTAAGAGACTTCAGCTAGTTTTTCTCGATCATAGAAGTGCTGGGGCATTAGACGTGCTACTCAGCATGAGTGCTTGGCGGCAGAACCATAGCAACACTCAGTTGGTGAGGAACAGCAACTTAGTGCTCCCACTATTCTTTCCCACTTGAACACTTCAACCAAAAGACAGCAAATGGCTAAAACTTCCCACCTAGGTCCCAGCCTCGGATGCTCAAGCCCCAGTACAGAAACAGAAGAAATATGAGAGCAAAAGCAAAAATGAACACAGAGCAGCATTGCGTCTCCAAAACTCAACAGTGCCAGAGTAGTAAAATATTAATAGCAATGAGGAAGTTGACAATTAAATAATAAAAAAGAATGATCAAGGAAATTAAAGGGTCCCCAAACAAACACCTGAAAAACAAAAACTTCAAATAAAGAGCTGAGAGAAGCAAAAAACTTCAATACAAAGCATGGAATGAAAGTTCAGTATGCCAGGCACCAATGGCTCATGCCTGTAATCCTAGCTACTCAGGAGGTAGATATCTGAAGATTGCTGTGCAAAGCCAGCCCAGGCAGAAAAGTTTGTGAAACTCTTTTCTCCAATTAACTACCAGAAAACTGGAAGTGGAACTGCCACTCAAAGTGGTAGTTAGGGCTCCAGCCTTGTGCAGAAGAGGTCAGGGACAGAACCCAGGGCCCTGAGTTTAAGCTCCACAACCAACCAAAACAAAGCTAATATATAGAATTCTTTAAAAAAAACAACAAACCCTTAAATTTGTGGAAAGGAAAAGCTCAGTAATTCAAACAAACAAGCACACATTTGAAAGCCTCTCTGATAAACTGAAACAAACTTAATACTATGTATCAGAGTCTGAAGACAAGGAAGAATGTGAATAGCCTGAAATCTCCTGTCAATAGACAGGGACTGGCAGACTAGGTTGAAAAACAAGACCCAGCTGTTTGTTTGTTTGTTTGTTTGTTTGTTTATAAGGAACACATCACACTGATGGAGACACATCTAAAGTAAGGACAGAAAAAACTTCCCAAGCCAACAGAGCCACAAAACATGCGTGCACAGCTGTTTTCATCCTGACAAAACAGATGCAAAACCAAAATTAGTCAGAGACAGAGAAAGTAACTTCATAATGATAAGGGAACAATTCACTAGGTGGATACAACAGTTATAAACATATGTGTCCAAAATATCAGCTTATACATTTTCATAAAGCCAAGACTATTGGATATAAATGCACAGACTGACCACAGTGCAATTACAACAGTTGATTTTAACACTCTAGTTCACTGATAGCTAGGTGGTCCTGACATAAAAACCGAGGAAACTTCAAAAACTAAACAACATTGTAGATCAAATACACTCAAAAGATACCTACAAAATAATTCACCACACAGCTTCAGCCTACAAATTCCTCAACCAAGCTCATAGAACTTTCCCCCCCACAGAAAATTTCATCAAATACAACAAAATAGAAAGAATACAAGATATAAATAACTATCTGTTTTATGTGTGTGTGTGTGTGTATGTGTGTGTGTGTGTGTGTGTGTATGTACCAGGGTTTATTTTTTTAATTAAATTTTATTGACAAGGTGATGTTCAGAGGGGATACAGTTACATGATAAGGTAGTGAGTACATTTCTTGTCATATTTGTTACACCCTCCTTCATTTTTCTTTCCCTTCCCGAGTTTAGATAAGCATATACAAAATATTCAGTTATACACCATGGTTTTAACTCAACCTTCACTCTCTTCTTTTTCACAGTGGGCATTTTAACACTTGATTGATACTCCCAGTAGAAGATTTTTCTGGTTAACTGGAGATGGAATCTTATAGATTTTCTCCCCCTGATGACCTCTATTCATGAATTCCTACAACTCAGCCTCCTAATTAGCTAGTAATGCAGATGTGAGTCACCAAGCCCAGCTAACTTCCTGTATTTTTACCAAATCAAACAGGTTAAAAAAAACAAAACAAAACTGGGGGCTCGTGGCTTATGATTGTAATCCTAGCTACTCGGGAGGCCAAGAACTGAGGATTGTAATTGAAAGCCAGCCCAGGCATCAAAGTCTGTGAGGTTCTTATCTCCAATTAACTACCAAAAAAGGCAGAAAAGGAGAAGTGGCTTGTGTGGTAGAGCACTAGTCTTGTGTGAAAGAAGCTAAGGAACAGTACCCAGGCCTTGAGTTCAAGCCCCTGGATCAGCACACACATAAAAAAAAATTAACAACAATGAAAACTATAGAAACAGAGAAAGACAAAAGTGGATAATTAAACAAATAATGGGAAAACAAAGACAATCTAGAATTCAATGAAAATAAATCAACTTGCCAGAACCTATGAGACACAGCAAAGAAAGTTTTAAGAGGAAATATTATGTCTGAATGTCTATATTAAAATATCAGAGCAATCTTAAATAACCTAACAATGTACTTCCAAGTTTCAGAAAAATAAGAAGTCAGACCAAACATAGATGGAAAGAAATAAGATCCAGGAACAGAATGGATACTAAAGTAACAATAAAAAAAGATCAATGAAAGAAAATGAGATGCTTATTTGAAATAATAAACTTGTTTGAATGGCCAACTTTTAGCTACACTCATCAAAAAGAGAAAGGACCAGTATTAGTAAAATTAGAGATAGGCAAATGGAAATTTCTAATTATTACCCAATGAACTGAAAAAATCTAGAGGCAGTGGATAAGTTTCTGTGTTTATATCAATAACCAAAAATGGATCCAAGATTATATCAGCCACATACACAGATTTATAAGAAGCTATGAGATTGAAGCAGTAATGAAAGTTTTTTCTAACAAAGCAAAGCCTAGGATGGGACAGTTCTGCTATACTAAATTCTATAAAACTTTCACCGAAAGATTAGCACATATGAGGGAAATGGCAGGGACTAAAATGTACATACAACAGTAAGTAGCTTTGCTTTATAGTAAGCAGACTAAGAAAGAAATCA
Organism: Perognathus longimembris pacificus; assembly: GCF_023159225.1. Taxonomy (NCBI): domain Eukaryota; kingdom Metazoa; phylum Chordata; class Mammalia; order Rodentia; family Heteromyidae; genus Perognathus; species Perognathus longimembris. The sequence continues at coordinate 141,122,747 of NC_063162.1, forward strand.
GGAAAACCATCCCATTCATAGTAGTCTCAAAAATAAATGCCTAAGAATAAATCTAGCTAAGAGGATGAAAAACCTCTCTGATGAAAATAAAATCTTAAAGAAGTTGAAAACAGTAGAAGATTGAAGAGACTCTATGCTTATATAGTTAATATTGTAAAAATTACTATACTTCCAAACGTCATCTACAGATTCAATGCAATAACCACAAAATTTCGGTATCACTTTTCCCAACATATAAAATCTATTGTAAAATGTATTTGAAATCCCCAAACACCCTGAGTAACTAAACCTGTAAAGATAAACCAAATGAATAAATGCTTGAGGTATTATAGCACCTGACTTTAAAATATACTACAGAGTAGTAGTAACAAAAACAGCAATGGTCCTTACACAAATTCACACAGTAAAAGATCCAGAAATAAGCATATATAGCTACAGATACAAATTTTTACAAATACATACAGTGAACAAATGATGGAAACCTGGATAGCCACATGTAGAAAACTGAAAGAAGACCCCCGTCTCATCCTGTACAAAATTTAATTGAACGTGTTTCAAAGATCTATAGATTAGATCACAAAAGTTCAAACTACAGTAGGAAAACAAAGACAATTCATCATGTCATAGTCATAGGGCACCTTTCTGAATAGAACTTTAATTGCTCAAAAAATAGCAACAAGGATTGTTACATGAGATTAGATCCAAGTCAAATGTTTCTGCACAGAATAAAAACAACAACAACAAATAATTACCAGAATTATGAGGCTACCACCAGAATAGGAGAGTGTTTTTGGCAACTATTTCTCTAATAAAGTATTATTCTCCAGATTATATAAAGTGATCCTCAAACTAAAGACAAAAGAATAAATGTGATAAATAAACAAATGAATTAAGCAGACAAAAGAAATATGAATGGCCAATAAATACATGAAGAAATGTCCAACATGCTTAGCAGTACAAGAAGTGCAAATAAAAATGTTTGAGAATCCATCTCACCACAGTCAGACTGAAAAGCATCAAGGAAAAAAGAAGAATAAATGTTGGTAAGGATGCTGGAGATGGGGAGAAGAATGCTTTACATACTGCCAGAGGTAATTAAACTCATACAGCAATGAATCCAACTCAGTATGGAGACTCATCAAAAAACTAAGGCTAGGGGCTGGGAATATGGCCTAGTGGGTAGAGTGCTTGCCTTGTATACATGAAACCCGGGTTCGATTCCTCAGCACCACATATGCAGAAAAAGCCAGAAGTGGTGCTGTGACTCAAGTGGTAGAGTGCTAGCCATGAGCAAAATAAGCCAGGGACAGTGCTCAGGCCCTGAGTTCAAGCCCCAGGACTGGCAAAAACAAAACAAAACAAAAAAAACTAAGCGAGAACAAGTATATACCTACCTATATACCCACCTACCCACTTACCTACCTACCTAGCTACCTACATACATGCATGTGCACATATATTCACACCTACGACTTCTGGGCATACATGTATGTATATATTTATATACATACACATATATACATATATAAATATATACATACATATATGCATATATACATACATACATATATATATACATACATATGCATATATATGGGGAAGTTAGCATACAATAGAGATGCCTGTACACCATGTTTATAGTAGCATTATTCACCAGTAGCAAAACTAAGAAATTAGCCCAAGTATCCACCAACTGATGAGTTGATAAAGAAAATGAGCATTATGTACACAGTGAAGTTATTGGTAAAGTATATAGAAAATAGTTCTGACCTCATAAAAATTTTATGTGAATGTTACTACTGGTAGTAAAACAAACTATTTAATGAAATACCTTAAGAAGTTTTCAGTATTATTCAGCCATAAAGCAAAATTCAATTATGTCATTTTTAGGAAAGGGGATGAAACTAGATACCATCACCCCAAGAATGCTGTGTGTTCCTTCTTATAAGTGGATCTCAACTGTAAAAACTAAAATAAAATAAAGGATGACATTAGTGTAAAATGGACATAGTTTGTGGTGGGAAGTAGCCTGAGGAAAGAATATGAAAAAGTGAAAGGGGTTGGAAGGAATGAAGTATTTCATATACATATAGGATAGCAGAATAACATCAGTTAAAATTTGTTTAAAAAAGGGAAAGGAGAATCAGTAATAGAAAGAGTAAATTCTATCAAAGTACATGATATGTATGTCTGGAAATAATACTGTGAAAAACTTGTATAACAATTAATACACGTTAAAAAAACAACACCTAAAATAAGCACACAACCCTAGTCTAAATTAGGAAAAAAGTGAAAGACAAATGGGCAGAGATTCAAAGTAAGTTAAATTCAGGAGTAAAGTGTGTTAAAGTGGAAATACAATGGAAAAGGGGCTCATGATTATCTGTTAATTTCAAATGGAATAATAGATTGGTTTGGGGAATTGAGCAAAAAAATGTGAGATGAGGTATAAAGAGCTTCTAAGGCACTGAAGTTGTAGGTTTATGGTCAAGTTGGGAATTGTGACTAAGAACTAGTGATTTCATTTAGTGAGTAAGAAGCAGCAGAATGAGGATAATATATCTTGGGGCCATAAGTTTTGAGACTTGGGAATGGATTGATGGGAGAGTGAAGTAGGAGTCTTTTTGGAAGCATGTGATTATGGCTTCCATTTTACTGTTGCCAGAGAGAGAGGGGTGTTGGTTGAAGAATAGTCTCAGACAGATAAATGGATGTTGATGTTTTAATGACAACTTTAAAGATAAAATTTATTTTCGTGGAAATACATTGTTCAGTTTTTGAATATATCACCCAGACCAATATTTTTGAACCTTTCTCTACATTTCCCTCTAGCAGTTTTTTAGTTTGGGTTAGGACAGTTGACTCTAATACATTTTGGCTTAATTTTTCTATGAGATGTAAGAAGAATCCTATTCTTTTGCTTGTGTTTCTGCTTGTGTTTGTCAAGTTTGCCCATCATCATTTGTTGAAAAGACAGTTGTGGATAAGAAAGGCCATTGGTGTGGTAAATATTACCCAAGACTATCATATCCACACGTGGATCACATTGAAACTTCTTTGTTTACACTTTATGTACACTAATGAATAAAGAAACAAAAAGTCCTTTCCCAATTGTGTATTCATGCATCTTCTTGACAATCAAACACGAATGCATGGGTTTACATTTGTGCTCTGTTTTATTCGATTGACCCATACATTACATTTTATGGTACATTTTATGTGTTTGGTCAGTCTATTATTGTGGTAGATTTTTGTCAGTCAGTAACATGATGACTTCAGCTTTGTTATTTTTGCAGAAGATTGCTTTAATTATTGGAGGTCTTCTATGGACCTTTCCAAATAATTTTAGGATCGTTTTTCTATTTCTATGAAAGATATCATTGTAATTTTGATAGGGATTGCATTAAATCCGTAGATTAGTTTAGATGTTATAGACTTTCTAAACTCTCTGCTATTTAGGGAGATTGAGTAATGTCTCCGATACCTTACAGTGAATAGAGAGGTAGAATCAAACCTGGGTCAAGTGTAATCAAATTACTTACTCTTGTGATATTAGCTGCTTTTACAAAAAGTTTATTTAGAAAATTCTCTTCTGAGATCACAGACTTATGTAAGGGCAGGCTTTCTGATGGATGATTTTCTCAGGTGATATTTTTTTTAGGTCAGTCCTAAAACTAACTCATGGTCTAAGCACTGTCCCTGAGCTTTCTTGCTCAAGGCTGGTGCTCTACCACTAAAGCCACAGCTCTACTTCTGACTTTTCGGTGGAGATGAGAGCCTCACAGACTTTTCATCCCTGACTGACTTCAAACTGTAATCCTCAGATCTCAGCCTCCTGAATAGCTAGGATTACAGGCATGGGCCACCAACACCCATCCTAAGGTGATATTCTTTAAGAAAAATGGATATTAACTTGAAAATATAGGTCTCATTAGACTTGTCGAACAATAATTTCTTCTTGGCTTGGTATAATTGGACATACAGATTCCATTTTAAAGTAGTTAACTTTTTCCATCACTTGAGCAAACAGACACTTAAACAATCTTTGCTTAAAATAATTATATTTCTTTCTTTTACTGATATGCCTTACCCTTTTTGTCATAATTTGTGTAGGTCTTTTCTGATGGCTAGTGCTTGACTAAAGTAGTATTTGCTTTGATTCTAATCTTAATATGCTTATACCTTAGATAATGCAGTGACTGACACTGCAAAGTGATTTTCATTGTGGCATAAAAGATAGCAAGCATACACAAGAGGGTCATAGTACCTTCAGGAGAAGTCAGCTTGACCATTTGCCCCATTTAACAGTTACAGTGGCAAAGCATTTGCTCCAATCAAGATGCAAAACACTTTTTAGGATTTGAAATAATCCACGGGCCTTATATACCACATCATATGCTCATGCTTCTGGCTTATGTCTGTGGAGTTCTTTGATTTCTCTAGGTTCTCCTTGTCTATCTCTCCATATTATTTCCTCAACTTTATGCTAAATTATTTCCTGTCATGTGTTTTAAATAAATGAAAACGTAAAATTAAAATATATTCAAAGTAAACTTTAAAAGTTCACAGAATATGTGTGTATTTGTATATACTGTCTTACATATCTCATAGAGAAATATATATTATGGAAAAATAGAACTCAGAAAGCAACAAAAATCTCTGTTCATCCCAACATAATAAGCCATGAGCAAATTCAAAGGTAAACGATCAATAATTCTTTTCTAAAGTATTCTCCTTCTTCTCTAAGAATATAAGAATCATCTTCTTTGATTTGGGGTTTCCATCTTATTGGATGACACTCATGAAAAATGATGGTAAGGTTTCCATGTTAAAAGAGAACAGGGTCAGCTATTCTATGCAGTGAGAGAAAATTTAAGTCAGATAAAAGGATACTGTCAAGCCTTATGAGAAACAGGAATTGTTTAAAAAAATGACAGTTACTCAGCAATAGTGTAATTACTAGAAAAAAAACTGGTAACAGTTTCTCAATATTAAATATATGCCTAATTGTATAATAAGCAAGTAACATCTTTTAATCATAGATTAAATCTTACTCATATTTATATTTCCTTCCCTCCCTCCCTTTCTTCCTTCCCTTCCTCTCCCCATTCCTTTCTCTTTTTTCCTTCCTCCTCACCTCGCTCTCTTTCCCCTCCTCCCGAGAGAAAGAGACAGAGATACAGAGAGACAGAGAGACAGAGAGATAGAGAGACAGCCAGGCACTAATTTATGGGTCCTATTTTCACCAATTCATTCATTTATTTACTCCTTCATGAAGCAAATACTCATCAGAAGCCTACTGTATTTCAATCATTGCTTTATGCATTTTGAATTCATCAGTGAATGAAACAAATCTCATTGAGTTATAAAAAAAAAAAGCTCCTGTATGTATATTTCAACTTCTGATCTAGAGGTAGAAAGGACAGTAATTCATATTCCCAATTTTTATCTACTTACCTTTGTTAGTGAGGTTTTATCTGGTTACCTTTTGATTAGCATCCTGTCATATCATTTGGAAGAACTCCTTCCAGCGTTTGTGGACTTGAACATCTTTTCTAAATGTTTGTCTCTACTTTTTTTCCTTCTACATTTCAAGAAGAGCTTTTCCATGTACAGTACTCGTTTTTTCCTTTCAATAATATATTCTGATATTGCTGTTAAATATCATATTCAGGAAATCTACAATCTTGTAGCTACTTAGAAATTTTGTGTTTTTTTCCATATGACATGGAGAGCTATTGCAAAGTTTAGAGTAATGACTCAATGCATATTTGTTAAAGATCATTCTGGCTACTGCTTTGAGAATAAACAGTCTGACATCAAAGGAAGATACTGGGAAGGCAGTTGGAAAGTGATTGCAGTCATCTAGCAATCACTGGTAGCTTGGACTGGGGATCTAGGAAGAAGGAAGTAAGAAGTCACCAGATGGTAAAGTTGACTCGAGTCACTGTGGGACTGTGTGGTGATGATGAGAGGAAGAGAGAAGCTGAGAATTCTGAGGTTTTGTAGTTTACCAAAAGAAATTAACAAAAAAAGAATGATAATTATGAAGTTGCAGTAGAATTTTAAAAAGATCCTAGAATATAATAGAATACTCTCTCAGGGAAGATGCCCTAAAGATGATATTGTTTGACTTTTTGTAAAATGAGTAGATAGATAGATATGCAAAGAAAAAGGAAGAATATAACAATGAAACCTGTAGAGAGCTTAATAAGTAAAAAAATTATGAAGGAGCAAAGACTGTAAGTAGAGACTTGGTGAGAGTTGGGATAAAGAGGTAGGCAGCAGAAACGTGTGTCCAGGACCTGGTTTACTAAGTAAAAATGTAAACCCTATGAGTTTTGAGAATAGTAGATTAAGCAGAAGTGTGATTTTTTTAATTAAAAGGATTGTTTTAGAAATGCTATGTTATAGCAGATACAGTAAAAGGATAGAGCTGTAAGTTCATTTTATAGTTAAGATGCAATATAATTTAAATATGATCTAAGGCTGAATATAAGAAGATACATAGGAGATAAAAGATAAGATGTACAAATATTAGTTGGCTTTTAGATGAGGGCAAGGGAATACCTATAAGGAAATACCTGTCTGTCGTTACTTGAAAGGAGAAATGAGGGTGTTGGTCGTATCTGGGTGTGGTTTAATACCTAGGGTTGATGTACTGGAGTTTGATCCTCAGGCTGGTAGTGTTAAGATGAAGTGACAGGGGAACACTGTCCTCATTTCTTTACTTATGTAACTGTAACCCCTCTGTACATCACCTTTACAATTAAAAAATTAAATAAACATTTTAAAAGATGAGTTGTAACATTTACAAGGTATGTCCAATTGAGATGGCCAACAATGCCAAATGTTCCACCTGCTCAGATTTGATCAGAATATTACATAGGATAGGTAGTGTGAATATGATTTATATCTCCCAAATGTGGCTTATGATTCTAGAAAGAGCATTCAACCAATGTAGAAACTTTTGAATAAATGGCATAAAAGGTAGCAGCACTGAGAAAAGCTGAATATATTCACAAGTTTTAAAAACAGACTAGTATTTGTAGCTCTGGGTAAGTTATATTTACTAAATTTAAGAATTCATTATGCTGAATTCTTTTTGTCTTTGTAAGACTCTGCTTTAATATGACTTCTTTATAAGCTTACTTCTGTTTTAATAAAACTATATTTTAAAATTGCAACTTGATATTTACTTTCCTAGTTCCAGGTAGCAATTTTCATGTGGTAGAATTTTTTTCTCATCTGTTCTATACTTTTCCCAGTCATTAGTGTTATCATTAATAGTAAAAGAGTTTGTGGTATGAAATTTCATAATACTGATCATATATAAAACACTTGATCAATGTTAATGAAGAAAAGTAAAAAAATCTTCTAAGTTCCAAAGAGATGAATTGTCACTTTTAATCTTGTGGGTTGATTGTAGGCATAGTAGATTTAAATTAGGAACTTTTCTAGAGTCACAGACCCCTTCAGTCTCTCAGAATGGCTACCAATAAAGCCCTTGGGTAGGGTAGAGTAGGGTGAAGGAGGTTGAATGATTCAGAATGACTCATTTCCCTCTGAGGGGAACAAACTCAAAATAGAATCCCCTGTTGATGATTGGGCCAGAGGGCCACATCCTATGCAATGTTCTAGAAACATTGCTTGGGGACATGCTCATTGCTGTGTCTAAACTATGTACTTGTTTCCTTACTTTTCAAATTATCCATCTATGTTTTCAAAGTAGCTTTGCAACTTTTTCCCTAATAATATAAGTAATTCCAATAATAGATCATTGGGAGACAGGAAAAAATATTCCATCTATTGTCCCAGGTTCACATTCTAACATGACAAAATGACAAAGAATGCCTGCAGTTCAAGGCGGCAGAGCTTAAATTAAATATGACCCAACTTTAAAACTGTGTGAGGGAGCTAGCTTTGTTAGGGATCTGGTGGGAAAAAACACAGTGGTTGTCTATAAATATATGTGACTGATGGCAAATTTTCAAATTTATATAATCAAAATCATCCCTGATCACTAATACTTGGAAATAAAGAAGCAAGCATCTATTATCTTCTATAAATAGTTATAAAAAGTATTTTAGAGTAAGAATGCTATTGGTGTAGTGTGTTGTGCTACCACTGTTGTACTCTGGAATTCAGTTCCTCAAAACAGAGAAGCCACATTTTGAGAGGTCAAATTGGGAGTCTTTATTAGAAAGCTGGTGACTGCTGGTGGACTCCTGTCCCAAAGATCTGCTGTCCCTCGAATACACTTAACATTGTCAGAAAACTGAGCCATGAGAGCTGAAGAGGAAAGAAAGAGCAGACAAACAATACCAACAAACTAGATCTGCTCCGATGGAGAGCTGAAGTGGGACGCCATGGTGATGGAGGAGAGAAAGGCCACACGAGGCAGAACGCATAGCATCTCCCTGCCTGAGCTCACTGGGGCCTAAATAGTGTCAGGGCCAGGGGTCAGGGTCACAGGAAACTCACAAGTTCAAGGCACAGGACTGACAGGTCTAATACCCAATCACCCAAGTCCCCTCCTCTACTTCTAGGAATTCAGATATACCCATCACCTGGATTTTGAACTGCCCTGCCTCTACCATTAAGACAAGATGGTGCCAGTTAAACCCAATTCCCTTATTTCATGACCTTGGACAAATGTGATTTCACACCATTATGCATACACTCTGATGCAAATATTCACTCTTCTTGACCATGCTGACAGCAAACATAGGTTAGAACCGTTAAGGTCTGTTTGATCTTAGTGTTCAATTATTTTTCAAGCCCACTTTGTATTTTGATCAACTTCCTCAAATCTTTTCTTCAAATGGATTTTCATTAACCTGTTGGAACCAGGAACTCGCACCTGGTGGTCTTGTAGTGGTCAATCAGGATAGTTAAACTGGTAGATTAAGAACATGATCTGGAAAATGTGAATTATTTGTGCATCTAGCTTGAGGCAGGCTACATGTCAGTTCTTGCAGACTTGTCATTTCCAGCGAAGGAGACACTATAATTTGCTGATAGCTTTTTCACTGCTTAGTTTACCTTCATAATACTTTGTTTACTAATCCAGTATTTACTGAATGATAGTTCAGAACACAGCTTTATTTATATGCTAAGATGAAGATGAAAAGAAAAGAGTCAAAACCTTAAAAACATTGTAGCGAGAGTAACACACACATACATTAGTCTTCTTTTACAAACAAGAAGCTTAAAGGTATTTAGAACTTACAGTGGCAAGAACGCCACACTTTCTACCCCCACTAGCTATTGTGTGCTAATTTGTTTTGGAGGAAATCAGGTTTGATTATGGTTAGAATGCAAGCGTGTGTGTGTGTGTGTGTGTGTGTGTGTGTGTGTGTGTGTGTGGTCTTATACAATATAATTAAAATATAGAATAGTATTTGAATTTATATTCATGTTCTTATTATGGTTTGCAATTTACATTGGCCCTTGAAGTCTCTTATGGTAAAGTCTTAGTTGAAAGTTAATGGTCTTTGAAAAGTGATTGAATCATGAGGTTTCAACTTCATCCATGGATGACTTTATAGAAGAAACAGCTTATTTAAGAGGTGAGGCCTTTCTGCAGAAGGTAGATCACTAGAGGTATGTCTTTGAAAGGTACATCCAGTTGTTAGCTCTTCACTTCCTCTGCTTTCTGGCTGCCATGAATTGAGCCATTTCTGCTCTACAACTCATAGTCACATATTTAGTCCTGAGGCTCTTTCTCACCACAGGCCCAAAAACAATGCAGCCAGCCAATTACAGACGGAAACCTCAGAAACAATGAACCAAAACTAAATATTTCCTGTGTGAAGTTGATGTGTTCGAGTATTTTGTCAATTGACAAAAAGTGGCCATCATTGTTAGCTATATTGGAGGTCATGTGAATGATGACACTGTCATAATTATGCACACTGGAGTTAAGCGAAATAGAACTATTATTGAATTTCATAATGGAAAGTCATGCTTTTAATGGTTTCAAGTGCTTAGCCTTGACAACTAAAATCAACTGAAATATGGTGAGCTGTAAAGTAGAAGCAAAAGTTCTTATTTTCTTGGAAATTTAGGTAATCTCTTCCTCTTTAATACACACACACACACACACACACACACACACAAAGAAATAAGTGGTTTTGTTTTTTATAATTTTATTGTTTGATAAATTTAAAATTTATCAAGGATTTATCAATATAAATTTATTTTTTGATAAATATACTGGTTAATCTCTCTCTCTCTCTCTCTCTCCTCTTTCTCTTTCTCCCTCTTTGTCTCCCATTGTTTACTAAAAGCATCAAGTTATGGTCTCAAACTGGCTTGCTTTCTCAGCTGGCACTCTACCATTTGAGCCATATCTCAGTCCACCATCTTCAGGGTTATTTTGGAGATGGAATCTTGTGGACTTTTCTGCCTGGGCTGGCTTTGAATTCTGCCCATCCAGGTCTCAGTCTTCCAAGAGCTAGGAATACAGGCATTAGCTACTGGTACCCAGCTTATTCAATCACTTTCTGACCTCACTTTCTTGATTTGTATAATTTCCTGCAGAAAACTGCAGTTCAGAAAGTTCATCTACTTATGGTAGTTAAATATTAAATATATGAATCTTTGGAAACGTATATTTCAGCCTCAAAATTCATTCTCAGTTATTGACTAAGTAAATTAACTCATTATTTTCTAGGTCCTAAAATAACTTATAGTAGTGTAAGCTTTACAACTGCTTTAACCTTTAGGTTACTCTTTCATCGCTTATTTTATAAAACTATTCACAAGTGGATTTATGTGACTTAAAATGCCCACTATATACAAATGAGAACTTTAAAGTTCTCTTTACTTAGGAAACATACATTCTTTGCTCATTTTAATTTGAGAACATCAATTCAGATCAATATATTGTTTCATAGGCATTAAAAACACTTAATATCTATATTGTGGAAGAGCCAATATTAAAATCTATTTTAAATATATCTAAGTTGTGTATATGCACTCTCTTAGTAATTACTTCAAATTTTCATGCATTCAAATTCATGTAAGTCATTTGTATTTATTTTGCTTGTAATAATGATGACTGTCTCGATTTTATTAGCCTGTTTGTCAGCAACTATCAACATGGCTAAAGTCTGAAATTTGAATGCTCAGCCTTTAAGGAACTGAAACAGATTTTCTACACAAGTAGAGAATCTAAGTATCATAGTATAGGGAAAAAAGATCCACATCTGTGTTGTTATTATATTGTGACAGGTATAACTTCAGATGTCATGTATGCTTATCTTGTTTTCCCAGTGGTATGACAATCTCATGCCTTATTCACAGTTGCTTACAAACAATCAACTCCATGTTCTTTACAGCCTATGATATTTTTCGGAAAATTGCTTGTGTAAAGAACTCCCCCGCATTGTTTTGCATTAGGAAATGGATTATGCCTGTACTCTTGGAAACAGTTAGCTCTGCAGGCTAGATTTCATGGGAAAATAAAAGCAAAAAAAAAAAAAGACATTTGATTAAGTTCCTGTAAATTCAACTTCTCAATTTTCCTTTATTGGGAATTCAAAATACAAATATATGGTGCAAACAAGGCATTTTATTATGCAATCACTTTTATCAGTAATGCCTGTGTTTACTAAAATAATTAAGGTCTGGGCACAGTGATGCATACTTGAAATCCTAGAACACAGGGGCCTGAATCAGTAAGGTTGCAAGTTTGAGAAGGTCAGAGTAGGTTACACAACCAGACCTATTTCAAATAAGACAAAACCGAAAACAAATACAAAAATTATATGCACACACACACACACACACAGAGCAAGGATAAAAATATAGACTCTATTTTTTATTAGAGTTTGTTTTTACCTAAGCTTGTTTATTCTGCTTTGTGGTAAACCCAGAGAGTTTACGTAAATTTTTACATTTTACCCAGAGGTGAGGAAATATGTCACAATCCTTTGCATCACATTTCATTCAAATATATCTTATGTATATTAGAAGACTTAGTCTGGTAAGACAAATAAGTTCTTTCAAAAGAACGGTAGAGAAAACTTGTTTTTCAGATTTTTTTAAAGTACACAAATGACATGTCATCTATTATATCAATATTAACAGATCTGTAGAATATTTTCATAATAACTATAGAGAGAGTTTATGTATCATTTGTTTGGAACTCAAAACCCTCTTTTATATTTTCTACTATCTACAACCCTAGCATTAACCCCATGAATTCTTCCTACATACTAAATAGCCTAAATATATTAAACTATAGTTGTATGATTATAAATCTTAGTTTGCCTAGTTTGGTCACAGGTTATGCTATGTTGTCTTGCTATAATTCTTAGTAACACTTTTAATTGTATTGATTTTGATAAACTGTACAGTCACCCCAACTCATACACATGGATGAGTATGTTCTGGTGGGTCACAATTTTGTAGAATTTGACAATTTTTTGTTAGGGTTCCCTTTCTATACATATAGGAAACATGTGGGGATATTTTCAAGTTATAATTCTTCAAATATGCAAGTTGGAATTTGTTTTTGTTTTTAGTTTTTTTATTGTCAAACTGATGTACAGAGAGGTTACAGTTTCATACATTAGGCATTGGATACTTTTCTTGTACTGTTTGTTACCTCCTCCCTCATTCCCCCTTCTCCCCTCCCTCTTTCCCTCTCCCCCCATGAGTTGTTCAGTTGGTTTACACCGAACAGTTTTGCAAGTATTGCTTTTGTAGTCGTTTGTCTTTTTATCCTTTGTCTCTCGATTTTGGTATTCCCTTTCACTTTCCTAGTTCTAATACCAGTACATAGTTTTCACTGTACTCAGATAAGATACAGTGGTAGTGCAGGTACAACCACAGGAAGGGGATACAAGAGGATCATCAACAGTAGAACCTATGGTTTCACATCGCATGTTGAAAGTAATTACAACATTGATATAACAGTCGTTTCTATAACATGGAGTTCATTTCACTTAGCATCATCTTATGTGTTCATAAGGGCATAACTATTGGGCTCTGGTGATCCTCTGCTGTGACTAACCTAAACCTGTGCTAATTATTCCCTATGAGGGAGACCATAGAGTCCATGTTTCTTTGGGTCTGGCTCACTTCACTTAGTATAAGTTTTTCCAAGTCCTTCCATTTCCTTACGAATAGAGCATTTGACTGCAAGTTGGAATTTGAATTAACTCAAGAATTGTGAGAGGGCTGGGAATATGGCCTAGTGGCAAGAGCGCTTGCCTCCTACACATGAAGCTCTTGGTTCGATTCCCCAGCACCACATACATGGAAAACGGCCAGAAGGGGTGCTGTGGCTCAGGTGGCAGAGTGCTAGCCTTGAGCGGGAAGAAGTCAGGGACAGTGCTCAGGCCCTGAGTCCAAGGCCCAGGACTGGCCAAAAAAAAAAAAAAAAAAAAAAAAGAATTGTGAGAATTTTGAGTGTCCTAGGAGTGGTTTTAAACTAGAAGAATCACAGAAACCTGGGCTTAGGTATTTGAGAGTGCTCCCTCATTTCTTTTCTCTTTTAAAAAGATATATTTTAATTATCTTTAAGTGGTTGTACAGAGGAGTTGCCATTCAACAAAACCGTTTACGAATACAATGCATCTGTATCAATGCTACCGCTTTCACTGTTCACTCTATTCCCTACAACCTCACCTCTTCCCTTAGTTTTCTTAATTTTGCAGAATGTGCACTGAATTTTATGACTGCATTTTTCCCTCTCCTTTCTTCATCCATCTACCCCTCCTTTGGGGAATTGCAATACTGTGCTTTTAAATTCCAATATTAGGCTATTTCTGGAATAACACTAGGTACATTCTGGATCTACCTTTGTTGTTAACATAAGCTATAATTATCCCCTTTGAAGTGTTTTCCACACTGATAAAATCTAGGGAAGAATCACACCAGTGTTTCAGAGTGCATCCTACATGATAGGTACAGCAGGTCAGGAATTTTTCCTTTCACTGAACTAATGTTTTCAGAAAAAAAAATTCAACCCTTCAGAGGGAGGTAACCACTTGAACACAGAAAATATTAATACTGACTATGCACTGGGGAATTAGTAAGTTTGATAAAGAGTACGCCATTTTGTTTAGATCGCATTCAGACGCACAACAGCAGCAATTCTGCCTCATCTGCTGGTTGAGTTACTTTGCTTATATGAATGCATATCTATGTACAGATTTATTGCCTTTCTCTATGGCTTTCTAGCTACTCATCTTCTAATCTCCTGCCAATGGGCCTCAGCCCTTCTGTTAGCTAGTAAAAATTTGCTTTCTCCTTTGGCTCAGGATATGCAACTCTGTCACAGTTAATATAAAACACAGGCAACTGCTAAAAGCACAATCCTGCTCAAAAGGCCTGGGGTTCTAACACCATTCCAGTTCTGTTTCCCAGCTTTTATTTTTAGTCATGATAGTACAGGAGTGAGGCAGAATTCTGAATTCATAAAATGCTGACAGCAAATATATTTGGCCTCTGTCTCTAGAACCAAGAGAGCTGGAGGGAGCCAAGATAGTTTCACAGGTGTCAAGGACACTTGTGGTTGTTAGAGATGGTTCTGTGTCACCAAAAGAATGGGAAAAAGATGGAGGCAAATAGCGACTGGAAAAATTGGACTGAGTGTTAACTGAGAATGATGTTTAATGCAAAAGATCACTCTAGAATTACCATTAGGACCATTCTAACTTGTGACCCAGCATGTTATCTGAAAAGTGGTTTATTTTTTATATATTTTGGTAGGCCTAAGAAGAATAGTAAAATATTTAAAATAGCTAAAATACAGAAGTGATCTAAAAGGCATGTGTTCTTCAAATCTATGATGTTCTTGTATCTCATGGTCTATGCACATTTTTATTACCTTTAAGCAGTTATAGGAAGAGTTGCCATTTAACAAAGCAGTTTAAGAATATAATGTATCTTGATCAATGTCATGTTTCAACATTCTCATCCATCTCTCCCCTATGTACCTTTTCCCTTACTCTTCTTACTTTTGTAGGGTATACATTGGATTCTTGACTTCATTTCCCCCCTCTTCTCCTCTACATTTGTCCACCCCTTTCTCCTTGACCCCACTGCACTTCTTTCCTGATATTTTATTTTGCTGAACTTTGACTTATCCACAGAAGTACAAGAGGGAAATAACAGAAAAGACTCATAAGGAAGGAAAGCAAGTAAGTTGACATAGAATAGAGCCAAATATAAGTTAAATGTTGGATATATGATAGTTAAAATGAAGTGTTTTTACTAATCTTCAAATTATGAAGATTATGAAGGCTTTGCTATTTGGGGATAGCTCAATCTGTGAGCCGTCAAGAAGTGAAAAAGTAGTATTACTGTATCTGTAGTCTGGTAATAGAAGGAAGCCATTGCTCCCTAACTTCAATGTCAAGGAGAGCAAGCACAGTTAACCAGGATCCTGACATAATCCAGGAAGGGCTGTGTTATTGAGACTTAAGTCTAGCAGGAGCTGGAGAAGGCCAGGAACTCAAACCAAATGCCAGGAGCCCATTGCTCTGTGACAGCAGGAGAGAAAGAAGTAGCCTGCACAGGCTCCTTTTATTTTTTGGATTTCTTGGTGATGTCCATCATTAATTAAAGATCATTTTGAAGACAGAGGTGAAAGGACTCCACATAATGAGTCCTTAAGGGATTAACCCTCCCAGGGTTGAAAAGGAGAACTGAGGAGAGGGGAAGCATTGTTCTGAGCATGAAGTGAAGGGGGAGAAGCAACTGGAAAACACTCACCACAAATGAGTCCTACGATGTGATGTCTTAGGTATCCTTATGTTTTCTACTCCATAAAGGCAGAATCTGAATCTAACGTTGCTGCAATAATTGGCCCATCACAAACCCAGTTGAAATCAGACCACAGCCAATGCTAATTATTATTACAGTCCATTGCACCTGTCAAAAAAGGAAAATGAAGAGAATAAAATCAATTATTAAATTTAAAGCAACACAGAAGAAGCAATAATGTAGCCATCACACAGTGGCAATAGGGGCCCAATCGGTATGATTCTTTCGACTTTCCTATTCTTTGTTTATATTCTATATTTTTCTTATGTTCCTTACATTCCTAACAAACGTTCAGAATTCCTGTCACATCCATACCAAATTAGGTTTTGCATGCTCAAGGCCTTAGGCCTAAATGTTTCTGCAAATTGAATGGAAAGAACATTGCAATGGTCCAAAGCACCACAAGTCAGCTTGAATTTGCAGCATAGCTTGGCCCCCAGCCGAAACTGTCAGCTTAGGCTTGGTGAGTGTGGGGGAGAAAAGTGGAAAATGTCTCCCAAGACATACTTTCCACCCCAGACAGAAACCAAGAAGCAGTTTCAGTGATTTATCCCACATATATGTATATATAAATTGTATATTCTATTCAGATTTGCCATAACATGTAAACAAACCACTCTAATATATGGTACATGAAATATTCTCAAGTGAAAATGAGAAAGAAAATCTGAATTATAGTTTAAACTATGCACATATTTCTCTGTATAGGTATTTTCAATGGAATGTAGTAGTCAACTTCATCATGGTGTAAAATGAAACCTTTGATTCGTTTAGTGCTTAATACACTATAGTGCCATCACTCTCTATAGTCCAGAGTTGAGATTTTTGTGTTTAGAGTTTCCTGTCAATATTCAATGCCAAAATGTAGAGGCTTAAGAAGATGGACAGTCAGTAGTCATCATCATTAAGCATTGAACAAGATGTTTCATTGGGGTACAAGGAGATGAAACGATGGACCATCCAAATGGGCAACTTTCTTGCAATTTATCATTTAGTGTTGGGTTCCATTAACAAAGGAAATAGGAAGTGCTTTATCAAGTAAAGAAGAGCAAACTAGAAGGTGCAGATAAATTACTAGCATATTTTTCAGGTGTGTGAATGTGTATGTGTGCTCAAACTCAGCCCTTTTCCACTTGAACCAGAGTTCTATTTTCGGATTTTTTAAAATAATTAATTGGTGGTAGGAGTCTCACAGACTTGGCTGCTTTTGTTGGCTTTGTACCACCATCCACAGATCTCAGCCTCTTGAGTAGCTAGAATTATAGACATGAGCCACCTGTGTCATGACAAATCACAATTTTTTTAAATAAATAAAACATAATTACTGGGAAAAATGTGTTTTAAAAGGATAAGAGATGTGAGACGGAAAGTGAATAGGAGCTAGAAATCAATGGTCAGATAAGGGTAGGAATGTGCTGTTGTCAATAGGATTGGTGTCAGCCTATGATGTAGGTTTAGTGTGAGTATGTGTGTATTGGGCAGGTTATGTAAGTTATTAATAGAGATCCTATGAGGATTTTAATCAGAAATGAGAATAATGTGGAAGAAAATTGAGCTTTCCCCTCTAAATGAGGAAAGTGAAAAGAAAAAAACATAGACTCTTGGTTTCTAAGGCGTGGTAGGAAGAGAACAGATAAATGTTGTCTCTTCCTTGGGAATCCATCTCCTGAAGATTAAATTAACCTTGTATGAGAGACAGGAAATTCCTCAACTTAATTTTATACAATTTGTAAATAAGTTGCATCTAATTTGCTGAGCCATGTTGTTTATACTCTATGATACTTACATAAAAACAAAAGTAAACAGGTCTTTACCTGTTATGTCTTGTGTGCATTTTAAAATTTCACAATGCAAATGCCTTCTCACTTTGATTCCTTTTTTCATTTTTCCATATTTGAAGATGAGTTGCAGAAATCAATTTTGTGTGTATATAATTTATTTCATTTGCAGTCCCTCATATGGATTTACAGTAACTCATTTGTTTATAGATGCCTATGTTTTGTCCAATATTTTGGCCGTTTCTACCTTGGAATACGTTTTGTACAGCTAGTGCTGCCTTTAACTGTCACAGTGGCGTTTGCACTCTGGGTAGTTCCTAGTTACAACTTGGGAAAGAGAGCTTTAAAGAGCTTTGTTTCTACTTCTATAATAAGAAAAATGAATAAAGGTAGACAAACAGAAACTCAAAGATGAGTCTTGACTTATCAGAGTACCAGAATGCAGGTCAAAAAAGAAGTGCATACTGTAAAGATATAGCCTCCTCTATGTGATATAGAACCCTGAATTTGTTTACATGGGTTCGACAACTGTCTGTAGTTATTCAGACTAGAGGAAAGCTGGGGCTATAAACTCTTAACTAATGGCTGATGAATAGTATGAAAATCTTCAGGCCTTGGGAGACCGAAGTAGATGTTTCACACTCCAGTTTAGATGTTTCCTTCAGGAACCATGCCACAACTCACAGGGAAGACCAAGGGTTATATGGAGGAAGTGTGTGTGTGTGTGTGTGTGTGTGTGTGTGTGTGTTTGTGTGTGTTCATGTGTGTGTGTTCATGTGTGTGTGTGTGTGATAGAGAGGGAGAGAGAGAGAGACTATAAGAGAGGCAGAGAGACACACACACAAACACAGAAAATGAAACATACAAGTACTCTAGCAATTCCAGTCTCATATGACACTGGGTTACTGGAATATGAATAATTGGAAATCAGGAAAGAAAGGATATTTGAGGAAGGGAATAATATTTGAGAAATTTTCCAAATGTAGTGGCAGATAGGAAAATGAAACAGACGCAGAACCAAGGGACAAAAATCAAAGTGGCGTACTTATGAACTGTTGAAAGAAAAAAACCAAGTTGAGTAATTGGTGAAAATATCCATTGATAGAAAAGAAGAATGTAGAGTTCCTTAGAATAAAAAGCATTTAAGGATATTTGTTCAGAACAGAAGTAATGTATAAGAAATATCAATCTCATCATGCATATGTAATTACAGCTACTTAGGAGGCAGAGGAAGCAAACAAAGCAGGCTAAAGAACAAGGAATATTGTCAAGTTGCATGAAAAGGGATAAAACATGATGATAAACCAGTCAATTATGCAAGAAGACATGATGATCTAGGGTGTGTCTTCACTAACAATAGGATTTCAAAATACATGAAGCATAATCTGGAGCTCCAGATGTAAAAACAGACTAATTATCATGAAGCTTGAACTTCAACCTCTTAACTTAGTAAATGATAGCATGGAGAAGATTACACACTATCAACCCACTTAATCGAATTAACAAATTTGTGAAATCTAATGGAAAAAAGTAAGAATATACATCCTTTACAGGACACTGGAAACTTTCACCAAGACAGATCATATTAACAAATTTATCACTCAGCCCTTTTGTTGAATCAGATCACTTCTAAGAAATTTGAGGCTATCTAATAAACTCTTCCAGTTAACTGAACAGCTTCTAAAACTGGTAAAGATTTAAGAGAGACATATGTGGAGAAGTTAAAATGCTTTAGGAGGCATAAACCAGAAGCAAGAGAACAATTGTAAGGAGTAGAGATTTCATCCCAGGAAAATGAATAGTTTGTGATGAAGGAAGTGGTGGTATATATGTCATGATTCAGAATTGCAGCTAACCAGTGTGTATTATGTGACATTGTTCCATAGTTTTAAATAGATTTTACTTGAAATTATTGTGTGTCCAGTTCACCACTTTCTGTTGTGAGCAGGGGTAAATCATTCACTTTTTATTAATTTTTTGGTCTTTTTATGGAGAGGTAATATTTTTTTCAGATTCGAATCCAAAGATTTTAAGCAATGTTCTTTCATGTGCCTGCATTTGACTTACATTTTCAGCTCTTATAATTGAAGCTGATTCTTTAACAGTGTGACATGTTTGAGACTCGACTGGAAAATGATGTATTCTGCACAAATGAAACACACAAGTAGCCTGAACAGAGTGGGTACCGTGGTAATCAAGCCACCCTCGATAGCATTGTTTTCTATACACAGAGTTCATTCCCTGCTGGCAGGTAAGCTCCATTCTTTCCCTTGGCACTTGAGCTATCTTTAGTGACTTTTAAAAAAATATTGTATTATGTTTAAATAGTTGTACAAAAGAGTTGCCATTCATCAAAGCAGTATCATGAGTATAGTACCTTTAGATCAATTTCATTTCTTTCCACATTCTCACCCACTCCTCCCAGCCTACCACTTCCCTCCCTTTCCCCCTTCATTCTTCTACCCTTCAGCCCTTGCCCCCTGTCTTACAAGTATTCATTTCCTTACTCTGACTTTGTCTTTCCAAGGAATTACACCATATTTGTTCTCCATAGAGACTATTATATTTCAGTTAATTCACTTATACTTGCATGCCATCCAGTGTGCTTACTTGGAGATTAATAGACACACTCTAGCTCCCACAAATGGGGGAAACTATACAACCTGTGTTTCTCTAGGTCTGGCTTACTACATTTAACATAATTTTTCAAGTCTTTCCATTTCTTTAGGAATGGTACAATAGCATTCTTTCTGATGGATGAGCAGAATTCCATTACATATAATATATTCTTGGCTTATTTGTCCATTGCGGGTCGTCTTGGCTGATTCCATATCTTGGTGGTGGTAACTACGGTAGCTTTAGTGTATCCTTGCTTGTGCTCTATTGATTAATGTCCAGGAGTGGAATTGCTGGGTCATAGGGGGTAGTTCCATGTTTAGTTTATTGAGGACCCTCCATACTGCTTTCCAGGGTAGTTGAACAAGTTTACCTTCCTACCAACATTGTTATAGAGTTCCCTTTTGGCCACATCCTTGCCATCTGTTATTGTTAGTTTTCTTGATATTGGCCATTCTAACTAGGGGAATCTCAGTGACTTTCTTGCCAAGAAATAAATCAAGAAGAAAACATTATTAGTTTTTCAAAGCAACATCACAAGAAGATATTCCCTTCCTTTGACTTGTAGAATATATTTCTTCAATGTTCTAAGGAATGTTAGAAGCTACCACATTAGAAGTTAAGCTTCCCTACACTGACATCTGTGATGAAGTTCATGTTAGCCATGTACAAAGGTCACCTTCAGAGAAAATGGAAATATTGATAAATTGTATTATATTAAAACTTAGACTGGGAAGTAGTGCTGTGGCTCAAAGTGGCACAGCATTTGCCTTGAGCAAAAAAGCTCATGGATAGTGCCCAGGCCCTAAGTTTAAGCCCTAAATCAGATCAAACATAAGCTAAAATTAAAAAAAAAAAACAAAACAAAGAATAAAGTTATTCATGCTGTGACAAAAAACATCTGTGTTCCATGTTTGAGGAGAAAAAACAAATGAGAGTGATAATATTTGTATTACATATATTCATTCAACAACATATGTATTTAACTAAATGAGTATATGTATATATGTATATGAGTATATATGCATATATACATATATATGTATATATATTCAAGAAAGAACTCCTACAGGGAAACAGTAGCAATAATACCTAAGTAGGTATTTAAAGTAGAAATAGCTAAAATTAGTATTATATTAGGGATAGAATTATTAAATGCTCATGAGGATATTACTGATCTCTTTGAAAATTGGGAGTATTAACAAAAATGTTCATATCATTGTATGTATATGTAACAGCAAGGCACAGAAATGTTCATGCTAGGCTGGGAAATGGCCTAGTGGTAGAGTGCTTGCCTTGCATACATAAGAAGACCTGGGTTAGATTCCTCAGCACCACGTAAATAGAAAAAGCCAGAAGTGGTACTGTGGCTCAAGTGGTAAAGTTCTAGCCTTGAGCAAAAAGAAGCCAGAGACAGTGCACAGGCCTTGAGTTCAAGGCTCAGGCCTGGAAAAAAGAAAAAAAAAAGTTCATGCTAAGATATATGCATTATCTTACAGCATAATATTGGTTACATACTAAATTGGAAACAATCCAAATTCTCTTCATTGAAAGAATCGGTAGTAAATTGGATATTTTTATGGAAGCACACTATGGAGTCATGAAAATGAATATCCATAGCTACCCTCAATAGAAGGCTGAACTACATGTATTAGCAGAATTACAAAAATGTTGGGATTGGGTATTAAAATAAATGGCTCAGATAGAATTTTGAAAGTTCAAGAACTTTTGGAAAAAGTAAGAAATATGAATAAAATACACATCTCAGTTACCAGATGATAAAGGTATCAGGTGAGAGAAATGTTTGAAAAATAACAAGGAATGTTGTAGAATTTCAAATTAAAAAACATAAATTTCTAGGATACTTGGTAGGAAATGAAGAATTCTCAGGTCATTAAATACTCCCAGAGAAGACATCAATAATATATATGATTCTTATCTACCCTATTATGTTGCCACCACTGTTCTTGTGTAAGCAAAGGAATACAATTCAGAACAACTATGTCATGACCATTTCTGAAAAGAGTTGTACATGCTTAGCAAAAATAGGACAGAGAAAATGCTTTATACAACAAAACCCATTGTGTGCAAGATTTATTCTAGGAATGGGAAAAATACTTTCACGTTAGGAATCCCATTTACAATGAAACATAGTGAACAGACACCCAACCTCAGTTGATAACACATCAAAATACAAACCGATGAATATCTCATCATGATCTGAGATGCTGCCATTGGCTTTAAAACCAGAGGCATTTCCAAGATAGTTGAAAGACAAAAATATAAATGATATCAAGTGTGTGTGAGAGGAAAGTAACGATGATGACCTTTCAACCCGCACATCTGTATATTTTTCTGGCTGGAATGGTCAATCATCAGCTACAAGCAACAGAAGGAAAGCTCAAATAGAAGTAGACAACTGAGAAAGCCAACAGATTTTTGCATATCAACAATTGTGCATAAGAAAACATTCATAATCAATAGTTAAGATGTTATACTTATCTTTTTAGTAAGTACCCAGGCTCATATGACAAAATTGTACTTTTATTAAAGATTTTATAGATAGAAAATTTTATAAAATATCAATTTTCCTCTTCACTATCCAAAATATTTTGGATAAGTGAGTAATTAATGTATATGTGATCATTTAATAGCAATATTTTCAAGATTTTTTAAGATTTATATTTGTTTAATTTTAGCATAGCCTGCAATTTTTTCTTCATGTGAGATTTTTATTTTATAAACTATATTTTATATTCATACTACTATCCTGATTGCTGCAGACAAATTAATTCTAAAATGGAACTTAATAAAGTTGCATGTAATAAATAATATTCGAAAATGAATGAAACATTTGTTATTACATTATAGATAGACAGCCCTCACTTTGTATTATCTGACATGCATGGATTTCTGTTACCACGGTTTAATTAAAAATTTTAGTTTGCCAACAAGCAGATCAAATTTCACTTACCACAGTATATTAGCTGTGAGTAATTGCATAAAGTACCAATTTTGCTATGAGCTCTTTAGGCCAGAATTCAGCAAATCACTACACAAATGATCAGTAAAGAATCATACATTTCTTTCTCAAAGTTTTGTAATTGTTGCTCACTGCCGATTTGTTAACTTACACACATAAGAAAGCTCCATATTGAGCTCCTTAATAAATTCACGTGATATTATATGAACATATATAGTTACAGGAAGAAATCGGTCAACAAAGTTGAGGGTAGAGCTTGGAAATAAAAGAGACAAGAATATGTAGAATTGGAAAGTGGTCATGTTACAGAAAGGAAAGAGCTGTCCCAGAGAAACTGACTTTGGACAACCCATCACAATGAAAGGACCCTTGGGGATGTTTCTAGGCATTGAATTTGCAAAGAATGAAATTATGGAGCTGACCTAAACATGGCACAGAAGCGAATCACCAAAGCAAAGGAAATGCTCTCTCTTTCTGATGACACAGGAAGACAAGCATTGTGCAAACCACTCTTGAGGTATCCTTTCCATGAAGAAATAAAACATTTCAATTTTTGAAACTTATATCATTTTGAATTTTATTATACTCATTTGATTTTACTATTTCTTTTCCTTTTTCTCTATATTTATAACAAAGCATATGGAAGTTTTTAGTATTTTGACAAACGGTTTTATAGGTAACTGTTATAATCTTCCACACAGATTATTATGGTTTCCTCAACTTCATGTTTTACAGTCATTTTCCTAATCCTTTATTACCATGTCAACCCAGAACAATCTGTGCATGTGTAATGATGCATACAACAATGCATATTGCATACTGTTCATAAATATAATGTATTCTGAGGGCTTGGGGAATGTTTTATTTAAATAAAACAAACCTGTAAGTAAATGTTGATTACCCAATATTTGTAAAAAAAATTATTTTATTACAAGTCAAGAAAAAAAGTGGAAGAAATGATCAAATCATGTACCACATAAAGTGATCAGTTAGGAAATATGGACATATATCATGTAACCAACTACATACATTATCAAAATGTAAATTATCAACTCACAAAAGGTGAAAAATTAACCATCAATGAATGGATGGAAATTTTCTTCACCTACTAAAGCCATGCAGATTTTAAAATTATGCAATGATGTTAGACATCAGTTTTTATCAGCCATATATGGGGAATCACTGTCTGTAAATTCTGGCCATACCTTCAGAGATACTACAGACATAGATATAGTACTATTTTGTTTGAAAGCAACACACTTTTAAACAAATGTTGAACATGTAATTTGGAGGAAACAATCTCAGAGAAAGAGAAGTTCCAGCTCATGAGACTGGTTAAATGATAAACCTAATTTCTAAATAAGGGTCTTATCCTAAAAGATGGCATCATCAATTTCATCATACACCCTTTATACTCTTTGTATGATAAAGAGAGACTATGTCTTTGTACCTTTTATGCTATTGTACCTTTTATAATAATTTTACTCAATCAAAAGTATGGATAGCTTGAACTATAAGACTCTCTTGTTCCTTTCACATACTAAAATAACTGAACAGTTTTGGGGGGCACAAGAATGGAAGGTACAGGAATGGAAGGAGAAAGGGTGAGCAAATGCAGTCTTGTATTCAAAATATACTGTGTAAAACATGAACTGTGTAACTTATGGATAGAGACAGAGGGGGAAGAACGGGATGAGTGAAGGGAGGGGTGACATTGTCCAAGAAGCACTGTACTCAGAACCTGATTTAGGTTAACCATAACCGTTTTGCACCCTTCCTTAATAATAACCACAGAAAAAGAGTTGAATACCAACTTTTCATAGTTAATGGGGCAGATAAACGAAAGAGAACCTTGACATAAAAAAATATAACCCATTTCTTGAAGAAGACATAAAGCCATAATTGAAGTCGTCTTTTAATATAAAGAATTCAGATGGAGGAATGTGATGGAGATTGAAGAGTTTAGTACTCAGATGATTTTAGGCAATGCTGGGTTAGGACTCTGTATGTTACCAACTTGCTTATTTACTGATGGCATCCATGAGCTCCATTTGAAATCCAGATTGGATGAGAGCAAAATAATCACACCATGTAAGTCAAGTCATACTGCAAGGGTTCTTTTCCCCACATCCCGATCTCTTTCATTTCAAACAAATCCAACAAATTTTAGATTTACCAAAATTCAGGTAGGCTAAAAATAGGAGCTGCATGTCTCTTAAATATGAAGATAGGAGAGCATAAACTTTCAACCACTGTTTTTCCTCTTGCAATTCATTCTATGCAAGTGGATGTAGAATAAAGGGCACAAAGCTTCTTTTATTCTACGGTTTTCAAAAATTAAAAAAAAAATCTTTTAGTGATACGGTGAAGAAATCCTACTTTAGAGGATATTCTTTCCCCAGTAAAACTTGAGATTGCTTCTATTCCAGTACCTTTTACTATTTTTCAAAGCTGATTTCATGCTTTCTTTTGGAGAAATTAAACAGTGTCACTGAAAAATATGTGACAAATGATAGTGGATTTAACTCTAGAATTGAATGTAAGAAAACAAACCGTGAAGAGCCAAGAACAAAGCCTACCTATTTGTAACTTCTCAGTCAGTTTGCAAGATTTCAAATTAAGTTTGCCAAGTGTTTTATCCATGTTCATGGCCCCAGTAAACTTGAATAAGACTTTGGGAAAATACTTTTACTTAAAAAAAAATCTCTGCTTCTCCACATGTTAGACTATGGTTTAGAGGTTAAATTGTTGGCAAATTTTCTTATGCATTTGTTCTTGTTTAACTTTAGTTGAATGGAAAGAATATATTTTTATCTATAGTCTCAATTTCCCGGGAATAAACTGATACTTTTATGTTAAAAATTCCTCATAAATTAAGACATTTTCTTGCTAAAGCTTCAAATATCAGATGAACAAGAATCTAGAACTAAGTGAATTGTAAAAAGTGCAGAATAATCTATAGATTAAGTCACCCCATTCACCCCATTGTGATATAGTCTGCAAAATACAGATCTGTGTAGGTGACACATATGTTTTCAGGGACTGTTTCATTTTGGACAAATAAGTTTTGAAAAATAACAGGACGGAAGACTATAGATTAACATGTCTTATTATGTATTATTAAATAATTGCAGTGTAGAGAGTTACTAGTATTTAAAACAAACTGTCAAGACGACTATGGGAAAATGTGGGCACTACATTTGAGATATTTCAAATAAGTATTTCTTAATTTTAGGTATCATGAGTACCATGTCATGTGATGATGTTATGATTATGTTTTTTAAAACTTAAGTACCTATAAACATAGATGTTTATGGTTAAAAATGATGATATATTGATACCTGTACTTGCCTCGTATACATGAAGCCCTAGGTTCGATTTCTCAGCACCACATACATAGAAAATGGCCAGAAGTGGCGCTGTGGCTCAAGTGGCAGAGTGCTAGCCTTGAGCAAAAAGAAGCCAGGGACAGTGCTCTGGCCCTGAGTTCAAGGCCCAGGACTGGCTAAATAAATAAATAAATAAATAAATAAATAAATAAATAACATTGTGTAGTATATACAATGAGTGATTGACTGTATTCTTCCCTCCCTCCCCCCACACACCTCCTCTTCATTTGTCTATGCCTCTTCCTTTGCCCTGCCCCCTTGCAAGTGCGCATTTCTTGATGTTTCTTCCTTGGGGCTTTGAATTTGCCTAAGGGCTACACTATTTGAGTTCTACCATATTTCAGTTAATACATTTATAACCATATCCTTTTAAATTTCATTGTATGAAATAGGAATGTGCCTCATTCTATTCCTTTTTATGTGCAAGATCTTTTGAGAAATAGATTCAGAAGAATTTGAATGAGTTATCAAATTCTGTCATTTGCTTTTTCTACTGACATTATTATCATTGGTCTTTTAACCTATTGATATGTACATTATATTGATCCTTAGGTGTTGAATTTATTTTGCATTCCATTTGTCCATGGTGCATAAGTGCTTTTGTAAATTCCATGGAATCTAATTTGCTAATTATGTTGAAAGGAACTTATGCCAATAGTTAAAAGATATATTTGTGTTTTTTCTGTGATACAGTTGCTTATTTTTTTTATCATCATCCTATGATTTGGTATAGTATTTCTAGTTATCATAGGACTACAAAATATTGCTTTGATTCATTAAATCAAATGTCTATGATTTAAATTTATGTTCATGATTCTTGTAGAATTTTTTATTGATGCTATGTTGGACTATGGTTTGTTTCTATTGGGAAGTTGTAAATTTCTCAATAGTCTCCTTACTTTGTGTAAGTGCATTTGAGGTCTGGATCGGCAGCTGTCATTTGGTAAAGTTATCTAATTTTTCGTCCCACATTTGTCCTTAGTATTCTTTTATAATCCTTGTGATTTATATGAGGTCAGTAGTATTGTCTTCTTTCTCACTCTAGATTCAGTGAGATCAGATAATTTTTTAAATCTTGGTTAATGTAACTCAAGGTTTGTTTATTTTCCTGATCACTTTAAAGCGTCAACATTTGTTTCCATTGATTTCTTAGTTGCCTTTCATTTTCTATTTTAGTGTTCTCCTCATTCACTCCTACTGTGTCCCTTATTGTGTCTATGTTAAATTTAGTTTTATTTCCTTTCAATAGTCTATTAAAGTACAGGTCATGTTATTGACTTGAGATCTCTTCTTTATCTATATAGGCATTTGACATGAATTTCCTACTAAATAATACTTTGAATACACCCCACAAATGTGGGTATGCTGTGTTTCAGCTTTCATTCATCTGAAACATACTTTCAGGTTTCTCTTGTTTAATCGTTCTTCTTTTGAATTCATTGCCTACTTTTTTCAAGTTTTAAATTCTTAAGTTTCATTCAGCTCATGGTCATAGATTTCAACTCATTGTGTTGTAATTTCTAAAATGAAAAACTCTCTAGAAGGGTTCAACAATAGATCTGCAAATATACACATGCGCACACATATACACATATACACATGCATATGAATATTTCATACATATGTGTATGTCGGTCCGGGGCTTTGAATTTAGGGCTTCTTATTCCACATCAGGAGCTCTACCACTTGAACCACTATAGCAGCCCCATTCTGAACTGACTATTTTTGAGATGTACGTTACTTTATGGCTGGGCCAGCCTGAACTATCATTCTTCCCTTTTACTCTTCCATATCAGGATGATAGGTTACACACCCCTACGACCCACCTCTGGTTAAGATGAAGTCTCATAAACATTTTTTCACAGGCTAGCCTTGAAACACATTCCTGAACCTCTGCCCCAAATAACTAAAATGACAGCCTTGAGCCACTATGCCTAACTATTCTTTTCTTCTTATTGGCAAGAAATTATCACAGACTTAAATAGAGAGTTTATGTCTGCCAGGAAAATATGTGGCATGTATTTAATGCCATCAAATATCAAGAACTAAGCAATATAAAGGGTGAAAGAATGTGTAAGATGGATTTCTCTTCCATAATAGGGCAAATGATTATCAAAATCACCAAGAAGAAACCATGACCTTAGTGATTTGTAAGTCAAGATGCTGAAGTATGACAGAACGTGTGTGTGTGTGTGTGTGTGTGTGTGTGTGTGTGTGTGTGTGTGTGTGTGCTGGTCCTGGGGCTTGAATTCAGAGCCTAGGCATTCTTCCTGAGCTCTTTTTTGCTCAAGGCTACACTCTGCCACTTGAGCCACAATGACACTTCTGGAAATTTTTAGTAGTTAATTGGAGGTAAGAGACTCATGAACTTTCCTGCCAGGGATGGCTTTGGACTATGATCCTCAGATCTCAGCCTTCTGATTAACTAGGATTACATAGCAGAAGATCACAATAGCTCAATGTCCATATGAACACACAAGATAACTAGGATTACAGTTGAGAGTCACTGGCACCTGGTCCATGACAGAACTTTTAAAATACAATGAACTAGTGACTGTTTTAATGAAAGTCAAAGTTTTAGCAGAAATAGAAAAGAATCCAAAATCCAGTTATGGGATGATTGTTACGTGCATTCATTTTCTAAGCCATCAGTTCATAGTTATACTTTCTACTTCTTTCAATCCTTCTCTAAATGATATCTCCCTTTAATCATTCTTAAAGGTCCAATAACAGCATTTATGCCACCTACTTGACAAGAAGTTATGTTTTATAGAAAAGGACTCAGGAATGGAATTATTTATTATTGCCCTTCTACCCGGTGTTCCATACCAAGAAAAAAAAATCACTATTTTGGAGAGATTCAGATTTAGATTAACAGCTCTCAGAACTGCTTGCCGTGTGTGTGTGTGTGTGTGTGTGTGTGTGCGCGCGCCTTACATTTCCAACATGTGAAGTGACAAGAAACATCAAAACTCCTTTCAATGACGTCATCTTTTCCTTGCCATTATTTATAAGAAAAGAAGTAACTAACAAGAGCCTGTTCTAAATACAATCTCATTTCCAAGAAGGCCACGTGTCTGAAATCTCGGCTGTAGCCAATATTAAGCTCATCTGCCTGAAAAGCCCAACCACAGCTGCTTCCCGAGGGTGCCTTGTCAGAGTTTTTGATTTTCAAAGAACCAAGCCAGATAAGATACATGGAACTCTTTTCATACAGGCTCATCTTATTGCTCAAGCGCTCTGCTCAGCTAGCCACTCCTGCTAGGCAATTAGAATAGTTCTGAGTTTTTCAAAGCATTGATAACTGATTATTTTACCTTTGTGTCCTGATTGCACAAGGCTCCCAGGAAAACTCTTCTAAGGAGGTTAAAATTCAATGATCTCCTTCAAAGGCTGGGTGCAGTGTTAAACTCAACCTCCTGCAGTGAAGACAAAGGGAAGAAAGCAGCATAGACAATTTGACAAAATGGTAGCGTCGATTCAATAAATAGTTTGGCTATATCCTCCTTTCCTACTTTTAATAGCGGGCTCTATTTTCAGCACCAGTCTCTATGCTTTCCATACATTATCTGGTTAGATCTTTACAATGAACCAGTAAGGAAAGTATTTGATGGTTTTGGGGGAAGCTCACACAATATTTCTCTATGATTCTTCTTCAGCCATGTCTTTAATTAATTCTCTGAAAGCTTTGAAGTGGAAGCCACAGTACCCCATCTCAAGAAGACAGCGCTCATATCTGAATCAGTCAGGTTTAAAGTTTCATACTGAACCATATTCCTAATATGCAAAGTTCTCCACACAACCTAGGAACATTTAACTTTTAGAAATAATCTTTGCTCACCCTCAGTCAGTAACCCAGCCCTCAAGAATAGTTCTGGACTGGTTCCATTCTACACTGTGGGAGGAAAACATGAACTTAGTTGTCTTTGTTAGGAGGAAGTGTATTTTGTTTTGTTTCTTTGTTTGGTTTTCATCAATAGAATACTGAATTAGGTTGAAATTCAAATTTGGGAATAGTTACAAATTAAACAAATCTAACCTGCTTTGGTTTGAGACAAACATGAAAGAGTTCAACATTGTGTCCCAAATTTCTGCACCTGAGTTTAGACTTAGAAAAGTTGCAGCTTCCTTAGTGCTAGCTTCCAGAACTTTGTAGACAGGGGTGACTACACTCCTGCAGGATTGGTGTGTGAGGCTCTGGTCAAGGACCATAATGCCATCTTCATTGCCCTATAGTTCAAGCAGCCCTAACAGTATTGCAATCACAATTTTACACATGAAGAATCTTGACAGAAGGGAATCTGCTCCAGCTCACAAATACCTGCCAATGGTAAGCTTTGAGCGTAGGGTCATAGACTGCAAGGTCTGCACTCCTTAAAGTAAAAAATATAGCAATCCAGACAATGTAGACACCAAGTAAATTGGGACCGTTGTGCTGCTAGAAGAATGAAGATAAAGCAGCTATTGTAGTCAATCAAGAGTCTTCATTAGGAAGCTCGTGATCTATTAGGAGGCACAAACATGGGAAAGTAGGAAAAATTAAAGGAGGCACAGAGACAAGAAAGGGAAGCGAGTCAGACTCAATATGCCATGCTTGCCAGGGGCTGTCTGCCGTCTGGCATCATTTATATTGGTCTCCAGGAAGGGCAACCAACTAAATAAGCCACAAACTGACCAGATGTTGGAAGGCACATCCCACGCTTGCTTTGTGTATCCTTCTTTCTGGTTTGGTCCTCTCTTACACTATGTAAGCCTTAGTCAACTTGGAAAGGTCAGTGGCCTGTTAAAATATGCCTAAGAAAATCTTCAAGCAGAAAAGTTAAAGTTCAAAAAATTCAGATACTGTATTTTAAACACACAATAGCCACAATGATCATGGGAATTTGTCCCCAAATATAAATGTCTCCTTTACTTAAGTACTAAGCTATGAGCTTTCTTTCCTGAATATATAGTTTCTAAATTGAGATGTTATTAAACTAAATGAGGAAAGATCCAATGAATTTGAAGACAGATGATGGAAGAGAATATATTTGACACAATTTTCCTGGAACTCATTAAATGATATTATCTTAAGACTGACACTGATGATATAACTTAATATTTGGATATATATTAAATGTTTAGAGTTTCCCTGGAAAGGAATTTGACATTTATGAAGGCTTTCTTGTTTAACTTTTCATTTTTTATATGTTTTTCACATAGTGTAAGTTATCTGTATTTTAAGCACTAATTGTCCTTAGAAAGCAAGGTGAAGATTCTTCCAAAAGAGCGGCAGACATAGCACTTAAGCCAGAGTTTCAGAGTGGGAGGTTTTCTAATAAAAGATTTATTCGTACTGTTTTTTTTCCCTTTTTTACTTTGATGTCTTTTTGAAGATAGAAAATTAAGAAGTTGTGAGAGAGACACATACCTAGGTAGAGAGGGAAAAGACATTTGAAGAATCACTAAAGAAATAGATATCACTTAGTTTTGAAGAGGATGATATTTGAAAGAAAATAACATGGCAAATGTTGACGAATGGGATCTTACCTTTTCAATAAAGACATTCAATGTTGAACTTAATGAATATAAGTTGAGGATATGAATATTAGGTTTAAATGGACTTAAGTTAGAGTTCTAACTCTATTTATTAGTAGTAAGGTAACCTTGGTCCTAGTCTTTAAATCATCTGACCTTCCCTTTTCTCCTTTGAAAACTACATCCCTGCATTACATTTCTCTTGACATTGTTGGGACAATCAAATGAGCTCAGTTTTGCACCATGATGTCTAGGAAATGTCCAATAAATATAGTTCAAAGTCAAGGGCAGTTAGGTGCTATGGTGGTTGTCCAAAGGAGAAGATCCTCCCTTGGGAACACCAGGATGATGGAATGGTCACTGCTGCCTGCCGACATTATTTCCCTCAATGAATCAATTATGTATTTTATTAGCCTATAATCAAAGAAGTTAAGTATAAACAAGGAGCAGCTGTTATCATAAAATTTTCATTTAAGAAAGTTTCATTGAGGACCAATTTTGCTACTCTGGGAAATTGCTCATGATATGTAATGTTCACGAGCAAAAAATTTCCAACAACTGGAAATATTATTGGTCTGGATGGAAAAAAATCAGTTGATAATGACAATGATGATATATTAGAGTTGTATTTTAAGACTGAGTATAGTAGCCCATGCCCATAATCTCAGCTCTGGGGAGGCTGAGACAGGAGGATAGTGATTTTGATGCCATCCAGGACAACATAGTGACATCTTACCTCACACAAAAAGTCTAAAAGATTGTACTTTTGAAATATTGAATAAGAGCAATGGTTTGATTTGCAGTTGTGCTTACAGATGTCTGTTTCTTCACAGATGGCAGCGAGTTCTGAAAAAGAATAGCTGGTTTGGGCTGATATATGGCTTCTATATCTGGACCTTCTCTAACATATTTTGTGTGTTTACGTCAGTCTGTAGGTAGAGAAAGAGGAGTATATACCACATGGATTGTATTAATATGGTCAGCTTCTAGTCCTTTATATAGAATGCATGCCTTTGATTTTTTTTTTCAGACAGAACCTTTCCAAAACAATTCAATTGCACATGAAATCTGTTTTTTTATTAGTTTACTATTTTTATTATAGCAGCGATGGACAGAGGGATTACTGAAATCTATTTTTAAATGTTTTTTGAGGAAAATGAGACCTAAGGTCTAAATTTCTGCTCCTTGAGCATCCCTCAATGAGAACGGCACATTCAGTAACGTGTTGACTTCCAAGGTGTGTCTGAAAGCAGTACGAGAGGCCCCGCTTCTGCAGGATGTGAAAGGGTTATGTTCAATTGTGGGGTTTCTCACATGTCTCCCTAGAAATATGATGTAAGTAAAAACAGAAATGATTTCTGTGGGAAAAGAGCACAGTACAAGCCCTCTTTTGGAAGAATGCATTTATGAAAATCTATTTGGAACTCACTGTATTTGACTGTTAAAATAACAGATACATTCCTATCTCAAAACTCCCAGTCCTTGAATGCATATTGAAACAATAATGTGGCTGAAATGAATCTATTAAGAGCCTGAAGTCCTCCTGAGGCCTGGAGACTCAATTACTGTTCCTACTTCAGTCTAGTGATTATTTGGTTTATGATGATTCTGGAAACTTTCAGACATTGAGTCAAGAAACTGCCCTTGACATTCTTTTCTGATATCAGGAGAACTGTGGTTAAATAATGTTATATTGCTGACATTGGAAGGTAATGACAGATTGAAGTAGTGGGTAGTGTGGTCAGACCTCCTGTCCTGATTTTTGGTTTAGCAAATATAGTATCCACAAATTTGTAAAATATGCAGGTGGATTAGAGATCTACACTGCCATCCACCTGAGCTTGTAGGTAGGATTTGTAATTTATTTAGCAAATTGTAATTTTAGTATGATGTGGCTTCCTAAGGCCATGAGTAACTTTTTCACACCCACTAATTAAGTACCATGAATTAAGTACATTCTGTCTGTAAAACAAGCCAGTGCTTTGCTTTGAAATCTTTTATTTACTAGATTTTAAGACTGAGTTGATGCTCTAGCAATACCAAAAAGCAGCAATAACTTTTTGTTTTTGTTTTATTAAAGTCATGAACTCATGATTTTTCACGTTCGAACTGTTTCAATTAATGTAGTGTTTTGTTGTTGTTATGATGTCAAACTCTCCCATCTGACTTGCTGAAGGTCTTTTCAGGTTAACTCTTTTAGACATTTCAGGTAGTAATATAATTTTATTTTATA
This sequence comes from Perognathus longimembris pacificus, assembly GCF_023159225.1. Classification (NCBI taxonomy): domain Eukaryota; kingdom Metazoa; phylum Chordata; class Mammalia; order Rodentia; family Heteromyidae; genus Perognathus; species Perognathus longimembris. Next base: position 141,157,046 of record NC_063162.1, read on the forward strand.
GTTCTCTGACATAGCAAACGATTCCAGGTTCATCATGCATATTTATCACCACAACCCAAACCAGCTTTTCTTTCAAGAAGTCCTATTTATTTTGAGAATTGATCGTGTTCATATGCTATAATCTGACCTGAGAGTTCTCATTTTACTAGAATAATATTGGTTTTGAGAATTTTTTTAAAGTACAAAACATGAAAACATATTTTTTTAAATGACAAAAAGGAAAACACATATTTGATTTAGGTACATATTTAAATTCTTTAATTTTATGTGTATACTTCTGTTCTCTTATATAAAAATGATTCTCAAGACATTAATATATATGTTTATTTTATCTACCCTCAAAACTAATACTAATATTATTATTTAAAATACTAAATTTAGACTAAGATTTCGGTGCAAATACTTTTATCCCCCCCCCCAGACATAAAGACTTGGATTTTTTTAAATCATTGAGTAATTCTCTAATATTTGCACCGTCCATTTCTTACATAACCAGGTTCATTTGTTTTACTTTTTCCTTTTAAAAAAAAAATATGGCCTTAGCAAGCTACACAAAACTCCCAGTCTACCTCCTCACCCCGCTTTAAAATATTGAATTAATATCCTATAATACGAGGTTATTTGGAGAGGGGGTGGGAAAAAACTCAGATGAGCCTGCTACCTCTTGGAAAGCACTGATCTCAACAAGAGTGCCCACCCTAGGGCCTCACCCAATCCTGAGAACTTTCAGAAGCCCCACCTCCAATCATGTTCATAGTGTATTGGGAACGACGGTGTGGACAGTGAGAACTCAAGCAGTGAATCCACTATACATTTTTCTTATGATCATACTTTTCTCTCATCATTATATGTTTGGATGACATGATAGAAGTTCTACAGATGACATTTTGGTAATTTCTTTTCTTTTTTTCTTATTTATTGTCAGTGTTGTACAGAGAGGTTACAGGTTCATACGTTAGGCCTTGGGTACATTTCTTGTACTGTTTGTTACCTCCTCCCTCACTCTCCCCTCACTCTCCCCTCCCCCGTCCCTCTTTCCCTCTCCCCTCATGAGTTGTTCAGTTGGTAATTTCTTAAATTCAATGGATCAAACATAATAAGCCAAAATTCATATGAAACTAAAAGGAATTCAGTTGATTAAACAGCCTATATAAAACATCACACGTCTGCAAACAAAGGCAGGCATTCTTGTCCATAGTTCACAGAATGTTTTACAAATATTAATTCATGGATGTTATTGATTGCTGAAGATTACGTTGTAAAGATTTAGTATCTGAGTATAGACACAGTGATGTAGACTGTAATAGTTTCTTCTGCCACTGAAGTAAAGTATGGCAATCCTGTCACTTTTCTGTTTTCTATATGATACTGTAAGATCTTTCACGAGCACTGTACTTTACAAGGGAGAAGCAGTTGTGTTAGTAACTGCTTACTTACCTCTTTCTTTAGTAGCTGGGGAGTGTTTGAAATAGAATATTTATATTTGCTTAGAACAGATATACCATACCTATGTACATACTATTAACTTTCAGGCATATTTCATCACATTATACCTTCATGCAAATCCCCTTGCTGGACTGTATTTATTACAACTGCTATGCAATGATATTTCCTATTCCTCCAGTGGCTATGTATTTCAGCAATCCACTGCAAGTAGGTACCCTCTATTGTTCACCCATGATCTCCCAATGTTTTCTTGGACAAGAATCTAGTAACTGGAATCCAAGTCTATTTACTACTATGGTTGCTGCATCTAGTCACTGAGAATCTCTATATTTTATTCTACTGATGTTGGTGAATTTCTTTCCAGACAAAGCTGCTCTAATTCTCAGTCCCCACTGACCAGACATTTATCTGATTAGTTCCAAAGTTTGTAGCACATGCTTTTCAAACAGAGGGCCCAAATTCCATGGGAAATATCAGTCTCTTGTTTTAATCAATTGGAAAGCAAGCAAGCACACAACTTCGCACTTGGGGTTTGTTTGAATCAATGTACAACCTGTTTTCAAGCAAATTCTTATCACAAAGTCCATGCTCTGCTAAATCACCCTTGTCACAAGTTTTGAAACCAACTCATGACCTATTTTATATCTGTGGAATAAATTTTACACAGTCTACCATGTACTTTAAAATGTATCCCTAATAATCTTGGGGCTTCAAGTAGTTTCTAATCAGCTCAATATCCCTGACACTCTATGAGATAAGTAATATTCAATCAAATGTTATAATCAAGACTTAACTAATCAATAATGCATCAAACCTATATAAACATTAGTAGCTGGAACAAGGCTTGAGGCACAAAGATATTAAAAAAATAGTTCAAATTTACAGAACCAGGCAAAGGGTGGAGCCTTGATGCAAATTTTGGCATTCTGATGTGTGAGCCTAGGCTTCTAATCACTAACGTATAATGCTTAAATAATTACACAGTACTGGCTAGCAACATTTCTCTCTGACATGTTCTGAGTATGAGTCTGATATTTAACTAGACTTTAAGCATTTATTTAGTTTCTTTTGACAGGCTTGAGCCATAGTCTCTGGCTCTAAAACTTTTTATTTAGTCTTGAAAGTGGGATGAAGAAGTTTAATAAATTTGAGCCAATTAATACCCTAAGAAATAAGTCTTCATATTCTCAAATATGTACCATGCAGTCTTCCAAAATTTAATGCTGAGACACTCTTTAAACATTTTTTATAAATAGTTTATTTTTTTCTTATTTATTGTCAAAGTGATGTACAGAGAGGTTACAGTTTCATACGCTAGGCCTTGGATACATTTCTTGTACTGTTTGTTACCTCCTCCCTCATTCACTCCTCCCCCCTCCCCCTTACCCTCTCCCCCCCATGAGTTGTTCAGTTGGTTTACACCAGTTTTGCAAGTATTGCTTTTGTAGTCGTTTGGCTTTTTTTACCCTGTGTCTCTCGATTTTGGTATTCCCTTTCACTTTCCTAGTTCTAATACCAGTATACACGGTTTCCAATGTATTCAGATAAGATACAGTGATAGTGTGACTTTAAGCATTTAGAACACTTTTGTTTGCCCCCAGTCCTGGGGCATGAACTCAGGGCCTGTACACTCTTCCTGGCTTCTTTTTGCTGAAGGCTAGCACTCTGCCACTTGAGCCACAGTGCCACTTCTTCCTTTTTCTATATATGTGGTGCTAAGGAATTAAACCCAGGGCTTTATTTATACAAGGTAAGCATTCTACCACTAGGCCTTATTCCCAGTCTGACTTCAAGCATGGAGAAACTGGGTAATATGTATTTGATTGTACTGTTTTTGTATTTGCAAAGGAAAAATGCCTTATACAGAACTGACATTTGAATATTTTCAATTCATTATGGCAGACAGCAAAGGACATGATAAAGACATTTTAGCATCTCTTCTGTAAATACTTAGAAAATGTGGTAAAATAAACATTTTTTTTAATTTTTAAATAAAAATAGGAGATCAACCTTGGTCTTCAGGTCATTGGCATATAGAAAAGCCATTGATTTTTCAGGGTTTATTTTATATATCCTGCCACTTTGCCGAAATTTTGGATCAGCTCAAGTAACTTGGGAATAGAGTCTATGGTATTCTTTAGATAGAGGATCATGTCATCTGCAAAGAGAGAGTTTAACTTCATCTTTTCCTATTTGAATCCCCTTTATGTCTTCCTCTTGCCTTACTACTCTGGCTAGGAATTCTAGTACTATGTTGAAGAGGAGAGGAGAGAGCAGACAACCTTGTCTTGCTCCTGATTTTAGAGGAAATGGCTTTAACATTTCCCCATTAAAAGTAATGTTCGCTGTGGGTTTGTCGTAGACAGCCTTAATTATGTTCAGGAATCTTCCCCAGAATCCTAGTTTCTCCAAAGCTTTTATCATAAATGGGTGTTGGATTTTATCAAATGCCTTTTCCACATTTTTGTTCCTTTTGTATCCTGTTCCTGCGGTTGTGCCCCTGCTATCACTGTATCTCATTTGAGTACCCTGTATACTGTATATTGTATATACTGTATGTACATGTTTTAGAACTAGGGAAGGGAAAGGGAATATCAAAATCGAGAAACAAAGGATAAAAAGACAAAAGACTCCAAAAGCAATCCTTACAAAACCATTTGGTATAAACCAACTGAACAACTCATGGGTGGGGAAGGAGGAGGGGGAAGGTGGGGGAAAATGAGGGAGGAGGTAACAAGTTGGACAAGAAATGTACTCACTGCCTTACGTATGAAAATATAACCCCTCTGTACATCACTTTGACAATAAATAAATAATTATTATAAAAAAGTGAAATAAAGACTATGGTGTGGAGACCAAAAAATAGAAGATCCAAACTTAGAATGGAAAATTATCAGTTTATGTGGGATAAGGAGAGAAATGAAATTCACAAGAGAGGAGAAGCTTAGGCCTAAATTCTCAATGCATCAAAACTACGTACATTTTGTAAGCTTCAAATACCTCCCAAACCAGCATTTGTGGGCTCCTTGAAGCCCCTCTTTTTCCTTTCACTTTCAAAGAAATGTAGTCTGTCTGCTAAAAACAACAAAAAGTGTTTGTTCCAGAAACATAGCTGGTTCTGATTAATTATCATAAAAGCCATAATTCATGAGGCAATGGAAATTAGATAGTTTCAGAAATGAAAATTAGGTAAGGTCCTCTCATTAGCTAAGCAAATATATTCAGTGAATATAAGTCAAAGTGGGGAAGAGACTCCACCTCCGAAATTTAAATCCTCAAAGGACACATTGACTCCTTAGTAGTATAAATAAAGCTAAATTCCATTTAGACACATTTTAATGAAATCAAAGAACATGAAATAAAATATGACCCTCATGTCTATATGTGGACATACCGAAATGAAGCTCCATTGTGCAAATTGATTCTAATTTTAAAAAGTAAATAAAAGGAAGGAATAAGTAGTTAATAAGTAGTTAATTCAACCAATTGTCATTAGGTTGATGAATTCAACACCCTGAGCACTGTATTTATGAAAATAAATTGCAAAGTCCTATGCCTATTTAAATTATCATTCAAAATTTAGGTCCCCCAAAATAATTTTGTTCAACCGCAAACTGGAAATTAAATCTTCTCAAAAGTTTGCTAAAGAAATGTTACTAAATGATGCCTTAAGAATGGAAATCAGAAGAGATACAAGAACAAAAGAAGTCCAAGAGCAAAGATGAATATATATATATATATACATATATATGAATGTATATACGTATCTATATACACATGTATTTGACTTTATGACTTGGAAGTTATTTAGAAAGAGCTGCATAAAATACACTGCACCGTATTGCCTTTGTCTTTATAAATGTATGGACATGCTATCATTCTGTCTTTGTTGATACGAAATGTGCTTCTTTTCTCTTGGCATTAATTTTTTACTAGTTTGTTTCTACAAAGGAAGAAGTGAAAAATAAAACTTGTAGGGTAACACATAAGAAATATCAACTCAGTGTGCAATATTATTCTCTTAATTAAAAATCACTGGAGCAAAAATGACTACATTTTAAAAGTTATTAAAATCAAACTGGCAGGTGTATACATTTTGTTATTTCTCTGGTAATTTATTCATTTTCCAACTAAAAATAACATAATTGACTTATACATCTAGAGACTGAAGAGAAAAACAGAAAAGTGGCAAGTTCATGGTAGAGAGAACTGGCAAACACTGTCTTGTCAAATTGATGACATGTAGCACCATCAGTAATGCCTTGCAGGCATTATGCTTTCCCTGATTTAATGTGACAAGATCATATGTATCATTTTCATTCCCCAAACCTATAACCTCAAACTAATTATGAGACTATGATTAAACTCCAGTTAGAGTACAGTTCTCCAGAAAGCTTGTCTAGAAGGTACTCCTCAGACCCACCAACTTTTCAAAAAGCAAGTGAAGACCAAGAAACATAGACTAGAGGGGGTTAGGGAAACATGACAACTTAAACCCATGTGGTGTTGTGGATCAATCTTGAAACAAAAAAAGGGAATTAATGGTAAGATTAATGAAAACCAAGTACTAGTCTACAGTCTACTTAATAGGCTGGGTAGAGTGTCGAGAAATAGAGAACAATGAAAAAGGTGACACTGATCAAGATGCATCATTTCCAGTAAACTGACATGTTGACTTGAAACCCTTTCATTCAACTATTTAAAGAGAATACAATAGTAAAAATGAATGAAAAAAAAGTAGCATACCGGGGCTGGGAATATGGCCCAGGACTGGCCAAAAAAAAAAAAAAAAAGTAGCACACCAATGTCAATGTATTAGTTTTAACAAATGTAATAAAATCTTGTAAGGTGCTTACAATTAGGGATTTGGGGATAATACTTATGAGGGAGCTCTTCAGATGATATCTGTAATTAATTGCCTATAAATCTAAAATGATTTAAAAATTATTTTTGCTTCCAGGTGCCAGTGGCTCATGCCTATAATCCTAGCTACTCAGGAGGCTGAGATCTGAGGATCACAGTTCAAAGCCTGGACAGGAAAGTCCATGAGACTCTTATCTCCAGTTAACCACCAAAAAGCCAGAAATGGAGCTGTGGTTCAAGTGATAGAGTACTACCTTTGAGCAAAAAGGCTAAGGAACAGTGCTCAAGCCCTGAGTTCAAGTCCCAGGAAGAGCAGAGAAGAAAGAAAAATTACTTTGTTATAAACCTGAAAGAATTTTTGAAATGCGTCATTTTAAACCTTTCAAACCTAAGTAAAAGCCAGGTGCTAGTGGGTCTATAATCCTAGCTACTCAATAGGCTGAGATCTGAGGATCACAGTTCAAAGCCAATCTAGGCAAGAAAGTCTGTGAGACTCTTATCTCCAATTAACCACCCTAAAACTGGAAATAGAGCTGTAGCTCAAAGTGATAGAGCACTAACCTTGAGCAGGAAAACTCAGGGACTGTACACAGGCTCTATGTTCGAGCCCTATGAGTGACAAAATAAAAAAAATAATGTCTATTATTATAGGATAGAATGGACACAAACATGATACTGAGAAGAAAAGGGGAGAACATCTTTCCTATTTTGCCTGGGCATGCATTATCTAGTGGGCCTGAAATATTTAAATAATGAATCCTGGGAAGCAATAGTCACTGAGATGTTTAGCAGAACAACCAAGATTCTATATTGGTTTGGGTCCATGTAAACTGTTTTAAGCTTGTGTTCAAGTGAGGAAATCGCTTCTTTTTTCCAGTCAGTCAGAGGGCTATTAAATTATAGCCATTGCCACAGTGCTGTGCAGAGCCCAGAGAATATTCAAACAAGTAAAAAGCCCATTGCTGTGGATCACAGAGCAGAACAACACTGCACTGCGTCAACAGATGCCTCTTCTAGATTAGAGCAGGCAGCTGGCATTTTCAGAATATGTTAGGGAGGAGCAATCATCTTAGCAGTCTTGTAGAAAACTGTATTTAAACTCTAAACTGTGAATAACTGTTGATATAGAGAACAAGAATTCTGATAAAGGCACATGCTTGCTCAACACAAACTTACCACAGCTTGTGACAGCACAGGACATGTTCAAGAACATAGTCAAAACCTAGGGGACAGTGTTGAAGAGAACCAAGACAATTCCATTAAGTTCCCCAATCTAAGACTGCACCATTTTTTAAAATATAAAAGCCTATATTCAAATTTCTGTATACGAATATTTGTACTTAAGCGTACTTGGTAAACTTCATATTGTTCACATTCAGTTGCCCTCTTAAAATCCCTAATTGAATGGAATCATCAAGGATAGCTACAAATAGGTGTTTTTATTTTTGTTTTTGTTTTGGTGCTGCTCCTGGCTTGAACTCGGGGCCTGAGCACTGTCCCTGAACTTTTTTGCACAAGGGTAGTACTCTAGCAGTTGAGCTCCACAGCTCCACTGCCAGCTTTTTAGTGGTTAATTGGAGGTAAGAGTCTCACAGACTTTCCTGCCCAGGCCAGCTTCAACCCATCTCCAGATCTCAGCCTGCTGAGTAGATGGGAGAACACGTGTGAGCCACTGGCACCTGGCTGTAGTTTGTCGTTTGTGCTTTTCATTGATATATTCCAGCATCCAGTGTCTGGCAAGAAAATGGATGCTAAGTACCTATTTGTCAAATGACCTCATGGATGACTGCAACCATCAGCTTCTGATGTCTGTAGCAGCGGCAGGTAGGAGTCTCAAAGGCTCACAGGGAAGGAAAATATATCCCCAGACACGTATTTGCGGAGCTTCTGATACGTGTGCCTTGCTGGGCCACTGGTCTTTTCCAAGGTCATCAGTAGAATTTGCGTTTCCTCTAGGAGAAAGATCTACTGAGCCTCTCTCAATCTTCACACTAATTACTATAGCAAAGTTCTGCAGACTACCTCATGTGTAGCTTTTTTACAGATATTTAGCTTTTCACAGTCGTAATGCTAGCCATCAGATTAGCACAGCTAGGTTCTCATGAAATCCCTTTCCTTGTCTTGATGGCCACTTTCTCCTTGTGTACTCCTACAACATTTCCTCAGTGTTTGGGGCGGGAGGCAGGGGGGAGCTAATGTATCTTCTTCTGTCCATCAAAGTTTTACCCCCACCATGAGGCTCACATTCTTATGACTTCATTGAAAGCAGTACTGACAGCCAGAACTCCAAATGCCATCACATTCAGGCTAGAGCTTCAATACATCCATTTGGGCAGCCAAAGTTAGTCCCTAGTAATAGCTATGCGGTATGGTTAGTGTAAGGTTTTGGAGACCTAAGGGCTGAGTCACTTTCTTCCAGTAGGAGGGTTTGTATAAAAAAACCCTCAAATTGTGTCATTGAACCAGCCAGGGGTCCTTTGTGCTCACTTTTGGCGGTCTCTTGTCTTATTTCTGGGATTTTTCGAGGCACCTAAGAAGAAGAATTGAAGAGGGATGAATTGCTCTTCCCTCATTCCCACCAGAAATGATGCTTCATTTTGAGGTCCACAGAAAGTTCAGTTAATTCCCTTCTGTGGGCATAGCTTTCTCACAGTTGCTGAAGTATTCTGAGTCCAGCAGTTTCCCAACTGCAATCTAGAGAGACACAGGGCCAGCTCCCTCATCTAGGGAGTCCTTGAGCTCAATATGGCTTGCTGATAAAATTGACTTATCAGCTCTGCTTTGTTTGACGCAATGTGATTGCTTAAAAGTGGACTCCCACTACCAGAGTACAAAAGGTGGAAAATTGCTTTTAAAGGTCAGTTTTGGTCATTTTTCTCTGGCTCGTGGGCATAGACATGTGTCCTGAGTTCCTTAGGTATGGAATGATTCCTTTCTCTCAAAGGCATCACGGAATTCTCCTACTTGTTATTTCTTTTCAATAAGGCCGTCATTCGTACATGTATGCAAATGTTTGAACTGAGCCAATTGTGCTTCAAAAGGACTGAGAATAACTATTTTGACTTATTACTTTCTGTCTAGTTATAATAAACATTCAGTAAGAAAGAATAAAAAAGCACTGTGGGAGGAAAGAATGAGCAGGAGACAGCTTTGCAAATAGAGAACACTTCTCGCTCCCTTCTTCCCACTCCACCCACATCCTTCTCCTACTTTTAGACTGTTCCTAAACCAGGAAGTAGAAGTTGTGAGTGGGAAGGGTGGGAGGGTGTATGTGTATAACCAACAGGGGAATTTATCCTTTTGATGAATCATAATGATTGTACTATAATCACATCTTCCCACATACAGTCCTGAATTCTTATGCGAATGGACAAGCTGGCTCCTTCAGTTGTCTTCACTAGATTTTCATGCAAAGTGATAGAATCAGAAAATTAGAGCTCTGAAGAGACTCGAGACAATCAAATTCCAGCCTTTCACTTACAGACGAGAAATGGAGGGCCTAGAATATGATGGGAAATCATTCAGGTTCACGTACTTGTTAGAGATGGAGCCAGGATTCGGATTCACATCTCTGACACACATCTGTTCCAGTGAGCTTTTAAAAATATACATATATAATTAAGTTGTTTCATTTCAGTTGTACCCACTGTGAGCTTTGATGTGTTGATGTACGTTATTCAGGAAGTTGATGAGAGGTTATCTTACAGCTGCTTTAGTGCTTGTATAAATGTCAATAAAAAAAAAACCCAAAGATATAAACAAACAAAACCCCAAACAAACAAGAATGTAAGCAAAGGAGTGAATGGCTGTACTAGCAACCACTTACAACTCAAAAAACACACAATTATTACAATTCCTGTTAACTAGTGAAGAATCACTTCTATTTCACTTCCATCTTCTCGTTCCTTTGTTTATGATCATGGAGACCATATGAAGAATGTCAGGATATTTTTGTCTTTCTACTGAACATCGTTTTTTTACTAGAATAGGACAGTTTGTGTTACCAAATACTCAAAGCATAGAAGACTCAGGGAAGGTTCTATTTTTTTTCTTCTTTATTGTCAAACTGATGTACAGAGAGGTTACAGTTTCATACGTTAGGCCTTGGATACATTTCTTGTACTGTTTGTTACCTCCTCCCTCATTCCGCCCCCCCTCCCCCTCTCCCTCCACGAGTTGTTCAGTTGGTTTACACCAAATGGTTGTGCACGTATTGCTTTTGGAGTTGTTTGTCTTTTGGTCAGGAAAGGTTCTTATTTTCCTTTGTGTCTCATGGAAGCCTTGCCATTGTAGACAATACTCAGAACATATTTTTTAATGAATCTTTGCACCAATATTTTTTTTCATCAATACCTACTAATTGCAAGCTTCCTCTATTGGAACAAAGGTATGAATGCATTTATTATCAGACTGATTGCCAGTAACAGGGACAGTAGTTCCAATTGTGTAGTATACATCACAAATCAAAGGAGAATTGGACCAGTTGCCTGAAGAAGTAGAATCTCTTCTATGAAACCCTAAATAATATCTACAAGAAGTTCAATGTGGACAAGTTATTTGGGGGGAAAGAATCCCCTATGAAACAAAGAAAATGACAAATCAAAAACTCTCCCTCCTTCTCTTCCTCCTCCTCCCTCCTCCTCCTCCTCCTTCTCCTTCCTCTTCCTTTTCCTTCTCCTTCTTCTTTTTCTCCTCCTCCTCTTCTTCTACACAGACCTGGATATCATCCTGTCTAATTGAATAGGGAGTCAAGTGTAGGCAAATTCAGATCACATTAGGCAAGATTAGATTTCTAGCCATCATGTGTTGCAGACTGATTGCTCTGATATGTGAGGAGCATGGATTTTGTGCAGAAAGACATTATCAGAGAGTGAGGAATTTGGATGCAAGTTGTGCAACTGTCGAATTGCTGCGCCAAGTGATCAAGTTCTGATGTAGGAAATTTCTTTGGGGTGATGGAAAAGGTTAGGAAAGAGCAATACATTCTTATTCAGTGCTGGTTGGATCACACGACTGAGGAAGAGTTAAGGAAGCTGTTGAAAAGATAAAATATAATCAGATTGCCACAACTAGATGCAAAAATACACGAACCAGATGATCAGTAGCCAGGGAATCAGATGTACTGAGGATGGCACTAAAGTATAGAAATTGAATGAGCAAAAGAAGTTAGATGGGAAACGTTTATATGCGAATGAGGTTTCTAATCGTTAAAGCTGTTCAAAACTGTAATGGGCTTCGATATTGCTAATTTACACTTATGGCTAGTGAGAATTCAAAAGCGGATTTGTAAGCATAAAGCACTAAATGTAGTTCTTTAGTAACTCTCTATTCTTTTTATTATCTTTAAGTAGCTGTACAAAGGGGTTTCAATTCAGCATATCAGTTTCTGTGTACAATGCCTCTTGATTGATGTTATCTCTCCCATTGTTCTCCCCCATCTCTTGTAACCCTACCCATCCCCTCAAGTTATCCCGGTTCCATTTCCATATATGTACATTGGGTAGTATGACTGTATTCTCTTAATATAATGGAAACTACCAACAGCTGCCATGTAAAGCTGTTTGGAAAAGTAAATAAAAGCGCTACATGAAAAGAACAAGCGCAGCATGCGGCACGTAGCAGGTCCCCCACAAGCAATATCCACCATTGGGGAATGGAGATGTACTTCTGTGATAAAGCCTATCACAGAAGCCTGTCTTACCAAGCCAAGCATAGGAAAATGTCCCAGTGGGGTACCAGTGGCTCATGCCTGTATTCCTAGCTACTCAGGAAGCTGAGATCTGAGGATCATGCTTCAAAACCAAAGCAGGCAGAGAAGTCCCTGTGAGACTCTTATCTCCAATTAACCACTGCAAAATCAGAAGTGGAGCTGTGGCTCAAGTGGTAGAGCACTAGCCTTGAGCAAAAGAGCAAGAAGAAACATGTCCATTCCCATTATTAACTCCTGTGTTAATGTACACCAAACTCCATTCTGCTGCAATTTTATGGCTCACTAAAGGTCACCATGGCTAGAAGACATCAGGAAATTGAGCAAAAACCTGGCTAGCATTTTTCTAATCCATATAAGAAAGACAGACTCAACTTCTTTTGGTACTAATATTATATATTTATATCTATCTAGGTAATTATATCTATTTATGCATACATGTTAATATTGACTTTTATAATTTCTCAGATTCAGTGAATCAGTATTTCTTCAAATAAGCTACACTTATGTGTTTGTGTTTATTTGAACTCATGCACAATATGTTCTTGTATTTATTTTTGGCAAAAGAGAACATACATGAGCACTCACTAATGGATATAAGGAACACCTGTTATATGAATTAGCTTCCAGACAGAAAACCAAATTCACCAAAGCGCTCAGGTTAAGATAGTTTAGAGAATAAAATACTCATAAAATTGTGATCCAGGTTAAAGTAACCAGTTAAAAACTTGGGCCCTAGTGGTAGGTGAAATATACTATTGCTTCCAAGTTTGAATGAACTAATGAGAAATCCATGTTCCAGAAGCCACAGAAAGCAGGATCAATGGATGTGTGTGTGCGTGCGCACACACACGTGTGTGTGTGTGAGATCACAACTTCACATCTAATGTCCTGCTACTGCTACTATTCTTTCCTCCTGTGCTTTTATCTCCCAGTGGCCAATTCCAGCCAGATCACCCAGTAGTGCGAGCCTTGTTGCCAGGTCAGGAAATGGCAGAGAATGAGTCTAAGTGGTCAAATGAGAATGTCCAGCTGGCCTATGTGGACAATGAGTGAAGTGCCCCTGGCTCATTGCCATAACATGTACGACTAGAAATCTATTGCATGTGCATTTTATTCTGGATGTTTTTTTCTGGGTTAATTTTGTGGTTGTTAGCTTTCAAAGACAGGGTTCAGATGGCAACTTCTTTTACATCTAACAAACTGATTTCCAGGCTTCTCTCCCTTTTGTCTTTAGAAGCAAGCTTCTATTTTACAGTATTTCTCCAGTTTGTCCCCAAATGCTGCAACTCTGGTGGTATTTTCTTTGTTGACTCTTATGCTGTTTATGGGATCAATTTAATGACTGACAAATAGGGCTGCTGAGTAAAGGAAACAGTGAAGCCATAGACCACAGTTCCCATGTAATGCCAGCTATTCAGATCAATGAAAGCATTACTAGAACATTGAAGCTTACTAAGAAAGTCCTAGTAATGTTAAGAATTGTACATTTATCTGAGTGCATATTAAATGTTATAGCGTCAGTCTTTGATGGTGTCTTTATTTCCAAGCCTAAAAATTTGAAAGAAGCAAAAAATATCTATTTCAATCTTTTGAAGTTTCTTTGAAATTGATTTCTGGAGATGTTTTATATTTTGAATGAGAAATGCTTTCAACTTTTCTCTTACTCTGTTTCCCTCTATCCATTCATCCTCACTGGTGTCTTCTGTCTTATTTTCATTATCTAAATGTCAGCTTATAGCAATGAGCTTTAATAATACTGCTGGTGTTTATAATCCTAGAAACACATATGCTATTTAAAATAATTCTCAAACACATATGTTATTTAAAACAAGATGATGATTGAAGATTGGAGACTGAAAATTTGAGCTATAGAGAAAAGTAAAAAAAAAAAAATTAATGTGCTTTTTTTCAATTGCCTCCAAAATTTCGGCATCTTAAAAGTAGAGATGGCTGATCAAAGAGTTCATTTTATCCCAAATTATCAAGGCCTAACTATGACAAAAAAAATACTTTGAATTACATAGAAAAATATTATTTTCTTAATACTACATAGGTCCATGTCTGGTTGAGTTTTCCAAGAGAAATAATGAGATATACATATTAAAAACAAGAAACATTTAAACTAAAACGAGTTCGTGCTCTTTGGCAAGAGCAGCCAGGAAAAAGAAATCTAGAGAATTAGGGAACTTTTGTGTTAGTATTGTACCATCGGTTTGCTTTGTACTATTTAATATTAAAACCTAATGTGGAACTGATGGTAGAAATAATAGTGAAAGAGGTGTAGCAGGAAAGATTCCTTTAGAGAAACAAATACAGAAGAATGCACACATCAAATGCCTAGAGACCGGAAACCAGAAACGAAGATCTTGACTCAGAAAGTCTGCCTCTGCTGACTCATGGGCCTGGGCTTGGATCTAATTTGTCACTTGGCTTGAAAACTAGTGATGGTTTTCTGAAATTGCATAGCTATTAAAGAAGATTGTGTAAAACAAAAGGTAGAGAAGGATTCTTTGAATGTAGATGATTCCTGGCTCATATTGCACTTACATTTCCTCTCTAAGCCCAAGGGTTCTACCAAATCAACCAACCAACCCACAAACCAACCAACCAACAACCAGTTCCTCATGTCAAGGCAGGAATGTCTTTTCCTCAGAGAACACATAGTTGGGCCTTTAGACTTTTACTCATTTGGTCCATCCCTGAATCCCCTGGAAAACTCTCTTAGAGAGTTGAAGAAAACTTTGTGAAACACAATGTCTCGCCAGTTCTAAGATTAATACTTCACATTCTCACCCTTAAGAAATGGGTTGAAATTTGCATGGAGGACATTAAAAATACCCGTGGATCTATGATTGATTATCATTCTCATTTTTTCTCACATATTCAGCTGAATTACTTTTCTCTGGTGGTATGTCTGTGTATAACTGTTTCTAGTCAATATTCTGGTCAAAATATTACAGCCTGTTTAAAAAGCAAAAACATGCCTTACATTTCTTGTTACATGCAGATAAGGGTCAAATGATCTTAGACATGAAAGTGCAAAATAGGATCAACCAATTGCTAGACTTTTAAAAAAATTTTATTTCCAACTGGTAGACATTTCTGTAGACAATACATAGCATTCTTTGAGAAATAATTTATCACCAGAGTTCTGAGTTGTGCATAGGCTGAATGCAGGGACAGTGATTATATTGGTGATGCCATGATAAAGTCCTGCTGTTATTGTTTTCCTATCATAGCACCTGAAAGACCATATGAGTTTCAGGTAGCAGACAACCAGAAACATGAGTGTATGATCCTTACAGTGGAGAAGCTGTACAACTGCATCAGATTTCTGTGTGGATTCACTTTCCCAGAGGTGGAACAGGAAAGGGACTTTCAAACATGGCACTAGGTACTTGCCAAGTTGAGAATAAAGGATAGTGTTAGAAACAATTTGCCTGTGAGACGTTTCCAAGCTGATCACAACAAAATGAGTATCTTGGAGGTGTAATAGTTCTAAAATCTTGCCATGAATTATGCATGTTTAACATGAGTTATGCATGTGTAAAGTGAATATCCATGAAAAGCAGGCAAAGAATGGCAGAGATATGTCAAAACTTAATCATTCCCAAACTCTCACAGACCTGAGACATATTTAAGGTCATATACATTAGAAAATCTCTGGATTGTTAATGGAAACTTTGAGGATAGAATCTCAGGATATGGTAAGTGAGCTGGACGTGTTGGTGCACACATGTAATCTCAGTACTTATTAGACCTAGGCAGAAGGATCACCAGTTAGAGTCAGCCATGGGCTACCTAGAGGGATCCTGTCTCAAACAATCAACAAATAAACAGATAAAAAACCAACAAAAATAACAAAAGAATGGCCTTTGAGTTAAAGCCCCTAGAATTTTTTTCAAAGAAACCTTGAAATAGCATGTTCTAGTTGAAAAGCTATGTACAAGAAACATAATTACCTGTCCAAATAAAATTTTATACACTATAAACAATAAAATAAAGATGCTCAGAAACTTCTAGTGTTATCATCAAATAAAAGAAATCACTAGAGACATAAAAATGCAGCAAAATATGAGTCATAGGAGAAAATTCAGTCAAGAGAAATCAACTCATAAAGGAGAAGGATAGAACTGGTAAAGACTGATAAATGGATTGCCATAAATATGATTGAGAGTTAAGGAAAAATATAAACATACCAGGAGAAAAAATAGAAGATGTAAACAAAGAGGAAAATGATGTCTGGGGATCAAAAAAATTAGTTTTTAACCTGAAGAAATGCAGTAGGGGGTGTTATAGCCACATATTTACTGCATATAAAAACATTCATAAATACAGAATGTTGGAAGTATCAAAATAGACATTAGAGAGAGAGAGAGAGAAAGAGAGAGAGAGGAAGAGAGAGAGAGAGAGAAAAATAGTCAAAGATTCAGTAATAGGCATAGCATAACATCAGCCAGTCTAACAAACATGATGGACTTGGGGAAAAAGGGAAATATTTAAATAATTAGTGATGACAAGCTTAGAGTTGTATGGAAACTAAATATACAGTTGCACACCTCACAAAAAGAAAGAATATAAACAGAAAAAGAGAGAGAGAGAAAGGAAGAAAAGAAGGTAGAAAGGAACAAAGGAAGGAAGGAAGCAAGGAAGCAAGCAGGCTGCAAAATACATGGAAATTTATAGCACGGTAAACCTTAATAAAATTGCTGAAAGTCAGTGATAAACAAAAAGTTATGAATTATTACCAGAAAAAGGAAACAAAAAATGTGTAGAAATGCAAGCTATAGAACAATGCAACAGTATCTTAAAATGATGGGGGGTGGAAAAGCAAAATTATCTACACACAGAGAAAATACATTTTCTTTTGTTTTTAAAATATATTTTATTGTTATTATAGAGGAGATATACACAGGGGCTATAGTTACATGGGTAGGAAATGAGTCCAATTCTTTTTGAACCGTATCTCCTCCTCCCTCATTCTTTCTCAGCTTTTCCTTCCCATCCCCACCCACAAAATGTACGGTTCATTTTGCACATGGTGCCTAGTGAGTACCACTGTTGTATTTATTCACCCTTTCTTCCACCTTTTCTGTGCCCTCCATTACCCTCCCCAGTACAAACAAACAAAGAAAAAGACAACAAAAACAGCAACAACAAACTCTATTTCCTTTCCTTGTTCATTTCATAATATATTATTTTATATGATATGTACATAGCTATTGAGCCTTTGTGATCCAGTCCTATGCATATTCTCCTTAGGTCTCACTGTGTGAATGTCTATAGACCTTTATATTTTATCATGCCCCAGTGCACTTCTTTTTTTAACCATTCAATGTGTCTACTTTACAGATTTATAGTCACATTCTAGTTACCATACATGAGGGAAACTATGCAAGCTATATTTCTTTGGATCTGGCTTACCTCACTTAATATAACTTTTTCCAAGAAAATGTGGTATACACACACACACACACACACACACACACACACAATGGAATTCTACCCATTAATCAGAAAGAACAATATTATAACACACACACACACACACACACACACACACACACACACACACTGGAATTCTACCCATTCATCAGAAAGAACAACATTATGCCATTCATAAGGAAATTGAAAGAGTTGGAGAAAATACTTTTATAAGCAGTATTTTGCAGGTGGTGGGGCTTGAACTTGGTGCCGGGTGCTGTCCCTGAGCTCTTTGTGCTCAAGCAAGTGCTCTACCCCTTTGAGCCACAGCGCCACTCAGAAAAACTACTTTGTCAGACAAGTAAACCATGAAAGAACTTGCTGTCTTTGGATAGAAAAGCTCATTTTTTTTTTAAAACTCAGTCCAAATTAGATGAAGATGGATAAGGCAGCATTCGTTTTCAGTTCTTTTATTTGATGTTTTAAGAACCACTTTATAGATCTCAGACATGACAGCAAAATTTCATGTTGGTCACTGAAAAAAAAGCCTTAGAATAGGTTTTAGCAAGGAAGCGCTAGCATTTTTAACCGAAAGTTACATTATTGATAGCTAATAAAAACAGAAAGAACAAAGACATGACAAAGTACTTCTGAGATCTTTTACATTGGTTCACTGAAGGAAGGAAAGAAGTGATAAGAGAGTGGATTTCCAAACTCAACTTGACAAGTTCTCTCATCAACCCTGTGATCAAGATAGCTAAATTGTGATGGTACCAATGTATTTGAATGTTTATTTAGCCAATTAAAGATTATGATGAACAAATGTTATCACAGCAGAAGAACATAGACAAGGAACAAGATTTTTTTAATAAGAATTTAAAAAAAAAAAGCATTGTGCTGGTACTGGCGGCTTGAACTCAGGGCTGCTGTTCCTTAGCTTTGTTAGTCACAAGACTGATGCTCAACCACTTGAGTCACAGAGCTCCACTTCTGTATTTTGGTTGGTTAATTGGAGAAGAGCCTCAGGGGCTTTCCTTCAAGGGATTGCTTCCAACCATAATCCTCAGATCTCACCCTTCTGACTAGCTAGGATTACAAGCGTGAGCCACTGGCAATATATTTTAAAAATCTTACATATCATGAAATTTCCATTATTGAGATAGAACAGAAAGTTAATCCTAGTTCAGTGTGGAAAATAATGGAAAATAATTTGCTCCCAATTTAAAAGTATATATTTCATGCACAGTAAAATTATGGGAAAGCATTCTTTTTAGAGTAAAACGTACAAACTCTGCCCTTCAGGAATGACTCTGTTTATGTGAAACAAATTCTATGTAGTATTATTCTTTAGTTTTGAGTGAGAAACATAGAATTTGTACTTGAAAATCCATATGGTCTTTTATAGCTTTAGTAATCATCTTTTCCTAAATTTCCTTAAACTGTTGCAAATCTTTTATTTTATAATTCAGATAACCTAAAACGAGAAAGTAAGACCAAGGATCATTCTTATGATGCCTTGATTTTGTACTCTATGATGAAAACTGGATCTATTTTTACATTTTATAGGAAGACGATGTATATCCTAGGATGTGCCTACCATAAATTCATGCAACTCTAAAGGCCTTGCTTAAACTTGAAACTCTATTTAGGATTTTACAATAATTTGTTTTTGTAAGATTTTTTGCAAAGTGGCTAGCCAAACCTATTATAAACTCTACGTGAAGACAAAGCCTTTAATTAAACATGCCACATCTGGCTAGGTACATACTAGATGGAAAATTATTAGAAGGCTTTTAAATATTTAAGAGGGAGGAATATAAATTGGTAAAAGAATATTATTAGAGGAGACAGGAGGCATGGAGAATCATCAAACAGAGATTTAATTATTTTTCTCCTCCCCCAAAATGGTAGATATAATTACAAAAATTGAAGCTCACGGAGCAATTATAGTTCCATTTTTATATTTGATTTATTTCTCTTTTCAAGGAACAACTTCTTTCACTGTTCTTTAGACTATTTGTTGGTGAAAAATAGAAAATGAGAAGCATGATCATTTATGTATAGTCTGTGTGCATGGTATACACACACACACACACACACACACACACACACACACACACACACACCATGATGAGTACTAATGTTTTCCAAAGAGGCATCATCCTGAATATGGAGTCAACAAGTGAAATCAAGCCAGGCCAAGTTAAAATATTCAGATGAGGATTCCTGCAAATGGTGATGGCCAGAGAATGCTATATGGGATATAAGAGTGGAATAAATATCCTCATTAGTTTCTGTATAGTGATTGTTCTTAAATAAGGCTTTCACTGAGAGAGCTAAATTTAGACCATTACATTTGTATTTCTCCTCACTATTAAGCATTTAAGAATATTCTATAGGACTCTCCTAAACATTGCCTGAAGATTTTCTTGATTATGTAATTAGACAACACTTTATCTTTGTGATTTTATATTTGTGATTTCACTTTATATTTGTGATTTTACATAGAACTTTATTGTCCCCTCAATATATTAACATTTTATCTCTAACTGATTATTAATGCATAAGAAACAGGATGAATCTTAAGTCTCATGAATTGGAATATAAAGCTAAAGTTATTCCTCTAAGAGAGAACTTTGTGAATCTATTAAGAGGCCCTGGAGAAATGGTAACACTCAGAAGCCTGGCTGCAGTGAAAGAAATAAGAAAATTAACTTCCATAGTTCAGTTACTCCCTATATGTCAGTGATGCTCAGATGTATATTTCAAACTCAGATTTCTCCCCAGAGATCCCAAATGCAATGTTCTATCTCCTACTGACATTTCTGCCCAGATACCTCATAGGCAACCAACAGTCAACTCTGCAACAGTGGAATTTGTTTCCTCTTCTAGATTTTCTCTTCCTCTTGTGTTCTTTATCTCTGTGACAGCCTTCCAAAGACAAAATATGGCTAAAATGAAGTGGACGGTGTGCTAGTACAGACCAGTGCTGGGTAATAACAAAAAGAATAATGATAATAATAATAATGACAATAGTAAGAAATGCTGATGTTCCATCCTATGAGACAACAATTTCTTTTTTTTTTTTTTAGGGGACTTTATGTGGATTAAAAAAAAATTCCAGTGAGACACTCCGCAATGCTTGTAAAGAATTTTACAGTGTAATGAGTGTAAAATGGAAGACTAAAGGTCTTAAATATTCCCTCTGATTTTAGGTTTTTGTTTTTATGGTAATATTTGAAGAGAAGGGGTGTAACATGAGATACAGAATTGAAAGTGTTTCCAAGAGATCTAGGAAAAACATGTCTTTGGTTCCCTGGTTAATATGCCACCATCATTTGCCAGATTATCCCATGGAGATGTATCAGCATCTCCCTAGATTCCTGTTGTTCATCTTCCCATGTTCATTAATTAATTGCATCTTATTGCACTGCTCCAGAATTGAGCAGGCAGATAGGATTTTGTCCTTCCTTCTTCTCTCTCACTTGCTTTCTTCTTTGAATTTGTTGTAATTGTCTACTCCAAGGTTCTCAATTTCTCAATCACTGGTCACACATGTTTCATGTCAGTTTTCAAGGTTTATAAAAAATATACCTCTTTTCAGCCTCCCATCTCAGGGGTAGACTGAAGATTAACAGTGTATTTTAAAGCTGATTTTATTGGACAATGGAATATGAGAAGTCTCACATGTCACTCCCACGTGGATCCAGAAAATACCATGAGGGCCTTGCTCTCTCTGTAGCTTCACTCTCTCAGGGCCCTGAGAAATTCTGGTGAACCAAGCACCTAACTAATCCACTCTGCATATATAGCATTAGGAGCAAATAAATTCAAAGTAATTTTAATATAGTATGTTACCAGAAATTTTTGGGTGGGGGTATTGATAATAAAATCTAGTCTGTTCTAAAATCAACAATTTTTATTTAACAATACTTGAGCAAATATCTATTTTTCCCCCTCTAACTGAAGTGAACTTGTTCCAATTATTCAAAAGCACAGTGTTTCCAATTGCCTCTGTTTGACTGCATTTTCTAATCTACTATCTGGAATAATCCATTTCTTCATTGATTGTCTGGTAGCTTTTCCTCAGGTTTCAAGTTCAAGTGCCCTTTGCTCTAGAATATTCACATTTGTTGAGATGCTCTATGCGGAAGTTTGGACAAAATGTTCCTCACATTATCTTATACTTGGAAGATCTTTATTTCTTCCATCTTGACTTCTCTTTTTCAAAGATCCATACTTAATTAGAATGCATAGTCCAAGAATACATGTTAGAAAAAAAATTAGATTCATCTTTCTAACAGTAATAGGGTAGCAAATTTTAGTCCAGGGTAAAGTTCTCTAGAAATTAAGGTTTTGAAAGAAGAGGTCTTCTTCAATTTTGGAAGACTAGTTTGGGGGATATTGAGCGCTACAAAGGCTCATGTCCAGCATTCCACACAAGATACTAGTAAAAAGGTCATATAATAAATGATAGTGGTATTTCCCTAAAATTTATTTTTCTCTTCTATTTCCTTTTCACTACTGGAGTTTGAACTCAGATTTTATGCTTGCTAGACAGAGATTCTAGTACTTGCATCTCTGTCTAGTTATTTCAAAGAAATGGTCTTGTCTTTTTCTCAGGACAGTTTGGACTTCTATCCTCTGATTTTAGCCTGCCACGTAGTTGGGATAACATACTTGTTACCATGTCCAGCTGTGTGGTTGAGCTGAGATCTTGCAAACTTCCTGCCTGGCATGGCTGGCCACAAACCACAATCCTCCATATCTCCACCTCTCAAGTACCCACAATTGCAGGTGTGAACTACCACACTTGGAATTAAAAACTTTGTAATCCAATAAATCTCTTCTCCCCCCCTCCAATTATGCTTAGCACCTGTCTCTAAAATACCACAGCAGCAAAAACTGTACTCATTTCTTAATTTATAACTTACTCTCCATTTCCTTTCTCTTGTCATTATAGCTATTGATAGAATAAACTACATTGATTACTCTCATTCATGAATATTCATTTAGTTCTCAGCCAGGAATGGCTGACCCCTTCCTTAGCCTATTATTACAACTTAATGTCTGTGGTCAACCAACTCCCTGTAGCCAGGGAGGAGAAATAAGGAATACATACATACTGCTTTTAAA
The DNA here is from genome assembly GCF_023159225.1 of Perognathus longimembris pacificus. Lineage (NCBI taxonomy): Eukaryota > Metazoa > Chordata > Mammalia > Rodentia > Heteromyidae > Perognathus > Perognathus longimembris. Next base: position 141,179,625 of record NC_063162.1, read on the forward strand.
ATAACAACTTTACTATAGTTGTAAGTTATTCATATCCAAGATGTTTCTGTAAGAAACATGGGTCTAATGAGACAGCATGCAGAAAAAACAGATGGCAAAACATGTAGTCAGTGAGCTAGACAAATATTTTGTCTCCTATCATTTTACTAGGTTCTCTGCCTTTCCCATGCTGGAAGTTTCTCAATGGGCTTTTCAGGCAAGATCAAGCTGAAGAGAACTGCAGACACTTTACTTGTAGGAGTGGGAGGGGTCTTGTTTCCAGTCAGGAAGCTCCCACTGACCCATTGTCAGCGGGGGACTTCCAGCCAACTCTGCCAAAGTGCCTTATGAATATGTAGGGTGATGGAAGCTGAGTCCATCCCCAGGAGCATCTTTCGTGTGTGCACTGCTGGGCTTGGATCACACACTTCTCGCTGTGGAATGGCAAAAATTGCCTCTGGGCTTACTTAGGCTCAGCCACTTCTCTACCTATAAATGTTCCTAACACATCTCACTGAGGATATGGCTGAGAGATATTCATTGCTACACTGTTTGCACATCACATTTGATAGAACTAAGGTTTTAAAGAAGAGATGAAAGAGTTCTAGTGTAATATTCTGCCAGCATGACCAAAAGTGAACTAAATGTCTGATCCTGGCACCCATGTTACCAGTCATCTATCACAGGAATCTCCTGGCCATCGGCTCTGCTAACATGCCCCATGTCTGGCTGGTAGTATTCTGGAAGGATCATATCTTTCACCTTTTCTTTTTTTTTGACCATTAAAGCCCAGAAAGAAAAAGGAACATATGCAAATCCAAAAATAGTGAGTCAGCCTCAGGATAAAAACAAACAAGCATAAGACTGTCAGTAGCCAGGGGAAACAGGCTGCTCCTCAGAGCCAGGGGAGCTCATTGCCAGTGACCAAGATCTTCAGCCAATGACACTTCTTCTGTGGCAGCTGTCTGTGGGCATCAGGAAGGTATTTGGGAACGTAGAGAAGGTTATGGCTTCGGAAGACCCATCAGGGTTTAAAAGAGTCGTTGTGATAACACTCATTCAAAATCTGAGTCGAGCTGGGGTCAGATGGTTGAGCTCAGGCTATGTAACCCCATCAATGTCCCAAGGGTATTTGGGGAGACACATGTAGACCTTGTTAGATTTTTATGTTTCTAAAGCTATTGCCAGCTCTTTGATGGGGGCTGTCTTGCTGTTGTTTTGTGAGGCTCAATCATTGATTTGGACTTTGTGATTTCCTGAAATCTAGCTCTAGTGAGAGGACAGGGTGGCTAGGTAAAATCATTACCACCCCTGCTGCTGGTCTCTATTACATTTGACCAGAGGCATTGCCAAAAAATAAAAAAATAAAACAAAATGGCCACAAACCTCAAACCCACCACCACAAGGGAAACAATAGTGCCTTCCAGGAATAGAAAAATGAATTAGTCTCCCTATAAAAAGACAATGCAGACAGAGATGTTACACAATTCAATTCCTTGATTTAACAACCTATCTTATACAAAGTAAATAAATAAAAAGAAACAAGTCACTGGCACTTAGTGTTTTTCTGTCAACTGTCAAACGATTCAGAGAGGTTTCCATTGCTGTTCCCATAATGGCAGATAACACAGAGGTGGCTTCACAAATGTGTCAGCTTCTGGAGGCGCAGTGCTGTAGCAGCTCTCCTGCTCTGTGATCTTCTCTAAGAAGAGTAAAGTCTGATTTCCCCTAGCCATGCATCCAGGAGGCAATGATGGTTTTGGCATCTCCAGTTCTTGACACACCACCAACTTCTCATCATATACATTGTTCACCGGAGTCCAAACATTTCGTGACAAATTCTGAACTTGGAAACTCTTAAACATCCATTCCTGAAGTAGGAAGATTATGTATCAAATTGCCATGTGTACATCCATATACATTTTAATGTCAACATTTATCAACATTCTGACATTCTCGTTTCATTTCTACTGCCCATGTATTTTTCAGTTACCTTGAAACATCCCAGATGAATATTCATTTTTTTTTCAGAGTGGCTCTACCAAGGAAATGGCTTTCATTGCTTTGCATGGCATCTGAACGCAGTCATCTGATGATAAATGGGCATGAAGGTTAAAATCCATATCCCTCATAAGACCAGATGGGCTTCAGCCCAAAGTGACATTCCCCAGCCTGTTATGGCCAAGGACCAGTCTTAGAGCCACCATCTTAAAACACCTGCTTACACTCCTGAGATAGCAGAGGCAGCATGTGCTATGTTTGAGAGTTTAACAAAAGCCCAAATGCCAAAATAGCAGCCAAGCTTAAATGGGAGTCCTATAACAAGAAGACTAGAATACTCAGAGCACTAGTAAAAAGAAACCATAATCTATATGTTTATAGTAAATCATAATTTTTGACTGTGAAGAGTCTTAAATACAACTACCCTGATGTGGTTGCTGTTGCTGTGTGTGTGTGTGTGTGTGTGTGTGTGTGTGTGTGTGTGTGTGTGTGTGTGCTGGTTTTTGGGTTTGGCCTCATGGCCTGGGTACTTTTCTTTTCTTTTTTTTTTTTTTTTTTTGCCAGTCCTGGACCTTGGACTCAGGGTCTGAGCACTGTCCCTGGCTTCTTTTGCTTAAGGCTAGCACTCTGCCACTTGAGCCACAGTGTCACCTCTGGCCAGTGCCCCTTCCTGGTGATTTAAAGGCCGAAGCTCCTCCCAAATAAAGCGAGATTGTGCAAGACCCTCTTCTGAGCTGTCTGATTGTCCTCCAGTGAGGGAGGGTTGGGTGCGGGTGGTTTGTTGACCCTTCACCTTTTCTTGGCCCACCTCGGTCAGGACGCGCTTCCCCACCTCTTCCTGCTGGCCAGGAGAGTGCTAGGGGCGAAGGACCCTGACACTCTTCCAGTATTTTTAGTGGTTAATTGGAGATATGAATTTCACAGACTTTCCTGCCCAGGCTGAATTTAAACCATGATCCTCAGATCTTAGCCTCCTAAGTAGCTAGGATTACAGAAGTGAACCACTAGTGCCTGGTAACTCCCCTGATTTTTTTTAAGTTGAAGGAGTTTTGTGCATTATGAATTAGCACACGGGACTCAATTTTAATAGTTAGCCCCAAATCACATGTTCTCACCAATGGAAAAGTCAGGATTGCCTGATTTAACTCCTTCATTTTTTACTATTGAAATTGTCTTCCAAAAGTTCTATTTGGAAAATGCCTTTATCTTAAGATAAAAGCCTGATTGCTTCAGTCTCATACCTTTCCAGCATTATCCTAATGTGAGGACTTTGTTCTCCCAGCCACGCTGACGACCTTCTTTCTGAAATTTCAGCCTCTTTGATCATGGTTGAGCAACTGCTTGAGTTGGTCTACAAAATGTTTGATATGGGGCTGGAAATGTGGCTTAGCAGTAGAGTGCTTGCCTAGCATGCATGAAGCCCTGGGTTCCATTCCTCAGCACCACATACACAGAAAAAGCCAGATGTGGCACTATGGCTCAAGTGGTAGAGTGCTAGCCTTGAGCAAAAAGAAGCCATAGACAGTGCTCAGGCCCTGAGTCTCAAATCCCAGGACTGGCAAAAAAATATTGTTTAATATGATACTCATATCTCTTTCCATGTTGTCTGCTGATGTGCTGAGTCCTGATGTTATGGCGTTTAGAGATGTGGAGGTTTTGAGGTGATTATGTTTAAGGTCATGAGTGTGAGATACTTCTGATGAGATAACTGCTCAGCTAAGAAGACACATCAGAAGGGTGTTTCCCCCTCCTCTCCAACCTCACCACTAGAAAACATGACCAGAAGGCAGCCATCTGTGAGCCAGACAGATAGCTCTCACCAGAATCAGACTTGCTGGCAAGCTGATGTCAAACTCTCAGCTGCTGGAAGTAAACTCCACCATCTATGATATTTTGTTATGGCAGTTTAAGCTGACTAATAGCCTTGATTTTTCCCTTCGCTGCGTAGGCTCAGGATCTCCTGTGGCATACTTAATATTGTTCACACTAACCTCTCTACATGATACATCAAGGGAGAAAACAGGAGGGAGCCCCACCATGAGCTGCACCTTGTAAAGGTCTCAGGAAGGAGGAATGTCTGAACACAGAAGGGGAAGACATAGCAAGATTTCAAAATAGCCAAGAGAGAGGGAGATATGCCACCGAGCACACAGCTTTGCCCTCTCTTGTGGAATTGTGGGCTCCAGCTTCCCGTCACTGAGAAATCTCAAAGCACTCCTAAAGGACAGGTTTCTACAAATGGGAATTGTATTAAGGATACTTCTAAGATAAGAATGGGCTAAACCATCTGTGAAACTTGGGTGACTGAAGAGGCAAAAGTGAAGCGGAGAAGGCAGACTGATTTATCGACTACTTAAGACTCACTCTGCCAGTCTGAAAGAGGTATACCAACTGGTGAGAAGTCTCGGAATTGAGCCTGCCTCTTGTTTTTGCACGTGCAGTTCCTTGAAGACTTAGTCTATTTCTGCCATCACCAAGAGCCTTCTCTTTCAACTCCAAGAAGATACAACGGGTCTGTGATCTATAGTTGACACAGGGCAATAACAAGGTTTCTCAGGTGATCATAATTCCTCATATTTTGCTCTTCTGTGAAAAAGGTGTACATCTACAGGGCCGTTGAATATTCAAATTCAACATGTTCGAAATTGAACTTCAGTAATGCGTAGTGCCTATTTTCTTAGCCAAGCCTCAAAACTTGAAAACTTCCTCTGGACGTCTATGTTCATCTTTATTATGCCTCATTTCTTCTCAGCATATTTATTTCAGGAATTTAGAAAGAATTTTTCCTGGAAGGCATTGCCTCATTCTTTGCACTCACGAACTCACTAAGAGCCAGGTGAAAAGCTTGGCCTCCCAGCTTCCATTTTGCAGGTCTTCTGTTCTCTGAGTCTCTCTCTCCCTTGCCATCAATCCGGGTTGCAGGAAGGACAGGATTGATAGATAATGTCTTTAAGATGAGTGACTAACATAACCCGGAGGGAAGGAACAGCAGAGTCTCGAGGCACAGACCATCCCAAATGAGGTCAATCAACCTGTCAGGAGGGGCTCAGAAGTTCACTGTCTCCTAGGAACCAGATGGCTTCTCTGGAATCTCTCACAGAACTATAACTGAGAAAATGATCATCAGGAACTATTTACTTTTTTGTACTTCTTGCTCCCTGTCCCAACGCTTTCTCTACTTACACCAGAAGCTCATGTCTGTAGCCGGAAGATGGGCTGACATACTTGCTTTGCCATCTCCCAGGATGTGTCCACGCTGTGTGAACGTACCGCCTTTTTCTGTGGAAGCTCTCAAGGTGGGCCTGTGGGCTTCTAAATCACTTGGTCTCTGAAGTAAGCTCTCTACATCCAAGTGTTTCCCTCCTGTCAACTGTTCTCCTTTGGGCTGCCCGAGGTTGCTTTGCTCTGTTCTGTGAGAACAAATCGAATAACTGTATGTTCCTATAAGCATATCATGTAAGGCTTTCTGTTGCTAGTCACAGATCTTTAATAATCTAGGCTGTTCATATTATTACATTTTGTAGCTCTTGGCCCCCGGCTCTACGCAGCGCACACCCCTTGCAGATGCCCTGGTTTCATGATCATTTAGAAATCTGTTCTTTGACGTGTGCTACTATTCCTGCCTTGGATGCTGTGCGTGGTTCTTCACCCAGCTAACCTTCATGGATGTTTGAATCTCAATTATCCACCTGTAGCCATTGTCTAACCCATTACTCCCTACTGTCATAGATTTCCATAACATTCAAGACTTCCTTTTTGGTTGACGGTAATACTGCTCTGTAATCCTTTTCTATTTCTTTGCTCTACTACAGCTCTACTTTAGTTTTCCCTGTTTTAAGGCCAGCGCTGTACCATTGAGGAGCCTGAGCAGCCAGTGCACCTCTATATCATAGCCTGAAGCTTCCTGGAATAACTGCAGAACAGGTCAGTATGAAGCCTGAACAAAATGCAGTCTAAAATAATCAAGGTAGCCAGAGAGACTTCATTTGACCAGAGGTCAGTTCAAGTTAGGATGCTTTAGCCATTGTTTGCAAGATGCTTCACTGCCTTGTTGGATAATTGTGCTGTGTACTGGAATATCAGCAGATAAATATTTCAAGTGCCAGGTGCTCCACCAGGCAATCAAGCCCCTGACAAGTTACTGCCCCCCAATAAGTAACTAATGTATTCATGGCAGGAGGACAGCCCTGAAGTCGATAACAGGTGAAGGCTGACCCCCAGATGTCTTTTGCAAACTTTGACTGTCTTGCTCTTAAGCGACAATGCCCCAGCTAATCAGGAACAGATAACACACTAAAGGTTAACCAATTGCATGTCTTTTTAACTGGGAATCCCCTATACTTGTTTACTATAAAAACCCAGTGGAATCTGTGCTTGGGGCCTTCGTCCATCTTGGCTGTGTCCTTGTGGGCGTAGGTCCGAGCTCCAGCTTGCTAATAAATGACTCTTTGCTTTTGCATGGCAGTCGGCTTCTCGGTGGTCTTTGGGGGGTCTCGAATTCTGGGCGTTTCACCAGATCCATAAGAAAAATCAGTGTTTCTGAGTGAACAGAGTGATGGCCTAAAAGTTGCTCCACTACTAGATGAAATTGTGCAAAACTAAAAATCGCTGTACAACAGGTTCTTTATGTATCAAATAAGAATTGAAACATATTGAACTCATAAAGTTATGATTAGGCAATGAAATACTGCACCTGAACAGGTTTCAAAGGAAAGCACTTCTTCGGAAAAATTTCACATCAGATCTCAATCTTTCCTTTGAGTCCTTTAGTCAATACCAGTGTGTTTACATTTCTCAAATGTATTTGAATTTCATAAAATTTGCATACCCTGAAGACAGACCCAGCTATCGCTTTCATTTTCTGGAAACATTAATAAAAACAGAAGGCACTTAGCTGAGCCATTACATTTGAGACTAGAAATGCAAACAAAAGCATGATACATTAATCTTCTAGTATTCACACTCAAGTTAAGTCTATTATTTTATATATATGGCTATGTTAGTTTGATGTCTCCTCTCTGCAAATAAGCAGCAAAAAATCATAACCCTAAAGGACAACTTTATACAGCTTCCTTGGATACATTCTTCTGCTGGTTTGTCTTCAGATTCTATGGCCCTTAAAGTGGGAAAAAGGCAAATGCCTTGCATTTGCAAAGCTTTTCTCTGCAGGATGACTCACTCTCCTGGCTGTTGTTCATTCTATTTCTCTTGCTTAGGAGCCACTGGGAGGTCAATTTAAAGTTTTCAGGAAGTCAGCGTCCTCACCTCTGGGTTTCTTGCTTAAATAAATAACAAAAGAGTTAAATGGTCATTCCCCAACGGCTGCACTCCGAAAATGACCAAGCAAAAACACTAGGTCACCTTTGGCCCGGTCTTCTTGTGGAACTGGTATCTTCGAGATTATAAAAGCTACTTTCTCTATTGAGGAAAGCTGGTTTCTGTACTCCGAGCAGCAAGGAGCTGGGGTGGGAACTCATTAGATTCCTCTCTTCCCTTTGTCTGACGTGAGACGAGTCCCTGACCACCTGGCAGCTTTAGCCTTGTTTCTCAGGTCCTGGCAGTATTCAAGAAGGCATTGACAGTACTTCCATTTCTTCTTATTTTTCAGGAGAAATGGAATACAATTTTTTCTCCAATTTTTTTCTTAAAAGCAGTATCAATTCAAGGCCAAGAACCTCCAGAGCTACGGAAGATTAGGGTCTTAAGAAAGGTTATGTTTTATGATACATCTATGTATCTGTGCATCCACAATAAGCTATTTTAGTGCTTCTGTTTCCCCAAGCCTGAAGCATGATAACTGATTATTCTGGAATAATCCTTACTGCTGGAAAGGAATGTGGACCGAACCCACCAATGCCTTGGTTCTCTTCTTTTGGTTGACTTCTCCTTACTCACAAACTATCCTGGAACCAGTTATGATATTGTATATTGCCTCCCATTTCTCTTTGAAAACCAGTAAGTTATTTCAAGCCAAGCACTGGTGGTTCATGCCTGTAATCCTAGCTACTCCAGAAGCCTCATTCTGATGTTCAAGATTTGAAGCCAGCACGGGCAGGGCAGTATGTGGGATTCTCACCCCCAATTAACCACATAAAACCCAGAAGTAGAACTATGGATCCAAGTAGCAGAGAGCTAGCCTTGACTGAAAAAAGCTCCAACAACTAACAATTTTTTAAGTTAGTTATTTCAAAAGGATATTTTACAATCATATCCCCTGGGGAAACCTATCATTGGGTATCACAATTGGATGGTTGCCATGAAAATAAACCAAAATAAAACAATTTAATTCCGAGAGTTCTATTGCATCACTGTTCTCTCTTTGCTGGAAAGGGACAGCATTCAGTCTGTGGAAGATATCAAGGAGAGATACTGCTCTTGGCCCAGTCAGAAATACTGAAACTCATTGTGAGGAAGATTTTTACACCTTGTGACACAATGCCATTCTACACTGTGTCCGTCTGCCAATTACCAACGTTGAACATATCTGAGACTTACAGATAATCCTGTCATTATCCTGCCACTCCAAGCACCTGGATCATGAATGAATCTCTTTGCAGTGGTTTACCTCCTACACACTTGCTTTCATAAGGCTATTGGAAATACTTCAGAATTGCTATTACCAAATAATCCAGTCCTAGTAAATATTTACTATTCTTGTGACCCCTTTTAAAAGCTAAAGATCATGATGCAGACATGCAGATATTTGAGGGCCACCCCCAAACAAACCTGCATGCTTAATTTCTTCCCTGCTTTTCACTTATACGCTGTTTGAAAATGTATCCATCTATGAGAAGCACCCATACGGATTTTCACAAACTGAGAATCCATATAGAAAGCGCTCCAATCAAGAGATTGAATTTTGGGGCTGGGGATATAGCCTAGTGGCAAGAGTGCCTGCCTTGGATACACGAGGCCCTAGGTTCGATTCCCCAGCACCACATATACAGAAAACGGCCAGAAGCGGCGCTGTGGCTCAAGTGGCAGAGTGCTAGCCTTGAGCGGGAAGAAGCCAGGGACAGTGCTCAGGCCCTGAGTCCAAGGCCCAGGACTGGCCAAAAAAAAAAGAGATTGAATTTTATCAATATTCTCAAAAGTCTTACATATTCCTCTACGACTACTCTTTCCCAGGTAGGCACCATTTAACTTCTAAACCCTGGATGAATTTCAACTCTTAAAAATAATATCATGCTCAGCCATCCTCTACATATATTTAAGTCAGCTTCATTGCGTTATAATTACAATAAGTGAATCAAAATAATAAGCTTTATTGAGGATGTTACTCTTGAGTATGGAATATTATTATATGGCTATGGACTAAGCATACTAGCGTTTCTTGAGTAGTTTTGTACTTCATGGTGTTAAGATTAATTAATTGAGATGGGTCCAGAGCATCCTTTATTCGGATGCTAATTTAGTAGATTTAATTGAAATCCCACTACTAGGCCAATATTCTTCTAAGACTTCTTCGGGGCAGAAAACGTGAGCCACCATGGAGCTTAGTCAGTTCATACTCCCACTCTCTGAGATCATACATTTTTCTCTACCTGTTGTAAATGTCACAGACAACAGCTACATAGAGCCCATGGAATTTTATAGGCTGTTATCAAAAAGCAGACATCAGCATGGCGAACATCTCTATGGTTTGAGGAGTGACTATAGATTTCCATGGTAAAAGTAGTTTAGTTCCACAGAGAACAAACAAGCCTAAAGCCTCTCATTTCAAATCCATATTTTTAAATATTCAGTAGTTTCTCTTCAGCTACACATTAGAAAAGAGGACATAGAGGATTCTGGAGGAAGACACAAAGGTTTAGGCTATTCTGTGCCTCCACAAAAGGTTTCGTCCATTGTTTAGTAATGAACAACTTTTTTATATTCCTTTATCATATTGTGACCTTATTAATGGCCTCAATGTTTTGTGTTTTCCCCATGTCTACCTATGGATTTTGTAAGCAATCATGATTGACTTACATACTTTCTTCTTTTTGCTGTTTTAATTTCCCAGTAATTTCTCGTGTTATCTCCTGTGAATGAGCCCTTAGTAGGTAATGTAAAACTGAGGAATTACAGAATGTGATGGGCTATTCTGGTAGAACAGAGTGGATCCTATTTCTGAACCCTGGAAAATACACTCCTAAAGCCTTAACGACATACTAAGGCCTTAACAAGCATCCTAAAATCTTTTCAGTGCACTGGCCAGAACCAGGTGCACCCAGGATTGATTTCTTCATGAAACCTTCCTGCAGCAGTGTAATGAAGATATTGGCAATGTCAATGACATCTTTCCATGAGCACAGTTGATCACTAATGCATTGGAATTGGCCAGACATATAGCTATCAATGTTATTTTCTTGAAAGGATTGATCATTTATAAGGCTACAGAATAATGAGCTCATAATTTTATTAGAAAGGCTGCATGTATTAACCTTTCAAAAATAACAAAATTCAGTGCAAGTAAGTAGTTGTTTTTTAGTTAAATGATTATGCAGGTCTCAAAAGTTACAGTGTACTGAGCTAGGCATCCATATGCAAAACAAATCTATAAATAACTCCATATACACCAAGTCTTTCAAAATCAAATCCATTTTTACCAACTTTCTAGCCAAAATTGCCTGTTTGTAGCTAATTTTCTCTTGCATAATTTAAATAACTTTCCCCTTGGTGTTTTCTCAGTAGAGACAGGGAAAAATAAGTCATGTCCTTTACATAGAAGAATGAAAGTGTTGATTATTTAGAATTTTAATTTTTATAAAATATAATTACAATTGTCTTCGAAGAAAGGAGAATAGCAAAAATATTCTGCCAGACATTCAAATTTTAAAGTATTTACCAGTATTATACATGTAAGTTTGAGTAGCTCCACAAAATTAAGTGTCTAGGGTGGAGTTTTCAATAACACTGTGCACCCCTTGGCTAGTTTCATTACATCTCTGAATTATAGGATTTCAGAGAATAGAAAATCTCCACTCTTTGTGCCTTTGTAAGGATATGTAAAATATAGAATGTGGAATTTGGGGGAAGCTAGAAAAGAAGTTGGTGAAAATTATTATTGCTTTTATGCACTTTCTTAGTTTTTGATTTTTAGATACAATTATTATCTTCTACTTACATATAAGTAGCTTCCAACAGTTCTAGAAAATTACCTGAGGGCCTAGAAAGACTCTACCTGGACAAATATAAACATTTCCTATTATGGGCTAGCAAATGATCTTAGAGAGATACAATTATATACAATTATAAATTAAAGAGAATAGTGAAGTGTTATAATGTTACTCAGAATGAAAGGGACTTTAGACATGACCTGATTCAGAATTCTACTTTAACACATAAGAATTCTATTTTAACACGTAAGAAAATAGTCCCGATGACACAGTCAGCAGTTGCAGAGGCTCATAAACAGAAAACAACTATCCAAATGTCTGTGGAATCGTGACACTCATCTATTCTGAATAACCTTATTATTTCTGTCCCTTGTACTTCTCCTGTTGAAAGAGCTTAGCATTTCTTGATTGACAGAGGCTTGTTTCGAACCTGGTGCTCCTAGGAGAGTTGGGTATTGATGAGAGGTGTAGCATACAGCACACAGAGGCCAGCTTCATGAGCCCTTTCCCTTGTCCTAAATGAGGAGCGCATGCGCCTTGACGGCAGGGTTGGTACCAGCGATGCTGTTGTTTTCCTCACCGTGAATCAGGATGCAGACTATTTGCTCATTCTGGAGGAGTGAAGAGGCTGACAGATGAGAAGCCTCCAGCAGCTCCCTGTCAGCTGGAGATGAAAGGGGTGCTTCGCGAGGGGCGGGGGCTGGCACAGCTGCTATTGACTCTGGAGCTCAGGGCATGTGTCTCATACTACCTGTCTTTCAAAGAAGTCTGTTTCCTCTGTGAGAAGAAGACCTATAAATCCCAATGAATACCAAGGGGTAAGTGATAAATAGGCCTGATTCTCCCGTAGACACCAGTCTGCGGCAGGCTTTGATTTATTCTACCCATTCCCCTGGGCACATCGAAATTGCTTGAGTTTCAGCTACAGACACTTATACCAGACAGCACCTTGGCACATCTGCTGTAAAACCAGGCTCCGTCTCACTCGCAGACTGGAGAGGACTTGTAATAGTGGAAAGAGGGACGGACCAGAATCTCAATGATATAGGTTACAGTGAGGGATTAACTCTGTGGTTATATTCCTTCTGTCTACCCATTGATTGTTGTTAATGTTTAATTCCCAAATCAGATCATTGCTGACATACCTTTTCGATACGATTCTGTGATTTCTAAATGTGGGGTTATAATAACACACACAATGTAACAGGACATGCTTTGGGCTAGACCTCAGGCAAAGACTTTTTACATAGACATATTTATTCCCCCAAATAGGACTTTGGTGAGGCCAGATGCTGGTGGTTCACATTTGTAATCCTAGCTACTCAGGAGGCTGAGATCTGAGGATCATGATTTGAAGCCAGCTCTAGCAGAAAAGTCTATGAGACTCCTACCTATAACTAACTACCAAAGCACTGAAAGTGGATCTGGAACTGGGGCTCAAGTGGTAGAGCACTTGCATTGAGTGACAAAGCTAAGGGAGAGTGACCAGCCCTGAGTTCAAGCCCCAGTACTGCCACAAGTAAACCAACAAACCAAAAACAGGCCTTTGATGATTTCCAAGTTGTTAATGATTCATATATGAGGAAAGTGATGCAATTTATTCTTGGTCCTAGTTTATGAGTGTGGAGTGATCTTCAAACCTCTTTCCATCTGATAATAGAATCAGGGTGTTAATATGCAAGTGCTATGAAAAAGGCCACACCCCTTGGGACTGGTTTTCCCAAGAGTCTAGATTACTCTAGAATTCCTTGAGTCCAGAATTTCCATAGGATTAGGGGTTTTTCCTGCCTGTCTCCTCTCAGATGCCTGCACCAGCCTTGCCTCTATAATGAGATAACATTAAGCATTGCTTTCCTGAAACATCAGGGGCACTTTTGTGCTTGCCTTAGAGTTCTTATGTAAAAAGAAAATAGCTTTTTCTCCCCTTAGATTGTTTCAGTTTAGAATGTGACTTATAAATTAACAGAGATGGTGGCAATTAAAATTAATCATATTGTTAGATACAGTTGCATATTTATAATTGTCTAGATGAGGATAATCCTTGTTGACTTAAAACATTGGAAGCATAAAATGCATGAGATGCTAGAATAAATATGTTTAAATTATGCTGTAATTTTGAGTGTTTTCGAAAGAGGAATTGGCTAATAAAGTTTTGATTCATTCTGTTTGGTCTTTCTGCTAGGAAGAAATAAGAGGTCAGATGAGCTGGAAATGAAACAGTATGTTCTAGTGGTAGATCCTAAAATGGGCCCCAATTTTATAATAACCACAGGCAGTTTACTTCAATTCATAACTGGCTTTTCCATTTGCAAAACTAGTTAATAATACCTAGCTTACAAGCTTATAGATATAAGTATGTCCAGATCATGAAGTCCTGTCTGCTGAATAATAGCAGACTATTTCTTCCTCTACTTAGTTCATAGATATGAAAAAGATGAGTATGATTATATTGCTAAATTTAAAAGTTTCAATTTTTTTTTCCTGCCATGAAAAGTCAAGTTATATTCTTCAGCTGGCATGCAACACCTCCCACAATCCAACTAGAGTTTTCCTGGTCTGGTAGGTGTTATTCATGATGAACTGAACATTTCCTTTTTTTCTTGCCTCAACAGTAGTGGTGGGTAATTCATGTGGAATCCATGTTCTTTCTGTTTGTAACATGAAGTTTTCTATCTACCTGGATTTATCCTCCTCTTTCCCAAGTTCTCCTTGTTGTTCACGTTGATGTAGAATTTTCAGCTTCTTGAAAAAATGCCTTTTGCAGACACTGCTTGTCTCTGGCTGGCTCTTTCTTACTCCCAAGTGAAGGTGAGCGGTGTGGCCATCTTGCATTCCACCCCTCACTTGGCTCCAAACACTGTTAACAGCCAGAACCAGATCTTCATGTTCCCACATTTCCTTTTGCCCCCTAGTGGAGGAGGCATAAATTACAACAAATAATCCAGCAGAAATCATCTTCGAAGCTCATTTATCCTGATTCTCCAAAAGGCACTTAAAAGATATATTCCAGAAACGAATGAATCATTAATATATTGATATTATTAAGATTTAAAAGTCTCAAATGATAGATCACAAATGACAAAATAACTTTTGAGATAACTTAATTTACTGTAAGTATGTCACATGAACGAAACTGAAGAATGTTTTACATATCTGCCATGATCTCAGGTTGACAAGACAATTGAATTTACATGAAAATAGAAACTTTTATATAAAACTCTGAAGTTGGGGCTGGGAAGGTGGCTTAGTGGTAGAGTGCTTGTCTAGCATGCATGAAGCCCCGGGTTTGATTCCTCAGCACCACATATTATAGAAAAAGCCAAAAGTGACACTGTGGCTCAAGAGGTAGAGTGCTAGCCTTGAGCAAAAAGAAGCCATGGATGGTGGTCGGACCCTGAGTCCAAGCCCCAGCACTGGCAAAAAAAAAACAACAACAACAACAACTCTGAAGTTATAGGAACATAATTATAACATAATTTTTCAGTATCTCTAATGCTAAAAACCTGAATTTTCAGAAAATGTATTTCCTTTAAATGATTGAGCTGTAGTTTGTGTGTCTCCCTAAGGTTCTGGGAAGTTTGGTACTCAGAAAATCAAGGTGGAGGTGATGGAATTTTTGAGACATGGGAACTACTGGGATTTTATTATTCATTATTCCATCTCTTCCTTTAGAAGAGATTACTACAAGTCTCTGAGAATGTCAGTTCCCATGAGCACAAATTGGTTTTAAAAAGTGATTCTGTGAGGATTTGTTTGTGGGGGAATTTAACTTTTTGAGTTCTAAGTATATTTTAGCTATGAGGCCCTTGTCTGTTGTATGGCCAGTGAAGATCTTCTTCCAATCTGTGGGCTTTCAATGTATCTTGCAAGTATGTCCTTCGCTGTACAGAAGGCAGTTTCATGCAATCCCATTTGTACAACTTTTCTTTGATTTGTTGTGTTCCTTGGCCTTTATTAAGAAAGTTCCTGCCTATGCAAAGGAACCCGAGTGTTTCCCCCATTCCTTCTTGCAATATTTTTAGGGTATCTGCTTTTACCTTGAGCTCTTTGATCCATTTGGAATTGATTCTGGTGCAGGGTGATATATAAGAATTTAGCTTTAGTTTGCTACAGGTGTTTAACCAATTTGCCAGCACCATTTTTTAAAGAGGCTGTTTTTCTTCCATCTTACTTTTTTAGCTCCTTTATCAAAGACTTGGTGGCCATAGGTCTGCAGGTGAATTTCTGGGTTTTCAGTTCTATTCCATTGGTCCTCAGGCCTGTTCTAGTGCCAATACCAAGCTGTTTTATTATTATTATTATTATTATTATTATTATTACTATTATTACTACTATTATTACTACAGCTTTGTAATAGAGTTTGAAGCTTGGTATTGATAGTCCTTCAGCACTGTTCTTTCTGCTCAGGACTGTTTTTGCTATTCGGGGTCTTTTATTGTTCCATATGAATTTTTGGATTGGTTCATCTATTTCATTAAAGAATGTTGTTGGATACTGCCCCATTAGTAAGTGGGCTAAAGACTTAAGGGGAGACTTCTTTGAAGAGGAAATGAGATTGGCCAAGAGGTACATAAAGAAGTGCTCAACATCACTGGCCAAAAAAGAAATGCAAATCAAAACAACACTGAGATTCCACCTCACCCCAGTAAGAATGGCTATTATCAAGAAAACTAATAACAACAGATGCTGGCAGGGATGTGGCCAAAAGGGAACACTATTACACTATTGGTAGAAGTGCATTCAATCACTCTGGAAAGCAGTATAGAGGTTCCTCAGAGCTCCCCTATAACCCACTTTTGGGCATTTACCTAAAGGATCACAAGCAAGACAATAGTAAAGCTACCATCACAACCATGTTCCTTGCAGTAATATTTACCATAACTAAAAAATGAAACCAACCCAGCTGCCCCTCAGTAGATGAATGGATCAAGAAATTATAGTGCATATACACAATGAATTCTATGCTTTTTTTTTTTTTTTTTTTTTTTGCCAGTCCTGGGGCTTGGACTCAGGGCCCGAGCACTGTCCCTGGTTTCTTTTTGCTCAAGGCTAGCACTCTGCCACTTGAGCCTCAGCACCATTTCTGGCCGTTTTTCGTATATGTGGTGCTGGGGAATTGAACCCAGGGCTTCATGTATATGAGGCAAGCACTCTTGCCACTAGGAAATATTCCCAACCCCAGAATTCTATGCTTCTTTTAGAAAGAATGGCATTGCTCCATTGGTAAGGAAATGGAAAGACTTGGGGAAAAAAATCATACTAAGTGAAGTGAGCCAGACCCAAAGAAACATAGACTCTATCGTTTCCCTCATTGGCAATAATTAGTACATGTCTAGGATAGTCCTAACAGATTATCACAATAGCTCAGTAACTATGTACATATGATTACATAAGATAATGCTAGGCCAAATGAACTCCAAGTTGTGGAAATAAGTGTTTTTTACATTGTTAGTTTCAACATGTGAAATTATGCCTTTTTCTTTTGTTTTTCCTCCCTATGTTTTAACTCCTGTTGTCACTGTATTTGGATTTGGTACCCTGGGTATTGTATATATGTTTATCTGAACTAGGGAAGGGAAAGGGAACATCCAAATGGTGAGACAAAGGGCAAAAAGTGAACCAATGCAACAGCAATACTTCCAAGACAATACGTTGTAAACCAACTGTACAACTCAGGGGAGGAGGGAATTGGGGAGGAGGGAAAGTGGGAGAAAAAATGAGGGAGGAGGTAACAATTTTGTCAAGAAATGTACTCACTGCTTTACATATGTCACTGTATCGCCCCTGTACGTCACCTGGACAATAAACAATAATTAGAAAGTGATGCTGACCCCTTTCTGTCTCCAGCTTCTTTTCATACTTTGTGAACTCTTTCTCTTGAATAGAACCCCAGCCCAAAGCCATTTGCCCTTCTGTGAGAAAGCAGAGGCTCTCACTAGAGTCAAGGAGATATGCTTCTTGGCCTTAGACTTTCAAAAACGTGAATTAAATGAAGATCATTTTTGTATAGAGTACTCACACTGAGATACATTGTTGTAAGCAACAGAAAACAGACTAAGACAAATCTTATTATAATTTGAAGAAAAATGTAATTACTAGGAAACTCAGGATGAACTTCAGACAGACATGTGGTGTTTAGCTTGTGATTTTGTGGCTATGTATCGTGCGAGGGAAAACAAAAGTGAGAGTGATATAATAGCTTTTTTTGATGAGATGTCTCCTATCTTCTGTTTGCTTTAGCTATGCCTTTGAGTTTCAAACTTCTCTGCCAGTCTATATCAAGTAAGTATTTCCTACGGTATAGCAAAGTATCTTCATTCCATTAGTCATGATATTTTCCCAGTGCAATTTAGCCTCTATAGAAATTATTCTGTAAATTTCCATCCTGAGTGACAATGAGTTGACCTGCTCAGATTGCAAATATTGACCATTGCAACTTCACCTTCCAGTCATTTGCAGTGCAGAATATGCTGCCACTGTCAAGACTCAGGTATTATTAAAACTCTTCTTTAGTTCTTTTACAAAAGTGGTCATGGATTTCTAGTGCAATGCATATATTGAGTCCACTGATACATTACTGTGGGGCATATGATTTTTTTTTAAAAAAAGAGAGAATAATTCTATTATCTAGACAGATTTTCAAGATCCTTGAAGGTATAGAAACAGTATCCCCAAGTAACACAGAATCAAGCTTGTTCACATGAGATAGTCGGGAATGAACATGGGATAGAGTTTAGGATCCCTATTTGGAAGTAGAGAAAATGAATTATGAAAGAAGAGACTCAGTGCCTTAAGATCTCAGGGTACATCTTTGTATCCTATAACAAGGACCAAAATGTTTGCCTTGTGAATCTCTAACATAGTTGCCTAAACTAAGTGGCTACTGCTTTCATAGAACTTTCTTAGCCCCAGTCCTTTCTTTCTTAGTCAAGGATGGGGTTCCTCCCCTTCTCTCCCCTCCCCTCTCCTTCCTTTCTTTTCCCTTCCCTCCCTCCCTTTCTTTCTGTACTGGTTCTAGGGCTTAAACTCAGGGTCTGGGCAGTCTCAGTTTTTTCACTCAAGGCTAGCACTATACTACTTGGGCCGCAGTTCTACTTCTAAATTTATTTATTTTTATTTATTTATTTTTGCCAATCCTAGGGCTTGAATTTTGGGCCTGAATGCTCTCCTTGAGCTCCTTTTTCTCAAGGTTGGCATTCTACCACTAGAGCCACAACTCCAGTTCTGACCTTTTCTGTGATAACTGGAGGAAAGAGTCTCATGGATTTTTCTGCCAAGGCTGGCTTTGAACCCCATTCCTCAGATTTTAGCCTTCTAGGTAGCTAGGTTTACAGGTGTGAGCCACAAGTGCCTGGCTTTTTTTTTTTCCAATTTATTTAAGGCCCAGCAAAGCATTGTCATTCTGCTTGTTTGTTAACTGTATTATTTTTGTCTTTTCTTTCTTGGTACTGGTGATGAAACCCAGGATGTTGTACTTGCTAGGCAAGTGCTTTGCCACTGAGCTACATCCTAGCCCCTGAATTTTTTAAATTTTTGTTTTATTTTTTTGCTAATTAAATCGAGGTAAGAGTCTCACAGAATTTTTTTTTTTTTTTTGCCATGGCTGGCTTTGAACTACAATCCTCAGATTTCAGCCACCTGAGTAGCTAGGATTACAAGTGCTGGGTTATTTATATACTTTACCACATCCCTGCCTTTACTACATCTAGTTCTTTTCCATATCTCAAGGTCTATCTGGTAGTACTTAAACTATTTTCCTAGTATGTAATCTTCTTCCAGTAGAACTAGGTTCTTCCAAACAATTCTACATTTTTATGCCTGGGTGATCTCGTAAGCCTCAAAACCATCTCTTCCTTAATAGACAATTTCCTGTGACCTTGAAACATCAGACTCATCAGCAACTTGAAGCTGGCTGACCCTGTCTATTTCTCAAATGTGTTCTGTATTTACCCCTTACAGCTTTTCAGCTTCAGAAATTACCCTGGGAGTATATGGAGAATGCTGAGAAACTCTCTTAGATATTGAAAAGGTGATCACATGTAGAGGGTAGAAAATCCTGAAAACCTGACTTAACAGAATTCTTTTTTTTTTTTTTTTTTTTTTTTTGGCCAGTCCTGGGCTTTGGACTCAGGTCCCGAGCACTGTCCCTGGCTTCTTTTTGCTCAAGGCTAGCACTCTGCCACTTGAGCCACAGCGCCACTTCTGGCCGTTTTCTGTATATGTGGTGCTGGGGAATTGAACCCAGGGCCTCATGTATACGAGGCAAGCACTCTTGCCACTAGGTCATATCCCCAGCTCCCTTAACAGAATTCTTATAATTAGACAGTGCAGAGACAACAACAACAAAAGAAGTTTTAAACTTAAGACCCAGTTGAAAAGCTCAGGAGAACCTGAGTAGAGACTGCCTTGTCAGGAGAGACTGCTTGTCATCTCCCCTTTTAGACTACCTAAGTGAATACTTCCGTTTTGTCAAGTGTTTTTGTCATTGAAGTAACTACTCTATAACTGCATTGATTCATCTTTAAAGGGTCAGCTTAGGAATATTACAATTCTGTGTAACCCTCTATGTACCCTTGTAACAAAACAGACTGGTTCTTCTGTGTTTGTTTCTATCATACTTTATTCCTTTTTTAAATATATATATTTTTTATTATCAAACTGAATTACAGAGAGGGTACAGTTTCATACATTAGGCATTGGATACATTTCTTGTACTGTTTGTTACCTACTTTATGCCTTTGTCCTTATGTTTACGCAAGACTCTACTTACTTATTGTTCTGGATCCTCTATTGATAACATTTTCCTGTCAACATAAAGGAAGTAATTGACCTTTGCTATTTTAAACAACTGAAACATATCTTATATGCAAAATATTTACATTGGATAGAAAGATCATGTTTTTAAGTTTGTTTTTTGTTTTACTGCTAAATTATTGTGTCCAAACAAACCTTTGTTTAATTAAATTCAATAAGGAAAAAGTAGTACAAATAATTCCTTTTCCAACTATCCCATTTTTTTTAGTGTTGTCTCCAAGTTGTAAGTTTTAAAACCAAGTCACTCCAAGAAGCGTAATTAGAATTTCTCCTATAGAGGAATAGAATGTTTAACATTCTCAGTGTCTGCTGAGTTGCACACTAGTAGCAATAAATGTTTTTGGTCTCTACAGTTGTTGGAAGAGATGTGTCATGTATACAATTAAATGAAAATGTCAGCTCAGCCTCGTTCTTGCGTTGTTATTTTTTGTACTAGAGTTATTCAATTATGGCCAAGCTATGATCAGAAACTTTTTCTGAGCACTTCTCATTTTGCTAGCAAGGGCTAGTTAAGGCACAGTATATGATGTAATGAACGAATCCACTTACACTTAATATATGGAGCTCGATAGACTGGGCATAATAAATATGTGAGTGTTCTACTCTCAACCTATGTTCACTGTGCCGTGCCAACTTTCCAGACTAGCCCTCACTCTGTATGGCCCATGTTCAAAGACTGCTTCTTAACTTGGGGTTGTTTTCTTTAACCTATTCAAAACTTCAGTATACATACTCCAGATTCTCCAGGAAAACATGCTAGAATAGTTCATACGGGTTGAAGGAATAGGAGGTTATATTTCACAAGTATTACTACATACATGACTTGTCAGTATAAATATGTCCTGCAGTATGAGGGCACATCTAGTCTGCTTCTAGATGTTGTCCCTGTCTCCTCTGCTGGTGGCTTTTCTCTCCAGACTGTACCAATGTCGTTTGACTAAGGCTGCTGCATTTCAGGTAGACAGACAGAAGGACCACAGAGGAGAGGAGGTTGCTTGCTGCCTCCTTGTGTGAGTCTTTGTGTGTCTGGCCAAGTCGGGCGCTGTGATTAGGATGAGATGCAGATGTCAGCTGTGCGCCATGGTGTCTGAGGCTGGATGGCTGACAGACTGATTTGGCTATGCAGGTGACAGTCTGCATTCTCGAGGCCTTGTGGGAGTGCCTCTCTCTGCTTGGGAAGAAAAGATGTCTTGGGGTCAGAACAAGGGTGTTATTTATTTCCCAGACTATGAAGATTTGGAGGCTAGAGATCAAGCTATAACTTATAGGATTTCTTGTAAAGTTTCTGGCAACTCAAGTAGGTGCTTAATGAAGTCTGCTAAATGATTATAGATATACATAATCCTTCTTCCATTTTCACTCCAACAAATTGATTTCCAAATGAGAGGAATAATTCATCTATCTTCTCAAAATGGATACATATTTTTTTTTTCTTTCCAGGCTTATCTCTGCCACTTGCAAGCTGGGTAAGTTTATGGCAAGTTAAATATAGCAATCAGAGCCATATTTTCTGTATCTCTTAGAAAAACACAATAATGCCAACCTGATGTACCATTGATATAATTAAATAAGATGACTTAAAATAAGCTGTGTGGCTCACAGGGTAGTTTCTTAATAAATAGCAATCATCTCCATCTCCTTTTATTGAGTAGGAGTACAAAGTTGTTATAACTACAACAAAAGATTATGTATAAGTGCATACTGGTCTTGTTCTCTATATGCACTACCTTTAATTTCTCCAATAACATTTTACAGTAGATGTTATTATTATTTCCATTAGAGTTAGTGGCCATATCCTCTACATAAGGAAGTCAATATAAATTAGATTTAAATGCAGATCTGTCTAATTGTATGAGTAGCACAAAAGTTGGTAACGGTCCTGTTTGCTATAGGCAGGCTCTTAGGAAGATACTTAACATAAAGTGTCACATTAAAAAAGTTTTTATCTTTATCTATTGCCCTCACTAACACAGACATGCGCGAAGGGGAAAATACTGATATACAATACTGATATACAATAATACACTAGTGTGTAATAACCCTATCATCAGAAACTAGAGTCATAAAGCATTATGGTTATTTTTGTTCTCATAGAAAAACTTAAAAAATGTGTTATAGTCAAGACCTTCAGACCACATGATAATTTGTTTATAAACATAAAATAGTTCATTTTCAACATGGATATCCGTGACTGTTATCAGCTTTTGAGTTACTTGATAGACAAGCATTTTACCACTTACGCCATGTCCCCAGCCACTAATTTTTCAATGTTATCTTAATGTAAAATATTTCTTGATGTGGTCATAGATCATACGTAATTGACAGTAGCAAGAATGTACCCCTGAATTTAAATCCTAGAACCATAAAATTTAATTCAAAATGAATATCTAACTGAAGGACACAAAAATCTTGAGGGAGAATCACATGTATCTCAAATAACACATCAAAAAATTAGCCAGTTAATAAAATGCAAAGGAGGCTGGAGGTGTAGCTCAAGTGATAGATTCCTGGTCTAGCAATGACAAAGGCCTGAGTTCAAACTCATTAGCAAGAAATGACTCACTACCTTACATATGTAACTGTAACCCCTCTGTACATCACCTTGACAATAAAATTAAATTTAAAACAAATAAGGAAAGAAAAAAGTTAAAATAACTGTTCAAAAATATTTAATCAACTCCTATCTATTTTGCTATCCTCTAAACTAAACAATTTGATTCTCTACTCTACTACTGTTCTTCATGATAATTTTTGTGCCAGAACCATGGACATATTTTTAATATGGTTATGTATTATAATTTAAATTCTGGTACTGTGATACTTCTAGTATTACTGTGGCTCCTCAGAATATTTTGTGCTTCCATGTGAATGAAGGTAAGGATTGGGTTTTCTAATTCTCTAAAGAATGATAACAAGATGACTCGTCTATCAGTGAGAGTCTGTCTGTCTGTGCTTTTAAGTTCAGTAGTGTTGTTTAATGAAATTGGGTGCACTGACATTCACTGCACAGATGTTAGCAATGGTTATTTCCCCTTAAGAGGTTGTTTCCTTTACTGATAGGAAGTAACCATTTTTCTTTTCTTATTGGTTTTGGTTTGAGCACTATCAGCTGTGACTATAGCTATTCCTGCCTATTTTCAGGATCCATTTGCCTGATAGATCTTTTCCCACCATTTTACAATAAGCCAATGTTTGATTTTTGTCAGTAAGATATATCTCTTGCAGGCAATGAATGGTTGGGTCGTGTTTCTTAATCTAACTTTTCATTTGATTGGAGAATTGAGGCCACTCACATAGAGTGTTATTGAATAGCATGTGGCAACTCCGGCCCTTTTGTTGTTGTTGTTGCTGCTGTTTAGTGTTTAGTTCTTTCCTATTTGGTTTTCTACTCATTTAGTAGGATTTATTTTTCCTCTCTTTTATGGTTATGTTTATCTTCCATTTATATGTGTAAGATTCTTTTGTGTATCTTCTATAGAGTTAGTTTAGTGGTCATAACTTACTTGGTTTTGTTGTTGTTGTTGTTGTGGAAAATGTTTTATTTGTCCACAGTCATGAATTGCTAGGTAGATTAATCTAGGTTGGCAGTTGTTTACTTTGCTTGCTTCACATATACCATGCCCTCCTTTCTTGTAAGGATTTATGGTGGGCTTGGTACTTTTCTGTACTGCTTTTAATATTCTTTCCTTCTTCTGTATTCTTAATGTTTTACCTAAAATGTGTCCTGAGTAGATTCTTTTCTAGTCTAATATGTTTGGGTATTCTAAAGCTGTTTCGTACCTGAATGGATGCTTCTCTCTCAATATTTGGGAATTTTCCTTATTATTTGATTTAATGTTTTCTTTTTTCAAAATTTTATTTTATTGTCAAGGTGATATACAGAGGGGTTACAGTTACATACATAAGGTAGTGAGTACATCTATTGTCAAACTTATTACCTCCTCCCTCATTTTTCTCCCATCTCCCTTCTTCCCCAATCACCTCCCCACCCCCGCCAGTCGTACAGTTAATTTTCAATATATTGTCTTGTATTACTGTTGCACTGGTTCACCCATTAACCTTTGTCTCACCATTCTGATGTTCCCTTTCCCCAATTCAGATTAGCATATGTATAATACCCAGGGTACCAAAATCAAATACAGCAACAACAGGGGTATGTTTTCTATTTGTCCAGTATGCCTATTATTCTTAGGTTTGGTCTCTTAGTTGTAGCCCAGAGGTTGCTTGTTCTACTCCTACTCCTTCATTTCCACCCCCGCCCCCTTAGCTCTCCATTGCCCGCAAGCCCTAATATCCTGTCTTTAATTTGATCTTATGTACTGCAGACACTTTCCACAGAGTTGCATTATCTTACTTTTCTAAGCTTTGTTCTTCTTGACTTTCAGTTTGATTTTTTTTCAGGATTTCTGTATCATTACTGAATTCTTCTTTTATATCCAGCATTGCCTCCCTTCTTTCAACTGTTTTGTCTTTTCTTTGAGTTTCTGTAGCTGTTTCTTTGCATCTTCTTTGAATTCCTTCAGTTTTCTATATATGTCCTCATTCATTTTCTTGATTATTCTTACAGTCTCGCTTTTGACTTCTTTTGTCTCTCCTTAGCATCTATGACTATGGAGTCATCGGCTTGTGGAGATGCCATTCTGCCTCGTTTCATCACATTATTGTTCTTCAGTTGAGATCTATCTATGTGAGGTCAATTCATTTGCTATTTCAGTCATTTGCAGTGAAGTGTAAGTGTTTGCAGTGCTGAGTTGGAATTGTTTGCTGGAATGGTTGCTGTGAAGTTTCCTTTGGCAGTATTGGGGAAGAACTTGAATCGTTTCTGTAGTCATACATTGTGACTTGTTTCAGCCATCCGCAGAAAGTCACCAACCTCTAGGCACCTTCACTAACTGAGATTCTCTTGGTGCTTTGAAATTTCAACTTCCCTGTGTCTAATCTGCTCTCTTCCAAGTCTACTTCTCTGGCTGTCTCTGTTCTATTCACTCAGCCCCTGTGGTGTATCTCAGTCTGTAGGCTTGCCTGGATTCCAGTTTCTAATAAAGAACTAATATAGACTGATCTGTAGAAGCTCATGAAATGTAAGCTCTCAACTAGCAGAGCTGAGTGCCACTTTTCTGGTGTCCTTCAGAAATGGATGAAACTGCTCTCAGGAGTGGGGTGGGGCTGCCAATAGCTTCCATGATTCTGTCTGTGAGCCCTCAAGTTGTCGGAGTCAATTCCCCATTTTCTATCTGCCAACCTCAGATGGCAGTCTTCCATCCAAGAGAGAAAGAAGAATATACAAATCATAAACTATTTGATAAATAACAATTTAAAAGACATTCTATCAATCATTGCATTAAATATAAATGGGTCATATATTTCAACCAGAATAAAAAATACTTAGGCTGAATAAGTGTTTAAAAAGATCAATATATATTCTGCAATCAAGAACCTTACTATAGCTTTGAGGATATGCATTTTCTGAAATTAAAGTAATGGATTATTGCATGTAAGTGGTAGCTCAAAGAGAGCTAGAGTTTATATGTTTATATGAGATCAAGATACTATTTAAGGCAGTGAGTACATTTCTGGTCAAACTTGTTACCTCCTCCCTCATTTTTCTCTCACCTTCCCAATTCTGCCCCCCTTGCATATGTAGCTGTAACCCCTTTGTATATTACCTTAATAAAATAAAATTTAAAAAATAAAAAATAGGGGCTGGGGATATGGCCTAGTGGCAAGAGTGCCTGCCTCATACACATGAGGCCCTGGGTTCGATTCCCCAGCACCACATATACAGAAAACAGCCAGAAGTGGCGCTGTGGCTCAAGTGGCAGAGTGCTAGCCTTGAGCAAAAAGAAGCCAGGGGCAGTGCTCAGGCCCTGAGTTCAAGGCCCAGGCCTGGCCAAAAAAAAAAAAAATATGGGGCTGGGGATATAGCCTAGTGGCAAGAGTGCCTGCCTCGGATACACGAGGCCCTAGGTTCGATTCCCCAGCACCACATATACAGAAAACGGCCAGAAGCGGCGCTGTGGCTCAAGTGGCGGAGTGCTAGCCTTGAGCAAAAGGAAGCCAGGGACAGTGCTCAGGCCCTGAGTCCAAGGCCCAGGACTGGCCAAAAAAAAAAAAATAAATAAAATAATAATAATGATAATAATTTTAAAAAAGATACTACTTAAGTCATTAAGTTTAAAAGGACTAAAATCATACTCAGCATCTTAGTCAATCACAAATATTTCAAACTAGAGCTCAGTAAAAATAAATAAATATAATTACATAAATACGTAAGCAAATGGAAATGAAAAGCTCATAAGCACATGGAATCTAAACAACAAACTGATGAGCAACTAGCGAGTGAAAGAATAAATAAGAAAGGAAACTATAAAATTCTGCACCAAAGTGAAAGAAATACAAGACACCAGAATTTAAGGATTGTAGCAAAAGTAGATTTGGAGGCAAGTTTTTACCAGTAAGTGTTCACATTAACCGAGCAAAAAGTTCTCAAATAAATGTCCAGATTTTACATGTCAAGTAAAAAGAAAAAAGAACTAAAATTTATAGAAGGAAGTAAATACTACAGATCAGAATAGAAACAGATGAAATCTTTACTAGAAAATGATACAAAATATCGATGAAATGAAGTTTCTTTTTAGAGGAAAAGTTTGTCAAATTATTTGCTAGACTAAAAAGAGGAAGAAGACTTACAAATAAGTAAGAGAGGAGACATTATAATCAATCTCTCTCTCACACACTTTATAAGATATGTGTTTCATAACTTTAGCAAATCTCCAATATAATTTGGTTAATCAGTGTTATTTTGTCATAAATGACATGTACAGAAATTATTCATCACAAATAAATGAAATTTCTTTCCATTTGAACAACAGCATTCCATTTTCCTCACAGTATCCAGTACTAGAGAGAATGTGGAATTTTTGAAAAGCCCTGGTATATTTTTAAGTAGAAATGCATATTGTTACAGATATCACAGAAAACTGCATCAAAGTTCCTCAAATATTAAACAGAGAACTATCATACAATTTATACATTTCTGCATATATCCTAAGAAAGGGATCTGTATATCACACAAAATGACTGTCCCATGTCTATTACAGTATTGTGTCAAACCATGCAATTAACTCCACTGACAAAGGAATACTACTACACATAACAGTATCTTTATTACTTATACCTTTTTCAATTGCCTTTAGAAAAAGCCAGTTCTATCATTTGTAATAACACAGTTGAACAGGAAGGACATTATGAAGAATAAATCAAGCCAGACCTAGAAAGACAAATAGTGAATGGCCTTCCTTATCTTGTCTTTATTTGTGGAATCTGAAAAAAAAAAACCAACTTATAGAAACAGAGAGTAGACTGATGGTTGTGAGGTCTTGGAAAATAGAAAATAGAAAAATGTTGGGAAAAAGAATACAAAGTTTGACTTATGGATGATGAATAATTTCTGGGGAATATCACACATGACATGATGACTTTAGTTAACATCGTAGTATATAGTTGAAATTTACTAAGATTATCATAGATGTTCTCACCTCAAAGCTCAGCTATATGAAGTGATGGAGCTGTTAAATGACTAGATGGTAGCAATCATTTCCTAGTGGATATATATATATGTATATGTACATATATATGTATATGTATATATGTATGTATATGTAATATATGTGTATGTATATATATGTATGTATATATACATATATGTATATGTATGTATGTGTATGTATATGTATATATGTATATGTATATATATGTGTATATGTATATATACATATACATATATTAGGTGTATACCTTACACAAAACAATTTTTCGCTTAGTGTATTATGCTTAGTACATTTGGAAAATCATAATAATATCTGCCATAGTGTTTTAAAGATTTTCATGCATCCAGACATTTGATCATTAGCACAATTGATGGCAAGTCATAATATGAAGGAGCAATTTAGGATATACTGAATTTGGAAATAGATAGGAAAACATTTGTTAAAAGATAGCTTTCAGGGCTCAGGTAATAATGTTCATTTATGATCCTTTCTTAAGAGTAACATTCACTGTGTGGATGTTAATTTTTTTGTTACTTTACTTTTTGTGTTTTTCCCCCTTTGTCAGTTTGGTACTTTTTGTCTTGTATGAAAGTTTATCTGTTTGGGGAGGGTAATCAGAAACACAGAAATGGCCCAACAAAGGATAAACAAATGCAGCAGTGATACTCACAAGAGGTAACACTGTTCAAAAAGAAGTGTACTCAACACCTGACTAATATAACTATAATCCCTCTGTACATCACCTTTGCAGTAAAAATTTTAAAAACGATAGCTTTTGGTATTTTATATTGTGCATATCATATTTAAGACATAGGTATTTTTTAACATTAGTTTGACCATGTTCTTAAAAAAACAAAAAACGTGCTGTTGGTTTACACCAAATGGTTTTATAAGTGTTGCTTTTTGAACGGTTTGCCTTTTTGTTCTTTGTCTGTCGATTTTGGTATCTGCACAACTCTTGGAGGGCGGGGAGAGAGAAAGGGGGAGAGGGAGAAAAAAACCGTGCTGTATTCATTGTAGCTACATGACTTTCAGCAGTATGAGCCAATAAATTCAGTATTCTTCATGCCATTTAGGCAGGCGTGCTGAAGGACTGTGAAAGCCATGAAGGGGAGTTTTGCTTCTTCCCTTAGACATCGTCAACTAGAAGGCCATCTTCTTTCCTTGATTTTAAAGAGCCTCAGTGTATTTTCACTTTAGCAGAGGAAAAAAAATGCATTTGAATATAGTTTGCTTCTCCTTTTGAAGGATGGTTTATGTGTGCTTTTGCTGGTTACAGTGCTAGAAAACAATAAAATACATAAAGATTCTATCAGAGTCAAATGACATTCTAGAAGAAAAGACCCAGGCATTCTGCCAATGCTTACCCAGACTTCTTACACTGTGCTATTGATGATAGAGGATTTTCATGTGACAGAATGTGTGGCCTGTCCTCAAATCTGGTTAAAGCTAGTGTCGATGGCCACTGACAGGCATCTTTACTTGTACAGTCAGATTATTGGCTACTTAGCCCAGAGTGGGCTAAGTATTTTTCATCTAATTATGGAGACACTCAGTTATGCCAAAATTCCCCTTGCCAAGGACTGAAACAAGTGAACTGAAGGTTTTCAATCTTATCCTGCTGAGCGAAGTTAAAAGTAGCATCTAATGCTCCCTTCTCTGTGGCTTCTCAGTTACTTCCTGACACCCTATTTTTAAAATATTGGAATTTTAAAGTAGTGTTAATTCTGAAAGTGCTGCTCCGACTTCAGAAATTGTCTCCTCGATCCCCTCTTAAATTGTAGCACTTAGGGGGAAAAAAAAAGAAATATGTGCTAAACAGACACATTGAAATTTGTGGAGGCAGGGGCAGAGTGGGAAAGACAAGTTTGGTTGCTTCCAAACTGGGAAGTTTGCCCTCAGTCTTCCTGGGACAGACATAAGAGAATATTCTTACCATCATCTTCATCGTCCTGGTCTTTATTGAGGAGAAGGAAGATCTGCCAGCAAACAGACAATTCCTGCAATGATGCCGTGACTCTTCATGTTCTGTGGGGATCTACATCACTGTCAGCTGACTGGCAGCATTGGAAGGAAACCTCATGAAGACAGTCATCTGTCAAGGAAATCCAGGCCCTGTGTTGACTCCGAAATGGGCTCTTCTCAGACTTGCCCTGAGATGGCTTCCAGTCTGGAGTATATGGAAGTTTACTCTTGTTTGGCTGTAGTGGAAATGCTTTTCTATGGATCTGGAAGTCAAGGGTCTAACATGATGAACTTCCATGTTTTCGTGGTTAGCTCTATCAGATTTGCATGATGCCCCTGTGTTTACTATCCAGATAGACTTAGTGTATTACTTAACCTTTCTGTGTCTCAATACAATTATTTGTAAGAAAAAGAATAGCAGAATTCCTGTGCATTAAAGTGACTGTTAGTTTTCAATGATACACTGCAGATGAATGGACTAGCCCTTTACCTAATGAACAGCTTGCATGTTTAGAACATGTGTAGGAGAATACAAGTGGGCTGAAAAATTTCTCTACCTCTCTCCCCAGGGTGAGTTCTCTTGAGACCAGATCACTCAGCAGATCTTTCTGGGCTATGGGACCATTGTACTTATCTTAAGAAAATCACTGAGAGCTTTCTGAATTGAAGGGAATCCAAATACTGCACCACCAACATACCAGCTGCAAGGATGATTTTCTGCAAGGAAGACAACAGTGTTAAATCCCCAATTGTGTATGTTAATATCAACACCTGCAGCTGTATGTGTGAGTGTGTATATCTGTATATAATTACAAGGGAAGGGCCTTCTTTTCTCCTTTTTTGTATATATCATTTCCGTTTTTCTAAAATTATGAAGGTGATATACAGAGGGTAAAAGTTACATAAGTCAGGTATTGAGTACCTTTCTTCTGAACAGCGTCATCCCTTCCCTCCTCATCTCTTTCCTGACACCCCTCCTCCTCAAGTTGTATTTACAACATAGGGTCTAGAAAGTATCACTGCTGCATTGATTCACTCACTGGTGTCTTTTGTGCCTCTGGTTTCGGAGCTTCCCCTTCCCCTGGCCAAATTGTACAAGACAAAAGGTACAGAAATCAAATGCAGAGACAAAAGGGAAAAAAAAAACAAAAAGAAAACAAAATAACCTCTTGTTTCAACTTCTTGGAGTTCATTTCAATAAGCATCATTTTGTCTGATCTTGTGCACATAGCTATTAAGCCGTTGTGAGCCTCTCCTAAGAACATCCTCCTTTGGTTGCACTGTGTGAATGTTAGAGTCCTGTATAACTTATCATGTCCAAGTGTAATTGGGTTTAATTATAGATTTATTAAAATGTATTAAGAAAATATACATGTATGATATATACATGTATGATAGATATCATATATATGTTATATATACATGTGTATATGTATGTACACACATGCATGCACGCACACACACACACACACACACATACACACACGATGGAATTCTATGCTTCCCTCAGAAAGAATGACATTGCCACATTCAAAAGGAAATGGGAAGACTTGGAAAAAATTATATTAAGTGAAGTAAGCCAGACCCAGAGAAACAGGTTTCATGGTATCTCTCATTTGTAATAATTAGAATGTGCTTATAAATCTATAAGTAAACCCAGGGCCTTCTTTTCTTCTTCCTCTCTCTCCTCATCCTCTTCCTCTGCTCCATCCTCCCATCCTGCATTATTTTCCCTACATATATATATATATATATATATATATATCTTTCCCATTAAGAATACTAAAAAATTTGTTCTTAAAATAAATGTGTATTTCTCTTAAACATTTATGCTCCAAATAGTTGACTTTCCATAAGTTACTCAGTATTTTCTGTCCTTATAGAAATTTCCTGCAGAAGTACCATATTCCAATATCTCATAGAGTTATAATGACTTTTTGATTGTTTATAACTCTCCCCCTTCTCATCAGGATATTTACATCCCAATGTCATACAGAGACATTAAATATAGGGTACCATGTGGCACTCCAGCGAACCAGTGACAAGCTATAAATAAATCACTTAAAAAGTAAATATGGTTATTGTTTCCAAGATACTGACAATTAAAAACATATGTTAGCATTCCAGAAGAGCCATCTTCTGTGAGAAAAAATTTATACGTTTTCTTAAGGAAATATTGAGTCAGTGTTTATAGTCTTTTCAAATTATATGTTTCAATTGCTGTCACACAGCCATTACCAAGGGCACATCAAATATGAGTACATAACACTACTCCAGATAACAAAGGCAAATACACAATCTGTCACTAGATTCAGGTCACTGCACCCAAGGACCAGAAGATCTTGGTCTCTCCCCAGAAAGAATGAAAGGATAGGCCTAGAGGAGACTTAAATGAACAGGAGAAGACATATTAATACAAAGCAAAGCAAATGGGCACTCTCTATGTTGGCAGAACCAAGAGGGAGTGCTATACCAGAGGCCCCAAGACCTTAACTTTTATTGAGACTACGGACATGGGAGGTGTCAGTCCTGGAAAACTAGGCTAATGTGTTATCAATGTTTCAGGACTAAGTTACATGTCATCAGTTCCTCCCACATGTGGATTGGAGGAGTTCTTGGTTTTGGTCTTGCATGGTAAGACTGGGGCTGTATTTCCCAAGGACAGTGGGTATTTGCAGGAGGAGGGGGCCAACAAGACCCTGTTGAATGCTAGGGGTCATGTTGGTTATGTTATCAGCTCAAGAGGTGATTCTTTATTAACATTTAAGCTATTGTTTCAGTCATTAGCTTTCTTCACTTCTTTCATACCCATTATATTGCTTTTGGCTAACCAAACTGATTTAATTGTTCAAGATGGAATCATGCTACATATTTGTATATTCTGGTCACTGTGGGGTCCCCTCAGAACTCCTTTCTCTGTCTTTGGTCTAACTTGATCAACTCCCTGTCTAGCTAACCTAGCACATCATCACTACCATCTGTAACTATTTTGTCTATCTTTGAAGATATTTGGATATTAGTTCATCAGAAGGTTGATTTATTAAGGTATCTTTATATAGTTTTATATTTGTGGGTTTATACATAGTTACATATACGTATATAAATAGATATATGTATGTATCTATATATAATTAATATACATGTATGTTATGTATCTATATGTGTACTTACATATGTATCTTGTATATATCTATTTATATATATATCTATCTCTATAGATACATTATATATGTATTATATACACATTATATATACACATATGTATATATATATTTGTGTATGTATTTTTACATCAGCATTGGTTAGCCACCAGAAATCTGATTTCCTTCCTTCTCTTCACCATATACCACCACCACTGGTATATATTAGTTGAAGCAGTAATCCCTTTCTGGAAGATTATGAATCAAGGGTTTTCCTTTCCTCTCTTTTCCTTATACCAGGCTCTTTAGAGAAGTGCACAACGAGAAAGAACACTTATGATGAAGGAGCCATCCAGCTTTCTATTGCAGCAATTGCTTTCAGGCCAGAGGGAAGCCCCTGTGTCACGGATGCAGGTTCTGATATACAGCAATAGACCAGAAAGGAAGCAGCCATGCATTGCCTTTGGGAGGATGAGCTACATCTTGAGAAACCATTGTTGTGCTCCAGATTTTCTGAGTTTCATAAACTCTCCATATCTTGTCTGGTTTCTTGGCTTAGTGATACAGATCAGAAACAAGAAAACTATCTTTCCTTATATGAGAACATACAAGAATATTAGAATTCTTTTTTCTTTCTAGTATTTATGATCATTTCAAGATGCCTATGGTTAACCAGAATAGAAAATTAAAAGTAATGCTATCTAAAAAGTTAAAATGAGGGCCTACCACATGCCAGATACTTTTATTTAATTTTATTCTCAACATTCTACTTGCAAAATCATTCCGAAGTGTTGTGTTATTACTGAGAAGGTAGTTAGTGACTTTTTAAATGATAAGTATTCATTTACTTGGAGAGCATGAATAATAGCCATATAATTTCCTTTACGAGTCTTCTATTAAGTCAATGGGTAAAGAAGTGAGCTTTCTTTAACATCTTTCTAGTTCTAGGTACCATGTTAGCAAAGACAAGACTCTTTCTACTTTATTGTAAAGTTATTACTCTAGTTCCTTGAATTTAAGAACGATACTAAACTTCATTTTGTGTCAAATCCCATAAATGGTTCATCATAAGTACTTAATAAAAGTATGTCAATCTTGATTCTTCATCAATTACTTGTATCTTTATATCTCTGCTTTCTCTTCCTTTATTTTTAGCTAACTTTCTCCTTTTTATTCCTATGTAATCTCTTCTCCCTGTATCAAGCATTAAGGGTACTTGACTGTATATATTTTATAAAGCTTTCATTAACAGTGTTTGACTGCATATATCTTATAAAGTCTTCAGCCAAGAAGACTTGTTAGTCTTAATAAAAGTATTGAGACTATTGAAAGAAGTGAATGTAAATTTTCAGAGAATATGTTGGGAATAAGTTCTTTTCTCTCTCTTGAGTGTCACTATAAAATAATGTGCAGGTAAAATATTTGTTCAATTATTTCTGGAATTCAAATTTGATTCTAGGAGCTAGGATTTTAAATCGTAGTTATTCAAATTTATCAGGTGCTTATGATGAACTATATTATGTGTTTCGGTTACAATACAGTAAAGAGTCATGGTCCCTACCTTCAAGCAAATTAAATGACCCCAGGAGAGACTTGAACATGCAAACAAGCTATTTCATTGCTATGTTACAATTCACACTCATTGGAAGAACAAATAATATTGTTTGACTGAAATGTTGGGTTAGGAAAGTTTTGAGAGAAATTGCCACCTGAAGGGAATTTTGAAGAGTCAGCAGTGGTGTTTGACTCTATAAGAAAGGGATATGGAAGAGGAGAAACAATCGAATGACCCTGGAAGGCCATTCTTCTGAATCTACAGGTTTGGATTGGCTTAGGTCAGTCTGTTGTTCCTTAACTCATATTTTAAAAGTTGTACATAAATTATTTATTGCTAGAATTATTTTCCATTTTACAATACTGTGAATGTCTTCACAACATAATTATTTAAAGTCATAACCCAACCTCCTATTTCTCTCCAGCTAATTGAAATAATGGATCTGAACTTATTATGTTTGTCTGCTTGCTTGCTTGCTTCTTTCCTTCCTTTCTCTCCATTTTTCTGGTTTTACATTTTCATTAAGAAAGTTATAATGCTATAAGTTCTAAACCCACTTGACAAAACTTTACCTACTAAATGACTTCTATTATAGAAAAACAAGATTAGTAAGGAACCTATCAGCTATTGAACCAGATGATCTATGTTAATTAAAATTGTTTCTTCTTTTGAAGTGGTCAGTCATATTTTATGGAACTTGTATAATACCATTCCTTTACTCAAGTGTGCATGTTTTTACAAATAGCATGTAAGTAGACTTCAGCCTAGCTCATCCAGATGACAAGTTACAAATGAATGTACTCCTGATTACTGTGGTGTTGCAACACGTATCAGAAAAAAATTTATTATTGAACTCTGTTGGGAATTAGCGTTACCATCTTTAAAACGTAAAACCAGCAAGGTACATTTACAACAATTTATCTGGTTTAATACTATAACAACTATAATTAGAACATTCTTATTAATGAGGGGCCTGGAGCTAGAAAGTTTTGTAGGCTATGGATTGAATTTTATGACTGTATTCTCCGCCCCTAGCTATTTTCTTAAAGGGAGATTATCCTCTTTTCTGCCCTGTGCACAGCACTTGAATTCTATTATAGCCAATGACAAAGAGACTCACTCAGCCACATATATCTTCACATATTATGCTTTTCTTGCCAGGTGACTAATTTTTCCAGTCTCTCTGCTCTGCTCTGTTTTGCTCTTGATTTTTGCTGTATTTTTTTTTCTAAAGGCAGGAGCACCACTCATGCTAGTGCTTAAATGCTTTTCTGCCTTGATATTTCCTCAACTAGATGAATGAATCTATCACCTTTTATACTTAGCCTCCTACAAAACACCAGGACCTGGACAAAAATTCAATCAAATGTTGCCATGGGGTAACAAGGATCCTGAAGTTCCATTCCCAGTATTCTTCATTTCCGTCTGAGATGTCATGCACAGCTTTTACGGTCCACATTCCTAGTGGTATTCTTTTTTTTTTTTTTTTGCCAGTCCTGGGCCTTGGACTCAGGGCCTGAGCACTGTCCCTGGCTTCTTTTTGCTCAAGGCTAGCACTCTGCCACTTGAGCCACAGCGCCGCTTCTGGCCATTTTCTACATATGTGGTGCTGGGGAATTGAACCCAGGGCTTCATGTATGGAAGGCAAGCACTCTTGCCACTAGGCTATATTCCCAGCCACCCTAGCGGTATTCTGATCTGGAGACTCTATCAGAATCACTCATTCAGGCCCACTTACAGCATTCTAGGCCTTTTCTAGCTGGTGTGTCCAAACTCATCCTGGAAACAATTCTAAAGGTTTCTCCACATGACTACATAGAGTAATGATTAATAATGTTCTACTCCTTGACCCCAGTTTCTAGGCATCCTTCAAACTAGTCGAGTTGCTACCAAAAATTACCCATCCGATCTACAGAATGTCAATCCAATGTGCATTAAAATACAGGACAATGATTCTGAGGGAATGCTGTATGGCATCAGAAAGTAACAGCAAGCAAAGAAACTGATGAATGTCTTTAATTTTCTTTTTCGAACGTTGGATATATAGAACAATGTGTGATACTTGTGGGGGTAACCAAAAGACAGAAATAAAATGCTACTCAAGAGAGTTTATCACCCAAAAGTTTGGAATTTTAGCCGATAGGTAGGAAAGAAAGAAATGTGGTCATCATCCTAGCCATGTTGGCAAATAAAACTAAAACAGATGAATTACGGTAGGAATTTGATGTGTTCACTAGTGTTTTGTGTTGATAGAAATTAATGCTCCTCAGATAAAGCAGAAACCAGGGAAAACATCTCTTTCACTGAGATCTCCCCCAAAATTGAAGCCATGGCAAACTTAAACCAATACAATTAGTTAACTTCTAGTACCCCGCAAGTGGTAATATCTTGATGTTCGTCCCAAAACACAACTCAAAAAATAAAACCTTTAAACGTGCCCTTCACTTAAGATACACAGGTTTCTCAGGTACGAGGTCCCACACACATAATTATTAGGCATACAAGGAAATATCCCACGCTGACTGAAATCAGTGCATACCATCAACAAGGATTAGATCGCACACCCTAAGGATATCATATGGGAAGACATTAGACTATAACTACAACAAAAAATATTCAAAGAAGTAAAACAAAGAGATGAAAGGAACAAGACACTAGAAAACAATCAGCTATATGTGAAGACAAGTGAACAAAACTCCCATTAGTCAAAAATTTATTTGGTGAAAATATGAGCCTCAATGAATCTGGTAACAATATCGATGAAACATACAAAGGGGAATTAGTAAACTGTGCATTTGAAAAAATTACACAGAAAATTAATCATAAATTACTGCTGAGGGGAATGGAAAATTACACAGCCTAAATAAGCCATGTGACAGTAACTTGTGGAATAAAGTACACTTCTCTTACAACCCAGTAATCCCATTCTTAGATACATACCCAGGAGAAATAAAAACACATGCCAATATAAAAACAAGCATCTAAATGGTTATAATAATTTTATTCCTAACCTATTCAATCTAAAAGCAACCCAAAGAGTCACAAATGGGTAAATACGTAATAGTAGTACTTAAATAAACCCAATACAGGTTATTCAGCAATGAAATGGCACAAGCTTTTGATAGATGCAAAGCATTGGTGACTCTCCAATACCTTAAGGACTTCAAAAGCAATGTGATATAGCATTCCATTTCAATGACATTAGGGGAAAGGCAGACTTCACAGTTACTAAAGATGAGTGACAAGAGTGGATGGACTAACAAATGGAATTAGGCAATTGTAGTACACGCTAATGGAACAACTATTCATCTTGATCGTGGGGATTGCTGTACTACTATGCATTTGTCAGAACTCATCGAAGTTATACTAAAATGGGTACATTTTTGCTACACTTAAATAGGATGCGGGAAATAATTGTACGTGGAATGAATCAATAACTATTGGCCACATAATAATTCATCAAGAAATGTACCTGGGAGAGTAGTTGACTATTCGCATAGCTACCATTTAAGACATTGTTGTCAATAACTGGCCTCACTCACACTGAAATAAAGATATAAAAGCATGACAATTTAATACACAATTTTAATTTTGTCACACTGTAGTCATCCAAGCCCTAACAGGAAATGGAGGACACTTTCACCTGAGTTAAATGAACAAGACCGAGTAAAGGAACTATTTCCTGAGTGGTAGGTAGTTAAAAGCAGCTAGGGCAGAAGGGGCTGGCCAGGGGCTCAGTGGCCACCTTTGCCACCTACATCTGTATGAACAGAAACAGCTAAAAGGAGAGTTTCCCTCATCTCAGTGGAAGGTGTGTATATGTTGTTAGCAATGCAAAATGGCTGTGTCACAGAGCTGTGGCTCTGGAGAGGGACATGCAGCCACTCCAGATCTGCAGAGTCACAGTGAAGGAGTACCAGGGTTAAATGTCCTGTCCTTAACCCTCTCCTTTGTGCAGGATAACAAATGCTACTGTACCTGGACACAGAATGGGAAAGAATAATCAACATAGTTTCCAAGAACACAAAATAGTTCTAACCCTTCCTGTGGAAGTACATCCAAACGGGATCCACTGAAGAAAGTAAACTGAACTATTTTTGAAAGCTTATCAGGTCCCAAGCAATCTTTTAAGATTCTACAAAACATTACACTGGGAGGTGAATATTATTATCATTTCTCTTTGGAAGATGAGTATCTCAGGGAAAACAAGTTGGAAACTTCTCCATTGTCACAAAGCTTTTAAATGCATCCAAGGCCTTCAAACTCAGGAAATCTGATGCAACTCAGTGATGTTTGTCCACCACATTTGAACATCTGGACAAATGCAACTAGGGTTTGCAAATTGATCAGAAATAAGAATTGGGGGCACACTTTGGGCTTTTAAAACAGAATCAAAGAAATAATTCAAATGTAGTCGTATATATATTTTTTATCTTTGGTATTTTACTGGGATATAATAGCCAAATCTGTTGTTATTTTGTTTTCCCAGAGAATTTGATGATGAGAGAAAATTTATGTTCAAATTTGAATCATCTCTGTGCTGCTAGAATTTCATTACTATAGTGGCTTTCTGTAGCTTATTATTGAAATGTGTTTATGACATCATTCGCTCTCATCCAAAACCTCTGATAAAGAGGCTAGACATAATTTGAAAAGGAGAATAGAATAAGGAGTAACTTTTCAGCCTTGATTACAGAGTGGCCTTGGAAATGATTTCCTTAATGTACTCCTCTGGCCCATACCTAAGAGGGAGCCAAATAAGCACTTGTGAAATACAGAATGGTGTCATCAAAGATTATTTTGGTGGGCAGCTTATTTCTTCCAGAGAGAGAGAGAGAGAGAGAGAGAGAGAGAGACAGAGACAGAGACAGAGAGAGACAAAGAGAGAGACACAGAGACAGAGAGAGAGATAGAGAGAGAGAGTTAGCATATCCCAACACTCACAGATTTATTGTGGAGTTAAGAGAACAAACAAACAAAAAACTCTTAGGAAATTTTAGAGGTGGCTATGTTTCTTTTCTCTACATTACCATTTTCACATGAGAGCAGACCCTGTGTAATTCTCTTGGCCTTTCCTTTTCTGCTATCTGTACATTTCCTTTGCCCAAGCAGCATTGGAAAGCCTTAACTGATCAGGGAGAAAGCCTTCTCAGGAGAATTTCTTTATTACCCTGTAGGAAATACAGATTGAGCCTTACATATCTAGGAGTAGCATTGCCTCAGGGATTTGCTACAACCTTGTAGGCTGAATAGAAAAATCTTTTTTTTAATATTCCCTTATCTAATAGATAAAGAGAACCCTTAATATCAGTGTTAAAAATTCAAAATGTTTATTTTGTAAATGCCTCCTCCTTTGTTTTTTTCCGCTCCACTAATTTGAAATGCAGACAGAAAAGGAATACAGGTCTCCTTAGAAAATACCCAGCATTAGATAAACTATTGACATGATTAATAGAGGAAAGGAGGGAATACAAAAGAGGGAGAGGGAAGGAGAGGGAAAGCGGAGGGGAGAGAGACAGAGAGAGGGTGCAGAGGAGAGGGAAAGGGAAGAAGTAGGGGGGAGGAGGAGGAAGAGGAGGAGGAGGAGGAGGAGGAGGAGGAGGAGGGAGGAGGAGGAGAGAGGAGGGAGGAGGAGGAGAGAGGAGGGAGGAGGAGGAGAGAGGAGAAGGAGGGAGGAGGAGAGAGGAGGGAGGAGGAGAGAGGAGGGAGGAGGGAGGAGGAGGAGGAGGAGAGAGGAGGAGGAGGAGAGAGGAGGGAGGAGGGAGGAGGAGGAGGGAAGAGGAAGGAGGAGGAGGGAGGAGGAGAGAGGAGGGAGGAGGAGGGAGAAGGAAGGAGGAGGAGGGATGAGGAGAGAGGAGGGAGGAGGAGAGAGGAAGGAGGAGGAGGAGAGAGGAGGGAGGAGGAGGAGGAAGAGGAGAGAGGAGGGAGAAGGAAGGAGGAGGAGGGAGGAGGAGAGAGGAGGGAGGAGGAGAGAAGAAGGAGGAGGAGGAGGGAGGAGGAAGGAGGAGGAGGAGGAGGAGGAGGGAGGAGGAGGAAATGATAAGGTTATAATTCATAGAAATTAGAGCTTCTAAGTAGATCCGAAAGTGAGGGTAAGGGATGAGGCTTGAGAGAGTGGAATGGTTGTAGCATTTTCATTAAAAAGTGTGACTGGGAATTGTTCCATTCTCAGAAACCTAGAAGAGTACAGTTGATAAGCAATAACCGGATTTGTGCCCACCAAACAGGTATCAGTTTAAAAGTAACTAGCTGAAAAAAGAGATTATGTGGAAGTTGCCTTCTTAGAATTTAAAGATAAGGGCAGGGCCCTGGTGACTCAGGCAAGTAATCCTACCTACTCAAGAGGCTGAGGTCTGAGGATTGGGGTTCAAAGCCAGCCCAGGCAGAAAAGTCTGTGAAATGCACATCTCCAGCTAAACCACCAGAAAACTGGAAGTGGCACTATGGCTCAAAATGGTAGAGTACTAGCTTTGAGCAAAAGAGCTCAGGGATAGCAACCAGGTCCTGTGTTCAAGCCCCACAACCAATCAGAAACAAACAAACAAAATCATTTAAAGATAAATGCCTCCATCCCATCACTCCTGCTGAGATGCAGAAAAATTGTAAAAGTAGAATTCATTCTTTGAGATAAGAAATTGGAGGTTTCATTTCGAGGGAAACCTATCAACCTAAGAGATATTAATAATGTAATCATCATAATAAGTAATAATAAATGTCGTTGGGAGAGCATCTAATTATCTAATTAAGTGGTTTGTAAAGACCATCCTTCAGTGAAGCCTTTAAAAATAGTTCCAAATACTAAAATCAAACCTAAAATAGAAAACTGTGGAAAACATCATAGGACGTTAACAAAAGGATATAGGAGGAAGAAAATGAGAAGAGAAACATGCAAACCTGAATGTGTAACTATAATTTCAGGCAGGTTAGAAAAAATAAGTCACTGCCACAAAAACTGAACTGATATCACAAACCAAGACATTCAGAAAATAATACAAAACAACCTAGATACATAAATAAGAGTGACTTTCTCAAGACTGTGGGAGGAAAGGAGACAGGGATATTCCAATTTAGCCAAGGAGACTTTGGGCAAAGATCTATGAGCTCCTCTTTCCAAATTTGATTCTTCATCTCCACTCATCTTATAAGCTTTTTTTTTTATTCTAAAAATCTCAATGATCCCTTCACATTTGAGCCAATTCTTACTGAGAAACATTTTCACAAACATTTATTTTCAAATTTCTTCTCTGCTAATTTCATTACTACACATTCTTTTTTTATATTTTAAAAAGTTTTATTCTGAAGATTTAGAAAGTTGAGATTTTTAATAACCGCAAAAGAAAATTCAGTCACACCTAATGATTAACACAATGTAGTGGTGTATTATCTAAACAGAAATCGTGCTGATGTGCCATAATAAATTGTCTATTAGTAAAAAAAAAATTACACTTTAGGGCACAGCATTGTATCACAAATTACAGTAGGGTTGCTTTGCAAGAATTTAATCAAACTAGAGAATTCTGAGTAACTGTCTCTTTTGAATGCAGCACTTAAAAATGTAACAACTCTGTGCATTCTTTTTCTTAAAAAAAATGACGTGCATCATAGAAATGCTGCTTTATTGCTGCAGAGGTCAAAGTTCAAGGCCCAAGAGGTACAGGAGAAAATACAAAGGTAGCCTTTAGGGAGTTGGTTTTGTGTATAAAAAAGGTAAAGTTTATAAAAGTTAATTTACAAACCAAGAACAAAAGTGGTATGCACGCATTATGTACAAGCATCCTTAAAACATTGAAATTTTCAAACGCATGGTCGAAAAGAAAACCACTGCCCCATATCAAAAAAAAGGAAAAGAAAAGAAAGGAAGAAAAGGAGGACGGGAGGAAAGAAAGAAAAGAGATCCCCCCCACCCCAAATCACACCATTATTTTCTTCTGGGTGATCACACATTTCCACAGCCACTTAGTCCACGATTCACTCAATTGTTTTCATGATACAGTATCTAGATATGCACAAAGCCAGCAAAACTTGGTAACACATAGCGAGAATGATCTAGGAATTAAGAACAGGAGGGTAAGGCATTACTACACATTCTTAAAAGATCCAAAGACCTTTTCTTTTTAGGAAGATTCCCTGAATTACCTGGCACCCCAAACTCTCTCCCAAATATATACATATACATAAACACAATCAAAAATAAAGATATTAACAGAAAAATTTAAAAATAGATCAGAAAGCAATATGCTAACAAAAATGAAGTGATAAGTAATAGGAAAGGGAAAATAAAGTTAGAGGATCAGCCTCAAAGATTCCATCTGAATATAAGGAGATTTTGCCGTATATGTTCCTTAACCAACAGTTTCTGCTGAAGATTTTTTTTTCCCTATCTTTGGCATACCTTTTACCCTAATTCTTCTATCATCTACCTATACATCAGAAGTTACCTCTGTTTGTCCCTTGTGACTATATGATATAAATTAAGCAGAAAAATATTTGAGAGGGGAGTAGGAGCTGGTTACCACCT
Organism: Perognathus longimembris pacificus; assembly: GCF_023159225.1. Classification (NCBI taxonomy): domain Eukaryota; kingdom Metazoa; phylum Chordata; class Mammalia; order Rodentia; family Heteromyidae; genus Perognathus; species Perognathus longimembris. Next base: position 141,222,248 of record NC_063162.1, read on the forward strand.
AGCTAGCTGACAAGGTAGTAAGTAAGCTCGTTACTATAATAACATTACTGACATTAATAAGAATCCTTTAAAAAAAAACCCTGAAGGAAAAGTATTATCTACCAATTTATTCAAGCTACCCATAAATGTAGTATTAGGGGAATGAAGGAGGATTGAGAGTGGATCCCAAACCTAAAAAATATGTTAACATTTGCCACCCTTATGTGCAGATAAAGAGTGACTCACATGAAAACATAGGTTGGGCATTCAAAGGCGGGGGGGGCGGGGGGTCTCATGAATGCCATGGCCATCTGGTCCCAAGGCTGAAATGCAATCACTAAGGTAGAGATGAGAGCATCAAAAGAAAAGAACATATTTATTTGCTGTATCCTTGAGCACTATAAATGCAAGGTGCATTCATTCTGCATTCAAGCAGATAAATTCACCAGGCTGATTTTATGTCTTCCTCTCTCCTTCCTCTGACAGATGCCTCAGAACTGCTTATAGAATTTTCACAAAGAATTATTTATCATACTTATTATTACTCTTACAAAACCCAGATCTTGGTTTATTCAGTCTTTTCTCTACCAGCTATGTATTTTCTATATAACACAATGTAGTTTTTCAGGATGTGATAGTGGCTTCCCCATGCTCTTAGAAAACGGAGACCACATTAAGATCTCTCCTATTTTTCTTGATGTGAATTCTAAGCTTAGTGATGCTTTTTGCTTTTCCATCTTTGAGCATTCATTCTTTATCTTTCCATCTCAACATATATGCACACAATCTAGCATCTTTATTATCTTCATATCTGATTTACAGCCCCAAAGAGGGATCAATGATCTCTTTAATTGAATAGAACATCCCATTTTTAATGTGAAATTAAGTCACTAAAGGAATCTGTCTATAAATCCTTCAGCTTAGAGCTAGAACTCTGCCGTGTATAATCCTAGGTACTCAGGAGGCTGACATCTGGGGACCATGGTTCACAGCTAGCCTGGGCAGGGAAGTGTGTGAGACTCTTAATGCCAATTAACCACCAGAAAACCAGAAGTGGCACTGTGGCTCAAATGGTAGAGTGCTAGCCTTGAGCTGAAGATCTCAGGGACAGCACCCAGACCCAGAGTTCAAGCCCCATGACTGACAAAAAAAGAACCAGAAGTCTGATGTCCAGAGAAAGTTCACTTGGATTCCTGATTGCCAAGTGGGAAAGTATCTTCCCCCTCCTTCTATGTTACCAAGAGAAGGAAATCTGCATATAATAATATGCAAAAATAGTGCATATTTTTACATATTTCTATATGATGACATGAAAAAGGCAAACATAGATGCGAAGTTTCTGCTAAAAAAGAAGAAGAAGAAGAAGAAGAAGAAGAAGAAGAAGAAAGAAGAAGAAGAAGAAGAAGAAGAAGAAGAAGAAAACGACAACAAAAATCTTACGAAGGATATCAGCAAACCAGTTTGGCCAGCTTGCCCCTTCCTATACCAGTGGCCACCACCCATGGGAGGGCCTTGGGTTTATCCACATCTCAGGCCAAACCCACCTTTCTAGGAACAATGACCTAGAGAATGTGTAGCCTGATTCAAGCACAACCAATCATGGAGGGGAAAAAGGGAGGGGAAAGAGGCAACATCCCAGGACCACGGGATGAGACAACCCATTTCCTTGTGCATCATGTCTAGCATATTTTATTACCGCATTTCCACATACAAGTTTACATGCCAGCATGCTGATCATTGACATCCTCTGCCACATTTCAAGCAAAGTTGAATAAAGCAAACCCTGACTCACCTCCTAAGTGTGACCAACAAAGAGGTGATGGGAAAGCAAAAGGTACAAAGATTGCATTGGATGCTCTTTATTTCTCCAAATTCAGACTTCAGGGTCTATGAATTGCCTTACTGTGAAAGTTCCAGAATTTCTCATAATTGCCTTGCTTTACCATGCTCCATTTGTCTCTCCCTTCTGAAGCAACCTTCTCTCCCCATGTTTCTCCCAACTCTCTCTCCTTAACTCTAATCCATAGAAAATTTCACCAAAGCAATGCCTTTAGTTTGTAAAATAATAAGATATTTGCAAGGAATAAATTAGGTTGTGGAAAACTGAAGGAGTCAGCTCTTGATATAGTAGAATCAGCCAAAGGCTATTTTACTTTATGAGACTATTCCAGGGGAAGAACCCCTTCCCTTCCCTTTCCTTCCCTTCTTCCCTTCCCTTCCCTTCCCTTCCCTTCCCTTCCCTTCCCTTCCCTTCCCTTCCCTTCCCTTCCCTTCCCTTCCCTCCCTTCCCCTCCTCTCCCCTCCCCTCCCCTCCCCTCCCCTCCCTTCCCCTCCCCTCAGTTCCCCCACCCCTTTTCCTTTCCTATTTCTCCTCCCCTCTTTTCCTCTCCCCTCCTTTCTTCTCTCTTCTCATTTCTCTTTCTGGGGTTAACTACAGGATGTTTAGGAATAGTTCATAAACAGCTCAAAACTTCCATGTGGCTCTTGATGAGTCACTCTGATTCCCTGATTAAACCTTATACTTCCTAAAAAGGAAACAGCTCCATGTTTTACCAAAGTTGCCCCCAGTTTATACTAATGTTATAACTGACTGCTGATGTCCCAGTGAGGGAAAGTTTTCATAATGCAAAATGAATACTTGTCGAGAATAAACGTCAGAGTTTCTACGGAACTGGCAAAATCTTTTCAGAACCAAACATGCTGCACAGATGGGAGATGCTGGCAGACTCCTGCCATCAAGCTTTAGAGCTGTCCCCTTGACTGAAGAAAGAATTGGGTCAATTTTGTGAGGTGTCATTTTAATTTCTTGTTCTGGTGTGTTTTATAAACCTCTGTCTTCTATATCCAGGGTTTGGGGAGTCTAGAAATCTAGCTTCCTTAAAAGTCATATGTAAGTAAACAATCCCTTTTGTTGCTGTATTTGATTTCTGTACCCTTTGTCTTGTATGAAAGCCCATCTGATTTGAAGAGGGGAAGAAGAAATAGTGGGACAAAGGATAAGCCAATTCAGCAGTGATATTCACTAGCCACAATGTTGGAAATGAACTCTACAACTTGGAGGGTGTAGGGGAGATGGGAAGGGAAAAACTAGGAGAGAATGAGGGAGGGGATGACACCGTTCCAAAGGAACTGTACTCATTACTTGACTTATGTAACTGCAATCCCTTTGTATATCACCTTTACAATAAAATTTAATAATAGCGAAAAGCAGCGAATGTAAGTAATATTCCAACTGCATATGATTATGGCCTTTCTCTCAATGTTTATCAGCCAATAAAAGTTGAAGATTGAACCATTAAACCAGTAAGGAAGGAGATGTCATCTTTACTGTGCAAACACCAAATCAAGGAAGAAAATCATCTGGTGTGTTTGAGAAAGCTGACACGTACAAACAACTGATTTGACATTAATTTACAGAAAATGAGCTGACTCAAGCCTGAGTGCTAACAAAAATGTAATTTCCTAGCTCCCAAAATGTTCTTTAAGTGGTTTCTCTGCACATCTCATGAGGAACCTAATGCTTCTGTTTTTCTTTTCTCCCCACTCATTAGTAGACTTGCAAAGGTATGTTGGCAGAAGCATGAATTGCTGACTGTGTGAACATGTTATTGTTACTATAAACTTAGTTTTGTCTTGTGCTGTAGTCCTCTTCCAACTAAGTGGGCTTTTGAAAAATCAGTGATACCATTAAAAAATCATGGTTCACACATCTGAAAAACACTGACACTTTCAGAAATCAGCTACCAGACTCCTTTCCTTCCTCGATTTCTCCCTCCCTCTTTTCCTTCTCTTTTTTTTTTTGTCTCTTTCTCTTCCTCTCTCTGGCTCAGAAAATTGTTTTTGGAAAGCAATTGAAATATGGCTCAACTCTCCTTACTAACTCACTCATGTATCCTGTATGTGATGTATTACTTTGTCACCTGTTTTCTTGCTGTCACTATGTGCCCTTCAGTGTGTGGGGTGTGTCCTATATGGCAGAATATGGGTGGATCAAGAACCTCCCTGTAGAACGAGAGACGATGGAGCAGTAAAGCCATAAATCCATACAATTTACTAAAAAAAAAATCCAGTGATGTTCTAGGCATGGGTGGAGTGCAGCTTGGGTTATGCTAGCTCTGCCTAGAAGAAGGGTGCACAAAAGATCTGTGTTGGAGCTGGAATGAGATAGACTAACTATGGAAAGATCAGCAGGACAGTTACAGCAGTCCAAAGACTAGTTCTCAGCCTGGTGCCATTGACTTTAAGGAACATCATTTGTGGAAGTTGTGTTGTGGCTATAGGATGATTTAGCATGGGTGATCAGCTAGCATTACCCAGTAGATGTAGAGAGCTTCCACCTCCCCCCCCCCAATCTAGTTGTTATAACTAATGCATTTTCAGACCTGGCAAAGGATGTTATGGGGAAGGAAATTGCCCCCTGTTATCACAAAGCCCTATTGTGGAGTCCACACATTTACAGACAGCAAATGAGAGAGGTATCAGGGAATCTGCAAGGAATTGTTTAAGGAGAGGAGAGGGAAAATGTCTGGGGATAGGCAGGAGACAAACACATGAGAGTTTTAGGATCTAGGCTATCATTCCAGGCACAGATTAAAGACATTGGAGCGTCAAGTAAGTCAAATTCTAGTGTGATTTTCATATTCAGATCTTTTGCTGCTAAATGGGAGGCTACCAATACCTAGTTTTATAAACTCACTTGAATTAGTAGATTTCCCACCTAACTTCAAAGCTAAAATTTATTTTAGATTGTGTGTGTGTATTTTCTGGTACTGGGGCTTGAACTGGGTCTGGGTGCTGTCCTTTTACTGTTTCTCTCAGGCTGGTACTCCATCACTTGAGCTATAGCTCCATTCCTGGCTTTTTAGTGATTAACTGGAGATGAGAATCTCATGGACTCTACTCCCTGGGATAGCTTGTTTTAGATTTGTTAGGTGAGCATTCTAATGAATATTTTATCCTAGGGACTAAAATGACTAATCTGAGTAGGCATTAAGAAATGGCTGGGTACCAGTGGCTTATGGCTGTGATCCTAGCTCCTCAGGAGTCTGAGATCTGAAGATCACAGTTGGAATGCAGCCCAGGCAGAAAAGTCCCCATGAAGCTCTTATCTTCAAATAACCACTCAAAACCCAGAAGCAGAACTATGGTTCAAGGCAGTAGTGCTAGCTTTGAGCGAAAGCGCTCAGGGACAGCCCCCATGCCCTGAGTTCAAGCCTCCCAAGTGACAAAAAGAAAGAAAGAAAAGGAGGAGGGAAGGAAGGAAGAAAGGTAGGAAGGAAGGAAGAATGAAAGGAAGGAGGAAGGAAAGGAAGGATGGAAGGAAGGAAAAGAACTTGGCCATGTAGAAATTTGCAGAGTCATGATTAAAATCAATACACATTTTAGTTTAATTATTCCACTAAATTACATACAAAATGGAAAAAAAATCCCTGAATGTATCCATTTATTAATTACTAAATTACTATGCGTTATTGTAAAAGAAAGAGTCTCAATTAATGATAAGATATTTCTAGAGCTGGGTTCCTTAGTTTCCAGAATCCAGTGCTTGTGGAATGTCAAAATGTTCCATAAGACTGCAGGGCAGTCATTTCTTTGGAGTGTCTGAGGATGTTGAGAAAGCTCTCCAATTCACAAGGAAGGAAGACACAGGTGGAGAAATGAGAGACTGACCAGTGGATTTGGAGTCATTTGTGTCCATGCTTGCAGGTCAAGTCTACTAAGAATGGTGAGTGGACATGCCCTACTGTCCTCAAGCTAGGTGACAGACAGCCTCAAAGAAATCGACCAGTAGGATCACGATGAAGATGTCTGCTGCAGGCTGGGCCTAGTTATATGAAGCCTCAGAAAGGATGGTAGGACGAAGGGAGGGTAAGCAGGGAGGGATGGAGGGAGGAAGAAAGGAAGGAGAGAGAGAGCAAAAGGTGGAGGAGAGAGAGGAATGGAGAGAGAAAGGAGAGAGAGAGAGCGTATGCAGATGCTAAGAGTTTTCTTCACCAAAAAACAAAGGCAGCATCTTAAAGAATATAGAGGTCTCTTTTCAATATATTTTCCCTAAGTTTAAAGTTGACAGAGCAAACTGACTTGGAATCCTTTCAAAGAGGAACCATCCAATGTTTGTGATAGTGTCGGGGTTTTAACGGGAATAATCCTGGGTGGAATAGGATTGGAGAAAACATGAGATGGAGTGAAAGACAGCTACATGATGAGAAACTGTGCACAGCCTCCCTGGAGCTCCACAGAGGATTTGAAGGGATGGAAGACAATCCGAAAGACCAAGGAAAATATCCAGGAAAGCAAGATTTGAACATCAGGGAGACTCAGCAGAAGTAGCCAGGTAGTTGTTCCCCTCATCAAGGAAAGTTTATCTCCTTCCCTTTCAGTTTAATCCAGAATGAACCCAAAGCCCTGATCTACAAGAAAAGCAAGCTGGGAAAGGAGAAGAAACAATTTGTCAGGCAATACAATCTGAGTTAGTCAGATTCTTCTGTCTGACAAAACTCAAGACCAGCCTTTCTCATCAGTAAATAGAGACTGCGTTGTGGTTTAGAAAACACTAATTCATTTAAATATATATATTTTATTGTGTTATATTAATCATTTGAGTTCAACATCCTGGTAACAATATCATGTAAACAGTTAGAGATTATTCTAGAATGTTCTCTCTGACTTTCGCTACCCAGGAACATTTGTTTGTCCCAGGTCAAGGTGTAGAGAACTAGGATTAGGATTTTCCCCATATTCATTTAACACATGTTTGGTTAGCATGTAGGTTTCTAGGTGTTGGTTTTAGTGGTTTTGGTTTAAGGTGCCAGGTAAATGATAGTTCGTAGGCTGGCATGGAACAAAGAAGTTTTAGTTTAGTTTTGTTTTGTTTTTTTGGCAGAAGGACCAGGGGGTATTCAGAGGAACACAGTTCCAGAACTCAGCTCTCCAGGGTGGCCAACAGTGGAAGAACCAGAGCTTCCTCCAGTTACCCAGCCTCCCCCATTCCCATTCTAGTCTGATGTTCTGTAAATGCTGTTACCTCTCGACTTGTAACAACTCACACTGAAATAAAGGAATAAGTGTTTTTTCTTCCTCTTCCACTCTCCCTTGTAGTTATATAAAGACTGTATTTCTGTTGTCATTTCTACTGCCTTCCCCTTAGGCGACTTCTTTCCCTAGGAGTTAGCAGTGTGATTGCCCGTGTGTTCTGCTGCTCCCCGGCTTCCTCTATTACCCTGTCATCCCCACGAGGATGGATTCCTGCAATCCACCATGACATTTGACTCACTCCTGTAAAGTCGAGGCTGAGATTGTTATTATTTTTGTCATTTTTCTGAGTTCCCCTGGTGTTTTTTGTCAGCCATGCTTGATCACTTCTAGTGCGGAAAGACTAAGCTCTGAGGTGAGGTGAGGTGCTCTAGGCTGAGTCCCAGGTCTGTGCTTCCGACTGCCACATTCTCCTTAGCTCAGAAATGTGTGCATTTTGGTGATGACATGAAGCATGCCTCCAGAAGAAATGCTTCTAAGAGCTCTGTGAATCTCTGGCCATCAGAGGCCTCTTTAAAGAAAAACTGTTTGCATAGGAGGAAAGTGACATGATAGCTTAATGTCACAGCATTGTTAGTCACAAGAGGAAGGATTCTGAGTTGAGGGAAGTGAATGGCAATGTGCCCTTGGAATCATCAGGACGAGACATAATAGGGGAGCCGTGTACCAAACAGAAGAAAGAACTATATCAGTAATGGCTTATAATGACTTGGGAACTCAAGACACATTGCTTAAACATTCCCTACCTCAGCTAGTGTTTAGTCACCCAATCTGAGGTCAGTCAAGGTGTTTCAGATGAATTTAATACAGTTAAATATTTGTAAATAGTTGGTAAGGAGAAGAAATTTTTAGAAAGCACAGGTAAATTTCAAGGAGCTCCTATGACTTCTTTGGCTGTGAATCAAGAGAGGAAGAAAGTGGTATTGCTCCCCAAGCCCTCAGAGAATATGTTGGCATTTGGTACTGTCATACAACTACTGAGCAAGAAACGGTAGCCAGGCTTCCCTCTATTACTGCTCTCTGCAAACAGAGTAGGTGCTGGCAGGGCCAGAGCAGAACAAAAGTCATTTCTCTCTCCTGTTTTCCAATTACCTGCCACTGCCTCCCATTGATAGAACTGAATCAAAACCCAGTTATTAAAATAATTCAGGAAAGTAGTTTGAAGGTCCTGAGCCTTTAACAGTACAGAATAAAACATGTAAAATGAGGGGGTGGGCGATGGAAGCAAAGAGCAAGTAATAACAAGAAAGGTGGAGAAAACAGTTCTAGACTTGATTCATGCCCAGAGGGCATATGACTCTTACAGCTGGCAATTCCTGAGTGTAGGCCAGCAGGTTCTAAATAGTTTGGTCTTTCTGCAAGGTGCCATGTGGAGAAGTCTCATTTAATGGACAGAGTGTATAACCTGGAGATTTCTGAAACCTTCTCAGGTGATTGCAGTGTCCAGTACACGAAGGGGCAGTCCCATGGCAAGAATGGCAGCCATGGTCTCAGGTGAGCAGAATGCAAGAGCAGTAGCAATGAGTCTGGAGAAAGATGAACTCTCCTGAGATTCCACATGACTTTGTCCGAGATTATCATCTTACGAGAGGTCAGCAAACTTCATCCAGGCTCAAGGATGCCTGAAACAAAGATGTGTAAAATAAATTGCAATACAAATAAGTTACATAGTTATTTCCCCTATCTTAGACTTCTTTCGAATACAAACTTTCAAGATAAGATTTGTAGGCAGTGATCTATTTACAATCTAGTAAGTAGGTTTATCATTGTAACTAGCCATACCTGACATCTTCAGCAAAGTATCTGTTGTGACTTTTGAGAGCAGTGGAGAGTAAACCAAAGCATAAAAATATTTGAGAGGAAGAGTGAGCACTGGAGATGAGAGGGGGTCCATAGAACCAAAATATAGTCTAGGAGTCCCCTTCATCTAATAACCTATTTCAGAATAAGCGATGAGAACCTGTAGGTTTCAACAAACAAATAATTCCAGTGACTGGATTGTTTTATATTTGTATTGTTTATTTATCATATCATACTTGTATCATTCTTGAACTTTATACTCACCCTTCTTGAGCTGTTTCTAGGAAGAAATTGACCATTCAGATGAATCAATTCAGGTGAAAACTCTAGCTCTGGTAGTCTTTCTTCCAATTTGGTGAAGCAAAAGCACAAAGTGAATACTGGACTGAGATTCTTTCCCTAGGTCAAGAGAAGGAAGAGGTAGGAAGAGCTGTCTCCTGTCATGTACAGAATTCTTTCAAACACACGGTCTTTTCCAGAATCACAGTGTGCCTTATAAAAATTCTTTCAATGTAGGTGCATTTGAAGTATTCTTCTAATTATTACCATCGAGGGAAACCATGGAATCTATGTTTCTTTGGGTCTGGCTCACTTCACTTAATATGATTTTTTTCATCATTCTATTTCCTTTTGATGGAGTGATGTCATTCTTTCCAATGGAAGCATAGAATTCCATTGTACACACACATACACACACACACACTCACACACACACACATTTTCTTGATCCATTAGTATATGTCTAGGATAGTCCTAGCAGAAGATCACAATAGCTCAATAGCTATGTACATATGATCATATAAGATGAAGCTAGGCCCGATGAACTCCACGATTTGGAAACAAGAGGGTTTTCACTGTTGTTATTTTTAATGTACTATGTGAAACTATTTCTTGTGCTTTCTTTCCTATGGTTTATCCCCTGTTGTCATTGTGTTTGATTTTGGTACCCTGGGTCGTGTGTGTGTGTGTGTGTGTGTGTGTGTGTGTGTGTGTGTATCTGAATTAGGGAAGGGAAGGAGAACATAAAATGGTGAGACAAAGGTTAAAGGGCAAACTAATGGAACAGCGACACTCAAGACAAGTTGTTTGAAACTAACTGTACAACTGGAGGGGGGACTGGAAGGGAGGAAAAGTGGGAGAAAAACCAGGGAAGGAATAACAAGTATGGCAAGAAATGTACTTCTGACTACCTTACATAAGTAACTGTAACCCCTCTGTACATCACCTTGACAATAAAATTAAATAAAAAATATTATTCTAGACAATATTTAGAATGTAAGGACTGTATGCATTTTCAACATCATAACTGATTTCTGATGGAAACAAGACAACAGGAAACACATACCATATTCTGTTTTGAGAGTGGAGAAGAGAAGTAATGAATTGGGTTCTACTTGGATTTATTTCCTTTACTTCCAACAAATTAATAAGGAGTCAGGTTGCCATTGTAGATAATTAGGAAAGCAGCCCAAATGGAGTGTCACTGTTGGATAGTTAGTTTGAACTTCTTTCAGAGGTTCTCAAAGTATGGTGAGTAGATGGTTTGTTTCCATCAAAAGCCACTAAGCTTCTGAGGAGTTCGTCTGGAGGAACCATATCCAGTAGATTTCCAGCCCAGTCTTTAGAAAGCTTTCAGGGTTTTTCCTTAGAGCATAACAAAAATAATAATTAGGAAAGAAATCTAATTTCCAGCAATGATATATTTACATATGCTTAAATACGTCATAACTATACTTTTTTGAGCAAGCCTTATAAAAGTCACAGATATTTTTTAACATTCAGCATGAGACTTTTACATTAGGATATAACCTTACTTCATATTTCACTACATATATTTGGGTGAGCCTCTTCCAATTTATAATTCAGTAGAGTTTATTTGGGTTCTGCCAGTTTCTTCAATGGGCATTCTGCCTAGATATAGACTTAAAGCACGATATACTTTAAGCACATTTAATATTGCTACTGTTTCTTTCATCACCAGACCATGAGCCAGAAATCTTATTTCAACTACCTACCATTGCATGTAACTAAAGCTCTGTGGAAAGGAATCTGAATTAAAATGGATAGATAAAGGCTGGGGAGGGTACAGTCATGATATTCAAAGCATATCCTATGAAACTAGGGAAATTGAGGAGTGAGGTTAGGAAGGATGGGGGGAAATGGTGAAAAGGGTGTTATCAGTCATTGTATTTATAAACTACCTTGTATTCATGAATTGACATGCTAAATGGTGACCCCTCTGTACAACTACTCAAAGATAATAAAAATAAATAAATAATAAATAAGTAAGTACATGGCTAACACTACTGCTCCATTCTTCAGCTAACTTGACAAAAACCACAACAATAAGCCCAAGAAAATGGGATGGAGCCTTTCTTTCCAAATGTTTTGGAGTTTAGCAAATCGTTTAAACATTTTATCCCTGCGGATAAGTACCACATATGGGTAGAGCTATATTCTACATTTCAAGAATAACAACAGCTATAAACCAAAACATTTGTTTACATGACCATCTGAGAGTAATTTCATTCAATATTCTTTGTCATCGCCACTATGGGCTAACTGGCACCGTCACTTAGTGAGGGAATTTTTACAAATTATGTCATTAGCATGTTTTGTTTTCCCTTTGAATAGAACATTAATCCTTAACTTTTTGCTTGGTTTTGCAAATATCTTGCCATGATGTGATTTATACAGTTTATATATAATTTACACATTATAATTTTAACTTTCAGGGATATGATTTTGAATGGTGTAACTGTAATTTTAGTTTCTTCCATGTATTTGCTTTAAAAAATATTTTAATAGTAATGTACTACTTGGCTAACTTAGATTTCTTTTTAATTTTTTATCTTTTCTCTACTCTCACTGACTTTATGCTATACAGCTAGGTACTTTGTAAAATCACGCATCCTGTTTGGAACTTTTGCTCTTAGGTGATGAGACAACCAGCATTATGTATGGATATCTCGCATTAATTATTGCATTGACAGGTATACTGTTCCCATAAGAGAGCTGTGTTTCATACAATTTGATATAGTTTTATGCAATGTACAGTTCTGGAGAGTGCATTCTTTAGTTTACAAGGAATCTGCTTAGAGGAGCACAGTATGTACCGCCTTAGAAAAATTTATATTTACTTATATTTTTACCCAAATTCATTTCAAAAGAGAGCACGACCATACCCCTTTGCCATTCCTGCTTGAAATGTCTATGAAAAAGATCTATCAGCTTTCTCTATAATATATCCCACCTCAAACTATGCAAATCGAGAAAACTATCGTTGAATGAAACGTGTTTTCTCCAGACTACGCTTGACAAATAAACAACTCTATAAAAACATTCACTGAGAGCATTCGTGGTGCACGATGCCTCCCTTCCTGGTGTCCATCTATGTACTGTGCTACGACCCCACCCTGGGTAGAATCCTGGAGTTTGCTGGACAACTCACATGGCTGAGCTCAACAAGAACAGAAGCAAAACCTCAAGCTTTCCATTCCTTGGATAATCCAGGAAGGGGATATGCAGAGGCCTGGGTACATCCGGGTCACAGTTCAAAGGACATCGGAATGACCTTACCCCCAAAACACTGCTTTGATAATGTGCCTGTGGGAATTCAAGCTCTGTGCAGTGCTTCTGAAAGAAGTATGAGCAGCGGGGGTACCCCAGGAATCTGTAATAACCTCCTAAAATGCACATAGCCCTGTTCATTGTACTGCATCTTTCTTCTGTACGGTGTATATATTTTCTATATTTAATCATTTCTTTCACTGACTGATTTCCAAGCTTATTTTTCACATTGGTTTATTACATTCTCATCATTTCTGCCCCCTCGCCCCCACCCCACCATCATTTTCATCTCTTTGACTTCAATTTTAATGTGGAGGTATGTCGCTGCATCATCTTTAAGAGCAATACTAATATAATTGTGTATCATTCTATTTATCTATTTCAGCCTTCTTCTTTTCATTCAAATTTAATTCTCAATAGTTCTGGCTACCACATTGATTTTTTTATAATAGCCCAGAGATATAATATTGAGGGATACAGAATGGCTCTGAGGATATTAGAGGTTCTGGGTTGAATGGTAACTTGTATTTTGCTCCTTCCCTGAGCATTTTTTTTTATTAAAATCTGGTATTTCTCTTTCCTTTCCTTCCCATAACTTGTTTGATGTTTGAGTTTGATTCTAACTATAACTAGCATATATATATATATACATATATTTGGTTTTTAATGTTTCCAAATCAAAGTAAAGTATCATTCTTCTCCCATAGTCAATGCTAGACCTGATTATAAAAGACCACAACAGAGAGGTTTGTAGATAGCTAGGCTTTCCTTGAAAGAGAGTTCATGGGTATAATAGTTTCATTTCATTTCATTTTGTTTTGTTTTGTCTGTTTTGTCTATCTTAGCAAGCTTTTCCTTCACTCCATATCTATGTGAGGAGTTTACTAGGACAGCGTTTCAATTTTATTTGAAAAGCTACTTACTAGTCTTAGCTTGTAGGAAAATTCCTTAGTGAGAGACTGACTCAACCTCTCCCACAGTCCTATAATTAATCACCTTGCTGAACACCTAACACCACTGGAAATAATCCCAGCTCTAAATGCTTTTTGAATTGGGACACTTTGGAAGTCTTACGGAATTCATGCAGTAATTTGGTGGATCTCTTCTCTACCTATCTTGAATTGCAGGTGACTGAGCTTGTTTGGGTTTCATGAGAACAATCTCTGTCTGTAAATGTCTGATCATTTAATCAGACCCTGATCATTTTTGCAGTGGTATGATGGATTCTTCAGGGTGATGTTTGTAGAGTCTTCATATTTCAGTGGTATTTGAGGAAGAAGGAGGTAGTCAAGGATGTCACCTATGTCATGGTAGTCAGCCATTCATATGAGTGAAATATGTTATGTGTGTGAAAATATCATGGTGAGATGTCTCAGTTTGTACAATTCAATAAAAGAATCTCGAATAGCAATTTGAAAAATGGAAACAAAACACTCACACTGCACTGATGAATGAAATAAATCTCATTTCCTCAGGAAATCATTTGTATCTTAAAATATAGTAGTCTAAAATTGACTTGCGAGATGGAATAGCTGTGGTGAAAGGCAAAATCATAGGCTGTAGCACTTAAGGAATTCATCCTGTAGGTGTGAAAAGTAGCTCCCAGCATCACAAAGGAGAAAGGGTGGGGAGGAGGATGGGGAGAGGAAGGGAAAGAGAAGAGGAAAAGGAAGAGAAGCACTTCTCTGAGAATTGAAAGATTAATTTTAGGGACAGTCATTCAGTCATTTGCCTCAGTGAATGCAAACTGAAACTATTATACCCATAATTTCTCCTCTTGGTTTCTTTTTCTCAATTGAATAAGAAGCATAGTAATTAACTGAGAGAGAATACAATTAATATACAATGAAAATGAATCACAGGAGACTAAAACAAGCTTTGTTGGGGGGGGGCAGGTTTCAGTGAGAATGGAGAGGATGATGGAGAGGGTGAAGATGGTATTAAGTACATTCATATTTTAAAATCGAACAATGAGGCCCATGGAAATTGTTTTAGGATGAGGGAGAGGGGTTATGGGAGAGAGATAGAAGGTATGCGGTTGGTGGGGTACATTGTATGTCTTTGCCTGCATGGAAATGTCACAAAGAAACTCTCCTTGTATAACTAACGGGTGCTAATATAAAAACTTGTAAAGAGAACTGTAAAGAAGGTAGAGATCTGCATTTATTTTTTAAATGAATAAGAGAATAAAATGAGCTTCAGTAAATTTACAGCATACAGATGTGGGGGGGGGGGGAGAGATAGGAGGAATATAGCATGGAAGGTATCAGAACCAGTGAGGGAGGAGGAGGAAAATCCATGATGTAACAGAAAATACTAGAAGGACTGAGAGGTCACTCTCGGTCCAGTGCAGGGGAAGTGTCCAATCTGATTAGTGGACTATGTTACACAGCACTGGGGAAGTAAGGTAAGTGATTAGTATTAATTTAAAACAGGCAGTTTCATGTAATTCAGTTAAATTAAAATGGAGAAATTTCCTCCTTACCTTCTGAGCCATTTATTATGGGAAAAAAAAATGAGAGCTTTTCCCTTGCATTGTAGTTTTCTCTCTTTCGTCATCGTTTGTTGCTTAAAGTATTCCCGCCTGCCAAGAGTTTACTTACAGCTTTACAGTTAGGAGAAGCTCAACTGTGGCCCGAGCCCAGTGTGTATATCATTTTGACTCCCTGTTCCCTCCTAATTGTGGCTCTGTGGTTCTGTAGAGTCTGAGTTTCTTTTCAGTGCCCTTGTTATAATCTGTATTTTTTTTTCTTTTCAGTGCCCACCCCCTTCCTCTTCATTACCAGGAGAGCAAATTGCAAATAACCATCTGACCTTATCTTTGCCTATAGGACCTTCATTCCCTTCTGGACAGAGATAATATCTTGTTGTTGTTTTTTTAGATGTTATCTCTGTACAAAATACAATACTAGATTATTTTGGTGTACATTCTTCACAGATGAATTCGGTGGGAAAGGTCAGTTACAGGCAGTTTATTCAAAGCAAGGGAAAAAAAGCTTGACTGATTTACTAATCTTTTTTTTTAACTCTTTTTAAAAAGTAAGGGTATAATATGCTCTAAAGAAGACAGCACAGCATTAGGGCTCTATGGAGCCCAATTAATCTATAAGCCATTAAGTAAATGAAATCTTACAGTGTTTTCTTGCTTCTCTGAAGTAGCAATATATTATCAAAGTCTGCCAAGGCTCTCAGCCATCACAAATAATAGAGTTAGAGGCCCACTGCACTTCTGTTTCTCAGGACTACCAGCACTCTACCTGACACTCCTCAAGGTGAGCCTGATGTTGACCATTGGGAGGGAACAAGAGAGGGGATGAGGTCGGGGTGGTGGTGTGAGCCAAGGCGCTCATTTTATTTCTAGGCCTCTTTCCACAGGGAGCCATTGGTGCCAGATATTCCCCAGGAAAGTCATCGTGGATGTCCCAGCTTTCACTGTAGACAAGAGGGTGGTTGGTGGAAGTCTAGTGAGGAAATCCTAAAAGGGAGAGAACTTCTGTGGATCGCCTCACAGGATTCTGGGAATCCTAGTGAGCATCTCACGGTCAGTAGCTCCATTGCCCACCGCACTGACACATACTTCCAACTTTACTTTCGCGTTGTTGGTTTCTTGCATTTTAAACAGAAGCTGTCCTTTTAGACTATGAAGAAGGGAAGCACGTAATCCAAATGGCTGCATCACTCAAGAGATAACGAAAGCTTTGAAATGTACATGGGCACACGATTTGCCTACTATCCTCCGATAAAGTGCCTACTTTACCTTTAGTTATTACTAAATTGGAGAGAGAATTGGGAACCATAAGTATGGAGGGAAGGGATGGAGGAGAATTCTTGCCTCCCAAGGTAGTCAGAAAAAGGCCAAGCATCTGAAAGGGTATGACCATAAATAAAGGAAGTTATTTTTATCATGTTTATGTAGGTTGTCCAAAGTTTTGTGTATATGGTAGAGGGGGCTTATAATTAGCGATGGAATAAACAGGTTGCCAAATTTAGAGCTCACTCGACATTCATGAATTTAGAAATACCAGGCAAATTCAAAACTTCTTGTTGGTATCTGGGTTGATTTATCCTTGGCAAGATTAAACTTGGCTTCTTTTCTTCAGAGCAGTAAAACAATTCCCTCAAACCAAATTTAAATTAAGGCCTTATTCAAGTTGGTATATGGATATATAGATATATACACTACATATAATATTCACATATACACATATGTATGTACATGTTTTTATATAATGTAAATAAAGTTGTGAGATGAATATGTTACATATAAAATATTCTTTTTTCCTTTCTATGATCGGTAGGTAGTTGTATAAGGGAGTTGCCATTTAACGAAGCAGTTTATGAATACAATCTATCTTGATCAATGTCACTTCTTTCAATATTCCCACCCATCCCTCTCCTACTCACCTTTCTCTGAACTCTTCTTGATTTTGTGGAATATACAGAAATTATTCTTTAATAAAATATTTTCTATATCATATTGATAAAAGGTCCATGTATGCATTGTAGAAAGTTAATAAAAATGAACGAAAGTTGTGAACAATAAGAAAAGTGAAATAGTTTCCAATAATCACCATTTTATTTTAACTTTTAAAAATACATTTTTTAACTTTAAGTAGCTGTACAAAGGAGTTAACCATTCAACAAAGCAGTTATGAATGCAATGCATCTTGATCAATGTCACCCTTGCAGAATTCTCAGGCATGCCTCCCAACCCATTCTTTCCTTCCCTTATTTTAGTTATATTTTGTAGGGTATACATTGAATTTTTGACTGCATTTTACCTCACTTCAACTCTTCATTTGTTGATGCTCCTCCGGTTGGCCAACCCCATCCCTTTCAAAGATTCATTTCCTGGTGTTTCTTTTGTTAAATTTTCACTTTGCTGTTCTAGTGAATTACACTGCTTGAATTTCCTCCTAAATACACTGTATTTCAATGAATATATTCATGTACACTTGCATACCACCCAAGTTTATTTACTTATATATTTGCTGCAATATTAACCCTTATAAACATTTTCATCTCTCTGCGTGCTCTCCCCTCCCCTCTCTCCCTCTCCTCTTCCTTTTTCCCTCTTCTCTTACACACACACACACACACACACACACACACACACACAGTGTCTTTACTTTTGAGTTTTCTAAATGGCTCATGTAAAAGAGCTTCTAGAACTCCATTTGAATTTAGTTTTAGTGTTTGTTTATTTTACAAATCCCTTCCTTCCTTCCTTCCTTCTTTCCTTCCTTCCTTCCTCTCTCTCTCTCTCTCTCTCTCTCTCTCTCTCTCTCTCTCTCTCTCTTTCCTCCTCTTTCCTTCCTTCTTCTTTGGTGCTTGTCCTTCCTTTAATAAATTTAATGACTTGGCTATTTGTTTACATATTTATTTATTTGTTTATATTGCATATGTTTGAGCTTGTAGCATATAATTGAATTTAAATTAGCAATTGGAAATTTGATAGTGACAAGGAAGCAGTATTCCTGTCTCCATTTAATCTTAAAGTGCTTTGTGTATTTTCTCTATGTTACCTCTACAGCCAATGAAATGTCAGACATTTGTCTCCTACATAGTGTACAGGAAAGGGCCACAGATACCAAAGTGGCTGGCAAATCATGGGTCATTGATGCTTGTAGCCAAAACTACAGGTCTCAAACTAAAGATCTTACAATGAAAAGATGTTCAAGAAACTACACAGGCAAAGACAAATATTACATCATTGTAATAATGTATTCTGTTGATTCCAAAAGTAAAGTCTCTGACCTTCATATAGTGAAGAATTGTCAAGTCCTCTCTGGTACAGTGATGAATGAGACAAATGAGAGACGCAGTGTGAAAGACCTTATTGTACAGGCTTAGAAAAAGTGGTTGCTTGTGAGCCACATTTCCTTGGTCACAAATACAAATTCTGGAATACACTGGGGATACGGGGGAGGGGGGGAGGATCCTAGAGTTCCTCAATAGCAAATGAGTATGAAGTTTCCCCTAAACATTGCTTACAGATTAGCCTTTATCTTTGTTTAGGCATTTCAGAAGTCAAAAAAGAAATTCTAAAAAGAAAAGACTGGATTATAATAGCTATAATTAGGGATATGTATTTGTGCAGACATAAGAAGACAATTATTAATATATGTGTTTTTATTACAAGAAATCCCTCTGTGATTCGTAGCTATAAAAATGTTTACTTTGTGCATCAATTAAGTTCTTGTTCTTAGACGATAACTCCCTGAATTCAAATCCTGGCATTTTCTTCTACTGGATATGTGATTGTAGGTGTGGGTCCTGGCTTTCCTTGATGATGAAAGAAATAGTAGAAACTTCTTTAAAGGATATTTTGAGGGCTGGGGATATAGCCTAGTGGCAAGAGTGCCTGCCTCGGATACACGAGGCCCTAGGTTCGATTCCCCAGCACCACATATACAGAAAACGGCCAGAAGCGGCGCTGTGGCTCAAGTGGCGGAGTGCTAGCCTTGAGCGGGAAGAAGCCAGGGACAGTGCTCAGGCCCTGAGTCCAAGCCCCAGGACTGGCCAAAAAAAAAAAAAAAAAGGATATTTTGAGGTTTACCATGGTAGTCCTTTACAAGGTACATAGCACACTGTTGTTGTTGTTTCTAGAAACATCTTTTCATTATTATTGGAGACGATTGAAAAGACTTGCATTCTTACTCAAAAATATGTCCTAAGACTTATTTACAGAACTGGCAGCGATGTTCCTAATTTACCACAACCCCTGGGCCACAAATGTGTTCTGTGTTTCTCATTGGGCATTTTGTTTTATTTTGTTTTGTTGTGTGTTGCTTGGGTTTTTCAGCCCAGGGGACAGGAATTGCTTGTCTTGACTTGCTCCCCTGGTAATGGGCATTGGACAGAGCTTTTAAGTCATGATGGTGACAGAGTCTTTCTGGTATACCAGGCCCTTCCCACAGCCTGGTGCTGTATAGAGGCCAGGCTGGACAGGTGGGGTCTCCTCCAGTCTCAAGCTGCACAGAGAACTATCCACTGTGGTTTACATACGATGCCCACTGGCCAGCCTTTATTCTCCACTTGCTATTTATCTCTCCAGTCTCTCTACCCGTGCTTCCCAAAAATCTCAATACATACCTACACTCTAGCTTTAGACAGTTAGTTACTCTTTTAATATGATTTTTCTGGAACTCATGCAAATAATAGGATATTCTCACCACCTGCTGTTTTTTCTTCTCATCTCTATCTTCATGTTTGCACAATTCTTTTAAACTAAATATTCTCCCTGGAACATCTCCAAAAGGATACAACTCTTTAGGGTCTGCCATACCTCCTTTTCTTCCTTTGCTATCTATGTTCTGCATGATGTCATCCAATCCTCCAGACTTAAATTCCATCAATAAGCTGGCAAGTTCCAAGGTCTTGCTTTGGATCTAGACTTTTCTGATTACCATGTTCTTAAAACCCTAACTTAATGTTTGAAGTCACACTTGATTATGTCACAAACAACCCAAACTGGGAAATCAACAATGATTCCTTAGATATATTTCTTTTTCACTCACACATCCATGCAATCTGCCAGGAATTCTCTGGGACTCCTTCTACCACTGTGGACACAAATGGGTGAATGTTTGTCTATCCACTCCTTTTGCTCACCAGGGCCTCACCAATTCTTTTCCCAGCTCTCCCCACTTGACCTCACCCTCACATGCCATTCCCTTTTTGTCCTAATTTATTCTTATGCAGCAACCCGAGCCATCTCTAACATAACTTATTTTCAGTATTTTCAACATTTCCCTACAATCTGGATAAAAGTCATGTCAAAGGCCCAGAGGGTATCTTGCCTTTGCATCTAACTTTACATCATCCCTTCTCACTTGTTGCTGTCTAGAAGGCTGAGATTATTTGCCTTTCTAGGTGTCAGCCTCAGTTTCCATCTGTATACATTTTGGCCATTGTTGTTCCTCTGTCTAGACAATTCTAGTACCATTGACTGAATTAGAGGTATTAGTTTTTTTTTAATTTGGGTTTAAATGGATTTTATCAGAAAAATGCCCTTGGACACTGATCTCCTTTGTTGATCCTTCTTTTTCATACCAATTCAATATATTGAATTACACCAGTTCAATTTATAAGACTTATTGAAATGTACAACGTTTTTTGTTTGACTAATTCAGTCTGTGCCTCTACCTGATCCATACTATAAACTCTTCAGAAAACTACATCTTTTTTTCATTGCCATTGAAAACATAGATGTAAATCGTACTACATATACAATGAATATTTGTTACATAAATCCATTAGCCCGTTAGTAGCTCCTGAATTTCCAGAGGAAGCATGGTCTCATTTCATGCATCTCCTGAAAGTTATATGCAAGGAGTAATGATCATGATGATGAAAGTGATGCCATTTAGCAATTTCTAGATGCCAGGCACAGGCACAGGCATTTTGCTATCATTGACTCATTTTAAACAAGAGGTTCCCAAGTGCAGGATGGGTGTTTATTGCAATAAGTACTGTTATGTGTTAAAAGATGGTCTAACAGGAGAGTTCCCATGCAAGTGACATGTGTGAGAATATTCTGGAGGAGGTGACCTACAGGATGAGAGGCCTAGGAGTTGAAGGATGTCAGGAATCCCCTGGGTTGCAGCCTAGGGGCAAAGAATTTCTGCCTGACAAAATCTTTATCATGCTGGAAAGTAGATTAGTGATTATCAGAGATTGAGAAGCATGTCCTGGTGCCATGGGTTGAAGAAGAGCAGGTGGATATGATTAGTGTATGTTGTATGCATATATAGAAATCAGACACTGAATTCCATCAACATGTACTAAACTTATTACACCCCCATTTTGTTTTTCTCTTATCAGACTTCATATTCTACATGATCTGTTAAATTTATCCCTTGGTAATGAGTGACATTTGAGGGGAGAAACAAAGGTTTGAAGGTAAAGCCTTTCCACTAGTAGAGTATGGAATTATCTATGAAAAGCCTGTAATTCTTCATTGCTCCTCTTTATGTTTAATCATATCACAGCTGGTAATAGCTGTCTTGATTTAAAAAAAAATCTATCAGTTCCCACTTCCCTGTTTAACAGCTCAATACTCTGTTACAGATTCACTTCGTAGCATACCAAATGCTATCTGCCCTCCACCCATACATTATTTGTATGCCTGTTACACTACCGGCCCAAAATGCCTCAGGTTCTCCCTCTCAAACAAACCCTGTTCCCCTAAAAAGATCAGAAAATGAAGTATTCTACATCTGCCCAAATTAATCTCATATAATAAATTGCTTTACACAAAAAGACATTGCAATACTCACAATAAGGGACTAGTAAGGAATGTTTTTATCATTTTTTTTGTTGTATTTTCTCAATTGATAGTTGAAGTCAAGCTCAAGATCTAATGTATGAGAGTTCTCAGAACCTAAAACATCAAAGTCAACAGGATAAATATTCCTTGTCTTCAAGGTATCTAATGAGATTTTGATGTATAAATTTTAATTTAACTGCCCATTGTTTCTTTCATGTGATGATAAATTCACTACAACTATTCTAGGCAAAAGCTTAAAACACATTCCCAACTCTTTAATCTAAACTGGTCCTGAGGCTTCTTTTGACTACTAAAGTGTAGCAAAGTAAGCTCACATGATTCTACTACATAAGCTTCAAGAAGGTATATAGATTAGATCAGAGAGAGAGAGAGAGAGAGAGAGAGAGAGAGAGAGAGAGAGAGAGAGAGAGAAATAGCTAGATTATAAAAGATCCATCTTGTATCTTCCAGCTCTAGGGTCTACATGGATAATTGGAGCCATGTAGGTAAGCCTGAGAAAGACAAGCAATAGAAATTCCTGGATTAAATACAAAATGCTGACCCCTAAATTGCCATGATCCAACTGTTTGGGAGATGATTTCTTGTAGAGCAGGCAATCGATAAATGAATAAATAGATAGCTAGTGAAGTGAACTTGGCATTTTCCTTTAAACTCCTCAGCCAATAGAAAGGAGTCAAAATAGTGTGGGTAATATAAACATGATAGGCGAAATGGAAGACAAGATTATATCATACACAAGCCAGAAGATTAAAACAAAACAATTATTATATTAATACTTTTTTGGCACATTTCGCTATTTTAATGCCACTTATGGAAATATTTCATGAAAATAAAGGGAGAAGACAAAAGACATGTGGGTGACAATGGCTTTCAGAAATGTCTTATAATGCTCAGGTATTATTATTCGCCTTCCTACCTGCTATTTGCCCTTCAGTTCATGAGTTTGATTCACTTGTACCAGGCATTGAGGAGAGACAGTGAAACGTGATTAAATCCTACCATTTCAGAAAAGCACAAAATAATTCATCCTATCCGGTTGTTTTCGAAATGAATAAAAATG
Organism: Perognathus longimembris pacificus; assembly: GCF_023159225.1. Taxonomy (NCBI): domain Eukaryota; kingdom Metazoa; phylum Chordata; class Mammalia; order Rodentia; family Heteromyidae; genus Perognathus; species Perognathus longimembris. The sequence continues at coordinate 141,244,981 of NC_063162.1, forward strand.
AGTTTGGAGGAGAGACGAAAGGAGAAGAAAACATCAATAAAGCAAAACCAACCAGAATCACAGAAATCATTAACATTGCTTTCATTCCACGACATTGGGTCAGCCAGAAATCGTGGCATGCTAATTGAAGAAGGCACATTTGGTACCCAGGGAGACAACAGAGCAGATAAAGGGACTGGAAGGGAATCAAAGCAGAGCAGGCCAGGAGGGCAGCCTGAACTGTGCTCCTTCAAAGCAAGCATGATGGTTTCTCTAGTTCTGTTTGCAACTCAGGCTGTAGGTCAGGTTCTTCAGTTAAAATTAAAAGCTTGAAAAGAGAAAGCTTCATCTTCCTTTTCTTTTTCTCTCCTTTTCTTATCATCTTCAACTGCTGCACTAAGTTGGAATCCATTGTCTTTCTGCTTCTTGTAGGACACTTGTGAGGGGAGCAAGTGTCTTGGGGGAGTGGGGGTGAAAGGAGAGTAGTCAGAAGAATTCCAACAGTTGCCTTCATAGTAGCCTTTGTGTAATTGAATTCCAAATTTGCCCGAAGTACCCTAGAGTGCTTTTCTTCACCAAATGAGAAATTTCTTGCCTCTCACCCAAAAACAAAATCCATATTCTTTTTGTAATGAAGTCATGAGCCAGAATAATGCTTTTGTTTATTTTTTATCAAATTAAATTAAATTGAAGCCTTATCTACAAATGTAGTATATGACACTAGTGATGTGTCCTTTTGGCATCTTCCTTCCTTCCTTCCTTCCTTCCTTCCTTCCTTCCTTCCTTCCTTCCTTCCTTCCTTCCTTCCTTCCTTCCTTCCTTCCTTCCTTCCTTCCTTCCTTCCTTTCCTTCCTTCCTTTCCTTCCTTCCTTCCTTCCTTCCTTCCTTCCTTCCTTCCTTCCTTCCTTCCTTCCTTCCTTCCTTCCTTCCTTCCTTCTTTCTTTCTTTCTTTCTTTCTTTCTTTCTTTCTTTCTTTCTTTCTTTCTTTCTTTCTTTCTTTCTTTCTTTCGATACTGTCTAATTATATACATACTCAGGCTGGCCTTGAACTTGCAATTCTTCCACCTAAGCCTTTGGAGTGCTGGTAGAATTTTAGTGCCACATCTGGCTCAGTATCTTATTTTGAACAATATTGCAGAAGGTCATTTCGGATACAGGTCCATATTGGCTACCATTGAAGTTAGGTTTTTAGTTTGTTTGGGGGTTTTGTTTGGTGTCTGGTACTGAGATTTGACCTCAGGGAACTCATGCTTGCTTGGCTTGCTTGCTCACTTAGAATTCTACTTGAGTCATGTCTTCAGCCTGGATTTTTACTGGTTATTTTGGAGAGTAGTCTTATGAACTTTTCTGCCTGGGGTTGGTGTTCAGTCCTGAGCCTCTGGATCTCAGCCTCCTGAGAATTAATAGAATCAGTCACCTGCTCTTGGCTAAACAGCATACATTTTCTAAAAATTTTACTTTTATTAAAAAGGTCATGAGCAGAGTGTTACAGTTACCTAAATAATGTAATGAGTACATTTGTTTTTAGTAATTTTTACTCCATTCCTCACTATCTCCCACTTACCCCTCCCTATTTCCACCCCCCCCAAGTTGTAAGGTTCATATCCAATATATTGTCAACTGAATATCAATGTCTGCTGTTTCTGTGATTCCCTTTCCTTTCCACATATCAAATAATCTTATATACAAGACACAAGGTACAGAAAACTAAGAGAAACAAACAAACAAAAACTACATACAGGAAATAATAAGAACCCCTTGTTTCCATATATTGGAGTTCATGTTGATGCACTTTATTATATATGGTCCTATGAACTAAACAATTGAGTTATTGAGAGCCCCTGTTAAGAATATCATAGACAGGTTGGTAATGTGGCTTAGTGGTAAAGTCCTCGCCTAGCATGCATGAAGCCCTGGGTTCGATTCCTCAGCACTACATAAACAAAAAAACTGGAAGTCGTGCTGTGTCTCCAAGAGGTAGAGTGCTAGCCTTGAGCAAAAAGAAGCCAGGGACAGTGCTCAGGCCCTGAGTTCAAGCCCCAGGACTGTCAAAAAAAAAAAGAATATCATAGACAAACACATAAGATGATGCTAAGTGAAATGAACTCCACGTTATGGAAAGAAGTGATATATCATTGTTGTAATTATTGTCAAAATGCCATGTGAAACAGCATCCTTTTTTTTCTTCCTCTAATATTCCCTTCCCTCCCTTCCCGTGGTTTTATCCCTGCTATCACTGTGGCTGATCGTAGTACCCTGGATACTGTATATTCGTGTATTAGAACTAGGGAAGGGAAAGGGAATACAAAAATCGAGAGACAAAGGATAAAAAGACAAACCATTCCCAAAGTAATACTTACAAAAACATTTGGTGTAAGCCAACTGTACAACTCATGGCTGGAGAGGGAAAGGGGGAGGGGGGAAGAGGGAGAAAAATGAGGGAGGAGGTAACAAGGTAGATAAGAAATGTATCCACTGCCTTACATATGAAACTGGAACCCCTCTGTACTTCACTTTGATAATAAAGAAAAAATAAAAATGGAACACACACACACACACACACACACACACACAAAAGAATATCATAGACATAGGATAGTTCTTACAAATGAGAAAAATCAACAGCATACTTTTGTATACTTTTGTATGTCTAAATGCTTGTTACTTTCTTTTTTTTTTTGGCCAGTCCTGGGGCTTGGACTCAGGGCCTGAGCACTGTCCCTGGCTTCTTTTTGCTCAAGGCTAGCACTCTGCCACTTGAGCCACAGCGCCCCCTCTGGCCATTTTTTGTATATGTGGTGCTGGGGAATTGAACCCAGGGCCTCATGTATAGGAGGCAAGCACTCTTGCCACTAGGCCATATCCCCAGCCCACAATATTACTTTCTGATGACAGTCATTTGAAGGACTTAATATTTACCCAGGCTAGGATTGCAATGAGGAGGGTCTTGTCTGTCTGTAGACACCCTGAAGTCACCGCTTCTGACACCTACCTGTCCATCTTCTTGAGAATTGTCTCCGATCAAATTTCCTCTCAAGCTGAATTTTTTTCTCTTTTTGTTTTCTTGTTGACTTTTTAAATCATTCAGTAGTTGTACAAAGTATTTTTCTTTTCTGTCAACCTAGGAGGACATGCATTGTCATTAATGTCACCTTTCCATCATTCTCCCCCAACCCCCATGGCTCCTAGCCCCACCCATCCTCTCAAGTTAGCTGGATCCATTTCCACATGTGTATGTTGAATATGGTGATTGTATTTGCCCACTATTCTTCTCACCATTTGTTTTCCCTTCTTCTCCTTAAGCCCCATAGCCTTCAGATAAAAAAAAGTCTCAGCTTCCTGATATTTTTTAACTGTTAGTTAATTGCTCAATTAATTTATCAATTAATTTAATTAATTGCTCGGGTTAATTATTCATTAGAATCCACCTCATTGTATACCATACTTTAGTCTGTTTGTTTTTGCACATATGGCCCTATATATTTTTTCATATATGTTTCCATATATCATTTAGATCTTCCTTCTATATATGAGAGAAAACTCATGCCCTTTATCTCTCTGAGCCTGATTTATTTTACTTAGCCACTTTTTTCCAGTTCCATCCCATTTCCCTGCAAATGACACAATATTCTCCTTCCTGGTGAATGAACTTCCATTGTATATATGTATGCATATTATATACATATTATGTATTTATATATTTGATGTATATACATATATAAATGTTATCTAACATTTCCTTGATTCACTTTTTCATTGTAGGATAACTGGGGTATTTTTATAACTTGGCTATAGTGCAGCAATCAACATAGCTGTGCAAGTGTCTTAAGGTATCCTCACTGATAATCTTTTGGATAAATGTCCAAGAGTGGTATCACTGGATCATAAAGTAGTTTTATTTTTTATTTTTGGAAGGATTAGCACCTTACTCCTTCTCCTTTTCCTTAAAATCACTTTGCTTTCTATTAACTTTTGGAAATCTTGAATAAAAAGTTAAAATGTTTCAGACTTTTATAAGAAAAAAAGATAGAAAAGCTTTAAAATATAAATTGAACTTCTCACATTTGAAAAATATATCAAATAAGAAAGATAATGGGACAACCATGAGCTTACAGGAGAGCATGCAAAGAAAACATATTCATCAGCATTGAAGTGATTTCTAAGGCCACTCTCTTCATTTGAATGTAGAATTTTCTCATTGTCCTACTTGTAGTAAACTCTAAATACGTTCTGATAGGATATTTTCCAGGCTTTAGGATTTTGATTAAATCATTCCAACACAATAAACATTTCAACAGCAAAAGGAACCTCATGATAGTCTACTTCACAGATGATTTACAAGTTTATTGGCAAGAAAATCTGTTGAAATTTCTCTGGTGATAGGACCACAGCTTTTAAATTTTCTAAGAGGACTTTTTTGGTGCCTAGAAATGTTACCGTGCAGAATTAAGATGTGCCTATTCTAAATGAGTCTAATTATCAATATAAATGAGAACCTGTGTAAAGCAGTGTTTTGCTTCTTTCAGAAATACTGTGTAGTTTTCCATTGTACCTTCCCATCTCTCACATCAGGACGGAGTCTCCCCTTTGCTTGGCTACGTCTGCCTCTCCACTCTTATTACTCATCGTCCACCATATTCTTTCTGTCAGCACTCCTGTGTTCTGTAATCACTGGATTTTATTTTCAGTCAATTAAGAAATAATACAGGGGCTGGGGATTTAACTCAATGGAACGGCACCTGCCTGGCGAGCGCAAGGCCCCGAGTTCGAATCTCAGCTCTGGAAAAAAAGCAAAAGCTATAGAAGATCCCCCCTCTCAAAAGAAAGAAATAGTACAGAGGGTAAGGAAATTTTAAAAAGTGCACTTTGGGCATGAATCCTGCCTCACCATTGAAATGTTGTGTGCCTTTATGGTATTTTCTTACTTTTCTGTGAATTGTTTTTCACTTATATGGGAATAACGGCTCATGCAACCCTTATAAGATAACAATAGGAAGTTATTTAATTAATATCTGTAAAGTCCCTGGGATGGAATAAGGACATGGCACATCTACTAATGCACATTCTACTAATATGTGTACATTAGCATTTGGCTCATGGAAATATTACTAATTTGAAAACCCCCAAATTGTAAAATAGGGAGTGGAGTCAAGACTTAAGACCAAACATTTCTCGTTTGTGCTGTCAGATCTCACCATCTACTTTTGTACCTAATGCTTTGAGCAGAGGATCTTGACCTTTCTATCTTTGTGGGTTATTTGCTGAAATTAAAGAGAGGGCATAAAGTGGTCCAAGGGAATAGGCATCTCAACCCAGTTAACTCATATTTCTTCTTCAGGTTGTACCTTCAATGTTAATCATATGAAAGGTCTGTTTGTCTCACCCCCAGTGTTTGATTTGTTGCTCTTCTAGAAACCCCTAGGACATAGTTATTTATTCAATATCTCTTCCCTCTTCCTCCTCATAGACCCAAAGTTCCAGTAGTAGTGTTGGCTATCTCAGCTATGGTGTATCCAGAATCCCTAGAGACACTGTTATAGTTCAGATTCTTAGTCTCTGCTTGTTAACCAATAGATGATACCTGAATGTAGTAGTGAGTGACTAGGTTTGGCTCTGCTGAATGAATGAAACTAGATAGATAGATAGATAGATAGATAGATAGATAGATAGATAGATAGATAGATACATAGATAGATACATAGATAGATACATAGATACATAGATACATAGATAGATACATAGATAGATAGTCAGACAGACAAACAGATACAGATAAATACAGAGACAATAGATACACACATACACATGCATACATTCACAGATACATATGTGCATACATATAGTGTCTAGGCTTGCAGCTAGAATAGAGAAGTCTTTGTCTATGATGGCTCTGTACAAACTGCCACCACTTGGGGAAGTCATTTTCTTTGGATCGAGCTGTGTTTCATCCTCTCTTTCCATATCCTCATTTACAAATCTGCAAACTTTCTACTACCCCATTGAAATAAGATACCAAAGAAGCTTCATTAGTTTTACCTTGCTTTTTTTTCCCCCTGACTTCTATGTGGAGAAACAGTTGTTGCGGCCGCCTTTTATGTTCATCCAATTAAAGAGACTCAATTATAATGGAAATCAGCTTTTGTCAAAGTCATTAATCCGTTCTGATCCAGGGTGGGCTGTGGACCGGACATTATACAGGTGAGATAAATACAAAGGAGACTTGAGAGAATTACACTCTTAGGTTAGAATGGGTGATGGAGCTGACATTTGACAGGTTACACCTGCAGGATAATTATGGGAAAAAAAAGCATCAAGGGAGTTCTTCAAAAACTTATCTTGAAGTTATTCCTTTCATTTCCTTTCTCTACTGAAGGAAATGAAGAAAATGAATAAATACGAATATGAGAAATAATTTGAATGGGGATCGTGTTTTTAATTTCATCAAGATCTCATTTCTATGGCACCCAAAACATCTCCTTTGTGTTCCTCCTATTTATTTCTCCAGTGATCTGCATGCCTCCTATTACAGGGTATACCCTGTGATGACAGGTGCTTTTCTTCTCTGACTGATCATTTCCAGGTGGATAAGAAATCTTTGGCATCCGAGACATTGATATTTCCATGATCAGCTCATCTTTGTCTCCTCCTCCATGAGGCATCAAATAGAATGGTTGTAGGGTAGCTTTTATGGAGAAACAGGCACTGAACATTACATTTGAAAACCAAATACCCTTAGCCATTTGGACTTTAATATCATTAAATCAATATTTCACAGCTGTAGTATTTATAAGTCTCATTAAACTGATGAAAAATGTAATGTGTTGCAGGTGTTCTGGGTTCTGGAAATTCAGAAGTGAAAGAGATTATGACCTGGAAAATCAAGAGAATGGGAACTGAGTTCTCATTAAAATAGTTTCTGTAAAACACTTGGAGTGAATGCCCCCTGGCTCAGTGAAGTTTGAATTTAATTTATACAGTACATGAAACACCTTGTGGGAATGGAGTACTGTTGGATTACTATCTCTGACCTCTTGCGTTCAAAGGATATTTTGCAAAAGCATTTTGTGAATCATTACCTTTGGTGCCCACAGAGGTAACAATCTCACTTGGCACCTCTGATTTCAGGCTTATTTTTAACTCTGAATGCTTGACATCTCTGCTTCCTTGTATTGGTGAGTCATATTACCTGCTCTGAGGACCTCCTAAAGGTCCTGGTTTGCATCTCCCTGATGATTAGTGATGTCAGACATCTTTTCATAGATACTGATGGCCCCTTTTCTCTAGTTTGAAGAGATATTTATGAAAGTCCTTTGCCTGTTTTTTTTTTAATTGTTTTTTTTTTTTTTTTGGCCAGTCCTGGGCCTTGGACTCAGGGCCTGAGCACTGTCCCTGGCTTCTTTTTGCTCAAGGCTAGCACTCTGCCACTTGAGCCACAGCGCCGCTTCTGGCCGTTTTCTGTATATGTGGTGCTGGGGAATCGAACCTAGGGCCTCGTGTATCCGAGGCAGGCACTCTTGCCACTAGGCTATATCCCCAGCCCCCCTTTGCCTGTTTTAAATCAAGTATCTTATTTTGTAGATATTCTCAGATTGAGTTGCATGTATGGGTTCCTTAAATATTTGATAGATTAACCCCTCACTAGATAGACGGTTTGTAAATACTTTTACATGGCAATGGACTTGTCACTTTGTAGATTGCAACAGTATGAATAAACATGGAGTATCCTAGGATTTATCCATTAAGCATTATGGAACGAAACCATTAACAGAAGGATAAAACCTGGGTAATTCCACTTACATGAGAAAAATAAAGTAGTCATATACACAAAAGCAGAAACACAAAGTGTTTTGCAGGAGCTAGTAGGGGAGGGAATGTACATCGGTGGTTTAATGTTATAAATTTACAAGATCAATAAATTCTAGAGATCTGCTGTACAATGTCATGTCCATTGTTAGTTAACAATACTGTATCACGCAATTATTTCTAAAAGGGGGTACGTCTCATTTTAAATGTTTGTTATTGTAATTTAGACAAACAAAAAAGAAGCATCAGGAGGAAACTTTTGGAGCTTTCAAATATGTTATTACCATAAATGTGGTGATAATTTCATGATGATATGTGTATGTCAAAACTCAGTTCTGTACTTTACATGTACTTGGGTATTTTGTATATACTTAAGAAAATTGTCACACTATATCTATACACACATTTTATATATATATATACATATGTGCCTTTTATACTCACATATAATGAAATTTACTGTCACCATAGTTCTCTAAAATTTAACACATCATGTATTTGCAGTTAATACCATCATCAATACACAAGATCATTCCACACTCCTTTCCTACCTTTGCCCTTTGCATTTACTCTATTTGATAACCTAACGTCCATACATTATGCCCTCCCACCCCCTGTTAAGATGCTACTTCCTCTCAACAGTGTGGTGATGGACAGAAACAAGTCTTTGGCACATGGGCCTTTGGAGAAATTTCTAGTTCCAAACTATAACAAATAGTAACATGTCTGATGAGATTTTTAACGCGTATGCTCATAATGCAAGAAATAGCTACTCCATAATGGAAAGAGATGAATGATTCTCTATTGTGGTGAGATTCTACTTGAATTGGTGGGAAAAAGAGCAATGCAAATGAGTATATGTGTTAAAAAAAAAACCCTAGAGAAATCTTTAAAATTATGTGAAGGAAAGTGGACCAATTAAAGAAAACAAAGCTCCAGAAGTAGAGCTGTGGTTCAAGCTCAAGGATAGTCAGCACCCAGGCCCTAGTATTTTCAGACACACACCCATACACACACACACACACACACACACACACACACACACACACACACACACACACACACACACACGGAGAGAGAGAGGCGGGGGTAAGTGGGATTGCAGGGCAAAACTCAGTAGAAAAAAATAAAGTAATTTATCCTGACGGTACAAGTGTTAGCAAAGAAGAAAAGCATGGAAGTTTTCCTTCATTGCTTGAAGGAATGACATCTATTCTAGAACTTGGTATGGCAGTTTCTTATAAGGACAATCATCCACTCATCCTGTGACATAACAATCTCACTCATATATGCTTACACTTTATATTTGTGTAACTGTACACTTATAGTAGCATAAATGGCATTCAAAGGGAAATATCTATGTGCAGCCCATACTTAGGGAAGTACAGAGTTATGCTGCTCCTTCTGTATATATGAGAGAGAAACTACATACAGTATAATTGAAACCCTTTTGCATAAGTGTTCTCTTCTCTCCCATTTAGCAACTTGTTAAAATATTTGTTTATATCATACTATATTTGAGTCACGGCATTTAATTGTTAAAATTGTTCCAGTGTTGGTCATTGGGAACTCTTCAATTTTGTCTCATGTTAATTTAACATGCCCCAATATTTTTGAGTAGTTCCTTACTATTTAGCATTACAAAGTATTCCAGTATCATGTGGTGTATTGATTTTCCAGTACTCTAATATCAGCCAAGTCTCCAAGGAGCCTCACTTCCTTTTATCAGATTATCGTACTAGAAACCAAGATCTACGTATAAGGTATGCCTTTGACCACTGAAAAATCATTGCTTTTAGGCCTTATCATCAGACTGAGAAAATACATATATAGATACACTAATGTGTGCATATACATATATTTATAAAAACTTGGAATTGTAACCACATACACACATGCACACAACACATCATCATTTATTTCTAATTATCCAACTGCAGTATGTTTCCACATGAATCATTCCAGACTTCTTTCCTTGACTATCTGTAATGCCCGTGTATAGATGAATCAGTGGAAGAGGTACCTACTCAGACCCTCTAACATCACATCAACTTATTGAATTATTCAATTACAGCATGTATTTCTATAGCATATCATAGCTGCTTACAGATATGAATGACAAATTCTTATGCATCAAAAACACCAAATCTGTCCTAAACCAGCATGTAATATTCTAATATAAATCAAAGGATCTCTTTCTCCCTGATCTCAGCTAAAACATTTGCAGTAGGGAATAGTCAAATTGCTGTGTATGTTCTATCTTTCATATTTTCATCTCTTGATCGCTTGCCCCGCTGGCAGTCTTCTCTCTCTCTTGGATATTGTCATGGAAAAGGGAAGGGTTCCACTTGACAAGTGGCAGTATGGTATATTTCAAAGATAGCATGTTTTTGTGTAGTGCAGAGACTCCTATCAGAGTCATCTCCAGTGGTGTGTTCTGGGTAGCTGTTCTTTGTGGGGGTACATTACCATATACTTCTTTGCTATGATCAAATGTTACCTTTCTAATCACATCTTTCTCTGGAAGACCCATAGTCACTTACCTTTGTTTTAGCCACTCCTACTTCTATGTGCAACATCTTCCTCTTCACTCAACAGAAAAAAATATGTTCTCACTTTACCTCTTCATCTTGCTTTCATGAGCAGCATTAGTTCAATCACTTCTTTTCCCAAACATTGCTCATAAACCTAAGTGTTCCCTGAGATTTTTGTCATGTATTTTTCACATCACTTGATTGGGAGGAAGTCCATTTTCCACACTTTCACTGATAGGTTGGGAATGTCAAAGTACTCAGAACACCCTCTTGGAATAAGGAATCATCAGTCATGCTCTCACTCTGTTAATTTTATGGCATCCTTCATGTGCTCTGGAGTGGGGCAATGCAATCACTTGGTCATATTGAACTTGGCTGTCATACTGGAAAATCTTAGCAGAGATATGTTGCCAAGTAGCTTTAGTGTTATTCTCCTAGGAGACTCCATCCAATCAACCAACCAACATGGTTGTTTTAATATATTTAAAAATGCATACTATATTCTTGAACAGTATTTTTTGTCCTTTATCTAGCTAGTATAGATGAGGAAAGTATTAATGAAGGTCATCTTTGCTCAATTCATTTCAAGACTTTAGCTCAGGCCCAACCTATAATGGTCTCCATTATTTTTCGTAGTACTGAGTTGGCTTTTCTCTTTGCTTCTTCAGAGCCAAACATTCCTACAAAGCAGAAAGTCTTACCTCACAAATTAATCTCCTTAGAATTTACAAAAAATATGATTTCCCATAAAAAACCAAAAATAAATGAACCAGCAATGGAGTAAGTCACATTTATTCTAATGAGCCCATTCATACATATATCTTGAAATACAATTATTCAGTAAGTATATTAGGGGTGGTATGTAGACATGCAAAAGCACATATACAACATGAATTGCTGTAGCTTTCTGAAAACGTATTTCCAGTCTTTTGTGGTATTTTCCTTTTCCCTGGTATATTTTTAATGTTGTTCCCATAATCTGTCATTGACATTTTGAATGTCAACACTAGGTCCTGCCTACAGTAGTAGGATTTGTTTTACCTTTTTGGAGAATATGTGGTTGTCAACCTGTTTTGTGCTGAGATGCTATGTTCTGATTGGTTATTTTATTAGTAACGCTAAATGTGCCGTAACTCCCTTTCCAGCTATGTTTGAAGCCGTCTAGACATGATGCCTCTCTAGCTCTCTCTGTACATATCTATCTATCTATCTATCTATCTATCTATCTATCTATCTATCTATCTATCTATCTATCTGATATGTATGTATGTATCTATCTATCTATCTAATATGTATGTATGTATGTATGTATGTATGTATGTATGTATCTATCTATCTATCTATCTATCTATCATCTATCTATCTGGGCCCACAGCTAGTTAATGAAAGGCTGAAGGTACTTGGCAAAGAGTCTAGGTTTCTACACTTGGCTTAAACATTAAGAATGAATTAGAGTTAAGGTGAATCAAAGACTTCATCTGAATTTCTTAAAAGGCCCCTTGATAATTTTTATAAAGGACTTTTGAATTCTGTGTTCAATATAAAAGCATTGAAGAGCAAAGCAAAATTGGTCATGATTATTTTAAAATATTCAACCTGGGTGTATTCCAGCCAGTGGATACAGAAATAAAAGGACTGGCTTTTTGGTTGTCGTCCAAGGCCACATCTGTATGAAGGGAACAATTAAGAACAAAACTTGGACTGCGGAGTAGAATCACAGTTCAAATAAGAATAGCTCATCTCTGATGTTGTGAAAATAGATAAAAGCTCTAGATTTATCTTTCCCTCTGCATGGAGATCTTAAAGATTCCTCTAATATCAAATCTATAAACACAATAGTTCAAGCATCCATTCTTTTCCTCTATCTTCTCTTTGAGCTGTGAACAGACACCTCCACTCTGTCTCCACAAGTGAACTGTGAAGCCATAGCAATGTAGTATGTTTGACTAGAATTCCATGTCGTAGTAGCATCAAGCTGAGACTGAATTCATCTATCCTGATTATAATAAGTTATTAGACAACAATAGTTTTCCATGTAATTACCAGGCACAGAAAATTGACATTTTTGACAAGGTTTCTCTTCTTTTAGACCTAACAAGCTTTGCTCCTGCCTGCTTAAATGAGTTCTCAGATTTGTTGCTGGGCGTTTTGCCTGTGTTCTTGAGTCTGAGTACCTAAGATCTCCCCTTGGGCCTGGAACTGTCTGTATTAAGTCCTAGTGTAATCATTTTCCTTTAAGTATTGTTTAAAAAAAAAACCCACATCAACCTATAGCCACCCATATCATTGAGGGGTGTTCAGTTACCCAACAAATATTTGCTGCATGCTTATCAATGTTCAACATGCTGTTGGTAGTGATGACATGCCTAAGAAATTAACCATAAGTGCAATTATCCACAAAAGAAATGTGCACTTCCCAATCACAATCCACTCACGATGGGTGGTAAATACTAATTGCTGATGAAAGAGAGGCAGCGTGGAGCGAGAAGGCTAGGAGGAAATGCGAGGGAACCTTCGTTGCCTGAAAGGGCATGTAAGTTAGGTTTAAGCAAAGCGTGAAGAAGGTTAAATAAAACTTGGACCACTTTGCTCTTTTGCCTAAAGCCAGGTCTTTTTGCTTGCAGTATTGAAGACACAGTGGCACCCTGCACAGGAGAGCGTTTTAAGTCATGCACGACTGTGCAGAGAGGCCCTTAAGAGCCCACATTGCCAGTCAGGCACTAAATCATAAAATGTGAGAGCTGGAAGGCACTTCAGAAATCATCTATTGCATCTTCCTCATTTTACAGATGAGGAAACCAGGCCCAAAAGAGGTTAAACAACTTGCCCATATCAGTCATAATGACTCTGAGCATAGAAGCAATCAGCCACATCATTAACCCAGTGCCTGGAGGACCAGCTGCCACACTGCTGCTGCAGTGTCCATGGTTAAAAACATTTGCATTGGATTTCAAAGGCGGAAGCACATGCTTTTCCTCTAGATAGTCCTCTCTGGCTTTCAAGGGAATGTGTTCTGCTCTCCTTTGTTAATTCTCTCTGGCTTCTTTCTGCAAAGACATAGAACCCATTTATGCTGTGGGGTGGAATTTGAGTTTTTTAAAATAGCTTAAGACTATAAAATGTCTTCTAATCAGCATTACCAGAACAAATGTGTGGCACTAAGTTTCTTTTCTTTTTATTTATTTATTTATTTATTTATTTATTTATTTATTTATTTATTTATTTATTTATTTAGGCCAGTCCTGGGCTTTGGACTCAGGGCCTGAGCACTGTCCCTAGCTTTTTTGCTCAAGGCTAGCACTCTGCCATTTGAGCCACAGCGCCACTTCTGGCCATTTTCTGTATATGTGGTGCAGGGGAATTGAACCCAGGATGTCATGTATACGAGGCGAGCACTGTTGCCACTAGGCCATATCCCCAGCCCAGTTTCTTTTCTTTTTTAAAACAAAATTTTTTCTTTACTTTTCAAGATTTATTCATAGGTAGTTTGTAACGAATTTTTCAATTCAGCAAGGCGGCTTATGAGAACAGTGCCTTTTGATCAATGTCATCCTGTTCATCGTTCTTGTCAACCATTAAATTCAACCCTACCCATTCCTTCAAGTTCCATGCTCATGCGTGTACATTGACCATTGAAACTGTTATTTCTAGTACTGCATTGTGACCTGATCAATACCTTTAAGTTCATAGCCTCAAATAAAGAAAGACTTGAATATTCATTTCCAAAGTCAATGGTGAGTTGACAAAGAGGAAAGAGCAACTATGAGTCTCTGTCCATTTCCTTTTCATAATAACTGAATTTACGACACACATTTCTACTTCCTTTGAATTTCTTTTTGTCATGGGCCTCAGTGGGATCCGGAGCCATATTGCTCAAGGCTAAAAGGCTAACTCTACTACTTTGAGCATAGCTCTACTCCTGGTTTTCTAGTGGTTAATTGGAAATAAGAGTCTCACAGACTTTCCTGCCCTGGCTGGCTTCAAACTGTGATCCTTTTATCTCGGCATCATGAGTGTCTAGAAATAAAGGTTTGAGCCATTGGCACCCAGACTTCTGAAATTTTAAGAGCAGAATTCCACTTCTCTGCTCAAAACTATATAATTTAGCTAGCTCCACAATTAGCTATTGATCTGGGGGACTGGAGGCGGGAGGAAAGAATCATAAGATAAATTGTTACAGGTATAAAGAAAAAGCATTACCCTTACAACGGTCTAAAAGATTATTGTGAGAAAAACAATCCTATCCTTCTCTGGACATAGAAGAACTTGAACTCTTGCATAGAATTCCTCTGAGTATGGGTGTCCATACTTCTATGTCAAAGTATTTGGATGAATATAAATCAAATTATTGTCCATTTGATTGAATAGATCTATGTATTTAGCATACTCATACCCAAGATCAACTGTAAGTCGATGTAGGAATATGTCTACTTTTGGAAATACACACACACACCACACACACATGCAGACACACATCAAGAAAAGTATCTGCTAAAACAGCTGTAAATAAATATCTTAGATCTTGTTTAATTGTGGGTGAAGAAATCTTTGTCACTCCTAAATTTTCCCTTCCTCAAATATTTTGATTTCTTAAAGTAATGTTTTCATGCAATAATATATTCTTCTGTCTATGAATGTAACTTTTCCTATAATAAGAATGTGATCCCTGGATTCTTCTACTCCTTACTCTTCTTTTCATTTTTTGCCACCTTTCCCCTTGACCCCACTCCCTCCCTTTCCAGTATACACTTTCTTGTGTTTATTTTATTGAACCTTGAGTTTGCCTTTCCAAGGAATTATACTATCTGAATTCTCCCTTGAATCTACTGTATTCCAGCTATTTTTTTTTTAAAGATATTGGTAGTAGAAAGTGTCCCTTTACAACAAACACATAAGCAGAAAAAGCACTTTCTGAGTCATTTCAGACTGGCTAAATAATTCCAGTCAGCTCTTCCCTTACAAATTCCCGCATGTTTTCAAATTGCAATAAGGAAAAGAAATACACATGCATACTCCAGTAAGTAAGAGCTATTTTGGATAAGCTTTTGTTGTTCTGACATAAAAGGATGCCGGAGCTCGTGTGCACAATCTGACTTGTTAAAACTCACTCGACAGAGATGCACATAATGGTTACATTTACATTTCAGGATAAAATCTCACAGATGTTGGATAAATAGACACTCAAGCTAGTGCACACATACTGAACATAAACTCTGTTTCAGTTCCATATTATGAAGTTTACACTCATTTCCACAGTGAAACCATCCAAAGCACTAGAAATTAGCCATTGTTATTTGCACTTAAATACCAAAAAAAAAAAAAAAGGATGCTTAGTGGAGTTAATTTTGCAAAAGTCCACACAATTAGGAAATAATAGAGGTGTGCTTCAGAGCACAGATACCTCTAGCATTGAAGTCTATTTTCTTCTCCCTACACTGCTTCCTTTGATTCAACCTACTAAAGCTGGGAAGAATGGCTGGGATACCTTTAAAATATAAAAATTTACTTTTTTGGAAGCTTCCAATATACTTGAGGTTATTCTAGGGAATGTTTAGTTTAGTCCAAATGGAGGATAATTGATGAATTTCCCTCCAAGAATTAAATAAGCACCATGTGAAATTAGCACATTATACTCAAACATCTGTTGCAAAATTTGCTTCTGAAAGAGCTAAAAAAATAGATTGCCATGTTTTAAAAGTAGGTTGTACCTTATATTATTATTGGTGCTACTATTGCAATTAGTTCTTACCTTTGTGAAATATGATATTGAATAAAATGAAAGTTGGTGTACATTTATGAATGATCATTATTTTTATTATTATTAAATTTACTAATGACTATTTTTAGTATTACAATTGGACAAAAATTTTTAGAGCAATAATTATTGCTCTCTGTAATATTTTGCCAATATACACACCAAATGCTCAGCAGCAAGAGTCTGCTAATATAGTATCCACATTTCTGCCTTATTACAGATACATAATTCAATGGGTCAATATTTTGAATAAAGTGTGTACTTATGAATGTGTGTGTTTAAATGTGTGTCACAATGATATACATAAATATTTATTTGTATATATATACTTATAACAAATGAGTGAATGAAGACCTTTCTGCATTTATTATTTAGTATAATGATAGGTATGTTCTTTCTTTTTTTTTGTAGTGTGTGTGTGTGTGTGTGTGTGTGTGTGTGTGTTTAAAATTGTAGCTTCATTATTGGTTTATTTAAATTTTCCTTGAAAACCTTGCCATGAGCTTAATTCATTTAGATGGTCCTTTCTAAACTGCTTTTATCCTATGGTGGAATCCAGACATAAAACAAGGTGTACTTTTTATATTTATCAAATGTAAATGCATGATGCTATATAAAAGGGTAAGCATGATCTTTCTTGATAGAAATACTTGAAAGGAAACTAATAAATTAATATCAAAAGGGACCAGTTAGAAATTCACTCTGAATTCATATAGTCATGGAGCTTGGAACTCGAAATAGTTGACTGTAGTCTGATGCTCTAGAACTAGAATTGAAGTGTTATTTGTTTCAGCAAATATAAAATATTTTAATATATAATTATAGATACATTTGATATATAACTATATGCATTTGTTATAGCTGAACTAGCATAAAATGTATTTAGTATCAATATTATGAAACCATTTATATTTTTAACTCTGGGAAGGCAGCTCACTTCTGCAGCCTGGTCTGTTTTGATGGTGGTAGTAATGTGAGTGGGTGATGGTAGAAGAGGGTAGCCAAGCTGGGTAACTATGGTCATCAGCAAGGTTAAAGTTCAACCACAAGAGTAGTGCCTCAACATTAGATACCCATAGTTACACAGCCATCAACCAGCAGAAACTCATTGAGTGTGGGGTAGCCTGGGCTGAGTAATTTTGGAGGGAAAAGTAGGTAGGACTATAATAGGGTGGGATAGGATGAATGGGATTGCCCCCTAGACTTATTTTTGTCCTGAGAACACTTGACATTTGCTCTTTTATCCGTTTGCAGTATGCAATTCCTATATTTTACGATAGATATTTTAGAATGTCTTCTACCTAACTGCAATTTTGTATCCTTTCACTAACACCTCCCAGTCTTGCCTCCACCTCCCTCCAAGCCCATAGTTTTGCCCAGTCTATACTCCCATTTATGAGGTGTGTGTGTGTGTGTGTGTGTGTGTGTGTGTGTGTGTGTGTTTAGTTACTCTTATAAATGAGATAAAGTAGAACTTGTCTTTCACTACTGAATCTTCATGGGTAAAGACTTACAGACTTTGTGCAATTTTTTTTAACTCTTTTAAGTCTGTAAGGATTACCAATGTCACTGCATGTAAGAATAATGACAATTTCTCATTTGCTTTGTGTTCCATTTGTGTTCCATTTAAAACATACGTACTTTCTATTCCCCAGCACCACATATATAGAAAACGGCCAGAAGCGGCGCTGTGGCTCAAGTGGCAGAGTGCTAGCCTTGAGCAGAAAGAAGCCAGGGACAGTGCTCAGGCCCTGAGTCCAAGGCCCAGGACTGGCCAAAAAAAAAAAAAAAGAAAAGTAACATTTTAGGGCTGGGGTTATGGCCTAGTGGCAAGAGTGCCTGCCTCTTATACAACATACGTACTTACATTCAAAACGCAGTTGACAAATATTACTTGCAATTTTGGGCTTCCAGATTTTCTTTTTCTTTTCTTTTTTTTTTTTTTTTTTTTTTTTTTTTTTTTTTGGCCAGTCCTGGGGCTTGGACTCAGGGCCTGAGCACTGTCCCTGGCTTCCTTTTTGCTCAAGGCTAGCACTCTGCCACTTGAGCCACAGCGCCACTATGGCCGTTTTCTGTATATGTGGTGCTGGGGAATTGAACCCAGGGCCTCATGTATAGGAGGCAAGCACTCTTGCCTCGAGGCCATATCTCCAGCCCCTGGCTTCCAGATTTTCAACTATTATATCTGAAGATGGCACGAATATTCTTTGTGTGTGTGTGTGTGTGTGTGTGTGTGTGTGTGTGTGCGCGCGTGCGCACGCGCGCATGCACATGTACATCCATGCTCTGGGGCTTCAACTCAGGGCTTCACACTCTCACTTAGCTCTTTTGCTCAAGGCTGGCACACTCTACCACTTAAAATCAAACCAACACAATATTTTTCTAGTTAATTGGAGATAAGAGTTTCTCAGATTTGTCTACCTGGGCTGGCTTTAAATTGCAATTCTCAGATCTCAGCCTTCTGAGTAGCTAGGATTAAAAGAATGAGCTGCTAATACCCTGCTACAGATAGATAGATAGATAGATAGATAGATAGATAGATAGATAGATAGATAGATAGATAGATAGATCTTTTAGTGGGCTCATGTCCACATCTTCTAAGTACATACCTGGAAGGGAATTTTCTGGCTCATGTACTAGACACATGTTACTTTTCATACATAACACTCAACATATTTCTAAATTATTTTAATTTAGATTTCTACCAAACTTACATTTTAAAGGCAAAATCATTTGATTATAATTTTTTTGGAAAATATCCCTTTTGTTTCTTATGTGGACTCATTTTAGTATTCCTATGGCATTATCATCCATGCAAAACAGATTGTGGGATCACATTTACTGATAACCCTTTAAAATCTATGGTAGAAACCAGATGAGTGGTTAACATGGTGTGGGGGGGGGGCGGGCACACAGATTTGGACACAGCATGAACTAACATGTGGGTAGGGACTTATAGATTAAAAAAAAATCCATGTTAATACTGCCCAACATGCCTTGCACTCGTAAGATGATATATAGAATAGTAACTACTTTGTACAACTACTTAGCAATAAGTGTTCTTATAAATCCATGGAAGTATATTCTATTTTTTAAAATTTTTTGCTTTTCTTAGGGCTTAAATTCAAGGTCTGGGCACTGTCCCTGAGTTTCTTTTGCTCAAAATTTGCACTCTACCACTGAACTACAGCTTTGCTTCTCCTTTTTTAAACTAGTTTTATTACAGATAAGAGTTTGACAGACTTTCCTGCCCATCCTGGCTTTGAACCATGATCCTGAGATCTTAGCTTCCTGGGTAGCTAGGATTAGAGGTGCAAGCCACTGATGTCTGGCTCATAAAAGTATATTCTTATAATTGGAGAAATTATGGTTCTCCTCACCTCTAAGTTGTCAAATTTGAAGATGATGTGATTTCTCAGATTAAACACTCACATTCAAATATTCTTCTGTATCTCCTGGTCCACTGGCTTGCTGAATTTACTGTGCCAAGGAGTAAAACCTCTGTTTTGCTCAAATTGCATTTAGGCTTTCAGTATTTAATGTATCAAAATGTGTAGAGATAGCTGGAAAGTGCCAGAGGAGAAGATCTGTACAGAGGACATCAAGTTTATCTATTGAGAAATTTTACAGACCCTCCTTGCCTTGGGCTTAGCTTCTTTCTTGTAATTTTTTGGCAGCTAATATGTCTATGTTCTAAAATTCTTAGTGAAGGACAGAAAGAACTAGCCAAGAAAGAACTAGCCATTGTGTTCTTACAAGCTCACTCATACTAAGGTGAGTTAGCCTCCAATAATTTTCTGAAGTCTTTCAATTTGGCAGAACTTAACTCTTAGTCATCCTCTCTGTGCCTGTATGTGTTTATTAAAACATACATGTGCATTTGTAAACACAAACAAATAACACGCACATATATTTGAGTATGCATTTGCATGTAACAATTATTTTGTAATTCCATTAGATAAAAGAAAAGAGGTATTGGATGTATTATTTCATTAGCTCACTGAAGCTAGGCACCTGTGAGTAACATAGCTCTGAATGACTTGTATTTGGGAGATAACCCACACCTTTCCCTAGGCTACTGCCATAAAGGTCCCCTAATTCCACCAGGAGTTGGGAATCTGGGCTTAAGAACTGGAACTGGCCAGAACAAAGAATTTCAGTAGAGGATTTAAAGATTTTAATTTCCTAGAACTCTGAATTGCTAGAGCAAGAAGATTAAATTTCTGGACCTCAATTTTCCTATGGTAGCTTAATAATGAAAGAGCGCATATTATACAAAGTTGGTATATTTTTGTGTTTATGAACACATTTCTAGCACTTTTATGGAGCCTCTATATTTATTACTTAATCTCAAGTGAGTGATCTTCAACAGAATGGCAGGGACACTGCTGAAGTGGGAATTATAACAATGATGAGACATCAACTTTGGAAGATGAAGTAGTCTTCAGTTTAATTAATGGACCATCCAAGCCCATTTCAGAGCCCAGGGCATGAGATGAAGAGGGGTCCAAGGTGACCTGCTCACTCATATCCCACAAACAGAGACCAAGGTGTATTGAAAACCTAGCTCAGAAAAATAAACACTGGCTTTCATCCTTGAGGGACAGCTCCGTATCCTCAGTGTCCATTGCTACTCATTCATTAAACTAAATTTTAGTGACTTTATGCTAGAAGGAGTTACAAGTTATGGAGAGAAAGACTGTCGAGCATATCTGGACCCTACGTATGGATTGCAAGAGTTTTAATCTTAGCTTAGTCACTGGTAATATCCAGTGTGATCATGGACAAGTTATGCTTTGTGGGCTTCCCACTGGTCCATAAAATGAAGAGGATAAGGAACAATCTGATGTTTTAAGAAATGTAAAATTCTTAGAATAAAATTTTATGCATGACAAATATGAAAAATATATGCATGTGAGCATTCTCTTCTTTGTGTTAGTTTAGTATTATATTCTTTGAGGAGCCTTCAGACTGTGGTCTTGATTTAAAGTAATGCCCTTAACAAAGACACTTAGAGAGGACCCTGTTTATGGAAATCTTGGCCAATAGTTCCCTTCTCCCTCCCCTCAGAGCAACCTGGTCTTAAAATGGTAATATTTAAATTATAAAACCTGAAATAATTTCTCTGAAGTCAGGAATCACTTTCTCACTTCCTATGGCAAATGTTATTATGGATGTGGGGAACGTGCAGTTCTGTGAGGAATGTTGAATTCTAAGGCCAATAATGGCTCTCTGCAGGCCACAGTCTCCAATTCTGTTTACGCAAGGAACAATAACTTATTTCCTTTGAGAATCTCTCCATTTGACATTTGTATGTTTGAAGTGGTTCTGTTCTTACTGGTATATATCTATTCCTTGCAAAAACAGATGAGGACAAAAAAAAAGAGAATTAAGGTCCAATCTATTTGACAACAACAATTTGATACATATTGATACAAAAAAAACTATACAAGATTTACAAACTGAAATCAACAACACATTAAAAGATCATACACAATGATCAAGTTGGGTTTGTTTCGGAGATCAAGGTTGTTTCAACATATGCAAATCAATAAATACAATATAATGAATAAACAGAAACATACAAATGAATCCTATAATTATTGCACATAATGCAGAAAATCCAACATCCTTTTGTGATAGTATCTCTGGAAAAAGGCACATATCTTAACATAGTAATGGCTATATTTGATAAACCCATAGCCAACAGCATACTAAGCAGGTAAAGCCTGAAATTATTTCTCTAAAGTCAGGTATGAGACAACAGCATCCATTCTGTCTACTTTAAAAAATGTAGAAAACCTAGATAGAGCAATAAGACAAGAAAAAGTGTAATTATACAGGTTCTAGGTATGGCTCAAGCAGTAGAGCTCCAGTCATGAACAGCAAAGCCCATTGAGGCAGGAGCTGGTGACTCACGCCTATAATCCTAGCTACTCAGGAGACTGAGATCTGAGGATCAGTTTTCCACGTCAACTCAAGCAGGATTAATCACCAAAAAAATGGAAGTTGAGCTATGGCTCAAAGTGGCAGAATGCTAGTCTTGAGCAAAAGAGTGCAGGGACAGTGCCTAGGTCCTGAGCTCAAGCCCGTGAGAGAAAGAATGAAAGAGAGAAAAGGAGAAAGAGAGAAAGGAACCTACAAAAGAAGAAAAAGATGAGGGAATTCAAACAGTAAAAAAATTATTCCCACTGCAGATAATATGGTAACATATTGAAAGATGGAAAAGATACACCCCAGATCTTACAGACGGGATAAGTAGTTTTGGTGACATAGCAGGATATAAAATCAACATACAAAAATCAGTAGACCATCTGTAAACCAACAGTGAAAGGCTGAGGAAGAAACTAAGAATGCAGTTACATTCACAATTGTCTCAAAAGTGATTTACTCACTTAATTTTAAAAATATCTAGGCATAAAGGAAACAATATAGACTCTACAATATAGACTACAAAACCTTGGGGAAAGAAATTGAAGAATGCATCATGTGGGAAATGCCTCCCATATTTATGCAATGGCAAAACTGGTATTATGAAAATGGCTGTATTTAGCTGGGCTCTCGCTGCTTTAGAGGCTGAGATTGGGAGGATCACAGTTCAAGGTCAGCCAGAAAGAGAAGTTTGCAAGTCCCATTCTCAATGGAGAGCTGGATGCCAGTGCATATGCCCACAATCCTAGTTATGACAGAAAATCCAGCACCAGTAGATCATACTAGATGCACCTTTAAGCAGAAAGCAGCACACTGTCTCAAAATAATCGAATAAAAAACAAGTCTGGAGTTGTTACTTTTCAGTAAAGAGCACCTGCCTAATAAGTGTGGGGTCCAGAGTTTCAAACCCTAGTACAAAATAAATACAATGAATATTACAAAAGCAATTTACAGATTCAGTGCAGTCTCACATGGAAGCAAAAAAATACCCTAAATAGCTAAAGAAATCTTAAGAAAAACAGTAACAACAACAACAAAGCCATTCTAGAGGTGTCACAATGCTAGACTTCAAATTATATTACAAAAGCATCTTAACAAAAGCAGTCTGATATTGTCATAAAAAGACATGGAAACAAATGCAACAGACAAACATGAAAAGAATGCGATTGGGTAGAAGAACTAGAAATAAATTCACATTGGTACAACCATTTAACTTTAAACAAAGAGCCAAAAGAAAACACTAGAGAAACAGAAAACCTCATCAAAAACTTGTGCTGGGAAAATTAGATATGTAAGAGTAGAAGAAAGCCCTGTTTCCTCTCTCTTCCAGTATTGACATCAATTCAAAGAGAATACAATTTCATGACCAAACATCTGAAACTTTGAACCTACCGTGTGAAAGAATAGTGAAAACTCTGGAACATATTGGCATACACAGAAACTTCTTGACTAGGACTTCAATTGCTCAGCAATTATAAGCAAGAATTAAATAGGATTTCATCAAACTAGAAAACTACCTTGGGGGAGGAAGCTGGTTTGTAAACTTGCTACATGAACATGCACATGTCCACTCTCACCAACAGGCTGTTCTGACTGAATAATGAAAAATGATCGTTAACAAGTTCTGTCCCTACCTTTCGCTAACTTCAAATAAGTAATGATTACAATCCTTTTTGTTGAATTTTTGTTTATTCATTTCTTCTGGGAAGAAATCATTTGAAGTATACACAGAGGAGAAGAGGGCTATTTCTCGAAAATATTCCCAGTACCTGAAGTACTTATGTAATGGAGCAAAATACACATCGCAGTAGATACAGAAAAAAATTGTTTCCTGTTATGTACAAAATGGAGTTTATTGTTCATGGTTCTAGGGGATGTTCAATAGTAGTTTTATAGTGGGTCAAATATTCCTCCATCTATATTCAACTAAATTACTGTATTGATCAGTATGTCAGGTCACGTGGGAAAATGCTGATAGTATGAGCTAGCACTGGGGAAGGACACATCTTTTCAAAGGTATGAAAGCATTTGTTTCCAATGATGAACAGAATAATAATTACACCAAAAAATATTGCTCTGGACCACAGATGTGTAATATATTGGCCCTGTCTCATTGTATAATGTTGATTTGTTTCTCTATTATTTTTCTGTGCCTTGCTCCTACTTTGAACAAGATATCAGTAAACGTTTCACTTCAGTAGTTTCTTAAGTACTTTGTATGTGTGTGTGTGTTATACAACAAAAATTACAACATGTGAGTAATATTAAACAAATATAGTAACTTTCACATGATTTCCTGACCAAATTGGGAGAAACCTAAAAACGGAAAGCAGACAGTAGAAGCAACCTCAGCAGCTCCAAACAAGCAAACAAAAAGATGACAGAGATCATTAGAAAACACTGCTGGCCTATACTGTAAAGCACTCATCTTGTTTAGTTTTCTCCATTGAGAAAACTTTGAAATTTGCTTGAAGTTAGCACATTAGGCAAAAACGAATTGATTGCTCACTCACTGATCTTTCAGCCACATCTTGCTTCTTCTATAGGTTGGCAACAGTAAGAAAATTTAAGTCTACATATCACAGGGAGTACAGTAATGCACCCTACTGAAAAACACATCTCCAAAGAGATTTCTCCTAATGAGAAATAATTCATGCCAGAAATGAATCATATTTTTTAAATCTCCTGAGATAATTGCCTGTGCATCTCCCAGACATCTCAAGCTCCGTCCATCGAGCTAAAACAAATCAAATTGAAATCCAATTGAACCAGTCTCCTGCACCACTCCAGTGACAGGAGAAGTTCAGCCTTTCTTATCAGCTGAGTGAAGATGAATTGCTGAAAGCCAGATAATTTGCCTAGGAAGTGGGTTTACTTGGAAGGTGATCAGGGAAAATGACAGTAGATTTCAAAAGTCTTCTGAAGTTCCCAGAAGCTTTCTGCAGGCAAGAAACTTCCTTGTATTGACAATTGATCTTGTAATTGCCATTTCTCCACCCAGTTTCCCCTTGTGAACAATTTTGTGTATATATATATATATATATATATATATATATAAATTTATTTATTTATTTATTTGTGGTCAAAGTGATGTACAAAGGGGTTACTGTTTCATATGTAAGGCAGTGCATACATATACATTTTTATCTGATTGTTTTTGTGTTATCATTAAAATAAAATCTTAGCAGTTTAGTGGCAGAAAGAATCTTAAGTAGAAATCTGATTTCACAGGTCCCAGTTGAGCATTTTTTCTATGTCTCTTTCATAAATACCTCCATTGATTAGACAAGGAGGGTTTATGGCTTTAATCCACTTGTCTTTTTCCACATAAGAGTCTTATTCCAAAGAGATGGAAATCTAAAATCCAAACGAACTGTATACCTACCTAAATTTCAATGCAAGTTTAAATGAGAATTTTCCTTAGACTTCTGTTCACACTCAGAGCAAAACCTTTTATGCCCATCCATCTCTCCAGCGTTCTTGTTCAGCTATCAACTACCGTCCAAAGAGCTCCTTCTCTCTTTTAAAGAATCTATCACTTCAAAATCCAGCCCACAAAGACTTGTAACTTTCCCTTCCCTCTACTTTCACTCATTTTTTTTCTCAAGGCCTTTCCTCTAAAGCTACAATGCCTTTCCCAGTGTTAATCATTTTTGTCAATCTACCTCTCATGGAAAATGTGCCCAAGTTCCACAGTGACTCTAGAGTGATAGGAATGCTTTTGTTATTCTGTTGTATTTGCAAGGGAAAGAGATAAGCTAAGGCTTGCATCTGACTCAAATTAGTATCTCTTTTCTAGCCTAATATCTTTTTTCTAACATTAATATCTTTACATAACAAGGCAAACTATATAATCATATGGAAGCTGTAAGATTTTACTTTTTACTTGGCATTTCTGTTCCCATGCCTCGTTTTGTATCAGTTTATTTTACAGTACCTTTTACTATACACAGGAAACCTTACATGAAGAAAGAAAAGCTTGAATGGGTTCTGTAGAATGAGGTAAAATATAAATTCATACATTGAGAAACATGATTATTTGAGTGCCTGTGTCATCTTCTCAATTCTTATTCTTCCTGTGCTGTGGAACTGGGGTTTGAACGGAGCATCTTAAGCTTTCTAGACAGTTTCTCTACCACTTAACCACACCTTACAGTACATTTTGCTTTGACTGTTTTTCAGGCTAAGTGTGACCCTCCTATAAACATATGAAAGGAGACTCAAAAATTGTTTCTGTTTCCAGGAAAATGAAAATCAAACAAGTTAGGCCTCATAGTAATATACTACTTCACATCTGTGAGAATGATTAGAATTGTTTTAAACAGGAAATAATAAAAGTTGGCAATGTAATGGAAATATTGGAACCCATGTGTATTGCTGGAAGGAATGTCAAATGGGGTTAAGTATTGCAGAATGCATTTTGGGAACTTCTCAGAAAGTTAACCATCAAATCTCTACCTGGCCCAGCAAAAAGAAAAAAGAAAGAAAGAAAAAAAAAATATTTGCCCAACTAAGATCAAGCAATTCCGGAGAGCTGTAGTTGACAAGGTTGCATTACTTCTGTTAAAAGGCATGCTAAGCACAATAATAAATAAGTGAGAAGTAAATTAAGGGATGTTAAACAAACAGAGGCTTGTTCACTGTTTGTTGCATTGCATCATTAGTCACAAAGAGACAGACATGGGCTGTGTTTCCATCAACAGAGGGGTGGATAAAAAATGTGATGTGTCTTCGTCCAGTCCTCTCATCCCATTTCTATTCCACATAGTAGGAGAAATCCTACTATGGCAGCCCAAGAGTGTTTGGAAGTGAGAATTACATCACACCACGACATCTGAGGTCACCCTTAGAGAGGGAAGAAGCAGGTAGGGACTGGAGAAGCTGAGGAAATGGCCAGTGTGGAAGCTGTAGCTTCTAGAAACAGTTTCTAGAAAGAGAAGAATGACAACAAGCTTTAGATCATTCACAGAAAATTCTTCCCCTTACCAGCAATAAGAAAATGAACAACAAAACATGCACCCAGCCCAGAATATTCTGTCTGAGAATTGTTCATTTCCACCAGTGAGACTCACAATGTGTTTATCTACCAGTTCTCGAGTTTGGTATCTACAAAAGGATGCTAAACAACAATGAAAGTATAGTAATAATAGTTAACAAGTTTATCTCATTGTCTCAAAATATATTTGTAGTTGGAACATAGCTCTTATTTCAGGATCAGTAATAAAAGTGAACAACTACAGTATCTGTATCATAAGTGAAAAGAAGAGTCTTCAGAAAAGAGAAATACTATTTTTGGAGAAGTACTACAAGAATCAGACAGAAAGATTACAGTGAAATTCACTTATTGTGTGTTTTCTATTATATTTATGAAATCATGACCTCTAAGAAATGAGAAGCGAACAATGAATGAATAAAAGTACCGTTTGAGATGAGAAAGAGAGGTATGTGATATAAATACAGATACTGATGGAAATGATACAGTCAGTTTGTAATAAAATTAAAAATAAAGAAGGCAAAGATAAAATATGTATGAGAACAAATAAGGACAGAAGAGGCACTACAGAAAATTAAATTAAGGATGAGCAAGATGAACCTGAGAGACTCCTTAGGGAAACACTGAGGAAGTGGAGGAAATGAAACATAGAAAAAGTTGAAAGGCTTCAGCACCTTTGGCTTCCCTCCTTATGCTCCCTCATCAGAAAACTCAGAAGCAGAAATAGAAAACGAGGCAGTAGCTGCAGCAGCAGTGATAGCAGCAACAGTAACAGCATAGGAAACAGAGACCAACTTTTCATCCTGGATAGGATACATTTAAAAAATATATTCCTGGGATCACAAGTCTACTTGTCCTTCAAAGAGTTAGAGGATTTAGTAAGACAGGATGAGCAACAGAAGAGCCAGGTTGGTGCTGGGGATAATGGCCTTTAGCAATCTACCACTAGGATTCTGAGCCCTGAGCCACCTGCAAGGCACAAACTTACCCCTAGGACCCTAGTTTGGAGCCCAGACATGCCATGTGCTAGATTTTTGGCTCCTGGCAGAAGCTTATGCTAATTCCCTGATGGAAAAGTATCTTAAATTTAGACCCACAAAAGCTGCATAGATTAAGATCAAACAACCGTAATACCATCAAAGATCTAAAACACAGACACAGATAGCTTAAATCAGATTCAGTAAAAAGGACAACAGATAGAGATTCCAAGAACTGAGCACATAAATTATAGAATAATAACACATGAATCATTTAAAAAAAATAAAGGGCAGAAACAAAAAAATGCACAAACAATAAGCAATTCAACAGGCATTTCTTTTGAATGGAGCTCCAAGAAATGTTCTAAAGTTGTGATGTCTGAAACTCAACTGGTTGTTTAAACATTATACATACACACACACACACACACACACACACACACACACACACACACATCTAAAAGGTTAAAATGAAAAATTAAAAAACCCTTCCAGAAAGCACGACAAAATAAATAGCAATAAGGACAGGAAGAAGATCTTAAAAGCAGGCAATGAGAAATGATAGCTTTGGAAAGAATGCCAATTAGACTGACAGCAGACACAAAAGTAATAAGGAAACCAGATGATGGTGAATTAATAGGCTCATGATGTCTAAAGAAAATGACTGTCAAAATTGCATACCTCCCAGATAATCTCTGATGAGCAAGAAAGAGATGAAGACATTTAAAGTGAGTCAGAAGTAAGAGTATATCAAGTAATGCATCTCCTCTAGAGGAAATTAATTCTGCACACGTGTAAGAAAACAAACAGAAAAATGGGCTAAAGAATGAGTGTTTGAATAAGAGGAGACATATCTGTATGTACTTTCCAACTTTTCTTTAACATATGTGTATTTTTCAACTATAAATCAATGTTTATTTCCACTGTGAGATGTGTGTGTGTGTGTGTGTGTGTGTGTGTGTGTGTGTGTGTGTGTGTGTGAATTTGGGGGCTTGAACTTAGGGCTTGCGTGCTAACCCTGAGGTTCTTTTGCTCAAGGCTAGCACTCTACTACTTGAGTCACAGTTCTATTTCCAGCTTTGGGGGCTAGTTTCCTAGAGATTTCTCCTGAACTTCCCTGCCTGAGCTGGTTTTGAACCACAATCCTCCAATCTCAGCCTCCTGACTAAGATTACATCTGTAAACCACCAACACCAGCTCCACTGTTGTCCTCTTGAGACAGATCTCTGATTTTACCTTTCAGGGAAAATGCATGAGAGGAAGCTGAACCAATATTTTTCTCTTGAGTGGAATCAACAGAGAGAACATTATCCTGTAAGAGGAAAAAAAGATTTCATTTCTCTGACATAAAGAGGTGGTAGAAACAACTTAAGAACAATGGCAAAGCATTTGGCTCCTCAACTCTGCACCACTATCAGAGCCCTGTTAGGGGCAATTGTGACTACACATATTTAGAAATTCTCTGTTTTCCAAAGCATTTCCCTCTTCTATCTTCTTCCGTCACAATTTAGAGAGAAAGACAGACAAAAGTCATTATTCCTAGTCTGCACAGTTGTTACAGGTTAAAATAAGTTAAGTCTCGTTCCTCTGCCCTTCTGTTACAAGCATCCAAATTGTAGGGCAACAGCATGAAGGGCATCTTGGTTATACAACTTTGGGGTGAAATTATAATGAGGGTATTAAGATTTTTTTCTAGTACATTGTAAAGCTCTTAGATTCATTGACTTTTATGCAAGAAAACATTCCATTGAGAAGGCAAGTTTCAGAAGGATTCAGAAAAATGTAACTAGACTATGTCATTCTTCCTCTATATGTACGCTTTGGGTTCCACTTTTGTATATTTTAATCACCCTAGGGGGGTCTACTAATGCTTTTATTCTCTTTGGGGTATTAAAAATGTCCACAAGCTTCCATTTTCATAATTAGCCTCTCTAATCCAGTTTAAGCATCATGCATCTAAACTTGATCTATATTAAAAGTTTGAGATTGCCTCTAGCAAGGTATCATTCAATAGCAAAAGAGCATGTGTAAGACATTCTCCAGTTTTCTTCTGCTTCCTCGTACCCAACCCACATGCTCATGTTGAGGGCTCTTGTGGGTTTCTGGCTAGAGGCATTGAGTAGGGCAAGGTTGACTAAAATGGGGACGTGCCATAACTGTTTTTGTTCTCTGGGTTAAGCAGGTGTTGAAAGTTCACTTCTTCCAATGGTTTTTTTCTTTAACAGATATTTCAGAGACTTGAATTGAAAAGGTGGGCTACATTTGTTTCTGAATACACCTTCAAATTTTCTCTTGAAATGACTTTTCTCTAGAAAGAAGCCTTCTTAAATGAGGGACCCACAGATGCAGAATAACTTCCTCCTACAGGACTGTCACCCTGTCCAAGGCAATAACATATCTGTCTAGTGGATGGTGGTAGCTTCACTGACTGACAGTGTGGAGTGCCCTTTCCCTCTTCCAGCACACAATGAGCTCCCTCTTCCACTTCTGTCCTTAAACTTCTGAGACATAAGACAAACATCTGTCTTTTCTGTTTCACAAGTTATAAGGATACATCACAAACTTTCTCAGGGATGGTCTTAAAAATCCTTCCTGAATTGTCCAAAGTAAAGATATAAGGGGGAGAAAAAAACACCTTGATTCTTTTATAATTTGATCCCAAGAAACCCCTCTCTAAAGAAAATCATTACTTCTTTTTGCAAAACATCCTTAGCTTTTGAAAATTGCAGCTAGTTGATTTCCTTTATTCAACAAATGTGATAGAAATTACTTCCTTGAGAAGATGCTTTGTAGAACTAGAAGAGTAAAAGAAAAGAAGAATCATTCTAATGTAATATAATGTGCTTCTACATATGAACATAAGAATTACTGAAGTATATTTTTCACTATATACCATAGTTGTTTCTTGACATATTAACCTTAAATAATTCCCTGGAAGAAATTTTGCTTTGCTAATTAAAAACCTATCTTCTACTTTTCCAATCTATGTCTTAAAAAAGGAGTTCATGCATTCCTAAGGGCCATTATACCTTGTTTGTCCATTTTATTGTTGATGTAGGGTTATGTTTAGGTTAAATTGTTTCATCAAATTATAGATAAGTAGCATTTCTCCTTTATGGAATAAGAAACCATTTTAGGGGGAGAATATATTATGCAGAGTTACAAAACTTTGTCTGAACGTGTTGATCATCACCAGAAGAAAGTCACACAGGGTGATGTCTATAGAAGAAGCATCTGGAGATAGCCAATGGTTTATGGATCATTTCCCTCAGTAATTTCCCTCTTGTCCAATCAATGACAAACATGAGTTTAGCACACATAACACAGACAGTTAGCAAGAGCCAAGAACCAGGTAGTGTCAGCTAGGTAACGTGCATAGAATACCATCTAAATCCCAATGGCATATTAAAAATACTAAATATAGGATTTTCAGTTATCTCAACTGTCTTCACCACTGTTGAATGCCATTAATCTTGAGTAAGTCCTGTGGTTGCCAACTTCCAGCAGATTGGAAGCATCAGCTGTGCTCAAGTTGTTCTGTGACACCATCTTCTCTACATCTCTATTGGCTCCTGCACCCGTTTTCAGAAGACTTTCCGAGGTAGCCTACTCTTTGCTAGCCTGCTCCTCTTGGCCAGTGCTCCACGACCTAGAAGTCTAGGATGAGCTGTACCTCCAGGCCATTATCCCATCTGACTAGACTCTATTAACATAGATCATTCCTTGATGATACATGACCCAACTTGGACAGTGGTGAACCATCTCCTCAAGGACTTCTATAATGACACAATACTTCTCCATATGCCATAACAATCACATCTGTAATGGGAGTCCCCTGGAACAGTTAATGACTATTCTGTAACACTGACCAAAAAGCTTGATTACTTCAAATAAAATAAATCACATGGTACAATGTTGGAGCAATTTGGAGGCAAATGGCCATTGGGCAGCACCTATAATATTTCATCCAAAGTAGAGGAAATTCTCTCCATCATTCTATAAGAGTCATTATTAGCAAATCCACAGACAGATGACTGGATCTTTGGTAATAGTACCTTTTGCAGTTAATACTTTGTCAGTGCTTTAAACTGCCTTATACAGTAGTTATATATTACAACTGAATAGCTTTATACAGACCTTGAACCTCATTTATGATCATTTATAAGGAAGAAATGATAGCAGCATATAAATAATCTCAGCCAATTCCCACCAACATACATCAGCCAATCCTCAATCTATTAGGTCAAAAATCTCTTAGAAATTCCAATCTTATTTTTATGTTATAACTGCTAATGGAATATTATTTAACCAATCCTTTATTTTTATTTAGGAAGAACCATTAAAGATGTGACAAAAATATTAACATATAGAAAGTGAGTAAAAAGAAGCAGTATTCATAATTGTTATTTCTGATCATAGCTGATTAAAATATAATAATGTGCAGGTGTTTTATTTTGGTAGTATGTTTGTAGATTTAACCTTCTAGTCATTAGCTGAGAATGTTGCATAAATATCTTTTTTTTAATTATAGAATGAATGTTTAGTTGAGGGAAAGGCCTGATCATGTGTTCTCCGTGAGCTTTCCAGTGGTCAATTCCTACATGGATGGAAGAGTCAACGAAACACATATAAGGAATGGCTTACCTTTACCTACCTGTGATGTGGTGTCATCTGTAATACTTGTCATATGAAGCTTTTCCTATCAGTTCATTCATACCTACTACTCTTTTACTAAAGGACAAGTTTTATATTTAGAGAAATAACATGTAGTAACGGTCTTGCAGGGTAGCAATATCACACCCACACTGGGGGAACGAACTTAGTAGAAGGTACAATTGAATTCCCCTTATTCTATCCCCATCTCCCTTCTCCCCTGCCATAAAAACAAGAAGGGAGGATTGTGTATTGCAACAGCATAAATCCACAGAGAGGTTTTCCATTCTCTGTTCGCTTTGTGGCAGGCAGAACATGATAACAACCAAGAGGAAAGGGTTAACATCCTTTCTCCTCACATTCCCTCATCTCCCAATTCCCTAGGTATTGGTTCTAGTTCCAAACAGCATTTTTTTTCTGGCGTTCTTTGCCTGTGCACCTGCAGTCTTGTTATCTCTCCAGAACTCATTCCATTGTCTCTCTTTTTAAAATTTTAACTATGATGTTCCATCTGCTGTCACTGAACTGGAATGTCCCCAAAATGTAAAGCAAGTCCCACTGGGAATTGCCTCAAAGAAGCATTTGTCTGATAAACAGCAAATCACAAAATGGGGTTTAACTCTTTTCAAAGAACAGTGAAAGAAATAAAGAAGAAAGGAAGATAAAGAAAGGCTTTCTTAGTTTGCGCTATGGGCATGTTTGAATCCTCTCGTATCCATTGAGTCGACCTTACTGTTGATGAAGGCAGGAAATTTCACACTGCATAGCAGAGTATTAAAAATTTTTCCAGGGATCAAAGGTGGGAAGGAGAAACAGACATAGGGATTGCTTTTTTTTAAGGTACTTATCCATACAATAGTTATAACCAAGGTGTGTTTGCTGTCAATAAGCCAGATTAAAGGGGAAAGTCTCTTTCTTCTTTTGTAGACAATATCAGATGTTCCAGTTACGTAAGACATGGTCACTGGTTGAATATGTATTTGTTGAATGCCTAGGTTATCATCAGAGCGTATTCTTCATACGCGGTAATTTTAAGTGTGGGAAGACTTGACAGCACAGCTTAGTACCTGGCGGAGGAGACAGGTATGAATAATCACAATGAGAAATGCACCACTGAAACTGTGACCAGGACTGGGAAGGAACAGGACCCGTGCATGAAGGGAAGTGTCAGAGGGAAGAAGAAATCCCTGATCTGATGTCCAAAGCAGCACGAAGGGAAACTGTCATCCAGGAAGGGCTTGCCACCCCAGGGAGTGCTAGGAAGTTTTATTTTAAGTGGAAACAAGGTGTTTTTCTTTTTCTCCATGGATTTTCTTTTTCTTTCTTTTGGTCATGTTTGTTTGTTTATCTGTCTTTGGGAGGGTAAGGGTAGCACAGCAAAAAGATTGGAAGTGGAGGTGTGGTTAAAGTGGTAGAGTGTCAGCTTTGAGCAAAAATGCTAACGGAGTTCAAGTCCCAGAACAGATTAAAATGTTAAAAACCCACATTGACAATAATAATTACTATTATTGTAATAAAAACCTCACATTTTTTGATTTAGCCAGTGCTTAAGAATGAACAAAAGGTCATATGGTTACTAAAAGCATGGTAAGTATGCTTTGTTTGAAACCCTCTTAGCTTAGCATCAGTGGAACAGCCCTATAATCCTAGCTATTCAGGAGGCTCAACTCTTGAGGATTGCAGTTCAAAGCAGCTGGGCCAAGAAAGTCTGTGAGAGGGCTGGGGATATAGCCTAGTGGCAAGAGTGCCTGCCTCGGATACACGAGGCCCTAGGTTCGATTCCCCAGCACCACATATACAGAAAACGGCCAGAAGCGGCGCTGTGGCTCAAGTGGCAGAGTGCTAGCCTTGAGCGGGAAGAAGCCAGGGACAGTGCTCAGGCCCGGAGTCCAAGGCCCAGGACTGGCCAAAAAAAAAAAAAAAAAGGAAAGTCTGTGAGACTGTGATCCCCAGTTAATCAGCAAAATCTGAAAGTGAAGGCATGGCTCAAGTAGTAAAGCACCAACTCTGAGAAAAAAAAAAAAGCCAAACAAGAATGCAAGGCCCAGAGTTCAAGCCCCCATTCTGGCACCAAAACAAACAAAAATCACTATTTTCATTTTTTAGGTCAGACAATGCCAGGAAATGGAAACAAGAAGTTTCTTTGCTTTTTTGTCTATTTCTGTTTTCCTTTTTTCTTGTTTGTTTATGTATCTGTCTTTGGGAGGGCAAGGGAGGCACAGAAATGGAGAGAAAAATGGTGAACAAATGCAGCAATGGCACTCACTAGGTACTGTTGAAAACGAACTGTACAACTTCTGGATGGAGATGGGAGGGAAAAACTAGGAGAGAGTGAGGGGAGGAGTAACATTGTCAAAAAAGAAATGTATTCTTTTTTTTTTTTTTTGCCAATCCTGGGGCTTGAACTCAGGGCCTGAGCACTGTCCCTTGCTTCTTTTGCTCAAGGCTAGCACTCTACCACTTGAGCCACAGGACCACTTCCGGCTTTTTCTCTATATGTGGTGCTGAGGAATTGAACCCAGGGTTTCATGAGTGCAAGGCGAGCACTCTACTGCTAAGCCATCTTCTTTTTTTTTTTTTTTCTCAAATTTTTATTATCAAACTGATGTACAGAGAGGTTACAGTATCATACGTTGGGTGCTAAGCCATCTTCTTAGCCCAAGAAATGTACTCTTTACCTGACTTCTGTAACTGTAATCCCTCTTCACGTCACCTTTTTAATAGCAGTAAATTTTTTAAGAGATTTTATTTTTATAATTCTTATTTAGAAGTAATTTTAAGTTTCCTCAAAAAAATGATCAAAGGGGCTGGGAATATGGCCTAGTGGCAAGAGCACTTGCCTCCTACACATGAAGCTCTCGGTTCGATTCCCCAGCACCACATATATGGAAAACAGCCAGAGGGGGCGCTGTGGCTCAGGTGGCAGAGTGCTAGCCTTGAGCGGGAAGAAGCCAGGGACAGTGCTCAGGCCCTGAGTCCAAGGCCCAGGACTGGCCAAAAAAAAAAAAATGATCAAAGATGATACAAAGGGCTGATATATTCCCTTTACTAAGGATCCCTTAATAGTAACATTATCACCATGATTCTAAGAAAAAAATTAATGAATTATTATTGGAACAACATGCTCAGCTAAATTGGAGGGTTGTCTTTGATTTCACCAGTTTTTCTATCAGTGTCCCTGTGTACTTGAAAATCTAACATATGACTGATGTTTGTTGTATGTTGCTGGTGTCCTCCAATCAGTGTCAGCTTCTTGGGTTTTCCT
Organism: Perognathus longimembris pacificus; assembly: GCF_023159225.1. NCBI lineage: Eukaryota > Metazoa > Chordata > Mammalia > Rodentia > Heteromyidae > Perognathus > Perognathus longimembris. Next base: position 141,280,871 of record NC_063162.1, read on the forward strand.
TTTTGTTTCTCACAGATTCCTAGCCAGATGCCAAAGGGTGGTGAAACACTCTGTGCCGTCATTACATGCTGTATCATGACCAGTGTTCCAGTTAAGACACTGAACCAAAGTTTTGTAAGGCATCACCATCGCTAGAATCTGGGTATATTTCTTATAGTAGCAGATAAATGTATAGTTATCTAATTTTTTCGTTCTTTAAAATATATGACAGTAGAAGCATGTGTGAAATATGGTGAAATCCTTGGGCAATTAACAGGCAGTTTAAATAAATCTAGGAGAGGAACATAAAACAGACCTTTTCTAAGTGGATAGTGATAGGATGGGGAAGGAAAGCATTGAAGGAGAGGGAGGGTAAACATGGCTGTCTTAGAGTGCCAGCCCTAAGTGAAAAAGCCATGAGAGCATTAGGCTTTGAGTTAAAGTCCCTGTGCCTTCTCTCTCTGTCTCTGTCTCTTTCTCTCTCTCTTGTACATTTGACACACAGAGAGTCAAAGAAATTTGACCAAAAGTTTGTATGTGCATAGTAGACGAGTATGTTTTAAATTGTAGAAGAATCACACTACTTTCGGTGATGGAAAACAGATGAGTGGTTGCCTAGGAACAGAGATGGAGATTGAGATGGATTACACAGGGACAAAGTACATTTAGGAGTAGTGAGAATGTCACCCTAATTGTTGTGATGACTTTCTGAGTGAATGAAGATGCCAAATTGGGTACATTATATATTTTAAGCATGAACAATGCAATCATGTTACATCAACTGCCCTTCAATAATCCTCATTAAGAAAGAACAGCTATGTTCCTCTACAAATAAATTTGTAAATAAAAATTATATTGCTTGTTTCTTAGCCAGCATGTAGTTGTATAAATGCTGCTTTCGTAAATAGATTTAGAAATACATAATTAAAGAAACAAAACTGCAGCATAAACATCAAAATATACACACTTTTTGTTTCTTCTGTATGCATGATTTGAAAGTCAAATAGCTATGAATGGGATATATAATTAAATGAAAAGAACAAAAATGTCTGCTTTGAGAATAGGTCAGTCTCTGGGACATTTTGCTGATGGTATGAGGAAAATTAATATTCTTCAAGCTTTTACTCATAAATTAATGTTGCCAAGAACCTAATTCTCAGTTACAGTTGATTTAGAATTATAGCAAGGCAACTTAATATCTTCTTTTTGATCTTCTTTCTTTCACAGTGTAATGTCTTGAGCAATGGTGCTTAACCTTGCTATCCATCTGCATGGACCAAGAAATTCACAAATAGAGTCCAAAGATGAATCCACAGGAGTTTTGATTCAAAGCCTCCTCAGAAGTTTATCTGGGTATTTCAACAACACCATTGGGCAAGATGATCTTTCAGTCACTCTTTCCCTCTCGGCATCTTTCTCTGTCTCTCTCCTCATTTTACCACCCTCTTGACTCCAGTACTCCCTCCACATGAGAATCTACCTCTCACTCAGTGAATCACATTCTTGAAAAGTGTGGTCACTTGTATAACCCAATTTACATGACATCTTTTCCCTACATTTAAAAGTTTGATACTTGTCTTCAAAGGATGAAGAAGTAGGAAGTAGAAAAGTCATTCCTCCTTATTGGGAGTTCCTCCTTTTTCTAAACTTAAAACTAGTAAAGGTATTAAAGGAAGGTAGTGAGAGACTTCTTCCAGTTTCTCTTTCTCTTGGAGCTGAGTGAGGACCCTGCAAAGTGTTCGTTTCCCTGGGGTCCTAGTGCTAACCCCCTCCTTCCAGAAGGAAGATAAGATTCTCCTGGCTGGTTCCATTATCCCAAGTTTGCATGGCACTCAGTACAGTCTATTTAAAACTTTATGTGGAGCTTGGCTTTTTCCTCCCCTATAATTTAGAAGGCAGAACAGAGAGGCAGTTTGCTCTTAAAACAATGCAATTGCAAGCTCCTAAGCTGCTCTCAGACCAACTTCTCTTCTGTGGAAAGAAAATCCCTTGACATGTGCTAGCTTTTGCTTAATTCTGGACCCCTTTCAAAATGGAAAAGTGGCTTATAGCAGAGGGAATAGAGGAAGGAACACAAGTGTCAAGCAAGAAACTTGGGTCAGTTTCTCTTCTCTCAACTCTGTAACTCAGGGTGGTGTGGCTTTAGGTAAGTTATTTACCCTCTCTAAATTGCAGTGCCCTTTTCTATAAAGTACTGAGGCTTGACTAGATTATTGTAAAGATTCTTTAGAAACTAGAGATGTATGGCATTTTACATTCACTTTTGTTTCCCTTGAGATTCTTGTGTTTGGTTCAATTCTTCCAGCTATGCTACTGCTTGAGCAATACTCATAAATCACAGGGCCTGCTGGCTCTCTAACAGCTCTTTTAGAAATCTTTATGAAACAAACCAGCCTAAGAAATATCAAGGTCTGCTGCCTTAAAGGGCCTCTGGGAAGACAGGTAAGAATGTATAATTCTGAAAATACAAAAACAAAACCAAAAGCATTGAAGCAAATTGGAGGAAACAGAGAAGGGAGGAAATCTATCAGAGCAAACTATGCAGATAATTGGGGTATATAGAGAAGTAAGGTGTTATGGAGGCATGAAGTTAGAACACGGTGCTCTTGTTTGGAAGAGTGGAAGAGACACAGAGAAGATTAAAAGGATATCATTACCAAAGGACAGAACAAGCTCAGATTGCAGTCCTAGCACTGTGTTTACTCTTGAGGTCATCATGAAGGGCTGCAAACTTTCCAAAAACATTCTGGAGAGTAAAGCACAGAGAATCACACATGTAAACTCATGATTTCTCATGATGGTTGGACTGACAGACAAGAAACAGGGAGACAGGTAATAAGTGGCATGAAGTCATTGGATGGTGGTTTACATTATGGAATGGAAGAAATCCATTGTGTGGGAGCAGGGATCCAGAGGCAAACTGGGGAGAGAAGAGCACTGATGTGTCTCTTTCTACTCCTTGGAAAGACTGAGAGATGGCAACCTACTCAAAGACTCTTGATGGTGTGAGAGAAAGCTCTTAAAAGCACTTAAAAGATGGAACTCTCATCAAGATCTTTTTATATTTCCTTCTGACAGAGCAGAAGGAGTATTCAGTTTGACAGGCACCTAGATGAGGTTTCATGGATTCCTCCCCCACCTCAGTTTCCCCAACCCATTGGATAGCAAGCAGATGGGTAGCAACATCCGCAAGCTAAATTGAGAAGCAGGAGTTTCACTCTGAGATGCTGAGATAACTGGCACCAAATAAGGCCCTGACTGACGGACGCAAGCATCACATGATAATGCAAAGGATAATGCAAAGGATATATTTTCCATTTTCCTCCTTTCTTCTCACTCAGTGTGAATGCTTATTTTTACTTGTATGTCTCTGTGAAGTTTGAACCTACACTGATGAGGAGGTCATCCTTTTCCTTTAAGAACTAAGTGATATTTCAGGAGGAATGAGTGTGGAAAAAGAAGGCTGGAAGCAGAGTTTTAGTTCTGAAATTGGTAAGTAAATCATTCTCCACCCCTCACCCCAAAGGAAAAGGTCCAAAGATGGATATAAAGGTTATCCCTGTTTTGTGTATTTATACTCGGATCTATAAATTCAAATCTCTTCATAAATCTAAAACCCATCCTTTGTTCATTAAATATTGTGTGTATATCTTTATTAAAATGTAGACTTTAGATAAGAAACTTACACTGGCCAGCTACAATGGCATTTCTGTAGAAGTTCATCAGTGGCTCTTAAGCGAGAATTCCTTCAGTCCAATGAGGGTGGTAATGATTATTATTTCCTGCAGTATTTATTAACAGCCTCACTAATGACTCTTTTTTTTTTTTTTTTTTGCCAGTTCTGGGCCTTGGACTCAGGGGCCTGAGCACCATCCCTGGCTTCTTCCCGCTCAAGGCCAGCACTCTTGAGCCACAGCGCCCCTTCTGGCCGTTTCCAAATATGTGGTGCTGGGGAATCGAACGCAGAGCTTCATGTGTAGGAGGCAAGCACTCTTGCCACTAGGCCATATTCCCAGCCCCTCACTAATGACTCTTAAAAACAATACTTCCATCTTATTAATTTTCTATTTCTTTCAACACTACAGAGGGACATCTGAGTCTTAATCAAAGAAGAATGCCCAGTCTCTTAAATAAATGCAAGCCAGAAAAAAATGTGTGGGCATATGTTTGTGTAAAACATCATAGTTGTATGGATTTAACACTTAGTTATTAGTAGTTTGGCTTGTCCCTAATAAGAGAATAAAAATGAACATAACAAAAATGAAAACCTGAATGTTGGTATTAATTCTGCCCTGTTCAAATAACCAGTGGTCTTAGGTGAATCATTTTAACCTTCCCACTCTTCAGTTTCTTTATTAGAAAAAGAGAATTGCTCATGCTATTTCTTCATATAGTTTCTAGGAAAGTCGACTAAGATCATACTGGGGTGACTAAATGTCTATGAGAAAACATTTAAAATTAGAAGTTGAGATATGCAGGATAAATTATTCATAGAATTTGTTCATGGTATGGTAGCATTCCACCTTCAAAGGCATTGAAGAGTTGCCTGAAAGTGGTTCTGTATAGAATTCATCCACATTCTAACTCAAGTGGTAGAGCACTAGCCTTGAGCAAAAGAAGCTCAGAATCAGTGCCCAGGCCCTAAGTCCAAGCCCAAAGACTGGAAAAAATATTATTTCCCATAGTGGTTAGCACAAGCAAGAATATTTTATTTGGAAAATGTTATAGAATATAGATGCTTTAGATCACATGAGCTAGACAATGTAAAATCACATGTCATATATATATACATATATATATATATATATACATACTTCTCCTATCTTAGCTAATAGAATTTGAATTTTTGGAGAACTTGATCTGGGATAATTAACTTTAATTGTGCCAGCCTCATTAGCTGAGTATAATATGCTACTGGGATGACTCTTGAAGGTAATTGGTCCACCAAAACCTTGGGTTCATTTTCTTAGAGGTGAAATCAGAGTTTGATCTATTCCAAATCATTGAAGTCACTGTAGGAATACAAGGCCAATTATTGTCCACAAAACAAGATCGATGGAATGGGTCTAATTGAGCCACCATTTGTCAATTTTTCATTAGGTTTACTTAATTAGATCTGGTCGAATAAGACTAAGACAATCTGCTATGGGAGACAATTAGTTTCACAAAGTTCCATAGTTACTAAGAAAATGTATAATTCCAACATTACTTTCAGTTTAGCTAAGAATGTTTATTGATGATGTTATCATGTACAACAAAATGCTGTGTAACAAGTATACTGAGATGATCAATATATGGTTTCATATTCCTAAGAATATTATAAAAGAATTAGAGAAGGTGAGAGTTTAGGAAGAACAGAACACCAAGCTGACTGTAAACAGTGTTATGGAAGCCAGTGGTGAGTCTATAATTATTAACATTGCTCTTGATCACAAAGAAGTTAAGATGAATGTGTTTAAGGCAATCCATATCAGCAATACTAAAATAAACTTTAAAGAGTATGACACTGACTGCCATTCATAGCAAGTGGAAAACAGTTTGTTGTATATATTCTTTTGCACAAATACCAACTATCATAGGTTAAGTTGTACCTTCTCTCTCAAAACATATCATTCCTTGAAATCTTAATGCCTGGTATCTTAGAATGTGACCCTTCCAGGTGGGTAGGTCTTTACCAGTTTCAAAGGATTGGGGGAAAAAAGACTTTGATACAAAGAAAATAATAAGAGGCAAGAGAAAGCAATGATTACAAGCCAAGGAAAGAAGCCTAGAACTGATTTGTCCCTTGTGGCCTGCCAACACCTTGGTTGTAGAGTTTTGTTCTCCAGCACTATAAGACCTCACCCAGTTTGTGGTACTTTGTTATAGAACGAGAAGCAAACAGTAAGCTTAGATATGTTCCCAAGTAACCGCTTAAAACAAAAGCAAATCTATCAAATAATGCAACGTGAAACCCATTCTTGTATGTTTATCTAGCTTATATGGAAATGAGAGGCTTAGGAAAGGTTTGTTTTAGCTTGTTAGCTTTGTCCATAGACAGCCTACAGAGTAGGAGAAGATTTTTTGCAAGTTATACATCAGACAATGGCCTAAAATCCAGACAATACACAGAGCTGAAAAAATAAACCCACCAAGAATTACCAACCAAACTAATAAATGGATAACAACATTTTTAAAAGTCAAGAGGGGCTAGGAATGTGGCTTAGTGGTCGAGTGCTTGCCTAGCATGAGTGAAGCCCTGTTTCAATCCCTCAGGATCACATAAACAGAAAAATACAGGAGTGGCTCTGTGGCTCAAGTGGTAGAGCATTCGCCTTGAACACACCGAGGTCAGGGACAGAGCCGAGGCCCTGAGTTCAAATCACAAGACTGGCAACAATAAATAAACTTGGGCTGGGAATATGGCCTAGTGGCAAGAGTGCTTGCCTCCTACACATGAAGCTCTCGGTTCGATTCCCCAGCACCACATATATGGAAAACGGCCAAAAGGGGCGCTGTGACTCAGGTGGCAGAGTGCTAGCCTTGAGGGGGAAGAAGCCAGGGACGGTGTTCAGGCCCTGAGTCCAAGGCCCAGGACTGGCCCCCAAAAATAAAATTAAATAAATAAATAAATAAACTCAAGAGATATCAATATGCCCTTTTTAATTTTGCTGGGATACACACAGACAGACAGACAGACAGACAGACACACACACACACACACACACATATTCCCACTTTTATATTTTGTTGGAAGTGTGTCTTATAACTAAGCAGATTGCTGCTAATTTATTTGAATCCGAATACATAAGAATAGATGGGAATAGATGGTGCCCATTTCCACAGGCTTGTTAATTATCCATTGCATGTTTCTGTGTGTAGATTGGGGGTGTGCTCATGAAATGAGTCTGTCTTTTAACTAATCAACTTGGAGACAGCTTATGGTTAGAAGAATAACTTCGGAGAACTCTTCCTTCTTCTAGAATTCTATAATCTGAAAGGTTAATTGATTAAAATGAAGTTTCCAGGATTACAAATTGTTTCAAACCTTTATTTCTGGATGACAGAGTGGGCAGAATCAGCTTTGCTAGCATTTGCCTTTGTCCAGGTTTAACTTTATCCCTGAACTTGCTTCTTCACCTGCATGCTTTGCTGGTCTTCTATTAGGCTCCCCTACTTCCTGTCCTGGTTCCTCCTTTTCCGTGATGTCTCCCTATGCAGCCTGAGCCTTGCCCATGGCTTCCATGACCACCTAGGGGCAAATGACTCACAAGGTTATATATATCTAGCTTAGACTTTATTTTGAGTTTCAGGTCTGTATTTACGAGGCGAGCCTTTTACCACTAGGCCATATTCCCAGCCCCGTCAGAACTGCATTTACAACTGCCTACTTGTCACCCCTTTCTGTTTGTCACATAGGTCCTTCAAACTCAATATGTCCAACACGATACCTCTTTGTAGAGCTTCTGATCTTAACCAGCATACGCGGTTGTGGTAAATGGAATCATCAATACAAGATTTGGTTCTCAAAAATTTCCTCTTCTGCCAAACATAACCAAGCTTCCCCACATTTCATAAACTCCAGACCATTGACTTTTTTTTCTTTGCAGTTCACTACTTTATTCCCACCTCTCAATTCCCAGGCAGAGTCGCCATCCCCCCTGTTAATTAGACATAGGCAATGGTCGTGTTCGCTGCCGTCATCTGCCCTTCACTTCCTCCCAACTCTTCCCCCTCTATCTGTAGAACAGATGTTGAGAGACAATTACAATTATTCTTCTCCTACCAATTTAAGTCCTGGGATGAATTCCATAAAGACACAATATTCCAAACATGACTTTTGTTCCATGCCTAACAGCCCTCCAGCATACCTGTCCTTTTTTATAAAAGACAGTCTAAATCTCACTTTAACTCACACTGGGTCTTTATTTGTTTGACTGTGCATTCTCCCCCATCAGAAAACATTTGACCCATTATTCCCTTTTACTAGCAAGCATTTCTTTCTATGTGTTATCCAATTAATCCCTACCCATCTTTGAGACGTTAACTCAAGCTCTTTTTCCACTTAAGCCATCTTTTCTTCACCTCCCTGGGCTGATTAAAACACCCCCTACTGTGTTGTTTCATAGCAGTGTGGCTTTTATTCCATTGCATTTACCATATTGGTCATTTTACACCAACTCGTGTGATTACTTGCCTAATATTTACCTCTTTCTACATCATAAATTCTACTTTTTTTTCTTATCACCTCATTCCAGGTATTTTTGTCATGATCTAAGATGCTATAGTTCCTGAAGAAAAATTTATTGAATAAATGGAGCATGAGGAAATGACAATGATTCATACCTCTCAAACATTGCCTCCATGATTATACAAAGAAAACTATGAGAACTACGTGTAGAGTGTAAAAATAGTGTCAGAAAAATGACTGCATCTGCAAAAGAAAACATAACTCTAGAGGTAAGAGATACTGATCAAGCTGCATTGAATTCACAGTCCCACATATGGAATTGAAAGCCCTTTATACCATTATTTCAGGATAATAAAAATAATAAACAAAATAAATAGTAATAATCTGAGCACTGATGGCTCATCCCTATAATCCTAGCTACTCAGGAAGCTGAGATTTGAGGGTTGTGATATGAAGCTAGCCTGGGCAGGAAAGTCTGTGAGACTCATATTGCCAAGAAATTTCCAGAAACTGGGAAGTAGAGCTGTGGTTCTAGTGGTAGAGAATAATCTTGAGCAGAAAAGCTCAGGGACAGTGCCCAAATTCATGACCCAGGACTGGTTCAAAAACAAAATAAATAATTATAAAGTAAAAATTCAAAAAAAGAGAAATACCGGGGCTGGGGATATAGCCTAGTGGCAAGAGTGCCTGCCTCGGATACACGAGGCCCTAGGTTCGATTCCCCAGCACCACATATACAGAAAACGGCCAGAAGCGGCGCTGTGGCTCAAGTGGCAGAGTGCTAGCCTTGAGCGGGAAGAAGCCAGGGACAGTGCTCAGGCCCTGAGTCCAAGGCCCAGGACTGGCCAAAAAAAAAAAAAAAAAAGAGAAATACCTACATGTCTAGTTTGGCTTTGTAAGATAAGTATTGGTTCTAACACCTACCATGATTTTTTTTCAAAATAAATATTAGCATGTAAAGAAATGGAAGTTATTAGACAATAAAATAGTACAAGAAAATCACTAGCATTTTTCAGAACTATGATCTATGCCTAAACTTGGTTCCCAAATGTGTGGTATGTCTTGGTTCAGTGTGGTATCTATCTCTTTCCTATGTCAGAAATAGTTCCCACCACACACACACACACACACACACACACACACACACACACCTTACACCCAACTTGATATTGCTCACCTATTATCAGCATTGTGATCCTGAGCATCAAGCTCTTTCTATCTGCCAAAACAGCTCATCTGCCATGGGAAAAGTACTTATAGCATAAGATAACCAGAGACACCACACATGCATGGTGGCTATTAGGAGTCACTTGAGACTGCAAAATGTGGTCCTGCCACCATCTGAGCCACCATTCCAGAAGTTTGCCCTCCCCGTGCTGAAGGGAAAAGATCACCCAGGAGACAGTCAAGCTAGTAGCCAAATATTCAACGCTGAGTCCATCAATGCCACCTAGACCCAGACCTCACAAATAGGGCCGCTCACGTGACCTCATTTCACCCAACATGATCACAAATTTACCTGCAAGGTGAAAGAATGATCCATCTTTTGCAAAAAGCAAAGAGGGAGGGGGGGGATGTGGGACAAGGTAACAAACAGTACAAGAAATGTATCCAATGCCTAATGTATGAAACTGTAACCTCTCTGTAATTCAGCTTGATAATAATATATATATATAAAGCATAATATATCTAACCTAGGATAATCCATTTCTTTGCTTTTGCATTTCCTAACTATTGTTATTGATATATTATGTATTCTTATTGCTTAGTGACTTCCTTTTTTCACAAATTGTTCTTAGAAACAATGTCCTCGCCAGCCTTTATTTCTAGCATGTAAGCCACAGTTGGCAGTGAATATATATTGATTACTGAAGGAATACATGGATAATAATGTGGTGGGCATTTGGTACAGACCTTTCTCTAGGTGAACCTTTCAATGGTGAGCTCTGTTTGCCTGTATTCTAAATCAAGGTCACTCCTGGAGTGTCCGCATAGACCATTAGTAAAGGCTGTGTGGGTCAAGGCTGAAGCGACTCAGAGCTGAGGCTGAGGCTAATTGCTGGAGAGACTTAGGAAAGGTGGTGCAGGCCTGGGTGGTTCACAGATGCTGAGTGTGAAATGCTGGCAAAGGGTCAACAGTCATCTCACATGGTGACTGCCCCAGGCTTTTGGTAGGCTCCGATGAGAAGATGCACTGGAGAGGCAAGATCTGCTTCATGGAGAGGTTTCTTTACATTTCCTTCTCATGTTGTTGTCATTGCCCACTTCCCAGATCTGAGAGGGCTTGGCAGAACTTGACACCACAGAATAGTCAGCCAGCTGTTCCTAGGCAGATAATCTGTGCAGAACTATGTTTGACCTCTCTCCAAGGTACTGACTCAAAACCGGAAATCATAGCTGAACTGTCCCTAGTGCTGAATATATAGCAATAATAAATAATTTCTCCACATTTCTATGCCCCTTGAACTCACTGGAAATGGATGTTTTAAGCCAATACACTTGACTGGGAATTATTAGGCACAATAGTGCACAAAATTATATTATCTCTAACATAAGGCATCCACCAGGAAATTAGGATAAATGAGATTATTGTGAAGAATGTGGAAGCTAAATCATTTTTCTGATGTAAGCAGAAACTTGGCATGCTAATTCTCTACAGATGCTACAACAAATTGCCACATAACTGGAAGTTCAAAGAATGCCGATTTATTATCTGATAGCTCAATAGTTTAGACAACCAACATGAATCTCACCAGGCTAAAAAAAACAAGATGTCAAGGGGACTGGATTTCTCCAAAGCTCTAAGAGAACACCTGCTGTCTTATACTTCACAGAATCCAGAGGCTACTTGAATTCCTTGGTGGATTCCTTCCATCATTAAAGCTATGTATGGCCAACCTTCTCACATCATTTCATCTAATACCCAGGTATCTTCCTTGGAAAGCCTATTTATTACTAGCATCATTTTGCAGTACAGCGAGTTTAACTTTGACATATCCGTTTATACGTACAGTGTACGTTAAGCCGACTCGCCCTCTCCCTCTTGCTCACTCCTGTTCCTCATTCCCCAACCAACAAGCTTTACTGTTCCATTTTCTATCTGTACATAAACTTTTTCATGATATTTGCCTTTCTTTGATCGCTCCATTTACCTCCTCCCTCCCAACAGTCCCCACACACTAGGCAGAACATACTTCACCTCCTTAGTATTCGATTTGTTGTTAAAGTACATGTTAATTGTTCAAAGGGCTTTGCCATGGCATTTCATATGCATATACTGGATGTTAATCAGATAGATCAAATATGTGTGTGTAAGTCTGTGTTCCTATATGATTATATTTTAGGTCTAATATCCAGATATGAGAAAAAAACATGCATCCCTTGTCCTTATGAACTTAACTTACTTTAGTTAATATGACGGCCTCCAGATTCGTCCATCTGCCTACATAAAGCAAAATTTTATTCTTCTGTGTGATTGAATAATATTCCACTGTATATATAAACACCATGTTTTCTTGACTCCTTCATCATTTTTAGGGCCTCTGATATATTTCTATAGGTTGCCTATTGTGAATTTATGATAAACTTAACATGAGTGTTCAAGTGCCTCTGTTATATCAGGAATTATATTTAATCGGCAAATGTCAAAAAATGATATTATTCGATCATATGGAAGTTCTGTTTTTAATGCTTTTTTATGTTTTTCTTTTTTTCACCTTTATTGTCAAAGTGAATTACAGAGGGATTGCAGTTTCATATGTAAGGCAGTGAGTACATTTCTTGTTCAACTTGTTACCTCCTCCCTCATTCCCCCCTTCCCTCCTCCCTTTTCCCTTCTTCCCCCAGCCCCCTCATGAGTTGTACAGTTGGTTTTCACCAAATGGTTTTGTAAGTATTGCTTTTGGAACCGTTTGTCTTTTTATCCCTTGTCTCTCTATTTTGGTATTCCCTTTCCCTTCCCTAGTTCTAATACAGGTATCTACAGTATCCATGGTACTAAGATCAGATACAGTGGTAATGGGGGTGAGCTTGAACTTGGAGCATAGGCACTGTCTCTGAGCTTTCTTGCTCAAGTCTTGTACTCTATCACATGAGCCACAGCTGTACTTCTGGATGTTTGGTGATTAATCTGAGGTAAGGGTCTCATAAATTTCCTGCTGGCTTCAAAATGTGAATCTCAGATTTCAGCTTCCTAGGTAGTGCGGATGACAGGCATAAGCCACTAGCACCCAGATATTTTTACTTTTCTGAGGAGCCTCCATACTGAGTTCCGTAGTGGTTGTATTATTTTACATTTCTGCCAACAGTGTAGAGGGATATTTTTTTTTTGCCTGCATCCTCCCCAGAACTTGTATTTTGTGTTCTTTATGATGACCATTCTGACTGGAGTAAAAAAAAAATCAGTATCATTTTAATTTGCATTTCCTTTATGCCCGGGAATGTTGAACATTTCTTTATGTATTCGTTGTTTGTATTTCTTTCAGTTTAATTGTCCAACCATTATTATTTGGTCATTTATTAATTGGGTTGTTAATTCTTTGTGAGTTTGGGTTTTTTTCAGCTTCCTGTAAGTTTTGGTTACTAATTTCTCATCAGATATATATCTGGCAAAGAGTTCTTTTTTTTACTTTGCTGTGCAGAAGCTTTTGGGTGTTTTGGTTTTTTTGTTGGTGTGTTCGTTTTTGTTTTGTTGTTCTAGTTGAACTCAGGTCTCACTCTCTTGCTTAACTTTTCCACTCACAGCTGGTGCTCTACCACTTGAATCACACCTCCCCATCTAGCTTTTTTGATGATTAACTGAGGAGTCTCTCAGATTTGTTTGCTCAGCGTGGCTTTAAACATCAATCGTCAATCCACACACATGGAAACTCTCCCCATTGTCTGATGTCTTTAATTTCTTTCCTCAAGATTTTGTCATTTATCTCTGTAAATGTTTTTCATCTTCTTGTTTAGGTTTACTTCTATTTATTGTTTATGGCTATTGTGAACAGAATTGTTTTCCTAATTTCCTCTTCAGCTTGTTTATTGTTGATGTGCACAAAAGCTATACATTTTTGTATGTTAATTTCATATCCTACTTCATCCCCCCCACCTTTCTTTTAGCCAGTCCTAGGACATTTTCAAAGTATGATTCTCAAGAGCTTTTAGTTACAGAGTCATATTATCTGCTATAGCGATAATTTTGTACTTGGATGCCTTTTATTTCTTTCTCTTGCCTTCACTGAACAAAGGTGAAAAGAGTTGACATCTTTGTCTGACTTCTGACTTTTGGGAAAATACTTTGAATATTTCTACAGATAGTATGATATTGGCTATAGGTTGCCATTTATAACCTTTATGGTGCTGAGGTGCATTCCTTCTATTCCTAGTTTCTAAAAAGCTTTGGTCATAAAAGGATGTGCTGTGTCACAGGCCTTTTCTGTATCAATTGAAAGGATTAGGTGATGTTTGTCTTCAATATTCTTATATATGGTGTGACATTTATTCATTTACCTATGTTGAACCAAACACATACTTTCAATGAAACCTACTTGATTATGGTTTATGATTTTTTTGATTCATTCATTGAAGAGATTGGGTACCCAATATTAAGGACACTTAACTGGGCCCATTGCGCTCACCTGAACTATGTTGAATATTCTCTTTATTCTGGTTGCCATCTAAATCCTAGTTTTCTATGTAGGAAAACATTTAGTTTCTAGGTATTAGAGTGTGGACATCTCTCTCTTCTCTCTTTCTCTCTCTCTCTCTTTGTGATTCTAAAATATTCTCAATCTTCTAAATTAGAGTACTAGAATGGATGGAGGTCCTTTTATCAATAACAAACATGAAATATGACTTATCCAAGGCCATAAAGCACAGAAGAACTAAAATTGTAATCCAGTTCATTTTCTACCTTGTATCTCTGTTGCATTCCACTTCGTGAGATGGTCCATTTCTTACTACAGTTGCAATGAATCTATCATGTGGTTATCTTCCTTTATTCATGAAAATCATAATTTTACATTGCTGAAGGTCGGTTGAAAATACATCAGAAGTACGTTCTTTGTGGTTGGCCAAGTGAGCATCCCTACAAATGAGGGAAGTAGGGGGATTCTGGTTCTGCAGGTGACTACTCACCAGTAGACATACCACAGCTTATGCAGGCACCTGCTTGGCCAAGTCCTTCTGCTGGGCATGGGGCAGCCCTGTGCACAAAGCATGTGGCCTTTGTTTGAGAACTAAAGGTTACCACTTGAAGCTCATCTTGCTTCATAAACATGGGAGCATACATAGACCCATGTTTGGGGAGTTATTGATAAGCAAGTAAAGATGGTAACTATTGGAGGGAAAACTACAAGCATTTGTGATGATGTGGTGGATTTAGGAGAAAGTGAATGAAGAGTTGAGATCTAGGCCTAAATAACCATTCATCTTTGAGTCTATGTTGTTTGGAATTGTAAAATGAAGTATTATCTGTGCTAGAGAGACACTTTTATTCTTCGGGGTGAACTGAAAGCTAAACAAATAGTGTGAGTGTTTATACACAGTCACATAGAAATGCTTAAAATATTCTGTCTCCCTAGTACTGCAGCGCGTGGTAAAAGCAGGCATGGAAGATGCTATTTATATCTTTAATAAAGCATTTAGATTAATTTTTATGGTTCAGCACAGATCCCTTTGGAGAGAAACTGGGTATGGATATTAGACTTTGACCCTTATCCTCATTGTCCACACTGCCATACATTTCAATTCTTTCTTTTGCTCTGTTACAAGACCCCCAGACTATTCTGAGCACATTCTTTTCTTCTGTGCCTCAGGTTTCTAAAGAGGCAGACCACACTACACAAGAGAGACAATGAGCAAAACGAAAGAAAGACCTGGGTGCCTTCTTTTCTGTCAGAGATACTTTTTGTTTTTAATATCCTTAATTTCCTCAAGAAAAATAGAAGGGTTTTAGAAGCTGCATTGAGAAGGGAAGGACTTTTGGTTGAGTACTAGAGCCATGCTGTAGTGTCCAGCAGTGTAATGAAGGAACACAATGCAGCAATGGCTCATGGTCTTTATTTACAGCTTTTACTTTACTCTCTCATTGTCCTGTAGATGTACTTTGGTGTAAACAGGGAGCTAGTTCTCCAGCTTTTGTCAAATCATGACCATTGGCCATCGAACTTCACTGGGTACATGCCCTTTTCATAATCCCTTCCCACACTCCTCTGTCTATTCTAAAGCTTTTCCAGTTAATGGGCTGTTGTTTAGAATTTATTCACATTTTCTCTCTTCATGAGTCTCTCATGTCAATTAATTCCTTTTACTTTATAAGGTATATTCACTAGGAATAACTCCAGCTTATAAGCAGAATTATCAACCAGGCATTCTGTAAAGGGGAAATAATAGAATAAAACTTGTCAGAGCACACATTCCTAAGAAGTCACCATCACTAAGCAGTTATTGTTTTTTTTTTTAAAGTTTTTTATTTCATGGCATGGATTTAAATGATTTTCAAATGATAGCACAAAGCATGTATGTATGTATGTCAATGTGCATATCAATATTTACACCAACAGAATAACTCAATAGTAAAAGTTATTTTAATATGGTTTTGAAAGTCTCCCATGTGTACAGTCATCATAGTTGTGTAGTAAAATCTTGGGAAATACCTTCTATATTTGTACAAGCTGTAAGAAATTAGTCATATTATAACATAGAGTTGAAATTGAATCTATTTACATAAAGTGGACTTGGCTGTTTGTGGAAAAAGTCTAGTAAGTTTATCACATAGATTCAGTGAACACATTACAATTTAAAGATGCTGTTGGGTTAAAATGATAGCCAGAAATAATCTAACAAGGAAGAGTTAGCTAGAAACTAACATGGAAGTGCTGGAATGTCACAGTTAAGGGGTCCATATTATTTGACAAATCTCCACCCTGTGTCTAGGAAGCATAGGAAGAGAGTAGCAATGGGATTGGCATAATGGGTTAGGGAAGAATGGCTTAGAGCATGCGAACATGTCTGAATAAGTGATTAGAAAGAAAAGGTTGATTTCCCTCTACGAATGCAGATTTATAAGAAGCTTGTCTGTGTCATTTTGCTACAAAACAATAATTGCAGTAGAGGTCTCAAGTAGTTCAGATGGTTACGCATCCCAGTACTCATGTGTTTAGAATCCAGAGTAAAGCAACAGTTGGAATACTGCATTTGAGATGAGACCAGGCAGCCATATTTGCTTTTTGAGAGCCATGGAAAAGTAAAGGGTTGCCTGGAGTTCATATTTTATAGCAGGATCTGCTGAGTCCACAAAGTTAGCCATCAGTGATGGCTTTATCTTCCACATGCTGCGCCCCTGGTGTTATTTATATTATTTACTGGTATGACTTGGGATAACAGGATTAATTTCCTGACTGAAATGGAATTTCCTTGCCTCTGGACACACGTTGCTTATTTAGCCTCCCAATAGCTATTGTTTGTAATTAAGGAGGAACCACCTGCATGAGAGAGCTAGGATTTGACAGAAGGAAAAATAATTCGGTCATCTACATATCAATTTAATCATAGAGTGACTGCCAACAATTGACACCAATAACAATAATAAAGATAATGATTTAATAATTTATTTACAAAAAGCTTTGTCAAATTGGATTTTATTTAATCATAATAATGACATTGAGCAGATTTTATATTCCTTCAAATGTGGGGGAAGTGGGTTTCAAAGGAGTGAAGCATTTTCTCAAATGTCGTATGTCAAGTGGATGGTGATGTTTATGCCACTAATACATACCATGATGATCAAGAAAGACATTTTGCCATGTGCTAGGGTTTGAAACCATTTTTCTCACATTTGATTCTCAGAGCAAATCTACTTTTTAAATCTCCGCAGTCTCCCATCCTCTTCCCTCTCTCACATTGCTCAGGTTACCCTGCTTTTGAGACAAATGTCACAAAAGCTTTGTGCCCAGCATTACTCTTCTTAGGACTTGTGTGACTTATTTTCCACTTTTCACCTGGAAAGTTTGCAACCCCAACCCTGTCCTTAGTCTCTCCCTTGAGACTATAGATAAACTCTAGGGCAAGACACACAGAAACCTGAGCAAAGGGGCTGGCAATGTGGCTTACTGGTAGAGTGCTTGCCTAACATGCATGGAGTCCTGGGTTTGATTCCTCAGTACCACATGAACAGAAAGGGCTGGAAGTGGTGCTGTGGTTCAAATGGTAGAGTGCTAGTGTTGAGCAAAAGAGGCTCAGAGACAGTGCCAAGGTCCTGAGTTCAAGCCCCAGGACTGGCAAATTAAAAGAAGAGAGAGAGTTTAAAAAGAAAGAGACAGTTTAAAAAGAAAGGAAGGAAGGAAGGAAGGAAGGAAGGAAGGAAGGAAGCAAAGGAGGGAGGGAAGGAAGGAAAAACGTCAGTAAATGGAAGGTATAAAATATGGCTCAAAATGAGTTTCTACTTTTTAGAGTTTATTCTGTGAAAAGAGAGAACATTCCAGTCCTCACTTACATTGTCCCTTCCCCCAATGGATTATTTGATTAGAACAAGCTGTCATAGGCATAGCCATGAGTTTTCTTCTCAACTAAGAACAGAAATACCCATGTGCCAAAGACATGTATTTCTAGCTACAATTTTAGCCAGCTAATGATTTCCAATATTGAAAATAGTTTAAAAATAGGGAGAAATGAGAAGAAACAAAGAGCTATAGAGAGATTTGAAGATTGGAAGTATGTCCTAAAACACAGCACCTTAGAGTAACAGTAGGTAGGGGTGCTCTTAACCTATTGTAGGGTTTTCCACGCACAGATGCTGACAACTTGATCATGGTCCTGAACAATCTCTAGCTCTATTTTTGTACCCCAAGTGCCATATAACCAGAGCCCATGGTTTTTCTGGATGGTCAGAGATGAGGTTTTCTGTGTTGGAGAGTGCCTTGCTGGTGATTTGCTGTCAAATGTTGCTAAATATGTGACTATCCTCTCATCATCAAGGAGTCTTTTACTCACAAGATTAAACTTGATACGCCTTCCGAAACAGATGAATCCACTGGAAGCCATCTCTGTAAACAGGTCTACAACCACAAAGCATTCTGGCCCTTTCCTAAGCGCTCCACAGGTGATATCAGGGATTTTATGAATGGCATCTAAAAACAATATTTCTGTTGATACTGTCTTTTCTCTCTCATTGGAGCTTTCACCTCTGGAAGGCATGAATTCCTTCCTTACTGTTTTTGTAGCCCTGCCATTGAAAATAGCATTGAATTATGTGTAAAGTTTGGGCCCCTCCTACAGCTTCCAGTCCAGGTTATAGAAGGCTTCTGGGAAATTCTCCTTTCTCAGGAATTCAGTCTGATGGTCTCAGAACTGCCCCTCCAATGTATAGCAGGGCAGAAGGGAAGCAAAGCAATGGCAGCTTGCTTATGTGAGATCTGCCCAAAGAAAAATCTATATCCAAAGGTTAGAAAAACTACCTGCTGGCCTCCTAGCATCATCAATAAATGGATAGTGGGGTTTTGTGGGGAGGTACCCAGTAGCTGCTCCTGAAGACATTCAAGGCATACCAGTTTACTTGGCATCCTATTTAACTCACCTTTGAAGGCAATGTTTGCTGATGAAAACCTTGTTGGAATGGAACACGTCTATGGATCGTGCTTCATTCTCTTCTGTGGATATTTATAAAATACCTCCCATGAGAGTTTATGAATGAAATCCTCAAGCTCAACATACAATTCCTTTGCTGATTCAATGAGAAGGAATGGACAGAATGTTCTGGGTGCCTCTTATTGGGCACACTGTGTAAGGGAAGGCTTTAAAGAACGCTTTCTTAGGCATGCCCCTAGGAGAAAGAGTCAGGGTTTTCTTTCTCTCTTTTTTTTTTAAGTGACAGGATCTATGTGAGGGCATAATACCATTTTTCTTGGCAAAATGCTTCTTTCTGTGTCACACTTGTTGCAGTTACTCTCTCAAAATTAAGCAACAAAGAGAAAAGAACAAGAAATGAGAACTAAGCAATTGAGAAGCTATGCATTGTAATGCCTCCTTTCGCGATACTTTTCTGACGTGGGTGAACATTTTCCCTTGGAGGGCTGTTGGAGCTTAAGGAACTAGCATTTTGCATGCTCTGAGAAATTATATGAATTCCCAGGAGTGTGTGATTAGTTCACTCTGAATTTCAAGGAAAAATAGAAGACAGTGAAAGATCCCTGCTTTGCTCTCCATCGGTACAAAGCGTTACTGAGTCCGACAAAAACCATCAGGATCCTCTTGCTTGAGAGCAGGCTCTGACTTTGAGCTTAAGGTTAACAGTGTGAACTTGCTAACATCTTATCTCCATCTGAGGGCCCCAGCATGTGACATGCAGACTGTGGCACTGAAGCTGTTTTTCAAAACACAGCTGTAGATAGATGCTGTTAGAACTTTTCGGTTTCACCCTGTAGTGCAGGTTCGCCTCTGAAGCCGCCCTTAACTTTGCTTCCTGGCAGAAGAAATGCCTGTGCACTAAAGCCTTCTCTAAGCAAACGTGCACCCCACGTGGCCTTTTTCTTTCTGTGTATTTAATACTGATTTATCACCACTGAGGTGGTTCAACATTTTACAGCGTGGCATCCGTCCTCCCTTGCCATTTTCCTCTGTCTTGATATTCCTTGTTTGTAAAAGAGCTCAGTATTTTAAATATTTTAGATTCAGCAGCAGCAAATGTTTTCAAGCTTCGGATAACACTAGCACCACTAAGACAAGATGAGTTTAAAACATCTGTGATGGCAAACTAGAAGCAAAAGGAAAAGGAAAAATATAGCAAAGCATTGTTTGTCAGACTGTCACTACACATTGTCACCCAGAATCCATCCCATTTGTATATGAAACTTCTGTTGCAGCACATGAAAAAGAAAAGCTTCCGATTTTTCTGGGAAGGAAAAAGAAAACCCAGATAATCTTTTTGAGCTAAAGAATAGGAATCTTTTAATGTGCATCTTAGGAAGGTTTGCAGAGAAAAATAAATAACTCTAAGGAGAGTGGCATGCGTGTGATGGGGCTGTTATTAAGATTTCAAAGCAGGGACGGTGAATGAAAGACTCATTTCAAGCAGTGGATGTCAACATCCTGGAGGTCTACTTTTAACTGGAGAATGGTATGTGTTAAAGTGAGGTTGAGGGAAAGTTTCTTTGGCTCACATGAGATAAACCATCTTGCCATGTCCTGCTGAAAACTCCCGTGCTTTCTTGGTTTGATGCCAGAACCGTTTGTGTGATTGGGAGACACAGAGCATAACAAACTCTCCCACTCTGGGCTCTCCTTACCTCTACAGGCAATGCCTTCACCTTTATTTTTTCAGTTCCTTGAAGATAGGGAAAATAAATAAATAAATGAATCAGAGCTATGGCTACTAAACCTGGTTTAAAAACAAAATCAATGTGGTTGAACTTGTCACTGTCTTAATCCATTTAGGATGACAGTGTGCTGATTTGTGTATATAATTACTGCAGCCTAATTATTATTGTACTGAAATCAACGTGGCATATTAAAACATGCATCACCTTCCAGAAAGCGGGACCCATCAGTTTCCTTGTCCTCGAGGGAGTGGTGACCTTATTTAGAGTCTTATTCAAAAGAGAACTTTGTCAAAGTCATTCCTCACAGGCATTGAAGCTCTTCTGTGCATGCCCCAACTAGTGGCATGAGGTGGTAGGTAATGAAGTTTGGCTTCACAAGTGGAAATTACTAATTTATTAGAGTTCTTTGAGGTGGAAAATAGGCATGTAGATAAAGGAAATCCCATAGATGCATTCTACAAAGTCTTTTTTTTAATTTTTTAAAAAAAAGCACTTTTGAAAATGTTCCACACCAAGAGTTACTAATAAATGTAAACACTATATTTCTGGGGTAAAAGAGTACTCTTTTATCTTAGAAAATGAACTTGCTTAAGAGGTGAGAATAAAGCACTCTGAAAACATGGTGATTTCTCCTTGCATAAAAAGAAACTAGGAGAGGAAAGCAAGGCCCTCCCTAGGGCATGGTGTGGGTAATTAGCACAGTTCCATTGGCATGACTTCTCTACTGAATACTTTGTTTCACTAAGTCACAGGCATGACCTGGGTATCCACACCTAAAAGTCTGGAGCAACATCTTGTACTATTAGCTCATGTGTCTATGCCAGGCCTTCCACTGTAAAATTCACAAGAATTCTATTATTCCTTATAATAATTCCAGCGGATATTGCTGTACCTGTGTGGTACTTTATGAAATGCAGGGACAGAGAGTTAAATAAATTCTCCAAACCCTATAATGAGTAGCAAAGATACAAGTACTTACAATAAAAAGAATGCTTTCAGTAATGACCTGAGAGAGCAAAATTGTCATCAATGATGATTTTTTTGCTAACAGTGTTACTTCAGTTTGCAGCTCTTCCCAAAAGTTCTTAGGTTTTTGCAACTTTTATTGAGCATAGTGTTTCACTATGAACTTAATGTTATGGAAGTTTAAGATATTGCTTAATAGACTTCATTGTCTATTTTTTTTGGAGTGGTTAGCCCCAATTAGCAAGAGAATACTAATGATACATAACTGCAATAAATAGTATGTTGTCCTCTCTATTGTTTGTCAGGAATCAATTCTTCATTTTTCTTTTTCATTAATGTGTGTGTGTTCAGAAAGATAGATTTATGCATACCACAGTACCATAAATGTATTGCAAACTTAGAAGACAGGAATAAAGAATAAAGAAAGAAATTGGAAAGAAATTGTTTCAAAAGAGTGCCTAAGGGAGACAAGAACAAAACAAACCCCAAATCAGGTAATTTAATGCTCTGGACTGAATGCGATGGGAGCTGAGAATAACACTGTAGATAACTATACTTTTAGACAAGTATTTTATAAGTCTCTTGTGTGCTGAAGGGATTGGAGTGTGAACATCGAAAATAGGTACATAATGTTGTAGTGCTTTATTTAAGGATGGATTTATCAAGTAAAATCAAGTTTGTGTCAGGTCCTGCTTGGTGGTTGCTGAATTGTAGAAAGGGATTGAAATTATAAGATTTCCATTTCTCAATGAATGTGTGTGTGTGTGTGTGTGTGTGTGCGCCCGCGTGTGTGTTGCTGTTTAACTCATCACATCTTGATAGTTGTTATGCAAGTGTTTGATATACTGATACCTTTTCTCACCTAACAGAGAAGTTTATAAAGAACCATGGCTATGGTTAATCTGTTTCTCTTTTACAAGTCTGCAAAGTTCTGGGTGACAGAGATTGAAATAATTTTAGCTGGGTGGATTAAATCAATATACCTTTAAGAACTTGTCTCTGTGATCTAAAATGCAATGTCTTTTATTCCATGTTGTTCAATTTCAGGTTCTCAACTATTTTTCATTTAGCTCAAGCTGGATGAAAAAAATGACAATCTATCTAGTATGTCGTGTATTATTATCTCATGCATACATATCCTTTTAAATAAGCAAGTCTTTTTCTTTGTGATACTTTGGAATAATTGCGTCATTGTAAATGACATTAGTAGCTAAAATATGTGAAATTTTTGGAAGGAATCTTTTAAATTAAAATCCCAAGTCGGGTCCAAATACATAAAAATTTGCCTCTTGATGAAAGGGTTACAATGATCAAGATGTGATATACCCTTAAAGTGTTAGGTGGAATGAAAATCCCTTTGTACAACTACTTTAAGATAATAGAAATTTAACCTTAAAAAAAAAAGAAAGTTTGCACCCTATTTTTTTTTCATGGAGATCATGAAGTCCCTAAAGCGTTGTACATATTTTGTCATCGGCTTCCCCCTAGTTGGAGAAAACACGGTCAATTAGTGAAAAATGTGTAAAAGAAGAAAACTAAAACAAGCAAAAAAAAATAACTTCTACATTTTCCAACGCCTCAGAGAAATAAGCCATCCGAATAGCTCCACATGATTATATATTTAGTACAGGCTAGAATGCATTTACTCTTCCTATTTCCCCACCTGAAATAAAAAAACAAAAACAAACAAAAAACAACACCACCAACAACTGGGCTTAAGTATCTTCTGCAATCAACAAGCACCCCTGCATTCTTCCTAGTAAGCCAAGTCGCCCTGTGGCACTCAGACATTTGCAGGGAGGGGACGGGGAGGGGGGTGGTTCGGGGCCAGGGGTGGTGGGTGATTGGAAAGACTAGAGGAGCTGCTGGCAGAGAACTGGCACCAGAAGACGGGCAGAAAGGAGCCTGGGGAAAAGACGGTCACCTTTGCTCAGAAGAAGAACCACCAAATCAGAAAGCAGAGAAGATTTCATTGGTGGAGCTCCTTCCACGGCGACTAATCCTGTCATCTTGAGAGAAAATTGTAAATGTTCTTTCCAGAAATTGTTCCCTCATTGCAGCTGATCGAACACACACACACACACACACACACACACACACACACACACACACGCACCAAGAAGAGACAAGCTATCCTGCCCTAGCCAAGCTGCCTGGGCACCAGGACGCAGCTCCCCGGCCAGGGAGAGCGCGCACACACGCGCACACACACACACACGCACACGCACACACAACACACAACCAGCCTGCAGCTTGGCCAGAGCCTGGAAGTCACCGATTCCACGAGGAACTCGCCAGAGGCAGCGGCACCGTAGGCTCTGCTTTCCCCGCACGCTCATTTCCACTTCACCACCAAAGGCAGGCACTGGGGTGGAAGAAGATGTAATCCCGCCCGGCTCCCGGGTTACCTCTAGGGTCTCCTTTCTATTTTGGATTCCCGGACTCGTCTTGGTGAAAACCAGGTTTGAAAGTCTCAACTTGCTGCTGCTTTGGTGGCTTGGATGTGACAGGGCGGGGTGGGGGGGGGCCGCGTAGATTTAACTCCTGTCCAAGACCGCGAACGGGTCCCAGGCTGGCAAGTGGCTTGGAGCTGCGTGGGGTGCGCGCACTCCCGCTCGGCTGGCGCAGGAGCGATCCCTCGGTGTCTCTCGCCCCAGCGGCTGGGTCCTCCTCGGTCTCTCCGCCTTCCCGCCCCACCCCTTCCCGGGGGCCCCCGGCGCCAACTAATCTTTTCCTTTTCTCTTGCAAGATCAAGGGGAGAGAGCTGGAGCCAGCGGCCGCCTCGGGACTCCTGCGAGCGAGCGGTAAGCAGCTCGCACCCAAGGCGGGTGGAAGCTGCCAAAGGGCTCCTTGCTTCCGCCAACCGCCACCACCCGATCTCAGCCAGGGGTGACAAGTGGAGCTCAACCCGCGGCAGGTAAGAGGACCACAACTGCACACTTGTCCGGCTAGCCAGCGCCCCGGGCTTTGGGGCTGTGCGATGGCTCCCTGTTGGGCGCCTTGAGGTCAGGGTTGTGAGGGGCTTGGAGAGTGATCGCCCCACACGTGCAGATTTTTTTCCAGAGGTAACTTTCATTCCTGAGAGCTGGAGGGATGGGGTGGTGGGTTGGGAAGAAGGAGGAAAAGGAGGCGCAGCTCAGGTTGGGGGGGGGGGTGGGCGCGATTGCCCCGGGTCACCCAGTCCAGTGGAATGTGGCCAAAGCAGCCTGGCATCCCCCGGCTCCAGAAGCCATCATGGAAAAGACAAGGGCAGCCTTGCGCCCCCCCTCCCCGCCCCTCCAGCACCTTTCTTTCTGCCTGAGGTCCGACCATGTCCTCAATGTGGTGGGTGGGGTGGGGTGGGGGCTCGCGGGGGGTAGGCCCACCCTCCGGATCGATCCTGACTGGTGCCAGCACCACACTGACCCCTGACTCCGCCTTTAAGGCAGCGCTGGGGAGATGGATGGCATGGCAATCCGCACACCGGGATCAAGGAGCAGGGGGATAAGAATAAGAAAGACTTACAGGACAAAAGAAAAAAGGAATTCTTCATCCTTTATCTGACCAAAGCTTGAAATCCCCCGAGCAGCTGGGGTTCAGGGTCCCAGCCCAGAGCTCTCTGATCGTGCCTGGGCTTTACCATCCAGTCACAGTGGGTAAGGACTGACCACCCCGAGAGCGACTGCATGCTTAATGCTTACATGGGGATCCTCTGAGCTCAAAGTGCCCTTCCCTGGTGGCACTTGCGAGCCCCTGCAAGCCATCGCCCGCTAACTTGTAGCTCTAGGAACTCGCCAGGTGTGGGCAAAGCCTTCTTGGCAGGTGAAACGTGCCCCAGATTCCACCTGTGCGTTCTCTACCCTGCGCCTTTGGGGGTGCCCCCAGCGGAGTAAGGGGAGGCTTAGCGGGCAGAGCTTGCTGGAACTGAAAATTCACCCAAAGAATTGACCCAGTGGGGGAGGCACACTTCCCTGCTCCCGCCCCCCTCACCCACCCCCAGCACCTGCATCCCTCTATTTCCTGTCTGTTGCTCTGCCCCTGGAGGCTCTGAGCCACCAAATAATCGTCCAAGGAAGGGTCAATGGACTCCTGCAGTCCCTGGCTGTTTATACCCAGGCTCCTGCACATAGGGGAAATAACCGTGGTGCAGAAAGAGGAGAGCAGAGAAATGGAAATAAAGGCTTAAGGCAAGTAGAATGGCTGCTGACTTCTCACCTAAGCTGCCCTCTAGTGTCCTTGTGTCAGTTCAAGGCCACAGCAAGCCCCACACTGCAGCCACCATTGGGCTCTAAGTTTGCCCTCCAGGAGCAGGAGCTCAGCAAACAAGGCATCTCCCAGCTCCTCAGGCTTTCCAGCCATCCACTTGGATTTTCTTTTCCACTTTCCTCCCCCCCCCCCGCCCCCCTTCTGCTACTTGCTTTGCTTTGCTTGCTCTTTTCTTAGCTCTCGGTGACAGCAGGTACAAGGCAGCAGTCTGGCTGTTGTTCAGTGCCCCAGTGCACTCAGCCAGACATACAAGTGCCCATCTCCTGGCTCAGTCCCTACTCAGTCCATTGTAGCCCCTGGCTTCTGCATCCAAGGCCAAGGATACCACAATGACCTCCACCCTCCACCTTAGTCCTACAGGAAGGAGAAAAGAAGTGAATCTATGCCCCCCCCACCCCCGAGAAACTCTGGGGCCATCAGAAAAGATGGTAGAAAAATTCATTTGGGATTTGGGATGTGGTGCAGTAAGCCCACAGGGAAAGGGACCCCAGAACTCATGCTTTGTGGTGTGTTGAGATGAGGAGTCTGAGATGCTTCAGCCCTTGGACCTGGCTCCACCCTGCCCCTGGTTGTCAGAGTAGGAGCCCACCCTTGGGCTTCAGACTCTCTCCAGCATAGCCAGGTCTGTCTAGTAGCAAAGGGTGGGGGGGGGCGGGGCATGGGCCAGTA
Source organism: Perognathus longimembris pacificus (assembly GCF_023159225.1). NCBI lineage: Eukaryota > Metazoa > Chordata > Mammalia > Rodentia > Heteromyidae > Perognathus > Perognathus longimembris. Next base: position 141,307,199 of record NC_063162.1, read on the forward strand.
TCGACCCTCACCGCCTGACAACTGTGGCTGTGTGCCAGATGGAAGGGGCTTTGAAAATGAATCATCTCATTAACTCCAGGTTAAGGAACTCCAAATCGTGCTGCATGGGCCTTTGCAAGACATTTTGCTGGCAGTCTGTGGATGTGTGTATAAATGGTGTTGATACGCATGTGGTAGAATGTGTATGCATGCATTTTCACTGTTACACGGATAATGGAGATGATGGTACACTTTAGGAGCTCCTGGCAAGGAGACTTGCTGGCATTATCTTGGGGGTGAGCATTGAAGGCTCTGATGCTTGTAGACCTAAAACCAGTTGATCTGGCCAAGGCACAGTTTCATGCTGGGAACTATTAAGCTGCAATTGAGAAAGTGGACTTTTGAGATTCTGGACAAATGGATAGGAGAATTTTGTGCCAACAATGTTGCAGCTTTGCAGGCTTGGCAATTAAGGACTCAGAAAGTAATGTTAATGCCAGATGAGTTTTCCTTGCTACTGCTATTATTAATAATGTTTTCCAATTGTGGCAATATAACAGATAAACAATTTCCCATCGGCCTTATTTGCTTGACCGAGCTCTCAATAATAATGCCAATTAAAACTGAAAAATAAAACCTGATCTGACAAATGGCTTGGGAAATTCTGGCCAAGTGAATTTAGTGTCTGAGAGCTCTGTGGATGAGATAGGAAGTGGAAAGGGGGGAAATTCCAGGGGACCCCCCCCCATATTCAGACTCGGCTGGCAGAACAGATGCTTTGCTCTCTATGAAAGAGTCAACATTTGTTTATACAAGTGTCCTGAGGGTGCCTGAAGGGTGGTTAGAGTGAGACACTAGGTGGATTTGAATGTCTCTATTAGAGTCCAAGTACAAGAAAATCCAAAACAAAAACAAAAACCCACCAAACACACGTATGTCTTCAGCAGCTTTCATCTCACTCCATATATAGATGTGTAAAGATTAACAGTTCAAATAGGGAAGAAAAGTTCTTTTGGAGTGAGTTCATATAGACTCTCAATTGGGAGGGGGAGGGACATACATTTCTACGTTTATATTAAAAAATAAATGTGATCCCCCCCGACCCCTCTTTGCCCAGATAGTCCCTGAAGCCAGGCAGCTAGAGAGATGTATGTTCATTGAACAATAGCTTAATTTCACCCCAGCACAGCCAGATCCCAGGGCTAAGGGCACAAGAGGGATGGACACCTTCAGAAGACAGTGGAGTCAACCAGCCTGTGTCTGGTAGGAACAGGACTGAAGGCATGAATGATACTGTCATCAGTGGAGAATAAGCTGGCTAATTAGAAGTCACAGTTTCTCTGACCCATAGCAATGAATACAGCTAAAGCAAGTGTAAGAGAGGAAATGGGAGAGAAGTTAGAATAGAATGAGAAGGAAATGAAGACAGAGTAGGAGGGCAAATTGAGGGCAAAGTTCTGTGGGCACACCCCTAAACAGTGCTGGGCTCAGCTTCTACCACAGATGCTGTCTTTTGCTGTGTGAGAGAATATCCAGGTCCTCATGACTACCAAGACCCCATTTTTTTCTCTTATCATAAAAGTTCTTTACTTTTTTTCTTTTTTACCTCAGTAGGAGAGAGAGTGACAAATATTTTATTCACATAGTTCTCTTGAAGGACTTGTCTTTTTCCCTGAATGTTTTATTTGAGTTGACTCATTATTTGATGGTGTAGGCTATCTATGTCATTTTCCTCCATGGAGTTTTGTGTCTGAAATATCATCAACATCACCCTGGTGCTTATGCACAACAAACTGGCCTTCCCTATGGTCTATCCCCACTTTGTTTCTCTTTAACTCATCTGAGCAGATGTCCCGGCTGCTTTAGTAAAGGGTGAGTAGCTCAAGAGTACAAATCGCATATCCTGAGCTCCACTGAGTCTTATGGTATGATGTTGATGGTGGTGGTGGTGGTATATGTGTGTGTGCATACACACGCACACACGCATGTGGTTTTGTGTTAGTCAAGGAACAGTGGCAGTCTTTGTTTGGACAGACATATTCAGAGATTATCTTAAGCTGTTGGTACTACCTAAACTTACTTGCCTGTATTGTATCATCTGTCTTGTTGGTGATGTATCCTTGCAATTTAAGACAGTTCCAAACACATGCTAGAGATTCATTAATTTTTGTTGTTGTTGTTGTTGTTGTGAATACATAGATAAATTCATGTTCTCTTTGTAACAGTCCTATGAAGTAGATGTTAGTAGCCTGGTTTATCAGAATAGGAAATAATGAATGGCCCAAGATCACAGATGTGATGCGTTTCAGCCTCTGGATGCCAACACAGGCCTGGTGACCTCCAGTGTTTCCTCTATGCTGATTGGCTCTCTGTGTGCACAGTTGTATTGTTTCTTGCTTAGAGCAGGCAAAACTGTCGTTTTCAGAAACTAGTGCTGTTCTTCCCATCTGTCTAACTCCACTTTGCTGAAGCATGTTCTTATTGGATCTTCTAAACCTTAAGAGAAGAAGATGGAATGTCATCAACATTATCGGTAAGCATGCTTGCTCTGCTTAACCTTTCTATTGAAAGGCAGCATAGACACCAAGATTACCTGACACTTTGTCAAATGTTACATCTACTTATCAGCTAAAAATTTAAATGGGTTTTGATATCATGCAGTTGAACTCATGGCAAGGATTGAATCAATGAACAGACATTCCCCGAGGTGATGCAGCAAACCAACAAAGGTGCAGAAACACAGTTAAGCCAACTCTTATTTCTTGTCCGCCTTTGCTTTGAAAGGCCTTTTGTGACGTTATGATCTGCTGTTAGCAATGTATGAAGTAGGTTCCAGTTGGTTTGCCTCCTTCTACTCTATATATTCTCATCTTTATTCCATTTTCTTTACTTTTTTCACATGCTCAAGCTCCTTTTATACTATGACCTAAATATACAGTCATCTTAAGTGGTGCTGTTACCATGGTAATGTTTCATGGTAGATAAGGGTGTACACACTAAAAAATCAGTTTCTCTCATTAGTAATGGAATTTTCTTTCTCCCTGACCCTGGCCCAGCTCTCCATGCTTTCACTGGATGATGCCCTCTGGTGTTCAGGAACAGATAGCACATTGGGTGGATACCAGGCATACTCCTCCTGTTTAAAGCTTTGAGGGAATTTCGATTTCAATGACAATTTGCAATGAATATAAGAAAAAATTTAATTGGTACAATTTAAGTATACCAGAGTGATTTTAACTGGTATGATTTAAACAAAGAGATTACAAAAGGAAGTTGCCTAGCCATGTTAAATGCTATGTAAAATTCTAGGAAGCTGTGACAAGAGGGAGAGATACTTATACTCTTCTATGCTTTCTATTGCTGTGAAAACCTTCCTACATGAAGCACAGATATGCCATTAAGACACCTCTGGGATTGTAATTGAGTAGGTTCATCTGTATATCTAAGTGTTCAAAGCTTTAAAAAGAAATTGTTTATCTTAATAAAAGGACCATTTTCTTTCTGGAAATATTGAGAAATTATATTGTAACTCTATATGATGGCATAAATATCAACACTCATTTGAATCTTATTATTACTCATTAAGACAGGACAAACTAGACTGAGGTTGATTGTTATGCTAGGAACATCTCTTCTTTCTTCCTACCAGTTCTCTAAACATCCTCTGGGCAGTCACCAAGGCAAACCAGTTCTATCTCTTACAAACCAGTTCTTTTCTCTTACTCTCCTCTGCTTGTTTCCATTCTTTTTTGGTTGTTGTAATTCATTATTTTTATTGTTTACATAATCCCTAATGATAAGTAACAAACTTCTTATTATTTTATATACATAATATGGTAATGATATGACATTTTCGGCACATCACATTTACAGGAAAATGTCTTGGAGGGTGAAGATATTGGTTTCTTTTATTATTATTATTTTACGGGGTTCTGTGTATTTGGCTAACCTGTTTTCCCAGATATGAAACTAAATTATTTACAAAATAAAATTGCCAGCCAGCTAAGATGGTCTTATCCTGTGCTAGTAACAGAGTGACAAGTGGAACTACTAAGGAATAAATATATATTTTGTATATATAGTAGCAGTAGAGAGTTTTATTTTTTCAATAGCTAACTGACCTTCTTCCTAAGTTTTTGCAAAAGGTCTTGTAACTCCTTGAATATTCATAATTCTCAGAGGAGATATAAACATCTTCACTGGGTAAATATTAACTTAAATTCAGATTTCTAGCACAGAGATATTGGGATGGCAACACCAGAACTGAAGATCTGTATTTTTAAGATAAATGAAGGTAATAAGAGTATGATAACAGGGTAGCATTGTAAAGTTACTGCATTGATCAGGCTCTGAAAAGTATGCTCTCTCTTTTGTGAGGTTGAGAATTCCACCCAGCCTTGAATGATGAACTGTTCCTAGAAATGAAAACACCTTTTCAACAGTCAATTTCATAGGCCATGCTTTGAATGACAAAGTTCTGAATTATTTAGCACTGTTATCTTCTAAGTCTTTAAAAGTTATCAATTCATAGTCTGCATACCTACAATGCTCCATTCCTCCGGTGAAGATTATGAATCAGCAAGTTGGAATCTAGATTTTTAATGAGTACCTGATACCATCCTGAGGTGGCTGATGGTAGCAGCTCATGTTAAGTCACAGAAGAAAGATGAAATGAAATTTAACTCACATTTCAGGGGAAGGAGACAGAACTTTCAAGCAGATCACAGCCATGAATGTTACCATACAGTTTCGATTCCAACGTGGGCTATTAAGGCACGGTCAGAGCATCTAGTGTAGCAGAGACTTTCTTATCTCTTCCGCAGATTCTAGTGTGAGTAAGAGCTTACAACTCAGGAAGATAGTCGTGGATAAAGATGCTTCTCTTCTGCTTTGCACACCACCTACATACTTGTTTGTTTAGATGGGGACAGAATTCCATTTGCGTAGCTTATATCCTTAGAGCTAGTCCTGGCCCTGAAAGAAATAATTTCATTTCTTTTTCATCCTCCTTTTACTTTTCTCTCTTCCACAGCCCTCCTTGTTTTTGTTGATATCTTCTAGACAATAAACATATTCACGATTGCAAGGCTCCTGGTGTATGATGTTAAGGCTTTCACTGTGAACCTAGCTAAGCCAGACACCTGTTCTTCCTCCTCCTTTCTCCCAGCCCTTGAGGAAAAATTAATGAATTGTCCATAATGTTCAGGAGATACTTTTGTCTCTTGCAAAACATTAGTGCTATATTATTCCAAAGAAAAGCAACCCATACTTACACATTATAATATATCCTCTAAGAAAAAGGAAGAAAAATCCAATGATTTTTCCCAATGTTATTGTTCACTTAGTCTTGAAGGTGTTTCTTAGGCTCTAATAAAGTAGATACTTCTTTTCTTATCTTGCCACCCATGCCAAGATACTAAGCAACACAGAATAATTGTAAGAAAATGAGCTTCTTGCTTCTTGATTAATTAACAGCTAAGGAACTCTCCACAAGGGGTAAGAGGGAGCAAGAAAAATTACCTGAAGATAATTGTGCCCACTCTTCATAAAAAAGCTAACCACAGAACAATTGGACCGGCATGGGAAATAAGAGGAATGTCAGATACAATTTCGTATTGCCCGACTCAGTGAAGGTTTCCTATTACTCTGTACCTTTCTTTGCAAAGTTACCAAGAGAAGAGACTTCTGTAACCTGTGTAAATACAGGAAATGATAGGGAAGTAATTGTGGGGTGTTTTTTAATTCATTCTTTTCTGTTTGTTTGAGAGCACAGGGTCATTTTGTTTCATTTTAGGAAGCAAATGAAAAAAGGCCTCAGAGCCAAAATATTGTTGCCACATAGGAAAAATAATTGTTTTCTTCCTTTGTCCACCAAGTTACTTTCCTATGGGGTTATGTTAATGGAGTGAGCTGTTATGTGTTCTCATAGGCCTAAGTATCCCAGCCTTTTTTTTTTTTTTTTGGTCCTTTGTACTGCAGTGAGAAGAAGGAAGGAAGGAGGCTCTGGAGTGATACGGGATTAAACTGCTGTTTGTTTCTGGGTGTCATTAAGAGACACACACACACACAAAAAAAAAACCTAAAAATGAATCTCACCTTGGGTTTTATTTTAAAATGAGTATCGCTTGATATTTCTATGGCTAGCTATTTCCAAGTTAGGGGAAATTTCAAAATTGTGCCTGAGTTACTCTTCTGTGACAATAATAATGGACACATAGGGCCCACTAGGAAACAGCAACTGTTGTGTCCCATGCCTACAAATTTTTCAGCTCTTTACCCTTTCTTGGCATATATTGTTCCTGAAGCTTAGGCCCTCTGTGGGTGGTACTTGTCTGTTAGTTTTTTCTAAGTCCTGGAACTGGGGCTGTTTGACAACAAATAATTAATTTGGTTCTAAGTTTAAGCTTTTGGAATCAGTCCCACATCTAAGGTCAAAGACTAGGTTTAAAACTGTTAGTTTGTGCTGTTACTGGGACTTGAACTCAGGCCGCCCACTCTCACTTGGCTTTTACATTCAAAGCTGGTGCTCTACCACTTGAGCCACATCTCCACTTCCAAAGTGGTATTTGTTTATTGGTTATGCTTTACTGGTACAAGCAACGTCTTCGTGAGGATATCCTATTACATTATTTGGGACTTAATTCTGATCTAAACCAAAGAAAAGCCAAAAGCTGATGGCTCACTCTTGTCATCCTAGCTACTCTGTCAGCTGAGAGCTAGAGGATCACAGTTCAAAAGCAGCTATTGAAGAAAAGTCAGGGAGACTCAGCCTCCTATTAACCAGCCAAAAGCTGGGCTGGAGGCATGGGTAAAGTACTAGAACACTAGCAGAGCAAGGACACTAGGCAAAAACTTTAGGTTCTAAGCTTAAATTCCTATACCTTCCATAGAAAGAGAAAGGGAAAGAGAAGTGGAAAGAGAAGAAGGGAAAGAGAGAGAGAGGGAGAGGAAGAGAGAGAGAAATAGAGAGAGAATAGAGGTACATCTTACTTTACTTATAGTCAGTGTTTGTGAACTGGAATGGTTCATGCTATGAGGCATGAGTCTCAAAACCATGGTCTTGGCCACTGACCTGCCAGAGTCCAATCTGTAGGCCTTACCTTTGGAACTTCAGGATCCTTTATAGTTCCCTTAGAGCTCTTTCTAGACACATAGGTTGAGGGACTCTCAGCAAGACTCCTAGATATAGAATTTCCTGGGCATTTATGATTACATGGATATTTATAGAAGGAATGTCTTTGTAGTAGGACAACACTAATTTATATTGAATTTCTATGTTATGCAGTCCCTTTCGCAGCATAACAATTATTTAGTGCCAACACCTGCATTGAAGTTGTACAGACAAAAGTCCAATGGACCCAGATGTTCTAGGAATTAGCCACTAGTACATTAATGGTGTCCCTATTTACATGTCCATTGTCAACTCTAATTATTTGTTTGTATGTCCCTAGTCTACTGAGAATCATTAGTGTCTATTGGTAAATGATGATACTAGCTATTTTTTTTACAATTAATTGAAAATTCACACTCTTACATTTCAATATCAGTCAGTATTTTTACATACTGACACTTTTAATCAAGGATTATCTTTCACAAGGGAGCTACAAAAGGGCCCTAATTAATTAAAGTGATAATTGCGCCTCTCTCCCTTGCAGTTTGTTAGTTACATAACACATTCTGCAGGAAATTCACATCTTCAACATTCCTCTGAACCCTCCCCCCCCCTTTAAAAATAACAAGATTCCTTGGTTTCTATCTATCACTATAGGAATTTACCAAAAATTCAAAGGAGTTTTCTTGTCATAACAGTGATACAAAAAGGAGGTCATGTTTATTTTCCAGCCAAGTTTCCATGTTCAAACAAAATAAAATGACATCCTTCTATCATTGAAGTATAGGGACTGAATCCCAGGGGTCATTTTCATGGAAGCAGAAGGTCGTTAAATGTCTCCTCCTTTGATGTTACTCGCTTATTTTAGCGTCTTCATCACAATGCAAGTTCCCCTGGTCCTTTACTTCCAGATCTCTTCTCCATGCCCAATCCCCAGCTGTGTAATTGCTCTCACCTTTCAGAAAGCACAAGGTTTGTAATATTTTCTAATCTGGTGTAGTCCTATTACTGTGTTGGAACACTGAATTTGGATTCATGTCTGTCGTTGTTAGCCTGAGCTAGTCCTGTATTTTGGCACTTGTTAGGTGTTGGAGATGCATTTCAGAAACAATTGACTCAAAATCACAAAGGTGATTTTCCTGAGACAGGAATTTAGATAATTTAAATTCTTACATTCTGTTTTAATCAGAATTTTCTAAAGCCCATGTGTGTTTGTATTTTTTTTTACTTAAATTAGTGTGATTTATTTCACTTATAGTGAACACTTGACTGCATTTTAAAATTATTTCTCCCTAAACCATGTGTTCTTTTCTCTTATAAAGTAATTGAGATGAAACTTCATACCAGCAGGTCAGTTTTTTAAGATGTAAATGTTTGTGTTTTTCCTCTTACAGTGCATCATCATTGAAAGACATCTTTTCTTGTGGCCATAGTTTTTCTTTTCATTGACTTTGTGATTTGTAACAATTATAAGTTCGCAGCAAAATAGAGTGAGCTGTACAGAGTACCACCCACCAACTTCTTATCCCTATACATACTGTGGTCTTCTTCTCATTCACAAATTCACGAAACTTCAGTGGCACATCGCTGTCACCAGAGCCCGTAATTTACTTTACACTTCTTTCTTGCTACTCTACATTGTATAGGCTGGAACAAACATAATAACAGGTCATTACCACACAAATATCATAAAGTATTTCTCATTCCTCTGAAAATGCCTTATTTTCTAGTCACCATCTTCCTTCAACCCTAACAACCTCTCGCTGATTCCTTTTACCATCTCCACAGTTGTGCCTTTTGCCGAATAGAATTACACTAGGGGGAAAATAGGGCAGACTTTTCAGACTGACTTCTTCACTTAGTAATCAGATTTCCCAATTTTTTTTTCATATCACTTTAGAGCTAAGTAATAGCTGATGCTCTATTTTTTCTTTAGGATTAAAAAGATCCCATATTCCTTAGACATACATTTTAGCTATATGTTAGAAAAATATTCTACTCTCATCAAGTGGAGTGTACTATCTTCTTCTTATATGAGGTTTCCTCTCATCTCTCATTTCCACATTCTTAAATTCTGAATCTTTTCCAAAATAGCCGCAGAACTCACGTTTGGAATATTATACCTCTCTCTCCTTTTTATTCTTCCTTTAATAAACTGTACCCCTATTTTAGTACTTGGTGAGAAAAGGGGCATTGTTGCTCAGTATTTTATGGTTTCTATTAAACAATGTCCACACTATCGATTTTTATGAAATGCCTTTTATAATTCAGGCAGTAAAATCCATCACTTCTCTTTTGAAGTATTTAAGTGGTTTGTTTACCCAGTTTTGGCAGCTTTTCTGCTCTCTTGAGTCTAAGTTAAAGAAGAGGGAGAAAAGGACATCACCAAGCTGTTTCTTTTCCATTTTTCTTTCTCAAATGATCTCCCAAGGCTCAGCAATCATTGTCACGATGAAGCAAAGTTGAAAGCTGAAAACATAAATGGAATTCTGTGCTCTGGAAGGCCATACCAACCCTTAAACAAAAGCGTTATCTGTATGTGTTTTACCAATAACAAATAGAATATGTCTATTTCTATTTGAAAAACAAGAGAAGTCCTAAGGGACAGTTTAGTATCTTTATTCTGTTTTTTGTCATTCGGCAAATTGATGCTATCTATGGAATGGTCTTGTCAATCCAGCTATTTAGACATGGACTTTGCAATGAGAAGCTGATTGTAATGTGTGTGTGTGTGTGTGTGTGTGTGTGTGTGTGTGTGTGTGTGTATTAGGGCTTGACGTCAGAACCTGGGCACTCTTGATGAGCTTTATCACGGAACCACCTGTGTTCTACCACTTGAGCCACCCACCCCTTCATTTCTGACTTTATTTATTTTTGTATTACTTATTCTGCATTATTTATACTCATTCTTGCCTAGGCTGGCTTTAAACTCTGATCTTTAGGTCGTAGCCTCCCTGGTAGCTAGGAATTTAGGCCTGAGCCATGGCATCCTGCACAATAACTACTGTTTTAAACTCTTCAGTCTTTATCATGGATACATACTTATATTCAATTTTTTACCTAGTAAAATTTTGGTTGATATTGACTGGTTTCATTAGAAACTGACTGCAAAAGCATAGCATTGGTCTCTTTTTTATTTCTCTCTTTTCATTTCTCCTTCTTTCCCTTCTACATCTCAGCATTGAATCTGATGCCTACCTCTATTCTTGGCACAAACAAAAGCTCAATAAATATCCTTGAATGATAATTTTATATGTCAATTCTACCAAGAGCTGCAAATCTCTAACTACTCCGATCTATTTCTCTTATTTCCATAACATCAAGTTGTGACTTTCTGAAATAGTTCAAAGAAATTCTTTCTAGGTAAAATTTCACTTTCAGAATTAATCTTCCCCTCTGACACATTTTCCCAATTTGAAGGTAACAAAAGTATTAATAAATTTTCTCTTGGGACCCCTTGTACAGAATTGGTGTTATTATTTTGTTTCTGCTGAATCTTATTTGTTTTGAACACATAAAGTTCTAAAGAGACAAAACTTAAGTTTTATGTTTGTATAGAAATAATTTTTAGCCAAAAGCTGCTCAGATACTATTTAAACAAACAGATTGTTCCCATCTAGGATATAACACTATTTTCTATTCCTATTTGACATTATTTTAAAGATACACAAAGATAAATATCATTTTGCATCATGAAACTAACAATATTAAATTAATATTGTGGCTAACTTGCCATATAATAAACTCAGTCATAAAGTAGACCGTTCATTCATTTGTTCCTTTGTTAATTCAATCAAAAACTATTTTCCAATTACGGACTTTCTCCATAAATTGTGATCACCCCTCAATTTATCCTCCCATTCAATCCCTCTCTGTCATTACATATCAGTTGTGGAGAGTAATTACCCCATTCAGCTATCCATTATCACCACCTTTAATGTACAAGATAAACATTATAGTATTGCTATGACCAGGGCAGCTTCTACTGGCCTGCATCATATCCTAAGGAGTTTAGAAACAGAAGATTTCAACATCTTTCCTTGTTGTATGGCTCAGGTATATCCCAAAGAATGCCAGATTGTATCAGCTGTTTTAGAGACAGACTCATTGGTGTTTCCCCTTTGTAGGTTCAAGGATTGAGTGAGCTATTTACCACCCTCCAGTTTTATCCTTAAGGAGCCTGCAGCCCAGGAAAAGTTGCAAGTTCATCATCATCATCTATGATCCAAGATGATGAAGCCAGGCTGTGGCACATCCTATGGGCAACCCACTGCCAAGGCCATCATTACATCATGAATATCTTTCTGGAATGTTCCATCTGATTTGTTTTTAATCATTGTATTTAATTCTTTCTGAGAAGGATCTGGTTCTATATAGCCTCCTTGCTTTTCTTTTCTTTTTCATTTGACATGGGATTCATGCTTCCTTTTCCAAACTCCTTTCTCTGTTTTTCTGATGCTCTTCCAAGACATTCCCATGACATAGTTGTAAGATTTTGTTGGAAATTCTGATGTCTAATCGAAGTGATTTCAAAAGTGTTCATGATATGTAAGACTGCCAACCCGCTACGGAAGTCATTGTGACTTCCTTTCCGGTCCTTCTAAGAATGGACTGTGGTTCAGTAAATTACTCTGATACCAAGAGTAGTTCCTTTCCTACATTTTAGAGGTTTTAGAGACATCACCTAGTAATTTTTGCTACTGAATTTGATCAACCTATGGTTTTCACTATTCATTCTAGCATCTATTAGGACCAATGTATATTTTTTTAAAAATATGGAGATACATTTAAAAAGAAATCAACCTTTTAACTTTACATATCCAAAAATAATTGAAAACTAATAGACACCATATTTGTTCCCTGGAGATTGATAGCGACTTCAATTATAAAAGAGGAACCCTTTTATGAAACCACATCAAATTCTACTTCTGCTTTCTTCATTCTTATCTCATAAGGCCATTAGGAGACTCTTTAATCACATCCATTGCCAAATTACAAAAAACGGACTAGAAAATTGGGACGCTGCATTCTGATGCAATCTCTCCTAATTCTATCAATGTATTTTTCTTCCAAATAGCAGAAGTCTTGATAACCACAAATGTAATCAGCTTTACTACAAATCATTTTTTTTAATGAAATGCCAATTTTTTTGGTTGTCCTCTTGTTTTGCTCTCTCTCAGAAGAAAAGAAGAGAAACAGCCATGGGTGGTGAGTTGAGGAACCGGTGTTGTCTCAGACAGTAGGATTTCATGGTCCAGAGGAATTCCCAGCGAGGTGACAGAATGTGCTCTCAAGCCCCCGTCACTCACTGGGAACGTGATGTGCTACTGGGGAATGTTGGGAAGGCACTTGCTAAGCTATTTTAAGAGACATTTGGATCTGTGAGGGGGCAGGAAGGCAGGAAAGTAGAGGAGAATGACAGAGTCTTGTTTGTAAATACTGTATTCTCTTTAGGGGTTACTTGGTGGTAAGAAAAAAAAAAAAAGGATAGCTTGCCAGGAAATAAAGCTGCTTATCTTGACTCACTAAAAGAGAATTCACACTCAATGGAGACTGCAAATGAAAACTGAAACATTTTAACATGCGACAGGAAATCCATTTTTCTGTTCATTTTAGGGTGTGTGTGTGTGTGTGTGTGTGTGTGTGTGTGTGTGTGTGTCTGTATGTGTGTATTTGATGTCAGTTCTCCAACTTATAGGCAAGCTGGTGCCATTAGTCAGTACCAGGAATCCATTAGAAGATAGATAAGACTTGTCTTCCGAGAAACTGTGTTTGAAGAGGCTTAAAGCTAATTTGTGTCCACTAATTTGAGAAAGCACTCCATTCATTTATATAGGTCCATGGGAGAGGGAAAAGATTTGGATGGGAATGGTAGCTCTTTCCTGACAGACTGTCTATCCTTGACAATGGAACAAAAGAGAAACAGAAGTAAGACCTTAAAGTTTCCTTGCCAGGGTACACTGGCTTGCAAATCTGAGCAGGTCTTTTGTGATTCTGCATTAAGCTTGCTTTTCTGACTCCCTGCAGTAGGTATTCAGACAGTCAGCTTTTGTATAGATGACATATGTATGTGCTTTCCAGAGATAGGTAGTGTTGCAATAGAAATATTTATTCATTTGTTCTTCAACATTTATTGCCTCAAAATTAGGCATGCCCAGGAACTCCTAGATATCTGCCTGCCTGGATATAAAGTTGATTCATCAAAATTCTGCTTCTTAGAGTCTGTCCTAGGAGAGAAAAGCTATGCACAAAATATGGGTGCTGTTCAGGAGATTTTAGAATTCCTGAAATCACAACAAGAAAAGCAGGGACTAACCCAGCTGAGAGTGGAGTTTTGCTTAGTTCGATGGGGAAAAAATAAGTACCTCTCAGAAGAAGGTTCAATGGAGGCCAAAGCATAAACATCGAATATTTCAAGTCCTGTGCAATATTCTCACAATTAGGGCACGTATAGGGAAATTCAAAGCAGAGTTAAAGATGGAGGTTGAGACAGATCATGAAAAGTTAGTAAGCCTTTCTAAAGGACTAAACATATCCTGGTGGTTACTGTGTGCAAAATCTTTCACCAAAGAGAAATGTCATATGGAAGTTTGATACCTTTTACAATTCTATGCCATTTGATATTAATCCAAGAACGTAATAGAAAAACTAGATGGAATCATGGTGGAAGAGAATAATTAGATAAGCTAAATGGCAACACCTAGCTTAGGATGTCTGCTTACACCATTGTGTGCTGAGCTAAGACAGAGTGGACCCATGAAAACATGGAATGACAGCTCTCTGCTCTCGTATGCATTGCCCATATCCTCAAATAAGCTGGAATAGAAGAGTGGGATTAGGCCTATGTGTATTCTCAAAGCTAGTAAACAAGGCATTGAAGTTATCATAAAAATCTATCCCATTGCTTCAGATCCTCTTTGAGGCTCATCTATGATTGCTGTTAAATTATTCTCAGAAGTAATTTCTTATAGAACTAACACACGATAGGAAGGTAATAATAAATATATATGTAAACATGTAAAGGGTGTATGTACATATACAGCACACACATATACACACACATGCACAAACGTATTAATTAAAGTATGCTATGTGAAAGGGAAGATTCCAGTGGTGTAACTCCATGCCCAACCAAACTACAGTTAAACTTACAGTAAGCTTTGTTAAACTTTCAGTTTAACAAAAATGAATACTGGGAAACTAGAACATGTGTATATAGGGGGTAAGGTCTATGGGAGGGATACCAACAAAGGGAGAGAGGAAGGATGGGCAAACATAGTCATAATATTTAACATAAATATGTGGAAATGGAGCCTGAATGGATGGATGGGATTGGAAGAGATGAGAGAGAATGACGAATGAAAGGGGTGACATTGATCAAGAAGCATTGTACTCAGAAACTGACATGTGAATTGAGACTCCTTAAACTACTTAAAGATAATTTTCTTAATTACAAAAAAATAGGAGAATCACAATGCAGCAATATCATGTGGTATGGCTCAGGAAAGCATTATTTTCTATGGTGGTTCTGAGAAAATCTCTGCATCATTTCCCATATACATAACTACTGAGTCAACGTGGGGACACTTATCCACCAATCCATCTTTGCTCTGGAACCATACTCTTGAAAAGTTATACTTGTGAGTAAATAATGGCTCTTAATACTTTAAAAAAAAAACTTGCATAAAACTAACATATCTATCACCACATTTCATGTTTACTGGAAACCCCTGGAGGATGATAAGAACAAATGGAGAAATCGTTCATCTCAAGTGACTAATGGGAGAATGCAAGATGCCCACAGTCTAGAATGTTCACCATTATCTCACAGAAATTGCACTAGGAGATTGCCTGAGATGCCCTGAGTATACATCAAAAGTGAACTGGCGACTCCTCTGTGACAAATGCTCTAGGTGAGAGTGTGTCTCTGATCTCTGAAATGATTCCCCTTCTGGGGATATTTAAGATATATAGTTTGCTTAAAAATTCCTTGTAATTGGATGTGGGGTATGGTTTGTCTTTGCAATGAAAGAAGCCAATGCGGACAGAAGGATTTCTCTGTCTTGGGTGGGGTTGTAATGGCTACCCTGGATACCTTGAAGCAATTCCAGCTAGGCAATGCAGAGATGGAGTAAAACTACCTACAGGACTCGGAAATGTTGAGTGGAACCTAAAATTTCTCCTTGGAGAAAGCCTTAGAGAGAGCTTGCTGGGAGTTCACCATTGGTTCCACTTTCCTGGAGACCATGTCAACCATTCCAGTGCTCTTTGTTTTGCTTTCCCTGGCTCTAAAGCATGCACTTCCTTGTTCTGCTAAGTTTACCAGCTCACCAGTGAGCTGCCATTCCTCACAGAAAAGCCAAACATTAAGTCATGGTTTAGTCCATGGTCCTCTGATATGAAACCAAAGAAGGACTTTATTGTCCTGAAAGTAGACTAGAGCCAAACTCCTCTCTTCCCTCTGATGTCTGCTGAATGAGCCCATCCCTACTCAGCTCTGCCTGGGGGAAAGGAGGGAGGGATTCCTTTGAAAACCTTCCTGCTTTTATCCTTGCTTCAGACCAAATCCAGCAGTTGAAGTGGTGTTGGAAGCTGTGGGGATTCAGTGAGAAATATTTTAGCAGGTTTTCAGAAAAGAATTACATACCTGAGTAGGAATTCTACAAGTCACATCATTTGCTATCAAACACTCAAACCTTCTGGGTATGAGTTGTGAGAAAGGAGATATTAGCATTTCCTCCTTGTGTTGTTGGTTGAATAGACCCATCCCTCTGTTTCCCTTTATTTAGCATTGGGTATGGTCTGTCTTCTTTCATGGAGAAACTGTACAACTTATTCTTGTTCATAAAGTGATTCAGGAATTTGCAAAAGAATGTTGGTGTAATTATATCAATTGAAAGTAATTACTTAAAACAGAAAATAGGCCAGTCTTAGAGGCCAATTTGTAGAGTCCCTGTTTTCTACAAAATGGTTTTTGAATATTCAGTTTAGGTGAAAGGTATGTTCTGGGGCGAAAAGCTGTTTGTATGTGATAGCTTCTGTTTAGCTTGAACACACTGAATGGTCCTTAGCACACACTTTAAGGGCTTTGTTCCAACCATTTCCTATGTGGTTTTGAACTCCTCTGATGCTAATAAAGGGAAGCATCTATTGTTGCTGGTTAGCCTGTTATCATCTTGTGAGGTAGGCATTGTTCCTGATTTCCAGATAAGGAATAAGACTACTTAAGAGTTGACCCAAACGTGATTTCAAGTGCATGACAAATTTTTCCACTCATGCTTACAATGCCTTTTCAAAAGGGGTCAGTGGACCTCATCCTATCCCAAATTTTCATTTCTCTAGTGGGTAATTCCGGTGCATCCACGTCTTATTTTGTGATGTTAGTCATGGAAGAAAAGGAGTAAATTTGGAGCCATTTTGTAAGCCCTTAAATATAAGTACAGCAAATGCTAATAATATGATTCAGCGAAAACCTTCAATTATATTTATTTGGTTGTTTATCTATATAGTGCAGTTTACTCTATGTTGAACACATTTTAAAAATTGTGTTCCTCATCTTGATAGACTTAACTATGCTTCCTTTTGACACAATGACATTGCACAAATACAGAACACAGGCATGAAGTCTGACTTGTCATTCCAAGTGAAGAATAAGGACTTCTCTCTACTGTGGCAGATCATGAAATATCCTTCTGGTATTACTTATTTTCTATCTATGTCCAGCATGAACCTTGAAATTAATTTTCTATATTTTTCTAACCTAGGGTCATAGGTTGAAGTTATTAACACATGATCAAAAAAATTCCTTCCAAACTGAGATAATAGGCTCCTAATCTTGAAATTGAGTTAAGAAATGTCTAGCTTCCATTTCAATACGATTTCTTTTAAGTGCTGTCTTAGGTCTTGCTGAGATGAATTGGGAGGAGGTAACTGAAATGTAATCTAAGCAAGGATTATAAGATCTGTCACCTTTACCTCTCTGCTCTGACACCAGGCGATGAAATGTACTGTGCTCTGTGTGTGTGTGTGTGTGTGTGTGTGTGTGTAAGAATTACTAATAATATTGACCATATAGTCCAGGGAATAAAAGGTATCCGAACAGAGAGTGGCCATTGGCTACCTTTCAAATTAAGTAGTTTTCCTTCACAGAATCCCCAAAGAATGTCAGTACTCAAAAGGAAATTGCTATGTTCTGCTGTAGTGAGAATGTGTGACTCAGAGGCGGCAAGATCGTGAATAGAAACAGTCTGCTTACCAGGGGTGTTCTAGGGAGAAGCCCCAGAAGACTGCCTTCCTTGAAGGTGGCTGGCAACCAGAGGCTGTGCTCTGGATGAACAGAACGGTAGTGTGAAGGCTTGTGGTCTGAAGAGGCCCAGGGCTGGCCTCTCTGCCTTCACCCACCACCAATGGTTCTATCCAAAGACATGATTTCTAGGCATTAAAACTGTCCCTTATTAAGTACATAGTAAAGGCCTCTATCATACCCTACTTGATTGGTATAATGAACCGAGCTTATCCTTCTGTGTGCAAGTGTCTGCATTCATTGTCTTCTTTATGTCTGGGGGGGAAAAAAGGGCCACAATCCAATCATCACAAACCTAGCAATCATTTAATTGATTAATTATCATTACATTTATCAGTATGATTAAGTTTTTATTGGTTTATATCAGTTATACAAGGTGGGGGATTTTATGATCACATCTCCATACATGTTAACGCTGTATGAAAATCCATTTCCATCATACTCCCTGCATCCTTCTTTGTAAGGAAGAGCATCCCCAACAGATTTTCTTGTTCCACTCGCATAGTTGCAAATAGTCTATTTCAATAATATCCAAAATCCAGGCTCAAATCCCCCCACTCCCTCTGCGAGTCCCCACCTGCCTCCCAAGTCTAATTTCTCTTTCCCTCCATCTCCCTATTGATCACCAGCTTCTGCAGAGTCTCTCTGTGCTGCTCTCATATATAGTAGCCATGTGTCCCATGAATATTCACCCTCTTTCTTCTTGCCTTCTGAGTATTTTATTGTCTTTATTGTCGTGGTACAAAGGAGATGTCATTCAACCAAGTACTCTATGCATGCAGTGCCTCTTGATTCAATATCATCCCTTGCAATATTCTCACCCATCCCTCCCACCCCACCCCTTTTCTAGCTTTTCTTAAATTTTAGGTTATGAATTGAACTTTTTGGCATCTAACAAAGCAATTTATATATACAATAAGTCATGATCTGTGTCATCCCTTCAACATCTTCACTCCCTTCAACTCACCCCTTTCCTTATTTTCTCAATTCTGTGGTACATATTATGCATCCTTTATTCTCCCTCTTTCTTTTTCCATTCTCCTCTCCCCTTCTCTGGTTAGAATCTTAGCTTGGTTCAGATTCTGTTTAAATAACTAAAAAAGTTTAGCATAGCTTCAGTGGTGGCATAGATAGGGATCGAGATTCCCATGCGCCTGTTACAGAGTTTCCTCTGTTAAGATCTTACCTTGATATGACACCTTTAATACTAATAGATAAGTATTAAAGTATTATGAACTCAAGCCCCAACGTTATTAAATGTTTATAGAGTTTTCATCCAATGTCCTTCATGGCTGGGGATCCTAGCTAGCTAGCACAATAAAGTTGGCTGTCGTGTCAATCATCTAGACACTACGACAGTTCCACTGTGATGGACTTCTTTGTGTTAGGTGACTCTGACAGCTTTGAGATGGACTGGCCAGTCATTTTGTCCCGTGCCCCTCCCTCTCTGTCGTGGCTGTTCTGACCATTTTTCTCATGGTTAGGCTAGGGTGAGAAGATTCCAGGCAGGAAGGAATGGGGTATGTGTTGTCTGCACAGTGCTCAGCCCAGTCACTGGACTGAGGTCCTATTTACCGTGATGAATATTTGATTTTTCTCTGCCTTCTCTCCTTGTGTACCTACCTTACCAGTGTGTGTGATTGAGAGCCTCTCACTTCTCCTGAAGCAGCTTGAGCTTCTGCTACTTCAACTAAGTTTCAGCCACACTTACTCGTCTTGAAGTAAGCCCTTTCCTGCATTAAGGCTTCTGCTTAGATTCCATGGCATGTAGCATTTCTTCCTTATACAACATTGTCTATCCTGCATCTTCCACATGCTTAGTAGGACAAGAATCTTATTATCCACTGTGGTTATCCACCATTCCTCACAAAGCGTCTTGGTGAATCTAGTCTAACATAATGACTTGTTTGTTACCTTCCTAGAATTTAACTTTTTCTTCATGTTTTCATATCAGAAGGCAGGGAAGCTGGGTGCTGGTGGCTCACACCTGTAAGCCCAGCTACTTAGGTAATTGAGGCGTAAAAAGATTACAGTTCAAATCCGGTTTGGGCAGAAAAGTTTACAAGACTCTTATCTCCAACTAACCAGCAAAAAGCTGAATGAGGTTCAAGAGGTAGAGCACCAGCCTTGAGCTAAAAGCCAAGTGAGAGGATGAGGTCCTGAATTCATCTCCCAAAATCGGTATGAAAAGCAAACAAGTAGGGAAAACATCTAACCACCAATGTAACATCAAAGTAACATCAAGGGCTGGGGATATAGCCTAGTGGCAAGAGTGCCTGCCTCGGATACCCGAGGCCCTAGGTTCGATTCCCCAGCACCACATATACAGAAAACGGCCAGAAGCGGCGCTGTGGCTCAAGTGGCAGAGTGCTAGCCTTGAGCGGGAAGAAGCCAGGGACAGTGCTCAGGCCCTGAGTCCAAGGCCCAGGACTGGCAAAAAAAAAAAAAAAAAAAAAAAAAAAAAGTAACATCAAAGTAAAGGCTGCTACATTGTAGGTGTGAACACTGGTAACATGAATGAATCAGCCATGAGTATTTTAGGAAAAACATAACTGAGGTTGATAGATGAAAATAAAGGAAGTTGTATTTCATATCACTAATGATAATTACTACTTAGGAAAATACTTCATCTAAATTATGGACATTTGGTGAATTGTGCTAAATTTAATTTATTTCATGTCACTTATCTCCATTGCTTTGTTTGACGCATGAATTGAGAGTATACCTTCAGAAGATAGGACAGACAAATTTATTTTTGTGTGTGTGACAAAGGCAAACAATTGTGTACTTTCAGTACATTTAGTACTTACAAATATAGTTGTCCTTCAGTTGTCCCTCAGAGGACTGATTCCAGGCCCTTTACATGCCAATCCAATGGCATAAAAAAACACATACTGATTATCTATATCCTTTTGTGTACTTTAAATCATCTCCAGATGTAACAGCTGCTATACTGTATTGTTCAGGGACTAATGACAAGGGGGAAGAATGTATATGCTCAGTACAGATACACATTTTCAGTAATATTTCAGCCTGCAATCAGTAGGATCCATAGATTGTTGTGCTTGCTGCATATTAATGGGAATTGTTGTTGTTGTTTAATATAAGTAGTTTATATATGTGTGTGTACACACACATCACACACACACACACACACACACACACACACATATAAAGCAGTTTGTTTTCAATTCATACATATCCTTAAGTCAACAACTCTCCTTCGGTGTGTCTTTAAAATTGCCAGATAGTGACAAAGGCAGACTGGTGATAAATGAGCTTCTAAAGTAGAAAGCAGTGCTGGGTCACTTTACTTAATTGAAAATAGTTTATCTTTTATTCCTTCCCCTGCTTCTTGTTTTCAGTCTTTGCCTATTGAATGCTGGAGGTAGAGCCCAGAGGGTGATTAAACAGGGGTGGCTGGGCCCATTATGGCTGCCATTTTTTGGTGGCATTAATAATGGTCATGAGAAGTGAAACCAGACAAGGCAGTGTTTCGCAGGCAGAGATCATCTTTGCATATCTTCATGTCTTCATAGTATTTCTGCATAATCTCTCAATTTCTCATCATTTTCAGCCCTTCATTTACGTCTTTCTCAATCCTTATTCTCTAGAATATTCTCTCACACATCTTGGCAATGGGCACACTGTGGAAGCAACAAATACATTCAATGGAATCTTATTTCTGGCAATTAGGTCCGTCAGCTGAAAGGTGCAAAGTGAATTTTAAGGAAAAAAACATTGTTTTCTACTTAAAATTAACATTGAGGATTGTGAAATTGTTTTTCTCAAGGTTTACATATTTCTCATTTACACATATGGTTTTGAGGATGTTTATTTGATAAGCTCATATTAGCATTGTGTGTTTTTTTTTAAACTGAAACCCAAATTTCCCAGTTGCCTCCTGTTGAAGTATTAAACTGAGGACACAGTCTTAAATTATGACAGATTACCCCTAGAGTTAAACAATGAATACAAGTATTTAGATGAGACTGTGTAAGTCATATGAGTAACTGATTTTTGGTACATCGGTTGTGTCATTCATAATTTATAATTCTTTCACATTGTTAGCTACAGTTATGAATTGAATATCTGTGTGTATGTGTATCTATGAAAGGATGCTGTAGTGAACTTTCTGTGACTCTCTTTTCCATTAGAATAAGACTAAGTGTTGCAGCCATCACATCATTGTCAGGATTAGAAAACGTAGCTGACAAGATGAATGTGTGATTGCCTTCTGGATACATAGCAACAAGGAAATGGGATAATGTATAGACTCACTGTATAAAGAATGAAGTAGATTCCAAAAGACTAAGATGGCTACTTTGATTTATTAAAGAAACTATTAGAATGGACACCATGGTGAAGGATTTCAAAGAACTTCAAATCTATTGACTAGCATAAGAAGATATAATAATAATTATAATAATTATGGAAGAACAGATAGTATGAAATTATTAATGATGATAACAGAATGGTAAAATATTACTTGTGGAGGAAATATTATGTGCTTTAACTCAAGTTGGTGGATTATGTTTTACAGTGAAAACAGGGTTATACAAATTCAAATTACAACAGTTCTTTTCCTCAGGAAATTTATTCCCAAGGAATACCATACAACTCTAAATTTCAATAGTTTGATGATGTTTCCAGAGATTTCCCATACCTTATAGTATCTGTTATATGTATAATTATAGCATCTTATATACCTATAATTTCAATAGTAATCTACTTGACATAGTATTTTGCTATTAACAGAGGAACAATTTTGTTTCTGAGAGTTTCTAACACACAGGCATCTAATATCAATTATTTAAAAAGAAAAGCCAATTGCATATTTAAATCATTTTCAATTGTATAATCTAGTAATGGAAAATGTTCCCACAGTTATGGTATGGCACTGACCACAGTTAAGTGCTTGTTGACTTAATAATGTAAATGACTGACTTTACCCCAGAGAATCTCAGGCCTCATCCTAAACTCACTAGTGTCTATGAGCTCTGAAGGTATTTGTTTGAGTCTATACCACTTCTATCTACTATTCCAATGAGATGTGAAATTTGGAAAATGTGATGCCACATCTTCACACACTTGTTAGCATGTGTGCTGTCATGACGATTCAATACTTAACTTGTGTCATTTATAATCAGAGTATATGCCATTCGATCAAAATTAAATGATCATTAGTATGAAGAAGGCTGGAATCAGATTCTATTATTTCCTTTAAAAACAGTAGAGCAGGGCTGTGAATATGGCCTAGTGGTAAAGTGCTCGTCTCGTGTACATGAAGCCCTGGGTTTGATTCCTCAGCACCACATATATAGAAAAAGCCGGAAGTGGCACTGTGGCTCACATGGTAGAGTGCTAGCTTTTAGCAAAAAGAAGCCAAGGACAGTGCTCAGGCCCTGAGTTCAAGCCCCAGGACTGGCAAAAAGAACCCAAAACCAAACAAAAACAGTGGAGCAGACAGGTATAGAGAATGCAAAAATGTCTTTTTTCCCAGTGTGATTCCATGTATAAAATAAAATGGCTGTAATTTATATTATATTATATTATATGGTATTCCTTGCTTTGATTCAACAATTTGTATTTGAGGAAGTCAAGGTCTTCATCAGAGTTAAGATATAGAAGGAGATAGGAAGATTCATGAATTAGCTGACAAGAAGTAGATAGAGATGCACTTCCTACCTTCAAAAACTTGTTTTCATGTGAACGACTCTAGCAATTTCCTGCAGCAAAATAAAGAGTGAACATTATCTGATCAAGGAGAATTATCTTCTCTAACCAGGAGTGCTTAGTTTTTATTATTGCCATTAGTTTTCCTTTTAGTCTCCCAGGAAGTATTGAAGACCATTTCAATAAACAAAAACAAACACAGAATTCTAGTCCACAGGATTTGTTTGCACAAATTCACAGGGGAAAGCCATTGCACCAAAACAGCAGGCAAGGTTTTTTCTGTTGCCACCAGCACTGGTTCCTTCGCCATCCTTTGACTCTGAGATTTCAAATCAGTCTGCTGTGAATGATGAGAGTACTGTCAAAAGATACAAGGGCTCCTGAACAACTCTTAGGTGTAACAAAAATGTGTTGCCGATATTACACCACAAGGCTGCTAGGCAAAGTGATGAGGAAAGGGGAAATGTAGTCATTGCCAGTTCCTCACAACAATATTTTTGGCTCTGTTCCTGTTTGGATATGTAATCATAAATTAGATAGAGGGATCAGATGCTCCTTGGCTACAAATATTATCATATGTACATGCGAACTTTTTTTTTAAAGAACGAGATAGATAAAATGAGAACAGAATTTTCAAATATTGTTTTCTTCTAAGCTAATGGGTTGTCTTTCATAGACTGAAAGGTAAAGCAGCCTATTGTTATGACGAATTCTCTGGACAGTGAAAATGCCCATTTCAAGATGCAGGCATATAAGGCCTGCATGTCATAAAGAACCAGTGAAAGGTGGCTGTAGCCCCAAGCCCAGGTCAGGTTTGCACATGACTTCTAGGCATCCTTTCTCTGCTGTCTAATGAGATGTGTAGATGTTGAACGTTGAAACTGCACAGCCAGATGTCGGTATTTGTAAGGACAGCTGAGTATGTTGGTTACACAGCAATCATACAGCACACATTTTGTACCCTCCAGACCATTATAGTAAAAGTAGACACTTTGTGCCAATGTTTGTTACTTTTCTTCACTGGTTTTTCTTTATCGAAGGCAAAAATGTCCAAACCTGGGATTAATGTAGAGTCTGCAATACAAATCATAGGCCAAGGCTCAGATAACAGGGCAGGCATGAAAAATGGATGCAAGAGATCCTGGTAGAGCAGGTGACCAACAGGAACTGGGTGGATGGATAAGTACAGGATGTGTGTTCTTCAGCCAACGCCGGTGAAGAGGAAGCCCCTGGCTGGTTTGGAAAGTTCACTGTTCGACACCATGGATCTCCAGGTGGGTCACGTTTAGAGATACACCAACCTGGAAGACTCCATGCTGTTGAGCTGTTCACAAGCACCGGACACTTCTTACTCCACCTGCCCAGGAAGTAGATTGGTGTCTTCCGTGTGTACATGCAAACATCCCCAAAGAGCGAGATGTCCAACATGGAGACACACTGCCCACCTGTGCCTCCCAAAATACACCTTACCCATGTCGGTATGCTAAAAGGTGTTGTCACACAATATTGTGTTCCTGTGAAATACTTATCCTTCAGAATGCTGATTTGGAATGATAGAGGTATATAATTAAAGTATTAAAGTGCAATTGTAATTATGCACAAAATGATTCTCAGTAATAAGTCAGTTGCATATAAAACAACTTATCATTTAAGAAGCTTAAATTCATTTGGGTATCTAAAGTTGGTCTGACAGCCTGACATCCATAATTGATGAAAAACATCTTTTGCTCTACAATGAACATATTCCTTATTCTAACTTATTATTAAGAATTTTGTGGTGGTTGGCGACTGGGTGTTTTCTAATTACAGTAGTTCCCTTTCCTCCACAGAGGGTATGTTCCAAGCCATCCCACTGAGGCCTGACAACATACATAATACTAGCCCTCTCTATAATCTGTTTCTTCTTCCTATTTATATAGACAACTGTTAAGTATAAATGATAAATTAGGGACAATAAAAGATTAATAACAACAACAAATAGCAAAAATATAATCACTACTGATTAAAAATTGCTTAAAGCATATAAATCTCTAGTAGTTTCTATTTAATAGTTGTAAGCCATTGTTGATTATGTGATTGGATACCCTGGATGAGGGGAACTACTTTAATAATTCTTGATCACATTCCTGTGCTGTTCTAATAAGGATTTTATTTGGCTTCCAACGTTCGATTTTGACTTAAGGAAGATTTATTAAGGGTTGCCTATGATATGAAAAGGTTGATTTTTATCTGATGCTTTGTTTTCAATATATTGGTGTTCTAGTTATATGATATGTTTTCTTATTGGAACTCTTGTGTGGTATATTAATAAGGTTTTTTTCTAATATTAACACATTTCTTTAATCCAGTGGCTTCAATAATTGTGCTGTTACTATTTGACTGGAGTGTTGAATTTCATTTGCTGCTATTTTACTCCCTCATCTGCATTCGCGAGATTGAGTTAAAGTTTATTATTTAGACTAGTATTATTGGCTCACATTTACATCAGAGTCACACAGTATAGGTAAAGTTAACTAGTGGCACCTTTATCCTTATACTATATATGATGGAAATGATTTGTTTGAATGTTTTCAAGGCCCTGTTTGTAAAACTTTTGGTAAGAAGTACAAATTATACTTTGCTAAAAACTGAAACAATTTATCATGACATATTAAAAGTCATCTGTGTGTTTTTATTTTATATGTCTTAATTTCTTGATGTTGGTTAATTGGAATTTTCCTATTAATTATCTGTTTAATGAAAATGCTTTATTCTTCAAATAGGTTAATACGGGCAAGGCTTGAACCACAAGGTTCCTATTTATACTTAACCTGACCTAGCTGGGAGTAGACATGCATTACCACATATCCTTAAATTTTCTCTGCTCTTTTGTTCTAGGGTTACTTTTAGTGTGATTTTATTAATTTACTTATTTATTCATTTTTTCAGATCCTCTAGACGTTACTTTTAAATAGGTACTTTTTTTTCTTGTTATTTTATGTCTTCATTTTGTACTTTCATTATGTTGCATTTCTTCTCCATCATTGCTTTTTAATTCTCTTTCTCTCTTTCTCCTTTCTCTCTTTACTTCTCTCTCTCTCTCTTCTCCTTTTCTCTGTTTCTCCAAATAGTGGTTTGGAGAGTATGTAACCACTTTTTTTTAATGAGTTCTCAGTTTTATAATTAGCATTTATTACACACTTCTTTTCAGCTCTTTGATGATATAATATGCTAATTTAGATTCCAACATGAAAATGGACAGCAACATATGTGTGTGATTTTCTTCCTTCTGTAATTTTTTAAATTAGTCATCTTATACTGTACAATTCTCACTATTCACTGTTTCTTTGGTTTCAATGATTACAAATCTTTATGTGGAAGAATATTTTAATATATTTTCATATTCAAATTTCTAGAAAATGGTTATAATATTTATTTTTGCCTTGAAGTACTTAATGCTTTGCACGTGAGTGTCTTAGACAACAATACAAACCATGAATCCTATATTCAAGGTTCTAAGAGTTTACTCACCAGTGCATAAAGATGAAGGCAAGGAAATCAGTTGTTTTGTTTTCTGTCTGGCTGCAAACTGGGTGATTTCCATTGCTAGAACCTGGACAATTATCACTCAACAGAATATGTGTCTATGCGAAGCGCCTGGAGTTTTTCACCTTATCTATCACCCAGGGTATAAAGAAGCACTAGATCAGAGAAGGACTCGTGCACCCCAGTAATATTATCTACATTTTACCCTGAATCTCTAGGTGATATGTGTGTGTGTGTGTGTGTGTGTGTGTGTGTGTGTCTCCAGGAAAGAGTGGGATTTTAATAAGAAATTGAAAGCACCCTGGGCCTCTCTTTTGAGCCTAGTGCCAACCTGTGTAACATGCTTGTGTTTTGTGCTCTGTATAAAGCACATGTGCTCAGAAAACAGGTAGGGCTCGTACAAAGAATGTGTGTGTGTGACAGAGAGAGAGAGAGAGAGAGGCAGAGACAGAGACAAAGATAGAGAAAAAAAATCTCACATTTCTCTTTTCTCATTTTACAAAGCTCTTCATTTCCACTCCTCAAGTGTCACTTCCTGTAATAATGGCAAGGCCATCAGGACCCCCTGAAAGGAATGGCAGAACTTGACTCTTGACTGGCTGTCTCCATGCTTTACTTGGTTCTTGCTTCCGTTGTTGGTGCCATTCTGCCTTTCTATGTGATAACTTCTCCATCTCTCCCAGAGGATGTGTCCCACTTCCGTGGAGATACCAGAAGGACTTACAAAGAAGTAACTCAAGTTTATATTGTAACTATGAGTATTAGCTTTCTAGCTAGACCAGGGGCGGGGGGGGAAGAGGCACAGAGAAGAGTAAAAAAAAAGATTATTTGTTTGATGACTGAATATGTTCCTAAAACACTAAGCCTTTTATATTTATTACCAAATTTAAATCTCAAAACAATCATAAGAGATGAACATTTCAGTCACAATCCTTGTCTCTTTCAGAAGACAAAGAAGTTGCTCCAGATCACATACCTAGGAACTGGAAGGGACCGTTGCTAGGTGCTTTTTCTTTTTTTTTTTTTTTTTGCCAGTCCTGGGCCTTGGACTCAGGGCTTGAGCACTGTCCCTGGCTTCTTCCCGCTCAAGGCTAGCACTCCGCCACTTGAGCCACAGCGCCGCTTCTGGCCGTTTTCTGTATATGTGGTGCTGGGGAAACGAACCTAGGGCCTCGTGTATCCGAGGCAGGCACTCTTGCCACTAGGCTATATCCCCAGCCCTAGGTGCTTTTTCTTAAGTACTATGAAATAGTGCTGAAGGAATTTTTAGCATTTTTAGACTAAAGATGGGCTCAGATCATATTATTAGGAAGTACTGATAAGTTGTATTTAATATGTAGAGCGTGGCAAAGATTTTATGAGCCTAGAAAGTAGTTGGTAGCATGATGAGTTCACTCTCTAGAAACACCTATTGAGGAATTGTATTTCTTCTCTATCAATAGCAAGATGCTTACTATATATACTAAGTTCTGGTTGACCAAGTGTTATTGCTTGTCTGAAGTGAACAGGCCACTATGGTCATCAAAACTGAATTCTGAAAGCCACCTAGTGCATTTGCAAATCTAAATAAGTCTATTTATGCAAATCCAATAAAAGCATAAGTGAAAAATCTATTTTAGTGATCTAGAACTCTTCCAAATGTCAATAAAAGGAGGAACAAAGTTAAATAAATTTATTTTATTTATGTATATAACATAAATAAACATTTATTTTATATACTTATATAATATATAGTTTACACATTTATGTGACATATATAAATACATATTTTATACATCTTTATTTATAAATAAGATAAACATACAGAGAATTTGCAAAGCCTGGCCAATTGTTTGCAGCATTAATGGAAACAGAGAGAGATTTTAAGTCTTTCCAATTACAAGTGTTTGAGTTTGCACCCCAACGTTTGACATGCCTTTGCTTTGATTTCTTTTTTCTTTGCTTTGCTTTGATTTTTGTCTCCACTTTTTTCTTGCTACTTGTGTGGTGATAAACTTACCTGTTTATCAGCCAGGTACATCTATTTGATTTTTAAAAAAAAACACCTTATAGAAGTGTCTACATTTGTGGGAATAGAAAAGGAGGACTTCACAAACACACCAGGTACAACTATTGTCTCTGACACACACATGGCTCTTGCACTGATATTTCACAGAACATCTTCTCTTTATTGGGAGGTGAAAGAGATGGTGATGTTTACTGATTATTAAATAGGCCTCTGGTTTGCCCTCAATACAACTCAATGAGGCAAATAACATTTTATGCTCCTTGTTTAGATGAAGAAAGAAAAGCAGAGTTCAAACACTGCTCAAGATAAATGTTGGTACAGAGATTTGAATGCAAACAATTCAGCTACAGTTGTCATCTTCATAATCATGCTGTTTCATCCAAAGAAGATCAACGATATTGGTATAGGTGTATCTATATACGCATGCACACACATACATATTTATGTATATACCCACACGCGTGCACACACATGCAGAATAAACATTCTCAAAACTCATGTTTTTTTAAACAGATCTGTGAAGAGGCTCATTCACAAACCTATGCAAGCATGCACTTCTTATAGATGCATTCCCTCCTTCAATTCATATACACAGACAATTTTTTATGTAGCAGACACAAATCCATATCATTAAGTATGGCAAATTACATTGTAGCACATGATTTTTTATAGTATATCCAGCAATAGATGAAACAGGTGTTATTAGTTAAATAAATTTCCCTCCCTCCAAGATAAAACTATAGATACTATAATTATAATATTAAACATTGTATAATATATGTGTTCTATAGACATATATCTCCACAAAAGCTGTTGTATTTGTGATATTTAGTACTTAGGACAATGTGACTTGTATCTTGTTGAAAGGGTTGGGTTGGAGCTAGGACCAGATGAGAAGGGAATTAAGAAAAGAAAATGAACATTGCATTCAGATTCTCCAGCTATTATTCAGGCAAAATGGATGTCTCCTTAATCATTGTGTCCTAAGTATCTAAAGCATTTTTTCAGTTCCTGGCATAGAGTGTTAGTACTTGATAGTACTCAGCGAATTACCTATGATTTTGGTTAACACAGTAATGATGCAGGAGCATGGTGGGTTGTTGTAGTATAGAAATAAAACCAGGAAAAATAAGTACAGTTATGAAAAGTTAAGTTAATAAAGAAGAAGTAAAGGCCACTTGGGAGAGTGGGCAGCAGGACCCAGAAATCAGTTGTCTATGGCATGTTCAGGAACTGGCTATTTTTATTATCCCTCCCCATGGCTTTCTCCTCCTTCTTGGCAAGATGTCAGATGGTGATTGGTTTATTTGAAACAAGACCCTCCCCTGGCCATTAGCCACAGGATGGTGGCTTGTTGGAGGGTGGCCAGAATTATGTGAGGACCCAAGGCCATCTCCTGGATAGTCACCACCAGTTGGTGAGGAAAGCCAGCTAGCCTGAACCAGTTGGCTGATGTTCTTCTTCAGTAAATTTAGTGTACCACACCTTACTTAGGGTTTCTTTTTATTCCTGCTAGTTTGAACTGAAGCCAAATAATTATTGTGACAATAAGACTCCATCACTGAGAGGATTTTTGAATCACCTTTCAGATCTCTAAGGTCCTTATAGAAACACCAAATGCTTTACTGACTCCACTGCATCACCTGACCCCTTTTTAAGATGCATCTCCTTTCCATCGCTGAGATTTCCCGAATGAAGGCTTCCATGTTGGTTCTGGTAGGACATAAAAGAGTGAAGGATTGGAAATGTGGCAATCCTTAAGACTCTCCTGCTCAGCTCAAGGTGCCCGCCCTCCCTCCTCTCCCCTCTGAACAGTGTGCTGTCTGCTTTGAAAATGTGAGCCTGGCTGTCTACTCGTTGTTACTGCTTTTCTGTGCTACTCATGTTTCATTAGTGATAAGTAGATTCTAGATCCTGATTGCATCGTTCTTAGGTTTCAGTATAGTTAATTAAAGGTAAGTGATTGTGTATATAAGAGAGAGCAGAAGGGAGGGAGATCTGGAAGGAGAGTGAGAGAGAGAAAGAGAGAGAGAGGATTCTGAACAGTAGAGCTGAGTGTGTTTTCTGTCATTTCTAGAGATGTCTCCAGCTCATTCTGATAATTCTGAT
The DNA here is from genome assembly GCF_023159225.1 of Perognathus longimembris pacificus. Lineage (NCBI taxonomy): Eukaryota > Metazoa > Chordata > Mammalia > Rodentia > Heteromyidae > Perognathus > Perognathus longimembris. The sequence continues at coordinate 141,337,910 of NC_063162.1, forward strand.
CAAATATCCTCAGTTTTGGTTAGGAGAAGGAACAAAACCAAGAGCTTCGGTATACAATAATCCTCAGTTATTCACTTGAGTAAATTGTTTTTGCTCATCCATGATATGGATACAAATGAATATTTTGTCACTTCATGTAACTACCCCAATAGACAAGCATACAATATCTAGGGGGATAATACCTTATATCGATAACTTCTTAGATAACAATGGGATCAATGGTATAAAAAAGCAGAGAGATATTTATGTAGTGCTTGTTAGGATGAGTCTATGTATTCTATAGATACAATCACTCCACAAATTAGATGCCATATTGTCCGCATTCATATTTGAGGCAAACTAGGATCAGAAATCGGGTGTTCAGTAACTTACTCATGTCTTACCACTGGTGTCTTCAGGAGCTGGGCCTCTGAGTCTTGCTCACATCCCCACAGGTGCTGACTTTCATCTATTTGGGCCCTCAGGCTATGTCCTGGCATGCACACCAGGCTGAAGGAAATCTTTGTACTGAACAACTGGTCACAACCCAACTGTAACACGTCTAAGTTTCATCAGATTCTTCCTTTTCAAAATATCTGCAACACCCTGCTTTCTTTTCCTTTTATATAGGGCTTAATGTGGATCACAAAGAGCCTCTTTTATTTTTGTTTTGGCTTTGTTGTTTGGTAGGTTTGTTTGTGCTTTTACCAGCTTGAACTCAGGGCCTCTTGCTCTTACTTAGCTTTTTCCAGGCAAGGCTAATACCCTACTACTTGAGCCACACCTCCTCTTTTGGCTTTCTACCGGTGAAGAGATACTTCATGTAATGTGGACAAGTAATTGTTTTCTCTTTGATTATCTTTTATTTGTACTTAATATGTCTAAGACAATTCATCATTGTGGAGGAAATAATGTTTGTAGACAGAATTCTTTAAAGAAATAGAAATTGTTTCTTGTGTTTGTTTTCCTGGGGCTGGCTTTGAACTGGGACTCCAGATCTCTGCTTCCTAAGTAGCTAGGATTGCAGGAGTGAGTTACTGGCGCCCTGCTACGAGTCTTAAGGTGGTGAATTATTGCATGCAAATGGAATTCATCTTCCATTTTCAATAAATCCCGTAAATTCACAGGTAATCATCCAGAGTATGTCTCCATATTTTGAAACACATTACAATCATTTTAAAATAGTTATCCCTAATGGACAGTATCTTTGAAAAATAAAGTTAAAAATCCTTAGCTAATAGTTATTTCTCTGTTTTTTTTAACTGTGGCAATTTCTTTAACTAGCGTAATTTCATCTGCACTAAAATGTGATTAAAACACGGCTCTTAATTTTTATATATTTCAAAGGGAGTCTTTGCCTAGAAAAAATAATATTTTAGCATTTTTAAATTTAAAAGTTAATTAAATACAAAAACATGGACACCTCTAAATGCCATTCCTTCAGAAGTGCTACATTTTTGTTTAAGCAAGATATTCTTAACTATTTACTTTTCAATATTAGATGCTATCAAGGGACAAAGAGAGTTTGACTTTTGTTTCCATCTTTGAAAGTATGGTCATTTCAACAAATACTTATCTAGTATGTACCCAGAGTTATCTTAGATTCCTTGCTGTGATACCATCCATTTTGACATGTCCTACAAGTCGTTTATGAACAGTAATACTACAAGGACAAAATTTTGTGAGTGGTTTCCTCCTTTATTAAGGAAGAGCATGTCTATTTGCATCTCAATTTATGTGCCTCTTAGCATAGTCACTGACATTGGAGAAAAGGAAAAGTAGAATGGATCTATTGCTCATTCATTTCCAGTAATGCTCACGAATATATCCCTTCACCATGACAGGAACAAGCACCATTGCTTTGTCAGGTAACATACTGATTCTATAAAGTTGTGTGCTAGCGGCTCATGCCTGTTATCTTGGCTACTGAAGAGGCTGATATCTGAGGATCTCATTTTGAAGCCAGCTCAGGCAGTCCATGAGACTCTAATCTCAAATTTACCAGAAAGCCGGAAGTGGAGCTGTGGCTTGAGCATTAGAGAATTAGCCTCAAGTAAAAAAAAAAAAAAAAAAAAAAAAAGCTCACCCAGGCCCTGAGTTCAAACCTCAGGATCACTACCTAAATAAATAAATAAATAGTGATTGATTCCTGCCCTCTGTCCTGCAGGAAATCTGTCCCTCTGCCTTTTTCCAGTCTTTTCATGAACTCTCTTTTTTCAGTCTATTTTCATGGGAAGAAATGTTAACTCCACAATTAAAAGATCCCTTTTTCAGGGCTGGGGATATGGCCTAGTGGCAAGAGAGCTTGCCTCATATACATGAGGCCCTGGGTTCGATTCCCCAGCATCACATATACAGAAAATGGCCAGAAGTGGAGCTGTGGCTCAAGTGGCAGAGTGCTAGCCTTGAGCAAAAAGGAAGCCAGGGACAGTGCTCAGGCCCTGAGTCTAAGGCCCAGGACTGGCCAAAAAAAAAAAAAAAAAGATCCCTTTTTCAAGAACAACTTTATTTCTTAGGATGGCTTATTAGGTCATAAAGTTGTTAACACATGATTTATTATTACTACTATTATTAATTTATTAACTCAGGACCTGGGCATTGTCTCTTAGCTTTCTCTGCTCAAGGCTGATTTTCTACTACTTGAGCCACAGTTCCAGTTCCAGCTTTTTTTTTTTCATGGTTAATTGGCAATATAGGCCTCAGAGACTTTCTTGCATAGGCTGGCTTCAATAAACGAAGCCATGAATTGAAATGTGTATTTTTTTATTGGGGTTCTGAAGATTGAACTCGATGTTTCACTCTTGCAAGGTAAATGTTCTACCACTCCAAACCCCAACCCTTTTTTGTTTTGTTCATTTGTTTTAAATTAGCACCTATTAATTGCATAACGGAGTTCTTTGTGGTACTCCTATACTTGTAATATCACTTCACTGAACACCCAAGAACCAGCTTCGGTTTCTGAGTATCTCAAGTCCTGGATGCCTCATTTACTTGTCCAAACAATGTTGGGAAGTGCGTGTTCTTTTGTTCAGGATTATGATGCTGAAATCCAGAGAAATGATCAAACATGTATATAGCAGTACCTGAGACCCAGTCTATTAATATCTCTTATTATCCTTCACAGAGGAGTTCCTTCCTATTTCCATTTGTATAATGAGCCTAGCTGTCCCCTCAATCTACCTTGTCCCATTATTCCCCCAAACTCATCTCCAAGTGCAGAAATTATACCTATTTGGTACTTATAGTCCATTGGGCCCCAAAGTACAATTTATTCACTCAATGTCATGTTAATGTATTCAATAAAAGAAAATTAATTCAATGAAAAAATTTAATGAAAGAAAAAAAATCTTGCTTTCATTTCAAAGATCCACAAACACAAGAGTGAAGTTTCACTCATTGCTTTTCTTGCCGGCCTAATTCCATCTCCTGTCTTGCATCTGGATTCCAAAAATATACAGATGATTGCTTACCTGTGCCTCCTTTTAGTTCATTTCAGCCTTGTTCCAGTTGTTCGTCTCCTTTCCTGGTTCATGAAATGTTTTCCCCAATTGATTATGCAATCATTGAAGTAGCAACTTCAAACTCTGCTCTCCGGCTGATTGCAAAGGCTTCAGTAGGCCGCATCTACAGAAGAGGGTATGGCTGAAAGACAAACAATGATAGTGTTCATTCTTTATTGTGTAAGGGGAGTTGGTAAGGGGAGGGATGCTTTCAGCTTATTTCACACAGGCAAGGCTGGGTTCTTTGGGCATCCACAATGCTCACCCCATCTGGCCGGGGCTTCACCCCTCTCAGTCCTGAAAGGAGTGCCATAGAGAAGCAGCCTGGCCTGCAGCTAGGCAGCCCAGACACACTGTAGAAAGAGCTTGTTGGCAATAGGAGAAGAGGTGGCAGAACTATGTAAGAGATGAAAAAAAAAATACAGTTTCCTGTTTCAGTTGTCTCTGCAGGTCTTATTGGATAGTTCTAGTAGGCAATGGGTGGGGCCTCACTTTCCCAGTTTCTAAAATAGAAATGTTCATCAAACTTACCTCAAGAGAAGGGGGACAAAGAAGACTGTGCCAATGATAGGTTTTGCTAAATGATAAGTTGCATGTGAGCACTGGGTAGTATAACGAAATAGACATTAACATTAATGAGCAAAGTCTTTGGGCACTTGCGGTTCTGTAAGCAGTGCATTGGAAGTAATGTTAGCTATTCAGGAGGCTGAGATATGAGCATCATGGTTCAAAGCCAGCCCAGGCAGGAAAATCCATGAGACGTTCCCCTCTAATTAACCATCAAAAAGCCAGAAGTAGGGCTGGGGATATGGCCTAGTGGCAAGAGTGCCTGCCTCATATACATGAGGCCCTGGGTTCGATTCCCCAGCACCACATACACAGAAAATGGCCAGAAGTGGCGCTGTGGCTCAAGTGGCAGAGTGCTAGCCTTGAGCAAAAAGAAGCCAGGGACAGTGCTCAGGCCATGAGTCCAAGCCCCAGGACTGGACAAAAAAAAAAAAAAAGCCAGAAGTAGAGGTGTGGCTAAAATGCTGGTGTGCCAGGCTTGAACACCAACAACAAAAGAAAATGCTTGAGTTCAAGCCCTAGTTCCAGCAGCCAAAAAGTGCATTGGGGGGCTGGGAATGTGTCTTAGCAGTAGAGTGCTTGCCTAGTATGCATGAAGCCTTGGGTTTGATTCCTCAGCACCACACAAACAGAAGCAGCCAGAAGTGCACTGTGTCTCAAGTGTTAGAGTGTTACCTTTGAGCAAAAAGAAGCCAGGGACAGTGCTCAGGCCCTGAGTCAAAGCCCCACGACTGGCCCAAAAAAAAAAAAAAAAAAAAAAAAAAAAAAAAAGTGCATTGGTTCTTTTGAGATAACTGGTTATTTCTTTGGGGCACGGAAAGAACTGGAGTAGAGAGGGGTGTGAATGCATGTGTCAAAGTGTGCACACAGTATGCAAGAATGGCTCTCAGAACTAGGAGTTGTTGTTGATACTATTAGGGGTTTCTACACCGATGCTTACACCAATGTTGTGAAGTAAAAATCTACTTTTGTGGGAAAGATCCATTTAGTTAAAAGTGTGTATACGCATGGCAGGGCATATTTTGCGAGTTTAGGGAGAGAAAACCCTCCAGGAGAAAGAGTAAAGCCAAGTAAACTGCTTCCAAAGTCACTATGATCTATCAATTCTGGGTGGAATGGAGCTAATTAATTTAGGCGCGTGTGCCCACCCCTCCCCCCCCCAATCAAACTAATCTATTGAATAATTCACTGAAAAAATTCTGGCCCAATTTTCAATTGCTGGGACAATAATGAATCATTGCCAGGACTAATTTACCACTCCCACCCCCACCCCTGAACTGACTAATTGTTTTTAATTTGAAGTGATAGGTAATTTAGGCATAACAATCCCAACTTATGTTTTGGATATTATTTAGAGATCCCAAGACTTTTGAAGGGCTCAAAAATGTGTTTTTTTTCTCTGTAGGAAAACTGAACAACCTCACATGCACGTCAGTTGAATTTCTCCTCTAACCCTGCCTCTGTGGGCTAGTTACAACTCCTGGTCACAATGGCTAAGTCCAGAGAGCATGACGATAAAAATAGGCGCTGATTTCTCAGGGATTTCAGTGAGAAATGGCTGCCTTTGTTCCTCTTGACGGAAGTTCTGTCCACATGCCAGCATGTCATCCTTGATGTATTTAATACGGCATCATGCCAAATGACAGAGGAGTTGGAAAGCATGAGTTCTGCTTTAGATATGTGTCAAGCTTGCACTGGCGAATCCACTTTCTTTCTTAGGCTCAGGAGCTGCACACAGGATTAGCTGTGGCCTAGGATTTCACATTCTCCTTTGTCTAAGCTTGCCTGTTAGATTGCATGTGCTTGTATATTGATGTTGCATTAAGAGAGTGGTGGATTACCCAATGGTATAAATATAGTCATAGTAACTACGACTGCATTCTATTTTCTATGTCAGCTAAGTCATGTGCTTCTTTTCCATTTTTTTTCTGATTTTGGCAAGTACTGGGGTTTGAACTCAGGGCGGTGTGCTTGCTAGGTAGGCCCTCTACCACTTGATCCATTTCCGTAGACCTTTTTGCTTTAAGTTATTTTTCATATAGGATCTGGTACTTGTTTACTCAGGGCTGGACTCAGAATCTGTCTCCCACATTGTTAGGATTACAGGTATGACCCACCACACTCTATGTGTTGGTTGAGATAGAGCTTTGCTAACTTTTCGCTCTAGTGACTGCAAACTCTTCCTATTTGTGCCATCCAAGTAGCTTCAGTTATAGGTATTAGACACTGCATCTGACATGGATTATGTATGCCTTGTTCAAATTGTATTTATCTGACTTTTTTCTTATGTCATTATTGCATTTGTTTTGGGTTTTCTATCAGGACTCATATTTTTATGGAGGATAGAAGTTAAATGTGGTCTGACTTCTTTGATAACTCAGTTTGGGAAATGCTTCCATACTTTGCCGTCAAAAAGAGACTATAGTACTTATGTTAGATGTTAAACTATTTCTGTAGAGAAAGGCTCATTCCCAAGGGTCTGGCTTTAACCTCATTTAAAGTGATTTTTTATTTTGGTTTGATACTCTCTTTTCTTTCTTTTCTTTTTCTTTTTGGTACTGGGGATCGAACCCAGGACGTTGCACTTGCTAGGCAAGCGCTTTGCCACTGAGCTACATCCCAGCCCTGTTTTGATACTCTCTTGGTATGGACTCATCGATTCTGTATTCTTTCTTCTATATAGGTATTGTTACAGCTAGTTTTACAGTAGTTCCTTCTGCATTGTTCCCATCCCATTACCGTGTTCAGCCTCACAGTCAACATCTTCTTCGTTTACTTCTCTCATTTATTTTGCTGCTTCCTTCTTAAATGCTCACGTTTTAATCATTTCCTTACCTTTAACATTACAAGATATAATGCACTTGTGTTTTTATAAACAACTCTCCAAATCTGTGTTTATTATGTTAGCTAAGGTTCTTCACATAAATATTTTAAAAAGAAACAAAAACCAAAATTCCTTTTAAAATTTAGGATTTAGGGGCATCATCAGTTTACTGTATTTTCTCTACTTCCTCTCTGTTTGTCTCTTTCATCCTTCCTGCCTCTTTCCCTCGTATGTGTGTGTGTGTGTGTGTGTGTGTGTGTGTTGTGTAGATGTTTTTTACTTATTACTTCTCTTTTTCTGCTTTTCCAATACTAGACTTGAATTTAGGATCCTCCTGCTCTCTTACTTGCTCTCATGGTGCTTACCACTTGAGGAACACACCTCACCTCACCGTGCAGCATGGTTTTTTAGTTGTTAATTGGATAGAGTCTCACAATCCTTTCTGCCTGGGCTGACTTTGAACCACGATCCACCAGATATCCTTCCTAGGAGCCAGGATTGCAGGAGTGAGCTAGACTGGTGCCAAGCTACTTAGTAGTGGTTCCCTGATTTTCTTTTGTTTGATTTTAGACTCTTGCTGCTTGGACCTTTGTGTACATTGTTCCAGTACCGGACGTAATTTTAAAACCTCATCAACTACTTTTTAGGAATAGTTATGGTATGGATTTAAGGAGCAAAGTGGATAGCTTTACCTGGAACACAGTTGTATCCTCTATTTTTAGTTCTCCTTATTTTTCCTTGCTTTCTTTTTATAGACTCGAGCACTTGCTGTCTGCTTATCCTCCCCTTTCCTCCCTTCCCTCTTCCTTCTACAGATGTTCCAGTTTCTCCCCTGTTCAGTGTTAGTCATCATATTCTTAGTTTGCTTATACTATGTAGGGGGGTGAAATGTGAACAATGAACTATGGGCAACCTGTTTACCTCAGTGTGTGAGAACTGAAGCAATCAGACCTCCATCATAACTCAGGGTCACCATGTCCCCCCTCCAAATCCAAGACTAGCCTATGAAAGGCCAGAATGCAGGACATTTTGGGTCCTCCATTGTATCTGCCCATTTAAAATCATTCTCCCTTTCATAAGAAGTTAGCCAATGAGAGCCTAGGGCCAGCAGCTGAAATCCTAGCTACTGAGGAGACTGAGACCTGAGACTCAAGGTTCAATGTCAGAAAGGACAGGAAAGTCCTTGAGACTCATGTACGTCAAGTGATAGATCACCACTGAACAACAACAAAAAAAATCTAAGGGACAATACCCAGTCTCTGAGTTCGAGCCCCAGGAGTGGCAAACATACACAAAATATTAGCCAGTGAGATCAGAATGATAAGGGTTAGGAGTGGGAGTCCCACCTTCAAAGGCAAATGGAGTTGGACAGTCTATGAATGAGTTTCATTGAATCTAGTAGGCAGTCCATCTAGAGCAGAGGTGACCAACAAGGAAAGCTCCATATTCTTTTGACCCTTCTGGCTCCATTGTGTTCTCCGCCTGTTTCAGTCACAGTGGCCATCCATCTTCACATTGCTTATTTGCCTGGATATTGCTTCCCTGGCTTTCCTGTAATTCCTCAACAGAATTAGAACCACTGGGATTGCATAGTGCTCCATGCATACACACAGCATCAGAGAGGACAGCAAAGGGATGCAGAGAGAGGCGGGATACCAGCTGTCCCCAGAGTTGTCTTTTGCCACTGATGTGTGTGTGTGTGTGTGTGTGTGTGTGTGTATGTGTGTGTGTGTATTTCATCTTTTACCAATATGTCAGGCATTCATCAATGCCTACTCGCAAGGTACCATTGTGTGTCCTTTCCATTAGATAGCAAAGCCTTCTCGGCTCCTTTGGTTTCCAGGTATGCGTAACTTCAGGGGCCATCGTAAAGAGGGTAAGTGGCTGACTGTCCATTTGATCCACATGGCCAGTGACTTAAATTTTGGAATTAAAGGAGATTGCGCATACATTTTCATACCTTGAGGAAGTGTGTTCATCCTCACTGGGACAATACCAAGTAGAGTTTCTATTTTATTAAATACTTGGGGAAAAATAGCTATTACCACTTTAAACCCGCCAGTCCTTAGTCCTTCGAACTCCAGTCGTGTAACCCTCCACTGAGCCAATTTCTCTGTGCTCTCCAACTCTTTTCTTCTATTGGGAATCCTAGGGTTTGAACTCAGGGCTTCTTGCTTTCTAGGCAGGCAGATGGGATCTCACAGGCTTTTTGTCAGTGTTAAATCGTGGATCTTCCCATCTCCACCTCCTGAGTAGCAGGGATTACGGTAGTGAGCCACCAAAGCCACGTTTGTGCTTCCCAACTTGGGACACACACAGTTTACTCTTGAAATTCATCATCAATCTTCTGTTAAAACTTGCCGTCATGCTGTGCTCATTTCCCCTTTCTGTGAGGAAACAATGTTCCATCTCAAACAGAAGAGTAATCAGGTCCTCTCCCGAAATTCCTTCCCAATCTCCACTTACTTTCGCTCGGTGGGCAACTTTATCTGCAGTCTTAAATGGAGGAAGGGGTTCCCCAGAAACCCCAGGATTAAGAGGCAGAGGGTTGGAGTCATCTGACTTCCTGAACATGCTTCCAGACCATGACTTCTACACACAGGTACAGGGCACCTGCTCTCCTGTGGCTCCTACCCCTATCGGGCCAGTTCTTGCTTTTCTTCCTTTCCCCTGCCACCATCTAGTTCATCCTGTCTCCTCCGATCATACTTCACCCCTGGCTGGACTGTTCACATCTCTATTGGGAGTCTCCCCCATCTTCTGGGTGGCTTTCACATCTTCCCTGCTCAGAACACAGTCAGTTCGTGCTCCTCGTTGTCCACCATGATATTTGTGTTCACATCTAAACCCAGATGGTGCTGATCAGGGTTTGGATTGTGAACGTCTCTTAGGATTCTGGTTCAAACCAGGCCTTCCCAGCCCACGACTTCCTATTCTTGTAGTTCTTTTATTCTGACTACGTGAATACTTCAACATGACAACATTGCTGACCCCTGAAATCACCCATTGTCAGCTTTCTGCTTTCCTTGCTTGAAATTCCAGTAGCTGTTGCATATTCTTATCATTGCTCTAAATCACTTCCCCAAAAGAGAAATCCCTTTTCCTAAAGAAAACCCAACTTGTCTTCTCTGATGGTATTCCCTGCTCCTGGAGCTGGAACTGTGCAAGTGTCTCATCTGTGTAATGTAGAACCATTACAAACTCGTGCTCTCCTGCTCCCCCAGGACTCTGGGCATGCCCCTAGGGAAGCATTGCTGTCTGTTTTCTCCCAAAGCTCATTTGCTCAAGCAGCGACCTCGTTGTGACCATTGACTTGTTTGCAACACAGAAATCCTGCCAAGTTTTCTCGCACGATCATTTCTCAAATCCCTCCATATTTTCATAGCTACTGCCTATGTGCAGTCATCTATCTGATTCCCGTAGATTATTATAATAGCGCCTCTTTTTAAAAACCAAGATACTTCCCAGACCTGGTAACTAACATGCTAACTAGCATGATCTCTTGAAGATGCAAATTTGTCCACTAGCTTAAAGATAGCCAAATCTCCTTTGTGAAGCAATAAGTATCCCTTAGGCACCTCTGCCAAAGCTCATTATTCCAGTTTAGGTCTTTCTATACTCTGTGCATCTAATACACACGTCCATATTCTTCTCCATGAATTCCAGCTCTGTCCCATTCTGGCTTTCCTCTTTATCTGGGCTACTCACTCTATAGCTGCCCTGAATAACCAAGATTTGTTTTGCATTGGTTGGATTTGATGTTATTTCTCTGGGGAAGCAATTCTTGGCTCCTTCTTCAGCAATTGAGAGCAATTAGAAAGTTTTCCTGCCACTGATCTTATTTCCAAAAGCTCTGTATGTTGAGCTGTTGTTTTTAGTTCCCTTGCATCTTTATGCTGATTGAGAGGCTGATACAAGAGTGTTTGGGGTTTTATTAGAGTAAAACTACACTTTAAAGGGATGAGACAAAGTGACTCTCTTATAAATGTCCTAAATCCTCTGAGCCTCAATATACCTCATTTGGGATTGCAATAGGATCTGCTAACAATGAATGTTGTTGTGATTAAATGATCTATTATATGTTAATTACCTGGCAAATGTCAACCCACAAGTGAACATTAATTACGATGTCATGTGGTAGATCTAGTATAGCCAAGGTCTATTAGATCTGATGTAAGTTTGCTTTGTTATCGAGCTATACACATCAGATCCTCAAAAGGAAACTACTTCTCCTTCTTGTGACAAGAAGTGAAAAGGTCATGCGTGGCTCTGTAAATAAGAAATCATAAACAAGTCACCATGTTTTCTACTATGATCATTGAAAAGCTATGGCATCTCTAAGTCAGATGTTGCATTTGAGGGACCAAAATAGCATGGTACAGACTGTGTGTACTCTCACCAGTGACAGAAATACGCACCCTGCTCCCTCTCTGCAAACTGGGTGGAGGACTCAGGTGTGAAAGTTTCTTGCTAGTCAAGCAACTGATGAGTTATTTCCATCTAGCCAGTTGCAAACACTACCCGTGAACATTAGGCAGATGAGTGGATTCTTCGAGAGACTAGGTCATGCGTACAGTGGCTCGTGCTGCCTCAAGGAATGTGAAGATGCTATAGAAACAGGATCTATGCACCTAAACTTGATCAGCATGTGCACCTGTGCTGTATCCTAACTTATTCTCATTGCACATGACTGTTTATGTTTTCACACAAAAAAACTTTCAATAAACTACAACACAAGGTGTGGAGAATTGCATTCGAATCTCCTGCAAATAAGCACATGACAAGGAATTTCTGGTCCATTCACCTGAGTACAAGATTCCTAAGGTGGGAGGGGAGATGTGTGTATGTGTGTTTTGTCACATGTTCTTTATAGATAGTACTGAGTGAAATTATGTCCTATTGATGTTTGGCATGAGGTTATGCACTTATAATTGCTTGACATCAGGGGTTAATTATGATAAAAAGCATAAATCTGTCTATGAAAATTGAATAACAGTGGTAAGCAGTCCTTGAATATACTATGGCACTTCACTCTGTCAGTTCTGGTCCATGGACCTTACTTTTTGCTGAGTAGATGCCTTGGTCAGTTTTGCCATTATCCATCAGCTGCTGCAGAGAACTCTGATTGTTATGAAACTGCTGTTCATGGTGAGCTATGTTTTTATTGTTGTTGTTTTTGTTATTTTTTTTGTTTTTGCTGGTTCCGGGGCTTGAACTTAGGGCCTGCGCACTGTCCCTGAGCCTGTTTGTGCTCAAGGCTAGTGTTCTACCATTCAAGCCACAGCACAACTTCCAGTTTTTTCTGAGTAGTTAATTGGAGATAAGAGCCTCATGGACTTTTCTGCCTGGGCTGGCTTCGAACCACAATCCTCATATCTCAGCCTTCTGAGTAGCTAGGATTACTAGAATAAACCATGTTTTGATGATTAGAACTTCCCTCCATTCATCATGGCTCTATTTTCTGTTTTGTTTTTTTGTTTGTTTGTTTGTTTTTGGCCAGTCCTGGGCCTTGGACTCAGGGCCTGAGCACCAACCCTGGCTTCTTCCTGCTCAAGGCTAGCACTCTGCCACCTGAGCCACAGCGCCCCTTCTGGCCGTTTTCCATATATGTGGTGCTGGGGAATCGAACCCAGAGCTTCATGTGTAGGAGGCAAGCGCTCTTGCCACTAGGCCATATTCCCAGCCCCGATGGAAGAGCACAGATACAAATGTATTAATATTTCATTTAATGTTGGAAGGGTTCATATTTCCTTCTCTAAAGTCAGATTTTTATTTGTTCTTATGCTCCAGCTGTTGACCCATCTATTCAGCAAGCATTTATCAAGCTTTTGCTAAATATCAGGTATTGTATGCCAATCTATTACAGATTAATATATTTAAGACACTATCCCTTTCTTCAAGAAGCGAATAGTCATCAATTTCTTAATGTTACATTTAACAATGAATAGACTAGAACCCCCTGAATGTATTCTGAGAAATACTAAGTTATCATGATCCAAGACTCTTGTCAGTGAAGCCTATGTTTGTTGGTTTTCTTGTAGCTGTATCAGATATCTGATTATTGGTCAAATAAAGATTTGGTTGTCTTTATTTCAGATAGGTGAACTAGGGCCTATTTCTAAAGGATGCTCGCCTTCTCAAGTGTCATTTCCTCCTGTGTTAGTGTGGGAATGTCTGTCTCAATGGGATTGAATAAAAGACACCAGTGTCACAGAACAGTTACGAACAGTAAAATGGTAAACACAATAGATTATGTCTATTGATTATTCTTTCACATTGTTCAAAACAGTAGCACAATATACAAGATCATAGAGAGTAACTAACAAGATCTGTTTTGACAGACCGCTAGCTGATTGCAAACTTCTAATATCGAAGTGTAGCGGGGCCCTCTCCAATGATAGAATATCTAGAAATCATCATTGATACCTCCCATGTCTACAGATATATTTAGGAATGTCTTCCTTAAGGTGTCTTATGTCTATTTGTCTTTGCTCCTTGTATCTCTTTTTCTCTCTCTAGTATCAGTTTTTACTGAGTACTGACACAAGTGAAAGCACCTTTTATTTGCCTCCTGGAAGAAAATGGGCATACAGTTTTGTTTTGTTTTGTTTTGTTTTAAATCTAGTTCCATGCTTTAATCGGATTCCCCTGGTCCCTATCCATTCTCTACCTCAGACTCATATATTTAACATGTTTGAGCACCTGTAATATATGAGGTAGAAAGACATTGCCATTCATGGAGAGGAAATTTCATGGACATTTGTGTGGCCCCCTCTGGCCTAGCTGGATAACCAGGTTCTTCTGTCTGACAAAAATCTGCACATTCTAACCTATCACGCACAAATCTATCACTGTAACGCTTAGCTCTTGATAGGATTTTCCCATCTAGATATTAAGGTACCTCCGTTAAATAAGTGGCCTAATTATTTCATGTCTCCTCCGTGAGATAATGGGGTCCAAATGTTTTTCCTCACATGTGTGGCCTCAAGCCTTACAAAGATGACAGCGGCAAGGAGTTACGTGTGCTCCCCTTGCTGTGGGAGAGGCGGGAGCCCCGTGGGTCTGTAATGTCCGCCTCCATTCCCCCGCACGCGTGGGGAATTGTGCTCTGCAGCGCGCGTGTCCAGGAAAGAGGCGGTTACTGTGTTTGCGATCCCTACTGATGGAGCTCCTTGCCGCAGCTGTCAGATGTATGGAGACTTAATTGATGAAATTCTATTTATACCCGGGGATAAACTTAGCCAACCAAGCCAAGCTGTCAAAACGAGTGTATTCAGTGATCCCCTCGCTGCATGCTCTACTGTCCTGTGCCAACACCCACAACTCACAGAGTCTCCTGGCCTCCTGGCTACTCCTTGGTTTCCACCTTGGAATATGCTTACATTTGTAAAGAGGAATGTAGCTTCTGCTTCTGAGTCCAAATTTCCACTCTATTCGGGAAGGTGATCGTAGACAGGTTAACCAACTATTTTATCAGCAAAATGAAGATAAGAATAGTCTTTATCACACGGCGCCATGTGAGGAATAAGTTAAGTTGTGTTATGTTAAAGTCTTTAAAGAGTGCCTACGGAGGCAGTGGGCACTCAGGACATACTAGTTCTGCTTTTAATTTTTGTTATCATCAATTTGTCTCCAGTTCAGACAGAGGAGTGATTAGTGCAGCAAAACACTCTCTAGAAAGGATTCTCAGACATGTTACTTGCATAGAAATATGCCAGTGGGTGATATTGGACAAATAATGGGACTTCCAAGCCTTAGCTTACCTACACGTGAAAAGAGGACCCTAGGTGTGTTATATGTTATCATGTTTTAAACACTATGGTTTTCTTTTTTACCATGTAAGTGATCATCATCATTACCAGTTGTTGGGTCCATAGATAATAAAACTAAAAACAAAAGTGACTTGGATGTTAGTGGGAGCTCACCCATGTAATCTTAGCTACTCAGAGGGCTGAGATATGAGGATTCTCATTCAACATCAGCCCAGGCTGAGGTCTGGGGATGGATTCCTATTCAAAGTCAGCTAACCGGAAGTGGAGGCATGGCTCAACTTGGAGAGTGCCAACCTTGAGCATATAAAGCTCAGTGAGAATGAGAGGCCCTAAGTTCCAGCCCCACTATTAACACACACACACACACACACACACACACACACACACACACACACACACCAAAGGAAGAAGTGAAACCCTACTGAGGTAATTGTACCCCCTGGAGATTTATCAAGGAAATATTAAGACGCACAGGAAGTACTTATGTCAGAATACGCTAACTATAGAGTGAATATGCTAACTATAGGGTAAATATCCTACAACAAAGCACCTATGGAAAGCAAATAGAGATTCATATGTATCCTTGAGTGGCAAGCTGTCCGAGGTGGAGCAAGATCAGCAGAGTTCTGTTTCCTGGAGGAAGTATCTCAGCCAGTATCCTTTTCATCACTTACAGCAAAGTTAAGTAAGGATCAGAAGTCTGCAGTTTCTTACAGACTGTCATAAAGATGACAGTCTGAGGTATGGAGAAACTAGCCATAAAACAAACATCATTAGCGTTAGTTCCTCCTACAAAGTAGACTCCTGAGATTAGAGTTGGAAAACAGAATTTTGAAATTGAAGGTATTTCTCTGATATGCAATAATACCTTTGATACAAAGAATTGGAGAACATTCTAGCTTAATATTTCATGTATCTCCTTCCTCAGAAATGAAACTGCTGATTTCTTTCCTTTATGGTGCTACTGTAAAAAAAGAAAAGAAAGCTTAAGTAAACTAAATCAGGAAAGGGAAAAATAAATGCATGAGAACAAGAAAGCCTAAGCAGGAAGAAGAGGGAAAAGAGGAAGAAGATGAAAACACTGCTATTATTTCTTCATCCAGGTCTTTGTACCTGAATGACCTTGGGCCTCTGAGCTCATGGACTCCATGAGTAAACTGAGATAAAAATATCTTGTTTATCAGATTGTAAAGTAATGAAATATAGAAACATCTAGCCAAGAAACTAGAAAATAGTGGATGTTCGGTAATTTATAGTGAATATTTTCACTTGCACATCCCATACTATGTTGGTCCTGGAACATGGTCATGTGCTTTGTAACTTTCCAAAACAGCAGGGGAAACAATGTTTTTAATATTCATCCACTTTACTTGTATTCATTGTAAATAATGGAGCTGATTGAGTTAGCAATGAAGCTATTCCAGCTGCTATTTCTTTCTAAGTGAGATTATTTAGTAAATATTCTTCAGAGAAGAATTCACTGGTGATTTCAAGACTACAGTGTAAAGAGAGGGGCTGTAGACACCGTTAAATACTGGAAAGAGCCCATGATTTTGAATCACGTTTCTTATTTGAATACTAACTGAACCACTTACAGGCTTCTGTTTCGGGGGTAAAGCATTTAACCTTTGAGAATATGTATCTGGAGATGGAAATAGCAATAAAAAAATAGCAGCTGTTCCAAATGGCTGCTGTGTGGTGGAAATAAGATCTGTACAGATGCATTTCATGAGGAAGTAACTACAACACAGTGAGCATTCATGTGAGCATTCACTGCCATTGAGCCAGGACCACAAGGAAAGGCCTTTCTTCCCTCAGGTTCTATTGTATGCTGTAAAGATGGGTTGAGTCAAAGGATTTTTTCCCCCCTCTCAACTTATTCTCTAGAAGCAGCTCCAAATTTACTAATTGATGGATACATGCCTTCATGTTGGACTGAATTTACACATTTATACCTTTTTGTCCTTGTTTTCAAAGGCACATTTTAAAAAATATAAATCTCATAAGAAAAAAGGAATATGTATTTAGGTCAATTTTTCTGGCCAAGGATGTTCACCTGAGAAAGAAGTTATGTCATCGTCCTTAGCCCGTCCAAAAGTTGAACACCAACCCATGGAGATTAGGGGAGATAAAGACACTTAGGAGCTGCTCCTCACAAGCCTCACATAGTCTTTCAAGGTGACTCCCTTCAGGAGGGCCAGGATGAGCGATCAAGAAAGAGTCCTTTCTTGACCACACCTCTTTTCTCCATTCTCTTTACTTCCTCTACCAGGAGGCATATCCTTCCCAGATCAGAGTGGTTCATGGGCTATCAGATGAAGTAGAAGGGCCTACTAGACGCTTGAGAAAAATAAGAAAGTGGAAATCAGTAAGAAGATCCACAATCATACAGAGAAGAAAAATGGGCTTAGATGATGTAAGTGATTGTGGAACTGAGGAAGAGAGAAGCTTGAGGGGGGAGTGGAATATTAAATACTTGGTTTTTCAAGTAGCAGAAAAGTATGTAATCATTTATCCAAAAGGATAGATGGTTCTTAATTCAAGAAGTATGACGTGACTCCAAGGTGACAAGGATAAAAAAATTGCAATGCTTAAAATCTTGATCAGTAAAGATAATAAAGGATAAAATAGGAAAGCACATAAGATGATTAGTAGTCAAATGACATGGCAAAATTTATGCTAATTATATTAATCGCTAAATATGAGAGGGTTCAGTGCTGTATTGTGTGACAGAGGTTTCCAGGTTATTCTTGGAAAAAAGTGTAATATGTGCACATAGGAGAAATAATTAAAAAATAACATTAAGAAAGCTTGACAATAAAGACTGAATATCAGTCCCAGTGAAAAGCCACTTCAGTTTCAATGTCATAAAACAGTAATTCTGCTCATATTATGCAACTTGGAAGGAATAGAGCTCTAGACTGCCCAGACTTTAGATTTTCTGAACTATGTCTCCTATATTTTCCCTTGATTCAGCTGTATTTTTATTGAACATATATAGTGAGTCCCACTTTTCAGTGACAAAACTGTCTATTGTGACTGAGATTTGTAATTTGTTATCTTAGAGCTAGCTGTGAATTATTTGGATTCTTAAATCACTGTGCTTTTTGCCTGCATGTACATTCTGGTTTATATGTAAAGTGACAATCAATGTGAGTTGATAGATTGTTTTTGAAATATGAAATACTTATTGATTATTTTTTGTTCTTAGCATGCTTGGAAATCTTAACTATATAAGAGAAATAAGAAATACATTTCAGTGCAAAAAAATTATTAAGTCAATAATTAAAACTGTAAGATATTTGTAACTCAGTAACTAAATGGCTAGTTAGTTTCTTCCATCATTCACCTTAGGACTACAGTTTTCTTTGGGTTTAAAAAAACTAACAAATTTTGCTATTCTGTGGAATTTTCATACAGCAGATCAGCAGGATAGGTTCCCAAAAGAATTTTATTGTGTCTCAACGTCATCTAGAATCTCATTGGAAATGGAGATTCTTAAATCTCAGACTCTGAACCATAAAATAAAATACAATATGGTCTTTAGCTGACTTGTTTGTACGTTAAAATTTAAGATACTCTAGGAGATAGCTTACATATTAATTCTGCAACCAAAATCATTAGCAACTTATGAACACACAAATATGGCCAGAAAAGTCTTTACTCTATGTTTTGTACTTTATTTGTGGGGATCTTGAAGCTTGATATTATATGTAGTCTTAGAAATAATCCAATTTTTCTGATCTAATTATCTACTTTAATATATTACCAAGATCATTTTAATTTATTATGGTTTTTTAAAGTATATCTTATTATCTTTGAGTAGTTGTACCAAGGAGATATGCGCCTATTTAAAGATCTTTAGATACTTTTCCCATAAGCATCAATAATGTGAAAAGCTTCAAAAATGTGTCTTTGGGGGGTTTTTGGTAAGAGAATTTAGGTATATCGGGCAAATAACGTTACCTCAGCTTTTTCATTCTGTTAAATTTGATTGAGCACACAGAGGAAAGGGGATAAGGGATATTTATTCCAGGAAAGGCACATTGGGAGTGGCTGAAATGTACTAAGTATAGCAGCCAAGTGATAAAGTTTTGATTCCTACAGTGACAAGACCCAGGCCTGAAAGCTGCTGTTGGAAGCCAATAAAAAGGACTGGAACATCTTGATTTAGAAGGGTGACTTAGGTATCATGGAAGAAGGTGCTAGGTAAAGTATATCTTAGAGGGATAGATAATTGTGATTGGTGACAATTCATTGTAGATTACACCAAGATCGCTATATGAAGTTCCAGTACTGCCCCTGTCATGAAAAGATAGTTTCAAAATTGTTAACTTTTACCATGTTGTCCAATCCTGGACAAACCTGTATTATTTTCTTTACAGACCTGTGTTACACAGTCGGGACTTGCTGCCTTGATCTGATACTTCAAAGTAGGCATTGTTCTTTGTAACCCCTTACATGGGAAGCTTTGATGTTCCTATCTAGACAGGTGACTGAGAGAAATGAACCTATATCTATCCAATTCCCCAAATAAGCACATTCCAGATGAACCTAAAATTTAATAGGCTGATCTGGAAGAAAACAAAAAACAAAATGACTCTTAATGTGTCCTGGCCCTGGACTTTCATCTGTAGTCTCTGGGGTGTCAGTGTTTCTGTAGAGGTATAGCAGAGTCCCCCACTGAGGACAAGAGGACCAAACCTCTGAGCTTGTTTTCTTTCTTTTTTTTTTTTTTGAGAAGCCCTTCTTCTTTCATTTTATATATTGGTGATAAATGTAGATTGCATTTTGTGATGTAATAATAACAGGAATAACCTATTTTGAAATTTACAGTGCTTTTACATAAATAAAAGAGTTAGAAAGAAATGTAATAAACAACTATAGGTCAACAAGCTAAATAGCACAGACAATATGGGAAAATCCTCGCCACATACACATGAATGAAACTAATTAAAGCAACACAGGCCATTTGAATCAACACACGCTGAGTAAATTAATTAAGAAAAAAGCAAAGCTGTATCAGCGTGGTCTCACTACTTCCCCCACTCAGGTATGTCAAGATCTTTTAACCATTATTTCTTGTTGCTAGGAATGAAAGATAAATGTTGTACCTGTTTTGGAAAAGTTTTTTATATTTTCTCTAATATTTAAATATAAAATCAGCATATATGATTCAGTAACTCTGCATCTAATGAAACAAAAATAATATGCATACAAAAGCTTGTCCATGAATATTCAGGTTACTATTTTTCATAATAGCTAAAAGTGGGAATACCCAGATGTCCATGAACTTATGCATATACAATGTGTGATATTTCCATACAATGGAATATTACTCATCATTATAAAAGACTATAGTGCTGACGCATGCCACAAGGTAGATTAATCTTGAAAAGAAGTAAGCAAAGTGATGGAAGTGAAGACACAAAGGACCACATAGAATGTCTAATTCTATTTAATGTACAAAGGAACTAGAAATCTCAAAAATGCTTGACAAAGGCTGATGGGTTTTACAAAATTTGAACTAAGCCATTCTCCTACATTTTTGTTTCTTCTTCAATAGCATCTTTGTAGTTGCCACATCTTACATTTTGGGTGCTTTTAGATTATTTTTCTTTTTCTTTTTTCTCTTGAACACTATAAAAAGTCAGTCTCTTCTTGAATAAGGTTTCAAGTCCAGTTGTTAGTTTTCACTATTAAAAGTGCAACTCTCTAATTTATTTCAATGTCCCTGTCTTCATTTCCTATCTTTCTCACCACCCTGGCACTTACACTGTACATTCTAGACTTGGGATATGCCAGGTTTCGATTCCCAGACTCCCAGCCTTGGTAGTTCTCCTTGCTGTTTGTTACCTTGGAATCATCAGCACACCTCAAAAAGTACTTCCTGGATCTTATATCCAGAGATGGTTTCAGCACGATAGGATGGAGCCTGGAGTCAAAATATTCTAAAGATTTCTCCATGTTGTTGACATATGGAACCCAGATCTCAGAACCTTACTCCGAGAAAATAGTGAATTATTTGCGTTGTAATCTTTCCTTATGATTCATCACACCCTCAACACCATATATAATTCCTAAAATGAAAAGAAGAATAATCATTGAGCAGTCATTCCTTTGTCATAATTCTTTGTCCTACATCATCACTCCGTTCTTTTGTTAAAGAAATAAAGATGGGGCTGGGAATGTGGCTTAGTGGTAGAGCGCTTGCCTTGCATTCATGAAGCCCTGGGTTCAATTCCTCAGTACCACATAAACAGAAAAAGCCGGAAGTGGTGCTGTGGCTCAAGAGGTAGAGTGCTAGCCTTGAGCAAAAAGCAGCTCAGGGACAGTGCCAAGGCAAAAAAGAAAAGAAAGAAAGATGATCAGATGGAAAGATTTGAAAAAGAAATATTGATATGAAAGTACGGGCTTTGGCCTTATTCTACTTCCCCCCAAAACCACAGTAGGTATAAAGAGCCACCTTAGCACAGTTCAATGGGCAATGATACTGGGCATTAGTGATGCTGACTAGAGACACCAGCATTGATCATGGACATCTCTGCCTGAGAGCCTGCACCTAGTTCTACAAACATCTTCCCCTTACGCTGTGACAGGTAGATTTAAGAGTATATAAGAAATAGCACTTGTCTTCAGAAAGCCTGTATTTTGGTAGAGGAGGTAATATTTAGTAAGCCAGTCACCTGGGCATATTCCCTTTCAGTAGTGATGTATCTAGCCTCACAAGGGTTTCTTGCAAAATCAGATGTACGGGTGAATATCACAAATGCTTTGAAAATATCTGGGGTTTTGACTTACAAAATGAAACAGGACAAAGTTAGAACAGAGCTTGAGGATGGGCAGAGTCACCCTCACTTGTAATCCTAGACGTGGTGGGCAGAGATTGGAATGATTGGGATTAGATGCTTGGGCAAAAAGTTCTTGAGACTCAATCTCAACAGAAAAACCTGGGTATGGTGACATATGCCTGTCATTCAGGTGTAAGATCTGAGTCCACAGTGGTCCAGAAAAATACCAAGGCCCATCTCAAAAACTAACCAGAGTAAAAAGGGCTAGGGATGTGACTCAAGTGTAGGACATCTGCCTAGCAAGCATGGAGTCCGGGGTTCAGATTCAAACACTGAAAAACAAAAAGGAGAAGGAGGAGGAGGAAAGAAAGGAGGAGGAGGAACCAGAGGACACGGTAAGGAGAGCTGCTGTCATTTACAAACAATGCAATATTTTAAACCCAGAAAAATCAACTGCAATCTCCAGATCAAATCCAATCTCCAAATGCAATCTCCAAAGGATTCTGTGAGTTAACTAAGCAAAGAATGATATTCAGAAATAAAATTGCCTTTCTCTGTTCCAAAAACCTATAGCTAACAGCTTTAATTACAAAAGAGCACTAGGTGCTATCTTACCAAAGACTGCCAATAGACTAGAAATAAATATAAAAATTTCAAGACATGAACAGGAAAAATTATAAAACCATGAGAGACTTAATGAAGGTACAAATCAATGGAAATCAGCTTATACTCAAGGTTATAAAGACAGTGTTTTAATATAATAATTACCTCTTGCTTGTGCTTTTCACTTGATACAATTGTGGTAAAAATTGTTCTCAAAAGAAAAGCTGATCCCAGACATGAAAACTGGCTGCTAAGAGTCACATGGCCAGAGAGAAGTATGGGGGAGGGGGCAGATAGCTTTGGGTTTACAAGGACAGCAACTTGTTGTTGGGGGGGGGGAGAGAAAGAACACACATAGCAGTATACCTCAAATACAGCAAGACAGATGGAGTATAGCAAGACAGAAGGATGGCCACTCTTTGGGCCATAGAGAAGAAAATTGTATAATGGTGAGAACAAGTGACTTCATCCAACCTGGTATGTACTTGGTTTATCTCAATTTAATATCGGTGATGTCTGGACACATTCTTGCACTGATGGTGCCAGGGTCTGATCATGAAGCTCCACATACCACTCTAAAACATTTTGTTTATTTATACCTTGCTGCATATGAAACAGGCCAGAATAAGCCAGACACAGTCAGCCGTTAGTCCTCATAAGGCAATGGGTATGTCAAGCAGGAACCCTACAGTCTCTTGTAGAAACTTCCATGGGCCTTAGTAAAGCAAATTTTACACTCGCATGGAAGTTTATAGAGTCAGGAAAGCAAGATGTATTGTATTCGTTAACTGCTTTGATGAATGGCAACTCCTCTGTACTACTACTTAAAGATAATAAAAAATATATAATTTTTTTTTTTACCCTGTGTCTCTCGAATTTGGTATTCCCTTTGAATTTCCTACTTCCAATACCAGTAAACACGGTTTCCAAAAGAGTCAGGAAAAACTAAGGATTCTCAAGTTCCAGGTATTAATAACATTATTAATAACAGCATTGTGAAGATGCATTAACTAAGGCCATATACTCCTATGTAGAGACAAATTGGTGACAAGAACAAAGTTTAGTTCTGTATCTCTAGGGGAGCTATTTTCTTTATAGCAAAAGTACAGTATGAGTTGTAAAGAAAATCTTGAGTTTTATGAAGGCCTGGAAGGATTCTAGAATGGAATTCGTAGACCAGTAGACAGGCTAAAGTGGGGCTAGATCTGGTTAGGGAGCAAAGCCAGGCAGCTGAATATTGCATGGTAGAAGTTAAAGCAGACAAAGAGGCAATACCTCAGGTACTTTGATGTGTAAACTAATGGTCTTGAACTCTGAACCCCCCTATCAGGGAACAGGTGTTTGGGATCTGCTTCAAGACAGTTTCCCTCTGGTGGTTTGCAAGTGTTTCCATTTGTTTGAGTTACATTGGAAGCAGACAGTTGCCTTTATGTCCAGAACAGCTGTTTTTATTTTCATTAGAAAGGGAGCACTTGCTGGGCACCAGTAGCTTACACCTGTAATCCTAGCTACTCAGGAGGTTGAGATCTGAGGACTGCAGTTTGAAACCAGCCTAGGAAGGAAAGGCTTTGAGACTTTTATCTCCAATTAATGAATAAAAACAACAAAAAAGCCAGAAGTGGAGCTGTGGTTCAAGTGGTAGAGGGCTAGCCTTGAGCAAAAATGCTTAGGGACAGCACCCATGCCCTGAGTTCAGGCCCCAGGACCTGAAAGGGATGCACTACCCCTTTAGGCTTGGTGCAAGACTTCACATACATGCCCCTTACCCTGGGACTAGGAAAGATTCATCTAGATTATGACTTAGAACAGGACACTTGCTTTCCATCACACACACACACACACACGCGCGCGCGCGCACACTGTATTTAACCCAAAGTCAATGATATTTACACTAAAAGTGCACGCACAGCCAGATGTCAGTGGCTGCCTCCCATAATCCTTAATTCTCAGGAAACTGAGATCTGCTGATCTTTTTTGGAGCCAGCTCAGGCAGATCAATCCAAGAGATTTATCTTATCCCCAAATGACCAGTAAAAAGCCAGAAGTAGAGGCAAGGCTCAAGTGGTAGAGTGCCAGCCTTGAGTACTTTTCCATGTCATAAGAGCTAAAAGCTTCAGAGTTCAAGGATTCAGTTCCAAGTATGGGCACACACACACACACACACACAACAACAACAACAACAACAACAAAATGCATGCACAAGTGTTGTTCCTTTTGTCACCATCTTACCACTGCTTCTGCTCTACTTCTGGCTTTAGTAATGTTTACTGTAAGTGTGTACTTATACATGATCATTCTATTTGAGGCTAAACACAAAATGTATTTTCAAGTTCAACTGGTATAGGAAGGTTGCAGGTTTTCCATCACTGATTTACCCACATAATATAAAATGGCTCTGTCTAATACATCAACATATATGCAGTAATATGTCGTTCCAGTGCCATGTTCTCTCCTAATCTGAACTGAGTGGTTTCTTACCATGGTTATGTGATCAGTGGTAGAGTGAGTGGCGCTCCTGACTCTGATATACCTCATATTAAATAAGTGCTTCCTCATATTGACAATAGCAAAACAAAAAGGAAGACCAATGTCTCATTCCCTTAATTTCCCATAGTCAGGGATGAAAGGAAACTACAAGTTGCACTAAATGATGTAGGTGATTAAGAATCATTTGGTGATTGAAATGCATGATAATTCAATCATATATCAGACACGGAACATTCTAAATCACCTAGTCATGAAGAAATAATTTAATACCTATGTGTATGTGTGTGTGTTTGTCTGTCTGTCTAGCGGTGAGTACTGAGCTTTGCCTGAGTTCTGTGTATGTGTAGAAGTGAAGAACTAAAGTAATACTGACCTTAAGTAAAAACACAGTTTTCTTTATTTGGTTCTCTGAACTTCCAAATTCCTTGTACAGTCACTTTCCAGTACCTTATGATCAGAAACAAAAGCACTTTTATAACTTTCAACATTTTATATAGGTTCAAACAGTGGCGAGAACAATTTCTTCCACATTACCCTTTATTTCTCAGTTTGCTTTCTTTGAAAGTGAAAAAGCTCTACTTCAAGATGCATGGCTAGAGCTACAGACTTTGCGTTACTGTTCTCTTACAATCCACTCTATTTCAAACTGATCAGGGTCACACAGGCCTTTAAGTTTCAAGATCAAACCATTTTTATCTAACCACTAATCGTGAATAGTTTCTTATAAGCACAGAGGTTTAAACCAGGAGTTCATTGTGCTCTATTGCATTCTGAATACTAATATACTTGAGCTTTTCTTGTTGTCTGTAAGCCCAATGACAGACATTTGACTGGAATAGGAAGAGGGAGCTTTCAATGTGTTTTCCTTTCTGACTTACCCCTCAGAAATGATCACAGCTTTCAACAGCGACATCAATTTATCATCCTCAGTGAACAGAGCATACAAGCTGAGGACAGTTTAGGATAACTTTCACAGTTTAGGAGAACCCCAACTCCTGTTATTCTTTTTTCTCTATTGTTACACGTGCAAGTAACAAAAAAGAATAGATTTCAGAATATAGGGACTCCAACAGACTATCTTTTTCCTAATTATTCTGTAAAATATCCATTTTCTCAGATCTATTTTATATGTGGATGCACTATATTATAATAATGTGCCTCTAGGCCACCTTTTCTATTTAATAAGCTGAAAATAAGAGACGAGGCCAGGGCTGTGATTATATTGGATTCCAGCATCCAGCAGGGATCGGAGCAGTTGAACTTGACATTTGTGTCATTGTCAAAATCAAACTGCTTGCCATGTCAATTGGTTTTTAAACACAACATCTGGCTCAGCATAATTAGGTTTTCAAGTAAGATGATGAGAAAACGAGCCCTGTGAACTTATCTAAATGGAGAAATGTAAAGAATTTTCTTTGGATTGACATAAATATATGCAATAGGCTTGACAAAATAGGCAATCAGGTCTTGGGAGATTTTCATGCTTTGGATATCAGATATGAGCATTTATATCTCACTCAGGAAGGGGAGATTGAGCTCAACTTTTGCCTCATTACATGGCACACACTGACTTTTCTTGATAAAGTTAATAGGAGAGGGTCTCCTGTGGTTGTTTCTAATTGAGAGTTTGTTCTGGAAATAAAGAGGAATCAAGCCTTAGGGGCTTACCAGTACCCATGTACCCACATTGTCACCAACAGATCTACAGAATGTCACTGGATCACTGGACTTTACATGAGAGAATGGCAGGTATTTCTAAAATCGAGAACAGACCCGCTAGGTGGGATGGAATCAGGCCACCTGCTACTCACCTCTTCCAATTCCTCTTTGTAGGGCTCTGAACTATGTAATCTATTCTAGAAAAGCCCATTGCCTTGAAGATTTGTTGTTTGTTTTTTTTTTCCTGCAGTGTAGTTATGTTACTGAGTCTTTAACTAATGGCATCAGAAACTTTTAGAAGCATGTTGGTATAGCAGTTTAATGTTTAAATAATTCCAATTCTTAAAGTCAGAATAACTAGACTTTAGGAAACTTTGCCTAACTCTTTTTCCAACTTTGTTCAGAAGTCATCTTCCAATTTGGGTTCTTCTCATTGAACTTGTCCCCAGGAGGGAGAAACATAGAAGGAAACTGCTGCAGATACACTCTTTCAAGACAATGCAAATCCCATGATGCTTTTCCTTCTTAATAGTAGTTTGGTTTGGTTTTAGAAGGAATTGCTGTTTTATCTCCTTTTATTGTCTTACACAGGTGTGGAACTATTTAGCTTGCAATTCCATTCAGAGCTTTACTGGTTTTAATGGCAATAATATGGACTTAAGTTAAACAGATTTGAGCTCGACTTCTTGTGGTAGTGTTGTGGTTTTCAGGTTATGTGGATTTGGGAGGGAAAGTTAAGTTTTAGTGATTCTTACTTTGGAAGTTAGGGTAATATTATTTACTCTAGGAAATTAGTGTTATTGTGAAAAGCAAATGAGGAAAAATGAACACAAAAAGATTTGGGGGTGTTGTCATTTTATAAAACTGTTAATTTATTTTCTTTGCCCAAAGTGAGATTGTGAGATTGAAATATCAAGTAAATAATTATAGATGTTTCATCATTTAGCTCTAAGAAAAATAATTATAACAAGAATAGCAGTAGAGAAAGTGAAGAGAAAGAGCTTTGTGAAAATTAAATGAATTAAGAAAGGTCACCTCACAGGTTGAGTGGGAGGAATAAAACATTTTAGTGTATTTTAAATAGACAATTAATGAAGATCCACAGGAAGGAAGTATGTTTACACTGGAAATTAAATACTGTGAAATTGAAGGGGGTATATGTAGACATACAGATTACATAATGATATCCAGTGAATATTAGGCATGTGTTAGTACTGGCATCAGAATATGTTACTAGTTGCGATTAATTCTGTACTTGATTCTTACCTTATTTTTCCTTCTCCCCTTTCCCCTGTCCTGGGGTTTTAACTCAGGGGCTCTTTTGCTTAGTTATGACTCTCAGCTTGCGCTCTACTCGGAGATTTGCCTTTAGACCTGGCTTTTTGTTGGTTCTTTAAGAGATGGAGTCTACAGGAATCTTTGGTCCAGGATAACCTCTAACTGTGATCCTATGGGTCTCAGCCCCATGAGTACCTATGATTACAGATGTGAGCTACTGGTACCTAGCTAGTTCTTGTGATACATTTACTAATGTCACCAAAGGTGACAGTGAAACTGACAAATCAATGGTGGGACGCAGGTGTTTTACATGATTGATTTTTGCTTTGCAGTGGTCTTCTGGTTGCGTGACTTTGGGAAAGTTCCATTCTAGCTTTCAAAAGCTTTTAAAATCATGACTTTTTTTTCTTCGTTATTTTTTTTGGCACTATGGGGGCTTGAGCTAAGACAGGTGTCCTATGAATTGAGCCATGCTCCCAGCCCTTTTGGGCTTCAGTTACTCTTTGAGGGAGATCTGTGTGGGTTTTTTTTTTGGCCTGGGTTGGCCTTGAACCACAATTCTCCTGCCTGCAGCTCCCAGGCACTGGCATCACAAGCATACAACACTGTCTATTGTCTCTACCTTCAGTTCTTCAACAACAAATAGGAATTAAAACTAGCCCACAACATATGAACTTATTATGGGGCTTCAGCTCCTAATCCAGATGCTCAAAAGGAGGCCTAGAAAAAAGTCAGTTAACAATACGGTTATTACTGTTGAAATCTTGAATCTTAATCTTTGCAACCTGCAAAGTTTCTAGAAGAGAAAAATAGGATGATCTTCATCAATAATACATAAATATTTATTGAACATTTTATTGAGCTCCAAAGCAACAAATAGCATTTTTAATTAACCCATTTCAAAATCTTTGAGTATTATGTATTACTCTTTTAATATTACATGTAAGGAAACTGAATTCAATTGATTGTAAACCATCACCAAGTGATAAAAATCTGTTTGGCTTTGAAATAATCGTTTCCCATTAAGTAATGTTGAGTTGAGTGTCAGCTAAAAAAATCGGGACCAAACAATGATGAAATCAAAGCTCATGGTCTCCTGACATTTGAAGGACTGTCAAGTTCAACAGGGCATTGACCTTGCCTGGCTAATAATACAGTCCTATGTAGTTTCCAGAACAAGGCTCCAGTTTATCCCTTATCTGCTCAGTCCTGAGTTTGCTGCATTAGCCTCTTATCTGAACTCCACACCTCTTAAGCTTTTCTTAGTACAACCCACCCTGCCTTCTCCTATGAGATTAGTCTTCTGGAACTATTGGTGTCTAGCATACATTTCCTCAGTGCTGGTTTACTGAAACTCTTTCATAACCTGGTGGCCACCATTATCTAGAGTCATTACTTTCAGGATCAAAGGCGTCTTGGCCACTATTTGCACCAGTCCACCATTATCAAATGACATAAAGCTCTGAAAGATCATGTGATTCACCATGAATGTATAGCAGGGATTAATAGCTTAGATCCCTTTCTCACTATTGCAAGCCAGACATTCAAGTTAGCAATAATGCCTAGAATAGAGGAAAATGAGTTGTCCTGGGCATTAGGGTCATCTATGTACTTTTGCAACCCAGAGAGAGAGAGACAGAGAGAGGGGGGAAGAGAGAGAGAGAGAGAGGGGAGAGAGAGAGAGAGAGAGAGAGAGAGAGAGAGAGAGAGAGAGAGAGAGAGAGAGAGAGATTTTCTCTTCACAACCCGTAACTAGTATCTTCTCTAAATCTGCCTTGCTTTGTTGGAACATATATGTGAGGACAGTCAAGTCAGTCATTTCTGGGAGTATCTGTATCACTAAACTTGTTTTGCATTTTGTTTTCTTGTTTTTGTTTGCTCTGAGAATATGCTTAATGTCCGATGTGTTCATGTCATGGGCCAGAGGGATGAGTACAGATTCTGCTGCCAACAGTCCAATTTTAACTTTGTTTGCTCTGTCCAAGTTCCATTATGTGACCTGAGCCCTAGTTTTCTAGTCCTAAATATGGGCATCTGTGTCTTATTTTCAGTGGCATGTGATTTTTGGAGGAAATAACTGAAAAAACCTGCTTAGCCATTAGAGCTGAAACTCAAGAGAAGGTAGGCTATTGTTAGTAGTATTCTTACTTATGAACATCCAGTGCAAGTCTTGCAAATCTTCGCATATCAATATGGTAGCAGAAAAGCATTAAACATACACATACACACACACACACACACACACACACACACACACACACACACACACACACACACACCACAGAGTTAAGGGTCAGATGTGATGGCACAATCCTAACTACTCAAGAAGCTGAGAAGCTACTGAGAGTTAGAACCAACCTGGAAGAGAGGTAGCAAGACCCTATCTCAAAAAAACCATAGTATACTTCTTATCTCACTTACAACAGGAAGTGCTAATAGGAAGATCACAGTCCAGAATACCAGGGCAAAAAAAAACCTCACAAATCTATCTCAAAAATAACCAAAGCAAAAAAGGTGAAGGCATGGCTCAAGCAGTAGAGCACTTCTCTAGTGAGCTCTAAACTAGTACCTCACAAGCAAATAAACAGATCCCACAATATTTAAGGTCTATATCTGGCTCTCATTGTTAACCTTGGAACCCTCTGTCATCTCCCTGGAGGTCTCCAACCTCTTCAGCTGCTGGCTTTCCACAAGGTCTGTCTGAGCTAACCATAGCACACCTTTTCCCCACTTGGACTTCATGGACTGGAGAAAGCAAAACATTGGGTCCTACCAGCTCACAGAGACACTTTCCTTTGGGAAATTCTCCTGACCACTCATTCTCTGGACCCATTACTAAAACCCCCAAACAAACAGGCTACCCCTGGGGGACTCCATTTTTAGCATACCTATTCTAAAAGATGAAACACATTTCTGTCAGGAGGCCCAAAGTGCTGCTCTCTCCTCCTCTCAGAACTTGCATCCTTGCTCTGTGATGTCTGGCATTTTTAGTTCTCTTGTTCCTTTGCCCTTTCATTTAATACATCACTCCTTGACAGCCACTCACCTTCACTGTAGGGGAAGAATAACCCTAGAGCAGGCCAGTTTTCTCTCTAGCCTCCATGGTGCTGAGGAATACAGTGAAATAATTTCCTCTCTGCCCCCATCCCCAAACCTCTTTATTCTCTTTGATTTTGGCTCGGTGACAGGTATGCACCAAGGTGACTACAGACAGTGCATGAGGGCACAAGAGAATTCTTTTTTTTAATTAGTTTATTTTTTTCTCCTTCCTCTCCTGTGCCCCCCCCACTACTTCCAAAATATAACTTTTGCCCTTCCTATGGTTTTCTAACCTCTAGCTGTCAGAGTGCTCACCTGGCCTAGATATTGTGGCTGTGTCCACGGAGAGAACTTGAAGTCACCAAGTCCAGGAGCACAAGTTGATCACACAGGAGCTCATCTAATAGGCAGCTGTGTCCACTTTCTTGAGATAGTTCCACGGTGGGGAAGGACTCAGCTTCACAGGGCAGGCCCAGCTCATCGGCACACCTACCATACCATCAGTCCCCTCCTCGCTTTTCCTGCCATCTCTCTTGGTGGCATCTCTGGAGCTGTGCTAAATATATCTATCATCTCTTGGACATGCCCTCTCTCTTTTCAAGGGCTTTAAAAAAATCAGATATGTTTAATCCCGGTACTGTATGGTGTTTCCTGCTTTGTTTCTTTAATTTCTGGTAGAAACTAAGCTTCCAACTATTGTTTGTTTGTTTCTCCAGAATTGAAATGAAAGAGAACACAAATTTCTGTCATTAAAATAGCATTTTTTTTGTTCCTGTTAACTAACACAACGTAAGGCCTTTTGTGTTATAAGACAACTTCTTCAATTATGTTAACTCATGTACCTATGCTGATAACCAATAAGGATTTTAAGGTAAGGTGTTCATGTTTACGTTGAAATAGCATCAGATAGATGATAGGATAGGAAGTCAGTAGAAGAATGGGGCAGAGATTGAGATGGTCCCAAGGCTCACCCATGTAGAAGAGAGTGTATTTTAAAGTAAACATGTGCAGATGTGCGAAAGGGAAATCTGGTCACATTCTCAGATGCCAATGAAAGACTGAACTGAGATCATTTCGCAGCCTGTAGCAGGTGTAAGGACTTTCAGACATGATGATGTAACCCTTGCCAGCCACAGTGGCAGCAATAGGACCAATAGAAACCCCTGAGTTGGTTTTCGACCTAGAAAGTGTGCTTGGTCTGTGAGGAAAGGAGGAAGCTGAGGCCCCAGCATTTGTATTCATCAGGCCACTATGCAGCGTCGCAGTGAGAGCCACCTCTAGCTGCCAGGTTCCAGGTACAGATAACCACAGAGGCAGACTCTCTCTGAGGAAGATGTCTAGGGGGCCTTTAGCATGTGAGCTGAAGCAGCAGATAGATAAAACTGGGTAAAACAGCTGTCAACCACAGAGAAGGAAGTGGTAGTGGTAAAAAGCCAAACTTGACCATTAGATATTTTTAGTCACATATAGAACATGAAAAGTCTTCCTGAAGACTGAGCCCCTTAATTTTAAAGAATATATTTCCATATTTTTGCTAAGATTAATTTAATACATGATTCCCACTAATCATTTGTGCGTCACCAAGCTTATGTCTGCAAAGAGCACGAAGTGTTTCCTATGGCTTCTCACACTAGATAAGTTAGATACTATTATGAATTTGTTAAGGTAGAGAAAGGACTGACAAGAAAGTTGAAATAAGGATTCAAGATTATACTAGCCAGGCATGATGAGTTTAGCCTAGAATCTTAGCTACTTGAAAGGTGGAGATCAGGGCATCGTACTCTGAGGCCAACCCAAGGAAAAATAATTTTGAGAGTTCTATCTTACCAAATGTCTGGGTACGGTAGAACCTGCCTGTTATCCCAGTTATGGGGGAAGCTTCATGGCCAAGCACAGTAGCAAGCTACTGTGCCTCCAGGCTCATCCACACGAGGAAGCACAAGTAGGAGGATCACAGTCTAGCTTGGCTCTTCCATGAAGTGAACCCTTTGATAATAAACAATGCAGAAAGGGTTGAAGGCAGAATACCTGCCAAGATCACATGTGGATACTCTTCAGACTCACCCAAATAGACTCCAATCATCAGCTGGAGAACTTTGATTTCACACAGATTGTATTGCATGGAATGAAAAATGGCAGTATGGTAAAACGGAAAGAGAACCAGCCTAAGGACTTGGAAGCAGATGTTCTCATTCCAGTTTTCCTCCCAGCTAGACTCACAACCCACAAATCATCGCACTCTTCTTACACTCATTTGTGGTGGCTGCCAGTTGGGAAAAACAACTTATTTCAAGTTACATAATAGAGTGGGTCAAACTGTTCTGATGACTAGAGGTAATGTGTATGTATGACATATTCACAACATAGAAGCAGAAGAAGGAGAGGTTAATATCTGAAGCACTATCAACATACATAATGGTATGTATATATGCCAACAATACATTTAATATCATATGTATCAAGAATATTTAATCACTTACATATTGATTTGACAAACCTTTATTGAGAGAGGAACTGACCAGAATACTCAAAGATGCATGGACATAACACAGCTCTTCCCTCAAAGCACTGACAAATGTAAACATTTTTTTTTATCATTCATTGCTAAATTTCAGAACCTAATTACTTTTTAGCATATGCTTGTCTGTGTATGAATGCATTGTACCGTTTGTTGTTTTAGGTTTCTTGGGACTGCAGACATAGTAGAGGAAACTGACATTTTTGGTTTGCGTTTTGATTTGTTTTTCACCCACTCCTAACAGAGTCTATATAACAGAGTATATACACTTTTGTTTTAAAGTACTAGGGATTGAACTAAGGGCCTTGACTAGTCAAGTGCTCTACTGTACTGAGCCACAGTTCCAGCACTTCAGTTGTTTTAGGAAATAGGGTTTTCATAACTTTGTCTCTCTGGCTTTGAATCTCTTTGTCATTCCACTTTGGCCACCTGAGTAGCTGGAATTACAGATGTGTGCCACCATGCCCAGCTAGTAATATAGCACATACTTAGCACCCATGTTTCTGTGCTGTGTCATTTAAACTTACTACAAGTGGAATTGTGGTGTTTGTTTATAAATAACTCATTCTGCAATGGTTTACCACTTTTGAAACATGCCCATAATGATTTATATCTAATAAGAGACATATATATATTTTTTTTTCTGGAAGGAGAATTGTTTCCACAAAGGAAGAAGCCACTTTCTGACCCCTTAGTATACCTCCAGTTCACCGTCCAGGTTTCAGTTGCATAACCAGAGAAGAAATGGCAGCCAGAAGAGTTGCAGCTACTTTTACTGGTGCAGTGAATACCCAAGAGAGCAAAAGATTTAATACTAGAATCATTTAGTTGACACTTCTGCCTAAATAAAATCTTCCATTTTATGTTAACCAAATAGTTTTCCTTCTCTTCCCTCGTAACAACATCAAGCAAGCCATCATTGTTTTAGCAGACTGAGGAAGGGTTCAGCCAGTCTTCTGACGAAAGCCAGCAAGGCAGGAGGTTTTCTCTCTCTCTCTCTCTCTCTCTCTCTCTCTCTCTCTCTCTCTCTCTCTCTCTCTCGTCTGATGTGGTGGTAAATGAAGGCAGAGAAACAGACCTTGAATATAGAAAAAAAAGAGAAATGTGTAGAAAAGAGGTCCTGTGTGCTTCTTTTCCTTATATTCTCTCATTTCCTTCAGCTCTAGAGGTGGAGAGTTCATTAGAAGCATAGAAATAGTGCGACAAATGGTCAGAAGGTAGAACTGAGGCAATCAATAAAATTGAGGATATGGAGGCTTTTCCTATTAT
Organism: Perognathus longimembris pacificus; assembly: GCF_023159225.1. NCBI lineage: Eukaryota > Metazoa > Chordata > Mammalia > Rodentia > Heteromyidae > Perognathus > Perognathus longimembris. The sequence continues at coordinate 141,372,196 of NC_063162.1, forward strand.
GATAACAAAGGTTAATGTAGGTCCACAGTAAAGTGATTATTGCAGATTATTTTTTTATCTAAGTAATAACATAGTCATCACCACAGGGAATTTCTTGTAGCTCTTTCATCATCCTTGGTTTGGCCATCTGCCCAGAAGAGCTCCTGGATTATAGACCTGTTAACCTGAGAGCCATTCCTCCTGCCTGGGATTTCCACTAAGAAGCTTTGCATCTTCGAAGAAAATGATTGCCCTAGCAATATTATCATTATTTATCATTTACAGGTCAGAAAAACAGACATTCAGGACCTGGGAAAGGCTGTAGCATGGGATGGGGTGGAGGGAGTTACGTGCGAATAAGAATCACTAGCTTACACAGAGTCAGCAGCAAAGACTGGGTTCATCTGGCTAACAATTGACAAGTGGCAAGGAAGGATGATTGTGGTTTTCTGTCTGGATTGTGCTAATCCCTAATACTGTAGGAGACAAGGGACACTTGTAAGAATTGGGGGAATTTGAGAAAATTAGTGAGACTCTAAAATGGCTGTTAAGATTGTATTGGAGGGAGAGATGACTAAGGTTGCCATCTTAACTTCATTCTAGCTCAGTCCTTGTAGCTATATGGCTCTGTGAGTCATAGGCTGTGTTATGCAGCTCTGGACCAGTGACATACCACCGCAAGTGCACTCACAGAAAAAAATAACTGCCTATGGAGTCTTGTCTAAATAGAAATTGAGATAAGAAAACAAGGAAAAGAGGAAAATTACTAAGCTGAGAAAATGTAAATGGCCTACTAAGGTTTCCTGTTGTTGTTGTTGTTGTTATTTTTATCCAGTTTAACAGTCAGGATATCAGAAGAAAAGTGGAGAGTTGGAATATGAAGTCGGAGTCAGAGGGCAAGATTAGGACTTCAATTTACAAATAGGTAAGATTGGCAGCAGTAGCATGGATCTCTGGGAGCAAGTGTAAGTATGGGTAGAGGGGAGTTAACAGGTCAAGGAAATGTAAGTTTGGGATATTCAAGGTGCCAATGGTGTGGGCATTTGAATTCACTGAGTAATTCATTGTATCAAAAATACAGAGGAGCCTCACAAGAGCCAAAATATTCTGGAAAGACAATTGGGTTGAACATAGATGTGGAGAAGTGGCAGAGGAGGGAGGGAGGATTTAAAGGTCACATTCACATTTTCTACTGGGTAGGAGGATATGGCTTGAACAATAAAAAGGAAGTGGGCCATAACCCAACTAGAGCAGCTGCAGGGAGAGAGAATGGGAGCAAGAGCATCTTGCTCTGGCTAACGAGCAGAGGCCCACAGAGCATCCCCAGTGGTTGCAGGGCAGGGAGGCATGGCTGCTGTGGACCGCCACCACCACGCAGCCAAAAGCAGAGAGCAAAGCTGCAACCCGTGGCAATGGTTCCAGGTTCAGGAAGGGGCTGCCGGTGGACTCACCCACGAGACAGTGTGTTTGTGGCCCCTCTACTTTCAGTCATGCAGAGAGACATGGGGCTGAGTCTCTGGAAAGGGCAGAGGCTCATTGCAAAGAGAACTGTTAGAGGTAACAAATACGACAAGAAATGTACTTAGCAATGAAATTAAATTAAACTAAAAGAGAGGCCAGTTAGAGAAGGAAAGGAAGTCAAAAGGGAGAGCTAATCACAGAGCAGATATATCCTTGCCTTTAATCATCAGAACAACTCCAGAATGGGAACGTCATGATCCTCATATTTTTTTAGGAGGACGCAAGTGAAATCATTCTTCCATGGTTGTCCCTGTCGCACAGTAAGCGAAGGGCACATTTGTCTTAACGTTCTTTCTTCTCGCCTGAAATGAAAAGAATTGTGTCTGCCTTTGCATACACACTTGGTGGACTAATTGATGACTCTATTAATTTCTAACTCGAGTGCTTTATCTTAAAAAAAAAACAACCTGAAACAAAACATCATCACCCTTGCCTAATATGATTTGACTCTTTTAAATGATAAAATGGGATATTCTAAAAACAATCTGAAGCAAATATACAAAACTGTATATGCAGATAACAATGTTTTCATTCATGAGTACTCATTTGTAAACACTTAAGTCCTTGTAAATAGAGGTAAATACGCATACTCACTTGTTCACCAAATACAAATGAATATTTCTACTTAAGAGATAGTCACCTCTACAAGACAAAACCAAGGGAAATTTTATCTGACAATTTCTATGGGAAAAAAGGATGATGAACATTCATGTTGTTTTACTACTTGGTGTTATAAGATTCCTTTGACCGTGCCTAACCAGTGGGATTATGTGTACTGGTGGTCTTTACTTGGATGTTTCTGATTGATAATCTAATTATTAATGAGGCTGAGCTTCTCTTTATTAGTTTACTTCTCATAAACGTTTCTACTCCTATGAAATTTTAGTCCCTGACTTTTTATATCTTTGTGTATTTTTCTATTGGGACAGATTACCCTTTTCTCTTTAGGACACAACAGCAGAAATGAAGCCAAATGCATCAGGCATATCAATTACAAGGGAACCCCATCCATTTATTTATATGAGACATGACATTTGTTGCAAAATACCCAGTAGCTGCTGGAGAACGTGATCTGAGGAAGGGTGGGGTGAATGTTAGATTTGATTTGAAACTATGCACGAGACACAGGGTAAGCTTGCAAGAAATGGCACTTGGAGCCCAAACAAATAAAATGTAACTTGCTAGAGAGGCTGTCTGGCTGTCTGGCTTGAGAAGTTTTATTACTGCAGCTTGCTTGCCTTTGTTTCACAATATTTATAACACTTGGCAGTTTGTTGTTCTCTCGCCTCTGATTGTATATGAAAATGGAGGTAGCTGGGCCCTGAGCCTATGAGAAAGCTGGGAGAGATGATTTGCTGTCATTTCCTAATGATGTCTGAAAATAATCATTTGGGATCCCAGATGGAAGAATACTTCTCCAAGCATGATATTTCTGGGGTTTCCTTCATTCTTTCACTCCTTCCTACCCTACTTTCTCATCATTGTAAGCACTGGGTGAGTTTCCTAGAACAGTAGACCCAGATACCAAGATGGTGTCCTATAATCTACACACATTCCCTATCTTTCTTTCAAGCCTCAGGCTTCTGGGATTCTCTACCATGTCTTTTCTTCTTTCTTTCTCCACTCTTTCCTTCTTTACTGTCCCAACGATTGAGGAGAAAGTAGGGTTCCCTCTTTTGGATGCCAGCCTCATGGAGTCCCCTATCAGTGGCGTGGTCTGAGGAGCCAGATCCCTAAACACTGAGCTCAGGGTGGAGAGCTGCCTGCCGTTCACAGGCTCTGTGAGGACGTGCGTGCATGGTGAGGAGGTTGGGGCTGGGGGACCTTTAGTCTGGATGGAGAAGAAGCAGTCAGCAAAGTTTGTGGGGACTTGGGAAGAGAAAAAGGTGGATAAACGTCCATGGGAAATTCTAAGTCATGCAGTGTTTGGAAAAGGACAGGTAGCTGTTTGCTCCAATACAATGATATAGAATATAATATTTGTAACAATACCACTATACAGTATAAAACAGTCTGCTAACAGCATTAGTCTTAATTTCTCGCCCACTTTTTTCATGTTTTTCCTTAACCTCTTTCTACTGTCATTTGCATATTTATCATGTTGACTTCTAAAATCTAATTGAGCGACTATTGAACATATTATAATCCAGGCCTAACCTTTTATAAAAGACAGATTGAGGACCCAGGGCATCATTCAGCATGCTTTCATTTCACACACACACACACACACACACACACACACACACACACACACACACACACACACACCAAGGGGGCTTGAACTCAGGGCCTGGCTACTGCCCCTGAGCTTTTGCCTCAAAGCTAGCACTACTACTTTGAGCTATACCTTCATTTCTGGCTTTTTGGTACTTAATTGGAGATTAGAGTCTCAGATACTTTCCTGCCTGGGCTGGCTTCAAGCCATGATCCTCAGATCTCAGCCTCCTGAGTAGCTAGGGTTACAAGCATGAGTCAACAGTACCTGGACAAACCTTTCATTCTTAAAAGCTGGAATCTCTAGTCTTCCCAAGTTCTAAATTGTTACTCTCCACTCAATAGGATCACTTTAACAATTTTTGACATCTGCCAAGAAGCATCTTTGCTTATATCTGTTTGACTTCAGTAGAAACCATGTATGGTTTGGCTGTTGAGAGAGTTTAAGTACCCACATTCTCCTAAGTGAGTAGTCTGTGTCAGCCCCACTTCCTATACGGACCTTGCAGCGTCGCAGTAAGACAATGTGTTCTCCTCTGCGGCAGCCCACCAAGATCCAAAAGGGCAGAGATGGCTTCTCCAACACATTTGTTTCCTTCTAACTGTCCAAGATTGCAAATGCCTTGGTCATAGGAGTAGTTTGTTTTGTCTATCTACAGGAACCCATATTCAGTAAGATTTCACATCACTGTGCTACATTGCTGAGTGCCTGTCATTGGGCATTCTCCTGTCAGGCAGGTGACAAATGCATACAGATTGGCATAATGAGTCATGTCTTTTTAGGAAGACTAAGGAAACCAAGAGAAAGTAAGAACTTATCAGAGACCCTGTGTTTGTAGGCTGGTAGTTGCTCCGCTACTTTCTTCTACATTACCGATGTTGGCTGACAGAGGAGGTTGGACCTGCAAATGCATTCTGATAGTTTCCTATTCAATGTCCCTTCTATGCTCCTTACTTTGAGATGGGTGTTTTGCCAAGAGTTGGACTAGTCAACTTGAGTACATGAATAAGAGTAATAAAATGACGTTTTTTCTTAAACACAGAGCCTCAGAGCTTTGCAGCTAACATAAATCAGAGTTCTTTCCTTGAGTATAAGTTCACATCAAAGGCATTTGACCCAATGCTGGACAATTGTGTCCCTTTTCATTGTATGTGTGTGCACATACATACGCACGTGTGTGTTGTGTGTGTGTATGTTCCCCTAAAATGTCACAATGTCTTTATTAGAAAGTTGATGATTTATTGTCTGAGCAAACAAAGCAGACATATGTTTAGTTTTGTGTAATGACTGACTTTCAGCATTGTCTTGCATCTCACTTCTGGAGTCAAAATAATGTAAATCCTTCCCCAATTCTTTCCATTTCTTTCTTCGTATGACCTTTCTTCCCATACGGTTCCTTTCTCCTGTAGTATGTTATCATCAAAACTTAGCCATTCAACTTATTTTTTTTTTTAGTTTTGCATGTTTTTCTCTTCATACTCAATGGATTTCCTATGGGAGTTAGCTCTATGTTCATTTTGTGCCTATGAACAGAGATTTCACAGAAATACAGGATACAAGGAAAGCATCGAAGACTTGGGTATACTAGACATTTCATGTTCAACCTCTTTCAACCTCTTTACTTTTTGTCCAAAAAGGAGACAGATCTAAACCACATTCATGGGCCCTGCCATTGTTTAGCTGCCAGGGGTCTTGTGTAGAAGACATGACAGTTAGATGAGCAAATGGTTACCTCTCTCCTCCTTCTGAAAAGAAACTACGGGTTTCTAGATCTCTCCACTGACCCCTGTGGAGTCACAGGAGTGTGCTACGAGTTCCAGAATTCCTTCCCTTTCCTTTCCTGCCCAGTCCTAAGAGTAATAATTACCGCTACGAGGCTGGACATCACTCTACCTATGATCACACACACCTTCCTTTTAGCTTCCTTTGGGGATTATCAGCTGTGCTGCAGGGACTTGGATTGTGGAATTTAAAAAAAGGCAAATGTCTACAACGCAGCCTGGTACATGCCTTCTGGTACATTCCACTGGGTATTCTCAGCCATGTCATTCCCTCTCTTTGGGAATCATTTCTGCATTTAACAATACACAATGGGGGCAGGGGGCTGGGAATATGACCTAGTGGCAAGAGTGCTTGCCTCGTATACATGGAGCCCTGGGTTCGATTCTCCAACACCACATATATAGAAAACGGCCAGAAGTGGCGCTGTGGCTCAAGTGGAGAGTGCTAGCCTTGAGCAAAAAGAAGCCAGAGACAATGCTCAGGCCCTGAGTCCAAGGCCCTGGACTGGCAAAAAAAAAAAAAAAAAGATAATACACAATGGGACCACCACATGGCTCATAGGTACCACAACTACCACACCAGTGTGAGTCCCTGAGTTCAAACCCCCGAATATATAATAGTTGAATGATAGCCATGGAGGTACAAAGAGAAGTCATTCTGTAGTGAGTAAAACTGTGAGTACAATACTTCTTAAAGTTCTGGTGCAGAACAAAAAGTTGTGGCAGGTTTGAATGTGTGTAAAAAGTTTTATAAATTCTCTACCATGTACTGTGTATTTATTGTATAGAAGAAAAGGCTTTTGCTAGACTCCCTTTCTGCTCTTCCCATTTCTCTTTGGCTGCTTCAATTGTTTTCCTCTCCTTTCCGGCACATTAACTTAAATGGAGCAGGTCCTGATCTCTGTGATAATTTTCATTTAGTTGGATGTTAATTATTTTCCTAGGTAGAGAAACCCCAGGATAAACCATTTTTTCACAGTTTCCCATCTAACTCTGCTGGTTTCCATTCCCATTAAGCCATAAAAGACTATTATTAAATGTTCATATTTCCCTTTACATTGGACAACTCCTTTGGAGAAAAGAACCTTCACTTTTCCTCTTAATTTCTCATGATTGAATTTTGAAATGTGTCTTGCCTGCTTCCTGTGTGAGCCAAGATATTTCATACTTCAGCCAGACCTGTGCATTAGTTAATTCAATGTTTATAAATTATGTGACTTATATAACAACAACGTGGGTGAAAAATGGTACCTTATGTAACTATTCCAGTGAAGTGCCAACTTGATATTTGTTTACTTGATGTTTGTTTAGCTCACTTTGAGTGTTCATGTCTTCAGTTTTCTACCTCCTACATAGCACTTAGTTATTTCTCTGATGGCAAAGAATCAATTCCAGTAGCAAATTAAAATGTGATGTGTGCTACTATAGGTCTTGCTGGCATATCATTCATCAAATCCCAGCCATGAATCGGATAACTGTGCATCTAGGGCATAATAGGACAAAGTTCTCAGCCCATTTCGTGCAGCTATCTATAATATAAAGCCAGTGAATGGGAACCTTGTGCTCAATGGTTCTTGGGGCTGGGAAGTTTGGGATCAGGTGCTGGTGTTTGGATGGGGGTAGTCTTGTTGCATTGTGGCATGGCGGTGATAGAAGGGCAAGCGGGACAGCCATTTCTGTTAGATCCTTATATAATGGTGTATCCATTGATGGAAGTTCAGCCCTCAAGACTTAATTACCTCTAAAAGACCTCAGCTCCCAGCACAATCCTTTTGGTGATCAGATGTCAGCCTAGGAATACTAGAAGGGACTGAACATTTAAACCACAGGATGGTAAATGGGTGTTCTGTTCTTTTCCTCTGTGTTTTCTTAAAGAGGAGCATTTTTATCCTCCTAGAGATCATGCTTTTTCCTTCTAGTTGGTCTTAGAGCATATGGCCATTGATCCAAGCAGTTATATTTGCACAATTATGGGTTTAATACCCACAAATACTGAAGTGTGAGCATTTTCCTATACCCTTTCATATTACCTTGCTAAAAATGCTATCATACAACTAACTTAGCACCAACTAATGGAGATCACTACTTTTTTGGAATCTAAATTTGAGCCTGGATCCCTGAACCTATATTATGTCGATAAAGTGTTATAAGTAACAATATAAACATTAACTACACCTGTTACTGCACACATAGTGTTAAGTCTGTGTTTTCTTTTGTATATATTATTTTATTTCACCTGAAGGAATATGGGAGATGCAGCAACCGATTATTTCTAAAGCACAGCCTCTTGGCCTTATTCTATCCCTGGTGTTGGAATCCATGCCAAAGGAAATGTGTTCCACTTCAGCCCAGCCGGATTCACCTTGGGATGGAGGGAGAGATGGGGTCATTGTCACTACTATTGTAACATAGAGAGTAATATTAAAAATAATCTTGAATAAGATGGGGAAGGGACGATGTCTTGAAAGATTGGAGTTTATTTCAGGATTCTGGAGTAGACTATGATATGGCCTTTACAGGAGGCAGAAAAGGAAAGAACTGTTAGTCAGTAGCCTCATTGTTTTGTTCCTTTCTTGGGGTTTCTTTTTTTTTTTTTTTTTGGACTTGAAATTCATATACTATTTCTTTTCTCTTTGAGCTGTTTTCTAAATGATCCTGAAGATAAATGTACTGTTTAGGAGAAATGCCAACTCTTAGTCATCTAGAAAATTAAAAAGATTCACTCTGACCTAAGATTAATAGTATAGATAGTAACAGGAAGTACAGATTGGAAATAGATCTGCTTTCGGGATCCTCCATGAACAGAACACCAATACATAAAATAGATGTCCGTGGGCTCAACACTCCCAAAGGGAGACAAGAAGCCTCTCCCACGTTAGCCACGTCTCCACTCCCTCGCCATTCAGAGGGCTTGAAAATTACTGGTGTGCTTCTGTTTCTGTTGTAGCTCCAACACACTAATATCACCTTTTGTTAGTAAAGAAATGGGGAAGCTGACAGAGGAGGCTCCACTTAGAGCCCTCTGCCTGTAGCTGTGGAGTTAGTTGCCAAGTATGTGTGCGTGTGTGCGCGTGTGTGTCTTTTTTTTTTACTTTAAACTAAAGTAATAGATCAAACAATATATCAATCTTTTTGCTTATGATTATGGTGCATATTTTATGAGAGGATGTATATAAGAGCTAGGATGAGGGTCTCTCTCTCTCTCTCCCCCTCTCTCTCTTTCTCTCTTTCTTTCTTTCTTTCTCTCTCTCTCTACTGACTCACAATGAACACTGGGCAGTCCCTCCCAGGAGGATACAGGAAAGGGGAGGTGAGGTCAGCCCTGAAACCTGATATTCAAGGAATATGGGTAGACCTTCCAACTCCTCAGAAAATCCTAATGGACGAAGTAGGTGCCTTAACTTGATTTTCAACTGAGACCAACCTGACAACCTGATTGAGGCGACAGAGTCGGATTCCCCCAAACCCCACCTAAATCTGCTTTGGGTAGGCAGCAAAGTAAGTCAGGAACTCAGGCAAGGCAGGAAGCCGGCTCTGTGAGTAGCTGCTTTTGTGTCTTGCTCTGGATGACTTTTGGTGACATCCCACTCTGATATGAATACAGAAGCTAGCACAGTGCTTTGAGTTTTGCTTATTTTAAAGTTTTTCTTTCTAAAATAGCTCCAGCAACTGAGGGTCTGACAGTTTCATTATTGCCAAATTGTTCACTGGGTTCAGCTTTTCAAGTTGTTGACTTACTGATTTAATGCTCTTGCAAATGAACTGGAAATATTAAACAAGCTGATAAACACATACGCCAGAGAAAGGAAATGAGCGTATTTGCTTGCTGTGAAATGACATTTTAATGCTATGAAAATATTAGATTATTCTTTTATGACAATTGTTTAGGGACACCTGAGAAATCAGTTCGTATCTTTTGACAAATGGAGAATGACCAGAGGCAGACTTACGTGTATGACAAACCACAAGACAAATGTAAGAGTTGTGTGTTTCTATATTGTATTCAAGCATCTAAGATCTGTTTAACTGTTGGTCAGTTTAAAAGCTTTGTTTTATTTTGTTTTGTCTTAGGGAGCATTCTAGGTCTGATAAAACAATTATCTAACGTTAAAACATTATCATCTCCATTTGTTTCTTGAATAAAATTATCATTCTATCTGGTATAAGATTTAATTAAAACTAGATCTCTGAAGTAGTTAAACATTTTGACAACTTGGGAAATTAGAAAAAGAATCCATCTACTAAAAAAATACAATTGAAATTTGACACCTTATCAGCTAAACCTATTTTAAAACTTAAATGTTAGCATTGGTTACCCAATTTGGATAAATCACAATCACTCTGTAGGGCTGTTGAATGTGCTAGAATTCATTTCATTTAGGAACACATTTTGAAGCTGCTGATGCTGGTGTCATTTAATTGTTTTTAAATGTTTCTAAGGAGAATTTAATAAATTGTTTATCCATGGCACCATGACTGAACTGATGATGAGTGGGTTGGAAGGAATGAGAACAAGGGGTGGAATAAGTAAAAGGAGGAAGTCTGAGCAGGCAAGAGAGAGGATGCAGGAAGGAAGGAGAGATGCTATCAGACTGGAGGACTCCATCCATGTCCGCTACAGGAAGGCAGAGCGTTTGGGCTACAGCACTCACAGTTCTGTTAATGGGGATCCTTTGTTGATTCCTACATGCTCATTGCAAGAAGAGGAAGCCAGGTCATCTTTTGGGGATAAGGGTGGATAAGCAAGTGCTGGAACTTGAGGAGATTCGGTATACAGGGAACATGCCTTTAATGGTGGTAGGAAGTAAGTACGCTCCATCTTCAACACAATAGACTTCCTTTCAAGACAGTAGTAACATTGTTATTCCAGAGTTTTATGAATTTGGCTGTGTGCTTTTCAGCACAGTTTTTCTGAGGCCTACTAGTTGATACAATTGATACATGTATTAAAAGTAAATAAAGCGATCAGCTTTCTAGTTTATGATTTTTCTCTTGGAAACAACTGGCCTTCTAGGTATTATAAAACTGTACAGATATTGATGAACCTGCTGAGGTACCTATGATGGGTAAAATGCCATTGGAATTATATGTGGTTTAAATACGACAGATAGATAAAAATAAAGGGGAAAGTTTGTGAAGAATTAGCTTAAGCTATATGTAAATATAAATTTATGCAGAAAACATTGCAGTGATCCTTTATAATTACAAATAGAGAGCGCTTGGGGTAATTTATACAAATATTTAGTCAATAGTGTCCTGGGCATGCTCGAACTCAGGACCACCAGGGCTACACACTTGCTAGGTAGATGTCACGTCTGTACCTTCTCACCCCACCTCTCCCTGTGGTTATTTTTATTTTTTGTTGGCCATGGGGCCTGAATTCAGGGTCTGGGCACTGTCCTTCAGGATTATTTTTTCCTTAGTACTAGCACTCTACCCCTTTGAGCCTCAGCGCCACTTCTGTTTTTCTGGTGGTTAATTGGTGATAGGAGTCTCATGGGGACTTTTCAGCCTTTGGCTGGCTTCACATGGTGGTCCTTAGATCTCAGCCTGCTAAGTAGCTCGGTTACAGGCATGAGCTACCAGTGCCTGGCTCTGTGGTTATTTTGGTGATGGTGTTCCAAGCTATATTTCTAATTTTTTCCCTGTGTTCAACTACATGGGTGCTCTTCTTCAAGGAACTTGCATTTACACGTTCGACCTAACATTTCTACACTCAAGACTACCTTACAAACAACCACTCTTCCATTTATTCACATTCTTTCATCTTTAACCTATGGGATTTCTATTCTCTTTGTAAGCTGTTCCTATTCCTTATTTTACTTAGCTTTGCAATGAATGTAGTGGGTGGGGGGATATATTAATTCCTCCTCAATTACATCCTTCACACTTTTTAGAATGCAAAGACTGTGTCTGAACTTCCTTGCACTGAGCATGTAGGTCTCTCAAAATAATTGTTGGTTTCATTCATCTTCAGACCTTCATTCACTTAACAGCATTTAATGAGCACCTATTTTGTACTAGCAAGCGACATATAACTCTCCACTACTTAATTTGGATCTTAAAACCTTTACTCCCTCCAAATAATACTTTAGAGGGAAAAGCTTACCTCTTCCTTTGTAATTGGCATGGTTAGAATTCACCTTGCTCTGGCTCACCAGACACTCTCAGGAAATGTTGCTTGCAACCAAGCCTAAAAATGGAGACCTTTCCCCACTCCAGCCCCCTTTCAGGTTTCATTGAAAAACAGGGAGTAACAGGAAATATCATGTCCCTTTAACTTCTCCAATTTTCAAAACATTGAAGGGAAATAGTTGGCACATTTAGACAAAATAAATTAATTACTTCTCTTGTTCATCTTCTTGTCCAACGCCTGGCAATAATAAACACCGAATAATTAGCTTGACTACAGAAGGAAATAAGTCTCAAGCCAATTGTTAAATGTGCCAACATATAAACTGGAAATAGTCAAGCTGGAAACAACCCTCAGATGATCAGAGACCATTTGGACCAAATTGTTAACTTTGCTGGTGATGGAGGATGGAAATCCGCAGTAACGAATCCAGGTGTCCTCCAGTAACTCAGCCTCAAGCGCCCAGTCCGGACTGGAGCTCAGACCAATACCTGCGACACTTGCTAGACCCCATTACCGCAAGGTGTGTAAGAAGAGAGTGTGAGGCCAAGCTGACGTTTAGTGAAAGTACGTTTTCTAAAATTATAACCGCACGAAGAACTATGAAAGAAGATAGACTTGATTCCAGAAAGGAAAAAGAAAAGATGAAAGAGAAGAATGAGGAGGAGGAAAAAGAGGACAAGGAAGAAGATAGGAAGGGGATGTGGGGAGAGAAAGGTGAGGAAGGGAGGTGGAAGGTTTAGGAAAAGAAGAAAGACACATTGTGGTTCCCTTCTTCATGGGTTTGGTAAATAGTTGCATTAGAACTGGAAGACAAATGCATAAGCATCATTGCAAGTGGTAAGATCTTTTTATTTTCATTTTGTCCCTTCCACCACTTGCATCTGTATTTGCTTAGAAGCTCTGAAGGGCTGCAGGAAGCCAGCATTGGTAAAACTCTGAACTCCCTGACTCTGCCTGGAACAAAAAACAAAACAAAAACTATTTGAAAACCGCAGCATTGTTTGCATGATTGTTAAAAGGGCTTACTGGCTGGCTCGTTTTATTACTGACTGATCTGATATTTGGTCATTATGCATACTGAGCATTGGAGGGAGAGCCCAACTACCGTTTAAAGAAGAATGGCAGTATCATCCCCACTTGTCTGGCCTCTCTTTTTTTCTAGTTCAATAAAGATTGTCTTTCAGAATCAGAGAAATCCACTGCAGATAAAAACAGGAGCAAAGAATTTATGTTCTTCAAATGAGGGTGAAACCCTTGTTTGTTTCTTCAATCTGCCTTCTCCCTTCCGTGTTGGGGGAAGTGATTGGCATCTATGTTCATTTCGAGGCTCTCTCCAATCTGTCCTCCTTTTTGGAATCCTTGCCATGTTTTATCCAAACGAGAGGATAGCAGCATCAAATACCTTATATATCTTGTTTCCAGAAACAGTAGCCTGTGGAGCCTCCATGATTTATTCCCTCTCCTTCTGTTAGGGACATAAAGGCCTGATGCTTGCCAAGAACTCTGCTTTTCCAGGCCAGTGATTCCATTCCCTCCAGCATTTTCTCAGATTTGATTTCTTATGGAAGAGAAAAGAACATAGTTGATAGTCCTGTCAAATGAGGGCCCCGCGTTGAATAACTTTGGCAGGACTTTGCACAATGCTTGTGACCAAGATTTGAATATTTGGGGAAGGTGTTAGAGTGGTGGCCATCATGGTTATGATCATGGTGGCGTTGACAAGGGCCATTGGTTTGTTGGTGGTGGTGAGGAGAGTGATGATGGTGGTGATGATGATGATGAGAAAAGATATGACCAGATTTTAAGATTATAAAGTGACAACAAGGAATTTAAACCAGTAGTGCACTATTTGGATAATTCTTAAGAATGGAAAATTAATGAGTTGCCTTTCTTGACAACAAAACAGTTCATATCATCTCTTTTACTTTCTACTGTGCTCTCAAAGTTTTTGTTATGTGTGAGACCTTCTCATAAATACAAGGAATTAAATTAGCTAGTATCATGTGTTCATATCACCTGAATATTTCTCTCAAGCACTCAATACTTATTTTGCCACTCACAAGATTGTCACGGGTTCTGTTGTTGCTGTTTTTCTTGGTTTTTGTTTTGTTTTGTTTTGTTTTCTTATTGATAGTTTAGTTGAGAAGTTACAATATTCATCCATCCTACAAATATTTATTAAATGCCTGTTATGTGCTAGGAGTTGGACTAAGCAGAAGAATTAGAGTGTCTGCCCCACTTTCTAACTGAGAACACAGAATTGCAAAGCTGATCACCCATCAAGAAGTTCATTGCAATGAAAACATACAAGTATACTGAAAATAGATGGGACAAACTCCAGGTTTCACTTGAGTAGTGAAAGAGAAGGCTTTACTTGAGAAATGAGCCTTTGAACCAAGTCTTGGACAATTTAAGCAGAAAGCTTTTCCATATAGAAGAAAGAGGGCACACAGAAGCACACGAACATATGTCTTGTTCCAGTGAGTGAGGCAAATTCCGCATTGCTCTGGAAAGTGATGGAAATAACAGCACAGTGTGGAAGAATGCAGTGCTCACTTCAGACAAGCCTGAAACTAAGGCAGGGGGCATTGCAGGGAAATGCCTGGAGGCCAGTCTACACTCAGATGCTATTCTCTGCTGACTAATTTCAACAACCCAATGACACATTTGAGTGTGAGAAAGATCAATGAGAAACAAGCATAAAAACCATATCAGGGAGCCAGACCGTGGCGGCTCATGCACACAATCCTAGCTACTCAGAAGGCAGGGAGCTGAAGATCCTGGCTCAAAGCAAGCCCAGGCAGACAAATCCATGAGATTCTCATGTGCAATTAACCAGCAAAATGCTGGAACATGTGGCTTAAGTGGTAGAGAGCCACACTTGAGTAAGAAAGCTAGGCAAGAATATGAGACCTGAGTTCAAGTCCCTATGCAAGTATACACATATAAACACACACACACACACACACACACACACACATACACACACACATCTTATTAGGTAGGTAGACTTTGAGAGTAAAAAGTGATTAGAGATGCTAAACTAAATATAGTGATGTAGAAATGTATGTAAAGGGGTGACTAATACATAAAATAGAAAAGGAAATATCTTATGAGGTAAAAAAGTAAAATTGTACGAAGATTGGAGCATGTTCCAGGTTTCTGGAGCTGACAAAAGTAAAACAATGTGTTCTCAGTTGCTAGATTTACGCAATTTCAAAACTAAGTACATTAACGTTCCTAAGAGTGAGCAATAATGGAAGATTAGTTTTTTAAGGATTAAAGTTGAGATATGAGATATATGGTACTTACAGGCATCTGAGAAAAGGTAATTTTCCTTAGCGACTGAAGACTTACTTTCTTGTGTCCCATTTATATTGTAGAGTCACTTTGCCCACAAAGATGGAGGGAATTTCCTTCATCTTGCACTGAAAAAGTCGTGTAAGAGGATGAGACATACGATGCAAGTAAGAGAATAGCCCATCCCCACATACCATTATATTTCTAGTTGTTGAAATCTGAAAATTCTCAACCATAGAGTCCAGCAGAGGACAGTAGAAGAGGAAAGGACACAAAAAAGGGAAGTAATTAGTGATTATTTTCACAAAGATGGGGAATTAAGTCAGAGAGAACAATGTTGCTTTCTGGCTGGAAAAACTAATCTTCAGTAAATGACAATAAAACTCCATAATAAAAATCACCACAGAGAAATTCTCAGATATTAAAATGTCATTTTTGCTGCCATCAGACCAGGTGTTTAATATCACAGGACAGGAATTTGATATTTTATTAAGAGTGCTGTATCATTTTCATTTCCTTGTATCTCTTCCTATCATCATTATTTTTTGCAAGTTGATAGGTGTCTCAAACAAAGCCTACAAGATTATTAGTGACCATAAGAAAAGAACTAACTGACAGAAATGCAGGGAGAAAATAGAGTAGAATAGGGTTATCACCTTCTCCAGCCATGTTATGGTTATATCATGAAAACTCCAGTACTCTCAAGGACCATAGGGTTCTTATTCATGCTTCAAGAACATATTGAGGTTCTTCTATGTAAAATAACATGGAATGCCCATTGCATTCATTGTTTGATTCAGAAGAAAAGGTATGGGGGGCCCACTGGTGACTCATGCCTGTAATCATAGCTACTCAGGAGGCTGAGAGCTAAGGACTGTGGTTGAAAGCCAGTCCAGGCAGGAAACTCTGTGAGACTTTAACTACCAAAAGGCAGAAGTGGAGCTGTGAGTCAAGTGGTAGAGTGCTAGCTTTGAGCAAAAAATGTCAGGACAGTTCCCAGACCCTGAGTTCAAGCCCCAGGACTAGCATCAAGAGAAAAGTCTATGCTTCTAGAGATATGAGTGATCTTTCCAATGATGTTCAAGGTCAAGACCTTGAAAGGAAGGAGATGGCATGAAAGGTAAATTGTGACTAGGTAATCATATGCACATCATGTGCAAGCCTAGGTTAACTAATACTGAGTAGGTTTGGGGAATATTTAAGAATTCTCCAGGCTGAATTTTCAAGTAGACAGCAATAAAGAATATCCTGTAAAGGGTCCTATGGTTGAAGACTTCTGTATTTCTAAGTTCAGATGTGTGAAGATCTTAGAAGATTTTGGAGATAAAATGTGTTGGTATTACTTTTTTATGAGTGGTAATTTATTATGGCTACTAGTGGTGATGAATTTAAGGAACACACCCTATTAGTAGGGGCTTACTGCTAATTGTAATGCTTTGCCATTCATAAAACAGTCATGTGAACCCTAGTAATGCTGTATGATGTAGGGAACCCCAGCATCCTTCGTGTTTCCCAGATTTATAAACTGAGAAGGAAGACAAGTAGGCCTGTCTTACTTTGACTCCAAGGAAGATTGTCTGTTCGGGTCAACTATAAGCTGATGTGAAAAGAGAATGTCATGTTCTCCCCTCTGGAATTGAGTCAACTTGATCCTGAGACAATGCTTGTAATTCTCTTCTTAATTTACTAGTCTATTTGCTCTCTCTCTCTCACACACACACACACACACACACACACACACACACACACCCCTCCACTGTCAAGGATGTTCATTTGTTTCATTCCATTCATAGATGTTTGTTTCTGGAAACAAACATCATCTACTGACTGCATTCACAGTACAGTTGTTTTGCCATGAACATGCGTCAATTCCCATTGCACTGTGTGCTACTAGCACTATTGGTTTTCTGAGAGAGAGAAGGATGCAAGCAGATAACACCATTGTGGGAGAAAGAACGTCTATGTTCCCGAAACAAGAATCTCTCCACGTGACCTTCTCCCAAAGCAGATTAGTAAGAAAATTGTGAATAAATTATCTCAAGCATCCTCCTTACCCACATAACTAGGAGTTTAATATGCTTTATAATCAGCCATGGCTGGCATGATTATATGGGCAATGTGACAGTCATTCTCAATAGGGTAGATGTCTATGGTACAGGCAAATAGAATCTCCTTTGGTTTCCTAAACCTCTCTCATTTATCATGTCTTCATCTTTTGCCACATACTGGTTGCAATGGTAGGCACTATTGTACAATATGAAATAATACATATTCAGTTTCTTTAAGCAAGAAAGGTGTGAAAAAGCCACTGTTACACAGCTAGTACATAGTATAGGGAAAGTAAAGAAGAGGGCACCCATTGCAGTTTTGAGGTATTAGATAGAAGGCTCCCACAGACATGACTTTAAGGAGTGGTCTTGAAAGGTTTCATCCAGCATAGGAGCAAAGCAGGCAAGTGAGTTGGTTGCTAATGATAGACTCTCTATTATTACAGTCCACAAAATTAATTTTGCGGTGAATATACCACAAAATTAAACAGTCCACAAAAATATAAGTATGGCAAACTTCGATTGTTACTGTACTCATAAAGAATCGATTTCTTGTTTCACTTAGTATCGTGTTTCCAAACTAGATACCACGGTGTAATTTTGCTATGAGATGTCAATACATAAACTGTGGGTGAAATGTTCCCTGTTCAAATAGTTTGGAGAATTGCGGAAATAATTGAAGTTTAAATGGTCCCTCCATTGTAGTCTTTTTAATACGTATTTAATACGTGCTAGTATGCACTGTGGCTCATTTGAAGAGGAACTGACCCCAAAGTGATTTGACAGTGAGATGGTTTATTCCAGCCTGTGGAACTCATGTCCCACAGAGCAAATATTGTAAACCCTGGCTTCACATCCCAGCAATGTGATTAAAAACAATTCTGATGCTAAGGTTTCATTGCACAGCATCAAGAATTGCACCTGTGAGCATGTGTATTTCAATTGTATTTTTTAAGTGAATTATTTGAAAGCTACAAAAATAAAGTTTGGAAAGCATCTCTAATGCCTTCAATGCTCAGAGAAATGATGTTGAATAAAACAATGGAGTTTGGGCTGGGAATATGGCCTAATGGCAAGAGTGCTTGCCTCGTATAATGAAGCCTTGGGTTTGATTCCCCAGCACCACATATATAAACAATGGCCAGATGTGGCGCTGTGGCTCAAGTGGTAGAGTGCTAGCCTTGAGCAAAAAGAAGCCAGGGACAGTGCTCAGCCTGGAGTCCAAGGCCCAGGACTAGCAAAAATAAAATAAATAAATAAAAATAAATGGAGTTTGCGCCTGTTGAAGATGGGATTCTGTTCCAGTCTTCCAATGCCTTTTGTAAGGAAGGACTTAGCACCTTAGAATCCATTCCAGCATTGTGTGCAGCTTCCCTGAGAGCTTTGAGAACACTGGACCTGTTGTAACTTGAGCATTTGCTTTAGTTCTCTACGTGGTATTTCACATACATTACCACAATTATACTAAGGCATATACTGATCATTCACATAGAACTCGATTGCTGTGCAGGTCTCTGTGGATGGTGTCAGTACATTGACACTTTGCAAGTTTAATTGGCAATAATAAGCTTTTACATTAAAATAAAAAGTTAATTGGTGATTAAGACAAAAACAAGCTTTTCTGTATTCTAAATAAGTCTTTTCTGTATTCTAAAGCATTAAAAATGGAGACTATGGTGATCTTTAGAAAAAGAACCACCCTTTCTTGTTTCTGGTATAAACTGATTGATTCTCAATAATGACATCCATTCCTGTATCCTAGGAATATATGAAAATACAATCAACTCATTAATGCATGCCTCATATTTAATCAGAGAGGGAAAAGGAAAATACAGTTCTTTGAGAGCAGCCCTGCACTCACTCCCAAGCTAGCTGTTAGCAATAGAACAATGGCTTCTCCACATTTTTCTCAGAGAATTCTACCAAATCTTCATGATCACATTTACTTTTATATGCTTTTGTTTTCTTGAGAGTAATTTCAGTACATTCACCGCAAAATTAATAGAATGGTAGAGAAATTTCCTATAGACCTCTGACACATATGTGAACATAATGGTCCTCACAACCATTCCTTCCCTTTAGCTACATTAAGATTAACAATTGACAAGCCTATTCTGACCTCTCATAATCTTCCTGATGCCAAAGCTTACATTAGGATTCACCCTTGGAACTGTACATTCTGTGAACTTGAATGTACAAACATGCAATGGTACATTTCCATTATTATGGTATCATTGCCTCTTTTCTCATTGCTCTAAAAGTCTTCATTGCTTTTTCTAATTATCCAACACTAACCCTTGTATAAAATTGATCTTTTATTCTTTTGCCCTGATGTGTGTGTGTGTGTGTGTGTGTGTGTGTGTGTGTGTGTTGTCAGTTGTGGGACTTGAACTCAGGGCCTGTCCCTGAATTATTTTGCTCAAGGCTAGCACTCTACCACTTTGAACCACAGCACCACTTCCAGTTCATTGGAGGCAAGAGTCTCACGGGTAAGAGTCTGCTCAGGCTGGTTTTGAACCATGATCTTCAGATATCAGCCTTCTGAGTAGTTAGGATTACAGGTGTGAGCCATGGGTGCCTGGCTGATTTGTGATTTTTTTAGAATGACTTTAGTTGGAATCATTCAGTATGTAGTCATGTTATATTTGTTTCTTTTACTTAGGACTATGCACTTAAGATTCCTGTGTTTGTTTTTGTTTTTGTTTTTGTTTTTTTTTTGGCCAGTCCTGGGCCTTGGACTCAGGGCCTGAGCACTGTCCCTGGCTTCTTCCCGCTCAAGGCTAGCACTCTGCCACTTGAGCCACAGCGCCGCTTCTGGCCGTTTTCTGTATATGTGGTGCTGGGGAATCGAACCTAGGGCCTCGTGTATCCGAGGCAGGCACTCTTGCCACTAGGCTATATCCCCAGCCCACTCTGTGTCTTTTTATGGCTTCGTAGCCATAACATTTCATTATCTTGATGTACCACATTTTTCTTATTTGTTGACCTATTAAAACGCATTTTGGTTGTTCCCAAGTTTTGGCAATTAGGAATAAAAGCACTATAAACATCAATGTCCAATAGTTGTTGTTTTTTTAATGAATGGAGCTTTTTTTTACCCCTTTGGATAAACACCAAGTAATGAGATTTCGAGGTGATATGGTAAGAGTCTATTTATGTTTGCCAGACACATCAAGCTACCTTATAAAGTGGCTGTAACGTGTCTTATTCCCACCAGATCAGCATTCCTGTTACTCAACATCCTTTACAAGTTCTGTATTTTCAATATAGTACCATGAGTACCACTGTTGCATTTATTTACCCTTTGGCCCATCATTTGATCAGTTGTTTTCTTGTTGTCAAGTTTTAGGAGTGTTTCTTTATATTTTGTATAATAGTCCTTACCAGATTATTTTCCAGCCTGTAGATTGTCTTCTCATTGTTTTCCATAGAGTACAAGGTCCTAATTCTAATGAAGTCCATCTTATAAATTATTTCATTTACCAATGGCTTTACGCATTTGGTAAATTAGAACTCAATACTTACTCAAAAGCCATCACCATAAACAAAGTCACCTAGATTATCACCTATGATATTATTTAGAAGTTTTATAGTGTTGCATTTTAAATTCAGGTCTATGACCTGAGGCAATTCTTGTGAAAAGTTCAAAGTTTGTGTCTAAATTCATGGTTTTCCATGCGAGTGTCCTGTTGCATTTCTGTTTGTTGAAGAACATCATTGCTCCATTGTATTGCTTTGTTCCTTTGTCAAGGATTGTCTGGCTGTATTTCTCTAAAAGCCGATTTCTAGGATCTCCAATCTATCCCATTTGTCTTTTTCATTGCCAGTGCCATACTGTCTTATTTGTATACACAGGGAATGTTTACAATAAACTGTTGTGGCTGGTACCCTCCTCTTCCACATCAGAACATCGCCAGGCTTGGGTCTCCGTTCCAAAATACCAATCTGGAGGTGAGAGGAGGAGGTACATCGTTCTGAAAGATATGAACAGATGAACAGTCTTCTGGTTTTATCTTTCTGTGCTGGAACTTCTTTTCCATGTGAACCTGACAGAATTTTATATGTTCTATCTGCTTTCAGTGATTCTGTGTGAAGGAACTTAGCAAACATAGCCTGTCATGGTGGTCAAAGGGCAGCACCTCTCCTCATTTCTTCACTACAGTCAAAGTTCTAATTCCACTACTCACAGGCTTCTTTCAGGCAACAGGCCTTGCCTCCAGCCATGTTTCCTAGACTTATTTTTCAATTTCTTTTCTCAGGTTTACTCACAATGTCAGACTTCTGTGTTTCTGGAGAAGTAAGGCTTTGTTCCAAGTGCACGTATCTCAAGCTTTAGTTCCTAAGTCCTTCTCCAAAGAATTCTAGTATGAGTCTTTTCCTTAAGCAAGTGAATACACTGAATTTTCTTATTTAGGAACCATTTGTAATTATTCTTACTGTTTTCCATATATAATTTGGTCTTTCTTTTTCTATGAGGTTATTGGCAAGATGAATACATGGTCTGGATTCTACCTATCCAAGGATGTGTCTTAAGTGCTTCATATTCAGTGAATTTCTTTTTATTTGTTTTAATACTCAGTGGGTTTTAAAAGAAAAATAATATAATTTGTAGATAATACATGGCTTTATTATGAAGTCACAATAATACTTTGGGAATGTAAGTGTATCGGGTTAAATTGAAATCAGTTGCTGTTATAAATGTTTAAAATGCAATTAATCAGGCCAGGTATGGTATAGCTCATGACTGCAATCCCAATATTTGGGAGACTAAGGTAGGAGGTTTGTGAGTTCCAGACAAGCATGGGCTACATAGTAATATTCTCTCTAAAAAAAGAAAACTAGAACACAGAAAAACCAATTAATGTAGATTTTCATCTTTTATTAACTTAAGCTGTCAAGAGACCAACCACAAGCTAATTAAGTCTTACAGGCTATTCCAAATCATTTTGATTCCATGTGAGGAGAAATATCCATAACTACTATCTGGAGCTAGTATGCATTATGTCTGAATATTCTCAGTTCTTTCCATTGCAAATTTTTCTGTACTTTCCTCATTTCCCCTAGAAGAAATGGTTAAGTATTTTCAAGTTCTATGCTCATGTTGATTTCATAGAACATAACTAATATGAATAATCAAGATTGACTTTCTTCTAACAGAATCACTTTAAGAAATTGGATCATGCATTTGTGAGAGCTAGCAAGGATGGAATCTGTAGGGCAAGCCAGAAGACTAGAAACTCAAGTACAAATTCATGCTGCCTTCTTGAGATAGAAATTCTCTAGGAAACTTTATTGCTTATTCCTATGGAAGAGGCCCTCTGGTATTACCAAAGGAAATACATGTACTTAAATCCAACTGATTGTAGATGATAACTATTTTTATAAATTACCCTCACCATATTTGGCTAAATAGCCCATATTTGGTTAAATAGCTGAATATTCTACCTCAAGCAAGTTGGCTCATCAAATTTACCATCATAACCACATAATCATGATAGATATTGATGGACTTACAGTAAGCTCAGTTCTTATGCAGTATTTATTTATAGACATATGCTATAATTACCTTTATATAAAAAGAGTGAAAGAGACAAAGGGGGTAATGAACAGATGAGAGACAGAGAGAGAGAGAAAGAGAGAAAGAGAGAGAGAGAGAGAGAAGACAAACAGACACACAACAGGTCAGAAAGTTTGCAAAATCAGGGAAACAGCTTTGTAATGACAGCCCTCTGACTAATGAGTGTTAGTTTCTTATCTAGAAATGAGGATTAAAAATAGTACTGCCCTTGACATTGGCTTTTTCTTTTTAGATATTCAAACAAAAGTTATTTCTTCTCAGGGCTACCTCCTTGGGGACTCTAGAGAGAGGCCTGAGGCTTTGCTCACACACACAATTTCCTTGAAGGTGAAATCAGAGCCCCGTGGCTGCCACATTGAGAAGGGCCGGGAATGGCCAGCTGTGGGAATGCAGCCAGCTCTAGCCCAAGGACTTTGACTTCTCACTAAAATAAATCCAAGCTAGAAAAACCATGGGAATGGAGTAGGTAAATAAATTTTCATACCAAATCACCAATAAAGGAACGCTTTTACAAATATCCATTAGCCTCAGCTTCAAAATTCTATCAAATGGGGCTAGGAATATGGTCTAGTGGTAAAGTGCTCTCCTCATATATGTGAAGCCCTGGGTTAGATTCCTCAGCACCACATATATAGAAAAGGCCGGAAGTGGCACTGTGGCTCAAGTGGTAGAGTGCTAGCCTTGAGCGAAAAGAAGCCAGGGACAGTGCTCAGGCCCAGAGTTCAAGCCCCAGGACTGGCAAAAAATAAAACAAAAAAAAAATTCTATCAACTGGGAAACCCAACCTCCAACCAAAGGGGGAAAAATAGAGATTAGGAAAAATATACATCTAAAAACTTTCCATACCTAGTGTTTTCAAGAAGAAAGCACTCACAAATTCAATAGCCATGTAGAAATCATAGCTACCAACTGAAAAGTAACCCCCCTAAAATCAAGTGAATTAAACTCAAAAGTGAAAAATTACAGTAGTCCACGATACTAAAAACAAAAGTTTTGGTGTGGCAATCTCCACTGTTTTGTTAAAAGGTTCCACACTTTCAAGAGATTGCTACGATGCTGTATAATGCAGAAGAAGACTAATGAAGAAAGTTGTCACGCAAACTTTGCTCCTCTCCATTCTCTCCTTGTCTCTAAGCACATGCTCATTTGATCCAACCCCATCCTTGACCTCCATGTTACAAAATGACAGGCTTGGGGAAGCATCGAGGGACATTTAAAGCAAAAATAACAAAGGGTCAGAACACCAACTTCACTGGTGTGACAAAGAGTTGGTCATGTATTTTGCATTCATTCTTACTGATGTTTGGTGGGTATTCCATTCACATGTGTGTGTTTTTAGTTATTTTGGCACCACAACATAACCATCAATATTATTCCCTTGCTCAATGAACCACATTCTATAAGCCACATAAATTCTTTATTTGATGTGGAGGTTTTAATTTGGTTATAAAATACTCACTTTTTAAAGTGCTTTGTGCTGCTTTCTAACAACCACCACCACAACACATCCAGTATTGTTGTCTTTACCCAAGGAATTGTCATAATTACTAGGTTGTTTTCATGATTGCACATGACTAAGGCAAATAAACAATTTAGATATGCACTTTTAACTCAGAAGCATCTTATATGCTGTGATAAAGACTAACTTATGAGTAAAGCTAGGTTTATCATAATCATTGTTTAATATGGATTGAGTTAAGTTTAATAAAGGAAAGTACAGAAGTTTATGTTCTGCATTTATTTTGGAAACCATTCCATTTCAAATAGAATAATGCATTTGGAAACAAGAGAATGGCCACTCAGCTGACACAACAATCCATTTCAGAGGTGAGAAGGCTGCACAGTAAGATAAACTTTCACCACAATTCCTATACAAGTATAATTTTAAATATTATAGCACTTATATACTGAAAGAGGCCAAATTAAAACAATAGTTTTTATATATCACTCTCTCCTATACATATTATATGGACATAGCCAAACATAAAATTACTAATTTTTAAACATATCCTGCAAGCATATATGATACACACACACACACACACACACACACACACACATATATGCAATTAGAAATTCAGGGATAGGGCTGGGGATATAGCCTAGTGGCAAGAGTGCCTGCCTCGGATACACGAGGCTCTAGGTTCGATTCCCCAGCACCACATATACAGAAAACGGCCAGAAGCGGCGCTGTGGCTCAAGTGGCAGAGTGCTAGCCTTGAGCGGGAAGAAGCCAGGGACAGTGCTCAGGCCCTGAGTCCAAGGCCCACGACTGGCCAAAAAAAAAAAAAAAAGAAATTCAGGGATAACAACATCCATTCATTGTGATAACAAAAAATAAACAAAGTCAGCCTTACAATGGTAAAAACATATCACCAAGTGCTGGTGACTCATACCCATAATCGTAGCTACTCAGGAGGTTGAGAGGTGAGGATCGTGGTTTGAAGCCAGCCCAGGCAGGAAAGCCTGTGAGACTCTTATCTCCAATTCACTACCAAAAGAGCCGAAAGTGGAGCAGTGGTTCATAGTGGTAGAGCACTAGCTTTGAGCAAAAAATCTTGGGGAGGGCATCCAGCCCCTGAGTCAAGCCCCAAGCACACACATACACACATACACACACACACACACACACACACACACACACACACAATTTACAACAGGGAAAGAGACTGCTACCACCTATGAATGGAAAACCCAGAAATAATCCAAGTACATAGAAGTATTTAGCAGATGATAGTACCCGTTTTTCAAGTTTGCAGTAAAAATTTTACATTTTCAAAAAGTGTAAATTATCTAATTAAATATTTCTGAGGTAACTTTAAAACATTTTTGGGTAAAAAGCCAGTATTAGATATCTTCATACTTTATCCTAAATATGCCACACATAAATTTCATTTTAGTTTAAAACATTTGAATTTAAGAAAATTGTCATTAAATATTTACTTCTTCAGGATGGAGAAAGTCTTTTTGACACCATAAAGTTAAGTATCAATAGAATACACGCCCCCCCCAAAAAAAGTGTTCTGTAAAATACAAAGGGTAAATTTTTAAATGCCAACACTACTACTTACATCTTTCCCAGTACCATGATTCCACTTTAAAGCCACTCTTCCTTTCTTGGGTTTACTAATCTTGTAGGTATACCTAGTCCTGGGATTTCACTATGGAGAAAGACTATTCTCATGGTTTATCTTACAAGGTTACTGCTGTGTTCACTCTCTAATGATGTCTGTGCTATATGCATGGATCAGTTTGCCGTGGGTAAATAGGACAAATGGTTAAGAACATAAGAACTATGCCTTCACAAGTCACCAGCAGGATAGCCACAGCCTCAGATGGACTCTTTCGTTTATCAGATTCATAAAGTTCTTTGAATCAAGCTTCCTCTTGTTACCAATCACAGGCAAAGGTTATAGCTATCGATTGCTTCATGAATATCTCACTATCATAACAATTACAGCCATGACATAAAGTTATCTCTATTTATCTTAATAAAGTAATCAGAGACCTATAAAATTAAAGCCATATGTGAAATGTTAGCTGACCTTTTGCTTTGTGTGTTAAGAGTGGAAATGATGTATCACAAACAGAAATTTATTAATGAGATTATAATATGGTGACTAAACTGAATATGTACTCATTGAGATGAAGTACTGGAAATGCATTTTTAATGTTATAGAAGAATGGTTATGATTGTCTTTATTTGAAAGTGAATGCCCAAGGCTAAAAAGAGTGGGTGGGCTGAAAGTCCAAATTTTTGCACTGAGACATTTTGCTCTCATTTGAGTGTTTTTAATGTGGAACTAGGCTTTTAAAATTGGAATATATAGAACAATCCTCGATCTTCTAATGTTTTCAAATCTCGAATAACTGATTGCCATGTTGGGAGCCGACTTCTATTAGGCTTTCACCTTTCCAAGGGCTATCAGTCATTTGATGTGCAAATGCACACTTTATACCAGCCTTCATCCTACCTCTTCCAGTTCCCTGCCTGGTCCACGAGTCAGTGCTCTGATACAGCGTGCAGTCTACAGCTGTTACCTATTCTATGTGCCTGCGGGAGAATGAATGGAATGATTACGTGTGTGTGTGTGTGTGTGTGTGTGTGTGTGTGTGTGTGTGTGTGTGTGTAGGAAGGTGAACCATTAGATCTAGCAGTAGTATAAGTCCACAAATATAAAGTTTTTGACAATGGTAAATAAATCCACACAGTTGCCTGACTAACTTGATTCTAATAGCTAGGGGGGAAAAAAGTGATCAAGTGAATAGTCAAGCTAAGTGGATGGTTCTTATGGGTCAGATATGAATAATTTCAAACTTTTTTCTTTTGTTTTGTTCCTTTAATGTTTTAATTTGAAAGTTTGCAGAAAAAAATGCAGCTGAGGTGTGGCGGTTCATACCTATAATCCCAGCTGCACAGTAATGTACCTAGGACGCTTAGGGGTAACGTCAGCTCTGGATAAACAGTGCAGAGCACTATCTGAAAAATATCTAAATCAAAAGGAGCTCAGGATGTAATTTGAATAGGAGAGCTCTTGCCTAGCAAGTAAAGACCCTGAATACCATAGTATTATCAAAACAGGAGAGAGAGAGAGAGAGACAGAGAGAGAGACAGATAGAGTCAGAGACAGAGAGACAGAGACAGAGACAGAGATAAGAGAAAGGGAGGAAGGAAAAGAGTAAAGAAGGAAGGAAAGAAGGAAGTAAAATTTGTAGTTACTTTCAGCTGTCAGTATTCAAAGACACAGGGAAGATTGTAGCAAAGGAAAATTATCTCATACATGAATATCAGATGTTTTTAACTGAAGAAAAAAACACACAGTAAAAAAAAAAATTAGCAGACATACGTGTACATTACTTCAGGCACAAAATTTGCTAATGCAGAACAGAATATACAAGCCATTTTATTCCCGTCTGATCTTGAAGAGTATATTTGGTGTTTTATAATACAAGTTGTTTTAATTAAAAAATACACAACTTTCTTTACCCTTTGTAAATGATTGCATATATTATCGTCACTCTGCACTTCACTTCCACGTCACTCCCTTGTTTCAGAGCTACTTAGGCAGCGATTCACATGGTACAGGAAGAAAGGATGGAAGTCATTGGAACACTATTTCCAGTCTGTTCACTAAATAAGCCCAGGATAAAATCGCTGGTGCAGAGGTGTCAATTAATGGAGGAAGCAGATGGTAGAGACCAGACTGGGTGAGAGAAAAACCTTACTCCAAGGACCAGCCTTCAGTGTGCCATTCGAGGGGACCCGCAAATGAACTTGCCACAAAGTCATTTCCCTCCTCTCACAAGCGACCTCCTTCTCCAGTGCTGAAGCCATGTTTTAATGAGGTGGTAGGCAAACACAGGGCTTGACTGGGAGAATTAGTTCATGCTTGTAGGTTTTCAATTTTGAGAGCAAAATGAAGACACAGATAGCAATTTGAATCTAATTTTCAAGCTTGCATGGATGAAGGGTCACAGAAGGAAGCTGAGATGTATCAGGATATCTGGTTGTGGGAGGAATGCATATCATAACAAAGAAACCCAACTGGCACAAAGCAGCTGCTCCTACAGGAAGGTCATTAACACCAATGGAGGAAGATGAAAGAGACAGAGAGAGACAGAGAGAAAGAGAGAAAGCCAGCTTTTCCCATTGAAGGTACACGGGTACAGTATTTAGGAAAATGCAGATCTCAGGAAGAAACAGGAACACAGTGCTGATCTGTCAACTGGGATTGTGGGTATCCTAAGAGAATTAGCATAAAACTAGAACCCTAAATCAGGCACAGTGGTACATGACCTATAAATTCCAGTTCAGGGCCTGCCTGGGTGACCTAGTAAAACACTGTCTAAAAATATATATATATATATATGTTTATATTGTATATATATTATACATATATAACATACATACAATCCTAAAAGTTTGGGGGTGGGGCAAAACATAATTTTAGAGTCACAGTCCACCCTCCCTGCCACAGAGGACAGAGCTAGGAGAGGGAAGGCCACCTCTCTGGCAGGAGAATGCCAATTATTGTACCATCACAAACCCCTTTCCTCTTTCTCCTAATTTAAGACCCACACCACTGTTTCAAAACAAACAGCTCCATGTAAGAAAGGAAGAGGTGGTGTGGGTGGACAATGTGTCTCCTGTCAATCTACTTCTACTTGAATTCTTAAGGGAGACACCATCTTGTATAACTAAGCATTTTAGTTTTGAGATATGGAGTAGTGCCTCCAAAGCCATAAAAAAAGTCCTCTCTCTCTCTCTCTCTCTACACACACACACACACACACACACACACACACACACACTGGCTCAAAAGGAGAAAACAACAGAACTGGCTACTAGTTAGTTAAAACAAGCAAGTAGGCTGTTTGCACAAAATTAAGGGCAGCAGGGAGATTCCCTCAACTGCTTTTATCAGGCAGCATCACAGCCTAAAATGGTAGGAGATCTTCACTTAGATAATTTGATCATTTGAGACATTCCACACGGTAGGTTTAACTAGGCCATTTCGTTGGCCCATGAACCTCATTCTCCCTCCTTCTTTGTAATTATTTTCTTTTCATCATGTAACCTAACTATAAAAATCCCAGGAGGGCTCCTAATAAAGTTGCTAACTAGTTACCATCTTTGAAATCATGTGCTTCATAGATACTCACAAACCATGCATGCCATATTTTGCTCTGATTAGTCCTATAATCCTCTGTAATTTGCTCCACACACAAGTAAGTAAACTGAACAGAAAATGTAGGCCAACTTCCCAATGCATATGAAAGCAATCGATACATTTCTGGATGATGTTAGTGAATAGAAAACTATTAGCCAATTCATCTAATATAAAAATATAAACTTGTGACAGAGTCGAGTAATAAATGTGGTTAGTGGAATGTGAGAAAATGTGTCTTTATAAAATCTGTGATAGGGCTGGGGATATAGCCTAGTGGAAAGAGTGCCTGCCTCGGATACACGAGGCCCTAGGTTCGATTCCCCAGCACCACATATACAGAAAACGGCCAGAAGCGGCGCTGTGACTCAAGTGGCAGAGTGCTAGCCTTGAGCGGGAAGAAGCCAGGGACAGTGCTTAGGCCCTGAGTCCAAGGCCCAGGACTGGCCAAAAAAAAAAAAAAAAAAAAAAGGAAGGGAAGGGGAGGGAAATGAGGGAGAGAGAGGAAAGGGAGGGGGAGAGCTTAAGTTGTAGAGATGAAGAAATTGGAATTGATAAAAGAAATGCTGATGAATATTAAAGACCCTCAGAGAATACCAGGTATGGGGGCTCAAGACCCCCTTCCCCCCCGCCCCCACTTCACCCAGGGAGATGCCTGATCCCAAATTGTGAAAGACACTCGGCTCTACTCCTCCCACCCGCAGAGGGAGCAAAGCGTGTCTTTATGGACTAAGCTAAGATGAGGAAAGATGCCAAAACCTCCTCCATCCCCCTCAGGAGCTGAGGCAGGTCAGAGATCTCGGGGAGCCAGTCTGGATGTTCTACCAATCTCAAAGAGGTTTAATCAGGAAGTGGTTTATATAACAGTAATGGCGGGCAGGAAGAGGAGGGACTTGGGTTGACTAGCTGGAAGTTAGCGATTGGCTGAGCTGGGCTGTTCCACAAGAGTGGCACCCTGGGACTTCCCCCACGGGCTGAAGTCACACCCCAATAGAACCGCCCCTGGGCCCCGGCGGCGCCATCTTGGAGGTATCCACGTGGATCCTAGATCGAGATGGGAGGCCGGGCTGAGCCAGAATTACTCCTTCCAGACCCGGAAGGCGGCCCCAGGGCGGGAAGAGGGGAGGGTCAGTCTACATATACAGCCAGCGTCCCCACAACCAGGAAATATTTATTTGATGTTTGATCATAGGATATATTTCTGTATTTTGACATTTTTTTTTCTCATCTATAAAAGTAAAATTAGGGCTGGGAGTGTGGCTTAGTGGTAGAATGCTTGCCCCGCATGCATGAAGCCCTGGGTTCAATTCCTCAGTACTATAAACAGAAAAGGCCAGAAGTGGTGCCGTGGCTCAAGTGGTAGAGTGCTAGCCTTGAGCAAATAGAAGCTCGGGGACAGTGTCCAGGCCCTGAGTCCAAGCCCCAGGACAGGCAAAACTAAAAAACAAAAAGTAAAATTGAACTTTTTAAAGAGACAGAGATAAAGTAGAGAAAGGTACTTATAAATGAGAAACAAAAGTATGTCAAGTATGCTCCTCAAGTAAACTGGCATTTGGCCAATTAAAAGTTCTTTGCTTCTTTTGATTACAAGATGTTTTCTTTCAATTAGTACAACTGCTAAATTAGAATGTTTAAAATAGTTGTCTCAAAAGAAGCCAGGGACAGTGCTCAGGCCCGGAGTCCAAGCCCCGGGACTGGCAAAAAAAAAAAAAAAAAAAAAAAAAAAAGACAGAAATAGGCCAAAATCCTTACTCTGATTTTCTTTGAATATTTTCACTTTTTTTCCAGTTAATAGGTCAGAATGACAAGATATGGATAAACATTTTGCTTTTTTAAAAATAAAATCGTTGTCTCTTTGAAAACAGTACCTAGAGTGATCTTGGAAGACACAAATTAATTTTATGCACATTCATAGCCCATGTTCTAAACATTCACAATTTGACATTTAGTGAAAATTTCACTATTTTTATATTTGTTACCAAGGAATTTTGGGGTTTCAGGACTTGTTCTAAATTTGTCATTTTTGTCTTTAATTTTTCAGAAAGATTATCCTCTCTAAAATGCCCTGCTTTCATCATGAGCTACAAATCACTAAATATTATTTTAAGAAACCACAGAAATAATTTTAAAGATAATTATTTATCTATGCCCCTCTGACATTTTAGAAAAGAAATCAGGAAGAAAATTAATTTTTAGGAAAAATATTAATTATGAATTTCTAGATTGGTGTTTCTTCAAATTTTCGATCAACGATAGTACAGAAGAAACATGCGTACTATTGAATGTTAGTGGGGTTTCTCTAAACCTTAAAGTCACTGGGATGAGATAATAAAAATGACAAAGAATTGACTCCTATAAAAAGAAAGTTATTCAAATTAAGTTCTTATATTTTACAAGACAGACTACGTGCTTTGTTCCTATTTCATTTTTTTAAACTTTTTTAGAACTGCCTGTGAAATAACAACAAACTCGATGATAATGATTACTTAGTAAGCACCTGCTGAGAGCCTGACCTATTATCTTCATGTACAAAATCATGCGTGGTTCATTTTGCTTTCCCTGATTGTTAGATGATTTAGATGGGGAAAGGGTTGTGACATATTTAAATTCATATATCCAGAAAGCGACAAGATAGGTTTCATTCCCAGGTTTAACCTGAAGCTTTAGTACACAATCCACTCATCTGTGAATCAATTCAGATGAAACCGAGTTAGATTATTTTTAGAAAGCAAAAGATATACCTTCAGCTGTTATCTATCTTCAACTGAGAGTCATGTTGGGTAGCCTTTCTCTCTGTCTCTGTGTCTGTCTGTCTGTCTGTCTGTCTGTCTCTCTCTCTCTCTCTCTCTCTCTCTCTCTCTCTCTCTCTCTCTTCTCTCTCCTATCCATTTGAGAACTTGAGAGATACCATTCTTTACGTTGAGATGATTGCTTACAGCAATGCAGTGTTTGGACCTACAAGTGTCTGTTGTCACACTGCACTGGTCATTCCTGAGAAATCCTCTATCCTATGACCTTTATTAGAACAGAATATTGTCTGCCTTTTCTTCTTGTGTGTGTTCTCATCCCTTCCTCCTCAACAAATGCCCTTGGCACAAGTGCATGTGTACACGCCTACCCACAGTGGTGAGTGAAGAATCTAGGATAAAGAATCTCTCAGCTTCCTATTTCCTTCCACTGAGATGTCCTAGGGATGAGAGAATTACTCACGCTGTCCTTTTCTAACACTTTCTCTCCAAAGTATGACTATGCATATTCCCATTTCTGCAAAGAGCCCACATGAAAACTGCTTTGCTAATGGTAGCACTATGGTGCTTCAAGAAAAAAAATACACCACCCATCAGATTTCCCCATGAGTCACAATCCATATACCATCTATCTATTGGAACATTTTCTGTTCTTATGCCTGATGTGGGAACAGAAATCATTTAATTTGAACAATTCAAAATGCAACTACTCTTCGGTAGGTGACATATTGGAGACAGGTGTAAATAATTGTCCTAGGGCCATTACCAAGCCCAAATGGTACCAGTCAAGAAAGGAAGTATGCCCTTTGTCATAGCTTTCACATTGTGCTTAGT
Source organism: Perognathus longimembris pacificus (assembly GCF_023159225.1). Lineage (NCBI taxonomy): Eukaryota > Metazoa > Chordata > Mammalia > Rodentia > Heteromyidae > Perognathus > Perognathus longimembris. Next base: position 141,405,003 of record NC_063162.1, read on the forward strand.
CAACAGGGACATTGCCTTGGGAAAAGGGAAAGATGAGGACTTGGAAGTAATAGCTCAGTCTGGATGAGGGATCCAAGCTTTCTAAATGTTTGGAGTCCCTTGGGGTGAATAGGAGTTGGTATAATCAAACAATGAAATCGGTTCTGCAGTGATGGGAAGACGAGAGTCGGGATTGGGAAACAAGATGGTTGAGGCAGTATAGATAACATCTTATGTATGTTTGATGATACTGTGATTCTCTAAAGTAATCGGTAAGAAGTGGTTTTACTTTGGGACAGCTGACCCCTTTGATTTTCCACAGAAACCTTTTCATTATCTCTGACCAACTTGCTTGAGCGCTAAAATGAGGGCTTTTCAGATGACAATCTTTGCTCAGTTGATGAAGGTTTTTTAATTTTAAACTGTTCCCTCATCTCGACTGCCTTTCGATCATTTAGTGAAGACCTTAATCTTCTCATGCTCTGCTGTTTTGAGTTCCAGGGAGATAACACTGTGGTCATTTTGCTTACTTCTAGAAATAGGCTGCAATCAGGCTCCGGGAGAGAGAATCATTTTGTGTTTCAATTGGGAACAATAAAAATAGTTGCTGCCCATTACATTCTATAGTTCATTACTACGTTATTTTTATAGCTTCATTGAATCCTGTATGAATCATAAGAATATGAGGCTCATGTCATTTTTGTCATTGAAAAATCAAATTGGACACAAGATTTATGTTTTATGGGGGGTGAATTCATTTGAGGGGAGGGGAGGAGGCAGTTATGCACTTATACTCTAGAAATTATGACCAAAAGAAAGGCTGTGTATATTAAGCTTACATTTTAACTGTATATGTTTTAGAAGATAACAGTGCAATCATACCACTTATTTTTTTTAATTTTCATGCAAGTATGCTTTTTTAAAAGATGAGCAAATGGATAAACTTTTCCTTCCTCTTCATAAGTAAAAACACATTTAAACTAAATATATATATCATATAAATATATATTATATTTACATATGTATGTGTATATATATGTATACACACACATTCCTTTGTACAATTAAGCGTCCTGCCCTTACCTTATCCTTAGTTAACATTACGTGCTATCTGGGTTTATGTTATGCTCAGAAGAAGAGATTTCATTTCAGTGGGTACTTCCAAGCCTGTTCAGAACTTCTGATACCATTGATTCTTATTATCCCTCTTATCCTGATGTACCTTGAGGAAACACTTTCTCTAAAGTGATTTTCCTTCCTTTCTCCCAAGCTGTCCTTGACCTACATCCAAAGCCCTGGTTCCCAGGAGCTCTTTCCCAGCTTCCCATAGACCACACGTGCATCACTGAAAGGCTCTCTAAAAAGAGGCATTGTTTGCAATTGCTTTGCCTCTCCAGAACAACAGCATTCATTCTAGAATTTTCTCTCAGAGTCAAAACAAGCCTCAATTCCGCTGCAAATTGATTCACATTTTTAATTCAAAGCAATGAATTAACTAATTTAGAGTTATTAAACTAGCAGCCTGGCAGCTTCAAGGAGGGAAAAAAAAAACCCACAAAATATTTTTTTAAAGGCCGACTATACACAATTTCCAGCTTCTCAAATGGCAGGAAAGACACAGACATTGATTCAAATACAGCTGCTTAATCATATACAACGTTCAGTATCTCTCCAGGAAATGCTTCCTTTCCATTGAGCTTTTCTCTCCTCATGAGGACATAACAGACTTTAGTGCGTTAGCTTCTGTGTCTGTCAGCTTGCTCAGGAACTCAGTGGCTATTTAGTACTGTATACTAAGTCCCACTCATGGTCCATTTCTGAGTGTTGGCAGATTCCTGGAGGAGAAAAGGATGGATGCCACTATGTTTGCTGAGATGGGCTTTGATTTTAAGAAGTTAAAGTTATTGAGCATCTCCAGGTTACATTCCACTTATACTTGTAGAGATCTCTTTCTCTTTTTTTTTTTATTGCAAGGTGGGGGATGGGGGGTGTAGCGGAGGTATGTTGTGTGAACATATAACTAAAATGTGCATTGGCTGGCATGAGAAAGACAAGATTGTAGTGAAAGCATGGTGACCATACTTTCCCCGGAGGTCATGACATTTTTCTAGGATAAGAAGTGCTTACAATGTGTTTTAAAGAGGGGAAGATAACTTGGCTGCTGTGGAGTGGAAGTTTGTCCTAGGATCTCAAAGGATAATATTATAACTGACAGGCAGCCAAAACAGCAAGCATGTTAATGCTGTACTGAGACCATGCTTAACCTAATGTTTTACACACTGAAAGAAAAAAAATTCATGAATTCTCTTCTGTCTATTCTGATGTGAGTCTCACATTGCTATCTCAGCTCCTTTCACTCTTTCCTACCATTTACTTTCATGGGTTTATCTGTTTGACCAAAAAAAAAAAAAATAGTGCAACTTCTGTGTAGTAATATGCAGCTCGAAAACCAAATGTGTTTCTAATTTTGTTTTCCTTTCAAACACTTTACATAATGCCTATGGAGTAAAACCTACCATTCCACGCAGCAATTTCCTAAATGGGAAAAGCTCACACATTGCTGGCAGAATATTTTTGACACCAGATAATATGCAGACTCAGTGTAGGTAAGTCAATCTTCTATGTTTCTGAACATTCAAGTTTTCAGGCTCAGTGCTCTGAATCTATCACCTATCACTGACTGGAGGGGGTAGGGGGAGCAGAAGGAAATAGCCTATTATACAGAATCTAGAAGAAAAGAAAAACATAAGTACACGAGCAGATGGTAGGAGGAAGGAGAAAAAGGCAAGAAATGAGAAAGATTTCTAAGGAGCTGTCTTTGTTATTTTTCCTCACTGGATTCAAGCTTCATCCTATGTGTTAGTAAAGTGTCACTGGAATATTAAATGGTTTAGTGAAATCATTTTTGATTAAGTTAATTGGATAAATAATGAATAACTTTGAAAGAAACCTTACGGAAAGAATTCCACTGATAGAGTTACATTCTACTGACATCATTTCCAATGATCTACAGGCCTATCCCTAGATATCCCTGCATCATTTATTTTTTAAATTAAACAGAACAGGTTTATTTGAAAGTGAAAGAAAGTAGCTGAAACTGCATCAGGAGAGGGTTCTAAGGAATCCAGTGGAGGCCTCGGGAAGGGTGGTTTCTATAGTGCCAGGCTTCTCTGTATCTCCTTCCTGTGCTTTGCATTGGTTTCTTGAGGACTTGTGCACGTATTGCCCTGGCTCTTCTCATTGGTCGAGCAGGCACCGAGGGCATCATGGGAAGAAACATTTGAACAGGAAGAAACATTTGAGTCGGAGTCTGAGGCACTAAGAGAACAAAAAGCACCACAATAATATGTCACTGACCCCTTACTGTGCAGTTACCCGTTTTTTCTCACCCTCGGGCTCTTTGGGGCCAAGGAGACTGTGTAACCTTCCTGCCCAGCTCCCTTCTACTATTTTCCTAAGGCTCATGTAACAGTTCACAATAAGAGAAGTCTGTTCTGGAGATGGCCAGTCAAAATCCAAAGTGCAGGTAGTGGTGATTACTGCCAGAGCCTAGAGAGAAAAATCTGCACCATGTCTCTTTCCTCTCGTGCCTTGGGGTTGCCCACAATCCCTGAATCTTTTTGGGTTGGAGGTGCATTCATCCAATTTCCTCTGTCTTTACACAGCATCTTCTTCATGTATCTCTTCTTACCAGCAACCCATCATTGGATGTAGAGTGCACTCCAAATCCAGAATGAGATTAATTCCACCTGCAAAGATGTCCTCTACCCCAGCATCCTTCATCTGGGCCTATCCTGGGAGGTTGAACAGTCTCTTCTGATGCACCATTCCTCCAGTGCCCAGCCAGCTCTGAGTCTGTAAGGATGTTGTTGCCTGACGTCATAGACCTTAGACCTTAGACCAAAGGCCTAGCTCCAGATGACTGCTGGCTCCGGGGCCATAAGCAATGAAATGGCACCAGCAGTCATTACTGTGAGAAATTGCCATCCCAAATGGCCAGTTTCAGAGGTTCCAATTTATGGTTAGCCAGCAACTTATTTGGCCGCTAGGGGGGTGGGATAGAATGTCGTGGTAGAAGGGTGAGCAAAGTCACTCACCTTAGGGTGGCCAAAAGGGATGGAAGTGGGGATTTGAAGGCACATGTTCTCTCTTTCTCTTTCTCTCTCTTTTTTCCTTTCTCTTTCTCATATACACACATTTAACTTCTATGCAATATTACAGTGTAATGTATTAAGGAGACAAATAACAATATATTAACTAAGCCTATGTCAGTGAATAGAATGATTGTTTTTAGTATATTGTAGGTATAACATTACTGAATGAGTGCCCTTGAGCAACCTCTTCACACATTTTTATAGCTACATTTCAAGACAGATAACTCAATGTAAGCATCCTCAACAAAAGTGCTTCTAAGCAACATGTAAATGTTTATAGAAAAAAATTATTAAACATGTTATAAACATGAATAAATTGTCCTCCACAAACATTACTCCAATAGTCCTAGCAAATAATACTTACCTTATGAGAAGCTGGGCACTGGTGGTTCACACGTGTAATTCTAGTTACTCAGGAGGCTGAGATCTGAGCATACTTGGAAGCTAGCTTGCATTAGAATGTCTATGAAGCTCTTGTTTTTAATTGACAAGCAAAAATCCAGAAGAAGACAGGTGGTTTAAATGGTAGAACATCAGCTTTGAGTGGAAAAAGCCAACCAAGAACAGAACATGAGGATTTGAGTTGAAACCCACTACTGGCACACGAACAAATCAAAACAAAATAAAACAACAAAACCATCATGGATAGAAAATTATTCATTTGTTTGGATTTCTATATTTAAATTGAGGTTGAATATATTTAATTATATTTAAAATTCATTAGGATTTAATTTTTCTTTGATATCTCTAGAACACCAGTGTTTTAGATTGGTAGGTTTTTTTTTCCTTTTTTCCAAATAACTTTATATTAGGAAAATGGGTAACTTTAATAACATGATTTTTTTCTATGCAAAACTAAAAATTATGTAGTGTTCAGAATTTGAGCACTCAGAATTTGTAGCTTCAGAATTTGAGGTCTTACTAAAGTCCAGCAAGGATTTTAAATTAATGGGGTTAAAACAGGAAGAAATAGAAAAACAAGAAACATTGCCTGCTCCCTTTGCAGGAAATGGGAATTAAATACTCCCAGGCCTCTATTATTAAGGCATTATAATTGAGGATAATTTGCTTTCTGAAGTAGACGAAGTCATTTGTTTGAATGTTACTTTTGCCAGCAAGAAACTTACCAAAGTATTATTTCCCATGGATTTAAAGAGCAAATTGCCCAACCTGTATCTCATAGCATTACTTTCCAAGTAGCTATATCAGAATTAATAGAGCTTTCTGAATTTTGAAGTGACAAGAAGCGATGTGTATGGTAATTCTTATTTTCTGACAAGGAATTTACAGCAATTTTGTCAGGAGGTGAAACTTGTGCTAGCCTTTCCTTCAGCTGCCCTTTCTTCAGAAACATGGTGGCTCTGTCAAGAACCTTTAATATTCTATTCTGTGTCCCCACCATACTTACTCCCTTTAGGAAGATCACTCTGTTGTCATCAGCCTTTGATGAGATCATTTGAAATATGACAATGATGGATTTACTTAAGGCCAGTAAGATTAGTCATCAGAATGTATTTTTGGGTTTTATAATTGTTGCTTTATTAGCCTGTCTGCCACTGGAATTTATGCCTCTCATAGGCAGAAACTTTTGTACTGACCTCAATCTTAGACTGTATCGTATCACAATGTCTAATTGGGATAAGTTGCTCAATAGGATAGGAAGATGACACAAAAGCATGCATTGTTGAATGGGTTAATTGCTATTAATGAACAGGTATGTGAACTTATATTTCTGTTACCTCTTCACTTAAAAAAAAAGATTGGTGGAAAGACTAGATTTAAGAGTAATGTGAAAAAAGAAACGTATGGACAATTAGCACAGTAATGGCAATATAAATTAATACCCAATGATTCTCTTGCAAGATACAGAATATTGGAAATTCCTTGGCTATATTAGGTGGAAATAATGAGAAGTACAAAGCAGAGGTCAGAGAAAATAATTTTATTTGGGTAAGTGCATTGGCTAATAAAATATTTTATATTCTTTTTATTATCACCCTCATTAATGCTATTATGAGAAAGGCTTATAACTACCAAAAAGAAAAATATCATTGACTATAAAAGTTACATACTCAGTTTTATGCTCTCTTCCATAATTTTTTCTTCTCATTGGTTTATTAAATTTTATGTCTACCCTACAAACCTCTGGAGACTTTGGAAAGTTTTGCAAGAAATTTTACTTTGCTCACTGGTGACACAGACAGACAGACGGAAAGTTATTCATATAGATATTTGGAGTCACTCACAATAATATTAAGGCTTCAAATGCTTGCCAGCTTGCAAAGATCTTTGCAATCCTCCATTTGAAGTTGTTTCATTTTCGTTAGGTAGGCATAGTACATATACAGGAGAAGAACTATTTGGGGGAGCAAATCACCATTCAAAAAGAAGAAATCTGAGGCTATATATATAAAGGCGATGCTTCTATCATATTCATTGACTTCTTTTCCTATTTCCCTGCAGGTTTCAATGTTCATTTGGCCACTTGGTTGAACACAAAATGAATAACTCAACAAACTCCTCTAACAATGGCTTGGCTATTACCAGTCCTTATAAGACATTCGAAGTGGTGTTCATTGTCCTGGTGGCTGGATCCCTCAGCTTGGTGACCATCATCGGGAACATCTTGGTCATGGTTTCCATCAAAGTCAACCGCCACCTCCAGACCGTCAACAACTACTTCTTGTTCAGCCTGGCCTGTGCTGACCTCATCATAGGGGTCTTCTCCATGAACCTGTACACCCTCTACACTGTGATTGGCTACTGGCCTCTGGGACCGGTGGTGTGTGACCTGTGGCTGGCCTTGGACTACGTGGTCAGCAACGCCTCGGTGATGAACCTGCTCATCATCAGCTTTGACAGGTACTTTTGTGTCACCAAACCCCTGACCTACCCGGTGAAGCGCACCACAAAGATGGCAGGCATGATGATCGCGGCGGCCTGGGTCCTCTCGTTCATCCTCTGGGCCCCGGCCATCCTCTTCTGGCAGTTCATCGTAGGGGTGAGAACTGTGGAAGACGGAGAGTGCTACATCCAGTTCTTCTCCAATGCCGCCGTCACCTTTGGCACGGCCATCGCGGCCTTCTACCTCCCGGTGATCATCATGACTGTGCTCTACTGGCATATATCCCGAGCCAGCAAGAGCAGGATCAAGAAGGAAAAGAAGGAGCCCGCGGCCAACCAAGACCCGGTTTCCCCCAGCCTCGTGCAAGGGAGGATAGTGAAGCCCAGCAACAACAACATGGCCAGCGGCGATGGGGGCCTGGAGCACAACAAAATCCAGAACGGCAAGTCTCCCCGGGATGCCGGGGCGGACAACTGCGTCCCCGGCGAGGAGAAGGAGAGCTCCAACGACTCCACCTCCGTCAGCGCCGTGGCCTCCAACCTGAGAGAGGACGAAGTCACCCAGGACGAAAACACAGTCTCCACCTCCCTGGGCCATTCCAAGGATGAGAACTCGAAGCAGACGTGCATCAAGATCGTCACCAAGACCCACAAAGGGGACGCGTGTGCCCCGACCAATGCCACGGTGGAACTCGTGGGGTCCTCGGGTCCCAATGGAGACGAGAAACAGAACATGGTGGCTCGGAAGATCGTGAAGATGACCAAACAGCCAGCCAAAAAGAAGCCTCCTCCTTCCCGAGAGAAGAAAGTGACCAGGACCATCCTGGCCATCCTCTTGGCGTTCATCATCACCTGGGCCCCGTACAACGTCATGGTGCTCATCAACACCTTCTGCGCGCCCTGCATTCCCAACACAGTGTGGACAATTGGCTACTGGCTCTGTTACATCAACAGCACCATCAACCCCGCCTGCTACGCGCTGTGCAACGCCACCTTCAAGAAGACCTTTAAGCACCTTCTCATGTGTCACTACAAGAACATAGGCGCTACCAGGTAAAGCATCTTGAACGAGAATGGAAAGGGAGAAGAATTACACAGATCCGAGAGCGCCTCGTTTTGTTGGTTGTTTGTTGTTGTTTTTTTTTAAAGTCCTGCCATTGCACATTCTGGTGTTAGGATGGAGGCATTCAGCCATGAGGATGGGATGGTGCCCGGGCTCCAATTTGAAGAGAACTTGCACACCTTACAAACCCTGTGAGTTTGGAAGCAATGAGACAACAACGAGACAGACATGTCCGAATGGTGGAGCATGAAGGAACACCCTGTACTGTCTTGCACTCCAACAAAGAAGGGCTTCTGAATCTAGAATCTTACTGATTTTTGCACAAGATTAACAACCTCGTTCCTTTTTCCTTTTTCTTTTTTACTGTGCTCACGTGCCCATGTGAGGGTGAAATGCCACGGGAACATGCTAATAATGAAACTTTAACATAAAGAAAAACATACTTACCATGAAGTTTAGAAAAAACTCAAAAAGGAGGCAGAAATGGTCTCCAGAATGTTAAACATATTCTACTCTATTCATTTGGGGGATTTCAGTACAACCAAATGCATTTTGTGTTCCCCTTCCTCCTCCTCCTCCTCCCTCCTCCTCCTCCCTCCTCCTCCCTCCTCCTCCTCCTCCTCCTCCTCCTCCTCCTCCTCCTCCCTCCTCCTCCTCCTCCTCCTCCTCCTCCTCCTCCTCCTCCTCCTCCTCCTCCTCCTCCTCCCCCCCCTCCTTCTCCTCTCCAACTTTTCCTTTAGTCAATACAAAAACCTAGCAAAGGAGCAGACAAAATCCCCAACTAAGTTATGTCACTATTGCTGGTTTCCCCCCTAGTTCTGGCATTGGCTTTCTACTTCCTTGTTCTGTTTTGTGCACAAGTTCCCTGCCAGGTTTTCACTAAATCCAGCTGGAGACAGACATGGAAATGGACACTTCATTGCTACCAACTGTGTCCGTGGCATTCATTAGGGTATCAAGATCCTGTAAGGACTTAATTCACTTGTGATCCTTTTGGGGTATGTTTATACACAGCTGGTTTTCTTCTAAACTAGCCTTTTATTCTAACAGAATTCTACTAGGTAACTATTCTAAGAGTCTACCTAACTTGGTTGAGAAACCAAAGTCATTCTCAAGCTAAGGTTTTATCAACAGACTAGTTGCAGTAAGGTTATGGATGAAGTTGGGAATGAAGAACATACAGAAACTGAAGGATTTTTCTCTTTGAACCTTCCTGATCCATGTACAAGATGTTAAGTTGGACGGGAACTCCGGACTTTGTCAGCAGGAAAAAGACGGCTTTATTCATTTAGTAAGATTCAGGTATTGGGCCAGTCCCAAGAGAATCAAATCTACTCAATGCCTGCTGGCAGATGATATGGAAATTACACTCCTGTGAGGTTGTCTATAACTATCCTGCCATATACTGGAGTGGCCATTGAAAATCATCTACTGAAACTATGAATTCCACATTTCTCACAGTAACAATTATTTCTAATATTATTCAACTTTTAAATCCTCTGATCACTAGAAATGTAGTCATTTTTCTGACAGAAATATAGTGGATAGCCAAACAGAAGCTAAAGAAGTTCACCAAATCTGACAGGAAACAGGAAGTGGCCATTTTCACATAATTTCTTCTTTCAACTAATTCAAACATTAAAAAATCCAGCTTAGAAATAATTATCTAAATGGTCACATTATATCTAATTTTATAATATGTGAGGGACATCCATTTGATTCAAATAAACATAGGGTTGTATTAATTAGTATTTAAGTACTTGTTTTTACCTCATTCTTTTTTCTTCCATTATTTGGTATTACCTTCCTATCAGCTTATCTAAAGAAGATCCCACTGATAGAAATTAAACTTACAAATGTCCTTTGAATGTCATATTCTGCTCTTTAGATATATGGGCTTTCTGATAGCTTGCCCAGTGATATTGGTGTCAGTGACTTGATGAATTTGTCCATATCAGAAGCCTCCAACTTTAATTACAGTTATTTTCTATGACAAAATAACAAAACAAATTTGGGGAATTTTGATTTTTTTTGTTTGTTCTTTAATAAGCACAAAGGAGCTGACAATGTAATTGCAAAGTCCAATTGTCAACAACATATGTACTTAATATATGCTTCATGACCTCTTTTTCTATAAATTCCATTGTTTTCACAAAAAAAGTGTATGTATAAATTATAACATCAATTCATATAGATTTTTTCTATAATTCCTACATTATAAACTACATTTTAAATCCACATTTAATTTTATATTGTTTTTTTTTTCAAATTAATCATGGAGCCAATAGCTTTATAGTTTCTTACAAAGAAAATAAGCCATTGGCCAGCTGCTTCAATTTTTCATGTAGCTTCATTAGTGTGATGTGGCCCTTGGCCTTGGTTGGGAGGAGTCCATTGAGGATTCAGGGTCTTTTTATATTTGCTATAATACCAACCCACCATGAATCAAATTGCCACTTTCTCTCCATTGTCATTGTATCTTTTCCTTTCTTCCTTCTGCTTCTTGTATTTTCCACACACAGCCACCACAACTTGAATGAGAAGCTGCCACACTCAAGAGAAGAATGAGAGACTGACATTCCACCAACACCTTCCCACCCAGAATTAGAAAAATGGAAGAAATGCTGTAGTTGACTGGAGAAATGTGGAGAATCTATACTCAAAGATTGATGTTGATTATTGCTGGGTTTGCATTCCTGTGGCTCTCAGCTGGAGAGAATTTTCCTCCAAAGGAACTCTAGTCATGTATGAAGCCATTTTGATTGTTATGACTGGAAAGAAGACATTTGCATCTAGTGGGTAGTGGGGATTGTGAACGCAACTGCAGAGGCTGAAGTGCACAGAACTGCTTCCCTATTTTTGCCAAACAACAACAAAATCTTGCTAACAAGTAATGTCAATAATACCAAGGCTGAGAAACTCTTATTTATATTGGGCAATGTGTACCATTTGCCTTTTGAAGTGGGAAATAATCACTCATCATTTTTACAATATCAGTGGAGATTGCACAACTGCTAGGGAAAAAAACAACAGCCGTAATAGTCACCAATCATGTACCAGAAACAATCATGTACCATTGATGCTGATGAATCTGAAATTCACCTGTTAGGTCCACAAGACACAGCAGATATTAAAAATCACCAGATCGTTCCCATAGCCCACTGATACAGGTATCTTAGTGAAGAGATGGTAATATATACCCATCCAAATGGTTGCAGTTGGTATGACCAGTTTCTGTCCAGAAAACAGAAAATGCTATTTTTTCCTTTCTAAAATAATGAAGAGCTTTTTAAGAAATAATATGATCCATCTCCTTTGCTTTGATTAAGCATGCCAATATCTACCAAGTCTTTATTTTTTCCCTCCACATAGCAATAATGTAAATTTCCCAGACTGGTCTTATTAAACAGCGGATTAAGAATATGAAAACAGCCATTCATTACTTGGAAAAGAGAAAAAAGTGAAATGATAACCTTTTTACTTGTTCATCATTCAGTTAATGCCACAAACAAGTATTAGGAAGGGTTACCAATGCAAAAAGCCTCAAAGGACACATTGTCTGATTTGAAAGGCGGAAGTTACAGGTCCCACTTCCTCCTGCTCTTTGTTCAATCCTGAAGACATGACATTGGGCAATAGGAGAAGTTGAAATGGTGGCAAATACAGTGTTACATTGCACATGCCAGGAAACCTGCTTTTATTTTTTACTTTTAGCTCATTGATAGCTGTCTCCCCTCTTCAATTTGATAATATTCCTTTCAACAACCATAGCACTAGTGTTGCAAATAGACTAGGAAAGCACCCACGCTGGATGAACTTGTGCAAAGTGTATCTCCAGCATGTATATACAGTACCATGCCTCTTCAATATGCTTCTCTCAAAAGGGTGCACGCTGTAGCATGAACTGTGTGCATATTTAATGTATCTCTCGGGAAAATGCTGTATGCTTCGTACATATATATATACATATATATTCTATAAATAAAATAATAAAATGTACAATAGAAATACATATTTCTGTATGCAAATAAATATATTATACACAAAAATCTCATCATGTGATGTGGTATCTGTTGCTTGGGAGTCATGAGAAAAGATTTTACGTGCCCCATTTTCAAAAAGAGTAAGATTTGCATTTACAGGAAGAGATTTCAGACTAGCCCAAATCCCATCCATATTAATATTAAACTGCTTTATAATCTTGGAGACCTGGCACCCATTTTGTATATCTCTTGGAGGAGCCAATTATTGTATCTTGTTGGTATCCTCCCCTCGTGATGATCACGATTTCTTCTCCTGTGATGAGACTCTGCCAGCTGGTGCGACTCCCGCAGCTGTGTTGATCTCCTGTCTCCCTGTCTGATGAGGCTACCACCATCCTGTTCTCACACGGTCTGACTCGCTTCCAAATTAACTGATTTTAGTGAAGTAAAAAATAATCATACTGGGAGTAAAAGATGACCTTCAGAGGTTTGGGTTTATTTATTTTGCTCTGCCAAATAAGATAAAATGTTATAAGGCACTATAGTTCCATTTGAATCCAATAGAGTGTTCCATACATCAAATGCCAGAACTTGGCAGTGAAGTACAGAAATCACAATGTCCTGAACGAGGCTACGAACTGCAGCGCTTGCTTCTGAATGTGTCGCATGCTATGACTCCACACCAATCCTCTTCCTCCCTCTATTGATGGGGCCACTATCCACATTCCACCTCCCCCCTCCACCCCCCCCCCCGCCACACATTTTCTTTCGCCCTTAGAAAGCATTTGTTCTTCTAAATTGATGCAAGGTAGGTGACTATCGGAGATACTTGAATTTTAATAGAAAGCACATCAGCATTGAACATTTGAAACAAGGTTCCAGACTATTTTCTACCCTGTGGTTCACATTTCTCCCATGTCTAGAGCATGGGAGGGAGGGAGTCCAGGACCACGAAGGTTTGTAGAGCTGTCATTGAAGGGTTACATGTGGAGGAAATGCTGTCTTGATTTCTGTGCTTTGCCCAGTGAACTGACTTCAGCACAGGGCTCTAATACCCCTTTTCTCTTTCCAAACAAGGGAAAGAAAGCCAAACCCCATACAAACTAACATGAAATGTTCTCCGTGATTTACAGGGTAACTACATTCTTGCCAATTAGACTGTGCCAGTTTCGATCCTAAGGAAAGGTTCACGGGCAAAGTCACACATTCAAATTTAGGGTAAAACTAGCACACTTGGGGTCATAAAGACTGAGATCCAGGCTGACTGTTATGGCTCACACTTGCAATTCGAGCCACTCGGGAGGCTAAGACCTGGAGGAGGCAACCTCAAAACCAACCTGGGGAAAAAAAAAATACCTGACAGAATCCATTTCCAAAATAGGGTAGAAATACGCATGTTCCTTTGTGTGAGGCCACTCTTGGGGTACTTGCTGCGATTTGGCTTTCTAGTTATTTGCACTTGAGAAAGTCATTTGCTAATTATTTGTTTCCTTTTCTGTGTTTATTTTGGTAGTACGGGGATTTGAACTCAGAGTTAAGCAAGTTCTATATGAGCCAAGCCTCCCAATACTTTGCTTTAGTTAGTTTTCAAATAGGGTCTAGCTCTTTTTTGTCTAGGGCTGGCATGAAACACTGATTCTTTGCCTTCTATCTAGCTAGAACCACAGTTAGTTACTGCAGCGCCTGGCCTATCTGTTGAGATGAGGTCTAATTAACATTTTGCTTAGGTTGACTATAATCGTTCTGCTCTTTGACTCCTGAGCAACTAGAATTAAATACAGTCATAGGTCACCACACCTGGCCATAATTTTAATATGCAAACATTTACAAAATATTGCCATAGTTACCCACTGTGTGTTGGTATTCTGCATCCACACAATCAATCATCTGAAGACTTTTGTAAAAAAAAAATTGAAAAGGTATTTTTAAATGAGTAAGAAAATAGAACAATAAAACCTGATGAGATTATGTTAAGGAGTGGGAAAACAGAGGCAAATCACAGAAGGAGAGAGGCTGATGGGGTACATTGTATGCATGCATAAAAATGTCCCAATGTTCCCCCCCACACACAACTAATGTATGCTAATAAAAAAACTAAGGATTCAAAAAATTATATCTGTAGAGGTCATAGATTTTTCTTCTTGTTATTTTCCTTCTAAGTAATACATTGTAATTATCTACATATTATTTATGTTGCAATGGGTATTCTAAATAATCTATATAATTTATTCATAAGGATGTGCATAGATTATATGAAAACACTAAGCCATCTTACATAAGAAGCTTAAGTATCAGCAAATTTAAGTACCCAAAGGGAATCCTAGGGCCAGAGTCCCGCAGAGAGTTTGGCTATAAAATGTATGTGTTCCTACAAGCAATAATTTGAGGATTAGAAGTTACCACCTAGAGACTGGAAAGTTCCTAGCAGACAGCCTGATGAAGTGGAGCATCCAACCTAGGCTGTGACATTACACACTTATTACAGGAGGAGACTGTAAAACAGACAAGCTTCCAGAGCTTTCCAGACGGCCCCTGACTGAGCCCCCAGAGCCTTACAAACCCAGGAGACAAATGAGGCTTCTAAACACTTACAACCATGTTATCAGAACAAATAATTTACACACCAGCATGAAATTATCCTTTCCTTTGAAATATGACCGGAATCATAAACTTTATGATATGTCTGCTTGAATAATCATGTAAATCACATTAATATGGCTATCAATACTTTACACTGATGGAGCACATTTTATGTACTGGGTATCTCTTAAAGCTGGCTAATCATAGAGTTGTTGGCTCCATGAAAGTAAAGCATTGCCTTAGTTGGTAGGTGAGAAGTCCAGGACTGAAATCTAAAGCAGTTGTTTACAAACAGAAAGCATACTTGGAGCTACTTGAGCTAGTATGCTGGGACACAGCCTCGAGGATACACATACACACACACACACACACACACACACTCCAACATATTTACACTACTATAAACATTTATACTCCTCTATAAACTGCTCAACAGTGCCATTGTTAGAAAGTTTAAAGCATTTAAGGTTGAAGAAGTTTTGTTTCCCAGCCCTTCAAGCTTTTCTAAGTTTCTTAACAGTTATTGATCTTTTTGTAATTTCTATCAGGATGGTAAGATACTCATGGTAACCATTACATGGGATCTTGCTTAGTAACCTCACACAAGACAATGGAAACCATTGTTAGGGGAACACAATAATTCAGTATAAAGTGATTGTCAGTGTATTTCGTAAACTTTGGCTATTTGACCTCAGTTAATCCTTACCCTGGTCCTCTGAAGTAAGTTCCATGTTTTTCATTTTATAGATGAAAAATGTGTGCCTTAAGTTACATGACTTGGCCTATGCCACTTTGATCTTCTACACATGAGGAAGTGGATTCCTCTTTCATATTTGAAAGAGTATACTTAGTTTTTAAAAACCAGAGGATCAAAGTTTAAGAGTTCATATGTGCTTATGGTACAAGATTTTGAATTCTCTAAACCTATTAAATTTGAATTTGTAATGCAAATCATTCAGGTGCTATTCTCAGATAATAAAGGGTGTCTGTATATTGTCACAAAGTAAGTAAATGCTACTTGGGGTTATGTCAGTATAGGATGCTTGAAGCCATATCTCCCCAGAGGCTGATTCAAGCCAATGATGGATCCATTGATTTTATTTTTCTATATACCTCAATGTAGTCCATTCCCACAATGAACTGCTATACCTGCTTCCCAGAATCACTGCAGAATCATAAAGATCTGTTATACATTTTGTTAAACCTGAATCTAGCTGGGAGAAAATAAGTTCCTTCCCTCTATTTTGTGTCTGTAGTGGGTAGAGAGGAAGAGGCAACAAAGTTCATCTTTACAAATATTCTAGGACCAAGTTCAATGCATCTACCTGAGGTTTTAAAATCAAACCATTGAATATAAAACCTGAAATTTCCTATATAAAAATATTAGTTTTCAATTTTCCTTCTTCACTCGCATGAGTTGTAATCATATTTCTTACAAGAACTGCCTCAAGGTTCAGAAACACATTTTTTAATCTAAAGTAAAATTAGATCTTCAAGGAACATATCTGATTGAAGGGGTGCATTAGTACTGTTGATGGAGCAGTGTAGACATTGGCAGGACAGGCACTGGAAGGAGCGGCAGTGGGAAATCTGTTCAGGTGAAAGAGAACATTGAACCAGAGTCCTGACCTCTGACCTCTGGATAAGAGGCAGCAGCAAACATGCTGTGTGTCCTGAGTTTACTTTACGATTTTCTCCAACCCGCTTCTGGATTCCAGGAAGCCCATCTGTGTGTAGTACGTTACCATGATCCTTTGCCCTCTCTTTCTAAGTAGAGTCACCCAGGGGACTGGCATCCGGGAAGAGAGGAGGAGAATAACGGTAGATTGTACTGATTGCCATCTCTTTGGGGTCCACCACAGTTCATCTGTGTTTCTCTGCAAGAAGCATTTGTGCAAGCATCCGTTACTTGGCAAGTATTTGTTTTGTAAAAATGAGAAGCCTGAATCTGTGGTGAGGTGTTTGAGATCCAAGATAGCAGAAGAGAAAGACAAATAAACCTCTCAGTCACACAGACTTTGGATCTGAGAGCAGGTGACCAGATGTCTGCAAGGTGCTCTGCAGAAGGCCTAAGGGCAGGGCTGTGTTGATGATACTCCACCTAGCTCCCCCTGTAGATGGTCTATGACCAGACATGAGATTTCAAGGTTCTTCCTCATAGCCATAAATAGAAAGGGGGCATGGTAGACCCAGAGAGACCAGTAAAAACAAAAGATTTATTTCACTAATCAAACTTTTGGATTGGAGCTGCTAATCACTGACAATATCTGTTTGTCTGTTGTTTGTTTTCATGCTTTGGTTTTCTTTGTTGCGTCAGGAATTTGCTACATCATCTAGGCTGGCCTCAAATTCATAATCCCCCTGCCTCTGTGTGCCCCAGGACAGAGATTATAGATATCCACCACCATGCCCAGACTAGACTTTCTTACTTTTCATAGACACATCTGAAACTCAGTCACTACTCACGATAGCTAAAGCTTTCTCTGGCTTTTATGAGAAGTTCACTTTATAAAAGAAGTGAAATATTTGCTTAATTTTGTTTATTGTATATAAACAATCTTTAGAGAAAGACACACAAAAAAGGAACTTTGTTAAACAAAACGGTGGTTATTTATAGGACTATTCTGAAATATATATTCATCAATATAACCTGAAATGACATAAAATAATCATATCTTCCCAAAGTGGAAGATAAAGAATGAACTCACTGTACCTAAATCATCAATAACACAAAAATTAAGATAAAAGGAAAAGTGAAATGTCACTCAAGCAATCCTAAAATATTTACCATTGATCTACATGACAGATTTCCAGCCCTTTGGCAATGTTGAACAAAACAAATGAATACTTTCTAATGGAATCTCTGTGACATTTAGAGTTTGAGCATCTGAAAGCACTGTGTTATCAAGGCAACAGTACTATGCCACTTCCCACATGGGAAAGAGGCATGCTTATTCTCCAGAGCTAAGCCACGAACCATAATCTTAACATTCTGGAATCTTCGGGAATATTTTCCTGAGTTTGGAGAAGTATCTTACGTTGTTTAGATGCCAAATTCGTTCTATGAGAAACATACAAGTGTCCTGATACTCTTGAATTGTCTTTACCTCTTGCATCTCCTATTTCTGACCTCCCGGTCAGAGGCTTCCAAAATGGTGAATCTGCTGGATATCTGAAGGTCATGCCTGCAATCCTAACTGCTGAGATCTTGAAGAGAGAAATTTGAGGCCTGACAGGGCATAAAAGTCTTCAGAAGTACATCTACAAAATAACTAGCAAAATGCTGGTGTGGAGGTGTACCTCAAGTGATAGGTTGCCAGCTGGGCAAGCATGAAGCCCTGAGTTCAAACCCCAGAACCAATGAAAACAAAACACGGAATCTGCCACTTGAACCATTCTCTCAGGTCTCCCCGTCTCCACTCCCATGAGCATATTTCTTAATTATTTTTCAGATGGAGCCTTAGGTTTGGGCCCAGGATAATCTCAGACTATGTTCTACCATTTTCAGTGCTGTCACAGAGTTTAACTTTTACCATTCATGTCAGAATCCTCTTCACCACTTTAGGAATAAAGAACATAGAATGGAAGCCAGGCACCAGTGTTACTTAGGGAGCTGAGAACTGGAGGATTGAAGTTGTAAGGCCAGCTTAGACAGAAAAATCCACAACATTCCATCTTCAAAATCACCAGCAAAAAGCTAAGCTGGAGTCATGGCTCAAGTGGTAGAGTATCCCTGAACAAGCATTAATATCGTAGGAAACAAAGGAATACAGGATGCAATTTCATTCAAAATAATAAACTCATTTTCTCCAATAGCTTAGAAGCATGATGTGCTTGAAAGAGAATTATGCAATTCGGTGAGCTTTTCTGTTGTGTTTGTATTTAATAATAAAGAAAAATTTCAACCGCCTTATTGGTTCCTCAAAGGTACTAGGTTTCAAATGAAGGAACTTAACTTCCAACAGAAGAGTGGCAAGTACTGATGACTGATTCCTCCCTCAGAATTTTATATATGTGCAGATAGTCTAATAAATATCTAGTTTCCTCTGTAGGTTATACTCTAAAGATAGAAAGTTGGGGCCTATGTCTGTACCATCATTAAAACAAAAACTTTTTTTCCATTAGATTTCAGCCGATGATGCTTTTCATTCACCCCAACTCCCATAGTAACAACCCATTTCTCTACTCTTCTTTTGTCCTTGACATTCAGGGACACCAGAAAGTTCGCTGACAATGGCAGAAACCCAAGTGTGTGAATTCATTCTGACATTAGCACTCTTCCTTCATTTTCAATTAGTATTCATAGTAGCTAATGTGCTATGAAAGTCACTTACCAATAACAATGCAATCTATGAATACTAATTGGGAGAGAAGCCAGCCTTAGAGAAAAATTGCTATTCTGATTGGATAAGGCTAAATAAAAGGGCCTTGGGCAAAATCGGTATCAGATGCTCATTTTCATGCCTCATCTCCATCTTGCTTTGATTCACCCCTCCCTTTTTCTTTACATTCAAGTCCATTCCATTTATAAGACAATTCTGTTTCTGATCAATATTCCTGCTGCTCCCCAAATCTATCTGGCAATAGCAACATGTGAAAGTTAGTCTATTAGTAGAACAATCATGGTTGGCTCCCCTCCCCATAAAATTATCAAGTAGATCTTCCAGAGATGTAAGGTCTTATTAGTATCTCTCCTTCCTTTATATTAATCCCTTTTAAATCCTAATTCTGACAGAGCTGGACAGATTAGACACCAAAGGCTTGAGCATAGAATTTAGCTACAGCTCAGAAACACTTCGGAAGATCAGGACATGGTGGTTTTGGTTTCATCTCACAGCAATGCAACCTCAATCTGTTAAAAATCCTGTGGGTTTTCCTAGCAACTCAGGTCTTTAGTACACATTGAGTATTTGCAATGATTGACTATGGCCCCTAGACTAGGCCTTGTAGACTTACTGTACTTATAATCTTTTCTAAAACCCTAAGTACCCATCTTCAGCCAGGTATCTGTGCTCACCTGACCTCTGTAACCCTAGCTACTCAGGAGACTCAGATCTGAGAAGCACTGTGCAAAACCAGCCCTGGCAAGAATGTTCATAAAATTCTTATCTGCAATCCAATTAAAGTGCCAAAAACGAAATGGAGGTAGGGTTCAAGGGATAGAGGACTAGCTTTGAGCAAAAATTTCAAGGGACAGTACCCAGGTCCTGTACTGGAACACACGTGCACACACACACACACACACACACACACACACACACACGTGAGTGCTTGCCCTGGAAAAGTCCATGAGCATCCACTTCCTTATTGGAATGTATTTCTTCCAGCACTTAATGAGAATAGGAATAAAAGTTCCCAGACAAAGCAAAGATTACTCACTTTATAGGAAATACCTCTCTAATATTAAGAACCAATTAAATACTCAGAGACTTTTACAGAAAGTTGTTAAAGTTTTCACATAATCTTCACACAGGTTTCTCAGCGATTAAATGCTCAACTAGATGATTTGAATTGCTTCATGCCTTTAATTAGTGTGTATTCTCTGTCCCAGAATAAAATTCAGAATATAACTATACATGTTTGCATCACGTCTTTTTTAGTGTCCCATAATCTGTTGATAGGGTTTTTTGTTGTTGTTGTTGTTTTTTCTTGTTTGTTATGGGTCTTGAACTCAGGTCTTGGTCACTGACTCTGAGTTTTGCTCAAGGCTAGTTAGTGCTCTACCACTTTGAGCCACAGTGCTACTTGTGGCTTTTTAGTAGTTTATTGGGGATAAGATTCTCAGGGAGACTTTTCTGCCTGGGCTGGTTTTGAATTACTGTCCTCAGATCTCAGCCTCCTGAGTAACTAGTTTTATAGGAGTGAGCCACCAGTGCCCATCTAGCTAGGAATTTTAAGGAAGACCATCTCAAAAGTAAGGACTCCTCTCAGTGAATGAAATTAGAAGGCAGATGATATGAACATTCTCACTACTGACATTGACCTTGATCATTTAATTAAGCTGTGACTGTCAGGTTTTCCCACAATAAAGTTATTGTGTCCCTCTCTTCCTATTTTCTATTCTTTGGAATGAATCACTAAAGTTAGACTATACTCAAAGACAGGGTAATCAACTACTATTTAGAACTTTTCTTCTCCACTATTTTCATATTTATCTTTTATTACTATTGGTAAATATTAATTAATAATTATTTTGTTCATTGCAATATCATCCAACACTAGAATTATTGCTTTTGTTCCTTAAATGATTTCAGATCTGACCATTGGAAGCTCTTTGAAGTTGGTCCATGTGTCAATTTAACATGTTCCTGTTTGGTGGGTTGTTGTTTTTTTTTGTCTTTTGTTTTTGTTTTGTTTTGTTTGATTTGTTTTGTCTGAGCATGGTCCTTTTCATTATTTTTTAGTTGTATATGAAACTCCAGACTCACCTCATATTTCCAATATCACAGCTGCCCTCCCAAGTTTACTTTCATTGGAAAATGGTGTGTAGAATCAAGATGTAAACAGGGTGTGTTCATCACCACTGAGTTAGCCCTATGCTTGTCACCTGCACCTCTTCCTCTTCCTGAAGGACAGCACCTAGCCTCACCAAGAAATCACCTGCTGGAAACCAGTAATCACCTGCAACTGTCAATCACCTGACGCTCAGTCGCCTGGCTGAGTCGGCCAATGGACCCCGGGCTCCCAGTCCACTGGTCACTTCTGCATCCACTGTGACTACTCCTCCTCCTGGCTTTTCCCTGCAAAATCTTCTCCATCCTTAGTTCCATCTCTGCACACCTACCATCTGGTATGAGCGGGCGTTTGGTTCTCCCAGCAAACTCTCCTGCCTCAGCTGCTTGGTGGACTCCTTTCGGCAACCCTTAGGAGGGTAAGTTGTAACAATTGTTTTCTTTTGTACCCAGCACTCTTCTCTCTATCCCGCTTCCTAAAGAACTGTGATACAATGCAATGCCACTCAGAATTACATGCTAAGGCCAACATGAAGTCCACTCTTAAGTTGGGAGACACACATTTTGTTTCTCGAGCTATTTTAAGTTCTTGGGCAGATTGTAACCTTAGCTTTGAAGATATATTCATTATTGGTTTAATAAAGATATTAATGGCACAGTTTTGAATTGTTACGGGGTTAGAAATGTTACTCAGTTCGAGAAAGGGGATTCCCCGTCCCTCCAAGAGTCCACCACTCAGACAGAGACAGTCTCAAGCAAAAAGACGGATTTATTGGGGAAGCAAAAAGTGAACTGACTGGCCAGGGACGCAGTACGGACTCGGGAGCTGCCACCGTGACCCAGAGAAGTCCTCATATTGGGGTTTATAAAGGTAAAAGCATAGCACAGATGTAGGGGCATGTAGGGGCTGGGGGTAGAGCAAGCAACAGTAACAAGCAAGCGTGGCACAGGTGTAGCAAGTTGACACAGAGCAAATAACAAACGAGTTAAGCCATTTACAGAAGCAGAATTTGGGGGGTCAGGTTAACCTAATAATCAAGATGGAGTCAGCTCTATTCCCCCCAACATTTCCTACCATGTTTCCCTCATCAAGATGGAGTCAGCTCTACAACATGAATCCTAGATCTTTTTCCAGGAACACAGTGGATTTGCTATTTTGCTTGAGCATGATATCCAGTGGGTCTCTGGTCCTCAGCCATGGTGAGCGGCTGAGCCCAGGTCTGTTCACCGTGAAACTCAACTCACCTTTGCCATCCTCTCTGAGAACCTTCACCTGAGGATTATGTTAGGAGGGAACAGGGCTGGTAGAGTGCAAAGCCTGAGGTTCAAAGCCCAGGATGGACAGAAGAGAAAGGAAATGGTGTAAGTTTCAAATTCAATCTTTTGCCGTCTTTTCTCACATGCTTTGACTAAGAGGGCACACATTTTGAATATTTGTTTGGCAGAACTGTGCTGTACTGTGTTATGTTTTATATACCATAATAAATAAAAATACATTTGTAGCTTAGCAAGATAGGCCATATTCTGTTTAACTAACATTAAGGTTTTGAGACACATTCCTGGTTTTTTATGTGAAAAAGATTATTAAAACAAATTATTGGAAAGGAGTTACAGTGTTATACAAGTTTATTCACTAACAGCTTCTGAGAACTGGTTAGTATGCAGCTGGAGTCCCAAGAGGAAAACAAAATAAATTGCTTAGGGAAATATTTATTTCAAGGATTATCTCCTGGGATTATCCTTTAGCAATGTTTCTGGAAAACCACTCACCTAACTATTTCCTTCATTTAAAAAGTGTCACTACATTAAACTCACATGCATCTACTGCAGAATTGATGGAATACCTTCAGAAATTTGTATTGACTTATCTGGTGGAAAAATGCAATTTTATATCAGCGTGGATAAATTCTAAATTGCTTAAATGCGTTGTATCATTTTAGTTTGGTTTCTGGGCCAAACCTACTTGTCCCTATTAACTTGTAAGTTGGGATTCTTTCAAAACTGGACATATTTTTGTGATCTTCAAATTGTGAAATATGGATTTAATGGATGCTGTGGGGTGATTAAAATGATCTGATTAGTCATTTTAAGCTTAGGAGTTCAAGATCTCTCTATTCTCTGAATCTAGAAAAAAAAAATTCTAGCCCTGCCCATCTTATGAGTATTATTTGACTATTACAGTCATGAGCCTAAAGTCCAGCAAGGCTTACTGAATATGTGTCAGTAAATGAAGAGCAGAGGAGCAGAGAGGAAAGAATAGACTCTGAAGGAAGAAGCCACAGTCATGTTTTATTTCTATGTTCTTGAACATGCATCCGCCACCCAGGAATGCCAGGCACTGCAGGAAAGAATCTGAGATAATGCAGGGAACAGACAACTTACAAACACATCTAAATAAGAGAAGATATCACTGCCCTGTGTGTGGAGGAAAACTGCATTTACAAATACTGTGTTTCCTGCCCAACAGAGCTATGAGATGCAGGGCCTGGGGTCTGTCCCAGTCTGTGAGTGGAGAGCCCTGACTTGCTCAGCTCACCTTCCTTTTCCTCCAGGCTGCTGATATCCTGCACCTGTCAGCTCCTCTTCCCCATTCACTGGGAAGTTTCATGCTGATACATCTTAATTCCTGACTGATGGGTAACCCAACAGCTGGTGTTCTTTGTGGAAAACAGACTTGACTATGTCATGATCCAGAACATATCACCATAAATAGCACAGTGACATGCTCTCTCACTTATTTTTAATCTATCATCCATCCATCTATCACCTATCTAATCTATCTACCTATATGTGTATAATTGCTTAAAACCCAGATGGACAACATAGTACTTCAATACTAGCAGACAGTGAATTTTGTTCATATTCACCCACACTAGGACCCCTTCTTCCCTCTTTCCACTTTCATACCCTGCATTATCTCTATTTTATTTCCATAGCCTTCTTATTCTCTAGTTTCTACATATGACAGAAAACATGCTCTTCTTGGCTTATGAATCTTACGTTGCTTAACTTGATCTTCAGTTACATCCAGTTTTATGCAAACAACATAATTGCATTCTTCGTCATGGCCAAATAAAACCCCATGGCGTAGGTATAACACATTTTCTTCATTCATCCATAGATGGGCACCAAGGCTGGTCCACAACCAGGCTGTTGTGAATGATGCAGTACTACACAGAGGTATGCAGGTATTGCACGAGTAAACCAACATTGGTTCTTTATGCCTTCTTGATTATTAAAGTTATTAATCCCTTGTTGCCTGAAAAGCTGGCAAAGATTTTCTCCAATTCTGTAGATTGCTCTTAACTCTCTTGCTTGTTTCTTTTGCTGAGCAAAAGAAGGTTCTTGGTTTCACTGCAATCCTATTTTCCAATTCTTGCTGTTATTTCCTGCTCTGTAGAAGTCTTATTCAGAAAGTCATTGTTTGTCCTTAGATCTTGAAGGTCTTTCCCTTATGTTTCCTTACCAGTAGCAAAGTTTTAGGTGTTACAGGAAGGTCTTTGATCACCTTTAATTTGACTTTTATGTAGTATGATAGTTTCTGGATTCTACTTGTAGATATTCAATTTTCCCAGCACTCCTCTTTTTAAAAAGCTGTCTTTTTTTTCCAATGACTATTGGCACCTTTGTCAAGAATCAGATGGGTATAACTGTGTGAGTTTATTTCTGGATCTTCTGTTCTCTTCCATTGGTCTTCCTGTCTATTTATGCCAGTACCATTTTAAGGATGGTGTTCTCTGTATTTATGAAAGTTACTGTTTTGTAGTTTTCTTTTTTGAGTGTCAGGGTATTTGGAAGTATTCAGCTGTCAAATGTACCCAGATTAATGCACAGATTTAATTCAAGCAAAATGAAAATCCTGATGGTGTGGGGTATTTTTAATTTTAGAATTTGTATAAATTGATTCTACATTTATTCTCTAAAGCTAAATTGCCTAAAAAAGCTGAAGTAAAATAAACCTATAAATCTTTAGATGTTCTTATCTAGAGAATCCAGAAGTTAATACTCATGTATGACTATTTTGTTCACTATATTTATTTTATTTATCTAATTATTTATTTTGGTGGTACTGGGATTTGAACCCAGGGTCTTATGCTTGCTAGGTATGTGTTCTTCCATTTGAGAAATAGCCACAGAAGAAAAGATTAATTTGTGTGTGTGTGTGTGTGTGTGTGTGTGTGTGTGTGTGTGTGTATAGTGATCCTTGAACCCAGGGCCTGGGTACTGTCTCTGAGCTTTTGTGCTCAAGGCTAGCTCTTTATCACTTGTTGTTGGTTAATTGGAGATAAGAGTCTCACAGACCTCCCTGTCTCCCTGGCTTTGAAATGGGATCTTCAAATCTCAGATTCCTGAGTTGCTAGAATGAGAGGTATGATCTCCCAATGCCTACCTAATTTTTTCATTTTTCCAGTCCTGGGGCTTAAACTCTGGGCCTGGGCTCTGTCCCTGAGCTTCTTTTGCGTAAGGCTAGCACTCTACCACTTAAGCCACAGCACCGTTTCCAGCTCCGTGTTTCAGATTCCATATACCTGTGAAATCATGGTGTGCTTATTGCATGCCTGTTACCTCACTAAGTAGATTGATCCCCAGAAATGACACAGTTGCATTCATTTTGTAATGAGAAATATTCCATCAAATGTAGGTACTACATTTATTTTATCTCTTCATCAACTGATGGGCACTTGCATTTTCCATTTCTTTGAAATTATAAAGCAGTGCTGTAAAATATTAATAATAAATTGCCACTTGATCAAGCAATTTCAAAGGGCATTTATACAAAGGATATGAAATTGCTACATCTCTACAGGATGTATAAATAGTGATTTTTATTGCTGAATAGTATTTTATTGTATAGAACACTGCATCTTATCCATTAAGTCATCAAACGCTTAAGAGTTGATCTCAGATTTTAGCTGTTGTAAGTCTTACTGATCAGAATGCATGATAATTGTCATTGTATCCTGTGTGCAAGACTTTGTGTGGACAATGGCATTTAAGGAATAGATTGTTGGGTATCATGACCCTTTCCTATTGGTGGAAGGTGTCAAACTGTTTCATAAATTTCTGTAAGATTTTGCATTTGCATTTTTAATACCCAAGTATTGCCTTTCATGCCGTCCTCATTAGGATTTCTTAGAATTTCTCCAATTTATTATACACATTTGATTTTCTGTGTATTTTGCATGTATTTTCTTTCACTCAGTGGAGTTTCTTTTTATTTTCCTAGTAGCCTTTCTCAAAGTTCAAAAGTATAGAACTGGACAAGAAAGTATTTCATCACTTTTTTTCCTTTTATTAGCCATGCTTTTTGGACCATTTGTAAAAAATGTTTACCAATTCTAAATTTCCTTTTTTAACTTAATTTTATTGTATTTTAAAGGTGATGTACAGAGGGGTTAACGTTACGTAAGTAAGGCAATGAGTACATTTCTTGTCAAACATTGTTAGCTCCTCCCCTTTTTCTTTTGACTATTTGACGATTTTCATTTCTATATTGGTCTATGATCCATTTTGAAATTATTTTTGTGTATGATTTGAGTTCAGGATCCAAACTAATCTTTTATCTTCTGGCCATCTTGTGGTCCCAATATGACCTATTAGTCAACACGTGTCCATTTAATCCCTCTTACATTTGACAAAGGCAATTGGTTACTAATAAAAGGGCATGTTTTTGGAGTCTCCATATTGTTTGTTACCTTTATATGATACTCTCTCTATCAGTACTATTTTGTCTTTATAATTGCTTAAAAATATATCTTGAAATCATAACACCAACATCCTGAATTTTATTTTATTTCTTTTCAAAATTTCTCTGGCTCATTGTTTGGTTTTCCCAAGATTTTTTTTACTTTGTTGCTAAAGTCTGTAAAAAAAAAAAAAAAAAAAAAAAGGCTGCTAAGTTTTGACAGAGATTATATTGGATTCATAAGCTCACATGACAAGATCAGTCCTCTTAAAAATACCTATTCGATTTAATCTATGCATATTGAATGACTCCAATTATGTTGACCTTTGTCATTAATAGATCATATTTCAGGAAGCAGTAAATAAAGCCTCAACATAAACTTTCTCAATATTTACCAAGAAGATAATGCAGCATAATCCAGTAAGATTCATTCAAACAATGTAAAAAATGAATCATCTTACAGAAACACTTGCCATAATCCTTTATGACAATATACCTAAATCAAAAAATAAATATGATTGTATCAATAAATGTTTTAAAGACATAGAATAAATTCCAATATTCACTCTGGAAAAAAATCACAAAAATGTATATAGGAAATTACTTAAATAAAACAAAGTCTACCTGATAGACAAATAATACTATAATACTTATTTTAGTAATTACTTCAAACAGTTCAAATAAGATTAGTGACTAGATAAGGAAACTTACTGGCATAATTACCACTTTTAAAGCATTTGAAATGCTTCAGCCAACTGTGATGAAAAAAAACAAATAATGTCAGATAAAAGAAACCATTATCTCCAATTAACCAGCAAGATGAAGAGAAGAGGCTCAAGTGATAAAGCACCAGCTGAGCAAGAGCATGAAGCACTCAGTTTAAGCCTCAACACCGGCACCCAAAAAAGAAAAACAGTTCCAAGTAAGCTGAAGTTAATTTATCATTGAAGAAAGAAAACAAATTAAAGAATAAATTTGAAAAAGAATAAATATCGAAGGAGAAGAGACAGAAATTCTTGGTAATCAGATTGAAATCCTAAGCAATCCAAAAGTTCTGACACTAAATCTATCAGAACTAGATAGGATTCAAGCCTACTGGCTTCTTTTTGCTCAAAGCTAGCACTCTACCACTTGAGTCACAGCACCACTTCCGGCTTTTCTATATGTGTCGAACCCAGGCTTCATGTATATGAAGAGAACACTTTACCCACTAGGCCATATTCCCAGCCCCTGTTACATGTATTTTATATTGTATATAAAATGGATAATGCATGAGGTGCACCACTAATTAAGGATGTATGTCAATCATCATCCCTGGTTCAGCTCTGTAATTCCAGCTATTCAAGAGGCTGAGATATAGAGGATTCAGGTTCAAAGCCCTCTGGGCAGAAAATTTTGCAAAACTTCGATGTTATAAAAAAAGAAACCAGGGGACTGGGGATATAGCCTAGTGGCAAGAGTGCCTGCCTCGGATACACGAGGCCCTAGGTTCGATTCCCCAGCACCACATATACAGAAAACGGCCAGAAGCGGCGCTGTGGCTCAAGTGGCAGAGTGCTAGCCTTGAGCGGGAAGAAGCCAGGGACAGTGCTCAGGCCCTGAGTCCAAGGCCCAGGACTGGCAAAAAAAAAAAAAAAAGAAACCAAAAACCCAGACTGGAGGCATGGCTCAAGTGGTGGAGTGCCAACCCAGCAAGCAAGCTGAGCAAATGAAAAGTCATGAGTTCAAACACTAGAAATGGCAACAAAAATAAAAACGAAAACTAAATTAATTTTAAAAAGAGATTTTTCAAAAGATTAAGCCAATAGAGGACTGTGCAGCTGTGCTTGATGACTGTCACCAAGTCTGGGAAATGCATCAGTAAACCCCTTTGTGTGTGAGCACCACTGAGGAGAAGCTGGTGTCACCTGCTACACAGGGCAGCCATCTGAAGTAGCTCATGCTCCCTAGGCTACAAGCCTGCACATCATTTGAGTACCTGTGTGTAAGAACAGTAAAATGCAGTACAATCTGGTCTACAAGATGAATGCACGAAGCGTCTTGGCAGCACACTTGCTCTGAGCTATGCTGGGTGAGTCAGTGGGTGAGTGGTTCATTTGAAGGCCAAGACAAGGCTGTTCCATACGCACTGTAGAAGTGAGCAGCACCGGGCGCTTCGACGACATGCAATTTGCCTAATTTTTTTTCTTTCTTCGATATAAATTACCTTCAGCTTAAGTGGGAATTTAAATTTTATAATTAATTATTTTTACTTTTGTAAAGAACTTTTTGCAAGCACATTTACTTTGTAAAACAAAAATCAAATTCGTTCTTCAAACCCCTATTCCATAAACTTTTCTGCTGTTAAATGTTTGTTTTTGTTAGACACTGGCGTGTGCCAGTTTACAATCATGTGCTAGTTTACAATCCAGATGCTCAACACCACCATGATTTTTCCTACAGGAAGACACCTTGGGGCCGGAGCAGGGGCAATACTGTCATGTCTGAGTCAGTGGCCCACACTTCTGGACTACCTCACAAAGGGTCTGTCAGAGGTCCATTAACAGCTAACTTTAAAAAAAAAATGTTAGTGGAAGGAATACACTCTAAAATACCACTAAAAGTAAATTATAGCAAACAAATAAATTCATTGCACACCTGTCACATTTTATATACTCTACGTAACTCTATGTGCTGGGTGTTCATGTGACTGAGACACCAGGAGGCTTATTTGCACCACGTCATCACTGGGACCTCAGAGAGGCTCTGATATAACTTAGGTGATAGGAGTCCGCTCCATCGAAATCCTGTGAGTTGGCTGTTCTTTAGGTGTTTCATTATTAATAAGTATGTCATTGTAATGTGTGTGACTATAAGTCATAAACTACAGTTTGAGTAGGTTCTAATACATAATTTGTGGCATGGAAAACTTAAATCCGTAAACTGCGAATTGTTCACCAAAAATGTATTTGAGATGGTATCAGTTAAAATATTGGTAAGTTAAAAAGTTCTTAGGGTGTTATTTTTCAAAAATGGCTGACAATATAAGTAAATATATTTTATGTATGAGGCAATGAAAGGAGTAATGAGGAGCAGATTTATTGTGTAATACAGTCTGGAATAGACAAAACATGAGTGCAAAGAATATACCAGATGTGAAATGACATATATGTGTGTGTACACACATGTATGTAAATATATATTATATATAAATATATTTATGGTTACTGTGCTATTCCTGCTTGGTAGGTAAAATATTAATGTATAAGTGGACACTTAAAACAAAGTGGACGATTATTTTGTGCACATTTGAACGTATAAATTGCAAATACTATCTTATTTAACCTGAAAAAGTACAAGAACAAAATGGTTAGGAAACAATAGCACCATCAATGTGCTTGGAGAAGTTCTTTAACAAAAATAGAAACTCAGACAATTTTTTTAAGAAGCTCAATGACATATGTAAAATTGATGTTTGTGTTTTTATTTTTGTGGCCCAAATGATACAGAGCTGAAGATAAATCCAGACTCAGTTTTGTAATGGAGATGACTAATTGTTAATTTCTGAAATAGTACATGGATTTTTGTTTTTGCAGTGATCCCCAGCTCTAGTAACTGACCAAACAACAACTTCTTTCCTCTTCTCCTTCGTCTCCTTCCTCTTCTTCTCCTCCTCCTCTTCCTCTTCCTCCTCCTCCTCTTCCCCCCTCCCCCTCTTTGTCTTTCTCCTTCTCCTTCTTCTCCTCCTCCTCCCCTTAGCCTCTTCCTCCTTCCTTCTTTTGAACTCAGTTGTCTTGTGATTGCCAGGCAGGTACCCTATCACTTGAGTAACACTCCCCTAGCCTTTCTTGCTTTTGTCTGTTTCTTCAGATAAAGTCTTGTATTTCGATGCGGCTGGCCTCAAACCTCAGTCTCCCCACCTCAGCCTTTATCATAGCTGAAGATTCTTGACCTGCATCACTCCGCTCAGGCACATACAGCAACTGCCACTTCTAGTGGTGACTCAGTAAACAAAACATTTCTAGGATTCTGTTCAGAATGGATCCAAGAGAGTAATAGGTGGACAGACCGCTTTAAAACATCAAGTGTTTCACAGTATAGAAAAATGGCAACCTGAAGTGGACTTTCAGAAGACAAAGAGAAAATAAAATATCAGCAGCCCATTAGAAAATTTCATACAAGGAAACATAAGCTGCTTGCTAAGGGCCTTTTTTTTTTTTTTTTTTTTTTGGCCAGTCCTGGGCCTTGGACTCAGGGCCTGAGCACTGTCCCTGGCTTCTTTTTGCTCAAGGCTAGCACTCTGACACTTGAGCCACAGCGCCACTTCTGGCCATTTTCTGTATATGTGGTGCTGGGGAATCGAACCCAGGGCCTCATGTATATGAGGCAGGCACTAGTGCCACTAGGTACTATCCCCAGCCCCTTGCTAAGGGCCTTGATCTATGTGCAGGACTTGTGGCAGAAAGGAAAACCAATGCACAGTTGGAGTGTGTGTGAGTCAATTTTCCTCCCTGTTTAAAATAAGGTGGTCTAAAGGTAGAGATTTAGATATAGTGGTGCATGTGCTAAAATTTGAAGAGCAAGGGGGTAAAAAGCAAGGTCATATTTGATATTGACCTGCATAAACTCTATTTCCCGAAAGCTCGATTCCCTAGCCTCCTTTCTTCTTGGAAAAAAAAAATGCAATTCACTAAATATCACATCATTCTCCAATGTTAATGTACACTGGAAATAAAAAGGTAAAGGGGAATTTTTGAAACGGTTGCTATAATCTTTCTGGTTCTGCTCAGTCTGCTTTGAGAAGTGGGGGTGGGAGGAGAGGTCAGGTGAAGATGTTTTCCCCATCTCTTTTGCTCTGGCTCCTTTACAGAAGACAATGAAGGAGCAGAAATGGGTGTCATGAAGGCCTCTGAAATCTACCAAATAAAGACTTCCCCCTCCCTCCTCTCTACAAGGCTGTGTCTGTTCATCTCATTATGAATGGAGATTTATTCAAAGCCAGCTTGAGCTGTCTTGTGGACTTGGGTGAACATTGTTTTCTTCCTCTCTGTCTAGGAGGCACAGTTTAGAATCTCTGGTTTGCAAAGGGGGAGAAGCTCTTTGCCCTGGCTTATTTAAACAGGGACAGTAAGTTTCCGTTCTTGATAAACTAGGTCCTTGGAGTACTGTTGTGGAGAATCCCTTGTTTGAACAGAGTTATGAATGAGTTTGAGTTCATTATTACAGCCATACCATGCATCCCTGAAGAAGGGTTGCTTTTAAAGAATACCTTGCTAATACTGAGAGTATCAGTGGAATCCACATACATTTTGTCTCACATTTTCAGTAATATGTTTAGGGTTCTGATGTTCTTTTCATACAAATAAAGCAATTGAATGTGTAAGTCATTTTCTCTTTTGTTACCTTTATGGTATAGTAGTCACATGTTTTTCTCCTTCCTTCCTTTCTTCCTCAGAGTCTCTCCCTCCCATCAACTGTCCTCTCTATCTTTCTGTCTCTCTTCTTTTCTTATGTTGCTAGGGATTGAACTCAGAGCCTGGCACTTAAATACTCTTATCACTTGAGTCCCAGCCTTTTTGTTCTGAATGTTTTTCAAATAAGATCTCATTGAAACCTGTGGCTGGAATGGCCGGGAACTCTGATTCTCCTATCTCTATTTCCTGAGTGGCTGGAATTCCTGGCATGCACCACCACTGCTGGTTTGATGGCTCATTTCTATTCCCTAATAGTTCTTCTACTCTGATGAACTACATTTTGCTTTTGTGCCTTATTTGACCCCTTCATCTTCAATTGTCCCTTTGTCTTTGCTTTCCATGGCATTTCATGTTGGATGGGAATCTAATCCTGCTGTCCTGAAGAAAGGATATCATCAATATTGTGGATTTTACTATTTCATACTGATATATCATTTAACTCATTTCTATATTTCTTACTTTCTGGATACAGGTCTTCTCGCTAGGTGATGTTTTATATTCTTATAACAGCACCTTAGGCATATAAGTATCAAGAAAAGAAACCATCATTAACATTGTCAGAGACATAGGGTTTTAATTGCAGAAAAAGGAGATGCGTTTGCCAATATCGGAAGATCATTGAAAAATCAAGATAATAGCTCTTGGTAAATAAAAGTGTATGCTAGCAGGAGTTTAAATGTCAGGAGATAGGGGAAATTAAGACATCCAGAGTATTGACCATATGATTCAAAGGACATCCACATAGAGTAGGAAAATGGAGGAGATGGAACTATTAACAACACAATTGAAGATATTTGAGATGACAGATGTATTTCGATATGGGAAGTATCCATAAGGACTGAGCACCCTGCATATTTACTTCCCCTCTATTTTTTATACCATTAACCTGTCTTATTTATGTATCATTCAGTTGTATTTAGTATCATGATATCATGCCCTATAGACTATATCTCTCTTTTTTCATTCAAATTTTTCTTGATTATTATACTAAATTAAATTTCATGCCATCCTATTGTCACGTTACATAATATACATGCCTCAAAACCCAGCTATATTTGTGATTCAGAGTGCACCATTTTATATGTAAATCTGAGCCTAAAGTTTACCTTTAGAATGCTAAGCTTTTTCCCTCCACTTGGAATCTGGTACTTGTTAGGTATAAGTTATTATTAATATCATGAACTAATTTTGATTGATGGTCTTATCAATAAATCCTACAGATTTTTTTTCTCAAGTTAGTTCCTAGACATTTTGTAGATTTTGATTATTGTGACTTGCATTTGTCTCCCATTCCATTTTCTGTATTGATTCTTCAGAAACAGATTTCTGAGCAAAGTAGAGGTAAACAACCACGGGCAAGGTGGCAAACAATACTACTAGATGGTTATTCCCTGAACAAACTAATATTAGACACATGCTTCTCAGAGTTGAACCCAGGCTCCAGCCTTGGTTGTTATTGAAGGGATTTCCAGGCAGAAGTAATTTAGTATACAGCTTGTGTTAATGCCACACATTTCATGACTGGTTTAGAAGATGGACTGAGAAAAGACAATTCCCCTCTTAAAAGACAATAGAAAGTTGTTCTGTCCTTTTCTACCATGTAATTTCACCTTATAAGACTAAGACTGTTATCTGGGTGGCTTTGGGCCATGTCAGCCTCTTGAAGTTTCAGAATAACTGCAAAGTGTGCTGGTAAGACCTGTCAGGAGATAGGGCTGGAGAGGGGGTGGAGGGAGGATCCAAAGGAGCCCCGACTCTGTCAGAGTAACTCTGGGGTCCTAGAGCCAGGGTAGAATGCCTTTCATATTTCCAGCTGTGCTGAAAATGGCACACTTATAAATAAGACTCTATCTGTCCTGGACAGTTTGATACATCCTGGGCATCTTTGTCCCTTACTGCCTATGTGTAAGTCATAAACCACTCCATATAATTTGTGTGAGATGTTCTGTTCGTGAGACACAGTGGGCCAACTTGACACACACAAGTTAACCTGAGATGCCATGACTCTTGTAGACCCATCCTCTGTTATTCTTCTCAACGGCCCTTGGAAGCAAATAGTATAGTATGTCCAAAAGCAGGGACTACATTCAAAAATAGACAAAGTCATCTTAAACTAGATCCTTTCTTATTTATTAACATAAGTGGAGTTAACACTATTAGATTTTACTTCATTTTTTTTCAATGAACGCTGTGCCCCATCCAGCTTCCTGTGGCATGGGGCTCCACTTGCTGGAAGATGGAACTGGCAGGAAGTGTATTGTGCATGAAGGCTTAATCATAATCTCCTTTCCAATCTCTCACAAGAAATTGATCTACTTACACTTTCTGTTTAATCTGGATCACTTTCAGTAAGTGATATTTTGCGAGGAAAGCATTTCCCTCATGTTTTCATGTAGCGATAGAGTTGCATACGGTATTTTTTTTATGTAGCCCAAAATATAACTTCATCTATCTCTGTGCCTATATCTACTTTTTTTTTTTTACCAAAAGTCAATATCTCTGTGTCCTTTTCCATTGTATTCATCAGATCTTCTGGAACTTGAACAAGGAGAAGGGTATTTGCACCTGAGGGCAATAGATTCATATTTCTGTTTGTGGAACATGAGGCAATAAGAAGCAGGGATGAAGCATGATAAAATGAGAAATCCATTGTCTAGAAAGGCTGACTGTGGTAACACCATGGGAAGGGAATCCCCTGGTGTCAACTGATCTTAGTACCTCAATACTGTATATAGGTGTATTGGAACTAGGGAAGGGAATCCCCTGACGTCACTGTAACTGATCTTAGTACCCTGGACACTGTGTATATGTGTACTGGAACTAGGGAAGGGAAAGGGAATACCAAAGAAAGGATAAAAAGACAAACCATTCCAAAAGCAATACTTACAAAACTAATATGGTATAAACCATGGGGAGGGGAAAGGTGGGGGAAAATGAAGGAGACGGTAACAACTTGGATAAGAAATGTACACACTGCCTTACATATGAAACTGTAACCCCTCTGTACTTCACTTCGACAATAAAGAAAAGGAAAGAAAGAAAGAAAGAAAGAAAGACTGGCTATAACCATTCAAAAAATACAACAGAATTCTACTTTCTCTTGTGAAGATGGTACTTTTTTTCTCATGTGTTCTTCAACTGTCAGCAAAATCAACATGAATGATGATGGGCTACACTAATGAAATGTATTCGTACATGTGATTCTATGACTCATCTCTCATCAGCTTTGAAAACTAGTATGCTTGAGTTCATTCAGTTCCAGTGATAGGGTTTAGAAGTGCCTTACGCTTATGACTCCTTGATGGACAAGTGCAAGGTGGAAGAGTATGTGATCCAGGCTCCTATGGGCCATGTAGGTATCAGGTATTACCCCTGGCCCCAGTCTCAGTCCCAGAATACATGGATACGGAGAAGAGGGAAGAAGGAGAGGAAAAACAAAAGACAGAAAATAGAAACATAAATTTTGTGTGTATGTGTGAGAGAGAGAGAGAGAGACAGACAGACAGACAGACAGACAGACAGACAGAGACAGAGAAAGGCAAAATAGAAGGCAACCTATTGTCTAGCACAGAGAAGCTCTTTCTCTTGGGTAAAGAAAGGGCCAAGCTTGAGGATTGAGCCAAGGAAGACTTGAGCCCAACCAACTCATGCAGTAACCTAACATCATAGACTTCGTGAGTTTCCACAAATTTCAGAATCAAAATACTTTCTCCTATGCTAGTTGTGAAAGAACAAAAGTCCATCTCAGTGTTGGGCTAAAGCGTTCATGTGGTGTTGGCTTCTGTCTATCCTGGAGTTCAGAACAAATGAAAGAATCCAGATCAGAAACAAAAGATAATAAGACCTATGTGTTGCTGTGGCTCTATCTCCAGCCCCATAGATTGCCATGAGCTCCCTGGTTTAGGTGGGACTCCCCAGGAACGACTTGATAAATAGGCCATGTGGTCTTCATTGAAAGGGAGAGGAAGACTCAGGAGCCTATGCATGTGAATGTAAAGCCACTGGCTTTTCTACCTAACGTGATATTGTACACTCCTTCTGGAATATTTGTTAAGTGGAAGAGAAGCATTCTGTCTCAGCAGCCCTAATTGGAGACTCGAGCTGCATGCATGCCAAATGTTCTGTGAATACTTGATTAGTATTTCCACATAAAACTGTAATTGTGACCCGTTTCCAAATCACTCAGAGAGGGAGACTACAAATAACTTTTGCTTTATGTGATTGTTTTAATCAAAACTTTTTCTTCATATTGCCATTATTGTGTCTTCTTCACACAACTTTATGGATGAAAATGAGCCCATCGCTTGTGAATGGGTAAAAGATAACGAAACCCTTTAAAAATTTTTTGCCGATCTTTTATTTTTGTTGGTAGGAATTTTTATAATTGGCATTGTGATTTCTGTGAATATCATTTGTAAATTTGAATGAAAAACTTAAAGAGAATAGGAGTGTTCTATTTGCTTCTAGGCATGGGAGAAACATCACTTGACTGTGTAGTTCATCCTTTCCTAATAAAGAAGCCTTGAGAAATGTGTTGAGAGCGGCTCAGAGCCTCGAAATGTTACAGCATTTGAGGTCTGACTCATTAAAACTAAATTTACTTTACTCGCTTTCATTTTAAATTCAGTATTTACTTTCACGCTAAATGGAATTCTGCAGTTGAGGAATCCAGCCAATAATGACACCTGATGCTTGATTTCCCATGCTTGATTGGGTGTCAGGTCTTAGATACAATTCATATACTCCATAATGCCAAATCTATCTAAATGCAGGCTTCAAGTGACACCAGGACCATTTTTCATTCTTCTCCCTCTTTCTAAGGATTACAAGGATGTTTTGTAAAAGTGCGTGATGCTCCTGTTTCATATAGTGTTATAAACAAGTTTTGCAGCCTTTACGGAACTATTCCAATATGGCAATACAGGCATATTTGAGTATGGAAGTTACTTTTTTCCCAAGAATCTAGGGTTCTGTGCCAGCTATGTAAGACCATGGAAATTGCCACCTTGATCTTTTCTGACATCTAGAACAACCTAACTTAATAATATTGAACAACAGAGAACAAACAAATTTGAACGGAGGAGAGCATGTCTGTGAACATCTTTCTGCGGTGGGCCATAGGATGGATAATTTGGCAAGTAGAGAATTCTTGTTCACCAGCAAAGCCCATAGATACCAGGAGATCAAGGCCTGAAATACAAGGAGGAGGTGATCAAATGATAAGAATGTTTTCTGTGCATCTGTTCAGGAATATTATGAGTGTGAGACAGGAGATGTTTGTGCAAAACTACATCCTGAACTTTCACCCATAGGAATGAGCTTCTGCCTCTAAAATCACTCAAGGCAGAGAGTGGATAGTATGGCTTCCTGTGTCAACTTTCAAATTGTCCAAAAAGGAATATCACTGAGTAGAAAGGAAGTTTCACCCAATCAAACATTCTGAAGAAAGAGGGTAGAAGCAAAGAGTTATTGATTAGGCAATTTGGCAAATTCATAAATTGCTCTTCATTATGCAATTTATGAGTGGATCAAGAAAATGTAGTACATATACACAATGGAATTCTATGCCTTCAGAAATAATGACATTGCCATAATGACATGACATAAGGAAATAAAAGGACTTGGAAAAAATCATACTAAGTGAGCCAGACCCAAAGAAACATAGTCTATGGTTGCCCTCATTGGGAATAATTAGTACACATCTAGGATAATCCTAGAAGAAGATCATAATAGCTCAATAACTATGTCCGTATGAATACATAAGATGATACTAAATGAAATGAACTCCATGTTATGGAAACAATGGTTTATCGTGGTTATTTTCAACATACTATGTGAAATTATGCCCCTTTTCTTTTGTCTTTCTTTCCCATGCTTTTACCCCTGATGTCGCTGTAACTGATGGATATTGTATATACATATATTGGAACTAGGGAAGGGAAAGGGAATACCCAAATTGAGAGACAATGGATAAAAAGACAAACTAATCCAACAGCAATACTTACACAACTATATGGTGTAACCAACTGTACAACTCAAGGGGGGGAAAGGGAAATGGGGAGGGGGGAAGGCAGGGGGGAAGTTAGGGAGGAGGTAACAAGTTGGATAAGAAATGTACCCACTGTATTACATATGAAACTGTAACCCCTCTGTGCAATCCTGTGGCAATAAAGAAATGGGGAAAAAGGTAAAAAAATTCACTTTTTAAACTTTTGGATGGCTATCAAGTCAGAAAAGATGGGCTGGGATGTGGCTCAGTGGCAAAGTGCTTGCCTAGTAACGGCAATGTCCTGGGTTCAATCCCCAGTACCAAAAAAAAAAAAAAAAGATTAAGACCAAGTCAGAAAAGATGACCAATGTCCAATTTATCCGCCAAAGATAGATGGGGAATAAAAAGCAGAGACAAGTATTCAGTGAAACAAAGAATCATGGACTATACGGTCTCCCTTATAGGGAATAATTAGTACAGGTTTTGACAAGTCACAGCAGAGGATCACAGGAGCCCAGTAGCTATACCCTTATGAACACATAAGATGATGCTAAGTGAAATGAACTCCATGTTATGTAAATGATTGTTAATCACAGTTGTAACTACTTTCAATGTGCCATATGTAACTGTAGCCTCTATTATTGATGATATTCCTGTATCACCTTCCTGTGGTTGTACCTACACTATCTCTGTATCTTATCTGAGTATATTGGAAACCGGGGATACTGGTATTAGAACTAGGAAATTGGAAGGGAATACCAAAATCGAGAGGCACAGGGTAAAAAAAGACAAACGACTACAAAAGCAATACTTACAAACTGTTTGGTGAAAATGAACTGAACAACTGAACAACTCATGGGGGGGGAGGGAAAGGGGGAGGGGAGGATGAGGGACGAGGTAACAAACAGTACAAGAAATATATCCAATGCCTAATGTATGAAACTGTAACCTCTCTGTAATTCAGTTTGATAATAAAAATATAAAAAAAAAAGAATCCTGAGATCTCACAGAGAAGGAAGAAACTTTGCATGTTTGAAGTAGATTGTAACTTGTATATTTATTTCTGGCATGTAGAGGCACACCAAGTCCTAAGAGGGCTTACAACATTCTGCCACTTGAGGAATCTATAAGGAAATTATCTTTCTCTGATCAAACCAGATAGAGCTTTCCATCATGACAATAAGGAATTGCACAGTGATCCATCAAAGATTCAGCATCTAGACACCTGCTTCCCGGAGCCATCGAAGGGCAGTCAATAGTAGGCAAAAGGATGTCCACAGTGAGAAATCATCCATGCACTCTCCCTGATCACAGCCCTCCACACCAGGAATTAGGCCTCAAAATGAGGCGACAATCCAAAGCCAGATTCGCAGCCCAGTCTCCTTCCCTACACAAAGAATGAGACTAAACCAAAGGACATCCAGCCCATTCTGCGTCCCTAAAGAGTGGCCCAAGTGGGAAAGAAGAGGGCACTGAATAAATTAGGAATCTTAAATGTACTTTAAATGGCATGAGTGTTGATTGAACATGATCGTGAAAGCTGTAAATAATCTTGTTAAAAGGAAGACAGAGGGTTTGTTAGAGCACACTTAGAAAAATAACTAAGAAAGAAAAGACATTTTTCTGTTAGTCTTTTTGCTCCATAACTTGATTGCAAACATAATATCATTAATGGTGTGATCTTGCATGAAGAAGATAACAGTTCCAAAACCACCCTTACCTAGAATTATTTAGTCACTCAAATGTCATACAAAGTGAGATCTAGGTATAAGAAAGCTTGGGGAATGCATCCAGAGCACAAAAAATTAAGAGACACAGAGAAGATGGATAACACAGAATTGCCATTTTCCTGTTTTTCAGTTTTAGCATGTGATCTTTCCATCAGTTGTTTGGAGAAAACTAATTCTAATGGGCTAAACACGATGTTAGGTTCAAAAGAAAAGTAGAGATTTTAGTATATGCGACTCAATTGTCAGAAACACAAATAGCGTGGAATTTGCTATTGAACCATCAAAGCAGTCATCGGCCAGGATGATAGAAACATTGTGTAACATCTTCCATCCTCTGAGGCCCATGCTGACTCGGTCACACCTGGAAAATTACATTGTAGAGCAAACAGAAACTATTATTTAAAAGAGAGGGAGTAGATGGAGCAAGTGCAGGTCAGGTAGAGAGCATAAGAACTCATGGCCCCCCTCCAGCTCACATCGGGAGAAGCTCTTTGTGCTGTGTGCAGGGCTGTCTGTCCTTCGACACTCCAAAGCACAAGTCCATATTCAAAAAGAAATGAAGAGTTTAGTTGCCTTGAGTATAGGGTAACACACACCTCCTCTCCGGGTGGTAATCTCAGTCCTCCAGAGCTGGATTTCCCAGTGGAGGCCCCGTGGTCATCTGTCAGCGGACACTTCCTGTACAAGGTAGGAAAATCCAGGAAAGGGCCACCAGCTTTCCTGTACCGTTGCAGTTCCTGTTTCTAATTGGGCCACGGTCCATAGCCTCCTGTCACCTTCTTCTCCCAATAATATGGAAATCACTCTTTGGGGAAAAACAAAAGTTACAACAGGTACAATTCATCTGATGTCAAAAGCAAGAAAGAAAACTGAAACAGGGAATGAACCTCAGAATGAACCAGTCAACCAAGGAAGATAAAATTAGGCTGGAAAAAATGTCAGGCTTCAATAACCACAATCACAGAGAACACATTTTTTGTTAATGCCACAAAACTAGCATCATTATTGTCATTGAATGGGAGTGTTTTGAGCAAAATTATTGCATGTCTTGGTTTTTCAGTGACTTCTCATTTATTTCTGTGTATGTGTTCTGCTAATAAACCTATGTCTGACCACTCCCAAAGCCCTAGATCAAAAACACCTCTTTGGCAACATGCTCAGCTGAATACATTTTAAAGGCCATGTGTGTTTTCTCTCTTTAGTATGTAAAAGTCTACAGATATCTCAACACATTTCATTCATACCTAAATTGGCAGGATTTTTCCCCCCTTCCTTTTGGCCAATATCCTTCTCAATGGGCTTTGTGCAGAGCAAGTGCCAAACTTACGCAATGTGGCTCGCTTGTATTTGTGCAACAGGCTTTTCATTCATAATGAACACATGGCTTTTAGGCCCAGAAATTAATGAGTGCTGGAGAAACACACTGGCTTCCACGCTGGGCTGCCTGCTTCATAAGCCTATATTTGGGGTCTATTATACAAAGCAGGATCCAGGGCTACAGATCACAGAAGCCTAAACAGAGAAATCTAAATTTTGCAGCCTAACAGATTTTTCTTGGGGGGGTGGTGGTTATGGACAGTTAAAATTGGGTTTAGTACTGTGTCTTTGGCACCAGGCTTATATGAGAATCAAATAGAATGTTCTATGTGGAAATACTTTAATAATGGATGGTGTGCCTTGTCTAAAAGAGAACTTGAAGTGCTTTACAGTGACATCAAAATAAAGCAAGATACTATAAAATTGAGATGGATAAGAACAAAAACAGAACAAAGCAAGATAAGCAGAGTCAAATATGGCGACGAAGAGAAGGTAATACAAGTCCTGTGTCCTTGTCTTTTTTCTTCAATAAAGTCATATTTAGTCATTTTTTTTTCAGCTGATACACAAAAGGACATCAAATCGATCCCAGAGAGCGCATGTCCACATGACCACACTGATTTTGGTGGTGGGAAGTTTCATCTAGGAGTCTTTCAAAATTGGAACATACTCCACTACGGAGACCCGTGTGCTTTTCTCAACAACTTACAATTGTTTTTGGTGGCTTCCCGTTACACTATGATACATTCAAAGCACTTCTGAAGGGCTCTCTTTGAAACTCTGGATGGGTCTGTCTTTAACCAGACTGGAAAATGCCAACAGGAATGGGTTGGAGACTGTTGAAACATGCTGCAAATTGCAAAACAGCATGCAAATGCAGGGCACCATTTCCATTAGCATCACAGCTTCAGAAGTCAGCTGATAAACTACAGATTTAAAGTAGCAGCCAATAGGAAGTCTGAAGTCTTGACAACAAGGAGGATTATTGAAAAAATTCCTATTTTCCTTTGGTTTCTCTTTGCCAGACAACAGTTTTCCTACCAAATAAATATGATACTTCCACAGGTACATCCGAACTGGGAGAAAAAAGCACTGATTGAGAATCTCGAAGGTATTTGCCTCTCACAACTGCTGGATTTCTTGACTGTCGTGGACACGAAGGTTCTCACAGGAAGGAGATGTAATTAATTCATTTAACATAAACAGAAGATGGGAAATCTAAAATGCCAAATACTTGAAAATGTTATCTTCACATTTGAATGTGAGTACATGTGATGTTTTAGCAGCAGCAAAGTCGAGAAAAATAATTAGAATGCACCAGTAATGCAAACCAAACACAGATATTGCCTTGTTTGAGCCACAAACATGAAAATGGACCTCGGGGCTGGGGATATAGCCTAGTGGCAAGAGTGCCTGCCTCGGATACACGAGGCCCTAGGTTCGATTCCCCAGCACCACATACACAGAAAACGGCCAGAAGTGGCACTGTGGCTCAAGTGGCAGAGTGCTAGCCTTGAGCGGGAAGAAGCCAGGGACAGTGCTCAGGCCCTGAGTCCAAGGCCCAGGACTGGCCAAAAAAAGAAAAAAAAAGAAAATGGACCTCTACTACCATGCTTCTTTGCTATTAATGTTTCTGAGGTCTTTGCTGTATCGAGGTGAATGTAAGATGCATTCTATTTAACTGGAGTATCTTTGCTCTCTAAAGAGCTGACCTATTTTACTATCACATTTACCAGAACCAGAGGGAGAGTTTTTGTTTGTTACTTTGGGTGCCTTTTTAAAAATTTAAAATGACTTTACTGAGTGTTGGTGGCTCATAATCCTAGCTACTCAGGAGGCTAAGATCTGAGGATCCATGTTCAAAGCCAACCCAGGTAGAAAAGTTTGTGAGACTCTTACCTCTAATTAAGTATCAAAAGAGCCAGAACCTAAGGTATGGCTCAAGTGATAGAATGCTTTCCTTGAGCAAAATAAAACTAAGTGGGAACACAAGATCCGGAGCTCAAGCCTCTGTACTGGCACAAAAAATAAACAAGTGAAAAATTTTAAAGGTGAAAAAAGTAAACTTTGTGGTTATTTAATAATAAAAGAAAACTGTTTATTATTTAATG
Source organism: Perognathus longimembris pacificus (assembly GCF_023159225.1). Classification (NCBI taxonomy): domain Eukaryota; kingdom Metazoa; phylum Chordata; class Mammalia; order Rodentia; family Heteromyidae; genus Perognathus; species Perognathus longimembris. The sequence goes on from NC_063162.1 coordinate 141,448,344, forward strand.
AATATTTTTCAGTCTCTATCAACACTAAATATAAAGCATATTTCCTAGTCATCATGAAAAAATGATCATAGTAAATGGAAAAAATTAAGTTGTTTTCTCTTGCCTAGCACTATTCTAAGCTTTCAGTGTGAACTACCAAATTTTAGCCAGAAAACTTAAAAAAACAAACAGTTATTTCCATTTAGCCAATAAAAATTTAATATACAGGATGGTTAAAGAATTTTCTGAAGGTCACACATCTAGCTACAGACACAATAATGATTTATTCTAACTCTGGACCCCAATCTTTCAGCAACAAAACACACACACAGCTTCAATACAAAAAAAAAAAAACAACTTATAGTTTCCTAGCAGAAGGTCAGAAGTAGTAAAAAGTAAATCTAGTAAATGAACTCTTAGGGCATGACAGGGAAACATAGGGATGTTGGTATTTTGAGACAAGAGAATAATTCCAGTAGCCCAAACCTTGAAGATACTATGTGGAGGAAAACAAAGCCAGAGCTACAGAACATACCAGATTTATTCTGATGACGGAGCAAGAGAGAAAAGAAAAGGAACATTCCAGATAGTGAAATAACAGCACATTTCCCTGCCTGTGAACTAGATCTAAATCCAGCCTAAGATTCAGGGGAGAGAGTGGTCATGTGACAAAGAAAGAAGCTCAGCAACCCACTGTCCTTAAAGAAAGGTAAAGCATTGTCAACAAGATCACCAGGAACCAAACACAAGTCCATTAGTGAGAAAAGCAAGATGGTATTTGATTACACTGCAGTCTGGAGCTATAAATTCTATTTAATTGTGTTCTCGCCTATGATGTGTGTTCCACGGCCCTCCGTCCTCTACAACACTTAAAGTGCCTTCAAGGACTTTCTCACCTCCAACCAGCGTATCCTCCTGCTTTATTTAGTAGTCTTACCCATTGACACTTGAAATATTGTTCTAATTAAAGTGCTGGCACTTTAGGGGTGCTGTGAAATTTCTCCTGGAAAAATGCCCTCTTGTCTTTTCCATCATGAAACCAGGAAAAAAAAAATCATTAGGGATTCATCAAGTTCCAACCCTTTTTAAGGCAGCTAGCAATTCACACCATAATCTCAGCCATGGATGATAGTCAGATCTGAGGTAAGAGACCACCATGCTAGACCTAAAGGTCAGCCTTTTCTCTTTTTTTTTTTCTGGCATTTTCATGCTTTTCAAAATTTCCATAAGCACATAAATGCTGGAGGATCAGTGAGCTAAACAGCTTGGACACCCACTGCTGCCTTACAGGCGTGTGAAATGCCTCCGTCTGACTCATGATTAGAGATGTAAAATTGTCATCTAGCTCAGGATTAAAGCTTGACATTAAAAGTATTTATAACGTGTGTGAGCAGAAACTAGGGGCTGGAGAAGGGGAATTCTTAAGAGAAATTCCAGCACAGTGGGATGGTGCTGGGGAAATTAGGAATAAACATGGAAGAAAGAGTACATCTAGCTGTACCATGTTACAGTTATTTAAGTATAGTAGTAGGTATGTTTGTCAAGAGTAAATAATGCCAGCAATATGCATGCAATTTTTGGAGAAAAAAAAAAACCAAAACACATGGTTTGTATAAATAGAACACTGTTGCAATGCTGGAATGGGAAAGGTGGTAAGTACTCAAAAGGATTAAAAGGAAGCCCAGTTTTGAAAAGTATAGGAAAGATTGACACAAAATAGGTCTAGCAAAGAGGAAGAGCCATATTCTCACAGACAGATTGGGTGACTGTCCCTGTTTTCTGTAAATGTAATTAATAAGATAATAGTCAACCTGTTAATGTATAAATATTTATAGATTTTATTATGCCAAAAATGAGACATCTGTCAAAATCCTTTTTTAAAAAAAACATATACATCTTCATTCTCTTATTTGCTTTAGGTTTTGACTTATATTCTAGAGCTAATTTATAATACTTTTAGAAAGAAATACAGTTACTATTCCAATATAATATACGAGACAGATGGCTTTTTCTGCCATGGTGAGTTGGATCAATTGTCGATCATTTTCAGTTCAATATTTTCAGAATGAAACAGTGACTAAGTCATTTGTCTTTTTTTTTAGCAGTAAAAATTTCATTTAGCCAAATGTTGTCATTTTCATTAAACAATCAACAAAAGGAATTCTCGACAAAGAAGTTAGAGGAGATAGTTTCACAATCATTACTTTGGATACATTTATTAATGTTGTTGATCCATGAGCCTGGGATGGTTTCCCATGTTTTTCTCTTCAAGATTTTCATCATTTTTACTGTAGTGACTCACATGTCACCCACCAACATATGGTTTAGTCTCCATGTAGTATAGTATTTTCCGTAGTATCTCTTGCAGTTGAGTTCTTGTTTAATTCCATTATGTCCTGACAGACTATACGAATTTGTTTCAAATTTACTTACCTTCGTTCAAACCTGCTCTATTTCCTAGGATATAATCTGTTTTGGAAAAAGTTCCTTGGACTATTGAAAAGAATGTGTTGTGCCACTTCTGGGTGAAATAATTTGTAGCTAGATATCTGCTACTTCCATTTGTTCTGTGATGTTATTCAAGTCTGAGCTTTCCTTGTTGATTTTTTTTTATTTTGTAATTCTAAGAGTGGGTTTTGAAAGTCTCCAGCTGCTATATCAGAACATGTAAGTCTGGAAGAGTTTTTCTAATGAAGCTGATAGTCTACTATTTGGTGCGTTGACTTGCAGTTTTCTTTCTTTCATTAATATGAAGTGACCTTCTTTGTCTTTCTTGACTTATTTCAGCTTGAAGTCTATGTTATCAGATATAAGCATGGCTACTCTTGCCTGCTTTTAAGGTCCATTAGCTTGGAAGTTATTTTGCAATACTTTTAGCCTAAGCCTATATTTATCTTTGTGAGTAATATTTGCTTCTTAAGTACAATTATTGAATTGTTTTCTGATCTAAGCATCCATGTGATATCTTTTTAATTGGGAGTGTTATCTCATTGATAATTAACATTACCCTTGAGAGATATGCCATATTTCATATTGCTTTTGTGATACTTGCTTTTCTCTTCCTCCTGCTTTCTTAATCTACTGTCTTAGAGAGTTTTATTCTTTTCTAATGAAGATTATCTTCCTCTAAGAGTAGAATCCCCTTAAGTATATTTTAAACTGCAGATATGAGTCACTAATTCCTTTATCTTTTGTTTATCATGGAAGGTTTTTATTTCTTTATCAATTCTGAAAGGTACCTTTACTAGGTACTGTCATCTAGGTTGGCCATTGTAACCTTCCAGCATTTGAGTTACATCTTTCTATGCACTTCTTGCATAGTATTACTATTGAAAAAACTCTACCTTCATTCTAATGGACTTGCCATTGTAAGTTACTTGTCTCCTCTCCTTTACAATTTCTACTATCCTTGTTTATTCTGTATATTTAATGCTTATTCTATAATGCATCTAGGGGTATTTATCCAATATTGTTTGTTTGGAGTCCTATAAGTTTCCATTATTACATAGATGATGCTTTTTCTGATAGTTGTTAAGTTCTCAATTCCTTTAGTTTTTATTTCTTCTTTCTCATATATCCCCATTATTTCTCAAATTGATCTTTTGATGACTTCTAGGAGGTATTACAAGTCTATAAGCATTTTGTTCAATGTCTTAGTTTAAACTAATTGATCTGCTTAATTCTAGCCCTGGATACACTGTTTCAAAGTTCTTTTGTTCTATTGCCCAGTCTTTCTCTGAGTCTTATTTGGGCGATTAAACCCTTCATTTACAACATTTTCATTTGATCTTTTTTCAAGTTTTCCATCTCTTTACTGAATTCCTCTCTCTATCCTGCATTGCTTTCTTTAGCTCATTTGGTTATTGGTTTGGACTCTCTTGTTTGCTCTACATCTCTTGGGATTTACACAGGGTTTTTTTTTAAACTATCTGATCACTTATTTCATTAATTATTCTAATAACTGTGTCCATTGTTTTGAACTTCTTCCTCTTCACTATCACTTCATAAGTCATTTGTTGTGGGATCATTGGCTTTTGATGAAGATATGTTGACTTGTTTACATATGGATTTTGTGATCTTTTGTTGGATTTATAATGAGGGTTCAGGATTTCTCTTGGTTTTGGTTTCCTGATTACTCTTAGTTGACAGTTCCTGCAGCCTTGCAAAGATGGGATGGTGGCTAGATGGTAGTATACAGATTGGGAAGGTGGCTTTCTGCTGACAAATAGTTGATTTCCGTGTTCAAGATACTATGCCGACTGGTGAGGCTGAGAAAGACTGGATTAAAAAAAACTATTACAGATGGTAAACCCTGGTCTTCTGCTTTGTGTTGCAGTCTAATGAAGGTGAGTCACTGCTACTGTTCTCATTCTTTTAGATAGATATAAAAACCCAAAGTATATCCTTTGTACTCTACAAAGGCCTTCCTTTACCAGGACGGTGGTAGGAAGGAGCTAGAAGCAATCTTCCAACTGGAGTATTAGGCTATATAGGATAGGAAGGGGTAGGAGTGAAGCTTTATGGGAGAGGTTAAAGGTAAATTAGAAGAAGACTTTAGGATAAGAGATCAGAAGGAAGAGAGTATGACATGAGAGAAGCATTCCTTCCTATATATAGGGATGGTACAAATGGAGTAGGGGTATCTATAGAAAGGGAATGGAAGTATGCTACAAAAGAAAATAAAACAAAGAGAAGGGGTGACATTGTCCAAGAAGAAATGTACTCATTGCCTGACTTATGGAACTGTAATCCCTTTGTATATCACTTTTGTCATAACAATAGAAAAGTAAAAATTGTAAAAAGAGAGAGAGAAGAAAACAGACAGCTAATGGTATTCATAGATTCATGATGGTTTGTGATAATAATAGGAGAAGTGAAACATAAGGTTAAATGGGAGGAAGTCACAACCCTATGTTAGAATTTATATAAGGTAAAAAATTAATGGCCTTCATATGATTCAGAAGAAAGAAAAACCCATGTTGTTAAAGCAAACAGAAAAATACAGTACTCTAAACCCTTGAGCAGAAAGAGGAGCCAACACAAACATCTACAAAAAAATAGGAGTTTTCCATTCTTCTTGCATGTCTATATATGTACATTTATGTACCCATTTTTTGCAGGTTGCCAACGCCTGGTTAGGGTCTGGCTGTCAGGGCTATGCTTCCTTCTGAAGATTTTCTGATGGAGGATGGGCTTTTAGGGTGCAAGCTGAGAGCTGACGTTTGATCCTTCTATTGTTTGGCCCAGGGCCGGTTGCCAAAGTTGCTTGGCTGCCAGGTGTGACATAGCTGCTTTTATCTATGGTGGGCTGTGCCAGACTATTTTGAGCTACAGTAGCTTGGCAGCTCATCCAAAACATGTCCTGTGTTTTCACAGGGATTGTGACTCCTTTTATAATGGGACCTATAGCTGCCAATGAGATGCCTTTTGCCCTGGGGCTCAACAGAAATTCCCCAGTCTTCTATTTCTTGAGACTGTCTCCCACCAGGCTTCTGTAGCCTCTGGCTTCCTAGCTATGGTGTGGCAGTGTGGCTTCCTGAGACTTAATTTTTTTTTCTTTGCTGTTGCCTGCAGGCTATTCTGCCCTCTCTCCCAGACCTCTTATAATTGATGGCTACTCAAGTTCTGTGGCAGTGTCCTGTGGGTTGCTAATCTGTGATTGCTTCTTGACCTGGGACTCCCATTTCATACATGCAAACACAGTGTTTTCATCTGTGGTTAGTCTCACTTTCCCCTTCTTCTCTAATTCAAGAGTAGAACTGAATTTTAGACATCCTAAAGAAGAAAAATGCTTTTAGTCTAGATTCCTAAGTTTAATGAAACTACTAACCAAGTATGAGATAAAAAGGATAATTTTAGACATACAGGTATTTATAAAACAGAATCTCTTTACAAATCCTTCTTTAGGGAGATACTAAACAGTAACTGTAAAAAAAAAAATAAAAAATGACAAGCAATGAGATACATGAAAGATTGAACCTAATTTGTGTGTATGGGGAAAAGATATCTAAAGGTAGCTATTAAGGAACAAGATAGAACAGTCTGGATCTGAACAGGAAGACAGAAGAAACTAATTGTAAATGTTGACACAATGTGGCCTACTAAAGCTCTAAGTTAAACATTAAAGAAACTCATCCATAAATTTTCAGCAAGAGCATCCATGGCATATTGAAAGCCCAGACCTGCCCTGGAGAAGTTGGCACCAGTAGAAACATCTACATTATTGATCAGACCCAGATCCATCTAGCTGACTGCTTGTGATAAGTTTATACAATGAAGAACCAAATACCTCTTTAAAAGAATGAGGTAAATTTATATTTGCTGGCATGAAAACACTAACATTGATGAACTAGAAACATCAAAATCAATCATAAGTGATAGAAAATATAATTTAGATATAATTTGATTAGCTATCAACTATTGGCTTCCAGTCCTTCAGCCACCCAAAAGTAGATGAACTAAAGTTCTTGTTTTTTGAAAGAAGTGAGAAGGAGAGACTGGTGCAGAAACAGCAGTTACTTTTAATCTAAGGCTTTGACTTCGGTGGGTAGATATGCAAGTTCCTTATCTCTTCTCAGCTAAACAGTGTGATCTTATAGATACAGTTGTAATCAAATTGTTTGCTAGAGTCCTGTTGCTTTCCATATAGTTAAGTTTGTTTTTTTGTCTTTTGTCTTTTGTATCCTCTACTACTTCTGTTCTAACATGTTTTAAATAGATTTCTTAGTTATGTCTGTCTCTGGTATGATTCTGATATGACTCTGATTTGTGCACAGTTCTTTTTTTTACTTCCTGCAGATGGCAAAAGTAATCTGGGTTTTGATTCTGTAGTCTGACCATCTGGAGATTTCCAACAGGTGGCAGAAAACAGATATTTGGTCTCTGTCAGGTGGCAGGTGCCTGGGAATTTGGCTGGCCAAAAAATAAATAAGTAAAGTCTTTCTGTGTTTAGCCTGATTATCCTGATAATTTTGACATTTAGAAATGTAGGAGTGAGGAGCTGGGAATGTGGCTTAGTGGTAGAGAGCTTGCCCAGAATGCATGATGCCCTGGGTTTGGTTCCTCGGTACCATATAAACAGAAAAGGCCAGAAATGGTGCTGTGGCTTAAGTGGTAGAGTGCTAGCCACGAGCAAAAGGTGCTCAGAGACAGTGTCCATGACCTGAGTTCAAGCCCCAAGACTGGCAAAAAGGAAGGAAAGGAAGAAAGGAAGGAAGGAAGGAAGGAAGGAAGGAAGGAAGGAAGGAAGGAAGGAAGGAAGGAAGGAAGAAATCTAGGAGTGAAAAGCCATTAGTGGTTTGCTCTTCCATTCATAAATGGAATTTGTTTTTGCTTTGTTGGCACTAACATGAATTCCCCTCATTTGGTAGGTCAAAGCTTATTCTTTTCCTCACCCAAATCAGGCTTTGTTTTAATGCTTTGCCATTATGCCAGAGTAATCAGAAAAATCTACAATAATGGAATTCCAACATCTGAGATGGTAATGAATGACAATGGCCTCTTTCAGGAAATTTTGATTTTTGGTCAAGTGTTATCTAAATAGAACTTTAAAATATAAATGAGAGAATTTCTAGAATAAATGTACATGTAATTTTTATTACATCTACATCACATAATGAAGTCTTTAAACAATACAGTAATTCAAAATTGTAACTCCTCTTAAGCTTCTTTTACTAACGTTATATGAAGGGATGAAAAGGAATTTATGGTATTCCAAAAGTCTGTTACATTAAAAATTAGGGATTCTAGTAGCCATATAAATCAATGACAGCTTTATTGAGGCATAACTTACTTATGGTAGATGACACATTATTAAACAGATGGCCTGGTATTTGAATACACATGTATATCCATGAAACTATCATCATAATCAAGATAGTGAACATAGCTAATTACCCTCAGACATTTCTTCTTGCCATTTTGTAATCTCTCCCTCGATTCTTCCCATTTACCCACCCCAAATAACTTTTGGTATGTTTTTGTCATTGTAAATTAAGTCATGTTCTCTCAGTTTTACTTAGTTGTGACTTTTGTTGTTGTCCGGCTTTTCTCACTCCATATATGACTTAAATCTTATCTGAATTATTTTTCATTATCCATTCATGTATTTATTGTTGGACTTTTTTTTTTATTATTTCTAGCATAAGCTAGTATAATTAAAGCTGGGTAATTGTTTATCCACTCATATACTTATTGTTGGACATTATTATTTCTAGTATAAGCTAGTGTAATCAAAGCTGAGTAATTGTTTGTCCATTCATATATTTATTGTTGGACATTTTTTTCTTATTTCATAAAGTTGTTAAGAACATTCATGTTCAATTCTTTGTATTTTACATTTTTTTTTCTAATGTATTCTTCTTTATGGAAATGTTTTGGTGATGCTGTTTTAAAAAATCTTTCTTGGGTAAATGTTATGTTTCATTTCAATGTTGACATCTATTTCTGTTGGTTTCTCTTTTCGCATCCAATTTATGAGTGTTCTCATGTTCAAGATATAAGAAGTGATGTTCATCTCAGACCGGGACACATTACTGATTAGCTCTCTGGGCTCCTTCTGCTCTTCCCTGATAGAAAGCATGGCTAGGGGAGGTGTTCTAGGCCCTGGGGGAGGGGGGGGGGGCAGAGGTGGGGGAGGGGAGGGGATGTGTGAACTGAGTGCATCCCTGGCAGATGACAGCAAGTAGCATCAAGTGGTGCCCTCTAGTGTTCCAACTCCTGTATGGACCCTGGATTCTGGGATCCTTACCCTTACAGGAACACGGGTTATGGCTCTTTACATGTGTGTTGGGTACCCTGGAACTTGACAGCACCGTCAGTAACTACACAGTCATCTGTAAGTGATCAAGTCAAGTCTCTTCTTTCTAGCTCCAAGATAGTCTTGAGTCTCCACTCCCTCAGGCTCCTCTGATATTCTTTTTGAAAGGAAAGAGAATACCTCCCTTGCAGCCACAGGGAGCAAATCCACCCTTCCCCTGTGCTCTCTGCTAACACCCCCGGGGGATCTGCCTCCACTTCTGCTGTGTGGGGCCCAAGTGCCCAGAGTCCACTGTGTCTCCTCTGACAGCAGGCTGGGAGGAGAAGAGAATGAGGCACCTGTTGTTACCTTGTACAAATGGAAGTTTGGCCTTCCAGAAGGTCTCCAACAAGTCAAAGGAGAGGCAGAAAAGTATCTTAACAACACTTGTTCAAAATAATTAGTTTGCCCAGTACTTAATATAGAACGCAGGCCTCATGCTTAGTAGACAGGCACTCTACCACTTAAGCCACACATCCTATCTTTTTGCTTTTATTTTTCAGATTAGGTTTACAAAGAATATTCTTTTTTTTTTAACTTGGCCACACGGACATTTATAAACCAATTATATGGGAATGGATGGATGGAGTACTTGAGGCAAAACAAAAAAAACAAGAAACGACCAATCAACAAAGAAACAAAAACAAAAAACAAACAAGCAAAATGGGGACTGACACTGTATTTCAGTTCCTGAGATCTTTAGCTTATCTAAGTCATTCTCTCCAACCTTTAATGTCCTCTGATATTTGTCTTATCGTAGTATCTATAGTTATAGTTTTAACTAGTGGGAGGAAAAAATCAAACTTGCCTATCCCCTCTTCTTCAAGATGGAAGTCTCTTTTGTGCTTGCTAGATTGGTGCTGTACCACTCAAGCCACACCCCCAGTCCTGCTTTTTCAAGTAGGGTCTCATCCTAACTTTGTCCAGCGTAGCCTCAAACTGCCAACCCCTTACCTCTGCTTCTCAAGTAGCTGGAATAACAGGTTTGTTTTTTGTTTTTGCCAGTCCTGGGGCTTGAACTCAGGGCCTGAGCACTGTCGCTGGCTTCTTTTTGCTAAAGGCGCCCACTCTACCACTTGAGCCACGACACCATTTCTAGCCTTTTCTGTTTATGTGGTGCTGAGGAATTGAACCCAGGGCTTTATGCATGCTAGGGAAGCACTCTACTGCTAAGCCACATTCCTAGCCCTGGAATAACAGTTTTGTACAACCACATCTGGCTTGTTTGTGAGATAGTCCTGATCATTTTTTGTCAGGGGTAGCCTGAAGCCATAGTCCTTCTTAGTTCACCCTCTGATTATTTTTTTCAGTTTTGAATAGGCTTTATTCCATATATGAGCCCATTATAAAAGGCATGATTATGAACTTTTCTCCCAATCTGTGAATGTGCTTGTATCCTCTTAACACTGTTCATTAACCCAGATATGATAGCTCTCGCCTATAATCCCAGCTGCCTAGAACACAATTATTAAGAGATTATGATTTAAAGCCAGCTGAGGCATAAAAATTTTGAGATTCCATATCAATTAAAGGCTACATGTGGTGGCATATTGCTGCTATCTCACTGACAAAATTAAGTACAAATAGGAGGATCAATGTCCAGGCCTGCTTGGACATAAAAAAGATCCTATCTTGAAAATAACAATACAGAAATGTACTGGTGGAGTAGCTGCAGTTGTAGACTGCCTGCTTAGAATGCATGAGACCCTGAGTTCAAATCCCAGAACTGACAAGAAAACCATTATTTGTAGAACAAATTTTTAATTTTTATGAACCCATTGTATTTGTTCTTTCACATGCTATGATTTGAAAGTTAAAGTTATAATCTACCAAAATATTTCCTGACTTCAATAAGTAATGGGGTCATAAATTGGAGAAATTATTATCCAATACTGTCCTTATAAATTTTATTGATTTAGACTCTACATTCAGTACTATGATGTAAATTGCATTGTCTTCTTCATATGGTAAGCTAAGCAGATAAAAGTGATGTTTTCCTTGGCATAAATTGTTCTTGAAGACATAAATTATTCTCAAAATTTTGAAATGAACAGCCTCTACTGAATTTTCTTGCATTCATTTTTTTAAAATCAGTTATGCATGTATGTGTGGGAGTATTTCTTGGCTCTCCATTTTGTTCTATTTTTCTATTTTTCTATGTTTGCACCAATAACACATGGTTTTGTTGACTATAGTCTTATAAAGTCTTGAAATCAGATAATTGTAGTCTTCTGATTTGTTCTCACTTTTCCAAGGAATTTTGAAACTTTGTCCTCAATCCTTGTTCTCAAGCCTTTACATTTTGATTTGAATTTTGGGATGTTTGTTAATCACTTCAGGGACAAAATACTGAGTCCACAGCATTATGGAGATGACTTCCATGTCACGAAGAAAAAAATGGCATGGCTCCTATACACAATACTTTCTCACTTTGTAAGGCCATCAGTTTCTCTCAGTTATAGCATTTAGTGCTTCTTATCTTTTAAATTTTGTTGGCTCCTATTTATGTCATCATTTTTGCTATTATTGTAAAGGTTATTTTCTAATCATTTCTTAAATGTTGTTCACTTGTATGTGAGCAAGATTGATTTTTGCATGTTGATTTTGTATTCTGCATCTTGCTAATTTTATTCATTACAGCATATCCTCTGTATTTTCAATCAAGGATGATGAAAAGAGATTTATATTTCCTTTTCCCTTCCCATCTAGAATGTTCTTTTCTTTTTCTTGACTGCATGCACTGCCTAGAAACCCCAGAATAAAATGGATTAGAAGTAGCAAAGGTGACATTTTGTCTTATAAGCATTATAATCAGTACAGAATTTTCATAGATCATTTTTATGGTAGGAAGAATTTTTTCCCCTTTTTTTGTTTTTTGTTGTTTTTTTATTTTTATTTTCAAACTGATGTACAGAGAGGTTACAGTTTCATACGTTAGGCATTGGATACATTTCTTGTACTGTGTGTTACCTCCTCCCTCATTCCCCCCCTCCTCCCCCTTTCCCTTTCCCCCGCAAGAGTTGTTCAGTTCATTTACACCAAACAGTTTTGCAAGTATTGCTTTTGTAGTCTTTTGTCTTTTTTACCCTGTGTCTCTCGATTTTAGTATTCTTTTTCAGTTTCCTAGTTCTAATACCAGTATACACGGTTTCCAATGTACTCAGATAAGATACAGAGATAGTGCAGGTACAACCACAGGAAGGGGATACAAGAAGATCATCAGTAATAGAAGCTGGCTGGGAATATGGCCTAGTGGCAAGAGTTCTTGCCTCATATACATGAAGCCCTGGGTTCAATTCCCTAGCACCACATATACAGAAAACGGCCAGAAGTGGCACTGTGGTTCAAGTGGCAGAGTGCTAGCCTTGAGCAAAAGGAAGCCAGGGACAGTGCGCTCAGGCCCTGAATCCAAGCCTCAGGACTGGCAAAAAATAAAAAGTATATACATATATATAAAACAATCGTTTCCATAACCTGGAGTTCGTTTCACTTAGCATCATCTTATGTGTTCATAAGGGTATAGCTATTGGGCTCTTGTGAACCTCTGCTGTGACTAGCCTAAACCTGTGTTAATTATTCCCTATGAGGGAAGCCATAGAGTCCATGTTTCTTTGGGTCTGGCTCACTTAGTATAAGTTTTTCCAAGTCCTTAAGAAGAATTTTTTTTTTTTTTTTTTTTTTTTTGCCAGTCCTGGGCCTTGGACTCAGGGCCTGAGCACTGTCCCTGGCTTCTTCCCGCTCAAGGCTAGCACTCTGCCACTTGAGCCACAGCGCCGCTTCTGGCCGTTTTCTGTATATGTGGTTCTGGGGAATCGAACCTAGGGCCTCCTGTATCCGAGGCAGGCACTCTTGCCACTAGGCTATATCCCCAGCCCCAAGAAGAATTTTTTTTAAACCAAGAATGCATGTTCAATCTTCTCAGAGTACTTTTCCACATTTATGATAACAATTGTATTTTAATACCTAATACAAATTAGGATGTGTAAATTTGCACAGTAAATCAACTTTGCTGAAATAAGCCTCACTTGACCATGAACTATTTTTGTACAGCTGGTCTTATTTACTAGAAGTTTATTCAGAATCTATACACATGGTTTCTATTGGCCTCTGTCTTTCTTCATTCCTGTTGGCTTTGCCTGCCTCTGTATCCATGTGTCCTTACACAGTAAGAGTAATAAGATGGCTTGAGAAGTTTTCCCTGAAACAAATTGTGTTTACCAATAGTATTATTGTTTTCTTAAATGCTTGGTGAAATATATGAGTTAATTTTTCCTGACCTAGAGTTTTCTTTCTGAGAAACTTTTATCTACTAAATCAAATCACTTAGTAGATCTAAGAATATTTGGTTAATGATCATCAGCTTGTTTCTTTTTTTTTTTTTTTTTTTTTTGGCCAGTCCTGGGCTTTGGACTCAGGGCCTGAGCACTGTCCCTGGCTTCTTCCCGCTCAAGGCTAGCACTCTGCCACTTGAGCCATAGCGCCGCTTCTGGCCGTTTTCTGTATATGTGGTGCTGGGGAATCGAACCCAGGGCCTCGTGTATCCGAGGCAGGCACTCTTGCCACTAGGCCATATCCCCAGCCCCATTAGCTTGTTTCTTTAACGCACATCAAAAGCAACTAGCAAGTCCCCAAGTTTCTACCATCTCAATTGCCCTTTACTGAAGATTCTATAGAACCAGCAACTTTGTTAGTCACACCTTGCCATCGATTTTGAACACTTGACAACAGGCAGCTGTCAGTAACTTTTCTTATTGTGTGTTCAATTCCACGTAAGCACTGAAATGTAATACATGTCTATGTGGGACCAACTTATTCCACTTAACATGAAGATCCCCATGACCAACCATTTCCCATCAAACAACATGATATCATTCTTCATGCCTAAATCAACATCTGTGGTGCATAGATACCAAGTTTTCTTTATCCCTCCATCCACTGACAGAATCTTTACTCCTGATCTGAAGTGTCTGGATGAAATGCATGTCTGGTGTTTTAGTCAGCAGTGACCACACCTTCCTGACCTCTCTGTGTTTCGTTACCTGGTCTCTCACCATGTTCAGGATCCTCTGCTTGTGACATAGTTTTCTTTTATTGGTCCCAATGGTACAAACCATCATCATGGCACTAGTCATTCATGGAAACGTCAGCACAAGTGGAGTGTTTCCAAGAATTTCTTTCCTCCTTTTGGTCAAGGTTTTCAGTTATCCTTTAAATTGTTTTGCCTTCTAAGCCCTCATCTTGGACCACAAGCTTCATCCTCTTGAGTTCTCAGTAGATACCTCATAGACAGGGATGCACTCTAGGGACCTGCACCATTTTCAGCTAGAAGGTTACAGTGTTGAAATTCACATAAGTCTGCCTAGAAGGAAAGGAAAAGAATACTTGGTTTGTGAGGCCCTGCATCATTTACTCCATAGCTGAGCTCTGAAAAAAATCCTCTTTCGCTCTCTGACCTTGGACTTAATATCTATTAATTACATCTAATAATATTTAATACACAGGGTAATACGAATTAAAATGCCTGGTAATTAATAGCCCTTCTGTGAATATTAATTCACTTCCTTTTGTTTATGAATCATATAGATTTTAAGACAGGGCTGAAATTTTCAGTTTCGTTTGGAAACTAAATTGATGGTTTAAACACTGCATCCCATCAACAGGCTCCTTTTTATCTTGCAAGTTACTTTGCCTGCGGAGAAGCTCCTAATGAGTATGCTTTAAGCTACCCCAGAAGTAAAAGCAACTGACACAATAAGCCCTTAATCCAATGTGATTCCGCCCCTATGCATTCATAGTCCATTAACTAAAGCACTGGAGTAAGTAGTGAGGCGATTTCACTTTTAAGACCCAGACTCTGCCCTTCAACATGGCAAGAATGAAGCATTGACAAGGGCACGAGTGGAGAAGTCTCACGGAGCGGTTGCAAAACACTGTAATCACGTGCACAAGTGCGCCAAAGCAATGGGCAGTGCATGCAGCATGGAAACAGCAAACCGTAGCCCAACACTGGAAAGCTCACCCTTGGGCTTTGACGGGTTTCCATAGAAACGGCTAGACTTGAATGCATGGGTGCAGAAGGCAGCCTTTTACCAGGTGTCTGGTATTGGTTTGGAGGAGGGAAGAATTACATTTCCATGACAGTTACAGATTAGCTGAGCAAGTAGCTTTACAAGTGATGTACTTGCAAGAAAAAAAAGAAGAAGAAAAGAAAATAGATAAGCTCTGTATGTCCAGAGTCAAAATGTGTGCATTCTCTAGTGTCAGCTGGGTAATTAGATCTTCCCTTTGGAAGGTTCAGAGTTCAGTTTGTACTTTCTGACCATTTTACCCAAGATAGAAGGATCTCCCATACAGAAGCAATTTTCTGAAGAAATAACAACAAAAATCTCATAACACATAGGTAGGCAGTAGGAAAGAAAATTGAAAATGAGAGAAAAATGGTCCCAGAGAGAACTGTGTATAGATACTTTAGGGGTTACTAAAATAAGACAAGGAGTAGAAGTGTGTGTACACATACGAAGCTATGAAATATTTATAATGGCATTGAAACACTGAGGAGTTGGGCAGTGTACTGCAGCAATACTTTTCTGTTGAGATTTGAGATTTAAGGCAACAACACCCAGCCATCAATCACAGATCAAGGGTGAAGAAATAAAAGAAAATCAGGCAAATGTTGCAGAAAGACTATATCTGGATATAGTCCAAATTAGGGAAATATATACAAATATGCTCATATAAATAAGTGCATATAATACTATCTACTATGGATCACATACTTATGTATATGTATTATACTTTCTGCAATACATATTATGCACATACATATAAATATACATCTAAAATATACATGTCTGTGATGACTAAGTTGTTTCTGGAGCCCTAGTCATAAAGATAATAGTGGTAGCAGGCAGAACACTAAGATCAAATTGGCAACATTAAGTATGTAAAATGTTCATGTAAAATTAAGTTATCCTGACTCCTGTTGAATAAAAGATTCAGAGTAGACAGAAAGACTCATTGGAGAAGTTAGGGGTGGGGGAAAAGAGGTGAATTTTAAGTCATATTTCAAAACTTGTGGCTTGTCCTGGATTGATTATGCAAAAGTAGAAACAATGTCAAGGTATGGAAATTGTGTTCATCCAAACACCTAAACCATAAACACTGAATAAACTTTGATGATAAGTAGATGGCAGAAGTTAGGTCAAATTTGCAAGTCCACAACAAGTTATTATTGCTCTCCTGTCTCTACCAAGAGGTACTGTTTAACAGCTGATCAAATTTCCAGTGTGCTACCTGTCACTACATGCTTCTGAATGGTACTATCCACATCCAAATTCCATTAGATGACCAAGAATTGTAGATATCAGAAATAAATACAGGAAGAAAGATGTACAAGGATCGTCCATCCCCACGGTTTTGTGGCTTCAAATGTGCAACCATTACTGTGAATCATAAATTAGAGAAATAGAAATAGAAAAAGTAGGCAGCTGCTTTGTATGACTGGTTTGTATATTATCCTTTCCTATCCATTATTTTTTAACACCCTAATTATCTTTAATTGACTAGATGTGTAGAAAACAAATACTTCCATTAGGTGTATGCAAGGTTCAGGAGCTCCAGGCCAGGAAGAAGACCAAGGAGGTGATAATTAAAATCACTCTCTAAAGCTATTACAGGTGTATAACTAGTGGCTTACTTTTGTGTTTCCTAGATGAAGGATTTTAGGCAACCTGTTTAATCTTAATGAGTTATAAGTTTCTTAAGAGAAATGCAAAGATAATACCAAATTAGAAAAACTTATGGATTTTGTGCAGATCATTTAGCATAGCACTGGATAAATACTATGCTATTACATATAGGGTTTTAGTAAACTGAGTTTCTCCATTTGGAAAAGCTAATGCTGTCTTTTGGATAAAAGGATCCTATCCAAAGGAAATTATGTATAAACTTAACACAACGTAAAGTTAGGATGAGCTACATGAACCACATAATGAATTAGAAATTTCCATTATACATAGAATCACTGAATTAACTGTTGACTGATACAAGGATTTGTATTAGCGAATCAATTACCATAAGCAGTACTTCAATCAGCAATTTTCTTAAATAGTTTGCAGCCTTGTAAAAATCCCTCTATTAAACATAGAGTTGGTTTCAGCTAAAAGCAGATTGATTTTTTTCATATTTGCTGCTTAAAATTCTAGGTCAAATAGTCCTAAATCTTCCTCAGTGCCAGCAACACCTAAAACAGTGTGACAAGAAAAATTACTCCCACAAAATATTCTCAAATAATTGATGTCATCCTCATTGAAAACTGTTGATTTATCTGATGTGTACATATTAGTTCTATTTAAATGACTTCTGACTCCCATTGTGATATAATTTCTGGTCTTCCCTCCCAAGAAAAGTGCTTCAGAAGGAAGCTAGTCTGCCGACTTCAGGCACCAGTGCTTCGTGAAATTCTCACTGCCAAATACACTAGGTATGATTTAGGTCTATTCCTCTTCAAACATTTTAAATTAAGAAATCAAAATCAGTGGCTATTGGGAGATCATGGAATAAGACAGCAGATGCAGGGCTGATTCCTCTGCCTGTAAGTTTAGAGACTGTATGTAAGCTACATTGCATGTGCTTATACTGTAAATGATTGCAAATATTCTCTGTCAAAAGAACAGAAAAAGAAAAAAAAAGGTGCAAAAGTCTGAAAGTCAGTGAGGATGCACTGCAAATATGAAAGATATTCCCTGGCGATTTTTATTCTATCTGCCCGGAACTATATAGGTCCTAGGCACAGGCCATCAGGTAGGGAAATTCTCACTTTGGTTTTCTAGGTTTGGCACTGTTAATTCCTTTGAAGGCAATCCCAGTGTTGGACAACACCATTTTGATGTCAGATACCAACTCTGAAGTGATGATTGTTATTTCACAGCTTTCTAGATTGGGGTCACAAGTTTTTTATAATCTGAGAAAAGTAAATAGAAATATAGCAAAAGGAATACATTAATATGTCTGGAGGTGTAAGATTATTCTCTATGCAGAACACTTGTAAACTCTGGTGCTACCTTAAACATTTTAATAATAGCTTGCTCTTGTTCCTTATTCAATGTTATTATTTCCTTTTCTCCCATCCTTCTAGCCTACGTCTAGATTTTTCCCTCATTGTGACAATGAGCCCATTCATCCATACCTATGTATTATTATGTACCCAGAGATAGTGCTGATTGAGTAGCTTTGAAGACAGAACACTATATTCAATGTCTAAGTGTCTATGTGTGTTAAACGTAAGGGTATTTTACATGTATATTAGGTTTCCTATGGGAGTTAAAAATGATTATCCATCTATCTGCAAATTTGAGTATAACTAAACTTACATTCACTGTAAAGTAACTATTTTCTCCATTATGATTAACTGTCAGTGCACAAACTATAGGCACATATTAGTATGTGGAGTTTACATCCAAGAAAAAAGATATATGATATGCATATATGAATGTGGATCATTTTGAATAGGTATGTTTTTTTCTTTCTTCTTGCATGTCGGTGAGTTTTATATATAGATAAGTTAGTGACACTTTTTCAAGCTTTCCTTTGTAAACTTGAATGAGTAGTATGCAGTCACACATAAAAAGTAAACTGTCCTATTTTAGTTGTCTATATTGTATTTCTTTTTAAATTTTATTGTAAAGGTGATATACAGAGGGGTTACACTTAAATGAGTCGTTAATGAGTGCATTTCTATTTGAATAATGTCACCCCTTCCCTTGCTTTCTCTCAGGTTTTCACTCCCAATTCCCCCACCCACAAGTTGTATAATTCATTTTCAACATATTATCTAGTGAGTGTCACTAATGTGTTTGTTCACCCTTTGTCCCACCAATTCTGTCCTCCCTCAATCCTTCCCAAAACAGAAAAGATTACACACAAGACAGAAAGTACAGAAAACAAAAACAGCGACAAAGGAGAGAAAAGTTTAAAAAACAAAACCCACAATAACAAAAAAAAAATCTTTTCCATTTCTTGGAGTTCATTTTGATAAACATATAAGATCATATGCACATAGATATTGAGCCTTTGTGTCCTCTCCTGAGAATATCCTCCTTTGGTCTCAGTGTGTAACTGTCTAGAATCCTGTATAAATTATCATGTCCAAGTGTTCCTTTTTGTCGTTTACCATCCAGTGTGTTTACTTGTAGATTTATAGGCACATTCTAATTACAAGAAATGAGGGAAACTATGCAACCTATGTTTCCCTGGGTCTGATGTACTTCATCACTTAATGTAATTTTTCCAAGCCTTTCCATTTCCTTACAAATGGTAAAATATTATCCTTTCTGATCGAAGCATAGAACTCCATTGTGTATATATACTGCATTTTCTTGATCCATTCATCCACTAAGGGACATCTGCGTTGATTATATATATTAGCTATGGTAAACAATGCTGCAATGAACATGGTTGTGCTGGTAGGTTTAGTGTGGCCTTGCTCCTGGTCTATTGGATAAATGCCCAGGAGTGGGGTTACTAGGTCATAGGGAAGCCCTATATTTGGTCTTTTAAGGAGCCTCCAAACTGCGTTCCAGAGTGGTTGGACAGGTTTACATTCCCACTGACAGTGTAGTAGTGTTCCCTATAGGCCTTCCTGAGAGGCAAGCATATACAACAGTCTAAGAAGGGGGTTAGGGATTTCTGTGACTGTTAAAGTATTTTAAGATGTAAGTGGAGGTTTTAATCAAGTCAACATTTGAGGCATTAAAATGAGTTTCCCTTTTCTTATGCTTCCCTCATAGCACCACATATTCTACTTCTTGAGAGAACCTAGAGAACCTTCCAGTATTTACATCCTTATCTTCAAATAACCTCATTGCTGTGATGATTTTTCTCTTCCCTTCCTGTAATATGGTCTGGTCTCTTTTACTAACCTTGTCCATGACTCCATGTAAAAACATGATTAATCAAGACACTTTGTTTAAATTCATTCAGCATTGATGACATTATACCCACAGTAATATCTTTACAGTCCAGTGAGGATGTTTATTTCTTTTATCTTGTGTAGCTTTCTCCTCACCTATTCTTAGTACTTTTGTATATATTTTAATGTAATCTTTGAATCTGACAGGATTTTTAATCTCTTCTCAATATATCCAAATAGCATGAGATAATCCACTAGTTTCTTTTTACCTTACAAACTAAACAAAAGATTATTACCTGATTTATGCTATCATTTATAGTTTAAACACACATACCTGCAGGGTAAGAAAAGTTTACAAAGTGTACATTTTAATCTTTCTCAAAGCAGGACTGGCTTAGAGCTGCATGATCATGGTTTATGTCATGTACTTAAAAGTCACAGTCTAGAGATATAAGCCGAATTCATCTTCCAAAAAGCCCTATAGATAAGAGCATAATAGAAGATCTTAAAAATAATGTTAACCCATAAGGACAAAGAGAGTGGATGGGAAGAGAAAGAAAAGAGGAGATTGAAAACACAATTTTGAAAGTAAGAAAGAAGGCTGGGAATATTGTCTAGTGGTAGAGTGCTTGCATTGCATACATGAAGTCCTGGGTTCAATTCCTCAGCACCAAATACACAGAAAAAGCCTGAAGCGGCAGTGTGGCTTAAGTGGTAGAGTGCTAGCCTTGAGTAAAAAGAAGCCGGAGACAGTGCTCAGGCTCTGAGTTCAAGCCCCAAGATTGGAAAAGAAAGAAAAAGAAAGGAAGGAAGGAAGGAAGGAAGGAAGGAAGGAAGGAAGGAAGGAAGGAAGGAAGGAAGGAAGGAAGATAGATAATTGGTAAGAGATATGGAACAAAACTTGAATGTTGCTTTGGGGGATAAGGCCCTAGTCTTTTCAACCCCATACTGGCTGGCTATGTTAACTAAAATTCATTTGTACTATTTAATGTAATTCCCCTTTTTTTCTTTTCCATCATTGTTAACTTTAACAAACTTATATTGACATTCTTCAATTAATTTCCTGCAGGCAAAGCAATGATTAAATCCTTGTATACATTTTCTCATCAATGTTGGTTCAAACACACAGGAACTTAGGTGCTAAGTTTTGAGGCATATAGGCGTTCAACTTAAAATAATCACATGACACTACCTTTCTCACTTCTAATTTATAATGTTCTTTCTTACCATTTTATTTTTTGTCAGTTGTGGGGCTTGAACTCAGGGCCTGAGTGCTGTCCCTGAGCTTCTTTGTCCTCCAGGCTAGTGCTCTACCACTTGAGCCACAGCACCACTTCCAGTTTTTGAGTGGTTAATTGGAGACACGAGCCTCCTAGGGACTTTTCTGCTCAGACTGCTGTCAAAGTACATTCCTCAGATCTCAGACTCCTGAGTAGCTAGGAATACAGATATAAGCCACCAAGGCCCAGCTACCATTTTATATTTAATATGTACATCTTGAACTTAATATGGTTTATTTCCTACTTTTTATAGATTTTATTACTGCTATACATGGTATTATCTTTTCTGAATTCATTTTAAGTAATGAGCAGAAATTATACATTGTTAGTACTGGATTAGTTTGTTGGTATGCTCTTTTGGTTTTTTGTTTTGTTTTGTTTTTTTGGTTTTGTTTTTTTGCCAGTCCTGGGCCTTGGTCTCTGGGCCTGAGCACTGTCCCTAGCTTCTTTTTGCTCAAGGCCAACACTGCCATTTGAGCCACAGAGCCACTTCTGGCCATTTTCTGTATATGTGGTGCTGGGGAATTGAACCCATGTATATGAGGCAAGCACTCTTGCCACTAGGTCATATTCCCAGCCCCATGGAATGCTCTTTTGTATCAAGTTCAGTGAGGATATGGCTTTTTGTCTAATCTGTTCATTTGATCAATTGCATATATAAAATTTCTCACATTAAAATATTGCTGTGTTCTGGTATTATCAGACTTGTTTATGGTGTGTTTGGGGTAGGTATTGAGTTTGCTAATGTTTCATTTAGAATTCCAGAAACCTTGAGAAAAATGGGCTATAATACTAGTTTTGCTTCATTTTATTTAGCTTGGTAAAATATCATTCAGAGTATATTATAATGTGCCACAGCATAAACACTTCCAATATGTATGTGGCTAGAACATCAAGGTGCTTTTTTGTTTGTGTTTTGTTCCTGCTGCATTCTCTTCTCACATCTGTCCCACGGGCCTCAAGAAGACAAGGCTTCCCCTGTCTGGGATGTGTTCTCAACCAAAGAGAGTGGGGGAAATAACACAGCAGGCACTGACCAGCAAAGAAGTCATGAAAATCACATCCACTGTTAACCAAAGCCCATCCAAATAACCATTTCTAGCCTCAAACACCAGAAGGACTGTATTATGTTAATAGAGCAGTTTCATGTTAGTAGAAAAGAAACACTCAATGATTATAAAAAGCTGTAATGACTAGCATCACCCACACTTCTGGCAGGAAAACCTTCTGTTTGGTCTCCTCTCCACCAACAAAGTATCATCTCCTCAGTTACCAAAGGACACAACCCAAAAGTCCACTGCGGTCATGCGTCCGTTCCATTTCTCAACGCACAGTATCGACGGAGTATAGGTGGACTTGTGCAATCTTACTATGAAGTTTGGATCTGTGTCTTCCTGATTTGGCAAAGCATGAACTCTTCCCACACCCAGTAATAGAACCAGGACAGATGATGACAGGACAGAGGCTGAATGGAAATTACCCAGCACACCCTGCTCCTATGTCACAAAGATTTGTTTCTAGTCATTTGAAAAACTTCTGAGAAGACATGTTATGGGTTTCAGGTGGTAGGTGATTATTTTAAGGTCCTGCTTGCCCAGTTTTGTGTTTAGATCCACAGCCAGTATAGTTGCTTCCTCTCCAGAGCCTCTATGTACATGGGAATCAGACAACAAAAAGATGTTCTTCTTAGAACCTGAGCCGTGGCCTCACCCTACTTCTTCCAGGAGACAGCGCTTCTTGAGTCCAAAACTGTTTGAGTTTATTTTAGTCCAGGCTGTTGGTTTTATTTTTGATAACCCAATTCTTCCCAATATACTCTTGGCTGCTTCTCTGTTTTACTGCAGTCAGCTCGGTGAGCAATGGCCACACCCAGAGTTCCTTTTAGCAACACAGTTTTCACTTGGAATAGTTCTTTGCTTTCTTTTGCTCTTCCCCCCTCCCACTCCCACCTTACTCTCTTTCTCTATTAGGTATTTCCATGGAAGCTCAGAGCTTGTAGGAATGTCTCAAAATGGCTACTATTGTCTATCAACTATTTACCCATTCTGTACCTACACTTTTCCAATCTGCCATGTGTGGTCCCTGCTCTTTACCGTACAACCCATTAAGCAGATAATACTCGTTCCGTGTTGCTTTTGACATTGTCTACATTGTGGTACTAGTGGCTATAAGGGTAGACCTGGCCCAGATTTACCATGCTAGACAACAGTCCCAAAATGCTCATAGTTTTAAACAACAAACCTTTCTGTCTTGCTTATGATGTAGGATCGACAGTGGCTCTTCTGTAAGTTATCTTCACTTAGAGACATAGGATAATGGAGTCCTGACTTTAATACTTGGACAGAATAAACAGACTTCTGTAGACCACATGCTGTCTCTTAATGGCTTTGGCTCTCAAATAAATGAATAAAGAAAATCATATAGAAATACATAGCTTGGATAGAATGGAGAAAAATAATCTTGCCACCATGCTGGAAGAAAGAAAAAAAAGACATTGAGGAATCATAATGGTGCTTATTATATGTACCAAATGTGAAAAATGTGCCTAGGTGTGTTTCTTTCTGCTGAAGAAATCTAAAGAAGAGGAGGGAGATGCAACTGCTGGTAGAGATTGTCCCATATTTAATCATGCTGGAAGCCTCCCGCTATTAAAAGCATTTCCTCTTCCTGACACATGGGGCCTATTATAGAGACGGAAGCACTGAGGACTTAAACTCACCCAGTAAACATTCTCAACATGATCCTCATCATATTCTGGTTCATGCTCACCAAATTATCATCATTTTTTTTTCTCTGTGGCCTGTTCAGAAGACAAAAAAAAAAAAAAAAAAACACAACAGTACCAACTGGGGAGACAGGAACATTGTGTCCTGTTGTACTTACAATTCCTTGTGAGAGTTTTCTTAATCAGCATTCTTTTTTTTACATCTTATGTGTGATTTGTTAGCATGAGGTAGCATCACAAAATCTGACCAGCTCTGCTACACAGACACAAATTCATAGGAACAGTGCAGAAATTCGAAGGTACATGACTGCTAAACAAACAACCGTAGGGCTAAGGACATTGACTATGATTCTTACTTATTCCCTTTTACTTACTTATTTAGGGAGTACTTAGATTTGAACTCAAGGACTTGAGCTTTCTAGGCAGGAGATCTACCACTTGAAACACTCCTCCAGCCCTTTTGGCTTTAATTTTTGGACTGTGTTTCCCACATCTCCCCTCCCCCATCCTTCTCCCCTACCCCCTCCCAGGTCAGATAAGTACCAGAATTTTCCTAGCTGTGTTTCCCATGCAGCTGCAATTTTAGGTGTGTGCTACCACCTCTGCCTTATTTGTGCAGATAGGAACTCATTAGCTTTTTGCTTGCAATGTCCTCGCACTCTGATCCTCCCATCTCTGCCTGTTGAGTAGTTGGGATTAAAGGCAGGAGCCAGCACATCTGACCATAAAACTTGTTACTTCTTACTTTCTTTTAGAGGGAAAAAAATCTTGCATTGAATTTTTAATTCTTCAAACTATCTAGACTGAAAAACATATGTGAGAATTCGGAACCGAAGATACTTAAACTTATGGTAGCTTTGGAATCGGGTAGCAACCCTGCTTCTGGCAGTAGAGCAGACTCACCAAGCAGATATTGTTACAAACCACAGCTGGGTTCTGACGGCAGTGAAATCAGACCTGGCTGGCAGAAGGTGCCTGAGGAAGAAGAGTGGACTTCATTGGTGGAATGGCCTTACTGTGCACCGGGAGGATTCTTGCCAGCCTGGAGCAGGACCTGTATCTGGACCATTATGAATGAAAGTGTGTTCAGAGACAAGAGAGGAAGGTCAAGGAACCCCAGATTTCCCTGCTCTCTGCCACTGGTATTTTATATCTGTTCCCCATTGTATAAAAGCAAAAAGTGAATGATATTGAGCACAACAGACTTAGCTTAAAAAGTAGGAAGAAATGTATATTTCATCCAATGAAATATATTTGTAGGCATCTGAAGAGTATAGGCCAGCAGTTTTTATAATTTGGGGGTAGTACTGGAGTTTGATCTTCAGATCTCATATTCACTGTAGCACTTAAGCCATGCCTCCCAACCTATTTGCTTTGGATTATTTTTCAAATAGGATCTTACAGAATTTTGACCTGGCTGTCTTCATACCACAATCCTGTTACCTATGCTTGACTTGTTTGTTGAGAGAGTCTCACAAGTATTTTGCCTAGACCCATCCAAGTTTTCTTTTTTCTTTCAGTTGTAGGGTTTGAACTCCTGGGTGCTGAGGCCAACTAGGTCTCTACTGCTTTGAACCACAGCGTCACTCCCAGTTTCCTGGTGGTTAATTGGAGAGAAGAGTATCATGGACTTTCCTGCTCAGGTTGGCTTTGAACCATGGTCCTCAGATCTCAGCCTCCTGAGTTGCTAGGATTACAGGCTTCAGTCCAATCATTGCCTTTTGAGTACCCAGGATACCTGGCATGGGATACCAGATCTGCCCCTTAAAATTTTTCTTGAGATAATGAAATTAGAGAAAATGAATGAAAATTAAGAAACAAACATCACTGGGATAAAATGAATTTAACTAGCACATACAACCACTCAAATAATAGACAGCTAACTCTGAAATGTGAGACAGGAGAGATGAAAGTGTCTTAGCTTTGCATCTTGAATATATCCCAAAGGCCCATGTGATAGCAGGGACTTGGGAAACACAACAGAAGGTGACTGCTCTTTGGCTTTGGTTCCTTTTCCTTTTGAACTAGGCCCTCGTACTTGCTAGAATGGCACTCTACCACTTGAGCAATGCCTCAAGTCTTGCTTTCCTTGCTGATTATTTTTGAGATAGAACCCTTTGAAATTGTATGCCTTGCCTGGCCTCACAACTTTAGTCCTCCAGATCTCAGCCTCCCAAGTACCTAGGATTACGTCACTGGCAAACGGTTTACTCTTTGATCAGTACTCTCTCATGAGAACTAACCAATGTCCTAGAAGAGTTACATCATCTCTGAGGGCAGCACCCACAACAATCCCCCACTGGGATCCCACCTCTCAAACTTGCCTCCATCTAAGGCCCAGGCTTCCAAAAGTTACCTGTGGAGCTAAACCGCAGCCAGCACATTGTTAACCTGAAGCAGAGAAATACACGTCTTTAGCCCAGAACATACCGAACAGTTACAAAGATGCATGTTCTATTGGTAAGTATTAAATTCATTCGCACAATAGATGCATTCTCTAACAAGGAAATTTAGACATCCGTCTCACTGAGGTTTGGGAAACTAAGTGATTTCATTGGTAAAAGAAGAACTCAAAGGAGAAATTAGAAATCACTTTGGATGAAATGAAAACTAAAAGACAGCAGACTCACATTTCTGAGATGACATGGAATCAGTACTTACAGAAAGGTGGGGTTGGGGTGGGGGAGGCCATGTCTAGATTCAAATCTAGATTCAATTAGAAAAAGAAAACAAGTCAGTGAGGCCACCACCATTTTAAGAAGCTTAGAAAAACAGAGCAAATTAAACCCATACACATGGTAGAAATGAAATAAAAAGTGGAGTGACAATCAATAAAACAGAGAGCTCAAAACCATGAAAAATCGATGATGCCATAGGCAATTCCTTAGAGAGAATAATAAATTTTATAAGCCTCTCCCCCATACTTCTACATAAATAATGGAAAGAAACAAATTATATATACTACCAGTGAGAGTGGTGGCATCACCGATGAGTATAAAGATATTAAAAGGGTGATCATCGACATGGTATTTTACAACGTTAAAGGCATAAAATCAGTGAAGGGGATAAGTGAATAAGTTCCTTGAAAAATGCAAACTGTAAATATCCACTTATAAATAAGGAATCTTGCTATCTAAACAGTGACATCAAAGTTAAAAAAAAAAACAAAAAACTTCTCACCAAGGGAAACCCCACAAGGAAAAAGCTTCAATGGAAATTCATCCAAAGCCCTTCAGCTGGAAATACTACCCATTCTACACAAATGCTTCCAGAAAATCCAAATGGAAGGAAGGCCTCCTATTGTGGTGGTTTACTTTGGCATGCACACCAAAATGTCCCAGGCTGAGTAGCCTCAACATCCGCCATTTACAGTTCTGAGGTTGAGGGGTCCAACATCAGCTTTATTGTGAGAGCTCCTCTCTTGATGTTGATCGCCAAGGCTCTGAGGTCACGGGATCACCTTGTGCAAGGGGATAGAGGGGAAAGAAAACAAACAAGTTCTCCAGGCAGTTCTACTAAGGGCATGCATTCACATGGCCTCCGCTAAGGGTAAATTACCTGTCAACTCTCCTCTCCAAAGACCAAATTTCCATTTCTATGAAACTTTCAGCAAACTAGGATTCAAGGTTGAGTTGTTTTTTTTTAATTTAGTAAAAGCCTACTCTTAATCATTCTGTATTGCAATGTGATGTTACTAAACATGGGTAAATTTTATTTTATGGAAATAATACCACAGTGAAGCTGGAAATGTCAAGTGGTAAGATAATATATGTAGGATATTGTTTGACATTGACTGCGTCTCATCATTATTTGGGTAATACCTATACATTTCAGTTGGGAGAGATTTCTCATAGCAAACACACACACACATTTCCATTTTTTTAAATTAAATTTTATTGACAACTTGTTGTGCAAAGGGGTGCAGTTACATAATAAGGCAGTGAATACATTTCTTGTGATATCTTACACCCTCATTTTTCTTTCCCTTCCCTACATCAGGCATATATACAATACCCAATGTACCAAAATTATATACAGTAACCACGAAGTGTACGCCACAGGAAATTCACCTAGAACTTTAAAGATAATGTTAACAGTAGAATTCTCCTGTGTGCTTCTCTTGGGGTTGTTTTGGCTTATCCTCATTTTATATGATCATGTGTACATAGCTGTTGAGCTATTGTGATCCACTGGTAGGTTTATTTTAGACCTTTTTATGTTTATTAGTTGTTTGGTTTTAGATATATAATGTAAAGTCGCTGACCCAAACACGTGGAAATACCATTTGAAAAGAAGTTTGTTGTTTTCCAGACCTGGTCTCTACTGTCTTCCTCCCTCCCTAACTGTCATAGATCAAGGAGATCATGCCCCTTTGTTCTCTGTGTTCTAGGCTTGTCTCGCTCAGCATCATTTGTTCAAGTTCTGACCATTTCCCGGTGAATACCAATATTTTATCATTTCTAATTGCTATGTAGTATTCCATTGTGTATAGGTACCATATTTTTTGAATCCATTCATCTGTAGTGGGGCATCTGGGTTGTTTCCATATTTTGGCTATTGTGAATTGTGCCACGATAAACATGGATGTGCAAATGTCTTTATGATATCTTGAGACCTGTTGTTCAGGATAGATGCCTAGTAGTGGTATGGCTGGGTCATAGGGTATGTCTATGCTGAGCTTTTAGAGGAACCTCCATACTGTTCTCCAAAGTGGTTGTACTAATTTGCATTCCCAACAGTGGAAAAGAATTCCTCTTTCCCCGCACCCCCTCCAGCATTTGTTGTTGCCTGAGTTCAGAGTATAGGCCATTCTAACTGGGGTGAGGTGGTATCTCAGGGTTGTTTTTATTTGCATTTCCTTTACTGCCAGGGGTCTTGAACATTTCTCATAATTTTTTGCCATTTTTATCTCTTCTCCTGTGAAGTCTCTCTTTAGCTCCTTTGCCCATTTAATAATTGGTTTACTGGGTTTGGAGGGGGTTAGTTTTTTGAGTTCTCTGTAGATGACAGATATTAGGCCTTTGTTGCTGTGCTGGTGAAGATCCTTTCTCATATGGTTGGCTGTCTTTCTAGTTTAGTGGCTATGTCTTTAGCTGTACAGAAACTTTTTATTTTGTAGTAATCCCATTTGTCAAGTCTCTCCCCTATCTGTTGTGGCCCTGGGACTATGTTCAGGAAGTTCCTACCTGTGCCTATAAGTTCTAGTGTCTCTCCAACTCTGTCTTTCAGTAGTTTCAAGGTTTCAGGTCTGATGTTGAGGTCCTTAATCCATTTTGAGTTGATCTTGGTGCATGGTGATAGTCTAGGGTCCACTTTGAGTTTTCTACATGTGGCTGCCCAGTTTTCCCAGCACCAGTAGTTGAAGAGGCTATGTTTTTTCCATTGTATGTCTTTAGCTCGTCAATTATCAGCTGACTATAAGAATGTGGCTTTATTTCTGGGTCTTCTATCCAGTTTCATTTGTCTTCAGGTCTGTTTTTATGCCAGTACCAGGCTGTTTTTGTTACGATGGCTCTATAATAGAGCTTGAAGTCTGGTATTGTGATTCCTCCTGTGCTGCTTCCTTTGCCTAGATTTGCTTTGGCTATTCTAGGTCTTTTGCTGTTCCATATGAATTTATGGGTTGTTTTCTCTATTTCAGTCACACTTACATTTAATCAGCAAATGCTCCTGGTAACTTTACATTGATTTTTTTTTTCTCCTGGAGAGCTTTGTGCACTTTATGTACACTATCCAGCCAAAATGATTAACCAAAATTTTTTCTTTTTTTAAAATCACTATTCCCTTATAGTACCCTCAGGCAAATCCAGGAGTCTTCTTGAAACTATAGCTAGTAGAAACTCTATTTTTATCCAACTCTGGGTAAGATAGCAGAGAAATATTAGCATAAAGCATAGAGGGGAAAAAAGCTTAATGCAATGTAAGTAAAGAGCATAGTCACCCCAAAAATCAACCCAAAATTCCAGCAAAATCAGGGGACAACTAAATTGAGAATCAAGGGTTATGAATAATAACATATCACAAATAAGAAATGGACAGCTGTGACTACACAAGTAGAAGAATGTGGAATTGATAAGGCAATGAACCACTGGGATCTTAAGAATCTCAAATCTAGAGGATGGATGCATTTAAAGGATTCCATTGTGGCAAGGTTACCTGGACTGAAACACATATTTGCAGAGACTTGCTCTCAAGTTCCTACCAACAGCCAGTAGTTTAGTAAGACTTCTCTTCCTGAATGCTGGACTTGCTGTGGCCGTGTTATTCTGACCCTGGAAACCTTTGGACCAGAGAACAGATTGATGGCATGAAGGAAGAAAAAGCAGTTTTGTTAAAATAGTCTTTCCAAGTTGCACTTGCTAGTAACCCATGCTCAAGCCAGGCATTTTTTCCTACATTCAATCTTGGTGTCTACTCCAGGCCCTGGTTTTTCTTATCACCTTGAATTGTTCTTGGTTGTACCTTGTAAAGCCTTGTTATTCTTTCTTGACTGCTCATCCCTGATACCGTGGAATGGAGGGTAGATTAAGCTGTCATCTCCTGAAGGATGTTGCTATAACTGTGCATACCACTGGCTTCCCTCTCAGCCTAGACCCTACCATACAGTGGCAGCAGCAATCACACGTTGATGAGGTGCTTTATTCAAAAGACTTTGACAAAGTGGGTGGTATGATGATGAATGTAGCAATAGTATTTTCAATGTGTCCCTGGATCCCAAATGAATGCATTGGAGACAGAAAGGCTAAAAGTACTCATTGAACTTAGCCTTTGAAGGCCAGAGTTAATATTCTACCTCTAATCATGGTCTTTTCATAGACTTATCATGTGAATGAGATGAAATCTTCAGTGAAATAGAATAATTTGAAATATTACAGGAAGAGTAGCACTGATTTGAGGAAATGGCACAGCCTGAGACATCGTTTCTACTTATGGTAGAAAACTACTTCAGCATACACACACACACACACACACACACACACGCAGTCACACATACACATACCTCCACTCTGTAACATACAATGAAGCTACCATAAAATTACCTTTCTTTTCTTTTTGCATTAGTGCTTTCATAATTGGGCTACTTTCATGAATGTTATTTACATGTGATTTTATCAATCACAGAATCTATTCCTTTTCAAGTAGCCTGCCCACCTTCTTTCCTTCCTTCCTTCCTTCCTTCCTTCCTTCCTTCCTTCCTTCCTTCCTTCCTTCCTTCCCTCTCCCCTCTCCTCTCTCCTTCTTCTCCTTCTATTCTTTCTTCCTTCCTTTCTTCCCTCCCTCCCTTCTTTCATTGCTCCTCCCCCTCCTTTTTTTCTTTCTCCCTTCTTTTTTTCATTCTTTTCTCTTCCGTGGTACTGAGACTTGACCCTCTCAGGGCCTTGTCCTTCTGCCATTTGAACCATGCCCTCCTCTCCTTAGGTGAGTTGTTAAGCATTGTCTCCATCAAGAGCTCTCCTCCTCCATTAGAAACCCTTCCTTGGTCTTTGTGCAGATTGTTGGGGATAAGGACAGATTCCAAAGGCAAGAAGAACAAAAGCAGACTTAACAGGCCAGATCAACTTTAATGGAAATTGAAGAGAGATGCCATGAGGAGAGTCAGGAGGCAGGAGGTGTGGGGGGAGGCACTGAAGGAGGGTCCTGGGTGCCGGTTGGTTCAAAGGCAGCTGGAAAAATGGCCTGGAGTTTTGGGACATGCCTTGAGAGTTTGGGGCCATGTCCTGGAATGGCCTGGTGCTGGGAACCAATTGTGCAGTTAACTTGTCAGCGAGGGGTGTGGCCTGCTGTGAGGAACTCAGGGCCCATCGCCTGAAGGGTGAGTGTGGAGGAGGGGGCTTCTACGTGGAGATGAAGATTCTGGGGTCGAGCATTTCGGGAAGGGCCCCGAGTGGGGTGGGTAACAGTGCGCCAAGCCGTGGGAGCAGCACTGAGTTAGGAGAACAGAGCACGGATAGGTAAACAGCCAGCCAGTTCACTGAACCGTGATACACCCTCATATTAAAGTCACTGTGTCTCAGAAGTAGGGGTTTGCATTAGATTAAATGCATTTTTTTTCTTGGTCTCCTACACACCCAAAGCACAGCCAAGTTCATAATGACTACAAGACCAAGTTTGATACCACGGAAAGTTTGGGTGCAGTATGATATTCTGGCCATGATAAATATCCAGTGAGATTCCCAGAGTGTGAAACACAAAAGATTATGCTTCTCGGAGACTTTTGGGGGGATTTTTACTCATAAGAATAAGGGATCTATAAAATGGGAACATAAGCTTGCAAATGTGTTTGTTTTGTTACCCACAGACAAAACAGAAGAGAAGACAAGATGGAAACAAGTAAAAGAGAGGCCCAAACACACAGACAAAAGGCCGTCCAAGGAGTCATAGTATTTTCCCTACCTTTTACTTTTCAAAATGGAGGACGATTATGGTACAATAACTCTACGTAAGTGATGCCTTTAAAGAGGAAAGATAAGGGGAATCTCACAGAGGGAGGTATGGCAAGGCTCACAGATGGTTCTAGACAGAGGACTGTGGAAGTCATTAGAGATTAAGTCCTGCCTGCCTCACCCACCCCTGAGAAAGGCAGCAGGAAGGAGGACATGATTAGAGGGTGGAAGTCACCATTCCTCCAGCTCCTGTTGTTCATCAGGGGCACTCCACACATAAACAAGATGTGCAGAAGAGCCTCCCATTCACATAACAAAGACATCCTGATATCCGCCACTGGGAACACTTAGGGGTTCCCAGTCACTCCCGGAAATTAAGAATAACAGGAAAATCAAACCCTTTACAGCTCAGGGTCAGATTTCTCTCATTTCCCGTCTTCTGTGTGGAGCTTACTGGAAAGAATGATTGAAGGATTGTTGAAGAAGAGAAGTACTGTGAATCTGCACACATCCTCCGCCCCCCCACACCCCCACACCGTGCCACGTGCAGAGCTGGCAACACATGTACACGAATGTCGCCTCATTAATCATCCTAACCAGATGACACATAGCCCTACTACCATGGACACCTGGCAAATATGAAAAGAATGTCAAGCAAGCCAAAGTATCTTGCCAGGATTGTATCCTATTGCGTAGTAGAATTGGAACTATGCTTGGGTGTTTTTGATTTTGCATTTTGATAGTGTTTATACCACTATTGGATAGTTCTATTTTGGAGGCAAACTCCAAAATAGAAACAAAAAAAATCTATTCTTAGCTAGGGTCCTCTGTGAATGTTGCCAGCTGCCATTTCTGGAGATCAGGTAACCCTTAGGGGAGAGGGTGTTGGTACCATTTTGTGTGCTTAGAGCGAAGCTACTCAGACCTGGTTCTCCTGCAGGGGCTGGTCTGAAATTTGTGTCAGATCTCACCAGAATGGCAAATTGACAGGTTGATTGTGTGTGTGTGACTATGTGTGTGGATGTGTTGAATAATTTAGAAAGCAATAAGAGCTTGCAGTTTTAATGTCCTATTCTAAAGTTCTTAATTTTGGAAAATTGACAGGTTAATGTGTGTATGTATGTGTGTGTGTGTGTGTGTGTGCGCGCGCGCGCGCTCCTGTGTGTGTTGAATAATTTAAGAAGCAATAGAGGCTTGTGGTTTTAATATCCTACTCTAAAAGTTTTAATTTTCTACTCATTTAGCTCTATTGTGTATCACAAAAGAATAAGACCACAACAGATCTGGGAAGGGAAGTTCGTCCTGTTTTGCATAGGAACCCCTGCTGTTGAGAGAGGTCAGTCAGTCCATCCTTTAGGACAGTACGTCTTATTCAGATTGCTCAAGAACGTCCTCACCAGGCCCTGCTGTACTCTGTTGAGTGCACATAACATGAGGTCTTTCTGAGAGACCCCCTTAAATAATTTCTGGGGGAACAAGCGTTCAGGGGCTGAAATGGCCACTTCTGAAGTGAGACTACATATGGTTTTCATTGCCACATTGCAAATTGTCATAAAGACACTAGTTGTAAACAACATCCGTTCATTAGCTCCCAACTTCTGTAGGTCAGAAGGTGAAGTACACTGCAATGGCATTCTCTGCTCCTGGTTTCTCAAGGCTGAAATCCCAGTGGTGGTGCTGGCTTCCTCCAGGTCTCAGGACATCTTCCAATCTCAAGTGCACTGTTGGCAGAGTTCAGTTCCGTGGGCAACAAGAGTCAGCCTCTCTGTGGTCAGCCACGCACAGGTCCTAGAGGCTGCCCTCACGTCTGAGCTGTATGCTCCTCTTTCCAAAGCGATTCAAAACATGTTGGTTGTTTTCTCCTGAACAAGAATGCAAGGTACTCTAGACTTTCTTTCCTAGCCCACTCATTGCCTCCTTTTTTTCTTTTATTAATTCTATCAGCTGATCAGTGACCTAACCATTGGACTGCACTCTTGGGTTCATTTCTTCCCACTGCACATAAGGAAGAGTACATTGTGGTAAGACATTGGACCATTTCATGAAATTCTTACTGTCATTAGGGTCCATATATTCTCTTTTTTTTCTTGTTTATCTGCCTACAGGAGGGTAATGGGGAGCAAGCAAATGGTGGGGCAAAGGGTGAACAAATGCAACCATGGTACTCACTGGACACTGTTGAAAATGAACTGTGCAACTGTGGGTGGGGAGAGGAGGGGAAATACTGGGAGAAAGCAAGGGAAGGGGTGGTCCTTCAAAAGGGAATGTGCTCTTTATCTGACTTATGTAACTGTAACGCCTGTGTCCATCACCTTTACACCTTTACAGCAATAAAAAAAAAATGCGTTTTTTTAAAAAGGGCCAAAGAAAACCCAAGTATGGTATAATCCCATGCTACTGTATGCCTGTAATCCCAGCTCCTCAGGAAGTAGAAGCAGAAAGATCACAGGTTTGAGGTCAGCCTAGGCAAAGTTAGCAAAATAACTTAATTTAAAATAACTTAAAAGAAACTTTTTATGGGACAGAGGGCCCCTCTCAAATGCAAGAGCATTTATTAGCAAGTGTGAAGCTTTAGGTTCCAAGCCCGGCTCCCTGCCCCCTTCCCCCAGGGAAAACAAAAGAAATGACAGGGAAAAAAAATGCATTGCTATATGGATTTTTCTCCCTAGTTCTCTGAGAATATTATTAATTAAATGTGTAAAGTTCAATTTGTATGGGAATACATCAGCTGTGTGGCCACCTCGGCCCTCTGTTTCACAGCAGGAAGAATCGTCTGCGCTAAGAGGCATTTTGATCTCCAAATGCCAAGATCTCAGAGGTCTCTAATACCATCATACATCAAGTTCAGATGCCCAAATGTTGACTATTTACTGTGGTTCTCCCACATGGCCAGATTACAGCCTTCACAGCCCGTAGCTCTGAGACCGAGAGACAGTGACTACAGTGTGGGATCTTAGGATCAGGAAAAAATCAGATTCTGAAACTAATGATATCACTGTGCAATGCAGACAGCATCTGAAACCCCCTTCTCACTGGGGTTTCTGAGACACACAAAATGGATGTCACATCATCTTGAAAATCATCATTTAGCCACAAGGTAATAATGACAGAGATGTTGGCATTCATAGAAATTGCTATTTTTTTTTAAAAGTCATTGAAAATTAGAATTAAATGATTGAAACTGGACCCACTGGCTCATGCCAGTAAATCCTTGATTTGTGGAAAGCAGAGATTGAGAAGACCTTACTTCAAGGCTAGCTTGGGCAAAAAAATGTCACAAAAAAAGACCCCATTTTAAATCATAAGCCACACAAAATAGGGAACACCTGTAATCCCATCTATGTGTGAGGCACAAGGGAGAGAACTGTGGTATGAGGCTGACTCTGGGAAAAATACAAAATCCTACTTGAAAATGACTAAAGAAAGCCAGGAGTGTGGTCAAGTGGTAGAGTGGCTACCTAGCAAGTATAAGGCCTTGAGTTCAAACCCTAATACTGTAAAATACAAATATCAAATTTAGCATTAAATCAAAATTTACCTACTAAGCCAAAGACAGTGAAGCTCCAAATGATTGCCTTAGAAAACAAAACTGAAATCAATACTGGCAGGAAACCATGAGAGTTTACTTAGCTTTTTTATCATCTTGTTCAGCTCCAAACTCCTAACAGTCACTCGTGTCTACTCAGAGATTTCAGAAAGAATATTTCCCCCTTCCACTGACATACTTTGATTTATCCTAACTACAAAACCTCAGAACAACTTTCTTCTCATGCTTGTCAACTAGATGGTCCTTATTTATATTAAAAAGAAGAGGGGGGAAGGAAAGTTCTGTGCCTTGATTAGAATTATTTGGCAGTGCAAGTAGAAATTAAGGGAGGAACAGTCATTAAAATCATGACAGAGCCACCCTTACATGTGGCTTTGGTACAGAGGAAGAATAATAAGATTAAATTTTTATTTACTTTATTAATTAGTGAAGGACATAATGAATGTTACAAGTTGTTCAAAAGGGAACTCAAATCACTACACATTTATAGTCAAGTAAAGACTTGAAACAACATCTACTTGGAAGGTAGATCCGGGAGGCTTGCAGTTCAAAGCCAGTAGAGGCAAAATTAATGGGACCCCTATCTCAACCAATAAAAAGCTGAGTGCATGCAGCTCTCATCCTGGCTACATAGAAAGAATAAATAAGAGGTTCACTAACCGGGCTGACCCTGTTAGAAAAATAATGAAAGCCAACAGAGCTGGCAGCGTGGATTAACTGCAAGAACGTCTACCAAGAATGAGGCCCTGAGTTCAATGCCTACCTACCACACCTGCCCCCCAAAAATGAAATCTAGGGCTGGGAATATGGCCTAGTGGCAAGAGTGCTTGCCTCCTACACATGAAGCTCTCGGTTTGATTCTTCAGCACCACATATATGGAAAATGGCCAGAAGGGGCGCTATGGCTCAGGTGGCAGAGTGCTAGCCTTGAGCAGGAAGAAGCCAGGGACAGTGCTCAGGCCCTGAGTCCAAGGCCCAGGACTGGCCAAAAAAAAAAAAAAAATGAAATCTAGCATGATGACGGTGGTGGTACACTTTCTGGGGACAACATGGGAGTCAGAGGTAGGAGGATGTAGTTCTTGGTCAGTCCAAGCTGTTAGGTCCTCTCCTTGAGGGCTACCTGCAGATGCCCCCACCTCATTAAGGCTCCACCCAGTTACCTGGGTAACCTGCAGACCTGGAGGCAGTTACCTCCCCTTTCCCTGAGGTCACCTCCTAATCCACCTGGCCACACCCCTTGCCCCTGCCCTAGATATAAGGCAGGGCTGGGTGGGGGTCACTCTCTCTCTCTCTCCCTTCTCTCCGGCCATGGAGCATCTTGGCCACAGGCCAGCAGTTCGGTAATAAACTTTCTCTCCTGACTGAATACCGTGTGGCGTTCTCCTTTACTGGCTCCCTACTTTAAAAACCTAACATATATGGTGCTGTAACTCGGATGGGGCTTAAGAGTCAGGACAGGTGGAATTCCCATCTATTTTTCTTCTTTTTCTGGGAGTATCCCCAGTCCTGATGGCCCTTTTTCCGCGAACCGAACTGCTGCGAGACGCCACGTGGCACTTTTCACTAATACCATTGCTGGCCTGTGGCCAAGATGATCCATGGCCAGAGAGAAGGGAGAGAAGGGAGAGGGAGAGAGAGAGAGAGAGAGAGAGAGAGAGAGAGAGAGAGAGACCCCCACCCAGCCCTGCCTTATATCTAGGGCAGGGGCAAGGGGTGTGGCCAGGTGGATTAGGAGGTGACCTTAGGGAAAGGGGAGGTAACTGCCTCCAGGGCTGCAGGTTACCCAGGTAACTGGGTGGAGACTTAGCGAGGTGGGGCATCTGCATGTAGCCCTCAGGGAGAGGACCTTACACAAGCAACATCAGTTTGTGAGTTTGTTTGAAAAACAAACTAAAAGCAAAAGAGCATGTTGCCAGGGTTCAAAGGGGAGAGGGCCTGACTTAGCAGGCGTGGAGCTCTGGGTTCAGTCTGGAAAAACAAATGCTGAAACAAATGTTCAAATGGATGCAAGACTAATTAAACAGTTTGAAATCCAGTATCCACGGGTAGAAACTGATTGCCTTCCTGCAGACACAGTCTGCCTTTAAGAGCAGGAACTATTTGTAGTGCTCTCACACTTTTCTATGTTAACATCTCACTGGAGTTGTAAAATAGCGCTTACTTTAAAAACAAAATAAAGAAAGGGATCAGACAATCCTTGGAGACCGGTATTTTAGTGAATGATGTGTAGCAAGCTCTCTCTCCCTTTCTGGAATCCCACACAAGCAGGCCTGAGGTCTCCTAGGCACCACCCATCCCCCCACCTAGACTACTTGCTTCTGAGAGCCCGGGATGGCGTCCATTATTAACTCAAGGCATGCTTGCTCAGAGAGAACTGAAGATTGACATAGATACTGGGTAAGCTATGGATTCCTTCCAAGTCCATATTTCCTGTGTCCAATAGGCCAATCAGACAAAAGCTCACATTTCTTAGTCCCATGATACAATATTGTAATTCACTCCCTAACATACAGTTACTCTTCAATGAATTAGATTGTATGTTTTAGCTGAGCAGTGAAATCTCCATTTCTTTGTACTCTGCCCGTAACTCATTTGTAAGAGCCACAGAGACAGGGTGAGGTGGATGCTTTCACATTAAAACTCGTGAAGCCCAGCTCATAACTAATCAAATCAGCCATGAGATCTGACTGGAGGATACGGGTTCATAAAACGATTATAAAAATCTACTTTTACCATGTTAGGGATCAGAGTCTCTCTTCTCTTTTTAGTATGAAAACTAGACTTAACAGCGCATATCTAACTTTCTGAGTTTATCTTATTGTAGACCCAACCCACCTTATCTTTTCACTCAACCTTTCCTATCCTGGAGACAGCTTTGGTACTCCAGATTTCCTAACAGAAGGGGACACAGTGGGAGCATCTTGATAATTGAGACATCGTTAGTCTAATTGCTTCTATCACACCCCTGCTTCACCTTCGCCCTCCCCCACTTCTTGGAGCAGCATCTGCTAAATGTCAGTAGTTAAGAAGTGTCAGACAGAATGCAGAACTGCAGAGCTTAGCTTGTTGGGAGGCAGCCAGAGAAAAGAAGAGGAAGAAAAAATATTTCTCTTCAATTCCTTTTTTAATTGTCCTGAGGACTTTTTGTTTTTTTACAAAGACAGAAAAGGGTACCACAAAAATCTACAAAGAAAGTATTTGTGTGCATATGTGATTTTTTGTGTGTGAGAGACACAGAGAAAGAGAGGGGGAGAAAGAGAGTAGAAAATCAAGACTCAGGGGGAAAAGTATACACACGTTCGGGAAAAAGCATGACATCATGACCTCATCGGCATGATTTATATGTCTGTTATTGACTTAACAGCTCTTTGAAAAGGGTGGAGAGTGGAACACATATAAAATCCAGCATAGCTCTTAGGCACTGATGGATACGTCCTCAGCATTATAGCTCTTGAAGCAGATGCTGGCCATCTGTGTGTCTCTATTTGGGGATCGTATTGATTACTACCTGGTGGTGATCAAAGACATATGTACTATAAAATGCATCAAGGATCTAAAGCAAGTGCATTCCTCACCTCCACTAAGCCTTTCATACAAGCACCTGACAATGGCCAACAGGAATTTCTGTCCTCAATGCCTCAATGTGTTAGTATCTGGAGTCTTAAATCAATTGGGAAAGAAAGATATGTTTGTTCCTACACCACCCCTCCTCTGCCATCTGTACTCATGAGGACATACATGAGGTTTTGCAGGGTACTGATTCTCAATTTGGGCCACATGACACAATTCCATCCTAGACCTAGTGCATCACAACATATAGAGAAGCCCACTTTGAAAGCCCCAGAGCTAATTCTCATTTACTCCAAACTTTGAGGCCCTTTACCTCTGACTCTTGTCTCTTCAGCTGCCATGCATATGGGAAGAAAGCATTAATCACATTCATGAAAAATCAGTAAAAATTACAATAATGATCACTTCATTATAATAAAGAAAGGCCATGGAAAGAAATGTAAACAACTAAGTACATATGAATGACAATTGACATTTACTATTCATTTAGACCACTGTGGACATGGTTTTCCTCAACGGACTAAGCACATAGTCCCCGCAACCTCTGTGAGAGCCAGCATGGTGGCTCGTGTTACTGGGGCCAGAGTCCACAGCAGTCTTGAGGAAGTAGTTGAAACTTAAGACTTTGTTGAATGAAAGATATCTTCTGGGCAGGGCATGAGGATCAAGTGGAAGGAAGGAAGAAAGGAAGGGAGGGAGGGAGGGAAGGAGGAAGGGCAGGATGTATATGAGCTTTTTCTGCTCCATGCGACCCATTTTTCCAAAGAGCAACATTCCTCTGTGCTTCCTAGTAGGAGAAACTTTCCATCAGGCTGATGGCTCTCTCCTCTAAGATCCAAATTCTGCTTCCAGGGAACAGTAACAAACAGAGAAGACTATAATAAAATGGACAAATGGACCTCATTCCCATTTTTCTCCCCTGGACATATATTTTAAAAAAGGATACATAAAAGATATATTAAAAGACTACATAAAAGGATCTATATTAAAGAGGTTACTTTGGACTATGAATCCACCCACTTCCCTTTTCCAACTGGCTGTAGCTAACATTAACAAAAGTGGAAGTTTTCTTCACTTCTCTGGTTTCTATAATTTACCATTTGGCTCTAAGTTTCGTTGAAAGTGCTTTGAATTATTAAAGGGAACAATGTGCTTTCCTTTATCTGAACATTTTATAACATTCAGTAAAACAAATCTACCTACTCATTCTCTTAAAAATATTTATTGGGCACCTCCAATACTTGGGCCCTGGGAATAGAGGCTGCGTAAGACATGATCTATGAACCTTTTCTAGAGGAATACACGGAGATCTATGATCATAAGTGGGGAAAAAAATAACCCTACTGATTGATGTTTCCAAATGAGTACTGAAAAAATCCTCAAAACATGACCAGACTTGGGCAAGAGTGCTTCAAACTAATACTAGAACTGAAGTTGTGAAAACAAGAAGGACCTAGGTAAGTGTGGGGGGGGGGAGGGGGGCGGGGGGAGAAGGTGAAGTGGGAACAGGGCACTCTGCAGGCAAATGGAACTACAGTGTGGGCTGGCTAGAAGCAAAGTAGGGTAGGAGATTGTGTCATTCAAGAGCAGAAGAATGGAGGGCAGGAACGAATGACAATTCAATAGAAATAAATAAATGGGTGTGTAGAGGGCTCAAAATGGGACTCGAAGATAGTAGATGTGCTATTTCAAATATAAGAGGATTAATTGGTATTTTAATAGTGGCTTGGGAAAATCAGCCAATGGTTTGGAGTGAAAAACAGGTACAACTATAGCTATAGGTAAAATGTCACTCATGTATTGTCATCTATCTATTGATCAATCTATCTATATCTATTTATTATAGATATTATTATAATAGATATATTATTATAATAGATACATTATATATACTTGTACCATCTATCTAGCTATCATTTATCTATTACTTATATACGTATACAAGTTGACATTAGACAGTAATAAGTAAAAAAAAATATCCCTGAACCAAAAAATCAAAAAACAAGTTTTACTTTCTGCCCTTCAGATTGGCAAAGATGAAAAGATTGATTGTATGTATTTCAAAAGCAGTGTGAGAGAAATACACAGTCTGGTCATTGGGTGTGTAAATATGTCTAAAATCTAGGATAACATTTTGGGAACATTCTTCAAAGTAGTAGTTGTTTATGTCCTTTGACTCAGCTGTTACATGCAGATTTTTTTTCCTAAATGAAGGAAACAAGCAGGCAAATAGCCTAGATGGTACAAAGAAAATTCATCATTATGGTATTTGTAATAGTATGAAGACTAAAAACCATTTGGTTGTCTCATCACTGTAAGACTAAGGGTAGTGAAATGATCTATTCTTGCTTTCCTGGGACAATTCCAGCTCATAGCTGTTGCTCTTCTATGACTATAAATAATGTCTCCCTTTCACTCCTGAAGTGCCTTATTTTGGAAATTAAACTGTAAGATCAGTCTATTTAAGCATTTTTAACAAACATTTTTTTTCCTGCAGTCACTGGGAATGTTATGAGCCCATATTAGCTGATGTTAGGTGGTATATGTAACATGACTTTAAAAGGCAATGTATTCCCTTTCCTTTTCCTAGTTCCAATACATATATACAGTATCCAGGGTACTAAAATCAGTTACAGTGATATCAAGGGTAAAACCACGGGAAAGAAATACAAAAGAAAAAGGACATAATTTCACATGGCATGTTAAAAATAACAATGATATACCATTTGTTTCCATAACTTGGACTTCATTTCGCTTAGCATCATCTTATGTGTTCATATGGACATAGCTATTGAGCTATTGTGATCTTCTGCTAGGACTATCGTAGACATGTACTAATTATTCCCTATGAGGGAAACCATAGAGTCTATGCTTCTTTGGGTCTGGCTCACTTCCCTTACCAATGCAACAGCAATACTTACAAAACTATATGGTGTAAACCAACTGTATAACTCATAATGGGGAGAGGGAAAGGGGGAGCGGGGAGGCAGGGAAAAATGAGGGAGGAGGTAACAAGTTGGATAAGAAATGTACTCAATGCCTTACGTATGAAACTGTAACCCTTCTGTACATCACTTTGACAATAAAGAAATGAAAAAGATGATAAAGTAGAAAAAACAAGGGGAAAAAAAGGCAAGGTAGTCTGGGAATGTGGCTTAGTGGTAGAGTGCTTATTTACCATGCATGAAGCCCTGAGTTTGATTCTTCAGTACCACATAAACAGAAAAAGCCAGAAGAGGCACTGTTGCTCAAGTAGCACAGTGCTAGCCTTGAGCAAAAGCTCAGAGATAATGCCTAAGCCCTGAGTTCACTCCCCAGGACTAGAAAAAAAAAAGGCAATGTAATAAAACAGGTTACAAAAATGACTATCAATTAATTTTAAAGTAGATTTACATTTACATATGTTGCTTTTTACTAATGTTATAAAATAATCACTGGTTGGTAGAAGTCATTCAACCTTCATATTGCTATGGTTCGACATTTTGCAATAAAGCTACTTTGATTTGGGAAGCAAATCAAGTCATGAGAATGGAGATGTTAGGTAAAGCATTTAATATCATCATGCAGAAATAAGAGTTTAGCCAATTTATTTTGCATTCACTCTATATTAAATTGTATGTTGATTCTCTATTAAAGATCATATTCTATGAATATGAACTGAGGTTTATAACAATATTATTAGTAAAGAGATAGATGATGGATGGAAGGATGATAAATCGATGGACAGATAGATCAACATAAAGATATAAAAATAGACAAGTAGTTATCAAAAATTTTATAAAGGAAAAACCTCAGTACTGTCTTGGAGCTTCCATTTTGGCATTTCATAGGAAAATGTATAGCCAATCATTAAATACTAACAGTTACTGGATTAAATATAACTGCATTAAACAGCAAGTAGCATCTGCTATTTAGGGACAGAATAGTTCACAATGGGAGGCGATACATTAAAAAAAAACTCCTAGTATATCTCAACTGACATGTTTTTCTGTCCTGCTCTGATTCTCAGGGTTTAAAAATTACATTAAAAAAAGAATTTCTTGGGGGCTTGGAATGGGGCCGAGTGACAGAGTGGTTTGCCTAGCATTCATGAGACCCTGGCTTCAATTTCTCCGTACCATTATAAACAAAATAATGTAATAAATGTAATAAAATTACATTTTTAAAATGTTTCTAACTGATAGAGGATAGGCTGAATTTCCTTGCAGTATGAATCACATAAGTTCTTCCATTGTTTCTTTTCCTTATTAGTAGGTTTTTTTCCCCCTATTGTTTTGTAGAAAGTAAATAAAAGCATGTGTTCATATTATGATTATAGGCTGGATCCTGGGGGATGCCCCAAAACAGACCCCTGGCTTTGCTTATCTTTTAGTATAATTTTTAAAAGTTTAATTTCTTTGCCTGTTGAGTTTTATTAAAGAATATCATCATTCCTCAGGGCAGCCATAAAAGTCCCTTTTCTTTTTTTCTGAAGAACCAGGAAGATTTTGCTGCCCTATAAAACTCCTGTATTTGATTCACAAGTGTTAGCTTGAAAATTTGCTATTCAGTTCTATTAGCTAGAGTTGGAAGAAAAGGCATCTTGAAGTACTTTGATGGTAAGTAAGATACTTTAAATTTTAATTCAAGAAAGGTCATAGTTTGGAATAAAGGAGAACTCTTGGTTTAATGAGTAAATATATTAAATTACTTTCAGAAATAAATAAGAACAATTAAATTGAGATCTTCATGTCATCCTGCCTTAGTTTAATTATGACACTAAATTATAATTTGCACTCTTCTTTGACTTTTTATGCCACTTTTAAAGTCCTGATTACCCCTCACATTGAAACTAAAAGAATAATATCAGTGAGACAATCATGCTTAACCTATCTATATCCTTGCTCCAAAATTTTATGATTCTATGGTTCTATTTCTAAAGTTTTATTACTATATATAATCATTACAGAGGGAAGACACTTACACTGTAATTTCTTGTTCCTTCATGTGCATCTGGTACATGGTGGGCATGTGAATGTCTGTCTTTGATGTTTCTAGTTCCAAGGTGACTGAGCCAGGAGCACGGATGTTTTCATAGTTAGCCTCACCAGAAATAACAACAGCTGACAAGCCAAAGGCTAACACTAACTTCCATAATGAAAAATCATAACCAATTAACTAATATGTGTCAGCCTTTCAAGGC
This sequence comes from Perognathus longimembris pacificus, assembly GCF_023159225.1. Classification (NCBI taxonomy): domain Eukaryota; kingdom Metazoa; phylum Chordata; class Mammalia; order Rodentia; family Heteromyidae; genus Perognathus; species Perognathus longimembris. The sequence goes on from NC_063162.1 coordinate 141,492,717, forward strand.
TTAATTGCTGTGCTTGCTTCCCAACTAATTACTCACTTTTGGACCCAATTGGTATTCTAAATTTTTCATTTGAGCACAAAATAGATTTAAAGTGGTCCTTAAGTTTGCAAGCTCTTCAGGTCCCATAAGACTTTTGATCTTTCTCTGTGTCTGTGAGTGTGTTGGTTTCTACATTAGTAGGTTTAAGAGATCACAAGAGGCTGGGATGTAGCTCAGTAGCAAAGTGCTTGCCTAGCAAGTGCAACGTCCTGGGTTCGATCCCCAGTTCCAAAAAAATAAAAGACAACAACAAAAAAGAGATCACAAGAAACACTACCATGCTCAGAACGCAATAAAAAATGAAACCACAAATTTCCCTTTATTCTTTTAGGTAATGAAAAGTCGAAGTTGTGACTGTCACCCAATTCCTGGAAAGAAATCATGTTCATCTCCCTGGGAAAGAAAGGTTCTTCTTTCTTGAGTGCCTGAGTAATACCTAGGCTGTTAGAATCCTCTGATGGTCTTATCTCAGCCAGATTTCTCTTATAGCTCGTGGGATAAGATTCTGGAATACATCATGCAGGGTAGAAGAACATAGTGAGTAATATACTTCAGAAGAGCTTTGGCTTTTTGTGACTCCAACTACATATTTCCTACTGGAACCATTGAGCAAGGATTCAGGGCGGTGAGGGTCCAGAAGAGCCATTATAAAGAGATCCAGGGCAAGGTTTTGGTGATTGGCCCTTCCGTATGTTGTTGATTTGTTCATTGAAATGGCAAAGATCCAAATAGATTCTTAGCAACTGATGTGGAAAGAAAAACAATAAGCAAGTACAAGCTGCATCAGACATTCAAAGGAAATAGATTCTTAAGCCAAAACAGACCATGTCGAGATCCGGTGATCCTAATTATTACATGATTTCAAAATGTTATTTAAGCTCCTTGTTCTTCCATTTTCTCATGTGTAAAACAGGGTAATCATGGAATCTATCTCCAGGGCTTTGGGAAGGGTTCAATGAATGGGAAAAGTGGAATTCTAAAGTTATCTACATGATATAAAGTGGGGTAAATCCTACTTATTACTAGTATAAAATTCTACTAAGCTGTTGGAACAGTGTTTGAAAGTTCTTGCTCCCTTTTATAAGCCAAGATAGGAATTTGGTTTTTGGAGCTAGGGTAAGATAAGATGACACAAATTGTGTCTGGAAAATAACTCTTAGTTCTAGAAAAGGAAATTCTGAAGAAAAAAAAAAACAACTACCACAAAGAATTAAAAAGTACTGAGTTGTAAATAAGTAAATAGCACGCCTGTAATTCTAGCTACTCAGGAGGCTGGAATCAGGAGAACTGAAGCTCAAGGACAATCTGCAAAAATTACTAAGGCCCCTCCCCCAATCTCAACCAAAATCTGGCAAAACTTGGGCAAAAGAAAAAAGTGAGTCTATGCAAAAGAAAAACAAAGGAAAAAAACGTCTGGAGGTGTTGTGGGGTGATGGAGAAAGGTCATGCCTCAATTATTAAAACATCTACCTAGCAAAAGTGAGAACTTGAGTTAAAACCCCAGTACTACTGAACAAATTTGCAATATGCACTTATAGAAATGTAGAGAAAGAACCACATGTGAGAACACGTACTTTACCAGGAAAAATAAGCCTCGAACTTCAAAACCATCTTCAATCCTGGACATTCAAAAGGAAAATATTTTTATAATATTTTAAGAAATGATTCCATGAAGAGAGAGCAAAGGCTAGTTCATAGATACAGTAAGTTCCAAAGTATGAGAGATAAATGGGTTAAGAAACAATTTCATAGACACTGTGCATATAGCTGAAAAAATATGAATGTTATTTGGCAGTAAGAAGCAGAACTGGCCTTACCCAAAATTGAATCAATGATAAATAAAAAGAAAGAAAATGAGAGAAGTGTCCCACAGAAAGGGAGAAGAAAAAAAGAGAGAAAAGAATTCTTGTGGGGTATTTTTTGCCAGTCCTGAGCATTGAACTCTGGGCCTAGGCATTGTCTCTAAGTTCCTTTTGCTCAAGACCAGCACCCTACCACTTGAGTTACAGTAGCACTTTTGGCTTTTTCTCTAATTGGAGATAAGAAGCTCATGGACTTTCTTGCCAGGGCTGGCTTCAAACCACGATCCTCAGATCTCACCCTCTTGTGTAGGTAGAATTAGAGGTGTGCTCCAGCTCCTGACTAAGATGGAACTGCTTTAATCACATCAATGTATTAGTTGGCTAATAGTCTACAGCATCGTTGAAAAATGGCTGTGTCATTTACTTTAGCTATAACTTGGAATTGTTCAATATCTCTTCTCGTTACTCATTCCCATTTAGTCTCATGATGCAATAAAAATTAAAGTAGATCCTCATTCCATAGGCCTTGGGCAGGAGATGATTAGTAAGAAGCTTTTGTAAAATATCTAGGACTCAGATGTGAAGTGACTGGAAGCATGTCCTGGATGAAGAGAAGCGTTTCCCCTACCCCTATCCTGTTCTAGATACTGTGTCCCTCTGGCCAGCCACCTGCCTCTCTCTTCAAGGATACCTCCTCTGTCTTTCTGCCAGCCTAGTGATTGATGATACATCTCCACTACCCAAGCAAAATGTGTAATGAATGTGGAATGAATTCATCAACCAAGGGAAGAAGTTGAAAGTTAAGGTTGTCATGATTTGGGACACAGTGGGCCTTGGGAACTCTGTGTTAAGTACCAGGAGTCTATAGTCGACCCACCTTCTTACTCTTCTACTGTTTTGTTTTGTTTTGTTTTATAACAAAAACCTAATGATGCACATCTTCTCATTAAAATTAAACATTTACTAATTTGTCTGTTGTCTGGCATCACCATGCCCAATTCACAGGTCCAGAAATTGAGGCTCATACAAATAAAATAACATGTGCAATGTTGGGCTGCAGGTGTTAATAACTGCTCTGGGATGGAACTCAGTTTCCTTTGATTTCACCAGCATAACCATAGTGATGGACTGAAAATAATTCTGATTCCTTGGAGGAACCTCTGCAAAAATGGAGTTCATGATGCCACTCATCTCAAAGTCCTTTCTCCGTATACTATTTTTCAATGTTGCTCTCAAAATGCAACATGAAAATCAACATCATATTTTAGATGTTGTCTGTTTAACTCGGAGGGCAGAGGGACTGACATCAAATTTAATTTGGATCCAAAATGTCCATTTAAGTAAACTGAAATTGCATAAGAACTACCAAACTTATATTATTTTGTAATGAACAGAAGTTCCAGATTGTTTTTAAGCAAATTGTTTCAAAGAAAGGCCTTCTCAACCCAACTGTAAAACTCATTGCCTAAACTAAAACGGAAGATCATTTGTCTTTGTTAAACATGATCATTTTGGATTTGGTCTGTCATAGTCATTTTAAAACTAGATTCTGACATCAATTGTATCAGCTAATCTCTAAATTTTAAGTCATCTGCAAATTTGAAAACTGTTTTTTCTATGCTTTTAGTCCTGTCATTGTTAAAAATTAATTAAAAGCATAAGTCATATAGTTTGACAATGTCATGTTAGAAATACCCTTGGATACAAAACAGACCTAATAGCTCTGGAAAAAAAATTGCTTTGCAAGTTGCAGGAACGTGGTCTAGGTTATTTTCCACAATATTATATTAAACAGGAAGTAACAGTAATGTTAGAAACCCATTATCTGTTTACTCTATTTTCTGATATTAGTGGATAAATCCACAATGGTTTCTCATAATCATATAGTCTTTTCTATAAGTTCAGAAAAAAAATAATTACAAGCCTTTATGTTTTCCAAGAAGCAGATATTAGGTGCTTAGGATGACTTGTCTTTGTTCTGCCAAAGGGAATCATGGTTTTTTTTAATAGAAGTACAATAAAAACCATGATGAAACATTTTTTTATATTACACATTTTTCACAATAGATATACCCTGGTCATTTCACAAGCTTCATAATAACATGTGCCAACACTCTGTATATTCGACTATTTTGAACCTCTCATTTTTATTATGGATAATGGCTGCATGTTTTGAAACCAGAGGTCAGGCTATGTGGAGAATTGTCACAGAAACTGGCTACATTCTTTATTATTGCCAAAACAATATGCCATGTGAAGAATAACTTACTGCTTCAAATTTTCCTGGATATTGACTATGCTGGTTGGCTATTCTTCAGAAATAGCAACTGTGTGCTTGCTTTATTTAATGTGTATCTCCTCTTAACACTAAAGACTTTCACAGGATTTCTTGCTCCAAAGTGTGAATTTACGCTGATAGTATGCGTGATCCTTTACCCAAATAAATCTTAGTTTCGGCATGCAGAGATTTGTGCACAATCTGATATCATAAGATGTCATTGACTGTGATCCAGCTGTGCTACAGCTATCTATCTGCTTTATGCCAGGACTTGATCTCTGAACCTTGTCTGATCTTCTCCAGATTCATTGCCTGGGGAGGCTGATGGGCGTGTTCTTGACGTGCTCTTCCAGCGGGCTATGCAGATGCCCTCCTTGCTCATTTACCTCTTCGCCTATGAGCTGAGAAGGGGAATCTCACTGCAGTTCCTTGAGATTCCACATGATGGTGGCCTTGTCTCCGCAAACCAGACTTCAAGGTTCCCATGTGCTAAAAGTTTGTTGGGCTCAGTTTCAAGCTTGGGTAATAAAAGAAGCTTGTCAGCTTGCCAGAGCCCTGGGAAATGGCTGAGGTTCTCAGCTTGGGCTGCATCCACAACTTGCAGCAGAGATGGAAACACCTCAAGCAGAGAGATGCTTGCAGGGAGCCGCGGGGAGGCCTGAGTATTTCCCATACTGCGTACCGTTAACTCAAATCTTTCTTTCCTAATGATCCATCTTCTTTCTTTCGATCTCCTCACTTTTTGAGCTTAGAATATGAGGGGGGAAGTGTTCATTCATGCCCCTTGTTTTAAGTCACGTCACCATTCCCTATGTTTCTTTTATCATCTTAAAACAACTTGCAAACTAGAAGCAATTCCAATCATTGGAAATACATCCTTAGAGTACATTGCCAAGAACTGTGCAACCCTGTCTGATCGAAGTGCAATGTCCTGGAATTTTAACCTCCTTACACAGGCAATGCATTTCTACTGGATCGCCCAGGGATTCTGACATCCAAGATGTAGAAGCCTCTTAATACTATGGACTCATGTTGAAGGTGTTGTCATTTACAATCCCCGGAACTTCGGTTAGTACTTTATAAATCAATAGCTGTTAGAAATAGATCCTCTCCTGTTTTGTCTTCGTGAAATTATTTTCTTAGACATAAAACTTTTCTGTTGCAGCATATACCATCTCTGCTCTGATGAGGCGAATTGACAACTTGCATTCCTGGGTGCACTATTCTATTGTTTAGTATCTCTTCCTTCATAAATCAAGCCCAGATATGCTCTTCTGATGGTTCCATCTTAGTCATGGTCCTGCCAGTGACTTATCAGTAATATTCTACTATTTAGTTCCTGGAATCGAAACCCCTTCATCCACAAATCAGAGCATTCCAATTTGTCAATTTCCACTCCCCCCCCCCGCCCCCCTGTGGTGTTATTTTCCTTTCTCTTCTCTGTGATCATCACTATGATTCATAATACAGATTTACCTATCGTGAACCACTCACTTTAAAAAAAATTTGCTTCATATGTCTGACCCACTTCTTGTTTTGAAAAAAAAAAAGAACTATGGTTACTAAGTTGAGCATTTTTATTTTGAGGTATCTGTAGGTTCCCATGACATTTTAAGAAATAATCCAGGGCCCTGTGTATTTTATACTTCTACTCCTTCAATATTAAGATCCTGCAGCTCAGTACTGCAATAGAGTACACTCAGTGAATCTTCAGAGTCTGTCCATCACCATGAACTTCCCTCCCACTGCCCACAACCACCTGCAATTGAGTCCTAGTTTCTTTTTCTATAATTTGGTCATTTGCAGAATGTTATACAGACATACGCCTTATGTCGATTGCTGGCATTGATTATTCTCCATAAGGGTTAATCTCTGGACATGTGTCCACGATTGTTGAATGTATTAAGAGATCCTTGCTTCTTCTTGTGGAGTAGTATTTTATAGTAGGTTTAACTATAATTTAACTATTCACCTATTGAAGAATAAATATCTTGATGGTTTGAATTGTTAAAAATAAAACATGGGAAAAAACTGTTCTTATTTTGTTATCTTAATATTTAACCTCTACATCATTCTGACTTATGAGAACTAATGATGATATTTTGGTGTCTTGATACTGGACCCGCTACTAGCAATGCTCCAACAGAAATATTCTTCATGGTCTAGGCTCAGTAGTTTTAGAGCCTATACAAATGATTGGCTTTCTGAATATCTTCTTGGGAGCAAGATAGTTTGCTACAGAGTATCACCACCTCAAAGAATCCTTGTTTAGAAACCAATACGTCCTATTCTCCATTCTGCATTTGGTTAGAGTCCCTTGGAACATAAGCTCTACGAGAGTACTTGGTCTATTTTATTTACTCATTTATTGACTGCTCTTAGAAGAAGGATGGGCATACAGAGAATGGTCCCCCCGCCCCCCCCCCAAAATGAATGAAATATATGGATCTTTGAAGACTTGGATATTTTTTAATGCATAATTAACATACATATTTGAACCTAGACACATATCCTGAAAACATTAGTGAGGGAAATGGTATCCTGCTAGGTTGGCTTTTCTGACAGACTGGGCTAGGTGGGGAAATGTCTGTGATCAACCTGGATATCCTGATTTCAATGAAGATAATGATTCCTGGATATCAGGGGCCACATGATAGATGAGTGTGTACAGGTATGAGCATACACTTGTGGGTGTACACATGCATTGGTGATATGTTGGACCAGTATTTCAATAAATAATTAAGTGAATATATTTACAAGAGAGCCAAATTTAAGTTCTTGGTTAGAAAAAGGCATGGATGAGGAATTCTGCTACCAAAACTAGAAGAAATTTTCACTTTTTGTGGATTCCAGCCAATAGGCCAAATAACGATAGAAAGACCAACTCTCATGTCTTTCTTTCATATGGCTCAGATATTTTTTCCTTAATAACATTGTGTTTAGTACCTATTGTGTTTTATATCATTAAATGACTCCATTTTGCAGTAGGATAAGAAAATAAACCGAAGGGAAAGTCAATTTCCTTTGTTACAACTTCTCCATCTCTGCCATATTAAATTTCTCTTCTCAAATTGACCATTTAAGTATCCAGAACATGGTCCAATACTTTAATAGTGACAGTCCATGGGGATAGAGTTTCTGTGAACTCTGCAGATCAAATAAATACTGTACTAAGTGCTCTTCCCATCTTGAAGATCTTTCTTGATTTGTAATAACTCTCTTCTCCCTACTTATCATCTTGAAGTCTCTCTTTTCTCTCTAGTCTCATAAAATGAAAGAAGAGACTTTTTTCAAAAGGTTATTAAAGTTTGTTTTGCAGTCTACTGGCTAGGAATGAGATTTCCTGGTGATTTAATTTTGATGTGTTTCCTAACTTGGGTGTAATTCTATTCATCCCAGTGGATATCAGAGTAAAGAAATACATATTGCTATGAATATGAGCTGCATTGCTATGAGGTTGATATTTTAAATAATTTAATACACAGCACTTTCTACTCTGGTAATTTTAATGACCCAAATCAACTGTAAGAAATTTCAAAAACAGTCACAAAAAAAGCAGAAGTATCACTAGGAAAAGGCAAGCTTCAGGAATTGTCCCAAGTGCCCCACTACACTGGCTAGTAAGCTGTGGCTCAAGAGCTGAGCCCAGAGGACACAGAGTAATGTATCTCCATACACTGGTAACTCACGCCTGTAATTCTAGGTACTCAGAGATCTGAGGATGGCAGTTCAAAGGCAACTGGGATCTGGAAAGTCTATGAGGCTCTTATCTCCAAAAACCAGAAGTGGAGCTGTGGCTCAAGTGGTAGAGCACCAATGTTGAGTAAAAGAGCTGAGAGACATCACCTAGGCCCCGGCTTCAAGCCCCAGTGCCAATACAAAGCAAAAACAAAGAGTAAAGTGTCATTTATAAAGACTAGACACCTATGGCAGCAAAGGTTTGCATTCGCCATGTTTTAGAGCTGAACTATCATCCATTTGAATTAAATTCTAATGATGAAAATACTTATATTTGGGGATGCAAAATCCCCTTTGCCATGGCATTGGTTGATTTTCCTCCTGTATAGACACCCAAGAGTAGACATCTTTGTCTACTCTTCCCATCATACCTCCTGGAGCATAACTCCCTGGCCCCATGGGTGCTATGCACTAGACCCTGTGTCTGTAACTTGGCCGAGCTCTCTCCTAATTAACATCACAGTTAATGGTAACCACATTGTCACAAATGTAAACTGTTTCCAATCTTTTTTTCTCTAATTGAATTAAAAAAAGAACACATCTGCCCAATCAATGGCTGCCTATAATAAAGGCATTATTAATTGTCCCAAAAACGTTGTCCGGCCTGGTAGAACAGCTTCCATTGTGACCTTTGTTGATATCATGATGATCACTACTATTTAATGAATGGTACTGGGATTTAGACTTGAGGCTGTGAGCTTGCTAGGAAGGTACTTCACCACTTGAAACACTCCTCTAGCCACTATGTGGCTTCATGCAGAATGGTATTAATTTTTCAAAGTCTTCCTCCTATGTTTGCAGGAGTCAGTCTATCAAATTAAAGAGAGATATAGGTTCAGGATCACCACGACTTGCTTGCTTCAGGTTTATGATACTATCAAAGTCTGTACTATCAACTCAACTCTGAGGATATTTCGCTTCTGATTAACTTTATTGGTCTCAGTGGGAGGCAGCTTCTGGGCTTTCCTACAACCGTCTTTACTTTCTACCATAGACTCAACCTGAGGAGCAATCCATTTCCAAAGTGTTTCAGTTCCAATTAAACATGCTGGAACACCGAGACCGCTGGTCTGGTCTGAAGATGGCATGGGCCCTTGGTGACCTGGACTTCATTCAGAGGCCATTATTTCCTGTGTTCCTGGAAGCCTCAACTCAAGCAGGGAAGACAAATGGGAGATGCTCCATCTTTAGGTGGTTCATGCTAAGTCACACTTTGTCCAAAAGTTCTCAAAATGTCTTAATAGTCTCCATTATATAGTAACCATCTTAAATTTTCAGATAGCTGTTTAAAGAGGGATGAAAAGAGTCATTATAGTATCTAATTACCTTAGCATTACAAAGTCTTTCCTTCTGTTGCCCAGCTAATCTTTTCAGACACTGGATTGTGATATAAAAATTGGCTCAGAGATAGAAAATGAACAACAATTTTTAACTATTTAGAAGGATCAAATGCCCTCAGCCTCCTGGTCTTATTCTTATCTTTTCCTAGTTACATGTGTTCAGTACCAGTATTATTGTCTATCTTGTCTGTCTTAGTATTTTGTCTCTAGGAATACCAGAATCCACTGACTGTTTCCTAAACTCCCTGAAGTTGAGACCAATAAGCCACCTCTTAAGCCTTAACTGGTTCTTCATGTAACTGCAGCCTCCAGGCTGCTGGGTTTTTAAGCATTGATATCAGTGTGCACTGAAGTTCTCGGTAAGGCTGGGACCTTTCACCACTAGTATTCCTAATGGCCTTGCTGAGTATTTAGTAGATGACTCAGGGGCCCACAATGTCATATTTCCTTAAATCCTTGGGATGGTTCCCTTAAATCCTTGGGATGTCCTTGAATTCACAGGAAACTAGATTCCCAGGAATCCTTGCTTCCTGTTGCCCTCTCAGTGCTTCTCTAAGAGTGAATTTGGTTCCCTGGGTTCTTATCATGGTGTAAAGTCAGATGTCCTAAGAAAATGCTTCCAGATCAATTCAGTCTCTCATCTGGTGTCAAAGTTATGTGCCGTATCACAGAGAAGCTACTCAGTGGATGCTCTAGGTCATTACAGCAGCACTACATCAAGACCATCTTCCCAATCTATATGCCACATCCTAAGATTACCAGGTATAATGCAGAGTTGTACAAAACTGGAAAGTCAGATAATCTGTCGATGTATTTTTTGGTGTAGGCATATTAGATGTAGGGTCATGCTCATATTAAAACATGTATTCATTATTTATCTGAAACTGAACTTTAACTGGGCACGATATTTTTAATTTGCCAAATTTAACACACGGTGTATCCCAGAATGCAGTGCTAACCCCCACAGGTGCCATCCTACAGTTCTCATGTTAGCTCAGCTTTGAAAAGAGCATTGCAAACTTGGTTTGGACTAGCAGCTGCAGACAGGGTTGCATCTGCTGGATGCTGCACTCATCTATCTGTTGCGGGGCCCTCTGTGCTGTGATCTAGAGCCTTTCGGGCTATATTCCAAGTGTGGCTCAGTAGACCTGTACTATCTGAGCACTCGCAGAAAGGAAGGTGATGGAGAAGGCAGACATACATCCAGAACGTCCATCCATCTGAATAATGACGCCTGGGTTATCAACTCCAGAACGTTCCATTCTAGTGTAATCTGGATGCAAACTTCAGAGTTGCTGCGTCTATATGGAAGAATATGTATTGATTACCTCCAGAACACATTCAGCGTTACATTTTTCCTAGTATGATTTTATTTCATTAGCTTCATTGAAAAAAGGAAGAAGGAAATGAAAGCAGAGCTCCCACTAAGAATCTAATTCATGTTTATAATTCTTGATGGAGTTTATTGTGTTTCTATAGGATTTGATTCTTGAATTAACCTGATGAAACAAATTTTGGTTATTTTTTGTAATGAGAATTTTATGGTTCTTGTATCATTACTGTGGTGAAATTCATTCTTTTATACTTACAAAAAGAGAGCAAAAATATGGTTATGACAAGTTTCAAGTTCAACATAATAGGAAACACAATTTTCCAAACTTCATAGCAGCTATTAAGATATTTTGTGGATCAATGTGTAGTAATACCTTAGTTCGTCCTTAGCTATAATTGAAAGTTGACATTTATATATTTTGCTTTGAGAACTTTATTGGGAAATCAATCTTTCATTGAAGCTTATAGTGTCCAGAATCCACTTATATATGAAAAATAGAATCAAGCTCATTGCCTCATATTTTAACATAGACTATATGCATATGCTTATATATAATTTTATCTTATATAACAGTGAGCAGAAAAGACTGTAAGACTACTTTTGATACAATTCCTTTGTTCTTCAATTCTGTGTTTACAATCTCCTTAACCGTCCTGCATGTTCTGTGTCTTTACTATAGAATGAGGTCATGGAAGGTCAATTCATAATTGTTATGAATACTAAAAGGATAATCAATGTAAGTAACTGATGACAGATTTCTGAGCATTGTAATCATGCAACAAAGTTGCTTTATTATTGTTTTCAAAATGTCCTGTGCTTTTGAAATTTATGATAAGATTTTAATTTTAGGGAAAATATTAACAATAATACTTTATTAATATTTCTAAGTAATAAAAAATTTATAACAAAATTATTACAAATTACAGGACATATTATAACTTAACATTATCAATACTATCAGGAGGAGATATATAAATGTAATGGGCAGAGAATGGCCCTGGGGTGGAGGTGTGTAGGTCAAGGAGTTACGTGGGAGGAGTATATCGCAGGCACCTTAGAGAGGATAATGGAAAAGACATGATAGCTCTGCCATGAAAGTTTCTAGAAAATTCCAGGAGTGTGCACATGATGCCAGGAAAGAAAAGAAAATGATGTAAGAGGTTAGTAAGAGTGCAGAGAAGTAGGTGAGAACAAGTGATGATTGGGAACTAAAGGGATCAACGTTTTCTAGTGGGACACATTACTTCTTCAAGCAATGGAGATGCATAGGAATGTTGTCAAGAAGTTTGACAGTTCAGCTTTCCTTAAAGTCTTACTAATAAAAAATGTAAACTGTTCATCCCATCCTTTCCCTCAAGATTCATTTGTGTAAGACAGAAAAATTCTCTATTGGCATTTTCTAATTTAATAAAATGCACGGTCCACCTTTGAGTTTGTAGCTATATCTCATTCTGCAGCCTCGAGGAATCTCAGAAACTTAGCTATCGTAAGCTTTACCTTGTGTTTAATGGGCCTGGCAATCAAAAGAGAAAAGAGAGTTCCTACTCTATGATTCATTTACTCTAGATAACATTTATTTATCTACCATGAACAGGTGGGATATATGTGTGCAATCTCTGCTTCTGCTCATTCTCCAAGGAATCTCTGTTCCCAGGAGTTCAGTGTATGATGTCAGGATTTCCTATGTCTTCTCTCAGAAGGTACATGCTCTGCAGGTGATTTTCAAACAAAAGAACACATAAGTGATGTTCTAGCTATATAAACTCCTTAGCTAAGTCCTCATGCAAGTTAATACAGTAATGTTGATGTGTAGAGGCATAGGAATTATATCAGCACCTGCCTGTTGAGATTGTGTGGGTTACAACTGCATTTCATAGAAATTAGATACTATAATTAATTTTTCTTCTGAAATTGTAATAATTTTAATAGTAAATATACTTTACTTTCTTAGTAGTCAAATGTCACAAAATAATACCAATTTACATGTGATTTCTACAGTATGGTCATTTATATGTTGGAACCTTCATTTGTGAAGGATGGGAAACAACAAAAACAGGACAGGAAGGACAAATCTCTAAGAGTATGACATGTTTTTTAATTTATTTTTATTATTTCTATGGAGTCAGAGAAAGCATAAGTTTGAGACAGACATTAATTGTTGGATGTTAAGTATTATACTGTGTTCATTTCTTCTCATAAAAATGTATTCTAAAACTGTAGCTTTTTAAAAGTGGATAGAATGCTTTTTATTCTCTACCCAAGAGTGCCGATTTACCTTATAATTTGCAGCATAAACAAAAGGAAAGCCTCTTATTTTCCTCCATTAGAATCCTATTACTAGCATTCGCTGAAGCAATCATTTTTTTATATTGAGGAACTACTTAAAATATTCTCTTTTTTAAGATAGAAAAGGTCGAGCTTCATATGATTTCCAGGAATAAAAATTTTCCTTCTTGTTCCCTCATTCAGTATTTTCGAATGTCTAGGAACCTGTGTTCTTTATTTTAAAAATGCTATTCAGGATTTTCAGAATTATGGAGCCAAGAGTTAAATAGTATAGGGAAAACACATCTTGTATTCCTAATGAAGTATCTGTCCTGGAAATAGAGAAAGGGCTAGAACCTGCCCTTTCTTAAGACTTAAATGAAATCACTTCAGTTTTAGCAAGCATGCTATTTCTGCCCACCCAGTTGAGTAAAAGTCCACTCTAACAATAGTAACAGATGTGAGGGAGGCATATATATTCTAGAGATGTATATATTCCAGGAGTTTACGGGGTTACAGAGTCTTTATCTAACTTCTTCTTCACGCATGGGAGTATAAAGGCATCCATACAAACTGGACACACTGGATCTTAGCAAGGACATTAGTAGTCACCAGATGTTTTGATCAAGGTTTTGACCAGGCTCCTTTGCACATTCCCAATTAGTGGATGAAAGCTTGCCCTTGCTCTAAGTGTTTGAAAAAAGTACAGATCACTTCTTTACATTTCTCTTCTCATACTCATGGCTTAATGAACTTGAGAGCAGTAGTCAGAAAACTCAGAGAATGCAGGAACAAGCGTCTCCTCAATCTATAAAATGCAGTCTGGTTTTCTGTTGCTGCTTGTTTCTTTTTTGTGAGGACCAGTGATTTGAGGAGCTGTTTTCTCCTCTTTAAAACTATATTTATGTTTCAGTGCTTCTGTGTTATTTAACAAGATGTCCAAAGCTGTGAGACTGGGTTAAACCACTTCTCAAAACTTAGGGAAAGTTGCATTTCACACCTCGTGCAAGGGAGATTTGCATTCCAACCTTATTTTAAGAGAGAATTATGGAGTTTTTATAGGGTTTGCTAAGAATCATAGTGGACCCAACAGAAAGCTGTAGGCTTGGTGGCTTTCTGCCAGGCTTCTAACATAAAAGGGAATGCATGGTTATTTACAGGACTGTTTTTCCCCCGAGGAGCTTTTGTTCTAGTTCACCTTAACTCATTACTGATTCATGGGCTGCTGTTTCTGGCTAAAGGATGATGGAGTAGCTACATTAGCCAGGAGTCTTATAAAATTTGCTGCGGACTCTTCCATCATTCCAATGTTTTGGAACTTTGCTGTCAACATCGCGTTTAAGACACAAATTTCCCTTTCATCTTTTCCATCCATCTCCACGAATCCATTCCCCCATTCAGGTCAGCTTATAAAAGGGCCACATTCATGTGTCTGCCATTTGCACTTTACCAGGAACTCTAATTTTATTAAATGCCAGTCCATAGGTTGTCTGCATGTTTCTTCTTCTTTTATTATATTCTGCTTTGTGGGAGAGATGCACTCCCCAGCATTTCTACCCTGGGTTGAGTCTTAGATTTAATGGCCAAAGTACTTTACTTGCCAAAACCCTTTGGGTACCTACCTCATCAAACCATTAGGTAATTATCTATTTTGTAGCTGTCTCAACATCTGTGCATACAATCAGTTTTGAACTTGGACTTACTGGTTAGCACCTTAGAATCAGAGGAGAGTAAGTCAAGAGCAGTACTTCAAAGATAATCTCGGCCAATATTCTGAGATCTTATTTCTCTGAATAACAGAAGCATAGACTCCTTACTATCTGTGCTTACTGCCCAGCAGATGAGGCAGTTATTCAAAAAGGCTTTATCACTTACACTATCTAATGGAATGGGAATTCTGGGTTCAAGAAAGTAAGTACAAACTACATCTTTTTGTATTTTGTGAAGGTGATCCTGATTTGTATGGTACTTGGCTAAATACATTCAATAAAAGAAGAGCATTGTTTTGTCCCATCAAACCCATGGCTACTTGGGATTTTTTGTTTAATTACAGTGGTACTAAGTACCAACACCAATTGAATATCCTTTACCTAGAATGTTTGGGAGGAGAAGTGCTCTAGATTTCAAAAAAAAAAAAAATTAGGATGTTTGCATATTCATAATGAATGATCCGCCCATCCTTGAAGGTATGGCCCCAGCTCTAAACAGGTATTTCATTTATACTTCCTATAACTCTTTTACTCCAACAGTAATTCTACACAAAGTTCTTTTTAGTACATCCACATTTTAACTGTGATCCATAACATGAGGTCAGGGGTGGAATTTTCCACTGTAGTATCCTATCCTTAAAATTTTGTGGGTTTGTCTTTTTGTTTCTGTCTTTGAGGCATTTCAAACGTGGCATTTTGAATTAACAATACTCATCCTCTGCAAAGTACTCTACTCCCTCATAAAAAAAAGTTATGTAACATTGTGATCAAGGATGATTTAACTAGTTGTGTTATAAATTCTCACTGTGTAGGTAACAAAAGAAGAGTTACAACATCCAATTATTGCACACAAAGCACCTTTTATTCAGCATAACATTGATTTATTTCCCTAGCACTTTTTTCCTCAGATGGAAAAAAAATTCATCAAGAGAGCAAATGTTTCTGCCAAAGTGAAATAATTTCCCATTTTAATGTTTTGCTTGAAAAAAGAAAACAATGAAGTCGACGTTGTACTAGGTCATTGCTCTGCTTCTCCATCCTCCCTCATTTTGCTGACTAACTTTAAAAAAATCCATTGGCAGAAAACACAAATATTATTCTCAAAAAGAATGATTACATTTTATTGCTGCTGTGTTGAGCCTATTTTTTTTTCTCAAGTGGGGAAAAATAAAGTCTAGGTGGGAAAAAGTTCTAAAGAGAAGTAGTTTACATGGTCATAACATTTAAATGGCTGTCAAAAGAAAAAAATGTAAAAAAAAAAAAGGTAAATGTGAAATACCATATAGCTTCAAAAACTTACCTCATTGTCTATCATGTATCATGTACTAGAAGTAAACTTTCTAAATAGTATTACCATCCCTTAGAATAAGCCCCTAGTGCTACTATAGTATACATTTTAAAAACACTACAACAAAGTTTTCTTTCCTCTTTGTTTTTACCTATTGTGTACTTAAGCTAGAGATAGTTTCGAATAAAAAGCCTACAGTAGGTATAAATGCAATGGTTAACAGATTTTGTTCCATGTTCCACTGAAGGTGGCTTCTCAATCCATCATCTTCTCCTGTTTCTTGCCTTCCTTTTTCTTCTTCTTAGATTCTGCTGTGGTTAGAAAAGAGAAAAAGGAAAAAAATAAACATCAAGCTGCTAAGCAACAGAGAGAGAAAGCCACTTTCCTTATCATGGGCCAGGAATTAAAACATAAAATGGAGACCTATGCACTGCTCTTGGTAGTGTTCTGGGTAAGTTGAGAGGAATGTGATATGGGGTGTGTGTGTGTGTGTGTGTGTGTGTGTGTGTGTGTGTGTGCGTGTGCGTGTGCGCGTGCGTGCGTGCGTGTGTGCGTGTGTGTGTGTGTGTGTTTGGCCTGGAATGTGCTTTCCAAAGTAGGCAAGGGCCGTCTAGACTTCCTCCCTGTGTTATATACAAATGCCTCTTGTCATATTGGTTGCCTCTTTTCAATAGGCAAAATCTTGGGGTTGGAGTTGTGCTTAGAAAACAAAGACAGCAGACAGAGTGAGAATATTGACCAGTTCTTTGCTCAAAGGAAAGCTTCAGTAACTTTGCTTAGCTCCATCATTTTTCACAGTCCCTTCATTATTAACATTTCTTTTTTTTTTTTTGAGCAAATAATTCCAAAACAATTCTATTCTGGATCTCCCATCTGCTTATCTATCCAGCAAGCTATAAACATAGGAAGGACCAGCTATGAACTGCATACAGTCGTCTGAAACGTCACCCAAGGTGACTCCCAGTCCTAGGTGAAGCAAATGGATGGTACCAGTGTAAGTTAAACTCAACATCATGAGGATTTACGTCAAACACTCCATCTTTACCCACTCAACCATCTTGCCTTCTTTATTTCCCTACAAGTAGAATGTGGTAGAAAAATCTATTTTGTCTCCAAAGGTTAGGAGACAAAAGGATATTTCTAATCTTTCCCAAGCTGCATTTCCCATTTGGTACACAGGTACACGGAAATGGTAGAATCTTGCTGGTTAGCGCAGGCTCTGGAGGCTGACTCCCAGAGTTCACATCCTCACATCATCAGTAACTTAACATGAGACTCCAGAGAAGTTAATCAATGCTCCTGTGTCTCAGATTACTTAATTTCTTTTTTCCTCTCCCGGCCCCCCACCTGTCCCAGCCCTAAAGGTTGAATTTAGTGCCTCATGCTTGCACTCTACCACTTGAGCCACAGCCCTGGTTCTCAGATTAATCACTTTTAAATGAGCATCTAAACAGTACCACAGCATAGGATAGCAACCATAGCATTAATATCCAGATTAAGTTAGCTGTATAAAATCTATGAAAAACAGAACATAGTAAAACAGTGCACACTTGATAAAGATGCCCAGTTATCATTGATGTGATCCTAGACCTAGAACAGACCATTTATCTGCATAATTAAAATGTTTGCGAATCTCAGTCTCCAAGACAGATGGACTACACAATGCACTGATTGTGGTGCACGACAGAAAAAGACAAGAGATTATCAGAGATTATGGTATCATTCATGGAGTATTTGTCATTACCCCATGAGCAATGGTGAGAGATTTAATACAACACTGACCAAGAATATTGGACATTTCCAATCTGAAACTGAAGTAAAGCTAGGATCTTCCATATCTGTATTTATATTCTCACCGCCTATTCAGGCAGGCTCCAAAGTCCATTTCACAGTAAGCAACATAGTATTTCTGTTCATCTGTCCCAGCTTCCTTTATGTAGGCTTTAAAGATGCACCATGTGCAAATGGGTCAGCAGTTTTTAAAACCTTATTCGTCCCATTAAAGGCAATGGCAGAATTTCCAAACTCAAATGTAAGGTCAATTGACACCATCAGTATTAAGACATTCAGCAATCCCTAGTCTTTGCCTAACATTTCAAGTGACAGCTATATATAAGGATGGCGTGCATCCTCAGGGAACAATCTAGAATATCAATTTGAATATAACTCCCATTTCTCTTATCTCAATTTTCCCCTATGCCTTCCTGTGGCACTCTCAGTGACTTTTAATCTCCTCAGCTCCCAAGTACAGTAGCTATTGTGGTGATATTTTCATGTTTGTTCTATCCTGTCTCTATTGCCTACCTAGGTCCAAATGGGTGCCAGAGTATTCAGATGTTTTGCATATATTCATTTCATAAAACTTGAAATTATTTTGAATACTGTATGCTATGCTATGGAGCGATTATAGGTTTTCCATCTCCATGAACATGTTGAAAATGGGAATCTCAAATTTTCCTTGATAAGAATGAGAACACACCTACTTCCTGTTATCTGAGCTCAAGACTCTTTCTTCTTCATTAATGAACAACTTGTCAAATGCCAGGATAGTATACGCTTGCCCATTGCATTTGCATAATTGTAATCAACTTATGCTTCTGATACAATTAGCACTTCACAAACACACTACAGATCTGAGGTCTACTCTGTTCCGTAGAAAGTGAAAAATTAGAACTCTTCAGGAAAAAAAATTAAAGATAGAATGCAAAGATATAAGTCCTTGTATTTATAATGAGATCAGCTTGATTTCTCCCATAACTAAGTTGTTGCATTTTTACAAATAGAATAAAATATAGTGTCAGTAGTGTTACTTCTGATGAAGATCACATTTTTTTCTCCTGATTTTAATGAACATTTCAGTAACAAACAAAGGGAACTTTGTCAGGGCTTGTGGCCTCAGAACTTACTAACGTTAGAACTTACTAAGGTTTTAACCTAATCTATCTTTTGAATTAAAACAGTGTAATAACAAGAAATGTATCCAATGCCTAACGTATGAAACTGTAACCTCTATGTACATCAGTTTTATAATAAAAACTTAAAAAATTAAAAAATTAAAAAATTAAATAAATAAAAAAAAATAAAAAACAGTGTAATAAAATCTATGGCCTAGAAAGAACTTAGTTCAATTCTTTCATGTAGCAGATAAAGAAAGAGACACAAAGAAAACACCTCACAGTTAATCCCAACCTTTGTGGCTGTGAGTTCCTTCTATTTCCCTTGCCCCTTCTGTTTTATTCTCGAGGTTTTGGTTTTCAAATCCACTCATTCATCCTCTAACTAACCCATGCTTCTGAGGGAGGGTAGACTAGGGAAAGTGAGGCATAGTAAACAACTGCCAGGCATTCAAAAACTTAAGCTTACAGTAAATAAATGCAAGAGATATTCATCCATCCACTTCCCTTAATATTAAAGGAACAGAGTCATTTCAGGGGAAAACACGAGGAAGGATAGAATAGGGAAAATAAATGAGACCTGGTGAGCTTACAGCAAATATGGGAGATAGTAATTCATCTACTTCCCTTAAGATTATGAGACCAAATTTACTCAGGGGAAAATGAGGCAGGATAAGCTGAGAGAAATGAGGCCTGGTGAAGGCAACTCAGAAACATTGCTACAGAAACACAGAAGCACCATCTTTGCTTAAAAGAGAGACAACAGGATGCATTCCTTCCTGAGAGATGCATTTCTCACCCCCAGAATTAACATTTGTCTGGCAGGATGTATGCCTTCCTGAAAGACGTAAGCAACCTCCTACCCAAAATATAGCCAACAGGATGCCTTCCGTATCTCAAGGATAAGCATCTGTTGTATTGCAGGATATATTCTTACCTGGAAGATGCGCTCAAAACATCCAGAAATCCAGAAAGTGTAGCATCAGGAGTAATTAGAGAAAAGATAAAACACCTATCTTTTCATAAATTTAAAGTCAGACCCCACTGCCTTTACCATATAACTTATTCCAATAGACAAGGAGCCCCGTGTCTCTCTGTCTCTCCTTTAAAACACCCACAGTGTTAAGAGTGTATCTCTGCTTTTCTGAGTGCCTGTTTGCATACCTACTTGCTTGGTTACTTAACAAAGCCCTGCCAAGTTTTCTTGCCATTGTGACTCCTCCAGAAATTGTTATTCTGTGATGGAAGTCCAGGACTCTAAGTGAAGAATCCCTGCTTTTAGAGGGAAACTTCACAAACCTTCACCTGCATCCAACGACACTTCGACTACTGCTTTTCTCCTTCCCTCCCTCAGATTCCAACTGCAACACCACTTCTAGTATTCTAACCTCATGATTTAAGTTAGAAACTTTTCTCTTTACTTCCCTTACAAAATAACTATTTCCCTTCTATTTTTTGTCAAATCCTTGTATTTTAAAGTTTTCAACTAGCACAGTAAGGGTTTTCATTATGATGTCTCCATGCATGTGTATTGTGTACTTTGGTCTAGTATTGCAATTGCTACTAAAACTGTGAGAGGTCAGTCTCTGCTCCTGTTAAATCTCAGCCCATAGCACAGTGCTGTGGACATATGAATGTTTGGTGGAATAAATGTGCTGGATGACAAAAAACATGTCTTGCCTATCTTCTTCACTTAAGCTTCTTGAATTTTCTTTGCTTGGTCTCCTTTCTATCTGAATGTCTTTTCTCCTATCTAATTTTTGCTTATCTAACACCTACTTGTCCTTAAAACCTTAGCCAAATGCTACTTCCTCAGAATAAACCTTCGCACAACTCTCTGACTAAACAAGTAGCATACAGAGATGCTCCATTGTGACTCACTGCTTTTCTAGAATCAGACTTGAACTGTTAATCATGTCTCTAATTAATGTGTACGTTCTCCTTAATGAGGAGAAAGAGCCTTTCTGTCTCTTGCATCTGTATCTTTAGTGAGTGATATATGAAAGCGCTTATGAAATTTTTGTTGCATACATATTGGATAGATGAAACTTTGGATGGGAAAGAAAGAGCACTGAGTTATTAGTATATGGGAAAATAGCATGTTTCAAAGAAAGCCAAGGCTATACACTCAATCTGATATTTCTTATACTTTAGCTTTCAAGACATACATTTTTTTTTTTTTTTTTTTTTTTTTTTTTGGCCAGTCCTGGGCCTTGGACTCAGGGCCTGAGCACTGTCCCTGGCTTCTTCCCGCTCAAGGCTAGCAC
Source organism: Perognathus longimembris pacificus (assembly GCF_023159225.1). Classification (NCBI taxonomy): domain Eukaryota; kingdom Metazoa; phylum Chordata; class Mammalia; order Rodentia; family Heteromyidae; genus Perognathus; species Perognathus longimembris. The sequence goes on from NC_063162.1 coordinate 141,513,670, forward strand.
TCTGCCACTTGAGCCACAGCGCCGCTTCTGGCCGTTTTCTGTATATGTGGTGCTGGGGAATCGATCCTAGGGCCTCGGGTATACCGAGGCAGGCACTCTTGCCACTAGGCTATATCCCCAGCCCCCAAGACATACATTTTTGAGGAAAACACATACATATGCATCACAAACACATGGTTTTGTTTTGGTGCTTTATTTTGTTTTGCAATACTGAAGATTGGTTTGATGACACCATGCATGCTAGACAAGTGCTTATTATTTGATCCATGTCTCCAGTTTTGTATTTTTGGTTAGCAGTAAGTCATTACTACCTTTGCTCAGGCTGGCCTTAAATTCATGATCCTCCTTCCTCTGCCTCCTAAGTAGCTGAGATTACAGGCATAGTCAGGAGTCTGTGTGTGTGTGTGTGTGTGTGTGTGTGTGTGTGTGTGTGTGTGTGTGTGTTTGTTGTTGTTGTTGTCTGGTTTTGTTTTATGTACAGATTCTTTAACATTTTTTCCTTATGTTTGGAACAGAGGCCTGGATTAATTCTGTAGATGAAATGAGTTTCCCATTTTAGTAGCCTTTCAAGGTGACAGTGAGATAAATGTTTGCTGTGCGCCTAAGGATCAGGAATTGGCCTGGAGCACTTGGTAAAGACAAGTGCTTTATAACGGAGTTCTGTCATGGCTACTGGGCAAAGTATTAAGAGCCAGCAGGATCCCAACCCGGATGTGAAACAGCAGGTGCCTTATTCCATGCTGAACAAAGCGCAGCCCAGTCACATGACACGCATTAAGGAACTCCCCAGGCTACAGGTCACTAAGCCCTGCCTGGGCTGATTCTGTGAAGCAGACAGGAAAGCAAGTGGAAAATGACCTAGTGTCACAATGGAAGAGCAAAGGACACCTGGCTGAGGATGACTTGTTTCCTTCCTCTCATGCTGCCTTTGAGGACTTGATTGCACCCAAATCAAACAACACTTTTGCTGTGGATTAACTATGTGGGCTCTCCTAATCCTTGGGATACAGGCATGGCAGAGGATGGTATTGTACAAGATCCTTGTACTGCCAGGGCCTGTGATCCTAGCTACTCAGGACACTGAGATCTGATGATCGTAGTTCAAAGCCAGCATGGGCAGGAAAGTCTGTGAAACTCCTATTTCTAATTAACTACCCCAAAGTTGAAAGTGGAGGTGTGGCTCAAGGGCTAGAGCACTAGTTTTAAGCAAAGTACTCTCAGAGACAGTGCCAAAGCCTTCAGTTCAAACTTCAGGAATGACACGCTTTTGCACACACACACACACACACACACACACAAATACACACAGCCTTTGTACTGCTTTGTACTGTTTGAATAGAAGCAGGTTATTTAAGAAACACTTGAAAGGGTCAACAAACTTGTGAGACTTCCCTAACAAAAATTTACTATAAGGACTCAGACTTCTTCACATCATGGTTTTGTCTCGTGGGTGTGTCTGATACGCAAGTCCAACTTAAAGAATTAGTTCTGACCCATGGCTGCCACTGACCAGCCCACAACGTGGGGAGAAATCGCTCATTCTATATTTGTTTCATATAAACCAGTAGCAGTAAACCTAAGCCCTCCTCAGAAGAGCATTGAACGTTTAAGGAGATACTATGACCTTTGAGATCCCATCTTACCATGCCTGTCCCCAAAACATTCATTTACTCATTGAGCAAATAAGCACTTCACTTTCAGTGTGTACCAGACACTCATACCTAGCTATTTGGATATAATGGTGAACCAAACAAGATTCTGTCTTCAAAGAGTTGATATTACAAGTAAAGTTTCCAAGACTAGTCTACACATGTCTTTTAAAATTGTACATACATTTATGTGCTGCTCTTTCATGATTTTAAAGCTGGGTGTTTCCTTGATGGCAATGCGCTACTGCATTACAGATGCACATAACATAAAAGAAAATGGATTTCTAGAGAGAAAAAAAGTTTACTTACAACATGGAGTGAGAAAAAAAGAGAGAATTTCTCTGAAATTATTTCATTTGTTTTAAATATACTAGTATCTGGTTTTAATTATACTATACATAGTCTTACATCTATAACCAAAAATATACACATAAATGGACAGACATTTCCCACAATTTCCGAATATAGCCACATGTTAAATAGTAGGTTGTATTTATATTTTCTTCCTATGACGTTAATTAGAAATATATTGACAATTGATAATAGAACTTTATGATGCAAGTTTAACTGCATCTGTTTTTTATGCCATTACATTTACTTTGAAATATGACTGCATGGTGTCCGTTTGTCATTCTATTCCATATTTTTGTAATCTTCCCTTTGTAGATTATTTGAATTGCTCTCAAATTTTGTTACTATAAGCAATGATGTAATGATATTTTTTTCGCTTGCAAAAAAATTTACGTTTAAATTTTGCCTCAGTGTAGATTGTTAAAAGAAGATTTACTGGATCAAAGAGTAGAACATGTTTAAAGCTCTAGATAGGAACTGGCAATTTTATTTATTGGAAGGAAGTTCTAATCTCAATTCTTATCAGCAATGTATGTGAAATCCTAGCACAGTAAGCTGGCTCTCAGAAAGCAAATCTTCGAACAGCCTGTGTCATCTATTTTCCATTTATTCACATTCCTTTATGAATAGGATTGTCATCTAAGTTGGCACAAATAAACATCTAGCCCCAGTTTCTACACTGAGAAAATCTGGGAGAAATGTACTTAGAGGTTGGTCTTGAGGATGACATCAATTTAAAATTTTATTTTGAACACTTTGAAGAGGTATGCTCTTGCAAACACTAGAAGAGTTGAGAAATTCTGGAACAAACTCACTCTGCCTCTGTCTCTTTCTCTCTCATTTCCTTAGCAAAAGATCTTGCCCAGATCCTGTGTGCTGTGCCTACAGAAAACTGACAGGAAAACTAAGGCAATAAAGTGATTGAGGGATGTCTGATTTTAAGGGAGTCAGGCCTCTAGTGTTAAGTGGCTTTGGGCCAGTAAAGCAGAGGAAGTATTGACTAGAGAATAAGAGATTTGCTCCTTCTGAGAGGCACAAGTTCATTTCTTGAGAACACACTCAGAAATGGACACTGCCTATTCAGAGGCCACAGAAGTCCGTGGACAAGGGTGTTAGGGTCACCTTTCTGAGACCACAAGTTCACCTGTGGAAGGCTGGTTCAGTGACTCACAGGAACTCACTCTGCACCACGCTTGGAACCTATTTAAAGTACCTCACTTTCTTGTGGAAGACTTAGCCACCTTTCCACCTAGAAACATCTAATCCTTTGCCCTGCCTCCGCTCTGCTTCAGCACTGATAAAAAGCTTGTGAGATTCTGAATACAGATGCACAACCCAGCGGTCCACTTAGAACCTGGGCACCTCATCACGTTTCCAAATGTTTCCTTCTAAACTAGAGTCAAAATACATGTTCCTACATACACAAGTATACAGGTGTCTACATAAAATGTACATACACACACATACGTATATACATATACATATAGAGACACACAATGTGGGACAATACCTACCAAAAACATCTCTTTAAAAATCAAGAAAATAATCTTTTTAAAATTACACGAAATGTGCGATCCACTGAAATTGCTCAGTCACATACCTGTTGCTTCTGCTTGTTTTCTTATTGGGGAATGCCACTTGTTCCGTGCACGTAATTCTGAACGCATTACGGGCAATGTGCAGCATCCTTACTCACATACGTGTATGCGCAGGATGGCTCCACGCTACTCACCACATGCTACACTGCCCCTGTCTTCATACCTGCCCTTTCCTTCACTGCCCACCTTCCTTTCGCCTCACTAACTCTCCATTTCCATGACAATACCATCCGCGCATGCTCAACGACCCACCCTCCACATTTGCCTTCCATCAAGTTTATGTGAGTAGAAATATAGGCAGCTCTGCCCATCTCTACTAAATGTATGGGAACTAGGCATCTCCAGTCGCTACTGAACATGCGCAGAGTTTCGGTAGCCTCCATCTGCTCTCTTTACTCTTTGGGCATTGGCTCATCTCATGGCTACATCTTGTCACAGGGGACAGGTCAGCTCTGAGCATGCTAGTGAATTACATGGACATGAATATACAGGTTTAGTGAAGGCATAAGAAATTATTCTATAAGCCAATAGAGCGAAATTAAAGCCCCTAAAGATGTCAGTTATTATCTAAAGCAACTGCAATGGAGGCCAGTAAATAATAGTAATAAATAATACTAGTGTTAGGTGATAGCAGTAGATCATAAAAATAGTAATAGGAACAATGCAACATACAAAATAATATAAAGTCAAGTTAACATACTGGAATCCTATGACTTTTTCTTTATAACTCCTCAGCTTCTTTTTCTCCCTGTTTGTCTGTTTCCTCTTTAGAGCAAGCCAGTGAGATTCCTGCAAGTTTCTTCATCTCTTTAGAATGCACTCTCTTTCTACAGTAGAATCAGGAGTAGGCAAAACATGAGTATGCTGAGGTCATTGCCTGGTCTGGACATTCGCTCAGAATACATTCCACATCATCCTTATATGTTAGCTACACGGCTTCTTATACTAACACACATGCGCACTTGTGCACACACAGTCATAGGTGACAGATTAATGCTTGGATTTTCTTTCCTTGGCATAAACCCTTGCCCCTTCCCTTTTGTGGACCACTCTAAAGACTGTATGCTGGCAGGTCACCGCCCCATGCGGGCAGATTCCACCCCAAAACGTGCTCCGCTTTCCCTATCACCCATCCGGATGGGAGAGACAAGAGAGCGGCTGCTGCTACATCTCCAGCAGGAACAAAGCCTAGACCCGACCAACGCGCGCCTCCCTGCATGCTTTATGTATTTTTGACAGGAACCTTCACAGCAGCTGAATTGATTACTCTTGTGTGTCCGGGTGGAGATCTGTGAAGAATGTTTTTCTGTTTTCTGGAGAGTGAAAATAATTTTGAAAGCCCTGCAAGAGAGAGTGCTGTGAAGGCCTTAACCTATAGTAAACATCTCTGGGCTTTGTCCCTCGCCACCTCCCCCACCACCCCCACACCGTCCCCCTTAGGTGCCTGAACCACAGAATATCAGGGGAAAAGAAAACGTACCTGCTTCCTGCCATTTGATTTTTGATAAGCTCATGTGTGGGGATTGTTTACTCTTCTAGAAAAAGTCTTTTGTGTGTTTCTCTCCACTGCCTCTGTGCCCTGAGTGCCAGGTGGCCTGTTCTGATTTCCCTGTGGGCTCCTCGAGGCAGTGCTGAATGGCATCTTGGGGACATGGCAGGGGCCCCCATCCACAGCACTGGTTCCCAGGACAGCAGGACCTGAGGTCCAGGGGAGTCTCCGACTCTCACAGCATGGAAGAGGCAATTGGGGGCCACGGGGCGCTCTGTACTGCTCTTTCTCACCTCAGTGAATGCAGCCCCTTTGAAAAGACTCCCGATTGAGAAATGCAGGCCTAAAGCTCATCTAGCGTTCACAAAATTAGTGTGTGGAGATAAACGTCGAGCAGGAGTTACCTGATAGGATTCCATCATAAATGACTCCACCTAGGCATGCAAGACTAGTTACATTTCATCCGTGAAATAGAAAAACAAATCCTTAACTCTTTTTAGAGAGCACACAGTATGGGAAACACTGGGATACCAGAAAAATATTCTGGAAATTGACCATCCTGTCTTGAAGTTTGTATTTGGTCATTCGGTGGCTGGTAGCCTTGGAGAAGTTGTAACCTCAGCATCCTAGACGGCAAAGGTGAATCCAAGTGAGGATTTTGGATGACAAGGTACACTAAGAGCTTAGCATCATGTCTATCATATCATAAATATCCAACAAATAGAAACTAGTTTAAGGAGGCATAATAAATGGCAATAGTTACAGGAGACCAGAAGAAACCCTCAATTCCAAAGCTAGGAGGAAGAAAAGCAAAAGCTGCAGGGGTGTAAGAAATCAGGTTGCTCAGGCCAGATGGCAATTAGTGTGAATATTGCTCTATTATTCTGTCTTCCCTAATACTAATTATTGTATAGCTGTTGTCTGTGTGCACAACTAATGAGCTTCTGAGTGTGGAATTTACCCAGATAAATGGAAAGCAGACAGGCAATATAAAGCAAACCCTCCAGTATTTACTGTTTCTAGTTCTCACATCTGCCCTGGAAACTAGGACCAATAGTTCCTTACAAAAGATGGGCATGACCCACCACCAGTGGCCCCTTCCAGTGCTTCCTGGGTTTTTCACAGTGATTTTCTTTTGACTGTTAAAACGAACATGGTGCACGAACAATGTACCCTAGTGTGCCAGAGCATGACAAATATAGCTACATACACCACCATTCATTCAGGTGAGTACCTGGCTGATTGTCTCTCATGGATGCAGGGCTGTGTGGTATAGTTCTCACACGTAGGGAGAGAAACCGCTTAGCCTCATGGATATGTCCTTAGAGTCAACCCCTCTTGATTCAAGTCATCTGTCTTACCTCTGATCTCTGTTTTCTAGTTCTTGAGAGGAAATTAAAAACTTATTTTTTTGCCTCAGGGCCTTTGAACATTACCCAGCTTCACTCATAACACAAACCTGGCTACCTTCTTCTTTGTCTTCAAGACCATTTGCCTTCTCAGAGAGGTATTTGCTGGTTACTCTCCCTAACACACTGTGTCACTCTAGCTCTTGATTCAGTTTAGTTTATACTGCCATTTTTTCTAACATGCATTCATTCTTTTAATGACTATTAATTGCCCTTATCATCACTGTCGACCCACAATCACCAGAACTCTGAGCTAACCAGGAAGGACATTATGATGTCTCATATTGGTAGTACTTAAAATATTGTGTGCACCAGTGTCGACATTTAATGGATTTTATAAATAAGTGGGTGAATTAGGAACGATGCCAAAAGACTCTGTGCTCCTCTAGGGCATTTCTCACTTTTCATGCTACATCCACACATACCCCTCTGCTTCTGTGACTAAGCCCACCAAGACTGTTAGTTTATCCTTCATGCTAACTCTACCGTATAGTACTAACTAAATGTGCTGCCTGAACAATGTAGGCTTTACAGAATAAGAAAGCATAAATAATAGAGACCTACAAGTAAAAAGTGGTATGTGCCTAAGAGATCATGGTCTGTGTAGCTAGCTCTTAAGAGTCTGGGAGTTTGCTGGGGTCCAGGGAAGATGACTCCTAACCAGGCTGTCCCACTAAAGCTTTCAGAGAGGTCTGAAATTCATTATCTTGATATCTATACCAAGAAATTTGATACCTGTATTGAATAGATACAGGGGAAGGAGTGATGTGTAAGGTAGGAGATTCAGAAACCAATTGCCTTGTAAATAAGTCCTGGGCCCTGTGTTTATTAGGTGTAAAACTTTAAGCCACAAGTCTAACTCTTCTAAAGCCCCACTTTCCTCACCTGTAAAATTGAGGATGGTGATAAATATCTTAAAGTCCTGAGAAATTCAGTGATACCATGTGTGAGAAATGTACTAAACCATAAACACAACCTCAGTAACAACTAACTGTAGTTACTACTGCTGTCATCCTCATCATTCTCTTCTTGTCTGAAGAGATGCTCAAGAAATTCTGAAAGTGCTACACATTTATCCAACACCAGTCCTTCGCCTTAGCAATTATGCCATGAGGTGTCCCTTGTCAACTCAAGTTTACAGACAACAACCCCGCTCATTCTGATGTGAATTACAATTCCACCACAAGGCCCGGCTCATCCTCAGGGGGGAATCAGAGACCAAGAAATAAAAGAAATATTGGGGAACTTCTTTTATTTGTTAAAGAAGTGTTGTAGAAGGAGTGTGGTAGTAGAGAAAGAATTCAAAAGACTGGGACTGTCCCTTTGCTGACACCCATTTTCCATTTGACTGAGAAGGATGGAACCATCAAACCTATGAGGAGGCTATGCAGCTGCCCAAAAGTGATGACAAACTTTCAAAAATAACTTGAAAGAAATAGAACGAATGGAGGCTTTCCTGTGCAAGAAGTTTAACAGCATGTGCTAGCAGTAGACTGTGAATGAGTACACGGGGTTACCATTTGCCCCCTCAACCATGTACAACACAGACACCTGTCTTCATGCTCACCTCTGCTTGTCCCAGAATGCCCTTCGGCCAGACAAACACAAAGGCCAGTGAATGTTCTGATGCTTATCAGAACCAGTAGCCCCACAGCCACTCTTCCTTGTGCATTACATTTACAAAAAGCAGAAAACAACGGCTGCCTTGTGAACAATAATTCAAAATTCTAGAGTGCTCCAAGATAAGAATTGAGGTGTCACATCTGGAGTCCCCAGCGGGAGTTCATTGGAGCCTCTCACATAAACCCTAACCTCAGATCCAGCCTGGCTATGTCTTTTGTCCACCTGTGTGTGGCCAATAGCTAGCTGCTCCAGACTGCTGCATTCGCACAGGTAGGGATGGCTATGGGCCCAGGGCTCCCCACAGAAGATCTGTTTAACCTCACCATCTTCTCATTCCATCATGTGCTGATTCTCAGCCCCTTGAGGCACAGACACCCACAGCCCAGTTAATCGCCCCCATAAGAGCTCTCTGCTCTGCTAATTTCTACAGAGCTGTCAGCATAGACTAACCTTTACTTCTAACTTTCTTTCCTATTCACCCATCAATTAGCCAGCCCCACCGGGAACAAAATTCTGGTGGCTCCCAAAGATGAGAGAACTAATTCTGTGTTAGAACAAGAGTCTGGACAACCAGACAGACATTTCCCAGACTCTTGCAGCCGGACTTTCTGTGTGACCTACTTCCTAGCAGGCAGACATATTTCAATGAAACAAGTGAAAAGCACACAGCTGGGGCCAGATTTAGAGAGAATGTCTATCAGACAAGAAAGGAGGTAGCAGCTTCTGATTTGCAGGAACAATATAGCATTCCCAGGGTTTGATTCTTTGCATTGCAGGTGCTGAGCAGTGGGTCATTTCAGTGGAAGAATTCCTGTGAAATCAGTCATATTCGGTGTGATTAGAAACTTCTTTTGGCTCTGTTGCCTTTGGCTGCATTATTTCTGGCCTGACAACATCCAAGCCAGAGCCTCTGGCACTTTCAGAGAGCCCTTGAACTATATATTAACCTCAAATCAACTTCCTTTTGCTGAACTAGCTGGGGTAGATCTGTGGCACCTAAAAACCCAGACAGACATGAGGCTTTCTTGATTAAGTCAATGAAACTTAAGGAATTGAAATTCTTCATCTTTTTCAAAAAAAAAAAAAGGAAAGAAAGAAGAAAGAGAAAGGGGGAAAAGAGAGTGAAAGAAAGAGAAAGAAAGGAGGGAGTGAAGGAGGAAAGTAGAAAGGAAAAGAAAAGAAACAAAAGAAGAGAGAGAAAGAAAAACAGGAAGGAAGGAAGGGAGGAGGGAGGGGAGGGCGGGAGGAAGGAAGGAAGGAAGGAAGGAAGGAAGGAAGGAAGGAAGGAAGGAAGGACGGAAGGGAGGGAGGGAGGGAGGGAGGGAGGGAGGGAGGAAGGAAGGAAGGAAGGAAGGAAGGAAGGAAGGAAGGAAGGAAGGAAGGAAGGAAGGAAGGAAAGAAGGAAGGAAAGAAGGAAGGAAGGAAGGAAGGAGAAAAAGCAAGCAATCTAGCTGGAGTCTTCTATACAAATATTCACTAATATACCTTTGCTAAACACTTGCAAATTCTTGTTGCAATCTATTGGTCAAGCAATCTCCCTCAGAGAGCGCAGGTGATTTATTCTTTTCTGAATGACAGGAAAAAAGCATTTTATGATTCTACCGCTTTTTTGTGTGCCAATATTGGGGATTCAACTCAGGGTCCCTCACTCTCTCTTGGATTTTTTTTGCTCAAGGATGACATTCTAATACTTGACATCTAATTCCAGCTTTTCTTCCTGATTAACTGGAGATAAGAGTCTCATGGACTTTTCTGCCTCGGCTGGCTTCAAACCTTGATCCTCAGCTTTCAGCTTCCTGAGTAGATAGGATTACAGGTGTGAGCCACCAGCACCCAGCTCTACCTTTGCCACTTTTTTTTTTTTTTTTTTTTTTTTGGCCAGTCCTGGGCCTTGGACTCAGGGCCTGAGCACTGTCCCTGGCTTCTTCCCGCTCAAGGCTAGCACTCTGCCACTTGAGCCACAGCACCGCTTCTGGCCATTTTCTGTATATGTGGTGCTGGGGAATCGAACCTAGGGCCTCGTGTATCCGAGGCAGGCACTCTTGCCACTAGGCTATATCCCCAGCCCTACCTTTGCCACTTTGAGAACACTTTACATAAATGACCACTGCAATTGCCACTAGGTTTTGATGGATTTTATGCTCAAAGCTTTCTAGCATTTATTTATTACACAAATATTTAATCAGCACCTACTTGTTCTAACACAAGGGAGTATGATAGGATGGGTCTCTGTTCCCCTGGATCGTATTCTGCTGGCTATCTCCAGAGCTGCCACAGAAATAATTTTTCAGAAAATGTCTTCTGTTTGACACAGCAGTACTGGGCTTTACAAACCTTCCCCTTTTCTATTTCAAAAGGAAAAGGGACGTTGCTTATTTCCATTATGACTTTGGTAAGCAATCAGCTGGTACCAAATATAATTTGAGTTTAGAGACAGCCAATCTTGATTCTGTCATTCACTGGTGATCCACCCCTGGGAAATTAAATTAACCAGTGTTTTCTCAGATTCCTTTATAATCATATTTACCTGTAGGAACATGTAGAACTTTAGGAGATGAAAAACTGAAGTACACGGGAATAGAAACAGAATCGTGGCAATGGCAATAATATAATTTGCAGAGACTCACAAAAGGAAAGCTATAATATCCAACTTGGGTTATCTGAGAAAAATGATACAGAAATATAAATAACTCACATATGCCACTTGCTACAATTTACTTCAACTATGAAAATATACATCACAAATGTATTTCTTTAAAAATCTCTGCTTGGGGCTGGGGATATGGCCTAGTGGCAAGAGTGCCTGCCTCGTATACATGAGGCCCTGGGTTCAATTCCCCAGCACCACATATACAGAAAATGGCCAGAAGTGGCGCTGTGTCTCAAGTGGCAGAGTGCTAGCCTTGAGCAAAAAAGAAGCCAGGGACAGTGCTCAGGCCCTGAGTTCACGGCCCAGGACTGGCCAAAAAAACAAAACAAAACAAAACAACAACAACAACAAAAATCTCTGCTTGGGAAGTGGATATAGGAGAATTATGGTTCAAGGCTAGCCTGGTGAAAAGTTAGCAAGACTTTGTCTTGAAAACAGATTAGGTATGGTGGCACATGCCTGTCATCCCAGCTACTCAGAAGGTGGGTATAGAAAGATCATGGTCCAAAGACAGCCCAAAAGGGCAGGATATTATCTGAAAGACAGGCGAAAAGCAAAATGGCAGAGGAGTCAGTCAGGAGGTAGAACACTTGTATAGCAAGTATAAGGCCCTGAGGTTAATCCTCAATACTGTCAAGTTATTGTATTTTTAACTTTAAAAAAAACTATTGGATACATCTCCCTTTAATCCTCAATACTGTCAAGTTATTGTATTTTTAACTTAAAAAAAACCATTGGATACATCTCCCTGGCTCAACTCCTATAATAACCTTATTCTTTGTGCAGAGTCTGTAGAGCCAAAAAAGACATTTACAAAAACCCTTTACTATTAAGGGAGGGAAAATTGGTTAAACAAAGGCAGATTATACATAAAGGGAAGATTGTTTTATAATGGCTTATAAAATTTATAACTGGTTACAAATCCATTTTCGATGAATCAAATACCCTTAATTATTTAATATGTATGAATATTATAGAAAATCGACTTGAAATACCTTTAACCATCATTTTTCAACTTAAAACCCTTAAACTTCATTAAGGAATATTAGATGGGAAAATGTGGAGAGAAAAAAAACACCACAAAAAGGTGAAAAGCCCATCATACCATTTCAAAGGGAGACTTCCAAACATATCAACATTTTCCAAATTCACCCGCCAGCCTTGATGCTTGCCTATTTTATCCTTCCCTTTTAATTAAGTTGAACATTGGCTCTCCCATGTCCAAAAGGCAGTGTGAATTTGCGGTGTTTTCAGTGGACTTCATAGCAGCCCAGCAGCCCTCCATTGGAGCTGTAAGTTTTACTTAACTTTTCAAACTGCCTGAGGATGATTTGGCAGGCCGGAAAAGTCTAAGGTGCAGCTCGGGTTGAAAACTGCCATGCTGAAAGTGGAGATACCCTCAGCCTCCCGTCCTTTCCATTCTAAGTCCATGCAGAACATTTTGATTCACCTTCTGCTTTGCAAAACAATTAATTTGAAGACCATGTCTTTGAGTTTTGCTTCTGTTTGGGGAAGTGTTTCACTTCATAGCTATCACTACCGATTTTAGTCTCACCTGTAACAGCCACTGGATAAATGATACTTAAAAAGTTGGCACTAGGGGCTGGGGATATGGCCTAGTGGCAAGAGAGCTTGCCTCGTAGACATGAGGCCCTGGGTTCGATTCCCCAGCACCACATATACAGAAAACGGCCAGAAGTGGCGCTGTGGCTCAAGTGGCAGAGTGCTAGCCTTGAGCAAAAGGAAGCCAGGGACAGTGCTCAGGCCCTGAGTCCAAGGCCCAGGACTGGCCAAAAAAAAAAAAAGTTGGCACTAATATCCAACGCAAGCCTTGAAAATACACACTATATACAATCAGAGAGACCCATAACTTGGAAAGGGAAGCCTGAATCCTACATTCATTGTCTGTAGGCAGTCAGTACCTTGACATCTGGATATCTGAAGTATTTTTCATGGGCAGCTCTAACAGAAAATAAAGAACTGGATATGCATAAAGAATGCCTCTCTCTTTCTCTCTCTCTCTCGCTCGCTCACTCTCATTGTGCTTGTACCAAAGCTTGAACTAAGGGCCTTGTGTTCTTGCTTAGCTTTTGGGCTCATGCCTAATGCTCTACCACTTGAGCTATGCCTTCAGTCAAGTTTTTCTCTTGGCTAATTGGAGATGGTGTCTTGTAGACTTTGCTGCCCTGGTTGTGTTTGAACTGGGACCCTCAGATCTTAAGTCTCCTGAGTAGCTAGGATTACTGGCAGGAACCACTGGTACTCAGCTTGAAAAGAATCCTTTCTGCCTGTAACAAGCCAACACACCTCAGCCTTGGGGAATTTTTTCCCCCCTATTTTCATTTATTGCCAGTATTTATTGCATACTCATTGTTCTGACTTTCTCCTTATAATTAATGTGGCAGGAATTTTCAGATTTATTTTGGGCTCAGAGATAAACAGAGGCAAAGAGGGTATTGTAATTCAGAGTCCACTGAGGCTTGCTACATTTGTTTTCTAGGGTTGACATCACAAAGTACAGCCGAGTGGGTGGCTTGAACAATAGATGGGAATTTTCTCCTAAGTTCTGGAGGCTGAAAGTCTGAGAGGAAAGCCTCAGTCTAATCTGATTTCTTCTGAGGTTTCTCTCCAGGGCTCACAGAACACCGTCTTCACCGTGCCCATGTGTCCTCACCAACCCTTCGTCCCTCTTTGCGTATCTGTGTTCCGATCACTCCTAAGCACACCAGCCATACTGGGCTGGAGCCCACTCACACAGGCCTTATTTGTTCCGCTATCCCTTAAACATTATCTCTAAATATAGTCACCTTATGAGGTGCTGGGGGATAAAATTTCAAAATGGGATTTTGTCCAATGATCTGATAAAATAAAATAAGGGAATTCCTCCTTGACTTGGTTTCTGACCTACCTTCTCTGACCGGAGAGCGGAACCTGTGGGAGGGAGTGCCCTATATCATTTGGGATGGGAAAACAAATTAGGGTTTGCGTTTAGGACTTGTACTTATGAGGGTAACGTTTGTTCTACCTCTTGAGCCATACCTCCAGCCCTGTGGCTCACTGGCTATCTTTATTAGAGGGTCTTGTTTCCGACGAGGGACACAATTGAGCTGCCATGAGCCTATTTTGAACTTCCCAGTATGGCTGGGATTGCAGTTATGCGCCATAGCATTCAGTTCTACTGGATAGGAAATCTTGTAAATTTTCTTCCTACGTTGGCCTAGAACTTGGGTCCTTCCAATCTCAGCTTCCCACAGAGTTTAGGATGACAGATACATCCACTGGACCCAACTATAAACTGACAAATCTTTTCAAGCCTTTCTGCCCAGGATGGCCTTGAACCATAATCTTCCCACTCCCAGTATCCCAAATCACCAGGATCACAGGCATGAGCCATAGGCACGGCACTGAAAAATACACTGTATACACTTAACATTTTGTTACAAGTAGATTTTGAACTTAAACCACCTCAAAAAGTGTAAAGGCTCTGAAATAATCTAAGAAAAACTAAATCTCTTCGGTTACATGGTAAAGAAAAGGAGACTATATAAATAACTTTCCTGATTTGATGATAGCTGAGATAATCTTGGAGTGGTTTGATTCAAAATTTTCTGCCTTGTGAATCTTTTTTTGACCAGTTAAATAGAATCTTCCTTTTATCCTTAAATCGTTGTACCGAAGTATTTCAATTCAACATGTCAGTCTGTGAGTACAATGTGTCTTGATCAATGGTGCATGAGATTGTTTATTTTGGTAGGATCTTCTTCTAGTTGAGAGTTTGGAGTACAGGTTCTCCTTCGTAATTGGTATGTTTTACTATGTGGTTTCTTGGGTAGTAATGGATTGCATAAATATCCCCAGATATGCAGAGGGAAATTCATACTGTCCTGCTGAAAAACCCTCTTATGATGGTTCCTATGTGGTTAAGTTTCCAATCGTGGTCTGAAAGCAATACAGCTAACATTTCCATCTAGAAAAACCTGAGTTTCCATATAAAAGGATCTAGCTTGAGTCTTCCAATTCATGAATGGGTGGTATGATGCCAAGGACCTACCTTGAGGTTTGGGCTTGGTCAGTTTGCCACAGGGCTTAGAGATGGTGACAGTCTTCTGGCAGTCGGCGTTGTGGAGTGCTCGCTTCAGGTTGCCAGTTCTGGTCTTCAGGGCTGTGTTCAGATCACATTCTCCCCAGGCCTGGAACTGGTATTTGCACTCAGCTAAAGGTAGGGTAGAATCAGACAGAAAATTTTAGAGGGATCTTATTGTAGTGCCGTGATAATGAAAGGCATACATCTGTTTAGAATTTACTGTGTTCAATAATTGTAGATTTGCAGGCACTTAGGAGAAATAATAATAGGGTTTCCTATTTCCCTCCATTTTCTCCAGTTGTGATACCTTGCCTAAGTGTAGTTCAATCAGAAAGCTGTGAAATTGACCTGGTCTCATACCAACAGTTTTATCAGTTTTATATACACTAGCTTGTGTGATGCCATGTATATCTGGTTCTGTGTAGTTTTGTCATATGGTTATCACCACTGATATACAGAACACTTTCTTACACCAGAGGCCCCATCAATCGTCTTTTATGGCCATATTCTTCCCATTGCTTGGGTCCCTAGAAACCACACATCCATTTCTCAGTTCTAGAATTCCACCATCTTAAAATAGCATGCAAATGGAATCAAACACTAAGTAAACTTTTGGGAATTATTATTATTATTATTATTATTATTATTATTTTACTTAGCACAGTTTCCTGGCTTATCCATATTAGTTACAGGTTTCAGAAAATAGATTCTTCTTATGGTTGAGTAGTATTCCATTGTATGGAATATAGCACCGTTTATTTAAGCATTCATCAGATGAAGGACATCTAGACTATTTCCAAAGGTTGTTTGAAACAAATAAAAAATGGCTCTGTATATTCATGTATGTGGTGTTTGGAAAACAAATTTTCCTTTCTCTGGAATAAATTCACAATCATTCCTGGGTTGCATGTTAAACTCATAGTTGGTATATATATTCTTTGTGGTGAAACAGCTATTAATGTATTTTGTAGTCTCTTTCATTCACTTGTTAATATATGAGAATATTTTTACTATTAAGCTTTGAGAATTCTTTATGTTCTCTACACATAACAAACATGTCTCATAAACTTTTCATAACTAAGTCTTGAAAGTGCCCACATGGATACAATTTAGGACCTAATGTATATAAACTCTATGGTGCTTTTATAGGACTCCAGAGGGAGAAACAGATACATGTGCACAGTCCTTGACTTCTCTACTCACCTACAGCCCCCGCACATTCTCATCAAACATAGCAAGTGCATATGGGACCTGGTGTCCCTGTATGACCAAGAAAGGCAAACAATAAAGCCTGGAATGTGAAAGGGGAACGTTACTTGGGAGTTTGCTATTGGGTTAAAGTTGACACGGTTGATAGACTGCCTCAAGTAGATAGAGCAGACAAACATGAGGCTGACTATTGTGAGTGGGAGAAAAATCTAGGAAAACCATCTGGTATCAGCCCTGTTGGATTCAATAAGGAAATCTATGAACCTGTGTAGAAAAATATGAAGGAATCAAAAAAGGGAGAGAGCCTAAGAATAAAGCAGAGATGGAAAAAAAATGAGAAAGAGGAAAGGGAAAATAAATGTAGAACTACAAGAAGAAAAGAGAAGGAAAACTAATCGAATCAGTGGAAGGATTCAAGGACACATTCTATGTCCCTAGAAAGCAGTGCTTTCTTAAAGGTGATTGTGCTGAGTGCTGGTGACTCACACCTGCTATCTTAGCTACTCAGGAGGCTGAGATCTGAGGATTGTCATTCTAAGACAGCCCACGAAAATCCATGAGACTTTTATCTCCAATTAGCCACACAAAAAAAAAGCCAGACATGGAGCTGCGGTCAAGTCCTAGAGCACTAGCCTTGAACAACAAAAAAAAAAAATCCCAGCTAGAGTGCCCAGGCCCAGAGTTCAAGACCCAAGGTCAGAGAAAAACCCAAGGATGAGTTTAACCCTCAGGAAACATTTGACAGGAAATGTCTGCAGACATTCTCAGTTTTCACTACCGGTAGGGGTAGAGGTGAAGGAGATTGCTATATCCCCTACGATGTGCTATGTGAAATGATTACTTGATCCAAATGTCACTAAGTAGATGAGGAACCTGGACTGAGGCAAGATGCCCTACCACCTTGGATCTGTTAAATGCATTCATTTAAAATAAACACGGGCTGGGGATATAGCCTAGTGGCAAGAGTGCCTGCCTCGGATACACGAGGCCCTGGGTTCGATTCCCCAGCACCACATATACAGAAAACGGCCAGAAGCGGCGCTGTGGCTCAAGTGGCGGAGTGCTAGCCTTGAGCGGGAAGAAGCCAGGGACAGTGCTCAGGCCCTGAGTCCAAGGCCCAGGACTAGCCAAAAAAAAACATATAAAATAAACAGTGCTAGGCCTCGAGAAGTTAATTGGCAGGAATACTCCAGAATTGTTGCAAAGAAGGCTAGCCAATCAAAAGGACAGTAGGGCGAAACTCACCTCCAAACTGCTTTTTCCAGTTGCAAGGGATCTTGCATCTCTGGGTCTTCATGGTTTGCTTGCACTCAGCTCCAGTCCGCGAGCCCTCCCGGGTACCCAGCCCGCAATCCCCACTCGTGGGCACACATACACTCCACTGCCATTCTCCACAATCCGACTTCTTAGCCTTCTTCTCTGCAAGGATACAAGCAGAAACGGGCATGATCGGGCTGGTGCTCTTTCCCTCTGTCTGTGTTGTCTAATACACATAGCAGGATGTGAGGTGTCAGCCTAAGGACCAGATCAATGAATGATCAAGAGAAGAGGAAGTAAACAGAGGGAAAGGTTGGGACAAATAATGACGGAATTCTTATTATGTGCCAAGAACTATTCTAAATGATTTACTGACATCTTTTAGAAGTAACATATTTCTAGGAGATAAAGAGGGAAAGGACGAGTAGGAGTAGGAGGGAGAAGGAGAGAAACAAAGCTTAGAAACTGAGAAAGCATTCTATGAGAAGAAACAATGGTCAGACGAGGCATGTTAGACGCAAGTGAATGGTCCTTCTTCTATCTCATAGATGGAAGGACATAGCGGAAATGAATGGCTCAGAGACTGACACTGTCATCTCCACGGCCAACTTTTGACTGTGGAAGGGGCACAGGGAAGGCCTTTTATCTGTGTCCCCTCTAGGCTTGAGTTTCTTCCTTGGTAAGAAGTAAGGGTTAAGAAAAAAAAATCTTACAGGACAATAATTGAGAAAGAGAGGTAATGTACACAAACGGCTACCTTGAGAACGTCTAACACAGTCCTATGCCACATTGAAGAGCTTTTCACTCTTCCTTCTTGCATAGTTACACTTGATGACTGGCGAGTGTTTCCTACCTAGTACTGACTAGTAGAATGGGACTCCAGG
Organism: Perognathus longimembris pacificus; assembly: GCF_023159225.1. NCBI lineage: Eukaryota > Metazoa > Chordata > Mammalia > Rodentia > Heteromyidae > Perognathus > Perognathus longimembris. The sequence continues at coordinate 141,531,873 of NC_063162.1, forward strand.
ACTTACAGTGGTAGAAGAGTATCAGGGGACACTTTAGGTTCCTCTCACTCATGAGAAGGAAAGGAAGGCAGGAAAGGAGGACGGAGGGACTCAAGGCAGGCGCTAGGTTCCTGTCAGGCATGGCTTCTTCCCACTGCTGCCTACCTGGCTTCTCTTTCTTCCCTGCCTCCGCAGTGTCCACAGCTGCCAAGATGAAAATGAATGCCAAGAAGGCAGCTGCAAATTTTCGACGCTGCTGCTGGTGTTGTTGGAACTGCATCCTAGAAACAGATAGAAGAAGGTGTCATCAGTCAAAGTCAAGGAGGAAGATTCCCTCCATGAAGGACTCCATTTCCCACAGTGGGAATGCTGGGTTTCCGGAAGATGCATACTGATGATCAGTAGTAGGATGATTACTTTACCTTTGCTCCACAGTGGCCATTGATATAAGCACCTTCTGCCATTTCATATTTACTGAGAAAAATGTCACAATTCTCCCCTAAGACTTTGTGGTTCTGGGGCTATGAAAGGGGAACAATTTGGGAAGCATAAATTGAGGTAGACTCCGGCAGCATCCTTTTCCGGTAGCATCATTTTGTAATATTAACAGCTAATGCCATGTTCAGAATTCCTGACAATTTCTAGAAACAGCTGTTGTTTGACAGGATGTGATGAATCGATTTTCTATGCAAGTATGTTCATTGTCTTTAGATGCACTGGGTAATGAATAAAGTCTCTAATTTTTTTTTCTTTTACCCCTCTCCATAATTTCTATCGTCTTATCATCATTCCATTCAAGGGGAAAAAAAATCATTTAGTAACTTCCAGTCTCTTCCCTGGAAAATGAGCAGATTGGAAGAAGAAAGCTTTTCTCTTCTAAAGCATTTGAGTGGAATCTAGAACTTTTTAAAATGATGTTTAAGCCATTGTATAGTGAAGTTACAATTCAACATGTCAGCTTATGAATATAATACATCTTGATCAACATTACCCCCTCTTATCATTCTCTCCCATCTGTCCCAAGCCACCTATCTTATCAATTTTCCTACTTCCATATTCATGCACACACATACATTGAATATTATGGCCGTATTTGCCTCCCTTTCTCTCTCCATTTGTCTGTCCCTTCTTGACCGCTCCCCCTCTGACAAAGTATGTTTCAGCTTCCTAGCATTCATTTAGTTAAACTATAAATTAGTTATTTGAAGGAGTTACACCATTGGAATCCTCCCCTACATCTATCATACTGAAATCAAAAATTTCTAAGATGGCAGCTGACATCTGAGTAAAGGACAGGACAAGAATTCTGGAAACTGTTCCTTGGCGATTTATTTGGAAGGACTAATACAGGATTTAGAGGAAAAAAAACTTTGACTCAAAGATCAATTGTATCATTTACTTTGGGGCATGCTTTTGAACGAATTCACCAATTGCTACCATTGGAACTGCTTCTGACATCTCCCAAGTATGAATATTTCATAGGACTCAGAAGTTGTAGCTTAACAACTAACTCCTATATAACTGCATAACTATTAACTACTAAACTACATCATTAAAGATATAGAGCTAAGGATAATCCAAAATATTCAGAAATATATTATTAGTTCCAGAATAGAATTCGTTAGCTCCATAGCTTTCTTACTAACAGATGAAGTGCCTCAAAAGGCTCCAATATTGAATGCTTTGATCTCCATCTGATGCAAGTAGGTGGGCTTGTGGGGGGGGGGAAGTATTTCAATCATGAGGGCTCTGTCTTCACCAACTGACAAATCCAAAATCTGAGTAGACTGTTGAGAAGTCGATGTGTGGGAGGTGGGCTTTCGTTGGAGGAAGTAGGTCAGTGGAGTGTTCAGTGTCAGCTCCATAACTGATGACTTGTTTGTTCTGAACGCCCTTCCTGCTGCCTCTCTCTGCTTCCTGCCGTGACATGAACAGATCTGCTCCCCTACATATGTCTGCCACAATGTTCTGCGTCATCAGGGGTCAGAAATAGCAGAGCCGGACACCAATGGGATATCACCTCTCAAACTTAAGCCAAAATAAGTCTTTCCTCCTTTAAATTGTTTCTCTTGGGCAATGGAAAGTCCAAGTGGAACAAATCGCTTCTTTTTATTGATTAAAAAAGAAAAGCATTATATTTAAACCAATAAAACAAATAAACACATTGCAAATAACACAAAACAAGAGATTGAGATATAAAGGAATGAAATAAACTAAGTTTATTTAGCCTACTGGTATATTTTCTTTGGGGGAGGGGGCTGGTCCTGAGGCTTGAACTCAGCACTTGATACTGTCCCTGAGCTTTTTCTTTCAAGGCCAGTGTTCTGCCACTTGAGCCACAGCTCCACTCCTGGATTTTTGTGATTAGTTGAAGCTAAGAGCCTCACAGACTTTCTTCCTGGACTAGTTTTGAACCACAATCCGAGCTACTCAGAAGGCTAAGATCTGAGGATTGTGGTTCAAAACTAGTACAATACCTGGCCTGCTTGTACTTTTCCAGAGCCTAATATCAACCCAAAGCCCTCATGCCTGGTATAACTTTTGAGTTCAGATGGGAATCCTATATTACATAAGCAAGTTTGGGAACACTAAGCAAATCTCATAATAATACAACACAAATTATGAATCTTTTTGTCAGTTGTGGGGCTTGAACTCCGGGCCTGAACACTATCTCTGAGCTCTTTTGCTCAAGGCTAGTGTTCTTCCACCTTAAGCCACAGCACCATTTACAGCTTTGGGTGAGTAATTAGAGAAGAGTCTCACTGGGATTTTTCTGTCCCAGGCTTTGAACCATGATCCTTAGATCTCAACTTCCTTAGTAGCTAGGAATATAGGCATGAGCCACTGGCCCCTGGCTCCAAGTATGAATCTTAGCAACAGTTAAAATTATTTTTGCCAGGAATATCTTTTGTTCTTCATTTTTATACTTGCTGTTATCTGTTATCAAGAGTTTTAGCCATCACACCATATGCATTAGAAATCCCATTAATTACAGTTCTAGAAACAGCTATATAGTTAGGTTCACCACTAGTCTTTATATCAGTGTCTCGAGGTAGTTAGCTTGAAGCGCACTGTCTACTATCATCCCTTAGAAATGCATGTGAAAAATATTATTACTTGAATTGCTGACTGTTCTTAACAGTCAGTATGGCTGAATGAAGTGTCCTGGTTTTAAGCTTCTTTCCTGCCTAAAATATGTTCTTATATTTTTCTTTTGTCATAAACATTTCTATTGAAAAGTCTAATCATGATAAAATTGTCTTTTCTTCTGAATAGAAGGGCATTTTTTGCTGAGACGTTCCCCACAAAATATTTCCTTTCAAGTACAATAATTTTCCTGACATATAACTTGATATTGTTTATTATGTGTTGATATTATCAGACAATCATGAGCTGTTTTCTTTGTCTATTTTCAATATTTGCCAGTTTATCTCAACTCTGTTAAGGTATTTTTTCATTTTTAAGAAAATTGCTCTTGTTTTCTTCTATTTATCTTAGCTATTACTTGCATTTATTTAAACTTGTATTTCTACTTAGTGCTCATTTCTGAAAAATGTTTCTTTTATTTCTAATTCTTCAGTTTGTCACCTCATTCTTGGATCTTCTAATGATGAAAAATGATATTCTTTAATATTTTATGTAATTTCCTTAAAGTTTTCTGGCTCATTTTGTAACAATGCTTTACAGAGAATTGTTTTTTTCTTACTTAAACACATGCAAACAGTTTTTCTTTCTTTATAGGGACATTAGCTCATTCCTTGTTCTCCTTATTCTTTTTCATAATTACTTTGTATGGGCTTCTATTTTTAAACATTTCCCATTCACGTTTATGTCCAAATACTTTTCTAATTTTATAAAATTAATTCTATTTTCTAGATAATGATTCAAATCAACTGGCAAGTTTCTGAGAGTCCCTGGTTCCATTTCTTCTCTTTACTTAAGTCTAGATTTTGTTTTATTTCTGCTGTTGCTCTCTTGGTTGATAGTGATCTTTATTCCCAGTCTTTTATCCTCAGTGGGAATTCCTTTCCTGGAAAGAAGTCTGAGCGAGGAATCTTCTACTCTCAAATTGGCCCACCATAGTTTACAGTGAATGCTTGGGAGCTGTTTGCGGCTTCCTCCTTCTCAGGTCTCTCTGATATTTCCAGGTTCCTTCTGCCCTTTTCACTCAGACATCAGTAGCTTGTGGGTCTTCTGCTTCTTAGCAAATGGGTCTCACCTACTTTTCCTTTCAGGTTCTCAGGAAGTAACTGCTCTTGGATTTTTGTCTTAACTCTTGACCATGGACCTTGGCTTTACCTACCATCTTTCAAACCGTTCCTTTTGATTCTATATAATGATTTAGGAATATCTCCTAAACCATTCACCCATTTCCTTCCTCCCCAAATTAATACATTATTTCATTAAGCTTAGTGGAGGCACCTACACTGTGCCCGCCATGGACCCACAGTAAGATTGCTAGAATAGATATTTGGGCCTGTCCTCATGAAACTTGCACTTTAATAATGCAAAGCCAGTTATCATTCCTTGTGCTCCCACAAGAAGCATAGACTGTTATGAAGTATAAGGAAGGGACAACTATTTTATGATCTCTTTGCTATAAAATAAGACAAAGGTCAATTAAGGCCAAAGATTTAATTTCTCTGATTTTCCTATAATGTAATTTAAAGATAGAAATTTAGTTATGGAAAGTTATGGAGCATTAACTGGAAATAAAAATCTTGATTAGTATACTAGTAGAATTAATTGTCTATCTTTTCTTAGGAGTAATCATTTCAATTTAGTTTAAGGAAGGTTGGTTTGGATTTACCAGTCAAGAAAGAAATCATTTAATTAATTAACAAATATATTTACAGAACTTACTATATTCAGGTACTTAATTTTATATAGTTACATAGGGTGATATTAACTTATTTAACATTATCAAAATGTACCTACTTAGTTATTTTAAAGGTATTTATAGGAAAGAGTTGTTTCTCTTAGGTGTCAATTGTTTTAGTGATAGCTACAATCCTGTAGACCAAATTTCTGACCTCATGCATATATTTCGTGAGCAAGCTGCCAAATAGCATGCAAACAAATAGACAAGTACACAAATTCATTGATAAAGTAATTTCTGATTGTGGTAAATTTATGAAAAATATATGATGAGGTGATATGATGAAGAATGACTAGAGAAAGATGATTTACGTGGTTTGGTAATGCCTAGCTTTGTGCACAGAGCTAAGAAAGAGGTAGGAACATATGGCACTTCTTACTGTATTTTGAATCCTGACTTCCAAATTATTACTTTTCCTTCTATACTATTCTCTTCTGAGACTGGATGGTCCCATATTTATCTCCACATTTAATATTCCTTATAGAAATCAATGATTAGCCACTCAGGTTTCCTGACTGACCTGGCTTACTCAAAGTATTCTAACCCCTGAATCCACTTATTTTTTTTCAAGGTTTAATCAACATTAGAAATTTCTCCTTTCCATTGGTTCACTGGTTGTCAATTCAGCAAAATGTGAAGTTTTAACCATTTTATAATAAATTTATCAATATCTCTGCCATATTCTCAACATTAAAACTAAACAAACTGTAGTTTTAAGTGATGTTTGCATTTTTCAAGAAAAAATGATGGCAACCATTTATATTTTATAACATAATATCCCAGGAGTCCTTCTTTTATATTTTCTGCCATGGTAAGAGAATAGAAAACCCATGTTGATTTTAAACTTATAACCTTTCCAGCTCTGCCCCCATTAATCTTTACAATGATGTGTATACATTTCTTGAAAATTGCATTTGACTTCCAGTTCAATTCTAAATACTCAGACCCATCTAGGAAGAAGGAAAAACATCATCTGAAACAAATAATCAAAGGAAATCAATATTATTTGATGTTACTTTTATAACATGACTCCGATATGCAGGTTGTGTTTGTTCAATTATTTTGGAGTGAAATTGGGTTCAAAAGGACTTGGATTATTTGTAGTTTTCCTTTATTGCTTTAGCTTATTACAACCAGGGTGAACTAGAGATTCACTGTTAGATTTTTCTAATTATCTCCTTATGCTTTTAATATGTTGTCTACTGCAAGAGGAACAAGAAAGAGTATTGGTGTAACTCAGACCTGAGTTAGATTCCCTGTACTATCTGGGTTTTGTGAAACAACACATTAATTTCTCTTAAGCCTATTTTCCCTAGCTGGAGACATATTTCCCATCTGATCCCTACATTTTGGAAGCAGAGATTAAACATGAAAAGTAAACAAGGCAATGGCTGGTCCACATTAGCCCTCCAAATGCCTTTCCTTCTTGTATTTACTCCATTATCTTGCACTCCAGCCCTCTTTCCCTCTCTCTACCCCCGGTCCTCTTTAGTTGTACTAAAGCAACACAAAGGCAAGGTGGGTAGAGTCTACCCATAATAAAATGGACACTGAGCAAGTCACTGGAGAAAGGGGCAGTGCGGTTCCTCTTCACCTGGTTGTCATCCTACCTCCTGTTGTCTTTTTAGCTGCTTCTAGCTTGAACTCCACTGATCTTTCTAGACTGGTCTGTCTCTACTTGCTCAAAAGTTTTCTTCCTCCCAGATGCCTCTTTCCCTCTCCCTTCACCAACTCAGTGTATTCATTGTTAGCCAGAAAAACAAAGAACTTGTGATTCTTTAAACCCAGAAGTATTGTTTAAATCAATTGGTCTTGACTCATGCTATCCTGGGCAATTGAAATTCTTCCCCAAATCCCTCTCCTTGGCAAAATACTATCACCTTGAAAGGTTCAGCCCAATGACTTTACCTCAGTGCAGTCAGTGACAAAGTAGTCACATATTTATCATCTGAGGACACTGTGCCATGCCCATGCCCATAAACTTCTTTCTGCATTTACAACCCCTAAGTGCACAAGTGGTATGCTATTGATTCCATAAAATGTAGTGTATAAAAATGGAAAGAAAGAAACATGAGCTCTCTCGGCCATTTGATTTAGTGCCCATCACATCTTCAGACCTCTTAAATTTCTCCTCTTTGATTGTCATTATGAGCAGTTGACTCTTTCACAGTTATTTTTTTCCCACCAGCCCCCAAAAGAAATTGAATAGAAAGTTAAATAAAGCTAAGTTAGATAAAATTAGGTTGTCATTGTGATACACAAAATATCTAGGGGATAATAAGGTTATCCTGGGAGGTAGACACCAGAAAGCTAACTAAAGATTCTCACTATACTGGTGCTATAGCAGCCAGGTAGTAATTTCCCATTTTAGAGCTAACTACTGGCAATTTCAGGCACAGACTTCTGAGGTTCTGTTAGAGTAGAAGACATTGAGAATGGCCTACAATGAGGACATTCCGTACTAACCTCTGCAAACTATACCTAGGTGTGGTTGGATGATGGTCACCATGCTTGTGTTTGTGTCTATATAATATCTTGTGTTTAGGCAGACATGTATACACATCTTCCTTCAGTAACCAGTAAGTCCTTAAAGGTAAAGGACAAAACACTAATTTTTTGTGTTGTGCTTTTGCAAGGTCCAGAACAGTGTTTGGCAGATTAATGTCCCTTACCTAATGTTTTCAATAAATAGGTCAAATTAAAGCAGAGAAAAGAAAACATGTATGGTGGATTGATTACTCTGGCTGAAGCAAGCAGTGCCTACAAACACATCTTAACCTTAAGAATAGGTATTATTTGGCTGACCTTGGCTCTGTGTAGGAGACAGACATTTCTCAGGGTAGCATCAAGCACCAACTCCGAGAAAAAGTTCTTTAATACTTTCCAAATAACTAATAAAGTGCCAAGACTGAGGAGTAAAAAGGTTGAAAAGGGGCTGGGGATATAGCCTAGTGGCAAGAGTGCCTGCCTCGGATACACGAGGCCCTAGGTTCGATTCCCCAGCACCACATATACAGAAAACGGCCAGAAGCGGCGCTGTGGCTCAAGTGGCAGAGTGCTAGCCTTGAGCGGGAAGAAGCCAGGGACAGTGCTCAGGCCCTGAGTCCAAGGCCCAGGACTGGCCAAAAAAAAAAAAGGTTGAAAAGTTTGAAAAAGTGTTATATGTGCCAGTAACACAGCATCAGAGATAAAGAAGGACTGTTAAGAATCGCCCAGCCTCTGTTCCTTATCCATCCTCGAGCAGGAAGTCTTACAACATGTTAGCCCAGACCATCCAGTTGCTTGTATTTATAAAACCCAGGGAAGAGTCAGCTTTAGGTGTCCCTCAGAGGCACTACAAGGTGAATCATAGGTTCCATGGGCCTTGGAGATTGGCTTGACATGGGTTCCACACTTGTGTTGCTCTTTATTGCCTGTTGGTGAGCAATAAAGCTGTATGAAATTTTTTGTCTCGCAGGACTGATACAAATTAGTACTGGAGTATAGATGTGGTGTGAAGAATCATCTCCAGGGTAAAGATTGTGGCTTAGTAGTAGAGTGCTTGCCTAGCATGCATGAGGCACTGGGTTTTTGATGCCTTGGGTACCACATAAACACAAAAAATGAATAATTTTTTTTAAAAAAAATAATCATCTCCAGCATGGAGTCCCCCAGTGAGTTTGCTTCACACCTATTATTTGTGACAGTGAAGAAATTATAGAAAGTCTTTATCCAGTAAAGTGTGATTATATCTGAAAGAGTGCACTGTGTGTCTTCTGATACATAGAATAACAAAAACTAATCATAATAAGATTGAAACAATTATTTACAATACAAGGGACCCACTCAAAACACTTCCAGAAAGTATAAATTTAGAAATATAGCAGGATACACTTGGATATGGAGTTTAGGGGCATGGAGCAGAGGAGGAAATATGACAAAAGAAAAGTTACAGAAGACTACACGGGAAATTTTCAGAAGTGATGGATATATTCACTGCCTTAATTGCAAGGATAATTTCACAAATACTTACACCAATGAAAAGTAATCAAAGAGATTAAATGGAAATAGAAAAGGGAGAGTTACATGAGACGAGAGGTATTTGGACATTGCAAATTGATGACAATCTCAACTTGAAAAAAAAAACCCAATAAACTCAGCAGTACTCAAGCACGATAGATAAGAAGAATAATCCTTGGAGACACTTTATATTGAAACAGTAGAAAATAAAAGAAAAAGAAAAAAAACAACAGCATCATGACAACACAAGAAAGGCTTAAGTGCAACAAGAGTAGAAGTGCATTACAGAGTGAAAGAGTAAGCCCTTCCAAGACTTCACCGGCTTCCAACTGAAAAAATGAAAGTCAAAAGACAGTGGAATATCAGAGAAGAAAAGTAGCAAACCATAATGGCTATATTTCAAAAATTTACAATAAATCAAAACAGTCTTTAGAAAAAAGCTGAAAGAACCTAATGCTACCACAGTTTCTTCACAATGAGTTTTAAATAAGATTGTTCAGACCAGGAGAGGAGTAACATATGCTATTTTATACTGTATGTGTTTGTATATATACTATACTGAAATGTCATGTATGAACAGGGTGATTGCCTACATATGGAAATTCAGATATATAGGATGTAATGAAATATCAATGAAAGACATATCTATAAAAAACTTTTATTAATGTTCAAATAGATAATTACATAAGGCAAGAATAATACTTTAAAGCAAGTGCACTAAAGAGAAATAAAATATATTTAAACTATGACATGATTTATTCCATTAAATACAAATCGACTACATATATCAATGAAAGGTAGATTGCCTAACTAGAAAACAAATAAGACTCAACTACACACTGTAAGCAAGAGAAATGTTTTAAGTTATTTTTTCACTAGTTAAAAAGTAAAGGATGGGGGGGCTGGGGATATAGCCTAGTGGCAAGAGTGCCTGCCTCGGATACACGAGGCCCTAGATTCGATTCCCCAGCACCACATATATAGAAAACGGCCAGAAGCGGCGCTGTGGCTCAAGTGGCAGAGTGCTAGCCTTGAGCGGGAAGAAGCCAGGGACAGTGCTCAGGCCCTGAGTCCAAGGCCCAGGACTGGCCAAAAAAAAAAAAAAAGTAAAGGATGGGGGGACACTAGAGACCAGGTCTGCGAAACAAATAAACTTCTTGTCAAATGGTATTTCCCACAGGTTTGGGTCAGTGACCTTACATTACGTAACTAAAACCAAACAACTACTCAACATAAAAAGGTCTAAATTAGACCTCCCAGTGGATCACAATAGCTCAAAAGCTATGTATGTATGATCATATAAGACAAGGATAAGCAAACTCTATTGTTGACATTATATTTAAAGTTCTAGGTGAATTTCCTTTGGTGTATGCCACGTGGCTACTGTATATGTTTTTGGTACACTGGGTATTGTATATATGCCTATCTGATCTAGGGAAGAAAAAGAAAAACGAGGGTGTAAGATATCACAAGAAATGTACATACTACCCTATTATGTCACTGTACCCCTTTTGCACAACACCTTGTCAACAAAATTTAATTAATAAATAAAAAAAGTAAAGGATGGGAAAATGTCTCCCATGAGATAATATTCACAAGAAAGCTGGTATAGATAGCAGTGTTAGTCAACTTAGATACAAAGACACTGAGAATTAGCAAAATGAGGAAGGTCATTTGGTTGTGATCAGAAAGGTTTCCATTGATTAGGACTAGGAAGTCCAAATACCCAATTGCACATAATAATATTTACAGACATATGAATTAAGAACTTTCAGACTAAGACCATGATCAGAGTACATTTCTGAGAGAACGCTCAGAGGGCAATGAAGAGAATGGAGGATGCAGAGGCTTGAACCCAGGAGCCTGAGACAGGGGCAGAGCACAGATGAGATACTTCAAAGACCTAAACTGTGACACTGAGAAAGAGTACAAAAAAAAAAAAAAGACATTATTTAGGAGACAAACATCCAGTGGGTTTAGCAATGCTATTGTGTGGATGAGAAATCCGGCATATCTCCCAGATTTCTGCTCCTTGGCCCATAAATAAGGCTTAAAGAAAAAGAACACCAGCTCATAAGCTGTTCTATGAGTGATATGTACTATTAGGGTTTAGTCTAACAGTATTATTCTAAGCATCCGACATAGATTAAATATAATTTAGTTCTCCAAAAAATTCTTATTTATGTTCTTTTACCAACTGTACTTTTCAGCAGCAGTCGAGGCTTAAAGACATTCTATGAAGCTGGGGACTGGGGGAGTCAGCCTGTACTACTGGCCACTCAGGAGGCTGAGATCTGAGGAATGTGATTTGGAGCCAGTCTGTGCAAAGAAAAGAAAAAAAAGTCCATGAGACTCTTCTCCCTAATTAACCACCAAAATCTGGAAGGGAAGGTGTGGTTCAAACGTAGAGCATCAGCCTTGAGCAGAAAAAACAAAGCAAAAGTAAGAGACACTAAGTTCAAGCCCCCGTACCAGAAAGTTAAGGAAAGTATTCTGTTCAGTGTGCTATGTTTGAGATCCCAAGAGAACATCTGGGTTGAAAGACGAATATGGATCTGCAAGACAGCTCTGGTGTAGAGCTAGGAAATAAAGTAGCAAAAGTAGGTTATTTGAGTAAGTAGGGAGATTTGGGTTCAAATTAATGAGCAACATCAAACACTTCAAATAGGTACCCTTGAGACTCAGCAATAAGAAGCCATCAGTAGGTTTAAGCAGAATAGTTTTAGTAAAATTCTGAGGTTGGAATTTAAAGAGAAAACATGCTTTAGAGTCATTTACAACCAATAATGCAGGTGTGGACAGCATTTCTTGGCCAGGAGTCTGGCATGGCAGGTCTGAGTTGTTTTGTTAGAAGGGCCTACTAATGATTCCACATGGCATCATGGAAGGCCTTGAGAATGAGGCAGAGTAAGAGAAAGGCTGCCCCAGTGTCAGGGAACCAATTGCTTGCAAAGGGAGCCAGTATCTTTCCAAATAATGACAAAGAGGCTGGGTGCTGGTGGTTCACATCTACTTAGAAGGCTGAGATCTGAGGATCATGGTTTGAAGCCAGCTTGGGGAAGGAAAGTTTATGAGACTCTCATGTCCAATAAACCACTTGAAAACTGGAAATGGAGCTATGGCTCAAGGTGATAGAGTGCTAACCTGAGCATAAAAGCTCAGGGATAGTGCCCAGGCCAAGAAAGAAGAAAAGGAGGGAGGGAGGGAGGGAGGGAGGGAGGAAGGAAGGAAGGAAGGAAGGAAGGAAGGAAGGAAGGAAGGAAGGAAGGAAGGAAGGAAGGAAGGAAGGGAAAAGAAAAAGAAATCAAGTCCCAGGAAGTTCTGTAAGTTAATTTTGACTAGAGAGATGAGGCTTTTATTCATGAAAGAATAAGAAATAGGACACCATCTTCCTGCTTAATGCATCCTGAGCATTAAATCGTATGTGTTTTTATAAAGCTCTAAAGAATTCTTCACTAAAATTTATGAGTCAAGCTGGGTGCCAGTGGATAACACTTGTAACCCTCCCAGCATAGGAGGCCAAGATCAGAATCACAGTTCAAAACCAGCCAAGCAAGAAAGTTGGTGAGACTCTTTTTTTCCAATCAACCACCAAAAAGCTGGAGGTAGTGCTGTGGTAAGTGTTCAAGGTGGCTTTTAAAGATATGTATGCTCAGGAATACGTATGACTCAAGTGGGAGAGTGACTGCATAAAATGTGCCAGGCCCCAAGTTCAAACTCCAGCATGATTGAAGAACAAATATACAAAATACACAGGTATGTATACGCTACAATGATAAGAAACTAAACACAGAGCAGAAAAATAATAGGAATAGGGAAAGGTAATCATCCACAATTAAAGGCTTTGCAGTGGGCTAAGAGCTTTATCTAACTTTTGTCTTCACCATCACTTGAAGAAGTGATGAATATTACTCTAATTTTACATCTGAGGAAATAGATTGAGAGTTTAAGGAACCTGTATAAAATAACAATGTGTGAGAAACTGTGTTTGAACTCAGAACTGTTTAACAGGAGCAATATGTGTGCTGCTAACAGAAAAGACAAACAGTAGTGGGGATAAGATGTGAAATGCATATGATGAAGTCACCTGTATTTACTATTGGTTCTTGCTACTTTGGAATCTAAAGTGTATAGAGACTATGAAGTGAATTGTGAAGGACTCCAACATCCCAAAGAATATGTTTCATTCTCTTCCCAGCATTGTGACATTTTCCCAGTAGAAGAGTGTTATTCCCACCCCTACCCCCACCTTTTTTTTAAGCTGTCACTCATGAGGCTGGAACTCAAGGCCTGAGCACTGTCCCCAAGCTTTTCTTCTCAAGGCTAGCGCTCTACCAACTTTGAGCCACAGCTCCACTTCTGGTTTTCTGGTGGGTAATTGAAGATAAAGTATCTCGGAAACTTTCCTGCCCAGGCTGGCTTTGAACCATGGTCCTCATCTCAGCTTTCTGAGTAGCTAGGATTACAGGAGGGAGCTACCAGTGCTCCGCTTCATGTTTTCTTTAGAGGAGACATACATCTATGCAAAAATGTGAGTTACATTGAAGCTTAATGAACTAAATGCATACTGAAGATTTAAGGTTCTGTTTCATAGCCCTGTAAATGAAGCAGAGTTGAAATTGTAGACAGTAGTACATTCCTGGGGAAAAAAAACACTTTAAATTAATCTTGATCATCTGTTGGACTGAATGAGAAAACAAATGGAAAGAGTAATGGCAGCTCAGAAGTAACACGGGTATCAGGAACAAATCTCTCTCATTCCTGATCATGTTCTCCAATGACCACTAAATTCAGTGTCTACCACAATAAGAGCCTTGTTGGAACTTTTCACAAATATTTGGAATATGGGAAAAGATATCTTCACTCCAAGAAGAATGGAAAAACGTAAAGACAGTGTTTGACAATGGCTATATGATAAAGCATTAATGTCATTTCCTAAGGTAGCATTTTTAGCAATAAAAATACACTCTATCTGAAAAACGTCTCCTTTTGTAGGAATGATTGAATCTATTTAGTGATGATATAGAAAGGCATTGCTTAAAGGCAAATTATTTTATTTTATACTTGGTAGCCCTGAGTGTGAACTGTCCTTTTACTCTTGCCAGAAAGGCACTCTCCCACTTGCATCGTGTCTACAGTATGAGGCAAATATATTTTTTAAAAGGAAACATTACAAATAATTTTATGCCCCACCAAAATATATGTGTGTATGGGTGAATGGATTTGTACATATCTCTCGTGGAGCTACTTACTATAAATCCCTGCCTTTAGCACAGTTACTAAAGTGGGCATCTGCTTTGCAGACTTCCTAGATTCTCCTTGGTCTGTAGTTGGAGCCCTAAGCAAAGCTGGAGTAGAAGAGAAAATATCAAAGCCTGAAGCCTACCCTCTCTCCATTCTAGCCTGAAAATGATGTAAAATCCCTTCCCACCTAGTTCCCACAGTGCTAGGAAGGGACCAGATGCTGGCTCAGGCATCACAAGGTAAGGATGTGTATTTTCTTAGTTTAGCTGGCAACTGTGGGGTTATTAATGCCTAGTTCCATACCAGAAACAAAACCCTAGCATAATCAAACAATTGCCCAGGAAGCCATTTGGATTGAAGTTAGTCTTCCCTTCAAGAGCGGAAGAGCTGAAGCTTGCCAGCTTTGATTTGCACGCCTTTCAGCTACTATTTCAACTGATTCAGTTCATACAGCCCTAGCTTTCAGTGAGAGCTGAGCTCATTGACTAAAAATAAAAAGATAAATAAATAAAAAAAGAGTGGAGCAAGAAGAGAAAAACAAGAAAAGAAATCAAGGAAACGCTTAATTGATTATGCAAAGTGCTACGTTGGGAAAGGGGCGAATCTTGTTAGGATCCTGGCAAAGTTAATTCATTAAGGACCTACTGACATCTGAAATGAGAGCATTGCCCCAGGTCAGTTTCCAGCTTCAAGCAGCCTGGTGGAGTAGCAGAGGTCCGCTGTACCTATCTGTTCGGTATGCCACGTTCTTTGCATTTCTTGTCATACTCACTAATGGCAAGAAAGTTGCTGTGAAAAGAAAATGCTGAAAATAAACGAGTCTTACTGGCATTTAGAGTTAACGGGTGCTGATTCTGACTATTAACCTTGTCCTCTAGAAACTTGATTTCTTTTTCCAAATAGATGGTCATCCATACCCGGTTTCCTTCATCCTCCATTCTCCCACACATTAGCCTACCCAATCACAATCCACTATATGCAAGCTTGAGAGACACTTGTGAGTATTAGTGTCAGATCGGGTCAGGATGTATGGCAATCAATTGCTTCCTTTCCCTGACTTTCCATGTACAAGATGAGAGTTAGGGCTATTCCTTCCTTTCCTTGGGAGCATCAAATACTCCCACTCAGTGACACCCTCCCCTTTCCCCCTACGAGTAATTAGCCTAACGACTAAGACTACCATTGAAATTAATTAAAGAGTAACAAGGAGATCAAAAGGCTCAGTCATGCCAAATAAACCTTATTTAGTTTTGAGACAAAATAGCTAAAGTAATAGTGATTCCATTGCCACAATATCTAGGTTTCAGGAAACAGATGGTATCCTCAAAATATACCCCTGATTACAACAGGAGGCACCAGTTATTTCCAGTGAAATCCCACCCACCCCCCAATCAAATACATTCATATTGATAACTTCAATAAGAAGCAGAAGAAAATTTCCTTTATGTTGAGCCATAGGACACAGTGAGGGGTTAAGTTGCTAGCAAGCTTAATATATGCAAATGCTAAACATGGGTGGAAAAAGAGCTAATGAGCAAATCAGGGGTGTCCCAGTTTTGAGAGGCTCAAATTGTTAGACATTTCTTCCTTAGAGTGAACTGGAATCTATTCACTGTCAATACCATTTCATTATTCCCACAGAGGAATGAGGCTGAATTCCTGGCAACTCATAGGCAGACAATAGGATACAGAATTAACTCTATCCTATACTGTGATGGATGTGACAGGACAGCAGAAAGTGGTATGTAAATAGATTGGAGATAATTATTTTGCAGTGGTAAATTTGAACTGGATTTTTAAGTTGCAGTTTTTGTGAACCTGGATCTTAATATTGGCTTAAAACCATAACATCTTTAGGTTTGTTTCTGTTTTTGTAGTGCCAGAGTTTAAAATCAGACTTGATACTTGCTCAGTTTCCTTGCCTTGCTATGTTCTGTCATTTGAACCAAATCTATAGCACTGCCCTTTGCTGGTTATCTTGGAGAAAGAGTCTAGTAAACTTTTCTGCCCTAGGTGGATTTGAACTGCAATCCTCCAGATCTTAGTCCTTTGAGTAGCTAGGATTAAAAGCATGAGTCATGGGTGGGTGATTAGATAATATCCTATAAAATAATTAGACTAGAAATCCAACAGCCACATGTAGCTAAAGAACAATATTCTATACAATCTTTCTACCTCTATGACCAGTAAATTACCTATACAATTTGTGAATGCTAAATTGGAGAATAATTACATGAGGAAAATTGAAAGAACTAACAGGACAACCCAAATGAAATAATATTGCTTGGTTGATTTCCTTAGGATATTACGGTCTTGAATTATATTTACAGTTTTTTAGGCTTGGGCATTTGATGTTCAAGTCTGTAGTAAAGAAGAAAAAATGCTATAATCAATGATATTTGCATCTGGATAAAATTAAAGGAAATGGGTGGGGGCTGATGGCTAATGTTTGTTTTCTCTACTTTGGAGGCCGAGATCTGAGAATCATGGCTTGGAGCCAGATCAGGCAGGAAAATCACTGAGACTCTTATCTCCAATAAACCACCAAAACAAGCCCAAATAGAGGTATGGTTCAAGTGGTAGAACACCAGCTTTGAGCAAAAATGGTAAGAAACAACACTTAGGACCTAATTTCAAGTTGCAGTACTGGCACCAAAAATAATAAATAAATAAAAAGGGAATATTATTTTAAAAGTTCATGTGTCCATAGTTTAGAATTATTCCAAGTAGGCTGGGGATGTGGCCTACTGGCAAGAGTGGTTGCCTCATATACATGAAGCCCTGGGTTCAATTCCCAAGCGCCACATATATAGAAAACAGCCAGAAATGGCACTGTGGCTCAAGTGGCAGAGTGCTAGCCTTGAGCAAAAAGAAGCCAGGACAGTGCTCAGGCCCTGTGTTCAAGGCCCAGGACTGGCAAAAAAAAAAAAAAAAAGAATTATTCCAAGTAGAATAATTCCCCCAAAACTTGTCTTGTCGAGTTCGAGTATCCACTGAGTATTCATTGCCTTCCCAACATGGATGTCTATCAAGATGTCTCTGGAGAGAGAGAGGAGAGAAATAGATAAAGAGAGATAGCTATAGTTATAGATATCTATCTCTCTGTATATATGTAAAATATATACATATATGAGATATAAGAGTTGTGTAATCAGCAAGGTATAATGTATGTGGAACAGTGTTTTTTATAATTTTATACAGAATTGTATCTACAGCTGGCTGAAAAACTTAAAATATGAAGGCATTAGCCCTAGGCTCCTTAAGAAATTTCAATATTCATGGTCACCGGCTTCCTCAGCTTCAATGTGCTCCCACAATCCCTCACTCTCGGTTCAGTCTTTCTCATGAGAGTCCTAATTTCACCTCATTGATCACGACTCAGGGGCTAGAATGACACCATATCCCATTTATGGATAGGTCAGCCAAATTAACACTGAGAGAAAAAATAAAATGGGAGAAAAGATTATTTGTTCTTCAAAGTCACTCATTCTTTTAGAAAGAAAAAAATTATGATATGGAGGCAAACTGAATGCCTATAGGGGCAATGAGTAAAAAAATCGAGATAAGGTAATTCTCTTAAGGAATAGACACATAAATATTTGAAATAATCCCTTATTGTGTTTTATTTTTGTCAGTCATGGGGCTTGAACTCAGGGTCTGGGCACTATTCCTACCTATTTTTGCTCAAGGCTAGCACTCTACCACTTTCAGCCACAGCTCCACTTATGGTTTTCTGGTGGCTAATAGGAGATAAGAGTCTCATGGACTTTCCTGCCCAGGCTGGATTCAAACCATGATCCTCAAATCTCAGCCTCCTGAGTAACTAAGATTACCCAGGAGAGCCACCAGCTCCTAGCTTAAGAATACTTTTTAATGAGTTAAAAAAAAATAGATGTTCTTATATGTTCTGATTGCTTGTTTGGGTGACACTCTATCACTTGATCCATGTCTCCAACTTTTTGCTGGTTATTTTGGAGATGGAGTCTTGAGGATTTTTTGAGCTATTTAGTCTGGGTTTTGTGGACTATCGGTATAGTAGGTCAAGATCTGAAGTATCAAATGCATTTGGCCACAGGCTTTAAGGCAGAAGAGTCAAGGAATGTGGATGGTGGTTCTTATCAAGGAAGTAGGTCTTCAGACTAAAGCTACAAGGAACTGAATACAGTTGATAACCTTACTTAGCCGGCATTATAATTGGGTCACGAAATCTCCCCCCAAGCCCATATATTGAAGGCATGGTCCTTAGCAGGTGACCCTTATGAAAGATGACTGAGTGCTAACTCCATTAATTGACAAAGCCATTGAATTCATACTTGAATGGATTGTTGTGACATGGAGCTTAGGAGGGAGTTGCTCAAGGCCTGTCATTGAAGGGTGTATCTTATCTCTGGCCCCTTTCTTCCTATGTCTGCTTCCTGGCCACCATAAAGTAAGGAGTTTCCTATAGCCAAAGTGTTCTTCTTCATTATAGGTCCTTTGCAATGGACTGAGACCTCTAAAATCATGAGTCAAAATGTACCCATCCTTCCTTCCTTCCTTCCTTCCTTCCTTCCTCCCTCCATTTCTTCCTTCCTTCCTCCCTCCCTCCATTCTTTCCTTCCTTCTTTCCTTGTCTTTATGTAAGTACAATGCATCTTGATCAATGTCACCCCTTCCATCGTTCTTTCCTGTCTCTCCCCAGCCCACTTAGATATTTTGTCACAGCAATGAAAACAGCTGTAACCAGAAAGAAATACAGCTCAGCCAACAACAGGATTTCAGTTTCAAACCCTAAACCAAGGATTCAAACACATCCTGCCTACACTTCTGATCTACAGAACCCTGACCTAATAAATGTACATTGCTCGAACCATTACATTTATAGTAATTAGTCGCATTACGATAGAAAACAAAGAAGAGTTTCAAAATACATTTATAAAAAACAACAGGGCTAACCTGAGTAGAACTTCAATGTTTAAGATTAACTTGAAAAATGATTTTCCTTGTCTAAAAACAATAGAATCAATTTTCTATATATATGCTTGCAAGAAAATATCAATAGTGTAAAATTAACACTAGATCCATTAAATCCTTCTGGTCATATAAGCATGCAGACATATTAAATAATAGTCTCATTAATAATAATATATAAATGATGCTTTAGAGTATTCAATATACTACCACATTCATTTTATCATTTGAGCCTTGTTATAATTCAGCAGAATAGAAAAGCACTTATGATCTTTCCTAAGAGTATAAGAAATAAGTATAATGAGTTTGTAGAGAGAAGAAATGATTGAATTAAGACTGACCACAAGATTTTGGGGGTATGATGGTGTAGTTAGTAGATGACAGTCAAGATGTTTTTATTTCTCTCAGAATTTCATTTTAATTTTGAGGCTGACATGCGATTTTGACAAATACGTAGGCATATTCCTCTTTACTCCTCTTTTATTATTTTAAGAAATGGAAGAATACAATATTTTTATACTTTGAATAACTGCTTTTCTTTCCATAACAAATATTCCTAACCCTTAAAAAAAAAACTTAGAAGAAGCCAGGAGCCAATGACTCATGCTTGAAATTCTAGCTATTCAGAAGGCTGAAATCTGAGGATCACAGTTTGAAGTCAGCCCAGTAGGTAAGTCCATCAGACTCTCAAAATATCAGAAGTGCAGCTGTGGTTCAAGTGGTAGAGCACTAGCCTTGAGCAAAAAAAGCTCAGGGACAGTACCTAGGCTTTAAGTTCACATGAGCACGTGCACATACACACAGAAAAAAAAGATGAGGAGACATTCTGAAGAATTGTAAAAAAAAAGCATTTGAACTGTTTTACAACTGTTTAAGCTAAATATCAAAATGATTGAAGGTGAAACATGAAAATTTTCCCATAGCCAATATGGAATTCATTAGGAAAATCTATTAAATGGAATTTTGTACAACCATTCACACATGATCTGTTATTATCCCATGAAATCTCAGAGTTTAATGTGTAAAGTTATTGATTCCATGTGTACACCATACACTTAAGTTGTTGAAAACAAGCACCATCCATACAGCATTTATACACACATTTTCAGTGGAGGTTGCTAACTGTTTTTGTTTATTTGTTTGTTTGGTCTTTTTGGTGGTATTGGGGTTTGAACTCAGGGTTCCATCACTTGAGCTACTCCTCCAGCTCTTTCATGGAGATTAGTGGTGGACTCCGAAGATACCTAGCTTGTGATGAATGGGGGCCCCCCACTCATTTTCCTTCTTTCCTACTTTCACAACCTTTCACATTTTAAAACCAACACTATACTTTACAGTACATGTTAATTATCATGGAAATAATACTAAACTCAGTTTCATTTTTCACTAATGACTTGATTAAAACAGTCCCTTGAGCTTGTATCAAGGCAACATGGTTGTCATTAAACATCCAAGAATCTATGTGATGGTTGAGCATTAAGTATGGAGTAAGGCTCTCATCTTTTTCAGATCCCTGCTCTTATCAGTGCAGCGGTCCCCATTCATCACAGGCTGGGTAGGTATTTTCAGCTTTAGGTCTGCTCTTACACTGTTTCTGACCACCTGTTTTGACTTCAGTACCAAGGGCTACTTTATATCCCTGAGAGAAGCTCAGACTTGGTTAGTTGTGTTGAACACCAAAAGAAACCCAAGAAAGCATCTGTCTTCTCTGGGTATAAAGGTGGGCATCATTTTGTTTTTGAAACTCCAACTGAAAAAAGTGGAGGAGGAAAATAATCCCCTTTTTCATTTTCTACTTCATGAGCCATGAATATACTGACTAGGCTCTGTTTGAGTTGAGCTAACCAAAGTTGATACAATTTATTAAATCTCTAGACAGATACTGGTAATTTTAAAAAATGCTATGGGTTCTTTTGACATATTTAAGAAGTAAGTATAACTGTGCTACTTTTTTTTTAAGTGTAATTGGGTTAGAATTCTTTTCTGAGAAATGGAACAAGGATCTGACAAAGCCAAAGAAGTTTTGGGCTTTGTCCTGTCCTGAATCACTTAAAGTGTGAATGAAATCAGTCATTTTTGAACCATTGCCACTGATAGGAAATATCCTACCACTTTATACGTTATGATCAAGTGGCCAGATGAGTTTGATACATTGGAAGTCAACCTAAAAAAAAAACAAAAAAAAACAAAAAAAAAACCCCTGAGGTCAAACTATCCAGTAAAAGATATTTGAAAAAGAAAGAACCCTTGGGCCTAACCTCCCATCAAAATTATTTTAATTTTTAGTTACTTTCAATTCTACCTACGTACACTATTATTTGTTTGCATGTAATTCCCCTCTTCTAACACTATTTTACATTCTTCTCAACATTGAGCAAGTCATAAACACATTTCTATACTTTCATTTAGTCATAATCTCTAATTTTAATAGTTATACAATTCCCATCAAGTAGATACACTCCCATCTGAAATGTCAATGCTTTCTCTCCCTTTTACCAACTTCCAAAAGTGAATATATTCTTGTCTAAAAATCAGGCAAAGATATGTAGGTAGCAAAGCCATGTGAGTAGTCCACTTCCCTCAAACTAAGGCCACCTATTTCCACATGCCACCCAAGGCTATTTGCTCCTTTCCCAGGGCTAGCTTTTGATGTTCATATAGCCTCCATCTTGTGATGGAGCTAAACAACAGAATAGACTTAAGAGATAAGTGAGAAATGGTAGAATCCACTCACAGATGGAGTGGAAACAGCTTTTCTTTCCTGACTCATGGAAGTAGAAATAGGTAACTGACACTAGCTTAGGTTGATATGGGCAAACTTTCGCCCACCTCCTACTCAGTCTGTCTATGGAAGAAAAATCAAAATGCCAAGACATTGTCATACAGTTGACAAAGGTTCTCAGCTCGTATATTTGAAATGCTTGCACAGGATTCTGGGAAAGGATATAAAGGATATTTTATCTTGAGACGTCAAGTTGTAGATGATTCTATCATACATAGCATCACAAAGATGTCAATATGATAAGCAACTCCTTAGTAACACACCACTAGTTCATAATTACACATATGCATTTCTATGGTGTCATATATAATAGTTTAACTGACCTAAAATTCTTTGCTCTAACTTTACTTTTAGTTTTTCTTCAGATCTAAATTCTGTGTATAAAAGGAAACATTCTGACCGTCTATATTGAACAGCTGATGATACAGAGATCTCACAATGAAAGGGCAGAACAGAATCATACTGTACTAGTTGTAACAATAGTTACTGGGGTCTGCAATCTGATCTTAATAAAAGTTTTCAGCCTATCATTTTCAAATTAAATAATAAAATGTCTACACTGTGCTTTAAGCTACTAAAGAGAAAGAGGTTTTGGTATATCATGTAACCAAAGAATGTTATGAGCATTTATGTGAATATAATATCTAGCAATAAATAGTCATTATAATTAGACATATTCATATACTAAAGATTATGATGAGCCTCACATATTATATATGTATACATATACGTATATATAAAGATTGTTATGAGTCTTAAATTGCACACACACACAGACTGTGATTGATAGGAGTCCCACAGCCTTTTCTGCCTGGGCTTCAAACTTTGATACTCAGATCTCAGCCTCTTGAATAGGATTACAGGCTTGAGCCTCCAACAATGGAGTGTTGTTCTTTTTTGCAGCTTGGCAAAGGGAGTACCTTGTAGCTAGAGCTTGAAGTCGATCAGTTTACTTAGCTTGTAATGAGGGCCTTTTTCATAAAGTGTCCTGGCACAAGATTTAAGGGAGTATCTCTACCTCCAGGTGACCCCAGGCCTGGTGTACAGGCTCACTGGCTCCGTAATTTTCTCCTCTGCTCTCCCTCTGATTTAGGGATCTGGGATTGGGCATATTTTGCATCGTAGTGTGACACCGCGCTGATGTTGAACATTCATGCTCCTTTTTCAAATTAGCTGCTGGCTGCTTTGCTTGGTAGTCAAGGGTCTTGTCAGAAACCAACTTAGCATCACTTGCTCCCCACTGGGACATCTCTTGCTCCACCAAGAGAACTTGGCCTGTTTGCAAATTTCCTGCCATCAATCCCAGCCATGAGAAAACAGTCCAAGTGGCAGTTACTTAAAAAGCCCATTATCCATTGTGTTTTGAATTTCTCTTTTCTGGGCATGCAGATATGTACCCTAAGGGTCATGCTCATTTTGCACATAAAAATACATGGTATTTCCCATGCATTGTGGTTTACAGCTGTAATCCCAGCTCTCTTAAAAGGCTGAGGTAATAGCTCCAATATAGCCCTACTGCAAAGTGCAAGACCAGTTTGGGCTAATTAGAAAGATCTACTATAAATAAGTAAGCATTTAAATAAATGCAATTATTAGATGACATTCCCACTTCCAAATTGCTTGGGCTGGTAAGAAGGGTAACTATTAATGTAAGCAGCTGGTTATATTTGGGTATCAGATAGCTTTTCCTTTTCCTTTTCTATAAAATATCTTTTTTTATTTTGTTATTGTGCCCGTCCTAGGGCATGAAATCAGACCTGGACACCGTCCTTCAGCTTTTTTGCTCAAGACTAGCGCTATACCACTTGAGCCACAGCCCAACTTCGGGGTTTTGATGGTCAATTGGAGATAAGAAGGGTCACTTCTTATTTTCTGTCGTGGTTGGCTTTGAACTGTGGTGCTCAGATGTCAGCCTCCAGAGTAGCTAGGATTACAGGTGTGAGGCACTGGTCCCCAGTTTTCCAGAGTGTTTGACATCCAAGGAAGAAGATGGCCTTGGTTATCCACCTGGTGATTTCTGTTGACGATTCCAATCTAGATTTCTCTGCAGCCACTGGATATTTGGGATTCTTGAGCTCCTGTAACAGCAAGTCCTAAGAATTGAGCTACGCTTCACATATGGATTACCCACCAGGTTTTGAAGAACAGAAAAGGAATGGAAAAGTATCTCAGACAGATTCATCCATTTAACCAGTAATTCTTTTATCTATTCAAGGGCAGGTCACCATGTGGATCATTCAAAACATAATCAATAGCCAGGCACTCATGGCTCACATCTGTGATCCTAGCTACTCAGGAGGCTGAGATCTGAGGATCAGATCAGCCAGCCTGGAAAGAAAAGCCCATGAGACTCTTATCTCCAATTAAGTGCACAAGAAGCCATTAGTGGAATTGTGGCTCAAATGGTAGAGCACTACTAGCCTTTAGCAGAAAAGCTCAGGGGTAGCACTTGCATTCAAGCAAAAACAACAACAACAACAACAAAAAGATTCAAACAAGTTCAGTGTTGATCATAATGGAATTTAAAGGCAAGTAGATAATGTTCAAGTTTGTTTTTTATATTCTCAAGGTAAATACCAATCTAGCCATACTGCAATACCAGCCAACTCCTGCTTGTACATTGCCCACTGCTGTCTGGCAAAAGTGAAGTTTCACATTGCTCTAGAGCTGCACTGTTCAATAAAATGGCTATTAGCCTGTGGCTGAGCACTTAACATGACACTAGTCGGAATTTCGCTGTGTGATAAATGTGAAAATATGCCCTGGATTGAAAAGATAGTATGAGGAAATAAGTAGAAAACACATCTCATATTCTTACATTAAGTCCATGGTGGAATGATAATATTGCAATACATATGATGGAATATGTATTATTAATAGTCACTTTACCTATTGTTTCTTAATGTGGTCAAAAGGAAAGATAAGATTACATATGGGGCTCACATTATATTTATCTAACACAATATCTCTCATATCACTCTATAGAAATCTTTTCCATTCCATCAGTCCTAATAACCATACTTCATGAAGATGTATGCCCTGCCTGAGACTATGGAACTTACTGACCAAGGCGCTTGAACTGAGCTAAGAACTACAACTGTCCCATTACCAACTCAACCTTACCTTTTTTGTTTAAAGGGTTACTAGTCCCTTGAAGGAGTATTGATTGTAACTGAAAAGTATAGATGCAAAATTCAAAATAGAAATGGCAGGGGCTGGGGATATAGCCTAGCGGCAAGAGTGCCTGCCTCGGATACACGAGGCCCTAGGTTCGATTCCCCAGCACCACATATACAGAAAACGGCCAGAAGCGGCGCTGTGGCTCAAGTGGCAGAGTGCTAGCCTTGAGCGGGAAGAAGCCAGGGACAGTGCTCAGGCCCTGAGTCCAAGGCCCAGGACTGACAAAAAAAAAAAAATAGAAATGGCAGATATTTATCAGAAAACCTGATTCTTTTGTTCTCAGACCAAAGCAGGAGATCTTGTGAAATCTTAATATCTTTAGACATACAATCACATATTCATATAACACATAACAATCACATATTCTTTCTATTTCAGACAGCATTGCAGGGAGCAGATAAATATATGCAAAATCACCTGATAAGCTGTAAAACCTATTGCCATTATCACCATTTGTTTTAATCATGAGATAATTACTTCCATAAATAATCAAGAAAAAAAAATGTGAGGTTAAAAACATAATTCTAGAAAATTTCCAAAACCAATCAAACTTCAAAGAGAAATGTTAAAATGTTAATGGAACAACTGTCAGGCTGACAAAGGAATGAGATCTCAAGGAATGGGGAAATTAAAGGGGAGGTAAATAAAGTGTGGGGGACAATATGTTTTGAGAGCTCTCATCTACATCAAAGGTCTGATGCCAGGAGATAACTTTGATATGAGCTACCTATCCAATGAACAGTCTCGTATAGGAGCCATTAGAATTTTACTGATTAAAATTTTTTTTAAAAATCCTCACCCTATTTATGTCATTGTCAATTGTGAGTATTTCTGCAGTAGCAGCAGCAGGAGGTAACACTCTGATTTCACACTGCATCTGTTGAAGCATTTGAAAGAGAAGGGCTCTATGCAATCCCTGACTGGGCTATGCCAGGCACCACATCACTTAGCCCATGATGCACACAGCCAAACACAGAGACACGATTATTTCCCTGAGTATCTGAGCTGGCTCCAACATTCCTAGTCTCCAGCAGACCCTGAAAATCAAGGCAGATCCGTGGGCTTCTGAAATCCTCCTTTACTGGTTCCTGTTGAAGGGTTATTATAGTTTGGGAAGTGGAGCTGTTCTAGGCTTACTTAGCTGCACAAAAGATTCAAAAGTATCCCCATTCAGAGCTAAGTCCTAACAGCAAATATGTGTTCTAATATGCTTTGAAAAGAGAGTCATACCACAGAAAAATGCACACAACTAAATGAAATAGCCTTTACTCCAAGAAATGTCTGTGGAACATGGACATATAGAATAATGTTAATAAAAAAAGGTTGGTTCAAATAATGGATATTACAAAATAATGAGTGATCACCACCTCCTTTATGGGAGCATGGTTATGTTTTGCTTGTGTGTTGTTTTGTGGGAACCAAGAGCACAGGACTTCGTACATGCGGGAGAGACAAAGTGGGTGGGAGGAACAGAGGAGAAGGACATAAGGGATGACATTGATCAAGATGCATTGTACTCAGAAACTGTTACATTGAGTCAAAACTTCTTTGTACAACTACTTAAAGATAATAAGACTATAAAATACATAAATGCAATGTAAAAAGAAGTGACAAGGCTACAGAAGATAGTTAAGACAAGTGAGTACACTTGTGTGAGTGGATTGCAGGTTCTGAGTGTTGTCTTAGGTGAAGAAAGGTATCAGCAAGAAACAGATGGTGGACTCCAGTTGATTCATGGGGAAGAATTTAATGAATATATTATTTAAAATCGTGTCAAGAGAGTTAAGTCTCACCAAGGAGAGATACTTGGTCATGGAGCCGAACAAAACCAAAAAATGTTTTATCATTCTTTAAGTCTGAGGTGGAAAGTAGAAAGATTATTGTCGGAATGTTGAAGAGAAGAGTGTAAAAGAGGGCAGGCTGAAACAGAGCAAACTAAAAACTCACACATGGGCAGGGAGGAAAAGAGGGAAATAAACAGCTCAGAATTGTTCTTCTCCAACTCTTTGATCTCTGACTATGACTTCATTGGCCAAAGCCAAGAAGCCAGATAGCAAAGGAATCTGCTGATATCTGCCATGAAGACCAGCTGCCTGGTGTTCAGAGCAGAATAGAGGAGGTGGGAGAGGAGAGCCGGAGGTCCCACAGCATAAATGCAGCAAAGCAGAGCTGCTCAGTTAGGTCCAGGGGTGGGCAGGAGCAATATTCACAGGAGCTGTTACCATCAGTACCTGCCACAACCTTGCTTTGAGACTCTACCACATGTCAGAGCTCACACTGTGGAGAACATAGAGCTGTCCCAACTGTCCAACATGGAAGACCTAAAGTAAGGACTGAGAAACAAAATCAAGGAAAAGGAAGGGACATCCACAGGCAGTGTTCAGAGTACCTGAGGATTCGTAGCTAGAAAAATATTACTGTTTCTAATCTTCCGTTTTATGTAATCCTGAGATTTGTGCTAAGCCAAACGTTGATTAAATTTTGATTGAATCAATTCCCAACTCTGTATTCATCAGCTAAGTAAATATGTATTCCATTTTCTTTTTGTCTTGAATTAGCCAACTACTGACCTCACCTGTTCAAAAGCTTACTGAATCTATAACCAACCATCAAACAGAAAAATGTATACCAACTACTTAATACAAAGGTTTCTTTCATGTAAAAATTCCCCTACATTTTCAAAATCTTTTGAAGTTTTTTTTGGCTTGTCTGGGGTGTGTGTGTGTGTGTGTGTGTGTGTGTGTGTGTGTGTGTGTGTGTGTGTGTGTGTATGTGCATCAGACAGTACTGGGGCTTGAATTCAGAGCCATGAGCTCTTCCTCGGCTTTTTTATTCAAGGGTGGCACTCTACCACTAGAGCCATAGCTTTACTTCCAACCTTCTGCTGGTTAGTTGGAGTCTCGTGGACTGGCTTTGAACCCACAATCCTCAGATCTCAGCCTTCTAAGTAGCTAGGATCAGAGGCAGGAGCCACTAGCACTCAGCTTAAGCGTTCCTTAAATTTTAGTATACAAATATTGGTAATTAAATAGTTGCAATTGACTTACTGTAATTCGTATTTAAAATCCCATGGTTCCCTATGACTAGTTCCTGAGATGCATGAAGACTTATGGGGGTTCTTAACACTCTTGGTGGCTCTGCACCCCATATGGCGCGAGTTGAGAGCTCTGCTTTATTCCTGGCCTTGTGGCCCATAGTTGTTGTGCAACAAGACTATTTCCTGCCTTCCTGACCACAGTAGCAGGAGGCATCTAACTCTATGGTCTCCCTTTGCTCTCAGAGCTACCTCTCTGCAGGGGTTTGGCTTCCCTGCCAGAAATTGCAATAAAGTAACTTTGTTTTGGTTTCTTATCCAGAATTTAGCTGTGAGCAAAGAAAGGGACCAGGATTAGTAATAGATCCAGCAATTCTGAGAAATGGCATGGCTCCAGGCTTGGTTACTAGCAGCCCTGTAAGCATATTCTCCTAGATTCACTTAGGGAATCGGTTTCATCTGAGACCCAGGGAACTTCAGATTTGTATGAGACGTGGGGGAACCCTAGAGAGTGTTTCTTTAAGTATTGAAAATAGGATTCATTGCCATGGGAGTTAATGAATCCTTGCTCTGCGCTTTTACACATCTTTCTCTATGGGTCTGTGCTACTTATACAGAATATTAATCACCAGCATTGAGTTTTGCCCTATCCTCAACCTTGGTAGCCCCTGAGCTCATGCTATTCAGAAATCCACAGCCCAAGATCCATTCTTTCCAGTTGTAACAAAAGTTCCTAAGTTAAAATGAGCTCTTCTTCACTGTTTTTTGTTTTGTTTGTTACTATTGTTTTCTTATTCCTTTCTGGCTGTAGCACAAAACAAAATGCTGTGTAGTTTGTGTTCATTTAATCCTATTATAATCCCACTAGGAGATAAGGGTGAACCCCCATTTGGAAATGGGGAAATTGAAGTTTAAAAAGATAGAGTCGGTAGGCAAGGTTGATAAGGAAGAGCAGTGGAGCCCAAGGCAGAATGTGCGGCCTGAGCCTTCACAGGGCCCACTGTGGCTCACCCCTCTGGGATGCTGAATGGTATGGTCCACTGTGGCTCACCCCTCCGGGATGCTGAATGGTATGGTCCACTGTGGCTCATCCCCAGGAGGATGAGGAATGGTATTGAGCAGGAGAGTTAACAACAAACTACTCTTACAGGGACCAATGTTCCATTAATAGGATGGAGAGTTATTTCCAAAAGGACAGCAGAATGTTGACATTACTAAAACCATAAAAGATACACTCCCACAAACATATAACATTTAATATCCAATTAGAATCTGCTCTATCTCCAGTTCTGTGGCTAGCACATACCAAAGAAAAGCCTATGGCTCCTTACCCTCATGTTTTGTGGGCTAAGTATGTGAGAACAAAGGGTTAAGATGAGCTACTTGCCTCCCTCAATGTCATTGCATTCTTTAAAATGCCAACTCTCTATTTCTCAGCAGACAGATGACAGGTACATGGGTAGATAGACAACAGATAATAGGTAGGTAGGTAGGTAGGTAGGTAGATAGATAGATAGATAGATAGATAGATAGATAGATAGATAGATAGATAGAATAAACACTGGTATTAGATTGAAATTCAAAATCTAGGATTGGGTGGACATCAAGGATAAGGCTCAGGTGGTTAATTTCACTGGTGTAATTTGAGAAGCAGAGGAATTCATCAGATATTTCAGGTGAGTTTTATAATTTTCTCTTTTGTCTCTCTGCAATTACTTTTGTGAATATTCATCAAATACTTCCTAGGTGTCAGCCAGATGGTAGACACCAGAGTCACAGAGAAAACACAGCATGGTACCTGCCCTCAAGAAAGTCACAGCCTGGTAGAGGAAGTTGACAAATCAACTATCGATACAGAGAGGACACCCGGGCACGCTGGAAAAGACAACTAACTCTTCCTTGGGAATCAGGGTGACTTTCGAAAATGTCCCCCAAAGATGTGAAGACTTGTCGAGAATCTTGTAGATGAAGTCAACGCAATGTCATACCTCCTTTGCTGAAGAACACCAAGTGGAATAGAAGCTTTGCGTTAGATTTCCAAAGAAAAGTAGCAACAAGCTCCTCTACAGAATGAGAAGAACTCTGGAGATTTTGATTACGATAGACAAACAGGGACACACGAACTCAACAGAAATACGTTGTGTCCTACTTTGTTTTGTCATAACTAATGTCATAATCAAAACAGGTTGGCATCTGTGAGTTAAAGATGCAGAGAGGCTGAGATAATCACAAACTTTTCAACCTGCCTGTCACCAATGTGGAAGAACAACAACCAAGGTAACGTATATCTCTTAAGAATCCTAATAGATTTTTAGTTGTGTTATCATAAAGTTTAAGAGCATTATTTTGACAATAATTAAATTCTGCATTCTATGTAACATAAAAATTACCTGGAGAGTTAAGAGCAATTAGTACATTAATGTCTAAGCAAGTCTATATGGATGTAGCAATTTATAGCTACCTTATGTACTTCTATATTTGATACCAACCATTCTGTGCAAGCAAAGCAATTTGTATCATCCCCATCTTTCAGAGGGGAAACCTAATCCTCAAGGAAGCTAAATGCCATTAAGAATTTGGCAGAGCTAGTAAGAACATAAAGTAGGCAACATACCATGGCCCTGATTCTTAGTTACCAGATGGCTCGAATGTTATCAGTACAAGAAGAAAATATTTGACTACTGGAAGGAAGAAATAATCTGTTGCTTTTAAAATGAAAATGGTTTCAGTAACATCTGAAATTCTCTTTTAAAAGAGATCAGAAGAATAAGTTAGGTCCAGGTAAAGAATAAATCAGATTTGGCTGCAAAGGAGTTGGGTTTTACAACTAACCAAAGTGAAGCATCTGGAGAGTGTGGCTGGACTACCATCTCCGCTCAACCCACTGCTGGGAATGAAGCTTTGTTGGGAAGAATGTAATGACAGGTGTGTACTTACCTGGTGCATTTACACATCTAAGCCACTGCCAGTTGAATGGTCTCCTTTTATCATCTAGGCGGGTGGTTGGGAAAGGCAGGACCTACATTTTCATAGTAGGAATCTGTTGCATAAACAGGTCAACATTACTCAAGGGGGAATCAGTTCAGCTCTGTTGTCTCTATTCTCCATGTAAACGATGTGCTTCTTAGTTCCTTCAAGAAACAGTAACTATTACTTATGTGGCCTGAGTGAAAAAATCACTTGATATGCTTACTCATTAGACTGTATTTATTGTAATAGCATCAATAAGGCACTGTTTCTATAGGCCAGCTGCATGAGATGTGCAAATGGCTTTGTTTTCTAACACTTTCACTGTATTTTTTATTATTGTTATTGTTGTCATTAGGATGCAGTTTTGTTACGTGTGCCTCTGAATTCTACCAGGTGCTTTAGAGTTGGGAAGGATTTGTTTTCTCTGTCATTGATCATACCTTACCAAATAAATGATACATCAGAATCACCACTACAGAGCCATTAAAGTACTTACTTAAAAATAAAATCCTATTCTGTGTAACATCCTGTTGGTTTCCTTGTAGACTCAAGTTGAATCACTCCATTTTGAAGATTGAATATAGTTATTATTAAGCTATCAGAATGAAAGCATCTTGCCTGCCCCCTTAGAAAAACCAAGACTAATCACAACAAAACTTTCTTAGCATAGTTCATAATTGGCATTAGGCTTATTTAATATAAACTAAGTAGTTTCTGTTGAAGCCTCTGGTTTAAGCCCAGTAATTTCCTGGCATCTAAAAAGTACTCCTTATAGCTGGAAAAAAAAATTCTCACTTCTCCTTGTTCATTCTTCATCCTTCTCACATTCAGCTATGAAACACTGCAGATATACATGTCATGGGCATAAGGACAAATAAAATGGAGACAAGAGGTTTTAAATGTTTAGTGGGTAAATTATGTTATGTTTGTAACTGCAATCCCTTCCTCACCAAAATCATATGTGGTGTATTAAAAACAAACCTGCTAGTGAAATCAAGCAAAGTTTATTTCCAGACTACTTCTATAGAATTTCCTGGAGGTTAGATGTGAAATACTAAATCTAAATGTATGCGTAATTCCAGAAGAGAACAGCAAAATCTCTGAGCAGTGACAATGAATTTCCAATACAACACAGCCTCCACTTTCCAAGAGACTCTTAGTGATGAGCAATAGTTTGCCACCTAAACTGCCTTAAATAAAGTTGTCCATAAAGAGGAGAAGCTTTAATCCTGTGCATGTAGCATGTAGCACACTATTTGCCCAACCCAACCCTGTAGAAGAGAGGCTCAAAGCACAATGACACTCACAGGAAGTCACCAAGCATTATCTGAAAAACCCCTGCAAATAATGTTAACTGACCTTGGGATTTGTGTTCCTCCCCCTTCCTCTGATCTTTCCCTCTTCCCCTCCCTCCCTTTACACAGTTCCTTGAGAGAAGAGTACTTTCACAGTTTCTTTGGAGGTATGATTGTTATCCCTAGTGGAAATCAGAGGCTTTCATTCCATAGGTGACCACTCTTAACCTCTGACCCTGGTGCCTCCCACCCTGTGGCTCCCTTCCACTTTCTGTCTCCATGGAACTGAATAGTGGAGTGAAAAAATGGGAGCAAGCACAGTCTATAGCTATTCATAGACCACCATCCCCCCCAAAAAAGGAGAGAAAAACAGAAAGATGAATGAAACTCATTCATCAATAAGAAGCAGATGAAGAAGAAAGCCTTATTGACTAGGAAACAAGCGGAGAAACAGAGAGGACGAAAGAGAACGAAGGCCAGGGAAAAAGATGGAAGGGGATAAGGAGGTTGGCATGGAATGCAAGTCCAAATTCTTGGAAATAAAGGCTACAGATGAAAAGCTGCAACACGTATTTCCCCAGACTGAGACGTGTTCCATGAAACAAATGCTTGTGTCTTACATTACACCTCCTTCAAACAAAGCAGGGCTCGTAAGAGGGAATCTGGAGGAAAAGTCCTTCTGGCACTTTCCTTCCTTATATCACAGTGGTACAGTTAGGGAGCTGGGAAAGATAGCAAGATATCTGCCCAGAAAGCTGGAAACTGAGTTCTCATATGCACACCCAACACGCATGCAGAACAAATGTTTCTTCCACACCACAGAGCAAGTGATCACAGATAATGTCCATCTGGGTTTTCATCGATGGGGTTGAATATTTCAGTGTGCTTAGACCCAAATCCAACCAGCCAACAGTTAACCAAATGGCTGACAGCATAGAAGTTGAGGAACCAAGCATTTCCTCTTGGTTTAGGATGTTTGAAGTTAATGTTAACTGGGGATGGGGGCGTGACTAAATTCAGATCATATTAAATACTCAACAATTCTGCAGCAAGCAGTCTATTCCCTCTTCTCACACAAGTTGTAAATATCCTTTCATTTAGTAATCATATGCCTGAAAAACTATTTTTTATCCTATGCAAGCTCTCTCTAAGCCAAGTACCCCAAAGAGGCTTCATTTAACACAATAATTCAAAGTAAAGACACGCTTCCAGTCAAGTATGTTGAGGCAAGAAGGTACTTCTGCCACTTTGACACTATTTCTCTTATACCAAGAGTACATTATAAACACAGTTAGAGGGGAATATGGATTGTGCTTGCAAGAAAGAAAAGAGGGGGGGAAAGGACTCTTCCTTCCTCACTGCATATTCTAGCTTCCTTCAAATAGAAAATCTAAAATTATTACACTGAGAGATTTGGCATTGGTCCTAAATGTCTGTTTGCACTTTTCCTTTCATTTCATCTCTTCTGACACTTTTCTGACTACATTTTCCAGAACTGTCAGGTTTCCAGCATAAGAATATGCATGAAGGAGGTGATGTATTGTGATTGGGAGGGAAAAAAAAAAAGTAAAAGAGGCTGACAGTCACACTGGCAAATTCGCATGAGCCCAACTCAAGTGGAAATCTCCTTGAACTTCTTGTACACATACTGACCACACTCAAGGAGCAAAGAGCTCGAGCACCTCCCAAAGCTACAAAGTACTACACAGAAACGAGTGTGGTACCCTGAACTAAGAAGAGCACGGTGATGAGCCTGTAGCAAAGACTTTTGTGATGGCCGCCTTGCCTGCACCTCCTCCTCTTCTGTTCTACAGATTCCCATGAAAAGCATCAAAAGGGAGACCAGAATGCTCAGTCAAGTAGATTCAAAACTCCATTTGGGCTCCTGCCAGATTCTCATTAGGTCCTGGACCATGTGAGCCAAAGCTGATTTCCATGGCTGATCTACCCTAAATCTGCCCTTCCTGAAACACTAGCCTTTGTCCTTCCAGTCACAGTCTTTAAATGGGGATTTGGGTGAGAGCAGTACCAAAGGGATCATCATTATTCAGTCATTATTTTGAAATAGATGGGCTCTAAGTCTTTCTGGCTGAAAGCTCTGACAGGGTGAGATCACATTGGATTGTAGAATCAGGGCTTTTTCCTGGTAAACCAGGTTACAAATGGAAAGTAGAGTTGGGAAGGAGGGTAACAAAGGGCATAAAGGAAGGGTGTTTTTCCTCAAATTCATCTCACTTCATGTTGGAATGAGAGGGCATCCATACTCACGAAAGTCTAAGTATATAAATCAGATATCCTGGCTGAGTTTCCAGCCCCCCAGGGTAACAGAGACAGCTAGGATAAATGAGGTCATCTGTGAAATAAAAGAAACTCTTTGGAAAAAGAAATACCAAAGCCAATATGGTTTAACACACCACTTTTTCTCAATAGAAGCAGAGAAAAAATCTGGACCAAGGATCACAAAAACAGCTGACTTTTCATCTTGGAGGAGATTTTGAAATGCATTCACAATTTATTCACCTCCTTGCTAACATCTATTTATCTTTCCTTGGCAACCCTAAGTATGACAAATCCTGGCCTATTCAACTATCTTAAATCCATCCTCAAAATGAAGTCTGACTTATTTGCAGTAGGATGTATTGGTAATAAATATTTGTTAGATAGCCAAGGCTAAACACGGTAGACAAAGTCAGAGGAATAAGAAATGGATGCCAAATATGTGTATGCCAAAAACATATTTTCCTAAGTCACAGAAAGCAAAGTGTCTATCTGAGATTGGGTGTCTAAACTAAAGCCTGAAGTACTGGTATAACACCAAGTATGTGTATATGTGTGCCATACTGTCAGGTTATTATTTCCCCAAGTTACTTAACCAAAATCTATTGAAGCCGATACAAGGATTATTGACTGCATTATTTTCTTTTCAGAATAGGTATTCATACCACACCTGCTGTTGATAGGATCGCACTGGAGGATCAGGTCAGCATCAGTGTGCACACCAGAGGATTCAGAAAGCATGAAGCCTTCTGTGGCAGGCAAATGCACAGGACTAGATGCACCAGATTCAATCTCCAGCTCTTTCCAGCTTTCATAAGGTCCCTCTAACATAAACACTCCTCAAAAGTCCATAAAGAGTAAAGAACTGGAAGGCGTGAATCCATTAGATAATCTTGCATTTATTAGCTTGCACATAAGTGTCTGCACTAGATGTTAACCACCCCTGATAGGCGCAAATGGAAATCATGTTACTTCTCAATCTGCCAGGATGAATTATCCCATCAGATCAGAAGGTCACATGAAGCTGGAACAGAGAGTCAAATGTGAAAGGTGGGAGTCAAAATATACCTTGAAATGGAGCTTAGACAAATGTACAAAAAAAAAAAAAGCGTGGTACAGATCTCTGTAATCTAGAGGGCTGGAATGCCTGCGGAAAATGGTTTTACTGACAGTGGACCTCATCACAGAAAGGTGGGTAGGGATGGTTTTAAGATACACGTGGTTACCTATGTTGTCTATAAAAACTATCAAGGGAGAAATGTCTTATTGACCCATTTTGTGCCTTAATTGTCCATTTTTGTACTTAGAGATTGATCCTAGTACCTCACCTTTGCTAAGAAAGTGCCCCCACTTGAGCTACTCATGAAATCTTCATACATTTCATTTTGCTTTTAGGAGAAGGTCTTTTTTCAAACTTTGCCTGCCTGTCTGCCTCTTTCTCTCTCCCCTTCCTTCCTTCCTTCCTCCCTTCCTTCCTTCCTTCCTTCCTTCCTTCCTTCCTTCCTTCCTTCCTTCCTTTCTCCTTTCCTCCTTTTGCCCCTGCTTCTCTCCCTCTCTTCCTTCTTGTCTTCATTCCTTCCTATGCATAATAGAAATAGCATATTATTAGAGTCAGCAACTGTAGTCGCATATTCTTGAATCTAAACTTTCTGACTGTTTGCAGTTGATTCTCAGAAGCTTTCTCAGAAATTCAGCCTCAAATCTATTCTGACCATTCTCCCAGTAATGGTGGGAACTATATCCTTAATCCGTATATCAAATAGTACAATATCTAGATACCTAAAGGGAATTTTGCCACTTGTATTTTTTAATTGACCTTTGCTCTTTCCCTTATTGTCAAAGTCAGCTCCAAGCCAAACTTTTTTTTATAATTGAAAGAAACCATAGCTTCTATTATTGATGACCCTCTTGTATCCCCTTCTTGTGGTTGTGCCTGCACTATCTCTATATCTTATCTGAGTACATTGGAAACCATGTATACTGGTATTAGAACTAGGAAACTGAAAGGGAATACCAAAATCGAGAGACACAGGGCAAAAAGACAAACAATTACAAAAGCAATACTTGCAAAACTGTTTGGTGTAAATGAACTGAACAACTCATGGGGGGAAGGAGAAAGGGGGAGGGGGAGGGGGGAATGAGGGAGGAGGTAACAAACAGTACAAGAAATGTATCCAATGCCTAACATATGAAACTGTAACCTCTCTGTACATCAGTTTGACAATGAAAATTTTTTAAAAAAGAAAAACATTATAACAAATTCTCATGATTATCTTTTACATTGCAATTCATATATGGATGGGAAACAATTCTGAGAATTAATGAAGCAAAGTCCTTTCTATCCACAACATGGTTAAGAAATCTGATATATTATGGATTATCCTATGTGTGGGCTTGAAAAGCTTCAATAAAGCCACCTATGAACCAAACAATAGCTTATGTCCTCTTAAAATTTTGATTTGTTTATCTAAGCAATTCCTGGTCACCATGAACTGGGCAAGAGGTAGGTTGATTATTTAGCCTATTTACATGAGATACTGGATTGTAAGTAGACACTGAAAAGTAATATTTGGAAAAAATTTTAAGATATTGCTTATTTTAATGTGTTTGTTATTTTAGTTTCATCAATTATTCACCATGCTTATTATTTAGCTGCTGGGTGATAAGCAAGACTGAGAAATACCATTAAAAAGGCAGAAGAAGGAACCTACTTTAGAAGTATTGAAGCTCAACTTGCTATAGCTAAATTTTCACAAGATTTAACCTAAGTAATATGGTCCCAAGACAGGCTTTCCACAATAGGGGTACATTATATACTCTGCTAACCAAAGCAGATTCAGCATGTGGTGCCTCATTATTCTTGCTATGTGCATTGTGCAACTCTGTTCTGTGCATTGGGATATCTGGCAGAGGTGAACCAGAATCACTAACAGAATATCTACAGTTAACAGAAGGTAGACATGTATGAGACTATGCATTCAACATTTCAAAGCGTGCATGGTGAAGCAAAAAGAGCTATCTGAATATACTCTGCCTCAGGAGATTAGAGAGACTTAGCAGGCAAGGGAAAGAACAGATACAGGCATAGAGGGTAGTTATGCATATGTTTCACTTATTTCTCAAGCCTATACACCACTTTGTAATATTTCCTGAATCCTTTGTGTTCTGTTTCCATTACTTAATTCATAATTTTATGCATTGTTATCTACTATTCATGCATATCCTTTCTGTTAAAAAGTCATTGGCATAGTTTATTTTTTGGCTGGTTCTGGCAGACACAAAGTTGGGTCAGGAATAAAACACCCAGAAATGGGAGGTAGAAGCTGACATCACTGTAACCTTGAGCTTGTGATGGGCTCCTTGCCAGTGGACAAGAGGATGCTGATAGCGATGCAATGAAATGGCATCACTGTCAAAAAATGAACACGAGGGCTGGGAATATGGTCTAGTGGCAAGAGAGCCTACCTCGTATACATGAAGCCCTGGGTTCAATTCCCAAGTACCACATATATGGAAAACAGCCAGAAGTGGCATTGTGGCTCAAGTGGCAGAGTGCTAGCCTTGAGCAAAAGGAAGCCAGGGACAGTGCTCAGGCCCTGAGTCCAAGGCCCAGGACTGGCAAAAAAAAAAAAAAAATGAACACAAGTTCACCTGTGGCCGATGTGGATGATGTGCCCACTGAAAGATCTGCCCTGGGAGCCCAAGGGGCAGCTGTCCTGGGCCATTATGGAAGGAAAGATGACTGTGAGGGCCGCGGGCTGGGTAGACTCTTTTGACCATCTGAATGCCCTTATGGAAAGTGACAAGCTCAGGCTCAATTCTTTTCAAATGCCGGCTGTAGCTCTGAAAGGACCTCATCTCCTGTACATTTACTGGTTTGTGTTACAGAATTAAAATAGAAATTGGTGTGCCTGCTTCACGAATGCTTCCTGTGCATGGTCAAGATGTTGTTTGGGAACAAGAGCTCTTGACACATGGAGGTGGAAGACATAACCAGATAAAGACACAAACCCAGAGTTCCTTTGAGTCTCCCTTGAGTTTCTCTATGAACAGCCAACCATGGAGTGAACTGACAATTCAGAAATGTGGTCATCAGTATCCACCCAGCTCAGAAGAAAAGAATATAACAACTGAGAGACATATGAGTGTAGCTTTCAGAACATGCACACATCTAAATTGTACAGATTAGATGACTCCAGCCCATGGGGTGACCTACTTTTGCAGCCCTATGATCTCCTTTTCTTTGGGTACGTGCACAGTGAAAAGAAAAAGACACACTAAACTGGTAGCTTTATTTATTTAAAAGTAGCGAAAAACTTCCTACCAGATCCTCTCTTTATGTATAATTTTCCTCAGTCAGGCATAGTAGTACAAGCCTGTAATCTCAGCTACTCAGGAGGCAGATCTAGGTTTGAAGACAGTCTGTGAAAAAGCATGAGAATTTATCTGAACAACCAACTCAAAGCAAAAGGACTAGGGGCTTGGCCCAGTGGTAGACTGCTTGCCTAACAAGCACAAGGCCCTGAGCTCCATCCCCATTATGGCTAAAGAAATGAAGTGTTTTACTTCTGACCACAGACATCACCATTACATAGAGACCTATTAGAAATGGACATTCTCAGGGGTTCTGAGTTCAAAATTCCCCTTCTCTGTGGTTGTAAACATGGAGTGAGGAGTTTACCCTCTGCTTCCTTTCTACCCTGAGTAGTTTTCAGCTTGGAGGCCATCCTGCCTAGGAAGGAAAGACGACTCTTCTAAGAAAATCCCACTGGAAGACAAACTAGTATTACTGACAAATGATCACATATCTCAAACAATACATTGGAAGAGAATTTCACAAAGGTCGCTTCTTTTCATTCATCACAGAAGTCTCATATCTATCTTTTGAACAGGAATGGGCTGTTTTGGACGTGAACAAGATGAGATACTAATAGACCAAGCCATCCCCAATAAGAATAAAGAGCACTTTCTTTGTAGTAGAAAATGGCCAGCATTTCAAGGGGAATGAAGCAGGGCCCTCCTAGGGGAGCCCAGAATTGCAACATGGGCCTGGGAAGCATTACCTTTCCTGTAAATTAGCCAGCTGCCAGATCTAGTGAATGTCATAAATCTCCAAGAACAGGGTAGCACTCACGAGGGACCCTAGGCGTCTGACCATCCAGGGTGTTGAAATATGCAAGGCCAGCCCCACTGGTGCCAAATGGGTCACAGCCACCCCTCTGTGCTAGAAGTTTCCCAGGCCCCTTAATGGAATTGCTCACAATTAGCTGCTTTGTCTCTTCCCCAAACCCGCTTCTCTGTTGGGTGTGGGGCTCCGCTCAGGTTGGTGGTCTCTCCCTCTCCACCTCTCTCCTTTCCACACAGGCACGGAAATCTTATAAGACACACCAGTCACCCTGAGCTGTTCTAAGGCTGTCAGCAGCATCGTGGGCTTGGACTGTCATGCTGGATGAACAGAGGCGTTCTGGGAGAGTGAGGGTGAGCAGGAGTGAGAAGGCAGTGGGAGGACTTGTGAGCTGCTCTCCCTGCTTCTCTTCTTGCCTGAAGACATTCATAGTTCAGGCCTTTGGTCTCCTTGGTACAGGAAGCTACATGTGATTTGTGTGTTTCTTCCCATGTGAGAACTACATCTGAATATCAAGGCTTTTATAAATGTCCAACTGTTCTATAAATTGCCCAGCTTGGCCGTGGGTCTGAGTATGTAGGTAGAATGGGGGAGGACTCTCAGAAGGCTCCAATTAGGAATGCCTGTACCCCAAATCTCTGACTCTGTTCCTACGAGTCTCATCTTCGGGGAAGCCTATAGACCTCAGAGCTTTGTGCATTTCCGTTATCTTAGAAATTTCAAAATATGCCAGCCTCTCATCCAAATGTGCTCTAATGGATAACCATTTTCTTTCTTTCTCTAGAATTCATAATGTCTTCTTAAAAGATTACCTTAATTAAATACAATAAAAATAATTAAATGTAGGACATTTGATGTCTCAATAATGCTGCCTTGGAGGCTCAAAATAAAAGGATATAATCGTTCCTCAAATAACTTACAATACTTGCAGAAGAAGATAAACCAGATTAGACACGGCTTGCCACAGCACCAGCCTAAGCAAGAGCTGGGGAGCCCAAGGAAGGAGAGTCGGGAAATTTCCTTGAGGAGATGGACTTGAACTTTTCCTCACAGTTGTTGAGTGGCAGGAAATCAGCATTTCTGCACCTTATCCCTCCCACGTTGACACTGACAATGATCAAAATTCTAGAAGCATCCATGAAGAAAAAGTTTAACAGAATCCTACAAATTTACTCTTGTTTTCTTTTTTATCACTTGCAGCTCTATGGTGGTAATATTTTAATTTAAGTTCATCATCTACAACTTGAAGAAAACAAATGGCAAACTCCAGGTTTTATAAAAGGTTGTGTTTCCACGCCTTAAAGAGACAAGGTGCATAAACGTGCATACCATCAATTAATAAGTCAATGGACCAACAGCTGCTTGTGCTCAGGTACTTTCATGTTCTGTGGTGCTTCTCTCCCTATAGGAAGAGGATTCCTGATCATCTATCTACTGTGTATTTTTCCTATTCTTCCATCTATCAGCGTACCTCAATAATAGCTAAATTCTGTCTATTGACTTTTCAGGACAATTGACTACTTTATTTCTCTCTTCTCTTTCCTTCCTTCCTTCCTTCCTTCCTTCCTTCCTTCCTTCCTTCCTTCCTTCCTTCCCTCCCTCCCTCCCTCCCTCCCTCCCTCCCTCCCTCCCTCCCTCCTTCCTTCCTTCCTTCCTTCCTTCCTTCCTTCCTTCCTTCCTTTCTTTTGTTGCCAGTCCTGGGGTTTGAACTCAGGGCCTGAGCACTGTCCCTGGCTTCTTTCTGCTCAAGGCTAGCACTCTGCCACTTGAGCCACAGCACCACTTCTGGCCTTTTCTGTATGTGTGGTACTGAGGAATGGAACCCAGGGCTTCATGTATATGAGGCAAGCGCTCTACTACTAGGCCATGTTCCCAACCCAATTTCTGCACTTTCTAAAGTGGATATATTTATAGATTGGGCGTGATTTCCTTACAAACCCTTGCTGGCGGGGCTGGGGATATAGCCTAGTGGCAAGAGTGCCTGCCTCAGATACACGAGGCTCTAGGATCGATTCCCCAGCACCACATATACAGAAAACGGCCAGAAGCGGCGCTGTGGCTCAAGTGGCAGAGTGCTAGCCTTGAGCGGGAAGAAGCCAGGGACAGTGCTCAGGCCCTGAGTCCAAGGCCCAGGACTGGCCAAAAAAAAAAAAACCCTTGCTGGCCTTAATTTTGTCATCTGTCAAACTGGATTCATTTCCATTAAAAAAATTGGGGTGAGGGTAAAATGAGTAATATACATGATACCTTTATCAGAGTCTCTGGCTCAAAGACTGTTGGAGAGAAT
This sequence comes from Perognathus longimembris pacificus, assembly GCF_023159225.1. NCBI lineage: Eukaryota > Metazoa > Chordata > Mammalia > Rodentia > Heteromyidae > Perognathus > Perognathus longimembris. Next base: position 141,573,874 of record NC_063162.1, read on the forward strand.
AAAAAGTTATACTTTACTTTCCCTTCCCCCTCTCCCTCCCTCCCCCACCTCTTTCCTCACTTCCCATTTGTTCCCAGGATGCTTGAATGTCCAAAGAGGGTATTACTTTTATACCCATAACCTGAGAGCTCTTTGGGGAGTATTTCCTAAACTTGACATTGAATGGAGGCTCTCCAAGGGGCTCAAGGAAAACATTTCCGTCATTTTCCCAAGCCCGCAGTCCTCCTTATTCAGCTCAGAGTTCCTTTTTGGGGTGTGGGGGGGGGGGGCGGTGCTGTTCAGTTTTCTCTGTAGTCATTGAAATGGAAAACCCAGGATTTCTCCCCTGTGGGGTTCTGTGTTCCATTTTATCAGAGTCTGACTGAGTCTCAGATGGTCTCTTGGTGTCCACAAAGGGTACTCAAACCTGTACAGATGAGGATAAGGACAGAATGTCAAGATTTGAGGACCCAGAGGACCTGTGCAGGACCTGCGCTCCGGTGTTGAAAGGGACCACGCATGCGCAGGTCATACGGCTTTGCGAGGGCTCCTTGTAGGTAAGGCTTTTCATATCCCAGGCAGCATCTGAGGGGGCTACAGACTGACATCTGAGGGTCAATGAGAACGTTAAGTGGTCTGGGACCCTTTTCCAGTCCTCCTCAGTTCTTCTTGCTGTACCAGCTCCATACACATCCTGCCTCCTAACAGTCCACACAGCTGTATTCCCATATTATGGGAATATTTAGGGGGGAAAAAAATCTCTTCCCTGTGTCTAGCTGCAGAATCCCTTTGCACAGTTGGTATACGCTCGATATGTGCCTGCTAGTTTGGGAAACAAAATATATGTATGTCTTAGGTCTGCATTCATATTTAAGCAGCCACTGAGCAGCTTCAGTGTGATAATTATTATGTTATACCATGAGGAAATACAATCATTTTGTTCTTCATCTTTCCTTGTTCTGTTCATCTTTCACCGTAAACCCTCTACACACTCAGATGTCCCCTCCGGCCCCATGGTAGACTTCCTCCTCACTTACCTGATAGAAGAGGAGATGCAGGGGTTGCTTTATAAACCTTTCTGTCAAGCAAAACATCCCAGCGTCAAATTACAAATGAATACTGGACTTTCTACCAACCCAATGTGTCACCACTGCAATTCAAACTGGGTCATTTCACACTCCTAGGGAATTTAGCATTGCTGTTTTGCTCTGATTGTTTTATTTCCTGCATGAATAATACATTATGAATTGTTTAAAAAAAAAACAAAACTGGAGGTAAGATGGCACATTCCACATCAACCTTGGAGCAATGGCTGGGAGAGAGAAAGAGGAGGGGGAAAACCACACCAAAGTGTTTAAGTAGGAAAAGCGAGCTGAGGAAGGATTCCGGTGGATTATAGAAAAATCATACAACTCTGGACAGCAAACAGAGAAAAAAAAATGTTTACAACCCTGCAAACTTGGTATTTTGAATTCAAGTTTACCTTCTGTGCTTTCTCTTGATTTCATGACTTTCTCCCGTCAATTGAATTTCAATGCTAGCAGCAGTTGCCTTCCCTCACCCTGCCACTGGCTCCTGTCACCTGCAGGACACCTGCTTTTCTTCAAATATCTTGATGTGATAGCTATGCTTGCAGAGCATGCTGGGATTGAGCAAATGCTGCTCTTGTGCTATAACTCCTGGCTTCATTTTGCACAGACATCAGAGTAAGCGCTAAGGACTGTGTGGGCCACAGCTCTCTAATGAGCATTCCACAATGGACTTTTATCCACGGGTGTCCCATTCAGAGCTTCCAGGCTAATGGAGGAATAAGGGAGCGAGCAGACAGCTGTGAGGACTCCCTTGTCTTCCTACTCCAGGCAGCACTGAATTATCTGAGGCACGCACAACTGAACAAGCAAAGAAGCCCCTGAGTCGCCCCAGCTCTCGCCTGGAAACTCTGAGGTTAATAGCATTTCCCAAGCTCGCTGAAGGCCAGGCTTGCTACCTGCTCTCAGCTTGCCAAGAATCAAAGAGATGTTTGCTTTGTAAGAATAAAATCCTTTAAACCAAATATGATTTGGATTCCTTTTTGGAATTTGGTTAAAATAGTGTCTAAACAAATACTTTCACACCGATTTCTTGTTCTCACAGCTCATGTTGCGTTGCTTAAGTTGGTAACTCAATGGTTTTCTTCATACCCATATACTAATTATAAAACTAATAAAAGTGCTAATATACCTTCTAATAATATTTAGGACGAATGCCAATCCTTAAATGGTTGGTGCTAAGAAATATTCTATGACAGGGTTAGTAATCTTTCTATAACTCTACTCTTTTTGTTTTGCAGTGACATATTTTTGAGAAGATTTTCTTTTTCCAATCAAGTACATAAGTGTTTCATATTCATCTCTTAGTTGTGACCACAACCTTTGGTATTTACATGTAGAACTGCAGAAAGTTAATGGCAACAATAGAATGTGGCTTAAAATATGGGCAAAAAAAGTTGTGATAGCCTTGAATTAAAGTTCTATGTATAAACTAATTATTAGGGGTTTTCTCATCAGTTTTATTCAAAATAGGCCATGAGTGACTAGGCGAAGTAATGTGTTTGACATGAATAGTTAAGTACAACGTACTAAGTTTTGATTTCATCACTGAAATTGTACAATCTGTGATGTGACCTAGGAAAGGAACCACATTTGGTTTGGTTGAAGTCAGAGGCCTCCCTACACATGTTTCTTTGTCCATCCTAGCTTCCCTCATACACATATACACACACACACACACACACACACACACACACACACACCACCCCTCTGCACTGCATTACCCTCTTTCACCTTCTTTATAACCCTTACTAGTAACAAGAACCATGGCTAACTTATTTGCCTCTCATCTATTGAGAATGAAAAACGAGGAGGACCTCTGATGCTTCTACACCTGGATTGCCAGGGCTTTGAAGAACTGTATGTGAGCATCTCAGAAATAGCTGATGGGTGAATAAATTAATGGGTGTTGCAAATAGGAAACTCTGTTCCCTAGTTGACAAATGTACCACTTCTCTAGTATAGTTATTTTCAGGAGTAATATGAGGGCAGATAGATGCCAACAGTCCCCACAGCGAGGCTGGGTGGGAGGAGAAACATGATCATGTAATCTGAAACCATGGAAAGCACCTTTAATCCATGAGGAAAATAATGACTGATTTGTGATCTATGAAAAACTGTGTAGCCGTTAAACCCTTTCTTTCGTTTACAAATGCATAAGGAAATTAGAGTAAAAATAATATTTACTTAGTATACATGTAGAACATTTAAAATTCAGAGATTTAAGCTATTTTGAGGAGGGGAGGGGGTAAAATTCCAATCATGAATAATAATTATTTTTCCCCTGTCCCTCGCCACACCCTTTCCCATGTTTGTATTTATCAATCTCTCGATGTCATAATTCAGAATACCACTGAAGAGATTTCATTGCCACAGAATTTGTGGGGGGATAGCTTCCTCCTTCTCATTTCCACATCTCCTATATACGTTATCTTGCCTTCCTTTGCACAGTAGGTTTGGCTGTGTCCAGAAGATCTCAGATGGCAGCAGAGTCCCTATCCTCACGTACACTTACTCCAACTCACTCTATTCACGCTTAAGTTTCACTTCTAGTGTTAAATTACTTGTCATCCCTTATCTGTACTTTCATTTTTGTTGGCTGATTTCTTTGGATTGCCCACTTGTGAAAAATATCTTGTGGGCTTATCACTGGAGGACAAAAGACAAGACAATCTTCAGTGCACTCGGGTGCCTAAATGAATGCCAAATGCCAGGATGACTAATTAAGAAGTGATATGATGGGTCACTGTCTATAAAACCCATTTGCATCTGCCATTCATGTGGTGGTGTGTGAACCAAATACACAGGGAACTGTGTACTTCATGCAGTAACTACAGGGTAATTAGTATACTTATGTGTGAACTAGGTTGTTGGAAAACAGCGAGGTCAGTTAGCTCAAGCATGATCATGAAAGGCATGTGTGTTGGAAGCAGAAGTGAAGACTGCCAAGAGTTGAAAACTTCATTCCTTGGGCAAACTTGCATAGGGAAGAGCAATGGGTTCTTATCTTAGGAAGTCACCAAAGAAACACAAAGATGAACTTTCCTAATGGTTTTCCCTGAACCACAGGCAGCAGTTGACTTGTAAAGTCCTAACATAGTAGAGGAAGACAATGCATACTTGCGTTTACTAAATAGGATCAAGAAAGCTTAAATCAGTGGTTCTTGAATTTTCTCAGATATCAGAGGGCTTACTAACATAGAGGTTACTGGCCCACACTCAGAGTTTGCGGTATGGTACTGAGAATTTACACTTCAGTGAGCTGCTAGGTAGAGCTCTGTTGTAGATCTGAGAACCACGGTTTGAAGACCAATGACTTACAAGAGAAGATGCAAGAGATCTCAGAGAAAAAGAGGAAAACTCTGGAGACCCCATAGCCGGACCATAAGGCCTGAATCAAAGCTCTTCAAGAGATCTTGGCAATCTTTTAGTTAGGCTCTTGTTTCACACACGAGGACAGAGAAGCCTAATTTAAGTGTTTTAATGGAAAGATGAAGTCAGTGGTGAACTGTATCCAATTCCAAGTTGCTGTAAGTGTTACCACAGATCTACACACACACACACACACAAATACACACACACACACACAGGATATAATACAGACACACATTCATACACACAAGTAAAAATAGGCTCACAAGTTTAACTATGACAGTTATCTTGGGTATGGTAGTGCAAACCTGTAATCCCAGCTATCCAGAATGCAAAGTTTAGGTGAATCACTGCTGAACAAAACCAAATGAGAAAATGTACATGAAACCCCGCCTCAACCAACAACCGGACACTGGCTGCAGGGAAAAGCATGAGACTCTATCTGAAAATTTAATAAGGCAAAAGAGGACTGGACACTTGGCTCAACTCATGTAGAAGAGCACTTACCTAGAAAGTACAAGGCCCCAAATTCAAACCCCAGTAACACACACCACACACACACACACACGAATGAAAGAATGAATGTATTGCTAAGCACTCATCCAAACCTTCTCATTTCCTAGGATTATCCCAGAGGATTGCAGGCATAATATTCTTCAAGAAACAGTGCTCTTGAGCAAGAGAAGCAATGCTTCACATTGGAAAGAACAGGGTAACACATTTTCTTGGAAATTTTTTTTACATAATACTTCCGCAGGCTTTGATTATTCATTCCCAAAAGATAGATGAGGTAGCAGTCATTTCCTCTTTTTTTTTTTTTTGAAAAACCATAGGATGTGCCTCCTTATTTATTTTATCTATAGGTAGGGTGATATTAAAATTGAGCTCAGTACAACTAAAGATAATAAAAATATAATTTAAAAAGCTGATCTCACAGAATTATTTGGAGAGTAAATAAGATACAAAAGCAATTTGAATAGTAAAGTATTACATGGAAGATAGTTGTTAAAGGCATTAAAGTAAAAAGCTGAAAAATAACTAAGCAAAAATCAGGAGTGGTTCTGTGGTGAAAAGCTTGCTTAGCAAGCACAAGACTTGGAGGTTCAAACTCCAGTACTACTGAAAATAGGGAAGGAGAAAAAAACAAATTTACCCTCCTCAGCTCCAAAGTACTTAAACCAGGATTACTAACTAACTCCCAATCTGAAACCACATTAAATATAATACAGACTGAGCTACATGGCTTTCTTGGAAATATCTTCTCTAATCTCTGCCCCCCAGGACATATCCTGCTTCTTCAGAGCTGTAATTAAATTGAGGGCTGGAAACCAGACAATTTTGACTTTCTGAGCTTCCCTTTCTTTTATCAAAGCTGGGGGAAAATGACGTTTTAATGAAGAAAACGGACAATGGTATGTTTACCCTCCACTCTCCCCTCCACCACCAAAGAGGACCCCTGGAGTGGGACAAAGAAAATACAGAAGACAGAGGCCTCAAACCCAGCAAGCAGGGCTTGTGGAGGAGCAGCGCTCACTGTGGACAGGAAAGGAGGCGCCAGATAACTAAAGATTCTCCTTGGAAAGGAACCCTTTCAACCAAGAACTTAAGACTCTTTCTGCCTTTGAAAACATCCCAACGCTGTTAATCACACCTACCTCAATCAATGCGTATTGAGCCACAAGAGTCCGGCTTTCACTGTCCCTAGGACGTTGGGTTTCATGAATGGACTACACATGGAAGAAGATAATTAGAACATAGGAAAATGAACATTGTGGGCAAGAGCTGTCATCTCAATGTGGGCAAATTAGTAAGTGTCTGAATTATGGTCACCTGAATTATAAGAGGCTTTCTAGGCCAATTGATGTCTTCTAGAAGATCTGGCCTCAAGCCATTCCATTTGCATGTGTATATCTAGACCTGATTAGAGAATTTTCTGGAAAGTTTGTATATCCAAGGAAGCTTCCATCAATAAGGTACAAAGTAATAAAAAAAATACATTTTCCAGGGGAAAAATAATAATGTTAGCCTGGTCTTACCATGTTGTAGGGAAAGTATGTTAAAGAAGAAAATGCGTAGTAATGAGCCTGGAATGCTAGCATTCAAACAGAAGCTGGGTGACCTAGGACTACAAGCCTAAGGCTACTGTCATCCGAAGACTCCAGTCACCAAAGGCTCAGGGACACCCAGAGGCCTGCACCCAGCCCCAGCTCAGTACATCAATAATTATGTCTCCTTACAATTCCTTCGGGTCTGGGTCACTCACCTCTTTCCCCAAACCAACTCTTCCAGCAGGCTCTTTTTCCTAGTAATTACTTTAGGATTCCCACGTCCAACAGTTTCAACATCTCAGTTTTTTGTTTGGTTTGGTTTGGATGTGTGTGCTATTACTGCAGCTTAGAACAAGGTCTTGCATTCTCACTTAGGTGTTTTGATCAAGGCCAGTGTTCTACACTGAACCATACCTCTTCTAGCTTCTTGCTAGTTAATTAGAGATAAGAGTCTCACAGATTTGTCTACCCAGCTGACTTCAAATCATGATCCTCAGATCTCAGCCTCCTACATACTTAGGATTAAAGGTATAAGCCACCAGAACCCAGCTTTTAATATCTTTTTTTAAATTTACCTTTTATATACCTTCCTTTTATCATAATAGTTAGACTCCAGATAGATTTTACTTTCTTTTGTAGTGTCTAGAGAAAAGAACCTTCCTAACTACCTACTTACTTCCACTCATGCATTGATTCTTTCCTTCCTTCTTTCCCCCATCCTTCCCTCGCTCCCTCCCTCCCTTCCTTCCTTATTGAATAAAACATTGAGCAAAAAATTGATAGTCAATTAGGAAAAGTTAGCCATCTATAGAAGCTATTACAAGAAAACAATAAGGTCAGAATTCACATAAGCACCTCTATCTACAACTTACACATTTTCTTTTTATATTCTTCAGTCTTTAAAAAACAGAAGCCACTGTGCTGAGAGCCTTCCTAGAATCCAGCCCCAGCTGACTTAGATGTCTCACCTATGAGCCACCAAAAATGAAAATCCTAGCCAGGTGCCAGTGGCTCACACCTGTAATCCTAGCTACTCAGAAGGCTGAGGATTGAAGTTCACAGCCACCCCCAGAAGGAAAGTCCATTTGACTCTTATTTCTAAATAACCACCCAAAAGTAGAAATGGAGCTATAACTCAAGTGGTAGAGTGCTAGCTTTGAACAAAAATGCCTAAGGACAGTGCCCAGGCCCCAAGTTCAAGCCACAGACTGGCACCAAAAGAAGAAAAGAAAAGAAAAAGAAAAACAAATGTACAAATCCTGACTGTGCTGATGTTCTACCTAGGATCCTGTGATTTGATGACAGGAACAGCCATTCATCTCTATGCTCCTGACATTGATCATGGAGCCTGATATGTATACAGAAAAGGAAGAAAGGAAAGTGGGAAGGGAGGGAGGGAGGGAGGGAAGGAGGGAGGGAGGGAGGGAGAACCATGAAAGAAAAACCATAGAAAGTGGAGGAACCAAAAAAGGACTAAGTATTCATTTCCAATAGGGGGATAAGGCAATTTTCATGGAGGGGATGGTATTTAAGCAGAGCATTGAAGCATGAACAGGATTTCCACAATTTGAAAGATCAAGGGGTTGGGGAAAGAGGGGCCCACAGGATTACTTTTTATAACCTCACTAATTCTCTCCACCTGTAATCTATTACTTGTCCAAAAATAATCTTTCTTATATCCTAGCTGGAATAATTTTTCACCAAGTTATTTTTTCCTTCCTTTGGTAAACAACCCTCAGGGATGCCATGCTATTTGGCACAATAAAATTCAAGGAGGGTAGCCTGCATTTGAAAGGTCTGGCTAGTATTCCCCAACATCCTGCCGCCTCCCTCACCAACCCCCCACCCCACCACCCCCCCTCATCGCCCCAACTCTGATGTTTGTTCTAAGCCATTCTGCACCAATCAGGCCCTTCTGTCCCCTGCACCCTCAATGTCTTACTTAGCATCCTCTCACTCTTCATTCTGGGACACATTCCTCTACCTTTCTGCCACACTGGCATTACAATCCTGTCTATAAAAAATCCTGTCCTCTTTGTGCTCCCTCCCCTCTTAAAGGTCTTCTTCCAGAAACCCTAACAAAGCCATTCTTTTCACTACTTAATCCTGGGTTATATTTTCTAGACACAAGTTCTCTCTGTGTGTGTCTCTCTGTCTCTGTCTGTCTGTCTGTCTGTCTCTATCTCTCTCTTCGAAGATACCTAGAGGCTAGGATCATGGAGGCTTTTAACTGTACAGACTAGCTACCCTTTTCATTGTGTTTGCCTTAATTTTGTAATCCCAGGGTTTCTTCATGCTTATCAGCCCTCTGGGTTTTGCCCCTCATCTAAGTCCATTAATTCCCATCAGAAACCAGAATTGTGAAAGACATTTTGAGAGATAGAGGGCTGAAAGCCTCACCACACACCACAGATGCAGGGCCTGGAGAATGCGTCACCTAACCTTTCCCAGCCTCTGCCCTTGTGTCCCACTGTTGGGTGTCTGAGATTGAGAGTGAATGCTTTCCAATGGGAAACTGTAGCAGGAGTTGTCTTTTTGTCCCCCCATCCTTTGGTCCCTATTGTATGTCCAGCTGCACTGGAGCTTGCTGCTAATCAAAGCCAGAGATTCTCATACACAAACAAACACAGCATTGTGGCCTCCCCTGGGGCTGGAACAGAGCAGTCCAACAAATAATTTGGTCAGGTGATAGCAGGCTCAAGTATCAGGCTAAGCAGCCCTCTTCTCAGCACAGGCATGGTGAACCACTGTGCCAAACTAACCCAGGCCTGGGAAAACACTGGAGAATGGAGAAGTAGGCAAGGACATGCAATCCAAGATTTCTGGACTGATGACAGCATTCACTATCCGATTGACTGTATCTTCCAGACTGGAATGGAGTACAAATTAATGACATGGTGTGACATCCAATTCCTAGATGGTGGCTAGGGAGAAGTAGGAAATATTGAACTAAAATGATATGAAGAGTCACTGGGGTCTTGTCTCCGACATGAGAGAGAAGGAATATGGTACTGACAAAAATTGTGGTTAGATGTATTTGAGCTACAACCTCAATTCCACTTCTTCTTCATCTTTTAGTCTGTTAAAGTAGTTGTACAAAGGAGTTTTCATTTAACAAAGGAATTTATGAATACAATATAGGTTTATCAATGTCACTCCTTTCAGTGCTGTTACCTATTCCTTCCCTCCCCACCCATCTCCTTCCTCATTCTTCTTAATATTGTAGAACATACATGGAAATGATACTGCATTCTCCCCCCTTCTCCTCTTCATTCCTTTACCCCTTATCCCTTTGCCTCCATTCCATCCCTTTCCAGTACCCACTTTCTAGTGTTCTATTTTGCTGAATTTAGTTCTACTTCTAATGAGTTTGTGATCTTCAATGACCAACCTAAGAATCCTAAAGACCCAGTTCCTTCATTTAGGAAGACAAAAAAATCCTACCCCAAAGAGCTGTGGGGAGAATTTGGCCCCCGCACTAAGTGTGCCTCCCATAATATCCAAAAGCACTTCATAAATATTATCTCTCATTGTTTTATTAATGTTGATAAATGGTGCTCAGCAAAGATGATTAGGAAGTAGTAAGAAAAGAATGCAAGATCTTCAGTTTCCAGAGATATCTAGTAATACGGGACACAATTACCTCCTACCCTGGCAGTTTCAAGGGATAATACCTAATGTTACTGGTGGCCCCTAAACTTTCATGTATTGTCCCAGGTCCCCAGAGCATTGCAAAAGACAGAGATGTCAACGTCCAGCATGAGGACAGGATACCAGATGGGTTGCACACAGTAATCCCGTGTCTCTGGGGGCCTGGTCTCTGGGGTCCTGGTCTGTGGGGGCCTCCTACAAGTGTATACATGGAGGATATTTCCAACAGTGGTAATAGCAGAACCAAAATAACAAAGAAATCATAACAGATACAATAGTAATAACAATAAAGCAGAAATAATGAAGAACTAGTAAGGCAAGAGATGCCAGACAATGATGGCTCAGGTAAGCATTTGTGGCTAGGGTTGCTAGAGGCAAGCAAAAGGATGGATAGAAATTAAGAAAGAGGCTTCTCTAATTCTCCACAATGGCAAACATGGAGGGCATACCTACTGCTTTGCAGTTCAGACAGTGATAAGGTGGAAGAACTGCATGTAATGGGCTACCAATAGATTTAAAAAGTGATGTTCAGTGAAAAGATACAGGGCCATGAATACTGTGACTTCCTTTAAATAATAAAGACTAGTGACCCACGATGAATTGGTAACAGATGTTACTTTCATAGAACAACTTCCAAAAGGGAACAATACCAGCTAGATACTCTCTTGTGTGCTGTATTATCAGAGCTACAGATTTGCTTTAGTAAAAACCAATTAACACTTCTAGACTTTTTTTTTCTGGTATGTACTTAAATGTCCCTCATTTGCACATGACACTTCTCTGTCAGTTTTGCTCATCCTTATTTCAGTAAAAAGTCATGCATACTTATCTGATAAATCAGCTCCCTGGTTTCTCATTTGCCCCCTTGCTTGTAAAGCCTTGCCCATTGATCTGTGTCTCTCTCTACTCTTCCAATCAAAGGTGCCTAGTCTCTCTTTTAGGTCTAAAAAGATATTCTCAAGGAAAAAAAGTTGTGGGTTCTTTTTGTTTGTTTGTTTGTTGCTTAAATGTCACCAAGAATTGAGATAAGCAAAACCATGTAAAGTTAGAAAATCAACAAAACTGCTTCTATGGGGGCGGAGGAGTAGGAACAGCCTCTAAATCTTAGACTTATCTTCCTTGCTAAAGAAACACTAAAATCACCTTGTGAAGGCAAGGCATATTCTCCAATCTTGTATCTGCTTCCAACTGCTATTGCTCAAAGCCTAATGGTGGATAATGATGGGACTGTAACACCTTGGCACAGACTTAACATCAGATAAGGAAGGAGTCAATCTGAGACAGAAGATGCTAAGTGTTGTGTTTGATGTTCATAATTAGGTGAGCCTTTTTGACAGAAATGGGTTAATAGAAGCATGTTAGGCCCAAGTCTAACCTCTTTTCTAAATGTTAAAACAGGATGTTCAACATTCCACAGTATAGCTGGGAAACAGCAGTCAGGGTAGATCATCACAAGCCCAGGAAATTGACAGATCAAAGCCAGCCCTGGGCTGACAGGACCCAGAATGCTGACAGACCAATGAGAGGCCTGGGCTGACAGGACCCAGAAAGCTGGCAGGCCAATGAGAGGCCTGGGCTGACAGGACCCAGAAAGCTGGCAGGCCAATGAGAGGCCTGGGCTGACAGGACCCAGAAAGCTGGCAGGCCAATGAGAGGCCTGGGCTGATTGGACCTGCTGTGAACCTCCCTTTGGAAAGGAGCAACTCCAAGAAAGGTGGAAAAGACGCGGGTGCAGACTGGGTGAGCAATGTTAGGAAGAATGGGTTCCAGGGATCAGACTGTTGAGCTCAGAGTCCTGCACTCGTGACTGGGCCCATCCTGGCTGAGGCAGGAAGTATTTACCATCATTGCTGCTACTACTTTGTCTTCGGAGAAGAGCATGATGGAAATGGAGATGTCTTGACCAATGAAGTCAGACTGATTTCATGGGACTCTTATTGCTGGAGACATCTGAAGCCCAAGAGACTTAGAAAGTGAGTGAGGCAGTTGCTTTCCAGAGACATTTCCCAAGGAGCAGCCTCAAAGCTGATGGGTCCCAAGGACCAAATGGAACATTTCCCTCCCATTTGTCTACCATGGGAAAGCCTCATCACCCCAGCTAGTAGCATTTTCTGAGGCCTAGAGTTCCTCTCTCTAAACAAAGGGCTTCTCTCTTTCTCATTCTTGGATGTTTTCCCTAAGGCCTCACAGTTCAAATCCACTTTTATTTTTATTGCGCTTGCCTTTGAAGTTAATGGCTCTCATTTCACCTCTTGAGACAGAACATCTCTAGTTGCGATCTTGGGAACCCACAGTTAGCCTGCATTTAGGAAATGTGGATCTGTTTAAAGGGGAATTGGTTATAAAAAAAAAAAATCCATGTCGCTTTCTAAACTGCTTTTGATCTACTTCTCCACACCAAATTCATTCACCACAGCCTTGAAGTCTATCTACAAATGCCCAGATACGACCTATCAGAAGGGAAACTGTGATTCCCTCTCCATTAGACTAAAACACTATTCTTTTAAAAAGCTAAAACAAAACAAACAAACAAAAAACACTTGAGAACCAAGTTGGTGGGAATCTTAACACTGGCATAGACAATAAAGGCGTTTGACTTTCACCTCTCCTCTGTGATCAAGAAAGTGATTTCCAAGCCCAAATTTGATCCGACTTACTTTCAACTGGAGCCAATTGTACACTAGTCATTCCAAATAATAACAGAGAGAATAAATAACACCCTGAAAGCTGCCAAACCCTGGAGTGTCAGGCATCAAAGAGGTTTGCACCCTGGAGCTGACCCACCTAGAACAGTGCATTTGCCCCAGCCCTGAAGTCCTCAGCAGCTCTGAAGTTTCCCAGGCTCCTAGGCCCAGCTGACATGGTGGAGGGGCCCAGGCAGAGACACACAGATGTTCTTCCCCAGCAAGACTTTCACCCTTGGGTACATGGAAAGAAGGGTCGTTCCCGCTAAGAATGGAACACTGTGTTGATTCCACTTAACCTTTACTTGGCACAGGCTAAACTTCTCAAGATTATTTCTTCTTATCTACACAAGTCCTTTGCTAGGAGAGAGAATTTTGTTGTTGTTGTTGTTGTTTGCTGCATGGATTTTTATTTGTACTTTTCTATTTCCAGGTCGTTACATGGAAACTCATAGAATTACGACAGCATTTGTGTGATCCTCATGTGCCATATCAAGCTCAATAAATGGAATTTTCCTCTTAATTGGCTCATTTTGTACAAATAGATGCATATGTTAATATATGTGTAGTTATTAACGATATTGTATGCATCGATCATAGTGTTGAGAGAAACAGACATAATTACCCTGTAAGAGTATATCAGTCTATTCTAAGTTCTTACATAAAACTGAATAACTTGAACACTGAACACATAATTTTCTAGAGTAGGAAAACTATAATGCATTCCTTCACGTGTATTATTGTTTTCCTCATAACAAACATAACAATGAAAATAAAACTTTCATTATTTTTCAAGTGGTTAAATTAACCAACCTGTTTTCTCAAGTTTGACATGGATTGAGCTCCGTTTGAGATCCTATATATGTCTAGAGACATTATCCAATAATGAAACACACATTGTGAGACAAAGAAAAAGGGTCAGGTAGGAAGGCTTTGTGTCATTGCTGCAAGACTTAATCATGGATGCTTATTTAAAATAATCTAAACAATTACCTGTGTTCTTCCAGAAGCTTTCTTCCAGAAGCTTCAAGCTCCTTCATTTGAAGCCCATCTACGCAAATGCACCGTACCCAGAAGGCACCTGCACACAACACCTGATCAGTTGATGGATGGATGGTCATAACACCTGATGAGCTTATGCTCAAAAGAAAAGCGACCAGATAGTTCTGCTGTTGGAGGCAATGACCCTATAGCTAGGATGAGTAAAGGCCATATTCTCAGAAAATCATGAAGGTCATTACGAAAACATTATTCTAAAGTCACTTCTATTTATTAGCCTAGATGACTTTCTCTATTACCAGACTACGTTCCTTATTGAATAAATCTAGACTCTTAAGGCCATAGAAAGCTCTGATTCTTCTCTGGGCAGTCTAATGTCTTCGAGGGCGTCACACGCAAGGATGATACTCACTCCTGCTCTACTTCCACGATGGTATGGAAGGGAAAACAGTTGATACAAGTTCACACTAAGAAAAGAGTGACAGTATGAACCCCAATGATAATACAAAGCACCTATGACCATCTTTGGACATTAAGAACAGAGTATACTCAAACACTTTTCATCATGCATTTCATGCAAATGAAGAAAGCAACATTTGGGTCCCATATTGCTTTGCTAGGGGAAGACGTCAGCAGGAGCAATTTTCAGGCTGACCCTGCCACACAGAGCTATGTATCTGTACTCCTAAGGAGGCACCAGAAATGCCAATGGCAATCAGGAGGTGTGTGCAAAATGTCTGCCTTAAATAATCAAACATCATAACTTCCTAGGCCTGAAGATGCAGGAGAAGCTTTTCCATGAATCCAGACGCACTATTGTCAGTGACTCTCCTGGCTTTTTTTTTATCAAGCTGTGGACCTGGTGAAGAGTTCTGCTCTCTCTGTTCTCTCCAGTTTCTTTAACCAAACTAAATGTCTTGTAACTCAACATGAATAAAGCCCTCAGGTCAGCAGATGCCTGAAAGCACCAAGAGACTGATTGGTCCAAACCTGCTTTTTGTTGTTGTTGTTGTTTGTTCTTAGGCTGGTTCTGAGGCTTGAACTCAGGGCGAAGACCCTCTCCCTTAGCATTTTCATTCAAGGTTGGCTCTCTACCCACCTGAGCCACACCTTCAGTGCCAGATTTTTGCTGATTAATTGGACATAAGAGCCTCATGGACTTTCTTGCCCAGGCAGGCTTTGAACCGTGATCCTTAGATCTCAGCCTCATGAGTGACTAGGATGACAGGCCTGAGCCACTGGAGCCCAGCTTAGAGAATCTGCACATTACGAGAAGCCCACGGATGACATACAGGGGAAGGGTCAGGGCAGCACAGCTTTTGTGTAAACAACAGTAGTAAGGACCTACACTTAGGGGGAATGCCTGAAAAACATGTGATCTGCACCTTGTAAGACTCTTGGTGAGGAATTCTAATACAGTATTTAATCAATGAAATCATGACTGGTTTTGTTTAACTTCCCTTAGAATTATCTTCTTGCTATTTTTTTTAAACCATGACAGATTTCCTTTTCTTCATTCCCTTCACACATCTTCCCTCCTTCTCGCTTCACTAGGTCAACCTTACCTCGAGGCATCTTAAGCAATCTCTAGGCATTTGGAGAAAGTAAACCTGACATCAGTAAAACTGGGGAATGAGAGAAATAAAAATTGCCCCTGCTGGATTTTCATAATAGTGTTTAGTGTAATGGTTTACAGTTGACCAGTGTTACAATGCAGCCCTTGACCTTTACCACCACCTCTCGGGTGAGCAAAGCAGGGAAGGCCATCATCGTGTTCAATTTAGATCTAAACACCTAAGCTTCCAGTAGATTTGAGGGTGCACTGGGCAGTAAGCACAATGGTGATGACACGCTGATTCCTGGCTTGGTGGTACAATGGCTCACACCTGTAATCCCAGCCACACCAGAGTCAAAGATGGAGAAGATTTAGATTCCGGGCCAGATTCGGCTAAAGTTAGAAAACCCCATCTCAACTAATGAGCTGGTCATTGTGGTGTTTGCTGGTGAAATCCCCTATGTGGGAAATATAGGTAGAATAGTGTTCCAAGGCCAGTCTCAGACAAAAACATAAAACCCTTTCCAAAAACAAACAACAAAAGTAATAAAGGGCTGGGGATATAGCCTAGTGGCAAGAGTGCCTGCCTCGGATACACGAGGCCCTAGGTTCGATTCCCCAGCACCACATATACAGAAAATGGCTAGAAGTGGCGCTGTGGCTCAAGTGGCAGAGTGCTAGCCTTGAGCGGGAAGAAGCCAGGGACAGTGCTCAGGCCCTGAGTCCAAGGCCCAGGACTGGCCAAAAAAAAAAAAAAGTAATAAAGACTGAGGAGGCGTGTGGCTCAAGTGGTAGAGCAAGTGCCTGGACATTAAGCATTAGACTCTGAGTTCAAATCTCCCATACTACAAGGAAGGGAGGGAAGGAGGGAGAGCAGGAGACATTCACTGTTTCCTGAATCCAAACATTAATCTCCTCTGGACCAAAGCCTCCATCAGCAGAGGTCAAAAAGGTCACAGCTGTGGGCTTCACTATGTCAGCAAGAAGGTAACTAAACTCTGGATTGGGGGCCCCTGAAAGCAACATGTTCTCCAAGACCCTGTGGAAAACAGTCTGTTTGGGAGATCTTATATACCAAACACCCGAGGCCTTGGATATATGTGTATGCTCTGTTTCTTTTCACAGTACTGCAGTTAGAGCAAAGGAGAGAACGATCTGGGAGGTAAAAACCTTTTCCTTATTGTTTAAAGGGATGAAAATTGACACACAAGAGTAATGACTCAATATATTTGATGCTCTAATGTTAGACTGATGGGGCAAAAACATGTAAGGGGTCATTCGTGTACAGAGTTTGTGTGCTACCTCTGGTGCCCCAATTCTAACTTTTTAAGTAAGGATGTGAAGATGAGACCCAGGCCTCTGAATACTCAACCATGAGTCCTCAATCTGATTGCAAAGCATTGGTGACAGGGAGCCATTGCTGGATTTTATATGCACATTGGACTTGAGATTTGAGGTGAGAAAAGTGTGGGGGGGGTATCATCATTTTATTAGACAGAAATGGTATTAGGTAATAAAAGAGAAAAAAATACCCAAACTAAGGATCTGACAACCTTTGTTCTATTATCATTGGAAGGGCTACTTTACCTTCTCTAAGTCTTTCTCATTTAAAAGAAAAGTCCTACTTAGCCTACCTTAGTAGAATTATAAAAATATGACTGAGAAATAAATGTGAAAACTACTGATAAGTAAAAGCCTCAAAGCTATGTGGGAGTTATGAGGGAAACAAAGCTTTGAGTGATCAGACTTGTTGCTTTGGAACAATACAGTTGGCTGAGTAAGCAGAAACAATGAGATGTTTAAAGAGACTGAAGTAAGTACATGATGACTAGGAGACATTTCAGAAAGCTGGTTGATCCACACAGCCTTTGGAATGAAGGAAGAGCAGGGCAGAGTTGTAGAAAAGTCTCCAGTGGAGGACCCTTGGGCTCTTCTAGGAAACTAGCACTAAGTGATAGTAAGGCAAGGAGACTGGGTATCAAAGCTAGACAGAAGACGATTATAATGGGCAAAAAGAATGAATGATATTCAAGGTCAACTATTTAGTTTTTCATTCAGTTTTCAGTGGTTAACTTGGTATCTTCAGTGGTCCTGTGCAAAATACTACAGTTCTCAAGTCGAATGGGGAAGATGCCTCAAAGAGTATGGGGGCATTTTCCCAGTGAAAGTCGAGGTTGCTTCAACCCCTGCTCTGTGTGTGTGTGTGGGGGGGGGGGGAAGAGACTTAAAAATGTCCCATTTAGAAATTGGCAGGCCAAGGAAGATAAAACAATAGACAGAGGGGCTGGGAATATGGCCTAGTGGCAAGAGTGCTTGCCTCGTATACATGAGGCCCTGGGTTTGATTCCTCAGCACCACATATACAGAAAATGGCCAGAAGTGGCACTGTGCTCAAGTGGCAGAGTGCTAGCCTTGAGCAAAAGAGAAGCCAGGGACAGTGCTCAGGCCCTGAGTTCACGGCCTAGGACTGGCCAAAAAAAAAAAAAAAAATAGACAGAGAAGTTAGGGGAAAAAAATCAGATCATAGTAAAGCAGTAAAAATAATGATAAAAGATAAGCATAAAAAGGCAGTATTAGGGGCTGGGAATGTGGCTTGGTGGTAGGGTGCTTGCCTAGCATGCATGAAGCCCTGGGTTTGATTCCTCAGTACCACAATAAACAGAAAAAAGCCAGAAGTGGTGCTGTTGGCTCAAGAGGTAGAGTGCTAGCCTTAAGCAAAAAGAAGCCAGAAGCCAGGGACAGTGCTCAGGCCCTGAGTTCAAGCCCCAGGACTGGCCAAAAAAAAAAAAAAGGCAGTAATAGTGCACAGTGCTGTTCTGCAGTGAGTAAAGGAAAAAGTATAAAAAGCCATTGGTTTCATGAAATGACCCCTGATTTTTAAAGCATTTTTCTTCAGAGATGGGTAGGGGGAAATGATGAACATTCGTTGATTGGTACCTTTCAATGAATTTCTCCTATAGTGCTCCATAAGTTACACTTCCATACATTTCACCAGCTTCACTTACCAAATGCAAAGTGTTTGAAGTTGCAACACCATGAACCTCTAGAGAAAAGAAACTGGCTGTATGTCTTAACTCTGCTCCACTGTCCGGCATAGCATCATTAGATGCCTCGTGTATGGATAATTGTTGGACCTGGGTATGATGGAGCCGAGAAACCCTAGCTGTGCCCCTCCGCAGAGGATGAGAAGCTGAAAGGAGAATAAAGTCAACATTTATTGTAAGCTGAATGTGTAAGTTGATGACTTAAAGGCTCTGAATCCCACAGGCAACCCATCTTGTTGAGCAGGAAGAGAGAACATTGGCACTGACAACAGGGTTGAGTGGTCGAGCTCCGCAGACTGTCAAAATATCAGCCTGCAACATCCAACCATCCAGGAACTCTAAGTAAGGCTGACCCCCATGGGCCATCACAAAACCACGGGACAAAGCATCATGGGTCTTGTCGGATGGCACTCAAAACTGGGTTAATAAAAGGGGAATACAAGGAAATAAAGGAAGGGGAAGAATAAAAGTTGGAAGAAACGAGAACAAAACGTTAGAGGCGCAGCGCGCTGTTTGTGTTTTAAAACGATGTTGCAGCTTTTGCTAAGAGTAATTCTTGATGATAAAAAGAATATCTATCCTAAAAATTAAAAGTGAAGGAAGGGGTGGATTAGGAGGGGTAGGTGAATGTTGAAAGGGGTGACATTGATCAAGAAGCACTGTATTCATAAACTGCTTGGTTGTGTGGCAACACCTTTGTACAACTACTTAAAGACAATAAAAATATGCAAAAAAGTGTAATTCTTAGTACTATGACTCATTTTGTTTCAAGACAAATAGATAGCAATACATTTTCCTGATAGTTGGTATGCATGAAGTTTAAAAATCCAAGAGTTCTGCTTTTTAGCAAACCCAATGGTGAACTTCTTTTCATCTAAAGGGGTACATTAAATAAACCCATGGTGAAAAAATGACTCCAAACCTAAAGACCTCTGAGGAAAAATACCATTTTATTATTTAAAATATCTCAGCAAGAACAGTTGGCTATATTTCTTGTCTATAACCCTCAGAGATTGGTGGTATGATCAACATAACTGAATTTATTAATAATACCATAATTATACTGGCCTTGGCTAACATTTCATCATAGCTACCCTTTTAAGCTGAAGAATCTTCAATTCTTATCAAACACATTCTATTTCATGACCTAGAGAGACTGCGATGCCAATTACAAAAACTGCCACATACAAGACTGGCTTGAAGTAGATGGGAAAAAATAGCCCAATGAGTGGAAACCTGAATTAGCCATGACTATCAAGAACAAAACAGCTTTCTAAAGGGAAACCATGATCCAAATTCTACTCAAGCCAACTGACTGTGGAAGGAAGGAAATAGCAGACCCAGCTCATAAAAAAAAAATAAATAAATAAATAAAATGAAGGTCCCAAGGCCCTCATCTAAACATTACCGCCATTCCCAAGATGGTGGCATGGTTTTGTTCCAACAAGAGACAACAGGTCTTCAAATTATTCATTAGACCAACAGCCAGAGGAGAAGGCATTAGGGAGAGGCCCAGCTCAACACCAGCAGAGCCTGGAACACAGGCAACTCAAGGGTTGTGTTCAACGGGATCTGCAGAGTGAATCAGACATGAAAGTGGGTGAGCAGGGCCCAGACATGGAGCACAGTCATGCTTCCGTCACACGGGGTGTGGGCAATGTGTCTTCAGAGTGGACCTTACCTTCTGTAGAGACGTCAAGGCCAATGCTCTTAGCTTGTGGCAGCCATATTATAAACAAAAATCATTTAGAAGAACTGTCCTGTATATTCTAAATGATGACTTCCTTTCTGAACAAGCCAGCAAAAACTCTATTTCCTCAGAATAGTAATAAAAATCACCGTATCACAAGTAAGAATAGAATCAGAAAGCAAGTGAGAATGACACTTAAATGAGAAAGCGTGGATATCACTGAAGGGGGAAATAAAAACTAATCAAATTGCCAAAGTTGTTCAAGAATCTTCGTTTTCTCACATTATTTTAAATGACTGGGTTTTGTGAAAATTCAAACCAGGCCATTGGTTTTCCCCACAATTAAAAACAGAATGTCATTAAACAAACAACAACAAAACTCAGGTCTTTCTACACACTGCTGTATATGAAAACCATATAAGGTATATGAAAACTTTCAAAAAGTTTTTTATCCCAAATTTCATGGAAAACAGACACAGGGGCGCAAACATTATATATGCTATAATATATATAAAACATTTCTCTGTGTATAGTTAAATCCATTTGTATTCTTCTCCGTAATAACTCACTTAAAAGTTACTAAAAGCTCATATATTAACAGTGGCTTCATGACTTGATACTCTACTTTTGAGAACATAATTAATTGTCCAGCCAACAACTGTGATCCAGTACCTCAAGGTTGGGTACATTTTTTACTCAGGCAGGTCCTCAACAGGGCATGTGAACAGTAGAAGAAAGATTACCTTCTAAAGACCTGCCATACACTTAGAGAATGGAAACAAGTAAAGTTTCTTCAAGCACAAAATAATGGTATTATTAGTGTTTTTAAGGGAAAAAAAATAAGATATTTTTTAAAAATCTCATTCTCTAATTTAAAAGAGAAAGTGCAATTGCTGCCACTTAGGAATAATTCACATCCCAGAGGGTACAACAGACACTATGCATTCTCATTTCCTTTGAATTTAACATAATAAGTGTTTTCGATGATTTGGCCTTCGAGGCACATAATTTCCTTAAAACACTACATAATGGAGATGGAAAATACAAGTTTCATTTTCTATGTGGTCCGACTTCTCCTTAATTTCCCTCTCATTACCCTTAAATATTCCTACAAATCAATGCATCTGTGGATGATCAAAGGCCTGAAATGGGCTTTGCAGCCTCCTCCACCCCACACTGCCTGCGCTTGTGAAACCATTCCCTTAGTTCATTAGTCCAAAAGCTTTTCTTGGTAGTTCCTCGATCTACTCCCAGGCCCTTCCCGCCAACACACACACACACACACACACACACACACACACACACACACACACACACACACTTAAGCTGCAGGAGTGAAAAGAACCCCAAGGAGGAGAGATCTGAAAAAGAACTTGGATATTCCTGCTCATTGTTCTTTCCCTCCTTTCCTAGCTCCCTCCCTTCACATCTGTTTTCACTCTATCCCTAAATACACAAAGCAACTGTTAACCACCAGACAGGAGGAATGAGTTAGCTAAAGTGTGCATAAAGTCTGCATGTGTTCGTGTGTGCGATGTGTTGAGATAGGTTGGGGCGGGGGGTGAGAAAGGAAGTTTTATGCGTTGTGCATTAGGTAAGGAGTTGCATATATTCCTTCCCCAAAACGAAGGCCCTCTTTTGTTAACTCAGTAAAAAAAAAAAAAAAAAAAAAAAAAAAAAAAAAAAAACCACTCAAATTCTGAATTATCTGGCGGATTCCTAAGCAACGCACCCCAGGTTTGTGTGAGTGAAATGAAAAGTTAAGGTGCCAGCATGTACGGGGCAGTGATTGAAATGAGGACACAAAGGAGAGATCTGATTCAAGGTGCATGTGAAACTTGGGGCTGAACCATTCCTGGATTGCCCCAGCAGGCAGAAGCGGGAGGCAGGAACCTGACCATGCCCACCACACCACACCTACAAATGCCAGCTAGGAGTCCTCCCTCAGCTGGCAAGTCAGCCCCGGGGCAATCGGAGAAGCAGAGGCAGCACCGGGCAAGAAGATCGGCTCTCTGGAATCCCCGGGCTGGCTTTCTTCCCTCTACCCAGCCAGGCACACCTAACCCAAGCGCCAAATGTTCCCAAGAGTAGCCGCGTGCAAAGCTCCAGGCCACCCCTGGCTGTGTGCTCCAGCAGGTAGCTGCCACCTGGACCTGCGGGCTTCCCATTTCCAGAGCTTCGGTCCCCCCTAGGCATCCCAGCGCGCCCTCTCTAGCCTTACCTGCCCTCCCCCACCCCCCCCCGCCGCCCCCCAATGTCTCCCGGTGCCTTTTGCACGAGTCAGTTTTGCCCTTTCAAGGGGAAAAAAAAAAAACCATCAGGCAGCCTGTCTCCAACGGCAGCCACCACCAGTCTGCAGGCAGCCAGCCCCGGAGAAGGGGCTGGGGGGTGGGGGGGCCGGGGCGCGGCGCACGGCGCACGGTGGGAGACCCCCCTGGAGGAAGCGCGCGCTCGCTCGCTGGCTCGCACTTACTTGGAGTTGCCAAGGTCCTCTCGGGCGCTCAGGCGGCCTGGGTTGCCACGGGGGAGTCCAGGTGCGGCTGGCTGCGGCTCCTGCCCGGGCGCCTGCCTCGCTCTCGGCCCCGTCTCTGGGATGGATGACTCACCCGGCTTGCTTTCTTCCCCTCTCCCCAGTGTGGACTTCCCTCTACGGTACGCTGGGGCTCCCTTGGCGGGATTTGGAGATGGGAAGGCGGGGGGAACCTGATCCTGCCTTTGACTTGATTACGCCCTGACTGGGAGGGAACGGAAGGGAAATGGAGAAGGGGAGGGATGAGAAGAGCGGGTAGAGAGAGAGAGAGAGAGAGAAGAGAGAGAGGTGGGGTGGGGGCGGGGGGGGGGGTTGGGCGAGAGAGGGAGCTCTGATTGGGAAGCTTATTAAAATCAGGATACTCCAACGCCAGTCCCCCCCCTTTTACACACACACACACACACACACACACACACACAGAGAGAGAGAGAGAGAGAGAGCAAGAAAACGGGTTTGAACCCGCAGAGAGAAGGCCAGGAGATGGAAAATTTGTTTTGTCCTTAGCAGGCCTGCCAAGCAACGCGCAATTTCTATTTCTAAACCCCATGCACTGAGCTCTTCTTTCCTAGAGGGCCTAGGATATCTTCAATGGACAATCGATGGCTACTCTAGGTTACAGTTTGGGCTTCACACCATTTTTTTTTTTAACGTGATCTTCAGGATGAAAAAGCACAGTCTGCACATCTAGTTGCTCCTTCCTCCCTGCTCCCCCAGTGCCGCCCACCTTAGGGGAGCCCTAGCCTCAGGTGCCAATCCCAGCCCACCTGCGGGTACCAAACTGGAAAAGTGCTTTTCATAGATTCTCACCTAGGATGACAGATGGCTGAAAATGACCAATTAGGTGCCAGTTTTCCTTTAGGGAGCCGCCCCCTCCCCCCAACACACACACACACTTTTTTTGCTTCTTGGGTGCATTTAGTGACCTACTTAATGAAATGCTTCTGGCAAAGAATTTAGGGAATCATGGAAGCAGCTCAAGCTTTGAAGTTTATAAAATTCAGAGGCTAGACTTCTCTGTTGGAATTTGCATCTCATAATGGAGGAAAGATTAAGATTACAGATCTAGGGTGGCCCACGGATGAATATTTATGACATAAATTAGACTAAAGTGGGATCAAAAATGATTGAGAAGTATAATGCAAATGCATATAACTATTTATTTATTTATTGTTTTGTGAATCCTGGGTCTTGAACTCTGGGCCTGGGCACTTGTCCTTAACTTTCTTGTACTCAAGGCTAGCGCTCTACCACTTGAACTACAGCCCCACTTCCAACTTTTGCTGTGATTAATTAGAGATAAGAATCTTGTGGACTTTGCTGCCCTAACTGGCATCAAACCACTATCCTCTGCCCTCAGCCTCGTGAATAGCTAGGATTCCACCAGCTCCTGGCTTACACATACATTTTTTGAAACATATCCACCTCAGATCAATCGTGAAATCCACTTCCATTTCCCATAGTTCTGAACTTGGCATCTCTTCTGTCCAACTGGATATGTAGGTATTACACATTATGCGACTCTTAAAATTTACATTTCTTAAGGTGGCTCCTAAATGCCAAAATTAGGCACATAGTTTGGCAGCAACTAGTGTTTAAGGACTCCAGGCTCCTAGATTGATGATTACCTGGAGAAATAACCTAAGGAAGAGTCATCTGGAGACAAAAAAAAAAAAAAAAAAGTGGCCCTGCTGGTAGACTTTTCCATCTATCGACCTCCACTTATTTTTCTTTCAAAATGAAAAGCACCAGAAATTCACCTGTACACTTCTGGTCTAATCTCCCACACCACCCTTAAATGAAATAAGCAAGGGAGCTGTCTTCCTCCTTGATACTTCAGATTATATGTTTTCCATTTGTGTTTCCATTTTTCCCTTGAAGCACGCAGTCTTTGTTTAAATCTGATCTCACCATCATTAAGATTAATTATTACTATTATTTCCACCCTCTTCACTGAAAGATATCTCAGTATTTCCTATCTCGCTTTAGATGGAGGGCCAAGGCCATTAAATAAAGGGCTATAGTTTCTCTTTTCCTTCTACATCTTTTTTCTCATCTACTAAAATATTGAATTCACTGTGGTACTTCTCGTAAATAAGCACAAGATTTTCATGATTTTCACTTAATGTGTTAGATGGCAGTTTTATTTTGTGTGACCATTACTTACATGACTGGTTACCAACTGAATGCATTTTTGTACTGTAAGAGATACTTGGAGATTTTGGGGGGGATACTGGATATAGTTTTGTCACAACTTGGAAAGTTAATGTTCTCTAAGTGTCATTTACTGAGTAGAAGCCTGACACTTCTAGATGTCCTGCCATGAAAAGTCCACCCCTTCTCACAAAGAAGGATTTGGCCCATTATGTTAATAGGATCAAGATGCTAACATCATTTACCATTGCATTTTTAAAATACAAAAAAAAGTTTACGGAGAATTTAAGTTTTGTTTTTCAATAAATAGGAATCTAGAGGAATGAAATCAATCATAACCACACTAAGCATTTTCACTGAGGTTTAAATAGAACATAGTTTTGAATGCATCAGAAATGTTCAACCTCAACTCCAGACTTTATCCCAGGGCATAATCATGGAACTAAAGCTTGAAGATTCCAAATGATTCATACATTTCACCAACATTTTTGAGCCTGTAGGTTTCTGGGTGAGTAGAACCAAGAAGAAAGATAGATGAAAATCCTAACCCTCAGACAGCTCAAGAGTTGGCCATGTAAATACTTGAAGAGGCTCAAAGCAAAGGGATCAATCAGCAAAGGCAAAGGCTCTAAGCTTTGACCATACTGGAGTTTTAGCATAAGAGTCACTGTGGTGGGAATTCAGTAAGGGGAGGTTGGATGGCAGGAAGCAAGACACCAGAACATACCCTGCCTGTGCTTAATCGGTTATGTTGTGGGAAACAATTAAAGACTGACCAAACCTGACTATATTTTAAGAAGGTCTCTCCACTATGCCAAACAGAGAAGGTAGGCATGGAGACCCCAGCAGGAGGCTACTGCACTGAAGCACTGGCCAAATGTCTTCCCCCAGCACTTGTTTCCTGGGAAGAATGACCAACTCTTTCCCCAACCAACAACTAATAACTTGCCCTTTCATACACTCTTGGCTTTCCCAACGCTGCTTTGGGCAGCTCCTCTGTCAACACTCAGAGAGGTATAGTTAATGAGCCTTCAGAATGAGAGTTACGAAGCTAAACTATAATGAGTGCAAGGTGACTTGAAATCACAGAAATTATAGCATATGGGTCAAGTCTAAAAATGTGAGAGAACTTTGTCAGCTGGTCCTGTGGATTGCCTACATGGCTGGGGAGTTGGAGTCCCACTTCTCCAGTCTTCCCCAAATGCAAAAGCATAGTTACTCAAGCTAGCATTATTTGATAGAAACCCCATCCATACATACGTATATTTGTAAAAGGTAATGAGAAATAAAATAACCTTTACCTTATTTTTCATTACTGCAACTATAAAACTACATTAGACATATTTTCATAATAATTGTGCTCGTTTTTATTAGTAAATAACAGAAAGGATACTCAAAATGGCTGAAGTCATTCAGGATTTTCTCTCTCTCACACACACACACACACACAAAAAAAAAACCCCCACGGATTAGTAGATAAATTCCTTAAAGTCTTTAAGAACTTAGGTTCTTTCATTCAATTTGCAAGCCAAGGCATTTTATTCAGTTCTCAAATATATACATACAAGCATATTTGTTTTAAAAGTGGAGAAAGAGATCAAATGCCTAGTAGAGAATAAATCAGCTTTGCTGATTCCCATAGAGGAAAAGATAGAGATAGAATGGATTTGGGACAAAGCAAGCAATGCCTGCTATAAAATTTCTCACATTTGTACTTTATCAGTCAGTCTTGTGCATCTAAGTAGCTTGATTTACTTAGCTTCTTATAGGATTACTTAGTCAATCTTGTCCTTTGATCAAAACTCCTAAGGTCCAAAGGCTCCAAATTGTCAAAGCAATTTTAGAAGAGCAGGACTAAGACAATGACCTCACTCATGCTCAGACAGAAAATTGGACCGACAATACTGAAAAAATATTTGATTACACACTACCAAGACACAAAATCTACAGAGCAATATCCCTCAGAAATATGGACATGAAAATCCTTCACATGAATTACCAAATCATACCAGATATTTTTCCTAAAAATTCAAGCCTCATTTCATAGTGAAAGATCAAACCAGAAAATTCACCATATAAAAATATCAAATAGGAGGAAAAAGAAAGAACAAATAAGTAATACAGGGCAAGCAGTTGACAGATTCAACACCTATGCATAACTAAAGTTCCCAATAATGTAAAAATAGAAATAAGTATTCATATTTTGAAATGTAAAAGGCTCCCAACTCACATGGTTTGTAGTAAAGTGAATACATTCTATTTGAAATAGAGAACTAGAAAATACCACTTTTTCCACTTTCACTGAACATTGTATTTCTAGCCAATAAGAGGTCAGGGCTGGGAATATGACCTGCCTTGTATATATGAAGCCCTGGGTTCAATTCCTCAGCACTACAAATATAGAAAAAGGCAGAGGTGGCGCTGTGGCTCAAGTGGTAGAGTGCTAGCCTTGAGCAAAAAAGAAGCCAGGCACAGTGCTCAAATCCTGTGTTCAAGCCCCATGACTGGCAAAAACAAACAAACAAACAAACAAAAAAGGCCACCAAAGAAAACTGACAAGAATGGGAAGGAGGAAATAAAATTGCCTTTATTCTCATATAACTTGTGTTTATATGTAGGTAGCTATCAGAATTGCAGAGAAAACTCTCCAGAACTAATGAGTAACTCATCTTGGTACAAGTACAATGTATAAAAATTAATTGCCTAGCTGGGAATATGGCCTAGTGACAAGAGTGCTCGCCTCGTATACATGAAGCCCTGGGTTCAATTCCTCAGCACCACATATGTAGGAAATAGCCAGAAGTGGCACTGTGGCTCAAGTGGTAGAGTGCTAGCCTTGAGCAAAAAGAATCCAGGGACAGTGCTCAGACCCTGAGTCCAAGGCCCAGGACTGGCAAAAAATAAAAAATAAAAAAAATGTCTAAAGTTTGATAAATGAGTATTTAGAAAATGAGATATTTCATTATGTATGCTAAAAATTTGAAATACTTAGGGATAGGCTTTGCAAAGTTTTCCCAAAGCTTATATATGGACTCAAACCAACCATTCCTGAAAGAAGTTATAGCTTACCTATAAAAAGTGGAGATTCTTCATGTTTACTCAGTTGGTTCTTTTTCTTGTCTTTTGTTGTTGTTATTCTTGTTGTTTTTCTTGTATGGCAGTTCTAGGGGTTGAATTCAGGGCCTGGAGCTGCTAAGCAGACAACCAACCATGCCCCCAACCACTCCCTCCTTCTTCCCCTTCACCTTTTTGCTTTAATTTATTTTCAAATAATGTCTTAGTTTTTACTTGGGCTTACCTGGACCACAACTCTCCTACTTAGGCTTCCTGAATACCTAGGAAAATAAGTTCATGCCATTGCACCTACTGTTTTATTGGTTGAGACGTGTTCTGGTGAAATTTTTCCCAGGATGGTTTGAAACAATGCTCTAAGTCTCAGCCTCCTACTAGTAGCTAAGATTACAGGCATTGGCCAGCACAGAAGGACATCCAGTTCAATTTTTTATTGTCATTATATAGGTGATATACAGGGGCTTATAGATATATAGTCAGGACAATGTCCCCCTTCCCTCCACTCTCCTTCAGTTTTTCTCCTCCTATCCCTACCCACAAGTGGTATAGTTCATTTTCAACAGAGTTTCTAGTGAGTATCACTGCTACATTTGTTCACTGTTTGCTTCTCCATTTCTGTGTCTCTACTTAACTGCTGGAAGATAGATAAATGAACAAACAATACAAAAGGAGGAAAAATTAACATTGCTCAGATAATATTTTTCCATACTTGTTATAATCACTACAATTCATATCAGACTACAATGGCTATCGTAATACTACCCGATAAATACAAAAGTTAAATAAACAGCATAGCATATTTTGAAATGAAGAAGGTCAAAGACACACTATTAAGTCTTACTAGGAAGCTACAATAATCAAGATTAGTGTACAATGAAGACATAAAGAGAAGCCTGTAGATCATTAAGCAAAGATGGTCACAAATAGAAAGAAACAAATTTCAATGAGGGAAGAATAGTATTCACAAAAATGGTGCTGGATACTCACAGGGAAAGAAATATACTTTGACACCATAGAGGAAATTTTAACATTGCTCAGATAATAGATTATAGAATTTTAGATTATAGAACTAAATGCAAACACAAAGGCCACAAAATCCTTAGCTATTAAAAGAAAAAAGATCTTTGTTACCCTGGAACAGGCAAAGATTTCTTAGCTAAGATCTAAGAAGTACAAACTGTTATTAAAACATGACTTAATTAGACTTCATTAAAGTTAATTTTTCATCTTTTGAATATCATCATCAAAAAAAGTAATAAAGCAATCCTGAGAATGCAAACAAATATTCTAAAAAAAGGGGGGGGGCGGTGGTAAAGATTGCGATCCAAGGTTTTGAAACATCCCATATGACTAAATAAGCAAAAGGAAAGCCAAACCAACAAAAATACACCAAAAAAGCGTAGTAATCACTATAAAAGAAAATAGGCAAGCTGGGTACTAGTGGCTCATGCCCTATAAGCCTAGCTATTCAGGAGGCTGGGATAGGAGGATCGGTGTTCAAAACCAGCCCAGGCAGGAAGCCCATGAAAGTCTTTCTCCAATTAACTACCAAAAAAGCTGAAAGTGGAGGTATAGCTGAAATTGTAGAGTGCTAGCCTTGAGCAAAAAATGTGCAGGGACAGTGCTTAGGCCCTGAGTCAAGCCTCAGGAAGGAAGGAAGGAAGGGAGGGAGGGAGGGAGGGAGGGAGGGAGGGAGGGAGGGAGGGAGGGAGGGAGGGAGGGAGGGAGGGAGGGAGATGAGGCTTTACCTCATTTTGCCACATCAAGAAAACTCAAACTACAGCTTCAATATGCTACTACTATACCCTGTCATAGAACTAGAAGGCTGAAAGACTGGCAATTCTAAGTATTAGTGGGAATACAAAATGATCTACCCACTTTAAGAAACAGCTCAATAAGTTCTTGTAAGTGAAACAGAAATCAGCCTATGATTTGGATTTTCTAGACATTAGAGTTTTCACCCTTACTAAAAAGAGAAATGTGTTCTTCACAAAAAAATTGTACATAAGTGTCCAAAGCTTTATTCATAAAAGCTTCAAATTGGAAGTGAATGGAGGCATTAACAAAGCATAATAGATTCAACCAATGAATGTTATTCAGTGGTAAAAATAACTGTAAAAGAATACTGCCAGGTGCTAGAGGCTCCTATCTGTCATACTTACTACATGGGAGGCTGAGATAGAGAGGTTCAGATTTCAAAGCCAGCCCAGGAAGGAAATTGTGGGTCTATCTTAATGAAAGAAGCTGGGTATGCTGGTATGCGCCTGTCATCCTGCAATGGTAGCAAGTGGAAAAACAGGCGGATCACAAGACAAGCACCGATGTAGGAAGTGAGGCCCTGCCTTCAAACCCTAGCACCCTCACCAAAATAACAGTAATAATAATAGTATCATTGTATAATACTGTTCACTGTGGATTCCTTCTAAGAATGTCAGAGCCATATAAGCAATGGTGCCACCATTATTTATTATTAGAACCAACACACCAGCATAGAGTCACTGGAAGGAAGTAGATTTAAAAACATATAGGATTAAAAAAAATGAGTAGATTCTGATTTGCTTGCTTTGTTGCTGGGACATTGTCTGACTGTGACTGAATCACCAGTGGCTCTTGACCTTCATTTTCTTGTTCCCCAAAAAGTAAGCCCAGCCATCTTTCAGATTCCTGCTGCTCTCTGTAGGGGATTGGACATTTTATTATAATGTCCTTCAATCAGAAGAATTCACAAGAAAAAGAACCTATCTCTCTTAAACATTCACATCACCAAGTACTATGGCAATGCTACTTGCTTTGGAGAGTGGAAGTTGCCTAAGTCTTTCATATTTACCTTACCACTTAATACACACTGTGACCTTTGTATAGTGCTGTTTCACACCAGAGGAAGCTGGCATAGAACCCTCTAGCCAGGAAGGCAACAACTTTACCCAGCCACTTACCTGTGTACCTAAGGGCTCATCTCATCCCTCATGCTTCTCATCTCTTCTTTGGTGCCAGAAAATGTGTGTATTTTATCCCTGAGAAGAACTGATATCTCACTAATGAGAAATATGTAATACGTATAATAAAAAGGAACATAACTATGACCATGTACTCAACTTATACCCTCCTTCAAGACATTAATCTTCCATTTCTTGCATCAGTAGATTTTTTTTTTAGAGGAATTCGTTAAAGAGATGTGAAACTGAGTCATTTTGTTATGACAGGTTGGGGCTCAGTGGTTTATATTTAAAATCAGCTGCTATTTAGTAAGTGAGAGTCATAGTTTCATTTGGAACTGACTTTACACTTCCACTGGGCATGAATATTTTAGACAAGATGACTATTAATTGAGACCAACCTTTGGAATACACAATTCAGCTGAGCATTTGCCACAATCAGGTAGAATGTGTCTCTAGGATGTCGGATTATAGATGAATTCTGCTAAGTACAAACACACTACAAAAGAAAGCATCTGAGGAACTCTGTCCACAAATGATATGTTACCTATCTTCATCTGCAAAGTCCACACACACACATACACACATGCGCATGTACGCACACACAGAGGAATTAGGAAAAAAATGTATCCACAAATGCATTACCAAATTGTTTTTCGAGATGAAATTTCAGAATAGTCATTAATTTCTTAAAGAGGGAGAGAGGGAAGAGGGGAAAGGAGAGGGAGATAAAATAGAAAAAAAAAACACACCCTTAACATACTGAATCCTTTGTTTTTCTAAGATTACCTTACAGTATCTCATATCTATAAAGCAATTTTCCTTTCAAAGATATACCAGACTATCCATTTCCTGCTAAATGCGCATAACGAAATAGATACAGATGTTGGATAACTGAGTTGGAAATGGGACACTTTTTTGTGTTTTTTTTTTTTTTTTATTCTTGGGGTACAAGAGTTCAGGATTTGCAGTTATTTCAGTTTCTACTTTCTACTCCCACCCTCCACATGGATTGAGGTTGTGCATGAAAAGGGAGATTCTGTGACTAATATCAATGAGACAAAGAAATGAAAGCTCTCTAATCCACAGGCCAGGCGCCAACCTCCCCACTGTACAGGGCCACTGGCCAGAAACCCCACTGTATGCACGCAGGGCCGGAAGCCAACTGGGACTGGACACAATGAGTTTTACAGCCACCTTTTCAGAGCTGACAGCAAATGTTGGGGCACCAACAGCCTTTGATAAGACCTCCGACTTTCTCTCTAGCACTCCTACCCAATAATAATAAAGGGTTGTATTTTTGTTAAATAAAAAAAATGCATAAAGCGGTATTCACTTGAAGATTGCTTTGTGCTTTTGGAGATTCAAACTTATTCATCACAATACTTATAGTGAGACGCGTGGGAGCCGGTAGCCAAGAATGGGACATCAATATTCTCTTCCTGTTTGGAGAGGAAGGGAAAGAGCAAAGAAAACACACTGCTTTATACAACAGTTCATGCTACTACTGCAATGTCTAAACAAAGGTTTCACGTGAATATTCTTCCTTAAATGTGTTTGTCATGAGCTCATCAGAATTGCCCACGTCAAGCTTAATGAGTTGTTTACTAAGAATATCTTCCATCCTCTTAAGACTGGGACTTCTGAAAGACCAAACGCATACACAGAACTAGTTAAGGCTAGCACCTTCCATTGAACTTTCTGGCTGCTTCAGATTTAAATATTGATTTCTCTCCCCCTCCCCCACCTTCTCTCTTTACCAACAGCAGCTGCTACAAAGCTGGAAACTTCATGCTAAGAAAGCACCCAAGAGAGCAGGAACACCATTAAAATATATATATATATGTATATATATATTTTTTTTTACCTTATACTTTATTGTTGTTCTATGCAACTGGAGAAGGGCTGCCTGTCCCTCCATTGGGGAATCTTCAGGTCTAATTTCTATTAGAGATTCTGAATTATTTAGGGGGAAATGAAAACCCCAATCAGCTGCCTTCTGAGTAGCTGCCTCCTAATGCCCATCCCTACTCAGTAAATATAAAAATCTTCTATTGGAAATACTGCACACGTAATTTACAACACTTTCATTTTGAATAGTTTGGGAAAACTTACTTTCTGATGAATTAAGTTGACCGAAGTATACATCTAATAGGCAGGAGTTAAGCTTAGTGAAGTGCAAAGCAAAAGAGTTGTAAATGCCTCATTTAACCACAGCTAGTGCTACCAAATCTCATCAGAATATGTTTTGTCATATAATTTGCCAATTCTGCAGTTGTTCAGATTGTAAAGGAATATTAATTGGTGTTAGAAGTTAAACTCACATCTGTGTCAGCTTGTTATCTACTTGGTTTAAACTGACTAGACCAATATAATTGACTCTAAGACTATAGTAGAAGAGAAAATAAAAGGCTGGATGGAAGGAAGAAAACATATGTATCATCTTCTATCTTAGCATCTGTTCACTAGAGTAATCAACATAATAAGATTACTTATTATAGATAAGCCATTGTTTAGTTTACATGGCATACTTAGAAAGAGATTGTAGGAGTCAGGTACCAGTGGCTCATGTCTATAATCCTAGCTATTCAGAACACTAAGATCTAAAGGATCATGGTTTAGTTCAAAGCCAACCTGGGGAGAACAAAGAGATTCCATCTACAGTTAACCAGCAAACAGAGCAAAAGGCCAGGTTAAGAGTGTGGTTCAATTGGTAGAGGACCAGCCCCGAGCAAGCAACAAGTGAAATAGAGAGGCTTTTAGTGCAAACCATGTTACTAAAACTAACAAACAAAAACCCCAAACAAACAAAACAAGGAATGAAAGAAAAAGTGAGAGGAAGGAAGGAAGGAAGGAAGGAAGGAAGGAAGGAAGGAAGGAAGGAAGGGAGGGAGGGAGGGAGGGAGGGAGGGAGGGAGGGAGGGAGGGAGGGAGGGAGGGAGGGAGGGAGGGAGGGAAGGAGGGAGGGAGGGAGGGAGGAAGAAAGCAGAGGAGATTGTAGGGGATATAGCTAAGTAGACAAGCATAGATCAAATCTGTGGATAGCCTTGCCAACATCATTAAAGTAGCTAGAATTTATTGTGCAGTTTTATGCAACATATGTTGGTACATTGAATATATGAATGTTTTCAGGCTCTCTAATGGAAAGCAGGCATATGAAATAGGGGCGGGGGAAGGCGTTGTTTGGGATGACCAAGAAACACATCTGTTACAACTGTCACATGGTCCCAGCAGCCTTTCTCCCCTGCAATAAAATGAACTAATTGCAAGTATATAATCTCCTCTCAGAAGCCCAACATTTGGATTGCTCTTACCTGAGATTTCTTTGTGCAGTGCTGAACCTCAGCTCCTACATCTGCATTAAGTTTTTGTGACATTGTTTTCGCTTCCCTTAACTGTCAGGGACTTAATAGGAAGCTGTGACAATAGGAAAACAGTTGTTATTTTGCTTCTAGTTTCCATAAGCTCACTTACTTTATTGCCACTGCCTGTGCCAGCATTCTTAGAAGATTCCTGTTCTTTCTCATTCATTTTCTATTGTAGTTACTCATTTCACAGGTTCAAAGTTGCTTTCACCTTAAAAACTCAGAATTCCTTGCAAGGTGTTCATGACTAATTCATGGACATTGAAGTGACTATTTCCGGGAATAATATTTTGTCTCTGACTCCATGAAGATGAGGCAAGATCGGTAAGTGAGAAATATACTTTTTTCTCAGGGCCTGTGTGCTGTCCCTGAGCTGCTTCTGACCAAGGCTAGCACTCTACCACTTGAGCTACAGCACAACTTTCGACCTTTCAGGGTAGTTTGTTGTAGAAGAGAGTCTCACGGATTTTCCTGCCCAGGCTAGCTTCAAACTGCAGTCTTCAGATCTCAGCCTCCCAAGTAGCTAGGATTATAGACATGAGCCACTGCCATCCCAGGGGTTTAAGGTTTATTAAAGTAGGTAGCCGATGAAGGAGAACAGCACTCGGTATTCAGGCAGGAGAGCAAAGTGTATTCACGAAATGCTGGCCTGTGCCAGAGATGATGCATGGCCAGAGAGAAGGGCCCACCCGCTACTGGTCCCTGCCTTATCTAGGGCAGGGGCGAGGTGTGGCTGGGTGAGGGAAGATGGCTGCCTGCAGGTATGCTAGTTACCTAGGTAACAGAAATATACTCTTTCA
This sequence comes from Perognathus longimembris pacificus, assembly GCF_023159225.1. Taxonomy (NCBI): domain Eukaryota; kingdom Metazoa; phylum Chordata; class Mammalia; order Rodentia; family Heteromyidae; genus Perognathus; species Perognathus longimembris. The sequence continues at coordinate 141,608,838 of NC_063162.1, forward strand.
CTGTATTGTTTAGAATAAGAAAATATTTTTAAAAATAAATAAAATAAGAAAATATTAAAAAGGTGTGTTCATAGTAATGCCTCAGCCAAATATTTTATCTCTAATTGTAGCCCAATGGTGTGAGTGTGTGTGTGTGTGTGTGTGTGTGTGTGTGTGTATGAGTGAGAGAGAGAGTGAGAGAGAGAATGTTATTAGGTTATTAGAGGGGATGTAAGCTAAGGTCTTCATTTTTCTCTGAGCCTCCAATCTTGTAAATCTCTTTTTGATGAATTTTAACAAATTATGATTGGCCAGGCGCTTACGTTTATAATCTTACCTACTCAGATGACTGAGATCTGAGGATCATGGTTAGAAGCCAGCTCCAGAAGACAACTGCAAGAGCCTTGTATCTCCAATTAACCAGATCAAATGAATCAGAAGTGGAGGTGTGGTTCAAATGGAAGAGCATCAGCTTTGAGTGCAAAAGCCAAGCAAGAGCAAGGCCTTGAGTTCAAGCCACAGGACTGGTACACACACAAAAATAATTGTACCAATGTCCATTCATTATTCCTTAAAGGGTGGGGATCATGCAAGCATCACATGTGATGTCATCTGGTGGGCTATGTTTTACAATTAGAAACCTGTTACTGGAAGCCCAGGGGGTCCTTCCAGTTAAGCTACAATTCTCTAGATAAAGTTTACCAGTAATAAAAGGTGATATTTGTTCTCTCATTTCTTTGGTCCTATTTTATGTTTATTTATTTATACACTCAATTATTTAGTCTAATTTAATTTTTTCATTAAAAATCAAGGAAAATGGGGCTGGGGATATAGCCTAGTGGCAAGAGTGCCTGCCTCGGATACACGAGGCCCTAGGTTCGATTCCCCAGCACCACATATACAGAAAACGGCCAGAAGCGGCGCTGTGGCTCAAGTGGCAGAGTGCTAGCCTTGAGCGGGAAGAAGCCAGGGACAGTGCTCAGGCCCTGAGTCCAAGGCCCAGGACTGGCCAAAAAAAAAAAAAAAAATCAAGGAAAATAAAAGTGAAAAAATGAAATTTGATAAAAGATAATAAATGAAAATTGATTTAAATTTTTTTAAAGTGGTCTCTTATAAATTGGGGTCCTTCTCATTTTGCATATCACTTATCATAATATGATTTTTGTCTCTTTTACACAATAGCTATTTGAATTTATACACATTTCTTTCCAGGACATTTTAAATGTTGTGATTGTAGTTCATCTACCAGTGATTAATTGTTAAGCTTCTTTCTAAAGTGTGCCTTCTCATTTTCTTACTTAGGACCTTGGGAGTTATTGATTATGGCAGACCGTAACATGTGGCTTTTCTTCATTTTTCAAAGTGTGGTGTTTGGAATGCAAATAAATGCTCTGTAAGAAGTTTCCAATGCCATCATTCTGTGATGACACAGTAGAGCTGGAGCTACTCCAATGCCACAAATTCAATTATTGGTTGAACTAAAAAAAAACAAAAACAGTTATGTACTATCTCCCCACCCCTCCCTGGGTCTGACTAACAGGAAGGAATGGAGCATGTGTTATTAAACACCATCGGGCTGTCTCTTTCCAGACATTGAGACTCTGATTCAATCATTTATTGCTGGGTTACAAACTATGTCACACTCAAGCCATCAATGGCATTGAAAAATCAGTAATGATGCCAGGTGTGCACACCTGTCCTCCTAGTTACAGAGGAGGCTGAGATCAGACGACTGGGGTTCCAGGCCAGCCCAGGCAGAAAAACACATGTGACTCCATCTCAGGGGAAGAAATTGAACACGATAGGGTGCATCTTTCATCCCAGCTACAGAGGGAAGTTGAGACACAGGAATATCATGGGCTAGACATGCACTCTGGTAGAAAACCAGACCTTATATCAAAAGTAGCCAGCGGGACGAAGGGATAGAGGCATGGCTCAACGGCAGAGCATCACCCTCGCGGCCCTCTTACCCTAGTCAGAATGGCAGTCCTCAAGGAAAGAGCAACATCCAATACTGGCAAGGGTATAGGGAAGGGGGACCCTGGTACAGTCTTGGTAGGAATGTAATTTAATACAACCATGATAGAAATGTTCGGAGGTGCCTTAAAACAATGAAAAGTAGAAGTGCCATATGATCCTGCTATCCATTCTTGGGCATATATTAAAACGCAGCCAAGATCCTTCCACATTGTAAATCTATTCTGCACTCAAGTGTACATCTACTGATGGATGAAGAAAATGTAATGTGATACGCACATACGTGTGTGTATATGTGTGTGACATAGCGAAGGAGTATTTTCAGCCATAAAAATGACTAATGAAATTCTGTCATTTTCAGGAAAATGATTATCTGGAGACCATCATATTAAAAGAAATAAGCCAGAGCAAGAAAGACAAGTATTGCACGCTTTTTCAACATGCAAACATGGAATCTAGTCCCAAGAAATGACTGGTAATGGGTAAAGGCATGTTCCAAGTAGTAAAGTGCCTGTCTAGGTAACACAAGGCCCCGAGTTTAAACTCCACAACAGTTCAAGGACTGCCTGGAACATTGTATATAGTTTCTTCAGTTGCTTCTACGATGGGCCACTTAGCTGAGACAGATGAGGACTGTCTAGTACTGTTTCTCTCTCAGTGCCTCTTCATGAGGTTAGCTTGACTTTCTCATAAAGGTACTTAAGTTCCAGAAAGGAGCAAACCAAAAGGACAAACTTGGATGTGCAAATGTTCATTAAAGCCATCACTTGATTTACAGCAGCTCAAGTTCCATTAACAAACGAGACAAACCAAAAGTCAATATAAGAGGGAACTATAATATAGGTCATTAATATCAGACGTCAGGGTATTGAAGCCCTAAAGTAGCTGTCAATGAGAGACACCTACATGGGGTTTCTGGTTCAAACAATTCATACTGCTGAATATACTAATCCAGCTTACACACCAGATTGCAGCAGCATCTGTTTATCCTTTGCCAAAACCATAATGGAACTAATAAATCTAGGGAAGATTCATTTTCTTTAACAGTACCTGTTAAATCAAATGGTTCACACATCTCCATTACAGGCCATGCAGATATTGACGATTTATTGTTCATTCACCACTTACTCTCTGCTTCTTTTTAGACAAAATAAATGTAATAAAAAATGTTAGTTGGATTTGAGTCAGGATTTGAAAATTCCACTCTTGGCTGGGCCTTGGTGGCTCATACCTGTAAACCTAGCTACTTAGGAGGCTGAGATATAAAGAAGGCAGTCACTAGCCAGCCCAGACAGGAAAGTCTGTGAGCCTCTTATCTCCTATTAACCACCACCACAAAAGCCAAAAGTGGAGCAGAGGCTCAGGTGGTACAGTGACAGCCTTGAGAAGAAAAAATTTTAAAAAGTTAAGGGACAGAATCCAGGACCTGAGTTCAAGACCTAATACTAACACACACACCAGAAAAAAAAAACAAAAAAAAAAAAACGATTCTTTCAGACCATCATTCTCTTGACAGCTTTAATGATCACTTCATAATTGACAATTATGTATTTTTTAACTAAAGGAGTCGGGGTCTCTCTCCTGATTGTCTCTGTTGGAGGACTGAGGGTCAGCGAGGTCAACACAACTGACTCTCTTTCCCCCAATATTGGTCAGCTGCTCACCAAGCCAACACAAACTGCCACTATTGATTTTTTTCTATCTAGGTAATAGAACACAGCTCATAAGTCTGTATTTCATTTCCATCCTCATTGACAACAAGCTTTTAGTTCAAAAGTGACTCTATTACAGTCCTTATTGCCAACTTCAGATACGAGTTGAAGAAGCATTTTTCTTTCTCCAGAAGTACCAAAAAACAAAACAAAACAAACAAAAAAAAACACTCTCCTAAATTCAGAAACATTAGGCTAAATACAAATTCAGACCTGAGATGAAAAAGTCATGGACAAAAAAACTAAGTACTAGGCCAGGACACAGAAACTGAAGTGAAGCCCTATGGGGTATAGAATGCCACTATGATAAATAGGCTCAGGAAAGAACCTGCACAAGTTTGGCTCAGTGCCATCTGAATTTGGAAATCTGGTGATTCTCAAGAGACTGGAGACAGGTTTTCAAAAGGCAAACTCAAAATGAGAAAAGTATCCAAGGATTTATAAACTGTTAATGTAGGCTGTGTGTGCACACATTTCTGAAGGAACAGTAGGTTCTTTTCAAATACAGTAATGCCCACAAGCTGACGTAATAGAAAAGTGGCTTTAGGACAAGCGATGTGTTTTTTTCTTCCCATTTTCATTTCAATAGTTGGATTATATTTACTTGACATTTTCTTTCAGTGTACGTTTTCAGAATTGTACCTTGTGGATGATTTCCCGAATGTGGATAACATTAAATTTCTAAAGATACTTACTACCCGCCAAGCTGTATTTTCATATTTTTCCAGCCCACATCTCACTTACTGTGGATACCAGCTGCATTTGGGTGCTGTTATTATTTTTGTTTTTCTATTTCCAAATGAGAGAACAGAGGCCCTGAAAGAAGAGTGTTATATGGCTCGGCTCTCCCAGTTTGTAATCAGCAATGCAAGTGCCCACCTCAGGGCTTTCCATGTTGATTCAGAAAATGCCAAGCAGAGAAGAAACCCACTTCCTAATTAGAGTGATCCGTGAAGGAGAAACATCTTTCCTTATTTTCATTATGATATCCTTAATGGAGTTGTAAGACATCGCAGTCATTAAGCATCTGGGCTCTGTAGAAGTTTTGGTGCTTTCCATCTGTGTCAAACTAAGCGAGTTATCTTCATGCCTTTGAAATGATTGCCTGCAGAGCCAATAAATGAGCAACAGGTGGTCTCTAAAAGTGAGCACGCATTTTTCAAGGAGTTTGCAGTCTACAAAAAAGTTGTCAGAATAGAGCATTTGCTCAGCATATAACAGGCGTTTAGTTGAATACTGAGACCCCCCTCATAACCTCAACATACCCCACACATGCATATATACACACATATAGATACTGAGTTAAAGGAATATCTTAGATATCTCTTGGGGATTTTTACCAATCCTAGGACAAATACCACTCAAGATTAGACTTTCGGGATGGTTTAGTGGAGATTCCAAAAGCAAGGAATTTAAGTGTAAGCGTTTTGAAGCTTTCCTCACCTTTGTCACGAGTCTTCTATTTGTAAGAGCCCCTTCAGAGAATTCCACCTCTTGGAATGACAGTTGAGATTCTGTGCTGTGAGGAAATTCTGGCCCAAGAAAAAAGGAAATTGCAGACTCAAATCTTCAGGAACAGGTTGAGCTGTTATCTAGGTCTCCTCCGGTTCTCCTAGGTCTGGCATCTAGGTCCCCACTAGGTCTCCTCTACCACAAACATCCTATTTAATCCTGGCCATGCCAAACGTATCCTTTTGGAGGCGGTTATTGTGATTAGGTAAAGCAGGGTTAGAGCAACACTAAGTATGTGGTTAATTATCTCTTAACAGGGACTCAAGACTCAAGTGAGTACACTAGGCAATGCCTCCTGAATAAACAGGCTGTCCATGTGGCTGCTGACCACTGGGACTCTTCCCCTCCATCACTCCTGTTCATCCTTCTAGATGGTTCTTTCTTATGTGTCATGTATATGCTGATTAGTCCTCTCGTGAATGCTGAAGTGGGAGCCTCTGCAGATCGGTGGGATTCATTTTCTGTGCCGATCTTTCCTTTCTGGTACTCCTCTGCATAAGCTGTAGCTGCCTCCATCTCCCAAGCCCTCACATCTGTAAACAGGCAGGGCTCTGCTGGAAACAGTCTTAACCCACTGCTGAGCAACTCCCTGCCAACTGTCGAATGGGATAAGTGTAGAGCTTATCTCAATTGATTCTCCTCTCTCAATGATCAGTGTCTTCCTCATTGAGGTTCAATATCTTAACAATTATTCTTTCATACATAATTCTTTGGTTGAGGTGGTAAGCCTGGCAGCCGGAGTCCATTTTGGAAGGGGAAGTCTATAATATATATATATGAATACATATATATATACATACACATATACATATATATGTGAATACATATGAATATATATCTATCTGTAGTTAGGCAACTCCTTGCTTATCTCTTGACCATGAAAATCAAACAGAAGTGTAGTTAAGGATATATTCCCATCTAACAGACAGAGACAAAACAAAAGAATTGATTGTATTTCATTTTATTCTGTACATTTCCACACAATTCACAATACAGAAAAAAAGTCCAAAAAAGTAACTGTAACTAGTCACTTTCTTTTTTTTTCAGCTATTAGTTCAGTCTCCCAAATTATTTCCCCTGAAAATCTCTATAGAGCAACACAGTGATCAAGATTCTTTATATAAATAGGAAATGCAAGAAAATTCGGGAAAAATATGATTTTTTTATACAAAAAACTCCATTCTTCCCTTCCCCAGCCCACCCATCCCACCCCTCCCTTCACTTCCTATTATCTGGATTTTACCTAGAAATAAAACTTCCGGTTTCTACTGCCACCTCTGGGACTTGTTCATGAATTCCACCCACCAGCTGGTGGCCTTGAAAACAAGCATGACTCTGGGATGTGATTGGGCAGAATCAGAAATCATGAAAGAGCCCTTAATAATGCAACTGCAACTCATCAGACAGATGTAGCTTTTATAAGTTGGCCTGACAACAGCCAATGGCCCGCTAGATGCCTCCAAATGGATTCACCCTCAGGGATGAAATTTAATGATATAGGCTTATCTGCTGACACTGAGATTATCCATTCCTGGAAGGAATGGATTTTGTTACTGTCAATCCACTGTGGCCCTATCATTGGCAGATTCACAATTGCCTACTTAGCTATTAGCAATTTAAAAAATAGCCATACTAACTTATAAGAAGTTAATCAAGACCCTAAATATTCTGTGGTGTGTTCTTCTGAGCATTCTATTCGAATATTTCTTCTAGAAAGATCCTTGGGCTCATCCTCCAGGATGGCAAAAGCCCCACTTCTCACAACCAGGCTATTACCAAGTGTCAAAGTCTAGACACAGTGGAAATGATGCAGGCACATGGTCAGAGCCTCCGCCCAACCAGCAGGGTGGTGGGGAGGGAGGCCAGAGAACGTTATCAACATACCAAGGCTAGAAGATACCTTAGAAGCAAGAAATCTCAACAATATATTTGTCAATAGAAAAAAAAATCAGCTGGGCACCAGTAACTCACACTTAAAATCCTAGCTACTTGGGAGGCTGAGATCTGAGGGTTGTAGTTTGAGGTCATCTTACGCAGGAAAGTCCTTGAGACTCTTATCTTCAATAAACTACTCAGAAAAAGCCAGAAGCTCAGGGACAGCACCCACACCACTGGGTTCAAGTCCTAGGACTGTCAAAAAAAAAAAGCGCACCCTCCCACCCCCCAAAAAAAAACAATAAACAATATGACATAGGGCTCTCTTATGTGTGGGTTTTTACATTTTTTTTTTTTTTTTGGCCAGTCCTGGCCCTTGGACTCAGAGCCTGAGCACTGTCCCTGGCTTCTTCCCGCTCAAGGCTAGCACTCTGCCACCTGAGCCACAGCGCCGCTTCTGGCCGTTTTCTGTATATGTGGTGCTGGGGAATCGAACCTAGGGCCTCGTGTATCCGAGGCAGGCACTCTTGCCACTAGGCTATATCCCCAGCCCCTTTACATTTTTTTAATAGTAAAAATACCATGTAAATTTCTCAACATCTTAAGGGGTTAAAAAAAAAAAAGGTTAGATTCCAATCTTGAAATCACAAGTTATAATTACTAAATTTTAAGGGGATAATATATTTAGATTTGTGAGAAATATTTCCTAAACTATCCTTTCTCTTTCCAAACTATATCATGGGCCAGCCAAAACAAGTTTGTAGACAGGTCTAACCTCCTGTAGGCAGTTGGGGAAATCTTCACAAAACAACCCAGTCCTTTGGAAGCCGTGCTAGAAAGTTCTTCCCCTAATTGACCCTGTTTCACCAGTTCCACATATAATCTAGTTTTTCTTATCTAGATAAAGTCAAAAGTTCCCAACGAATACTCCTGAATCCATCCTTAGCAAGGTTGTTTCATGGTCGTCAACAACTAGTAAGAGTGTGTATTATGTATGAGTCGCTGTGAGAATCTGGATTAATTCTACAGGTTTATTATGCCTGAGAATCTTTTTTTTTTTTTGGTATTTTCTTATAAACTTGGTCTTCACTTTCTTTCCCAAGAAAGACCAAGAAGACAGAGTAGAATTAAAATGCTTTTTGGAGCTTGTCATATTCAATCTGTGATAAAATATCAGAGCATCTACTGGAAGTTTTGTTTAAACAAATTGACTTTAGTTCATAGGATCATGGTGGAGATAGAAATGCCTGACCTTGTACAAAGAAGATGACATGGTGAACTGAACAACTATTTAAAGATAATTCAAGAATAAATTTATAAAAATATATTATCTAAAATAAGCTCTTTGGGAAAGGTGCTGGATCGGGACCCATTTCTTAAATTATCAAGAATGTCTCTCTGGGGCTGGGAATGTGGCCTAGTGGTAAAGTGCTCGCCTCATATACATGAAGCCCTGGGTTCGATTCCTCAGCACCACATCTATAGAAAAAGCCAGAAGTGGTGCTTTGGCTCAAGTGGTAGAGTGCTAGCCTTGAGCGAAAAGAAGCCAGGGACAGTGCTCAGGCCATGAGTTCAAGCCCCAGGACTGGCAAACAAAACAAAAGTATGACTCCCTATCATGCCTTTTTTCCCCTTCTACTCTGCTAACTCAACATCTAGTAACTCAGACCTTATGAGTCTGAAAATGAGGTAAGATAGGCCATTAAAACTATAATCTTCTTAAGTAGCAATTTTGCAGAAATGCTAGCCTGTTGAGATGACCTTCTTTAGTGACCCAGCTATAAAATGTACCTCCCTGCTTCTTTATTAACAGAAAATATAGGAACTCTTGGTACCTTCTCTGAATCCTAATACCAACTCCACAGCCCAAAGAAAGGAATACATAGAAAAAGTTAATGAAGAGACAGTTTAAACTTATGACATCATTGCCTCAATTAAAGCATATATATGTTTTATTTTTTGGGGGGGTGGGTGGGTTGTAACTGGCAAGATTGTGTGTGTGTGTGTGTGTGTTTGTGTGTGTAAAATTTGCAAAGCAAAATTATAGACTCATAAAATCTCTGCTTCTACATAATATATTTGCAATAGCTGATAGTTTTCCAAAAATGATTTCATTGTCAACTATTTGGCAGGGATCTGGGGTGAATAGCCTCTGAGGTCTGCTACAATTTAAAAAACACAGAAACCTAAATTTGAGAAATATTGAAGTTTGTTCAGTCCAAGATCCTTCACCACTAAAAGATTGCTTTTCCATCCACCCTCAATAAGTTGTTCAAATTTCACTTAAATCCTAGAAGAAACACCAGCAATGGTAAACTCACTCATGTGACATCCAGGGGAAAAAATCCTCCCATTATGAAGCTTCTGCATTTTCAAGTCTCTCCTTGTTCTGTTCTGTTTCATGTCTGACCTTGCTCTGTTCTACCAATGGCCTGCCCTACAGCACTTGCAGTAGTAGCTCTCAGTCTGTCTCCTCCCTTCTCATTCCCAATCCAATGTCTTCTTTCCAGTTAACTTTCCGTCTGCACCATCATCATTCATCTGCCTGAAGTTGACCTGGGTACAATATGAGATTCTAAAGTGGAGAATATTGTCTGTGCTTTCGACTCCAAGTGCAATAAGGATCCCCCATCAGTGTACTGGACCTCGTCCTATGTGGTATGCACCATGGACTTTATGGTAAATAAAGCCATCACTTCTTCAATGGCAGAAGTATTTCCCAGAGTCACAAATGGGGCAGAGGAGCCATGAGCCCTCAGTGTTCTTTTCTTCTCATGAAGTCCACCAAGGTATCCAAACTTTTGACTTTTTCTTTTTTGTCTTTGAAATAGGTCCAACCTCACAAGCCTCTCTGTCTGTGATTAGAAAAGGCCTGAGCTTTTGATTTTTACCATCTCCCTCGGTTCTAATCAACTCTTTCTGTAGGATCTTAGGTAGATATTTTTCATAGATGAGACATACTATTATGGAAATCTGAACAAGTGATGTAAAATATCACTGAAAGCAAAAGTGGAAAATTACATACTCAGAAAGTGTCTATTTTGTGCATGCAGGTCTGTAATCTCTAGACTGCAGTTCTGCTTGCAATCCTATCACTATATGAATCTGGCTTATTCATTTACAATGTATTAACTGCATTAACCACCTTATGACGTTATGCCAAGCTCACAATGTCAAAAACATATTAAAAAAAAAAAAAAACAAGGGCTGGGATGTAGCTCAGTGGCAAAGCACTTGTCCAGCAAGTGCAACATCCTAGGTTCGATCCTCAGTACCAAAAAAGAAAAGAAAGCAAAAGAAACACCACAGTTAAAAAACAAAAGCAAAATACCTAAACACTAATTTTGAAAGATTATAGAAATGTTACAAATAAACGGTATCGATTTGAGTAGCCTAAGAAAAAAAATTTTATTGAAAGATACATGTGTTTCAAATATAAATTTCCACAGTGCTTCCTTTTAAGATGCCCTCTGGCTCTAGGTACTGAAACTTACGAAGCCTCCAGAAAACCTAAACCATCATTTTCTTTCTGCTGTGGGTAGTTCCTTCCCAGTAATTATCATGCTGGCAAAAGAGGCCAAGGCATTTTCCATGATTGCTTTTCATGTACATTTACAGGACTACTACGTAAAACGTCAGAATTTCCTTCTGTGGCTATATTAGATTACACTTAATTCTAAGAATGTCAAATCATAGGATTTTTTAATATTGTCTGGAAAAAAAAACCACATTTCTAAAAGGGCTTCATTTGAGAATGCCTAAAAAATACTGTCAAAATCCATAATGTTGCCAGAAATATTTTGCACGGTTACATCTCTTAGCATGTTTTCTTCTTGCAAGCTCTTAAATTCATGCTTAGTTGGTTTTAAATTTTTCAAGTGATAATTAACACCCTTTACCCATCCCTTCCAAGATTTTAAAGCTTCTGGTATATAAAGTGATATTTTGAAGATTAAAAATCAAGGCTCATTTTTCAAATGAAATCTCGACGTTCTCTACAGCCATTGAAAAAGAAACTTCAAAGAAAATAATTTACTTCCAGTCCCCTTAAGGTCGCATTTCCTCATTCATAACACTCTTAAAGATGATCAAGTACCCTGTGTTCAAATGCTGATAAGGCCCAATGCATTATTTGACAGTTTATACTTTGTCTTCTTTATTAATCAAAACCCACTGCAAATTCTGCTTACTCTTGTTTAGTTCTGTCGACAAGACTTGGGATTAAATATTTTAGCCTTTCCCTTAGTAAAGGTGGAGTTTCTAAGTGTCACCTTTGAGTCTTAGTTTCTAATGTATTTTCAAAAATATCACCAAGACTTTGAGAAAAGGGAAGCTGACAATGTCATTATTTCTTTGCTCATTAATACTGGTTATATAGAACTGAAATGTGATAGCCAATGAATAATCAATACAACAAAGTCTTGGATGAGTTTCCAGTACAAACTGGGGCATCGCTGGGTACTGACACACAGAACTTAATACATTGAGGGGCTGGGAACATGGCCTAGTGGCAAGAGTGCTTAACTCATACATAAAGCCCTGGGTTCGATTCCCCAGCGCCACATATATAGAAAATGGCCAGAAGTGGCGCTGTGGCTCAAGTGGCAGAGTGCTAGCCTTGAGCAAAAAGAAGCCAGGGACAGGGCTCAGGCCCTGAGTCCAAGGCCCAGGACTGGCAAAAAAAAGAAAAAAAAAAAAAAGAACTTAATACATAGAAGTTTTCTTTCCATCTTGATCAGCTGCTCCCTGAAATAAAGTTCTGCCTGTCAAAGCCATTGCTGTATCCTTAATAATGGGGCTGGTATTAGAGTAAGTGATGAATAATTTTAAGTACATGATTAAATGCAGATGCAGGTAGATATAACTGATTAGTGAACATATGGCTGAATGTATAAGACACTAGAACCTGTCCATTATGAAGACACCATGCACTATGCATCTTTCTACTTTAAAAAATAGTTGCTTTGATGGCTTAGGATTATTTTTTATGCTTTTGCTTTGTGACTAATGAATCTCAGTATTCTGCGAGAGTAACTTACTTGTTCAAGAATGCTACTCTTTGCTTCTTTTTTTAGGTTTATTATTAAATTGTGGGGGAAATGCCCTTATACTCAAGGATATCCTTCAGGGGTATACCATATCTTTCTTTTCTTCCTTTATCTTTCTATTTTTATCTATCTTCCTTCTTTCTTCTTTCATCTTATCTATCATCTCTAGTCCCCTGGGTGATGTCAAGGGTACACATTACTTATATGATCAGATATAAAAGAAGCAGCTATGATTGTGACCTCTCACATGGCAAGGAATGAAATATGTTAAATTGCATAGGGTTGCTTCCTTGGTCCCTTGACCAAAGTCAGAGGACATATACTTATCTTAAGCCACATGAATGCCTGCCACAGAGGAAAACTTCATTTTGATGGGTTGTGATCATAGCATCTGGGGTAGGCTTGGTGGAAGATTTTATGCAACAAAACCATTGACATTTGTGGAACAACTGTTGCTGTGGCCACAAAATGGAGGGGGGTGATGCCTGGAGCACACAAAGATGGGTGGGGCCACATCAGCCTGACAGAAAACTGTAGGACTTGGCTCCCCCAATGCTAAATGCAGAGCCAAGAAACCTTGAGAGATGCAAAGACATTTCTACTGAGATGTAGGTAGAAACTGCTTCATGCTAAAGAAATGTTATAATCAGAGAGCTAATTTCAGAAATGTCCTACTTATTTGTTCCTAAAATGAATATAATTTAGTTATGCAGAGAAATTAGTCGTTTTATTTGATGGGTATGATGAGCCATTTTAACAAAGATCTATTTTTATTTTTAAAAAGCATAATTGAATAAAATACCATGCTGTTCTCAGTGATTGCATTAGCTATTTCTCCTGGAAGACAGGCTGCTCAGACCTCAGACCACATTCAAGTTACTACCCCTTCCTGGTAGTAGCTTCCTTAATTAAATATCATTAAGCAACAAATGGAGGGTTAAGTTTGTAAACTGATGTAAAGCCTCACCAAATAAAAAGCCTTTCTCTTCTTGCGACCTCAAAAATGCCATGGATAAGTCTGAACAAGTACAAGAACTGCTGATCATGGATTTTATGACACAGGCAATGACAGATGCTACATACAGTATTGACACTGTGACAGAATTAAGCTCAGCTACAGTGAAGACCCCCCAAAATAATGAAAATTGTGTTCCCACTTCTATCTTTGCCTGTTGGGGTGAACTATATGTATAATGATGATTAACATGCTTTAAAAATGTTTTCTAGTGGCTGGGAATATAGCCTAGTGGCAAGAGTGCTTGCCTTCCATACATGAAGCCCTGGGTTCAATTCCCAGGCACCACATATACAGAAAACGGCCAGAAGTGGTGCTGTGGCTCAAGTGGTAGAGTGCTAGCCTTGAGCAAAAAGAAGCCAGGGACAGTGCTCAGGCCCTGAGTCCAAGGCCCAGGACTGGCAAAAAAAAAAAAAAATGTTTTCTGCTTTTTTAATTTATGCAATATAAGTATGCATATATGTATACAAATAAATATATTTGTCTATATGTGTGGATGTGGATGTATATATGTACAAACATGCATATGTATGAACAAGGTGTAACTGACACAACATAGAAGCAACCATGTTTATCAGTGCTAACAGTGTTTGTTTCTGGGGACTAAGACAGGACACTGGCACAGAATGATGTGTTCATGTTTCATATGATGCTATCTGTAGCATTAGCACTTGTCACCTAAGGTATGTGCTACTTCAAAAATGAAAAAACAAATCAAAATTGTCTCAGTTACATTCACATGTAAGAAGATGAAACAAGTGCCCCTCATTTTCTAAAACATGAATATCATGAGGATGCTAACAAATATATTTCAGAAGTCCATTAAGCAAAGGAACTATCTGTTGAGGACCTCTTAATGCAGACAGATCTTCCTGGGAAACTTCATAAAGATAAGGACAGTAAGTGATATGAAGCTTTCTACTAGTTCTGCTCAGAACTTGCACTGGTTCTCAAACATCTCCCCTCTAAAGGTAACTAGACATCTCTCAAAGCAAAATTCCCAGCGGTGTGGTGGAGGATTTGTTTTGGGTTTCACAACCTTCTTCTGCCCTTTATGGAGTCCTCCAATGTGATCAAGGCCTGCTGGCCTGTGCTCTATTTCACTGAGTGTGCAATACACAAATCCAACGGTAGAGAATGTGTGTCTTTCTGTAACTCCATTTTTCATTCTTTCGTGCGCAGAATGGAAAAGTGGAATCCCAGAAATGATAATACCATGACCAAAAGGACTGAACACAGGAAGGCCAGCTAGGTGGTCTGCCTCTTGTTGTATGGTTTCAGAACTTTGTGTTGTTGTTTTTTTAATAATAAAGTCACCATTTCTATAGGAACAGATTTTTGGGTCTCATAAAGTCATGTGGGCTTTCAGAAGGCCCTAGGCCCAGACCATTTGCTCTGTACTTTTGGTGTACTTCCTAAGTTGGGATAGAAACTCCTGAATGGTACGGCCTTAGCTCTTTCTAAAACCCATCGGGGTCACACACAGCAAACAATGATTTAAAAATGCTACAGGAGGTAGATTTAACATTAACACCATTAAATGGGTCCCTGTTTTCCTCTCTCCCTCCTCCCTCTCCCTATTTTTTGAAAACCCAATAATAACTCCATTTTTTCATTCATCTTTAGGCTTTATGTCTTCAAAGAGATAGATCATGTATTGCTCCCATCAATAATGTAGGATCTGATGCCTTTCCTGTTTGTTTTTGAATGATTTCCAGATATGCCAGCTCCCTTACAGTTGTCAGCACTTCATCTGTTTTTTTGTACCAAGGGTTTATTTGTATCTCTGATCAGACCTATTTGAATTGGCACAGAGCCACTTGTACCCTAAATTTTCTCTTGGCTGCTCTGGAGCAATGGCTGAGAAATGTGAGATGGTAGTTGATGAAAATTAAGTCCTTTATCGCAGTGATGGCAACTGGGTCACTTGGCTGCATGGGCCAATTGTCTGACTCTATCCAGGAAATAGAAGGCACCTTTCAAAGCCAGGTTCCAGTCTGTTTAAGGATCAGATTATAGTTCTGTCATCAAAGACCTCCTTGACAGTTCCACCAACGGAAAGGGCACCCAGCAGAAGCCCAATGATTAAATTCTCCTAGAGAATAATTTTTCCCAGCTTCTGGAAACAATCTACTGCAATCCAAAGTTCTTTCCCTCACGGGAAAATCCAAAAGAAGAGCTCCATTCCTGAGACTGATATAGGGAAATAAATTACTCACAAGCAACTCATTCTCCCACAGCTGGAAATGATGTGAATAATTTGATTTTGAAATAACGATGGAGAGAGAGACTGTGGTAACAGAATTCCCCACCCATGGAAAGGCTGTTCCAACTTAATATAGTAGTATATCACATCCAGACTTTCAAAATGATGATAGGTGACCAACATATGATTCAGATAAATGATGTGTCACAACTGGATATTAAATTAAATATACAGAAATGATCACATGCAGAAACACAAGGAAAGCATTTTGCTGTGTCTGAGAGCAAACTAGAAAGAAGCTCAGGAGACATTAGATTTATCCAAAGGAAAAAAGAAAAAAAAAAACCCTTGGACACTTCGCTTTTATTTTTGACTTGTATCGAAGTCAAGTATTTGGACAGAAAGTTAGAAAACTTTTTCTCCTGATATCTTAAGCATCAATCACAGACCCTCCTCTGATCTGTGGCATAAGACATCATCCTCCCACTACCAGATCCACTCGATTCTCACAGTGGTTTTTGTATTAAGAAATTTTTGATAAAGAAACACAAAGCAGCAAAAGGACTATGAGGAGATTATCTCATACTGGGGCAGTGGGGTTCGTGGGCATGACCTTAGGACCTGATAAGTAATAGGTACAGCAGATATCGGAGTGAACCAGGTAGGCTGGAAATCTGGCAGTGGAGTATATTAAACAGGTTTTTGTCCTTGAGTCAATCAAGCCTTCCTGGAAGTAACGAAAATCAAAAACCTACAAGGAAAATCTAAAATGGATCACCTCTCACCACTGCACGCACGAGTCTACACAGAATGGCCACAGTGCAATATTCCAAATGCTGTTTTCTTGCTCAAGGGTCCTATCTTGACTTTTGTCGCTACTTCTGCTTTTCCTGTTCTGTTGTTGTTGTTGTTATTTTTCACCCAAGTCAATTAGATTGCTTTCTGTTATCACCCTACAAAGACTTGAAGTAAACATTAAGAGTGCTCCATTTCTTGTAACCACAGTTTCCACAGGGTTTCTGCCCAGTATTTACTTAGAACTGAGTGGTTCTGCAAACTAGCTATGGGACTCTGTTTAATCCTTTACTCATCTCAGTTGCAGCAAAAGGCCAAGAGGGCTACACATAGGCAGTACAGAGCTGTCCAAACAGCCCAAGCTGAACCAGTCCTGCATGGCGATTGGTCACAGCCCAGCTTCTGGGCTGACCCCTGGGTAACCTCTCTGAGGACCCTACAAGCACAGTCAGGCCCCATGCCACCTCACCATACCTCAGAGATATAGCACGCAAGTTGACATCACTCACGTGGCACTTCCCAGCTCCTAGATGGTGAAACAGGAAGGGGAGGGGCCAGGACATGCAAAGAGTCACTAAGTAGTCTGGGTATATTTAGTGTTGGAAATGGAAGAGGTTTTACAGTTATGTTTCTGTGGAACATCCAAAGGAGTTTTTAAAAGACCTTCAGACAATCTTGTGGTCTTCAAAGACTCATCGGAAAGAGAAGAGAAATATGTGTTTTTTGTTTTTTGTTTAGTTGATGGGTAATTACAGTAGAATTATGTGGTACTGGGGAGAGACGAATGCATAGGAAGAGGAGAGAGCAGTGCCATTTAAATGAACATCCTTTGAATCCTTAAAATAAATTATACAGGTGAACACAGAAGGTCATGCTACTTGCTGGAAGCAACAGGATCACATTTTGTGGAATTCATATTCCACAAATCTCCAGGTGGCCTGGCCTCCTTCTCAATGGGCTATCATGTCCTGTTGTACATTGCGATAGCCCTTAAACAATGGGTGGCATGGTCTCCGATCGATTCTTGCAGGAGAGAGACAGATATGTGGATTCCATCAGCTTCTTCAGAAGAGCTGCCCAGTAGCCGGGAGGGCTCAGGCGATACGCGTGCTCACGTTCTCCTTGCCTGTCTATGGGGTCACACAGCCGTTTCCAGGTCTTCATGCCCAATGATCTTATAGTTCTGGCGGCTTTCTAGATAAGCTGCCAAGTCTGGGTCCCCAGCCTGCTGTGCTCTGTCTTGAGGTGTCTTACCCTACAGGTTCAGTGAAGAGAAAAGAGAAAGAAACATCTGGAGTGAGATCATATGCATTTATCGTCACAAAAACAGATCCTTCCATGCTTGATGATTTAGAGTTTGTAGGACACTTTCAAATCCACTATCTTTTATGATCAGCATTACGTGGAGGATAGGAGAATGGTAAATGTTAAGAGTATATCTTAAGCCAAGTGCCTATCCTGGCGACTTGAGAAGATGAGCTTGGAAGGATGGTGGTAGTTTGGATTAAAATATCCAGTTGGCTAGCCAGATGGGAAATAATAGACCAGCCCCAAACCACCACACAGCTGAGGATATTGAACCAGTGTCAGGAGAAAGGCAAGGGAAGTGGAGGATTTCATGCAGAGCCACTGGCCCAGGAAATAAAGAAGGCCCACTTAAGAGGCCAAGTTATTTCCAAATGTATGCTGTAGTTTGAGGCATTACCAGGACAGAAACTATACCTATGTAGATTCTCATCACTTTGGTACAGTTGAAGTTATTGATTAGGCTTCCAAGGAACATCCATATGAATAAATCTTATATGCATATATCTATATGTATAACTGTCTATGCATATTTGTGTGTATGTGTGTGTGTCATTGACGAAAAATCTGCTCCTTGATACATGTGTACTGAGAGCCTCATCTATACACTCAAATCCTGTTCTTCAGCCCATTGTAGTTGAGAGATTACTACTCCCCTGAAGTTTCCATAGTGCTTTAAAACTCTGAGTACCAGGCTGGGGATGTAGCTCAGTGGTAGAGAACTTGATTAGTATGTGTTAGGCTCTGGGTTCAATTCCCAGTACCATAAGAAAACAAGACAACCCAAACTAAAAGCTTCTTTTCTAAAACTGAGTGGTTATCAGCATCCCCTATAGTACTAATATTCTGTATCGTATATATAGTACTAATATTGTACTAATATAGTACTAATATTCTGTATAAGCACTCTCTCTATCTCTTTCTCTCTCTCTCCCTCTCTCACTCCCAAACACTCATACACACACACAGGCTCAATCCTAGGTCAGCTCTACTGAGCTTCAACTCCTCCTTTACTCCATCTTGCAACTCTTTCTCTTGGGTGTTCTTTACAAAGTGAATTGGCTGAAATTGCAGCGCAATACCATTTCTCCTAATCAGTTTCCCCTAATGACTTTTCCTGTGGGCACTTGCTGACCAAAGTTCACACACACACCATTAGTACTATCTAGTCTCACTATCCTCTTAAGGTATTTGCACACGTTGAAAGCAGTTTTACATTATTTTTTTTTCTGTGAAGAAAGCAACCACGTTTCAAGTCCCACAAATAGAAGTAATGAGTGAACGTGAAAACCAACTTTGTAACCCTGCTTCACGCATTCATCTTTGCTGGGAATTCTGTTACAGGTTGAGTGTGGTGGTGTAAGCCTGTAATCTGAGCCAGTCCAAGTAAAAAGGTTTACAAGAGTCCATCTCAACCTGTGGTTGAACACAGTGTTGTGCATATGACATCCCCAGCAACATGAGATTAACCTGGGCAAAATGTGAGTTGCTATCTTGAGATTTTTGTCAGTAGCCAGGCCAGGGTCTTTTACACGGTCCTGATGCCTCTTCTAGGGGTTCAAATCCCGTCTCCACAATACCTGCCGGCTGGTGCTTTGTAGGCTATGCGGAAGTCCCCAGGCCAGCATGTTGAAAGGTTTATAAAGTTCTATAAGCAGGCACACACCCTCCCTTTGTGCTTATACATTCCAAGCGCAGTCTCTCTAAATGAAACACTCTATTTTTTCCTCCTTTTTCTGAAGCCCCGGGCACTTCCATGAGCATGGCAAGGACGCCTGCGCTGCCGGGTCCTGCCGGCAGCAGGGCCTGCGAACTCGGCCGGCAGCGGCATGCTTGGACGGGCTCACCCCGTTACCTTGGAGTCCGTCTTTCTCAGCGAGGCTCCTGCGTCCACCAGAAGCTGGCACACGGCCCGGTTCCGCTGGCAAGCAGCCTTGTGCAGCGCCGTCTCACCCCTAAATCAAAGAGGAAACCACCCATGAAGGGGCTGGCGGGGGGTGGATGGAGACTGCAGGTGGGGTGAGGGAACCTTTGCTTGCCCTGTTCCTGCTGGGTGCGCCTCAGCCTCCTTTCCTGGGGGTGGCTGAGGCCAGCATTGAAGGGTACAGTCCCAAGAGGTAGGCAAGAGACTGTCTACCAATTCCCCGAGTGAGTCAGTCATCCAACAGTGCTGGTTGACTACACTTACGGATGATACTTTACAACTCATGACTGTGGGACTTAGAGCAGACTAGATGGCTCTAAGACCAAGTCTGCAGTTGTGTCCCAGGGCTGTTGTAGTTCTCAGTGCATCCTTTTGGTACAACGTCAAGGGCTCTCAGTGGAAAGGCGCTACGTGGAGGCTTGTGACCCACTGAACACATCTCACAGCCCTTGGAAGACACCATTTGGCCTTCGGAGGAATGAGTGCTTGGACTCTTAACTCCAAAGGATCAATCTGATCCTTACCTGGCTCAGCCCTTGTGGTTCTGTGTGTGGCAAATGGGGTGGGGGAGGGGGTCTCTGAGTGGTTCCATGAGACTCTAGAGAGTTCAGGGTCCCAAGTTCTCTCGAGGAGGCAGCCAGTCTGAGAGCTGCCTCTCGGTAGGAAATAGATGAGAACATAAATAATTCCAAGGCTGCCTATAGAAGAGGATCTTCTCATTCTGAGCTCCAGAGTAGAAGATACTTAATGCCAAATGGTTTCATGAAAAAAAAAAAACACAGTATCATCGTTGGAGTAAACAAGCATGGATGAAGGATGCGCTGCTTGTACCCACAGGAGCAGGCCCGGCTTGGTGGCACAGCAGGCAGTGTGGACTAGCTCATCACAGTATCTTCCCAGCTGGTCCTCCCTTCTATCCATCCCTGCTTCCATTCCCTGCCAAGGAAGCTTCCCATCAGCCTATTCTCCTCCACCTCTAGGGGTTCTCATATGGATTCCAGAGTTAACTGGGCAGACTTTCCTGGGTTCTATGGGTAGAGAAGTAGCCATTTTGTTGCCAGAGGTTAAATAAAATAGTTGAAAATAAAGCTTTCTGTTTAGGGATCATCCCAGAGCTGATGAATGACTTCCTACATTTTCACGTCTCCAGTGGTGGCACATAACTTGTTCCATCACAGACTAGTGGGGAGAAGATGGGGTCACCCCATGCAAAATGTGCCAGAGCATACCAGGACTTCATTTTCTCACAAGCTCAAGGTGAGAGAGAACAATTGTGATAGGTGGAGACAAGGGCAAGGTATTTATTTAGACTTCTCAGCACCAATGAGAAAGTACTTCAGCTAGAAGTCTAAATGATAATTAACATTGACTGTCTGCAATCATTATGACACTTGCCATTAATTTTTGTAGTATGATAGTCTACTCAGCAGACTAGCCCTCCACATTTATAAATACAGGTGAAATTGGACTTTAATCAATGCAATTAAAATAACCTGATATGCCTGATAGCCTATGCCCTTCTCCTAGATAGAGTCTCAAGAAAAAACAATAGTCTTGACCATGTAATGGAAGGCAATACTCACGTTTCACTGTCTACCATATCCAGTAACTCTGAAGGTCCTAAACAAGAGAAAGGGAAGATGTTCATCAGAAAAAGGTTCAAACACTAACCACAATCTGCAATCATTCAATTAAAATATCCTAGAAAGGTTACTTGAAAAAGAACAATTTGGTGATAGGGATAAGAAAAGGAAAACAGCCTCTTGGTTACCAATCTCCTATCTCTCATGGAGATTCAAAAGTTGTTAGAGTTTCTATGACCAAGGATCTTTCAACTAGGAGGGATAATAAGGGATAGGGATTTTTCCAGTGGGAAACTCCAAGAAAGCATCTAGTCCAATCTCTTTACTTCAGAAATGGTGGGAACCACTATTTTTTGAAAACACCAAACTATTTCAAAAATGACTTTTTGATTTCTTTCTTCCTACGCGTCCAAGAAGCCCCTGCAAGGTTTGGCCTATGCTTTTCCCAGTAGCATGTCCCTCTCTAGGGATGTCAGCTTGAGGCTGATGTCAAGCAGATGTTCAGATATTAAGTTGGATAAATGACTGAATATGCTTGGAAGGCCTGTGGAAATAGGACCCTTGTGATTTGCTCTCTTAATCAGTCAAGGTCACTACTAAGGGAAATAACTTGTCATAATATAGGAAGAGGTTATAAGTTTCTAATAATGAACGTCATTGGCCAAGAAAATGAGTAAGAGGTGATTATGGGAGTTTCACAATCCTTCCATTTTGAATCATTTTAAGTTCTTTGCTTTTACTTCTTCTACTCATTAGGACCAGATAAGTCTTCTCTTACAATGTCCCCTTCTCTCTCCGGATCTCTGTCTTTCTCTCTTTCTCTTTCTCTCTCTCTCTCTCTCTCTCTCTCTCTTTCTCTCTCTCTCATGCTCCTTCTCTCCCTCTTTCTTTCCTTCTTTCTTCCTTTCTCATCTTTTCTGGCATACAGACTTCCTAACAGGTCTCTGTCTAGACTTTAATTCATATAGAGAAACTATCACTAAGAAAGGTATAAAGGTCATGTATTTCCCAGATTTCCAAGTTTCCATACATACACCATATCTACTGCTCACTCCCAAGTATTCGATGAAGTTGACAGCTTTTCTCTTGGGACTACCCTTTCTTAATTTATTGCCAAGGTTCCCTTTTCTCCCATAAGCGAAACTTAGTAACAGGCCAACTAACCATCATTCCTCAGGCTTTCCTTGCTTTAAAAGCCATATCCCTGACTTCCCTTTTCATAACAATCTTCCTTTCCTAACACTCTTCCAAGGCTGCCCTGGACATGCTCTCCCAGAAACCCCCTGTGACACAGGATTCTCTGAAAAGATCATCCTAGACAAAAATAATCAGATTCCTTCATTTGATTTCCCACAATAATTCATAGGTTCAACCTTGTATTATGTATATGCTTAAACATGTCTGACCTTCTTAAATAAATCATTCTCCACCTCTCAAATGTAAGACCATCTTAAATATTTTTTGTATTTCTTGAAGTTACATTAACCAATTAACAAAGACATAAGTTACTCATATGTGACTTTCAGTTCTACCATTCTTAGGGAAAAAAAAACACAAAAGCCAACCGTTCCTTGACCTCAGGCACAGCTGCAGATGTTCAAAGATGTTCAAAAGGTAGCAGGAATCAGGAGTGACATTTTTTGGAGCTCTCACGCCTGGATTCAAATTCCAAGCTCTAGCATTCACTAGACACTTCGGGTAGGTTCGTAAGAAAATCCTAAAGGTCTTAAATGGGACTGCATCAAACTGCAGAGCTTCTGCAGGGCAAAGGACATAGCTTGCAAGATAAACAGAAAGCCCACAGATTGGGAAAAGATCTTTACCGGCCATACAATGGACAAAGGCCTCATATCTAAAATATATGCAGAACTAAAAAAATTAAATTCCTCCAAAACAAATCCTCAAAGAACCAAAAGCCCCCTCATCAAGTGGGCTAAAGACTTAAAAAGAGACTTCTCTGAGGAGGAAATGAGAATGGCCAAGAGACATATGAAAAAGTGCTCTACATCACTGGCCATAAAAAAATGTAATTCAAAACATTGAGATTCCATCTCACCCCAGTAAGAATGTCCTATATCAAGAAAACTAATAATAATAAATGTTGGAGGGGATGTGGCCAAAAGGGAACCCTACTTCATTGTTGCTGGGAATGTAAACTGGTTCAGCCACTCTAGCAAGCGGTATGGAGATTCCTCAGAAGGCTAAACATAGAGCTCCCCTATGACCCAGCAGCCCCACTTTTGGGCATCTACCCAAAAGACCACAAACAAGAACACACTAAAGCCACCAGCATAACAATGTTCATTGCCACACAATTTGTCATAGCTAAAATATGGAACCAACCCAGATGCCCCTCAGTAGACAAATGGATTAGGAAAATGTGGTACATATACACATTGGAATTTTATGCCTCTATCAGAAAGAATGACATTGCCCCATTCGCAAGGAAATGGAAGGACTTGGGAAAAATTGTACTAAGTAAAGTGATCCAGACCCAAAGAAACATGGACTCTATGGTCTCCCTCATAGGGAATAATTAGCAAAGGTTTAGGCTAGTCACAACAGAGGATCACAAGAGCCTAATAGCTATGCCCCTATGAATGCATAAGATAATGTTATGTGAAATGAACTCCATGTTATGGAAATGATATATCACTGTTGTAATTACTTTTAACATGCTATGTGAAACCGTAGCTTCTTTTGTTGATGATCCTCTTGTATCCCCTTCCTGTGGTTGTACCTGCACTATCACTGTATCTTATCTGAGTACATTAGAAACTGTATATACTGGTATTAAAACTAGGAAAGTGAAAGGGAATACCAAAATCGAGAGACACAGGATAAAAAGACAAATGACTCCAAAAGCAATACTTGCAAAACCATTTGGTATAAACCAACTGAACAACTCATGGGGGAATAGGGAAAGGGGGAGGGGGTAGGAGGAATGAGGGAGGAGGTAACAAACAGTACAAGAAATGTATCCAATGCCTACTGTATGAAACTATAACCCCTCTGTACATCAATTTCACAATAAATAAGAAAAATAAATAAATAAAAATAATTACAGTTAAAAAAAAATCCTAAAGGTCTTAACACACCTAGATTCAAGGGCTTAATCCTTGAGCCCCTCGGTTGTCACCTATATCAGGTGGATTGGTAACAATGATCCCACCAGTCTAGTATGGGGTTCATGCATCAGGACATGCAATGTACTTACCACAGGGCCTGGAACACCACAATCACTCCTTAAAGTTTAGAGAGTAATACGGGGTGCTCTCTGGCATGCATCAACTGATCACGCCAAGTCTAACTCCACATCAGGATGGAAGGGCACATACAAGAGCTGCTTCACTCCTACTTACACTAGAAGGCCACTTGCTGACTATCTAATTGGAGGTCTGGAGAACCAA
Organism: Perognathus longimembris pacificus; assembly: GCF_023159225.1. NCBI lineage: Eukaryota > Metazoa > Chordata > Mammalia > Rodentia > Heteromyidae > Perognathus > Perognathus longimembris. The sequence continues at coordinate 141,633,179 of NC_063162.1, forward strand.
GCACTCCAGGCCTGTTCATCTGCTGACAGAGTACCCTAAAAAGGATCCAGAGCAAGAGGATCCTAGCGCCTGATGGGCCCCCTACCAAGCTCCCCTCAGTAAACCTTTCAAAGGTTTGAGAGGAATTCCACGAGTACCAGCAGCCCAGACTCAGGTCAGACAGCTATACTCCTATTGTGTTGCTACTTAGGCAACAGTGACCTTGCTGTATTTTCTTCCTTATTTGGCACTATAATTCAGTGCTTATTCTCAGAGGCATTCTTATGCACCTCTGTGCAGGTCGGGAAGTCCCAAAGCACTTTTAATTGGACTAAAACAGTAATAGTCTGACGATCTAAAGATGGCAACAAGGAACAAAAGGGATCTTGTTCCTCACCAGAATCACTATAGTTGCAGCTACTTCAGAGTCATTCTAGCTGTGTTCGGGGCATGCTGGTGGCTTCTCTGTGTCCTCCCTTTAATCCTCTGCAACTGGCAGAGGTAAGAGGCAGAGATACTGATACTGAAAGGTGGACAATTGTGCTTTTAGTACATAAAGAAACTCTACTTTAGGGTTTGGGGAGTGATCTGAAGTGACTGATTCCATTAACCTCAACATCCCTCTTCTCTTCCATCAAACAGAAGATCACAAGATAGCAGAACACTTTGAACACCGGCGAAGCAAATGGGTCATGAAGCAGAGGGAAGAAGGAAGGGCAATCAGTTCATACAGGTGTGAGTAGGGAGCAGCTTTTCACGGCATCAACACTGTTCTGATCCTTTTCTGAGTCTGTTTGCCAAGAATCCTGAAGACTCAAGACAAGGAGAAACCAGTGCATCCAGATACCAGGCTCCTGATTCACACTGCACTCCCCCATCAGGACCCATGCTTCAAAGGCTGAGTGCTCTAGAAACCTAGGTGTAAGAGATAGAGGTGGGGGGGGATGGCCAGTAGTCAAAAATAATCAACCAAGCCCACACATATTCTCTTTCAAAGTAAAATACCTAACAAAGAGGATCTTTGATTTGTTGAGTTTCACTAATAAAGAGAAATAAAATAAGAAGATGAAATAAGAAAAAAAAAATGAAGGTGACACACGCCTTGCGTGAACGCCAATAAGATAACATTTGGGCTGAGAGCCTACTTCATATGTACCTATACCCCATTACGCTTAAAGCCACCTTCTCTGAGGCCAAGCTCTGAGGGATTCCGGCCGTCAGTGAACAACTCACTATTGATTGTCCCTTGACTATAAAAGGGAATTTTGGGGTCTCTGTTTCTCCCAGGACTTAACTAAAACGTTTAGAACTCCATCTCACGATTGACCTGCACCAGTAAATGGCGGGAAAGTGTTTATTTGAAGGGAGAATGGGTGCAGATTATTCCATGAAATTGCCACGAATCATCAGAAACCTGCAGCTGTTATCCTGGGAACCAGCATGCGACAGTCACATGTACCCACCCTGACTTGTCCTTTGCTAGGACTGAGACCATGGAGGTCAGAGCCATAGTACATACACTTACAAGTATGGAACAGTAACCGAACCTTACCATGCCTTTAGTTTTTGCCTGTCCAGTGGCGATAAGAGAATTTATTGTGGAGAGCCCTGAGATCTCAAGGTGCTAATACGTCTAACATCTGGAACAATACACATCAGCAGTGACAATTGCTACAGGCTAGTCACAGCAGAGGATCACAAGAGCCCAATAGCTATGCCCTTATGAACACATAAGATGATGCTAAGTGAAATGAACTGCATGTTATGGAAACGACTGTTATATCACTGTTGTAATTACTTTCAACATGACATGTGAAACCGTAGCTTTTTTTGTTGTTGATGATCCTCTTGGATCCCCTTCCTGTGGTTGTCCCCATGCTATCGCTGTAGCTCATCTGAGTACCCTGGATACTGTATATACTGGTATTAGAACTAGGGAAGTGAAAAGGAATATCAAAATGGAGAGACAAAGGATAAAAAGACAAATGACTCCAAAAGCAATACTTGCAAAACCATTTGGTGTAAACTGAACAACTCATGGGGGGGAGAGGAAAAGGGGGCAGGGAGAGGGGGGGAAATGAGGGAAGAGGTAACAAATTGTACGTATGAAACAGTAACCCCTCTGCACATCACTTTGACAATAAATAGTAATTATTCAGAAAAATATATATTTAATGAGTGAACGAATGACATTTTGAAACCTTCTTGGACCAGCCAATATTATAACTTTTTCTTGCCTAAAAGAAAGATCCATAATTGAAACATCGATTAGTCTTGGAAACAGTGGAAAGAAAATGAAGGGAAATATACAAAATCTATTAAGAGGACATAAAATTAGTATTCGGGTGAAGTCTAGGGAAGGAAGGAAATAAAACTTCACAAATCTTTCAAAATGGCCAAGTGAAGGCTAGGCCTCACTCTGTAGGCTCTTTTGTTGCCCACCCAACCCTGTTCTTGTTGATGTGACTTGATCATCTACAGGGTATTTGTATTATCCGTGATGTATCTTTGGTAACACGCATCCACATCAATACTTCCAAATCCCCTTTGCTACTCCTACGCCTCCCCATGGCCTCCCTTGCTCGGTCCCCCATTTCCCATTAGTCTCCCTGACGCTGCCAACAGACCATTCCAAATCCCCCCCTGCCATGGGACAAAGGCTGCACAGATGTGAGGAGAGCTGGCACTGAGAAAGCAAACAGCATGGTCATCCTGTCCCAGCAGGAAAGTGGTGGTAGTTTCTCTCTAGGACCAGGGGGGGGGGGGGGAAGAAGGTTAAAAAAAAAGAAGAAGAAGAAAAAAAAAAGAAAGGAAAGGCTAAAGGCAAAAAAAAAAAAAAGCTGGAGAAGACAAAGTAAGCCATTGAAATCAAAAAGGAAATGCACGGGTGGGATTTCTATCAGGAAAAACAGTAGGGGGCAATGGGGTGGGCGTGCAGAGAATAACAACAAAAGAGCAAAATGCTCATGGTGGAAAAGGCACACACACAAAAAACCACCCCACAAGTGTCTTGGAGGGGTAAACTAGGGGAAAGGAGTGGGTAAAAATGATGGTTGAAAGGAGTTGAGAAAGGGAGGGAACCATTCAGAGGAGCCCCAGCCAGAACGCCTGCATCGTTAACCTCTGCCATTTCTCTGCGATTGTCCCCTCTCTTCTTCTTTCACTCTTTTCAACGCTTGAAATGCGCAGATTCCAATTTTTCACAAAGGAAAGCAGTATGTCGTATGTGTGAGAGAAGAAGCCCGAAGGAAAGATGCCTCCTGTGGCTTTTTGAGAACACGCCACAGCTTAGGAGGTATTTCGAACAAGCTCTTTAAGGGGGAAAAATGTATTGCTGATGGTTGAGTCTGGCTGAGTAACTCATGGCTCTTGCTCAAAAAGTGTTCTCTGGACTTCACTCTGTAACCCCGTACCTAAGGAATCCTAGGACAAAACACAAGAGAGAAGGCCCTCTGAGGAAGGATGCCTTGAGCTAAGTATCAACTCAAGGGCCACACAAAATACGTTCTGACCTCCGTGGTCTCAGTCCTAGCAAGGGACAAGTCAGGGTAGGTGCATGTGACTGTCACATGCTGGTTCCCAGGATAACTAACAGCTGCAGGTTTCTGATGATCCGTGGCAATTTCATGGAATAATCTGCACCCATTCTCGCGTCAAAGAAATACTTTCCCTCCATTTACTGGTGCAGGTCAATCGTGAGATGGAGTTCTAAACGTTTTAGTTAAGTCCTGGGTTCTATACCCTGGTAAAGATCCACTGGCTCTTCGGAACTATATCCTAGAGTATAGTCTTTAAACAGCTTTTATGGTTTAGATTCTCTGAAGCCACTAGAAAGATATGAACCAAGTTCAAAATAAAAACCAATGGAAGAATTTCAGAGATTTACACCACTCAGTGATGTGGAGTTCTGTCCTGATCATGGCAATAATATAAAATTTCATTTATTCATTTTATTTATATGAATTCAAATGCATCAGACTTACCTATTGCAAATCTGATGCTTCTTTGTAAATATAATGGCATAATGTGGCATTTACCCCTACATCTCAGCTTTCCAGTGGTCTCTTAGAAAAAGCTGTATTTTGGAGGCTGGTGGGGGGAGAGGGAAAAGCAACAGAAGTCACAGAGGGGAATTCCAAAGTTATCATCATTATTAAGTTAGGAGAACCTATTTCAATCAGCAGAAGTCCCATTAAGGAAGTGATTACAGAGTAGAGACAATGTTATGTTTTCTATTTACTCGTTCCTGACTTTATGAACACTATAATTTAAAGGAATTTCTATAATTTAAGAGAAATGAATGAGTCTGCAAGGATAATTTTCAATTCCAAAATGCTCAGGTTAATCTAAATTGTACCAGCAACGAAAGATATTAGAAACCAACAGTTGAACTAAAGCGCTTATCTCTTCTAGAGCTACATGAATTTTGCTATAGCAAAAGACTTTTTTATACCAGTATTGTTGACTAAATTGATGAGATGGATGGTAATAATAAAGTTGACTATCATTGTTAAAAACAAATTTCAATATGGATTTCAAGTTTCCATTATTGAATTATAATAGCAAAGATTTAAGAAAATGCTATTTACCAGAGATGCTGTGACCCTTGAACTAAGATTTTATATTCAAACACAAAGGATGGATTTTCTCTAGTATCTCTATGGTGTTTCTTTCAGGTACGCACTGGCCAATTTAGAGATCCTAGCCAGGCAGGGGAAGGTAAAAGGTATCTCTTAAGATTTGTCTGTTCTCTGGAAAGGAAATGAGAATGGCCAAGAGACATATGAAAAAGTGCTCTACATCACTGGCCATAAAAGAAATGCAAATCAAAACAACATTGAGATTCCACCTCACTCCAGTAAGAATGTCCTATATAAAGAAAACTAATAATAATAAATGTTGGAGGGGATGCGGCCAAAAGGGAACCCTACTTCATTGTTGCTGGGAATGTAAACTGGTTCAGCCACTCTAGCAAGCGGTATGGAGATTCCTCAGAAGGCTAAACATAGAGCTCCCCTATGACCCAGCAGCCCCACTTTTGGGCATCTACCCAAAAGACCACAAACAAGAACACACTAGAGCCACCAGCACAACAATGTTCATCGCCACACAATTTGTCATAGTTAAAATATAGAACCAACCCAGATGCCCCTCAGTAGACAAATGGATTAGGAAAATGTGGTACATATACACATTGGAATTTTATGCCTCTATCAGAAAGAATGACATTGCCCCATTCATAAGGAAATGGAAGGACTTGGAAAAAATTATACTAAGTGAAGTGAACCAGACCCAAAGAAACATGGACTCTATGGTCTCCCTCATAGGGAATAATTAGCACAGGTTTCGGCTAGTCACAGCAGAGGCTCACAAGAGCCTAACAGCTATGCCCTTAGGAACACATAAGACGATGCTAAGTGAAATGAAGTCCATGTTATGGAAACCACTGTTATATCACTGTTGTAATTACTTTCAGCATGCTATGTGAAACCATAGCTTCTATTGTTGATGATCCTCTTGTATCCCCTTCCTGTGGTTGTACCTGCACTATCACTGTATCACATCTGAATACACTGGATACTGTATATACTGATATTAGAACTAGAGAAGTGGAAGGGGGTATCAAAATCGAGAGACAAAGGATAAGAAGACAAATGACTCCAAAAGCAATACTTGCAAAACCATTTGGTATAAACCAACTGAACAACTCATGGGGGGAGAGGGATAGGGGGAGGGGGAGGGGGGAATGAGGGAGGAGGTAACAAACAGTACAAGAAATGTACCCAAGGCCTAACGTATGAGACTGTAACCTCTGTGTACATCACTTTGACAATAAAGAAGAAAAAAAAAAGATTTGTCTGAGCGAAACTGACACAAGGATTGGGAATCTCAAATGTCTTTCTCATGAATGTGACTACTAAATCATTTCCAAAAGTTAACCAACTTTCTGCACTGAAAAAAAAAAAAGGAGCAGCCTTTAAAAGCAAGGACGACTTCCTTTGTGGTCTATTGTTTTGGCAGAGAGAGTTGGATTGTGTAAATCTCCCTTTGAAGAAGACGCTGAAGATCCATAAGAACCTCATTTCCTATTGGAACATTAGGCTTGGATCGATGTTCTTAAGTGACTAGCATGTTAGATGGATTTGAAGCCAGAGAAAGTATATGGGTCCCACTGTACATGTGAGGTCAGACACTCTGAGCCCTGTGACTACATTAAAGGCACTTTGAGAGGTGCTACTATTCCAGGCAGAGAAAACAGAGGCCTCAGGGACGAGGGGAAAAGCCAGGGTTCTTTTAAGTGTCACTCTGCTTCTCCTCATGAGGGTCCCTGAGGAGGCTCAGCAGAGGGCAAAGTGCTTTGTTCTTGCTTTTTAGTAAAAGTATGTCTCAAAGATTGTATGGGATATCCTTATGCTTAAAGAATGGTTTTTGTTTTTTGCCAGTCCTGGGGCTCAAACTCTGGGCCTGGGTGCTGTCCCTGAGCTTCCTTTGTTCAAGACTAGCACTCTACCACTGAGCCACAGTGTCACTTCCGGCTTTCTCTGAGTAGTTTATTGGAAAGTCTAAAGGACTTTGTTACCTGGCTAGCTTCCATCTGTGATCCTCAGATCTCAGCCTTCTGAGTAGCTAGCATAACAGACTTGAGCCAACAGGCACCTGGCTAAGAACATGGTTTTCACCTTGCACTTTCATTTACCAAACCTAGTAATCCTAGTTTACAATTTGGGAAAACAGAAAAGGAGAACTTGAAGGGATTCCCAGGTGAGTCAGAAGTTCAGATCATGAGAGGAAAGAATCTCACCTGAAATGCAGTGTGCAGAATAGATGAGGACAGATATTAAAGAATTGCCACCAATTATTTGACACTCATTCTACCAAGAGCAGAAGTTATCTCCCTCAGTACTGGGCCAGTCTCACCAGCAGAATGGAGTGAAGAAGGTTCTAGCCTCGCTGCCTCTCTCGGGATATCTATTCCTTAGAAACTCCAAAGTGCTATGCCATGAAGGAGCTTATGGATAAAGGCTTAGCTGTCCTGACCCTGCTAGCCACCCTAGCCCCAAGCACATGAGAATCTTTCTCATAGCCCTGGTACTAAAAGGCAACCCCGCTGCACACAGAGGATTAGAGAATACAGAGTGAAAAGCTGTAGACCAGAGGAGGGGGGAAGGCAATTCCCATATGGTGTGGCCAGTCCCTCGGGGTTGCCTTTCAGCATCTCATCTAATCCCAGAAAGAGTGCTGGCGGCCTTCAGGTTTGCAAGAACGCATGCCATCTGCTTGTGAAGAAGGGAAAACTAGGAAGATTGAGAATGATCTAGAAGATGCCAGATAATACTCACCCCCTGCACCCACCCTTCCCGAGCTTAGTGCAGTAGAAATCTTGAGAACTTTTTTTTTTTTAATTGCAAAGGGAAAAGTAAAGAGAAGGATGTGGCTTAATCCGTGTGCTTGTGCTCCAATATTTGGTACTGCCTTTCACCAGATTTTGGGGAAATGACAATGGGTAACAAAATAGACCTATGGTTTATATGGGTGTGTTGGTTGAGGGAGGCAGGGTTAGTGTGTGCACTAAATAACAAAAATTATGCTATTATTACTTTTGCAAGTCTTTCCCAGGCTGGTACTTTCAACTGTAGTAGTTGCAATGATCAGGAAAGTGGAGATGGAATGAGATCAACATTCAGCTTACTTGTTCTGGTTTCCTAGGGCAGAAGGCTTAGGATCATTTAACCCAACCTCCTGGGAAGGAGTAATTCTAAAAATTTCTTCCCTTCTCTCCCCTCCCTCCCTCCCTTCCCTTTCTCTCTTTCTTCCCCCGCCTCTCTCTTTTCCTCCCTCTTCCTTTTCCTCCCCCCCACTCCCCAGTATTGGGGCCTGAACTCAGGGTTTGAGTACTGTCCCTTAGCTTTTTTATCCAAGGCTGCGATTCTACCATTTTAGCCATAGCTCTACTTCTGGATTTTTGTTGTTAATTGGAGTTAAGAATCTCACGAACTTTCCTGCCTGGGTTGGCATTGAACCACAATTCTTGGATCTCAGCCACCTGAGTAGCTTGGATTATAGCTATGAGCCACTTATACCTGGCAAAAAATTCTTGAATTCCTACCCTCCTGCCTAAATAATCTTTCTTTTTCCTATACCATTCTTCTCAATGTTGTTCTGGTCAAGATTTCAAGCACATGCTTCATGGTGAGAAGGCTCTGAAGATAAGAAAGGAGAGTTTGATATGACTGTCAGTCAAATACTGCACATAAATACTTCCTGTAAATATTAAATGATGGGATGCGTTCAGTATGGTCATTTGACATATTACATGTGCTTGATAAATGGTCACCATGTCATTTATGTGTGGCTTTGTCAGGAATTTTTAAACATTGACATTCAACTGTTTTGAATTTATTTGCGCACACAATCATGTCTCCTTCAGCCTGAAACTGCTTGAAAACAGTGCCTGTATTCTATTTCTCTGTGTGTACAAATCTAAAAAGGTACTTCCTGTTAGCCACACTACCGATATTTGTTTATTGAATAGGATAAAATATATTTTCTGAGTTGCATGAAAGGAGCAACGAAGGGGACATAAACTTTACTAATAAGATGCTTATTAATAAGATGCTGTCCAAATCTGTATGCAAAGCGGGCAGGCCACAGTCTTACCATCGACACTGCCCCCTCCCACCAACACACACACACACACGCAAAGCCTCCTAAAATCTTCCTGTACACAGATCTCAATTTTCCTTCCCCAGCCCATGATTTTCCTGTTCTTTATTCTAGAAACAGCGTAAACATGAGAAGTTAGATATAATGTCCACATTTGATGCTCATCATATGTGTTAATGCTTCTCACAGACATTTAGAGGCAGATGCTATATCATCTGCTACATTCAACAAATGCTTCAACACCAAATTAGAAACACATTCAGAATGTTCTGGGAGGTAATGTGGTTTGTCTGCCATACAGATAGGCTTTAATGCCAGGCATTTTCAAGGAGAATAAATACTGACTTGAGTAGCAAAAAATGAGTAAGAACCAGAGAACAAAAACTGAGAAACTGGTGTGGTGGAACATGCCTAGAATCCCAGCACTCAGGAGGTTGAAACAGGAAGATGTGGAGTTCAAGGCTAGCTTGGGCCACACATTAAACCTCCTATCAAAACAATAACAAAACAAACAAAAAGAAGATCAGAAGAATAAAATGGTAAACCTAAATGACTGGGTTATTGGGGTGTGTGAGTGTGTGTGATAGTGGTAGATTCAGAGCTGTGCCAAAAATGAGAAACCAAAAGAAAAAAAATCATACTCATGAATTCTTAGAATAATAACCTGGGATTAGAAGCTGATCCCAAGTACTTAAGTTATAACATACTCTACAAACTAGAGCACATTATACCAGGGTGGATTTGTTTTGGTCTTTTACTACCATTAGTTAACACTCCTCGCCCCCCCCCGCCCCAAAGGAGCATGAATATATATATATAATCATGAAAGTTGTTTCTATTAATTGTTTGGTTAAGATGGCCCACACACATTAGTGGTTGAGGAGATAGCTAAAAACTGATGAGAATTTCTCCCACGACTCCAGACGACTGTTGGCTTAGAAGCTGCCATGGTGAATTTTCTGGATAATCAACCTTGGGAAGGGAGCTGTGTCTACTCACCGTGGTCAAGGATATATTTCACAATCTCCCCGTTGCCAGTTTTAGCTGCGTAGTGAAGGAGCGAGCAGTGGTCGGGTCCCTGAATTAGTAGACTGCCTCCATTTTTATAGCTTTCCATTAGCTGGAAGAGAAACACACAGAAAGCAGCTCAGGCCGAATAACGGAACAAGGAAGATGGCTACCCAACCATTAAAAAAAAAGAAAGAAAAGAAAAAGAAAAAAAACCCAAGAGCCATAGAGCAAACCACAAATGTTTCCAACTTCAGAAGCCACAGAGAAAAGTCAAAGAGATGAAGTACCAATGTTGGACTGTGTCATCCCTCACATAGACAGCCAGCATCATAACCAGCTCCACGGAGCCTCCGTGGGTATTGAACGAATGGCCCAGGGAAACTGAAATGTGCTGAATTGCTGCTTCCCCCCCCCCCTTTTCTCTGCTGAGCCTTGGTCTCTGTCTCAAGGGAATGAGGGATGGGGAAAGAGAACAAAAACATCCCAAGGTTGGCCCAACACTCTTCTGCAGTGAGAATAATTAGAAGTACGAGCAGAAAAGAGCTTGTGTGTGCTTAGCGAAGCTCCTTTCCTGTGTCCTTTAGTTGTCCTGTCCCTTTTAATAAACCTGACTACAAATACAGGAGCTGCTTCCCCTATTTCCTGCACTAACGTTTGCACGTTTGTGTGGCTGTGCGAGTGTGCACGCACATACACACACACACACACACACACACACACACAGGACTTTATTTTTGTTTTCCATATCTGCAGCCTGGCCAAGTGTCTGCTAGAAGTCAAACATGACACACCCAGCGAGGGTAGTGATGACCCACAGCAAGGGAACCGGGCTGACATGGGGAATGTAGCTGTGGCGGGGAGGAACAGAGTTGGGCCACCTGTGAGTAAGGTTTGGGTCTCTGAGGGTGCGATCTAAGTTCGTGAGACTTTGAGCACTACACAAAGTGCAATGGAACTTTGTTCTCCAAACTTCAGCACCAGTAGCCCACTTGTGAAGCTCTAAAATGTAGTTTGCAGACAAATAAGAATCCAATCGCCCCACCGGTCTTAAGTAAAGGTAAAATTCAGCTGAGTGCCTGGCTTCAAGGGCCACAGAGTACACAGGAAGGACAGGGGGATGGAGAATTACACGCAAGGGGAGCGGGGCCAGCGGGAAGAAACTAGGGAAAACAAAGCAGGATATGGGAAGGGAGCTAGGGGAAGGCAGCCTGGGAACTAGAATGGAGGTAACCCAGGGCCAGGCACTTGGTGTCTGAGCTTTTTTAGCTCACGGCTAGCACTGTGCCCCTTGAGCCACAGCGCCACTTCCAGCTTTTTGGTGGTTAATTGGAGATAAAATGTCTCACAGACTTTCCTGCCGGTGTTGTTTTTGAATCTCAAGTCTCAGATCTCAGTCTTCTGAGTAGCTAGGATTACAGGCATAAGCCACCTGCACCTGGCTCTATTTCCTTTTTTACTAACTGGGATGTCAGTAAATCACTTCTCAGCCATTTAGGGAATGATTGTAAGGTAAAATATAAGACAACCAGTCGGACATAGTTATTTCCCTTATTTCAAATAATTTTCTGTCACAGAGAAAAAAAAATGGTGATACATTCAAGGACCTGGGAACCTGGTTGCTTACATTAAAAACATATAGAATATAAAATGAAAAGATATTAAATGTATAGTACTTCTCAAATTTTTCTGGTTTAGAAGCAGTCCAGAGCAAGGACAGGTCTTCCTTCCTATAGAAGCAAATGTCCTTCCTTGCAGGCACAAGAGCCCGGCTGATGCACTGCCACTGAGAATGACAGGGACTCAGGGACTTACAGATGTCCTGCTTAGGGGTCCTTCCTCAGCAGTGACCTCTGCTGACAATATCATCTGAAACACAGCCAAGAGGCCACTGTCAGAGTTAGGGACCTACAGATCCTAGTTGACTGATATACTTGAGACCTTCTCCCTAATCTGTCAGAAATGTAGGACAAGCATTGATGTATCCAACAGATGTGCTAGAAGGCAGGAAGGTGCGAGGGAAGGAGGGAGGGAGGGAGGAAGGAAGAAAAAGGAAAGCTATAAGAGAGGGAAGGGAAAAAAGAGTGAAGAAAGAAGGGAGGAGGAAAGGGATAAAGAAATAAGAGACAGTAAAGAAAAGAAGAAGAAAAGGGAAATGTGCTTCTTCTCAACATTGTTGAGGGATCTCTGGTTTCTCAGTGTGCATTGACAGCTTGCTACTTGGACTGAAGGAAAGGCACAGACTCCAGGGAGAGGCAGTCCCACGGTTACAGGGAAGATCGATGCCAGTGGGGTTTACAGAGTTACATGGGCAGTCCTAAGCCCCAGGCCTGAAAATATTAGGAAGCCAGGAAGAGCTTTTACAACACTGATAGACTATGTTATTTAAATATTTCTATTCCTACTATGGTTAGCTCTGTAAAATAACCCAGATTAACATGGTAGTATAATATAAAATAGCTACCATTTTAGAGTCATTTCTATCTAACAGGGATAGTCTTGACAGCTCTTCCATATATCATTCAGTCCTTTATCACAAGCAAGGAAAGATACAATGTCGAATTATCATTCCATTTTACAGATGGCAAAAACAGAGGCACAGAGAGTACGCAATCATCCCATAAAGCACACACAGAGTGAATACCAAAGCCATCATCCAAAATCAATTATGCTGGTGGTGGGTTATTTCCTGTCCTGTGAACTAAATTCATCAGCAAATAGAAGCACATATAAGTGTTCACAGTAAACCAGACAATCTCTTATAGCTTAATTATCCCCAGAGTATAAATGTATAAGAATGGAAAATATAAGTTCTGGTCTGGAAAATGCATTTCTGGGTCATGTCCAGGTTATTCTCACAGACTCATCCAACCTTAACCGCTGTCTCTTTAAATTCTTTAAATGTCAGCAAGAATGCTAAACAGAAATGGTGGGCAATTTGCTCCTTGAATCCTTGGTATATATGGTCCATTTTAACTAATCCAGGCAAGTCTCAATCAGGGAATTCTACTACAACCTCTTTCCCATTGGGAAGCACAGGCATGCTATGTGAGTTCCTCTCATTCCCTCTTGCAAATTTCTCAAATGAGCATCCTTTCTTCTTCTTCTCAGCTTGGGCAAATAACTGATACATGGGCTCCTGAAATTTGGCAAGGCATAATACTGACTTAGAGTTCTAAGAGAATCACTAAAGTTTTGATAGGACGGTATCTTACCTTCATAAGATCACCAGCTATGACTGCCTGCAAAATTGCTGTGAAAGACAAAAGAGAGACATCTCATTAGTAGAAGACCCTCTCATGAGGGGTCTTCTGCAAAATGTTGGGTGAACGAAGTGAGTCTACACTTTAATAGGAGCCAGAAAAGGAGAGACGTGCCAACATTTGAATTGTGATCAAACAGATGGAGATCTTAGGTACAATCCCATACATTATTCCAGAGCCTTCCTGAGCCCTCTTCTTACTCCCCCCAAAGCCCTGCTAGAGTAAAGACAACAGAGCGTTTAGAATCACATAGACTAGATTTAAATGTTAGCTTAGAAGTTGTGGAGAAGTGATGAATCATTTAAAAATGAGCTTCACTTTCCACAGCTGGAAAAGGCAAAGTATATCAACTTTCTTTCTGGCTTACTTTTTAAAAACCTGGTTGGTCAACTAAAAGATCCAATCACGAGTATGGGCTCTCTCTCTCTCTCTCTCTCTCTCTCTCTCTCTCTCTCTCTCTGCCTATGTCTGTTTTCCTCTGTCTGTCTGTCTGTCTGTGTGCCTGATTGGGTATTGAACTAAGGACTGGAATACAGCCTCCCTTAGCTTTTTCACTTAAGGCTGACATTCTACCACTTGGCCCACAGTGCCACTTTGGGCAATTTGTGTGTGTGTGTGTGTGTGTGTGTGTGTGTGTTTGCGTATGTGTGTGTGTGTATGTTTAATAGGAGATAAGAATCTCACAGATCTTCCTGCCTAGGCTGGCTTTGCACTGATCCTTACATCTCAGTTTCCTGAGTGGCTAGGATTACAAGAGTAAGCCAGTGGCACTGACTGGAGTCTTCTTTCTTGCCAGTTCCAAATGTTACAATGATGAATAAATATTCATTGCCGCAAGTGGATATGAAGAGTACTAGAAAGAGATAGAAAAGAGGAAGCAAGTCTATTTTAATTTCATTCTGGAGAGAATAACCATATGAGTGTCACTAAATTCATAGATGACGTTTGTGGAAAGAAGCCTAAAGAGCTTTGGTAACAAACTAGCTATAAAAAAAGATAATTCATGAAAAGGGAAAATATATGTGTGTCTGAAAACAATCATGGTTCCTGAGGGGAGGTATTTATATCAGTGTGGAAATGGCTCCCCGTATAAGTTTTCATTTAGTTTTAGTCAAAAGTATAGTAGGAGAGCACCAGCTATTGGTAAGTGGATGCAAAGGGAAAGGGTTGTTAAATTCATTCAGAACCACAGGAGTGAGTATATCTCCATTAGCCAAAGCAGAAACTTTGTAAACCTATGGTGAAGAGAAGGGAAGTTTCATCATGGGAGGAAGGAGAAAGCAGGAAGACACATAGAGAAAAGTAGAGAAAAGGATGGGACTGGGAAAAGGTTCCTTCCATACAAAGCTATAGCAATGCTTGATTTTCATCTCCCTCAAAAGCCCAGGGTGATCATTTGCATATTGCAGTCATCCACAAACTAGAAGTTGAATTGACTGGAAAGAAAGCAAAGAGAGTAAAGGAAGGAGACAGATGGAAATAATAGTGGCAAGGTAATGAGTAAAATGCTAGGTGTTCCAAGAACCCAAGGAAACATCATCCTCTCTTCATTTTATAAATGGAGTCAAGTGTTTTAAGTAAATTGTCTCTCTCAGGGCAGAAAGTCAGTCATGGCCCATTTAGCACCATAGTGTAGACCCCCGTGTTCAACCCAGGCATCTATCCAGTCCCCCAATAAGCTCACTATATACAGAGCTCTACTAGACTCTAAGAAGCAGGAAATATCATCGCTAGGAACACTACCGTATTGTGGAAAAAGTGTTGGACACGAGGGTGTAATTTCAACACCGTTGTTTATGAAATGTGTGCATGCAATGGGTTCCTCAGTCTTTCTGAGTCCATTGTCTCCTCTGCAAATGAGGTGAACAGTTGTACTTCTCCTCTCTGTAGCAAGAACCAAAGTTTAAATGGTATTTTATAATGCTGGGTGCTGGTGGCTCACACCTATAATCCTAGTTACCCAGGAGGCTGAGATCTGAGGATCCATGTTCAAAGCCAGCCCAGTCAGGAAAGTCTGTGAGACTCTTCTCTCCAATTAACTACCAACACACAGATAGTGGATCTGTGGCTCAAGTGACAGAACACTAGCCTGGAGCACAAAGCTCAGAAACAGCACCCAGGCTCTGAATTCAAGCCCTAGCCCTGGCACTAATAAAGAGGCATAGACTACAGTTGGGAGAGGACTTCATTGTTTCTATGACTGCATGCAAGTACAAGAAAAAGAGAGATGAATCCTTCAGAAGGAACCTTCCAGTAAGGTAAACTTGGCATGTGAAATTGGACAGACATATCTCTGCTAACACAGCACCCATAAGAAAAGAAGTACTGATAACTAAGCAGTGAAAGGCAATGCTTGAATTCCAGATATAAAACATAGTAGAAGATAAAGAAGGAGACGTTGGAGAAAGTATTCGAAATCATGGCTCTTGGCTTGACTGAGAGGGAGGAAGCTAGTAAGAAGGGGCAGATGATGATTCATAAGAGCCAAGATATGGAACCAGCAAAGATGCCCACAAAAGATGAGTGGATCCCAAAAAGTGTGGTACTATGCACACTGGAATTTTACACAGCCATTAGAAAGCATAAAATAATGTCATTTGCAGGGAAATGGATGAAAGTGGAACAAATCATGTTAGGTGAGGTAAGCCAAGCTCAGAGAGACAAATGGTGTATGTTTTCTCTGATATGTGGAAATTAGACCTAAAACACACGGAGCTATAACAAATTATGCAGGATTCTAGATACTCACACACAGTGAGAACAAAAGAGGATACTCTTAGGAGAGAAACACAAAGGTACAGTGCCTAAGCGCCTCTTTATCTTTATATAAAATACTATACACACTGAAATGTACCCAACATATGGAAATAAGAGGCATCTTTGCTTTTTATTCTTTATATACATACATATAGATGTATATTTGTTTTTTTGATTTTTTGATGATTCCTCTTTGCCTAATATATGGTGTATTCAAGTGTCTATTTTTGGAAGGGTTGAGAGGAGGATACAGAACTCGAGGGGAAAAGGGTGAAAAAGTGCAGCAATGAAACTCACTGGACACTGATGAAAGTGAACTGTACAACTCATGCGCAGACACAGGAGGGAGGAACTGGGAAAGAGTGAAGGAACAGAAGACATTGTACGAAAGGAAATGCACTCACTTCTAAAATAATCAAGTAAATTAATAAATACACCCCCCACATAAACCCAAAGAAGGGGCAGATGAATGGAGAGAGGAATGTAGGCAAATACAGCCAGAACATTCAAAGGACAAACTTAAAATGGAATTAGAAAGCCGGGTGAAGCCGATGGAGAAGGGACGGGTGAGGTGTGGAGAATGATGGGAGGGGTGATTCCCTCAAGAAATACATAAAGGGACCTGTTAGGTGGAAATCCCCTTTACAACTATGTAAAGATAAAAATCATTAAAAATGAAGTCTCAAGTGTGAGGGAACCAATCAGTTTATACTTTTATACCCCAAGGTATCTTGATTCCAGTAGAATATTCAGCTTACAGGAGAAATAAGGGGAGGAAATTTTCCGAGGGAACACTCCACATGGTTTCAGGACCATATGGAATCTTCCTCAGAATTCAAAAGCTCAGAGACACACAGCAAGGAATCAGCAAAGAAAGAAGAAAGGAGAAAGGAGGTTCATCCAGTCAGTCTATTTAAAAAGCACAGCCAATTTCTCAACCAATCCATCCACAGATGAGACTGAATTAAAATATACGGGTCAGCAGCACAGTTTCACAGAAGATTTCTTGGAAGAGTTTCGATTCAACTCATTCATAAAATAAGTGGAATGAATTCTCAAAGGAAGAGCATGAACAAAAAAAGAGTTAAAAGTCATAATGCCAAGTGCAGCACAGGATTTCATACCTGTAATCCTAGCTACTCAGGAGGTTGAAAAAGGGAGGATTTTAGTTCTAAATCAACCTAGACAAATCTGTGTGTGTGTGTGTGTGTGTGTGTGTGTGTGTGTGTGTGTGTGTGTGTCTCATTGGGCTTGAACTCAAGGCCTTGGAACTGTCCCTGAGCTTTTTTTCATTCAAGGCTAGTGCTGTACCACTTTGAACCACTGCTCCACTTCCAGTTTTCTGGTGGTTAATTGGAGGTAAGAGTCTCATGGACTTTCTTGCCTAGGCTGGCTTCGAACTGTGACCCTCAGATCTTAGTCTCCTGAGTAGCTAGGATTATGGCCATGAGCCACTAGCACCTGGCAACAAATAGTTTTTGAGAGCCCCAATAACCAATAAAAAAGCTAAACATAGTGGAATGCATCTCTTATATTTACACATAAGACCGACTGTGTAAATAAGAGCATTATGGTCTCAGTCCAAGCCAAAAGCAAGATTCTACTGAAAAAATAATATCTAAAGCATAAAGAGCTGGAGATATGACTCAAAAGGCAGAGTCCTGCCTAGCAAGTGTAAGGTATTGGGTGGGTTCAAACCTCATACTACCCCTCCCCCTAGAACAAAGAATAAAGATGCCATGATGCTTGAGACCTCTATATGGTTACAGGAGAAGTAGACAGTAAGTTCCAGTAGCCTGCTACACAGATTCACATATTCCTTTCCAGTGAGCACCCACCAAGACTGGGCACTTGACTGAAGAGTTCAAGGCAAGTCAGGAAACAGACAAATGTCTTCCAGCAGGCCACTTCCATTCTGTTCTTCCCTTTCTGAAACACAGCTATGACCTGCTCTTAGCTTCTTTCCCCCCAAGGCCCACAGCCAGAGCTTCTTTCAACTTCTACCTTTGTTATTTATGCTTCTTGGTTTCCAACAGCCTCCCAGTGTGAAGTCCCCATGAATAGAGAGAGGATCACATAACAGAATCATAAGCACAAGTAATTTCCATTGTAGTGGATATGGAAAGCATGAATATTTATTTTTAAGCCAAGCAATACACCCAAGGGTAGCTATTATGCAAACATTATTAGGAACAAGGCTCACTTCTCTCTCTTGATTAATGTCCTTCCCTATGAATACTGTTGTTTAAGATTTCCTCTGCATAAAGACAGCCTGAAGCCGTTAATATTCAACCCTCGATTATAAACTTCTGAAAGATCAAGCTGAAAACAAATAATGAGCTGTTATGGTTACAGTATTATTCTTTATTTCCTAAGCTCTGAGCTTTCCCTTGTGGCCTTTTCAAAACTCCTTCATACCATAAATAAATAAATAAATAAATAAATAAATAAATAAATAAATAAATAAATAAATAGATAGATAGATAAATGCAAAATAAAACAATGCTTCAAATTTCCCAAAGCAAAGGAAGTCAAATTGTTACAAAGGTTGAGTAAAAGAATAAGAAATTCCTGGAAAATAAATTGTATGAACTTATGTGACGGGATAGAGAACTGAGAAATGTGCCACTGTTAGAGGTTACAAGCTGAATCAGCCTGCAGGAAATGGTTTACTTTTCCTTCTGTGGCTAAGCTTCCATATAAATGTCTGTCCTTTACGTATACCAAGACAGAAAGCAGAGCCTGCCAGGAGGGAATGGTCTCCCTCCTTCTCAGGGGCTCGACTTTGTCAAGCCTGGTCTACCGAAAGGTCTGGACAGGTTCACCTCCTTATAAAAGGAAGAGATGCCTTCTCTCATATAGAATCTGCGAAGGGAAGACAAGGGCAACGATTTGGAGGTTTGTGATGGCCCCCCTCCCAATCCATGTTGACATTTCCCAAGGTATGGGGGTTATTTGGAGGTGGGGCCTTTGGGAAGACAATAAGCTTTGAGGCCTCCACCCTCATGACAGAGATTAATGCCCCAAGGCAGCTGCTTGTCCCATCCATCTTTTCAGCCATGTGCAGGCAGAGGAGAAAACATACATGTTGGATTTTTCTGCAGCAAAACTAAGCAGAAGGTCCCATCTTGGAAGGAGAAGAAACCTTCATTAGAGACATCAGATCTGTTGGCCCCTTGGACTTCTTAGCTTCCAGAAACCAAAGAAATAAGAGAAATAAGCTTCTGTCATGTATACATCTTTGAATCCACAGTATTTTGTTCTAACAGCAGGAATGGATTGGTAGCTCTATTTGCCCCCCTCATGCCGTGCCCTGGGCAAGGCAATGGGGAGACAGCAGTGTGACAAACAATATGCAAAACAGTATGGGAAACAGCCTGCAAAACCATATGCAAAACACACTTCCTTCTCTGGCAGAAAGTACAACACAAGACGGGCTTTAGAAGCAGCAAGGGATATGTTGCAACTAAGTCTGGATTCAAATGGTCTGGATTTAAGTGAGAGGACAATTAGGTAGTTATGACCCTGGGCAACTTAATTTACCAAGATTCAATTGACTCTTGAAAACTTGAAGATTAAAACCAGTTCCTTTGCAGCTCTGTTTTACAGATATATTCAATCTACAGTCCAATATCAGGTACTAATGCTTTTAACCTGGCCATTCTGGATTAAGGGCAATTATAGTCTTAGAATTTGTTAAATCATTACTTCTAAGAGAATAATATAAAGCTGTGAGATTGCCTCGCTGGTAAAAATATGTAGGAATAAAAAATATATAGAACCTTGTAAGGACACATACAAAATATGTCACAATTTTAAGATAATAAAATAACTACATTATTATACACAAAATATGAATCCTGTGCAATGACACCTATTTTTTAAGATTGATCTTTGAGATCCAGTTTTTTTAAATCTTTGAATTAATAATCCCTTACCAAAGTCATTATTGTACCCTGCTCACTAGTGGACACTGGTGTACATAGAAAGTATTGTGTAGGACAGGCACCAGTGGCTCGGAAAGATGAGAGCTAAGGATCACCTTTCAAAGCCAGCCGAGGCAAGAAGGTCTGTGAGACCCTTACCTCTAATTAACTACCAAAAATCTGGAAATAGAACTGTGGTTTAAGTGGTAAAGCACCAGTCTTAAGCATAAAAGTTCAGGGACAGTGCTGAAACCCTAAGTTCAAACTCAGGAATGGCAACTAAAAAAAGTTTACAATATTTTTACTTTTAAAAATGTAAACTTACAGTAGTCTTGGTTTTATGCATTTTTTGATATATTTTAAGATTCAATAAAGGAAATAAAAGTCATGTAAAGCATTTAAACAAGACAGACATTATAGACAGAGAAAAATCTTTTTGAAAATATGGCTAAGAGCTCTGTCTAGTGCACAAAATTTAAAAGTAAAAACCTAAAGTACCAAACAAAGAACGGTGCATGGAGACCTAGAAAATGAATAATGTTTATTCATGGTGAAACTAAACCCAGCTAGATCTGGCAAGTTCCTCATCTTCATTAATCAACATTTTCTGTGCAGGGACAGAACTAGAATTTTAACCTATCTCTTAGAAACAGTTACATCCCACACTTCTCTGTGGTGTTAGTCTAACATTCTCATGCCATGGATGTGGGAACAGGGCCTTGGGGTATAAATTGTCCCTTGTGGGCTGACACATCGCTAGCAATGCAGTGAGCAGAACGTATTTTTCCCCAACCCTCACTCTCACAAGGACACAAGAAGCTGCTTCTCCCCTTTATTTTTCTTGAAGTGAGATGGCCAGAAATTAAAATCAGGGCTGGATATAGTGAATCATGCCTAGAATCTCAGCTACATAGGAAGCATAGGTAGGAAGATTGTTGATGGAAACCAGTCTCGGTAAATAGCCTTATCCCATGAGAAAAATAACCAAGGCCAAAATGGTTTGGGATATGGCTCAAGTGGTACGGGTGCCTGCCTAGCAAGAGAAAGGCTCAGAGTTTAACTTCCAGTACCCCTGGGGAAAATAAGAACTTCATAATTACACAACATGCAAAATAAAATGAATTCTGTTTACAGTTTGAAGTTCCAGCTGCTTGGGTGCCAATGGAAACATAAAGGGGAATATAGTGACGGTAAATATTGTATCACAATTCTCTTGCTCTAACGACCAGACTCATCAGAATTTTCCTTTCCTGAAGCAACATTATTTTCTGCTCAGTCACCAAACAACTCGTACCATCTGCTGCCCAAAGCACGCTTCTCCCTTACACGTTTTCCAACACAGCTCATCCTGTATTTACCTTATCAGACACATTCTATTCAATTCCTCTACTTGTAAGCAGCCAACCACGGCCACAGGAGCAGCACACTGTGAAGGCTTCGCTCCCAGAAACAGAATTTAGTGCAATCACCCAACATGGCAAAGGTAATCTTAACACTCAGTGGTACAGACAGTCATGGTGAATTATGCTAATTAGGCATAAATGGGAAGCAGCTCAAGAAAATGACTGTAATTAATATTATTTTACATAGACATGCCGAACAAATCCAAGATGAGGTGAGAAAAGGCAGAAATTAGATCTTTCTCAAGCCCTCTGCATTTTAATCTAGGCCTAAGGGACTTTTTTGACAATCAGGGATAAGATAGATGACAAGCAATTTCTTCCAATAAAAGCTAGAATGCTGGAGTTTTTGAAAAACATAATCCATTAGAAGAGATTCGTGACTGTTCTCGTAATGTCATGTGTATCTGTATCAATTCCCTCTTACGGCATAGCAAGCCAACTCAACACAGTGTCTTCTTAGCACACAACAATTACTTATTCTGCTGAAAAATACACACATTTGGGGACAGGTTCTGCACCCCTGAGAGCTGAGACCCAGTCTCAGTGTGACCACACACAGCTGCTATGTGGCACCTCCGTGAGCTGCCAGCCCTGGTTCTTGTCTTGGGGCTGCCCATCGGCTCCTAGGTCTTTTATGTGGTGGGGGGAATGGTGGCTGGTTTCCCAAAGTAACCATCCCAAAGCAGGCCAGGGGTGGCTGCCCGCCTTTCCTGAGAAAGCACAAAGCACCTTTCCTGAACACATGGTTTCCTGTGATCAAGGAGAGAGGGCTCGGAGGTACTGGACAAGGTCACCTTGCAAGCGTAGTGTCCTCAACGGAGGGCAATGCATCCCTGCTTTTGGAAAGTACAACACACCTTGCACTTGAGTTGGGGTTGTTTGGAGTCAGAGTGTTGGGTGCAAATGTTTACTGAGTGTTGAAAATGGCTGCAATCCACACCCTTTGCCTGTGTCGCTTACACAAATGTATCGAACATACATACATTTCATGTCCTGGGTTAGCTGAGCAGATAAGTGTTCACAACCTGACAGCTGTTTATGTGAAGGATGCTTTCTTGGAGCAAGAAGAAGAAAGGCAAGATGTGACCATCTGTACTTTCCAAGAACAGTCAGCATGATCTCCTTCCTACCTACTCACCTTGTAAGATGACGGTCCAGTGAGTCAGAGCCTGCACCCTCAACAAGAGGCAGCCTTGGGACTTCCGTGGGAGAGGCGCTTTGTGCTTTCCCAGGAAAGGCGGGCAGCCACCCCTGGCCTGCTTTGGGATGGTTACTTTGGGAAACCAGCCACCATTCCCCTCCACCCCCAAAAAACAGCCAGTGGGCAGCCCCAAGACAAGAACCAGGGCTGGCAGCTCACGCAGGTGCCACATAGCAGCCGTGTGTGGTCACACTGAGACTGGGTCTCAGCTCTCAGGGGTGTAGAACCCGTCCCCAAATGTGTGTATTTTTCAGCAAAATAAGTAATTGTTGTGCGCTAAGAAGACACTGTGTTGAGTTGGCTTGCTATGCCGTAAGAGGGAATTGATACAGATACACATGACATTACGAGAACAGTCACGAATCTCTTCTAATGGATTATGTTTTTCAAAAACTCCAGCATTCTAGCTTTTATTGGAAGAAATTGCTTGTCATCTATCTTATCCCTGATTGTCAAAAAAGTCCCTTAGGCCTAGATTAAAATGCAGAGGGCTTGAGAAAGATCTAATTTCTGCCTTTTCTCACCTCATCTTGGATTTGTTCGGCATGTCTATGTAAAATAATATTAATTACAGTCATTTTCTTGAGCTGCTTCCCATTTATGCCTAATTAGCATAATTCACCATGACTGTCTGTACCACTGAGTGTTAAGATTACCTTTGCTATGTTGGGTGATTGCACTAAATTCTGTTTCTGGGAGCGAAGCCTTCACAGTGTGCTGCTCCTGTGCCGTGGTTGGCTGCTTACAAGTAGAGGAATTGAATAGAACGTGTCTGCTAAGGTAAATACAGGATGAGCTGTGTTGAGAAACGTGTAAGGGAGAAGCGGGCTTTGGGCAGCAGATGGTATATGCTGTCTGGGGACTGAGCAGGAAATAACATTGATTCAGGAAAGGAAAAGTCTGATGAGTTTGGTCATTAGATCAAGAGAATTGTGGTATAACATTTTCTTGGGTATATTCATTATTCTATACTTTCCTTCGCATCAGAAGGTTTAGGGCTTAACACAGTTCAATTTACTTTACTTTGCATGTCATAAATTCATGAAACATGGGGGAGATTATTTGGTTATGTGTTGGTGGAATTAGAAAAGTCTAACTTTGTGCTCCTTTTGGACTATGCTTAGTAATCTTATGAGCAAAGAAACTCTGTATTTTTATCTTCCAATCATCCTTCCACTCACTAGAAGCCAGTGTACTATTCCTCATGCTTTCACTGGAAGTAAGCAAATTCTCCTCCCTCTGGCTACCAGCTTGATCTCCACTGAAAAAGTATGGAATACAGGGTGAAGATCACACATGTCACATCACATGCCCTTCCCCCATCTTAGATCTGGAATGCAACCCATCAGTGGCATTGATAAGCCATTCAATGCCACCGCAGTCTTTATATTCACACATCACCTGTGCCAAATCCATTTTATAGTGTGTAGCTATAGACGGGAGACCTAAATAGGTTTCATTCTCTCTAATGACAGAGTTGAATCCTCAAATTCAATTAGTTCCTGCTAATTGTGTGCCTGGGTGTAGATGGGTTCTTTCCATCTGCCCTGTCATCCTTTTGAAGTCCCCATTAGCATGGAAGAGGTTCTCTGTTTGGAGAAACAACAATCATCCCCGTCCCATGCTGCCTTCTGGCAGGAAGCCCCCACCTGGCTGCCAGAGGCGCCCAATGGGCTCCCTTCAGAAGCCATCAGTTCTACTGCTTTCATTCACCACTGGAATTGGCTATAAACAGCACAGAGCCCAGATGTCTCCACGGAGCATCCTGTTTGCTTATTTGTTGCTGTGAAGCTGTAAGTTGTTTCACATGTTCCATCTCTGCAATTAAGCCACAAGCCCAGGGAACATGTTGCTTTTCTTTTTAATTTTAGTTCTCTTTATTTCTACCATACGATATGTTTCTCTGAAAAAAAAATGTACATACAGGAAATGTAGAAGGTGCAGAATCGCTACTTGGCTGCTTCCTGTGGCCTGCTAATTCAGTTGACTATCGTTGCAATCGAGAAAGATATGCTAGGGAGTAGAAGAAAGTGCACTTTATGGGCCTTTGCCATACTTAGAAATCAATTCTGGATCTCCAAAGATTCACATATCTTCTTGGAAATCTAATGGCTTTTTTTTAAGGTGCAGGAAAATGCACCTGCAAGACCAGAAATATTAATAGTCTAAATCAAAGAAGAGCCTATGTTAAATAATGATGCTCACCATTTCCATAGAACACTGGTAGTAAGGTCAAGTTCAATGGGCCAAGGTCAAGTTCATGGGCTAACTGACATACTTTGGATGCTGGGTTAGTAGAAACCAGTTCATAGGCCAAGAGGCCAATGGCACACACACGTCCATTGTTACAGCATGACTCAGCCAGCCATTTAAAGTATGTACCAGCAATCACAAGGGGCCAGCAATTCTTAAAAATATATACTGGCCCAATTCTATAACTCAAAATTAATACTTTCTTTAGTGATAAACTAATATCATCATATTTGGATGTAGTTTGGGTCAATGTATTTCTAACATAGTACCAGTATCTAAGGTGATATCCAACTATTTCCTTAAAACTGTTCACTTAAAAACATATTACTTTCTAGCATCAATATTATGGAAACAACAATAGCTGCTCAAGAAATATTCTTTGAATAACTAGGGAGGAATTTTTCATATTTGTTATGGGTTTTAATCTTATTTTACCTTACTAAACTCATGAACCCAAAGTAATTATAGCACGTAGTAACACTTTTCCCTTTTTAACATTTGAATGATGTCTTAAAATGCTTTAACAGATTGCAAACTAACTATGTAACTAAGAGATTTATAAAGGAATTCTAATATGCTCTCAGGAGTCTGTATCCCCGGACTGTTTACAAATTTCACTTGCATTGACTAACTTCGTTTACTTTGGCTTTTCTGACATTCAGTTAATAAATGCACACTCCTGAGAGGGAAAGAGGAATGAGAGAAGGAGTAAGCAAGGTCCTGGTTGGCCTTGTAGATAAGAGGCTGGACCGCTGTCTCACAGAAGAGGAGGCACTCTTGACTTTTATGGGGAAGTCCAGAGATGAGATCGGGGCTTCTGCTTTATCGCTTCCCTCAATATCCTCCCGTGCTGGGGCTCCTTGAATTCATTAGATGGATTTTAGCAGTGTCCTTCAAACCTCTAAAAGGAACTCGAGTTGAAAAAAGTGTGCACATATTTCATTCAGGGCCAGTTGCAGTTGCAAGCAGATCTGATGTGGCCTGAAAGTGATGGATGGTTATTGGCTTTGACCAAACTTCAAAACTGCAAGGGGAATGTTGTTCAAGGCCAGGCTCCAAGTAAGAAGAATGTGTTGTCGAGCTCAAGCAGATTATAGGTTTATGGGTCATCTGGTTATCATAACGCACATTAAGTACCTTATCGCTACCTGGCAGGAGCTGTGCACTTTGGAAGAGGAAGGCCTTTTTTTTTTTTTTAAACTGAGAAGAGCAGAGTACTATTAGTTGTTCAAACATCTCCCACTGTAACAAAAGCAAAGGAGGAGTCAATATAGCCAAGGTTACCTCCAGGAACCCATGTTGATAGAATTCATACACAGCAGAGATGTGCAGTTTTTGGAAAGATTTCTAGAACATAGCCTCAGGGATTGGCATAAAGGTAGCCAAGAACATTAGAGTTTGCAAGCAAGTTATACTAAAAGGCCAGTTCTCAAATCTGATAGAAATCATGGTAAATACGATAGCTATTAATTAGAAAGATAGGACCAAAAACATTTCATTTCAGAAAAGTGAAGGTAAGTCTTCACTTTCACTGCAGAAGCATGGTAAGCTGACTGAGCAAAGCCATGTTTTAGAAGCAAGAGTGCAAAGAGGTCTGAGCATGCTCAAAAGGTAAAATGCCAACTAGGATTCAGTGTGCTGGTATGTCCCCAGTGAAGAAATAGAGGCTTACATGGAATAAAGCCAGGGTGCAGACCTGGGCTGGAAGAGATTTAGGGGGCTCTCTATCTTCAGTAGGGCACTACTCTGTCTCCCAAATCTCGCTGTGGAGATTGTCAAATCTTGCCATGTTGATGGTGACATCAGGACCTCCTAGCGCTGCATTTCCCTGATTGGCCCAGAGGGATGCAGTTTTGGTCTCTGTGTCCTACAGGTGTCTGGCTATGATGAAGAAAAACATAGAACACCGACTTGTTCTCTGGAAAAAGGAATGGGGCCATAAGAATGAACTGCTCCCAAGTGCTATGTAGAATGAATCTAGCTAGTGGAGGGGTATTGTATGATGCTAGAAAGCAGTACCCAAGTACCCAAAATACACCCAGAAAATGAAGACTCAAGTAAGAAGTCTGGGGAAGCCCTGCATTGACGTCATGATGTTATAAGAGGGCGGGACTTAGAAATGTTTCCCCAGTTCTATCCAGAATAGCGCAGACTAGAGTAGATACAACAGCCTGGGCAAACAAAAACACAGCTGGAAAAGATGGAGAAAGTAAGACATCTAGGAACCACCTCCGAGGCTTTCAGTGGAAAAGCGGCCATGGAGTCTACTACTTTGTAATCAGGAATCATGAGAAGACAGTAAGTTAGGAAAATAGCTACCAAGCATTTCTTTACAGAAGGAAGTCACCCACATGGAAAAATAAATAATATAAGCCTCGGCATAGACTGGGAAAAATTTCTTACTGTGTATTAGGATTCCTAGCCAGGTGAAAAAGGTACAAATGGAATATCAGTTATCCTCAGATGCAAAGTGGCTCCTTGGTTATGTTGGGGATTATTATAACTCACTTGGGCTATATTATAGAAATAGTAAGTAAACGTAGTATACTTTGAAAAGTAGCCATCCATCAGCCAGGAGCTCATGCTTGCTATCCCAGCTATTCAGGGGGCTGAGATCTGAGAATTACAGTTCAAAGCCAGCCCAGGCAAGAAAGTCCTTGAGACTCTTCTCTCCAATAACTACCAAAAAGACAAAAGAAAAAAAAAATCCACAAGTGGAACTGAGGCTCAAGTGGTAGAGCACCAGCCTTCAGCACAAAAAGCTGAAGGACAGTGCCCAAGCTCTGAGTTCAGTCGCAGGATCAGCACCAAATAAATAAACAAATAAATAAATAAATAAATGAGAAAGAAAAGAAAAAAAAGTAGCCACACTTCAATTCTTCATTTCTGCTATTATGAATGAGTTCTCCAGATACCAAAAGTCAAGAATCCCTCCTTTTCTTTTAAAACAGCATAGTGACCTACCACAATGGGAATAAAGTCTGTTATAAGTTGATTTGTTGGTAGATATTGTATTTGATGTTATCTGTCTTCCACTTAAACCCAAACCAAGTATGCCTTCCTTCCTCGAAACCCTCCCTTATTTCTTCTACTGTCTTATTTTTCAATACTTTCGGTAATTTTACTGACTATTTTCTGAGCCCAAAGCCAAGTGAAAGCCATGTTGTGGGTTAAGTCTTATTAAAGACTTCGTTCCTATAGCCACACTTACATTCAAGCCTTCATCGACAGACAATTATCACTACCAAAAAATTCCAAACAAATCTAAAGGATCAAAGGGATTTTTAGATGTGATAAATAATGAGAGTTAATAAAGAGGAATAAGAATAAGTAGTAAGAGCAAGACATATATAGCATTATAACCAGACTGGAAAATCCAAGGGACACTTTTTGTTTCTTTTTTTTCTTTTTTTTTCTTTTTTTGCTTTGCTTGTTTTTTCTTTAATCAGCAATGGATAATCTACTTTCTTGCGATCTGTACAGGACTAACCAACAGGAAACATGCTTTCCTTTTCATTCATTTTTTTTTCACACAGCCTTTTGGGAGCACCCACCGAGGGCACTGTAAAAGGCTATCTTTTCAGCACATTGGTCACTGAATCTCTTTGAAAAGAACCATGGTTGACCTATCGGCTTCAACAGGAAACAGTATTAATGAGGCTACAATGGAAATCAAAAATGTGTACTGGAAGTTTCTGTTTGCCAACACTACAGCGTGCATCAAATTTAACAGGGAGAGTTGAATAGAGATACTCAATTTGTGCCAGAGCACAGAACTGCACAGAATCTAGCAATGTCTCTATCCAAACAGGGCTTATCATTAATTAAGAAAGGTAACACTAATACAGAGGGGGAGAAATTTGGAATACACGAAAAAAAAAAAGAAACAAAGAAAAACAGTAGTTGAATAAGGAAGGAGAAATTTGAGTTGTCAGAAAAATTCATCATTTTTGTCCTGAGACTCTACAGAGACAGTTCCAAGACACAGAATTAATTAGTCCTGAAGAAGGATCTGAATGAAGATCATGAAGGTAGTTGTAAGAAGGGGAATAAAAGATGGTATCAACCACATGGATAATCAAATACAAGACAGATGAGAAGACAGAGAGGGGCTTGTCCTTAGGGGAGTAGAAATAATTCACTAAAGCAACATGAGCTACATTACGGTGGGAATAAGCTTCAAAAGGGAGCAACAAAATGTTCCAATCTAATTAGAAAGCCAATGGAGGGATGCATAGTAAGAATCTGCATATGTGGAGCTAAAAAAAAAAATACTCTAGCAAACTTTGCAGAAGATATCCCAGAGTCACTGCAAAACAAAACACTGAGATGGCCAATACTGTGAGTCTTGCCTAGCAAAGCAATTTAAAAAATGTACAGATGCTTCCATCTTCATTACCTGCTTACTTGATGCATCACATTCTACTGATAAATACCTTATGCAAAAGAGAAAAGCATCTGACTTTTTCATTCCACTTTATTCTCCTGGTTTTAAGAATAGTCTCTCTGATTCTGATCTTTCCTGAAGGAAATAGCTACCGTTCAATAATTCTGGGACAAATCATTACCATACATTCTCTTATTCAGTACTGAACTAAAGGTTTTAACCTGTGAAGAAAAGACCAGAAAAAAAGATTTACAAAGCATAATGACTGTAAAAAAAATAGAATTCTCAGTATCTGTAGATAATATTGCCTATATAGAATTCTCTTCACAAACAGAGACCCTTCAGTACATTTTATGAATTTTAAGGCTAGCAGGAATCTTGATTCAGAAAGATTATTTTAAGAGGCACAAGTATTGGAATATGCCAGCAAAGATTACTTAGAAAGTATAATTTTTCAATTATACAAGTCACTAAAAACACATAATAACTACAAATACACTTAGCAGAATATGACTAAACTAGTCATGAAGAAGATTACAAAATTCTATTGGTAGCCATTTAAGTAGCTCAATTAAAAATAAAGAACACCCCTGAAGTGGAAACATTATAAAAATATAAATTATGTAATTTATAAGCACATGAAATTTGCATATAAAATTTAGATAGGCATTGGTGGCTCAATCCCAGCTATCCAGAAAGCTAAGATCTGAGGATCATGGTTCAAAGACAACCAGGGCAGGAAATCGTGTGAGATTCTTACATCTAATCAACTTCTAAAAAGTTGGAAGTGGTACAGTGGTTAGAGCACAAGCCTTGAGCAAACTGCTCGGGCCCTGAGTTCAAGTCCCAGGACTGCCATACACACACAAACAATTAATACAAAACTGAGTAAGCTGATTCTAAAATTTAAATGAAACTCAAAAGCCCCAGTATAACTAAGACATTCCTGCAAAAGAACAGAGTACAGAATACCAAGATTTAAGAAAGTTAGAGCCATTCAAACAGTGTGGCATTGGTATAAGAATAGACATGGGTAAAAAAAGAAAAAGAATAGATGTGGGTAAATAAAAGAAAAATAAACCCTAGAAGTCCAGGTATAGAAAGGTAGCATGATTTGTAAACTAGTAAGGAAATGAGTGCTAATAAGAGTTAAACACTCACAATCTACTACCTAACTAAACCATCCCTAGATTTAACCCCAGAGGACAACAAAGACACCAGGCAGAATATAAAAACAAATGTCCATAATGGTATGTATCAATAGCAATAGCAAAAAAACTCTGTAACTTCTGTAAGCATGATCAGATTATAATGAATTTATTATTTCTTGGTCTAGGAAATGCATCATAGCAGTTCCTTTTGGTTCTTGAATCTGAGAAGGTAAAGTTTTATACCATCGGGGTGGGGAGGGTCGGTTCTGGGGTTTGAACTGAGGGCCTTTCCTTCTTTTGGCTTGTTTCCTAGACTGGTGCACTACCATCTGAGCTTTATCCCCAGCCCTGTTTTTTGCTGGTTATTTGGAGATGGAGCCTGGTGAACTTTTCTGCTCAGCCTGGCTTTGAATCACAATCCTTTGGATCTCAGCCTCCCGAGTAGCTAGGATTACAGGCATGAGCCACCAGTGTCCCCTTCCTTCCTTCCTTCCTTCCTTCCTTCCTTCCTTCCTTCCTTCCTTCCTTCCTTCCTTCCTTCCTTCCTTCCTTCCTTCCTTCCTTCTTTCCTTCCTTCCTTCTTTCCTTCCTTCCTTCCTTCCTTCCTTCTTTCCTTCTGTCCTTCCTTCCTTCCTTCTTTCCTTTCTTTTTGGCCAACCCCAGGACTTGAACTCAGGGCCTGAGCACTGTCCCTGGCTGCTTTTTGCTCAAGGCTAGCACTCTGCCACTTGAGCCACAGCGCCACTTCTGGCTTTTATATTCTATATGTGTGGTGCTAAGGAATCAAACCCAGGGTGTCATGTCAGGACGTCATGTATGTGAGACAAGCACTTTTACCACTAGGCCATATTCCCAGCCCCAATACTTTTCTTGTTTTAGGTCATGAGGTTTGAACTCAGGGCCTGGGCACTGTCCCTGGGCTCTTCAGCTCAAGGCTAGCGCTCTACCACTTAAGCCACAGCACCACTTCCTGTTTCTTTTACACATTTTGCAAGTATCTGTGTTAGTAAAATTCTATCAATACATATAGGTTTATATTAGTGAGAAAAACGAATCAGCCAGAGGAGCAATGATGTCGTAGAGCTGGGTCCTACCACAATAGGTGCACAGCCTACTGGGAAGTAGTCACCTCCGCATCTGTCCACAGACATATCTTTGCATCCTTGACATCTGTGACTGTGTTTGTTACAACTATACTTCCACATATACCCACAAGCACCATCCTTGTCTGCTGTTACAACAACAACAAAAGCTCCTCTGGAGGTGACAGCCATGACAAGTCCAGGAGATGGGGGAGAAAAGGGATGCCAAATCTGATGGTCCAGGGTGAAGCAAGCAGTGCTCAGCATTTTCCTTTCAAATGAGTAGATCAATGCCTTTGTTTTACTTTGTAGGAGAACAGCCATTCGTTGGAAGATGACCTTCCCTTGATGTGCTGGCACAGGTGGCGGCCTGAAGCACGGCCATTCCAAGCAGACCATAAACTAACTGCTAAGATGACAGAAAGAGCTGGGAGCTGCCTGGGCCCAGGAGGCGGCTCCGGGAGCAATTTAAATGATGAAGTGAGAGGCACTAAATGCAGAGAAAACTCGGAGGACAGGCAATCCATCACTGTCAAGCTTATCTCCTGACAAGGGGTAGGACTCCGGCTTCCAGATGTGGCATTAAAATGTAATGTTCCCACTGGGATGCCGCATGCACGTTTCCTGAAGCTTGGGTTTCACTCAGTTAACTAATGATGAGAAAATGTGACATTGGTATTTCACTTTTTCTACAGGGATGAAATCATTCCCAGCAGGAGAGAGAGGCTGTTATTTTTGTTGTTGTTGTTCTGTTTTGTGTTGTCATTAAAAAAAATTACTTACACAGCAGTAAATAAGCTCTTGTTAGAAGGAGGAAACCCTTCTCCCTCACGCCTGCCCTTGATATTTCTGTCAGTTCACCTTAAGGCTGACAGTCCTTTCTGTGCTTTCCCAGGGATGTGGTGGATAAAAGATGAGGGCCAGACTTTCAGAATTCGGTTTGAAAATGAACTCTACCCCTTACTAGTTAGGAGTTCTTAACTTACTTAAAAGTACTCTGGGCCTATTTTCCCACCAACTGTAAAGCTGGAGAGAATGCCCCTACTGGGGGGTGTTACTTATTAAAGGTGAGATTCAATGCCATAGTTGGAGCATTCCAGCACAGCATTTTGGCATAAGTGCTTAATAAATTTTAGTTTTTATTCTCAACAACTTTGGTACTCTTTCATATTCACAGAGACAAGTTAAAGGTCATCTTCGCCTTGTATTGCTTATTTTGCAGAGCCATGTTTCTAACAATGAACTCAGCCTTTACTTTGGCACTGTGGAACAAATTATATTTTACTCTTATTCTGATATCCATAGAAAGGTTTCCAATAAAAAGTTGATGTTTAAAGTAAGGTGGAAAGAGAGAGAGAGAGAGAGAGAGAGATCCTCCCTTAACCATTCTCTTATATTTTAATTTTTTTCTTTCTTTTTTTTTGAGGTAAAGTCTATGTAGGTAAATCACCTACACTGGCCTGCTTCCAAGCTTCCTGCATTAGACTCCTTGAGTAGCCGGGACTTCAGTCATGTGCCATCTACACACACACAACCTCCTTTCCAAATTGAGGCCAGATACAAGGCTAGGTAAACATCACCCATAAATCTCCACTTTCTCTCTTTACCACCGAACTGCTAGAGAAAAATGATATTATGTCAGAGGCACTTTTAACATATTAGAAGGCAATTTCATGGATGATTTCCCATTAGGATGCACAACAATCTATGAGGTACAAGAGAATAGATGTGATTAGCCCACAGGTAAAGACGACAAACCAAGATCAGGAAAGGATGAATGATACATCCTTGTAATTGACCTCCCGATGAAAAGCATCCATAGGAATGAAGGATGGTAGGGTGATTGGACTTTTCAAAACTAAAATTTGTCTCGAAAACAGTGATTATGAGTGGCGCTGTGGCTCAAGAGGTAGAGCGCTAGCCTTGAGCACAAAGAGGCTCAGGGACAGTGCTCAGGCCCCCAGTTCAAGCCCCAGGACTGGCAAAAAAAAAAAAAAAGACAGAAAACAGTGATTATGAAAGGAAGCAGAGTCATTGGTGGAAAGTGAGCAAACTGTAAGGCCAAAGTATGCACGTGTTTACATTCCAACTTGAAAACCCATGTGTACAATGTGCTTTAAAGATTTTACTATTACTTTGAAAATCCTGACTTCCCTCTTTTACAAATGTATCTCAAGGTTGTCATGGTATGTGGATGGCATGCAAGATGGATACAAGAGGTTTTACATTGTTCTTAGTAAACAATAAGTCTTAAAACATGTAAATGTAAAGAAATATCTATTGAGTGCCGGATAGAAAATACATGTAACAAAAAAATAAAGATTTTTTTCCAAAGATATATTAAATAGAAGATGAGTAACAATTAGATCCATTTAGATAAAAATCAGCATTACACATTTGAACAATTTTTTTAAATTGCAGAAGCAAACTGAACAGCGTGGATATTTAACACATTATTAAAGCCACAAACTATAATAACCTTCTAATTTTGGACCTATTTCTTCAATCAATCAAACAAACAAGTTAACATAATGAATTCTCAATTCTTAACACTGAGATTGCTGGTAGCAGCCACCATGCAAGGCTTCAAAGGGTCTAAAGGGTCTGCCATATGTTCCTTGATATTTCATAACCCTTTAATAAGTCCTAATGGATCAGAAAATTGCAACTCAGAATCCTTGCCACTGTTTTTGAATGCAGGACACATTCTTATAGATGGGAAAGCAAATACAACCAAAGGACATTAGGGTGAAACTAATTCAAAAAATTTCTACTTTATCATTTGGACATGGAAGCCCAAGGACATATAAATATGCAATCAAAAACCAATTCATACTAGCAACAATCAGAAAAATAGCATGTAATAATAGGTTACCATTAGGTGGTTGATTACCTAATTTTGACTTAATGGGCCCTAACATAATTTTCCCTATGATTCTTCATAGGACATAATATAAACCCATTCCAATATTGGGACAGGTTTTATGATGTGTCAGCAGGAAAGATGACCCCACATTCCCTACTTCCTTAATGCATTCATTTAATAAATATATTTTAAGGGTAACTACTCATTCATACCAAAGAAGTCAGCCTAACAGAAGAACCTCCTTAAGAAAGTATAAAATTTTCATATTAAACCCTAGAAGATGGGGAAAAAACATTTGGTAGAATGATCAGTAGATGAGAAAGCTCTCCAAAACAATAAGGTAAGGTAAGCAGGAATTATTTGTATGGCCAAGGGAAACAGTCATCTATTACATGAACATCATGGGGGAAAGTAGGAAGAAATAAAAACATGGTGAATTACAGAAATAGATATATAGCTGGAGTGGAGAAGGGAAAAGGAGTGTAGGGAGGCTAACCAAATAATCCACATGAAAATACAATATTGGGAAGCTGGCCACAGCTATTGGTCTCTTGGAAAGATTGCATCCTATGGTCAAAAGAATAGAGTTTTGCTCTGAGTAGGTTCTGTACACAATGAACTAGAGACAAGAATTCCATAGGATGGTTACTAAGTTATGGGGCAATGTCTAACACCCCAGAAAGACTTAAAGAATCACTTTGGTAAAGGTGCATACTGATATGTTTTCGACATATAACTACGTGACTTAATCGACCCATTGTTACCACTATATGAGCAGTTATGAAAGACCAACTGAATTAATGAATAAAGGTCAGGAAGGATATAATTACAATTTTGTCCTTTGAGTGAAACAAGCTGTCTCTCAAAATGCAAATAATTCACCTCAACTAGGTAACCACTTTCATCTCTTCCCAATTAGCTTCCATTCTGACTTAGAACATTCTGCAGACAGATGCACTACGGCGTTGTCCTGCAATGTCCCATGGGCTTTTGTGAATAATTCCTATCCCCACTTAAAAAGTGAACATCTTTTCAAAGAACATATAAACCTAGCCCAAAGTCACAAAAACTTCTGGTGACAGGGATAGAAGCCAGGCAGAACATGTTAAATTTCACAGTATTTGTCAACAAATTGGCTGTAACGGATTTGAAAAACAATGTATCATATTCCGCCAGTATGAATTGCTTTGTGTAAAGGTGTTTGATACTTCACAATAAAAAATATAAGGCTAGTTCTACAACAGTAACTCTTTAACTAATTCTCTGATGGAGAAACAGGGAGCAAGGACAATTTTTAATAATAAAGTTAGTATTAAAAAGCGAGCAATTCTTACCATGATCTTCTGAAGAGACTGGTGATCTAAAAAAAAGAAGAAAGAAAGAAAAATGTTATAAATATATGGCAATGATAACAATCACAGATCATCTAATAGAAATCATACTCTCCAAACTCTGTTCAATAGGAAATGCAATAGAGTAGGCAGTATAATTAATGTGCTGGCTTCAGGGTGCATTCCAATCAATCACCCTCAAGTCTTACCTGAGTCGGCTGGGTGTTAAGAGTTTCTAAAATATCAGTGTTTACTTGTGTCACAGGATTCAACAAATAAGTCTGAACTTATCACGGAGAAAAGAGAATTCCTAAAAATATGTATTGAGTGAAATAATATGACATCACCTACTGCTCAAGACTAGGCTTCTAGAGAAAAGGTCAGAGGCAAAAATGTTATTAGATGGAAGGTTTTTATATAAAAAGAGATCTGTTTGGGAGTAGAGAGAGAGAGAGAGAATGAAGTACAAAAAAGGGCACGCAGGCTTACGGTTATGATCACTCTTATTTCTACTCTTCATGGAATTGAATGTTTAAATGATCGTGGAATAGACCTTCTCTGAGTTGATCTTATGGCTCTAAAGATTCAAGAATCAGAAAAGGTAAAAAGAGAACAACCATGGTGTGTGTGTGTGTGTGTGTGTGTGTGATGATTTGATAAAGTAATAACTTACATACAGATTTGTGGGTCCAGCTCTAATTATAGTAGTTAGATATCAAAGGAAGGGTCATGTTGACCAAAAAAATCTTTTTTTCTTTCAGTGAACTACGAATAGTGGTACTTTGACCAAGAAAGACACAACTTTTTAGTGGAAATCACCTCTCTGTTAAATTACAGTTTTGTGTGAAGAATGAGAGACCCCTGATGACATATTTAGAATCATTAAAATCTCAGAAGGAAGGACAAATGTCACCTATATTTCCCCTAGATAGGAAGAATCTTCTCTCAGTGAACGTTCTAAAAGTATCTGTAGCAAAGCAATGACTAAAGATAGAAGCAGGAGTTGGGCAGTAGAGATATGATCTCTATTTCTTTATCAACCACCAAATTACTCTCTATTGCTTTCAATGAATATGTATGAGGCAGGAGGACAAATGCTGAGGCACGAAATCATTTAGTTGGTATAGAAATAACTGGAGAAAAAATTTACCTGTTTTGAGATGCTTGATACCAACTTTATCTGAGGATGAGTAATACAACTGTACGCGAGTAAGCAGTACAACATAAAGATACAGTAGTAGTAATAATAGGAAGAAAACCCTGAATATCCAGTAGTGGTAAATAGCGTCCTTTGAACATCATGTGTTTGCTGTTGTTTCTTGAGAGACAATGTCTCCCACTGTGGCCAGGATCACCTTGCCCTCTCTATAGGACAGGATGAACTCAAACTCTCAGCTTCTCAAATGCTGGGGTTACAGATGTGAGCAACCACACCTGGCTCAAGCAGTGTTCCATGCTGAACAGAGAATCTCCAGATTTGGGTAGAAAGAAAATTGACATTTGGGAGATGGACACTGGGGAGTGGTGAGCAAGAACCCATCGCGGTCACTCAGTCATCACTGCCTGAGAAACATCACTTGTCCTTCCTAGGTAGAGCTCATTATCAGCTCCTTGGAGTTTCGCCATGTCACACTGTCTAGCCTTTCTTCTAGATGGTAATCCCTTACCCGCTAGACTTGAATCTTAATTCACATAAGTGAGTGTTTGATTCGAATTCCTTCAATTGCATTAGCTGTAGCATACTGTGCTGATGTTGAGTCGGACGCATCCCAGAACTCCTCAAAAATGTATGCTATCACCTTCAGATGAACTTCTAGACCATTCTGCCAGCAACAAAGCCAGCTGAGAGAGTCTTGGGAGTAAGCTTGAACTCTAGAGGGGTTATAATGTGGTACTCTCTGTGCCAAAGGGCATCCAGATCACCCAACCACAGAGACATCAATCATCTGTTTTTATAATTGGGGAGTAAAGGAAGTGTTGAGTCTAGAGTAAAATGGTGTTGATAGTTGAGTCTAAAAAGAAGCACAGATTTGAAACAAGATGAACTCCTTCCTTGTGCTGCCAAAGGCCTAAAAAAGAGTCAGTAATGAGACCGTCTTCATCTCTGGAGTTTTCTGATAAATAAACATAAACAGGGTCTGGACTGTTTGTTTCTTTTGCGATGAATATCTCACAGAGTTCTAAGAACAAAGAAGAATCTATGCAGATGGACCCTTCCTGGTCTAAGGTAGAGAGCTCGGGAAGCAGGGCCCTTTTCTGGGTTTCTGCAAAATCCAAGCAGTAATATTAACTTTGAAAATGTCCAGATGGCTCCATTGGAGCCCCCAGGGGATGCATTCTGCAGGACGTGCAGGCGGGGGTGGGGGGGTGGGGGGAGCACTATCGATTTCAGCTTGTGTGCTGGGGATTAGTCATGTTGAGTTTCTGCGGCTGGATGTCTCCCACACGCCTGGGTTGGTGGAATTTTAAGACACATGGTGTATGTCAATCCTCACTCGGTAAGTCACCTTTCACTGCAAAAAGTCACTAAATTATACCACGGGGACACACACATCATCCATTACTGCTAGAAATGGGCATTCAAAAATGTTACGAAACTTCGCTGGGGAGGGAAGAAACATCCGAAATCAGCTATATATGGAGTTGTTTTTAAAAACAAAGGTTGAGGTAACAAGTTGGATAAGAAATGTACTCACTGTATTACGGATGAAACTGTAACCCCTCTGTACATTTTGACAATAAAATAAAAAATTAAAAAAAACAACAACAGAGGTTGAACCTCCCCAACAGAGTACCTTCCTCAGCTTGTCAACTGAGACATGAAGCAACGTCCACTGCTTATTTCTTCCCACCACACCTGAGAAACAACGTGTGCTTTTATTCCAAGTGGTGTGTTTCCCTCTGAGAGCACACTGTCCTGAAACTCAGTCACTCACAATATAAACTACTACCAGCCTTCAGGGAACTCCACAATTTACAGCTTTCTTTCCTCCTGTTTACCTGACTCTGTTGTGATCTAGAAAATATTTGTGGTTTTTGCTATACTTTATTTATTTGGGCTCTTTTTTTTTATATTGTTGGTTTATTCAAATTCAGCCTAGTAGAAAAAATACCCACAGATAAAATAAAAGGCAAAACCTGCATTTAAAAATCCCTCTCTCGGGGCTGGGGATATGGCCTAGTGGCAAGAGTGCCTGCCTCGGATACACGAGGCCCTAGGTTCGATTCCCCAGCACCACATATACAGAAAACGGCCAGAAGCGGCGCTGTGGCTCAAGCGGCAGAGTGCTAGCCTTGAGCGGGAAGAAGCCAGGGACAGTGCTCAGGCCCTGAGTCCAAGGCCCAGGACTGGCAAAAAAAAAAAAAAAAAAAAAAAAATCCCTCTCTCGTTATGTTGCCACAAGTAATTGCAAGTAGGGTTTGAATTTTTTGTCATTTTGATTAAATTTATTACTTGAGAACGCCAAGCCAAGAGATAGGTATACAAAGCACAGTTTCATAATCTGCTAGAAAAGTAAACAAGCTAAGAAAATGGTAAGAGTTTCATGGAAAGGATAACAATCTCAGTCCAAATAAAGAAAAAAATTAAAACAGAGCAGAGGGAGATCAATTCTGCTCCACGAGAGTGAAAGAAAGACCCCAAAAGTATCTTAGAACCATCTGAGATGGCCTTTGAAGAATGAATATGATCTTATTAGGTAAGAGAAAAACTGCCATCATAAGCAATAGGCAAATGAAAAGGAGGAAACAGCATCATGTTTCATCAGATACACAAATAACTCAGCAATGTTAAAATGTAAAGGAGTGATAAAACAGAAGATTCAAGAAGTAAAATATAGATGCCATTTTATACAGGACCTATAAGTGCATCTTGAGGTACATACAATTTATCTTTTAGGCCAAATGGAATAAATGTTTGAAAGTCACATAATCTGGATTATATTTTTGCATGAGCAGGACATAGAGTATGGACTATATATGACATTCTTAGCAGAGATCACAATAGCTAGGTGCACATGACCATATATAATGAAGCATATCAAAATGAACTCCAATAATTGGAAACAATAAGTTTCTAAATGTACTGTTTGTGGTTATCTCATTTTTCTTTCTTTCTCTTTTTTCTTTGTTTTATGGTTTTTGTTTTCTTTTGTTTACTGTACCCTTTGTCTTGTATGTAAGTTTACCTGATCTGGGGAAGGGAAAGGGAATCATAGAAACAGCAGGACAAAGTATGAACTAATGCAACAATGATACTCACTAGACACTAATTTGGAAATGAACTTCACAGCTTGGGGGTAGGGGAATATGGAGGGGAAAGTGGGAGAAAATGAGGAAGGGGGTAACAGTGTCCAAAAAGAGCAACCCCCCCCACCCCTCTGTTAATCACCTTTACAATCAATAAGAAAAAAAAACAAATAAATATAACAGAGCCTGTGGAGAAAAAGGATCACTTGTTGGATAGAATGCAAATTAGTATAGTCATTATGGAAGATTCTTTAAAAACAATAGGATTAGCATACTGTCCTGCAATCCCACCACAGGGTATATATTCAAAGGAAATGAAATCAACAGGTGAGAGAGACAGCCATACTTCTGTGTATATGTGATCTGTATAAGAATCTACCACTGGATGGTTGTTTAATTTAAAATATAACTGACTACTACTTAGTCATAAAAAGGAAAGCAATTCTGTCATTTGTGGCAACATGGACACACTTAGAGGACATTATGATATACGAAATAAGTTAGGCACAGTAAAACAAATAACCTCATTAAAAAAGAAAAGTTGATCTCAGAAATACAGAGTGGAATGGGAGCACGCAAAGGCTCAGCTGGTCGGGGGAGGAGGGAAACCAGTATCTGCTAGGCAGTGGTCTGTTTCTTGAAATATGCCTGGAAGCTGTGACCCGTAGGGAGGTAGATTCTTACTCAGGGCTTCTCAGGGGCTTCCCAGGAAGCCAGCACAGCATCTCAAGCAGGGAGCAAGATGTGGAGGCTCGCGTGATCTCACACAGTCAGGACGGGATCAGGAGGTGTGAGCAAGTGACAGTGGATACTTTCGACCAAGAGAAATCTGAATGTCACCCATATATGAAAAACGACTGGAAAGAGTCTGGAAAACTCTCAGGGCCTGTGAGTAGGAAAATGAATGAGAAATCAAGGAAAACTAAAAGACAGTTAGCTAACAGAAGCCAGAGAACAGAAGTTTCTCCTGCTCTTCCCTATTTTAATAGATGATCGACTGCCCAGGCTTAGAGGAAAAGCTGTCTTTGCGGTGATCTTTATCCAGAAGCTGGAGGTATAGAGAAAAGGCAGGAAAGACAAAAAGGAAATTAATAAAGCACACACGGAGTTGTTTTCAGTGTGTGCCATGCATACTCTGCCTTACTCCCCAACAAAGACTGGCCAAATAAGGAAGGAACGAGTTCAGTCTGTATGCTGAAACTGCCGAGGGACAAGAACCTCCACTCAATCGATCCAGCAAGCCAAGGATGACTTCATGCATGTTGCAAGCAAGGCTGCAGATTGAAGGCAACCACTTTCCTCCCTCGAGCTCCCCTCACGGGTGTGAAGTACCTCTCCTGGGAGAGCTGGTCGACCAGGGCTATGAATGACATCATGTTGAGGGCTTGAGGGAAAAATAGCAAGATCGTGGATGGAAGTAACATGCTCGCCACATCACTCTGGCCCCAGAGCATCTCTAATTAGGTAAAACAGAACCAGAAATCCCTTGGCACTGAGTGTCCCCATCAACTATATAAGCTCTCTTTGTTTGCTTTTGTTCCGTCTAATTATGAGTCCTTCTCTTAACACAACGGACAAAGCTCATACAGTAAACTAGAGCAGGCGAGCATGAGAGAGATGAAAGTTACAGCGACACACAAAGTGGCATTGAGATGAGAGAAAGACAAACACACTCTCTGTTCAAGTGGCCACAACCCCATTCAGGGAATGCCAAACTGCCTCAAAGGTAACATTCACCAGCCGAAGAGGGGAGGGGTGCAGGAAGAGTGAGGGAAGGACAGGAATGGCCTTTTGTGTGGAGGTGAGGAAGCAATCCCAGAATGCAGATCTCATAAAGGCTGCTGGGTGAGATTTTCATTGAAGGCAATTTCCACTAATTATCTTCCTTCCCATCCACTCCTCGTCTTTAAGACTCAAATGTACACAGTAATGGGCCATATGTGGGTGCTGCTTGAAATGTAAATATTTATTTGTTTAATACACTCTTGTATTTAGGTATTTTTGGCTCTCAAAAAAGAATAGCTCTGGTTCACCACTAGCTTGAATAATCAGCTTTTTGGCTGCAAAATTTTCTTCTTCATCAGTTTGCTTAACAAGTTCCCTAAATATGCCCTTTGAGTTTGAAATATTACTGCCACCTACTGTTAATTCCCAAGAACTGCAACAAAAAAGAAGAAAACCCGAGTCTATGGGTAAAGGGAGGCAGAGGATTTGAGACAAGCTGACAGTGGACACTGGAAAGGACTAGATAAAAGGAAGAGATGGAGTAGAAGAAACCAGTACAGGACAACATTTTGAATCTGCAAGGATTCATTTTAGAAACAAGTCTTTACATTTGCCAGCCTGTTTGCTTAGAAATGGAGTAAAGGAATAGACAGCCAGTTCAGAGTACCCTCTAGAAAAAGAGGCCAAGCCCCTGGCTTTAACTTAGTGACTCAGGAGACCTGATCAACAGCTCCAGATGAGAAACAATTCATTTGGATGTTATGAATCGCACATCCTTCCCCCAATTTTTGCAGTAGAAGGGTTTGAACTCTACTCTTGCTAAGTAAGTGCTCTACCACTTGAGCCATGCCCAATCATTTTGCTTTCAGTTTGTTTGTTTCATCTTTTACTTCTGCCTAGCCTATCTTCCTACCTTTGCCCCTCATGTAGCTAAGATTACAGGCCTTCCCAGCCAATTATTTAAAAAAGCACACATTAACACATGAAGATCTCCATTTGTGAAGGCAAATCACATCAGTGCTACCTTCAGGGTTGGTACGTATAGCTTTTAATAAAGGTGATCTCACGTGTTCATCATCCGGGCTTTCCATGGTAATTGAGAAAAGGTTGGCCCATAGCTAATTATTTTTATGAAATCCCAACAAGAACTCCGTACGTAGGTTTGGAAATGGGAGGGAAACAAGAGATAAACATGGAAGCTGTGTTAGTGCCTCTCCTGAAGACAACTGTGAGATGGCTTAGTATTTCTGTGGACATTGCCTCCTACCTCCATCCTCTCCTCAGGAACATGCACTCATGTTCCTGCCACTAGGGTAGGAAATAGGATCTAAACAGTGGCTGCCTCCTTCTAGCCCTTGTGTATTCAAGAACAGCAGAGTTTCTCGGTCATAAATCACAACCAGCCACAAACAACAGATCTACCAAAAAAAATAAGTAATATTTTCCGGGTACTGGTAACTCATGCCTGTCATTCTAGCTACTCGGGAAGCTAAGATCTGAGGATCACAGTTCAAAGCCGGCCCAGACAGGAAAGTCCATGAGACTCCTACCTCTAGTTAACCACCAGAAAACCAAAGTGGAGCTTTGGCTCAAAGTGGTAGAGTGCTAACCTTGAACAAAAGGAGCTCAGCGATAGTGCACAAGGCCCTGAGTTCAAGCCCCATAACAGACAAAGAGAAAGAAATCAGTAATATTGGGAACTAAGAAAGAAAATGTTTTCACAGACTCTATGTCTAAGAAGAGCTCAAGCAAGTCAGTGTCTGAGTATTAACTCCATCTCTTTGCTTAACTCCATTCATTCAGCGGGAGACACAGTTTAGAACATCCCATCTCCATTTTCGGGGAATTCTAAGGCAGCTTCAGAGTGAGACGAAACATCACATCAAGTGCTGGAGAAAACTAAGATAGGGCATGTGATGATCATTATGCAGAGGTGGTTAACACAAGAT
The DNA here is from genome assembly GCF_023159225.1 of Perognathus longimembris pacificus. Taxonomy (NCBI): domain Eukaryota; kingdom Metazoa; phylum Chordata; class Mammalia; order Rodentia; family Heteromyidae; genus Perognathus; species Perognathus longimembris. Next base: position 141,676,372 of record NC_063162.1, read on the forward strand.
CCAGAGAAGTTAATCAAGAGAAAATGTGGTCTCCATCTCCTGATTTCCCAGTCATAACTCATCACTCCATGTTGTGGCTCTGTCTCTTCTTCTGGTCTCCTCAGAGTGGTGGCTCAGGTGGAAGCTGTGCTGTACTTCCAACCCCTCCATCACCACTTCCGGTGGCAGTCTAGGCATTCATTCCTCCCACCTCCCTGCCCCATGCTCAACTACTGAGCCGTTCCTGAGTTATGAACGAGGGCTGCTGGCAAGCTGAGAGACACAGACAATTGGTTTGCAAACACTTTTAAGTGACCAGCAATTCATACTTTAGATCTATTCAGTTCAATTTTTCTCCTGAAGGAGATACACAGAAACCAAGCATAGGGAGGGAAACTGAGGAAAGCAGCAAATGCTAGTCATTTGGGCGGCAAAAGTGAAGGTACCATCCGTACGCTCGCTCTGATGATCAGAAGCAGAACCAGACCTTTAGCTCCACTCCTGACAGGTACTCCCCATTTTTCCTCCTGTTGCCCACACTTTCTTTAGTAGCCCCATGACTCTGCAGACATCTTGGGTACCTGAGTTCTCTAGGATAGAATCTCTGAGAAAGAATGACCCGAGAGTCGACTTCAACTTGGGTATTTTCTGCCTTTCAGAGAAGGAAACATATCATTGCTGGAGGCCTAGGAAACTGTTCATTTCCCAGGATGCTTTATCGTATTATAATTACTTCTGACTCAGTTTTAACCCCTATATTTAGAAAAAAAAAAAAGTGAAGCAATAGACTGTCCTTCTGCAACATCCTATTGTATGAAGATTCACTTGTTTCTTGCATATCACATACCCTGCCCTGAATCCCTGGTCCACTTATCAACCTGATGAGTCAAACTCAATCTGTCATCACTAGGCTCTTAAGGTAGAGCCAGTGATTCGATGAGGGCAAAGAAGACCAAGTGACAGATACTGGCAGCTGAGAGACTTTGCTTCCAGCACAGAGCTACCCCCAAGAGATTCAGGAGAGGATATACCCACGTCTTGCAACTCCATCACAAACAAGCTGTTTTTATATTGGTCTGACAACACTCTAACTCTCAAGTGCAGAGGGCCATGGTGTTGTCATTTTACTAGCGTTAGATGATGCTAAAGCAGCTTTGTCACAGGCTCTGCACTACCCAGCATAGTGCAATGTACCATGGACACAGTATATAATGTTTTCACCATCCAAGGGATTCACATGCCTTAAAGATAGATCTGAAAGTTTCTCTCACATTCCCCAAACTCCTCGTGTATGAGTAGATAAACCTGCCAACTTTTATAAATGAAAAAAAAAGGACTTAACAGTATTAATATTTTCTGGGGTAGTAATTGTTGGCAAAATTTGGAACTCATAAAAATGGAAGGGCCAGAATTTCCTGGCACCATTTTAAATGAAATGCATATTCACTATTAAAGCACATTTGTACTAGCACATTTTTTTTTCTTTCAACGTTGGTCAAAAATAAGATCTATTGCATAGGGAATTCTATTCTGGCTGTTCTGCTATGTAAACTTGAAAATGGAAATGTGACCACACATCCCCCAAGTGGTTTCAGGTTTCCATATGCATAAGTATTTGAGAAGCAATCATAAAAGGAACACAAAAATAGCTTATTAAATGGTTTTCGCATTCATAATGAGAGGGGATTATTGTGTGTTTGGCTAAAGAGTTAAGGCAAGCAGGAAAAGAAGAAAAGAAGATAAATGTCAACTATCTTGTCTCTTCTTCCCCCAACTGGAGCAATTAGCTAAGGTGACCAAGACTTGGACCAGTCGAAAGTAAGCCGGGATGGGACTCAACTATCTTGGCAAAACAGATGCCAAGAACCATCTCTGTTCTGACAGCACCGATTTCATCTCTAACACACATCCAAGCAAAACCCACATCCCACTAAGAAGATTAACTTTTCTCCCTCTTATCTGATCCCCATGCCGGGAGGCTATTTCCACAATCTACCTCATCACCCAATCATGTGTCTTCCCTGCTGAGAACCTGGAACTTTGACAATAAGTACAATTACCCTTTTTATTAGGATCAGGTCATAACCTAGTGTTCCCAGAAGAAACTGGGGAAAGAAAATAGTTGGAGGGCAGAGGGAAACGAAGCTGCTTTGTCTCCTATGCTCAGTCCAGAACATCTAATCTTTCAGACTTATAGACTCCTCTGGAGAGGCCGTGTTTTCAGTTCCCAGAGTTATTAGGTGTTTTGGAGATCCCCAAATAATTTATCAGTCATAAAAATCTCCTAAATACACTTCAGGTAGAGTGAAACTGAACTAGCATTGACTGTTTTCTATTATTGGAGGAATGTTTCTAGTTATATAATGACAAAAACAGATACCTATATGCCCGTGGGTAATGGTTGAGTGAAAAATGTGTCTAAAAAGCCTAAGGTTTCCCTTTGAGGCTATTTTCATCATCCTTTAAATATTCTTTTCTCAATAGGAAGAAAATAGACTATAAAAGAAACAGCTTGTATTATTTCCAGAACATTCTGCATACACCTATTAACAGTACTTACTAATAAGGACTTCAATGATTGGTTTACATAGGATTTTCACATTGAATTAAAGTCTTGAAAGAGCAAAAACGGTTTCTTATTTAGAATTATATGGGCAAAGCCTGTCCATTGGTACACTATATTGGTTTTTCTCAGCAAATGGTTGAGTACCCAATTAATTTATTAAAATTCAAATGAAATTATATAGCAGATACTACAAATGATAGTCCAATTTTGGATAAAAATTATCTCTTGTCTGAGAAAGAAGTGCTGTGCTAATCATAAAAATTATTATTTTATTATTATTATTATTATGCTGAAAGATCAGGTAATGGTAACAAATAGTTGCTTATGCAGATCTGGGTGAGTTGATAATAGCCACAAATTCTCTTATTAAGGTCAGGTCATAAGCTGCCTCATGACAGTTTATGGCTTGGTCTCCTAGGTATTTTAATCCAGTTTCACTTGTGTGAAATTTCTCTATCTTAGTCCTATTGGACTTAGGAGGAATTAGAGTAACAAAAAAAATAATGCCTGAATTTCAGTCAACTTGGGTGTTTCTCAAAAATCACAAACTCTAGAAACTGAGGCAATGCCTCTCAGTTCCTTTACCTTGCTTACCCTGAGTCTACCCTTTTCTAAGAGCACTTGAAAAGAATACATCAGAGTTTTCAGTCAGTCTTTAATCTCTTATCTCATATGACCTCAAGTTAGAGAAGACTATGAAGTACTTACATAGGAACTAAACGGATTCATTCCATCTGCCGAAATTGAAGTTAGTACCGTTGTCATTAGTGTTCTGCCCCAATGAAATACAGTCTTGTCCCCAGCAGTGGTAGTCCAGTTAGTGATAAGAGCAAGCATGCTTCCAGGACCGTGCTATTTAAAAATGAACTTTTCTCTGACACTAAAAATTCTTAAGAGAATTCCACTATGGTACAAGCATTAAAAGTGGAGTCAAATGTCTCTCAACAACTGGTTTTGAAATTATTTTGAAATATTACCCTTTACAATGATTATGGGTCTGGAAGACACCGTATGTTAGATATTATTAGTTTCTGAAATCAAAGCCTCTAAAAGGAAACGATACAAATGCAACCAGTTACAATAATGATTGTATCCTGTTTCTTCATTCCTGTCCACTCTCCCTGAAAGAGGATGGTTGATGTGTCTAAGAGCCTGGATGCTATGGAGGAGGAAGAAACTGAGGCCAGAAGTAGGATTCTCCCTGTCTCTCCCTCCCCACCTCCTTCCTTCCTTTTTGTGTTTTTTTTTTTGCCAGTACTGAGGCCTGAACTCAGAGCCTAGGTGCTATCCCTGAGCCTCTTTGTGCTCAAGGCTAGCACTCTACCACTTGAGCCACAGCGCCACTTCCAGCTTTTTCTGAGTAGTTTATCCTGGGCTTGGCTTCAAGTACGATCATCAGATCCCAGCCTCCTGAGTAGCTAGGCTTACAGGGGAGGGCCACTAGCACCCAACTTCCACGTATTTTAAAGCAGTAAAACTTCTCAAAATTTTGTGTCTATGTACCACTTCAAAGAATTAATATTTTAAAACTGAATTCTTAGTCATTTCTTTTGTTTGTTTCATTCTCCTTGCCACTGATTTTGCTATTATTTTTCTCCTTTGTTGTATCTTACTTTTTATTCTGTGATTCTCTTATAAAACCAATTATTTTACTTTCATGTGATAAAAATACTTTCTTGAAATATGAATTTAGAGTAAAAAATCACTCTATGAGACATGTTCTTAAATTTCTGATAGACTTGATTTTCAGTTTAAATATTTCTAAAGTTTCTCTCCTGATTTCCACTTAGAGAGTGGGTTTTTAACGCGTTGTCAACAAGATGTTGAAACTGAACTTTTCCTATCTCCAAGCAGACCGGGGCTTTACAGCTAGAAGCAACAGATGCCAATCAAGTTACAGTAAATCTCCAGGCTCTGCTCGTGAGCTGATTCTTAAATGTCCCTGCAGGGAAAGTAAACATTTTAGTAACACATAAAGGTAAAACTGGATATACAGTCTGCAACACTCAAGAATACAAATAAATGTCCAGGACATTTGCTGTGTTTTAAGAAATACTCAAATATCAGAAATCTATATCAAAATGAGACAATCAATTATGGTCTAGATAGGCTATAAATTATCATACCATATAAAATATGTAAAACTGATATAAATTGGTGTGACTAAATTTTCAAAAAATGTTGTTGACCCAAACTGCAAAATTCAAATACAAGCATCATTCAGGCCATGAAAAATTTAAAACAATGTGATACAAAAACAGTCATACAACAATATTATAAAATTTTGTATTATTCTATGTTCTTAATGCAAATATAGCAAAATAATAACTTGGTAAGTAAGTCTAGGTGGTTAGCATATAAATGGTTCTTACATAATTTTTTAATTTATTTACTAAGATTGTAATATATGTGTGTACGTATGCATGTGTGCATATATATATGTATATATACTATTTATTTTCCTGCTAGTTTGAACTTAGGGGCTCATGCTCACTTAGATTTCTTGACTGGCGCTTTATCACTTGAACCATACCTCCAGACCTATATAATACTTTTTTTTTTCAGCTGTGGGGCTTACTCAGGGCCTTGGGTACTATCCCTGAGCTTTCTAGCTCAAGGCCAGTGTAGTACCACTTTGAGCTACAGTACCACTTTTGGTTTTCTAGGGATTAATTGGGGGTTAATTGGAGATAAGAGTCTCATAGATGTTCCTGCCAGGACTGACTCTGAACCATGATCCTCAGATCTCAGCCTCCTGAGTAGCTAGGATTACAGATGTAAGCCACCAGCACCTTGCTCTGATACTTTTTAAATAGAAGACTACCATCATTATTTTGGTTTTGATGTCTCTTTTTTGTAAGCAAAAATTCAGTGGCATTTACTTTAGGATAAGTTTAGGTTTGTGTATTTACTGTGCAAACACAGCAACTTCCATGTTATAATTTTTTTTACTTTATAACTGTTTGGATGTTTGTTTCTTTTTAAACATTAGAGTTAGAAAGGCACAGAAACCTATGTAAGTTTTTCTGGTACTCTGAGTATGCGGCCTTTGCACAGGCCCTTTGGTAAGATAGTTTAATGCAGTGGTATAGCATAAAGTTATAAATCAGAGTAAATTCAGTTCAAACCATGCTTAGTACTAAGTAACCTGGGTTAAATATTCCTCTCTCGGCAAGTCTGAGTTTACTCATCTGTTAAGCAATAGTTACATCTAAATTTTGCCGAAGGAATGAAAGAAGATTTCATTATGTTGCAAAGCCTACAGTAGGAAGTATTCTATCGAAACCATTACTAATATTATTAGATAGTTCCACAACTCGGATTCTGCCTATTTATATCAAATATAATCTCTGAAAGAAATGAAAAGATGGGGCTGGGACTATGGCCTAGTGGTAGAGTGTTTGCCTCGCATACATGAAGCCCTGGGTTTGATTCCTCAGCACTGCATATATAAAGAAAGCCAGAAGGGGCGCTGTGGCTCAAGTGGTAGAGTGCTAGCCTTGAGCAAAATGAAGCCAGGGACAGTGCTCATGCCCTGAGTCCCAAGCTCCAGTACTAGCAAAAAGAAAAAAGAAAAAAAAGAAAAGATGTTCTGTCTTAGGAATCATGAGACCTAATCATTATACAAAACAAAATAAAATAATAAATAGATGAGTCTTCAGTTTTTGGTATTTGTGTAGCTTCACAAGAGTGAGCCACAAGCACCTGGCACAAGATAAAAAACTATTTGAAAAAAAAGTGTCTGTATTCAACATATGCAGACTTTTTCTTGTCATTCTTTCCTGAGTAATACAACTACTTACATAGCACCTACATTGCAATGTTGCAAGTTAATTGTAAGTATTACGTGCAATCTAGACCAGGGGTATATGAAAACACCACACTGTTTAATGAAAGGGACTTTTGGGATCCAATTCCACACACAGACTGAAGTATGGCTGTATTACCTAAAAATAAGAGCTAAAAATAAAGGTTGATTAAGAAATAGGGTTTAAGAACATGGCCGTTATGTCAAATGGTACATCTATTTGTGATTCCTTCTAGAATACTTTCTACCTTTGAAACAACCATTTCCTATAGTATGTATGATAGGTATACCAATGTGTTTTCTATTAAAAAAAAATCAGAACATAGAACAATAGGTTGAGATCATATTCCATTTTGTTTGGAAATCACACATATACTAAAACATTCAGCTGATTTGTGTGGGCTTAATATGTAGTTCTGCAGCTAATTAAAACTCTAATTTTCCAATAAGTCTGCCCACAGATAGACGGCCACTTATTTAGCCTCTCGTAGGTGGCTGACTCACCCTGTTCCCAAGTCCCAGTTCTGTATAAAATGGAAGTGGAAAAACACTCTGAATTGTAAGCAATCAAAATACCATCAGGAACCAACAACACAATTTAATTAAAAAAGAAAATCCATAGTAATTCTTTTCCCCCTCCTTTCTCCTCTTCACACAAGAAAATAAGAAGTAACATGGAGAAGTAATTAAAATGAAGTCTTCTTTTGCCCTCAGGGTGTCTGAATAAAACCTTTGCCAATGAAATAATTAGCTTTAGATTTCTCTTTTTTTCCCTCCCTTTGTTACACTGAAATTGCTTCCGGTCTTTCTTTAGAAACAATGCACCCTCTCGCCTCTTCAGTTAACCTTGAGTTTCTGAGAGCCATAATGATCTTGTTATTCTGTCAAAAGCTAAGATTTGCGTTACAAAGTCATTTTCACTATTAGATTAGGATGGAAGGTAGAGTGAAACTAGCCCCATTTCATGAACTGCAGCAAACTTGCATTACTTCTGAGAAGAAGTGATTAGTCTGAAATTAAGAGTGGATATAAGAATGAGGTGGCTTGGTGGTACATGCCTGTAATCTTAGTTCTTTGAAAAGCAGAAGTAGGAAGGTTATAGTTAAGGTGTGCCAGGGCAAAAGCATGAGACTTTATCTAAAAAAAAAGAAAAAAGCTAAAAGGACTGGGAGATATTGCTTAAGTGGTTCAGTGCGAGTTCAAACCCCACTACTACCACCACCACAAACACAAAGGAGTGGATTTGTCTGTTACTACACCCCAGAACCTGCTCCCGCAAGAAGGAATGGATAAAGGGAGAATTCACTAGGAACATGAGACAAACACAACCTCAAAACTCAAACCCACATGCTACTTTGCAAACACCCCCCTGTCTGGAAATAGGATAATCAGATACTGTACTCATTTACCCATTAAGCCTGCTGACCAAACCCAGAAGCACCCCATGTTAGACAAAAAGCCATGGGGCAGCATTACCCTGAATGCATACACACAGACTGAGGGACTGAGAGAAAAGAAGTAGTGAGTCAAAATCTTCTCACAAATGAAATGCTGGGTGGCATTTCCCAAGTAACCCTGATTATGCTCACACATTTATTTATGACGGAGGAGTACACAAAGTACCTAACAAATACCGACTCAGGTATTAAACAGTCATGGCATTCATTCAAAACTGTTGAATGGCTCCCCTGTGACAGTTTCAAGTAACTCCAGAATAAGAGCGAACAGGTGGAGTTCCAGATAAAAGGGAGCAAGGTGAATAAAATCACACAGCAACCCTGACAGGGGGACAGTGTGGGCCCTCCTGAGAAGAGAATCTGTCCTGTGAGTTTATTACCCAGCCCCTGGTGAACGTCACCTCCCAGCAACCACCGCGCCACGAAGGAAAAGGGCGAGAGACTCACTGGAGCACACGGGAGTGGCTGAGATCCTTCATGCCCGAGTCCTCATAGTGGGGAGTGATCATCCCCAGCCCACTGTCACTCAGCATGCGCTTCCGCAGGGCAGGATTCCACCAGTCCGACAGCCTGGGAGAGGGAACAGCACCACAGAGTCAAGTGTGTGTAGCCACCAGGTGCCATTCTCAAGTGCAAAACGTGAGGTGGCACTTGCTTCACCTGCATCCTTTCCTTGACTCTTCTCAACAGTTGTGAACTAGTTATATGATTTCTCCTTTTCCTTTTTCTTTTTGTTTACAGATAAGAAAATGGAATTTGAAGCCCCCCCCCCACCTTAAGTTATTTTATATGTGATATCAATAAGAAGCCATGGAGCTAGCTACAGAAATACAGACTGCTGCTGCTGCTACTGATGATGATGACAAAGCCCATCCTCTTACCCCACTTCTCTCTTGTTAGTTTAATGCCAGAGAGAGCAACTGAGGAAATATAAGAAAGGCATGGTGGCTGCAAGTTCTAGTGGGTTTGGGGACTACTTTAAAAATGGACCTAAGTTAACAGAGTACATGTGTAACCAAGGCCCAACTGGTAAAGAAGGACCATGAAAGAGAATGAGACATGAAGACATGAGACATGAAGAGAATGAGAAGGCAAAATCCAGGGCCACCTTGGTCAAATGGTTTTGCTCTCTGTCAGATCAAGGATGAGAGCCCGGAACAGGGGAGGTGGTCCTATCACCCCTGCTACCCACGGCTGGCAGGCTTTGCTCTACAGCCATGGGCTGTGCAGGTGGCCTTTGGCACTGCTAATGTCACATCAGGCTACTCTTGCGGCCTTGACGCCAGTCTTCCCCTCCTGCCGGCACACACTGCCCACATGCCAACACTTTTCTAAATACAACTCTCCGTCTCCCATTGCCAAAAGGGGCTTCCCTTGACTCTACCCACACGCGGCAATGGTAGAGTGGGAGATACGCAAAAACAGCAGAATAGTTTCATGAGCAACACCACAAAAAAAGGAATTAAGAAGAGGATGGGCTTCTACCCTGTGCGTTTGTAATTGTGTCTGCTCCTTGAGCACCTGTGTGGGCTTCCCAGGGAAATTCTTACATCACCTGTCAATACCCATATACTGGCACACCATCCAAATCCATCCGGCCTTACGAACACAGAGATGCTGGTCACTCATGACTACTACTGCTCAAGAGTTTTACAGTTGTATTTGGTACACAATAAGATTCAAATAAATATCCTTAATTACAAAATATTGTTTAAATAACCTAGAAATGTTAATCCAACCCTGGGTGGCCAAGGGCTGAATAAATGCTTAGGTTCTGCCATCCATTTTCGGTGCCATATTAGGCACATAATGTAACAACATAACCTCTACAGCTTCAATTTTCTGACCTATGGATTCCAAATAATAGCAAAAACAAATATGTCGGGTTGTTGTTGACATGATGAGGAGGAAGAGGAAGAGGAGGAGGAGGAAGAAGAGGAAGGATTTTAGAACATAAGATATAATGAGCATTTACAAATGCTAGAAACCATTGTTTTACCTGCATCAATTCATTTACTCATCAAGTCATTCTAGGCAGTTATTATTATGATTATGATGATGCTGATTATTTGTATTACAGATGGGGAAACAAGCACAGACCACTTACACTGATTAACTCACTCTGAGTGCCTGCCTCATAGCCTGTGACTTTCCCTAAGTCCTTGATGTGTCACAATTATTCCTATACAATGGCTAATGTGCCAGGCAGTCTGGACATAACAGAGAGGAACCAAAGGAGAAATAAGAGAATGATTGTGAAATCACCAGTATCCACTTTTTGTTTGGATATCAGAGCAAATAAAATAAAGTTGCATGCACAAATGCATGTTCTAGAATTTTCTAGGCCTGGTGGGAAATGGAGCTGTAATGGGTGGAGAAAGCTCAAAGACCATACAAGATCTGGTTGGAAATGAAGACAGTCTCCTGACACAATGGCAGCTTCCTTGCTCTGAAGATCGATAGGGAGTCTGTATTTCCAAATGTTTTCAGGTCACTGGAACATCATCAAGCAAGGAGACACACACTCACCCCGAGGCCTGCTCCACCACCAGATCAGGCATGCCTGGCGGCGGGGCTGCCTGCTGCGACACCACCATATCCGGGTCGAGAATGAAAATCTCATCTTGGGAAATCTCCATCACAAAGTGCAAATGTTCCTAAAGGAAGAAATGTAAGTCTTTCAGATGACTGACAGGACGCTCAAGTCATCACCTGGAGAAGAATGAAACACAGCATTCTTGAGCTTGTAGAAGAACATGATTCTACCATACTGGATGTCTTGGGAAGCTTGAGTTTCCTTCCGGAAACACCACGGCAGCGGGACTGAGCCATGGGAGATGGGGGAGGGGGAGGGGAAAGAGAAGTGGGAGGAATCACTGATTCCCCCCACAACCAAATGATCAGGATTTTGTTAGGCATACTCAGAAAACCTTTTTGCCTCTACTTATTTCCAGATATTATCCCTCCAAGGCCACTTAGACAAGCATGGCATATGAAGACCAGGACTTCTACCCCCAAGACTAAAGCTGAGTGACACGGTTGACAACCAGCTTTTCCACTGGGTTCCATCATCCTGTACTTTGTTTTCCTCTCAATGGGAATTTTGACAATGGGAATACTCGTTAACCTTGGGCAAAAGCATATGCTTTTTTTTTTCTTTTTCATGATTGAACTCTGGGAATTGGTGAATTGAAATGAAGCAGCCTGCTTAAAACTAGCTAGCGAGAAACACACTTAAAAGGTATAAACGTTGGCTGGCTGGAGCCCAAGTGCTCCTGGGAGTGACAATTTGGACTGCAGGCTGGTGACCGTATCTACCAGCCAAATCACTGTCTGTGTTCATTTGCCAAGCTAAGCCGTATCGCTGAGTCCATAAGTCACAAAATACATAGAGACAGAAAAGGTTGGTGGTTTCAATTAGAAATGCCATTCCTAAATCTGTACACATGTCAATGTTTCTATTAGAAAAATATATGAGATTAGCTGCTAGTACAGTGCAATGGTTTGTGACTTCTTTTCCCTTCCCTAATCAGACAGAAAGAAACTTACCTGAGATCTGTCTATTCGATAAAAGCGGTCAGCAGAAGTTGCTAAAGGAAGAAAAAGGCATTGAGTCATCTGTAACCTGTCACCAGATTAATACCTTGTCCTTCCACTATAGCAGTCAGGAAGGACTCTTACATGGCCGTGTCTACCCCTACTGAGAAAACAGCATTCCCATTACCTCACCCACTGCAACTCTGGTAACGGGGAATCTCTTCTCCATCCTACCTGCCACTGATGTCTTCTTTGTGCTTCCAGGACCAACTCAAATGCTCCCCATTCTGTGAGATCCTGCTGTAGTGCCCTACCCCAGAAAGAGTACAATGCTCCTATCTCTAGTCACATTTGCATTTTCTTTAAGTTCCTATGGAGACCATCGTCACGAGTAACCATGAAACTAGAAGACCTGCATCTTAAGAGATTTCTGTTTCACTTATTCTTTTTTGGTTCCACAAATTAGCCCAGGTTCTTCAGCAGAGTTAGGGCTCAATATCTTTAAGGAAATAAAAATCTGTCTTTAGATGGACTTCCAGAGAAGTGATTCTCATTTTGGAAAACAGCTTGAAGTTCCAGGCCAGAGAGGAGGGCCAGGGACCACATCTGGCCCCACGGGAGGCAATTCCTCAGGGAGGCCACAAACACACAACAGTAATTATCATTTAAACATGCCCTCAAAGGGTGTGGGCAGCATTTATGGTTTGAGAGAAGAAAAATTATAAAGTAAACATTTTGGATGTCTAGAAAGTTTGATTACCCTTAATATTAAAAAGAATAATATCCCCCACACACACTTAAGTTTCTCCAGACTCTAAATGTTAAACAGATTTTCACAAAGAAATAAAAAACATCCAAGGGGAAAACTCAAAAACTTAAAAATCGTGTGAGTGTGTGTGTGTGTGTGTGTGTGTGTGTGTTTGTGTGTGTAGTATAAGTTATACTGAAACTCAAACTCAAGGCCTCTGGTTGCCTGTTTTTTAGATAGTCTCACACTAACTTTGCTGAGCCAGACTAGACTGGAATCCTTCTATCTCTGTTTCCCAGGCAACTGGAGATACAACTGTGCAGCTAGACAATCAGAGTTTCAATAACTACAGTCCTACTGTCAGTACCTCCCAGTACAGGTGGGAGCCACTGTGCCCAGCCCCAAATCACAAAATTTTTTTTAAAATAGTGCTTATTCAAAGGAAACTGATCTTAAACCAAGCCATTCAAGGTCTTAAAACATAAAACTAAGTGGTATATGGTATTTCCTGGCTATAATCCAGGAAACTAAGGCAGGAAGAGTTTGAGAGCATCTTGTGTCACACTGTGAGAACCTATCTCAATAAAAGAAAGGGAGGGAGAGAGGGAGGGAGGGAGGAGGGAGGGAGGGAGGGAGGGAAGGAGGGAGGGAGGGAGGGAGGAAAAGGTAAAACTACAATCAAAGTTGTCTCCAAAGAATTTACACAGCTCGCTGCCAGTGGCTCAAGCCTGTAATCCTAGCTATTCAGGAGGGTAAAATCAGAGGATCACAGTTCAAAGCCAGCCCAATTAACCACAAAAACCTGGAAATGAAGGCATGGCTCAAGCAGTAAAACCTTGAGTCAAAACATCAGGCTCTGAATTCAAGCCCCAGCTACCAGCACACACACACACACAAATAAGGCTTCACACTTGAGACTAACTCCCCATGGAAATTTCATCTAAGCTTGAATGTAGAACATATCATCTATAAATATTGCTACAATTTCCATAAATGCAAGTGATTCCCCTGTGACTTCACAAGTGAAAAATGCTTCTTGCTGCAGTAGATTGTAGGATGTGGGATTAAAATCTTCAGAGGCAGCCGATGGGCCGGTACTGGAAACCTGCATTCTGATTTATGTGGGGCAGATTTCACTTAGATACATGGGCTCTTCCGTCTAACTGCCAGTCACGCATGCTGTAGAACCAACCCTTCGTGTCATACGTGTCCTCTCAGGTGCACACACACACGAAAGCATGCCGACAGCACAAACCTTGTCTCTATGTAGACAGCAGAAACTAGAGCTAGACACATCGGGTACTACAGAAGCGGGAATGTATAGAAATAAAAATGTACTGCAGTGTGGATAATTGGAAAATTGGGACTCAGCCATTCTGTGGGAATGAGAAATGCTTCAGAAGTTACACAGGCTCATTAAACCATCATAATGACACCATCAACATATGCTCAGCAGAGCAGATTTGAAGGCCATTGGAATTTTCTATCCTTTCTACACACGAGTTTTGCCTTAGGGTGAAACAAGGGTCTCACAGGAATAATAGGAACGTTGCATGACATGAAAAGAACAGAGACGTCTGTACCCATCTTGGGCTTAGGGAAGCGAAAGGCCTGCACTGATTTAAAGGAGGGGTGGGACAGTTTTAAGACCAAGAGTGTGGTCACAAGAAAACGGTCAGCTTCTGCGCGCTCATGCTGAGTGCAGCCAGAGTTGTCGAGAGTAAGTGGAGGAAATGACCTCACAGAGGTATGCAACACCAGCAAAGCCCATGCATGTTATTTAACAGGCAAATTCCAATGGTGTCGTATCACCCAAAGGCATTCTAAACAGTCTTTGGGACAATCAGAGTCTACCAGTCCACACCCTGCCCTGTTGCCTCTCTAACCCCATCCCTAGGGTTGTTCAGAAATACTCACCATCTAGGAAGCACCAGCGAGGAGACAGCCTCTGAGCAGACAGCGCCCTGGGGAAGGAGGTTTCCTGGTCCTAGGCAAGGAGACACACACATTCTCATGGTGTCACCTGAACAACCCCACGGGCTTCCCTCCCTCCACATCCTGCTGCATTGCCTACTTCTAGAAGCATGTAGCTCTTTTTTTCTTTCTTTCAACAAAGAACATTCTAGAAACGAACACAACCCTTCTGTTGGGTTCTCTACTTCACACAGAACATCTGAAAGCACACCCAGGGAGCTCTCCACAGTTACATTCAACAGAAACGGTCTAACTTGAGATGCTTACTTCCTCTGGGGAATTTCTTTCTTTCCCTTTGTGAAGCCGAGGAACTTGTAGCAGCTGGCTGTGACTTACATTGCTGTCTTCCACACAGATCTAAGGCATGAGCACAGAATGGGAGACAGTCGGACTTGCTCTACTGGTCACAGGAGACTTGACAGTACGTAAGAAACACTGGGAGCCCTCCATATTTAGGCTGCAGGTCTCTGGGAAACTGAGGTGCATTATTACAAGATCATACGTTGAAATCATTTCTGCCCCCTCCACCATGCACCCAATTGCACAGTACTTTAGACTAGGAAGAAGAAATCTTGCCAGGCATTGTGGCGATTTGCCTGTATTCCCTTTCTTGTTGGATCTGAAGTCAGTGTGGGATAAGCATTCTTTCTTTCCTCTAAACTGGGATTCCAATATTTCCTCACCAAAGCTGTTTATTTTGTTTCTGGACTTGCCACCTCCTTCCTGTCAAACTTGATTTCTGCAACATTACTAAAATCTATTCTATAACTCTTCTGTCTCTAATGATTCTTTCTCTTTAAAACCAAAATAATTCTTTCCAGGTGCCAGTTGCTCACACCTGTAATTCTAGTTATTCAGAGGGCTGAGATCTGAGGATCATGGTTTGAAGCCAGCCTGGGCAGGAAAGTCTATCCCTAATAAACTACTCAGAAAAAGCTGGAAGTGGTGCTGTGGCTAAAGAGGTACAGCACTAGCTGTGAGCACAGAGAGGCTCAGGGACAGAGCCTAAGCTCTGAGTTCAAGCCCCAGGAAAGGCAAGAAGAAAAAAAACTAAGTGATTCTCCACGGATCTTGCTGTGTCTAGTAATTTTCTCAATTTCTGCTTTTCCAGGCCCTGCCAAACTCCTAATCACATGTCTCCTAGAATGATACTTTGACCATAAACTAGAAGAGTCTGGGTTCTAGAAAGCTTTGTAGAAATTATCAGGGTCAGCTTCCTTCCATAATTTACTACTTTCAGTCCCCAAACTTCCTTAAAGTCTTTGAAGCTTTTACTTCTTAAAAAACAATTAAGGCTATGTTAGCAGAACAGACTAAGGAAGTGACAGATGGAAAACTAGGAAGACTCTCTCCTTAGGACTCTAAACTTTCGAAAAGTTAAAAATGTCCCACAGTAACGGAACTTACTGATTGTATCTGATGGTTGACAACAAACATGTTCTAGTTTGTAACACGTGATTTAGAGCATTGAATCCTAGCTTGTTGTACAAGTGAAATGAATGAGAGGGACCAGGTCTCTATGGATAAAATACAGGGAACCCTTTTAGGGACCGGAGCTGTTGGAGATCTTTTCTAGGGCAACCACACTGGCCACCACATAGACTTGGCCCTGAAATCCTTGGTGTATTCCCAGGAGGCAGGGAAGCACGTGTGAACAGCATCGAAGTCTCAGGAGAGGCAATGCAGGAGTGACACCTTCCTGGAGGGACCGGGAAGGATGCTCTCAGCGCTCTAGCTGCCTCGCTTGGTCTTGAAGCAAACCCTACCCTTCTATCAGCGTTCTCAAAGGGTGCCTCCTGGAATAGCAATAGCAACTGGGAACAGATTTCCAGCTCTCGCCTCATCCATAGCCTGAAACCCTGGGGTGGACCTCAGGGGTCTGACTTCACAAGACTTTCCGATGAAGTCAACCACACTGAAGGATCCACAAAGTGGGCAAAGTGATCAGGACAAAGGGGTCCAACCTCTCATTAGAAAATGGCAGAAAAGAAAGTTTTCCATACCCATGGATTTCTGGAGTAAATACTTGACACAGAGAAGGTCGGCTTCCCTCAGGATTGTTAGCTAAATTTGTATGTAGGGATATGAGTTGATAGAGTTATTTAAAACTGAGTTCCTGGGGACTGGCTTCGTCAACATACTAACTGGTTGAGCTAAAGAAATGTTGACATGTTCACAGGTTTGTAAGAATCCCATTTAATGTTTGGAGAATTCTATTCTGATACATGTAATTCTTTGTTTTAATAGAACGTATGGTTCTGAATGCATTTTTTTTTTGCACAAGTGTAAAAGCTAAGTTTGATAAAAATCTGAAAAAAAAGTATAAAAGCTACTAATGTCTCTCTGTTTCAAAAGAAAAGTAATGTAAATTTGAAGTTGATTTGAAATGTTTAATGCTGACTGTGACAGTTAATAAACAGAGACGTTAACAGAAACATGATGCATTCTCAAAGACAAAAGGGGCCTAAATGCTAATACCATATATATTCTGATGATGAATGTTAGAGACTACCATGAAAACATATCCGAATTTCTACAGGTAAAAAATCAACTGAGAGAAGGCAGAAATATTTGACTAATCATTTTATAAATGTAAAGATATGTAATATGACCACCAGTATAGCCAAATTAGACAAGTTTAGCTATTATTTAGTTTAATTTAATAAAGTGCTGGTTGATGTACTTCCCTATCTGCATAACTAGTTTATCACAATATTGATTTAATTTTGCATTTCTTTAATGTGCAGGTGTCTGGCTGTGTGTCTGGAAAGCCTTCTGTAGGTACCTGATTTCTTTTATTACCCTTGTTTTTGTTTATTTACTCCGTAGAATTCTAGAAAGTTTTTTTTTTTCTTTATTCCAGTGCTCCTGTGTGGTTCCAGCATGAACATTCACAGTTACTGCACTGGATGGGAGCGCTGTGTAGGAGCATTGTAGGGCCTTTCTTAGATCTCATCTTTGCTCTGGAACTAGCTTATTTCTTAAGTGTCTTCTACTACCCACATGGTTGCTTAAGTGTCCTTTCTTGTCCAGCAATAAAGGGTGGTCAGCCTCTCCCTCCCTCTGGAATGCTTTTTAATAGACGTTCAGTAAGTAGGGGGCTGATTAGATACGCTTAACAAAGCAGGATCAGGACACATTGTATTCATAAACTTCTCTGTGAAATGGCAACTCCTTTATACATCTCCTTAAAGATAATTTTTTTTTTTTTTTTGGCCAGTCCTGGGCCTTGGACTCAGGGCCTGAGCACTGTCCCTGGCTTCTTCCCGCTCAAGGCTAGCACTCTGCCACTTGAGCCACAGTGCCGCTTCTGGCCGTTTTCTGTATATGTGGTGCTGGGGAATCGAACCTAGGGCCTCGTGTATCCGAGGCAGGCACTCTTGCCACTAGGCTATATCCCCAGCCCCTCCTTAAAGATAATTTTTTTAAAAAATACTACAAAGGAAAAAGGTACGAGGATAACAATCTTTTCTCCATTTCTTTTTGTCAACAAGAAAGGGGCTTTTAAAAAATTTCCTCAAAAGGGCTGGGGATATGGCCTAGGGGCAAGAGTGCCTGCCTCATATACATGAGGCCCTGGGTTCGATTCCCCAGCACCACATATACAGAAAATGGCCAGAAGGGGCGCTGTGGCTCAAGTGGCAGAGTGCTAGCCTTGAGCAAAAAGAAGCCAGGGACAGTGCTCAGGCCCTGAGTCCAAGCCCCAGGACTGGCCAAAAAAAAAAAAAAAAAAAAAAATTTCCTCAAAAAATTGGTTTTTCAGAAGATGTCATAGAATGCGTTAACAAGCAATATTCCATTCTATCTATCAGAGGGAAAGGGAAACAAAAGAGTCAACACTTCCATATAGTATATGGTCTTACATTTTAATCCACAAAAGAAATTTGATAAGAGAACATCATCACCTTATTTGGTGACCATATTCAAATGCCATCCAGATCAAAATGCTGCCTCACTGAGATTTCACAATCCTCCAGTCCTAAACTGTTTTGCCACTTTTTTTATGTTTGTATGTGTATCTGTTTTTCTGGAGAAGGGAACTCTGTTTTCTATGGATTGTAAAAGCAATCTGAGTTTCCTAAAGGATGAAAAGGCCATTCATTTAAATGATTCGAAACATAGGCCAAAAGAAATTCAACAAGAAGGTTCAGATCAGTAAAATGACTTAATAACACTTGAAGCTTTGCAAGCAGGGAATCTCTGTTTCCAAGTTGTGGGTGATTGAAATGCCAAGCAAAGGCTCTTTGAGCTTGCTAGAGGAGGGACATTGGGCCAATTTCTGCTCTTAAAGGGATTCAATGAATTTTTCTCAACCATGGTCCCTTCCAGACATTTTTTTCAGAGCCTTAAGTACTACTTACATATATTTTTTAAATGGATAAAGGAGAAGGATAATTATATTGAGCATTGGAAGATCTGAATAAATGAAGTTAAGTAATACATCATTAATTAAAAGCACAAGACTCTGACTGAAAAAGCCAACAATACTGGAAAGAAAAACTGAAAATGCCCCAGGCAAATGAAGATTAAATTGCAGCTTTGGAGGATGCTAAAGAAATAGAAGTAGAGACATCTTTAACTCCTCAGAAACACTACCTTGAAATAGGTTTGGATATTTTCTTCTTATTTTAGAGCTCTTTCCATTTTTTTTCATTAAGAAAGTGAGCTCATGAGAGGAATAGCTATGTTCAAAGGTCCTGTGTGAAAAGTCATTTTCAAAGAAAACAGAACTAACATCTAAGTAAAGATACGCAATGCAATTAAATTACTTATTTGCAACTAAGATACATAGGTAGGCCACAGATGGCATGTGCCTATAATCCTAGCTACTCAGGCAGCTGAAATGTAAAGATCAAGGTTCAAAGCCAGCCAGGGGAGTCAAATTTGAAAGATTCTAACCAGCAGGAAAAAAAATCTGGAAGTGCAGGTGTGGTTCAAGTGCAAGAGCACCCGTCTTAAGCCAAAAACCAAACAAACAAAGCTAAGGGAGACAGCTCAAAGCTCTGAGATGCAGCCCCAAGCCCCAATACTGTCCCCTGTCCCCACCAATCATCAGGCCCCGGTACTGCCCCCCCCCCAATACCAATCAAGCCCCAATACTGTCTCCCCCCCTCAATCTCTGTCTCACCTACACTGGGACATAAAAGTTGGAGGTTCCTTTGAAGTCAGTGTTAAGATGATGCTTCAAAGTAGCAAATGGATACAATACGAAACACACCAACAAAGTACACCGACTATATATAAAATGACAAACAGAACCCCAGCCACCAAGGCCGCTGGGTGCTGAGACTACCTCTAAAAGACCTGAGGAAGGAGAGGAGAAGAGCCAGCTGGGGCAGAAACTGAGGGTGGCCAAGTGGTTGTCATTGTGGTGGTTGATTTACCTTTTAGTCAAAAGACTGAGCAAAAATTATTTATAATGAGGAAGGGTTTTGTGGGACAACTGATTCTTTTCTAGGATGAACTGCTCATCCTCATCCAAGATAAAGAATTAAGATAACATAAAGATGTTCCTATCTGGGATTTTAAATATCATAGAAGAGATAAGCTATGAAAATGAAGGAGGAACTATGCAGAATATTGTATATAACGCAGCTGGAGATAGCCAGAGATGGTGTGAGGCCAGTTTCCAAGATCACCATCTTTGAAGTCAGGACAATCACAGCCCCTACATGGGGATTTAGGGATCTTTTTTAAATTGTTCCCTGAGTGCCTCCTATGTAAAATGCCTCATTTGTAAAATAGTTTTCTATCCTGGATGGTTCTTTTGAGACATACATGATGTATAAAAATCATTTGCCTATTGGCAGTTGCATGTTGAGAGATAGATGCAAATACTCTGGGAAACAAATTCTGTTACCTAAGGAAAATCCCACCCTTAGTCACACTATGAGCCCGGGGGACCCAGGCCACAGTCTAGACTATCTTGGACAGCCAGGGCTGTCCCAGCACAGGCACTGCAGCAATGGTTTATCCACATTTGCTTTCAGATTCTGGGTTACAGAGAAAAGAATGAAATGAACTAATTTGTATGAGTGAACAAAGGAAGGAAGGAGGGAGGGAAGGAAGAGAGGGAGGGAGGGAGGAAGGAAGGGAGGATGGAAGGAAGGGAGGGGGGAGGGAGGAAGGAAGGAAGGAGATGAAAGGGGAGGAGACAGGCTTGTTTTAATCAGTGATCCATTTTGCTCCCTTGAATTCTCCAGTTACATTGCCTACCATACTCTACTCCACCCATGCACTCTTTATCTTTTGAAAATCCCACCGAAATACCTTCGTCAATGGAAACAACAGGAAACCACACCCAGAGCCAAGAGACAGGGATTACTTTTCACTGAAAGAAAATCCCAATTACAGATTTTATATATCTGTATGTGTGTAGTAATTATAATGTTAAACTTGATGCAAGTGTGGATGACCTTAATCGTTTCTGAGCACATTGTCTAGTTATTAGCTCTGAGAATTTCATTTTCAAATCTATATCCTGGACACCTGTAGTTCACATCTATAAGCCTAATGACTCAGAAGAATGAGATCTGATGATCTCAATTCAAAGCCAGCCAAAGGCAGACAAAGCTGAGAAACTCTTATCTCTAACCAGAAAAAAAGATGCCAGAATTAGAAGTGTGGTTCAAGTTGTAGACCTCCAGCCATGAGTAAAAAACAAACAAACAAAGAGCATGAAGCTCTTGAGTTTAAGCTCCAGTACTACCACTAAATAAATTAACAAGTCCTAACTAAACTAACAAGTCCTCCTGTTTATTGCAATCATTTTATAAGACCAATAGCAACCACTGTATACCAACCAAGTGCTTATTTGCCACAGAGACCGGGTAAAATAAAGACTATGAAATAGAGCAAGCGTGTTGAAGAAGCTGAGTGAGCACTTCATTTATTAGCTAGGCATCATTTCACTGATAGGCAACTACGAAAAAATACATTGTGATATAATATGAATAGATAGTAAGTAAAAAAAAGTAAATTTATTTTTAATCTTAAAAATAAACTTCCATATGCACATTTATGTATGTCTGCATATATAACTCTACGTAGATGTGAGGTAAGATAGGAACGTCACCACACCCGAAAGGTGCTGTGCTAAGGTGTCCACGGGGAGGAAAGAGTTAAAAACAAAGCAGCGGTGTGGTCCTAAGAACAACCTGAACATTAAGGCAAGCCAAGATTCCAAAGCGTGGAAGACAACACGTACAGCTTAGGAAAGCCAAGATAAATCCCAGGCGAGCCTTGCTAGCAAAGAGAAACACATATTAAATGGATGAAAATGGCGCAGAAATGAGAGAAGAGAATTGTTGTAAAGGAACTCAAAATGTAAAGGCT
Source organism: Perognathus longimembris pacificus (assembly GCF_023159225.1). Taxonomy (NCBI): domain Eukaryota; kingdom Metazoa; phylum Chordata; class Mammalia; order Rodentia; family Heteromyidae; genus Perognathus; species Perognathus longimembris. The sequence goes on from NC_063162.1 coordinate 141,697,776, forward strand.
TGGTAGTTAAACTGTACAGTGGGTGTCTTGAGCTAATAATGACCACATGGAGGAACAAGCTCTAGAAACACAGACTAGAAGAAATCCCCATGTCCCGTCTAGCACACTGCCCTTTCTCTGCTACTCAAAATGGAGAGTAAGAATACAAACAAATGACAGGGAAAATAGTAGAGATAAAAACTGAATGAACTTTGTTTATAATTTGTGTGTGTGTGTGTGTGTGTGTGTGTGTGTGTGTATGCATGCGTGCCCAGGTGCTAGTCCTGATTTGAACTCAGGACCTAGTCAATATCCTTGAGCTTTTTGCTCAAGCCTCGCACTCTATTACTTGAGCTGCAGCTCCACTTTCAACTTTCTCTTGTTGCTGAATTGAAGATAAAAGAACTTTACTGCCCAGGCTGTTTGAATAGTGATCCTCATACCTCAGCCTCCTGAGTAGCAAGGATTAGAGGCGTGAGCCATCAGTGCCTGGCTGTGCCGTAATTTTTGTTTAAAGCAATCCACAGTGGGTGATGCATCTCTAGCAGTCAGATTCTCCAATGTATCCTCCCTGGGGTCCTGGGCAATCACTGGTGTTAAGGAATCATAGATTTATATCCTCTGGTCATTGCAGGAAGCAATGCAATGAGGTTCATGAATCAGACTAGAGTAGCAAAGAGGAAGTGAGAAGAACAGAATATCCCATATTCACTGCTTGGGATTTCAAGGTTGCTGTGGCAATATTCTCACAATTAAATAAATTAAAATTCTGGGTTGGTAAATGCATTTCATTAAAACGAACGGACCTACTTGCTGATAAAACCAAAAACATCAGCTTAAAAATATGTACCTTTCAAAAGCATTTGACCTGTACATGCGTTACATTGCAGGAGGAATTTACATAGAGACCCAAAGGGGGCCCCTAACCATCACATCCATAGCTTTCGATAACTGAGGGCCAATGGTGTCCTCAAGGCTTTCAAACCACACAGTTAAACTCACCAGAGATAAGACACTTGACTTGCGCCTGTGTTATCTCTTAGCTCTCTTCACTTAAACAGAGTGGTTGAGATGACTGTAATTGACATTGTTCTATAATGTCAGCTCAGTGATATAACCTTACATGCATCATGCTCCCTTCCACTTGAAACACAATCTTCTCAAATTTCAGGCTCTTCCAATGTAGGATACTAACCAAGACTGCTCATTCTGAAGATCCCTGATTGGTGAATTTTCTCATTTGATACATGTTAATGGAAAAAAGTCTTTCTCATGCCAAAATATGTCCATAGGCACAAACAAAATCTGATATTTCTCACATTTGTGTGTCTTTGTGTGTGTATGTGCGAGGCTGAAAGCCAGTTAGCACGAACCATATATAATTAAGACAGAAATTCTCTGAACCGCTATTTGGCACACATATGCCAAACTTGCCCTTCATTTACATTTGATTACTCATAGTTAATGCACACATAATGTAATGAAGACACAGCAGGCCCATTACACACTCCAGTAGGTTATCCAATTAGGCAATATGTACCCAGCCCTGAACTATACCTTCAATGTGAATGAAATTCTTTTTTCCTTTCAAAACAAGTCTTTCCTATTGGAAATCTCTGCTTTAGTAAATAATGCCCTGTCCATTATCAGTTCACTCTTATTTACCCATTCAGACTTTTCTGTCTGCACTAATCTCTCCACCATCAACCTATCTGCCCATTCATCTTTTCTCTATCACCAAGTTGCTTATATATGTGTTTCTGTGTTTCTGTACAAATGTAGTTCCAATGAGTTGAATCACTACTTCTAGCTTTATATTTGAAAGCATTTTAACTTCAAATCCATGTTACTATTAATATTTCCTGTAACATCATAATAAGTAAATAGGCCAGCACTGAAATATGAAGGAATTGTGATATAGTAAAGATTGAAATGAAAGCTACTCTGACATTTTAAAGAATTTCTTTAGGTAAGCGATTTCTCCATTAGTAACAGCAACAACTTCATCTCTCTCTCTCTCTCTGTATACATTAACAGTATCACCTTCATATCCAATAACAAACAGACCTAGCCCTAGGCAATTCTCACTTTAAGTCCTCATTTGACCCATTTCTGACAGCTTCAATTCAGCGCCAAAGGGGGAAAAAATATTCCCCAAAGTTCTTAAATGACCCTCATCTTTCTCTAGGAAAAGATAAATTAATTCCCAGGGAAACACTCTCAAACTTGCTTTATCCACTGAAGTACATTTCTATAATCAAACACTGAAAAGAAGAGATTTCTAAAAATAGAGATATCTTCTCTGTAATACAAAAAGAAAACAGAAAAAAGATTTCTGAGAAAGGAGAGGGAAGGGCAGATAGTATTACAAAGAAAAAAAATCAAGTATTTATCAGATATACTGTTCTCCAAGGAGCAGATACAGCCTCCAAAAGATCAAGTTTGTATGGGCAAAAGGAGATCAGAGAATGAACAAATTAATATAGACTCAGATTTGACCAAGAGGTTTGATTTACTTATTTACTTTTTGCTTATGGACATAAAAGACAGCTACATTGATCTGAAGAATAAAAAGACTATTCAGCAACTCTGCATCTCTTTTAAGATATTTCAGCCCATCTAGTGTTATTTTTAAGGTAAATTATTCTCAGAGAAAGGGCTTTCCTGGATACACATGTTTTGTGCCTGCTATTGATTCTATGGTGGTCATTAAAATGTCAAGTTTTTACCTCTTAATACTCAGATCCATACAAAGCATCATCTTGGAGAAATAGGCCCATCCAAGGTGCCCACAAAAACCCTGCTTGCTACTGGCTCTCTTTATGCTACTCTCCCATATCTGTAGCTGCCTTTTCTTTTATCTTCTGTAACTAGTTTTACCCCTCCTTCTCCTTCCACTTTCCCATCAAAGCCTTCTAGCTTCCATGGACCCAGTTCTGGAATATATGGTGACTTGAAGTTTTTCAAGTTCTATACTATTCACATTTGTGTCTGCATAAAACATTCTATAGGATTTGCTGCCCCGCCCTCCTCCCCCCCCCCCCCCCCCCCCGCCGCTTAAGATGGTTAGTGGCCTCCCTGGCCTCTGTGCAGAACATTCTAAGAAATACCTCCGGATATTATCAACTGTCCCTTGTAGGGACCAAAACACTTCTGCAGTCAAGACCTAGAGGAATGAGTGAATATGTCTCTATTTCCTAGAGACTTTATGACTGGAGACTAAGAAGAACCATGATTTCTAGAGAGTGAGAAGGAATTACCTATTATCATAGATGGCCTCAGAAGGCATCCTGATGAAACAGATATTATCCAATTCCCTTATGAACTTCAGTTTATTTGCCAACATTCAGATGGCACCGAGTCACGTGGAATATACTTTACTTGTTAACCTGTCAGTTACAGGCGAAACAGACACCCTTCGGGTAGAAGAGCCTTTGTATTTTGACTTAAGAGATGAAGTGGACAGGAATTTGCAGCAGGTTATAAATAACCAACACATTCTTGTATCCTCCATAATGCCTTGTTAGGTTAATGCAAGGAGTCATTTTTGAGCTTCAGTGCTTCGTTAACAAGTCACTATGAATTAAGAAGAGGAAGAAACCAAAGCAATCGAATGGTTAAGCAGCAAAGAATGCCATATGTCTCACTAATAAGATGTCTTGGGTCCATGCTCACCTTTCTAAATGCTGTTAACATCTTGTGGGTAATTTTTCCCCTTTTGTTATGAGAAAACAGCTACGATCCCAGCTGTAACTTAGTGAGCTGACAGAAATTGCTCGTTTGTCAACTTCCCGGGCATAAAAAAAAAAAAAAAATCATGCTCTTCACAATTAATTCTCCAAGCATACTTCATACCATTTCATACATTAGAGAGCTCATTAAAAAGCATTTAAGACAGTCTATTGTCTGTGCTGCTTAAAGTTTGCTCTCCTGAATTACGGCCAGCCCCCAATGGAGACAGTCTAGAGGCGCTGATGCTGTCCTTTCCTGCATTAACAAAATTTATCACTACATTTCCTCTCTGGTGGTTTTTGTTGTTTTCTACATAAAAACAACAGCACCTGCACCTCATGAATTTTATCCGTGTCCTTAGAAATCACATAGAAATCAATGCACATCATTCCAGCCTCTCCAGGGCTGCTCTTCATGTGGCTCACTCTCTGGTGTTGGGATGCCATCTCGAACTGGGGCCCTAGCTTTCCTGCTGTTTGCCTCCACATCCTGTCTGTTCATTCCCCTGGACCCGTGCTCTCGATGACAGATGGTGCACTGAGTCCTCCTCGGTCTCTGAACTCTGCCCATAGGATCCCAACCAGCCTCCGAATTCTCAACACGATCCATTTGCTGGTGACTCTCACATGTCTATCTCTGGGACTGGGCTTTTTTTTTTCCCAATAAGCTTTTGTATTCATATACTCAACTTCCTACTCACCAAACTTCTTGGGTCTGATAATCATATCAACAGTAGCCGGGTGCAAAGCAGAAGTCTCGATTCATCATCTCTCCCCTTCATTCCTCCCCTGTCCATCTTCATGTGAAAGTTCATCCCCTCAATCTGCTATCCCTGTGCCTTGCATCGATTAGTTCTCCTTTGCACTGCTCAGGAAAATTCCTCACAACCCTCCCCCGTGGGCTCTGGCCATGCTAATTCTAAAACAGCCGTCTGTCTGTCTCTCGTTCTCTTTCTCATTCAGTGTCTATGTCTCTGTCCCTCTGTGTCTCTCTTCTGTCTCTGTCTCTATCTCTGTCTCTCTCTCTCTCTCATCACCTTACCTCTCTTTCTCTCTAGCTCATCCTGCTTTCTAAAACCTGTTCCCTCTTCCCTCCTAAGGAGGGGGTGGCATGACACTCCAGATTCTCATCCTTGATCACCTCCCTGGACTCCTCTATACTCAGTACACAAAACCTTCTGATGTGACATTTGTAAGACAGAGATTTTGACACCAGATTTTGACTCGACTACAAGTAAACAAAAAATACAGTAAAATTTTGACACAGTCTGAAAAATACCATTACTCTTACTGCATGGTTTTTATTACTGAACAATAACCGAGACAAGTATCATTCGCATGTTCTAGATTCTCATCCATCTCTTGCTCCCTGTGGACATATACAAAGATAATGTAAAAGCAATACAGTGAAAAGACCCATGATGAACACCGTCACCCGAAACAACATTGTGTAAGACACTCTAGTACATACAAACATATGTTGTAATAAGGCTAGTTAGAACAAATGCTTAAAATATTTTGATAAAATTGCAAAAGCTCAAAATATCCAAGAGTAAAAAGTACAAACTTTAAAAATAGAGAACCTCCCGAATTCTAACACAGCACATGTCAGAGATCTGCTCTAGGCTTTATAAGCACTAAACATGTTAAAATAAAATTTTGCATTTTGTTGGTACTGGGGTTTGAACTCAAGCCTTGTGCTTGCTAGACTAGAGCTCTACCAATTGGGTCAAACCACCTACCCTTCAAATGAAATCATACCTAGGTAATAGCTGTAGGGTAAACCTAAGGAAAGCCAATGTGAGGAAAATTCTATCTGAAGAATTAGGTGGAAATTTGCCTTCTGAAACAATAAAAAAAAAGAGAGAAAATAGACTAGAAGTCATTTCTTCTCTTTTTTTTTTTCCTTTTGCTGGTCCTGGGGCTTGAACTCAGGGCCCGGGCTCTGTCACTGAGCTTCTCTGTGCTCAAAGCTAGCGCTCTACCACTTGAGCCACAGCACCACTTCCGGCTTTTTCTGAATAGTTTATTTGAGATCAGAGTCTCACAGACTTTCCTGCCCAGGCTGGCTTCCAACTGTGATCCTTAGATCTCAGCCTCCTGAGTAGCTAGGATGATAGCCATAAGCCATCAGCACCCAGCTAAAGTAGACATTGTTTTAATTATAGCAATCTAGAAGAAAGGATTCTGGAGTTTGGGGATATGCTGAGTTAGAAATAAACACCTACAAAGAAAAGAAAAGAAAATCTCCAAGGCCATTCTTGCACTAATAGTAGCTGCTTTGGGTAAAGGTGGAGGGCAAATACTGACAGGGGAAAAACACCTTCTAGAAGGTGACCAGCTATAGAGCCTTCATTAGACTACTGTTGTTATTGTTTATAGAAGAGAATACTAAGGTAGAGGTTTGATGCACAGCAGAAGAGATGCTAAAACCCCAAATAAGAAACTAAACTAGGACTTCCACACTGCTGAATAGAGACATGACATCACGTACTGCATAATGATGACCCACATAAATAGTGGTCTCATAGCCTCTCCCTAGTGACTGTAGTCACTTACTTGGTGTGTTTTCCCTGCTATCTGTATGACTAAACAGTGTGTAAACAACTGAAAGATGCATTTCTTTGAGCATACAATTGTTTCTAAGTGATACAGGGCTGTATTGAAATCCTCTTCAATAGGGAGGCACAAAATCATCTCCCGAACCTATAACTATCTCCCAAACTTATTTGGAGAAGCTTCTGGTAATGCTATGACTCTCACAGGCCTCTCCCACCATAGATGTATCTAGCAGTCTCTTAAAAGTAACTTGAGGGCTGGGGATATAGCCTAGTGGCAAGAGTGCCTGCCTCGGTATACCCGAGGCCCTAGGTTCGATTCCCCTGCACCACATATACAGAAAATGGCCAGAAGCGGCGCTGTGGCTCAAGTGGCAGAGTGCTAGCCTTGAGCGGGAACAAGCCAGGGACAGTGCTTAGGTCCTGAGTCCAAGGCCCAGGACTGGCCAAAAAAAAAAAAAAAAAAAAAAAAGTAACTTGAATGGACCACTTTGTAGGGGCCTTTTTTAATGTGTAAGGCCTAATTCAAATCAGCCTAACGGCGTCTATTTTGTACGATTCCTGTTTTATCTGGCAGGAAGGCTGATGTCCTTTGTTTCACAGAAGCTGTTCTCCTGAAGTCATGCTGGACCCAACCTGTGTCCCAATTGGACAAAATACACCTGGAATGGATTTCCCAAGCTGCCAAACAGCCACCCCGAACACAAGCTGACCTGGGTGACCGCCTGGAAAAGCCAGCTGAACTAAAACAAAACAGAACATCAGCAGTTCATTCTTTCTATATTTTCAGTGCTTATAAACTTTAGTCCTAACCCCTCTTAGGGTCTGCCTCTGGTGTCTACCTCTCTTCTTGTCTTGGAAAATGAATAAGCCTTTGCCTCTTTGCCATTCTGACTCTGGTGAATTCTCTCACATTTCATGCATGGGCTGAGGCCCTCCGACCTAACCATTAGGGTGATACTCTCTCTCTCTCTCTCTGTATGTGCCTGAGAAAGCAAATGAATAAGCCGATTGCTCAAGGGATATGTATAGCACAGAAGAGATGGGAGAGTTGGGAAGAGACTACATTCCCAAACTTATTGGGGGCAACAGACAATGGACAAGTCTCCTGATGTAGGTCAGAGGAGACCAAATAACAGATTAGGTTTATTAGCTCTTCTCCAAAAGATCACTATGTACCAATTCAATTGTGTCTTAGGGCTTTTGTTTGATGGTTATAGGAAGCAGGGCATTCTCTTCCTTGGATGCCATCTTAGACCATGACAACATCTATCACGGAAAGAGGAGAGTAAAGCAGAAAGACCAGAAGCAAAATAGAGCATGAGCCATGATCAAGTAAAACAGGACATCTACTTTTAAATCTGGACTTTTTGCTTATACGATCTGGTAGACCCTTTTCTTATCGAGCTAGTTTGATTGCATCTTTTGGTGCTTGCCACTAAAAGCATTGCATTGCAAAAAGCTTTTCCAAATGGTTTGGAAGAAAGTCCACAGTCTAAATTTCTGCTAGATTTGTGTGGTTCCAAATCAAGAAGGTGCAAAAGAATTGAAATAACAGCTTTAGTAGGCTCTTGTGAGAGTGAAATCTTTCCATAGAGAACAAGTGGACTTTAAGTTGAAATGAGAGCTACACTGAAAGATGAACTGCTTTTGGCTGGAAGGTAAGAAATAAAAAGAGGCAATTATGTTACCTGGTAATGAACTCTCTGGGAGCCAGAAGAAACTGATTGCAAGTCCTAATGAAAATGAAGAAAAAAATCCATACCTTAAAATGAGTTGGAACATGCTGCCTACAATTCTATGAACTCCCAATTTAATGTGAAGACACTCATCTGGGAAATATCTAATACTTCCAAATTCATCAAGGTTATTTACAGATGAGTAATGCCAGAAATAATAACGTACTAAGCTGGATAGAGAAAACACAGATCATTTGTCTTTGAAACTTAGCTATCCTAAATGGTGTTTAGGGGTAAATCATATATTATAATTTCAAGGATAAAAGAAAAACAAAAGCAGAGAACCTATGATTTTGTTGTAAAAACTCAGGATCCTACTTAATTTGCACCTGAACTTTTGACTTAGAAAGAGGTTTTCTAAAATGCCATCAGCCACATAGTCTCCATTTTATGCTGAGTTCATACTGTCATGCTAACTGTGTTGAGAGCAACTCACTTTGCAAATATGAGTTTTCATAAGCCTCAAAGAGAAAGTCACTCACCATCTGTATCTGACCACAGTACAAATTAACAAGGGAGAGACGCATATGAGGTTTTCTGGCAGGTTCAGAAAGCCTGCCTCTGTTTATGAAGGTTTATAACTAAGTTGTCATTCTTGTCATATCCCCTAGGCCTTCTTGCTAATGAGTATAGTGACTCTATTTTCAGATGTCAGCAATCCTGGCTACCTTTGTCCTTACTGTTGTCTCCCACAGGGCTGAATCACATTATTTTCTGTGTCCAAGTTAGTTTTTAAATTTCTTTTTATTTGTGGAGTTCATTCTTACTAATAAAATAAATCTAATCCCAATTGACTATTTAGTTGAATAAGCATGCCAACATCATTAACCAAGTTACTTGAGTGGTACTTTTTAAATTAAAAAAAAAAGTTCAGTAACCATTTATGATTCACTTTTTTATTGCAGATTTAACAAAATTCCACAGCAAAATTCAAATGTCATTTTGAAAAACAGGACACCGTGGTTTCATAGAATATAGATTTGAACTTGAGTCATGTTAAAAAGTTCACAAACTTTTATGTAGTTTAGCAGTTTTTCCTCACTCAAACTCTTGCTCATACTAGTTTTTACAATTTGGCTTCTATTGTTAAATAGCTTGCTTTCATAATTCCAGCTTTATTATCAGAAATATTAAATGTTAAAAAGAAATACTAGTATTTTCACACCATTGTGCTCATCTCACTCAAATTTATTTCTACTGAGAGAAACAGAATTAAATATTGTAGCTAAAGGTACAACTAAAGGGAGTTTAATCACCTATATATCTATTCTAGTATGTTTACTTATATATATAATGTGTTACACAAAATAGAGTGGTATCCTTCAGAATTCTACAACAGTTTGGAAAACCACAAATGCCTTAGTCTTGCCTGAGAAAAGCATCTCTAAAAAGCATCTTACAATAAAAATCACTAACAAAGAAATGTTTTGTTATGTATGCTTGGCCATTTGAGGAGCGGAGGCAATTAATATGCCCTGTGAAAATACCCACATTACAACAGCAATTGTAATGATGACTTTGATTCTCCTGGCTTGGCTGGTGCAGATTCAATCCAGAGGAATGCCATCTACGAAATTACCTTCTTTCTTTCTTTATGGCAAGACCAGATTGAAGGGAAAATAATAATAGGAAGATTATTCCTTTGTGATCAGCCTAGTGGAATATGGGATTTTCTTTCTTGTAGGACTTTCCTGTTTTAAAAGATGTAGCTGGCTGTTTTTGACAGAAATCAGTGCTGATACAAAACATTGCATAACCCCAAATCTCTGACTTCTTTTATTATTCATCAATATCTTTTGGTGTTCTACATAGTTCAAAAACAACAACAACAACAACAACAGGTATGTAGTCTGGCAAGAAGACAGAGGTTCCAAGCTACAGTTATGGAATATACCCAAGCAGTGGTCCCTTGGAATTGATCTAGTCAATTCTTTGCCATTTCAACTGGCAAAGTCAAACTGGGGTGAGGGAAGGGGGTAAATTTTAATCGTATAAAGGACAAGGACACTACATTTACATCTCACTTAGAAATACAGACACACAGCTGGTAATTGTTCATAGAAATGGACAGCTGATTAGCATCATTAGCTAAATAAACTCACCTCCTGTAAGCGGTCTATGTACATACGGCAAGTCTCCAAATCACAGTCTCCGCGGACAACGAGAATACCCAGAGGAATTGCTAAGAGTAAAGGATAAAAGAAAAGTGTAAAAATAGCATATTTGATTTTTCCAGATGGGAATAATTTGTGTGGCTCCGAGATTTAAAAGCAATTTCCTAAGTATTATGAGAATTTTGAACATTTCCATACAAAGAAATTAGCATCACTTTCCCTAGACCCCCACGAAGATGTGTTTCTTCCGGTAGTTGCCACACATGAGCCACGTTCTTCCTGCCACCTGGCCTTCTCTTTCTATCTCAGTGGTCCTTGTTTGAAGTAGAATATATAATAGCAGTGGACTGGAGCATGCTCCTAGCCAGCTGAATTCTTCACGTCCAATACAAGTCATAAGGATACAGCACTGAGGAGGAATCTAACATCCAGGTTTCTGGATGCATACTCCTTTCCTAAATGCACGGTGTTTCATAGCTCAGTTGGTTTGCAACACATCTAAAGCAGTATCAGAAACTGGTGGCCAATATCATAGGTATCAAATCAGCAACTCTGCCCATCTTTTAATCAAATAATCCTTTAACCAAATAATCCTTTACTGAGAATTGGAGAAAAGAAAGAGGTAACCTCTATCACAATTCCATAGGAAAGATTTATAAACTCAATTGTAATTACAATGTGCAGTGTTGCTTTGGTTTGGCAAACCATTAAAGTTAGCTCTTTGTTTTTGCAAATGATTCACCTCTTTGGTATGCAAACTAAGGTGAGAGGATGAGGCCCATGGAGGTCCAAGGAGTAGGCTTGCGACCACTGGGACAAGAATGCTGACAACTTCATGCATAGTTTGTAAGTGGGTAGAGCACGCTCAAGGTAGGTCTTTTCCTTTAGTGGTGAAGACATAACCTTCCAGGAAGCAGAGCAAAGCTGGAAGAGGATCACAGCAAAGCCATCGAAAGCTTGGGTTCCTCTCACCTGGACGTAAAGGCAGTGCTGATTAGCTCATGAAGTGCCCCCATACCAAAGCTGGAAGTCAGTGAGTTTTTTTACCCAGGTCACAGTTTCCATCTAGCTTTTACATGTTTCACTTTGAACAATGAGTTGAAAGACAAAAATTACCAGGAAACTGAAAAATCTCTGTAAGGCAAAATCCAGTGACCCAAACAAAAATGCAATAAAATGAAATGTATGGGAAAGAAATATTTTTAAAAACATCTTTAAGACACTCGGAGTTTAGAGAAAATGATTCATCCATGAAAAGCAAATGTGGTTATATTTTTAAAGGAGTATAAAAGAAGGAGAATCTTTTATCAAGACTCTACTGGACTGTTTACCCCAAACAAAGGATGAGTATGCGGTAAAAAAAGAAAAAGAGGAATATCTAAAGTAGAAGAAATGGGAAACCCAAGGATAAAGGAGAGAAGAAACACCCAATGGAGTGAGGCTAGAGGACCCCAGTATGACAGACATTTGGACTTCAAACAATTAGAGCACTATGCCTACAGCGACAGATGTGTCAAAAACTGTCATCACTAAGAATCTCAAAACCCTTCTAGAGCTACTTTCTAACCAAAGATTAAAATGTCTAGGAAATCCTGCACCAGTTTCTTGTGTATGCGTATACATGATGAATTTGCGACCATATATCATAACACTATATCACTCCAAAAATGTTCTGCTTCAACCTATTCCAGAGAACAAGTATTAGACTATGGTAAAAACAGAAGAAAACTCAGATGTTCTTTCTAATGATATTTCCAATGTGTAGAACCCACGCTAACACCTGCCAACACCTCCCAGGACTCAATTATCACCTTGCCCTCTCCATCTTCTCAGAATGGGCGCAGGTGCACTTGCAAGAACCTGAAGATAGACAAGGACCAGAGATTATTTTTGGCACTCTTGGGAACCTCAATCTCAAAGTGATTACGTCATTTTTTACCTTACACAGAGGGTTTGGCCTTTGCTACCCAACTTTCCAGAATCATTTGCTATATGGTTTAGGAACAGATGCACAGTGGATAAATATGTATCAATGAAGAGAATGGCAAATATAAAAATCAGCATGAGGGCTGGGGATATGGCCTAGTGGCAAGAGAGCTTGCCTCGTATACATGAGGCCCTGGGTTCAATTCCCCAGCACCACATATACAGAAAATGGCCAGAAGTGGGCGCTGTGGCTCAAGTGGCAGAGTGCTAGCCTTGAGCAAAAGGAAGCCAGGGACAGTGCTCAGGCCCTGAGTCCAAGCCCCAGGACTGGCCAAAAAATAAATAAATATATAAATAAATAAATAAATAAATAAATAAATAAATAAATAAATGAAATGAAATGAAATGAAAATCAGCATGAAATAGTTACCCTGGAACAAGAGGGACAAGGGAGGTGTTTGTTCTGGTTATTAATCAATGTGATATTACGATTAGCCTTTAATATCCTCATCTTAAATAGAATTAATCCAATATGTTTGACTAGGCTACAGGATGCCCACATTATTTCTGGCTGGGATAATGACTCTGGAAGAGGTGAGAATTTATATCATGGACTGAGAAAAGAATCTGTGGAAGATTGAACCCTAACACTGAATCTGTGGAAGGCCTGGAGAGAAGAAAAGGAAAGGCAAATTTTCTCTTTCCTTAAGCTAGGGCACCCATCCTCTCTCTCCATCAGGTATGATAGCTCTTCATTTTCTGGCCTTTGCACTCTTACATCGGTCACAGCCCATCTGCACCCCAGTTTTCAGGCCCCTGATCTTGTGCTGGGACATACACTATCAGCTCATATGCCCGTCAGGCCTTTGGACCTGGATGAAGAGAGACCAGACTTTTTCCTGTTTTCCCAGCTTACTGATGGAATAATGTTCCACCTAGCCTTCATTTTCAGGGGCCAGGCCCATCACACCAGAGATCTCTTCTTATGTATCTACATATACTAATGTCTTTATTTCCCCAGTCAACTCACATTAGTATTTGCATCCACAGAGATAAGGTAGCCATCTGCAAATCCGGAAGAGAGCCCTCAAGACAATAAAATACTGAAGAAATTATGGCTATAACTGGTAATCATCAGCCTTGAGGAAATTATACTGCAAATTACTTATTTCCAGCCAAAACATCAGTCTTGCCGTGACCTCTTCTCAGCATTGACTCTGACCTCCACTAACCCCCATTTCCCATTTCTGTTTGTGTAAATGTTGCCTAATCGAGACCATAATTAAATAGATGCATTGAGAACTTCTTTATACATTTTATACCTACATGATCTGGATTTTGTGTCTGAAATAAAATGCCAAAGGGACTTACTAAGTAATTTTTTTCTTTTGTACTTGAAGTTAGGACCACTGGAGCATATTTTGCACATGTATGCCAAACACTGCATACATTAACACTAGTCATCTTCAGGAAATTTAAGCATACTATTGTATCTCCAGGAAAAATTTTAAGTATTACATGAGCTAAAAGAAAATGTCCAAAATCAACTTGTAAAATATATATTTCACCACACATGCTAAGCAGAATCAGAGATGCACGAAGCTTGAGTGTCCTGTTACTCAACATGTTAAAGACCAAAATTATTGAAGGCTATCCTAAAAGGTACCTGGAGTGTTTAAAAAAAAATGGAAAATGTTGTACAAAGATCAAGAGGGTGATGCAAACCACAGTCAAAGAATTTCCTCAAGTGAACCAATTATTTGAAGGAAGATGAACTCTGGATTACACTGACCCAACTTCACAGGGATCATTGAAGCAAACTGCATTCTAAACCAACCGAAGGAGTCCGCTGAGCCATTATGATTTGGCCAGTGAAAGTCCTCCATGGGTAGAGATGAAGGTAAATACTTATGCAGCTTCGTGAGTCCCTGGATGCTGGGCTAAGCCAGGTGCACATTCTGCAAGCACAGGGCTCCAAGGCCAGATCAGAGATTCGTAGAAGTAGCAATGAGAGAGGCCAGATGGCTGAAGTCATTTTATTGTCCTGAAAAGCCAGCCAAGCCAGAACATTCTTTCTCTCCCCCCCCCTCTCTCTCTCTCTTTTCTAGGAACAGGATCTGTACTTTTGACTCATATTATATATTTGACTCATATTGTATATTATATACAACATGAATTTTGGCATAAGTAGAAAACAACTAGATGAATGAAAAAACTGATGATAATGATTACATGACTTGAAGAAGGATGATGGGAAATGAGAAGGAGGCCTTATGTGATAAGAAAAACTATCGGCATTACTGTGAAGAGAAAGCCAATGCCTGCAATACATACACCAATAACCAATCCTTCCTTTAATTATTCCTCCTAGCCTTATTAGATTCATCACATTTTCCTCCTAATTCTATTACCAACATGTAAAGTCCTAGCCATTCATAAATCCTCAAAGCGATTTCAGCAGACCACATGTCTGATAGCATGTCAGATAACATGCTGTACCAAAGCTTCTAACACCAAAGCAAATCAATAAAGGAGTGTACTGAACCTACAGAGGACATAAAGGGACTCACAGCTGGCTGCTTTGTGACAGAAGGAAAGACTCGTGGAGCCAAAGCAAGAATGAGCCACCTCTAACACCAAGTCCTTGTGAAGCTGATAATGGGATTTATATAAAGGAGGAAACAGCAGTTAATTCATGCTCTGGAAGGTACAGTGCTGTGTTCAACAAGGTATCACAGTGGAAATAAAGAGCTGAGAGCTCAGCATGGGAACAACAAAAAAAGATCTAATTATCTGACACTTTTACTATTACAGTGCAACTCCTGTTAAAACAGGAGAGCAGCTAAATGGGTCCATTTACTTATTCAATGCACAAACAAAACTATCTTCAGTAGGATCATTAAAAAGAAGGTGTGATTCCTTACAGAAAAGCGTCTCAGAAACCGAGTGTGTTTGCAAGATTTGGGGTTTCCCTTCTAAAAAGACTCATAAGAATAATGGAAACACAGGGGCTTTGTGAAGGCTTAAAAAATAAGCTAGCACTTTCTGCAGGGAGCAATCATAATAGAGATAAAAGTTACAAAATAAGGGCCAGCCACATTGACTCATGCCTGTAACACTAGCTCCATAGAAGTCAGAGATCAGACGGAGGATCAAGGTTTACAGTCAGCTCATGCACAGAGTTCATGAGATCCTCATCTCAACTAACACAAAAGAATCTGACAGGTTCATGCCTGTCGTCCTAGCATTTATGGTAGCATAAATGGTATTAGAGTCCATGCAAGGCTGTGCAATATAAAAAGTGAGACTCTCCTCAAGAAATAACAAAAGCAGAAGCATGGCTCAAATGGTAGAACTTCTCCGCAGCAAGTACAAGGTCCTGAGCTCAAACCCTAGTCCTGTCTTCCTCCCATCAAAAAAAAAAAAAAGTTGTAAAATAAGAAAGGAAATTGAACAGTACAGTAGACCATCAACCCATCAACATACAGATAACCATCTTATAATCAATGTATTCTCTGGTAGAATTTCTGATTTATTGACCAACATTAGAGTTTATGTTAAGTAGTTGCCATCTTTTAACCAATTCTATGTAGTATATAAATATTAAAAAATAACTTCAATAGACTGGGAAACAACCACTGCAACGAAAAACTATTCTTTAGAAAATGACACAGGCAGCAGACTAAGGAATCTTATATTTGGCATTGACATTATAGATACAGCATCAAAACCGTAACTCATGAAAGAAAAAAATAAATTAGACTTCATTGAAATGAAAACACCAGTGTTGTGATAAGCACATAAGAAAACGAAAAGATGCAAAGTGGAAGGAAACAGTTTGCAAATCACACATCCGAATAAAGAAGTAAGAGGATCAAAAAAGACACAAAATCCATGAATCTCAATTGGAAGAGACTTTTTTTAATGGGCAAAAAGTCTGAACATTCGTACGACCCTCCCCCCAAAAAGAGAGCAAAAGTCAAGAATATGAAAAGGGCCTCAAGATAGTCTGTGATTAGAGAATTGGACATTAAGTCTATGAGAGCCACTCCACACTGATGATAATGCAGAGCTAATGCCATCAAGCACTGAGATGGACGTGAAGCCTCTGGTCTATGGATGCTGAGAATACAAAATGGCATACCACTTTAGGAGGCACTATGGAGGTTTATTTGTTGTGGTTGTTTTTTCTTTAATAAAATTAAACATACTGCTACCACGCAGTTCAGCCTCATGCTCCTTTGTATTCACCCAACTGAGCTGGAAATTACATCCATGCAAAAAGGTGCATACGAATATTTATAACATCCTTTGGAAAAACAATTTCCAAAATTTGGATTAAAAAAGAAATAAGGGCTGGGAATGTGGCTTATCAGTAGAGCAAGTTTTGCCTTGCATGCAGGAAACCCCGGGTTCGATCCCTCAGCACCACATAAACAAAAAAAAGCCAGCAATGGTGTTGTGGCTCAAGAGGTAGAGTGCTAGCATTGCACAAATAAAAGAAGGCAGGCACAGTGCTAAGGCCCTGAGTTCAAGCCCCATGACTGGCAAAAATAAAATCAACATTTCCTTCAGCAAGGACAACAAAAAAGAAACCATTGGACTTGAGTTTGTGTCCAAAGCAAAATAATATGACAGCAAAAACAAACAAACAAACATCAAATCAGTGATCAATCAATAAAAAGACATGGTAGAACTTTACATACATCATGCCATGGGAAATCTGAGTAAAGACCACAGAGTTCATAATCCCAACTACATGACATTCTAGAGAGGCAAAAAGGATGGAGAAAATAGGATTTACAAAAGCAAGAAGTTAGGAAGATAAATAGAGTTTTTTAAAGATTAAAAAAAAACCCACACCACATAAAATAAAGTACAGCACAGCATGTTTTTTAGCAGTGAAACTATCCTGATTTTGTAATAGTAAATACCTATCATTATATATTTGTGAAATCTCATAGGATTATAGGGCTGAAGAATGAAATAAAATGTACTGAACTAACAGATGTTAATACCAGGAGAAATTAGAAAGGATTAAGCTGGACTTGTCAGGTTGAAGGATTATATAGAACTCTGTGCATTTCATTTAATTTTCTGTAGATTTATAACTATTCTACCAGCCAACAGTGGTTCATACCACAAAGACTAGCTACTTGGGAGGCTGAGGATGGAAAGAACATAATTTGAGGCCAACCCAGACAGAAAAGTCCTTATGTCCACTTTTCAATCCATAGCTGGGCATGCCGCCTCTGTTAGCCTAAGTTACTTGGAAAGCTAAGATTGGGAGGATTACAATTGGAGGCCAGCCTAGGCAGAAAAGTCTGAGAGACTTTCTCTCCGCAAAGAGAACCTGGATGAGGTTCCCTGTACTAGCTAGTCATGCACCCGGGGAAGAAACCAGAACCTATTTTTTAAATAACCAGTATAAATCAAGGTTGAAGTTTGTGGCTTTGTGATAGAACGTAAGGCATTGAGTTCAATCTCCAGAGAAAAATGGCATTTGTTTGCTATGGGCAAATATTTTGCTAGTATCAGGTAATATTGACAGAAAAATAAATATGATCAGTTTTCTAAACCATAGCATTAGTGCTATTGACGAAGTCAAAGATAGGATGTGATTTAGGGACTAGAGGTAAAAATCAAAAAGGAGAAGCAGGAAACGCCTTAAAAAAAAAAGTTGGAAGGGACACATGGAATCTTTTCATTTTACCTCATTACCTCAAAATGCACCAAGGAATAAATTCCTACTTAGTGGCTGATAGTAATGAGAGAGATTCAATTGGTAATATTTCAATCAAATTTCCTCATCCTTGGCCCAGAGGCATACTTTCCAACAAACTGCCATCATTAACTGCCCATCGCTCACCTGGATGCAGCCAGGAGCACCTAATAAGCTGAACAGCGTACCAAAGGAAATGAAACATCCTAAGATCTTTAGAGTACCGTGCCATGCCCGGGGTCCGTCAAAGATTTCACAGCCTCTGGTTTCTTGTGATTAAAAATGATTTCAGAGTTTGGATTCCCTAGCTTCCTGCCCATAGTTAATTTAAAATGTCACTCACAAGATGAAAGGAAGCCACGTCGTTTTCAATTCCTTCCTCTGGAGCGTGTGACTTTTTGGGTGTGCTTTCTAGAAAGCACTATCAAGTTCTCTATAAAGTTGAGTTTTAAACTCCACCAAATTTCTCTTTTAATCACAGGCATAAAACTTGATAAAGCAATGACGAAAAGCATGCAGATCAACCGTTGTTGTTTTAAAAAAAAAAAACTTGTTAAATGAAGAGAAACAACTCAATTTTAAATGAGGCAATCAATAGGAATAAAACAAGTGCTTTTAGCAAACTCTGGACACAAATACACTAACAGGAATTTTCAAAGTTCAGATTCATTATGAGTGGAAACTCTTCTGAGCAAACAGGTTAGAGTGAAAATTTAAATCCTATCCAGTTTCTACAAGGTCCTTCCTTCCTTCCTTCCTTCCTTCCTTCCTTCCTTCCTTCCTTCCTTCCTTCCTTCCTTCCTTCCTTCCTTCCTTCCTTCGTTCCTTCGTTCGTTCGTTCCTTCCTTCCTCCCTTCCTTCCCCTTTTCCTTCTTTCCTTTCTTCTTCCCATCCTTTCTCCCCTTCTCCCTCTCCTTCTCCCTCTTTCTCTCTTTATCTCTCCCTCCCACCCCCCTATCTCTGCAGTACAAGGGTTTTAACTCAGGGCCTGTGACCTTGATGATCCCTGAAGACCGCAAAGGCACTGTTAAAATCACACTGCTGGTGATTACACTGGCTTGTCTCATTCTGGATGTATATGTTTTTATCTCTCCCTTCCATTATTTGCATCATGTTTGTTAGGGACAAAAGAAAAGAGGTGTGTGGTGTTTCCATACCCCTTGCACACTGCTTGTTAGTTGGAAAAGAGCACTAGGAACTGGATGACTAATGGCCATGGAGAAAGCCAACCATGAATTGAAACTATGAGACAAAAGAAACCTTCCCTAAGTTGTTTCTTCAAGTATTCTGCCACTTCCACCAAAAGCTCACTCACCTAACCAAGAGATCAGTTGACTATTACCAAGACTAGCAAGTAGCTACCAAGTGAGTCTTCATATACTAGATCAAGAATATGCCACCTCTGTAGTATTCCTTCATGTACCCAAAAGGCTAGTCCAATTACAAACAAAAGATGAAGCCAGATGACTAGGTATTCTACCAGACCCAAGTCCAACCTCCTTAAAACTACTGATGTTACTAAGAACAACAACCCAAACCAGAAAAGGCATGAAACTGGCACAAAACCAGAGGAAACTGGGGAGACAAGCTAGACCAATGCCACATGACCACCTAGATTGGATCCTGGACTAGAAAGTCAGAGTTCAGTTTCGTGATGTAGCAATACAATTTTCCTTGACAAAAGTACCACGCTAATGTCAAACCAGAACAACCTGCAGTACATTTTTTAGAAGTCTAAAAGTGTTCCACAACTAAAAAAATTAAGGGATGGATGCCAGGTCACTGAAGATGATGCACTGAAAAGAATATACTAGAACTAAAGGGAGGCAACTCGCAAGTATCTGAGCAGAGCATCAAATATGGGCATGACATCCACATGCTTCATCGTTTTAAGTATCTTGTCCTCAAGCAGAATTTTATATACTGGCAGAAACAAGAAAAGTAACAGAATGACTATCATTGTCTTGCCCTTTCAGTGTCTTTCTAAGACAGTGTTGATCCTCCATATCTGAGGGTCTTTTTTTGTCTGTGAACTCAAATATCAAAGTATTTCTAAAAACCTACAGTAGTTGAACAATGCCCTACAGAGGTAAAGTAACAATACTTTAACTCCCCAGGCAGATTTTTTTGGTAATGTACTGACATTTCCTGTTTTTCTTGTCACTCTCCCATTTTAAAATTCAGCATAATAATCATTTGCATTGCATTTGCATTATATCTGGTACCATAAGTAATTTCTAGATGAGTTAAAGTGTCTGGGAGTGTTCAAGTTACATACAAAATACTCCGCACATAATTATTTAGGAAACTGGAGCATCTGTGTATTTGGGTATGCATCGACAATGGTCCTGGAATGAACCTGCCACAAGGGAACTATCTTTTTCAGTGTGTTGGACTCTACTGTGGAAGTAAAGCAAGATGCCGAGGGGGGTGGAGAGCACAGTTTGAAGGAAACTGGCTTCCTGTGGACCTGGCTGTCTGGATGTGGGATGGGAACATGACAGGTGACAGCAGAGCCCTTGAACAACTGCAGCCACGATCCTCACCACTTCCCCCTTGGGAGCTCTTGGTCATGTGCCCAACCGAGCACCGCAGGGTTTAGATCTTAGATAACATGTAATCCTCCATGCCCTATGAGATGGCGATTACATTCTCATTTTAGAGATGGGAGATGTGGTCATCAGAGAAATGAAATTACTTTGCCAAGGTGGCAACTAAGATTCAAAAACAAACAGCTTTGACTTTCTCTACTCAATTTGTTTATTCCAAGAGTACAAATGACTAAGAGCTCTACTCATAAACAATCATATTCTTCTTCACCTTAACCAACAGAATAAGGAAATAGGTGCTACACATCACATGCATTCAGACAATATTCATTATACTAACGTAATGTACATTAAAGCATTGGTGAACACCACCACGTTCACGTACAAATGATGACAGACCCACCTATCTTCATAGAGTACACTATTTTCAGTTGAGTCCAAACTGATTTTAACTATTTGTGTTTTAGTCCCTAGACTTTTATATGAATCATCAGTCAGTCCCAAGAATAGAGTCTGCTAATGTCAGAAGCAAAGTTAAGTTTGACTTTCTTTTCTGGCAAAAAACAAAGACAAATCTTGATAAATTTATGTATTCAAGCACACATCATCCAAATGAATACCTTTTGGAGCTAAAAATATAACAGATTTTCAAAAGGTGAATATCTTTTGCTAGATTCAATGATTGCTTGCTCTATGAATGACCCACTTTGATACTTTATTCAGCTGATGGCCATGATTTTCTGTCTTCATTACTTTCATATTTGTTTATAATGTGGACACATGTACTCTCTTCTCTCTCTCCTTATATTCTGCCTTTTCATGGAATAAACTTTTCCCTCTTACACATCACATCCCTGAATTCAAGGGTTGACAAACCGTCAGCAGTGAGGGCAACTCTAAATAAGTCATTCTGA
Source organism: Perognathus longimembris pacificus (assembly GCF_023159225.1). Taxonomy (NCBI): domain Eukaryota; kingdom Metazoa; phylum Chordata; class Mammalia; order Rodentia; family Heteromyidae; genus Perognathus; species Perognathus longimembris. The sequence continues at coordinate 141,719,008 of NC_063162.1, forward strand.
AGTTTATCAAGAAGAGCTGAAGGAGATGTGGTCAAAGCTCTTTCCCTCTCCTTTCTGCTCTGTTAGGGGATGTCTCTGGGGAAGATGGCGCTTGAGAGAAGGGTGGTTGGGAATATTTCAAACAGTGCAGTCATCTTTCTGTATAATGAAATAAGTAAATTAACCAAAGGGGCTGCCATCCTGGATTATCAGGGAGCCTCTCACTACAGGCAGAAGCAGAGCTTTGCCACACAACCACCACCCAAGCTTACACAAATCTGATATGAGCAACAGTGCAGACACACGAGTAGCAATGGAACAAATGGCCATGGCAAACAGCCACGTCATGCTCGAATAAACCTGTAGGGTATGCCACAAAGAAAGGAAAACTATTAAAAACAAAACAAAACCCAGTAACCTCTGACAGACAACTCTAGTTCAGACTCTGTTGACAACAAATAAATGGTCTGAGAGGACTCACTTCCTCTCTTCTTCCGGGACACATGTCTGAGTGTATGCCTAGGCATCCTTTCATGTGGATGTGTTCTGGGAACTTCATTTAATTAATTAATGCTTTTCAAAGAACATCATTTTTGGCATGCAGCTCACATATGGATTTGAACTGCTTTATGCTCTTCTATTTAATTTGAGCTGTCAGCCTTGCTATGAATTTGTAGTCTGTTGCGAGTGGGAGCCAGGCAAAAGTGGAAGGGTAAGGAAAAATATGTAACCTCAAAGGCCAAATTTTGCTAAGCAACCACAGAAGAGACGCAGCGACATCTTATATTAAAAGAAGAATGTCTGAATCAGCAACTTTTGCGTGCAAATGACAGTGTGGTTTCTTCCAAATTCAGATTTTAGGCTGACTCCTTCTTACCCCCGTTGAGTGCTAATTTGTTCTCATGAAATTTATATTGGGCCGTTTATACCAAGCCACTTCTCTGAATTTAAGAAGTTTCCTCACATAGAAGTTTTATTCAGATAGGATGAGTCAGGCATTTGCTGGGAAATGTCATCTTCCTGTAAAAAGTTGGATTACCTGGGGGAGATAGCTGGTCGAGATAGAGCCACAGAAAAGATGGAACAGATAACTGAGAGCCACAGATAAGCCTCAAATCTCACGTCAGCCAAACTTCCAAATGTGTCTATGTCCCCCTTCTCCTAACTCTTTTCAGAGCCAATGGTAAGCTGGAAAATAGTATTTGTGATCTGTCATCTGTTTCTTATTATTTGTTTGGAAGTTTGAAATGAAAGAAGGACATACAGACTGATTTTTATATCATTAGAATTTTCTGAAAGTCTTAATTTACATCACAGCTACATCAAAATACATGTTTATCACTCCATGTGCTAAATTAGGTTGAGTGCATTAGTGTCACTTACAAGCATCTCGTTTACATGAGAAAATGTTTACATGAGAAAATGTAATATGTGAGTAATAGAAGGAGGAAAGACAGAGATTCGAGTTCCTTCCTCCTCTCTTTCAGCTCACATTTTCCAACCAGAGATATGAGATAGAAGTGAAGGATACAAGCAGAGGATGAGGATAAATGAAAGGAAAACACCCAAAAGGGTAGTGGAAATTGAAACAGAGAAAGAACTGAGAAACTGAAGCTTTTGCACAGAACTTTCCAGAAAATGCCATGAAGGGACCAACAAGTAAAAGGATTTTCACTCACTGCTAGCTCCAGATAACAAATGCTCTGCACACAGCTAGAATACCCTTGCATTTCCAGATTTCCATATGATGAGACTCAGGAATCAGAATCCAGAAATCAGACCATGGCACTACTTGATTCTCGACTACTTAAACTCATTGACTCTTCCCTGATTCTAATCAGGTCCACATTGGCCCAAATGAAGTTTAGATTTGTGAATCTTTGTTTCTATATATAACTTCTTCCTTTCTAGTAGCCCTGTTCTCCTATAATCACATCTTTCTTACTTTCTTTGATCTAATTATTCTCTGATTATGGGTACCCACAAGTAAGAAGAAATGCATAATATTCATATCTAGATCATCCAGTATTTTAATTTCTTCTGGTCTATGACACAGAAATGGATATAAAATAGAAGCCATAATGTAAATAATATCCTATAAATAATGATTGAGGCAAACTAACGATTAAGATGGGTATTCAAAGGGATACATAGAAAGATAAAGTTTGAGACTACAGCAGCAATGGCCTTTCATTATCAATAAGTCAACCCACCATTATGATATGGGGTTTTGCTTTGACATGATACACCAGCACAGAAGCTTGAAATTAGGGCTGTACCTGAGCTACCTAAGAGTGAGAGAACTATGTGCCAATGCAGGCTGCAGGAACACATTTCTGTTGGCACAACAACTTTTAGATGTTATTGTCACTACAAGTAGCTCCATCAGCTATCTGCTTTGCCTGTCGCAGGTAAAGCTGAGATTAAAGAACAATCGATCCAAGAGCTCCAGCCTCAAAGTCCACAGCAGAATGACTTCTTCCTTCTCCACTCCCTTTTTGTTCGGCCCCTGTACTAATGTTCCACGTTACTGTCTTTCTCTTCACTTCTTGAACCACATTCTCAAACACAAGGATTAATGAATCTACCTCTCTAATCAGGGTTGACCAAGAAGCTGAAGGCAGGCTGATAACATGAACTATGACAGGCATTTGAAACTTACAAGCTTCCCGAAGTTTCTCCTTGTCATAGTGGAATCCTTCATAGTCTTGTAAACTGATTTTGTTCACCCGGATCCTCAGGCGATCTGGGACAGACTGGGGACTGCAAAAACAAGAACCAAGTGGTCAGATACAAAGGAGATGTGATAGGGAGTCATGTGGACAACAAGGTGTCTTCTGGCTTGGAATAAAAATTCACATTCCATCCATAGTTATGGGGCACTTGCAAAGCAAAGGTCAGGGGAATGCTTCTCTAGAAACCAAATAATTCCAGAATTTAGGTAAGAACATGGTCACAAGCAAAAAGAAAAAGAAAATACCCTTTGGAGACAACTTACACATATTTGTTGTTCATTTCTTTTAAAACTTTAAAGAGATCATGTATTTTGAATCAGAAATAGCTAATCCAAAATAGTGAGAAGTAGGCTGGAGTTAACAAAGAACTATGGTAAAGAAGTCTAAAGTAGTCAAACCTGGTTTAATGGTAGCCTAATTGTCAGAAGGAACAGAAAAACCAGCTTAAACTGAAGACAGAGAATCCAGAACGCCTAGGACTAATAGCTTTCCTCTATAGAATGATCTCAATGAAACATTACAAATGCTGCCAATGAAGATGTCTCTGAGCATCCCAAAATGAAGAAAATTAGGGATCTTGAGTACACTTTCATTAGGAAGAGAATGGAAGATATTACTCAGCTTAAATCAATCTAGCCTGATTCATGACACATCATAAAAATTAAAGGGGAAAGCACCACACTCACAAGAGCATCTCATTCAACTTCAGAATTGCTATAATTAGATTCCTTCCATTTTCCTTAAATCATAGTTTCAAAGTAGTTTAGTCCTCGGCATGAATTGAATGAAATAACTTTGTTTTTCCGCTGTAGGCCAATATATTTCTTCAGTGTATTAACATAATACAATCCCTACTTCTCTTTGAGTGCTACTTTTTCCTTAGACCTTATTAATTTCAAAAACTTTCTCTTATAGAGGATTGATGCTTTTGTTCCTTTTTTATATTGAATGGTAATATGTCCCCATTGAGAGACAAAGGAAAGAAGAAGGATAGAAGAAAGAAAGGAGAGAGGGAAAAGAAAGAATGGACAGAAAGAAGAAGCAATGATGAGAAAGGGAGAGGAAGAAACAGACAAAAAGGAAGAGAAAGAGAGAATACGTATCATTTCATTTCATTACAACCCTGAACAAGTGGAAAAACAAACCATCATTTTCTTATGCAAAATTTCATTTCAGAGCAAAGTATAGTACCTGCCTCTTTATAGACTTCAACTCTACTTTCCTAAAAATAACATATACAGTTATAAACATATGTGCAAAGTTTCTCTCACTCTCATACATATACACATTTTAAATTAGCCATTCAAAATGTTAATATAAGTACACAAATTCAAAGTAATATCATGACTGTGATTCCCTGAATTAAAAACAAGCCAATGAGAAACCATGAGAGATGACTGGGGGTGGAAGATAACAGGAAGACATATTCAGTAGCTGGGCTGGCCTGTCACTCCAAGTGTGCAAAGTGTGTTTGTGGCCTGTCTCCTCTGCCTTGGCACTGTTCTGCTTGTGGTTGAGGTGAAGAGGAATAAAATTGAGCTATTTTGTATAAATTGTGATGAGAGAATGAGAGCTCCCATTTATAACTTCAGCAGATCGTGAGTATCATGCATACATGACATCATTTCACAGACAGGAAAGCTGAGGTTCAGAAAGGCAGAATAATTTTAAGGTCATGGAGCTACTGACTGACAAATATGGGAGCAGAAATTCAGCCTCCGCTCTCATGAGTTTTTTTGTTGTTGATGTTGTTTTGTTTTGTTTTTGCCAGTCCTGGGCCTTAGACTCAGGGCCTGAGCACTGTCCCTGGCTTCTTTTTGCTCAAGGCTAGCACTCTGCCACTTGAGCCGCAGCGCCACTTATGGCCGTTTTCTATATATGTGGTGCTAGGGAATTGAACCCAGGGCTTCATGTATACGAGGCGAGCGCTCTACCACTAGGCCATATTCCCAGCCTCTCATGAGTTTTGTCTTCCACGTTTACACAATGTGCCTTTGAGGAGAGGAAACTCTCTAGTCCACAAACAAATACCAAGAGTCCCATGAATTTAAACAGGCAAAGTCAGAAAATTGGACGCTTAGCAGGGTCCGATGATCTCTATGTGGTGCTAAGACTCTGCTCTTTATCAATAAGCAGTGGAAGGGAGGGGTGGTGATGTTGACCACAATGCATTGCTCCCATAACATGAGTACTAGAATTAAACCTCTTTGTACAACAATTCAATAAAAAATACATAATAAAATAAAGAACATGAGGCAGATATCACAAATGAATGTGTCGATGCATATTTATTTAGAGGGAAGTCTGGCTACAACATACTATAAAGAGAAAAAAACCTATCATGGAAATGTCTATGTGGCAAAAGTTCCTTCATGTAAATTGGAGAATTTTGGAGTCTATATATATAAGGGAAATGTCTGGAGAAATGTTCGACAAGCTGTTCCAAGTGATTATCTCTATGTGGTAGGAGCTGGGAGTTTATTTGCATCGAGTATCTTCATTTTTAGAGAAATAGTATAGTTATTTTTAAAGCATGTCAATCTAAGCTAAATGGTAAGAAATATGGCACAAAAAGTGATAAATATTAGATGTGAGTGGTCAGGAGCAATTTTTAGTATTTAACAACATGAACACAGAAGGCTCTAACCAGGTACTTAAATTCAAAATAAGCGCATCTGTGATCTCCAACTTTCCAAGTTGACTCAAGTGATTTACAAAGATTGAAATCAGCAAGTATTTTCTTACAAATGTAGCAGATGAGAAGGATAATGGAACCATGGGAAATTGTGGAAGAAAGACGAATGCAGGACTAAGTGAGTTCTACTCACACATTCTTCCAGGCAACAAAATAGCTCATGGCACGGAGCTTCACTCCAGTCTTTTCCCATGGGTCGGGGTTGCGAGACTAGAGACCTCATTGTAGAACTGGTTTTCAAGTGGGAAAGAGGATTCAAAGCAGGATGCTGATCAGTCCCCGTGCCCCACCAGCAGGAGCTCTCCTGCCTTTGAGGTACCCCATGTGAATCACCTTTCTCAAAGTCACAATACTTGCTCCCTGTCTGCTCACTTCTACCTCCAAGGTTCCCACTGCTGCCCTCTGACTCCACCCCATGCAATGCTGCCGCTCAAAGCACTGGCCTCTCTCCATTCTTCTGGGCTTCCAGGGACATACCAGAGACATGACCTAGGACCTGTCCTTTACATTGAACATTTTAGGTCCCTAATTAATTCACATGTTATTTTGCTTCTTCTCTGGGATAATCAGCTAAGCAAAATAGGAAAATGGAGACTTGCTAACCAGCACTTAACATCTAACCGATCAGCCTTCCTCTTGCTGTCAGCTCCCCTCTAAATACCCTACAGCAAGCCAGGTGCTAGTGCCTCATGCTTGTAATCCTAGCTACTCAGGAGGCTAAGATCTGAGTATTGCGGTTCAAAGCCAGCTCAGGCAAGAAAGTCTGTGAGACTCTTATCTTCAGTTCATCACCACCAGAAAAGCAGAATTGGGGCTGTGACTGCAAGCAGTAGAGTGATAGCCTTGTGCAAAAGAGCTCAGACCCTGAGTTCAAGTCCCATGACCGAAAAAATACAATACAATACAATGACCTACAACATATCCAGCTACCCTATACTAGTATTAGCATCTTTCTTAAACCAGAGTTTTCTGACTAAGCTGTCCAGTGTTTTGTTTTCTATCAAAGGTTACCGCAAACTATCCCCAAACTATGGGATCCATTATGGAATTCCCCTATGAAGTATAAACCTGAACGAAGCAAAGCAGCAGAGCATGGTTGAAAAGCAGAACAGAGGAAAACCACAGCCAGAACACTCAATGTACACATGTGATCAAAGAACTGGGAAATATGAAACAAGTCTGGGGAGAAGGAACAGACAGGATAGGGGGGAATAATTGAAGGGATGAGTGATGGGTATGTTAATATGTAATCGCCTTCCACAATCTTTTGAAGTTAAAGAAAAAGTAGTAGGGATTGAGTATTCTTGCTCCAGGAGCTTCAATTTTTGTTATAGTCATGGATAAATCAATTCAATACAAATAAAAATTAGCAACAAGAAAGAAATATACTTCACAATTTTAATATGTCTAGTCATGTGCTTTTAAAAATTAAAATATATGCAACTTGATTATACTCTCTGGATAAAATTAACTTTAAAAACCGAATAAAAGAATTCAGGTTCCCAAATCAGATTGACTGGATTTGGAGTTCTTGTAGCTGCTGGTTAATTAGGAAACTCAGGGCTCGAGCTTTCTCACCAGTAAAATGCAGACAATAATGGTATCTGCCGCACAGGGATCTTATGAGAAGAATTCAGTCAGTCAAGACATGTGACCTGCTTTGGAAAAGTGCCTGACACGTCGTAAATGCCCAACAGACATTAGCTAATATCATTAGGGTAATTATTCTGAAAACTTCTCTCTGCCAACAGCTGGTTATCCGCTGCTGTCAGATATGGGGGACAGTTGAGAGCACACGTCCTTGGACAGCCGATGACAATGCTGACAGGGAACTGGGGGAGCTGGACAGGCTGGTGACCTGCCTGTCATTCCCCTGGGTCTTCGCCCACCTTGTCTCTTACAAAGCCAGCTAATGACACAAACACAGACAGCTAAACTATTGGGGGGGGGGGCAAGAAATTCAATGAAAGGCAAGGAATTCAATCCTGTCCCCTTCTGTCAAAATATATTAGTGTCCCATTAATGGTTGGCTAAAGGTGGATGATGACAAAGCTATTCTTTAGAGCCTGGGGAATAGCATCACCATTAGTTTTCTAAAATTACATTTTGCAGAGAAGTTAGTAGAGCAGAGAAGAGACTAACAACCTGAGTGAAAATAAACTTGCCTCCAAGCCAAGTGTCTACCTCAGGCTATTGGCATACTGACTTCCACGGAACCACTCAGGCTCAAGGATGGGATTCAGCAATCTGTGAACTTCCTTCTGTGGTTTCAGCCCAACAACTTGTCGCTCACTTCTACAGCACTGTGTTTGAGCTCCTCACATAGAGTAGAAGTTCATGGCTAGGGACTTCATTCCCAAACACCCCCCACCCCATCTCACCCAGAGTGAGGTCGCTCTCCAAGGCTTCCCACACCCTGGAAACCATTGTTTTTCTTCTCCACAGAGTGGGCACCTGTGGTCCTGAAGTAGGAGACGGAAGATGGAGAATCATCCTGCCTCTCTCACCACTGATTGTTGGCTTCCATTCGGTTTACACCTCATTCTTGCTACACACTTCTTTCATAGATGCTGTTCTCAGTGAGTCCTTTAAATTGTCCCTGTGTAGAATTTCAATCCACTCAACTCAAGCCCCTCCCGTATCTTCTCATTCTCCCCACCCTCCTATTAGATCAACGTTTTTAAGCAGAGTCTCTATCAGTCTCATGAGAGACTTAGGCTCCCATTGGATCTCCTGCCAATGTCTGCTGTCTTTGTGGAGGAAGGAGAGACAGGCTTACGGCTACAGTTCCCTCGCATCACATTCTGACATCTTGTTCCTTCTCTCACTGAAAAGCATGAGCAGTACCCTCTCATACTCAGACAATCCAGAAAAGTGGGTAGAGATGTATAATCATAAAAAAAAATCTCAGTTCCAATTCAAACTCTATCAATTAATTTGCACTTGATCTTGTGAACCCTAAAGATCTTCTTTAACCATTTTCTGACCTGCAATGGATGAACAGTAGGAATTTGGGCACTGAATGAGAAGATGCAAATATGGCAGCAACTATATTCCTGGTAAATAGAAAATCATCAAAAATATCATTTTTCCTTGTTACTATTACTGAACCTTAAGGTTTCCTTCATTTCTACACATCAACTTTTTTTTAAGATAGTGATGATAGAACCAAAGGCCTGACATACACTATACAAATGTTCTACCACTAAGCTAGCCCTAACTTAAAAAAAATTAATCCTAGATAATAATACCATAGCTGAAACTAGAATTGCAGTTCAGGTTATCAGGTAGCAAACCTTAGCATATTGAGAATCTGTAGAGAAATAAGCTTTAGAATCATGTAGCCATTTTTCTGCTGTATAAGAATATAACTGGCATTTTCCAGATATTTTACTTAAACATATTAAGAATACAAATACTTCACAAATACTTCATGTTGCAAAAGATCCTTAAGGTCACAGAATTGTTTTATGTTTTGTAAACATCTTTTCTAATATCCATGGTACAGTATAAGACATGCTCATTATAACACTCGGTAAGTAAGTTTATTGGTTTTTATGAGGAATCATAATTTTGCCAGACATTTGTTAAAGAGAGAGTTTGTTTTCCTTCTCAAGACATAAAAGAATCATAAATGAATCTTTCTTCCTCTGGGTATGACTTAATAACAATAAAAAGTCGTCTAAAGTTCTTCCAGGTAACACAAATGTGAGATCCTAGTCGTAATGTAGATGCCATAAAGTATGTTTCTAATTAATCTTTAATATCCACTGGGATTGACCCTTATATTGTGAACAAACTATGATTCAAATACTAATTGCTTGTGTGAATTCCCATCAGGAAAGACTCTCATTCACCCCACCACCGAGAATAGCATCTTGCCCATGTTTGCTGACAAGAAATGTCTATGAACTATTGGGAAAGCAAGTCAAATTCCTATAAGATTTTTCCCTAGCCCTGGGGCTTGGTGTTTCTCTGAGCTCCAGTCTAGTGGCTTTTCCTTGTTAGCCCCAGAGGGAACTATGACTGGGCTTTCCGTTTCTGTCCTTTGATCTCTGGAAAAGGGGGTCCATCTAGATAGATTCTGATTCCCTTGCATTTGCCTCTAGTAGGATTCCCACAAACTAAAGGAGAAAAGAAAGGATTTATATCTATTAGATGTCCTTACCCAAAAAGAAAGGAATCTAATTTAGGGCTACTAGTTCTTCAATTAAATAGCCCTAAACATCAGTACATTTTCACATCAGCTATACATTGAGTCTTATTTAAGTATAATTTTAATCAATGGCTTCTTTTAGCAATTGTTGAAATTTATACTTTTGAGCTGCCACTAAAAATAATCTATACATAACCAAGGAGGCTATATTATAAATAAAACATGAAATACATTATCAATAAAACCAAATGGAATCAAGGTTTCTGAAAAGAAATTTAAAATGAGTTTTTGACACCTGTCAAAGTCAAACAGAACACTCATAATTCAGTTGTCTTCTGCCTGGCATACAGAATGCCTTGGGAATATAAATAAATCTTACAGCAACTTTTTGAATCTTAAGAAGAATAAACCAAAATCACCTTAGCAATAGGTAGTCAGATGATCTAGATACCTGGTATTTTGGGGCTGTTAATTCTTTCTTGGTAGAAAGCCAGTAAATTCTTCATTTCTAAGACCTCAACTGCTGAGATGGCTAATATGTTATTATGGCTTACTAATTTTCAGCACAGTTCTTCTACCAGATTTTCCTATAAGATTATGGAAGCATTGAAAGAATGGATGTGGTACAGTCTCTACTCAACTGCCTTAAGCAAATAAAAATTCCCCCTAAAGAGTCAGCTCTCTATCTCCACTGTTTTTTCTCTTTCTCTGTCTCTCTGTATCTCTCTGTCTCTGTCTGTCTCTGTCTGTCTCTGTCTCTGTCTCTGTCTCTGTCTCTGTCTCTGTCTCTCTCTCTCTCTCTCTCTCTCTCTCTCTCTCTCTCTCTCTCAGCTCTGGGGCTTGAACTCAGAACCTGGGTGCTGTCCATGAGGCTCTTTGTGTTCAAGATTAATGCTCTACCACTTGAGCTACAGCACCACTTCTGGCTTTTCTGAATAGTTTATTGGAGATAAACGTCTCACAGACTTTCCTGCCCAGGCTGGCTTTGAACCATGATCCTCAGCTCTCAGCCTCCTGAGTAGTTAGGATTAGAGGCGTGGGCCATGGGCTCTCTCTACTGCTACTTTGGTGAGTATTAGGTTTCAAGTCACTGAGCTCATCAGTCACAAAGACTAATGGCAAATCAGTGTGCACATTCAAAGTACAAAAGCTAAGCCCAAGTCAAAGAAATAAAGTGCTGACTTGATGGCCAATGGAATAAAAACAGACAATAAGAATAATACGTCAAGGAACTTGTATGGCAGGGATTGAAATAAAACTTAATATTTAGGTTTTCCCAGAGATCTTCACATACATATTGTAATGAATGATTTCATGCTTCTATGGGAATGTGTAATAAATCCTGACGCTTTTGGAATGTGTGATAAATGATGAGGCTACTAAGTGAAGGGCTACATTGTCATAACAGACTTTCTGTTCTGCTCAGTATCATGCTCAAGGCACATAAAGGGGAAGCAAAGGTTAAGAACAATGGAGTCTTTACTCCGTGAACTTGCCAAGTTTCAAGACAAGTAGAACAAACTCATCATTTTTGCTTTTAAAAACAAGAAACAGGCCAAAACCCTGACTGATATTTCACATACTACTGACCGTGTGTGTGTGTGTGTGTGTGTGTGTGTGTGTGTGTGTGTGTGTGTGTGTGTCCGTCCCCAACTATACTTGACTCCTTCATTCTAGAAAGTTTCCCTCTTGGAGCCACTCCCAACCTATTGCCTCAGACCCTCGCAGGATTCTCTCTGTTAGACTGCACTGTCTCTTTGCTTTCTCTTTTTCCTTGACTTCCCATGTTCAATTCACAGTTCAGTGCTGCCCCTTGGTTCACCCATGACAATATTCCACCCCACAGTTTTAACTCTGCTCCCAGAAGCACTTTTCTCTTAGATTTCAGTTCAAAACACTCTTCTGGTTTCTCAACTACACTTCTAATAAACAGTTCCTTCTTTGTCCACCCCTCCCATGCCCTCCCACCCCCCACCACTGGGGTTTGACCTCAGGGCCTAGGGATTCTCCCTTACTTTTTTTGCTCAAGGCTGGCACTCTACCATTGAACTACACCTACACCTATACTATCCCCCATTATCTGGGGGAAAATGAGAGATATGAGTCTGAAGGGTTTTCTTCCCTGGATGGCTTTGAAGCCCATTTTCAATCTCAGCCTCCTGAGTGAATAGGATTACAGGCGTGAGCTACTAGTGTCCTGCTCCAGTCATACCTTCTTCCTTTCCCATGCAATTCCATCTCCTCTGAAGAGCTTTCAAAGTATCCCTGCTTCTTTGTTCCTTCCACTAAAATCGCCCACAGACTGAGCTTCAATCTCATACCTGGACTAACTGGGCTCCTATCTCTGAAAATTTTTATCTCACGACACCCTAGTTGATTTACTTCCTTCTACTAGGTAAACCATAAGCTCTTCAGAGACAATGCACCCACCTCTGGCTTTCTTCTATCTTCCACAATATACATTAAATATGAGGCAGGTTTTTTTTATGGTTCTCCATATTGCCTACATCCCTCACCACACCCAATCGCATATGACCTGTGATGTGTTTCCATGGCCAGGATGGAAACCAGCCAGCAGGACTTGGTTCAGAGGACAGAGGAGAACAACGGAAAGGGTGACACTGATGGAGATGCATTGTACTCATAAATTGTTACGTTGAACTGAAACCCCTTTGTATAACTAACTGATGATTATTTTTTTAACTTTAAAACTTTACAAAAGGAAAAATCAACTCCTTGGAATAAAACCAACATCTAAAGTAATCTTAATGTTCACATATCATTCTGTGGTGCTGCTGTCCCAGATGGAATCGATTCTTTGGTTGGCTTCTGTTTAATACAAATGGAAAAGTATTCCTACCTGTAATTAAATTGAGTACCCTTCCTTGCTCTATATACTCAATTGACAAGTAGAGATTTCAACCTTAAGAAAAATGTCTTCAAGTCCTCCCTTAAATTTTTACATACTTTTCCATGCTCAAAGAGTATAAAAGTCAGACAGATGTAGATTAAAGACAAAGTGGAAGCAAAACGCGAGGAATTTTAGGACAGAGGGAATATGAATTTTTGGAGTAAAATCCACACATTCAGAGTACTGGCACAAAGATATACTGGGCATGGAGGCAAGTAAAGAATTCAATGCCTTGCTGGTGTGGGTGGCCCACGTCTGTAATCCTAGCTACCCAGGAGGCTGAGACATGGAGGATTTCAGTTCAAAGCCAGCCTTGGTAGAAAAGTCCCTGAGATCTCCCATGAACTAGCAAAACCCAAAGCTAGTAGAGTGGCTCAAGTGGTAGAGTACCACTCCATGAGCAAAAGCATTGACTAAGAGTGTGAAGTCCTAAGTTCAAGCCCTGGCACCAGCATGTATACACACAGATTCAATCCATGACTTTTATCACATTGAGAATGTCACTTCTAGAATAAGGAGCAAATTCATGTAATACGGACTTCCTTATTATTATAAAAGGACTAAAGACTCTATCATAAAATGTTAGCCTGAGGGACTTTTAGCAGTGCAGCCTTCAATGGCACACAGAGTTCTTCTTCTCTGTATTGAAGAAAATCCATTTATCATTACTTCCGATGGAAGGAAGAGCCATTGGCTTGAACAAATTAGACATACTTAGAAATTAGGGCTCTCAAACCATCAAAACCACTTTAAATCACCCTATGTTCAAAGAGGTACACATCTTCATCTCCGGGTTTTAATATCCATAAGATAAAGATACCATGCAATGTTACAGTGCTCAAAATCTTCAGCTGGGGGGCTGGGGAGATAGCCTAGTGGCAAGAGTGCCTGCCTCGGATACACGAGGCCCTAGGTTCGATTCCCCAGCACCACATATACAGAAAACGGCCAGAAGCGGCGCTGTGGCTCAAGTGGCAGAGTGCTAGCCTTGAGCGGGAAGAAGCCAGGGACAGTGCTCAGGCCCTGAGTCCAAGGCCCAGGACTGGCCAAAAAAAAAAAAAAAAAAAAAAAATCTTCAGCTGGGTTACCCTCTCAAATGGTTTTATTATCCTGTTTTTACTTTCAATTGGCATATGGATTATTCTTTTCAAAATACTGGGAAGGAATGTAGAAGTGTTTTGAATGTAGCACACAGGTAAAACTAGGTGCAGTTATATGCATGTCAGAAAGAACGATGGAACTGGTCCTACAGCTGTTGTCATGTTAATCCCCCTTCTAGTTCCTCTATGCACTGATGAGTCCAGCAGTAAGACTTGAGTGAGTACCTCTGTTTAACACAGGAGCAATTTTTTTTTTTTTGACAAATAAGCACTTCATGAAATAGTAGTATGTTTTAGATTAGAACTCTTGGTTCATCTCTAAGCCAAAAGGAATGGAATCAAGAAATTAGAATTTGGGGAGGTAAAAACACCAAACAAAAGCAATTTGTCAAAATCCACAAAGTAGTAATGGAGTAGAAACAAACATGGCTTTTAGAGGGGTGGTTTGTTTTCCACGCTCTGTATGTCAAGATTTGGCCCTCAGTGTGGCTTCCATCGAGTTCTGTCCTCTCACATAAAGTAGATCCCAGATCTACTAGGAGAGCAAAATCCTAATGTGTCTGTAAGTCAGTAATGTTCCCTCCAGGAAATACACAAGTGTTTAACTTTGAGTGTGTGACAAAACTCCATTAGGCCAAAAGATACATTTGCATTCCAATTAGAGGATCTAAATTCATCTCTCCTGAGAACAAGAAGATACAAGCAATTAATTATGAGTAAATGAAGGGAACTGTAAGTCTCTATAACACAAAGCTTTGGCATTTTTGTTCCATTCATAATTCTTCCAAACAACATTTCTATTTTAGTCAAATGTGTTAGTCATAACTTTGGAACGCACAGAACTCATTTTCAGATTTTCATTTTCTGACATGAAATGTGGTGATGCATTCTAGGGATTAATTAAGTGCAGCATCAACAAGAGTTTACTTTTTATGCCTTTTAAAAATATACTCTTTTCATTTCATGGAAGTGTTTCAGACTGTTATGACAGATGAGGAAAGCTCAATTGAATTGGTATAATTAAATTGAAATTCACAAATGAAATGTACCTCGCAGTTCGCTGCCACTGCAGCCAAGTAACACAACATAAACACACTCCTGAAATACTTAAAACAAACATCTAGATTTCTTTGCTGTTGATTTGTTCTTCCCACACTGCATCAGGAAATAATAGGTTATTATCACAGTATTAAAGTCAATTCTGCATTTTTTTTCTTCTCTAAATTCAGTAAATCCATTAACAACATCTAAAGATTTTGTTTCGTGGGTAAAGTAGCCATTTGTAAGGACATCTTTTATTCATGAGGACCAGAAAAATTACCTCTTTCCTTTCCACATACACTGTTAGTGTTTCTGTAGTCTTTTATTATGATAATGCTTTAGGATTTCAGGTTTGAAGTAAAAATGTTAAGAACATATTGTTGAGCCACTTTATTTTACTGAAAATAAATTCTGAGCTAAGAGGTCAACAACCTTACTGTATTCCATAAAATTAATATTGGAAATCTAACTATAAGTAAAGGGCAATTTCTTTCAACTCCATACCCTTTAAAGATAAACATTTTCAAGAATTAAATTATTAAGACTAATACTATAGGCACACACACACACACACACACACACACACACACAACTAAAATTCAGTCAAATGTATTTAGTATTATGCTGCTTTGCACTAAGTTGTGTTCTCCCAAAACTGGTACGTTAAAAGTTTTAACCCAAACATCTTCCTGATGTGACTGTATTTGAGGAAAATGTCTTTAGTGAGGGAATTAAGTTAAAAGTAATCACTAAGATGATCCCAATACAACCAGACTACTGTCCTCACAAGAAGAGGGAATTCTGCCAGTGTCAGTGGCTAAGATCTGAGGATTTTAGTTTGGAACCAGTCTGGGCAGACAAATCCCTGAGAGTTTTATCTCCAATTAACCACCAAAAACAAAATAAAACAAACAAACAAAAAACCCTCAAAGTGGAACTATGGCTCAAGTGGTAAAGTACCAGCCTTGAGCAAAAAACCTAAGGGATAGCACCTAAGCCCCGAGTTTTAAGTCAGGGTACTACTGGTGCGTGCACGCGTGCACACACACACATACACACACACACACACACACACACACACACACACACGACATGAACAGAAAGAAGGCTAGATGAAAAGATGTGGGGAAGACAGCCATCTAGGAGCCAAGAAGATGAGGCTCAGAAACCAATCATGACCACATCTCTATCTGACTTGAAGCTCAGTCCTAAGGCACTGAAAAGAATTCACTCATTTTACTTTAATACTATAATTTGTCTTTACAAAATTTTGTATGTAATGATAAAAGGAAAACAATCTAATTGCTTACTCCAAGTTGACTGAAAACTCTTTGCCCACTTGATATCTGTGTTTTGGATGCACAGACTCTTAACTTCCATTTCTTTTTCCAAAAATCTTAACAGAGAAATCTAAAAAATGGCTTTGTATTTATTGACTGTACTCAGTTAATTTCTAAAGTCAGATTGTTTTCATTTGCTTATTTTTATTTTTTTAAAAAATAAAATAGATCCTTCTCCTTTCTTTTTCTCCACTCCAGAACATCTGGAGCTCATGCTATAAGGAAACTCCTCCTTTGAGTTCGCCCTCTTAGCCTCAAATCTCATCTTGACAGTGACTGCCTCTCCTCAACACAGGAAGACCAACAAGGCCAGCTGCAAATGCTTGCTTCACTTTTGAAGTGACCTTTTACTCTGCAGAAAGTGCTGAGTCGTAAGCCTGTTCCTACACACCTACTCAGACATGAATAATTCATCTGTAAAAATAAATTCTAAGAGCAACAAGAAATAATTCCAAATGATGAGCGAGTCCTTAATGCTTGGTGCCGTTATGTAAGTGTGCTAGGTGTTGGACTCTCAGCTGACCTTTGCTATGAGAAGAACACAGAATAATCCCCCTACTGAGGGGCAGGTGCCAACCTTCCTGATAAGGCTGCTTCTGACAGAACTCCACTGCTAACACTTCTGAAAGACATTCCAAATTCTTTAGCTGTGCTACGATTTATTTTTAACTGGGTGTCATTCTGAACTTTTTTCCTTATGATAACATTTGAACTTCAAACCTGTAACGCTGAAGAGTCACATACTGAAATGCTCAAAACTGAATTCTAAGATATTCAAATTCACATTTGGGGGGAAAGTTTGCACAGCAGGGTTGATTAGAATATATAAATCATTTATGTAAAATGGTTTGCACACAGGAAAATGCGGAGAATTTATGTGGAGGGTTCAGTTCAATGGCTTAAATGCTTTCTTTGAAGTAGAGGGCCTTGACTTTTACATTTTGTCAATTTAAACAGTATGTTAGCAAGCAAAAACTCTTACCACTTCTTGTCTAATCCTCTCATCAATGGAATAAAAATTATAATTGCTATTCACTACAGTTATTGGGGTGTTAAGTTGATCACAATGAAACATAGGATCAGGTAGGTAACTCTTACTTGAGTTCTGCACACAGTAAAACATTAAGTTTACCAAGGCAAGACAAGATCTAGCCTCCCAGAGCTAGGAATATGGCCTAGTGGTAGAGTGCTTGCCTCATATACATGAAACCCTGGGTTCGATTCCTCAGCACCACATATATGGAAAAGGCTAGGAGTGGCGCTGTGGCTCAAGTGGTAGAGTGCTAGCCTTGAGCAAAAAGAAGCCAGGGACAGTGATCAGGCCCTGAGTTCAAGCTCCAGAACTGGCAAAAACAAAATAAACAAACAAACAACTCAAAAAAAAAAAAAAGATCTAGCCTCCCACTCAATAACCAGGACCAAGGACAACTCTGTCATGCCCCATAATAAGCCATGCATATTTTGTGCCATAGAGCCTCCTGGGCAAATTCTCATGGGATTGCACCCTGAAATTTAACCATAAAGGAACTTCAGAGATGTTGGGGATCCCAGGAGTCTACTGTGCTTTCAAAACGTATCTTTTAAAGCCACACCAAAGGATAGCAAAATCAGTGCTGCCCAGACACACACAAAGACATTACCCTGGGGGTGTAGGGGATGCTCCAATCAGAGACCTGTGCTCCATCCTGCTGCTCCAATCAGAGACCAGTACTCCATCCTGCTGCTCCAATCAGAGACCTATGCTCCATTCCAGTTACTCCAATCAGAGACCTGTGCTCCACTCCAGCTGCTTGTTCTTTATGTCCCTACTACCTCTCTGAGTGGGATAGAGCTCAGGAAGACACAGGAACTTGCTGGGACAACTCACAGAGCACCACAGTCAAAAATGAAACTATTAACTAAGTTGCAATTTAGGCTTCCGATTGGAAACTAGCAGGGGAGGAATAAGAAGTAACTACTCTGTTCCCTTTGGAATTTTCCATTCAGTGCATTTATTATGGGCAACAGCAGAGAAGAGTGGCAAAAGAGAAAAACAAAGAATGGTAGCTGACCAGTGGTCAGGAATCTGTGGACAGTGGAGGTGAAATCACTAGCAAGATAGTTGGGAAAGTACAAGAGTGTGGGGAGAGAGGAGAAGGAATAAAGATGGGCAACACTTAGCATGTTCTTTCACTTAGAAGTTAAGAGTAAATCGCTTTTGTGTTCTAGAGTCTAAAACTAACTCATATGCTCACAATCTGGTTCAGGACGCAAATATTTCTTTCAGTTCTATGAACATGCATATTCTTCACTATTCTTTAAAAAAAATCTTTGTTTTTTTACTTTTACAAAGGTAATGTATATTCATTAGAACCAATATGGAAATGAAGAAAAATAAAAAGAAATCCCTATAATCTGAGAGATCATCACATAGAAATATAATAAAAGTAAGGGAAGCATGAATAACAAACCTAACTACACTAGAGTGCTTAGCCCTTTTGGTATCCTCAAAACTGGGTTTTGAATCCTAAACTGCTACTAAAAATTTATAATCTATAAACCAGACAGGGCTTCACAGTGCAGTGATTAAAGCACTGATTTTGTATAATCTACAAGTCTGAGCCTGGATATTGTAACACCCCTCAACATGAAGCACATTTCTGAAAACTCTGTGCTGGGGAAAGGTTTGAGTGTTTGCCACAAGGAGCTTTAATCATGGAGTCAAACCTTGTCTGGGGGACATCCCAGCTCCTTCAGAGGCTTACAAAGACAGTCATGCAAATATCTGCTTTGCCAGTGGGTCTTTGTTGTTGCTGTTTACTTCCTGATAGATTTAGGTTGCAGTAGACTGAAGTTTACAGAAGGAAGAAAGGACAAGGAAAAGCACTCTGCATAATACATACCAAGTTGTATTCTCTAATTACAGGGTCAAAAATCAAATAAAAGAAACAGACCTCTTGTAACATATTGCACAGATTTAAGAAAATTTGTTAGAACAGAAACTTTGAGTAATTAGCTGGAGAAGAGAATTACAGAGTTTCAGCAATCACTTCAAAAGGATCCATAAGTTTACTTCCTGGGCTTGTGGTGTGCCATTCAACAACGTGGGGCTAATTTGTTCACTTCGATCATGAAGATTAAAGATCCTCAGTCTGTATCTTTACTTTTTGAACAATTAAATTCTTAACCTCAACCCCAAATAGAATCTTAAAAAAAAAACCTGGCATATTAAAAGCATTTCCTTTGCTTTTAGTAGGACTCTGCTGTTGCAGTAAAAATTGGTTTGCTTTCTTCCTAGAACCCTGAATCTTATTCAAGTAGGACAATTTATACATTTAAGTAGGCCGAATAGGACAATTTATACATCCTTCCTCCCCCTCCCCCCCCATATAGGTTGAACTCTGCCTTCTCTAAGGTAGTGTACATGCTCATACAATTTGGCATTGGGATATACCCTGTTTATACTTAAATTGTGTCTGTTGCACAAGATGGGTACAACATGTAGCATACTACCCTGATGGCAGTTGAAGTGTACTGGCCGCTGCAGAGTTGCTTTGCTGAGTTTGGCACTGAGACTCGCTGAGTAGTGTAGTAGGTGCAAGACTCTGGTCCTGTGCTTGCAAGAGCATGGAGATGCTCAGGATCTGGGTATATCGAGGAAGCCCATGGCATTCTTTCTCCCACTAGGTATAAGCCATAAGACCCAGGTAGAATTTATAAAGTAGCTTGCTGAGAAGTTTGGAAAGGAAGTAGTAGCAGAATGGGGACAGAAACCAGTTTGTGAAATGCCACCCCACTGCTGCTGAGATCCCCGCCTCCCTTCTTCAGAAAGATCCTGGTCTGGACTCCACAGCATACAGCCTGAATCGAGTCTAGAGCAAGCAGGGAGAATTCTAGAAGAATTCATGGGCTGAGTTACCAAAAGAAAGTCCCTGAAATGCTAAGACACTGGTGAGATCTCTGTCTATCCTCCTTCACTTCTCTCTTTTTTTTTCTCATATGTCTCAGCACTTGATCCATTTCCCCATGCTGGTCATAGTGGCAAAGGCTTCCAGAAGTCTAAAATTGCTAACATCAGAAATTAGGGATGTTTCCTACCTGTGCAACCAACAGCCATTGTTTCTCTTTATCTTTCTATCACATCTCTTGCTTATTAATGGAAACAAACACCGTTATGAGGAGTATGTGACAGAGGAAAGTAACTAAACCTGTGGGGTTCCCATCGAAGGTCTAATGGAAAACCAGCAAGTAAGACCCTATGTGACAGTGCATGCCTTACAATGCCAGCTACACAGAAGCGAAAAGTGGGAGCACAATGGTCCAAGACCAGCACTGGGAAAAACTCAAGACCCTATCTGAAAAATAACTGAAGCCAACAAGGGCTAGGGATGTGGTTCAAGTTGTAGAATACTTGACCAACACAAAACCGTGAGTTCAAGCCCCTGGACCACCAAACAAAGCGAGGAAGTATTAGAGATGATTAGAGATGATCAAAGGCAGAAAGAAGCTAAAAAATCACAACATAAAGCTGTTTACTAATGAGAGTGGGGGCAGATGTCTCTAGGTTGGAAATACAGAAAAGTAATCCTAAATATCCAAATTTCAGAACTGAACTACAGGGTAGACCCTGCCCAGCCCCCTACTGGTGGATGGTGTGAACACACCAGGCAGATAAAAAGACCACAGCACAGCAAAGCAATCAAAACAAAGCAGTGTATCAAAAATCAAAACAGTGTAGCCACATGTCTGCAAAGGGTACTCAAATTTGCGGCCTCATCTCAGCTAAGCCAATTGCCTACAAAAATAAATGAGCAACTTTGACCTTAAAGAACTGGGTTGGGGGGCTGCAAATATGGCCTAGTGGTAAGAGTGCTTGACTCTTATACATGAAGCCCTGGGTTCGATTCCACCACATATATAGAAAAAGCCAGCAGTAGCACTGTGGCTCAAGTGAAAGAGTGCTAGTCTTGAGCAAAAAGAAGCCAAGGACAGTGCTCAGGCCCTGAGTTCAAGGACCAGGACTGACAAAAAAAAAAAGAGAACTAAATGAGGGTGGGGGGAGGAGGGAGGAAGATAAGCAAAATAAACTCAAAGCAAGCAAAAGGAAGAGCTACCAAAAGGCAGAAATCAATTACACTACAAACAGAAAAACAACTGAAAAAAACCACTGAATCCAAAAGCCACGTCTTAAAAAAAATCAGTAAAATTGATAAATATCTACCTAGACTAACAAATGTGAAAACTGCTAACATCAGGGGGAAAAAAGAGAGTCACAAAAAAAAAAGAGTCACAGATGTTAAAAAGATAAGAAAAGGGCTGGGGATATAGCCTAGTGGCAAGAGTGCCTGCCTCGGTATACCCGAGGCCCTAGGTTCGATTCCCCAGCACCACATATACAGAAAACGGCCAGAAGCGGCGCTGTGGCTCAAGTGGCAGAGTGCTAGCCTTGAGCGGGAAGAAGCCAGGGACAGTGCTTAGGCCCTGAGTCCAAGGCCCAGGACTGGCCAAAAAAAAAAAAAAAAAAAAGATAAGAAAATACTAGCACCACTTCTGCTACCCAGTGAGGCAAAATGGATAAATTCCTCATCAACACTATACAACTATTTTACAAACCACCATTCCTAACCAATGTGAGCTAGATGGCTAATGATCAAATTCCTAAGAATGGCATCGGTAGTTAAGTCAGTACGGAAGGAGAAATTGTGAACCCCACATGGTTTTACTGTCAAATTCTAACAAACATTTCAAGAACAAACAAGGCCCTGATAATTTCCAGATGTCCTGATAAATACTTTGACAAACATACAAATAACAATCAACATAATGGTAACAAAGAGAAAGTTTCCTTCTCTAACATCAGAGGTGAGGCAAGGACAGCCATTCTTTCCACTCTGTTCGACCTCTTCTGGAAATCATAGCTGGGGAAATACAAGAAAGAAATACAAGGCATGTACAGAAGAAAGAACTACTCCAATTCACAGATGTGCTTTACTGTGTAGAAAATTCTGAGTGCCACCCCAAACTAGAACCAAAAAAGAGGGCTGAGCAAGACTGCAGCCTATAAGGTCAACACATGCATTTTATACTATCAATGAGAAAGTCAAACCAGGTATGCCTCAAGAAAGAAAGAAATCGGGCTGGGGATATGGCCTAGTGGCAAGAGTGCCTGCCTCATATACATGAGGCCCTGGGTTCGATTCCCCAGCACCACATATACAGAAAATGGCCAGAAGTGGCGCTGTGGCTCAAGTGGCAGAGTGCTAGCCTTGAGCAAAAAGAAGCCAGGGACAGTGCTCAGGCCCTGAGTCCAAGCCCCAGGACTGGCCAAAAAAAAAAAAAAAAAAAAAGAAAGAAAGAAATCATTGGGTCCAGATCTAAGAAAGTATGAGCAAATTTGTTTGTCAAAAACTACTAAATTACAGGGGAAATAATCAGTAAATGGAGAAACATAAAACATTCATGAGTTAGAAGGTTTTTTTGTTTGTTTGTTTTTTGCCAGTCCTGAACTCAGCATTGTCTGAGCCTGAGCACTGAGCACTGTCCCTGGCTTCTTTTTGCTCAAGGTGAGCACTCTACCACTTGAGCCACAGCACCACTTCTGGCTTTTTCTGTATATGTGGTGCTGAGGGAATTGAACCCAGGGCTTCATGTATGCGAGGCAAGCACTCTACCACTAGGCCATACTCCCAGCCGAGTTGGAGGTTTTAACACACTAAAATGTCTACATTATCCAACCTGGTCTACAGATTCAATACAGCTTCAGTTAAAATCTTAGTAGCACTTCTCAGAAAAAGTAGTTGACTCTAAGAGTGTGCATACAAAGCTGAATCCAAATGCCTATGAAAAGTTTGAGAATGAAGAACAAGTTTGAGAAAGTAGCCTCATTTGATTGTAAAACATGAAGGCATCAGAATCAACAACACAGAGGACACAACACAAAACAGAACCTAGAAACCTGTGTGTGTGTGCATCCAATTGAGTTTTATTTTTGCCAAGTTGAAAAGGAAAGCAGTGGAATAAAAATAATCCTTTCAAACAGTAGTGCTGTAATCACAGGACATCTGTGTACAAAAAGGAAAGTTTTATATACATAAAACCATCCGTGTTTAGAACAGCCCCACTCACAATCACAGCCAGAGAAGATACAGATGGCTTGTAGCAGGTGGGTGGAGAAACCCAGAGGGATACCCACATAATGAATAACTATAGCAAAGCAATAAAAGAATCAACAAATGACACATTCATACAACAGCATAGGTTAATGTCAACGATGTCATGATGACTGAAAGAAGGCAGCTAAAATGGGTCACAGATTGTGTGGTTCCGTATGGCGATCAGTGGTTGGCAGAGTTTGGGCACTGAGAAAGAAATGACGACAGAATAGATTAGAAGATAGAATTGTCAGGGTGCTGAAATGATCTGTTTCCTGGTTAAGGTGGAAGTCAAATGAATGTGCTAGCAGAAAAGCCAGTATTACTGCATATGAGTTTCAAGTACCAGTTAAATAAAAGCACATACAATAAAGGCTCGGGCAAATGGTCATTTACATGGATGTAGAACCAGAATCTTTGTTTCCATGCTTGCCACATTGTTTTTTAATGAGGCAACTCAATTAGGCCTATTCCTACTGTGTTCACTTCACTAGGGTAGAAAATTAGCTTTCTGATCTCTGTATCTTCAATCTACAGCAGAGTACCTGGTATCTTAAGTAAGCACTCAAGTGTTTGCTCAAAGATGGACAGGGGAAAATGGATCATATTATTTCATTTTGGTGAGGGAAAAACAGAAGGGAACCAGTACCCAGTGAAAGGCAGCTATGAGGGAGACAACAAGGGAAAGACTAAGCGGGCAGGAATAATACCCATCCTTTTCCTGCAGGCCCCGGGAGACAGAGAGTGAGCAGGTGAAATCAAAGTCCCTTCCTCTTCCTAAAGACCATGGGAAGCTGATATCAAAGCAAAGCCCCTGGTGACCCTGGAGTAGACAAGCACAGAGAGAAGGCATCACTCCTATGCAGTGAGGTGGGCAGTGAAGAATTCTTTGCAGTGGTAATCATTCAAAAGGGCCTTAACATGTACATAGGATCCTGATAAATGAAAGGTAGACTATAAATCATTAAAAGTGTGAATTCTGAAGCCAAGTTGCGTGAATTTGAGTATCAGTCTATAACTTATTAGCCTTGTGACACTGGGAAAGTTATTCAACATTTCTGTAATCCGAGTCTTCAGAGGCAGAGCTCTTAGTACATATTCTGTCATGTTGTTGGTAGGGTTGGGAGAAATTGGGGAGAATGATGAGACGGTGACATCAATCAAGATGCATTGTACTTAGAAACTGACACATGGAATTGAAAACCCTATGCACAATTACTTAAGGATAATAAAACAGCATAATAAATGTTAGATAAGTATATTCTACATAGCATGATTTCTCTCATATTGCTATGAGAACATAAGTATATGGAACAATACTTACTAGCCATAACATTCCATGAGTCTATGGAACAATAAAATGAAACGCATGAATTATGAAAGCATGAATTCTGAAGCCAAGTTGCCTGAGTTTAAATCTCACTCTATGACATATTACAAACACTTGGAGCAATATGAAAGAAAGACCATGGGGAAAAATAGCACCAAAAAATCCACAAGTAACATCCAAATAAATAAATAAACACATAGATAAATAAATAAGTAAATGACTAATTGTTTGCCTTCATGAGGAAAAATACAATATCTGACAGTATCTAAAGCATAAATGCCTATGTATTAAAATGCATTTTTTGAACCAGATGACAATTTGTGAATTCTCAGCCCATAAATATGCATAAATATGCAGGTACATGAACTCAAAATTTAGGCATCCCTCCACAAATGGAACGCTTGAAAGCACTCCCTCCGACTCAGCCCTGAGTTAGATGTACTTGCATCGTCTCATGGTATTGTCAACCTTCCCCCACACCAATGCAGAACCTAGAATTATTATGTCAGCCCATGCAACTGAGAGCCCTAAAGGGTCTCATCAACACGTAGCACTGCCAGCTCCTAGAGAATGGGGCCACGGGGAGCATAAAGAGAGCTCCCCAAGTTCATTTCAAATCGAAGCGGAGGACATGCAGGCCATCGTAGTCAGTTGGCATCTCTATCTGAACAGCAGGCCTGTGGAGAGAAAGGATGCCACGCGGGGCCCAACCCTGAGGAGAAGAAGAGGTTGGGGACCCGACGTAAAAACAGAACGGTACGGTGGTACTCACATGGTGAAGGAACCGGGCGGAGCAGACACGCGCCGCAGGTCCGCAGCTTGCACCTGATGGATGCTAGAGGCAGCAGGGAATGAGCAGCGGAGACAGAGTCAGCAGGACAGCGTGGACAGACAAGGAACAAGCCGGGGAGAGAAAGAGAGACACACAAAGTTTAAACCGAAATTAAATGAGCGCATCACTAACAGTGACTGAAAAGAAACGGAGGGGAAAAATAAAAATCAAGCCAGCCACGGAAAAGCCGGTGACAGCAACGAAGCCAACAGGACACACGGATGGGGCTGGGCCCAGGCAAGCCACACACTGGAGCGCAGGACCATTGCTGGAAGGCGGGCTGCAAGTGCAGGGGGCCCATGGCGCCTCACTCACAAACCCCCAGGAAAGAAGAGAGTGGCAACACAACAGAGAAAGCACCTTGACACTGCTTGACACGGCTCAGTGCCATCTGGTCACCTAGCCTCCATGAGTCCCAGATTCTACAGAAAGCCTAGCACCCCAAGACAAGATATTGTCAAGAGAGACTCAACAAAACCTCCTTCAGCTCAACAATAAGGGCTTTGTAAGAGCCCCAGAGATCTTACCAAGAAAGCCCACTTTCACCCCCATGATGAGAAACTCCCTCATACTCTGAGTACAAAAGCCAAACCATCCATGCCTCCCTTTCCTTCCTTCTTTAATAATGAAGAGAATCTACAGTAGCTATTACAAAGAATAAAGTATAGAACTCAAGAAGCTAAACTTCCATCTCTCCTGTCACCTCGATATCATTGTCCTCTCATTTGAACAATCTGCGCCTGCAGGAGTTCTATAGAGCCCAGCTCTCTCTGCTGAGTAGATAAATCTTCATATAAGGTCACCCATGAGTTAACTCCAGCCTTCTATCCATGTTACCTTCAAAAGACACTCAGCTACAACCAATCATGCTTCACAACAGTTGCCTAATACTAAGTTGCCTAAATTAGAAATCATGTGTTTGGATAAAAACCAGCACCTTTCACAATCAAGTGTGAATTGCTAGTGAATTGAAGGGTAACAGAATGTTGAAAACCTCACTTGTAATCTAGCAATGTTAAGCTTCTGATTTCTTACAGAGGTTCCTTGCCATAGAGAATGCAATTAAATATATCAGACTGCTGTGCTCCTATGAGTTCAGACCTAGAGAAATCTCCTCTATTAAATTTTAGGTGAAAGATGCCAGAGTTTCATACATCATGTAGCTTCATATGTCCTGGTAAAATGAGCTACACTCCTGGACCTTGTAAATATACAATGAGGTGATGGAACTTTTTGGTTTGTCTATTGTAATAAAAATGGGATTAGATGCTAAGATTTTTTTTTCATAATGAAGATTGAGTTGTCATTCAACTGAACTATTTCTAATGGAAACTCCTTGGCTATCTCTGGGAGCCATCTCTTGAAATCATTCAATATTTATCTTCTAATAAAATATGATCCAAACATATTATTCTTAAATTCATGGAATTTTTTTAAAATTTCTGTTACTTCATTAACACTCTCTGAGAAATGTAACAGAGATCGCATTGTAAATTCAATCCATTTGTGACTCACTGACTGACCATGTAACTGTGTTGCAAGAATGACAGGCACTGGGAACCCTAAGAGAAATACCCTGGGACCTCCCAAAGCAGAGCGGAGAGTCAAGTGGATGAGCAAGTCCACTATCTGGATAAGTGGTGAGAGCACTGTGAAGATACCAGGAAGGGTGTGTGAGAGCTAGCGCTCCACAGAAGATGCTTCGCAGAGTCCCACACGATGAGCAGGGTTCGCAGATGGAAACTGGAGGGAGAGGTCTCTGTAATTAGAGCATCCAAGAACCCAGCCGTGAGGACAACGTGGACAGGTGGCTGATCAGCCATGGTGGTTTTTCCTAGAGTGTAGGAAATGAGGGTGGAGAAGGCCATGATCTAAAAGGCCTGTGAAGTCTTTCCGTTTTCTACGTCCTATCTTGGAAAAGACAGATGGTGGGAAGGGCAGTAACAGGAGCAAGAGGGGCAGCAGGGAAATTAGTTATGGGGCTATTTTAGGAATAACTGCTGAAAAAAATATCTCATACTACATCTCACCCAAAGCTTTTTGTTGTTGTTTTGTTTTACTGCGTAGGTTCTGGCGCTTGAACTCAGGTCTGGGCTCGATCTCTCAACCTTTTCACTCAAGGCTGGTATTTTACCACTTGCGCCGCAGCTCCACTTCCGTACTTATGGTGGGTGATTGGAGATAAGAGCCTCATAGACGTTCCTGCCAGCACCTGGCTTCAACAAAAGCTATTTTACTAGCACCACACAGAGGGCGTGAGTTTTCAAGACTTGAGAGGTTAACTAAAGATGCATTCCAAAGAAAGCGCTAGCTAGTCTTCTGGATGTGTAGACGTGGAGGAGGGGGCGTTGCCTCCTGGGTCCAGGGCACGGTCAATGAGAGGATGGACGCTCTATCCACATCAGTGTGGATGGAATAGGCTCGTGTTGACGGTGAGGAGGAAAGGCAAGCACAAGAGTGAATGACAGGTTGCTGTGAGATAGGAAGGTAAAGATGTCAACCATGGTGTTTGTTTAAAACCCCAGGCTGAAGTCACAGATCTGGGATGCAATCGCCTAATGCAGATGCCCAGGGAACACTAGAGCAAGAGCTCAGGTGGAGGGGGTGCGCCTTGTTCATGGAGCCTCGGCGTGGAAATGAGCGCAGTGCAAAGGACCCTAACTAATACGAATTGAACAGCTCATCTTATTTGGAACACAGACACACACAGACAGACAGACACACACACACAGACACACACACACATACACATACACTCACACACCATCTTCCAGGTAAAATTCTGAACACGTGTTAAAGCTCTCTTTGTTCCTCTCTAGTAAGGAAGAAGACAAGAAGATGAAACAAACAGGTTTAGTTAAAAAAAAAAAGACAAGGAAGGGACTAAAGGAAGGAAAGTAGGAAGAAAGGAAGGTGGGAAAAGGATCTCTTTTAAAGTATCTCTTTCTTTTTTAGATAGAATAGTCAACTTCACTTGATGGCCAAAGCAGAGAAAAGCTTGGAGTACCAGAAGATTGAAGAAAAAGTTTTAAAGGCAAGATGACTTCCACTTTTCAGTCCATGTGGAAATGTAGTGAAGGAAGTTAGATTTTGAAACAAGGAATTTTTAGGGAAATAGCAACACTGCTACGGTAGAGGGTAAATAAAATCAAGATGAGAAATTTAGATTCCCCTGGCAAGTCTTACTAGATTCTTGCTTTCTTTTGAAAATGTGCGTTTTGTACTGATTTTCTTAAACTACGTGCGGTGCTGTTAGTTTGTTGTGCAGTTCTGGGGACTGAGCTCAGGGTGTTTGTTAGATAAGCTTGCTACCACCAAGCCACACTGCCAGCTCGTTTGTGTGTATCTTGATTTTGAAGCAGGTTCTCACTAAGTTTGTCTAGGCTGTACTCAATAACCTCTTACCTCTGCCTTCTTGGTAGCTAGGATTATAGATGTATGCCACCAGGCTTAGCTTTCAGTGTAATGTTGAACATCAGTTGAACATATGTAATAATAAAAATATAAGGTTTTTTTTAAGATTTGTGAACTAACTTTTGAAAGGTGAAAACCATCCTATTATTCACATTTACACCAGTCTTTCACAGCACCTGGGGTTGCTATGGGGAAGCCACTGTCCCTGTGGGAAGTTTTAAGCTGAGACTCTTCCTAGAACACCTGCACAGCCAGTACAAGAAATGACATCATATAGCTAAGGTGCCATGAAAATAAAAACCAAACTAACTCCTATGACAATTTGTTTTTATGTGGAAATAAGGCCCAAATACATTCTAAACAATGTAGCTAATATAAACGTTTAATACAAATAGTTTAAAACGTAAATACTGCAAAACATTTGCATCTCTGAGAAGGTCATGAGACCATGTGCTCTTGGCTTATAGATACCAAAATTTTGGCTTTATTATGTCTCCTTAGCAGACTATCTACAAATGACTCAACCACATAGGCTATGGCACAACTGGAGAAGTAGCTTTTCCTCTATTACTTCACCGACTGCTATCAAACCAAATGGTTCGTGGCTAACATTTCTTGAGGAATCTGAGGAATCAACCACATAGCAGACGATATCCACCTTTGTGAAACATAGACTCTGCAATTACACGTTCAACCTAGAAGAAAAAGGCGGCACGGATGGAAAGCATCAGGAATGATCTAGGAGTTTCACTAGCTGCAAAACATACTTCAAGCAAGAACTATAAAACCCAGCCACAGTTCTGGAAACAAGCAGGGTAAACATTCCAGGGCATCCAGACTTTGGAAGAGAGGGACCTCTCACCCCAGCCTCGGACGTAGAAGCAGATGCCAAAGCTAAAACACAAGAAGAGCACTCTCTGGCCCCATTCCGTCACACCTGCCATCACAGAGTAGCGACAGAAGCTATGACACCTGCACCATTGGTTATTCTAGGAACTTCTGCAGATTGTCACTGGCTCCATGGCCCAACATGCCCTTGGTTTTACAGGCACTAGGAGGAAGCCAGCCCTTCAGTACAACCGGTGGCCATGCATCCCTGAGCACAGACAGGGGGAGCACCTTTGAGAGTCATTCACTGCGACAGAGAATAATCCAAGGCAAAGCAAGCCCTGCAGTGGCCTTAGGTTTAAGGGCGTGACCTAGAAAATACTCAAAAAGGTGACTCAGATTCCATACTATCTCCAGACACTTTTCCAAGCCCAGAGAGACAATCAAATCTCTCAACTGGAGTAAGGCATTACTATATAATAAATATGTACTGAAGTTCTTTAGTTATTGCCTTACCTCAAATCAGTTTTTGAAGAAAGAAAGAAAGAAAGAAAGAAAGAAAGAAAGAAAGAAAGAAAGAGAGAGAGAGAGAGAGAGAGAGAGAGAGAGAGAGAGAGAGAGAGAGAGGCCGGGAATGATGCCAAGTATTTAGGAATAGAAGAATGGGTCCAAAACACATGCAGGAAGGCAAAATGGATCTGACTCGCCAGAGTTCAAAAGACTTCCGAACAGAAGGAGTGGGAAAGATACCACGATTAAAAGGCAGGAAGGGGATGTGATGTGAATAGGGTTGAGCCACAGACCAGCTCAGCCAACCTCCTATCACAGAATATCCATTCTTCCCAATGGACATTCAGGAAAGAACAGGCTGACACAACTCTCCCTAACGCAGAAAGCGCACTTTCTCTGGACACATTACACAGCCCTAGAATCCTGCTTGATATTTTCTAGTCTCTTTATAGATACATTCACCCAGGTGGGTAGTGAAAAAGAATCATCTATCTCACATCCAACAAAACTCCTTGAAAGGAGGGTCAAGTAAATCTACCCTAAAAGTTAAGAAACAAATGCATGGGGGAAGGGGGGTCCCCATGAGAGAGAGAAACCAAGAAATAACCGACCTTCCTGGGCTTCTCCCCTTCCTAGCACAGTGAGGTCCCAGACCATGCGCATGCTCTGCGATCTGCGCCCCACGGCCTTCGTACGAACCCAGTAGGCGAGGAGCAGACTCACTCATTGAGTAAGGGCATGGATGTCCTCCTCTTGCTCTTTTGTACCATGTTCGCTTGATTCCTCAAGGAGATCCGGATCATAGCCGGCGCCAACCTACAGGGCTCCCCGTCGACTTGCATGGGGATGGACTTGTACGTCAAGAGCATCACTTCTCGACACTGGTGGAGTCTTTCTCCATGACCCCCGACTTGCAAGGCGGCCTGTCGATCAAAACAAGTTGAAGGGAAAACAGGAGTGAGTCCCTGTTATTTAAGAAAGAGCAAAACCTCAAATCAATGGCACATGACCAAGGAGAGTATAACCACCCCAAATCCATAGTATAGCATCTGTATCCTATGAAACCCACATCCACCATCAGAACAAGGAACCTAAACATTCAAAGCTTTTGAAAGGTTTTACCATATGTTCCCACTGATAATCATTTTGGGGTTTTATGTATGTTAAATCTGAATTCACACGTACTAGTTAAATATAAAAGTTTTCTTGTTTGCTATCTATACTCATGAAAAAGGACAGGGAGAGAACAAAGCACATTGTTCACCAATGTTTAAACTGGGTTTATCTAATTCTTATGGATGCAGGCAGGCCTTGGCTAATTTTCAAGCCTGGTCAGCTTTTTGTTTTTACCTAGCACTGCTACAAACTATTCCTAGCCTGCATAACAAAAGTGAGTGCAAAATTATGTCCATTAATTGATTAAAAGAATTCTGAAAAGTAAACCAGTTTGGGGGATCAAGTCAGATATTGTAAGAGCTTGGTTCAAATGACCTCTAGTAGCCACAGAGGGAGATTCAAATCAATATTAAAATTCTGCTTTTAAGAGCAACACATTTGTATGAGAATGACAAAAGCAGAAGTCAATGACATAAAAAATTCATAAGAGGAGCCAGGGAGCCATATCTCATGCCTATAACCTGAAGGTTGAGATCAAGAGGATAGAGGTTTTAGGTCAGCCCATGCAGAAAAATCCATGAGATTCCAGCAAAAGGCTGGGCTGGATGCATGTCTCAAATGGTAAAGCACCAAGTAAGCTTTGAGTTGAAATCCCAACAGTCCTAAACAACAGAGATAATCAACACTACTATAATCTGCTTGTTTTCAAAGACTAACAGAATAAAATTCTTAGAAGACTCAACAAAAAGAAACATGTCTCATGGGGCGATACTTATAGTGTAGAAAATTTTGGAAATAACACACCAAGGTCAGAAGGTAGTATATAGGAAAATCAACATAACAGAATTTTTGGAAAAAAAACTATAACTTGTATCTTTGGGGGGGGTAACAAATATAAAATTGAAGTAACAAAATGATTTTTAAAAGTTGGATGTCTTCAAAATGTATTCCTTTTACTATACCCACATTCCCTGAAGATATCAAACAGGCCAATGTTCAAGTTAGCCTTCCTCAACTTTTAACAAAAGTCAGTGTCTAGTTAGTACACATTTCTTTAGAAAATATGATTCTATTGTTTCTAAAATAACAAGGCCAGATAAGAACAAACCAAGAAAATAAATGCTCAGCCTAAATTACATTGATAAGTCCACATATATAAATCCAGTTGCTTACTCATATTTTCTTTTTGACAGTACTGGGTTTTGAACGAAGGGTCTCATGCTTATTACTAAATAGGCAGGCATTCTACCACTAAGCCATACTTGCAGCCCTTTTTGTGTGTTGGACCAAGATCCTATTTAAGCTCCCTACCATAGCTAGAATGAACCACCTCCAGCTTTTTCCATTGAGTCTCAAAGATTTTTTTTACCATGGAGGTCCCAGAACTTCAATCCTCCTGATCTCAACATCTCACAAGGCTGGAACAACAGGATGTACCACTTGTGCCTTGTTACCAATTGAGGTAGCAATCTCCAGCCATTGTTTAAAGTCAAGTGGGAAAGATAAAAGAGTAAGGGATGTGGAGGGGAGCAGACTAGTGGAGAGAGGGAGGGTGGGAGAATATAGTTATTATCTTCAGTGCACATAAATGAAAATGGGACCACATAGCTTGAGAGTATGGACCAAGTTGGGAAAGATGGGGGTAAATGATGGAAGGGGTGACATCGGTCAAGGTAGACTATACTCATAAACTGACTTTTGAATTGAAACCTTTCTTACAACTACTTAATGAGAACAATAAAAATAATCACAACAAAATTAAAAAGACCCTCTTCTAATTGCTGTTTTTAAATAAATTTAAATAACTATTGAATTATCTCCCCTGTACTTCTGGGCCTTGGACTCAGGGCCTGAGCACTGTCCCTGGCTTCTTTTTGCTCAAGGCTAGCACTCTGCCACTTGAGCCACAGCGCCACTTCTGGCCATTTTCTGTATATGTGGTGCTGGGGAATCGAACCTAGGGCCTCGTGTATCCGAGGGCAGGAACTCTTGCCACTAGGCTATATCCCCAGCCCCTCCCCTGTACTTTTTAACACTTTATTATGAAGAAGTGAACATGTACAGAAACAGAAATAGCTCTTCTCACTGAGATTACCAGTGTATATGTATCTTTGTCATCTTTGTTCAATGGGGGTATCTAGCCCCTACTAATGTGAATTCATGACAACTCAAGAAGAGGAAGAGGGAAAAGAGGAAGGCATGTTCAATTTCACCGCAAGTGGACCACCACTGCCTGAGATTCAATGGTGCAATTTGGAGGTGGGAGGAATCTCTATGCTTTAAAGCCATTTAAATCGACAATCATTCCTTTATAGAATCTTCAGAGTTAGAATAGCACAGAATTAACCATGTATCCTAGAGCAATAGTATAAGACTTGTAAATATGAGGAGGTACCTAACCTATTAGTTATTAATGCTAGCCTAGGAGCAATTATCCCTTGTACTAGAGGTATTTTTATCTTGTCAAGGAAGAAGTGGAGAACTGAAGGAAATGTAATGCTAAAACAGCATATATGGGCTAACTTTAAAACATAACTTAGATTGCACTCAATAATTCATCTACTCAGCTCCTAATCAATAGGATTAGACGTGAAAAGAAGACGTGATCAATAATGAGGGGGAAATGAAATGATCACAGGATAGACTTAAGAGCAAACTGGACACAGCAGAAGACAAAGGTCACAAAAAATGAAAGCAGATCAATAGAAATTACTATCTCAGAAGGAAAGAAAGAGATGTTTTATTTTATTCCATGGCCTATGATACAATGGTAAGCAATCATTACAATGATTACAATACATGTAATTGAATACAAGAGAATGTAATTGCTAAAAGAATAGAAAATACATGGGCAAAAATATCCCAATTTGTTGAAAAGAAAATCAATGTTCAAATCCAAGATCAATGAATCTGAAACAAGGTAACTACAAAGAAAACCAAATACCTACCACTGTAGTTACCAAAAAGTTGCCAGCATTCTAATTCTCAGAACCCATGAAAATCATACAAAACAAAAGCACATTTTTCAGGAGTGAGTAAACAAAAGATATGGTGATTAGAAGATCATCCAGGATAACTGAAGGAACCCAATGAAATCATGAAGACTCTTGACTGGGAAATACCCCTGTGAAAAGGGTTAGCCATAGAGAAGATGACAATGTGAGAAGACATAGGTTAGAGCGACAAAGGTATATTAACCACAGGATGTCGCCAGTCCGTAGAAGCTGGAAAAGACAAGGAAACAGATACCCCCGCCCCATAGAATCTGGAGAAGGATCACAGTTCCGTCTGTTCACTGTAGATTTCTGAACTCACGGTTGAGAAACAATGCACATGTGTTGTTCTTGGCCACTGGTCTCTGCTCATTCTTTTTCAGAAGCCATGGGAAAGTAAGCACAAAAAGCATTAAAGATAAAAGAAAACAGTCTCCAAAACAGAGAAAGAAAAGACACAGTATATCCAGGAGAATACTGATAAAAAAACAATGTGTGAATTTTCATCACCGTTTATGGAGGCTAGAAGACAATGAAGCAGCATCATTCAATTACTGAACAAAGATAACTAAATCATCAACTCAGAATTCTGTTATCTCTGAAAATAGAATTCAAGAACTCTGTGCCAGAGATTTTTCTGAAGAAAAAAAAGACCTGAAAGTATTTGTTGCAAACAGACTTTTATAACAAGAAATGCTAGAGGCATTCCTACAAAATCAAGCAAAGTGACACCACATAGAAACTTGCTCTGATAGAAGGAACAAAGAATTCTTGAAATGGTGACTGCATGGGTGATGACTCTAGATTTTGCTCTCATATTTTAATTTCTTTAAAAGAGAATAATCTGAAGCAAAAATAAATCAAAACCATAACTTTCTATTGTGAAGGTTACATATGACATGTAAAAGTAAGATACATAGAAAAAATAACACAAAATAAGAAAGAAAAAATTAGGATAAAACATGACTAACAAATTACTTGTCTTAGGAATGGAAGGGGGGTGGTTACAGACAGTGAAAGAATAAGAAAATATTAGAAGAAATGAAAAATCTGAAAAATTCTATATCTATTATTACCATAAAGAAATTTTAATGCCAAATGGTTTATTAGAAATTCTTATAGAATATGTTAGAAAAAAGAATACTAGTCTTTTATACATTCTTTTTTGTTGTTGTTTTAGAAGTCCTGGGCTTTGAATTTGTTTGAACCCTATGTTTGCTGGTGATTTTTGAGATAAAAGTCTCACGATCTTTTCTTTTCAACTGGCCTTAAGCCAAAATCTTCCTGCTCTCAGCCTCAAAAGTACCTAGGATTCAATGTGCAAATTGTTTCAGAAAATAGAACAGAACATAAATTTTTGTCTTAATTTATGAGACCAGCAAAGCTGTGTGAAAGCTCAACTATGATATTAAAAGAAAAATTATTGGCTAGGATCTTTTATAATTATAGTTCAAAATACCTAAGAAAATAGTACTAAATTGAATACAGAAATTAAAAATGTCACAAGAAGGGTTCATTTAAGAAATGAAAATTAAGTATGCGTGCGCACGTGTGTGTGGTGTGTGTGTGTGGTGTGTGTGTGTGTGTGTGTGTGTGTGTGTGTGTGTGTGTGTGTGTGTACTTGAACTCAGGCCTCGAGCTCTTGCTTGTATTTTTTTTTTTTTTTTACTCATGGCTGAAACTCTATCACTCAAGTTACGCTTCCACTACTGTTTTATTTTGTTGGTTAGTTTGAGCTAAGAGTCACTCAGATTTGCCTGCCAGGACTGTTCCCAAACTGATATTCTTAGATCTCAGCCTCCTGTGTAGCAAACAGGCTTAAGCCACCAGTGCCCAACAGCACAGGGAATAGATTTCATGATTTAAGCAAAGTACAGCAAAAAGTTATATGTTACTTCTGGAGATTTGCAAAAGCATTTGATTCCATACACCATTCACTTGTGATCAAAAGCTCTCAGGGAACTAGGACTAAAAATTCCTTAAGGCTATGAAGTAAGTTTGTAAAAAAAAAAAAAAATTATGCCAAGTAAATATCATATCTCACAAGGAAATATAGAATGTTCCACTCAGACTCAGAACAATGATAATAGGTTTATTCTTATCAATTCTTCATATTCAGTGAGATTCTTGTTCAGCATCTTATTGAGAGTATTTGCCAGTTTAATAAGGTAAGAAAGCCAGGCACTTGCGGGGTATGCCTGTAGTCCTAGCTACTCAGGAGGCTGAGATCTGAAGATTGTGGTTCGAAGCCAGCCAGGTAAGAAAGTCTGTGACACTCTTATCTCTAAGTAAACACAGAAAAAGCTGAAAGTGGTGCTATGGCTCAACTGGTGAGCCCTAGCCTTGAGCAAAAAGGAGCTCAGCGACAGTGGCCAGGCCCGGAGTTCAGGCCCCAGGAATAGCAAAAAATTAATACAAATAAATAATGTAAGAAAAAAGGCATGTAAAAAACAACAAAAAAAAAACAGCAAAACTCCCTTTACTCATAAACAACATGATAGTATGTGTAAGAAAACCTAAGAAATTTACAAAAAGCTACCAAAACTAAAGTGAATTTAAGCAAGTCATAACACATATACACATTGTTTCTAATTGCCAGCAGTAATTAAAACAGCATCAAAATCATGCCATACTTGAGAACAAATTTAACAAAAGGTGTGAAAAGAATCTGGAAACTGTAATAAAGCTGCAAAACATGGCTGAGAGAAATTAAATAACACTAATGACGCCTAAGTAAATGTAAAAAATAAATCCTGCTCATAGAACTAACTATTCAGTACTGCTAGTGTTATCTCAAATCTCCCAAAGTTTATTTGTAGTCACAGTCCAATCCCTATGCAAATTCTAAGAAGTTTTCATAGAGAATCATAAACATTACAAAGCTTATAGTAAAATGAAGAAAACATTATAAGAATCTAACACTCACAGAAGAACAAAGTGGAATGATATTTATTGTCAGAATGAAGACCTACTATAGCGCTTGAATAATCAGGACACTGTGGTCTGGTATACTGACCATGGAGACAGACCAGTGAAAGTATAGAACTCACAAAAGTATCTACACAACATTGAAGGGAAGAGAGAGGCAATAACAGAAAAAAGGAAAGCTTATTCAACAGCATTGAGGGAAATCAAAAGGATAAGTTGGTTTTTAAAAATGGATGACAGGGGGGTACTGGCAGTTCATGTCTGTAATCCTAGATGCTCAGGAAGGAGAGATCTGACAATCATGGTTTGAAGCTAGCAGGGGGAAATACCCACCACATTTTTTGTCTCTAACTAATGAGAAAAAATACTACACTGGAGCTATGACTCAAGAAGTAGAGCTCAAGCTATGGGCAAGAAAGTTGAATTAGAGCACAAGATGGCAGGTTCAAGCCCTGGGATAAACACACACACACACACACACACACACACACACACACACACACACACACACACACACAGAAAGAGAGAGAGAGAGAGAGAGAGAGAGAGAGAGAATAATATAAAAACATCATTTTGAGTCTTTGAGTCCTGAACCCTCATTTCCTACATGGGAAAAAGGAAATGTTTCTCTTTTTCTATTTCTCTTTACTTTTACCCTGTTATACTAAAAATAAATTCTTGCTAAAATATGTTTCAAATGAATGAAAAGCTTTCTTAACACAACGCACAAAATTAATGTGACCTGGATCATTTACATATAAAATCCAGAACTCAAAGTCTCAAGAAGAAAAGACAAAAGAACGTCTTCCCAATCCTATCCTGGAATAATCAGAATTATTTAGAATTACAAAAAAATTTCCAAGACAAATTAAGCCTACTTTATAATGCAAGCATTCATAAAAATATCTAAAAAGTATGCCTATCAAAAGAAAATTTAAGAACACATACACAAAAAGCACACACTGACAGAATGCATTTGCAATAAATGAGTCTCCAAAAAGGTTAACTGTTCCTCAAATATATCTCCTGTTAACAAAAGAGATACATAGCTTATTAGCTTATGCAAAACCTAGGTTATTTTGAGACATAAAATGTAATAATAAAAATAAATTTCTCACTTAGCAAGATATAATTATTTGTCCTAAGACTTTTAATAACTTTGTAAGACAAACACAACTACTTTATGCATTCATCTCTGTCTATGAACATTCTCAACATCTGCAGGCTTTACATTTAAGTCACTTTTCACTCAGGCATTATATAAATTACTTTTGTGTAAGTAAACAATGTAAAATATCTACAAAACAGTTTTATGATTTTTATTAAGAGGCTTTAAAATATTTATGTCAATGAATCACTAATTTCTTTCCCAGGGAATTGTCATAAGAAAATAATTTTCAGGGCTGGGAATGTGGCCTAGTGGTAGAGTGCTCACCTCTTATACATGAAGCCCTGGGTTTGATTCCTCAGCACCACATATATAGAAAAAGCTGGAAGTGGTGCTGTGGCTCAAGTGGTAGAGTGCTAGCCTTGAGCAAAAAGAAGCCAGGGACAGTGCTCAGGCCCTGGGTTTAAGCCCCAGGACTGGCAAAAAAAAAAAAAAAAAAAGGAAGAAAAGAATTTGCAATGTTCACAGAGGCTTACAAGCAGTTATATTAATTATAGCACATTTATCACAATGACATCAGAAACCTAAAAGTTTCATAAATGAATAATTATTATATAATTTTGAATGTGTTCATACAAGGAAAGAGTTGGTGGCCATTTATAGTACAAGTGTTAGTTATGAAATATGATTTATGTGTGTTTGTGTGTCTTACAGCATAAAATTAAACCACTGGAAGTAATCACACCAGAATATTAGCAGTATTTGAGTCATGTGATTCTATTCAATATTTTTACTTTAGTTCTTCAACTTCCATGTGTTATCAGAGTAAGCAAATATTTAGCATTACATTTTTATACACAACATAGAAGCTCAACCCTGGGAATTACTCTGTGTAATTTTTTTTCTCTCTGAATGACCTTTTGCTTTCCTAATTCATAAATGCAGAAGAACTCCCACATTCTAATTTCAATTAGCAAAAAGATGGATGTGCCTTCTTTAAAGTTTATGAGACTGGAATCCTTAGATGTCATGCTGAATGGCAAATTAGCCTTCCATTTCCTCCATCTGAATAATGCTTTGAACTGTCTTGAAAAGTTCTAAATTACTTAGAAACAGACTCAACATGAAAGAACCTTTCACAACTATAATGGCTGAAAATTGTTCAGAAATAAATACAAATTACAATGCCTGATTACAGCCTGTGGAAAATCTAAAAAGGTAATAGGGGGTGAAGGGAACAGAGCCCAGGGAAGAATCATTTTAATTAGTAGGAATACATTTCAATCAATATAATGAATTGAAGACTTTTGCTGTAAAGTTTGTAATTACATGATAAAAAAAATCTAAAAGAAATACTTTTTTTCTTATTCAATAACTCTATTTACAAATCTCTCTTCCACGGCCTCTCTAATTTTCCTTGTTGTTTGAATTTTAAATTGTAAGCAATGTAAAAAATATTTATTAGTTGATTTCATGACCTTAAAAGTATACAGCCCTTAATTACTTCAGGTATGTCAATTTTCAAGAAAAATAATTTGTTGCTAATTGACTACTATTATTGACTACTATTTATGCTTTTGAATTACACGGAAGCTATTGTAAACTCAAAAATATACCCCTATACTCAGATAAGAACATTCTTCTGTTTAAATTACCATCTTAAACTGGATTTCATATAATTTACCTTCTTAAAATTAGAAAATTACCAATAGAAAATTGCAGAACTAAAAACGGGAGGTTTTTTTTTTTCATTTCTAAATGGAAAAAATATAGAGCTATACTGCTATGTGAGTAATAAGGTTAGATGTGTAAGGAAACAGGGAAATAGATGCCAGTATTAGTCAGAGCACAGTATGTTCAAAACCATCCACACAGCTTAAGTTATGTGTAGTTCCAGATTTCTGAGGTAGGATTATTTTTCTTGGTGGTGGTCTCAGATTTGAGTCCAGGGCTTTATGCTTGCTAAGCAAGAGCTCTACCCCATGAGCTACCCCCTCCCCGCCCCCTCCATGCTTCTGGCCTCAGCCCTCAGATAGGATCTAAGCAGGCCTCCACTACGATCTTCCTTCCACCAATGCCCGTCACGTCGAATTACAGCTATACATTACCACTGCCGAGCTTGTGAGACAGAAGGCTCTGTGTTGCAAACATTCTAGAGACACTGCATTGAGAGTTGCTATCACACATTTGATGCTAGTTTGTATATGTGCTGTGTATTTATATTATGGAAGGAGAAAAATATGATTGGCATAATTTAAGTATTCCATTTCCTTTTAGCAAAGTTCTACCTACTAGCACTTCTCCCTCTTTCTCAGTAAAGACAAAAAGGGAGAAATGAAAATCATCTGACCACCTAAAGATCTGTGTTCTAATATATATATCTCAAATTGCCCATTGTCAGGTTTCCTTAGATGTCTTACAGAGATTTCAGATTTACAATACACAGAACAGAGTTCATTTCTTTTGTAATAGTCTCTTTATATTTTGTAGATTGTTTAAGACATTCACCCTTTAACCCAGCTGCCGAAAGTCAGTCCCCAGGCTTCAATGAGCAGTCTCCATCCTTTCCCCTGCACCATGAAGTCCCTACACCCAAATAAGTCTTCAACTCACCAGTCCTTTCCATTGTCATTGCCACCTGCTGGCATTAGACTTCCAGGTCTCATGTCTTCAGCAGGACACTGATACTAGCAGGGTCATTTGTCTATCAGCCCTCAGTGGTAGAAGTCTGGCTGCCTCCTACACTGATATCCAAGCACAAGTCTGATCCTGGATCACCTAATTTCCCACAGTCTCTCCACCAAAGTAGTTCTGTTTCTGCGCTGTCTGCATCTTCATCCACTATTGATGATGGTCATTCGGCCACCAATAATTCTTCCTTGTAGGCATCCTTTTAAAAGTGAATCCCATTTGCTCTTCGCCACATCATCCCCTGCTATCAGCACAGAGTACTTCCTGCTATCGGGGTGGTTTTGAGCTGTAGTGCTGAGACGTGGGTAACCCTAATCTTTTCTTTATTGGTATATAGCCAACTGTACGAAGGGTGTCACTGTGACATATCACACAAGCACATAGTGCACATGGATTATTCAAATCCCAGTATTGTTTTTGTGTACCATCACAATCACTGATTTCTAGGATTTCTAGGCAGTTCTAACAAAGACAATGACAATTCAAGGGACAGTCTGGCCTTAATGACAATAGGTGATACTATTAAACTTCACAACCCTGAAGGACCGAGGAAGAGTCATTTGTCCTTCACAGGAAGGTTTAAAGGAGATCTGCTTTTGTTTGTTTAGAATAATAACTCAACCTTTATTCCTTCCACACAAAGGATCACACAAGCCAAGTACTATTTGAAGATTACAAGTAGAGGCTTCATTTTGATTTTCTTAAGTGACAGTATAGCCTCATTTATGCAAAATAAAATAAGTATAATTTTAATTGGTTCCTCCTTCTTTAATAATAGATGAGAATTCTTAGTCACAACCTGTCTGAAAATATACTCATATATTTATATTTTAATATAAGCAAACAATGTTAAAATACAAGGTGACCCTAGAATGTAGCAACAGAATATTGACTAAGGTCAGAATAATGATGTGTTTCCATATACAAATTGTTTAAGATGGATATGCCCATCTCATGAATAAGTAAGCAAGGTAATATTAGGTGCAAATAACCTATTTCCTTTTGCCTTCCATATTCAAGTTCTCAGTGATCCAAGACAGTATCAAATGCTATGATTTTTATGTCAATGTAGGGATAGTTCAGTGGCCAGGTGCTTATTATTAACATAAAAAGCTCTTTCTTCTTCTAGGGGTTAATCGGGGAAACTGTCAAACAAAATTCACTTATTTTTGAAGTTCAAACAAATAGACATCAGTTTTCAGAATGACGTAAATCCTGTTCGTGCTTTTCCCAAGAAACTCCATTTTGTATCAAGTTTGTAAATTGGGAAAGCAGGAGAAAAGACCATATCAAAAGCTGCTTTCTATTTGTAAACTTTACTGGCCAAATGGTAACTCCTTGGCACAACTACTTAAGTAGAGTAAAAATATGAAAGGAAATGAGAAAATCCTTTGGTAGGGATAAACTCCAAGAGTTGACTTAAATATATTTTAAGACAACAGTTGTGCTTCTTACCAAAGAGGCCATGGTGAAGCCAATGACTTCAATGTATCCATCATCATGACGCTGAGGTTCAAAGTCATGGTGATCCCCTGGGTTTCCCCAGGGCATTGTGCCCGCACAATATCTGCAAGACAAGACCCAAACCACATTTTCAGACACTCCATTCTCACAGCTATCACCAGGGATGCATTTACAGAGGAATAAAAACAAGCACATAGCAAAAAACTCACCTATTTACCCATAATTATGTACAGGTTCTATGCAACTATATATTGTTGTAAAAATAAATTTAAGTAAACCAACTGATTTCTAGCTCTAGTCCAAGTTTGTTAAATATAAAAAGAAGCTTTATGTCCTTGGTGTCTATCTTTCCACAGGAAGAAAATAGACTTGTCTCTAAGACACCAACTTGAGGTTCTTATCAACATAAACCATAACCTCACAGCAAAGATATTCCATGGTGCCCAGTTTTCCCTTAACTCATTATTTATCCACATTTCCCACCACTCTTAAGATTCACATTTGTCTACTTTCTATGATAAGTTATGGATTCTCTGTTGGTATATTCAGAATTTATGCTTGAAGGAAGAATTATTCATGCAGGTAGAAAAGAGATAAAAATAGAGATTGTGACTGCCATTATATAGATAGCTAAGACAAACATGTCCACAAAGTTTTTTTTTTGAAGTAACAAAAGTAGAGAGGAATGTAGAGAATGAAAAAAGAATACGTGAAATGAAATTTGCAAGATGTGCTGGTGAATGCAAATGAGAGAACTAAGAGGCCAAAGCATTACAAAGTGAAATCTTGTTAGAGGGAGGAAAGAGGAGAGGAGGGGAATAGAAAAGAAAGGAAGGGAGGCAGGAAGGCAAGAAGGCAGGAAGGCAGGAAGGCAGGAAGGCAGGAAGGCAGGAAGGAGGAGGAAGGAAGGAAGGAAGGAAGGAAGGAAGGAAGGAAGGAAGGAAGGAAGGAAGGAAGGAAGGAAGGAAGGAAGAAGGAAGGAAAAGGGAACTAGAAAAGTACCAGAAGAAAATACAAAAATGAGAAGAAGAAAAAGGGAAGAAAGAGAAGGGGGAGAGAAAACCTAATAGTAAGGGCCAAGTGAGCTTCTAGGCTTTCTAGTGAATCTAAGCCAAAGCCACCTCTGACATGAAATTGCAACTGACTATACTGAGCACTGCCAGGAATAGTCAAGACACTAGGCTATGTTTTCCTAGACATAAATTTACACAGAACTCTCACTTTAATTCAATTGAGTCTGAGTACAGCTTATTTGTGGGTTAAGTGTATGAGTCATTTACTGGGCAAATAACAAAGGGGTATACATTCATTCCCTCCAAAATCTTGGCTTGGGAACCTGGAATCTGATTTTACGCCATTGAGGTAATGTGCTCATTTTGAGACAAGTTGATTCTAAGTATTCCTTTCTCCTGGGGTATGAAATAATACCAAGAGATTTGACATCTTGGCTAGAAAGTGCTTCTCTAATTGATTTTCCAAAGCAATCATCTAGCATTGACTGAGAACAGTCAATAATTCACATTTATCATTCTTGGAGATGCTGGAGTGGGGCTGGGGTAGTAACTGAGTATTAAATGGAAATCTTCCAATCAAGAGGGCTTGCTTGAATTTCTCACTACTGGATGAGTAGACCAGGAATATCATATCACACACAAAACCACCTACCACAGAGAAATGAGTAAATGAATCAAGTAAAGACACCAAAAACAGAGACCTGGAAAACCTTGACTAAGCCATTCAAGAGCAGTGATTTTCATTGGTTATGGCTGAAATGTTTCTGTTATGGAAACAGATGCCCTCTAGTTAAACCCAGCTCTCACCAAACCATGAAAACAATATTAACAGAGCTTACCTGGGTATATTTAAAAATACTATACACTGGAACTTCAGTTCCTGAATCTTTGGAGTGAGATCTGTCCCATCGCACTGCAACAATCAAACCAGAAAAGGCAAGGGGTTTGAAGTAGTCACAATTCTAAAAAGTTATCAAACAGCTTGGTTGATGATGGTAAATAGTATAGTCTTC
Organism: Perognathus longimembris pacificus; assembly: GCF_023159225.1. Classification (NCBI taxonomy): domain Eukaryota; kingdom Metazoa; phylum Chordata; class Mammalia; order Rodentia; family Heteromyidae; genus Perognathus; species Perognathus longimembris. The sequence goes on from NC_063162.1 coordinate 141,763,335, forward strand.
CTTTTCCCCTAACTTTGCTGAAGTGAATGGAGTCACCATGATTGAAAATGTATGCTGGTTATAGTTCTACTAGGGGTTATACCCAGAGAGCAATACAAGTTTTAAAACTATAAAACAAACCAATCATTTGACCAAATATATTCCCTGTTCTCACAGTAGAGTTAACCATGGATTATGATTAGCTGTTTAGGTACATAATATTACTATTAAAAGACACTGAAACCCTTAAAAAGAATAAAGAGAACAAAGATTTGAGGGAGGGCAGTATCACTGGTCACCAAAACAATGTGATTCCATGAAGTCAAAAATATAACACTTCCTTGGGTTTTTGGGGTCACTTTTGTTCTGAAATTATTCAATGTCATGTTTGGAGCCATTTTCAAGAAGTATGACTCTACAAGGTTTGGAGAAAAAAAAAGATCTAATATAAATGAGTGTCATCTCTACTACATCATCTTATCTTTGCCAAAAGGTGAAGTCTGGGTTCTAGCTCTAATTGGTAATCAGATCTAATCAGACCTGTCATTCAGATGAAAAAGATGTATTTGATTAGGAGATCAAGAAAACACAAAATACTAACAACTTCTTGGCTGTTCCAAATCGAAGCTCTTACCGACTTGACTAGAACTTCTCAGATTAAGCTACTCTGTTGGAGCTGTTCCCTTTCCGCATACCCTCAGGACATCTGAACACAGCCCCTAATCCTTCAGGACCTTCTCTGAGAGTGACATCTTCCAGATGCTAAAGACCTTCAGAGACTAACCAAAAAGAATGTCCATTTCCCTTTCCCACTTCTCACCAGTACAAAATTTCAAAAAGGAAAATCCAGTCAAAGGACAGGTATCTCAAGGTCAGAGGTACAAAGCTTCCTTTTCTATTAACTTTCCTCATGCCTTTATTTCTGAATGTCTGCATTATATTCTCTTTAGGAGTAAAGAATAAAGCATTCCAACACTTCACAATTTTTAAGGACTTCTCTAGGTGGGATTTTAATTTAAGTGTAAAGATTTAACAAGTATTCAAAGGCATCTCTAAGTACCTTCTTTTCCTGGCTGGTTAATACCGCCTATTTTTCATGAGCATTCTCAAAAACTGTCTCCAGAAATCCTCATAATCCTAAATAAATGAAATAGCTTTTTTTTTTCAAATGCAGTTCAGTTGGGAAGTAAATTCTAGATGCTAATCAAAGGCATTTTTAGGCTAGCCTCAACTGCTAAGCAAACAAAGTCTCCCAGTTTATTTAAAGACTTAAAGTGAATGTGTAGTTGAACACAGCAATGAAGAAAACATTTTAAATTCTCCAAGTTGAGTTATAAGCAACTTTCAGAAGTAGAATATGACATATTAATAGAATGCAAAACAGAGTTGCTGTACTAGAGAAAAATACTGTGACAAAAATTATTGCCACAGGACAGAACAATGTTCATTTCTGAGTTTTCCGCTTTGTCCTTCTGGGAAATATGTGTCAGTGATTCTGGAGCTCATCAGATCTTGAAATACAGAGCACTCTTCAAAGCTTTTAATGTAGTATTATACTGAATTGTACAGTTCCTGAAAATAGAAGTTTTCAATGTCTTCCCTTTATTCCAATGCACACAATGGGAGACATTCGCCTGCAAATTATGTTCTTGGTTATAGTTGAAATACTGACGAACCAAACAAGAATGTGGGAAGCAAAGCAAATAGTGCCATATGTGGACATTTAGTTTGTGTTCTCTTGGCCCCGTATTCAATATAAGTATTTTATATCTTTAGGACATTTATACTGCACCTGAAATTCTAACTTTACCTTGCAGCCACTATAAGAATCTATTATCTACACGTATGTGTTGTTTGGCACTGAAAGCTTCCCTCCAAATGGCTCATGTATTGAAGATATGGTGCTCAGTGGTACGACTGAGAGAAGATTGGCTCATGAAGATCAGTAGGTTAACCAGTGGATTGATGCATTCATCGATCCACTAACTTATTTAATTAATCAATTAGTTGATTTAATCAATCAATCCATTTATACATGAGTGTCTAGACAAACAGGGTAGGAGGACGTGGGGCTTAAGCTAGATGAAAAGAAGCACCGGTGCCATAGGTAGAAAGGGTATAACTTATTTCCAAACCCTTTCCTATACCCTGTTTCCTGGTCACCATGAGATGAGAATCTCCACTCTCCCATACTCTTCTACCACAATGCTCTGCCCCACCAAAGATCCCAACATGATGGAGCCAGAAACCACTGAAACCACGGACACCATGAGCCACAATGCCTAACACTTTATCTCTCAGGTATTCTGTCACAGGAATGAGAGAGAAGCTGACTAACACAATGTGCAGTTACTCCGCTACCTTTTCATCCTGTGCATCGGGAAAGCACATTACCACTGTCACGGAAGGAGCACCTGTGGTACAGCATGGCAGCCAACACATGCTGCTTTCGAAGATATTCTTGTTGTGTCTGCCCCACAGATGAGGAAAACCAACTCCTCCAAAAGCATAAGTGATTTCTCCAAAGTCATATACCAAAGAAAGGTGGACTGAAGGCACAATCCCAAATGTCCACACTTCATTTCTAAAAGTCTTCTACCCCGTGTTAAAGATATGTGATCATATCAATATTCTACCTGGAATATTACCCCTGTCCTAGCTGCTCATCTAGTCTTTGCTAGTGATTTTCTGCCATGCAGACCTCTCTGCAAGCTCTTTCCTATTGGTAAATGTAATATGAGATGTGCATCATGGAGAGGCCTGCCAGATTTGAGCAACAGCCTCTCTAGTGATTAGGAAGTATGCAGGGTTTAATTTCAATCTGGCTGACTTGATTGGAACTGACATTCAATATGGCCTCTGCCCAGTACTCATTGGCTGTCTTGGCAGTCACTACTGATGTTCTTCCAATACAAAAAAAATACTAGAAAGGATAGTAATGTTTATCTTGTGCTGGGCTGCAGAGATGGAAAATACAATGGCAAGTTTAATAGAATAGCAGTGTCACTTATATTTAAGAACCAGAATTTTACCAAAAATGAAACTCTTTCCTGTTCAGTGGATTAGGATGTACCTTTGGCTTTAAAAATGCAATACTTCAGTTTTCACTCAGCCACTAACAGATACCTGCTTTTCATGCTATCACATAAGAACAAGAAACAAAACACCCCAAACACAAGTGACGGCTTATTCTAACCAATGAGAAAGGCCTTTGCCTCTGGTTTCATCAGATTTGAGTGTCTGTTTTATATATGCTTTCCTGATGGTTACAAACTTTCATTTGTATCTTCTCATGCTCCTCTATTCCTGACTAGCTTAATATCATGCATTGTCTGTTTGCATATATGTGTATATGTGTATATATACACAAATATGTGTATGTATGTACATACATATATATTTCTATTCCTTCTTATCACATTTCCTTTATCTGGACTGTGATAAAACCAAGCACTGCTACATTGCTACACCTTTTCTATGCATATCATTTTTTCTTCTTCAGTCTTTGGTTATTTATTATACAACTGTGTGCAACAAAGTAATATTCATTTAACTGAAGAAACAGTTTGCCTTCTTTAGTTAATTTCATGCTATTTCAGAATGTATCAGCTAGAGCAAGACAAAAGTTATCTCTCTCTTGCCTCTAAACAGGGCATGTGCAAAATCTAAACAGAGATACAGGAAGAAATAGCAGGTGAATGTTTCAGGGATGAGGATCTTTAACCAGGCTGGACAGGGATCACCACAGCAAATGGGAACTCTGCACAAGCCTGAAGATTCTTATTTATGAAGCACTGGTTTACTCTTCCAGAGTAGCACCACGACCACTTTGAGGAAGGTCTTTGTGATACCCTCATGGTCTGAATTACCATGTCTCCCCTGTGCCAGCACATAGCACATAGCACATACGGCTGAATAATGTCTACCTGGCAGTTCTGCAGTGATCGGTGTGACCTGTGACTTACTGATAACCCTTCTATTTTTCTCCATCCCCAGCAATGAAGACAGTGCCCCATACTTAGTAAGGATTCATCAAGGTAGGTTTAATGAACTCCACCCACAGGTGATCTGTACACTGGATGCACGCCTGTATGTGCAGGAAGGCATTTGTGTGATACCCATATGTGAATGAAATCAACTGAGACAGTCAATACTTACAACAACTTTAACATGTTTGGATAGATCTCTAGAACTTCTCTGCAGGAAATCAGAAAAGGCTGCCTATACCACAGGGAAATAAAAAAAAAAAAAAGCAATGCTTAAAGACACCGTTTTATCAAATCTTAGGTTCTGTATTATAGGTAGTGTGCTCCACAATGCCACACAAAGCAACAATATAAAATGAGCTCTCCTTAGGTGGCTACAAGATAGAGGAGAGCAATGGCTAACCAAGCAAAGCCTTTCTCTATGTTTTCAAAGTAAAACCTGTAATGAGATTTCAGATTACAGGATGGTAGGAAAGCAGAGAGCCCCTGGTATCTGTTTGAAGATTTACCCATAACCTGCAGCCCAGAATTTCCCACGTAATCCTGATTATCTTGGCTCCCTTTATTCAATAGTATCCATTTAAACTGTGCTCTCTTTGCAAATATTCTCTCTTTGCAAATGTTCTTTTCCCCATCTCACCCCTAGAGATGTTGCTATAAAGGAAAGCAAACTCCAACAACTGTAATACGCTTCCATTAAAAAAATCCCTGTATTTTACAAAACTGCATTTCAACCTCACTCAGTGTGTAAATCCCATGGTGGAAGCTACTTTTGATTATGAGACTATAGCTAGGCCAGGTGCTGGTGGCTCATGCCTGTAATCCTAGCTACGCAGGAGGCTGAGATCTGAGGATTGCAGGAAAGTCTGTGAGACTTTTATCTCCAATTAACCAAGAGAAAACCAGAAGTGGAGCTGTGGCTCGAAGTGGTAGAGCTTCTAGCCTTGAGCTGAAGAGCTCAGGGACAGCACCCAGCCCCAAGACCGACAAAAAAAAAAAAGACTATAAATAGGAAGAAAGGAAGGAAGGAAGGAAGGAAGGAAGGAAGGAAGGAAGGAAGGAAGGAAGGAAGGAAGGAAGGAAAAAGAAAGACTCATACACATGTACATAGATATAGAGATATTTTATTCTCCCTACTTTCCTCATTCTTTCCACTACTTTTGATGTTTCTTTTTTCACAACATTACTTTCATCATCCTGTGTGACATGGAGCATCAGAGATAAAAATCCAAAGATGGACAGCTGGCACTGGCTCATTCCTGTAATTCTAGCTACTCAGAAGGCTGAGATCGGAGGATCTCAGTTCAAAGCCAGCCTGGTAAGGAAAGTTTGTGGACTTTTACCTCCAATGAATCACTGTAAAAACAGAAATGGAGCTTGGCTCAAGTGGTAGAGCACCAGATTTTAGTTTATTTAAACACACACATTTTAAAAAAATTGAAAAGGATGAATAGCGATACAGTAGCCTTTCTAACAACAACTTTGAAAACACAGCCTTTTCTTTAGAACACATTAAATATTGACTATGTAGGTTCATAAATATAAATATCTGAAATATGCATTATTACTTTTCATTCAACTAACATCTTTAGTATTCATATTGAATAATTGGTATGAAGTAATATGTAATAATTAAAAATATAACGTATACTTACCCCTGCATAGAACATTTTATTTCGAAAGCGACTGTTGAATTTCTCTGGATTTGCTTCTACAAAAGAAGACAGACAGCCGAGTTGTAAGGGCCTCATTACATGACAACATTACGCCTTCCTCGCCCCCCAGCCTCCACCCTGAAAATCCAACAGATCTGACCATTTTGCAATGACCTTCTCTCGGTTCCAGGCCACTGTAACAACAGTGGTACAGTGGCACGGCTATGGTTGTCCAATGATACAAAGATCCAGCTCCAAACTGGCAGCACTGGAGCAAACGGGGAGCTTGCTAAGGGTGCAAATCATTAGGTCCTACTTTAATCTAGTGAATTAGAATGCCTGGCTGCTGAGCCTAGAAACGAGAGCTTGTCAACTCTCAAGTACACTCAGGGTTGAGATACTCTGGTCTGGACTCCATAAAATTGAGGCTAGACCCATATTTGAGGCAAAGATGGCAGGGAAAGAAGGGAGAAAATAGAGGCCATAGCTGTTTTCATTTATATTTCATTTGGGAATGGATGATAATAGAGCTAGAACTCAAGGTCTTCGACTTTCACTTGAGTCATTCCTTCCATCCTTCTGCTTTGGTTTTTCTTATTCTTCTTATTGTCATTGTTTTTCAGATACAATATCTCACTTTTTGCCCAGGGCTGGCTCTGGCCCACAGTCATCCTGAAGAGGCAACCTATATAGTTGGGGTTACCGACATGAAATGGCATGCCTGGATCCTATGTTGAGATTGGGACTTGCTATATTTTGCCCAGTATGGCCTCAAACCATAAATCTCCTAATCTCTGCCTCCTGAACGGCTAAGATTACAGATGTAAGCGACAGAGCACAGTTTATTTGTACTGATTTCTACAAGTATGGCTTCCATAAGCCACATGTACAGCCTCCAGCTATAATTAAATATGAGGAATTTGAATAAAAATTAATAAAGAACTTGTTTACACAATTTTTTTTAAAAAGCAAAAAACCTCTGTAGTGCTGTCTGTTCTCTTGCTGGTGACAGGCCTTAGAAAGTCACTTGTAGTGAACACACACACACACAGACAGAGAAAGAGAAAGAGATGACTTGCTGAATTGATATGGATTATTACAGCAAATGCTCTGGCTGAAGAATGATTTCATTGTAGCAAAGATCCTAGCTGGGAAACTCCACTGGGAGTTTGTTCCTATATATCATAGAGGTTGAAGACCCAAGACACATCAAATAAGCCAGGTTCCAGGGGCTCACATTTGTAATCCTAGCTACTCAGGAGGCTGAGATCTGAGGATGGCAGTTCAAGGCCAGCCCAGGGAGGGAAGTTCATGAGACTCTTATCTCCAAATGACTGCCAAAAAGCTGAAAATTGGAGCTGTGGCTCAATTGAGCAAAAAGCTGAGGGACAGAACCTAGACCCTAAGTTCAAGCCCCAGGAGTGACACAAAAGAAAAGAAAACGGTAATGCTTATATAGATTGGTTCTTGAGAACAACCTATATCAATGTTCAGTTCCTTTATTTCAAAGCTTTCTTAGGCACTGTGTGACTCAACTAAGAATTCTAGGAACAAAACAAAAGGTTAATTTATAGAGAAAAGCAAACCAGAAGAAGGTAAAAAATGGTACTTATTGCTTTCTGCCCCTCATTTCCATTTTTGCCCAGAGCTGACTAGTTTTCTCCCTTAGGTCTTCTTAGGATTCATGAGGCTGCTGAGTGACATGTGGGTTTTGACTTTTTTTCAGTCAGATCGGGCTGGCTTCCTTCCATTTTCATTTTCGGTTGCATTAACTTTCTTGGTTTATAAAATCAGGGGTAAAATGAGAACCTATTTTGCCATATAATTTATCATAAGTACATAGGCCCTAATGTAAAAAAAAAATTGTCAGATCCAGCTAGCAAGTTATAAGAAATGGAAAATACTAGCCACAATTCTGGCATAGAACTTTTTCAGGGCATTGATGTCTACAGCTATTAAATGAATCAGATGTTAACCATTAGAATTTATATGTTTATAATTTATGGCCTGGAACATATTCACCACTCTATGGGGCTTTCTGTGATCCTTAAAAACTCTTTCTTTTAAAGAAATGGGTTCTTTTTGCTTCTCTCAAAGGAAACCATTTCCTATAAGACCTCCAAATTTAGAATATAATTAAGAGTTTAGGGGTGATTTCACTTACACATTTGTTGAAAATAGTCACCTGTGATTTAATTTATCTAGGTAAAATCCATTAAGTCAACTTGAAACAGTGAGATGAAGATAGTTAAAACAAAGGTCTCAGAAAGTCCTAGAAAGCAAAGGGTAAGAGAATCATATGTATGTTTTGGCCTTGAGGATAAGAAACCCATGTGTTATCTTCATAGATGGAGCCTGCCCTGGCAATGGAGTCCTTTTCCAATTCATATATCTGACCTACTGCAAGCAACCATCACACTTGAAGAAGAAGAAGAAGAACATGTGAGCTAGAACTAAGAGAAGCAAGATGTCGTACTTAGTCCTAGAGCTGGGCACTTCCTCCAGAAGTTCGGCAACAAGAAAGCAAGAGATAAATGGCCAACAACGAGCAATGCTCAGTCATTCCCCATTGACCATTTGGAGGAGATGGGTGTCTATGCAAATGTACTAGAGTCGATGTTGCCAATCAGCTGAAAAGACTTCACTGGTGGCAACATCCATAATTTATTGATTGTTCCAGTTCCTACATCGCCCATTCTCCAACTCCACAAGAAGAAGGTATGACACAGAGAGAGCCAAACACTTCCCACACTTGTCTCTATTATTATTCCACTTGTCATCTGACCACACACCAACATTTATTGTCTCCTCTGCCTACCAAGACAAGTCATTCATTACACAACTGGCAACTTTTTTTTTCCAAATATCTTCTTACAGTTCTCTAGGCCAAAATTTTGGAATGGGGTGGGGGTGGGGTCTCCTGGTTCTCTGAGTAATTAGAGTGTTCCACGGCCAAATTAAGATGGCCCACTGTGGGACCCATACTGAGAAGCTCTGGGAATTATTCACTTCCAAGCTCACTTGAGTCACTGGGGGGATCCAGTTCTTTGAGAATGCAGGGCTGAAGTTCTCTTTCCCTAGGCTAGGGTTCATTCTCACTTCCACAGGTAATCAGCATTCCTTGGCTTGCTCCCCTCTATCATCAACCCAGCGAGAGCACACCAGGTCAGCACATTCTGAATCTGCCTTTCCCTCCGGCTTCTGCTTCTGCAAGTGAAGGGCCCAAGGGATGGCACTGGACCCATGAGTATAATCCAATATTAAAGTCAGCCCATACATTTGTTTCAATTAAGTCCTTTTGCCATACACAGCGCTGTAACTGCAGGCAAAACACCAGATGGCAAAGGCTGAACTTCTACCTGCCATTGCCTACTCTCTGCCTGCCTCCCCCCAGGAAGAGAGAATAATAGATGCACTCCCTCCAATGTCCTAGAAGGTCTCGTCTTATTATGGTATTATTACAAAACCCAACATTCTCATCTGAATTCACTTAGCTCAAACGTCCCCAAATATTATTCTCTAAATCACCTAGACAGTTTATCTCTATATGTAATCTGTTTCTAATGAGAGTGGAGTTCTGGGTAAGATCCATGAACTTGATCAAATATATGGCCTACTCCATATACACCAGAGATAGCCATATGATAAGTGCTATCTGAACAGGGGTTCATTTTAAAGCCCTGTTTTCATCTGTGACCGTCTTGGTTATGCACCTTTAAGTCCCTCCACACTTTTATTTTAGCCCAGCTGGCAACCTCTAGGTCTTAGCAGAGGCCAACAAAAACATATTAGCTTATTTTCAAAGATTTCCTGTCTTAATTAAGTTTCTTCCTCTACACCCTCAGGGTGTATATAGACAGTTTTTGTTGAACCAATTGTATATCCTTCCTAACAAGGGTGCCATGAAAAGGACAGGAAAAGCAAGACCTTGGAGCCGCTGTTCCTATGGTCTGCATACAGATAACTAAGTCACACAGCAATTGCAGGCCAAGGATCTATCATTGCTGAAATTTCTAGCAATCCAAAATGTACAGGTTTATGGTTCCCAAGAGACTCCCACTGAGGAAAATAGAAACCATGAATGCTCGGGACATCAGATAGTTTGGATAGTTTTGGGATGTATAATTCATTTTTTCCTCCCATTACATCATCCAGTTTCTGGGAAAGACATGCTGCCTTTCAACAGATTTAACATTTTTACTGTTTCCTTCTCATTAAGCACATTAACTTTTACCTTGTTTGGGGAGAATCATTTGCTTTGAAGGAGACATATATTTAGAAAATTAAGGACAGGCAAATGGTCAGCAGATGACACAATGATTTAAACACAATGACAACAAAGAACTGAGAGCTTCTCTGAACCAAATGAGCTGCATAATGTTTGCTCAGGAATGTACAGTCTAATTTTTTCATTTAACTTCCTATTTATTTCGACCACATATGGGCAGAAATACAGGCAACAGATCCGTGTAACAAATACATATAAACTACTATATATTCAATGACTGTTGATATTGCAAAGGGACTCAAAGAACTGTTCATACGCTTCATTCCCAGTAGGGCTAGATGCAGTCATTCCATCCCCTTCCCTCTACAAGGAAGAATATGAACACCTAGACCTGGAGACTACTAGTGTGTTACTCTAGTGCACTACTTCCTTGTAGGGACCTGGGGCTGCTTGGTTGCTAGCCCCTCCCATCTCCTTCCGGGTTCTACCGGAAGAGATGCCAAACCAGCCCCGCCTCTCGTCTGTGAGCACGTGTGCCACCATGGCGCCAGGAGGCCGGTCCTTGGGGGGCCATGGTCTCCGCCTCTGCGGGAAGTTCCGTGACATCACCGTGATGGACAGTTCATTAGCCAATCGTTAATACCCAGTTAGTCCCTCCTCTTCCTGCCACCATTACTGTTATATAAACCCCTCCCTTGAATAAAGAACCTTTGGGGGTTTGGGCAGCCCTATCTCTTCTCAGCTTAGCCCGATCGGGACACGCTCTGCCCTCCCGCCGGCGGAAGCAGCATGCAGAGCTGAGTGTCCCCCACAATTTAGGCTCAGCGTCTCCCCAAGGGAGACGTGGGAATTTAGCCCAACACTTCCTGGCCCAACTTCAGGTTCCTCAACAGCCCAAACAACACAAGCTCATGAAAGGATGCTCAAATATGCACTGGCTTACATATTTGGATATTTAGTATTTCATTAACTCACACACCATTATGACCATCTAAAAACCAACGTTCTGATATTGTAAACATGTAAAGCCGAGTTGCCAAAATGTATAGGGAACCAATGGCCTGTATGAAATAACATGTACAAATAAATGGAATCACAAGCCATGCTCATGTGGAATCACGTCAAAGTTCTATTCTTCCCCACTCCACAGGGACAGTCGGTATTATGTGTGTTTATAACCCAGTAAGTAGATGGAACACAAGAGAGATAAGCTATCATTCTTTACTGTCAAAGTCAAAAATCCAAATTGCATCAAAATGTGGACTAAGTAGTTGCAAAAAATCAGTATGTCTGGTTTCTTGCATTTCTGAAAACAGAGAGAGTAAAATTAATCATGGCATAAACAAAATCTTGAGTTTTATTAAACAAACACAAGATTACTGAGGCTTCTGTCCTTTAACTATTTTTAAACTGTTCTGTCATTTTACCCTTTTAAAAAATGTATTTGAACTGGCTGAAATGCTGTTGTGCGTTCACATTCTGCCTTAATTCAACACACCGTAGCTGAACTTTCCCCTGATGAGATAGCAAAAGAAGAAACGAGTTCACACCGGAAAGTGGATGGTAACACTAATCTAGAACCTAGCTGTAGATGTCATGTGGTAAAATACACTTCCAAATTTCCACAACTGGATTCTTTCTCACAGGACCTATATGGACTTTATTTTTTTTTGCCAATGCTGTAGGCTGACAGGCAAAACCCTAACTCAAAATTCAGACTGGAGTCATTACACTAGCAGCTGTTGAAAATATGTAAGCACGCACACATAAATTCAGTGTGGAGTTTTTTTTTTTAATCACTCTTCTCTTTGACTCTAGTTTCAGCCTCTTGCCTGAAATCCAACTCAAATCCAGCTTGCCTGAGGCACTGATGGAGACATTTGTAAATATGAAGTGGGACATCATGCTTATCAAAACTCAGTATGTAACTTGAACTCCTGCAACTCACACAGCTTCCGTATTCTCTCCACTGGAAGCTGGCTCCGTTTTAGGGCTTCAGTTGTCAGAAGGGGATGACTCTATAATCTGTGTCTCCAGTAGCATAGTCACCTCCAATTCACATTGTACGTGTTTAAAACATTTTCCCCTTCTTTTCAAGATGGTCTCTCATTAAAGACAAATATTTTACCAACATTGCCATTATTTTTTTTTCTAAAACCATACCAAAATCCTCAGGGAGCATTAATTGTTCATCTCGAGGACAAGCTTCCTTGTCCCTCTGTTCTTTCCCTTGCAGTCTGAAATGTTTTCACCAACTCCTTATATCCCTCCTACTCCACTTTTATCTCCTGATCTCATTACACCTTGCACCTAGAACTTCTGCCTTCGTGGAGTTTAGTGTGGAGAGGGGTCTCAAGTTCTCACCATGAAAAGCAAAGCATTCATTTACACAGGCCGTGAGAGGGGCCTGGGCAAGATGTGGAGGAACAATGGCAGAAGTAGCAGGGGAAGGTAGAATGAAGGGAAAAGTGGGACTCCAGATGGAAAGATCGCTTCAGACACAGAACTATAGCTGATGTGACTCCAGGGTGGATGGTGTTTAAGGGTCAGGGCCTAGACAAGAAACATGCAGTAACAGCAAAGAGGAAGCTTAGCAAACCTTCACGAATAACACCCTTTGAAGGAAATTTGTAGGTTTCCTGAGGTGTGAATCATGAAACACACATCACCCTCTGAGATGTGCTGATTTGCTTGTTTATCTCTGTATATTCAGTGGAAATGGTAAATCCTCAATCGGATTCAAGTACTACCTTCTCTAGACGTGACTGCATTTGTTTGACCTTGTAGCATAAGGTTCAACTCCCCTGGATAATACATTCAATGAGGCAGTGAAATGTAAGCATCCCATCTAAGAGCAAAAGCTTGATGTGTTTAATATCCATGTCCAGAAAATGACAGTCTCATTCAAAGAGACCCCTAACTTTATCACTGAGAGCCATAATCACCCTTAACATGGTTAAGTATTAATTTATTGGGATATTTTTCAATGTGATCCCTCAAGCACTATGATAATGCCATAATGATGAAAATACTGGGCAATACTCCAAAGTGACCATTAAATGACCAAGCTCATTAAATCTCCAGATTTGGCTCCAAGCCATTGCAGTCTGATACAAAAGTTACAAGAGTTCAACTGACAATGGCTTGGCCATTTTGTGAAAATGAGATATATCTGCTTCCACCCCAGTGAAGGATATTTTCTTTCTAATCAAATATAGAAATCCAACTTGTCAAATGTTTGCCTTTTTTATATACAAAAGTAAAACAAAACATTAAGAGATTTCCTTACTTCCTTGTAAGGAAAAAAAAATCGAATGCTCAAAGCATTTACACAGTAATGAAACTAATAAAAATGTTTCAAAATAAATGTCATTTTAAATTATCTCTTCTAAAAGAAACACAACAAGGTATTCTACCAAGAATTAGCTCTTCTGTGAGTTCTTTTCACATCTGTACCAAAAAGAATTTTTGTGGTTAATTTTTTTTATTACAATATCATATGATTTATATTTCTGATCCATTACATGCACATGGACTGGCATATTTCCAAACTTAACATACCGCACTTTCTTCACTAATCCCTAATAGGCTATACTAGCCAAGACCATTATTTCACAATAGCCCTCATGAGACTTCGAGTCATCCTCCAGATATTTTATAGCCAATTCTATAATGTTTTATCAGGAAGCCTCAAATTATAAATGACTGTGTCTGAGAAGATTTTGAAGTCTCCATTACATGTGGACTTGGTTGGAAAATAGCCAATCATTGCCAAAAATGACTCAACAAAAAGGACTCAGCTCCATACCTATTGCAAATGTAGCCATATGTCTCATTTCTTTTCCTTCCTTTACAGATTAGCTAAAGGTTTCTTGAACAATAAAATAAAAATCATAGGGAAAAGTTAAGGGAAAAGAAATAAAAAAATGAAAAATACCTTGAGTAATAATATCTTTTTTATATAAACAATTATTATACTTAAGTTGGTTATAACCTAGGATTATAAACACAACTTAATTGTGAGGTTATTTTTGCTATCTGTGTCACACCCTTGTAAATACCAAATCAAGTAGTCACCATAACAAGATTCTCCCTTATCAGTTCCTTGTGGCTAATTTTCTCCCAAGGCTCTGTCTGATATACAGGGGAAATGTTGGCAATTCCATCTCAGACCACATTAAAACATGCAAAGCCTCAAAGATGAATGCTCGCATCCTTCAATCAGTTGCATGCATATAAATCTATGTGCAAGAATACACAGCTATGAGATCTACTTATTCCACTCTAAATCAAATAGTGCATACCTTAAGATAGTAGAAAAGAATAACTAGGAGCTGGGAATGTGGCTTAGTGGTAGAGTGCTTGCCAAGCATGCATGAAGCCCTGGGTTCGATTCCTCAGTACTGTATACACAGAAAAGGACAGAAATGGTGCTGTGGCTCAAGTGGTAGAGTGCTAGCCTTGAGCAGAAAGAAGCTCAGGGACAGTGCTCAGGCCTTGAGTTAAAACGCCAGGACTGGGGTGGGGGGAGAATAACTGTCCACAAAATAATTCTTTTATAAGCCAAGTCTTTCTACCTTAGTGTGTGACCCTGTTTTCCTCATGCTGACATGCCTAAAGGTATAGGGTAGTATGCCATTAGGGTACCTTTCTGAATAATTAAACTAAATATCAGAGTCACTTGAACAAACTTATGGTGTACTACTTGCTTGTTTAGCTCTCTTCTCATGCCAGGATCCTATTTTGGGAAATTCATATACTAGTATCACGTTACATGTATTGTTAAGACACATAAGGATCTTACTATTGAAGAAGTCTAAACTCAAGTCTCTTAAAGGACATGAGGGGGAAAATGGATGAAAATTGAAGCCTCACATTTATTTCCAAAACGAACTCTCATTAATCTAGGAAGAACAACAGGCTGAAGGAGTCCTTCTAATCATCTACTCCCTAAGGAGTATGGGAGGGTGGTTTTCTATATGAGGAGCCAGGCAGTTCTTTTATTATCTTTTCTCTCAGTGACTTTCCAGCTAATCAGGTTTTGGTCCTCAGTGCTTCTGTTTGGTACAGAATACGATCTCTATAGAGATTCACCCTGTGACCCTGCCCAAAGATAGGATGAGTGCCCGTGTGTACTTAACCTTTACCCCTTCCTCACACGCTGTCGCCTGCCCTTGAAAATGTGCCCTTTGGTCTGTAACTGAAACCCAGCTAACATGTACTCTCTGACCCACTAAAAGCAGAGGATGGACGAGATTCTGCCACTTAATTGGGACTATCCTTAAGTTCTTCCTCACTTTTCACAGCAGCATAAATATATGTCTTGGCATTATGAATATTATATGCTACAAATATTGTAAATTATGAATACTGGAATCCTCTTTCCACCATGTTGGGTTCCACTGGACAGAACAGGCACTGAATGGCATAAAAAAATGTGGAAGAAATGAAATTTGCATGTCGTTAGTCTACCTTACTTCTTTTTCTTTTTTTTTTTTTTTTTTTGGCCAGTCCTGGGCCTTGGACTCAGGGCCCGAGCACCGTCCCTGGCTTCTTCCCGCTCAAGGCTAGCACTCTGCCACTTGAGCCACAGCGCCGCTTCTGGCCGTTTTCTGTATATGTGGTGCTGGGGAATCGAACCTAGGGCCTCGTGCATCCGAGGCAGGCACTCTTGCCACTAGGCCATATCCCCAGCCCCTACCTTACTTCTTTTTCAAAACTAGTCTTGACTCCAACTGTTTTAGTACAAGAAATAAGCACTCAACTCCATTCATATCTCTTTCTCACCCAGATAATCCAATCACTACCACATTCTGCTCTTTCTACCTACACTACCTCACGTTACTCCATTGTTACTTTTGTTTCTTGTTTGTTGGTTTGTTTCTGCTATCATATTTCAATGTCTTGGTTCATGAAGCATTGAAATTTAAGCACTGATGGTTGTGAAGTTCAGTGTACCCTAATTAGTAAAGAGTCTCCTTATCTTAGCAGTTCACTCACTACAATTTCCTGTCAAACTTAGAGACTAATAATCCCTATGATAGGTGGAATGTACTGTAGACCTATCCTTTGCTATCTTTAAAACACTAAGCAACGAAGATTCCATTTGTAGCAAGTTGCAGTGAGCAGCTGGCTAGTCTAGCTCTCAAGGTCATCATGAAGGTGAAAATGGAGCAACACTGAAGCAGGCTGCAAACACTTCATGGTAGGCAAGCAGAAGGGAACATGCAAAACACCTGCTGGACACTTCCTCCCTGGGAGACGGAAAGGGGACGCAGTCCTCACCTCTGGACTCATGGAACTCCAGTGTGACGTGAGCATCAAATCCAAGGCTGAAGTAATTATTGAAAACATTCAGAGGAAGCTGCAACGATAAACAAAGGTAGAGGTGAAGTTGAACACAGCCAGCCAGGATATGAAACCCAATGCCAGACACCCATCACTGGGGCAGCCCAGGGGAGAGGTCAGTCATAAAGAGGATGGTTGTATGGGAAACACCGGGTCTCTTGAATTCATTCATTAGTAAAAGTTCGTATCAAATAATTTTCTCAAGAATTATAAGTAAAGCTGGACACTGGCAGTTCATGTCTGTAATCCTAGCTACTACTAAGGTACTGAGGACCCAGGTTCAAAGCCAGCCAGGACAGAAACATCTGTGACACTCTTATTTCCAAATAATGAGTGTGAATCTCAAGTGGAGGTATGGATCAAGCAATAGAGCACCAGCTGTGAGGAAAAAAAAAAAAAGCCAAGCAAGAGAAGAGTATGAGGCCCTGGATTCAAGCCCTGAGGCTTTGGCAAGAATGCACGCGCATGCGTGCACACACACACACACACACACACACACACACACATTCACACACACCCCATACACAAATTGAAAGTAATATAGGTAATAAAAGCTACAAATACAAAAATTAGTAAATAACTATTCTTGTGTATGTTGTTGTAATGATGAAAGCTTTTAGCTGAGGGATGCACATAGATAATAGTTAAAAGGAATGACTTACTAAGTAATGTAGAAAATAGATCCAATCATAAGCATCTTGTCTAATTTCCATAATCAGCTGTTACATGTCTTTCAATAATTTATATTTAGTGTAGGAATATAATAACCTAAAATATTTGTTTATCTTTACTTTATAAAATGTTTTCTTTGAACAAAACTCATATAAAAAATAATGCAAGCTGGGCACTGGTGGTTCATGCCTGTAATCCTTGCTACTCAGGAGGCTGAGATTTGAGGATTGTGAAAAGTCCACAAAACTCTATCTCCAATTAACCACCAAAAAGCTGGGGGTGGAGCTGTGGTTTAAGTTACAGAGTGTCAGCCTTGAGCCAACTATTGGTACAAAGAGAGAAAGAGATACAGAGACAGGGAGAAAAATAAAGCAGTGGGAATCATTTGATTCAGTTACTGATTATAAGGAGAGAATGAACAACAGCAGTGCATATATAGATAATATGCATAACTGTATGCATACATAGATAGTTGGAGGTTCCATTTGATTGGCCTGACTTATGTCTTTAATATAACCATGAAATGTGCAGGCAATCACATAGATTCACAAATGAGCTTCCGATGCCCTTTCCATAGTCCATCATGTCCCTCCAGGCTCCTGTCAGAAGATAGTGATGGTGACCACTGTGCAACCAAAAATCACATATTAAAGCTGCAAAGCTGATGTGATCATAAAGGTCCCGTTCAATGTTAGAACAATGAGAGAAGCCTGTGGAAAGTGCACTTTTCCTTCCGCAACTCCAAGTGGAAGATGAAAATTAAACAGAGGTAAGGATGCCGGGTAATTTTCAGGTTTATATCCTATGCTGATCTGAACTTTTCTGCTATCAGAAGACGAGCTCAGCATTACTGGTCATAGAATAAATGCAAATCAAAACAGCATTAAGATTCCACCTCACCCCAGTAAGAATGGCCATTATCAAGAAAACTAATAACAATAGATGCTGGCGGGCATGTGGCCAAAAGGGAACCCTACTACACTGTTGGTGGGAGTGTAAACTTGTTCAACCACTCTGGAAAGCAGTGTGGAGGTTCCTCAAAAGGCTAAACATAGAGCTCCCCTATGACCTAGCAGCCCCGCTTTGGGGCATTTACTCAAAGGATTACAAGCAAGACCACACTAAAGCTACCAGCACAACTATGTTCATTGCAGCACAATTTACTATTGCTAAAATATGGAATCAACCCAGATGCCCCTAAGTAGATGAATGGATCAAGAGAATGTGGTATATATACACAATGGAAATGGAAAGACTTAGGGAAAAAATCATACTAAGTGAAGTAAGCCAGACCCAAAGAAACATATACTCTATAGTTTCCCTCATTGGTAATAATTAGTACACTTCTAGGATCACTCAGTAGTACACGTCTAGGATAACTCAATAACTATGTACATATGAACACATAAGATGATGATAAGCAAAATGAACTCTAAGTTATGGAAAGAAGTAGTTTATCATTGTTGCCGTTATTTTCAATGTACCATGTGAAATTCTACCTTTTTCATTTGTCTTTCTTCCCCATGGTTTTACCCCTGATGTCACTGTAACTGATTCTGGTACTCTGGGTATTGTATATATGTTTATCGGAACTAGGGAAGGGAAGGGGAAAATCAAAATGGACAGACAAAGGGTAAAAAGCAAACCAATACAACAGCAATACTTACAAGACTATATGCTATAAGCCAACTGTACAACTCCAGGGATGAGGAGAATTAGGGAGGGGGAAAGGTGGGAGAAAAATGAGGGAGGAGGTAACAAGTTGCATAAGAAATGTACTCACTGCCTTAAGTATGAAACTGTAACCCCTCTGCACACCACTTTGACAATAAATAAATTAATTTTTAAAAAAGAAATAAGTATGTGAACTCTCAGGGTTTCCAGCAATAAGTTTATTATGGTGCTTCCTGTCCCCTGCAATATGTAAGATGCTCAGTTTGACTGGAGGGAGACTATTGTCCCATTATGAGAAAAAGAACTGAGAAACAAGAGCAAGGAAGGGAACTGGCACGCCTTGTTCTCTAACTGAAGGAAGAAAAGACCTGATATGGAAGCCCCCTGAGACTGAGCTGATGATGACTCAGGGGCTAAATCAGCCCTTGAAAATGGCTTCAACAAACTAAGGAGCCGAGCCAGAAATTAGACACATTGATCAACTCCAAAGTCACGTCCAACTCTCTTGGCTTCGTATTTGAGAATGTCCAGTTCCTGCACTTAAACAAAATACCAGTCCTCAGTAAAGACAGCTCAGTGATCTTGCCAAAAGCCAGAACTGCTCTCCTCCTCTCCCATTTACATTCTTTTGGCTACACTTCCTATATATTCACATCCACTGATGGCTAAGGAAAACATCTGGTCACCATCCCCTAAATAATATCTCAATTTAGACTGATTTAAGTTACTCACACTTTCCAGGAAAATGTGCCCCAATTTCCTACCCATCTCCTCAACAATCCACTCCCCTAGCCTTCTCATCATCTGCTCTGTGGTTCCTGGGCTGCATTAAGAAGTTTTTCTTTTCTTCTTTCTTTTTCCATTTCCTAAACTGTTGGGCAAAGTATTAAGTATGAATTTCTCTGCTAGGCTTAAGCATTCCAAGATTAGTAGAAAAGGGGCCTTGCAATTTCCATATGGTGTTCTCTTTCTACTTTGGTTGTTTTCTACCCAATGTCGATAAATCACATAAATACACAAATTCAAAGTATCATCATATGCCTTGTTGTTCCAACATCATTACTCTATTAGGAACTCTACTTCAACTGAGCCTCTGAGATATTTACTCGAAACTTTAATTTCAAAATCATAGTACAGACGAAAAGACAACAAAGACAAGGCCAACTATGTCTGATTGAAGTACCTAAGCCAGATCAGAAACTTGAGCGTCTACCATAATTGGTCAGGCTCAAGGGGAATCATGATCAAATGCTCCAGGGTCTGGTCTAAGACGATGCAGTATTCAATCAGTGTGAAGGCTGACACACTGTGAAACCCTTGGCCTCAACAAATGGCCTGGTGCAAAATAGCTGAGATATCATGTAACACAGGGACACCTAGGCGTTATCCCCACCCTTACTCAGAATCTCTGGAGAGCGGATCCCATAATGTGTGTCCTCAAAAAGCAAACTGAGAGATTCTTACACACACCAGTGCTTGGAAATATTATCACAGAATAGAAGTGGAAAGTAATATGGAGGAAGTATCTCCTCAGCCATCTACAAAAATATATCAGAAAGCAAAGCCAGAACTAAGAACCACGCATTTCAGTGAAGCTACAAAGGTGAGGGAAACCTTGCTAACCTTACACACGCCATCTTCGAGTTCTTCAGGGGGAAGGTCTGGGTTTCTTTCTACATGGAGGTTCCAGCGATCCAGTTGCACAATGGTCCCATCTTCGACTTGACAAAGGATCTTAGAAACAGGTTCATCAGTGTAGCCCTGTAAACAAAATCAGAAACCACATGCATTGTGGTCTGAATTAGAATGCAGTATAGTCAATGTGCCTGTGTAATCCTCTCCTAAGAATATCCTCCTTTGGTCTCACTCTGGGTGAATGCCGAGAGACCTGTATCATTTATCATGTCCCAGTATATATATTTTTTCTTTTACCATCCACTGTGTTTACTTGTAGATTTATACATGGGTTCTAGTTACCACAAATGAAATAAACCATGAAACCTATGTTTCTTTGGGTCTGGCTTACTTTGCCATGTGCATTTGACTGTATAAAATAATCTTTATCTAAATGAATTCCAGGAAGTGGAAACAAAGAGGTTTTTTTTATTCTTTGTTGCTCTTTTTGCTTCATTTTCTTCTGACTTGTTGGTTTATTTATCCTTCTTTGGGAAGGTCGGGGGGGCACAAAAATATTCCTTAGACACTGTGTTGAAACGAACTGCACAACTTGTGGGTGGAGATGGGAGGGGAAAACTGGGAGAGACCAAGAGAAGGGGTGATATTGTTCAAAAAGAAATGTACTCTTTACCTGACTTATGTAGCCATAACCCTCCTGTACATCACGTTTACAACAGCAAGAAGTAAATGGAGGGGAAAGCAGCATAGCCAGTTTTATTGAATACAAGGAAGAATCTTTCTGCTATGTGGCAGAGGGAAGAGGACTCAAACCAGATTCCAATCCAGAATAGTCTATTCTATTATGAAAGGGGCAACATTGATCAAGATGCATTGTACTCATAAACTGCCATGTTGACCTGAATCCTCTCTGTACAAGTACCTGGAAATTAATTAATTAAAGAACTTTCTCCTATTAACATTTCATTTCCTGTACTTCCCCCTGTTTGTGTTTCCATGACCCAGAAAATCAAGGACCAGCCTTGTCAGGGAGATATTTCCTCCTTCAGGCTCCATGACTGATAGCATGATTGTTAGAGAATAAAAGCATTGACTTGGATGTGAGCTATTAACACTGATAATGCTTCAGTTATTTCATGTAAATATATGTGCTCATGTTCTGCCTGCTAAACAAAACTGAAGTCTGTGGGAGATGAAATCACCCAAAGGCCGGATTTCTACCTGCTGAACACCTGAAGATCATGTTTATATGACACAAAACCTGGGTCTAATATGAGCAGATAAAAAGGTTGGTATTTTAGTATCTTGTGCCTTTTTACCCTCTTAGTGCCCTAAATTGGATAAATAAGTAACATGGCAGGATCAAGGTAGGAAAACTGCTTCCTCTATGTTGACCTAAAGGTAGCTTCTAGAAGGAAGAAGAGTCAAAGCTCAAATAAATGTATAGCTCTCCCAAACTGAGGCTTGAAAACCTAAGCTAAAACTCAACCGTTCTCGCCAGGACTGACGGTTGAGATGAATTCAAGTATGCAGGGCTGTTTGCTATGAAGACTCAAGGCTATCCCACCCAATGTGTTTCAGTGGCCATCCCAACAAGTCCAGCCTGTGTGCTGACCATGTCCATCTCCATCTGTGCCATATTCTTTTTTTCTTTTCCTTTTATTTTTTTTTTGGTGGGGCTTGAACTTGGGGCTTAGGTGCTATCCCCAAGCCTCTTAGTGCTCAAGGCTAGCACTCTACCACTTGAGCCACAGCACCACTTCTGGCTTTTTCTGAGTAGTTTATTGGAGATAAGAGACTCCTGGACTTTCCTGCCCAGGCTAGATTTGAACCGTGATCCTCAAATCTCAGCCTGCGGAGTAGCTGGGATTGTAGGCATGAGCCACCAGCATCTAGCTCCATGCCACATCCTAAATTTCCCCTTCTGTCTTAAACTGGAGATGCTACTAAAGAGAAGCTGGGTTCATGGCCACTTTGACCCCCATTTCTAACTCATTCCTTGGACGGCTGCAGCGGCACTCTGCGGTCCTGGGTGCCTTGATGCTGCGTGTGCCTGAACTGTAGGGGTAGTCGCCACGGTCAGTCCTTACCCCTCCCCAGTTGAGAGTTCGAGCCAGGTCATTTCCAGTCCCCAGTGGCAGGACCCCCACGGGAGGCTGCGGGCTCAGCTGCAGCTCATCCAGGATAGACAGGATCCAGCCCACCTAGAGACACATTGGGGGCCAGAAGACACAAGAGAAACATAAATAAATTATGAAGAAGGGGGCTGGGAATGTGGCCTAGTGGTAAAGTGCTCGCCTCGTATACATGAAGCCCTGGGTTCAATTCCTCAGCAACACATATGTAGAAAAAAGCCAGAATTGGTGCTGTGGCTCAAGAGGTAGAGTGCTAGCCTTGAGCAAAATGAAGCCAGGGACAGTGCTCAGGCCCTGAGTCCACGCCCCCAAGACTGGCAACAAAAACAAAACAAATAAACGAGTTATGACGAAGACAACTGCTTCATAAGAGGCTATGCAAAGCTCAACCAAATGGCATCATTCTCCTTTAAAACAGGGAAGAGCGAGCCTATTCATCTCCGATGCCCCGAAATGGGAAAAGAACCTTTTTTGTGTGAGCCTAACATCTAAGCAAAATGAGAGCCAGTCATCTGTGAGCTGAGCCGGAGATGTCATTTAACATTTAGGCAAATTGCAGATTAGAGAAGCCGTGTAACTGGGTGTGGCTGACAACAGAAGATTCCGAATCAGACTAAATAGCATTCTAGTTCATACTGGCTATGTAAGGATGCTTGATCAAAATTTTCAACTCCACTGAGACTTGCTTACCCAGTTTATGAAACAGGATAATAATAGCCAATAATACATAATCACAGGAGTATGTGATTGCTTACACATTTATCATCTCTGGTCTGAAGTAAGCGCTTGTGAAATGGTTACCCGCCATCGCACAATCCTGGAAAGATCCTTTACCCTTAGAGATACTCGACAGAATTACGGGTGGACAGAGTGTCTGTGATAAGTTTAGGCTGAAAGTAGATGCTTACCTATAAGAATCACACTTCCTGTTTAATCTTTTGCGAAGTTAAATAATACCTTGGGTAGAGTCTTACTATTATAACTATTTAGAAAAATTACCCTTAAACCTGGAAATTGCAGAAAGAAATTTCCATGTCTTTATGATGTCATACAGAACCACAGCTTCACAGACCCCTCTTTAAGAACTTCCTAATTGTAGCTTCACATAGTAGAGCTGCAAATATCTACAACAGCTGAAAGTCCTATGGGGAATGAAGTCAATTTTGTCTCCTATTAGGAAAAAAAAAAGTTGGAATATAACTCTGTAATTCTTTCCCTAGACTTCTCCGATAAATCAAATTTGCCACTTTGCTGACTCTCTCATTAAAAGCCAAGTAAAATAATGAGGGGTGCTAAGGCTAGCCTCATTTGCATGAAAGTCATGATTCTTTAAAGAAAAAAAATAACACTTGCATACTACATTTGATGAACGCTACACGTAAACCACAGAAGTCAGTGACTGAAAATACGGAGATAAATGAGCCAGGCCAAGATGGCCTAGAAGAGCTACTCTCCGAGCTTACAGTTATGCAAAGAGACATACTCCTGCATGCCATCCCTGAGCAAGGCCCCTTTCTGAATCCTTGTATTTCCTAACAACGTTGTAGTTTCATTTTAATTTCTGTTTTATAAGGAAACGAAGACTTGGAGGAGGTGGGACTGGATGCAGCAACACCCAATAACTCGAGCTACCTGGAGGCTAAAGCTGAAGGAGAAAGAGGAAGAGGGGCTGTCCTTGGAACCTTGGAAAGACCATTTCTCAACACTAAAATTAAAATGGGACTGGAAGGTAGATCGGGGCTAACATGCTTATCTGGCATGCACTACCCATAGCACCACAACAAAGCAAGCAAACAACAATGTACACATTCCATCTGCCTCTGGAAAGAGCCTGACTGTTCTGCTGATGGTGGTGTGTGACTTTGAACCTGTGACGTGGATGAATGAAAAGTCGGCATGACAGCACAGGGCTCCACCCCACTGCAGAGTTCAAGACAAGTCCTAGCAACATAGTCAGACCCAGACATAGAGAAGACAAGTGGGGGGAGGGACAAAGAGAGAGAGAGAGGGAAGGGGAAGTGGGAGGGATGGGGAGGAAGAGGGGAGGAGAAAAGAGGAGAAGGAAGACAGAGAGCAGGCAGGGAGAAGAGAGGAAAGGGGAAGAGAAAGAGGAAGGAAGGGAGGAGGAAGGAGAAAGGAAGGGAAGAAAGGAGGCCTGAATTATGTTGCAGAACTACAGTGCAGAGAGAGCCTATAATTTTTCCTTACACTAAATGAAGTGGCAGGGTCACCCTAGGACCAACTTTCCTGACTTACACCCCAAACCCTCTCTGCTGAACAGTTCCTTCCCAGATACAGACCTTCCCCATCCTTCAGTGTGAAGCTATAGACACCTGCTAAAAAGCCACAGCACAATGTTCGCCCGTATGTACGCTAAACATCCCTATCTGCACAAATGCTATGGAGTGCAATCATTCTTTAAAACTGGACACCTTACTCCTAAACAATCCTTAGATTTTTTTTTTTTTTTTTTGCCAGTCCTGTGGCTTGGACTCAGAGCCTGAGTACTGTCCCTGGCTTCTTTTTGCTCAAGGCTAGCACTCTGCCACTTGAACCACAGTGCCACTGGCCTTTTTCTATATATGTGGTGCTGAGGAATCAAACCCAGGGCTTCATGTATACAAGGCAAGCACTCTACCATTAGGCCATATTCCCAGCCGTATCCTTATTCTTTATTTCTTCTGGACATGTGGTACCAGCAAAGTACTGGAACTCTGGCTTAGTTGGGAAGGAAAAGAAAACACACATACCAGATATTAAATTTGGTGTGATGGATGTGCTAGGAGACCTTGCTCACGAGCTGCTAAAAGCACAAGCTAAACACAGCAGGAATGGGAATGGATGGCTCTTATAAACTACAAGGAGCAGGGTGAAAGGTCACTGAAGGGGATATCAGCATTGGGGTCAGGGGTGGCTGACTGCAGACGCCAGCAGCTCTGAGAAGAACCAGACTCGCAGTAATGTAACACAAGGGCCCATCCAGAGAAGGGAGAAGGGAACCTACTCCTTAAAGCGCCTCAGCAACACAGAAGGGGTGACATTGTCCAACAAGAAATGTACCCTTCCCTTGACATATGTAACTATAACCCCTCTATACAAGACCTTTGTAATAACAGTAAAAGTATTCTAAGTAAATAAATAAATAAGAAAAAAAAAAGAGACAAATCTTTTTGTTTCAAAGTAGCAAATAGTCTTACAAAAAGCAGAGAAGCCGGGAGTGTGACTTTTGACAATGGGGAATTCAAAGTGCGCCTCCTTCTGGCAGAAGGCTGTACTGCACCAACCTCTTTCTTGGTGGGGAAGAAAATGCAGGGCAGTTGAACGAATGACCACTGTCTAAGCTCAAGGGCTTCAGAAAGAAGTGTCACAGCAGCAAGACGCGCAGACAGATGTGGTTCAGTTTCCCACAAGCTCACTGACAACTTCCCAAGGTGGGAGCCCTACCATTCTATTAAAAAACAACAACTATCTATGGCTGGAAAGTTCTAGAAACAATTCAAAGCTACCACAAAAGGGTAGTGACGGGACACCAAGGTACAAAAGTAAAAAAATAAAAAAGAAAGAAAGAAATTAAACACCTTCCTCTGAAGATGAGCCATCAAAGACAACTTCTAACTCAGTGGAGGAATGAGAATACAAACACAGAGAGAAGAATGAGAGGCTTCCTTCACGGCCCCTGAGACGCACGTCACTTCCAGATGGTTTTGAGAATGGCACTCCTGCAACTTCTGTGAATGGTCGTTGCATCTTCACACGGCCCTGAGATGGGCATTGCCAGCCTCGCTCGGGTCTTCTATGGCTTTGCTCCGGTTTGTCTTATCGGAGACGTTTCCCCACAGTTCTGCACTGTGTGTGACTCCAGAAGGGCCGGCACCGCTCATGCATTTTTCACCTTCTCCTCTCCCCTTTCGCTTGGCCTACTCATGAAAGGGTAAATTGGAATTGATTTCACTGCAAAGGCACTTGAGATACATACGTGTTTCTATCTGTCTAGATATCTATGAAATAGACTGGTATCCATCTATACAGATATGGATATGATAATGTGTCTAGATAAGATAGATAAGATAGATCCAATTTCTTCTGTCTCCTTCTGTCTCCAGCCACATGATCAAGTATTCCAATCTTTCGTGAACATAGAAGGCCACCTTTATTGGCATCAAGTGTCTCTTGCCTTGCACAGCACAGATGTGTCGCGCATGGACACACACTGCGAGGTGGACAGTCTTTTGCCTGAGGCCGCCCTGTATGTTTTTGGTTTGTGGTTTTTTGTTTTTTTTGTTTTTTTTTTTACCACAACCTGGACTCGTTTTTCCTTTCCAGGAGCTATGTCATTGCTCCCCAGCAACCAGCCTCCTTAAAGGAAGCTTACCCCAAAAGAGTGAGCCACCTGGGATCGTAGCCCAGCCCAACCACATACTGGCTGCACGAGGGAGACAAGTCACTTCATCTTGTCTTCCCCCATCTGGAACGAAGAGTAACAGTGGCTGCCTCTTAATAACGCAGAGACATTGCTTAGCATGGGCCTGGTAAATCGCAAGAGCAAATTGACACTAGCTATGATGCTCTCACTCTGTCTTTTTCCTCCTTCCTCTTTCCTTGATCAATAAAGGTCATTTCCTAGGAGCAGGAAGACCCTCTTCTGTTGTCCTACTTCAAGGACAAATGGAGCCTTAAATGTGGATATCCATTCCACCTTTGGCTGTCATCAAGCCAAGAAGCTTTTCTGTTGCAGATGATGAACAACAATAAAAGCCAGGCTGTCCAGAGAGCCAGGGCTCTACTGTTAAAAAGCAAATGAAAGTGAATCTGCTATAATATAGCAGGAGAAAACAAAAGAAAACAACAACAACAAAAAACTCTTGGGCTATCGTCTGTGTCTTTGTCCTTATAAGAACTGTATAAAAAGAACTTTGGCCCTAACGTTGTTCTTGGGAGTCTTGTCCCCATCTGGGTGGTGAGAAGCCCCCTCTACCACAAGTCGAGGCAGGGCTGGGAATATGGCCGAGTGGTAAAAGTGCTCGCCTCATAAACATGAAGCCCTGGGTTCGATTCCTCAGCACCACATATATAGAAAAAGCTGGAAGGGGCGCTGTGGCTCAAGTGGTAGAGTGCTAGCCTTGAGCAAAAAGAAGCCAGGGACAGTGCTCAGGCCCTGAGTTCAAGCCCCAGGACTGGCAAAAAAAAAACCCAAACTAACCAAACACAAGTTGAGGCAGCACACTGCAGATATGTGGGCAGATACTCCATTTGGGGTTCAGTATCCCCGAAATATCTCCACCACTCACCCCGAAGAACCCTTCCAATTGAATCATTTAGTTCAGTGAAACACACAGAACTTGGCACCTTTTCTGCCAGAACTGAAGAAAGTTATCCTGATGAGACCACATCGCTGTAGCCCGCAGACTTCTCTCCTCCCTTCATTAGGAAAAGCAGGGCTGACAGATTTAGAACGCCAGGCCCTCGCCAGGCGCCCGGCAGCCAGCTGGCCGATGCTGCCACCACCTGTCCGCTCTCGACTCTTGCTGGCTGACTGCACAATGTTTCCCTTCTGCAGTGTACTAGCATTAGATGAGGCAGAGGGGGGCAGGTACTTGCTTCCAACCCAACAGACATTGCCCTGTATCCTGCAGCAATGTGAAGGACAGGCACACTGAAATCAGCGTACAAGGACAACGTCCCTCAACCTTGAAAGAAGAGCAAGGCAACAGTTCTAGGATATGAAAAATACTTTCACCCGGGCCTGGTGGTTCATTCCTATAGCCACAGCTACTCAGGAAGTTAGACCAGAGGCTCCTGGTTCAAAGCCAACCAACGCAGAAAACCCTTCAAGACTCCATTTCCGCTATAGGCATCAAGGAGCCAAGCTGGAGGTAAGACTCAAGTGGCAGAGCACCCACATTGAAGAATCAAGTCCAGCAAGAGTGTAAAGCCCAGAACTCAAGCCCAAGAACCAGAAACAACAGCAACGACAACAAAAAACACTTTCTGTTTAAATTCATATGGTAAAGGGGTATAAAAATCCTCAGCAGATTCAGTCAAAGCTATTCCATCTGTGATTCCTCCTGGAGTCTGTCACCACACTGGCAGAATTCTGACAGCTGAAATGCTCACTAACTAAAGGTTGACTACCTTATCCCAAATATATACCTGACAGCCTCAAGAATTATACTCTACTTGCCTAAGGCCAGTAGGTTTTCCTCATAAGTCGATTGGACTGCCTCTTCTTTATGTAAATTCTGCCTTTAGCTAGGTTCAGTGGCTCAAATCTCTAATCCTAGATTGAAATTGTGGAATCACGGTTCAAGGCCAGCCAGGAAAAAAGAAAAATCACAAGACACCATGTCAACCAATAGCTGGGGGTGGCAGTATAAACCTGTCCTTTTTTTTTTTTTTCTGGTCCTGGGCCTTGAGCTCTAGGCCTGGGTACTGTCCCTAAACTCCTTTTGCTCAAGACTAGTACTTTACTACTTGAGCTACAGTACCACTTCCAGCTTTTTCTGTGATTAATTAGAGATAAAGAGTCTCACAGACTTTCCTGCCCACTCTGGCTTCAAACTGTGATCCTCTGACCTCAGCCTCCTTAGTAGCTAGGATTATAGGCATGAGCCACTGGCCTCCAGCCATACTTGACCTATTGAGTAACCCAGAGAAGCATAAGTGGGAGAGCTATGTCCCAGGACAGCTGAGACATTCAGTCAGACCTTACCTTGAAAACTGCCAAGTCAAAAAGGAGCAGGGGGTTCAACTTACACGGTAGAGCACCTGCCTAGCGAGTACAAGATTCTGGTGGTTTCAATCCAGTCTCTCTTCTCTCTGTCTGTCTGTCTGTCTGTCTGTCTGTCTGTCTCTCTCTCTCTCTCTCTCTCTTTCACACACACACACACACACACACACACACACACACACACACACACTAATAAATAAAAAGTCTACTCCCACCAAGATCCCAAGTGGATCTGGCCTTGAGGAATTCATTGGAATGGTACCAATTTCACTCCTCATTCTGAGGTCTTTCCTAGATACTCCATGGAAACTCCTTTATCCAGGCCATCATGCACTTCCTCGCCTCCAAATTCATGCAACTTCTTCATTCTTTCTTAAAATTCATTGCCTCTCTTTGTGTGTCTCTATGTCTTTCATTCTGTCTTGCTTTTTCTTTCTTTCTCTGTCTCTCTCAGTTGGTTGTTTTTGGTTTGTTTTTTTTTTCAGTCTTCTTGACAAAACAAACTACTAGTTGCTCCTCTAGTCTCTTCTTTTCCTTTTTCTTATTGGACTTTGGCTGGAATTCCGTCACTAGATGTCCCTGTCATCTCTAACCTTTATGTTTAGAGTTCCCATGTTTGGAAACACATACTCACTTGGCAGATAAGACAACGGCTGGCACCACTTCTTCCACGCCTTTGCTGAGAGGAGAGAGGGGAGGGCGTGGAGAAGGGAGGAGCCTGGTGGGGGTTGAAATGGAGGGGGCTGACCGAGAGGAACACTGGGGGCAGTGATGAAGCTCACGATGAAATGGTTGCTGGTGTTCATTTGAGTTAAGAAAGAGGAAGAGCTCTGACTTCGGGACACTGGATATACTTTCACCTGTCCCCTGCTGACACGGACATTTCCAGGGGAAAGAAGCAGGTAGGAGGCCAAAGTCATAGGATGGCGAGTGGATTCAAAGCTAAGAAAGTGAGGTGCCATAAAGATTCGCAACAGGTGCATTTTTCAGGAAAGGTAACACCTCTGGGAGACGGTCGACTGGGGAAGAATAGAAAGCATTCATCCCCACAGGATTTATCCAGAGATCATTAAACAGAGAAATGGGGAAATACTGCAAAAGTGTTAGGGCTCAGAAAGTGATAGCCAAGGCTTGGTAGATGGGCACAATGAGTACTATGAACGGAAGGGGACGGGAGCAGCCTTCGAAGCAAAGGCGGTGAGTCTCTCACTTTCTCTTAGATTCTTAGGCCCTCCTACATTGAGTCACAGAAATGAAAATTTCCCTTCCCCAAGACAGCCTATAGAAATGAGGACCCTTGTCCATGAAAGCTTACCATAAAGCTTTAATAAAAAGTACGCTAACCTTCCTCATGGCCATGATGAATGATGGCCATGATAAATACTGGCCATTGTGTGGCCATAATGAATTCCCTGACCTACTTTGCCTGATGGTAGATTATAGGACCCTCCCTCCACAGGAAGTCTTGCCCCACACCTGGGAGGAAGAAATGCTGCACAGAAAAGTCTTTACCCAAGGCCTTGCTGAGCCCCCCCTTCCATCCAATAATCCACAATCACCACTTTATGTCCAACCACATGCCCCGAGCACAAAGCAAGTGCTTTCCCCTGCATCTTTGTGTCTTCCATCTGAAGGACCTTTTGTCACATACAACTTTGGATTCAACAAGTGTGTTTTATTCTCTCATGGACCAATAGCTTGTTAGTGGACT
Source organism: Perognathus longimembris pacificus (assembly GCF_023159225.1). Lineage (NCBI taxonomy): Eukaryota > Metazoa > Chordata > Mammalia > Rodentia > Heteromyidae > Perognathus > Perognathus longimembris. The sequence continues at coordinate 141,794,085 of NC_063162.1, forward strand.
CTCGGCCATGATGTCTTTGATGTGGAGAAGACAAATTCCTCCTTTTCATACCCGCACTCACTTATCCCTAAATATCTCATCCTAGGATACTGCAACCACTGGAAACACAACTGGCACTGAGTGGGGAGAATTCCATGGTCAAGGATATCTCACAAAACATGAGCTTAGAGTTGAGTAGGTATGCTGCTATTTTGTAAGACACTATAATGATTTTCATCGGCCTATCATTTGCATTATGGATCTTGAGGAGTGGTAAATACTGTTTTCCCAAGTGAAAAATGTTTTTCCTCTCCACTAAATGTGTGAGGACCAATGGAATCACTGTGCTACTTCATTCCACGGCATTTAATGGTATATAACGTGTAGCACATGCTGTAGTAAGTGCTTTCATGCTAGGAGAGAAAATTAGAGAGGAGATGTTGTTGCTGCCTTGGAGAATGAAACATTCTAATTAGGGAGATTAAAAGAAAAAACTCTAAAAGAGCCCATAATGCAATCCTAGATGCTAAGCAATTAGCCTCCAAGTCCAAAAGGAAAAGGCAAATCTATCTTGATTCTTCATTCTTTATCTTTCCTAAAAATACCAACAAAATGCAAACCAAATGGGGACATGATGGCAACACAGTAAAAGAGAAGGGAAGCAAAGGTCAAAGATGGTAAACTTCCATAAAATCCCTTCCCCGTGTTTTCTTTAAAATGTACACAAATGAGAGCAACGAATAATCTCTTAGGCAAACCCACCTGAGTCAATACTTGGAATTTTAGTTCCACTAAAAAAAAAAACAAACCCAGTTCTCTCATTCTAGTATACCCACATATTTCTCCTACCTAAAAGTGACTGATTATTAAGACTAAATGGAAAATCAGGCAGCAGTGACTCCTGCCTGCAATCCTAGCTACTCAGGAGGCTGAGATCTGAGGATCACAGTTCAAAGCTAACCTGGGTAGGAAAGTCTGTCAGACTCTTCAATTAAACACAGAGGGGGTAGTGGGGAGGAGTAGGAGAGAGAGGGAGGGAGGGAGAGGAAGAGAAGTGGCACTGTGGCTCAAGTGGTAAAGTGCTAACCTTGAGCAAAGAAGCCCAGGGACAACATCTAGGCCCTGAGTTTAAGCTTCAGGACCAGAGCCACCCACCTTCCAAAAAAAAAAAAAGAATAAATAAGAGTCATAAGACAGTAGTTGATGAACATCCCTGAGTGACTGTGTCCCCACACACTCACTAATTTGAACAGTTATACATACATCTAAATGCCTTCTTAAGAGCTAAGAATTCCATGAAGAGGCCATAGTGCCTGGTTTTTAATAATAGTAAGAACGATGCACTGAAGAAGGAAGAAAGGGAAGAATTGTCTGCATTAACTCTAAGCAACACAGGGGAAAAGAACTTCCCCCTGGGGGAGAAGTAGGAATTAAGTCCAGACCTTAGACATGAAACCAAGTGTCAGGCTTGCCAGAGTAAAACTAGGTGCTAAATAGAGACACAGCCCCTCACCCACACCCCACCTCTTCCCCAGATCAACATCCATGCACCATGCCACTGAACTGCCTAAGCCCCAATGGACAGACCCCACTAGCCTTTCCCCCCAGCCTCTGGTAGCAGACAGTGGGCAAGGCTCTCCTGCTAGCATAGGATGTGTCTTGGAGCTCAGATCTAGGCTGGCCTTGCTGAAAACCAGAATGAAAAGAAACCAAGAGATGGCTAACCAAGCCTTCTTGCTTAGAGCCTCTGTCCCTACCCTGGCCGCTGACACAGACCTGTATGCCAGCAGGACAGGCTCAAGATTGGGTCTGCATTACCGCCAGCCCTAAAGTGGGTCTCAGCCGCTCTCCCTGGGAGCCTCAGGTGTCACTGGTGGCCAAAGCCATGTCTTCCACACCCAACCTCTCACTTGTCACCTGTGGCGTGGGAGTGAGTGTACCCCTGAGATGGTGCAGGTCCTTGCTATTGGAGAAGTCAGAAATGAGGCAGCTGGCTAGGAGCAGTGGAAGGCAACTTTGCCAGCACTAACCCCATCTGAGGCAGCACCACGTGGAACAAGGCTCCATTTTCTGAGAGTGAAACGGAGTTGGCGAGAACTCTGCCTTGAAACTCAGCAAAACCGAACACACGCTACTGATGGTGGACAAACCATACCTATCTCTGCTTCCATGTGTCTGTTTTTAAAAGCATTAACAGAAAAGAATGGAGATACAGCAGTTTATATTTTTGAAAGAATATGGCCACCCACGAAAATCTTCCTTTCAATGAAGTTTTCACAGCCTCGCTCTATAGACCAAAGCAACTTGAGATAAGGAGTCAGAGTTTAGAAAGGTCAAGTGCACTCAAAGTATCACATAGTCCCTTCTCATCTTCACAGGCTGTGATTCTCGGGAGAGAGGCCTGGTAAAACTGGACTTAAGAAAGAAAACGGTCACAAAAATAATTAATAATAGTAGTAGTAGTAGTAATTTAAAACTAGAAAAAATAAGGTAGAAAACTGGATTATCTTTCAAAGACCTACCGTTCCATCTCCACCGCAGGCCAGAATTCGTAGATTTGGGACTTTCCTATACAACTCAAGCCTATAAAGGAAACAGAAGGCAAGGTCAATGGAAGAAGCCATTGTCACTTCCTTGGGCAGAGAGAAAACACAACATGACTCAGAGAAGGCTGGTGTCCACTGGAAAGGGATTTCCTGAGGATGATGGCACCAGAAGAACCCGTCTCCATGGAAACACGGGAGACCCCAGTCCATCTGCCTCAAGACAAGTGGTGAAGATTATTTTTTTAAGATGGCCAACATTAGAGTGGAATTGAGGTGCCCTGAAATCTTTAATTTTCGTAATTCCAGTCCTCATGCCAACATGCATTTATTTTTCTTTTTAGTTCTTTTACTTCTTGTCTTTGTTTTCTTTTCCCCTCATTACCTCCTTTCCTTTCTTAGAGAAAACACCACTAGTTGGTTATCAGTCATCTTTTGTGCCTCCTCTGTCTATTCTATTAGGTCCTCCTGAATCTGTTCATTTTTCCAAACCCATACTCTGCTATCAATTCTCATCTTTCTCTATCCACAACACTCAGACGACTGTCCTTCAACTACCTCTTTGTCCAAGTAAGGAGATATACAAATTATTCTCTGAGTCTGTCTGCTGGAGGCTTGATCATTTTATCTTTCTGTCTCTCAAGGAAACACAGCATGAATATTTATACTCCTTAGAGGATAACCTTCGGCTAAAGTAAGTGGTTAGACTCTGAAAAAATAATCACCAATTTAAATAAAGTGCTATGATTTTTTTTCCTGGAAATATTTTCTCTCCTGTCTTGTTCCCTCTGAAGCATCTACTTAAGGTCTAACTGACATGATAAAAATCTTAGGAAAAGTAAGTCTAAAGATACTAGCCTGAGAAGCAGATTTACCTTAGCACAACTGGACAGGAAAAAAAATAGGCTAACAGCAAACTCTAGTGGCAAAGAAATTTATAGCAGAAAGTTAACTTTCCCAGTTCATGTTCTCCTCTATGCTTAAAAATACACTGCATCCATTTCATACAGGAATACTATTTCTCTGTAAAGCATATAAATGGATACTTCTTTTTCACTTACATATTGCTATTTATTTAAAAAAATAACTCAAATCCCTTATGTGCTACTATTTATTTGCTAGCATCAGAACCATCTCAGTAGACAGATTTACAACAAGATGTCCAACAGCAGAAGTACCCCTGTTCTTTTCCACTGTGCAAGATTCAATTTTCAATACTTGTAACCAAAACAGAGAGTAAGATTTCTGAGAAACTCAGGAAAGGAATGGAACAGAAATGAAATGTCTGCTCACAGAGGTGTGGAGTCTATAGATATCAATTCATCAATCTCTCTCCAATGAACACACACACAGCCCCCTAAATCAAATGTTAGTGAATAAGTATGCCTGCCCCACCCAAGATACACTTATATTCCCATTAATGTGCCTCTGCAAAATTGCACATTTTTTTTGTAAATAGAAGCAATGTAATTGGAAGCCATACACTGAGAAGCACAAACACACTAGCAGTGCACCCTCAGTTAACAAGGGGGCAGACAGTGTCTTGAAGGAAACATGCCTGAAGTCAAATAGTAGGGCTCATTAGATAAAGTTTCAAAAGAAGGAAAGCACAAAAATATGGAAAGAAGATAAGAGATGAGCAGAAAAATTTCGGCAGGTAGTCAGAAAAGGGAGCGAGCCCAAGCCATAAAGTCCTCACTTGCTCAAAATTCTGACGGATCATAGAGGGTATTTCCAGACTTACGCATCTTTTGGCCCTTCCTGAGAGAGATCAAAGACTTGTCGCGGGTTCAAGTACCACATGAACATCTGCAGGACTTTGGTTCCCTGTAAAGGAAAAGAAAATTGACAATAATAGGAGAAAGTTTTCTGCATTAAAAAAAAAATAGAAACGAATTCATTGTATCTAAAATAATATATAATTATAAACCGAATTGAAATGTAGTTAACGTCATGATCTTGGGTCTTAGACTGAGTGAATGTCTGGTGAGATGAAAGCCCTTATTCTCCCATAATGCCAGGCCAATTTCTTCATGTCATGAAGCACAAGCTCTCTTCCGTTAGTATGGAGATCTGAGTATCTCCCCCTTACGCCTGTTACAAGGATTGCCTGCTCTGATGTTTGGAGACCACAGCACTATGCTTCACATCTAATGGATGTTTAATGAATATTATCTATCCATTATGACTTAATGAGTGAAAAAAAACATATAGGGCAGCCATGAACCATACAGCTTCTCATTGATTATTACACTGTAATGCAGATGGTGTCCATCTGTGTAATATGTCCAATGAGCAATGTTGTTACACATGATTTTATTACAATAATTTTCTACCTGAAGCAAAAGTATAACCAGAAGTATGTATTTCCATATGCATGCTACTCATTTCATCTTTTCCATGACATATAAAACTTGGCCTCATTTGTAACACCGTAGTCTACTTTGACACTGTTTGCCCGCTTGTCTATTTGCCAGTATCAACTTCAATTCAAGCCTTCTCTCTCACTCATGAACATTTGTGGAGCCTTTGAGGAAACGGTGACACTCAGCAATGACCATCATGAACACAAGGTATTCTGGGATTTACCAGGTGGACTGAGCATAAAGACATGAACAGAGTCTCCTATGTTGACTGGTACCAAAACAACTTCAACACTGATTTTTAAAAAGCCGCTCATTTGATCAAACCAGCTAAGGTGTAAAAAGTTAGCAGAGTCTGTCACCTATGAAGTTATACCTTCAGTAGCCATCGTGACTGCTCTTTCCTAGAATCTCCTGAAGCTTGCCATATTGAAGGGTCATATTTAAGGGTCGGCCTGGTGTCGTAGAAATACCCTGAGGCCTGAGTCAGGGCTTGGGAGTTCTTACTGGGTCGTCAGGGGCACCTCACGTCTGGCAGAAGTGCAGGGCCTGAAGCAGAAGGGTTGCCCTTTCAGGGTGGTTATGGGAGTGCGGTGAATCAGTAATCATTATGACGCTAGCACAGTAAGTGGCACAAGGAGCCTGGTAGGTGTTCGTTCCTTGCTCTTTGCTCTTTGTTCATCTATTCGGCAATCCCCCTGCGTGCTGTGAAGGCTACCGCATGGTAATAATTATCCCATTGCGGGGCCCATTGTGGGAGGCCAAGGCAGGTCTTTGTTCCACACATCATCCAAACCTATAATCTACAAGCTCTGCCTCATAGTGTGCTTGCTATTATTTGGGGGATAACACTCTACTCTTAATTATCATAGCCGGTCCTCCGTTACACCAAATGACATATTTTGCTTCCTGTCATATACAAACACAGATTTAGAGACACTATCCCACTAAGTACTCAATTATCTTCTTTCGTCCCATGCTGGGCCCTGCTACCAAGTGGGTGCAGGGAGCTTTCAGTAATGTTTCCTGTTCAATCGGTAAGCTAAGTCATTTTAATGACCAGTCAACTTAAAGAACCTATCCAACTGACTTGCTGGGAAATTAATTTTTCAGTTGTAGATTCCCAGGGTCCCGTGTGAATGGTGCATGTTAATTATGATTCCTTTCCACTCTGCTGTGGCAGCATGCATGTCGCCATTTGAGCATCTCCTTCCTTCTCTGAACACTCTGAGAGGTAATTAACTCCTTTCAAAAACATACAAAAATAAAAGGCATTAAGAGATTATTTTTCCCAGCCTAAAAGATTGGAACGGTTGCATGGTTTCAATCTTGCTCATATTCAGCTCCTGTGAATTGCACAGCATGGTCTCGTATCTCCTTTTGAGGGAGGGTTGGTATCAGAGCTTGGGAGATCATCCACCGCACACGTCCCTGGGCAGTGCCATCCCTAGACTTGAGACCCCTGGTCTTGGTTAGGAATAACCTACACAGCTGGGCAGAGTCATCCATCCGAACTGATACCCAGGCATGATACAATCCCTTTCTTTAAAAGAGTACTCGTCTCTCCCAAACATGGCATTCACTTGGAATATTACACATTTAAATGAAAGCATTTTTAAAGCAATCCTAGTGGGTAGAAGAAGAAAAAAGTCTAACTCCCACATTTAAGTAAGTTCCATTCACCCTGCCACTTACCGCTAGGATAAACGACTTTAGGTCTTTCATAGAAGTCATTAGCTAGAACGGAGAGGCCTGGAAGTTACTTCACGGAGGAAAGGGTGATTTCTTCCCTTTCTCAATGGCAGGAGGAAATCTACTCAGCTGCAGACAACTGTCCCTCACCAGCAAGTCTCAAGCACTCTCCTACTCACCGCCTGCTACGCACCCAAGGCTGAAGATCCAGCTTCAGTCCAAGAGTGTGCTTGTCTGTACGTGAAAATTCTAATGTATGTTGGAGGCGTAAGATCTCAGTGACCACAGAATGTTATTTTTCAGACATATTACAATCCTTAGGAAGGAAGAAACAGCTATCTCTCTAGCTCGGGCTATGGAAGGGTGGGAAGCTCTAGAGGAGGACGTGACTTTCTGAAGAGATGTTAGAGAGGAAGAAGAGCAAGACTCATTCATCCCTGCACCAGCACCCAGAGTTTCAGGAGGGAGAATGGGAAGATGACCCAGACAGAGATCATCTTGCTCTCAGAAGCAAGTTCCACCTGTGAGTCTTCAAGGAAAAGGTAATGATGACTGCAGGCCGTGGAGAAGCAATGACAAAGAGGTTCACAGGGCCTGAGCACCTTCCTCCGAGTACTGCTAGATCATTCAGCTGGATCCTGAAGCCCTGGTTCATAGTGAAGCAGGATAAACTAGGGAAAATGACGAATAGTCAGCTTACACCAAATACAGGAAATATTTCTTTATGCGCTTCCCTTAAGATTAAGGGAGCAAAAATCATTTTAGGGGAAACGAAGCAGGATCACTTAAGGAAACTGAAGCCTGGTGAAGGCAACTCAGAAATATGGTATTTAGAAACACAGAAGTGCCATCTTCGCTTTATCTACAGGCGCACGGGATGCATGCCTTCCTGAGGGATACATTCCTTACCCCACCAAGTAGCACTTGTCTGACAAGATGTATGCCTTCCTGAGAAAAATGCTTCCCCAAACTTATGCCACCTGCCCCAAAATGCACCTCCTGATCTCAGGGTTACGATCTGTTTTATGGCAGGATTCATTCTTACCTGGGAACTCGGAAAGTAACACCAGGTGTGATCAGAGCAAAGACAAAACACCTCTCTTTACATAACTTTGAAGCCAGACCCACTGCCTTGACTGTATAAATACCCCCAATAGACCACGGAGACGTGTGTCTTTCTCTGGGTCTGTCTCTCTCTTGATGTGTGTCTCTGTTTCTACCACTCCATGACAGCACCCATGTTCTCTTACAGTGTGCCCCTGCCCTTCCGTGTGTCTGTCTGCTTTTTGTCTGTTTGTCTGATTCCCTGCTTGTTTATTTGCTTAATAAAGTTCCACCAAGTTTTCTTCCCATCTTGACTTGTCCAGAAATTCTTATCCCGCAATCAAAGTCAAGGACCCTAAGTGAAGAGTTCCTACATTTAAAGGGAAGCTTCACTAAACCACACCTCCCAGGGACAATACCATGCAGGCATGTGCTAGGTCATGCTAAAATACAACTGTCCAGAAAATAAGCAAGTTGGAGTAATAGTATTAGTGGAAGAGCTTAAGGAGTAAGATCTATATAATTCCCTAAAAAACTATCACTTCAGTATGTATGGGTTAAGCTCCTGCTCTGTGCCTATGTATGTACTCAGAAGCTCAGAATCTACCAGGAAGAGACTATATAAGGTACATTAGTTCCCTGAAATTCTCTGCCAGAGACAGCCATGGGAAGCCTACGTGCTCAGAGGAGTTCTGACCTAAGTGCAAGTCTGGAGCGCTGATAAATGTTAAGCATCTCTGTCTAGATGAAGCAAAGGAACAGGTTGTAGGTGAAGGCAGAAGAGGTGTGAATGAGCCAATACAGTACATACCGCATAAAAAACTACAGTCTGTAATGGTTTATGAGCTCTGACACAGGAAGAGATGGGAGACCAAATAGCGAAAGTGAGTTGTAGACCAAGCTGTGCATGCAGAAGAAGGCTGAGAGGCCATGTCTCAAAAACTGAAAGATAGATCAATTGATTGATTGATTGATAGGCGTTAGATGGATAGATAGATAGATAGATAGATAGAGGGAAATTTGGAGTAAACTCTGTCTTCCACCTCTGTCTCTCTTCCACAAAGAATCATTCAAACCTGATTTTCATTTTATTTGGCAGACGTTGTGGGGATCGAACGCAAGGCTTCACACAGGCTAGGTAAGGACTTGAATCCTGCTCCTCATCCCTAAAGCGGTATTTTAATCAGCGATACCAGTGCCTGATCCCTCACATAATTCGTAATAAATAAATGATCCTGACAGATACAGCAGCACAACCCATGTTTAGTGTCCTCTCAAGACACCAGGGCCATCTCTCCCTTGTGAATGCTAAAAAAGGAGACCACCATGGTTATGTGTAAAAGAAATGAATTGCTAAGAATTACCTTTAAAAAGCACTGTTTCAAAGAAAGGGATACAAGTCATCTTTGCATATGTTTATCTCAATATTTCCTTCAAGATATTGAAAGTTTCCTGTTACAAAATAGACGAAGGGGAAGAAAGCTGCAGGTATTTTTCTTACCAGTAGATGGCGATATGATCCAGTGATCAGGAAAACAAGACTTTGATGCTTAAGTTTCCCAGGAGGGATGAAATAGAAATGTGTTCTATCTAAAAGCAGATGAGTAGGTACAACCATAGGAAGGTGATACAAGAACATCATCAATAATAGAAACTACACATACACATAGGGCGTTCAAAGTAGTTACAACTGTGATATATCAATTGTTTCCACAACATGGAGTTCATTTCACTTAGCATCATCTTATGTGTTCATAAGGGTATAGCTATTGGGCCTTGTGATGTTCTGTTATGGCTTGCCTAAACCTGTACTAATTATTCCCAATAAGGGAGGCCATAGAGTCCATGTTTCTTTGGGTCTGGCTCACTTCACTTAGTATGACTTTTTCCAAGTCCTTCCATTTCCGTACAAATGGAACAATGTCATTCTTTCTGATCTTATCCGAGTATATTGGAAACCGTGTTTACTGGTATTGGAAGTAGGAAATTCAAAAGGAATACCAAATTTGAGAGACACAGGGTAAAAAAAGAGAAATAACTACAAAAGCAATACTTGCAAAACTGTTTGGTGTAAGTGAACTGAACACCTGGGGGGGAGGGAGGGAAAAGGGGGGAGGGCGGGGGGCATGAGGGACAAGGTAACAAACAGTACAAGAAATGTATCCAATGCCAACGTATGAAACTGTAACCTCTCTGTACATCAGTTTGATAATAAAAATTTGAGAAAAAAAAATAAAAATAAATAAAATTGAATTTTTCCCTTAAAAAAAAATAAATAAATAAAAGCAGATGAGTGAAATAAGCCCATTATTCAGAGGCAAAAAATAATCATTTAATCATATGTACACAAAAATGAAAAATAAAAGGACTGTGCCCAGGAATGCACCTGGGCAAAGTGAGACTCTTATCTCAAAATAAGCAGTAGAAAAGGAGTTGGAGGTGTGGCTCAGCTATAAAGTATCAGATAGCCATTGTGAGGCCTCCTAGTATTACTCAGGAAGGAAGCAATGACTTAGTCTCCATTACCCCAAGCCCAAATCTTCTAAGATCCAAATTTTTAAGACAGACTGAAGATGTAAGAGCCACATATTTAAAACTGCCCTCCACAGACTCACTGATCTTTATCTCATCTCATTTCCAATGCCTTCAGATGCATGTTCCACTCATCACATTGGCCTCAAAATCAATCCGTTTTGCATGAAGGAATTTATTCTTGTACGCTCTTCTATTCATACGGTTCGCCCCCCTCCCCCGCCCCAATTCTTCGCATGCACCATGCACTAGAAGTTAAACATCGCGAGAGGCAACCCCTGACATCCTGGAGCCTGTACCCACACGTGAAGAGCACTTTCGTGGTGGTTCACGGGACACACGTGGGTCTACTGGACAGAATGGAGTCTACTGGAGAGAATGACTAATTGTGAGGAATGGTTAGGAAGAGATGAGCAGGAATTTGCTATGGCGGAGCAGGGAGGGGGAGGGGCACCAGGCTCCCCTCCTCCACATAACCATGTTTGCCTCCCTTCAACTTCACCCACTTTCCTGTCACTGTGTCCTGGTCTCTCTGAGATCATGGCTCCCTTGCAGCCTGACCCTCTCCATTTGGAACTCAGATACAGCATGTGTCACTGAAGTTGTTTTCTCCATTTGCCCTTTCTAGTGCCATTCACAAACAAGATATCCTTAGAAATCCACCGAGGCTCCCTTAACCTGAGCTCTTTTTAGACAGAACCAGGAAGCCACAGCCACTATTCTCTGTCATTAATAACTTACACAGATTGAGACAAAAATGGCCTGAATCTCAAATGGATTGTCAGTTTCTCAAAGCAGGGATAACTTAGATGTGTCCGTGTGCCCTTGGGAAGGGGGAAGGTTAGAGTGATTTAATAAATGTATTTTATGAATGAGCTGTTATGATAAAATATATTCTAGTGTAGTTAGCATGTGATACTCAAGTGGCTGAAATCATGAAGCCGATTGCTTTGCTCTACCCATAGTTTAAAACCATGTCCTTAACCATTGAAAAGACTAGGTATACTCCAGGGCAAATTAAACCTCATCAGTAAGAAATACATTCTCACTATTCCTCTATTAACAGTCCTGGAATCACTGTCATTACATTATGAAGGTCATCATGAAGGTCATCTCTCAGCAACACAAAATTGCACACAATGTTAAAAATAAATCCCTTGCTTATAGCCCATTTACCTGTTCCCTACAATGCTGATAAATATTTGTAATACAAAGGTATTAAGAATTTTGAGTGAAGAGAAGAGGGATGTTTAAGTCATTAATTCTCCTTACAGCCTTATGAAAACTAATACATTCTGGAAAAGACTATTGTCTTTTGTAATAAAATCATTTGAACTTTTGGGTCAATGTAACTCTAAATGTAACTCTAAAAGCCTAAACTCTAAAAGCCTAAATGTAATTCTATTCCAGAAACTATATAGTTTCAGATATCTATTTGTATATTGTTAAGTTTTAAAGGAATCTTGTCTCAAAATATAAACTGTACGCTTAATGTATGGAGAATATAGTTTACATTCAGATGTATGAAGTTAATAGAAAAATAAAGCCCATAGAAGGGTATTAATAAAACCCTGGGATGGAGTTAATAAGAAATCTCAGAAAGTGGGAAGAAAATTAGATGTAAAACAAAGACCTGGATTTCGAAGGGGACAAAAAAATCTATCCTTCTAGAGCATCGTCACTGAAGGTTTGTCACTAAACTTAACTTTTACTAAGTTAATTTAAACTTTCATATTCCCTTACTGCCAACTAAGGTATTAACTATGCTCAAGGATTTGGGCAGGAACCAAATACAATTGTTAGAAGCTGTCAGTTTCTCCAGTCTCAATGGGGTTGTGTTCATGCCTCTGTGACAGAGGAGTCAGAGTTCTCTCTTTCTTCTATGAACAGGGACAAGAGTAGTTGAGCCTAAAGCAAGGCACAAGGGGCTCACACCTGTACTACTAGCTACTTAGGAGGCAAAGATCTGAGGATCACAGTTCGAAGCCATCCCAGATACAAAAATCTGTGAGACTCTTATCTCCACTTAACCACCAAAAATCTAGAAATGGAGCTATAGTGGTAGAGTTCCAACTTTGAGGGAAAAACTAAGGGACAGTGCAGTGCCCAGCCCTGAGTTTAAGCCCCAGTAGCAGCACACACACACACACACACACACACACACACACACACACACACACACACACACAGTAAATCTAAATTACAATGCAAAGGAAAAAAAGATAAGTTGGTAGAGAAATTACTAAGAAATCCGGGTGCTGGTGGCTCACACCTGTAATTCTAGCTACTCAGGAGACTGAGATCTATGGGTCAGGGTTTGAAGCCAGCCCAGGCAGGAAAGGCTGTGAGACTCTTATCTCCAATTAACCACCAGAATGCTAGGAGCAGAACTGTGGCTCCAAGTGATGGAGCTCTAGCCTTGGGCGAAAGAGCTCAGGTCCTGAGTTCAAGTCCCACAACCTCCAAAAAATTACTAAAAGAATCAAGAATCCCTGAAGTATATCACCTAAGAGAACTTCTGAAATGATCTTTCTTGAAATAGCAGGAAAGAAGAGCTAAGTACTTAGGTTTTGGAAGGCCCTCTGGTACTGTTTAACATAGAAATTGAGGGATAAACTGTAGAACCTCTAGGTTTTGTCTTGCCCAGCAGAGCAATCGCCTTTTCAGTGCTCCTAGCAGAGTACCTTCCATCGGTGCCAGGAATTGTGTTTTCAAGAAGTCATCAACTGGTCACACTGTTCAAGGTGACTCACCTGGTTTCCTCCACTCTTGGGGTTCACAAACACAAGCAAAGGTTTCATGAGAGGAGAGGAGATAGGCTTTATCACAAAAGGACGCCCTTTGTTTTCCTGCTGAAAGAAAAAAAAAAAAAAGCAGCACTATTAGCAATAACGCCCATAACAGAATGAAGACAACGCTAAAGCAAAAGAAGAGAGAGCCACCATTACCACCACCACCCCACCCCAACCCCAAAAAAATCTTACAGGGATTGGCAGTACTCAGCTGGCAGGGCCAAATGATGCCTGCAAAATCATTTAGTGCATGATACATATGGCCGTTTCTCCTATGCTTCTCATTGGTTGTCCATGATCCATCTATTAATAATTTTGTATGGTTCCAATGGTGCTTGCTATACAAAAGGCCCTTGGTATTTAAAAAAAAAAAAAGGTTTCCCACCCGTGTAAGGAAATCCATGTAACTTGGAAGAAAAGTATCTCAAGCATACTTTGCTCCAGAGAGTTAGGTCATTCCTTTGACTCTTCTGTGTACTCTAAGAATTCTAGATAATGCTAGTTCTTCTTCTTCCTCCTCCTCCTCATCTTTAAGATAACATTTCCAAAAGGCAAAGGCAAATGCTCTAAGTCCAGAGGGGCAAATGTTGGGTTGATGACCGGTTGATCTAGTTGGTCATCCATCAGCTATTTTAGTTAGTTATTCCGAACAGGACAAACTTAGGTGTGGTTGGAGGGCAGTAAAAAGAACCAAATAGGGGGGTGGGTGATACGCAAGGAACACGCTAAGCCTGGGCAGGCTGCTGGAGCTAGTAGCATGGATTATGGAAACACTTACCTCCGCCCCCCTCTTGCTGGCTTTTCTTTTAAAGCTCGTTCTCTTCTTCTTCCGATTGGAGGCCTTCAGGGAGTTCTGCAGGGAAAGCAGGCGGTGGCTGAGCCCAGCAGCGGGCGGCCTGGACGTGGCCATGCAGAACCAGGTAGGAGCTAAAGGGCGGCACATGCTGTGGAGGCGTGCTGCTCATGCTTTCACACGGCCAAGCCACTCTCATGGGGAAGCCACAGACAGAAACCAGTTGAGTGCTTCAGAGGGAGCGACGGGGCCTCCCCGCCACGTACAGGGCAGGGAGCGAGAGGCCAGCGGCTCTCGTGGACTCACAGGACAACACATTGGTATACCTGCCAACCCTCCCAGTAAAAATGGAAGAATCCCAAATTCTCTGAGGGGCTCCAGTCTCCCGCCCAACCAGGTCCGTCTCCCGCCCAACCAAGTTCAAGTTCAAGTTCATCTCCTGGTATGGAGATCACCTATGTGGAAATGTAAAAGAGGAGGCCATTTTTTTTTCATGTTTTGCTTTTAATTGTCTTTCTTTCTTTTTCATCCTTTTTGTTTTTCCTTTTATAACTTTGTTTTTACTGGTCTAATAAGGTAATGGTAATGAAGCGACTTTTGATTGCCACGGAGCTTCACAGTCTAACTCTATCAGTAGTGATGTCTGACTTTTCAAATGCAGAGCCAGGACTCACCTTGATTTGTTTGTAATAGTGGGTGGCAGTCATATTCCTTTCTTTCTCTACCTTTAAAGGCTCATGGATTTTAAGTCTTTCTACGAGGCTTGATTTTTTTTCTTCTTAGGGAAGTATCTCTAACTTGTTGCAATACAGTGACCTTTAATTACACTTTCTCTTCCTAGGGATTTTTATGGACCACAATTTTGTGACTAATTCAAGCTAGCCATTGACTCCGTATTCGCTATAGATGCTTAGACAGGAACTCATTAAAGAACACTCACAGCTTACTGGTGAAGACAAGACAAAAATCAGGTTTAATTAGAGGACTCAATAATTAATCAGAGTGCATCTTCACAAAGCAAAGGTAGTACTGACCATATAATAGGTGTTTGCCCAAGTTCAAAGCCTGCAATGCAGAATTCTTAACTTAGAAGTTTATATAAGAACACACACTTGCATGGGTTAAGCAGTTAAAAAGTTTTCAACATAACTTGAAGAAATCTGAATATCACATCTTCAATTTCTTAGGAATTTTTTTTTCTTACAGCATTCAATAGTTTCATCTAGATTACATATACTTAAAGTACAAAATTAACAAGATCCCAACTAGTTAGCTTTTCTTTCCTTTTGACTTGGATTTAGACCCCAAACACAAAACTGAAAATTGACTTGTGTTCACCAAGGATGAAGGGAATTTTCAAGATCCTCCGGGTAACCCCAGATTTTCTTCCCCCATCAGATGAAAAGCAAACATTTTCAGAACCTCACATTCTCTCTAGAAAAGAGATCCAGAGCTAGTGATTGCTTTCCACCCCCCGAGAGTCCCCTTCACTCACTGTGGATAACATTCTCCTGAGTTGGATCTCTGTGTTTCTAGACCCTTGGGCTGAATGGACCTTTCTTCATTCATGTGCTTGTTTCTTTTGCATTATGGAAGTGTGTGTTACACATTGACCAATTTCACTCTGTGTTTAAAGGGAAGAAAGATGATCTCAAGTCTCAAAAGTTGAATCAGCCACATGGTCTGAGAAGAAGCCTGTGAAACATCAGGCTGGAAGATGGAGTATCTGTTTGGTGTCCATGATGCTCTCTACCCTTCTCAACCACCACTACACCTTAGCCTCACTCATGGACTTGGGAAAAAGTGTTCAAACCCAGACCCCATCGAGTATGGTTACTTAATCTGTTTGTGGGTAGATCCTAAAAAAAGGATGCTTTTTCCAAACTGAACACAGTACTCTACCATGTAGCACAAGGCTAGGAACTGTGGTTGGAAGGAGAAAAGAGCAAAATGTGCAGACCGTGGTGAAGCAGGGAATGGGGAGGAGAAAGCATGACTCGGTAGATTTGGTACAAATTTTGAATCTCCCTGTTATGAGCTCTATCACCTTGGCCAAGTCTACAAAATCACCTTTTCATTTTGAGATGCAGTGGTAATGCCTTCCACCCAGGACTGCTGCGATGACTAAACGAGGAAAGTACGTGAAGCAACCAGCTCACCATCAGTGCCACGACATGGACTCGAGTGAATGCTAGTTACCTCTTTCACTGCTGTAGAGCCCCAACGCCTAGCACACATGCTTAGTACAGGGAATACGCTGAAATCATTGTTGAAACCAGAGATAAACATAATTAGAGTTCATGGCACTTCCTGGGCCTCTTCTGATTTGAAATGGATGCTCAGAAGTGAGTAATGCTCCGTAACTTCTTTCTAGTTTTAGCTCAGTTCAAGCCAAAAACAACACGGGAGGGCCAAATCCTTGCAAGAATACCCTGTAGACTTCTCTTCTAGACAGGACTCAATAATCAAACTCCAAGACGTAGATCTGTTGGATCGGGCCAAGATCTTAAATAAGTTTTAAAAAAAAAAAAAAAACACGTGTCTGGTCACAGTATTTCAGATGGTTTTGCTGACTAATAAGCACACTTGGGAAACACAGATAAACACATCAAACTTGAGGGGTGACATCTGAAAAGAGGGGACAAGGGACTCAGCTCTAATTGAGAACAGACAACACAACAGTCTTTTTGAACACAGAGACAGCAAATACAAGTGCTTCTTAGGCTTGTCAGACAAATGGCACGCTGTACTTGACAGTACAAGTAAGGCATAAAGACAACCACAGGGGTTGACTTCCAGTACCTGGGCCTGGCTACATGAGTTAAAGTGAGCCTGAAGTCCTAGGGATGGTCCAACAATGACAGGAAATAGTCTGGAATTTCCCAGCATGCCTCACCGTTCCTGAAGCTCCCTTCTATTTGTATAAATGGATGACTGACTATGTGACTTCCTTTACAAGGTATCACGACTCAGTGAGGAACAGATGATGTGAAGGAAGATTTCGGACAACTCTTGGGGGCTTGATTAAGAAGCCCACTTCCATCACTCCTGTACGCTCATCTATCACCTTCCTGCCTGAGCTGGTATGGTTGAAGAATTCAGCTGAGTAGTATACATTTAAGAACGCAAGCATATGGGAAGAAATGATGGGGAAGACTTGTTGGTGATAGTGTTGAGGAACTTTTCTACTCATCAAAACTCCCTGAAAGAAAGTCCATCTATTACATCAAGGGCAACCAGCTCAATGACTCAAACGGTTTCCTGTGTAAGATCAACTTGACCCAAATAGTGGTTTTTATATCTTTTTTAAAAAGTTTTCAACAGCAGTCACCCTCTGTACATTTTGTGCCTGCTCTTTTTGGTGAAAGACCGAAGAAAAGTCTAAAAACATCGTTTGTTTTCTTGCACCGGAAAGCCAGGATGATCTTACCTTGCCACAGAAGTAATCCTATCAACAAAACCCTCATCGTAGTTATGGCTCCTTCCTGGGCTGTTAAGAAATACTTATGGATAAATCACTCAACTGTGCATGAAACTTT
This sequence comes from Perognathus longimembris pacificus, assembly GCF_023159225.1. Classification (NCBI taxonomy): domain Eukaryota; kingdom Metazoa; phylum Chordata; class Mammalia; order Rodentia; family Heteromyidae; genus Perognathus; species Perognathus longimembris. Next base: position 141,811,362 of record NC_063162.1, read on the forward strand.
AGCTCTTAGTACTCTTGAGAGATTTCTTTCGCCGGGTTATGGGATCACAAATGGCTGGTTGCTACAACAGGTCTCAAGACAAAACATAAAGTGTTTCATCATCTCAAAGGAAGTCTTCCCACAATATGATGAACGAAACTCTGACAGTGTAAGAGACTGCGGCACAGAACCAGAACTGGAAAGCTTTCTTACTATGGTTCCTACTACCTGCTGGCTAAAAGGTGATCCTCTGAATGAGAGGGCAGAAGAATAAAGAAAATTCATTCCAGACATCACGGGCAAAGTCTTAAGAGCTCCATGTAGCTATATTTCGCTAAATCACAAGAACTAAATGACCTAAAGGAAATAGCTTGGCAATTCTTGAGTGATATTTGTTAGCCAATGCATAAAGGTACCTATTTTATTTCACAGGTTCTTAGGAAGTTAAGATTGTCCAAGTCATAAGATATTTTTTTTAATATAAAAGACTATCATGCCAAGGAGCCAATGGCTCGCGCCTGTAATCCTAGCTACTCGAGAGGCTGGGATCTGAGGATCGTGACTGGAAGCCAGCCCAAGCAGGAAAGTCATGAGACTCTTATCTCTAATTAACCACCAGAAAAAGGCACTGTGGCTCAAGTGGTAGAGTGCTCGCCTTGAGCAAAGGAACCTCAGAGACAGCATCTAGGCCAAGAGTTCAAGCCCCAAGACTGGAAAAACAAAATGCAATCATGCCCAAAGTTCATTCAGGGTTAGGAAGGATGAACACAGCATTGCTCATCAGTGACTATTATAAACAATACAAACATTCATGAGTAGGGACATGACTAAATAAACTATGACAACCCATACTATAGGATATACAGAGAGGTTTAAAATGACTTGTCAGTATGTTCCATTATACACTATTGCCCAAGATTTCTTTTTCTTTACTCGGCAACTTCAGAGCCAAGCTGTACAGAATGGTGTCAGATGAAATACACATGACTCTACACTCATTCTGCATATCTTATAAGGTTTTTTTTTTTCCTTAGTAAAATTCCATAAGGATACATAATGGAAAGGTATGGGAGATTCTTATCTTTTTTTTCTTTTGTGTTTTTTTGTTTTTTGTTTTTTTTTTTGCCAGTCCTGGGCCTTGGACTCAGGGCCTGAGCACTGTCCCTGGCTTCTTTTTGCTCAAGGCTAGCACTCTACCACTTGAGCCATAGCGAGATTCTTAGCATTTTAAATGTTGATGAAAAGCAACTATATTATCTGAAAAGTTTATTTTCTATGGAGAAATATTTTATGTATTACTCATTCTGAAGTAAAGGATCAACTACAAGCCTGGGTGTTATTATCCTGTCAAAGGAAAGGTATGGTTCCGACTCAGTCTTAAGAAGTTTCTATATTCAAGACTTTCAGGAAAACTATTGTTTCTTGTTCTTTCCAGAAGTCTATAGAAACTCTTTGAAATTAGTGAAGTTGCAGAACTGTGACAGCTTAGAAGAGTCTAGGACCCAAGTGCAAATATTTTTTTTTTCCAAAATGGGTGCAGTCTTACGCTGTGACACTTCTGTGAAAGATTTTTCAGCCTTTTCTTCTACAACCCTACCCTGCATGCTGTGAGTTTCACTCCACCAGCTTGAAGCATATGAACAGGTAATTGAGTACAGATATACAGAATAAGTACTTTAAACCTCAAAGCTTTCTGGAAAGGCATTTTATACTGCTTTATCCTATCTACTCTCCAAATTCTCTTTTTTCAAGTTATTCAAGGTCTCTAAGGAATTGTCTGATATGAATGCTTTCAAATTCTTGCTAATTAATTTTTACCCTCTATAAACCATAGCTTTGAGTATTAACTACCAGTTGATCTGCTCATAAGCACATGGACTTTTCATAATACTGGTCATTTTTTAAATGATCTCAGTCTTAATAATCGTTCTATTTTTCTTTCCATTTGTTTGATAATGAAACTCTGCTGACAGTTCACGCGCTATGTTGCAGGACTCTCTTCCTCTCTGACTAGTTTATCTTATGTACTCTGTCTATGTTTCCCTTCTAAAACTTTTTTTTTTTTTTTGGTGTGTTTGTGTGCCAGTCCTGGGGCTTACACTCAAGGCCTGGGTGCTATCTCTGACCTTTTTTACTCAAGTCTAGTGCTCTACCACTTGAGCCATGTTTCTACTTTCATTTTGCTTTTGGTTTTTTGTTTTGTTTTGTTTTTGTTTTGGCCAGTCCTGGGCCTTGGACTCAGGGCCTGAGCACTGTCCCTGGCTTCTCTTTGCTCAAGGCTAGCACTCTGCCACTTGAGCCACAGCGCCACTTCTGGCTGTTTTCTATATATGTAGTGCTGGGGAATTGCACCCAGGGCTTCATATATATGAGGCAAGCACTCTTGCCACTAGGCCATATTCCCAGCCCCGACTTCCAGTTTTTTTTATGATTAATTCGAGATATAAGTCTCACGGTCTTCCCTGGCCTCGTTGTCTTCAATCTCTATCTCAGATCTCAGCTTTCTGAGTAGAGAGGAATACAGGCAGGGGCCACCAACACCCAGCCCCCAAAACACTCTTTTTGCTCTCATTCCTTTGCCTTTAAGTAAACCCCCCACTTCGGGATAAAACAGACATAATCAATAGTTACTCCACAAGCAGTCCTCTCCACAAACTTTCCACATCAACCCAACTGGCTTCCCAGTCCCAGCAGTGCGATTTGGGACAAGGGGCCCTTACTCCATTGTCCCACCTGTCACGCTGTCCCCTTTCCAGCTCATGAAATCCACTATTCTTTAAAATGCAGACTAAAACCCATCTCCCACCTAGCTCCCTCAACCTCCCCTTCAGATAACGCCACGGCCCTGCAGGGCAAGGGCCACCTGTGCTAGCGCAGGGTTCAGCAGACCATCTGACACAACCTAGGTCTTCAGTCCACAGATTTTGATTTAACTGAATAAATATGTGATGTGATTTTTTTTTTTAAGTCTTGAAAAGATGACTAAATGGTTTGAAAAAAAAACTAAAGATCGGGGGACGTAGTTCAACTGATGGAGATCCTGCCAAGCAAACACAAAGTCCTGAGTTTAAACCTCAGTACAATAAGAACAAAAATCCAAAAACTGAAACAAAGAAGAAACATGAAAGAGATTTCTTTTTTTTTTTTAATGTTTTCTAGTACTCCTGAATTTTAGACAACAGAATGTATATATCACTCGGTCTGTCACCTTTGGTGACTCATTTAATACATCATGGCATGTAATTCTCAAATATAAACTAAAAGACTTTAAAATGTAGTTACCGTGCTTGCCCAGGTGAGGGGGAATCTTTCAAAGGCTTCCGTGGACTATAAACAGGAAGAATATTCCTACGCATTACTAATCAACAGAAATTAACTATATGAAGAAAAAAAAGAGAAAAATAGTATCTTTGACACACTAGTTTTAAAATAAAACTGAGTCAATAAAAATATGACTTCAGAGGCCACAGGAAGTTCAGATGATTCTATCGCTAAAGATACCATATTCACTAAGGCTTCCTATAACACCTGTATTCTCTCTCTCTCTCTCTCTCTCTCTCTCTCTCTCTCTCTCTCTCTCTCTCTCTCTTGCTGAAGGTCTGCCAGCTCATAACCTACAGCTAGCAGTCTAGGATATACAACACAAAGGAAGAAAGTTTTCATCAATCAAAGATTACCCACGACCTTGTCAGGAAACCACTCTGGTTCCCAGGATAATGAAGCAGAGATTATGACCTGGTGCAGAGAAAGTACACTAAGGAGAATAAGGGAAGGAGAGATTTACTGAGAGACAGAACTCTGCTTTGCCTAAAGGAAAGTGCTGCTCTGTAATCAAGCAGGAAGCCCACAACTCGGTATGTGTTTCTGATTGGATGTGGTAGAAATCGTTGCCAAACCAGGAAGCCTGCACTGCCTGCCCTCAGTGGACTTCCTGGGAACTCGCCGGCTGGAGAAGAGAGTGGTGTACCCACAATTCAGTGGTTCTCCAGAGAGCTGCCAGCCAGGAGAATGGGATTAGCACATGAATGGGAGGAAAACATTCTTGCCCTGGAACTTGGATTTCCAGAGGAAGGGGAGGCTGGTGTCACGCTCCAGTGCTGGGCTAAGGGGCTGATTTTGGAAGCTAAGCAGGGGACACAGGGGATGAGGAAGCAGAGGTTGTAGGAGTCCTAAGACTGGTCGGGTGAAGTGAAGGCAGGTTGCAGTAGTTACTTTTCTCTGTAGGAGCTGAGCAGCTAGCTCCAGGGTCTTGGCAGTTACCTGAGGTTTCTTCACCTTAATGATCCAAGTGGGTGGGACAATAACAGCAGCGTGGGCCCCCAGGGAGCAGGGCTCTTCTATGTGATGCAGCATGAAGCAGGTCACCTTATTGTGAAACTAAAGAGAAAAACAGGCTCATGAGCAACTCGGGGCAGGAGGTAATGAGCTAGCCATATGAAGTACACACACTCGCACATGCATAAATGCACACACACACATACACAAACACACAGACTCACTAAGAACACATGCTTCTCTTCATTACCCACTGATACTCAGATACCTAACTCAAGCCTACTACATACCTCTTCCACCTGCTACCAAGAAACCCATACAGCATTGTACTCGTAAACTGAACGATTGAATTGAAACTGCTTAAAGATAAGAGTATAAGAAATAATAAAAATATAAGAAAGATATTCATATAGCAGGCCGATGCTCACTAAAACCTTCCATTTAATAGAATAGTTATATAAAGATTCTTGAAGGTTAATATATTGTAGTCGTGGGTGGAAATGGAACCATGAATCCCCCTGTAGAACTAATGTAAGCTGATTATACATAATTATATCAATCTATATAATTAAATATAATCAAATATAAATAAGGATAATATCTATAGCAATAGAGCTATGGCTATAGCGATATAGATATAGGTACAGGGAGAGTCAAGGACAGTTCGATTAATCCTAACTTTGCACAATTTTATTAATCCTAATTGCTGTACTTCACTTGTGCTGATTACAGACTTAGCTGATTAAGAATAATATTGAAAAGAAAAGAAAGACAAGCTAACAGGCAGTTTCTACCCTCGGCCTCTCCTTTGTCTATCATCAATGCAATTTCTTTCAGGTTGTTTTCTCAGTTTAGGAAAGCCAGGAAAAGAGACTCTTCTAGAAAACTGTACAGAGTACAAAGTACAAAGAGCTCGCTTCTGCTGGATTTGCCTAGAGTCTTTAAAAAAGCTAAAGTGGTCCTATTATACTTGGCACATATGAAGAGGTTTGTTTCCTTGTTTTCTACACGAAGGAAGGGAGGAAGACTAGAGGAATAACCCTAAGAGTCCTTCAGTGTGAGAGGGTGCAGGGCCATCCAGCTGTGGCATTCAATCCAGTCACCTGGTGATTATAAAGGGATAGTGACTTGCAGTGAAATTTGTTTTCTAATGAATATAAAATCAACATTACGCAATAATAAGGAGCTTTAAATCTTAATCATAGTGATTTCTTTTAATTTACTACTTGAATTATACTAATTTGTGAGCATGTAATTTATCATTTTAACTAAGACAATTTCAGAATGAAGGGGAGCACTGATAATGACTATGTTGGAATGACAGAAATAAATTAGGACTCTCTTGCTTTCTAAAAAACTGGCAAATATGGTCACCCTGATTTTATTACAGGACTTTGTTTTCCTTTCTGCATATCTTCCAAGATCTGGAGGGGCTAATTAGTAATCAGCCAACTAAGAATAATTTACTGATAAAATAATTAGGAATTCTCCCTGCCGGCAGTTACTTATGTTCTGCAAACAATTATATCAGAGGAATAGCAAACCAGAAGAATGTTGTTTGAATATCTATTTTCCTAATCAATTCAAATAAACCACAGTGCATAGATCTTGCATTTCTAAAAGGGGAAGGTCTCAGATTATCATCCTTGATAGTCTCCAATCTATAGAGTGGAGATTAGCTGAGACTCAAATGTATAAAATCCATCCCACACCCCAGAATTCTTTCTCCTAACCCACAGAGGCTCACTTGTTTATTTCCTATCAAATACCCTAGAATGATCACCTGTCCTACTAAAACTATTATCTCTACTACTGTTATTTGTGGCAAAATACTGCATATTTATATTACTTGCAAAAGCAATATTAGAAACCAGGAAGTTTAAGAACACTCTGCCATAACAGTCAAGTGGATTGATGGGGGCACTTGCAGTGACTTAGTTGGGCTACGGATTGATGAAGGGAGCACACATGTTCACTGTGAAGTGGGGTTACTAAGTAACAAACCCTGAATAAAGCAAATGACTTTATAGTCTGGTGGCTAAATGGAGTAAATACGGCTTATTCAAGGAAGCCTGCTCACAATGCCATCTCATCAATGGGTATCATCAGGCCAGGGGAACTGACAGCATAGACACCATTAGGGATCCTTGGACAATCAAACAGCTTATTCCTCCTCATGAAGACATCGACTTGATGACATAGATTTTCAATGAAGAGGCTCAAGCCTGTAATCCTAGATACTTGGGAGGCAGAGATCAGAGGAGCTTATGGATCTTTGCCAGAAGAAAGAAAGAAAAAGAAAGAAAGAAAGGAAGAAAGGAAGGAAGGAAGGAAGGAAGGAAGGAAGGAAGGAAGGAAGGAAGGAAGGAAGGAAGGAAGGAAGGAAGGAAGGAAGGGAGGGAGGGAGGAAGGAAGGGAGGGAGGGAGGGAGGGAGGGAGAGAGAGAAAGAAAAAAGAGAAAGTGAGAGTGACTGAGACAGAGAAAGAAAGAAAGAGAGACTGAGAGAAAGAAGAAGAACGGAAGGGAAGGAGGGAGGAAGGAAAAGAACTAAAGAAAGAGAGCAAGGAAGAGAGCAAGAGGAAGGAAACAGAAAGAGAGAGAAAGAAAGAGGGAGGGAAGGAAGGAAAAGAGAAAGAACAAAAAAGGAAAGGAAGGAAAAAAGAAAGGAGGGAGGGAGTGATAGAGGGAGGAAGGGTAAGGGAAGGAAGGAAAGGAAAGGAAAAGAAAGGGAAGGAAAGGACAAGAGAAAAGGTCTGAAGATGCCATCTTCACCAATGGCTGGGTATGCTGCTATGTGGCTGTCATCCCATGCTACAAAGGACACACAATGGCTGGGCGAGTGATGCCCACATCCCTCTCAGCCCAGGGACATGGGGAAGCACAGCTAAGAGGGTCACACACAGCCCAGACTGACCTGTGAATGAAGCAAGACACTATATCAAAAATAACCAACCCCAAAAGGGGCCAGTCCAGGAGCTCGGGTGACAGAGCTCCTACCCAAAAGTTTTGAGGCCCTTGGTTCAAAGCTCAGGACTGCCTAAAAACAAAACTTGGTATTCGAAATGAAGCACAAAGGTCATGGGAGTCATAACCAATACAAAGACAAAAGAGCCCAGAACAAAAAGATGGCCAGATGTGTTGGGAGCATACATCAGAATCTCCAGATGAGTGAGTCTCTATGTAGTGATGTTAGGTTTTCTAAACATGTGAGGAGGACCTAAGGAACTTATATTAGGGTTGGACCTTACAGAACTCTCATAAGTTTTGCCTGTTTTAATGGTAAAATCAACAACAACAAAAACAGGTGTCAAGTAACTACTTTCAACGTCCCATGTGTATCTGTAGCTTCTATTATTGATGATGTTCTTGTATCACCTTCCTGTGGTTGTACCTACACTACCTCTGTAATCTTATCTGAGTATATTGGAAACCGTGTATACTGGTATTGGAAGCAGGAAATTGAAAGGGAATACCAAATTTGAGAGACACAGGGTAAAAAAAGACAAACAACTACAAAAGCAATACTTGCAAAACTGTTTGGTGTAAGTGAACTGAACACCTTGCGGGGGGGGGGCGGGAAGGGAAAGGGGGAGGAGGGAGGGGGTATGAGGGACAAGGTAACAAACAGTACAAGAAATGTATCCAATGCCTAACGTATGAAACTGTAACTTCTCTGTACATCAGTTTGATAATAAAAATTTGAAAAGAAAAAAGGTGTCAATTGTAGCACTGGGTGTCAGCTGTGGCTTATACTTTGTAAGCCAACTACTTGGGAGGAAGAAATTGTAAAGACAGTAGGCCAAGCCCAGCCTAGGGAAAAAGTGTGGGACCCTATCTGACTGGAAGCATAGCTCAAGTGGTAGAATGCTTGCATAGCCAAGTGCAAGGCCTTGAGTTCAAGTCCCAGCACCAGTAAAAGAAAGGAAGGTCAATTTATGGTCATTTCAAGGTAATTATGATTGTTGCAGGCCCACGGCCTATGTGGCTAGTTTGATGCGATGCGTGTAGAGAAATGGGGCTACTTGCACACCCTTAATCTAGTTATGACATCACAGACCTTTCTTTTAGGTCTTCTGTATAATAAAGGGGAAAAAAAGGCCCAATCCATACAGCCATTCTAAAGAGTAAGAAGAAAAGTCAGGCACGGTGGCATGTGGCTGTAATCCCAGTACTCAGGTGGGCGCCAAGGCAAAAGGATCTCAAGCACAAGGCCAGCCTGGGTTATACAGTGAGATCCTATCTCAACAGACAAAAAACAAATGATAGAGGTAGAGTAAGAGATCAGAATAGGGGTTAGCAAGCCTTTGTTTTTCTTTTTTCAAAACCCAGATGCTAATTATTTTAGGCTTGTGAACCTATTCCTTCACGTTGGATCCAGTTCCTCATCTATTAGAGCGTAAAATCCTCACAGACAATATATAAATGCAAAACAGCCACAGATAACACATAAATAACTAGGCATGGTTGTGTTTCAAGGAAACTTTATAAAGATAGGTGTCAGCTGTGTTGGACCCAACTAACATGAACCAAACCAGAATGAAAGAACAGGTAGCAAACCAAATAAGACAAGGGAGTATCTTGTTTGCACAGAAGGGTTATGTACTTTTTTTTTTAAAGTGGAAGGGAGGGTACTGATAAAAAGACAGTAATGGGAAAACTGCCTTGGTACCCTACTAAATAAACACATTCCATTGTAAGAAAGGCTACACATTCACTGAGCTTGTGGATAATTATCAAACCATCCAGACCTAACAGAGGACACAAGCAGCCCTTGCTCTTCCTACTTGACGCCATGACAAGATGCTGGTCACCTGCCTTAGAGAGCTCTCACGCTATCGCTTCCTCTCTGATGTTGCACCTTCCCACCCACAGTCTAGTGGCAAGACAAGAAGCGCAGGTGATCTAGGAAAGCCCTTGATTCTCATCCTGGGGTGAGAACCAAGGCAGGACTTTGCAGTCTCTGATCTCAGGCTTCAATGTGTACAACAGGAAAGGGGTGAATGCTGTCTCTCTGGTCTCCCCCCAGATCCTAGATAAGAAAAGTAATAAACTCTGTTACCATAACTTGCCATTTGCAGTCAGGGATCAAGCAATGACGTGAGTCTATTGTGATCCTCCATGAGCCCATGTTGCTTAATCTTATCCCAGACTTACCGCCTGCTTGCACCAGGAACAGCTGATGGCCACGATCTCTTTACTGTGGAAGGAGAACTTTTGCTGGAAACCCTGGGATATTAGAACAAGAGATGGAGAATTTAAAACCACCTCAACTACAGCCCACACTTACCCTCCTGAAGTTCAAACAAGTGGAAAAGGCCAGAATCGTTACCCGCTACTCTCATCATAGCCAAGACAGGAAGTGCTACCTTCAGCTCTGTGCTCTCCACCTTATGGACACACAGTGATTTTCGATTTCTGAACCATCTAGGGTGTGAGAGAGAGGAGGAGTGGGTGTTTCCTACACTGTGAACTTATCTAAGTCAGCCACACAAAACAGTCGCTTTTAAGTGTATTTTTGATATATTTTTATTATAAGAAAAACAACAGAAAAGTCACTCTTGGTTCATCTGGTCCTGCATAATAATAGTCACACGTCTCAGAGGCTCCATCCAACATTAGTATCTGAGAACCCAGAAAAGGCGAAATTAAATAACAGAGAGACAATGCCTAAAAGTCAAGGTCTGGGAGAGGTGCAAGGCTGTGGTTCTAGGTCTAAATCATACCCTTCAGGTTCTTGCTTCCTAAAGCTTTCAGGTTTTATTATTCTTCACCCACAAGCAGTGACAGGAGCCATGGAATTGCAGAAACAATCCTCTCAAATGAACATGCAGAATAACTCTTCCACCAAGAGCGAATGAGGGGATCACAGCTACTGCTGTTCATTCAGAGTTGCCAAAGAGAAGAATAGGGTGAATGCCTCCAGAATCCCACACACACACACCCCAAAAGCTCAACCACTTCTGCCTGCCTATGAAACCTAAGTGCAAACAAACATGTGATGCGGAGGCAAACAGTTTTTTTTTCTTCTTAATAGAGCTTTTGTAAGGCAGTCAAAAGAAAACAAAACTATACAATGAAAAGCAAAGTTATTCAAGGTACTTACTGGCTAAATATGTCTCCCTTTGTGAGTGCAGATAATGTAAGTCAGAGCTAATTAGCATGTTATGAAACAATGCTCCATGGTGTTTGGCACAGGCCCTCGCCACTGCCAATCTACTGCTCTGGATAAGTTCTCAAGCTCCCCCTCCGCCCCTGCCATCCCCTTTCCTCTTTCTAATCCCCACCACACTGTCCAGGCTCTTTTTTCCACCCTCAGCCTTCGGCATGGGGACGTCAGCTCAGAACAGAGTTGAGTCCTCGATGCTCGGTGGTAGCTCCTTCCACCCTCCTTTCTGCCCGTTGAGAAGACACGGAGTCATCAGACGGGACTTCTTAATGTCAGATTCTCTTTGGATTTCAGAAAATTTAACTCATCAACTTCTCTTTGTCAACAGTTTAAGTGCTAATATCTGTCATTCCTCACGCAGAAAAGAGTTTTAACCCAACAAGCTGAAGAAACCCATCCTTAAGAAGATACTAGAAAGGTTGGTCCTTGGAAGATACCTGAGAACTTGGAGTTCCGAGGTTTTCACCAATTCTCAGTATAGCTAGAGTGGCTCCCTGGGCCTAAATTATTTGCCCTGTTTAGTTGATCACCTGCTTTCCCTCTGGGAGTCAGGAATCTTAGCATGTGCTATTAGCATTTGCATAACTTGTGGGAACAAGCTCTGACTCAACCAGGGCACTGGGCCTATAAGGAGACGGCTGGACAGCATTTCAGCGGTGTTTCACCATGTACTACTGCAGGAATTCTGTGTGTCCCAGGTGACTCCACTGGGAGTTGGTCCCTGATTTCTTCCAGGCTTCACCCCATTCACAAAGCAAAGGCTTTGTGTTGAAATAAATCATACATGAGTGCTGGGTGCTGAGTCCTATGATTCTTCCTGGTAAAATGGTTGAACCTGAGGTGGTTTAAGGGTATGGGCTCCTGACACGAGCCCCTCTCTGCTTGATAACACTCTCACTGTACCTGCTCTGTTAGGACAGTGCCTTCTCTTAAGGAGACACCCCTGTGCTGGAACGCACACTGGTGTGTTGATTACTGCGGTGCCTGGCAACTCTTAGCCCCTGACCCCCAGGACCTGAGAGCTGCAAACCATCTATCAGGAAGAATTCACAGAGAGGACACAAACTCTAAAGCAGTGGAAAATTAGGAGTGCGGGGCTTTTTTCAAAGACAAACTCTTCAGTAGGAAACAACAACAACAAAGATGGCACCAAAGAGGAAGAAATAACTTCACATTTCAGACATCTGTAAAGTTTCCCACTGGCCCTCAAGCCATCTTGGAGGAAGCAGTAAAAGGGATTGAAGGCATGTCCGTTTAGAGCTGGAGCAACCATTTTTGACACTGTGTCAAGAAACTCTCAGCTAGGAGCCAGTACACCAGAGCTGGCAGGGGAAGGGGCACACTGAACTTCCCCCCCCTCACACCCCCTGTTTGACCCAGTGGTATCAGCTTGCTCTCTATTCCACTTTTGAACTCATCTCCCCATTGAGAGTTCTTCCTACCTCTTTACCAACACCCTGTGATGCCTTTTCAGTTTTTTCCTCCAGCTCAAAAGATTCAAATGGCACTTCTTTCCTCACCAATTAACAGAACAATCTCATTTTGCAGGCTTCCAGAATCTTCCCAACCAATTTTTTTCCCCACATCAATCTGACACTCCTTTCTAGTAACAACTCTTATCTAGAGTGAGTCAGGTCTAATCCTTCCACATTGCTCTTTCTTCTTTTCTATATCCAGGTTTTGTGTGGTGCTGTTTCCTCACCTTCAGCACAGCATACAGAAAACTTACCACCGTTTCCCACCGTATCCGAGCTCACTGCCACTGATCTAAATCTAAATAATCACCCCAATGTAAATGGTCACTCCTCAATGCTGGTCTTGCCACCTGTACCTCTTTTGACTACTATTTAGAACCCTAAATTGCTGGTTATTTTTGCATATGTCTTCTCTCTCCAATGGAACTGTAAGGATGTTGAAGGCCTATAGAGTTCTTCACAAGCTAACATCAGAGGCGTAGTATACATATTTTCTTATTCATTCAACTTGCTGAAGAAGTTGCTTCTTACCACAGCATGACCCATAATTAAACACCTCAGACAAGCCACTGGAAACAAACAAACCTACTATGAAACCCTTCTCTAGGCAAAAATCCAACCTCTATCATTACAGCTAACATGCCAAGATTCTAAGTCTCATCTTAGGTGTGTCATATTGAGAGGCTATGAGAGGTAAAATCAATATAGTAAAATGTGTGGAATGACAGTAGTGCTCGTGGCCAAGGGAGGTACAGATGGCAGGACCAACACTGAGAAGTCATCACGTAAACTGGAATGATTTGGGAGGATGGTTTAGATTTCGATGAATAGCAGTGAGTTCAGACAGGATAGGGAATGGTGGTAAGTTTTCTATGCTCTGGGTGAGGAAAGAGAATGGCATAAAACGTGGATACTTGCAAGGGAGTAGGATGAGCCAAGGGGAGAGGAGGAAAAGAATGAAGGGGGGAAGAGTGGAGAATACCGACAAGAATTCATTGTATACACCACAGACTTGAGAAATACAAGGGAAGGGGTGAGTCCAAAAGGGCGGGGGGTGGGGTGAAGATGTTGAAGGAATGACACAGATCAAGATGCACTGTACGCATAAACAGCTTTCTTTGCTAAATGGAGAAAATTCAATACGTGACCTAAAATTAAGATAAGAAAGGAAAAAGAGTGGGTTGGGAGTGGTGGATGAGAATGTTGAGAGGAGTAACATTGATCAAGGTGTACTGTATTCATGAACTGCACTGTTGAATGTTAACTCCCTTGTACAGCTAAAGATAACATTTTTAAAGAGTATAATGTTTATGTTTATATATACATATATAATATACATATACATATGTATAATGTACACATAACATATACATTATATGTGTATATATGTATGTTTATGTGTGTATGTATGTATGTATGTTAATGTATAGCCAGAGGGTTTTACATCAACAAGAAACTGGGGAAAGATGGAAAAACACAATTATTTCATTCTGGCATCTTCTGATTGGCAGGATAAACTCAGGCAAATAATTAAAGTCTTATAACTTCTCCTGTGCCAGATATGAGAATATACAAACCACCTCTGCCAAACTACCAGGCGGTCATACACATCAAATAAGGCAGGCTATTCGAGAGGTCTTTATAACACCATAAACACATGTTGTATGAACACATATGGGAAAGTATTTTTATAGATCCAATCAACCAACAGTGATGTCTTCTCTACAACTCCAAGACAGAAAGCCCTCTGGCCTCCAGAGCGTGGCTGAGTGGTGCTCTCTAGGGTGTAGGCTGAGTGTAGTCAGCTGCTGTACCTCTCTGGCTGAATAGCAGCCTTCTGGGTTTGGAGAAAAAAACAGACGCCATCCACTGCTGTGCACAATGCCAGGCTGATGCCAGAGACAAACAACAAGGCCAAACACAACCGGGGCAGTGCGTATTGTGTTTATGCAGAATTCTGGTGGGCCCCTTGGAAATGACCTGATGGTAATCAGCTCAGCATTTGCTTTGGGACTGACTCTACTCTGGTGGAGTTACCGCAGATTATGGCTTTGGTGGAGTTACTGCAGATTATGGCTTTAGGTTATTATGTAGCAGAGACGTAAATAGAACCACCCCAGAGGCTTCATGGTCCCTGCTTCCATAAACCACCTGCGATGGAGAAATTTTATCCAGATTCTTAAATGCAGAAAAAAAAAAGGAAACAGATTCCTAATCACCCATGTTTAAATGCTGGCCCAAATCTGCCATTATGGTACCGACAGATGGCCTGACTAGATTTCAAACGACTATGATTTTTAAGGGCTATTTTGTTCAGCTCCATCAAAGAAGAAAACAAGGATGGGAGGCCAGATGCTTTGGAGCCAAGTGACTTCAGAATTTAAAACATCAAGAACATCAAGGGAAAGGCCACTCTTGGGGATCTATGGTTTTCCCCCCTCTCTTTTGTCAATCCAATCGGGCCTTTGGAATAAAGTTTAAACAAGATTTATTCAGAACAGCTAAAACTCTGTTGCCTTTCTTTCTTCTGCAATGTAGGGCACATACCAACTTGCATCCAGCCTTTTTTAAAGCTTTATAAATAATGGGGTGAAACTATTTTATTGTTCCTGTATTTAGCTGAGGTTTGAGGTGAGGGTTATCTCTTCGCCATATGCTGATTCCCTTTTGATTTGGTTCAACACAAGAGTGAATATTGCTCTTGCCTCCAAAACTTCAACTCAATAAACTTCTCCAATATCTTCTACCTTATATCCAACGCTCCTAAAGTGTTAGGACCAAACTAAAATAATAATTTTCCTCTATTAATACTTACCTTAAAAAGAAAGAACTTAAAGCTTATTTTTTTTTGCTCAAAGATTCTCCATGACCTTGGTAATACATAAGAAAAATATACATGCTCTTATACATTTTGTATTTCATCTCTAAGGTGTTTATCACAAGTTGATATGCAAAGATTTAAATTTTAGAGTAACAGTTATACTATTTCCAAGTATACATCACACCATATAAATGACACAGTGATTTGTTAACTCACTAATGTAAAAGAAAGCTTTCCTGCTTTGAGCAGGATTTTGCTAGGTTTCAAAGTGGTGGAGTTCGGGGATTTGTTTTGTTGTTTTAGTTCCCAATGTAACTATCTCCAGATAGGTGAAGAGGGCAAGCCAAAATAACAAAAGTACACTGAGTACTCTTTTCTGACCAGTAAAAGAAAATGGCACAAGGCCCTGGTGATCTACTATAACCCTAGCTACTCAGGAGGCTGAGAGCTAAGGATGGAGGTTCCAAGTCAGCCCAGGCAGGAAAGTCTGTGGGACTCAAGTGTTAGAACGCTAGCCTTGAGCAAAACAGCTCAGGGGCAGCACTAGGCCTTGAGTTCAAGACCCAGGACCTGTGCGTGCACACACACGTGCGCACACACACACAGACACACACACACATACATACACACACACACGCGAACAAAGAAATGGTATTTGTGTTCATGGGTCCTTCACTGAGTTGTGAACATCTTCTTTCCCAGAGTTCATGCTTTTCTCTTTAATGTACAAAGCTATTAGGACCCAACCCCTGTCTAATATGAATCACTGACATTTTATACCTCAGTGAAGTGTTCTGTTCACTTTTTCACTGACTTTGCATGCTTTCTTATTGAATGTCATAAATCCTTGGATATTAGGCTAGTGAAATAACATGACTTAAATTTTTCACAATGGAAAATGTTAACCTAACATTCTAGTTTTTGTAAGTCTAGGGTCCATTTATGCATAATTTATCTGAACTTGCTAAATAACCTATGCTGATTTTATTAAGGTTTTAAGCTAGGATTGTTATAAACATTTAAGACTTAAAATATGCATACATGTGGGCTGGGGATATAGCCTAGTGGCAAGAGTGCCTGCCTCGGATACACGAGGCCCTAGGTTCGATTCCCCAGCACCACATATACAGAAAACGGCCAGAAGCGGCGCTGTGGCTCAAGTGGCAGAGTGCTAGCCTTGAGCGGGAAGAAGCCAGGGACAGTGCTCAGGCCCTGAGTCCAAGGCCCAGGACTGGCCAAAAAAAAAAAAAAAATATGCATACATGTGATCATCTAAACTGAATTATAATAAACAATGTTTGTATAAAATAAATTATAATAAGCAATGTTTTTGTAAGGACGGAGAGTGAATTAGGTGAACTTAGAGTCACTTTATTAGACCCTTCCTTAAATTCATCTAAATTCTTGCCAACTGTGTTTGATTACAATATGCTTTATGGCATTAACTAAGGGCTGTGAAATTTTCTCATCATTTTTATTGTTCACAAAAATGCTCTTGTGATGTTTAAGTAATTGCCTCACTCTGTGGACTCTATAATCTTTTTGTGTGTCCATCCTATGGCTTGGGAGCTGTCTATGAGCTTTTTTGCTCAAAGCTAGCAATCGACCACTTGAGACACAGCTCTACTTTTGAGTGGTTAATTGGGGCTAAGAGTCACATGGACATTGCTGCCTCGGCTGGTTTCAAACTGTAATCCTCAGCTCTCCGTCTCCTGGTAGCTAGGATGACAGGCGTGAGCCACTGGCACCCAGCTGTCGATTCACATTTAATCACTGCTCAGAAGAGCATCTCCCAGCTCCTCCATTCCCATGTGGATGGTAATTACCACAAACTCAGCAGATCCAGTCTGCTTTATCATGCCCAGATAATGTCTACTTTTTACTTGATTTACCTGAAGGCCCCAGTTTAAGCTACAGATCATAAGTGGAATCTCCCAAGAGAAAAAAATATCAAAAATTGAAGACTCAGAATTTTCAGCCCAAGCTAACCCTGGGACACAGTTGTGTGCCACTGTATGAAGAAAGTATACAGTAAGACATGTTTTCCAGGACCTTTTCATTTCAGATAAGACTCAGCTCAATGCAGGCAGGACCTTGGAACTAAGGTGGAATACATAAATAACAGAGCATGTCAAATCAGATCTTTTCTACCTCCGTTCTGACTCCTTCACCATACCGGACTGTGAATCACAGTTGTGTAAAATTGTGCAATGGTCATCAGCTTAGCAGTGGGGGTGTTCAGCTAACGTTAAAGGAGCTACACAACTGAACGTGAGTCCTCTCATGTGGAACTCACTAAGGGCCACACCAGACACTGACAAACACTCAAGACTCCAGAAAAAAAATCATTCTAAATATTTGTTTTATGGCTGGATTATAAAATAGAAATTACTACACCACACACACAAACTTACACACACACACAACATAACTTTCACTAAGTGGCTTTTAAAAAAATCTCATGAGTCAGTTGTGGAAAATGTGTACAGGTGTGTGTGTGTGTGTGTGTGTGACTGCATGTGTATGTAAGGTTGGATGGGATTTAAGTGCCTATGGAAGTGCAAAACTGTAGGACTCTAGTGATGTAAATTGTCTGTAGCACCACTCTGAAGTAATTTTTGGACCATATACTCTATAAAAGGAAACAGAACCATTAGCTTTTATCTACTCCAGGACAAAAACTAGGATCCAAGAAGCCCTATTGAATCCAGCCAAGACTGATGAGACACAGGCGCGGGAGCTTGAGTCTAAACATGCATGTGCACCTGCACTGTAGTCACAAGAGCTGAACCTAACAGTTCCCCATTAAGGGGACATTATGTATTGCTGAAACCTCTTCACTGATGACTGCGGTGTGTGTAGGATGTGATCATTTCAAGATGGCCTCTGAGAGCAGCAGGTGGGAGAGTCAGACAGGACCAGGCATGGCGGGGTACTACGAGTCCACGCTACCCATCTAGCTGACTGTGTCAGCAGAAGATAAGGCAATGCAAAATGCAGTGCAATAGGACACAGACGACTACCTGTTTTGTTGATCTTTATTTTAATAAAATTCCTCCAACTCAGCCAGCACTGGTAGCTCACATTTATAATCCTAGCTACTCAGGAGTCTGAGATCTGAGGACTAGAAATTCAAAGCCAGCCTAGGCAGGAAAGTCTGTGAGACTCTTACCTCCAATTAACCACCAAAAATCCAGAAGTGAAGCTGTGGCTCAAGTGACAGAGTGTCAGCTTTGAGCAATAAGACTCATAGACAGTGCCCAGGCCCTGAGTCCAAGGCCCAGGACTGGCAAAAGAAAAAAAAAAAAAAAGACAGGTAACAGACCCACCATCAATGACAAAACCACCCGGTATTCAGAGGGGCTGACGTATTTCTGGATACTATTTTGTGTTCTAGAGTTCTGCACAGTGTTAGGAGCCTCTCTGTATAAATGCTCACCATTGTACCTAAAAGCAGTGCTTTCAATAATCCATTCATTTGCTGTCATTGAACAAATAAGTAGGACGGATCTGTTTTTAACAAAATAGGAAGACTTACATAATTTTTTAAAAACCCGACAAACAATTCAATTTCACAGTAAGAATTCACCTATCCCTCTGAAAAAGTGCTGATTCCTTTTTATTAGGACCACTGACACTTGCTGTGAATTCTAGAAACACCTGGTAAGAAAAAGGGACTTTGGCTCAGGGCCAGTGGCTCCCATCTGTAACCTGAGCTACTTAGGAGCTGCCATCTGAGGGTTGTGATTCAAAGCCAGCCTGGGCAGTAAAGTCCTTGAGTCTCTTATCTCCAAGTAGAAGTAGAGCCATGGCTCACGTGGCAGTCCACTAGCCTCGAGGCTATAGGCTCAGGGACAGCACGCAGGCCCTGAATTCCATCCCCAGAAGAGCAGCATAGAAAGAAGAGGGGACGTGGAGAAATAAGGCCTCACAGAAAAGACCAGATACACTGAACGTGGAGGTGGGAGAGGCCTGTCTTGGGGAGAGGCGAGGCAGGGGGAGGGGAGTCCTTACCTTACCACACTGCTTACATTTCCCCTCCTGCCGGCGTCTGTGCACCCAGTGATGTCGGACAAAATTCTGTGGGAACACAAAGTTCAATGAGCGTGATTCCGTTGTCAAACCTCGAGTTGCGTGTCAGTGCTTAAGATCACAGAGCTGTAAGTACTATAACCTGAACCTAGACAAGCACAAAATCAAAAGGTATAGCTATGACTTGCTTAACAATAAATATGAATACAGCACCCCCCCCCCAAAAAAAAAGTGAATTTAAGCCGTTATCCCCCAGGGAATGATATGTCCCCATGGTTCATTCTACTTCCTATGTCTTCCCTCTCTCTCTTCCTGTCTCGGGAATGGTGAGTAGCCACTCCCGAATGCTCTTTCCTTACTTTCTTACTAGTAAAGCCTTGTGTATTCCAGTGAAGGGACTAAAGAACTTCTGACTGGGTGGTAACTGTGGCAGGAAAAAGAAACTAAGAACCAGATGTAGTGGCTCCGCTATAGGAGGAGGCAATTGGGAAAACTGCTGCTCAACACCAGCGCTGACCAAAAGAAAGATGGAATCTGAGCAGTCCAGATGGGCAATGTGGCGAGTGTTTGTGCTCCGAGCCTGTGGGCAGCACAGGTAAGGGGTCTATTGTCCAGGGCTTGCCTTGGAGCAAAACCTGCAAAATAACTAAAGCAAAAAGGGTTAGGAGCTCAAGGCAGAGTACCTGGTTTAGACTACCCTCAGGACTGTCAAAAGAAAGAAGAGAGAGAGAGAGAGAGAGAGAGGAGAAAAGATGAAAGCCAAAAGAGAAAGAAAGTGAAAGAAAGAGAAAAAGAGAAAGAAGAGAAATAAAGAAAATAGAGAAAGAGAAAAAGAAAAAGAAGAAAGAGAAAAATAGAGAAGAAAGAAAGAAAAAGAAAGGAAGGAAGGAGAAGAAAGAAAGAAACAAGGAAAGAAAGAAAGAAAGAAAGAAAGAAGGAAAGAAAGAAAGGAAAGAAAGAGAAAAGTATAAAGGGAGACAGAAGGGAGGGAAGGAGGGAAAGAATTCTGTCAAGGCAAAGGGCAGGCCCTGAAATAATATTATACAATTCAGTTTAAGAAAGTTTTATGTAATATTTTACATGACAACAAGACCATAGTCTGGCAAAAGGAAACTTGAAGCAATCAAGTTCTCAGGAAGGAGGAGAGGCCCAATTTGGGACACTGATTGGAAAGAAGTTTTTCAGGAAATAGAATGAAAGAAGAAAAAAGGTCAAGAAAAGAGATGTCAAAGTAAGACACCTACCCACACCTGTAATCCTAGCTACTCAGGAGGCTGAGATCTGACGATCATAGTTTGAAGCTAGCTGGGGCAGAAAACACATGAGACCCTTATCTCCAATGAAGCAAGAAAAATGCCAGAAGTGGATCTGTAGCTCAAGTGGTAGAGTGTTATCCTTGAGCACAAAAGCTCAGGGATAGCACTCAGGCCCTGAGTTCAAGCCCCAGGACAAGCACTAAGTAAACAAATAGATAAAAATACATAAGCAAATAAATAAACATACACTGATGTGAAGGCAGATTGTCATGATCAGGCAATGATACTGTATTTAAAACCTGGGCACCTACAAGTAGATTCGCTTTCATGTTCTAATCTTGTTTTGGACAGTAGGAAACACAAACACACCCAAGGTTGAAGCAGCCTCATCTCCTTTAAAGCAGAATCCATATAAGAGAAAGCCTCGTCTTACAGGCTAATGATGCTGTTTACTGGCATGCCCATTGCAGGATCTAGCCACAATTCATATCTTCCCTTGAAGAGCCCTTAATATATACTCAGTCAAAATATATTTACTTTAGTAAATGCCAACGACCTGGCAGGAACAATTCTCAGTATATACAGACCAAAAAAAAAAAAAAAAGTAGATAAATGATGAGAAAAGAAAAAAAAAAAGGTTCTATCAAGGCAGGAGCTTCAGGGTGACAAGAATACCTGCAACAATCATTAGCACTAATAGTGCTGAAATGCCACTTTATTTCTCTAAATAACATCAAATCAATTTAGACTAACTCTAAACAAAGACCCTGAAGGGATAATGGTCTTTTAACAATAATAAGATACAAAGAAGCCTAATGGTTCTGCAAATTAGTCTAACTTTCATTTTTCTCTTCCCACTCCCACCATTTAATAAAACAAAGGCACAATTTGCAAAGAGGAAAAAAAAGTAAAAATAATAGCTAACTCTTATTGAGTTCTGTCTCGGTCACAGGAGCTCTTAAAATATTTTATGTGTAATAATTCTGTTCATCAGGGCTGGGAATATGGCCTAGTGTTAAAGTGCTCGCCTCATATGCATGAAGCCCTGGGTTCAATTCCTCAGCACCACATACACAGAAAAAGGCAGAAGTGGCGCTGTGGCTCAAGTGGCAGAGTGCTAGCCTTGAGCAAATATAAGCCAGGGACAGAGCTCAGGCCCTGAGTTCAAGCCCCAGGACAGGAAAAAAAAATTGTTCATCTTCATGAGAATTTTAATGTACTGGTAAAGTCTCAGGAAAGGTGAAAATATGGAAATACTTCTATTTTGGTTGGATGATAGCACTCTCATGCCCCTCCCATCTCCTCGGCCCCTCCCCAGCAGTCCAAGCTGGACTGTTTACTTTCTTACCATGAAGCAATTAGAATGTAAATTTCTGACTTATCAGGTCTCCAGATCCTGTGGCCAGGAGCTCTCTCCTGAAACCAAATCATGTTATTACCAGGGCAATGCCATTCATTTCCCTCCAAGAACCTGAGAAGACTTGGGCGGGACGCAGCCAGTGCTGCTCAGCTAGGAGGAGGGTTTCCTCAGCCACGTGGGCCACGCCTGGGTCCTGAGATGGGTGGCGACTTTCAAGACAGTGATCGCAAGTCCAAGAACAGCAGCAGCGCACTTCACTCACAGATGCAGAACCCCTCCTGGTAAAGGAGAAAGTTCGTCCCCCCATCACTAGGTGAGCCTCTTCCTCTAGTTACAAGAGACAAACTAGCTCTGCCTGTCTGCTTAAGAATAAGAGCTGGGGGCTGGGGATATAGCCTAGTGGCAAGAGTGCCTGCCTCGGATACACGAGGCCCTAGGTTCAATTCCCCAGCACCACATATACAGAAAATGGCCAGAAGCGGCACTGTGGCTCAAGTGGCAGAGTGCTAGCCTTGAGCGGGAAGAAGCCAGGGACAGTGCTCAGGCCCTGAGTCCAAGGCCCAGGACTGGCAAAAAAAAAAAAAAAAAAAAAAGAATAAGAGCTGGGGAGGACTGGGGCCAACTTCCATATGGCACACCAATAAATAACTTCAATGACAGGATTCAAAGTATTAGATCCATAAAAGTGTCTGCCAGCAATTAAAAGAGAGAGAAAAGGTGAGTATAATTGCTATTCATTTAGCAAAAACGGAGGACAAATGAGCACTATCATGGAAGTTAAGAGAAATTTTGTACTTATTGAGATTATACATCACCCAGCGACTATTAATTTAAGAAGAGAAGTGTTTAAAGAATTGGATGCAATTACCTATGAGAAATCATGGCTGATTCACAGGGCTACTGACAGGTCCATTCAAAAGATTAAACCAACAATTTCTACAAGTCAACAATGGAAAAATTAGACTGACTTAATCATCTGTACTGCAATATATATTATTTGCTAAGCAGATTTATAAGACTATGAAATTTAGTGTATTCAAAAGGAAATTTTCAATATTTTTCTGTGTGTGCCAGTCCTGGGGTTTGAACTCAGGGCCTGAGCACTATCCCTGACCTTTTTGCTCAAGGATAGTGCTCTACCACTTGAGCCACAGCTCCACTTCTGGATTTTTGGTGACTAAATAGAGATAAGCATCTCACCGACTTTCCTATCTGGGCTAGCTTTGAACCACAATCCTCAGATCTCAGCCTCCTGAGTAGCTAGGATTATAAGCCTTAAGACACCAGTGCTCAGTAGTTAAAACACTCAACACGCAACAAATCAAGTTAATATATAATGGCTCTACCAGGGGCTGGGAATATGGCCTAGTGGCAAGAGTGTTTGCCTCCCATACATGAAGCCCTGGGTTCAATTCCCCAGCACCACATATATAGAAAATGGCCAGAAGTGGCGCTGTGGCTCAAGTGGTAGAGTGCTAGCCTTGAGCAAAAAGAAGCCAGGGACAGTGCTCAGGCCCTGAGTCCAAGCCCCAGGACTGGCAAAACAAACAAACAAAAAATGGCTCTACCAGTCATTCATCATCTTTGATATCATTCTTTCTAGAAAACAAGGAGGAAACGGAGGGAGCTAAAAGTAATTTACACAAAAATTACTATTATTTGCAAAACAAAACAATTGCCTCCATACTCTGATTTTTCTTCATATCAGACGAGCTTTTGTTTTTTGCTAAATCATTGCCTCCAATGTATAACTCTATGATTTGAAATATCAAGCATTCTATCAGAGTTCCTTTAAGGCTTAAATTGAATTTATTCTACCATTGCTGCTTAAATAAAGTTTGAACAAAGTAAATACTTAATAAATATTAAATTAAATGAAATTCTAAGCCTTATTTCTTTTACTAATTAAACCATGTGGTAGGAGTAGTGGGGCCATTAAGTGCCTTTACCAATACAGGAAAGGGACAATTACCAAAACATTCCTGCTTTTTCCTATCCCTTATTTCCCAAATACCGACAGTTTCACACCCTTTTCTCTTGATTGTTATTTATATCTCCTAAACTATTGGGCTGAAATCTGATTGTTCACACTTTTCCCCCTTTGGTGATTATTCATATCTTTTAAATCACTGGACTGAAATTAGACGTTTTCACAGGGTGTTCTTCTGATGATTATTCTTAGCTGCTAAATTGCTGAAGTGAACGTTGGAGATCCTTACATCGAAATGTGAATTCTGCTGTACTGTTTGTTCAGATCGCAAAGCAATGCTTCAAACACCATCTTTTTATTGCTCATCAATAATTTCTGAATTATTCATATACAATTTTCAAGTACTGGGTAAGGAAAAGGCAGTTACTTGTGGGTGTTAAAATATCAGTGACACATTATTTCAGTATTGTTAGCAGAAATACATCACACAATTGCTCAGCTTATTTTCAAACATTCAGTTCAATTAAAAATATCATTCAAAGAATGCTAGAAATCAGAGCCCAAGCCAGAAGCTTATGACTAAGAAAACGGAATTCCAGAATCAACTCAACAAAAATAGTTCAACCTGTCTTAATGCCAGCACTCTATTATAGAAGTGTCAATGACCAACAATCCACACTCTTGAGGGACCAACTCACAGAAAAGAAGCAGAGATGGCATTCCAACCAATGTGCAAACTAATTCTAAGGTAAACATCCTTTCATTGATATTGAATAATAGACTTAAAGTCTCTGAATTAAGAAAACCAAATGAGTCAGTCCTTCTAAGTTTCACTTTCAAAATGTCCATTGAGACCAAGAGTTCTTATGCACTGTAAAAGAAATGGGCCTGTTTATAAATGCACCCAGGTGGCAAAAACTCAGAGTCTTGCAAAATTACATGGAACAAATTCCATGAGTAATCCTTCATAACATATACCGGAAGAGGGAAACATTGTCAGACAAGCAACTAATAATATGTACAAGTAATTATGACATAAAAGCAATCTGGCTAGGTGCTAGTAGCTCGCACCTGTAATCCTAGGTACTCAGGAGGCTGAGATCTGAGAATCACAGTTTGAAGCCAGTGGAGGCAAGAAAGTCCATAAGAGTCTTATCCCCAGTTTCCTAGCTAGGGAGGAGCTGATGCAAGTGACTGATACTTGTGACCACACTTCCCCACCGAATTCACTAGATGAATGTGATGGTATTAAGAGGTGGGACTTTGGATAGGTCGCTAGGCCACGGGAGGGGGCCCCTTACGGAAGGACCCCAGAGAAACCCTGTGTTCACTTTGCTTCATGTGCAGATACAGCAAGGGCCAACAATATGGAACCTGGCAGAGAATCCTCACCAGCACAACTCCAGAACCCTAATTTTGGACTTCCCAGGCTTGACAACTGAGAAAAACCAAGTATTTCCAGTAAATACTTTGTTATGAACTGGCTAACCCAATCTCGGAGGTGATATTTTAGCTGAAGCCTAAGCTATGACAATTAAGTCCTGTGGTTACCACTGTTTAGGAGAGGGAGGGCCATCTGTTGATCTTTGACACGCCAGTGGTACACACAGATATCCACAGGGAGAAATCTTTCAGGATGGGCCTCGGGAACTTAAGAACGGTTCTTACAGTGGGGTGGACAGGGCTGAGCTAGGAAGGGATGACCATAGTCCACTGGTCTTTGATGCTGAAAGGGGGTACACAGATCCTTACAGAGTTTTAAGCTGGAGAATGGCCCTGATCTAATTTTCATTTCAAAACTTCAGTCAAACCACGGGCAGATCAGAGGGAGAGATGGAAACACCATAGAGAAGCTACTTCAGGGGTCAAAGGTGAGAAATTACAGTACCTTAACTTAACCACAGCAATAAATGGGCGGATTGGAAATGAGTTTCATGACTAAAACTAGTAGAAGTGACAAACGCATTCGACATGGAGAATGTATGAGAGCATGAGTCACTAGAACCTTCCCCCACTTATCCCAATCAAGAGGCTCATTTTCTGAGGTTCAATAGAATTGAAGGCAAAAGCAACAATCTTTATAGTAATGGAAATAAAGACATTATTTTTGACACATTATATATGTACATATACATGTATATTTATATATGATACATTGAATGGACATGTGAAAGGAACTCCAAGACATGTTTACTGAAAATTAAGGTCAAGAGCTATCCAACCAGAGTGGCAGAGATAAGAGGATGTCACTGAGCACCAAGGTTAGTGGGATGCAGAGAAGCCACGAGGAGGAGAGGTCAGTGAAGAGGAGGAGGAAAAGCTAGTCAACGAGAGGGAAACCAGCAAAGAAGATGAGAGCGCACACCATGTCCAGACGAATGGAACCAGTAATGCTTTGACTGTTTCTGGGAGACTGACTAAAGGCAAGAACAGGAAAACATCACTATGGGTTTGCTGGGAAGGAGTTCACCAGCAACACTGGAAGAAGCAATTTCAGCAAACGGAATGCAGCAGAAACCTGGTCAGATTAAAACGATTAGAAATGACATGCTAAAATACACTCTATGTAGATAACACTTGGCAGCAGGTGCAAAACAGAGAATCAGGACAACGCTTAAGAAATGATTCGAATGTGCTTATGCTGATAGAATGATCTAGACATGGTGTTGGGGGAGTATTAAAATGTGGAAAGAGCTGGGCATCCGTGGGTGGTTCACGCCCATAATCCTAGCTACTCAGGAAGCTGACACCCGAGGATCTTGGTTCAAAGCCAGCCCAGGGAAGGAAAGTCTGTGAGACTTTCATCTCCAATTAACCACCAGAAAAACCGAAGTGGTTCTGTGGCTCAAAGTGGTAGAGTGCTAGCCTTGAGCAGAAAAATTCAGGGACAGCGCCCAAGCCTGGAGTTCAAGTCCCATGAGTGACAAAAAATAAAATGTGGAAAGAAAAGAAACATCCTGTCTTTAAGAACAAGACAGAGAAAGCTACCCAAAACTCTCTCAGAGGGTCTGCTTTCAGAGACGGGAAGTCACAGAGCCAAAGAAAACAAAGCGGAACACCAACAAAACCCTTGCATTCGAAAAACTGCATAGACAATCGTCTGTCTGGTGTCTATCTGTCTATCTGTCGTTTTTCTTTCTTCCTTTCTTTTCTTTTCAGAGATGGGGGGAGGGCGGGGAGGCAGGAGGGAAGGAAGGAGAGAGAGGGGGAATAAGGATCTAAACGACGTATGCATTGCTTCACTGGAAATGCAATGACGCCATTTTAAGAACGCAACACTGTTGTTTCTAGTGTTCTCAGGAGCGAGCAGCAGGTGCACAATCCTCAGGCTGATGTTGCAATGTCCTCTGAGGGCTCTGCCGGCACTCAAGGCTCTCATCGCCCTCTCGTGCCACTCACCTCATGGGACAAACAATGGGGAAAGAAAACTCCTGACAGACAAGCACCTTCCCCACTCTTCACAGCCTCCACGCCAGCTCACTCTCTTTCCAAGTCTTCTCTCAACCCTCGGGGATTCACTCATTCATAATGTCTTTTCTTCGCTCTTTTGTTTTTGCCTGAGGCAGAGTCTCACAGGATGCCCAAACTGGCTTCAAACCCCTGTACTCACGGGATGCTCCAGTCTCAACTTCTCATGGAGCTGGGAATTATAGGTGCATCCCACTGTTACGGGGTTCGAGGGAGGGGGTTCCCCGGCCCTCTAAGAGTCCACCCCTCAGAGACAGTCTCAAGCAAAAAGATGGATTTATTGGGGAAGCATAGAGCGAACTGACCGGCCAGGGATGCAGTGCAGACTCGGGAGCTAACACCGTGACCCCGAGTAGTGCTCATATTGGAGTTTATCAAGGTAAAAGCGTAGCACAGATGTCGGGGCTTGACGCAGGGGGTAGAGCACGCAGTAAGTTCACAGATGTAGGAGGTTGATGTAGGGGGGCAGAGCCTGCAACAAAGCAAGGGTGGCACAGACGTAGGAATTTGACATGGGGGGGGGTGTAGAGCAAATAACAAGTGAAGCAAGCCATTTACAGAAGCAGAATTTTGGGGTCAGGTTGACCTAATAATCAAGATGGAATCAGCTCTATTTCCGCCAACATTTCCTACCATGTTTCCCTCCTCGAGATGGAGTCAGCTCTACAACAACCAACAAGCCTGGCCTACATACACAGGGTCTCTTTTTTATTATCTATCAAGCATTTGTGGCTTGTGAGCTCTATATGCAGATATCTTTCATTCCCACTCTCCCAAGTCACCTATTACACTTTAATCACTTCCTACACGCTGTGAGCACTCAAGCACTCTTATCTCCACACATTCTTTCTTCTAAGCTCCTAATTCATTTCCTCATCCAGCTTTCTATTGGGTGTCTCCAACTGGTGGCTACAAAAAACAACTCAAACCCAGTCACTCTACGGCTACACTGACCACTTCCAAAACCCATCCTGAAATCCTTTCCCAACAACTGTAATTCTAAGGCAGAAGCTTGGTTTATTCTGGGACATTGCCCCTCCCCCCTCCTCCTGCCTCCCTTCACACCCAAAATCCAATTAATGACCACATCCTAACATACTCTTTCCTTCCCAGTCCTTTCTCCCTCCCACGATACTATTACTTTGAGTCACTGTTATTTCTTGCCTGGATTACTTGCAGGCCTTCTGAAATTGTCTCCATGCCTATGCCTGAGCTAAGTGGCATCTGTGCCATGCTAGGGTGTACACAATGTATCTTGATCAAAATCCTTTACTGCACCTTTCCCAGCTCCCGAGACGAGGAGGCTCTGATGGTCTAGAGCTTGTTTATGTCCTGGGTCACGATTCTGTCTCTGGAGAATTTCTCACTTGTGCGTGAATGCAGCCAGCCTCTGTCTAGAAGGTTCTCACCCCATGTCATCATCCCCCACCTCCAAACTCAAACAACTTCCTGAGGACCCTGTTTAGTACCTGCCTCTTCTGGGCAGCACTTTCTTTGACTCCTGCTTCCCTTTCCTGCCCCCGACTCCTTGGGATGGCTTTTCAAGAATACACTATCTGGGAAGATTTCCAAGGAGTAGATGTAGAAATGGAACTGAAAGAACATTGGCCAACATTTCACGTATCAGAGTTTGTCTTAAGAAGAGAGGAACACATAGCATTGTCGTCTTTGGGAGCCAGTGAGCCGCACTGGGGGGCGCAGAGAGACACCTCGAGTCCCATAGCATCAACCCCAACTCCAGCAGCCCAACACCAACCAACACTGAATAACCAGGGACTAGGCCTCCTCTGCAGAACTGAGGCCCACTCAAAAAATGAGGAAGTGGAAATAAGATGTACCAAAGGCAAAAAAAAAAAAGCCTATTGTTGTCTCAGCCTTCCGTTCCATCGTGGTGCCCCGCTCTCTGGTCCATCCATTAAGGATCTGAACTATCCAATCCATTCCAGAATCAGAATAAGGACAATGAACATACTTAGAGATTTGTATTCACGAGAAACTGATGTGGCGAAGACTGAGCTAGAACTGATGATACCAGAGGAGCATCTCGTTCACAGAACCCACGGGAAACCAAGATGGCATCCCAAATGGGCTGAAATACTCACTTCTCTGGGTGACCTCGAGCCTCCTTCTCGAAATGTTGGCTTACATCGGAAATTAATCTGTCATTGGAAAAGAAAAAAGTATATAAGTATATTAGGGATAAGCATTGGACTTGATTAAAATACTTGTAAGAAAAAAAGATCTTGAGATGATAAAAACAACCCCCCCCCCAAACAATAAAGACCATCCCTTAATGTATTTAAGTCTTGTAAAATCATCACATTAAATAATTCATAGAGAGGTCAAATGATTTTATGCCTTCAACCCATGCTCCTTCATTCTCAGTGATGAAACCAAATGAACTTTAAGTAATAATGCTATTCTACTACAAGTTGAAAAAAAGGACACAAGAAAGAATCAAAGAATATATGTTGGAGGGCGGGGGGCTGGGAATATGGCCTAGTGGTAAAGTGCTCGTCTCGTATACATGAAGCTCTGGGTTCGATTCCTCAGCACCACATATATAGAAAAAGCCAGAAGTAGCACTATGGCTCAAGTAGCTGAGTGCTAGCCTTGAGCAAAAAGAAAACAAGGACAGTGCTCAGGCCCTGAGTTCAAGCCCCAGTACTGGCAACAAAAACAAAACAAACAGAATATATGTGTGTGTGTGTGTATATATAGCACATATGTATATATACATTGCAGGTGAAACCATCCAGTTGGGTTTTTTAAGACTTTTAAAAGAAGAACACACAAATGTGAGACATTGTAAATGTTCTGATGACTATACAAACACGCATAACAAATTAATCTGTGCAACAGGATCCAATACTGCCTTTCTTCTTGTTGGCACATTTATATTTTCTTCGGCTGCTGGACAAAGTGAGTGAAGAACAGGAATGAAGGGAGTAAATGAGAAAATAAGGGTTGTGAAGGAAAAGAAATGGTAAAACACAAGTCACAGGGTATCCTTTGACAACAACTAGCAGTAGTAAGTGAACCCCAATGACTTATTTCATTGCACCCACACACGGAGCCTCAACTGCAGAGACAATGTTCAAGGAGCCACACACAGAAATGGAGTGAGATGGCTGAAAGGGAACAGCAAAAACAAATTCTTATTGGGCTTTCCCTTCCCCCAACAGACAGATACATGGACTGTGCAGAATCCATGTGTGGAATCAAGACTTCCCCAGCCTGTGCCACACAACACAGTCACCACCCACGAGGCCCCAAGAAGAAACTGAAGGTGGCTTCAGACCCAACTGTCCATGTTGCTATTGTACAAGTGACCTCACAAAACAATGATTGTAAGATATTATGGCGATTTCTTTTCTCAGTCATCTTGTGGAAGAAAAGATAGAAGAAAATAAGAGCCTACTAGGCTTTTTTCTTCTCATTTTTATCATCCTTTTCCTTCAAGATGCAACATAAAATGATTCCAAGTCATCACACTTCACCACATTGATAGGTTCTTAAATATTTTCTTTTGCTTATTAACCTGGTATATTCGAGTCTGGGGTTTCTTTTGGTCATGTTTTAATTGGTTTGTTGCTGTTCTGTTTTTTTACCGTACAAATAGTCTTTACTGTAAATAAAGAGATGAAATGTTTTACTCCTGGGGTGGCATCTTCAGACCAAGTTGCCGTCCTTCAAAAGCATGTGTGTGTGTGTGTGTGTATTGTTTTCAAGTAGTTGGAAAGAGAAATTGGCACCTGGGCTTTGGAGACCAAACATTTGCAATGCAACAAAATGGCAGCAGGTGGCGCCCTCTTACCTTTTCTAGCTGCTCAATGCAGGCGGTGTGGACCACAATTTTACAGACTGCACACTTCCTCCTGAGAGCCGATTTCTACAACATTCAAGTCAGAATACAGGAGAGAAACATTAACAGTCTGTCCTCAAGAGTTCCCCGGTGTGTGGGGGGGGGGCGAGGGAAAGGGGTATGAGGGAGAGGGGTATGAGGGACAAGGTAACAAACAGTACAAGAAATGTATCCAATGCCTAACGTATGAAACTGTAACTTCTCTGTACATCAGTTTGATAATAAAAATTAAAAAAAAAAAGTTCCCCGGTGTGAAATTGAGTATATGTAAGTAAAACAAGATGGCCTTTATTTATTACAAAGCAAATTTCAAACTTCATCCTAAACATTAAGCAACATGACAAATTCCATCAGTCTTGACTCACTGAGGTTAACGCCCCATTTCCCATGACTTACACTGGCCTAGGTCATCTCTTCCAAATACAGCAACAATAATAGATGCTCTCTATTGAGCATATAATATAAGCCAGGCTCTTTATTCTGTCATAGTAATTCTGAGCTGTATGCCCTAACAAGATAAGCATTATTCTTCTCGTTTACAACCTTGTTTATTCTTTTGTGCCAGTTCTAGGACTTGGAACTCCGCACCTAGAAGCTGTCCCTGAACGTTGTTTTGGCTCAAGGCTAGCACTCTACCACTTAATCCACACCTTCACTTCCAGTTTGTTGGGTTGTTTTTTGTGTGTGTGTGTGAGGTTGGCTTTGAACTGTGATCCCCAGATCTCAGCCTCCTGAGTAACTAAGATTACAGGTGTGACCCACTGACACTTGTCTCATTCTCCATATTCTCACAGTAGTACTTAGGGACAGGACCAACACCCTCGCTTATTTCTACACAGACCCAGAATCCTGCTCCTGCCCACCGCTAGAGTGTGCACATCAATGCCCAGTGACCCCAGGGTTCTATTCCAGGCTAAACTACTCTGGTTTCTGCCCAAAACAATTCTAATAACGATGCAGTAGGAGCAGTTAATGTGGATGTGATATTATAGACTTATATACTCTTACAAGGACGTCACAAATATTCATTTAGCTTTCACAACCCTATGAAATAGGTAATTACCTTACCTTTGTCTGATAGATTAGAGCCCTGACCTGGGAAGGGACCTACTCAAGGCCACCTAATAAGCCACAGCTGAGCCTCAGTAGCTCCTAAGCATTACACAGCTCTGTACTCTCTTCTAGTTGGTGCCTGTTTAGATGCACAATAAGAAGAGTTCTAAGGGGCTGGGGATATAGCCTAGTGGCAAGAGTGCCTGCCTCGGATACACGAGGCCCTAGGTTCGATTCCCCAGCACCACATATACAGAAAACGGCCAGAAGCGGCGCTGTGGCTCAAGTGGCAGAGTGCTAGCCTTGAGCGGGAAAAAGCCAGGGACAGTGCTCAGGCCCTGAGTCCAAGGCCCAGGACTGGCAAAAAAAAAAAAAAAAAAGAAGAGTTCTAAGATTATCTATCCTCTCTCTAACAATAAAAAACATAACACAGGGAAAGAAACCCATGAGTGAACTCTAGACTTCAAACTCCAAGCTATGATCACGCTGCTCTCTCTCGAAGGGGAGACCGGAAGGAGGATCTCCCTGGATGGATGTTTGTGTCGGGGTATTGAAGGAAACTCACTCTAATCTGCCCCGCATTCCACCAAAGCACCCGAGCCTCAAAGCCTGAGAGTCTGTGACCTGTAGGAGGTGCCAGCAAGGCGGTGGCAGCCTCCTGCCTTCCGATGGATGGCTTCCACGCTGAGGATTGGTGACTGAGCCAGCTGGGGCAGGTCACTGAGAAGGAAGCTGGCACCATGGTTGCAAGAAGGGGCTGGTGGAACCGCAGAGGCTACTGGAGGGTAGATCCCGACATGAACACCTCCTCCTCACTCCCTAAGGGCCGAGTCTTCAACATAGGGCACTGGCCCCTGTTGATATCAAGGATGGCAGTGTTCCCAGCCAACAAAAACGCTTTTGTTCCTCAGTAATGGCACTTGTGTAATAGATCCGCTGACTGGGGTGGATGGGGAAATGAAAGCATCTACTTAATGCTTCTGGGGGGGGGGAAGAAAACATCTTGCTCTACGACTGAAATGAGAATCAGGTAGCAGCGAGGTGCTGGTGGCTCATACCTGTAATCCTAGCCTCTCTGGAGACTAAGATCTGAGGAGCACAGTTCAAAGCCAACCTAGGCAGGAAAGTCTGCAAGACTCATCTCCAATTACCACCAAGAATCTGAACATGGAAGTTTAACAAAATTGGTAGAGTGCCTGCCTTGAGCAAAAAAAAAAATTGAGACAAGCAAGAGAGCAAGGTCCTGAGTTCAAGAACAAGTAATAGAAGAAGAAGAAGGAGAAGAAGAAGAAGAAGAAGAAGAAGAAGAAGAAGAAGAAGAAGAAGAAGAAGAAGAAGAAGAAGAAGAAGAAGAAGAAAGAGCAGAAGTAGAGAAGGGGGAGGGAAAAGAAGAGGAAGAAAAGGAGGAAGGGTGCACATGACCAGAAGAGCACGAAGAAAAATGTGACCAAGGAAGTTGGGCTGGGAATATGGCCTAGTGGTAAAAGTGCTTGCCTCATATACATGAAGCCCTGGGTTCGATTCCTTAGCACCACATAAATAGAAAAAGCCGGAACTGGCAGGGTGGCTCAAGTGGTAGAGTGCTAGCCTTCAGCAAAAAGAAGGCAGGGACAGTGCTCAGGAAGTGGCAGCAGCATGACTTGTTATAGCAGGAGCTGTCCAAGCAGCAGCAGCAGCAATGAGCAAGCGAGCACCACCACCCCCGAGAATGTAAGGGTTGCTACTCCAAGTGACCATGATATTAAATTCCAGTCTCCTCACCATCCACACCCCACCAACTCTCCTCCCATAGATCACAACCCCTCAAGACAGACCACAGCCTGGTGAGTATGATTTGAGGGGACCTCAATAGTGTCTTTCCTCTTCAGCAACCCCGGCCTCGTCCAGCTTTGTGCTTGACACTGCGTTCTGTGCTCCTGTGAAACACCAGGGATTCTGGAGTGTTCCACGAAGTTAGTAAGGAGGGTGGAAAGGAGAACACTGAGTAGGCTCAAGAAGCCTTGTGCATCAACTGGAACCAGAGTACCTCTTCTTTTCTTTGTTTCCCACACAGGGAGTCTGAGGCCGAATCTCTTTCGCACACAGGAAGTGGACTGTGAGGGCCCCTGGGTTAGGACACCAGAGCTCAGCTTCCTGGGATGACCTAAACACACTGCTAACCCCATTCATCACTTCAAATGCAATGGCCCGGGAATGGCAATGGACTGAATAGAGTGATAGAAGTGGTAAGTCTAATCTGTGTGCATGTGTGTATGCATGTGTGCACGCCCATGCATGCACGCATGCGCCAACCCTGAGGCTTAAACACAGGGCCTGGGCCCTGTCCCTTAGTTTTTCCACTATGGCTGGCACTCTACCACTTGAGCCACAGCTCCACCTGTGCTTTCTTGTTGGATAGTTGGAGATAGGAGTTTCACAGACTTCCTACCCAGGCTGGCTTGGAACTATGATCCTCAGATTGCAACCTTTTGAGTAGGATTACAGGCATGAGGCCCTGGCACCTGGCTATGCATCTAATTTTAGCTAAATAATATTGAATTTTAACCAGACCCTCTTAACATACTCTACCTATTTCTATGCCTTTTGAGACAAAATATCCAGTCTATCATCTGATGTTTCCTTCATGAACGTTGCATGACAAAGACTATCTATTTTTCTGCTTCTTGGCTGACTGAAGCTCCTCTTGAACCATGGTTCCTAGCGCCTGTTGCCTTCAGTCTAAATGGTAGCAGCTAAGTGATGGCTTTCATTCTGAAAAAAATCAGGTAATTAAAGCTCATAAGAACATGCAAAATTAAATGAATGGGTTCTGAGCAAAGACCTGTGGGGTTTTTTCTATAGTAGTAATAGGCATGGATTTCATTTCCTCTGTGAATGAAAATTTACAGTGGATCCAAAGTAATAACTTTTGACATGCTGTTTAACGTAGCTGATAATGAGCTTTCAGGAAGAAATTGCTCAAAACATACAAAACTGGGGACTTGGTTATGTTACACATTTTATTTTTAGGACTCAGGTCAAATGAAAGAATTTTAATATGCTACAATGTAGGAATCTAGATATTCTAAATATTTTAAATATTCATTTTTTCCTAAAGAAAAAAACCACAGTCAAGGTTTCTTTCACAATGAAAGTTGATGAAATACATTGTCATTAACAAATCCTTTAATTGGTTACTTGTCTCTTCTTGTTGGTTATCATAGAACCTAGCATAAACAAAATGATCAGAGTTACCAATACTGGAATACCGTATAGGTTTAAAAATGGAAACTTTTTATTAATTTGAGCTTACTGCTTTAAATGAGTAATGTCAGTGACCTTAATAAAGGTCTCCTAATTTTATCAGTGGTAGTAGTCAAACAAATTCATTCTCTGTATGTGTGTGTGTGTGTGTGTGTGTGTGTGTGTGTTCATGTGTGTATGTGTGAGACCTGCAGAAACTAAGACAATATTGGATGTGAGACAACTTATATCTCATCACATCTCATTATCTCATTTGGATCTACTGGGAAGGACCCACACTTATGTAAATAATAACCTGACGTTATGCTGTGCTTTAAGATTGGGAGTGAGGGCATACCCAGCCTCCAGACAGCGGCGAGGAGAGAAGCTTCTGGCTTTGTGCTCTATCAGTTTCCAGGCACTGCTGGTATTGAAATGGAGGCAGCTCTTCATCAAACCCCAGCTTCTAGCAAGCATGGGAATAAAACTGCCACAGCCTAGGCTACTGGGGCCAGGGGTTAGGGTTCCAGAAACAGAGGGATCAGAGAAAAACAGTGTCCAGAATATGCAATTATCCAGTAAAAAGTTTATTATCTAGTCTTATCCCACCCAATCACATTCCTTGGCTCTAAGCCCTTGATCTACAGGTAGCATCGTGAAAACTAGTTTCTCTTCCTTTCAGCTGAGATGTGAGTGCTGCTCAGTTACGATGCACGGTAGAGATGGTTAGCTGGGTTTGATAGAAAGAGAGAGAGGGAAGGAGATGGAAAAAGTAAGATAAGATGAGGGAGAAAGGGGGGGATGGAGGAAGGGGAAGGATACGGGCATTTCAATGACTTAGGTTGCCTGGTTTCATAGGCCTGTGATTTATGAAATGCTTGCCTCCTTCTTCCCACCCAAGATAACTGAAATTAAATGGTTGCTGCCTCCAACAGACTGATGTTTGACCCCAAGCAGTAGGAATCACAAAGCTGGCTGCTCCTTCCCACCCAAGCCCACACCAAACCTATTTCTTCCTAAAGAGGGGACCGATGTACCACTGCTAACTGGAGATCTGCTGTGGTCTTGAGAGCCCACCTGTCCCGCCTACCTTCCCAGCCCTAATGCCCACACATCCAAAGCACACAAGGCCTCTGAGAGAAGACCGGCCATAGCAATGCCCTGTGCTTCTGACAGACTCGAAGGCCAGAGCCTGCTGCTGGTCCCACCAAACACCCAACTCAGGCAGGGCTTCCAGCACCTCCCTCCAGACAGAATGCCCAAAGCGGGTGCCCTGGGAGCCACAAAAAATGGTAAAGACCAGAGAAGGAGCTGCAGGCGGGAGGTAAGAACGCTAGGAGACGAGGAGGCTGGAAAGGCAGCATGAGGAAGTCATCTACTGGGCCTGAGAAGTAAAGATGGCAAGAAGGAGGGCGGCACAGGAAGGCTGGTGGGGTGAGCTAACCTCAAGCTCCTCCCACCCCACCACCCCCATCAACCTCTCTCATCCCCTTGGCCTTCCTGAATAGACACTGAAGAAGGGCTGAGAGTCAGACAAGGAGAATGGCTCAGCCCTGCCACAATGGCAGGAGGATAGGGAAGAGGCCGTGCAGCCCAGAAACCTTGGCCTTAACCTGGTTTCCTCTCTGAAGCTGGGTAAGGCAAGCTTAGCTTAGAAGGGAGCTCACAGGGGAGGAAATGTCTCCACCTTTACAGTATCAGCAATCCAGGGTCCTTTGGGTAGCTGAGCGCTCTCTAGACAGCAGAAACAAGAACATTGCTGCCCCATAATTCAAGGTAAATGAAAACAAGCAATCCTTGATTTATTTAGAAACCTAATTAGAAGAAATGACAAGCATGCTTGGCAAACCTGCTTCACACAGGAGCCTGAGATGCAATCTGTAAATTGGTTGATGGTTGGAAAACTGGAGAATGGCATTGCCTGAAAGTTCTATTAACATCATTTCCTAGCCCAAATCCAGCCTCGATTGTCTCTCCTGTCTTAATCCTTTTTCACCAATACAACACAGAACATTCTGGATGAGCCAGGAGGGTAACCAGAAGAATTTCTAGTAGGCCACTCTTTGAATTCCTTGGGATATCACTAAAATCTTTCTGTGATCATAGGACTCATGGTCACAGGCCAAGGAGTAAAGATACACAGGTCAAGAGGAGACTGTGACCTGAGTGCAAATTCAGAGGTCTCTGCAAAGGAGAAGGCTGACCCTACATGACCCCAGCCCTCGGCTCGAGTTGTACTAACAACGCTGGAGAAGAGACTTCCTTCATCAGGATGTGTGTGTGTGTGTGTGTGTGTGTGTGTGTGTGTGTGTGTGTGTGTGTGTACAATGCATCTGGGGACAGGCCAACATTGCCTTTCTCAGAGACAGCCTTTAACCATCACTGGGTGTCTCAGAGGTACATCCTTTATCCCATATCCGTAGCCTCGATGCTAAATGTCCAAACACCTCAGAATGTCTGGGCAAAGGCAGCAGGAACACCCGCAAAGTGAAGAAGGCATTGTTGGAAGTCCATGCCTGAAGATACGCATCCCTTCCTCCCACCTACACCAAGCCCCGGAATGTGTGTGTGTGTGTGTGTGTGCCACTGAGCTGTGGCCAGGATGTTCTCACCAAATCCCACCAAAGTGAACTTCCCAGGGAGCTAAAACATCCTGCTTACTTTCCCAAAACATAGCGATTGGAAATGTAGCAAACAGGTCATTCTGACCCTCCCTGAGCGAGAGCGGCACAGGCCATGGAAAGGTTGCAGGTTCTTCTGTCTTTTAGGAGAAACTGGGGTCCGGGGGTTGCGGGGGGGCGGGGGCGGTGAGGGCATGTCAGGCGTCCACAGGGAGCTGAGAGGAAAGTTCATTTAACAGGACAGAGCCACACATGGCCGAGTGTTCAGACAATAAAAGCTATGATTTGGACAAGGGGTAAGGTCTCAGAGGCCAAGTCAATAAGAGAGATCTAAATGAGAATGAAAATTCTTGAATTCAGCCTTATAAGAAGTCTACCCATGAACAGCCACATACAGCTAAGGCAGTGGCGGCTCACGCCTGTAATCCAGGCTACTCTGGAGGCTGACATCTGAGGATTGTGGTTCGAAGACAGCCTGGGCAGGAAAGTCCATGAAACTCTTATCTCCAATAAACTACTCAGAGAAAACTAGAAGTGGTACTACTGTGGCTCAAGTGGCAGAACACTAACCTTGAGCACAAAGACACTCAAATTGTGCCTGAGCTTGAAGGTATGCAAAAAAAGAAAGAAAGAAAAAAGCCAAATACATTCCAACAGGGAGAAGTTCAAAGTCTCATTAGGAGACAGACATTGATGTCTCCTAAAAAGAATTGAGACTGTGGTGTGTGTGCTAGGTACTGGAAAGCTAAGCCCTTGGGTCTCCATTTTCATGACTTGTTGAACACAGGTCTGGGGACCCCAGGCAGTAAGCACCCACAGATGTGACCAGTGAACTCACTGGAAGTATAAAGAAGCCATGAGATCTAGGTCAGGGCGGACACTCAGAGACTAGCCAATCAGAACTTCCCAAGAGGCCAACAAGCAAGGGGGAGGGTCTTGGGTGGTTTTCTATATTGCAATGATCCTTCCTACTGGAGAAACTGCCTGACAGACAAGGAAAAAGAAGGCGGGAAGAAAGGGGAAAGCACTCACAAAGGAGAAGACTCCCTTCCCATTTAGCTTCTTGACTTGCCATCGTGTGGAGACTAGGGCAAAATCCTTACCGGGATACAGGCATTCTCAGAATGTGGCTCACCAAAGTGAGCAGACAACAGAGGGAAAATGGTACCAAGGCTGTATAGCGGTTGAACTGTCTGTGTGAGAGGGCTCCAGGAATTCCTGGTGGGAAGGCAGGACAGAGTTAAGAACAGGAATTATGTGATGTTGTCACTCACAGGACACTGCACATCTACAGGTGAGTGAAATTTGAAAGACATAGTTGGGGAGTATAGGGATGGGAGAAAGAACAAGAATGGGCCACTGATGAAACACCCACATGCATGCTAATGCAGATTGAGGCTCTAAGTTGACTGACATAGACTGTTGGGTTGTTGCTGTCCTTTTCTTTTTGGAAAGGGTCTCTATATATCCCACGCTGACCTGGGATTACAAGTTTATGCTCCCATGTCCAGCAAGATAGAGTTCTTTAATGCTCTGAATATGGGTGGAGAAATACAAATTTTAATATAGCAGGACATGACGGAACAAACTGGTAGAGGTTATAAGACGGCTGAAAAGCTGGTTCTAGGGCTGTAATAATATGTTCACTATAACAATTAGATTTATGACTAGTTAACATAGAATAGCAATATTGATTTTTTTAATTCCAATAACCACTGACTGTATTTATTCCTGTGGATTTTTTTTGAGGATCTGTTATTGTTTTATATACTGAGATTGTCTTCAAACATGATGCTACCAATTTCCCAACTACCTTTGTGGAGTCTGCACTTGAAAATTTTTAGTACTAAAAAAATAATTGTTTGTTATTGTTGCTCTATCTCAGAGAGAATCCCACACAGTACAAAAATACCTATGGCTAACAGAATAGATGGATAGAAGTAAGTGCTATGTAGAAGTTAAAAGATGAAGGTTGGCCTTGCAGATAGGTTACATCGATTATCCAGGTAAGGATTCACTGAAAAGACCCACAGGGCAATCACCCGCAAAAATGAGGGGGTCCACTGTGTACATGATGGTGAGGAACATCGTCCAGGCAAAGGAAGCAGGAAGCACAAAGCCAGGTAGTTCTGGAGAAGTCACAATACTGAAGGAGTAGGCAGGGCGCTGGTGCTGGGAATGGAGTCACTAACCACATAGAGGTGGGGCCAGACACTAATGGCAGGCAGTGGCATTGTGTCTGAAAGAGAGTTCGGTCCCCAAACACCAGAGGGATCCTTTAGAACAGCACAGAAAAGAAAGGCAGAGATACAAAGTGGCCACATGCACTTTCTACTGCGGTGACAAAAATACTTGAGATAATCACCTGAATAAAGGGAAGATATTTTTGGCTCAAGGTTCCTGAGGTTTCCATTACTGTCCCAGGGCCCTGGTGTACGTCACAACAGGGGCATGTGGCCCAATGAAGGGTCTGTTCATTTCCTGGCAATGGGGAAGCCAAAACTGAGCATGAGAAGGAGGGACCAGGAGCCTACTAGCATCCTCCTCAAGGACATGTTTCCATTGGCCTGACCTTGCTCTACTTGCAAGGCAGCCAGCACCTCCCAACAGCGGCACAGGCTAAGGCCCAAAGTCTTCAACGCCCAGGCCTAGGGGGAACATTTCAGATCCCTACTGCAATAGCGGCTGAGACCATATGACCCTCTTTGCAGGCCCACACAGGTCTCCGCTAAGGTTGATGTGAATGGCTCATAATTGAGCCTCTGTCTCTGGGTAATCAACAGCCCAGGATGCCTTCAATCCTCTGTCTAGGCTGGCTTTTACTGCGGAGCCTTCCTGGCCTATTGTACAGACAACAGTCTCCTACTGGGCTGTGGCTGGAATTGCCTCTGAGTACGGCAATAAAAAGCCATTTAATATGCTCTTCCCACCGTGTGTTTTGTTCTTTTCTAAGGAACATACCATCTGAAGCACTCTGCAAGTGAAGTGTTTGCGTTCCCCGAGACGCTTCTGCAGCCTAACCTCAGATACCCACATACATCTCAGAGCTAAGCCGGAGCCCGACCTGAGCCAGCCCATTCGGGGCCAACTGCGCACAGGAGGATGAAAAGTGCCTTTCTGGCATTGTTTAGACACAAATAAAAGAAGTATTCTGTCTTCCCAACAACCAATAAATTTTATGTCTTTCACTTGAAAGGAAAAACATCCAAAATACGAGAGCGGAAAGCTAAGGAAAGGAGAAGACTTGGTAAGCCAAATACAATAACCAGAAAGTCACATGGAAATCTTTTCTCCTCATACAAGTAGCCAGCTGGGACTTGCTTGGGACATTATTTGGTAGAAAACAAATTAGATTGGGGCTGTTAAAAGCTACCATCAGAATAACAGAAGATTTTGCCATTAGGGGTGGAAAAAGGTACACACTATATAAGTTTACCCTTACATTAAAATTAGTACCAGTCACATAGAGTGAGTGATTCAAGAGTGAACTACATGAATGGATTTGTTTTATTTTTAAGTACAGGTATGTACTGTAGAATGGCATTTTGGATAATGGCCAACCATAAGTTGTATATATGAATATGTATATATGTGTATATATATGATATACACAAAACAGTCGAGGTGGGTATTAAAATATGCCACCTAGGTTTATGTAAGCATACTCTATGATGCTTGTATGATGAGAAAATTTTCTAATGATAAATGTTTCAAAAGATATAGAAAGCGGGGCTGGGGATATGGCCTAGTGGCAAGAGCGCTTGCCTTGTATACTTGAAGCCCTGGGTTCGATTCCCCAGCACCACATATACAGAAAATGGCCAGAAGTGGCGCTGTGACTCAAGTGGCAGAGTGCTAGCCTTGAGCAAAAAGAAGCCAGGGACAGTGCTCAGGCCCTGAGTCCAAGCCCCAGGACTGGCCAAAAAAAAAAAAAAAGATATAGAAAGCAACCACACTAATCTTAGGAGAGGTCTACATCCTAGAACAAAATTGAAAGACTTACATCGCTACCACCAACTGGAAATCTACAATTCAGGTCTGGTTATGAAGACAGAAAGCAAGTCCATATTGCATCTGTTCTTCATGAGGTATGTGGTGGGGTGGCACGGGTAGGAACGTATTGTGTGAAAAGACCCTAACACTCTGCTAGCCTCTAAAATGCTTAGTTGAGTGCCTTCGTCGACTGGCACTAGGTTGCTGTGCTGCTCAGACATCCTTCTGCCTCCTCTCTCCATAAGAGATTCTAAAGGGAATTCAACCTAATGAACTCAGAGCGATCTTTATAAATCCATAATTCTATTTCCTCTTCCTGGTTCTCATGTTACTCAAGGACACTTCAATTCCCATAACTATTATATCGACTTATCTCTCTGCTTCATTGCTCTCAGCTCTTGTTTCTCTCTACACCCTCTGACCTGTTGTCTTTCCTTTCTTTTTTCACATTTGATCCTCTAGGCTCCTCAGGGTAGAAGCATCTAACCATACCCAGTCTCTGAATGTGACCATACTCAATCTTCCTCTCTGGTCCTTTCCAGAGCTTTTCATGGTGATTCCCTGATAGATGTTGTTGATCTCTGTTTTATTTGTATTAGCAGATCCAAGTTGCCATACAATTTGTAGTAGATTAATCGGAGTGCCAATATATGTGCAAATACACAGACACTAATAGAAATTCACAGTTAAAGCCCTCACACCAACATGTGCATTTATTAATTGGCATAGATAGATACAGGATGGGCTGCGTGGATTCCAGACGTTATGAAAACAAATGAGCCCAAATGGAGTCTTGAGGTTGTCTCAATGGCTCCATTCCCAAGACAAGATATAGCATGTTCTGAGGTAGGACGGGAAAGATTTGAGACTTCTATCAGACTTCTATCAGATTCTTGCCTGCAGATATGATAGCACCATTTATGCCATCTTATATTATGTTCTCATTATCGGCTTACTTTGTGGCAACAGATGGAACTGGTTTGTTTGTTTTTTTTTAAGTTCTCAGCTAAATATTTCTAACTAATAATTTAGAGGCATTTGCTTTAATAAGGATTATATCTACTTAAGAAGGCACATCAAGCTGCATGTGGTAGATAATCTAGCCTGTCATTGCTAGTTCCCATATGTGTGCTATTAATAACATGATTAAGACAAGGTCTTCTAGCCAATCTAACCCAAGAAGATCAAAATATTGGTCATGGTTCATCCCATTATGTGTTCCCAGTTGACAAAGTTGTTTATACACATGCAAGTGCGCACACACACACACACACACACATACACACCATTTTTTTAATGAGAACACTGTTAACCTATACAGAGGTTTGCTAGGAAGCTGGCGGTATCATCTATGTATTGTGTACATAGAAACATAGTGCACTTTAGCCATACCAAGAACCATATACCTATTTTACATCTAAAGGAACCAAGATTTGTGAGATTGAGCAACTTGCCCCTGCCCCCCCCCAAAAAAAAACTAGTTAAGAGTAAAGTCTAGGTCCACTAATATAACATGCAGCTTCTCTTTGGGTTTTATTTATTTATTTGTTTGTTTGTTTATTTATGAATTAGGGGGACCAGGGCCTAGTCAAGTAAGAATCACGGTTGAGGATGAAGCACAGGACAGAGCACTTGCCTAACACAGACAGGGCCCTGGGCTGGATCCTTAACCCAAAAAGAAAAAAATAAGAAATATGGTAATGGCCATAATTGCATTATTTGGTCTCTTCTCATGATATCTTGAGGGGGATGGACTACTGACAACCACATCAGGATCTCTCGTGCAGAGGTGATAGGAAGTAGTTCATTCTCCATGAAAATCTAACAAGAAGAGCTTCAGAAAGCAGGTGCTGGTCAACCAGGGGTTCGCCTCCAAGAGCCTGCTAGCAGCCAGTGTGAAACCTTCCTCTTAAGGGTCCTAAAAAGAAAAAGGGAAGGCAAACATCCCAGATATCTAAATGGCAAAGTTAGCCTGGTGACAAATTGCTGTGCATGCAAGCCTCCCACTCAACAAGCACATCACTGAACTCATTCTTTCTACTCAGTGCATTTTTTCTTAATGTTGGAGACTTAAGAGACAATGCAATAGGAAAAGCCCCTTTGCTAAATAGAAGCTATGTTTCAGGGGTGGAGACAGACAGGCAAATAAGAGGGGAAGTAGATGGTGAAGTATGAAAGAAAAGTAGAAAAGATAGGGAAGGAACAGAGGCAAGGGGCAATCTGACTTGAGCAGAACTGGTTGCTTTAAACCTTACGAGACCTGGCCTAAATGACAGAGACATAGTCAATGACGCTCAGACTTCCAAACCTTGTCTACTCTTTTGGTGTTCAGTATCTTGGGTCCACTTTTCCCTTGAACAGAAATGATTAGAGTGGCTGACATTACTGAGTATGATCTGCCAGGCAGCTGTTATTTGTGCCTCAACTCATTTCATTGTTACCAAAACATAAGATGCAGATTACAATCTACATCTTAACAGCTGCCAAACT
Source organism: Perognathus longimembris pacificus (assembly GCF_023159225.1). Lineage (NCBI taxonomy): Eukaryota > Metazoa > Chordata > Mammalia > Rodentia > Heteromyidae > Perognathus > Perognathus longimembris. The sequence continues at coordinate 141,855,369 of NC_063162.1, forward strand.
CCGAGTTGAAGAGGTTAGAATGATGCCACTAGGACACAGCTCGAAGCCCAGAAATCTCAGAGTCTGGATTGGAAGGAAGAGGTCATTTCATCCCAAAGCCCACACACTTCATCAGCACCCACCCCTCCTCAAATGTAGACTTCAAAGACTGCAGGCTCCTCCATTTCCTGGTGTTTAAAAATCATGTTCCTTCCAAAATGTGTATCCGCCTGGTCTCTGGGGCAGATAAAAACAGTAAAAGGCTTTTAGGAACGCAAAGCCAGGGCTGGGAATGTGGCTTAGTGGTAGAGTGCTTGCCTAGCATGCATGAAGCTCTGGGTGTGATTCCTCAGTATCACATAAACAGAGCCAGAAGTGGTGCTATGGTTCAATTTTAGAGCCCTAGCCTTGAGCACAGAGAGCCTCAAGGACAGTGCCCAGGCCCTGTGTTCAAGCCCCAGGACTGGCAATATCAGCTTTGAGGTCAATAGTAGTTTGGAGTGACTGAGGAACAGTAAGAATAGTGTCTAAACTCCACTGCTCTGGTCCCTGGAACTGGTGAACATCAGACAAAGGCAAAGCAGTTTTCTGCACCTGACATGCAAACTCAAGGCGGAATCAGATGCAAATTATCTTTATTATTAAGTAACCGGACCATATAATATTCAATAACAGCAGAACTGCCTTATATAAACACCCACCCACACATCAACACACAAATGCATCAAGACTGTCACCACAGATGAAATGACAATTACTTTCAGAGGTTCCAACTCTGAAGAATAAAATAGCACACACACACACACACACACACACACACACACACACACACACATTTTTGGCTCAATACTAAAAGGCACAATAATACTATAAAGGCAAAAGAATCACACAAAGATGGAGAAGAAGATACAGAGCTCTGACGGTGCTTGAGTCTGCCTGAGACTTGTCTTCCCATTCCCTTTCTGTGCGTGTGACCTGCCTAGAACGCTCACCTGGCAGAATTGTCACCATGACAGTGACCTATGATGGAGAGTGTGAGTCCTGGCCAAATGGCCAAGCATCATGGGAGTATTTCTCAAATGATTTTCCACAGAATACCAAGCTCTTGGATGCCAAGGGGTGTTCTGAGAAGAAAATAAAGGGTTCCATAATACTCGCTCCCCTCAAAATTAGCAGGAAATCCTGTAGAGCTTCTCTGAACTTCAAACACTTTTAACGGTAGTTTAAAGGAGAAGAGTGGAGCACATTTTATTGTATAATACCCCATGTTACTTTTATGAATGGGTCACTCAATGTCCCCCCACCCCCCGAATATAACTTGGAAAAAAAATGGACTGTAGTAAATACTGGTGCTGTTCATCGAGGTCACCCAGGAGGAACAGCATGTTTGCCATCCCAGGCTCCTTATCCTACATTTCAGATTACTATCTCTACTGTATAAAGTAAGCAGAATTAGTGAGATATGCTCCTTCCATAGGCAAACAGCATTCTGTAGTAAATAAAAACAACCATGCCAGCTGAGACGGTTAGAATGGCTGGCAGGACTGACAGCCTGCTGTGCTCTGATATCCTAGCATTCACATGGATGCCCAACGATGCAGCCCGACATACAAAGGGCCACATCCTTTCCACCCAAGGCAGGCTGCACTCTCTCCCTCCACGCATATCCCCCTTATTAGGAAGTCAGTTGCCAAGATTCTATCCATGGAAAAGCTGTCTTGCTATCTTCCTGGTACTATTGTTGGCAGCTCTGCTTTCCCTGCGCCATCTTGATTCGTAGATCTTCATTATTCTAAGGGGGAGGGGGATAGCTTCTGGCCAACTGAGAGTCCCTGGAAGTGTTGGCTCTGGGCTCCCATCGAAACAACACCACATGGTAGCTTGGCCTCCAGGGCTCTTCTGACCCCACAGGCAGTGCCCTCCAACAGTCTGCAGCCAGCTGAACCAAGCTGCCATCCCGGGTGCGGGACACCCATCTGCTATTGGCAGATAAGGCACAAAGGCCTCAGTATCAGGGTGAGACACAATCAATCCAAACATTAGGCTTGGTAAAAGCCAAGTTCAACAAAGCTACTAATTAGCTCATCTCACTTAATGGCCAAATGAAAGGACAAGAGACGAGGAAGGGGAACATGAATACATGTGAATTTAATTCCTCCAACAATTGTGATAGGTAAGCCTGACTAACCATCCCTACTTTACAGAAGAGCCCCGGACTTTAGAGAAGCGGAGGAGAGCTTGGATTGTGCGTGTGTACGTGTGTGCATGCGTGCAACTGTTACTGGGACTTGAACTCCAGGCCTAGGCACTGCCTCTTAAGTTTTTCACTCAAGGCTGGCACTCTACTACTTGAGCTACAGCTCCACTTCTGGCTTTTTAGTGATCAGTTGTAGATAAGAGTCTCACAGATGTGTCTGCCTGGGCTGACTCGGAACTACAGTCCTCAGGTCTCACACTCCTGAGGAGCCAAGATTACAAGGTGTGCGCTCCGGGCACCTGGCTCGGAACTTGGATTTTTATTGAGTTAAGTTCTGTTGCCCCTAGATTGGCATGAAACGTGTCCATCCTCTTCCTCAATAAAGCTAGTCAAGGACATTAAAAGACCCTTTAGAATTAAGATGGGGTGCTGCAGGCATAGGTGGACTTTTCCAGCAAATATTACCTATGAAGAAAAGATGAAAGCAAAGTGGAAGCAGGACATGTTCATCTGCCCATAAAAAAGTCGATGACATCAGCAGATTTAAAAATAGAGGACTATATCTGGCAAGAGCAGTCTGAAAGTCTGACAGCAGCGGCGTCTCCCTCTCACACAACCTACGTGCTCACTCACCTCGCCATCCAACCTCCTCTGTCAGCGGCAGGCACCCACCCACCTTGCTGTCCACTTCCCCGGGGCCATGGCCCTCTCCACCCAACTCCTCCAGGCTGCTTTAACTGGCCCCCGTGCATGCACCTGCGAGCCTGGGGGTGAGGGAATACCCTCACAAAACAGACATGGTGGTTGCTTGTGCCTTATATTAGTGGCACAAGGTATGAGCTGTCCATCAGTTGCTTGCTAGCACTGTTCTAACCGAAGACCACAAGCCGGGGGACTCCCAGCCACAGAAACGGCACCAGATGCTGGTGGCGACATGGGTATTCTGAGCTCCTCAGGAGGCTGAGCTAGGAAAGGCCATGGTTCAAAAAGAGCCCAAGGAGAAAAGTCCATGAGACTCTAACTCTAGCATGAAGCCAGGAGAAGAAGTGTGGCTCGAGTAATAAAGTGCTGTACCAGCTTTGAGCAAAACAGCTGGGAGAGAGAGAGACAGACAGACAGACAGACAGACAGACAGAGACAAAAACAGGAAGAAAAAAGATAGAAACAGACAAACAGAGAAGGGCCTTGAGTTCAAGCCCCAGTTCCAACACAAAAGAAAACAAGTAAAGCAACAGACAAGTGTTCTACTACAGCCCTGGACTGTAGTCCTCCAAAACGGAGGTGTGGACTGGGTGAACAATCTGTTGAGCGTTGCGAGAAAGAAGGTGCCGCACCTCTCCCTAAGGTCCTGATGGCAGTCACAATCCTCAGCATCCTTTCGCCCGTGACAGGACCATGGCAGTCCCCACTGTTGTCATCACACTGCCTCTTTCTCTGCATACGTACCCACCAAGGTCATCCTCTCTTCCCATAGGACACCTGTCATATCCGGTTAGGGCTGACACTGCTCTAGAATGACCTCATTCTAAATAATTAACCTCTGCAACAACCCTATTCTTGAATAAGACCACATTCTGAATGGCCCTGAACATCAGCATATCAGTCTGTCTTTTGGAGCATACACCTGCACCCAGTCAGTCTGCTGTTACCACCAGGGGCACAGATCAGGCTTTGGTGCTCGCTCCCGATACTCTTTGATGAAGTCGAGCAGTGGCTCTCTTCCCAGACAGTGCACAGTCTCTGCAGAGACGGGTTTGTTACCTTCCAAAGCACACCCTTTCCTACTCTACCCACTGGAGATTCTGCCATGGCAGATCTCGACTCTGAGCCAAGAAAAACGAGAATGAAAACAGGCCCCAGTGGTTCATGAGGGTAATCTTAGCTACTTAGGAGGTTGAAACTGTGAGGATCATGGTTCAAGGCCCTATCAGGCAGGAGATTCTCTGCTCACCCCCTTTTCTTTCAATGAGAAGCTGCATATGGTGGTACATGCCTGTTATTTTAGCAAGTGCAAGGATCTATGTTCAAGCCCCCACCCAATTAATGTATAAACATAAAAGAAAATGAAATAATGTCATTTGTGGAAAAACGGATGGAACTGGAGACCACCATGTTGGTTGGGTGAGATAAGCCAAATTTTTTAAGCTAGAACCTAGAACTAAAAGAGAGCCATAACAGATATATACTTGCATACATGCACACACATATATAACATATATATATATATATAACATATATATATATATATATAGTATATGCACACAAAACCAGGGAGAACACGATTATTATTTTGGGACCATTTGAAGGATGCACCAGAAAGAGGGGTAGGAAAGAGAATGATGGAGGGTAAATAATATAAAAACATATTTTGCTATAGATGAAGATGGTACAGGAAAATCTCACTGAAAGCTGTTGAATAATAGTGGTAGGAGGAATAGCAAAAAGAAAGGTCAATCAGACTAGAGAAAACACACATGTGCATTTTATAATATGTAATATATATATATGTACTTTTAAAATATATGCACTTTGCCCCAATTTTTGAGATGAGATCTTGCTTTGTGCCTGGATTAGCCTGGACTGTGATCCATTACTTAGTTTCCCGCATAGCTGGAATGACAGGATATGCCACCACACCTGGCTTTTTCTTTTGAGCTGGGCTCTCAGGAATGCTTTTACCTATGCTGGCCTAGAAACACGAATTTCCTCAATCTTCGTCTATCGTGTGGCTGAGATGTCAGGTGTACACCACTACACTCAGTCATTTATTATTATTACTTGAAATAGAGTCTCACAAACTGTTTAGGCTGATCTTGAACCACAGTCCTCCTGGTATCTATTTTCTCCCACTAGGACATAAGACTGTGTGTTGGCTGTCAGCACCCACTATATGGTGAGGTTGTCACTTACAGTCAACGATCTGTCCCTCTCAACACTGCCTGAAGCACCTTCATGCTGGGACCTCAGCCCCCACATACCGAGTGAATAGATGAATCAAAATCCACATCCGAATAAATGTCACCAAACCACAGCACCTAGCTGGAATTGTACTTCAGGTTTTTTCTTCCTTGCGAACAGGCTGCCATATAACAATGCTTTTCCATATCCTTGTATTTTTCTCTCTAAACTGAAAAAAGAACCAGTGACTAATTTTTGGAAGTATTGCTGATTTGGGAACATATTTGACTCCATTAAAATATCTGTCCATGCATATTTTACAGTAATAAATGCTGCCACTTGAGAGAATCAGAGAAGAGGAATGATGTTTCACGTCACGTGGATCCACTTTGAAGCACCGGAGCAAATGGTTTGGCTTCAGTACCCTTTGGTAACCGCCCACAATGATCAACCCTATGGTACCAGCAGGCCCTGGCTGCTCAGGACGGCATGGGCTTTAAGTAGATGCCACACTGTCCCATAAGTTAGAGACACCAGCTCTGGTTTCCCCCTGCAGCTACAGCATTCTTGTCAGTAGCAACCACATCCACTTTTTAACTGGCCTAGCTTTAGGCCACACATCACACTGCCACTCTTCCTAGAGGCCCTGGAGTTGTAACATGCCTCCAAGTTTTGGTCCACAAAACAAGGCGCCACATCCCAGCCTATCCATCCTTTCCATCCTTCTTCCTCCAGTCCCTCGTCCATGCCCTTTGGTGCGATCACACATGGCTGGTGATCAGGCTCGTGATCACTGCCTCTGCTTCAGACAGCGTCTCCCTGCTTCTGAGTGTACTCATGTTCTTTTCCCTCTCCAGTTCCACCTAGCCATCTTTCAAAGCGGAGGAGCTCCTTCGCCATTTCCACAAAGTCGCCTGTATTTCAGTCCTCACTGTTTTCGTCCTTCTCCTGTCTCCATCTAGAGACATTCTCTCTGCTCTCACGTGGTAAGGAGAGAAAGGCTCATGTCGTGTTGGGGATGGGTCCTCTTCTCCCCCCGCATCATCCTGCCTTGGCTTTTAAAGCCTGTAGGTAATGCCTGGTTGTTGTGAATTTGGTCCCAACTCTACCAGGTAGGCACTCTTCAATAGCGTCCATTAAAAGAAGTGACAATGTCATATCTCAGCTATTGGGGCATGCTTTCTTTTATTTTTGCAAAATTGCTCAATTTTAAGAAAGCTGCAAATCCATCCCCAACCTGGAGGCTCCCCTGCAGCTTTCCTTCTCGTTATTCCTGCCCACAGCAAGTGAACAGCCCCTTCTCTAGCCGCCTTGGAGGATGTCCATCCGAGTTATCCATGAACACAATCTTTGAGCCCATCTCTCCAGGTTGCCTCCCTTCCTCGCTGGACAGTTCTGTTCGTTAACACACTACACTATTTCTCCAACTGTAGTCTGCAGATCATGTGCAACAGTGTCTCTGAGGTGCTTGTTAAAAATCACAGATTTCCAAGCCCAGCTCCAGGAATAAATCAATTAGCCTTTGGATCAGGGAAAGAAACGATAAGTTGCACTGTTCAGAGGGGTCCCCAGTGATTGGTATGGACAGCAGAGGGGGAAACCCTGTGGTAGTCAGTGGAATCTATGGAAATCTACAACCGAAGGCTTTCTTCCTTAAAACAGATAGCAAGTGGCTTCTCTTTTCTTCATAACAGCCCCTCAAATACTGGAGGGCCTCCCTCCCTCCCTCCCTCCCCTTAACCCTCCCACCTCCCCCCCAACACTCAGTTCTAACCCATGTTATTTAATCTTCTTTACAACACAGTTCCAGCCAAACCCAGACCCAACGTGGTCCCTCTCTCCTCTTTCCCCTATGCTGTTTGTCAATGTCTCTCCCCAGACACGATGCCCAAAGGCATCACACACCCCACAAGGTGAGGCGGAGAGAGAAAGTACTGGAAGATTTATTTTTTTAATGCCTTTAGTTAGGACACATGACCAATTCGGGGAAGCATTTCACCCCACACCTACCAGACGATCAGGAGATTGCCCACTTCAGCCTCATTTCATAAATCTTCAAAGTTGATTGATGTTGTATTTACACTTTCCACACCGATGTAGGAAATGGTTTTGTTGTGGCTGTGGTTTTGTTTTTGGAGGTGGTATGGGGGCTTGAACTCATCCTCTCACTAGGCTTTTTTCACTCCAGGCTGGCACTCTAGCACTTACGCCATAGTTTTACTTACAGCTTTTTGCTAACTAATTGGAGATACCTCTCATAGGCTTTCTTGCCTGTGCTGTCTTTGGATTGCAGTCCTCAGATCTCAGCTTCCTGAGAAGCTAGGATGACAGGCGCGAGCTACCTGTGTCCCCCGCTGCAAATCTGTGTTATACATTTGTAAATGCATGTACATGTAAATGTGTTGTACATTGTCAATGTCTATCCTTTGTTGCTTTCTTCTTTTAATCCATTAGGCAAATCACTGTGCCTCATGGGTAGGAGCACTTTCTAAGCATTACTTCACGGAGTCATCGAGCCCTCCTTAAGGAACTTGTAACCAGTGAGGATTGTTTTCTCCTTTGCCATGGATGTATCCCTTTTTCAAAATCACCACATTGGGGCAGGGGGAGGGGGAGGAGAAGCTCTTCATCTCCCAGATACTTTGTAAATGGAGTCAACTGGGCCAAGTACCTTGGGTAAAGTTATATGGAAGATTCAAAGAACACTAGCAATTCTCACAACTCTGTTTCCTAATGATCCTGCCAAATTCCCTTTATTCTCTTGGTGGTTTCTCCTAGAGCAGAGTTAAGAAGGACCAAATAAGAATGAGACAGTGGATGGTACAGCACAGCTATTTACTGATACAGGTGTGAGGAGGATGGATGGATCTATTCACATTCTTGCCAAGAGAGGTCCAAAACAGAGCACCATGGAGAGGGCCAGGAACAGACAAGAGGGAAAAAAGTATAGAGACAAGGTAGGTGCCCGTCCCAAATCAATACATTAGTTGGCAGCAGGATGAGATAAAATCTAAAGCAGCTAAGACTGGCTCTTGTTTTTTGTTTATTTTTTTTTCTGTTTTATATTATCTGATATCCCAAGACGAGTGTTTGTGCAATTAACTAAGACCCTAATGTTAATTCATTATTTATAGCACTTTAGTCCAAACAGCTGAGCTTCTCATGGATTTGGTTAATTTAATCAAATTCAGCACGATTATGCTTTAATTAAAAATACATATGCATAAAGTTGAAATGATGATATTTAAGCCAATTGAATTTACCATGATATGAGAAGAGATGCACAGGATTAATTAGAGATCTGAGCAGGAAGCAAAATTAACAATAATTTAACCTTACAATCTTTTTTTTTCTCTGTCTAGAAGGTAGCCAAGTCCAAAGGTCATGAATTCTCAATGTCACACAGTGAGTGGTAACCGTGACATTCAAATCCTTACTTCAGATCCGCAGTCTGTTCATCTGGGCCCCTCCCTGACCTTTTCCTACTCCTGATTATGCTCAAACAACCCCCAGGTTTCCCCCAAGTCTCAAAGTTTTTCCAAACAAAACCTATAACCTAGGAGGACCAAACTGCTAAAGCAACATACAGGTCTTGGCTCAGAGCCCTCACCATTTCAACAGCCTGGTCCAAGTCTTTGGGTGCGTGCGTGCGTGCGTGCGTGTGTGTGTGTGTGTGTGTGTGTATGTGTGTGTGTGTGTGCACATATACATTTGAGAAAAACTCAATTGCTTTGTCCTTAGTTATTAACAGAAACATATTCACTTACAAGTTAATATCCTACGTTCTGCTCCAAACCCTTTCTTCCATATAACAAACCGAACAAAAACTTATAACATACAGTGTCAATTATGATGCCAAAGCATCCTGTCTCTGAAAAAGGCTAAGAAAGAATACGTCTTTCTTCTTTACTGTTCTATGTTCCTCGTGACTCTCTGTTTTTTTAGGGCAATAATTTTTACACTATGCAAAAATTGTTATGCTCACTTTCTCAATATAATTTACTACACCATCACCAGCCATTCTGCACAGAACCTAAAGAGAGTTTTAAACCTGAAGCAAATCATTCTAAACAGAGACTCCAGGTGAATTTTAATAAGCAAGGTTGGCCTGATTGTTGAGTGTTCTTCTCATCTCTTGAACTTTATCCTTCTGATTATAGTCCGGATTATTTTTCAAGCCCATACCCACCCCTACCACAGCTCTTTCCAGGTTCCCCACCAGCATCTCTGCCTGCCCGCCCCCCCGAATTCCTACAAAGACATCACCCCCCTCTCTCTCTCCCCACACCATCCTGGGCCTACTCCCTTCCCCTCTGTAAGCACCATCCACGCACTCTTTCATACCCTCTCCCTCTCCCTCCCCTCCAACAGGTCATCTTAAAGCAGCAAGGTCTGGCCCCCACACAATCAAACCCTAAAGTCACTGAAATTGACAACCTGGAAGCAGTGTTAACTTGACACATGCTGGGTGAACCTTGAAAGGATCTGGGGAAGCTTTCCATCATCTCGAGAAGACAGGCTCTCTTGCAGCCTCCGACAGCCCTTCCCTGGGGGAATCCAGACACAAGGGTCCCCTTGCGCCTGTCCCCTGACTCAGAGACTGTTCCCCAGAAGGATCGAGTGGGAGTCTGGAGACACAACTCACTGCAAATCGGACTTGGCAGTTCTCCTCTCCTAGGTAGCAGAGGTCGCCTGAGACGTTGGTCTCCAGCCACAGGTGCTCCCCATTCACGGCGTTCTCCTGCAAGGAAAAGACCCACCCACTTCAGTGGACAAACTTTGCATTTGGAGGTCAGACAGTTCAAGGGCCCCCAAAGAAGTGACATAATTTTCCCGGGAACCTTCCACGTACTGCTCCAGTTGATCCTATGAATATTCTAGAAGTGTGGAAAAGTTTGAGCCATCGCTCCGATAGCCTTCAGATCTGGCATTGCTTTATCCCATGATGTGATTAGTTTTGAAACGCATAATCGGCAAAGGAGGGGAAATCCCAGTGTGTGAAGAGTTCCATGAATAGCCTTCTTTATGCGGGCCCTACACTGCAAACGCCTTGGCCATGAGATCAAATTCTACCGAAATGTGCCTTTGCGGAGTGACTTAGCTTAGAAGGACGAGGATGGCGTTAAAGCGTTTCGAAGCAAGATTGTTTGAAAACACGCTTGTGTTTGCATGGGAAAAATTACACATAGACGGGCAGAGGATTCCTAACACTTAGTTTATGTCCCTGTACAAAATGTGTAATGAATTTCAACGAAATCAAACATGTTGCTAATTCAGTAAAGCCTCCCACCCAATTAATTTTAATGTTTTATTGTTCAAGCTGAAAAACTTTTCAGCCTCTAAAAGCGCCCACATACCTCTAAAGGTGAATAAAACTGGAACAGTACATTTAATGATGGGCAACAACCCTAAGATGCACACACACACACACACACACGCACACGCACACACACACACAATGCTGTGTTTAATTGAAGAGAGGGAGTAAGCACTAGTCTTATAAAGAATAGGGAACAGAATTTCATATTCCTTCTTATGGTGTGACAAATTATTACATGAATTAGAGATTTTATTTTGCTTTAGGGGAAGTATTGTATTGGATCAACCATAAAAGAAAAAGCCTGTGTCGACATGTCTTACAGGAAAATTCCTCTCATTTCTCTCTTATTCAGCAGAATAATACTGACTTGTGATTTTTTCCATGGAGCAGGCTGTGGGCTGAATTATGTTTCTCGAGATTTACATATTGACAATTTAAGCCCTGACAGGATGGTCTAAAAGATGTGGGGGACTTCGGAAAGAAACGAAGTCATGAGGGAGGAATTTCCATGATGAAATTAGTGCCTTGTATAAAAGAACATCAGAGAGATCCCCTCACCCCCCCCCCCAGCAGTCTGGTCCTACTCCCTTCCCACACACCTCTCTCCATGTGCATGCACCTAGGAAAAGCCATCTATGTGCCTAAGAAAGTGGCTGTCTGCAAGCTAAAAGGGGGGGGGGGCGGGGGGGAGCCCTCACCAGGAATCAAATGTATCAGCACTCTGACCTTGTACTTGTCAGCCTCTAGAGCCCTGAGAAGTAAATATCTGTTATTTAAAGTCATCCAGTCTATAATGTATGGCTATAATAGCCTGAGCAGACTAATAGGGGGGGATTAAAGAGCTTTAAAGCAGAACCAAACGATTTAGAAATCTATCTTCTATGTGAGCCATCTTTATTATAACCCACTTCAGATCTGTTCCCACAATAACCCTCTAAGTTCCAAGGCTTAGCACAGAGAATTATAGACCAAAGGATGTTGACTAGGAGAGGGAAAAAAATACTTAGCATCACCCATTTTTTAAATAATGCATGCATTTCTTCAGATTTAAATAGAGTCCATTTTCTTTTCAGAGCCCATAGCGTCAAAGAGTCCCAGGTAGGAATCCCAGGTAGGAATCAGAAGGACACAGCATGGCCAGAGGTCTAGGTGCTTAGTAAATGCAAGGAAAGTGAAGCAACTTCTAGAGGTATGAGAGTGAGTCACAAAAGATCAAGGACAGTGCCCAGGTATGTTCATTTCAAGAGTTGGGGAATAGTGTGATGTAGGGCCATGCCTTATGTGTCTCTAAGTTCCCCATGACCGTTCCTAAAAGGAAAACAATACAGAGGGGGCTCATCACTCACTACATCAATGGCTGGCCACTTTTCCCAAAATATCTCCTTCCCCATTGGTAATGTTCCCTTGTGACAACTCAAGTTCAATCTGTTCATAGAAGTCCTTGAGAAAAAAAGACCTCACCTCTTCTTCTAGGACAGACAGTAACAAGAAATAGAAGCATAGGTTGAGGACTGGACCCTAAAAGCTTATACACATGGATGAAATATAAGATGTTCTATGACTGAGAGTTATTCACCCAAATTTGACTTATAAACCAATACTACAAAACAATCCCTTTTCATTGTTTTACTCCTTAATTCGTTCAGCAAACATTTATTCCTCGCCATTGGTGCCAGACACTTGGGATACTGTGGTAATTCACACCAGGAAGTCTACTAGAGAAGATGAAAAGGAATACATCGTAATAGCAAAAGATACTAAGGGAACAACCACCGCCCAAATCCCGCCAACTACTCTAGGAAGTGAAGTAGCCAATGATACAGCAGAGCAAGGGTCACCAAAACATCCTTAATTCCAATCTAGGCTGCCCAGAAACCACGTCCTGGAGTTTTAGATGAGGCAGGTAGGACCAGTCAAAATGCAGGTGGTCAAAAGCTTCAAGCACTGTACTAACTTGCCAGATCAGCCATCTAAATTCTGGACCCACCGCTGTTTGAATCCTGGGTAACACTACAAGCCACCGCAGGCTTTCAGAGGAAAGCTGGCCCATCTTGCCTCCAACTCAGGCGCCACAGAACTGCTAGGGCCAGCTGGCTTCACTCTTTAGTGTAAATCTGCTTTAGAAGAAACACAACTCTCTGGACACCAGTAGCTCATGCCTACAATCCTAGGTACTTGGGAGATGGAGATTGAGAAGATCAGCTTGCAGTTAGCCCTTGAAACCATAGCCAGGCAAGTGGCACACACCTGTCACCAACTCTATTCAGGAAGCTAAGATTGGAAGGATCTAATTCCAGGTCAGTCTGAGAAGGAAAATCCTCAAGACACCATTTCCACAGAGAAAAGGTCAACTCAGTAGGCATGATCCCAGCTGAGACAGGAAGCCTAAAGAAGGAGGAACACAGCTCAGGTGCATACACAAGAGGGAGGCAAGAACTTACCTCAAAAATAACCAGCTAAGAGAGGGCTGGGGGTGTGGCTCAACTGAATAGGCCTGAGTGTAGCAAACACAAGATCCTGAGTTCAAACCCCAGTACTGGGGGAGGGGGAGGAACCCTGAGAGAAGTGGGGGAAGGACATGGAGGCTTTGCTATTTGCTGTGTTCTGCCACAGCTATATAATATAAAGACTCCAGGGGCTGGGGATATGGCCTAGTGGCAAGAGTCCTCGCCTCACATACAGGAGGTCCTAGGTTCAATTCCCCAGCACCACATATACAGAAAATGGCCAGAAGTGGCGCTGTGGCTCAAGTGGCAGAGTGCTAGCCTTGAGCGGGAAGAAGCCAGGGACAGTGCTCAGGCCCTGAGTCCAAGGCCCAGGACCGGCAAAAAAAAAACACAAAAAAAAACATTAAGACATTCTTTAATTTGCCTATAACTGATATAAAAGAATCCCTTCACAAATTTTGCTCCTGAGTAGCATTCTACACTTGAGCTGCATCTCCAGTCAGCTTTGCTGATCATAATGATTAACCTTGATGTGTTACTGAGAATGAGTATTATGCCCAACAGTCATTTTACAGTAGTTTGAGACTTATGTTGAAGTTTGGTGCATTCGGATCCCATTTTGTATTTGCGATAAATAAAAATGTAATAGGAAAAACCCTTAGAATAACCAGTATTTTAACTTTATTCATAAAGCTTGGGACTTCAAAATATCAATAGAGGATGCTGAAAATGCATTTTACTTTCACTTTGGTCAGATGACTGTGATCTGATTTCTTTTTTTTTTTTTTTTTTTTTTGGCCAGTCCTGGGCCGTGAACTCAGGGCCTGAGCACTGTCCCTGCCTTCTTTTTGCTCAAGGCTAGCACTCTGCCACTTGAGCAGTTAACAACATTAATCCCAGGAATAATGGGAACGGAAAAGAGCTTGCAAGAACCTTTAAGGAAAGCATAAAGTAAATGTTCACTGACCTTAAACTAGTACACACATATTGGGAAATACATCCTAAAGAAGTCTTAATGGAAAAAAGAAAAACCTGTGTATCTTACCAGGTTCACCCCTACCACATAAGAATGAAACCTGGCAACATTAGGAATTCCAAGTAGGGAAGATGATTATAGGAAGTAACATAATACAGCTTCGTTAGAAAGTCATCAAGGTGTACAAGTATGGAGAGCAGTCAGGTGGGAAAATGTATGATGCAGAGTCAAGCACAAATAAAATTTAAAAAATATACATGAAAATAAGAGCTAAAACCATATATCAGTATCAAACTTTAATTCTACTTATTACTCTTCTCTCATAAAAAGTTCAACATAGTTTTCCTCTTTTTTGCCTTTACTTCCTTATACTGCATCATCATCATCATCATCATCATCATCATCATCATCATCATCATCATCATCTCTCCTCCTCTTCCCCCTCTTCCTTTTCCACCTCTTCTTCCTCCTCCTCACTGCTAGAATCCAATTCCCTAGGGTGGGAGCATTCTTCTTTCACTCTGTTAGAATTACTCTTAGAATCCACTGGTGAATTATCAGTCTCCACTTTGACTGACAGTTATAATACAGATAATTACCTCCTTCCTGTACAGAAACTTTACTTCTACTAGTTTTGTCTTTCTTATATCACAATGGATATTCTCCAGTCTCCTTTGTTGAATCTTTCCTGGTCACAAATTCTAGCTATTGAAGCATGTCTCAGCTCAATTCTCACACCTTTATCCTTCTCCACCTACATTGAGTCTGTGGGCTGATTCATTTAGTTGAAAATAATTACTGCTTCCCAAGTTTTGCATTTAGTAAGAGCCTCTTCTCTGAACTTCAGACACAATTGCTCTTTCAGTGTCTCTGCTCCAAGATCTAATAAGCGTCTCAAATTTTTACATTTGTAAAACCTCTTCATTTCCTCTGCTAATCTTCCTTTATTCAAATCTCCCTGACTTTTCAGTAAATTCTTCCATTCTTATGGCAGATGCGAGAAGTCTTTCACCTGTTTTCCTCACAGCTAACCTTTGGCTAATCTTACTAATTATAGTTTCAAAATGTACATAAAATCCAGGCACATCTTCCTATCTTGTCCCTTCTCTACACTTCACTCCTCATGGTCAGTTTCCCAAAGAGAAATCCAACTCTGATTCTGATACCCTCTCTAGTTTATTTTAGGTGGGAATACATTTAATCCCTCTAAAATACAGTCACAATTGCTCTTCTCCCTTGTTCTGAATGCTTAGGTATTCTTCCAAATGATTAGATGATTCTGTTATTTATCAAATAATCCAAATTCATACAAAAATGAAGGAACAAAGGGTGAACAAAATGCAGCAGTGGTACTCACTAGACACTACAACTTGTAGGTGGGGATGGGAGGGGCACCTGGGAGTGACAGAAGGGGTGACACTGTCCAAAAAGAAATGTACTCTACCTGGTTTGTGTAACATCTCTGTACATCACCTTTACAATAACAATAAAAAATTTTAAAAATCCAAATTTAGTTTCATATATCAGGTCTTCTGTTAGTAGTGCATGAACTTCTCTTTATTTACCTTTATAAGTGTTTCTCTCTTATTTATCTTTCTTAAACATGCCCCATTTCCTTCCTTCCTTCCTTCCTTCCTTCCTTCCTTCCTTCCTTCCTTCCTTCCTTCCTTCCTTTCTTCCTTCCTTCCTTCCTTTTGTTGACTGACTCTATCTGGGAACATCTTTCCTGCTTCTTCTCTATATATCTACCTTGAAATAGCACCTTAAATAATATACAACTCAAAAGAATGCCCATCTGAATAAGACAAAAAGTAACTTATCTATATCTAAATGAAGATGATATTTCTTTATGAAAAAATGAATGCTGAGATAAGATATGTAGAGACGCATGTGTTTATGGAGATAGACAGACAGATAGATTTATAGTGATTTACCTAAGAGTTGGAATAGCAGTATAGTTTTATAGGTATGAATATAATTGCTAGCTCAAGTTCTACTTAAGTCCTATGAATGGGTACAAGAAAAAGCCAGTATTTATTTTGTTTACCTTTCATTCAGGCTTCCTATGGAATTATACGGAGTTCTTCTCTAAGCCTACCGTATTTCAGTTAAAACACCTGTGTACACCTGCATACCTCCCAAAGTATTTACATATTTATAAACTAATTCTAGCTTTCACATATGAGAGAAAACCCGTGACCTTTGTGTCTCTCTCCTCCTGACTTAACTTCATTTAACACAATTTTCCAAGTCCTAATCAAGGTGCATTGTATTAAAAAAAAATGCTTTTTTGAATGACATTTCCTTTGAACAACCACTTACAGAGAATTTCTTTTTAAAGATAAGGTAAGGGAATGTTAGAGATTGGGAATCACATACAAAGAATGCCCTCATACCCCAAATGAAGGCACTGGCTTATAAAAACTGTTTTAAAACAGTAAAGATTACAAAATATGTGCTCTACATAACTGTCTATAAAAAAAATCACAAAGAAAAAAATATGAATTGCCTCTCCTGTAAGAGCATTTAAGAAAATACTAATAGGTAGCACATAATAAGCACTTGAATGTAGTTAGCACTACCTATAGAGTGCAGTCTGTAAAATCCAGTGTTAAAAGAATTGGTGTGGGGGAAAAAAAAGTAAAACATCTCTTTAATAATTTTCATATTGATTACATCTGAAATGATTACCTTGGGTTAAGGGAGATATGACATGCAAATTAGTAATCTACAATTTTCATAAGAAAGTGTGCAACTAATTTATACCTCACACCTATTTCTCCTAGACAGTGTTCAACATTCCCTTTCCATGTGACAGAACATGTATGCCTAGACACACTCATCATAGACCTATGAAGCTACGGGATTCTAGGATTTCTCCCAGAAGCCAACGTGATCCAATTTAAAATACTCCCCATATTAGCCACTAAAGGAATAATGATTCTGTCCTACCACTCACGCATCTAACCAAACAGGGTTCATGGATTTGCCTTGGCAGGGCCTCCTTGTATTTTGCCATCTCCTACTGCACCATTTGCTACCTGAACAACCTGACTCGACTTCTCTGGTCAGAGAAGTTAACTTCAGCCATCAGAGGGAGGAGAGGCAGGGTGGGAGGAGCTGTTGGTGATGCCACCAAAACTGAAGCTGGGATGTCACGTAAAGCTGATGAAGAGCACAGGTCTAAAACAACCGGCTTAGGGAACAGGACTGAAATGAGAATATGTGCACACACACACACATATGCACACACGCACACGCACAGGCATGCACACATGCGCACACCCCGTCTCCCCCTGGCTCTTCATTCAAGGTTTCTAAAGATAAGATGACCTACTTTCATAACCCAGTTTAAACCAATCAATCGTGTGTGAAGATTCTGGTCTCCAAACCAAACTGTAAGGCAGTGAGTGTTACCAACTGCCTAAGATAAAGTGCATCTTCCCTTAGTACCATTAACTACAGGGACAGCAAAGATGATCTGGATTGAGGGTCTGTGTTGTTTACGCTGGGGTTCTGTTTCCCAGTGGGCTGGGGAATGAAGGCTGTGTTCCAGTGAAGAGAAAAATGATAAGTTTAAATCAAGGACTTCAACCCAGTTTTTAAAATGCCCTTTAAAGAAACTGGCTTTCTTTTCACTCTCCTGGGGCTTGCTTTAGGCAATGCAATGGGCAAAAACAAATTACCAAACAGTGGGGACAGAAGGGAGACCCAACCTCCTGCACTCTTGGCTCCAAGACGAAAGCCAGAAGCCATCTCTTGAGTGCAAATTAAGTCTCAGTTGCAGGGGAGGATCATGTGCCATTTTAAAAGCACACATTATCCATGGAACAGGCACACGTCTAAATGGGCTAACTCACTCTAAAGTGGGAACTTGGAATCCAGCCCAGTTGATGAGATTTTTTTTTTTCCTTTTTGGGCATCACTTCCTCCCTTTCTAGTAATTTAGTTCATTTTCTCCAAAACAGGCTTGGCTGATGGGCATGTCATGGTGTCTCGGGGAAGGTGAGAAGAGGACACTGCAAGCGAGGAGATTGCGATGAGCTAACACAGTACACTACATTAGGAAGAAAGGATAAGATTTTCTTGGCCTTAAAATAGTATGTGCCCATGTCTGTTTTGATTACCCCCATGGAGTGGTATTTAGCAAGCTGTTCAGGAACTGGGGGGGGGGGTATCTGCATGCCCATCGATTCCCATGATACATCCCCTTCTCACTGATGGGGAAGAAAAGCTGTAACGAATTCAACCCTGGGTAGCAGTAACCAGGCAGCCGGTATAGTCTGTGATATGGCTGTTCCTCTAAGTCATCTGAAATCCGAGGGCCTCAAAGAAGTCCAACCAAAAACAACGGATGGGGTTCTAAGGTTTGAATAACAATGCTGACCTAGGGGCGCTATGATGAGAAATCAAATAGTGCTTGAAATGAACAGACTACAATGATGAGCCATGGCTGGGCAGAGAGCAAGAAAGGGATGTTCAGAGGAGAAATAGGGAGTCTTCCATGCTGGATTCAGCCCAGTGCCCAATGTCATTTTAGGAGACTCAGGCATGGTGGTGAAGACCAACATGGACACCGCATGACCCCACGAGGGGGAAAGTCCTGCACACAAAAGTGAGGGTAGACACTGGCAAAGAATCGCTGAGGTCACGAGAGTCTTACCAGTTCTAATAAAATCTAGAATGCAGTACTGGAAGAGAGAAGGTACTGGACTTTGAGGAAGAAGCTCAGCTAAGGGAGAGACAGTCCATGTCACTAAGGAGGGAAATGAGAAAGCACAAATAGTCCATGTCACTAAGGAGGGAAATGAGAAAGCACAAATATGAATACATGAAGGAAACTGGCTCCTTCAACAGAATGCACCTGGTGACACTCTAGAGGTACCCATCATCCAAGCTCAGCGCTCATCTGCGTCTCAGGAACCCCACAATCAGAATGTCTCCAGAAGCCCTCTGCAATGGGATATTAAGGAAAGAGCGTGTCCCATTGGAGGACTCTAGTGCACACACTAGAGTCAGACTGGGAGCCTGCCTGACAAATCAGAACCTTCGGAACTGAGGCTCTGATTCCAGGTTCATCCTGACTTGCCTTACAATTTCCAATGCACCAGCAGCAGTTTTTGCATCTGTTTTCTCACTGGCAGAAGTAAGGAAGTAAGGTGATTCTAAGTGACAACCCAGAAGTCACACCTTTGGGCCTTTGAGATGAATCCCATCCCCCTGAGCCAATGGATTACTGAGAAAACTTCTCCCCAGGAGTCACGAGGGCAGAGAAAGCAGACAAGTGAACCCGGAATCAGCTCTGCTCCTCTATTCCTCTACCATGGTCAAGACCTTCAGAAATATCTCCGGTGGGGCTGGGGATATGGCCTAGTGGCAAGAGTGCTTGCCTTGTATACATGAGGCCCCGGGTTCAATTCCCCAGCACCACATATACAGAAAATGGCCAGAAGTGGCACTGTGGCTCAAGTGGCAGAGTGCTAGCCTTGAGCAAAAAGAAGCCAGGGACAGTGCTCAGGCCCTGAGTCCAAGCCCAAGGACTGGCCAAAAAAAAAACAAAAAGAAAGAAAGAAATATCTCTGGGCACTCTTGAGGCCCTTTACTTGGCCCAAGGCAAGTAACTGGAGTTCCTGGTTTTATTTAATTTATTGGTGGTGCTGGGGATGGAACCCTAAAACTTGCATGTGCCAGGCACATACTCTCCTATTGAACCACAATACAGATATTTTTCCCTCCTTTCTAAAAAGATTCTTGACATCATTTTGGGAAATAGCGAAGTCCCCTATAAATAGTAGCAAAGTGATCATTTAATCCATATAATCCAAAAGAGAGAGCTGATGATTGAAGAAGAATGGTCAATCTGTTTTTCCACTTTTCCACAAGGATCTAAACTGAAGTGGAGAAAGGGAATGGTCAGAACTAAGAACTCCTGTTGCACTTGAAACAGAATAAAGAAATCCCTGCTTAGATCCCTTGAATAGAAAAACAAACTGACATAATACAAGGGAAATTATTGAAAAGTACTTCCAGTAGAAAGAATCAAACATTTTAAAGCATAAGCAAACAACCTAAAATCTTATCGTGTATACACATACATACACACACATACTCTCTCTCTCTCTCTTTCTCTCTCTCTCAGAAATACTACTGTTTCTTCCTCTTCTGAAATCAATGCTTCCACCAGGCAGTAATAAGGAGTTATAGTCCTGGCCACAGCCCGGATTCTGTTTGCTAGCACCAATGTTAGCCTACAAAGTATTTGTTCACAGAACAACATTTCCGGACTCCTTTTCTAATCAGATCTCTATATAGCACGCTTTGCCTTTCCCATTCACCTTCAGGGTTAAGTATTCCTAGAGGAAGGCGTTTCCTGCCTTCCTCTAATTTCATGACAGGATGCCCACACTCAAAGGGGAAGGACTGAGAGGAAGGAATAAAGACCACCACACACAACCCTGCCTTACTTCCTGTTTGTTTTCCCTTATCCTGTCTGGCAGCCTCCAACCACTATTCCAAAATCCCTTTGCAGTGAACGCTATAGTACAATAGGAATCAGAAAATAATACTGCCTAGTCCAATACTGGCTCAAGCATGTCACTAATTAAAAGCATTTGCTAACTATTTCCACCATCTACTACGAATGGAAGGTTCTTTACTCATAGTCTACTCATAGTGGCCCTAGCCTGATCCCTACCCAGAGTGTTCTGGGCATCATTACGCTGTATTCTAACTGTTCATTTCTTTTCTGCCCACGGCATTCAAAGCTCCTTAAGGACAGAAACCAAACTCTCCTTACTTCAAGACCTCAAAATAACCACACAGCTTCTAGCGCAAGCAAATACTCAACAAATGTTTGATGAGTTAATAGTTTCGTGGATTACCTGTGAGTAACTAAAACTACAGACTGACACCATTTATAAAACAGACTTCCAGCCATATTTGAACCTGATAACACCCTTTGTAACTACCAGAGGAGAGGGAGGAGCTACAGCATCCCAGCCTACAAATGAGGGTGCAGAGGCTAAGAGAAGAAAGTGTCTTGGCTAACACCAGGGAAGAAGCAGAGAACTCACTCTTCCTCACTGGAATTTCCTACCTCAGTAATGGCCCGCTGTTTGAGATCAAAAGTATGTTTGGAACATTTATGATCTGAACATTTAGATCAAAGGTGTGTTTGAAACAAACTTTGGGGTGCTTCATTCCATTCCTAAAGACGTATCACTAGTCCATGCTCATTCCTCCGCGATCTTATCTACCTGCTTGTTTATAAAACTGATTCTTTTTTTTTTTTTTTTGGCCAGTTCTGGGCCTTGGACTCAGGGCCTGAGCACTGTCCCTGGCTTCTTTTTGCTCAAAGCTAGCACTCTGCCACTTGAGCCACAGCGCCACTTCTGGCCGTTTTCTGTATATGTGGTGCTGGGGAATCAAACCCAGGGCCTCATGTATACGAGGCAAGCTCTCTTGCCACTAGGCCATATCTCCAGCCCTATACAACTGATTCTTAAAAAAAAAAAAAAAAAAAAACAACCCTTTGTGAACATTGGCATAAACAATTACTGTATAAACTCTGTGGTGGTATTACTATGGACCCTCATATAACCCATGAATATGTTTTGTAATCTGTCATCTACTATGGTGTAATTGCATTCTACACTATAGTATAATTGCCCGAAAATAAAGAGGAATGCCAGGAAAGAGAATCCAGTCTTCCTGAGCACCAGGGTACCTGAGCATTCCCTGTATCATAACATCTCCATCAAGGAAGAAGTTGTATCTTCACTTCATCCAGTCTTTTGCCTGACAGTTCATAAATGTAGGCAGCAGTTACATGCTGTGTATTATTACAGAGTGTTAATAAGTGTGACCTATGCATGGTGGTACAAGCCTATAATCCCAGCATGCAGAAGGCCGACACAAGATTTCAAGGTTGAGCTACATAGTAAGAATCTGCCTCAAATAAAGAGATGGGCATGTAACTTACTGATAGAGTGCACATACACACACACACACACACACACACACACACACACACCAGTGTGTAGCTAGAGGAAAAGGAAAACATTCTAATATAAAGACAATAAAGTCATGACAGATATACTTTTTTAAAAAGCATCTATACCCAACTGATTTCAACAATACGTGCTAAAAGCAGGTATGTGATAAATGACAGTCTTCTCAACAAATAGCACTGGGGAAATTGTATATCCATATGTAGAAAAATGAAGCCAGAATCCTGTCTCACTAGTTACAAGTATTTCTAAATGGATCAAAAAACTTACATGTAAAATTTGAAGTTTTAAAATTATTAGAGGAAAACAGAGAGGAAAGGCTTCCAGACTTTGGAATGGATAAAGATTTTCTAGAGAAGAACCCAAGAATACAGGAAGCCAACCCTAAAATAGTCAAATGAGTTCACACAAAACTTGAAAGCTTCTACACAGCAAAGGAAACAGAGTAAAGCAATGACCTAGAAACTGAAGGAAATTATTTTCAACCTACCCATCTGGCAAGAAGTTAATATTCAGAATACATCAGGCACTCAAAAAGCTCAATGGCAAGTAAACAAATAACTCAACATTTAAAAATAAGCCAGGCACCAGTAGCTCACATCTACAATCCTAGCTACCAAGGAGGTTGAGATCTGAGGATCACAGCCAAAGCCAGACTGGACAGGTCTGTGAATCTCTTATCTCCAATTGAACAGTAAAAAGCTGGAAGTGGAGCCATAGATTAAATGTTGGAGCACTAGACTTGAGCACAATGGCTCAGGGACAGTGCCCAAACACTGAGGCCAAGCCCCAGGTCTGGTGCAAAAGAAAAAAAAATAGAACTAAGAGGACATTTCTCAACAGACATATAAAATGGCCAGAAATATATGGAAAAAAATTCAACATCAGTCATCATCAGGGAAATGCAAATAAAAACAACTAGGTGCAACCACACCTCAATCAAAAAGATTAAAAAAAAAAAAACAGGAGCTGGAGAGGAGATTAATAAAAGGGAGTTCTTGCATGTTGTTGGTGGGGGTGTAAATTAATACAATCATTATGGAAAATGCTGTGAATGTTCTTCAGAAAATTGCAAATAAAACCTACCATATGACCCAGCAATCCTTGAGTCGAGATCCAAAGGAAATGAGGACAATGTCAGAGATGTCTCCTCTCCTTGTGCACCAAAGCTCTCTGTTCACAGTCTCAAAGAAATGGAAACCATCTACGTATTCTTGTGGATGGATAAAGAAAAGGGAGCACATATACATGACAGAATAATATTCATCCACAAAAATGAAAGCCCTTCACTCCCAGGTTGGAAATGGGTATGTTAAGTCAAGTAAGCCAAGCATAGAACATTGAGTGTCACGTGATCTTACTCATGGGTGAAATATAAACAAGGAGATTTCATAGAAGGTGATTTCTAGGATGATGGTTGTCACAGGAAGGACTAAGTAGGGAAAGAGGGAGATAGAGAAAAGTTGACCAATGGGTAGTAAGTTATACTTACATAGCATCCGTGGAACCAATGGGTGATAATTTATAGTTACATAGGATTCTACTGTACTGTGCTTTTTTTTTTTAATGCAGAACAAAAATTTCAAATGTTTTTACCAAAAATAAATGATTAAAGTTTAAGTAGATACCCTTACTCTGATGTAACTATTACACAGTATACGTAGGTAATGAAACCTCACAGGGTACCCCTAAATATGTATGATTTTTATGTTTTTAACCAGTTAAAGCAAGAATACATTTTAAAAGAAAATTCATGCTGAGTGCTGATGCATCTATCTGTTATCTTAGCTACACTTGAGGGGGACATCTATGAGGCAAGCACTCTTGCCACTAGGCCATATTCCCTGAGGAGGACATCTAGAGGATTGTGATTACAGGTCAGGCCAGGTCACAGATAGATGGATGGATGGATAGATAGATAGATAGATAGATAGATAGATAGATAGATAGATCAATCCACAAGACCCATTGTCTCAGTTACTTGGGAGCCTAAGATTGGGAGGATCATGATTTCAGGCCAGCCCAGCCCCCTTCCCCCCCCCCCCCAATTTCATAAGACGCCTTCTGAACAGAAAAGGCTGAACATGGTGACCCAAGGCTACCCAGATAAGTACGTTGAGAAGCATATGGAAGATTATGGCTCAGGCTAGCCCTAGCAAAAAGGGAGACACCATTTCAACATAACCAGTGGGAAAGGGGCTTGGCAGCATGGCTCTCAAGTGTTAGATAATCTGCCTAGCAATTTCAAAGCCTTGTGTTCAAACCCCAGTATCAAAACCTTAGAAGACAAAAACAAACAAACCCAACACCTCTAAAAACTGGAGAAAGACTTGGATTTTCCCCTCTAAACAGGCTCATCAGAACAAGACTAAGGAGTTCAGGGACACCATCCTTTGCTTGATACAGTCTTTCTACCATTTCAGAGGAGGGCAAAGTCCACAGTTACCGCAATCAGCCACCAAGAACTCCATGTCTTTAAAGACTTTTCATAAAAAGTGCTCCAGTTGATTTCAGAACTTCGACCTGTCAGTCACAACTTAAGAGACTTAATGGATGTGTTTTAGTTAAAATGTTAATCTCAGCTAAAAGATTCAACCCACGGCAAGCCCCATATGCCAAGCCTGGAAGTTAGGGGGAGGAAGAATGATGGATGGGAGGACCTGAAATGGCTGGAATATAAAGTGAAGTCATCTTCTATAAAAAAAAAAAAAAAAACGGTACCCCATATAAGGAAGTTTAATGAAGTCAAATTTAGATTCCATGATGTTGCTAAGAGTTTGCTGTGTTTGTTATACCATCATCAATCTGGTAGAAACCAATAAAGCAGAGTTGGCAGGGCAACTCAGTGGTAGAATGCTAACATTCTACTACAGATAGGTAGTAGGTAGGTAGGTAGGTAGATGATAGATCAAGCAAGCAAGCATATGACAAGGTACTATTTATCTCATAATTCCAAAGCCAGGCAATAGAGTTTGAATTGGTCAGTGTTATATTGAAGTTAAGAAATTAAAAGGAAACAAAAACCCCGACACCTACACTCCAGTCCAGAGTAGCTCTGGGCTCCTTTGCTGGACCATTGGCCACAGGAAGGCTGAGAGGCTGTGCAGGAGCCAGGTGCTGGAGGCCTGCCCGGGAGATTGCTTTCCTGCAACAAGAGGGAACAAAGAAAGACAGAAAGAAAAAAAGAACATGAGAATCTCATACAGAGCCCAAACGTTCCCCTGGGCTAGGAACAATGCCCAAGTTCTTCTTCCATGTCTAAACCCCTTTCAGCTGCCATGGAACCCACGTCACTAAAGCTAAGGGATGGGGGGGGGGCTCCAAAGATGGAGCCTGAGGAACCCACCGTGGAGAAACAGGGCTTCAAGACGAGAAGCTAAATCACGAGTCCCTGTTGGGGATAGAGGGCAGGAATGGAGGTTTCTTCTAGCTAAAGGAAAAGATGTAGCCAGGTGCTGGTGGCTCACGCCTGTAATCCTAGTGACTCGGGAGTATGAAAAACAAAGATGGTGGTTCAAAGCCAGCCCAAGCAGGAAAGTCTGTGAGATTCTTATCTCCAGTTCACCACCAGAAAACCAGAAGTGGAGCTGTGGCTCAAAGTGGCAGAGCAATAGCCTCGAGTAAAAAGCATTCAGGGATAGCACCCAGGCTCTGAGTTCAAGCTTACAACCCACAGGAAGGGGAAAGAAAAAAAAAAAGAAGATATCTGGGTTTAGGCAAGCTGAAATACATGGGGAATACTCAACTGCTACAGACTAAAAGGCTCACGAGGCCTTCTGTCAAAGCTGGTTATGACTAAAAACCCACATTCACTCGTCTTCTCTCCAGAACAATCTTTCTTTACTCTGCAGAGGACTACTGAGCTGGTGGTTCTGCATGAGGAAAATGATCAATTTGCATCTGCAGAGAAATCACACACGCTAAAAGATCAACACCTCACCAGGGCCTGAGGTAAGGAGATGTAGATAGATACATAAATGTATATGTGTAGGTCCATGTGTGTATATGTGTGTATACATAGATACATAGATAGATAGATATAGGATGTGTATAGATATATGTGTATATGTACACATACACTTTATTTTTCTATTTTTTTCACTAGATTCTAGACTTTTTGGATGGAATATGATACAATGCAGGTCAGAAGAGAAGACAATGAATCCAGAGAGAATGAGAACATCCACCCTAACCTTGACCTGCCAGTATAGGAACTAGAAGGAGCTACTTTAGCAAAGCAAAATATGACTATTGCTCAGAGAAGGGAAGTAAGCTGGCTGACATCCTCATGGCAGGAATAAGAATAGCAAGGAAAGGGAGACAAGCAGAGAGCACCTAGGGCGATCCGAGGTATTGTACAGAATAATGGAAGCTTGATTTTTGAATGACCCCATCAAAAATGTGAGACATTAACAAAGGAGTGCCGAGTTGTAGATTCAACAGTAGCTCCCCAGCAGCGAGAGGACTTTCCCTGGATGGTGGCGTCTAAATGTGGTGTGAAAGGCCCCTGAGTGAGAATCACAGGGTCTTGGGAGGTTGCTGCTCTGCATCCTGAATTAGACAGAGGTGAAGCAGGAGTCTGCACGCACCCAGGCAGATGGGAATGAATGTACACCTGGGGCAGAAAGTTCTGCGGAGACCAGAACTTCCTTGGGCTCACCACGGAGAGCTGTGGAGGGAAAAGACAGCAATTCCTTCCCCACTTCACTTCCAGCTGGTTCTTTGCAGCTTGTCTCACATGGTGTGAGCACTGCATTAGGAATCGGCCCTCTCTGAGACTCAACCTGCCATCCTGGATCCCAGATCCTTAGGCTCCTTCTCCCACCTCACCACAAAGAGGAAAAAACGCAGGCAGTAGAACAAAAGAAAAAAATACAGTGAGGTCAATGTATGGGGAAGGCCTTCATGGAGAAATCTCTGGGAGAAAAAAAGAAAAAGAACTTGCCCTAGAAAGGGGGGAAGGGCAGGTGGTAAGGGGGCAGAATGCATAAGTTTGTTGGACCCTAAAAGTTTGTTGCTTGCTCTCCTCCTCCTCTTCTTCTCTGTCTGTCTCTGTCTCTCTGTCTCTCTCTGTCTGTCTCTCTCTCTCCCTCCCTCTGTGGCTTCCAAATTTCCATCCAGAAATTCCATCTGGGAAGTTGCATAAGATGAGCAATAGACTCCCCCCCACCCCCCTTCAAGGAAAGACCAAGCAGAAGCCAGGAATGAGTACAAGATGATGCCTAGCTCCAATGGCTCACACATGTAATCCTAGTGACTCAGAAAATGGAGATCCAAGGATCAAGGTTTAAGCGAGCCCAGGCAGACAAATCTACAAGATTCCTGTCTCTTGTTAACCAGTTAAAAAGCCAAAAGTGAAGGTGTGGTTCAAGGGGAAGAACACCAGCCTTGAATGAAAAAGCGAAGCAAGAGTACAAGGCCCTGAGTTCCAACTCTAGAAACTGGCATAGAATGTACATGTATGTGTGTGTGTGTGTGTGTGTGTGCACTCGTGCACATGTGTGTGCCACCAACCAATTGCCAAGTATCCCAGAGAGCTCAGTGAGTCCACCCTTCTGCTTTCCTTTACTCAGTCTCTTGTATTCCTGTTTTGGGAGTTCTAGAAGTAGTTGATAGGACTTTTGGTAGCTGCGAGTGAGCAAGCTAAGCTTGAGGTAGCATACTTTCTAAAGCACCTGTAGGCAGAGTTCCCTAATCCACAGAGATGATAAGGGTTGGTGGGCTTTCATGAAGAGAGGCTAGTGATGTGTGTTCCCTTTCCTTAATTTCTCCAAGGCAAATCATTCACCACATCAGTGTCTGCCCCTCACACTGGTTTATTCCATACCCTTGAGCAGTGAGAAAGGGAAAGTAGAATTTCTTATAGGGTGAGCCTTCTTCACCCACAATAAGCCTCCACCTGGGTTGCAGGAGCTTTTCCCACCAGCATTTTCTCTGGTTTTAAAGGGCTCTGTCTCGTGACTCATCCACAGAGCAGACCTCTGTGGAGTCATAACACAAAACAGCATGGGTTTGATCTCTAGCGTGAAAGAGAGAGAAACAGGGCTTAAGGACAAAGTCTTACAGTGGATTAAAAACTCCTAAATTTCCACTGGATGACAAAGAAACAAAACTTTCATCTTCTCATGAACTATCCCTGACAATTGGGTATAGACAACAAGGAGGGAGGAGATAAAAATTCTACTCTTTCATACCAATAGAGACCCTAGGAGACAAATGAATTTAAAAGTTCACCAATGGTGGCTCAAATGATAGAGCACTAGCTTTGAGCACAAAGAGGCTCAGGGACAGAACCCAGGCCCTGAGTTCAAGCCCTAGGACCACTCCCCCTCTCTCCCCCAAAAAGTTCATCAGAACTAGTAGACCCTGACAACCAAAATCTTAGTGAATCTTCCTCATTATTGGAGGATCAAATTGCTCAAATGATCAAGTCAGGATACAAGGGAAGTTTGTGTCACAGAGGATCAATATGACTGTAATAATGACATTGCCCCATTCTTAATGAAATGGAAAGACCTGGAAAAAATTATATTAAGTGGAGCAAGCCAGGCCCAAAGAAATATAGGTTGCATGGTTTCCTTCATTTGTAATAACTAGAATATATCTATGATATTCTTAGCAGGGGGTCATAATCACTAAGTGCACAGGACCACATATAATGAAGTGTTATCAAAATAAACTCCAAGGACTGGAAACAAGAGGGTCTTCATATGTCCTGTAGGCAGTTATTTCGATTTGTTCCTTCTGTTTTAATTTTCTGTACCCTTTGTCTTGTGTATAAGCTTATTTGATCCTTGGAAGGGAAAGGGAATCACAGAAAAAGCAGGACAAAGGATAAACAATAATACTAGGCACTATGTTGCAAATGAACTACACAAGGGCAGGGGGAGGAGAGTGGGGGGGTAAGTGGGAGAAAATGAGGGAGTGGGTAACCATGTTTAAAAAGAAATGTACTTATTACCCTACTTTTGTGACTGTAACCCCCCTTTCATCACCTTTACAATAAAAAATAAATAAACATAAGAAACTTCACTCATTACCTTACTTATGTAACTATAACCCCTCTGCTCACCACCTTTGCAATAAATACTTTTTATAAAAGAAATCTAGGGGCTGGGAATACGGCCTAGTGGCAAGAGTGCTTACCTTGTATACATGAAGCCCTGGATTCGATTCCCCAGCACCACATATATAGAAAGTGGCCACAAGGGGCGCTGTGGCTCAAGTGGCAGAGTGCTAGCCTTGAGCAAAAAGAAGCCAGGGACAGTGTTCAGGCCCTGAGTCCAAGGCCCAGGACTGGCAAAAAAAAAAAAAAAGAAGGAAGGAAAAGAAATCTAAAACCATTTAGCAATAAGATGATATTTATGATACTCAACTCTTTTCTAGTCTGTGAAGAAGGAAAAAAGTATATAAAGCCTTCTGTAGATTATTCATTCCTCATTATAGATGCAAACTTAAGGTTGATTCTGTGTAACAGTAACAGAAGAAAATTGTATATCTACTGAGCATATAAACATTAACTGGGAGGAAAAACAAGGAACATCACAAGGAACAAAGGAAGTAACTTCAGATTAGAGATTTCTATTCTTCTAAATAACCATAGGAGAAAATTCTTTGTTGTTTTTTCTTTCTAGGCATTCATATACAAGAACACAGTTTTTTTTTTCCAAAGTAAAGAAGGAATTTCACTGTATCTCAGGTCTCGAATAAAATCAATGTTTGTTATTTTTCTACCTAAATTTATGTTGGTTGTGAAAGATGACATTTTAGGGTCTGATAGAACGTAGTTTATGGCTAGAGGGGGTAAGAGGTAATGAGTTTTGTGGCTTCAATCTGCACTAATTAAAAATATATGTGTACCAGTGGTTTTCAACTTCTCAATCATTTTTCCTGCTCAGAAGCTTCCCCGGCCCATAGCTGGCAAAGCCGTGAAATGGCTATGATTCTATTAATGTCACAACAACACTTTGTAGGGAGTGACTATAATCACAAAAGCATCTCTGGAAAGAACTGTGATACAAACTGTGAAAACAATATGAAAAATAAATCTTGTATACTGCAGCTTCAAGAGCATAAAGTCACAGTTAATGTCAATTGCCTGACATGAAAGACCTCTGACATGTTTAAAGAATAAAAGCCACCATATGTTTTAAATGGTATTCTATTATTTCCCTCACTCCATTTGCTAACACTAGAAACTCCTAAAGGACAGGTCGCAATTCATCTACTAATCTTATTATGTTTGCCTAGCCCAAGGTAGACACGGCATATATTCAATAAATGCTTTCTGAGTTAATGAATGAACTTGACCACGAAGCTAAGTAAAGCAGCTGCTGATTAGATCAAGAACTGAGAAATTTGATTAGGATGATTTGAATGATGTCCTAGCCCTTACACTTCAGTGATATTCTTTCTTGAGAGGGCCAGAACACCTTCAAAACAGCTCTTTACAATATAAATGCAATGCCAGGCACTGGTGGCTCATGCTACTCAGGAGATCTGAGGATCATGGTTCAAAGTCAGCCTGACCAGGAAAGTTCACTAGACTCTTCACTCCAATTATCCATCAAAAAACCAGAAGAGGTGCTGTGTGGCTCAAGTCGCAGAGTGCTAGTCTCAAGTAAAAATGCACTGATACAATACCTAGGCCCTAAGTTCAAGCCCCAGGACCAGCACCAAAGACCAGGAAGTTCTATGTAGTCAACACAAATGGGTTCTTATTCTTATAACATTTGACAAGGGCATATGATTCAGTGTACATTCATTTTCACAGTCTGGGCATACTCTCCTCTCCATAGACAAAGCCTTGAAGACATGCACAGGAATTCATGTACATAAATGGTTAATTATCCAGGATACCCTCTAATTGACCAGAATCTCCCAGATTTCCCCCCAATTCTCTGTGATTCCCACTCTGACTCCAACTTCACGGGGCTCCCTGATCAACCCATTCCATCTTGCCAGCCCTTGTCCCATTGCCCCATATGTAGAACACAGTGAGGTTCCTGCTTACTGAGTACAGCAGGATTGAAGAATCAGAAGGTCCCTTAGCCAGGGCATCTCCTAAAGATGGGCACATCTGAAAGTGGAAAACTCACCTTCTAGAAAAAGAGCCAGCTGTTTGAAAAGGTATTGTGTATCTTGGTCTAATTCCCCAAGTGCCTCAGGAGACATTTGACACACAACTGTGCATTAGTGTGGTTGTCCTTATTCTATATAGGCACTAGCTGCTTTTATTCAAAGGAGCCCTTGATGCTTACGGGCCAGGCTAGACAAGGCACTTATGAGGCTCAGGAAAGTCGATATTCTACAAGACAGAGAACTTCCCCAAATGGATGGGGTTGGGAGAGATGGGAGAATGATGAAATGGTTGACATTGATCAAGATGCATGGTACTCACAAACCCACATGTTGAATTGAAACCTTTTGCACAAGTAAAGATTCACATAAAATAAAACTGCCCCAAGACCCAGACGAATCCCATCCGTTTATGTAGGGGAACAAGCTGTATGTAATCATTTGAGCCAAAATATTACTTCTTGTATGAATTCAAAGTCGTTTTTTATGATTTGTATATATATAGGTATTTTCCATTATGTAATTATTATTGAAAGAAAGATTGTATTAAGCTTCCCACAGTGTGATAAGTCATTCAGAAAATCACTTTGGGGATTGAATCTTCAACACAAAGTATCTGCATACTTGAAATTATTCTGGCCTCATGGCGATTCCCTAACAGGGGTAATAAATCGCTTCTCAGAGTCAGTCCGTTTAAAAGGCCTGCAGGGGGGCTGGGGATATAGCCTAGTGGCAAGAGTGCCTGCCTCATATACACGAGGCCCTAGGTTCGATTCCCCAGCACCACATATACAGAAAACGGCCAGAAGCGGCGCTGTGGCTCAAGTGGCAGAGTGCTAGCCTTGAGCGGGAAGAAGCCAGGGACAGTGCTCAGGCCCTGAGTCCAAGGCCCAGGACTGGCCAAAAAAAAAAAAAAAACAATAAAAGGCCTGCAGGGGGCTAAGGGTGTAGCTCCATGGTAGATCATGTGGCCAGTGGGCGCAAGGCCCTGGTTTTGTTCCCCATCACCATGAAAACCAAAGCTGCCTTCTAGGTATTTCTAATGTGCATGCTGGCCTGAGCTCTGCTGTTACACACCACTGTCTTGATGACAGTATCTGCTCGAATGTCCAAGCCTTTATACACTAAAATGTATTCATTCCTCCAAGAACACGCTTACAGAATACCACATTCTGCCAACCTCTCTTCTAGACACACAGACTCACGAACGAACAAGACAGCCACCAATCATAGCCTTTGGGAAGCTTGCATTCTAGCAGAAACACTTTTTTCCAGAAACCAAGTTATTTTACGTAGTCTATACATCCCTTCCAAAAGTGAGGTAGGTACCAAACTATATACCTACCTGAAAATATTTTTTAAATGATTGCATGGAACATTCTTGCCCAAGGTTATACATACAGGAAAAGGCTCAGGTGAATATGAACCCAGGCATCTAACAGCAGAGAACTGCGACACAGTCCTACACTTCAGTAACACCTGACAG
The DNA here is from genome assembly GCF_023159225.1 of Perognathus longimembris pacificus. NCBI lineage: Eukaryota > Metazoa > Chordata > Mammalia > Rodentia > Heteromyidae > Perognathus > Perognathus longimembris. The sequence continues at coordinate 141,887,759 of NC_063162.1, forward strand.
AAGTCACACACACACACACACACATACCAAATAGGACATGCCAGACTAGTAGCTTCTCACATACTAATTTTCGAATTGTCTTCATTACCCAGGTCCTGTTTTCACAGTAAGGAAGCTGGCTTTGACTTAGATGGAAGCCATATTTGGATCAGAATGTGGAGGTGAAGAACTTGGCTAGCCTTTCCCATGAACAGCTTCCAAGTTGTTGGACCTCCTTTAGATCAGTTTTCTTATATATAAGAGAAAACAGTAAGCCCAATTAAGAGAGTAGAGGACATTTTTTAATGCTATCAAAATCTCTGAATTCAATACGTGCTTTTCAACTTCTCTTCAATATTGGTAAGTGCCCTGGGCACTTCAATCCATTCAATAAATGCCTGACAAGATTCCACCACGTGTCAAGATGTTAGTCAAACCAAAGATGCTTCTTCTATTCAGGGAATAGGCCCATGGTCACCTCAGGAAGCATTCTTCCTCCCCCAACTTACCTACCTTCCTAATGCAAAATGAGGAACCAGCCTGACCTCTCAACCCAATTTACTGACATAGTAAAAATAAACATGTTATCCCAATACCCTCGTAATGATTTTACTTCATTACATTTGTGTGAGTGGAAGCAATATGGAAAGGATTTGGCGTATTTTCTCACTCTGTAAATGTGGACTGGTTGCTCAATGTTGTCTCAAAACTCCCAATCTCTTCTGTGAGACAAGATTTATTTCCTAAGCCTACGTCACCACAACCACATCCTCAAAGCGATGCGGATCTCAGCTTGGTGTGGGCTGTGGTGGCAACAAATCTTGTTTTTAAAACAAAGTGGTATTTCTTCACTAATATTCTCTTGGTGATTTAATGGCATTTTCTTGTTAAGAGTTTTATTTGAGGAGGAAAAAGTAATAGAGTAATCCTTGAGAGGAGAAAACAACTAATCCAACTGAATTGTACCTTCCAAAATTCATACTTAAAAGTTCCACTCCTCAGTACCACTGAATCTGACCTTCTTTGTAGTCAGGGTGTTTAAAGAGTTAATCAGCTGGCTGCTGGTGGCTTATGCTTATAATCTTAACTACTTGGAGACTGAGATAGGGAGGACCAAGGTTTGGTGCAGCTCAAGTAAAAAAAAAAAAAATTCATAAAACCCCTTCTCAGTTGGGTGTCGGTGGTTCATGTCTGTAATCCTTGCTACTCAGGAGGCTGGGATTTGAGGTTTGAGGTCCAAAGCCAGCCTGAACAAGGAAGTCCATGAGACTCTTAGCTCCAATTAACCAACAGAAAACCAGAAGTAGCATTGTGACTCAAGTGGTAGACCACTAGCCTTGAGCGGAAGAGCTCAGAGACAGCACCCAGGCCCAGAATCCAAGCCCCATAACCACCACCACAGATAACAACAACAACAAAACTTTCTCAAGTAATTGCTATACTCAGTAATACATCTGTTATCATAGCTTTATGAGCAATGTAAATGGGTGGGTTGTGGTCCAGATGTGCTAATATGGTAATATACCAATCAAACAAACCACATCAAGTAAGCACAAGTCCTTGAGTAGAAACTCGGGTACCAGTAGTTTAAGGGCAACCTGCCTAAGGAATAAGACACTATCTAGAAAGAGTACGCAAAGACCAAAAGGTGACCTATATGAGAAATATAGCTAATCAGTAAAAATCTAGATGTCTGGTTCCAAAGGCACCTTGCTCTGCATTCCCTCTGAAAGGGAGATGAATAGCAAGAAAGAAGGTCTACAGAGCTGGGGTGAAGGAGAAAGAGCTACAAGATGGTAACCAGTGAGCATTGAATTCTGTCATCTACTCTGCCATGACAAAATACCACCAACTGGGGAGCTCATAAACAACAGAAATTTATTTCTCACAGTTTTGGAATCGGGGAAGTTCAAGATCATGGTACCAGCAGATTGAGTGTTTGGTGAGGGCCTACTTCCTGGCTCAGAGAAAATGTCTTCTCACTGGGTTCTCCCAGTATACAAGGGGCAAGTAAGCTCCCTTGGGCCTCATTTACAAAGGCCCTCATTCCTCCCCTGAGGGCTCATTGTCTAAGCAACTCTCAAAGGCTCCACCTTCTAATAACATCACTTAACGTTTCTTTTTGCAGGGAAGAGGGGAAGGGGACAGGGCTTGATACATTAATTGGGGGGGGGTGTAATAAATATTCAGGCCATAGTAAACTCCCTGGTGGAGGGAAGATGAAGAACATTTTGCGAACACAATTGACTATTCACTTGGAAGTTGTTCTACCGTGCTAGCAATGTGCAGTCTCTTCCACATTTCCCACGTGCCTGCACACTTTCAGGGAAGTGTATCTGCTCCTTTGGGAGGCTCTACGCATGTGGAAACTGGAGAAAGGTGTTGAATGTTACATCTGGGTCAATGAGCACAGAATCGACTTTGCCAACTGAGAAAGATATAATCCAAAACGGAGCACATTTGGGAAACGCAGCTTGAGAACAAAAATAACCTTAACAACCCTAGCCCTTTGGAACTTCACAGAAATTTGAAAGGATTTAAATACATGGGGTTGTTTCAAGTCAAGCAAACAGGCCAAGTTTAATTTTAGGATTCCCTTCCCCACTACCATACTCTGCAGCTCAGCGGCCCTGCCCCACCCCACATTTCTTCACCATTGCACCAGGGCTAGCACAGCCATCACCGGAAGCGAAGATATTCCGAATAGAAAATCCAGCACAGTGTGGTCAGGCTACCTGCATTCACAGAAGGAGCTCAGAAACATAGGAAAATGTATATGACTCAAAGGGATGCAGTCAAATGACATTCAAATGGTTAAAATAATGTCCTCTAGAGCCACAAGCCATAATGACATCAAGGCAAATTTGAAGGTGTGTGGTTGGAGGAAAAGAACTAACCGTCTACCTTGAAGTGAGACTGAGACAGAACGACAAGGCCGACGTACCTGTAGGAGCACACCTGGTACGAGCACACCTGTAGGAGCACAACTGTTAGGAGCACACCTGTATGTTGGGGGGACATTGATAGCGTGTGTCAGTAGGGGGAGGGTCCTGGGTGAATTCACTCAAGATGAATCTGATAAAGATACCTTGGTAAGGAAATGACTTTATTTTTTTTTAAGTTTTTATTATAAAACTGATGTACAGAGAGGTTACAGTTTCATATGTTAGGCATTGGATACATTTCTTGTACTGTTTGTTACCTTGTCCCTCATGCCCCCCTCCCCCCTCCCCCTTACCCTTTCCCCCCCTGAGGTGTTCAGTTCACTTACACCAAACAGTGTTGCAAGTATTGCTTTTATAGTTGTTTCTCTTTTTTTACCCTGTGTCTCTCAATTTTGGTATTCCCTTTCAATTTCCTAGTTCTAATACCAGTATACACGGTTTCCAATATACTCAGATAAGATTACAGAGATAGTGTAGATACAATCACAGGAAGGTGATACAAGAACATCATCAATAGTAGAAGCTACAGATACACATGGGATGTTGAAAGTAGTTACAACTGTGATATAACAATCATTTCCATAACATGGAGTTCATTTCACTTAGCAACATCTTATGTCATCATAAGGGTATAGCTATTGGGCTCTTGTGATCCTCTGCTGTGACTTGCCTAAACCTGTGCTAATTATTCCCAATAAGGGAGACCATAGAGTCCATGTTTCTTTGGGTCTGGCTCACTTCACTTAGTATAATTTTTTCCAAGTCCTTCCAGGAAATGACTTTAAAAGTAACACTCAGGAGACAGTGAACCTGAAAGAAACCAAGAGGACATGGCCCTAAAGACTATTGACATGGGAGTGCTCTCTCTTAAATGGTGAAAGACGTCTCAAGCCATGAATCGCTTCTCTCATTTCTTATAGTTCTAATCTCTAATCACATGTATAGCTCTTCTCAATTCCCTCTCAGTCCTGTTTCAAACAAAATCTACAAAAAGAAACAAGAAAGTGAAAGACTAGAAACATACATGGGGGGGGGGGCGGGGAGGGAGGGGGAAGGCATTTGATAGAAACTGTCCTAAGACCAGACATTTAAAAAGGCAAATTACCACTGGATACCAGTGACTCATACCTGTAATCCTAACTACTCAGGAGGCTGAGATCTGAAGAGCATGGTTTAAAGCCAGTCTGGGTAGAAAAGTCCATGAGACTCTCTTATCTTTAATTAACCACCAAAAGGCTGAAGTGGAGCTGTGGCTCAAGTAGTAAAGCACCAGCCTTGAGTGAAGAATCTAAAGTATAGCACCCAGGTCCTGATTTCAAGCCCTAGTATAGAAGGAGGAGGAGAAAAGGGAAGAGGAAAAGAAGGAGGAGGAGGAAGAAGAATAAGAAAAGGAGGAGAGAGGAGGAGAGGAGGAGGAAAAGAAGGAGGAAGGAGAGGAGGAAGAGGAGGAAGAAGAGGAAGAGGAGAAGGAGGAAGAAGAAGAAAGTGAAACAACACACTGGTAGATATGTAAAGGCAAATTGCTAAAACATTTTAGTGGTTTCAAATATAAATATGCAGTTAGATCCAAGAAAGACTTGCTCTCCTGGATATCCATATAAAAGAAATTAAAAGTAGTACATAATTATTCATGGCAGCTTTATTTCCATTAATAAGGAATAAAACAATTTCAACGTCCACCCGAAGAACAGATAAAAGAACATATGCCATATCTGTACAGGAAAATATTACTCAGGAAAATGGAAGTAAGAACTATAGTGATTCCAGTAACAGGGATGAATCTGAGAAATAGTACTCTGAGAAACAGCAATGGGACACAAAAAGAACTCACTTGTAAATTCATGTTTGCCTCTCTACCCCACAAAACAGCTATCCCATTGTAGTGAACTGGGAACAGAGGCTATTGGTGAAAGAAAGGTATTTTGTTGGGAAAGTTTACCAGGTGACTCCTCAGAGAGATGAGGGTGTTCCTTCTACGTTGTCAGAGGACTGAGAGTTTCACAATTGTGGGCATTTGTTAAAACTCCCTCATTTGTACTTAGATGTCCCTTAATACAAGCAGAATTAAAAAATAATAAAGCATGCATACTGTTACCTCCAGAGTAAATATATTTAGAAGGGCAGGTACTGTTATTATACAATGAAGGTATACAATGAAGGTCCATATTGGGAAACATCACTTCTTTCTTATTTCCTCCATAAGGTCACCCAGGCACCCATGTAGAACAGGAAGTAAAGAGGCGAGTGAAGGAGAGTGGGAAGAAGAGCACTCACGGCTCTGCAAACAACTTAACTTATGAGCCCACAGAGCCATTAAAGCAAATATTTACTGCCCTCCTGCTATGCACCAAGCCAGTTGCTCTGTTAGAATATGGACCCACACTAATTGTGATGGTAGGATTGGCACACCGACCAACAAACATTCAGAAATACTTTCTTTCTTAAACAGCAATGCTTCAGTATACTGCCTGAGAGAGAGAGAGAGAGAGAGAGAGAGAGAGAGAGAGAGAGTCATTTTTAAATACCATCTCAAAATGCCAAGTAGAGCAAGTGAATATGTTCTTGAGAGGTAGTGTGGCCTAGAACACACAGTTGGCAGTCAAGTGAAGATCTGGTGACATTTACCATGATAGGACAGCAGTTTAACCTTTCTAGGTCTCAGAGTCTTCATCTGGATCATGCACATGCTTCTTAATATTGTCTTGGGGATAAGTGAACATACAGCACTTATAAAGGTCTGACATATGGAAATCAATACCTAAAAGTTTTATCCTGCTATCACCACTTATAGACATAAATATTTGGTGAAAAAATTATAAAATAATAAGGTAACAATCAGTAAAGAGTTCAAGCTAATTAGGGGAGCTGACAGATTCATTAAGGAATACACGCATGGGTAGATCTCAGAGATTCTAATCAAATTATATTCTTTTGTTGTTAAAACGGGTGGTTAAAGAAGGCTGGCGGCTCATGTCTATAATCCTAGAAATTCAAGAGGCTGAGGCTGGAGGACTGCAGTTCAAAGACAATCTAGACAGACAAATGTGACAGACTTTTACCTCCAATGAACCATCAAAATGTTAGAACTGAGCTAAGCACCAGTGGCTCACACCTGTAATCCTAGCTACTCACAAGGCTGCGACCTGAGGATCACAATTGAAAGCCAGCCCTGGCAGGAAAGTTTGTGAAACTCTTAGCTCCAGTTAGTCACAGAAAAAGCCACAAATGGTGCTATAGCTCAAATGGTAGAGGGCTAGCCTTGAGCAAAAGGAGCTTATTAGGGACAGCACCCAGGCCCAGGGTTCAAAGCGCAGGACTGGCAAAAAAAAAAAAAGCCAAAACTGAAGGCATGTCTCAAGTGGTAGAGTGCCAGCTGTGAGTGAAAAGATGAATGAGAGCTGGCCTGAATTCAAGCCTCAATACTGGGGCTTATTATTAACTAATAATATTGAATACAATAATAAAAGTTTATTATGCTTTGGAATTACTTTGTGAATCTGTTTTATGAAAAACAACAAAATAATAAGATTGAATAAAATAAAATATGAAAGGAAATTAAATATAAATGCATGGTGAGAACTCAGATATTTGTTGTATTATTACTCCTTATGATTCACAAATATATTTTGTTCTATTCTGTCCCTCAATAAAAAAAATGCCTTGAGTCTTATAAAATTATGCATGAGACAGAAATATGTAAGTTTTTGTGCATTCAAGTTACTATTTCCCATTAAAAAAGGCTAACTCTAGAAAATGCACAAAAAAGCCTCTCGCAATAACAAAGTATACTTTCCTAAGTTTTCAGGATTTTGCTCAAAACACGGCGCTCCCTCTTGTGGAAGTGTACCCTCTGAATCTGCAGTCATTCCTTTGAGCACTTTGAACACCGACCTTTGAATGCTCAGCCTCTGGGGAGACTTGTCTTCCAGTAGCAATGAGCTCTCTGAATGCACACTTGACAGGGAAGGTAAGGGATTCAGCTCCATGAGAGTTCGTGTAGATGATGGTTGCTTCATAATACAGAGTCTCAAAGTAAATTCCAAAGCACAATAGGTGTTCAGGGGTCCAAAAGAATCAACTCCGACCTTGCACACAACACAGAAAGCACATTTATGCCAAGAGTCCTGACAAATGGCCGCCCAGCTTTCAGTATCAAATTTCTAAGGAACGTGGAACTGGATAGAACACCTTAAAATCACAGATGGAGAAAAGTCCTAACACCCATTCATGCGATTGCCAGTCTCTGAATTTACAGTCTCTGTCTTGACTAATTTTGTACCATGGTTTTAGGCTGTTGAAGTCCAATTCTCATCATTATATGCATTAACTCTTTCCCAAAAATGTGTAAGTGCAAGCTATTAAGCCGAATGGTATGCATCCATAACTGATTCATGGATGAAAGTAACAGCCAGGACATGATCAAGGGCAAACCCATGTTCCAAGGATACCTGCCTCCAGCATAGAATTAATTAATACATGCAAGCATGGGGGTGGGGTGGGGGGTTAAACACCCGTGGCTTGGCATGATTTTAGCCTTTCTACAGCATGACCAAAGGCAATCATGACAAATTATCAGATGCACTGTTGAAATCTGAAAATAAGTTGTATGTGGAGTTTTCCAAATCTAGGATATCCACTTCTACTTCTTTCCCAAATACAGAAAAGCCATCTAGATGTAAATAAAACCTAGTAAATTACACATATTTCTTTTAGGAAACATTTGCCAGCTTCTTGTAACAACCACCACCTAAAATCTTTGGCTTGTTTGGTAGTGGTGGTAAGATTGTGGGGTTTTTTGTTGTTCTTTGTTTTTCTTTGGTGGGGGGGTGCAATCAGGCACAGGAATGGAAGGAGAGAGGGTGAACAAATGAAGACATAATATTCAAAATACACTACACAACTCACAAGCAGGGAAGGGAAAAAGAAAATGGAGCAAAGTGAAGGAAGGGGTGACCAAGAAGCATGGTACCCGTTACTTTACTTAGGGAATTGTAACATTCACTAATCATAACATTTAAAACAATCTTTGTCTAAGAACTCCTACTGGAATTTTGTAAAAGTTGCTAGTAAGCTATAAATTCATCTTTTAAATTGAATATTTTCTTCCCATTAGGTCTCCAGAGGTTCTTCCAGAAAACTTTTCCAGAAATTCTCCCATTTCATTATTCTCAAGTATTGTTGTTCTATTCCCCATGATGAACTTTGCAAGCTCTTTTGCTGCTTGTGATATCATTTATTTGGATATGGAAATGTACTTTCTTCAAACAAAGGAGGTTCTTGTAAGATACGTTCTTCTGATGTTGGAGTCTTTCCTAATAATCAACACTTATTCCTTCCAGCTTTAAGAGTATTGTCCTTAATAGAATTGTCTATGGCAGTATTGATTGAAAACTCATGTGAATTATAGATCTAAAATTCGGATAGTATTTTCCTTAGGATTCCTTCCAGCACAGCAGCATGGAAGCCTGCCGTATTCTGGGTGCTGGTGGCTCATGCCTATAAACCTAGCCACTCAGGAAGATGAGATCAAGAGGACAGAAGTTGAAGACAGCCCAGGCAAACAGTTCCTGAGCTAGCCAGGAGCTGGATATGATGTCATAGCCATGTCATTCCAGACACAGCAGAAACCATGGGGTTCAGGCTGGCAAAAAACAAAACGTGCGACGCAATCTCCAAAATGACCAGAGCCAAAAGAGCCAAGTGACACAAAGTTCTGAATTCAAACCCCAGTATCACCAAAAATAAAAAAATAAAATAAAAATAATGTACATAGAGGTAGATACTGTTTATATATGCTATATAGTATATATATGCTATATTCACTATATAATTCCTATAGTAAGTATCTATATATAGTATTACACACTAGTATATGTACTAGCAATACCATAGGTTGGTACAATAGGTACTATACTCTATATAGTATAGATACTATATAGTATAAATACGGTGTGCTATCTGTGCTATAGCATATATATGTAGTCTATAGCACATGTACTATATAGAACATGTCTGCTTTTAATATGCATTACACAATGCCATAAGAAATCTGAGGGCTCAAAATGGTTCCTTTTTAATTTTTCTTCTATATACTACTTTTCTTTTGAAGGGTTTTTTATTCATATATATTAATTACACTGTGACTTTCCATGCATGCATACAATTTACCTCACCTCTCTCTCTTTCTCTCCCTGTCCCCTCTTCCTCCTCAGCAGATTTCATCGCCCTGTTTCCCAAATGCACAGAGTGTACTTTGACCATACCTACTACCCTCACCCTTCCTCTCTACTCTCCTTCCTCCTCCGGCTGATACCCACAAACCCCCACACAGATTCCGTGTCACTTGCATGCTATCTATTATTTCAGTGTATAGTAATGCAGCAAGGAAGGTCACCATGGCATTTCAAACATATATATAAAATCTGAATTGTTCTCCCTTTGCCTGCCTCCCACCCCCCTTGTGCTCATCAGCTTTAGACATTTTCCATAACTAGGGGACAAACACATGCTGAACAGAGAAAGAGACAAGGACACAAGGGCCAAAAGAAAAGCAGGCGTAGAAGAGAGGAAACAGTCAGTACCCAGTCTCCACGGTAGATCTTGTTCATCAAATTGCACGTGCAAAAGAGGCTGCCCGCCCCTCACAGTTACCACACCAGTTGCTCCTGAACAAAATCCTATCTCATTACCATTTGTTTCAGTCCACTCTCACCACAGCCCTAGGACATCTTTATGAAATTAAGTGTCATCTGGAAAATTACGCACTTCGCAGAAATAAAATAAGTCCCTGTTCTCCCCAACGTGACAGCCATCATCCACCAGCTAGACTCCGAGTTCCCACCCACCAGTCTCCACGGTTATTCATGTAAAGGGCTCTCTGTAAATCTACATCAGTCTTCTCATTTTTCCTGAGGAAATTGCTCACTTCTGTGCCTTCTCCAGAACCGGTCCTTCACCAGAAATGGTTTTGCCCTTTCTTTCCACCTCTTCATGCTATCTTCCAATTAACTTCCTTCCTTATTCCAAACAAAAATAACCACCCTGAAAAGTACCAAACTGAGCCTTCTGTGTGATTTCCTCCATGATTACCCTTTTCTGTTCACAGCCCTGCTCACTTCCACATCCTGCTTTTACCTGAAAAGCAATCCGAAGAGAGCCTAGATTTTACAGATTCTCACTTAAATGGTGGCCTTCATCTTTGGAAAATCTGGAGACAGACATGCAGAGCCAGGTGTCAAGCCAATGTAGAATCCACGCTTTTCTGCCCAGCTGTGCAGTTACCCACCAAGCTTGGCAAACATTTTCTTCATTAGAAGCCCCGAAGCCCAGGTGTTTATGTTATGAAATACTTCCTATCAAACAGAAATGAGGAAATGCTGGCTTAAACAGTGTGTCAGTCTGATACTGGAGCTGAGTACAAAGTTAGGGAGAGTCAGTACTCTTCTCCACCCCTCACTTCTTTTAAGGGTCCCTTAAAGTCAATAACACTACAGGGACAGGACCCAGCACCTGAGTTCAAGCTCCAGGAGACACACACACACACACACACACACACACACACACACACACACTCAGAGGAAACACATGGATCACTCAAACATACTTGGTACTCCCTTAAATCTAACCCTATGGCTCTGATACAATCCAGACTCATTGTATTCGTGGTAGTGTGGACTTCTCATAGCACTTTGGGAGTGAATTCTGCCTGGAAAAGGGGCTGGGGTAGGAACCTCCAGGGCATAAAGCAGGTGCATTGAGCCTGGTAATTTTCTAGGTGAAGTAGAAGTTCAAGGCTTGCTGCAGAGCAGGGAAAGCCAAGCAGAGGGTCCAGGATTCTCAATGTTCTGTGCTGCTTGCAAAAGTCACCCAATCTCATGGAAATGTCGAGTGTGAAAGAAAGAAAGAAAGAGCGTGAAGCTAGATGGCTAGGGGCCAGGGTCTAAAGCCCCCAACAATTAGGAGAGAAAGAAAGAGCAGGAAGCTGAATGTTGGTTCACAAACATGAAACCGCCAACAATTGGGAGACCACAGACAAATCACAGACAAACACCAGAGCTTTCATAGGAGACCCAGGCACATTCTGGTCCTTGCAAAAAAAAAAAAAAAAATCATTCTCATTCACACATTTAACAGAAGCACAATAAGCATTCAATGAGAATCGTTCTCTGGGAAATCACGGAACGTTCTTACAACTGTCATATTATAATTTTGGTAGCATCTTCAGACAATCTGAACATTTGTGGGGGGAAAAAAGGTTCATTATCCGAATAAAAACGGCAAGAAAGGCCTTTAACTGACTGAAACATTTCCTAAGAATAGCTCACCGGCTTTCAAGCTCATGAACCATCCCCACGAGGTCTCCCCAACTGCTATCAGATTCAGTTGCTATAACAACCTGCCACTCACTTCCACTTTACACCCGTCACCCCAAGACAGCTGGATCCCGAATAGGTTTAACTCAACATAAAGCAAAAAGACACCAGTGGAGGAAAACCCAGCAGGGAGGTAATTAAAAATGAAATCACTACTCTCTTAATGATCTGTAAGAGCAAATAATCATGTCGGCTCTTGAGCACACGCAGTGTGTGTTGAAAGACCGAAAGAAACACCAAGAATGAACATTTCATCACTGACCACAGAAGACGAACTCATGTCCCACTTTCATTTCTACTCTCAATCACGCCCTCTTCAAAAGACCCTTCTTTGACCCAGCACCCCAAAATCAATGTGGGTACATCTCCATGTCTTTTTCCTTGGAACATTCCTCAATAATCATTACTCACCTATACTTTTTCCTGTCCCTCTGAGAAAATCCCACCACCAGCCCTATCTGCCAGTCAAGTCAATTTCCCACCAAAATTATTTTACTTTGTTCCTGCCTTCTTGTTGTAAATACACATCATTTAGCTCATTACTGACCCTCTCCTCTTGTCTCGCAAGCTGGGTCCTATGTTTCTTATGGAACTGGTCTTGTTCTATTTGTTTTATTTGGAGACCACAAAGTGACGGGTGGCCATTATACTTGCTAATGTGAATTCAACTGCACAAGGACATTTTACCCTGTGTATAGGAGGAAGAAAAGTCCAAAATGTTGCTATCTTTGATTTAGTAGCTTAGAGTCCTATTATTTGATCATGGGTGGAAATGGTTCAGACATTCTCTTTTTGGCTGTCAAGAAAGAAAAAAGGAGGGAAGAGTATTTTCCCCCTATCTTTCTATGACTTAGAAGGGACTAGAACTTTATTCCAAACGAGTAGTTGGCATTTTGGCTACAGGGAACAGCTCCTGGGAAAATGAAAAATGAAATAAAATCAGAGAGCAGACAAGCACATTTGCCTTTCTGAAAGGCTTGGAGACACATGTTCTCGCTCATTTACCCCTCCCCCCCACCAAGTGTGGGACTACTCAGGAACAAGTGTGGGTCTGCTTGGTAACAGTTGCACACGTGTGCCTCTGTGTACATGCACACTCATAAACATGAATGTTTATTTACCGACACCCTTGGGAGTGGTAAGCCAACTGACAGAACAATTGATGAAAAGGGGACCCATATCATGGGGAGGCAGCGGGGAGGCAGAGAGAAGGAAAAGGTGTACGTCGAAAGGGGTGACATAGACCAAGATATATTGTATTTATAAACTGCTTTGTTAAACGGCAATCTCTTTGTACAAGTACTTAAGATAACGACTTAATAGAAAAAATAAAAGGTGAAATGCCTGGAGCGCTGTGTCTGAGAACAGACACCAGACTTCGTTTCCCAGGATGCCTCCTCGCTCAGCACCCACTGAAGGGTGGCTTCTCCCCACTGAGAAATACCTGGGTACACAACTCCCTTTCCACATCCACCACCTCTCATTTCATCCTGATCCCACCTTCCTGTCTGAACCCTTGCGGCAAACTCCACAACCTTCCAGCAGAGGGCGCTACCACGAGCCCGTTGTCATTCACCAGTCAAGTCCCCTGTCCCTGGGGGCTGCTTTCTCAGACAGCGTTGACAGTGTTATCCCCTACCTGACAGCTCAAGTGTTGCTACCCACTCACAGCTCCTCCAGACAAGAGCCCTGGGCGTGCTGGTGCCACCCAGCCTCCGAGGATGGCTGCAATGAACAACAGAGCACCTACTGCCTATCAGGTAGACTTTCTTCTATTTCTTTACTTTTTTTGTGTGCTAATTCTGGGGTTTGAATTCAGAGCCTGGGTTCTGTCCCTCCACTTCTTTGGCTCAAGGCGAGCGCTCTATCACTTGAGCCACAGCTCCACTCCTAGCCTTTTCTGAATGTTTTATTGGAGATAAGAGTGTCACAGACTTTCATGTTGGGGCTGGCTTCAAACCATGATCCTCAGATCTCAGCCTCCTGAATAGCTAAGGTACCAGGCATGAGCCACCAGCACCTGACTTATTACTATTTAAAGCAAATGCTCTGCAGTGTTATTATTATCGTCTTTGGGGTGGCTTTACAGATGGAGAGGACGAAGCCCAGGGAGGTCAGGTAACTTCCCCAAAGTTATCAAAGGATGGTTTGGGATGTGTGTGGCCTTGAGGAGTCCACATGATCATGAGGTAAAGGGAGACTGAGAAAGGAAGCCGGCCAAGAACTGTAACTCAGGGAGGGTAGCCCCAAGGGCAGGTGTGTGCGCTTGCGTGCTCTGTGTGTGTGTGTGTGTGTGTGTGTGTGTGTGTGTGTGTGTGTGTGATGTTGGGATTCCTTCAAAGGAAATGAGACACTCTGGACACCACAGCTTCACATTCAGTGTTTCTACCTCGAAAGAGCCTGGGTCTCACCACAAGTCACAATTCTCTGGCAGTGGTGGTAAAGAAGCTCCCTTGAAACTCAGGATGTGCACAGAGCACTGTGGGAGACATACAGAAGTCACAGATCTCAGCACCTCACATTTCTCTCCAATTAGAACAGAAGTCTTGGGTGTGGTGCTGGCGGTAACCACCCCCCCCCCAAAATGCACCCTCTATGACTCCCAGAGAGCACAGAACTGTGTGGTGTGAAATCAAAATCCTCTGACTTGAACAAAACACTCCTGCTGGGGACTTGTAGCAAATGTGATCAGTCTTTAAAAAAAATACACACACACACACACACACACACACACACACACACGGAGCACAATCTTCAATTCTGAAGACTTTGGGCATGCCCTGAACAACTAGATGTCCAAAGGACAATATAAGCAAAGGCTGGAAACCCTGAGTCCACACTGAACACATCCCAGCATGCCCTTGCTCTTCCTGGCAATCCACCTCAGTATGACAGTAGCATTCTGTGCCTGAGTGTGGGCTTCCAGAAGCTTATATAGAAGTAGTGCCACCGTGGGCTTCATGGCGAGGGTGAGAGAAACAGAGACAGAGACAAAGAAACAGCCCATGCCTGAACCCCACCTTCCCCCACAGCAGAAATCCGTGCAGCAACCATGAACTGTAGCAGCATCAACTTTTTAAAGAACAGCTCATAAAAACCCAGAGGGTTTTCTTAGTAAACCCTGCTGGCCTAGATCAATAGATCACAGTTTAACGATAATATATTTCTATTGTGCCCTTGAACAAGGCTCCAGTCATTTGATTGCAGTCTCTGGCTTTCCAGAGCACCCACATTCCTCCACAGGCCTCCAGCTGAACGGTGCTGAAGAAAGGGTGGGGAAACCAAATGGTCAATAGGATCCATGTTTGGGATCCAACCACTCTATAGAACCCTAGTCCTTAAACTTTATTTCTATCGGAATCGCCCTGGGCAGTTTGATCATCTCAAAGCTACTCATCTCCTGAGGAGGAGGGTAGAAGTCAGATCCAGCATCTCTGAGGGGAGGGAGGTGAACCATACATTTATAGTTCCAATAAACTATGTGAGAGATTCTGATACGGATCATCCGTGTAGAATGTCTCAGAAACATTCACCTTAAAGAGGGAAGGGCCAAAAGGAAGACCGAGCACGGAATGTCAACTGAAGCTCAGTCAACCCTTGCAAAGGCCCTGAGGTAGGCAGGTTATTATCCCCAATAAACGCATATGGAGGCCCAAGTTCATACATCTCGTAAGACAAACAGGATGGGAATCAAACTGCCTGCAGCACCCTCAAAGCCAAGCTTTTTCCTACCGCATGCACACGTTCCTAAGAAGAGAGAATTCTACATAGTTTGAGGAGGTCAGACCTAAAAGAGGTTGGTGAGTTTTAAGTTGAAAGGTGACATAAATGTCCTTCGCTCTTTGGGGTGATTGGATTGAATAGTGGAGAGCTACCTAAGTCCCCAGCACCGTCACACAGTAGAGTCACACAGTAGAATCATTGGGCTTCACCTGGAATGGGTGGGGCCTGGCTGCCTATTTTCTCTACTGGGGGGTCACAAGGGCCTACGATGTTTTCTCTTATATTATCCAGCATCACTGGTTATGGCTGCAGGTAGTGAGAGAATGACACTTGAACCAGAAAGCAGAACCTGAGAAGCGAGTTCAGCTTTGGGCTCATCATCAGGATGAGAGAAATGGCCTAACTTCCTGTCACTCCTCTCTGTGGTTACAATGGCACAAACCAGGCTTTTCTCCAGAAGCCATGTGCTGATACTGTAAAGAGAGTACAACACCAGAAGGAGGTTGGTCTCTAGAGGGAGATGAGAGATGAAGTTAGTCGGATACATTGTTTTATTTTATGCTTATGTATGTATTTGCATTCTACTGTTTGAGTTCATGGTTTACTTCAGATAAGAATGAGAAAAAAAACTTTTTAAACTAGAGTTTGCCTCTATTCTGTCCTTTCTCATACCCAAGGCCTATTTTTAAGATTTCTATGATATCCGTAGAAAACCCATGGTGAATTTTATTATGGCAACCTTTAAGATTTTTTTTCCCCTCAGGGCTGGGAATATAGCCTAGTGGCTAGAGTGCTTGCCTCGTATACATGAAGCCCTGGGTTCAATCACATACATAGAAAACGGCCAGAAGTGGCGCTGTGGTTCAAGTGGCAGAGTGCTAGCTTTGAGCAAAAAGAAGCCAGGGACAGCGCTCAGGCCCTGAGTTCAAGACCTAAGACTGGCCCCCACCCCGCGCCTCCCCCCCGCCAAAAAAAAAGATTTTTTTTCCCATTACAAACTCACTTACAACCCAGGAAATTTCTTTCAAAAAGTCATCAACCTGGCAGCTTTACAGATACAGTGACACACCAAATGAACCTTCTAAAAGAGCATGCATACTTGTAGAGGAAGACGCTAAAGGACCCCTACCTGGAAAACTTGACCTATCACCTGGTTCCTGCCTCTTGTTGTTCCTCCTGCTTACACTCTGCATTCATTTCACAGACAACTTTCACATGACCAAGTAAGCAGAGCAAATTCCCAAGGTATCCTAGCCCTATGACAATGACTTGTAGGACAATGGGCCTGTCTTAAACACTAATATTATCTTAGAAGTAAACGTGCAGCCAGGCACTGGTGACGCATGCCTATAATCCTAGCTGAAATCTGAGGATCATGGTCCCAAGCCAGCCAGGGAAGGAAAGTCCATGAGACTCTTACATGCAATTAACAACAAGAAGAAAGAAACAAAAACAAACCAGAAGTGGAGCTGTGACTCAAATGGTAGAGTGCTAACCTTGAACAACAACAACAACAAAAACCCAACAACACCCACGCTGTGTGTTCAAGCTCCAAGACTGGCATCAAATACAAAATAAATAAAAACAATTCATTAGTCTTTAGGTTTTTCACATTTAAAAGAACCTGAGTCTTTGGAGTAATTTACAAAGTGGGATTCTTGGTAAAATTATTATGATTATTCAAACTCAATTCTTTTTCTTCTCAAAATTTTGATACTATAATGTGTATGTTTACCCTGAAGCAAGTATTTACAGGTCATTATAAACATTTTATATATAAAACTCTTACTGTGATTTATTTATCCCATACTTAGATTCACATATCTTATTCTTCCTCCATACATTATTTATTACTTAATATTTAACTTTTCCCAGGGATTTATTATTACAGTTTGAACTTTTATTGTTTCAGAGGTGCTTACATGGAAAGGCAGTTATAAATTAGTATTCTGTTTGCTTTATTCCAATTTACTTAGTCATTCAACTGTCACTGTATTATTAAGTCTCTATAATTTACTTTTTGAATTGTTATTTTAATAGTCAAGTCATGCATACTGAAGAAAGCACAGTACAAAAAAAATTTCCTTGCTACTGTTATCTTCCAATCTTCTGCCTTAGAGACAGCCATGTTACAAAGTTTTATGCATTTATGCAGAACTGCATTCTTTGCATCAAAAGTATATGTGTATGTATACAAACATTTTTACTATATAATCTATAATACATCTTACAGCAAACTTTTTCTAACAATTAAGCTCAGTTCATGAAAGTCCACTTACACTTTACTTCTGAATTTCTGTGTTACATTCCACCACTTGAACACACTACAGGGCAAGAAGTAACATCAGTTGTAACAATTCTGTGATCTCCCTATATTGTCTTCCGACAGCCTTGCAAGATTGTGTGAGGCCTTGTACTGATTGTGCAAATTCTACTACCAACAATTCTGTAACACCATGTATCCATAACTAATCAATCCAGAAAACACAATCCTGGAAGTGAACTGATAAATTAATTGACTCCTTTAAATAATGTTATCATTACTGCCTTCCTCAGCCAGGAATCAGGAAGTCAGCCTCAAGGGCAACACATTCCCTCCTTCTCTGCTCTGGCCACGCCCACCTTCTTCATGACCATGAAACTGGTCACGAGCTAGCCTTTGTCACATTGGGTCACATATAGTTCCTATGCTGTTCAAACATTCCAGCTAAGGAGCTACCCTTCCATTCTCCGTCCTCAGCTTAGAAGGCTTAGAGAAAGAGGGGGGTGGGGAAGGGAGCGCGGTTAGAGCCAAGGCTCTAGGATCAAAATATGTGGGTCTGCCTCTACCATTCACTAATTGAATATCTTGAGAGATGTCAATCTATATTCCTATGCCTTATTTTCCCCATCTACAAATGAGAGTAATAATGAGAATAGCCTCACAGGTTTGTTATGAGAACTGAATCAGGTAATATACCCAGGCAGGAGATAGTACACCACAGGTGCCCAGTGCATGGTAGGTACGGTGACTATTATTCCTTAGGAAGGCCTTCATAGCATCCTTACATCAAGTTAATAACTCTTCCAGAAAGAGTGGGTCTAAAAAGTAAACGAACATATACAAAATGATTAATACATTAATGTATATTAAACATAAAGCATACTTTATAGGGATCAAATTATTCTTTTGATTATGTCTTATTCAACATAGGCATGCAAAATCTCTCTCCCAAGCATCATGGTAGACAGGTCTAAGAACTGGGCAGACACTTGGAAGATCTCTTGCCCATTCCAAAGACTGTTGAAGTAAGAAAGCATAAAGCACACTTAGCTTAAAATTGCTGTGCTTTGTTGTTCATGCTGCCATTCAACCAGCTAATGTTTACTGAGTGAGTGATTACTGGGGTTTGTATCCTGGCCATCTGTGGACGTTGGACTCAGAAAAGAAAAAGTTTGTTCCATGAGACAGCTGGCCACCAGAAAGAGGAATCAAAAGACCAACCTGCACCTTTCATCCCAAGTGAAATCAAGACAGCAGCAGCAGTGGAAAAGAGCAAGAACAATGGCACAGCAAGGGAATTGTTTTGATAAGGCGTGGTGACATCTCTTCTGAAGAGAGAGTGCCTGAACATGATCTCAATGAAGTTAGAGAGAGAGAGAGACAGAGACAGAGACAGAGGGAGAGAGAGAGAAAGAGAGAGAGAGAGACAGAGAGAGAGAGAACATTAGAAGTTATCAAGCCAAAAGTGACTAAGTGATTTATGTTGTCGAAGATCCCACTAGTTAGTTTATGAAGAAAAAGGTCTGGATCCATATTGAAGGGTAGAGTCCCACCAGGGAAATCAATTAGGAAACTACTGCAAGTGTAAAGAAAGTGATGGCTTCGATGAAAAAAACCATTAACAGCTCTGGGCGTAAGAAGTGGGAATATTTAAGATGTGTCTGGAAAGTGCCTGCTAATGAAATGAAGCAGACAAATGAGTGAAAGAGAGAAGCAAAGGATGATTGAAGTTATCCGGCGAGGATGATGGAAGTTATCCGGCTGATGTCTGTGTGTTGTGGGATGGGGACACAGGAAGGGAGGTGGAAACCACACACCTGCATGTATCAGAGGTCCAGGAGGCATCTGACCAGAGGTGCCAAGGATATGGTGGGGAGCTCAGGAGATGGGCAAGGAATAGAGAGACATGAAAATGTCTTCAGCCTACACATAGTATTTATGGCATGAGAGGAGACCCTAGCGGGTAGAAGCCAGAAATAGGGAAAGCAGCACTCTACTAATTCTATACCCTAGGGTTCTCCAGTCTTTAAAAGTCAGCAAGGTAAGATTGTTCTAGCAAAAGAAACTTAAAAAGGAGCAGGCAGTGGGGAAAGAAGAAAACCAGAGTGGAAAGGGGCACTACTATTTATAGGGGGAAGAAGGAGATGGAGGATGAGAAGTTATGAAAAGAATTCCTGAAAAAAAACAACACACAAAACAAACAACTCATCCCAGATAATGTGGGAGCCCTCTGCTCTTGAACACCTCTCCCTTCCAAAGCCGAAGATTTCTCTCACAGGCCTTCTCCTCAGGCTTCTTTCCTCTCCCCATTGTGAATATCAAAAAATACTTCACCTCATGGAGAATGGATAAGCTAATGGGATCACGGCTCTTCTCGCTGTTACTTTTCAAGAAGTCTACAGGACAAGACATTGAATATGTATGGAGACACATCTGGAACCATCTTGACAAATGGTCAGAATAACCAGATTTCCCCTAGTGCCATGAATCACCTCCCAATCTGTGATATTTCCAGGCCTTTTACATCCTCCTTTTGGTTTTTCTTACAACAACATCATTACTTCCCCGTGGTGGCCTGACACGTCAAGAGGACAACATTACAGCCTTGTGAATGCTGAGCAACTTCCTCTCTGCCTGGGTATTATTTCCTTCTGTAAAGCTGGGATGGTAGGATCTAAGAGAAGCCCTAGAAGGAGGGAACTCTATGAGGGTTCAGGGCTTCAGAGGACTCCACACACGGTTGCTTGAGAGAAGCATCATGGTGGCAGGAGAGCATGATGGATGAGGGACAGCCATTTATACCATGGTGGGCAGAAAGCAGGAAGGTGGACAGGAAGGGGCAGGGACAAGTCACATTCACCATTTCCTCACATTTCACCTATTTCCCCCCACTTCCTCCTCCTCTTTTTCACCACTTCCCATTAATTCCATCATATGATGAATCCATTAAAGGATTAATCTATTCATATAATTGTCTCTTGGAGATACTCTCACGCCCCCCCACCCCAGGGGTGTGTTTTGCTAATCTGCTAGATACATCTCAACCTGGTCAGGTGGCCAATTAAGGTTAAGCAGCACAGCTTGAAAGAGAGAATCTAACAAGAGGGTTGTTTCTATTCCAAATAACTTTTGAAATGACTGTGTAACATTAATTAAGAAAATAACTGATGGCATTTTTCTCATTGCAAAACCTAAGTAGATTTAATTAACATGAAAAAAAAAAAAAGCTTGAAGTGGAGGAAAGATAACCTGACTTTATTTTCTCTTCCTGGTATCTTTGCTTCCTGGTTTCAAACAACAGTCTCATTTCCTTTTCAAACAGACACTTCCATGTAAGTTAAACCAAAAGATAAAAACAATGGTTAAGTGTAGAGTATTTGTCTTCTCTCTTCGTCTGTGGGGCTCTATTTCTATAATGACAAATGAACAAACAACTAGGAGAGAAACTCAAATGACTAAAAACCAGAATATTTAAACATTTGTGAACCTTTCAAACTGTACATCAAACATTCAAATGACTAATTTAAAAAAAACTCCCCAGATGCTCTCTGTCATATTATCAGCCATGAGCCTAAGGAGTAAGACAATTTGTAAACCATAAGGAAAACTCTATACAATTCTTTTTTTTTTTAACAGCAGAAGCTTAAATCAGAACATTTACTTATGATCAGAGATGAGGGCCTAGGAAGCTATCTCTCTATGACAATGACCTTGTCTGCTGACCTCTTTGAAGTTCTGTTAGACAAACCATCCACTTAACAGAACAGAAAATAAAGAAAAGACAGCAAGCTTGGGGTTTCCTCATTACAGGACTGTCCACAACAATTCAGTGGATAAATAATTCAGCGATGTTGCAAGTAAGAAACAGAGAAAAATAAATGCCCAACTCGCTGAAAACTGCCTAGTGAAAAATGGCAAAAATTACTGAACATGGCTCTGTCTACTCTATCACTAAACAGATGAATTGGATGTTTCCTTTTAAGTGATTCCTTCCAATGGAAACTTTAAAAGGAAACACACAGCAAGTCACAATGGAATCCAAAATCATGGAAATGCTGAAGTTTGTCCCCAGCTGGGAAAGCTACTGGCTGAGAGTCTTCTGGGCAGAAATCACAAGTGACCCCCATCAAGCCTTTAGCCTGGAGGCTCAGAAACCAGAGTGTGTACGGCGCATTCCAGGATCCGCTCAGAGCTTAAGACCACAGGCTACATCCAGAATGCCAGTGCAGGAATTCCTATTGAGAAACAATCCACATAAGGACTTACGAGTCTGAGTCTGTCTAGCATTTCACCCCTAGCACTACTGCATTCTCTTCCTCTGGGAGCCAAACAGAAGAGCAAGTGTGGAAAGATATAAGGAGCCGATGCAGAAAGACCAGGGTGGGCTCCAGGCCCCCAGCACCTGCCCTCTTTAAGCCATGCCTCTGCCCTGTATCCCAGCCAGCCAAAGGCCTGTGTTTGCCACAGCTCCCTCTTGTCTACCCAGTACCCAAACACCACCAGCTCTGTTCCACTGGCTTTGCTTTGTTACATGACTAATCAACCTCATGGCTCATTATCACATTTTTCCATTAGACATACAAATATTTTTAATCACATTAAAGTGGAATCTGGCTAGCAGGGGAACATATCTGCATCTTGAAGGTGACTGTGTATATTTTTTCTATCAGGATTGATTCATTTGGTTTTGTTTTGGCTGTAGTGGGGATTGGATTTACAGTCTTGTGTTGGCTGAAGTGGGTGCTCTACCACTTAAGCCATACCTCTAGCTGAATTTGAATTTCCAAAAGGATAATCTCAAGATGACCAGGGGAGTCTTATATCCTTGACTGTGAAGGCATTGGGGCTTAAGATCATCTGTCTTTATAATGCTTCCCAAATACTAACAGTAATTTCATTGACCAAGTTACTTCCAATTAATTCTGGCACAGAGAAGATGGCCACAACAGCAACAAAATTATGACCACTTATAAGGAACCACTTATAAGGAATTACTGTCCTTGGGGAAAAAATAGTATAACTGGTAGAACCGTCAACTTCCTTTTTTGTACTTTGCTAAAGAAAAATGCCATCTACTAACATAAAGTAAAACCAAACAAATACAACTCAAAATGAGAGAAGAGACTGTCTCAGAGTAGAGCAGTGCCTTTCATAGCAGTTCTAGTGGTCCCGACACCCCTAGCCTCGCTGTTCATCCCATCGTCATAGTTTGGGGCAGGTGAAGGTTGGGGTGAGAACTGGCTAACATCAGTCTAATGCTCACCTCATCTTCTAGCTCTGCTTGGGATACTGCTCAGAAATAAAAAGACCTCTGCCTTGTGCTGAAAAGTGTTCTAGGACAGAGGTGCCAAGGATTTTCCTATATTTAAGAAACAAAAGCAACAATTTATAAAAATGGAAATCATCCTTTGATTGAGGAAGACACTCTCAAAACTGGCACCAGCTATTTGCATAAACTACCTACTTTGTTTTCCTCATGAGCTGAGTCTCTCAAGGAAGTATAGGCCCCAATATCCTAGAACCTCAATCCACTATTATCAGGCCTCTGCCCGCTTATACCTCGGGAATGACTCTTGAAATGGTCATTATTAACCTTTCTAATGGCTAAATCCAGTGGATTTCACTTCTTACAGGATTAAGTTTTGTGCTCGCTACTTTTCTCCAACTTTTCTTGCCTTCCAAGTCACGATTATCTCCTGGGACTCTGCTAGCTTTCTTAAACACTCCTTCATCTTCTTAATGGTTTTATGTTCACTGCTTAAAGTCAAGGATGGAAAAGAGGATTCGCCTTGCTTATTGACGCTGATCAAACACAATGTGACTTCCATGAATCCTGTTTTGAGAGCCTACTATAGGAAAAGCCGTGACTGGCATGCCGTGTCTCCCACAAGCGTGGAAGGAGGCACAGGGTGACATGTATGCCCAGTGCTCTTTTCCGTGCATCTCTTTCAAACACCGGTGTTCCCCAGAGTTATACTCTCTAAGCTTTCCCATTCCTGGGTCATGCCAGCCACATTTACACCACCTCTCTCCTTCTAAACCAGAAGTCTTCCTACAGGAAACCATTTCTCGTCCTCACCACCCCACAGAGGAACCCATTTCAGCAGGCCTCTAGCTGCCACTGTCTTTCTTCAGAACCTGCTGCTCCTTCAGAATTGGGCATTTGGGTTAAAGAAACCATAGTTCACCTCGCTGCAAACCCAACCGAGCAATTTCCCTTCATTCCTTCTTTCCCCTCGCTCCTCATTCTAATGATGGGCCTCAATTAGACTACTGACAAGTGACTGAGTAGTCTCTAGTTCTTGCCAAATTTATAGTTCCTGTCCCCTCCCCCTTCCTGTCTGCACTACCTTTGTTCAATCTCTTATCAATAATTTCCTGGAAAAAGATTTTGGGGGGGTGATGGCTAACAGTTCTCTCATCTACCTTTTATAGAACACAAATGCCACTTCTTTCCTTTGAAAGTTCTCTAAGGCCTTTCATACACACACACACACACACACACACACACACACACACATACACACACACATACACACACACACGTATTTTGCCAGTCCTGGCTCTTGGACTCAGGGCCTGAGCACTGTCTCTGTCTTCTTTTGCTCAAGGCTAGCACTCTACCTCTTGAGCCACAGTGCCACTTCTGGCTTCTCCTGTTTACGTGGCGCTGGGGAACTGAACCCAGGGCATTGGGCATGCTAGGCAAGCACTCTACTGCTAAGCCACATTCCCTTTTCTCATATTTTTTACAACCTCACTGAGGTTGTACACATTTAAAGTATACGGGGTTAGTGAGTTGTTGTTTTTTTAAAGACATACACAAGTGTAGGACAATCAACATAATCAAGACAATGAGCATATCCAACATCTCCCCCAAATGGTCCCTCCTCTGATGAAACCAGTATTCCCTCTAAACTCTCTGGGTTAAAATACTCATTGTAAAACTTCAATGCTGATTTGGGGCAGGTTGTGTAAGCTCTGTATGCCTCCGCTTCCTCATAAAAGTAAAACATGGGTGGCAATATTACTTCTGTCGCACACACATTTGGCGAGAATAATACAGAGGTACTTTTTTTTTTAAGTCTCTGATTGTACAGAATAACATTCAGTGGCTTCCTACTTTAGACCCTAAGTCACTATCTTGTAGTTCAGCTATAAGTAAACGCTCTATGCAATTGTACAACTGCACATCAGCTACATGGTCTCCCTTTACTGGCTCCTTCATTTCCCCTTTTACTCATCAAGCTGTTCTCTACCCCCTCCCACCTTTAAACCCTCCACGTAAAACATTCTTCCCAAACTTGCCTAGCTTGTCCCCACACACACCTACCTCTGTTCACAAAGCCAGGCTTTCCTCAAAGCTATACAGAGTACGTACCCCTTGGCCAAACCTCTTCCACTCACTCTGTTCTTGGGTTTTCCAAGAGAACAGAGCATCCCCCACCTTACAATATAGTTGCCTCTGTGTTTGTTTCTTGACTCCTTCCACTAAAATGCACGTTCCATGACAACAAGGAGTTTGTGTGTTTTATTATTATTTCTCCAGCACATGGGCCGACTAGAGATACTAAAAATATTTGTTGAATTAACAGAATGACAGCTGTCACTGTGAGACTTGTCATCATCTTGTGTTCTTACAAACTGCCATCATCACATGACTGGTAAATCTCCAGAAAGCTCTAGAAACAAAACAAACTCTTTCCTCCCCAAGCCAGGCCTTCATCTGTATTCCAAAGTCAAGGCCACGGTGCTGCCTCAAATGTCTCCTTGCAGGCTCACCTGTGCCTTAACTCGATTTCAGGAACTAGTCAGTCTTCATATTTGATATCTTGGCTTCCTAAATCCGGCCTAGCTATTGAATAAACATAACCACAGATCTGTGTAGAGTTTGAGCTTCTTGACTCTCCAGGAACTGCTGAAGTGAATCCAAGAGTTCTTCTGTCCTCCAACAGAAGCCCACAGCCCCTTCTCTATCCTGCAACCTGCTTGGATAGCACATCCTCACAACGAACTAGTCACACTCCAATAGGACTATGTAACTTTAGATGAGTTTATGTATGTGTGTTTATGCAGCCCTCTTATTTCGTATCAGTGTGTTTGTATCTTTCCACCTTGCGATCATACTTTGAAACTCATTAACTCAGTTCTGGAGAAAACCTGCGATGCTGTCATCTGTGACATCCATTTCCTTGCCTAGGTGGCAATTGCTATGCTAATACCAATTATGTAAATACTAGCTTGTAGAGGAAACGGGCTCTAGGTTCACATCAGCATGTGCAATCACTTTTCAGTCATTGCACATTTGTATTTGGGATGACTTTCCTGCTAAGGACTCTTACAGGCATTCGACAAAGATGCTACCCAGCAATTATGCACCAAATATGGCTGAAAATGAGAGCGAGCCTGGGGCGTGGGCCGCACACACAAGGTCCTACACACAGATCCCACGTGTTGCACACACAGCCACTCGTTAGGGATGAATGTCGTGTTCCCTGAGTCTTCCCACACAGCTCTCTCTTTTCTCCTTGGCTTCAGCTCATTCTAACTTCTCCAAAGAGAACCCAAAGGAAAATTTAGAGATATCATTCATCTGGCTCTAATCTGTACAAACAACTTCTGCAATTCCATCAGGATGAATACTCTAAACATCAATAAATTATCCCCATTCCTTAAAAGAAAATGTACATAGCATGTAATGCTAGGTTGAGCTAGATTGGTGTATGAGGCAGGGTATTGTAAAGTTAAGACAGGGGTTTGGAAGCCCTAAGTTTAGACTTGGATCACTGCCTTCCTAGCCACTGGATAACAAATGGACACACTATTTAGTGCCTCTGTGGCTTATTTATGCAAAGGCAAAATGAGATTAGCCGCAGACCTTACCTCAACAGGTTACTTACTGTGAACCGTAAATGAGAGAAAACAATCAAGTGCTTAGCCATAAATTTAACTTCTAAAATGGTAAGCTGAATGAGAAAATACATTGGAAAAAAAACCTTTTTATATGAAAAGGTCAAATGACAGCCCTACAAAATGCATCCTGGTTGTCCTAAGCAGAAGAAACATTAAAGAAAAAAAAAAACAGAGAGAAATAAAGGAACTTTAAATTGACCATGTGGGCTTTTTTGCAGGTTTTAAAAATAGCATAATTTAATCAGAAATCCCTAGCTTCCAAGAGGCCTGAATAAGTATGAGGAGAAAATACATTTTGTGATTTCAAGACCTTGTTGCCAGCACTCAGCATTAGCTCCAGAACTGTGATTAAATTAACCAGAGGTCATGTGGATCGCAGGAAGAGATAAGCAGGCTACCCTTTTTGTTTCTAGACTCTTCCCTCATTATTAACAACACTGGCTAGAAACAATAGTCTTTATTATCTCTTATAAGATAGGCTGAATCCGAAGTTTGAGGAGTCTTGGAACCAGCTCCAAAAAATCAAGGCGAGGAGGTTTCAAACAATCAGACTGAAAAACTATTGGAGCTCATCAAAATTGGATAACATGATCTATGATGGTGATGTTGCTGTTGTTGTTGTTTTCATGGAAATTCTCCAATAACTTAGCACCCTACATTGGGTTCTAAGTGGCATGGAACTGTTTCTAATAACAAATGGCATTAGATTTACTTGAAAATATTTGGCGCATTTCATTAAAAAAAATGCATGCAGTTTGTCAAAGCCCAGACATTAGAAGATAATTATCTGCATTAGAAGCAATTCATGATTCACAGCAAATAGTCATAGAAAAAAAATTTTTTTACAACAGCAGCTGCCCCTGGAATAGTAAAGAGAGGTACTAACAAAATCTTCATTCTATTCATTATCTAAAGGAAGGTCTATATCTGCATATTTAAGGAACTGACCAAAAGTATCATAATGTTGGGCACTGGTAGCTCACACCTACAATCCTAGCTACTTGGGAGACAGAGAATGAAGATCACAGCACAAAGCCAACTTGGGTAGGGAAGTCTATGAGACTCTTATTTCCAATTAATCTCCATAAATCCAGAAGTTGAGGTGTGGCTCAAGTGATAGGGTTCCAGTCTTGATTGGAAAAGCACATAGACCCTTAGTTCAAGCCCCAGTATTGGCGCATGCACACACACACACACACACACACACACACACACACACACAAACTAAACATGACCTTGAAGATCTGGAGGTGAAGCCTTCCATATCTGGACACAATTCAGTCTAAATAGGTAGCAGAACACACCCCCTGGTAGACTTGGGCCTGGAACCCAAAGATCCCTGACTTCATCTCCTTACCACTTCTTACAACCTCAAATCACATGTTTCTGTATGCATTATTTGGATAGTGTTTTAGAAAATGCCTGTAAATATTAGCTGTCAATTTTTACAAAGCCAAGAAAATGCCTGTAAATATTAGCTGTCAATTTTTACAAAGCCAAGAACCAATGGCTCCTTTCAATTGCTATCTTTACATAAAAGCCCATCAGCCAGAAGTTAAAGTATGGCAGACTAGAAATAGCACTCTGAGGAAGAGCCCTGACCACAAAGGACACCCTGGACACACTGCAGCTATGGAGAAATTGGATCCCTGGTTAATTCACTGACATTTTTGGCTTGTCTTTGTACCCCAAACTCTGATGAAGCACTTCTGATAATACCAGGGTTGAGAGGAAAGGTCTTGGATAGTGCAGTGGCAGCCTACATTTTTGAGGGGTTCCACATTTGAAGTATGATGTTCAGAGATCCACACGAGCTATGTCATTTAATATATCCAGAGCATAGTCCTGTGAAATATATCCAGTGCTTATTACCATTTCACAGAGGCTGAATAAAGCCTGAAAATGGCCAGTAGCTTAACCAGTGTCCAATAGCTAGTAAGTGACAAAACTAGAATCTGAAACCACACCTCAGACAGAGCCTAGACCCTCCCATGCTATGCAAAACTGGCTTTAAGCTGCATATCTACGAATAATATCTAAACTCCAGTTGTGATTGGTTATACAGCAGAAAATACTGAGCTGTTCAAAAAAAACACCTAGGAGATGGGTTAGTCACTTTAAATTAGGGCAATCTTCACCATCAATTAATTTATCCACTGCTTACAAATGACATCCCATATTTAACTGTCAATGTCATAAAAAGACATTTGCACACGTGGTGGTGGTGGGGGGGGGGGAGTTGTATTGATAAACTTCAGGCATTGACCAAATGACTTTGTCCAAACTCTGGATGCTAGTCCTGTGTCAGTGGCTCCCACCAGTAATCCTTACTACTTAGGAGGCTGAAGTGATAAGGAAGTGTAAATAGGTGGATCGCAGTCCAGGCATAGCCCCGGGGAAAAAGTGAGACTCAATCTTAAAATAACCAGTGCAAACCAAAGAGCCTGCCTGCTGTCTAGCAACCAAGAGGCCCTGAGTTCAAATTCCAGTACTGCCTTCCTTTCCCCACTACCTCCTTTTCCAGCCCCACCTCCACCACCACCACCACCACCACCCCCCCCCCCCCCCCCCCCGCCCCAAAAAAAAGGCTGCCAGAGGAAACTTCCTCTTGGACTATTGTGAGCCTGGAAAACAGTTCTTCAAACTAAATGGCTCTGCCTTGCATAAACACTTTTTTTTTTGTAATGCACAGAGGATTTCATACAATTCACTACTTACTCATTGTGAAGTCTGCCAGACTCCATTAGGCCTTTTTGTTTCTTTGCTACAATTTGGAAAAATATCTATCATCATCCTAAACCAGCACATGTAGGTCTGGTTTCATACTGATTATTCATATCCACAACCACAGAAAAAGAAAACACAAATTTACCTTCCCGTGCCTCTGATCTGATTGATTTGTGCCAAATGAGGACAATTAGTGACATATGGATAGTCTCCTCTACCTAATGGAAAGCTTACTCCCTCATTCAGTAATGTTTTCCATCCAAGTCTGTTTTCAATGAACTGGGGAAACCATGCAGAGCCACTTCATATAGCATGGATTGTGCAGATCACAGACAGAAGCATCAGGATCTGAAATCTGCCCTCTAAGCCCTAGGCTCCAGCCTGCATCTATACCCATGACAAGAAGGGGCTGTGGTCTGAATATGTCCCCTACTTCCCAAAGTAAGCAGCAGGTGCTTTGCATAGGTAATTACATGGTGGACGGATCGCTGCTATTACCACAGGAATGGGTTAGTCCTAAAATCCAGTTCTGCCCTATCTTGTACTCGCTTGCCCTCTCTTTCTCTCCTACTTCATGGGATGAAGCAAAGCAGAAATATCTTTGCCAGAGCCAATGCTATGATACTGGAATGCCTTTTCTCTTGATCAGTTCCCTGGTCTGTGGTGTTCTGCTACAGCCATACAAAAACAGATGAAGCCACCTTTGTCACCAGGGTATCACTACTACCTCATGTGCCTCAACGGTTGGGTTTGTCCCTTTTTGTTTTCCCTACGGCACTATTTTTTTTTAATTCTTATCAGGTATTCTACAGGCTAGGGAAGGCCCTGAAATGACAGGGAAAGTTACATCTCTCTAGATCTCATTTTCTTCATCTCAAAAGTTAAAAGGTAGACAAAATAAATTCTATGCCTCCTCTATGGTTAAAAAATTAGCAAGAAAAGCTAAGGCTTCCCCACTTTTGTTTTTGCTTTATTCAGACCCGCAGTGTGGTCCACCTAAGAGAAAGAAAAAAAAAAAACTGGACAAAGAGGCCCAGGAGATACCCCATGTGACACAGGCAAGGACTTCTTAAGAATTCCAGCCCCACCCTGGTCATTTCCCTAGGGTAGTATGGCTCCTTCCTTCCCTTCCTGTGGGTGAAGAAAACCCATTGCCTTACGCACAGTGTGGATAGTCAATAGGAGTGTAGCTACAAAAGGGTGTGGCTTCCACAGAAAGCTTAAGCTAGGTGCTCCTGGAAGCTTCCATTCCCTAGACTGTCCAGGGGGAGTTATTTTGGGTCACCTGCTTCCTGGTTCCCTCTTTCCTATTTGTCAACAGAGCATATGAAAATGACCATCTGCCACCTAGTCTATTTTTGCCATCAGCAGAATGAACTTGGCAGTCAAGGGAAGGTTGAAGCTGAGGTCTCTCTCAGTTTGGTGGCAACGGCTTGAGGTGGACTTATTCCTGGTATGACCTGGTGATACTCTGCTCCCTCGTGACTCCCAAGGAGAAACATCTTATTACCATAATGAATATCAACCCACCACAGGCTGTGGAAGACGTGAAGAGGAAGCGCAGCACCGACAACCCCAGCAAGTCAGAACCAGCCATCTCCTCCTTTACTTCTATGTGACAGGATTCAGAAATGTGAGATGCAGCGAAATGGGAGCAGAAGTCATGGTTATGAGTCTGCAGATGCAGATGATAGAAATCCACATTCTTGCAGTGGGTGGGGGGAGGAATGGAAACTATCTTGGTTTATTAATTCTGATGAAAAAAATAGCTTCTCATACTTCTTGCATTTGATCCTACTCACATTTTCAGGGCAAAAGACCAAATCGATACTGGCTGATATAAATTCAAGATGACACACTTCGGTGCTTTCTCCAAGAAGATACCTGAGACTTGGCTCAGAAGAAATCTCCTGGGTTCAACAGCATGGCGGCCCTCAGGCTCCACTTCGGTCTCCACCAGTGATAGATGAACTGGATAAATCCCTCAAGCTGTCTCCAGAATCTGGCAAATCCTTCTGGTCAACCTCAAAACTAGAAAGCCAGCCCAATCCCTTTACCTGGCCCCAATACAAACTCAGTGACCAAAACTGTGCCTGGTGTAGTGTGTTCAACAGTTGTGAAAAGGAATGAACCAAAGAACTACCTCTGCAAAGCTTTGCTAGTGACATAATGTTCCACGTATGACTGACTAGCTCTATGAATATAATTTTAAATAATCTTCCAATATAAACCAATTCTGTATACCATGAGTCTGTTCTCACATAAAGCCATCCTGTCTCACACTCTGCATGTCCTGTTTCTGAGATAACTAGGACTAGAAGAAGAATGGGATTTTGATTGGCATTGGATCAAATCCTAATTCTGTAATGCACTGTTATTGGGCAAATGAGCTTCAGTTTCTTCTTATGTTCCAAAAGGACTTAATAAGTCTTCCCTTAAAGAGATATTTTGAGAGTTAGGAAAATACAGTTATGCTTCAGTATTAGTCAGAGGTTGATTCTAAAATGCTCTGGAATACAAAATCCCAAGATACTGGAGTCCCCTAAATAAAATGGGATGGCACTTGCATATACACATCCTCTCATATAATTTAAATCATCTCTCTGTTACTTGTAACACCTAACACAATGTAACTGCTATGTAAACAGTTCTGAGGTGTCATTTACTGGATAATGCCATGAAAAGTGTATGAATATGTCTAGTACAGATGAGTATTGTGAATATTGTTGACCTATGGTTGGTTGAATCTATGGGTGTGGAACCTGCATTCATGGAGGGCTGACTGGATATTTAAAAAGGTCAAATGTCATGCTTGTCCCAGAGTAGTACTATATCAAGTCACTTGCTTCCATGTTCTTGACTGTCCAACCAACCAGAAATGCTAAGAGTAGAAAAGCACCCCAGCCGAACTGTGCATGTGCAAGGTCTTGCTGAAAAGTCTTCTTGATTTTAACCAATAGAGGATAGCAAGTGTGGTAAAGGCAAGCACACTCATCTATACACATTGATGCTACTATTCACTCTAATCAAGCTGGACCAATGTTCTTTACACAAACCTTAGAGAACATGCCGATGGACATGGAAAGTGCTGAGGTTGCAAAAAGAGAATCATCACCCACCCTTCCCAAAGAAAGCTGCTTCTCACAAGCTTCCCTCTGGCGTATCTCAACTTCCGATTTTTAATAAATGAAATCCCTCTGTTAGAATCACAGGGAGGCTGTGGCTTCCACGGCAAAACGTTGTTAGCATGAGAGACCCGGTGCACCAGCATGCATCCATGTGTAAGTGATAAAGCTAAACAAAACGCAGGTGCCAGATTCACACTGGAACCTGCTTACCCAGTCTGAGCACACCTGTATGCAAATAACTACTTGAATCCGCAAGAATGACAGTCCCTTCTGGACTCACAGGTGGAACCTGGTCAAGATAAACATCCTGCAAATTTGGATGCTCATTCCAGCTTCATAAACTTACAACACTGGGTGATTTGGAAAAGCACAGTCAGGAGCTAACATGACCAGGTTCTAGTGGTGTATACCTTTTATCCCAGCCTTCAGGAGGCTTGAGGCAAGAGGATCAAGAGCTTGAGGTCAGCATGGGCCTCAAGAGATAGTTTCCAAAATAAAAGCAAATGAGAGATTGATTCCAACCAATGCTATAAATCAGAGACTGACATCTGGGAGCAATTTTCCACATTTCTTAGCACGTTTACCATCTACAATATATACATATAATCCCAACTGTTTAGTAAAGATTCCTGTCAAAAACATATACTTGCCTTATGGGTGGTCACATAAAAGTGGTCTATGCACCCTTCAAGTTCTCAGTGACCACACTCTCTCTCCAAGGTGGTACTAATTGGAAAATCAACTCTCTGTTTTCTTCATAATCATCTCCCATAAATAGCTCCTGGGTTGAGTCAGATTTTTGGTACACCTCCTTCCACGGAGGCCAAGAGGCGCACGCATGCTGTTCTCATATGCCAAAGGCATTTCTTGGGCTCAGAGATCGCTCCCAAGCTGCCACCCCCATCCCCTTCACCCACCTACTGCCATTCCAATTCTGTCAGCTCTGGCAGCAGTGGGTGAGCTTTTACATCCCTGAGGGGAAAGAAGAAAAAGAAGAACCAGAACTTGACGATCCTTCCTAGGATTGCAGAAGCAGCAGCAGAGAATCTCAGAGTGAGTCTGGAGAGAAACAGATATCAATGAAAGAACTGCCAGGCATCCGGCCCGGAACCCAATGCCAGGTCAGGTGGATACATAAACAAGCATGGGAAATGCCTACCATTCCCTACTTCCTCCCCGAACACGAACACACACACACACACACACACACACACACACACACACACACACACACACACACACACCACCTTCCTGTTCAGGGGGCTGAGTCATCCCAAGACAGAAAGGTAGGCTCAGACTCAGAGGATAAGACTCACGCCCCCAACCACAAATACCAATGTCTGGGAATATAAATAGCCTATGTTTCACTAAATGTTATAGCAAGAAAGACACTAAGTTGCTGAGGGACAATAACTAAAACTGGAAATGAAAAATTAAGTATGCTACTGAGTAAAACAGACTTGATCTAAGCAGTGGTCAGACCTGACCACAGCAGAACTGACATTTTATAGAGAACAGCATGTATTGTGTAAGATAAAGCACAGAAAGGTAAAGAACAAAGAATGTAAGGCTGCTGCTTCCCAACACTTAATGTAAAGGAAGTCTGTGGAAAATAGACTTTATATTGTGAAGCTGAGTAAAACATCCATGTGTAGAGCTCTGTCTGTAGTGTAATGCGGAATGTGGTTTTCTTCTTCTGGGTAGAACCAGCGTGAGCAATGGGAAGGATGACTCTTGATGGGCCTTTCAGTCATGTGGGTGGATGGAAAGCCACGTGAACTTCCCCATCCTTCTTGGGAAAAGCTGGACCTCAAGAAGTGATCCAACATTGCCCAGTTCAGGCCTGTGATAGCAAGCACCTGTTTAATCATGGGATTTGACTGCACTGACTGAGTCATGTTGATAAGAATAGTGTTGGGTTCTCAGTTTGCCTTCCACAAACTCTGGTTAAGGATGGATCTTCCATGACATTCTGGTTTGTGCCAGAAATCTGTGGTCACTGTGCTGGCATCTGCTCTGGGGAGATGAGGCTGAGCCTGGGCCATCAGTATGGAGATAAAGGGTCGTCTCCCCTACACCAAGGTCGCACATTGGTGACCTTGACAAGCCCCCACCTGCATAGGCCCTTGTTGTCTAGCCTGGCATGATTTGAACTTGAAAACTCCAGTTCAGGAATACTGCACTGTCAAACAGATTACGCCTTACATTCCCAGAGGTGCTGGGGTCAAGTCACGCAGTGAAATTTCCACTGGGGGAATGAATTTCCCACTGGCAACTGTCCTGGGAGGCTTTAAAAAGAAGCCTGGAAACAGCAAACCACACGAGTCTCAACTCAGCATGCAGAGACTTGTATTAGCTCCTTGGTGGGGACAAGATGGATTGCTTGCTTCTGTTCAAGGCTTCCATATGTTCTTAAGAAAGAAGCTTCACAGCTACGTGCTGGGGGCTCTCACCTACAATCCTAGCCTCTTAGGAGGCTCAGATCTGGGGATCATGGTTCCAAAGCCAGCCCAAGCAGGACATTCCGTGAGACTATTTGTTTATTTGTTTTGTTTTTGTTGCCAGTCCTGGGGCTTGGACTCAGGGCCTGAGCACTGTCCCTGGCTTCTTTTTGCTCAAGGATAGCATTCTACCACTTGAGCCATAGCACCACTTCTGGCTTTTATCTATATGTGGTGTTGAGGAATCGAACCCAGGGCTTCATGTATACGAGGTGAGCACTCTACCACTAGGCCATATTCCCAGCCCCCATGAGACTCCTATCTACAACTAACCACCAGAAAACTAGAAGTGGCGCAGTGGCTCAAGGTGGTAGAGCAACAGCCTTGAGCTGAAGAGCTCAGGGACTGCACAATGGCCTTGAGTTCAAGTCCCTAGACTGACCAAAAAAAAAAAAAGAGCTAAGCTTCAGAGGGGCAAAAAGCAAAAACAAAAAGAGAACCAAAGTCGGGAAGCCATTTCTCTCTTCAAAGCTACCCTGGAAACAGCACTAGGGGAATTCCTTACAATCATTCAAAGGTATTTTAAGGGAATTTATTTCTAGCAATTTGGCTAGTGGGGCTCCTTGTCAGAATAATTTAGGATTAAACACTAAAGCATACTCGTGTTTTGTGTGTGTGTGTGTGTGTGTGTGTGTGTGTGTGTGTTTAATCACGGGCTGCTAGAGGTTTGCATCATCCCTGCGCTTGCTGAAGTTTCTATTTTTAGCCTCTGTTGTGAAAAATCATCTGTGCTTTACACATTCCTAGGGCTCCTCTTCTGCCTAAGCCTACCGAAATGTAACGTGTAGCTCTTCTCCAATAGTGCAGCCACGTGACTGCACGTACAGTATGAAATGTCTGCAGGAAAGAGCTACGGTGCCATTTCCATGCCAAGGCGGTAACGAGCTGCTGTGCCATCACCAAGATTTCTCCTCCTTGGCTACAGAGATATGAAGGGCGACATGTTGAGGTGGGAAACTAGTGTGGCTAAAAGGAAGTACACTCTGTGCCCGCTCCCCTCCCTTCCCTATCCAGACTCAACACAGGCTTTGTGTGAGCTGGACATACTCTTGCTGAGAATCTGAACCAGTTAGATTCCAGTTTACTTGTTATGGCAACATACGCTAATTAGTCCATCCCAGCAAACACAATCACATTTTACAGACAATCGTGAAAGACATTTGTCCAAGGTCATTTGCCCAAGGTTATAGACTACAGCACTGTGGGAGAAAAAAAGATGCAGATTCAAGCCCTTGTGAGTCAAGTAGGTAAGCTATGGATTCTGTCTGTACTAGCTCTGCAAATGAGGAACTAAGACACAGAAGAAAAAAGACCAACTGCAGGTTTCTTAATCAACAGAGTGGAAATTTAAATAAAATACTCTTAAATCACTCTGTGTACAGTGCTATTTTCCTTGTATTTTCTTCTGATTCTTCTAAGAACTTCTGAACTTAAATATATCTATCCATGGTTTAAGTAAAACCAGAAATATGGACTATCAGTTAAAGCTATGCCTGTAATCATGATGGTATAATATTCCTACAAATACACAGTCAGGGACCAAATAATGACAGTTTGTCAGAGATGGACCACACATACCCTGATGGTAATGTGGTATAGCCTCAGTATGAGGTAGGCTGTATCATCTAGATTTGCGTACGTACACGCACGTACACGCTCAGATGTTCAAATAATGAAATCTCAGAACTTACCCTATCAAATATGCATAGAAAAAGAAGACTGTAGCCCAGTGCAGTAGCTCTTGACTATACTACTCTCTACTCAAGAGAAGAAGGAAAGTCTGAGAGGCCCTTATCTCCAATGAACCACCAGAAAACTGGAAGTGGAGCTGTGGCTCAAAGTGGTAGAGCGCTGGCCTTGAGTGAAAAGGCTCAGAGACAGCTCCCAGGCTCTGAGTTCAAGCCCTGCTACCACCACTACCACCAACAAAAACCCATAATGAATTAATTAATCTTTTAAAGAAGGACCATGGGCTGGGAATGTGGCTTAGTGATAAAGTGCTTGCCTATCATGCATAGGGTCCTGGGTTTGATTCCTCGGGACCACAGAAACAACAATTTAAAAAAAAAAAAAAAGAAAAGGAAGCGCAACTTTAGTCAGATGCGAGTGGATCCCTCCTTAATCCTAGCTTTGCCTCCGGAGACTGAGATCTGAGGATCATGGTTAGAAGCCAGACCAGGCAGGAAAGTCTGTGAGACACTTATCTCCAATTAACCGCAAAAGGTTGGAAGTAAAGCTGTGGGTCAATTGGTAGAGCCCTAGCCTTGAACACAAAAGCTCTGGGACATGGCTCAGACCCAGAATTAGTGCTCTGGAATGAGCAAAAAACTGGCCAACAAAACAAAACAGGAAGCTGGGGCAGTACTAGGGCTTGAACTCAAGGCCTTGCACTCTCACTCGGCTCTTTTGGTCTACTGCTTGAGCCACAGCTCCACTTCTGGATTTTGTGGGTTCATTGTTGATCAGAGTCTCATGGACTTTCCTACCAAGGCCAGCTTTGAACCATCATCCATCCTCAGATATCAGCTTCATGAGCAGCTAAGATTACAGACATAAGCACTAGTACCTGGTTATACTCTTAACATAGTACCAGAACTCTATTTTAAACCCAACTTTTCCAACCCTAGCCCATCATATAAATCACAGTGCATTATTCAGGACTCTTCAGAAAAATATTAGGACTGAGAGAGAACACCTTAAAAATACCAGATCAAGAAAAGAATTTATGAGTAGAATTTTATTATGTATGTTTTCAGGTATGTACTTTCAGAATTACTGGTTACTTCCAATAAAATTATCCAAGAGATAATGATAAAATAAAAACTGACATAGATGGCAAGATAATTTAGTATCGGACTTTATAGACAACAACAGCAACCAGTGATATTTCTCGAGCAAATGTTGGTGCACAGTTTATGACGGAAGGATCATTTATGGACACAACAGAGCACACAAGTGGAAGCTGATGTGTGTGACTGTCATATCTATGGGGTGATCATCAAATATTTAAAAACTTAATCACTTTTCCTTTCAGGCTCCAGCTAGTCTATTAGCAATAAACTTGCAAGACCAGATTCATCATTTCTCCTAAGATAAACTCAAAATGCCTTCTTCATCCTGAGCCTTTCTAAAGCACAAAAGCTGTTGTCATTTCTGTTTGCAAAACCCAAATAAGTTGGGAAAGCAGAACATGAAAAGAGCTGAGGAGTCCAGGGGTCTCTCAAGAGTTCCTACCACCCTCTCCTTGGCTGTTCCTGACACACATCTGCCATCTTTCCCAAGATGTGCCCAAATTCCCACACTGAGAATTCTTCCCAAGCAAATTCCCCATACAATCCACTGTTGAACGCTAGACCACGGGCGCCACGGGACAGCCCCTTCTCAGCAGACACTGCATCCAGGAGCCACACAATTCTTGTTTCTCTCTCTTTCCCTCTCTTCACAAACTTCTTGAGTTGCCTTAGAAACACCAGATACTGTCACAACTGTAGCTGATGACAATGACTTTAGGCCAAGGATGTGAAGAGGGAAGAGGTGTGAAGAGACTAAAAAGAGGAAAGTTTATAGACTTGATATTTGGGCTCACAGAGACATTCAAGTTGACTTCAGATTTTGAATGAATAAATCCTTCCTTTTTTTAAAATGAGGTTTTTTGTTGTTGTTTTTTTTCCTAATGAAGACTGCATCTGAAAACTCCCAGGTCAGTCAAAATCCAACCCTGACTTGTTGGGTGCTAAGGGAAGAGCAGGGAGAGAGTAAAAATTATACAGTAAAAAAAAAGCAGAGGGATAAGAAAGAATAACCGAGGGGATGAAATTGATCAAGATACATCCCCTGCCTATATAGAAAGATCTCAAAATGTATAGGAGCTGAGACTGGGTCTCCTTCATTATTTTGTCCCCATCTGGAGTGGGGTTCCATGAGAACAGCGCTACACGAGGGAAACCACATACACTGAGGCGAAGCCATCACAGAAGTGCCAACAGTGGGCTCCAAGGCCTGGCACCGCTAGAGCTGGAACTGTCTCCGGCAGTGGGCAGAGATCTGGGGCCAGACAGGCTGCATCTGGCAGGAGAAAGAGGAGTAGAACTTACGACCGAGACTGGGAACACGAAGACAGCCGAATACAGAGAACAAGAGCCACCAGGACTCGACTCTACGATGACAGCACCAAAACTACCTCAAGGCAATAAGCCTACAAATGAGCCAGACCCACATCCTAATAAAAGGTTACTTAAAAACGGGATGCGCAACTCTAACCCCAGCACTTGGGAGGCCGAGGCAGAAAGATCTTGAGTTAAGGCCAGCCTTGGTCTGCTACATAATAAGACTCATCTCAAAAACACACAAATTTGAAAAAATAAAGCAGTGGATTGGTTTGACCTATGAACTAGGAACTAGTTGTCATCACTTGGTTCTGTGCTGGCTCTTCAGGAGAAAACGAAGAAATAATAATGACAGAAGGGAAAGCCCACGCTGTTTGGTTTATTAACTATGTTTAGTTTCCAGCCAATACTAAACTTTAATATGTGCGGCTTAATTGAGATACATAACTACATAATATCTATAAATGTTTCAAAATCCTACCACAATAAACTTCAGACTGAAACTGCGACTATATTCAAGAACCTATTCTGGAAAAAATTTCCCTCTGGAAAATAAGAGCTGGAGGAAACAGAGGTAGCAAAGAATAAGAAAAAACAATCCATGGGTGATTAACTCTCATGACTCAGGACAACATAAAACACACACATACACACACACACACACACACACACACACACACACACACTCAGATTTCCTTTTTGGCCAGAGATGCTGAACATTTTTTCATGTGTCTATTAGTTATTTTTACTTCTTTTTCTGAGAAGTCTCCCCTTTAAGTCATCAGCTCATTTATTAATTGGGTTGTTGTTTCTTTGAGGGTTTAAGTTTTTGAGCTCTAAGTATAGTTTGGATGTTGGGCACTTAAACACAGGTTGTGTGGTTTCCCTCATTTGTGGTAGCTAGAATGGGCCTGTAAATCTACCAGGAAACACACTGGGTAGTGAGCAAGCAGTTACAAATGAATTCACTGAAGTGTATTAGACTCTACAGAGAGATCAAATAGTGTAACTCTTTAGAAAGAATAAATCAAAGCCCAACCAAATAAGCACCAGGAAATGGGTACTTGAAAGAGGAGCTGGGCCAAGGGGAGAGAGGAAGACAAATGAAGGGGGGGAGGGGGGCAATGCAGTCAAGAATGTATTGTATATACCACAAAATTAAGAAAAATAAGGGAAGGGTAAGTCAAAGAGGGGTGAAGATATTCAAGTGATGACACAGGTCAAGATTCATTATATACATAAACTGCTTTGTTAAATGGAGGAAAAAATCAATATCTACCCTAAAAACTTAAGAAAAGTGAAGGAAAGGGAGGCGGAGAATGTTAAGAGGATGACGCTCATCAAGACACACTGTATTTATAAACCACTTTGCTGAATGGCAACTCCTTTGTGCAACTAAAGATCATAACAAATATTATTTGTTTAAAAAGGAAAGGCAGGGGCTGGGAATGTGGCTTCGTAGTAGAGTGTTTGCCTAGCATACATGAAGCCCCGGGTTCGATTCCCCAGCACCACATACACAGAAAAAGCGGGAAGGGGTGCTGTGGCTCAAGCAGTACAGTGCTAGCCTTGAGCAAAAAAAGCTCAGGGTTAGTGCTCAGGCCCTGAGTTCAAGCCCCAGGACTGGTTAAAAAAAAAAAAAAAGAAAGGCAGGCCTTAGGCTCCCTAAAAACAAGTCCTCATAAAGGGTTTTATGTTACAAACCTCAGCCTACAAAGAGGGAGAAAGGCAAGCTGAAGATTTATAAGGTACATGTTAGAGATTCTAACTCAGAACCCATGAGCAGAGGTTTCCTCGTTACTCACCTGCCGTCTGAGGTTTCTGACTCAGGCAGGGTGCACTTGTGCTGGGTCCTGCAGCTTCTGCAAAAGAAATCCATCCACCCTTGACTCATCTTCCCGGGACAGCCAGGAACCCTTGCAAACACACACGTGTGCAATGTGTGCATACATACCATACACACACACGTGAGCACACACAGGCTGCCGGGAAGCTAGCTATGCTGTGCTCAGGACAACCATCTCACTCCTCGTCATGAGGTCCCTAAATAATAAACCAAGTTGATGGAGGCTGAGTGGTCTGACCACGGAGAAGAAGAGAAAGGACACGACAGGCAGCACTGCCAAAAGATAACAAAGGACGCAAACAGATCCCCAGGAACCTGGAGGCGGTTAAATGACACCAGGATACTCACAGACACAGACATTCTCTGGCGCTAGACACTGGCCCGGAAAGTGGATTAGCCAGGCAGATGGCATTAGGCGAGGAAGAGGGCACCCTGGAGGAGTCAGCCAGCGCCTGCTCCACAGAATGGGGAGCTTCAGGAGGAGTCCAAGGCCTTTTAGGACACAACCACTCTGTCCCTAAGGAGTCTGCAGCACGCACCTAGTGGAGACAGCTAAGTCCTCGTTGTTCAAGGAGCCAGGAGGGGGTAGAGGGAGGAGGAAAGAGTTAGAATAGGTTGTAAAGGCCCATTAGTGGCAAGGCTGACAGATGTTTAATTCATTTGCTTCCCACTCTCTGATTCTGCTTTAATCTCTCTCTCTCCCTCTTCCCATTCAGAGCCCACAGTGATCAGCAGACATGGACAGGAAGAAGGATACACAATGCAATAGACACGGAGCAGACGAATTCTCTACTACTCTGTTCATGAGGCATGCAATTGCAGGAGCTTCGATGACGACCCAACTCAATGGCAGATACATGAGCAGCTAGCCC
Source organism: Perognathus longimembris pacificus (assembly GCF_023159225.1). Taxonomy (NCBI): domain Eukaryota; kingdom Metazoa; phylum Chordata; class Mammalia; order Rodentia; family Heteromyidae; genus Perognathus; species Perognathus longimembris. The sequence goes on from NC_063162.1 coordinate 141,929,134, forward strand.
TGACACCGGGCAGTCAGTATTTCAGAGGAGGAGGGGGAGGAGGAGGAAGAGCTGTTTCCAGTGAGGAGGGGCAAACTCAACAGAGGCATCTAGAACCCCAGAGGAGGGGGAGGGAGACGGGGCTTCCAGGAGCCGCAGCAGCTGTACAGCTATTGCTGCCACAAGAACAGCCTGCGTGCTGATCCAAACACAAGGAGTGGCGTAGCCAGGCACCCTCATCCCTCCTGCCCCCTCCCACCGGCCCTCCAGGGGCTCCTTCATACACCCCTCCCCATGTGAGAGAAGACAGTGTCCAGCCCCTGTCACACCTCCTCTGGTCTTAGGCCCCCCGCGTGGTGGGGTTCCTCCACTTCACAAAGATGCCTTCCTGTGTGAGAGGACCGCCATCCTTGGGTCCTGCTCCATCTATTTTCAGATGGGCCTTTTCCACATAAGGAGACCCAGGTAAGAAGGGCATTGTGGGAGAGCAGACACAGGTCATCTCGGATTTCCCATCCACCTGTCTGCAGTCATTCACTGTCATAGACCAGCAAGCAGTGTCTCAATTACCCTTTGGGGGGGGGGGGAGTTCTTTTCTTCTTTTGTTGTTTCTGGAGTTGTCCCCATGTGACCTGAACCACACCCCCACATCTCACCTCAGGACACCTGCCTCAAATAACTCCTTCTGGTGTCATTCAGCTCATGGGTAATTGATGGCATGTCAAGCCGATGCTAAGAAAAGCACAAGGTGGTTAGACGTGTGCTTACTATAAATAGACTCACGATGTGACCAGCATTTGCCAACTTCGGAGGAAAAGAAAGGCAGAGGCAGAAACACCATGGTAGCAGCTTCCCCCGGGCCCTGGCAAGAGCAGGCTTCACCATGGCGAAGCCTTAGGCCTGCCCAAGAGATTTCCTTCACCGCCAACAACAGAGGCTGGAGAAGATGCCCCTCCCCAATTGAGAGCAAATTTGAAACCGATAAATGTGCAGGAAACTGTTAGGCTTGTTTGACAAATGTAGCACAGAAACTCAAACAACACATACTTCTTCTGATTAAATCTTTTGCTTTATAGGTTGTAGGCACATTATTTCTAGATTTTTACATGCGGGGGCATTTCTGTTTCTGAGCTTTTATATGCATATACTTATACAATTAAGTATGCAATTGTTATCTACATGGACTACAAATTAGGTACATGGACAATTCAGGCATAAGGGGGAAGAAGTTAGATTCCCCAGCCTCATGTTACAGTCATTCTCTTGTTACCACTAGCAAAAGAAAGAAAAATGCAAAATACAAATGGAAATACTATGAAGATTCAAAGTCTTTCACAAGATTTCCCACTAAGAGTTTGCCACCCAACTGGGGAACCCCCATCCATGATGAAGCTTACATGCACACAAGCTTTTTTATTTCCTAAAAAAGTATGGCCTCAAGTTCATTGCCTCTAGTTTGAGAGAGTGTGGGAAGATGGTAGAACAAAGGCAAGTATGGTTTTCCAGGCTTAAAAATGACTTCTCTGGCTAAATTAGGATCTTGAGTTTCGATATACAGGGCAAATACTAAAGAGAAAACAAAAAACAGTCGGTGTGACTGTTTCTCAGTGTGTGAAGGCACTGACTTGCTAAAGAAAGCAGGGAATTGCCTTGAAATTTCAGCAGCTGCCCATCTCCCTAAGATAACACCAACTTCCCCAAAAGCTGCGCCCCCAAGTTGGGCACTGGGAAGGTTAGCCAGGGCTTGGGAAGGATCCCTCCCAGACTCGCTTCACCTATGGCCTGGAGGATTATGGGTAAGAAAGAGGGTGGCGCAGAAACTGTTGGATTAAACACAGTCAAGTGTAATCGCTGTGTACGGTCCTTTCCCTCAGGGGTGCACAAAAGACATCAACCTTAAGGATCAAGGGTTTAAAGCAAAAAAGAAGAAGAAAGCCTACTAGGATGCACTGGGAATTTCAAGGAAAAGGCATGGATCCAAATTCTGCTCCTCAGTGGGTGGCTGAGCCAGTCCTTGAACTCTGCAAGGGGAGGCCAATCCCGGTAGGCTCTTAGGAGACATGAATTTTGACATTCCGCTAGTAGATCACTTCTACCAAATAAATAGCCCTTCGTTACCTCGTCATCCACAATAACTGACGGAGAAGAATCTGAGCGGAGAAGGCAATTGGATTCACCGGGGTACGTATATATCACCAATAAACCTCCTTCCTGCGGAGGCTTTAATAAGCAAGCAGATAGGAGATCGCTCCTGTTTCCACACATCGCATCTCATCAATAATCTAGACAGGAGATAATATGCCAAGCCCTGCTGTGCCCTCCCAACCAAGCGTGACCTCGCAGGTTCCCGGTTAGCATGCAAGGCGTGAACGCCCGGGCAAGGAGGGCGGAATACCCTCCGCTTCGCAGCCCTTTCCCGATTCATTTGTAAGCTACACTAATAATCCCATGATGCAAACACACCAGGGGTGAAAATCATTCGGGAACTGTCAGAAAGGTTATTTTTGCAAGACATAAGGAATGATTATAATGATTTATTAAAATCTTACAATGTGAGAAAAGTCAGATCGGCAAACAAAATCCAATTAAGGAATTCACCAAATAAAAGGGAATTGAACTCCTCCAGCCCAGGGGTTGACAATGAAGCCATTCAGGAAAGAGCTTTATATGCTAAACTTAGCAGGGTAAACCTAGTTATTTTCCATGCAGTGCTGTTCTTGAAAGAGCTATTTAACTTCATCCATCTCTAGGACTAAGTATTTAGACTTGTAGAATTCTTTTGTAAGGAAAAAAAAAAGAAAATTTAAACTCCAATTTAAAATGCATTTGCCTCACAGATTACATTGTGTGGATGGGAGTTGATTAATTCAGTGTTCACAAGGCTTGCTCTACTGCATTTTCCTTTCCCTCCCTCCTCCCTTCTCTCCCCAAAGCCCTCTCCTAATCACATAGGAGCCCTGAAAGCCAAGCCCATTTGACTTTTCAACTTCTCTCAAGAAGATACCTTTATCGTCCTTCTCTCTTTGCCAACCAAGAAGGCTCCATACGCTCACTCATGTTTGCACGCATAACCTGTTCATTGATAGTCCAAAAGGTCTGAAATCTTTCCAGAAACATCTAAAATCATCTCCAAACCCATCCTGGGAGGGTGTCCTTGACTCTTCTTGCCCTTACTAGCCCTGGCTTCCCCTGCTCCCCATATTGCTGTAGTCTGTTCTGAATCCTCAGATCTCTCCCCCAAAGCCTTCAAGGGCATTCAAGGGCCAGGATGCCTGAGTCCCTCTCAGTCCTTCTGTGCCAGGTGCTGCTCCCTACAATTCTTTCCTCCCTTGACTTCTGTTCCTGCCTGAGCCCAGGTTTTCCTGACCTCTCTCCTGCCCAGGAATCTCATCGTCCTATTCCTTCGCCGGTGGAGCTGGAGCCGACTCTGTTCTCAGCCCTCATCTCTCCCCAGTTGATTTCCCAGAAGCCATCACGTTCAAGTTCCTACGTTCTTCCAGATGGCGAGGAGCGACCCAACATTCCCTCCGCACTCAGGTCTCTCTGCCAACCACCTAGAATGAATAGTAACATTCAAAATGTCTAAAACGGCACCTGTTACCAATGCCTAGCCCTTCACCTGTGCCTTCTGGCCATCCAGAACCTGAAAACCAGCTCAGTGCTCCAGTCTGCCACCAGCCACTAAATCCAGCCCGACCTCCCTCCTCCAAAGCCTTCTCTCACCCAAGCCTACTGTCTCCAGTGGGGCTGGGCATGTTGCTTCCACCATCAAGATTGGTTAATGGCTACACACCAACGACACAATAAACTTCAACCATCTAATCTATCACTACTCCATGTTCCTCTACTAGTTACACTACCCTGTTTATAGTTTTCCATACACATAAGGGAATTCCAGCCCCTCTATTGGCTTTAGGAGAAGGAAAGCTCTTCCCTTTGAGTCTGTCTGTCTGTCTGTCTGTCTGTCTGTCTGTCTCTCTCTCTCTCTCTCTCTCTCTCTCTCTCTCTCTCTCTCTCTCTCCTCTTCTCTCCCTGCCTCCCCTCCACACCCAATACAAAGAATAAGTTAGCTTTTGTGACCAGGAGAAGGAGTCGTCCTGCTAGCCAAGAAAATGCCTCATCAGAAACCAAACGTTGTCAGAACCTTGATTTTGAACCCTGAGTCTCCATAACTGTGTTACTTTGCTAAGAATGATTAATAGATCTACCTAACTTCTCTGTGCACTGATAGGTGGATAGTTTGTGCAAGTTACAGGAAAGAGCAGATCGTCCTTTCCTGTAACTTGTACAACCATCCCCCCATGAGAGTACCAACCAATGACATAATCACATATCTGTGTTTCCCACCCAGGAACTGTAAACCCTCAGAGGGCATGCCCATTTTTGTGTCTTCTCCCTTGTCCTGGAATAAAAGCTCAACAGATGCTTATGAGGTACATTTAACAACTAGCAAATGAAGTGAACACAGCTAAATTCGTTGTTTGCCTCTAAGATTGTACCTACGTGTTCTTGCATGGATGCACGTGTGCAGTTGTATGTGCATGACAATGTGATAGTTTATTTGCGAGGAATAACTGAGTAAATGGACATATTTCACACCCCAGTGAACAATCTCCTCCCCACTCCCTCTCCCAATCATGAGACATCTTCCTAATGCAGCTCTCACACAAAGGAGGTCACTGGATGTCGTTAGATACCCGTGTCATCCTTTCCTTCCTTTCCCCTTCGGCACTGAGCTGGTGGCCTCTCAAAGCTCAAGGCTCCACATCGAACGCCAATGGATGCCCACCATGATGAAAATTAAACTATCTCGTTCAGGAAATCTCTCTCAACCAAGAAGGCGCTCTCGACGCAGAGTCTGTACCCTGCATTGCTGCTGAACAAAACCTGCATGCTTATAAATTATAAGCCAGCCAAGAACAACAAGCTGGCTGCACCCACCTGACTGAAGTAGATTTTCAAAAGAAAGAAAAACGACCAAGTCGGTGCAAACTGATAGCAACGTCGGAGACTCCTCTGACTCTTCCCAGCTCTGAGATGGCCCTCCTCTGCACTCAGGGGAAATCAGGTCTCCTTCTGTTTGCCTTCTTTGCTGCTATTTATGACAGTTTGGAACAAAGCGCTCACTGCTGTGTATCTCTTATTTTAACTTTCTTTGTGCAAAAGAACTTCTTCTTGCCCAACAGCTTGGGCTACACATGCTTCTCTGGAGAGAAGGAGAATTTGGAAATGGATATGAATCCATTTTGCCACCTCCTCCCCAATCAAGTTTTAAAACCACAGAAATGGCACCTGTGACTAAGCCTATCACCCTGAGGGAAGAAGGCATGGGGCCACCCCAACTCTCCATCCGCCCTGCCCGCGGGCTACACAGTGTTCCCATGTTTATTTGTCCAAGTGGAATCTGGAAGGGAAGAAGGGAGTGGATCATCAAAGCCAAGTTTACATTAGATTGAGAGAATGTGTCCCTCTCCTACAGAGCTGGTGCTATTTCGGGATTCATCACGCTGGGTGTGAGGAGGAGAGGCGGAGGCCTGAAGCACCGCTGGTTTGTAATCGTGCCAGGTTGTACCGTCCCCGCTCAGGTACTTTGATCTTATTCAACACCATTCTTAGGAGTCCTCGAGTCCCCGTTCAGGTACTTTGATCTTATTCAGCTGCATTTATCTTTTTTTTTTAATCTACATTCTTAATAGATTCCCCCTTCCCCAAAGAAACTCTAGAAATGGCTGGAAATATAGCAAGGGAGAAATACTTGTGTGGCCTTTTTCACTTACTTCAGGCCTAGGCTGGCTGAAGAGGCTTCATAACTGTGATCACTTGCAAGCAAACACACACACACACACACACACACACACATCTTTGAACTTCCTCAGAAAAAGACTTCTGACAGGTTCCTGCTTCATTGCCCAGGAGTCAAAAACTGTTGTTGCTTAAAAACTGGAAAGGCTGGGTGATCTGTGGGCACCTTTGCTGTCACCATGTAAGTGGTCAATGGGGCTGAGGAGACGGCCTAGTGGCAGAATTCACAGAGGTAAACTGAGGCAAAGAGCCCTGACTGCTCCAAGTCCTCCTCCATGCCTGCAATTACAGCCCAGTTCCGGGCCTCGGGTCCCTTCGTCTTTCTCTGAGTCAGCTGCGCCCATCTTAGCTACTAATCTTTCATGTTCTGCCCCTCTCCTGTCTTTCCCCTTTAGCCACTGTGTGCGACTATGGTGATTTCTCTAAACGCCAAGAGCCCTGAGGGAAGAAATGGCATTTTCCAAAACTCTGGGCTTATACCCAGCCAACTCATTCCAACTCCCTCTTCCCTCCCCAAACCCCAAGCCTTTGCCAACAGCCTGTTGTCATGGTTACCTTAATCTTTATCTGCTTTGCTTGTTGAACAAGGTGGCTTTACTCCAACCCACCTCCTGACTTGCCCCCACCCCTGCGTCCTTCGATGCTTCTCTCGTACCCCAACCTCCATCTCCCTTCTCTGAGAGACTCGGGGAGAGTACAGCCACCACCATTGCTTGCACCCCCCTTCAGTCTGTCGGCTACCGGAGTCTATCGGAGGGTTCCTTTTTGCTTCTAGAATGGAAAAGTACCACTCGTGGCTGAAACAACCATGGGGTTGGACATAAAGGCTCTCCCCGAGCTCTAGAGATGAAGGAGAAAAGAGAACAAGGCAGAGCAAGTCCACAGAGAGAACTATCTTGACGAGCCAAAAAGAAGCTGAAGGTGGAAGTTGTTTGATGAGCTTGCCGAGATCTGCTTGGGCCACCGTCTCCCCGTGAGTCACCCATCAGAAGCAGACCACGTGTCAAAGGCACCTCCTTGGCCTTGTCCTACGAGACCTTGTCCCTCCTCTCCTCTCTCTGCAAGACCTTCCTTTTGGTTGTCCAGGGAAATGCCCCACACCCCTTAGAGCTCTTAACTCCATGACTGTTTTCTCTTGTTTCCTAAGCCTGTTTCTCTCTACTTACTTTTTCCACTCAGTATATAAACCCAACTTCTCGTCTTAAAGCAAAACCTCCTCTTGGCCCATAGTATACCCTCTGGTTGGAGTCCGTTCATCTTCCTTTTTAGAAAGCCAGCAGTCCTTCCTGTCTCCAGCTCCTTGTTTTGTGTCAAACACACTACGTGAGAATTTCCCCCAGCATCAGAGCAAAGCCAAGATTCTCCAGAACATTCCTGCTGCTGAATTAAGTGGACCCTTTTGAACGGCTAGCTGTGGTATTCCTTAACAGAGAAGACTTTAAAGTTCTCTACCTTATGCTTGAATCGTAGCTTTGTGAAGCATTTATCTGCTGTGATTTTAAGCAAGTTATGCCTCCTTTTCTCCATATTTCATTGAAGAAATCACAGGGCCAACCTGACTACCCCTAGTCATTTTGCCTTTGGTTCGTTCGTGTGTTTCTTTTCAGTTAGGGTCTTGCACTTTTCCCCTAGCTGTCCTCAGCCTTCAATCTCTGCCTCCCAAACAGTTGGGCCCACACAGGTGTACATCACCACACTCTGCTCCTACTCATTCTGTTTTTGATACTCCTTCTCCTCCCCTCCCCTGTGGTTTCTTTGTGAGCCCTTCATGCGCTTTCTTAGACTATCACAGTGCTCTGGGCCTTCCGCTCTTCTCCATCTGAACGGCCACTCCCTGAGCACTCCCCACTCTCCACTATACCCAAGACTTTTAACACCGACAGAGAGGGTAGATCCTCACATCTTCTCCAGACCCAAAGAGCTCATTTGTGGGGTGTCCACCTTGAGGTCCTGTAAGAAGCTTAAACTCAACCTGATGAATACAGAAATCTCCTCATAACTCAAGCCTGAACATGGGCACCGTTAATCACTTCTTCCTCCTCCTCCCTCCTCAGAATCCTGGTAGTAACCACATCCACGTGACTCCATTTCAGTTTCTCTCAAGCCAACCCTGTCTTTTTGCTAGGCACCCACTGTTTCTGATCTAGATTACCAGAAGTATTTTACCCCCCTCCCAAATCATCCCTTACTCTGTGGGCATCATCACAGTCCATGTCAATGCCAGCATGATCACGGCCCTTCCCATAGTGGAGAACCGAATTTCCCACCTAAATTTAGTGAGGGCCCTTCCTAGACAGATTCCCAGGCTCCATACTAAAACAAATGAAGCCGAATTATTTCTCCTAATCTCGATAGGTTTAGAAAATGCTGGGCTCTAGCTAAGGGAGCCTGGCATTCACGTTTCCATGGTTCCTCCTTAGGCTCTCTCTGTGGCTTCTCTCCCATCCCACAGTCCAACAGCAGGGAACACTAAGGTATGGGGAATAGTGACGCCGCTCCATGTTGCAGTCTCCGCCACTGATGAGCCCTGCAAATTGGTTTACCGCACTGTCTCACTCCCATATCGCACAGCTCCTAGATCTCATGCCATCCCACCCGCTGTTCCCTGAACCTGTGAAGCCCCTGCTCGCCCAACACTGATGGCAGCTAATGCTTCCTCATTCTTCAGAACTCTGCAAATTGGCCCTGCTTGGTTAATAGCTTTCCCTGGCCCATGGAGCCCTTCCGAGAATCATTTTATCTCTGCTACAGCCTCCTATACTCACTTGCATCAAAGCCTGCAGAACACTGCCTGCCTCTTGTTCTCGCTGCTCCACCAGGAGTGTCTCCTGACCCCAGCACCTAGCCCAGTTCCTGACAAATAGCAAACTGAATATGGGAGAGTGAGCCACAAAGAAGGAGCACGTTGGGATTTACCTCCATTGTTCCAACCATTCAACTATTCATTCTCTCTCTCTCTCCCAACTTTCTACCACCTTACATTTTTATTTCCATGTTCTCTTTATCCCTCTCTAAGTTAGTGATAAGCAATGTCTGATGAGAAACCTCACAGTGAGTGTCCACATGAGAAATCTCTCTTGATTAGACACCAGTCCCCAAAGGGTAAGTAAAGGCAAGAGACCTTTCTGCTCTGATAAATGGCAACATGACCACTGCCCAAGGTCTGTGAGCCTGGGAGACAGTAAAGTCATACAAACCAGGACAATTCTGCCAGACACGTCCAGGTATCTTATGTGTGAAATGAACTGACACAAACATAGTCAAACATCTTGCTGAGCCCCAAGGACACCATAGCTCTTGTGTTTACTCCATGTAAGGCTTTGTAACTTGAAGTATTCCAAAATAAAATCATGTTGCTTTGGATTAACATCCTCAGTGGATCAGTGTTTGCATCTAGGAATTCACTTAGCTGAGTGTCGGCTTCATAACCTCCTCAAGAGTGCTTGATTGAAATGATCTCAGGCTGTCTCTCATCTTAATGGTGAAATCCATAGACTCTCCATTTTCAAATACCTAGAAATGTTTGCCTATCTCAGCATGCCAGCCGCCGTCCCATTGATTATCATCCTTGCTTCTCCGAAGACTCTGAGTGAGAATTCCCTAGCCTCTCTCTGGTACCCAGAATGCAATTCTCTTGAACTACAAGGTGTGACTCATGTAGACCAGGCCAGTGTCTGCAGACATCTTCCTCATCCATAAAGAACTTCAAAACAAAGAACTTGGCTAAGCTTTGTTCTTAAACTACGGAAAGCTGAGAGTGGGAGAGAAATATCATAACTCCTGCAGTTTTCCTCCAAGACTTAGTTAACTCATCAAATTTCAGCAATTTAGGAATGGAAGCCTAGAGAATGGCAAGACTTTGGAAAATGTTGTCTCAAAAATATAGCAAAATAGGGGGAGGGGAGCTGGTGCAGGGGCTTATGCCTATAATCCTAACTCCTAAGGAGGCTGAGTTTGAGACTATTACAGTTCCAGGCCAGCTTAGGCAAAAAAATTCACAAGGACACATCTAAGCCAATAGAGGTAGCATCATATCAGCTATGGCAAAGAACATAAACAGGAGGTTAGCAGTCCCAGCCAGCCTAGGCAAAAAGAAGCACCATATCTTAAAAATAATGGGAGCAAAGAGAGCTAGGAATGTGGGTAAGGTGGTAGAATGCTTGCCTTGCAAGTGTGAGGCCCTGAGTTAAAACCGCAGTCTGGATGAAAGGAAAGGAGAGAGGGAGAGGGAAGGAGAGAGGAAGTAAGGGAAGGAAAGGAGGGAATCAACTGTCTGTGGATTTTTCTAAGGAGAACAATAGTCCATGATGCTACCACACACACACACACACACACACACACACACACACACACACACACACACACCAGTTTGGGAGTCAAAAAAATAATAATAGTAAGAGTCCCAGCTCCACCATCTATTTATGTTATGCCATTGGATAAGATTTTATGCCTCAACTTCATCTTGCAACACAGAGAGTAGTTACTCTGTCATTCAGAAGAGCTTTTAGCAGTAAATGAGTGAACACATAGACAGTGCCAGGCACGTATGGATAGTACCCATTGCTACAATGGTGCTCAGTGCTACACAGTACCCACTTCTGCATGGTGCCCACTGATGCGACCACCTAGGCTTCTCTTCACACAATCTGCATAATTGTTAACTTCTATTTCTGACTTGGAACAGCTCAGAATAATGAATCCCATAGGAGGAAGAGTCAAAGCAACCAGGCACAACGTAGAACTTCTCTCTGAAATTGCTGAAAACTACTGATCTGTGTATTTTCATGTGAGAGCATGCAAATCAAGTGGGAAGATGCTTCGGGATCTTCAGAAAAGCCCTTGGGCCACAATCACCCCCACCATCTACAGGATTGCACACCTAATCTGTGGGTATACCATGACTTTAGGACTCAGTGGTCTGGGGAAGAGAAGTGGAAAAGGAGCCAAGTCCTTTTCCCAGGGTCAATCCTCCTCTCAAGGCATGCCACCAAAGATCAGTTGCTCTGTTTTCCAATTATTAGGTCAACAGGCCAAGTCTGAGTGTTCCCAGGGCCCAACAAGGCCTCCATCTTGGGCCTGAAGCAATCCTTAGACTCTTGTCATAACAGTTAACACATACCTCTACCCTGTAAGACAGAGCAGTCCTCCCCTGCAACCAAAGTGCTAAGTCAGAGACAATTTGTCTACTTGCTTTAGACTCTGTTCAGTGTGTGTCATGGCAGTTTCACAGGTGTTGAGCAATGGCATTTGGTGGATTGGATCAGGTATCATCAGAGAACCAGATACAGAGGTAACCAATATTGATTAAACTCATGTGGATGCGTGCCTGAGAATGTGAATGGTGACACTATGGGACAGACCACACCCTACTCCAGCTCTGTCAGCCCAGGGCATCCATGAGTTCGACCAGCCCCTGAGCACAGCAGGATGACTGTGCCAGTAGAACAGACTGTATATTTGATTCATCGTACCATTCAAAAGGAACTTGGAGAACTCGGATGGATGAGAGTTCCCTCAGTATCCTCGTTTTTGTTGTGTGTGTGGTTTTTATTGTCAACTATACACACCTAAAAGAAGGTGGAGAGGGCCAGCCATTGCCTGCCATCCAACTTGTTTCACACACACACACACACACACAGCATCACTTGGAGCAGTATATAATAAACGTTTTAAAGTCCTCTTAGAACATTTGCATCCAAAGTAGAAATGCTGGACCACTGTAGAGTGTGTCTAAGCCCTGATTAAACGTATCCCAAGGCAAGCCACTTCCCATCCAATGCCCAAGAGGCATTTTTCCTCTACTAATGCCTCAGTCACAGGAAAGCCCTTCTTTCTGGTTTGCCTGGGGAACAACAGTCCTATGTTGAACCTTTTGACCTGGGTTATTTAACGAGAGCTTGGGTGTCCTGCTCAGACACATATTGGAATTTTAGTCCTGCTGTGAGAATCAAGAAGTAGAGCCCAGGTGGAGCCTTGAAAATGTGATTGGGTTATGAGGGCTCTGCCTTCCTAAATGGATTCATCCATTTGTGAATTAATGGACTAATGGGTTTGTCTCTAGACGCGTCCGTTATAAAAGTCATTTAAACTCTATCTCTTGCATCTGCTGCTTTCATCACGTGCTGTTACATGCCACCGTGGGAATCTGCTCAGAGTCCCCACCAACAAGAATGCCAGCAGTCCTGAATCCCACAGAACTGTGGAGTGTCCAGAACTGTGCGATGAATAAACTGTTATTCCTCCTAAATTCCCTAGCTTAAGGTATTTTCTTATAACAGCAAAACTATACACACACTTGGACTCCCTATGGCTCTTTGTGTCCTGATTCTGAAGGCAATAGGTTGCATGAGCACATTAGCTATGTACAGCACAGGACACCTTCAAATGCCTTATCCTGACGTACAGAAATGTCCTGGAGCTCATCCCATCTTCTACCTCTCCAATTTGTTCATCCACAATTTCCCACCATGTCCTCCTCCCCTACCACTACCACGCTAAAATTCCACCACTACCACTTTCTCCGCATGAGGCCACTAAAACTCATAGAGTGAATAACTTGCCTAATATTCTGCAGCTAATCAGAAAACACTTTTGTATTCCATGTAAATGTACAATTCCTCCCATGGTTTCTCCTGGGACATGCATGCAGGGCCCCTTTGCTAAATGACTTGCTTTGACCAACTCTTATTTGCTCCATGTAATAAAAGGGTCATCCACAAACACAAGTCTCCAGGTGTGGTCTAACAATCCCAGGGGAAGTGGTGCTACTTCCTGGAATCAGTACATTATGGTTCCAGTAATGCAGATTTTTGGATGGCTTTGTCAAAATTTAGTGGCTTGTATTGAGCCTTTAGTCAAATAAAATTTCAAATGTCTTTCTTTCCCTACCAGAACTACTGCCAGTAGATTTCCCCCATCATTACCATTGATTTTTTTTAACTCCAAAATAAGATTTTGAAATGTCATCTTGTTATTTTTAACCCAGAATTCCAGCACATCCAAGTCATTTTGAGACATATTTTTGTCATTGATTACATTGGCCATTCTTTACAGCTTTTGGTCTGCTACAGATTTAATGAGCACATTTCTTGTGTCTCCTTCAAACGCTCTGGCACAGTGACTGTCTAGAGCAATGCTCAGAACGGGGAATTTCAAAATTACTTCACCAGTGATATCCCTCAATTTGTCTGGACCATCTTAGTATCTTTCTGCAGAATTTGTTCCCTTGTCAACGTCTCAAACCCTGTCACCCTGAGCATTCTGCAATAATACATTACCTGGAAATCTTCCTAGATGTGATGGGACTAAAACTCACCCCACTGACTGAACAATTCCACCAAGTATCCCCCAGGCCTGATGATCATAAAGACTGGCAGAGCATGACAGCATACCCACACTCCCAAGAAGATCCATCACCTCCAAACCACCAAGTTCACCAATTAGTGAAGCAGGAAAAGGAGTTTCATCTGAAAGCCATAGCCATGTTTCCAAGAACAGTCATCTCTAGCTAACGTGAAGCATTTCAATCAGTGTGCTAGGTAAGAGCACACTTCGGCTTTCAGAGAATACATCTGAACGGTTAAATAAATAAATAAAAGCCCAAAGGAAGCCTATTGGACAGGAAACTTCCTGAATGTCAGACCTAGAACCTGAAACTTGACTCTCAGCTCTTTCTGTTCAAGACAGGAAAATACAAGACAAAAGGACCTAAGAGAGCATTCAGGACTTCCATTGTGAGAGGAAAGGAAGGAAGATACACACCAAGAAAGTTCAGGTAAACAACAACAAGTGAACCAACTCTGTTATTCTGAGATACTCTGAGACAAGGACTAATACTTGTCTTCAGCCTCCCAGGAAAATGAGGGAAGTTCCAGAAACAAACATTCTCACTGTGACTTTCATGAGCTGTGCTATTGCATCCGTGTTTGTCTCTACTTACTTCCCAAACTCCTGTCTAAAGTAAGTACAGTAATTAAAACATAAAATTCCACAAGGACAAAGAGAAAAGGAAAGTGATATCAATAGGAAAGTGGATAATCATGTCACAGCTGACTTATTGGAAGGAGGAAAGCTAGAACTCTCACAAGGCTAGTCAGCAGGCACTGCCCTGGAACTCTCCAAGAGGCTACAGGGCAAGAGAATAGCTCCTCCCACCAGGACAGAACAAAAGGGAATTTCCTGTCTAGAGAATTTGCATGAATCGATCCAGAGGAATGCAAGTCTGTATACAAGAGCAATACTTTCACACCCATGTTTATTACAGCATCCTTTACAGCATCCAGCAGCAAATCAGCTGAGGTGCCCTACAACTGATGAAGATAAAGAAAGTGTGGTATGTGTACACCAGGGAGTATTAATCATATACACAATAATGAAGCCAATATTAGGAAATTTACGAAACATGGCTTGATAGTGAGGGGAACGAAGAGAACATAATAGAGGGGCAAATCTGATCAAAGTGAACTGTACTCATCTGTCTATAGACATATCACAGTGAAAACCTCTGTACAGTTAATTTATGCTAATAAAAAAAACTCCAGAGAAGTCTTCAGGAAGCAAGGGCATGGGTGGGGCGGGCCAGGAGAGCGGTACAGGTGGGGCAGAGGGAAATGCTCATCTCACAGGAAGATCTGAGTGAAGGTTGACACCCACAAGATCTATGGGTTCCCTCCCCTGATGTGGCCCCTACCACACATGCAGAAGATTGATGCCCCAGGACCAAGACTGGAGGATTCCATCCTGATGCTTCTAACATGCACACAGAGAGCTCAGATGAGGGCTGAGAATCCTTCAGTTGAACATCTCCACATATCCCCGATCACGGAGCACCGAGGCCACACACCTGCCCAGCTCGTACCATCTGTCCGGCTCACACCACCTGCCCGGCTCACAACACCCACCCAGCTTACACCACCTACCCCACTTACACCACTCGCTGGACTCACCACCCACCAGGTTCACACCATCTACCCAGCTCAGCCCCTGCATGTGTCTTTCAGAACCTCATTCCTACAGGTGACCTGAATGAAGGCTGCTTATCTTCAGACATTGGGAAAAAGCCACCAAGTATGAAGGAGCCAAACCAACAATCAGGAAGGAGGAACTGATCAACAAAGTGATGTGCCAAAACTAAGAAGTGGTTCCTGACAGTGAAAAATATCACAGAATAAAGAAGTCAACAGGAGCATTAAAAGAGAAAGTTCAAGTGATCTCATGGAATGTCATCCAAAAGAGGAGATAAAGGCAGGAAAATAAGATGATGAATTCAGGACATGTAACATCTAGCTAACACAAACTCTAAGCAGTGTGTTTAAAAACCACAATAATTTGCCAGGTGTGAGTGATAGTGTAAGCCTGTAATCCTAATACTTGGGGAAGCCAGGGAAAAAGGATTGTGAGTTTGGAGCTAACCTAGTCTACATAGGGAGACCATGCCTCAAAAAATGTAAACAAAAATGGAAATGAATAATGTAGAGGTTCAGGGTTAAAAGAAGACTAGAGCCAAATTTACGTTGAAGTCTAGCTCCAACACTACCATCTATATGACCCTGGAAAAGTCGTTTAATCTGCATCCCAATGACCACACAGATGAAATGAAAAGAATAATATTGTTTATGTTTGTTATAGAAATAAGTTAATAAGTACCTAACTCTTGAACAATCTCTTGCAGTTATAAAATAGTCAATAACCAGCTCTTATTACAAATAACTTGCTCACTAATTTAAGAAAGTAAGTGTGTAAATCTATCAGGAAGGTAAAAGAAGAGAAATTATGTCAGGCAAATCAAAAAGTTATAACACTAGCATAGTATTTTTTTAAGTGAGCCATCAGCAGTTCATACCTGTAGTCCCAGCTATGCAAGAGGCTGAGATCTGAAGACGGTGGTTCAAAGCCAGTCTAGGCAGAAAAAATCCATGAGACCCTTATCTCTAACCACCAAAATCCCAGAAGTGGAGCTGTAGTTCAAATGGTTCAAGGCCTTGAACAAAAAAAGCTCTGGGACAGCACCCAGTCCCCAAGTTCAAGTCCCAGGACCAGCACACATATAAAAACAAAACAATAACACAAGTAAATAAACACCAGGCAGAAGGGCTAGAGGCTAGGGAACTGGAGAAGTCTTGTCTGGGAAGGAAGAAAAAGCTCAGTAGAAGGTAGGGGAATCGTCCCATCTGTGTGAAGTTTGTTTTTATAACCATTAAACACACATATGTAAGTAACCTTATCACACTGAGCTAGCCCAGAGGGATGACAATAGATGACTCTCGCCAAACAACTTCTTCAAAAGCCGGGCTCTGACACAGCTGCTTCAAAACAAACCAAAAGTAAGCAAAGGGTATATTTCTCAGGGAGGGGAGGCAGGCGACCCAAGGAGGGTACAGACTGCGAGCAGAATCACGCTGGGCCTTCCTGCAAAAGATGCCCCCAATTTTTACCCTATCCCACTCCTAAGAACCCTGGTACCTCATCTCCTGCCTCTACAACCTTCCCAGCCAAGCTTTCCCTGGCCGACCTCCTTCCCAGGAGCCACAAAAGAAATGGGCTGCAGCTTGATTGAATAGCCGCTAAATTGTGTTCTGAAGTCTTTGGAGTTTTCTATTAAATGGCCCATATGCTATTTCATCAGAGAAAGCAACTCCTGCAGAACAAGTACTGCTCTTATAAGATGAACTGTTGGTACGCGGTGTTCTATGTGAAGTAGGCTATCACAGTCATTGCGAGAGGTATCTGCTGATGAAAAATCTCCATCAGAGATTTTTGGAGGGACAGTCTCCTGAAGCCCATCTTTCTGTGACTGTCTTAGGTGATAATGTAGCCCCTCCGCCTTCACCTAACAACTTCTATCCCTGTCCTGCTGCATTGTCCAGAGTCTGGGACCTACTTTGTTTCTTTGTTATTTATGACCTTGTTTAAAGAAAATAAATATCTCCCAACCTTTAAAAAAAAAAAGAGAGAGAGATTTCTGAAGAAGGCAGAAAATAAGTCAATTTTGTGGTCACCTCACAAAATGGAAAATGGGTTAGGAAATTCTGGGCAAAGATAGCATCTATGCAAAGCGATTTCGCAATCTGATTATGGAGACTTATGCACGGTGGTGACAGTCATTCTTTCTGCTTTTTTTGCTACTTAGAGAGGAGAAATGGAGAATAAATAAATGCACAAGGAAGTAAGAAGTGTTAGCCACTGTAAACTCCCACAGAGAATCCAGCTGTGGCAACAGAGGGAAACATTCTGTGGCAAGATTTTGATACCACCCTCCTGCCGTGTACCATGGCACATGCCTGCAATCCCAGCTATTCGGGAGGCAGAGACAGGAAGATCACAAGACTGCATCTTAAAATCAATACACGAAAGGGATGGGGCACAGCTGAAGTGGTGGAACATGAGGCCTGTAGAGAGGATTCCCAGAACCACAAAAATAAAAAGATTGTAAAACAAAGAAGCTTTTGGGGCTGGGAATATGGCCTACTGGCAAGAGTGCTTGCCTCATATACCTGAAGCCCTGGGTTCGATTCCCCAGAACCACATATATAGAAAAGGGCCAGAAGTGGCGCTGTGGCTCAAGTGGCAGAGTGCTAGCCTTGAGCAAAAAGAAGCCAGGGACAGTGCTCAGGCCCTGAGTCCAAGGCCCAGGACTGGCCAAACAAAACAAACAAACAAAAAAAACACACAAAGAAGCTTTTGATCTCAAATGTGCCTGAAGATTTGGAACTGAAAACTCAGAACAACAACAAACAAAAGAGGTTTACAATGAGCTAGTAAAGAGCATATTAATCAGTCATTGAAGATTAAAAACAACCTGGTACCACGTGCAGACTGGTAGTAATAAATTATGTGCAGTGTATTAAAAGGGGTTTTAATGCATTTTAAATTGTGATATCATGTGGTTTTTAAGGGAAATGAAACATCCAGTTACCTATACTACCACAATGGGTAAAGCCAAGAATAAGGAAAAAGGAAAGACTGAATCTGCGTGATTCCGAACTTCCATTTTTGCTGTCATTCTGCTTTTCCTTCTCAACTTGAGTTTGTTTATCTTTGTAATCAGATTTGCTCATTTTTACATAGATCAAATACTTTCCAAAGTCTCCCATGAAACATTTACCTACTAGATAGAAAAAAAAAACCAAGACTCACATTACATCATATGTTTGTACCCCAGGTATTTTTAGTTCTGTGGTATGGAAATACACACACACACACACACACACACACACACACACACACACACACACATACACGCCCAACAGAATTTCTGTATAAACTTAAGTAGAGTAACTGCTAGACACCACAAAATATGTGTCTCAATTTCCACAGTATTTTTTTTAAATTTACTGTCATAGTGATGTATAGAGGGGTTACAGTTTCATACATAAAGCAGTGAGTACATTTCTTACCTAACTTGTTACCTCCTCCCTCATTTTTCTCCAACCTTTCCCCTCCCCTATTCCTTCCCCTCCTCCACAATATTGTAACGACCTGTTTCAAGAACAATTTTTTGCCAGTCCTGGGGCTTGGACTCAGGGCCTGAGCACTGTCCCTGGCTTCTTTTTGCTCAAGGCTAGCACTCTACCACTTGAGCCACAGCGCCACTTCTGGCCGTTTTCTGTATATGCGGTGCTGGGGAGTTGAACCCAGGGCTTCAGGTAATCAAGGCAAACACTCTTGCCACTAGGCCATATCCCCAGCCCACTCTACCACTCTTGATCCATGGCACTACTCCTGGCTTTTTCTGTTTATGTGGTGCTGAGGAATCGAACCCAGGGCTCCATGCATGCAAGGAAAGCACTCTACAACTAAGCCACATTCCCAGCCCCTCAAGAACATTTTAAAAGGCAGCATGAGCAGTCACTGGTGGCTCATGCTTATAATCCTGACTACTCAGGATCATGGTTTGAAGCTAGGCTGGGCAGGAAAGCTCACGAGACTTTTATCTATAATTAACCATCCATAAAACCAAAATGAGGGTGGAAATGTGGCTCACCTAGTAGAGAGCTAGCCTTGAGCACAGCTCAGGGACAGCGTGGAGGCCTTGAATCAAGTCCTAGGACTGGCACGTATGCACACTTAGCATGACTTGGACGTTCTGATTATCTGCCAGTGGCACTGCCGTGGACTTTGAAGAAAGCATGAGCCCACTACACACTGGACAATACTACAGAGTGACTCAAATGTGTATAGCAGACCCTGTGCAAGCTCTGCTAGTAAAATCTGAAGAACCCAGAGCACGGGTAGGATGCTCTCAGCTCATATCCAGTGCACACTGGGAAGCACCTTGTGAGAAGGTGAAACTGTTCTCGGGTGCTCTAAACTCGCTGAAAAGCCTGGAAAGCTCTACCTGTGCCCATAGGAGTGGACAGCTACGAGTTTCTGGAAATAATCTGTATCTCACACAACCTTATTATTAGGGATGCTCTACATGCTGAGTTCACATGTCCAGAGAAAAAGTAGCAAAATACAACTCATCACTGGTCTAATACCCATCTCTATAGCATGCCCCTCGGTCCAGATCCTTGCATGTTGGGAAGCTAATCTCATCTATTACGTTTTCCCTAAATCTGAAATCATGACAGAGAACTCTGTAGAGACACAGTCACCATAAGGATAGAAGTGAGCAACTCATGGGAATGCAGCTTCTCAGGAGGTAGAGACCAGGAGAAGTATGGTTCCAAGCGAGCTCAAGCCAGATCATGATGAAGATGATGACGACAACAAGAGCAAGACCTCATTTCAACCAGTAAGCTAGCTATAGGAGAAACTAAATAGAAGATTCTGACCCTGGACATAAACATAAAACCTTACCTAAGAAATAGAGGAAAAAAAAAAAAAGAGCAGGCGGTATGGCTCAAGTGGTAGAGCACTTGCGTAGCAAATGTCAGGCATTAAGTCTCAGTACTAAAAACAAACAAAAAGGATTTCAACAGAAAAGTATAAGGGAAATGAAGAGAAGAAAATTGAGCCTAATGGCTACCTCTGTCTTCCCCAGCCTTATATTATTTAGCCGTTTTTCTACATGTGGTCAGTTGGGCCTTACCAACTAGACTATGAACTCACAAGCAAGAACTAGGCCCTGCTGATCCATGAGCCCCAGGTCACCAGAATGCTACCTACAGGACACTAAAACCGAATAAAGCCTACTTAAAACAAATAGGCTTTAAAAAGATTGTTTTTTAAAAAAGCAAGGTAATATGGACATGTGCTTAGAAGAAAGAAAACATTCAGAATGGTTTCTGATAAACAGCCCAAGCTCCAGGCCTGCTCCTTCTCTATGGCAAAGGCAACCACTCTTAACGCATAGAATTGGCTTTAGGGTTTCATCGCATCTGTTACTAATGCAAGAAAAAGAAAAGGATGATGCTGAAAAAGAATGCCAGTTTCAAATTATTCATGTCTCTGTACTTAAGTAAGGGCCAAAATATTTGGTTATTCAAAGTTGTTGTACTCATAATCCAACAAACATAGGTTTGTTGGCAGTGGGAGTGATGGCATTTCTACTTCCATACTTTATTACCAGAAGCAGGCTTTCCTTCTCCTTCAGGATGGAGAAGGCATAAGTGAATGTGACCTTAGAATTAGTGACAGGAACGGGGTGGGGTGGGGTGGCGGGGGGCGGGGTGGAAGGGTGAATCAGGATCACAATGGAAAAAGCTACCCTAGAGTTAGCACTGGCAAAGGAGGTAAATTGCCTGACATAAATCTGCACACACCCCCCTTTTTCTCTTCCCTCTTAGCAAGCACCACTGGCTAAACAAGAGAGGGGACCCTAGAGCAATTCATGACACCATGTTTTATTTCAGTACATTGTAGACCAGGACAATTCCACCTTCAAAGATACAGCCCTCTTATTTTGAACCTGTAAAATAATCTTTAAAAAAAAAAAAGAAAGAGAATCCCTTGGAATTGCTTACATTATCTTTCATATTAGCAAAAGCAAGTGTATTAAATGATAGCACATTTCTAACATGCAATGGCAACAGAAATTCTGCCAAGACATTACAACCAAAGAAATGCTCTTCCTGGTCAAGAATCAATATGATTAACTTGCTGCGATGAGGCTTACTAAGCTTTTTGCCAAGAATACAGAATATGACTGCCCTGGAGAGCCAGCCTCTGAAGACATCCCGGGCTACTAGAAAAGTCAGAATCCCGAAACACAGAAGGACACGGGGCTGAGAAACAGCCCTTTGATGAAACCTCCACAGATTTAAAGGACTCAAGGGGGGAGGGGGTCAAGGAGCTGGACCACTGGGTAGCTGTTTGCCAGGAAAAGAGAAGAGAGACAGAGAAATCCTGTGGCAAAATCCACAATGACATACTGCAAGAAGATAATGTGTTCTTCTTAAAACAGATGAGGACCTCCAAGCCTAGAGAGGAAAACAAATCGCACCAACCCCCAGCCCCAGAAAAATGGACATAAAAACGTGTGCTTTTCAAGTGCTCCCTAGGGGTGGAGGTTTTACAGATTGATCTGAATTAGCCCTCACACCACGGTAGGCATTATTTTCATTTAATAGATGAACAAACAGGCTCACAGAGGCCATGCAACCTGCTGAAGGCTACAGAAGCAAGTGACTCAGGTACCTAGCGCCATATGCGCATTCTTTGTTGGCAAGGTAGATGCGTGGAAAATGGGAAACCCCATAAATCTAAGCACAGAGATGTTATATTTTACATAATATATGATATTATATATATATATATATAAGATCGCTGAGGTGTATAGACAAATAAGCAAGTCAGACACATTAAGAGTCTATTGTCCTTTTTCAGTCACATAAGCTTATTTTTGTGACTAATTTGAGCTATGGTTGTAAAATGCTACTGGGTTCTACTTAGAGGGTCTTTGAAAACTAACTGAAACCTTATTCCCCCAGACAATGAACTTGTTGTTCCCAGAGTGGTTTAGTAAGGAGACAAGAGGCCGGGTGTGGGCTCTGGTGGACTGTCACCCTGGATTCATGTCTCCACCTGCCCCTGTGAGAGGCTGAGGAGTGAGACCCACCCCATTTACTGAGCAGACGTATTTCCTAGCAAGAAAGGGCAGAAGGTTGTCTCTATTTATAAAAAATACAAATGCCACTATTTCCTAAAACAAAGTTGTAAGTGCCTCTGGCATATCACAGAAGACCATATATGGGCTGTATCTAAACTCACTGATGGATTTGATACTGAGTCAGAAAGAAGTACTCCATTGAGCACCATGAAACGGCACCAAAAACATTTCCACTGCAGAAAACAAAGGAATTCCTCTGAGTTCCGATTTTCCAAACTGGGCTTTTTATTACTTTTTTTTTTCACTCTAACTCTGACACAGGTCAGTCAAAAAAGGAGAATTTTCTGAGCAAGTTCTGCTGGTACAAACTAAAACAAGTAATTTCCATGCCACTTCCGCCCACATCAGATCCCCAACTCTGGAGATATCCCCTTTTGTTGCAATTACAATGGCTACTTTGCCTATGTGAATAGTGTTTCATCCACTGTCCAGTTCAGCTGAATATGTGGCTAAAACACATATACCGTTACCATCCCCAACACACAGACACACACACACACACAGAGTAAAAAGTAAAGTTGGACTCCACCTTCGCCCCATCCAGGACTGCTTTTCCTTCCAGCGATCCCACATGTCTCGGTTGCAGCAACAGCCTGGTACCCAGAAGCCCCTTGTCAAGTGGCATCTACTCCACTAAGGGCAAACAGCACACACACACACACACACACACACACACACACACACACACCACCCTCCCCCTTGAAAACCACAGCTACGCCCCATCTAATTCCCTCCCTCTGCTCTTCCTCATCCTGGCAACGCAGAAAATGAGGTGGGATGGGCTTAGGAAAGGGTGGGAAGAAGGGCAAGCAAGAGTCAAGGTTTCTGTGATATCACAGGGGCTGTTATTAGTGGCTGCTAACTACTTCTGACAAGATGTGAGAATTCTCCGTCTGCCATCAACATCCATAAACCATTCTCAAGTATTTCCATTCAGCACTTTTTCCAACCAGGTCTACTCACATAGTTTTTTTTTTCTTCTTTTTCTTTCTTTTTTTTTTTTTTTTAACACATTGGGTTGACGCTGACTCAGACTCGCCAGCTGAAGTTCTCTGACTCATACTGATTTTCCTTTTTTTTTTTTTTAAACTCCTTGAGTCCTGAAAATGTATTCTCCACTGACCCTTACATCTACTCTTATAGGAAGAGGAGGGCCAGAGAGAGGATTAAATAGAAGAATCATAAGCTTTGGATTTGAGAAAAATTAAATGGGAGGATAATAGAAACAACACTCGAAAAGTTTTCTCAAGCTCTAATAGACAGACACCATGTTTCAGGCAAGCTGTTCTCTGGGTCCTAGATTTTCTACTTTCCCCTCATGGTCTACAATGGTGCCCCTGTCATTCTCCTTTCTTTCCTATCCAGCTCTGTCTTGGATTAAGGATGTGTGATTATACACCTTCCTGGTGCCAAATTCTAAGTGAATTGTAGGATGAACTTAATGTTCACAAGGTCTGCTTTCATGTGTCTTATGTTCAAGTAGTAACACATATGTGTGTTGACGTATGCATATATATGTTGTATGCTGTATTTCTCATAGTTGGACAAGTGACTGGCTATGACACACACTTTGAACAGGTAATTCCTCACTGATCAGTGATAATATTCACTGGGTTTACAGAAAGATGTTACTTATAATGCCAAAACACTGGGAAATGTTAAGCAGTAGGAAACTTGATTAGATAAATTTATTACACATTTTACAGGATACTATCCTGTCATTAGGAACAATGAAGTAGATGATTATAGTCTCATATTGAAAGACATCGACCAATGATGTATTGTTGAACAAAAGAATGAGCAGTAAGATATAGATGCTTGCAAGTGCAATGAGTGAATCATTGTATTAGATTGATGTGTTTCCCTGTTTCAAATCATACTTGACATGGAGCTATCCATTAGCTAGAGACAGACACATCACCAAACAAAAGACCAGACCAGCTAAGAGTCAACAAACGCTTTCAAGATTATGACAATGATTCGATGAGCAATTTACCCTTTAACTCAAATCACTCAGAAGGGAATTATGAGTATTTTAGTTCATGTAGATAATAGAAGAGAACATACTTTAAGTGCTGAGTTACATATTTATTTATATTACGATATTAGTGGTTGAACACATTTACTGTTATTTTGGTGTGTGTGAGAGAGTTCATTTAAAAGGAGTTCATTTAAAAACAGGGAGGAAGCTGAGCACTGGTGGCTCACAGCTGTAATCCCAGCTACTTAGGAGGCTGAGACCTGAGGATCACGGTTCAAAGCCAACCCACACAGAAAAGTTCTTGAGATTCCATCTCTAATTAGCCAGCAAAAAGCTGAACCAGAGGAGTGGCTCAAACGGTATAGTGCCAGACATGAGCAACCAAGTGTTACAGGATTTGAGGGAGGGGGTTCCCCATCCTTCCAAGAGCCCACCACTCAAGACAGTCTCAAGCAAAATGATGGATTTATTGGGGAAGCAAAACACGAACTGACCGGCCAGGGACGCAGCACAGACTCGGGAGCAGAACTGCAACAGTGAAAAGCGGGCTGACCAGCCAGGGACACAGTGCAAACTCGGGAGCTGCCACCGTGACCCCGAGTAGTCCTCAAATTGGGGTTTATAAAGGTAAAAGCGCAACACAGATGTAGGGGATTGACGCAGTGGGTAGAGAAGCAACAAGTTAAGGAAGCCATTTACAGAAGCAGAATTTGGGGGTCAGGATGACTTAATCTATTCCCCCCAACATTTCCTACCATGTTTCCCTAGTCAAGATGGAGTCATCTCTACAACACAAGCAAAGCAGGAGGGTCCTGAGTATTTGTCATAGCAGCACAATTGACAAAGACTGTTTATGAATTTTATTCAAACCCTATAAAACCATCACAATCAGAAGAGGGGGTGGAACATACTTTGTTGAAATTCCCAAGTAAGTGATGATTGTGTAGAGGTCCATTTTCTTTCCTATTTATTGATTTATTGCTGGTCCGGGGGCTTGAACTCAGTGCTTGGGTGCCATCCCTGTGCTTCTTTTTGCTCAAGGCTAGTGCTCTACCACTTGAACCACAGCACTACTTCCAGGTTTTTCTGAGTGGTTTATTGGAGATGAGAGTCTCTTGGACTTTTCTGCCCAGGCTGACTTTGAACCACGATCCTCAGATGTCAGCCTCTTGAGTAGCTAGGATTACAGGTGTGAGCCAGCTGTGCCTGGCTTATTTCCTCCTTATGAATTTGAAATTTACATAATAGTGGAAAGTAAATATATATATATGAAAATATACTCTTAGTGTGTATTAATCATACTAAAGGGGTTTCATCATGGTGATTCACAAGTGCATATGTTGTAATTTAGCCAGACTAATTTAATCACTTGCTCTCTCTTAATTCAAGTGAGACCATAAAGCATGGATTTAGCAACTGGCAATGAAGCAGCCAAGATGAAAGGGGCCTGGCTCTCCAGGAGATGACCGGTGACTGATGATCTCAATGGAAAGAGAAAGAGAGAGAAGAAAAGAGGGATGAAGAGGGATGGAGAGGGAGGGAGGGAGGGAGGGAGAGAGAGAAAAAGAGAGAGAGAGAGAGAGAGAGAGAGAGAGAGAGAGAGAACAACTTGTGGATCTCAAGTCATTCCTGACAGTCTTTCCCTGTCACTGAGCCTATAATCGTCCTCTATATATGAGAAAGCATAATCCTCAAAGGTGCCCATAGAAACCATTAGATTGCTAACCGGGCAGGGCACCTAAGAGCTTAAGAACAAAGAGATGGCTCCCGGGTTTCTCATTTGAAAATCCGGAGAAGGTAAGGGCATTCTCAGAGCCATTTATTAAATCTGAAGAGAAATTCTATGAAGATGAATGGACAGCTGGGACTGGTGACAATGTTTAGAGAAGTGATGTGAGCTAAGTTTGTAAGGTTTTGATCAGAAAACTCCTAGGCACTGTCAGATGTATGAGCATATGCTCAGGAAGGGGCCTGGGGACAGGTTCCAGGAGTCACCAGCACAGAGGAAAGCAGTGGTTGTCAATAACTTCTCATGATATTCACAACTGTTCACCCTTGAGTGAGGAGAATGGGGGCACTGGAGGGGAGGGGAGTGGAAGGGAGTGGAGGGAAGGGAAGGACGGGGCTTGACGTTATGTGCACCCCTTCCCCTAAGATAGCCAATCATGAATCCATGCCACAAAATTCCTTACCCAAAGATACAGAAAAGTTTAAAAGAAACAAGGGCAGGAAGACCCGATTTCTGTAACCAGAGGTCTCAGTGACTATTCTCTCCAAAGCATTACATGACAAGAAATGACCTGTGCTTAAGAAAGGAACTGGACTACTTGTATATTTTACCAGAGAAGGTGTCAGGAAATGATTTATAAAGCTCATACTTCCTTAATCACACAAAGGGCATAACAGGATCCCAAAGGAGACATTTTTTGGAGAGACTGTTCAAGGGGGCTGCTAGTCAGGGCTACTTGCCTCTTCCCCTCAGGCTAAAAGAGGGGGCTGAAGATGAGGAAGTTTGTATCTGACTCACACCTAAGATACAATAGTAGAACTGGATATGCTGGCTGATTTGAGGGTACATCTCAGAGATTTTGCAGAAACAAAGGGGGCCCTGTGTCATCTTCCACGAACAAGGTATGGGCTATGAGCCAGGCATCCCAAGCTTGTCTTAGGAACAAGCAGGAGCCTATGGGCTGAGCGAAGTATAAGCAGGATAGCAATGCATTGCCTATGTCTTAGAGGAAAAGGAGATAAGAGACCCTTTGGCAAGGTGGGAAGAAAGCATCTGCAGTGACTTCTACCAAAGAATTCCGGAGGGAAGCCATCTTAAATATCCGCTACCTCCAGACAGCACCGACCGTGGACTGATAGCTCAAAGGGGCCAAGGAGAACAGTTGTCCTTACTATTGTCCCTCCTCCTTGCCCCAAGCCAACTTCAACTCCATGGACATGCACTACTCAGCTCAACAAATAGAAGGGAAGGAGGGCAGTGTGGAGAAGCAAGAGAAGCCAGCCAACCTTCTGCTCAGACTTCAGGGTTAGGGAAGCCCACAACAGGGAGGAAAGAATACTTGACTATAAATCAAAGCTGGAGTT
Organism: Perognathus longimembris pacificus; assembly: GCF_023159225.1. NCBI lineage: Eukaryota > Metazoa > Chordata > Mammalia > Rodentia > Heteromyidae > Perognathus > Perognathus longimembris. The sequence goes on from NC_063162.1 coordinate 141,956,040, forward strand.
CTGATTGTCAAAAGCTCTAGATGTTGCAGTTATTGAATTAGTACAGTTTGTCTATGATCTGAGTGATTGTAATGGCCAGGGGGGAAAATGTCTGCCAAGAAGGTGAAAAGAATGGATTGAACAGAAGATGGAATTCAAATAATCTCCAACTATCACTGACTAACTATTCACTTCCTGCTTCCTGTTCATACCCCATCAGTTGAATCTGGTCCTCTCCAATGGTATAGTTTACTCATAGGATTAAATACTGAACATGTCAAAATGGCTCTAATTAGTTTGATCACATCCATATTATAGAATCTTTTTTCCTCTCCCATCCTAGAGTCTGGGCGCTGTTCCTGAGCTTCTTTGTGCTCAAGGCTAGCACTCTACCACTTGAGCCACAGCACAACATCTAGCTTGCTTTGAGTAGTTTCTTGGAGATAAGAATCTCACAGACTTTCCTGCCTGGGCTGACATCCAACCATGATCCTCAGATCTCAGAGGGTAGGATTACAGACAGGAGCCACTGGCACCCAGTGAATCATTTTTTGTTTTTTGTTTTTTGTTTTCTTTGGCCAGTCCTGGGCCTTGGACTCAGGGCCTGAGCACTGTCCCTGGCTTCTTCCCGCTCAAGGCTAGCACTCTGCCACTTGAGCCACAGCGCCGCTTCTGGCCGTTTTCTGTATATGTGGTGCTGGGGAATCGAACCTAGGGCCTCGTGTATCCGAGGCAGGCACTCTTGCCACTAGGCTATATCCCCAGCCCCCAGTGAATCATTTTTTAAAAAATAATAAATTATGTACAGGAGACTATTTAAAAAAAAAATAATGAATTACAGCTGGGCAGTGGTAGCTCATGCCTATAATCCTAGCTACTCAGGAGGCTGAGATCTGAGGACCACAGTTTGAAGCCAGCCTGCACTAGAAAGTCCCTAAGATTCTTTTTTTTTTTTTCCAAATTTTTATTATCAAACTGAGGTACAGAGAGGTTACAGTTTCATACGTTAGGCACTGGATACATTTCTTGTACTGTTTGTTACCTCATCCCTCATGCCCCCCTCCCCCCCTTTTCCCTTTCCCCCCATGAGGTGTTCAGTTCACTTACACCAAACAGTTTTGCAAGTATTGCTTTTGTAGTTGTTTGTCTTTTTTTACCCTGTGTCTCTCAATTTTGGTATTCCCTTTCTATTTCTTACTTCTAATACCAGCATACACGGTTTCCAATAGACTCAGATAAGATTACAGAGTCTGATTACTCACCAAAAAGCTGAGAATAGAGTTGTGGTTCAAATAGTAAAGTGCTAGCCTTGAGCAAAAAAGGCTCAAGGACAGTGCCCAGGCTCTGAGTTCAAGCCCTAGGACTCTCACACACACACGAAGATGAATCATTCCCTAAATGTGGGACAGAAAGGTAGGCACGGTAGGGCTATGATGACAAGTACCTTCTGTCTGGGCTCCTTCACCTACATGTTTCTTGTTTGGTTTTGTTTTTGTTGCCAGTCCTGGGGCTTGAACTCAGGGCCTGAGCACTGTCCCTGGCTTCTTTTTTGCTCAAGGCTAGCACTCTGCCATTTGAGCCACAGCACCACTTCTGGCTTTTTCTATATATGTGGTGCTGAGGAATCGAACCCAGGGCTTCATGTGTACGAGGCGAGCACTTTACCACTAGGCCATATTCCCAGCCCCCACCTACATGTTTCTGAGTATACCAAGACCACGGCCTTCCAGCCATACTCTCTGTCTCTTCTGGGCCCATATTTCCAGCTGCCTACCAGACAGTGCAAGTGGGTGGGGCTCATCTCTATTCCAAAACCATTCTGGCCAGATTTCTACAAATTGTCATATCTTTTCCCAATCCAACTTACTCCCAGCTTTTCTCTTCACCACCTTTCTGTCTCACATAGCACCAACAGAAAGTCTTCCTGTTTCCTCACTTTCAAGGTAGAGTGTGGCTTTCCACCTAAGCTGGCCAGGCTGTGAGTCTCCCGTTTGTGCTTTGCCCCATCACTGGGAGGGCGGGGGCTCAACACTGCCCAGTTATTGTGCTTCCCCGTAGCTGGGATAACAGGCGCCTACCACTGTACTCAGCCATACTTGAAGCGGAGTTATACCAACTTTGATGACTAGGCTGGCCTTGAAATGCAATCCTCAGATCTCTGCTAGAAAGATCATCCTAAACCCAAACATTCAAGTTCTCCCTCGCCTGAATTACTCAGTGACTCCTAAAATCTAAAAAGCAACTTACCAGACACGGCATGAAGACTTGAAGGCATGCTCATGGTCTCCAGCCTATTCCACCATTCCATGTGGGTTTGTTTTTCTTTTTCCTTTAGCATGTAGCCAAGGGTTTCCTAGCATTTATAGTTTTGTCCTTGTTGGTCTAGACTACTTGGACTGCCTCATCTGCCCACACTATACCCACACCAATACTCACATAACCCTAGCCATAATACCCACTTGTCTCAGGTCAGCCCAATGCCACCTCTTCACAAGAGTGCACTGTACTCCTGGCAGCTGAGGAGCTAAATGATGGACGTGCCTCAGAGTTAGCAATTACCACATCTTATCATTTCCTTGTGCGGGTACTGGAGCTCATATTCAGGGACTGGGTGCTGTCCCTTAGCTTTTTCGCTCAAGGCTAGCACCCTACCACTTTGGGCCACAGTTCCACTTCTGGCTTTTCAATAATTAATTGGTGATAAAAGTTTCACCTACTTCTCTGCCCTGGATGACTTTGAGCAACGAACCTCAGACCTCCTGAGAAGCTAAGATGTGTGAGCCACTGGCACCCAGCTTGACACTTGATTTTCTCCATAGTTGTTTGTGCTAAACTATATATACTTCTCTATACTGCTCAACAAAGCACACTCATATCTTCCGTAAATGCCCTTCTGTTGTGCTTTAGTTCTTCGTCATCATATGAGGACAATATGATGCCCACGGTAGAGCAAGTGCTATCGATATTGCTCCACTGAACTGCAGTGAATTCATATTTTTCAGCTTAAAAGGAAAATAATGAGAACAAGGATTCTGTCCTGTTTATCTCTACCACCTAGTAGGTTTCAACAAAAGTTTAGAAAATAAATGCATACCTCAGTAAATAAAGGAGCGGAAAAAAATGACAGGGTAGCCCTGCAAATGGAGTAGAAAAAGAATAACAAATTTAACAGAGACACAGGACACCTTTTTTGTATGTTTGTTTGTGTTTCTTACACCAGTGCCCTAAGATGCAAGGTTCAAGTTAAACTGATGCAAAGGGTTTGAAGGGGAAGAGGTTTTATCTAAAACATAAAATGAAATAAGAATAAAAGGACTACCACCCACTACTGGTGCCACCCTCCCACCAGAATGACTATAGTTTTAGCATCTATAATGGGGTTGTTGCCATTTTGAGGGTGTTGCCATAGTAACCAACCTCAGCCCTTCCCCTAATATAAGATAAAATTTAGCAAGAGAAATAAATAACAGGCTCCCATAGAAACATTATCAAACCTTTCCATATAAATAACTCGGGTAATTAGATGTTTCAAAACAGAATTATTTAGAGAGTTGTGAAAAAAAAACAAACCTATGACGTTTATTTTTAAACAAAAGGGAGAAAAAGGAAATAAAAAACACAAAACATCAGCTGGAACACTTGACTGCCTACATAGATGCAAGGAGTCACAGTTTCCAAACTTGCCTGGACAAGAAACATAATCATATCAGAGAAACACAACACTGGATTTTCATGCAAAAGCCCCATTCCTCCCAGAAACGCTCAGCCCTTTTACTAAGCAGCTCTTTCAACATATAAGCAAGTGAATTCTCCCTTTTATATTTCCCCCAAACACAAGGAGCCCCTGAGAAAATACTGCTTGTTTCAGACTTCCTGGTGTTATTGCCTAGATTACACCAGAGGCTTGCTACGTCGATGCTCCTTGTCCTCATCAAGATTCTCCAGGTGACCTGGGACTGTCCAGCCTAGGGTCACACCAGACTGTGCAGTCTCTGTCCCTGTTAATACACTCTGCCGTGTAGCGCGAAAACAGTCATAAGCAACCCATAAATAAATAAGCACAGCTGTGCTCTAATAAAACTTTATTTACAAAACCAGCCAGCCAGATGTGGCCTCCTGACCACAGCTTGCTGACTCTTACTGAATTTTCTAGAAACTCCATGTGCTGTAGGAAACACTGTGCCACACGGGTCTGTGTCCCCATTGGATGGCTGCATTCAGAGCCAGCAAAGAGGAAGCATGGTAAAACAGATCCTAACACCTGACACTGGCCAGGACTGTGATCATGGGACCATGTGAACATCCCTCCTGGAAGAAGGTGAAACAGCAGGGGCCGGTGGCTCACGCCTGGAATCCTAGCTACTCAGGAGGCTGAGATCTGAGGACCTCTGTGTGAAGCCCACCTGGACAGGAAAAAGTCCATGAGACTCTTACCTCTAATTAACCACCAGAAATCCAAAAGTAGACCTATGGTTCAAAGTGGTAGAGCGCTGGCCTTGAGCAGAAAGAAGTTCAGGGACAAGGCCCAAGCCCTGCGACTAACAAGAAAGAAAAAAGGCGAAGCATCACATAGAAAATCATCTGTCAGAGACAAGCAGGTACAACCTTCCCTACCATCAACTACATGCTGCGTCCTATTTGATAAGAAATTCAAATGCCTGGCCCAGAACGCAGGGATGTACATCCCACTCAGTAAAGTGAAAGATTATCAGCCTGAAGCTTGGAGCAACGATTTCAACCAATATGCAAACTTGGATATGTTTCTGAAAGTCCTTGAAGTTCTAGAAAAAGGCTTGGATTCCATGGTGAAAGGAGAAAGAAGGGCAGTTCAGGAGATGGAAGGTACAACGATCCCTGCTCCCCACTTCTCCGCACGTGTGACCTGACAAGAGCCAGTGCCTGTAGCAGGATTTGTTCAGGATTAGATAACCTATAGAATGCACTTGCTACAAGGGCTCAAATCATCTCCATTGCATTTCCTTTAAGAGATGGGGCAACCTCCAGGCTTTTGGTTTTATCTGCTCTCTCAGGGAGGCATAGGTTGCTACAGTCCCAAGAATATTTACTTTCCCTCCTGGCACATGGCTGTACAAGGAGCTATGAGCAATGCCTAAGCAACTCATTAGCAAGAAATCCAGCCCAAGTGAGCAACGGTTTGTGACAAGCACTGCACCTCAGTAACTCCCCGCCTGCCCCGCCTCCTCCTCCTCCTCCCCCTCCTCCTCCTCCCCCTCCTCCTCCTCCTCCTCCTCCTCCTCTTCCTCTCTCTCTCTCTCTCTCTCTCTCTCTCTCTCTCTCTCTCTCTCTCTCTCTCTCTCTCCTCTTCTCTGCACATCTCTCCACCTCTGGGGCATACTTTTGGGTTTTTTTGCTTCTCTTCACCTATCTGACTTGCTCCCCTACATAGCCTTCCTCATCTGACTCCCCCAAACACCCATGGCATGCACTTGAAGTGTATTTATTTCATGCTTGCACATTGCCTAGCAAATGACCTAAATTAGCTTGCTCCTTCTTCAGCCTGCCTGATTAATCTTGTTGGTGAGTCAGTGCCCCCAATATAGAAAGATTCTCCACCCCTGTTCAAAAATCTACGTAGCAAATCTCCTTCAAAAGACTCAATGGCATTAAGACCTGATGGAAAGTCTTGTTTAATGGCCAAAAAAAAGACAAGCCAATTTAAATGAAAGGACCCAAGGAAAGAAGAGCTAGATTTCAGGCTTCCAAGGATTTTTTCCAAGGGCAACCAAGACCTATACCACTTGTAAGACTCCTTGGTTTAAGTAAATCGAGGGGAGGGGTAGGGTTGGGAGAGAGGGAAAGAATGATGAATCAAGATGCATTGTACTCACAAACTGACATGTTGAATTGAAATCCCTTTTCAGTACTACTTAAAGGTAATAAAATTAAAAGACTCTGTCTTTGAAAATCAGCTGCAGTTGTGTATGGAAACTTCTTTTGCCTGTCCCGAGAGGTTCCGGTAATGAATGGAAAGAACTCTCAGCTAACCTAACCATTTTAATTCTGCTCTCTGACTTACTGTCACGTGGTGATTGCAGGGGGGGGGGGGGCTGACTTGTGCTTCAAGCACATTTCATGTTAGCAGTGGGTGAAGAGAAAGAAGGCAACTGTGACCCACTCAGTCCTTTCCCCCTCACTTCAATTATGCTGTCAAATTATCTTCAAATGTCTGGAGATTTAGGCTCACACACAAATGTGCAGTTGAATATATTTCAACTACATGAGACAAAGCAGTTTAGCCACAACTCATTAAATCAGCTGTAGCAGACATCTTAGTGGTGATTCAGGGAAGGTCAACTATTTTTAATAGGGCTGAATTATGTAGCAGAAAATAGGGCGTATCTTTTTCATCCACAACAGTGCTTTGAGGCACAAGCCTTAGGTCTAGGATACCTGGGTCTAGAGACAAACACAAATATGTATTGAATTTCTGGAGAAAGATGCATAGAGAACACTCAGTACCGTGGGGTATTGAGATAGGAATCTCCTGGAATGAAAGGGGGGAGGAGAGAGAGAGATTAGAAAGATAGAATAAGAGAGAGAGAATGGAGAGAGAAGAGGAAAGGGGAGAGGGAAGAGAGATGAGAGACAAAGAAGAGGGAAGAAATATATATAGGAGAAAGGAGAGAAAGATAAAAAAGAAGAGCAGAAGAAAAAGACTAAGAGAAAGACAAACAAGAGGAGAGAGAGCAATCAATAACCACTTTCTAATTCTCCATTGGGATATTCATAATAGAAACCAACAGTAATATGTGCTTCTAGTTAGAATCAACATACATATTCCTACACTGGGATCATTTTTTAATTTCTCATACATGCATTCATCAAACACTTATTAAGCTTCTATCGCAGATAGGCTCTGAAAGGAGTGCCAGTGTATTTATTTATTTATTTTTTGCCGGTCCTGGGGCCTGAACTCAGGGTCTGAGCACTGTCCCTGGCTTCTTTTTGCTCAAGGCTCGCACCCTACCACTTGAGCCACAGTGCCGCTCCTGTCTTTTTCTGTTTATGTGGTGCTGAGGAATCAAACCCATGGCTTCATGTATGCTAGGCAAGCACTCTACCACTAGGCCATATTCCCAGCCCTGGGAGTGCCAAGTGGGAAGAGCAGAAGTGCCACTCCCTTCCAGGAAATGAGAACTAGTGGTGGACACTTACAGACCTCTTGCCAAGTCCCTGGCCTTTCACTAAGAAGCTTGCAAACACAATCGTGTCATTCTCACCACTGCCTCGCGAGATTGGGAAACTGTCCTTGGTATTACAGCATTGCATCTTGATGCTTCCTCTCTTTTCTCTTTTCTTTCTTCTCCTTTAATGAAAAAGCTAAACTCGATAAGCTGTTTCTCCTTTATAATATAACCAGAGGCGTGCAGGAACAAGGCCTTCTAACAGCCTTGGTCGAGACTCATGTACCTTCACCTCAGAATTATGGGGGGGGGGGGGAATCATGTTAGTATGCTTGCCTCTCTTCTTCTTCCAGCCTCCCCAGCTGCTTTTTTTTTTTTGCTGAATTTTAATGATTTACAAACACTGTTCTTCATGCCACTGCCCTCCCTAAGAACTTACAACATAAGAAAAATGGAAATTGGTTATTAATGCCCACTCATTTTTTTTCAAATTTTTATTATCAAACTGATGTACAGAGAGGTTACAGTTTCATATGTTGGGTAATGCCCACTCATTTCTTCAATATCTTCCCCATTTTTGTGTGTGTCAGTACTGGGACTTGAACTCAAGGCCTGGGCACTGTCTCTGAGCTTTTTTGCTCAAGGATGGCACTCTACCACTTGAGCCACAGCGCCATTTCCAGCTTTTGGCTAACTACTTGTAGATAAGAGTATCGTGGATTTTTCTGTCTTGGCTGTCTTTGAACCACAATCCTCATATCTCAGTCTTCTGAGTAGCTTGGATTACAGGCATGAGCCATTGGTGCTAGGATCTTCCCAGATACATGTGTCCTACATTATGTTCTCATTCTAACAACTATCTGGAAGACTTTGGAGGACTTTATATTTTGGAGTTTGTATACGGTTATTTAATTTGTTGTTTTCTTTTAGTATTATAATTGGTTATTTAAATTTTCCAATAACAACCTGCTCTCCTGTCAACATGCCTTACTAAAGATTACCCAACAAGCTATATCTTGATCAATTTTTATCGATCCTTAGAATTCTTATATAAATCCACACTTCTAATTAAGCTAAGCTTTATTCTGTTTGCAAAGAATTTCTAAGCATAATGTCAAATACGAAGGATCCATATTTGAGCAACACATAACTCGTGCCCTCAAGACTTGTCTAGTTTAAAAATCCACTACATGAGAACTACTTCCCATTGTTTTGGGTTGGCCCATATATGTCCATCTATGTCCATATGCATCCTTCCCTCCACACACAGGTCAAATAATGCCTTTTCAACTGACTCTGGGATACACAGATTTATTTTCTTCTCTGATATTCTTGAAGTTCAATGCTGTATCTTTACTACTATTGCTATACAAAGACTTGGGTTCTCCAAATTTTTAGGAAAGCAGATAATATACTTCTGAAGCTTTAGATTATTTAAACACACACACACACACACACACACACACGCACACACACACACACTCAATTCACTGAGTACCAGTGGCTCATACCTGTAATCCTAGCTACCCAAGAGGCTACGATCTAAGGAATTGCAATTCAAAACCTGAGCCAGAAAGTCTATGACATTCTTATCTCCAATTAACTACAAAAGGCCAGAAGTGGAGCTGTGGCTCAAGTAGTATAGTGCTAGCCTTGGGCATAGAGGCCCTGGGATGGCACCTGGGCCCCACAGTTCAAGGCCTAGGACTGCTCCCTGAAAAAAAAATTGATACAAAAATGCTCCCGAGACAACTACTTCAGGATGTAAATATGACGAGTTGGGTACTGGTGGCTCACCTGTATTCCTAGCTGGTCAGGAGACTGAGACCTGGAATACTGCAGTTCAAAACTAGCCAGAGGTCAGGGCGGGGGGTGGGGGGGTCAGTGAGACTCTTACCTCCAATTAACCAGCAAAAAGCCAGAAGTCAAAGTGTAGCTCAAATGGTTGAGTGCCACTGGTGAGCAGAAGAGTCAAGCAAGAGTTCAAGGCCCTATATCGGCACAAAAATAATGTAAATGTGCTACAGGTATGTGTTTGTCAAATGCTAACATGTATGAATCTCTTTGTTGGCATGTGTATTCTAATTCACACAGTCTGGAGTGGAAGGGGAGACGCTGCATTTCTACCACTTGTCAGGCAGTTCAGACGCTGTATTCCATGAACCAGACTTCAGGCAGCAAGCTGATGGCCAGTGAACAGCTCAGCATTGGCCAGTTCAAGCTCAATGCCTTACTGCCAGGATTCTGTTCTTCGGCTTCATCAAAGCTCTAAGTTGAAACACAGACTTCATAGCGAACGGTAAATGTCACTCCGCTCACTCGTGATGTCAATACTTAAGGGAAATACCCAGTGATGCTCCCTTTTTTCACAAAAAAAAAAAAAATAGGTACGGTGCTCCCCTGGAGATAGATTCCCCCTAGAAAAGGAGGCAAGCACTAGACTTAATCACCCATCTCATCCTCTTCCCTTCTTTTGTATGTGTGTGTACCAGCCCTGGAGCTTGAACTCAGGGCCTGGGTGCTGTCCCTGAGCTTTTGTGCTCAAGTCTAAGTCTCTAGCACTGGAGCCACAGGTCCAAGTTCCAGCTTCCTATTGGTTAATCAGAGATAAGAATCTCCTGGACTTTCCTGCTCTGACTGGCTTCAAACCTCAATCCTCAGATCTCAGCCTCCTGAGTAGCTAGGAGCCACTGGCACCCAGCAAGCCACGTGCTTTTAACACACGCTTCTCCACTCTCTGATTCTGGGTCTTGCCACACAACGACAAAAACTGTCACCGTCAACATTTTCAGAATTCTGGAAATTAACCAAAGTGCTCTTTTTTTTTTTTTTTTTTAAATCCCATCCTCTACAGAAGAGTGAGCTCTATGGAAGGGAAGCCCGCCCCACTCCTCTCCCCGTCCCCCTCCCTGTGGCATCAAAAAGCCACAGCTTTAAAAATAGGGTAATGCAGAATGGGTTTGGATCTCCCCCAAAAGCCGGTCCTTAGAGAATGGCTATTATGTTCCTTCACTGGCAGCTCCCAGGAAGGTCCCATTCACACAGCTTATCTTTATTTGTCATAACTCAGATCTTACTCAGTGAGAAAAAAAAAATCCTGTCTCCGGGGGCTGTGTCTCAAGGAACCAGGAATTCTTTAACATCATAGCTACCAAAGTGAAGATAATCCTTGGAAGCAAACAAGAAACAAATAACTTACAATTAAAATCTGGGACATGTGATGAAAAAAGTGATGGAAAGTTCTAGCCTATGTTGAGGAATCTAAAAAGCCATGCATACCTGCAAGGCCATGAATGGTCCCAGGAAAAGATCTGAGACGTGTAACCCCTCACCTTTGACTGCCAAGTCTGAGACAAAACTGAACACAGAACAATCAAGTGCTGGAGAATAGCTAGAAGGCATGCTATACACAGACCCACCAAAGAAGGATGAGAGGCGCCATGGAGGAAGGAATAAGGGAATGTCCATCCAATCATTATCTGACCACTACGCTGATCAAGTTGTATACTGTAGATGCTGTACACAAACAAATGTTACAGAAATTTTTAAAGACAGTTTTAAGAACAAAAACTACGAGTACAAGCAGTGGCAACGAATTGAGTAGTGGGAAATTCCTCCCAAGAGATTCTTTATCGTATGACTTTTTAAAAGCCCAGCTTTTACACCAACAACCAAAATAACACACAATAATGGGAATGAGCCCACAGAAACTACTCCGGAGAAGGTCAACATGTAGGACTTACCACAGCTTTAAATTAGCTGTTTAAAGAATTAAAGGGCATCTTGCCTAAACTATGAGACCAAAATACGAGAATGATGTTTCATCCAATATAACATTTCAACGAAGGAAAGAAATTATTTTTAAAGAGACAAATAAGAATACTAGAGTTAGGAGAATGCAGTAAAGAATCCAATATACAACAACTCAGTCTTCCAAGAGACAATCCATCTAGTACAGTCATATACCATATGATGAGGTTTTGGTCAATGAGGGGCCATAGATATAATGATTGTCCTAGAGGAGTACAAAGAGTGTCTTACTGAACTCATGCACGGTTAGGGGGTTGGGAACAATTTATACTTTGAAGCCCAGTAGTGTCTGTTTAATGAAGATGCTTACACTAACATTTGGTGCATGTATGTTAACAGTTGTTATTTCTTCACTAACACAAAGTGACCTTATTTGTGTCTTTTGACTATAAAGGAACCCAATGTATATCTTACAAAATTAAGGAGAGTCAGGGAAGCTGGGCACAAGCAGCTCACACCTGTAATCCTAGCTACACAGGAAGCTAAGGTCTGAGTATCACAGTTCAAAGCCAGCCAGGGCAGGAAGTCTGTGAGACTCATAATCGCCAATAAAACACCAGAAAACCAGAAGTGGTGCTGTGCTAGCTTTAAGCAAAAAAAAAAAAAAAAAAAAGCTCAAGGACAGTGCCCAGCCTATGACTGACCAAGAAAAAAAAAGAATGAGGGAAGGGGTGGGGAGGGGAGGGGAGGGATGGGTGAGAATGTTGAAGCCGGTGACACTGATCAAGATACAGTGTAAACTGTAAACTGCTTTGTTAAATGACAGCCCCTTTGTACACCTACATGGAGAAATAATAAAAAGAAAGAAAGAAAGAAATAGTAGAATTCAAACATACCATAATGTGAACAAACTATCCACTGGATATTAACAGGACAACTGTGCAGGCAGAACAAAAGGAGGAAAAATCTTAATCTTCATTGAGACCACCTAGCTTGTAAAGCAGAAGGTAAAAGAATAAAATAGCCAAGCACTGAAGGATCACACCTGTCATCCTGGAAGCTGCATTTCTAGAGAACTGGGAGAATTTATAGATAGGATAGAAATTATGTCTTTTGGAGAAAATATGAGATGGGGTTTGCAGGGCATTAAGAATGCAAATTGGGGGCTGGGGATATGGCCTAGTGGCAAGAGTGCCTGCCTCATATACATGAGGCCCTGGGTTCGATTCCCCAGCACCACATATACAGAAAATGGCCAGAAGTGGCGCTGTGGCTCAAGTGGCAGAGTGCTAGCCTTGAGCAAAAAGAAGCCAGGGACAGTGCTCAGGCCCTGAGTCCAAGGCCCAGGACTGGCCAAAAAAAAAAAAAAAAAAAAAAAAAAACAAAGAATGCAAATTGATAAGCCAGGCACACGTGGCTCATGCCCCTCATCCTAGCTACTCAGGAGGCTGAGATCTGAGAATCACGGTTCAAAGCCAGCCTGGGCAGGAAAGTCTGTGAGTTTCTGATCTCCAATTAACCTCCAGAAAACCAGAAGTGGCACTGTGGCTTAGAGTGGTAGAGTGCTAGCCTTGAGTGAAAGAGCTCAGGGACAGTGCCCAGGCACTGAGTTCAAGTCCAATGACCAACAAAAACAAAAAGGAAATATGAAATATTGAGTGGGGCACTAGTGGCTCATGCCTATAATACTAGCTACTCAGGAGGCAGAGACCAGGACAAGTCTAGACTGAGGCCAGCCCAGGCAAAAAGTGAATGTCAAAAATAAATAAAATCTGAGAGGGGCTGGGGATATGGCCTAGTGGTAGAGTACTTGCCTCGTATACATGAGGCCCTGGGTTCGATTCCCCAGCACCACATATACAGAAAATGGCCAGAAGTGGCGCTGTGGCTCAAGTGGCAGAATGCTAGCCTTGAGCAAAAAGAAGCCAGGGACAGTGCTCAGGCCCTGAGTCCAATCCCCAGGACTGGCCAAAAAAAAAAAAAAAAAGAATGAAAATAAAAACAAATAAATAAATTGAATAGTCAGGCATTGGTGGTTCTGGCCTGAAATCATAGCTACTCAGGATTGAGATCTAAGGACTGCAGTTCAAAGCCAGCCCAGACAGTAAAGTCCATAATAATCTCCAACTAACTAAGAAAAAAATATAGCAGTGGAGATGTGGCTCAAAGTGGTAGAATGTTAGCCTTGAGTGAAAGAGCTCAGGGACAGTGCCCAGGCCCCATGTTCAAGCCCCATACCAACCAACTAACTAATTTATAAATAAATAAATAAAGTAAAAAGAACGAGAGGAATAGCTCAATGGAAGAATATGTTCTTAGTAAATGCAAAGCCATGAGTTCAAATCCCATTACTGCAAGAGAGACTACTAGACACAGAGAAAGAGAGAGAGACTAATTATCAAAAGTATATTTATGTTTGAAGCTCTTCTGTCAGATTTAAGAAGAATATGCATAAATTAATAATAATAAGATACTGATGCAGCTGTAATGTGTACAAAAATAATTTACACTATAATAATACAAAAGAGGAAAAAAGAAAAAGAGCTACCTAGGAGCAAAGTTTGTGTATGTTATTAAAATTAAAGTAGTATTAATCTGAACTAGACTGGTATAAGATGTCAAGTGAAACCCTTAGAAAATTCACTAAGAACATAATTCAAAAACATATAATTACAAGATGAATTCAATTTATTTGACACACTAGGAAATCTGTATTTACCAGCAAAGAAGGCAACAATGAAGAATTACTGAAGGAAAAAAAAATATGACCTCAAATCAATGACCCACCCACACCAAACTTCAAGAAACTGGAAAAAAGAAGGAAAGGAAACTAGAGAAGAGGAAAAACTACACTCCAAACCAGCAAAGGCAAGAACTAACAAAGTTCGAAGAGAAGTAAATAAAATAGCGAAGAGTCCAATAATAGCACAAATGTGAAAAACCAAAGATTGGAAGAGATTAATACAATGGAAAGCCCCTCAGTGAGGCTGACCAAGAGAAGGAGGAGGAGGTCTCTGATTGATCAAAGCAAGGGCATCTCATCTCCCATGCCCTCCTCAGGTGTGAGGGAATGCCAAGGATGCTGATTAGTGAGATGGCCTCCTTGAAGGCTCTTAAAGCTCAGGGGGGAAAAAAACACACAAAAAAAGTTCTACCAGCTGGCTCAAGAAAAAAACAGAAAACCTCAATAGATCTAAATCAAGGGATAGAGTAAGTAATTTTAAAGCTTCAAGCCCAGATTGCTTCAGTGATCAATTCTTTCTGATAGAATTAATACCAACCCTTCAGTCTCCTGTAAACTAGAAGAGGAACCAGATACCTTCCCACATAGAGTATGTGAGCAGCAAAGACAAAGACAGCATAGATAGGAAATCTCCTTCAAAAAACACAGAGGAAGCCAGGTGCCGGTGGCTCACGCTGTAATCCTACTCAGCGGGCTGAGATCTGAGGATCTCAGATCAAAACCAGCCCAAGCAGAAAAGTCTGCGAGACTCTTATCTCCAATAAACTACTCAGAAAAGCCAGACGTGGTAGAGCACTAGCCTTGCACAAAAGAAGCTCTCAGGGACAGTACTCAGGCCCAGAGTTCAAGCCTCAGGACCAGCAGGGCAGGGGCAGAAGGGGGGACCCTTAGATGTAAAGCCCGCAACAAAATACTAGCAAACTCAACCCAGGACTACCATGTCATACACATGATAAGGGAAACTTAGCAGAGTAAGGTTAGCCTAATCCATTAAAATAATCAAAAGAAATCCCATATTACTAGATGAAGGGGCAAAACTCATGATCACCTCAATAGAAAAACAAAACAAAACATTTTTTCAAAAACTCAACACCCCCAAAAGAAATGTACTCATTACCTGACTTATGAAACAGTTACCCCTGTGTTTTTTTGTTTTTGTTTTGGCCAGTCCTGGGCCTTGGACTCAGGGCCTGAGCACTGTCCCTGGCATTTTTTTGCTCTAGGCTAGCACTCTGCCACTTGAGCCACAGCGCCACTTCTGGCTATTTTCTGTGTATGTGGTGCTGAGGAATCGAACCCAGAGCTTCATGTATAGGACGCAAGCACTCTTGCCACTAGGCCATATTCCCAGCCCCACAGTAACCCCTTTGTACATCACCTTTATAACAGCAATTAAAATTTTTTAATTATAAACTAACAACAAAAATTTCAACACCCATTAATGATTTTTTTTTATCTAGGAATATAAGAGAAAGCTATTTTTAAAGCAACACAGTTAACATATTGAATGGTAAAGGATTGTTTTCCATCTCCTATCAGGGAAATGAAAACAGTATCTTCTCTCACCATGTCTGTCTAACCTCATGCTAGTATATCCACGTAATTGAATATTACTGAGCAGTAAAAAGTAAGCAAGGCCTGAGACGAGATGGGCAGCATCATGAATGAGCTCTGAAAACAGAATGCTAGGTTAAAAAAAAATGTCACAGAAAATCACGTGTTATATGATACCATTTATTTGAACTGCAAATTTTTAAGCAGAACATAGATGAGTGTTTGCCAAGGACAGTGGGGAAGAGGAAATGAAGAACAAACACCCTTAGGGTACAGAGTTGTTTGGGGGATGATTAAAATATTTCATATATATACAGTATTGACAAATGTCCAACGGTAAGATTATATTAAAGTCTACTGAAGTACACACACTTTATTTTTTTTTAATGTTCCTGGGAATAAAACTCAGAACCTTGTACTTGCTAGGCAGGTGTTCTACTACTTGAGCCACACTTCCAACCTCTTTGCTTACTTTTCGAAATGAGATAAAAATAACTATCTTCCAGTTGTTTGGGAAGAAAAAGTCAGGAGGATCACAGTTTGAGGCCAGCCAGGTAAATAGTGAGAGGGATCTTCCTCTCAACAAAGAAGCTGGATGTGGTGGTTTTCATGTTAGTGGTCCCAGTTACAAAGACGGGAGAAAAATCAAGACCCTATCTGAAAAGAGAAGAGGGGAAGGGGGAGGTGGAGGGGGAGGAGGGGGAGGGAGAGGGGGGAGGAGGAGGAGGAGGAGGAGGAGGAGGAGGAGGAGGAGGAGGAGGAGGAGGAGGAGGAGGAGGAGGAGGAGGAGGCCAAGAGCATGGCTCAAGTGGTAGAACTCAGCCTTTTCATTGTTTAACTTCCTACATCGCTGGATAATATGTGTCTTTAACAGGTATTAGGCTTGGCCTAGACAAAGAAGTTGCCCCTTGCTGGTATTCAAGATTCTTTCTGCATTGTTCACTCTGTAGTATGGCTGTTAGCCATATCACAAGAACAAATGTTCTTCCCCCGACACCCCTCCTCCCCTCAGTCCACCCACTGTTGCCTCCTCAAGTACCTGCTGGTTGATCCCCAATAACTATGCACTCACTGGAGTTTGGGAAGTAACTAATCCATCCCAAACTGAAGGGAGACATTTTGTGGAATTTTTTCCCCTCACCTCAGACAATGCTTCTCAGCGCTTCATCTCGCAGCTGTGGAGCAGTGATGTGAACACTGAAGTACTCCCTGTAGCACAGGGTCCGCATGCTTTTCAACTGTCCTTTTGCGGTATTTCAGGCTCCTCCACTTCACTGACATCTTTTCCAATCAACCTCTACTTCCTACCACTGATTTGTCATTTCATTTTTTTTTTAACTTCAGGGCCCTGGAAAACATTTGATGAGGTATGACTCATAGCTCAGGAGGAGAAGAGGAGGAGGAGGAAGAGGAGGAGGTACCAACTACTCGAAAAAGTTAGAAAGTCAGATAGCTCCACCCTCCAACCCCCTCCAAACAAACTACTCAGTCACCATCTAACTTCTTTCCTCTTCAGACTTGTATAATGATGTTGTTTTCTTTAGAAAGCTTTTTTCTTTTTTTGTCAGTTATGGGGCTTGACTTCAGGGCCTGGGTTTTGACCCTGAGCTCTTTTTTTTTTCTCTCTCTCTCTCTCTCTGAAGGCTAGCACGCTACCACTTTGAGACACAGCACCACCGCTGGTTTTCTGGTGTTTCATTGGAAATAAAGAGTCTCACAAACTTTCCTGATGGGGCTGGTTTTGAACTTCAAGCCTCAGACCTCAGACTCCTGAGTAGCTAGGATTTCAGGTGTGAGCCACCAGTACCCAACCAGCCAGAGCTTTATTTTGTTGATTGATTTTCTTTATCTGTATATTCATATTTAAGTGTAGTTTTGCATACATAAGAAAGGAAGCCAAAATAAATGAAGACGTTCTGCTAGAGGGAGAAAGAAACCACCCTTCGGAGAAATGAAGCCACCTCTTCTGAATCTTACAAGCCGCTAAGAAGAAAAAGAAATCTAAGTTTCACAAGGAAGGTGGAAGGGGAAGGGCTTCTAGAAGAGTCAACAACATTGATGGACACACTATGAGCACTGAAAGTTTGCTGTGAATATAAACATAACTGTTACCCCCAGAGGATGCTGAAGCAGAAGCAAGGTACCTTCTAGGTCCCAACTGCAGGATCTGGCGGTGGGGGCGGGGGGGGGGGGGGAGTCCAACATTAAGTTTCAGCTGCGCTTCACATAAGAGTTTGGAGCACAAGCCTGATGGCTCTGCCGCTACTGTGTGCGCGGCCGCAGCCCACATGCCAAGCCCGGGGTAAGCCTGCGATGTCAATGACTGCAGATGCTGAGGGAGGAAAGGAATGGGTCTGCGGCACAGGCTGTGGACTCTTGGTAAAGGCAGAGAGAGGATTAGCAGTTCTCCTAGATGAAGCCATGTGGAGAAGGGAGGGCGGGAAGAACCACAGGCCCAGCTCTCTCCAGGAAGCAGTTCTAACCTCAGGATGTGCTTGCTGCCTGTCAGCTCAGAGACTCTCTCTCTCTCTCTCTCTCTCTCCATCTTCTCTCCTCTCTCCTCTCCCCTCTCTATTTGCATGTATTGCTGACTTTAGACTTCTTTTGATCCAGTTGTTCTCACATCTGAAACCACAGCAGTCCTCTATTTGTAGTATTTCAGTTGGTGCTAAGTAGCCAACCAGTAGATGCAGAAACCAAGTGTGAGACCCCAGTACCAAATGTCAGAAATTCCACCTGTCAGGTCTGACCATTCAGCACTACTCGCTGGATAGAGAGAGGCATGGCGAAGGGCAGGGAGAGACTTATGACATGGCAAAGGCATGCCGCAGAAGACAGCACTTCAGCTGCCATCTTCAGAAAGGCAGTCATGAGCGGAGGCCTCTTTGGCCATCATCTCAGACTTTGTTCTGGACAAGTTGTTAGCACTTACCACTTGAGGAGAAGCAGAAACACGTCCATCACTTGTCTGGCTGGTCATCTATTCTGTACTTTGGGCTGTTTTCTTTTGGAGGGCAGTTTTGCCCTTTGTCATAAGATGATAAGAAGGACTGGCCTCTCTAAGCAGCAGTTCCCCTTGGGTCAAAAGATGCTCCGTAAATCCTGCCCTTCCTGAGAGCCCAGGTGATTGTAAAGCGATAGCAGGAAAGAATGACTCGGGTCATGGGTGCAGATGCAAACTGTGGGCTAGGTGCCTAGCTTTCTATGCTGCTCGTAGTTCATCTATAGACCCAGCAGAAACAGCTTTGAAGCACCTTCTACAATGTCATCCATAGGGTTCTGACTTTAGGTTATTGTGAAATTTGCCTGTTAATTTGAATAAGTTCTGCCTGACCAGGGCATAGTCTCTCCTTCCTGAGAAGGGCAAAGGTGGTTTATGGAGACATTCAAATTTTCCAGGGAAAATTTCCTATTAGTGCCACATTACAGAGGTGCTTTCCTGCCCTGCCCGCCTCTCTCCTGTTCTCTCCCTTCCTCTGCAGTTCAGAGAAAATCCGAAGCCTGGCCATTCTGACTGCATGCTATACTCCGGTGTTTATTTCATTGTGTTTCCTTTAACTAATATCTTCTGACATTCATTAGTATGACTTGTAGAGTTCCATGCCAAATGCTACAAAGCATAAAAACAGATGACAAAGGGGGAAAATAAGCCCTCGTGGAATTATAGTCTAGGAGATACAATAATACAAACACTAGAAATAACAAATATGAATGAAGCAAAAGCAAAATAAGGAATCTCTAGAAAAAAAGATAGAATAAACGGGAATCCAGACAAAAGGCAGGCAGGTCACCATCTTGCTTTAAGGAAGGGTCAGCCAGGCTCCCTGTGGAAACGAAGGGGCATGGAAAGGCTTCTGCATTTGGGCAAGAAGGTGGAGGGGTCAGTGCTGAAAGGGGGTACAGGTAAGGTAGGAAAGTCAGGCACTGTGCAGAGAGATTTGCTGGCTGTAGAGGCAAAGAGGGCAGAAAGGGGGAAAGAGACGTGTGCTCAGCTCTCTGAAAGTCGTTATTTCCCAAGTTTATATGAAGTACAGTCTTCATGGACAGCCAAACAAGGTTTTCATACAAGACCTGAACTTTATGATTCTCCTATTGGGAAGTGTGTAAAATAGGTCCTCCCAGAAATCCTACTCACTGGTTTCAAGTGCTTTCAAGAGTTACGTTTACTGTTTATATCACCAACCATGTATTTGCACAATGGTTCGTTTCCTTTGGACTTGGCTTTCCTCTCTTTTGTCTACCAGCTAAGGCTGCTCACCATCCACATGTATAGACAGGTGTGTTCACTGGAACTAATTTTTAAAGTCCCATGAAAATTTTCCCAGAGCAAAATGATTCCCTTATTGATGTCTGAAGTTCTTTAAAAATGTAGTTTTCCAGTGGCATGACTGGCTCATGCCTATAGCTACTCAGGAGGCTGAGATCTGAGGGCTGTGGTTTAAAGCCAACCTGGCAAGACAGGCTATGAGACTTGTTATCTCCAACTAAGTGCCAAACACATACACACACACACACACACACACAACTAAAAAAAAAAAAAAAACAGTGCTCAGACCCCAAGTTCAAGCCCCAGGACCAAAACACACACACACACACACACACACACACACACACACACACACACACACACAGGTTTTCCATACAGTATAGGAAAATAATGCTGAAACAAGTTAGGTTGGGGGTGGGAACCCACTAGTGGGAGGGAGGTAGACGAATGACAATGGGAACAGAGTAAGCACCGCACGAATACTTCATGTGCACATATGATTAAAGAAGTGGGAAGCGTGAAAAGAATCTGGGAGGAAGGAACAGACAGGATGGGGGAGAATGATGGAAGGGGTGACTGACCCAGAGGCCCTGGACCCTTAGATGAACAGGTAAAACTGGAAGCCTCTTGTGCAACCTTTTCAACTTGAAAAAATAAAATAAAATGTGGTTTTATATGCAAAGACCCCCAATTAGAAATGCAACCGCATCTGTAGATGGAAATCATCACTGGATAGTGAATGCTTGAGAGAACTTAAGGAGGAGTTCATGTATGTTTGGAAAAAATGCAAACTTCTTAGGGACGAAGACCCCTTGTTGAGACTAGGTTCAAATCCCACATCGCACTGGGTGGGTCTCAGCTACCTGAGGTAGAAAGACTGAGCATACGTTTTTCATTATCTGAGGCATTTGTCCACTCTGAGACTCTACTGAGAGATGTCTTTGATGAGATTAAGCCACAACCAACTAGCCCTCAATACATGCCGATGACACACTCAGAAGTTACATACGGTTCCATTTCCCTTCCTAACTCCAGTGTGCAACAAAATGTCTACAGGCTTTACATCTGAGTCAGACATTATTGTCACACAAAAAAAAAAAGGAAGCAGGGAGATATTGCCCCTGAGCTTCCTTTTCTACCCCCTCTATCTATCAAATACTTGACCTTCAGAGATTATCTAGCCTCTGTCAGCATCCATTTCCTTTTCAGGAAAATAGAGGAAATGATCTCTTTTATTTCAAAATTTCTGATAAGGGAAGTACTCCGATGCTTGGGGTAGATGAATCTAGGCTGCCTTTGTATGCTTCAGTATGTGTTCTGCCCTGTATACCCTCTGCAAGAGAAGGTCCTTCATTCATTCCAGCCTTTTTATAGGTCTCTTTGACCATTTGTACATCCATTTAGCACAAATAAAAGTACACCAACCGTGGTGATTATCTGTAAGAACAAAAGACAGAGCCACTCTGAATTCTTTAAATACTGATGCTAGCTGAGATAGAGATCAAAAGAACTCTTTAGTCTAAGACCTCAGTGTGCAAAAAAAGGGAAGATGTCACATATTAATAATATTATTCAAAACTGGGTGTGGTGGGACCTGGCTGAAATCCTGGAACTCAGGAAGTTGAAAAAGGAAGATCTTGAGTTTGAGGCCACAATGTGTTACACAATAAGACCTAGCCTTAAAAATAGGCAATATAGGTGCTGGTGGCTCAGGCCTATAATCCTAGCTATTCAGGAGGCTGAAATCTGAGCATCAAGGTTCAAAGCCAGCCTGGGCAAGAAAGTCAATGAGATTCTTATCTCCAATTAACCACCAGAAAACCAGAATTAGTGCTGTGGCTCAAGTGGTAGAGCATTAGTCTTGAACTGAAGAGCCCAGGGACAGCACTTAGGACTGACAAAAAATATGTAGATAATATACAGAGATGGAGAGGTAAATATAGGCAGACACAGACAGACTGCCTGAGCGACAGACCAACAGACAGATCACTCACAGTTGGACCTACCCAGAAAAAGAAATGAGAAATGAAGTTCATCCTTTGAAGACAGGATTTCTGTCTAACCTACTATTAACATGTAGGTTTATGGAGTTAAATGATTATGCTTTACAAATTCTCATACCAGCCTCTTCTATGCTCAACTTAAATTACTCATTTTCCAAGGGTGTGTTTTCAGCTGTGTTTCCACCAACTCATTCTGAAAGAAATTGAAGGAACAAAATAAAAATAAAATAAAACAACCTAGAAGCAGCTGGGCTGCGGATCACCTCCTTGTTTATGTGTCCCTGTCATTAGAACCTACAGGTTGACACGCATGGATGGCTCCGCTATTGTGCTCATGTTTGTTGAATGCTATTTTACCAAGATGCTTTAAAAAGATAATTTCACTCTGTGTGCCTTTTCCTTGGCTTTATTTATGCCTTTTAACACAATAGGCACCCGTTTGTGTACGTCTCCAGTGAATCCATTTCTTTGTCTTTCAGCTGTGCTTGGGGAAAGCTGATGCTGGCGCTGACTCACGCTGAATCTGACAAGTCTATGGAGCGTGTGTGCTTCCTCCTTACCTGCCTGACAATCACCGGTGCTGAGGCTGGTTCAGGATGAATGAAGAGGAAACACCTTCCACCCCAGGCAGTGTCTTGGGGTGTGATAATGGGTTCTTGGCCAGAGAGAAGCCAGTCCAGAGTCATCAGGAACTGTTCAGACTACAAGCTTGAGATTTCCCCAGTCAAGGACTCAATGAGAAGCGGCCATGATGGTTTTCCTTAGTGGACCTGGCAGGGTGATTATGATCATACAACCTTGTGGTATTACTAGAAGCAATGGAAAACCATACTCTTCAAGGCTGAGCCAAGCCAATGGATAGGCAACCAAGAGGACAAATATAAACACCCACCTTGAGTTTCTCACAGCTGAAAAACGGATGCAAGTCACATCTGTTCTTGCTCCTATTTCAAGCATTTCTCCCTGGCCCTGTGTACTCTCAGATGGGCACTATGGCTTAGACTTTTATAACAGGAAATGTCCTAGAGATCCCAAAGGTGATGTGTAATTAGTTTTCAAGCTAAGGAAACAGAATCTACGGAAGGTGGAGGAACTTATTGGACCTATCACTTGTCAGTCAAGACAGAGCTAGGGTCCGATCTCTGCCTTGAACGGGAAACAGTGTGAGAAGCTAAGTTCTCAGATGCTAAGTGAAAACTCCAGCATCACCTGAGGAAGAGCAGGGGACAGGATAGGCCATGTCCTCTGCTCCACCTCCCCCATGATGAACAATCACTGGCGAGCAAAACAATGGTCCAGCCTCCTTTTCCTATGTCCCTCCTCCTTTGGCATGCAGAAGAAGATTCCCCACCTCATGGCCTGGTGAATGGGGCTGCTCTGGAAGACAGGAAATGGGTGCAATGGAGAGGATAGTGGTAGGCTTCCATCCATGTGCGTGCATACCAGAGGACTTGCAAAGTTGCATCCATGCTTGAAGGGCCCTCTAAGCCAGATGTCATTACCCACCATCATACACACTGAGATTAGGTAACCTGCCTGGAAGTTATCCACCAGCTTCGTGATAGGAGTCAGATTGCAATGCAGATGTAGCTGACTCCAAAGTCAATGCTACAATAGGAGGGGAAGAGTCAGAAACAACACTGACATTTGTACTCAAGACCAGGGTCAGGAACAGAGCCAAGTGTGCTACCTACCTGCCTCTCCACCAACCATGACCCTGCCCAGGGGAATGCCATGCCTGGGACCAGGCAGTGGAATAAGAAAAATCTTTAAAGGGTTCTTTTGCTGCCTAGATATACCAAGTACTAACATCAGCCTAAATGGCAGGAGACCCATCCAGGTGCTCAACTTCCCCTCTCCAGATTCTTTAGGAATAGGAAGCACAAGCCTGAAAACCATACCAAGTCACTCTAACAACTGGCTGTACGTTAGCGATACGTTCTATCTAACGAAGAGCTGTATTTCACTTTGGATTCAAATTTATCAAGACCCCCAAATATTGCACATATACACTACTTAGAGAAATAAGAGTCCCCAATCACTGGTTTTCAAATAGGAAGACTATTTAATATGAAACATTTAAAACCCTTCACTGGAGACCTGCCTTCCTTTTAGCTTTGTACACCCAAAACAAATGTATCATGACAAAAAGCTGCCAGGAATTGCTAACACCTTCAAATGAATTTTGTATTTTGTCATAACAGTGTCCAAGTACATTTAGAACAAAGACATACTGCATTTATGCATGAGCTATGTTGTCTCTGCAGTCTTCGGGCTGCTCCGGAGGTGTATGGAGAGATTTATGGACAGCCCGTATGGACCAAAGGGCTCACAAGAGAGCGCTAAACAGAAGCCAGCACTATGGTGGAGTTTTCTAAGCATTCCCTGGACCAGTGCTTCTCAGATTTCCTCAGATGCCCAGATTAGACATCTGTAGACCTTGTTGAAATGCAAATTCTACTTCAGCAGGATGGGGCTGGGCCTGGGTTTCTGCATTGCCAGCCAACTTGCACAAGATGCTACTGTTGGGGAGAGACACATTGCCAGCACTCACACCAAGCTGGACAGCCCAGAGGCCCACCCTCCCACCTACGCCAGCCACCATGTTCCCCAGCCATCGAGCCACACACTCTTTCACCTCCATTTCTCCTATGTGAACGTGACCCCACGACGGTAAATCTCATTTCTTGGGCTTCACTCGTTCCTCTTTCGCTCACCTTGGCTTAGCCCAGACTTTACTACACAGTGAATTAAACTCTTTGTTGTGATTGCTATTTCATGTGTACTTGTGTTGAAGCTGGTGATTTTGTGGTTGTACTAGGACAAAATATGTATTCTCCATCACAACCAATATTTGTTCAATAAATACTTGCTGGAATATAAGTTATCCAGGTGTGAAAACTATATGCCTTCTGCTGTGGATATTGACATATAAATAATTCGGTATGTGAATGAAAGACTCCTCCATACTGCTTAATGGGAAAGATTTACATTATAAAAGTGACAGGTGTCAGCAACTGATCACTTCCTAAGAGCCAAGCACTGAGCAAGCTGTGTATATGATCTCACCTGATGCCGTTGCAACCAACAAGCTATCAAGAAGCGCTGGCCCACACACTGGGTTTCTCACTAAGAGCTACTTTGCACCCAAACTCAACCATACTCCAGATAGATAGATAGATAGATAGATAGATAGATAGATAGATAGATAGATGATAGATAGATAGATAGATAGATGATAGATAGATAGATAGATAGATAGATAGATAGATAGATAGATAGATAGATAGATGGATAAACAGAACCAAGCACCAGCCTACATGCTAGGCCATTGCAGGCACAGAGAATGAGGCTTTGGTTTGAGCAGGAGAACAATGGGCCATTGGAGAAGAGTCCGTCAGCTGGGAGTGTTGGAGGAAGCCTAAGAACTGGCATTTACACCAAGCTGAGCCAGGTAGAAAGGATAGCATGAGGCAGGAGCAAAGGAGACGCAGGAAGCGCAGGAGATGAGCAGCAGGCTAATGAGCTCCAGAAGCTCGGAGCACCTGGAATTCTCACTGCACACGATGTACAGCAGAATACAAGAATATGTGGTCCAGCTCTCCCAGGGGGGTGGGGGGGTGGGGCAAGGACGGGAGGAAATGTGGCTACTTGAGGAGCCAAAGTGGCCCTGCCATCACCTGGGGAACTTTCTGGAATGGCACACTCCCTCCCAGGAAGGCATCCTATCTCCTTCCCTTCTCTACTTCCCCAGTGCTTACCAAAATCACGTGTGGAAGAGAGGTGGACATGGTTTTTCAGAGATTCACGAGGGGCTAATGGGGGTGAGAATGGCAGCTGAGAGTTACAGTAAGCTCATGAATCAGGGCTGTGTCCCTTGGGCAGTGGGAGCAAGATCACTTCATAAACTGAGAAACAGGATCTGATCTATTTTTAAGAGATGCCAAGTACGGATTGGATTGAAGAAAAATTGGAGACAGGGAGAACAGGAGGCTGCAGAAATAGCAATAATAAAGACAATAATATCATATACTTATTGATGTCCCAGGCGCTGTTCTAATTTAATAGCATAATCAACAGAGCCTGACTTGAAACGAGGGGGGTGGGGGGAGGAATAGAGAGAAGGAAGTGATTCCAGAAAGAACTCCAACTGGACAGAACATGTGCTCAGGTTTTAAAAGGCAGACACTCGGTCTCTTGAGCATCAGCTTGAAGTCTTCGGCTGTCCTACCTAACCACCTGTGCCTTCTCCTCTGAGCATTTAATGGAAATGGATGCTTTAGGTTTATCCTGAGCAGCATAAGCTTAGGAACAAGGAGAAAATAGGTATGAATAAAAACCACACAGGTTAACAAATGAAAATAAAACATTTAAAGGATTCTCTCTGTGACTTGCCCACTACGGACACATTACACAGGAGGAACTAGACTTGCTGCTTCCTTGAATACAAGCCCCATCTACACCCCTGTTGAGCTTACGAGCTGGGGAGCTGGGGTCTGTGGTGCTAGCCTCCTAGAGAGGACACTGTAACTGACAGAGGAAGAGGGTTTTGTTTTTTTCCCTCCATCAGGGAACCCTGAAGATCAAAAAATATTATGACGTTGAGTTGAATTCAGCACAAGAATAATTGGCAATGGTAAGTTCAGGGAGAGTTGAAATATGTCTGTAATGCGAATGGCAATTTCCCTTCAAATCAATGGATTTCTGTACATATTCATTCATCACTCATTTATTGGCTGCTATGTGCCAGGCAAAACACTAAAGACAGGGACACGGAGCTCCAGGAACAACAACGACATAATAAATATTAAAGAAGGAAACTAGTCTGTGGACGTTTCTCAGCGATTCACTGCCCCGAGACATCTATTACTAAGCTCTTACATCTACTGAGGCTACTAGATGACTTTACGGTCATAGTTAAACAGACCAGATGCCACCAAGGTCACAGCTTAACGGCTCACCAAAAGCACACGGCCGTCTACAGATGAAGGCATTACAAGGAGCCACGTAGCTGAGGCTGTGGGAACACATAAGAAGTACCTCGCTTGCTAAAATAACACCCGTTTAATCCTAGTTTGTGCTGTCGTGTCTACAAAGGCTTCCAGGTGGCTGGCTAGAACCTAGGCTGACAATCAAGTATGTGTGTGATTGTGGTGGATGAAGGAGCGACCCCTGCAGGAGCTCCACTGGTAAACAAACATTCCATTCATGAATGACAGACATCACTTCCAATCACAGCTCCAAGTCCAGAACTAGCTATGTGGTCCGACCCAAATACCTGGGCACTGGCAAATACAAATCACACATCCAGAGTGAGAAAAGCCAGGATATGGGCTGCTGATGACTAAAGATGATCACAGCCAATAGAAATGGCTCCAAATAACTGCTCATCATCCTAAGGAGTGAGCTTGAGCACCAGCCTGAATCAGATAGGCTAACATGTTTATTTCTTGACAGAGAAATCAATGTTGCTGTGCCGAATCCCACCCCTACTGGATAATGAGAAGGACGAGAGATGGATGGGTTTTAACACATGGAATTTAATGATTAGAGAATGATATGCTTGAGCGGCAACTTCCCTGCCTCTGCCATGAAACTCTTTTAATGGTATGAGAGGAAGATTTCTGGAGCTTCACCAACGGGAAGACTCATGCTGAGCTTCATTCTGACCAAGACCTGACAGAAAAAGGAAGGACTTCATTCACACAATCTCAGTCTCCCTCCCTCCCTTCCTCTACCTTTCCCTCCCTCCCTTCCCCCTCTCCCAAACAATCAGAGCAGCAAAACCTATCTGGCTCAGAAATAATTTTCAGACCTCAGTGGAAAGCAAACACAAATCACTCCATTCTTAAATTGAAGAGATCTTGCATTTCCTATTTGTCACAGGCTAGCAGAAAGAACTGAAGAATGTCATAGACATGGCTTGAAGGACCGTGGTACAGCTGCCCAGACTCATCAGACTAACAGGACAAGAGAATGATTCGCACCTCGTTGGGACCAAAATAGTTCCTCAAGCCCGACTAATTAAAGATGATTAGGTTGATTCCAGAGTGAAGAACTGCAGTCTGAGCTCAGCAGGAACTGCCCCTCCTCTGTGATGTGGGCCCAATGCCTATCTATGTGCAGCAGGCCCAGGGTGGTAGTGGGGGGGGGGCAGGGGGGAGGGAGGGCAGTGAGGTCCAGGGACCTGCGGCCATCTATAGCCACACACACTACATGGAAAACTCCAGAGATACACAACTCAGACATTTTAAGTCGGGTACCATTCTGATTGTCCTAAAGGAGAATTCCATACCACCATGGTTCCGAGGCAACCCTTCATCCAGCATAGTCTCATGACACGCCTCCTACATCTCTTTCTGAGTGGCCAGCAGGGTTATCAGCCCCACCATCATGGAATCCCACTATCTGTGTTCAAGTAAGGTTTGTTTTATTTAACAATTATCCCAACAAAAGGCAGTGGGACATGCCATGGAAAGACAGATTTATACTTGGACTACATAGCAACCTTGCAGGGCATGTAAGGAGAATAAATACATGCCTATCTACACAGGCATATATGTGTATATAGACACATACACATATATGTATATATACGTATAAGTGTGTATATGTATGTATACATATTCTCCATTGTTTCTGGAATAAACTTGGAGTCTTGGAACACACCCCTTTACATAAGGGGGACTATTGTATATAAAATGGAGTCTTGGTGTCTAATTGCCAAAGACAAAGAGAGGTAAGTAGCAATGCTTGAAGAATATCCAAGCTTGTTGCGATATATATTTTCTTTTGTTTTAATCATCAATCTCTTGTAGTAGTGGTAAAGTACCTGAGAGAACAATGTATGGGCTGCAGGATCTATTTTGACTCACAGTTTTTTGTTGCTGTGTTGTTTGGGGCAGTGTCAGTAGCAGTGCTTGAACACATGGCCTCTAGCTCTTGCTAACTAAATGTTGGCACTCTACTACTTGAGCCACAGCTCCACTTCTGGCTTCTTGGCGGTTAGTTTGAGATAAGAGTCTCACAGACTTCCCTGTACCGGCTGGCATGGGACGATGAGCCTCAGATCTGAGCCTCCTGTGTTGCTAGAGTCACAGGCACTTAAGTGTTTTGAGAGTTCAGTCCAGGATCACTGGTGGAACCACTGTGGGCCAGTTCATCCAGAAGCTGAATACCATGGCGGGTAAAGGCAGAATCATTCACCTCGCTGCAGCCGGACGGAAAGGGACCAGGGCCAGACATAATCTTCAAAGACACACACCCCGAGATCCAGTTCCTCTAACAAGGCCCTGTCTTCTAACAGCCCATTCATCATGAATGTTTGAGTCCTCATTACCCAATCCCCTCTCAATTATCAGATCCGCTAGCTTGGAACCAAACCTTCGACACATGAGTCTTTAGGGAAACAGGTTTTCGGGGGACAGAAACCATAATGCCATAATATATGTCCTGCTCAATAAACGCTGAGATTCATCGTCAACATCGTCAACATATCATCATCATCATCAAAACTCTACGGCTTATGAAGCCAAGGAGCACTATAGTAAAGGTTACACCCAACCTCTTAAGAAGTTTGACATATACATGTCCCTGATATCTTAGTGGGCAGTAAAGTGCCAAGGTAGAATGACAGAGAAGAGACAGAAGAAACTCTGTTCTTTCAGGAGCAATTGAGACATCCTAGCACCACACAAACTAAAATATGATGCTTAATGTGTAAAAAAACCATACTAAGCCCTTTGCATGTATTAATTCATTTAATCCCCATTAATAATGACCAGATAGAGGAGACTCTATTAATATTCTCATTGACAGAAGTAAGAAAATCAAGGTAAAAGCATTTAAAATAACTTCTCCCAACTCCACTAACCCAGGAAGTAGTAAAGTAAAAGCAGGAAGACTGATCTTAAAGCTTGTGTTCTTTTTAATTGGGTGTTCAGTGGTATTTACGGTAGTGACAACATAGAATGTTTTTAAGTATGACATGGAAGAGAGAAGTCTCCCCAGTCACCATCGTCCAATATATTAAAGTCCAGAAATCAGATGTAGGGAGAACAGTAAAAATGTTCAAGTCAAGAAAGCAGAGCTTCACTGGGCCCTGCTGGCTAACACCTGTAATCCTAGCTACTCAGAAAGCTGAGATTTGAGGGTTATGGTTTGAAGCCAATCAGGGCAGAAAAAGACTCCGATCTCTAAATTAATCACACAAGAAAACTAGAAGTGGAGGTGTGGCTTATGAGGGAGGGCACCAACCTTGCACAAAAAAAATCAAGGCAACAACAGTTTAAACACTAGTACTTTCGGGGTGGGGGGGTGGAGAGAAGGAGCAAGGGAGGAAAAGCGGAAGGGAAGGAAACAAACCCTCAAAGAAGGGCACTGAAGCAAGGTGCTGATTGGTGGCTCACGCCTGTAATCCTAGCTACCAGGAGGCTGAGATCTGAAGATCACAGTTCAAAGCCAGCCTCAGGCAGGAAAGTCAGTGAAACTCTAATCTCCAACAAACCACCAGAAAACCAGAAGTGGCACTGTGGCTTAAAGTGGTAGACTGCTAACTTTGAGTAAAGAAACTCAGGAACAGGGGCCTAGGCCTTGAAGTTCAAGCCCCACGACCAACCAAAAAAAAGAGGGGGGATGACATTGAAAGATACCACAAATCAACATGCAATCAGAAGGAATGCACATCCTCTCTGAAACTCAGTAAACAGACCAATTTCCAACCCACAGGGGCAGGAGCTAAAAACCAGCTCTTGCCTTGGCTCTGATTTCTTCCATGGCTTTGGCAACGCTAAGAGACATTGATCAAGATGCATTGTGCTCATAAACCCATTTGTAGAATGCTATCACTCATTTGTACAACTACTTAAAGGTAAGAAATACAACACACACCAACACACACATACACACTCCTTAAAGGTTTTCTTTGGATGTGTTAAAGAAGGCGAGGAAAGCCAAATGCGGCGCTCACATTCCACCAGCAGATTCAGGTCAGGAGGAAAGAACGAGAAGTGACCTTAGCCGTCATTTAGGGTGAGACAGACTAGGCACAACCGGGCTGTGAACGCAAATAAATCCTCTGTGAGCCAGCCCCTTGGGTGCTGAGTGTGTTGGTACTGACTTTACAGTGTATGACATCAAAGAAGTTAAAACAGAAAGAAACTGACACCCACTCGTCTTCCTCCGACACGTCGCATTGGAGGGCTGTTCCCAAGGACCAACCATCTGGAGCTCCTCTATGCCTGACCACCTTGCAAAGATGGCTGAAAAGTCCTTAGCCTGAAATTCCAAACACTTCAAAAGCTTCCAACGCGAGACAGATGGGGGGGAAATGCATTTTTTTTTTGGCAAGATTTTGCCCCCACTGAAATGCAGTGATTTGTCTCCAAATTGAATCTTAGAACTTCAAGCTGCTTTTAGTGTTGGCCAAATGCAACTTCCTGGTGGAAGATATCTAATCACTCTAATAGTTATTGAGTGAGATGTGGGCAAATGTGACTAATGTTTGGGGATAATTTCCCTTGAAATAACCTCAGAAGTGAAAGCCAAAGAGAAAACATGTTCATAATGAGGCAAAATGGATTTTTACTGAAGATAAAAATAGTGCAGGACATATTGTTTTAAACCCCAATGGACAGCTCTAATGCCTCTATTGATCAATGGTTATCCTTTCTGCTCTGTTTTCAAAGGATCGACTAGATGGGGATATGAAGTTTAGGGAGGAAGGACAGGAAACCATCACTAGAGCACCCCCACATACTGGAAACATTACTAATCGCGGAGGTCTTGGCCTAAGAGTTTCGAAAATGCTAAGGAACATTGGAATGTAGCAATGTCCAGGGTTCTCGCAGAGTGGGGAAATGCCAAATGAGCTGTATCTCTCTCGGAAGTGATGAACCTAGTTCTCTTGAGCATTTGACAATTTTCAGCTCGCTGAGCTGCTCCAAGCAAACTGGCACAGGCTGAGGTTTACAACAGTACTAACACATTCTTGTTAGCCTGTGTAGGTATTACTCAATATTAGAAGCCTCCCTAGAAAACCAGTATTGGGGAGCTGAGCTTAGAAATATCCCAGAGATAGATTAACTATGTAAGTGCCCCGCACACATTTAAAAGTAAAACTTGGGTGGGTGCTGGTGGCTCACACCCATAATTCTAGCTACTTAGGAGGCTGAGATTGGGAGGATTTGATGGTTCTAGGCCAACCTGAGCAGAAAAATCCAAGAGACTCCATCTGCAAAATAACCAACAAAATGACAGGACTAGGGACATGGCTTACATGGTAGAGTGTCTGCTGACCCTGAGTTTAAACCCCAGTACTGCCAGAAAAAGAAGGAGGAGGACGAAGAGGAGCAGGAGGAGCAAGAGAAGAAGAAGAGAAAAGAAAAGATACACTGGCTGCAGGTCAATAGGTATATAAACTAAAAGAAAATACACTTCACAGACAACAATTTCCAACTCTGATTTAGACAAGTAATCACCGAGGCATGGACAACAGAAGATTATGCTTTCCTTAAATTCTGCTAAATTGAATCTGTGGCAATCATGGAAACATCAATAACTACCTTTATTCCAGTTGTTGTTTTTTTAAAAAAAGAGTGCTAAATAACATTGGCTTTCAGTCCATGAAAAGAAAAGTATTGGTTTTTATCATTACTTATCTTCAGAGTTTAGGGAATCTGGATTCTTCCCAGCAATCTTCCAACAAATCCTTCCTATCAAAGAGAACCCACTGCCTGCCTGTACACCTTGAGAGCCAGCGAATGCAAGAGCTCCAAGGCCTAGGCTAGCAGCAGCAGGCCTTGGAAACACACCCTCAGGAAAACATCTTTTCTGAGCTGCCCGTCCAGCCTCTGTGCACAGCTCTTGTCCTAACCTAGCCATTCCATCTCAGAAATGAGCCAAGTCGTTTGCTTAGAAGTTGAAGGCTGAAAATATTTTGAAATAGAAAAAAAAAAGCAACAAAGAAAAGTTAATTGGCCTAAAATGTTTCTGCTTCTACTGATGTGGCTAAGAAATAAATTCTCTAATAAAATTGCAGTTTCATTTTCCCAAGAAAAAAAATATTTCCTAACCCACATATTCAATAGGATCCACGTGTTATTAAAAACCCACTAGAGGGCTGGGGATATAGCCTAGTGGCAAGAGTGCCTGCCTCGGATACACGAGGCCCTAGGTTCGATTCCCCAGCACCACATATACAGAAAACGGCCAGAAGCGGCGCTGTGGCTCAAGTGGCAGAGTGCTAGCCTTGAGCGGGAAGAAGCCAGGGACAGTGCTCAGGCCCGGAGTCCAAGGCCCAGGACTGGCCAAAAAAAAAAAAAAAAAAAAACCCACTAGATGCCAGCCACTGACATTCCAACCAGGCACACGGATATATAAAGAGATGGGGACAAAGACATAAAGAAGCTTGTGGGGGGGAGGGGTCTTGGACCACGCACACAGTACTAACTGTGTCTAATGCCTCCATGGTAGCCCTTATCACTCTGAAAATACTCAACCCTGTCACAGAACAGAAAAGCAAATTAACTCTACTAGAGAGAGGAGAGACTTCAGACAGACCTCATGCTCAACACAGGTCAGGAATACTGACTCTATTGCTCCTTCTGTATCCGGCAGGGCATCCTTCTTGTGGGCACTCGTATACTGATGTGACACCAAACTGTTCCTTAGGGCCCCTTCTCATCCAACAGACCAGCCCTAGAAAATCAGTCCACTCTGCCAATTTCAGTTCCCATGACAAAATCCACATGTTCAGCACAGACCATTCTCCTGAATGCCAGAATCCTTTGCGATGTCGTAGTTCAGGGTGTCTCGAATACAATATGGCTGGCCAGTGTTTACCTGATTAGTGTATTCCATCCCAGTGTAGCTCAACATCCTCTACACTGGAACTGAAACATTTGTTCCACAAAACAACCACATCTGAAACCCAGAAACCATCTCTGATGCTTCCTTCATCCCAAATAGAATGACCTCATCAGTCCTCTTAGTTTGAAATTCTGAACGTGTCTTCTACTCACTCCACCTTCTAGCTCTGCTGTGTACATTTTCAATCACCTCAGTGGACACAAGCTCTCTACTGACCTGTCCTCCATGCATAATTTGAACAACATAACTGAAAAGTAAATGCAAAAAGGCTCTCCCTGAACCCCAAACTTCTAGTGATTTCCATACAAGCCACAAAATGCCAACCAACTCTCTGCCTACTTCAAGCTAGTGGTCTTGGCTTTCCCCATAAAGGACCCTTCTTTCTATATGACTGCATTGTAAGAACTTCACGGGCTTTCCTGCTTACTTGGACTTTTCCACTCTCTGTTTTACAAGCTCAGTCTGTGTCCTTGCTTCCAGTCTTTGGTAAGTTTGTCTTAGATTTCCCTTTCTACCTACTCCATTCCTAGACTTCAGGTCCTGTCAGGCTGGTACCAGCTTCAGCCTCCAGAAAGCTATGTTAGAAAAGGTTGCCAGGCCCTATTATGCAGAATAAACATCAGGACCTTGCCGGTCTCAGGTCTCAGAACTCTCACAGGTGCTCTAAGACACTTGTTCCATCCACATTCTAGCTGAAATGAATCTTGGTTAGACATAGAAAGGCTGCAACCAAGCCCTTTCTATTCCAATATGTTCTTCTCTACTCTTCTCTCTAAATTATTTTTGTATCAAAATCCAATGAGTTCCACTTTGTAGTTCTACCACTGAGGAAAGGGAAGAAGGTGGAGGAAGAAACAAGGAAGTCATCTTCCTTGCTCCCTGGTGGTTGACGGAAATGACCATGCTGATCCCAAGCCAGTAATACCATCTGTTCAATGAAATTGCTCAGCTGGGTTCTTAGTTCTTGAACTCCAGACCTCTGGGGCAGGAAGCCTGGAGGCGTGCGTGGTAAGCTGGCATGAAGTCACAAGAAGCAGTGTTTCTATCTCCCCACCACACAGACTCTGCCCAGGGAATGCCTCTGGGACAATCTGTCATCCAGTCTATCTGCAGCTCATTCTTGACATTGAAAATAGCCAATGAAAATGGCCCATTGAAAACTTCCAAGAGGCCAGATCAGGAGTGTTGCTCAAAACGAAGCCACTACTTAAGACATAGGATCCCAAGACCAGGATTGATTTGGAGGCCAAGATTTGTTCTATCTCCTCTTCTAACCAAAGTACGCTATCCTTGAATATGAGCACCCTGGCTTTCAGTTTTGAACCATGCAGATCATTAAACACCCTTATCAAGATATTATGTTCCACACCCTGAAAGGCACCAGTCTTTTCACTATGGGGTCTTCTGTGTCCATATCCACGCGCACACACACACACACACACACACACACACACACCATATCACATCACATATTTCTTCCTACCTCCAATTGGCCTCTGAATTGGGGAACACTGCTTGAAACTCTGCAAATCCTATTAACAGGTTCCATGCCCACAAACGGCCCACAAAGAATCTCAGACTACAAGCCGCAAAGAGCATGCATGACTGCATGGAGATGGCCCAGAACACTGCACATGCTCAGCAGTGCCACCTGTCTCTCTTTCTCAGTCTGTTTATATGCAGGATAGGGCTGATCATAAGGTCGTTTCCGGAACTGAATGAGTTAAATACATGAAAAAAACCTTAGAGCCCTGTCTGGTATCAACCATCAGAATAAACGGTGACAATTATTTTTCCAGCAGCACAGAATCTGCACCCAGCTCGTGCTCTCCCACATAGAACTCCTGCAATTCAAACTTCTTCTCCACGTGTTTCCAATGCATGCACACTGCATGCACCAACAAAGGGAAATGACAGCCAATCACATGATATTTAGATTTAGAGGGGAAAGCAGATTCTTAACGAACAGACCTATAGTACAGTGTCAAATGGTATCGAGGACCTGAACACAATAAAATAGGGGTGTGCAACAGAAGATGACAGAGAAGATAAGGTTAATTTTTTTTTTTTGAAAGGCAGAGATGGTACCGCAGCCAGGGAAGAAGTGACATTTGAGCTCAGACTCAAACAACGCAAGTAAAATGTGAGACGATCTATAAAGAAGGAGTTTTCAACTTTGGCCCCATGAACATTTGGGGCCAGATCATTCTTTAAGTGGCTACCTGGACGTCTTAGGACATTTAGTGGCACCTGACCTCTAACCCCTAGATGCCAGTAGTATCCCAGGAGTTTTAACAACAACAACAACAACAACAACAACAACAACAAAAATCTCCCCTGTGGACTCACAATAAACTGAAAATGCAAGCAATCAATGCAATGTCACCTGCTCGTGTCTTAGTTATTTCACCAGCGATTGCTTTCTATCTCTGGCCTAGCAACTTGGTCTTCATTTTCTATATAGTCATGTCTTTGCCTATGCTGATGTAGTTTGCTGTGTGGGATTCTTCCCATTCCACTCATACTGGGAAACTCTCTTCAGGCTTTAGGACACAACCCAACAAGTCTCACTGTCTAACTGATACATTCAGATTTGGTGCCTTCAATTAGATGCTTTATAAATGTTCACTGAATGAATTCAATTACTATGTCCTAAATGATCTTACAGTAATTCCAAGGTTACAAAATACACAGAGACATGACTCTCAAATGATATTAAACATGATATGTGACAGAAGTAATCTCAAAAGTGTTTTTAGAGTTGATTCCGGGAGGAAAAACACTTCCCAGTGAGTATTTTATTCATTTGCACAGAGCAAGATAAATACAGCTTGCTGTGAAATTCTGAGTCACCTCCTCCCATATTGTCCTGTAATCACGTGTCATGCTCATGGAATTGCACTAGTAATCAGTGAGCATCTTAGAGACCAGCTGGAAGAAGCTCATATGGAAAACCAACCTGCAAAACTGACGGACTGTTTCAGTGCTACGATCCCTGTTCTGCACAGAGATTACAGAATCCTTCAACGGGCCACTGGCTGTGTGTCTGAGTGAGGGCCATGTGAAAGGCCACCTTCCCTTGCTTTTCTTGAAGATAGAACATCTACAAGAGTTTATTCCTGCACATGTGTGTCCTGGGCCTCGTTAGCCCCACCAAGGATGACATCGATCATTCACACTCAGATGAAATTAATTGTTGTCCACAACCAGTACCAATGTCCCTGCCTTTAAAAAAGTGTTCCATATTTTACATATGTTTTTCTTGGTATCTCCCATGTTTGGCTGTGACACCATCAATGGCCTGGTCTCAGAGCATGAGAACCATGCCTTTGATTATCTCTTGGATTTTTAAGAAGAACTAATAAGAGAACATTCTCAGAAGGCAGCTTGCCAATCTACAGACCTTCTTTTTCCATGTGTGTGGTACTGGGGATCGAAGCTAGAGTGTTTGCACCTGCTAAGCAAGCACGTTGCCATAGAGCTGTGTCACAGCCCTCTATAGACCTTCGAAGACGACCCTGAAGAGCATGCTCCCAGCTCAAAAGCAAACAGAGTTTGGGAGCTGCCCTGGCATTGGGCCAAACCGTTCATTGTGCTGTTCCAAAATATAATCATCCCCCAGTTTCAAGTTCACTGAGCACCATCTAAAAGTGTGTCCGCACCACACAAGCACATCCCTAAAACGACCCACTGGAAAACCAAGGTTTCTGTTCAACACCATTTTTGTATACTTAGTCTCACCTCCCAATCCTCAAAATCTCACCAGATTCATACTCCAAAGATGACAAAAAAAAAAAAACTCAAGGAGAAGCTGAATCAATGCACAAAAATCAATGCACAGATAAAATTTTCTCTCCATACCCTTGGCTAGCGATGGCACTGAACTTTCGATTATTGTTCTCCCCTTGAATGCCCTAAACAACAGCAAAGTCATCATCAAAGCCCCTTCCAGCTACACAGAAGTGGAACCGCTCATTTATAAGTGGCGATCCTCAGGTCTAGACAAGATCCTCAGGTCTAGATAGGTCAAGTGCATTCACCATGGTCAAAGGCTGTTCAGACACGACTTGGGTATTCAAACATCAGTTCTCTCAGAACCCAGTACTCCCCTCTCTCTTAATATAGCTATTGGGTGCAGCCTACATCGAAACACCTACCCACAGGCACTATTCCAGATTGCACTCCTCAACGAAGCTGTGTTCTTAGACCCACAGAGAACCCAGGAATTTCGGCTAGAGTTCTGAAAGATCATCTAGCCCCGCCTCCTCCTTTGGCAAATCTCAGTTCTCCACACAGCCCACCACAACTCAATTACCAACAACATTTCCAAACTCGTGTAGCAAGCATTGCACCACATGAGCTGGTCCACTGGTGGCCTCACCGTCTGTCAGGGCATCTAGAAACCACTAATATCAACAAAGAACTTGCTCTTTCGAGGATAGGCCACTTTTATTTTTTTGCAAACTGTGCTCTTCCTGCATGACTGTGTCTTCCTATATAGTCAGTCTTCCACAACAAGGTCGTAGTGATAGAGCACCTGGGCTGGGAAGCATTCCTGACACTCTCAGGGAGCAGTACTGCCCCTCTGCCTTCCTGTGTTACACTCACTTAACACAGGGCATTTCTCACCACTTAGAACTGCGCTGTTGCTATAGCTGACTTCTTCAGATTGAAGGGGAGTTCCTTTAAGAAAAGAGCTGTGTTTCATTCATTTCTAGCATTCTTGCCTCTAGTCTGGCGCCCAATATGCTCTTGAAAAATCAAGTTCAAGGAACAGAGACAAAGAGAAACCAGAGAGGGTACCAAAGCTAGATAAGAGATGTGCTCGAGACCATCAAGCAGTCATGTAGACCGCATCCAAGGGGCCCAGCAGCCTGTTTTGTCAGACAAACCAGGAACTCCAAACCCACAGAGACCCACGTGAAACATCCTCCAGCCATCTGCCTCCTCCAGATTCTCTCCACCACAATGTAGTTTCTGGTTCCTTCCACCCACAACACTACCACAGTCTCTTTGGAGATAATTCAAGTGAATAAGGTCGAACCTTCTTCAGCTACTGAGGGAATGGAGGTAACTCATTTAAGTGAGGGTCTTCATTGCAAAGCAAATGTTCAGAGGGAATGCCGTGCCCCATTGTCTCCACTGCTGTAATTCTAACCCCTCCTCCAGCACCAACCCTCCAACCTCTTAATCTTCCAGTCCCAAGGACGGTATCTCTGGGGGCTATAGGACTTTCCGGCTGTCCCTTCATTAACTGAAAAAGCCCCATAGCTGATCACAATGCTTGTACTTGCAAGGAAAGCCAGAGAGCCAAGCCAGCCAAGAGATTCGCTGCTGACAGCAGCACCAGGTGCGGGGCACTCACCCAGACTCCTCCAGGAATTGGGCCTGGCTAAAGGCTGAAGTGTTGCCAGTTCCAGCCCACAGCCAGTCTTCTCTGAATGTGTCATAGCAATCTCCCCCTCCACTGGGGCCTGGCCACTCCCCAGATGCTGCCAATTTGCACCTCATTAGCAGCAGCCTGTCCCCAGCCACAGTCCTTTGGAGATCCCAGCCCAAGCACCTCATTGGTGTTAAACAAACTCTGGGTATATGGGGAGAGTGACATCTGAGCTGCTAGGAGTCTCAGAGCTTCTCAAAACACCAGGAAAGCCCAAGTTTCAGAGAAGAGCATTGCTTCTAGCAGAAAACCAATGGCTCCAACAGACGCCAGTGGCTCACACCTGGAATCCTAACTCCTCAGGAGGCTGAGATCTGAGGATCCCAGTTCAAAGTTGGCCCAGGAAGGAAAGTCTGTGAAACTCTTACCTCCAATAAACTACTCAGAAAAAGCCAGTAGTGGCACTGTGGCTCACATGGTAGAGCACTAGCCTTGAGCACAGAGAGGCTCAGGGACAGAGCCCAGGCCTTGAGTTCAAAGCCCCAGGACCGGCAAAACAAAATCAGCAATCAGGGATTAGGAAGGAGCTGCTTAGAATTAATAGGAACTAGCTGCTTATGAAACCAGTTGATGGGTGAAAGATAACGGCAAGCTGAGTACACTAAAAACATTATCTGCTCAAAATGCTGAGGAAATACATAAACAGATTAAATTTGCTGTTGTCTTTCCCTGAGGAAATAAAAAGAGATAGAACGAAACTCAGTTGGCCATGGTGAGCCAGCCTCAGTGCGTGTACTCCCACTTCTTCCAGAAACTCTTCACTGACACAAACAACAGGGGAATAAAAGGCCTGAACTCATAAGGACAAAGAAAATAGACATGACCATAAAGGATTTGGATGCTAGAGAGTAAACTGAATGGAAGCAAGACAGGAGAGACTGGAAATGATGTGTGAACCAGGGAGAAGCAAGCAAGGCTTAGAGAAGGGTCCACACCACAGAACGGTGGGAAAGCTCAGGAACTGGAGGCAACTGGACTGGAGGAAGGTGAAAGGAGGCTAGAAACGGTACTATAACGCACTTGTAATGGCCCTGAGACCTTCATTCACAACACACGTCCTCAGACTGAAGAGTCTTGTCTCAAAAAGAGCTAAACCAGAAGAAAATTGAAAAATACCAGCCATACCTGAGTTTGAAAGTGAGACCCACTTACTAAAACCATAGAAGAGGATCGTTTGACAGTATACATACTAAATAATTAAAATGCAGCCTCCAAGAAAACACAGCTAGCTATAAAACTCTAAAGGAAAGGAAAGGAATCTTCTTTAAGAAAAAATTTTAAAAGTACTAACACTTAGGGTTTTCCCTAAAGAAACAAACCAAGACCCCAAATCATGTACACGGAACTTCCCTTCAGTCTGGTGAGCCTCTCTCTCTCTTATAGAGTATTTGCTCTGTCAGCAGGTCTTTCACTAGTCACCAACAGGGAAAGAAGATTCCAACACAAAAAGACGATGTGTTTAGAAAAATGCACATTAAAAATCTAAATACCGGTGAAATATTGCTGGTGTTCATGCCTGTACTCCGAGCTACTCAAGAGGCTGAGATCTGAGGATCATAGCTCGAAGCTAGCATAGGCAGAAAAGTTCCAGGAGACTCTTATCTTCAGTTAACCACTCAAAAGCAAGAAATGGAGCTAGGGCTCAAATGGTACAGTACTAGCCTTGAGCAAAAAAGCTAAGGGATAGCGCACAGGCCCTGAGTTCAAGCCCCAGGATCAGGACCAAATAAATAAATAAAAATTTGAAATATCATAGTTCATATTCTTGATGGGTTATCAAAGACATTAAAGCCCAGAAGCAAGAATAGAGTACTTTATATAAGAAGAAACTTCACAAAACAAGAAAGAGCTCTTGGAAATTAGAAGTACAAGCACAAAGAAGTAAGTTAAAGTCCAACAAAGGGATGGACAATAAACGAAAAAAATTCCCCAGAAAGCATAATACAGTTAAAGGAGAAAATGAATACCAGAGAAAACTAGAAGAGTCAAGCCGACATGATAACTATAGAATATAAATTCTAAGAAGAAAAAAATTACTGGAAAAAAGGACAAAAATTCCTACACTTCAAATAACTTCTTAGAACTAAAAGCTTTCAGCTGAAAAAGATCTAAAATGTATTCCCCAAACCATGAATTCATGTGCCTGCCCATGATTTGCATTACATAATTTCTGAAGCGTAGATTTAAGGCAAACATATCGAGCCAGTCTTGTGGAACATGTTTGTAATCTCAGCACTGCAAACATAGATGAACTAGAGGGAATGGCAAGGTGGAAACGAGCCTGGGCTATATACTAAGTCCCCAGTCTCAAAAATCCTAGCTACTCAGGAGGCTGAGATCTGAGATCTGAAGCCAGCCCAGGCAGGAAAATCTGTGAGACTCTTATCTCCAATTAACCAGCAAAAAGCCAGAAGTGGAGCTGTGGTTCAAGAGGTAGAGCGCTAGCCTTGAGCACAAAAAAGGACTTGGAAAAAATTATACTAGGCGAAGTAAGCCAGACCTAAAGAAACATGGACCCTATGGTTTCCCTCATAAGGAATAATTAGTACATGTTTAGGTTAGTCACAGCAGAAGATCACAATAGCCCAATAGCTATGCCCTTACGAACACATAAGATGATGCAAAGTAAAATGAACTCCATGTTATTGGAAACAAGTGTTATATCATTGTTGTAATTATTGTCAACATGCCATATGAACCCATACCCTTTTTTGTTTGTTTCCCTCATATTCCCTTCCTGCGGTTGTACCCCGCT
Source organism: Perognathus longimembris pacificus (assembly GCF_023159225.1). NCBI lineage: Eukaryota > Metazoa > Chordata > Mammalia > Rodentia > Heteromyidae > Perognathus > Perognathus longimembris. The sequence continues at coordinate 141,997,544 of NC_063162.1, forward strand.
ATCACTGTATCTCATCTGAGTACTCTGGATACTGTATATACGTGTATTAGAAATAGGGAAGGGAAAGGGTATTATCAGTATCAAGAGACAAAGGATAAAAAGACCAACGATTCCAAAAGCAATACTTACAAAACCATTTGGTGTAAAGTAACTGTACAACTCATGGGAGGGGAGGAAAAGGGGGAGGGAAGAGGCAGGGGGGAAAATGAGGGAGGAAGTAACAAGTTGAACAAGAAATGTACTCACTGCCTTACATATGCAACTGTAACCCCTCTGTACTTCACTTTGACAATAAAGGGGGGAAAAAGATAGACGTTTGTTGCCATCATAAAAAAAAAGTTCAGAGAGAGCACCCAGGCCTTGAAGTAGGACCTGGCACAAAACAAAACAAAACAAAACACAAGAGGTGAGGTGGATGGAGGCTTAATAATAAAACCTAGAGAGAAAAAAACAAAGTTATTACAAATCACAATGGAATCAGACTTCCCAATTGAAACTCTGGAAGATGAGAAGCACCAAGGAAAAAGTACTCACAATTCTGAGGAGAAATTATTCCTTAGAACTCCATAACCTGAAAAAAATCCCAATTAAGAATAAAGGCAGAGCAGGGTGCTGGTGGCTCATACCTATAGTTACTTAGGAGGCTGAGATCTGAGGATCATGGTTCAAAGCCAGCCTGGGGCAGGAAAATCTGTGAGGCTCTAATCTCCAATTAACCACCAGAAAACCAGAAATGACATTGTGGCTCAAAGTGGTAGAAAGCTCACACTGCACCTGGCACCAAGTTCAAGCCCAATGATAAAAGAATGAAGGCAAAAGAAAAAAGTGATGTCACACATGAAAGAATTCCCATACACCTTTTCTGTGAAAGTTACTACTGCAGAATGTTTCGGGAAACTTTTTCAACTTGATCATAGAAAGAAGTGTCGTGGCTCTGTTAAGAATTGGTGAAAGAATCAGGAACAAGTTCATACGTGATTTTTTTGGAAAGAAGACCAATACTACAAGAAAGGAAGAGTGTTTATTGCACATGGAGTGGTTCAGTTCTAGATGTGATTTTATGAAGAGATAATAATACAAAAATATGTTAGTGATTTAAATAAAACTGAAAATGAATATAGTAGATGGATGGAGGAAGAAATATATGAGAGAAAGATTTTTTTTAATCTAACACCTCATCTTTGCATGAAAGACAACACAGAAAAATCACAAAACAGTACTTTGTGGCATAGTATGTATAACGACAAATATGGGGAAATGCGAAGATGAGGAAAGGAAGTACTGGACTGTTATAACCCTGTAGTTTCAACTCTGACCTATGCATTAAGCTCTGCCTATATACAATGTTAGTGAAACATTACAGAGGAAAATAAAACCCACAAGTCGATTAATCCTCACACACAAGCAGTTGCACATCTCCAAAATGATCTATGAGTTAACCTATGTTTGAGAGCCATCATTAGGTAATTAATTTAATTCCCCGAGAAGTTCATAGGATCTTCACAGGATTGCAAGGAAAGTGACACATGCAATTTATCAGTATCATGTATTTATAAAGGGCTATACCATTTACAATGCACATCCACTGTTTCAATCCAATCCTAACCACCACCCTGGACAATAAATAGATATTATCAGCCTTCGTTTTGCAGATAAGGTACTAGGCTCAGAGAGAGAAAGATTCATCTGAGGATGACATACAAACAAGCAGGTGACATACAAAGCAAGCAGGTAACATAAAAACAAGCCCCAAGTGCGTGTAGGGAAGCATTCAACAAACACACTCACCCTCTGCAGAAGGCAGTAGTACTTCCTAGCCTGCATGGACCAGTGAGATATTGACTGATGCCTTTTCCAGGTACATTTATGACTTTGTCAATCTAGGGTCATAAAGAGTAGACCATTTCAAATGCCCATGGGGTGGGAGAAAAGTTTGGGGTCACATTCTGTTTCCATTAAAATAAAATTGGTTTCATTGAGTAACATGGAAAGAAACATGGAATTTTGTATCTCAAAGCCTGGTACCGTTGAATAGCACTGCCACGTTGCTTGACCGTCTTGAAATTATTAACTGAATTTGGTGGAAAACTAATTTCCACTCCTTAATCCTGAAATTCACTTGCAAGATGCATTCCCACAGCAAGCAGGTCACATGGACCCTTGGATCTAAAATTACTCATTACTCTGGGAGGCCTTACACCAAGATGTTATTCCTTCCTGTATGCTAATATTACTTTGATCTCTAAATTGATCCCTCCTCTCTCCTATTTTTCCCCACCTGCTATTTATCTGAGGAAATAGTGAATTCCCCAAATTCAGGGTGTGAGCCAGCATTCAGGCAAAGCAACACAATGTACACCATGCAAAGACTATATCAAGCGTCCTCCCAAGCCTTCCAGAATGGGCATAAAAGCCAGCACACAAAATTGGTCACATGGAATTCCTGCCACAGTGTTGTGCTCCATTTATGGAAGGTTGGGTCTGAAAAGAGTGTATGGTTTGCAGCTGAAAGCAAAGCTTTCCTCCCTGCAAAATTATCTGTATTCCTATTAATGGGTCCAGCCACCCTCTGTTCATGCAACAATGTTAGGCAGTAACACACGCTCTTTGACAGTAAATACCTTTCCTCTGCTTGACCATTATTTTCCAATCAATTCAGGGCATGCATTTCTTTCATTAATTTCATCAGTGATTTGTAGGTATTACCATGAGGTGAGGGGAGAGAACTATCCAGTTCATTTTTTTAAAAATCTTATATTATTTGAGAACTTTCTCCAAATATTTGACAAAATAAATCTGAGCAATAAGCCACGTTAAGTGCCTGTTTGGCACTTAAAAGGGTGTTTGTTTGTTTGCTAACATATTAATGATTGGTATCAAATTCAAACAGTATTTATTATACTATGTGATGTAAAAAGAAAATAAATAAATAAGGTCACAGCCAGGCTGGGACATCCGGCCAGCCACCAAGGCAGGAGAAAGCCCTCATCTAACCACCAGGGGCGCTGCAGCGAGAACACACTTGCCTTCCCTGCCCTAGCCCAGGGAGGAGGAGGGCGGCTCTCATCCACTCTCGAGTCAGGCGGGCTGTGTCAGGCGGTGGCACTTCTGAAGCGCTGGCTTTTGCAACAATACCGGCTTCACGGTCTTCCCACATCTGAGCAGAGGGCTTGGCCTCTCCCTTCAAAAGCCTCCACTGGCTCCCAACAAATGACAAAATCCAGATTCCCCTGGCCGCGCTCAAGGGCATCTGCCCCGAGCATTTCCCCTGCCTTCCTTGTCAAGCCAACCACCCTCCCTCCCAATCCTTAGGCGCAGAGCAAAAACCAGTCCACCATTCACAGGGACTGTACCAATCCACCCTGTGCTTCCACCTGCTTGGAGGAGTCATTTCTCCTACAGGTCCTGCTGCCTGGAATAGCTCGTGCTTTCTCCTCCTGCCTCTGCCTCCTCCGGTTGAAATCCCACCAACTCTTTCAAGTCCGTGCTCCAAGTAAATGTCTCCCAAACAGAAATAACCTCTCCCTCTTTTGTGTTCCTCCGGCCCAGGTAGGATCATAGGCATTCTATCACCCGAGGCCTGCTGTTCAGCTTTGTTCAAACTGCTAGTGAATGGGGACTGCAAAGGAGACAGCACTCCCAGCAAAGGTTCTTCATCCCGGGATTTTTAGGTTAAACAATTCAAAGAATTTATTTGGAGGGCTTTTGGGAGAAAAGATTATAAGCCAATGGGCTTGGCCCCCAAATTCTGTTTCTACCTTGCCATAGAGAAGCTAGGAGATGTTTTCTCCACTGAGTCAGTGATGTACATGGGGTCCAGCCTTCCTTCTCTGCCTAGCTGGGTCCTCCTCCCCTTTCAAAACACATGAGATGCCCCACCTACTCTAGATCACCTATTTTTTCAGTCTGATACCCTAGCCCTTCCTCAGGGCTCCGCCAAGCTGCCCACTGACTATCTCTCTTTGTGTTTATAATCCTGTAATCGAAGTAACAGCAGGTCAACCCTTACCTCCTTTCTTCAGAAAGACACAACAAAGATTCCAACTTCTCTTTCATGCTAGCACATATATAGTGTGTACACAGTATCGGACAGAGTTGGCATTCACCAACACACATACACATTCACCCTTGTCACAGGGTTTGAACTCAGGGCTTAGACACTGTCCTTTGCTCACAGCTAGTACTCTACCACTTGAGCCACAGCTCCACGTCTGGCTTCTTTTTTTTTCTTAATTGATTAATTGGCATAAGAATGTCACAGACTTTCCTGCCTGGGCTGGCTTTGAACCTCAATCCTCAAATTTCAGTCTCCTGACTAGCTAGGATTATAGGCATGAGCCACCAGCACCCAGAAGCATTCAATGCCTTTTCCCCAATGCCTTAAAACAGCCCAAATGTTATTTTTAAGATATAAAGCCTCTATTATACAACTTTGGATTCCTCACGGACAGCTTGAAATAGTGTTTAGCACAGATAACAAATGAGTATTTCACAGCTATTTTTGCAAAATAAGTAGGTTTTTATCTAGGAGACTGTTTATGTTATAAAACATAGGTGGGGGAGACCACAATGTTCTCTCAGTGATACTTTCTTAAGAACTTTTTTTTTTCCTCTCCCAGTTTTCAATATGAAAGCTTCAAAGGAAGTCCTGGGGATGTGGAAACACTTTGGAGCCCATGGAGGTTGGCTTATTTCATTTCTCATCCTCCAAGGCTTCTCTGCTTTCCCATTTCTCATCATCCTTACAAATTATCTCACTCACTTCAGCAGAGGATACACATTACCGGGGTTATTTTTAGAACACCCTTGTGTGCAATATTGGCAGTTCAAAGCACCAGAGAGAATCTGCTCAAACCCACAGGAGTTCTCCCGGGGCTCTTGCTCTGTCCTTGAAACCCTCTATGTAATGTCCTCCGGTCTCCCTCCCGAGGCACCGGGAAAACCACGTCAGGGTTCAGCTCTTTGCATTTACTTTCCTGCCTCCCCGGCGAATGCAAGATAAATGTTTACTGAACGTGCCGAGAACGCATGTTCAGGACAAATGCCAGACAGTTTCTGTGATGCACACAAAGCTGAAGCTCCACACCCACCACACTCCAGATTTGTTCCCATCATTTGGGACCAGGTCCTCGTGCCAAAGTTCAGGGCCCTACCGATAAGGAAAGCAGTAACCATCTCCCCACCTGTCACTCTGCCCACTCCCCACACACATATGTGCAACCAATACAGGCCGAGCTCTCTCAGATGGCAAAATCCCAGCCTACCCAAAAGCCAGAGAACATGATTTCTTATGCCTAGAGCTCCCTGCGTTTGGAAGTACAGGAAGGGATGGCTTATGAGGGAAGTTGAAGGCAAACTCCCTGTCCTTATCATTCTGGAGGTCAGTCACTGCTGTAGTGAGGAGGGGAGGAGCCATGACCAGAGGCATGATGGGAAGTAGGAAGACTGACCTTTCCCATACGTACTGTATGAAAGCTCACTCCTTTCTAGTTACGCTCCTAAATTATAACACCTGTGTGTGTGTGCACATACTCACACTGGTACTGGGCTTAAACTCAGAACTGGGTTCTTTCCTTTAGCTACTCTGGGTGCTATATCCTTTAACTTTTTCACTCAAAGCAATTGCTCTACCACTTGAGCCATACCTCCACTTCCAGCATTTTGCTCGTTAATTGCACATCAGCCTTAAGAGATGTTTCTGATCAAGCTGGCTTTGAACTGCAATCCTCAGATCTCAGTCTCCTGAGGGTAGCTAGGATTAAAAGTGTGAGCCATTGGAGCCAGGCACAGCTTCTTAAATAGACTTCCTTTTGGACATACTAAGGTTTGCACACAAGGCCTCACAAGGACTCTACTATTGAGCTACACTCCCAGCCCTTTTGTTGTAGCTTTGGGTTTTGGGTGTTTGTTTGTTTGTTTTCCCACATAAGAGTCTCAGGATTTTTGCCTAGGGCTGTCTGTACTCAGATGGTGATTCTCCTACCTCAGCCTCCCCCATCGCTGGGATTACAAACATAAACCACCATGCTCAAGTTGTTTGTTGAGATGGAATCATGCTCATTTTTTGCCCAGGCTTACCTTGGACTTCCATCCTTCCAATCTCCATCTACAATCCCAAATAGCAAGGATAACAGTATGAAGGACACACCCAACTAGACTTCTCAACTCAATGATGGCTAGCTAGAAGTTTCTGTTCCTTTGATAAATGAGTGTTTGGACATGTGCTTCAAAGCAGCGATGTCCAGGTGAATTTTGTGCAGAGATGCCAGTACTGCTCAGTATGTAGTTCCCAGCTGCCAGTGGCTAGGTGTTGTCAGTGCGAATGAGGAACTGGACTTTGTGTCTAATTAAATTCAGCTTGTTTTCATAGGCACCGGAGGCTGATGCCTACAGTACTAGACAGCACAAGCCCAGGAGCTGAAATAGTAAATACCACCCTCTAACCAGCATGACCTCTTGGCCACCAAGTATAAATTTAGCCAAAGCACAGATGGGCTCTTTTGTTTTTATCAGCTCTGTGCACATGCACTAAAAGAAAGCTCACCAGGACTTCCCAGATGAGGAGCTAGTACCAATTTTAGAAAAGTTGACCCTAGATGTTTATCTCATTACAACGGGTCCAACAGGTAGCTAGGGGCAGCCTAGGTCTGAAAAACTGAAGCGATAGTAAATAGTACTGAAGACAGAGCCTGTCCTTTCTTATTAAAGAAGAGAAAAAGAGAGGGAAGGGGCAAGAGGGAGTCAGGGCTCAAGAAAGTTGAGGAGGGACAGATGGACAGGCAAGGAGGTGGACCCAGAACTTTCTACAAGTCTTCAGTGTCTGAAATACATATAAAACATGCCAAATAAACATTTAGTCAAGTGGAATGACAAGTCTTAAAGTGAAATTGCTGCAACCTAAGCAAACCTTTGAAAATGCCATCAGTAATTTGTTGGCTTGGCAGTCAGGCAATTTGGCTCTGGGATGAGTTTTACAGCACTTGGTCAGCACCCGTACTTGGCCATATGCACAACCAAAGGCCACAGGGGAAAACATGACGTCTCCACAAATGTAGGTAAGTCTGTAGCACAGTGAGGTGTCTGAGGAGGTACAGGTAGAAATCTAGCCTATAGCCCTCTGTCCTGGCTCTGGGTATAGAAATATTTGTGTACATTTTTGTACACAAACTTGAGACATATTTCTAATTTGAGTGAAGACCACATATATGCTAACCGCATTGCCTTAAAGGCCTCTGCTCTACAAAGCTGACATAAGAATTAACTGAAGCAGGGCTGGGACTGTGGCCTAGTGGTAGAGTGCTTGCCTAGCATGCAGGAAGCTCTGGGTTTGATTCCTCAGTACCACATACACAGAAAGAGCCAGAGGTGGCGCTGTGGCTCAAGTGGTAGAGTGCTAGCCTTAAGCAAAAAAAGAAGCTCAGGGACAGTGCCCAGGCACTGAGTTTAAGCCCCCAGGGCTGGCAAAACAAAACAAAAACAACAAAAAAAGAACTGAAGCCACACACACATAATCACTTAGCATGTTGCACACAGTAGGGCTTTCATACATGTTCTTGCCATTGCCATGAACAATACTGAGGGAAGATGACTATGCACCTCCTCCCCAAGTGACAGACTCCTATGCCAGGTAGGGGGGTCACAGATTTCCATCTTCTCCTCCCAGCCCTTCTTGACTTGATTTCCCCTTGGAGACAATAAGTTTCTAGAACATCAGAGCTGCTTCACCAAAGCTTTCTTGAGTAATTGTAACTCACACACACAAAAAGAACACCCAGAAAACAATATACGAGGCATTCATTGCTGGAGAAAGGCTGAAGAACAATCCTGCTAGTGAGCACTGCACACGGCAGGAATAGCTTGTCTGTTGTCCGTGAACGCATCTGTGTATTCCTTCTTTTTTTTGGCCAGTCCTGGGGCTTGGACTCAGGGCCTGAGCACTGTCCCTGGCTTCTTCCCGCTCAAGGCTAGTACTCTGCCACTTGAGCCACAGCGCCGCTTCTGGCCGTTTTCTGTATATGTGGTGCTGGGGAATCGAACCTAGGGCCTCGTGTATCCGAGGCAGGCACTCTTGCCACTAGGCCATATCCCCAGCCCTGTATTCCTTCTTCGGAGCATCACTTGCGGTTCCCGGAAGAAGGACTTTGCCTCAAATGGGAAAGGAACTTACTCGAAGTCAAACACCAGCTTCAAAGCATCCTAGCTAGTGCCGGAAAGAGGCATTTTTCTCTCCTATGGCTTGGGGAGGAGAGCAGGGTAGAATACACAGTGCACTTTCAGAAAGCAACAAAGGTTACTCCCACGGGGCAATTCTACGAAGATTTATTTGTCCAGATACACATACAAATACAAATGCTTCACAACAGTTACAACAGAGACGGCACAAATGCTTAAAGAGATGGCTTTGAGATTCACAGCGTCACCTCTCTCTGTCTGTCTCTCTCTTTCTCTGTCTCTGTTGTGCACACGTGCACACGCACACACACACACACACACAGAGGGACATTGTTATACTGATCTTTTCTTTATCTTCACTTTTAAGAACCTTCCACTGCCAGCAAGAACTCAATTCGGTGAAATCTTGGCCACGAGCCAACTTCGTAGCTGCCACATTTCCTCCTATTACTTTATATTACCTCCAACAAGCTAGCAGCCTGAGCTGCCCCTGGGTTCCGTGGGGATGGCGTCTGCCTATGGTCTCAACACATACCTTCTTCTCTGACGTGTTTTCTGGAGCCTTCCCACACTTCAAACTCGCATCGCTCACCACAAGGCAGGATGCAGAAGTCTGTTATTAAGTGATCAGTGCTACTGAATTTTCTCCATCTCTTTAACAAATATGTTGAGGTGGCTATTTCTTCCCCTAAAAAATAAAATAAAATCACCGAGCTGCCCGAGTATGTGTTCCACGGAGACCTGAAATGCGGTTGCTATAAAAATGAAATGCTATTCTTGGAATACCTATGTCATTATTTGAACTGAATCTCCTTTACAATGAAACGGCTGCTGCTTAGCAACTAATGCAAAGAAAAGCACCCCCCCCATTCTCTCTCTCTCTCTCTCTCTCTCAATGCCCCCCCCCATCCCCAGTAGAGGGAATAGCCAGGATAGACCCTCATTTGATGGCTTCGTGTTTTCATGTATAGTGGAAGGGTCATGAGAATATCAATGAAGTGATGTTGGTTGTCACATCAATATGGGTAGGGTGCCAACGGAAAGTTGATTCTACACTTGGCCTACCGTGATTAACAATGGAGATACAATCAAGTCCATAAAATTAACAAGGGCAAATGTTGCTCTCCTGTGATGCCACAGACAGACACATGAAAAGTGGAATGGAAAGAAAATGGGACTTTGGATCCCCAAATCAACCTGGGGCCTCCAGTGTCCCTCCCAGACAGGTGGCCGAGGGAAGTCACCACATAGTCCCAGCCGCTGAGTGGGTTCCATCGATGCTCGCTGGCTAGCAAAGCAATGCGGAGTCACTACGATTATTTTGAGGATAAAATTAGATCAGTTATGTGAAAGAAGTTTATAAATGGTAATCCTTCAATGCACCACGCACAGTTTTATTATTAAGTAGCTAAATTTAGCCGGTATTAACAGTTCAAGAAATCTCCAGAAATTGGTCTTTAAAAAAAAAATCCCTTAGCTTTTTTGTTATAAGTAATCCTGTTCTGGCTCATGGAAAGCTTCTGTTTTAATCTTTAAATAGCTTTGATGCTTGTTTCTGAACAAGAGGTTTATTTTCCAAAGAAATTTTGGAGGTTCTCTTCAAATGTTAAAGAATGACTCAGGTTTTTGAAATGTTCCCTTGGAACTTTCTAGGTGTCTCTAGCTATGCACAAGAATATGCTTATGGATTAGGAAGGATTTTGTTAGAGAGAAGTAATCTTCCCAACACCAGAGGCTTCAACAGGTCCACTAGCCAAAGGTGAAAGACCTACCGCTTCCAAGAATTCTTTTGACTCAAACAGTACTAACCTCCATTTCACCTAGAAAAAGTGTGCACACCTCCATCCTGAATTCTTCACTACACCTCAGTCCATGCTCAATCACCGTGTCCCTTCCTTCAAATTCCCCGTACCAGGTTCTTGTCACCGAGGCAGAATTGAAAGGGATCCGTGCAAAGTTATAATCCTTGCCATCTTTTCAGGTCTTAGACTGATTCCACATGGTATGCAAGGGGAAATTCATATCGTTTATGAAGAATCATTGTGGAAAGCTTGATCTTGACCTGCCGATAACGCCTAACTGAGTGTTCCATGTGATGCCGGACATAGATGACTTAGCAGCTTGGATAAGCACTCGATAAGATCAGTAACTTGCAGTGGATATTATCCCTAGGAAGGGAGTAATGAAGCTAACATTTGTAGTTAGCATTTGGGCAAAGAAAAGCCTTCTTCCTTCTCCAGGACACACTTGACACACAAGCACGGAAGTGCCCGGACTGCCTCTGTGGCTTCAAATAGGGGCTCTCAGAGGCCCCTGGGAAGGACAAGAATGGGGATGCCCTTTGCTTCCGGGGTCACTGTGAGCAAAAGCAGGGTGGGCTGGTGTTGCAGGATGAATGGCTGTACCCTCTCTCCAATGAACGCACAGTGACCCTACCCACCACACCCTCGAGTGCTGGCAGTACAGGTGGAGTCTGGGGGTCAAGACTTGTTCATGGAAAGTAGGGCCGGCATGCATGAGATCCGGAGTCTTCTAGAGAGATACACAGCTCAGGCTGGCACTGCGCACAGGGAGGAGCTAGTCCACAAGGGCGCCGGCCCACTGAAGAAAGTTAATAAAGCCCTCTATATCAAATACCAAGCTGGGCATCGTGGTGGCTGGCTACAATCCCAACGACCCAGGAAGTAGGAGATAGGATGGTTTCAGTCCACAGCTAGCCATGGCAAAAATACAATCTGAAACATAGACGAAAGCAAAAAGGGCTGGGGTGTAGCTCTAGGAGTTCAAATTCCAGCACCATTACCAAAATAAAAAGGAAAAGAGAATCTGTTTTTAATCAAGTTCTGCCCTCAAAAACTTCTACAGAGCTGGGTGTGATGGTACGTACCTATACTTTCAGCCACATGGACTAGAGACATTGGAAGGATGGTGGTTCCAGAGCCAGCTCAGGGAAAATGACAGTAAATCTCTCCCCTCCATCAATCCATCTCAATGAACAAGCTGGGAATGTTGGCATAAGACTGTAATCCCAGAAATGTGGATGGTATAGGTGGGAGAATCTTGGTCCCAGGCCAGGCCCAGGTCAAAACCTCAAGACACAACTAAAGAAAAAAAAAAAGTAATGGGGGCTGGGAATGTGGCCTAGAGGTAGAGTGCTTGCCTTGTATACATGAAGCCCTGGGTTCGATTCCTCAGCACCACATATATAGAAAATGCCAGAAGCAGTGCTGTGGCTCAAGTGGTAGAGTGCTAGCCTTGAGGAAAAAGAATCCAGGGACAGTGCTCAGGACCTGAGTTCAAGCCCCAAGACTAACCAAAAAAAAAAAAAAGGAATGTGGTAGATTACCTATCCAACCAAGAATGAGGCCCTAAATTCAAACCTAGACAATAATAATAATAATAATAATAATAATAACAATAGCAACAACAATACATAGAACCCTTTCTACTTGCTTCTACCCAAGCTTTTCCTTATCTCTAAACATTGCCTCCATTGGTTCATTCATTTGCCTGTTATTTAATTAGTTCCTAGTTCCTGTTCAGAAGCCAAAACTCTCTCTTGAACCATGGCTCTCACTTGGCTTTTTTGCTCAAGGCTGGTGTGAGCTACACCTCCACTTCTGGCTTTTCGCTGGTTAACTGGAGATGAGTCTCGTGGACTTTCCTGCCCAGGCTGGCTTTGAACTTCAGTCCTTAGAGCTCAGCCTCCTACGCAGCTAGGACTATAAGCATGAACCACTATACCCAACTTAACTTGTTTTAAATGAAAGTCCTTTTGTATGTTTGTTTGTTTAATAGGAGCCTATACCACCTTTGCCATATACAAGGAAATGGCACACTGGACGGCATGTCTTATTTAAAAGCCATCTGCATTGTATTTAAAAAAAATGCCGCTACTTGGCCTGGTTGGACTGATTGATAGAACATCCCAGAAGGCTGAGCCTCTCATTTTTTTAAATAATCCTGGGCAGGTAGCATCTATAAAGCTTTTTCTCTGATTGCCAGGACAGGACAGCCGGCCATTGTCTGTGTGCACAAAGCAGACATCATCAAGACAGGCCAGCAGAGGAATAAGCTCTGTCCTGGAGTGATGGGTGACAGCTCTATTTCCAGTGCTATGTGTTTACTTCTGTATCTTTTCCTGACACCCGTGGCTCTGCCCTCTACGTCTGGCCACCGGCTCCAAGTGACCAGGTGGGAGTCTGGGTCGCTGCCACCTGACTCCTTAGCACATTGACGCCTGTCTACTCTGCCCTCTGCCTCTGTCTGCTCCAAAACCCAGAGCACTCAGGGGCACTGTTCTCTCTACAGATAAGAGTGAGCTAGGATTCAGTGAGCTACAAAAGATAGAACTCATATTCCACGTCTCTAGGAATGTCAACAGCCTTCCATTAAAGTTCTTAAATGGACAGCTGTTTCTGTATTATCTGACCATTTTACCATCAGTTACTGATCTGATACTGAATAATTTGAAGAATAATGAATGAATCTGATCTATAACTGGATATAAATATAGATAACACCATCGTAACCAACACAAATGCATAAGAAACCAGCATCATAAGTAACAACTCAATGAAATTTGAAATGTTCCTACAGGGGGAACGCTACTCTAGTTCCGTTTCACAGATGGGGAAGGCAAGGTTCAGAGGGATTAAGTGACTTGCAGAAGGACACACAGCTGTAGAAGCAGAGATTTGAACCTAGACACAAGGCTCTGAAGCACTGTGTCATTATTCCTCTGAAGGGTCAGAATAATGAAACTAGATCACAGTTCAGTCACTACTGATTTCATCTTGCATGTTTCTTTCCTGATGTCCAACAAAAGCCAGACTAGCGATGCAGCTTAAACCAAAACAGGCTCCTTATCAGAAAATCATTTGCGATTCTAAAAATCTGGTGGTAAATGTCCATTTACCCAAAACTCAAGGACATTAGATGCAAGAGCTGGAGAAATACTCATTGGAAAGCTGCAAGGATGTTTGGTCCGTTTCTAAAGTTCACAAAAGTCAGGGCTAGAAGGAAATTCACCCAGGATGACCTTTCTGCCTACCTCTTCCCAGCCACTGCCCCTTCTATCAGCAGGGCACACACATCAGATTACTATTTACACACACACACACACACACACACACACACACACACACACACACACCTGATGACTTCTCTTTAGAATAACCCAGTCAAGGTCCATTCTACCTTTCTTCCAGCCCAGTGAATGCTGGGAAATTCACAAGCCATTCTTTGCATGCTCTGTAGGATCGATGAGTAAAAGTAGCTGTCACTTTTAAGACTTTATTATTAAGTGAGTTAAAAACAAAGGGAAAGCCTACTAAGTAGACCAAACCCTTCTTTTTTAATAACTTCTCATCCCAACTTGGATCATATGGGTTGGAAGAGAGAGTGAGTAAAGTCACACACGGCAGAGACTGCTGGAGTAACCCAGCTGGCTGGACCCCAAGTCCGGACAGACCCCTAGAATGCTGGACTGCCATGTCTGAGTCAAGTTCTAATCATAGAAGGCAAAGTTAACAGAAACTTCCCTGAGGAGAAAATCGACGCTGCCCCTTGGAAAGGGACGAGACAGACAGAAAGAGAAGCAGAGAGCTAATTAGTGCTACTCAGAAGGCAAATTAAGGCTTTTTCTTTGACAAACTGCAAATAGACTGTTAAGGAAGCGCTTCTGACGCCCTCCTTGAGACTCCAACATCTGGCTAAATGGCTAGTGCAGGTACTCAAACAGCAATTTGCAAACAGAAACTCAATGCTGGACTGCAAGGCAGAACACATAGGAAAAAAAGGAAGGCATGTATTTCAGGAGAAAAGAAAACCACAATTATGATGGATCCAATGAGAATAGCAATTTATACAAACACAGTAATTGAATTCATTCATTCAAAAAGTATTTATCGAATACCTACTGAACAAGAAGAGCAGGATTCAGAGGTTCTAAGAACTCACTGAAGAGAAGAAAAATCACACTATGCTGTGTCCTTTGCATAAAAGTAACTCGTTGAACTGGACATCAGTGCTCACATCGGTAATCCTAGCTACTCAGGAGGCTGAGATCTGGAGATGGTGCTTTGAAGCCAGCCCAGGCAGGAAAGTCCATGAGACTCTTACCTCCAATAAACTACGCAGATAAGGCCAGAAGTGGTGCCGTGGCTCAAGTGGTAGAGTGCTAGCCTTAAACAAAAAGAAGTTGAGGCACAGCACTTGGGCCCAAAGTTCAAGCTCCAGGACTAGCAAAAAAAAAAAAAAAAAAAAAAAAAGTAACCCATTGAATCTTCACAACAAACCTCCAGGAATATATTCCTAATTGTATATTTTATTATCTTATCTGATTGTGCTAGTTCTGTGGCTTGGACTCGGGGCCGGGGCACTCTCCTTTAGGTGTTTTGCTCAAGGCTGGTGCTCTACTTCTTGAGCAACAGCCGCACTTCTGGCCTTTTTTTTTTTTTAGATTAGATTTTTTAAATTAGATTCTGGTTTCCTTTCCTGCCCTGATTGGCTTTAAACTACTATCTTCAGATCGGAGCCTCCTAACTTGCTAGGATTACAGGTGTGAGACAGGGGTGCCTGGCAGAGGAAAACAAAAACAAAAACCCTAAGGCTTAGTTTTGGCTTTGCTCTTGGTCTTCCTTCCTCGTGCAGTAAAAGGTCACATACCACACCTTACTATTTACAATAACTCCTGTTACAAAGCTACAATCCCAGTATCTCGGGAGCAATAGTCACTGAATCACTGGGACCGGCGCACACTTGGGTGAGCAAATGTCACAGTCCTAATGTGTGGGCGACAGTTTCTCCAAGTGCCTCTGTCATGTGATGTACTCAACTCCAGCAATCCCTTGAGGCAGCCTCCAGAACACGTGTCCTCCTCGCATCCCAGCCCGGAAGCCCAGGGGGAGAAGTGGAGCCAGGTTGGCTCTCTCTGGAAGTCCTCATTTTCTGAGATTGGAAAATAGAGTATGGGAAAGAGCGAATGCTAATCTAATTTCATTTGGCCCCATGAGGCAGTGCTGAGGTTGCCACAACAAAAGCAAACATGAGCAAATCTCTCCTCCACTTCTCCATGCCCTGAATCACAGGCCCACTGCCGGAACTCCACCAGGCAAAAGCCCAGCTTCTGGAAGATCAGTCCAAGCAGAAGCCCCCTGGACAGTGGTTGACTGGAAATCTCTCATCCAGTGCGTGTCCTAACCAGTGAAGCCAACACTTAGTACTCAAACAATTATCAAGGAAGGAGACATTAAACTAGAGCCAAGATTTCCATCTGATCTTGAAGGCTCTCGGTATCTCGCCAATGTATCAAGCATGGATAAAGACATATGATAGAACTGTCTTACAGAAGAGGATGTTGCATGTGCATGCTGATATTCAGGAGAAAACACACAAATACATCTGATCCCCATGCATGGAACAACAAGATCCATGGTGTCCAATTTGACTTCCAACTCCTCATTTTCTTCCTTAAAATAACACAATCTGGCTTTGCCCGACAATACAAAAATGGAAAGACAGGCAGGCTTCTCTATCTGTGAGTTCTGGGTCTGTGAAGTCAACCAACTGAGGATTTAAAAATATTGGGGAGAATAAAAAGAAATTATCTCTGACCTGAACACATAAAGACAGTTTTCTTGTCATTATTTCCCACCAATACATTGTAACAGCTATTTACATAGCATTTGTATTCTATACCATACTATAATTAATAAACATTTGCATTCTATGTATAAGTAATACAGAGACCACGTAAAGCTTAAGGGAGGATGAACACAGGTTTTATACAAATACTGTGCCATTTTATATACAGGACTTGGAGCACCTGCAGATACTGATACTTGAAGGGGTCCTAGAAGCAGTCACCCACCAATACTGAGGGGTGATTGGACTATATTCTTATCAACAAGTGAAACAGCATTGTTTACTGTGTTGGTGACTGAGAAGTTTAGTACTCCTCTATGTTATAGCAAAACTTCACTTGAGAAGGCTCAGGTGCCCTCATTCTAGTTGGTAAGTGAAGATAACACAGCCCTGATATTGTTGTTTCAGGAGAGTTGGTACCTACCCAGGCCTTCTTAGAATCAATATCATGCTTTGTCACTCATTGTTAACTTATTCCTCAAGGCGGTCCAGATGGGACAGCTCCTCACTGGACCTAAATTCATCCAAGCAATGCCTGAGGGAATTGCTGTTAAGGACACACGAACCTCTAACTCAAGTGTCTTCATAAGCATAGCAAGTGTCAGGCTGGTGGTTTTATTCTCCGAAACAAAACAAATCCATTTGCCAACAACCCTGATCTTATTTTCATTTTTAGTTCTGTAATGGTAGAAAAGTTCCTTCAAATCATATAGCCAGAGATCCACAGTCCAAAGAATAAAGTATACAGGAGATATATAGAATATTATGACCTCAGAGTAGCTTGTGGATGTGATATCAGATCACTCTACACACACACACACACACACACACACACACACACACACACACACACACACACCCCGGTACAGGTATGCACATGACCAGAGCTCAAACCCATCAATGAATGCTGGGGGAAGCAACATGATTTGGTAAAAAAAGATTTGGTCCTTTGGAGTTAGATCTGCCTCCTGCCCAAGTTCTCCGCTTCAAGTTCCTTTCCTGTAAAATAGAATTGTCATAGGACCATCATAACAACCTAGTGCCTGCCCCATAGAACACAACCAACACCAGTGCCTTCACTTTCCTTCCCCTGTGTGTTTCTGAAAGGTGCTTTTTTTTATTTTACTGACTTAAATGGGAGTTCTTACAGCAGTTAAAAAAAACCAGTTCCTACATATTATATAGTCATTTACACATATGTATCTGTTACAGAACCATAATTTGCAAAGAAAAAAGAAGTAGTAATTTTAAAAGAAAAGTACCAGCTCACTTACACTGCCTTCCAAAACCTTCAGCTTTACAATCTACAAAGCTATTTGCTCTAAGGGTGCAGATTCTGAAATAAAAGAAAAAATTCTCAAGGGAAAAAATGATCCCTCTTCCCCCTCCCTCAAAAAAGAAAGCCAACAAAGAAAAAAAATAATGAGGGGAAGTCTAGGGATATATAAAGGAGTTTATTTTACTTAACAAAGTCAAAGTCAAGCAAAATGAATAATCTGCCTCCAGAAATGGTTATTTAAAGGCATTTTGTAAAGGGCTCTGGTTCCTAAAAAGACAGGAGTCACTGCATATACCCACCCACTCTTCATTTATTTTTAAACCCTAGCTTATATGTTCCCTAGCAACAGGAGGAGCAGATGAGACCCCCCTACACACACACACACACACACACACACACACACACACACACACACCACTTTCAAAGCCCCCCTCTTCTTCCACATCAAGTTGCATTTGGTAAATATCCCCATGCTTCTTCCAAAGATAGGTTCCCCTACCTTCCCATCTCCTCATCTCCACCTCAAATGGTCCCCTTGTGACAAGCAACCAAAACCTCCTACTCCACTGAACTTTTCTGTATGGATTCTGTTTCTTGATACCCTCCTGACTGCTCTCCTGCAAGTACCTTCAACTCGGCTTCCTCCGTCCCCCAGGGAAGGTCCACACACCTAACAGCCAACTCCCAACTCCAGCCCAAATTGCTGCTGTTTTCTTTCATCAACCCCTGGGAAAAGAGCAGTTAGGCCCAACCAGACCCCTCTGAGTTCCCACAGAAAATGGCCCCCAAGGCAAGGAGGAAGGCTTGTCTCGTGATTTATGAATAGTGGTGGTCAAAATGGAGAAGTTAGCCAGGATCTAGTCGTGACAGGCCGTTATCACCTGTCTCCTCCTGGCTTTACAGCAGCACAGCCTTCTTTGGCTGGACTGGGTTTATAAATTGAAGGATCAATTGTTTGGCCCCTGGAGAAAACTAGATTAGCAGTCCTCAGATATTAGTGTACTTAAGCCTCACCTGAGGAGTGGGAATTAAAAAAACTCCTCCCTACTGGCAGTTGCGGGGCTCTAAGTCTGGGACCCGCAAGCACTATCAGCAGCTACATGCGGGGATGTGGCTGGAGGTGCCCCCTCGTTTGGAGACCGTGAAGCTGTATCTACAAAGGAAGTGAAATCCGAGGAGGGGGACTGGCTTCTCTGGGTTTTAAGGCAGATGGCACATGACACTATTCCCATCTAGAATAACGCTGTTCCTCTCTGTCTCTGCGTTTGTGTGTGTTCACACTTCCACATGCCTGTCGCCCAAGAGCAACCCAGCACGCTGTAGCCCCACACCGGACACATTTCCATGACAGAGACTCAGGGAACGGCACCTGCCAAGAGGCAAGTAGAAGTGATTTGCCTTGCAAACTCTGGCTTGGTAGCCGTACCCAAGGAAGAGTCTGATGAATACTTAGGACTCCTGACTGTCTGTCGGCCCTGAAGCCCTGGATCTACCATGTGCTTCTGCTGGTCAACCCCCTCCCCCAAGTCACAGCTCCTAAATTAGGCTGAATGGAGTGCCTATTCCCTGGAGAGTCAGGCAGGCCTTTATAACTAGGAAGTAGAACTGCCTGTGTCCTAGCATACCTCCCTAGAGCTACCCCAGGCTCCTATTTTTAGAAACTGAAAATATAAAAAGAAAAAAAAAATCCATTTGGATCTGATCTGTACGAGTAACTAAGAGAACAACTCAGGTGGGAAACTCCCTCAGCGCAAACGGAACAAAATGCAAGCCGGGGCTGCAGCACCCAGGAGCTCATGGAGAGGACCGTGAAGAATCCCCCAAAGCTATCACTCACGACACCAGGCCTCCAAGCCCAAGCGATGCCTGTGGAGATCCCAGCGACTCACAGCTGCCCCCATAAATAAAGCAACCCCCACAAACCCACACACCTCTGTCATCTGCTTTTGCTTACATAATAGCACATGGTGTGGCTGGCTTAATACTTTAGATGGCTTTCTGGAAGGGACTGTGAACTCGACAGGAGCAGGGTTCTAAGACTGCTGTCCCTGACCCCCTTTATGAAAACACTCTGAACCCCAGCAAGTGCAAATCTGCGCTCACCAGCTTGACTTTTAAAATCATCAGGCATCCAGAGTAGTCTCCTAAATCTTTCTTCTTGGGGAGGTGGGGAGGAAAGTGGGGAGGCTGGGAGCTACTGAATCCTTGTCATGTTTTGGAGTTCTTTTCTTTCTTACTCCTAATGTGGTGGCCATTTGGCCCACCATGACCTTGTCTCACAAATACATCCACCCTGAAGTGCAAGTGGCATCCGTTTTCACCCGCCCCCCTCCCCCGCCCCCAGCCCGTCAGCGGTGGGCTGCTCACACTCTTCTGGCACACCCAGGAGAGAGGGACAGCTCCCGTCCAGGTAGCCCCTGGATGGCTAACTACAGCCAGACACTAACGTCCTACCCGTCCTCGAGGGGAGATCTGAGGACAGATCTAACTTCCATAAGCATTTCTCTTCAGTACAGGGACACCTCCCCCCCCACCCCCACCCCCCGCCTGTCAGTGGTCTCAGCTCTCAAGTTAGTGCCAGAAGTCTGTCCAGTGCCCTCGGGGAGGTGAGGGGGAGTGGCTGAAATGGCACCGACTTAAGGGCAACTTTGACGACTTTGCTTAAGAAAACCAGGCACCTTCTGGATCTAGGTCCCCCACGCCCCACCTGCACACTGCTGTCACACACACACACACACACACAGACCCCAGACACACACACACTCATTTGTGTGTTTTTCTGACCTTAGGGTATTCACTCCCTTGCTAAACACAGCCCCCGCTGAGACGTGACAGGGGGAAACCCGGGCGCACCTAGCTTCCTTCCAGCCCTGAACGATGGGATGAAAAGAGAGCAACGCCTAAGAAGAAACCGAGGTGCTGGTGGGGGACACCTGGAAGGGAGGTACCCCAACTCCGAGGAAGCGCCCCTTGGGAAGCAGAGCGGCTCCCCCACCCCCGCCCCGCCGTGCCCGCCCCCGGGGGGGGGGCGCACCTGCCCTCCCGCCCCCGGGCTCCCCTCCGCGCGCCTACCTGTAAGAGACCTGCTTCCGGAAAGTTAAGTTCCGCAGCTTCTCCTCCAGCGCCTCGTCTTTGTCCCTCTGGCCGGCAGCCCCGGGATCTTCCAGGGCAGCGGCGCCCGCGGCTCCGGCGCCCCTGGGGTCCGCGCCGCCCTCGGCGCCCAGGCAGCAGCTCCCGGCGCCGCTGGCACTGCTGCTGCTGCTGCTGCCGCCGCCGCCCGTCGCCCCCTTCTCCTCTCCCGCCGAGAAGCTGGGGTTCATGGCGCCCGCTCCCGCGGCCGCAGGCGGAGCCGAGGCGGCGCCGCTGCGGAGGCCCGGGCCGGAGGACGGCGCTGGCGGCCGCGGTGGCTGCGGGAGCGCGGGCAGGTCCGCGCGCCGCTGGCAGGGGCAGCAAATGGCAGCCCCTTCCCGCAGCATCCATCCGCCGCTGCACCGCACCGGGGCATTGTGGGAAACTCCGTGCCTCCACTCCCCCGCCCCGACCAATCAGAAGCCAGCTCTCCCCACCTCCCCTCCCTCCTCTCCCCCCCAACACCACCCCCCACCCCACCCCACACCCCACACCCCACACCCCACCCCACACCACACACACACACACACACACACACACACACACACACACGCCCTCGGCCAGCCGGCGCCCTCCAGCCCCCTCTGGCCTGTTCCTAAATCAGGTGCAAAAGCCTGGGCAGATGCTGAGCGCGATGGATGGGCTGCAGCGGGGACGAGAGGAGAGGTTACGGGAGGTGGCTCCCGGCTGGGGGCGCCGAGGCACGCACCCCGGGCATCAGGGAAAGGGGAGCGCCCGGGGAAACTCGGAGGAAAGCGTGCCGCGCCCTGGCGAGCGCGCCAGGGAAGTGGGACCCGGGCCGGCGAGGGCCGGGGTGGGGGGGGGGGTTGTGCTCGGCGCTGCCGGGCTGATTTTTCCCCATCCCAGTTCTGGGCCAGGCAGAAGCCCGCGGCCAGACGTGGGAAACAGAAGCGGGGTTGGTAAGGACGCTGGAGCGCAATTGGTTAAGCCGCGTGAATTACAGAGAAGTGGTGCCAAAAGGGGGGGGGGGGTGCCAAGCTGAAGCGCCTGTTTCTCTTGCCTTGGGCGAGGACCGGTTGCCCCCTTCGTGCCTGAATGCCTTCCCCGGATCCCCGCCGGTGCCCCGTGCCTTCCAAACGCCTAGCAGGCGCAGCTGGCTAAACAGCTGTTCGTTCCATTGTATCGTGTGGCGGGGTGTCCAGGGAAGAAAGGCCAGGACTGTCCAGGAGGCAGAAGTGAGGAGCAGAGCGCCACGTGCTTGCCGAGCTTTTCCAACACCAAGAGGAGCGCAAGTGGCAAGAAGCCCAAGCAATGGGGATGGATGGGGGCCTTCGAACCACTTCGGAACACCCCCCCCCCCCCACTGTTGAGCCAGAGCTTGAGCTTGCAGCCTCTGTGGAATTTAACTAGTCTGCCTTGCCCACACCTATTGTTTCTAAGATTATTGAAAACGGGGAGATCGGAACAACGTGTGATAAAGTGTTGAAGACAGATCATGTTCTAAATTAGGGGTTTTCACTCAAGAAATCACTGCTGTCGCCAGACAAGAGAAAGATCTATACTCACAAGTAAGTAGGTGTTCAGAACCCAAGTTTATATCCAGGTATATATATATATATATACATACGCGGGGGGGAGGGAGCTGCTGAAGAGCTGTTGGTCGACTTTCTCTGAATGAGTTATTTGATGGATTCCTTTTCCTTTCTTTTCTCGTGACTCAAACCAGAAGCTTAAGCAAAGATGTTTCAGACCGCGCTTGGCTTGCACGTTAAAAACAACAAGAACATTCTCTCCACCTGTCCTTTATAAGTCAAAGGCAAACAGCATTTCCAGAGAGGAGTGAGGGAAGGGAGTACAAATAAAAACAGCCAGCAGCTATTAAACCGTTTTATATGGCAAGTGCTGTGCTAAGCATTTCACACACCTAACTCTTTACATCTTCACAGCATCTCTGAGTGTAACTTCCAAGCACATGCAACTTGAAATTGGCAAAGCCAATTTCAAACACTTGGTTTGCTTGGTGGCAGTAAGTCTCTAGGGTTTGTCCCAGAGCTGTGCACCCCATCTTTACAAGGGACCCTTAACTGATTTAACAGGAAGACCTACAAAAATCTACCATACCCCTATATCAAAGAACCAAACTGAGTGGCTGGACCTCAGTGGCCAGACTATCTCCCAACCATTTCCAAGATTTCTGCCACGTAACTGTCTTATTTTAAAATCATCTGCTTGCGCCAGGTGTAGGTGGTTCATGACTATAGTCCCAGTCACTCAAGAGGCTGAGATCTGAGGAGCATAGTTCAGCAGGGAAGTCTATGAGACTCTTGATTTCCAGTTAAACACACACACACACACACACACACACACACACACACACACACACACACACCACAAAGCTAGAAGTAGGGCTATGGCTCAAGTGGTCGAGTGCTAGTCTTGATCCAAAAAGCTCAGGGACAGCACTCAGGCACTGAGTTAAAATCCCGGGACTTTAACTCTCTCTCTCTCTCTCTCTCTCTCTCTCTCTCTCTCTCTCTCTCTCTCTCTCTCTCACACACACACACACACACAGACACGAGTCAAGTTCAAACAACTTGTAACTGATATTTCACGCTGTAACAATGGGTGGTGGATTTGCCCTCCATACTGCCTGCCACCCAGGGCTGTCTTGTGTGCAGACCTTTCCTGCTTTCTGCTGTCTCCATTCTCATCTCTGCACATGTAGATCTGCCGTCTCTTCTTCCTTGCTCTTGTAGGACTTAGAATCTTTTCTGCCAAAATGGTTACTTGACACAGCAACTGTCTTTTTAAAAGTAGCCATCATCCTGCAAGAAGCTATTGTAAGCCACATCTGTGGTTTTCCTAAGAAGTGCATGATCCACCAGGTGTCTTGGCTTTGCTTACTCACTTGGATAAACTCTCAGTCATTTTCCAACGAGCCAATCATACGAGATTGGGAACTGAAATTGTGACCAATCAGAACAAGGGGTCGTAATGAGTTAGGGATAAAATCTGAATGGACTGCCTGCTCTCTTACTTGGCTTTCTGTCAAGAACATGCCCTTATGCAGAAGTTAAATCTTTGCCTTCCCACATTCCTCTCTAGCTAGTGTCCTTATTTCTACACAGTACCCTAATATCCTGAGACATTTCCAGCCTGGCTTCCATCCCTTGTTCACCAAACTGGCTACTAAATATCTCTATTTGGTTTCAGTTTACAACTAGAAGCAGGAGTTGGTGAGCCCACCTAGCCCATGATGGATGTACATCCAGCAGCCTCCCACGGTGCTGCCACACCACTGTCCTCACCGTGCACAGCTGTGCCTTTCACTTGGCCACTCTTGTCCACACGTGTGAAGAGGCAACGTTACGACGCAGGAAACCCAGAGGCACATGCGGTGTGTGTGGCATAAGCCATGGGTGTTTATTGACTGAGAACGAGATGAGCTTGATTTTGAATACTTAAAACTAGGCTCAAACTTAATCATTTAAAGTTTAGGAAACTAAAACTTTAAGCTATAAAATATCATGTTCAGAATAAACAGTCGGATAATAGGGTGTAGGAAAGCCACACCACTGATGTGGTTTTCATGCGTATGGTGTCTCTCATGGGGAAATTTGGCAGTGGCTATCAGTATTTGAAAAGCATGACCTAATTAACCGAATGGCTTCTAGAAATGTGTCCCCTGATATCCTAGTATGTAAACTCAAATAAATAAATAAGACTGGAAACAATCCAAATTATTAATTAAGATAACTATTCATTCAATGAAGTTCTCTGGAGCCATTAAGAATAAAGAAAATGTATTATTATAAAACAATCTCAAAAGTATAAACAAAAAAGCTGGGGATATGGATCAAGCAATAGAGTGTGCTTGTCTACCACATGCAAGGCCCTGGACTCAATCCCCAGTACTGAAAAGAAAAAAAAAAAGATAAATAAAAAAAATAAATAAATGTCAAATAGAGTAGTATGCTACAATTACTCATGGAAGATAGACAATTGCTATATGCATACATATAATATATGCATATACAATCCATCTATACATAGATATATGCATACATAAATGAAAAAAGAACGATATTGAGAACAGAGAATTCAAGCAGAGTTGAGCTGGAATCTTGAGGGTTTGCCTGATTAAATCAACACAAACCAACAGGAGACAGAAGGTCTCCCAGGCTTACAGGAAAACCAGCTGGACCTAACAGGGTGTGTATTTATGTATTTCAAGAGTGTATTAATGAGTTGCTAAACAAAAGGAAATACGTGTTTTACACGTTGTCTTTGTGTGCCTTAACTTTAGGCACAGAGACATCTGCAAAACATAGGCCATTGCAGCATAACACAAATGAAGTCTGCTATGGAGTGGCCTGAGAAGGCACTTAAAATACCAGGCATCATTTTAAACCACATGTGCTCCTTTGACTTTTACTAAGCAAAGGTACAATAAATGAGTCACTCAGCTTTGCAGTTACTTTGACACTGAGAGGTGAAAGTCTTGGAAATGGGCACTTTGTGTGTGTATAGGTGCCAGTCCTGGAGCTTCAGCTCAGGGCCTGGGTATTGTCCAGAGAAGAGGATGGGAGGATAGAGGAAGGGAGGGAAAGGGGGAAGGCCTGACCCTCCATTGTCCTTGCTGTCCACACAGCTGGGCCGCAGAAGCTCTCAGCTCTCAGAGTCCCTGTACCCATAGTGTCTCTGTAATTAGTTTTCCTCTAGACCAATATTTATGAACAAGAACCTAACACATGTTTATTAGGTAGTTAGGTGCTAACAGTTTAACAAGCACTTATATCTTCGCAACTTTAGTAATGGTTTGAAAAAAGAAAGTACATTGCATTTCCTTTTCAAGTCACTCAGGTGCTCAACTTTGAGCACAGTGGCTCCAAGTGGTAGAGAGCTAACCTTGAGCAGAACAGCTCAGACCCCGAGTTCAAGCCCCATTATCGACAAAAAATAATAATAATAAAGTAGAATAAAATATAGCTTGCAATGTCCTTGGGAATGACCTGAGTAGCTCTGTGCACAGTTCAGGAGCTGTAGCTCCACTCCAGACATTTGCATAGTGTTTGTTTTTGCCTGAGTTTCCTGATACACAGATGGCAAAGCTTACAAACCAAGGCTTTGTGGGGAATTGTGATGCCCAAACTCAAGAATGATGCTGGATGTATAAATTTATCATCCAATAGGGGAAGGAGGGATTCACACGAGGATGTTGTGTCAAACCCACAGTTGAAGCTTCCTAGGCTTAGATCACTGCCAACTGAAGCATGAGCTACAGTGGGATGAGAATGGAGACAAATCTTTTCTGGTTCTGCTGATAGGAATTTCTTTCCATGAGCCATCTCTAAGCAAGACTTAATTAAAAATGGGAATATTGTAGTTCCAGGAGGAGGAAAGGAGTCTTTTCGATTACCTCCAATCCACGCACTCCCCTATCATGTGGGGGGGGGGTGAGGGGGAGAGGGCCTGAGCACTGTCCCTTAGCTTTTTTACTCAAGGCTGACACTCTATCACTTGAGCCACAGCTCTACTTTTGGCTTTTTGCTGGTTAGTTATTGATAAGGCTCTCACACATGTTCCTACCTTGGCTGGCTTTGAACTGTGATCCTCAGCTCTCAGCCACCTGAGTAGCTAGGATCACAGCAGTAAGGTTACCCATGCCTGCCTTCCCTCCCAGATCCTTTAAGCCGTGAATGACTGTAATTACAGAGGAGTCTCTACTTTCTGAGGTGCCATCATTTTCAGTAGGTTCTGTCACGAAATTGTTCCTATTTTTCATCACTATTCCTCATTCCAACAGCTGGTACACACACAAGTAATCTTCAACATTTCCATGCATTAGCAGCTGATGTGCACATCAAATCGCAGGCACGCACATGTAGTTCCATCATATGTCCTCTCATTGTGTTCCGACTCTCAGGATCCCCAAAGTCTTTGGGTCTGGTGTCCATCAATCACGACATTCACTATCCTTTGGGCTACTTATGGAGGGCAGGCCTGATAGGAAATGTACCCAGTGATGTCATTGAGACACTTCCTCACGTAAACAGTGTGCACTGTGGCCCAAGAAACCTCTGTCCCTTGGGCTGGGAATATGGCCTAGTGGCAAGAGTGCTTGCCTCCTACACATGAAGCTCTCGGTTCGATTCCCCAGCACCACATATATGGAAAACGGCCAGAAGGGGCGCTGTGGCTCAGGTGGTAGAGTGCTAGCCTTGAGCGGGAAGAAGCCAGGGAAGGTGCTCAGGCCCTGAGTCCAAGGCCAAGGCCTGGAAAAAAAAAAAGAAACCTCTGTCCCAGATAGCACTCATTGCTTTACCTTGATGTCTACTCGACTATGGCAGGGTGATTGAAAAAAAGAGAGACAATCCTTTCCTATTCCTAAGCCCTTTAACTATTAAAACCTGTATTCAAACATTGAGCTGGATATTCATAAATGCACATTTCCCTATTTGTGTTCAAAGTTCACCCAAAGGACTATGTCCAATATTCAGTTTCTTTTGCATATCCCTAAATTACCAGACAAGACACCCGGTGAAAGAAAATGGCTTTTTAATGAACCCATCCTTATTTCCAGGATCACAAATTGGCCTCTTCTGCATATGATAACCATTTCCAGAGCCTCTTCTCTAGAAAGACTCTGCTAAAGTTATGGCTTCAAGGAAGGATACAGTCCTATTGGTTTTCTGAGTTTTCCATTGAGTTATACCCAAGGAAAATCTGTTCTTTTCTGTAAGGTCCACCCCTGGGAGGGCTCCACGCAGATGCCCCCCACCTGTTTAAGTCTGTGCCCAGTACCTGAGTTACCTAGGTAACTGGCACACCTGGAGGCAGTTACCTCCCCCTTCTCTGAGGTCACATCCAATCCACCTGGCGATATCTCCCACCTTTTTCTTTTCTTTTTTTTTTTTTTTTTTTTGCGCCAGTCCTGGGCCTTGGACTCAGAGCCTGAGCACTGTCCCTGGCTTCTTTTTGCTCAAGGCTAGCACTCTGCCACTTGAGCCACAGCGCCCCTTCTGGCCGTTTTCTATATATGTGGTGCTGGGGAATCGAACTCAGGGCTTCATGTATATGAGGCAAGCGCTCTTGCCACTAGGCCATATCCCCAGCCCTTCTCCCACCTTTTTCTTTATAACCCAGCTCAACACAGTCCCTGCTCTCTTTCCTTTTCTCTCTTACTCTCTCTTCCTCTTATCTCTCCTTTTCCATTCTTCCTTCCTCTTTTTCTCTCCACACCTCCATCTTGTGTAGGCTGGCAGTTTACTTTCCCCCCAGTAAACTCCTTTCTGCCTGAACCATGTGGTTGGTTTCCTTTCTGGCAAACCTTACATGTTCTTTTTCACGTGATATCATAAAAGTCATGTGGCCAACACCAGGACCTTTTTCATTAAAAGCTATTCACATCCCCTCATGCTCCTAGAGTGCAAGTGATGGATAAAATAAAAGGCTTTCCATCCCAGCCTCCCCAAAGTGAAATGTGGTTGTGTGAACTATTTGTGAATTGTGATCTCCGAGCCAGAGTAAACAGAAGAGGCTTCAGAGAAAGGGTGTGATCAGTACAGAAAGAGGACACACCCGAGAGCCCTTCACTCTTCTTCTTCCTCCTGCTCAGCCAGCTCAGTGCCTACAGGTTCATGTCCCACTCCTCAGCTTGAAGAAGAAATCCAATGATGGATAGAAGAGTCTGAGGATGAAATGGACTTTGATCCTTGTTAACTCCTACCACATGACTTGGTATTTTATGAGGAAATTAAATTCTGATCTGTTTAAGTTCCTATTGATTGGACTTAATTTTTTACATTTGCTTTCAACCTGAAATATTTCTGTCACATGGCAAAAATAAATTCAGAGAAATCTTGACTACACTGATTTAAATATTCACAATATTGCATATCGAATGGCATGTCTGGACTGTATTTCCAAAAATTCAACAACAAAAAATAGATATACCGTACTGTATTAAAATGTAAAACCTCCATGCATCAGAGCACACAGGGTAAAAAGAGCAAACTGTAGAGTGGGAGTAAACATGTGCAAAACACATATCTGATAAAGAGTTAATATCCACAATAAACAAAGAACTCCTGCAACTTAATAACAAGGAATAATATGATTAAAATATTCAAGACAGGGGCTGGGAATATGGCCTAGTGGCAAGAGAGCCTGCCTCATATACATGAAGCC
This sequence comes from Perognathus longimembris pacificus, assembly GCF_023159225.1. NCBI lineage: Eukaryota > Metazoa > Chordata > Mammalia > Rodentia > Heteromyidae > Perognathus > Perognathus longimembris. Next base: position 142,025,922 of record NC_063162.1, read on the forward strand.
CTGGGTTCAATTCCCCAGTACCACATATATGGAAAACGGCCAGAAGTGGTGCTGTGGCTCAAGTGGTAGAGTGCCAGCCTTGAGCGAAAGGAAGCCAGGGACAGTGCTCAGGCCCTGAGTCCAAGGCCCAGGACTGGCAAAAAATATATATATATATATTTATATATATATATATTTTATATATATATTTTTTCAAGACAGGACTAAATGGGCATTTCTCCAAAGATAACATATAATGAACAGTCACAAGCGTATGAAAAGATGCCCAACAACACTAATTGTTAAAGAAACACAAAGCAAAACCATGACCTCGTACCCACTAAGATAGCTACTATCAAAAGTAAAACCAAACCAGAAAATAGCAAGTACCAAAAACAAGGAGGAAAATCAGAATGCTTATATATCATCCCTGAAAATGGAAATGGCCCTGACCCAAGAAAATCATGAGGCAGCTCCTGAAATTAGAAACTGAATTACTACATGATCCAGCAACTCCTTAGTATGTACACAGCAAAAGAGTGAAGGATGTTGCTAAGTGTTTTCTATGCTTGCATTCCGTGAAGTAACTCTAGGCCTTAGCGTGTTTTGTTTGGAGAGACACATAATTTTCCTACTCACTGTGGGCCCCTAGCCTGGATTTCAAAGAAGTATATAAAACTCCCCTTCTAAAGCAGCTCAAATAGATGTTGACAAAATCCATATTCATTCCAGCACTATTCACAGTACATAGTCAAGAGAGGGAAACACCCCTCAAGGTCTATCAACCCAGTGTCTCTCAATGAAGGAACGGTTACACACTGGGTGGTATGTCCATACACTGGACCATTACTCCATCTTCCAAAGCAAGGGATTCCTGACATGTGCAACATGAGGGAATCTTGATGACATTATGCCAAGTGCAAGAATCCAGTCTCAAGAGACAAGTACTGTTCAATTCTGTTCTTAATTGCATGGGATATACATTGAATTTTATGACTTCCTGTCTTCATTCATCCACACTCCCTGCCCTGAACCCACTCCCCTTCAAATCTGTGGACTGTGGTCATTGAAACATGGCCCACTCTATTTGTTTGAACATCTATCTGATTCATAGTTCATGCCCTAGTTTCTCAGTCCCGTACTGAGTTCTCTGAAAGAAGAAAGGGATTCTTGTAGAATCTCACAAGTCCTTTTTAATCACACACACACACACACACACACACACACACACACACACACACACACACATCCATTTTCTGGAGTTCATCTTTGATAAATATTTTTTCTTATGATCAGAGGCACATAGGCAGGTTCTTTGCAGATGGAGCACTGGGCATGCTCAGGGGCCTTGGCTGTATTTCTAAACTGGAGCAGTAACAAACCATTGGTTCATGTGACCTGCAGTGATCTGTGTAGCTGGACTGAACCACAAAGCATTCTTCTTGTAATGTGTGCATACCATTCTCCACTCATTAGCTTGTATTCCCTGGAAATTCTATACTTGGTGATCAGCGCCAACGGCTCCCATGTACAGCACAGGCCATATCAAAATACAGTTAATGCAGAATACACATATACTATATTAAGTTTGAGATAATCTTCTACATACATAAAAACAAAAGGCTTAATATTGAAGAGAATTCATGAACATGACTCTCCACTGCACCTACTTTTGCATCTATTTAAATGGAGTATCTCATTGTTTCCTATTTTTCTTTGCCAGTTAGCATTTGCACCCTGAGAGAAATAAGCCTGTGTTTCTAATGTTTCACCTATAGGACCCAATAAAGCCTTACCTGTTATCATAAATTATAAGTTATCATAAATTATATTTGTTTGTCTCAAAGGCTGCTGAACTGAATGATAGACTCAGCATTCCTAAATCTTTCTGGCTTTGGAGTCTGCACCAGTCAGTTCATTGGGTTAGAGAAGATACTATTATTATTACTATTATTAATATACTTGACTACAGAGCATAGGCTCAGTGGGCCATTCGAAGACAAAAGGGGGGATTCTATTGGTTCGTTGGAAGCATGGCTCCATTTCTACCTCTATCCCACCTCCTACCCCAACATCCGGAGGACAAAACCCTCGCTCGCTCACACTGCTGGATTTCCGGGCGGCTGAAGCCTCAAGCTCTTGATCATAGGGCCTGGATTTAAAATAAGCTAAGCACAGGGAAAGAAATTCTTAAAACTTCCAGAGCCAGGGCTGGGAATATGGCCTAGTGGCAAGAGAGCTTGCCTCATATACATGAGGCCCTGGGTTCAATTCCCCAGCACCACATATACAGAAAATGGCCAGAAGTGGCGCTGTGGCTCAGGTGGCAGAGTGCTAGCCTTGAGCAAAAGGAAGCCAGGGACAGTGCTCAGGCCCTGAGTTCAAGGCCCAGGACTGGCCAAAAACAAACAAACAAACAAAAAACTTCCAGAGCCAAAAGTTCCATCTCACAATGAGATAATGGCAGTGGAAAGGAGGCTGGATGAAACAGCCAGAGAGCCCCAATTCCTTCATCCTCACCCCCATGAAATGAGGAGGCTGGACTAGAGACCTTCTCAGACTTCCTTGCTCCGAGAATCTAATAAATTTGAAGGAGGTAGAAATTGGAGATTGGAAGTGGGCTATTACTTTATCACCAAGTGTCCTTACAGAGGCCTCAAAGTGTCCCTTACAACCTAATTGTTCCTTTCCCCCTTCCCCTGTCTTTCTCCTCGTCTCCTCCCTCCCTTTCCCCTGCAGGTGGGAACTACAGCCATCAAGGCAGAAGAGGCCAGCAAAGGAATAGTTGGAGAACTTATTAAAGATTTCAACATGTTCCCTTTCTCTTAGGACTAGATAGGGATCCTTTTTCAGTTCCATCTCTGAAAGTAATTTCAAGAGTCCATTTTGCCAATCTGAATGTTGAACTCTTTCCAAAAGATCACTTCATCAGCGCTAATGGATAACGGTAGTCTAGTAGTCAAGACTTCCTTTGATGTGCTTCCTGCTCCATTGCTCAATTAGCATTAAATAACAATAACAAACATGATACTATTAAAACCACGCTTGGAGTGGGCTCTGTGAGGTGGAAGGAAGTGGTAGAAAGGAAGAAGGGAGAAGATCTTATGTAAAAAATGGTAACCTGTGTAAAAGCTGATGTGTTTGTCCCCCAAGTCTCAGCGTTGTCAAATGAACTTCCTGTTTTGTTTTGAATCTGACTGATTTTTTGAATGCGACTGGGACAGTTGCTGAGGTTGAAGAAACTTTGTATGGTCATGTTGATCGCATGGTTCATACTGGCTCTGCTGAGGCTGGTGAAACTGTTTTTACTTTTCAAAAGGAAATTTGGAGCAATTTCAGGGAGTTGAACAGCAAATAATGAAGATGACGGGGGAAATGGGGAGAAGGAAAAGAATTAGAGATGTTTGTTGAATCTGTAAAGGAAAAAGCTAATGGTTAACTTAATTATTGTCTTCTGGGAATGTCAGTAGACTTGTCAGTGTACATGTACCAAAAAAAAAAAGTTCTCTATTACCCTAATAAATTTTTTTAATTCTGAATTTCTTTTGATTCCAGAAACTCTAATTTGTTCTTTAAGTACATATCCTTAAGAGCCCTTATTATGGTTTTATTCGCATTGTCTTGGGTTTCTCTATTAGCTCTGCTTCCAAAGAAAGCAGCTAATCTGATTATTCAGCCTGAACTCCTTCTCAAACATTCCTGTCTCCTTGAATAGTTAGTGAACGCTGCTTCACCTACTTTGTGTCCACCCACTGTGGCGTCTTCTACACTCATGGAGGTACACCATCAGCCTCTTCAGATCAAAGTGGATGGTCCAGGGAAGGAAGCAAGGATGGCATCATTTCTTCCTTCAGCAGACCTGCAGCAAGAATATGGCATAGAGAACAGATCCCTGAGCTTACTTGGCTGCTAGCAGTCCCTAGAGAATGAGTACAAGCAAGCAGCCTCTCTCTCAGCCAGTAAACTGCAACCCAGCTCCAAAGTTACCTATTGGCTCAATCAGCCAGATGCACAAAAGGTACAGAAGTAGAAGATGGTTTGTTGTCCCTTGCAACCACCAAGAGACAAGCCTCCTTTGTAGCTTCCTGCTTTAGAATCAACCTGACATGACTGGTGGCATACTTATCTGGGTTGCCCAAGTCCCTACTTTGGAAAATGTTCCTACATGCATCAGATCCAACTGCTGATATTCAGCCATTCTGAAGAAAGTGGAATCAAAACACTGAGCAAGCCTGTCAATCTAAAATTCTATACCCAGCACAACTGACCCAGTGCTGGCACCGAAGCATCAACTCAGAACCTTGCACTCTCATTTGTCTTTCTCAATCAAGTCTGGCTCTCTATCACTTGAGCCCTCCTCATTCCACTTCTTGCTTTTAGCTAACTGGCAATAAGAATCTCAACTATTTTTCTGCTGGGGCTGTGAACTGCGATTCTCAGATCTCACCCTCTTGGCTACCTAGGATTACAGATGTGAGCCACCAGCTCCCAGAAAAAACTGAATTTTAAGAATTAGGAGGATTCTGGGCACTGGTGGCTCACCCCTGTGATCCTGACTATTCAAGATACTGAGATCTGGGAATGTGGTTCATTGCCGACCTGGGCAGGAAAGTCCCTAATACTCTTATCTCCAATAAACCACCAGAAACCTAAAGTGGAGCTGTGGCTCAAAATAGTAGAGTGCTAGCCTTGAGTGGAAAAGCTCAGGGACAGTGCTCAGGACCTGAGTTCAAGCCCTAAGATCACCACCACCACCAACAACAACAAAGTTAGGACCAGCTGGGTGCCAATGGCTCATACCTGTGACCCTAGCTACTCACGAGGCTGATATCTAAGGTTCACAGTTCAAAGTCAATGCAGGGGGCTGGGGATATGGCCTAGTGGCAAGAGTGCTCGCCTCATACACATGAGGTCCTGGGTTCAATTCCCCAGCACCACATATACAGAAAATGGCCAGAAGTGGCGCTGTGGCTCAAGTGGCAGAGTGCTAGCCTTGAGCAAAAAGAAGCCAGGGACAGTGCTCAGGCCCTGAGTCCAAGGCCCAGGACTGGCCAAAAAATAAATAAATAAAATAAAATAAAATTTAAAAAATTAAAAAAAAAGTCAATGCAGGCAAGAAAGTCGGTGAAATGTGTCTTCAATTAAACACTGAAATGGCCAAAGGGGAACTGTGGTTCAACTGGTAGAGCACTAGCCTTGAGCACAAAAGCTCAGAGACAGTGCCCAGGCTCTAAATTCAAGCCCCAGGAATGAAATTTTCTCTCTCTCTCTCTCTCTCTCTCTCTCTCTCTCTCTCTCTTCTCTCTCTCTCTCTCTCACACACACACACACCAGAGAAAGCTTAGAACAAGACCCTCATTAAACCGTTTTCTTATGTAACAGTTACAAGGTATTTATAAATTTCTTCTTCTCTCTCCTGGGCTGCGGTACCTTCTTAGTTCTGCAGTTTAACATTTTTCATGGCTCATCACCTTTTAAAATGTGTGAGACAACCAGCTAGCTGAGAAGAGCTTAACATTTTCTTGACCCTGGGTGATGCGACTATAAATTTCTTTGGCATTCAGTTTCACAACAATACTGTCCAGTGTGCATTTAAAAAAATCAGTCATCATCTCAGAAATTTATAAACTTAGCCATTTTTCCATCTTTTTCATCACTTGAGAGAAATGTTACTGTAGGCATTTTCCAGAGTGGCTCAAGAACAGATCAGTATTGCCTCTTCTTTTTCTCTAGATGCATTATGTCTTAGGCTTAGTAGAGTTGAATTCATGGCTATGAATGCTATAACTCAAATTAATTTTTTGGTCTAAATTCATAGCTCTGAATTGTTAATACGATCTACACTTAGACACAGAGAGAAGTGTTAGCCTTGTTTATTCAGAACCTCAAGAACCTCTCAAAGCAATGCTCAAAGCATCTGAGATGATTGCAGGTTAAGGGTGCTGAAGGTACAATGGTGAGCATAGCTGCCTTCCAAGATGACTCTAGGATTAGTAACATCCAAGGCAGGGGGAGGCAAACACATCACTTGGTTCTTGCCATCAAGCCCAAAATGGTATCATCTATTTGCTCTTTTGCCAACAGTATTCATTCCTATTTCCTATCATCACACTAGTATTTCTGGCTATTGATTTTAACTTTTGCCACTTGATAAAAATCAAATTTTATTTTGTGGTAGTTAATATTTGCAGTAAAGCATACACAAGTTTTGCTCTTTGGAAGCACCTGATATTTCATTTGTAGTGCATATTTAACCTAAACATCTCTAAGCAGTATTTTTATCCTCTTGAACAATGTAAAAATCTTGGAATGCCTTGATTCTGAGCAATTTTCCCATTTTTGGATGAGTTGTATACAATATTTTATCTGTACAGTCAATCCTACTTACTCACAGATGCATTACTTGTGGGTCCACCTACTCAGCACAATTTATTTGCAGCAATCTGTAACCCCTAAATCAGTTTAGGCAATGGTGAAAGCGAGAGCAAGTGTTGAGTCATCTTGGAAATTCTTGGAGGTTCTTTGAGGATGTCTTTAAAGCCACCAAAAACAAAAGTAAGCCACCAGAAACAAAAGCAAGCAGAGCTGAGGCATGGGGCCAAAGTAGAAGGAAATATATGTACTGAATGGCTAGATTTTCCCCAGCTCTCCTGCCCTGGCACAGAATCCCAGCACACAATTCCATTCTGGTATTTTTAATTTTGTGAAATACTATTCAATTCTATCCTACTTCACTTTTTGCAATTTTAAAATTCAATATTTTTAATGGTACTGGCGTTTGAACTCAGAACTTTACATTGTTGGCAAGTGCCCTTCCACTTGAGACATGTCTCTAGCCCTTTTCGCTTTCATTTGTTTATCGCTAGGGTCTCCTGCTTTTCTCTGAAAAGCCTCAGACCACAGTCCTCTATCTTCCAAGCTGATGAAAGTAGAGGTGTGAGCCAACACATGCACACCTCTTTTTTCTTTAAATGGTTAGTCAAAATATATTCACTTGCTTTCTCAACTTTTTGGTTCTGAGTTTAATTAACAAATCCTAAAAGAAAGTAAATATTTGGTGATCCACACAGACAAACTTAAGACTTAAGGTAACAATCAAATATTGTTAGTACTCTGATAGGTGTGAACAGATAACATCTCTGCAGATCTTGAGGAAGGATGACAATGTGGAGAGGCAAACGCCAATAGGAAAGTAAAATTAGAACAAAGCAGGAAGTAGAAAATAAGTTTTAAAGTATTATATTTGAAGCACTTAGGAGATTTTTTTTCTAAAACACAGAGCAAAAAGCTGTGACCAAAAATAAACCCCAAAACTGGTGAACAGAAAAAAAAACAGGCTTTGAAATATTTTAAAATTACATGCAAAATTTTAGCAGAAGAATTGGAAATTAAAGCAGATGAAAGTATACAGTTTTTTAAAAAGAAAGACTATCAAGAAGAAACACAAGAAAACTAAAAACTCAATTCAGTAATTACAAAAATAAGAAAACTAATCAAACTATTCAAAAATATCCCCAGAACTAAAGAACACAAGTCTTCAGAAGAAAAAGAAAAAAAAAAATCTACTACATGAAGCAAAACAAAAAACAGAACTTCCCTCCACAAGTCGTCAGAAACAGCAATCAAAATACTATTATACTTCAATAGTTATACTTTCTAACACAATAGTGTTAGAAACTAAAAGACTGTAGGATAATTGCTTTAAAATTCTGAAGGAATATTTTTCCTTTACAAATTTCTAGACTCAACCAAATTATCAGCTGTATATTAAAGGTAGATGAGACAATGAACTTTAAGAGAGTCAAGTGATTTCCTGCAAATGAGCCTTTTCCTAGGTAGTGGATACAGAATGTGCTCTAGCCAAACATGGGAAAAAACTGAGGTGGGGGGGAAGAAGGGTTTTGATCCAGAACACAGAAACTCCAAGACAGAAAAATGAGACAGGGCACCAGGGTGAAAGGCACTGGCAGAATGGTAGCTGTAAAGGAAGACTAAAAACCAAATGGGTTGAAGTAGGCAATCAAAGATTACCTTGAGGAATGTCTGAAAAGAAGAAAATCAGAATATTCACAGATTCTCCAATTCATGAGAAGACTGAGAATGTGATACTGGTAGGCACTAACATTAACAAAAGAACTGCTTATATCAACTACTAATATTATATATGCCTATATTTTATAAATAATTTAATATTTCCATATATTAAATATTACACATATATACATATGCTAAACAAATAGAAAAATGAGATGATTGCAACTCTCAGCAAAGAAGAAAATTTACACAAGGAAGGAAACTAATACATGCTGAAACAGGAAAATGTCATCATTATACTAGTGAGAATGCTATTGTGTTCTCAGGTAATTAATTAATAAAGAGAGACATGTGTTGTAATTGGTAAGATTTCTATATATCATAATAAGACATTAATAAGAGATCAACAGATCAGGGATTAGCAGCATAAACATGTTATTCAGACATAAACACAAGAAGAAATTAAAGTCGATTCCTTCCAAGAAGTAGGACTTGTGGGTAGAAAAGAGAAGAATGGGCTGCTATTTTTCAATAAGAGCTTATTAGTACTCTATTAAAAAAAAAAAGCTTTGTGCAATGTCACTGTGAGAATGCTTTTAATTTAATTGTATTGGAGGGAATTTTTTTTTTGTCAGTGCTTTTACAGCACATTTTCCCCAGCGCTTTTCCTCTCTGTGGTCTGCCTTAATGCTCTCCCTCAGTCTGACTGGCTTTCCCTGCAGTACACATCAACCTCAGCTTAAGTCCCAGGTCAAGTACTGGAGTACAATTGCATAGAATTACATGTATGCTAGTGCAAACACTATCACAACTCTACTGTCTTTTCTGCATCCATTTACAATGGAAATGATTTCAAACACTGCTTTCAAAGCTGCAGGTTAACCATGGAAATCATTTCAATGATGACCAAAGCAAGAAAGGAAAAATATCCTGAGGCCTGAGTCCCTTCCCTTGGTAGCCCACACCTCAGGTAGATAGATGGCTTTACACTTGCGGCTTGTCTTTCAGGAGATTTTCTTTTTCTCCCACCTTTGAACCAGCCCAGGCATGTGGACATTCTCTTCCGCCCACCAGGAAATGAACTCCCCATCTGTTTTGCAGTGATACTGAGAAGGGCATTAGTTATAAACACTCTGGCAGCCCTGATCCCCGAATACTTTTCATTTAAGAAACATTAAACATTTTGAAACAGACTTCTCAGAGAACAGCACAACAGCCTCTCTGCCAGCTCTCATGGTAGTCCTCAATGGGTATTTTTGTCCCTCCATGTAAAAACAACAGCCTAGAGGGAGGAGGAGAACACATGGCCTCCTCCTGGGGCCAGAATTCTGCTTTTCAAGTGCCAAAAGAGCTAGCAGCAGCTGTGCCCGTAGGGGGGGACAACATCAACTTGTGCAACCTGCCTAGCTCCTTCAGATGCTGAGGGACCAAATGCCACCAGCCAGGAAACGATGGAGAGGAAGGTCCTTCTTGCTTTTCCTTGTCTGTAAAGGCAGGTGCCTTTGGGGCAGTCCCAAATCCTGTGTTAAGACTGGATCCCGAGAATACTAAGAAAAAGCATCCAGTATTGCGAATATACAATTCCCATGAAGGCCAATGGATGACTTGGAAAGTGAGACGGTCCTTCCTCCATCCAGAGGAGGCATAGGTCACTCAAACGGTACAACAACAGAAGTCAAGATGGCTGGTTTGTGATTTTGTTGTTGTCGTTGGTGGTGGGGCTTAAACTCAGGGCCTGGGCGCTGTCCCTGAGCTCTTTTACACAAGGCTAGTGCTCTACCACTCTGAGTCACAGTACTACGTCTGGGTTTTTGGTGGTTAATGGGAGATAAGTCTCACAGTTTCCTGCCTGGGTTGGCTTTCAACGGCAATTCTCAGATCTCAGCCTCCTGAGTAGCTACGATTACAGACATGAGCCATCAGTGCCTGGCCTGGTTTGTGATTTAGTCCTTCATTCACTCACTGGATAACCTAATGGAGAGCCAGATAGGTGTCTATTTCTGGAGCAAGGGACAATCACTAACAAATAAATAATTATTAAATACATTAGCCATATGCAATTAAATTAATAATTAAATATGTTAATTTAAAATATATTAAATATTTATAAATGCTCATAGTAAATACAAAAATATTAAACAAATATAAAGGTATTAAATATAAACAATCTTTGATAAAGAATTAGTTTTAAATAACTGAAACCAGAAGTGCCTATGCATCAGTTGAGGGTTTGTAAGATCTGATCCACATTAATGCCTTCATTTTTACATGTACAAATCCCAGCATAGTGAAGTACAAAGACCAGGGACTTGGAGCCAGAATGACCAGAATTCAAGCCTCTTGTTCACTGCAAAATTTGTTGTATAGTCGTCAGCAAGTCTCTTTTATTTATTAATTTTGGGGAGGGCCAGTCCTGGGGCTTGAACTCATGGCCTGGGTGCTGTCCTTGACCGTTTTTGCTTAAGATTAGCACTCTACCACGTAAGCCATAGCTCTACTTCTGACTTGTTTGGTAGTTAATCTTATGGACTTTCCTGCCCAGGCTGGCTTTGAACTGTGATCCTCAGATCTCAGCCTCCCGAGTAGCTAGGATTATAGGCATGCACCGTAAGCACTTACCTCTTATTCTTGCCCATTTCTTTCACTTTAAAATGCCTTCTCTAAAGTTTACAGAGGAATTAAGTAAGATCACCAATGGTGTACAACAGCTGCTTAAGAAGTGTTTTCCATTTTCAAGCCCAATAGATTAATGGTGCAACTAGTGCAAGAGAACACAAACCTCCACCTCCAGAACCCCACTTGGTTTTCACCCCGTCTGTCCTGAGGCTTCCTGGCCTCTCCAGCATTGCCATCATTGGGTGAATTATCCTGGAACCTGAGCACAGGACTAGGAGTTTATGCACCTCTTTCTTTTCCTCGGAACAAGTCCACACCGTTCCCTATAGCTCTCACTTATCTCTTGAACAGAAATGACAACCAGTGTGAAATGAGATAATCAATCTGTATCCTATCAACCTCATCACAACGGCCAGTACCTGGGGTGCCCCGGGGGTATATTTGCAATACCAATGCCCAAGGAATGTGTTTTACCACGGAAATACAGGTTTTACCACATAAGGCCAGAGGATTAGCAAACAACTGCCATTGCAAAGAGCACTTCTCACTCACAACTCCCAGGAGGAGGGGCCACTTCAAGTCACACAGGGCCACAAGGGGAAACAGGGCTGGCCAGCAGTCAGAGAAAAAGGAAAGGAAGGAGGGAGGGAGGGAGGACAGGAAGGCCAACACACAGCGGGCAAACACTTTTATTGTGGCTTATACAAAGACCAGGCAAGGCTTAGGATTTGCTGGTGGGAATCATTTCAGCAAGATCTGAGACATAGGGACTGTCTCCAGTTGTCAGGTACTGGGCCCCTGGGTGCTTAGGGTAGGTGATTGGGAGGGGAGGGGTGGAATTCAAGGAGGGGGGTGGGCTTGCATAGGACAGGTATATTGTAGGGCAGGAACTGATGAGCAATGGCAAGGGTGGTTCCTCCCCCCAAAACTAGCAAGCACCTAGCTGTCAAAAGCATCAGAAAGACAGCAAACAGAAAGGAGGAGTTACAACCTAACAGAAAGGGTGACAGTGATCAAGAACCATTGTACTCAGAATCGACATGTTGAATTCAACCTCTTTGTGCAACTACTTCAAGAGAATTAAAAACAACAACAACAACAAAGAATAATGTTCTTAAGCCAATATACCAATGGCTAGGCAGAATCAGAATGTCAGGCAGGGGTCTTCTGTCATAGGCTCCTTGGCAAGGAAAAGCCAATCCCTTGTGTAGGAACAGAAGCAGCAGAGGTCAAGCTGCTTAGGGCAAAAGCAGCATGTGGCAGATACAGGTGTACCAAACCCAGAAGTAGCATGAGGCATGCTGATGAGAGAGAAGAGGGGGAACATGAATATATATATATATATATATATATGCACACACACACACATATATATATACATACTTTTATATATGTACTTTGCTTCCTTCCAGGTAAGCCTGGTTCACATCTGTACTCTAACATCCTGGGGCACAATTTCTGAGACTAATAAATGAATGCCTCACTCTCTCTGAGTGGAGAAAATTACATTTGGATTCAGGGTGCAATAGAATGAAGATTATTTTGCTCGAGTGCATTGACCTTTATTCACCATTTCATCAAAATTTCTGGAGCATGAATCTGCGACCAGCCTCCTCCACAAAAGCTCACACGAAGAAGGAAAATTCTTGTATGGCTCAAGGCCAGAACATCCAGACACAGGGAAAGAAAATCAAATCCACAGACTTTGGGAATCTAGTTAGGGCATCGTTGTAGGAGATACGGCAAACAACAGTGCGGCTGAGTGACTCTCCAGAGAAAATTGTCTCTTCCCGTGGCTGACTACAAAGAACAATTACATTCCCCAATATTCCTCCAACTGAGCAAAACATCACACACAAATTGCCAGTTTATGCCTCTTCTTGCTGTTCGGCTAAATAATCGAGCAACAATAGTTAGGCACACATACACAAACCCCCAGGCTCATGAGAAAGGCAAAACACTTTTAAAATCACGTTACCAGAGTTTTAAAGATGGAGCAATATTTTACTATTTAAGAAAAAAATATTTATTTGCAAGAAATGGAAATACAAATGCATTACAATGACAATTTTGTTCCAACTAAGTACAAGAATTCTACAAAGCTTTTTCTTTTTCTTTTTTCTTTTTTGGTATTTACTTAGCTATAATAAAGAATACAAGGCCATTAAAAACAGCAGTAGGACAGATAACAGACTCACAACGTACTCAGATTCCAATGCTGCGGCTTTATATAGTGTGTTACAAGACAGAAGAAAGCTTGGCTTTCAGTACAGACATTAAAGCTGGCTGGTGATTACAAGTACAGGGTCTGCTCACCACTGTGTAGTGGGAAAGGCCAGCTCATGGTGTGTCCCAGAGTGCTGGCTTTCCCCAGACTTTATCTAAAAGGGAGATTATTGAAGCAGGGTAGGCCATGGGTGGGGAAAAGAAAGTTCATTCTTCCACCCAGCTGGTGAGCAAAGGATGGAGCAGAGAAAGGAAGTGGAAACACTGGGTTCCTTTTTTCCCTCCTCACTGCAACTCAGAGGAAACTCTGGGGAAGGCAGAAGGCCATATGGTGGCCACAAAACCAAAGGACGTGTTGGGGTGGCGGGGGAGGAACATCACAATTGGGCAGACGCTGTTTCCTGCCCAGGCAGCCTTAAGGGTTAGCAGTGTCCACCCAGAGGAATCTGCTCAACCAGTCTTACGAATGGCTGTACCCCCTGAACCCCAGAATTCCTAACCCATCTCGTAGTAGCCAGTCACCCTTATTTCTGTATCTACCAAATTAAAAGACTTCAAAATATATTTAACACACCATTCAACACCTTGGTAAGTATTCAAGAAATCTCATTTCACTTCCTTCCAGAAACCAAGACAAAATTAAGGCATTCCTGAATTTCAGGTTGCCCCAAATAGTCCAAAAGCTTTCTGCTGCTGTGGTTAAGGGCTGATCCCTGACCCCAGAGGTAGGGAGCTTTAATCCTCCAATGGGCCAGGTTCATTTGCACTCAGAAAAATGCTTGGCAGCGAGGATTTAGCATGCCTTTAATCCTGGCTGACCATTTTTGTGATGTGATTGCTCCTCTACAAAATGGGAAATGGGATTTTCCTAATGGATATAGCCCTATTTCTTTTCTCCAGATGTACAAATCTAATAATGGTTCACTTCTAGGAAACTGGTTTTAAGCCTTTGGAAAAAGCTTCCCCCCCACACTAGAAAAAAAAATTCACTTCAATCTAATTCTATAAAGCTATATATAACATCTCCCAGGGACAAGGGATTCCTCAGTCATCCTGGATTCAAATGTAAGGCACGTGTGAGGCACATATAAGTACCAAAGAGGAATGTACATGAGAGAGAGAGAGAGAGAGAGAGAGAGAGAGAGAGAGAGAGAGAGAGAGAGAGAGTCAGAGAGACAGAGACAGACAGAGAGCCAACCAGTACTTAAGTCTATTAACTACTGCTTAACTTGAGGTTTCCTCAGTCAATTCAGGAATAAGGTTCCCTCTATTCCCCAACATTCCCTAGGACCTCAGGCAGCGTCCTTCCTTATTAAAACTAACAAGTCACTATGCATTGGTGGCTCATGCCTGCAATCCTAGCTATTCAGAAGGCTGAGATCTGAGGGTTGTGGTTCAAAACCAGCCTGGGCAGGAAAGTCCATGAGACTCTTATCTTCAATTAACTACCAAAAAGCAGAGAATAGCACTGTGGCTCAAAGTGGTAGAGCACTAGCCTTGAGCACAAAAGCTCAGGGACAGCACCCATGCCCTGAGTTCAAGCCCCAAGACTGGCCAAAACAAAACAAAAATGATTTAAGAAAGAATAAAACCTGAAAAGTCTAAGAAGAAGTGGATGAACGAATAAGTGATCTGGAGTCTGGTATTTATAGTTGGTTGGTAAATAAGTTGAACTGAAAGCTACTTTTCCAATCTTCAAATTAGTTCTCTACATCAAACTCCTTTCTGTTAACCCAAAGGTTATCTAATTTGGGCAACCAGAGCCACCCCCGCCTCCTGCCAGGAGAGGAGCCACTTAGTTCAGGTGTCAGGTTTGTACAGAACGCGCTCTTTCCCGGAGCTTGACAGACTCGCGTCCTAAACCCTTCACTGCCTTTCTCCACACTGGCACCAAGGCCTCTCATTTATGGGGTCCCTGTCTTAGCAGAGAGTTGTAAGACAGAATCCTGGCTGGGGAGGGGAGACGCTACTCAGCGCCGGTCCAATGTAATTGACGCAAGATGGGAAATCCTGTAACAAGCGGATTGAATATGATGGTTTCTGGTCTCTCAGCTAGTTTCATAATTTTTCTAAATTTAAGTTCAGGCACTGTCTGAATCCATGGTTATCTTCAGAGTGAACCATGAATTATTCACTGGTCTACAGGTCCGCTTCTACAGTGGAGAAAATAAATCTACTGATATGGGGGGCTGAACCTTTGACCAGAAAGCGAACACACCTTATAAATGATGTGGAACCAATCTGGTGTTAGGTGACACTTCTGTGACCTCCTGAAATGGACCAAGGATCTGTTCACTTTCCTCACACCCAAGCCAGGAGTGGAGGGCAGAGTTTTCTTCTTAGACTAGCAACATTGGCTCTTGGAAACAAACGCTCTTATGGGGCCATTTGAGTTCTCTGGCTCATGTCCCATGTCTCTAGTTACCAATTGTGCACTGGAGCAACAGTTTCTCCAGAGAAAAAGTCCTGCTGTATTCCAGCAAGGGTAGGTAGGGATGACAATCAAATCCCCAAAGAACTAAGGCCCAAGGTTTCCAAGTGCACAGCTCCCTCTCTCCACTCCTACGGCTTGGATGTCCTAGCTGGCCCAATGCATGGGGGGGGGGGGGGGTAATGGTGGGGCTATCAGGACCTGATGTGACTCTTACACACCACTCAGCAGCTCAGCCCTCTCCTGGTCAGGAATCTTCTCCACTCCCTGCCGTGGCTCCAAATGGATCCAGGCTGATGACAGCGGGAAGCCATTAGTGGGGGATGGTGGCAAAAGCTAGTGATCCCCAGTCCTGTCCCTCATATGGACTGGGAGGCCTGGTGTGGGCGTAATCTCTCTTAATGGAGGCTCCAAAGACCAGCAAATGATTAGATGATGATGGTGATGATATGATGTGCGTGTGTATGAGAGAGAGAGAGAGAGAGAGAGAGAGAGAGAGAGAGAGGAAGAGAGAAAAGACAGACGCACAGAGAGAGAGAGAAGGCAAAGCTAAAGGCCCTTCAATTGCTACTAAGATAAAATACGAAATGTAAGCATATTTCCTATACAACATCTTTTACAAACTGGGGGCGGGGTAGACACACAAAGGGAGTTTTCTATCCAATACAATAAAAAGGCAATTTCCATTTCTTCTTTGCATGAGAGAGGAAAGATTTTTAACTACAAAAATTACCTTTGATCATTTAAAACAAAAATAAGAAGGAGGTTGGGGATCGGGTTACGTCTCTTTGGGTAAGCTGCAAAGTAGCCACACCTGACTACTGAAAGGTCACGAGTGGAGATGCTTCCCAGCCCCTTAGTTAAGGCAAGCAGAGAGAAAGCAGGGCGCACTGAGGGAGGCCAGGGAGGAGAGGCCTGGCGGGTATGGAGGGCAAGCTGGTAAGGCTGTCAGCCATGCCTGCTGAGAGCGACCAAGCTTCTCTGCCTCTCCTTTCTCTCTGGGGAGAGAAAGCAACAGGCCACAGAGCCCGGGGTCTGAGCAGGCCAAGGCTCCATCATTCCTTCTGCATCCATCTACGAGGGAGACACGGGCTTGAGGGGATTTCTCAATATTAAGTACTTCCTAGGCCTCCAATTTAAAAGTGAGGGAGAGAGAGGGAGGGAGGGAGGGAGGGAGGGAGGGAGGGAGGGAAGGAGGGAGGGAGGGAGGGAGGAAATCATCTGGGAGGACTGAGGAGCTCATAGCCTTCCTCCACTGCCACGAGAGACTTGGCTACCATGGAGGGGGGGCGCTGAGCCACTTTGGGGTGGTCACCAGCGGGGAGCCTCAGTAAGCTAATAAATACTATTTACACGTGGGGAGGAGAAGCCAGGGCGGCACAACTAAGGTTCTTGTCGGGAAGCAAATGGAGGAAGGTCCTACAAGCAACATGGCGGGCAGTTCGGCCTGGAGGAGAAAAGCCTGATGCCTTCAGGCATTGCACTTGCGGCCTTAGTTCTCAAAGGAGGCCCCGTGTTTGTCTGCCCCAGTGGGGGACAGTCCAGCGAGGGCACCGGAGGGCGGGGCGGAGGGAGGGTCCTGGTGCGATGCCCTGGCACACCCAGGGCTGCTGGGAGCAATCACACTAGAGGCCTAGAGTGAGCAAGGGAGGACAAGAGTCAGTGCTTTGTCAAATCCCAGTGGGCATGGGGCTAGCATCTGAGATGTCAACTGCGCAAGAGGGGCCGACCTCAGAAGGGAGACTCAGGCAGTATCTTTGGGCGTGATGGATGGAAACAAGCCTGCTTGTCCCATCGCCATGCCAACCCTAAAACAATTTCCTATGGCAGTAAGAGAAAGGCAGTAAGGGAGAGGCACAGGTCCCCTTCTCCATGAGAGCGAGTGGCAGATATGTAGGCAGAGCCCCAGGCCGGCCTCCCATCCTAAGCCACTAACACTCATCCATATCTTCCCCAAGGGCCAATGGTAAAGAGGAAAAGCTCACGACAAGGGTGATTTGGGGATGTAAGGGTAGAGTTAGGGGAAGAGGGAAGATGGAGAAAGTGTCATTAGAAGGTGGTGTTCACTCTTCGCTCCAGTTCCACAACTTTGAGAGTTTCATTCCCCTCCAGTTTGGCGTTGGCCCTGTGAAGACATGGGAAGGAGAACTATTAGTCACCGCTGGTGACAATTCTCATGTGCCACAGTGTGGTATGATCATTTAACAACCTGGTGGGCTGATCCGAGTGGGTTACTCCTAGTAGTTACTTATTCTTGGCTCCCCAAATCTCTGGCCACCAGCCTACTCATTCACCCACATTCCTATCTTCATTCTTATTCGAGACAGGCGACACAGCCCAGAGAAGACACACAGTGGTTCCATACTGACTGCTTATAAATTGCTTCAAATTATTGTATTTACTACTGGGCACTGATGGCTCATGCCTGTAACCCTAGCTTCTCAGGAATCTCTCATCTAAGGATCATAGTTTGAAGCCAACTAGGACAGGAAAGCCTATGAGACTCTTATCTCCAATTAACCACCATTTTTTTTTTAAAGCCAGAAGTGGAGCTATGGCTCAAGTGGTAGAATGCTAGCCTTGATCAACAAAGCTCAGTGACAACACCAAGCCCTGAATTTTAAAAAAAAGTATATATATATATATATATATATATATGTATGTATATATATATATTTCCTATGGATACTTAGCCCTATGATAAATTAGGGGAAGCAGACAATAAAAGGATATGAGTTGATCCTTGGTCTAGAGGAGCTAATCATCCAGAGAAAGACTTTTCTTTAAATGAAACAAGGTGAAATAACATTAACTACATGACAGAAAACAAACAAATTGACAAATTGTGTAGCCGCCCCAAAGCCTCCCAGCTTTCAGATGAGCATTAGGAAGGCTTTGCCACGAGAAACATATCATGACATCATAGCTGAGTCTTCCAGAGGTTCTAGTGGTTGCTCCACATTTTACCCATAATGGGAATAAAAATAATACCTTACTTCTTGAGAGCAGTAAAAAAGGATTTATATGGTAGTATATTTAGGCCATGAAAGGCTCAAATAACAATTACTAGCAAATATTAAATATACATGTGCAATGTGTATATATAAGTGTCCATGTAATTATGAGTCACCATCTTATTCAAGGTTAGGGAAAGAAAGTGAAGAATCTACATTGAAATCCTCCCTTCCTGCTGGTTTAGGAACAGCATCATGTCTGTGTTCAGGAGCACAGACCAGCTAAATAGACCATACATCTCCCAGCGTAGGCATGTGGTCCTTCCTGCACTGGAGCACAGTCCACCCAAGGGCCTCCCCCCACGAAAACAAGGCCTTGGGCTCAGGTCAGCCTTTATCCCTCATAACTAAGAAAACCAATTCCCGGAGAATTGGGAATCAGATAGATTCTTTTCAATATGGGAATACATGTATACAGACAACATTGTTCACCACTGCTGTCCCACAATAGAAACTTCTAAGTCTATAGAGGTTGAGCATCTCCAATTCAAAAGTGCAACGGAAGCCTGAAATGCTGCAGGGTCTCATCCCAATGTGATGACACCAGTGGAAAACGTCACAGAAGTAGTCCTTTTTTGTGTTTGTCAGTTGTGGGACTTGAACTCAGGGCCTGGGCGCTGTCCCCGAGCTAGTTTGCTCAAGGCTAGCGTTCTGCCACTTGGAGCCACAGCGCCACTTCCAGTTTTCTGTTGGCTAAACGGAGATGCGAGTTGGGGTTGCCCAGGCTGGCTTTGAACCATGATCCTCAGATCTCAGGCTCCTGAGTAAGCAGGATTACAGGCGTGAGCCACTTGTGCCTGGCTTGGAAGTGGCCTTGAGGCTGCACGTGCAGAGCCAGCACTCTAGGTGGGCTGTTTTACACTGTGGCTTTGAAGGGCTCATTCCTTGCGTCACCCCTGCCAGCTCCAGACGGAGGCTGCAGCGCTCAGGGCAGCCAACAGCCGGCAGTGGACTCTCCCCTCAGTGCCAGATCCTAGATGTGAGTTCTGAGAGGGCCAAGGCACCAGGCCAGGCCTCTTGAGTTCAGAGCCCCCATGTCAGGGAGCCCTCCGCCTACCCCTCAGCGGCTAAAGGAGCTGGACGTATGTGTGCAGGACTTACAGGTGCTGCTGCAGCTCCAACAGCACGGACTTCTCCAAGCTGGTCTCGTTTGAGATAATGAAATGAGGAAGTTCCATGTCTGGCAGGGGTTCCAGAGCTGACGCCCTGAGCAGGGCGGAGCCTCGGTCCCAGCCCCCCAGCTCCCCAGCTGAGGTAGGGCTGGAGGGCTCCTCCAGGGAAGGCTGCTCCTCATAGATCAGCAGGTTCCTGGATCTCACTGAGCACAGAACAAAGAAACAAGGTGTCAGCAGAAGGCCACAGGAGATGAGCAGGTCCTTGTACTCCCAAACCCCAGGGTTGTGACAGCAGGACAAGGAATGCCAGTTGGATCAGGCTTTGTGTAAAGGCTTCAGGGTTTCAGAGTTTCTGCACTGAAAAATTATACCAATTATATGGCACTAGAAAACACAATAACAACAACAAAAAAAAAAAAGGCAAATAAGCATGAAGCTAACCACTTACTTCGAGGTTACAACTCCACCCCTTACCCACCCATCATCACCTCAAGGGAAACAATTCGTGCAAAAGGAGAGACACATGAAGTGGGGTGGTCCAGACCCAGCTAAAAGAGGAATGAAGCATTCCCTCATGAGGAGGGCAATGAAAGCACAGGGCATTTTCAACAGGGGGGTTGGAAAGAAGACACAACGGCAAAGCCATCCTCTTTTGTTCTATTGGATGGTCACCTGGCAGGATGGTTCTGTAGCAAATTTTCTTAGAAACTATAATTCCACTGGCTTCCAACAACTAGGGATTTCCCTTTGGGGAAAAGACTTCCCCACAGGTGGTCTGGAAATTATTGTGTTGGAATTCCTGTCACATACCTGGCGGCGATACACCTGCCTGATACAGACTACTAATGCTCCAGAGTGGACACATGTTTCTACTTCAAACTCACTTCCTGCACGCCCCATGCTCGCTTAGCACAGGTGTGTATGCCTGCATGTCTCCTGACCCTCTGTCTCCTAAAGACTTAAGAGATCCTTGGTCTAGAGGAGAGTATTATGCATTTCTTATATAACACCCAAGTCCCCCAGTACTCTAACTCTTGGGCCTAATGTGTTCTAAGGCAGAGTCTTTAATTTCATTCTGTAAACTCTTATTATGGCAAACGCACAATTCCAAAAGTGGAGGCAGAAACGCAGGAATTTTCTTCAAATGTCACAGCGGACTCTGTGTTCTTTTTATCCTGCTCCCTCCCCAAAACCGCCTGCATCCCTTATCAGAACTCAAGAACAGGTGTCAGAATTCACCAAGGGACAGGAAGGACAGAATAGCTTGCCCATGGTGCTCTGGTGTGTGTATGGGGGGTGGGGGGCGGAGGAGGTCCTGGCGATTTTCCAGTGCTGGCCTAGCTTAGTGGGTGAGGGACACAGGGAAACAGTGTCAGGTGCCAATGGCTCACGCCTGGGATCCTAGCTACTTACAAGGCTGAGATAGGAGGACTGCAATTCAAAGTCACCCTGGGCAGAGTCTATGAGAATCTTCTCTCTAATTAACCAGCAAAAAGCCAGAAGGGGGGCTGGGGATATAGCCTAGTGGCAAGAGTGCCTGCCTCGGTATACCCGAGGCCCTAGGTTCGATTCCCCAGCACCACATATACAGAAAACGGCCAGAAGCGGTGCTGTGGCTCAAGTGGCAGAGTGCTAGCCTTGAGCGGGAAGAAGCTAGGGACAGTGCTTAGGCCCTGAGTCCAAGGCCCAGGACTGGCCAAAAAAAAAAAAAAAAAAAAAAAAAGCCAGAAGGGGTGGTATGGCTCAAGGGGTAGAGTGTCAGCTTTGAGGGAAAAAAGCTAAAGGACAGTGCTGACATGAGTTCAAGCCCCAGTGCTGACATGAGAGAGGGAGAGCAGGGAATGTGTGCCTTGCCCAGAGCCTGTCACATGCCAATGGAAAAACTCCACTTCTGCCATTTTTACAACCGACGTTCACATAAGACTCTTCAGAAAGCTGGGAGACCTTGATCCAGAGCTACAAACCAAGACACTTCTCAAGTGGTTGGGGGCTCTCTTACCAACAGAGGCTGCGTATGGCTTTGGTAAGGAGTGCTGGCTGGGCAGAGCCATCTTGGTAGCAGAAGGATAGGGTCCATAGCCTTGAAAGAAGCTGCCAAATGCAACGGCGAAGCACAGCACAACAACCTGGAGAGGGGGAGGGGGGGAGGACACCGGAGTCGTGAGGCCCAGGTTCTGTAAGGTGGAGCTGTAGACCGCCAACCCCCAAGATAGCCACGGAGATGGAGCTGTGCGTTAGGAGACAAAATGCACTCTGTGGTCGCACGCATCCGGAGGTATCCAGAGAAACAGCCTGGGAGCAGGCTGCAGGGCCCCACGCAGCCGCAGAACACTTGGCCGTCACTAGGTGGGAGACCCTGGGGGACAAGGCACTGGCCAGGGGCAAATTACTGAATCATTCTTCTGGGACACTTACCATAAGGCAGGTGCCAGTCTGCGTGCCTGCCAACTTGCAGGTGCGAGAAACCTTCCCCATCACCAGAGTCTGAAGCTTCTGGAGTTGCTGAAGGAGAGTCCTGCCAATGGAGATAAGGAAAGGTCAGAATAGGACATGCGAGATGGCCTCCCTTTGCTGACCCTCCACACAGGACGTAGAAGGTGACTGGAAGCAGTTCCCTCGGGGGAAGAAAGTATCCATAGAGCTCACTGGAGCTCAGAGTCAGCCTCAGTAACTTCTTAACAGCTTGCCCTGTTCTTGTACTGCTCTGAACAAGAGGAGAGTGCTCCAAATGACCCAATAGGCTGCAATGTGTTCATTTACCGCCTCTGAGAAGAGACACAAGGTTACATGCTGGCTGGATGTGGGACGCTGGATCTGTTCTGCAAGTTCATAGCCTGCCCCAACTCCTCCGTTGGTTGCAATCTAATCCCCAGTGTGATGGTAGCAGTGGTGGCTTTGGGAGGTGACTAGATGAGGAGGGTGGGGCCCTCATGATTGGGATTAGTGCCCTCATAAGGGGCTGCAAAACCAGTTTTTCCCTTCTATCATGTGAGGACAGAGGTAGAAGGAACTTCCTGTGAAGCTGGAAACAGCTTTGATCTCCCCAGGTACCAAAGCTGCCAGCACCTTGATCTTGGGACTTTCCAGTCTCTAGACCCATGAGAAATAAACTCCTACTGTTCATAAGCTGTTTGGTCTCTGATGTTTTCCTATGGCAGTCTGAAAAACCTGGAGATGGTGGTGATTAAAGGAAACTTAGGAGAGGAACATGGATGAAGACTTAAAGGGAAAAAAAGCAAAGAAGAAAGGGACATGAACAGCAGAGAACACGTGAAGGAGGAGGTAGAGGTGGTAGCTATGACTGAAAATGACAACACCATCATCACAGAAAAACAGACATTCACCCAGCACATAGATGATGGAGACAGAGAGAGAAAGAGGGACAGACAGACAGACAGACAACACACAGGAATGAATCACCCAAACACAGGAGACTGACAGCATTGCACCTAAGATATAAATATAGAGAGAATTGGAATCTTGGAAATCCAATATTTGAAACACAATGATCTTTCTCTAGGAAAGGACAGAAAACAGTAGAAACACACAAATTAGTTTCCCTTCTAAGTTGGATAATTAAACAATTAAAAGGGAAAGTTTTAAGGCCCAGGATGACAGCCTATGTTCTATGTGACATCAGACACAGAAAGAACAGAGGCAAAACTCGATGTCAATCCATCTGACAGCAAGGCCAAGGGGTTTCCAGGAGTCTGACAACACGCCCTAGCTCATGAGAGCATCGTGGAGGAATTCTGCAAAAGCATTATGTAAAGAGCCGAAGCCACTCCTCACCCTCATCTCTTCTGCAAAGTAGAAAGAGTTTATGAGCAGATGCTGTTTCCTGAGTTCCAGCGATTATCAGAAAATCAATCTAGTGACGTCATGAGAGAGCCACATCTGCTAGAAAACACTAGCAAATCACTTGTTAGCACAACTCTGGCCTTTCATCGCTGACTTGTTTCTTGTCACTCCGTCCCCTCAAGAGTTCTCAAAGGCAGCAAATGCAAGCAGGTTTTTCCAGGGTTTGCAACTTCTCCCCTGGCAAATACAAATGCAGTAAATTCTCCATTTAAGCAAATGAAGAGCAGGGCGGCCTTAAGAATGATTTTGCCTTGAGTGGTTTTAAAAGGGTAAGAATGGAGAATTCCAGAAGCCCTTGGCACAGACAGTGGGAGCCTACTGTATTCATAAACCCTGGTGTGGGCCCAACCAGGCCACAGTTCTTCCTTGGAATAATTTTAAGGAAGTAGAATCTTTCATCACACTAATCTATATCATTAATTTAATTTGTTTAAGGTGGGAAGTCTTTTTGTGTGTTCAGTTGTGCAATTAATTCTTTTGTTTCTGATTATATAGAAGTATGATCACATGTAGTTTAAACGATTTATGTTTGCATATATATAAAGTAGGATAGGTTTTGAAAGCATTCCATATGTCATTCAAAGCTGAGAAATAACGATGGCATGACTATATTAAATTCTGCTTAAAGAAAAATGTTTATAGGAGAGATTGGGAAGATCACTGGAGGAGGTAATCAAGGAGCATTGTACTTGTGAATTGATTAAAGCCTTCGTACAATTACTTATAGATAAACAATTATTTCAAGTTTCCAACCAAATGGTCCTATGATGCGGTGTGGTTATTCCCCCAGGTCCAACATTTTTTCTCTTCTCTCAGGATTTCTCTACAACACTTCACTTCACCCCTCCCCATCAGCATGGTGCTCGTGTGTGTGTGTGTGTGTGTGTGTGTGAGAGAGAGAGAGAGAGAGAGAGAGAGAGAGAGAAAGAGAAAGAGAAAGAGAAAGAGAAAGAGAGACAGAGACAGAGAGAGACAGAGAGACAGTCCCGGGGTTTGAACTCAGAGCCTAGGTGCTGTCACTGAGCTATCTGCTCAAGCATTGCACCGTTGGAGTCACAGGTTCACTTTGAGCTTTTTCATGGTTAACTGGAGATAAGAGTCTCATGAATATTCCTGCTTGGGCTGGCTTCAAACTGGGATCCTCAGATCTCAGCTTCCTAAGTAGCTAGGATCACAGGCGTGAGCCACTGGTCCCCGGTGCATGGCACCCTTTTAACACTGAAAGCTGAATCATCAAGCCCAGAGACTTCCTGAGTAACATCTATTCTCACAGAACTGAGATTACACTTGTTCATCCCAGACTGGACTGACCACATGTGGGATTCCAGCTCACCCCCACCCAAGCCCTTACTTGGTTCTGTCAGCTGATATCTCTGGAGGTCCCAGGACAGACACAGGTGAGTACCCAGATCAGATCCTATGGCTCACATGCTAGTCATCTTCCATGCTATCAATTCTAAGCTGCCGGTTAAGCTATGGCAAGAGTCCTCTCTCCTTCCTTGGTCTGCCAAACAGCCACTCCTTCATGTGATAACTGTGACTTTTGCGGGGCATCTCAGCTCTGCACTGGACACTCCTGCTGCTTGGGTACTGCTGGTCTCAGCGTGCTGAAACTCAGCTGTCTTTGGCTGGGGACCTCTTTCCATCCATCCTTCAGTTAGATGGTTTTTGTTTTTTTTTTTCCAGATGTTACCTTTGCTCCAAAGTCTTAAGGTGATTTGGCAGTGAAATCATCCTTTCTATTCTATTTTTTTTAAACCAATAGTCCCTGTTGACCAGCAAACATTTCAAACTTCCTCTCTGCCCATCTCTGGCTCCTTGCCTGGTCTAATTTAAAGTGAGAAATGCTGAGAAAACAAATTGCATGCAGTACTTGGCTTCTGCCTTCTCTTCTGATTTCTGGGGAGATGGTTGGGCCAGTTCTCCACTCCCTACCATCCCAGAAGGCACTTCGGTCTCTCTGGAGAAGAGACCCCCCCCCCCCCCGCCCCAGGCAGGTCAGTCACTCCTCAAGCCCACTAATGGGATGCCTGAGGTGCAGATAAGACCCATCCCCTGCCCCACTCCGCTACAGGTGCAACGTGCTACAGGATTGGAACCATTTTCCTACTGGAGACAGCAGGAAAGGCTCTGTGTGCACTAATGCAGAGTGCTTTGCTTGGCATTTGTACGCACAGCTTTCGCAAACTCGGATGATTATGTGCTGATTCCGCTGCAAATGAAAAATAGTCATCTAATGGTACTTGATTTCTCACAGCTTATAATCCAGCTCTTTGAGATGAGCAAACACGTAGTTTTAAAATACGTATTTTGGAGCTGGGGATTTGGGTGGAATGCCACAGTGATTGATAATGGGCTGTTTGCTGGGTGTTTGCGTGCTTGGGTTGGTGAAGGTAAAATGAACTCATGGTGGAAATGAAAACACTCAGGCTCAACAAGCAGCACCTCCAGAGTCAAGTGGGTCTCTCTGTGTCCTGTGGAGGAGTGGGTAAGCTCTCTGCACCCAGCCTTCCATAGGCTGTACCTTTTCCAGATGGTACCAGTCCCCTGGTACCTTGGCTCCAGAGTCTTAAGGTGTTTTGCCATTGAAACAACTCTTTCATTTTTGTTTTTAACCAACAGTCTCTGTTTACTAGCAAATATGCCACACTTCACTGCCCATCCCAGCTCTATGCCTGGTCTGTAGAGTGTGGACTCGAAAGTCGCCTTGTGCAGTAATTTTAATTTAAGGAAGTGAAATCATTCATCCCATTAATTAATGAAGAAAGATACCCTGCTGTGCAAAATATAGGAAGAAGGACCATTTAAGTCTGACCTTCTACCCGTGTTTAAATGGGTTCTTATGATCAAATACAATTTGGGAAATACATATATATTCAAAATCCCATAAAATTAACAATGATTGAGTTCTAGGAATTAAATATACATGTGTGTACATGTACATACACACACACATATGCCATTACCAGGACTTGAACTCAAGGTCTTGCACTCTTGATGAGCTTTTTCACTTACAGCTGGTATTCTACCACTTGAGCCACACCTCCACTTCTATTTGTCCCCTGGTTTAGTAGAGTTAATAGTCTCCTGGTTTACCTGCCTGGGCTAGTTCTGAACTGAGATCCTCAGATCTCAGTCTCCTGAGTAGCTAGGGTTACAGATGTGACCCACTAGCCCCCAGCTAGGAACTGCATATGTTAAAACACTAAACAATTGCCTCAGAGGCACAGAACTGCTAAGTAGAAGACATATACTCCAACATGACCTAGCACAATAATCTAATACAACGAGTAACCAAATACTTCTTAAATAGATTATTTTCTCAAATCCAGACACAAGAACATTATATGATCTATAGCTCAGTGGAGAGATATCTAATGCTCATCATTAGATATGAAAATGTGACCATTAAAAAGGTCCAAAGCACAGTAAGAGAAGCTACCTAAACACACAGGCTCATAATGAGCCATAACTACATCCCGTCCAATGACAATGAGACGGAGCTTACAAAGTTGTAGTGAGAAGACAAATAAAAACCATAAGGATTGATACCTCTTCGATATACCAAAGAAACAACGCAGGTGATAAACAAACGAGTCTGGAATGCTCCCCTGCCCTACTTCAGGTGTCAGAAGTCAAACCCAGGCTTGATTTTGAAAAAATAGAAAGGATAATACCTGTCTATCAGATGCCAAAAAAAAAAAAGTGGATGAGATGGCATGGAGGCCTGATCAGCTAGGGTACAGACAAACAGGATACAAGATGGACCCCGAAGGCATAGTGACCTGAGTCAGGACCTCAGTACTATTGCTAAGTGCTCCTAATCAAGTGAGACCAATTCTGAGAAAAAAAGTTAGTTTCCTTGCCCACATCAGTTTTCAGAATCACGGGAGAACTGCTCCTTCTGGGACACCGCACTTTGCGACACACACACACACACACACACACACACACACACACACACACTTCATGTCTCTTCTCTGATGACAGATAAGGTAAGCTCTCTCCACTGGGAAGCCCATGACCTCCAACCTCTGTGGTGTGGTAC
This sequence comes from Perognathus longimembris pacificus, assembly GCF_023159225.1. Taxonomy (NCBI): domain Eukaryota; kingdom Metazoa; phylum Chordata; class Mammalia; order Rodentia; family Heteromyidae; genus Perognathus; species Perognathus longimembris. The sequence goes on from NC_063162.1 coordinate 142,053,246, forward strand.
TTTCTCTGATGTCCCTGGGACAGCTGTCACCTCCTGCAGTATTGGAAACATGGAGGAGAGCCACCACCTGGCTTGCATGAAAGGCAGGATGAAGAAAAGACAGCCATTTAATAAAATGGTACATTATTTTAAAACTAAAGCTCTTCCCAGCACTGGTGGCTCACGCGTGTAATCCTAGCCACTCACGAGGCTGAGATGTGAGGATTGCAGCTTGAAGCCAGTCCACACAGGAAAGTTCATGAGGCTCTTATTGCCAATGAACCATCAAAAAGCCAGAAGTGGAGCTGTGGCCTCAGTAGTAGAATGCCATCCTTGAGCAGAAATTTTAAGAAAGAGAGGCCCTGGCTCTGAGTTCAAGCCCCACTATGGGCTCAAAACAAAACACAACAAACATACAAACAAAATTCTGAAAAGTCAAGCACAGGCCAGATCTAACAGTGTCTTGATAGTTCAGTATCCATTTCTTCTTTCTTACTGTTTTTTTTTAATCATCAGTGATCATGGCTAATTATGGCTTAATGAATTCCTGAGCTTCTGGGAGCAAGGTCTTAATTTAGAGAAAGGCATACTCTTATAGCATGCACTTAACTGGGCCAACAGATTTTTTTCACAAAGTGTTAAAACTGCAGTGTCCAACACTTGATTGAAAATGTGGACTGTGTCCTATGGTGAAATGTAAAAATAAATGTAGTGGCTAACCTCATATAGCTCCTTGCAAAAGAGCAGCCGAAGGTAGCTGCTAGCCATGCCCCAAATAAAGTCTCACCCTGTATCTTGTGAGGCATATCAAAGGAAATTGTAAAACATTCGAAAGCATCCAGGAGTAAGAGACACAATCTTGCAGCAACTGGGAGCTACATCAGCAGCCTCCTGTGTGACCTTCAGGTCTGGTTTCATTTTGCTTTCTGTCATTTCCTTTGTTTACTAGGGGGAGAGGGAGAAAGTCATACCACTGTTGTAGGTGAGGCTGAGCATTCACGAGTCTAATTCTCTACTGGAGTCAGAAACCAGGTTCTAGGAAAAAGGTAACAAACTATGGTTTCCAGTTCCTCGAGGTGCTGGGAACTTCTTCTCCAACCTTCTCTGTATACGTCTCTATGGTCAAATCGTTTTGTTTAATAAGACTTTTATTAGCATACTTTAGTTTCATGTTCATTGACATCCCCACACACGCATACAATGAATATCACCAACATCACCCCTTCAACCACTTCCCTACTCTCCCTCCTCACTTCTTAAGACAATTTCACCCAGTCTCATTACTCTATTTTCAGACCATAGTCACCCACCCCACTTCCCAGCAAACCCAACAACACAGCCTGTTTCTCTATCAAATCTTGTAACACAGCTTCCTTAAAAGGGAACGTGATGGGAGACATTGTATGTGTGTGTACACGTTCGTGTGTGTTCATGTGTATACAGGCCCCTTTCTGGGTTCATCAGCCTCCTTCAGACATGAAGGAACTTTCCACACCCTCACGGGAATACCTAGAAGATTAATAACAATTCTCAAATGCCAGATCATGAGCCCTGAGCAAGTTGTGAAATCAGCTGGGCTGTGCTTGGTGGAGAGAGCCCATGAGGCCCCATCAGCCCCTGCAGTCTCTAGGCTAGCCGTGGCTGTAGACTCCCACAATGCACTGGCACAGACAGACTATCGCAGGCTGCGGCCTGTCTGCCTTGTCTTCCCATCCTTGTGTGGGGCTCTGGCCGTCACCCCAGGGGAGGGAGGGAAGGATGGAGGAAGGGAGGGAGGGAGGAAGGGAGGGTCAGGCCCTGCAGAGACCTCAGCTGACCACGCCAAGACAGAAAGGTCCTGTCTGCGCTTTCTCAGGGCCCTTCTCAGGGTGGCTTCTGAGCTGGTAACCTGGACAGAGGAAGTAATAGCTCCCCATGACTTGAAAAACATGCTATTTACTACTTGCTGCACACGGAGCGGGTTCTTCCAAGCCCAGGGGTCCTTCGCGGCATCTCAGAGCCCCGGTGAGCACCCACTCACCCCATCCTGGACCACGGTGGGCTGAGAACAGGTGCAAACACGCTCTACTCCCCCCGGCCTGCTGTGCCACCAGAGGCAGTCTTCTGTCTTGACTGGGGAATCTGTCTTCTCTATCTTCCACAATAAGGCCACGTGAAATCCCAGGCCTCACATACCTCCCTACGCAGCCCTTCCTGTCTGTGACCACCCATTGGATCTGGGTACCTGCTGGTCACTCTGTGTACCCTTCAGAAAAGAGACTTGGGGTAGAAGTTCACACAGACCCTGGAAATGGGGCTAAGGCTCTTTGGTCCAAGAATTCTGGGATTCCAAGTACAGGGAATGATCTAGAAGGGGAGAGCTCTCTCCAAACATGGCTCTTTGGCTCTGCAGACCATTCATCCCACGGAGAGGGTGTGGCCAGAGGCTCTCACACACCGAGGGCCTGTCCAGCCCGGGCCCTCTCATCCACATCCAATGTCGCCCCTTGTGAGATGAAGGGAGGGGCTACAGACACAGGAGAAATGCAACATCTGAATTCTATCCCACAGCCTCCCTTTAAATGTCCAGGAAGACTTCAACCACGCCGGGCCTCAGCCTCTCCTCCCTTACCTAAGATGTTCTCTAAAGTCCATGTCAAGTCTCAGTCCCCATGCTCCTACCCATCGGGCTGGGGGGAGGGCAGCTGGCTTCCCAGCCCCGTAGAGGCAGGACAGCAAAGCAGGGTACACACAAGAGGCACACACACCGAAAAACGGATGGGTTGGATACACCATGTGCCTCACTTAGGAAGAAGAAAAGGCTAAAAGGGAGATGTCTCCAAGAGCTCAGAGCGGTCGGTCAGCAGTGAGCTTAGCAGAAGGGAAAGGACGCCCTGGGAAGCCCACCGCAGCCGCCTGGATGGTGGGAAGTGCCGACCGACTTCCCACGGGAGCTCAGGAGGAAGGACCTTCGGGAGACCCTCTCACCTCTCTCTCTCGCATCTTAATGGCTCATCTTAGCAAAGGAAGCAGGAAAGTGTGTTCACACTGTAAGCTCTGCTCCCAGAGGCGCTTGGAAGAAAGCCGGAGGAAGCGGGGTGACGAGGCTAGCCCCACCTTGTTCCTTTCCAGCATCCTGGGCTCAGACAAAAGAAGCTTTTCCAATCAGACGCTAGACGCTTACTAAGTCCAGTGCAAAACCAAGACTCAACTCATTGCGTGAGCATGGCCATTCGTCTGGGGAGATGGAAAAGGCCATGCAGGCCACACTCTAGTCGTCTCGGGCTGGGAAAATGCCCAACACTACCATTTCCCCTTCGTGTGGTCAGTGATGAAATGCTGCCCAATTGTCTTTCCTGCTCTAGGAAACAATGGCACCCAAGGTCTCCCACCCACTTCTGTGACCCAGGGTCCTGTCCACATATTGCAGTCATTTCTATTTTTGTCCAGCTGTGTCCAGAGAATAATAACGTGGGAGGCCTGGAAAGAAGCACCCACACAGCTGTGTGTGTGTGTGTTCAGCCCAGCCCTGTGCTTAGTTCAAACAATGTATGATTGAATCCGACAATGAATACACATTCACGTGTCTCCCTTTACCCCACACCCCAGCCACCAGGCACCAGCCAGCCAGCTTCAGGGCAGCGGAGCCTGAGGGTTTATTTACCCTGCAGTCATTCTAGTCATTGTGGTGTCCTCCAAGCAAGGAGAAGAACCCCACAAGAAGCAGGAGACAGGCATGAGAGGAGAAGGAAGGGCTGGGGGCACGTGACCTGCTTCTACTCATTTGCTCCCAAGCGGAGGTCATGAGCAGTCGCTGGTCTTAGACATGATGACCCTAGGTGCAATCATCCACGGGAAGACTGCGGCCAATCTTCCCACCAAGTGTCAGCCATGACACTTCTCCCATCAGGAGAAGTGAGTCTGAAGACCAAGAAGTGAGTGTGGAATACTGTAGGATGAGTAAGTTCTGTGGATCTAATGTACAGCAAGCGGCTACAATGACTGATGCTGCATGCATCCTTGGGCCAAGCAGTAAATCGTAAGCACTGGGAGAGAGGGAGGGGCGGGAGGTGGTTGGGTATGTTAATTCATTTGACTGTGGTAATCACTTTACATAGTTCAAATCATAACACTATACACTGTAAATAAAATAGGACTTTTACCTGTCAAGTACACCTCAGTAAAACTGTGCACAAAGAAAAACACATGTGAAACAGACAAACAAAAACTCTTTCCCTGTTTTTATTTGTTTTGTTTTTGGGTCCTAGGGCTTGAACTTGGGGCCCAGGCACTAACCCTGAACTTAGTACTCTACCACATTGAGCCATAGCACCGCTTCCAGTTTTCTGGTGATGAATGGGAGATAATAGTCTCACAGACTTTGCTGCCCAGGTTGGCTTCCTCAGATCTCAGCCTCCTGAGTAGCTAGGATTATAGGTGTGAACCACCACTACCTGGTGCCTTCCCCCGCCTTAATAGCTGATGCCAGAACTGGCTTTAAATTTTTTTAATGGGCATATATTATATGTGCATCTTAAGTTAAAAAAAAATATATATATATATAACAACTGGGACTGCATCAAACTCAAGTGTCCATACAGCTAAAGAACTAATAGAATCAAGTAGTAGCCTAGGTATTATGGAAACTATTTATAAACCATACAAACTACAAGCAATTAACAAGTAAAATATGTAAGAAACTCACACAACTCTACAGTAAAAAATTAAAATAAAAACGTGGGCAAAGGACCCAAAGAGACAAGATATAAAAACCTTGAATAAGTACATGACAACGCACCCAACATCACTAATCATCAGAGAAATACAAATCAAAATTTTTAACATCCTCTCACACCTGTTAGGACAGATTTGATCAGAGACAAAATACAAGGTGTTCTCAAAGGTGAGGAGAAGAGAATCTTCGACCACTATTAATATATAAGTGGCTACAACCATTATGCAAAAAAACCCAAAATGAGCAAATATGAAGGCTCCCCAGAAAATCAAAAACAGAATTACTACTGCAGCCAGTGAACCTACTAGGTAACATGTATGTATGTATGTATGTGTATTTATGTATATGCGAATATATATACACCCATACACACATACATATATACCCAAAGGAAATAAAATCTGCATCCTGTAGAGCTATCTTACCTTCAAATTCATTAACAAAAGAAAAGTTTAATTTGGGAAAATGTTCCTCTAAGAGATGAAGAAGGTATGACTTCATTTTCTATTTCTAAAACCCTTCAAGACTGATCTGCCTGCATTTACTGAAGAATTGCTGGTAGTCAGAAAGCCAGTATTCCTGTAGCTCCTGACAGAAGAGGAGTCCATGAAGAATTGATACCAGAAAGCAAAAGTGAAGAAGAAGCCAATGTAGTTTACAGTGAATACATGAGCACTGCAGTGCTAAATGGCACCCCAGGAGTCTGGGACAATAGAGTATGCGGTCACAGAGTCAGTTCTTTACTAGAAAACAGGCAAAAATACAGGAGAAATTCTCTAGGATAAAGTAATGAGTGCTATCAACTAGTTTGAACATATAGATTTACACACACACACAATTTAAGCCAACACAGGACAATAAAAATTCTCCAGACAGTCAAAGAATAAACAATAAGACACCGCACCGTCAGCTAGAGAGCAGGGAGGCTCTATTCCCAGGCCAGGTGGCCTTCTGGGCCCTCCTCTCTCACAAGTACCCTCTAGGCTCCACCACGGGCCCCGCTGTGTCTCTGCTGCCCCTGTGTGGCCGTGGGCAGCCTTGGCAGCAGAGCTTCTCGTCAAAAATCAAGCCTGGACACAAGCTAGATTATTTTCATGATTTCCTCTTCTCCTTTACCCCAATTCACAGCCAGGACTTTTCTACTTATAAACATAGGGTTTCCACCGCTGTAAGTGTCAGGGTAGGTTTTAGGGACGCCCCTCTGCACAGGATTCTCTGGCCCCTACTCCAAAGAACGAGAAAAGCCCCGGGAAACCTGCCCACGCGGCAATCAAGGATAAAGTGGAGACGGCGCTTCAGGGGACCAATGTCCAAAGGCGAGCAGTGCAACCAGAACCCACACAGGAGATCCAATATTCCCACCCACCAGAGTTCAACTTCATCATTCCTTAGCCAGCTGTTTCAACAACAGACAGTGGAGATTCAGGAAGGGCGTCAATTGCATTGTCACTAATTATTAATTAGCATTTTCCTACTTTTACCCCCAATCCATTTTTTTTTTCTCAAATTTTTATTTTCAAACTGACGTACAGAGAGGTTACAGTATCATACGTTGGGTGTTGGATACATTTCTTGTACTGTTTGTTGCCTTGTCCCTCATGCCCCCTTCCCTCCCCCCCTTCCCTCCCCCCCCCCAATCCATTTTTTTGCTTCTTGATTTATCAGACCTGTAACAATAAGGGTGACAGGATTCTTTGACTAATAAACATTTTTAATTTTCTGAGCACTACATATGCATATTAACACTTGTTCTGGGTGGACTCTACAACAGCTACTCTCTTACCCCACCCTGTAACCTCTTGCCTACGGCCCTGGGTTCCATCCGCACGTGCTCCTCCTGTATGGAGATGCCTGAGCTTAAAGAGCTCCAGCTCCTGCTCTGTAATCCTGGGCAAGCCAGGGAATGGCTCCCAGTCTCCGCTGCCTCTTTCACTGTGGGGATAATGACAGCCCCGGCTCACCGGGCTGAGTGAGTTAACGCTGTCTGCTCAGTGTCCACCAGCAGGGGGCGTGGCGCACGTGCTCCAAGAACCCTGAACTCAGCCCCACAGTTTCTCCAGACTGGCTTGAAATGTAATTCCTTACTCCTTTGGGAGTCCTTCCTTCCCTCCTCCCCTCCCTACCCCTCTCCCTCCTCTTCCTAAAGACTCATGAATACAAGGCAGGAAAAACGAATAGCGTGTGTTCACATGAGAACAGGTGTTGACTGTGCATACGTGCACATACGTGTGCACACATGTGCCGGGGTGGCCCAAGGAGCACAGGTAGGTGGAACGCAGACATCCCGTCCACCGAGACACAGCCCCACCCTTGAGTTTTCCTTCTCTCTCTGCCAACCCCCATCCCCACCCCCCACCCCACCCCCCCACCCCCCCCCCCCCCCCGCCACCAGCAGGCTCCATCAGCCATCAGCACAGGGATACCCACCTGTTGGTGTTCTCCAGAACCTCCACCTTCTTCCGAAGCTCCAGGTTCTCAGTGGAACAAGACTCCACCCTACAAAGGAGGGGAGAAGAGCGGTCATCCCTCGCCCAGCTGGGGCTCAGGTGCAGGTCAGTGTCAGGAAGGAAGGGAGTGGACAGACGGAATTGGAAAGAGGGATGAAAAGATGAAACAATGGGGAGGTAGCATGACCTCAGGAAGGGAAGGGGACTCGGGGTGGTCAGAGGCATGAAGCTCTGCTTCTCAGTTCTTCCCTACTGTTCTCATTCTCCTTCTCGGCTTCATGGGGATCTGGAGCTATAGGTGGTGGCTACAAAGCCATGGGTGTGCATTGGAGGACAACACGGAACCCAGAACAAAGAATGGTGATGAGCTCACACACCTAGCAGAGGCAGAAAAGAGATCTTCATAGCAATATTCGGCCCTGGTTGCCTTTATAAAATGATGGGGTAGAATGGGGCGATATTAATACTAAATAATCAGTACCTAAAACTCGTGCTAGACACACTCACATTTCATAGAAACATCTAGAATCATTTGGGACCCACCAACTACTCTTTTCCTCTGGGTCTGGGGCTTCCTTCCCATTTGAAATTATATTAGCCTGTCAGCTGGAGAAATACTTTCCTTCTCAAGCTAATAACAATTGTATTGGGTTCATATTTTTCAAACAAGCCTCCTGGCAGTCCAGGCTTTTCAGAAAATCAAAGCATGCCTTTGAGTGTTCTTTTTGCCAAAAGCTCCTCTCGGGCAGCATGAGTTACGGTCAGAATGGATAGCGCATAAACTCCTGTGTGCACTCTCTGGCTGACCAGAACCTGCACAGCCCCCTGGGGCACAGCGGAAGCGGCGTGCCTCCTCCGTGAAGTTTCGAGAATGTCAATATTTGTGCTTGCTTGAAAGAAATCCTCCACAGACAGCAATGGACTCCTTGGCTGATCCTGTGGTTCAAATGTCTGAGGCAGCTGTTTTCTTTCTTGCTATTGTTATAACCATCCCTCCAAATGACCACTAGGTGGCAGGCAAAGCACAGCGATTCCCATGCAGGCTGGGGAGGTGGTGGGGGTCCCACCCGCAGACCTAGCACCCACTTCCCAATCAGCTCAGCCAGGGTCAGCAAGCTTACTTTTTCTCCAAGCTGTCCATGTATTCTTTCTTCTTTCTTCTGCTCTCCTGGGCAGAAATCTGAGAAACAAGGAAGAGAAGGAGATGAACTGGCAGGAGGCAGTTGGCATAGAAATCAGCAAGGCCTGCTCAGGGCTGTGCCCACTTCCGGCGTGTTTAACTTGTCAGCTCATCCAGCTGTGTGCCGGGCTCCGTCAGCTCTGGCCTGGGGAAAGGGTACGGCCCAGAAGCTCCAACAAACGTGTGGGTCACAAACCTGATGTACAACCTCTGAAACATGAGGGCCCTCTAGACCGAAGATGGCTCCGTCTAGATAAAATAAGCCACTGGGCACGGACAGACACACTCTGCTGGCTCTGCACGTGGATGAAGAGGAGGAATGACCTGACTTGCTCTCGCCTTTGGCTGCCTTTGCCTCTCCCCTCTTGCTTTCCCGCAGTCCTGCTCAACCCTGCAGGGATGGCGACTAAACAATGGCTGAGCCCAGAGAGAGAGATCAGATGACAAGAGACTTTTTTCCATTGAAGGAAGGAAGGAAGGAAGGAAGGAAGGAAGGAAGGAAGGAAGGAAGGAAGGAAGGGGGAGGGAGGGAAAGCAGAAGGGGAGGGAGGGAGAGAGGGATGGGGGAGAGAGAGAAAGAGAAAGAGAGAGAGAGAGAAAGAGAGAGAGAGAGAGAGAGAGAGAGAGAGAGAGAGAGAGGAAGGAATCTGGCTAGGAGCTGGTGGCTCACATCTGTGATCCTAGCTACTCAGGAAACTGAGACCCAAGGGATCATAGTTCAAAGCTAGCCCTGGCAGAAAAGTCCATGAGACTCTAGCTCCAAAATAATCAACAAAAGGCAGGGCTGAAGGAGTGGCTCGAGTGATAGAGCACCAGTCAAGCAAGCAAGACAAGTAAGCATCATGAAGCCCTGAATTCTAAACCTCAGTGCCACCCTCCCTCAAAATAAACCTGGCCAGGAATGGGCCTTGGCTGTCTAGCAAGCATGAGACCCTGAGTTCAAAACCCTAGCACCAATACTACCAAAAACAAAATCAAATAAATATTTCTAAAGCATATATATATATATATACATACATTATATATTTATATACTAAAGAAAAATTTTATGTACATCATAAATGTGAAACTTTAAAGGGCAGAGATTTTGAAACATGAGCATAAATGGAGGACCTACCCCTGAATGGGTCATTGGGCAGCTAGGGGTAAGCATGCGGTGAGAGTCCAGGACCCCAAAGGATGGAAGGAGCTGGAGGAAGACAAGGTGGGCGGGGGGGGGGGGGTGCCCCTCCTCTGGCTGGGTCTGGATCTTCATCATGGACAGGATCGTGACGGCCAGGGCTGGCTCTTGGGAAGGGAGGAAGAACCCCAGGACCGGATCCTTCCCACCGCCCCACAGAAGTGCCTTGACACGAATGGCTTACCTTGTTCTTGATTTTCCTCCGGATCTTCTTCAGGGCCTTCTCCTCTGACTTTGTCAGGGGCAGTTTGGTGGGGATGGGGTAGCCCTCCGCAATCAGGGTCCTCTTCTCCTCCTCCGTCAGGACGAGTGGACCGGATCCCTGGAGTTTCTGGGTAGACCACGGAGCAGAACTAGGTCACAGGGTCACGGGGAGCCAGCATGCTCAAGCGCTACCCCAGGACTGTGGTGAGAACCTGTGCTAGCGTCTCACTGACAGCGCAGAGAAGGGCATCCCTGCTCTCCAGGTGGACACGGGCCCCCCCCCCAAATGCAGAGACTCAGAGAAGCTGCATTCATGGGGACTGTGTAACCCAAGAATTCTAACTGGGCAGGAAGGCTGAGGAGGCCCCCTATTCTACTCGCTCTCATTTCTAACCTAAAACCATAAGCTAGGCACCGGTACCTCACATCTCTTATTCTAGCTACTCAGGAGGCTGAGATTTAAGGATCTCGGTTCAAACCCAGCCTGAGCAAACAAATTTATGAGACTTTTATCTCCAATTAACTGGGGGAGGTGGGGGAAGTCAGAAGTGGAGGTATAGCTCTAGAGGCAGCACTAGTCTTGAGTGAAAAAGCTCTAGAACAGCACCTGGGCCCTGAATTCAAGCCCTAGTATCCACACTATAAAAAGAAAATCAAAACACAGACTTCCTATCCCCTCTCCCTGGAGACTCTGGCATAGGAGTGATGTAAGATCCAGTTGGGAGCTTAGCATTGTGCAAAAGCCTTAATGTTGTATTTCTGAAAATGTCATTGTATAACATCTGTCCACACCAGGATTCCTGCTCACCTCCTCTTCTAGCTAAAAGGCTGGACAGCCCAGAGAAACACTTGCAGACCATTTCCACAGCCGTCCTAGGCTGTCCATTGGCAGTGAAGGTGAGAACTCATCTCATTGAGCCCAGAATGGAATGACCCAGGTGTATGAGGCACACCATCTGTCACTATTTCATCCTATACCATACTCAATGAAGGCTCCGCCTCTCAAGTGGCACCTGATCCTGACCCTGAGGCTGAACTGATACCCAAGAAAGGATGAGAGAAAGTCGATGGTAACTGAAAGGTGCATGAAAATGGGAGGTATTGAAAATGGGAGTTAAGGGGCTGACAGAAGGCTTAGGGTTGGAGTTGAGACTTGAATTTGGGCATTCTGAAAGAATGGGGAATGGGTTGCCCTCCAAGAAAACAGCCAAACTACATTCTAAAGGCAATTACAGATGCTTTGGTTGGAAAGGAGCTCTTGACACAGTATGGGTTTTAGTACTGAGTGGAGGTACGAAAATCTACAGGTAGGTAGACCCAGGAGAACATGCGTGGGCATGAGATGGGAAGGATTTCCTCCATAAATTGATAGTATGGATTGACCCATGGAAGGCACACAAAGGCAGATGCTAAAATCCATTTTGGCAATTTAGGGGGCTGAAGATTAGATGAGAATGTTGGAAAGGGTGACAATGACCAAGACACAGTGCATTCATAAACTGCTTTGTTAAATGCCCATCTCCTTGGTGCCATTACTTAAAGATAATGATAAACATGTAAATAAAATACTATTTTATTTACTCCCCTTTCCCCACAAAAAAATGGTTGGGCTCATGTCTGGCACTGCTAATCTGCTCCTTCCTATGATCCTCGCTGTCATCTGAGGATTACCTGTTGAGCCGCCCCTGGCAGACAAACCTGGGACACTCATCTCCATATAACACTGGAGGGGGAAACGTGGCTCAAGAGGTAGCATGCCAGCTTGGAGAGTAGAACCCAAGCAACAGTGTAAGGCCCTGAGTTCAAGGCCCAGTACCAGCCCATCACTCTACACTTAAAAAAATTAAGTTATGTATTTAAAAAATTAAACGAAGTATTTGAGCTTTATGCATCCAAGAACTTAATCTCAGAGATGTTGACATTCTTCAAGATTGTTGATCTAAAATAGGAAAGGCATTTCCTAGGGCATGCCGTAAGAACCCAAACTATTTAATAGTAAATATTTATGGTATCATTCTGCAGGGGGGAGGGGGGGGAAGAACAAAATTTGACTCCTCATGCTTGCAGTGTTGAAACATATACCTGCAACTCAAGACGGGAAATGAGCGGAAGGAAAGGCAGAGAATTTGGGGGCCAGGTGAGATTTATGGGTGGCTGGTTTAAGAGTGTGGAGGGCTGTTGGCGTTGGGTGGTTTGAACACAGCTCCTGCTGAGGCCGATGTCTAATGTAGGGGTGGGGGGAGGGGGGTTGATGCCTTTCTCATGAGAGGAAGGTGGGTCTTGAAGTACTGGAGTGGATGGCTATGGGGGGTGGGGGGGGACGTACATCCTCCCCACTGAGCACGGAGCAGCAGGTGACTCTCCCCAGAGGCTGCCAAGACGCCCCAGCACCCTGCTCTTAGACTTCTTCCCGTACAACACTCCAAGCCCAAATATAAATCTCTTTGCTTTAGAACGGATCCACGCTCGGTTATTGTATTACAGCCACACAACACGGCAAACGCTTCCTTCTAAGAGAAACATGTGGCAGACACTTCCTTAGAAGAGTCACTACCAGATGGAAAGGATTGCAAAGCCTCAGTGGGTACTTACGTGGGGTGCGGTGAGGAGAGGAGAGGTGGACAAGGCGGATGGGGCCCGGGGTGTAGCTCTCCCGGGACTATGGGTCTGAGGCAGGCCGAAGGGTTGCAGGCGTGGGTTGGGGCTCAGGCTGCCCTCAGAGTCGCTGCTATGGCTGCTAGGAGGAGTCGGTGGCAGGTGCAGGTGGTCCACAGAGGCTGAAGAAAAGAGGTTCATTTCACCCCTCATAGCAGAGCTTGGGGGGGCTGGTTAAACACCTGTGTGGGCTCCCTGAGTTGACCTAGTAGGGGACTGGGTGAAGCCACTGTGCACAGAATGAGAATGTAGACTCCTGTATTCCTGTTCTGCAGAGACGCTGGGAACATACCCAAGATACTAGCGAGGGGCTGACATGGGGTTGGCAGGGAGACATTTGGGGGTGATGTGACCAGGATTGGCAAGATTTATTCACTGTGAAGGTTTTTTGGGTTTTTTTTGGTAGTTTGATTTGTAAATCATGTTAATGTAGCATGCATTTCAAAGAAAAATCTTTTGAGGGAAAACAACAAACCTTGGAGCCTTCCTGGAGTCCTTGGAGAAAAGCTCCTTGGTGGAAGGGCACAGGCCCTGGGCCTGCAGGCCGGAGCCGGTAGTGAATGGAGTGCATGGCGCCTTCTCACCCAAAGCCTTTCCTCGGGGGGCTGCCACACTCCGCCAGGGCCGAGGGCACCTCGGGGGTGTCAGGCAGAAGGGGTGGGCTTCAACAGACGAACCCCACGTGGCTCCCACCTGCACAGAGGCACTCTTGGGGCGTCCTCCCTCTTTCTCTGAACAGTGGCTGAAGCTATCCTTGCACCGGGCTCCACTACTGAGCCAAGGGAACTGAAGCTCTGGAGAAGGAGTGTTGCAGGCCGGGTTCCAGGATGGCGGTGCAGCCACTCGGGCAGGCAGGGTGCCAGCCTTACCCATGGCTGGGAGTCTCAATGTGAGCTGTCTGCACCCACGCCCTGCCCTTCTCCAAGCGGATGCTGCTAAGGGTTCTACTGATGGGAAAGGGCTTTACTGATCCAACCACGGACCTAAGAGAAAGCCCACACCCACCACTGCCTATGCTGATGACAAGCAGGAAGGCAGCCGGGGGGTCCCACAGAAAGACCTGACTATCAGAGGTTGCAAGAGGGGGTGTCCCTCTTAGCCACCCCCTGCCCAGGTCCTCAGCACACCTCTCTCTGACACTCTTCCCTTTCTCTTTTTGTTTACTACCCTCTGTTGTTCCTCCCTGGATGCTTCTTCTTTCCCTTCTCCTCACCAAGGTCTGGAAGAAGCATTCCCTGAGCATTTCAGCATCTATCGGAAATCTTCAAGCCAAAGAATAGTGTAAAATAAACCCATTCACCCAATTCCTAACATTTTAACCCGCAGCTGGAGTGAGTGTGTGCTTTCAATATGTATGTGCTTGGCTAGAAAGCAGGCCTGCTATGAGTTTTCCCATAGCATTTGATGATCAGTACAACAAAAAATACAGAAAGTAGACTGACCTATCAGGAGCTTCCTACCACACCGTACGGGTATTTCCTAATAACTAGGAAGAATTTCTAGAGTGCCAAGAGCTCATGTGGCCCAACTCATTCTGATATTTTGCTCTTTTCCAAGCAGGGGGGAATTCCACAAAAGACAGGAAGGAAATGACAGGAAAGGCCAGCAACAGGAACTTGAATCTTCTCCAGGCACAGAGAGCAGCCCCTGGGGCCACAGGTGCTTCAGGATCCGATTTCTAAACATGGTGTGAAATGACACTCTAGGGTGACTTGAAGCACCGAGGACAGCCACCTGCAGTGCCTAGAAACACGGGTGCATTCAAGGATATTGGATTTCCTTATCTCTCTTTATCCAGGATAATGAGGAGAGGCTATCTCCTTGATTCTTAAAACAGTTCTCCTCCATTGACACGCGATTCTAAAGCCAGGATGTGACCCATCGTTAGGGTTATACCACTGTCTGAATCATGCCGCCACATAAACAAACTTTAAAACAACAAGATGCAGTTGATAGTACTAACCGGTGCCATTTAAGAAAAGAAAAAAGAATTATGTTAAAGCCGAATCTAAAGCTGGAAGGCGCTCATCTTTATCATTCAACGCCAAGAAATAATGTCTCCATGTTGATATTCGGCGCTACTGTGTACTTCAAAATGCCCATCCTTTCTATTTATTATTATTATTATTTGGGGGGGGCAGTCCTGGGCCTTGGACTCAGGGCCTGAGCACTGTCCCTGGCTTCCTTTTGCTCCAAGGCTAGCACTCTGCCACCTGAGCCACAGCACCACTTTCTGGCCGTTTTCTGTATATGTGGTGCTGGGGAATCGAACCCAGGGCCTCATGTATACGAGGCAAGCTCTCTTGCCATTAGGCCATATCCCCAGCCCCAAAGTTCTTTTTTGGGGGCGGGGGGGGCAGTCCTGGGGCTTGAACTCAGGGCCTGAGCACTGTCCCTGGCTTCTTTTTGCTCAAGGTTAGCACTCTGCCACTTGAGCCACAGCACCACCTCTGGCCATTTTCTATATATGTGGTGCTGGGGAATCAAACCCAGGGCTTCATGTATAAGAGGCAAACACTCTTGCCACTAGGCCGTATCCCCAGCCCCTGCCCATCCTTTCTATATGGATTAGAAAAGGTAAATAAAGGGCTAACACTGATGAAATCCCCACCAATCAAACTTGGAGTCATTTCTAAGGGAACAGAGTAAGATTATATATCCATGAGACCCACTCCTAGACAATAACTTCACATCCTTTATATTAATTTCGTCTTGGTTGGCCACAGGATGAACTGTACTTCAGAACATACAATGAAGATATCAAGGGAGAGGGAGGTGATGCGATGAACCCGGGCACAGAGGTGGGAAATTTGTGATCCAAGCAGAAGCATGTGGGTAACTGAGACACAGAAAGCGTCCCCCTAATAAGATGCCGGGGTCTGCATCCAGAATCCCAGTGACAGCATTCACAGGAGAGGAGAGAGGGAGGTCTCTATGGATGGACAGAATTTACAAGGCTAAACAGGGGCTGGGGATGTGGCCTAGTGGTAGAGTGCTTGCCTCGCATGCAAGAAGCCCTGGGTTCGATTCCTCAGCACCACATAAATAGAAAAAGCCAGAAGTGGCGCTGTGCTCTAGTGGTAGAGTGCTAGCCTTGAGCAAAAAGAGCCAGGGACAGTGCTCAGGCCCTGAGTTCAAGCCCCAGGACTGGCAAAAAAAAAAAAAAGGCTAAACAATGTCAAGTATGACATTATTGCGGTCTAAATGGATGTCAAGAGGAAGCTCAAAGATATACATAATCAGAGGCCAGAAACATGTGTGCTGTCACCCAGAGTCACCATTTAAAACGTCAAATAGAAGCTGGGCACCAGTGGCTCTCACGCCTGTCATCCTAGCTACTCAGGAAGCTGAGATCTGAGGACTGCAGTTCAAAGCCAGCTTGGGCAGGAATGTCCAAGAGATTCTCCAATGAACCAGCAAAAAAAAAAAAAAAAAAAGAAGGCAGAAGCGGAGGCGTGGCTTACATGGTAGAGCACCAACTTTGGGTAAAAATGCTAAGGGACAGAGGACCTAGGCCCTGAGTTTATTAAGCCCCAGTAACCAGTACCAAAAAACAAAAACAAAACAAAACAAAAATAACTAGCAGATTCATTATACATCCAAATTGCACAGGGTGGAAAGTTGAGTTGTTTTGACTAAGCCAGTGCTGCTGGGGGGGCAGGAGGCTACAGCAGATTCTCCTGCTGGCTGCGAGTCAAAGCACACTAACACTTAGCTGGAAATTAAGCCGTACTGGGACTCACATTTAACTTTGAAAATATTTACTTGGAAAGAAAATGTTAAAGATCCGAGCGATTCTGTACACCGACACTCGTAGTGCTGGGAAGCCAGTATTCTTGTCCAAATTCTGCTTCTCCTCAGACAGACCACGTGGGCTGTTGGAAGGAAGGCCAGGCGCGCAGACATACCTTCCTTAGGAGAGAAGTTCAGGAACTGATCCACCTCGTGAGGCTCCAGCTTAATCTTAGGGATGGTTGTCTGGCACGAGGAGTCAACCTGAAGGGAGATGTTACAGTTACATACTTAAGGTAGGAAGTATATTCCTTGTCATACTTGGTACCCCTTTCCTCATTTTTCTCCCACCTTCCCTCCTTCCAAACCCCCTTCACCCCCAAGGCCACACTTTCATCATTCTTTTAACCTTCCCATGATGGACATTGTTATTCTAGTCCACAATGCTTATGAACTCTACAAACATTAACAATAAAACAATTCCTTCCAGGTCAGGTGAGATGTACATTTCTTTCCTTTTGCTTAGTGTAATCTGTTCCTTCTTTTTCTCTCATTTCTCTCCACCCCCCGCCCCCCCGGCCCTTGAGTTGCTTAGTTCGTTTTCATCAATGTCCATTGCAGCTGTTGGGTCCCCTCTACTGTATTTTTTTTCACCCACTTTCCACTCATTGTGTGCCCTCCTCCCAGATTCCCTCAGATGTGCACGTGTATACACCATATGTGAAGTAAAGAATACAGGGTCCTCTAAATACTAAAAGATGTCCTTTGTTTCCTTATCTTTGGAGTTCTATTCAGTCTGCATATTATTTGGGGTACATATGGAAGTAGTGCTTGGGTCTTACTTTTTTGGTGCATTTCTCCCAACCGACCTTTTTCTACTCTCACTGTGTATGGGTATCTTGGGTTCTGTTTTCTTTTGTCATGTCTCTTTGCAATTTGATTTTAACACCTGCATATCAGGGAGACCATGAGCCGTTTGTCTCTCTGTTCTTAGCTTGTCTCACCCAACATGATTTGTTCTAGTCCTGTCCGTGTCCCTGTGAATGTCATTCTTTTATCATTTTTAATAGCTGTGTAGAATTCCATTATATATAGGTACCACATTTTTTGATCCATTCATCTGTAGTAGGACATCTGGGTTGTTTCCATATCTTGGCTATTGTAAACAATGCAGCAATGAACACGGAAGTGCAGGTGTCCTTGTCGTATCCTGGATCCTGTTGCTCAGGGTATATACCCCAGGAGCAGTATGGCTGAATCATAGGGTTTATCTATGTTTAGTTTTTGTTGTTGTTGTTGTTGTTTTTGGCCAGTCCTGGGCCTTGGACTCAGGGCCTGAGCACTATCCCTGGCTTCCTTTTGCTCAAGGCTAGCACTCTGCCACTGAGCCACAGCGCCACTTCTGGCCGTTTTCTGTATATGTGGTGCTGGGGAATCGAACCCAGGGCCTCATGTATACGAGGCAAGCTCTCTTGCCACTAGGCCATATCCCCAGCCCCTATGTTTAGTTTTTTGAGGAACCTCCAGACTAATTTCCAGAGTGGTTGTACTAGTTTACATTCCCACCAGTAGTGGAGTAGGGTTCTTCTTTCTCCGCATCCTTGCCAACATTTGTTGTTGCCTGGGTTCAGAGTATAGGCCATGCTGACTGCAATGAGGCGGTATCTTAGGGTTGTTTTTTATTTGCATTTCCTTTACAGCCAGGGATGGTGACCATTTCCTCCTATGCTTCTTTTCCATGTTTATTTCTTCTGTGAAGTCTCACCTTAGCTCCCTTGCTCATTGAGTGACTGATATATTAGGTTTGGGAGGGGTTTATTTCTTGAGCTCCCTGGATATGAGAGATATTAGGCCTTTGTCTGTTGCATTGCTGGTGAAGACCTTTTCCCAACTGGCTGGGTGTCCTTCCAGTTCAGCAGCTATGTCTTTAGCTGTGCAGAAACTTTTTATTTTAATGTAGTCCCATTTATCAAGTCTCTCTCCAATCTGCTGTGCCCCTGGAACTTGGCTCAGGGAGTTTCCTGACTGTGCCTAGAAGTTCTAATGTCTCGCCTCCCCTGTCCTGCAGTACTTTCAGAGTCAAACATGATTCTTAAAATCAAATACCCACCTTGAAGTAACAGAGGAGAACGCTTTGCTATTGGCCTTCCCCTCAGACCAGACCAGACTCTGCAGTACAGCAAAGCATGCATCGCTTCTTTAACTGGGGGGCTATTCTAGTTCTTAATTTTCTTACCTCCAAGCCTGGTATTTCAGCTGATAGAGCCCTCAAAATATCATCATGGAAAGCTCAAGGCTGCCTGGCTCCATGAGCTCACACCTGTAATCCTAGCTACTCAAGAGGCTGAAATCTGAGGACAGAGGTTCAAAGCAGTCAGCGCAGACAAATCCAAGAGACTCTTATCTCTAATGAACCAGCAGAAAGACAGAAGTGGCAGTACAGCTCGCGGAACCTAGTGACCACCCTGAGTGGAAAAAGTGGAGCAAGAATGTGAGGCCCTGAGTTCAAGCCCCAGTACCGCCACTAAACGAATTCATTCATTAAAAGCTCAAGGCAGGGCTGGGGATATAGCCTAGTGGCAAGAGTGCCTGCCTCGGATACACGAGGCCCTAGGTTCGATTCCCCAGCACCACATATACAGAAAACGGCCAGAAGCGGCGCTGTGGCTCAAGTGGCAGAGTGCTAGCCTTGAGCGGGAAGAAGCCAGGGACAGTGCTCAGGCCCTGAGTCCAAGGCCCAGGACTGGCCAAGAAAAAAAAAAAAAAAAAAGCTCAAGGCAGTCTGGGAATGTAGCTTGTTGGTAAGAGTGCCTGCCTAGCATGCAAGAAGCCCTGGGTTCGATTCCTCAGTACCACATAAACAGAAAAGGCCAGAAGTGGTGCTGTGGCTCAAGTGCTAGAGTAGCGAAAGAAGCTCAGAGTCAGTGCCCGGGCCCTGAGTTCAAGCCCCAAGATTGGAAAAAACAAAAAACAAAAAAAGAAGGTTCAATGTTCACTTAACACTGCTTTTCTCTACTGGTTTTGTGGGAGACTAAAGATAAAAATATTCTAGTAAAATTGTAAAGAGCCACAGGCCTCCAGTTTGTCCTGCAGTACAGCACTGTGTGCTGGTTAAGCCACGCCCTTTTCTCCCAGCAACCAATGACATCCAACCATGAGATAACCCACAGGGAAAGAGAAATATGGAGCCTACACACAGGGGGCTAGGCCTAAGCCATGTTACTTACATCCCCGCTTACCTATGAACTGAACTAAAAATCTTGTGGTCCAAGGAAATGAATACAAATCTCAGGAGCCTCTTCCACTAAGGAGATCCAGGGATCTACCAAGGAAGGGGTGCCAGAGGCAGCTTTGACATTTTCCATGTCCCACCCTGCATTTACCTAGGGAGGATATAGTGTACAGGTGTCATCTTACCTCTCCCTGAACAGACAGATGCTACGTCTGGCTCACAGGGCAAGTGACGTGACAAATCTCACTGTAGTCCTCGTTTAGAACCTGAGGCTGTGAGCTTAGAGGAAAGCTAGGACTGGGAGATACACAAACATGTTTCTGTTCCAAGTGATTCTGTTCCAAGTTCAAATACCGGAAATACTCAGAGAGAAGGCCTACTCAGTGCAGGCCTCAGTGGTGGCCCAGAAAGAGATTTCTCAGTTCTCATAGTTTTTCAGGGGCAGCACAACAAGATCTATGGTGGGGAGGGGGGGAAATTCCTTTAACTGGGTAATGAGGAAAGCAGAACAGGACATAGAAACTAGCACCCCCTAGTGGCCACGGTACTCTACCATTATCTGTGCTGTGGGTGGTACTGAAATTTGAACTCTGAACATCACACTTACAAGAAAAGTCCTCTGCCACTTGAGTAACAACTCTAGCCCTTTTGTCTTTACTTAAAAAGTTTGTGAATCATCCTACCTAAACCTCCCAAATAGCTGGGATTACAGGTGTATCCTAGCACTCCACTTATTTGTGGAGATTGGCTCTATGCTAATATTTTTGCCCATGTTGGCTGCAATCCTCCTATTTTCTGAGTAGCGAGTACTACCAGCACAGACCAGCATGCCAGGCCCTTCCTAAACCATTATCTTCACTATTCCTCTCTCACTGGCTCAAAAAAAAAAAAAGTGCTATGAGCCACTTCTTTTCTTCTATCATGAATATTCACCTGTACTTTTCATTTTGTAGTATCAGCCAAAAAAATAATGAAATCAGCCTTGCTACTAATTTTCCTTTGTATTTCGTGGACAATGTCATATAACCAATGCCAACACTAGTCAACAGTCTTGATATTTTTCATGCACACTTTTAATGTCTACAACCCCCAGAATAAATAAATGCCTTGAGAGTAGAGATCTGAATCTTCTGATCCAACCTGTTTATAGGGGCGGGGGATGGGGGGAGGCGGTGATTGAGCATACCCCACTGTTGATTTCCAGATGAGGTTCTTCCTTCTGGAAAGGGGTGGAGATGGCCGTGATGGTCAGAGTGACTGAGGGAGCCAGGCCTGGGGGCTGCTCCTCCGTGATCGGCTCTGTCTTGATGGTGGCTGAAGGGAAGTCAGTGGACAGATACCATTTCTCACTTTCCACTTCCTCTGCGGAAGAAAAAATAAGAAGCATGGCATAGGAACTTGCTCAGGAATTCAACATAACCAAAACTAATGTCCATTGACCCATATCCTTGAACAAGGCTCCAAGGAAGGATTGACAAAAGGCAAAGAAAAAGGAACCAAGGGAATACTCCAGAGGGAAGATAAACAGATGAAGAAATGAACAGTAGCCAGGCACAAGTGGCTGGAATCCTAGTTACTCAGGAGGCTGAGATCTGAGGATCATGGTTCAAACCCAGCCCAGAGCAGAAAGTCTATGAGATTCAAATCTCTAATTAACCAGCAAAAAGCTGGAAGAAGTGTGGCTCAATTAATAAAGCATTCATTTTGGACAAAAACAATGCCAAGTGAGAATGTAGAGTCTTGAGTTCAAGCCCCAGTACTAGAACAAAAAACAAAAACAAGCAAACGGACAAGAAGTAGAAATACACTTGCATACATATGCCTGCATGCGAGATGGCAGAAGAACTCTGGATGGATCACACACACGAGTGAAGAAACCTGACATCATGGGCAGGGCAGGAAAGAGGCTAGGTAAGTGGGGAATAGAAGGGGGGTGGGGAATTTTTTTTTGATGTGTAATCAGTTATGCATTTGATGTTTTCAAACCAAGTCACTGCACAATCTACTCAAAATAAATACATGTAAGAACAAAAGAGGCACGTGGTGGGCAAGCAAGGGGACTCCCCTTGTCCCTGGAACACAGCTTTTTTTTTTTTTTTTTTGTCTTCTGTCTTCTTATCCAAGCCTTAAACCTACCCAGACTTCCCAAGCCAGTTGCTCAGCTGTTTGGAGGACTTCCAAGTTTGTAACAAACATGTATCTTTTGCTGAAATGGACAAAATACTCATCCAGGAAGAAGGAAGGGTCTAGAGGAGGCTGAGTCTCCTCTTGTTACCAAAGCTTTCATGCTTCTCACTGACTTGTGGTACAGAGAATGACCAGGCAGCGAGATAGCCCCAAGCCCCTCTGCCAACGACTACACATTCTTCTAGAAACTTCAAGGGCACCAAGGAACTTTGGAGATAGAACTCCAGCACCGCCCTGGAAAAGCAGGCAGAGGACAGGACAGGAAAACCGAGGAGGCCGGAGATGGGAATAAGGAAAGATCACCCATGGTCTCCTCCCTCACCTGAGACCAGTTTTAATAAAATGAGGTATTACTGAAGATTCATAAAATGACGTATAAGGAAAGCTAAGACATGTCCTGATGCTTTTATGGAAAACTTTAAATATACCCTACCTGCCCCAAACCCTGGTTCCGCCAGAGGACAAAGCTGTTCATGAAATTCACTCAAGAATCTGATTCCTGGCTACAAGTTGGTGGCTCATGCCTGTAATCCTAGCTACTCAGGAAGGCTGAGATTTGAGGATCATGGTTCAAAACCAACCTGAGCAGGAAAATCTATGAGACTCTTATGTCCAATTAACTACCGAAGAGCCAGAAGTGGCTCAAATGGTAGACTGTTAGCCTTGAGTACAACAGCTCAGAGATAGTGCCCAGGCCCTGAGTTCAAGCCCCAGGATCAACACACACACACACACACACACACACACACACACACACACACACACACACACACAGTATCTGCCACCCCTTTCCTTATATAAAGGTACAGTACAGGGAGAGGAGGGAACAGCTACTTTCTTTAGAAACAGAACTTTTCTTTAGAAAAGCTAAGTTCCCCTTCACAATGTGGGAATTTTCCTTTTAGAACGAGATCTACAAGCTGCTGAGTGAGGAGGGTGATGGGTGTGGGCAACGTCAGCCCACGACGAGCAGGGACGGAACAAAGTGTCTTTTGATGGCGACCAGAGGAAAGAGACTAAGCATGCTTGTGCAGAATTCTGCTGGCCAGATGGGCGTCCGGCTTAGCTTAGACAAGCAACTAGAACCATGGGCCAAAGGACAACTACTGCCTCTTCAAGAGGCTAAGAACTAGAGGCTATCCAGAGCAAGGGAGATGAACGCAGGGAAGAGCTTTGGGCAATAGGTGAGGAACAGAGAGGCAGAGAAAACACAGGCTGCATGTTCTTGGCTCTGAAGTAAGACATCAATGTCTCCGCTTCTTGGAAGGAGTACATACAAGTTGTCCAAACTGAGTCATATCTATACCTGGCAGAGGCTGGAAGAGAGATAACAAGATGGAACACAGCCACTGTGCATAATGAAATGAACAGCCTTGAGAAAACAGGTCCAGTGACCACGAAATCCAGAGATATAATCCCCGACATAATAATCAAGATGACTGTGATCCAACTTAATTCACACATGTGTGCGCGCACACATACATGCATACCCATATACTACAAGAGTAAATACGAGATATAAATTAGATGATGGAATTGGTTCTTTCAATCTAGTGAAACCATCTTCAAAGCACAAACATTATTCATAAAATAAGTCACCAACAGCCTATATTCTTTTTTTTTAATTGGATAGGGACTTGAACTCAGGAACTCACATTCTTGTTTGGCGTGCTTGCTCAGCTGGTGCTCTACTACTAGAGCCATGCTTCCAGCCCAGCTTTTATTTTTCTGGTTATCTTACAGAGGGAATCTCTTAGACTATTCTTCCCAGAGTGGAGTATGCTCCCTGAGTCATTATTTACCATCACAAAACACTGGAAATAACCAAAATATTAGACAACAAGAGAAAAGCTAGGTGCATGACAGTATGGTCACTCAGTAAAATTTTTATACAGATATTACACTTACAAAGCTTCTTTAATAACAGAGGAAAGGTTTATAATCTAGGCACAATAATAGGCTACTTGTGCAACAAATTCAAGAAAAGGGACAAGGAAAATATGCCAAAATAAGTAAATCAGGTGGAACATTCAGAGCACTCAGGCCTTTTTTTTTTTTTTTCAAAAAACCTCATAGTATAAACACTTTTTTTTTCTGCATTGTCTGTATTGGATAACTCTTGTCCCTACATAATCACACATGGGTATTGCTTGCTTCTGTCTGCTCTATTTTATGCTTCAGGGTAGCAGTTCTTGGCTAGACGCTGCAAGGATTGGATGGGCCCATTCAGAGTCCTTTGGGCTGAATAAGAGACACCTTAGTATACGCAAATAAGTTGCATATCTGACCAGTGACATTTTAGTATCCTCCTCTTTACTGTGTGACTTAACCTAGGCCAGCATGTTAGCCTCTTAACACATTGCAGATTCTACCTTAAGACTATATTATGTTAGTGTCACCATTACCATGAGAGGGAGTGCCAGGATAATCTACTGATTCCACAGGCAGCATCACAGAAATAGCTCAATGCTTCCCCAGAGAAGCTCACCAAAATCAGTCAATTTAATGCTGGCCTTAGAGATATGAATGAATGCAACTGAACCTAGCAATGAATGCAACTGGTCCCCATGTAGATCAGCAAGACCCCTGGAACAGACAGGTGAGGAATAATAATATGACAACGTTTATTTCAGAAAGTGAGTTGGAGGTGGTTTGTTATGCCACAACACAGCCAGCAGGCTAGGAGTAAGAAATTCTATTACATAATAATCTATCCCATCAAAGTTACCTGTATTTCAAAAAGAACTCCTATAAATCATCTGCTATGGATCATACCCATAAATACTTATAGACTCACTACTTAGATGTACTAGCAGATTACCTCACAAAATAAATGATTTTAGATTTAGAAAGTTGGCTAGTAAGTAGTTTGGTGACAACATTACTTTGCTAGTAGTGTTAGGATCTAGTATAAAAGCAGCCAATCAGGGAATTGTGGCCTGTAGAATTTGCAGATGGACAAATTCTATGATAAACCAAAACCCACCTGACAATGAAATGAGGGTAGGAGGCTACACAAGAATGAGGAAATAAAGACAGGATAATCATCTTTGATGTCATAACCTTACCAGAAACACAAAGGAGACCTACCCATCAGAAAGACATCTCCAAGGAGGAATACAGCCAAGATGGTACTCACAGGCTGCAGTGCCATCTTCCTATAGTATATCTATGCAACCTGTTCTTTATCTTGGCCATATATTTTTTCTAGTAAACTTTTCTATCATCTTCGCTTATGTTTGACTCCTGTCTCAATGCTTCTCTCATCAGATGCAAGGATGGAGCTCTAAACTTTCTGGTAACATGGTTAGTATACTGGCTGAGAAGTTGGAGATTGAGTGTGTCTTTTTCTGACTTGGACTCATCGAAAGGTTACAGTAACTGAAATTAGAGAGAAGAGCTTTATTCCAAACCAATGGGTGTTGGCTTGTAGTCTGTCCCCAGTGGAAATAAATATCAAATCAGAAAAAAACAAAATGACAAATATAACCTTTGGGGGGGGTGATAACAAAAGACTGACTGAGGAATGAGTATTAAAACTTTACTCAGGATCTTATTTTTGTAGCTTAATATTATTGGAACAAAGATCAGTAGATCTACTAAGACTAAGAACTAGAATTAACCTTAGCTATTTGAACAATTTGCTAAACTTAAAGGCCAAGAATTGGCAGATACACCATATTTGTTAATTTCTAAACACAGAAGTAAATGAATCAGTAAAATGTCTTTCCTGAGTTGTACTCACAGAGCTTGTCAGGTTCATTACAGATAAGAAATCCCCCCAATAAATTTAGCATTGTTTCCTATGGAATAGAAAAATGAGCCCTCCCCTCAAATCATCTGATTTCGTACAAACAGCCACCTGTTAACGGTTCCACTCAAACATCCATCTCCTTAGCACAGCCCTTAGCTAGGGGCAGGAATATAGAAAGGAACCACTGTCTGTGATACGTCCTTCATGTCCCAGAGCCAAATGGATCAGCAATCAACAAAGAGGCTCAATGCTAAGACAACCAAATAAATGTCCGGGAATATAAAAAGGGACAAAAACCAAAGCAGATGCATACCAAATGCAGACCTTCCAAACCCACTGCTACATAGCTACACTCAATAAATACCAAGGAAAGGGAGGGAAAAGAGTCAGTAATGAACTGAGATTTGACTCACAATCTCTCTCTCTCTCTCTCCACACACACACACACACACACACACACACACACACACACACACACACTCCATGGAGGGGGCATACATACTTAAAAAGACAAATCATGGTACAAATGCCACGTATATGATAATAATGCATATACAGTACATGTCTAATATGAAGAAGAAATACTTGTAAATTAGATATCCAAATCCTTTAGCCCTTTGACTATTTTCAAAGGAATAGACAAATCTTGACCTTTAAAGAAAAAAAAAAAGTCCACGTAAGGATGGGTTCTGGAGCCTGGGGAGCAGAAAGAGGCAGAACAAGAATTGTGTCCAATGTGTCAGCCTGCAACATGAAAGCTAGAGGTGTGTCTACCCATGATCCCCTTCCTGAGTCCCTTAAATACAAATTAAATATATATATATATATATATTAGAGAAATATAACATGTTTCTCTCTTTATGTTTCTATTTATACAGTAAGCTGCATAAATGCAATAACCATAATAGCTAATACTTATTCAGTGCCTGAAAACTGACAGACACTGATTTAAGCATTAAGTAGTAAGTCAGTATTAACTCATTTCAGCACTACAACCATGCTATATGCTATACTATCATTATTCTCATTTTAAAGCTCAGGCAAGTGGGGCACGCGAGTTAAGCTACTCACCCAGGGTAACACTATGGGTCACAGGTATAGCCTGTATTTGAGTCCACACGATTTGATTGTAGAGGTTAAGGCATCTCGTAGCAGTGCTCTAACATCTCCAGACCCTCCCCCACACCCACAGGGCCCTGTGTCTAGAACACAAACCCAGACCAGTGGAGAGGGGAAGGGTGGGTAGACAGAATGCTAACATTCAACGTACGCATGTGAAAGTGGCATCAGGGAACTGAAGGGAATGAGTGGGGTTGGGAGGGATGAGAACAGTGGGAGGGGTGACAGTGACCCAGACACACGGTCCTCACAAGTGAATGTGTGGAATTAAAACCCCTTTGTACAACTACTTAAAGATAAATAAGTAAAGAAATAAACATGAATTGAATACATATCCGTGGACTAAACGACTGAATTCAAAAGGTTTATCTAGTATACACATATGCATGAAATGCACGGGACAACTACTTACTTAAAGATAAATAAGAAATGAACATGAATTGAATACATATCCATGGAATAAACGACTGACTTCAAAAGGCTTATCTAGTATACACATATGCATGAAATGCATGGGTGCTTTCTTTTTCTTCATTGAAGTTATACCTCTTATTTGTGAATATTCAGTTATTCTAATGGCTAAATGGTAGGGACCACTGCATCTTAAATTATCCTAACGTTGCACTGGCTAGGCAGACCAACGGGGCATTATTTTGCTGTATTTATTTTCTTAAGGGAATCATGGCTGTCTTTTTTAGTTGTGTTTCCCTACTTGTCCTACCCAACCACAATGAGGTCGGCTCTTCAGCCCACCTGTGACTGGGGACCCAGTTTGTGGGTCAATGACGAACACCTGCACCTGCTCCTCTATGATGACTCAGATCAATGCTCTTCTCGCCATCTCAAATTCAACGCAATAAAGACACAACTATTCATCTTGTCTCTGAGACACCCTTCAGCTGCCACTTCCTGGCAATACGTCAACATGCAGATCCCTCCAATACTTTGGAGCAGACACCAAAGTCACCTATGACTCACCCCTAGCTGTTCCCAGCACACCCAGCCCCGTGGGCTGCTTTCTCTAATCAGTTCAAAATCCATGCTCTTTGTCATTCAGATTCTGTATCTTCCCCTTGCTCCCTAGGTATCTGTTATCTAGGCACTCTTTCCTGGCTCTCCCAAGATCAATCACAAGACATTATCTTCTCCTTTGAATCTCAGAAACCTACCATCCCCCTGTGGCCAGGCATGATCAAACCCCAAATGATCAAATCCCTGCTGTCCTCCAGCCTGCCCCACTTACAAATGCCACCTGACCTCACACCTGCACCACCTGCTCACGTTATGCTCGCAGATGATCACTTTCATTCCTAAATGCTCAAGCAGCTCTGTAAATTCGGTGTATCTATACTAAGTCAGCCTGCCTGGCTGTCCTGTGTCCCTGAGAGCCCAAGAAGCCCCCAAAATACTCATCAGAAGAAAGCCAGTTGCTTATTTGTGTCTCTCACCATCCACTGCAAAGCTGGACGGGCCTTGAGCCTCTCACTACATCCCAAATACAGAAACCACTTGGTTTCAGGCTTAGAGTGGATTCCAGAAGAACTGTTTTTGATCTAAGTAAAATGAGACAAAGAAAACCCAAGTACCCTTCACCAGAGGTAAGCACTCTTAGTTTTGCCTAGGCTATTCTCAAGAGATAAAGAACACTAGATTCAATGCAAACAGCTACTCTAAAATGTTATCAATTTCTGCGTTGCCTGAAGAGCAGTCACACTTCATCAGGTGGTTTATCTGCTTTGAGGTGGCATTTGCATTTGAGAAGGGCTGCTTTTGTCCACCTTTTAAGAAGAATGCAAGATGATATTCAAATGAATAAAGTAATTTCTGTTCCCCAATATTTTCCCATTGTTAAAAGTCAGAAACACAATTGAAGCCAGGACCTAGACGATGCTTTGCTGGGCAACTTGCTCCTTTGTTCATTTATCTTTAACTTTTTGTGCTGTTTGTTTTGCTAGCACTGGGGCTTGAACTCAGGGCCTCCCAGTCTTCCTGAGCCTTTTTGTTCAAGTCTGGTGCTCTACCACTTGAGCTCTACCTCTAGTCCTAACTTTTGCTAGTTGATTTAAGGGTCTCTCAGATTTGTCTGCATGGGCTGGCTTCACGTCTGGGTCCTCAGATCTTAGCCTGAGGAGCCAGGAATACAAGTGTGAACCACTATGCCCAGTTCACCTTCAACTTTGATATCACACATCTCAGCTAGTTTTCCTTTCCTATTGGTTATCCCCTACTTATAAAAATTCCTTTGCTGGCTCAGAGAAAAATCTCAGGACTTTCACAAAGATGGACTGTGGACCAGAAACCACTTACAAACTCTACTTAACCCAGTCTGCTTCTTCTCAGAAAATGACTGGGTCAGCCTGTTAGGGATGCACAATCGACAAACAGAGCAAGGTACCAGCTGGGGGAACTGAACGCTGTGTGCTTTGCCCTCATGATAAGAAACGCTTCCTGGAAAGGAGGTATTATTATTATTATTTCCCCTCAACCTAACTACCACAGACATGCACCCGTGACTCTGATCGGTTGCATTTATATTAACTGGAACAAGAATTTAAAACTAGTGACAGGCGGGGTGGCTCACCCCTATAATCCTAGCTACTCAGGAAGATCTTGAAGATAGTGGTTCAAAGCCAGCCCAGGCAGAAAAATCCATGAGATTTGACAGAAAAGGGAGGGACCCTGAACTTTTGGAGATGTGCTCCTGTCCTTTCACTGGGGATCTTGTTTCAGAAGATTCAATGCCCTAGCCCACTGCCTTTCAGCTGCTTTTCTCCAGCCATCTCTAGGCCATGCTCCAATGACTGAGTAAAAGTCAGCCTCATTCATCCAACTTGTCCCGTCATCCTCAATGGGTGTGCGCTCCCCCCACCTCCCCCCTGGAACTCCTATTTTAATTTCCTCTTGCTACATTGCTCACATTCTGTCTGACTGGGTATGTGGATACAAAGTATTTTCACTGAACTTGGCTTCTATGGGCCGGATCTAAGTTTCATTACTGTGTCCCACAAGTACCCACAGTGCCATTCACACAGGAAGGCTTCAAAATCCAAGTGGGATTAAAGGGAAATGTTCATCTGCAGAGCTAATTTAATTAGGCTATCTCCAACCCCTGAACTCTAGAACAGTGAGGCTGCTAAGCAGATATTAGTTAGCTATTTGAACACAAAATGGGCATCAATATATTCCTGTTATACTTCTGCTCACATGGGCTTTGCACTTGCTGATCCTGCTACCTACAATCTTTCTCCGGAGATACATGTGTGGTTCTTGCCCTTCTCTTCTGCTGATCTTTGCTCGCGTCACCTTCAATAGGTTGTTTATCCTCACTCGAATTTCAATTCTCTCTCACCTCCCCAGAAACTCCCTATTGCTTTTCTATTTTTGTGGCCTGTGACTGACCGCCATTTATGTGATTGGTACTCAAAAAAGGAAGTACAGAATTTAAAAATGCATCATCAAGCATTTATAAGATATCTCCTTCTATCTGGCACTCCGCTTGATTCTGTACATGACACTTATTATCAACCAAGAGCTACCACCTTGACCAAATACTGTTGCCATGTATCTGCACAGGATGGGACAGGGAAAGTAGAAAAGGCATCCATCACACCATCAGCACAGGCCAGGGATGTGCTCAGTCTTCCAGACCTTCTCCCCTTAACAGCCTGTTCCACTGGTAAGGCAATGAGATAAACCTTGGTTGGACACATTCAACATACCAGGCACAGTGCTAGGTGTCAGACAGAGTTCTACTTGCTCTCCATCAACTCAACATATAAAAGAGAACCAATGACCAATGGGTGTCCCAAAATACAGCTACACGAGTACAATCATAATCATCTCTTTGCAAGTAGCATGAAAGTATTATGGAAATACGATGAGAGGTGACAACTTCTAGATGGGAGAGTCAGACATGAAGTGAGATTACATTGAGTGGAGGTGAGTGGAGGATGCAGAGAAGGTGATGGGCACTCCAAGGAGAGACAAGAGTGTGAAAAGAGGAAGTGGAGTGGAAAAGCCAATGCGAGAGGCAAATGGACAGCAGCAACTGGACCAAGGCTGGGAAGGGTGGTCCATCGGCTCACAAGGGCCTCCTAACCCATGGGTATAAGGTCAGCTTCATCCTAAAAAGTAATGGGAAGTCATCTGAGATTCTGTAACAGGGAAATAATATGAAAAGGCAAATATCTAACAATCTTCAGATAACATCTGAGCATACTGGCTGTAGAAGTATCTTAACTATTATCTAAAAAGACATTTCTACCCATCAGTCCTCAGAAAGCAGTTCCTCCTGGATGGTAATTCATATCTTTCCTCTAGGGGATTATAACTTAAAGCAGATTCACTGAAAAAGCTAATAAATAGAGAACAAGCTATTAATAAGTTGAACAGCTAGGCATCCACTACAGTTCATTTTAGAATGAGGGTGGATAAACTGAGAAATCCTTCCCAAAGCCTTCCTGAATACCTGCAGTCTTCTCATTCTCTCAAAGATCTTGGATTCAAATAATAATAGTTATAACAGAGGCTAAGGACAATATCATTTGTCAGCCAGGACTTGGGCTCATTCATTGAAATACATTATCATACCACATCCTCACAAGAAACAGACATGAGGTAATTGGCATTATCCTGGTTTTATACACAATGAACTTGTGGGTTAGGAAAGTTAAGTAATCACTGGCAGAGAGTGAATGGCGAAGAATCTGGAACAAGGTGTGCCTGTGCAGCACATCACTTTTAACCACAAATTATACAAATCTAATCCTCCCCACTTGATATATTCTGTGAGAGCAATGAGCAAATGCTTTCCCTTTGATTCAGTGCCTCACACATGAACTCGAGAACTTCTTGGTGAATGAGTGGCAACAATATAAGGCACTGATAATGTGAGGTGAAGGAGTTCAGGCGTGGAAGAAAGTCACAAAGGAGAGGTGTGGAAGTCAGCTTCCAAGATGGCGCCCAGTGATCCCTGCCTCCGACTGTTCACCTATTCCCCTTCTTGTGCAGTCCCTTACCACAGTGAGTAAGCTCTGTCCTGTGTGACCAGCAGAAGCACTTCCCTGGTCAGAAAAGGCACTGCTGTGGATCCCACATTCTGAGGGTGCCAGACACCATGCTGTGGTGCCATTCCTCCATCAGAAAGGAAACTGAGGAAGAAGCAGGACAGAGAGGAGGAGGAATGGGGAGGAGAGATTAAAAGGAGAAGAAGCAGGAGGACAGAAGCAGAGGAGGGAAGGGAAGAAGGAGGGAAAAGGAGACTAGGAGGAAGAAGACAAAAGGAGAAAGACAGGGGCTGGGGATATGGCTTAGTGGCAAAGAGTGCTTACCTCATATACATGAAGCCCTAGGTTCAATTCCCCAGCACCACATATATAGAAAACGGCCAGAAGTGGTGCTGTGGCTCAAGTGGCAGAGTGCTAGCCTTGAGCAAAAAGGAAGCCAGGGACAGTGCTCAGGCCCTAAGTCCAAATCCCAGGACTGGCAAAAAAAAAATGGAGAAGGACATGTGACATGGAAGAAGAAACAGATTTGGTGAAATGCTAAGATGTAGACATTCTCCAAGTTCTTTAAGCATGTTTTGTTTTTCCTTCACATCGACTTTACGTCCTCTAATGATTTCAGTTCCTTTTCTTCTGAGGAACCTTCCACATACTGTACCTTATTCTGATATGAGGGTTAAAAAGAAAAGCTGACAACTATAGAGAAGGATTAAGGTACCAAGCATCTAAATTTTCATCAGAAAAAGAAATAATCTGAGCATAAGATTAAAGCTTTGTCGAGGTCTAGCCATGAAAGAATCCACGAACAGATTCTCAACATTCCTTTCACTGAGATCATGGGGCCCCATTTCCTGACCTGTGGAGCAGAGTAACTTATGCAAAGGAGAAATGTATCTAAGCGGGAAGTTTTAATACCCATAATATTATCTCTCTTTTCTTTTCTTTCTCTCTCTTTCTCTCTTTTTCTTTCTCTTTCTCTCTTTTTCTTTCTCTCTCTCTCCCTTCCTTCCTTTCTCTCTCTCTCTTTCTTCCTTCCTTCCTTCCTTTCTTTCTTTCTTTCTTTCTTTCTTTCTTTCTTTCTTTCTTTCTTTCTTTCTTTCTTTCTTTCTTTCTTTCTTTCTCTCTTTCTTTCTTTCATTCTCTTTGCCAGTCCTAGAGCTTGAACTCAGGGCCTAAGCACTGCCCCTTAGCTTCTTTTGCTCAAGGCTAGCGCTCTACCACTTGAACCATAGTACTACTTCCAGCTTTTTCTGTTTATGTGGTACCGAGGAACCAAACCCAAGGCTTCATGCAAGCACGCTACCACTAAGCCACATTCCCAGCCACCTATAACATTCTCTAACCCAAGATAGGATAGCTTCTTGGCCTGAGAGTTTGTGTTCCTTTGAGGACTGCAGTAGCTCTAAGAAGCACCTCCTAATTCAAGTAGGAGAGGCACTGGCCTTTTACTAAAGAGGAGCATGATGAAACTTGCTCTGTATGGAGCCACCAACCAACCAATCTGCCATGCATATCCAGTGTAAGAAGGAGGAGGGAACTGGAGGTGTGGCTCAAGTGTAGAGTGCCTGCCGTGAAGAATACACCAAGTAGGGGCGTGAGGCCCTGCGTTCAACCCCAAGTAGTGGCACAAACAGAGGGAGGGGGAAGAACGCTCCAAACCAGAAGCAAAACCAAGTCAGCAAGATTCCCCACACTGATTTTTTCTGGTGAACAAGTCATATACTGTTCTGAGAACAGACTCTTCCAAACTTATTCTAAGTACTTAAGGTATCTACTATCCCTCTAAGAAAACAAAAGCCTTCAGTAAGAAATGTATATATGCCTTGGAGAGTTTGGAAGGTAGAATGTATAAACACTTAAAGACCTAGAGAATAATAATCAAAACAATTCAAGGAATCTAACATTAGAAAAACAGAACCTCAACAATACTACACTCATGACATCACTGATGAACATGATAAAAATAACCAAGGGAAGTCTAAGAATGTTCATCAAGATTCTAGACATACGAGGTCCATGGAACATTCTAGAAATGGGTCAAGAAGATGTGTAAGAAGCTCCTAAGATTAACAGCAGTCAAAAAAAAAATCCTTTATCAGAAAAAAAAAATAATGTGATCTCTTGAAACAATAGACTTACTGGACCAGTGGGAATTATTATCAAGAGAAGACAGGCTGGTTTGCAAATGGCTGTTCTGTTGCCCACAGGATGAAAGAAAGTCATTACTGCTATCGAGTTACAGCAAGTTTGACAGGGCCACAGCCTGGTATGGAGAAATACATCTGAGTCTTGAGTATTTCCCACAGCCTGGTACCAGGTCTTCACACATGGAAGGTGTGTAGCTGATGTGGGTACCGATGGTAACACGGCCCACACTCTACCCTCTGAAGGAGTTACCATCAAAGGGCCCCGTGCCCCATGTGTTTCCCTGCTCTGAGTGTTTACCATCATTGAAGCTGTCGTTGGGGGCCGCGTGAGTGAAAGGAGACTGGGCCCGGGGCTCCTCGCACAGGGAGTAGCTGTGCTCAGCTTGGATGAGAGGCGCTGGGGACGTAGGAGACGGCTCCACCTCCATTGACACGCTCTTCTCCGAGAGGAAAGGGTCATTCAGGAGCTGACCCAAGACGTTCTGGGAAAACTCGTCCAGAAGTTCCGAGAAGTGCTGCAAGAAAAACAACAACAGGAGAACAGCTTAGTTTTCCTTACAATCATTCGATACATACTCTACACACGTTTTGCTTCAGGCAAAAACACCCAGCACTCCATTGCCTAAAGTCACTTATGCATAATATCCGTTTGTCTATTTCTGTCTAGTAAACCGTAAGTTTAATGGCTTAAAATAGCCCTAAATGATTGTTCCTTCTGTGGTTAGGATGAGCTGATTTCATTGGGGTTTCCTGATACAGCCTCATGAGCTGGAGGGTTCGCTGGGGGTGGGGCTGGCCTAGGGCAGCTGGTTCACAAAAGCCGTGTCAGGCTGGGGCTTCCTCTTGTGGTTGCAGAAAGGATCCATGATCAATAAAACAACAACAAAAATCTGAATGGGTGGCTGGAAATGGGGCTTAGTGGTAGAGTGCTTGCCTAGCATACATGAAGCCCTGGGGTTCGATTCCTCAGCACCACATATACAGAAAAAGCCAGAAGTGACATTGTGGCTCAAGTGGTAGAGTGCTAGCCTAGAGTGAAAAGAAGCCACAGACAGTGCTCAGGCTCTAAGTTCAAGCCCCAGGACTTGCAAAAAAAGAAAAAAGAAAAAAATCTGAATGGGTTCCAAAAGTCATAGGACATTACTACCTCTATAGCCTCCAAAGGAAGTCACAAACTTGGACTCATGGGGTAGGAAACTAGGCTCTGCTCCTTGAGGAGAAGAATGGCAGAACCACAGGGAGAGGAGTATGGATTGTTTGATGGCACCAGTCCCTGGGGGCCACTGTTGTTGTGATTTGCCACATTCTCCACTGGCAGGATCCATAAAGAAGCTATCCCCCAATTTCACAGCATCGGGTGTGATGAAGGCCAAGATCAAAGGCAATAGAGGCAGTGGAATAGCCTAAATCTGGAATGACCCCAAAGGTCCATGTGTTCAAGAATCTTGGCCTCCGGCCTATGGTATTATCAAGACCTTCAGGCTCCACTACCTCCTAAGAAGGGTGGGGCCTAATGGGAGATCATCAAGACCCTGGGAGTGCACCCTTCACGGGGACTGTAGGATTCTAGTCTCTTACTTTTTCTCGGGGTCACATTTCAACCAGGAGGTGGACAGTCTTGCTCTTCTAGGAGCTTTCCCCTCTACCCCATACAGGGCTGCCTTGCCTAAAGCGCACAGGCAACTAACTACTCATGGGCTAAAGCCTCCAAAACAGGAAGCTAAAAGAAACCTTTTCTCTTTATGAGTTGATTGTCTTAGGAATTTCTTAGACGGACAGAAAACACTCAGGAGTCAGGTTCTCTGTATTATCCCACTGCCTGGACTTTGTTCCTATCTAGTTTTCTCATAATCTCCTTATTCACTTGCTCTCCCCACCCTCCAATATCATGAACATCCCATCCATCAATACACTATGGACATGACACAGGAATAGTTAACCCCTGGGATGTCTAGATCTCTTGTTCTACTGTCCCACTTTGAGAGAATCAAAGCCCCATTCACCTTCTATCCTTGTCAGAGATGTATTTGTGGTGTAAGGATCTGCAGCGCAGCGTTTCTCAAACGAAACGACTGACACAGAGGACTAGGTAATTCTTCGCAGGGTGGGGCTGTTAAACTGCATACTGTGATGTTTAGCAGCATCCTCGGTGGCTGTCCACAAGATGCCAGCAATATTCCCCAAGGTGTAAAGACAAAAGTGCCTCCAGACATGGCCAAATGTCAAATTCATGCCCATACAGACGCATTACCAGCTGTCTGTTCTTGCCTCAGCTGTCAATCATCGAAGGTGACCTTCAGCCTACTCATCACCCCTTTGCCCACAGCACCTCATACTCCTTTACTCCCAGTTTATGAAGTGCCTAGAACTCCACATACGCCCAACATGAGAGGAAAAGCCTGATTTTGCAGTTACCAAATGTTCACTTTAGAAAGACACTAGGAATGCAAGATAAATAAGACAGAAAAGCTCTTGCTTTCCCAGATCTGCTACCATTTGGGCTGGTGATTCTCAAATTTCTAGATACATATGGACTGTCTGGGGGAAATCTTAAGACATGTGCCCTGATTCACAGATCTAGGCAGGGCCCAAAGCCTTCATTTCTAACCAACTCCCAAGTGAAGCAAGGAAGGCTAATAAGGGTTAGGACCAGATTTCCTGGTTATAAGAGAATCTGAAGTCGGCACCCCATTCCCCAAAAGCAGCTCCCAGAGCTTGTCCAATAGGGGATGTTCATGGAGTTCCTTTGAAGACCCCAGTTAAAACAACAAAAGGCAAAATAACAGAAGGTAAAAATGCAAAGGCACGAATTGAACTCAGTCCCTCCAGTTCCAAACCACAATACTGTCCCTTGGATTACAAAGGGGCTGGCCAGTTTTACCAGCCTTCTGGAATTCTGTTCCAGCTGGAAGTGAGGCAAAGCTGCCCAGGTCTGGATTGCCTGCTGACATTCAGTTTTCTCTCTCCTGAGCAGCACTAATGAATGTTTTCATGAGCATCCCTGGATAACCAATAATAAACTTCCTCCAGCTCTGCTCCCCTTCCCCAAGCTCCCCCACTCTGGATAATACACTAATTATCATGTTATGAAACAATCTAGCCCTAATGACAGGCAGTCCTGGAAGAATCCAGAAAACAGTTGTTATCAAGTGCATTATTATGACAGTCCCCCCTGGAGAAGAGAATCCACCCAGAGGCAAGGACCAACTGTGTCCACCCACCCACCTGGGGACTTAAGGTGGGGTAAGCACTGAGAAGGTCCAGGGCTTAGGAAGTACTCATCTAATACCGCCAGATGATGGGATTCAGCCCAGACACGGGGTTCCCCCTGGGTCTCTTTAGAAGCTGTGGGCTCCCCCACACAGCAGGAAGGGCAACTGCACTGCCACTGCTGGTGGGTCAGTAGCAGCTCATCATACCAGCCAGAGACAAACATGCTGGTCCTTGTGGAGAGATCGTCTTAGATCCTGCAAGCACTTTAGTAAAGTACTCAAGGATTATTAAAAAAAAAAAATCTAATTCTTTCAAGATAGTGGCACCATACTGTTTTGCCATTCTGTCTAACATTTGAATCTAACATTTGAATTGAGTTTAGAAAGTACTACTCACTTAAGGATCATGACACTCAGGGACAGTTTGCTTTCTCCCCCACATTCTGTGATTCCAGTCCTCTACAGGGAGACCATTAAACACAGTATTCATACATCAAGTTGACTGGACTTCTCCACATTGCTTGTCCTAGGAAAGGTATTTGCGCCTCACTATCCACCTACATGGAGAGAGGCTTTTTTGTTTTGAGCAGTACTGGGGTTTGAACTTCAGGGCCTTGAGCTTGCTAAGACTGGGACTCTACCACTTGAACCACATCTTCACACCTATTTGGTTTTGTTTGCTGATTACTATTGAGATCCTGTCCTGCTTCCCACCAGGCATATCACAAGTTGCCTGGTCCAGCTTCTCTCTGTGGGGATGGAGTCTTCAGGACTTTTAGGCCTACGATGACCTTGAACCTCAATCCTCCAGATTTCAATCTCTCAAGTGGCTAGGATTACACTCTATGAGTCGCTAGCACTTGATTTAAGAGTTTTAACAGCTGTAAGACAGGATGCCCATGCTCAGGAGTGATGCTGCTGACCAGATTAGATGCAAAGCTGGTGGTTCGCACCTGTAATCCTAGCCACTCCAGAGGCTGAGATCTGACTGTGAACCCGGCCCAGGTAGAAAAGTCCTGAAATTCTTATCCCCAATTAACCACCCAAAAGCCAGAAGCAGAGCTGTGGCTCAAGCAATACAGATCCAGCTTTAAGCAAGAAAGGGTAAGGCCCTGATGGGGCTGGGAATATGGCCTAGAGGCAAGAGTGCTTGCGTCGTATACATGAAGCCCTGGGTTTGATTCTCCAGCACCACGTATATAGAAAACGGCCAGAAGTGGCGCTGTGGCTCAAGTGGCGGAGTGCTAGCCTTGAGCAAAAAGAAGCCAGGGACAGTGCTCAGGCCCTGAGTCCAAGGCCCAGGACTGGCCAAAAAAAAAAAAAAAAGGGTAAGGCCCTGAGATCAAGCCCCAGTACTGACACACACATGCACGCACACAAGCAAACACACACACACCTAACACCTCACTGGCTAGTGATTTTTTTTACTAATTAACATAATCAAAACAATAAATTTTGACATTTCACCTCCAACACGACATGTCTTCTCACAGTTCTTCCTAGGACCTCCTTTCATTTTCCTCTTTACCATGAGGAAACCAACCGCAGGTGAAAACAAATTTATTTGATAAAATCATCCTAGATTACCTAGATTGACCTTCCCTGGACAGAGAGACTTAGAGGACGCATCTCTTAATTTGACATACTTTTACTTTTCTTTGATTTACTTTTCATCTCCATCTCACCTAAATATTTCATCAGTCTGCCTTATCCACTCTGTGTCTCAGTTGGAAATCCAGTCCCTTTGGACCATCCAGCATCCTTTTTCCAGAGATGGAGAAAGGTCAGCCATGAACACAGAGAACAGTCCCTCTCCAGGAAGTAAGTTATCGGCTGTTCAGGGCCTGTGTCCCACAGAAGGTGCCCATTGGGTACATTCTAAGACTTTGTGCCACCTGGCGTCCGCCCAGCAGACCTCTTCAGTGGGAGGCAGGACTGACTGGACCAAAAACAAAAATGTAGATTTCAGTCTTACACTGTACCCCATTGGGTGTCAGGGAATTTGGCCAAGTGAAACCTGAATTTCAGGCATTAGTATCACCTCCTATGTACTCAGTTTCTTTCTCTCTAGAACTACGCACATGCTAGGTGTGGATGTATGTGTTTGTTCTGATGAAGTAATGGAGTAGATTTTAAACTAGATTTGTAGTTTAACACCTCTCTCTGACTCAGGGACCCACTCCTAAAGTCTCGAATGGGAGAAGGGGAATCTATGCACCTGAGTTTAAACACTGACAGCAGAGATAGTAGGAACCATATCGAAACAGTGACAGGGCAGAGCTAACAACCCATTCATCTACAGTACCCTGTAATTCTCTAAAATGTTGAAGGCAACATAAAAGGGAGCCACGAAAGCTTTCCTACTTGGGAGGAGGGAGAAAGCCCTCTTTCTCCATTATGGCTTTATTTCATTTGCCCCTATGAACTCTGCTCTGGGGCAGTGAAAAGGGCAAGGTAGGGTGCTGGGGTCCAGATGGGAAGAATGCAGAATCAGGTTTGATCTGTACCCTGAATGGATCCTGGTCTCTAGCCTCCCCCCAGCTGGGAAATGGGATTGCCTTTGCTGCGAGCCTCTGGCTCAAAAGATGGCGTTTATGCAGAAGAAGCCTTTGTACTTCAAAAACTGTAACTAGAAGCCCAAGGGGAGCACAAAACACTCAAAGATTGGAGCCACCAAAGTAGGGAATGTGGTGGGGCGAGCTGACAAGAAATGATTTAAAGGACACACCTCAAGCTCACTTTAGAAACCAAGGTCTCCCTCCAACAAAACATAGCTCTGTGTAGCTCGGGATGGAGGCCCAAGACTCTGGGGGCCACCGGGCTGCACTCCCCCAGCCCCTGCAGGGAGAGAAGCCCTCCCTCCCATGGCCTTAGACCTGACAAAGTCTTACACAAGTGCCAGAGGCTAACCAGGAAGAAAAAAGCAACCTTGTCTAAGTCAAGGGAAAAAAATGAGAGAGAGAAAAAGGCTCACAAGTCAACACACTCATTACAAGAAAATGTCAAACACGCCCCACTTGTTTCTGACCCTCACACATTTACATACAGTCCATATTTCTTTAAGTTTAAAAAAATGAAGGATAAGGCTTGGAGATCTTCTATATTACACAGAAGTTTGGAATTTGGAAGGTCTGTTTCTTGGGTTTTTCTTTTGCTTTGGTGCAGTAATATTTGTTTTACAGAAATCTGACAGGCAGAAACAGAATGTCTTTTAGAATCCCTATCCCCAAACACGTCTAGTTCGATAAGTAGTAAATTATAAAGATATCAATAGATGCTATTTAAAGATGCCCTAGTAAAAATCCATCAGTAGGATACAGTCTATGTTTTATAAAAAGTTACTTTGAGGGATGGGTAGGGACAAGCAGAAGGAGCGGAGAATTTCCAGGGTAGGACACTATTCTGTATGATACTGTAATGTTCAATAGAGGTTGTTACACATTTCTCCAGAGCCACTGAATGTACACTGCCAAGAGTGAGGCATAAAGTAGTTTGGGTGAATATATATATGTATATATACATATATATATATACACACACACACATATATATATAATCCTTAAGTAGTTGTACAAAGAATTACCATTCAATAAATAGTTTATAGGTACAATGCACCTTGATCCATGTCACCCCTTTCATTATTCTCTTCCAACCTCTCCCCTCCATTTTCCTAGTTTTGTAAGATATACATTGAATATTACAACTCACTCTCTCCCCTGGGAACTCTTTACAAATGGGAGAAACAGTAATAATAAAAGGCATGTCTGACAAAAAGGTTACCCTGTGACTTAAGTGGGCCTCACCCATCTTACCAAATGGAAACCATTGTCTAAAGATGAGGAGTCATTACACTGACATGACCACATGTATTTGCCCAGCTCAGAAAGTATAAAAGCTACAGCTGCCATTTTGAGTCTTTTACCTCCATTTCCTATGTGGGTAGTAGGAAATGGTTCTCTCTCTTTTCCACTTCACCATACTTTAACTCTGTTATATGAAAATAAATCCCTAGTAAAACTTTCAAAAAATAAAAACTAAAAGCCCTCCCTCAAACCCCCCAAATGTGAATAGTCCAAAGAGTAAAATGAATTGTCTTGGTTGCGAAAGCATGTAGTCACACTTAAAGTTCTTTGTGCTGATTCTAAACCGTAGTCATTAAATCTTTCCCAAATGATGGATATTTTTTAATTCTCAGACTCCTCTGAGCCTGAGTATCCTTCTAAGTGCTTTTGCCATTAGTAGTTATTTCCAATCATTTAGTCCTACCATTCCTCTTGTTTTGCCTTGGTAGGGTTGGCAGGCAAATAGTACTGATGACCCAATTTAAAAAAAAAAAAGCCATAATATTCTAAAACCACAGGCTGTATCTGGTGATCTGAGCACGTTTTTCTAACAAGCAAGCAAAATATTCTGCAGAATCCCTCTGAAAAACTTGTAAAACCACCACATGCTAAAACTTGTTACCAATCAGCTTACTTGAGGGTCTTCTCCCAGAAGACAATGTAGATCACTGCTTCTGAATTTATTCTTTCATGATTTAACAAACGATGGCTAACTGCTTACTACAGCACCAATGGGAAACATCTGCCTTCTGGGTATAAAATATTCTTTTCCCATAACCACCAAAGCCAATCATCTTAGAAAGGACATATGGTTTGAATGCGGCAATAATGCAATGTATTGGTGGGAATGGGGGAATACATTTTAGAAAGCAAGTCCACAGAGCTTCCTCATAAATAATGTAAGAAATCTTGACCCCACCCCCACCCCCAGGCAACTCACTGGACCTCTTCCGGACTCTTCTTAGCATACAAAAAAAGGGGGGGTACAACCAGCTAATCTGCCGAGATCCCCCTGCTCTCACACTCAAGAGTGCAGCTGTGTTGTAGGTGGCCTCTGCCTGTATTCACACCTCAGGGAATTAAACAGCCTGAACACAAATCTGGAGTCTGAGTCAGTGTTCCCCATAACTCTCTCCCTTTGCCCTTTTCTGAGATGCTTTTGGCAAGGAATCCACCCCCTGAGGATGGCTGAGCTAACAGCTGGACAGTACTGGATGAAGTCCATCCTTTCCACAGCTGGTCTGGGAGACAAACAATCCAGCAGGCTTGTATCAGTAAATAAATGACTCAACGTGTACTGGCCAAGTCGAGATGGAGAGAAAGGCAGACTCCTGGCCTATAGTCCTGAACACAGACCAAGATCCTCCTCATGTCAGATATGTAGAACCTCTCATCAGAAATGAGAGGTTCTAGCCAACATAAAACCATGGTTTTGTGTTCCTTCCTCAGAAGCAAGCAGCACATTCTGGAGTTGTCACAGGTGCTCAAGCAGGCCAGCTGGGTGTTTGAGGTAAGGTGATTTTTCCCTGCCAAGGACTGACCTACACAGTCCATGGTCCCTGGGCACAAAATGTCAATAGCATTTCCCAGCATGATCACAACCAAAACTTTCCCAGGAGGCTTCCAAAACCAGGTTTGGCCGGGCCACGAGGGATCAATATGTTAAATCTGGCTCTTCTGTTGGTCTCCTGTCATTATCGTTGTGAAATGCAGGGTGGAACCCCAAGTTGTCTGATGTCCAGCCTCAGTGGGCAAGGTAGCTTCTCCCTGCCCGATGCCCACTCTCCTCGCCCATCCTAACACTGAAGGTAATTCTTCTCCTGGGCCACATCAGGTTTCTAATAGGCCAAAGCTCCAAGCAACTTTTAAAATTTAGGATTTACAACTAACCCTTTGCTCGGCTTTGGTGAACCAGATTTTTGCCACCAGCAAGACCATTTAGGAAAGGGGAAAGAAAAACAGCAAGTCGCAGCGCTTCACACAGAGTCTGTGTGTCGAAGTTGGGCACAGCTGGCCCACCTGAGGCCCCGGGATGTCTGCAACACACAGTAAAACGGGGCAACTGTGCCAGTGCTAACACTCCCAGTCTCAACAAAGTGGTTTGTTTATTTAGGGCTGCTAACTCACAAAAGAGGTATTTAAAAATTCTACAAGTAGTCTTGGGAACCCACCTGGGAAAAAGTAAACATAAAGCACAAGTATGGCCTTTTTGCAAGCAGCAAGCATTGACTCAACAAGTACTGGAGTGTTGGACTTCCAAAAACACAGGCTCGAGATCACAAAGACGGGCTTACTGACCAAAGTGGGGAACCTTGAACTGTTACCTGCTCACCTACAGGAGGTTCTAAATAGCCCCTTCCTACATGACTATTGTCAGCAGCTCGGGCCTGCAATAGTAGCTACTTAAGAGGCTAAGATCTCTGGATTCAGGTTCAAAGTCAGCCCAGGCAGGAAAGTCTATTAGACTTTAGATCCAATTAACCACCAGAAAACCCAAAGTGGAGCCGTGGTTCAAATAGGAAAGCACTAGCTTTGAGCAGAAAAAAAACAAAACAAAACAAAACACGCTAAGGAAGAGCATTCAGGCTCCAAGTTCAAGCTCCAGTACTGGTGTGTGCGTACACACACACTAAAGTGGAAAACCCACAAAAAAACTCTTTAAACAACATAAAGTATATCTTTGTAGTTATTTTAAATGTTATTGTAGAAACGATTTGTTAATACATAAAATGACCCATGATGTATATTTAAATCACAAAAACTCCATTCTCTGTATCTATAAAATGCTGGAATATAGGAGCTGGAGGTACAGCTCACTTAGCATGTATAAGGTCCTGGATGCAAACCTAAGCACTGCAAAAAAAAAAAAAAAAAAGCTGGAAAGTAGAAATGTATACAGAGATATGTGGTAAAAGGTTGACTGTATTGCTACAGAGTATAACAAGACAAGGTTCTTATTCTTGCGATCTATATTTCCTACAAGGCATATCTTCCAGATTTTAATAAGAAAAAGAAAAAGCCTTGGCAAAGCAAGAAATAAGAACAAACAAACAAACAGACCCCATTTAACTTAATTAAATGAAACCTGGTTTAAACAGTCCTCGGGGAATAAGAAAGGCAACTGACCCAAGGCCACATTTTCTGCCTTGAAGGCAGACATCGGTTCCATGATTCCTATTAAATACCTAAGTGCCCACTAGGACGAGCAGGCTGAAAACACTGACCTACAGTAGGGCAGTGGAACTCAAGTCACTAATTTTTTTTTTCTTCTCACTGATCCTTTAAAAGTTACATGGGCAGAAACTTCC
Source organism: Perognathus longimembris pacificus (assembly GCF_023159225.1). Classification (NCBI taxonomy): domain Eukaryota; kingdom Metazoa; phylum Chordata; class Mammalia; order Rodentia; family Heteromyidae; genus Perognathus; species Perognathus longimembris. The sequence goes on from NC_063162.1 coordinate 142,097,141, forward strand.
TCTCTAATTTTACCTCCCCATGTTGATTAGGAATTAGGACTCAAATGAGTCCTTTGATGAGTATAGCTGCTCTCGCTGAAGGTACAGGACTTGTTTTCCTGGAAAGTTCCAGGATTCAACAGAGTGTGAAGCCCTGCGATAACCCCTTTCTTTCAGCCTTCTCTCACCTGGCAAACAGGAAAGAGCACCCCCCCATAATACCCTATCAGCAGAGGAGATTAAGTCCAAACTGTCACCTTGAGCTGCTAGAATCATGCTTTTACATTTGGATTATACTGAGGGACAGTTTCTATTCTCTCATGACTTGGGGCTCTATTTTAGTTATAAGCACCTAAAATGATGCTTTTGATCCTGTTTTCCCCACCCCCACCCCAACCAAATTACAGTTTAGTCTATCTGCTTCCATGGAGAAAACAGACAAGCCTTGGCACACACATACACACACACACACTCTCTCTCTCTCTCTCTCTCTCTCTCACACACACACACACACACACACACACACACACACATGCAGGATCAGGCTGAATTCTAAATTGGGCCCTAGGTAGCCCCATTCCCCTGGGTATGCCATGTGTAGCATGATCAGAGTACACCCTTCAGGGCTGCTCACATTATGGTGAGGGAGATTTCTGTGACTGTAATGAAGGTTCCAACTCAATGGACTTTGAGTCTGTGGAAAGAAAACTTATCCAGAGTGGGGCTGACGTCATCAGGAGACTCCCATAAAAAAAAAAAAAAAAAGGTATAGAAGTGAGAGTGAGATCTCTCTGGAAAAAGCAAGCCACCAAAATTGTACAGATGCACTCATGACCACATGAGCCTGGAAGAGGACCTGGAGCGTCAAGAGGAGGCTGCAGCCACACGGTGCTTCGGTGACACCAAAGGGCTAGGCGCAGGAACCAGCTATGCCATTGGAAAAAGGCACATACACATACACTGTGTGTGTGGCAACTTACTAGGTAGTGCTATCCACTGAGTTGTGTTGGTCCCCAAATTCCTATTCTGGTGTGGGTCCCCGTGGGGGGGGGGGGTGCTTAGGTTTGGGTGAGTCCCAGGGTTGGGCTCTCACCATGATTAAGACCCCACCCTACCTCTCTCCACAATGAGAAGGCAGGCAAGAGAATTCTCACCAGAATCAAACCACTCCATGAGACCTCAATCTCAGATTTCTGTTTTCTGGATCAATGAGGAACAAATCACCCTGGCGTAAGCCACCCAGTCCATGGTGCCTTGCCATGTCAACTCAAGCAGACCAAGGCACAGAGCAACAGAAAACCAATACCGGCAACAGCAAGTCGAATGCCTGTCTACAGCCTTGTGCCCACCCATCTAGTAGGGTGAAGTCCCAAAGACCAATATGGGGGGTTGGGGACACAGGAGCCTCATAGCCATGGCTGGCTAGAGCACAGCCATGGCCCTCTCCCTCCTGGACTGGTTTCTTGAACCTGATGCTTGCCTCTCCTCTCTCTCCTCATTCTTCTGAGAAGTCAGGCGACTATGGAAACTAGAGGACAGGATTTCATCCGTGGATTCCATAGATCCCTAGCCTAGGATTGAATAGATCTTTTTTTTTTTCAAGGCTAAGTGAAAGAAAGGAAGAATTGAACAACAACAAAAAAAAAAAAAAAAAAACAATGCAACTACACATCGACACATTTACATAAGACACCCTAATTTAAGACTAGTCATGGCTTAGGTTGGCCGGTGGCACTACTACAACATCCCTCCATATCCGCTTCCTCTCTCCTCCCTGTCTTCACAAGGGGGTTACAGTGTGCCAGGCTCCCTCTGGCTGGTTTGAGTTGGCTTGCTTATGAGCTCCAGAGCCTTTCAGCCCTTCCTCCCTACAGGCGCCCTTCCAGGACCACCCTCTCTGGCTTCCCACTCCACGGATGGGCAAAGCACTTCCCTACCCACCTTCAGCAATGCCCCCTCCACACCTGACACCAGAAATCCCACATGACCACACTTTGGCTTTGCTCACCGACTTTAGGCCTTCACATTCTGTGCCTCATTCTGGTGCTCTACCACTTGAGCCCGTAACTCCACTTCCAGCTTTTTTTAATGTAATATTTTCATTATCTTTAAGTAGCTGTACAAAGGAGGTGCCACTCAACAAAGCAATTTATGAATGCAATGTGTCTTGAACACTTTCAGCCTTTTGCTGGTCAACTAGATACCAGAGCCTCGAAGATCTGTTTACCTGAGCTGACTCTGAATTGAGATTCTCAGATCTTAGCTTCCTGAGCAGCTGGGGTTATTGGTGTGACCCACTAGCATCTGGCTAAGTATTGATCTGCTTGAGTGTCTTCTTGGCTATTCAAAAATATGCCTGGATCAACACACAAAATTCCTAGATTGAATATTCCTATTGAATCAACAGCATGAATAGAAGTGCAGTCCTGAAAGTCTTATGAGAATAAGCTGACTACCCCTCAGGCTGCAAGCTTCTAGAAGACTCTATCCGAGGCACTGTGTGGTCTTGGTTCTGTAGCCCACACAAAATAATGAGCAACTGGCCTTTCCAGGGGTTGTAGTAATGACAATGAAAACCAGCAGGATTACTGGGCATGGTTCCACACCCATGAGTGTGAAAAAGATTTGTGGGTAGCACACACAAATATAATGGAAAACACAATGAGACATTCACAAAAGAGAATGAAAATCCCAAACATATTATAGGCAGAAGTACCCTTCTCCCCAAGTGAAAAAAGTCTAAGGGTCACAGCAGGGTCCAGAGGTCATACATCTCAGGGTAATCTCAAAGGCCAAGCCAACCCAAAGATTATTTCCTGCAGTCAGATACTAGCTATCAAAGTTCGAAGACAAATAGCCACTTGGACCTGGAGTTCAGCATTGAGACGGTGAGCCCCTCCTCTCAGCCGACCTGAGACACACAGTAACTTTATTAGAGCACTCTACTAAGCTGAGTTTCACTCACTACCCTGTGCACAGCTTCCGAAAGGAACATTCTGGAAACTGTTTCATGGTTAGCTGTAAGATGAATCTCAAAATGTATGTTTTGAGACCAGATGTTCTCATTTAACTACAAAATTATCGGGAGGAAGGGAAGCTTCTTGTCTCTCTTCCAGAGCTCAGATGTGGGAAGGGTCTCTTTAGTTTCAACATCCTTCGGTGCACGTCACTTCCTCCTGCTGCACTCTTCCCAGGATGGAATGGGTTCTAGCAGGAAACCAGTGTCTTTTCACACCACTTTAAAAAAACAAACAAACAAACAAACAAACAAAAAAACCTAGGTATGTCCTATCTAGCAAGCCTCTTCTACCCCCTTATTCAATAGCTGACATGGATTCAAAACTTAACATCCCATTCAAGTTCAGAAAAAGTATCAGAGGGAATTTTCATTAATGTTTACTTTGGAACATTCATGCTTCTTACACCAGAGAAGAATGTGTTTTGGAAGAATCAAAGTAAATACTGAAGCCAAGCGCTGGTGGCTCATGCCTATAATTCTAGCTATTCAGGAGGCTGAGATCTGAGGATCACGGTTCAAACTCAGTTTGAGCAGGAAAGTCCGTGAGACTCTTATCTCCAATTAACCACCAGAAAATCCAAAGTGGAGCTGTGACTCAAAGAGCACTAGCCTTGAGGAGAACAGCTCAGGGACAGAGTCCCTGAGTTTAAGCCCCAGGCCCTGAGTTCAAGCCCTATGATTGACAAAAGAAAAAAATTAGTGACATTATGTCACTAATTGTGTGTATCACTGATACACAAGCCAAAGCACATTGTTTGATAATGGTTCTATCTGGGAAATAGTCTCCAGATATTGTGACTGTCAATAACACTCATAGATTTCCCCCAGTAAACTATTAATGAACTCCTTATCAACACAGATCTAGCATCAGGAGTAGACTGAGGAAAGTAGCTAACCATATTATTTCATTAAATCTTCACAATAGACACAAGGGTTAGGCAATTATTATATTCATTTACTAATAAGAACATGAAAACCCAGAGAAATTCTACAACTTCCCAAAGTTGCACAGGTATGAAAAGGGTAAAGGCAGGAAATCAAAATCAGTTTATCTGAGTGTGACAGCCACAGGCCCTCCCTTATTCCACTCCCCATGGTAAAAACACAGGACACTGTTGCACACAGGAGGAACTGTTTTCTGATGGGAGATTTATTCTCACCAAGCAAGGCACTCATCAAAGAATTGATCAAGACTCACTCTGGGCTTTGGGGCAGGGAGCAGAATGCCCAACAGTCCTTTCAGGTAGAGTTAAGTATAATTAACACCAATTCATATTTGTGTCTTTTTCTGGGAAAATTAAACCACTTCTAAGAAATCTATAAATGCTAATGTCCCTCATAAATGTCGTGTACTGTCATACCATCATCCTCTCTGGAGAGAGATGACTCTCATTTACCTCATGATTCTCAGCTTCTCCCTACTGGTACTCCTTCCAAGACATGAATTGACTGTGGTGGGAATGAAGAGAGAGTAAAAAGGTCCCACTAGCCTCAAAGTCATGACCAGGGCAAGACACTCAAGATTTGGTAAAAACATATATTGCCAGTGACAAGAGGAGTGTGATGACCCTGATAGTTTACAAATTGTGAATTCATCACTTGTTAACCTTTATTTGTATGTCTAAATGATGCGCATGGCACTTCCATGGCCATTTGTGATTTCCATGCTAAGCAGAGAAAAAATTTGAGTCACCGAATAAACACGTTCCAGCTAGAATTACACCAGGCAACGCTCTGCCTAGTTCCAGCTCCTATACTGTCAACAAATGTCCTTTTCATGCCATGTTGTTCACATCTTGGCGCTGTTAGTGATTTTGCCATGTGAAATGGCCTCCTAGCGCAGTACTGAAGTGCCGGCTCACGTTCCTCAAGCAAGAAGACTTGTTTTACAGTATTTGTTTACAAATGCTAGATCAGCTCTGTTCAAGGGAGAGTTACAGAGTTCTTGGCTGGATTTAACCAACCCACAACGCATATCAAATAAGGCACCTCTAGACAGAAACACACTCAGAGAAAGCTTATGTATTTTCCCTTGTTCATTATTCACTTCCCTTCAGTGATAATAGTGACTGAGCAGGACATAACCCGTGCAGATGACAAGAACAGACTTAGTCATTCACATTTGCGTGTGTGGAAGGTGTTCCCAGAAGTATGGTGCAATGCCTGTCATCCACTGATAGGGCTACTACCTAAAATTGTATATGGAAAAGACTGGAAAGATACACTAATAATAGTGCTGTTAGCACATATTTTGTTTTCTTTTCTTCTTCTTTTTCTTCTTCTTCTTTTCCTCCTCCTCCTCCTTCTCTTCCTTCTTCTCCTTCTTTTCTTTTTTTGTTGTTGTTGGTCCTGGGTTTGAACTCAGGGCCTGGGCACTATCCCTGAGCTCTTTTTGTTGAAGGCTAGTGCTTTTACCACTTTGAGCCACAGCTCTACTTCCTTAGGACATATTTTCTTATTCCTCTAGGATTGGCAATATGTCCTGGTCATGTTTCAAAAATAAAATGTGAAATGCAATGTAACTCCCATCTACTAATATCTGTGAGAAAAACATTTTTTTTTTAGAAAGCACTCATTGTCATTTTTATGACGAATACCCTGGTAGGCATTCCCCCAAAAGGCAATTAAAAACCATCTGGGAAACTCAGAAATGATCATCCTAGTGTGCAATTGATTCATCATCTAAACACAGAAGGTTCTCTCTGTGTTTTGATTTCTGTTTACCACATCAACCACAAACTCAAGTCCCCTTCTCAACATCCCAATGCTGGTCCGATGTCCCTTTTGTCCCTTATTTTCTCAGCCTTCCAATCCAGTGCCAGCTCAGAAAGGTGCTGTGGACGGCTCCACTGTGGGCATGGAGACTCTGTTATATCGTCTCCATTGCTTCTGTCTTTATCTAAATACAGCTTATCTGTTCTGGCTTATATTATCTAACCCCTGCCCTACCCCGACTCAAATACACAAGGATGTCTGTCTGTCCCCCCACCCCACCCCACCTAGGACAGCCTGGTTTGTGCACAAGAAGTGGTTAGCAAATATTTGTTGACTCTCAGGATCTTCTGACTGCTCTTTTGACCCCAAGTCCAACCTGTCCACCTTAGTCCAGGAAGGGTTGAAGAATCCTCCCATCCCCTCACAGGACTTTTTCCGGCGTCCCCCTCAGTGTGTCTGGTTTCCATCCTGATATCTTTCCTGGGAACCAGCAGGGTTCAGGGTTAGAGAATGAGGCCCAGCAAGTTGCCCTGGGTGATTTTAAATGGGCTTTGCTGCTCATGGTGCTCAGAAGCAAAACTGCTTATCACCAGCTGCCTAACAGCCTCTCCACATAACACATTCCTTCTGGGTGACTAACTGTGGCCAGCAGCCTCCTCACTTCCAAGCAGACAGTCCCGCTGAGGCCCAAGGAACTGATGACGAAAAGCAGCCTCTGAAATCAGCTGCTGGCTTGTTTTGTGTGTGTTGTGGTTGTTGTTCAATGTCCTTAACAAGGGCCTACCACCTTCAACACATAACTCACCCAGAAGGGAAGGAGCTGAGGGGTAGGGGATGTGCTGTGGGGTTGTGGAGGAGGTCCAGGGTTGTCTGTGAATGTGCCCATGAAAAGATTCTGTGGCTGTCTCAGAATGTGACCAAGGAAAGATCATCTCACTACCATTCCGCAATCCCTGTTACGCTTCGCTGCCCTGCATCTGAAGGCCATGCAGGGTATACATTTCTGATGCTGAGCCTTAATCAGGAAGCAGTTGTACTGCCCCAGTTACTGGGGCCCATGCCTGTAATCCTAGCTACTCAGGAGGCTGAGATCTGAGGGTCTCAGTTCAAAGCCAGGCCAGGCAGAAACATCCATGGGACTCTTATCTTTAATTAATCAGTAACAAGCCAGAAGTGGAGCTGTGGCTCAAGTGGTAGAGTGCCATCTTTACCAGTTAGGCCAAGTAAGAGCGTGTGGCCTTGAGTTCAAGCATTAGTACTGGCACAAGAAGGAGGAGGAAGAAGAGGAGACAAAAAAGATGGAAGGGAAGGGAAGAGAAAGGAAAGAAAGGGAAGGAAAGGAAAAAAGGAGGAAAGAATGGAGGGAGTGAGGAGAGAGGGAAGGAGGAAAAGAAGGAAGGAAAAAAGGAAAGAAGGAAGGAGAAAGAACATAAGAAAGAGCAAAAGAAAGGAAGAAATGAACAAAGAAAACAAAAATTGACAGAAAGAAAGGAAGAAAGAAAAGAGAAATTGACAGAAAGAAAAGGATGGAAGGAAGGAAGAGAGAGAAAGAGAGAAAAAGAAAGAAAGAGAGAAAGAAAGAGAGAAAGAAGTAATGCAGGAAAACAATCTTTTACCTTATCCTGGTTCCTGGGGCGGTTTCTAGGCAATGCTGGATGCCAGCTAGCCAATATACAGCTGGCAGCTAGATAAGGAAGCTAAGGAAGGACTCTCCAACAGGTAGTCAAACAAAGCAGACCTTTGCAAAGGGGAAGAAAATATCATCGTGAGGTTGGCACACCAGCCAGAAATATCACACAGGTGTGCAACCTCATCAGGAGGAGAAAGCAGAGAGAGGCTTTGTGAGCTTCAGGCACAAAAAACAAATAGAACTTAGCTGGTGAATCACAGGAGAGGAAACCACATCCTTGTTCACAGAGAGGGGATGGAAGCCTCGCGAGGCTTGTTGGCCTGGTATTCTGAAGCTTGGCCAATGAAAGGAGACACTGGCAGTTGAGACACTAGGGATCAACAAAAAGACCACTGGAATTGACCCATGGCATTTAATAATCACTGGGGATGAAAGTGTAGGATTTGCGTGCTTCCTTATCTTTTGCTCCAATTGTGTATTATTATTTTTGTTCCAAAACACACGTTACCCCAGGGGTATAACTCTACAGCTGTCCTTCCATGGCGGCAGTAAACAACTACAGAAGCACATGTGAGGCAGGCAGGCTTGGAGTCACCGCCAGATGTTTGTGGGGCTCCTGCTGTCATGGCCAGGATCTCAGAAAACTCCCAGCAGATGGAAAGGGGCTGCTGTTGTTTAGAAAAAAGCAAAAACTGTGAAAAAAAATAATCATCAGCCTTAAAGATAGTTTGTACTTATGTCCAAATTGTCTGAAAATCACCCTCACATCTTAGTTTTGGGGGGATTTATTTTATTTTATTTTATTTTTGCAATGATCCTGGGGCTTAAACTCAAGGCCTGAGCACTGTTCCTGGCTTTTTTTCCCCCCCTCTCAGATCTAGTGCTCTACCACTTGAGCCACAGTTTCACTTCTGGCTTTTGGGGGGTTAACTGGTGGTTAGAATCTCACAGATTTTTCTGAGGGCTTCAACCATGATCCTCGGATCACCGCCTCCTAAGCGTCTAGAATTTCAGGTGTGAGCCATCGGCATACCTCTGCCTGTTAAGTTCTTAAAATCGAATCATTTTGTTTTGCCAATCTCTCCAGATTATCCACAATGGCAAGAATCCATGGAGAGTTGGCGTGCCTACCCCCCCCCACCGCCACCCCCCTCCCCACCCCCCCCGCCCCCGGCTTGTGTAGCCATCAGTGAGACTACAAGGGAGGGAAGACAGGAATGCCAGGAAATAGTGAAGCCAAGTGCCCCAGTCTGTCCCAGACTAGCTCAGGTACAAGGCCCCAGAACACACTGCAGTCTAAGACACCCCAGGACAAAGCTCTCAGCCTGGAAAGGAGGAGAAAGAATGCTGCAGACATTGCTGCAACAAAGGAATCACATGTCACTCCACACCCCAAGCCACAGAGTCCAGACCCAGAAAATTCTCTTCTTCAACAGGGGCCAGCCGGTTTCCTGTGAGATGTCAGAACGGCCCACCTCAATCCCTCATCTGGGCTCTTCTTTGGCATCCAATACAATCCTCAAGGGCAACATTCCCCTAATCACTATCATCTCTCAAGGTTAACATAGAAACAAAGAATCAACAGTCGTGATAATCCAATCCTCTCTTGACCTCAAATTCCCTCCCACCAGCCTTCCTGTAACTGGATACATACACATAATGACTTCATCACCAGCTATATAGTTGACATTCTTGCCCTTTATCTGTCTTCACAGAGTAAGAAGCCATTCAGCAGGCACAGAAAAGACGTGTTCACTGATGTTTACATATACCAACAAGCAGCAATGGCCTGATGGGTAGAAGCCAGAGATAATGTTATGATTAGTTCATAGGCCACCTTCCTCATTACTCATCTCCGCTCAAGCCCTGCCACCAACATCAAGCATGGGGTCCAAAAGTACTCATCAAGCCAAGAGATAGGTGTGAGGTCACTTCCAGTTCCAGTTTGCCATTCACACTTCGTTCTAATGAGGCACTAATTTGAAAGAGCTCCAAAAATAATTTAACAGACAACCCCTGAAATCCACTCTGACTTTTGATGTGGAAAGCTTCACATATTTAAACATTTACAGGTATTCTATTTACACATAAAAGTCTTGGCTTCTGTTTATTTAGAAAGAAATGGAATTTACAAATAAAACCAGAGCCCCCTCATAAAGGTGAGCTGGAAAGAGCAAATATTTCAGGCTTCTGGGAAAGGTCAACAAGCTTTTTTTAAAGAAAGATGGCTGAGTAGCCAGGAACGGTGGTTCATTCCTGTAATCTCTGCACTCAGAAAGCTGAGGCAGGAGGATCATGAGTTTGAGGTTAGTCTGGGCTACATAGCAAGATCTGCTCTCAAGAAAACGAAGAACAAAGAAAGGAAGGAAGAGGGAGGGAGGATAGAAGATGGCTGGTCCTACAAAACTATTAGCAAATGCTGTGCATTTATCCCTTCCCTCTGCCAAGCCACTCATTAATAAGCAAAAGGACTTCAGATGAGTTCTTACTAACTTTTGGTCTGGAGAGAATGATGACCACACAATGGGACCCAGTCTCAGGACTATGCCATGCGGCCACTCAAGTCCAAAGAGGCATTAAATCAAACCAGTCACTTCCGAGTTTTTTTCTAAGTCCAGTTCATCACCATGTTTAACCTTCACAGTCCCTGAGGACAACGGCGAATCCCGAATCCCTGACTTCTCCTCTTCTCTGCATGTTCCAGCCATTTCCTAGATTCAGGCCACAAAGAGGAGAGAGCTGGATGTACAGCCCAGAAGATAACTGAGAAAGTCTGTGTTCCCAGACATACAGAGAGAGGCTATTTAGCAACAGGCTTAATGGCCCGCTACAGTGAGAACGGTGAGATACAACTCATGTGGAAAGTAAACCCCGGGAGCCGGGAACCTATGAATCATACCTGTAATCCTGACTGCCCAGGAGGCTGAGGCCTGGAGAATCACGCTTCAAAGCCAGCCAAGGTAGAAGAGTCTACAAGACTCCATTTCTGTTTAACCAGCAAAAGCCAAGCTCGAGGCATGGTTCAAGTGATAACCTATAGACCTGAGTTCAAGACCCAATACTGACCCCTCAAAAAGTAAACATTTGGGAGTAGCACCACAGCTTCAGTGGCAGAGTGCCTGCCTAACAAGTGTGAAGTCCAAAGGAAAAATTTTTGTAAACTCTGCTCTTAGGCCTGGAGATGTCTGACACACAGACACAGACACACAAACTCCATCTTAGGCAGTAAGTAGTCAGTGTTCTGAGCAGTGCTGCAAGACAGTCCATTTTCTCCCTGACCACCATTCATCTGACAAGTGGAAGGCTAGAGACACAAATGGAAGGCAAGCCACGCACATGCCCACTCAGGAGAGCACCACTCAGCCGAATGACAGAGACATGGTCAGAAGTTGTACTTCGAAGCCCTGGGGGGAACTTGTTCTCCACCAGCAAGGAAATGCAGGTGGCAACGGATGATTTGCTTCTGGCCTGGGAACACAGTGGAGTCTCAGCTCACTCAGCTCTATAGAAACCAGATGCATGCCGAGCTACATTGATCACTTCCTTGATGATTTAAAACACGAGGATCAGGAACAGCAATGCCGACTATAAATGCGGTCAGGGGTGCAATTGTTTGTCCTCTATGGCTTGTCTTTTGTGTTAGTTTTAACACAAAATGTGTGTATAAATGTGAGCATATTATGAAGTATGAGGTGTGGATTAAAAAAAATAGTAAAAGCAAACCCAGTTACATTTGAGACGCGAAGGTAAATATTGAGAATCTTAAATCCGGGTTCTGGGGAAATGATCAGAATTTATATTCCTTCAACATGATCAGAAAAATAAATCCTGAAACCAATCCAGCAGCTCGAGAACATCTGATGGATGAAAAGAGATGAAATGCTGCTTTTTGAGGAACTCGCTTCTCTACGTAGCATCTACTACTCATGCAGTCAGTGTGTAAATGTTCCCAGAGATTCAGTGAGTGGAAAGAAGGCTTATGTCAAACCGTCTGCATCAAAGACAGCGAACGAGCTGCTCGTGAGCCAAAGCCCCTCAGCAGCCCCCACCCAGGTAGAATCAACTTGCCAGTAAGAATTTGGGAAGGCTTGTAGAAATAACCTAAATACTTTGCAGCCCTTTTCCATGAGGAGTCCCCCCACTTCTCTCCTCATTGACTCTGGGATAGCCTTTTGGGTTGCTTAAGCTACCAGAATATGGTGGAAGTGACAGTGTCCAACTTCCCAAACTGAGCCTCCAAAGTCCTTTGCATTCCTGCTCTTTTTCTTGGAAATCTGGGCTGCTGTCTGAACGAGTAATGACTGGTCTGTTGGGTGAGAATCCCACTCTCTTCTCCCTCCATCACTCCATCTGATCACCATCCACTAAAAGCAGAGCTAGCTGCAGCCCAGCAACTGACTCCCCAGTAAGCCTAGCTGAGCCCAGAAGCAGAACTGCCCCTCTGAGCTTGATACAAACCACTGGTCCACAGCATTGTGGGCTACACTAACTATGTGGCTTATTTTAAGACACAAAGGTGTATCATGATTTATTATACATCATCCTAAAATCCTGTTTGGAACAGAAGAGACAGGAATGAATGTCATTCAACTCCTTGAAGACAGGAAAGTAATGATTACTCAAACAGTTCACAAACTAGGGTGAAGGAATTCAAGGTGAAAGTCATAGTTGTAGAGCAAGTTAAATTATCCTTAGTAAAAATCCATCCTTTGCCATCTGACAAGGAAAGCAAATGCCATAGCCAGTAAATTTTGAGCAATTTTATTACTGATTTACCAATGTAGTGGAAAAGTAAGTAATAAAACATCTCAACAACTTTTTGCTCTCATGTTCTTCCCTTTATATCTTAAAGGTCTATTCTTCCATGTTCCCTCTCCCTAGTTTTTATAGTTCCCATTTCCTCACTTTCCCATTGTAATCATCTAACAAAAACAAGAGTAACACAGAAACTTCCACTCACAGAGGTATTTACTAGGTGATTTTAACATCCAGCAAAAAGCATAGTTCAAATTATACTGTGAGTTCTCACAGCTAACTCATTAAGTAAATATGATTGGACCCATTCTATACAGCAGTAAACAGAGACTCCAGAGAGTTTAAATAACTTGTCAAGGTCATGTAGTTTGGATGTGCTGGAAGCTAGAAGTTAAGCCACCATCTCTCTAGTTACATGGTTAATGAATTTTACGTTAAGTAACACTGCCTCAAAGGAATAAGAAATTCTAGGCTTATAACACAGACTTTTTAAGGGAGGGCAAGGTTAAAATACAGTGCAAAAATAAATATACATATGTACATACATATGCAGAACACAACAGAGAAGAGAAAGTAACTTGGGAAACGGCAATTCATCAAAAGAACTTGATGAGTTTTGGTCATCACTTTGAATTTTTAAATTTTGTCCTTAAAGTCTTACTGAGAGAGGGTAGGAGGGGGAGAGGGGGAAATTGAGAGAGAGAGAGAGAGAGAGAGAGAGAGAGAGAGAGAGAGAGAGAACAGTCATAGAGGCAGAGAAAGTAAGAGAAGGAGAAAGGGAGAGACGTGTGTGTGTGTGTGTGTGTGTGTGTGTGTGTGTGTGTGTGTGTGTGTGTGTGTGTGTGTGTGCTGGAGTCAGAGCATTCGAGGTAAGAATTCTGTTGCTGACCCACACCACCATCCCAGCACTGTGAAACCTTTTCTTCTCTTGCCCATGGGTACTACTCACCAGCCTCTCAACCATCACCTTGGCCACTAGGCTCTAGGCTCTGTCCCTGAAAATTCTTGACAGACCCCCAAGCCTCCCCAGCACTGTGGCCAGGTCTCTCACTTGGTCTCAAGAGCCACACACTTCTAACTCTTCTGACACACAGGACTTTTCTACTGGGAAACACTTGTGACCCCGAAAGCCCTGAAACCCATCAAACCCGGTCCTCCATCTCTTCTTCCTATTGGTCTGCTACCCCTCCAAATGTAACCTTCACAGGATGGTCATAATTTAGGAAACTGGAGACTGTTCCTGTTATACATTTGAAAGTCAGTGAGGACTCTGTTTCTTCTCAGATCAGGTCCCTCCTTTGTTTGCATTAGAATGAACAGCTGGTTTGTAGCTGGGTCTTCTTCCAGTAGCAGTTCCCCCTCTCCCTCTCCTCCCAGATCCAGGAGCAGTCAGCCTTGTCAGAACCACCTCTTGCCCTTGGAAACTGCCTGTCCCACCCATCTGGTTCGATGGCATCTTCACCACCTGTCATGTCAGAGGCCTTCCCAGCGATTCTGCATTACAGAAATGCAACACTCAACCTACATAGCCTCCGCTCACCCCATCCTATCTTACCAATCTCCATAACAGGCACCACCTCTGGGGAAAGTCCATGTTTTTGTGCTGGCTTTCTGTCTCCTTACAGCATGTCAGCTCCTCACACCTGGAAGCTAGACCTTTGTCTGTTTCCCCAGCATTCAGAATACAACACCTGGCAAAAAGTGGGAACTGTGCAATATTTATTCAAAACTTAATCCCTTCCCCCGCCCCCCATCATCAAACACATCCCCACCACTCACAGGTATGCTTTCTCCCACTTGGCCAGCATATTCAGGTTTCCTAACTAGTTTTTGTTCTGGAGGGTTTGCTGTTGTTGCTCTTTTTTTTTTTTTTTTTTTTTAATGTACTATTTCACAATGACTGACTTGCGTAGTTGAACCATCCTTACATTCCTGGAATGAACCCAACCTGATCATGGTATAAGACCTTGTTAATAGGTTGTTCAATTTGGTTTTGCAGGTGATTTTGAATATAGACAGTGATGTATGACATCCTTAGCCTATCTCAGCTTCAGGTCTCTTGCCTTCTTTATCTCACTCATACGAATGCCCTGCTTCATTTTCCTTCCTAGTCTCAAGCCTACCAACTAATAATAAAAGTCTTCGTAATTAAATGGTGATCATCATCTTCCAATTTTCTGGCAAGAGCAGAGCACTTCTGAAGACACCCTCCTCTCCTGCAAACTAAGCCACAGGCTCTTCTCTCTTGCCCCACTTTTACTAGCCCATTCTAACCTCTAATGCTGCCTTCTTGTTCACCACAGAGGACTTGTAAATAATCAGCTCGATAAGTTTTCCAAGTATTAATGTCAAGCTTCTCCCTTTTCAAAAATCAGTATCTCAATCATGCCTCCCATTTCCAGTTACCTCATACTTGAGCTCTGCATTCCTCCTACAGATTTCTCTCTAAACACCCATGCTACTGTTATAGCAGTCCTAAGAAAAACATCCATCCTCCTATCTTTTGCATACATGAGCATGAATTCTGAGCTTACCAAACAACCTGTTTCCAACTTAAGAGTCTGATATGATTGCCACCCACATCTCCACCATCTTTGTTGTTCATGTTTTTTGTTTATAATAGATTGAAATTCGGGGGAAGGGGGAGCGGGGAATGAGGGAGGAGGTAACAAACAGAACAAAAAAATGTATCCAATGCCTAACGTATGAAACTGTAACCTCTCTGTACATCAGTTTGACAATAAAATTTTTTTTAAAAAAGAAACAAATGCTTACACTGGAAAAAAAAGGAAGAATATCAGCCATTAGGTTTTAAGCAAAATGTAACAAATTAAAAATAAAAGCTAAATAAAAACAACTATTAACAAAAAAAGATTGAAATTCAATTTTCTCCTAACTTTATCCTTTATGTCGCATGATGGAGTTCACCTAATTTCTCCCCTGGGCTTCTTGAAATCCTCCCATCCACATTGCTAGTACAGAAGTAATTATGTCCAGGCATTACTTGATTTGTTTGTAAACTTAAAATTGAATTAGTCATTGTCTTTTCTGTTTTGCTGTATTTTCTTTTGAAACCTTATTTTGCGTATTGTTTAGGACATTATTTGTCACATCTGTTCAAGTGAGACAAATAAAAGAATAAACCAATGATGATAACATCAGAGTAAGAACCTATCCCAATCTGTTTTCATCAGAAATAAACCTGTAGGTCTAAAATTAAAAGGGATAAGAGAAACTTTTTAATCCACCAGCAATTCTTTCAGAACCCTCCAAACCAAACACCTATTTTGACAGTAAAATGTTTTCCTGTTTCAATATCCTCCCATGAACTCCACACAGCTACTAAGGAACCTCAGGCTAGGCAAGACAGGCAAGGAAATCAATACTGAGTGGTGTGAGCACACTGCCTAACTGACCAACTCTTCAGATTCTATACTTTCCTTCAGATTACAGCAAGCCACAAGCCAGTAATGACTAGAGGCTAGCTCTGTTACAGAGATTAGCCAGCAGGGGAAAGGAGCCAGGTGAGAAAAGTGTCCATGTGTATTCTACATGCAGGCCTGTCCAAACCAGGGAGAGATCAAAGTTCCCAACAGTGGGCTGGGCCCACGTTGATCACCTCATCTTCCTCACACAACTGACAATTTTCCCATACATAAATGTAGTCCATCTGCAAATTCATGGCATCTGCCCAAGGGAAAAATTGCAATCCAGCCTGCACTAGGGGAATTGGTGAGATCTTATCTCAAAAACATCGAGGTTTGGTGGTACACCTCAATAATCAGAGCCACTCAGGAGGTGAAGGTAAGAGGATGACAAATCTGAGGGCAGCCCAGGCAAAAACAGGGGAGCCTGTCTAGAAAACAAATTAAAACAAGCAAAAGGACTGGGAATGTAGCTCATGTGTTAGATCAAGGCCTGGAATTCAATCCTCAGTACCACCTCTCCCTCTCCCTCTTTAGCTCCCTCTCCCTCTCCCCCTCTCATTCCCTCTCTCTCCCTCCTCTTACCTTCTCCCTCTCCCCATACCCCATGTGAGGACATAGCAAGAAAATGGCAAGATATCACCAGGAGGCAGCCCTCACCAGAGCCTCACCATGGTCGGATCTTGGACTTGCAACCTACCTCTAGAGCTGTTTGAGCCACTTACTGGCTGATGGATACTTGGCTCAGACAGCCTTAATAGACGAATGTGGAGAAGAATAAATTAGATGAGGGCTCAGCAGTTTGGGTTTCAAGTTTATAATGAAGGTATCATCAACTACTGGTGATGATCGTCCTAACTTCAGGCCAAGGGCACAGACAGTAAAGTCCCCTGGATGCAATCATGGTCATAATACCACTAGCCGGTCTAAAAGTGGAATAAATGCCAGGCTGAATCTGAGCACCAGCCTTCTTCCCACAGCTGCCCCTTCCTTGTCCAGGACCTGCTTAATGTGAACTCCAAACAAGAGATGTCAAGAAGGCTCAGCATCGAGGTGCTTTGAATTCACTTGGATGTGATGAACAGTTGGTTCTGGCTTCTGGGTTCTCTCCCAAAGCTAAGCACCAGGTCTTCTGGTAGGTGTTTTGCACCAGCCTCTACTTTATTATTATTAATTCATAGTAGTAGCAGTAACAGTAGTAATTTGTTTGTGATACTAGGGATTGAATTCAGGACCTCCTACTTGAGCCCCATCCCCAGCACTTCAGCCCCTGCTTCTGATTACTGGTAGCTCGCTACCTTACAAGCTTCTCTCTAATAGCAGGAGATCTATCCTGACCTCTGCCCCAAAGGTCAGCCTCTCGATGGCCACCTGTGTAAACTTCCACCTATCACCCACGTGAGACTCCCCGAGCTCTCATGAGTAAACACTTGTTGGGACAATGTAAGGACCCAGGGAGCACGGAGTCCTGTGTCAGGATCTTTGCTTGAATATACATTATTCCTAATTTTCAACGAGGCAGATGGGCAGGTGGGCAGAGGTGGGCAGATGATTCCTCCCATTTGTATGGGTAAGGAACACAAGACTAGGGGACTGCATAATGTTCTCAAGATCACACAACACAACTGGTCAGTAAAGGCTCACCATCTTAGCCTGCTTGTCTAACTGAAGTCCAATTGGCCTCCGTGCCATTCCTATCCCAGCTCAGAGCACTCCATCTTCTCCTTCCTGCCCACCCTTGCTCACATCTCCTTGAACTATATAGCTGGCTGTTGTAATTTCTCTCAGCCTTTATGGCACGTAAGAACACATAAGTCAAACAAAAGTCTCTGTGTGTCACGGCAGGGGTCAGCAAATAGAAAGGGAAGGGAAAAGCTGGAGAAAAAGAAAATTATAGGAAAGGAAGAAAGAGAAAAGAAGGAAAAGAAAATGGCCAAGAAAAGAGTAGAGCAGGAAAGAATTAAAACTGGATTTGTGCCCAATCACAACAGGTGTCATGGAAGGACAGGAGGGTGGTTTGGTCAGGAGAGACAGGAGCTAGACGGGAACTCTAGCAAGACCCCTGGGCCTGTGACTCAGCCAAAGTAAACTGTCCCTGTCCTAAAGAGAATCAGCATGATATCAAGATTACAAATCACGAAAGCAATGCCTGATTGTTGCCTGCCACATTTTTTTTTTTAAAGAGGAAGCTACAAAGGACATTTGAGGACAATTGAGCATTTTTATCACAGATATTTTTGGTGGTAGTAGCAGCAGATGAATGTGAAACTGTTAAAGCATTGTGACTTTTGTGGAGGTTGTTTGGAAAAAAATCATTTTTGTTCTTCAAAGATACTTGCTGTAAGTATAATACCTCAAATAGCTTTTCAAAGGGTTAACAAGAAAGAGGCAAGCGAATATGATCAAATTTAGCAACAGGTAACTTTAGCTGAGGGATATATGGCTTTATTATATAATCTTTATGGCTTTTGTCAAGGTTGTAATTTTTCTAAGTAAGACGTTTAAGAAAAAATACAAAGTGTTTTTTTATAATTTGTGTTAGTTACTGTTGTAACCTAAGAAGCACACCTTTACAGGGCTCAAAGTATTCTCTCTGTCTCTCTCTTCTCCTTCCCTCCTTTCCCTCTCCTATCTCTCTCTGCTCTTCTCTCCCTCTCTTTCCCTTCTCTCTCCCTCTCCCCTCTCCTCTCCTTCTTCTCTCTCTTCTCTCCTCTCTGTCCTCTGTCTTCTTCTTCCTGCTCTCCTCTCCTCTCTTTTCTCTTTCTTCTCTCTCTCCCCTCTCTTCTGTCTCCCTCCCGCTCTCTCTCTTCATCTCTCCCCCCTTCTCCTTCCTTCTCCAAATCCTTTGCCCAAGTCAGTTCCCCCTACTGACCTCAAAGGCTTTGTTATTGCGGGGGGGGGGGGGGGGAGGGTAGGGGGTGCAGAAACTCATCTAGATCTGGATTCACCTAAAAGACAAGTTAGTTACCCACTTGAAGGAGCTAAGTCTCCTTTGTAAAATGGAGCCCAAAATGGTATCTAACTCAAATAGGTTGACTGTAAGAGTTAGATGTGATAACTCAAAACCATTAGAATTCATATTTCTTGCTGAGATAAAGGCATCATAAATGATCAAATTCCTCTTTAAATAGCTGAAATAAATCCTCCAAAATAAGGTGTCTCATTTTAGAAAATGCTTTTCTTCTCTCTCTCCTTTTAAACAAAACACAAGAGAAGCAATTTCAGAAACATGGGCCAAAGCCCACAGAAGTTGGAACCAACCTACACATCAGGTCTTATCACAAAGGAACTAGGGTATGGCCTCTCTACCAAGTTCCGTAAACTCTGATTTCTCGACTTTGCATCCAGGGTGAAGCAAAACAGCAAAGGCAAGAAGGGCGAGGGAGTCTCCCTGTTAGCAGGGCAGTTTTTGGAGTGGAAAGCGAGGCCTAGGTGGGAAACCAGTCTACAAAACAGATTCCTTTTTTTATTTTCCTTTTGGCAGGAGAGCCCAGGGCCTCCCTGCCTGGGAGTCGGTGCCTGGCTGCTGGGAGGGAGGTCCAGACGGCGCACATTCCGCAGGGCTGGAAGGTGGGCGAGGGGCCAGCGGCCGTTAAACACCACTTTTGTATCCTCCAGCCAGAAAGAATATCTGGAGCCCACAGCATGTGCCTTGTTCTAAGAACAACTTTCTACTCTTTGCTATTCCAGGAAAACATACACACAGCGCGCACGCGCGTGTGCAAGCACACGCACCCCTACCCTACCACACCCCTTCAGTTCCTTTACCTCTGTGCCTCAGTGTGGGAAACCCAGGAATACCCACAAGTTTCCAACATTAGTGTGAACTTAGTCCCTGCATGAATTCTGAGCGCTAGACACAAATTCGGGGGCGGGGGGGGAACCCCAAAACATCAAGTCTACACAAAGCTCAAAGCGGCCCACTTATTTCTAGACTTTGCCTTCGCTAAAATAAAATTGTGTGTGTATGAGACATGTAAGAACTGGAATGCTGACAAACTCCTTGTGTGCCACTGTTGTGACATGTCAGGGCACACAGAACTCAGGTCTTCACCTGATCGTAATCCCTGCAATGGGTGGCTCTTGCCGTTACAAACCATGAAGACATACAGTCCTATGTTAATCCTGGACTTTGTTGGGTAGTCATGAAAAGCCATAAAATGCTTATAAATGGATATCCTACCTTCTAAAATAACAGCTGGACACCTGTAGCTCATACCTATGATACTAGCTACTCAGGACGCCAAGATCTGAGAATCGTGATTTAAAGCTCTAGCCCAGGCAGGAAAGTCCATGAGATTCTTTACGTCCACATAGCCAACAGAAAGCTGAAGTGAAGCTGTGGCTCAAGTGGCCTTGAGAGAAAAAGCAATACAAGAGCTCAAGACCCTGAGTTCAAGCCCCTGTAACAGCACAAGAATAAAAGCAAACAGCTAAGCTGGGGGCTGGGAATGTGACTCAGTGGTAGAGTGCTTGCCTAACATGCATGAAGCTCTGGGTTCAATTCCTCAATACCACATAAACAGAAAAAGCCAGAAGTTTCGCTGTGGCTCACGTGGTAGAGTGCTAACCTTGAAGAAAAGCTCAGGAACAGTGCCCAGGGCCTGAATTCAAGCCCTTGGGCTGGAAAAACAACAACAGCAACAACAACAAAAACTAATGCTGGTGGCTCATGCCTGTAATTCTAACTACTCAGGAGGCTGAGATCTGAAGATCTCAGTTCAAAGCCAGGCCAAGCAGAAAAGTGTGTGAGACTTTTATCTCCAATTACCCACCAGAAAATAGGAAGTGACACTCTGGCTCAAAGTGGTAGAGTGTTACCCTTGAGCAAAAAGAGCTCAGGAATACCAGGCTGAGTTGAAGCCCCATGACTGCCAAAATTAAAAAGCAACAACAACAAACAAGTTAACATACTTAAAAGAACAAAATATCAAAAAAAAAAGCCTAAAATGACCAGGCATTGTTGATAAGAAGTTAGAAAATGCATACACAAGAGTTAAGATACAGCCACTAAAACTTGACAGTTAAGTATTAAATGAGGAAGCTTTTCTATTACTGAATGTACAGAAACCTAACATATAAAGATTATAAACTACAGCTATAGAATAGAAATGTTCAGAGAAAAATGTTCATAGTGGCAAGGGAAATGGATAATGAGTTTTTGAAGGATGTGTTTTTGTCTGCTATTCCATTTCTGCAAAGAGGTAAAACTCCTCTCTAACGAGCAATAATAGCCACATTTTTTTCTAGATAGGAAGAAGAAAACCAATTAATCTAGAATCAAGAGAGATTTCTTCCTTATTTTTCACTCCTTAGGCATTGAAATTGAACTCAACACCAAAATATCGGCAACATTTATGGATCAACACAGACATGTGTTCTTATGAACACGGGAGTGTTTTTTGTTGTCGTTTTGTTTTTGCTTTTATCAGCCAGACCCCTGTAGCCACCTGGTGATAGAGTCTTCATCTTTGATTTGGGGAATGTCCCCAAATTTCAGCATAGAAAAGAACCTTTGGGGCCTCTGTGAAAAGTATTTATACATGAGAAAAAGTGCTCTCTCCCTCTTTTCCTCTCCCTCTCCTCTCTCTTTCCCTCTGTCTCTCTCACCCATATCAGAAATGTAAAGCAATAGGTCAGCATGGAAACCTCAAATGGTTTGAATTCCATTCTGAGTCCGTGGCTGGAATGATGTCCTCAGTTCCTGGGCATCCACATGACAAGGTGTTTGTCTGTATAAAGGACGTGGGCCATAGGGGAATCCACGTGTGTGTGTGTGTGTGTGTGTGTGTGTGTGTGTATGCGTGCGTGTGTGTGTGTGTTAAGAAGGCTTGGCGCTGGAGCCAGGCACGTACAGTTTCATGGTGGGTAGCACACGGGGCCTGCCCTCTCAGTGCAGGTTCACCCAGTGCTGAGGGCTGGAAGGAAGCTATCTACTTCAGTTGGAATTTGTTTGGTTACTCGGAGGGGCACAGGCAGCCAAAAGCAAAGGCAGGAATACTCACACAAGCCCATCTGCACCCAATAACTGATTCTTCCCCTCTAGAGACCACGCTGGCCCTGAGACCTTGGGGTAGAAACCACATGACTGAAATGAGACTGACTGGCCAGAGTGTCTGTCTGAGTCAGTCAGAACTTTACGACACTATCTTAAACCTCTCCCGTTTAAAACTCTACTTGCACTGTTTAGCCAACTATTTGTTGTACAGCTGTTTCCAACGAATGATTCCCCTTTCCATGCAGACAGTTCAACTGGCCCAAAGTTTAGCCTGCAACGTTTCGTCAGATTTCCAGCAATCCGCACACATTTTAGGAGTTGGAGTGTCGTGTTCTGAGGGGCAGTCCCAACCCAGTGATCTCATCATTTACACTTCGGGGAAGACAAACCAGCTGGGCATGAGAAATGACCGAAGAAAGAACCCATCCAAGGCTGGAATGTCTGCATTGTAAAATTTGAAATAAAAGAAGCAATGTATATCTTAAAAAAAAAAAAAGCAATCTTCTTGCTTCAAAGAAACAAACAAAAGTACCTATATTACCAATTTCTTTTCCTTCCACTAGTACTTCTGAGAGCTAGGGACAGAGGTACGTGATGAACAAAAAACAGATCCTTTCTCTATTGGAACTTGTACGAATTCTAGAGATTCAGACAATTAAATTCACAAACCAGAAGTATGACATGCTATACCTCCTCTGAAATAAAGGAATCCAGATCTCTAAGAGTGAGGAATGTTGTTCACAGCTTCAGCTAGATCTGAAGGATAAGTGCTAGTTAACTGAGAAAAGGGAAGAGGACAAGAAAATTGTTCCAGACAGAGGAACACAGTGTGCAAAGGGCTGGTGGCAGAAAGGAATATATTTAAAGAACTCTAAGAGAGGAAAGGACCTACCTCTTCAGCACAATAGGAAGTCTATTAGTCTCACAATGTGGAGAAAGGAAAGAGGCGCTGGTGGCCAAGAGAGTCAAACAGAGGAGCTGTGGGAAGGATTGTGTTTTCAACAGAAAAGCCATAGAAAGCCAGCAAGAGTTTAAAGAATGACACTGACATAGCCAGACCTGCATTTTGAAATGACTTCTTCTACGAGAGGGGGATTGAGTACACATAAGAAGCCTTACAATAAGCCATTCCAATAGGAATAGTAAATGATGGGATTGCTTTGCCCTAATGAGGTGACCAAAACTGATGAAAAGAAGTGCATGGAGTGAAAACATTTCAGAAGGCAGGCCCACAGGACTGGGTGGCAGACAGATTGTGAGGTGCCGGGGAGAGGCTGATAGGAAGGAGGGACCCGGTGTCAGACCTTTCCACATGAACAGGTGCCAGCTCCACCCAGCTGAGATACAAGACAGGCTGCAGACGGGGCGTGGGCAGAAGAGGCATCATAAATTCAGAGCCTCTGAAAGAGCCAGGGGAAAGACCAGTTAGCCACTGGATTGTTAGGCCTTGGAGAAAGATCCAGGCCAAAGATTTATGGGAGAGGCATTGTCATACTACAGGCTGGAACCTTGACTAAAGGAAGATGGCAGAGTACAGACATGTTACCATTACATCCTGAGATCCACAGACCTCTGAGAAGGCTGGATGAATTTTTAAAAATTGTCAGTATTTTGTGAATTTATTTATAGCATTGAAAATCTAGCAGTTATCCAAAAAACGTTGAAGGTGAAAGGCCTGGACACTAGGATTTCTCTGCATTTTATAGCTAGAAACACTAATAAAGTTAGAGGCAGGGCACTGGTGGGTCACAGTTATAATCCTTGCTATTCGAGAGGCTGAGATCTGGGGATTGAGGACCAAAGTCAGTTTGGGTAGAAAAGAGTCTATGAGACTCTTCAAGTAGCTAGGGAAAAGCTGGAGTTGGAGCTGTGGCTTGAGTGGTAGAGCACCAGCCTTGAGTGAAAAAGCCAAGTAAGAGTGTGAACCTCAATACCGGCACAGAAAATCAAGGAAAAGAAAATAAAAGAAAGCTGCAGATCAAGTCCCACCAGGCCATTGGTTATGTAGAACTCGGCCAGAGTTCCATCCTGTCTAAGCACCGAGAAAAATGCACAAGAGCAGCCAGAGTTCCCGGTGAGCCCCCAAGAGGCCCCAGGAAGGGGACTCGGAGTTTCTCATCCGCAGCAGGGAATTTCCTTTCCAGAATCCACAAATGAGCTCCATACTTGGGCCTCTGCTCTAAGCTGGCTGCAGCTCCCTGGGGCCTGGCTGACACACTGTAACCTCACATCTGCAGCCCTTTGGCCCCCTTCTCCCTCCCTCGGGGGGGGGGGGGCCTTTGTGGCTTGTTCTCTGGCCTCACAGGCAGGACAGAGGGCCTTTGCTTCTGTCAGGGGAGGGGGAAGTAAGGAGAGACGCCATTCCACCCATCTCAGGGTGGGCAGGACCTTGGATGGCCAGGAGACTCGGGTAAGGAAGCGACTCCACTCTCGTGAAGGGCGGCAGAGGGGAAGGAGTTCTCTTCCCCTCCCAGAGCTTCAACACCAGAACTAAAAGAGCAGAAAGTGAAAGGCCCTCAAACATTGCAGAAGACAGCTTTTATTTTTCTCTAAGGAAAACTGTTTCAAACCATTCTCATTTGCTGGGACTAAAGTGGTTTCATTCTCAGAGCGAGGCCTTTGAAAGCATTCCAACCAGCTGCAAAAACCAAGTGCGATTCAGCTTGGGCCACTGGGAGGGTGGGAGGCTGAGCCAGACAACCCTCAGGCTCCAGTTCTGCCCCACGATGTGAGAAGCAGACACTCCCCAACGTCACCTCGGACAAAGGAGTCACGTCTTCCAGAACATCTATTTTTTTCTAGGCTAATATATGAGTCGAAGGCCCTCAGAAACTCTGATCACGTGTGGGGCTTGAATGGAATCAGATAACTAACTTGAGGGGATGCGTAGAGTTGGGAGAGATGAAGGAGAATGAAAGAAGGGGTGTCATTGTGCTCATAAACTAATTTGCTGAATTGAAACTCCATTGTACAACTATTTAAGACAATATTTTTTTCTTTTTTTTTTTTTTTTTTTTTTGGCTAGTCCTGGGCCTTGGACTCAGGGCCTGAGCACTGTCCCTGGCTTCTTCCCGCTCAAGGCTAGCACTCCGCCACTTGAGCCACAGCGCCGCTTCTGGCCGTTTTTCTGTTTATGTGGTGCTGGGGAATCGAACCTAGGGCCTCGTGTATCCGAGGCAGGCACTCTTGCCACTAGGCTATCTCCCCAGCCCTAGACAATATTTTTTTAAAGAAAAGTTTAAAAAACAATGAAGTTTTGGAGCTTGACATAGATATTTTCTCAGCCAAGAGTGTGTTCTTAAGATTTTTTTCCAGGACCTTAGGTTCCCTTCCTAAATATCAAGCCACTCAGCCATCAAGCCTGCGCTAAACAGTGCTGACCTATAGTCTCTGTGCCACAGGGCTGGTGCCTCATCATCCCAGCGCTCGGGCCCTGGGGGGGGGGAGAGGACAGCGCTCAGCCCCAGATCCCCCCATAGCCTGCCAGAAGCCACTTATTACAGTGGTTGCTCACTACTTTAACCTTCGGTCCAATAGTCTTGAACCCTGGTGGCGTGTTAGAATCATCTGAGAGTACTGTGATGTGTCCCCAATATTCTAACTGACAGTGTCAATCACAGCAAATACAAAAGAACTTTACAGTGAATGCTGTATGCCTGCAACCTAACTGGTACCAGTCGACGCACGTTGCTGTTTGCGCTTATCACAAATCTACCAACCGATATAGTCATCCATTGCCCTGTGTTATTTGTTGAATGGCCTCGATGGCAGTCTGTGGTAAAAAAAAATACATAGCTAAGCTGGGGACTAGTTAAAGAACTCATGTCCTCTTTCAATAAACTGGGATTGAATCTTGAGTGGGATTCAGACTCTAGTATTTTTTTAATCTCCCCAAATAATTCAAATGTGTAACAAAGTGTGGGGCGGGAGGTGGGGGGAGATGTGTGTGCTCCCCACGAAGCTTGGGGATTGGGGTTTGGAGCTTGGAGAACTGGATAGGACAGAGACGGAGGAAGATGAAGGAACATCACAAGCTACTTGAGCTACACAGCCTGCAGCGCTGAGATGTCCACAACAACACTAGCAAGCAACCACAGGCAAACAGAGGCAAGAGTCACCAAGAGAGGCTTCCCCACTCCTTTGGAACTGAGGATAATTCATTCCCTGCTTCTACCCTTGTGCCTAGCCTCTCCCTGGCTGCCTCCTCCCTCCACGCCAGCTTCCTTCCATCTCATCTGCTGCCTGCCATGCACAGAAGTCTGCATGGAAACCTAAAGCGAGAAGTAGGATCCACAATGATGCCTGCCTAGTGTTTCCAGTCTACACAACCACAAACCAAAATGCTCAGGGCAAAGCTACCAACACAGCGGCATCACCATTTTTGTCCTATTGGACACTCAGAGCCCATGCAGGAAACAGCAATGTTGCAGTAGTAATTACAAATGGAACTGCAGGGACGGGTGATATTGATGAGACCAGGAAAGGGATGAAAAACAATGACTCTGGAAAGAATCTCTGTATATAACACAGGAGGTCAGGGGGTCCAAGAAGTTGGTAAAAGGCTGTGATGAAGGGTCAGCCACAGCTCATTGTTTTCAAATAATGTTAAGCAGAAGACAAGTGTAAGGCTACTGATCAGCCATGACATAGAGGTCAAGAGGAACGGCCCATCCCCTGTCATTTCTGCCACGGTGTGAGGCATGGAGAGAACAGGGGCTGCACTAGCCAGGGTCATCGATGATACAGCGGAGGCAGGTGGCTGGGGCCCCACTTGGTTTGTATTCCCATATCTCCAAGGACATGACAACACTGGATACAATGCAGGGCTCAAGAAATGTTTGTGCTGAAATCCCAAGTATTAAGGAGAGAGACAGAGCTTGGGAAGATCACTATCCTAGCCAACCCGTGCAAGAAGTTCTTGATATCTAATCTCAAGAAACCAGGTATAGTGGCTCACACCGCTAATCCCAGCTACGCAAGAGCCACAGGTAAGAAGATTGCGGTTTAAGGCCAGCCTGGGCAAAAAAATGCAAGACCCTACCTGAAAAGTAAGTAAGGGGAAGAAAAAAGACTGGCGGGATGGCCCAAGTGATAAAGCCAAGCAAGCATAAGACCCTGGGTTCAAACCAGTACCACTAAAAATGAGAGCAAATGGGGGAGGAAAGAGGAAAGAGAAGAGAGAGAGAGGAGGGAGGGAGGGAGGGATGGAGATTTTTGTGGAAGAAAGCCATGAATAACAATCTCAAAAGAAAAACATGCACTCATTTTACCAACTACAGGAGACAGCCCAGAGATACAACAGTGGATGAGTGGACAGAGGTCTGAGTGATTCTGAACTCAAAGATGTATGAACAAAACGTAAGAATTACCATGTGAGCAGTAAAAGATGCTACTCTAAGAAAATAAAATAAGATCCTGTCTTGAATACAAAATCTGAGCTATCAGCACATCTACTTGGATTGCCCCAGTGCGAGAAGAGCTGGTGAACACTGGGGTCAGCCAAGGAAAGCCTGCGTTCCTGCCAGGCCATCTTCAGGGGGACGGGAGGGAGGCAGGGGCCTCGCACCTGTCACCTGTGCGTCTATCCCAGCTCTGGCATGCCTTATCCATCTTCCCTCATCATACTTCCTTGCAAACTCTACCAGGCCAGTTGAGCAAGTACATGGGCCCGGGCCATCAGGCCAAACTATTGAAAGACACAGGTTGCTAACAGTCCCGCTGAACCCTAATTTTAAAGTAAAAACACTGGGCAGATGGTTGCCTTGTAACATGATGGGATTTCTAAACGGACAAGAATTTGGAATGGAGGAACAGGGAGTCAAATCCAGATGCAGACATGAACCCTCCCTGGTGTGGGGTCCTGAGAGCCAAGTGTCTTGCTTGATGGAGTCTCAGCCCTTGGCGTCTCCTAGAGAACTGGGGTCCCATCAGCCCCAGGGGAGGGGCAGCAGGACACTGGAGCCAGTGGTTCTCAAACTGAGCACCTACAGGGATCATCATCTGTTGAAGTTCACATTTGGCTGTGGGGGCGGGGGGAGGGGCTGAGGTTCTGTATGAGGGACAAGCTCATTCCTGATACCAGCACTTTCTCTGTGGGGCACACTTGGTGTGGTAACGCTGCTCTAAGGCACTAGTAGTCCCAAATCCAGTTCCATTTTGGAATTGCCAAGAAACCGATTCAAAGTCCAGATGCTGCCCAGCCTCACCTTAAAACCAATTAAACCAGAATCCCCGGTACTAATAATTCCTGTGGTTCCAGGTAAATACAAGACTGAGAGCCATTGCTCTGGCCAGTGAGGTTGGTCCAGTAGAATGTTCGCAGCTCTAGTGGGCTCCCCAGGAAACTCCATGGTGAAGTCGGCCAAGGAGGTGATCAGAGGTCTGGCTGACAAGGCCCCACACTGGTGGGGTGAAGCCCTCAGCCTGAACCAACATAATGGGAAAAGGGGGAAGGGAAGAACTACCCAGAGCATACCCCAAGCAGTACAAACACCTACAAATAGCAGCCTAGTTTCACAGCAGCCAACCTGCAAATCAAGTTCCTAGAACAGATGAAGTGGGATTTCTTAGAAGAGGCTTCAAAACTGATGGGGTTTGGTATTTCAACCAGGAGAATGAGGGACAAAAAAAGGCAAACCAGGAAACACATTTTCCACCAGCCACCCATAAAAATCTTCATTGAAGCCGGGTACCAGTGGTTTAGGCCTAAAACTCTAGCCACTCAGGAGGTTGAGATCTCAGGATTGTGGTTCAAGGCCAGCCTGAGCAGGAAAGTCCCTGACTTTCTTTCTTTCCTTCCTTCCTTCCTTCCTTTTTTTGAGCCTGTTCTGGGACTTGAACTCAGGGCCTAGGCACTGTCCCTGACCTTTTGTACTCAAGGCTAGAGTTCTGCCATTTGAGCTATAGCTCCACTTCTGGCTACTTGGTGTTTAATTGGAGATAAAAGTCTCATGGACGTTGCTGCCCCAGCTAGCTTCAAATCAAGATCCTCAGATCTCAGTCTCTTTAGCTAGAATTATGTGTGAATCACCAGTGCCCAGATTTCCCTGAGACTCTTATCTCTAATAAACTACCAAAGACCCGGAAGTAGAGCTGTTGCTCAAGTGGTACAGTGTTCACATTGCGCCAAAAAAGCTCAGGGCCTGAGTTCAAGCCTGAGTCAGGGCCTGATTAGGCCCTGAATTCAAACCCCAGGACCAAGAACAACAAAAATGTTGTCTTCTAGCTCTTCGTTCTTCCATGTTCATTCATATGTTGGCCGCTGGGGAATCCACAATGGGTTTCCCCTCTGTCCTCAACTATTCCATAGATTTTGCAAAGTCAACTGCACAGTTTTCATATGCTGGAGAGAAATTGTCCCAAAGACTTTTAATGGTGCTCACCTCCAGAATGCGATCTGAATCCTACAACCTTCTAAGCATGCCGGAGAACCTAAGAATGGGGTCCAAAGCCTAAGTTCAGAGCTGAACAAAAGGGCTGAGAGCAACCCATTGGAAATGGGAAACCTTGGCATGAAGAAAGAGGAATGCAGAGGGCACACAAAGGAAAAGAGAGGCAGGAAGGAGAAGAGAAAAGGAGGTGAGCCAGAAAAAGGACGATGGAATACTCGCTAATGTCTCGTCATCTTTCAAGGACTGGGACTATGCTGGGTGTTCAGAAGTGACCCAGCCCTCAGCAAGGCCTAGATTCCTTTTTTTTTTTTATTTTGGCCAGTCCTGGGCCTTGGACTCAGGGTCTGAGCACTGTCCCTGGCTTCTTCCCGCTCAAGGCTAGCACTCTGCCACCTGAGCCACAGCGCCCCTTCTGGCTGTTTTCCATATATGTGGTGCTGGGGAATTGAACCGAGAGCTTCATGTGTAGGAGGCAAGCACTCTTGCCCCTAGGCCATATTCCCAGCCCCAAGGCCTAGATTCTTGACAGTCTGTCCTCTTGAAACTTTAACTCCTGTTAGCCAGGTTTTCAAAAAGGATTGCATGACTTAAAGAAAACATACAATAAATAAAGCCCAAAATGCGTGTAGAAAAGGATTAGCAATGTGAAAGGACCAGGAAATAGAGAAGGGGAAAACAAGCATAGGCTGAAAAATACTCCAGGCCCCAAAGAAATCACCTAGGGAAAAGAATATTGCAGATTGCAAATGTGTCTGCGGATGGCCACCAAGCACCTCCAAATCAGTGCCTGGAGGACCACCCGACGGGGATAGGTGACCATTTCACTGGGTGGGGACAAACATGTCACCAGCGAGCACTCTTTAGCATCAGACAAGTCCGTTCCAGTCTTCACCTCCTTCAAGTCAGAATCCTGAGAACGCTGAGATGGTTTTACTATAGCAAGATGGTTTTCTGTTTGATGCTGCAAGATGGTTATTCATTTCATGGAGTCTCAAATTACCTGTTTTGTCCCCTAAAAAACAAAAACAAACAAACAAAAAAAAGCCAAAGTGGCCAGGACTAAGTTTGGGGTACAGATAAAGAGATATATAACTGATGAAAAGCTTTCATTCTTGGGAGATCAGTTTACTTGACAACACCCTAGGCCTAAGGAAGGGTCAACAGCAAGATAGAGCAGGGCTTCTCTGGAATGTTCTAAGACAGAGCAACATTACAGGAGGCTGGCCAGGCGCACACAGGAGGTCCACGGTGAACCCCACTGTAAAATCTGCAGAGGAGTAGCTCTTAACATTGTTTGGACCATTGCTTTTAATATTGTGACAAAGGATGTGTACACACACAATATCCTGGAGACCGGTTCTAGAAGTTGCCAGACCCATCCGAGTCCAGCTTATGAACCCCACTCTAGGGTTTTAACTCTCACAGGTTTCTTCCCGTAGAAAGTGCACTGGCCTGGTCACATGAAACGCTGGAGAACTCCCAGCTCTCTGGACTGAATTTTGTCCCATGTCATTTCATAGGCGGAAGCGCGCTGAAGCCCCAGGGCTATGTTGCTTTCACAGGATAATTCAGGACATGACGTCATAAGGGTCCTCCTCTTGTGATGGGATAAGCTTTATAAGTGGTGGCTATAGCAATGGGAGTAGAGAGATCACTTCCTCTCTGTCATGGGAGAGCATAGCAAGAAGGTAGCTAATTACAAGCCACCTTCCTACAAGGCACTTCCCAAGAGCAGAACTGGATGGCGGCTTGATTTTGAATTTCCCAGCCTCCAGAACTACAAGGGGCCTGTTGTCTGTGATGTTTTGTTACATCGGCTGAGCAGACTACATCAGCTGAGACAGTCAATGTCAGAACACAGTGCACCTGGCCTACTGTGTGGGGCCCCCATATTAGCTCATCCCATTGCATGGCCCTAATCCAATGCTAAAGGATGTCCACATGACACTATTGGGCACGTGAATCCAAGTGATGGACTGGCACTCAAGTGAAGTCATTAACGTGGAAAGCCCAAGAGATGGGAAGAGAAAGAATGAAAGGGAAGAGTCAGAGGGAATGCTGGCACAGAAACTTCCAGATAAACCTGGCTCCCCTGTGCTCCCCCTGAGAGCAGCACCGACAGGCCTCAGCAGTGCCAACATGGTCTGCTCCTCTGCAGGAACAACACCAGCCTTTGGCCTGGGTTAGTCAATTGCTCCAACCAGGCCAAGCTGTTTACTGTCAAATCTGTGTGGTTTTGCTTTTGTTTTTATACAAATCACCCATCTTTACCAATCTCTGGTCCTGGGCCAAATTCTCCAAGCACCAATGTGGCTGTGCTACTTGGATTCCCATGGACTCTATTCATGCTTCACAGACACCTCTGCTATCTCCCCCATACAACTGTCCCTGTGGCCTGTGGCCTTGTGCGCATGGGCTGCTAAGGGGCAGGGCTGACACTTCCCTAGCCTTTACAACTCTTCCATGAGGCCCAATGCCAGGTCTTGGACTCCAAGACGGCCCAGGAATTATTGTTGGCCAGCTGCTTTTCCTGAGAGAGCATAATCAGACTTTCGATTCCCATACACATTTGGTCTGTTCCCTGCCACACTCCTGAGAAAAGGATTTCACAGTCGGCTCACATTCCAGACACCACTGACAGACCAGGCCATGAGCAGCCCAGCCTAGAGTGCCGAGAAGTCCACCTGTAAGTTCTGCTCTACTGACCGGATGCAGAAGGAAGGAAAGTCTTTCTCTTATCTACACACTAAAGGGACAGTGCTCCACAAACTCACATATCCCTACCAGGCCAATGAGTGGAGACATTTGGGGAGATGTTATCCTGAGGTGTGGTGGCACACATGTCTTGGCCACTCAATAGTCATCCTGCCCTTCCCTTTGATGATTCAGGCTGACCAACTTCTTTTTTTCATGATGGGAAGGTCTCTAACTAAAATGCACAAGCTTTCCTGGTCTGTCTTGAAGGTAGGAATGGCCAGTGAAATCTCACAGGAATTCTGCTGCAGGTGTGAGAGGAAGCTTGGCTCTGTGAGGCATTATCCCTTCCTGCCTGGCTCGCTCATTTTCCTCCACCAAGGGAGGTGATATTCATCTGGAAGTGAAGTATACAACCTTCACTCAGGAGGAAATGGCTCTGAAGATGGCAGAAGGCCGAGGTAAAAAAATCTTGGGCCCCACTGGTGCTAGCCAATCGCCATAGCACTCATGGAGTATGTGGTAAGAAGCTAAAGACATTGTAGCTCACGACACACATAGGCCCTTAGATGTTTAAATGAGTGTACTTTTAAGCCAAATGACATATGCTTGTAATTTTTAAATTTTTGTTCTTGTGGTTCTTTCTCTTTATATTGTTTTTGTTATTCTAAAAGCAAAATCAAGGGTAGTACTAATCAAAATGTCATAAAGTGGCCTGTTGGATTGAAACCTCTTTGTACAACTACTTAAAGATAATTTTTATAAATTATGTAAATTTTAAAAAGCAAATTTAACTCTCAAGATGGCAACAAGAGTAAAAGCAAAATCTATTTACCAGGATTTTTTTTCCAGTTAGAAAATATCAAATGGCAGGTGTCTTCGCTCCAACAAATGATCAAAGACATCAAAATGTGCCTCTGAAATTACAAAATGTTTTACAGAAATGAGGCTGAACAGGGAAGGCCTTCCAGGTAAATTGTTACAGCTTGTTAGCTCTATCAAGAAGGACTTGCTCTCTTTTCCGTTGCCCTCATTACCAGCAAGGATAGTTTTGTTCCAAATAAAAACTGGTAGGTTCCAGGGGAGATGGAAACTTAAAACACCGGATTCTGCCAACTTCCTCCTAATGCCAAACTACACTGGATAAAGCCTTAAGATATTGTGGCATATGGCAGAATCTCCATAAACTTGTTAGTGAGAATGCTGATAAGGTAAGAGGAAGGAAAGTACAGAGGCCACTGCGTCTCAGGAAGGAAGGGCTCAAAGAACTCTGCTTCCATCAACTTGTTCGTAAAGCCCAAGGTTGGCTGAAGTTTAAGGTCACTATCACAGGAGAGCCTTCACTACATGGCTTCTCAGAAGCACTCCAGGAGCCCAGGAGATGGGACAGAAAGGGTCACCCAGACAGGGAAGCCATCAGCTATTCCCTAATTCTGAAGCCTGACTGCTTTCATGGGTTAGATTCCTAAATAGATCACAACTGGCCCCGGGAAAGCTATTTATATAGGCTAGAACAATGTCAATGATCTCAATGTCCAGTAATAGGCCATTGTTTCATGGGGTAGCAGGAACACAGGATGAACCAGTCCCTCCTTGTCCTCTCTTGTAATCTGAAAAATGTTAACACCTGCTGCCATCCTTCCCCCAACAAAACTGATAAAGATTTTCAGTTCCCCAGATGCAGATGCCTAAAAACATTGAAGTGCGAATTGGTCATGCAAATCAGTCTAGCTTTGAAACTAAGAGGATTCCAGGAAGAACCAAAGAAACTTCTGGGTTCTTTGTTTCCATAAATGCTATCACTTCTAGGCCATAATACAGAGGCCTTGTTATGTTTAATTATTTGTGTGTGTGTGCATACACATGCATGTGCACAACAACATGCCAATCCAGAGGCCTGAACTCAGAGTCTGGGAGCTGTCTCTGAGCTTTTATGCTCAAGGGTAGCACTCTATCACTTGAGCCACAGTTTTACTTCCAGCTTTTTGGTGGTTAATTCAAGGTAAGAGTCTTACAAACTTTTCTTCCCTAGTCTGGCTTTGAAATACAATCCTCAGATCTCAGCCTCATGAGTACCTAGGATTACAGGTGTGAGCCACCAGCACTCAGCTTGCCGAATTCAGAATTCAGCAAGGACTTTCTTCCTACATCCCTGAAATTACTGGGGGAAAAAACCATGTAGGAAAGGACTTCACCTCTCCTAAGCAGGAGTTTGATCTCTGGCACAGCAACTGACCTTTATATCCATCACATCTTCCATTCTCTAACACAGCCTTCTGAAACAGCTTTAGGGGGCACTGAGAGCAGATAAAGCCAGGATCAGATTGTGAGCCCAGATTCACTTGTGTACGCATCCATTCACTCACCAAACACTACTGGATTCTGACCGTGTGGTTAAGTGTGGCAAGTGTGACAAGTGTGGCGTGACACACCAGCCTCCACGTCACTGAGAACTGGGAACCTGTTGATGGCAGAGGTTGAGTCCACACACAGTCCCCAGGGCTCCATTCCACCTGCTGCTATACACCTTGTCTGTGATTTTTAAGGCGCCATTTTGGATACCATCATTTACTTATTACCACAACAGACCTCAGAGACATTCACTTGAGTTTGGCTATGAAGCTGTGCAGACTCTACATCTCTGATTCCCAACCCCTGCTCAGTGCTTGAGTGATCAGCAGACAAGAAAGAGCTCATGAAGAATCCCACAGCACACACAGTGAGCAATGGAGGAAGAAAGCTGAAACACCACCAAACTCAGTCCCCTCAACCACCCACCTCTCCTGGATCTGTTTCCTCCTCTAAGTCGATGTTTAAATCCAAGACAACACTGCCTTTCACACCACTGAAGTACACCTTATTCCTCCCCTAGGGGATTTTTCTGGCAACTACTTTTCTGTTTCTCTTTCTGGCTGCACAGGTAAAACACATATCTCAAGCTGTCTGAGTCCCTGGGTGTCTTTAGATACAAGGTGATACTCTGAGCCTAAAACAGGGCAGGTCTGTTTCTATTGAGTTTAGTCTCGGCCTCATGGACCAAGGACCTACCAAGAGCCCTCCAATATGAGTCATGAGCTACAGAAAGTTCTGGAAAGAAAACTTGTAGAACCAAGGGGAAAAAAAAACAATCATAACTGGAAGTACCTCTGAAATGAATTCCATTTCAAGGCAGAAAGTTAAAACTTGTAGCTCCAAAACACAATATTTTACTACAAAACACAGTATTTCCCTTCCTCCTTCACAAAGTACAGTGTCTAGAGGCTAAGTCGTCTGGAAGTGGAGACAGGGAGTAAATATTCTAACTTCTCAGTGGTCCTCCACGGAAACACTTGAATGTTTTCAACAAGCTTTCCTTACCACATGGCCAAAGCGGTGTGCACACAGAGACATGCGTAAAGACTCCAGTGCTGGCTATAATGAGGAACTTTTGTTTGACGGATTTTTTTAAAACAAAGTGAAAATCAAAAGCTGACACAGTTAACCCTAGGTTATGAATCCATACCCCACCATGGAATCTTGATTGGGCTGGGAAGGCTGTGTGTGTTGGGCGGCATGGCCTGTGGGAATTCTGCTTGCTGCTCAATTGTGCTATGCACCTAACATTGCTTTAAAAAGTGAACTCCAAAGGCTGGACGCCAGTGGCTCACACCTGTAATCCCAGCTACTCAGGAGGCTGAGATCTGAGGATTTAGGTTCAAAGCCAGCCCAAGCAGAAAAGTCTGTGAGACTCTTTTATCTCCAATTAATCACAGAAAAGCTGGCAGTGGCATTGTGGCTCAAGTGGTAGATCAAGTGGTAGCCTTGTGCAAAAAAGAGCTCAGGGACAGCACCCAACTCCAGACTTCAAGCCCCACGACTAGCAACAACAACAACAAAGTGAACTTCACTTTTTAGGAAAAGCTTTTACCACACGTGTCTCAAACTCACAAAACATTTTCCTTCTAATTTTTCTTTTCCTTTGGACGCAAGGCAAGCTAACCTGCTTAGAAACCATGTTCTTCTTGCCTTTGCTTCCTAAATTGCTGGGATTACAGGTGTGCGCCCCCTACTCAGCAGCAAATAAGACCTTTTCTTAGGGAAAAAGTATAAGAAAGAGTCATCTTTCCATCAAGCCTCAGAAATCCACCCGCAGGTGCCACAGGCCTGCCACCTCTGTCTTTAGCCCTTGAAAGCCTCTCCTCTCTTCCCTATATTGCCTGGCTCTGGGAATCAGACAGCCCTGGAAGGAACAGGGCAGGCTACAGAAAGATACATTGGGGTCTGAAGAGAAGACCAAGGGTATGGTTGTCCCAGCCTCTCCTGAAATCAAAGTTCTTCTTGTAGCCTCTTCTTTGAAGTCTCTTCTATTTTAACATTCCTCCTACCGGCTCAGTTCCTTATTACAAAGTCATTTGTTCTTACCTGCCCCTGCTATTATTTCATCAATAACTGAGTTTATTTCTGTTTTGTTTGGGGTTTTTTTTTTTTTTTTACCATTTAAATATTGTTGAGGCTCTGTGATCGACCTTAGTGTTGGTATTCAGTAGCTGTACCCAATATTCTCAATGGAAGACTGAGAAGTATAGAAAGAAAACAGTTTTAACTTGATAGCATGCATCTGTGGCCATGTTTTGTACACCCCAAAGCCCGGAACCCCAAAGGATGCACACACAGAAGAGACCCCTGAAGAGTCCTCCTTGTCAACTAGGAGGCCATTCCAGGACAGATGGGCTCAACCTGGTTAGAACCAAGAAGAAGAGATCCTTAAAAAATCACAGAAGCATCAGGGCTATCTCCAAGACCAGTTCTAAGAACTGATATTAGCCTTGATAGAAAAACAAAGCAGTACTGTGTATGTTGGATAACCAGTCTACTTATTATCAGCTCCTATCTTCCTGCAATGTCTATTCTCACCTAGATACACCTCTCCTTCCTGGGCAGAATGTCACAGCTCTGACTCCAGAGAGGACCCATGGCTGCCCGGGCTAGCGTGCATATGAGCCTTTAGAGTTCCAAGTGGACAACTAAAGGCCACTCTCAAGCACCTCCCCCTTGTTTTGGAAGCTGTGATGGAATTTTCCTGGCTTTCTCGACTTTTTCTGATGATTGTATGTTCTACCTACTGATAATGCCTCCCACCCCCACCCCCATCCCCAGTTCCATCCTTAGTCTTTGCTTCCCATTCCTCCCTCTCACTCAGCCCTCTGATCTCCTGGACTTGACTTCTTCCTCCACCAGACTCCTAACACCCAAGTCTACACCTTCAATCCAGACCTGTCGCCAGAACTCCGAACCCAAGTTTCTAGCTGACTTTTAGTAATTAGCCTGGTTCCTGCGTGTTCTGAAAACGTATTGGTGTCTGACCTGGAACTCACTATCTTCTCCACCAAACTCATTTCCTCTCCCAAGAATTCTGTTCTAGGTCAATGGCAACACAGCCTGCCAGTCAGGAAACAGAAGTCTGGTCACCAAGTCTGCGGGTCTAGCTTCTAATGCACCTCCTTCTCCCTAAAGAGGTCGTGGGGCCTCGTGGGGTCTTGTTCCACTGCACGGGTGAAAGGAAGAGCTGTCAGGTTATCTTGCCAGTATTGCCTCTACCACCACCTCCTCTGCGTAACTACTTTCTAAAAGTTCCCTTCTAAGGGACATTTCTTGTTTTTACTTTTATTCAAAGCCTCCCATTCTTCCACCTATAAAAGAATGTGTAAATAGTTCACAAAAAAATCCCACAAACTTTTCATGTTCTGCGTCTCCTAATTCTCCCTCCAAGTTCTACCTGGAGAACCCCTACCGCCCACCACCAGCTCCCCAAACCTTCACACCCCTCAGATGTCCATTTCAGTCCCCTGCTGCATAAATGCTTCTAACCCAACTCAAATGCAGAAAAAGAACCAGGGGTAGAATGGCTTCTGCTTCAATCATTTGCTTACATTCTATCTCTGGTGTTACAAGGTACAGAATAAATATCCGCCTGCCTAGGGTGTGCGTGAAAGGAGTTCACAAAGTTCCTGGAATTGGAGGATGAACCTGTTGGGTGAGCGTTTTCCCCATGATGTGCCTACCGGAAGTGAGAGAAGGAAGGCATTAATGGGTAAAACCTTTCAAAGGCAGTGAGGGGTAACCCTGGATTAAATTTCTATTGAACACAACTGGCCAGCGAGGAAGCACTTTCCCCCCAAATTGTATTTCCTCCAAGTTTTCTAAAAAGCCTATCAGTTTGAAGCCGGCAAGCTCTCTCTCAGCCAAAAGGAATTTCCCCTTACACAAAAACTATTCAGACATTTCCAAGATATGAAAAGTGAAAGAAAAAAAAACCAGGATTTTCCGTTCACACAACTCTGGAAGTGTTCGTGGACCCCCACCCCCACCCCCGACTCTTATTTGCCAAGAAGTCTGAAATGGTTGTTCTTTCCCCCGTCCCTTCTATTTTCTTTTTTTAAAGTTTCCTACCTCTGTTTTTCTTTTCTTTAAAAAAAAATTGTCTGGGTTTTATTTCAACAAGGTTTTAAGTGAGAAAGTAAAAATTACAAAACATAAAACTGGTGGGGGTGGGGAGGTGTGATCTCAGCAGGAGGGAGGCCAGACTCCTCCAGGACAGTGAATCACTGTGGAGGAGGGGGGGAGGGGAGGAGGGGGAGAAGAGGGGGAGGGGGAGGTAGGCAGTTGAGTGGTCTCAATGAAACAATCTACTGGACGGCTGATGTTGTTGTTGTAAACAGCCAAATTTTAAATGTGGGAGACAATCAGTGGTAGGAACAGCATGCAAGAAATACAAATGGGATTTCAGGACCAGGTGATACAAATGCAGAATTCTGGATAAACTGAGACGTAGAGTATGAATTAAACTGTACTACACTGAGATCACAAAACAAAATGCTTTATCCCCCAATGAAAAACCCTCTTTCAAGAGCGACCACTTGATGCTTCTAACAAGAAGGAAGATGGTCAGAGTAACCCACTTGGATTCTCTTTAAAATAGAAAGCCAGATGCTGCTAGCTCAAACCTGTAATCTCTGTAATAGTGGCTACTCAGGAGACTGCGAAGTGAGGATCACAGTTCACAGCCAGCCCAGGCTGGCTCTTATCTCCTTAAAATAAAATTAACCAGAAAAAAAAGCCAGAAGTGGAGGTATGGCTCAAGTGGTAGAGTACCAGCCCAAGCACAGAAAGTTAAGTAATAGCACAAGTCTGAGTTTAACCCCCAGTCACAACACAGAGAGAGAGAGAGAGAGAGAGAGAGAGAGAGAGAGAGAGAGAGAGAGAGAGAGAGAAGAAAGAGAGAGAAAGAGAGAGAGAGAAAAGAAAGGAAAAACCTGCCAAGCCCTTCAATAACATGGTAAAGTTTAGATAACTGCATTACACCAGAAGAGAGTTGGTTAACACTAAAGCAGGCAATTTATATGAAGCAAAACTGTAGTCATATAAACAAACCAAAGGAATATACAGAACATGACCTAAGAGATTGTCTGATTTTTGCATTGACTTTAAAAACAGCCAAAAAAAATCAGACATAGCACCTTCAGACTCCACAAAGGTCTCCCTCCCAGCCAAAGTATAAGCAAATATCCAGCCAAAACACTGCCCGCAGCTAAGGGGTAACACTGAGTCTAAAAGCAGCTGTGCCCTAGAAATGACCCATGACCCGTGCAGTTTACACACAGCAGGCAAGCTGAGTCACTAAACATTCCCTGAGATAAAGTGGGGTTCAGTGATAACAGGGGATCAAAGTGTCCTCAGCTTTTCTTTTCTTAGAGTAACACATTGGGAAGTTTCCAGGGCTATCCAGCCAGAGCTGTTCTGCAGCTAAGGTGGCCTCAAGAAGACTTTTCTGCCATATTCCAAAGATTCCCAGCACTCTGTCAATGAACAACAGATAGGGAGCTCTAAGTATCAGCTGCACTGAAGTTGACAGAAGTCAGGAAAGCATACAAAATTAAAAAAAAAAAAGTGGTGGAGGGGGAACTTTTACCAAATTCAATTACATAGACTAGGCAGTAAGAAAGCAAATAGAGAAAAACCCAAGCCCCTCAGAATGTCATGGAAACCAAAGCAAATATTGACCTTGTGTTCAATACCCTCAAATATTTTCACAAGGCCCAGCAAGGTAAGGACAGAGAGAAGATGATTAGAATTAGCAGTTAGGGAGATGTTGCAATCTGCAATAGGAACCAAAGTACTGGGGTCTAGACAGGAGTAGAAATCAAGGGAAAGCAGGCCCAAGCTGTTGACCACTTGTGTGCGAAAACCTAGCCACCAACAAGAAAGGAAAACATGAGGCAGCAGGGCCATATGGTAAGCACGTGTTCAAGGCAGAGAGACCTGTGTTTACAGCAGAAGGGAGAAGCTGGGAAGAGAGGAATTACAGATGCATGAGAGTAATTACAGGCCCTCTGCCTCCTGAATGATGTCAGGCTCCTAAATTTGGAACATCTTGTCCTCAAACTGAAACATTTGACTGAGGAGACAGGGTAGAAAACGCCATCTCTTATTTTCAAAGCGGTGGACAGCCCAATAATTTTCCCAAGGGCATCAGAGAACCATGAACCTAAAGCCTGCTGGGCGCAAAGATTTGTGCTGAAATAATGCCTCTGTTTTCCATGCGCCTAGAAATCAACATTGTTAGAGAACCATTCCATCTTGGTCATTTCCTCTAAACAAAATGAAGTGAGATACTGATGCCGAACTACCTCATTCCTAGCACGGTAAATATTCACATTTGCAGACTCTAGAGTTTTCACAAAGTGAAGCTGGAGCTGGGCGCCAGTGGCTTGCACCTATTATCCTAGCTACTCAGGAGGCTGAGATCTGAGGATCGCAATTTGAAGCCAGACCAGGCAGGAGAGCACATGAGACTCTTATCTCCAATAAACTATTCCAAAAAAAAGCTGGAAGTGGAACCGTGGCCCAAGTGGTAGTAAGCTAGTCTTGAGCACAATGAGGCTCAGAGACAGTATCCAGGCCCTGAGTTCAAGCCCCAGGACCAGCAAAAAAAAAAAAAAAAGTGAAGTTGGA
The DNA here is from genome assembly GCF_023159225.1 of Perognathus longimembris pacificus. Classification (NCBI taxonomy): domain Eukaryota; kingdom Metazoa; phylum Chordata; class Mammalia; order Rodentia; family Heteromyidae; genus Perognathus; species Perognathus longimembris. The sequence continues at coordinate 142,137,738 of NC_063162.1, forward strand.
CACTGGTGACTCACGCTCATGATACTAGCTATCTGACAGATTATATATAATAATCTGGAGGACTATGGTTGGAGGCCAGCATGAACAGAAAAGTTTGCAAGACTATCTTGAAAACAACCGTCATAAAACAGGGTTGGCATCATGGTTCCAGTTATAAAGTATTAGTCTAGCAAGCATGAGGATTTGAGTTTAAACTCAAGTACCCCCACACACACACAGACACACAGACACACAGACACACAGACACACAAGGGCAAGACAACCCACCTAATCCATTGCCCCAGGCTGCCCAGCTCTACTTCAGTATACAGCAAATAATTGGTTTTGATCCATAATGAACATCTTGCAACTTGACTTAAGCACTGGGTGGTTATAGAAATGGCACGGTCCTCTCTCCTTTCCTTAAGGAGCTGTGTTTCAGCTGTGCAAATCTCTACTGCTCTAGGTCTCAGAATCTCCATAGTGAAAATCAGCCATAACTTCCTCTGTGACCCAGTGGTGAATTGACTACAGTTCAATTCAAGGGGGAAGAGGATAAGTCCAGCTCATTCAGAACCTATTTGAGAGAACCAGAGAACATCTCGTGAGCCAGGAGAAGAAGGAATAAGCTCAAAGCTAACCCAAAGATGGAGGGCCTTAGTTCCTTTCAACTCCACCTGCAGGGGCAGGAAACAGACACCTCCCTTTCATTCTCATCATCCTTTACTTGGACCATCCAGGTGCCTTGCAAGCCACGGGCCTCAACTATACCAAATGCCTTGTAAAGGCCTGTAGAATCAATAGAGAGGTTAGAACCCTACCAGGCTGTGGCAGGCAGTTCAAGTTACAAACAGGCACACGTGGCCTCATCAATATTTGAACAGCCACACTCAAATAGAAAAATAGCTCCTTTGGAGGAAAAAAAAAAACTGGCATTCAGTTTTCAGCCTGCTGTGGATCAGAAACAGAACAAGTCATTCTTGTCTTGCGTGGTGAGCAAGATTACAGGCTCAGCTAGCTACCTCCAGCCCCAGCATTTGACCCTGACGCTGAGAGTCCAGAGAATACAGTTAATTCTCCATGTTCTAGTCAGTGAGTCAGGACACCATCCTCCACCTTTGTCCACACCTCAGTGAACAGCCCTGCCATGCATTACAGAGAGGCATTCTCTGCCCCTGTTGTCTTCCTTCATCACACAGTTCTAAGGACAGCTAAATAGTATCCATAAAACTTGGAAAGTAGCATAGTAGTCAAGGTTGCTCTTCTGGTCTTAGGACTAATTATTGTGGATTTTTTTTTCTAGTAGTAAGCTCAATTTTCAGAGAAACAAACACACCTCTGTTTGTGAAACAAAGACTAAGGACTATCAACTCAACTAACTGAACTAGTGGCTAAGCTTAGGGAGTCTCCAATCTCTTTCACCTTCAAATGATTAATCTAATCATATAAATCCCACATCCTCTTCCAGCTACTGGTTTAGAAATGGCCAGGTAGCCTAATCCTTACCTTTAAAACTTTAAATAAAGGCAGCTGGGGGACTACTAGGAAAAATCTCTTCCATCATTTACAGAAAGGACAGAGGTCTGGAAAACTCTGCTCTTCCCCTAGATGCTGTCATTTTGAATTTAACATCTACAGCTCCTCCATCTGTCCGCCCTCCAGCATAGATGCAGACACGGAGGAACTACTGAACCATCCAGACAAGGAGCTGGGTTTCTAGGCTCCTTGCAACTCAAGGTAATAATGGATTTGTGTATGCCCATCTGGGTCCATTATTCAATTAACATTGTAGCTATAATACCCAATACCTCGTTTTGCCTGCAAGAGTCACTGTTATATCAAAGCAACACTCTGTCCTATCCTCCCCCGCTGCAGGGTGGTGCCTAGCATGTCCCCAACTCACAGGGACACTCCGAGGACAATTTCAGAGACAATAAAATAAGGAGTCAGAGGTGGGTTATTTTGTTGATGTTGTTTTGGGTTGTTATGGCAAAGCCGGTGGAAATCCTTAAATCAAGCATGATTTAGCAACACACCTGCGAGGCTGCCTTGTGAATAAGGGTCACATGTATGGAATAACCAGAGTGCTGGGGCTCTCCTCCCATTCTCCATGTTCTCCTATCACCTGGCCTAGTGCCTTATGTTTTTCATTTAGCAATTCACCTTCTTGACTTTAAGTAATTATGGCTCCCTTTAGGAACAGCACACGGTACATAAAACTTCAGTGTAAGCAAAACTTGAAAAGGGTTAGTTGAAAAGAGAACATGAGGGGCCCACGACCAAGGCTATAGAAAGGTCAAACGAAAGCCTGGAAGACAAACGACATTTATTTCACAACTCTGGGCCCTCCTAGAACTCTGTGCTCATTCAGCTGACCATAAGCAATGACATTCTCAGCCAATGAGGAACTGTTACCCTCTGGGAACCTGGCCAGGAGACAAGAGATAACCCCAAGCAGGAACATCAAACCCAAAGCCTCAGCAGCCCACTAGCATGATATCAGTCTCCGGGTCCTCTGGGAAGAAGAGGAAGCGGCTCAGCCTTCAATCAGCTAACTCCTCAGCAATCAGTGTGGGCCCCCCCCCCCCAGCCCCCAGGAGCCAGATGCTTCCCCTTCAGATACCAACAAGCAGAACAGGCCCTGCACTCCCTGCCCACCACCATCTGCGATCAGCCATTCCCCTCTTAGGAAATGATCAGATATATGTGAACAGCATAACCACTACTTAATTTTTACAGATAACTGGCTGCATGTATGGACAGCAGCACATTTAATACATACAGAACCACAACTGTCATCTTTGCAAAGGCTATTTTGTAGTTGCTTTATTTTTTTAAGAACATAATCATTGTAAAACAACAACAACAACAACTGAAAGAAATCATCTTTCCAGGCAGCTAATCACGGACATGAGGAGAGAGCAAGAGCTCCAGGTTTACCCCTGCATGGAGCCTCTCTGGCGCTACGGCCTGTTTCCATCAACCACGGCCAACCACTGCCAATTCCCCATGTTCACCCAAAGCCACAGCAACTTGAAAGATGTTGAGTTATGGTTTTATGTGGTTTGTTTGGTGCCAGTCCTGGGACTTGAATTCATGCCTGGGCACTGTCCCTGAGCTTCTTTTGCACAAGACGAGTATTTTACCACTTAAACCACAGTGCCACTCTTGTCTTTTTCTGAATAGTTTACTGGAGATAAGAGTGTCTTGGACTTACCTGTCTGAGCTGGTTTCAAACCTCCATTTTCAGACCTCAGCCTCCTGAGTAGCTAGAATTACAGGCATGAGCCACCAGTGCCCAACTAAGACATTGACTTTTAATAGAGCATTGACCCTCCACAATTTTTTTGACTCCAAGAACATAGGGTGAAAACAGCCTCTTGACTCCAAGAAGACAAGGAGAAAGCAGCCTGTCTAGCTCTGGAGGATGCCTTTGAGTTGCAATTTCTTCATTTTCTCAACACATCCAGGAAGTAAAAAATTGGCAGTACTAAAAGATACAGTGTATAGACAGCATCCCAATCTTCTCTTGACCTCCAGGGCTTCAAGACAAAGCCCATAGCTTTACTAATTCAGTATCTAAAGACAAGTCCACAACTACCCTGTCTAAGTACTCTGTCCTTCAGTATTCTGTAGACTCTAAACCTCTCTCCTGAAAGCCTTTGTCTCTCTGGATTCAAGAAGTTTACCTAAAAGAGAATAAATAATTGTCTCTGCTGGATCACAGAAGGTATCTGAGAGGCATTATAATCCAGCCTTAGGCAACTGGAACATTCTTCTATTTTTGAAATCAGATGTGTGACAGATTTGCTTAAATGGAGTATTTAGAACAAAGAGTGGTCATACTAAGGTGGCCACTTGTTAAACATTACCTGCTCTCAGGCAGGGTCAACACCCCGTTCCCCTCCCAACTTCTTCTCACTTAGATACTTCTTTTAAGTTGAGATTCTTCCATTCCACAGCATGGCAATGACTTTAAAGGCAGTCAGACTTGGGTCCCAACCCTAGTCATGGCACAATTCAGCTCCGGGGCCCGAGCTGAGATGCTTAAATGCATTAAGCTTTGGTTTTCTTACATCTAAAATGAGAATAGAAAACAAATGACTCCCTCATTGGGTCCATTAAGAGAGATGAACAGAATGTATGTATGTATGTATGTATACATACACCCATATATGTATCTATATGCCTGATTTTATTATAAATCAGGCTTATTTAATAAATAAGGCATATATATTATATATTTATACTTTTATATATTTATACTTATATATATTTAACTTAAGTACTACGCATAATATCTACCAGCTGGACCAGCAACAAGTTTGTGGGAACTAACACAAAATGAAAATGTGGGGCCCCCTGTCCCAAAATATTAAGGAAGATGTAACAGTAGAGTATCCAACCAAGGATTGGGGTTCTATGGGGGGTGGCGGGGTGAGCAGGTGTGTGCTGGAGGCCCTCTCTCACAGGTGATAAATACTCCGTAGATTGTTGCTACCATCACCTGCTACCATTTGTTCAATTTATAATCTGCCCCCAACCCCCAGACTCTCCTTGCCCTAAACAATGCCCAATCCACTCACTTGGAAGGTTTTTCTGAGTCATTCCTAAAAGAGATGCATTTACAAGGAAAATGACTCACCAACACAAAGGAATCAAAAGAACTTGGCGTAAGCCTCTAGTGTCAGGGTGTTCTCACCTTCCAGTCTCTGCCCTGCTTTTCATCCTGCTGAGCTAAACACTCACCTCCTTCAAATCTCTGTTCAGAAGGTTGCTTCTGATCACCAGTTCAATACTACCTCCACCTTTCCTCTATCCTGAATTCTCAATCCCCAATACACTTTTCTACTTTTACTTTCTCTATCGCATTTCTAGTGTATAACATACTACATTGCTTACTTCTCCATCCCATCTCTCACTTACTGTTCATGAACATTTTTCTACTCATGCCTGCAAGTGTGTAGCAGGTCAGATTAATGCACAGACACATGCGTGTGCATGTGCATATGCATGTGCACACACACACACACACAAATGTAGGCTTTTCCAGGTCAGGAAATGTGTCTGCTTTTGTTCATTGATGTATCCCAAGGGCTTAGAATAGTCAATAAATATTAAAAATAGTCATCACATAGTAATTGAAAGCATAACCATCTTTGAATGATTGCATAATAAAATCTGGCCGCTCTTTCCCACATGGCGAGTTAGCCGAAGACCAGGGCATCTCCACATCTTGGATCAATGGCAACCTGAACCAGCTCTGCACCTGAACACCCAACAGAGGTGAGGAAACAGAAGGTAAAGTTAACCTATGTTTACATTTCTACCAAATGCCCCTTAGTTCAAAGGAGTATCCTCCAGTTGTCTGTGTTACTAAATCCAATGCTTCTTTTAACATAAATTCATATCACACTAGTTCACATATACTAGTAGCAGTATTGGGGGGGGGCACTTTACAAGTGAGCAGCTCAGAAGTGAGACACCTAAGTGAGACACCTAAGAAAAGGATTAGAATAAAACTAATCCCATATTTACTGAGAAATGCAAGGTCTGTTCCCCTGCAACTTTGCATAAAGTTGTCAGACCCAGTCCAAGATCTTTGTCCTGGAGTTAATGACAGGCACAGGTAGTATTTCCAACTCTGACCTGTGATCTCCTATGCAAGACACTGAGATCAGAAACAGCCCCGTGGGTGTCCGTGCACAATCCATCCCATGAGCTGAAAGCTCCAAACCTGTAGCAAGACAGCTTGCTGAATGAGACATTCTCCCCTTGTAAAATGTCGGTGGGCTGAAGAGCAAAAGAGAAGAACTAAGATAGGGTTCATGTCAACCAAAATGTCTGGAGTACCCAATCACTGCAAGACGTTTGTGGGCTGATATGCTCCAAGCTCCTCAGAGGCCAGACAGCACATCTAGGCCTCAATCCAAATGCAGCCCACAAGGTCTCCTTGGAGCAGCTCTGTGGGCAAACCCCAGATGATGGCTACATTGAACATCTGGCTTTTGCCCCAACATGAACTGCCACACCCTCTCAGCCCTGCATACGGCATTTTTTTTTTTTAAACACAAACCCTTCTCAGCCACACAAATGCTGGAGTGGGAGTCAGTAGAGGCCCCATCCCTTTTCCCAAAATAACAGTCAGCCAGCAGCAAAAGCCAAAGAGGTGGAGCCTGCTGGCCATTCTGCAAAAGTTTCAAATATCTTGGTAGTGACCCCACTGAAAGAACCCCAAAGGAAAATAGCCAGGCCTCTCCTTTTCTCTCCCCTCCCTTCCTCCCTCCCTCTCCCTTCTTCTCTCTCTCTCTCCTCTCTCTCTCCCCCTCTCTCTCAAACTTCAATGAGATCTTGAACAAAGTCACATTATCAATGCTAACTTTCTGAAACAAAATTCCCTTTCTGCAAAGTTAATCCTAGAAAGTTGAAAACTTTCATCAAAGAAATGGGCGTGTTGGGAGAGGTCTTTGGGGACAGAGCCAGAATTAGGAACTGATGAGCTGACCCCCACCTTCCTCCCCAAAGTCTGTCTGAAAAACAGAGTCGCCTCAGATTTTCCATACTTGTCTGTGGGTCTTTCCTCTGAAGATTGAGGAAACAGATTTCTTGGCTGTACAGTCTAAGAAGCCAAATAAAGGGGGCCTCCCTCCTAAAGACACCCAGACACCGGCATACTGTTTAAAATGTAAATCAGAAAGGAAACAGAGAGAGGGGTGGAAGAAAGACATAAAACAGATGGAAAGAACATCCTACTTTAGCCTGGCCAATATTTAAAAAAAAAACACACCAAAAAACACCTTTCCACAAAAATCAAGGCAAACTAAATTGAGGGGATTACAGGGTTGGGATAGATGTTCATAAAAACGAAAGGAATGACACTGGTCAAGATGCATTGTACTCATACACTGGCAGATTGAATTGAAACCTCCATACAACTACTTAAGGATATTAACAAAATAATTTTGTAAATAAAAATCATGGGCATACTTTCTAGATATGAATGATGCTCAACTGCAGGCTATCTGCTCCTAAGTAAGCATTCCGAACTTGATTTTCCTAAGTTGTTCTTGTGAAGATCCATCCTAGCCTGCAAGCTAAGGCATTGTGAACTAGAAAGACGGAAGCTCAAAGGAAATAAAAGTACTCATCAAGAGCCAACTAAATCGAGGGAAAGGGTGGGGTTGGGAAGGATGGGGGAGAACGCTGGAAGGGGTGACACTGGGTAGGATGCATTGCACGCACGAAATGACATGTTGAACCGAAACCCGTTTGTACAACTGAAGAGAATTTTTTTTTTCTTAAAGAGCAAACACCCCCTCTCGACCCCATTCCCCGCATCACAGTACCGTTAGCCATAGGACACGAGATGACAGATCCAAAACAAAAACACTTTCTGGGAAGAGAGCTCTTTGCAAAAGGAATACAAAATGTCACCAATCCGAAAGTTTAAAGGCGCCAGCTGCTCCACTTGCGCCGCTCAGATACAAACTATCCACTTCTCCCTCCCCAGATGGTTGCACGTCTGAGCCAGACCCCCTTTTCCGGGTGGCTCCAACCCCACCCCCCACCCCAGGCCCCAGATCTCCAGCTGTGACTCCCATGACAACACCCCCCACCCCACCCCACCCACCCCTAAACGCCCCCTCAGCGCGCGCCGCCGAGGGCTCACCGTGTGGTACATGAGAGCCTCGGGGTCCCCGGGCTCCGACAGCTCGCTCAGCTTGCGGTCCCACTGCAGGACGCCCTGCTCCCCGCTCTCCAGCACCTCCATGGCGGACGGGGGAGGGGGGTGGTGGGCGCCGCTGGGCCGAGGATGCGGAGGGCAGAAGAGAGGCCGCGCCGGGCCGAGCGGAGGATGCTGAGGGCCGGAGCGGCCAGGGAAACGCTGGGGATCGCTGTCTCCGGGTGTCCCCGGCCTGGGACCTGAGGCTGTCCGGGGTGGGGGGGGGGGATGGGGAACGACACACACAAGCCTTAGCTGCAGGGGTTAGAGCGGGATGTGCATCCAAAAGGAAGGCAAGAAATCAGTTCGCATCCCAGGAAAAACGATCCCTCCGCAAAGCCGCTCCAGACACAAACTTTGAGACTCCCCACAGGGCTCCGCCGCGTCGCGGCCGGACCCAGCTGCGGGCCCACCTCCCTCAAAGGCAGGGACCAATCGCATGCCTGTCTGGCCCTCAGGACCCAATCAGAAGTCTTCCTCCACGACTCTCCCCGCCCACAAAAGCAGAGCCCTGGGAAACCTCCGCCCAGGTTTCGGAATGTGGGCGGGGCGCGCCTTTGACGTCACCAGGGAAACTCCTCTAGCCCGGCTCTAGCCTGCAGGCGGAGGTCAGTTACAGAGGACCAATAGAATGCTTGGACACGGAAGTGATGGACCGGGAGGCCGGCCAATGAGAGATAAAGTCTGGGGGAGCGACAGCCAATCAACTAGCGACAAGAATACATTTTTATGAAAGAGGGAGGGCGAGCTCGGGCCCCCTCCCGAAGAATCCGCAGAAAGGAATGCTGTACGCTGCGGAGGGCAGCGGGCACAGTTTCCTGAGAAAAGGCAGACTTAAGGACGACCCAAACTATTTATTTACGAGCAACCTTGGTTATATGTATTTTTATTTCCACACACGGCTGGCACTCAACCACCTGAGCCACAGCTCCCGTTCCAGCTTTTTGCTGGTTAGTTGGAGATAATGTGCCCCGGCTGTCTTCGAACCCCCATCCTCAGATCCAGTCACCTCAGTAGCTAGAGGTTACAGGTATGAGCCACTGTTTTGCTTCCCTGTTTATGTTTTGAAACACACGTATGTCTATCTGCCTATGGAGATGTCTAGGTCCGTGTAGATTATATCAATTATAAATACACAGATATGAATATCCTTCACATCAGTCTATATGTAGCAGAGCCCTTCAGAGTTTTTGCCCCTTTGGTGTTCATACTCTTGACACGTGCAATAGGCTTCACCTGTTTTTTTCTTTCAGCAGGTAAAATTTTTTGCTAAGAGCTAATGATGTGCTTTTCCTGGACCTTAGAGCTAAAGTTGTTCCATTCATTGAGTTTTAATCCCAGTGGAGTCAAGCAAAAAAACAAAGATATCAATGGGCAATGTAAGTTTTGGTCAGTGGTAACTGATACCAAGAAAAATAAAAGGCAAGAGAGTCAGATGCGAGCCAGTGGCTTGCAACTGTAATCCTAACTAGCAGGAGGCTGAGATTTGGAGGATTGTGCCTTTGAGGTCAGCCAAAGAAGAAAAGTTTGCTACCATCCCTCTCCAAAACAATCAGCAGAAAGTCCGGCTGGAAGCATGGCTGAAATGGTACAGCACCCACCTAGCAAATTCATGACCCTGAGTTCAGACCTGAGTACTGCCAAGCCAAGCCAGGTGTTTCAAACACTAGCAGAGTTCTTTCCTGGGCGGGTGGCATCTCAATGAAATGAGATTTAAGGGAAAGCAGGTATTTTGGTGACTGGCAGTGAATGGTGGGAAAGAAGCCTGAGAGATGGGCAGAACCAGATTGCCCATCCTGTTTAGATTAGAGATGCTTATTCTAAAAATTTTTTTTTAATCCCCAATTGTAGGATTTTTTTCCTTCCTCTTTGGAAGGGAAGAGTCCTCGAAACTCGTTTTCCTGCCTTATATAGAGAGGAGCCTTTGTCTGGTGGCTCCAGGTGTTGTTTGTTGGGGTGATACATTCAGATGTTAGTTATTACTCTGTCCCTTTGAAATTTTTTTTAGTGGGTGAGGATAGGCAGACTGAGGTCTACTCTGGCTTTAAGCAGCAGTTTATCATGTAAGCTACTGTTCGGTCTGAGATCTTTTGAGATTATTTTAATGCTAAAATAGAAAGACTAGTTTTATGAGCACATCCTTCCTTTATAAAAGTTTTCACAGCCAGGTGCTGGTGACTCATGCCTGTACTCCTAGCTACTCAGGATGCTAACATCTGAAGATTGCAGTGTGAAGCCAGCCCTGGGGGAAAGTCAGTGAGACTATCTCCAATTAACTATCAGAAAACACGGAAGTGGCACTGTGGCTCAAAGTGGCAGAGTGCTGCCCTTGAGCAAAAGAACTCAGGGACAGTGTCCAGGCCCTGAGTTCAAGCTCCACAACCAACAAAAATTAAATTATATATATATATTACACACATATATAATATATAATATTATATATATAAATATATATAATAAAAAGAGATTCCAAAGTCTTAACCTTTAGTTCCTTAGGCAGAAATAAGGGGCATTGTTACCAACTTCTGAATGGAGCTGGAAAGTGCTAGAAGGCACATCTACTTGGGGTTTGAGATGGCTTGTTGGTGAGCAGCCACAGAAGACTCAGGTGAAGTCACTCTGTAATCAAGGAACCATGTCTCTGTCTCCCATTTTCTTTCAGTGGAGCTGTTGAAAGCCTAAAGAGCAGGTGACCCTTTGAAAATCTAGTTTAAAAGTAAAGGTGAGCAAGACAGATCTCTTAGCAAGATGGCAGAGTCATCGGGAAGGCAGAGAGCCACAGGTAGGAGGAGTAGCTGCTGCTTCAGGTCCCTTGCCATTTTCCAGCAGTGCCATCTGTCCTCAGGACATCTTCAAAACCACCCTCCGAGCACCACCACCAGGCTCCACAGTGACAGTGTGAGCTCCTATTCACACCAACCTGCCCAGGATAGAGCCCACCAATCCATCACACCTTTACAGCTCTTAGAAAAGTGGTGGTTTGAAAACAATTGTTAGTTTAGTAGGCCCCAATTTTACAACCCTGTTGGACTAAGGGGGGGGGGAGGAAGAGAGAGAGAGAGAGAAAGAGATAGAGAGAGAGAGAGAGAGAGAGAGAGAGAGAGAGAGAGAGAGAGCCAAAACATGAGCAGACAGGTATACTTTTAATGTGGTCAAGATCTAAGCATAATATTAAAATGCAGAAAATACATAGGGAAAGATATATATATATATACATACATATAAGTATACATAGCTGTATACATATATGTATGTATATATATGTGCCTTCCAAGTAATATACAACTTAAATTAGACTAAAAGGTTAGATGTACTATTATTTGAATCTTTTTTTTATGCCAGTCCTAGGGCTTGAACCCAGGGCCTGAGCTCTCTCTGTCCCTGACCTTCTTTTGCTGAAAGCAAATACTCTACTACTTTACTACTTTAGACACATCTCCACTAATGGCTTTTTTTTTTTTTGTAGTTTAGTGGAGATAAGAGTCTCTTAGACTTTTCTGCCAAAGCCGGCTTTGATCCATGATCCTCATATCTCAGCTTCCTGAGTAGCTAGGATTGCAGGTGTGAGCCACCAGTGTCCAGCTATTTGAATCTTTAGTGAAAGTCTTCTTTCTTTTTTTTCATATTAATTCTTTACCCCTGAGCCATCCCAAGTACACAGTGTTGACAGCCTGAGATGTACTTTACAATATTTCTCTTTATACTCAGAAACACTATGTAACTCCACACCCATAGGAAAGTTTGGTGTTTATTGTATATATGCCTCTACATTGTATGCTTCTCTCCTAATAATACATATTGCAACCCCCCCCCCAGGCTTCCCATATAGATTGATTCCATTCTTATTGCCAGTGGTTGAAAAAGGACAAGGTGTTTGTATTCCTCTAGTGGTAAACATTTTCTGTGTTTCCAGGTTTTTCTCCTGGAAATATCAAGCATGTGACCAAGATAACTGGTTTTTCTCTCCTGAACTTCCCTCCATGTGACCTGCTCCCAGTCACTGAACCCGGCTCTGATGGTCCAATGTGAAGGAAAGATGGGCATCAAGTGCTCAGGAAATAGGAACAGCAGATCAGGAATGGAACCCAGAAGGGATGATGAAGTCAGTGGTGAACAAAGGTTCTTTAAAGGAGGCTGGAGGGGATGCAACTGGAAACTGAGCCCTACACATAGGAACTCGGGTTGCAGCTGGAATTTTCATCACCTTTGCAATACTGCCGCCCTGTGTTGACAGATGGACAATGCAGATGCAAACCCAAAGCGACGGCTTCAAAGCAATGGGCTGAACTAAATGAAATCAAGGCTCATGTGTGGCCTTCATTTCCAACACCCCGGTCAATATAAAGAACATTTGCATCAGCCCAAAAGATATTCTCATGTTGTTTCCCTATCTTCTTGCCAATAGAAGTTTTTGCTGTTCTGATTTCAATAGATTAGACTTCCCTGTTCTTGAGTATGACTTAAGTGGACTCCAGCCACTGGTGATTCAAAGAATGGACTTGGAGACATAAACTACAGAGAAAGTGAGATTTTAATGGTTAATAGCAGTCACGCAAGATCAAGTGTCTGGTGGGCAGAGACGCTCAGAGAGATTATACCAAGCAATTTGTCCCCCAATTTGAAAATCCCTCTCCTCCACTTTATCAGGTAATTTTACCACGTATACCTTTTGGGGTTGGTTGAATCCTAAAAGTCATAGTCATTCTATTGGGGTCCACTCTTCCCTCTGAAAGTTGAACCCCACCCACCTCCCATGTCCTATCAGCATATTCTGTTTTAGCTAGGGAACTTCCACGTGCAAGGAGTTTGTGATTGACTCATCATATTGTAAGCTGTAAAGGCATGGCGCAAGCAACTTTTTATTCCAGGTCAAATGCCTTGTCTTGAAAATGGAACACCGCTGACTTTATTTCCTACAGGAGACACTTATCCATATTGCACAATACTTGAGTCTCATAATTGACACTTGCTACATTCTATGAAGTCTCCAAAATACTAAATTATCCAATACTGAAATATTGCTTCTGAGAAAAAGAGAGGTTAGGTTCCTATGAGTTTCTGGTGATAGTATTACCATCCGATCAATACATATAAAGCAAGGCCAACATATGAATATATGTGTGTATATATATATGTAATATGTATAACAAGAATTAAGCAAGCAATACATTTAAAAACATGAACAAAAGTACAATGCAGTTACATGTTCCTTTCTGATGACTCTTTATTTAAAGGGTTTATCCACAAGGCACTCACAGTCTTCTTGTACTTCAGAACACAATTGTTCTTCAGTATTTTACTTAATAACCTGTTAAATTGCAAAATTACCAACAAAAATATGGATCTGTCCATTAAAGAGACCACAAAAAATGGCTTTGTTTAATGAACATGAGCAGAAGCATAAAAGCCACGGGTGATTGAACTGTCACTGCTTTGTGCATGTCCACACAATGACTGGGAAAACATCAGGAACCTTTGTCTCACAACTACAAACACATGCCTACAAAATATGAAAAATTTTCATGAGTAATGAGAATCAACTGTATGTGCATCTTGTTCTTTTCTGTATTCTAGTGCCTGTTTCTATTACTGTCTATCCATTCACTTATCTATAGATTCACCTGTACATTTGGAGTTTGCTCCCAGTTCAAAACATCTGAACTGCTTTTGCGAAGGCAGCATTATGGAATTTGTGCACACATTTCTCTTGGATATATCCACCTAATGGGATGAGCATGCCTGTTCCATTTTATAGAAACCCAGCCTTTACACTCTTAATCAGCAACATGAGAGCTTCGTTTGCTCTCCATCTTAATGAAAACTATAAAGCCTTGGAGAAACAAATTGAAAAGGACACCGGAAAGTAGAAAGAGCCAAGACTGTGAGACTACTGTAGGAAGGATTCGAGGACAGAGGAGTGTATTGGCATATGCAGTAACTTCCTGAATAGAACTCCAGTAAGTCACCAAGAAGAGCAAAGATTGACAAGTGGATTCATAAAACCACAAAGGTTTTGTTCCACAAAGGAAATTGCCACTAGACTGAAGAGATAGCCTACAACATGGCAAAACTCTTTACCAGTTATCCATCTGACAAAAGATTAATAAGAACATATGGGAGCTAAAAACAAACCTACATGTCCAAACAATAAACATCCCCATGAATAAATGGGCAAAGGAAGCAAAAGGATAAGTCTTGAAAGAAGACTACACGTGCCAAATAAATACATGAAGAAACATTCAATGTCAGTGGCTATCAAGAAAATGCAAATCAAACAATATTGTGATTTCTTCTCACCCCAGTCAGAATGACCATCATTAAAAAGACAAACAATACATGCTGGTAGGGTGTAGAGGAAAAGGAGCCTTACGTGCTCTTTGTATAAATGTAAAACTAGTGCAACTACTATAAAAATCAGCATAGCGATTCCTCAAGAAACTGAAAATAGAACCACCATACAATCCAGCATTCTTGCTCTGGGCACCTCCGAAGGAATGTCAGCACACCGCAGAGATGCTTCTACCCCTGTGTTCATTGCAGTACTAGCTACAGCAGCCAAGCTTTGGAAACAGCGAGATGCTTACAATGGATCAGTGGATAGAAAATGAGGTACGTGTACACAATGAAATAAAATGTGGTACATGTACACAATAAAATATTCAGCCATAAAGAGGAAGGCAATTATGTCATTTGCAGGGGAATGGATGGGCCTGGAAATGATCATTCATAATAAGAAAGGAAGCCATGTTTAGCAGGGCAAAAGTTCTCTCTCATATGGGAATTCTCTCTCTCTCTCTCTTTCTCTCTCTCTCTCTCTCTCTGTCTCCATATATATGTATATATATTAAGGTCCACCCCCGGGAGGGCTCCATACTGATGCCCCCACATGTTTAAGTCTGCACCAGTACCTGTGTTACCTAGGTATCTGGCACACCTGGAGGCAGTTACCTCCCCCTGCTCTGAGGTCACATCCAATCCACCTGGTCACACCTCCCGCCCCTGCCCTAGATAAGGTAGGGCCCTTCTGTGGTTCAGCCCTTCCCTCCTTCCATGCTTCATCTCTGCCACATGCATGCAGTTAGGGAACAAACTTTTCTCTCCTGCCTGAATACCACATGGTTTTCTCCTTTATGGGCTACTTTAATAAACCATATATATGAAATGGGACTGTTTGAGGGGCGAGGGATAAAGAATGTTAGAGGGTGCACAATGCTAAAATACATCTGTGAATAAAGATTGCAAAACAAAACTCACTGAAAAGCTGAATAACAAGGACTAGTAGAGATGAGGAAAGTGTTAGCAAGAGAGTCAGTCTGATTAAAACACTGCATATGTACACACATATATATAGTATATATACACCATATATATATATAGTGTATATGTGAGATACCACGGTGAAAACCCTTTGAACAATTAGCATACACTAAAAGAAACATGACAGGGATGTAAAGTAGGTCTTTCCCAGAGAAGTGGGAAGGGGAAAAGCAAGTGGAGAGTGAAGGTAGGTAAATAGGGTCGAAATACTTTGTGTACATATGTGAACAATGAAGACTGTAAAACAAAATTTATTTGTAAAGCCAGGAAGGAGAGGGAGAATGATAAGAGGGATTGAGCCTGATGTGCTATATCATAGGCCTAAGTTGACACAGCAAAGTAAAATTCCCTTGTACAACTAACTGATTTGAATAAAGGGTGAACAACAAAAAGAAAGAGTTCTAGGTTCAAAGGTCACTTAGAAAATTCTTTTTTTTTTGAAGCTCTGTAACCATGAAATAACAAATTTAGATATAGATTTGTATATAGATTACATAGAGGTCTCTATTATTTACACACACACACACACACACACACACACACACACACACACACACCTGCCACTTTTCCTAAATGTCTTATAAACAGAAGAGCTAGGAGAATTTCCCCCCAGTCCTGGGGCTTGAACTCAGGGCCTGGGCACTGTCTCTGAGCTTCTTTTGCTCAAGGCTAGCACTCTACCACTTGAGCCACGGTGCCACTTCCATCTTTTACTGTGTATGTGGTACTGAGGAATTGAACCCAGGGCTTCCTGTATACTAGGCAAGCACTCTACTGCTAAGCCACAGAGAACATTTTTCTTTGACCCTGAATCCTGACACAGAACCAGGAAATCTTTGTAATTTCCTAAGTAGTGAACTAAATTGATATCTCATGGGCATCCACAGAGAAACGTGGAAATACTCAGTGTGGAAAAATTGCCCTTAGCTCTGCTGGCAGCAGGAAAGGTTTCTGACAGTACGAAGTTTTCCGCCTCACATGCAGTCACATTCGTTTAGTTGCGCTGCTTTCTATTTCAAGGATTCCATTTTTTATGGCCTAATTTTATTTCAAAAATATGTACTTCATTTAGTTTCATGTTAAAAGTGTGCACTTAAAGGAGAAAAGGGTGTAAAACTATCTAAAGATTTGCTGATAGTCCAGACTTTTCCACATGATCGCCATGACAGTATTATCTCCAGCAGAGGGGGCTATTCTCACTCATTTCTGGTTAGTTGTTTTTTGTTGTTGTTTAGGGTTTCTCTTTCCATTTTTATCCTTTGACTTACATCTTGCAATCAATGAAATAGACTACACTTGTCACTCAATATCGCGGGGAGTTGGCTTCAGACACCCTCACAGATACAAAACTCCAGGCATGATCAATTCTCTTACATAAAATGGACATCCCTCAGACAGTTGAAAGGGCTTCTAGGTAACATGCAATACCTAATGTAGTGCGGATGTTATGCTAATAGTTTTTCCACTGTATCTTAAAGTGGATAATGACAAGAAGTAAGTGTGTTCATATTCAGTAGAGACACCACCATTGTAAACACAAAAATGGGCTGGAGGAATGGCTCAAGTTGTAGAGTACTGACCCTGAACAAGCCAATCAATTACAAGTGCAAGGACCTGAATTAAAGCCCAGTACTCTCTCTCTCTCTCTCTTTCTCTGTATATACGTACGTATATGTATATTTATATTCAATTTGTGGTTTGTTGTATAGCTTATTCCCCTTTGAATAGGCAACTTATGCTAATAAATAAATTGAAAGTGTTTATACAAACAACAAGAAAATGGAGTGAAATATTTTAAATGATTGAAAATGAAAGTCACCAAGTCTCTTTCCAGCAAAAAATATTTTTCAAAAGCTA
The DNA here is from genome assembly GCF_023159225.1 of Perognathus longimembris pacificus. NCBI lineage: Eukaryota > Metazoa > Chordata > Mammalia > Rodentia > Heteromyidae > Perognathus > Perognathus longimembris. The sequence goes on from NC_063162.1 coordinate 142,154,614, forward strand.
AAGGAAAAAAAACTTTGCAGTCAAATAAAAATGGAAGACATTTGCTACCAAAAGACCTGATTTGAAAGAAATGTTAAGGGAAATTTTTTTAGAAATTCCAGATTTGTCTAAAGAAACAATATTAGAGAAAAAATAAGTGAAGTTGAAATAAAATATTCTATTTTTAAAAATTCTTATTGATGGGGAAAGATCACTTCTCACAATGTTAGCAACCATGTATGTGATGATGGTGATAACCAATAGGTCAGCAAAATAACTGACTGTAATGTGAGAAAAGGGAAGGGTAATTAAAAATACCTATATTCTTCCCAGCACTAGTAGAGAGCTATTTGAAAGGGGGCTTATTAGTTGTAAATGTATACTGAAAACTCAATGCCAACCAAGAAAAAAAAAATCTTTAAGAAAGAAATATAATTGATATACTAATGAAGAAGAAACTGAATCAGGTAAAATGCTCAAGTTAAAAGTCACAAAGGCTCGGGGCTGGGGATATAGCCTAGTGGCAAGAGCGCTTACCTCATGTACTTGAAGACCTGGGTTCGATTCCCCAGCACCACATATACAGAAAATGGCCAGAAGTGGCGCTGTGACTCAAGTGGCAGAGTGCTAGCCTTGAGCAAAAAGAAGCCAGGGACAGTGCTCAGGCCCTGAGTACAAGGCCCAGGACTGGCAAAAAAAAAAAAAAAAAAAAGTCACAAAGGCAGAAGAAGAATGGACGTTCAAAACAGAAACAAAGAATAAGAGTGGGTAGGCACAAATACTAAAGTTACCAGCACAACCATATTCATTGCAGCAGTATTTACCATAGCTAAGATATGGAACCAACCCAGATGCCCCTCAGTAGTAGATGAATGGATCAAGAAAATGTGACACACACACACACACACACACACACACACACACACACACACGAAGTTCTATGTTTCCATCAGAAAGAATAACATTGCCCCATTCATAAGGAAATAAAAAGACCTGGAAAAAATTATATTTACTGAAGTAAACTAAATCCAAAGAAAAGTAAGTTGCATGGTTTTTCTCATTTGTAAAAACTAGAATATGTCTATGATATTCTTAACAAGGGATCTCAACAACCCAACTGCTTAGGACCATATATAATGAAGTATATCAACATGAACTCCAAGATATAGAAGGAAACAAGAAGTGCTTATTATGACATGTACATGTTTTCTTTTCTTTCATTTCTCTTAAATTTTTGTACCTTATGTCTTGTATATAAGATTATTCAACCCAGGGGAAGGGAAAGGGAATCACTGAAACAGTAGGTCAACAATGACACTCACTTGACACTAGGTTGTATATCAACCTTATAACTTGAGGGGAAGGGGAGTGGGGAGGTGTTAGTGGGAGAAAATGAAGGATGGGGTAACATTGTTTAAAAACAAATGTAATCATTACCTTACTTATATAACTGTAAAACCTCCCCCCCCCGCTCATCAATTTGTCAATAAAGATAAAATTAATTTTTTTAAAGAATGGGTAGGCACAAAACAGTAACAAATATGGTAGCCATTATCATCTATATTACTAATCACTTTCAATATCCTTGGTTTAAATATACAAATTAAAAGATAAGGACTGTTACAGCAGGTAAAAAGAAAAATAAGACAATTATATTTACCTATGAAAATTCACTTTAAAGATCAACACAGCAATTGAAAGTTGAAGGATGGGCAAAGACACATTGACACTAATCAAAAGAAAATGAATGTAACTGCAGTCCTGTTAGACAAAGCAGACATCAGAACAAAGAAAATTATCAGGGTCAAAAGGAGGCATTATGGACAAGGAAAGGTGTCAGTTTTCTGGGAATACATAATAATTCCTAATGTGCATCAAACCATCAAATAAACACACAAGACAAAAACTGATAAAACTGAAAGGAGAATTCATGATTACATTTGAAAACCCTCAATGCTTCTCTATCAGTAAAGACTGGTTCAGTGGGCAGAGGATCCATAGGACATGGTTGATCTGGACAGCACCATTAGGCAACTGGATTTATCTGACATTTATAAAATACGTCATCCAATAGCAGAAAAACACATATGCATGTTAAGCTCACACTCAGAACGATCAATTTGTTCTGATCCACATTCATTTGGGATGAGGAAATATTACAAAAAGCATGTTCTTGTGCCATAATGGAATTAAACTAGAAATTAATAATACAAATATGTTTTAGGAAACACTCGAATACTTCAGATTAAAAGATAATCCTAAGGAGCATGTGGGTCAAAAATCCCAAGAGAAATGTCAAAATACCTTAAACTAAATGGCATGAAAATACAACCTACCCAAATTTATGGTATAAGAAGAAAAAAGAGCAGCACTTTGTGGTAAATTTAAAGCACCAAATCCATATAAAAGAAAAGAAGAAAAATTAATCATCTAAACTTCCTCTTGGCAGAACTAGGAAACAAAGAATAAACTAAATCAAAGGCAAAAGTAATACATGATAAAAATGAAAGTAGAAATCAATGAAACCAAGAACAGGAAAGCAATTAAATCAAGTGCTGGTTTTTCAAACACATTAATACAAGTGCTAAATCTCTAGGTCACTAAACTAAAAAAAAAAATTTTAAAGGAAAGAAAGGAAACATATATAAGGGGCTGGATGTAGCTCAGTGGCAAAGCACATGCCTAGCAAGTGCAATGTCCTAGGTTTGATCCCCAGTACCAAAAGACAAAGAAAGAGAGAGAAAACATACATTAGTATTACCAGAAATTAAAAAGAAATCATCACTAATTACTCTGTGGACATTAAAATAATAATATATAAGGCAGAGTCCTATGCCACTCAATGGTAGAGTGTTTGCCTAGTTTAAGCCCCAGCATTGAAAAGAATAATAATATTATGAATTACCTATGCCTACAAATTTGAAAAACGTGGGTAAAGTGGGATAATTCCTTGGAAGACATAAGTAGCAAAGCTCACACATAAAAGAAAATAATCTGAACAGAATACTTAAAACATAGGATCAACAGTGAACAATTATGCAAAACAGAAAGCAAGCGTGTTTTCCAGGTCTTTTCCCAAAGAAGAAATGGAACCAGAGAGGAAACATCCTAACTCCACCTATAAGATCAATATTGCTATCATACCCTGTCAGATCTGAACATACAAGACAAGACTACTACACACCAGAACCTTCCATGAACATCAATGCATTTGAAAATTTCATCTACTACAAGTAGGCAGGATTTAGTTGGCCTACAGAAAGCTGCCTTGACACTTGAAAAATTAACGCAACCAACGGACTCAAGAATAAAAAGCATATTTATATCACTAGATGCAGAAAATATATTCAATAAAATACAACACCCATTCATAGTATAAAAAAACAAACAACAACAAAAAAACAACTTAAAACTAGCAAACTAGTGTTAGAGGAAACTTCCTGAACTTGGTCAAAAGCATTTGCAGAAAACTCTGTTTAATGCATAAACTGTATCTAATGTGCACTCTGCATCTAATGCATTACTTCAATCCAATGCAAAACTCACCTAATGGTGAGTGTGTGAACCCGTAAATGCAGAGCCATGAGGTTGGCCAAAGAGAATTGGAAGGCCATTCTCTGACTCTCAGAAGGCTGAGAGTGACCCTGCAAAGATAAAAAATGCTCTTAGCATTACAATAGCCACAGTTTGGACCCGAGATGATGTCATCTATTCAGCTCCGAAAGACCTTGGAGCTAGGGTGGGAGTGGAGGGGGCTATCCAAGTTGGTTGTCCACTGCTCACCTTCACACCCTGTTTACAGGAAGTCACCAATCCTAGGATTGTTCTCCCTACTCTGGTGTGCGTATCTCTAAAAGATGGCTACCTTTTTTCCCCACGTACTCTCCTGTTTTATAATGAATTAAAAACCCTGTTCACCGGACCCTCTGGGTCTGATGCTGACGGCACACAGCAGGTCCCCTGGTACCCCTAAACTGGTTCCACAGTCCGGTCTCCATCATTGCTTTGCTCCCGGCCGGCCGTGCAGGGAAAAGGTGCTCGAGGCGGTTTGCAACAGATGAGTACATCGGTGCTTGCTTGCTAAGATCACAAACAAGCTAAAGATGCTACCTCTTATTCAACATTGTACCGGAAATCCTGGGTAACCCAATACAAGAAAAGAAAAAGGAGAGTACACATGTTGGGAATGGAGGAATAAAACTGTCTTTGTGATCTAACTCATGATTATCTTTGAAACCAATTAACACATCTGGAACTAACAAACAATGATAGCAAGAGTCGAAATACTTGCTTGTTTTCTCCTATCTTTCCTCATTTTTAAATTTTTACTGTGTAGCCCAGTTTAACCTTGAATTCATGATCTTTCTGCTGCTGAGGTTTGATCATTCTGGAAGCTGTTCCAGAATGCTGGGGTCATCTGTATAAGCCACCATACTCTATTGATTCTTTTCTTGTAGCGCAGACACGAACAATTCAAATTTAATTTTTAAAAGAAAGCAATTTACCTTAGCACTAAAAATTAAATACGTACATACTGATCTAATAAAAACTCTAATGAAAAAAGAAAAAGCACCCTCTGTGCTTGACAATAAAATTAAATTTAAAAAAAGAAATAAAAGAAGAATCTAAATAAACAGATATGGTCCGTGTAAAGAGAGAAAAAAAATAGTAATGTGAAAATGTAAGTTATTCCCAACACAATCCTAATCAAAATCTCAACATGTTATTTTGAGGAAACTGACAAAGTAATTCTGAACCTTGTATATAAAGCAAAAGACAGAGTCCAGAAGAAAAATAACAAAAGGATTTGTGCTAGCTGAATTCAAAGTTTACTATAAACCATGCCATTGGTAAGAGAAGATTCACAGACCAATAGTATGCAACAAGAGCCCGGAAATAAACCCATATCTTCAGCTGATCTTGGACAAGGAACTAAGGCAAGTTAATAGATCGAAGCCAGTGTTCACAAATGGTGCTGGTAAAACTAGTTATTCAAGTAAGCAAAATGTGAGAAAATAACAGAAGAGGAGAGAAAACAGAAGAAGAAAAGGCAGGGGAGGAGAAAGGGAGGGAAGAAAGAGAGGGGAAGGAAAATGGTTTCTGAATTCAAATCCACTCACATCAGAAAGTGGAAAGAAGGAAAGAGGAAGGAAGGGAGGAAGAGAGGGAGGAAGGAAGGAAGGAAGGAAGGAAGGAAGGAAGGAAGGAAGGAAGGAAGGAAGGAAGGAAGGAGGAGGGAGAGGAAGGGAAAAGAAGTGAAGAAAAGGAAGAGAAAATAGGACTCACAATGCATTAAAATTAACTTAAAATGGATTCCAGGCCTACATGTAGAACATAAAACTCTAAGACTTCTAGATTATAGCCTAAAAGTAGAACTAGATGGCCTTGATTTGGAGATGAATGTCTTGATCAAAGACTGATCCATGAAAACTATTGACTGAAAAGAAAACTGACTTAAAAGAAAAGTAGAACTTACTAAATTTAAAAACCTCTGCTCTATTAAGAGAAGAAAAAGAAGCACCTACACATTGGGGGAAAATAGTTGCAAAACAAAGAATCGGGGTTCCAAATATTTTTTAAAATACTCAAATTCAGCACTCAGAAAACTCAATTTTAGGGGCTGGGAATATGGCCTGGTGGCAAGAGCACTTGCCTCGTACACATGAAGCCCTGGGTTTGATTCCTCAGCATCACATATATAGAAAATGGCCAGAAGTGGCGCCGTGGCTCAAGTGGCAGAGTACTAGCCTTAAGCAAAAAGGAAACCAGGGAACAGTGCTCAGGCCTTGAGTCCAAGGCCCAGGACTGGCAAAAAAAGAAAAAAGAAAAAAAAAAAAAGCACCTCAATTTTAAAAATGGATGATAGACCTGACCAACTGCTTATCAAAGATACCCAAATGCCAAATAAGCAGAGAAGGCTCAATGCCCTACTTTATTAGGGACTTTCAAATTAAGTACACCTATTCCAATGGCTAAAATTCAGAACATTGACAGAGCAGGTGCTGGTGGGTGCAGAGCTTATTGTGCACTGTAGTGGAAGTGCCTACAAGAGACAAGTTCTTTGGGAAACACTTGGCAGCGTCTTCCAAAAGTAAATTTACCCTTACCCGTGAAGTAACAAGCATGCTCTTTGCTGTTTACATGGGTTGAAACCTGAACATGAATGTTTGTGACAGCTTATTCATAATTATCCTAAAATAAGCAAATGCAAAAGACAGAAATAGTGCTGGGAAAATTGGGTCTTCCCAGGCAGGAGGATGGTAGACTACCTCTCACCAGTTACACAAAAAATACACCTCAAAATAAGTCAAGCATGAGGCTGTAAAACTACTAGAAAAACAGGGAGCTGGTGGTTCATGCCTGTAATCCTAGCTACTTAGGAAGCTGAGATCTGAGGATCGTGATTCAAAGCCAGCCTGGGCAGGAAAGTCCGTGAGACTCTTATCTCCAATTAACCACCAGGAAACCAGAAGTAGCACTGTGGCTCAAAGCAGTAGGGTGCTAGCCTAGAGCAAAAGTGCTCAGGGATAGTACTCAGACCCTGGGTTTAAAGCCTCATGAACCACCCAGAAAACAAAAAAAAAACTGTCAGGAGCCAAACTTGCAGCTAAATTCTTCCTGACCTCTGGAAGTGTTTTCAAGGACATGCAAGGACATGGCTTAATGGAAAATCGGAAATGCTTCACTATGTCTGCCATGAGTCCATTCTTATGTTAACCAAACTCATCCAGTCTTAGCTACCATCAGGTATTGCTCTGGGGTCCATTCTTATGTTAACCAACCTCACCCTGTTTTAGCTATGTCGGGTATTGCTAACTCCAAGCCTTTTTGTGTTCTGGAATTTTAAGCCTATGCTGTTTCCCGGTTTTCAAACTGTATATATCCTGGAAGTTAAGACTAAACCTGGCTGCAGTCTTGAGTCACAATCTGAGGCTGCAGACCTCCCGTACCCCATCTTTGCCTCTTGTCTTTTTTCTCTTGTCTTGTATTTTTTCCTTTTCTTTAATCCTCGCCCCCCTCATTCAGGATTCCCTTTTCTCTGCTGGCTGGCTAGGCAGAAATAACCTTGCTAGAAGAAAGCATAGGGGAACACTTCAAGACATTAAATAGAGATTTTGGGGGGTGGGGGGAGGGTATAAAAACCTCCAAATCACAGGAAACAAACATCAGAGTTAATCCACAGCCTACAAAATGGGAGAAAATATTTGCAAGCCATATATCTGACAAACACTATCCAGAATATATGACATGCAAAAAATTCAATTGCAAAATAAATAAGCAAATAAATAGATGAACATATAAACAAATAACATCAGTAAGACTAAGAGATGGATCAATTTGTTTTTTTTTTTTTAAAGTATGCCAATGACCAACAAGTATGTGAAAAAAAATGTTCCATATCACTAATCACCAGAGAAATTGTGGTAATACGGCTTTTTGTTGCTGTGATGAATACCTGAGAGAAATAATTCAAAGGAGAAATAAGATAATTGTGGCTCTCAGTTTTGGAGAATCCAACTCATGGTCTTCTGGATCAATTGATTCTGGGCCTTTTGGTGAGGATAGGATGAGGTATGGTGGATCAGAGATGCTCACCTTGGGTCAGCTAGAAAACAAAGACAGAGGGGGCTGGGAGTATGGCCTAGTGGCAAGAGCGCTTGCCTCCTACACATGAAGCTCTCAGTTTGATTCCCCAGCACCACATATATGGAAAACGGCCAGAGGGGGCGCTGTGGCTCAGGTGGCAGAGTGCTAGCCTTGAGCAAGAAGAGGCCAGGGACAGTGCTCAGGCCCTGAGTCCAAGGCCCAGGACTGGCCAAAAAAAAAAAAAAAAAAAAAAAGAAAAGAAAACAAAGACAGAGACAGACAGACAGACCTGGGACAAGCTATGCTCTTCAAAGGCAGAGTGACCCACCACTTCTGACTGTCCACCCACCACGGGCTCCATTGATGCAGTCAGCACTCTCCTGATCCAGTCACCTGGCCAAAGCCCCACCCGCTGCCAAGCCCACCTTCAACACAGGAGCCTTTTAGGGCTACTGTGAATAAAGCAAGCATTATACTTAAAACTGTTGTTTTAAGCACAGCAAAAGCCATGGGCTTGGTGAGGGTGTCTCTGCCTTGCATGTGGAATATGATGATCACATCACAAGATACGAATCTTGAAGAATCCAAACTGCAGAGTACCGTGACAAACTGTCTTAATTTTACAGAACCATCTGCTGTAGTCTGCCTCTTAAAGGCTTGTGTGAAAGGCTTGAATCCTAGTTTGTCACTGCTGAGAGGTGATGGAACCTTTAAGAGGTGTGGCCAAATGTGGCTACTCAGGTCATCCAGGCCCACCCTTCAAGTGAGATACAGTCTCAGAATTTCCTTCCTTCCTTCCTTCCTTCCTTCCTTCCTTCCTTCCTTCCTTCCTTCCTTCCTTCCTTCCTCTTCCTTCCTTCTTCTCCTCCCTCTCTTCCTCCCTCCCTCCCTCCTTTCTTCCTTTCTTTTCTCCTTTCTTTCCTTCCTTTACTTTTTCCTGTCTCTCTCTCTCTCTCATCTCAGAGTTTCCTGAGTCAGTTAATCTGAAATCCTAACCTCTCAATTTCAGCCTTCCATGTAGCTAGGATGAAAGATGTGTGTCATCTTGCCAAACTACAGGTTGGGATGGGGCCTCTCACTTTTCTACCTGAGCTGACCTTGAACTGCAGTCCTCCTGTTGTTAGCCTCCCAAGTGCCAGGATTACAAGTGCTGGGCCACCAATTCCTGCTTTGAATAAACCATATTTAGGGCAAGAGAGATTGACATGGAGTTAGCATTCTCTGAATATTACTGATGGCATACCCATTTGTACAACCATCTAAAAACTAACTGGACTTGGGACCCTAGGAAATTACACTAAGGAGATTATTGCAGTGCTATTATCATTGGCTAAACTGTTAGAACCACAGTGATTGCACTTTTGTTCTGCACATGGATTTGTTGAGTGACACAGAAAAGCTTTTTCTAATTCAAGAAGGTCCCAGAACAGAACCATCCTCTCTTGTGTCCCCTTTCTTCAGTCCACTTCTGAGTAAATTTTCAGATTTTTATAGATTTTTTTTACACATTTACAGATATTTCTTTGTTCACTCACTTTATGTGGGTTAATAACGGTGTTATCTATTTTAAGAATGTGGGATCTATTTTGTCCTCCTCATCCTCCAAACCAACCCCTACTAACTTGTCTTTCAGAGAATATTCTAAGGGTACGGGGAAATTTCATTACTGGTAGTAACAATGATCTGCGTTCCAGATTCAAATCTTTGTGCTCAAAACAGTTCAAAGTGTCAGATAAAGTACATTTTAATAATCTTAAAAGCATCTAGAGCTGGTTCAGTAAACAAGGCTCACTGACAGGAGTGTGAAGGATAGAAGAAGAAAGGTATCTTCTGTGTTCACTCTGTGGCCAGGGACTAGACTATGTTCCACTAAACAGTCATAGCCACTGTCAAGTGGCACTCACTCATTCTCTCTCTCTCTCTCTCTTCAATTTAATTAATTAATTGTCAAAGTGATGTACAGAGGGTTACAATTTCATACGTAAGGCAATGAGTACATTTCCTATCCAACTTGTTACCTCCTCCCTCATTTTTCTCCCACCTTTCTCCCTCTCTCTCCTTCTCTTTAATGGCAGACTCTTTTTAATATCTGGAACCCACCCCAGGATTAATTATCAGCAGCCACTACAGTAGTTCTTAAAAAAAAATCAAAGGTTACTGACTGTAAGATGGTGATGACCATGGTGGACATTTTGTGAAACAGTAATATTAAAAATCACCATTAGGACACGAACATTATGTTGTTGGTTTTTTTCTGCTAATACTGCCGGATATTTGTAAAGTTCATTCCAGGTCTAGAGTTCTTGGTTATGCACCATGGGAAGCACCAGACAGAAGCGAGTGGCTTTGGTGCTATAGCCACCCTCAGTAATGTCTTCCCATGGATCATGTGTGGGTGGCATAACTGGCTGAGCACCTGGTATGAATGAAGAAGTTGCCTGAAGTCAAGACCAAGGCTAAGTCATGGGAAGTGCATTCCTAGCCCTACAATTGGATAGGAATGGACCAATCACAATGGACATAATGGACAAAGTCTGAAGACATGCCCCGCCCACCCAAATGGCACACAGATGCCATGGCCTTGTGAAGTCAGTGCCCCATGGAAAGGGGTCAGCTGATACCTGCTCTCACCCACCAAGGGGCTTGCTAAATGGACAAAGCGGCATGGAGTCACTCCCCCCCCCCACAAGGGAGGGGATTCCTGGTTCCTCCTAGAGTCCACCACTCAGTTTCCAGAAAAAAAGGATGGATTTATTGGGGAAGTAAAAAGCAAACCGACCGGCCAGAATCGCAGCCCTGACTCTCGAGCTGAAACTGCGATGATGCACACGCCGGGTTATAAAGGCAAACATCACATAATCAAACCTGCCACACGCAGGTGGCCAATGGAGTTACAGTCTGTCTCACAGTATCTGTTTGAACCAACCTATCATTCTAGTTAGAATTGGGGCATGGATTTGGCGGGGCTCACGTGATGCAGGCGGAAACACCTACTCACGCTCCCCCCCCCCCCTCCCCGCACAGGTTTAACCTTGAACATTCCACAACTCAGGTGGTCAAGCAGTTTACACAATCTTATCACAGCAAAGGGGAACTTCTCTGGATAGGGCGGGGGAGATCTTAGTGAAGATGGAGTCAGCTTTTGCTCTCTTTAATCTGAGATGGAGTCAATATGACACCCCTCAACAGCCAGTGATGGCGCTGGCCAGATCTGACCTCCATATTACAGCCAAAGCAAATCATCTACCACTACCCTTTAGCACTCAGTCAGATAATAGCAGGCATGGTCTTATTTCATGCTGAACCTTCATCATTTCATTGACTCTGGAGTGACCTTCTGAGTTCTCTTCTAACACAGAGAGGATGGGACCTACCCTCATGGAACAAAGCATTGTGACACAGATTTTCCTTACTGGCTCTCAGTACTTCCACCGGCATATACAGATTTACAAATGCCTAGTGCGTTGTGATTATTTACTGCTAAACAATGCGTCTGAGCAAATACATTTACTGGCAAAGAGAGTACAATAAGTTCATGCCCACACATGTCAGACCCCAACCAAAGAGCAGTAGCTGGCTTCATCAAACTGGAATGGACTCACTGAAGGTATAGGTTCAGAGGAAAAAAAACGGTATCTAGCAGGTGATCCTTTCTGGATTTGTTTGAGTGTTTCAAAAGTATGAATAATTTATCAAATGAATCGTTTGCACACACATGGCTTTATGCTTTTGCAAATGTACATCAATGATGGATTCCCAGAGCAGAGACATGCATATGTGATTTTACTCAGCCTTGCCAAAATTCCCTCCATGAGGGCTGAAGTACTTTGCATTTCTGTCAATGCAGCCTAAGCAGGCCTGCTTTCCCACCGCCTCTCCTACAGGGCGTGCTGTCAAACTCTGAGAATTATCTGTGCTGCTCGTGTGATAAGAGAGGTTGGACAAATGATGACATGATTAAATTTTAAAATCAGAAATACAATTCCATTTTACAGTGATTTATTGCGCTCCTATTCTCCATTCTGCACACGTAGGCGTATACTTGTTTATTTACATTGTCTCTAGTCTCAGAGCAGGAGTATGTGAAGACAAACCCTGAAGAGTATTTGCTCTGACACCTGGAACAAACTGCTTATGCTAATCCGGCACTGGTGGGTGACACCTGCAATCCTAAGGGCTCAGGAGGCTGAGATCTGAGGATCATAGTTCAAAGCCAGCCCAGGCAGAAAAGTCCATCAGACTCTTATATCCAATTAACCAGCAGAATTCTAGAAATAGAGCTGTGGCTCAGGTAGTAGAATGCCAGTGAAATGCTGGAGTTCAGATTCCCCGAGAGACCACCAGAGACCAAGACTAATGCAAGCAGCAAAAACGGCGTTTATTTTGGGCTAGCTCGGTCCTCCACGCACTCAGTAAGCTGATGACGCTAAGAGGCCCTGAGTCTAGGCTTTATTGCTGATTTTACACTTTTCAGGGTAGGCAGGGACTTAGCACACACCATAGCATCTTTTTAGCAAATCATTACACACTGTGGGAAAATTATAAAGCATGTTTGGCGCATTTGGTGGCGGGAAGGAATCTGGAAAGGGTCATTGGTCAGATCAAGGGACCAATGCATTTAAAATTGATTGGTTAAGCCATAGGGGTGTAGCAAGGGGGATACGTGCACAGCTGCAGGGTTTTAATTAGATACTGGAAACCACACCAGGGTGGGGGAGTTCTGGAGTAACTCCAAAACTTGTTTTTCTGCTCTGACCCTTAATCAGTTTCAGCCATCCAGTCACTCTTATAGGTGTTTATGGTTTTTACTGGGAAGCGAGGGGTGGGGGTAAGGACTTACGGTAAGGTCAGTCAGGTACAGAATGGGGTCTTAGTACAATATGGAGTTACTCTCGTCCTTCACTCTGGATCTTCTCCAGCCTTGAGCAAAAAAGAAAAAAAAAAAAAAGCTAAGAAACAGTGCCTAGGCCCCGAGTTCAAGCCCTAGAACCAGCACCAAACATTTGTAAAAGGGCTTCTTTTGCACAGCATTTCACTCAAGGCTGGTTCAGATACATTCATCACCTGAATTTTCCAAAAATCTTTCCCCAACAAGGACAGGTCAGAATCACTGATAAAAACCTGCCCTAACTGAATTGCATTTGCTTATTTTTTTGTATGTTGATACTGGGGCTTGAACTCAGGGCCTCACACTCTTAGCTTTCTCTCAAGGCCAGTGCTCTACCACTTTTTGCCATACCTCTACTTCCAACATTTTGCTGGTTAATTGGAGATACACATTTCATGGACTTCTCTGTCTAGGCTGGCTTTGAACTCTGACCCTCATCTCTCAGCCTCCAGAGTATCCAGGATAACAAGTGTGAGCCACACAAATACACACATGCCCAGCGAAGGGTAAACTGGCTTTTTTTTTTTCTTTCTTTCTGAGACTGATCCTTGATCTGCACAGGAAGATAGTGCCTTGGGGGGGGCCGGGGCATCCACTAACTACTCAAAACCTGCAAGGAAGTGCAAGTTGCAGACTCCATTTGGCCTTGTCACTTATTGCTGTGAGAGGAACTATTTTCCCTTTGGTTTATAAACAGGAAAACATTACCTATAAATGTGTGGGTTCAGCCATCTCCCATCCTGATAGAAGGCATGGATTTGCTGGGTACCAGTTCTTAGATAGAAACTGCTTGGTCAGTGGGTGTTTGGAAACGTTGGAAGCCGGAGAGCTTCGAGTTCCCCAACGTTTGGGATCTGCTGCATGGTCTGAACAAGAAAGTGGCTCAGAAAGCAGAGCCCATGAGGATTCTTCCCTAGTGACTTGGTTTGCTCTTGGATCTGTAATTGGAGTCTCTGGTCCAGAGGCCTGCCTGGGGATGGCGTGAAGTGGCGTGGGGATTCCAACATATCAAGCCTAGCCACTTGTTCCAAACAAAGCAAACAGAAGTAATGTACAGGCGGGAAAGGATTTTAATCTAAGGCCGAGAGAAAGTCCTTTGGGCCCATTTTGGGATAGCAACATGAGCTTTATGTGTAAATAGAAGATGAATTGGGGCGGGGGGGGGGGGAGTCAAAGCTGAGCATCTTAGAGCAGTCGTAGTTGAAGGGTGGTTTGGCTGCACGTCTCACCTCTGGTTGTGCAAGGTTTCCTGAAGACATCCTAATTGCTTCAGAGTGCAATCCGGCTCCCTAGAGCTGATGGCTCCTACTTCAGGGTGGTTCTTTCTGCAGGGTGTAATATGTTTTCAAGGCCCCACATTTCCTAGAATCCACAATGAATGTAGGTCTACGACATCCCCCAGAGACTTTAAGGTGCCTTTTGAAGGGATCTGGAACTAAATACAATAAAAAGCTGCCAGAACCATAACCCAGTTAGACTTATCTTTGTGCCTCTGGCCCTAAAAGGGGATGAGAGAAAGGTTGGGTAACACCAGTTTCCAAACATTCTTTGAATGATTAACATGCCCATGTGCAGAGTAAACAGGTATCCAACCCAAACTTTCAAGACAAAGGAAACCAAAGCACAAGGAATGCAGGGGTCATGGAAAGTCTCTTGGCAGCGATCTCCCAACTCTGTCTAAGAGGAGAAGCTCTAGGCCTGTCAACTGAGCAAAGCCACTCCCAGGTTCACCACTAGTCCAAGGCGTATATACGTGTGTGTGTGTGTGTGCGTGCATAAGATGCTGTTCATTAATAGAAATGCCAGCCTTTGTCACACGTGGATCTCCGATTATTGTCTCTGGATTTGGGTGGTTTAAAAAAAATGCAGCAACGGTACTCACTGGACACTATATTGAAAATAATTATACAACTTGTGGGTGGGATGGGAGGGAAAACTGGGAGAGAGGGAGGGAAGGAGTCACATTATCCAAATACACGCATTACCTGACTTCTGTAACTGTAACTTCTCTGTACATCACCTTTATAATAATAATAATAATTTTTTTAAAAAACAGAAAACAAACCCCTATTTGCTTCTATTAAAGATACTTAAAAATGCATCACTTAAAATTAACCTAGTTGTAAATATTTTGTAAGATTACTTGTTATTCTCTCCTTGGTTATTATTAAAGGTCATTTTTGGTGAAATTGTTGGTCACTTTTTAAATAAAACTATTTTTTTAATAGAAAGGAAAAAAGAAAAGAGAAGAAAGACCAAACAGAAGAAACAAAAACAAGAAAGAAGAGGAAGGAGGGAAGGAAGGAAGGGACGGAAGAAGGAAGGAAGGAAGGAAGGAAGGAAGGAAGGAAGGAAGGAAGGAAAGAAGGGAGGGAGGGAAGGAGGGAGGGAGGGAGGGAAGGAAGGAGGGAGGGAAAGAACTGAGTTCTTTCTAGTTCTGACAAGGCTATGGCTAAGTCCTGTCTCATGTTCTTATTTGCATTGCTTCTTTGCTTTTTATAATTTTGACTGGTATGTACAAGTCCAACTCTGGTGGTATTTAGATTAAATTTTAGATTCGATTTTTAGACTAGGTAAAAAGAGTTTCCAACCCCCAAGATGAAAAGAAGATATGCTGAAATTTTTAGACTTACCCTGCCACATGCCTTCGGGACCTTCCTACCCACCACACATTATATTTCATTGAATATATATTTGAATTCATATGTGAATTTGAATTCATAAAGACTAGCTATTTGGACAAGTATAGAGGCTCACTCCTGTAATCCTAGCTCCTCAGGAATTGGAGATCAGGAAGAACATGATGGGAAGCCAGCTCAGGAAAAAAAGAGTTTTCAAGTCTATCTCAACTAAAAAATACTGGGTATGGGAGCCCATGCCTGTTATTCCAATTATGCAGAAAAGGGCAAGTGGGAGAAATCGAAATCTAAGAAAGCCCAGGCCCAAAAAACTGCTATTCAAACATAACACCCCCCCCCCACACACACAGAATAGAGGCGCATCTGAACATGACAGAGGTATTCAAGTGTTGAGACAGATCCGAAGAAGGACAGACAGACATGGAGACAGGAACACTGAAAATAATAAATATGAATGGGGCCAGATGCAGAAATCAGAACCAGTAAGGGAAAAAATGGAGAAACCTGAGCAGCTATCTCCCTTCCCCTTGCCCTTTTACGTGTTAGGTTCTAAGAATGGCAAGAGAGAAAGAGCTGTCTGCCTCTGCCCTCTTCTTTGAGACACTAAAAAGTGGCCAGCTTTTCAGAATTGGGTAAAGAGACAGAACGGGAAGACACATGGCTACGGGGAGTCCTGTAACCCACCAAGTGTCCCTGTGTTTAGGGTTAGATCTGGATTCCATTTGAATGATCAACAGCCCTCATCTTGTCCATGCCTTCCATAACAGGTTCACCTGAAACCGTTGTCTGTGATGATTAGAGCCCCAGCTCAGAAAGAAAAAGGCATCATTTTGATGTTTATTCCCATTTCCTGCCTGGAAAGCAGGAAACATCTCCTCCTATTTCTTTATCATTGTTAAAATTTTACCTTGTAAGACTCTCCTGCTTTTCTTTCTTTTCTTTTCTTTTTTTTTCTTGGTAGCACTGGGATTTGAACTCTGAGCCTCCCACTTGCTAGGCAAGTTTGCTACCATTTGAGACTTGAGCCACTCCATCAGCCTCGAGACTCTTTTGTTGTTGTTGTTGTTGGGCTTGGGGCTTGAATTCAGGGCCTGGGCACTGTCCTTGAGCTTCTCTATGCTCAAAGTTAGCGCTCTACCACTTGAGCCACAGTGCCAACTTCTGGCTTTTTCTGTGTATGTGGTACTGAGGAATCGAACCCAGTGATTCACTCATGCTAGGCAAGCCCTCGACCACTAAGCCACATTCCCAGCCCCAAGACTCTTGCTTTTGTAAGAACCCTTGAAATACTTTTCATCATAAACATGAAGGTGCTGTGATTTATTTATTTAGGGGACTTGGGATACTGAGAGACTCCTTTGTCTCTTCTTCTTAGGCAACAGACACACTCAGATTTTAACAAGATCAGGAAACATAATAACTTAGTTGAAAAGATAGAGTTGACATAATCCTAAAAGAATTACAAATTAATTTTTAAACAGAAGTGAACATTTTAAACAATATTTTAACTACAAGAGCTATAGGAAAATTAATTACCCTATTCTACCTAAAAGACAAAAAAGTTGAAAATATCAAACTTGCAATATGTGTAGTCTTTTAAAAATCGCATCTTGCTAAAAACTTGAGGCAAAAAAAAAAATAAGACAAACATAAATGGCAGTTAAACTCACTTGGTTAGAGTTACAATTTTAGACTTTAAAAAGACAGATATTGGTGTCATGTGAGTCTTTCAAATTTATTAATGCAGCTTTATAGAATGCCTTCTGAAAGGTTCCCTAATTTTTCTGTCAAGTAAATCTTAAAACAAATTATTGTGAGCTAATATCAATTTAGAAACCTTACATTTGCTTTAGGAGAGAAGAGATGAAGATGATGAAGATGATGTTGATGATGATGGCTTAAGCAAACACTCGCTGTGGAGTCTGGTCTCCCCCTTCCCAAATCTTGACTTGAAAATGTCTTAATCTTTTTAATAGGACTGTGGGTGTGGCTGGTGTGGTAGAGCATTTGCCTGGCAAGCATGACACTCTGAGTAACCACAATGCCATCAAAATGGAAACAATAAAATCCCTAACCTTGGGGCTGGGGATATGGCCTAGTGGCAAGAGTGCCTGCCTCATATACATGAGGCCCTGGGTTTGATTCCCCAGCACCACATATACAGAAAATGGCCAGAAGTGGCACTGTGGCTCAAGTGGCAGAGTGCCAGCCTTGAGCAAAAAGAAGCCAGGGACAGTGCTCAGGCCCTGAGTTCATGGCCTAGGACTGGCCAAAAAAAAAAAAAATCCCTAACCTTATGACTAAACGATCATGGCTTTTCTTTTGGTATGAACTCATAGTTATAACAAATATTTATTTATTTTAATTATATACCAATCACCAGATCTCTTTAATGTCCTCCAATTTTTTTTTATTAATTTGTAACTACTGTGCAAATTATTTTGTTTACCAAAAAAAGAAGAGAAGGGAAAGAGAGGGGAAGATTGATCAATGAAAATGAAAGTTCATCTCAGAATCATTGTTGCATAAGTTAAATATTTTAGTGCATATAGTATATACGTATATAGAACGCATAGTATATACAGTATAGCATACATATAGCATAATAGGGAATATCCCTATTAATAATTCTGTACTCTCTAGCTTAGAAGAAACATAGTCATGTTGAAACAAAGGGGCTGATAAAATAATTTTATTTATTTAGTAGTTATTAAAACATTTCCCCCTTAGATTTTAGACTTAAATATTCTTTTTTTTTTTCCAGTCTTGGGGCTTGGACTCAGGGCCTGAGCACTGTCCCTGGCTTCTTTTTGTTCAAGGCTAGCACTCTGCCACTTGAGCCACAGCACCACTTCTGGCTTTTTCTGTATGAATGTGGTACTGAGGAATCGAACCCAGGGCTTCATGTATGCAAGGCAAGTACTCTACCACTCGGCCATATTCCCAGCCCTAGACTTAAATATTCTTATCAATTGGAAGAAATGGTGATATATTTATGAAATAAATGAAAGGCCTGGAATACATTATCTCTTCTTTGCATATTTAAGAAGCAAATCCAACTACTCTCTTGCCCTAGTTGAACAAGGAAAAAATCTCTCCATTATTTCTCTGTGTTAGGAGATGATTTGTGCCCTGTTAGTTCCTTTGTAGAGGATGAGTTCATCTCAACTGGTCTGAAATAACCTGATTTTGAGGACCAGGCTACTCTATTAACAAGGTAAATAATGCTACATACCACAAATCTGTGAGTTGTTTCAAAGCCATAGGTACAAACTAGCCCATCAGCACTGTTTCCTATGGGTCATTGGATTTACAATCTGCACGTGGATTTCATGGGGTTTGGGATACATAGAGCTAATCCCATGCAGTGGACGAATCTACTTTGATGGTTATTCACTCACTAGAGAGCAGGCTCTGGAGTGCTCACTACCACAGTATTCACACATCAGTGGTGGTTCAACACCTGAAGACACAGCATACTCACACCAACTCAAAGACGAAAGGTAAGCCTGCACCTGGGCTTTCTGTAACCCCCAGTACATCTTCTCCTGGGACTGCTACTGCATTCATTCTTTGCACTAAAGTTGTTCCATGCATATAAACTGGGTCCTATGAATCCTACCAGTAATCAAAACTGACAAGAATCAATGCATCCTTTGAGCATATTCAATGCATTTGTTACTCATGGTTTACACATAAGCACAAAAATGTGATTTTCAAGCAAGCCTTGTTATCATTTATTCAAATTTACTCTTGATATATTAGCCATTTTCTTCAAGCTTAATTGATAAGAGAGCTAATTTACTTGACCTTAACTGTACCTGACAGTTGGCCACAAAACACAAAAAGGATTCAACCAGTTTTCTTCTTTCTTTCGTTCATTCTTCTTTTCTTTCCTCCTCTTTGTCCTCCTCCTCTCCTTCCTTCTCCCTCCTCCTCCTTTTTTTCTTTTTGCCCATACCGGAACTTAAATTCAGTGCCTTGAGCTCTCCATTGGCTTTCTTGCTCATGGCTGGCACTCTTACTACTTGGGTTACACCTCTAGTTCACCAGTCTAGCTGAGAACTACGATCCTCCAGGTCTCGCCTCTTGAGTATCTAGAATTTCAGGCTAGAGTCACAGTTGCCTAGGGTAATGCTAACAGTTCTTTTCTACTGTTATCATTCTTTACCTATTTTTAGGATGGACTGAATTTTTTTTCTCAGTGTTATTAACAAAATTTGAAAAGTTTATCTTTTATTTAAAGACCTCATTGTTAGCCAGGTATTGGTGGTTCTGGCTTGAAATCTTAACAACTCAAAAGACAGAGGCTACGATCTGAGGATCATGGTTCAAAGCCCGCCCAGGAAGTCCATGAGACTCATCTCCAATTAACCAGCAAAAAGCCAAAATTAGAGCTGGCTGAAGTGATAGAGTGCTAGCCTTGAGCAAAATAAGCTCAGTGACAGTGCCCAGGTCCTGAGTTCAAGCCCCAGGACCAGCATAAACACACACACACACACACACACACACACACACACCCTAATTGTTTCTGTTTTTCAATGCACAGAAAAAAACCTCAAGATAACAGATATCCTAAAGATTGTCAAACTTTTCAGAGACTCTAGAGCTTCTAGAATTTTAAAATATTGTGCATCCAAGTACCAGTGGCTCCCACCTGTAACCTTAGCTACTCAGAAGGCTGAGATGTGAGAGTGAAAGGACCTTGGAGTTAGAGTTCAAAGCCAGCCTGAACAGCTCCAATTGACCAGCACCAAGCTGAAAGTGGAAGTATGGCTCAAGTGGTAGAGCACCAGCCTTGAGCAGAAAAAGCCAAGCTACAGTAAGAGGCCCCAAGTTCTAGCCCCAGTACAGTTTCTTTCTTTCTCTCTCTTCCTCTCTCTCTCTTTCTCTCTCTCTCTCTCTCTCTCTCTCACACACACACACACACACACACACACACACACACACACACACCCCATTGTATTTCCCTTAATGACCCCAGTAATAGAATTAAGGAGTTTCACTCTGATCCCAATCACTGTTCTATGGTAAGTTTATATGAGTAAGTACCAATTTTAACTTTGCACAGGTACATGTGCTTTTATCCATATGCTCTCCAAGGCATCTTTCCATTGTCACAACCTAGAGATTTAGTCTTCTGAAAGAGAGTGAAAACAAAGAAAGATGTGCTCTGAGCTCTAAGTAATAAAATCTCATCAGGTATTATGAGTCAACAGCTGACACTGTATGTCATGAAATTATAAGATAGTAGTCTTTGGGTTCATATCTCCAGTTAAAAAGTCAAACATCTTATAGCATTTTATCAATATCATTGGATTTATCTTTTACTGGTAGTTCACAAATTCAGAGTTCTTTGAAAATAATTGAGCATTTGCCTAGCAAAGGAAAATCTCTGAGTTTAAACCCCAGTATTTAAAGAAAAAGAAAAAAGAAGGAAGGAAAGAAGGAAGGAAGGAAGGAAGGAAGGAAGGAAGGAAGGAAGGACAGGAAGGAAGGAAGGAAGGAAGGAAGGAAGGAAGGAAGGAAGGAAGGAAACGAGCTAATTGAAGTAGGCAATCATCAAAATAGTTGATCCAAAAATCTTTGTAAGAGATCATCTAAAAGATGCATTTGCTGGGCTCAAGGAGTTTGCCTAAAGTCTCCTGACTTGGTACTTGTGCCCTTTGTTCTGAGCTCTTCTCTGCTGGAATCTCTTTGCAATCACTTTTGAGTTCCAGGACAAAAAGAGACTTACTATTCAGCATTTTGTGTGGAAGACAAACCACTCCTCAAACAGGCAACGTCTTCATCTCATCATCCTAAAGAAAACAGTCAAAAAGTCCGGAGACTGCTGTATTTCCGTTCTGTTCTAGTAATAAAGTAATGATTTCCCTGAAACTTCCGTAAAGACAATGACTGAGCTAATGGTCAACTAAGGTGTTCCTGGAACTTGAGATGGTTTCAACTCTGCATACCTTTCTCACTTCCTGTCCCTAGTTCTCCCAACTGAACCTGAAGCCAATGTCTACCTTCCCAGAAGTTGGCTGAAGGTGTGATGAAGTGCTGTCTTCTCATGGCTGCTATGTAATTAAATTCTTCTTTGTCGGCTCTTCATCGTGTCTGTTTAATTGGCATATGGGAATGAGTGGCTGGACCTAACTTGGTACTCTCTGTATTTTAAACATCACTCTTCCATCTTTTTTCCCCCCTTTCTATTCTCCAAGCCCTAGATCCCAAGCAATCCCCTGGTTGGTGCTGTGGCATGGGTTAAGAGGAGTTCTCAAAGGTCAAAAGTACTGAAAGGAAATCTTCCAGTCTTTCCAATGGAGCTTTTGTCCCCAAAGGATGGATCCACTTCCAGTGCTTTCATGAGCTCCCGCCTTCCATTGTATGGCCCAGGATATATATGCACTTGTGGGTGGGCATTGCTGAAGCTGGAGCTTTTCAGATGGAGAATCGAAGTGAGAGTACTGAGGAACTAGAAAGTGACAAGAAGATTGCTGTAATGGAGGGCCTGGGGGGGAAGTAATCCCCAACAAAGTGTCTATGGACTTTTAAAATCACCCCGACTGCCGCCACCAAACTGCCCATGTGTTTTCATCGCATCCTGTTCAGCATATCAAAGACCAAAGCATGGAGCTGGGAATATGGCCTAGTGGTAGAGTGCTTGCCTCATATACATGAAGCATTGGGTTCAATTTCTCAGCACCACATATATAGAAAAAGCCAGAAGTGGTGCTGTGGCTGAAGTGGCAGAGTGCTAGCCTTGAGCAAAAAGATGCCAGGAACAGTGCTCAGGCCCTGAGTTGAAATGCCAGGACTAGCAAAAAAAAAAAAAAAAAAAAAAAAAAGACCATACAATGAATAGACAGATAGACAAATATCTCAGTCTCAGACTGCCCATCGGGTGGTGTGTATGCAGGGTGGATCCAAAAGAGTACTGCAAAGTTCGAGAACCAGACAGAGTGGAGCCCTATTACTACAGGTCGCAAGTAGGATCTTTTTGTTGTTGTTTCTTAACATTTTTTTTGTTTTCTTTAATGTCATTTTTTTCTTTATTATGTTGTGAATTTCATCAAATATAACCATCCAGGACTTTTTTTTTTTTTTTACCAGATCAGGTAAGATTACCATAAACAACTAAGTTTATACAGACATTATTTTCAATGTTCTCTGACTACTTTACCATAATTCAAGTTAGGTTCTGTATATTGTCACTGTTGATATGTTCGGAAATATATAGTATAATTTATGAGACAAGCTTTAGACCCAAAAGTCTTACTTTAAGTCCTATGTCTGTGGGCAAGCCAGCTTATCAAAACCTTGAGTCTACAACCATGAAGGACTATTAAACAACATACCCTGCCTATTTTACAGGGATGCTGTGTGAATCAATTCAGTCAATGTATGTAAAATTTTTTAAAGTCTATAAAGTACTTAGAATGACAATTACAGCTCAGCCAGTAAAGTTAGCCACCAGAATCATACTCATGCCTGCTGTAACCAGAAGCTTTTAAATGATCAAGCTTAACAGGGGTCAGGTAAGTAAATGAAGGCTATTGGTCACAGTATGTTTCTAGCCTACTCTACTGAGTCTAATCTTTAGGAAGACTTAATTTATTTTAAGGGAGAAAAAAAGCCTCAGTTAATATATCTGTTAGTGTCTATACAAACAAGATGCAACCACTAATTCAAAAATAGGAGGGGTTTTCCCCCTGAGAAAAGTGCATTCTTTAATAGAACTATATTTGAGTAAGAACTCTATACAAACAGCATACCTTAACACAGCAGAGTAAGGAAGAACTGTTTTACATTACATTGAACACTCAGGTGATTTGCAAGTTATCCCTCCCTCCAACCAAATACTTGTGTGTGTTTTTTTTAAATATGAATTACAGATGTTGCAGTCAGTTCTGTATATGCTATCAATCCGTTTTTACGTGTAGTCATGTGAAGCACACCTGTTTGCCAATGTTGTCTTTGTTTTGGAGGAGTTGGAGTAATTGAATTACTGTCTGCTTTTCTTTTCTTTTCTTTTCTTTTTTTTTTTGCCAGTCCTGGGGCTTGGACTCAGGGCCTGAGCACTGTCCCTGGCTTCTTTTTGCTCAAGGCTAGCACTCTGCCACTTGAGCCACTTCTGGCCATTTTCTGTATATGTGGTGCTGGGGAATCGAACCCAGGGCCTCATGTATATGAGGCAGGCACTCTTGCCACTAGGCCATATCCCCAGCCCTACTGTCTGCTTTTCAATGTGTCCACCAGCCATTCCATTGCCTCATCGAGTCCAGTGACTTGGGTTGCTGATGTTTTGAATATCTGCCATTTTTGACCCTTCAAGGCAGGAAACGCAAGTGAATTTGCCATCTCTGATGGTGTCATCATGGCCTGCTCCATGTCCTGCTTATTTGCAAACACCACTAAAATGGCTTTTCTCAGCTCTTGTCCCTCCAACATAGCAACTAATTCTGATTTGGAAATGCCAATTCTGTCTCGGTCACAACTGTCTACCACATAAATGACTGCAACTGTGTTTGAATAATAACACCTCCAATATGGCCTGATACTTGTCTGTCCTCCTAGGTCCTAAACTTGGAATTTAAGGTTTTTCTATGTCACTGTCTCTACATTAAATCCAGTAGTAGGAATAGAAGTAACGACTTCTCCAACCTGTAAACGGCATAAAATTGTGGGTTTTTTCCTGCACGGTCTAATCCCCAAATCAAAATCCTCATTTCCCAGGTTCCAAAGAGACTGGAAAAAATACTTGAGAAAAAGCCACCCATGGTGAACTGCCTGTCCGCCCTCGCCGATCCTCACAGTCCGGCCTGGGCTCGACCTCCACTCAGTTGCCTCGGTCTCCTCCAGCTGGCTCGCCTGCAACTTCCAAGTCGGACTTTCAGGCGGAGGGGGAGGGGTGTTCAAGTAGGATCTTGAGACCTACAATGTAGCCAGATGGACCATCTCCTGAAACAAAAATGTCTGTATAGTATAACATTTAAACGGACTTGGAGTCTTACAATCTAATACTCAGAGATCCTCAATATGATCTAAACTGACATCATCTGTGATCAGCAAGGAGAATCTACATTTGGATGGAATACAATAACCAAGACAGCCCAGTGCCGAGGAATCACTGGAGCAGGCCTCTTTGACATGAAAGCAGCTGTTGTAAAAAGTTTCTCAGTGCATTCTCGAAGCCTGTGTGAACATATAAAACTTCTGCAAAGAAATACGACAGTGTGTGTGTGTGTGTGTGTGTGTGTGTGTGTGTGTGCGCGTGCGCGCATACACCAGTACTGGTGCTTGAACTTGGGATGTTGAGCTCTCGCTTGGCTTTCTTCCTTGTGTCTAGTGTTCTACCATGTCAGGCATACCTACAATCTAAAACAGAACATATTTTCCATAATCTAAAAGGGACTTTAGAAATGTGAACCATCATAACTGAAATAGAAAAACCACCAAACATAGCAACATGCACACGAGTGGAATTCCAGGGTAGAGAAGGAATAAAATGGAAGAAATGACCTACAAATACTTTGCTTTTGGATACTGTTATTATCTCTAAGTAGTTATACAAAGGGGTTTCAGTTCAACATTTCAACATGTTATTTATGAGTATAATGCACTTTAATGTCACCCTGTCCATTATTCTCCCCAAATACTTTGTATGATTAAAATCATGAGAGAGATGAACAGATACAACATAGTCAATTTGCCAAGACCCAAAGATAAATAATCAAGAAAGCAAAGTACAAGAGATGCTCTGGAAGACTACCACTCATGCTTTTCTTTAGAATCCAGAGAGGAGAAAGCAATAGAATAACAAGAAGTGCTAAAAGGAAAAAGAATTTCCACTAAGAATTCTGAATCTGGCAAAACTGACCATTAAAAATAAAAGAGAAACCAACACATTCACAACTTACAGAAGAAACAAGCAAACATTAGTAAGAATGTCCTGCAAGAAATACTAAAGGGCAGTTAGTTCTCCAAGCTGAAATGAAAGGAAGTCACTTGAAGAAACAACAAACAGTAAGGTTATTTGCAGGTATACATATAAAAATCAGTAATACGAGCCAGGCACTGGTGGATCACACTATAATCCTAGCTATTCAGGAGCCCAAGAGTTGAGGATCACAGTTTGAAGCCAGCTTAGACAAATCTGATTATCTCCAATTAACCTGCCAAGAGCTGGGAGTAGAGGCATTGCTGAAGAGATATTGAATAAGCACTAAGCAAAAATGCTAAGCAACAGCTCAATACCCAGAGTTCAAGGACCATTACTGGTACACACACACACACACACACACACACACACACACACACACACACACACACACACAGTAACACTGCATATTTTATCTTGTAATCTTTTTCTGTGTGATCTTTAAAGGCAAATGAATATTTGTAGATTTATGTTAATGTATCCACACCTATGCCACCACAATTTGTAGCAATAATAACATAAAGGAGGCCGGCTGTGGTGGTGCATTCCTGTAATCTCAGCTACCCAGGAGGTAGAGATCAGGAGGGTAGCAGTTCAAAACTAGCCAGGATCAAGTTAGAAAGACTCCTCTTAGTGAAGGCATAGTGGTTCACTCTTATAATTGCAGCTGTGCAGAAGGTATAGTTAGGAAGGTCGTAGTTCAGGGCTCGCCCTGAGCAAAAGTACAAGATCCTAGAAAAATAAAAGAGGGATGGAGAAGTGGTTCAAGTGGTAGAGTGGTACTGAGTTCAAATTTCTGTAACACACAAACACATACACTATTCCAAAAGTTTCACTCCCTGGTTCTTGGCCCTGCTGCTTTGGCATCATGGTGAAAGTTCACGGAAGAGGAAAGAAGTTTATCAGAGCACCCAGGAAGCAAAGAGAGACAAGAAGAGCTAGGTCCCTAGATCTGTCCCAAGGCAGACTTCTTGTGACTTGACTTTCTTCTATGAGACCCCACCTTTTAAAGGCCCCATCTCCTTCCAATATCAGCAAGATGAAGGTGAAACCTTTACACACATGGGTCTTTGAGGAACATTCCAGATCCAGACAAGATGCTCACCTGTAATCCCCAGAGAAACCACAGAGCTAAATAGCCTCCACATTCCAGCTTTTAAAGCCACAGTCCGTAGTGTGAGGCTATAGTAGTAGCACTCACAGAAAACACTCATTCCTAGTTTCATTCCCTGTGATTTCCATTGCTTACAGTCCAACTGTGACCTGAAAAGGTGAAATGGAAAATTCCAGAAAGAATTCATCAGTTTTGACTTGCACCACTCTAAATAGTATGTTGAAATCTTGTGCCACCCCATTCCATCCTGTCCAGTATTTGAACCAGCCTTCTGTCCAGTGTTACCACACTGATAAGTTGCCCACCTACCCCCAGAGTTTGGGTCTGGACTGTCCCCCAGAGGCTCATGTATTAAACACTTACTAATCAGCCAACTTTTCTCTAGATTTACAGAGAAGGAGGAGGAGCTATCGTTCCCCAAACAAAGACCATTTGGGGGGAAGACAATATTATCTGATGACATTCAGATAATATCAGAGATGGATGTCATCTAAAACAACATAAAATTTGTTCATCCTATTCTTCAACTAAAGTATGAAGGATATTCCACTTTGAGGAAAATAATGTGCTTATTACAGACACTGACCTAGGAGATTGGCAGTTGGTTCTTATTGCAATGTTGTTCCAGATAAAAGAGACAGAGACAGAGAGAGACAGAGATTTACTGAGTAACAAAGATGGTTATTGAGCTCCGGTGCCTGATTCAGCACAGACATTTCCCACCGTTGGTGCTTTCTCTCCTCCTAGCTCTCTATAAAAAGCCCCTCCCCTCACTTTAAACCTGTGTTCCCCCAAATGGTCTTTATGAGAGGATAGGACCTCCTCCTTCTCTGGAACTCTCTTTAATAAACCTAATTTCCTTCTCAGAAGGAAATACTTCTTTTGTCTCTTCAAGTATCCCAAGAATTCAAAACTCTTGTCCTTATATTAAATGATTTGTCCTTAAGAAGTACTCTATGATCAACTCAATTGAAACAGACGCCCTGTAGTATTTAGAAAGTATATTTTTAACAGCGATTATTTTTTGTAAGCATAGGGTGTGTTATTAAAATAAAGGACAAAGCAGGTCAAGAAGTACATGTGTCTATGAAATTAGATGAATATAGTTATACTCAAGCAGTAAAAGGGGAATGTATTTTATATGCTACTCTTACCAAGATTAAAAGTAAAATGTAAAGCATTTAAAAAACAAAACAGAAAACCTCTTGTCTTCCAAATATTAAAGCATTGAGCAGACAAACTTGGGTATGCAAATGCGCCATGCCTTCACAGACTCAATGCTACAAAGCCAAAACAACCATAGATTGAAACCTGAAAAAGCAGAATCCAAAATTAACTCCCCCTCCCTCTCCCTTCCCCCTTCATGCCTTGTTCATTGCAGCAATCCAAAGCTGAATGGCAGAACATTGACATGGAAAGTGGGGTGTCATTGCTCAAGCGATGGTGACAGTGTAGCTCATGACCCTTTGGACCTGGGTGTTAGGAAGGGTTTGAAAAATGCTGGAGAAAGGTGAGAGAAAGCTGAGAACACTGCTCGCAGAGATTATAGGGGAAATGTTGGTATGGGGGCAGAAGGCCAGATTGCTGATAAAAATGTGGACAAAAGTTATGTTCATGAGGTTCCTGATGGGAATTAAGCCTTTATTGGGAATTGGACTAAAGGCCCATTATTTTGCAATTTGGCAAATCAAAACTACATCCTCAAAACTGGGGTTTTTAGCTGGGCACTGGGGGCTCATGCCTGTAATCTTAGCGACGCAGGAGGCTGAGATCTGAGGATTGCAGTTCAAAGCCAGCTGGGCACAAAAGTCCATCAGACTCTTGTCTCTAATAAACTACACAGAAAAAGCTGAAAGTGGCACTGTGGCTCAAGTGGTAGAAACCTAGCCTTGGGCAAAAGAAGTTCAAGGACAGCACCTAAGCCCTATGAACTGTGTATATGCAGACGTGTGCGAGCAAGCGTACACACACACACACACACAGCCACTGGAGTTTTTAGATCCCAGAGCCAAACTTCAAAAGCATCAGCACCTCAGGTTGGACTGGTCACGTTACATGCCAAATGAAAGAGATGCAGTGTGAGGTTTATGGCAGGGCCTAGGCATGGCGCGGGAAGACCGCACTTCAGCCCGTCTTCCGTGTTCTTGAGAACCAGACATGAACTTTAGGTTTTACAGGCAATGCAAAGAAGTGAGAACAGCAGGCAGGCAAAAGATACGCATAAAGAGGCCTGCGCCTGTGCTCAGCCTTAGCTCAGTCTCTGTGTCTAAAGTGTGGAGAGGGAGCAAATCACAGTTGCCTGGTCACTGGTGTCTGGGGGACAGCCAGTCTTGATCTCTGGGCTGTACTCTTTTGGAGGGACAGTTTTGCCTATTGCCAAGAGATAAGAAAAAGGAATTTCTTGTCTGAGAGGAAGTTTGTCCTGTGTCATGAGATGCTTTTAGGTAATCTTGTCCTTAGGGTTTAGGTCAAAGATCACAGGCTCAAAGTGAAGGCTGGGTACTTACCATTTATCCTCTTTAGTTAATGGATAGTCCCAGAAAGCACCGTGTATATTGTATCCATGCTCTGAAACTTTGTGCAAAGCTGAATTTAAATAGGATAGACTCATTTATCTGACAGAGGACATCTCAAGGTATCAAAACACTCAGGCAGCAGGATGTGTATTCCTGACTACTTTTATTGTTGTTGTTGTTTGCCAGTTCTGGGGCTTGAACTCAGGGTCTGGACGTTGTTCCTGAGCTCAAAGCTAACACTCTACCACTTGGGCCACCATGCCACTTGTGGTTTTCTGGTAGTCAATTGGAGATAGACTCTCATGGACTTTGCTGCCCTGGATGGCTTTGAACCACGATCCTTAGATCTCAGCCTCTTGAGAAGTTAGGATTACAGGCATAAGCCACCAGCACCCAGCTCCTGTCACTTTTGTTTAAATTAAGAGGTATGTGCCCAACAGCATTGTCTCTGTGTAGCCTGAGTTGTATCTTTATCTGGTCAGTACCTAATGTCCCCACTACTAACTAAGCATATATACATTTTGCTGTCTCTGCCTTACCCCCACTTAACTTCTCCTTGGGGCAGAGAGATCTTTGTTGGGGATGGCTGTTCTCCATCACTGGCTTTGGTAATGGACCTTTGAATTTCTCTGTTTTGATTCCCACAGGTATAACAGACACTGAATTTTTTTTTTGCACTGGGGCCCTAGTAAAGGGCTCTGGAGGGCATGTCAGGAATCCATAAAACCCATCCACCTCAGGCCCATGGGTATTAAAGTACAAACTAGCTTTAAGAAGAAAGCTCCCATAATACTCTGCTTGCACAAGACTTAGAGAACTGCTTTCCTGGCATTCATTTGTTGTGCCAAGTTGCAAGACCACCCCCAAGAAGACCACCGAGATTCAGACACTCCGAAATGCAAAAGCAAGGCAAGGCTTTATTTAACGAGCTGCCAACTCGGGCCTCGTCCTACCCACCGACACAGCGGAGGTTAGGAGGAAGCCTCGAGCTGTGATTACACAGGGCTTATAAAGGCAAAGAACAAGGTTACAACAATCAGCTGTGCAAGCAAGATTAGAACACAGGTACAAATCTGATTGGCTCAGGGTTCGATTCTAAAATGGGGTTCACGTGGTGGGGCCTGACTTCAAAGTCTGGCACCTCATTTCCCCCTTTTTCTTTTTGGTACCTTGGGAGCCAATCATGGCTCCATTCTGTCCATTTCAATGGCTTGCATGTCTAGGGGATGATATAGAGGTAAGGCATGGGCCAGTAGGGCCAAAAGTAGTATCCGAAAATAACTCTGGTCCCTCGGTTTTAAAGGGGGGCTGATGGGTGAAGATCATCCATCTTCTGTAACTTCTTCAGGCTGACTCAGGGGCGTAGACCTTACCTAGCCAGGAACCTATAACCTTAGTCTCAGTCTTGAGGCGAAGGCAAAGCGGCTGAGTTGGGTGCTTGGAGACTTCCCATGTTCCATCACGGTAGTTGTCATCCAGGGCAAAGGGGTCAGCTGGCCTGGCGTGGAAGCAATGAACCCAAGTGGCGATGCCGTCTAGGGTCCCTTCCACCGTGGTTCTAAGGAGTTTAGTCTCCTGGGTAGGATTTCTTTCAGGATCTTCTTAGCCACTACATTCGCAGTCTCATGCTTTGTTGGATAGACTTCAACCCATCCTGAAAAGGTGTCTACAAAAACTAGCAAATATTTGTAATTTCTGTGAAATCTACTTCCCAATACACGCCTGGCCTATTCCCACAGAGGCGAGCTCCTTTAGTAATCTGTTGATTGGGGGCATTGGTAAGCTGACAGATCTTGCAATTTTTAACAATATACCTTTGCAGGCCTTTAACAGATCTCAATAAGGACACAATCTCAGGTCTACAAGCTTTCTTTACTAAACAGATGTATGAGCTTAAAATTCTCACTGCCAGTCAGGGCTTTGAGTAAATGCGGGGGGTGAGATTTTAATCTATCCTCTCATTTGACAAACTTACCCTTACTAACCACTATCACAGATGACTGGCAAATTCCTGCCCAGTAGACAGACATGGGCATTGGAAAGGCATGCTTATGAACTATTCTTCTAGGACTTCCCGGCTTTAACTTTTGAAAGGCCAACAGTAGTGACTCTAGGATCTGACACCATCTCTGCCATCCAAGCAGTGGCTTACTGCCTCTGGATGCTCCATCACTTTTGTCCCAGGAGGAGTGACTTTCGACTTGGACTCAGGGCCTGGGCGCTGTCCCTCAGCTCTCCAGCTCAAGACTAGCACCGTACCACTTTTGAGCTCCACACTACTCCGTTCCCAGCACTCTGCTGGCTGATTACAGACAAGTCTCTCACAGGGACCTTTCTTTGCCCGGGCTGGCTTCGAACCGCAGATTCAGATCAATGAGTCTTATAAGGGGCCACTTTACTCCAATTATAAGCAACAAGGTGGTCCACACAGAAGTAGTTTTTAAGCATGCTCTCTTACCTGGAACTTATTAAGGGTCAGTATTAGATCTTGACAAACTTGTAGGAATCACCTGTGCTTCTCTGTGGGCCTGCTGGAAACTGTTACAAAAAAACCTACAAAGAAGCTGGAATGGCAATTAAACATTTTGGTAGCCATAATTCTCCTTTTCTCACTTTGCAATAATTATTTAGGACAATTTTACTTCCAAATTTCTTCCAAAAGGCTACAAAAACAAAACAATTAATACAAAAGGAGGAAAACACACAGGCCTAAGAAAAGTTACGAGTTGGAGATCTCCCAAGCTGGCCCACAACCTCCTACAAGGGTGCAGAAGGAATGGACCCGAGTTGGCCCACAACCTCCTGCAAGAAGGAGTGGACCCGAGTTGGCCCACAACCTCCTGCAAGGGTGCAGAAGGAGTGGACCCGAGTTGGCCCACAACCTCCTGCAAGGGTGCAGAAGGAGTGGACCCGAGTTGGCCCACAACCTCCTGCAAGGGTGCAGAAGGAGTGGACCCGAGTACAAGGTGGGCAGGTTGAGTCTCGTTTAGGAGGCCCTCCTGGTCAGTTCCGCCCAAAAACCAAACTGACTCGCGCCCTACAAGTATAAGCAAAAGCAAAACAGACAGACAAATTACAGGACAAGACAAATGAACAGCGCTGTTTTCTTACCTTCGGAGTCTGGGATCTCGGGGTCTCTGGGGCTATCCCGGACGAAACCCCAAATGTTGTGCCAAGTTGCAAGACCACCCCCAAGAAGACCACCGAGTAGACACTCCGAAATGCAAAAGCAAGGCAAGGCTTTATTTAACGAGCTGCCAACTCGGGCCTCGTCCTACCCACCGACACAGCGGAGGTTAGGAGGAAGCCCCGAGCTGTGATTACACAGGGCTTATAAAGGCAAAGAACAAGGTTACAACAATCAGCTGTGCAAGCAAGATTAGAACACAGGTACAAATCTGATTGGCTCAGGGTTCGATTCTAAAATGGGGTTCACGTGGTGGGGCCTGACTTCAAAGTCTGGCACCTCACATTTCCCCCTCTCCAACTCTCAGGACCTTCAGAAGTTGCTGTTGGAACCCTGGTTCAAGTGAACCCAAGAACAGCTTGCTTTCAACAGCCCTGGACATTATCCCTAGGGCAAGGGTAGTTTATTTTAATTGGTATTGTAAAGGTGATGTACAGAGGGGTTGCAGTTACATAAGTCAGGGAATGAGTATATTTCTTTTTGGATGGTGTCACCCCTTTCCTTACTCTCTCCCAGTTTTTCCCTCCCATCCTCACCCACAAGTTGTACAGTTCATTTTTCGACATAGTGTCTAGTGAGCACCACAGCTGTATTTGTTCATACTCGATAGTTTTTGCATGCTCACAAAATGCAAGAGTTATGGGCCATGGGGGTGTTCCACTAAGATTTCAAAAGAAAGCCCGCGAAGCTGGGCAGGCAGTGCGCCGTGGCGTTGGGGCTCTTCAGGAAGTCTGTGAAGGGGTCACGGGCTGTGATGGGGACACCGGAAGTCAGGCCTGCCAGGAACAGGGGATTCCTGACCAGGAAAACTGAAGACAGCATGCAGAGCAGCCTGACAGAATGGCGTGTGGGCTTGTCAGCAGCAAGCTACATCAGAAACACAGCCCCAGACTGGTGTTTTTCCACTATGTCAGAATGTATTGAATAAAGGTCAATTAATAGTGTTGGTATTAACATAAGGATATTGGGTCTCAGCATCACACCCTGTCCTCGTAGCCATACTGGCACCTAGCTGGGTGATGGGGGATTTCCACCCAGCTCCCAAAAGCCTAGAGGTGAGACAAGCCTTTCTCTGAATTGCAGATGCGTAGCTGTGGGAGAGCTGGGAGAGATCCGCGGCAGAGAACGTGCAGATGTCATGCCCCAGAGAACACGCTCCCTGACTGTCCCCCCACCCCAAGCACATGGTTTTTGTCTTTAAAAGCTTGGTGCAAGCTTGATTCTAGGCCACAGGTCTGTGAGACAAGAGTCTATCTGCAGTCTTTCCAATACAGACTCCCAAATTGACCTCTCAAAATGTGGCTTTTGGGCTGGGAATCTGGCTTAGTGGTAGAGTGCGTGCCTAGCATGCATGAAGCCCTGGGTTCAAGTCTTCAGTACCACATACACAGAAAAAGCCGGAAGTGGTAATGTGGCTCAAGTGGTAGAGTGCTAGCCTTGAGCAAAGAAGCTCAGGGACCCTGCCCAGGCCCTGAGTTCAAGCCCCAAGACTGGCAATTTAAAAAAAAATGTGGCTTCTCTGTTTCTCGCAAATGAGTTCTTGTATAACGGTGTCAGTTTGCTTCTAAGGCCACTCAATAGCCTAAGCCTTTACTAACATCGATTCTTTATTCCAATCTTAGTTGTTCATGCAAACTCTCAGATGTTACAATAATACAGAAGTTACAAGAAGGCTAGGAAGGGATGAAAGCAGGGATTAAGGAGGCCTTGCCTAAGGCAAGAGCAGAGAACCAATGAGAAAGAGGGTCATTGTAAGTGGCCAGATAACCTAAAAAACTTAGTTCCAAAGAGAATGTTCAAAGGCTGTCTCCCAGGCCTAGTGCTTTAACAGTACAGAGCTGATTTGAGGCCGAGTTGAGTTTTGGCAAGGAGCCAAGTCTGGGCTGATGGGATCAGCTACTTGAATGGATCATAGGTCCAAAATGAGGGAGCCCTAGGGACAGACTGAAAAGTTTAGCACCTTTTGATCCTTGATGCGTATAAATGCCCTGATGACCAGTCAGCCTGTGCCTGGAGTTGGTATGTAGTTACCGACATTCCAATGGGACATACGTTACATGACTTTATATCATTTGATCGAGCCACGGTCCAGTGTGTGTGATAAGTTTATGGGCCTGGTATTTCTGACAGAACTGGAGATATTTGCCAGTGAAGTTGTTTCTGGGCACAAATAAAGTAGTATTCATTTTGCCTCCATGATATGCTGACAGATGGCGGTTGTTTGCATAAAGAAAATGGAAAGTCTTCCCTGTTTTCACAGTACACTCAAAGGGGAATGGATCAGAAGTATTGCTCAGCCTGAAGGCTGTTGTTCTTAGATTAAGATAGTCTAGGTCCATCCTGTTTTCTGCAGGACTGTAACCATGGAGTCCCACATCACACCACCATGAGATGGCAGGACGTACAGTCTTGGTTTGGTCTGGTTTCCTAATCTCCCCTCGTGGAATAGGAATGGTTCCATGGTTCCTTGGCACTGTGGAAATATGTAACTTACGCGCTTTTTTCCCCCACTTTTGTAGGGGGTTATACTTGAGTTTGCTTCAAACCTCGGAGACTTTAGACTTGGACTTTTGGATAATGTTGGAACCGTTCCGATTTTGGGAGCTCTTGGAGAAGGAGTAAATCCATGTTGTATTGTGATACGGACATGAACCTTGGGTGTCCAGGGACAGAGCACTATAGTTTGGTGCTTAAGTGGTTTTTGAGTTAAAGGCCTGGTCCTCAGCGGGGTGCTGTTGGGAGCTGGTGGAACCTTTAAGACATGGGGCCTAGAGAAAGGAGTTATTGGAATTCTCTCTCCCTTTGATCTGTAGCCACCTTGAGATGAACAGGACAACATTGTTCTGCTACACAGGAACTCATTCGTGAGAGACAGAGAAACCACATTTGAGGGGTCGGATTGAGTCTTTATTAGAAAGCTGGCGACTGCAGGTGGACTCCTATCTCAAAGACTTGTAGCCCAGAATCAAGCTTGCACAAAGCTTTTAAAGACAAAAACCACATGTTTGGGGTGGAGACCCAAGCCCCCAAAAAGCCATCTATAGCAGGAAATACTTAAGGGCAAGCATTCTCTGTAGCAAAGCTTTCCTAGGGTTAAATAACCTGACATCTGCAATTCAGTAAATGCCTATCTCATTTCTAGGCTTTTTGGAGCTGTGTGAAAAATCCCCTCCACCCAGCAAGGCCCCAGATGGCTTTGAGAGGAAGGTGATGTTCCTTAGACCCGGTATCCTGATATCAGTTCCTGCCATGACATACTGTGTGCCACAGGACCAAGGCAAGTGACCTTGAACCCAAATATCTGTAACTGTGAGCCATCAGGAAGTTTTACTCCTTAAATGATAATGCATCTCACTGTATTGGAAACAGCAAGTCATGGTTGACGGGAAACTGAGTAATAAATAGAACACCCATTACTCACTTTGTAATCACTCTTACATGTCAGCCTGACTGTGGCCAGTGCTTGGGTTTCTACAGTATATGTAAGGCTTGGCACTACCCACAGTTTCAGGCTTCTGTGGGGTCCTTGGAATGCATTCCCACAGACAGAAAGAACAGGGGACTACTGTGTTTGAAGAGGTGATTAGGTTAAATGAAGACCTGAAGGTTAGATCATCACAAGGATCTTAGAAGAGACCTCCCCCTTCCCTGCTCTCTCTCTCTCTCTTTTTCTCTCTCTGTCTCTCTCTCTTTTTTTTCTCTCTTTCTCCCATGCTAGAGGTTTCAGAACTGTGAACTGTTTTATAGTTGATGACACATTAAGATATGTTATGTGGGCTGGGAATATGGCCTAGTGGCAAGAGTGCTTGACTTGTATACATGAAGCCCTGGGTTCTATTCTCCAGCACCACATATATAGAAAACGGCCAGAAGTGGCACTGTGGCTCAAGTGGCAGAGTGCTAGGAGCAAGAAGAAGCCAGGGACAGTGCTCAGGCCCTGAGTCCAAGGCCCAGGACTGGCCAAAAAAAAAAAAAAGATGTGTTATGCTATGTTACTGACAAAAGCATCCTAAAAAGCTGAATGAGTTTCCCTTCACATTTGCAATCTTTTCTTTGCAGGAAATGGAGCTAAAGCTAATGGTAGATTATGTTGTTTACCTGCCTCTAATGAAGTTCAAAGGACAACCATGCTAAGGATTTCAGAACATACTGGAAAAGAAAAAAACAGATTGAGAAATAGATTTGTTCATCTCTCCTCCCTCCCCATGCTCCTCCCAACTCCCCTCCTTCCTTTAATAAAATATGCCGGAGAACACCTTTGCCAACTGTGGTGTTCTGGGTCACTGCTAGAACAGTGGGACTTCAGATTTTCTCTCACTGCAAGATGGACCTCAGTGCAAAGAGTCACCGCATTCCTTTAAGTGATGGGAACAGCATTCCCATCATCGGGCTGGGCACCTTTTCAGATCCTGCAAAGGTAAGTTTCTCTCTCATTTTCTGGTTTGGTTTTGGTCATTTTTGTCTCTTGTTTTCTCTGTCTCTTTTTCTCTCTTTCAGTTTCTCTTTCATTCTCTTGTTT
The DNA here is from genome assembly GCF_023159225.1 of Perognathus longimembris pacificus. Lineage (NCBI taxonomy): Eukaryota > Metazoa > Chordata > Mammalia > Rodentia > Heteromyidae > Perognathus > Perognathus longimembris. The sequence continues at coordinate 142,190,968 of NC_063162.1, forward strand.
ATCATTTTCTCTCTCATTCTCTCATTTTCTCTTTCTCATTTTTCCTCTCTCATTTTCTCTGTTTCTCATTTTCTTTCTCTCATTTTCTCTTTCTCACATTTTCTCTGTTTTTTTCTTTCACACACTTACCTAAAGCATAATCTATAATTAATTTTTTTTCAGTTAAATTAAATTTCTCATTTATTTACAAGGGCACCTTATTCTTCCTAGGTCTATAATTCATTTTGAATGGATCACACTGGTTTTTCTTTCATAGTAAGAAAGGTAAACTCCTAAGAACAACTATTTGCCTAACTCTATACGATCCAAAGGTTACATTTGATCAGTTTGTGGTTAAAGATTAGTTTATGGCTTAAGGAGATTTGGTGTTTATTTTCTGTTCCCCAAATCTGGAGGGTTAAAGATGTAGGATGTATATGAGGAGAGCTAAGGCTAAGCTCCCATGTGGAGCTGATGTTAGAAGTGGTGGCAATGGGTTCTGAAATGGATCAGTAAGGGCCCTGGATACCATATGAAAGAGTAGAGACTGCACGGAAAAATCACCTGGTCTTTAGCGGAAAGGGAAAAGCCTCTCTGAATCTGTGTTTTTGCAAGATAACTCACATATGTCGCTCATGGTTGGGATTGCAAGCACAAATGCCCAGATCACTGGCCGAAATGAGAATCTTACTGACTTTTTCCTCTGGGCTGTCCTCACACAGTGATCTTCTTGACCTCTCTTTCCCAAGTAGCTGAGATTCCAGATATGAGACCCTATGCTTGGCCTCCAGTCACATTTCTAAAGCTAGAAAGCTAAACCTGGGGCTAGTGGATTTATTCCCCCAGAGGAGAAGTGCTCTCTAGGGGATCTGTTTCTTCTGTCTCCACCTAAGGCTTTTAAATCACAATAGCATGGAATTAGGAATTGTTGCCTTTGCTATAACACATGCAAAATGTTCTGATGAATGATAATTCAAAGGCTCCTTTCTCTCCCTCTCAACCCCATCCTCCGGGTCACTAGACCCCCAAGGGGACCTGTGAAGCATCAGTGAAGGCTGCCATCGATGCTGGGTACCGTCACATCGATGGGGCCTACATCTACCAAAACGAGCATGAGGTGGGCAATGCCATCAGAGCCAAGATAGCCGAAGGAAAAGTGAAGAGGGAGGACATTTTCTACTGCGGAAAGGTGAGATCTGAACTTTGCCCTCTGTCTCCTTATATCCATGGCACCCTTTCTGTTTCTCTCTGCTACATGATGTGAGGTCTGCCAAGAGGAGGAAGCCACCTCATTTTTCCCCTTCTCAACACTCAAATTCTCAGTGTTGCTAAGAACCTGAACGTCTATTAGCCTGCTAATGATGAGAGCGAAGCTTTTGCTTCATACATGGGCATCGATTTCAAGGCATATTAATTGGAATACTGCTAAATCTATGTACTAGGAAAACTGGGACACGGTAGGAAAGACAGAAGTGGTTTCTATTATATAAGCATTTGCTGAAGCTCTCTCTTTAAAAGAATAGTCTTCTGTATGTCCATATAGTGGTACTTTTTAAATGGAGGTCAAAATCACCTGCCACTTTTAAGTCAAGATTTTAGCTGTGCAACCATCGGGATGGTCTAATTTCATAATACTTTTATCATTCCATAAAGAACCCCCATGTCCAACAGCAATCCTTTCTACTCATTTCTACTGCCCAGTCACTGACAACTGCTGATCTACTCTCTGCCATTTTCCTGTTCTTGATATTTCATTCCATTTCATAAAATCATACAACGGACCTTTTTCATCTACCTTCTATCACTCAGTACAATGTTTCCAAAGGTTCACCCATGTAAAACTGATAATATGCCCACTTCATAACCTAACAATGGTACATGTACCAGCGAGCATTTGTATTCTCTGATGACTGTCATTAATTCAGAGATCCAGAGTAGCACTGTTTATGAGACCTCAAAACTAGGAACAAACCTCAGGCCCAGTAGGATGGGCACTGTGAACTGCAATACATGCAACACAGTCTGTAAGGAAGGATGAGTGAAGGACAGCTAAACACGTCATGGAGGGACACTCTTGAAAAACAGAACGGTGAGGGGGGAGAGGCAAGTTGTCGATGGGATTTCATTTTCATTGTTATTAAGAATATATTTCTAGATAGTGACTATAGAACCAACCAAGGAACATGCAAATCAAGAGTATATGTCCTCTGTGTGCGGTGATACTCAGAGTCCTGTGCAGGCAAGATTCTATTTCTTAATCTCTCAAACAAAACTCACTCGATGATTCACCTTCCATCTGTGTGAATATGCACATATAATCACACTCTTTTTTTTTTCCCAGTCCTGGAGGTGGAGTTCAGGGCAAGGGCATTGTCCCTGAGCTTCTGTTGCTCAAGGGTAGTGCTTTACCATTTAAGCAATGCTACATCTGGGTTTATCTGAGTAGTTTGTTGGACTTCCTTGCCTGGGCTGCCTTTGAACTGCCGTCCTCAGATCTCAGCCTCTTCAATAGTTAGGATTACAGGCATGAGCCATTAGTGTCCCGCTAGTTGCCCTCTTGTGGTGACAAAACAGTCCCCTCTGTGTCCATGGCTTCTGAATTTTTGGATTCAGCAAACTACAAAAAGAAAAATTCAGAAAAGAAATATATATATATACATATATATATATATATACTGAACGTATGCAAACTATTTACTTGTCACTTTTCCCCTACACTAGATAGCATAGCAATAATTTACATGGCATTTGCATGGTATTTGATAGCCGAAGTAATTTAGAGATGACTTAAAATATACAAGTTGATGTGTAAATACTGTGAGGTGTTGTGTAAGGGATTTCTGCATTCTTAGACACTGAGGGGTGAACTATACTGTATTTAACAAAAGCAGATTCCTTTTTAAGGTAAATGTCAGATGACACTGAAATCATACAAAACAAAATCTTGAACATTCTTTTACTGTTGGATAATATACAAGTTTGAGAAAAGCAATAAGCAGAGTATTGATATGGAAGAGGGAAGGAGGATTAAAAGAGGTAATTGAATAATTTCAACAAACTCAGAAATGGGATCCAGCTTTCAAACCAATGGAGTTTTTTAAAATAAGAGAAAATGAATAAATTTTAGAAAAGCAAGATCACAAATCTGAAAGTTAGTTGTATGGGCTTTAGGGGGACATTGTATAAGCCTTTAGCTTAACCTAAGCTAGAATAATTTCTTATGCAAATGCTAGTTAACATATGAACATGTGTTATCAAAAAGGAAAGAGTCAAGGGGAGGAATGATAGAGAAATGGAGAGAGGAAGGGTGGGCACATATAATCATAATATTCAGTGTACATACATGAAAATGGAACCAGGTAATTTTAAGGATCTGGGGGTCCTGATAGATGAGGGAGAGAAGGAAGGAAGGGGTGACACTGATCAAGATGCATTGTGCTCATAAACTGACATGGTGAGCTGAAACCCTTTTGTACAACTACTTAAAGATAATTTTATGTGTGTGTGTGTGTGTGTGTGTGTGTGTGTGTGTGTGTCTGGGAATGTGGCTTAGTGGTAGAGCACTTGCCTAGCATGCATGAAGCCCTGGGTTCGATTCCTCAGCACCACATAAACAGAGAGAAAAAACTAAAACAAAATTATGTGTATATATATATATATATATATATATATATACAAAATAGTAAAAGAAGTGGACTGGACAAAGCTCCATGACAGACGAGGCCAGGGATTTGATCCCCAGTACACACACACACACACACACACACACACACACACACACACACACGCAGGAAAAATGTGGTCGCATTATCCTTTAGAATCCTTGAGTTTGTCTGAGAAGTGTGCATGTAGCTGAGTTCAGTGATGGACAACAGCTATTGCTCCAGGAACATGGGTTTGTTTTTGTTTTTGTTTTTGTTTTTGCCAGTCCTGGGGCTTGGACTCAGGGCCTGAGCACTGTCTCTGGCTTCTTTTTTGCTCAAGGCTAGCACTCTGCCACTTGAGCCACAGCGCCCCTTCTGGTCGTTTTCTGTATATGTGGTACTGGGGAATTGAACCCAGGGCCTCATGTATACAAGGCAAGCACTCTTGCCACTAGGCTATATCCCCAGCCCCGGAACATGGGTTTTTGTTGCGGCTCCTGGCTCAGTGCACAGGCTTTGCCGCTTGCTCCGACCCTCACTCCCAAGTCACCACATATGGGCTCCACAGGGCATGATACAAAAGAACGCTTACAACCACTAGCTGTGTATCCCAGACCTGCAGCAGCCAGCTGTGGGTTGCTTCACAGCTCTTGGACCTCAGTCTTCCTCTCTGTAGAATGAGGATGATGGTGTTGACCACCTCCTCAATCATTAATGAGTCACCACTCAGAAAACACTGCACATAGCTAATATTATATAACATCGAGTAAAGAAAAGGAAAGTGAAATATAGAAGAGATTTCCTACCTACCCCACACGCCCCCACACCCAGAAGAGATGGCAGCAATTTAACACTAGAAGAGCCAGAAATGGCGGGCCAATCAAGCCTTAATTTTTCAATATGTAACCCTTTGTAGATGAAATGAATCCCTACTACAAATAGATAGGATGGACATGGAGTCTGAGAAAGATCACCTGAAGGCAATGAGCCAGGAAAAGAAATTGAAATCTGTGCAAGGTTTTTTTTTTTGTTTTTTTTTTTGTGGCCAGTCCTGGGCCTTGAACGCAGGGCCTGAGCACTGTCCCTGGCTTCCTTTTGCTCAAGGCTAGCACTCTGCCACTTGAGCCACAGCGCCACTTCTGGCCATTTTCTATATATGTGGTGCTGGGGAATCGAACCCAGGGCTTCAAGTATACGAGGCAAGGGCTCTTGCCACTAGGCCACATTCCCAGCCCCTGTGCAAGGTTTTTAAACCAGCTTTCTGTACCACCCATCACCAGCTGAAGGATCTGGTGAGGACAGGAACATGGGCCAGCCACAGAACACCTCAGTTAGGAAATCAGTGCAAGGCAGAGAAGACTTGGTCATTGGATTTGGTTCTCTGTGGTCAGATTTTCAAGTCTCTTGAACTACATTCATTCTCCAGTTTCAAGAGTTCTATCAACTCTTCCTACACTAGATGACATTGCAGTACAGATTCATTGTTGGTAAAATGAAATGTGTAGGAGTGTTTCCCAGGGAATAGGGGATGTGACATTCATTAACGATTCCTCTTGATTCTTCCAGCTATGGGCAACAAATCTTGTTCCAGAGATGGTCCGTCCAACGCTGGAGAGGACTCTCAAGGTACTCCAGCTGGATTACGTGGATCTGTACATCATTGAAATTCCCATGGCCTTTAAGGTGAGCTCTGATGCCCAGCAGTTAGGCCTTACCCTCCAGTGACCACGACCTGACAGCTATGGGCAGGAAGCATACCATTCTATGCTGTGACTCAGTGAATGTTACTTAGCCATTACCAAAGATCAGAGAGAACTGACCTTGTCTGGCCAGTGTCCCAAATGATTTTGTAAACCAACTCGGGCCTCAATTCTTAATTCAATATAGTTCCTATTCTACTACATTTTTATTTTCCCATCAAGTTAGTCACTTAACACATTTTGATTGCCCAGAATCCAAACACACCCTTCTTCTCTTTACATACTCATAAAAATGCCACCATGTGGGGCTGGGGATATAGCCTAGTGGCAAGAGTGCCTGCCTCGGTTCCCAGCACCACATATACAGAAAACGGCCAGAAGCGGCGCTGTCGCTCAAGTGGCAGAGTGCTAGCCTTGAGCGGGAAGAAGCCAGGGACAGTGCTCAGGCCCTGAGTCCAAGGCCCAGGACTGGCCAAAAAAAAAAAAAAAAATGCCACCATGCAACATAATGCAAAATAACAGATACAACTGAAAACATACTTGTCTTTTATCCCTTGAGTAGGAGATAACCTAAAGAAAGATCAGATTTTTGGAGCTACCTCCAAGGCCAAAGTATCCAGATGCTATTGATTACTCTAGTGTGATATTTTCTTGATCTCTTGAAGTTCATAGACACACAGTAAATTTATCATACCCCAAACACACAATGCAGAGTAGCAACTGCTTTAAAATATAATTGAGAGAGGGAAAGATTAAAGAAGAAAGCCTAATATCAACAGTACATTTATCTTTCTTGCAGGACCTGACAAAACAATTAAAAAAAAAAAAAAAGAAAAAAAAGGCCAAAATTCCAGAGTGGTTCCCTAATAATTCTCAGAAGCTTAGCTTTAGTTTGTTCATTGTTCAGGTAGGAAAAAAATTAGCAGATACTGTGTTAGTATATATCAGAAATTGCCAATTCTCCGTTGGGGATAGACGACTCTTTCTTGCCTAAAATTTTAGTCTGATCCAATCAATTCTGCATTTTAGGTCCATTGCTTGGAATATACCAGCACCTCTGTTATTAGTCAGAATTCTTGTTGTAAATGTAGAAATCCAAGTCAAATTGACCTTGGGTGGGGAGGGGGAGTGGAGAGAAACAAAGGAACTACAAACGTGTATCTAATTCAGATACAACTGTTCAAACCATGTACCTATATTCTGGTCCTTTCTCCATCTCCACATTCTCCCCAAATCCCTATTTGTCATGGGAAAAATGGCAAAAATTAGTTTGCCAATTAGCCACTGCTAATTCAAGTTGAGAACTTAAGGACTGTGAGACCACGCTTTCTTCTGGTTAGTTTCGCTTGGATCCTTGTGGGCCATGTTCCTTGGCCATTGGTTTCTGTGGGCAAGAATGGACACTGAGTCAATCCAGCTAAACAAAATGAAGTGAGTTCTTCTAGAGAAGAAGCCATAGGGATAGCGGAAACCAAAATAATAAATTTCCACTGTACTCATTAATTAGATGTCACTAATTGACAAATGGTAAGAACCATGGGATCCAGAGTAAGGCCGCCTGGCTTGAATACCATCCCTGTCCTCTGTGAGCACTCTCACAGGGTTGTCACTGACAGGATTGTCAAGTTACCCCTAACTTCTCTCCCACACCAACTAACTATGGTGAAGTAGAAAGTATATGGCCTTGGGGCTGGGAATGTGGCTTAGTGGTAGAGTACTTGCCTAGCATGCATGAAGCCCTGGGTTCGATTGCTCAGTACCAGATAAAGCCAGAAGTGGCACTCTGGCTCAAGTGGTAGAGTGCTAGATTTGAGTAAAACGAAGCCAGGGACAGTGCCCAGGCCTTGAGTTTAAGCCCCAGGACTGGCAAAAAAGAAAAGAAAGAAAGCATATGACCTTGGGAGTTGAACAGACAGCAAAGTTACTCTTGTGTAGCCTCGTTACTTAATAGAGTACACACTGTGATCTTTCTGAACTTGAATTCCACTGCCAATAAAAGAGAGACAATAACTTGAAGGGTGTTGTAAGGAGTTACTAAAACTAGTATGCAAAGTTCCTACTGACACTCTGCCTGGTATAGATAATCAATTACAGATAATGTTACAAAGTTTTTAACAGAAAGGAACCATTGGCCTCAACAACTTCATTGCAAGAAAGAGAAAGTGAAAGTTCTCAATGACAGGCTAGTTTATTCATGTTGAAAGTCTCTCAGATCAGGGGCCAGACATAGGTTCACAGACACACTCTAAGTGTAGCACTCATTTTCATTTTCCTCCACTCTACTCCCTCATCCTTCTAAGACTCACAATAGGCTGCAGTGATTTCTTGGTTCCAAGCTCTTGAATGTTACAGCCAGAGCCCTTGTAGTCACTCATTTAATGTTGACACTTGTCCAAACGGCAGATTTTCTATCTGAGTCTTAAAATGGAGGGAAGAACTTGTATTTAAAAGTTGGAAAGTGAAGTTTGCTTTTCTGCAGTTGCAGTAATTTGTACAAAACTGCTTTTAGAGAAGGTGAAGAATTGCTGTTTGTGTTCTTGGTATGTTCAAGGCTATCGGTAGTAAAACTTTTACCAGAAAATAAAACAAAAACAATGACACAGAATCATGACATTCCTTCCCAACTGAATCTGTAATTGAGAAACCAGTATTCCTGTAAAGGCATATTGTTTTTGAATCTCATGATTTTTAAACAAAAAAAAACCCTCTATTTTTATAAAAAGGTTTCAGTTCTTTCTTTATTTTTTTTTGTCAAGAAGTAGATATACTTTCAGCACAACAAAATATAAGGTTTTAAAAAAGAACAGAGGGCTGGGAAGATGGCCTAGTGGTAGAGTGCTTGCCTTGCATGCATGAGGCCCTGGGTTCAATTCTTTAGCACCACATAAACAGAAAAAGCCACAAGTGGCACTGTTGCTCAAGTGGTAGAGTGCTAGCCTTGAGCAAAAAGAAATCAGGGACAGTGCTCAGGCCCTGAATCCAAGCCCCAGGACTGGAAAAAAGAAAAAGAACAGAAACCTATATGACATACTAAAAGATACATGAAGAAGCATGTGAGTCCTTAGTGTGGATTTTTAGAGGGCTAAATTCCTTCTCTAATGTAGCCTGGCGTGAGGGAGAGGAACAGAGGAGAGAGGAAGGGAGGTGCACAGGGGTAAAGGGACTGGTAGACACAGCGGAAAGCTGTATCCAATGGGGGTCAAAGATTGACAAACAAAAACCTGAGAGGAAAATATTACATAACAGTTCATGAAAGAGGCATAGGCCACTGCAGACTATGATAGAATGAAGAAATTTTAAAAAGCAAAACATAGGAAGAGAGATTGGCATAGACATTCAATCCATAAGTATTGACAAAGTCTAAGAGTTTAGGAATCAGAGAGGAGTAATTAACACAGGTAATAACCATAATATCAGGAAGAAAAGAAACTTGTTTCTTGCTCTCATCTAGATTGGATGAAATGGAACGGGGGAGGGGGGAATCTTTGGAAAAGAGAACTATGGGAAAAGTATTATTTGTCAAGAAAAAGGTTTTAAAAAGGTAAATTGTTAAGAGGGGGAAAAATTAGGAAAAGTTTCAGAATAAAGTGGGACTTGGTGGAATTGCTTCATTCCCTTTATCAGTTGATTTTGTGCTAATAGAAAAGAATGCCTGAGATTGAGGAATGTATAATGAGCAGAAGTTCATTGGATCACAGCCCTGGAGGAGTTCATAGCTAAGGTTCTGACCCCTTGGAAATGGGCTGAGAAAGCAAATCCACTCCTGTAGACCCCTTCAAAAATGGCAATAATCTACACATACAAACCCTCCTTGCTAGTCCCCACCTGGCACTGGGGATTCAATCTCCAACACCCAAATGGGTCCTGGGGACCCCTTCAAATCATAACGAGCACCAAGAAGAAAGTCCCCTTGCCAAAGTCAACAGAAACACGCTTACTACAAATCCAGTGCTATTTTGCTCATACTAATGGATCCCTTTCCACCCAGACTATTCCCCCCTCCTTAAACCTTATTTTCCATCTGTGGTCTCGCCCTCTCATGGTTGTTTGACCACTCCTGCTTTGTCACCTGTCACATGTTGTGCCTAGTACTTCTGCCCTTGATATTTTTGTTTTACTAGCCACACTCTCTCCATACATGATTCTACTGGACCACACAGATTTAATACCATCCAGCAAAGGAGCCTGTAGACTTGTTAGTGCAGCAGATAAACGAGTCCATCTCATAATAATGTTTCACATATTGGATTTCCCAAGTACAGTGTCCAACCATGACCTCTTTCTGAGCCCCAGATCTCTGTCTGTTCAACTGCCTCCTTAGATACCTCCTTGAATATCAGATAATCATTTCAAAGTCAAAACAGGTCCTGTGGTAAGCTCCATGGGAGAGTACTTGTGGTAGCATGTGTAAGGCCCTGGGTTGGATCCCTAGCACTACCTAAAAAAAAAAAATATCTACGACAATATTCTTTATTCTTAGCCCTGTCTCAGGAACTGATTAGTACCATCTATACAAAGAGTCTAGGCTGCGTGGCTTCTTCATTTGTAATACTTAGAATGTGCCTATAACTCTATAAGTAAACCCAAAGAATAGTTAAAGGCAAATAATTACACTTAGACATGATTAGCCAAGCAGCATTCTAAACATTCACACAGTGAGAACAAAGGAGGATATTCTTAGGAGAGGATCACAAGGGCTCAATAGCTATGTGCATATGATCCTATAAAATGATGCTTTTCAAGACGAACTCTAAGAAATAAAAACAAGAAGGTTTTTTTTATTGTACTATTTGAGGTTCTGGGTTTTTTTCACCCCCTTTGTTTTATTCCCTTTGGTCACTGTTTTTGATTTCTGTACCCTTTGTCTTGTATATAAGGTTATTGGATTTGGGGAGGGGAAGGGGAAGCACAGAAGCCGTGAGACAAAGGGTGAATCAATTCAGCAGTGACACTCACTGGATACAATGTTGGAAATGAACTATACCACTTAGGGGGGAGGGGAGCCAGGAGGGGGAAAACTGGGAGAATATAAGGGAGGGGGTGACACTGCTCAAAAAGAAATGTAATTTGTGTAACTGTAATGCCTCTGTATATCACCTTTATAACACTTTATTGTTTCGGTTATGGGGCTTGAACTCTGGGTCTCTGACCTCTTCAGCTCAAGGTTAGAACTCTACCATTTGATCCACTTCTAGTTTTCTGATGGATAATTGTTTGTTTGTTTTGGCCAGTCCTGGGCCTTGGACTCAGGGCCTGAGCACTGTCCCTGGCTTCCTTTTTGCTCAAGGCTAGCACTCTGCCACTTGAGCCACAGTGCCACTTCTGGCCATTTTCTGTATATGTGGTGCTGGGGAATCGAACCCAGGGCCTCATGTATACGAGGCAAGCTCTCTTGCCACTAGGCCATATCCCTAGCCCCTCTGATGGATAATTGGACATAAAAGTCACATGGACTCTCCTGCCCAGGCTGGCTTTGAACTGTGATCCTCAGATCTCAGCCTCCTGAGTAGCTAGGATGACAGGCTTGAGCTACCAGCACCTGGCCACAATACATTTTTTAACTGGAAAAAAAAAAAGAAGAAGAATCTAGGATATACTTTGATTTCTCTCTGCCTTTCACTGCCATGCCACCTAATTCCCAAGTCAGTGCAGAGAGGCATGCGCTCTGCTCCTACTTTCTACATTAATCTATTCCCTTCTTTTCATCTCTCCTGATAGTGCCTCAGGCCAGGTCACTATCTCCTCTCATCCTTTACAGTAGCAACTTTAGTTGAACTTCCCAGAAGCGGACCCTGAGATGAGGCAGATGCACGTGCAGTGGTTTATTAGGAAGTGGTTTGTAGGAGAGTAGGAAAATGTGGCCTGGGAATAAAAGCCACCAAACAGATACATAATAGAGAGAACATTCCCACAGAGAGCAACTTTATCGCAACATCAGAGGAACCTCTGGCCAAAGTTTGCCACATCTCAGAATCCCTCCATCAAGGAACAGGAATACTTTTTATACCTCTGCAACTATTGTTTAAGGTAGTCCCTTACTGGATGTAGATTCTTGGGCATAGCCTAAGGAAGTAGACAAATGGTTATCAACAGGCTGTCTATCTTTTAACCAACGGATGTGAATCAATGTGTGAAACACGGTGGTATCCCCAAAGGAGCCTTGGTATCCAAGTGGGTCTGCGCAGGGGTCTTATTCAAGTGGCCATAACAAATATGTTACACTGAGTAACTGGTGAACAACAGACACTGATTGTTCACTCTGTTCTGGAGGCTAGAAAACCAAGTTCAAGGTGCCTTTCCGTGCAATATGTGTTGAGAGTCCAATCTTCACCGATGGCTTCTTCTATGTTCTCTTATGGGGAAAGAAGCCTCTTTTGTGACAGTGTCTCTTGAGGCAGGTCACCTTTACCACCAATTCCATTCTCATTTTCCTGCATTCCCTGCCAAACTCAATGATAGACTGCCATAATTTCTTGGTTCCAGACTGCCAGGCATTACAGTCTGAGCCCTGGTTCTTCCTTAAGCAGTTAATGTTGACTTTTATTCGAATGGCAGATTTTGATTTGAGTCTAAAACATGTGAGAGCACTTGAATTTAAAGTTAGAAAGTAGTTTACTTTTCTGTGGGTTTGCAATCGCTTTTACAGAACTCCTTTTAAAGAAGGCAGATCAAGAATTTCTATTTACATTCTTCATACGATCAAGGTTCAAAGACACAGACTTTCAAAACCCCTAAGACTAACAGTTGTAATTCTCGATTGCTATGTATGTTTATTTATTTTATCTTGGTGGGTGTAGGGGGTGTTTGTTTGGGGCTGACCTCAAAGTGAGCAGGCCCGTGCTCTAGATCCTTGAGCAATACCCCAGCTCTTTTTTTTGTTTGTTTCTGTATTTTGATTCTGAGATAATGATGTGCTAACTTTTTCTGGGCAGGCTTCCACATTTGCAATCCTTTTATGTCTGCCTCCTGAGTTACCTGGGATTACAGGTGTGTGTCACCACCAGTGCTATTCCTTCCATTTAAGAGTAATGCTGTCCTTAAAAGAGGACTCCAGGGGCTGGGGATATGGCCTAGTGGCAAGAGTGCCTGCCTCGGATACACGAGGCCCTAGGTTCGATTCCCCAGCACCACATATACAGAAAATGGCCAGAAGCGGCGCTGTGGCTCAAATGGCAGAGTGCTAGCCTTGAGCGGGAAGAAGCCAGGGACAGTGCTCAGGCCCTGAGTCCAAGGCCCACGACTGGCCAAAAAAAAAAAAAAAAAAAAGAGGACTCCAAAGCTTCCAACTAATAACCTGTCATTCAACCAAGGAAAATTCACTCCACTCAGTAGGAATGTCAGGCAAAAGGATCAGAAATGTGTCACATACGTTGAGCAAATGAAAGAATTCTTAATCACACATTGGGGAAGAAAATATTATGTATAATATCAGTGCAAAATAATATCAATGTGCTAACAATAATATCATATGTGCTAGATATAACAATATAGTAATAGTAACATTATATTATATAATGATGTAATAGTATCTATAGTGCATAATGTTATAGCTATTATGTGTATATAAAACACATATAATATTTATTATGGAATTACATAAATAAGTAAACTTGAATTGCTTTCCTAAGGTCAAAGTATGTGGGTACATTGACAATTCAGAATTTTAAATTTTAATTCCAAGACACAAGATGAGTAGTATTTTATTTTATTTTGTGTGTGTATGTTTTGAACAGCCTGGAGATGAAATCTATCCAAAAGATGAAAATGGCAAATGGTTATATCATGAATCAAATCTGTGTGCCACTTGGGAGGTAAGTTCACATGGCCTCTTACATTAAAAATGTGACCTTCTTAATCTGGTGGGGCCTTCAGTTCATGCCTGTAATCCTTGCTGCCTGTAGCAAGAAACAGACTATTGCCTTTTGAGGCTAGTCTGGGAGAAATGTTAGCAAAACTCTACCCCAACAAATAAGTCAGGCAGGTATCTATGCCGCCAGGAATTTAGGAGGCATAGGTATGAGGTTCATACTCTGAGGCTGGGAGGGGGAGGGGGAGAAGACATGAGAAAAAATAACTAAAGCAAAAAGAGCCTAGCCAGGTGGCTCAAGTAACCCTGAGTTCAAATCCCCATGCTACCAAAAAAGGAGGAAGAGGTAACATTTTTAAGCTATGATCTGATTGTTCCTATCAGATTTTCTTTCAAGTATTTGTAACCTTAAGGTAACATTCAATTTCCATTCTCTGAGTGCTGAATAGTTGCTAGTTTTGTTGACGGTAGAGAGAAATTCTAAGGGAAAGAAAGAGGGATGCGGGGAAGGAGAAAGGAAGTATATACAGGCCACCTGCTCACCCAGCAGTGAGGAAAAACGCATGGGCCAGAAAAACTGAACAAATTTAAAATGGAGTTTAAAAACCAGTCAGGTGGTATCCAAGCAAAACAAACAGAAAACAAAACCATCCCTGAAAAACCGAAGAGTACATCTAGTTCCATTTCTAGGCAAGCTGCTGATCCCTTCCCCAGTGTCGTGAGAGGAAGAGGGCTCCCGGTGGTTCAAACTACGAGGAGGAAAGCATGCTTTGTCTGGGGGTGGAGGGCAACCAGCACAGAGTAGGGAACCAGCGGGACTGGGTTCTTCTCCTACCATGGCCTGAGGTGGGGGCGGGGGGGGGGGGGCGGGCAAGCACTGAGTGTTCCTTACTTGCATAAACTTAGGACTGGGTGTTAGGTGTGTTCAGGAATCAGATCAGGGCACAGTGCAATGGTAAGCTTGCAGGAAGTGCTGGCGGGGCTGATGGCTTACTCACTGTCATCATAGTGACTCAGCAGGCTGAGATGGGAGGATCAAGGTTTGAAGCCAGCCCAAGCAGCAATGTCCATGAGAATGATGGTTGAGAGTAAGGCCCTGAGTTCAGTCTTCAGTTGAAATGGAAAGTTTGATCAAATAAGATACACTAATAAAAAAAAAAAAAGAAAAATGACCTTAAAGATCAAGAGGAAAACATTACAACCAAATATTCATCAGAAAAAGATGGCATAGTTCTAAAACCTCAGATAACATAGACTTAAAAATCAAAAGCACTATTAGGGATACAAAGGACTATACATAAAAATAAAAGATTCACTTCTCCAGAAATCCATACACTAGTTCTGAACACAAACATATCAAGTAAAATATCTCTACAATTCATAAAGCAGAATAGTTTCCATTAATTTTTCCATGGATAGAGAAATTATCAAGAGGTATTTGGTTGGTTGTTGTGGGGTTTCTTTTCTTTTGCATAGTCCTTGAAATCACTGAGAAGCCAAGCTAGACTGAATTTTATATATGTGTGCATGTTCACACATATATCTATGAGAGAGTTTTACATTCAAAACTGAGAAAATATATATTTGTTACATACATTCTGTGTGTGTGTGTGTGTGTGTGTGTGTGTGTGTGTGTGTAATACTAGAGATTGAACTAAGGGCCTCTCTCTCTTGCTAGGCAGGCACTTTACTATTTGAACCATACTTCTTAGATACTTTTGCATTTGTAATTGTTTGAGGTAGAACCTTACTTTATGATGGGCCTACTTAGGCTTTCCTGCATTCTTGGGGTTGACAGACTCATGCCCCAGAGCCCAGCCATTATGCTTCCCCTGCAGCTGGGATAACACCAATACATCCCACCATGCTCAGACACTGGTGGAGATGGAGTCTGACAAAGATTTTTATATGTGGTCTGACCTTAAACCATGATGCCCCAATTGCTGTCTCCCAAGTAGTTAGGATTGTAGGCTTGAGCTGTTAGCCCGGCTATAGATAGTCATTCTTGCTTCTTGAGAATCCTCTTTCTTGAATTGTTGGTGTTTGCCGTGCAGGCCTTGGAAGCTTGTAAAGATGCTGGCTTGGTGAAATCCCTTGGAGTCTCCAATTTTAACCGCAGGCAGCTAGAGCTCATCTTGAACAAACCAGGACTCAAATACAAGCCAGTCAGCAACCAGGTATGGCAGCAAAGCTTCCACGGGGGGCGGGGGGGGGGGATACGGGGGTGGTGGGAAGACTCAGCATCATGGTTAAGTAACACAAAGAAGCCTGGGTGTGGAACAGAAAATCTCCCAGAGGTTTCATATATAAATCTCATCAAGACCCAGAACCAATCTTTTAACTTCTATTTTTTTGTGTGTGTCTTAAAAAAAAAAAAAAAAAAAAAGCCAGGTACTGGTGGCTTCCACCTGTAATCCTACCTACTCAGCAGGCTGAGATCTGAGAATCATGGTACAAAGCCAGCTGTGAGACTTTTATCTCCATTAAGCAGCCAAAGACCAGAAGTGGCACTGTGGCTCAAGTTGGCGGAGTGCTAGCCTTGAGCAAAACAGGAGCCAGGGACAGTGCTCAGGCCCTGAGTTCAAGCCCCAGGACTGACAAAAAAAAAGATAAAAATAATAAGACCTCAGAGCTTTACATTTCCTAGGCAACCTCTCTAGAGGTGGAGGTTTGGATCAGGAGGGAGAGTGCTAGCATTACATTGCATTATATTATGGGCAATGTCTATTGCTGGAAATTATCTAACTAAAATGGACTTCATTGAAGACATTTTGAAAAGCTTTGTAAAATGTAATCCAACCACAAAGCCCTAATTTTATGCTCTGCTCTCTAACACAACCACACAGGTGGAGTGCCACCCGTATTTCACCCAGCCAAAACTCTGGAAGTTTTGCCAACAGCACAACATTGTCATCGTTGCATATAGTCCTTTGGGGACGTGTAGGGATCCAACATGGTAAGTTATGTGGTATGTCTCTTGAGGACGTTGCCTTTGGTGTGGAGTATACAGCCAATGGGAACGGCTTGATTGTAACGACTCTATTTGGCTGGGCAATCTTAAGACACTGACACCCCTGTAGAAACAGCCCGAATGCCCTACAGTAGATGAGTGGATCTGAAAAATGTGGTTCCTATATGCAATGGATTTTTACCCAGCCATTAGAAAGAATAATAGGATGTCATTTGTAGGGAAATGGGTGAACCTAGAATACCACGTTAGGTGAGATAAGCCAAACTCAGAGAGACAAAAGGCACATGTTTTCTTTCCTATGCAGAAGCTAGATCTAAAATACCAGGACGTGATCAATTTTATAGATCTCTAGGCCTTCACACACAGTGAAACCAAAGGAGGACACTCTTAGGAGAGGAACAAAGATGCACAATGCCTATGTACCTCTGGTCATACAAAATAATATTTATCAAAATGAACTCCAGGAAATGAAAATAAGAGGATTTTTTCTTTCTTGCTGTTTTTGTTTTCTTTCCTTTTCATCCTGTATGTTCATTTGTATGTCTTTGGGAGTAGAAGGGGAGGCACAAAAAAGAAGGGACAAAGGGTAAACAAATTCAGGAATGATACTCATTGGACACTATGTGTAAAATGAACTATAAACTTGTGGATAGGGCTGGGAGGGAAAAACTGGGAGAGAGCAAGAGAAGGGGTAACATTGTCCAAAAGAAATGTGCTCTTTACCTGATTTATATAACTGTAAGCCCTCTCTACATTTCCTTTATAAAAACAATAAAAAATTAAGAAATAAAAAAGAAACTAACAACCCTTTCAAGTCATTATCTATAAAGTCAAGTTATAGCTCATAGTACCTTCCTCCCTGAAGTGTTTAGGTACTGATTACATTGAATGTAAGAAAATACCCAATACATGTTTAGTTTAACTATTATATGAAGAACAGTTCCCATACATAGTTTCTGAATTCTTTTTGACAATTTTTATCTCTGTTGTGATAATTCTGTGATATATTCCACACAGTTAAGTAGGATTTTTTTCTACTCCAATTCCAAGGATTTGTCATCTGTTTCCTGTAGTATAATGTCTGCCTCTCCCATGTTTGCTCTGCAAGATTCATTGAAAAAATACTATTTACCCTCTAAATAAGTCAGCTCATGTCAGGCCCTGGCTCACACCTGTAACCCTAGCTACTCAGGAAGCTGAGATGTGAGGATAGTGGTTCAAGGCCACCTGGGAAAATCTGTGAGACTCTTATCTTTATCAAAAAGCCAGAAGTTGGGGCTGGGAATATGGCCTAGTGGCAAGAGTGCTTGCCTTCTACACATGAAGCTCTCGGTTCGATTCCACAGTACCACATATATGGAAAACGGCCAGAAGGGGCGCTGTGGCTCACGTGGCAGAGTGCTAGCCTTGAGCGGGAAGAAGCCAGGGACAGTGCTCAGGCCCTGAGTCCAAGGCCCAGGACTGGCCAAAAAAAAAAAAAAAAAAGCCAGAAGTAGAGCTGCGGATCAACTGGTAGAGCACTAGCCTTGAAAACAAAAGCCCAGGAACAGTGCCCAGACTTGAAGTTCAAGCCCCCCCCCCCCCCCAGCTCTTGAGAGAGAGGAAAGATTATGTCTGAAGCAACTCTTCATTCAGTGAATTCTTAATAACTGTCTGGTGGGTGTCTGGATGAGTAAGGATTGAAGGGAGGGTGAATGGGTCAATCCTGGTTCTCCTCACTCCATCTGAATATGATACATTCTGGGTTTTTTCCTTGTAGGGTAAATGTATCCTGTCCACCATTGTTAAAGGATACACTTCTAAACTCACTGGGGAAGAAGTACAATAAGACAGCAGCTCAAATTGCTTTGCGCTTCAACATCCAGAGAGGGGTAGTTGTCATTCCTAAAAGCTTTAATCCTGAAAGGATCAAAGAAAACTTTCAGGTAAGAGAATTTCACTGGGAAATTTAGCAAAGGCCATAGCTGTTGTTTTGCTTTCCAGAGAAATTGTGACCACTAACTCCTAATAATTTCATAACCTCTATTTCTCCCACATTACCAGTTATTCCTTCCTACTCCACAACTCCCAACAACGAACAAACTCTAAGCTTCCATCTTAAAAATTAAAATCCAACCTTAAAAAATAAATCCAATCCTAGGAGTTTGAGATCTGAGAATGACAATTCAAAGACAACTGGCGCAGGAAAGAGATTCTTTTCCCTAATTAACTAGGAGAAAACCAGCACTAGAGGTATAGCTTAAGTGGCAGAGCACCAGCCTTGGGCAAATGAAGTCAAGCAAGAGCTTGAGGCCCTAATTTCAAGCCCCTGTACCAGTAAAAGAGAGAGAAAGAGAGAGACAGGGAGGGAGAGAGAGAGAGAGAGAGAGAGAGAGAGAGAGAGAGAGAGAGAGAGATCCAACATAGATCCATTCATTTTTTTCCACTAGGTATTCCCACCTTGCTCTGTAAATGGTGACATTTACCACAAGCCCCCCATTGAAAGAGTCCATTCTCTTTCCCTCTCTTCCCCCCCTCCCGTTCTTGGGCTTGAACTCAGGGCCAGCGCTTTGTTTCTGAGTCTCTCTGTGGAGGGAGGGGCATGCTGTGTTCAGGATAAATAGGACACAGTCTGCCTGCTCTGTGTGCTTGCTTGCCAGATTTTTGTCTGTTGGTGAGTCCTTCTGAACAGAAGTAAATTTGGCCCTGCTGAGACCATCCTTTATTTTCGTGTGTGTCGTAACTCCAGTGGTTCTTGGAGAGCATATTTATAGCATATTCTGCCACTTGTTTTTTATCATTCCAGATCTTTGACTTTTTCCTCACTGAACAAGACATGAAGAACATTGAAGCTTTGAATAAAAATGTCCGTTTTGTGGAACTGCTCATGTAAGTTCTGTAGGATGGCTAATGTGTTACTGCATCATGCTATTGTCCCTAGGAACCCTGACCTGTGTCCATGTAAACCCCAAAGTAAAGGACAAGTAGCATGCTCTGGGTGAAATGCATCTGCTCCAAGAACTTCCCTACAGACCTACAGTTATTACTCTTCTAATTTAGGCTACAGCATGACAGGCTAAAGACTTAGATGAAACTTAGCTTATAATGTATAGAATGTTTTTTAAAAGACAGACAAATAATGAAAAAACATGTTACTTCAGCTTTCTAAAAAAATCTAAGGAGAGCCAGGTGCTAGTGGCTCAAGTCTGTAATCCTAGCTACTTAGGAGGCTGAGATCTGAGGATTGAGGT
This sequence comes from Perognathus longimembris pacificus, assembly GCF_023159225.1. Classification (NCBI taxonomy): domain Eukaryota; kingdom Metazoa; phylum Chordata; class Mammalia; order Rodentia; family Heteromyidae; genus Perognathus; species Perognathus longimembris. The sequence continues at coordinate 142,210,299 of NC_063162.1, forward strand.
TTTAGCCAACCCAGGCAGAAAAGTCCATGACACTCTTATCTCCAATTAACCACTAGAAAACTGAAAGTAGCACTGTGGTGTAAAGTGGTAGGGCTCTAGCTTTGAGCAAAAGAGCTCAGGGACAGTACCCAGGCCCCAAGTTCAAACCTTACCACCTATTTAAAAAGTCAAAGTAATGCACAAATTATAGCCTTTTAAAAAATTTTCTGGCTGGGAAAATGGCCTAGTGGTAGAGTACTTGCCTCATATATATGAAGCCTTGGGTTCAATTCCTCAGCAACACACACACACATACGCACACACACTTTATGTACATAAGCCAGAGGTGGCGCTGTGGCTCAAGTGGTAGAGTGCTAGCCTTGGGTAAAAAGAAGCCAGGGCCAGTCTCAGGCCCTGACTCCAAGCCCCAGGATTGGCAATTTTTTTTTTCTGAGAGAAATTAATGATATTAGAATAACAGGCTGGGAACCAAGAATCTAGAGTTTCAGAATACTCTCTTACATGTAATATTTATAACACCGAGCTCTATCTATTACTGAATTTCTCATGCAGAATTCCTTAGACTCATTCAAGGTGTTATCATTATCAGCCACCAAACTGAATTTTCTCTTTATTCTCTAAATATTGTAGGACTTTTAAAATAAAAACAATAACTAGGTGTGGTGTTCATGCCTGTAATCACTACTATTCTGGAAGTAAAGATTGGGAGGGTCATGGCTCAAGGTCAGATCAGGCAAGAAAGTTAGTGAAATCTCTATTTCAACAAATAATCCAGGCATGGATGCATCCTATCTATCACACAATTATTAGGAGGATTGTGGTTATATCTGGTCCTTATCTGAAACATTGCTAAAACAAAAAAGGGCTAGTGGTATAGTTCAATTGGTAGAGTGCTTGCCTTGCAAGTATAAGGCCCTGAGTTCAAACCTCAGTACCACAAAAATTGAAATTAAATGATTATTTTGTTTATGTATACACATATATAACTATATTTGCATATCCACACATTTCTTCTTCTTCTTCTTCTTCTTCTTCTTCTTCTTCTTCTTCTTCTTCTTCTTCTTCTTCTTCTTCTTCTTCTTCTTCTTCTTCTTCTTCTTCTTCTTCTTCTTCTTCTTCTTCTTCTCCTTCTCCTTCTCCTTCTCTTTCTCCTTCTCCTTCTCCTTCTCCTCTCCTTCTCCTTCTCCTTCTCCTTCTTCTTCTTCTTTTCTTTCAGTCCCGTCCTAGGCTTAAACTCCAAGCCTGGACATTGTCTTTTAGCTTTTGTGCTCAAGGCTAACACACTACCACTTGAACCTCAGCAACACTTCTTTTCTGGTGGTTAATTGGAGATAAGGGTCTCATGGACTTTTCTGCTTGGGCTGTTTTCAAACCAGGATCCTCATATCTCGGCCACTTGGGTGGCTAGGATTCCAGGCGTGAGCCACCAGAGCCTGGCTTATTTTTCACTTCTTAATAATTCTGCATTAATCTTTCCACTTTTTAAAGTCATCTCAATGGTAGAGAGAAAGAGAGAGGGGGAGAGGATCTTCATCATCATCACAAATAATACTTGGCATGCAAGCATAGGCACAGAGGCAGGCATCCTTAAAGAGCCTGGGCTTCCCCCTCCGCTCCAGCAGCTCTGTTCTGAGTGAGATGTTTTTGAGGTGGTGATCAGCCTTCCCATATCCTGCTACCCACAGGCTCACATTCTTCCTAGAGCTCTGATCAGGGTGTTGGTTTAGGAAGAAGAACAGAATGGAAGAGACACAAAAGGAAAAGGGGGATGGAAAGCTCCAATTTGGGTAATGCCTATAGCTTTGAGAGTAAACTGTTTTTCCTTTTGGGAAAATGTTTTGGCAGGTGGAGTGATCATCCTGAATATCCATTTCATGATGAATATTGACAGCTGGAGAGTTACTCAAGAGTTTTCTCTCTCAAAGGTGGACCTTGGGTGGTTCTCACAGACGTGAAAAGTAACTGGGTTTATTTTCCTCAGAGAAGTGAAGTACCCCCATGGTCTTGACTTGGCATGTTAAATAAAAGAAAGAAGTCTTTGGATTTATGTGCAAACCCCAAAACTATAAATAATTCTTTGGTAACTTTCTGCTAATACTTTTCAGATCAATATTTTCTATGTTTCAAACTTTAGAAAATATTTCCAAGGCAACATAAAGAGACAACACATTCATGCACCTTGGCTAACACAGGCACAGCCAAGTTAAGATCCAAATATGCATTGTAAACAAGGAAGTGATTTGTTGTACTTTGGGAGAGACTGAAATGCAGGGAAGTGCTAAGATAGAGTGAATGAAACACCCAGTAGGGAGCAGTGTCGTATTGACTTTGTTTCCTTCCAATGTGTGTCCTTCGACTTTTACTCAGCTGGAAGGATTCTCTCCTAAGGGCATGAGCTAACCACATACCGATTGGCCACACCAGTCACCTAATCACTCTTGCTCATCTTCATCACATAACCCATACCAAATAATGTGACTAGAAACAACCAACATACACAAGTAGAACCCACCTTTGTAAAATAGTCAAGAGATGGATTCTTTTGTGAAGGAGGTCTTAGGAATATTGAGGCATTATAAAATTATTGTTCTCCAAGACCCTAAGAGTATGTTGACATAGCTCAGTAAATCTTTTAAAAGCAGCAAGTCCAAAAGAAAATCAGTCATATTACTATATGTAAGCATTAAACCATGAATAAAACTTTTAGGGCCCAACAATAGTGATGGACATGTTTTTCAATTCGACTAGAGAAATATATTTTATTTGTGCACATTAGATTACTCGTGCTGAATTTCTTGCCTAGGCCTTGAATTGATTTTCTAACTTCATTCATCATCTATTTGAATCCTCTTCGAAGTCAACGATCACTTTTGAAGTAGACCTTTCAGGGTGACATTGATTACAAGGTATTGCACTCATAAATTGACATGTTGCATTCAAGCCCTTTTGTACAACTACTTAAAGATAATTTAAAAATTAATAATTAAAAATAGACATTCAAATTATTTATCTGATATTTCAGCCACTTCATTAGATTTTGGCATCTGTTGGAGTGAGTGTCTCTCTTACTTCCTCTGAGATAAGGGGGAGCTGACTGCAGTACAAGTTTCATAGCTGAATGATATCCAAAGTAAAAAGAGATGGGATATATCAACTTCTTCCCAATAAGGGTGGAGAGAAGTGAATTTAGGTTCCTAAGATATAAATAGGAGCTTAACATGGTTAAAGTCTTAGTATTACAAATTAATTAATATGAGGGACAGAGGTTAGGAAAGGAAGGAAATAGGAAGATAGAAAGAGAGCCAAGCCAGGCGCCAGTGGCTCACACCTGTAATCCTAGCTACTTAGGAGGCTGAGATCTGAGGATCACGGTTCAAAGCCAGCCCATGCAGGAAAGTCTGTGAGACTCTTATCTCCATTAAACTACTCATAAAAACCCTGAAATGGGGCTGTAGCTCAAGTGGTAGAGTGCTATCTTTGAGCTGAAGGGCTCAGGGACAGCACCCAGGCCCAGAATTCAAGCCCCAATGACTGACAAAAAAAGGTGTAAATAAGATTGTTCATCTAGATTCTAAACTGGTTAATGTTAGAGTGATAAAACTAGGTAGCCTTTGAGTTTACCTTTCCTACCAAATGTAATGATTTACCTTTAAGAATTTCGTCACTGGACAAGAGTCATTTTCATCACTATAAGCTTTCTATTGATAGCCAACTGCCTGCAACAAATTGTAAAACTCTCTCTTCAATAATTAACTCAGTAGATGTAGATTAACTTAATCCTGAAGAGTCCAAATCAGGCTCTTGACAACTCTTAGAAGACAAGGTCTTACCCTTTGATTATCATTCCTGAGGAAAATGGTGATTACTGGAGGCCCTGGCTATTGTTTATTGGGCCATTGTTTATTGAGTGGTTAGAGCTTAGAACCTGATTTATGGTGAGGGAAACCAGCTTCACATAGCAGCTGGAGGCTGAGTGACTAAATTCAGACACATACACACACACACACACACACACACACACACACACACACATCCTTCATACCCACGCAACCTACGCTTACAGAAACAGTAGACTTCAAAATTCAAATGAATTTTCCTGGTTCACAGGACTGCATACATTGTCACCTATTATTTCTAGGAGAATTAAGCACCTCATCCACAATCCATTGGGAGAAAACAACTGGAAGTTTGTGCCTGGTCTACTATGGAATCTCACCCTAGGCTCCTTTTATTTTTTGACTAGCTTTGTTCTTTATCTGTTTCTTTTTGAGTCAAGGTATCATTGCATACCCCATGGTAGCCTGGAACTTTCTAAGTAGTCCACACTGATAAAATATTCTTAAGCTCCTGCCTCAGCTACTCACCTGGGATTCCAGGTGTTCACCTCCACATCTGGCTGGCTTCTGCTAATTTTTATTTTTGTCCCTTCACGGTAATTAACCACGGCTATGAAAGGAAGAGCTCTACTGAGTTCTTTGCATCCCTGTAGTAAATCACTGAACCTAAGAGTGTCTCAGGACCTTTTACCACCACTAGTTAGCAGAAATGCAAACAAAGTTTTTCCTGGGAAAAGAGAGAGCCTCACACAGCACCATAACACTAGCAGTGTATGCTATGCCTTCCATCCCCTGTCAAATATTACCTTTTCAAACACATCTCCAAGAAAATATAAGCTTCTATGCTCTTAATGAGGGGTGACAGATTCATCCATATCTTCAAGATCATGTGAGGCACTAATCTGCTTTACAAAGTTGAGGTGTTCAAGTTTATTGAAATCACCACGAGATCCCAAGAAATGGTGACTGGCACAAAGAAAGTGATGTGGAACTTACAGAGTTTTTCCTTCACAGTAAACTATCAACAATTTATTTGTAGTAAGTTAGAGCAAGCTAAAGTGAATACACGTAGTGCGGCATAGGTTGCCCACCAAGCCGAAGTGCCCAGATCAATGATACGGTTCACATTTACACACCTCATGCCACCCACCAACAGACATACAGATTCCAGCTACCCAGGAGCGTCTCCTCTGCCCCTTCTGAATCCAGATTCTCCCTCCAGGCAAGCCAGCAGTATGACTTCTCTCACTTGCAGTGTTTATGTAGGTTCTCACCAAAGAACCTTCTATTTCGCTCAGTGCCTGTCATTCCAGTTGGACATCCTGAAGACTACAGGGAAACTAACATGAAGGTCAGATCATCATTCTAACTTTAGAGCTCTTTTGCCAATATAATTTCTGCTTAATCATTCTTTTATCTATTGAGTATATTTTTAATTGTCTTCTTATATGTCAGAAGAAAAGTCTGAGACTTTCTGTTTGGGTATTTGGGTGTTGTTTTTTTTGGGGGGGGGGGACAGAGGGGAAAAAGAAGGTCTAAAAATGTATTTCCTAAAAATTTAAGACCTAAAACTCAATGACATATTTGTTAAAATAGTAAGTTAAAAGCAGGAACCATAAAAATCCCATTTCTTTAAGAAAAATAAATAAATAAATAAAAGGGAAAAAAGCCCATCTCTTAAGTACAGCAATATATTTGTATTTATGTTTACTTTAGCTTGTTGGTGATACTAGAACTTGAACTCAGGGCTTTAATTGTCAGGAGCCAAACTTGCAGCTAAATTCTTCCTGACCTCTGGCTGTGTTTTCAAGGACATGCAAGGACATGGCTTAATGGAAAATCAGAAATGCTTTACTATGTCTACCGTGAGTCCATTCTTATGTTAACCAAACTCATCCTGTCTTAGCTACCATCAGGTATTGCTCTGGGGTCCATTCTTATGTTAACCAACCTCACCCTGTCTTAGCTATGTCGGGTATTGCTAACTCCAAGCCCTTTTGTGTTCTGGAATTTTAAGCCTTTGCTATTTCCTGGTTTTCAAACTGCATATATCCTGGAAGTTAAGAATAAACCTGGCTGCAGTCTTGAGTTACAATCTGAGGCTGCAGACCTCCTGTACCCCATCTTTGCCTCTTGTCTTTTTTCTCTTGTCTTGTATTTTTCCTTTTCCTTAATCCTCGCCCCCCTCATTCAGGATTCCCTTTTCACTGCCGGCTGGCTGGGCAGATTTAACTAGCACACTATGCTAGACTGTATCTTGAGCACTTGGGCTATTACAAAAATCTTTTGAGTTCTCAGCACTTACTACTACTCTAGTGATTCCTTTAATTCTCCATTTTTGCTGATAACTGGGTGAATCCAAGGCCTGGCGTTCACTCTACTTTCTCTCTTACATCTAGCATTTGAGCCATGCCTCCAAAGCTGTTTTGTGGCATCTGATTAGAGATGGAGTCTTTTGGACTTTTCTGAAATCTGGCTTTAAACCTCAACCCTCCATATCTCCACCTCTTGTGTAGCTAAAAATCACAGGTGATCCACTGGGACCTAGCCTCCATTGTTATTTTGTATGCCTACACATTAGTTCTTTTGACTATTATTAATTACTGGTTAATCAAATTATTTTTCTGAATTTTCATTTACAGTAAATTTACAGAAGGAAAGAAAATACATTAATCAATTCTGCTATTTTTTCTGCTTTTTAACTCATTACTGTCTCACTTTATTTTACAAATCCCTATTTTCTTAATCTATCAATAGGGTCCTAATTTCTTAGAGTGAAAGCTTATTTTATCAATTTTTCTTGTTTAGTAACACCAATATTAGAAATAACAAACTTTCGCTTGAGCTCTGTAAATGTAGTATTTTTCATGTTATTTTCTAGATACTCTGAATTTTTATTTATTTCGATGGTTGTTTACACGAGTTTCATTTTAATTTCAAATACTAGAGCTTTAATTTTGCATTCTACTTTTAATCACCCTAACCTCAGATAATATCAATCAATGTTTTAAATAGTTCATGAGGGTGTAACAAGATGTATTATATTTTAAAGTACTGAGTTGGATATAATGGAATACAGTCCTGTGTTACAGAGTTTTATCATCTAATATGGTAAAGCTGCATTGAGTGAATGGCTTCATTTCACCTGGTTCTTAACTAGGGGCAAATCTGTCCTACCCTTCTCTAGGAAATTTTTGGCAATATGTGGGAATATTTTAGGGTGTCACAGTTATGTCAGAGGAGCACAAAGATAGTGCTGGGATCTGCTAGATAGAGGTAAAAGTGCTGCTAGAGATCCCATAATACACAGGCCACACCTTCAACAAAGAATTATCTAGCTCCAAATGTCAATAATGCACAGGTTGAAAAATACTGCTAATGTAAGATTCTTTCTTGATATATGTTAAGATGTGCTGATTTCTAATGCTATAGTTTCAGCTCATTGCATGTAACTGAAAACTATGCCATTTCGGCTCATTTTTATAGTGCTTAGAGCAAAGAGCTCATCCCTTGTAATTCATCTATGTTTGTTCATGCATTTCATCCTCTTTCCAATTGTTAAACTGATAATGGGCTTCATGCTTTCAGTATTTAAGTTTAGAATACATGGACAAATGAGTCCCAGTGAAAATGAGTTAAGGCAGGAAGCAGAAATTATAAATTATTGTCTCAGTATGTCAAGAGTAAATTGCTCTGGTAAATAACAGACTGCTATTAAAATAGGGAAGCATTTAGGGATTTGATTAAGCTGGTTAATTATTTTCCTTCATTCTTTGAATTTCCTGCAATAGCTATTCAAAAACCCAGTTTGGAAGACCAAACATGTTAAGTCTAGGGGCTACAGCCAGTGACCATTATGGGAAAGAATTCACCAAATCAGAGTAGCAAACGAGGCATCAAAGTCTTATTTACATTTCAAGGGAGAAATGGGGTCAGATTTGGGGAGCTTTTGTAAAGGAGGTCAGTTGTGGGAACATGGATGGGGCAATGGAATAGGCAGGCATTAGTCCCCTTGATAGATGCTGGGGTGTAATTAGAGGAGCACATTGGCCAGGCCATGGTTTGGCCCAGGGACACATCTTCAAAGTTCTGGGTACTGTCATTTCTCAGACTAGAACACAAGTGTTAGGTTTTTAAAGTAGGTAACCGGTAAAGGAGAACGCCACGCGGTATTCAGGCAGGAAAGAAAGTTTATTACCGAACTGCTGGCCTGTGGTCAAGGTGATCCATGGCCGGAGAGAAGGGAGAGAGAGAGAGAGACCCCCACCCAGCCCTGCTTTATTTAGGGCAGGGGCAAGGGGTGTGGCCAGGTGGATTAGGAGGTAACCTCAGGGAAAGGGGAGGCAACTGCCTCCAGGTCTGCAGGTTACCCAGGTAACTGGGTGGAGACTTAATGAGGTGGGGGCATCTGCATGTAGCCCTCAGGGAGAGGACCTAACAACAAGAATTAGTAGCCAGGTCTAGAAAAGAAGAACGCGTATGCACAAGCCTACACAAAATGGAATTCTGCCTAGAAAATGGAGTTACTTAGGTCCATTGGTTGGCTTTGCAAAATCCACGCTACATCTAGACTAAAGAAAGGGTGAAATCAGACTGTCAATGAAATAAGAGTAAGAAAACTATAAACCAAAGAGCTTATGGTAAAGAGCAGCTCCAGACACAAGGATATTTTTAGACATATCCTTGTCTTGGACTTAAAAAGAGAAATTTTGACAAAAGAGGATATTCTTAGGAGAGGAACAAAAATGTGCAAAGCCTATGTGCATCTGATCATGCAAAATAATGTTTATTAAAATGAACTCCAGGAAATGGAAATGAGAGGGTTTTCTTTTTTGTCTTTGTTGCTGTTTTTATTTTATTTTATTTTTGCTTTGTTTGTTTCTTTATCTGTCTTGGGAGAGTAAGGGGGAGGAACCACAGAAATGGAGGGACAAAGGGTAAACAAATGCAGCAGTGGTACTCACTAGACTCTATGTTGAAAATGAACTGTGCAACTTGTGGGTGGGGAAGGGAGAACTAAGGGTGAGGGAAGGGGTGGCACTGCCCCCAAAGAAATGTATTCTTTACCTGACTTATGTAACTGTGATCTGTCTGTATATCACCTCTATAATAATAATTTTTTTATTTTAAGTATTTATTATCAAACTGAATTACAGGGAGGTTACAGTTTCATACATTAGGCATTGGATACATTTCTTGTACTGTTTGTTACCTCCTCTCTCATTCCCCCTCCCCCTCCCCCTTTCCCTTTCCCCCCATGAGTTGTTCAGTTCATTTACACCAGTTTTGCAAGTATTGCTTTTGTAGTTGTTTGTCTTTTTTTTACCCTGTGTCTCTCGATTTTGGTATTCCCTTTCAATTTCCTAGTTCCAATACCAGTATACACGGTTTCCAATGTACTCAGATAAGATACAGAGATAGTGCAGGTACACCACAGGAAGGAAATACAAGAAGATCATCAATAATAGAAGCTACAGTTACACATGGCACGTTGAAAGTAGTTACAACTATGATATAACAATCGTTTCCATAACATGGAGTTCATTTCACTTAGCATCATCTTATGTGTTCATAAGGGTATAGCTATTGGGGTCTTGTGATCCTCTGCTGTAACTTTAAAACTTTTTAGAAAGAGAAAATTTGAGGAATCATCAGACAACCCAGCAAAGAGCTGTATTCGAAAACATAACACCAGTCACCTCATGTTTCACCAGCACTATCTGTCCTGAGATAGAGAAAGGAAGAGAGGGGCAGAGAGAAGGAGAGAGAGAGAGAGAGAGAGAGAGAGAGAGAGAGAGCATTCTATGAGGGCTGCCAGTAGCTACTTTGTTCTTCCAGTTGAAATCCACTCCTTTCTAGTCAATTGTAATACTATTCCTGAAGAAGAAAAGGACTGAAACGGCACCGCCTGGGGCAACATGAAAGAACCACACAAAGGCAGGAGAAGGATAAAGGAAAGACTGAAGAGGCTTCTGGCTTTTACTTTCAGCCTGGCAGTTATGTAGAGGGGAAGGGGGAAGCTAGAATAATTGGCAGAAACAAGAAGATATGTCAATATCAGAGGGACCCCTTGGGCACCATAAAGACCAAGGCTCCATGATGATTTCATGTATAAATGTTAGCCTCCTCACATCTTCCTGTGGAAGGCAACGAGGTCAATGACAAGATGTGCTGTCATGGAAAGGATAATACTAGTCATCTCCTTTTGCCAACTCCACCTACCTTGTGGGCAAAGAGCCTCTGAAAGGACATGTTAGACACCCCAGTCAACTGTGGTAATCAGAAGCAATTGGGACATCAGATTACCCTAGTCAACTACAAATAAGATGTCAACAGGCTTTTGACTAAAACGGCCTTTGCCAACTAAGAGTCAATTTAGTGGGCAGAATCAGGGTATGACAGGTATGAGCCTCTGACACCCAGCTTATTAAGATGATGATTAGTCCTATTAGACAATCATCCATGGATAGTCCTTCTTTGCTTTTTACATTTCTCTATGGAATATGAGCGTAGCACAGTAATGAGGTTTGATCCTCAGTACACACAGGTCTAATCAATTTTTGAGTAACATCTTGCATCTTTTCTGATCACAGTGGAATGAAACTAGAAGTCAACAGTCAGGAAAACTGTAAAAGTTACACAAATACAAGATTAAACACGCTTTCAATGAACATGGAATCACTAAGGAAATCAAAAGGAAAATCACAAAATTCCTTTTAATCAAATGAAAAAGGAAAACACAATATGCCAAAATTTGTGGAACAGAAAAAGTAAAAGTTGGAGGTTTATAGCAATGAGTGCCATATATACATATATATGATGTGTGTATTATAAACATATGTAATACATAATATCTTATATATGAATACTATATGTGTGCATATATATTATATGTTATATAAATATGTGTGTATATCTATACACACACACCATACATACACTTTTCACTGTGGAAGTCCTTCACATCCTTGGTTAATTCCTATGTATTTTACTTTATTCTTTTGAGACTTGCAAATGAATTGCTTTCCTGATTTCAGTCCCAATCTTCTCATTGTTGGTGTACAGGAAAGCTTCTGATTTTTGTGGGTTCATTTTATACCCTACTACTTTGCCAAAGTTTAGGATCAGCTCTAGTAGCTTTGGGGAGGAGATTTGGGAGTTCTTTAAGTAAGGATCATGTTATCAGCAAAAATTGATAGTTTTACTACTTCTTCTCTATTTGGATCCCCTTTGCATTTCCTCTTGCCTTATTGCTCTTGCTGGGAATTCCAGTACTATGTTGAAGAGGATTGCAGAGAGTGGCCATCCTTATCTCATTCCTGATTGTTCAGAATATTATTAGAGAAATACTAACTTAAAAATTTTAGCTCATTACTATTAAAAACAGTTCTTCCAAAATTATTAACATTTTTTCAGTACATAAAAGTTTAAAAGTTCATAGTGAGTTCACATATTAGGAATGAATACTATTGATAATAATGTAATAAAATAAAAATATAGACATTTCTTGATGATATACCTCAAAGTCTCAGAAAAGCCAAGAAAAAATCCAAAATCAACAGAAGAAATAAATGAAATAAAGACTAAAAAAAGTAAAAAAGATTAATGAAACAGAGAATTACGTCTTTTAGAGGATAAACCTTAACCTAGACTAACTAGAATGGGATAGAAGACAAATAAATAAAATTAAAGTAAAAAAAAAGAGAGATTACAAACAATACTATAGAAAATCAAAGGATCATGAAGGGTTGTTCTGAAGATATATATACTAACAAATTAGACAATCTAGAAGAAATAAACAAATTTCTTGACATAGACAACCTCCCAAAATTGAACCAAGATGTAAATACTTGAATAAGTCTATAACAAGTAGAGACACTGAATCAGAATAATCATCTCCCAACAAAGCCCAGGACCAGAAAGCTTCACTGTTGAATGTTACCAAACTTTAAAAGAAGAAACTCCAAGTAGGGTGCCAGTGGTTCACGCCTATAATCCTAGCTACTCAGGAAGCTGAGATCTGAGGATTGCAATTCACAACCAGATAGGGCAGGAGAAAGTCCATGTGATTCTTATCTCTAATTAGCCATCAAAAAGCTGGAAGTGAAGCTATGGTTCAAGTGGAACAGTGTTAACCTTGAACACAAAAGCTCAGGGACAGCATCCAGGAGCACCTGCAAAAAGGCAGAGGAGGAGGAGAAGGAAAGGAAGAGAAGAGAAAGAAAAGGAGAGAGAAAGGGGAGGAGGAAGAAGAAGAGGAGAGGAAGAGGGGGAATGGGGGAGAAGGAGGAGGAAGGGGAAAGAAGAGTAAGGGGGGAAGAGAAGGGGGAAGAGGAGAGGAGAAGGAGGCAAGGTAGGAGATGGAGGAGGGGGAGGAGAGGGGAAGAAGGAGGAGGGGGAGGGAAGAGAAGGGGGAAGTGCAGGGGGAGGAGGGGGAAGTGGAGGGGGAGGAGGGAGAAAGAGGAGGGGGAAGGAGAAAAAATGGAAGAGGAAAGGGGAAGAGAAAGGGGGAAGAGGAAAGGGAAGAGGGGGAAGAGGAGGGGAAGGAGGAGGAGGGAAAAGCAAGAGAGGGAGGGTGGAGGAGGAGGATGGGGAAGAGGGAGAACAATCTAGTCCTTAGGAAGGAAACCCCTACAAATTCATGTGATCAGCATTACCAGGAACCCAATCCATAAAGTTTCGCTAAGAAATGCAAAAACAAGTGCTGTCATGTCAAATCAGTCAGAATTTTCCTTTAGATGGTATTTTTCATTGTCTTAAAATTCTACATGCCATCTATTGCTCCTGAACATTCTGAGATGTTGTGCTTTCTATTTTGGACATTGAGGTGTTTAATTCATCTGTCTTTTACATTTGCTGCACCATATAGTCATAACTTATTCTTGTTTTTTGTCTTGGGATTTGAACTGAGCACTGTTCCTGCGCGCTTTTGCTCAAGGCTAGTGCTTTACCACTTTGAACCACAGGCCTACTTCTGGTTTTCTAGTATTTAATTGAAGATAATTGTCTCACAGACTTTCCTGCCTGGGCTGGCTTTGAACCGTGATCCTCAGATCTCAGCCTCTTGAGTAGCTAGTGTCGGGCACGCACGCCCGGACGCCTTGCATCATTACGAGGCGGTTCTAGCTGGCCCAGCCTCTTTTCCCAGCCTCAGACTGCGTGTGTGCCAAGATGGCTTCTGGTGATGAACCCAGAGGCAGTCCTGGGGGCCGTGAGGTAGATGTAGGCCACCCCTTAGGGAGGTCCCTCAGAGCTCCACCCTGATGGATGGCTCAGGCATCAAATCCCAGCCCCTACGTGGGTGCACATACCCCTCCCCTTCTGCCACCCTCCGGCCCCTTTATAAGAACAGCTCATTACCATTAAACCAGTCTTAGCGCTGACTGGCTCCCAGACTGTCTGTGTGTCCTCCGACGAAATGGGGGCTGGGTGGCAGTTCGTCGGCCCTTTCTTCTTCCTGGCCCACCCAGGTGGGGTGTGTTTTCCGTCTCTCCTGCAAGACAAGAGAGCCCGGGAGTCTAACCCCCCGCCCCACAGCTAGGATTACAGGTGTGAGCCAGCAGCACCTGGCTTCATAACTTATTCTTCAAATGGAGATGCAGTTTTCCCAATGTCACAGCCGTCAAATGGACATCTCTTCCTCCCAGGTTTAAATACTTCATTTATATGTGTCCCTCCCAAGTCTACATAGGTCTATTTCATTTTTTATCTCTCTGATATGTTGAAGTATTCTTCTACCTAAACTGCTAATTAGTGTTGCTATATAACATATTTTAGTATCTGTTTGATCCTTCTTCACTATCATTATAGTTCAAGAAATTCTCAATAATTATTACTTTTCTCCCCTTCAAATGAAAATAGAAGCTTTTTGAGCTGCTCTCAAATCTTCTATTAAGTTCCTGTTTGGAATTGCATAAACTTTCTGTGTGATTTTGAGAAACATTAGTAGCTTTATTCTACTAAATCTCATCCAGAAACACGACTATTGTTTCTACATTCTGCTCTTATTTTATATCTGTTCATAAAATTGAATAGGTATTTTATTTACAGAGATATTTCTTCTTTCTTGCTACACCTATTCTCGAGTAATTTATGTGTTAATGCTGTAAACCTTTTTTTTTTTAAAAAAAAACTTTCGATTTTAAACAGAGTGCTATAATAAAGAAAAGCTACAACCCAGGATTGGTGGCACACACCTGTAATCCCAGGTATTTAAGGAAAGAAATTGAATCAGTAATAACAGTCTGAGGCTGAGCTTGGGCGAAATATTAGCAAGATCACATCTGTGCCAACAAGCCAGGTATGGTAGTACACACCTATAATCCTAGCTATGTAGGAGACATAGGTAAGAAAATCCTGCTCTGAGGCTGTATCTGAGCAAAAACTCAAGCCCTTGTACAAAAAAAAAATAATAATAACTAAAGCAAAAAGCCAGGCTAGAGTATGGCTCAGCTGTAGAGCACTTTTCTAACAAGTACAAAGTCTTGAGGTGAAATCCCAGAGCCAAAAGAAAAACATGCAAGCTTTAAACCACACAAATAAGTCACAAGAAATTAACAAATAAGTAATAAATGTGAAAGCATAAAATGGTGAAGTTCCAGTTTTTGTCAAAACACTGAAAATTCTCTTGCTCTTAGCTATCATTGTATAGTCAATGGAAAAAAGTACAACTAATATTTAGCACACTATCTAAAAATGTTAAAAAAAAACACTAAAAATAAGGGGTTTTGTGGAAAATATATGAAGGGGATTTAGCTTGCCTAGCATGCGTAAAGTCCTAGATTTGAGCCTCTGAATTGGAAGTAAGAAAAAATGGAAAGGAAAAGAAGGGGAGAAGGAAGGAAGGAAAAGAAGGGAGGAAAAAAGCAAGGATAAAGAAAGTAAAAAGAAAGGAAGGAAAGAGTAAAAAGGAAGAGAGGAAAGAAAAAGAAGGAAAGAGAAAGAGAGAGGAAGGAAGGAAGGAAGGGAGAGAGGGAGGGAGGGAAGGAGAAAGGGAGGGAGGGAGGGAGGGAAGGAGAAAGGGGGGAAGGATGGAAGAAAGACAAAGGAAGGAAGCAAAGAGAAAGGTGTCAAGAGTTGTGTGGACAAATTTTGTCTTTATGTAACATGATACAGGATAAACATCTTTCAGGGGAATTATCATGCTAAGTCTGGATCAGATATCAGTAGGAATGTCACAAAACATCTTACAATGCCATAAAATACCTCAGATTCAATAAATGTGAAGGTTTCTGCTGGTGTCTCTCCGTTGGAATATTGTCATCATTTTTCTCACTTATTTCATTTTTCTCACCAACTGCATGTGGTTGTTCATCTATGTCCCTTGAAGGGCAGATGTGTGAACAGTCCCACCATTGACAATGCCTCCCATCATTCCATTTATGTGTGATTTGAGGTTTATTTCTAGTATTTAGTTGCCGTTCTTCTTCTCCACCACATCCATCCTTCCTGGCCATTGCCCAAATTCAATGATCTCTGTTTGTGGCACGTTGTGTGGCTTTTAACCACTGGGACACGCGGAAACGACGCCATTGCATGCTCTGCTGCGTGAGCGTGAGCTGAACAGATGCCTAGCAACAATAACCTACCCAGGGGCCCACTGACGATGATGAGTGAGTAAACAGACTCCACACACTGGGAGAGCATCCAGACAGAAGAAGGAATAAAGTTTGGATGCCCATTACAGCCTGAAGGAAGCTCAAAAACATTTCAGTCTGAAGGCTATCACGAAGACCACACATTTTATGATTCCATTTACATAAAATGTCTAGGATACATACTAATGGAGGTGGAGAGTGGATTCGTAGTTGCTTTTAAGTGGGAAACTTTGGAGAAATGTTATAGTGAGTGGCTAGTACAGAATTTCCTTGAAGAGTGATACAAATATTCTAAAATTGATTGTGGTAACGATTACACAACTTTTTGTAACTAAAAATCATTGGAGTTGGGCACCGCTGGCTCATGTCTGTGATCCTAGCTACCCAGGAAAATGAAACCTAGGGATTGTGGTTCGAAGCCAGCCCAAGCAGGAAAGTCCATGAGACTGATCTTCAATTAACTACCTCCTCCCACCAAAAAAAAAAAAAGCCAGAAGTGGATCTGTGGCTTAATTTGGTAGAGTGATAACCTTGAGCAAAGAAACTCAAGGACAGCACCCAGGCCTTCAGTTCACATTCCAGGACTGGCGCATGCATACGTGCGTGTGCGCACACACACAGACAGACACACAGAGTCATTGGACACTTTTAAAAGATTTATTATATGGTATCTGATTTATAGCTCAATAAAGTTGACATTAAACAAATATTAATACCTACTTCATTTAAATGTTCATAGGATGGAAAGTAAGTACTAAACATCCTAGGAAGCTATTTAACACACAAGGAAAAGGAAATGACAAAGAAAATTATGAGATATCCTGAAGTAAAAGTCATTAAAAATAGTAAGATTCATGGAAGTTTATGCTTCCATCAGAAAGAATGGCACTGTCCTATTTGTAAAGAAATGGAAAGACTGGCAAAAAATTATTTTAAGCGAACTAAGCCAGAACCAAAGAAACATAGGCCGAATGCTTTCCCTCATTTGTAATAATTAGAATATGCCTATAAATCTATAAGTAAACTCAAAGAATAGTTAAAGACAAATAATTACACTTGGGCATGATTAATTAAACAGGACTCTAAACATTCACAAAGTGATATTCTTAGAAGACCACAAGGTCTCAATAGCTATATGCATATGATCATATTAAATGATACTAATCAAAATGAACTCCAAGAAATGGAAACAAGAGGTTTTTTTTATTGTACAGTTCCATTTTTTTTGAACCCCCTTTGGTTTATGCCCTTTTGTCACTGTTTTTTATTTCTGTACCTTTTGTCTTGCATATGTTTATCTGACCTGGGGAGGGGAATGGAAGCACAGAAATGGTGGGACAAAGGATGAACCAATTTAGCAGTGATACTCACTAGACACTATATTGGGAATGAACTATATAACTTAGGGGGGATGGGGTGAGAATGGGAAAATCTGGGAGAAACTGAGGGAGGGAGTAATACTGTTCAAAAAGAAATATACACATTACTTGAGTTATGTAACTGTAACCCCTCTGTACACCACCTTTACAATTACAATTTTTTTCAAAAAAAAAAAAAGCAAAACACTGAGGTATAATATAGACATTATAAAAATGTTCAGAGAAAGCCCAGTACCAATAGCTCACTTAGTCCCTTCTCTTCCTTTTTCATCATTTCATATGAGGTCAATAGAAGCCATGGTAAAAAGCTCTTCTTATATTTGAAATTTTCTGTTATACTCATTACCTGTACAGAGCAAACAAACAAAAACAATTAGGAAGGGACATTATATCACCTAGCTCAAAACAATGATAGATGATGATGACAATAATGATGATGATAATAATAATAAAGGAATCTGAAAGAGGGAGAAATTAGTTGTCAAGATTCATGCTGTAAACGGAAAGATTTCTTTTGACAAATTATAATCACATACAATTAAGGAGTACATGGTAATATGATATATATATATGCTGTATGATGAATAGAACTAATTAAAATATCTATCACCTTAAATTCTTTTTTTTTCCTTTTTTTTTTTTTTGCCAGTCCTGTGGGTTGAACTCAGGGCCTGAGCACTGTCCCTGGCTTCTTTTCACTCAAGACTAGCACTCTGCCACTTGAGCCACAGCACCCCGCTGAACCAGCCGGCAGTGAACGGGAATCCTGAATGAGGGGGGCGAGGATTAAAGAAAAGGAAAAATACAAGACAAGAGAAAAAGGACAAGAGGCAAAGATGGGGTACGGGGGAGGTCTGCATCTCGAGATTGAAACTCAAGACTGCAGCCATGTTTATCCTTAAATTCCAGCTTATATACAATTTGACAACCAGGAAATAGCATAGGATTAACTAAGGTTTAAGAAAACAGGAAGGTCCTGAAATTGGTAAATAACAACAGATAGTAAAACAAGATATGGTTGAATGGTTTACATAACAGACTCTTATTGACATAATAAAACATCTCGGGATTAGTACTGTCCTTCAAGTAAACCATGTCCTTGCATGTCCTTGAGATAACAACATAGCCAGAGGTTAGGATGAACTTTGTTGTTGGCTCCCTAAGCCATGACCTTGCACGCCCTTGAGAGTAAGCCAGAAGTCAGGGTGAATTTCGCTGTTGGCTCCCGACACAGCACCACTTCTGGCCTTTTCTATATATGTGGTACTGAGGAATCGAACCTAGGGCTTCATGTATAGGAGGCAAGCGCTCTTGCCACTAGGCCATATTCCCAGCCCTCACCTTAAATTCTTATCATTTTTTTCCTCCTATTCAGCTGCAACATGTACCCTTTGGACCCATCTCTCCCCATCTGGCCCACAGCCTCTGGTAAGCCCTCGCTGAACAGATGGATTTCCATCACCCTCTTTTGGCTTCTGTCTTGTTAAGGATGAAACCAAGAACAGAGAAACAAGATAAAAAGAAAGGCAAGACTTTTGCCCCATTATTCTGTAACAGAGGAAGGAGGGGGTCACAAAGACTAATAGATGCAAGTGCTACCAATGAGCAAGACTCTGAAGGCAAGAAGCATTTTTTTTATTATACATGAACCATTTTAATGATTACATAGATATAATCTTTAGAGAGTATCATATATGTGTGTATACATACACACACATGTTTACAAGCTGGGTTCTGGTGGCTTATGCCTGTAATCCTGGCTACTCAGGAGGCTGAGATCTGAGGATCGCAGTTTGAAGCCAAGCCTGGTAGAAAAGCCCATGAGGCACTTACCTCCAATCAACCACAAAAAGCCACAAGTGGAACTGCGTCTCAAGTGATAGAGTGCTAGCCTTGAGCAAAAAAGCGCTGAGTATAAGCCCCAGGAATGCCAGCCCCCACGCCACACACACACACACACACACACACACACACACACACACACACACGAAGAGGAAAAGAAAAAGAAAGAAAGAAAGAAAGAGAAGAAAAGCAGTAACTGTGCAACAGTAATAGTAGCACTTATAATCATGGTGAGACCATGCCCCAGAAACAGAGCCAGGGGCCAAAGCCAGGCCTATGGTCAGGAATCCTCAAGTACAGTACCCAAATAGAAAGAATAAGAAAAAGAAGGCTATGGCTCCCTAGAGTAAACTCTGGATTGAAATAAATAGGCCAGGGTAAACAAAGGAAGCAAATCCAAGAGAGCATACACAGCCATGGTGCTTGCTGCCAGGTGCTGCTTTCCTCCCTGGCAGACAACAGCCATTTCTGAGGCCCTCGTATGTCCTGGACCATCCACAGATTTCATTCTTGCAGGGGTAAGGAATCTTTCTTTTCTTTCCTGCCAAGGGCCATTTGAATATTTATAACATCATTTGGGGGAGCCATATGAAATTATCAGTATAAGCAGATTGCTTTGGGCAGCCAACATGAAGATGCCATTCTCCACCTCTGTTAGGGCAAGGTTTCTACACCAGACCCATTCCACCTCCTGCAATCTATGAGATCTCTCCATTCGCAGATAATGAGCCACCAGAGAGACCAAGAAACTGGCTGGATTTGTCTGCTAAGTCTGTGTCAACTGACTCCAAATGGCATAGATATTCCTGGCTGTATGTTGGGCTTGTGTTCCAATATTTCCATCCTAGGTTGAAAATATCTGTTATAGTTTGCATGGGAGATGTGTGTCCCCCCAGAGTCTCAGACGTTGCGATCTTGGTTGCTAGCTAATAGGCTTTTGAGAAGTGACTGGCTCTTTAAAGTTCCGGCCTAATCAATGGATTAACTCCCTCCTTAGATTCATAATATGGTAGCATTATTAGGAAGTGGAAGAAATAGCAGGTGGGGCTGTAGGTCACTGAAGATACTCCCTGGAAAGATGGAGCTTATCCCAGCCCCTTCTCCTCTCAGACTCTCTGCTTCCAGATCCTCATGAAGGGAGCAGCTATGCACCTCCGCATCTGACCACCACAACA
This sequence comes from Perognathus longimembris pacificus, assembly GCF_023159225.1. Lineage (NCBI taxonomy): Eukaryota > Metazoa > Chordata > Mammalia > Rodentia > Heteromyidae > Perognathus > Perognathus longimembris. The sequence continues at coordinate 142,230,128 of NC_063162.1, forward strand.
TTCTGCTTCTTTATGCAGCAAGTGACCATGGATAAAAATCTCTGAAACCAGGAGACAAAATCTTTACTCTTTTCAACTACACCTTTTGTCATGGTGATTAAAAAAAAAAGGTCTGGGGCTGGGGATATAGCCTACCGGCAAGAGTGCTTGCCTCGTATACATGAGGCCCTGGGTTCAATTCCCCAGCACCACATATACAGAAAAAAATGGCCAGAAGTGGCGCTGTGGCTCAAGTGGCAGAGTGCTAGCCTTGAGCAAGAAGAAGCCAGGGACAGTGCTCAGGCCCTGAGTCCAAGACCCAGGACTGGCCAAAAAAAAAAAAAAAGTCTGATAAATAAGATAAGTTAAAAACACATCTAGGATGCTTCAACCCACCAAACATCTGCATTTAGCAACACTGTTCATCTTGGCTGCTTATCCACATGGTTGCTGAATGGAGCTGCGGCCTGCCATACTGTCAATTATAGCAAGAGATAATATATCGCATAACTGTTAGCCAAGAACATGGCAAAGATGCAAGCTTTCTATTACCGTTTCTGGTGAAGGCCTATTCTCATAGTATCATAAATTGAAAAAAAATTTTAAGCTGGGGACCATCGATACTTGGCTGCAATCTTGACACTGTCAAGTTTAGTGATTTTTTTTTCAAGCATATTTTTAGCAACTGAATCCATTTGGGGAAAAAAAAGAACTTGTGTTTGAGATCCCAAATACAAGAGAAATAAAAAACTATTTTTGATTGACATATGTACTTTATAAATTCAAACTCATAATATTTACTTTTTGTAATAAGTTAATTAGAACAATGAGGATGATTTTTGTAACAACTGTGAACATTTTCCCAAGACAGCTCATGACAAATGCCCAATTTCTACCTTCTACTGTACGACAGCTGGGAAATTATTACAGACTTATAACTAATTTCTTTCAACTTAGAAAATTTAATGACTGTGTAATATGAATTATATGTGTGTACACATACATTTAAATATATACATAAATCTATATATTATTTATGCATAAATAAAATTTGGACAGAATTCCATATTAAAATGAAGTCATTCAGCTCTTAATTGTCAGACAGCACTTTTAAAAGGAGAAAATGAGAGCTGAGGTGTGCAAACTCAAGGTCCTGGATTCAATCTGCAGCACAGAAAAAAAAAATTCAAAAATAGGAGAGAAGGGTTCAAAACTCCCAGTGATTATGTATTGCTAAGAAATTATATAATCCAATGTTCCACAATCATCATAGCCAGCAATTTGAGTTTGTTGCTATTGCAATACCATATGACCTATCAGATTTGCCATGAAAGCAAGACAAATGATTGATTTCCTTTTCTTTTTTTTTTTTTTTTATATCTTTTGGTGCTAGGCATGAGCTCTACCACTGAGCTACGGCCCTGAGAAATATCACTAAGAATGAATATTCCCACTGCAGTGTTTCCTTGAATGAATTAGAACCAAGGAAAGAAGAAAAGAAGGGAGGGAGGGAGGGAAGGAGGAAAGAAAAAAGGGGAGGGAGGGAAAGAAAATCAGGAGGAGGAAATCTAGTTGTCCCTTTTCTCCGGATGAACTTCTAATTTAAGTTTATAATGGGGGCCCAGAGCCCTCCCGTTTTCTTTCGATGGGAAACAAATCGAAGCACTCCAGTACCTACATGGCCGTTCTGTTGCTGAAGAACCAGGGCCGTGGTTCCATCTCCAATCCGGGACACCGAGGCTGCTTTTGCAAGCTGAGAACACCAGGTGGCGTCCGGTGGCTGAAGCAGACCCTTGGTAACTATGGCAACCAGCTACCATTCCAGCTCTGCCGCTGCCATCTTTTATTCAAAGCAGGGTTTTGTGCTCACTGGGGGTTTTGCTTTGAAATGGTTGTACTGAGTGCGTTTCATCCTGCCCAGAGTCAGGGTTCCTACTTCTGGGAAAGAAATTCGGGTGTCAGAGATAGATAAATCCCTTAGATTAGTCACATTCCTTTTATTTCCTGTGTATTATTCATTCTGTCTGCATGAAGCAATCTATACATTGATATTTGAGAGGCCCAAACTCTCCACAGCAAGCTTTCTCTAAGGAGGTTAACTTTCATGGATTGGGAAATAAAGGAAGGAATAAATAAAGAACTTCTCTCTGGATCAAGGTTAAGATCAAATACAAATGCCTACCCCAGTGCCTGAATTGGTTGTAGGTACAAGAAATGACCTTGGGTGCTGCTTGCTTCTAAGAGATATCTGCTGGAAATGCCAGAAATCTATAGAGGATGATGCTGTTCACCAATCTATCCTACTTAATATAAAATAGGTGGAACTGAAACACCCTTACACAACAATTTCAAGATAGTAAGTAAAAGAAAACAAATGGGATTTCCTTGCAGCACTTGTCTTGTATCTGCCATGTGATAATAAACTAAATATTTATAAACTGGAAACTAGCCTTTTCCTTTCACATCAGTCAACAGCTATGAGATTTTTCTAAATCTAATTGCCAGGCATTGCCCCGGGGATTGGCAGTATATCACAAGCCAAGCTGCCAATGAATTCTCTTTGCTCTCTCTGTGTGTGTGTGTGTGTGTGTGTGTGTGTGTGTGTGTGTGTGTGTAAGCAGTGTTATCCACATCTCTCCTCTAATTCCAAAACGGCTGGGATTTAGAAATGCTTTTACTGAATCAGTGGAGTTACTGTTTATTAGACTGACCATGTCATAAATGAGTATTTTCTCATCAAAGATCCTTCTTCTGGAACGAAAATTCTTTTTACAAACCCATTTCTATGTGACATGAAAGCTGGAGAATTCACTTTGCATAGGTAATATGCAATATAATAATCATAAAGGTGGTCTTCAAAAGATGGCCTGTAAAAATAAACACAATAATAAAATGGAGAGGTCGAGTGAGGGTGAATGTGGTCAAAGTATGTCCATGTGTGAACACAGAAGAACAAAGAAGCTTGGTGTTGAGATTGGTTTTGAGGAAAGAGGAACTGAGTGGATGGAGACTGATGGGGTCCAGAGTCTAATTAAGGCACATTGTGTGCCTATATCGACATGTCAAAGTGAACTCCCCTGCCCCCACCTGCTATACAACTAAGTAATGCAAATACAATGTTTTTAAAAGATACAAAGGAAATATTCACAGCGATAAGGCTCGGAATGGAATTTTTCTTTCCATCTTTGTGAGCTTTCTAGTTTTTCCTCAGCACTTACGTCTATCAGAAACTCATAAAAATGATAAAAAAAATTCTACTTCAGAGTTCATTTTAATTTTGCTAACACAATTTCACATGTCATGTACCAAAACTAAAACTTGTAGCATTTTATTTGAAATTGTGATCTTCTCAAGAAAAATCATTTTAATTACTAAATACACTGTAATATGGTTGCTCTAATTTAATAAAAACACCTTTTTAAAATCTATGGCTAGGGCTGGGAATATAGCCTAGTGGCAACAGTGCTTGCCTATTATACATGAAGCCCTGGGTTCAATTCCCCAGCACCACATATATAGAAAATGGCCAGAAGTGGCGCTGTGGCTCAAGTGGCAGAGTGCTAGCCTTGAGCAAAAAGAAGCCGGGGACAGTGCTCAGGCCCTGAGTTCAAGCCCCAGGACTGGCAAAAAAAAAAAAAATCTATGGCTATAAAAACTATTAAAATTGTTTTTACCTGGTATCTTCTATGAATTAAAATATTATTTAAGGCTATCAGAACTATCAGAAGAAAAGAGAGAGTACAATTCATTTAATCTATTGAAAAGAAAAATATAGAGAAATATGTATATATCTCTATATACTTATTTCTCATTTTTTTCATATGTATATTCACATTGAAAATGGTGCTTGTAGTTTGGAAAAATTTAGTCAAGGAGTTTTTGCACATTTTCTGGTTTCATACCACCACACAATTCCTCCCTCCTATTCCATCTTCTGTTTAAAAAGAAGAGAGAGGTGGAGGAGAAAGCAAAAGAGAAAATAATTTGATGAAACGGAACCAAGAAGTAGGCAGTTCTGGATGAGGAACTGTGGAACACTTACCCAGCTGCTGATTGGGTCCTGCCTCATCAATATTTGTCATTCCTGATGTAAAGTCATTGCCATGCCATTAATGCAAGCCCTCCGCTCACCATCTTCCTGACCAGGGCTGCTACAGCAATCTCAACATTGGACATTGCTCTCAGCATAGTACAGTTCTCTGGGGCTCTTAATGGTTATTCTAGACACAGACTCAGTCACACGAAGGCATGTTCAAATTAAGTAAACATGTGAGACTTGGAATCGTCTCTTTTATCACTTAAATAAGTGCAACAGTCTTTTCTTTTTTTTTTTTTTTTTGGTTGTTATTATACATTCCAGTCTTCTCTGCTAAAATATTTCTTTTGAGTGTGCGTGTGTGTGTGTGTGTGTGTGTGTGTGTTTACTTGAAATCAGGACTTTCCACTCTCAGCTTTTTCTGCTCAAGCCTGGTGCTCTACCACTTGAGCCATGACTACACTTCCAGCTTTTTGCTGGTTAATTGGAGATAAAATCTCTGAGGATTTGTCTGCCCAGACAAGTTTTGAATCATGATTCTCAGATCTCAGCCTTCCGAGTTTCTAGAATTACATGCATGAGCTGTTGGTAATGGGCTTGCTTTTTAACATTTTTGTATTTTTGATCATACCTCAGTGTTTTGGTTTTTATCTAATCAAACATCTCATTTTGTTCTTTTCCTTTTTAAATTCTGAGTTACATTGATGGAGTTTAAGACATGACACCCCAGCCTCAACATTACAAAAAGAACCAACAGAAAGGTCATTCCCAATCTTCTCTGTGGAACAGGACAGATTTGCTGGCCTTCCTTAGAGGAGGTAATGAGATCCTCGGGTGGCAGGTGCTTCTTTCACCATGCTCAAAAGCATTCTTTTCTCTGAAAACACAGGGCCATCAAGATGACTCTTAAAGTGTCCACGGCTTACCTGCACTAAGGCAGTGAGGCAAGTAGCCAAGAGATAGAAGAGAATACCTGACACAGTGCTATTGGCATGAGCTTTGACAGGGAAGGTCCACAGAAAGTATAGCAAGTCCAACTGCACCTCTGGGAAGGCCTAGTGGCACTTGGCTGGATATTGAACACTTGCCCTCTCCACAGGACTCCCAACCACACCAGACCACAGCAAGGGGAGAAGTCACCCACAGAAGGTGAGATGTCACAAACACTGGCACCTTTCTCTTGTATCATTCATTGTTGATGGCCAACATTCTGAGGAGTGGTTGACTAAGCACGCAGGCAGGCAGGAAAGCAGGTCCCTTTCTAGATAACTAGTTTGGCCATACCCTGTGTTCTTTAAATACCATTTACCTGGGCATTCTAGTCCTGCTTCGCCTGACCCACTTGCTTCCTTGACTTGGCTAGAGCTCTGGAAACAGAAAGAGGAGTTTCAGGAACATGGTGTCCAATGTTCTTTCCTTTCCAGGAGGATCATACAGATCTGAACATACAGGCTCAGTTCTCCTCAGTGTGCCAACATGGGCCACTTCCCTTTTATCCAATCATATTTCCTCACAGCTACCTATTACTTCATCAAACCGCTCATTAAAACAAAACAAAACAAAACCACATATAGGTTGTTCATTGGGAGGCACACCTGTAATCCTAGCTACTCGGGAGGCTGAGAACTGAGGATGATTGTCTTTCTGGTCTTTCCAGTTCGGGCAGGAAAACTCATGAGACATTTATCTCCAATTAACCACCAAAAAGCTGGAAGTAGAGCTCTGGTGTAAGTAGTAGAATATTTATCCTTGAGCTAGAAAGCTCAGGGACAACTCTCAGACAGCTCAAGGCTAGTGCTCTACCCCTTTTAGCCACAGCGCCACTTCTGGTTTTTGAGTGGTTAATTGAAGAGTCTCATGGAAACTTTTCTGCCCCAGCTGGCATCAAATTGTGATCCTCAGGTCTCAGCCTCCTCAGTAGCTAGGATTCTAGGCATGAACCATCAGTACCCGGCAATATAGCCTTTTAACTGATACCTATAGCTTCAAATAGAAGCAAGTGACAGTCACAGGATCATAATCCTAGATGGCACGCTAAAACGAAAGCAAGAAGCAGACCTCATTCTACCACATGTATAAACATACACATATGTATACACATATATATACCTATATAGGTATGTATACATACATATATGTATGTATACATACATATATGTATGTATGTATACTTATGTGTATATGTGTATGTATATACATATATATGAAGAATTCCAGTAAGGTGGGAACCAAAGTAAAGATTATATGAAAGTTTATTAGATGGGAAATATGGCTGAGAAAGAGAACCCATGGCAATTCAACCTATCTCTGCCATTTGGGGCTGTCTTCTCCCATCTTCTTCATTCCAGAGGTTAGCCTTGGATTAAATAGTGAGAATTAGTCTTTAAAGATTGCCTTTTGATTGGTGAGTCTCCTTTCTGTTTCCTGTAAAGTTGTTCTACCAAAGATTTTGTGCTTGGTTCTATTTCCTTATTATTTTGTCTTTTTTATTTCCTCATTCATTTGTCATTCCTTACCTCCATTTCATTGTCTGACAGGTTTGGGCTTATCGGTTTATCCTGCCATCTGCAAGCTGTAGAGGTCACAAAATTCCTTGACTGGCTACTTTTCTACTGACTTATATCCACACGATAATGTACTATCCATGATGAAGCATTTGACAGTATATGTAAAGAGAATCCCAAAGATAGCTTGGTTTACCCATCCTGTTTTCTATTTCCTGGTCTGACTGTGGGTAGTCCAGCATTTCCGTCATTGCCGCATGGATGATGCCCATCACCTCACTTTCAGAAGGACATCTGAAGCCTGACACCTGTAACCTTAGCTACTTGGGAGGCTCACATTAGGAAGATTATAGTTTGGGGCCAAACTAGGCGAAACTCCATCTCAAGGGAAGAACTTGGATGTGGTGGTGTATACCTATTATTCTAGCTATGTGGGAGACTAGGATTGTGGTTCCAGGTACTAGAAATGACCTTCAAGGTCAGTGATGTCATGTCAGAATGAGACCCAAGACTTAGAAGCTACTTGGCAAGGCAAAGTTTTACTTCTGCCAAAGAATGCTCAACAAACAGAAGTCACATGATTTTTATCCCTCATGCTTGGCTGCCCCTCATTCTGATTGATCAGAACTTAGGTTTACAGTGTTACACAATTGGCTAGTTTTGAAATAGGGTCAAGAGTTTACCCAATCAATCGCCTGTGGGCACAACACCCAGCCAAAGCAGGAATTCGTTGTGTGTGTGTTGGGGGGGTGGGGGGGAGCGGGGGGGGGGGGCTTGTTTATAGATATGACTCAATTGAAATAACTTTGTTTCAACAGGATTTCATAAGGTTGACTGAACACGTAGACAGTTTGGGTTGCATAACAAATTAGAAGATGGCAGCTGCACCTGACATGCAGTGCTTATGTCAAGCAAAGATCTTAATTCTTACACAGGCCAACCCTGGCAAAAAGAAGTTTATAAGACTCCATCTCAACAGAAGAAGTAGGGTGCTTGTAGCATGCATCTGTTAACTTGGCTACAGAAGGAAGACCAAACTAGAAGGGTCATAATCCATTCATGGTGCCTAGCAAAAAGTGAGAGCCTGTCTCAGAATAATGAGTGCAGAAGGGGGCTGGGGAAGTGTTTCGGCAGTAAGTGCTTGCCTACTAGGTATAAGGACCTGAGTTCAAACCTTAGTATCCCTGGGGGGTGGGGGATAAATAAGAGGACATCCAATCGAGGTCTGGGGAGCCCACTAAGAGAGCTAAGCCCACTTTTGTCTAAACCTTAGCCATTAGGAATCATGATCATCTTCTTCTCAAAGGTAGGCGGAATGCTGGGAAAGGTGCTGTCTCCAAACGGGGCTTGTCACAATCCCTGAAGGGAAGGACTTCCTCCATTCCTCCATCTTGTCAACTGCCCTTTCCAATGGGGAAACTCACCACTCATTTTCCTAAACTCAGCGTTCCCATGTGGATTTCTCTATGAATGCCATATTTTATCACCCTCTTCCCTTAATCGGGAATGATTTTGTTGTTGTTGCTATTGGTTTAACAAAGCTAACACGGCATTGCCCTCTAGACCAAGCTTAGAAACAGCTAGCTCCCTTGCTTCTGGACAGGTCTGTCTATTTACTGCATTTTACTAAAGAAGAAAGAGAGAGAGAGAGAGAGAGAGAGAGAGAGAGAGAGAGAGAGAGAGAGAGAGAGAGAGAGAGAAAGAGAGAGGCAAAGAATGTCTAGCCCTGAGCTTTCTTTTGCATCTGTGTGCTAGCTGGATTTCCCAAAGCAGTGCAAGGTACATAAGCCTTTGGTCTATTCTTCTTTTGTTCTTTGAACTGAGACTTTACTCCCAAGGAGATTTTCTTCCCAGATTAAACCAAGGGAGGCTTTTCCCCCTTTGTGTAGATGATTTGAGCTGATAATTTGCATCTACAAAGACAACTAAGAAATTCTGAATGTCTATGACTTCTGCAGAAGATGCTCTGAAGGGGCTCCTTACTTGAGTCTTTCCTCTCCTCTCAGGGAGACAAGACCTGCAAAGTAAATGCCAACCCCCAACCTAAGTTGCCAGAGCCAGGTTTATTATAATTCTGTCTCTGGGTAGCTCTGTCTCTATAATGAAAGAGCTTTTATACCATCCACTTTAAAACCAGCACTTTCTTCTACCTCCCCCCGAATCCAGATAATTTCAACAAAAGTAAATACATAGGATTTTAAAAAATCCAATATTGTACATATAAGACTTATGCAATGAATACACACAACACACATACACATGCACACAGAGAGAATGACAGAAAAGTAAAATAGGCTCTATTAGGGGGGAGGGGTGTTCAAGATGGACAGAACACTAATGAAGGTAATTGAAGATGAACAGAATACAGTCAGAACAGTTTATTTATATGCATGAAAATAGAATGATGAAACTAGTTTGAAATTGTTTAAGGGGGAATAGGATAAGGAAGAGTGATAGAGGGGTAAGGTTGATTGAATCTATTATATACATATGTTGAAATTGTCACAATAAAATCCTCCTTGTACAATTAATGTATGCTAATAAAACAAATAAGGTGAACAAAACAATAAAGACTCCACTAAACATCTCTACTCAGAGCACCCAACCCTATAGAGTTCTTTCACAAAACAAAGAATTTCTAAATGTGTAGCCTATTCTCAGTGAACTAAAGTATTGCTTTCCCTTATTAAACCAGAGTAGATTTTCATCAGAGAAATAATATACCAAAATGCACAGCAAGTGAAATAAAATAAAGAGATGCTAGAGATGAAAGGAAAGCTGGCACAAAGCAGAACAAATGGAGCAGAGGCAAGATCAAAGTTATACTACAAAAAAAAATCATATAAAAAGCAAACAGATCGTGGTTTCTGAGAGCTCTGGGTGTTGTTGGGGGATGGGCCAGGATCCTACTTACCTGGGGAATCTGTTCAAATTCCAACCACAAAGGCAGCAAGGGAGTGGGGAACACTTTCAAACTGAATGACCCAACAGCTTGCTACTGAACAATTCATGAGGTTCTTTTCTCCCCTTCATGTAACAGAGCCACCTTGACCAGAATACTGCTGCCATCTTCCAACAGAAACAGTATGGAAGGGGAGATTTAGGAAACAGAAAAACACTAGGTAATGGCCACATTCTAGGGAAACCAGAAAGTATTCTCTTTGATTTCATCACACTAATAATAGCAATAGGATTGTCAGTTATAGACACATGGAATAAGAAGCTTGGTGCTACTGAAAGCCTTGGGCTGTCCATTCTGCTTCTCAGTTTGCAACTGAGAATATTTACCATCTGGTGATAATCTTTTTTAAGGACTAGGTAAAACAAAAATGTTTTCAATTGAACACATATGTTTGTCTCTCCTTGCTCAAAAATTTCATGGAAAAATGAATCATGTACTATTGCAACATGTACTTAAATTACTGTTGTTGAAAATCATGGACTCCTCATCTGGTCCTATGAATTAACTTTAAAAGCATGAAGAAAAGCAAGGCATCCCTGTCTCCATTTTGTGTCTGTCTTTGTCTAAGTCATTCACCTTAATCCTAGCTACTCAGAAGGCTGAGTACTGAATCCTAGCTACTCAGAAGGCTGAGACCTGAGGACTGGGATTTGAATCCACCGACAGAAAAGTTGATGTGATTCTTAATGAACTACCAAAAAGAGCTGGAATTGAAGCTGTGGTTCAATTGATAGAGTGCTGACCTGGAGATAAAAAGCTAAGGGAGAATATAAGGCCCAGAGTCCAAGCCCCAAAGCCAACACAAAAGCAAGCAAACAAATAAATAATCTAAAACGCAAATAAATGTGCTTGGAACCATAGTATATGCTTCATGTACTGTAGGGGGAAATTAGGCAAGGTTTGTCTATTCAGCTCCCCCCTGGCTTCTCTGCATCATTCCTTCCTGCTGGCTGTACATAGGACCCTTCCTTCCAAGAGGCTTTATGACCTTTCATCCACTAGAGACTGTCTTTGTGGCCCGCTCTTATAGAAAGATGTGAGGGAAGACTGGCTATTTCTCTTCTTGCATATTTTTGGCAGAGTCTCACTATGCAGCCCAGGCTAGCCTTAAACTCGTGATCCTCTTGCCTTGGACACCCCTGTGCTGCAATTACATGCTGAAAACCAAGATTGATATTTCTAAGTGTTATTGTTTACTTTCAGGGACAGGAATTCCTGTCTCTGTGACATGGTTTTAGAAAGAGAAATTTTGGTTTAGATGACTTGCCTAAGGGCGGGGGGAGGAGAACAACGGGAAGGTCAGAAAAAGACTTTCCCTTGAGGCTTTCCTTCCATTTAGTTCAGAGTAGTCAGGATGCCAAAAGTGCCATAATTTAGGATAACAATTTCTTTCTTTCTTCCTTGCTGTCTTTTCTTCTTCTTTCTTTCATTCCTTCTATTGACTGAGGTATCATTTTCTAATGTGCAACCATCGAAAGTGAAGTAGAGTGGGGGTTCGCTACAATGAAATGGGGTCCCCCTCAAGGGAGGGGATTCCTGGTTCCCCCAAGAGTCCACCACACAGTCTCCAGCTACAAGATGACAAAAAGACAGATTTATTGGGGAAGTAAAAAGTGAACAAAAAGTGAACCGACCGGCCTTGGTCGCAGCCCAGACTCAGGAGCCGAAATTGCTGACCACGTGTGCAAGAATCAGGGCCCAGACTCGGGAGCTAGGACCGCCCGCATGTGTGCAGCCCAGACTCGGGAGCTGGAACTGAGTGTCCAGCCTGGTTATAAGGCAGACATCACAGCCAAACTTGCCACATGCAGGTGACCAATGAGGATACAGCACTTACAGAGCATGCTAGGCTGCACGCAGGTGGCCAATAGAGTTAGTCTGTCTCATAATATCTATTTGAACCAACCTATCATTCTAGTTAGAATTGGCGCATGGATTTGGCGGGGCTCACATGATGCAGGTGGATATGCCTACCCATGGGAGGGCACAGGTTCCCTTGAAGCTCCCAGGCCTCAGGTGGTCAATTTACATAACTTAACATAATAAAGGAGAGCTTCCCTGGATAGGGTGGGGGAGAGCTTAGTGGAGATGGAGTTGGCTTCTGCTCTTATCTGAGCTGGAGTCAACCTGAAGTCCCTCCACAGTTAATGATGGCACTGGCCAGAACTGGCCTCCCTATTACAAAAAGTAGTAAGAGAGTGTAATGCCCAAGTCCTCGAAGTCCGCCAAGAAGACCACCGAGAGCCAGACATTCCGAAATGCAAAAGCAAGGTTTTATTTAGGGGAGCTGCAGCCCGGGCCTACACACCGACGCAGCGGAGGTTAGGAGGAAGGCCACGAGCAGAATTTTGCATGGGTATTTAAAGGAAAAAATCACAAAGTTACATAAACCAGGTGCAGGCAGGATTGGGGTGTGAGGACAAATCTGATTGACATGAGCCAGGTGCAGGGTTGGGGTGTGAGGACAAATCTGATTGACTTGGGGCTAGGGGTTCTTTAAGATTGGTCCGACGACATTCCAGGGTGGTCAAAATATCTGGAACGTTCCCGAACCGGTTGGGCCATCCTGGAAATGGGTTTTTATGGCCAGTTGGTTTCGGCACAAACAACTTTGTTCCTGGAATCTGTATAATGCCTAGTTAGTTTCGCCATAAACAAGCCATTTCCCAGGTTTTATGTATGTGCTGGGTCATTCTTAGCTTATCACAAACAAGATAGTTGCAATGTCAAGATGGAGTCCTCCTAGTCCTTCAAGAGTAGAGGATGGAAACTTCAACCAAAAATCAGGAGCTGGAAGATGAAACATTGTAACAAAGTAACATACTTTGTGACAATAATTGTAAGCACTGGACTGAGATAGTTCAAATATCCTAGCTTCCTATGTAAGCAAAGACCTAACTCAAATATATCATTCGCAAATGATTATCTAAAAGGAAGACAAAACATGACTTCAACTGATCAGAAATTGTCAATTAATGTTAACCAGGGACTTTCAACTGGGGTGGTCCAAATATGGCTACTGTTCTACTTTCACCAAATAGTTCCTTTTCCTTGGTGCCTTATTTTCCTGGTGTTGACATAAAATACCAATGTTAAAGAACTAAGAAAATAGTTTATTCTGAGCCCATGATGAGACAACATGCCCTGGGAACATGGACACATGGTATGTTCTATCGTGGAAGATTCCATGAACTTTTGTAGCCACGGAATAAAAGGAGTCAGCAATCAAAGCACGTACAAAATACATGTGTGGGATCGTCAGGTAGATGGGCAAGATGAGAAAATCTCTTCTACAGGATTCAGATGTTATCTTTATCACCTTCTTAGCTTAAAGGTTAGTGAAGGTTAGAGGACTGCTGACCTTTACAATACATTCCAAGAGCTTTATCTACACGGATCAGGAAGATATTAAACCAGATACAGAAGTGGATAGTAAATGTCTTTACTCTAGATAGCCCAAGATAACTTTGGCCTTTGATCTACAACATTCCATCTCTCCACCACCAGAATGTTCTACTCAGCCAGTGTCACATAGTCTATAGGCCCTTGAAAATAAACATGGCTTCCTCTCAGAACTTCAGCTCACACTTTATAAAATCCTTCCCCTTGCACTCGGTCAGGCTCCAGGGTCTACACTATGAGTCACTGTTTACTCAAATGAACTTATGAAAATTTTGTTAATGGGCTTTCCTTCATTTTTTTCCCCAGTTCTGAAATTCAACTGCCTGAAAGGAATCTCCAGCCAAGTGTCTGAAAGCACGGAAGGAGCTAAAAGGCAAGCCGATTCATGAGGGTGATGTGGAGAAAGTCCTCTGAACTGAGGGGTGAAGATGTACCTGGAAATAACAATATTGTTGAAAGACTGTACAGCAGTTGAGAGAAAACAGGAGAACCCAGACAAAAGCAGAAGAGACTCTTGTGTGGGGCACAGGTAACCACAGCTCATAGCTACCTTGAGCAGAATAAATAGAAGTTAAAAAAAAAAAAAAAGAGCCGTGAAAAGCGGTCCTTGGACCCATATTAAGCTAAAAACTGAAATATAGCCTCCTCATATATACACACCACCAAAAGAAAATCAAGAGGGAAATTTTATGACCAAAAAAAAGAAGAGTAATGGGTCTGGTTTTCATTCTGATGATACATAGCCTATAAGTCTTTACTCTCCTCCTTACAACAACAGCAAAGCAATTGCATAGTCTTCGAGCCACCAGAGAATTGAGGCGACAGGGAAAATTCCAGCAAAGCCTGCAAAGATAGGGAAGTCAGAGTTTACTGGCAACAAAAATGTATAGGAAGATATCTGTGGGAACATTTGCATTTGCTAGAAGCTGAAGAACTGGCCATTTAGTCTAAAGTGGTCCCCTACGACTTCCATCCATTTCTTTGGAAGCCCGAATTGGTTCACAATGAAGATGGCAGAAACAGTCCTTCCGTTAAGACAAGAGGAGAAGAAAAATGATCACTTTGAAACAGACCCAGAAAGTTCCATCCTTCACAACAAAGATCTTCTCACAAAAGCATCGGTTTTACCACAGGTCTCTAGCTCTCCTCTCTTATCTGATGAGAGACAGGGTGAAAAAGTAGTTTCTGATGATGGTTAAAGCAAGGGATACAGACCAATTTTATAAAAGCCTGGTATTCAATCATGAGATTATTGGATTTTTCCCTCTCCACAGTACCTCACCAAGAGAATGTGATAACAGTATAATAACAGTACAAGAGAGCTGAAAGAGATGGAAGACACAAACTCCAAGGGAGTATTTAGGGAGCACAAAGATAAGAATGTCAAAACAAGAACACTAGAAGCAAGTCAAGAATCTGATCTCTACAGCTATAGAAAACCTTCAATACAGTCTGAGTCCTTACCAGATAACCATAATGTCCCAAACTAGAGGTCTATTTGTTTCTGTTCTTATTACTCAATACATCATCTCTACCTGTCAACAACAACAACAACAAAAATGACAAGGTAGGCTTTTGAAAAGCAAACAAATGAGACAATATAAAGAAGTGAAACAAGTATTACAGGCAGATTCAGTTCTGACAAAGATTTTGGAATTGTTAGTTCAGCACACCTAACTAGTTATAATTAATATGCTAAAAGTTATAATGGATGTTGCTGTGGCTCAATCAGTTGAGTGCTTAACCTTGAACACAGAGAGGCTCAGGGATAGTGCCCAGGCCCTGAGTTCAAGCCCCAAATTGACAAAAGAAACAAAAAACAAAAAAGAAAGTAGTAATGGGAAAGTAGACCTCAAGCAGGAACAGTTGGGGGAAAGGAGCAGAAGCATGAAATCTCTAAAAACGAATCAAATGTAAATTTTGGCTCCTGGTGCCACATGTCTGTAATCCTAGCTGCTCGGGAGAGGTTCAGATCTGAGGATCATGATTCAAAGCCAACACAGGAAGGAAAGTCATAAAAGAAAGTCAGGAAGGAAAGTCGGAAAAAAGCCAAAAGTGGAGCTGTGGCTCAAGTGGTAGTGTGCTAGCCTTGAGCACAAAGAGGCTCAGCAACTGTGCCTGGGCCCTGAGTTCAAGCCCTAGATTGGCATAGAAACAAACAAACAAATAAATAGCTGGGCACTGGAGGCTCACACCTGTAGTCCTAGCCACTCAGAGGCTGAGATTGGAGAACTATGGTTTAGAGCCACCTCAGGCAGATAAATATACTAGACTCTTATCTCCAATTAACCAATAAAACCTGGAAGTGGAGGTATGGCTCAAGTAGCAGAGCATCAGCCTTGAATGAAAAGGCTCACTGGAGTAGACACTGGAGTAGCTTTATTAATTTCATATGAGCCATACTTCAAGATAAAACAAATTGCCAAAGATACGAAGAAGAATTTCCAAGTGATGAAAGGGTCAATTCTCATGAAAATATAACTGCCTTTAATGTGTAAGTACTTACCAACAGAGCTTCAAAATACATGGCACAAAAACTAGAATTGCAGAGAGAAACAGATGAATGCACTATTATAATTGGACATTTGTATAGCCCTCTCCAGTAAAGAAGGAAGAAAATCAATCAGGACATAGTTGAACTAAACAACATCATCAGTTAACTGAATCGAATTGACATTTCTATAACAGTCATCCAACAACCACAAAATACACTTTCACAAGTTCACACAGAACATTCCTAAACATAGACTATATTCCACACCATAAAACTTACCTCCACATATGGAGGACAACTGGAATCATACAAAGTGTGCAATTAAACTAGATAACAATAACAGAGAGATAGCTAGAAAAAAAATCTCAAAATACTTGAATATTAAGCAATACATGTATGAGTAGCAAATTGGCTAAAGAAGTCTCCAGAGAATTTTTTTTTTTTTTTGGCCAGTCGTGGGCCTTGGACTCAGGGCCTGAGCACTGTCCCTGGCTTCCTTTTGCTCAAGGCTAGCACTCTGCCACTTGAGCCACAGCGCCACTTCTGGCTGTTTTCTGTATATGTGGTGCTGGGGAATCGAACCCAGGGCCTCATGTATACGAGGCAAGCTCTCTTGCCACTAGGCCATATCCCCAGCCCCTCCAGAGAATTTTTTAAATTATGTTGAACTAAATGAAAGTGAGAAAGAACTGGAGCCTTTAGATAACCTCTCCATCCCCACAAAGCCTGGCAACTGTTCTTCCTCTGCCCTAGGAAAATAGGAATGTGCTTGCTAGAGCTCTCACTATGAACTCTGGACTCAAGGAAGCCAGACATTAAAAGGTGCTGCCTGGATAGGGGCTACTAAGTGTAGCTCATACTACCTCCAGCCTCCCTCTCCTGCTTGTCTTACAGAACAACACTGACCAGGAATATGCCCTGCAGTCGGTAGAATAATGACCCCAAATATACCTACATCCTAGCTGACAGGACCCAGGCAATATGTTATGTCCCGTGGTAGAAAGTTCAGGTTGCTCCTAAACCCTGGGGCATTTCAATGAAATCATAAGTGAAATAGAGAGGCAAGACTATCAGGATCTGAGTGATCGAAAGGGGACACAGCTAAGGAATGTGGGGTGTTGTGATTTGGATATGAAATATTCTCCAAAGTCTCCTATACTGAAGGCCTGGTTCCCCCATTGGTAGATGGGATCATTGGGTCATTAAGGGCCTGATGGAGTCAATGGATCAGTCCACTGATGGATTCACAATGTGATGCCATTATTTGGAGATGGTAGAAACCAAGAGGTAGGGCATGGTTAAAACTCTGAAAGGTATCATTTCTGTCTGTCTGTGTCTCTACTTCTGTCACAGCAGGAGGTGAGAAGCCTCCTCCTCCTCTGTCATCTGTTTCCACATCTACCTCTAACCCAGTCCAGAAACAATGGAGCCAGCCAACCGTGAACTGAAACCTCTGAAGCCCAGAGCCAAAATAAATCCTTCCTCCTTCCTCCTGTAGGTTGTTTACGCCACAGGAATTAAAAAATAAAAAAGGTTACTAATATATCAGGTAACCTTTAGAAGCTAGAAACGGTAAGAAATAGATTCTCTCCTTGTCTTCAGAAAAAAAATTCAGTCTCAATGACATTTTGGTTTGCCTCCATAAAGATGCATGGCCAGCTTATTGTGTGTTTTCAACTACACGTTTATTGGAATTCATTATAGCAGCAATAACAAACTACCACACACTTCCCCCCCCCCCCCCACTTTCCAGACAGTGTAGACTTCTTTTCTGTCACTATCGACCAGTTCAAGGGAAAATTTAAATTTAGAGTCTCCTAAAGATATCCAAGTGCTATTTTTTTGTTCATCCTACAGTGAACTTCTACTCTCAGAAGTTGTTTGTGCTCACCACTTGGCTCAGGTGTGTGTAATCCTAGCTACTCAGGAGGCTGAGATCTGAGGATGGCAGTTTGAAGCCAACACAGGCCGGAAACTCCATGAGACTCTTATTTCTGATTAACCACCAAATATCTGGAAGTGGAGTGCTAGCTCAAGAAGTAGAGTGCTAGCCTTGAAATAAAGAGCTTAGGAACAACACGGGACCCTGAGTTCAAGCACCAGTAATGGCACAAAACCAAACCAACAAACAAAAAAACCTGGTTTCTTTCTCTTCCCAAGCACAGGGGAAGGTTTTCTCCTAAGTTTCCTTATTTTCCAAAAGACTAGATCTACAAAAGAAGAACAGAATTGCCTTCAATCTTCTTGGTGAAATTTCATTAACCCAGGAAGATTAGGCTCATATCACAGAGGAAGGAAATGAAAATCAAACACTACACCCAGAAATCAAAGGAACTTTGCCCTAGGTCATTGAATGTCCTCAGGGGTCATTCTAAAAATCAGTCTAAAAATAGTTGATTATTCCTTCTAAAATTACCTACATATCTTTTCCATTTTCCTTTCTCACATGAAGAGGGTATTTAAAAGTTTCAATCAACTGGATGGTTCCACAATAGAAATGCAGATCAAAACATCAGAGATTCAATCTTATCCCAGTCAGAATGGCAAACATCAAGAAAACAGATCAAATGCTAGTGAGAATGGGGGAGGGGAGGCAAAGAAACCCATATATGTGTGTGTGTGTGTGTGTGTGTGTGTGTGTGTGTGTGTGTGTATATATACATATGTGTGTAAAATGTAAATTAGTACAGCCACTGTGGAATTCAGTATGGAGGCTCCTTAAGAAAACTGAAGATAGAACTTCTATAGGCTCCTGCTATACAATTCCTGGGCCTGTATCCAAAGGTGTATAACCCATATATCTCAACATACAGTTGAGCTACACATATGTCCATATTTACAGCAGCGTTATTTACAATATCTAAATTATGAAGTCAACTATGTGCATCAACTGACAAATGGACAAAGGAAACATAGTACATATATATAATATTCATAAGAAGAATGAAATTATTCTTATAGTATATATATACAATATTTATATGAAGCATAAAATTATGTCATTTGTAGGAAAATAAGTGGACTAGAGATCAACCTGTTAAACAAAATAAGTCAGAGTTAGAAAGTAAAATATGACATTTTCTCTCTCATGTGTGGAATATAGTCCTTAACAGGCTAGGTGCTGGTGGTTCATACCTGTAATGCCACCCACTCAGGAGGCTGAGATCTGAGGATCACTGTTCAAAGCCAGCCAGCCGGGAAAGTCCATGAGACTCTTGCCTCCAATTAACCACCAGAAAACCAGAAGTGGTGCTGTGGCTCAAAGTGGTAGAGTGCTAGCCTTGAGCACAGGAGCGTCCAGACCCTGAACTTAAGCCCCACAATCAAAAAGGAAAGGAAATAAAAGAAAAGAAAGCTCCACTTAGGGATCAAATCCAATTCCCATCACAAGGGCAATCCTAGATCACATGGAAAGCTACATCTTCATTGAAATGGAAACTCCTGAGAAGAAACGAGGAAAAAGAAGAAAGGAGGAAGGGAAAGAGAGAGAAAGAATGGGGGTGGGGGGAGGAGAAAGGAGAAAATCTCTCTGAATGATTGTTAAATAATCAGTGTTGGGGGGGGGGGGGAGTCTCAGGGGGGAAATTGTTCCAGAGCATCCCTAAAGATGAATGAAAGGCAAGCATTCACCAGCATGCACTTGGTGCTATTTCAGTCAGTGCATGAGTCATACATGCTCGGTAGTGAATTTCCCAGGCTTTCAAATGGGAGTAGACAGTACACAGCATTCATCTTAGCATGGAGGGTTTTCTCTTGCTCATGAAGAGAATCCATTGTGTTATGATTAGGTCATGCTTGACCCACTTCAGGAATGTTTTCAGAGTGTCAGAATATTTAATTCTCAGAGACTTCTCCGGGGTTTGGAAAGGTCTGCTCAGCATACTTACAAGGACCTTGTGATCTTAACAGGGTGTAAGACAAATCCTCCCCCTCTATTGTAGGCGGGCTGTTATTGTTAATGCAGCTGCACTTGGGTAATGACACCCACCTTTTCATTCTAAACATAGAATGAGAGTAATTAATAGAGCCTCATCACACCCAAAGGAAAATCTTGCCTGAAAGAAATAATTTCATACTAATATAGTTTCATAACAACTTAGTTGTGTTTCACATGGAGCTTTGCACAAAAATTTTAGAGTAGAATTGAAGCTTAATATCAGCAATAAAAAGCGACATTTTCTCAAGCTATCACTACTTCATAAGCATAGATTTAAAACTTTTTAAAAAAATCACATAAAATTACTCGTGTGAATAGATTAGGCTTCTGATTGAACCATTGCAGGTGGTAAAGAATACCACAACTCTCTGATGCCAGGTCTTTCTTAGATTCAGCTTCTGAAAATTAGCAAATGCAGATTCAAACACAGGCACTGAGCAGAATGGAGACTCAGAGACCTGCTCTCACCACAGAGATTGCAACCAGTGCCTGACAACTAACAATTCCTGCTCACACTGGGAGAGGCAATGGGACTGTAGAAGAGAGAAGAAAATGTGAGTGGGGCAATTGGATTCTCCCCAGGGATTGATATCTGCATATGATATATACTGATAACTGTAATATTAATTGGGCATTCTTTTCATTCAAATGCCACATTGCAAAACAGATCTTCCTCAAAACTGCTAACAAAACTTCACTTGGGGGAGAACTGACATTTCACACCAACTTACATTTTGCTTAGAAGAATTTCTTTAGATAATAAATATAATTAAATAATAAGACCTAAAGAGAAAACTAAGTAGAGTTCTAAAGTACTCTTGGTCTGGGGGAACAGCTTAGCAGTAGACCCTGCATGGTAAAGCATGGGTCTTGTGCATGCAAGGGTTCCAGTCCCAGCACTGAAAAAAAAAAATCTACAATCTCTCCTTCTTGCTCTAGGCACAGCAGCTATATGCCAAAATAAAGTCATGCATCTCCTTGGTTTTTATAAGAAAAAATATGAATCAACAAGGATCACAAAATAAACAAGGTGCACAAGAATTGCCATTGGCATTGCTCTCTTAAACCCTCATGACAAAACAACTCATTAGGGCAGGAGGTAAAATGGAAGGGAGGTTCTGTGAGCATAGAAATGTGGGGTTTCCATAGGAAGAAACCCTCACAAGCTCATGGATTGAAGGCTTCGGCCCCAGCAGGCAGATCCAGTCATTGAGAGGTGATAGATAGGATCATTACTGGACAATGGATTCATAATTTAATGGGATTATTGGGAGGTGGTGGAAACATTCAGAAGTCACCGAGGACCCATCTGGGAGCTGGTGTCTTCCTCTAGACTCCTCTCTTACTCTGTGTCTTCAGTTTCCTGGATGCCATGACAGAAGCAGCCTCCTCCACCAAATGCTGCCATGGTAGCCTGCTCATCTCAGGCACAAAGTTATGGATCCAGACCACCCAAGACTGAATCAGGAAACAAAATCCTCTCTGTTTTTCTTTAAGTGGTCCGTATGGGCATTTTCTGAGACAAAACATGTGACTAACACATGGCATATAAAGAGTCTTACTTATTATGTCAGGTTTACCCTCCTACTCCCTGACATATGTCCTTTTGAGTAAAGCCCACCTTGGAACATTTAGTTGAAAGCAGTATCCCTGCTTCCCTATACCGAACTTTTTTTTCTGAATAATTACTTATTTATTGTTAAAGTGATGTACAGAGGGGTTAGTTTCATACGTAAGGCAGTGGGTACATTTCTTGTACAATTTGTTACCTCTTCCCTCATTTCCCCTCTCCCCTCTTCCCCCCCCCCCCCATGAGTTGTTCAGTTAGTTTATACCAAATGGTTTTGTAAGGATTGCTTTTGGAGTCGTTTGTCTTTTTATCCTTTGTCTCTCTATTTTGATATTCGCTTTCCCTTCCCTAGTTCTAATACCAGCATATACAGTATCCAGGGTACTCAGATAAGATACAGTGATAGCACAGGGACAACCACAGGAAGGGGATACAAGAGGATCATCAACAAAAAAAAAGTGCTACGGTTTCACATGGCATGTTGAAAATAATTACAACATTGATATAACAGTTATTTCCATAACATGGAGTTCATTTCGCTTAGCATCATCTTATGTGTTCATAAGGGCTATTGGGCTGTTGTGATCCTCTGCTGTGACTAGCCTAAATCTGTACCAATTATTCCCTATGAGGAAAACCATAGAGTCCTTGTTTCTTTGGGTCTGGCTCATTTCACTTAGTATAATTTTTTCAAGTCCTTCCATTTCCTTATGAATGGGGCAATGTCACTCTTTCTGATAGAGGCATAAAATTCCATTGTGTAAGTACCATGTTTTCTTGATCCACTCATCAGCTGAGGGGCATCTGGGTTGGCTCCATATTTTAGCAATGAGAAATTATGCTGCGATGAACATAGTTGTGCTGGTGGCTTTTGTGTGGTGTTCCTTGTAAACTTTTGGGGTAGATGCCCAAAAGTGGGGCTGCTGAGTATAGGGGAGCTCTATGTTTACCCTTCTGAGGAATCTCTATTCCGCTTTCCAGAGTGGCTGAACCAGTTTACATTCCCACCAACAATGTAGTAGGGTTTCCTTTTGGCCACATCCCCTCCAACATTTGTTATTGTTGGTTTTCCTGATAATGGACATTCTTACTGGGGTGAGGTGGAATCTCAGTGTTGTTATGATTTGCATTTCTTTTATGGCCAGTGATGTAGAGCACTTGTTCATGTCTCTTGGCCATTCTCATGTCCTCTTCAGAGAAGTCTCTTTTTAAGTATTTAGCCCACTTGTTGAGGGGGCTGTTGGTTCTTTGAGGTTTTGTTCTGGAGGACTTTAATTGTTTTAGTTCTGCATATATTTTAGATATGAGGCCTTTGTCCATTGTATGGCCGGTAAAGATCTTTTCCCAATCTGTGGGCTTTCTGTTTATCTTGCGAGCTATGTCCTTTGCCCTGCAGAAGCTCTGCAGTTTGATGCAGTCCCATTTGTCCAACCTTTCTTTGATTTGTTGCATTTCTGGGCCTTTGTTAAGGAAGTTCCGTCCTGTGCCAAGGAGCCCAAGTGTTTCTCCTACTCCTTCTTGTAGTGTTTTCAAGGTATCTGTTTTTATTTGGAGGTCTTTAATCCATTTGGAATTGATTTTGGTGCAGGGTGATATATAAGGCTCTAGTTTTAATTTGTTGCAGGTGTTGAACCAGTTTTGCCAGCACCATTTGTTAAAGAGGCTATCTTTCTTCCATCCTATTTTTTTTAGCTCCTTTATCAAAGATTAAGTAGGCGTACTTCTGTGGGTTCATTTCTAGGTCTTCAGTTCTGTTCCATTTGTCCTCAGGCCTGTTCTGGTGCCAATACCAAGCTGTTTTTATTTTTATTATTATTATTACTATAGCTTTGTAATACAGCTTGAAGTTTTTACACTGGACTTTTGTATTAAGGGAACTAGAGAATAATGAAAATCAATCCAGTGATAAGAAAGTAAGAGGAAAGGGGAAGTTGAGGGAGATACCAAATTTTCTAAGGGACCAATATTGTCAAAGGTGCAGCTCTGAGATAGAGGTGGAGATGGCATCTGCCTGCCTGCGGATGGGCCACGTGTGTCTACTTGCCCTTTCCCTGTGTGTCCCCTGCATAGATCTCTCCAATCCATCCATTCCACTGAGAAACTCTCCCAGCACAGTTAGCCAGTGTGTGTTGTGTGCCTCTGCATCTCTGAGCCACTGCACCGCCCAGCCCTGTCACCTGCAGACAGGTATGACCATTGTTCTCACCCCTGGGCTTTTTCAGAGCTGTGCAGAATGCCTGTCTCCTCAGCTGACCTTTCCAGAAGGAACTGGGGCCACATCCAAGGGCCCCACAGCTGCCTCCTGGATCATTATTTTAAATTCTAACTACAAAAGAGAAAAATGTGAGCACATTCAGAATAAGGCTGGAGGGAACAGACATTTTTGTTCATTTCTTTACTCTCAGTCATAGGATACTTAGGCTGGATGAGAATTTAGAGATAAGGAAATGGAGTTTCATTTGTAGACCAAGTCTGAGTTTGTTACCATTCTCCTGCCTCAGCTTCCCCTCAACCCCAATAGTTAACTACAGGCATGTGATACCATACTCAAATACTGTTAGGACTCTGAATCCTCTTTCTTTCTTGATTTCTTGACTTTAAAGAAAGAAAAGTCAATTATTTTTTTACTTATTTGCATTAAGAGTTCACCAAGGGCTGGGAATGTGGCTTAGTGGTAGAGTGCTTGCCTAGCGTGCATGAAGCCCTGGCTTCGATTCCTCAGCACCACATAAGCAGAAAAAGCTGGAAGTGGCACTGTAGCTCAAGTGGTAGAATGCTAGTCTTGAGCAAAAGAAGCTCAGGGACAGTGCCCAGACCCAAATTCAAGGCCGAGGACTGGCAAAACAACAAGAAGAATTGTACTCAGTTCTGTGCACTTAATTCTTCCAGGAACTACGTAAATAAATACCTGAGGCTCAATCAGTGTCCTAGGATGTTGCGTCAATACATAGTCCCTGAGGAAATGGTGCCCATCCACACCAGGATATTTACACAGGAACTGTTTAGTGAGGTTTTTGGCTGTGCCACAAGATGAAATGGAATATGACATGAACCTAACTGAAATGAAAACACTGCTAGCCACCAACTGGGGATCACGCTAGCACAGATATAAGGTGGCTGAGTGTTTACTCACAGCAAGAGAAAAGAGACTGCAATACCCAAGCTCTTACTCCTGGACTGTGGGATCTTAGCTGAGGATCTAGTCTACTTCCTGTGGTAAAAGGACCCACCCCATATCCCATGGAGTATGAGTGAACACCACTAATGCAGCCACAGATAAGCAGTGCTGAGAACTCACTTGTGCCCGACATGGTGATGGGTCTGGAGCAACACATGGAGAGAGCCGTATGCTGTGATATGTTTGCCAGCAGCATGATAGGCGAGCTTGCCAGCACCGATTATTCTAGCACAAGGTCTATAGGACCACTGGGCTGCCACTGGACCCTTCCCTCATAGGAAAATTTGACAGCATTTGTCTCTACACACACTATTGAATAATTCCATTATTGTGTCATTTGCTCCAGATGACCTAGAAGGAAATGCAGCAGTAAGGTGATCAAGTGATCTAACTATTGCCATGTGTCCACTGAGTGGAGAAAGCACAAAGAACATCCCTGTCTTTGACTCAGAGTCCTCAGTAGGAAGGACTCTTCCAGCACAAGGGAACCCCAAGCTGAACAAATGAGAGCAAGATAGCAATAGCAATGGTGGGAAGGAGCACCCAGAGGCCACCGATGGCCTTGCTTCCCCTGAAAGTCTTCCTGCTTTCCTATGGGCCAGTCTAGGAAGGAGCTGTCCCCTGGAGAGTGGCCACCACCGCAGGGCCCTTGAAGCCATTGTGTGGTCAGGGAGAGGGATGGAGAGGGAGCGAGATGGTCCTCATTTGAACTGCTTTGGCATTAGAAGCTAGAAGGTTTCTAGCAGTTGTCAAGGAAATCCCTGCCATGAACCTCTCCAAGATAATGTGAATGCAGCCGGCTGCATTAGCATTTAACCTCAATCCCACACACTGTCTAATAATAGAGTGTGCATGCATGTGTGTGTGTGTCTGTGAGTGTGTGTATGCATGTGCAGTGAGCTCAGAGCCTCACACTTGCTAAAATAAACTCTTCACTACTTGAGCCGTGTCTTGTTGCTTTAGTTGTTTTTCAGAGAGTCTTATACTTTTTCCCAGGTAAGCCCCAGACCACAATCTTTCTATCTGTGTTCTCCCACACAGTTGATAATACAGGTATGTGCTACCACACCCAGGGTGGGCAGTAGTTTGTGTCACAATCTTGCATCTTCCATGACTGTGTGTGTCAGTGTCCCAGCCAAATGCATCCCATCTGAAGTGATCTACCCTGGATGACCAAGTGTCCCAGTGAAGCTGGATGATTCCTTCAGAGGGTCAACTTGCCCTTAAGGGGAATGGAAGACCCGATCGTTAGAAAGTAACTGGAAAAACAAATACCTTGGAAGTCAGGATTTAAATTATGTCATGGCATAAATAAATTGGATAGAGTGAGTGGTTGGATTGTCAAAGAATATTTTCTTTGATCTTTGGTGGATTGCTGCTCGTAATGCAAACCAGCAGAAGAAAATTGTTAAAAATCATTTGAGTCAATTGCTACAGGATACAATTTTAAATATAGAAAATTAGAGCCCTCTGAAAGTCTGCTTTGAGAAAGTTTGGGATCAAAGAATGGACTCCCATAGATAGAAGGTACCAATGATGGATGAAAGGCAGAGAGACCCAGGGTTACACGGGGTGTGATCATTATTGGGGATCTCCAGACAGAAGCATAATCAAAAGGGTAGTGAGAGCAGAGAATCCCCACAACTTCACTCAGAAAGGAGTTTGTAAAGTGGTCAGGACTAAGTCGCTTTCATCTAGGCAGGAATGTGCCTGGTTTACCTCAAGCCAGCATTAAAGATGTCAAGCACACTTCTGAGGCTGATGGTACTAGAATCCGGTAATAAAGCTACACACATCACTGGAATGGTTTTGTTTATCTATGGTATGGTGGGAAACTGTGGAGAAACCAGCCAATATTCCTCAGGAGCATTCATGGCAGTAACAACCCAAGATGGCTACCATCATGTCAAGCTGGGTCTGTCCAAAGCCTCTGTACAGTTATCATCCTAACTAGCAAAGTGACTTACAGCCTTTCATTCCCATAAGCCCATTGGCCTCAACTAGCCAGAGCAGTCTTTTTGATATAGTTTGGGCTTCCGGGGTGGGGAGGGGGCGGGTGAAACTAGTGGGGTTTCTTTCTTTTCACCAAAGTAGGAAGAGGATCCACTTCGGGAAGTTTATATGACCCTCAGCAATCCTGAGTCTTTTACACCAGACATGACGGTGTCTTACAGGTAAAACATGTGTTGTACTTCTTTCTGAATGAATACTTGCCACACAGATGACAGAGGATGATGTTTAGGATGGAAGAAACACAGGCCAGGAAGTGTATACATATTTGAACATCCTGTGACTCCAAGCATATCCTTACTTTACGATGCGTTGGCTTAGAGAGCAGTAAAATATGAAAAAAGAAGCAGCACAAATAAGGTCTAGGTGCACATACTCAGTGATAAATGCTTTCCTAGCATGCACAAAACTGTAGGCTCAATCCTCAGGGGAGAGAGAGAGAGAGAGAGAGAGAGAGAGAGAGAGAGAGAGAGAGAGAGCACATCTCAGTTCTTCATATGGAAGGAACTCTAGAACAACTAGACCACAGATTTCAGGTAGACTCTGTTATTTACCATTGCTCGGTAACTCCATGGAGAGTGGCTGGCTCAAGGTTGAGGACCATGGAAGGCTTTGCCATTTTTAAAAATGTAATTTTTCTCATAGACATCATTTTAATTTTCTCTTATTGTACATGTCTTTGTTTATGATTTTGTGAATCCTAACAGTGGATATTATGACAGTATTTTTGACAGATGGGAGTAAGATGTCTTTTGCTAATGAAATCTGTGTTTTTGATTGTTCTAGGAAAACAAAAATTGATGTTCCTCATCTAATTGCTTCAGGAGAAATAACACCAGAATAGTAATATAACCATTTGAAAACAGCCAAAAACAAACAAACTCTGTCTTTCCAAAGAAGATTGCTTGTTAACCAATATACTGATTATGGTATATTATAATATTTAAAACAAAATATATTTTAGGTATTAGGGTGCTGGCTAACTTTGAAATGTTTGATAAAAGATCATATCCTCAGCTATTTGTCATATCCAAAAGGTGATGTTGACTTTTGCCAAGTCCTTTCATTATGATGTTGAACAATACATATTAGTTAAGCATACACCACCGAGATACCCATAAAGTGGTACTACATAGACACACATCAAGGATTGCAAGGCAATTATCCACTATATTTTCATCACAATTGTCATTTATTTCAGGAATCCCATAAAGATAAAAAATAAATTGGATAAAAATTTAGAGTGTGGCATATGTACTATTTTTATTGTTTCATTATTAAATGATAACAGGTTTATAAAAAAAGTTGTAAAATCTGGCAAGCTTTTTTTTCTCTGTATACACTTCACTCAGCTTCCCCTGAGTCTAACTTTTAGATAACAATCAATGTTCAAAACCAGAAAATCCATCAATACAGTTCCTGTTTAGCATCACATGCCAAGCCCGAGTTTGATCACCTGCATTGCAAAAAAGAAGCCAAGAAAATAAATCAATCAGGCAAAAGCAATAAGAACACTCTAATGTCATCAACCCAAGAGCATATTCCGATTTTATCAGTTCTCTTTTTCTAGTTCAGAGTGTAATCCAGCATCCCACAGGGACTGTAGTATTCATGTCTTCTTAGTTTCTTCCAGTTTCGGACAGTTGGAGGGATTTTTGGTTTTGTGTTGTATTCGTTTGTTTTTCATGACCAACAGTTCTAAAGAGCACTGGCCAGTTATACTGTGAATGCCCTACGATTTGGGTTGTGGTATAATATAAACCGTGTTTATTCTATGTCCATCGGGTCTGGCATTGCTGGTTGATGGGAATGTTTCTGATAGAGGAATGAGGATGGAGGCTGGTTGCCAGTAAAGAAGAAGAGGGGAGAAGGGAAGAGAGGTAGAAGGAAGTGGGGGAGAAGGGGAGAGGAGCAGAAGGGGGGAGGAAGAGAAGGAAGGTAAGGGAGGAGAAGAACCATGTGGTTTAAGGGTAAGAACATTCAGCCTCACCTTCCAACTCCTTAATTGGGGAGTGAAGATGGAGATTGAGTCCAGGCACCCATGGCCAATGCTACCACATACACACACCTTGAGCAATGACACTTGGGAACATTTTGGGTTAGTGTACACATAGATGTATTCAGGACAGTGGTACACACACACAAAGCATGGAATCCCTGAGCCTACCTTGTCCCGATTCCTTACTCTAGGTATTTCTTCCATTTAGTCATTCTTAAGTTGTATCCTCTATAAGATGATTGGAATCATAAATAAAAGATTTCCATGAGTTTGATGAGTCACTACAGAGAATTATTAAGTGAAGGACAGATTATGGATGCTCACCAATTTGTTTTTAGGGAGCAGAAATACGGGTTCCTTGGTAACACTGAAGAATTACAGGACATGTCTGACATTGTTACAAGTGCTTTAGAGCAACAGCCCTAGCTCCAGGAGTCTCAGCCAATTAGACTCAGCCATCATCCCAGCCCCCATAGACCAACCAGAGCATAGGTGGGGGAAAGGTAATTTAATCAATATGGCCACATCGGTAAGGACAAATCAAAGGTTTTAGTGACTCTGTGTCCATTTTCAAGGGGCTAAGAAGAGCTTTAGAGTTCTGTAGAATAGGGAAGTATAGGATTTGAGGTGTGTATAGATGACAGAGCAAAGAATCTTGGTCAGACCAGTAGTCTGACTGAGAGTTATTTTGATTCTGGTTCTGGAGACTCAATTGCTGTCAACACTTGAAAGGGGCAGTGTAGTACTCCTGCTCCAGGGTAAGGCTTCACCATCAGGAGAGTACTTGCCCCCATGGGGGGTGATTACATCATGGCTCATCTGTCCTGCAAGGCCCTAGTGTCACTTGAGAGTAGCTTCAGCCACTTGTCATAGAAATGTTTTATCAATTAGTCCTGTTGTTCCTAGAAAGTGATCAAAGAAGAGAGTGGAGGAATTCAAGAGGAAAAGGTTAAAAAGGCAAACATCAAGCCCGAAAGGACAAACTCGAGTCAGGCCCCACACCGAGGCCCCTCTTCAAAGTGAAACAACCTTGAAGGTTTAAGCTCCTCAACCTGTATCAGTGCTGACTCCAAATAGCTGGTGTCAGAATTGAAGGAAGCTGTAGGCCACCCAGCAGGTGCCAGAGAACTGGCACTGGGAAGTTGCACAAAAGGTTACCTGAGGTCTCTTCACGACAAATTTAGACGGTGCCTTTTTGGCAAGGATGTCACACAAGTGACTTTGAGCTTTTCTTAGCACTCAGAAGGCACATGATATTGACATGTCTCCTTACCAAGCGTTACCCTGGACTACATGGTGAAAGTGCTTGTCAGGTTTTTCCACTGCCACATTATATTTTCCCCTAAACCCATTGTTCTCAAATGCTTCAGATTATGAGAGGAAACACGAAGCTAGTATGTAAGTTCACCATGTCAGAGGGAATTGTTTTCCACTATCCATCACTATAATAAAACATAAAAGGAAAGATAAATACCTGGATTATCAGATAAACTTGTGGAAAAAAATAAAACTCCTGTTACTGGTTTCAATAGAATCCAGCTTTGATTTATCACACATTAGAGAGAATATGAATTCAGCTTTTACTGCTATGTCAAAAATAACTGATGGATTTCTAGAGAAACTGGAGCACATACAAAACAAAAAGATTCTATTACACACAATATATGTTCTGTGGATATTAGTATACATTCATTTGAACAAAGGAAACTGTAGTTGACAATTACTCTCATGAAATTATAGGCAGTAGCGGGTTTTTGTTTTTTGGTTTTTTGGAACATTTCACACGAATTCTTCCAGATGACAAAAAAAAATTACTAGTCCTTTCTATTCTGAAATCCAGATATAGTAAAAAATTTTGTCAGTGGAAAGAGAAAACTCCACCCAACAATCAGAACTAACACCAGGACTGGCAATGTTTATTACAGGCTTTTAGTTAACTGATAAAAATTAAATGCATTCTCATAATAATGCTAGGCCTTTAAAATTGAAATGGGATTTTAAACTATAATAATAAATATGAATGCTACAAAAAACACATCATATAAAACAGTGTGTTACTATTTAAAAACATAATATAAATTATTTGTTTGGAACAATACTAGCATTCAGAAGAACAAACAAAAACTCTGATAATACATTAAGAGAAATATAATTTGCCTGGCAGAAACTAACACAAATGTCAATATTATGTGGAGAATGTGTTCTCAGACCACAAACATCAACAGCAAATCATACATAAATTGAATAATGTAAGCTATATTATATTCTACCCAATCACTTTACACAAAATCACTTATGGAAGCTATGTGGAAAAGATACCAACTGTTACTAGATTTCTGGGTTTCAAGAAGGGAGATATATGCTTAGGTGAACATTCTTGGGACAGTTTGTTTCTACATATAGAAAAAGACACTGTGTGTGTGCGTGTGTATGTGCATGTATGTGTGTGTGCGTGTGCGTGTTGTGTGTGTGTGTGTGTGTGTGTGTGTGTGTCATTACAATGCATCCACAGGAGAAAGTCCTGGTGTCTGGGAATTTAAGGCAAAGTCCTAGGAGAGGTAAATTTGGCTGAGTAGTTCAGGACATAGTTACTGTGGCTCTATAGTATAATTTGAAAGCAAGCACTGTGATATTTTTGGCATTGGTAATTTTTTTCAGGATTTTTTTTCAAAGCTACTTTAGGTTTTGTATGCTTCCATATGAATTTTAGGATTTTTTTTCTCTTTATTCTATGAAGAATGTCATCGGAATTTTGATGAGGACGGTAGATTGTTTTTGGCAATATACCCATTTGTCACAATACTAATTCTGCTGAATCATGGACATGGGAGGTCTTTCTGCCTTCTAGTATCTTCTTCCATTTCTTTCATTTGTGCTTCATAATTTGTGTAGTTACTATAAAGGTCTTTTACCTCTTTGGTCAGGTTAATTTTAGGTTTGTTGTTATAATTATGAGTCTGCTGTATGATTATTGGTCAGATTTTTTCTTGGTGTGTTTGTTGCTTGTGATTAGAAAATCAATTGAGTTTTCTTGTTGACTTTATATCCTACTACTTTGCTGAACAAGTTTATCAGATTTAAGAATTTAATGGGGAGCCCGAGGGCCTTTTAAGTGTAGGATTTCATCATTGAAAAGTAGGGGTAAGTTCATTTGTTCTATTTTGCCCTGCTTACTTCTTCGTCTTGCATTATTTCTGTGGCTAAGAATTCTAGCACAGTATTCAATAAAAAGTATAGAGTGGGCACCCCTGGTCTTTCCTGATTGTTGAGGTAATAATACAGAATTTTCCCATTCATTTTGGTGCTGGCTACAAGTTTGTTATTATGATCAGGCATAATCATTCTGTTCCTACATTCTTTTTTTTTTTTTCAAATTTTTATTATCAAACTGATGTACAGAGAGGTTACAGTTTCATACGTTAGGCATTGGATACATTTCTTGTACTGTTTGTTACCTTGTCCCTCATGCCCCCCTCCCTCCCCCCCCTTTTCCTCCCCCCCCACCATGTTCCTACATTCTTCAGAAAATTTTATTCTGACTCATGGTTTCACAGTTTTCAATCCATAATATTTTGTTATAATAAAATGTCTGATTTTATTGATTTGGTCTCCTCTCCATTTCTTTCAGTTAGTTTAGTAAAGGGTTTGTTGATCTTGCTTATCTTTTCAAATAATAAACTGTTTGTTTCATTGATCCTTTGCACTGTTCTTGTAGTCTATATTTCATTAATTTCTGTCCTGATTACTATTGTTTCTTACCTTTTTCTAATTTAAGGTTCTTTTTGTTTTCTAGTGTCTTAAGGACCATAATTATGTTATTTATTTGATACCTCTGATTTTTTTTTTCTTTTTACCATAGGTTCTCATAGCTACAGACTCAAAGGTACTGGTAAGTTGTGTCTTTTTTCTTTGCCTGAGGCTTAGACTCAGAGCCTTGTCCTCTTGCTCAGCATTTTTATTTTATTTTTTTTTAGCATTCTACCACTTAAGCTAATCTCTACTTTTGGCTTCTTGCTGGTTATTTGGAGACAAGAGTCTCTCAGATTTCTCTGTTCAGAATGGCTCCAAATTGCAATTTTTGGATTTCAACCTCCTAAATAGCTAAGATTATAAGCATGAGACTCCAGCACTTATGATTTTTTCTTGTTTCTAGAAAAATGTTAACTTACCCTTGATATCTTCACTTAGGCACTGACCATTCATAAGTATGTTGTTCAAGTTCTATGTGTATGTACACTTAGTGTAGTTTATCATGATGTTCATTTCTATTTCTGTCCCAGGATGATCTGATAAGATGCAAACATTTTCAAATTTTTACCAAATATAAAGATTTTCTTGCATTTTTTAAAGACTTGGATAAAGTTCCTTTGGCTATTGAGAAGAATGTATATTTTGAAGATGGCCAATGAAATAGTCTGTAGGTATTTGTTAAGTTCATTTGTTCTGTGTTGAGGTTTAATTCCAAAGTTTGTTTGTCTATTTGTTCTTGTATGCATTATCCAATTATTGATGAGTGGGGTACTGAAGTCAACAACTATTATTGTATCTAGGCCTATTTGTCTCTTTAATGGCCTGAAGTGTCTGTTCTTTTTTTTTATTATTAATCTGGATAAACCAACATTGTGTGTGTATGGTCTGTCTGTCTGTCTCTTTCTCTGAATGTCTGTCTCTCTGCATGCATGTGTTTCTCTGAACAAGCTCCTTCTTGCCTTAGCTTCTTGATGAGTCTGTCTTATTCTTCCCCCCAGTCTTTGATTTTCTCTCTTGGTCAGCTACCTCTCATCAAGTTACTATGGAAGAGTGTCTCCAGGCATAAGATTGTTCCTTATTTTTGGATCCTCAGAGTAACTCTGTCTCAATCTTTTCCCTTCAAGACAGTGCCTGGCTATGGCACTCTAGTGTTACAGTGGATTTGCCCTCAAACACTAGCTTGTTACTCAAGAGGAGTCACTGTCATACTTCTCCATGCTGAATTTAAGATTTGTGAGAACTGTGAAGTCTTCCTTACAGGTAAGCTTGCTCATCTGTTGTCACCAGGGCTTCCTTGCTTAGCTTGCAGTGGTGGCTTGGAGTTGGGGACTGATGCCTTCTTTCCTCTAAATTGTCTTTCTAGTTCTCCATACTTTTTAGATGTCTGGTCACCTTTTTCATCATTCTCTGTGCATTTTCTCTCTTTCTGTTCCTGGACTATGGTGTCTCCTTTGCTATCCTGAC
Source organism: Perognathus longimembris pacificus (assembly GCF_023159225.1). Taxonomy (NCBI): domain Eukaryota; kingdom Metazoa; phylum Chordata; class Mammalia; order Rodentia; family Heteromyidae; genus Perognathus; species Perognathus longimembris. Next base: position 142,263,413 of record NC_063162.1, read on the forward strand.
TCTTCTCATTCACAGAGTCACAGGCAGGAAACTTAAAAAAAATTAATTTGCAGACACTTTGTTTTCTTGACACAGGGTTTCACTGTATAGTCCTGCCTGGCCTTGGAATCACAATCCCCTTGCCAATAGCCCTCAAGAGGTGGAATTATAGGGATGTGCCATAACATTCAGCAGAAAAAACTTTGTGGAAAGAGACATTTATGTTAATCTTGAATTCAATAGTGAAAAAATCAAATTGAAGCTATTATGACATAAGAAACTCACAGGAAGAATTCAACATTCTGTAGAAATTATGCTAATATTAACAGCTATGTTTTTCTTCAACAAAAGTCAAAGATATGATTTTAATAATTTTCTTAGTACAAATTTGGCATATTACCTTTGATGAAATTGATATTAATGAAAAATGATATGGGACAAAACTTCAATATACAAAATGCATTAAGGCAATTAACATATATTTTTATTTGTTTTTGGAAATAGGGCCTCTCTCTCTCTCTATGTATAAAACCAAATATAATACAGCTTTGAACTCTTGATTTTCCAAATTCTGGGATTACAGGCATGTGACACCCACCTAGTTGAATTACTATTTTTTGTGTGTGCATGTATGATACTGGAGTTTCAAACTTGTAACTGGACATTGCTAGGCAAATAATATCCTATAAATAGCTCAGAAATAATAAATTTTGAAAACAAAAACAGCAGTTATGTTTAAGGAAAATGTATTTATATTAAACAAATCATTTGACATTGACAACAATTTTTCCATATAAGCATGCTAAAGAAGGACAAAATTGTTTTCAATTCAACTGAGATTCCAATCTAGGATCCAAAACAAAAATTTCAGTTCAAGAGTTTCTTTTTTTCTGTAATAACTATATAAAGATAACACTGAAAGGCAAAGTTTTTAACTACTGAATGAATATCATGTTTTCTCATTGTCTGAGGTAGCAAATGTAACCTTAAAGAATTCTAGCAAGCATGAGATAATATAACTATTTCAACACTAAGAACTAAAATTGACCTGTAAACAAACCTTATATAGATAGGACTTCAATTTATAAAGAATGAAAATACCCACTTCCACAGTATTCTTCTAGCTGAATTATTGCAATATATTTGTTATAATAATTTACTAGATGGACACATTTCCAATAACTTTTGTAGCCCATGGGATAAATGTAATATTGTGGTTACAATTGCCAACGGAATATTTTATAGCTCTACCATGCTCAAGTTTATTAAAGTTATATGAGTCACAAAAGAAAAGTCTATGGAAGTCAGAAGTACAGTTCATTCATAACATTATTAAATCCTGGTGCAGATTTTTTAAAATCCCAATTACTCCTCAACTATTCTGTGGAATTATTTTGATTTTAAAAATTATGTTTGAGGGGATGAGTAGCATTGGGAGAGATGAGGAAGAATTGTGGAAGGGGTGATATTGATCAAGGTACATTGTACTTATAAACTGACATTTAAAAATGAAAGATAAATTAAATAAAAACTATACTTCCCATCATATGTTCAATGATTTAATTTATATAATTTACATAGAATGATTTCAGATTTTCTATAGTCATTATTACTAAGAAAAAATACACCAGGGTATAGGAATGTGGCTTAGTGGTAGAGTGTTTGCCTAGCATGCATGAGATGCTGGGCTTGATCTCTTAGTACCACACAAACAAAAACTTAATAAAATTAATTTTTAAGCTGGGATGTAGCTCAGTGGCAAAGCACTTGCCTAGCAAGTACAACATCCTGCGTTTGATTCCCAGTACCAAAAAAAAAAAAAAAAAAAAACCCATGAAATTAATTTTTAAAAAGAAATAATGCATTCATTTCTATAAAACTTGAATAAATACAATCTCAAGGAAAGCACACCTTTTTCATAATTTACTCACATACAGGATATATATATATGCTAAAGTATAATCAAACTGTTAAAAAAACTTAATTCTCAAACATATTGACAGTGAATCTATATCAAAGATTTATTAACCTTATTAATATGGGAACTAGCAGGGTGATAAAACTATTTCAAAAAGAATTTAAGAAACTTGTTGTTTTTTTTTTTGGCCAGTCCTGGGCCTTGGACTCAGGGCCTGAGCACTGTCCCTGGCTTCTTCCCGCTCAAGGCTAGCACTCCGCCACTTGAGCCACAGCGCCGCTTCTGGCCGTTTTTCTGTATATGTGATGCTGGGGAATCGAACCTAGGGCCTCGTGTATCCGAGGCAGGCACTCTTGCCACTAGGCTATCTCCCCAGCCCAGAAACTTGGTTTTTTATAGTACATGGGGAGAGATAATGCTGAAATAAATTGCTATGTTAGATGAATATATGCAATAGTTAAAAAGTCCTAGGCAAATAATAAGATCACAACCTTCAAGCTTATCTTTATCAACAAACAAGGAAAATAATTGCAGCAAATAGCTTTGCAGAACTACAAGTTTCCTGTATTCTAATGAATTATACCAACGAGTTTAAGTTCTTTAAGTCAGGTGAGCCTTAGGTGGTCTTGTGAGAAAATATCCATACTTTCAATGTATTATGGTTTATTATATTTTCAAGTTTTAAATAAACTTCATTAACAAGGAACAAGAAAAAACCCACAGGCACATAGAGATGGGAGTGGTACTTGATTATATAAAAACTGAAACCAAACAAATTAAGCACACAGGACTGCGTGCTAGTCAGACTTTTTATCACTATGTCAAAATGCCTGAAATAACAACAGAAGAGGGAGAAAGCTTTATTTGGGCTCATAGTTTCTAAGGTGGCACAGTCCTTGGGTCCATTGATTCTGGACCCATGGGGGAGAGAGATTGTTATGGCACCAAGAGCATGTGGCAGAGGTTGCTCACCTCATGGTGGAAAAGAAGTAGACAGAGGAAGGGATCAGACCAGGGACCAGGTATAACTTTCAAAAACACCCCCCAGACACCCTTTTTCACCTGAACTTTCAAGAACTTCCCCCAAATAGTGTCACCATCAGAGGCCAAACTTTAAGTGTGTGATCATGTAAGAAACATTTCATATTCAAACCATATCAAAGAGTAAAGATGTTTACTAAAGATGTCACAGTAAATGGAAGACAAAATCTGACTAATGACAAACCTTTTTTTGCCAGTCCTGGGGCTTGAACTCAGGACCTGGGCACTGTCATTGAGCTTATTTTGCTCAAGGCTAGAACTCTACCACTTGCGCCGTAGTGCCACTTTTGGCTGTTTCTGTTTATGTGGTACTAAGGAATCAAATCCATGGCTTCATGCATGCTAGGCAAACACTCTACCACTAAACACATTCCCAGCCCAAAACTTTACTCTTAAAATCCCATTAGGTATTTTGGGCTCTGAGTTGGGCCCAGCTGTTCTGGACACAGCCTTCCAAGTTGGTTCCTCAGCTCACTTTGTCTACCTCTTTTGTTATTCTACTACAAGGAAATATAGACTTCATCAATATAGACTGCAGTCTTCCACTGGGCACTCACACATTAAAATCAAAAAGGAATGGAAGCTCTCCATTGGTTCATTTTGTTTTTTTCTATCATCACCACTTGTCAAAACTCATTTCCCTTACCTCAAGACAAGCATAAAAAGAAAAATGGGCGCGTTGCTTCTTGTCATTATTTTATAAACAACTACCTATGTTTTTGCTTCTGTCGTCACACTTAATCTTCCCTCTAAGACTAGCCAGTGCTCTCATCACCATGCAATGATCTAAGTACTTGAACCTCAAATAGTACTGCTACCTTACCAGTGATCATCAGTGGAAAGACTTGGATTAAGACTGAAAGCCTCAGATTCAACTTGTGGAACTGATTTTTACTAGCTCAGCTCAGAAGTCACAGCCTTTTTATTGTTAGAACCTCCCTGACTTTATGCTCAAGCCAGTATTCTACTTAGAATCTATTAGCTATTTTTTCTCTTAGACCTCTTGAACTGAGCACTGGTGATATTTTTCTTTGAGCAGGAGGCCATTCTATGCATTTTAGGATGTTTAGTGGTGTTGTCCTTAGCATCTACACACAACTGATGCTAACAGAAACCCCACATGCACCTTTCCCCATTCTAATCACCATCACGTCAACCGCCCTAGAGATCCACTATGTGTTGAACTCCTTTAGAGTTTTGGTCCTGTGGTTCCACTTTGGTTTGGATTCTGAGCCCTGCAATCCTGCTGTGCCTCTTTGTTTTTGTTGTTCCCCTAGACTTCTCCCAAGCCCTTTGCCTCTAGTAACTGACATCCCCACTCAACCTTTAAATACCCTTGGAAGGTGCCCAAGTCCTCCTCACATCAGCTTAATTCTCTATTCTCACCCATCCAGTCTGCCTGATTCAGTGGCTACTCAAGACCAGGGGTGAAAATTGAATTGGCTACTCAGGAATGATTTACTGGAGGCTCCTACCAATGTCTCCCATAACTGGATTAGCTATTTTGATTAATTTGACCTGTCAGTTTGTTGAGAAGAAAGGGAATAGCCACTTAATTTATTCACTTAATTTAACCGAATAATTTATTTATATTTATTCACTTATTTAACTGATATGGGACTGAGATTAGGTGTTTGGGGATTAAACTGTTAAAATGATCAGATGAGTCATGCATCTTGACTCAGTAGCTGAGAATGAAGATTGCAAAACAAAACTCATTGAAAGTAATATGGAGTTACCAGGATGAGGAAATAAGAGTGAATGGTTAAAATATTGTTTATGCATGTATGAAATACCACCATAAAACTCTTTTAAACAATTAGTAGTCACTAAAAAATGAAGGAAGGAATGTAGAACAGATCTTGTCCAAGATTTGGGTACTAGTGAGAGGGAGAAGTTGAATGAAGAGGGTGAATGTAGTAAAAACACTTTCTGTACAACTGTGAAAATGGAACCATGAAGCATGTAGAAACTGGATTGGGAAAAGAGGAGAAGATGAGAGAGAGTGATGGAGAGGGTGAGTCTAATCATGGTACACTTTATATATATATGGACACGTCAAAATGAAGCCCCCTTGAACATCAAATTGATGCTAATAAAAATTCATATCCTTTTTTCTTCAGAGACTGTAGCTCAGTTAGCAAAACTAATCACAATTTTTACAAGCTGCTACTGTTTTGTGTGTTTGTTTTTCTGCAGAATATACAAGATAAATTATTCCTTACATTTCAAAAACTGTATGATGATGCAGTTCAGGCCAGTGTGTGTGTGTGTGTGTGTGTGTGTGTGTGTGTGTGTGAGAGAGAGAGAGAGAGAGAGAGAGAGAGAGCAATTCAATAGTATGTTCACAGAGCATAGTGTGATGAATGTGTGCCATTGTACATCCATGGTGGATTTCCCGTGTGATGAGGAAAGAATAAGAGAAGACAGATCAGTGTGTATGTGTGTGTGTGTGTGTGTGTGTGTGTGTGTATGAGTGGGAGAGAGAGAGAGAGAGAGAGAGAGGAGAGCCACTCAATAGTATGTACACAGAGCGCAGTGTGATGAATGTGTATCATTGTACATCCATGGTGGATTTCCCATATGATGAAGAAAGAATAAGAGAAGACAGATCAGTGTGTGTGTGTGTGTGTGTGTGTGTGTATGTGTGTGTGTGTGAGAGAGAGAGCGAGAGAGAGGAAAGCCACTCAATAGTATGTACACAGAGCGCAGTGTGATGAATGTATGTCATTGTACATCCATGGTGGATTTCCCGTGTGATGAGGAAAGAACAAGAGAAGACAGACCAGACGGTTCACTTCACACTAGGTTTCTTAGGAAGCTCGTAAAAAGGATTTACTGTATTTTGATTAACCCATCTTTCATCCACCTTGAGTGTCTCCATGGCAACTGGATATTTGTTTCCCAAAGATGGGCTTTCAGACTGTGGAAGGTTCATTCAGCTCTGTACAACGCCCCCCCCCCTCCCTGAGAACTGTGTTTTTGAAATGCAGCGTGCATAGACAACAGCTCCCAAAACCTGTCTCTGTGACTCACGCCAATGCCACTATCACTTTATCAATGACAACACATGATAGATTTTTGAGGCATTTTCTCAGTGCCAACACAGACATCTGTTTCTCTTCTATTCCTCAAAAACATTAAGTATTTTAAGCCTAGCTTAAAGGAGGCTAGCAATACAGTTATTATGGAACATTGAAAGAAAAGGGCTGAAAGATACATTGTCAAGTATTGGTTAGGGTGTTTCAAAGTAGGGGTTTGCAGTAGTTTGCTCACTGAATGCTTGTGTACATAATCACATATCAAAAATTAATTACTTCTCAAAGGACAGTTAAAAAACACGACCTAACAAGCAAAGGGCATGTATGTTATAGAGGAGGTTGCACAACCTCACCTAAGGGCCTAATATGACTTAGATAAGGGAGTGCAGCTCAGCAGTAATGCACTCTCCTAGCATGAGGAAGACAGTGTGTTTGATCTCCAGCACTACAAAAGAGAGAGAAAGAAAGGGAGGGGAAAAAGAGAGGGAAGGAAGGAACAGGGGAAGAACAGAAGAAATGAAGGAAAGGAAAAGGGGAAGAAGGAAAGAAAGGAGTGGGAATGGACTCAAATTCCCAATAGGATCATGAGTTTAAGGCAAATCTTTTCTACAAAGCAAGGTGGAGATCATCCTGGGCTACACAGTTTCCCAACCTAAGGCTGGGGTGTGGCTAGTAGGAGGACATGCACTGAGAATGTAAGAAGCCCTCCATTCAATCCCAAGCACAACAGAAAAAACAAAAACAAAAACACTGTGGGCCAAAATGTAGGTCAGTGGTAAAGCACTTGCCTAGAAAGACATTGGATCCTCTCAACTTAAAAAAAAAATATCTGACACTATGGACATTTTTGTTAGCCATTTATCTTCAAAAAGTATTCTTAGATTTAGGAAGATTTCACTTTATGTAGGTTACAGGCATCTATAGTCTTTTCTTTTTTGTTATCATAAATTACCTTTATAATCATTTAAAAGATAATAAAACATTGCAAAATGGAAATTGACTAAGGGAAAAAATTAATAATCTCTAAAGTCCAAAGTATGCATCAAAAAAATCTCCTCCTTATATAAAGCTTTTAAATAACTATTTATGCCATAAATGTTATTTGCACACGTTCTCTCATTCTTTTTTTCAAAAGAAACGCTACCAAGTGGTTTATTTATAGTGCCTTTATTAATGATTAAAATAATAAAACCAGGCTATCTTATCCATATTACGAGACTAATAATTTCAGCTTTTTTTCCCTTAAAAGTCATATTGAATGTCTAACATAGAGTTTCGAAACCATAACTTGAAAGATTGGAATTCATTGGAGAAGCCCAGTCTCATTTCAAATTGCTGCTGTCTGCAGCGTACTAAATGTGATCGATGGCCTTCTCCAGCTATGCAGTTCAGTGGCTCCACCATTGCTAAGAGGAGTGTGTGTGTGTGTGTGTGTGTGTGTGTGTGTGCACCCGCCTGTGCACATCTATTTCTTGAGCATTCTGCAAGCATTTCCAACAGGAGCTAGTTTCAAGCCTGTCTTCAGTTATACAGACTAGCCTATTATTTTTCCAATTACCAACGATCAATTTAGATGGCCCGTCCAAAAAAAGAATCTCATTGAAGATAGATGATTTGTAAAAGAGTGAACACACACACACACACACACACAGAGGAATCCTCAGCTCTAGCTCTCCCTTAGCTCTTTGTCATTTTGAGAGAGAAGGAAAAAAAAATGGTTTCTACTGAAGAAGCCACAAGATCAACAAATTAGGCAAATTAGTACTAGAAGTCTTATTTTAGCCTTAATTATTTTTTAGGAATAAATGTTTAAATAAATTTCTAGATAAAATAGTGCCCTTCTCAACATCTCTTGAATGTTTCAGATAAAGGTTAGGAAATGCTCCTTTTCCCTGCCAGTGTACTGATTCCTTCATTGCATCATTTTAGACACAAATATTTAACCACATGTCCTGCCTACAATCACAGCACACTTACACACAATATGGAGATGTAGCAGAGAGCTTTAAAAAATATGCTACCTTACCTTCGGAGAGAGTTGATCCCTATGTCAAATTACCTCCTTCATTTAGTAAATATATCATTATAAACAAATATTTGTAAAAAGAAACTGAAGCACACAGGAGTCTTGCCTAGATGTTTGTTGTAAGTATCTCAAGATCATGAAACCTGGGATTTTTAAATTTTTTTATTTTGGAAGAAGTCTTAGAGCTATTTCCTCCTCTATGTTGACAAGGAAGGCAGGTTGAGGTAAGAGACTGAACTAATATGACAGGGCTAGTTAGCAAAGGCCCAGCCTCTACTGAACTCTTTCCTACTTCCTCCTCTGCTTTTGCACAAGAGGGACGCACAAAAGAAACACGTGGACAAGACTTGCCTCATCTGCCCAACAATGCTGCATGGGGCACCCGTCATTAAACTGATTGAATGAATAACGGAACTGGGACAGGGAAAGTTATATAAGGAAACAGAGACAAAGAGAAGTTACATAATCTGTGTAAAGTGTCACTGTTCCCAAGGGAAGAAATGGAATCTGGAGGATTCCACGGGCAGCCTCTCTGTCTACCTACGTCCATGTTCAGACCATAGCCACAAGGCCATGATGAAAACAGTGTTTCGTGGATGATCTGGAAGTACCCACAAAGGAAAATTTATATTGTCGGAGACAAAAGGTTAATGCAATCTTTTTAAGATAGTTGTTATTTCCTCCATTTGGACTTCCTGTGCTTATAGATACCAAGCTTCTCCTTATAAAGTTATAAATTTTAAAGTGAATTGAAATTGGTCAAGTAACATAATATGCCACATTTATGTGAAAAGACTTTGCTTGCCCATCATTCAAGGTATATTTTAGACTACATTTTGGGAAGAAACAAATTTCAAATCATTTTTTTTTTCTAAATGTATTCACTGGCATTCTTACGAGAAAGGCCTTTCCCATCTTTTGCATTTATTTCCTTCTTTACTCATTTATTTATATTAGCAGAGACTAGTCAATTCTATTTTATTCTGTAAGTTAAAATCTACGACTACTTTTGTTGTCATTATTTGCAGTTTATCTCAAATTTGGCCAGTGGGAATCACTTGTTTTGTCAATGTAATTTCTTTTTTTTTTTTGCCAGTCCTGGGGCTTGGACTCAGGGCCTGAGCACTGTCCCTGGCTTCTCTTTGCTCAAGGCTAGTACTCTGCCACTTGAGCCACAGCGCCACTTCTGGCCATTTTCTGCATATGTGGTGCTGGGGAATTGAACCCAGGGACTCAAGTATACGAGACAAGCACTCTTGCCACTAGGCCATATCCCCAGCCCCTCAATGTAATTTCTTTACTTTGTTCTATTTTTTTTTTTAGTAAATATTCTTAAGACAAAAATACATGGAAGTTGAAACTAGAGAAATTGGAAGGTCTCTAGGGCCTGTGTGATCAAGTGTTCATGGCAGGCATCATCAAGCACCTTTCCAAGCTTAATGTCAAGCTGCAGGACCCCAGCAAGCCCCCCACCCCTCCCGCCACAGCTTCCTGCCCCCGACCTGCAGTCACTGGAAGCTAAGTTAAGAATTTGGAACATGCTGCGTTTTCCCATGATGGAAGGACCAAAACGTATGACTTCTGAATATACTGGTGAATGTGCAAAATGAACTGCGTCATTCAGTGAAAGATTCCAGGATGTGAAAAGTAAACAATTGGAATTGAATACCATTCAATGTGGACCTAGCCAATATGCCTGATAACCTACCACGTGAAATCATTCAGCAGCAACAAGATGATGTGCTGAAAGCTAAGTCCAGAAAACTCCTGCTGCTGGAGTCCTATAAACATGACCTACGTAACATGATCTATGAATTGCTTGCTTCGGAGAAACATACATTGAAATGTTCTGTCAGCAGTACTGGGGCTTGGACTCAGGGCCTGAGCACTGTCCCTGGCTTCTTTTTGCTCAAGGCTAGTACTCTGCCACTTGAGCCACAGCACCACCTCTGGCAGTTCTGTGTATATGTGGTACTGGGGAATTGAACCCAGGGCTTCATGTGTACGAGGCAAGCACTCTTACCACTAGGCCATATTCCCAGCCCCATCTGTCAGCAGTTCTTTTCAAAATATAACATTGCAAAAAGTTGACTGCACTCCAGACTGATGGACACCTGGCCCCAAAAGTTTCCTCTATAACTTGATTTCTGTGTCTGTGTCTGTGTGTGCATATTTGCACATGCGGGCATGCGGGCATAACGTGGGGCTTGAGCTCAGGGCTTGGATATTGTTCCTGAGCTTTTGAGTTCAAGGCTAGTGCTCTACCATTTGAATTACAGCTCCATTTCTGGCTTTTAGGTGGTAATTTGGAAATAAGGGTCTCATGAAATTTCTCGCCAGGGCTGATGTGAAACCATAATCCTGAGATCTCAGCTTCCAGAGTAGCTAGGATTACAAGAGTGAGCCACCAGCGCCTGGCTATGACTTGATTTTTTAAATGGAATGTTCACATGATAAACTACCAGGCGAAGCTCAAAAATGCTTTCATGAATTTATTAGTAACATAATAAATACTAATGATTCACAGGATTCAAGGAAGTAACGCAAAAGTCAAAAACTCCTATTTAGTGAATCCTTACTTATGTAAAAAATTCAAGTATGTAGATGAAATCAGAAAGAAATGCAATTCAATTATGAGTTATTTTTATTATCTCCACACCATATGATTCTCAGTTGTAAATTATATGTTCTGTATTTTGAAATTGGTGTATAGAAAATATCTTATATTTAAGTTGAAAGTATTTATAGAGATTGGGTAGCAGAGCATCCAGTTGGAAAACATGAGTCTGGGTTCGATCCTCAGATGCCCCTTTCAAAAAATAAAAAGAGAGGGGTTCAGAGAAAAATCTTTCAAGATAAAGATGCATTAGAAACAAGTTTATACTAATTCTTCTTCTCTATACTAATTTCTTCTCATTAGTAATATTGAAATAACACTGAAAATATGAAAGGTCTGCTTCTGATACTACTAGAAAGACAGAAGGACAGGAGAAGAGAAAGTTTTATGGTTGTTTATTGGACCCAAGTCTACCTGTTCACCACCAAAAGCCAACACCCAGGAGACCATAGCTAGTGCAGAGGAAATCAGGTTTATTCAAGGGCCAACACTCTGGAAGAAGGAGACAAGTTGTTATCTATTCTCCCCTCCCCCTCAAAAGGGTTTTACAGGTAAGAAAGGCGGTAAAGGAAGACAATAAGCAGGGTGGATACATAATGAGCTGAGAATGAATTATGCAGTGCTCATTCCTCTCCCAGCTTGCTGTTCCCTGCCCCTCTGGCCAAACGTCACAATCAACCTTGGGATGATTGTGATTGTCACAAGGACTCTCATCTGAGTATAGTGTCTATATTTTCTTCACTCACTTCTTTACATATTACTGATTAAGGAGAGGCATGGCACATTCTGATGTTCTATAACTCGGGAGATTGCTTAGCAGTTCATATCTTAGTCTTTTAGATGAGATTTTTCTTTAGAATTTACAATTTGGGCAAAGTAACTCTGCCAAGGACAACTCCCAAAGGAAGATACCATTGGCTAACTGGAAGAGATGGAGGCTAATGTCTGTGAGCATTTTGCTTGATGCTCCTGAGAGAGATTTCTATAGCATCATTTAATGGTAATGGGACTCAGGCAGTTGGGTACCAGGGTAGTTAGTTCCTTAATTTTGAGAAATGGCCAGTTTGGGAACATGGCTTGTAAATGTGTTATCTTCAGTCTGACTGTCATCAGCATCCTAGACCAGGAAATCTAATATGGTTGTTTACAGACATGTGGCTTGAAGGTATTTATGTCTAGTGTCTGTCACAATCTTTGCTTTATATCCTCTTTGACAACCACCTTTTAATTGTGACTTTTCCTATAATCTGTAGAAAAGATCCATGCAGCCAGGTGCCAGTGGCTCACACTTGTAATCCTAGCTACTCAGGAGGCTGAGATCTGAGGGTCACAGTTCAAAGGCAGCCCAGGCAGGAAAGTCCATGAAACTCTTATCTCCAATAAACTACTCAGAAAAAAAAAAAGCAGAAATGGTGCCATGGCTCAGGTGTTAGAGCACTAGCCTTGACTCCCTGAGTTCAAACTCCAGGGCTGTTAAAAAAGAAAAGAAAGATTATGCATTTTAACTAACTCTATAGGTAGTCATTAAGGTTTGAAGTTTAAGGGAGAATACTAAATTATATCCATAAAGTTAAAAAGAACGAGTCAGGCTCTGGTGCCTCACACCTAGAATCCTAGCTCCTCAGGAGGCTGAGATCTAAGGATTGTAGCTTGAAGGCAGCCCCAAAGTAAAGTCCATGAGACTCATCTCCAATAAGCTATCAAAAGGCCAGAAGTGGGGCTGTGGCTCAAAATGTTAGAGAAGCTAGCCTTTAGCCAAAAGGAGCTCCCAGGGCAGTGCCCAGGCTCTGGGTTCAAGCCCCAGCACCAGCAAAGAAAGAGAGGAACAAAAAGAGAGAGGGAGGGAGGGAGAAAAGAAAGAAAGGAGGGAGGGAGGGAGGGAGGGAGAAAAAACAACTTCTAACTCACAGTGTGGATGTCAGAATTTGAGTGTTTTCTGTTACGTATAAATGATGTAAAAAGGAAATACTTTGGACCAGTCCTCATCAACAATTCAGAAACATTTAAAGCTTTCCAACTAAGAATATTATTGTGAATGTGTGTCCAAGCTGAGAGCCTTGAACCAGTGTATGGAGTTAAAGAGAGAAGCACAGCTCAGCAAGAGTCTTACAGTGGATGCTTGGGGCAATGGCGGTCTGCAAGTCCTTGGGAGGACTCAGCTCAGCCAGTGTGACTTTCTCAGTTGCATGATAAAGAAGTCCCCGAAAGCTAGCAAGATTGAGAGCAATTCCCCAGGAGGTAAAAATCATCTGCAAACAACTGGCATAAACGGCTCACATTTTAGAAAGATGGCTCTGTCAAGAATTCCCTTGTCTTGGAGACTATGTTTCTCCAAAACAATGCTATTTATAAAATAAGATTACAGTGAAATTCAAAAACTCCATCTCTTCTGATGATGTTTTGTGTTCTCTTTTCTACATTGATGTAGGGGAGGAACTGTTTCAGAAGTAAAAATAGGGCTGGGGATATAGCCTAGTGGCAAGAGTGCCTGCCTCGGATACACGAGGCCCTAGGTTCGATTCCCCAGCACCACATATACAGAAAATGGCTAGAAGTGGCGCTGTGGCTCAAGTGGCAGAGTGCTAGCCTTGAGCGGGAAGAAGCCAAGGACAGTGCTCAGGCCCTGAGTCCAAGGCCCAGGACTGGCCAAAAAAAAAAAAAAAAGAAGTAAAAATAACTTTTTGTGTTTAGTTCTTGGGTCTTGTTCTGTTTTTAGATTTCAGATGGGAAGAATTAATAATATTCTATAACTCATACCTCATTATTGTAATGAGTACTTAAAACATACCTCAGATAAAAAACAATGATTCTCAGCCAGGTGCCAGTGTCTCCCGCCTGTAATCCTAGCTACTCAGGAGGTTGAGATCTGAGGATTGAGGTTCCAATCCAGCCCAGGCAGGAAAATCCATGAGACTCTTCACCAATTTAACCACTAAAAAGCCTGAAGTGGAGGTGTGGCTCAAGTGGTAGAACACTAGCTTTATATACACATGCACATGCGCACACGCACACACACACACACACACACACACAAAGCACTGAGTCCTTACTTGGGCCTGTTTGGGGGAAGTTTGCCTTCCACACAAGATGGTTATTACTAAATCTCCTCTTTTTTCCTGGAAATAAAGGACTGAAAAAGCTTAGATCAAAGAGCACAGACACTAAGTTGAGGGACTCATAGTTCCCCAGGGCCTAGCAAAAGCATCTTTTTATGGTCAGTCATGGAGCTTGAACTCAGGGCCTGGACACTGTCCCCGAGCTCTTTTACTTAAGGGTACCACTTTGAGCTACAGTGCCACTTGTGGTTTTCTGGTGGTTAACGGTAGATAAGAGTCTCATGGGTTATCTTGCTTGGGCTTGCTTCAAACAGCAATCCTCATATCTTGGCCTCCTAAATAGCTAGGATTACAGGCATGTACCACCAGCACCCAGCTTAAAAGCATCTTTTAAGTTGCCTCTTACATGCTTACTTCTCTGCCCTTACCCTTAATTCTTCCTCTAAACTCAAAGAAATTGTCCACCCTGGAAAGATAGGTCTTGCTTCTCCCCACAAGTACATTAAAGTCTTTTCTCTAATTTTCATCATTACTTGCCTCTTTTTGGTATATTGAGGCAGTGGCTGGATCTGATATGGAACCATGGAATTCAAGCCCTGGGGCTTAAAAATCCCATGATGTTATCACCACAGGTCCACAGCTTCCATTTCTTCCACTTAACTATTTTTTTTCAAAGTCTCATTTCTAAATCCGAACCCAACACTCATTCCACACCTACTGCTCATTATATGTTTGGTAAGTGTTCTTTGTTTTTTACTTTACCAATAATTATTTCTACTTTATCAACAATTACTGATAGGACCATTAATTAACAAGAAGTTAAACTACTTTTAGAACATGTTTCTAAAATGAGTAAACATAATTGCTTATCATTATTATATTCTATTATTATATTGCTTATAATTGCAAACCAAGTCGTCTACTTTCTTTTCTAAAATTTATTTATTTCTTTATTGTCAAAGAGATGTACAGAGGGGTTACAGTTTCAAACATAAGGCAGTGCATACATTTCTTATCCAACTTGTTACCTCCTCCCTCATGCCCCTGCCCCCAGCCTTCCCCTTCCCCATTTCCCTCCTTTCTAGTCTACTTTCTTAAAAGCTACTTTCCTATTAGTGTTGCCTGAGAATTTTTATAAGCTCACAATCTTCTGCCACTTAGATAAAGAATCCATCAGAAGTCTTGTCCAAATAACAGCATTGCTGAAGCACTTGGCCGTAAGGAGAAATGGGAAGGCTCTGCTTATTCTAACAGCTGGCATTTTGTGGAGATCATCAACACAATGGCTAATCAGAGAGGAAAACTTCATTCGACACATATTTATTGAGCTGTTGCTTTGTCTAGCTAAGACTGGACCAACAAATGGTCGTACGTTTTGGATCTGCCATGCATTAGCTATGCAAATTTGTGTGGATTGCTTAAATTTTTGATGCTGTCTTCATTTGTGCAGAGGAAAATTTTTTTAAATAAACTCTACCATTAGAAAGATTGCTTTAAGGATAAAATAAATGGGTTTGCAGAAAAGCACATTTGGAAATGTAAAACACCGTAAAACCAAAGATAGCTACCATTATTTTGTTGATATTACTAAAAGAGGTAAAGAGCTAGAGCAGAAGTATGCTGGGAAAGAAGAGAAAGATGTAGTTGAGAACATCAGCCATTGCTTTGCCCACCTGCAGTGACCAAGCTCTGAAAAAGTGATAATGAATCACTTTTAAACCCAGAGCATAGCTCAAAGGTAGAGAAAGAATCTAGGCTTCACATACACACAGAGAATGAGCACACCAAGCGTGTTTAAGTAAAAAAACCACACTGAAGTATTTCCAAAAGAGGAGAACAATTATATTGTTATGTATTTGCTTCCCTTTACAAAAAATACCAAGTAAAAATGAAAATAAAAACACTGTTACACTGAGTTATCTCTAAATAGTAGACCAAACATTTATGTCTTATATCTACTTTTTTAAGGTATCAAGGAAACCACAAAGGCTCATTGTAACCATAAAACAATATGTTAAATGAAATAAACCAGATACTAAAGGACAGATTCTTTATGGTTCCACTTATGCAAAATATACAGAAGAGGCAAATCCATAGAGATAGAAATAGAAGTTACTAGGGGCTGTGGGGAGGAGATGGCAGTGCTTGCTTAATAGGACAGAGTTTCTGTTTGAAATGATGCAAAAGTTCCAAAGGGAGTGGTTACACAATTGAAAATGTAGTTAATGCCATCTAATTGTATACTTAACTGGTTAGAAAACAAATCTTATGTAAGATGCATTTTACCATATTGTTTCTAAACAGAGGGAAAGGACTCCTTGCATGGATTCGTCTCTAGAGGTAGAGCAGACAACATAGATGATTGTGAAAGGCGTTAGAATGGAGCATTTTGGTACAGGATGACATGACCTTGAAAACTGTTTTTCTTTTTTTTTTTTTTGTCTTTTTTTTTTTTTTTTTTGGTTGCCAGTCCTGGGCCTTGGACTCAGGGCCTGAGCACTGTCCCTGGCTTCTTTTTACTCAAGGCTAGCACTCTACCACTTGAGCCACGGAGCCACTTCTGGTCATTTTCTATATATGTGGTGCTGGGGAATCGAACCCAGGGCTTCATGTGTACGAGGCCTCTAGGCCTCTAGGCCTAGGCCATATTCCCAGACAAGAACTGTCTTTCTTTGGTTTAGAGATACTTCTTTCTGAAGGACCACTGGAAGACTGTGAGTCTTCGGGAAGGGGGCTGTCATAGATCACTTATCTTCCTAGAAACCGAATAGAAGGATTTTCTAGAACTGAAGCTTGCTATACTGCCTAGGCAAGCCTCTGGTCTCTGAAGCCATCCTCACACCTCAGCCTCCAGAGTAGCTGGAACTTCCAACATTATGTCTAGCTTTAGTTTAAAGGTCTTCATTGCTTTGTTTTTTTTAAAAAAAAAAACAATTTTAGAATCAGGCAATACTTCATGCTATAAAATATAATACATGTTCTTATGGCCTGAGCAGAGAGGTTGAATTTGTAGACAGAGATGAAGGAGGAAGAGGAAGAAGAAGAAGAAAGGAGGAGCAAGAGGGGACCAAAAGAGGAAGTGAAGAGAAAAAGGAGGAGGAGGGGAGGAGGTAAAGGAGGAGGGGAGAAAGTAGAGGAGGAGGAGAGGGGGAAGGGATAAATACGTTCCAAAATAAGAATTCTTACCTGTGAAAATATATTTTGAACTTAGAAATGAGAAAATTGGTGAATTCCACTTTGAGCATATCAAGTGTGAGATACTTGAAGTTTGGGTTTGGGTCTGACAACAAAGAACTTAGAACTAACAACTAATAATTGAATATGCACTGTCAGAGTTTACATGGTAATACAAAAGTGACTACACAATCTGGTCAGAATTTTGCACAAATTTATAAAGAAAGGTTTTTTTTTTTTTAAGTGTCTCCTCTGCCCTTGGGAGAGAAATGGAAATGTCCTTGTAATTATCTTCTGTTTCCTGATAGAGCTCTGAATTAATTTTGAAGTAGGCATTTATAGCTCCAAATATTAAATGGGCCATCACTTTGCACTATAAAATCATAAGTGGTGCTAGGTGTTGATGATTCACCTATAATCCCAGCAACTCAGGAGGCTAAGAACTAAGAATCATGGTTTAGAGCCAGAACAGCTAAACAAATACAGGATTAGCTTTTCATTACCTTTGGTCCACATACGTTTTGCAATAATTGTATATTTTTCATTTTAATGACTGACAAAACTCTAATATTTTGATCTTTCTTTTATCATTGTCAGCATTCCTCTCTTCATTAGTCAAGATGTTTTAATTTTTGCAGTTCAAGTTATAGTGTTATAAACATTTTCACACAATATCACCTTTTCCTTATTTTAAACATCTTCTCTCAGATAAAACCCAGTTGTAGAATTACCAAAGTGGGTCAGAGTGCATAAATATTTTTGTGGCTCTTGAGGCTCTTGATATGTAATCCCTAGGTGAAACGTAGAACACTGATGAAAATATTTGTTTTACCCCAGAGACACTTTTGCTGGCTGTGTGCTCTCTGCTCTATGGTACATTTAGAGAAAACAGCTGCCAAGGACAGAAAGCATGCCTGTGTTCCAGTAGGTTCTTTCTGCGTTTGGTAACAAGCTAGCCTTTCAGCATGTCTAAACACACCAGGCACCATTACTGAGTATGGCGAGAGAGAGAGAAAGAGCGAGAGCGTGAGAGAGAGAGAGAGAGAGAGAGAGAGAGAGAGAGAGAGGCCAAGAATTAGACAGATGTAAGCCTAGCCTCTTCTAGGTGAAGATGCTAAAGGATTCCAGAAATTGTACCTGTGTAACTACAATGCTGTGGGAAGATGAGATAGAGGTAAGAAAGAACATTAGAAGCCGGGCATTGGTGGCCCATGCCTGTAATCCTAGCCACTCAAGATCTGAGGATTGAGGTCCCAAGCCAGCCCAGGAAGGAAAGTCTGTGAGACTCCAATCTCCAATTAATCACCAGAAAACCAGAAGTGAAGCTGTGGCTCAAAGTGATAGAGCACTGACCTTCAGTGCTGCTCAGGGACAGTGCCAAGGCCCTGAGTTCAAGCCCCATGGCCAACAAAAAGAAAAGAAGAAAGGAAGGGAAGGAGGGAGGGAGGGAGGGAAGGAGGAGGGAGGGGAGAGAGGGAGGGAAGGGAAGGGAAAGAAAGAAAGAAAGAATGAGAGAGAGAAAGTAAGAAAGAGTGAGCATTGGAAATGTAACCAGGAATCAGAATACATAGGGTTTGTAGGCTTGGTTTTATACCACATGCTGTGGTAAGTCATTGAAAGCTGTATGGCTGGACATTGTTCTACGGCCAGGAAAGTGTAGAGACTATAGCCAAGAGGAGGAGGACCCAGAAGTTGAATTCTGAAAGATAAGAGAATTCTCCATTTCACAGGATCATATAGGACAATTATACTGAGGAGTTTGAGCAAATCAACAATGGAATTTGACTTGCCAGCTCAAAGAAGTATTCCAAATAATATTGGAGTAGGCTAGAGGCAAGAGAAGCCTACTGGTGTTGGGTAGTAGAGTAGTAATAGTAGCATTGGGCTGTAAAAAGCAATCCTAGCTTAGACATCTTGTGAAGGAAAAATGAACATAATTTTCCTCTTCTTTTCTTCTTCTTCTTCTTTTTTTTTTTTTTTTAGGTACCATGGCTTTAACCCAGTCTCACACTCTTACTTAGCTTGCTTGCTCACAGCTTGTGTTCTACTACTTGAACCACACCTCCAGCCCATATTTTTTTCTAGTTAATTAGAGATGGCATCTCCAAGACTCTTCTGTCTGGAATGGCTTCTAACCATGATCCTCTGGGTCTTAGCCTCCTGAACAGACTCGACCTTCTGATGCCTGTCTGAGCAGGATTTTCTAATGGGTTGGATATATAAAGTTTGAGAGGGGGAAATGAGATGGAAAAATAATTAGAGTTTGGGACTTGAAAAACTGGAAGAATCATGTTGGGAATGGAAAACAGGAAGGCAGAATTGGAGCAAGGTTAGAAAAGTTGTAAGTTGATACAACCTCTGAGACTATAAAAATAAAACAATCTTACTTAAAGGTCTTAGGAATCTTAATGTTGGAGACAGATTCAGATAGCACTGAATGAATCTTTCGAAGGAGAGAAGGGAAATGGAAGCAGCAGCCAGAAGAACTGATTTATTGCGAAGCAGCAATAAATCAATGTTTTGTAGAAAACTTCTGTTGAAGTTGAAAAAGAACAGGGACTCTATGTGACAAAAGCTATGTGATCAATTAAAGATAAGAAAAGAATGTATATGTAGTTCAATTCTCTATAAAACAAGAGCCCAGAAACCTCTTGACACGTATTTTAAGTCTCCGGAAATAATGTCATTATCTGGTTGTTCCAGATCCCTGCAGTGAAAGAAAAAAGGTGACCAGAAGTTTATATACCCAAGAAACTGCCCGAGACATGCCTAAATCCTGCTTTCTGATTCCATTGTAGTATTGTTTGCATTGTGGTTTTCCATTTTTTTTTAACACAAAACAAAAAATGAAACCAAAAGGTAAGCACTAGAAACTAAAGCAAAAACTAGAAAATAAAGTCAAAACAGGGGCTGGGAATACAACCTAGTGGTAAAGCGCTCACCTCGTACACATGAAGCCCTGGGTTCCATACCTCAGCACCACATATATTAAAAAAAAAAAAAGCCAGAAGTGGGATGGTGGCTCAAGTGGTAGAGTGCTAGCCTTGAGCAAAAAGAAGCCAGAGACAGTGCTCAGGTCCTGAATTCAAGCCCCAGGACTTGAAAAAAAATTGAATAATTTGAAATAATTTGAAATAATTTGTGGACCACTTGAAAAAGTGGTCCACAGCTTGTTGTGCTGTCATAGACAGTGAAATACTTAAGAATTGGGGTATAGTAGGATAAACTAGAGTCAGTGAAAGTGTGTTCCTCAAGAAGACACTAGCCTACCAGCCTCTGCACATCATTCTTGCTTCCTAGCAACCCCCATGTAAACATCTTCACCTGTCATGTACTTCTGCTATGATGGGTCTCACCATGGGTCTAAAAGCAACTGGGAAGTTGACTATGAACAGAAACTTCCAAAACAGTGGGCTAAAGTAAGCCTTTCCTCCTTTTTATTTCTTATTATTCTTTTTAAGTTTTAATTTATTTTGGTTTTGTTGTTCCTGCTGTTTTGCTAGTCTTGGGGCTTGGACTCAGGGCTTGGGTGCTGTCCCTGAACCTCAAGGGACAAGTGCTCAAGGCTAGTGTTCTACCATTTAAGCCACAGCACCACTTCCAAACCTTGATGCCATTTAAGTTTATTATCCCTAGTATGTTGTTCCAGTAACAGAAAACGGAGTAACACCATGGTCTCTGTCTCTTTCCTCTAGTTGACCAAGGAGAGCATTTGGGATGATAAGATATGATTTCCTAGGGTCCTTGTCTAAAGCAGTCTCAATATTTCTAGCTTCAGAAGCCATTTTTTTTTTGGCTTGGATCCAAAATGGTGGTTTTCCAATCAATACCACTTCTCTTTACCACCATAAACCAGAAATAAAATCTAAGGTGCCTGGCTGCAACAAATATACTAGCAGAGAACATCAATAAAGACAGTAACTACCAATAATGGAGAAACATTGTATGCTAGATCTTTAAAAAGAACGAAGAGAAAACCTTTCTTGAAAGCAGCCAGAACTTATGCATGAATCTCCTCCATCTCTGAGTCTGGTTTCTTTTCATTTTTTGGTTTTTGTCCTTTCTCATTTTTTTGTGTTCTGCTCTGCTTTGCTCTGACAAGTCATCCAAGCCAGTGTTGAGAAATAGCACAGAAACCTAGCTTATACTAAGTCCTGCCACAACTTAGAAAATAATTCACTGAAAAGACCCAGATGACTAAAACTCCAAAGCACAACACGTCTTCAAATGAGCAAATCTCAACATAACAACATAATAGATATGAAAAACAATAGCAATATCACAACTCAGTCAGCAATCACATAACAAAGCATCAGAATGACAGGGAAGCAGAGGGAATCCAAAATACTGAGCTCAAAGGAACAAGGATAAGATGATTAAAGAGTTGAAAAGGGACATGTTAAACAAAGACAATGCAAATAAACAGCTAGAAAGGCTCAAAGAAGACACACATAAACAGCTAAATGAAATAAATAAGTCAACGCAAGACATAAGAAAAGGAATCCTGTGGGGGTTGGGACTGAAGTCTTGTTGATGAAAAATACAGTGCAAATCCTCTGCTTTGGAGGAGGAGATCAAGGGAAAGACAGAACATCAGGGCTTGAAGGCAAGGTACATGGAATAGGAAACAAAAAGAATGAAAAAAATATGAAAAGAATGTACAAGAGCTTCAGGTAAAAGACCCAACTTATGAATGACAGGCATATCCCAACACCATTTTTTAATGAAATAGAGGAAGCAATCCAGAAATTCATATAAAAGACCCTGAATAGCAAAAACAATCCTAAGCAGAAAGAATAGTGCTGGAGGAATTACAATACCAAAGCTGTATTATAAAGCTATAGTAATATAAACAGCTTGGTATTGATACAGGAACAGGCCTGAAGACCAATGAAACAGAACTGAAGACCCAGAAATAAACCCGCAGAATTATGCCTACTTAATCTTTGATAAAGGAGCCAAAAAAAATAGGATGGAAGAAAGATAGCCTCTTTAACAAATGGTGCTGGCAAAACTGGTTCAACACCTGCAACAGATTAAAACTAGAGCCTTATATATCACCCTGCACCAAAATCAATTCCAAATGGATCAAAGACATCAGAATAAAAACAGATACCCTGAAAACACTACAAGAAGGAGTAGCACAAACACTTGGGCTCCTTGGCACAGGATGAAACTTCCTTAATAAAGGCCCCAAAATGCAACAAATCAAAGAAAGGTTGGACAAATGGGTGCATCAAACTGCAGAGCTTCTGCATAGCAAAGGACATAGCTTGCAAGATAAAAGAAAGCCCACAAATTGGGAAAATATCTTTACTGGCCATGCAATGGACAAAGGCCTCATATCTAAAATATATGCAGAACTAAAAAAATTAAAGTCCTCCAGAACAAAACCTCAAAGAACCAACAGCCCCCTCAACAAGTGGGCTAAAGACTTAAAAAGACTTCTCTAATGAGGAAACAAGAATGGCTAAGAGACACATGAACAAGTGCTCTACATCACTGGCCAAAAAAGAAATGCAAATCAAAACAACATTGAGATTCCACCTCACCCTAGTAAGAATGTCCTTTATCAAGAAAACTAGCAATAACAAATGTTGGAGGGGATGTGGTCAAAAGGGAACCCTACTTCATTGTTGGTGGTTCAGTCACTCTGGAAAGCAGTATGGATATTCCTCAGAAGGCTAAACATAGAGCTCCCCTCTGACCCAGCAGCCCCACTTTTGGGCATCTACACAAAAGACTACAAACAAGAACACACAAAAGCCACCAGCACAACAATGTTCATCGCAGCACAATTTGTCATAGCTAAAATATGGAACCAATCCAGATGCCCTTCAGTAGACAAATGGATCAGAAAAATGTGGTACATATTCACAATGGAATTTTATGTCTCTATCAGAAAGAATGACATTGCCCCATTTGTAAGAAAAGGAAGGACTTGGAAAAAATTATACTAAGTGAAGTGAGCCAGACCCAAAGAAACATGGACTCTATGGTCTCCCTCAAAGGGAATAATTAGTACAGGTTTAGGCTAGTCACAGCAGAGGATCACAAGAGCCCAATAGCTATGCCCTTATGAATGCATAAGATGATGCTAAGTAAAATGAACTCCCAGGTTATGGAAATGAGTGTTATATCACTGTTGTAATTACTTTCAATATGCCATGTGAAACTGTAGCTTCTTTGGTTGATGATCCTCTTGTATCCCCTTCCTGTGGTTGTACTGGTGCTACCATTGTATCTCATCTGAATACACTGGATACTGTATATACAGGTATTAGAACTAGGGAAATGAAAGGGAATATCAAAATCAAGAGACAACGGATAAAAAGATAAAGGACTCCAAAAGCAATACTTACAAAACCATTTGGTGTAAACCAACTGAACAACTCATGGCGGGAGAAGGAAAGGGGGAGAGGGAGGGGAGAATGAGGGAGGAGGTAACAAATAGTACAATAAATGTACCCATGGCCTAAGGTATGAAACTGTAAAAAAATTAAAAATTAAAAAAAGAAGTTTCAGCTAAACACATTAGTAACTGTTAGTATTTCCCTAGCCTCAGATCCTCCCATTAGCCCCAGATCTTCCCATACCTAATGAGCCACTCCTATTCACTATTAAGACCTACCTACTTCCCCTTTACCCCCAGAGAGAACCTGCCACCTGGATAAGGTGCAGACGCCATGTAGCTCCCTCTCCCATGGGAACTATGGCCCCACTAATAAACCTTCTTACAAAAGTTTCTTCTCCTATTTGTGATTATCTCCACATGGTCCCTTGGGATGGCTGGGGTAGATCCTTTCAGTAACCCTTTCAATAAAGAAAATGTCCTAGCTAGGCCTCTCACGCCTATAATGCTAGTTGCTTGAGAGGCTGAGATCTGAGGATTGTAGTTCAAAGGCAGCCCATTAAGAAATCCACGAAACTCTTATCTCTAATAAACTACTCAAAAAACAAAAAGTGGCACTGTGGCTCAAGTGGTAGAGTGCTAGCCTTGAGCACAAAGAGGCTCAGGGACAGTGCCTAGACCCTGAGTTCAAGCCCCAGGACCAGCAAAAGGAAATGTCCCAAGTCATGAAAATGAAAAGACAGTGCAGATACAGGAGGCCCTTAAGGAGCCACATAAACAAGAGAAGCTCTGTAGGGCATAAGATATTTAAAATATTAAGTACAGAGAAAAAAGAAGAATATAGAAAGCTTCAAGAAAGAAATTCCAAGGTATCAGAATAACAGATCTCTTGACAAAATCCTTAAAAGCAAGAATGTTGGTTAAACATATGTAAATCAATAAGTGTAATACAGCAAATAAGCAAAATCAAAGACATGAATCATATGTTCATCTCAACTGATGCAGAAAAAGCTCTTGACAACATGCAACAGCCTTTTATTGTAAGAGCTCTATGGGAACTAGGCATAGAAGGAATGTACTTCAATGTTATACAGGAAAAAACTATAGTCAGCATCATACAAAATAGGAAAAACTAGAGGTGGAGGAATAGCTCAAGTATTAGAGCACCAGCCTTGAGTGAAAATGCTAAGCAAGAGCACAAGGACCTGAGTTGAAGTCTCAGTATCAGCACCAATAAATAAATAAACAAAATCATTTCATCTAAAATCAGGAACAAGAGGACTCCACAGCGGAACCCAGGGGAGCACGGACTGATCGAGACAGATGGCAGCGGCAACAGGAAGTTCAGGACTGCACGGCCCTGATCAGACATGAGCAGCAGGGGAACCGAGTGGGAGCCGGGGCCGCCACCACCAAATGACCGCCCAGCACCCCACCCCCGAAGGGCCAACAGCAGCACGGGACACACACACACAATCCAGGACCAGTAAGTTCCCCATTACCCCCTCCCCCAACGGGAGACCAGCTATCAGAGACCCAAACCCTACAAAGAAGCTAGATCGCCCTCCCTCCCCCTCCCCACCCTAAGGGAACAAAGAACCCCCAAATCAGGCCGCAAAAGCTCCCTTCAAACTCTGGGAGGACACAGGAGCTAGCAGGGGAGGGGCAGAGCAGCGCCAAGGCAGCAGAGGAGTATGAACCAGCCGCACCGGCCCCGCCCCCCTTCCCAACAGGGGCCCGGGGACTGGCAGGCATTGGAAGCCCCACCCGAGACACCTGGGCCTCTCGGACTTTTTCAACAAAAGCCACAGGTGCGCTGGTGAGCAATACGAGCCCAGCAGGAACACCTGGGCCTGATCACGTGCTCCCCTCTCAGCGGAGGCACAGTCAGTGGGTGCCAACACATGCCGGGGCACTTGATCCCACTGGGGCCCACACATACAGCCCCCCACAGCAAACTCGCCGGAGGGCACAAGCACACCCCAACAACCAGGGGCCCGCTCTGGTAGGCATACCCCACACAGGTGGGCAGGGGCCCCAGCGGCAGCGCCTGCTGTGGTAGGTGCATGTCGCACAGGTGGGCCGGGCCCGCCCCACCCCCGGCGGCAAGGCCTGCTCTAATAGGCACACCTGCACAAGAGGGCAGAGCCCCCCAGCGGAAGCGCCCACTCAGTTTGGTGCATTTTGCCTAAGTGGGTGGGCCGAAACTCAACAACACCAGCCTTGGAGCAATCCACACAGGAGGACGAACTGCCTGAGAGGTGAGCTCCTCTGACCAAGATACACAGTGGGGAAAAAAGAACCAAAGAAGAGAAAAGCCTCCACGCCACGCAGAATCAACGACCAGCAAACCCCCACCAGGGACACGCTAGGGTCAGCACAACACAGCGGCAGGACACTATCCCACAGAGAAAGACACAGAACCTACCCACCCCCAAGTGCAGGGAGGGTCACCACCCCAGCAACAACTGAGAAGGTCACACTCACCCATTGGGCAGCAAGGTTTAACAGCCAAACTCAAACCCAGAGCCAGGACACAAGGCTCCCACTGACAGACCAGCGGGAATCAGCACAAAGCCAAATGAGGGAAGCCACCCACAGATCTTCAGATGTGCAAATCACAAAGAAATATAACACAGTTCATCAAAGGGCAAGCCAACTTGCCAGCTCCAAAAAGCAGCACGACTGAAGAGGAGATGGAGAATAAAAAATCAGCTGAGGCTCTGTTAGCAGAAATGATGGAAAGTCTCAGAAACAAAATCAGAAAACAATTCCAGGAGTTTAGAGTAGAAGTCTGAAAGGACATCCAGGAAGCCAAGAAAGAAATGGAAGCAAAAATGGATACAATGCAAACCTCCATTAAAGAAGACCTTAACATCCTGAGAAGTGAAATGCATGAAAAAATAGATTTAAAATACAACTCTTTAAAGGAAGAAATTTCCATGATCAGAGCTGATCTGGTAACGATAAATAGCTCCCTGACATCCATAAACTCCGCAATTGAATCCACAGCACAAAGAATTGACCATATTGAATACAGAATCTCTCTCTTGGACGAAGATGCAGCCGATAAGAAACAGAAAATTACCACACTCCAGGAAATGGTAAAGCTCCAGGGCAGACTAATCCAGGAGCTAGTGGACAAAGAAAAGAGATATAATCTGCGCATAATTGGAATAGAAGAAGGTGCCGAATACCAGAGCAGAGGGCTTCAACACATTTTCAATAAAGTAATTGCAGAAAACTTCCCCAATCTCACAAGGGACCCCATCCAGGTAACCAAAACCTATAGGACACCTGGCAGGCCAGACCCCAGAAAAGCCACGCCAAGGCACATAATATTCAAGACTTCAAATTTCATGAATAAAGAGCAAATTTTGAATGCAGCCAAAGCGAAGAAAGAAATCTATTACAATGGGAAGAGGATCCGAATAACAGCAGACCTCTTCACACAAACCTACCACGTGCGAAGAGAATGGAAGAACACCATTCAAGTTCTACAGGCCAACAAGTGCCAACCTAGAATAAAATATCCAGCAAAGCTGGAGCTCATATTCGAGGGGAAAACCAGATATTTCCATAGCAAATAGCAAAGAGGATCTAAGAGAGTATGTGAATAAAAACCAGCCCTACAGCGAATTCTAAGAGGGGAATCCCACCCAACAGAAATCGTACAGGACACACAGACAGAAACAGAAAGAAACTACAATAGCCAGAGCCCAACAGAAAGAGCAGCTCACTAAAGACAAGAAAAAAAAAAAGGAAAAACAGCCCAACAAGAAAATGGAAGGAGAAAAAACACTCATATCCTTGATCTTTTTGAATATAAACGGTATAAACTCTCCAATAAAGAGGAGCAGACTGGCAGAATGGATCCACAAACAAAAAGTTGCCATCTGTTGTCTACAAGAGACCCACCATACAGCAAGGGATAAAAACAGACTCCAAATGAAAGGATGCAGCAAGATCTTCCAAGCAAATGCACCTACCAAAACGGCAGGAGTAGCCATCTTTATCTCAGACAAGCTGGACTTCTCATTAAAATCAACTAAAAAAGACAAAGAAGGTCACTACATTTTAATACAAGGAAAAATCCAGAATCAAGACATCACAGTGATAAATGTATACTCACCGAACAAAAGAGGCCCTACATACGTCAAGCAAATTCTCACAGAACTACAGAACAAGATAGACGCAAACACAATAATAGTGGGTGACTTTAATACCCCACTGTCTCCAAGAGACAGATCCAACACCCAGAGGATCAGCAAGGGAGCTGAGGACCTAAGTAACACCATATCCAAATGGATCTGACAGATCTAAACAGAATCTTCCACCTTACAGAGACCCAATACACCTTCTTCTCAGCAGCCCATGGATCATACTCCAAAATAGACCATGTCATAGCCCACACAAAGAACCTCAGCAAATACAAAAGTATTAACGTCATCCCATGCATTATATCTGACCACAGTGGATTAAAGGTAACCTTCAATAACAACGGTTACCACAGAGGCTATACACATTCTTGGAGGCAAAACCCCACACTGTTATCCAACACTTGGCCACAGACCAAATTAAAGATGAAATCAACAAATTCATAAGCCACACTGACCATGAAAATACATCACAAAGAAACCTATGGGACACAGCTAAGGCAGTACTGAGGGGCAAGATCATTGCCCTCAGCACTCACATTAAAAGAATGGAAGCAGAGCAGGTGAATAACCTCACGATGAAACTAAAACAACTGGAGAAACAAGAAATGATCGAACCTAACATAACTAGGAGGAGAGAGGTCCCAAAGGCTAAAGAAGAGATAATTTTGATTGAAAATAGAAAGACCATTCAACAAATAAATAAGACTAAAAGCTGGTTCTTTGAGAAAATAAATAAAATTGACAGACCCCTCACAAGACTTACAAAAAAAAAAGAAAAGAAGAGACTCATAAATGTAAAATCAGGGACTCCACCGGAAAAATAAAAAGTACACACGATATTCAAACAATCATAAGGAACTATTTCCACAACCTCTACTCAGCAAAAAACAATAATTTTACAGAAATGGATCAATTCTTAGAGAAGTATAAAATGCCCAAACTGAACCAAGAAGAAATAAACCAACTAAATAAACCAATAATTTACAGCAAGATACAGGGGGTAATCAAGAACCTCCCAACAAAGAAAAGCCCAGGCCCAGATGGATTCATCAACTATTTCTATAAAACCTTTAGTGAGGAACTAATACCAATACTCCTCAAACTCTTCCACAAAATAGAAACAGAGGGAGAAATCCCAAACTCATTCTATGAAGCTAATATCATACTCATTCCCAAATCAGGAAAAGACCCAACAAAAAAAGAGAACTACAGACCAATATCACTAATGAACACAGACGCAAAGCTCCTCAATAAAACATTAGCTAACAGGATCCAGAAACTGATCAAGAAAATCATACATCATGACCAAGTAGGCTTCATCCCACAGTCACAAGGATGGCTCAACATCCGTAAATCAAGCAATGTAATTCACCACATAAACAAAACTAAAATCAAGAATTACATTGTTATCTCAGTTGATGCCCAAAAAGCCTTTGACAAAATACAACCTCCATATTTATTAAAAGCTCTGGAGAGAACAGGAATAGATGGAACATTCCTCAAAACAATAAAAGCCATATACAACAGACCAACTGCTAACATCATATTAAATGGAGAGAAACTTAAATCATTCCCCCTAAACTCAGGAACAAGATAAGGATGCCCACTCTCCCCACTTCTTTTCAACATAGTGCTGGAATCCCTAGCCATAGCAATAAGGCAAGAGGAGGACATCAAAGGGATCCACATCGGCAAGGAAGAAATCAAGCTATCCCTATTCGCAGACAACATGATCTTATCTCTGAAGGACACAAAAAACTCAGTCCCCAAACTCCTTCACCTAATAAACCATTTTGGCAAAGTAGCAGCATACAAAATCAATCCACAAAAGTCAGCAGCTTTTCTATACACGAGCAATGTACAAGCAGAAAAGGAAATCATGGAAACAATTCCATTTACAGTAGCCAAAAAAAAGAATAAAGTACCTAGGGATCAACCTAACCAAGGACGTGATGGACCTACTTAATGAGAACTATAAAAATCTAATAAGGGAAATCAAAGAAGACACAAGGAGATGGAAAGACCTCCCATGCTCATGGGTAGGCAGAACCAATATAGTGAAAATGGCCATATTGCCCAAATTGTTATACAAATTCAATGCAATCCCTATCAAAATCCCAGGTACATTCTTCATTGAAATAGAGAAAGCAATCCATAAATTCATATGGAAAAGCAAAAGACCTAGAATAGCCAAAGCAATTCTAGGCAAAGAATGCAGTGCAGGAGGTATTACAATACCAAACTTCAAGCTCTACTATAGGGCCATCATAACAAAAACAGCCTGGTATTGGTATAAAAACAGACCGGAAGACCAATGGATCAGAATTGAAGATCCAGAAATAAAACCACACTCTTACAGTCAGCTGATATTTGACAAAGGAGTAAACATAGCCTCTTCAACTACTGGTGCTGGGAGAACTGGGCAGCCATATGCAGAAAACTCAAAGTAGACTCAAGCCTATCACCATGCAAGATCGACTGAAAATGGATCAAAGACCTCATATCAGACCTGAATCCTTGAAACTACTGAAGGACAGAGTAGGAAAGATGCGAGAACTTATAGGCACAGGAAGGAACTTCCTGAATATAGTCCCAGGGGCACAACAAATAGGGGAGAGACTGGACAAATGGGACTACTACAAATTAAAAAGTTTCTGCACAGCTAAGGACATAGCCACCAAAATAGAAAGACAGCCAACCATATGGGAAAGGATATTTACCAGCACAGCAACAGACAAAGGCCTAATATCTGTCATCTACAGAGAACTCAAAAAACTAAGCCCCTCCAAGCCCAATAAACCAATTAGAAAATGGGCAAAGGAGCTAAAGAGAGACTTCACAAGAGAAGAAATAAAAATGGCAAAGAAGCATATGAGGAATTGTTCAACATCCCTGGTAGTAAAGGAAATGCAAATAAAAACAACCCTGAGATACCACCTCACTCCAGTTAGAATGGCCTATACTCTGAACTCAGGTATCAATAAATGCTGGAGGGAGTGTGGGGGGGAAAAAGGAACCTTTCTCTATTGTTGGTGGGAGTGCAAATTAGTACAACCACTTTGGAGAACAGTATGGAGGTTTCTCAAAAAGCTCAATATAGACCTACCCTATGACCCAGCCATACCACTCCTAGGCATCTATCCGGAACAGCAGGCCCCAAGATATCAAAAAGACATTCGTACTTCCATGTTTATCGCTGCATAATTCACAATAGCCAAAATATGGAAACAACCCAGATGCCACTCCACAGATGAATGGATCCAAAAAATATGGCACCTAATCACAGTGGAATACTACATAGCGATTAGGAATGGTGAAATATTGTTATTCGCAGGGAAATAGTCAGAACTTGAACAAATAATGTTGAGTGAGACAAGCCTAGAACACAGAAAACAAAGGGGCATGATCTCCCTGATACATGACTGTTAACAAAGGGTGATGGAGAGACAGTAGAAACCAGGTCTGTGAAACCAAAAACTGATTGTCAAATGGCATTTCCCACAGGATTGGGGCAGCGACCCAACAGTATGTAACTAAAACCAAACAACTACTCAACATATAAAGGTCCAAAATTGACCTCTCAGTGGAATACAACAGCTCAAAAGCTATGTATGTATGTTCATATAAGACTACTGTCGACATATTGTCTAATGTTGACATTACATTTAAAGCCCTAGGTGAATTTTCTTGGGCATAGGCCACGTGGCTACTGTATATGTTCTTGGTACATTGTGTATTGTATATATGTCTACCTGACCTAGGGAAGGGAAAGAAAAACAGGGTGTAAGATATCACAAGAAATGTACACACTGCCCTACTACATAACTGTACCCTTTTTGCACAACACCTTGTCAAAAATTTTTGTTTAATTAATAAATAAATTTTAAAAAATCAGGAACAAGAAAAGAGTGTCTACTCTCTCCACTCTTATGCAAGATAAATCCTAGCCAGAGCAATAAAACAAGAGAGAGAGAAAAATTAATTTAGATTGGAAAGGAAGATGTCAAACTATCACTATTTGCAGATGATGTATTTCTAAACTTTAAAATTACCTGAAGATCTCTCTCACACACACACACACACAAAATCACTTCCTAATCCAATAAGTTCTGCTCATAATGGATAAAATGGATATAATGGATAAAAAAATCAACATAACAAAAAGTCAGTAGATTTTCAATATGCTATCAATGAATATGCTGAGAAAGAAATGAGTAAAATAATTCCATTCACAATAGCCTAAAAAATTAGATATAAACATGAATAAAGATATAAAAATCAGCCAGGTGCTGGCAGATCACACATGTAATCCAAGCTATGCAGGACGCTAAACTCTGAGGATCGCAGTTTGAAGCCTGCCTGGGAAAAAAAGTCCATGAGAGCCTTATCTCTAATTAACCACCAGGAAACCAGAAGTGACACTGTGCCTCAAAGTCGTAGAGCCCTAGACTTGAGAAAAAGAACTCAGGGACAGTGCCCAGGCCCTGAGTTCAAGCACCATAACCAACAACAACTAAAATGTAAAAATCTCTCTAGTAAAAACTATAAAGCATAAACTATAAATTGCCTTATGATGGAAAGATTTTCAATTTTCATGAGTTGAGAGAATTAATATTATGAAATTGGCTATAGTACTGAAAGCAATCTAAAGATTGAGGGCAATGGCCACCTAAATATCAAAGCTCTTCTTCACAGAAATAAAAAAAAAATTCTGTAACATAATTCATGTGGAAGCACAAAAGACCCCAGTAACCAAAGCTCTCTGAAGCACAAAAAACACTACTAAAGGCATCATAATACCAGACTTCAAATTATACTATAGAGCCCTCATAACACAAATGCCAGAATACCAGCATACAAAAGACTGAGAAATGAAATACACACAATAAAAGCTTCTTTATAATAGACTAAAGAAATCCCCTACAAAACTGGAGAAAATCTTTGCCAGCTAGACATCTAATAAAGAATTAATCACGTGTGTGTGTGTGTGTGTGTGTGTGTGTGTGTGTGTGTGTGTTATATGGAGTTCAACAACAAAACTTGCAGAGAATCAATAATATAGTCAATAAATGGGCAAATCAGCTGAACATACAATTCTCAAAGAAGCCAACAAAGACATAAAGGATTGGAATTATGGCTCAAAGAGTAAAGTGTCAGAGAAGCAAGAACAAGCAAATGAGTGGGTAAGTGAGTGAGCGAGCAAGTGAGAGAGAGCAAGTAAGAGTAAGAGAGCAAGTGAGAGTGAGAGAGAAAGAAAAAAGAGAGAGGGGGAAGGAAGGAAGGAAGGAAAGAAAGAAAGAAGCTAGAAAACACAAACTATCTGGGTTGTTTTCATCCTCACTAAATAATGCAAAATGTTTTCTCAAAGTGTTTATTTGAAATTAAACTGCTATCAAGAATACATGAAGATTTCCATAACTCCACACTCTCATCAACATGTTATTTTCAGATTTTTTATTTTTATCAAAATAGTACATACACAATGATATCTTCCTCTGATTAAATTTATATTTTTCTGTTAATAAGACCAAGCTTCTTTTTCTGTGTTTATTTCTTCTGTGGGAAGACACTGTTGAAGTACTTAACCACTATTTCAACTGGCTTTTTTCTTTTTTTTTTTTTTTTTTGCCAGTCCTGGGCCTTGGACTCAGGGCCTGAGCACTGTCCCTGGCTTCTTCCCGCTCAAGGCTAGCACTCTGCCACTTGAGCCACAGCGCCGCTTCTGGCCGTTTTCTGTATATGTGGTGCTGGGGAATCGAACCTAGGGCCTCGTGTATCCGAGGCAGGCACTCTTGCCACTAGGCTATATCCCCAGCCCCGGCTTTTTTCTTATGAATTTTTAAGAGATGATTAAGTCAAATATACTTTTTTTTGTCAGTTATGTCTTCAACTGTTTTATTCTATTCTGCAGCTTACTGTCTTCATTATCTTGGTGTATTTTATGAGCAGAAACTTTTTTGTGTACAATATAGCTTCTTTTTAATCACTTAGGATTACTGCCTCTTGTTTAAAAAAGTTTCTAAATGCAAAGGCCATAGAGATTTACTTGTTATTCACTTTTGTTGTTGTTCTAATCCTGGGGCTTGAATTTAGGGCCTGGGCTCTTTTCTTGACCTTTTATGCTCAGGCTAATGCTCTACCACTAGAGCTACACCTCTACCGCTGCCATTTTGGTGATTAATTCTAGATAAGAGTCTGGTGGACCTTTGCTGCTTGAGATAGCTTTGAGCCTTGATCCTCAGATTCCTGGATAGCTAGGATTACAAGCATGAATCTTCAGTGCCCAGCTCTTTATTGCCTTCTAAAATCCTTCCAGTTTTGCTTGTTATAAGTGAGTCAATAAACCCACATAAAATCAAATATTGGTATACTGCCATGAAAGTATTCCAATTCAATTGATTTTTTATGAATATCCAATTGATCCAGAACTATTTATTAACTACACTGATTTTGTAGTGTCAAGTGACTATAAATTCAAGATCTGTGTGTGTGTGTGTGTGTGTGTGTGTGTACTAGTGCTTAAACTCAAGACCTTATACTCATTCAACTTTCTCACTCATAACTAGTACTTTACCACTTGTCCAATGTTTTGTTGGTTAATTGAAGATAGTCTCACAGACTTTTCTGCTCAGGATGGCTTTGAACTCTAGTTCTCTGGGTCTCAGCCTCCTGAGTAGCTAGGATTACAGGCATGAGCCACTGGCTCCTGGCTCCTCTCTCTCTCTCTCTCCTTTCTTTATTTCTTTGCTTCCTTCCTTCTTTCTTTCTCTCCCTTTCTTTCTCCTTCCTTCTTTCCTTCCTTCCTTCCTTCCTTCCTTCCTTCCTTCCTTCCTTCCTTCCTTCCTTCCTTTCCTTCTTTCCTTCCTTTTTTGATGCAGGTCTTGGAGCTTGAACTCAGGGCCAGGGTGCTGCTTCTAACCTTTTATGATCAAGGCTAATGCTCTACCACTTGAACCATAGCTCTACTTCTCTCTTTTTTCATGTTTAATTGATGTTGAATCTCAGAATTTCCTGCCTGAACTAGCTTCAAACTGAGATCCTCAGATGGTGATCCTCAGGTACTGAGTAACTAGGATTACAGGCATGAGCCACCAGTGCCTATCTCTAGTCTACTTTCTTATTTAAGTTCTTTCCAGTTACAATAATATCAATTTATTAGAATGATCACAATTCCTTCTCAGATGGCCTTGAACCTCATTCCTTCCACTATTAGCTTCACAAGTATCTAAGACTAAGTTGGTGCTCAGCAACAAGAAGAATTGCAAAATTACAAACAAAGCTGAACAGATTTAGAATTAAGGTCATACATTTTCTCATAATGACTAAACACAGCTAGAAACCAATGACAAAGGGACAACAAGAAAATCTGTTAACATTGAGGAAGTTAAGCAATACTTGATCTGAGTTAAAGAGGCAGTCTAAAAGGCTATTTACAAAACACAAAGATTAAATAAAAAAGAAAACACAGCATGTCAAAATTTAGGAGGTGCAGCTAAGGAAGTTTTGAGAGGCAAACTTATAACATTGAATACTTAAAGGAGAAAAGATTTCAATCAGACATCTAAGTGTTTACCTCAAAACACACACAAACATATACACACTCAAACACACTAATAAGAAAAATAAAGCAAAGCAAGCCAAATGAAAGATACAGTACAGACAAGACCAGAAACCAATTAAGTCTAAAACAGGAAAACAATAGAACATTTAAATTAAATAAAACTCAGTTCTTTAAAAATTGAGTAATATTGTTAAGGTCCTCTCAAGAATGATAATATAAAAGGAAGAATATTAGGAATAAAACATTAGACATCACAATAGATATGCATCCCTTAATAAAAAAAAGAATGACAATTTAGAAGAAATGAAAATGACCAACTATGAAAACAGTCAATATGAAAAGCATACCTTGTATTGTCTTATAACTCTTCCAGAAATTAAATTTATAATTAAGAAGTATCTATACCCACTTTCACTGGAGAGTTGTGTCAAATATCCAAAGAAATAATGTCAGTTTTTCAGCTTATCCCAAGAAAATTGAAAAGGAGAGGAAATGGCACTTGTAAGTGCTTTATAAAGACAATATTATACTGATGAGAAAACCAGTTAAAGACAATACAAAAAAGAAAACTAGGGGTGTGGATTTAGCCAAGTGGAAGAGATTTGCCTGGCAAGTGCCAGATCCTGAGTTTGATCCTCAGGTATTATAAATAAATCAACAACAAAACCCCTGAAGATCTATATCACTCATGAACATAGGTTCACAAATTCTCAACAGATTGACTCCCAGTGATGTGGAACAGTAAACCAGCAACAGTAAACCACAGCCCAGGAGGAATTGTTAGGTATGCACAATTTATTTAATATTTGAAAATCAAGTCCAGCACTGCATGGTACACTATTAATTCTAGCTACTCAGGAGGGTGAGGCAGAATTGTTGAATTCCAGGCCAAGCCATCCTAGACTACAGAGGTAACATGAGACCCTGGATTAAAGGAGAAGGGGGGAAGGGACAAAAAGGCAATAATAATGAACTAAATAATGAAAATCAATCACTGAAATCCCTTATATCAACAGGATAATAAAAATATCATATATCAATTGGTGCAGAAAAAAAGTGTTGTTGTTTGTTAAAAATTCAATACCTACCTACCTTCTTTCAGTGTACCAGGAATATAGAGAAATTTTCCTCACCTTTACTAATAGCTTGCACAAAATACCTACTGCTGATGATTAATGGTGAAAGACTGAATGTATTTTTCCCTGAGTGAGAAGAAGACTTGAAGATGGACACAAAGAGTCATCAAAGAGGGCTGGGAAGGTGCTTAGTGGTACAGTGCTTGCCTGGCATGCATAAAGCCCTGGGTTTGATTACTCAGTTTCACATACACAAAAAGAGCTAGAAGTGGCGCTGTGGCTCAAGTGGTAGAGTGCTAGCCTTGGACAAAAGAAGCTCAGGGACAGTGCCCAGGCCCTGAGTTCAAGCCCCAGGACTGGCCAAAAAAAAAAAAAAAGTAGAAAAAAGATACATCAAAGAGTGACTTTGGAGTGCTAAAGGATTCGTCCACTATAATAAAAACCAAAAAGAAATAAGGTGTAAGGATTGAAAGCTGTTTCCATTTACAGAAAGATGACTATGTTGAAATTCTCATACATACAAACCTAACAAATTAATACAGTGAGCAAACAGGAGACAAGGCCAACAGACAAAGCTTAGTCACAATTTTGTATATTAAAAACAAACATACAGAAACTGATATTTTATTTTATATTACTTTTTTGTGTCAGTCATGGAGCTTGAATTCCTGGCCTGAGCACTGTACCTGAACTCTTTTTGCTGAAGGTTAGCACTCTATCACTTTGAGCCACAGCTCCACTTCCAGTTTTTGAGTGGTTAATTGGAGATAAGAGTCTCATGGACATTCCTGCCTGGGCTGAATCCTCAGTTCTTAGCCTACTGAGTAACTAGCATTACAGACATGAGCCATCTGCTCCCAGCCAGAAACTGAAATTTTAAAACATTATCTATTCTTGACAAAATATACAAATTTGAAAGATATCAAAGAAGTTTCAAATAACTTGGAGAGACATTCTAGGCTCACGGACATAAAGTGTCAAGTGTTACTAAAGTGTCAAGTATTACTAAATTGTTACTAAAGTGTTACTAAATTGAGCTATAGGTTCAACAGGATTCCTACCAAAATCCTGCAACATTTTTTGTAGATGTAAGCAAGACTATTCTAAAATGGAATGGAAAGAAAATGAATAATTGATAAATCAATATTGAAAGGAAAAAATAAAGTGGAGTCATCAGTACGTCTAATTTGAAAATTTACATTGCTACAGCATTCAAATCTATTGGCAGAGGGAGAGAAAGGAAATAGAGAACCAAAAATAGGCTCAAACAAGAATAGCCACTGATTTTTGAAAAAGATACAAAATCAGTTGAATGAAGGAAAACAATCTTTAACAAAAGGTACAGGAGCAATAGGATATCCCAGTGAAAAAGTTTGAAGAACTTGGCCTTAACTTCACCTTTAGTTAAACATTAACTCAAGCCAGGTGCTGGTGGCTCATGCCTGTAATAATCCTAGCTACTCAGGAGGCTGAGATCTGAGGATCACAGTTTAAAGCCAGTCAAGGCAGGAAAGTCTGTGAGTTTATCTCTAATAAATGACTCAGGAAAAGCTGGAAGTGGCACTATGGCTCAAGTGGTAGGGCGCTGTTCTTTATAAAATAAATTAATCTATTGTCAAAGTGATGTACAGAGCGGTTACAGTTTCATACGTAAGGCAGTCAGTACATTTCTTATCCAACTTGTTACCTCCTCCCTCATATTTCTCCCATTTCCCCCCTCCCCATTTCCATCCCCCCACCATGAGTTGTACAGTGGGTTTACATCATATAGTTTTGTAAGTATTGCTGTTGCACTGGTTCCTTTTTTATCCTTTTTTTTTTTTTTTTTTTTTTTGCCAGTGCTGGGGCTTGGACTCAGGGCCTGGGCACTGTCGCATGTCTTCTGTTTGCTCAAGGCTAGCACTCTACCACTTGAGCCACAGCGCCACTTCTGGCTTTTTTCTATATATGTGGTGCTGAGGAATCGAACCCAGGGCTTTGTGCATGCTAGGCAAGCACTCTCCTGCTAAGCCACATTCCCAGCCCTCTTTTATCCTTTGTCTCTCCATTTTGATGTTTCTTTTCCCTTTCCTAGTTCCAATGAAGATATATACAATGCCCAGGGTACTGAAATCAGTAACAGTGACATCAGGGGTAAAACCATGGGGAAAAAAGACAAAAGAAAAAGACAATTTCACATGGAATGTTGACAATAACAATGACAATGTAAACCATTTGTTTCCATAACTTGGAGTTCATTTCACTTAGCATCATTTTGTGTGTTTATATGTACAGAGCAATTGAGCTATTGTGATCTTCTGCTTGGACTATCCTAGATGTGTACTAATTATTCCCAATGAGGGAAACCATAGAGTCTATGTTTCTTTGGTTCTGGCTCACTTAATTTAGTATGACTTTTTCCAAGTCCTTCCATTTCCTTACAAATGGGGCAATGTCATTTTTTTTGATAGAGGCATAGAATTCCACTGTGTGTATGTACCATATTTTCCTGATCCACTCATCAGCTGAGTGGCATCTGGGGTAGTTCCATATTTTAGCGATGGCAAATTGCACTGTGATGAACATAGTTGTGCTGGTAGCTCTAATGTTGTCTTGCTTGTAATCTTTTGGGTAGATACCCAAAAGTGGGGCTGCTGGGTCATAGGGAGTTTATGTTTAGCCTTTTGAGGAACCTCCATACTGCTTTCCAGAGTGGTTGAACAAGTTTACACGACTACCAACAGTGTGATAGGGTTCCCTTTTGGCCACATCCCCACCAGCATCTGTTGTTATTTGTTTTCTTAATAAAGGACATTCTTATTGGGGTGAGGTGGAATCTTGGTGTTGTTTTGATTTGCATTTCTGTTATGGCCAGTGATGTAGAGTACTTCTTCATGTGTCTCTTGGCCATTCTCATTTCCTCTTCAGAGAAGTCTCTTTTTAGGTCTTTAGCCCATTTGTTAAGGGGGCAGTTGATTCTTTGAGAATTTGTTTTGGGGTAATTTAGTTTTTTGAATTCTATGTATATTTTAGATATGAGGCCTTTGTCTGTTTTATGGCTAGTGAAGATCTCCCAAACTGTGGGCTTTCTATTTATCTTGAAAGCTATATCCTTTGCTGTGCAGAAGATCTGCAGTTTGATGCAGTCCCATTTGTCCAACCTTTCTTTGATTTGTTGTGTTTCTGGGACTTTATTAACAAAGTTTCATCTGTGCCAAGGGGCCCAAGTGTTTCTCCTATTCCTTCCTGCAATGTTTTCAGGGTATCTGATTTTACTTTGAGGTCTTTGATCCATTTGGAATTGATTCTGGTGCAGGGTGATACATAAGGATCTAGGTTTCATTTGTTACAGGTGTTGAGCCAATTTTGCCAGCAGCATTTGTTGGAGAGGCTCTTTTTCTTCCATTCTATTTGTTTTTAGCTCTTTTATCAAAGATTAAGTAGCCATAGGCCCGCGGGTTCATTTCTGGGTCTTTAGTTCTATTCCATCGTTCCTTAGGCCTGTTCCTGTGCCAATACCAAGCTGTTTTTTAAATTACTATAGCTTTGTAATAGGGTTTGGAGCTTGGTATTGAAATTCCTCCAGCACTGTTCTTTCTGTTTAGGATTGTTTTTGCTATTCAGGGTCTTTTATTGTTCATATGAATTTTTGGATTGCTTCCTCTGTTTCATTAAAGAATGGTGTTGAGATATTGCTGGGTATTGCATTGAATTTGTAGATAGCCTTTGGCAGTATTGCCATTTTCACGATGTTAATCCTCCAGTACAGGAGTATGGGAGGTTTTTCCATTTCCTTAGTTCTGCTTTAATTTCCCTTTTCAGGTTTTTTTAAGTTTTCATCTTAAAGGTCTTTCACCTCTTTGGTTAAGGTTATTCCTAAGTATTTTATATATTTTTGAGGCTACTGCAAAAGGAGTTGCTTTCCTGATTTTAGCCTCACTCTTTGCATTGATTTTTGAGAGTTTATTTTATATCCTGCTACTTTGCCAGTTTGGGCTCAGTTCAAGTAACCTGGGAGTAGAGTCTATGGGGTTCTTTAAATATAGGATCATGTCATCTGCAGAGAGAGAAAGAGAGAGAGAGAGAGGGAGAGAGAGAGAGAGAGAGCTTAACTTTATCTTTCCCTATTTGGATCCCCTTTATATTTGCCTCTTGCCTTATTGCTCTGACTTGGAATTCTAGTACTATATTGAAAAGGAGTGGAGATAGTGGACATCCTTGTCTTGCTCCTGATTTTAAAGAAAATGGCTTTAACTTTTTGCCATTAAGTATAATGCTAGCTGTAGGTTTGTCATAGACAGTCTTTATTATATTCAGGAATGTTCCCTGAAATCCTAGTTTCTCCAGAGCTTTCATCATAAATGGGTGCTGGATTTTGTCAAATGCTGAGTCTAAAGAAATAATCATGTGATTCTTGACCTTGCTCCTATTGATGTGGTGCATTGCATTAATTGACTTGCGTATATTGAACCAGCTTTGCATCCCTGGAATGAATCTGGTTTGGTCATAGTGTATAATTTTTTTGATGACTTGTTGAAGTCAATTGGCCAGAATTTTGTTGAGAAGTTTTGCATTGATGTCCATCAAAGAAATGGGTCTAAAGTTCTCTTTCTTTGATGAGTCCTTGTCTGGTTTTGGGATAAGGGCTATACTGGCATCATAGAATGTGTTTAGTAGGGAACTTAGAGCACTATTCTTGAGCACAAACAAGGATAGTGCCCAGGCCCAGAGTTCAAGCCAGAAGACTGGCTCCCAAGAAAGTTAACTCAAATGGATCATGCATTAAATGTAAATACTGGACTATATGCCTTCTCAGGAGAAAGTAGGGGAAATCTTTGGGATTTGGGGTTAGGCAAAGAAATCTTAATACCAAAAGCAATGCCAAAAGACACAATCCATGTTTATTTCTTTTTCCAAAATAAAAACTTGATTTGTGGGCTGGGAA
Source organism: Perognathus longimembris pacificus (assembly GCF_023159225.1). NCBI lineage: Eukaryota > Metazoa > Chordata > Mammalia > Rodentia > Heteromyidae > Perognathus > Perognathus longimembris. The sequence continues at coordinate 142,304,338 of NC_063162.1, forward strand.
TATGGCCTAGTGGTAAAGTGCTCATCTCGTATACAGGAAGCCCTGGGTTCCGATTCCTTAGCACCACATATATAGAAAAAAAAAAGCCAGAAGTGGCGCTGTGGCTCAAGTGGTAGAGTGCTAGCCTTGAGCAAAAAGAAGCCAGGAACAGTGCTCAGGCCCTGAGTTCAAGCCCCAGGACTGACAACAAAAAACAAAACTAAACAAAAAACTTGATTTGTATAGTATATTTAGTTAAATTTAAAATTGGAACTCCTATATATTTTCTTCTTCTTCTGAAGGGGGAAGTAGTTCTCCTTCACCACCTAAGTTCTTCTTTTTTCTGTTTGTGTTATTTGTTGTTTTTGTGCTTATACTGTGCTTATAATTGAACTCAGAACCTCATACACCCTTACTTGGCTTATCTCACTTAAGGCTTGTGTTCTACAACTTAAGCCATACATCCACTTCCAGCTTTTTGCTGGTTAGTTGAAGATAAGAGTCTAGATTTTTTTTGCTGACCCAGGCTTCAAATTGCCACCCCCAAATCTCCACCTCCTGAGTAGCTAGTATTGCAGTCGTGATGCTCAGCCCTCCTTAGTTCTTATGTGGTCCCCATGGCGAAAACTAGGATCTCAATGAAAGAGCTGATGAACAGTTAAAAAAAAGAAAAAGAAAAAAAAAGTTCTTTTCAATGTACATGTATGTCAAAATCTTTGACATCTAAGGAAAAGTAACAAGCATCTAAAGAAATAACCAAAGCATTTGTACTTTTTAGACAAAGAAAATAAATTTGGGCCTGGCACCAGTGGCTTATACCTATAATCTTCAAGAGGCTGAGATCTGAGGATCGTAGTTCAAAGGCAGCCCAGGCAGTAAAGTCCATGAGACTCTTATCTCCAATTAATCCCCAGAAAACCAGAAGTGGCCCTGTGGCTCAAAATGGTAGAGTACTAGCCTTGAGCAAATGAGCTCAGGATAGCACCCAGGCCCTGAGTTCAAGCCCCATGGTGACAAAAAAAAAATGGGGGGAAAATGATAAGACAAATGCTAACTAGATTAGAGTAGGAAATTCTAGGGACATTTCTTGGAAAGGTATGGACTAAGAGAGATGTCCAAGCTGCTGGGTGATAACGAATTAATCAAAGAATTTGTTCACATTCCTTGCAGCTCTACTTCCTAAGTTTCTGGTGCTCAAGGCTGTTTCTCAGTCCTGGTATGTGAAGGTCACTCCTCCCCCCAAAATCTTTACAGCTAGCTGCACAGAGCATTAGAGGAACAGACAGACCCTTTCTAAGTTCTAGTTCCTCAAATGACTTCCTCTCTAAATAAATATACTAATTCTGAGTGGGTTAAGAAGATACATCCTCAGTCCTTCAGCCGCCTCAGGAAAATTCATCTTCTCCTCAATTTAACATTATCCCCACTTGACCTCTAAATGTCCTTGATGCAATCAATATAATTGAAAACTTTCTCTCCCAGACATCCTAAAGGGCAGGTGAATGTACTGTGTAGTTTGGTTTGAGGTGGAAATCTAATTATGGCCAGTTCAAGCTTTTTCATACCAATTTCTTTTTTACAGTCTCATTATCAAAAAAGAATTCATCTCAGAGAAAAAAAATCTTCGCCTTTGTGCAAACTAAGCACTTCTGTTGATTTCCTTCTGTTGAATTTTAAAAATTCGTGGAAATAAATTGAGTTATCATTCTGGTCCTTTAAAGAAGTCTTTTATGTAAACAAGCAATATATTACAATTTAAATCTGTGTGAAAAATGAACAAAATATGAACTGAACAACCCTAATAACTGAGACATCAACTCAGTAAGCAGGGGTAGTCATGTCCATCATTTAGATTCTTTGTGATGCAAATGAGGAAATGATCTATTTTAGTCAGCCCCTTAACAGTCTGAAGGGTTGCAAATAACTTTGCCAGCCTATCTATTCCCATGTTTGTCTAAATATCTTGGCAAATAGGCCACAAAGAGTCAGGCATGGTATTTATATTGTATGTACCCAGTACAAACTCTCTCCATCCCAACATAGCACTCCTGTTTGTGTGTGTGTGTGTGTGTGTGTGTGTGTGTGTGTGTGTGTGTAACCTAAGAAAACGTTGTAAGTGGTTGACAAGAATATTATGTTTCTGGGGCCCTTTGAACTCAGTTTTCAGTGGTCAATGTTAGATCTGCCCAGGAGAACAACCCCTCCCCCTTCTTCTTCACCTATCTGAAACCAGTAATCACCTGACTGTCAATCTCCTGACTGTGAGTCAGCAAAGGAGGACACTCTGAGGCCACTTCCTCATCTGCTGAGGTCATTTCCTGAACTTCCCTAGTCATGCCTACCTTGGGCAGTGAGAGGTTCCCCAGGCTCTGAGATCACTTCCATATCTGCTGTGGTCACACCTCCTAGCCTTTCCCTATATAATCCCACTCAACCAAAGTCCCTCCTCCTTCCTTCCTCTTTTTTCTTCTCTCTTGGTATGCCTCCATATCTTGTAGGCTTGCAGTTTGCTCTCCCCACAATAAACTCCTTTCTGCCTGAATCATATGGTGGGTTTCCTTTCCTGTGAACCTTATTACTTATATTATTGGTAGACTCTTTCTCCCCAAATATATAATTGTGGAAACCAGGTGAAAGATGTAAGGGAACCCCCTTTTTTGAGTCCCTAGAAACAGCAGGCTCAGACAAAGTAGTGGGCCTGGGGAGGAGCAAACCTAAGCCAAATAACAGGAGCCCAAAGCAGCTTGGACTAGGCAAAAGAAAGGAATGATCAAGACCACTCAGTTTAGGGGAAGTTCCAAGAAGAGAAAGATTTAAGGCTAATTAAGACCAGTCACACCCAGAACCAGGAATTGTGTTGCTTTGATTGCTTTGTTTACTGGAGTTTGCTGGAATTGTAATCACTAACAACAATTCTGCTTCTATATGTCTGCTTGCCTGCTTTGCCTAACTTTCCCGACCACCTGCATGTGGTACACGTGATTCTTATCCCCATGACCACCTGTGTGTGGTACATGTGATGACTGCCTTTAAAAGCCCAGCCCTATTTGGCCCCTGTGCTGTTTGTCACCATCCCAGTGATGGTGAGCAGACACTGCACAGCTGAATAAAGACTCCTAGCCAATCAACTAAGTGCTGGTGACTACTATTGTGGGTTCGAGGCCCACCTGGGTATCCGGTATGGAACAATAATTATGTAATTAAACTTTTTAAATCCAAGAAGAGTTTCCTGTACATTTATCCATTTTAAATGTTATCTTTCTATAGTAAGTTTAGTCACTATAATATGAAAAAATACTTTTAGTAGGGTGCCGGTGATTCACACCTACAATCCCAGACACTCAGGAGGCAGAGATCTGAGAATCCAAGTTCAAAGCTTGCTGGGCAGAAAACCCACAAGACTCTTATCTCCAATTAACCAACAAAAAAGCTAGAAGTGGAAGTATGGGTCAAGTGGCAGAGCCACCAGCTTTGAGGGAAAAAGCTAAGGAAAAGTGTGAGGTACTGAGTTCAAGCCACATACTGGAACAAATACATAAACACATACTTATGCATATATATTTATATTTTAAGCTCATAATTAAGTGTAAGTGATATAGCAAAAGCTGTTCATGTTTAATGTATACAACTCAATGAATCATACAAATCTATGAATGTATAACCAAAATCCATCATGTAATGTTCAGCAAAAGGAGACTACCACATGGCTCAGGCAGAAAAGAGTTTATTGGGAGGAAAGCAAACTGCCAGCCCACAGAAGATGGAGGCATTCCAAGAGAGAAGAGAAAAGAGGGAGGAAGGGGAGGGAAGAAGTAGGAGGGACTTGTGGTTGAATGGGATTATATAGGGAAAGGCAAGGAGGTGTAATCACAGTGTATGTGAAAGTGATCTCAGAGCCTGGGGGCTCATAAAGGAGGAGTGACTGGGAAAGTTCAGGAAGTTACCTCAGTGGATGAGGAAGTGACCTCAGTCTGGGGTCCTTTGCTGACTCACAGTCAGGTGATTGATAGTCAGGTGATCGCTAGTTTCAAGCAGATGATTTCTGGTAAGGCTACTTGCTGTCTTTCATGAAGAGGAAGGGGGAGGGAGCTGTTCTCCAGGGCAGACCTAACTAACACATACCATGAACCTTCCTATCCTCTCCAAAAGCTTCCTCCTGCATTTTCAATTTATTAAGTTATTTTATGATAATAATTATTACTGGAAGTGCTGAGATTTGAACTCAGTGTTTCACACTTGCTAAGTAAGAGCTCTAACACTTGGGCCACAACCCAGTTTGGGGTTTTGGTTTTTTTCTTTTTCTTTTGCTCTAGTCATTTTTCAGATAGGGCCTTAAGGCTATGAGAGCCTCAGCTCCAACTGGGTGACGAGTTCTTCATATAAAAGAGAAATTATATCCTGGAAACTTGTTAAAAATGACAATGTAGCTTTTATTTGAGTTGTTGGGGATGTGGGAATTCCATATACATCTTAGTTCAGCTCCAAATAGTGCAATAACGGCTGGGAACTTAGAGCCATGGAACAGAGGGAAATGGTCAGTGAAGAAACACAGGAACAGAAGGCTGAGTACACATCATGGGGGGGATGGGGAGGGCAGGGAATAATCTTGTTAAACTGGCCTAACAAGATTCCTCCTGAGGGCTGGCCCAGGACTTAAGGCTTCTTGGTGGAAGAACAAGGAATTTTGATCAGATATCAAGGGTGGGCAGCATTTCCATGAAACTGCTTTGATAGGATTCTTGATAAAACTGGGCGCAGGTGGCCTAGGACTTACAGGGGCAAAGTCAAGGCCTTACCAAGAAGGGAGCTCAAAGAAATCTGGACTAAACTTTTGAAGCTAAAGGAAAAATTAAAATATCCTGTTCTGAATCTCCAAGTTGACCCTCCTCTCTCTGTTTCTCAACTCTTCCCTCTTCTGTGTAACCAAAATTTGGTCTTAAATGACATTTTGTTGTTATACTTATCAGCAATATAGAAAAAAAATCATACTTGGTGAATGTTGATCAAATAAAAACATGTATCACTCAGATTGAGAATCACAACACGGGCTTGGCTCCAGTGACTCATGCCTATAATCCTAGTGGCTATGGAGGATAATAGCTGAGGAACACAGTTTAAAGCCAGCCCTGGCAGAAAAACCCAAGACACTCCTCAACTAACCACCAAAAAGTCAAAAATAAAGCTGTAGCTCAATTGGTGGAGCACCAGCCTTGAGCACAAAAGCTAAAGAGACAGTGCCCATTCCCTGAGTTCAAGCTCCAGTACTAGCTAGCACAAGAAAAAGAAAGAAAAAAGTCTTTCCTGTGTTGGCTAGCTTTGAACCTCAGATCTTGAACTCCAGAGTAGCTAGGTACAGGCACCCAGATAAAATACCTAATTTTAAAGTGTGCTAAGCTAAAAAATAGCCCAAAGGTATGTGGAAAGGTACTCAACTTACTAATTGAACCACAGGATTGTGCTACTGTTAAGCCCAAGTTGCAAGACAACCACCAAGAAGACCATCGAGAGCCAGATGTTCCGAAATGCAAAACCAAGGCTTTATTCAGGCGGGCTGCAGCTCGGGCCTCATCCTACACTCCGACGCAGTGGAGGTTAGGAGGAAGGCCCCGAGCTGAAATTTCACAGGGCTTATAAAGGCAAAAAACCACCAAGTTACAGCAATCAGGTGTTCACACAAGATTAGGATATGGGTACAAATCTGATTGGCTCAGGGCTAGAGACATTCCAGGGCAGTTACAGTTAAGCATTTTCAGGTGGTTAGGGTTAAGCAGGGAGTTTCCTGACCAGCTGGGCCCTAATAAGCTTGTTCTGCTAGCCGGGATAATTGGTGGCCTGGGTTATTCATAAAACTATGAACAGTCAACAAAATGGCTACTGCCTCAAAAATGGGGTTTACTTCAATGCTACACTAATTACTGGGAAAATACAAATTTAAACTATAACAAGATATCAGTGTCAACCCTGTTAGGATGATGGGTATTACCCAAAAGATAAGAGGCCAAGTTCAATGGCACATTCTTGTAAACCCAACACTTGGGACACAGGCTGTTAAAAGATTACACAGCAAGATGGGGGGGGGGAGGAAGGAAAAAGAGGAGGAGAGGAGGAAGAAGAGGAAGAAGAAGAAAGAAGAGGAAGATGAAGAAGGAGAAGAATGAGGAGGAGGAGGAAGAGGAGGAGGAGGGGAAGAGAAGAAGTAGCACAGCAACAGCAAGGTAAGTATCAGTGAAGACATTGGAAAAGAGAACAATGTTTTGATGGGAATGAAAACTGACATTGTTATATGGAAAACAGAACAGAACTTTCTCAAAAAATGAAAAGTACAACTCCAGTATGATTCATCAATCCCACCTCTGAGTACATATTTAAAGGAAAAGAAAGCAGTGTCTCAAAGAAGTTTCTACATGCCATTGTTCATCATGGTATTATTCACAATAACTGAAATCTGAAAGCAAGCCAAATGTCCATTGATTGGTGAATGGATAAAGATATTGAGACATATATTAACAATGGACTATTATTTAGCCATAAAAAGAAGGAAATCCTGACTCTGGCACAACTTAGATAATCCTTATAGGCATTATGCTAAGCAAAATAAAGCAGACAGAAAAACAAATACTGAATGATTTCATTGATCTGTGGAATGTAAAAATTCAAACTCAGAAACAGAGTTGATGAGTTGTTATCAGAAGATGAGGGAAGGGGCATGCAGAGAAGTTCAAAAGGTATAAGGTGTCAGTAATAAGACAAATAAATTCTGGAAATCCAATGTCCAATATAGTAACTATAGTTAACAATGCTGTATTGGTTGAATATTTGAAATTTGTAGTGTAGAACTCCAATGTTCTCATCACAAGAGAAAAAGTATCTATATAAGGTGGTGGGTGTTTAACTAATTTGATTGTACTAGTCATTTCACCATATATACATGCCAAATTATTTCATAGTAAATCTTAATTATATTTTCGAACTATACATCAATAAATATGATAAAAATATACAGGAAGAAGGGAGGAAGGGAGGGAGGAGAGGAAGGAAGAAGGAAGAGAGGGAGGGAGGGGAGGAAGGAAGGAAGGAAAAAAGGAAGGAAGGAAGGAAGGAAGGGAGGGAGGGAGGAAGGAAAGATTGCCATTAACTGTTCAATCAAGGGAATGAACAGTTGAACACATCAACACAAGATTAAATTAAATTTTCTTTTTTTTTCTTTATTTTATTTCTTTCTTTATTTATTTTTGGCCAGTCCTGGGCCTTGGACTCAGGGCCTTAGCACTGTCCCTGGCTTCCTTTTGCTCAAGGCTAGCACTCTGCCACTTGAGCCACAGCGCCACTTCTGGCCGTTTTCTGTATATGTGGTGCTGGGGAATTGAACCCAGGGCCTCATGTATATGAGGCAAACTCTCTTGCCACTAGGCCATATCCCCAGCCCCTCTTTTTTTTTTTTTTTTTCACAAAAATCCATCAATGTTTTAATTTTTTTGTCCATGCCTTCTTGTTGATATTTTCCCCTGGTAATAATAACAGATACATTCTGCCACTAACATAATAGTTTAAGGGCTGTTTCAATTAGATAAAATTGAATATAGATGTACTCAAATAATTACATTGGTTTCTAATTATATGAACTGTTTTGCAGTAATGCATATCTTGAGTTTCTGAATTGATTTCTGCCCTTGTTATAACGAAATCAAGTAGTCCATTACCAAGTGCTAGCTTGAATCCTAAAAATCCACTCATGGTTCACTGCCCTTCTTAAATTAATATGAGCTTCTATTTTGGTTGATAATATCTAGAAACAATATTTATTCCCATAAGCTACAAATACATTTCAAGAGCTTATAACCTACCAATTGGAACAATAACCAAAATGATAACTAAAATCTGTGTTTTTTAAGGATTCCTAAAAAACACTAAGAGCTTATAATCTACCAATTGGAATAATAACAAAAATGATAACTAGAGAAAAAGCTAGAAATGGAGAGGAAGATGGCACCGCCACAGTAGGGAGGCACCCCAACTCGCCCCAACTGAATAGCGAGCTGGGTACTCCAGCACCCAACACCCCATCAAGAACCCAGCAAAACCAGCAGCCAGAAGCAGGGGAGAAACACAGGAAACAAAAAGGAGCAAAAAAGAAGAGCTTATAACCTGCATGGAGCCGGAGAATCTCCGGGGTACCCTCCCCCACCAGCCAAACCTGGCCCGAACAAGGCCAGGCTGGGAAAGAGGACCCAGCGAACGGCAGACTGACTGCTGAAAACCCACACCGGGAGCACAGAGTCCAGACAGCGGGACTCCAGGGACCCCAGGGAGAGTGCAGACCAAGACGCATGGTGGCAATGGGATGTTTGGGACCCCACGGCCGGGATCGAACGTGAGTGGAGGGGAAACCGAGCGGTGCAGAAGGGGAGAGCTGGGGCTGCCAACACAACCTTTAGCCACACCCCAGCACTCCACCCCCAAAGAACCAACGGTAGCGCAGGACACACACATAATCCAGGACCAGTGAGTCCCCCATTACCCCCTCCACCAATGGGAGACCAGATGTCAGAGACCCAAACACTACAAAGAAGCTAGAACTCCCTCTCTCCCCATCCCCACCCCGAGGGAACAGAGAACCCCCAAATCAGGGGGCAAGATCGCATCAGGCTCTGGGAAAACACAGGAGTTAGCAGGGGAAGGGCGGAGCAGCACCAAGGCAGCAGAGGAGCCGGAATCGGCCGCACCGGCCCTGCCCTCTTCCCAACAGGGGCCCAGGGATCGCAGGCATTGCAAGCCCTACCTGAGACGCCTGGGCCTCGCAGACACTTGATTCCACTGGGACCCACACATACCGCCCCCCACAGCGGACTTGCAGGAGGGTGCAAGCACACCCCAACAACCCGGGGCTCACTCTGGTAGGTGTACCCCGCACAGATGGGCGTGACCCCCGGAGACAGCACCTGTTCTGGTAGGTGGGCCCGCACAGGAGGGCAGAGCTCTCCAGTGGCCGAGCCCACTTAGTTTGGCGTATTTTGCACAAGTGGGTAGGCCGCCCCTCAACAACCGGCCCCGGAGCAGTCCACACAGGAGGGCAAACCACCTGAGAGGTGAGCTCCTCTGACCAAGATACAGAGTGGAAAAAAGAACCAAAGAAAAGAAAAGACTCCAAGCCACGCTGAATCAGCGACCAGCAAACCCCCAGCAGGGGCATGCTAGGGTCAGCACAGCACAGCGGCAGGACACTGTCCCGCAGAGAAAGACACAGAACCTACCCACCCCCAAGTGCAGGGAGGATGACCACCCCAGCAACAACCGAAAAGGTCACGCTCACCCATTGGACAGCAAAGTTCAACAAGCAGACCCAAACCCAGAGCCAGGACACCAGGACACAAGGCTCCCACTGACAGACCAGCGGGAACCAGCACAAAGCCAAATGAGGGAAGCCACCCACAGATCTCCAGATGCGCAAATCACAAAGAATTATAACACAGTTCATCAAAGGGCAAGCCAACTTGCCAGCTCCAAAAAGCACCACGACTGAAGAGGAGATGGAGAATAAAAAAATCAACTGAGGCCATGTTAACAGAAATGATGGAAAGCTTCAGAAACGAAATCAGAAAACAATTCCAGGAGTTTAGAGTGGAAGTCTGAAAGGACATCCAGGAAGCCAAGAAAGAAATGGAAGCAAAAATGGATACAATACAAACCTCCTTTAAAGAAGACCTTAACATCCTGAGAATTGAAATGCATGAAAAAATAGATTTAAAATACAACTCATTAAAGGAAGAAATTTCCACGATCAGAGCTGATCTGGCAACCATAAATAGCTCTCTGACATCCATAAACTCCGCAATTGAATCCACAGCACGAAGAATTGACCATATGGAATCCAGAATCTCTCTCTTGGAATATGATGCAGCTGATAAGAAACAGAAAATTACCACACTCCAAGAAATTGTGAAGCTTCAGGACAGACTAATGCAGGAGCTAGTGGACAAAGACAAGAGATATAATCTGTGCATAATTGAATAGAAGAAGGAGCCGAATACCAGAGCAGAGGGCTTCAACATATCTTCAATAAAGTGATTGCAGAAAACTTCCTCAATCTCACAAGGGACCCCATCCAGGTAACCGAAGCCTATAGGACACCCAGCAGGCCAGACCCCAGAAAAGCCACGCCAAGGCACATAATATTCAAGACTTCAGATCTCAAGAATAAAGAGCAAATTTTGAATGCAGCCAAAGCGAAGAAAGAATTCTATTACAATGGGAAGAGGATCCGAATAACAGCAGACCTCTCCACACAAACCTACCACGAGCGAAGAGAATGGAACAATACCATCCAAGTTCTACAGGCCAACAACTGCCAACCTAGGATAAAATATCCAGCGAAGTTGGAGTTCACATTCAAGGGGAAAACCAGATCTTTCCATAGCAAAGAGGATCTAAAAGAGTATGTGAACAAAAAACCAGCCCTACAGTGAATTCTAAGAGGGGAATCCCACCCAACAGAAATCGTACAGGACACACAGACAGAAACAGAAAGAAACTACAATAGCCAGAGCCCAACAGAAAGAGCAGCTCACTAAAGACAAGAAAAAAAAAAAAAAAAAGGAAAAACAGCCCAACAAGAAAATGGAAGGAGGGGAGAAAGATGGTGCTAACAGAGTAGGGAGGCACACCGACTCGCTCCAACTGAATAGCGAACTGGGAACTCCAACACCCAACACCCCATCAAGAACCCAGCAAAACCAGCAGCCAGAAGCAGTGGAGAAACGCAGGAAAACAAAAAGGAGCAAAAAAGAAGAGCCAAAAACCTACACGGAGCCAGAGAATCTCCAGGGCACCCTCCCCCCACCAGCCGACCCTGGCCCAAACAGGGACAGGCTGGGAAAGGGGAACCCAGCGATCGGCAGACAGGCTGCCGGAGTGCAGAATCCAGATAGCGGGAGACCCCACGGTCTAGGGAGGGTGCGGACCAAGACACACAACAGCAGTGACCATAAGTTTGGGTCCACACCGGGTTCGGACAGAGGAACCCAGCGCGGCAGAAGGAGGGAACTGGGGAAGCCACCACGACACTTCACCACCCCTGAGGGACCAACGGCTACGCGGGACACACACACAATGCAGGATCAGTGAGTCCCCCATTACCCCCTCACACAACGGGAGACCAGCTATCAGAAACCTAAGCCCTACAAAGAAGCTAGATCTCCCTCCCTCCCCCTCCCCACCCCGTGGGAACAAAGAATCCCCAAATCAGGCGGGAAGCTCCCTTCGGGCGCTGGGAAGTCAGTTTAGCAGGTGAAGGGCGGAGCAGCCCCAAGGCCCCACAAGTTCCTGAACTGGCAGAACCGGCCCCGCCCCCTTCCCAACAGGGGATGGGGGACGGCCGACAGTGCAAGACCCACCCGAGGCGCCTGGACCTCGAGGACTCTTACAACAAAAATCACAGGCGCTGGTGGGCAATACCAGCACAGCAGGGACACCTGGGCCTGATCACGTCCCCCCCTCGCAGCGGAGGCGAGGTCTGAGGGTGCTAACCCACACCCGGACAGTCGATCCCCCTGGGCTCCACACATACCACCCCCCAGCAACGGACTTGCAGGAGGGCACAAACACAACCCAACAACCCGGGGCTTGCTCTGGGAGGCATACCCCGCTAAAGTGCCTGTTGTAGTGGACGCACAGCGCACAGGAGGGTAGGGCCTGCGGCAACAGCGCCCGCTCCGGTAGGTGAACCCTGCACTGGTGGTCCGGGCCACAGTGGCAGCACCTGCTGCCGTAGACACACCTACACAGGAGGGAGGGAAGAGCTACAAAGCAAACCTGAGAAGCTATTCACAGATCTCCAGATGAGCAAATCACAAAGAAACACAGTTCATCAAAGGGAAAGACAACTCGCCAGCTCCAAAAAGCAGCATGACCGAAGAGGAGATGGAGACTAAAAAAGCAAATGAGGCAATGTTAACAGGAATGATGGAAAGCGTCAGAAACGAAATCAGAAAACAATTCCAGGAGCTTAGAGCGGAAATCTTGAAGGACATCCAGGAAGCCAAGAAAGAAATGGAAGCAAAAATGGATACAATGCAAGCCTTCTTTAACGAAAATCTCCACATCCTGAGAATTGAAATGCATGAAAAAATAGATTTAAAATGCAACTCTTTAAAGGAAGAAATTTCCACGATCAGAGCTGATCTGACAACCATAAATAGCTCTCTGACATCCGTAAACTCCGCAATTGAAACCATAACACAAAGAGTGGACCATATGGAATCCAGAATCTCTCACCTGGACAATGAAGCAGCCGACAACAACCAGAAAATGACCACACTCCAAGAAAAGGTGAAGATTCAGGGCAGACTAATCCAGGAACTAATAGACAAAGACAAGAGATATAATCTGCACATAATTGGAATAGAAGAAGGAGCCGAATACCAGAGCAGAGGGCTTAAACATGTTCTCAATAAAATTATTGCAGAAAACTTCCCCAATCTCACAGGGGACCCCATCCAGGTAACTGAAGCCTATAGGACACCTGGCAGGCCAGACCCCAGGAAAGCCACCCCAAGGCACATAATATTCAAGACTACAGACCTCAAGATTAAAGAGCAAATCCTGAATTCAGCCAAAGCGAAGAAGGAAACTTTCTACAATGGGAAGAGGATTCGAATAACAGCTGACTTATCCACACAAACTTACAAAGCTCGAAGTGAGTGGAAGAACGCCATCCAAGTACTTCAGGCTAACAATCTGCAACCTCGGATCAAATATCCAGAGAAATTGGAGTTCACATTCGAAGGGAAAACCAGATCTTTCCACAGCAAAGAAGAGTTAAAGGAGTATGTGAATAAAAAACCAGCCCTACAGCGAATTCTAAGGGGGAAGCCCCACCCAACAGAGATCGTAAAAGACACACAGACAGAATCAGAAAGAAACTTCAATAGCCAAAGTCCAACAGAAAGAACAGCTCACTAAAGACAAGAAAAAAAAAAAGAGGAAAAAAACAGCCCAACAAGGAAATGGAAGGAGAAAAAACACCCTTATCCTTGATCTCTTTAAATATAAATGGTTTAAACACCCCGATAAAGAGGAGCAGACTGGCAGAATCGATTCGCAAACAAAAAGTTGACATCTGCTGTCTACAAGAGACCCACCTTACAGCAAGGGACAAAAACAGGCTTCGAATGAAAGGATGGAGCAAGATCTACCAAGCAAATGCACCCACCAAAACGGCAGGTGTAGCCATTCTGATCTCAGACAAGCTAGACTTCTCATTAAAGTCAACTCAAAAAGACAAAGAAGGACACTACATATTAATACAAGGAAAAATCCAGAATCAAGACATCACAGTGATAAATGTATACTCACCAAACAAAAGAGGCCCTACATATGTCAAGCAAATTCTCACAGAATTACAGAACAAGATAGACACAAACACAATCATAGTGGATGACTTTAATACCCCTCTCTCCCCAAGAGACAGATCCAACACCCAGAGGATTAGTAAGGGAGCTGAGGACCTAAATAACACCATTTCACAAATGGATCTAACAGACCTATATAGAACCTTCCACCCTACAGAGACCCAATACACCTTCTTCTCAGCAGCCCATGGATCATATTCCAAAATAGACCACGTCATAGCCCACATAAAGAACCTCAGCAAATATAAAAGTATTGACGTCATCCCATGTATTATATCTGATCACAGTGGATTAAAGGTAACCCTCAACAACAAAGGATAGCACAGAGGCTATACACACTCTTGGAGGCTAAACCCCATGCTGCTATCCAACACTTGGGCCACAGACCAAATTAAAGATGAAATCAACGAATTCATAAGCCACAATGACAAAGAAAACACATCACAAAGAAACCTATGGGACACAGCTAAGGCAGTACTGAGGGGCAAGATCATTGCCCTCAGCACTCACATTAAAAGAATGGAAGCAGAACAGGTGAATAACCTCACGATGAAACTAAAACAACTGGAGAAACAAGAAATGACAGAATCTAAAATGACTAGGAGGGGAGAGATCACAAAGATTAAAGAAGAGATAAATCTGATTGAAAATAGAAAGACCATTCAACAAATGAATAAGACTAAAAGCTGGTTCTTTGAGAAAATAAATGAAATTGACAGACCCCTCACAAGACTTACAAAAAAAAGAAGAGACTCATATACGTAAAATCAAGGACTACACCGGAAAAATTACAAGTACACACGATATTCAAACAATCATAAGGAGCTATTTCCAAAACCTCTACTCAGCAAAAAACAATAATTTTACAGAAATGGATCAATTCTTAGAGAAGTACAAACTGCCCAAACTGAACCTAGAAGGAATAAGTCAACTAAATAAACCAATAACTTACAGTGAGATACAGGAGGTAATCAAGAACCTCCCAACAAAGAACAGCCCAGGCCCAGATGGATTCACCAACGAATTCTACAAAACCTTTAGTGATGAGCTAATACCAATAGTCCTCAAACTCTTCCACGAAATAGAAACAGAGGGAGAAATCCCAAACTCATTCTACGAAGCTAATATCATACTCATTCCCAAACCAGGCAAAGACCCAACAAAAAAAGAGAACTACAGAACAATATCACTAATGAACACAGACGCAAAGCTCCTCAATAAAATATTAGCTAACAGGATCCAGAAACTGATCAAGAAAATCATACCTCATGACCAAGTAGGCTTCATCCCACAGTCCCAAGGATGGTTCAACATCCGTAAATCAATCAATGTAATTCACCACATAAACAGATCTAAAATTAAGAATTACATTGTTATCTCAGTCGATGCCCAAAAAGCCTTTGACAAAATACAACATCCATACCTATTAAAAGCTTTGGAGAGAACAGGAATAGATGGAACATTGCTCAAAACAGTAAAAGCCATATACAACAGACCAACTGCTAATATCATATTAAATGGAGAGAAACTTAAATCATTCCCCCTAAACTCAGGAACAAGATAAGGATGCCCACTCTCCCCAATTCTATTCAACATAGTGCTGTAATCCCTAGCCATAGCAATAAGGCAAGAGGAGGACATCAAAGGGATCCACATCGGCAAGGAAGAAATCAAGTTATCCCTATTCGCAGACGACATGATCTTATATCTGAAAGACTCAAAAAACTCAGTCCCCAAACTCCTACACCTAATAAACCATTTTGGCAAAGTAGCAGGATACAAAATCAATCCACAAAAGTCAGCAGCTTTTCTGTACACCAGCAATATACAACAGAAAAGGAAATTATGGAAACAATTCCATTTACTGTAGCCAAAAAAAAGAATAAAGTACCTAGGGATCAACTTAACCAAGGACGTGACGGACCTATTTAATGAAAACTACAAAAATCTAATAAGGGAAATCAAAGAAGACACAAGGAGATGGAAAGACCTCCCATGCTCATGGGTAGGCAGAATCAATATAGTGAAAATGGCCATATTGCCCAAATTGTTATACAAATCCAATGCAATACCTATCAAAATCCCAGCCACATTCTTCACTGAAATAGAGAAACCAATCCATAAATTCATATGGAACAGCAAAAAACCTAGAATAGCCAAAGCAATTCTAGGCAAAAAAAAAAGCAGTGCAGGAGGTATCACAATACCAGACTTCAAGCTCTACTACAAGGCCATCAAAACAAAAACAAAGGGGCATGATCTCCCTGATATATGACTGTTAAGAAAGGGTGACAGAGAGACAGTAGAGACCAGATCTGTGAAACCAAAAAACTGCTTGTCAAATGGTATTTACCACAGGATTGGGGCAGTGACCCAACAGTATGTAACTAAAACCAAGCAACTACTCAACATATAAAGGTCAAAAATTGACTTCTCAGTGGAATAAACAGCTCAAAAGCTATGTATGTACGTTCATATAAGACTACTGTCGACATATTGTCTAATATCGACATTACATT
Organism: Perognathus longimembris pacificus; assembly: GCF_023159225.1. Classification (NCBI taxonomy): domain Eukaryota; kingdom Metazoa; phylum Chordata; class Mammalia; order Rodentia; family Heteromyidae; genus Perognathus; species Perognathus longimembris. The sequence goes on from NC_063162.1 coordinate 142,320,242, forward strand.
TAACTCCCTAGGCTAATTTTCTTGGGCCTAGGCCACATGGCTACTGCATATGTTCTTGGTACATTGTGTATTGTATATATGTCTACCTGACCCAGGGAAGTGAAAGAAAAACAGGGTGTAAGATATCACAAGAAATTTATATACTGCCCTACTGTGTAATTGTACCCTTTTTGCACAACACCTTGTCAAAAAATTTGTGTTTAATTAATAAATAAATTACAAAAAATTGATAACTAAAATCTGTTTTTTTAGGATTCTTAAAGAACACTAAGAGTTTATAATCCTCCAATTGGAACAATAACAAAAATGATTAGTAAAATCTACTTTTTTTTAAGGATTCTTAAAAACACTAAGCAAGCCAGGTACTGGTGGCTCACACTTATAATTCTAGCTACCCAGGAGGCTGAGATCTGAGGATCTCAGTTCAAAGCCAGCCCAAGCAGGAAAGTCCATGAGATTCTTATCTTCAATTAACCACCAGAAAAAATGGAAGTGTTAGTGTTGTTCAAAGTGGTAGACTACTAGCTTTTAATGAAAAGCTCAGGAACAGCACCCAGCCCCTGAATTCAATCCCCATGACTGATTTAAAAAAAAGAAAAAGAAAAAGCACGGTAGTAAGAAATGTATATTTAATCCCAATTAAGTAATATGATAGTGACAGAGAAAGACTTAAAACAAGTGCACCCAAGGCAAACTAATGCCTGAGAATGAACCCTAGTTGCTATTCCAGCTCTATGGAGAGCTGTCATCTCCCTGAACCAGAAAGTGACCGCACACTCTGTTGGCAGAGTAGAAGGAAGGGAAGGGAACCCACTCCCTGTGCTGACTCCTCATTGCCACTCTCTGCCTCACACAGTAGCTCACTGGATGCCAAGTTCTCTCTGGGGACCAGAGAACTCTTGGCAGTAGACTTATGTAGGACAGGCTGCAGCAGCTGTAGCAGATAACCCAGAAGTTATTTCTTCCACAGCTGATTTTGCAGCTTCAATTTTAGCTCACGCTTAAGGAAAATGGGCTCTTGTGCTTCTGTGATTTGGTGGGTGCACAGTCTTGGCACACATACAGTACAGCTGTTTGTAAACAGGACTTTCTTTCCCAACATACCCTAGCTAAGAGAAAGGTAGCATCACATGTACAAGAAGACCAGTTTCCTTCTCCAGATTCTATAAATATCCTCCTCATAACCTCCATTGTTTCCTGTTAGGCTGCTCTAGAAAATAACTATCACAGGAAGAGAGATGGAAAGGCATATCTTTGCCTTCCAGAAGTTCCTATCTAATGTAGCACATGAGCTGAAAAGATAATAGAAATAATATGTGCTACAACAGATACCCTCAAAATGAATTGTAATAGGTGGAGGAAGAGAGCCATTAAGAAGGAATCACTTACAAGAGGCTCTATTTTAATAGGATTTGAAAGGTTGTCAGGATTTCCACAGGGGAAAGGGAGGAAGCTGTATTGGTCAGACTATTCATAATTACAAAAATTCCTAAGAAAACAACTTGAAAGAGGAACAATCAATTTGGGTTCTGGTTTTCAGGTCTTTCAATCTATGGTTGGCGGCTTCCATTAAGGTAAGCCAGGAGTGAGCAGAATATCATAGTGACAAAAGCTAAGATGTTCATCTCATGGCTGCCAGGAAGCAAAGGAAGAGAGATGGAAAAGGACCAGGGACCAGGCCTGCCCCCAGTGGCTCACTTCCTCCAGCTAGTCGCCACCTTCCACAGTTCCACTACCTCCCCCTAGTCTACTCCAACTCAACTTATCCATGGATTAATCCACTGATGAAGGCAGAGGCCTTATGAGCCCATCACTTCTCCCAAACCGCACCTCTTTATATTATTCACATTGGAAACCAGGGCTTCAGTACATGAGCCTTTTTGCGGGAGGATACATTCTATCTAAACCATAATATAATAGATTTCCAGGAAAAACAATACAACAGAATAGCCAAATGACAGGCTCTATGTAGGGGAACCATTTATGCTCAGATCTGTAAACTTTAAGTTCTGATTTTTAAGCACCACACCAGCAACGGTGAGCAGACATCTTACTGATACAAAAGCAAAGAAATCTTCAAAAACTAATAAGATGATAACAAAAAGGTCATCAAACCAATCTGAACTCTTCCATCTCTGGTCAAACATGCAATATTCTTTATACAACTCAAACTGAATACAACATATAGAATACGTGACCACAATACAAACAAGCCAAACAGCAGAATACAGAGTGCAAAAAAGACCATCATTGGAAATGGCCATGTCGCCAATTCTGTATTGTAAAATTTCATAATTAAAGGAAACTTAGTTAAGCACTTCCTTTATTAGTGTTTCAATGTCAGAATAGTCAAGGAGCCCCAACAGGAGGAAATTATCTCAAGAGGAATTGAAGTGAAAATAAAATGAATGAAAAGATAATTCCATGGCACCAAAATAGCCATATTATTTTGCACAACAGAACCATTTGTATAGAACCAAAATTGCATTTAATTTCATCTACATTTGTTAACAACCTAGTGACAAAAAAATCCAAATACACAATATTCAATGTTGTATGCTTATTTTAAGCCTATTTTTTTTTACATTTATCTCAACACAGCAAAGTACCTGTAACTCAGAAATAGGTAAGTTCATAATCACTAAAAACACTTAATAAGGCTTATTTTTCTTTCTAGGTAGGATCTTACTATGTCGCCTATCCTGGCCTTGAAATCATTATATAGCCCAGGCTACCCTGGAGCTGATGATCCTGCTGACTCCACCATGTGACTGGTGGGATTACAGGTAGGTACTACCATGCCAAGGCTCCATAAAGCTTTTTCGGATACACTTCCTAGGAACTGAGTTACTGACTACTTTATGAAGAAGATAAATCTCTTTGCAAGGCAGATGATTTTCAATGATTAGCTTAAGAAATCATTAACAAAATTTGAAGACTTAATTGAGTTTCCAGCTGATAGCTCATTAAAAGTAATTTTCAACAAAGATGGCTATATGATTTTTAGAAAAAAAAATCCAGACAGCAGTCAAAGAATTGATTGGCATGGCTGTAATAAAACTGCTCCCATTTTCATCTACATATTTATGTAATCAAATTTTCTCAACGCTTATTTCTATAAGGATGAAAAACAAGTATAAAATTGATGATAAATTCTCTCATTCTAGCAGTAAGTAGCAATTTAGACATGCATACATGAACTAATAAGGAAAAGAATACCAACATCTTATTAAGAAAGTTTTTTATTATGTTCTTACTTTTTCATGTTTGATAGTTATCCATCAAGTATGAAATATTTATGTTGTTTTGACTAATTATGAATTTATAATTGATATAAGGATAACTCAATCAATATATAAGGATTAATCCATATATATATTAATCCATATATAATTATATATCTAATCCATATATATGTATGGATATGGATTAGATCCATATATATGTACATATATATGGATTAGAATGGATGAATGGATGGATAGATAGCTAGATCTCCTTTAAATATATGAGCCAGAAATTCTGAAATAAAAATGTTATGTGTATACAAGTATCTATACGTAAATGTGTGTTTATATAACATTGTGCATATTATGTATACTTATAAATAATGTGTACATCATATATCATATAAACATACATATATCATGTATATATGTGAAAGTCCTAGGTTTTGAACTCAGGGCCTGGGTGCTATCCTTTAGCTTTTTGCTCAAGGCTAGCACTCTACCATTTGCCACAGCTTCACTTCTGTTGTCTTGGTGGTTAGAGTCTCACAGACTTTCCTGTGAGGACTGATTTAGAATCATGATCCTTAGATCCTAGCCTCCTGAGTAGCTAGGAACAGGCATGAACCACCAGCACCAGGCTTCAAAAATCTATCTTGTTATTATTTCATGAACAGATCTAAGCAAGTTTCCTGCTTTTAAGACTTGGAATTATTAAATCTGTTACGCTGGATAACACTTTGAATCTATGAGGGAAACTATGAAAAAAATGTGACAAAGATAATCATGATGCAAATGCAAGATGAAGCTACAAGTCATTCCTGTTACCAAGAACAATTTTCTACCTACCATTTTGTCAGCTTTTCATTTTGTATTTAATGTGGTGGACAGAAGGGGCCTGGGTTCCATTCTTCATAAGCTTATGTTCTAGAAGAAATAATGTTATTAAATTAGTAACTATAGAATTATAAAGTAGGATGGGTGACATAAAGAAAAGCACATAACAGAGACAGAACAGCAAATAGAATTATAAAGTACCTGGATTAGAATGAGTATCAGGAGGAGGTAAATTCTTTCCTGATTTTTAATAAGTAGTTAATAAGTAGTTATACAAATGGTTTCCAGAAATGGTTTAAATTCCAATTGAGTGGTTTTAGTTCCAGAAGTTGGACAATGAGTTCAGTGTATCTTGATCAATGTCACCCCCTTTCTTGATTTTAAAAAAGTATTCTCAAAGAGACCAATACACGTGGTTAAAACCAACAGAGTGGTCTTGCGCAGAGGCTCATGCCTTTAATCCTAGCTACTCAGGAACCAGAAATCTGAAAATCCCAGTTTGAAGCCCAACAAATCTGAAAGACTCTTATTACCAACTAACCAGCAAAAAGTCAGAAGTAGGGTTGTGGTTCAAGTGGCAGAATGCTAGACTTGAGAGAAAAAAAAAAAGCTAACCAAGAGCTGGGCACCAGTGGTTCATGCCTGTAATCCTAGCTACTCAGGAGGCTGATATCTGAGGATAGCAGTTCAAAGCTAGGATGGGCAGGAAAGTCTGTGAGACTCTTGCCTCCAACTAACCACCAGAAAACCAGAAGTGAGGTTATGGCTCCAGTGGTAGAGCACTAGCCTTGAGCTGAAGAGCTCAGGGACAGCGCCCACGCCCAGAGTTCAAGCCCCAGGACCGACAAAAAAAAAAAAAAAAAAAAAAAAAAGCTAACCAAGGGAGTTCAAGGCCCAGTACCCTCCCTGTCCCCAAATACAGTACAGTCACTTCTTCTGTGGAGATAAGCATTTCCAACTTATTTAGTAACTTCTCTACATTTCTCAAATGGTAGTCTTCTAGAACCTTGAATGTACAATATGACCAAGCCCAGGCAAAATGTCTGGAAGTTCAAAAAACACTTGTATCAGAAAGAAAGGAAGCAGCTCTTTAGATTTGTTTGTAAATGCAATATATTCATTGTTTGGGTCATCTTTCTTTCTACCAAACTCAAACATTATTTTTGAAAACCTATAATATACAGCATTGTTGACACAGAGAACTTCAAAGGAGGAGCCAGTTATCAACTTCCTGGGGGAGCTATTTGGCTATAAAAATCAAAGGGTAAAATTTTTTTGCATATTCTTTGACCCCAAAATTCCACATGATTCCAGGAAATCACAGCTGTGCACAAACATTCCTTTTCAAAGATGCTTATTTCACTGTTTTTTGTTGCAGTGAAAAACAAGAAGGAACCAAAATGTCATAGGTTACAGATTAGATAATTATATCAATAATGGTTTAATGCTGGACATATCTAGCCGAGCACCTCTGGCTCACACCTGTAATGCTAGATACTCAGGAAGCTGAGATCTGAGGATCACAGTTCAAAGTCAGCCATGCTAGGAAAGACCATGAGACTCTTATCTCCAATTAACCAACAGGAAACCAGAAGTGGTGCTGTGGCTCAAAGTGGTAGAGTGCTAGCCTTGAGCAAAAAGAGCTCAGAGATAGTCCCCAGGCCCTGAGTTCAAGCCCCATGACCAACAACAATGATAATATAATTTTATCTATATATACTCTGAAAAAGAAAAGGTAAAAAAGTAAAATATACTATATTATCTCAAATACATGTTTTGTTTTTTTTAAGTACTGCCTTGGGCAGGGAATTAATGATGGGCTTAGTGATACAGTGCTTGCCTAGCATGCATAAGGCCCTGGGTTTCATTTCTTGGTACCACATAAACATAAAATTAATAAAATAAAAGGAAAAATAATCATTAAAATTTTGACAAGAGTAATTCTCTTGTGTTAAAAATAAAGTACTGCCTTTATTTTCAGATAAAGGAATGACTGAAAAAATACAGAGTCAAATATTAGCAATAGGTATACTTATAGGTAGAGTTAAGAGAACTATAGTAGAAAATTATTTAGAAAAAAATATTCCTTATTCCCTGAAGGGCCTCATCATTTCTGCATTCTATAGTCAACAGCACCATATCTGTGGGTCAAAAAACAAACAAACAAACAACTGTACAGAATGGAGTGTGGTGTTGTGGGACAGTCTTGTAATCTCAGTACTCAAGAGTCTGACATAGGAGAATCATGAGGTTGAGAGTGGCCTGAAATGCATAGTTGTTGTAGGGAGCACAGCTGACTCCATATTGACTAGGGAAACATGGTAGGAAATGTTGGGGGGAATAGATTAGGTCAACCTGACCCCCAAATTCTGCTTCTGTAAATGGCTTGCTTAACTTGTTTGTTGCTTGCTCTACTCCCTGCATCAACCTCCTACATCTGTGCTATGCTTGCTTAACTTGGCTGTTGCTTGCTCTACCCCTCATGTCAACCCCCTACATCTGTGCTATGCTTTTACCTTTATAAACCCCAATTGAGGACTGCTCGGGGTCACGGTGGCAGTGCACGAATCTGCCCTGTGTCCCTGGCTGGTCAGCCCGCTTTTCATGGTCGCAGTTTCAGCTCCCCAGTCTGTGCTACATCCCTGGCCAGTCAGTTCACTTTTTGCTTCCCCAGTAAATCCATCTTTTGCTTGAGCCTGTCTCTGAGTGGTGGACTCTTGGAGGGATGTGGAATCTCCTCCCCCAAAACCCGGTAACAATAATGAGTTCAAGGCCAACCTGGGCTACATAGTAAGACTCTGACTCAAAAAACAAAACAAAACTGTACAGAGACTATTTTTATATATACAGATTGTGATGCGTAAAGATTATAATAGAAGATGGTGTCAGTCAAAATATACATAATATGCATAGTAGAAATTCAGTTCTGTAACAGAAAACACTAAAATAATTAAAGATAAAGACACTCGCCAAAAATGTCAGTCTGAATTTAGGTCTGAGGAGGGACAAAAGGATCTGTAATGCTAAGTGAAAATGCTGTCAAGTTTGCCTTTACCCATTGTCCAGGTACAACGTGGATGAAAATGAAAAAGGACAGAACTTTAATCCCACAGGCACTCAGCCCTCACAACCAATAGTCCAGGCTTCTGTCCAAGGCATAGCAAATCAATCCTTTCCCAATGAAGCAGATGAAAATCCCCTCAGCCACTCAGTTCCTGTCTTAGAACACTGAGCTGCCTGCCAGCCTGTTCCTGTTCTTCCTTCATGACTCCCTTCCAGCCACACTCACTTGCTTAGGTTACTTAGACTTGAATCTGGAATTTTACCTTTAATAAGGAGAAAGATTTTTATTTATTTATTTATTTATTGAACATAAATTTTTTTACAAGGTGTTGTGCAAAAAGGGTGTAGTTACATAGTAGGGCAGTGTGTATTTCTTGTGATATCTTATGCTCTGTTTTTCTATCTCTTCTTCTAGGTCAGGTAGACATATATACAATATATAATGTATCAAGAACATATACAGTAGCCACGTGGCCATGCCCAAGAAAGTTTGCCTATGCTTTAAATGTAATGTCGATATTAGACCATATGTCGACAGTAGTCTTATATGAATGTACATACATAGCTTTTGAGCTATTGTAGTCCCCTGAGAGGTCAATTTTTGACATTTATATGTTGAGTAATTGTTTGGTTTTAGTTACATACTGTTGGGTCGCTGCCCCAATCCTGTGGGAAATGCCATTTGACAAGCAGTTTTTGGTTTCACAGACTTGGTCTCTACTGTCTCTCCGTCTCCCTTTGTTAACAGTCATATATCAGGGAGATCATGCCCCTTTGTTTTCTGTGTTCTAGGCTTGTCTCGCTCAACATTATTTGTTCAAGTTCTGACCATTTCCCAGCGAATAACAATATTTCACCATTCCTAATCGCTATGTAGTATTCCATTGTGTATAAGTACCATAGTATTTGGATCCATTCGTCTGTGGAGGGTCATCTGGGTTGTTTCCATATTTTGGCTATTGTGAATTGTGCCCCGATAAACATGGAAGTACAAATGTCTTTTTCATATCTTGGGGTTTGCTGTTTAGGATAGATGCCTAGGAGTGGTATGGCTGGGTCATAGGGTAGGTCTATATTGAGCTTTTTGAGAAACCTCCATACTGTTCTCCAAAGTGGTTGTACTAATTTGCACTCTCACCAACAATGGAGAAGGGTTCCTCTTTCCCCGCACCCCCTCCAGCATTTGTTGTTGCCTGAGTTCAGAGTATAGGCCATTCTAACTGGGGTGAGGTGGTATCTCAGGGTTGTTTTTATTTGCATTTCCTTTACTACCAGGGATGTTGAACAATTCCTCATATGTTTCTTTGCCATTTTTATTTCTTCTCTTGTGAAGTCTCTCTTTAGCTCCTTTGCCCATTTCCTAATTGGTTTACTGGGCTTGGAGGGGCTTAGTTTTTTGAGTTCTCTGTAGATGACAGATATTAGGCCTTTGTCTTTTGCTGTGCTGGTAAATATCCTTTCCCATTATGGTTGGCTGTCTTTCTATTTTGGTGGCTATGTCCTTAGCTGTGCAGGAACTTTTTATTTTGTAGTAGTCCCATTTGTCCAGTCTCTCCCCTATTTGTTGTGCCCCTGGGACTATATTCAGGAAGTTCCTTCCTGTGCCTATAAGTTCTAGCGTCTTTCCTACTCTGTCCTTCAGTAGTTTCAAGGACTCAGGTCTGATATTGAGGTCCTTGATCCATTTTCAGTTGATCTTGGTGCATGGTGATAGGCTTGGGTCTACTTTGAGTTTTCTACATATGGCTGCCCAGTTCTCCCAGCACCAGTTGTTGAAGAAGCTATGTTTATTCCATTGTATGTCTTTAGCTCCTTTGTCGAATATCAGTTGGCTGTAAGAGTGCGGTTTTATTTCTGGGTCTTCAGTTCTAATCCATTGGTCTTCCGATCTGTTTTTATACCAATACCATGCTGTTTTTGTTATGATGGCCTTGTAGTAGAGCTTGAAGTCTGGTATTGTGATACCTCCTGCACTGCTTTTTTTTTTTTTTGGCCAGTCCTGGGGCTTGGACTTAGGGCCTGAGCACTGTCCCTGGCCTCTTTTTGCTCAAGGCTAGCACTCTGCCACTTGAGCCACAGCACCATTTCTGGCCGTTTTCTGTATATGTGGTGCTGGGGAATCGAACCCAGGGCCTCATGTATATGAGGCAGGCACTCTTGCCACTAGGCCATATCCCCAGCCCCACTGCACTGCTTTTTTTTGCCTAGATTTGCTTTGGCTATTCTAGGCTTTTGCTGTTCCATATGAATTTATGGATTGGTTTCTCTATTTCAGTGAAGAATGTGGCTGGGATTTTGATAGGTATTGCATTGGATTTGTATAACAATTTGGGCAATATGGCCATTTTCACTATATTGATTCTGCCTACCCATGAGCATGGGAGGTCTTTCCATCTCCTTGTGTCTTCTTTGATTTCCCTTATTAGATTTTTGTAGTTTTCATTAAATAGGTCCGTCACGTCCTTGGTTAAGTTGATCCCTAGGTACTTTATTCTTTTTTTTTTTTTGGCTACAGTAAATGGAATTGTTTCCATAATTTCCTTTTCTGTTTGTATATTGCTGGTGTACAGAAAAGCTGCTGACTTTTGTGGATTGATTTTGTATCCTGCTACTTTGCCAAAATGGTTTATTAGGTGTAGGAGTTTGGGTACTGAGTTTTTTGGGTCCTTCCGATATAAGATCATGTTGTCTGCGAATAGGGATAACTTGATTTCTTCCTTGCCGATGTGGATCCCTTTGATGTCCTCCTCTTGCCTTATTGCTATGGCTAGGGATTCCAGCACTATGTTGAACAGAATTGGGGAGAGTGGGCATCCTTATCTTGTTCCTGAGTTTAGGGGGAATGATTTAAGTTTCTCTCCATTTAATATGATATTAGCAGTTGGTCTGTTGTATATGGCTTTTATTGCTTTGAGGAATGTTCCATCTATTCCTGTTCTCTCCAAAGCTTTTAATAGGTATGGATGTTGTATTTTGTCAAAGGCTTTTTGGGCATCGACTGAGATAACAATGTAATTCTTAATTTTAGATCTGGTTATGTGGTGAATTACATTGATTGATTTACGGATGTTGAACCATCCTTGGGACTGTGGGATGAAGCCTACTTGGTCATGAGGTATGATTTTCTTGATCAGTTTCTGGATCCTGTTAGCTAATATTTTATTGAGGAGCTTTGCATCTGTGTTCATTAGTGATATTGGTCTGTAGTTCTCTTTTTTTGTTGGGTCTTTGCCTGGTTTGGGAATGAGTATATTAGCTTCATAGAATGAGTTTGGGATTTCTCCCTCTGTTTCTATTTCGTGGAAGACTTTGAGGAGTATTGGTATTAGCTCATCACTAAAGGTTTTGTAAAATTTGTTGGTAAATCCATCTGGGCCTGGGCTTTTCTTTGTTGGGAGGTTCTTGATTACCTCCAGTATCTCACTGTAATTTATTGGTTTATTTAGTTGATTTATTTCTTCTTGGTTCAGTTTGGGCAGTTTATACTTCTCTATGAATTGATCCATTTCTGTAAAATTATTGTTTTTTGCTGAGTAGAGGTTTTGGAAATAGCTCCTTATGATTGTTTGAATATTGTTTGTACTTGTTGTAATTTTTCTTGATTTTACGTATATGAGTCTCTTCTCTTCTTTTTTTTTTGTAAGTCTTGCAAGGGGTCTGTCAATTTCATTTATTTTCTCAAAGAACCAGCTTTTAGTCTTATTTATTTGTTGAATGGTCTTTCTATTTTCAATCAGATTTATCTCGTCTTTAATCTTTGTGATCTCTCCCCTCTAGTCGTTTTAGATTCTGTCATTTCTTGTTTCTCCAGTTGTTTTAGTTTCATCGTGAGGTTATTCACCTGCTCTGCTTCCATTCTTTTAATGTGAGTGCTGAGGGCAATGATCTTGCCCCTCAGTACTGCCTTAGCTGTGTCCCATAGGTTTCTTTGTGATGTGTTTTCATTGTCATTGTGGCTTATGAATTCGTTGATTTCATCTTTAATTTGGTCTGTGGCCCAAGTGTTGGATAACAGTGTGGGGTTTAGCCTCCAAGAGTGTGTATAGCCTCTGTGCTATCCTTTGTTGTTGAGGGTTACCTTTAATCCACTGTGATCAGATATAATACAGGGGATGACGTCAATACTTTGTATTTGCTGAGGTTCTTTGTGTGGGCTATGATGTGGTCTATTTTGGAATATGATCCATGGGCTGCTGAGAAGAAGGTGTATTGGGTCTCTGTAGGGTGGAAGATTCTGTATAGGTCTGTCAGATGCATTTGGGATATGGTGTTACTTAGGTCCTCAGCTCCCTTACTAATCCTCTGGGTGTTGGATCTGTCTCTTGGAGAGAGTGGGGTATTAAGGTCACCCCCTATGATTGTGTTTGTGTCTATCTTGTTCTGTAATTCTGTGAGAATTTGCTTGACATATGTAGGGCCTCTTTTGTTTGGTGAGTATACATTTATCACTGTGATGTCTTGATTCTGGATTTTTCCTTGTATTAATATGTAGTGTCCTTCTTTGTCTTTTTGGGTTGATTTTAATGAAAAGTCCAGCTTGTCTGAGATCAGGGTGGCTACACCTGCCGTTTTGGTAAGTGCATTTGCTTGGTAGATCTTGCTCTATCCTTTCATTCGGAGCCTGTTTTTGTCTCTTGCTGTAAGGTGGGTCTCTTGTAGGCAGCAGATGTCAACTTTTTGTTTGTGGATCCATCCTGCCAGTCTACTCCTCTTTATCAGAGAGTTTAAACCATTTATATTTAAAGAGATCAAGGATAAGGTTGTTTTTTCTCCTTCCATTTCCTTGTTGGGCTGTTTTTTCCTCTTCTTTTTTTTCTTGTCTTTAGTGAGCCATTCTTTCTTTTGGACTTTGGCTATTGTAGTTTCTTTCTGATTCTGTCTGTGTGTCTTGTACGATCTCTGTTGGGTGGGGCTCCCCTCTTAGAATTCGCTGTAGGGCTGGTTTGTTATTCACATACTCCTTTAGCTCCTCTGGTGTGGGAAGATCTGGTTTTCCCTTCGAATGTGAACTCCAATTTCGCTGGATATTTGATCCGAGGTTGCATATTGTTAGCCTGAATTACTTGGATGGTGTTCTTCCACTCACTTCGTGCTTGGTAAGTTTATGTGGATAGGTCAGCTGTTATTCGAATCCTCTTCCCTTTGTAGAAAATTTCTTTCTTTGTTTTTGCCGAATTCACAATTTGCTCTTTAATCTTGATGTCTGAAGTCTTGAATATTATGTGCTTTGGGGTGGCTTTTCTGGGGTCTAGCCTGCCAGGTATCCTATAGGCTTCAGTTACCTGGATGGGGTCCCCTGTGAGATTGGGGAAGTTTTCTGCAATAACTTTATTGAAAACATGTTTAAGCCCTCTGCTCTGGTATTCGGCTCCTTCTTCTATTCCAATTATGTGCAGATTATATCTCTTATCTTTGTCCATTAGTTCCTGGATTAGTCTGCCCTGAAGCTTCACCGTTTCTTGGAGCGTGGTCATTTTCTGGTTGTTGTCGGCTGCTTCATCGTCCAGGCGAGAGATTTTGGATTCTGTATGGTCCACTCTTTGTGTTATGGTTTCAATTGCAGAGTTTACGGATGTCAGAGAGCTATTTATGGTTGTCAGATCAGCTCTGATCGTGGAAATTTCTTCCTTTAAAGAGTTGCATTTTAAATCTATTCTTTCATGCATTTCAATTCTCAGGATGTGAAGGATTTCTTTAAAGGAGGCTTGCATTGTATCCATTTTTGCTGCCATTTCTTTAAAGAAGGCTTGCATTGTATCCATTTCTTTCTTGGCTTCCTGGGTATCCTTCAAGATTTTCGCTCTAAACTCCTGGAATTGTTTTCTGATTTCATTTCTGACGCTTTCCATCATTCCTGTTAACATGGCCCCATTTGCTTTTTTATTCTCCAGGAGAAAGATTTTTTTTTTCTATTTTTGGTCATGGGGGTTGAACTCAAGGCCTAAGTGCTGTCGCTGAGGTTTTTCTGCTCAAGGTTAGCACTCTACCACTTTGAGCCACAGTACCAGTTTCAGGTTTTCAGTGCTTATCTGGAGATATGAGTCTTGTTACGTGTTCAAGGGAGGGGATGCCACGTCCCTCCAAGAGTCCACCACTCAGAGACAGTCTCAAGCAAAAAGATGGATTTATTGGGGAAGCATAAAATGAACTGACCCTTCAGGGACACAGTGCAGACTCGCGAGTTAACACCTTGACCCCAAGCAGTGCTCAAGTTGGGGTTTACAAAGGTAAATACCACATCGTCTAGCCTGGCCTCACACAGGTGGCCAAGGAGGTTACAGCACTTACAGAGAAACTGCATAGTCGTGTCAGGTCACACGCAGGTGGCCAATGGATTTACAGTCTGCCTCATAGTGACTGTTTGACTCAACCTGTCATTTTAGAATTGGTGCACGAATTTGGTGGGTCCCCACACAATGCAGGCAGATATGCTTACTCATGGGGGAGGGGGTAAGTCTGCTCCTTCCTGAAGGTCACAGGTTTATTATTGTTAAGCTGGTTACTTTTTAACAAGGAGGTGGTCACAGGAGATAACATTTTGGGCAACAAGTTCATAATTTCTCTAATTCCCAATGGTGGGGCGAGTTCATAGTTAGTCTGAGATGGAGTCAGTCTGGCTCCCCTCAACAAGTCTCATGGGGACTTTTCTGTCCAGGTTGGGCTGGCTATGAACAGTGATCCTTGGATCTCAGCCTCTCTGGTAGCTAGGATTACAGGTATGAGCCACTAGCACCCAGCTGAGAAAGAATTCTTTATCTCCCTTTGTGAATAGTCTCTTGGGAATTAAAAGTAGGTCAAGAGTTGAGCACTAATGGCTCAGGCCTGTAATCCTAGTTACTCAGGAGTCCAAGAGATCAGAAGCCTATAAGACTCTTATCTCCAATTAACCATCAAAAAAGCCCAAGGTAGAACTGTGGGTACCCCATCTCTTACTCTATGCTAAGATCAAAGTGGATCAAAGACCTTAATATAAGACCTGAAACTCTGAAACATTTATATAATAGAATTGGGAAAACACTCAAGCTTATTGGTACAAGAAGTAACTTCCTGAATAGAACTCTAGTAGCTCAGCTATTCAGAGCAAGGATTAACCCATGGGATTGCATTAATGTAAAAAGCTTCTGCACATCAAAGGATATAGTTACTGTTGTACCAAGTCGCGAGACGACCACCAAGAAGGGCACTGAGATTCAGACATTCCGAAATGCAAAAGCAAGGCAAGGCTTTATTCAAGCGAGCTGCAACTTGGGCCTCGTCCTACTCACCAACACAGCGGAGGTTAGGAGGGAGCCCTGAGCTGTGATTACATAGGGCTTATAAAGGCAAAAAACAAAGTTACAACACTTAGGTGTTCAAGCAAGCAAGATTAGGACACAGGTACAAATCTGATTGGCTCAGGGCTCGAGGCACTCTGGGGGCAGTCTGAGTTAAGCATTCCCAGCGGTTAGAGTTCTAGACCGACTGGGCCCTAATGGGCTTGTCCTGGGTTTGCTCACAGGGCCTGCTTATCTCAGGTTCGTGTGGTAAAGTGGGGCCTGACTTCAAAGTCTGGCACTTCAGTTACTAGGCAGAAAAGATGGCCTAAAAAATGGGAGAAAATCTTTGCCAGCAACACATCTAACAATTGACTAATTAGCAAAACATATAAGGAGTTTTAAAAAGTGAGCTCTCAGCCAGGCATCAGACTTATGCCTGATTTCCTAGCTACTCATGGGCTGAGATCTGAGAAACATAGTTGGAAGCAAGCACAGGCAGGAAAACCCATGAGAATCTGATCTCCAATTAACCACTTGGTGGCTCAAGTGGTAGAGTGCTATACTTGAGAGGAAAAAAATCTCTCAGAGACAGTGCCCAGGTCCTAAATTTAAGCTCTAGCACATATATGCATACACACACACACACACACACACACACACACACACACACACACACACATACACTCCCCCAAAACTCCATCAAGCTGTCAAAATATCAATAACTTAATAGAGGAACTAAGGAAACACTTCTGAAAAGAACTACAAATGGCCAATAAATACATGAAGAAATGCTCTACATCCCTAGCCATCAAGGAAATGCAGATCAAAACAACAGTGAAATTCCATCTCAGTCTAATCAGAATGACCACCATCAAAACAAAAGGTCTAGAGTCTCTCTCCAGGTTTTGCATACAATGAACAATAGCTCTTTTGCCATTCAGGAGCTTAAAGGTAAGGAGTGGCAGGGCTGGGCTGTCTCAGAGACATTGTCATTGGCTGCCAAAAATGAGACTGAAGATTGGTTCGATCTTTTAAAGCAGATGTTGGATGGACTTTGTTTGATGGTACTGGGATTTGAGCTCAGAGCCTTACCATTACTCCCTCTCTCCTCTCCTCAATTCTTCTCTCTTCTCTGTCCCAAAAGGAGACTGCCATATGGTTTTGGCAGTAAAGAACTTACTGGGGGAGCCCAAACACCAGGCTGCACTCTAGAGTGGGATGTAGCATGAGTAGCATGAACTAATGGTGGACAGAGATTATATAGGGAAGGGTGAGAAGGAGATGTGACCATAGGGGATGAGGAAGTGACCTCAGAAGCTGAGATCCTTTTGCTGACTCAGTCAGGTGATTGACAGTCAGGTCAATGATAGTTATGAGTGCTTACCTATTTCAGGCAGATGATTTCTGTTAGGGCTACATGCTGTCCTTCATGAACAGGGTGGGGTGCTGGAGAGGGAAAGGGGCTGCTCTCCCAGGCAGACCTAATACCCACTTCTGCTCTCCTTTCCCCTCTCCTCCTTTCCCCTTCACATCCCCTCTCCTCTTCTTTTCTCTTTCTCTTTCCCTTTCTGTTTTACTCCCCTCCTCTCTTCTCTCTTCCTCTCCTCTCTTCTCCACCCTGCCTCCTCCTTCTCCTTCTCTCTCTATCCTTTCCCAACAATCTCTCTCTGTTTCTGCCTCTGTTTTTCACTCTTCCCTTCCCCCCTCCCTGAAAGCAGCTTTGTTCCATCACCTCATCCTGCCATCTTGCAGTTCTGCCTCACCACAGGCCTATAACAATGGAGCAAACTAATAATAGGCTGAACTATCTAAAATTATGAGCAAATAAGTTGGTTCAGGTGCTTTGTCATAGTGACAGGAAAGTGACAGACAGGAGTCATCCTTAAGCCAGTATGACTGTCATCTTTCTAAGAAGAGAACACAGCTGGTGCTCACACCTGTAATTCTAGCTATTCAGGAGGATGAGTAGCTGAGGATTGCAGTTCGAAGCAAGCCCAGGCAGGAAAGTCGGTGAGATTCTAATAGCCAATTGAGCACCAAAAAAGCTGTAAGGGGAGCTGTGGTTCACAAAAACTCAGAGACAGCACCCAGGCCCTGAGTTCAAACCCAGGACCAGCACAAGCGAGAGAGAGAGAGAGACAGAGACAGAGACAGAGACAGAGACAGACAGAGAGAACAATGAGAATACCACTCAGAGATACAGGTACACAGGTAGAAAACACTCTATGAACACAGGCAAAAAGGTAGCATTTCCTGCCACAAGCCAAGGGCTGCAATAGACGGAAGAAGCAAAGAAAAATCTTCACAACAGACTCTCAAGTAAGCAAGAACTTGCCAATACCATGATTTCATACCTAGAACTGTGAGAGAATGAGTTTGTCCTCTTTTAAAGCACCCAGGGTGTAGTCTTCTTATACTAGGTGTAGGAAACTAACATAGTTCTGTTTTATTTTATTTCAATTTCTAATTGTCATTGCCACTGTACACAAATACAGGTCTCTTATGTTTATTTACCTCATATCCAGCAACCTTGCCAAACTCATTACTTCTTAGTATCTTTTTTGTAGCCTTGGGGGTTTTCTACACAGACAGCTGTAGTGATGAAAATAATGATAATCCTGTATCTTGAGCAGAAACTATGCTTTCATAGGGTTATTGCACTTGTTCAATGTTGAACGAGATGAGTGAGAACCCATGTACTTCTCATTGACCTTGAAAGTAGTTAGTCTTTCATTTCTTTAGTCTAATAATTAACTGAGGTATTTCTCAGATGCTCCTTCAAGCAAGGAAAATTCCCCACAATTCTTAGTTCACTGAGAATAGATTCTGAATTTTGACCAGTTTTTTTTTTTTTCTGTATCTACTGTGATGATCGTAGTAGTTTTTTGCTCAAGGCTAGCCACAGTGCTATTTATGGATTTTTCTATCTATGTGGTGCTGAAGAATTGAACTCAGGGCTTCATGTATAGGAGACAAGCACTCTATCACTAGGCCATATTCCCACCCCTGATCATAGTTTCTGTTGTTTGTTTTTGGTGTCAGTCCCAGGGCTTAAACTCAGGGCCTGGACACTGTTTAGCACTATAGTACTTTGGCGTTTTTGTTAGTCTAGTGGAGATAAGAATCTCACAGACTTTCCTGCCCAAGGCTTCCTCAGATCTCAGCCTCCTGAGTAGCTAGGATTATAGCCACCAGCACCCAACACTGACCATAGCTTTGTAGCCTTTGCTACAGTGGATGATGTTGATTGTCTTTCAAATACTGAATACTTACATTTTTTTTTTACACAAGCTCTAATTTATCTTTTGCTAGATTCAATTTTACTAACATAGTAAAAATTTATGGGAGATATTGGTCTGTAGGGTTTGTTTTTGTCAAAGGAAAAATTATAACTTCAAGATCTTAATTGGCTTTATTTTTGTGATTATACAGTCAGATAACACTTGACCTCACAAAAGAGACTAAGTGTTCCAAGTTGCTGAGCAGGAAAGGGCTGGAAAAAATGCTGAAACAAGGAACAGAAAACCTGATTGTTCATTTCAAAGTTACTTTCCTTTTAAAACCTGGACAAGGAGACAGAACAATAGAAAAGTAATTGGTTAACTTCATGGTAGTCCAGGCTGCTTCTTTGTAAGGATTAAGGGATTGAAAGATGTGAGGATTAAGGAGGGAACCATCAAGTAACTGACTTGTTAAGGCCATGTGGCTGTTACTTCTCTCTTTTGCTTTCTCAGGAAGCCAGATGACAGCTTCGTTTGGGTTTGGTGACAGGGGACTTCTGTATGACCAAATGCACGAGCATTTTGATTTTCAGTCTGGCCCAGTGAGGCCTAGTTCATGACCTAGGACAAAACAATGGGCTTATGGGATTTTTATTTTACAGCTTGAAAGTAAACTGCAAACAGATGATGGTTCAATCTTAAATACATTAGTATTGCATTGCATTCTTTCAAAGACAGACTCTAAGGCCAAGATTACTGTGTATCACCACATTTGGTAAATGAAAAAAGCAGATCTGAGATAGGAGCAACTGTGATACAACACAGCACAGTGCTTAAGCAGGCCAGGAAAATCACAGTGGGCCATTCCACAGCCCTGTCCACAGAACATGGCAAAATCTGTACATGAAACCTAGATGAGCAAAAGCAGAGAGATGTCTGCCAACCTACTTCCTACCCCTCTTTTATTTATACCACAGGCTGATCATTAATATTGGTGGACACAGAGGAATCAAAATTTGCTTTAAAGATAAGCTTGTGAAAAGAGGAGATGTCCTGTTCTCATATTTCCTTACTCCTTCTCTCTAAACTCATCCATAAAAGCAGAGGGTTACAAGACCAGACCTGATGATCATAAGGGCTGCTGAAAGGAGACCCCCTCGAGTCTCAGGCAGAAGAAAGTTTATTAGGAGAACCAAATTGTCAGCCTGCACCAGATGTAGGTGTGCATAAAGGGAACTAATTGTAGAGAGAGATTATATACATAAAGGTGAGGAGGAGATTTGGTGGTAGTAGATGCAGAAGTGACCTCAGAGCCTGGGGAACTTCTCACTGTCCAAAGGACAGGTGGCTAGACTGTATGAGGAGGTGAGCCCAGAGGATGAGGAAGTGACCTCAAAGCCTGAGGAACCTCTCATTCTCCAAAAGCCATGTGACTAGACTGTATGAGGAGGTGAGCCCAAAGCATGAGGAAGTGACCCCAGAGCCTAGGGAATATCTCACCATCCAAAGGAGGTGTGACCAGACTGGATGAGGAAGTGAGCCTAGAGAATGAGGAAGTGACCCCAGAGCCTAGGGAATATCTCACCGTCCAAAGGAGGTGTGACCAGACTGGATGAGGAAGTGAGCCCAGAGAATGAGGAAGTGAGCCCAGAGCCTGGGGAACCTCTCATTCTCCAAAGGAGGTGTGACTAGACTGGATGAGGAAGTGAGCCCAGAGGATGAGGAAGTGACTTCAGAGCCTGGGGAACATCTCACCATCCAAAGGCCATGTGGCTAGACTGGATGAGGAAGTGAGCCCAGAGGATGAGGAAGTGAGCCCAGAGGATGAGGAAGTGACCTCAGAGCCTGGGGAACATCTCACTGTCCAAAGGAGGTGTGACCAGACTGGATGAGGAGGTGAGCCCAGAGAATGGGGAAGTGACCTGGGATCCTGGGGAACCTCTCACTGTCCAAAGGAGGTGTGACCAGACTGGATGAGGAGGTGAGCCCAGAGAATGAAGAAGTGACCTCAGAGCCTGGGGAACTTCTCACTCTCCAAAGGAGGTGTGACTAGACTGGATGAGGAAGTGAGCCCAGAGGATGAGGAAGTGACATCAGAGCTTGGGGAACCTCTCACTGCCCCAGGTGCCACATGTAGTCACACACAGAGAGAACAAAGGAAAGGGGCATTTTTCCTGGGTAGACCTAACAATGATATATACCTGTAATCCCAGCAGTCTCAATTTGTGGCAGGAAGATCACTAGTTCAAAGCTCTCCAGAGCTACTCAGTAACTCACTGTCTTAAAACACTGAGAGACTGAGAGAGCAAGAGAGACAAAGGGAGACAGGGAGACAGAAAGAAACAGAGACAAATCTGTAACAGGATTCTGAAAGATGTAAAAAAGAATGTCAGGGCTTAGGATCTCATGGCTTGAAGAACAACAGGCAGGGAGCTTGTCCTATATTCATTTTGTCTTCCACATATCTCCAGCTGAGTATCAGAACACACTGTGAGCTCAAACTTCACATAGGCACATAACAGAATCAAGGTTTAAAAAAGAAAAAAAAGCATGTCAACTGGGCATAGTGGCACACACCTGTATGGTAGCAGATAGCTACTTAGGAGGTAGATGTAAGAGATCAAGAGCTTGAGGCCAGCCTGGGAAATGTAACCAAGACCCTGTTGCAAAAACAAAATCAGAAGAGCTGGGAATGTGGCCCAAATAATAGTGACAGGGAGAGAGAAAAGGGGTGGGGGGACAGCAAGCAGGCTACCTCTACCCAAGCAGAGGTACTAAGAGACTAAGCAGAGCACCTTATTTTCCCCTTGATTTGGTTGCAGGCCCACACCCACAGTATCTACAACATCCCTAGGTCTCAGCCTTCCAGTGGGCAGCCAAAAGCAACACAGAGGTAGGATTTCCTGACATCCTTGCTCTCATAATGCATGGCTCACTCAGTGAGCTCTTGCCCGTCCTGGAGGCAGGGACAGCAAGTGGGAAGCTAGCAGAGTCTCTGTAGAATGTGGGCCTAGAAGTCCCTAGCCCCTACATAGTGGCACCAGAAAGCCCAAGGAGCACCTTTCACTATCATGAGTGTGCTCTTTGTCCCCATTAGGTACTAAGGAGAATCCTGTCCACATGGGCAAATCCACAGGTGCTCTCCTGAGAACAATAAAAGCCTCTGAGAAGCTACCCTGCCCTAGCAGGAGCCCAGTGGCTCTGGGTAAACCAAACAGCCCAGAATAGCAATGAGGGAGCTCAGAAACTAGGGGAGCCCTGCAGCTCTCTGATGGAACTACAGCCCAGCCCTCAAACCTAGATAGTAAACTACCCACTCAAAAAGGACCTTTAAATCGGATTCAGTCCCCAAACATCATTTCTAAAATACCTAGGTTAAATGTCTAGGTTTTAATGCAACATGTTAGTTCTTGAAATAATGAGGAATTTTAAGCAGATACCATTTGAAAATGCCATGAGAAGTGGTCACAAACTTCCTCGGAAAAAGTGGGCTGGTTTTTATTACTATAGCTTTATAATACAGCTTGAAGTTTGGTATTGTAATTCCTCCAGCACTGTTCTTTCTGCTTAGGATTGTTTTTGCTATTCTGGGTTTTTTATTGTTCCATATGAATTTCTGGAGTGCTTCCTTTATTTCATTAAAAAATGGTGTTGGGATATTAATGGTTATTGCATTGAATTTGTAGATAGCCTTTGGCAATATTGCCATTTTTATTATATTAATCCTCCAAATCCAGGAACATGGGAGGTTTTTTCATTTCCTTAGTTCTGCCTTAATTTCATTTTTCATGTTTTTAAAGTTCTCATGATAGAGGTCTTTCACTTCTTGGGTTAAGGTTATTCCTAGGTATTTTATGTTTCTTGAGGCTATTGCAAAAGGAGTTGCTTTCCTGATTTCAGCCTCAGTGTTCGGGTCATTAGCATATAGAAAGGCCATTGATTTTTTGAGGGCTTATTTTATATCCTGCAACTTTGCCAAAGTTTTGGATCAGCTCTAGTAGCTTGGGAGTAGACTCTATGGGGTTCTTTAGGTATAGGATCATGTCATCTGCAAAGAGAGAAAGTTTAACTTCATCTTTTCCTATCTGGATCCCCTTCATATTAACAGCTTGATATTGGTACGGGAACAGGCCTGAAGACCAATGGAACAGAATTGAAGTCCCAGAAATAAACCCACAGAACTATGCCTACTTAATCTTTGATAAAGGAGCTAAAAAAATAGTCTGGAAGAAAAATAGCCTCTTAACAAATGGTGCTGACAAAACTGGTTCAACACATGCAACAAACTAAATATCACCTTGCACCAAAATAAATTCCAAATGGATCAAAGACCTCGAAACACTTGGGCTCCTTAGCACAGGAAAAAACTTCCTTAATAAAGTTCCAGAAATGCTATGAATCAAGAAAAGGATGGACAAATGGGACTGCATCAAACTGCAGAGCTTCTGCAGGGCAAAGGACATAGTCACAAGATAAACAGAAAGCCCACAGACTGGGAAAAGATCTTTACTGGCCATACAATGGACAAAGGCCTCATCTCTAAAATATATGCAGAACTAAAAAAATTACATTCCTCCAAAACAAAACCGCAAAGAACCAATAGCCCCCTCCACAAGTGGGCTAAAGACTTAAAAAGAGACTTCTCTGATGAGGAAATGAGAATGGCCAAGAGACATATGAAAAAGTGCTCTACATCACTGGCCATAAAAGAAATGCAAATCAAAACAACATTGAGATTCTATCTCACCTCAGTAAGAATGTCCTATATCAAGAAAACTAGCAATAACAAATGTTGGAGGGGATGTGGCCAAAAGGGAACCCTACTTCATTGTTGGTGGGAATGTAAACTGGTTCAGCCACTCTGGAAAGCGGTATGGAGATTCTTCAGAAGGCTAAATAAACATAGAGCTCCCCTATGACCCAGCAGCCCCACTTTTGGGCATCTACCCAAAAGACCACAAACAAGAATACACTAAAGCCACCAGCACAACAATGTTCATCGCAGCACAATTTGTCATAGCTAAACTATGAAACCAACCCAGATGCCCCTCAGTAGACGAATGGATCAGGAAAATGTGGCATATATACACAATGGAATTTTATGCCTCTATCAGAAACAATGACACTGCCCCATTCGTAAGGAAATGGAAGAACTTGGAAAAAAGTATACTAAGTGAAGTGAGCCAGACCCAAAGAAACATGGACTCTATGGTCTCCCTCATAGGGAATAATTAGCACAGGTTTAGGCAAGTCACAGCAGAGGATCACAAGAGCCCAATAACTATACCCTTACGAACACATAAGATGATGCTAAGTGAAATGAACTCCATGGTATGGAAA
The DNA here is from genome assembly GCF_023159225.1 of Perognathus longimembris pacificus. NCBI lineage: Eukaryota > Metazoa > Chordata > Mammalia > Rodentia > Heteromyidae > Perognathus > Perognathus longimembris. The sequence continues at coordinate 142,343,186 of NC_063162.1, forward strand.
CGACTGTTATATCACTGTTGTAACTACTTCCAACGTGCTATGTGAAACCGTAGCTTCTATTATTGATGATCTTCTTGTATCCACTTCCTGTGGTTGTACCTGCACTATCTCTGTATCTTATCTGAGTACATTGGAAACCATATATACTGGAATTAGAACTAGGAAAGTGAAAGGGAATACCAAAATTGAGAGACACAGGGTAAAAAAGACAAACGACTACAAAAGCAATACTTGCACAACCGTTTGGTGTAAACCAACTGAACAACTCATGGGGGCAAAGGGAAAGGGGAGGGGAGGAAGGGGGAATGAGGGAGGAGGAGGTAACAAACAGTACAAGAAACGTATCCAGTGTGTAATGTATGAAACTGTAACCTCTCTGTACATCAGTTTGACAATTTAAAAAAAAAAGTGGGCTGGGGGTGTGGCTTGGTGGTAGAGCATTCATGTTACTTGAATGAAGTTCAGGGACTGATCTCTCATAGCAACAAAACAAGCCAATAAATGAACAGTTTTCCTTGGAATAAATAAAAGAAGTGGAAAATATTAGCAATGAAATACAAGCTTAAGGCATGGAAATTGTAGCATGGTGGCTCATACCTGTAATGCCAGTTACTTGGAGGCAGAAATAAGAAATGGGGGGTAAAGTTTGAGGCTCAAGACCCAATAAGGGAAATGTTCCTGAGACTCCATTCCAATCAACGGTACATGCAGCTTCCATGCTAAACAATGGGAAAAGTACAATGGTGGGTGTACAGTGCATGTTGGGTATCTCAATGACAGAGGAAAGTACAAACAGGAGGATCACAGTCAGGCTAACTCTGGCATAAAGCAAGACAGTACTTTGAAAATAGTCAGGCACCGGTGTCTCACACCTGTAATCCTAGCTACTCAGAAGGCTGAGATCTGAGGATCACAGTTCGAAGCCAGCCCTGGCAAGAAAGTCCAGAAGTGGCACTGTGACTCAAGTGGTAGAATGCTAGCAAAATGAGTCCAGGAACAGCTCCCAAGCCCAGGGGACTAGAGAGGGAGGGGAAATAACCAACACTTGCAGATTAACTCAAGTGGTAAAACACCTACTTAGCACAGACAAGGTCCTAAGTACAAACCCCAGTAATACCAAGAAAGAGGAGGAGAAGAAGAGGAAGAGGAGAAGGGGGAAGGGGAAGAAGCAGAGGAGGAAAAGGAGTGGTGGAACTAAACAACATAATAATGGAAATAAAAGTTCATTTGATAGGATCAATAGTTGACTGGAAATGAGAGACTAGAATAAAATAACACACATGCACACAAACCTGCAGCATGTACTCAACCTGAATGGCAAACAGGAAAAATGTCGGTGGAAAGAAAAACACAGTTTCAGGAACTTGAGGCACAATAATAAAAGATCTAACATTGTTATCAATGGAGTGTCCGAAAAAGATAAAAAAACTTCAAATAGTGTCTGAATCCTTCCATGGTTGAGTAAAAGACACGACCATGCCCAGTACCACAAATAAATAAAACAAAACAAAACAAGAGTAACAAAAAATTGAGTCAGATTAAACTTGTACAATGAAACTATAAAAACAAATAAGTACAGGCAAACCTTCAATATAATCTTGGAATTTATAAAACAAAGTTTTTATTATATGTCAATGACACAATAAAGAAGATAAATCAATTATTCACAAGGACAAAATATTTGCAGTGTATGTGGCAAGCAAGAATGTAATCTATATCATTCATGTAAAGTGTTTAATATAAATCTTCAAATGGAATCCAGTATTACTATATACCCCTTCTCATATAATATCAAATCTGGTAACTATCTCTTGGGGAAAAAAATCTCTCACTTCATTGCATTGAAAGGACATACACAAGAATACCAGTTAAGACTCAATATGTACCTGTATAATTTTTACTGTATACATTACCATACTATGTCTACTAGTTGTTCACAATTATTGTTGTTCTTTAAGAAGTTGTACAAAGGAGTTACTACTTCACAAACCAGTTTATGAATACAATATATCTTCATCAATGTCACCGCTTTCAATATTCTCACCCATCTCTCCCCTATCCACAGCTTCTCTAACTGTTCTTAATTTTGTAGGCTATACGTTGGTTTCTTTCTTTCCCCTTTATTGTCAAAGTGAAGTACAGAGAGGTTACAGTTTCATATGTAAGGCATTTCTTGCTCAACTTGTTACCTCCTCCCTCATTTTCCCCCACTTCCCCCTTCTACCTTTCCCTCTCCCCGCCCCCACCCCATGAGTTGTACAGTTGGTTTACACCAAAAGGTTTTGTAAGTATTGCTTTTGGGGTCATTTGTCTTTTTATCCTTTGTCTCTCGATTTTGGTATTCCCTTTCCCTTCCATAGTTCTAATACACATATATACAGTATCCAGGGTACTAAGATAAGATACAATGATAGCGGGGATAAAACCACAGGAAGGGAATATGAGAGAGAAAAAAAAGGGTACGGTTTCATATGGCATGTTGAAAATGATTACAACAATGATATAACACTTGTTTCCATAACAGAGATCATTTCACTTAGCACCATCTTATGTGCATAAGGCATAGCAATTGGGATATTGTGACCTTCTGCTATGACTAGCCTAAGCATGTGCTAATTATTCCCTATGAGGGAAACCATAGAGTCCTTGTTTCTTTGGATCTGGCTCACTTCCCTTAGTATAATTTTTTCCAAGTCCTTCCATTTCCTCACAATGGGGCAATGTCATTCTTTCTGTCAGAGGCATAGAATTCCATTGTGTATATGTACCACATTTTCCTGATCCACTCCTGATCTACTGAGGGGCATCTGGGTTGGTTCTATATTTTAGCTATGACAAATTGTGCTGTGATGAACATTGTTGTACTGGTGGCTTTAGTGTGGTGTTGTTTGTAATCTTTTGTGTAGATGCCCAAAAGTGGGGCTGCGAGGTGGTAGGGGAGCTCTGTGTTTAGCCTTCTTAGGAACCTCCATACTGCTTTCCAGAGTGGTTGAACAAGTTTACATTCCCACCAATAATGTAGTAGGGTTCCCTTTTGGCCACATCCTCTCCAGCATTTGTTATTATTAGTTTTCCTGATAATGGACATTCTTACAGGGGTGAGTTGGAATCTCAGTGTTGTTTTGATTTGCATTTCTGTTATAGCCAGTGATGTAGAGAACTTCTTCATGTGTCTCTTGGCCATTCTCATTCCCTCTTCAGAGAAGTCTCTTTTTAGGTCTTTAGCCCACTTGTTGAGGGGGCTGTTGGTTCTTTGAGGTTTTGTTATGGAGGAATGTAATTTTTTTAGTTCTGCATATATTTTAGATATCAGGCCTTTGTCTGTTGTGTGGCTGGTAAAGATCTTCTCCCAATATGTGGGATTTCTGTTTATCTTGCAAGCTATGTCCCTTGCCCTGCAGAAGCTCTGAAGTTCGATGCAGTCCCATTTGTCCAGCCTTTCTTTGATTTGTTGCACTGGAACTTTATTAAGGAAGTTTTGTCCTGTGCCAAGGAGCCCAAGTGTTTCTCCTATTCCTTCTTGTAATGGTTTCAGGGTATCTGATTTTACTTTGAGGTCTTTGATCCATTTGGAATTGATTCTGGTGCAGGGTGATATATAAGGATTTAGTTTTAATTTGTTGCAGGTGTTGAACCAGTTTTGCCAGCACCATTTGTTGAAAGGCTTTCTTTTTTCCATCCTATTTTTTTTTTTAGCTCCTTTATCAAAGATTAGCCATAGTTCTGCGGGTTCATTTCTGGGTCTTTAGTTCTATTCCATCGGTCCTCAGGCCTGTTCTTGAGCCAATGCCAAGCTGTTTTATTAAGCTTGGTATTGAAATTCCTCTAGCACTATTCTTCCTGTTTAGGATTGTTTTTGCTATTCAGGGTCTTTTATTGTTCCATATGAATTTTTGGATTGCTTCCTCTATTTCATTAAGGAATGGTGTTGAGATATTGCTGGGTATTGCATTGAATTTGTAGATAGCCTTTGGCAGTATTGCCATTTTCACGATGTTAATCCTCCTAATACAGGAGCATAGGAGGTTTTTCCATTTCCTTAGTTCTGCCTTAATTTAGTTTTTCATGTTTTTAAAGTTCTCATGATAGAGGTCTTTCACTTCTTGGGTTAAGGTTATTCCTAAGTTTTTTGTTTGTTTGTTTGTTTGTTTGTTTGAGGCTATTGAAAAAGGAGTTGCTTTCCTGATTTCACCCTTGGTCTTCAGGTCATTGGCATATAGAAAAGTCATTGATTGTTGAGGATTTATTTTATATCCTGCTACTTTGCCAAAGTTTTGGATCCGCTCAAGTAACTTGGGAGTAGATTCTATGGGGTTCTTTAGATACAGGATCATTTTGTCTGCAAAGAGAGAGAGTTTAAGTTCATCTTTTCCTATTTGAATCCTCTTTGTGTCTTCCTCTTGATTTATTGCTCTGGCTAGGAATTCTAGTACTATGTTGAAGAGTGGAGAGATCAGACATTCTTGTCTTGCTCCTGATTTTAGAGGAAATGGCTTTAACTTTTCACCATTAAGAATAATGCTTGCTGTGGGTTTGTCGTAGACAGCCTTAGTTATATTCAGGAATGTTCCCTGGAATCCTAGTTTCTCCAAAGCTTTTATCATAAATGGGTGCTGGGTTTTATCAAGCACTTTTTCTGCATCTTGAGAAATAATCATTCGATTCTTGACCTTGTTCCTATTGATGTGGTAGATTATGTTGGCTTGTGTATATTGAACCAGCTTTGCACACCGGAATGAATCCAGTTTAATCATAATGTATGGGTTGTTTTTTTAATGACTTGTTGAAGTTGATTGGCCAGAATTTTGTTGAGAATTTTTGCCTCAATGTTCAAGGAAATTGGTCTATAGTTCTCTTTCCTTGATAAGACCCTGTCTGGTTTGGGAGTAAGGATTATACTGGCTTCATAGAATGTGTTTAATAGGGAACTTTCACTTTCAATTTCATTGAAGAGTATGAGAAATATTGGTGTGAGTTCTGTTTTGAAGGCCTTGTAGAATTCTGCTATGAATCCATCTGGACCGGGTTTTTTTGTTGTTGTTGTTGTTTCTTTTTCTAAATTTAATTTATTAATTGAACACAAATTTTTTGACAAGGTGTTGTGCAAAAAGGGTACAGTTACATAGTAGGGCAGTGTGTACATTTCTTGTGATATCTTACACCCTGTTTTTCTTTCACTTCCCTGGGTCAGGTAGACATATATACAATATACAATGTATCAAGAACATATACAGTAGCCACGTGGCCACACCCAAGAAAGTTCGCCTAGGGCTTTAAATGTAATGTCGATATTAGACCATATGTCGACAGTAGTCTTATATGAATGTACATACATAGCTTTTGAGGTATTGTATTCCCCTGAGAGGTCAATTTTTGACATTTATATGTTGAGTAATTGGTTTTAGTTACATACTGTTGGGTCGCTGCCCCAATCCTGTGGGGAATACTATTTGACAAGCAGTTTTTGGTTTCACAGACTTGGTCTCTACTGTCTCTCCGTCTCCCTTTGTTAACAGTCATATATCAGGGAGATCATGCCCCTTTGTTTTCTGTGTTCTAGGCTTGTCTCGCTCAACATTATTTGTTCAAGTTCTGACCATTTCCTTGTGAATAACAATATTTCACCATTCCTAATCGCTATGTAGTATTCCATTGTGTATAAGTACCATATATTTTGGATCTAATCGTCTGTGGAGGGGCATCTGGGTTGTTTCCATATTTTGGCTATTGTGAATTGTGCCACGATAAACATGGAAGTACAAATGTCTTTTTGATATCTTGGGGTTTGCTGTTTAGGATAGATGCCTAGGAGTGGTATGGCTGGGTCATAGGGTAGGTCTATATTGAGCTTTTTGAGAAACCTCCATACTGTTCTCCAAAGTGGTTGTACTAATTTGCACTCCCACCAACAATGGAGAAGGATTCCTCTTCCCCCGCACCCCCTCCAGCATTTGTTGTTGCCTGAGTTCAGAGTATAGGCCATTCTAACTGGGGTAAGGTGGTATCTCAGGGTTGTTTTTATTTGCATTTCCTTTACTACCAGGGATGTTGAGCATTTCCTCATGTGTTTCTTTGCCATTTTTATATCTTCTCTTGTGAAGTCTCTCTTTAGCTCCTTTGCCCATTTCCTAATTGGTTTATTGGGCTTGGAGGGGCTTAGTTTTTTGAATTCTCTGTAGATGACAGATATTAGGCCTTTGTTGCTGTGCTGGTAAATATCCTTTCCCATATCGTTGGCTGTCTTTCTATTTTGGTGGCTATGTCCTTAGCTGTGCAGAAATTTTTAATTTGTAGTAGTTCCATTTGTCGAGTCTTTCCCCTATTTGTTGTGCCCCTGGGACTATATTCAGCAAGTTCCTTCCTGTGCCTATAAGTTCTAGAGTCTTTCCTACTCTGTCCTTCAGTAGTTTCAAGGACTCAGGTCTGATATTGAGGTCCTTGATCCATTTTCAGTTGATCTTGGTGCATGGTGATAGGCTTGTGTCTACTTTGAGTTTTCTGCATATGGCTGCCCAGTTCTCCCAGCACCAGTAGTTGAAGAGGCTATGTTTATTCTATTGTATGTCTTTAGCTCCTTTGTCGAATATTAGCTGGCTGTAAGAGTGCGGTTTTATTTCTGGATCTTCAATTCTAATCCATTGGTCTTCCGATCTGTTTGTATAGCAATACTAGGCTGTTTTTGTTATGATGGCCTTGTAGTAGAGCTTGAAGTCTGGTATTGTGATACCTCCTGCACTGCTTTTTTTGCCTAGAATTGCTTTGGCTATTCCAGGTTTTTTGCTGTTCCATATGAATTTATGGGTTGCTTTCTCTATTTCAGTGAAGAATGTAGCTGGGATCTTGATGGGGATTGCATTGGATTTGTATAACAATTTGGGCAATATGGCCATTTTCACTATAATGATTCTGCCTACCCATGAGCATGGGAGATCTTTCCATCTCCTTGTGTCTTCTTTGATTTTCCCTTATTAGATTTTTATAGTTTTCATTAAATATGGACCTTGGTTTTTCTTGGGTAGGAGATCTCTTATTGCAGTTTCTATTTCAATGCTGGACATGGTTCTTTTTAGTAGGTTTAAATTTTCATGGTTAAGTTTGGGCATATGAATTTTTGCTAGGAATTCATCCATTTCTTCCAGGTTCTCAAAGTTATTAGCATAAAGTTTTACAGAACATTCCCTTATTATATTTCGAATCTTGGTTGTTTTTGTGGTGATGTTTCCTGTTTCATCTCTGATCTTGTTTATCTGGGTGTGCTGTCTTCTTTTTTTGGTCAGATTTGCTACGGGTCTGTCTATCTTGTTAATTTTTTCAAAGAGCCAAGTCTTAGTTTTGTTGATTCTTTTTTTTTTTTTTTTTTTACTCTGTCATTTAATTCTGATTTAATTTTAATTATTTGCTTCTGTCTATTGGCTTGGGGTTTGGCTTGTTGTTCTCTTTTGAGGACCTTAAGGTACTTCCTTTAAGTTGTTGAATTGATATTTTTTTCAGTTTGTTGATGTAGGCACTCAGAGATATAAATTTTCTTCTGAGTACTGCCTTTGCTATGTCCCAAAGAAGCTGGTACTTTGTGTGCTCATCTTTGTTTAATTCCATAAATATTTGAATTTCTGTTCTAATTTCTTCAATGACCCACTGGTGGTTCAGCCATGTGTTGTTCAGTCTCTCTGGATTGTAGGATTTCCTCTGGTGGCTGTTTGAGTTGAGCTCTAATTTTATACCATTGTGATTTGAGAGAATGCAGGGAATGATTTCAATATTTCTGAATTTGTGCATATTTGCTTTGTGCCCCAAATGTGATCTATTTTGGAGACTGTTCCATGTGCTGCCAAGAAGAATGTATATTCTGCTGTTGCTGGATGGAATATTCTGTAGATGATGGTTAAGTCTAGTTGGTCTATGCTATTGTTTGTTCTGAAGTTTCTTAGCTCAGTTTTTGGCATGTTGATCTGTCCAGAGGTGACAGTGGAGTGTTAAAGTCTCCAACTATCAATGTGTTTGGAACTATTAATGTTTTTAGAGTCATCAGTCTTTGTTTGATGAAGTTGGGTACTCCTGTATTTGGAGTGTAGATGTTTAGGATGGTTATATCCTCCTGTAGGAGAGATCACTTTATTAGTATGTAGTAACCTTTTTGTCTCTTCTTACCATTTTTAATTTGAAGTCAATTTTATATTATACTAGGATTGCAACTCCAGCCTGCTTATGGGGGCCATTTAGTTGGTAGATTTTATTCCAGCCTTTCAATTTTAGAAAATGTTTGCTTTTGCTACCTACATGTGTCTCTTGGAGGCAGCAGAAAGATTTTTGATCCAACTTAAGAGTCTATGTCATTTAACTGGAGAGTTAAGTCCATTAATATTGAGAGTTAGCATTGAGAGATGATTGTTTGTTCCTTTCATTATAGCTATCTTTTTAAGAGCTGTGTCTTTCCAATTCTTGCTCTAATAACATGGTTTACTATCTAGGGTTCATTTCTCTGTCTGAATTGTGATCTTGTTGATTTTCCATGTGTAGGACATCCTTGAGGATTTTCTGTAATGCTGGATTGTTGGAGATGTATTGTTTCAGTTTTTCCTTCCTGTGGCAGACTTTCATTTGACTTTCAGCTATGAATGAGAGTTTAACTGGTTATAGTATTCTTGGTTGGTGGCTATTTTTCTTTAGGGTGTGGCATACCTCATTCCAGATCTCCTTGCTTTCATGGTATCTGCTGAGAAATCTGGAGTAATTCAGATTGGTTTTCCTTTGTTTTCTTCTCCCTAGCAGCTTTAAGGATTCTTTCCTTGGTCTCTATTGATCCTGTTCGGATTACAATGTGTTGATGGGATGTGGTATTCTGATCTGGCCTGTTTGAGGTTCTAAATGGATTCTTGACTGCTAAATATGATACAATTCATGTTTAATAAATAACTGCCAACTATTTGCAATAGCCAAGTCATAGAAACAGCCAGATTCCCTACAACTGATCAAGAAAAATGTGATATATAAAATTTGATCCCTATGTTTAGGAAGAATAAAACCATGTCTTTTGTTGGGAAATGAATGGGACTGGAGCAAATCATGTTGAGTGATGTAGGCTAGGCTCAGAAAGACAAAAGGCACATATTTTCTCTCACATGTGGATGGTAGGCCTAAAATATAAACACATACAGGGCCATATGCATACTCTCATCAATTGACTATACTATATGCAGGAGTAAGATTTCATGGTGTAACCCATTTGAATAACTAACAGACAGTGTGACAGAATAAATATCAGGATGCTCAAATATGTTTTAACTTCAAAGGGGGATACTAAAAAGAAAGGAATAGAGGAATAGAGAGAGAAATGATGGGTGAATATAGTCATTATACTCAATGTGCAAATATGAAAATGGAATGAGGAAACTTGATGTGATGGGGAGGGAAAGGGAAGGGGAAAGGTTGGGGCTGGAGAATGATGGAAGGGGTGACACTGATCAAGATGCATTATACATATAAATGGACATGTTAAATTGAAGCCCAACTCATACAAGTATTTGAATAATTTCAAACATAGCTGCTAGACACCAGCACAACCATGTTCATTGCAGAATTGTTTACCATAGCTAAGACACAGAATCAACCCAGATGTCCCTCAGTGGACAAGTGGATCTAGAAAATGTGGTATATGTGCACAATGGAATTCTATGCTTCCATCAAAAAGAATGACATTGCTCCATTTGTAAGGAAATGGAAAGACTTAGAAAAAAAATTATATTAAGCAAAGTAAGACAGACCCATAGAAACATAGGCTGCATGGTTTCCTTCATTTGTAATAATTAGAATGTGCCTATAAATCTACAAGTAAACCTAAACAATAGTAAAAGACAAATAATTATACTTGGACATGATTAATTAAACAGGACTCTAAACATTCACACAGTGAGAACAAATGAGGATATTCTTAGAAGATCACAAAGGCTGAATAGCTATGTGCATATGATCATATAAAATGATTTGTATACAAATGAATTCCAAGAAATGGAAACAAGAGGTTTTTTATTATACCTTTTGTGGGTCTTGTTTTCCTTCCCTTTGGTTTATTCCCATTTGTCAGTGTTTTGGGTTTCTGTCCCTTTGTCTTGTGTGTGAGTTTATCTGATTTGGGGAGAAGAAGGGGAAGCACAGAAATGATAAAAACAAAGGGTGAACCAATTCAGCAGTGATTCTCACTAGACACTATGTTGGAAATGAACTATACAACTTGGTGGGAGGGGAGTTGGGAAGGGAGGAAAAGAGACAATGAGGGATGGGGTGACATTGTTCAAAAAGAAACGTCCTCATTACCTGACTTATGTAACTATAACCCCTCTGTACATCACCTTTACAATAAAATTTTTTTTAAATAGCTGCTAGAATTCTAGATATCAAGTCTGCTTTCAAGAGAGAAAAAAGGAAAGGGAGTAGAGGCATGTCAGCCACAACAAAGCCTTTCATCAGAAAAAGGCTTTTCTAGTATATACCAATAATCCTTTCTGTTTGTTACCATCAGCCAGAACAAACTACAAATGAGATTCACAAAGTCAGTATTTCATTTTCCCAGTCTTGTGATGGGAAACATCAAGAACTGTGTGTACCACAAAATGGCAGCTGCAATCAACCACAAACAGTTGTGTTCCTTGGGGAAATTAACTCTCTTTCTGAACCATCCATACAGGAGGAGGCAATCTGTTATCATTTTCTTTTGTAGACTTACATTTATATTCTCCTAGTGCTGGAAGCTTGTTTCCTTTACAGATGTGGTTCAGCTTATATTTTACTGAAGAAAAAAAAACACTAATATTTATAATCAGAGGCCAGTTTCATTTCTTGGACAAGGATTCCGAGCTCAGCTCCACACATTTTTATCATATCAAATACTGTTTTTTGTTGGAGCTCTATGGAAAATTCAACTACTAGATTCTGTAATTCATGGTGTTTTTTTTCATAAAAATTACAAAACCAAGAAAAGAGAAGTATAAAGAAAGAAGGGCCAAGGTAATGTAATGACAGGTCTCTCCCCCCATAGTTAACTCAAATAGTCAAAAGTGTTAATCACTTCAAAGAACTATAGGGACAAGAAACAGTGATCAAAGTGGTTATTTGATACCAAATATTGATTCACTTTATTTTAATAACAATGGTGACATGGTATATTTTAGTAGTAAAATGACAGAGTACTGTAACCATAAGCTGTTCTTTCTCTCTTCCCACCTTCAGGAAGAATATAATGACAGACTCACACCTACCATATACATATTCTTTAATGTGTGTGTGTGTGTGCCTTCATGCGTGCATGCATGCACCAATACTGGACACTGTCCTTTAGCATTTTTACTCAAGGTGAACTAATTACCCCTTGAGGCGCACCTCCATTTTCAGCTTCTTTGGTGGTTAATTGGAGATAAGCATCTTATGGACTTTCCTGCATAGGTTGGCTTCAAACAGTAATCCTCAAATCTTAGACTCCTGAGTAAGTAGGATTGCAGACATGAGCCACCAGTGTTCAACTAACTAACTTCTTTCTTCACTTTTCTTTTTTTCTTCTTTTCTCTTCTTTCTCCTTCCTTCCTTCCTTCCTTCCTTCCTTCCTTCCTCCCTTCCTTCCTTCGTTCCTTTCTTTTTCTTGTCCTATTTTTGTGTGTGGGGGGGGTTTGCTCAAGGCTAGTGCTCTACCACTTGAGCCATATCTCCACTTCCAGGGTCGGCATTTTTTTTTTTGAGTAATTTATTGGAGATAAGAGCTTCACACTTTTCTGCCCCAGGTGGCTTCAAACTACAATCCTCAAATCTCAGCCTCCTGAGTAACTAGGATTGCAGGCATAAGCTACTGGCACCAGGCTAACTTCTTTATGTCTACCATAAGAATTTGTTTGACATTTAGATTCTCACATACCAAAACTGGTTTCAGAAGGGAAAAAAAATTGTATGGAGGGGCTGGGGATGTGGCTTAGTGGTAGAGTGCTTGCCTAGCATGCATGAAGCCCTGGGTTCAATTCCTCAGCACCACATACACAGAAAAAGCCAGAAGAGGTGCTGTATGTGGCTCAAGTAGTAGAGTGCTAGCCTTGAGAAAAAGGACACCAGGGACAGTGTTCAAGTCCTGAGTTCAAGCCCCAGGACTGGCAAAAAAACAAACAAACAAACAAAAAACCAGTATGGAATGGATTTAAAAAAAAAAAAAAACATAGTAAAAATTAGAAAGTTTGGTCCTAAGGTATGAATAAGCACACTAGTCAATGAAACAAAACATAAGTGACAGAAATAGATTCAAATGTAGACAGGAATTGGGGATAAAAGACACATATCAAAACAGTAGGGGGAAATTAATTTGTAATGAATGGTGTTGGGATGCTGTGAAGCCATCTGGAAAAGAAATGAATTTGGCTTCCTACCTTATTCCTTTTGCCAAAAGTAATTTCATATGACTCAAAAACTGAAATGCTAAAATGAAATTTTTGAAGTAGTAGTAAAGCACAACAATAAATGTTGGTTTGTATCTAAACAGTAGGCAAGTCCCATAAGCTACAAAGGAAAAGATATATAAATTATGATATCTAAACATTTAAATTTTCTGTATTGCCAAATGAACCACAAATAAATGATTATAACTTATTTGGCAAAGTACTCTGTTTCTCAATAAAAATAAACCTTTCTAATAAACAAGTATTTTGACCTAGCAACTTAACTGTTGATGTTCTTGCACATGAGCGAAAACATATATAAAAGTATGCATTGCAGCATGATATGTAGCACAGTAGAATAGACATATAGTTGCTTATCCTTTGGAGCTATTCAGAGAAAAAGTCCATAGCTATTTTAAATATTCCTAAATATATAAATACTAACCTAGAAATATATCTTAGGTATATCAGAAAGTAAAGAAAAAAGAAGCAGACAAGAGTTTGCAATAAGCCATTGTTGTTTAAAGGCTATTGATTCTGTACTTGAAAATACAGAAATTAATCTTCATACAGAGTAAACTGTACCCAAAGAATTTATGTCTTCTTCTAGAAATGTGGCTGAGTGGTAGAGTGCTTATCTAACATGCATGAGACCCTAGGGTCTCATGCAATAAAATAGTTTGTGTCCAGTAATATCATTAGCTTATATCATAATCTTACATTATCATGTAGCATAAGCAATGTTAAAGACTTGTGTGGGAATGTAGCTCAGTAGAAAAATCCCTTGTCTAGTTAAGGCTTTAGGTTCAGTTCTCAGCACAGGAAAAGAAAAACTCACCTTAGGGAGCTGTTCATGGTAACAAATGCCTGTAATCCCACCACATGAGAAGCTGAGGTAGGAGTATAATGATTTGAGGCCAGCCTTAGGGTACATAACTAGACCCTACCTCAACAACAACAACAATTACACAGACAAGAACAAAGAATCTCATAGAAAAAATGTTCAAATGCCATAAATACATAATTCACAAATTAGAGTCTCACATACCAAAATTGGTTTCAGAAGGGGTAAAAATAATTATATGGAGGGGCTGGGGAACTGGCTTAGTGGTAGAGTGCTTGCCTAGCATGCATGAAGCCCTGGGTTCCATTCCTCAGCACCACATATATAGAAAAAGCCAGAAGAGGTGCTGTGGCTCAAGTGATAGAATTCACATAATTCACCCTGATTTTTCCTTCCTAATATGAAGCACCATTTTATTAAACATCCTGGCATGGCTATTTGTTTGACAGTTACCTTCTTCACTCTGTTGGAAGGTCTATATGGGAATCTCAGCACTGCCACAGTGTTTGACATATTACCGGGTACTTGACATATGAGTGAACATGTGTTATGGGGCATGTAGGATAAGCAGCAATTCACTGGTGACAAGTAATCACAACTTAGGGGGTTGAGGACACCATCCACCTATCAGGGCCCCCAGAAGCAGAGGGAATGACCAGGAGTCCCAGAGAGCAGGCTGCTATCTAGAGACGAGTGTCCCTGGTTCCTGGTAGGTCATATGATTGGCTTATCTGAATAATTTTCTTCACACCATCAGGAAACTGAACCACATGACCCAAGCATGGGCAGGAACTTTACTTCATCCTCTTGGTTAAGGAAGGCTGCTTGCCCAGGGGACATGACCAATCACAGCAGAGGAATAGGGAACTTGTAATGAGACAATTCAAGGTATTTCCAATTCCACAAGATGTTAAGGCAGTATGTAATATTGGACCTGAATTTCAGGCTTTGTTTTTGTTTTAGGTAGGGATTGCTGTTGTTTTTAGTTTGTTTTGTTTTGCCAGTCCTAGGGTTCGATCTCAGGGCCTGGGCGCTGTACTTGAGCTTTTCTGCTCAATGCTAGCTTTCTACCACTTGAGCCACAGTTTCACTTCTGGCTTTGGGTACTTACTTGGAGATAAGATCTTGTCTATGGACTTTCATGGCTGAACTAGCTTCTGATAGTGATCCTCAGATCTCAGCCTTCTGCACAGCTAGGATGACAGGAAAGAACCACTGGTGCCCAGCTGAATTTCAGGGAAATAATTCTTAACAATTAAAATATATTTAAGCTTAAGAACAGCCTAAGTTTAAAATAATAAAATATCTCTTTTTTAAAATAAGCAAAGATTTCCTAACACAATAATATTTAGTGTTATCCTACAACCCTCTTGTTCCTTCAAATTCCCATTATCTGGTAAATCCTGTTGATGCAGACATTTCCTATTGTTGATCAAGGAAAGATACTTTTCTCCTTAGCAGAGTAAGGGAGAATGTGATCTTGCCAGCAGCTTAAGCATGGACATTAAGAAAGAAAATTTTTCAGACTTTGTTGCCTGAATTGGTTGGTCTTCTGGTTTTGTTATGCCAAGTTGCGAAACCACCACCAAGAAGACCACCGAGACTCAGACATTCCAAAATGCAAAAGCAAGGCAAGGCTTTATTTAAGCGAGCTGCAACTTGGGCCTCGTCCTACCCACCGACACAGTGGAGGTTAGGAGGGAGCCCTGAGCTGTGATTACACAGGGCTTATAAAGGCAAAGAACAAAGTTACAACAATCAGGTGTTCAAGCAAGCAAGATTAGGACACAGGTACAAAACTGATTGGCTCAGGGTTCGATTCTAGGGGTGGTCAGAGTTAAGCATTCCCAGAGGTTAGAGTTCTAGACCGACTGGGCCCTAATGGGCTTGTCCTGGGTCTGCTCACAGGGCCTGCTTATCTCAGGTTTGCGTGGTAAAGTGGGGTTAGTGTGGTAAAATGGGGTTCACGTGGTAAAATGGGGCCTGACTTCAAAGTCTGGCACTTCAGTTTGAAGGCATGTCCTAAAGATGAAATGTTGGGTCAGGACATCAGTGACTCATGCCTGTAACACTAGCTATGCTTGTAGTAGGGCTTATCAAACCTCACCATCTTAGAGTGAACTCTTAGCTTCTATAACTCCATTTTGCTTTTGTGACTCCATCTTGAAGAACTGCACTCCACCCCTGAGACTCGTTGTTTATGGTTTGATACTTAAAGATATACGTGTCCACTGTTCCATTGATGTTCCTAAGTAATGGACTAGTCATAGAAACAGAGCGTGCTGCCCTCACTCAAAGCTTGTTTACAGCATTGTTTAGCTTCTGTAACTTCATGCTTGGCTGGCACCTGCAGGAAAGAACCGTTATGGACTTTCCACCGCTGAGCAAACAAGGAGGTGGGTTTTCTGCTTGCTAAGGAGCCATAAGACCAGGCCTGGGACTGCACTTTGGGCACCCAATTGCCCAGTGTAGTTCTGGCTGGTAATAAAGACTTGCTATTCGTTGTTGGCTGTGACAATACTAAGGCCCTGAGTTCAAGCCCCAGCACTGGCACCAAAAATATAAACGAAAATTAATAACTTTATTTAGTGGCTCATGCCTGTAATCCTACCTACTTGGGCAGCTGAGATCTGAAGATCACAGCTTGAAGCCAGACTGGGCTGGAAAAATGCATGAGAATCTTAACTCCAATTAACAACAAGATGCTGGAAGTGAAACTGTGGCTCAAGCGGTAGAGCACTTGAGTAAAAGACTCAAGGACAGCACTCAGGCCCCAAGTTTGTATCCACACACACAAACACATCAGTCAATCAATAAAATACATATTGTCCATTCTTTATACACTCAATATTCAATGGTGGATACTTATGGAATATACAAGTGTAAGATTTTTAAAAAGCAATTTCTATTTGAAAAGGGAATGATCTAGAGATGCACTTTAATATAGACTGGCTGTATTCGGCTTTTATCATTAGGTGACTAATCTATGACCCTTGCTCCAACCTTCTAGAATTCTCTTTTTTTTTAATCTTTCCTTAGCTGTGTTGAAGATAGCATTGGAAATATGCCTGTCTTGGAGACTGGATATATAACTTCTATCATCTGCTTCCTGCTGATGGAAAGTTGGAGATTAAGGGTGATTTTGAATCTCAAACAACCATAATCTATTTTTACCCAAGTGAGTGGTTCTTTAGCCACCTTGTCTGATCAGCATCTGATTTCATTCCTGTTACTGTGCTAAAGACAAAAAAAAGAGTATTTTTGTTTAGAGATCTTAATGATCTTTATTGGTTTTATTGTAGAATAGGGCAACACTTCATTTCACAAAAATGAATGAAAGTTCTGATGGGCTAAGCAAAAAAACAAAACAAAACAGCTTGACTTTAATAGCTAGAGAAAGGCTAAAGAGCACAGAAGAAAAGAGAGTAAAATGGTCATTTCAAAGGTAGGTCAGGAAGGGAAAGGCATTGAACTCATTATTGTCCTACCAACTGCTGAAACAGGCCTGTTTGATAGTTTGGCTGTTATTCTCACTAATCCTGATCTCCAGTTAAAATGCTTAAGCTCACATTAACAACATGGAATCTTATTTTTTGTTGTTGGTGGTAGTGGGTCTTGAATTTAGGTCCTGGGTACTGTCCCTGAGCACTTTTGCTCAAGGGTACTGGCTAGATTCTTAACATCACGTGTCTCCATTTTTGTTTTCAATGTGGTTTGTTGGGGGCTAATGCAGAAGCTTAGCCCAAAACAATGACCCGGACTTTTTATTAAAGATACTTATCTACAGACATTACCTCTAGCTGTGAAATCTGAGACAGAACAAATTATTAATGTTAGAAATAGGGCCAAATATTAGTGGCAGATCATCTCTTTGAAGAGAATTTCAGTTAAGGGTCAGTCATTAAAAGGGAAATTCCAAGAAGTGATTTGTGACTCCATCTCTAAGACAAACTGCACCCCCAACACAGGAATGAGTCTCTAGTGTTTTTGAGATTTAAAATATACTACCCCTACTCAAGGCCATGTTTGGGCTGTTAGGCTATGTTTTGGTTTTTATAACTAAATAACAGTCATGCTGGCCTGGCCCAAGGCTATGTTTTGGGTTTGTAACTCAAGGCTAGTTCTGCTTCTATAAATCTGCTTGCTTGCACAAACACCACCTGCCTGCAGTTTTTCTCTATAATGCTGTTGAAAGAAAGGCCAATGCTACACTCTACTACCTGATGAGTGGGGTGAATCACCAGCTAATAAAGACTCCCAGCCCTGTTTATCTGAGTCAGCGATCCTATGAACAGATATCGAGATTCTACATCACTACATTTTTTTATTTTTATTTTTTTTTTTACCAGTCCTGGACCTTTAGCTCAGGATCTAGAAACGGTCCCTGAGCTTCTCTTTGCCCAAGGCTAGCATTTTATCACTGGAACCAGCACCACTTCCAGCCTTTTCTGTATATGTGAACCCAGGGCTTCGTGCATGCTAGGAAACTACCTTACCATTAAGCCACATTCCCAGCCATTGCTACACTTTTCTTTAATAAGTGTGTGTGTGTGTGTGTGTGTGTGTGTGTGTGTGTGTGAATACATACACATGCCAGTCCTCAGACTTGAACTCAGGGCCTGGGAGCTGTCTCTTAGCTTTTCTTGTCCAAGGCCAGCACTATACCACTTGAACCACATCTCTACTTCCAGCTTTTTGGAGGTTAATTGGAGATGAGTCTTACAAAGTTCCCTGCCCAGACTGGCCTTGAACTTTAATCTTCAAATCTCTTACTCCTAAGTAGCCAGGCATGATCTACCCATGTCAAGCTTTGGGGGGAGGGGGAGGGAGTGTCTTTCTTATCTCATGATTCTGCTGAGCCCAATTGAGAGTTGTTGAGTACTTCAGGCTCCACTGAGACAACCTAATGGTTAACATCCTTGCTCCACCACTCTCCCAGCCCATCTTTTTCTAAAAGGATTTACTGGATGCCACTTCCATCCATTAAAAGGATTTAGGGTATGATAGACAAGCCCTAGATTTAATCCTCAAAGAAAGAGAATGAATTCTTATCAAGCATTTGATGACAAATGCTCACTGAATGTTACCTTATGGGTTAGGCATGAAAAAGTATCTTTTCTGGCTCTGCAAATTCTCCAATGTCTGGTCTTTCTATTCCCTGACATTTTGGCAGCAACATTTAACTACCACATCACTAATCAACCACTTAGGCCAGGAAAGGGAGTCCCAGAATTCAGTATCTTGACTATGTAGCTTTGCATATCAGAAATCCCTCTGGTGAGAAAACCAAGGGAAGGCAGGAATGCGGAAAGAAGAGGAAGAGACAGAAAAGAGACAGGAAGGGGTGAGAGGAAAAATTTTATCTGTATATTTAGAAAAAAAATGTTGAAGCCTCACCAAGAATGGAAGGACAAGTATAGTAACTTCTTTATATGGCTTTATATCAAATTTTAAGAAAAAAAGTCATCTTTTCTGTCAAATCAAAGTGCTTCTGTCTTGTAACCCATCACCATTTTGTACTGATATTTCCTGGCACTGATATTTCCTAGGATTATTCGATTCTTGACTTTCAATGGTAAAAG
Source organism: Perognathus longimembris pacificus (assembly GCF_023159225.1). Lineage (NCBI taxonomy): Eukaryota > Metazoa > Chordata > Mammalia > Rodentia > Heteromyidae > Perognathus > Perognathus longimembris. Next base: position 142,362,019 of record NC_063162.1, read on the forward strand.
CCAGATCTGTTATTGGTAAGCAGCAAGCCATGTCAGGGGTTTGAATCCTTGTCAAGGGAGTAAAATAGACCCCCTCTCTCCTGGAGTGGGAACTTGTTTGTTTGTTTTTTACTGGTGGCTGGAGTGCTTTCGAACTTCCTGGTATTATCCCATCATTCTGGTAACCAATCATAAATAGAATGTGAACCTGACTCCTTGACAAGGAGGAGGGACAGGTTGGGTTGGGATAAAAACAGAGCAGATTGCCCCACCCAGTGTGCCTGCCTAATTCTGGGAAGAGTGGCTACTATGTACTCTTCTATGTAGAAGGAAATTGCCTTGATGAGCTCTCTTTCATCTCTGTGTATCAATTCATTTCCAGACACCAGAGAGTGGTGTGTTTGCAACAATGTTTAAAAAAAACAACAAGCAGTACTCTTGAGCCAGGCACTGGTAGCTCATTGCTTAGAAGGAGGCTAAGAAGTTGAGAATCATGACTTGAAGCCAGCCAGGGAAGAAAAGTTTCCTGAAGCTCTATTTCCAATTAACTAGCAAAAATTCCACATTGGAGGCATGGCTTAAGTAGTAGAGTACCAGCTGTGAGTATACGCTGAGCAGGAGCTCAAAGTCCTGAGTTCAAACCTCAAAACAGGCAAGAAAAGGAAGGAAGGAAGGAAGGAAGGAAGGAAGGAAGGAAGGAAGGAAGGATGGAAGGAAGGAAGGAAGGAAGGAAGGAAGGAAGGAAGGAAGGAAGGGAGGGGGAAGGGAGGAAGGAAGGAAGGGAGGAAGGAAGGAAGGAAGGAAGGAAGGAAGGAAGGAAGGAAGGAAGGAAGGAAGGAAGGAAGGAAAGAAGGAAGGAAGGAAGGAAGAAGGAAGGAAGGAAGGAAGGAAGGAAGGAAGGAAAGAAGGAGGGAGGGAGGGAGGAAGGATAGTCTCAAAAAAATACTCATGTGTATTTCCATGATCGCTATTTTCAGCACCTTATAAAAATGAACCAATTAATCTAGTGCTTGGCTAGGCCAGTTGAAGCCATCTGCTTTCAATCAAGAGTTCCTTAATAGCGTACAAGGAAGTGATTGTAGGCAAAGCAAAGCGTTATTTAATGTGAGTGTGGCAATGAATGGATTAAGAAAAATAATCCACACACTACTCTGGTTAGACTAGAAGATATTGTAAGAAATAAAAGCAAAAGAATGTTACATTATGTGAGACCTGTTACTGAAGACCTTGTGCTCTTTGAATCTAAACAACTTCCTTTTTTCTTTGCCTATTTTTCTTTTCTTCTCTTTTCTTTTTACCTTTTTGTTTTGGGTTGGTTATGGGGCTTGAACTCAAGGTCTAGGCTCTGTTGCTAGGCTCTTTTTGCTCAAGGCTGGTGCTCTACCACTTTGAACCACAGTACCACTTCTGGTTTTTGAGTGGTTAATGGGAGATGAGTCTCACCGGGATTTTCCTGACAAGGCTAGTTTTGTAAAGCATCCCCAGACCTCAGCCTCCTGAGTATCTAGGATTACTGGTGTGAGCTACCTGACACCTGCAACATCTTCCTATTCCAGGCTTGCTTTACCTTTTCCTGGAATTATGACAAAATTTCGAATCAGCTCATTTGCCTCCAACCTCTATTATTTAATTTCTCTTTGTGAGGTAGGATAGATAGGACAAGAGGAATTAGAAAACATCCAAAATAAATCACTAAACCACTAAATGATTTAAATATTTTGCATGCAAATAAAATGCCACACTTTATCATTTTATCCACCGAAAACCATCCTTATCTATTTTAAAAATGCCTTTGACTGACATTCCAAATTCCAAACACAAGCCATACCTAAATAATGCCTTGGCTACACAACCTTTCTTTTAGAGGAACAAAAATTAAATTAATCCTTGTAAGAAAAGGCACCTGCCAGGTTCTTGTGGCTTACACCTGTCGTCCTACCTACTCAAGAGGCTGAGATCTGGGGATAGAGGTTCAAAGCCAGCACAAGTAGGAAAGTTCTTGAGACTCTTACCTCCAATAAACAACTCAGAAAAAGCTGAAAGTGGAGCTGTGGTTCAAGTGGTAGAGCACTAGCCTTGAGTACAAAAAGGCTCAGAAAAGTGCCCCAGACCCCGAGTCAAGCCCCGTGACTGGGGGGAAGAAAAAGAAAAGAAACTGCACCTCTTTCTGTCAGATGTAAGTAAGTTGCAGTCTCCTTAGATGAGTACTAGACCCCAGATTAGAAACTGATTTAATTCTTTGACCAAATGTCTATGCCACTAAACTCATTTCAGTTATAGTAAAGCCACCCCATAACCCCCTGTCTCCGTATTTGAGTGATCACACCAAAAAAGAACTTGGCAAAGTGATTAAAGTTTACCACTTCTCTAGGAAAAATCTTAATCCAGAAATTACAAATGAGATAAAGAGCTGCCATTTTGAGCTTCTCCTTTCCCAACTCCCTATTTCTGCTTGTCTCCCTTTTCTGTTTTTCCTTACTCCATCCTGAATTGCCAAAGAAATTCTCTTTAAATTTCCACCTGTAATCTTCCTTTCTGGTGAAGCTCATCAAAATGCTTTTCATCATGGAATTCATACTCGTGGGATTTGCAAGGAAATTGGGAGATGGAGTTGAGGATTTCTTCCATTTGTCTCTTACTAAGGACCTTCCTCATTCCTTTCCTTTCCAGTGCAACTAACAACATTAGACAATATATTTTGTCAACATCCACGATTGTACTCTATTGTTTATCATAACAGATACTTTAGAGCCCTAAACATTTACCATCATATCACATCACCATTTACTTATAATTTTACATCTTTCCTTTCTTTCTTTCTTTCTTTCTTTTTTTTTTTTTTTGGTCAGTCATGGGGCTTGAAATCAGGGCCTGGGTTCTGGCCTGAGCTCTTTTGCTCAGGGCTTGTAATCTACCACTTTGAGTCACAGTTCCACTTTCCAGTTTTCTGGTGGTTAATTGGAGATAAGAGTCTCACAGACTTTCCTGCACAGGCTGGCTTTGAATCACGATCCTCAGATCTCAGCCTCTTGAGTAGCTAGGTTTACAGGCATGAACCACCAGCACCTATCTTAATTTTACATCTTAAGGTTATTACAAAGAATAGTTCTCAAAACCAAAAGCATAATATAAATGTTACCCTTAGTTATATTACTTCCACTGAGACAATTCTTAAATCACTCAATCTATCAAAACTTCATTTAAAAAACTGAATAGATGTGATGGTCTAATCTCAGGAAGCTAAGATGGAAGGATGCAAGCTCAAGGTGAGCCTGGTCAACACAGTGAGACCTTGTCTCAAAAAAAAAACAAGCCTCCAAATATTTAGCCAGGCATTGGTGGCTCACACCTGTAGTCCTAGCAACTCAAGACTGAGATCTGAAGATCACAGGTCATAGCCAGCCGGGGCAGAAAAGTCCCTGAGATTCATCTCCAGTTAACTAACAAAAAGCCAGAAGCAGACCAGGCTTGGCGGCTCACGCCTGTAATCATGAGGCCGAGATCTGGGATCATAGTTTAAACCAGCCCTGGTAGGAAAGTCTATGAGACTCTAATCTCCAATAAACTACCAAAAAAAAAAAAAAAAAAAAACCCAAACAAAGAAACAAACAAGCAAAAAACAACAACAAAAAAAAACCAAAGTAGTGTTATGGGGTCCACATATTGACAAGCAATGAGACATTCAGATACAAATTTTAAAAAAAGATTTTGTTGAGTGAGAAAATGCTGGCACGAAAAAGCATGTCAGGGTGGCCGAGCGGTCTAAGACGCTGTGTTCAGAAAATGCTGGCACGCCCAGGTCTGGGGGCCATCTCAGAAGGCTGTTTATGTACCCAAAATCTTGTTACTTCCCAGAGGTAAATGGGATGAAACTCGGGGGGGAGGGGTGTTACAGGTGTGATCAATATAGAGCAAAGCAAGTTCAAAGCAAGTTGGGTGAATACAATCTACATAACTTTACAGCAAGGGCCAGCTTCAGAAAAGTTTTACATTGAACACTGCAGAACAGTGTTAGCAATACTTTGTTGTTGTAAGCTAGAAGAGTAGCAGATTAATTATCTTCAGCACTTCAGTAGCGCTGTGGCTCAAGTTGTAGAGATCCAGCAAAAGAAAGCACAAGGCCCTGAGTTAAAGCCCTAGTACTGGCACACACGCGTACACACACAATACATGCTAAAATGCGGACAAAATCTGTTTGTTTTCTTCTCTCCTAGGAATGAAATACATAGAAGTCATTTAGCCAAACATCTTGTAATTGCTTGACAAAATGCTACTACTTGAAATTTTTTAAACACTGAAATATTAATAATGACTATAAATACTTAGGAAAATAAAAATCATGTAATAAATAATTGTTTTCTTAATTAATCATCAACTGCTTAATCCAAGGACTTTCTACAGCCAGGAGGAAAATTGTCTTTGTTCTCCATTCTTAGATTCCTATAAGTGAGTCCCTCTGTGGTCTGGGATTCCAAACACCTTCCACCTCTTCATGAGGAACCTTCCCAGTGATTGTGTATCACCTCACCTGGCTCTTTTCCAATCAATGTTCAGACCATTTTTCTTCTCTTGGCACTCAAATACTTTCAGCACCATGGGGCCCTGTGGCTCAAAATTACACTCCTAAATAGTCATTTTAAGACTGTTCTTTAGAGCCAAGCAAAAAAAAAAAAAAAGACAATGTATTACAAAGGAAAAATCACAGCCAGGCCAAGCCCAGGTCTACAATATATGATTGTTCTCTCTCAATCCTGAGGTTGTCCTAGCAACCAGCATGAATAACTCGCTCTCTTTCTCTCTTTTAAGACCTTTGAAGTGAGTGCCCCTCCCTCTTTCCTAGCCTTTGAAGTTACTCTGAACAGAATACTAATGATTATCCATTAACTGACCTGGGAGATTTCTGAACATCCCTGAAAAACCTGGGTCTCTCTCTTGAGCCATACTTCCAGCCACAACACATGATTACATACGATTACAGCCAAACTCATCTAGTGCAATTAAACAACCAATTAATGGTTCCTATATTCTGGGCATCTGATAGGTTCTACAAATAAAAGCATGAATTTCAACTAGTTTGGGTAGGGGGAGATTAAAACTAGCCTTACTCGATTTTCCCAGACTGCACCATTCACTATAGCAGGCATGAATTTCGACTCCCTTATCCATTGAACTTGAGAATGTACCTCCAACCTTCTATTTTTGAACTATCTTTATTTAGGCAGTTATTTAAAGCAATCAATTTTGTCCCAAGAAGGGACAACTGGCTGTAGCAGAGACTAGCTTCTGGCTGCCCTTTAAGCCCCATTATCACTTTTTTTTTTAAAGTAATACCTCTTTAGTTGGCCACTTTGCCACTAAAACATGAAAATGAATTCTACCATTTTTAGTGGTTCAACTAAATGTAATCCATTTGGGCATATGTATAAATTTAAGTGTCATGTGGTAATGTCTAAGAACTTCCCTTCAAAAATAGCTGCCACTTGTCTTTTGCACAGTCTTCCTCTCCTCTCCTCTGCTGCCAAGAAGATAGAGGGAGGCCTTTCTATATGCTAATGACCCGAACAATGAGGCTGAAATCAGGAAAGCAACTCCTTTTGCAATAGCCTCAAAAAACATGAAATACCTAGGAATAACCTTAACCAAAGAAGTGAAAAACCTCTATCATGAGAACTTCAAAAACATGAAAAACGAAATTAAGGCAGAACTAAGGAAATGGAAAAACCTCCCATGTTCCTGGATTGGGAGGATTAATATAATAAAAATGGCAATATTGCCAAAGGCTATCTACAAATTCAATGCAATACCCATTAATATCCCAACACCATTTTTTAATGAAATAGAGGAAGCAATCCAGAAATTCATATGGAATATTAAAAGACCCAGAATAGCAAAAACAATCCTAAGCAGAAAGAACAGTGCTGAAGGAATTAAAATACCCAACTTCAAGCTGTATTATAAAGCTGTAGTAATAAAAACAGCTTGTTATTGGTACCAGAACAGGCCTGAAGACCAATGGAACAGAATTGAAGACCCAGAAATGAACCCACAGAACTAAGCCTACTTAATCTTTGATAAAGGAGCTAAAATAATAGTCTGGAAGAAAGATAGCCTCTTTAACAAATGGTGCTGACAAAACTGGTTCAACACATGCAACAAACTAAAACTAGATCCTTATATATCACCCTGCACCAAAATCAATTCCAAATGGATCAAAGACCTTGAAATTAAAACAGATACCCTGAAAACACTAAAGGAAGAAGTAGAAGAACACTTGGGTTCCTTGGCACAGGACGGAACTTTCTTAACAAAGACCCAGAAATGCTACAAATCAAAGAAAGGTTGGACAAATGGGACTGCATCAAATTGCAGAGCTTCTGCAGGGCAAAGGACATAGCTCGCAAGATAAACAGAAAGCCCACAGATTGGGAAAAGATCTTTACTGGCCATACAATGGACAAAGGCCTCATATCTAAAATATATGCAGAACTAAAAAAACTTACAAAACAAAACTGCAAAGAACCAATAGCCCCCTCCACAAGTGGGCTAAAGACTTAAAAAGAGACTTCTTTGAAGAGGAAATGAGAATGGCCAAGAGACATATGAAAAAGTGCTCCACATCACTGGCCATAAAAGAAATGCAAATCAAAACAACATTGAGATTCCACCTCACCCCAGTAAGAATGTCCTATATCAAGAAAACTAACAATAACAAATGTTGGAGGGGATGTGGCCAAAAGGGAACCCTACTTCATTGTTGGTGGGAATGTAAACTGGTTCAGCCACTCTGGCAAGTGGTATGGAGATTCCTCAGAAGGCTAAACATAGAGCTCCCCTATGACCCAGCAGCCCCACTTTTGGGCATCTACCCAAAAGACCACAAACAAGAATACACTAAAGCCACCAGCACAACAATGTTCATCGCAGCACAATTTGTCATAGCTAGAATATGGAGCCAACCCAGATGCCCCTCAGTAGACGAATGGATCAGGAAAATGTGGTGCATATACACAATGGAATTTTATGCCTCTATCAGAAACAATGACACTGCCCCATTCATAAGGAAATGGAAGGACTTGGAAAAAAGTATACTAAGTGAAGTGAGCCAGACCCAAAGAAACATGGACTCTATGGTCTCCCTCATAAGGAATAATTAGCACAGGTTTAGGCAAGTCACAGCAGAGGATCACAAGAGCCCAATAGCTATACCCTTATGAACCCATAAGATGATGCTAAGTGAAATGAACTCCATGGTATGGAAACGACTGTTATATCACTGTTGTAACTACTTTCAATGTGCTATGTGTAACCGTAGCTTCTATTGTTGATGATCTTCTTGTATCCCCTTCCTGTGGTTGTACCTGCACTATCTCTGTATCTTATCTGAGTACATTGGAAACCTTGTATACTGGTATTAGAACTAGGAAAGTGAAAGGGAATACCAAAATTGAGAGACACAGGGTAAAAAAGACAAACGACTACAAAAGTAATACTTGCAAAACTGTTTGGTGTAAATGAACTGAACAACTCATGGGGGGAAAGGGGAATGAGGGAGGAGGTAACAAACAGTACAAGAAATGTATCCAATGCCTAATGTATGAAACTGTAACCTCTCTGTACATCAGTTTGACAATAAAAATTTTTAAAAAAAGAAGATAGAGGGAGGGAGGGAGGGGCACCATATACAATCATAAATTCGAAGTCACCCCCTAGATCTAGTAGGGAAGGAAGTAGCCTTTGTCACTGAGGATTTTTGTGTAGAAATGCCATTCTAACCTTGTATTGCCTTCTTTTAGAGTTCTTTGTTCAAAAAAATTGAATCTTGGATCTTGTGAAGTCAATATTATTTGTAAGTTTTTCTGTTGCCAGTAGCTGAACTGTACCCTAATCAATAAACAGAGTATATAGAGTAAAAATGATATTCACCCTTGAATTCAAGTTCCAACGTGGGCCTTTCATGGAATCTGAGTTTAAAGTAAGAATATTATGTTTTCCAGGCCAATGCCTAGCATTTTAACCTGTAACTATGATCTACTTGATGCGTATAAAGTCAAACAGAATATTGAAAATCCATGTTCACATAACTTTCCCATATTCTTCAACAATCATAGAATTCACTTTATGATTTATTTAGGTGAAGTTTAATGGATAAGTTTATTAATTACCCACAGGCTCTTGTTTCTTATAATGGTGTACTTATTCTTGGATTTTTTTTTTCATTTTTCTCATTGTTAGTTGGTTTTTGCTTGGCTGGGCTTTTGCTATTTGTTTCCTTAGGAAAGTTTCTAGGGGACCTAGTTCAAGAATTTTCACATCTGGGAAGAAGGGCTTCCTAATGCTTTTATGTGGAAACAACTGAGCAAGAGAGATAACTAATTTGGGGATTTTTTTTTTTAATGTCTTCAAACAGTGCTGGAGAAATCTCACTACAGTGTAATAGATTTTTCTAATAGGTGACTTCTGTTTGGGTATAAGTAGATTTGTTTTTACATTTGAGTAAGTTTAATGAAAAGAAGGGAATAAAAGACAAACGAATTTTAGAAATTCCTAAAGCTGGCTTCAAACAGAATTTCTTCTTTTCCATAATTTCTTTCTAGGAAAAAGTTAGCATTCTTAATAACATGCTTGAGTAATTCCAATAACATTTACCTGAGAAAGTAGATATTCATTCAATAAACTACCAATGTATACTGTTAAGTGTGCATGTGTGTGTGTGTGTGTGTATGTGTGTGTGTGTGTGTGTTGGTACTGGGGCTTGAAATCAGGGCTCTACTACTTGAGCCACAGCTCTACTTCCAGCTTTTTGCTGCTTAATTAGAGATAAAAATCTCACAAGACTTTTCTGCTTGGGCTGGCATTGAACCACAATCCTAAAGTCTCAGCTTCCTGAGTAGCTAGAATTATAGGCATGAGCCAACACCTGGCTACTCTATCTTTAACTGGGTGATTTTATTTTTCTTATCAACTCCAAGGAGTCAAGAGAGAAGTTCTACTCTAGGCTTTGTACATAAGGAAACCATGCTTCAAAATTAACTAATTTAATTAAAATTAATTTATTATTTGGTTAACTAGTTGATATTTCTTAGTCTTCTCACAACTTACCATGCTTGCAAGCCCAGCCTCTCTTCCCATTGTTGAAAGGGAATGTGAACTTCCTACATCTAGCCACTTTTTGAGTTTTATTACTTTGGGAACTCACATGAACATACACATATTAATATAACTATGCCTTTTCTCCAGTTCACTTGCCTTGTTAGTTTAATTCACATATCACTAGAAAAAGAAATTAAGAGGATAATGATAAAGATTTTTCCTTGCTGACAATTTTTTTCCTTCTTTCCAATCTTTTTTTTTTTTTTTTTTCCTTTCTGGTACTGACGATTGAGTTGCTGACCTTACCCATGCTAGACAAGTCCTCTATTACTGCCCTACATTCCCAGGCTAACTTTAAAAATGGTTTTATGTACATGAAAATGTTTTGATATCTACAAATTGGTTGGGTTTTGTTTTGTTTTTTGCTTTTGTCAAATTTGTTTTGTAAAATTCATTAAGGTTTGGTTTTGTTCCTGAGGGCATTTTTTTCTCTTTCTTCTTTTTCCTTTGTTCTCTCTCTCTATCTCTCTCTTTTCTTTTTTTCATAGTGTCTTCACAACTGATAGGCAGGCACTCTACCACTTGAACCATTTTTTTCCTCGAATTGATCTTTCAAATTGGGTATCATATTGATGCCTGCACCGCTATGTACACTTCCCATGTAACTGGAATGACAAACTCATGCCACTTCACTCAGCTTCCTATTGGTCAGGATGAGGCCCAGGCTACACTTGAATTTGATCCTCCATTTCCCAAGTAACTAGGATTACAAGTGTGAGGTACAGCACTCAGCACACTGGTTTTTATATAGGCCTTTCTCTGCCAACTAAAATCTAAGCTTGAAGGAAAGACAATAATGAAAGAGGCCACAGAGAATTTCTTTGCCCTGTCTACCTTGTGAAGCCATCATCTATGAGAAAACTAGCCTTCTCTAGATACCAAACCTGCCACCACCTTGATTTACAATAGAGGTAGAGTGCTGTTGTAAACAAGCTAGGTTGTTTATAAGCCCAAGGTATGTTGAAATTGAAACCTGCATGGACTATGACAAATATTTGGCTCACATGAGAAACTTGAAGAGCAAAAGGACTAGCCTGGTTGTCAAGCTCAATTCTGAATCCTTAGAAATGTTAGAGGAAGTATACTATAATTGAAATCGTGTGTGTTTGGAATGAAGACAAGAAGAAATATTCTCAGGCTGGATAATTCAGAAACATATTTGTACCTCACATTCAGTTATCCACAGTGGTCCATAAATGTTTGCACTGGATCACTAAAGTGCCACCCTCCAGATATACCAATCCTTCCTTTACATATGCTAATGTTCTTGATACAGATATAGATTCTTGCTTTACTTCCTGTTTGCAGAAAAATATTTTATCTCTGAAGTTCCTCTGGCACATAACTGATATCTTACTTCCATTAGACCTAATTTCATTCCCTGAACCTCAGGTTGATTCGATTTTCTTTAGGCCTACTGATATGATTGCGAAATGATTACATATAATGAGGACTGAATACACAAGCCATGGACTCTGCACAAAGTGGAAATGTAAGGACTCTTTTTAGAAAGTTCTTAAGAATTTTAAGCTAGGCAGTGGTGGCTCATGCCTATAATTTCAGCTCCTCCAGAGGCTAAGATCTGAGAATCGCAGTTCAAAGCCAGACAAGAAGTAACAGTCCATGCAACATTTATTGTGAATTAACCACCAAAAAGCCTGAAGTAGCAGTATGGGTCAAGTGACAGAGTGCCGGCCTTGAGCAAAAAAAGCTAAGGGATAGTTAGTAGGCCCTGAGTTTAAGCACCAGTATTGGCATCAAACACAAACAATAACAAGAAAAAAAAAGTTTGTTATTTCCTTTTCTATTATTCTATTATGTAATCTGTCAAGTCTTACCACATATTTGTTATCCAAAATGAGCATTCAGCAGTCTGCACCTTGCTTCACTCTCCTCCTTGGAAAATAGGTAGGAACCACCTGAAGACTTCAGCTCTAAAACAGGATTTGAAGATTGTTGACCTTCTCAGAAGTGCCATGAACTTCTGTGACACAATAGGACAGTGATGCCAATGAATGCTCCATGGGAAGTCTGCAAGGCTAACTGATCTACCCAGCTCTCTCTCTCTCTCTCTCTCTCTCTCTCTCTCTCTCTCTCTCTCTCTCTCTCTCTCTCTCTCTCACCTGAGATTTTTTTTCGTCATGGCTTCTGCAAAACAATACCCAATTTCCACCTCCCAAAGAACGGACTCTTTCCTAGAGTTCTGTGAACCTTTCATAGAAACAGCTCTTCCTTGGCTTTCCATGAAAACCGAAATCTTCTGGCTCTAGATCTGGCATTTCCACTTACTACTTCAACCTCCTTGGATTGAGGGCCCATGTGCTATGGTTTGAATATTAATGTCCCCTGGAACTCAGATTGAATTTTGAGTGCCATTATATTGTGATGCTATTGAGAGGTAGGAAAGTGAATCAGGTATGGCATTGTTTGCTTGTAATCCCAGTACTTGGGAGGGTGAGGCAGAAGGATCGCCAGTTCAATACCAACTGAGCTATGTAGCAAAACCTAGTCTTGAAAAAGAAAAGGAAAAAGAGAGAGATAATTAATCCATGAGGAGATTTCCTAATGAATGGATTAGTCCAATTACTGTGACAGTGAAGTTCATTATAAAAACAATGATGTCATCCTTCTTTATCCTTTGCTTACCATCTTGCCTCTACCATGTAATGCCCTAATAAAAACTCCCACACCCAGCTGGACACGCATGGCTCACACCTATAATCCTAGCTACTCAGGAGGCTGAGATGTGAGGATCTCAGTTTGAAGTCAACCAGGGCTGGATAGTCCTTGAGCAATTTACCTCTAATTAATCAGTAAAAAGCTGGAAGTGGAGATGTGGCACAAGTGGTAGAATGAGAAGAAAGGGTAAGGGACAACACTCAGGCCCTGAATTCAAGCCCCAGTATTGGCACGCATACACAAAAATCCCTCACCAGACTCCAGCACATTAATATCAGACTTACTAGCTTCCAGATCTGTGAGACAATGAGTTTTCATTTCCTTATAAATTACCCAGTCTGGATTGGGAAGATTAACATCGTGAAAATGGCAATACTGCCAAAGGCTATCTATAAATTCTATGCAATACCCAGCAGTATCCCAACATCATTTTTAGTGAAACTGAGGCAGCAATCCAAAAATTCATATGGAATAATGAAAGACCCAGAATAACAAAAACAACCCTTAGCAGGAAGAACAGTGCTGGAGGACTCTCAATACCAAATTTCAAACTCTATTACAAAGCTGTAGTAATAAAAATGGCTTGGTACTTGCAGAAGAACAGGTCTGAGGACCAATGAACTGAAGACCCAGAAATGAACCCACAGACCTATGGCCAGCTAATCTTTGATAAGGGAAGCAAAAGAACAGGATAGAGACTGAGATGTAGCTCAGTGGCAAAGCACTTGGCCAGCAAATGCTATATCCTGGGTTCGATCCCCAGTACCAAAAAAGAAGAGACAGCTTTAAAAAAAAAAAAAGAATGTGATAGAAGAAAGACAGCCTCTTCAACAAATGGTGCTGGCAAAATTGGCTGTACACATATAGAAAACTGCAGTTAGATCCTTATATATCACCCTTACCAGAATCAATTACAAATAGATCAAAGACATCAAAGTAAAAGCAGATACTACAGAAAAGAATAGGGGGAACACTAGGGCTCCTTGGCACAGGACTAAACTTTCTTGATAAAGATGCAGAAACACAACAAATCAAAGAAAGGTTGGACCAATGGATTGCATAAAAGGCAGAGCTTCCGTATGATGAAAGACATAGCTAGCAAGATAAATAGAAAGCCCACAGCCATACAACAGACAAGGACCTGATATCTAAAATATATGCAGAACTCAAAAAATTAAATTCCTCCTAAACAAATCCTCAAAGAACCAACTGCCCCCTCAACAAGTGGGCTAAAGACCTAAAAAGAGACTTCTCTGAAGAGGAAATGAGAATGGCCAAGAGACACATGAAGAAATGCTCAACATCTCTGGTAATTAATGAAGTACAAATCAAAACCACATTGAGATTCCATCTTATCCCAATTACAATGGCCATTACCAAGAAATCTAGTGACAACAGATGCTGGCGGGGATGTGGACAAAAGGGAATGCTACTACACTGTTGGTGGGAATGAAAATTTGTTCAACCACTCTGGAACGCAGTGTGGCGGTTCCTCAAAAGACTAAACATAGAACTCCTTTATGACCTAGCAATCCCACTCCTGGGCATTTACCCAAATGGCCACAATCAAGGCCACACTATAGCTACCAGCACAACCATGTTTATTGCAGCACTATTTACCATAGCTAAAATATGGAACCAACCCAGATGCCCTTCAGTGGACAAATGGATCAAAAATTGTGTTATATAATACACAGTGGAGTTCTATGCTTCCAGAAAGAACAACATTGCACCATTCCTAAGGACATAGACCTAGAAAAAAATTATATTAAGCAAAGAAAGCCAAGTCCAAAGAAATACAGGTTGTGTGGTTTCCTTCATTTGCAATAACTAGAATATGTCTATGATATTCTTAGCAGGGGATCACAACAGCCCAATTGCTAAGTTCATAGGACTACATATAATGAAGTATATCAAAATGAACTCCAAGAATTGGAAACCAAAGGTTACTATGTCCTATATGCAGTTATTTCAATTTTTTTCTCTGTGTTTTAGTTTTCTGTACCCTTTGTCGTGCATATAAACTTATCTGATCCGTGGAAGGGAAAGGGAACCATGGAAACAACAGGACAAAGGTGAACTAATGCAACAAGAATATTCACAAGACACTATCTTGGAAATGGACTTTACAACTTGGGGGGAGGGGAGTAGGGAGTGGTAAGCATGAGAAAATGAAGGAATGGGTAACAATGTTTAAAAAGAAATGTACTCAGGCTGGGCACTGGTGGCTCACACCTGTAATCCTAGCTACTCAGAAGGCTGAGATCTGAGGACCATGGTTCAAGGCCAGCCCTGGCAGGAAAGTCTTTGAGACTCTTACTTCTAGTTAGCCACCAAGAAGCCAGAAATGGTTCTATGGCTCAAGTGGTAGAGCACCATCCTTGAATAAAAAAGCCAAGGGACAGTGCCCAGTCTCTGAGTTCAAGCCCCAATATAGGTATGTACACACACACACACACACACACTTTATTTATCCAGGACAAATTCTTCTGAAATGGCATGCAAAAGGCCGGGGTTTTTGTTGTTTTGTTTTTGTTTTTCTGTTTTCATACTTGCAAACACTCTACTTCATCTGTATTCATCCTCTTCCATCCTTTTTGTTAGCCCAACCCCTTCTCTAGTCCCTATTCCTTATCTTTCTCCACCTCCTACTCTCCTATTGACCAACAGTTTTTATTGAGGTTCTTTGTTATTTTCATATACATTTATAATCAATTTCAAAATTATTCACCCTATACTGCCCCCTTTACCTGCTCCTCCTAAGTAATCCCTTAGTTAGATACCACATGTTTATATAATTATGTGTATTGTTTTCTAGATATGTATTATATATTCATGACTATGTATATCTTTAAGGCTTAGTTTCCACATATATACAGAAACATACAGTAATTTGTTTTATGAGCTTGTCTTGTCTCTCTAAATACAATGTCCTTCAATTCTATCCATTTTCCTGCAAATGGCATAATTTCATTTTTCTTTATGGGTCTAGAAATTTATAGATTTATAAGACTAGAACATGAAAAAGACTACCAAGAAAATGTTCAAATTGCATTGATCCAAGTCACGTGTGGTTGTGCATGACTTCTGTAATGCCAGCACTCTCTGGACGCCGAGGCAGGAGAATCTGTTGTTCCAGGTTATCCTGTACTTTAAGATAAGAAATCTCATTAGCCAATGAGAACAATACAAGTTGTTGATTGGCTGTCAGTCACATTATTCATCCCAGAGACAAATTTTGATCATCTAGGAATGCTTTTGCTTTACTGGGCTTATTTGTTATCTATATGGCATCAATGACTCGGCAGCAACCTGCTATGCTAGACTCAAATGAACAAGGTGACTGAATCTCATGTCTCATGTTTCCCCTGAACCAAAGAATGTTGTGACCTCATTTTCGTGACACTTTAAACCATTTCTCAGTGTTTTGAGATTTTAAGTAGAATTTTCTCAATTGCCATCTATATATAGTCGTACTGCTTAGGTACCACAATGATTAAAAAAAAAAAAAAGTAGTAACTGTCCCCCTAACCCATCCACCAAGGTCTTCTCATAAAATTGTGTGTGTGTGTGTGTGTGTGTGTGTGTGTGTGTGTAATTGCACATAAAATGATGGTACTGGAGTTCAGGTGCTCCATCACACTAAAGTTTTGAGGAGGATTATTATTGTTGCTGTTGATATCTCATTAGGAATGGACTGTGTAAGTCTGTAATATTTGAGCCATGTAGGGGTGGACACAAAGGAAAAGGAAGAGGAATCAGGAACTGATTCCAAACAAAAACTCTCATCCGGAGGAAACAGGATAAGCCTGTCCCGGCACTGGGAACTACAATGAGGAAGGAAAAGCAATTACCAGAACAGATGGGCGAAAACTGAGCAACCGTCAAGCAGAGCCATGTTTATTTGAGAAAGTATATTCAGATATTTTGGGGACTGGAGAAAATTCATGCTTCTTCCTCATAGCTCTTGAATGTACGATGTGACACTGTATGGATATTTAGGCATGCCTGGGTTTCTGTTACCCACCAAGATATTTCCTAAATCTGTAATTCTGTCACCTACCACTTCCTGTCTCTTTTTAATATTATTTTTTATTATTTGTAAGTAGTTATACAAGGGATTTTGATTCAGCCTGGTAAGTCTTTATCAATGTCCCCCTTTTCATTGTTCTTCCCCATCTCTCCCAACCAAATGCACCCGTCAATTTTCCTAGTTCCATTTTCACATATGTACATTGAACAGTATAACTGTATTCGCCCACCCATCTTCTCACCAGTCATCCCTTCCCCTCCCCTTGACCTCATCCTCACCCCACAAGTTCCAACTTCCTATATTCACATTGTTAAACTGTAAGTTAGTTGTTCAATGGAGTTCCACCATTGCAATCTTCCCTGACTCTGGTTAATATGTATGTGCATATATGCATATGACTTTGTATATATCTACACATATTTTTATGCATATGTGTGTGCTTTTATTTAAACAGATACTAACTGGATTAATTCATTTCTTACTTGTCACAGAATCCAAAATACCTGAATTTCTAGAAAATTGGAAGAACTTATGTATAGGATGGAAACCAAGTTTGTCAGAGAAAACATGAGACAGAGGGGCATAAAGAATGCAAACTGTTGCTGGAGGAGTAACAACGCCAAGCTTCAAACTCTATTACAAAGCTGTAGTGATAAAAACAGGTTGGTACTGGCACAAGAATAGACCTGAGAAACAATGTAATAGAATAGAAGACCCATAAATGAACCCAAAGGCCTATAGCCATCTAACATTTGATAAGGGAGCCAAAATCACAAGATGGAAGGACAGCCTCTTCAACAAAAGGTGCTAGCAAAAATGGCTATTCATGAGCAGAAAACTGAAGTTAGAGCTTTATATATCACCCTCACCAGAATCAATTACAAATGGGTCAGAGACATCAATATAAGACCAAATATCCTGAAATATTACAGGAAGGGATAGAGAACACACTAGGGATCCTTGGCACAGGTCTAAACTTTCTTAGTAAAGACCAGAATCACAACAAATCAGAGAAAGACTGGATAAATGAGATCACATCAAACTGAAGTTTGTCCTTTGCATGGCAAAGGACATAGCTAGCAAGATAAATAGAAAACCCACAGAATGGGAGAAGATCTATCTTTACTAGCTATGCAACAGACAAAGGCTTCATATCTAAAATACACTTAAAGCTCAAAAAATTAAACCCCCCAAAAACAAATCCTCAAAGAAACAACAACCCCAATAATAAGAAAAAGTAAGAATGGCCAATAGACACATGAAGAGAAGTTCAATGTTTCTGGCCATAAAATAAAGGCAAATCAAAAAACGACATTGAGATTCTACCACACCCATGTTACAATAGCCATTATCAAGAAAACTAATAATTAACAGATGCTGGTGGGGATATGGCCAAAAGGGAATGCTACTACACAGTTGGTGAGAAGGGAAGCTTGTTTAACCACTCTGGAAAGCAGTGTGGAGGTTCCTCAAAAGACTAAACATAGAGCTCTCCTATGACCCAGCAACCCCACTCCTAGGCATTTATCCTAAGAATCACAAGCAAGACCACACTAAAGCACAAGCCAGTTCATTGCAGCACTGTTCACATAGCTAAATATGGGACCAACCCAGATGCCTCTCAGTGGATGAATAGATCAAAACATTGTGGTATATATATACAATAGAATTCTATGCTTCCATCAGAAAGCATGACATTGCATCATTCCTAAGAAAATTAAATGACTTAGAAAAAAATTATATTAAACAAAGTAAGCCAGACCCAAAGAAACATAGGCTACAAGGTTTCCTTCACTGGTATTAATTAGAATGTGCCTATAGATCTATGGGTAAACCCAATGAATAGTAAAAGACAAATAATTGCACTGGGACATGATTAATTAAACAGCACTTCTAACATTCACACAGTGAAAACAAAAGAAGATATTCTTAGGAGAAGATCAAAGGGGCTGAAAGGGGGCTGAGGATGTGGCTTAGTGGTAGAGTGCTTGCCTACCATGCATGAAGCCCTGGGTTCGATTCCTCAGTACAACATATACAGAAAAGGCCAGATGAAGCACTGTGGCTCAGGTGGTAGAGTACTAGCCTTAAGCAAAAAGAAGCTTGGGGACAGTGCTCAGGCTCTGAGTTCAAGCCCCAGGACTGGCAAAAAAGGGGGGGGGCTGAAAAGCTAAGTGCATATGATTATATAATATTATGTGTATCCAAATGAACTCCCAGAAATGGAAACAAGAGGTTTTTTTTTTTTTTATTGTACTGTTTGTGGTTCTTTCCCACCCTCACTCCCTTTGGTTAATTCCCATTTGTTCCTGATTTTGGTTTCTGTCCCCTTTGTCTTGTATCTGACCTGGGGAGGGGAATGGAAGCACAGAAATGGTGGGACAAAAGGTGAACCAATTCCGCAGTGATACTCACTAGACACTATGTTGGAAATGAACTATACAATTGGGGGAAGGGCATTGAGAAGAGAAAAGCTGGGAGAAATGCACTCATTACCTGACTTATGTAACTGTAACCCCTCTGTACATCACCTTTACAATAATTTTTAATGCAAACTGTTAAGCCTACAATCCAGAATCTTATTTTCTTCTGTCAATTTTAAGAGCTTATATAGCAAGACATGTGTTATTGTTTCATCTCTTTTGATATAACTAAATTCCTTACAATTAAAAATAATCCACCCTCCAGTAAATTGTATGCCTGTATGAATAAAAATGCAATCACTTTTCAGATGAGCCAGGTGTCCCCAAGATTAATTGCATACAATAAATTATATACTCTCTACTCTACATCCAAACTAAGCTACAAATGAAATGATTTTGCCATCTTGGCATTTCCTATTAAAGTAAAACCTTTACTAATTACTCATGAGCTATAAAAACTTGATAATTGTTCAATATTTTTAATCACTTGGATACATAAACTAACCCTGATTTTAATAGTTGATTCATATAATTGCTTTAGCAGGATAGAACACATCTTTCTTTCATACTCTAAATTAAACATCAAATGCAATCTTTTTAAAACAACTAGAGTCCCTGAATGTTTGAGCTGGAAAAGATTTCATTTTCTCAAGGTAAATAAGAAAACTGAGACTTAATGATTGCCCAAGAATCACATTTCCACAAGTTCTGCCTAGCTAGACATGCATTAAAACTATTTTTCCAGATCCAAAGGGTCTATTCTCAGAGGGAATTGATTATAAATTTACCCAACTTGTGCAGATAGATGTTTGAATACCTACTTATAAAGAGGCTAGTTACTGCTGGTAAATATTTTAAATCATTTATTTTGTTGTTGTTGTTTGGGGCTTTTTTTAATTTGTTGTTTTTTCTTTCCCTTTTTTCCTGTGCTGGTACTGGGACTTGAACTCAGGGTCTTAACCTCTTGCTTAGATTTTCTTTTTTCTCAAGGCCTACATTCTACCTATTGAGCCATACCTCCACTTTGGCCTTTTTGCTAATTGGAGATAGATTGGTCTGCCTAGGCTACCTTCAAACATTAGTCCTCAGATCTCAGCTTCGTGAATAGCTAGTACTACGGTCTTCATTTGTTCTTAAAATAAGTATTGTTGTGTTGGGTTTTTGGTTGTTATGTTTGCTTGTAGCAGTAGTGGAGATTGAATATGGGGCCTTGTGCTTGCTAGGCAAGCATTTTACCACTTGTGCTGTACTCCTAGCCCTCATTCTTATAATAAAAGATAGGTTACTCTTTGGAGGGAAAGTCTATTTTCTTAAGTTCAACAAGTTTCTCAATGAGGTAACAAGATTTACATACCAATCAGCACACTGGGAAGAATTAAAACTTGTTCTACAAAGAATTAATAACCCAGTCAGATGCTGGTGGCTCACACCACTAATTCTAGCTACTTAGAATGTTGAGATCTGAGAATTGCAGTTCAGTGCAAACTGGATCCTGAAAGTCTCTGAGACTCTTATCTCCAATTAACTACCAATAAACCAGAAGTGGAGCTGTGGCTCAAAGTAGTAAAGTGCTAGCCTTGAGCAAAAAGAGCTCAGAAACAGAGCCCAGGCCCTTAATTCAATCCTCATAGCTGACAAAAAAAAAAAAGAGTTAATAACTTGATCAATAAGCAAAATAACTAACTAGCAACTTCTAAAAAACCAATAATGGAGACATGTTCGACATTTCTGGCCATAAAAGAAAAATCAAAACAGCACTGAGATTTCACCCAAGTAAGATTGGCCATCATCAAAAATATGAACAATAAGAAAGGCTGGCCAAGACATGGAGGGAAACTGGTATAACTGCTATGGAAGGCATTTTAGAGATTCCCCCAAAATTTATATATAATCCAGCAATTCCATTATTGGACATTTATCCAAAAGCTTACAAGGCAGAATACAGTAAAGACATTTGCACATCTATGTTCATTGCTGTATTATCACCATAGCCAAGTTGTGGAAATGTCCCAGGTGTCCTACAAGGGATGAATGGACCAAGAAAATTAGATAGGTAGATAGATAAGATAGATAGATAGATAGATAGATAGATAGATAGATAGATAGATAGATAGATAGATGACAGGTAAATAGACAAATAGATATTATATATATTATAACATATGATATATATTCATTCACAGTAGAGTTATATTTATTTATCAGGAAGAATAATATTGTGTTATATACAGGAAAATGAATGGTCCTGGAGAAAAATTATGTGAAGTAAATCAGGCCCAGAGAGACAAGGACACACATTTTTTTCTTTCAAATGTGGAAATTTAATCTAATTTATATGAATACAAGTAAACACATACAGTACAAATGTTCAGAAACATATTAACCAAAGTATGGCAAATGCAGGGGAGAATTCAAATGGTGTAATTCCTTAGAAAAATGATTTCACAGTCCAGCAAAATGAATACCAGGAAACTGGTATTTGAGTTGTGGGAGGGAGGTCAAAGAAGAGGGGTAGAACAACAAAGAGAGAAAGGGAAAGGAGAATGCAGTCATAAAATTCAATGCATATCTTATCAAACTAGGAAACTATGAGAGAAGCATTGGATTAGCAGGGATGGGGAGAAAGATGAAAGGGGTGATACTGATCAAGATGCATTATACATCTAAATTGAATAAAGCTCAGGGACAGCACCCAGGCCCTGAGTTCAAGCCCCAGAATGGACCAAAAAAAAAAAAAAAAGTTATGTGGGAGACAAGGAGTAGCAGAGTTTATTTATGGCAACTTTCTGTTAAGAACCCTGAAGTTTCGGCTAGTCCCTCTTTTTATTCTCCAAGCCCTAATGGGAGTGATTAGGCTAATTAGGGACTTTGACTGACAGGTCTGGATTATATAACTCAAGCTATACTGGGCATATGTTAAATGCTCAGATGCATTTTGAACCAGGTCATGAGATGTAAGGAATGTTCATGAGCTTTAAGAAAAAGGGGAGGGGGAAGAAAAACACGAAGGGCACTTAGGGTCACCATTGGACAAAGCTGAACCTGATTTGAGGACCAATTAGAATCTATTATCTCCCCTTACGCTATTTGCAGGAAGCAGACAACCATTAGAACTAAGAGAACAACCACAAAGTGGGGGGCAGTTAGGGTTAGGGCATTTCTGGGTACTCTGGGATGACTTACTTCACACCTATCTTTAAAAAAAAAAAATAGACTGCTTCACAAACTTGTGTGTCATCCTGTTTGTGCAGGGCCATGCTAATCTTCTCTGTATCATTCCAATTTTAGAATATGTGCTGCCAAAGCATGTACACCTATCTACGTGTCCTAGCTCTCTGCTCACTTCAGTTCTCTACGTCGTAGTTTCCTATATTAGAATAGCCTTCACCTGCAATCCTTCCACTCTCTGCCTCCTTTATAGCTGGACTTATACAAATGAGCCACTGCACCCAGAAATTTTGTTTTGTTTTTGTCTATCCTGGGGCTTAAACTCAGGGCCTGGGTGCTATCTCTGAGTTTTTGTGCTCAAGGCTAACACACTACCACTTTGAGCCACAACGCCACTTCCCTTTTTCTGGTGGTCAATTGGAGATAAGAGTCTCATGCCCTTTCTTCCCTCCGATCTCAGCTTCCTGAGTAGCTGGGATTACAGGCATGAGCCACATTTTGTTTTGTTTTGTTTTTTGTTGCCAGTCCTGGGGCTTGAATTCAGGGCCTGAGCACTGTCCCTGGCTTCTTTTTGCTCAAGGCCAGCACTCGTCGACTTAAGCCATAGCACCACTTCTGGCTTTTTGTATCTATGTGGTGCTGAGGAATTGAACCCAGGGCTTCATGTATACGAGACTAGCACTTTACCACTAGGCCATATTCCCAGCCCCATGAGCCACATTTTGTAACATGAGATGTAAAGCCTTAAGTTGAGCATACTCAGAAAACATACCCACCTTTTTTTGTGAAACAGACAGACAAATTCACAAAAATCCTTTTTTTCCCCCTTGTTTGGAGAGAACATGGCCTTGAGAATTATCCCTAGTTTTCTCAAATAATCAGTTTTTTCACTTTTTTTTTTTTTTGCCAGTTCTGGGGCTTGAACTCAGAGCCTACTACTGTCCCTGGCTTCTTTTTTCTCTAGGCTAGCACTCTACCACTTGAGTCACAGTGCCACTTCTGGCATTTTCTGTATATGTGGTGCTGAGAAATCAAACCCAGGGCTTCATGTATACTAGGCAAGCACTCTACCTCTAAGCCACGTTCCAGCTCCTTTTTTCACTCTTTTATCTTCAACTTAGGCTTGTCAGTTTTATCTTAACCATTGCATTTGCTTACAGTGGAAGGTGTTTATTTTAAACCACCTATTCTGTTGGATGGATCACTTGGAGCAGAGCGCTGGACTAGCATGCAAAAGGTCCTTGATCCAATTCTCAGTACTACAGAACTACAACACAACCATTTACTGTGGTTCAAAGAATTACAAAATTGGTGAGGATATCATAATGACCATATGGCTATTATCTTGCTTTCAACACATAACCAATTTGTTCTATACATTCCTATTTGAAGAAAAATTCCAAATTTTACCTATAGATATGTAGGATATCACAATATGTCACACCCAAATTTGCCATGCTAGAATATAGGTTATTTTGAGCTGAAAGCAATTAAGGAAATTGAAACACAGAAGGAGTTCTCTGCCATCCCATCTGCCTGGAGACAGATCCCAGCCTCCTTGTGAATGGCACCCCAACACACACTTCCCATACAGGAAAGGAATAACAACTATCACTCAAGATAACATGGCACCAGGAAAGGGCCATACACAAACCTTCCTAACTAGCCCTCATCTACCCCTTAGTTTCCTATATTAACTTCCCATATACTTGCTGTCCCACAGTAGATCTTGATCTTGTCGCTTCTCTGAATGCATCCTATTTGCTAGGATGGCATAAAACCCTTCAAGCTTGGTCCTTTCCTTGAGGGTTTTCTATGAAATATGTCTGCCCCCCAAATGTCAAATTTTTGACATGAAATAAATTTGTAGGCCTTTTCCTTATCTGTTGTAGGTTTGTTCTGAATACCAAGCCAGGGAACGTAAAATGGTAGAGGAAATTTATCAATTACTACAGATACTTGTATTTTTTTCTCTTTCCTTCCTTTCTTCTTTCTTTCCTTCCTTCCTTCCCTTCTCCTCTATCCATTCCTCTCTCTCCCTTTCCCTTTCCCCTTACCCCTCCCCCCTTTCTCTCTCTTCTTTCCCTTTTCTGACACAGAGTCCCACTATGTAGCTATGGATTACAGGTATATACCATCTCACTTGACTACTTGTTTGCATTTCTAAGACATAGTCTTTTGGTAGAGAAGAAACAGCTAGAGGGAAAGAGGAAAAGGCTATGTACTTTATATACATGTATGAAAAGTAAATATAGAAATTTATTAAAATTGTAAATGAAATGGGGCAGAAAGGCACTGATAGCTGAGGCCTAGCTACTCTGGAAGCCGACATCAGAGGGTCATGGTTCAAAGCCAGCCTGTAATGAAAGTTCAGGAGACATTTGTTTTAATTTAATTTTTTTGTTTATGTGGTGCCAAGGAATGGAATGCAGGGTCTCATGCTTGCTAGGCAAGCACTCTAACACTAAGCCACATTCCCAGCCCTCCAGGAAATATTTTTAAGCAACAAAAGACAGAAAGAGTATCAAACAAGCTCAGGGAATAGCATCCTGGCCCTGAGTTCAAGCACAGAGGGTCAGCAAAAAAAAAAAATTAGTAATGGGGGTATGTTTGATCAAAAGATATATACAAATATCACAATGTCGTATGGAATAATAGAAGAACCCAAATAGTAAAGACAACCCTCAGCAGGCAGAACAATGCTGAAGGAATATCAATACCAAGCTTCAAACTCTATTACAAAGTTATAGTAATAAAAAAAACAGCTTGGTACTAGGACAAGAATAGGCATGTGAAACAATGGAATAGAATAGAAGACCCAGAAATGAACCCACAGGCCTATAGCAATCTAATATTTGATAAGGGAACCTGCCTCTTCAACAAATGGTGCTGGCAAAAATGGCTATTCACATGCAGAAAACTGAAGTTAGAGCCTTATATATCACCCTCACCAGAATCAATTACAAATGGGTCAGAGACATCAATATAAGACCAGATACCCTGAAATATTACAGGACGGGATAGAGAGCACACTAGGGATCCTTGGCACAGGTCTAAACTTTCTTTCTTTTTTTTTTTTTACTTTATACATTTTACTAAAAATAAGATGAAAATGTTGAAGTGATGAGACAGATCAAGATGTAAGATACAGTACAACTCATGGGGGGAAGGGGGAGGCGGAGGGGGGAATGAGGGAGGAGGTAGCAAGTTGAACAAGAACTGTACTCACTGTCTTACATATGAAATTGTAACCTCTCTGTTCTTCACTTTGACAATAAAGAAAAAAAGAGTGGTATAAGAAACAAAAAAGATGTATGATACACATAAGCTGCTTTGTTCAAAGGTAAAAAAATTAAATATATAACCTAAAGTTAAGTAAGGGTAGGTGAGAATATTTACAAGTGTGACATTGGTCAAGACTCACTGTGTTCATAAACTGCTCCAGTGAATGATAGTTCCTATGTACAGGTCTAAACTTTCTTAGTAAAGACCCAGAATCACAACAAATCAGAGAAAGACTGGATAAATGAGATCACATCAAACTGAAGTTTCTGCATGGCAAAGGACATAGCTAGCAAGATAAATAGAAAGCCCACAGAATGGGAGAAGATCTATCTCTACTAGCTATGCATCAGACAAGGGCTTCATATCTAAAATACACTTAAAGCTCAAAAAATTAAACCTCAAAGAAACAACAACCCCAATAATAAGAAAAAGTAAGAATGGCCAATAGGCACATGAAGTGATGTTCAACATCTCTGGCCATAAAAATAAAAGCAAATCTACCTCACCCACATTACAATGATCACTATCAAGAAAACTAACAATAATAGATGCTAGTGGGAATGTGGACAAAAGGGAATGCTACTACACAGTTGGTGGGAATGGAAACTTGTTTAACCACTCTGGAAAGCAATATGGAGGTTCCTCAAAAGACTAAACATAGAGCTCTCTTATGACCCAGCAGCCCCACCCCTGGGCATTTTACCCAAATGGCCACAAATAAGCCCACACTAAGCTACCAGCACAAGCATGTTCATTGCAGCATTGTTTACCATAGCTAAGACATGTAATCAACCCAGATGTCCCTCAGTGGATGAATGGATCAAAAAAACGTGGTGGGCTGGGGATATGGCCTAGTGGTGAGAGTGCCTGACTCGGATACACGAGGCCCTGGGTTCAATTCCCCAGCACCACATATACAGAAAACGGCCAGAAGCGGCGCTGTGGCTCAAGTGGCAGAGTGCTAGCCTTGAGCGGGAAGAAGCCAGGGACAGTGCTCAGGCCCTGAGTCCAAGGCCCAGGACTGGCCAAAAAAAAAAAAAAAAAACGTGGTATATAACACACAATGGAGTTCTATGCTTCCATAAGAAAGAATGACATTGCACCATTCCCAAGGAAATCGAAAGATGGGGGAAAAAATTATATTAAGCAAAGCAAGCCAGACCCAAAGAAAGATAAGCTGCATGGTTTCCCTCATTTGTAATAATTAGATTGTGTCTTTAAATCTACAATTAAACCCAAAGAATAATAAAAGACAAATAATTACAGTTGGACACAATTAATTAAACAGGACTCTAAACATTCACACTGAGAGCAAAGGAGGATATTCTTGGAAGATCACAAGGGCTGAATAGCTATGTGCATATGATCATATAAAATGATGTGTATCCAAATGAACTCCAAGAAATGGTAACAATAGGTTTTTTTATTGTACTGTCTGCAGTTATTCCCCCCCCCCCCCCCCCGCCTTTGGCTTATTCCTATTTACCTCTGTTTTGTTTTTTTTTTATATCAGTACCCTTTGTCTTGTATATAAGTTTATCTGATTTGGGGAGGGGAAAGGGAAGCATACAAGCAATGAGACAAGGTGAATCAATTCAGCAGCGATACTAGACACTATGTTGGAAATTAACTATGCAATTTGAGGGAGAGCATG
The DNA here is from genome assembly GCF_023159225.1 of Perognathus longimembris pacificus. Lineage (NCBI taxonomy): Eukaryota > Metazoa > Chordata > Mammalia > Rodentia > Heteromyidae > Perognathus > Perognathus longimembris. The sequence continues at coordinate 142,388,390 of NC_063162.1, forward strand.
TTTGGGAGGGGAAAAACTTAGAGAAAATGAGGGAGGGATGACACTGTCCAAAAGGAAATGTGCTCATTACCTGACTTATATAACTATAACCCCTCTGTACATCACTGTTACAATTTTTTAAGTAGTAATGGGGTAAATTTGATGAAAACATGCATAGAAATAGCACGGTGAAGCCCCCTTGTATAATTAATATGTGCTTATGAAATAAGGATACTAAGTCTAACTGGCGCCATCTTGGCATCTTGGTGGATGGTAGGGAATTCCCAAAACTCTTGGAGGTACAGTCCCACTACCAGGTGAAGGGCAGGCCTGCATTCCTAGAGACAGGGGTGTGGACCTGGACAACACATTACTGGACCTGCCAGACCTATATACCTTGAACTCACAAGACTGAACTCCCCAGTGCCATGGCCCTATTTAGAACCCAACCACCTCCGCCGCCATTCTGCACGACACCTCATGTCTCCTGACGTTCCCCGAGTCACCATGGATGGCGTCCCTCTACAGCTCTCCATTAGAGTTGATCTCGTTTATTGAGGTTGTTTTTCTGCTCTTTATTCTCCTGCCCTCATGGCTCCGTTTTCTAACAGTGTTAAGTCTATTTGGGACTGCAAGTTTGGGGGAAGACAGGTATCCACTCGCAATCATCCACTTTCTAATAGACTCCTGATTCAACCTCTCAAAACGTGGCTTCTCTGTATCTGGAGATCAAATTCCCATATCTCGAGATCAAATTCCCATATGACATTTACCAGAAAAAAAAAATGTTAATTACTATTCTACCAAAGTCTCTCTACTATTTTATCTCTATCCTTTCATAAATGTTTATTTCAATTGAAATATGGATACTGGAGCTTAGTAATACCATCTTGTCCTCATCATCATTGGGTTCTTAATAGATGATGGAGAATTTTCACCCAGTTCCGAGAACTCTGCAGGTGATACAGGGCTCTCTTTTATCTGCAGCTGTGTTGTGAGTTGTTAAGCAATATAGAGGTGACATTCTTTGAATTGCAGGTGGGTCACGAGTTGTTCAGCTCCAGGGAAGTTTTAGTCCAGAGAATACTTGCCATTGGCTGTACTTGATTTTTCCCCCTAGACAGCTTGTGTCAGTAGAACAAGCTTTGCTAGTTCCCATACCACGTGACATCTGCCTTGGTATGGTTTTTGCCTTGATAAGCTTTGTGATAACTGCACTCAGGGCTGCAGGTTCTTTGAGATGCTAGTCCACCTGCAGTCCGAAGCTCTCCAATAAAGACTCTAGATTCCCCCTCTCAAAATGTGGCTTCTCTGTATCTTGCTGATTGAGTTCCAAACAAGATCTTCCTATTGCATTTAGCTGATAGATTTCTTCAGTCCTCTTTAATCTGCAGTTTCTCTTTTGACTATTTATTCCTGGACAATTTGTTAAGAATATATAATTATGTAGAATTTCCCATAATCTATATTTTTTGCCAATTATATCTCCACACACATATACCTCCAGACTCTATATTTCCTGGAAATTGTTAGCTGTGTCTAGTGGTTTAATCAGGTTCGTGTGTGTGTGTGTGTTTGTGTGTGTGTGTGCGTGTGTGTGTGTGTGTGTGAAAAACAGTTTGTGGACAGTATTTTTTTTTTCTTTTTGCCAGGCCTAGGGCTTGAGCTCAGGGCCTGGGCACTGTCCCTGAGCTTCTTTTGCTCAAAGATAGCACTCTACTATTTGAGTTACATTTCTACTTTCAGCTTTTACTGTGATTAATTGGAGACAAAGAGTCTTATGGACTTTCCTGCCAGGGCTGGATTGGAACAGTGATCCTCAGATCTCAACCTCCTAAATAGCTGGGATATAGGCATGAGCTACCAGTACCTGGCTTTGAACTCAGGCCCTGGGCACTGTCCCTGAGCTATTCTTCAAAGTTAGCACTCTTACCACTTTGAGCCATAGCACCACTTCCAACAGTAATGTTTATTCCCTACATGTTACATGGAGAGACATGTAATAATTAATCATTGTTTTGTGACTAAGACTGATCTTTGGCTTCTGATGCTATTGGTGTGATCCATTCTTTTTTTTTTTTCTTTATTGTCAAAGTGAAGTACAGAGGGGTTACAGTTTCATATGTAAGGCAAGTACATTACTTATCCAACTTGTTACCTCCTCCTTCATTTTTCCCTCATCTTCCCCTCCCCAGTTCCCTCCTCCCCATGAGTTGTACAGTTAGTTTACACCAATTGGTTTTGTATCGCTTTTTCAATGGTTTGTCTTTTTATCCTTCGTCTCTCATTTTTTTTTATTCCCTTTCCCTTCCCTAATTTCAGTACATGTTTATACATTATCCAGGGTACTAATATCAGTTACAGTAATAGCAGGAGTAAAACCACAGGAAAGGAATATGAGAGAACAAAAGTTACAGTTTCACATGGGATGTTGAAATTAACTACAGCAATGATATAACACTTATTTCCATAACATGAAGTTCATTTCACTTAGCATTATCTTATGTGTTCATATGGGCATAGCTATTGAGCTGTTGTGTTCTTCTGCTATGTCTATCCTAGATATGTACTAATTATTCCCTATGAGAAAAACCATAGGTTTATATTTCTTTGCGTCCAGGTTACTTCATTTAGTATGATTTTTTCCCAAGTCCTTCCATTTCCTTATGAGTAGGGCAGTATCATTCTTTCTGATAGAGGCATAAAATTCCATTGTGTATATGTACCACATTTTCTTGATCCATTCATCAGCTGAGAGGCATCTGGGTTGGTTCCATATTTTAGCAATGACAAACTGTGCTACAATGAACGTAGTTGTGTTGGTGGCTTTTGTGTGGTGTTCCTTGTAAACTTTTGGTAGATGCCCAAAAGTGGGGCTGCTGGGTCATAGGGGAGCTCTATGTTTAGCCTTCTTAGGAATCTCCACACTGCTTTCCAGAGTGGTTGAAAAAATTTACATTCCCACCAACAATGTAGTAGAGTTCCCTTTTGGCCACATCCTCTCCAGCATTTTTTATTATTAGTTTTCCTGATAATGGACATTCTTACTGGGGTGAGTTGGAATCTGTGTTGTTTTGATTTTCATTTCTTTTATGGCCAGTGGTGTAGAGCACTTGTTCATGTGTCTCTTGGCCATTCTCATTTCTGTTAGGTCCTCTCCCTGAGGGCTACATGCAGATGTCCCCACCTCATTAAGTCTCCACCCAGTTACCTGGGTAACCTGCAGACCTGGAGGCAGTTACCTCCCCTTTCCCTGAGGTCACCTCCTAATCCACCTGGCCACACCCCTTGCCCCTGCCCTAAATAAAGCAGGGCTGAGTGGGGGTTGCTCTCTCTCTCTTCCTTCTCTCCGGCCATGGATCATCTTGGCCAGAGGCCAGCAGTTCGGTAATAAACTTTCTTTCCTGCCTGAATACCGCGTGGTGTTCTCCTTTACCGGCTACCTACTTTAAAAACCTAACAATTTCCTCTTCAGAGAAGTCTCTTTTTAGGTTTTTAGCCCACTTGTTGAGGGGGCAGTTGGTTCTTCGAGGATTTGTTTTGGAGGAATTTAACTTTCTGAGTTTTGAGTATATTTTGGATATGAGGCCTTTGTCTATTGTATGGCCGGTAAAGATCTTCTCCCAATCTGTGGCCTTTCTGTTTATCTTGCAAGCTATGTCCCTTGCCCTGTAGAAGCTCTGCAGTTTGATACAGTCCCATTTGTCCAACCTTTCTTTGATTTGTTGCATTTCTGGGCTTTTATTAAGGAAGTTTCGTCCTGTGCCAAGGAGTCTAAGAGTTTCTCCTATTTCTTCTTGTAGTGTTTTCAGGGTATCTAATTTTACTTCCAGATCTTTAATCCATTTGGAATTGATTTTAGTGCAGGGTAATAAATAGGGATCTAGTTTTAGTTTGTTACAGGTGTTGACCCAGTTTTGCCAGCACCATTTGTTGAAGAGGCTGTTTTTCTTTCATCCTATCTTTTTAGCTCCTTTGTCAAAGATTAGGTATCTATAGGTCTGCGGGTTTATTTCTGGGTCTTCAGTTCTGTTCCATTGGTTTATTCTTTATTGTACTTGACAAAGGCTTTGTCTGCTTACTGCAAGACAGAGGCAAGCTGGAAATGTTAAAAACTTTATTATAAAGAGGTAGCCAATGTAGAAACAGTATTTTCATCCTAAGAATTGTATTATTTGGGAGCCAGTGTTCATGCCTGTCATCCTAGCTACTGATGAGGCTGAGATCTAGGATTGAAATTTAAAGCCAGCGTAGGCAGACAAATCTGTGAGACACTTAACCTGCATTAACCAGCAAAAAGCTGAAAGTGGAGTGATGACTTAAACGGCAAATCATCAGCTTTGAATGAAAAAGCCAAGAACACACTTGATGGGTTGATTCCTGCCTTATTCTCCCCAGGTCAAGCAAGACAACAAGGAACAGACCTGACCACAGGCTTGTCCAGAGGCAGGTTATCCATCCTAGGCCTGGCAGAAAGTTCCCATCATCCTACGTAGAACATTCCATTCTAGACCTAACCAAAAGTACCCACCCCTATCCCCACAGTAAGTACAGCCTAATTTTTCCTCATTTGCTTCCTCATTAAGCCCTATATAAACCCACCCCAAAAACCCAGGTACAACCTCCAAACCCATGGGAAGGTCTGTGCCCCTCACTGTCAATAAACAGTCTCACTTGTTGATGACCGAGTCCAGCCAATTCCTTTTCCATCCATTTTCCTAATAGACATGACCCAGAGTTGAATCCCTAATACTGGCACAAAAAGCCGAAGATGAAGAGCAGGAGGAAGAGGGGGAGGAGAGATTATCATTTGAAATCTAAGAAAATGTATTTTGATATTTTCAGCCACAGAGGGATGGGCCCTAGAGTAATAGTAACGACCAGTTCTGCAGTGACCCATTTTTTGTTGTTGTTGTTACCCACACTGACATCACCTAATGTTCTGATTTCTATAAGATCTAAAGAAAGATGATTTGGATCTAGAGATTTATGATCAGTGTTTCTTGTGTTCCTTTTACCTGGCATAGCTGATCCTACAGTTAATATCTTAATCATTTACATGTAGTTCTACTCCCCCCCCCCCCGCCTTTATTATTTCCAATGCTGGTCAAAGGAAAAGAAAAACCAAGTTGGCAAAGAACCATTTGCAGAAGGAAAGTTAGCCAATGAGGTAGCTTCGATATAAAATGTCACACTCATTCTTGACCTAATGGTTTTAGCATCCATTGGTGATCATTTCCTAGATCTATTATTTCATTAAAGGTTAAGGAGAATAGTGGGATTTTGTTGACTCTTCTGTGTTTATAATCTAGAATTCTTCAGTAAAGAGGGAGGATCCCACATATTTTCCCTGAACTATCATACTTGGGGGAAAAAAGGATAAATACCTCATTCTTTCCCTTTTGTGAGAGTAAATATGGTAATTTCTTCCCACTCTCACAAAGAATGGAGACTGGTTTTATATTGAATATCATTATAAACTCTTAAAATTCCATCTTTTTTTGTAATGCTTAGATCCACCATAGTTAACCTGTTTTAATATCTCACAAAGCCCAGGCTTCACTGAGAATTTTCAATCTTCCAAATGTTTGGGGTTACAGATGTGCATTACAACACATTACATTCCTTTACCCCACCTGAGGTTTCTTCCTCAAAAAGTTCTGGCTTGGGAGGCTGTCATCAGAAGTGTGATATTAGCTACTAGCTATAATCCTAGCTACTCAGGAGGCTGAGACCTTTCTGGGATAGCCAGAGAAGAAAAGTCCCTAAGACTCTTATTTCCAATTAACCACTACAAAGCTGGAAGTGGAGGTATGGATCAAGTGATAGAGTGTCAGCTTCAAGCTAAATAAGAGCATGAGGCTACCCCGTACCAGCACAAAACCAGGGTGAGTAGGCAATAATGAGGATGTAGCCAAGCAGTAGAGCAGTTGTTTAATGTGTGAGGCCCTGGGTTTCAATCCCAGTACCAAAAAGAAACAAATGTAATTTTGAGAGAAGAGTGAGAAGGGAGAAGCTGGATAAGGTGGCTCAACCAGTTAACCAATTTGGAATCTTAAAAGCTGAACCTAGGGCTGGGGATATGGCCTAGTGGCAAGAGTGCTTGCCTCCTATACATGAGGCCCTGAGTTCGATTCCTCAGCACCACATATACAGAAAGTGGCCAGAAGTGGTGCTGTGGCTCAAGTGGCAGAGTGCTAGCCTTGAGCAAAAAAGAAGCCAGGGACAGTGCTCAGGCCCTGAGTTCACGGCCTAGGACTGCCCCCCCCCAAAAAAAAGCTGAACCTATTACTTTACATGACACTGTTTTCATTTCCCCTTCCTTTAATCTGTTGGTATTGTTTTATTTTTTTTTTCAAATTTTTATTATCAAACTGATGTACAGAGAGGTTACAGTTTCATACATTAGGCATTGGATACATTTCTTGTACTGTTTGTTACCTTGTCCCTCATACCCTCCTCCCCCTTTCCCTTCCCCCCCCCCAGGTGTTCAGTTCACTTACACCAAACAGTTTTGCAAGTATTGCTTTTGTAGTTGTTTGTCTTTTTTTTACCATGTGTCTCTCAAATTTGGTATTCCCTTTCAATTTCCTGCATCCAATACCAGTATACACGGTTTCCAATGCACTCAGATAAGATTACAGAGATAGTGTAGGTACAACCACAAGAAGGTGATACAAGAACATCATCAATAATAGAAGCTACAGATACACATGGGACGTTGAAAGTAGTTACAACTGTGATATAACAATTGTTTCCATAACATGGAGTTCATTTCACTTAGCATCATCTTATGTGTTCATAAGGGTACAGCTATTGGGCCTTGTGATGCTCCGTTATGACTTTCCTAAACCTGTACTAATTATTCCCAATAAGGGCCATAAAAGAAATGCAAGTCAAAACAACATTGAGATTCCATCTCACCCCAGTAAGAATGTCATATATCAAGAAAACTAACAATAACAATTGTTGGAGGGGATGTGGCCAAAAGGGAACCCTACTTCATTGTTGGTGGGAATGTAAACTGGTTCAGCCACTCTGGCAAGCAGTATGGAGTTCCTCAGAAGGCTAAATATAGATCTCCCCTATGACCCAGCAGCCCCACTTGTGGGTATCTATCCAAAAGACCACAAACAAAATCACAGTAATGCCACCAGCACAACAATGTTCATCGCAGCACAGTTTGTCATAGCGAGAATCTGGAACCAACCCAGATGCCCCTCCGTAGACAAATGGATCAGGAAAATGTGGTACATATACACAATGGAATTTTATGCCTCTATCAGAAAGAATGACATTGTCCCATTTGTAAGGAAATGGAAGGACTTGGAAAAAGTTATACTAAGTGAAGTGATCCAGACCCAAAGAAACATGGACTCTATGTTGGTATTGTTTTATTTGAGTAGATTTTAATGTTCAGAGCAGTTTTAGTGAAATGCTCGAGTTCGGATCCCCAGAAAGACCTCCAGAGACCAAGACCAATGCAAGCAGCAAAAAGGACGTTTATTTCGAGCTAGCTCAGTCCTCTGTGCACTCAGCACGCTGGTGACGCAAGAGGCCCTGAGCCTAGGGCTTCCAGCTGTTTTATACATTCTTTGGGGAAGGCAGGGACTTAGCATACATCATAGCATCTTTTAACAAATCAACACATATCACGGGAAAAATAAAAAATAATTCTAAAGCATGTTTGGTGCATTTGGTGACAGGAAGGAATCTGGAAAGGGTCATTGGTCAGATCAAGGGACTGATGCATTTAAAATTGATTGGTTAAGCCATAAGGGTGTAGCAAGAGGGATGTGTGCACAGCTGCAGGGTTTTGATTAGATACTGGACATTGCACTCACAATTGGATACTGGAAATCCCTCTCACAAATACTGGAAATCACACTCACGATTAGATACTGAAAATTCCACTCATAACTCATGGTTGGATACGGTCTTTACCGGGAAGCAAGGGGTGGGGGGTAGGACTTACGGTAAGGTCAGTCAGGTACAGAATGGGGTCTTAGTACAATATGGAGTTACTCTGGTCCTTCACTCTGGCTCTACATTAAATTCATGGGAAAATTAAGTAGAAGGTAGAGCTCTTTGTTGTTGTTGTTTTGTTTTGTTTTGTTTCACTTTTTGCTGATCCCGAGGCTTGAACTCTGGGCCTGGATGATGTCCCCTGAGCTCTTTTGCTCATGGCTAGCACTCTACCACTTGAGCAACAGTGCTACTTCCAGTTTCTTTTTTTCCATTTAATTGCAGATAAGAGTGCACAGGGGCTAGGAACGTGGCTTAGTGGTGGAGTGCTTGCCTAGCATACATGAAGCCCTGGGTTTTATTCCTCAGCACCACATATACAGAAAAAGCTGGAAGTGACTCAAGTGGTAGAGTGCTAGCCTTGAGCAAAAAGAAGCCAGGGATGCAGAGATAATCACAGACATACTCACCCTGATCAGTTTCAAATCTGTCGTTGTCGTGGTGGGTGGAAATAGAGCACTCAGTCAGAAGTTACCTTGGCGGTCCTCTGGGTGGGCTTAGGACAGCAGAATAGGTCCCAGGGGCAGCTTGGACACCCCCCCCCCCCCCCCAGAAATGGGAGAGCAAATCCACTGGGGAGCCTATCCCGGGTTTCGGCACCAATGAAAGCACATGTCTTGGACATCCCAGAGGACCAGGCGGAGATAACCACAGGCAGGAGAAGAAGGTTCATAAGGAGGTTTATTACTGGGGCCATAGCTCCCACGGGAGAGGGAGCACCATGGCGTCTGCACCTTATCCAGGTGGCAGCTTCTCTCTGGGGGTAAAGGGGAAGTAGGTAGGTAGTGAGTAGGAGTGGCTCATTAGGTATGGGTGGATCTGGGGGCTAGTGGGAGGAGCTGAGGACCTGAGGCTAGGGAAATGCTAACACCGGGCTAGTGAGTCGCCTCTGTTTACCGGTGCAACTGAGAACTCAGTGCATTTCACTTAAAACAGATGCCTGCGTTTCACCCCCACAAGTGTACTGAAATGTTGTTTTTCCTGTAGCTGCCGCTTAATAAATCTTGCCCCTTCCCCTCACCAGGTGTTGTCATTTGGCATTTTGGGGACATAGATGGAGCTGACCTGTGAAACTATTGGAGTTTGGGGCTGGAGTCTAAAAGCTCCAATTTCACTTATAAACTGCTTTTGGAAACAAACGAACAAAAAGCATTAACTACTTACTTGAGCCTCTGAATTAACTAAAAGCTGGAGGATCATTTGTAGTAATTAGAATGTGCCTATAAATTTATAAACCCAATGAATAGTAAAAGAAAAAAGTTACATTTGGACATGATAAATTAAACAGGACTCTAAACAGTCACACAGTGAGACCAAAGAAGGATATTCTTAGGAAAGAATCACAAGAGCTCAAGAGCTATGTGCATATGATCACATAAAATGATGCTTATTGAAATGAACTCAGAGAAATGGAAACAAAAGGTATTTTTTTAATTTTACCTTTTGCAGGATTCTTTTCTCTTTTTTTCTTTTTGTTTTTCCCCTTTTGTCCTTGTTTTTTATTTCAATACCTTTGTCTTGTATGTAAGTTTATCTGATTTGTGAAAGGGAATGAGAAGTCCAGAAAAGGTGGGACAAAAGGTGAACTAAGGGCTGGGGATATGGCCTAGTGGCAATAGTGCTTGCCTCGTATACATGAGGCCCTGGGTTCAATTCCCCAGCACCACATATACAGAAAACGGCCAGAAGCAGCGCTGTGGCCCAAGTGGCAGAGTGCTAGCCTTGAGCAAAAAGAAGCCAGGGACAGTGCTCAGGCCCTGAGTCCAAGCCCCAGGACTGGCCAAAAAAAAAACAAAAAAAAAGGTGAACTAATTCAGCAGTAATACTCACTGGACGCTATGATGAAATTCAACTATACAACTTATGGGGGTGGGGCAGATGAGAGGAAAAAAATGAGGGAGGAAGTGAGGGAAGAGATGATACTGTTTAAAAGAAATATACTCAATACCTGACTGTAATAACTGTAATCCCTCTGTAATCACCTTTACAATTAAATTAAATTTAAAAATAAAATAAAAGCAGGTGGAAGCTTAGTAGTTCTATTTTAATATATATTGCTAGTCCTGTGGCTTGAGCTCAGGGCCTGAGCACTGTCCCTGGCTTCCTTTTGCTCAAGACTACCACTTGAGCCATAGCGTGCCCAAGACTTCATATATACTAGGCAAGTACTCTACCACTGGGCCATATTCCCAGCCTTAAAGGTTTTTTCTAAAAATTTAAGCCAGGTACCAGTAGCTCACATTAATAATCTTAGATAGTCAGGAGGCTGAGATCTGAGGATCGCAGTTCAAAGCCAGCCTGGGCAGGAAAATTCATGAGACTCATCTCCAATTATCCAACAGAAAACCGGAAATGGAGCTCAAAGTGGTAGACTACTAGCCTTGAGCAAAACAGAGCTCAGAGACAGTGCCCAGGCACTGAATTCAAGCCCTAAGACTGACAAAAAAAGATATATTTTTTGTCACACATGGGGATTGAATTCTAGCTGTCCCTGAACTCTTCAGCTCAAAGCTAGCAGTCTACCACTTGAGCCACAGTGCCACTTCCGGTTTTCTGAGTGGTTTATTAGAGAAAAGAACCTCCTGGACTTCCCAGGCCAGCTTTGAACCATGATCCTCAGATCTCAACCTCCTGAGTAGCTAGGATTACAGGTACCCGGCCAAAAAATTTATATATGTGTGTGTGTGTGTGTGTGTGTGTGTGTGTGTGTGTGTGTATGTGTGTGTATATATATATATATGTTGCACAAGAAGGATTCCATTGTGACATTTGCATACATGCTCATAATGAACCACTCCAACCTCATCTTCTATATCACTCTTCCTTATCCCCCACCTCCTAGTTTTGTGACATTGCTGGGATTTGAACTAAGCCTAATACCTGTGCTTGACTTTTTCACTCAAAGCTGACACTCTACTACTTGAGCCACAGTTCTACTTCTAGCTTTTTTCCTAGTTAACTGGAAATAAGAGTTTTATGAACTTTCTTGCCCTGGCTGGCTTCGAACCATAATTTCCAGATCTCAGACTCCCGAGTAGTTAGGATTACAGGCATGAGCCATCAGCACCTGACTGCCACTTCCACTTTGAAACTTCCTGCCTGTTCCCTTCTGCCTGTCATCTCTGCAATGCCTTCCTCAATCCCTTTATCCACCTGTAGTTATGCTTTGCATCAGCTCTTAGAATGGTGTCTTTATTTTTTGGAGAGATATATACACTTGTTTTTTGGAGATATATATATATGTATATATGTACTTGTATGTATATATACACATATATACCTGTATGTATATGTATACATGTGCACATATATACACACATATACACATATATAACTGTGTATATATACAAGTATATATGTGTATATATACAGGTATATACACATATTGTAGTTATTCCAATTAGTGTAATTGTACAAATACGTTCCATTGTGAACCCTTATTTATATATTTCCATACATGTCCATATATATTTTGATGAAATTAACTTCCTGTATTACTCTTTCTTCTTCCTCTCCACCTGTGGTTTTTGTTGTTGGTTTGTTTGTTTTGCCAGCCCGTGGGCTTGAACTCAGGGCCTAAGCACTGTCCCTGGCTTCTTTTTTCTCAAGGCTAGCACTCTACCACTTGATCCATAGCACCACTTCTGACTTTTTCTGTATGTGTGGTGCTGGGGAATCAAACCCAGGGCTCCATGCATGCAAGGCAAGCACTCTACCTCCAAGTCATATTCCCAGCCCCTCTACCTGTTTTTAAATAATTTTAAACCAGATTAGTTATTCTGTTTTTATACATGTGTGTAAAGCACTTCAGCCATGTTTACTGCCTTTCACTCTCTTCCCTTCTTGTCACCAACCAGTTACCATGTCCAAGGAATCCTTGTTTTTCCATTCATTCTTCACAATCTAGAGTCCACGTGGGAAACATAGCATGTGATATTTGTCTTATTCAATTGCTTAATGAGATATTTACTTCTGGAATGGGCATTGAATCCTCTGGCCATTTCTCACACTTTCTCAGCCTTTCCATAGCCTAAATATCATTGTGTGAAGGGTGAGTTGAGTGTTGTAGAAAGTAGTTATTAAGATTGCAGTGGGGGCTGAGAATGTGGCTTAGTGGTAGACTGCTTGCTTAGCATGCATGATGTCCTGGGTTCAATTCCTCGCTACCACATTTAAAAAGTCAGAAGTGGAGCTGTGGCTCAAGTGGTAGAGTGCTAGCCCTGCGCAAAAGAAGCTCAGGGACAGTGCCCAAGCCCAGAGTTCAAGCCCCAGGATTCGGGGGGGGGGAGGGCGAAGAGAGAGAAAGAGAGAGAGAGAGAGAGAGAGAGAGAGAGAGAGAGAGAGAGAGAGAGGAAATAAAGTATTTGTAATCCCAGCTCTTTTATTTTATTTTTTTCTGAGTCATGGGGCTTGAACTCAGGGCCTGGGCACTGTCCCTGAGCTTTTCTGCTCAAGGCTAGCACTCTAATACTTTGAGCCATAGCTCTACTTTGTTTTCAGGTTAATTGGTGATAAGAGCCTCATGGCCTCATGTACTCTGCCCAGGCTGGCTTCGAACTGTGACCCTCAGATCTCAGCCTCCTGAGTAGCTAAGATTACAGTCATGAGCCACCAGCACCCTGCTTGATCCCTGCTCTTCTACTGGCATCCACCATCATACCACACCCTTGAGGAAGGCAGCCTAAGTCATCATTGAGAAGTAGGAGACAGGGCTGGGGACATGGCCTAGTGGAAAGAGAAGTAGGAGACATTCTTATTCAGCAACTTCTACATCAACAAACACTTGTTGGAGGAGACAGCCATTATTTCCAATAAGAAACACTGCACTGAGGTAGCAGATTTAGAGGCACTGGGAGAGGTATTTCCATCAGGCTGCAATCAGAGAAGAGAGAAAGGAAAGATCATGATGAAGTTTCAGCCCTAGATCATCACTGAAGTACACAGGACACCAAGGAAATCCTGAGATATTTTTTACCTTTGGCAGATCATTCAGTTGGATGAATTCCAGATACCATGTGAAAATGTTTCAAGCTTTCTGCTATGTTGTAATCATTTTAATAAACATGAGACCCTAGGGTTTGGGACAGAGAACTTGTGATGACTGCCACAACCATCATGTGAATTCAAGGGTACTGGATAGCAGAAAATCGCATTCACTTGACTTGTGAACTTATTGTTACTCAAGAAATTCTGACATTGTGGAAAGAGATATACACATGTCTGACTCTGTTATGGCATAGCTCTCTCACAAGAACTTTCCCTTTGGCTATTTTCATTATTTTTAAAATATATTGCCTCACCAAAACAAAACAAACAAACAAAAAACACTGAGCTAGTTGTAATTGCAATGTTACTATCAACCCAGCATGTGGAAAACTGAAGACAACAGATTTTAAGTTCATGTGAGTCTGGGCTACATATAAAGACTGTGTCTCAAAATAAAGATTAAAACGTTAAAATTTTAAAACTTCCTTATAGAAAAAACAGAAAAGCACAGTATTTTGAACACAAAAGTCACCTGCACTGTCACTTAGGAAAAGACCACTGAACTTGGCATGTAGGCTTCTAGGTTTCTCTTCTCCCCTCCTCCCTCTTCCCTTCCCCTGTCTTTACTTCCAAACTTTCCTCCTTCCCTCCGTTCTCCCTCCCACTTTTATCCTCCTTTCTTTCCACGGTTCATTCTTCCTCTTTTTCCTTTCTTCTTCCTTCAATATCTCAGTTCCCATAGGTTTGTATGGAATATTTTCCTAGTCAATATCCTGAGCAAGAGAATTTTTAAATACTACATACTGTTTCATGGCACAGTACTAGTAGTAAAAATGTATTTAAGTAAACACAATACTGATTTATAGGTTATTTATACTTTTTTGAATATTAAAATCATTGCTCTGATTTTTTTTTTTGCCAGTGTTGGGGCTTAAACTCAGCACCTGAGCACTGTTCCTGAGCTTCTTTTGCTCAAGGCTACAACTCTACCACTTGAGCAGTAGCACCACTTCAGGCTTTTGCTGTTTATGTGGTACTGAGGAATCGAACCCAGGGCTTCATGCCTGCTAGGTAAGCACTCTACCGCTAAACCACATTCCCAGCCCTCTGATTTTTTTCTCTCCCTTAAAAGCACCTCTCTATGAATTTATTTACATGCAGACATATTTTTCCAACAAAATAAAATCCTTAGAGTATATCGTTTTCAGATGAAATATGTACACATAACTAAGACTTTGACTATAGATTTTAGATTCTAAGTTAAGCATATTTATTCCCCTATCATGTTTATAACATTGTAGTTTGCTTGTTTTGTTTTTGTTGGTGCCAGACCTGGGTCTTGAACTCACAACCTGGATACTTTCCCTGAGCTTTTTGCTGAAGGGTATAGCCCTCTACCACTAGAGCCACAGCTCTACTTCTAGCTTTGTTTTGGGGAGGGGGGTTGGCTAACTGGGATATTAGAGTCTCATGGATTTCTCTCCCAAGGCTTGCTCTTCGAGTCTCAGATTTCAGCCTCCTGAGTAGCTGGGATTATAAGCATCAACCACCAGTACCTAGTGACATTATACTTTTATAAAATTTACAAGGAGACAGCAACTACCAGTTATGCAGGCCAATAACTTCTAGAAAGACTGACATTGTTTTATATTTGTAAGGAATAGATATTTACCAGTGTAAGGTACAGACTAGATTCATTCACTGAAAAGTTTAGGAATTACACTTGAAATTCTACAAAGTCCTGAAGTTAATTATTCCAACAGAAAGCAAAGCTTCAAATTACATATTTTAGTACCATATCTCATCTGGATTGATTCAGTTCAAATATTTATGAGCAATGAATAATGAATTGAGTCTAATAACTAGTTATTTCACTGGATGATTGATACTCACATAAAAGAAGGGAAATATGCTCAGAGAATGAAGTGTGATTGGGCTTTTTGATTTCAATATGAATTTTTTTTTTTTTTGCTGTGGGTCATGTGGGAAATTATTACTTTGAAATGATGTTTTCCCTTTATTTTGAGGTAGGCATGCTGTTACCCTGAAAAGAGAATTTGAAATAATGGGAATTTCTAGGAAGATTTGCACAGACACAAGATTACTTGAGGTATATCTACATTCAACATTTATCTCATAGGCACTTGTAACTGTGAGTTCATATTCATTTCTTGACACCCCAGAAGGCCAGAAACCCAAAGATAAGTTCTGAGGGCAAGATAACTTATTAGGCCAATGGCTCATGCCTATACTCCTACCTACTCAGGAGGCTGAGATCTCAGGATCACAGTTCAAAGCCAAATCAGACAGGAAAGACTATGATACTATTATCTCTACTAAAACTACCGCACACACACACAAAAAAAAGCCAGAAGTGGAGCTGTAGCTCTAGTGATAGAATACTAACCTTGAGCACAAAAGCTCAGGGACAGCACCCAGGTTCAGAGTTTTAAGCCCCAGGACCAGCAGAAAAGCACTTATTTAGAGAGGTAGCACATCAAAAGAGATATAAGCTAAAGTTACCAAAGACCACTTCACCTTAAGTTTGAAGGCACAGGCTTTCTAGAGAACTGCAGGAAGGTCTATAAGGTGGGCAGGCACAAGGGGAGTAATGACCATGGTGGATGATCTGCTTTTCTGATGGACTGTTATTCTCTGTAGGTCATTGTACATGCTGAGACCTATGAAGAAAAGTTACAGGTAAGAGTGTCTTATGCACTTAATTCTGCACTTAATTTTTAAGACACAAAGAAGTGTCTTCATCAAGCACCAATGGTTCAAGTCTGCAATCCTAGCCACTCAAGAGGCTGAGATTTGAGGATTGAGATTTGAAACCAACCCAGGGCAGAAATTTTGTGGGACTCCATATTATCCAGAAAAAGCCAGAAGTAGAGCTGTGGCTCAAGTAGTAGAGCATCAGCCTTGAATAAAAAAAAAAAAAAATTTAAGATCAAGCCCAAGTTCTGGCACAAAAATTGTAAATACATAAAATATTCTGGCCTTGGTGGCTTAGCAGTAGAGTGCTTGCCTAGCATGCAGAAAGCCCTGGGTTCCATTCCTCAGCACCACATACACAGCAAAAACTGGAAGTGGAGCTGTGGCTCAAGAGTCAGAGTGCTAGCCTTGAGCAAAAAGAAGCCAGGGACAGTGCTCAGGTGCTGAGTCCAAGACCCAGGACAGGCAATATATATATTCTGGCCCTTTAGACATGGCAGACATTTTTCCAACTGCTGCCTATACTTGCTGCTTATGCTTGCAGGGTTTGTCCCAAATACAAATTCTTTCTGTTAGCATTTGTTACTGCTCAATAAATCCCCCTATTTCAAAGATTTCTTTTTCTCTAGAGTTTTAATTTGACACAGGCAACACTATAATATTGTTATAGCACTAGACATAGGCAGAGATACTGTTCCCATGAAATTTACTTTTAGACTAGAGAGAGGTGAGAAATACACATAATTCTGAAACTATGCACTGATATTGTCTTATTCAAAACCATGTGAATAATAGGGAAAATATTTTGAGTTAATAATCATTGCTTTCCCTCATAATTCTGAAGGCTTTCCTCTGTTACTCTCTAGCCTGCTCTTAGGAAGTTTGAGTCCATCTTGATTCTCTGTTCTTTGGATATGCCATTTTTTTTTTATGCCATGTTTTTTGTTTGTTTGTATCTCCTTCATTCTTTAGGGGAAGCTTGTTTCTTTTGCATTAGAACTTGATCTCAGGCCCTGAATGCTGCTTTTTTACTTAAGGCTGGCACTCTACCACTTGAGCCACACAACTCCACCTCGCTTTTTGGTAGTTAATTGAAGATTCAAGTCTCCTGAATTTTCCTGCCTCCGCTGGCTTCAAACCTTAAACCTCAGATCTTAACCTCCTGAGTAGATAGGATTACAGGTCATCACCGCCTAATACTCCTTAGAAGTTTTTAGGATACCTTATTATCCCTCATTTTATAGGTAGCTTCTCATTTTTTGCCTCCTACATAACAAAATTGGCATTTACATTTCCTTCTTTTTCCAATGATGATAACTAAAACTTGACTGAAATGTTTAACAAGGATTCAATAAATGCTTAAAGATTTCAGGATTAAATTTCAACACACCCTACTTTTTGTGTGCATGTTTTATGATTCTTTTTTTATGATGATGATATTGTTCTGTATCATGAGTTCTGTATTAATTTACTTTATGGTTATTATAGAGGTGATATGCAGAGAAGTTACACTTACATACATCCAGCAAAGGTACCTTTCCCTTTGTACAGTGTCATCTGTTCCTTCATTCTTTCCCATTGCTTCCCTCTCATCTCCACCTAGGAGTTGTATAGTTCACTTTTGTCAGTGTCCATTGCACTCCACTACTGTACTTTTTCACCATTTTTTCTCTGATTCTGTGCTCTCCCCCCACCATCCTACAGATATGTATGTGCATGTACTGTATATAAGGTAAAGAATACAGAATCATCAGCAAAAGATAAAACAAATTGAGCAAAGATTCCTTTGTTTCCACATCTGTGGAGTTCATTTCAGTATCTAGTATACATATGAAGAGGCGCTTGGGTATTGTACTTTTGTGATTCTCTCCTAAGACTATCCTCTTTTGATCTCACTGTGAGTGTCTAGAATCCTGTGTAATTTATCATATCCCAATGCTTTTTAGATACAATTTCTGCATATCAGAGAACATGTGCTATTTGTCTCTCTGAGCTTGGATTACCTCACTTAACATGTTCTGTTCTACTTCCATCCATTTCCCTGCAAAAGACCTGATTTTATTCTTTCTCATGGCTGTGTAAAATTCCATTGAAGGTACCACATTTTGGGGATGTACATATCTATTTGGGGGCATCTGGGTTTTTTAAAATCATATTTTGGCTATTGTGAATGGTGCTGCAATAAATCTGGGATGTGCCAGTGTCCTTATCATATCCTGGTCCATGGTGTTCGGGGTAGATGCCCAGAAGTGGTATGGCTGGGTCATAGGGAAGATCTGTTTAGTTTCTTGAGGAACCCTCCAGACTGCTGTCTAGAGTGGTTGTACTAGTTTAAATTCCTACCAACAGTACAATATGGTTCCTTTCCCCCCACATCCCCAACAACATTTGTATTATTCAGTGGTGTTATTCAGTTCCCAGGTGCTTGAGTGTTTTCTGAAATACGTTTTGTTGTTGAGAATTAGCTTGATTCCACTGTGGTCAAATAAGATGCAAGAAATTATGCCAATCCTCTTGAATTTATTTAAGTTCTTTGGGTACACTATATGATTTACTTTGTAGAATGACCCATGGTCTGCCAAGAAAAATGTGAATTGGTTGTTATTAGGTGGAAAACTCTGCAAATGTCTCTTAAGTTTTTTGGGGTTATGGTGTCATTTAGTTTAGGGTTTCTTCACTTATCTGTTGTTTGGTTGACCTGTGCTTTGGTGAGGGCAGGGTATTAAAATTTCCCACTATTATTGTATTTGGATCTATCCTGTTTTGTAAGTCCAAAAGTGTTTTTTTAACATATTTAAGTGCTCCATTTATTTGGTGCATAAATATTGACCACTGTGCATTGTCCTCTTCATAGATTATTCTCTTTATTACTGTGTAATGACCTTCCTTGTCTCTTCATACTGATTTTAATGAAAATCCTTTTCCCCCCAGATACCTATATGGCTACTCTTGCCTTCTTATAGGGTGCATTTGGGTGAAAGAGCTTTTTCCATCCCTTCACTCAGAGTTTGGTTTTATCTTTGACTCTCAAAAGGGTCTCTTGGAGACAATGAATGGATGTATCCTGTTTTGGTGTTGTTTGTTTTTAATCTAATCTGCTGTTCTTTTTCTTTTGATTAGAGAATGGAGTCTGTTAATGTTTAGGGTTACTACAGAGAGATGTGTTATGTTTCCTGCCATTTTCTTGATTTCCTTGTATTTTGCCACTTTCCTCTTCCTGTGCTTACTAAGGTGGTCTTTCTAGTGATTTTTGTTTGATGTGTTTCCTTGATTTCAATTGTTTTCTTCAGACTATATACCTGCCTTTAGTATTCTTTCTAATTCTAGTTTAATGTTTGTGAATTCCTTTTATTATTGTGTGTCATGGAAGGTTTTAGATTCACCATCAAATGTAAATGATAACATTTCTAAGTACACCAGTTTGGGTTGGCAGTTGTTGACTTCAGGGCTTGGATTATACCATTCCAGGCTCTCCTTGTGTTGAGAGATTGTGTGGAGAGATCTGCAGTGATTCTGATTTTTTTTTCCATTGTAATGCTGCTCCTTCTTTGATTTTGCAGCATTTGAAATCAATTCCTTGCTCTCCAATTCTAATATTTTTACTGTGATGTGTCTAGAAGTGTTTCTCCTTGGATCCTGTCCACTAGGTGTTCTATGTGATTCTGTTAAGTGTGGGTGATATTTGCTCTTTTAAGATTGGGGAAATTTTTTGTTATTTTACTGAACAAGTTTTCAATGGCTTTCATATTGAATTCTTCCCCCTCATCGATCCCAATTATGCATAAATTTGATTTTTTTAGCTGAGTCTGCCAATTCTTAGATTTTCCTTTGGTAGGTTCCGAGTGTTTTTCTCCATACCTTTGACTTCTTGTTCAAGCTCCTCTGCTTTATCCTTGATTCCTGATATTCTATTTTCCATTTCATTTGTTCTGTTACCTATGGACTCCAGTATGGTTTGCGCTGTGGAAAGTGAACTTTTTATGTTTCCAAGATCAGTTCTCATAGTGTTAATTTCATCTTTTAATGAAGTGTACATTATTTCTATTTTTATCTCTAGATCTTTTGGGGAGTCCTGGATTTTTATTTTTTTTTTTTGTCATTCTTCTTTGTACTCCTGAAACTGTTTTTGCATCTCCCTTTTGTTTCATTAACCAAATCTGTCATCATTTCTTCAATGGTTCTTTTGTCTTCCATCTCTTCTTCACTCTCACCGGATTGTTGTTGGCTTTGGGATTTGGTTCCTTGCCTTGGTTGTTCATGAATCTTGTCATCTTTCATTTTTTATTTGTGCATCTGAGTTCAGGGAACGTCAGGGCCATGGCCCAAGATTGGCATGTTCACACCAGACAGGTAACAGTCTGGGCTTGGCCCTAGGCTAGCTCACATTGGGTGGACTAGTCCATGCTGGATACCCAGGTCAGTAAAGGGCTTGTGCCAATGCTTGGCCCCAGGCTAGCTCACACTGGGTGGACTAGTCCATGCTGGGTCCTTAGGCCAGCAAGGGCTTGTGCGGATGGTTGTCCCCAGACTAGCTGAAAGCAGCTCCTTCTTGCCTGCAGTAGGGGCTGGAAAGGGTGGAGATTCAGGCCTCCAGAATGGGCTGGGCGTATGCTTAGAAGGAGCAGGCTCCCAAGGGTGCCCCAGAGTTGTCTGTGCTTGGGCCCAGGTTCACCCCACAGGTGGCAGGCTCCTGCCTGCCAGCTTTTGGCCACAGGCTTGTGCGGGTTCTTGGCTTGGCCCTGTGAGCTCCCTATTGGAAGCCAGGCACTGAATCTGGTCTGCAGGGTATCTGTGAAGGCTAGCTTCAAGCCTTCGGGATGGGCATGAGTGTTCGGAAGGGGCAGGCTCCCTGTGAGTGAGGGAAGCTTTATCTGGGTTGTTGGTAAACAGGCTGGGTTTCCCTGCCAATAATAGCCAGGGCTGTAGCAGATGCAAGGTCCTAGCATCCGTTTCCCCCACGCCCCAGTATGAGGCGCCAACCTTTGGGGTGAGGTGGAGTAGCAAGTTGTGAAGTTTCTTCTTTCCATTCCTGTGATTCTCTGTTTGTATATTTGCTGTTGTTGATCTTTTGGAGCGAGGTGGGTATTAAGACCCTAAATCTCTGTTTGATTAGAGAGAGGTAGAGTGAATCCCTTCTGTTTTACCTCCATCCTCCCCCTTCGTTTGTTTCATGATTCTTAATCCAATTAACAACGTTTCATCATAATAGCTATAAATGTTAACCTTCTGACTATTTTTATTTCTATAATGCCTTTTCAAACTCAAAAATATGCCAATTACGGTGGCTCATGCCTATAATCCTAGCTACTCAGGAGGCTGGGATCTGAGGGTCCTCATCCAAAGCCAGCCTGGGTAGAAAAGTCCCCATGAGGCTTTTATCTCCAATTAACCACTCAAAAAACAGAAGTGGAGCTGTCGCTCAAAGTGGTAGATCACTATAGCTTTGAGCAAAATGAGCCCAGTGATAGCACCCAGGCTCTGAGTTCAAGCCCGACAACCAACAAAAAAAGAAAGAGGCTAAATAAATATCCTTCAGGAAGGGAAGTTTAAACATTATGGTTTCTCATATATTTGACACACATATACTTGACACAATGATTTCTAGTTAGAAACTATCACATGGAATGAATTTCACTTGTTTGGTATTTGATGTTTTCTTTGCCTCTGCTTTTATGTATATTAAGTGAAAGAGATTCTTCCATTTGCTTTGAAGTGCTCTTGTAGCTAGCCTTCATTTTACCCTGAAGGGTTTTTTTTATTGTGTTACAGCTTTATTGTCAAGAACAGATTGAGTGGTCTGCCCCTCCATCTTTGTTTCCCCGTATCCCCTCTCCTAGCTGGTCTCCAGTCACCATGGCGTCCCAAGTCAGCGCTCCATTGGAGTTGGACTGGTTTGCTGGAACCACTGAACATTGAAGATGTAACTGTGAACTTCACCCCCAAAGAGTGGGACCTGATGAACTCAGCACAGAGGAAGCTGTGGAGAGATGTGATGTCAGAGGTTGCCTGTCTGCTGGAGTCCATCAAAGAGTACCGGGACCCATTCATTGTGCATATATACTTATCAATGCATTTCCATTCTACATGGCAAAGATGGCCGTCTTTACATAGAACAAGCCAGCAATAAGGTCCCCATGGCCCCGTCAGTGCAGAAATCTGTTTATCTGCAAGACTCACTTGACAGGAATGAACCGACAGAAACGAAGACTCACAGCTCTTAATTGACACAGACTTTGCTAAAGGATGCAGAAGACATCTCCTGTGTTAGCCTACACCTGGGAGAGAACCACCATGAATATTCACGTACTCCTGAGCACCTGGAACACAAAGAAATTGATCATCTAAATGCCAATGGCATTATGAAGAATTCGTTAGACATTAGACAATTCAGTAAGTCTCTCAAGGAAAACAGACAGTTTGACTGTGGTCTATGTGCTAAAGTCTTTGTTGAGAGCAATGAACGCTGTAAACACAATGTAACTCACACTGGATGGAAATCACATGGTTGTAGTTTGTGTAGGACAGCCTTTGTTCCTTCAAAGTTTCGTCACCATACGACTGCACATGATGGAGACAAAGCGTGTAGGGATAGAGACCTGGGGCATGTACTCGGTCAACCCAGGGAGCTCAGTTGGCAGGATGGAGGAGACACTAGACAGGAAGTTGATGACAGCTGCCTGTGTACTAACCCCTCCATTCAGCCAAGTCACATCCGGCAGCAGGAGGACATGTCCACTGGGGGAGGGGCAGATGAAGGTCCCCTCTGTGTGTGGGAAGTGGTCACTCAGTCTTCTCATTTTGGAAAGCAGGAAAAAGCACATGCTGGAGAGAGAGCACAGGTGTGTCCTCCTGGTGGTGAAGCCTCCCAAAGGCCAAGTGACCTTAAGATACATAACAGAAGACACACTGAAGAGAAATGGCATGAATGTCACATCTGTGAGAAAACCTTCAAAAGGCCATGTAACCTTAAGGCACATAGCATAGTGCACACTGGAGAGAAAACCTATGAATGTCGCACCTGTGGGAAAGCGTTCACTAGGCCATCTTCTCGTGCCGCACATGAGAGAATACACACTGGAGAGAAACCCTATGAGTGTCACTTCTGTGGGAAAGCTTTCAGTCTGCCAACTAATCTTGCAAGACATGAGAGAACGCACACTGGAGAGAAGCCCTATGAATGTCGCACCTGTGGGAAAGCCTTCTGTCTGCCATCTGATCGTGCTAGTCATGAGAGAATACACACTGGAGAGAAACCCTATGAATGTCGCACCTGTGGGAAAGCCTTCAGTCAGACATCTTCTTGTGCTGCACATGAGAGAATACACACTGGAGAGAAGCCCTATGAGTGTCGCTCCTGTGGGAAAGCCTTCACTATGTCATCTAAGCGTGCCATACATGAGAGGATACACATTGGAGAGAAGTTTACGAGTGTCAGTTCTGTGGGAAAGTTTTCTGTTATTGCTCCAGCCTTTTTTACCCTAAGAAAGTACACACTAGAGAAAAAAATGTTGCTTGTCATCAGTGAGTGGAATAATTCAGTATCTCATTTAAACCTTGCCAGGATGAGAAATGAGAGCAATCACACAAATGCAACCTGGGTGTGGAAGGTTTTGGTACACCCTGAAACCTTAGAAAATAAGAGCAATCCTCCTAGAGGGAGAACTCAGGAGTCTCATCTGTGTGGGAAAGTCTTCAGTCAATCAGCTCATCTAAGACAACACCAGAGGACATATACTAGACAGAAAACACCAACAGAAACCATCTTTGTGAGAGTCTTTAAGGCTGACGATCTGCGGGGGAGAAAAACTATGAACATCGCAGCTCTGGGAAAGCCTTCAGTCATCATGAAGGGTTGGCTCCCTCAAAAACAAACAGTGGAAAGAAACCATGAGTGTCATTCGTGGGAAATCTGTGAATGGATCTACTCTTATATAGAATCAAACGTAGCACACTGATGAGATTCCACAAGAACATTTTTCATGTGAGAAATCCTTCTGTCTATAGTCAGCCCTTCAGTGTCATGTGGGAATAAAAAATGGAAAGAAAAAAAAAAAAGAACAGATTGAGTGTGAAACAATTAAGAACCTTGAAAAGGTGAAAAGAAATAGTGCAAAAAAAGAGAAAAGAACAAAGAAGAAGAAAACTATTGAATGAAGTTGGATGTGATAAAGAGAAGGAAAAGTGAGTAAGATTAGAACTCACAGGATTTTTTAAAAGAGCTTGTTACATTAGACATTTCTGTAAATTATGAAAAGATAAAGAAAATTTCTTTCAGAGCCCTGGTGCCTGGCACCTGTAATCCTATCTATTCAGGAGGCTGAGGTTTGAGGAATTTTGTTTAAATCCAGCACTGGGCAAACAAATCAGAGTGAGTCTTATCTCCAAATAACCAGCAAAAGAAAATGCTTGGAAGTGTTACTCAAGTGCTAGCGCATTAGCCTTGAGGGGGAAAAAGCTGAGCAAGATGATGAGAACCTGGACTCACGCCACAGTAACACCCCCCCCACACACACACATACACACAAAGACCCTCTGTACATCTTTTTTTTTGCCAGTCATGAGGCTTGAAATCAGGGCCTGGGGATTGTCCCTGAGCTTCTTTTGCTCAAGGCTAGCACTCTACCACATAAACCAAAGCACCACTTCTAGCTTTTTCTATTTATTTGGTACTGAGGAATCGAACCCAGGGCTCCATGCATGCTAGGCAAGCACTCTACCACTAAGCCACATTCCCAGCCCTATACATCACTTTTATAACAACAACTTTAAAAAATTTTTTTAAGTTAAAAAGGAAGCAAAATTCTAAACAGATATATATTATGAGGGATTGATCATGTCCACAGAAGGCACTGTTTGCTGTTTCAGTTCAAGAGAGAAGAAATCATTCCTAAATTCCTGTCTTCGATGTTGAATTGCTGAATGTCCATTAGAAAATTGCAAACCACCATTTTCAGATTCTCCTGTCCTGTCTACCATCTACCACCAAGTCTTGGGGTTGTTGGCTTTTGGGTTGGTTTAGTTTTGATAGAGTCTCACCAGTTTACCCAGACTGGACTCCATCTTGGAATCCTCCTACCTCCATCTTCCCAATGCTGGGATTATATAGACATTTGCCACCACACTCAGCTTCTTTTTTGGGGATTCTGTTTTGTTTTTGTACCATAAACATTTAATTCATCTTCAGCAAGTACAATAACCTTCATTATGTTTTATTTTTATGTACAAATCACATTTATTTTCATTTATATTCCTATTACCTGATTTTAATGATTTATCACGTGTTTCTGCACAAATTATGTGGTATTTGAGGTGAAGAGTGAAGGTAAATCCTACTTTGAGGCAGCAGTGACTCCATTTTGAAACCGTAGCCATCTTGTTGTTTATGTTGAATTGTAAGAACTAGACTTGTTTGTGCTGAAACTGTTGAAGCTGTAAATTCCTTAAACAAAGCTATCTTAAAGCCAGCCAGGCCCCACTCTGTGCCTGTAACCTTGGGCCTGCACAAGCTCTGAGAAATAGCCATGCTAGCCAAAGATAAACAGGTACTGTGAGCCCGCCCAGGCCACCAAATACTCCATGTAGCAGGGCAGGTTGTCAGAACCCAGACAGCCGAAGGACTGTTTTGGTAACTTCTGTCCACCTTGGAATGTTTTTACCCCAGAGCCAATCAGATCTGTAAACACCTGGTTACTGTAACTTGGTGGTTTTTGCCTTTATAAACCCTGTGAGATTTCAGCTCAGGGTCCTCCTCCCTATCTCCTGCTGCGTTGGTGAGTGGAATGAGGCCCAAGCTGCAGCTTGCCTGAATAAAGCCTTGCTTTTGCATTTTGGAATGTCTGGCTCTCGGTGGTCTTTTTGGAGGTCATCTCACTACTTGGGGTACAACATAGGTTGGGATTTAAGTATCATTTAGGTTATTATTTGGGTGTGGTTTATACATTACTTAAGCTCTATGAGTTGACACTGATGCCCATTTTCAGGTATTGAAAATGTGGCAACAATCCAACTGTAGTAGTGCTTAGAGAAGGGGCCTTCAGCAGGTGTCTAGAATTAGATAAGGCCATTAAGAGTATCTCTTGTAAAACTCTGGGATTCATGACTGAATCTGATCAAATCATGAATGTTGATTCATGAATCAACGAATTCACTCATAATTCAATCATAACTGACTCATGATTGAATCTTGGAGCATTACAAGAAGAGAAAGAGAAACACTATCACACACACACACACACACACACACACACACACACACACACACACACTTGTGTTCCCTTCCTTGCCATAGGACATTCTGTGCCATCTCAAGACTCTAGCAGTAAGAAAAGTCATCCAGGCACTGGTAGCTCACATCTGTAATCCTAGCTACTCAGGAGGTTGAGATCTGAGGATTGCAGTTTGAAGCCAGCTTGGGCAGGAAAGTCCCCATGAAACTATTATCTCCAATAAACTACTCAAAGAAGTTGGAAGTGGTGCTGTGGCTCAAGTGGTAGAATACTATAGCCTTGAGCACAAAAAGGTTCAGGGACAGTAGCCAGACTCTGAGTTCAAGTCCCAGGATGGGCAAAAAAGAAAAAAAAGTCATCGTCAGATGTGAACCCTTAAACTTCCAGAGCTCAGTAAACCTCTTTTCTTTAAAACTTAGCCAATCTGTAGTAGTATGTTATGTTACTAACAACAGAAAATATGGATTAATATAATTGTGTTTTCCATTAAAAACAGTGAAAAACATTTTTAGTGAATTTATTCTGTATGTGTGTACCAGTCCTGGGGCTTGAACTCAGCCTGGGCACTGTCCCTGAACTTCGTTTGCTCAAGGCTAACACTCCACTACTTAAGCCACAGCACCACTTCCAGCTTTTTCTGAGTAGTTTATTGAAGATAAGAGTCTCACAGTTTTCTGCCCAGACTGGCTTCAAACTGAGATCCTCAGCTCTCAGCCACCTGAGTAGCTAGAATGACAGGCATGAGTCACCAGTGCTGGCTTTTTTAAAAAATGAATTTTTATTTGTCACTAGTATTTGGGGAATTGTCTTTGGATCCAGACCACCAAATCCCTGGGGCAGAAGGTTCTTGATCTCATTAGAGAAAGATAGCAAGCCAGGTGGCCTGAGCTCAAGCCCAAGAGAGGAAACAAAGGCTGAAAGGAAGAAAAGAAAGAGGAAAAGGAGGAGGAGGAAGAAGTGGAGGAGGAAAAAGAGGAAAAAGAAGTAGAGGCAGAAGAATTCAAACACCAGCACAGAGGAGACCTTGTGGGAGCAAGTTTCTGGTAGCAGATCAAAAGTGTACCCTTAGGAGAGAAGAGACACACTCAAGAATAAACAACTTTCCTGATGATCCTAATATTTTGAGCTTTTTCTGGTTTTGTGGACTTGATGAGTCATTATTTCCTGAGAAGGGAAGGGTCTTTCCTGGAAATAGGGTTTTGTGTCATTAACTCCTCTCCTAGGTTGGGCCAGGGATTTTTGGCCCTAGACAAAGCAGGAATGTCATGGCACCTGAGTGGATGGAGATTTGGGCTAACTGAATGCTAATTATATGTTAACTGGCCGGAAGGTCACTGATTGGCCATGATGGTTGCTGGGACTTGCTGTTATTTGCAGGCTGTGAGCCAACAGGATGCAGCTGCCTAGCACAGGTTGTTCTGTTAACAACAGATCAGGATATGGTGTGTTGGTTGTTCTTTTTTTTTTTTTTAACATCTAAACCATTGTCCTCATCATCAAGTTTCCTTATTCTTTGCCTAATCCTTATGTCAGAATAAAATGAAGTTGTTAGTGAAGGAGAGAGTTGTGTATGGAGTTTCTCAGATCACATAGACCCCAATGTAGATCTGGTTTGTTTTTTTCAAATATAGACCTCATATAGGGCATTTCCACACCTGGCTACCATGCAGCTTATCCTTTCTTAAGAGGAGTGCCCTAAAGCTAAAGTAGCTAAATATTTATTGTCCCAAGTGAACCCTTGGAGAATGAAAGGATGTAGTGACTACTACACAAGGGCAATTGGTATGCAATGAGACTATGCCAGGCAATGAGGGCTGGATGGCCACTGAACTTCGAGTCTGTCCCCTTTACCCGTAGTCAGCACTATGCAGGTAGATGTTTAACAACTGGAGGCAAAGAGTCTATTGGTATGTTCGTTGATTCCTGTGGTGTGAATGACTTCTGTCCAAGGGTCCATTGTAATTGAAGGCTTGGTGCTTTTGGGGGCTGAGTCTTTGGGATTTGATACCTAATGTGTTCCTTGGGTTTGCTGAGGGTGTAGCCTGGGAAAGGATTGAGGCTGGTTGGCCATATCATTTCTTCCACTTGGTGATTTCCATCACATCACTACAATCACCAAGGCCATCCTCAGAACGGAACTAAAGCAAGCACCATGTGCTTGGCGCTCCCAAACTAATAAGACATTTTACTATCTGCCTCAGGTATTTTGTTACAACAATGCAAAGTTAACTAATATGTGTCTTCACACCATACCAAACTCTATACTATGTTTCTAGTATAAGATTACGAAGTCAGCTGGGTGCTAGTGGCTCATGCCTATAATCCTAACTACTCAAGAGGCTGAGATCTGAGGATTGGGGTTCAACGCCAGTCCTGGCAGGAAAGTCCAAAGACCCTTAATTCCAATTAATCACCAAAAGGCCAAAAGGAGAAGTATGGCTCAAGTGGTAGAGTGCTAGCCTTAAGTAGAAAAGCTCAGGCACAGTGCTGAGTTCAAGCCCCGGGACCAGCACCAAAAGAAAAAAAAAATTACAAAATTAACACAAATGCTTTTCCTGGGAAGTCCAAATCTCTATGGGGGAGGCAGATATAATTATACATACAGTTATCTATAATAAAAGTAAGAGTAATTCAAAGGTACCACAATATATACTTGAAAGTTATCATTAGGTTCATGTATTTCCTGGTCAAAAAATACATAATTGAGGGCTTGGAATATGGCCTAGTGGCAAGAGTGCTTGCCTCCTACACATGAAGCTCTCGGTTCGATTCCCCAGCACCACATATATGGAAAACGGCCAGAAGGGGCGCTGTGGCTCAGGTGGCAGAGTGCTAGCCTTGAGCGGGAAGAAGCCAGGGACTGTGCTCAGGCCCTGAGTCCAAGGCCCAGGACTGCCCCCCCCCCCAAAAAAATACATACTTGTATCTGGGCCTCCTGGTGGCTCATACTGTTGTGCCAAGTCGCGAGACCACCACCAAGAAGACCACCGAGACACAGACATTCCGAAATGCAACAGCAAGACAAGACTTTATTCAAGCGGGGCCACGGCCGGGGCCTTGTCCTACCCACCAACACAGCAGAGGTTAGGAGGCAGCCTCGGGCTGCGATTATACAGAGCTTATAAAGGCCAAAGACAAAGTTACAGCAATCAGGTGTTTAAGCAAGCAAGATTACAGGTACAAATCTGATTGGCTCAGGGCTCGAGGTATTCTAGGGGCAGTTAGAGTTAAGTGTTAGGTTTTTAAAGTAGGTAGCCGGTAAAAGAGAACACCACGCTGTATTCAGGCAGGAAAGAAAGTTTATTACCGAACTGCTGGCCTGTGGCCAAGATGATCCATGGCCAGAGAGAAGGGAGAGAGAGAGAGAGGAAAGAAGGGAAGAGAGAAAGGGGAGAGAAGGGAGAGAGAGCGAGCCACCCCCACCCAGCCCTGCTTTATTTAGGGCAGGGGCAAGGGGTGTGGCCAGGTGGATTAGGAGGTGACCTCAGGGAAAGGGGAGGTAACTGCCTCCAGGTCTGCAGGTTACCCAGGTAACTGGGTGGAGACTTAATGAGGTGGGGGCATCTACATGGAGCCCTCAGGGAGAGGACCTAACATTCCAGCCTTTTAATAGTTATGACAAAGGGCGAAGACTCTCTGGCTGCTTCCTGCTGGCAAGGGGCGTCAGCATTAGGGGTAAAAGGCAGAAATGTGGCCCCTCGTGGAGAAGGCAAGCAGCAGGGTCCCTTGGTGGTAGATGCCAGTCCTTGAATGAAGCCTGGAAGAAATCTCATGAGGCAGGGGCTGGACAAAAAAAAATTAAGGCAAAAGGAAGGGTTTAGGGCACAAAATTAAAAATTGGGTGACTTGGACAGTTCTTATACTCAGGCATGGACATTAGATGGACAAGCTACTATCTCTTGATCCCCCGGCTCTGATTAATTTTGAAAGGGCGAGACAAAGTGACTCCATTTAGGATGTGATCATTTTCTTCTTACTCCACTCCATGATACTTGTTCCTGGAACTGGCTGAGTCCCAGTGGTCTAGGTGCTTGTTGCTAGGATGGCTTGCCCCTGTTGGCATTCACAGGATTTGAACTCAGGGCCTGGGCACTGTCCCTGAGCACTTCTGCTCGAGGCTAGTACTCTACCACTTGAGCTCCACTTCCAGCATTTGTCTGGTAAGAGATAAGTCTCTTCAGCCATGCTTCCAGCCTGGCTCTTCGCTGATTAATTGGGAGTTGGAGTTTGAGAGAGATTTTCAGCCCTGGCTGGCTTCGAACTGCAATCCAAGGAGTCTTTGTCACAAAAGCCCTTTTTTATTTCCAATTAAAACAACAAGGAGACCAAGGGGACTAGAGCTTACCTGTACCTTGTCAAGAATTGACCAAATACTTGCCAGAATTCTGCAATGACAAAAACTCAGTAGATGTGATGAGTTTTAGCACAGATATATAGCTATATGGACATACTAACAAATGCAGCAGTAGACTCTTTTGGAATTCCAATAGTAAATGACTTTTTTTTTCTTTGCCCAATATTTTAAAACCATGTGGTCAATGCTAGAGAAAAGAACTTTTAGATATCTTTGCTGACAAAGCACATTGGTGGTCAAGCCTCAGTTTCAGAGGTCTGTGAAAAGAGGCAGCTTTGTGAGCAAGGCACACAACGATGGTACGACTTGGGAATTTTATAAAGTAAGCAAGTAAGCAGGAAGATGAGAGAGAGAGGGAGAAAAAGGAAGAGAAAGAGAGGAAAAGAGAGAGAGAGAGAGCCTGAATATAAGTGACTTCTAACCAATTACCATTGCAGTGGCAAAAACTGTATCTGAGCGAGTATTTCGAGCAGGCCTCATTGCACTGTCAAGAGGCGTGCTAGCAGTGTCCGGGCTCGGGTGTGACTGTGATGCAAAACCCAAAAAGCACGGGAGGGAGGCGCCTGGTGAGTGGATGAGCTTACCGGGCAGAAGCGGCAGGCAGAAGCGGAGGACGGAGCTGCAGAGACCGGAGCAGCAGCAGTTTCACTCACCAGGGTAGACAAGTGGTGTGGAGGTGGATGTGGATGTGGATGTGGAGGCCAGCAATGATATTAGTGAAAAGTGGCGCGTGGCTACTCGCAGCAGTTTGGTTCGCAGAAAAAGGGCCGTCAGGACTGGGCATACTCCCAGAAAAAGGAGAAAAATAGATGGGAATTCCGCCTCTCCTGACTCTTAAGCCCTTCCCGAGTCACGGCACCATATATGTTAGGTTTTTAAAGTAGGTAGCCGGTAAAAGAGAACACCACGCTGTATTCAGGCAGGAAAGAAAGTTTATTACCGAACTGCTGGCCTGTGGCCAAGATGATCCATGGCCGGAGAGAAGGGAGAGAGAGAGAGAGGAGAGAAGGGAGAGAGAAAGGGGAGAGAAGGGAGAGAGAGAGAGCGACCCCCACCCAGCCCTGCTTTATTTAGGGCAGGGGCAAGGGGTGTGGCCAGGTGGATTAGGAGGTGACCTCAGGGAAAGGGGAGGTAACTGCCTCCAGGTCTGCAGGTTACCCAGGTAACTGGGTGGAGACTTAATGAGGTGGGGGCATCTACATGGAGCCCTCAGGGAGAGGACCTAACATTAAGCATTCCCAGTCGTTAGAGTTCTCGACCAGCTGGCCCCTAATAAGCTTGTCCTGGGTTTGCTCACAGGGCCTGCTTATTTTCAGTTTCACGTGGTAAAGTGGGGTAGGCGTGGTAAAGTGGGGCCTGACTTCAAAGTCTGGCACCTCAATACCTTTAATCCTAGCTACTCAGGAGGTTGAGATCTAAGGATCATACTTCAAAGCCAGCCCAGGCAGGAAAGTCTGTGATCCCCAATTAAACACCGGAAAACTGGAAGTGGAGCTGTGGCTCAAGTGGTAGAGCACTAGCCTTGAGCTGAAGAGCTCAGGGACAGTGCCCAGGCCCAGAGTTCAAGCATCATGACGGACCAAAAACAAAACAAAACACCATACTTGCATTAAAAAAAAAAGACCCCATAGTTATTTTACTTTTTGTGTATGAACTGGTTTTGCAGCTTGAACTCAGGACTTCATAGTTTCTCTTGGCTTGCTAGCTCACCGCTGGCACTCTACCATTTGAACCATGCCTTCTGTGTGGCTTTTTGCTGGTTTATTGGAGATAGAGTCTTAGACTTTTCTACTTGGGCTGCTTTTGAACTAGTTTTACAGATCTTGCCTCCTGAGTAGCTAGACTTACAAGACTAACACATCCATGCCTGTCACAATTAGTTTATTGGATTTTGTTTTTCTGAAAAAAGAAAATTGGTTGGGGCATGGCTCAGTGATAGAGTGCCTACCTAATAAGTATGAGTCCCTGTGCTCAAATCCCAAAATTAAATAAGTAAAAAAGAAAAGAGAAACAAGAACTTGGAAAACTTACTGCAAAATGTTATTTAGAATAGTACACATTCAAAAATAATCTAAACAATTTGAAAAAGTAATAAAATGAAGGGTGGACTCAGCCATCTTAGAAATACACATGATTAGGAACTTGATTATCGAGATACAGAGAAGTGCCACCATCTGAGCAGTCAGATCATGAATTTTTATTACACAGTCAGTGACTATGAGCGGACTCAGTTCTAAAAACCTTATAGCCTTGAATGCAGTCAAGATAAAGCTTATAAAGACAAACGTGAAGAACTAAGCCTAGGGCTGGGAATATGGCTTAGTGGTAGAGTGCTTGCCTCGTATACATGAAGTTCTGGGTTCAATTCCTTAGCACCACATATATAGAAAAAGCCAGTAGTGGCAGTATGGCTCAAGTGGTAGAGTGCTAGCCTTGAGCAAAAAGAAGCCAGGGACAGTGCTCAGGCCCTGAGTTCCAGCCCCAGAACTGTCAGAAGAAAAAAAAAAAAAAAGAACTAAGCCTAGCAAAACTGTGTTTTACAGAAGCAAAGAAAGCTAGTTACAGGTTATCTAGGGGGAGGCAATCAAGGCCAAGAATTCCCCAGAACAAGACTTTCCTGTAGCTTAACCCAAGATGCAGCTGAAGTTCAAAGAATGAACCACCTCTAGAGTTTGAAATGCTCGAGTTCGGATCCCCCGAGAGACCACCAGAGACCAAGACCAATGCAAGCAGCAAAAAGGGCATTTATTTCAGGCTAGCTTGGTCCTCCACACACTCAGTAAGCTGGTGACGTAAGAGGCCCTGAGCCTAGGGCTCCCAGCTGTTTTATACATTCGTTGAGGAAGGTAGGGACTTAGCATACATTATAGCATCTTTTAACAAATCAACACACACCGCGGGAAAATTATAAAATAATTCTAAAGCATGTTTGGCGCATTTGGTGGTAGGAAGGAATCTGGAAAGGGTCCTTGGTCAGATCAAGGGACTGATGCATTTAAAATTGATTGGTTAAGCCATAGGGGCATAGCAAGGGGGATGTGTGCACAGCTGCAGGGTTTTGATTAGATACTGGAAATCCCACTCACAATTAGATATGGTCTTTACTGGGAAACGAGGGGTGGGGGGTAGGATGTACAGTGAGGTCAGTCAGGTACAGAATGGGGTCTTAGTACAATATGGGGTTACTCTGGTCCTTCATTCTGGCTCTACAAGTTCTCAAAACTCCCAATCATGCTGGATGCCAGTGGCTCACACCTGTAATCCTAGCTACTCAGGAGGCTGAGATCTGAGGATCATGGTTCAAAGCCAGCCAGGGCAGGAAAGTCTGTGAGACACTTATCTCCAATTAACCACCAGGAAACCAGAAGTGGAGCTGTGGCTCAAGTGGTAGAGCGCTAGCCTTGAGCTGAAGAGCTCAAGCCCCAAGACTGACAAAAAAAAAAAAAAAAAAAAAAGGGCCCAATCATCTATTAAGATGCCAGGATCGTGGGGAGGACAAGTTCAGTGTCATAAGGATACAAAAGTGAAAATAGTATTCAGGAATGAACAAATCAGTGAATGAAATAGTATCTGAGCAGACCCATGCATATATGGAAAACTGATAAATAACAGATGGTATTTCAAATGAGAGAGATGTGGATGAATGAATTTGATGACTATAATTGGTACAACTAGTCATCCATACAAAATTAAGAATGAATTCTATTTTTCTTTCCCACCTCCTTACAAAATAATAGTGTCTGTGTCATAGACTGACTACATTATGTGGTTGTTCAAAAGAATGAAGTAGCTGGGCATAGTGAATCTCTCCTGTAATCCTAGCACTGGGGAAAATCAAGACTTTACAAAAGTACCGGGCACCAGTAGCTCATACTTGGAAATCTATCTATCTATCTATCTATCTATCTATCTATCTATCTATCTATTTGTCCTGGGGCTTGAATTCTGGGCCTGGACTCTATCCCTGAGCAAAAGGCACTCTACCACTTGAGCCACAGATCTACTTCTGGCTTTTTCTGAGTAGTTTTTTTAAAGATATGAGTCTCACAGTGTTTCTTGCCCAGGCTGGCTTTGAACCAGATCTCAGCCTCCTGGATAGCTAGGATTACAGGTGGAACTACCAGTGCCAGGCTGACACACTTGTAATTCTAGTAACTTATATGCTAAGATCTGAGAATCAGGGTTCAAAGCAAACCTGGGCAGATAAATTGAAGAGCCTTATCTCTGATCATTCAGCAAAAACCAGAAGTAGGGCTCAAGTGCTAGAGCTCCAACTTTGAGGGGGAAAAAGCCAAAGAAGAGCATGAGGTCCTAGGTTTGAACCCCAGTACTGCCTCCCTCATCACAAAACCCCAAAGATCTTTGGACTGTAATGTTAAAATATGTCAGAAATGTTTATGTGTGTGCATCTCTCACTCTAGATCTTAGATAAATAGCACAATTCCATTTATGTGTTTTTCTATGTGGGAGAGGACACAAAGCCCAATGCCACAGGACTATATAAATACAAAAACAATCTAGACATATAGACTTCAAACTGTCGCCATAGTTACCAGGAGACGAAGAGCAAGAGCCTGGTGGAATTGTAAAGAACCACCAGCCCCTTTAGGAATTTCTGCCCTACCTGCCCTACCCATTTTCCCCATGCCCTTCCAGTAATAAGACTCTCTGCTCCTGCTGGGTTTTAGAATGGCACTTAACTACTCAACTGAAAAGGATGCTTCCCAGTTTTCCTAGAAGCTAGGTGCGGCTTTGTAACAAATCCAATGGCCAAGAAGAAGGTGTAAGGTTCACCAGAAAGGAAACCTGCCACAGGCTTCAGGTAGAAAAGAGTTTATTGGGGGGAAAGCAAACATCCAGCCCACACAAGATAGAGGCATGGGGAGACAGAGGAGAGGAAGGAGAAGAGAGAGAAAGGAGCCAAGAGAGAGTAAGAGAGAAAAGGAAAGAGAGTGGGAACCCTGTTGAGCCAGATTATATAGGAAAAGGGGGGAGATATCGCCAGGTGGATTGGATGTGACCTCAGAGAAGGGGGAGGTAACTGCCTCCAGATGTGCCAGTTACCTAGGTAACACAGGTACTGACACAGACTTAAACAGGTGGGGGGCATCTGCATGATGCCCTCCTGGGAGTGGACCTTACAGTAGGGGTTCAGTTTTTTTGTGTTGTTTCAGTTGCCTGGCCTCCAGTTTCTCTTTTCCAAAGTAAAGAAAGCACTGGGTGTTGGTAGCTAGATCTGGCCTTGTAGATAGGAAAACGTTTTACGGCCTGATGGAATACCAAGCTGGAAGGATTCACTGATGGCCATGTTATGTGAAAGAGAACTGAACTTGAAACAGTTTGAGCCAATGAAATTATCATACCAGCTTAACCTATAACCTAATATAAGGGATTCAAACATCTCCACCTACCCCAACTTATTTTTATGAGTTTACGTTTCATACTAAACAGGAAAATTTACTCAAAGTAGGCATAGGCCAAATAAGCTCTCAGAAAACATGCTGTATCACAGATAAACCCCTGATACATCTCAAAGCCCAGCTTGAGCAAGAGATAACCAGTTGTTTCTGCTTCAGAAAACAGGCTCTGGCCACAGGCTTCCCACATTGCCCTAACTGCCGCCCTTCCACCCCCCCACCCCCACCCTCCGCTTAAGCAACCCCCAATTTAAACCCACCTATTAGCAACTAGCACAGCCCTTGTACTCTGAACTTTTGCCCCTCTACTCACTACTTGGGGCCCAGAATTTCAAGTGTGAGCTTGTCTGGATGTTCAGGAATAAAATAAGCCCCCACCAGTCTGTCTGTCTGTCTTTCCACAACATTTCTTCTATGTTAAGTCCAACTTCAAGATTCTGGCTAATTGTATTCATGACTGTGCCAAGAGATGCTTTCTCCTTCAGTCTGCAGTTAGCTTTTCTTTGGTGTACTTCTAGGAAGAGAGCTCTGGTCTCACTTTCTCTTGAAAAGACTTCCATTCCTTCAGATTAGAATTGAGCTTTGTCTTTGGTTCCCGTAATTTCCTGAGCGACAGGGGTGCTAAAAGTATTGTTCTAATTTTTGCTCTCTGCCCTCCCCCAACTGTGATCCTTAGACCTACTACAAAATCCTTGGAATTTCCTGAATGATCTAAGAAGGCCACATTGTCTTTTGTTATTCATAGTAAGCATCTTCTGGCCAAGGCAGAGTATATGCTAATGAGGTGACTTTTGAGGAAGGACATCTGCCCACAAAAACAACCAAGGGCTTATCAGAATTGGAACTCTGAGCCCACCCTCTGACCTCCTGTAAGGGAAAAGGGCTGGAAATTGACTTCCTCCCACTGGCCAGTGGATTAATCATGCCCAAGTAACGAAGTTGCCATAAAATCTCCCAGCTGACCCGATCTGGAGGGTTTTCAGGTTAATGAACACAGAAGGTGCTAGGAGCTTGGTATTACCCCGGTATCCATCCTCCAGAAAGAGCAGAGAAGCTCTGTACAAGGCCCCCCCCCCCGCCCCCAGCCCTATTCCATTTGGCTATTGCTCAGATTTGTCTTTTGTAATGAACCAAGAAATGTAAGTAAAATGTTTTCCTGACTTGCGGGTTCTACTCTGGCAAATGGTTGCATCTGAGAGGAGGACAAGAGGAGCTCCTGGTGTGCAACAAAGCTGGCTAGGTATGACAAAGGGCTGGTGCTCACAATTCATATCGGAAGAGGTATGCAAGTTTTAGGGACTAGCCCTTTCACTTGGAGGTCAGACACTAATGAAGCTCGGTACAGATGTTGGTGTCTGCAGTCAAATGGAGAATTTCTTAGAGTAGAAAACCCACATATTTGATCTCAGAGGTTTTATGAGTATAAAAGAGTTTGTCTTTATGATGGCTTCACCGAATGATCTCATTTCAACTGAATCACTCCACAGGTAATTAAAGTTAAATATCTCTTTAAAAGCACAAGTGGGTTTTGAAGTTCTCGTGTTTTATGCTGTTATACTAGGATATTTGGTTTAGTAATGATTCCTCATAAATAATCACAACCAATGTCACCTTTTTATGTGTGTGGTAAGTGTTTGCTGGTACTGGGTCTTGAACTCAGGGCCTTAGTTTTTTCAATCAAGGCTAGCATTCTACCACTTGAGCCACAACTCCACTTCTGTTTACTGCTAGTTAATTGGTAAAAAGATCTCAAGGAACTTTTCTGCCTAGGTTTGCCTGGAACTATGATCTTCAGCTCTTAGCTTCCCTGAGTAGCTAGAACTTGCAGAAGTGAGCCACCGGTGCCCAGCCCACTGCTTGAACTCAGGGCTTGAGCACAGCTCTTCAAGGCTAGTGCTCTGAAATTTAGGTGACTAATGAGAACCTCACAGACTTGTCTTGCCTGGGCTGGTTTTGAACCTTGATTCTCAGATCTCAGCCTCAAGAAAAGCTAGGATGATAGGTATCAGCCAGAGGGCTAGTTTGTCTTCGTTTTATCAAAGCCTAGAGCAACACTTATACTTCTGGCTTTTGTGTGGTTAATTAGAAATTAGCATCTGGCCAATTTTTCCTAGGCTAGCTTCAAACCTTAATCTTTAAATCTCAACCTCCTGAGTAGACAGGATTAGAGGCAAGAACCACAGAAAGGACTTGGTCTTAGTTTTATCAAAATATTTCCTGGGGCTGGGAATGTGGCTTAGTGGTAGAGTGCTTGCCTAGCATGCTTGAAGCCCTGGGTTTGGTTCCTCAGCACCACATCGAAAAAGCTGGAAGTAGGGCTGTGGCTCAAGTGTTAAAGCACTAGCCTTGAGCAAAAGCAGCTCAGGGACACTGCCCTGAGTTCAAACCCCAGGACTGGCCAAAAAAAAAAAAAAAAATAGCCACATATGTACAAAGCAGTTTTCCTCTACCCTCTGTATCCCCGCCTCCTCCCCCTCTTAGGGCTTGAACTCACATTTTGAGTGCTTTCCCTTGAGCTCTTTTCCTCAAGGCTAGCGCTCTACCACTTTGAGCCACAGTGCCACTTTCTGGTTAATTGGTTAATTAGCGATAAGAATCTGCTTTCCTCCCAGGCTAGCTTTGAACCCATGAGTCTCAGATCTCAGTCCCTGAGTAGCTAGCGACATTACAGGCGTGAGCCACCAGCTTCTGTCTCCCTGTTTCTGTATTTGACAGCGTCTCCCAAACTGGGCCA
This sequence comes from Perognathus longimembris pacificus, assembly GCF_023159225.1. NCBI lineage: Eukaryota > Metazoa > Chordata > Mammalia > Rodentia > Heteromyidae > Perognathus > Perognathus longimembris. The sequence goes on from NC_063162.1 coordinate 142,426,826, forward strand.
GTTTCTGCTTTAAAATGTGTATAATTCCTGTTATCAGGAGAATGGAGGAAACGGACAACACCGATACAAATTGCTTGGGCAGCAGAGATTTATTTTTAAGTCTTTATGATGTCACAGTGACACACACCCCTTGGAAAAGGAACTACTTTTAGTCATTGAAAAATCCAAATTTAACCTCCTTTCCATTAGTGAAATCCCTTAAAAGAACCTTCCCTCCTCATTCTTTACAACCCATTCATTCATCATGGAGATGAATAACTCCAGGCTTCAAAATCCACGCTGTTTCTCCAACATCACTTTCGCACAATATGGTTTTGATTCCTCCTAGGCGCTTCACTGCCCCCACCGCATCCTCCTCAGGCCCTCCCCGTCCCCCCCCAGCTCCCTCCCCCCCCCCCCCCCAGCTCCCCACCCCATCACCCTTACTCCCCTCACGAGGCTCCCAGCTCCAGTAGTCACGCCAGAGTTTTCAAAGCAGTTACTTTAATTAAGGGCGCGGAGTAGACCAGGTAGGGGGGCCCCGCCCCGTGGGAGGAGCTAACACTGGGGGCCGAATTAAGTGCCTGCTGGTTAACAAATGAACCCTTCATTTCTTTAAAAGAGCTACACGCGCGCGCGCACACATACTCACAGGCTACACACACACACACACACACGCACGCACACACACACACACACACACACACAGAAACAGCGGCCGCGAGTCTCGGCATCCGGGGTGGGTGTGGCCAGGAAGGCCCCGCCCCTTCTCCCAGCCAGCCGCCCGCCCTTCGGAACGCCGCGGGCTTCGATAGGCTCCGCCCCCTCCCCAGGCGCCGCCGCTTATTGGCCGGCGCGCTCCGGGCTGACGCCTCGGTTGCTGGGAGAGCGAGGCGGGGGCGGGGCCTGCGGTGGGTCGGGGGGCCGCAGAGAAAGGCTGCGAGGCTCGGGCGGGCTGGGCGGATTCGACGCGCGCCGCAGCGGTTGGCGAAGCCGACCCGGCGCAGCCTCCGCGGTACCGGGAACGATCCCGGCTGACAGATTTCCCCCTTCTTCCGGCTGCGCCACTGGGGAGGCGGATCCCCGGGGCCTCTGGCGGCTTCCTCCTCTCGGCGGGTCCAGCGAGCGGCCTGGGAAGGGGAGGTCGTCGGGGGCGGCGGCGGCGGCGGCGGGCGGGGACCGCGCTCCCCCCCCTTCCCCGGCGGCGGCGGGGCAGGACAATGGAGGTGGCTGTGGAGAAGGCAGCGGCGGCCGCGGCTCCGGCAGCGGCCGCCGGGGGGCCCTCGGCGGCCCCGAGCGGGGAGAACGAGGCCGAGAGCCGGCAGGGCCCGGACTCGGAGCGCGGCGGTGAGGCGGCCCCGCTCAACCTGTTGGACACTTGCGCCGTGTGTCACCAGAACATCCAGAGCCGGGCGCCCAAGCTGCTGCCCTGCCTGCACTCGTTCTGCCAGCGCTGCCTGCCGGCGCCCCAGCGCTACCTCATGCTGCCCGTGCCCATGCTGGGCTCGGCCGAGACCCCGCCGCCCCTGCCCGGCCCCGGCCCGGGCCCCGGCTCCGGCTCGCCGGCCAGCGGCTCCACGCCGTTCGCCACCCAAGGTGAGAACCCATCGCGGGCTCCGGAGAGGATGGGAAGGCGGGGCGGGGAGCCCGGGAGGCAGCGAGCGCCCTTGTGCGGCGCGACCCGCTGTCATGTCGCCGGCGCCCGGGGTGCGCGGCGGGGGAGGGGAGGAGGAGGGAGGGCAGGCGGGCGGGAGGAGGAGGAGAAGGGGGGGGGGGGTCTGTTGGCGGCGGGTGACATGGAGGGCCCCTCGCGCTCCGCGGTGCGCGCAGCAACTTCCCTGGGTGCTGCTCGGGGGTCGGGGAGGCGGGGGTGGGGGACACCGGGATGCGCCCGGCGTTCTCTTCCGGGCCGGGCTGGCACGGGCGCCCCGCACTCGGGCAGAGCTCCGTCCGAGCGTCCCGTGCGTGTCGTCGGGTGTCGCGCGCGCGTTGGGGTGGGGGGCGTCTTGGCCGACCGCATCCCGTTTACCGCTGCCTCCCGCAGAAAGCTTTGTCCGGGTCCATATGATCCCGATCATCTCGCGTCCATACCTGCGTTCTTGGAGCCGGCGGAGGGGAGGGTGGGGGAGGATTAAGTGATGGAGACTTTGTTTGATGATGATTACAGATTGGATGCCGTCTGTTTGTCCTGTCTTGGATGTTTGGGTTCTTTTTACCTTAATGAGTTCCCAATCCTCTCCCCCCCACCCCCTTCTGCTGCGGACAAAGGAACCCAGCGCTGGTGTGTGTGTGTGTGTGTGTCTGCGTGTCTGCTTCTTTCCCAGATTTTATTTCGAACAAGACTGTAGAGGGTAAGAAGAAATAGAACAAAGTGATTTGGGATGCAATGTTTTCCTGGATGTGTAGATAACTGGTTGGAAGTTCCTGTTCGTGTGTGTGTGTGTGTGTGTGTGGTGTTCATTACTATGTAAAGACTTTTTGACAGGTTCTCATTGCTAACGGTAACAGGTTTCAAGCATTTAAAGTTAAAAGTACTCTAATTGTCTGTAGGAAGAACACGTGAGGTGGTTGTTTTGTTTTTTTCCTTCAGTTTTTTAATAGTGCAGATGTTTGAGCATGGCCTTTAAAGTAAGTGAGAAGTAAGCGAGAAAGGGAAATCAGGTTTTTTTTTTGTTCTTTTTGGAAATCAGGACTCTGCTGTGTAACTCAGGATAGCCATCCTCTTGTTTCTGAAAGAGTCCCGTTTGGCATCAAAACCCGAGAGCTGGGACTCCAGCGGTGTGCCTCCCCCTGCCTGGGAAATCTATTCTTAAAGAAGTTACACGGAGGTGTGTCAGTTCAACCTGTGAGATTACCGGGGCTTGAACTCAGGGCCTGGGACTTTCTGCTCAAGGCTTTTCACTGCAGCACTTGAGCCGCAGCTCCACTCCCAGCATTTGGGTGGTTAATTGGAGATGAAAGTGTTTTGGACTTTCATGCTCCGGCTGTCTTCAAACCATGGGAGTTTACAGCCTCCTGAGTAGAACAGGTGCGAGCTACTGGCACCAAGTGTGAAAATCATTTTTAACATAATATTTTAAGAGTCTAGTTATTTGAAATAATATACTAATTAAATAAGTAGGTCAAGCGATGTATAAATTTAATGGTTTGGGTAGATCATGGTTTTATAAAAATATATTTTATTAAGGTATTGTACAGAGGAGTTAACCATTTCATAAGCCAGGTAATGAATACATCACTTTGTGGGCGATTTTGCCCCTTTCTTCACTTTCCCCCAGTTAACCTCCCCCCCTCCCCATCTCTGCCTTGCTAACTTTTGTTTTGTTATTTTGGTCGGTTGTGGGGCTTGAACCCTGGGTCTGGGCACTGTCCCTGAGCTCTTCAGATCAAGGCTAATGCTCTGCCACTTGAGCCACAGTGCCACTCCCCCTTGCTAACTTTTGAATGGGCTGGCTTTGAACTGCAACTTTATTGATTTCTCTACGAAATTACAGGTGTGGAACCACCATGCCCACCTAAATTCTAACACTTGATGGTTGTTTTTGTCTTTGTGTGTGAATGTGAGACGGTTCTGGGGCTTGAACTCAGGGCCTGAGAGTTGCCCATGAAGATTGTGCTTTTATCACCAGGAGTGAGAATCTGAGGTCCCCCAAAGGGAACGGACTCCTCTGGCCCATAAGTACTTGTCTCTGAAGCAGAAAACAATTTCAGGGTGAGACCAGTAAGGAAGGGACTAGTTGCGTTTTATTTACTGAGCAGGGCAGAAAGTAGAGAACAGAATTCTTGGACAAAATACCAATGAGCTGGCCATGGTGGTACACACTTGAAGTCCCAGCCACTTACTTGGGAGGTGAGAAGGAAGTGTATGGGTCTGAGTTTGACTCTAGCCCGAACAAAACAAAACTCAGTACAAACAAAAGGACTGAGGGCAAGGCTCAAAGAGGGCAGGGAATTTTGACATAAAAGATTAAATTTAGGGCTGGGGATATGGCCTAGTGGCAAGAGTGCTTGCCTCATATACTTGAGGCCCTGGGTTCAATTCCCCAGCACCACATATACAGAAAATGGCCAGAAGTGGCGCTGTGGCTCAAGTGGCAGAGTGCTAGCCTCGAGCAAAAAGAAGCCAGGGACAGTGCTCAGGCCCTGAGTCCAAGCCCCAGGACTGGCCAAAAAAGAAAAAGAAAAAGATTAAATTTAGTGTTCTTTTCCTATAGGACCTGTTGCACCAGGACTGGAAAAAAAAAAAAAAAAAGCCTATAGGACCTGTTGCAGATGTCAAATAGCCCTTTTCATCTTGCCCTGGGGAACTGAGGCTCAGGGAACATACAAAAAATTGTTGATAGTTTGGTTTATACTGTTGCTCTAAGTAATACATTGTCTCCAACCTTTGAGAGGTTGCTGTCTTTTCCTTTCCCTCCCTTCCCTCACTCCTTTCTTCCCTCCCTCCCTTTCTTCTTTACTTTCTTCCTCATTTTGTGCTGGTACCAGGGCTTGAACTCAGGGCTTCTTGCTTATATCTGGTATTCTACCATTTGAGCCATGCCTCCAGTTCAGCATTTTACTGGTTGATTGGAGATGGAATCTAGCAGAGTTTTCTGCTCAGGCTGGTACAAACCAGGCTCTGCAGATCTATGCCCCCTGAGTAGCTAAGATTACAGGGGTGCACCACTGACACCCAGCTCTTCGGCTCAGTTTTGGGGAATTTGAAATTTCAGGCATTTTTGTAATTCCAATTTCCAATTTTGTGTAATACCTTTTCTGTTGTTGGGTGGCAAGACCCAAGTATCTTGAGGGTCAAGACCAGCCTGTTACATACAATAAGACCTTGTGAGAAGGAGCGAGTAGAGAAGGGAGAGAAAGGGTTGGGAAGGGAAGGGAAAGGGAAGAAAAGAAAAGGAAATGGAAAGTAATCACTTGGTCCTAGGCATCGTGGATCATTCTCTACATGGGCTAAGCAGATTAATTGAGATGAATCCGAGGGTAAAACAGTGGGAAATGGGGAAAACAAAAGAAGGGGAAAAACTAGTTCCAGCAGATCTCATGTAAGATTCTCAGGGAGATACATATGGATAATACTGAAAGCCAAACAAAGTAGGTTTGCTTGCTTTTTTGATTTTGTGCTAGGGAAAAAATTCTGGGTTTCATGGACCAAAGTCACAATCCCACCAAAGCTACAATCCCAGCCAAAAATCAGTTTTATTTATTTATTTATTTATTTTGAAACCAGGCTTTTGGGGTTTGGATCTAATCTTAGCTACTCAGGAGGCCAAAATGTGGAGGACTGTTGTTCAAGGCCAGCCTGGCCAGCAGAGAAGTTAGCTAGATTTTATCAGCAAAAGAACTATCAGAAAGCCAGGTTGATGATATGGCTCATGTGGTAGAATGCCAGTGTAGCAAGTGAGGCCCTGAATTCAAACCCCAGTGCTGCCTTCTCCCAAAGCAAAACAGGTTTTTAGGGAATCACCTGTATGGGGCACTTTTTTTTTTTTTTTTAAGATATCTTACTCCAGAAACACAGATTTTACTAATCTGAGAGTTTCACACCTCTGGAGTCTCATGGGCTCTTCTGCCTGGGCTGTCTTCAAGCTGAGGTTCTCAGGTGTCATCCTTCTGAGTAGCTGAGATTAGCCACCATCCAAAGGTTCATATTTGGGATATAAAAACCAAACTCAAGGTATAGGATAGTAGTACCCAACACTGTCAATCTGGTTTTCCTTTCTATAAAATATTCTTTGGTGCACCACCCCCCCCCTTTTAAATCCTAATCCACAGAAGCAATATATCCTAATACATTTTTTTCTTATGTCAATGTGTTTCAACTTGAAAATAAAGCTATCAGCCACAGGGGGAAAAAAGTACAATTTGTAAATGCCTAGATACAAATTTGCCACCAAGCCCCCATTGAGAGCAGGTGCCTAAAACCTTGGTCAAAACGAACTTTTAATCTTCATGGTAGAGGGAATGACCACAGCTAAAGCAGGATGACAACCTACCTCAGTCTTGACTGTCATTTCTCTTCTTATGCAGTTTTATGTTAGAAAAGAGACAAGCTTAAGAAAGGTTTTTCTTTGGGTATTATAAATTGGGAAACAAGCTGATCTTGAAGAAATGTTATAAAGTTCACCATTTGTATTTTGTGTTAGTAACCTTAGACAAAGTAGCAAACTCTAAGAACCACTCTTGGAAAGAGGGGTCACATTTGTCAAGGAAGAATAAAATAATAAGAATGCTTCCGATCTCTAAGTTGTTTATTTTTTGCAGTGCTGGGAATGAACCCAGGACATAATGTATGCCAGGCAAGCTTTTTTTCCACTGAGCTATGCTCCCACTGCTCAAAACGTGTCTGTGAGCACCCATGGGAAGTAGGAAGGTGGGGGATGAGTGTGGACACAGGCACCCATACTGGGGCTTCAACTCAGGGCCTCATGCTCTCACTTAGTTTATTCTACCCAGGGCTGGCATTCTATCACCTGAGCCACAGCCCCATTTTTAGTTTCTGATGGCTCCCAGCATGCTAGTTTCAAATCTCCATCTTCATACCACAGCCTCCCAAGAAGGTAGGTTTATAGACATGAACCACCAGCTCCCTACTCCAAAACTGGCAGTTGACAGTACATATTACTGTTAGCTGTTTTTTTTTATTATTATTATTCTTGGCTAAATACTATAAATCTTCTAGTAAGAGATTAATGGTAAAGGATCAATAGTGTTTAAAATGATCTGAACCTTGCTTTTCTATATAAAATCTGTGTGTTGTCCTGTTGAGTACTCCAACGCTTAACCTACAGTTTCACTTTGGGGTTTTAGTTACCATCTGAGGTCAACGACAGTGTGAAAATATTAATACGAAAACTCCCAGAAATAATTTGTGTTTTAAATTGGGTGCTCTTCTGAGTAGTGAGGTGAGATCTCACCTCATCATACTTCGGGTATGAGTCATCCTTGGTCCACACAACCCATGTATATGACGGATGCCCCATACCCATTAGTCACATAATTGCCCTCTCATTTACATCTGCTGTCTTGGAATGCAGTGCTTGTGTTCAGGTAACCCTGAAGTGGTAGCTTGTCCTTGCATCACAATGCTTACATCATTCACCTCACCCCATCTTGTCACGTAGGCATTGTACCACATAGGCATTTTACCATCCTAACGTCATCAACAGGAGGATAAGTACTGTATCCTAAGATGTTTTTAGAGAGAGGTCAAGTTCATATTACTTTAAGTATATTTTTGTAATTGGTCTATTGTTTTTGTTACTGTCCCTAATGATTAAACTTAATTTTAGGTATTTATATGTAACAAAAATACATGATAGAAGGATGGGTGGATGAAGGGATGGACAGATGGATGGATGGATGGATGGATTACAGGCATAAGCCACCAGCACCTGGCAATTTGCTTTCTGAGAGGGTGCTCAATCACTTGAGCCACAGCCTAGTCTAGTCCCTTGAAGGAGTGAAGTTTAAAAATTTTTAAGTCTAATTTTTTCATATCCAGTTCTATTTGTATCTTTAGATTCTTCATCTCCCTCAGTTTTTTTCTGCTTTTTCCAGTATTTTTATAGTTTTAATCCTGTGCTGTTTATATCTAACCCATTGCAGATTTTTGTATAAGTAGAAGTTCATGTTTTTCTTTTCTTTTTGTAGCAGTTCTGGGCTTGAACTCAGGCCTGACCACTGTCCTTGCACTTTTCTTGTTCAAATCCAAAACACTACCACTAGTTACACTTCCAGCTTTTTTGGTGACTAATTGGAGATGAGAGTCTCATGGACTTCCTATCCAGGCTGTCTTGGAACTGTGATCCTCAGACCTCAGCCTTTTGAGTAGTTAGGGTTATGGACATGAAAGTACTATTAAAAAAAAAAAAAGCAACACTATTCACTGAAAGACTACTTTTCTTTTTTGACATTGAAAAATCAATTGCTCTCTCTCTTTCTTTCTTTCTCTCTCCCTCTCTCCCCTCCCCCTCCCCCTCTCTCCTTCCTTCCCCTCTGACTCCCCGCACCTCCATCTTTATGCAAGGCAGTAGTTTGTTCTCCCCCAATAAACTCTTCTCTGTCTGAAAAAAAAAAATCAATTGGTCATGTATGTATGGTCTATTGATATAGACCTATATTACTCTATTGATACATCTATTGAGCTAATAGATTTTTTAAAATTACATAGCTTTTTTAAACAAAAATTGAAATATAATGTTTAATGGCAATGGAAGTGGTACTTTTTAATTTCCTTTCCAATAGTTATACCATTATTGATTATATGTCATCATACTAAATTCAAGTATCAAATGTAACAGTTCATTTCATCTTGCTGAATCTAATTATGAAATTTAATATTTTTGTAGAGTTCTTAGGATTTCCTAGGTAGACTATAAGGGAGATAGTTTGACTTATTTCTGTTCTTTATAACTTGTCTTTTTTTTTTTTTTTTGCCTTATCTGTAGGATCTCTAGAAGATCATTTTTAAAGTACTAATATGTAGGTCTGCGGGGTGGTAGGTAGCTTAGCGATAGAATGGCTGGCCTAGCAATACATGAGGCCCAGGGTTTGATGTCTGGTGTCATAAGACTGAAATATCATTTTATAAAGAAGCATGTCAAGGCATATTTTTACATATGCCTTGAGGAATATCCTGAGGGGGGAGAGTCACGGCTGCACACACCCACATGTAGTTTTGTGTAGGTTGGAAAGAAGGGCCTTGCACACAGTTTCCCTACTATAAAGCAATCTCTCTGCTGCCAGCCCGATTGTATTCCCAAACCGTCAAATTATAATGTATACATACTTGGATAAGTAAGCTTGTGGACATAAATACCTATTCTTAACTAAGATGGCTATCAAAAAAATTGAGTATCATTGTAGGCCATTTACCAGACCTCTAGCATAAATCATCTCTGTTCACGGGGAAAGATTCATGTGGAGGCTGCTTACAAAATGCCCTCAAGGGGCTGGGAATATGGCCTACCGGTAAAGTGCTCGCTGCATATACATGAAGCCCTGGGAGTCCCGATTCCTTAGCACCACATATATAGAAAAAAGCCAGAAGTGGCGCTGTGGCTCAAGAGGTAGAGTGCTAGCCTTGAGCAAAAAGAAGCCAGGGACAGTGCTCAGGCCCTGAGTTCACACCCCAGGACTGGCAACAAAAGCAAAACAAATAAGCAAAATGCCCTCATGTCAGTGACCTGTCAGATCCTTTCATTGTAGATATCAATCACGTGTCCCGCAATCATAAAACCTGACCTTCCTTGGGTGTGGTGGTGCACTCCTATAATCCTAGTACTTGGGAGGCTGAGGCAGGAAGATAGTGAGATCCTGCCTCAAAACAGTAACCAAAAAAGGGATCCTAAATTCCAATTCCAGTTGCTACCACAGAAGCCTGGCTCTTCACAAGTCTGTTGGTTTGGGATAATGTAGAAGGCTGAGTCCATAGAAAGCAGGGCTGCGTCTCTTTCTCCCTCCCCCTCCCTTTCTCCTTCATCTCTCTCTCCCTCCCTCTCTCTTCTCCCCCTCCCCCATTTCTTGCTTCTCCCTCCCTCCCCCACCTCTGTGTATCTTTTACTAGGGGTGGAACTTGTGTGTGTGTTCCACCATGTGAGCTTTGTCCTTAGCTCCAGGACTTACTCATATGACTTCCCAGTGTGTATAGTAGATACTTGGCATTTCTGAGACATGAACATGTAATTAGGTGACACAAATTATTATGCTCTATAGTAGAAAGCTATAACCTTTGCTGTCTCATTTTGTGTTTCATTTTTATCAGATGTTATAGAGATGGTGGAGTTCTGATTTTTTTTTTCCTACCTGCCTTAAATTATTTGAATCTTTGAAGTGTCATTTTCAGCTATCACAAAGATGATACTCATCTGTGAGCACAATGGCACTGAAGTGGCAGAGCTGGCATTCATAGGCTCTTACCAGCCTTACTGTGAGGCTTAATATTACCGATTATCTTAACCAATCTAAGAAAATATGGTCCCAAAAGTTTCAAAATTTGCAAGAAGACTCAAATTGACTGATGTCTTATATGGTAAACCGTGCCATAAGTGTATCTTAGAGCATTAGTTTACCATGTGAAAGGCTCTCATGATTAACATGACATTTAATTATTTCATCTTGATTTTATTCCTTTGAATCAACATATTCTGTTTGTTTGCTTGTTTTGTTGTTTGGTGTTTTTTTTGCCAGTCCTGGGGGCTTGTACTCAGGTCCTGAGCTCTGTCCCTGGCTTCTTTTTGCTCAAGGCTAGTACTCTACCACTTAAGTCACAGCACCACTTCTGGCTTTTTCTGTTTACGTGGTGCTGAGTAATTGAACCCAGGGCTTCATGCATGTTAGGCAGGCACTCTACCACTAAGCCATATCCCCAGCGGGTCACATGTTCTGGAGTATACTAGTACTATAGTTTGGATCCATATTAAGAATAATATATTAGGAAGTGTATGTGTTATAAATGGTACACAACTGCCAGTTGAATTGACTCAATTTTTTTTCTCCAAATATCATATCCTCCTCTTTTTTTTCTCTTTGGAGTATGGAGATAGAACCCTGTATGCTCAGATCTTCTTATTTGAAGTTGTAAAACTACCCTATGTCTCGAAGAACTTCTTCCTGATTTCTTCTTTCTAGTCCATACAGACTAATAGTACAGCAAATTTAAAAGAAAAGGGTTAAGAGTGTGGTAGTTTTGACCTGTAATCCATGTACTTAGGAGGCTGAGGCAGAAGAACTGAGAATACATGACCAGCCAGGCTTCATAGGGAGGTCTGTATGAAAAAAAAAAAAGACCTTAGTGACTGAAAATCATGACTATTTTACTTTGATTATGGATGTAGTGATGTCCCTTCACTGCATGCTTTCAATGTGCAACTTAGCCAGGAAGCCAGGGGGTTGCTCGAGTCTATGCATACTGGTCTATATTGATTTGTTTCTTCCTGTCCTCCATCTTACAGACCTTACTTGTTTGTTGTGCCACTTGTTATACGACTTATTTTACTTTTACTAAACTTTCTTGCTCACATTTCTTACCTGTGTTTTGGTGTTAGTTCCTACCATTTCTCTGAATATTCTTTTTTTCTCTCCTGTTTTTTTTTCTCATTTCTGGGTAAATAGTGAGGGTGAAAAAACCTAGGACAATGGTTACTAGACTAGAAGAATTACAGAGGAGACTGAGAACAAGTTGGAGAAAAAACCCCAGGAAAAAGTAATGTCCTGACAGCAGTGTTCCACAGCATCATGCTCTGGGCAAGACTGAGTAAGAGAATCCTTAAAATTAGTGATTTAGCAAAATGCAAAAGAATCTTTTGGGAGAAAGATAAAGTAGACAGGAGATTAGGAGTAGACTTGATCAAGGAATTGTTCAAAAGTTGTAATTGGAAAGTTCAGACAACTCTAGAAAAGTTTGCCTCTGAAGGGGAGGAAAGGTGTAAGGGATTATCTGAAGTGACAGAAACAGGAAGTAAAGGAAGATGTCTTGTGCATTTCTGTTTTTGTGACCCAAAGGTTTAGGTACCATATAAATGAAAATAGAAAGGCTCTTCTGCTGAGGCATTTTTTTTTTCAGTCAGTTGTGGGGCTTGAACTCAGGGCCTGGGTGCTGTTCCCATGTCTCTTTGTGCTCAAGGCTAGGGTGATGCCAGTTGAGCCACAGCTCCACTTCTGCTTTTTTGAGTGGTTAATTGGAGATGAGAAGTCATTTGGGGACTTTTCTGCCAGGGCTGGCTTTGAGAAGCATCCTCAGATCTCAGCCTCTGGAGTAGCTAGGTTTACAGGCATGAGCCACCAGTGCTGGGCTTCAAGTGAATTTTGAATGTTTTGAATATCCTGAATGAGGCCTCTGGGAAGGCAGGAAGCTTGTTTAAGGCAACAGATGGAAGCATTGGTGACTTTAGAAAGGAGATGTTTTCTCTATTGTAAACAGGACAGAAGGCAAGAAGAGATGTAAATTCAGCAGATGCATTTGTGCGTCTTCAAAGTAAATAGAGTTTTCATATTTTGAGCCCCACTGTCTTCTGTCTTCAGAAAGAAGTGACTTCCTGATTGATAGTAATGTCAGGGTTAGAGAGCAGTGGAACAAGGTTTGAGGAATTTTGCAGCTGTCTATTATATATGGGTTAAGTCCCATTTGCTGCTAGAGACCATGAATTTGTAGTGACTTCTGCCTCCCCGTTTAGGCTGTCCAGCACCTTTCAGAAGAAGCAAAGTAATTTAAGGAAGTGCTTCTCAGTGTTCCACTATAACTGTAAACATGGGGTGAAAATATGGATATTCTGATATGCTTCTTGTCTCAGTAAAGAGGTGTATAAAGGAGATGTATAAAGGGGTTAGTTACATGAGTCAGATAACGAGCACATTTCTTTTTGGATATTGTCACCCTTTCCTTCGCTTTCTCCTAGTTTTTCCCTCCCATCCCTGCATACAAGTTGTATAGTTCCTTGTCAATGTAGTGTCTAGTGAGTAGCACTGCTGCATTTGTTCACCTTTTGTCCCTCCATTTCTATGCCTCTGCTTACCTTCCCAAAGACATAAATGGACAGGACAAAAAGAAAAAGAGAAAAAATGGCAACAATGACAAAAACCTCTTCCATTTCCTGGAGTTCTTTATTTCCATAAATACTATTTTGTATTATCAGATGCACATAGGTATTGTGCCTTTGTGTTCCTCTCCTAAGAATATTCTTTGCTCTCACTGTGTGTGAGTATTGTTTGATCTCACTGTGTGTGAATGCCAAGAGTCTTGTATCTTTATTTTTTCCCTAGTATTGGGAGCATACTCATGTCTTTACACATGATATGTGAGTATTTTGTCCCTGAGCTATTTTGCCCAGTCATTGGTTCTCTACTTACTTTGATGTGGGTCCTGGGGCGTCAATTCAGAATCTGGGTGCTATCCCTGAGCATTTTTGCTCAAGGCTAGCACTCTGCCATTTGAGCTACCACTCCAGTTTCAGCATTTTGGGTGATTAATTGGAGATAAGAATCTCAAGGTTTCAAACTGTGATCCTCAGATCTCAGCTTCTGAGCCACTGTGCCCAGGTTTGTTTTGTTTTGTTTGTTATTTTACGGTTCTTTCTTTTGAGACAATTTCATTGAGAAGCCCAACTTGTCTATTACCCAGAATGTTCATCCTCTCTCTGCCTCCCAAGTGCTGGGATTACAGGTTTGTACCCCCCCCCCAGCTTCAAAGGGACATCTAGAATCAAGTAGTCTAGATACAGTCAACAACCCAAAAAGGTAGAATTTCTCTTTAGAATAGAGCAGACCTGCAATAACAGTTCTCTCGGCCGTAGTCGAAACAAGGAGGGTACCATATCGGTACAGATTTCTGCATATATGTACTAGGAAGTCAGAGAAAAGTCTGAGGCTACTGGGACAGCTGGAAATAGTCAGTGAAAGAGCACAGCCCCACACTGAGAATAGATTCCTGCAGAACAAACAGACCAGAGTAGGAATTTCCTGATGAAGAGAAAAGACTATCAGATGCTGTTTGCTTATGCCTGTAATCCTAGTTCCTCAGGCAGCTGAGATCTGAGGATCATAGTTCAAAGCCAGCCAAGATATTCAAAGCAAACCCAAGCAGGAAAGTCCATGAGACTCTATATATCACCAATTAACCACCATAAAACCATTTCCACAATTCAAGCTTTGAGAATAAAACAATATTCTAGAAAAAGACAATATATCTGACTGGGGTGGAACATACCTGTAATCCCAGCCCTTAAGAGCCTGAAATAGGAGGATCTTGAGATTGAGATCAGTTCCAGGCCAATCTGACCTATATAAGTGAGACCCTGATTCAAAACACTCAAAAAGGGGGCTGGGGATATGGCCTAGTGGCAAGAGCGCTTGCCTCATATATACAGGAAGCCTTGGGTTCAATTCCCCAGCACCACATATACAGAAAACGGCCAGAAGTGGTGATGTGGCTCAAGTGGCAGAGGGCTAACCTTGAGCAAAAAAAGAAGCCAAGCCAGGGACAGTGCTCAGGCCCTGAGTCCAAGCTCCAGGACTGGCAAAAATAAATAAATAAATAAATAAAAATAAATAAAACACTCAAAAAGGAGAGGGGTTCACACCTAGCTATCTTTGAAGGCTGAGATCTGAGGATCAAAGTTTGAAGCCAGTCCAGGCAGACAAATCCAACAGACTCTTATTTCCAGCTACCCAGCAAAATCAGCAGTAGAGGTTTGGCTCAAGTGGTAGGTAGTAAGCCAGCCTTGAGCATAGGCCCTGGGTTCAAGCCTCAGAATGGGTACAAAAAAACAAAAAAAGGAGGAGTTCAGCATGTGCTCCAGGAATTGAAACAGGTTAGTACCACCAAAACATAGTCTAGACTTCAGAGAAAAAGAAAATACTTTGGGAATCCATTAAAAGAGAGAGACTAGATTACTTAACAAAATAGACTACCAGTCTTCTCCAACATCAGTATTTTGAGTTCTAAAGACAATAAATAAAGGTTTTAGGATTTTCTGCAGGAAGAAAAGATGATTTGAGATTTCTATACCCAGCTAAATGATCTTTAAACATACATTAGGCTACATTAAACATTTTGAGTATTCTTTTTATAGCCTTTCCTACAGATACTCGATTTGACATTTTCTTTCTTTCTGTATACATGTTTCCTTTTCCTAAACATTTAAATAAGTTGTAGACATTGTGACCTAAACATGTCAACGTGTCTCTGGAGACCAAAGAGGTGCTCTTAAAAAAAAAGTCTTTCACCAAGGTAACATACCATATACACTTATATATATTTAAAATGTGAAAGTTGGTGAATTTCGGCATAGACATTCTCATCTGCAAACAGTATAAGTTGGATGATGGTGGCTCATACCTGAAATCCTAGCTAGTAAGGGAGGCTGAGATCTAAGGATCATTTTTCAAAGCCAGCCAAAGCAGGAAAGTATGAGACTATTATTTTCAACTAATGAGCAAGAAGCCAGAAGTAGAGGTGTGACACAGGGGTAGAGTGCCAGTCTTCAATATGCAAAACGGTAAGGGACAGCGCCCAGGCCATGAATTCATGTCCCAGTACCAGCACACATACTGCAATACTCTCTGTCTCTGTCTCTGTCTCTGTCTGTCTGTCTCTCTCTCTCTCTCTGGCAAGCTGGGGATTGGGCTTAGTTAGATGAAGCATAGGGACAGAGAAGTTCTTTGGTGGTTTTGTGGTTTGTACAACAAATGGTCTGACAACACTGAAGTCCAAGTGCCAGCCTTAGGTGACCCTTCTTTCACATGCAGGGAGGTGGGGAAAATTCTTCTCAGCCTAGGTGTGGTGTCCATTACATAGAGGAACAAAGCAGAGTATACCTGATATTTTGCCTATATTCTTTAGCATTCTTGTACTTTATATTAGCCCAATCCATTGCTGTAATTAATAGTAATTTACATGTTTAAGCTTCTTTTCAATTTGTGGTTTCTCTCCTGACTGCAGACTGGATCATTTTTATTTAAAAAAAAAAGACGTGTCCTTTCTTGAACTTTAGGAAACATATAATGCTATTTTGTCCTTTAGTTACTTGTTTAAGGTGTTATAGCCAGGTTTTGCATTATGAGGATAACTCCCTACCCTCATTACAGTTAATAACTAGCCTCCTAGGAGATAATTTGGTGTCTGTGAATATTAGGTTCACAAAAAACTCAGATTGACAGTACTAATGATTTGCTTTTATCAGTTATTACAGTCATTGCAAAATTACAGTCATATCACTTAATTAGTTGATAGTTATACAAATGACATTTTCTTATTTATCATTAAAGATGTGTGAAAGTTTTCAATATGGTATAATCTATTTTACTCTTCAATTCTTCATCCAATTCCCTTTAATTAATTTTCATAATAAAATTGTCCTAAGGCGGCAGTAAGAACTCCCTCAGGTTAATATTTGTGTCCTTTGATATGCTCCATGTTAAAAGTATTCTTACTTTTTGGAGAAACAACCCTTTCCTTTGTCTTGTACTTCTGTGCCACCCTTGTTTCTGCATGGGACCTTAGGTCTTTTATTTTGATGAAATCTATTTTTTTTCTAGGTTCTTTTGTGCCTTATCTAAGAAACCTTTTTTGTTTTTTGCCAGGCCTGGGGCTTGAACTCAGGGCCTGAGCACTAAGCTACACCACATTCCCAGCTCTAAGAAACCTTTAACATCTTTCTCCATTATTAAATTGTCATTGTTTAAAATTTTTATGTTTAGATCTGTGGCCAATGTGGTGGAGTGTTTATATCAGGTGTAAGCACAATGTAATTTTATGTGTGGATATACAACTTTAAATATATATAAAGTTACTGTTGTTATGGTGTTGTACACAGGGCCACCATCTCATAAGTCAGGTAGGTAATGAGTAAATTTCTTTTTGGACCTCACCCCTTCCTTCACTTTCCTTTTCTTATTCCTGCCCGCAAGTCGCATAGTTCATTTTCTACATAGTGTCTCCTCAATACCTTAAGTGCATTTTTTCAGCCCTTCCTCCCTCCATTTCTGTATGCCCCTTGCCTTCCCCTCCCCCCAAAAAGACAGAAAAAGAACAAACAAAAACAAAAAGCAAAAAAACACTGCCACCGTGGATATTCAACTTTTAATAGCAGTGACCCACCCACCAGCCCCTGACCCACCATGGCTAACCCTCTACCAGAATCAGGCCATCTATCTTCAGTTCTGCCTTTTTTTTTTTTTTAATGGGTAAATTGTAGATAAGAGTCTCTATTTGTCTACCTACATTGGTTTCAAATCGAGATTCTTAGGGGCTGGGAATGTGGCCTAGTGGTAAAGTGCTCACCTCATATACATGAAGCCCTGGATTCAAATCCTCAGCACCACATATATAGAAAAGGCCAGAAGTGGCACTGTGGCTCAAATGGTAAAGTGCTAGCCGTGAGCAAAAAGAAGCCAGGAACAGTGCTCAGCCCTGATTTCAAGCCCCAGGACTGCAAACAAAACAAAACAGGTTGAGATTCTCAGATCTCAGCCTTCTAACTAACTAGGATTATAGACATGAGTCACTGATACCCAGCAGACAATGCTCTTTTTAATAGACTATTCTTTCTCTACCTCATTACTTTTATAAAAATAAAATATAAGATGTCATGTCGATTTATTTCTGGACTCTTGTATATTAAAAGTAAGGATTTTCTTTCTCTCTCTTTTTTTTTTTTTTTTTTTGTCAGTTGTGGGACTTGAACTCAAGGCCTGGGAGCTGTCCCTGAGCTTTTCTGTTCACTGCCAGCATTCTACCAGTTTGAGCCACAGCTCTACCTCTGGTTTTCTGGTAGTTAATTGGAGATAAGAGTCTCACGGACTTTCCTGCTGGGCTGGCTTCAAACCACTGTCTTCAGATCTCAGTCTCCTGAGTAGCTAGGATTACAAGTGTGAGCCACCAGTGCCCTGCCAAAACTAAGTATTTTATGCTAGCAAAATAACCAGAAAGTTGTTCTGTGGGGAATTCTTGTGTTTAACTGTAGAACTGAGTTTAATAGCAGCAATGAGGGGTGACAAAGAGGTATAACATGATATTCGAGTATAGCTCTAATATAGTTGTTCAGCAGCACAGAGAAACACAGACAACCAAGAAATGGTGTAATAGGCTCCTTCATTGAATAACCAGGTCATCAACACATATTAGTACTTTAAATAGTTGCTAAGGGACACGGGATGGAAAGGATATGAAGGGAAGAAAGGAGCTGGTTTCTATATTGGTCATAACAGTATCATTAGGCTCTAACAGAGGACTAAGAATATCATTATGAGAACAAATAGTATTTGGGGAGAAGGGTTGGAGAGTTAAAAAAAAAAACCACTAGCAGAGGGCTGGGAGTATGGCCTAGTGGCAAGAGTGCTTGCCTCATACATGAAGCCCTGGGTTTGATTCCCCAGCATCACATATATAGAATGGCCAGAAGTGGCACTGGGTGGCTCAAGTGGCAGAGTGTTAGCCTTGAGGAAAAAGAAGCCAAGGATAGTTAGTGCTCAGGCCCTGAGTCCAAGGCCCAGGTCTGGCCAAAAAACAAAACAAAACAAAAAACCAGAATAATTTATGTATTCTGTGACAGAATGAAACTGTTACTTATATAAGTATACAGGCTTAACTGCCCTATTCAGAGAAAAGAATTCAGATTAACAATTCAACTTTGCAGGCTTCACAAAAGATGTAACCACAAAACTGAAAGACTCAGAAAAGAGTAAGAAGTTGGGCAAAGATACGGTAGACAAATAAGAATTTAGTTTACAGTTTTGAAATTGCACAAGGTAGAACTAGGCTAGCTATCATTAAAGAAGGTAGGACACATGATGGGAATATATTATTCGGTGTATGGGTAATTATTATGCAGAACAGATTGTGCTTTTTACATTTGTTTGCATACAGGTAATTCACTTTTTTTGTGTGTGCCAGTCCTGGGGTTTGAACTCAAGGCTTGGGCACTGTCTTTGAGCTTCTTTTGCTCAAGGCTAGCACTTTACCACTTGAGCCACAGCACCACTTGTGGCTTTTTCTGTTTATATGGTAGTGAGGAATTGAATCCAGTGTTTTATGAATGCTAGGCAAGCACTCTACCACTAAGCCACATTCCCAGCCATGGTTCACTTTTTCTTTTCTTTTTTTTTTTTTTTTTTGCCAGTCCTGAGGCTTGGACTCAGGGCCTGAGCACTGTCCCTGGCTTCTTTTTGCTCAAGGCTAGCACTTTGCCACTTGAGCCACAGCGCCACTTCTGGCCATTTTCTATATATGTGGTGCTGGGGAATCGAACCCAGGGCTTCATGTATATGAGGCAAGCACTCTTGCCACTAGGCCATATTCCCAGCACGGTAATTCACTTTTTAATGTAAATAAATACCATTTTGCAGTTTGCTGCTTTTTTAAAAAGGCTGCAGGAGGATTAAGAATTACACATTTACACCCAGAAGAGTATAATAGATTTTATTGAAATAAAATCCATTTCAGTTCAAGATCAGTAAGCAAAATTTTGTAAGACTATCAAGGACTTAAGCATAAACTATTTTTATGGTCATATACTGCATACAACTGAATATGCTCTGTAAATGTATGTGAGACATTTGTTAAAAACTATTTGTGAGATACAAAGACTTAATATTTGTCCTTCAAACAGATCTTGTATTGTATTTTGGCATTATACTTGTGTAAAACTGTAGGAATCTAATGCCATTCACTGACTGGATTGTCAGTGGGAATGCAGAATGATAAAACTCCTATGGAAGAGGTTTGGCACTGTTTAGCAAAATTGTGAATGTGCTTTCTCATTGACCCACAATGTCTGCTTCTATTTATCTCCAAGATCCAATTGCAGAAATATAAAACAAAGTATGCCCAGGGATATTTTACTACACAGTTGGTAATAAAGAAAGCTTGGTGTGAAAGCAATAACTGACTCCTGGAGTCAGCTGTGGTATATCATTGACCAGATAAGGAAGAAAGATCTATTACTATGGAGTGAATTCCAAGATGGTTAGTGAGATGGAAACAGCACTGTGCAGAACGTGTGTGTTATTTGCTGTCTTATTTGAGTGTGTATGGGTGCTCATGCCTGTTCTGGGGGTCTTGAACTCAAGGCCTGGACATTATCTGAGAGCTTTTTTACTCAAGGCCAGCACTCTACCACTTGAGCCACAACTCTACTTCCAGCTTCCTCAGGTCTCAGCCTCCTGAGTAGCATGTATTACAGGTGTGAATGACAGGCTCTCAGCTATTAGCTAGCTACCTTTTATAGGAAGTGTGATGAAATTATGTGTTTCTGTGTATATTTTTTAGAATAAGTAAAAGACTAAAAATGAGCCGTGAGCCTATGGATGAAACCTGTAATCCTAGCTACTCAAGAGGCTGAGATCTGAAAGATCATGGTTCAAAGCCAGCCCGGGTAGGAAAATCCATGAGACTATTATCTCCAGTTAATCACCAGAAAACTACAAGTGTCACAATGGTAGACTGCTAGCCTTGAGCAAAAACGTAGAGCACCCAGGTCCAGAGTTCAAGCCCCGTGACCCACCAAAAAAAAAGAGACTAAAAATAGCTACCAGTGGGGGCGAGAGAACAGAATTAGGGATGAACCCTAGATCCCTGTAATGTAACTTTGACTAATGTAATATTGACTTCAGAATTATGTAAATACTTTATAACTAGACCAAAACCAAACCAAATCAAAACGCCAATACCACCACCACCACCACTACCACCACCCCCCCCCCAAGAAAAACCAATGAGTAGCATTATATATTGGTGAGATTGCCTTATAAACATGTAAATCTTTTCAAGTATGTCAAGCATAGGAAGAAACATTGTTTCACTCAGTGGCTATTTTGTGTAACCTCTAGTGATTATAATAGTGTGGTTATTTTGAAACTATTTAGATTGCATGTGTCATAACACATAGTTAATTATTTTAATGTTGTTAGGCAAATACCCAGGATAATTATAAAAGCCCCAGGATGGAAGCTTACAGTAGACTTGAGAAAGATTAACGCTAGAAGGACTTAAGGTTTCAGAGGATATATCTGCAAAAACACAAGTACAACACAGAGATTACCTGATATATTTGAACATATGGAGAGGAATTTGTATTTCTTTTTTTTTTTGCCAGCCCTGGGGCTTGAACTCAGGCTCTGGGTACTGTCCCTGAGCCTCTGTGCTCAAGACTAGTACTCTACCACTGGAGCCACAGCGCCACTTCTGGCTTTTTCAGAGTAGTTCATTGGAGATGAGAATTACCATGGACTTTCCTGCCCAGGCTAGGTTTGAACTGTGATCCTCAGATCTCATCGTCCTGAGCAGCTAGGATTATAGGTGTAAGCTGCCTATACCAGGCTAGGAATTTGCATCCTGTTAGAAAGTTTGGTACTACTTCAGTGATAAATACCTAAAAAATTAAGCAAACACTTTGCAGTACACTTGCAGACATCTTGAAAATGGTATTGCTTGAGAAAAAGAATTGATATACTCTAAATCACAGTTGTGAATATTACTAAAAGTTATTTGTGTGTGTATGTGTGCCAATACTGAGACGAACTCAGGTCCTAGGGACTGTCCCTTAGCTTTTTTGCTCAAAGCTGGCACTTTACCACTTGAGCCACACTTCTACTTCTGGCTTTTTGCTGGTTAATTGGAAATAGTCTCAGAACCTATCCTGCCCAGGTGGCTTCAAATTGTGACACTCAGATCTCTGAGTATCTAGGATTGCAGGCTTGAGCCACCCTGCCAGAACCTGGCTATAGTGTGTGTGTGTGTGTGTGTGTGTGTGTGTGTGTGTGTGTGTGTGTCTGTGCACACACGTGCATACATGCGTATGCATATGCGTATATATTTGCATGCATATGCGTATACATTTGCATGCATATGCGTATACATTTGCATTGCATGCATGCATATGCATACGCATATACATTTGCATGCATGGGTGAATGCCAGTCCTAGCACTTAAACCTGGGTCCTGAGCACTGTACCTGAACTTTCTTGCTCTTAAGGCTAGCTAGCACTCTACCACTTGAGTTGTGTCTTTTTTTTTTTTTTGCCAGTCCTGGGCCTTGGACTCAGGGCCTGAGCACTGTCCCTGGCTTCTTTTTGCTCAATGCTAGCACTCTGCCACTTGAGTCACAGCGCCCCTTCTGGCCATTTTCTGTATATGTGGTGCTGGGGAATCGAACCCAGGGCTTCAAGTATACGAGGCAAGCGCTCTTGTCACTAGGCCATATCCCCAGCCCACTCTACCACTTGAGCCACAGCTCCACTTCCAGCTTTTTGGTAGTTAATTGGAGATAAGAGTTTCAGTAGACTTTCCTGCCTAGGCTATCTTTGAACCATGATCATTACATCTCAACTTCCAGTAGCTGGGAATACAGGTGTGAGGCACCCACACCTGGCTTGATAGTAGGTTTTGATGGCTGATAAAATGTCTTATCACCACTGTGAATATTTTCAGAAACATCTATTCATTATACCTTTATGTAAACATCAGAATTTACCTTTTAAGTTCCACAAAAATAATCAGGTATTATTTGGAATATGGGAAATGAATAAATTGTTAAGTCTCATGTCATGGCTTGGATGCATGGCTTATGTTTTCTTTAATGACTAGCTAAATGATTGTAGTTATGCTCACAGATTTTGTTGTCGTTGTTGTTGTTGTTGTTTTGCCAGTCCTGGGGCTTGAACTTAGGGCCTGAACACTGTCCCTAGGTTCCTTCTTTTGCTCAAGGCTAGTAACTACCTCTTGAGCCATAGTGTCCCTTCCAGCTTTTTCTGTTTATGTGGTACTGAGGAATCAGCCCAGGGCTTCTTGCATGCTAGGCAAGCACTCTACTGCTAAGCCACATTCCCAGCCCCTCACAGGGATTTTTGTTGTTGCTGAAGTACTGGGGATTGAACCTGGGTTGTACAAGTCTAGGTAAACAACTCCACCATTGAATTGCATTCCCAGGCATCCCATAGGGATTTTACACATTTTCTCCTAGGATTTTTCTTAGGCATTTAAAGAGTAGGTTTTGTTATTACTAGAAATTATTCACAGACACATAATATTTTAATTTTACATTTTTGTTCCTGGTAAATATACAAGTTGGGAATGCCCATTGAGATCTGAAGTGCCACAGTGGAATGAGACTCAAGTCTCAGAAATGACTTGGCAAGTAAGTACTTCTGCATTAGGGTACACAGCAAAGAAAAAGTCAGAGCAGCAAGCACACTGAACAAGCCATTGCCCCAGGTTTTTAATTTTATTTTATTGTACAAGTGATATGCAGAGGGGTTACAGTTATGTAAGGCAATGAGTACATTTCTTTTTGAACAGCGTTACCCTCTCTCTCCCTTGTTTTCTCCTGATTTCCCTCCCCCCTCCCTCCCAATTCTTCTGCTGCTTCGTGTCACTGCTCCTTATTTCAATTAATCAGAAGTTAGGTTCACAGTATTATCACAGAACTATCAAACCGTATGAGACATCTTTGTTTTGTTCTTGATCTCCAAAGAAAAGCTTTCAGCATTGCACTACTAAATAAGAAATTTGCTGTGGGTTTATGAGGACTTAATGAGGATGGCCGAACACACCTTACACAACATTGGATGATGATCCGCAGTAGTTTATTAACTGGGTGGCCTTAACTCACAGTTCTAGAGAGGACGTTACAGATAAGGCTACCAGGAGGTGCACTTGCCATAGAGTAAAGAAGAGACTCTGGAAGGTGATTTTAGTTTCTTTGTGCCAGTTCTGGGGCGTGAACTCAGCCTGAGCACTGTCCCTGAGCTTTTTTACTCAAGGCTAGGATTCTACTGCTAGAACCACAGCTCTGCTTCTAGTTTGTTTTTGTGTGTGTGTGATTAATTGGAGATAAGAGTCTCATGGACTTTTCCTTTATGGAAAAGCTTTGAATCCTGAGTAGCTAAGATTATATACTACACCTATAATATTAGTGATATTGTTGTTACTGTTTTTTGTGTTTTTTTTGCCAGTTCTGCAGCTTGAACTCAGGGCCTGAGCACTGTCCCTGAGCTGCTTTTGCTCACAGCTAACCACCTGAACTACAGTGCCACATGCAGCTTTTTCTGTTTATGTGGTACTAGGGAATGGAACCTATGGCTTTTCAGGTATGCTAGACAAGCACTCTACCACTAAGCCACATTCCCAGACAAGTAATATTATTCTTTACAGATTTTGTATGATTTGGTTTGCTATTCTTTTTTTTTTTCATCTTCCTTGGACTGGACACATCAGTTACTTTAAGTTTACTGATTCACTGAATGCTATATAATTATAGGAACAAGGCACTACCAACTATATTTCAAGACTTTTGAAGTAATTATGAAACTAAAGTTATTTGATTTCACATATATTTGTAACACTGATAATCTTAACACAGCAACCTTAAAACTATTTGCTTCATAATAATAATTCTACCAGTATAGTTCTCAGTTGCTTTTAGTTTATGGAAATTGCACCATTTCTGACCAGCAGATACAGGAGCGATGTATGAAGAGGTGTTCATGCAGTGAATAATATTTTCACTGCAGGGCAAGGAGTGAATTTGTCAACATAATTTATTTGAGACTTTAAGAAATAGAATCACATACACTTGATAATTTCTAAAAGATTGCAAGACCTTTTTATCTTGACCCCTAAACTCACTTCTAGAAATTCATTTTAAATATACATCTCTGTTTATGAAGTGACATGTAGACAGTTATTCATTGTGTTATTTGTAATATCCAAAGATTGGAAATACCCATTCAAGGGGATTTGCTGTGTAACCACGATATACCCATACAATATGAGGAAAACAAAAGGTTAGATCTATATTTATTGATATGGAATGAACATCAGAATATACTTTATGTGAACAAGACCTGCAATACAGTACATAATCTACCTTTTTATGTAAGAAAAGAGAAATGCTTTTGTACAGAGAACTTCTAGGAACAGAAAAATGAAGTCTAGGAAGGATAAACTAGAAAACATGGTTTAATGAAAGAAGTGAAGTAGGGCTTGGAACTGAGTGATAAGGATAGATTTTTTTTTACCTTTTGAGCTCATGTAAATGGTTTATGTATTTATAAGTTTCTATCAGCATTTTTTCTTTTATGAAAAAATGAAATCAAAACTTGAAAGTAAATGAACTTGTGAATCTGAAAAACAATCTATCAGATTGGCAACATCACAGTATATTGTTGGTTTTTTTTTTTTTATCAAGTCTGTCAGTTTTTCAACTAGTAAATCTTCCTCCATCTTTAATGTTTCTGCTGAGTTTAAGATCCTGGCCTGCAGGTTCTTTTATCACTTGGAAGATAGCACTCTACTGTCTTTTGACTTCCTTTGTTGTGGCTGGTGTGTGGTAGGCTATCAGTCTTTTATCTTTTTTATTTTCCTAAGAAGCCATCCTTTTTCTTTCCTTTTTCTTTCCTTTTATGATTTGTCTCTTTGTACTTGGTTATAGTTTTTGTATAATACATCTTATTTTATTTTGGATTCACTGAAAAAGTTCTAGGATTATTTCATTTCTACAGAATTCCTTGAGACTGATTTGTTGCACATTCTATATGTACATATCTATTTTTGAACTGTATTTTGTTCTCTTGTTTGCATTTCTAACCTTATTTGAATACCACTCTTTTCTTTTTTTGCTGATACTGAGGACTGAACTTTGTGGACCTTACCTCACACTTGGTTTTTTGACAGTTCTACTCAGCCTCCCAATGGGATTACAGGCTTGTATCGCCACACCCAACCCCCCACCCTGTTTTGATTTCTCTAGCTTCATAATAAGTCTTGGAATCACATAGCATAAACCCTCTAAATTTGTTATTTTTCATAATTTTTAGAATCAATTTGTCCGTTTTTATGAAAGCCTGAGGAGGTTTTAATTGGGATTGAAGTTTTGGAGAGTTCAGCCATATTGAGTCTTCCAATCCAACAACATTTTAAATGTATCTTTTAATTAGGTCTGCATTAATTTTTGTTTTGTGGTTTTCACTATAAGTCTGGCACATGCTTTGTTAATTATCCCCATTACACATAGTCTTTATGTGGATTCTTGAAGATTTTGCTCCTTTTTTCCTGCACCATCACATTGGCTGTGAATAGAGTTTTACTTCTTTTCCAGTCTGTTGGCATTTTGTTTTAACTTGCTTATTTGTATCCATTAAAATAACTTTAAATAGGAATGAAGAGAATGGGCATCTTTGCTTTTACCATCAAGATAGATTGTTAGTCGGTCTTGTTTGTTTTCTTGAGAATCTCCCTAAGTACTTCATGCTGGCTTGAACTCATTCTTTATGTAGCCCTGGTTGGCTTCAAATTATGTATCTTTCTGCCTCAGTCTCCAAGTGCTGGGATTATAGGTATGTTTGCCCAGCTCATGTAATTATCCTTTACATATATTTCTGTATTTGCCTTTCTAATACTTTGTTAATGGTTTTAAAAAAAATAGCTCATTGTCTTCTTAAAATTTTTAATTGTTATTATTATAAAGATGATGTACAGAGGAGTTACAGTTAGATCAGTCAGGTAGAGTACATTTTGGACAATGTCACCCCTTCCCTTGCTGTCTCCCAGTTTTTCCCTATCTATCATCCCCACCCACAAGTTGTAGAGTTCAGTTTCAACATAGTGTCCAATGAGTACCACTGCTCTATTTGTTCACCCTCTGTCTTTTTTTTTGTAGTTGACTAGCTCTCATTTAGTGCCATGGTAATGCTGGTCTTATAAACTAAGTTGGAAAGTGTTTCTTTTCTAATGGAGTTTAGTTAGGAATGGCGTTGTCTTCTCAGAATTATTAGAACAGTGGAGCCCTTTGGATTTGGATTTATCTTTGTGGAGAGATTTTTAATTACAAGTTCCATTTATTTAACTGATACAGACCTATATCGGTTTTGTTTTTTATTATTTTTTCTACAGGAGGTTTTAGTAATTATTTCTGTCTTACTAAGGATGAAGCCATTCAATCAAGTTTTTCATAATACTCCCATACTAACCTTTTATATGGCCCATAGCATCTGAAGAAATGGCCCTTATTTTATATTTCTAATTTTGGTAATTTTTTCTTTCTAGGTTATTAATTTTTATTGACAAGTACTTGCTCTGGTTTCATTGATTTCCCCCCCCATGTTTTTCCATTTTCTTTTATTAATTTCTTCTCCTTACTGTGTTTTTTCTTTCTTTAAACTTAATTTGCTCTCTTACCGAGCTTCTTGAGATAGAAACTTAAGTCATTAGATTTAAAACCATTCTTAACAAATGAAGTATTTAGAAAGAATTTATTAAATTCCCATATATTTGGAGATTTCCCAGTTCTGTTATGATTTCTAAGTTAATTTCATGTTGGTCACAGAACATTGTATGTTTTTAGTTCTTGTAAAATGTTTTATTGTTTACATGTCTTATCTTCTGCTGACATGTTCCTTAAGGTTGGTCAAGTTCTTTGATTCAAGTCTATATCACTTGATTTTTTCAACTGGTTTGTTGATTATTGAGAAGAGAGTAGAAATCTCTCAATTATAATATGAATTTGCCTGTTTTTCTTTTCAGCTGTGTGTGTGTGAGAGAGAGAGAGAGAGAGAGAGACTGGGAAGTTTTGTTAATTAAGTGCATTTGCATTTAGGATTATGTCTTCTTGAAGAATTAACCCCTTTATCATTAGGCAGTGTTCTCTAGTGGGAGTCCCTGTTTAGAAGTCTACTCTTTCAGATATAAAATTCTCCAGGTGTTATATTGTGAAACAGGTGTTACTATTTTAGCTCATCACATCTTGATCTTCATTTTTATTGCTTGCTGGAGTCCAGTGAGATAGATTCACACTTACCACAGGTTACATGAAGTGAAAGTAGATTTTTTTATTCACAGGCATCAGAACAGTAGAACTGAGCACACCTTGCAAACAAGTTCTCCCAAGGATTAGGAAAACTGCTCAGGGTAGGTTAAATCTTGTCTTTGTACTCCAGGTAAGGGGCTCCAGAAAGCAGCCTCTCTCCTCCTGGATTTTGAAACTGGAGTCAACTTGATTCACTGGTCTAAAATATTGAAGGATGTCCTGTTTCTGAGACAGGAGAAAATGGACTATTTACTCCTACTTGTCTCAAGATACTGCCTCACTCACTAGCACATTCTGCAGTTATTCTTGAGGAAATGTGAGAAACTAGTGAGAACCAACTCTATCTAAAACCATTTGGAGTCTTGCCATGAACCATATACCTATTGTTGGGATGTGTATGTACCCATCCTATTTTCTTTTCAACCTGTGTATATTTAAAAGTAAATTTCTAGGCTAGTTGTGCAATTTAGGGGCAGAGCACCTGCCTAGCATGTGTAACACTCTGGATTAGATCTCTAACACCTCAAAAATAAAAATGTAAGTAAAGAAGGTTTATCATAGCTAACACTTACTTGACTCCTTTGTTATACAATCATGATCCACGTACCATTTTAAGTCACTGAGATACCAGAAACAATGGCAGTTCCCCAAAATTATATTACGATTTTGCAGCCACCTTAGTTTTTATAAGTATACCCTCGATTCCACAGTGACAAAGCTGTAATGACACATTTCTGAGAACATACTACGGTTGCTAAGAGATGTATGTATAGCATGTATAAGAGGACCATGGACAGAGCACAGATTTGTATCTTGTAAAGTTTCCCGGGGGGGGGGGGGGGGGCGGCGGGGAGAGGATACAGAGAAACAGATATAAAGAAACAGACAGATGCAGATAGACACTAAGAGAGATCCATCTCATGGTTTGATTATTTAACTTTTTTTTTCCTTCCCTGGTCGTGGGGCTTAAACTCAAGGCTTGGGCGCTATCCCAAGTTCTTGGCTCAAGGCTAATGCGGTCTGCTACTTTGAGCCACAGCGCCACTTCAGCTTTTTGAGTGGTTAATTGGAGATAAGAGTCTCATGGACTTTCCTGCCCAGGCTGGCTTCAAACTATGATCCTCAAATCTCTGCATTCCTTAGGTCTGCGATCCACCACACTACATGTAAATGAGACCATTAATTAACCTCTCTTTGGTAGAAGTGCAAAACTAAAGAGGTGCTAACTACTCCTAAGTCCTGCAGAGATTTAGAAACTAAAACTTTACCAAAAGGAGTTAGCAAATCATTGTCACATCCTCAAAACCCAAAAGCTTACATTTGATTTGTAGGAAAAAGAATAAAAGTACATGCTAGTTAGCTCATTTTTAATCCAGTTACTTTTTAAGGGCATAACTAGTGAGCTATCATTAATTTCCTGCAGCAATCATGTTTTATGACCTTATAATTAGATCCAAATAGGCTTTGCAATTCCAGTAAACACAGAAACTTAAATTTAGAAGGGTAATGAACATATACAATCAGCAGCTCTTTTCCTTTAAAATGCAGGCAGTGTTCGTTCCAACTAATAAACAGTTGGTTTCCTTGTTTGTCTTGTTTCCAGCACATATTCTGAATCCCAACTGTTTGGTAAGAGAAACCATTTATAGTGTCTGCTTTACTATTTCTCCTTAACGTTTACTCCCTGCTTTCCTGTCTGGTTGTCTTATGTTTCCATGGCAGTTCTACCTTCTCTAGGATTGTATGTGGAAGGATGGCTTCCCTCCTCTTAGGCTTTGATGTGTTTGCTATATAACATGACATGATGTGGGAAAGTTTATTTTTTTATTGTTGTCTTTTTTTTTGGCCAGTCCTGGGGCTTGGACTCAGGGCCTGAGCACTTCTTTTTGCTCAAGGCTAGCACTCTGCCACTTGAGCCACAGCGCCACTTCTGGCCGTTTTCTAGATATGTGGTGCTGGAGAATCGAACCCAGGGCTTCATGTATATGAGGCGAGCTCTCTTGCCACTAGGCCATATTCCCAGTCCTATTGTTGTCTTTTGTACTGAAAGGTATACCTATGGTTTGAGAATGAAGTTCAGGTAGACATGCAAGTTTGAGACTTACTGACTTGTTTAGTTTGTTGTTCCTTCTTAGGTGGTGGTATATCTATGACTCTGAATTTATTTAAAGCATTAGTAAATCAATCTTGGAGGAGAGAGTCCAGTAGATGAGGTCATGCTTTTAGAAAAGTCAACTATTGTCATCTGATTTTAATTAAAGGATACAAGACTTAATACATAGGTTTACCAGCTACTGGCCCAGATTAGAGCCTTCATATGCACTTATGCATATTGTCACAACAATCCTGCCTCAAAATTGGTTCTAATGAACATGAAATATTTATCACAATAACTAGAACACATCGAGGTTTCTGTGTGGTCCTAACCATTGTTATGTATTATTGTTTTACAGAAAAGAGACTCAAAAGATTATTTCAATATTATATGCAGTAAGACTAATATAGGTCTGTAAAGTTCATGTTGGTTTGTTTTGTTTTGTTCGGTCTTGTTAATGTGGTTTTTTTTTGTGTGCTAGGATTTTGCATATCTTCTATCATTGAGATAAACCCTCAACCAACCTGTATTTTTACTTAAATTTTTGCCTCTAGAATCTGCACCAGATATAACATGAGAGAGAATTCAGCTCCCAGATTTGCTATTTAGTATGTGACCATTGGCAGCTCACAACAACACTATCTCCTGGAACTGAGGTGTGCTGTAAGGGTAACTGGTATTTAGAC
The DNA here is from genome assembly GCF_023159225.1 of Perognathus longimembris pacificus. Lineage (NCBI taxonomy): Eukaryota > Metazoa > Chordata > Mammalia > Rodentia > Heteromyidae > Perognathus > Perognathus longimembris. The sequence continues at coordinate 142,456,883 of NC_063162.1, forward strand.
TCTCCTCTAGTCTCAGTGCGAGTGTACACTAGCAAGCCTTTAGTTTATGCCAGCGTACACTAGCAAGTCTTTAGTTTACACATCTGTTCTTGGGTATTAAAAGCTATTTAGAAGCCTGGCGCTGGTGGCTCACATCTGTAATCCTAACTACTCTGGAGGCTGAGATCTGAGGATGATGGTTCAAAGCCAGCCTGGGCAGGAAAGTCCATGAGCCCATGAGACTCTATTTGGGTTTTGTTTTATTTTGTAGTACGAGGGATCAAATGCACCTAGAATCCTTGTACATGTTAAGAAAGTGCTTTGCCATCTAAGCTATAACACCAATCCCTATTGTGAACTTAAATGAAATACGTATTCTTCTGAAACTTACATTTTCCACTTAAAATGAGTACTTTGGTATTGTTTTTCAGTCATGTGATATTTGTAGTTTTTTGTTGGTCGTGGCACTTGAACTCAGGCCCTGGGTACTGTCTTTGTGCTCTTTCCCTTAAGGCTGGTGCTCTACCACTTTGAGCCACAATGCCACTTTCAGTTTTCTGGTGATTAATTGGAGATGAGTCTCATGAACTTTCCTGCCTGGGCTGGCTTTGAACCACAATTCTCAGATCTCAGCCTCCTGAGTAGCTAGGCTTACAGGCATAAGTGAGCCACCAGCACACATCTTTGGGATATCAGTGAGCAGACAAAAACTTCTGATATTAAGGAGTGCATAATCTACTTGGTATAGCCAAATAGCCAGGGAGTAACTATAAACACATAAAATAGAAGGATTTAAATAGCCGGGAGGAAATAGAGTAGGATAAGGAAGAGCAGGTTTCTTAAAAGGTGACAGACTTTAAAGAAGCTATGTACCTTTTCAAAGTTTTCAACTTAAATAACAAATGGAAATAACCTTAGTCATTAAAACATGATGAATGATTACTTTAAAATTTTTAAGTCCACTATTATTAAAGAATTATTTTTCTCATTCAGATTTTAATTGCTACAGACTCTGGAACAATTAAAATTCTTCTGATTTTTGTAAAGAAATTGCACATGTGCTCAGACTTGAAAGGATGAAAATTAATTTTCTCATTAACTTTATAGGGAAGTTAGGATTGATTTGCCTTTTAGTTGATTTAGGTGAATTCATGACCACACCAAGTGAAATTCTTTGGTTAATTCACTAATGTCCTGTCAATGATAATGTTGTGATCTGTTAATCTGTGGCTTTTGAACACATTCTTGTAAAGTATACTAGGAAATGGCATTGACTGTAGTTAGCTGGTTATTGGTTCTGAAATGCTTGAGTTCGGATCCTCCAGAGACCAAGACCAATGCAAGCAGCAAAAAGGACGTTTATTTCGAGCTAGCTCCGTCCTGTGTGCACTCAGCACGCTGGTGACGCAAGAGGCCCTGAGCCTAGGGCTCCCAGCTCTTTTATACATTCTCTGGGGAAGGTAGGGACTTAGCATACATCATAGCATCTTTTAACAAATCAACACACACCGCAGGAAAATTAAAAAATAATCCTAAAGCATGTTAGGCACATTTGGTGGCAGGAAGGACTCTGGAAAGGGTCATTGGTCAGATCAAGGGACTGATGCATTTAAAATTGATTGGTTAAGCCATAGGAGTGTAGCAAGGGGGATGTGTGCACAGATGCAGGGTTTTAATTAGATTTTGATTACTCTGGTCCTTTACTTTGGCTCTACAGTTCATATATGAGCTCCAATAATCTTTGGCCTTGGTCAAGTTAGTCATATTCTCTGGTCTATTTCTGCACCTGTATCATAATGATAAATTGATACACACAAAGAAAACCAGTTTTAGGGCATTTGAAAACTCTTTAATGGGAGGTTGTAGAGATTCCATCATTTACCCAATTTATGTCTTAAGTAACAATATTACAATATCAAAACCAAGAAATTGACTTTGGGACAATAATGCCTATAGTTCTCTATTGCTTTATCACATTTGTAAATTTGTCTAACCATTTATGCAAAATAACAATCCTGTTTTAAAGGAGACAGTTTATTCTGAGTCAAATATGAGTGACTAAGGCCAGGGACAGAGATTCAAGTTTGAATGGTAGGCTCTGAAGTTACAGGAGTTACGTGCACAAAGAAAATTAAATGCCAGGTGCCAGTGGCTCAAACCTGTAATCCTAGCTGTTCAGGAGGCTGAGATGTGAGGATCTCTGTTCAAAGCCAGCCCAGGAAGGCTTATCTCCAACAAACTACTCAGAAAAAGCTGAAGTGGCCCTGTAGCTCAAGTGGTAAGAGTGCTAAGCTCAGGGACAGAGCCCAGGTAGGCCCTGAGTTCAAACCCCAGAACAGCACTCCCCCCCCCCAAAAAAAGGAAGGAGAATAAATTAAAAACCAATAATAAATATATTAATTGGGACATTTGGTAGATTGCCTGGAAAATTCTATAAAATCCAGGTGTTGCCAAGTACCAGCGGCTGATGCCTGTAATCCTACCTAGCTGAGATCTGAGGATCATGGAATCTAGTCAAGAAAGTAAAGTCCATGAGACATGAGACTCTGTTATCTCCAACTAACCTCCAAAAAGCTTTAAGTGCAGAGACAGCTACCAGGACCTGAGTTGAAGCGCCTGGACCAGAAAACACACACACACACACGCACGCACGCACACAAACCCATGTGTCACAGCATTATTAGCTTTTAGAGTTGGTAATCTGTTTTTCGTCAAACTGTATAGCAAACAAGCTTAATAGTGTGTTCTGAGAGATTTACCCTAATAGTCATGAAAAAGTTTGGTCACATACAGAGCTTCAAAGTATATGGCTATTTTTATGAATGTCTAAGGTCGTCCCAGATGATTTGGGCTCTAAGCATGCAACATTCCATCTCTCCATGATGTTCTACTTAGCTGAGATCAAATAGTCTGCAATCTCTTTAATAATTCAGAGAGCTTCATTTTCATATCACCATGCCATCAAGATGTGAAATAGAGTTCTGCCACCACAAGAGCTTTCCTTTCCACCTTTTCCCTCCACCCCCAATGCTGTTTCCTTCCTGCTTTGTCCTGCTACCTCTTAAATCCTGTCATTTTAAAAATCCATAAATGAAGTCTTTTGCAAGTAACTTTCAGAAATTGGCTTTTTTTCCCCACTCAGACTGATGCTCTCAAGATCCATCCAATTGATGTCTTGTATATGCTTATCGTTGCTGATTAATATTTCATAGTATGGATGTACCTCAGTTTTTTAACCATGAACATTTTTCAGGGGTGTGGGTGTGTGCTGACTTAAGTATATTTCTCTGGAATACCCAAAAATGCACTTGCTGAGTTATATGGTAAACATGTGTATTAAACTATCAAAGTGGCTGTTTTACATTTTCTTGGGCAGTGTATGAGAGACACGGTTTGTCCATATTTTGCCTGTTTGAGTATTACCATCTTTTATTTTAGCTGTTCTGATAAGTATGTAGTGATATTTCACTGTGGTCTTACATTTTTAATTGTTTTGTGATTCCATAGTATACATTTAAATTTTATGTACATTAAGCTAAATTTGTATGAAGTTTCAGGTAGGTTCAGTTTTTTCCCATGGGAATATCCATGTGGTGCTGTACAATTTATTGAAAAGATTCTCTTCCATTAAATTGCCTTCACATTCTGTCAAAAATCAGCTTGGTTCACTTACGAGTTTCTTTGGGGGTTTTCTATTCCGTTCCACACTGTCCTCCCCACTCTTCCTCTGTCTCAATTACTATGTCCATATACATCTCAAAAATTGGGTGTAGTGATTCTTGTCACTTTTTTTTTCAAAATTGGTTTAGCTATTCTAATACCATTTTCCTTTATAAAATATTTAACCTGACTACAAGTGCAAAAGTCTAGCTGGGATTTTGATGGGAATATATCAGCCTGTAGATGAATCTGTGGGAAAATTGACTTCTTCTGTGGGAAAATTGACTTCTGGGCTGAGTCTTCAATTCGTGGATACGTTTATACTTGTCAGCATAAAGATGCTTTGCAATTCTACCAACCATTTGTTGAAAATATTGATGAGTCTCTTTCAGGTTCTCTATTCTGTCTATTTTGTCAGTAACATATTTCTGATTATTGTAACTACAGTCATCTTTCAGTATCTGGGGTGACAAGTTCCAGAAATTTAGTAAAATCCAGAGATGGTGAAATATCATATTGAATGGCATAATATTTCTATGTAGCCTATGGTCATCCTCCCTGAATATTTAAAAAATAATCTCTAGAATCTTTGTAATAACCAATACAGTATGTTATGCTATGCTAGACTATGCTATTTCTTAGGGATTAATAGCCCCAAATATCTGTAAATGTCCAGTACTGATGCAATATTTCATATGCAAATATTGTGGTCACACAACCTTTGCCCAGGACATACCTCCAAACCTTGGGACCTTATAAGGCCTCTCCTGCTAAAAGTCCCTCTGCTTGGTTTGTTTTTGCATAAGTAACACCTTAATGACTATGGCTTTGTGGTTGTTTCATTTATTAGGCGTGTGGCCCTTGCTCATCAAAGTTCTATTGAAATCCTAAAGTAGACATGGCGTATCCCGTGTACTTACAATTTCAAACATCTTTTTAAATTTTATTTTAGTTTTGTTTTTTACTTATTTATTTTTCTTTGTCAGGCTTGAATTCAGGACCAGGGACCTCTTTCCCTTACCTTTTTTACTCATGGCTGGCACTTTGCCTCATGAGTCATATTTCCACTTCTGGTTTTTTGGAGATGAAAGTCTCAGATTTGTCTGCCCAAACTGACTCCAAACAGTTGATCCTCAGATCTCAGCCTCCTGAGTAGTTAGAATTACAGGTGCAAGCCACAAGCACCTGGTATGTTTTAATTAAAAATTTTGTTTGTTGGTTTGTTGTAAGGTTAATTGTCCAAGAAGCTACATTCTGAAGGATAGAATCTTAGAGTCTTTATTAGAGCATTAGCAGTCTGCAGGCAGCCAGTTGTTACAAAGGCCTTGCAGCCTGCAAATACCCTTAACTGTTAGAAAACAGGCCAGAGAGGGAAGAAAGAACAAAAACAATACCAACAAACCAATTCAGCTCCAATGGAGAGATGACTTGGGATGCCATGGTGGCCACAGAGGAGCCAGGAGCCCAAGACACAGGATGTGAAGACAGAGACATGTTGCATGGCTTAATGGCACCTGTGCTGGTCTGACCCTGAATAGGGTCAAGTCAGGGGGCAGGGTCACAGGAAGCTCCCAGTCCCAGGCACTTGACTGGCAGGTTCAGTAACCTATAGACCCAGTGCCCACCCCTGTCTCCACCCATCACCTAGGGGTGGGACTTCCCTTCCTCTAGGGATTCAGCTACACCCATCAAGACATCAAACTCTACAGTGCCACCATGTGGCCAATGATGACACTAGCCAGATCTGACCTCCTTACTTGAGGTTGATATTTACATATGAAATGGATGGTTGGATTACTTTGTGTTTGTTCATAATGCATTTCACTTAAAAGTTCCTTGTTCATAAAATCCTGTCATTCTCTACATTCCTGTTTGAAAACCAATGCTAAAGAAGTCACTAAACAGTAAAAGTAGTTATTTACTTGCAGGGAGAACATGGCATTTAAGATGAGGATTTATGGGCTGAAAGTGTGGCTTAAATGGTAAAGCACTTGCCTAGTATGTGTGGGGGGCTCAGGGTTCAGTCACCAGTGTCCCAAAACATAACATATATGACATCTGTACTGTATGTATAATAAAATTAATACATAAAATTGTTTATGAATATAGAAGAAAGCAAGCATAATTTTTTAAATGAGTGGAAATTGTTAGAAACTGATTATACTTTAGAAGACATGTACTGGTTTAAGACTCAGTATATTTATATTAGAACTTAGAATGCAATTTTGTCTTTCCCAGTTGGAGTTATCCGATGTCCAGTGTGCAGCCAGGAATGTGCAGAGAGACACATCATAGATAACTTTTTTGTGAAGGACACTACTGAGGTTCCCAGCAGTACCGTAGAAAAATCTAATCAGGTAAGTATGTAAATCTCAAACTTTTGTCCATCTTCTCATGATGCAGCCAAAAATACTGAAGGAGTCTCCCAACAAGGAAGCCACACCTGAGACCTTTCATCTTGGTAGGAAATAAGACAATGCCAGTACAGAAGCCCCTGATTCTATCTCATGTCCTGCTTCTCTCCATTGGGAAACACTATTGTCTATTCAGCATTATTTCATTTCTTTGTACTCAGTTACCATGTATTGAAAGATTAAGAAAGTCTTTTTGGTCAGGTGTAGTGGCAATTGGGAGACTGGGGCCAGCCTTGCCCAATCAAGAGCAGCCTGGGAATTCTGGGCCATCCTGCATGGTATGATGAGATCTTATCTCTTACAAAAATGAATGTAATAATGGTAATAATGGTATTACTTTGAAAGCTTTATCTGGCACTGTTGTGTAAATTCTTTGATTTAGATACCCCATGGTATCTTTTCTACTTCTGTACACTACAAATGTTTTATTTTTGGTGGGGTTTTGTTTGTTGCTTTTTGTGTGTGCGTGTGTGGAGGGAGGGTACAGTAGCAGAGCTTGAATTCAGGTCCTTGTGCTTGCTCAGCTAGTAAGTTTTGAGATGGAGTTCAGTACATTTCTCTGCCTGGCATGGCCCAGATCTCTGCCTCTTAAGTAGCTAAGATTATATAGGTATGGACCACCAGTGCCTTGGTATACTCTACCTCTTTTTTTTTTTTTTTCATTGTAAAGGTGTTGTATAGAGGGGGAGAATACTGTTGCATAAGTTAGGTAATGAGTATATTCCCTTTGAACAGTGTCACTTCATCTGGTCTCACAGTTTTCCCCTCTCCTTGAGTCAAGTCCTCAGCCTTTTTTATGCAAGGCATTTTTGCTGCTTTTCTCATTGCTGGGACTAGAGGAATGTGCCACCACACCTAGTTTGTCACACACACACACACACACACACACACACATACACACACTATATATATATGGGTTTGCTGCCTATCTTGGGACTTGAACTCAAGTCCTCTTCCCTGTTCCTGAGTTTTGTTGGTTTTTTTTTTTTTCTCAAGGCTAGGGATTTACCACTTGAGCCACAGCTCTACTTCCGTTTTTTTGCTGGTTAATTGACGTTCCTGCTTTTTCTGACTTTGAACCATGATCCTCATATCTCAGCCTCCTGACTAGCTAGCATTACAGGCAGGAGCCACCAGTGTCCAGCTGTTCAAGACAAGAATGGCAGCCTAGTTTTTCCTTAATGAGGTTTCTCACACCTTTTTTGCCTGGGCTGGCCTCCATATCTACAGCTCCCAAGTAGCTGGGATTACCACCATTGTGCCCAGCTTTGTTTTGTTTACTTTTGACATGAGATCTCTATATAACCTTAACTGACCTCAAATTCCTGAGGGCTGGAATTATGGGCATGTACCCAGGGTGTACCACCATGCCTGGTTTTGTTATATGGTGAGAGAACAGAGAAGCCACATTTTGAGAGGTCAAATTGAGAATCTTTATTAGAAAGCCAGTGAATGAAGGTGGATTCCTGTCACAAATTCCTGCAGCCCTGCAAATACACTTAAATCTGTCAGAAAACTGAGCCTTGAGAGCAGGAGGGGAAATAAAAAGCAGAAAAACAATACCAACAACTCAGATCAAACCCAGTGAAGCGCTGAAGTGGGGCACCATGCTGCTGGAGAAGAGACAGGAAACAGGACACAGGGCATGGCATGGGGGGGTGGAGGCTGAGCTGGTCTGGGCCTAAATAGGGCCAGGTCAAGAGGCAAGGTCACCTGAATCTTAAGAGTTAATAACCCAAGATCATCAAGTCCCCTGCTTCTAGGAATTTAGGCCTATCACCTGAGAGGTGGGACTTCCCTGCCTCCCCCATAAAGACAAGATGGCACCAATTAAACCCAATTTCCTACCATCCACCATGTGGCCAAGAGGGCACCAGGTAGATTCCTCATCCCTACTTCAGTTTGACATATAGAATGTTTCTATTTTGTTCTTAAATCTTGACGTCAGGTGGCTGAGGATGACTTGTAGTACTCTAGTAGTATTTGCCAAGTATAGTATCAGTCTGATCCTGATTCATGGATGATTCTTCTATGCAGTTCCTCAAATTTGGAACAGAAGACTTAGTAAGGTACTAAATCTGGTTAAATACTGTTTGGCCAGTTATTAACCCGGTTAGGAAATGCTTAATAGCTGTACTAATCTTAAATTTGTTTGTAGGACATGTGGCTAATTTCTGTGCTCTTTGTTTGTTTGTTTGTTTGTTTTTCAGTTTTTTTATTTCTGGGGAAAACCACAGGAATTTAGGGTTTACTTTATGTAAGTGAACATAGCCACTTCTAGCTAAAATTCTTCAGAAGCATCCACAATTCTTCCTAATGTGGGAAGGCCACATCGAAGGCCACACCAGGCCTTTGTGGAGGGGATAAACTTTCTAATTGTTGTGAAATAGCTTTAAAGAATGGAATTGAGCTAGCCCCGTTAACGCAGCAATAGATTGTGTATATAAACATTCAGGTGTCTCCCACATCAGAAAAAAACAGAGACCACAGAATGCTTTTCATCACCATTGGGTTGTTCTGTTTTCTAGGTCTTTTAGGAAAATAATCTAACAATGTCTATTAAAATAATAAAAAAGGGCTGGGGATATAGCCTAGTGGCAAGAGTGCCTGCCTCGGATACATGAGGCCCTAGGTTCGATTCCCCAGCACCACATATACAGAAAACGGCCAGAAGCGGCGCTGTGGCTCAAGTGGCAGAGTGCTAGCCTTGAGCAGGAAGAAGCCAGGGACAGTGCTCAGGCCCTGAGTCCAAGGCCCAGGACTGGCCAAAAAAAAAAAAAAAAAAAAAAAAAAAAAAGTAAAAAAAAAAGAAAATATGAATATAGATGTTTCAAGTCAAATTTAGACTTGTAGGAGTTTACTTTAGGTTTATATCTTTTCTATATTAGAAATCTTGGTGTGATCCTGGGCTTCAACTTGGGGCTCAAGTGCTGTCCTTAAGCCACAGCACCACTTTTGGCTTTTTCTGAGCTTATTGTCCATAAGAGTTGCACAGACTTTCCTGCCGGGCTTGCTTCAAACCATGACACTCAGATCTTAGCCTCCTGAGTAGCTAGGATTACAGGCATGGACCATCAGCACCCAGCATGAAAATCTTAGTTCTTCACTACACTGGCAATAATTATTCTCCCAACAACAACAACAAAAAAATCACACATTATACATTGTATGTTATGTTAGTTTTTAATGCAATTGGCAATCCTTTAAGTCATTAAAATCCTCAGATGTTTTCTGAAAAAATAAAGAATTCTTAAAGTATCAGAATTAGCAACATTGGGAAAGTAGCACTGTGGCTCAAATGGTAGAGCTCTAGCCTTGAGCTGAAGAGCTCAGGCACAGCACCCAGGCCCAGAGTTCAAGCCCCACGAGTGACAAAATAAAAAATAAAAAAGTCAGAATTGGCAACATTGGGAGGCAACCGAAGAAATATGGGCAAAAATTTGGTATTATTAAAAATTAGAGACTGGGACTGTGGCTTAGGGGTAGAGTGCTTGCTTAGCACGCATGAAGTCCTGGGTTTGAGTCCTCAGTACCACATAAACAGAAAAGGCTGGAAGTGGTACTAAACAACAAGTTCACAGACAGTGCTAAGACCCTGAGTTCAAGCCCAGGACTGGCAAAATTTTTTAAATAAAAATTAGGGCCCAAGCATGGTGGCACAGACCTCAGTGCCAGCTGATTGGGAAGCAGAAGGCCTGAAGGCAGAGGCCTGAAGCTGACGTCAGCAAGAAAATAGATCTCTATCTAAAAAATAAAGCAAAAAGGCCTGAAGGTGTAGTCTAGTGGTAGAGACTCTTGAGTTCAAACCCCAATACTGACCCTTCCATCCCCACCCAGGAAAAAAAAAAGGGGGGGGGGTATGAACTAAGGGTATATATGTAGTTCAGTGATAGAGAATTTGTTCTAACATTGGAAGGCCCAGAGTTCCATCCCCAACGCCTCAGGAGGATAAAGAAACTTAACTTAAAAAGTTAAAGGAATAGTCATACGGAATTTGAACACAAACCTCTAAGGAGGAAGTGCCATTGGCTGGTGCTAGAATTTGGATGCCCAGACCAGAACTATTTCTGTAGGAAGGAAGTGCTCCAGTTGGGCTGGAACAGCCTTGTCTAGAGCAGTACTCATAGAAGTTCTTTCTTGCACTTCACCTCCTTCCTGCACGACCTGTTGTTAGAATCTAAAGTGAAACGAGCCTGGCATGGGTGGGTCATGCCTGTAATCCTAGCTACTCAAAAGGCTGAGATCTGAGGAGAACAGTTCAAAGCCAGCCCAGGAAGGGAAGTCCTTGAGACTCTTTTCTCCAGTTAACCACCAGAAAACTGGAAGTGGCACTGTGGTTCAAGTTGGTAGAGTGCTAGCCTTGAGCTGAAGAGCTCAGGGACAGGGCCCAGGCCCTGAGTTCAAGCCTCACAACCAACCAAAATAAATAAAGTGAAACCAGCATATACTGCACACATGTGGCTTACGAAATCTGACTGTGTAGAAGAGTAGAGTTTGAGCTAAGGGGAAATTATATAGTGGATGAATCAAAACAAGAAATCAAGAAAGACAGCAACTACTACATGTATACCAGAAGATAATCGATCAAGTCATCATATTTTAAAGTTACTGTAATATCTTTTTGTGTGTGGTGAAGATACCTACTTGGTAGCTAGCTTTATTTGTTTCATCTTAGTTTTGATGTTTAAGGACTTAAAGTCTTAAAACTATATATAACTACATATAAAATACACATGGACTTTGCAAGACCGAATCATAAAGCAGGGTATATTCACAGACTTCCTTTTTGTAATCTGAAGGATTTAACTCTCCTCTCTGGGCCCAATCTTTTTATGTATCTAAAGATATGAATATGAAGAATTGATTCTGGCCTTGTTTCTGGAAGTCAAGCAAAAACACTAGGTGTTCACTCACATGCTTAAGGAAAGGCAGGTCATTCCAACCTTGGTTTAGCTGAAAGTTCCCTCACCCCCCCTTTTTTGTGTGTGCTGGTTCTAGAGCTTGAACTCAGGGCCTGGGCACTGTCCTTAAACTTTTTTTATTTGTGCCTTGTGGTCTACTGCTTGACCCACAGAGCCTCAAGGACCTTCTGTCCAGTCTGGCTTTGAACTTGTCTTCAGAACTCAGCCTCCTGAGTATCTAGGATTGCAGACAGATGTGAGCCACCAGTGCCCAGCAAATCATCCCTTTTTATCTCTTTGCTCCTATTTGTCTTTTAAATCATTTCTTGTACTAGAGCTCTCTCTTGAGATATGTAAATAAACATTCCCTTAACTGGGTGAGAGTTGATGCTAAAGAGGCACATGAAAAATAGTCCCCAGAAATAAGAAATCTAGATTCAGAGGAAGGGAACCAGAGGGGTACTGAGGGGAACTAGGATTGACAGGTGTCAAGAACCAAAGTGATTGCCAAAAAGCACAGGTCAGAGGTATCAAACAGTGTCAGCAAAGTTTAAGGGGATAAGAGCTAAGGAAAGGAAGAGTTCAGTTCCTGGAAATGTTAATCCATATATCTGTAATCCAGCAACCTCTGCATGGGGAAGAGTGTGTGTGTGTGTGTGTGTGTGTGTGTGTGTGTGTGTGTGTGTGTGTTGTTTTTTTTTTTTTTTTTTTACCCTAGAAGGGTAAATAAATGAGAACTATCTATCTATACTTAGAATGATGCCACCATCTGCCTGGCTTACAAACTAGAAATACATGGGCTCTCTGCACCTCCCATACCAAATGCATCATCCCAGCCAAATTTTCCTCACACCCAATCTTTTCTTACCTCCCCTTCTACCAACCCTCATGGAAGCCACTGAAAAACATTTTCTAGAAATACTTGTCCTTATCTAATGCGTGCTTCACATTTCAGTGCTGTTGTGCCTAAAAGTTTTCCATAGCTCTCTTTAGAGGAAGGCCAGCATTGTCAGGCAACTTGCCTGTCTTGCCACAGCTCCTTCTCTTGCCAGTCTCCCCCTGATTTGCTGCACATTAATCATACTTAACTTTCTCCCAGTTCTTTCAACCTGTCACACTCTCCTTGCCTGCAGTTTGTTGTTTGTATTATTCTCAACTGTTTCTAGAAAGTACTTTATCCAATAGTTGTAGATTCAACTGATAGGATCTTTTAGGAAGAGCTTTTCACTGGGTGATGCCTCTTCCAGCTTTCCCTGCTTTCTATTCCCATTATGTACATTTATCTAATGTCCTCATACAACTTTTGTGCACACATACATTTCCTTTCCTCTCAATAGTTACATATTAGTGTGATTATTACAATACTATATGCCTACCCTTTTGATCTTTATAACTGCTCAGTAAAAATCTGAGTTATTACCCTCATTTTAAAGATGAGTACTCAAACCTGCCGGAGACCACCAGGCTAGTTGGTAGGGGAACTGGGATTGGAGCCTGTTCTCCATGTACGGGGCTGTAGGCATAAGGACAGAGACTGCTTGCTTTCCTCTGCTTTTTGTGTTCTCAGCACTTAGCCCTGGGCCTGGAATATTTAGTAGATTGAAGTAACATGAAAATGTAATTCTTACCTGTGCATATTACTCCATTTTCTATACATATAATTTGACACTTAATTTCAATTTAAACTTCCCAAGGCTGGTAAGAAGGAATTGAGTCCGGCATAATTAGCATGTCATTTAGATCTGACTATGGTGTTGACCAGCTTTTCACTTTTCTCAGCGATCTGAGTTGACAAATTCCTTTCCTCACTAGGTGTGTACAAGCTGTGAGGACAATGCTGAAGCTAATGGGTTTTGTGTAGAGTGTGTTGAGTGGCTCTGCAAGACTTGCATTAGAGCCCATCAGAGAGTGAAGTTCACCAAAGACCACACGGTCAGACAGAAAGAGGAAGTATCTCCAGGTAATCCATCAGTTCCTCCCTTTTCTCCCCCTTTATCTCTCCCACTGTATTTTCTATTTTCTCTATTAATAACTTGATATACTTACAAGCATTAAATATACTCTTGTATATACAAAAGATGAGTATTTATAATTGGAATTTGAGTACCATGAGTTAGATATAGAACCCTGCCTTGCATTCACATTCCCAACCTTCCTGCTACTATAAATGTCTTAATTTGGTATGAATGTACAGCAAATGAAAAAAATTACCTTTAAATTTTATTTTCTCCTTGTTGAAAGTGAGAAGGAATGGATGCAAACATTTTATAACCCTTCTAGTGTTCATATATATATATATGAACTTTGTGGTATCTGCCTACTACATGGATAACCAAAGGAGCTCTTGCTTCTTTATGTGATGGTGTTTTCTGGGTTTTTAATATGATATGTACTATTATATGTAAAGTTTACTTAATACGTATGTTTCTTTCTTTCTTTCTTTTTCTCCTGTCATGGGGCGTGAACCCAGGGCCTGGGTACTGTCCCTGAGCTCTTGCTCAAGGTTAGCAGTCTATACCCCCTTTGAGCCACAGTTCCACTTTCCATTTTCTGGTGGTTAATTGGAGCTGAGTCTCATGGGGACTTCTTGAACTACAGTTGGCAGATCTCAGCTTCTTGAGTAGCTAGGATTACAGGCATGAACCACCAGCATCTGGCCATATATTTCTTAATATTGGCAAAACAAATGCGATGTAAAATTGGTCTTAAATTTTTTTTATTTTTATTTTTTGCCAGTCCTGGGGCTTGGACTCAGGGCCTGAGCACTGTCCCTGGCTTCTTTTTGCTCAAGGCTAGCACTCTGCCACTTGAGCCACAGCACCACTTCCAGCTTTTCTGTTTATGTGGTGCTGAGGAATTGAACCCAAGGCTTTTTGCATGCCAGGCAAGCATTCTACCGCTAGGCCACATTCCCAGGCCCTCATCTTAAAATTTTAAGTGTACATTTTGTTGGTGTTAATTTCATTCATAATGTTTCACACCTACCACCATTACTTTTTATGTTTGGCTTCATATTCCTCTCAGCATTTCGTGTATGTGTGTCTGTGTGTGTCTCTGTGTGTCTGTCTATCTCTGTCTGCTGGTCCTAGGTCTTGAACTCAGAGCGTGGGCACTGGCCCTGAGCGTGCTCAAGACTACACTCTATCACTTGAGCCATATCTCCACTTCCAACTTTTGGGTGGGTGGAAATGAGGGCCTCATGGATTTTCCTGCTCATAATCCTCATATCTCATGTTCAATAGCTAGGATTACTGGTATGAGCCATTAGTGCTTGCCATTTTTTGTTGTTGCTTGTTTTTGGAGAGGGGAGGAGGGAGATGATGGGCTCGACCTCAGGGCCCAGGTACTATCCATGAGCTTTTGTTGTGTTCAAGGCTAACATACTACAACTTGAGCCAGAGCTCCACTTCTGGCCTTTTTGGTAGTTTATTGGAGATAGGAGTCTCACAACCCTTCCTGCCCAGGCTGGCTTTGAACCTCGGTCTCTTGATCTCAGCCTCCTGATAAGCTAAGATATAGTCTTGGGCCACTGATACCCAGCTCATTACTTTACTTTTAATTAATGTTGTATTTACTAATATTTATTAGAGTCAACCAGTATATTTATGCCTAGGAATATTGTTAAATATTAAAAATGAAAATGTGAGTAAAACATTTTTTTTGTATTCTGAAAAAGTTAATAATATAATGAAGTCTGGAAGTAAATAGGTAATTATAATTTGACCTAGGAAGTTCCGTTTGAATACATGAAAGAGGAGCACTAGCCTAAGGTTTGGGGATTTCGGTTGAAGCCAAAATAAGGCCAGTTGAAAGAGCTACAGCTAAGGAAGATTTGCTGGTAGCCTCTGGACTGGTTTTGAGTACAGAGAAGAACTGGACATATGTAGAGTTGGGGTTTGCCTAAACAGGTTTTAGAGAAATTCACTAGCATATAAGATGCATGTAATGGTGCATGTTTAAGTCTTTTGGCATTTTAACTGAATGGGATGTAGAGAGCAATTGGTTGGTAGGATGCCAAAAGTATTAGTTAATAGGAACTAGAGATACTGGTGTGGTTTTAAGAGTCATGAACAAGAATTGAAAGTAGAAGCTTCTAGAGTGGGATGTTGTACTTGTTATATAAACAGAGCAGTTATGGACAATGGAAGTTCTAGGGTGTGGAGTATGTATCTAAAATGAAGTATAGTAATTCATTGAACTCCTGAGTCTTCCAGTATGATAAAACTTAGGAGAAGCAGGAAAGCAACAATGAATCCAGATCCAAATTCTTCAATATATAAAGGTAGTCTAAAAGTAGATAACATTTCCTGTTTATATAAAGAGATACTATAAATGGTTATTCCTGGACAGCAGGCACGAACTAGGTAGTCCAGAACAAACCAAAGATACATGTCCAAAGTCCAGATGGCAGGAACATCATCAAGGACGCAGGGGGTGCTGGGAATATGGCCTAGTGGCAAGAGTGCTTGCCTCCTACACATGAAGCTCTCGGTTCGATTCCCCAGCACCACATATATAGAAAACGGCCAGATGGGGCGCTGTGGCTCAGGTGGCAGAGTGCTAGCCTTGAGCGGGAAGAAGCCAGGAACAGTGCTCAGGCCCTGAGTCCAAGGCCCAGGACTGGCCAAAAAAAAAAAAAAAAAAAAAAAAAAAGAAAAGAAAAGAAAAGAAGGGTGCAGGGAGCTGTGAAGATACTCAGATTATTAACAGGGATCCATTTTTGCATCGCTGGGCTTCTATACTTAGTCTTACCTACATTTAAACTTTGCCTTTTATCACTTGACATATATAAAAGAGGAACAATTTAAAGAAGGAAAGGGTTTTTTTTTTGGCTGATTAGGAGGTAGGTTTCAGTCCAAGAACCTGGTTAGGCAGAACATAGTAGCAAAGGTGGAAGGGCAAAGTTCCTCTCCTCTGGTAGCCGCGTAGCAGATAGAAACAAGAGAAAGGAGAAGGAACAAGATATCTTTGAAAGGCATGCCCCAGAGACCTACTTGCTCCAACCTGGCCTGACTCCTAGTAGTCCATTGAGCTGTAATGAATGAATCCCATTGATCCAGCAAGCGTATTCTTGATCAGTAGATGCCTTATTTTGAAGTTATAGCAGTTGCCAATTTTATTGTTATTCTTTTTTCATTCTGAATTTTAGGCACTTTTCCCTTTTCCATTCTGAATTGGTTAGGTGATAGGTTCTGATTTATATTTTTTATGCTTTTTAATTCATTAAGCTTACATTTCTCTTAGGTTACCTTAGTTTTATTTTATTTTAAAGTTGTTATTAACTTAGTTGTGACACATACTTCTTTTCCTTTTCTAACTTAGAGTAAGTGTTTAAAGATGGAATTATGATTTCTTTGTTACTGTTGTTTTGAAAATATTCTGCATTTATGAGCAAGTTAATAGAGACAATTTTTTTCTTTTTGCTTTTCTACTTTGATAGTTTTGTAAAGGATCCTGATATATATTAAATACTAAGAATAATTTGCTGACTGGTTTGATTCAGGAGGTCAGAGAATGAATTTACCACTGCTTGAGCTTTGTTAATTTTTACCTTAAACTTTATAGTTTGTATTATGATCCAAAAATATGAATGTTAACTATATTTGTTGCTGGTATTTATATGAAGATTAAAAACCATCTGAAAAAAATTTAGATAAATCAAAGACTTAAAAGGAAACTATAAAAGTAGACCTATGAGGACGAAAAAAGTAAACATTTTATAAGTAGGAAAGACCCTTTCTTGAACTATTTCTCAGAAGTTAAAGCCATAAAATACTATTTGGAAAACATGTACTAAATCATTCCAACTTGGAAAAATATTCCTAGAAACCTGGCAACTTGGCAAATGTGTATACAAGTCATTAAGACAGGATTGGACAAAAAGATTGGACAGAAAAATGACAGAGGTTGTGAAAGCAGATAATTCTTAAAAGGAATACAAATGTCTGATGCTAGAAGCATCTTCCAGTTTGAGTTGTTAATGTACCTTAAACAGTGAAGTCTGTTTCTAGGTTTCGTGTGCGTGTATATGCATGTATGTGTCTTTGCCTATAGGGTTTTTAGAATATTACTTAGTTTGTTTCTCTATGACCTAATAACTTTGCCACTAGATATTTGTCTCATTAAAAAAGCATAGGCCAGCTGCCAAGTGGCTCACGTTAAAGGGAAAAGTCCTGATGAGACTCTTATTTCCACATAACCACTCAAAAACTGGAAGTGTCACTGTGGCTCAAAGTAGTAGAGTGCTAGCCCTGAGCAAAAGACCTCAGGGACAGCATCCAGGCCCTGTGTTCAAGCCCCATGACCAAAAATAAAAATAAAAAAGCATTGTTTACTAGTAGATGCTTTGCTTATTTGATGGCCCATTATATACCTTAAGAATGATCAGGAGGCTGAGGTTAGAAGATAACTTCTTGCAGGCTATTCTAGCTATATACTGAGACTGTCTCTGAAAAATTGAATAAATAAGAATGAGATAGATGAATGTGTTAACAGACAGGTATCTAAGTAGAGTTAAATAAGAAAAGCATCATACCAAAGAATGTGCAGTGCCATTTTGTATTTCACAAAACAGAACACTGTACTGTATATACTACATGTACACAGTGACAACCAGAGGAACACATACTAGGTTATTAGGATAGTTATCTCTGAAAATGGAATTATTTCTGAAATGTTTGGATTTTACTTTTAAGTTTTCATGAAATTATTGGTACTTACTATACAATCAGTCATTATAGTTTATATCCTTATTTGTCTAGTAAACATCATAAGCATTTCTCAGTTTTATCCTGTACTGGGGAACCTAGTGACAAGTCACATAGGTAACTATTGTTTAAAAGTGAACACAAATATTATTTCTATCCTGTTAGAATTTTTATGAAAACAGGAAAAATGAGTAAACTACCACCCTTACACATTTTTATTAGCTATTTTTAAATTTTTTCTTTTCACATTTATGATAGGAAATATCTAGTTCATTTGTACCTTACCAGGACTATCTTCACAAGACATTAATTCCATTAAAGATCTTTCAACTATATTCTTTGAATGAATTTGAATTTTTATACCTTAGAAATAAAAAATCTGTTATCTTTTTTAATGAAATGCTGAAAATATAATACTTAATGGTAGTTAACAATATAGATGAAACGTTGTAGTTCTTTTATTCTTTTACATCAGTGAATTCAACAAATAATTATTTATTATACAGTTACATTTTCTTCTTTTTGCCTCCCATTGTTTCTGCAGAGGCAGTTGGTGTAACCAGTCAGCGACCAGTGTTTTGTCCTTATCATAAAAAGGAGCAGTTGAAGCTTTACTGTGAGACATGTGACAAACTGACCTGTCGGGACTGTCAGCTGCTAGAACACAAGGAGCACAGGTCTCAGCATCTTTCTTTTGACCAAAGCATGCTTGACATCTGACCTCCACAGGCCTTTTACTTAGCAAATGGTGATAGAGATAATAGGATCTATATTAATTAATAGATATTATATGCATATTAATATATAATATATACTGGTATATATTATATACACATATATATTATTACTTGGAATGATCTATGTTCCCAGTCATGGCAGACCAGATAATTGGGCCAATCATAGCAACAAGAGTGGAGTGGACAAAAGTCCAGAAATCATATGTAAGGAATTTTAGAGCTAATATCAAATTAGGATTGGAATGGGACCAGAATATGAAAGGGACTCCTCCCTTAAGGCATTCCCTAAGAATCTACTTCAGGTATTAAAAGACCAAACCCAAGGCCGCTGAACATGCACTCTACATACCAGCCCCAAAATTTATATCTTTTAAATGAATATGTCAGTTACTTGAAGGATTTTTTTTTTTTGGCCAGTCCTGGGCCTTGGACTCAGGGCCTGAGCACTGTCCCTGGCTTCTTCCCGCTCAAGGCTAGCACTCTGCCACTTGAGCCACAGCGCCACTTCTGGCCGTTTTCTGTATATGTGGTGCTGGGGAATCGAACCTAGGGCCTCGTGTATCGGAGGCAGGCACTCTTGCCACTAGGCTATATCCCCAGCCCCTACTTGAAGGATTTTAAGTGAAATGGAAAAATTGTTAGAAAATACAGGTTTCCTGAAGCTAATGTAAAGTAAAATAGACATAGTCCTATAATGTAAATCCATACTTTAAAACTCATGTAAAAAACTGTGTAGCCTCATGACTTCACTAATGGATATATAAAATATTATGAAAATAACACTGAACTAACAGTGAGAAAATGAGTTATCTTTAACTTGTTTTATGAAGCCAGTCATAATCTTCATACCAAAAACCAAGAGAGAATCGAAGTAGAAAATTACAACCTAGTTCCGTCCTTGAAAGGCTGTATAAATTCTAAGAAATGAGAAACCAAGTCCAAAGTTACTGTCATGTTGAACCACCACCACCAAATGGGCCTTATGTTGAGAATGCAGAGTTCATTTACTATTTCAATGCTGGTGGGAGGGGCGGGGGGAGAGGCCTCAGCAAGGCCAGCCCACTATCTTGTGACTACTGCCTAGGGCAGGGTCTTGCCTGTTTCCCTGAAGTAGGGGAGAAATGGCTACCAGTAAGACAATCCTGGACAACAGGCTTTTGAGTCCTGCTGCTCATTCTCTTGAATGGTCTTTACTTTCTCTTTGTTAAATAAACTCTTTGTTGCCTTAGAATAATTGCATTCATTGTTCCATGTATCAGTCATGCATATTCAAAATAATACATTTTGGTGGCTCATGCTTATAATCCTAGTTAGTCAGGAGGCTGAGATCTGAGGATCACTGTTTGATGCCAGCCTGGGCAAGAAAGTATGAGAGGCACTTCTCTTCAATTAGCCACCAAAAAAACACAGTAGAGCTGTGGCTCAAAGTGATAGAGACACTAGCCTTGAGCACAAAAACTCAGGACCAGGACCCAGGCCCTGAGTTCAAGCCCCATGACTAGCAAAATAATAACAATAATAATAATGTCTTATTAAAGATTACATGACACTGTCAATAGAGGCAAAGAAACATTCACCAGAAATTAAATACACAATCCTAATGAATGAGAAACCAGAGGAAATTTCCTAAGCCTAATGAAGATTATAAAAAGAACTTGAGAACATCATAACTAGTAATGTAATATGGAGTTTTTACATTGATCTTTGGAGCAACATAAGAATGACCATTTTAATTGTTTCTTTTATACTATCTTAAATGGAAGTACTGGACCATATAATTAATGTATTTACTAAGATATCAAAGCAAAAATCAAATGTTGAGTTGTCTAAGGCCATATTAACAGTGTAATTTGGTTATGTACAAAAGAAATCCAATAGAATTGTCTTTTTTTTAAATTGGCAGATGTATTTATAGTGCTCATTTGCACTTGTACATTTACAATCACATTTATAAAATGTATTAATTTAGGGGCTGGGAATATGGCCTAGTGGCAAGAGTGCTTGCCACAGATACATGAATCCCTGGGTTCATTTCCCTAGCACCACATATACAGAAAATGGCCAGAAGTGGCGCTGTGGCTCAAGTGGTAGAGTGTTAGCCTTGAGCAAAAAGAAGCCAGGGACCATGCTCAGGCCCTGAGTCCAGTCCCCAGCACTGGCCAAAAAAAAAAAAGTATTAATTTAGAAATGGTGTTACTTGTTTTATGGAAAAACTCAAAGCTCTTCATAAGGTCTTGGACATTATTGCCTGTCATGTTTAGGGCTTCTCCTGTGCCATCTTACATAGCTTGCCAGATTGCCTTCACTTCCAAGTCAGTGCATTTTGTAAGTACTGTACAATCTGAGGGTAGTATTACCTAAAGCAGGAATTTTGACTCTTCCACAAGCTCCCATTTATCTAAAGCCATATGTTTGTGGTTTGTAGGACATGGTTATCTATTGCTTAAAATTGACTTTAAAATTTACTAATTATGAAATTACAAATACTTAATAAAATAAAGCTAATATATCTTCAATTATTTTTTGACAGGTCTGTCAAGTTAAGCTATCTAAGCCTCTAAAACTATGAGTAAACCTAAACTTAGGAAATAATTTCAAGAGTGTCCATTATTATTCCTAAAGGAATAATTTGTGAGAGAGAAAAGTCTGCCTACTATGACATATATTATATATAGTATATATGTATTATATAGTTCATTATACTTATATTATTACATAAGTAATTCTTAAAGATTATTTTATGGTTCTGTTGTCTTAATCATTTTTCTTACCCTTGTTTTTATATAGATATTTGTGTAAAATAATTTGCTTATTTGCTTTCTTCAGATATCAGTTTATAGAAGAAGCTTTTCAGAATCAGAAAGTGATAATAGATACACTGATCACCAAACTGATGGAAAAAACAAAGTACATTAAATATACAGGAAATCAGATCCAAAGCAGGTAAATGTACATTTATGCTATTAATATAAATGTATTTACTTTCAGAACAGAGTATTTTTCTTGACTCTTCATTAAGTATGTAGTAATCAGATGTCTCTAACAATACATGGTAGTAAGACTTTTTTTTTTTAGAAACTTTTGTGTTGAAAAGCATGTTTTTAGCCTTGAAATTTAAAAACTAAAGTGACAGTGAACTACAGTAATGATTCATTTATCTGCTAAGTTTTTATAATGATCTGGTGTTCTCTAATTTTAAAGGAACATCAAGGTTTAAAGACAAAATGAACCATTTTTTGTCAGTGTGGTAGAATATTTTAACACTTCATCATATGCTAATTGCTTTTAAGGTTTCCTCAAATTTCAAATGTTTGCCCTGGGCTACCAGGAAAGAAGTGGAATGTTTAGAACACTAGAGATCGGAATTGCCACACTATTTCGCATACCTGTTATTCTTTATGTGATAGAAGGCATAAACAGTTGGTAGTTACTACTTGCTATGCCTTTTCCCCCAAAAAAAGAAAAGCAACTGTCCCCAAACTCACATTTCAGAATTCAGCAATGGAGGAAAGTTGTCTAAAGCTCATTTTTTTAGTCCTTCAGGGTGCGCGCGCACACACACACACACGCACACACACACACACACACGCACACACACACACAATGGTACATCCTTTTTCTTTGTTGTTTTGCATACAAAAATAACATGCCCCTGCCTAAGTAGGTCAAGAAATGTCTAGCAGAAATAACCTAAAAAGGAGATGTGGAAGGAACTATAAGTTAGGTTCACTGGGAAAATTGTGTCCATCCTAGTGGTGCACTTGAGAATATTTCAGGAAATTCTCTAAATTGACTTCCTTAAAAGAGATTGTTAAATAGGAATTAACCTTCTATTGCTATCCCAGTACTGTGATTTTTACATAAGTGTCATACAGCTTAACTTGAGTGGTTACTTTTTAGTTTTTAACTAGCTTGTTAACATTCTTGTTTTTAAAAAATACTCTTTCATGTAATACCTAGAATTAACCAAATATTATTTCCTTTACCATATTCCAACCAGAATAATGTGATTTTTCAAACAGATAATAAATGGGCTTTAAAATTTTTGATTCTGAGCAATTGAAACCTTGTGGTAAACATTTGTTAAACAGGTGAGAGATAATTGCAGTCATTTCTCCCATCTAGTGGCAAAAAAGTAGAAATTATAATTTGAAAACAAAGATGTATACACTTAATGAAAGAAACTCTCTTGACTCTACCACTATGGTATAGGCCGTGGTTCAAGGTGTGTGTTTGTTTTTTAAAAAACATACAGATAGATATTCTTTCCCGTATGATTTTTTGGAAAGATGGCTTATGTATTGGGTTGCCTTCGTACCTTCATAGAAAAATATGTTCACACAAGAAATGTATCCAATGCCTAACGTATGAAACTGTAACCTCTCTGTACATCAGTTTGATAATAAAAATTTGAAAAAAAAGAAAAATATGTTCACCTTGTAAGTTATTTGTTATTTCTAGACACTGCATATATTCTGTCGTGTTTTTCCTTTGGCCAATACCCCCACTCCAAAGATCATTGTAGCTTATGTGGTAATTCTCACAATTAGATGGTGTAGGTTCTTCAGACTTGTTTATTTGCTTTTTTGTGTAGTTTATGCAATTGGGTTTCTGAACTGTGATAAAAATTTAAAGAACCTATTCATCAGATGCTAATTGCTTCTTTTTGAGGGTGGAAAAGAGCACTAGAAATGGAAACAACAGCCCTATTTGGGCAAGCTCTCTATCTCTGAGTAATAGCTGAGCCCTCTATCTCTGAGTAATAGCTGAGCCCACTTGTATTTCTTTGTAGCCTACCTGTTTATAGTAAGATTAAAAGTACTGTGCTGAGAAATGTTGCTTCTAAATCATGTTCATGTATACAGATATTTGCAAACAAGCACTGCTTTTTCCTTTATTCATCCATTCTACCATCATGAAGATTTAAATGAATTTTTAAGAGATTGGATATTTGTTAATTCTTCCTAGTTTTCTTAAACCTGTATTAGTACAGGAATCAGATAATGATCTTACCCAATTTCCAACAGAGAATGAAATCTCTACTGTTCATAAATTTTAGAAAGTAGCCATGGAAGAAGCAGCAGGAGAAATAAGGCTTTTTGTTTAATCTCATAACATTGTGCACATGCCCTATTGTCCTTTCCTACTTTTATAAAACATTCAAGCATGGAGCTTTATGCTTTTTCTGATTCATTTCATCACCATGAAATGGAATTCCCAATTTTCTCTAATCAAAGAAAGAGAGCTTGTTTGATAAAACATAGTTGTGTTGCTGCTTATTTCAAGGTAAATGTGTTATTAAATGAAACACACCACTACTTACTGTCTTTGTTGTTCTACTTAGTTTTAATGAAAACTTTAGTAGTTCAGATGCTATAAGATCACATTTACACTTTCCTCATTTATAAATCTTAGTTTTGGTCTACTGTCCCCACCCAATCCTTTAAAGCAAATTATTAATTTTCCTGAGTGTCATCATAATCTTCTCAAACCATATTTTCTTAAAATGTGTTCAGAGTCTTCCAACATTATTTATTTGATTTTAGGACTAAGTTGAATGGCTGTGTCTTTGAGAAGAATTATTTCTCCTGTCTTGTCTTCAAGATAGTCAGTTTAAATAGAAGAATTCAGAAACAAAGCTTTTTAGGGCTAAAAACATTTTGATCTAATTTTGACAAAATGTCAAGTTAAAACAGTGTTTTACAAATCTGTATTAAAGTTTAGATGTTTTCCCCCTTTCACTTAATTTTCAGAATAATTGAAGTAAATCAAAATCAAAAGCAGGTGGAACAGGATATTAAAGTTGCTATCTTCACACTGATGGTAGAAATAAATAAAAAAGGAAAAGCTCTGCTACATCAGCTAGAGGTAAGTTACTGCCAGGGTCCACTAGGTTGCAGTGATTTAAGATTGTGTTTTCTAATGTGTTGGTGCATTTGAAGTCATACTTCTTTCCCTATCATTGTTTCCATTTAGGATTTAAAATACATCTCTGTTCTCTATTTTTTTTTGGCCAGGTCCTACATTATTATAAATCATTTATAGCTTTATAATGTACTAGGAATGTTTTTCCCTTGTATGCCTTCTAGCACAAAATATATAGCCTTGCTCATGGGGAAAGCAATGTGACTGTTGAAGAGATGACTTATTTTAGACACTCGTTGAAGTGATATTTTTATATTGCCAAAGGGGTCAAGTTCAGCAAAACTTTCTAGAAAAATTGACTGATAGTTACATGTAGTCTTAATAGATACAGTCATGCAACAACAAGCTATATGTATGCAACAGTGGATTCATTTTGTCCCCTAGTAACTTGATAACCAACTTAGTTTGTGTCAGTATGTGTCAGTCAGTACTCAATGATGTTTTGCTCAGGGATGAAAGTGCCTAATGACACATTTCTAATAATACATTCCCATTGTTAAGCCATGTATGAGTGCATATTTAATCTTTTGAGCAATGAGGTAAAATTGTACAACTCCTATTCTAAAATTTTTACAGTCTTAATTGTGAAAGCAGCATTTCAAGAGATGTTAGGGACGTGTCTTCTGACTTTTCTTAAAACTCATAAAGGTGACTATCCAAAATCATTGTTGGACTTCAAGTAGTATGAGGTTACAGCTTTGTACATGGTGCACATTAGCTTATAAATATTCTCTGAGTATGTTGATGCAGGGGGAATTTAATCAAGAAGTAGTTTAAAATGAGAAGAGAATAAAGGAATCCTAGTAGTTGCAGAATTGAGGGAAAATAAGACATCTTTATTTCATAATTGACCAAATTATAAGGACTTTCTTAGAAAGTTATTCCCATGACTTATTTAGCTATATAGGAAATAAAGATTAAGAATAATCTATGGGGCTGGGGATATAGCCTAGTGGCAAGAGTGCCTGCTTCGGATACACGAGGCCCTAGGTTCGATTCCCCAGCACCACATATACAGAAAACGGCCAGAAGCGGCGCTGTGGCTCAAGTGGCAGAGTGCTAGCCTTGAGTGGGAAGAAGCCAGGGACAGTGCTCAGGCCCTGAGTCCAAGGCCCAGGACTGGCCAAAAAAAAAAAAAAAGAATAATCTATAAAAAATACTTTGAACAGAAGGAATGAGACCCCGTTTATAGTATCTGTTATTAAAGTTCTGCAGGATTTTTGTATTCTGTTTGCAAGAAGAGACACGAAAAGAAGAATTTGAAGGTTTCAAGGCTCTTAACAGATGTCACTTTGGTTTGCTTCCATAGAGATTAGTAATCCATACACTACTTTCCAAACATTATATCAAAATCACTTGAAGAACTCTAAAAACAGATAAATAAACCAGTAAAATTTATGAAGATAGACTTGGCTATCAGTATTATTTTTACTTTGACTATAATTTTCAGTGTACATATATAATGTGCCTCTATTTTTTCTATCTATCTTGATTCAAATTTTTCTTTTTTTTTTTTTTTTTTGTTTTTTTGTTTTTTTGTTTTGGCTAGTCCTGGGGACTCAGGGCCTGAGCACTGTCCCTGGCTTCTTCTTGCTCAAGTCTAGCACTCTGCCACTTGAGCCACAGCGCCACTTCTGGCCGTTTTCTGTATATGTAGTGCTGGGGAATCGAACCCAGGGCCTCATGTATACGAGGCAAGCTCTCTTGCCACTAGGCCATATCCCCAGCCCTCAAATTTTTCTTTTAGGGCAAATATTTAAGGCAAAAATATAACCAGCTTTATTTATTTGTCAGTCCTGGGGCTTGAACTCAGGGCCTGAGTGAGCACTGTCCCTGAGCTTCTTTTTGCTCAAGGCTACCACTCTACCACTTCAGCCACAGCACCACTTCTCGCCTTTTCTGTTTATTTGGTACTAAGGAATCAAACCCAGGGCTTCATGCATGGTAGGCAAGCACTCTACAAGTAAGCTGCATTCCCAGCCCTATAACCAATTTTTTTTGCTAAGGCTCAAAAAGTTGTTACCTCAGAGAAGAAAAACTATAGTTTCTGTTTACAACAGATTTTTATTTCCACTACAGTTTTTCCTAAGAAACATTTATGTCTCACAAATATCAGGAATGGCATAATTGGTAAATTACCTTCCCTCTAAACTTAGATTGACAAAAACATTCATTGACTGTTTTTAGTCCCTTAAATGGCTAATAGAATTTAATTCATATGCATTTTCCTAATTTGGAACTGAATAGTATACATATCTAGGTTCATTCTTTAATGAAAAGTTAAATCCATTTTGGAATACAACCCTTATATTTATTTCTATTAAACATTTTAAATTTGGCTGAGCTGGTAGAAAGCCCTATTCCTTTTCCCTTTCTTTGTCAGGTCAAGAATAAACTTGTTGAGTAGCAACCTTTAAAATAACCCAGATGGACTCCAGTTTTCATTGCCCTATTTGGCACATCCATTTTATCTGTGAATAGTAAATTTAATATTTATTATAAAGAATCCATACTTTTGTCCATTTTCTGTGTAGCAAGATACATTAACAGACCCTAATGTCCATAATGTGTAAAACCAAAACCAAGGGCTGAAAATGTGTGGAGAGTAGACTTTTTGTTATACAGAAAGCAAACCTTCACACTAAAGGAAAAAACATTTCAGGGTTTTTTTTGTTGGTTGGTTGGTCAGTTGCAGGGCTTAAACTCAGGGCCCGGGCACTCACAGGGCGTGGGCACTGTCCCTTGAGCGCTTTTGCTCAAGGCTAGCACTCTTAACGCTTTGAGCCACATGCCACTTCCCAATTTTGAGTGATTAATTGGAAATAAGAGTCTCCCGGAGACTTTTCTGCCTGGGCTGGCTTTGACCCTTGATCATCAGATCTCAGCCTCCTGAATAACTAAGATAGCTACGATTTTTTAGAAGCATGAGTCACCAATGCCCATCATCTCTGCCTGCTATTATTTGAGCTCATAGTCTGTGTGGTTGCCAATTCAGTGACCTGAAAATGACCGGTGAATGTCATGCACACAGATTAAAACTATTTTCTTCTTTTTAGAGCCTTGCAAAGGACCATCGCATGAAACTTATGCAGCAACAACAGGAAGTGGCTGGACTTTCTAAGCAGTTGGAACATGTCATGCATTTTTCTAAATGGGCAGTTTCCAGTGGCAGCAGTACAGCATTACTTTACAGCAAGAGACTGGTAAGATGAAGTATGGTGCTTAGGTTCTATAATGGACTCGCTAGAATAGCAGAGTCATTGGGTTGCTTAAAAATTAAGAAATGGGCAGGCCATAGTGGTGCATGCCTCTAGTCTTAACAACACAAGAAGGCTTTGGGAGGAGTAGCACTTGAGTTCAGGAATTCAAGACCAGCAAGGATAACATATTAAGTAAGTAACCCTGTCTCACAAAAAGAAAACAAAACAAAAAACCCACATGTAGCTATTTGTTGGTTTTTGTTTAAGTGTTGTTTTTATCTATTCCAAATTTTAATTGATCAAAATTTATTTTTCGGGGAGGGGCAATCAGGGGGCCTCTAGGCCTGGGCACTGTCCCTGAGCATTTCAGCTGAAGGCTAACACACTATCATTTGAGCCATAGTGGCCACTTCGGTTTTCTGGTGGTTAATTGGAGATAAGAGTCTCACGGACTTGCCTACCCAGGGCTGGCTTTGAACCACCATCCTCAGATCTCAGCTTCCTGAGTAGCACCCAGCAATCAAAATATTTTGTTTTTTAAAAATACCATGGTTTAAATGTACCTTCAGTTTTGACCTGCTACTCTCCTGTTTGTACATCACATCAGTTGAACTTAATAATAAGTAATAGCAAAATAGTTACTGATTACCTATAGTGTGACTGGGTGTAATTCTAAACATTTGTCATGTTACTTAATTTTTTTTTTTTTTGCCAGTCCTGGGGCTTGAACTCAAGGCCTGAGCTCTGTCTCTGAGCCTCTCTGTGCTTAAGGCTAACACTCTACCACTTTTGAACTACAGAGCCTTCTGTGTATGTGGTACGAAGGAATCGAACCCAGGGCTTCATGCATGCTAGGCAAAAACTCTACTGCTAAGCCACATTTCCAGATCCATGAAACAAATCTTGGAAATGAAAAGTTCATTAAATCTAATTAAAAAAATAAAAACTCAGTGAAAGCCTTACAAGTGGCCAGATCAAGCAGAATTAAAATAAATAAATAAAGCTTGAGTACTGTGTTAGTTAATTACTGTTTCACACTAATAAAGAAAAGTAAGAAATTATCAATACAACATTTGAGACTTTTGGAGTTGGTTGCAGAGATGAAAACAAATTTTTACTGTATGCAAGAGCACTGAGGTATAGGACTAAAGACCTGGAAAATATATTCAGAAATTTTCCTAACTTTTTGGGACATAGGCATTTGAGTATAGGGGATATTTAGAACCACAAGCAGTCATGACTAGAAAAGTACCTCCCTGCATCAAACTACAGTGCCAAGTCATATATAAAACAAACCTATTATAGTCCCAATACATTTCTTTAAAGAAAATAAAATCTGCAAGGACATGGAATGATATATTTTAAACTCTTAAAAGAAGAAAACTACCAACCTATATTGCTGTATTCAACAAAGTTATTTTCCAAAGTTGAATGGAAAGCTAAGAGCCTTCTAAGATAAACTAACAAAATTTTTAACCACTGAGCCAGCATTGCAGAGATATTTAAAGAAATCCTACACAGAGAAGAGGAAGATAAATAAAACCATGAGAGTACAAAAAGGAATAAATACTACTATAAGGAAATGTGAGAGAAAAAGAGTCAAACATTAGAAAAATAACCAAATGCAGAAATAATGATACCAATGAATAGTAATTTTGACTGTAAATGGGTTTAATTCTCCAACCAAAGACAAATTGTGGCTGGATTAAAAAAAGAAAAACACCCTAAACATTAAAAGAATAAAAGAAAATGAAACAACTTGGCATTGGTTGCTCACACCTATAATCCTAGATACAAAGGAGGCTGAAATCTGAGAATCATAGTTCAAAGTCACATGGACTCTTTATACTTAACTAACCCCCAAATGTTGGAAGTGAAGATATTGGCTCAAATGGTAGAGTACCAGCCTTAACAAAAAAAAAGCTAAGACCCTGAGTTCAAGCACCAGTGCTAGCACCAAAGGAAAAAAAAAAAAGAAAAATAAGCTGATTAAACAGTGGCAAATGATATTCCAAACTTTCTCTAAGAAAGTCAAGCAGCAGAATCTATAATCATATTGAATACTCTGTACTTAAAGCCACAATTAGTGAGGAGATACAAAAAACAGTTAACCACATATTAATTGTAGGAACAATCCTTCTAAAGGCCTAAAGATTGTGTGTTTCTGTGGCTATACTTTATGGACATCAAGTGATAGATAGGCTCCAATACAATAATACTGGGTAACTTAATAAATACCAAACTCTAACTAATATGCCTAGGTCATCTAGACAGATTACCCAGGAAGACACTTTACAGCTAAACATACTATAGATCTAGTGGAGTCTTCTATCCAGCTCATGGAATTTTTCTCCAAAATAGATTGTATTTTAGGCCACAAAGCAAGTCTTATCAATGCAGTAATAACTATAGTCATCTCTTATATTTTATCAAGAGTGCAATGGAATAAATTTACCAGAATCAACACCAAGAAAAAGTTACAAACATGTTGAGATTGGAAAGTAGACTTTTGAATGATCAATGGGTCATTCAAAAGAAGAGATCAGAGATAATTTAAATATTTCTAGAATCCAGTGCGATTAGAAACACATATCACAATCTATGCGATCCACAAAAGCCGTTTGTTTTTGTTTTGGTGCCAATACTGGGGCTTGATCTCAAGACCTCATACTTTTTTGTTCAAGGCCAGAGCTCTGGCACTTTAGCCATGCCTCTAATTCTGACTTTTTGATGGTTATTGAAGATGTGTCTCACAGATTTGTCTGTTCTGATTTGCTTTGAACCTTGATCCTAAGATCTCAGCCACTTGAGGTTTATTGCTTGAGATCCTACATTAAAAAAAACAAAACTCAAAAGAAAAGCCAGATATGATTCTGCACAACTGTAACATACAAGAGACAGAGGAGAAGGATCTTGAGTTCCAGGCCACTGTGGAACGTACTGCAAGATTCTGTTTCAAAGAGCCATTAAATGGAAAAATAAATAAATACGTCTCAACTAGTGGCTGTGTCTGAATGTCTTAAAAATACAAAATCAAGCCAACTGTTAGAAGGAAATAGCTGAAATTAATTACAACTAAAATGCTATGAATAGTCAATGAAACAAGGAATTAATTATTTGAAAAGGTAAGCTGGAGGCCTATGTGGGTCAAGTGGTAGAACATCAGCAGTGAACAGCATGCAGAGTTCGAAGCCCTGAGTCCAAATTCCAGAACTTGTAAAAAATAAAATAAAATATTAGCAGACCCTTATCTAGGCTAATAAGAGAACAAATTGGTAAAATTAGAAATGCAAATGGGGATGTTATAACACATTACTGAGATCTGAAACATGGATAAGGAATTTTTGAACTAATAAATTAGAAAATCTAGATTAAATAAATTTAACATTTTATGCTCTACCAAATCTAAAAAGATCCACAGAAACAAGAAAATTTGACACTGGTAGCTCAAACTAGTCATCCTACCTACTCAAAAGACTGACTGGAGAATTATGGTTTGAAGGCTACCAAGGCAGAAATGTGCAAGAGGCTCCATCTTTAAGCACTCTTGCCACTAGGCCATATTCCCAGCCCATCCATCTTCAAAACAAGTAACAACAGAAAGCTAGACTGCAGATGTGGCTTAAGTTGCAGAGTGCCAGTTTTGAGTAAGAAAGCCAAGCAAATGTGGAGCCCCTAGTTTAAATCCCATTCCAGCCTCCTTCACACACACACACACACACACACACACAGAGAGAGAGAGAGAGAGAGAGAGAGAGAGAGAGAGAGAGAGAGAGAATGAAGTTGAAATTAATAAAGCTAGAAGCCTGGAACCAGATTCACTGCTAAATTTACAAGGCTTAAATAGAGGTAACTTCTCAAACTGTTGCATAAGATAGAAAAAGAAGGACCACTTCCAAGCTCTCCTCCTCTTCCTCCTCCTCCTCCCCCTCCCCCCCTTTCCCTACCCCTTCCCCTTCTACTCTTCCTCCTCCTTTTCTGTGCCATTCATGAGGGTTGAACTCGAGGTCTGGGTTTTGGCCCTGAGCTTTTTGCACAAAGAAGGAGAGTTGTTCTTTTTCTGACAAATCCGTCATTCTTAATGCCTATTAACCTGCAAAAAGCTGAAAGTGGAAGTATGGCTCAAGTGGTAGAGCGCCATTGTGAGCAAAAAAAAGTCCATCAAGATTGCAAGGCCAGTAGTGTGACACACACAAAACAACCCTTAAATGAGTTCCCTTTTAGATAGGTAGATTTGGGATGCCTATCAGGTGTAGATCCTGAGTAAGCAATTTAGAAATGGGAGTTCAGAGAAGTTTAAAAGCATTTGAACCATGAGACTAGATGAGATTGCTGAAAATAGAGGAGTCTGGAAGAAAAATTAGAAATGCTTAGCCTTGAGGCATCCGTGCTTATGGAGGTACTGAAGAGGAGAAAGCACCCACAGTGGAGACAGGTTATACAATGCAGCAAGGGGAATGGGAACCCAAGCCTTTATTTTTTATTATTTTTTTTTTTAGCTCAAGGGGAGAGTTCAAAAATAATTTTGACTTTGGAACCTATATGTATTCCTCCAGCTTAGTGAAATTAGGAAGAAATTATACCATTATAGTTTACCTGCCCCATGGGAGCAGGTGGAGCCCCAGAAAGCCTGTGTATAATGGTTTTAGGCAAGAATGAATGGTAGACTCTGTGTGTGTGTGTGTGTGTGTGTGTGTGTGTGTGTGTGTGTGTGTGTGTGTGTGAGTCTTTTGAAGATTCTGTTACATTTATATACAGGGCAGTTGATAGAAGCTCAGGACAGTGGGTTTGGGGGTTTGTTTGTTTGTTCTTTTGTTTTTGCCGACTGGGGCTCAAACTCGGGGTCCAGGCTCTGTCCCTGAGCCTCTTTGTGCTCAAGTATCTACCACTTGAGCCACAGCATCATTTCTGGCTGTTAAGAATAGTTTATTGGAGACAAGAATCTCACAGACTTTCTTGCCCAGGCTGGCTTCAAACTGTGATCCTCAGATCTCAGCCTCCTGAGTAGCTAGGATTACAAGTGTGAGTCACCAGTGCCTGGCTAGTGGTTTTGTTTTTAGCTGGAAGAAGTTAAAGCTGGTGATGGCTATCCCCCCCCCCCCCACCAAAAAAAGGGGAAAATTTGGTGTTGGAGGAGGGGGAGTACTCAAGCTGATGGGAATTTGAAGATGAATCACAAGAAGGTTCCTGCTCCTTTTTTCTCAATGAAATACTAAGCAAGCTGAGTATAAGAATGGGTTTGGGGAGGATGCCAAAAATTTCACAAGAAAAAGGAAGTTAGGTAATAGTGACTCAGGAGAAAGTAGAAAAGTGAATGAACCAACAGAATGTCATATGATAGCCTTAAGAGTGTGCCTTAAATAAATAAAGTTATTTAAAGTGAGGTCGCTTGCTGCATCAGTCCATTTATATTCAAGCAGGAAGACTTAATCAGTGTGGGGTGCTTCATTATGTTTTCTGTGGGGAAAAGGTTCATGAAAGTGGAGAAAAAGGATATATAGTTGAGAAAGGAAATAAGGTTTCATGCAAGAAAATGATTGATTGTCCTGGGACTTAAGTTAGATATTGAATAATCGGGAAGGAAAATGAAATGGAATGACAGAGAAGGATCATGTAGTTGGATATTGAAATCAGAATTGTGATGGTTATGCTGGAGATGATGATGTTAGTAAGCCAAGAAGTGAAATCTTCCAAGGCTGGATGGGACATTAGAGATGTTCATGGGAGACAAGCAAGGAGTGTCGTATAACAAGTTTCAAAGATGGCTCTTTGTAACACCTACTTAACTTAAAAAACTCTTAACTTAGCACCTGAGGATGTACTTCAAAATGTAATGTGTTTGGAGAAGAAAATTATGTTGCATAGCCACTTTATAAGCTTCTTACAGTTGCTTATTGTGTGTTGGCATACACATAGAAGTGAACGTTTTTAGATCTTCACTGGGACATGATGCATTATTCTCCTGATAAAGATGCTGATGTTCACTTGTTTGTCTCTGTGCTTCTTCTAGATTACGTACCGGCTGCGGCACCTCCTTCGTGCCAGGTGTGATGCTTCCCCCGTGACAAATAACACCATCCAGTTTCACTGTGACCCAAGTTTCTGGGCCCAGAATATTATCAACTTAGGTAGGTCTTTATGTGCATTTTCTCCCACACTTTGTTTCCATTAACTTTTTTTAAAAGACATGCTTTTTTTCCCCAGTATATGATTAATGACTGTCTATAGAAACAAATGTGCATGTACATAAACATATTTCGGTGATATGAAGATACTTATATTGACTTACAGGGTAGGTATAGGAATTTAAGAGGGTTACCCTCCGACCTCATAGAATCTTGTTTGTATTTTTTTTCCTCTAGATTTATCAAACAGTCTGCCTCTAGATTGTGCATAAGGGACTTTTTTACATTTAAAAATATATATTTTGTGGTCCTGGGAATCCAAGCCCCCGAGCCTTGCACATGCAAAACAAGTGCCCTACCACTCAGCCATCTCCCCAACCCAGAGTTTTGTTGTTGTTGTTGTTGTTGTATATTGAACCTTTTCTGCTAAAATATCATCGCTCATACTGTTCTCAGCTTTTCTTTAG
Source organism: Perognathus longimembris pacificus (assembly GCF_023159225.1). Lineage (NCBI taxonomy): Eukaryota > Metazoa > Chordata > Mammalia > Rodentia > Heteromyidae > Perognathus > Perognathus longimembris. The sequence goes on from NC_063162.1 coordinate 142,490,998, forward strand.
GTCCACTTGTGAATCACCAAATGGTTCAATGGCTTTATCTTATTTAGGGAAGAGTTTGCCTAATAATTATAAATGGGTATTTGTGTGTTTGTGTACCTAATTGAAATATACAGTAAAGTATCCAGATCCTAAGAATTAGAGCTCATTAAATAATCACAGACTGATGATGATTAGGAGTTAGAATATCTTTGCAAGCAGTTCAGCAGGAAGTTATCCCTTTTGCTTTCTTGTGCTATTTGCTGAGTTAAACCAGTCTTTTTTTGCCTCCTTAATTCTTCACAGGGAAGTAACAAAAACAAAAATTCCTTATGCATTGTTTGTACATAAAAAACCAGTATTCCCTTTGGTAACATGTTTTTAGATTCATTGACTTGCTTCAGAATCATCAAAGATGGCTGCAGTCTCATCCCTAAGGCTAGATTCTGTGTAAGAAAAGAAAAAAACATGGCTGGAGAGAGGCCCAGTGCTCCTGGAACATGCTAGGAAAGGAAGAAATAGACTTACATTCATACAGATCTCTTCCATTCAAGGGAAGAACAAAAAGAATATTTGAAGTAGAGGTGATAAAGAGACCCCTGCAGGCCAGTTTTAGAAGTATATATAGACATGAGCCTATTGATAGTAGGCAGCCTACACCTTCCTTACCAAAGTGATGAAGCAGCTTCAGAAATACAAAGCATGTATATAACTCTTTGGTTACCACACCCTACCATACTACTATGCATTCTTCCGTACTGAGACTGCCACACACACAGTAAATCTGCACTAACGGTGTATGTGCTTAAAGCATTGTCAGTTTTAATATGTTAAATACATTATAGATCTAAGAATTCTATTTAAACTTTATGTAAAATGAATATAGTTTTAGGTGAATCTGCATAGTTAAAAACAGAACAGGATAAATGAGTTAAATGAGTTTGTGAAAACCGATTTATCAAGCATGCTGGCATACACCTGGCATCCCAGCACCTGGAAGCTAAGCAGGAAGATCACAAATTTTCACTCCAGCCTGTGTTACATAACTGAGTTGGAGATAGACCGGAGATACATAATGAGACGCTGGCTCACAAAAATTAAGCACTAAAAAATTAACATAGCTGTCATTTACATCTTAGTAATTTAAAAAAAAAATGACTTCAGATGATTATACAAGGGAGTTACAATGTAGCGTTTGCATTTATGTGTGTAGAGTGAAACTTGATCCGTCAAGCCTAACATCGTTCTCCCACCTTCCATCACCAGGCACATGGGTTCCCACTTCTTTTTCACATACATGTCTTGAATTTTGACTATATTTGTCCACCTCCTACAGCTTAGTAATTTTATTTACAATGAAGTTTATACCTTGTAAATCTCCCGAAAAGGAGAGGTGATGGAGAGTAGATTTCAAACTTTTGTTTATCCATGGCTTTTGAGAAATGTTGCTAGTAAAAACCATTGCACTTGATGAATATTTGGTTAATGTTTTGGGGACTTTTGATAAATCTTTCAGTCTCTAAATCTTAGATCCCTTTACTATTCAACATTTCCTTTTACAAATAGCATGTACACCTATCTGTCACAGCACCAAATGCACAGTAAGTTTTTAATAAATGATAGCTACACTTTTGTTTAGAATGAATGCTTAGTAAATCAGAAATACATCTCTGCTATTGAAGTTATAAAGCCACTAGATACTCATAAGCTCTAAAACTGTAGTTGGAAACCATTCATTATGAGAGCTAGCATCATTTTTAACTTTTTTGTTTTGTCTTTTCTGTTTTGGTGCTGAGGATCAAACCCAGGACATTGCACTTGCTAAGCAAGCGCTTTGCCACTGAGCTGCATCCCAGCCCAGAGCTAGCATTGAAATGGTGGGAAAAAAATGTAGGATTGTAAAAAAAAAAAAAATCAGACATACTCTAGATTTTATTTCTAGAACCAACATTAGCTTTGTATGTTTGAAATAGTAGCTCTCGGGGCTGGGATTGTGGATTAGTGGTAAAGTGCTTGCCTAGCATGCATGAAGCCTGGGGTTCAATTCCTCAGTACCATATAAACAGAAAAAGCCCAAAGTGGTGCTGTGGTTCAAGTGGTAGAGTGCTAGCCTTGAGCAAAAAGAAGCCAGGGACTGTGCTCAGGCCTGAGCACTCAGTTCAAGCCCCAGGACTGGCAAAAAAGAAGAAATAGTCAGATTCCCTTTCCAACTGCATATCTGTGTGAGATCAGATTTTCGTCATATCTTTTAGTATAGACAATAGGTTGTATGGTAAACACATGATAATTTAGCTCTTAAGCCAGTCATTTAAATTTTTAAATGCCACTCCAGCCTTGAGCAAAAAAAGCCATGATGAGCGTGGGAGGCCCTGAGTTCAAGCCCCAGTACCAGGACAAAAAAAGAAGCCACTCTTCACTGAATATATTTTCAATATTTTTTTTCATTAAAAAAAAAAAGGTTACTCTGACTTAACTATTCTTTTTAACAAGTTAAATTAGTAATTTTTTGTAAAATCTCATTTTCATATGGTAAATTTGGTTGATAGAATCTGTACAAATAAAACTTCTTTGAACTTCTCTCTTGTTTTTTAAGAGTTCACAGCAGTCCTAGGATCAGAAAGTTCCTTGGTAATTAAGTATAGCAAAGATATCCATATAAAATGTGACATTTCACCAGTCTTTTAAAAAAAATACCAAAAACCCTTTATCCTATGCTCTTTTCTCTTTAATTAGGTTCTTTAGTAATTGAAGATAAAGAGAGCCAGCCACAAATGCCTAAGCAGAATCCTGTGGTGGAACAGAATGCACAGTCATCAGGTGGTTTACCTTCAAACCAGTTATCCAAGTTTCCAACACAGATCAGCCTAGCTCAGTTACGACTCCAGCATATGCAGCAACAGGTAATGGCTCAGAGGCAACAGGTGCAACGGAGGCCAGCACCTGTGGGTTTACCAAACCCTAGAATGCAGGGGCCCATCCAGCAACCTTCCATCTCTCATCAGGTAAATTTGGAAGCAGGCCTGTCCTAACTTAGATAATTGTAGTATAATTGTGCTCAACCTTCAATAACCAACACGTCTGCCATCTTTAATTTAAGTATAGGATTTACCACACTAGGAATCCCTCACTTAACACCGAATTATCAATAAGTACAACTTAAAAATTAGTTGGTGCATCCATTTTCATCTGCTGTTTATTACCTTCTAGTTCGCATGGGAGATAGTTTATTTTCCCAAAGAACCCATACCTGTTGTTGGTTGGAAAAGCTGTGTACCTGTAATTCCTATGTCAGTGCTTCAGAATGGCTCATACTTCAAGGACCAGTTGTCTCTGGAAAAACAGTGCTTAGAAAAATCACATTGCATCTTAGAAACTGGGACAAAATGGAATCTGAATAGAAAAGGGCAGGAATATGGTTCTTTAGAATCTTAACGTCTTCAAGCTTTATTTCTGAGCAAATATCCCATCCACAAGTCTTAATTCAGAAATCCTCATTCTCCATTACTTTTTTCTTTAACTTACATTCTACCTGTTTCTGCAAAAGAGTTAAAGTAGTTGTGATATATGACACAAATAAAATGGAATAGGATTTAAAAGACCTAGGATAAGTATTCTTACTCTCAACAACAAAACAGGCCAGAATTTGGTTTGGTTTCTATTTTTGTTTCTGGCAGTACAGGGGTTTGAACTGAGGCCTTGTACTTGCTATTAGCTCAGAATTTATTCATACAGGCATCCACTCATCCCCAGCTGTAATATTGCTGTTTATGGAGAATGCAGTTAAATGGCATACTTTTTTTTTAATGGTTTTCATAGGACCCTCAACCCTCACTAAAGTTATGGGCACCAGTAGTGTTTTTTCTCTGGTGCTGAGGTGGGACCAAGGGTCTTACACATACTAAAGCATGTATGTGTTCTACAATTAGTTATATTCCCAACTAGACCCTGGTTTTTTGTTAAGTCATTTCTATAAAGGCCTGAGGTATAATGATGAATTTGAAGTTCATGACTTTCTAGCAATTTAATAAAGAATGCATGTGAAATCCAAGTTATATCCTAGCATACCTGTTTTGTTTGGTGGGTTTTATAGGGCTTGAACTCAGGGCCTTGGCGCTGTCCCAGAGCTCTTTTGCTCAAGGCTAGCACTGTACCACTTTGAGCCACAGCTTTTTGAGTGGTTCATTGGAGATAAAGAATCTCCCAGGAACTTTCCTGCCCAGGCTGGCTTCAAGCCACAACCCATGATTTTCATATTTTCATGTCTCAGCCTCCTAAGTAGCTAGGATTACAGATGTGAACCACTGGCACCCAGCTTCATAACTGCTTTAAACTTTGTTTCAACCCAAGTTTTACAGAAAGTAGTAGAAAACAACTTAAAAGATCTTTGGTGAGTGTTCATGGAAGTATGTGCTTTAGACACCATGGAGCACTGGCAGAGTTGAAATTAGGAAACTTGAGGATAGAATGACATTGTACAAGTGTTTTTCTGAAGCTCAATGTGGAAAGGAGCAAACATTTATTAAGAGCCTAGGCTGAACATTTGCATATGTTAATATTGTTCTTAAATATCTGAGACACAGTAGAGTAGTTTATTAACCAGAACAGGGTTAAACTCATCATTTCACCTAATTGCCTTTCCACTAAAAAGTAATGAACTGAAACAATTGATAAATACTATGTGAAGCGAGTGATGTATATAATAAACAGCAGCTAACAGAAGTAACCTCTGGGCCTTTAGCTTGCTTTTCTCCAGATTGCTTTTGATCTCACTGTCCATTTGTCAATTTTAGTAGTAATTTATGTTATTTATGTAGGGGATAGACTTTACTATACAGCCAGACTTTCCCAGTTAGAAAAGTTTTCACCTTAGTGGCCCTTACCTTACCTACACTTCTTTTTCTATGCCTTCTAGACCTTCTTTCCCATTCTTTTTCATCATTTCTTACCAAATGTCCATATCTGTATATTTCACCTATTAGTTTACCCTGTCCTGTAAACTTTACACTGTTCTGCTGCCCTATGTTCTTCATTTCCTACCAGTTTGTTTGTATGTGTGTATTGGGAAATCCTATACATAAGCAGTTAAGTCTATTTTTTTTGGCTGTGCAGATCATACCGACCATAAATACAGGTGGCAATAGGTTCTTCCTATAATACCAAGGTGACCTCCAATTCGTAGTCTTCTTACCTTAATTTCCCAAGTGCTGGGCTATCAGGAGTGCCATACTATACCCAACACAAAATCTGTTTTCTTTGGGGGACTATAATATCTTAACAGCTAGCTAAAAACCAGTACACATTTTGGTAATGGTAAGACAGGGTATATTTGATTTGAAGCTTTAATATTACATTTTACTAACTGTTTGATTTTTTTTCAAGTTACCTAAGCTTTCTCATCTTTAGTGTTCTCATTTTTAAAGCCAAGGTATTCATATCATATGGTTCAATGACAGAGCTCAGTAAGAAAAGAAATTCCTTTGCTTTTAAATGTTATTAATAATACCAACTGTTTTCATTAAGAATGAGCTGTTAAGACCTTGGAGTTAGACTATTTGTCCAAAGCCAAGATTTATACCTTACTATATTAATCTTGAGCAAATTACTTAAGTTCTCTTTATCTCCATTTCCTTATATGTAAAATAAGAATGCTACCTCATAGGATTATTGCTGAGAGTAAATGAGTAACCAGGAGCCTGTGGCTCACACCTGTAATCCTAGCTACTCAGGAGGCTGAGATCTAACCAAAAAGTCAAAAGTGGAGCTGTGGCTCAAGTGGTACAACACTAGCCTTGTCAAAAGAGCTCAGGGGCAGCATCTGCGCTCTGAGTTCAAATCTCGGGATGGGCACAAAAAAATAAAGAGTAAATGAATGACATGTTAGGCACTTAGATCAATATCTGAGCCAGCTGGTGAGGCTCATATCTGTGATCCCAGCTACTCAGGCGTCTGAGACCCGGAGAAGTAGAGTTTGAAAGCAGCCCAGTCAGAAAAGTCCACAAGACTCCATCTTCAAAGTAAATGCTGGACCAGAAGGCTGGTGTGAGCAACAGAGTGTCAGCACTGAGCAAGCAAGCCGAGCGAGAGTGGTAGGCCCGGTACCAATACACACAAAAGCAACGCTAGGCATTATACAACTCAGTAGATGTGAGCAACTATTATTCCATCATCACTTCATTTGAGGAGGTCAGAAGCAAGAAGTTCTTTGCACATACAGTCCAGAATTTGGAAGGATACCCAGTAGACCTTCATCTGCTTTCCCTTTGGCCTACATTCATCTTGGTATAATAACCTCATTCCCAAGGTTCTTTCTTAATAAAGTCATTTTTAGAAATGGATTACACTCATTCTGAAAGTCTACCTTCCTCCATTTTTGTAATCTTAGTAGTAATAATAATTTCATTCATCTGTTGAAAGGTTTCTGTCATTTTTTTCAAATTTAATTAAAAAAAAGATCTCTATAACATTTTTATATGATGTAATTATTACTGAAGTGGTTAAATTTCTTCTTTCTAGCAGTCCCCTCCACGTTTGATAAACTTTCAAAATCACAACCCTAAACCCAATGGGCCAGTTCTTCCTCCTCATCCTCAGCAACCAAGGTACCCACCAAGCCAGAGTATACCACGCCAAGCAATAAAACCCAACCCCCTACAAATGGCTTTCCTGGCTCAACAAGCCATTAAACAGGTATATCTACTCTCTTCTCATTTTCTTACACTGTTTCTGCCTCTTTCCAATTACATTGGGTTTATAGACCAAGCAGTAGGTAATGAGAACAAGAGTAAGCTTGCTTTTTCTCATTTTCTGTAATGACTGTGAACCACAAAGTTCATCACAGATAGACTCATAGAGACTAAGGTAAGAGAAAGCATCTCGGGGCTTTATGATCAACAAGCAAAACAAAGCCAGTTCTCTAGGCTCAGTATAATCCAATCCCAAGGATTAGCTTTCACAGTTCTGGTGTGTAAACTTGTAGATGAGCACATTGTTTTCAAAGACAAGTATTCTAACAAATCCAAGTTGTATTCCACAGAATGTTTCAGGAAGACTTGGAAACAAATAGCACGGTACAATTTCAATTTGCAACATGTCTAATCTGGTAAGGTTGTATATTGAATCTGATGATTTTTCACTTATATTCCCAATATCTTCAGGTAAAATTATTCTTTATATTTTACTTTATTTTTAAAAGCCATCTGGTACTCTGAAATCTCATAGTCTGAGTCAACAGTCTTTCCAGCTGAAGGCTTGTAGGCCAATTTTGATTTCTTTTTTTTTTTAACCAAGACTAGAGGATGATATTCTATAATTTCACAACATTTCAATCACCAGAAAGTATTTTCAAATGTATAAACGCACTGTGTCTGTGTGTATACCTGGTTTGGCTTTGGTATAACAAAGTTTCTTTTTTTAATCTGAAACTGGGACTTGAACTTGGTATTTGACCCATTAGATTCATTGGAAGGCACTTACCACAGGAGCCATGCCTCCACCCCCAAAGTTTCTTAAATAATATTGAGAAGTTGATAGTTATTTCTAGTTTATCATTAGAGATAAGATAGGTCCCAACCTCCATTTTTTTAAATCTTAAATTATGTTTATTTTCAGTTTTTCGTTTTCTCCAGTTATACTTAAATTTTTCCCCTAAGTATCTTCTGACCAAGAATCTAAACACAGGCTGGGAATATGGCCTAGTGGCAAGAGTGCTTGCCTCGTATACATGAAGCCCTGGGTTTTATTCCTCAGCACCACATATATAGAAAACAGCCAGAAGTGGTGCTGTGGCTCAAGTGGTAGAGTGCTAGCCTTGAGCCAAATGAAGCCAGGAACAGTGGTCAGGCCCTGAGTCTAAGCCCCAGGACTGGCAAATAAATAAACAAATAAATAAATTTAAAAATCTAAACACAAATCAGACAAAAATATAGTAGGAAATTTGTTTTAATAGATTAATTTAACAAATAGTAGGACACACAAACTAATAATACTTTTAGATCCTAAGAAAATATATACTAATCTATATATGATCACCTACATATACCATGTGAGGAAAAAACAGAACTTCTATGAGGCATTAGCTCGTGTGTGTGTGTGTGTGTGTGTGTGTGTGTGTGTGTGTGTGTTACACGGGAAAATATAATTGTTCTTGAGAGAGGATGGGATATATGGAGGTGAGATATGAGAAGTGGGTAGGAGGGTAAAATGACCTTCACAGCCCATTCATATGGTTCTGTGTATAGTTTTTACAGCAAAGCATATGATTAAGTTCTTAAAAAAATTAAAATGCCATGATCTGTCTGTAATATAATCCATACAATATGAGTGTGACTGGCAGTTTTTTTCCCCTTCCCCCAAAATTTTATTATGAAAATTTTCAAACATACTAGAACTGGGAAGAATTCCAAAGAGGACATTTTGTTCTGCTTGCTTCACCACATATTATTCTGTATGCCTGTCCAGCCATGCATGTGTCCATCAAGCCATCCAATTCTTTTTATAGATTTTAAGGCAACCACACAGAATGCTTTACCTTTCTATATTTCAGCAAGCCTGACATTACCATAGTTTTGTATTTCATCTCAGCTCCTAAGATAACCTGGCTTAATTAACTGTTCATATAAAAAATAACAAAGATGAGTAAAACCCTATGCTTATTATTTTCATATATTTCAGTTAGGGATAGAAGAAAATGTATGTGTACAGGCCAGAGGTGTGGCCTGGTATACATATGAAGAAAACGTCTAACAGGTATAAAACCCTGGGTTCAAGCCCAGAACCACACACACAAAAAAGAAGAAAATAGATCCCCTCCCCCCCCCCCCAAAAGTATGTTTTCAACCCTCCAGTTCCTAGGACTATGTACTGTAGTACTCCTGCAATCAAATTGGTGCTATTTATTTATATTATTGGACAAGATCACTAAAAATCACGCATACCTGTCCCCATCCCTGTATCTTTCATTCAAATTATCATTGAAATCACGCAGCAGACTGTCTCTACGTTTTGTGTCTGCAAGAGTGACCAGGTGCAATTCACCACCTACGCCTGAGGGTGGGCAGCCTGTTTAACTTGCCTTCTTGCTCCTCTAGTGGCAGGTCAGCAGCGGGCAGGCCGTCCCCTCCACCGCCAGCAGCACGTCCTCAACGCCTTCCAGTCCCACCATCACCAGTGCTGCAGGCTGCGACGGAAAGGGCTTTGGTTCACCTATGATCGATTTGAATTCGTCAGTAGGAGGAGGCTCTTACAATCTTCCTTCTCTTCCAGATGTAAGTATGCACAAAAAATTGTATTCACAAACTCTGCTGAAGATTGTCAGTGAATCTGGGTTTAGTAAAAGATAAAAGGCTTTGTTTCTGGAAGTCATTCTAGAAACATTAAAAAAAACACTATACCAAAAATCGAAGTTATGAACATTGAGACATACAAAAGATTATCAGGGCCCTGGCATTAAAAGTTTTCTAGATGATTCCCAAAGTGGGAAAGGAGAGAAGTTAAAGGTATAGGCGGGTAGACTGGGAACTGAATAGCTAGACTGATAAAATGAGGATATAGAAATTAAAAAAAGTTGTATAATAGTAATCAGACATTTTCTGCTAGATCATACTGACCAATGCAGAACTGTCTATGGGCATGAACGAGAAGTTGATTCGTTACATACTCTACAGTCTATGGCATTATGCTGTAAGATGTGGTTCTCTTATAGAATCCTTTTTGAGAAAAGCAATAGATATAAGAGATCTGAACTGGATTTTAATCACATAGACATGCTTGCAAAAATTGATGTTTAGGCATGAGGGAATATTTGCTTCTAAAACACTAAGTAATTTTTTTGTGCTGGTGCTAGGCTTAAACTCCGGGCCAAGGCACTATCCCTTAGCATTTTGCTGCTTATTTGGAGATAAGAGTCTCTTGGACTTTCCTGCCTAGACTGGCTTTAAGCCTCAATCTTCAGATTTCAGTCTCCCAAGTAGCTATGATTAGAGCATGAGTCACCAGCACCCAGCAAGTATTGTTCCTTTTTGTTTGTTTGTTTGTTTGTTTGGGGGGGGGGATTGAATTGAGATAACCCTTTATTTATGCTGCTCTGTTTTGTTTAAAACAATAATGACAATCTTAATATAACTGACGGCCCTTCCCCCAACCCTTGGCTTGGGCTTTGGGGGTAGCTAGTGGGGAACTGGCCCCCAGGGATGGGACTGAGTGTAGGAGCCCAAGTCTCCAGTGGGGAAGGGGCACCCATAGTGTAGGAACTGGGGAGTCAGCAGGGCTCTCGAATGGCTGCTGATACCAACAGGGCAAAAAGAAGCCAGGGACAGTGCTCAGGCCCTGAGTCCAAGGCCCAGGACTGGCAAAAAAAAAAAAAAAAAAAAAAGAAAGAGAGAGAGATTAAAGTGGCTTTTTAATGTTTAAAAGCAGTTTTCCCTGCTGAAATGGTTTTTTTGTTTTTTGTTTTTTTGAGATTGATTGTTCCAGTACTATGCTGCTGGACACTGTGGTGGTAAGGAAGGATTCCACTACAGATCAGGCCCAGCCAAGACCGCCCTCAAACAGAGCGGTTCAGTCACCAAATTCATCAGTGCCCTCGCCAGGACTGGCAGGTAAAGTCAACTTCTCTGATTTTTGTAAATGGTTTTTGAACTCTACCTGAAGTGACTAAAAATCCCCCTCTGTCTCATTGTTTTAAAACCAATGAATAAGATATATCTTGAGTGTTTATGTTATTTAAAGTTAGCATTCTTATGAAAAAGGAAACAGGAATTGCGCTTCTTGGCCTCAGTTTCAACAGAATTTACAGGCACTCTAGCACTCTAGGAGAATATAGTGTTATATGCTTATTAATAAATTAAGCTGACAACTCTGAATGTGAGCATACACAGATCAGTCTTTGGTGGTTTGTTTGGTGTTTTGTTGTCTTCTAAGAATTGTTAACATACCTCCACATTTCTTCTGAGGTAGGAACATTCTAGCACTACTCCTGGAGACCTTAGCAAAATACAGGTTTTAAATGAAAATAAGGAAAGAAAAGTTGCTTAAGTCTTTCATCAGTCACCTAAACATAATGCAGTTAAAGAATTTAAGGGGATATCCTTATTTTAAACACAAAGTTTGCACAGAATATGACAGGCTGTTTATCACATGACAGCTTCATATAAATAATGAATATATTTGCATTGTCAAAGGACATAATAGATACTGCCCTTAAAAAGGAATATTATACAGCCAATAAAATAGTAAACTCATTTTAAGAAAAGCAAAAGAGATTTGGTTTCTAACTATTGAACTAGCCAAGATTGAAGTAGTAGTAACACTCATTGGTGAGAGTGTAAAAGAGGGCTTGACAAAACATTTCTGAATGTCATCAAAGTATTTTTAAAGCCATCTGAGTTAGGTAGGCTTTGGACAAAGTGCCTTGGCATCTATACTGCCACCAGAAGTTAACCGTTGTTTTCATGGCAGTGGTCAAGAACATCTCGTATTTTGCCACTGTCTGACTTTCATTATATTTCACAGGTTGGTCTTGTTTTGATTTGATACTTGTTTTCCTCCCTGAACTTATTTTATTATCAACCCCTACCACTTTGTTGTCTTCCGTGGCTCTGCTGTCACGTAGAGTCCTTGCTGAGATCATACTTGGTTACTCTACAGGGAAGACTTGGATGTTTTTGTTTTTTGTTTCTGTTTTATGTTTTTGCCAGTCCTAGGGCTTGAACTCAGGGCCTGGGCACTATCCCTGAGGTTTTTTAAAGCTTAGAGCTAGTCCTCTACCACTGAGCCACAACTCTACTTCTGTCTTTTTTGGTTGTTAATTGAAGATAGAGGTCTCACTGATTTCCCTTCCTGGACTGGCTTCCAGCTGTGGTCTTCAGATCTCAGCCTTCTGAGTAGCTGGAATTACAGGGGTGAGCCACCAGTGCCTATTTTGGAGATACTGTTTGATTGTTATACTTTAAAGATATGCTCTGGCAACTCGTACAGGCCAGTGCTGCTAATCCATTCTCTACTGAATGACGGTCTCCACACCAAAGGGTTCTCCCACCCAAAGTCAGTAGGTAGGGCTGAGATCAGAAACTTGCTAGTCTAACAAGCCAATAACAGACTTTCCTTGAACTCTGGAATTACTCACCATTTTATGAGTTATTTTATTTGATTTTATTTTGCCAGTCCTGGGGCTTGAACTCAGGGCCTGGGCACTGTACTTGAGCTTCTTTTACTCCAGGCTAGCATTCCACAGTGCCACAGCACCACTTCTGGCTTTTTCTGTTCATGTGATACTGAGGAATCAATCCCAGGACTTTATGCATGCTAGGCAAGCACTCTACCACCAAGCCACATTCCCAGCCCCGTTTTATCAAATTTTATTGTGTGTTTTCAATTTCAGCATAGTACTAATAAGTGAGTTCTTTCAGTAGAAATGATTTTGAATCCACAGCAATTCATTCACTTATCAATATGTATGATTTCCTCAGGACCTGTTACTATGACTAGCGTTCACCCCCCAATACGTTCACCTAGTGCCTCCAGCGTTGGGAGTCGAGGAAGGTAAGCAGACTTAAAAGTATTCTAAAGCAACTGACCCTTAGTACCCATGGGGAATTAAGTTCCTTGACCCTCTTGAGGATATTAACATTCTTAAATATGGTGTATTATTTGCATATAGCCTTCACATCTTGTCCTGTATGCTTCCTTTTTAATATGCACTTTAACTTCAACTAGATGTAACCTAATAGAATGTAAGTGCTATATGAATAGTTGTTATAACCATGTTGGTTAGGGAATAACCAGTGACCCCTAAAAGGTCTGCATTTTGTACAGATGTGTTTTTCTCCAGACTGGTTTCCATTCACCGCTGGTTGAACCCACAGATGGGGAACCCAGGGAGACCAAGAGCAGCCGTACATAAAGGCTCTAATTAGAATTCTCTGGTCTCTGCTTGCTATGTATTTACTAAATTAGTAAAGAGATTTAGGTACCTTATTTTTAGAGATTAAAAATATTTGTCTACAAGTTGAAAATAAATAGTACTTGATACAGAAAGGAACAACTAAGGAAACAGGAAAAACTAAGTCGAATCACAGCATTATTATAGGAACAAGTTTAGGGAAAACAATTGTTTTGTAAGAATCTCAGTGTTCTACTCTAATAGAAATTTACAATTGAGATTCTATTTTAAGTTACTGCTTTGCACTTCCCTTTATTACTATTTAAATTGCTCCTGCTTTTGACTTCCTTACTCAAAGAAGGCAATGTTTTCTGAGGAGAAACATTTCCTGTAGTCCTATAGAACACAGTAGCTGTGTAATATTTTCCCCCACTTTCTTTAAGTATCAGACAGAACACCAGAAGTGATGTGTCCTAGTTTTCATGCATTAACAAGCTGTTCATGAAAACATAAAGTTCTCTTTGTTACTTACTATAGAGGAAACTATTAGAGCCTTTTAAAGAATGCTATTTTTAAGTAAGTTTAATTATCCAATTAAATTATAGAGCCTCTGAATTATTTTAATTCAGATTTTATCTTTTCAGGTATATAATGTAACTGTTTAGACAGGTTGGTTTATAAAGCATTTTTATCATAAATAGAATGTGTACATATAGCAATTGAACAGTTGGAATTTCAGTTATGCATCATTTCTTGCTAATATAATAGTTACTGTTGTGAAGATAAAACATTATTCCAGAGTGCTATTATTGTACTTAATGTGAGGTTCATAATGTAACATTTTTAGATTTTTCATGGTGTCCTGCGCACTCTCTCTTTCTCTCTCTCCCTTTTACGCTTATAGCTCTGGCTCTTCCAGCAAACCAGCGGGAGCAGATTCTACTCACAAAGTCCCAGTGGTCATGTTGGAGCCAATTCGAATAAAACAAGAAAACAGTGGACCACCCGAAAATTATGATTTCCCTGTTGTTATAGTGAAACAAGAATCAGATGAAGAATCTAGACCTCAAAATGTAATTACATTGTTGCTTGTAATACTCTTCTTAGGAGGAAAGACAAAAGTATTCCCTACTGTAACCGGTCTAGTACAAGAACAGAAGGACAGAAAACTACACAAGGGGAGATCAGTGTTTGTACAGTATTTAAAACCATCTCATAGCCAGATATAAGTGGCTCGCACCTATAATCTTAGATACTCGGCAGCCTACCCTAGGAGTCTATGAGACTCTTATGTCCAATTAACTACCAGCAAACTGGAAGTGGCACTGTGGCTCAAGTGGCAGAGCTCTAGCCTTGAGCTAAAGGGCTCAGGGACTGCTCCCAGGCTGAGTTTCAAGCCTCAGGATTGGTTGGGGGGGGGGGGGAACGCCCAAGCAGACAAATGAGACAGACTCTTGTCTCTAATTAACCAGCAAAAAGCTAGAAGTGAAGGGGTGGCTCAGGTGGTAGAGGGCCACCTTGTGTGGAAAAGCCAAGTGAGAGCACTAGGCCCTGAGTTCGAGGCCAACTACATATAGTACACCCCCAAAAAACCATCCCATTGCACTGAGGAGAGTGTCATAGAGATGAGTATGTAAGTGTGATCAGTAAAAACAAAAGATTGTCCTATAGAGGAAGTGTGGTTACAATATATTTTATGGTTCTAAAGTAAACTGTTTACAGTCTATGGTGAAACAAATATCTGAATGCAGATAGACGTAAGCAATACAGTTAGGATATAAGCTTACTACACATTTTCAAAAATGTGGGAAGTAAACTGGAACCGTTTCCCTATGAAACAAAGATTTTTCAAAAACAACAATATTTAGTACAGACATACACTAATAAGTAGATGCTAACCATTAAACAGTTACAATGGTTCCTACAAACTAAAAAAATAATAAATCCTTAATACAAAATTTATTATGTGGTGGTGTAAAGGAGGATTGTTTGGAGTCAGTATGTCAGGTCCTACTTCCACGATCTTCCATAGGAAGAAAATTATATATGTGGCATTTAAAACTGAAAGTCCACCCAGCATAGTGGCTCATACCTCTAATCCCAGCTACTCAGGAGGTAGACATCAGTTGGGAGGATCACAGTTCAAGGCCAGCCTGGGCAAAATGTTAGTGATACCTCCCTCCATATCATTCAATAAGCCACGTGTGCTGATGGCATATACCTGTGATCCAATCTGTGTGGGAAGCTGTAGATGAGAGGACTGTGGACAGGGGCCAGCTGTGAACAGTAGGATCCTTCCTGAACACAGGCACTGTTCTCTCTCTTATTGCAGACCAACTATCCCAGAAGCATACTTACTTCCTTGCTCTTAAATAGTAGCCAAGGTTCTTCTTCTGAGGAACCTGTGCTGAGATCCGATGCCCCTGACAGCACAGGAGATCAGCCTGGGCTCCAGGAAAATTCCTCCAATGGAAAGGCCCAGTGGCTGGACGCCCCCCAGAAGTCGCCCCTTCATGTTGCGGAGACGAGGAAGGACGATGACCCCAATGAGGACTGGTGTGCGGTGTGTCAGAATGGAGGAGAGCTTCTATGTTGTGAAAAGTGCCCCAAAGTCTTCCATCTCTCCTGCCATGTGCCCACCTTGGCAAATTTTCCAAGGTAAGATAGTGTTTCTCTTCCCCCACTACTCTTTCAGTGTGGCTCAGTGATAGAGTGCCTGGCTAGAATAGACATGGCATGGCATTCCATCCTTAGTGCTATAAAGAATATTCTTAAATAATGGCACTGCTTGTGGTGATCTTCATTACATAAAATCTTTGTAGAGATTTAAATTGGACTCGGCAGAAATACATACACTAACATTTCTAATATAATTTTCTATACCTCCTTTTCCTTGTTCTTCATACACACACACACACATACATACACATACACACACACACACACACATATATATATACATATATACCCTAGTCAGCCATGACAATTAAGAAATAAATAAAAGCTAGGTATACCAAACTTCCACCAGTCTTGAGCAAAAAAGCTAAAGGATAGCACATAGTCCATGAGTTCAAATACAGGTACTGGCACAAAAATAACAGACCTAGGCATGGCAGTACACACCCATAATCCCAGCACTAGGGAACTAAAGCATTTAAAATTGAAAACCTGCCCGGCGTGGTGGTTCACACTGCACTATTTCTCACAGTTTTTGGTTAAACGCATCCATTAAGAAGGTTTAGTCCCACATGCGCTACATAGTGAAACCGTTTCATCACTCATAAATAAGTAGTCAAGTTAGTACAGGAGTTACCATGAAGAACAATGCTGATCGGGCATATTTTCTACACAAGCGAAGACATTTTGTGTAAGTGTGCCGATACTAGGGCTTGACCTTAAAGAGTCTTGGGCACCTGCTCAAGCAAAAAACTTAAGTCATACCACCAGTTCTGGCTTTTTGCTGGTTAATTGAATTTCTCTGCCCTAGCTAGCATTAAACATCATTCCTGGGATCTCAGTCTCCTGAGTAGCTAAGATTACAAGAATAAGCCACCACTAATGCCCAGCCCACAGTGAGTATATCTTACTTCCCAGGCGCTGGGCTTTATTAGTCACAGATGTCTCAATAAGTTGATGATGATGATGATGACGAGATACTGGGTTAATCTCTCAGTTCTTTCAAGGCTATAGTTCCTTAAATTTAATTAATTTCAAGCTTATAGTTCTGAGAATATTACTAGTAGTTTTCTTTTTCCTGAAGGCTTTGGGGGAAAATCTGCCTCACATACAGATAAATCTCACAGTTATACTTTTTTTTTTTTTTTTTTTGCCTGTCCTGGAACTTGAACTCTGAGCCTAAGCACTGTCCCTGAGCTTCTTTTTGCTCAAGGCCAGCATGCCACAGTGCCACTTCCAGCTTCTTCTGTATATGTGGTGCTGAGGAATCGAACCCAGGGCTTCATGCATGCTAGGCAAGCACTCTACCACTAGGCCATATTCCCAGCCCATTCTTGCCTTTCATTAGACTTTACTATTAACATACACTTAGGCCTGTGCATTAAGTTTCTACTATTTCCTCTCTGAGCCAGATGCTCTGTATCTACTAGGTTAGGTATGTCATAACTACTCTTGTGATTAAAATTCATGCTCAGTAAAGCAAAGATGGCTTGGGGGAGATGAGAAAGGGAAGCAGTGAGAGAGAGACATGCTTTAGAAATGTGTAGTAGAGCCAGATATGGTGGCATAGTCTATAATCCCAGCCCTTGGGAAGCTGAAGCAGGACAGGAGGGTCTTTTTTTTTTTTTTTGTCAGTCCTGGGACTTGAACTCAGGGCCAGGGCCCTGTCCCTGAGCTTCTCGAGGCTAGCACTCTACCACTTGAGCCACAGCGCCACTTCTAACTTTTTCCATTTATGTTGTATTGTGGAATCAAACCCAGGGCTTCATGCATGCTAGACAAGTACTCTACCACTAAGCCACATTCCCAGCCCAATAAGTGGGTCTTGAGTTCAAGGACAGCCTGGGTATCTTGGGAAAAGATAGAAAGAAAGAAAAACTCAAAATTATATTATCCCAACAGTGGAGAATGGATTTGTACTTTTTGCCGAGATTTATCAAAACCTGAAGTTGAATATGATTGTGACGCTCCTAGTCATAACTCAGAAAAAAGGAAATCTGAAAGCCTTGTGAAGTTATCACCAATAGACAAAAGGGTAAGTCTCGAGCATTTCCATCCTAGCATGTCACACAGAATTTATCTTAACATGCATTCATTTTATATTGACTGCTTTTTCCTTTATGATTTTTTAATAAAAGAAGAGAAATTTCAAGTGACTAAGCACAAACTTTTTAATTTTAAAAAGTCAGTACCATATTTTATATATTTATATTTTATTTATTTTATAAATGTTTAAAAATACTCAACCTGAGTAGGACAGACTGTATCCTTATTACCTAAGTTTTTCTTCCTCAGAATCTGTTGAGAATAGAGAATGAGATGAGCTTTTGTCAATTCCATTCTTTCATCACATGATTCCAGGTTATTCCTCAAAGCTAGCTAATATGTAACAGCTTTTAATATTTAACACTACTACTACTACTACAACACTTTGAAGCCCCTCTGCTAAAGTATAAAGAGAACAGTGTTAGAATTGTTGCACACCAGGAGGCACAAACACTGCGGATACAATACCAGAGTGTTGACTGGGAAAAGAGAGCGTATAAGGAGAACAGGAAAGAACTCGAAGCGTGGAACCCTAGGACCTGACACCAGGAGGAAATAGTCCCACCTCTGGATCTCTTCATTAAAACTTCTGGTCTTCCTATATTAACCATTATTCACCACACACAAAGTAAAGTGAGCAATCATTACAAAGACCAAAGGTCTTTGTTCATTTAACTGCAAAGACTCTCAAATGCCATATACGTACTAAATCGTCAAGCACTATAGTTCATGACTATAGGAGCATAAAGCACCAGGATTCAGTATTTCTCCTGTATTAATCTAGCTTTAATTCTTACTGTCACTTTGAGACCTATAAAATTCTTCTTGAAAATAAGCTGTCGTTTCATTGATGTGTTATGTTTTTATTTTTGCTTAGAAGTGTGAACGCCTACTTTTGTTTCTTTACTGCCACGAAATGAGCCTGGCTTTTCAAGACCCTGTTCCTCTGACTGTAAGTGTTACTGTCATTTTGTACTTACTTGATCTATAGGTCTAGACTTAAAAGGATTTTAAGTTTTAATAGTAGAGAAAAGCTGAGGAAGGTATAGGTGTGGATCAACTGTTGGCTTCAAACACATTCAGACTGAAACTTTGATGTGACTTTGATGTATAAAGTGTTAGGAGGGCTCTACCACTGAAAATAGACTCTTCTATGAATGTCTGAAATACCTTTTTAAATTGAATGAATTCTTGACAGTTTGATACATTTTTAAAAATTAATGCAATGCTAGGAAGAAACTAGTAAATATATTTTGTGTATATCAACTTTTGCATGTATGAAAATATCACAGCAAAATTATTTCCTACAGTTAACATACACTAATAAATCTGTTTAAAAGTCACCATTAATGGCCAGAAAGCTACAGAATAGTCAACTTCTTTCTTTTGAGAACTGATGATCAAAGATGAAAAAAATAATAAACCTCTTTTAGGAGGGAGAGGGTAATAAAATTTGACACATGATCTGCTACTGGCTACATCCCAGCCCATAAATGGAAAGAAATGCTTCCATGGAAAGGGGTCTTTTATACCCAAAAGAAGCAGGGCAAATGAAGCAAAGCGCTGCCAGTTCAGCATTTTAAATTTTTTCAGTTTCATACATTAGGCCATGGGTACATTTCTTGTACTATTTGTTAACCTCTTCCCTCATTTCCCCTCCCTCTCTTTCTTCCCCTCTCCCCCAGCATTTTCAATTTTAACCCAGAGAAGTGGGAAGCCCAGAAGATGGTGGTGGAGCAATAGGGAATCACTCTAGCTCTCTCTTATCAGTTAGGATCCTAATGGCACACTTCACCCCAAGAAAACTACAACCAGGACTCTAGTGGCTGCTAGGCCAGGACTGGAGTGGGGATGATTTTTTCCTGCAGGACCCCACCTCCTCAAGACTCTCACCTGTCCCAGAGACCTAAACACAGCCCTCACCCTGTGGGAAGAAGATGCCAGCCCAGGACTTGAGTGGGGACTTAGACTGGGACAACTGCTCTTTAACGCATAGTGGGAAGCAGCCCTTCTCCCTAGGGTCCTTCCCTGGATTGTTGTTGGCTTTTAGATTTGATTTGTCGTCCTCATTTTCCATGAATTTTGTAATCATTCATTGTGAATTATGCATTTAGGGATTGTTGGCGTCATTCAGATTGTGTATTAAGTTCTTTGAAGGTGGAGAGGGGTGTATTAAGTTCAGTGGTGGATTCGCTGGATGGTTCTCTATCAGACATTCTAGCAACTTTTGGCTCTGGGTGGTACAAATAGTATAATGTGTCCTGGGGTCAGTTGTGAGGGCTATGCTCTGTGCAGGGTGGTCTGATGTCCTGGCCTGGGCTTAGACCCAGTGGCCGATTCCCATTATGTGCTACACAAGAAATAAAAGGGGATATCCAAAAGAAGAGTGCATGGAGGAAATGACAAAGACTATACAGGTCGTTCAAAAAGATTTGCAAAGATAGAAACACTACACACCTCATTAAAAGAAGAAATTAACACCCTGAGAACTGACTTCAACAAAGAGCGTGGAAGCATGAAAGGTTCAGTTTCCTTACTGCATAACCCATAAGCATTAGAATAAGTGAAACAAAAAATAGGGTATCAGGAGTTGAGGATAAAACAGAGAAATCAGAACAACAAAAAAAAATAAATAAAAGACATGGCTAAAACACTCGGAAATCCAAGAATTGGAAGATTCAGCCAAAAGATCAAACTTACACATAATTGGGATAGATGAGGGAGAATTCAAAACTAAAAGGCATTGAAAACCTATCCAACAAAATAATAGAAAACACTTCCAATCTGAAGAGAGAGAATCTCATCCACCTGACAGGCATGTAGACAGGATCCAGCACTCTACTCTCATCAAAGGACAAATCAACCAAACAGAAGAGAAGCAAAGAAGCATCTGAATTGAATGGCACTATAACCCAATGGACTTAACAGTTATTTACAGAGTATTCCACCCAACAAGCTCAGAGAGACCAGCGGTGCATCTTCTGTATACTGGGATGTGATGAACTATGCTGAATTCTAGATACACAGTGTGAAATCAAAAGAGAGAAACACAAAGGTGCAATGTCTACGGGCCTCTTCATATGCATAAAACAATATGCATACTGAAACAAGGGAAACCTTTTTTTTTTCTTATTTTTTTCCATTTTTGGTGATTCTGTGTCTTTCCCTTGTGTATGGTATATTCCAGTGTACATCTTCAGTAGTTTGCAAGAAACATATAGAACTCAAGGAGGAAAGGGTGAAAAAATGCAGCATGGAGCTCACTGGACACTGATGAAAGTGAACTATACATCTTGTGGATGGAGACGGGAGGGGACTGGGAGAGAATGAGGAAAGACACTGTATGAAAGGAAATTTACTCATTACCTGACTCAAGTGATTGTAATCTCTCCGTACATCACCTCTATAATAACAAAGCAGATTGTTTTAAAATGAGCACAGTAGAAACAGGTCAAATCCTACTAGATGTTTTACTCTTATTTAATAATTTCTTATTTACTGCTGAGGGACTATATAGGACATTTATGGGAATGTGTGAGGAAAATAATTGTCACAAGTTTTCTGTAAAACTGACTTAACTCATTTGCCAATATGTAGAAAATAGATCATTGTAAATTTTTTTTTTAATTGCTGCATATTACCATTAGCTTTCTTGAAAATGACAAAATAAAAAGAAAAGCAATAGAAACCAATTTCATGTCATGTTCTTTATACAATGTATTTAGGACAAGGCAGCAGTTAGTTATTGGTGTTATCTCATTTATTTTGCAAGGTGCCTGATTATTACAGAATAATTAAAAATCCCATGGACTTGTCAACTATCAAGAAAAGACTCCAAGAGGATTATTACATGTACACAAAGCCTGAAGATTTTGTAGCTGATTTCAGGTTGATCTTTCAAAACTGTGCTGAATTCAATGAGGTAAGGGGCCAGGGGAAGCAATACAATGTGTAGAAGTAATCTTAAAACAAACACCTTTTCAACAAAGAGACCAAGATGTCTATGCTAGAATAAATTCCCACCGTTTCAGGTCTTCAGGGTATACAAGAGGTTATTAGGAAGACTTTATTCCTATTTACTTTGAGTGCAAATACACACACAAAAAAGCTAATTAATAGAGACAACTTAGGAAATATTCTAAGTGTAAGAATTGTCATTCCTATCTTCATATCTTAAACCATAGCATTTCAAGACTTTAGTCTGTTGATATTTATCTTGAAATATTAAGTATATTATGTACAGAAGTTCTCTCTCAAAATTTTCTCATCTCCATCTGTCAGACTGAAGACTTGGTGCTGGATTGTCAGTGTGTTGCTCATTCTACAACACATTTCCTTTCATTTGTTCTACAACTACCCCTTTTGTGATTTTGTGGTTATGGCATTTTATTGATCTGTCTTTAGTAATCCAATCAATCCATTACTACCTCTTTTTGAACAATACAGTGAAGTGTGTGTGTGTGTGTGTGTACGTGTGTGTACGTGTACATACGTGCGCACGTGCCTATGTGCCCTAGGGCTTGAACTCAGGGCCTAGATGCTGTCCCTGAGCTTTTTTGTTCAAGGCTAGCACTCCTGACTTCTTGGTGGTTGGTTGGTTGGAATCTCATGGACTTTCCTACCTAAGCTGGCATCTCCCGAGTCGAAATGTAAATGATTGCTTTTATTAACTGTCTAAAATGTGGGCCTTCAGGTTTTTTTTTTAATTCCTACTTCTGTCTGTCTCCAACAGCCTGATTCAGAAGTAGCCAATGCTGGTATAAAACTTGAAAGTTATTTTGAAGAACTTCTAAAGAACCTTTATCCAGAAAAAAGATTTCCTAAACTTGAATTCAAGAATGAATCAGAGGATAATAGATGTAGCGATGACTCAGACGATGACTTTGTACAGCCCCGGAAGAAACGCCTCAAAAGCATCGAGGAACGCCAGTTGCTTAAATAAGCAGCGCCATTGGCATATGCTTATTTTTGGATTTGCTTTGTTCTATTGTTTCAAAAAAAAAAACAACTTGCCATTAATTTAACATCATACAGAGATGAGTTTGTGAGTCCTCTGATCTATTTTCAATGTTTACCAGACTTTGGTTTCCTGAAATTAAAATTTTTAACTTATAAAATGGATGTAAATGAATGGAAGAAAAGATGCAGAAGAAATTGAAGCACACAAGCAAGAAGAAAACAAACATGAAAGAACAAAGAAATGAAACCTTTTTTCCCACCTCTTGAGTGACAGCTACTAGAGAAAAGAAATTGACTTTGTGTGAACTCTCATTTGAAAATGTAATTTGAATGTGTGCATTAATCCATTTTTAGATTATGAATGCCACTGCCCATTGATTATGGTCCAAGCATATGAATTAGTTTACTGTTCTTAAAAGTACTACCAGGGCTTGGGTGGTAACAAACGTTCTTTCAACCAGGATTCCCACTGGTGTACCAAAAGGTTTGTAGAGTAGATATTCAGAAGGAATCTAATAGTATATCATGTAATATGGTGACTATATTAAAGAAATCAGGAAAACAAATGTTGATTTTTGCTTTTATTCTTGCCTTGTCTGTAGAAGTGTTTGGTATAGCAGGTTTTCAGGGCCATTTTCTCATCCATTTCTAGATGTAGATTTTGTTCAGCTGCTTCTCTTGAAAGAAGTTAAGTGCACACATGTTTGGTTTTGTTGTGTGTCTGTCTGTGGTTTATTGGTTTGTTTGTTTGTTTTTCAAGTGTCAGGTTAGTCCTTTTATAGCAAGCCCATAGCAGGTAGTAGAACTACCCAAAATCCAGCAGTGTGTATGAGTGTACCATATTTGATGTGAGGTTTCTTTAAATGTGCCCCTAAGGAACACTAAATACAATTGCCCTAAAAGGGGATACGTTTTTTTGTGTGTGTTGGTTTAGTTTTTATTTTCATCTGTCTTTATCATTTCAAATAAAAAATGTGTTTGGCACTTGGAAACAAGTTTGGAAGGGGCATTATAGGTAAAAATATTTCCTGTCTGGTTTTGTTTGGTGGCTTGCTCAATTGATTTTATTTTATTTTTTAAATCAGTACCTCAAATTCCAAGTTTGATTAGGCTCAATTCAGAATTTCTTTTTCTGATCTATCTTTTGGGGACAGGTAATTCTTAGTGGACAACACCCAACTAGCTTGGCTGACATCCACATGTTTTATTTTGTACAGTGGGCTTGGGGATTAGATGAATTGTCATTATAGCAAACTGAGAGAAGAAAGTCTCTGGGCCACATATACCAACATTAGACAAAATACTTACACATGAAGATTTTCAGTTTACCACAGTAAACCTTTATTAGTTAAACACTAAATTAATGTTTGACTGGAGGAAATTTCTCTCTCTAGGATGACAGAATAAAAATATAACTGATGGGAATTCTTTGATTCTTTCATATCTTGTACATTAAGACAAAAAGAACTTGTTTCTTTACCACATAGCATTTTTTGCTTAACATGGATAATTTGAAAAAAAATATTCTCTGAATAATTGATAGGATTTTCACATATCACTGGTAAGGAGAAAATAACTTACTAGCAGTAGCTTCTTGTGTCCTATATAGACTTATCTGTAATATGCCAACTATGTATTAATTGCTAAAAAGTCTTAATTTTCCAAGTGCATATTGCATCTTGATGTATCTTACATTATTTTAAATATACAGCTTACATTTGTTCTCCAAAGACTATTTGAGCAGATATTATAGTGACACATATGCCTGTTACTGTCTTATTGCTCCTCCAGCATCTTTATTCAGCACAGTGACTATGGAACTTTTGCTAATAATCCTATTATTCATACTTTACATTACTGCTCTGCTGATCATTTATTCTCCCCTACATAATTCCACAAAGCAACACGGGTAAATTTTTAAGAAAGAAAATGTGTAATTCTCTACCATACATCTGGGCCAGAATTTCTATTACTTATACCCCTATTCAGTGCCATGTTGACTTTTCAAACGGATACGTTCATATCACCATTACCATCTTCGGCTGAATGAAAGGCAGTAAAAGCCGTCTTTCCTCTAATAATAGTATAAATTATCATACTCAATACAAATGTCATGGGTTTCTCGCTCCATGTAATAAGTCCTATGACATCAGTAAAAAGTGCCAAGGCCCAAATGTGTTTCAACTAAATATCCTTCCATTCTATTCTATAATAGAAACTAGAAATTGAGCCTGACCACATCCTGTGCTCATTTTGAGAACACAGACACCTTAGAATAACCAAAGTGATTGTTGTGATTAATGTGTAAATACAACACCACATTGAACTTATGTGGTCCAGTACATAGGGGACCAAGAGCCCACTTATCCTAGCTCCACAAACCCCACTGCCAAATGGGACCCTCCCTTAGACCAGAGCTTGGGAATGGACAGACCATGCTGAAGCTAAGATTTTGTCAGTTCCAACTCAATGACAGCTTTCCCGTGTATCTAATTTTTTTCTGACGCAAGGACGCCATGGTCGGTGACTTCTGTGGTTTTGACAGAACTATGTGTTAAAGTCGACCACATTAAGTGTAAAATACATCTTTGTGTAGCCCCCATCCGGCAATGTGATCCTTGCCTTGTGAATTCATGGGTTCTGCTTGGGTTTTTGTTGGTTGTTGTTGTTTCTGAACATAGGGCAGTTTCCATCACACCTTTGCTTTCTTTTCCAGACTAAAGAATAGTCTCTCAGTTTTA
The DNA here is from genome assembly GCF_023159225.1 of Perognathus longimembris pacificus. Taxonomy (NCBI): domain Eukaryota; kingdom Metazoa; phylum Chordata; class Mammalia; order Rodentia; family Heteromyidae; genus Perognathus; species Perognathus longimembris. The sequence goes on from NC_063162.1 coordinate 142,516,273, forward strand.
CCTACCACACAGAAATTCTTATGTAGTGTAACTTGTATGAATGCTATCAGAAAGGTTAGCTTCACAGTTAACCAGGTGAGTATACAGCCAGTTGCTCCTTTTTTAAATTTGCATTTCACAATCCTCTGCTGTTAACAGCAGGAAACCTTTCCATTTCACTTTGTAGAGACCTGACCCAAATGAATGTAAATCCCAAAAGTAAGTTGCTGTGTGTGAACAAAAGGAGTTTAGGTTTAAATTGGAAATGTACTCATTTTCTGTTTACCTGTACTCGGTATGAATAAGAGGAATCCTGTGATCTGGTTAGTCATGATGATGGACGTGATCATGAATTCAACCATCTTAATTTCTTACCAAGCTCCTCGCAATAATCATGTACATATTTTAACCGTTTCATGTAGGTCTGTAAATGAATAGTCCATTGTACCTTCATCTTGGATGGGAATGTGCGCCTCCTATGCAGGTGGCGAAGGTTCCTGTGTGGAACACCCTAGTCGGGCCACAGACTCTCCAAGGAGGTTTTGCATATTGCCGGGGCCATCTGTAGCAATAGGCTAAATTTTGTTTTGTTTGTTTGTTTTGTGTGGTTTTATTCCTTCCCCCCTGGGGACCGGTGCTTTGAATTTAATAAAAATTAACTTTGCTCACATTTTTTACTGTGAATATTCTCCACAGTAGAGATTTGATTTTTTTATTTTATTTTTTTTAGTGAAAACATCGATGATCACGATAGAATTTTACCTAGTTTAAGTCTCTTTGTGTTTTCTAGACGTAGCATTGTATATAGGGACAAGCTCCTGGTCCATAAATAGGGAAGAAGAAAAAAAAAGGCTGCTCTTGCTTTTTGGTCTGGGTTTTGTTATTGTTTTTTAATTCAAACGTATTTCAGAGAACTTTCATATTGATTTACAGTGATGAAAGACAAAACACAGGAAGGAACATGGGTGAGGATATCTTCCATCAATATTCCATGCCCTTAATGTAGGAGAACTATGCCATGAAGAATTTGCCTGAAACTCAGTGGGAGAAGGTGGAGAATTACAGGCTGGGCACTTTCACAGGTCACTTTGAAAGTTTACGACATTAATTTTACCTATAAGGTTTGAAAGGTTTTGGTAACTATTCTTTTTAAATTGTTTTTTTTTTAAGTTGGGTATTTACTCACTCTTCAATGGGGGATAGTTTACTTGATTGTAGAATTCGTTTTTTGAATAGAATAATTAGGTCTAATTTGAGTCCCAAAACATCCTCCTTGATAGTTAGCAACATTCAACCAAGTTCTATTTTGGCACAATCTTAAATAGAGAGACAATGAAATGTGGCATGGCAAAAAGGCTATTTTTAACATCTCCACTATTTATTAGGAAACTTGAGAGTATGAAACTTTTGTCCCTGTTCTAATGCCCTTAACCTCCCAGAAAAGTGAAGCAGAAAATCTAGTCCAAGATTTTTCCATTGCAAATGACTAAGCACAACTGGCAGGAAAAGACAAACTAGGTAGACAGAAACCAGAGCTAAGTACTTCCTTGCCCTTGGAATGAAAATGTGCTGCTCTGGCAAGTAGCCTTTTCCCCGAGGAAAGTCATGTCCAAGTACCTGACTTTTGAGAGTAGCTATCTGAGCTTCATAGAAAATCACCAGCCTAGCACACAAGTCCGAAATAATGGGCTTGATATTGCTATGACAAAAGGAGTGCTTGCTGTTACCAACTCTGCTTTAAAGAATCTGAAATCTACATCTAAAACTATTTGGTTCCAACAGATTCCTCTTCTGTTATATAAAGAAAAGCATGACTGCACAGAGATGGTCCCAGGTTTACTACTGTTCAGTACCTCAGTTCATAAGAAGTTCTTTTTTTCTTTTTTTTTTTTTTAACTTCTTTTTATTTTGTGGCCAGTCCTGGGCCTGGAACTCAGGGCCTGAGCACTATCCCTGGCTTCCTTTTGCTCAAGGCTAGCACTCTGCCACTTGAGCCACAGCGCCACTTCTGGCCGTTTTCTATATACATGGTGCTGGGGAATCGAACCCAGGGCTTCATGTATACGAGGCAAGCGCTCTTGCCACTAGGCCATATTTCCAGCCCTCATAAGAAGTTCTTATGGGAGCTGAGAATGTGGCTTAGTGGTAGAGTGCTTGCCTAGCATGCATGAGTCCTGGGCTCAATTCCTCAGTACCAAGTGGTAGAGTGCTAGCTAGCCTTGAGCAAAAGACGCTTGGGCAGTGCCCAGGACTTGGTGGGGGAGGGGTGGGGTTCTTACAGGTAAATAACTGCAAATGTGTTTCTATGAATGGTTACTACCATTAAATATGCTGTACAACCTACCTGAGTTATCAAGGATTGGTCAAATGATGTTCATTGTTGATAGTAGAGTAACCTGATAGCATCTCAGAAGCCTGCTTGAATGCTAGACAGTGCTAGGCAGCCATATGAAACTCCCTTCCCTTGGAGGACCCCCACAAGTACTGAGAGGCCTGAGATTATTGAAAAGATACTGAGCATCAGCTTTATGTTAACTGACTGGTGATAAATTACTGCTAACTGTGGGCTTTGGGTTATAATTTAGAATTGGCCACATAGCTAATGCTACAAGTGTAGTAAAGACATCTTTACATTAGATACATTTTGGTCTAAAATTATAGGGTAAGACTTTTTAGTTGTGCACTGGTAGCTCAGAGCTTGTAATTCTAGCTATTCCAGAGGCTGAGATCTGAAGATTGCAGATACTTTTTAATATGTAATCAAAAGTACCACATAGCATACAGAAATCAATTGTTAAAAATATGTCACAGCTCCATGAAGATAAAATTCATTTTTCTCCTCTGGTAGACATAACTGCTGGTCTTCATTTAATTTGCTGGGAAAACAAATCATTTAATTGATTGAAAGTACACTTAATTTTTTTTTTAATTTGTCTCCATATATACACAAACTCTGACACTACTAACCTGAATAGTGAAAATGTATAAGCATTATATTTGTGTATCTGTCATTATAATTACTACTTTTAGGATTTAATAGATCTAGTGTAATACAGACAGGTAGAAAAACTCACGTATCTTCTAGTCTCACGGAGTTTCCTGCCCAGGCTGGCTTTGAACTGTAATCCTCTTAACTCTTACTCGTCATGCCTCAGAGCTTTCTGGTGCTGGGATTATAGGTGTATAACACCACACCCAACTAGGTCATGGGGGAGACGAACAACTTACCCCAATACCATCATATACAGAGGACCTGGAGGTCATTGGTCATTGTGGCAGAATGACACACTGTCCTTGCGGGCCCATGCTCCAGCCAACTTTCTGGGTGAAGACAGGGTGCCTGGGGTCTGTCTTCCTACAGCCAGTGCCTGCACCTCACCTCAGAGAAGCCACACACTGAAGCTCTGGATCATCCCATCCAGCCTAGGGACTAGGGAAAGCAAGGTGGACTGAGTGGAAGCACCAACACGAGGCGCTCTTGGCTTCTCTGATTGCTTTTAGCTCTGCCGTCCTCATATCCATGTAGCACAGCGGGAAGGGCAGAATGCTGAAACCTCAGCAAATGCCTCATCCCTGTGAGTCAAGCTGAGGACAAGATTTGCAATGAACTATCAGTTCTTTCGACCAGTGCAGCTCAGAGCTGGGGGCAGGGCAGAGAAACCGGAGACTCGGTATTTTCTTTCTTAAACATTGTGTTAGATTATGTCTGCTTAAATGCTCATATACCAAGTCCAAGCCCTTGGGTCAAACAGTGGTAGTTGAGAAAACCTGGGAGCTTCCTACGCAGCTCACCTGTAGGGCCCGTCCTTTGGTCTCGATTGGGAGAGTGAACGCAGAAATGGCGCACACAACACACACCGATGAGAAGAGACACAAGGCTCCCAGGAATGAGGCGCTCATGAGAACCTGGAAGTCACAACAGAATGACGAATCGCTGTTTCCCACTCACTTCTACACCGGTTTGGGGGTGTTTTTATTTTTTTGTGCCTATCCTGGGGCTTAAACTTGGAGCCTGGGGCCTGTCCTTGAGTTCTTTTTGCTCAAGGCTAGCACTCTACCACTTGAGCCACGGCACTACTCCCGGCTTTTCCTGTGTGTGTGGTACCAAGGAATCCAACCCAGGACTTCATGCATGCTAGGACAACACTCTACCACTAGGCCAAACTTCTGGCCCCGGGCATTCTTTTCTTTTATTGCCAGTCCAGGGGCTTGAACTTGGCCTGGGTGCTGTCCCTGAGCTTCTTTGGTTCAAAGCTACCACTCTACCACTTGAGCCACAGTGCCACTTCCTACTTTTTCTGAGTAGTTTATTGGAGATGAAAGTATCACAGACTTTCCTGCCTGGGCTGGCTTTGAACTTCGATTCTCAGGTCTCCACCTCCTTAGTAGCTAGGATTACAGGCACAGAGCCCAGCAACAAGATACACTCTGGCAATGTGGAAAGGCCTAGAAACTACCTGGCCTAGTCCAACCTCCTCGCTTGATGAATGAGCCTACACTAAATAGTTGCAGTATTCTTTCCCAAAGTCACATGCAGCCTATGATGACTACCACCACTTAGGTTCCATTAAGATGCCCAATTGTGGGCTGGGAATATGGCCTAGTGGCAAGAGTGCTTGTACCATCTACATGAAGCCCTGGGTTCAATTCCCCAGCACCACATATACCGGAAATGGCCAGAAGTGGTGCTGTGGCTCAAGTGGCAGAGTGCTAGCCTTGAGCAAAAAGAAGCCAGGGACAGTGCTCAGGCCCTGAGTCCAAGCCCCAGGACTGGCAAAAAAAAAAAAAAAAGAAGATGCCCAATTGTGCCAGATGATATTGGCCATACCTGAGATATAAATGGTGCCACCATTGCCCCAATGCGGCACAGGGACCCGCTGGTGCCCATCCCCAGAGCACGCATTGTGGTGGGGTAGACCTGTAGGGAGAAGGAATAGAGGGCCCTGGTCAGTGATGTCTCTTCTCAGAATCTTCCTCCTCTCCTCCTGCCTCAATCAGGCCGTGTGTGTGTGTGTGTGTGTGTGTGTGTGTGTGTGTGTGTGTGTGTGTGTGTGTGTGTGTATCTCATTTTCTCTGGATACAACTTTGAATTTTTGGTATTTAATATAAAAATAGCCCAAGAAACACTACGAAGTGTCTTTTAAGTGAACAATTGCTAAAAAAAAAAAAAAAAAAAAAAACAGTGATATTCAAATATAATTTTTTAAAGCCAGACTACAGAACCAGGAGGGTAAAATTCCATTTTAGAGCTATAAGTATGTAAACATGGTTTTCTATGGAAAGGAAATACTTGCAAGGAATTAAATAATCTGACAAAACCTGTGCATGTGTGTGTGTGTGTGCACGTGTGCATGTGTGCATGTGTGCTGCTACCAGGGTTTGAATTCAGTCCCTTAGCTTTTGTGGCTCAGGATGGGTTTTTGCTGATTAATTGGAGATAAGATTATCACATACTTTTGTGTCTGGGCTGGCTTCAAACGAAGGCCTTCTGAGTAGCTAAAATAACAAGTTTGAGCCACTAGCACCCAGCTCTGACAATATCTTTAATACAAATAGAACTGACTAGAAAACCAGGAGCCTGCACCTCCAATCAAGATTCAGTCATCAACTGCACTTGGCTACTGATGAATCATATGGTATATTCTACTTTCTTGGTGCAATTATTTTGCACTTGTGGAGGTTCCCAGACTTTACTGGCCTAGCTAGCTTCAAGCTGCAATCCTCAGATCTCAACTCTCAGATCTGGAGACCTGGAGATCCTCAAGATCTCTAAGAGGCTAAGATCTGAGGGTCATGGTTCAAAGCCAACCTGGGCAGGAAAGTCTGTGAGACTCTTATCTCCAATGAATCACCAAAAAGCCAGAAGTAGAGCTGTGACTCAAGTAACAGCCTTGATCAAAAATGTGAGAATACAAAGCCCTGACTCTAAGCCCCAGTACAGGCAATAATAATAATAACTATATACATTCAAATTTCAAACCAAGGGAGAGATGAGAGCTTCACACTGTACAACAACATAATGCCACCTGCCTCGGGACTCTGAAGTCCTGGAGCCAAAAATAACAGCTTGTTTTTAACATACTTGCTTATGACTTAATCTTGTCAACTTGATTGGATGGTAAGACGCCTAGGGGATTAGTCCAGCACACCTCTGATGTGTTTATGAGGGTGTTTCTAGAGATGGTTAGATTATGAGAGCCCTAATCTAACTAAATAACAGATATCTAAACTGATCTAACCTGTTGATGTATTTAAAACTTAGGGTGTTAAGAGATGGTAGAGGGGCTGGGGATATAGCCTAGTGGCAAGAGTGCCTGCCTCGGATACACGAGGCCCTAGGTTCGATTCCCCAGCACCACATATACAGAAAACGGCCAGAAGCGGCGCTGTGGCTCAAGTGGCAGAGTGCTAGCCTTGAGCTGGAAGAAGCCAGGGACAGTGCTCAGGCCCTGAGTCCAAGGCCCAGGACTGGCCAAAAAAAAAAAAGAGATGGTAGAACTGCAGAAGGTGGGACCTGTCTAGAGGAAGCCGGTGGCCAAGGGGCCAGCCTTTGGCGGATGTCCTGATCTTTCCCTATTGTTTCTCAGCTTCCTGGCAGCCTTGAGGTGAGCAGCTTTTCTCCACTATGTCCTTCCTCCATGATGTTTCTTCTTGGCTTCAGTTATCCATGGATGGAAACCCCTGAAACTATGAGCAGAAATAAATCTTTCCTCTCTTGGATTGTTTCTGTCAGGTATTTGTCCTAGCTGTAAAATCTAGCTCACATAGCACTTGCTGTTCAGTGAGGAAAGAAGTCCCTATCTTTCTTCTGGTTGACTAATAGACTACATGGAGGAGGGAAAAATCTTCTAATATTATTAAATCTTCTAATATGCTTATGGTACAGCTTTGGGTAATTGTCCAAAGTTAACAGGGGTTGGGGATGTACTGGCCACAGATGGGGATCTTTTCTAATCAGCTGGACTTGCATATCGGTGTGTAACCCACATCTCCAAAGCTCACCTCAGCAGTGTAAATGTAGATGGTGTTGAAGTTGGCTGCTACCAGGGCCCGCAGCATAAAGAGGAAGCCAATGAGGCCGGCACTAGAGAACAGGAAGCAGGGGAAAGTCATACGAGGTCACGTGGACAGTCTTACAGAGTCAATTCCAAGTGTATTGTAGATGCTACAACATAGCCACCCCTAACCCAGAATCGCAGGCAGGGGCTTCTCAACTGGCTTGATTGTGAATTCTAAAGCCAACCTCCTCCCATTCCCCCAGATAAGCATATGACCTGAAAAATGATACATTTAGCACAACATGTAACTGGCGTGAAAGAGTGCTTTCCGGACCCCCCCCCCCCCACCACAGTCCTTGAGGATGCTAAGGCTTCTTCTCAAAAGTACCCTAGAATTTGCATGCACCCTGCACACATCTTCTCATGTGTTTTAAAATCTCTAGATTACTTGGTAAACAGTTGTTGCTCCAGTATTGGCTAAAGAACAATAACATGGGATGGGGGTGGGGAGAACCTACACATTTTCAGTGCAAATGCAAATATTCTTTTTGAAAAACCACATTTTAACCAGAAGTTAGTTGTTTGAATCTGTGGATATAGAACCCACAGATGCACAGAGCTGACCATATATTATAGTTCGGGCCACCCTAGGATTGCACATTAGCGATGAAGGGAATTCCACACTACGGATAGGTTATCCAAAGGCCACTGAACTATCTCGGCATTCATCTAGGTGATTTGGTAAATACTGAGGTTATTCCCTAACTCTCCAGGAAGCTTTATATAAACATAAACATTTTGGTAGGGGGCTGGGGATATGGCCTAGTGGCAAGAGTGCTTGCCTCATATACATGAAGCCCTGGGTTCGATTCCCCAGCACCACATATACAGAAAGCGGCCAGAAGTGGCGCTGTGGCTCAAGTGGCAGAGTGCTAGCCTTGAGCAAAAAGAAGCCAGGGACAGTGCTCAGGCCCTGAGTCCAAGGCCCAGGACTGGCAAAAAATAAAATAAATAAAATAAATAAAAATAAATAAACATTTTGTTAGGTGACTATCATAAGGACCCCAACGTTGCACCCATATCCAATGAGTGGCACAGTATAAGAAGAGGGACGTGGGTGTGTTGCCCACAGGAGTCTTATAGTCATATAAACAGCATGCGCTCTACTGTCCCCAGAGAAAGGGACTTGCCCCACACCCCCCTAAACATCAGGGGTCAAGAGGTCATATTGTAAAATCATTGTACTAAACCTGTGTGTTTGAGGCAATCAAAGAGAAAATACCTTGAAGTACAGATATTGAGGAGAAGAAAAAATAAAGCTGTGCATCCCATGGTAATGGACAGGCTCAGCCGTCTTCCCAGGAAGTTGATGCCCAGGATATTCAAAGGGTTCACTAGGAAGCAAACAGCAGGGACAGTGTCGAGGACCCGGTAACGCAAGTGGTCTTTATCACCCTGATGTGGACTCACTGTGGTTATTTCACAAGGAATCAACTTCATCCAAAACTCAGACACAAGGCCACCAAATGAGTGACGTAGTCAATGTATTTTCTCTCACATAGAGGCCATGAATGACAATCCCTACATGACCACAGTGATTATTATAAACTGCCAGTTTTCTGGACTCATTTAAATGTGTTGTTTCTCTAAATTTAAGATACCATGGGTTTCTTTCTGCTTGCCTGCCTTCCTTCCTTTCTTGTGTCATACTAAGGCTTAATCTCAGAACCACATGCTCTCTCTCTCAATGCTCTTGCTTGACTTTCTCACTGAAGGCTTGAACCACTCCACCACTTAAACCACAGCTTCCCTTCCAGCTTGTTTTTACTGCTTCATTGAAGATAAGAGTGCATGGACTTTTCTGCCTAGGCTTGCTTCTCGCTCAGATCTCAGCCTCCTGAGGAGCATGAATTATAGGAGTGAGCCAGTGGTACTCAGCTCTTTTTTTTAAAACCAGTCCCAGGGCTTGAGCTCAGGGCCTGAGCACTGTCCCTGGCTTCTTTCTGCTCAAGGCTAGCACTCTACGTCTTGAGACACAGCGCCACTTCCGGCTTTTTCTGTTTATGTGGTGCTGAGGAACCGAACCCAGGGCTTCATGCATGCCAGGTAAGCACTCTACCACTAAGTCACATTCCCAACCCCTCTTTTTTTTTTCTTGAGACAATTTTTTCATGTAGCCCAAGACAGCTTGAACTCTCCCAATCCTCCTGAGTGCTCCCATTACAGGTATGCACCACTGTACATGGCCAAGAACTATTGATTTTAAGTGCCATCACTTTATATCAGCAAAGACAGGAATCATGCTGCCAACTGAAATCTACCAAATTCTAAGATGCTTCCAACTTTGCAGCTATTAGAACATGAGCAAAAAACGTGTGGCTGAGAATTACTCTATAACAGTTCAAAACTCTCTTCCCCCAGAGTGCCCTTCCCTACACCAACCCACATTGAAGACCCCAGCATGACTTAAGAATGTGTACAGTTCTGCTAGGGAGGAGCTTTGACCCAGGGTCCCTCTTCTGTCCTGAGTGGCAGTACCCTGCCACAAACAGAGAAGCCCCAATACACAGAGGGTCATTTACGAGCAATTTCTCCAAGGGTGCTGATGATCATGGTTCTGTAGTCAGAGGGTGCAAACAGGTGACAGTGGCAAGGACTGTGGCTCTCTTCTGAGTCGCCCTCAGTCGCCACCACCTGCGACTGTGACTCTGAATTTGAACCACAGACCAGGTCCCGCTCTAGCAGTTCAGCACTGGCCAGGATAACGCCGTAGTAGGCAAAAGAGATTCCCAACCTGGAAGGGAGGAAAGAACATTGTTAGGAAGAGCCTGTAGCAGACTGAAGAACAGCAAGAGCCCAGTGGGGCGGGGCTCCAAGTAGAAGGCACAGCCAGAAAGGGCAGCTGGCCAATCACCCACATGCAACTGTCTTCCTGGAACACAACTGTCAGGATTTCTATTGGATGAAAACTTAGGAATAGGATTCCTAAGCTATAGGCTAGACTCCTGTTCCGCTGTGATACTGCTGAGCAGTTTCCCAGAGAGATGGTACTCATTGAGGCAACTGTGACCGCTTGCTGTCGTCGGGTCCTTTTCCTTTTAGCCATCCCTATGCACTGGAGGATTTGTAATGGTACCTTGTCAGGTTTTGTGGGTGTTCATTCTGGTGGTACTGGGGTTTGAACTAACAGCCTCACACTTAGGTTAGCACAGTTGAATAACATCTCAGCCCAGTTTTTTGGTTTTGGGGCTTGGGGTGTTTTGGAGGTGCAGTTTTTTTTGTTTTGGGGGGTTGGTTTTTGTTTTTTTGTTAGGTCCTAGATTCTGGGACTGAGCACTGCCCTCTAAGCTCCTTTTGCTCAAGGCTATCACTCTACCACTTAAACTACTGAACCACTTCCCACTTTTTCTGTGATTAGTTGGAGATAAGAGTCTCATGGGCTTTCCTTCCTGGACTGGCTTCAAACCTCAATCCTCAGATCTCAGCCCCCTGAGTAACTAGGATTACATGCATGAGCCACCAGGGCTCAGTAGTTTTTATTTTATTTTATTTTTTGCCAGTCCTGGGTCTTGAACTCAGGGCCTAGACACTGTCCCTGGCTTCTTTTTGCTCAAGGCTCACGCTCTACCACTTGAGCCACAGCACCACTTCTAGCCTTCTCTGTTTAGGTGGTACTGCGGAATCGAACCCAAGGTTTCATGCATGCTAGGCAAGCACTCTACCACTAAGCCACACTCCCAGCCCCAACCCAGTATTTTTTTTAAATATAATTTTATTAGTATTAAGGTGTTGTACAGAGGAATTACTATTCCGTAATTCAAACGAGTACATTTTTCCCCCATAGTGTCAGCCCTTTGTTTGCTTTCTCCCAGTTTCCCTCTCGCATCCCCGCCCACAAGTTACATAGGTCATTTTCCACATGGTGCATGTTGGATAGCAAGATTGCATATGTGGACCCTTCTTTCCCCCACCCCTTCCGGTCCCCCTCACTTTCATCCCCTCTTAAAAAAAAATAAACTCAAAAGCAAAATCAGACATTACTACCAACAGAAACAACAATAACAACAACAGCCCCCCCCCCCCATTTTGTTTTGCTAGTTATTTTGGCGACAAGAGTTTCGTGGATTTTTCTGCCTGTGCTGGTTTGGAAACCCAATTCTCCTGATCTTAACCTCCTGATTAGCTAGATTATAGGTATGAGCCACTGGTATTTGACTCTTGTTGGGTATTTATTGGCATTTCCCTGGAGACTTTAATATTGTTTTTTGATATGTTTATGTAATTTCATATGTTTATCTCATTTGCAATTTTAGTGACATGCCTATTCAAATCTCTTGATTATTTTAAACTGCGTTGTCTGTATTTACCTTGCTGGAAGAAAATTACATATATAATATATGTATATATATTTTTTTGCCTGTTTTGTTTTTTGCCAGTCCTGGGGCTCAAACTCAGGGCCTGAGCACTGTCCCTGGCTTCTTTTTGCTCAAGGCTAGCACTCTACCACTCGAGCCACAGTGCTATTTCTGGCTTTTTCTATATCTGTGGTGCTGAGGAATCGAACCCAGGGCTTCATGTATACGAGGCGAGCACTTTACCACTAGGCCATATTTCCAGCCCATAATATATGTATATTATAACATACTATATATTATATGTAGTATATTTTGTATGTATATTGTGTATATAAAATATACAGTATATATAGTATATATTGTACATATTATATAGTAATTATACTATCATACATGTGATATATGATATATAATGCATAATATATCATATATTATGAACATAATATATATAATGTTTTTCTTTCCAAAAAATTGTTAAATATATATATTACAAATTTACCAGTTGGTAGACAACCTTGAAAGTTTCTTAGGATATCTTATGGCACAGAGTTGATAATTGAATATAGTAAAGGTGATCTGTTTAGTTCCTCACACACACCCTCCTTTCTTGTGCTGGTACTGGAGCTTGAATTCAGGGTCTCATGTTCTTGTTCAGTTTTCTCGCCCAAAGCTGGCACTCTACCACTTGAGCCATACCTCTATAGACTTCCCTTCCCATGCTGGCTTTGGATCTAGATCCTCAGATCTCAGCCTCTTGAGTACCTAGGATTACAGGCGTGAGCCACCAGCACCCAGCTTGAAGTATTTGCATGCTTACCATATGACCCAGATCTGTAATGTGGTCCGTAGATATTTGGCATCCAGTAGGTCTGCAAACCTTCCTCTTTTATCCTGGATCATGGAAAGGGGAAGACAGTAGATATACAGCAATTGATGGATGAGGTTTTTTTTTTAATTTGGCCAGTCCTGGGCCTTGGACTCAGGGCCTGAGCACTGTCCCTGGTTTCTTCCCGCTCAAGGCTAGCACTCTGCCACCTGAGCCACAGTGCCCCTCTGGCCATTTTCCATATATGTAGTGCTGGGGAATCAAACCGAGATCTTCATGTGTAGGAGGCAAGCGCTCTTGCCACTAGGCCATATTCTCAGCCCTGGATGAGGTTTGTTAACTAAATAAAACGAAACTCTCATATTGGACCAACAAAATATACTATGTGTGCCACAGTGTATGTATATATTTTGTATATATTATATATATTCTGTATATATGGTATATATAAATATATTGTGCCTATTGTATATATTATGTAGTATTATATATAAGTATATAATAATACTTATGTAGCAATTATAATATATATAATGTGATATGATATAATATAATATATAATATAATGCATAACCTAGTTGTACATAATGCATAGACTTTTTTGCCAGTCCTGGGGCTTGAACTCAGGGCCTGGGCACTGTCCCTGGCTTCTTTATGCTCAAGGCTAGCACTCTACCACTTAAGTCACAGTGCCACTTCTGGCTTTTTCTATATATGTGGTGCTGAGTAATCAAACTCATCAGGGCTTCATGTATACAAAGCAGGCACTCTTGCCACTAGGCCATATTCCCAGCCCTGCATAGGTCTATTTATCTCTTTTTTAACAACGTAAAATATTCTATCTTTATCATATAATAAATTCCTATATGTAATCGAATATATTATCATAACAAAAGATTATTACATTTTTAAAACTTAACACATGTAATAAATAGGTTATCCAATAAAATGTATCAGTACAACTAGTTAGCTGTTTGGATATGGTTATTGGCAAGATAGTATTTAAATTCACTGTACTGTCCAGGAAGAACTAAAGTTACTGGGGCTTTGAACTCAGGGCACTATTCCTGAGCTTTTGTGGTCAAAGCTAGTGCTCTACCACTGGAGCCACACCTCCATTTCTGGATTTTTGCTGTTTAATTGGAGAGAAGAGTATCATGGACTTTCCTACCTAGGCTGGTGCTGAAACACAATCCTCAAATCTCAGCCTCCTGATTAGCTAGGATTATAAGCATGAGACACTAGCACCTAGCAACATTTGATAGTTCAGTGAGCATTTTCAATACCTAATAGTTACTGCTGACATAAAAGGATAAACCAATAATAGGGTAAGAGGAAATAAAGCAAACTCAATCAAATAGAAGGGAAGAAAAGGAAACAATTAAAATGAATACAAAGGAGCATGGCAGAATTCCAAACATACCAGTAAACACAGTGGATATAAATGGGTGAAATTCATTATTAAAAGACACAGGCTGGGGGAGGGGGAAGGGGGGAATGAGGGACTACGTAACAAACAGTACAAGAAATGTATCCAATGCCTAACATATGAAACTGTAACCTCTCTGTACATCAGTTTGATAATAATTTTTTTTAAACAAAGACAGGCTATCAGATGGAGTACAAATTACAAATTTATAAGAAATCAATCTGAAGCAAATCAGTGCAGGAAAGTCTGACTGGCTGGAAAAAGAGAATCAAGGAAAATACTAAAATCAAGACTGTTTCAGTGTATTTATTAATGAGAGGATGGAGAATTCAAAGCTACATAAGAGACTCTCCCTTTACCTGATACATAATGATTTTTTGTCAATGTGTACAGTTAAAAAGAATATGGAGGGCTGGAAATGTGGCTTAGTGATAAAGTGCTTGCCTAGCATACATGAAGCCCTGGGTTCAATTCCTCAGTACCACATAAACAGAAAAAGCCGGAAGGAGCTGTGGCTCAAGTAGTAGAACTCTAGCCTTGAGCAAAAGGAGCTCAGAGACAGTGCCCAGGCCTTGAGTTCAATCCCAGGACTGACCAAGAAAAAAAGAATAGAAGAAGAAGAGATGGGCGGCGGGGAGGGGGGCATTAGGCAACAGACAGCCCCCAGAGTGGGAGAAGAAAAAGAGGAAAAAGAAGAAGAGGAGGAGGAGGACTCAACATGTATTCAACAACCATGCATTCAACAGATAAATGATATCCAAAATGTACAAAGAATCCAAAATATTAAACAACAAAAGAACAAAAGTCCAATTAGTAAGTGACCCCCCCACTCTGCTTTTCCTGGCCACCATCCAGCCTCCAGGGGTAGAGTGCACACTGCAGTCCCTTCCCTCTGGCCTTGCACAACTACAAGACTTTCCCAAGACCGGTGGTGATGGGGTCAGAGGAGTGTGAACTCACCAGAACAGGCTCCACCAGCTTCCCTTCAGGCATGACAGAGCGGTTCATCTTGGCGATGCGCTCCAAGGTGACCAGGGCCGCCTCTGTGTTCCCCGTGGAGACATTGAAGCGGGCAGATTCGGGAATAAACTAAGCACAGATGTGAAGAAACATCAGAGCTGCAACTGCTGTACATGTAGGGGCACCGCTGCCAGCCGAGCCTGCCACGCCAGCCCCACATTCCCGGGGCTGGGAGGGGGACACCATAGCTTAAAGGCACATGACACAGCAAGCCTGCTCAGCCAGCTCTGTGCCAGGCCCAAAGTTGGTCTGGGGATATGCCTTTAGAGAGGGAAATCCAGGGGAAATGAGACGCCGGATGAAAACTGATGCATGAGACTCAAATGTCTGCAATTATTTCCATTTTAAGTACTCCATCAATTCCACAAGTACGATTTCAGGTTCTAGGCTTAGAAGAGATTCTAGGTCTGCATTTGGTCCTAAGTCCAAGGGAATCTTGAAGCTTGAGAAGAAAAGCCATGTTGTCTGAGTCTGCATGGCAGAGAGGGTCAGCCAGTCCATTCGCAGCCAGCAGCAGCTCACGTGGCCACTGGTCCTAGAGCTCCTGTGCATGGCTCTGAGCCACAACCACACTGGCCATTGGAGCCCCTTGAAGAGAACAGGGGGCCAGGCACCACTGGCTCACATCTGTAATCCTAGCTTCTCGGGATGCTGAAACCTGACGATTGCCTTTCTGAGCCAGGCAAGGGAGGCTAAGAGATTCTTATCTCCAATTAACCACTCCCCCCACCAAAAAAAAAAAATGGAAGTGGAAATCTGGATAAGGGTAGAGGTCCAGCCTTGGTCACAAAAGCTAAAGGGTAATGCCCAAGCTCTGAGTTCAAACCCTAGAACCAGCACCGAAAAAAAAAAAAAAAAGAAAGAAACACAAAGCATCTGCTGTACCCGATGGCCAGTATTCCACCTGGCAGAGCACACAGGTCACAGCCGGGAGCGCTTGCATACCTTGAAGGCCATGATGAGGATGATGCCGGGGATGGAGGCGATGCGGATGAGCCAGCGCCACCCAATGGTGGGGATGACCACAGAGGCCAAACCAATGATGAGCAGGGAGCCCGCAAGCCAGAAAACCTGGGGGAAAGAGGCGCAGGGTTACAGCATGTCCTGTGTCATAAGCTCAGCATCTCGCCTCCTACACTCTGGGGTAGCTGGTGTCTGTGAGGAGCTACTCTCCCAGTCCTACGCCAGCACCACCTCTGCTCAGTTGGATGACACTTCGCTTCTGTGTGGCTCCATTTGTCTTCCATAAATTGTTTTCTCTGCCTTAGCCACAGAGACAATCAGTAGGATCACCAGACTTTTTAAAGTTTGGCCCACTAGGGAGTCTTAGACATTGCTTCTTTTTGTTGACTAGATAGTGGATTCACTGGATCTCAGCATGGAGGGTGGGAAGGAGGTGGGGAGCAACCAGCTCTCAGCCACCTGGGCACTCTTCTCAAAAGGAGCCAATCCTGCCACGTTCTTCTGTCGCTTTCTAAAGATTTCCTCAACATCCAAGCTAATAAGAATGTATTTTGTTCTTTGTTTCATAAATGGTGTATAGTATGCACAGTACTCCACACTTGGAATTTTTTTTCATTTACAAATATATCTTCGAGATTTTTTTGTGGGGAGGGGGGTTGCACCTGTCCTAGGGTTTGAACTCAGAGCCTGAGTGCTGTCCCTGAGTTTTTTGCTCAAGGCTAGTCCTCTACCATTTGAGCCATACCTCCACTTCTGGCTTTTTGCTGGTTAACTATAAATCAGAATCTGGTGGACTTTCCTGCCCATGCTGGCTTTGAACCATGATCCTCAGATCTCAGGAATATAAGCATGAGCCAAAATCTGAGTACATAAACTGGCACTCAGCCATGAGAGATAATTTTATATCCACAAATAACACAAAACTCACTGTGACCAAACCCCACTGGCTAGGAATTAGAATGCCTTCCAGCATTAGCCTGAGAATTTCTTTCATCTGAAAATAAAGACTGTGAGATAACTCCACTTTACCTCATAGAGATGGGTAGAAGATAACAAGTTAGAGGATTCTGTGAGGGACCAATAGAGGGGTGACTATCAAAAACTAAAATGGGGGGCTGGGAATGTGGCTTAGTGGTAGAATGCTTGCCTGGCATGCACGAAGCCCTGGGTTCAATTCCTCAGCACCACATACACAGAAAAAGCCGGAAATGGTATTGTGGCTCAAGTGGCAGAGTGCTAGCTGGAGCAAAAAGTATCCAGGGACAGTGCTCAGGCCCTGAGTCTGAGCCCCAAGACTGTCAAATAAATAAATAAATATGATTAGGGTTATTTAAAAAAAAAAGGAATAACTGGATGGAAAATGGCTTTGGGGCATAGGGGAGGGGTTTCCTGCTTAGGCATCACAGATGGCCAGTGTGGTAGTCAATGTAACTGGACAAGATTTCACTAGAAAGATGGAGTTTTAAAAAGTCAGGGGGAATTGCTTCTAGAGTGGTGTGCTGGTCAGTGTGGCCTTCGTAAGACTCCACCATGGTGTGCCAGGAGCGAGGCCAAGGTACAGAAGGCGGTAGTACAGCCCACCAGCCTCAGCCTCAAACATTCAGGAAACAGCTCTTGAATTCATGTGTGACTCTACGAGCAAGTGATTACACGGATACAGGGCTGTGTCATTGGTTTTGATGGATACATGGACCTTGTGTTAGTTCATGCAGAAGGCATTCATTCTAAAACAAAGTCAAGAAAACAACTAGGTTAGATTGTGCTAAAAGGAGATAATATGACTCTATGACAAAGTGTCTCCAACTAGAAATTATCAGTGAAGTAAGACATTATTAGGAATTTTACAGTGTGTGTGTGTGTGTGTGTGTGTGTGTGTGTGTGTGTGTGTGCTGGGAATCTAAAAGAACATCTATTCATATAGTTTGGTGAACCCTGTTGAGATGTAGTGTGCACCCAGTTTTTATGATCTTTGTGACAATGAAAGACATAAGATTGTCTTTTTGGTTTTCCTTTTTAAAATCAGTTTTCAAATTGATGGAGGTCCCAGTTGTTTTTGTTTCTTTGTTTTCCAGTCCTGGGCCTTGTACTCAGGGCCTGAGCACTGTCCCTGGCTTCCTTTTGCTCAAGGCTAGCACTCTACCACTTGAGCCACAGCGCCACTTCTGGCCGTTTTCTATATATGTGGTGCTGGGGAATTGAACATGGGGCTTCATGTATATGAGGCAAGCACTCTTGCCACTAGGCCATATTCCCAGCCCCAAGATGCCAGTTTTGAGGAATGGTGACCAGGGTTGCTGCAGGTCACTTGGGTTGAGGGTCCATCAGTAGGGGGTGAGCTAGAAGTCTGGTGGCTGCCAAGCTTATGGCTATGATGACTGAGAGGCTACTGTTTGCTATTGCCTGAGAAGAGCAAGACAGAAATAAAAAGTCCCAGGGTAAGATGGAGAGATTTGTTCTGAGAAGATCATATCTGAGGAACCTGTAGAGTGTATGGGTAAACTGTTCAGGGAGGTTGATCGTTGACTGTTCATCCAGATGTTTAGAGGTAATACAGGTGCCGTCGGCCTGCCACATCTGCAGGCTCCACATCTGTGGATGGGGCACCCACCGCTTCAGCCAAGGGATGTATTCAAAAAGAAACGAGTCTGTTCTGAACACATCCAGACCTTCCCTTGTTGGTGTTCCCTAAGCAATGCAGTAGAATGACTGTTCGCATACATTCACCCGCAGTCATCAGCTGTCGTCATCCAGAGATGATGTAAAGTATAAACAGTGTTATAGGTTTCCTGCCAATGCTACATGCATGGATTCTCGTATCTCCAGGGATCCCTAAGCCAGTCTCCCACGAGTAGCAAGAGAAGACCGTATGGAGACAGTCAAAACTACTAGAGTCAGGTGACCTGGAAAACCTGGAAAATGAGATCCTGAGGAAGCAAGCGCAGAATTGGGAAGAAGGGTGAGAAATTACCCATAGAGGAACCGGAGCAGAACACACTCACTGGAGTTAAGTGTAAAGCCCGAACGTGACACCTTCAATCTGTGCATTCATCATAACAAGGTCAAAGAAGAAAGGAAGGAGGGAAGTAGAGACAGTTTCTGATGTTCAGGTTCTTTTTTCCCCTATCTTTCCTTCCTTCCTCTCTTTGGCTCCCTTCTTTCCTCTTTCCATCTCTCCTTCTTCCCCTTCCTTCCTTCTTCTTTCCCACACTCTCTTTCTTCCCTTCAATCTCACTGCTGTGGTTGCCTAAACTCAATTCTGTTATGTCATTCACTGCCACATACATAATGCTTCATGGAAAGAGTCATCTCGACTCCTACAAAGATCAGGGTTGGGGATACAGAGGTCATGGAGAATGGGGCAGGGTATGTACCTCACATCAGATACAAAGACCTCAAATCAATAGCCAGCCAGAGCTGAGCAGAGCCCGGAAGTTGCGTAGACTTCTTGCCTAAGGAAAACTGGGCTGGGAAGGGGCAATAATGACACTTTCCCTCGGGCTGGCCAGGGCTGGGCTTGCAGACACCAACATCCTTGGAAAGAGGCGGAAGCCTCAAGGAGGACAGGAAGTCCCTCCCACAGGCCTTCCCTGGCACCTGTCATTCCAGTGAATTGGCCATTAGGACATCTCCAGGGAACTGAGGAAGATGGTACTATATTCAAATGCCCCTGTTGGAGGATAAAGTCCTGGGTTCAGAAAACCTTGGGATTGGACCTTGGGCTTCTTTGAACATTCTCGAGGCTTTTCAGTTGTTTGCAGCTAATAGAAAGTGAACCAAAACACCAATCAACTGGCCAGAAGGAAAACAAGGAGCATTTTACCCCTCTGCAGGTGGGAATCGGGGTGGACTCCCCACTTTTTCTTACCTGAGACAAGGGGAGCATGTAGCCTCTATATTTGGTGGGTAAAAATTCAGTCTTTATGATTAACCTGGAGAGGAAAGGGGAAAATATGGTCATTTTGCTTTTGTAAAAACAAATGATTTTTCTTTGAACAATCATACTTGTTCTGGTCACTGGGATAAAGAATTCAAAAGACAGCCAGATGCTAGCGGCTCACAACTGTAATCCTAGCTACTCAAGAGGATGCCATCTGAGGACTGAAGTTTGCAGCCAGCCAGGGCAGGAAAGTCTGTGAGACTCTCATCTCCAATAAAGTACTCAGAAGAAGTCGGAAGTGGTGCCGTGGCTCAAGTGGTAGAGTGCTAGCCTGAGCACCAAAGCTCAGGGACAGGCCCCAAGTTCAAGCCCCTGGACTGGCAAAAAGAATTCAAAATACATAAAAACTGTTGTACATTAAAATATAATTATTATAGCTAATGTCAACATAAGAGGAATAACTTTTTCTGTTGCCATCTTATTTTGGAAAGTTATAAAGGTTTTTATCACTTAGGAAATAATCACCTTATCTCTTCGGCCTAAAAAAAAAAAATAGATAAACTGTTTTCCCAAGCCTGATTTCCCATTTTCTAAAATATACCTGGGGAATTAAAATACACCCAGGAAAAGGTAAATAATTTTCACAACAAATGAGTCAAAGCACATGTTGGTCATTAAGTACATATTGATTTTGTGACTAGAAAAATAAATGGAATGACATCTCATCCATTTTCTAATTGTTTCTCTCTGATGCTATTATCAGTCAGGGGTGAGATTTGTCACAACTTTATTTAACTGTTTTCTAAGGAAAGTTTTAAAATGTTACTTAGCTTCCTCTCCATCACGGCTCAAAGTGCTTAGCTTGAGCTCCAAGGAGAAATAATTATTTCCCCAACACATTAAGGCAATAATTAGATACTTTCACATCTCCCACTTCATTTTTTTTTTTTTGCCAGTCCTGGGCCTTGAACTCAGGGCCTGAGCACTGTCCCTGGCTCCTTTTTGCTCAAGGCTAGCACTCTGCCACTTGAGTCACAGCGCCACTTCTGGCCATTTTCTGTATATGTGGTGCTGGGGAATCAAACCCAGGGCTTCAAGTATATGAGGCAAGCGCTCTTGCCACTAGGCCATATCCCCAGCCCCCCCACTTCATTTTAATGATAACTTGTTCCAAGGAACCCAGGAAAGGGTAGCCTGGGGGACCCTATAGATTTCAAGGAGGGTCCCATAAACCAGGACAGTTGGCATAATAGCTTTCACACCCCTGCACTGGAAACAGATGAGAGGCCTTGTGCCCACTTTAATACAACTCGCCCAGTTTTGCAGGGCGCTGGCATTTTACCATGGCCATTCCTAATGTTTCTCGTGCTCATGGCCAAACGAAACTCTTGTAAGAAATAAATCAGTGACAGCCAGATACCAATGGCTCATTCCTGGAATCCTAGCTACTCAGGAGACTGAGATCTGAGGATCAAGGTTCAAAGCCAGCTGAGGCAGAAAAGTCTGTGAGATTCGTATTTGCAATTAATCAGCAAAAAGCTGGAAGTAGAGCTGAAGCTTAAGTTCAAGCCCCAGTACTGGCATGGGGAGGAAAATGACTACATCCTGCTTAGATTGACCCTTTTCTTTTCCTTTCTTTTCTTCTATTCTTTCTTCTTTTTTTCTTTCTTCCTTTCTTCTTTCCTTTCTTTTTCTTTCTTCTGGCTTGGTGCTAAGGACCAACTCCGAACCCTCATACATCCCTGATAGGCATTCTACATCTCAGCTACATGTGCAGCCCGGGATTGACTCTTACCTGAAACAGAATATTTTAGGACTATTTACTCTAGCAGAAATTTCCTAATTTAAAATAATTGGCCTTTGGGGCTGGGGATATGGCCTAGTGGCAAGAGTATACATGAGGCCCTGGGTTCAATTCCCCAGCACCACATATACAAAAAATGGCCAGAAGTGGCGCTGTGGCTCAAGTGGCAGAGTGCTAGCCTTGAGCAAAAAGAAGCCAGGGACAGTGCTCAGGCCCTGAGTTCAAGCCCCAGGACTGGCAAAATAACATAATAATAAAATAATGATAATAATAATAATAATAATAATAATAATAATAATAATTGGCCTTTGGAACAACAACAACAACAAAAAGCTAATACTGAGCCAGGCATGGTGGCTCACACCTCTAATCCTAGCCACTGAGGGACAAGGTAGACACTGGGTGGATCATGGTTCCAGGCACGCACAGCTAAGTTTTCAAGAGCCCTTCATCTCAACCAATGCAAAGCTAGGCTTGCTGGTACAATGGAAGCATGCCAGCTAGATGCAGTGGTGTGCATGCACAGGTGTGCGTGGGCACACGTTTCTCTCCCAGGGAGCCTCTGGGGGAAGTCTTTACCCTTGTGAGTGGCCAGACACGCCACAGCCCACCATGGTCCGCAGAAAGACAAACCAGATGTACGAGGGAGAGAAAGAGGTCAGCAAGGAGAAATAGGCTCCCCACAGGAACGAGATGAGCAAAATCTGAAGCGACAAAAGAGAACGGGTTAACATGCGGGGAGAGGGCAGAGCTCACCTCGGAGGAGAAAGTTTGCTTCCCACCCCCGAAGTCTGCTGCTATGAGTCGCAGACCTGTGGCTGACCACCACTGCTCAGCCAAGCCGCACACAGACAGTGGGGCGGCCCTCATTATGCTCTCATCACAGGGCCCGGCCTTCCAAGTTCAGATAATTTCTCAAAAGTGGCCTAGTGGGGCTCTCCCTCACAGGTGACAAGGTCTTGAACTGGCATTTCAGAAACCACAAGCATCTCAAATGGTAGAATGCCTGTTTGGCAAGAGTCAGGCCCCGAGTTCAATCTCCAATAACACACACATGCACGCGTACGTGCGCGCGCACACACACACACACACACACACACACAGAGCCTACCTCCTAGGGTAGTTAGAAGCCCAATGAAACACTATGCAGGAAGAGCATAGGAAAAATGTAAAATGTTTGCTTTTTTTGCTGATTATCAGAATGATACAAATTCAAAATAGAAAATAAAGAAGAAACTGAATTTTAAAATTGAGAGGATGTAGCTTCGTGGCAGAACATGTGCAAAATCCTGTACTCAATCCCAGAAAAAAATAGATGGATGGATGAATGGATTGATAAATGCCTGCCTGCACTTTTTAAATAAATTAATGTAAGAAATTATGTATGTAAGAAAATAATTATAACCAGGTACTGGTGGTTCATGCCTGTAATTCTAGTTACTCAAAAGGCTGAGAGCTGAGGTTCATGGTTCAAGGGCAATCAAAGCAGAAAAGTCCCTGAGACTCTTATTTTCAGTTAACCATCAAAAGGCTAGATAGGAGCTATGACCCAAGAGGTAAAGCACCAGCCTAGAGCACCAGTCCTGAGTGAAAAGAAACTAAAATAGGGCTGGGAATGTGGCTTAGCAGGAAAGTGCTTACCTAGCATGCATGAAGCTCTGGGTTCGATTCCTCTGCACCACATAAACAGAAAAAGTCAGAAGTGGCGCTGCGGCTCAAGTGGTAGAGTGCTAGCCTTGAGCAAAAGGAAGCCAAGGACAGTGCTCAGGCTCTGAGTTCAAACCCCAAGACTGGCACCAAAACAAAACAAAACAAAATCCTAAGGTAGAATGCCCTAGCCCTGAGTTCAAGCCCCAGTTTTGTCATTAAACAAGTAAACAAACAAACAATATTGTCTGTCTATTGTCTGGGTGCTGGTGCACACCTATAATCCCCTCACTTTGGAGGCAGGGATAAGGAAGATTATGAGTTCCAGGTCAGTCACAACCCAGGTCAGACTGGACTACATAGGGGGCTGGAATATGGCCTAGTGGCAAGAGTGCTCGCCTCATATACATGAAGCCCTGGGTTCGATTCCTCAGCACCACATATATAGAAAAGGCCAGAAGTTGCCCTGTGGCTCAAGTGGCAGAGTGCTAGCCTTGAGCAAAAAGAAGCCAGGGACAGTGCTCATTCCCTGAGTTCAAGCCCCAGAACTGGCAAAATAAATAAATAAAGTAAATGGGCTGAGAATGTGGCTTAGCGGTAGAGTGCTTGCCTAGCATGCATGAAGCCCTAGGTTTGATTCCTCATACCACATAAACAGAAAAGGCCAAAAGTGGCACTGTGGCTCAAAAGGTAGAGTGCTAGCCTTGAGCAAAAAGAAGCCAGGGACAGTGCTCAGGCCCTGAGTCCAAGCCCCAGGACTGGCAAAAAATAAAAAATAAGATAAAAAAAAAAAACAGAGAGAAAGAGAGAGACCATAGTTTGTCATCAGAATGTGTCATTTGTGTCCGAACACTTGCTCTGAGTCAGTGTGCCATCTCCAACTTCATCAGGCCACGTGTTGAGACCAAGTCTTGGGAAGAGATGAGAAATCAAGAAGCCAAGCCTGCAGTTCAAGATTCACAGCATTCGAGGAGCTCCTGCAGTGTCTGTCATGAGCTCACTAGAACTTTCTGCTGAAGAGAAACCACGGTGGGGTTGCCTCAGAGGAAGCTCCCCCAGGAGCACCCACCTACCTTCCAGCGCCCATATCTGTCAGCCAGGAGGCCAAAGAGGATGCTGGAGACCATGTAGCCAAAAAACACCATCTAGATGCAGGGGAATGAAACAGGGTTGTGAGGACAGCGCTTGCCGTGTATCCATCCCTGCAGCTAGTATCCAGCCGTCTTGACCAGACAGAAAGTCAACGAGCAGTGGAAGTTTCCCAGAGCCCTCTCCTCTGCCTCCACTTCTTGGGTCAGGGGAGGCTGGGGCTTTCTGGGGACCTCATACCTCAGGGACCCTGCTCCAGGGGGGACCGGGTCTACAGGGAGTGGCTTCTCCCCCAACCCCAGATCCCAGATAGTGACTCCAGTTCTCACACACAGAACCACCCTCTGCCACTGTAACTAAAAAGAAGTCTTGCACGTGCCCGTGGGTCCCCTCACTTGGGAGGAGGCAGGGGAGGGAGAGGGACAAGAGTTGGAAGCCAGCCTGGGAGACAGAGGAACACGCTCAGAGAGACAAGGGGCACATGTGTTCTCTTTTATGCAGATGCTTGATATAAAACACACTGGAACATGATCCGTTTATCCAGGACTCTAGGCATGCACACACAGCGAGAGCAAAGGAAGAAATTCTTAGGAGAGGAACACAAAGGCACAATGCCTATGAGCCTCTGATCATATATTTATCCCTAGGCACTGGCGGCTCATGCCTGTAATCCTAGCTACTCAGGAGCCTGAAATCTGAGGATTGCAGTTCAAAGACCGCCCAGATAAGAATCTGTGCGATTCTTAGCTCTGATTAGCCTCCAGAAGGCAGGAAATGGAGCTGTAGCTCAAAGTGGTAGAGCACTAGCCTTGAGCAAAACAGCTCAGGGACAGTGCCCAGATCCTGAGTTCAAGCCCTATCACCGACAAAATTAAGTTAATAAAAACAATAATAATAATAATTGAAATGAACTCAAGAAAATGAAAACATGACGGTTTTTTTTCTTCATTGCTGGTTTTCACTTTCTTTTTTTTTTTTTGGTCTTGTTTGTTTGTTTATCTTTGGGAGGGTAACAGGGGTACAGAAATGGAGGGACAAATGATGAACAAATGCAGCAGTGGTACTCACTGAATAGTATGTTGAAAATGAACTGTACAACTTGTAGGTGAGGACAAGAGGAGAAAAACTGGGGGAGAGCAAGGGAAGGAGCAATTTTGTCCCAAAAGAAATATATTCACTAACTTATGTAACTATAACCCCTCTGTATATCATCTTTATAATAACAATTTCTAAAAAAAAAAAATTAGGACTGGCATGTGGCTTAGTAGTAGAGTACTTGCCTCGCATGCATGAAGGCCTGGATTCAATTCCTCTATGTAACACATAAACAGCAAAAGTTGGAAGTGGCGCTGTGGCTCAAGTGGTAGAGCACTAGCCTTGAGCAAAAAGAAGCTCAGGGACAGTGCTCAGGCCCTGAGTTCAAGTCCCAGGACTGTCAAAAAAATTAAGAAGAAGAAGTAGCTGGGAGCCAGTGGCTCACACCTGGAATCCTAGCTACTTGGGAAACTGAGATCTGAGGAGCACGGTTCAAAGCCAGCCTAGGCAAAAGAAAAGTCCCCATAAGACTCTTATTTCTAATTCCAATTAACCTCTCAAGAACCAGAAGTGGCACTGTGGCTCAAGTGATAGAGCACTAGCCTTGAGCACAGGCTCAGGGACAGTGTCCAGGCCCTGAGTTCAACCCCACAACCAGCAAAAACAAAACAAAAAAAGAAGGAAGGGAGGGAGGGAGGGAGGGAGGAGGATGAGGAGGAGGACGAGGAGGAGGACGAGGAGGACGAGGAGGACAAGGAGGATGAGGAGGAGGAGGAGGAAGAGGAGGAGGAGGCGGCGGCTAGTGTTCTACCACTTTAAACCACAGCTGCACTTCAGTTTGTAGGTGGTTAATTGGAGAGAAGCGTCTCACAGACTTTCCTGCCTGGGCTGGCTTCAAACAGCAAATCTCAAACAGGTCTCAGTCTCCTGAGTAGCGGGATTACAGGCGTGAGCCACCAGCGCTAGGCCAAAGCCTCTTTCTAAGAGTAACAGAATGCTTTAGCAGAGTGTTCTGAATGTGTAGTAGTTTCTGGATTTAATGACATACATAACAATTATGAAGTCAACAATACATTTACATAAAATTGCTTTGGTTGCACAAAATGGCAGTTGGAAAGGCACGATGTGCATTTGTGTCCAATCTCTTTTGCCTGGAATAAGGATGCCTTTTAGCCCAATGTTGGGACACAGGGAGTCTTTGCACAGCCTCAAAGTCCTTCTGGCACCTTCCACTAGGGAGAGCTCACCTGCCACCTGTCCGTCCTCACACCTTCGCTAAGGGACATCATGCAGCTTTGCCATCACACCTCTGTGGGCCAGAGGTTAATAAACGCTTTTAGAAAGAGTGAGGCATCATATCCTTAATTTCCCTTTGGAGCAAGGCTGCGGTGTGATCCAAGAGAATTCACTTCGTCTCTGAGAGGGTTCGGGGGTGTCTGGGCAATCCACTCGGGTTCAACCATACTTGTTGGCCATGTGACTAAGCACTGACTAAATGTGTGGCTGGGGTCACTGTCTGGTCTGTGCGTCTCTTCTGGGCTCTTGCTCTAGCTGGGCTGGAAACTTCCATTTGGCAGCGTTCTCCAGCGCCCATGTGAAGGACCACGCCGACCATGAAGTCGGCAAGGCGCTTCCTTAGCAGTGATTGCTTGCACACAGAGTGGTCCTGGGAAAGCGATGACACGTGTTGGTGTCACGGGGTCTTTCCTGGGGCCGGCTTGTTGCTCCCTGTTGGGGCTCAGTGCTAAGAATTTCCAGGCAGCACAGCGTGGTGGGGGCTAAGACTTAACATGAGACATGGTGGCTTTGCTGGCCCAGGTGATGCATGCGGGGGGGGGGGGGGGAGGAGGAAGGGGAAAGCATTGAAAGTTACTCTCCCCCCAGGCCCATGAGCATGGGTGGGCACCCCTCATGGTGATGCGTCTTGGGGTTCCTCCTCCTCATTGCGCAGAAAGCCGGGACTCACCGTGGTGACCAACGCCACCTGCCAGTTCTCCAGCTGCCATTCACAGCGGATGATGGGCGACACCACGGCGATGAGCATGATCTCCATGGCCTCCACGACCTTCGGGAGAAGTGAGAAGCCGTGCCAGCGCTGGGTGCTGGCTGGACGCCCCCCCTCCCCCCCCTCGGCCTGATCCCCCTCCCCTCCCCCAGTCACCCACTGACTTGGATGATAACGTGGCGCGCCATTGCCCTGCTAGTTGGATAAAGAACCTCAGCAGAGCAGGGCGTGTTGGTACATGCCTGTATTCCCAGCATTTGGGAGGCTGAGGCAGGGGAATCAAAAGTGGAAAGAGGGTCTGGCTGACACAGCGAGACCCTAGATACTTTCTATCCGCGTGGGAAAACAACCCTGAGCCATATTGAGGTTGGCTTGGGAGGGAGGAGGGGAGGAGGGAGAGCGGTGGAGGGGGTGAGTCTGATTGGGGCATAGACGTGCCTAAAGGAAACGCCTTTGCACAACTAATTGATGATTACTTGGAGATGAGGCTCATAATCTTTTCTGTCCCTGCTGGGTTCAAATAGCAGACTTCAGAGCTCAGCCTCTTGAGTAGCTAGGATTCTGAGCCTGGGGTTTGGAGGGGATCGGGTGACTCCCCTGCAGGCGTGTCTGGGAGTCTAACCCTATCCCTGTAACACCACAGGCTCCTTAACACCTCCATGACAACCATTTTAAAATGAGTTTTGAATTTCCAGAATGCAGAGGCCCAGGCCTTCATTGGCTCCTCAGTAGACAGACAGCAGGCAGGTGATGTCCAGATTAGCCATCCCTAGGGGGCCAGCACCCTGCTACACACACCCCACCCCCCGGGATGAGCAGCTCCGGGCCGGAGACCCGCAGGAAACATGCGCTCTGGAGACTCAACGTCTCCCCAAAGCTCACTCACCCCGGTGCTGCCCATGATCAGAAACAGGGCGATGTGGAAGCGACCAAACCCGATGGTCTCCACCGCATCTTCCACAGTGAACGTCTTTGTCTCTAAGGAGGAAGGTGAAGTCTGAGGGAGGGAGACCCCGGGGGGGGGGGGGGGGAAGGGAGCCCTGGAGCTTCTGTTGTTCTTTGGACGATGTTCCCGTGACAGCTAGGGGTCAAGGAACCCAAGCTTGAGAGCTAGCGTCTTTTCCACGGCAGCCTCACCTTTCTGTTGGGGCTCAGAGACGCCCTGGCTCAACTTGCGGAGGCTGATGACGGTGACGGGCTCCGTCTGCTTGGCTGCCATCTGACTGGCTCCGCCCAGCCTCACTGGGGGACAGGAGGGAGAGAAGAAAAGAAATCTAGTGATTTTTGAGTATCTATATCTAGTGGTGCTTGAGTGTCTATTACCCATCACCCACAGGGCACGTGCAATTTCCCTGAGCCCTCCCCCACCTCTCAGGAGGGAAGTATTTCCACTCTCCTGTATACAGTTCCTCCGGAACCGGACAGCTCCATGTTTAAATCCTTTCCCTACTGTTTACTAGACCTGTGGCTTTGCAGAATCTGTCCTTTGTACACTTACAATCCCCCCATCTCTAAATTGGGGCTGCTGTAATCCTTGTATCTAATTGACAAATTGTGGTGAGAATTAAAGGAGTCATGGGTTGGAGTACTTGCAGACTGGAAGAGAAATCTCCATTGTTACTGCCACTCTTACTGATAAATAGGGATATATTTGGTGCCATGGAAAAGAAGAAGGAAATTAAAGAATGGAAAGCCCTTGAAGATATGACAATGCTCCTAGCAATGCTAAAATGAAACCTCATAGGTTCCCTTGGATAATGCTAATAAGCACATTAATTACCCTGGTGCTAGTGGCTCACACCTGTAACCCTAGTTACTCAGAAGGCTGAGATCTGAGGATGGCAGTTCAAAGCCAGCCCAAGCAGATAAGGCCCTGTGAGACTCTTATCTCCAATTAACTACTCAAAAACCAGAAGTGGCACGGTGGCTCAAAGTGGTAGAGCAGTAGCCTTGAGCACAAAGCGCTCAGAGACTGGGCCCCAGCTGTGAGTTCAAGCCCCACAACCAACCAGGCCAATAAAAAAAAAAAAAAAAAAAGCAGCTGCTGTTCATTGTCCAGGGCACTGAATCCCCTTATCATAGATGGGTAGTGCGACCTGTAGCTCCTGCTTGAGGGTCGTGTTCATGAGTGGGCTCAGCAAGAGCAAGCAGACACGGATGCACCTGAAGAATGGGGGTGCCACCACCCTGCACATCCGCTGATTCTGTACAGCCGGGCACTCTTCCACGAAGTCACGCCTCTCTTGACCAAAGAGAAGATTCCTAATGAATACTTTGTTCCCACAAAGTGGTAGAGCTGTGCTTAAGAAAGCCAAACAAGAAAATTTAAGAAAAAAAGCAATACCACACAATAAACGAGTTCCTGTCAGAAGCCTTTGTGGCCTACTGACCAACAAGACCGAGTAGGAAATGTCCTGTGGCTTCATGCCTCCTCCTCCATAGGCCACACACAGCCCCGCGGGGCTGAGAGCCCGGAGGCTTTCGGGAAATACACTGGAAAGTGGGGTCCGGCCAGGAGAGGGGGAGCGGCAAGGATGGCCTATGGAAGGCTATGACTTAAGGCTCTCGCTTTCTCCCGTG
Source organism: Perognathus longimembris pacificus (assembly GCF_023159225.1). NCBI lineage: Eukaryota > Metazoa > Chordata > Mammalia > Rodentia > Heteromyidae > Perognathus > Perognathus longimembris. Next base: position 142,545,880 of record NC_063162.1, read on the forward strand.
CTGTGCACGTTCACACAGCCTGTTTCGCTGACTATGCCAGAGGACGCCAGGAGAGGGCAGCACCCCACACCCCCATCTCAACCAGTACAGCTGGATTTGGTGGGACGCACCTGTCACCCTGCCTTATGAGGAGTGTGAGCTGTAAGACTACAGGGAAGACAGACGAGTGTCGGCATAAAGATGAGTGTATTCAAAAAGGAAGGAAGTAAAAAGGGCTGGAGGCATGGTTCTAGCGTTTGAGCACCTGGCTGGCAGGCGCAAGGCCCTAAGTTCAAGCCCCACTACCACCAAAAAGTAAAGACTCTTTGTTTTGCCACTGAGTTGTACTCTAAATGTGTACAATGGCCCGGTGCTGGTGGCTCACGCCTGGAATCCTAGCTATCAGGAGGCTGAGATCTAAGGATCACAGTTCAAAGCCAGCCCAGGCAGGAAAGTCTGTGAGACTCTGAGCTCCAATGAACCACCAGAAGCAGGAAGTAGAGCTGTGGCTCAAGTGGTAGAACACCAGCCTTGTGCAAAAAAAAGGCTCAGTCAGGGATAGCACCTAAGCCCTGAGTTCAAACCCCATGACCAACAAAACAAATCCTGACTTGGAGCTGTGGCTCAAGTGGAAGAGCGCCAGCCTTGAGTGCAAAAACTCAAGCAGGAGTGAGAGGCTTCAGTTCAAGCCTCAGGACTGACACACATATGAAAAACAATGGGAGAGAGAAGAAGGCAACCTCTTTGCTACGACATCAGCTCTGTCTCAACCTACTTAAGCGGCTTGGGGAAACTTACTTACACTGTTTACTATTCGGAAAGCTCAAAACCTGTCCAACCAGGTGTCTTTAACACCAGCCTTCACCCAACCAGTTCCTTCATCTTCTCATGCGAAGGTCTTAGGATGGAAATGTCACTAAAAATAGGGTCCTGTCTGTCCCCTTGCTTTACACTCTTTTGAGTTACAGGAAGAAACACTTCCCAACTCCCCCAAAGCTTAGCTGCTAGCGGAGGTGGGGACCAGCCTGGCCCTTTGCCTCTCTCCTTCCCTACCCTCCTGCCCCCACCCCTTCTTCCCGCCCTCCCACGGTGACTAGATGAGGTGTTGACTCTCACTGCTCACTCCGGAGAGCAAGGAGCGGCCGAGCCCCGTACCCAGGCACCAGAAGCCATGCTGAACATCTGCCAATTCTAAGCGCCAGCTCCCGTCTGTATGTACCTTGGGGTGATCCGGACCGGGCGAGCACCCAGTGCCCAGGACAATGCCAAGGGATGGGAATAGCAGATGTCCACGTCTACCTGCAGGGGAGGAAGTTCTCAGTCCTGGCCTGCTAGCTTCCTAGGCATTTCCAGCAAGGTCCTTCCACCGGCATATTTGGGAGGGCAAGGGCGATAGGTTATCAAGATGGTAGCAATTGAATCTGCACATTGCAAAGGGGCTTCCGTTCCAAATGAATCAGAGCATCGCAGGAAGCATTTTCTTAGTTTCGTCTCCAGTTTGAGCCAAACGTTTCATAAAGAAAAGGCCGGGCTGGGGGCTGGGGCCTCGTGCCTGTGATCCTAGCTGTTTAGGAGGCTGACATCTGAGGACTGTGGTTTGAAGCCAGCCCCCGTAGGAAAGTTCATGACACTCAATTAACCATTAAAAACAAAGAAAAGCCAGAAGTAGAATTGTGATTCAAGTGGTAGAGCACTAGTTAGCCTTGAGCAAAAAAGCTAATGGACAGCACCCAAGCCGGAGTTCAAGCCCCAGTACCAGCACAAAAAATAATTCATTAATTTTTAAAATAAATAAATAAAATAAGAAACCAAAATATTTCGGATATGGACACAAGGAACATGTGATCTTAGCTTTGAAATGAAACACTGGAAAGGTTGAGTTTTAGGAAAGAGGGAGGGAGGGAGGAGGGAGGGAGGGAGGGAGGGAGGGAGGAAGGGAGGTCCAACAAGACCAACCTAGGAAGATAGGGAATAATCTGGAAACAAAAGCTTCACATCCCTTTACCAACAGTTCCTAATATTCTACAGTGCATGACCTACTGCCAAACAACCTGGAAAAGAAAATGGATAGGTTAGGGATTTACTCTGAAAGTCCAAGATTCAGACAGAATTCAGGCTTCATGAGCAGAAATTCTATGAAACTGGTAGGCCTTTTCCTTGATTGTATTTTGATGCACTGAATTTTTTTTTTTCATTCAGAAGTAATTGGGCCCCTATAGACTTGTTTTTTTTGGAAACTGAGTTGAATGCCATGTCGTTTGTCTTACAATATCAGTTTTTTTTAAAGAATGAAATTTTCACAACTCCATCTGCCTCCAGCCACACACTAATAGTCCACACACACACACTCACTCACACACACACACACTCACACACACACACTCACACACACACTCACACACACACACACACTCACAGGAAAATGCATGCAGATCTAGGCAGGCAACTTTACCTCCGTACTCCTACGAAAGCTTCTTTTTTTTAATTTTATTTTTCCAATTTCCACTTTCCACAGCTGGCTTTTGCAGATGTTGGAGCACCGATGACTTTTCAAAGTATCCTTCCTTGCTCTTCCCAGAGGACTGCATTCTTTAAGAAACCACCTAGCATCTGGGCAGGTGAGTGACCGGACCGCCCCTTCTCAGCCCTCACCCCACACCTTTTAAAGGGGAAATGACATCTCTCCCTGCCAGCCAGCTCCCAGACCCTGGAGGAAGTGAACTGAGCTGTTGTGCTCAGGGGGGCTGGAGACTGTTTGCAAGGGTCCTGGCTGTGGCTGAACTTCCAAGGGTTCGGAAGCCAGCTAAGTATGGAGGCTTTTGTGGATGGTGGTTGAGCAGGGCTGTGGGAAGCTAAGAACCTTGAAGCTGTCCACAGCAAGGCGACCATGGACTCCTCACAGCCACCTTGCCCAGGGATCACCATGATTTCTACAGTTCAGAGGCGGGAACTAGGCCCAGGGAGATTGCCCCACTTGGCAGGAAGGGGAACAACTCCATTCCTTGCCCCGTGGTGCTCATAATAAAGTACCAGAGTTGAAACTCATATGTGTGTGTGTGTGTGTGTGTGTGTGTGTGTGTGTGTGTGCATACCCACGTGTGCACCAGTACTGGAACTTTAACTTGGGGTCTTGTGCCCTTGCTTGACATTTTTACTCAAGGCTGGTGCTCTACCACTTGGGCCACAGCACCATTTCTCACTTTTGCTACTTAATTGGACTTTCCTGTCAGCCTGGTTTCCAACTTTAATCCTCAGTGCTCAGCCTACTGATTAGCTAGTATTACAGGCATGAGCCAATGGCTGCTGGCTATCTATCTATCTATATCTATATATGTATATATAGATATATACACACACATATGTGTGTGTGTGTGTGTCTTCATATGCCAATTCTCATTCTTTTGCTCAACTTCACCAGGGAAATGCTTTAATGTCATACCTTAAACTACGTGGGACAAGTCACAGCACCGGCATCCGGGGCTGTGGAAACTTTTAGGTCTACATATCACCATTTTACCTTATTGAGCATCAATTTTAGCACTGGTGGCTCACGCCTGTAATCTTAGCTACTGAGGAAGGCTGAGATCTGACGATCAATGCTTGAAGCCAACTTGGGCAGAAATGTCCATGAGACCCTTACTCTTACCTCCAATTAACCAGCAAAAAGCTGGAAGTAGAGGTGTGGCTCAAGTGTTAGAGCACTAGCCTTGAGCAAAATGAAAGCCAAGGAAGAGTGTTAGGCCCTGAGTTTAAGCCTCAGCATCAGAAAGAAGAAAGAGAGAGAAGAAAGAAGAGAGAGAGGGAGGGAGGAAGGGAAGAAGGAAAGAAAAGAAAAATAGGACAGTAGGTAAAAGGGGGTTAAAAATTAAGAGCCAGATCCAAAAGATGGTTTTGAATGTGATTTGTCTTTGGGGAACTTTAATAACTTACTGACGATGAAAACTTTAAATGAGATATTGCGTGAAAGGAATTTTGTAAACTATAGAGCACTACAACAAAAAACAAACTTTACGCTTCATGCTAGCAGTGTGGTTGGTGGAGATCTTGTAGCTCGAATGTGTTAAGGTCGTTCGGACAATGCAGTCTGGCTCTTGGGAGTTTGCCAGTCCAGGTGCCCTAAGAAATTACTTCTGGGGCTGGGAATATGGCCTAGTGGTAGAGTGCTCTCCTTGCATGCATGAAGCCCTAGGTTCGATTCCTCAGCACCACACATATAGAAAATGGCCAGAAGTGGCGCTGTGGCTCAAGTGGCAGAGTGCTAGCCTTGAGCAAAAAGAAGCCAGGGACAGTGCTCAGGCCCTGAGTCCAAGCCCAGGACTGGAAAAAAAAAAAAGAAAGAAAGAAAGAAATTACTTCTGGACCTATGAGCCCAGAAAGTAATGGGCTGGACTAGGAGGTAGACTCTTCCGGCTGCCCTGTTTACCAGAAACTACCCAAGCCCACACACTCCTTCTGCAGTTTCTCCTGCATCATGAGCACTGATAGGGAACAATGCAAGAGACTGCGTGACGTCACTCCTCATCTCACAGGATTTAGCAACGCGGGGAGCCCCACCGGGCCGCCCTGCCTCTAGCCAGGATCATTACCCGCTCTTCCTCATCTGGATTGAAAATGCATGAGAAAGTTCCTAGTGCTAAGCCTCACACAAGGGAAAGGGGAGTGGATGGTGGGAGAACATAAACATGATCCTTCTTTCTTTCAGATTAGTTTGTATAACGCCATTGTTCCTCACTGGCTGATAATCATCGGAATTAAATGCTATGGAATGATTTTGAATAAAAGACATCTTCAAGGAAGAGGGAATGACCTAAATGTTTGTTTGCTTGATGAGACCAGTGGAAATAGTGCAAGAAGAGATCACGTAGCAGCCTGCTCATTTTTTTCAATCATTTTATTATTTGATAACGAAGCCTCCTCCCCTCCTTCCCATGAAGCCAAAATGATTTGCCAAAAGCAGCTCCTCTGTGGCATGGTTAAGCCATATCAAATCCCGAGGCTCAGGACCAAGAAATACACAGCTCCACACCCTGGGGAGCCAAGAATAATTCTTTCACGGGATGGCATTGCCAGACATCAGAGACAAGACTGAACTTCTTTTGCTGGCACAACAAGACGGAGAGATGCAAAGCCAAGCCTACTCCTCGGACGTCTCTTCCAGAATATGCTTAAAGGAGAAGGGAGAAAACTTGTACCCAGCCCCAGCATAGAACTTGTTCTGGAACTCCACCCTGTAGCGGGGAGGAAGGGGCGGGGAGAGAATGGTGAAACACATCAATTAGAGGCTAGAAGGTAGGCGCAAGAAGGAGAAGGCTCGTAAAATCAAGGTCAAGTCACAAAGGCCTCCCAGGGGAGGTGGCCTAGCCTGATGGCTACCATAGGAATCCTGATGGCTCCCTCTTCCCCGCCCCCCACTCCCCATGACCCCCTCCAGGCCCCAGGACCACAGCACAGCGTCTCTCCCCTACCCTGACCTTCCTCGGCCCCCATCGCCTCGGCCTCCATCGCTAGCAAGGTCGTCCGTGTTATCAGGGGACAGCAGTATACGGAGAGACAGATCGGCACATGGTTTTCTGTTACCGTCCTGACTCACACTGCCAGGTCTGCCCTACAGACCCTAGTCCCCTGGTGTCACCTAACTGTCAGAAGCAAGATCGCCTGGGAGGGCTTGTGCTTCGTGATGTTGCAGAATGCACACGTGTATGCCTTTAACGACTTGGGGAAATGATGCTGTCAAGGAAGTAGGGAATACTGCAATTCTTGCCCCTAGATAGAGTGTCACTGCTTGTCCTAGGAACAGCAGCCATCGTGTCAAGAAGACATTAGTGGAGGTGCAAGGCACACCCAGAATGCTCAGCCTAGCAAGGGCCAATAGTCTCTGGAGGTCAAAGGCATCCATGAACTCCTCCTCCCCTCCTCTGGTTCCTCTTTAGAATGGACTAGCTTGTTGTGCTGGTAAAATTGCCCTCAGCAGCTAGAGCCAAACACCCCAGATACACTGATACACTCAGCCTGGATTCTATAAACCTGTCTCCGATCGGACGCCTTACCTGAGCTTGCATGTGGAACATTTCATTTCATTTTGTCATCCCAATACTAGGTCTTGAACTCAGGCCCTCACACTCTCAGCGTTTTCACTCCAGGCTGGTGCTCTACCACTTGAGCTACAGCTCCACTTCTGGCTCATTTGTTGTTGTTTTTTAGTGGCTGATTGGAGATGAGAGTTTCATAAAAGTCCCCTGCACAGGCTGGATTTGAGGTATGATCCTCAGATCTCAGCCTCTTGAGCACATAGAAGTACAAACATGAGCCACCAACAGCCAACATGTCACTTGTTTTGAACTCAATTATAACAAGTAAACATTCAACATTTAAAAGAAAAGTAAAGCCAGGTGCTGGTGGCTCATGCTTGTAATCCTAGCTACTCAGGAGGCTAAGATCTGAGGATTATGGTTCGAAGCCAACCCGGGCAGGAAAGTCCCTGAGACTCTTATCTCCAATAAACTACTCAATAAAAGTTGGAAGTGGTGCTGTGTTCCAAGTGGTAGAGCACTAGTCCTGAGCAAAAGAAGCCCAGGGACAGTGCCCTGAATTCAAGGCTCAGGACCAGCAAAAAAAAAAAAGAAAGAAAGAAAGAAAAAGAAAAGGAAGCTGGAAACAGGGGCTTGTGACTCTAACTTTAGCTACTCAAAAGACTGAGATCCAGGAATCACAGTTCAAAGCCAGCCAGGGCAGGAAGTTCCATGAGACTCTTATCTCCAATTAACCACAAGAAAAGCTGGAAATAGAGCTACAGCTCAAGTGGTAGAATATTATGTTATCCTTGAGCAATAAAGCTCAAAGACAGTGCCCAGGCCCTGACTTCAAGCCCCAGAACTGGCACAGAAAGAAGAAAGAGGAGGAGGAGGAGGAGGAGGAGGAGGAGGAGGAGGAGGAGGAGGAGGAGGAGGAGGGAGGAAGGAGTAAATAAACACTAGCTAGCACTCATTATGGGGCAGCCAGTATATGCATTGCGCATGTGTACGCATGGATGTCTATATGTACACGAGGTTCTACAGATGTCTAAACTACGACTCTCACAAGGAACCTAAGTCGCTGACATCCCACCATGACAGGACCTATGGCCCCCGCTGGCCCCAGAGCCTGTCCCTGCCCTCCAGCGGCCGGGGCAGGCTTACCAGTGGAGACGCAGGGCGTGCAGGAAGGCGGAGAGGCCCTCCATGACGAGCAGGATGGCCACAGTGAGAACAGCAAACACGGCGAAAATGATGAAGACGCCGATGATCCCTCCCCAGCCGCGCACGCGCAGGCCAATGTTCATCACCATGGTCCAGAGCACTTCAGACAGTTCTGCAGGATGCAAAGGGGAGACAGACACTCAGCCACACACAGGGCCCGGACTCCGGCCATCCTAGCCAGCTTCAAGGCGCAGCTCCGCTCCAGCACCTGCGCTCCCCAGTTTGAGGAAGAGGGAAACAGACCCACACCGGGTGGCATTCGCCAAGGGAGGTGAGCGAACTGGAGCTATTGGCAACCAGATGCCAATAAAACCAATCCACGTGGCTTGCCAAGAGGCAGGAGACAAAAGAACTCATGTCCCATGATTTGTCATGGACTGAACACTTGTGTCCCTTCCCAGATTCATACATCGAAGCCCTAGCTCCCAAGAAGATGATATTTGATGATGGGGCCTTTCAGGGGTAAATGGAGTTACCTGTGAGGACATGCATGTCTTTGTTTAAGCTGTCCAGTTGATTGTCATTTCAGCACAAACTCACTAAGACAAGATTTTATGCATGCAAATTTAACTCTGGGTAAGTTGGGCACCAGTGAGTGGCTCACGCCTGTAATCCTAGCTACTCAGGGAGCTGAGATCTGACGATGGTGGTTCAAAGCTAGCCCCCACAAGAAAGTCTGTGAGACTCTGATCTTCAATTAACCAGCCTTAAGCCCAAAAACAATAATAATAAAGCTAAGGGATAGCACTCAGGTCCTGAGATCAAGCCCCAGTCCTAACACACACATAAGAGAAAAATTCAAAAACTCATGTAAAACTACACTAAACCACTGAAGGGCGCATATGTGCATGGTAAAACGTCATTGAAACAACCTTGCTGCTGGAAAACCTGCTACAAATGACCCAGAAAAGGCACTTTGGCTGCTAGTACACCCCCCTGCACCTGCTGAATAACCAGCCCCCTCCCCCTCCACCAGGGATAAGGTGACTATGACTGGGCGGGCTGCTCACTCACGCGCATGAGCCAGGCTGAGGGCCCAGAGCCGCAGGTAGGAGGCCGTGTTGGAAATGCAGCCCAGGCAGTACTCGATGGTGTGGATGGCCTGGTGGACAAAAACGTCCCCGAAGTTGAACTGAAAGAGAGAATGTTCTAGTTCACTTCATTAAGTACTTCCTTTTTGTCATGAGATCATTTAAAAATTGTGATTTTCTTATGAACATGGAATAAATATATATGTATGTATGTATATATATATATATATCCATGGGGTAAAATCTAGTTTCCATTTTTCAAGAACGTGAAACAATTGTACACACTCATGGGGTACAGTATGGTATTTTGGTGGTGGTGTTGGTGGTGGTGGTGGTAGTTGTGGGGCTTGAACTCTGTGCCTGGATGCTGTCCCTGAGCTCTTCAGCTCAAGGCTAGTTAGTACTCTACCACTCGGAGCCACAGCACCACTTCTGGTTTTCTGGTAGTTAATTATAAATGAGAGTCTCGTGGACTTTCCTGCCTGGGCTGGCTGTGAACCATGATCCTCAGATCTCAGCCTCCTGAGTAGCAACGATTACAAGCGTGAGCTACCGGCACCCGGCTCTGCATGATACTTTTATACATATAGACACAATGGACAATGATCCAATCAGGATAATGAGTATCTTTATCGCCTTATCATTACATGGTGTTCAGAGCCTTTGATCTCCTGTCTTCTAGATATTCATAAAATACAGAATAAGTTTCTGTGACCTCTAGCCACCACAGGCTGCAGAACATTGGAACTTATTCTAGTTCTTTGCTTTGAGACCGTTCTATTCTTCCTCAATGCCCACTTCTACCAGAAAAGTATTCCAAGTGATAGATAAAAAAAAAATAATTAGCTGGTGGCTCACACCTGTAATCCTAGCTACTAGGGAGGCTGAGCTGAGGATGGCAGTTCAAAGCCAGCCTGGGCCTACTTGCAACGTCCCATGTGTATCTGTAGCTTCTATTATTGATGATGTTCTTTTTTTTTTTTTTTTTGGCCAGTCCTGGGCCTTGGACTCAGGACCTGAGCACTGTCCGTGGCTTCCTTTTTGCTCAAGGCTAGCACTCTGCCACTTGAGCCACAGCGCCACTTCTGGCCATTTTCTATATATGTGGTGCTGGGGAATCGAACCCAGGGCTTCATGTATACGAGTCAGGCACTCTTGCCATTAGGCCATATTCCCAGCCCTTGATGATGTTGTTGTAGCACCTTCTTGTGGTTGTACCTACACTATCTCTGTAATCTTATCTGAGTATATTGGAAACCGTGTATACTGGTATTGGAAGTAGGAAATTGAAAGGGAATACCAAAATTGAGAGACACAGGGTTAAAAAAAAGACAAAGAACTACAAAAGCAATACTTGCAAAACTGTTTGGTGTAAGTGAACTGAACACCTCAGGGGGGGAAAGGGTAAGGGGGAGGGGGGAGGGGGGGTATGAGGGACAAGGTTACAAACAGTACAAGAAATGTATCCAATGCCTAATGTATGAAACTGTAACCTCTCTGTACATCAGTTTGATAATAAAAATTTGAAAAAAAAAAAAAAAAAAGCCAGCCTGGGCAGAAAAATCTGTGTGACTCTTTTGTCAAATTAGCCACTCAGGGTTGGGAATGAGGCTTAGCAGTAGAGTGCTTGCCCAGCATGCATGAAGCCCTGGGTTCGATTTCTCAGTACCACATACACAGAAAAATCCAGAAGTGGCGCTGTGGCTCAAGTGGTAGAGAGCGAGCCTTGAGCTGAGGAGCTCAGGGACAGCACCAAAGCCCAGAGATCAAGCCCCATCACAGACAAAAATAAAAAAAAATCCCAGCATGTGTGGCAGAGTTGGCAGTATCCATAGCCACCAGCAGGGATAGCGGTTTTATTCTCTGTGCCTGGAATTTGGGGCAATTTCCTTATGATCCAGACTTTTGATTAATTAGATTTAATCATTCACTACTTTAAACGGGAAAAAAAATCTTGGTAATGAATCCCATAAATGGAGCCATTTTGTAGCATCTCTGACTCTCAGAAAAACCAGGTCTCCTATCTAAAATTAGAACAGAGCTCTAGGCAAAGTCAGGACAGTGGTGAAAACACAGCCAGCTGTTTTAGCTGGAGAGCCAGCTGCAGGCATTCCTAGGGGTGGGGCAGGAGTGAGAGAACAGAGCTAGTCCCGGGTCACGTGGGAGGCCAAGAACCAAGTCTGGACCGGGGAGAACAGGGGTAAGGTGGAGGAACACGGAGGCCAGGGCAGCCCTGGGTGCTCACGGTGGAGAAGAGGGCTGGCAACCCATTTTACTTCAAGACTTCAGCCAGATAAGAGCTGTGCTGCCACCAAGGGGCACTGCTGAGATGGAGCAATGCAGCGGACTCCAGAACCTTCTGTGTTACCATGACCGCAGTGGGTACTCAGCCACGGCTCTGTGAGGATGGCTGAAACATTAAAATGCTCCCGGATTGGTTGATACGCTGGGGTCTCCCCCAAACCCCCAGTCAGAGTTAAGAGTTACAGGGCAGAGGCCAGTGGGTCCCCAGACTCTCCCTGATCCACTCGAGGCAGACCAGCGGCTACCCACCAGTGACTGTGAAGACTCGAGCTGGCTTCTAGAATGCAGGCCAGTCTTCCTCGGGGGCTCGACTCCCACATACCTCTTCCTCATGCTCATCCTGGGCTGCAGGCTTCTGAGCGGACGGACTGTCGTGGCCGCCCTCGATGTCGTCTGTGGCATTGGCGTGGAGTGTGAAGGACTGCAGCTGTCAGCAAGCAAAGGAAGAGAGGGCCAGAGTCAGCCTTAGAGTTACAACAGTATGGAGTCTAGAGAGAGCCTTGGGGTTCTTGCTCCTACTGATGTGTTGAATTACATGAACTGACGCGCGTACATCGAACCAGCTTTGCATCTCGGGAATGAATCCCATTTGATCAGAATGTTGTTGAATTCGGTTGGCCAGAATTTTATTGAGAAGTTTTGCACTGGTGTTCATCAAAGAGATGGCTCTATGGTTGTCTTTCTTGGATGAGTCCCTATCTTGGTTTGGGGATGAGGGTTATGCCGGCTTCATGGAATGAGTTTGGTAGTGATCTTTCGCTGTCTATATTACTGAAGGCTTAAGTAGTATTGCAGTGAGTTCTCCTTACACCTGGCCATGATTAATTAAACAGGACTCCAAACATTCCCACAGTGAGAGCGAAGGAGGCTATTCTTAGGGGAGTATCACAAGAGCTCAAGAGCTCTGTGCATAGAATCACATAAAATGCTGCTTATGGAAATGAACTCCAAGAAATGGAAACAAGAGGTTTTTGTTTTGTTTTGTTTTTGTTGCCAGTCCTGGGCCTTGGACTCAGGGCCTGAGCACTGTCCCTGGCTTCTTTTTGCTCAAGGCTAGCACTCTACCTCTTGAGCCACAGCGCCACTTCTGGCTTTTTTCTATATATGTGGTGCTGAGGAATCGAACCCAGGGCTTCCTGTATACAAGGCAAGCACTCCCAGCCTGAAACAAGAGGCTTTTAATTGTACTTTTTGTAGTTTTTTCTTCTGTTCTTTTCCTTTTCATCACTTTTTTTAAAATTTCTGTACCCTTTGTCTTGTATATAAGTTTATCTGATTTGGGGAAGGAATCCGGAAGCACAGAAATGGCAAGACAAGGGGTGAAACAATTCAGCAGTGATTCTCACTGGACACTCAGTTGGAAATGAACTATACAACCTGGGGAGAAGAAAAAAGGAAGGGAGAACCTGGGAGAAAACAAGGGAAGGGGTGATACTGTTCAAAAAGAAATGCACTCATTACCTGGCTGGTGTAACTGTAACCGCTCTGTACATCACCTTTACAATAAAAAATAGAATAAAACAACCCTATTATATCAAATGAAAGTTCTCCTTAAATGTAAGCTATAACCCAGACATGGTGGTAATCCCAGCAATTGGGAAGCTGAAGCAGGAGATCACTGATTTCAAGGTTAGCCTGGGCTACAAAATAAGACACTATCGCACAAAAACAAACAAACAAAAAAAAACACTAAAAAGTGGGCTGGGAATATGGCCTAGTGGAAAAGTGCTCGCCTCGTATGCATGAAGCCCTGGGTTCAATTCCTCAGCACCACATATATAGAAAAAGCCAGAAGTGGCGCTGTGGCTCAAGTTGGCAGAGCGCTAGCCTTGAGCAAAAAGAAGCCAGGGACAGTGCCCAGGCCCTGAGTCCAAGCCTCAGGACTGGCAAAAAGCAACAGGTGGCTTACAACTGTAATCACAGCTGCTCCAGAGGCTGAGATCTGAGGATTCTGATTTGAAGCCAGCCTGGGTTAGAAATCTGTGACTCTTATCTCCAATTAACCACCAAAAAGCTGGAAATGGAGCTGTGGCTCATTTGGTAGAGTGCCAGCTTTGAGGACAAGGAAAAAAACAAAAACAAGCCTAAGAGATAATGCCCAGGCTCTGACTCAAGCTCTATTAGTGAAACAAACCAAGAGGGGGGAGAGGGGGAGGGAGGGAGGGAAGGAAGGAAGGAAGGAAGGAAGGAAGGAAGGGAGGGAGGGAGGGAGGGAGGGAGGGAGGGAGGGAGGGAGGGAGGGAGGGAGGGAGGGAGGGAGGGAGCAAAAAAGAGAGAGAAAAAAAACACCCTGTCAAATTTTGCCCAGTAATTACTGGGCAAAATTACTAAGCTTACTAACTTTCCCAGCACAGATACTCTCTTGAAAATTTAAAAAAAAAAAAAAAGCATGCTATAGAACAGCTTAGAAAAAAAGCACAAGAACCCTAGATAGTTATGATTCAGTTTGTACACCAAAGTTTTAAGTGTAACACCAATTAAGTATTTACTGTCTGAAATGCTTAGAATCAGACATATTTTAAATGTTGTTTTTCAGATTTTGGAATATTTGCACAAATATGTGCAAATATTATGTACTTATGTATGTGTGTATATTATACCGTACACAGGTATTGTGAAGAGAAATTAGCATTTAACTGTGAGCAGACACTGGCGGTGAGGTGTGAACTTTCCCACTTGTGGCATCAGGGGGTCGTGCTGTAGCCCTGAATGGTTCTGAGACGTTCTAGTGGCTTGAAATAGCCCACATGCCAAGGAAGCACAGATTTCTTTCCTTTGCTTTTTGGACCTCGGGGCTCACCTGCTAGGCAGGTGATCTACCACCTGAGCCCTGCCCTCAGCCATTTCTTTTCTTTCTTTAGCAGATCTGCTTTCCTATCTTCAGGGCTCTGAGCAAGGGTAAAATTAGAAGTTCCCTGACCAGATGTTTAAGTATGTAACAGTTATAAAGCAAGCCAACAAACTGTTAAGTAAAATATGCTCTAACTTCCTGGTTTGCTAAATAAATAAAAGCTTAGCTCCATTCATAAGAACGTGGAAGCTCAGTGTGGAACTTTGGTTTCTTATCAGAAGAAGTATATGGATGAATGTGCTTGTATGGTGTTTTTTTGGTTTGTTTGCCTTTTTTGTTTTTGTTTTTGTGGGGGTTTTTTGGTGCTGGGGGTTAAATTCAGTGAGCACCTTGTGGATGATATTACCACTGAGTTGCATCTCCAACCTGGGACTCTAAACTTGAACCCAGCCTTGTAAGTTATTCTGAGGTGGTCCTATCTCCCTTCACTGTCTTGGCCTCTCTTCCATTAACTAAACAAGACACAAGTACTTTCTGCCTACCTTCACCCGCTTATCCCACAGAAATTACATTTGAGATCAATATCCAACACAGATTTTAGAAAAGTAGAATTTAATCTGAAAATATTTCTAACCATTTAAGGCATTTATGATCTCAGTACAGTCCACTTAATCCTTCTCGCTAATGGAGGAGAGCTGGGAATAAAGTCAGGCAGTGACTCAAATGTCCTGGGGAGGGTTAATCTCCCTAAATCCTATTTGCTATAGACTGTTATTAAATGCTTCAGTTCTCCCAGGTAAATCTGAGCCTCCCCACAGTGTAACAAAAGGAAAAAGTGGGATGAAACGAATATTTAGCAGCAGGAAGAAAAGCACCTATAAATAAAGAGCTGACTTATTTCAAGTGTTTACTCCTCTCGTTCTACAGTGCAATCTACAACATAATGTATTGAAATCTTACAACTCCAGTACACTTCTCAAAAAGCAACTTTCACTATTCATTAAAGAAGTAAAACTAGATTAAAATACTCCTGTGTTCAACTACTAAAACAATCAAGTTTAGACCCTTGTCAGTCATGAACTACCAGGAGACAGCAGCCATGCATCCTAAGCAGAGTCTTTGGGACCAAGATCTAATGTGTTAGAGCCAGGCACTGGTGGTTCACATGTGCAGTCCTAGCTATTCAGGAGGCTGAGATCTGAGGCTCAAGGTGGAAAGCCAGCTTGGGCAGGATCCTTATCTTTAATTAACCAGCATAAAGCCGGAAGTGGAGATGTGGCTCAAGTGGTAGAGATAAGGGACAATGCCTGGGTCCTGAGTTCAAGCCCAGTTCTGGCTCGTGCACACACACACACGATTTAATGTGTTAGAGAAGAACAAGATCATTGTGCTGGCAAGTAGCTGGGCAGAGGGCTCATTCCCGTAATCACTGCTATTTGGGAAGCAGCAGGTGCCAGCCACGCAGAAAAGTCCTCAAGACTCCAGAATGCTGGACTGGAGGTAGGGTTTGAGTGGCACAGCACCAGCCTGAAGCAAAAACGCTAAGCAACAGTGCCCAACCTGTGAGTTCAAGCCCCAGCACCAACACGCACACACAGACACACACACACAGACACACACACACACACACACACAGCCCAGAACCTGCATTTGCCTCATCTCCCTGGAGTTCACTCTTCCCTGGGACCCCAGACCTGCATTTCTAGGACCCCCACACTGGGACCCCCCGTGGGCAGCTCCAAGTTACCTGGGACTTCCGGTGCTGGGCTCGGAGCACGAAGGGCTTGATGAGCAGCATCCAGGGCACCGCAAGCAAGGCCATCACCACAAAGAACGTCTGCACTTCTTGCTGCAAGACCAATACCGTGAGCTGCGATGGTGATCATGGCGAGGAAGCCCACAGCCGCGTGTGCACATGCGGACTTCAGCGGCACCGAGCCCACAGGCGCAGGTCCCCCATGGGGGGACAAGAGCACCAGGCCAGCCTGCGGTGCCCACAGCTGCGTGGCTTTGTGGCTTCTCCTCACTATGCACTGGCATGATACAGAGCACCATCTCTGGTTTGGGATGGAAAAAGGCAGACCCTGGGACTCCCCAGGCCATTCTGCTGTCTTGGGTCCATCGGCATTCCATCAGTGATTTGTATTTTATTGTATGCCTGTCCTGGGGCTTGGACTCGGGACCTTGTGCGCTCTCTTAGCGTCTTCACTCAAGGCTATCAAAGTAATTACTCACTGAGTTCTTCTTTTATCTAATTCTGGGGGACATTTATCCTTTTTCAAATAAAATACAGCTGGCCCTCTATAACTTATGGGATGGTCTGAGTCTGGTTCTATAGGAAGGAGAGACCGGTTTTCTTTTCTTTTCTTGTGCTCCAAGATCAGAACTCAAATTCTGTACCTGAAGGTTTTGTTCACTGGCTAGCGCTCTACCAACTGAACCATGTCTCCAGGCCCCAGACTGGTTTTCTAGAAACTTACAACCAATATAAAACAAAGGTGCTTCCCATTTTCATTTGATTTCAGTTTTCTTTCTTTTTTATTTTTTGCCAGTCCTGGGGCTTGAACTCAGGGCCTGGGCACTGTCTCTGAGCTTCTTTTGCTCAAGGCTAGTGCTCTACCACTTGAGCCATAGCTCCACTCCCCACTTTTTCTGGTTATGTGGTACCGAGGAATCAAACCCAGGGCTTCATGCATGCTACGCAAGCACTCTAACACTAAGCCACATTCCCAGTTCCTCAATTTTCTTTCTTATGAACCTTGCTTTTTTAAATAAACCAGTGTGTAGGGGTGTGGGTGTGGATGGGCATAAGTGTGTGAGGGTGGGTGTACCTGTGTGTGTGTGTGTGTCAGTAATGGGGCTTGAACTCAGGGCTTTGCACTCTCTCTTGGCTTTTCCACTCAAGGCTGGTGCTCTAGCACTTGAACCACACCTCCACTTCTGGCTTTTTGCTGGTTAGTTGAAGGTAAGTAACTCAAGAATCTTTCTGCCCTGGCTGTCTTAGAACCATAATCCTGGGTCTCCAGTTTGCGAGCAGCTGGGATTGCAGGCGTGAGACCCTGGCCCACGACTTACAAGCAGCATGTTAACAAGCAGCCGTACCTGATGGCTGTACAGGGGTGCGTTGGAGGGGTCGTTATAGTCAAACAGGAACATGTTGATGAAGTGGATGAGAATGCTCGGGGCATGCTGGGACACGTGGGCGTCGTACCGACACCATTTGAAAATGATCATGAACACCAGGTATCCAAACAGGCTCAGGATGAAAATCATCTCGGGGATGAACTGCAGGATGATGTTCATTATTTTCCTGAAGAATCTGGGGGTGACCATGGAAGACAGAACACGAAAGGATCATGACAACTGACCTCCTCTTCCCAAAGCACGGAAGGTTCATTTCCTTCTTCTGAGCACACTGGACAAACACAGTAGCACTCCCTTGGCAAACCGCACCATGTACGCACACACAGAAAAGACAGGAAATACTGGTACATGTTTTCTGTACCAACTATTCAGAGAAAGCCAGCCACCAGTGGCTCAGGCCTATAATCTTACCTAGTCGGGAGGCTGAGATGTGAGGATCGCAGTTAAAAGCCAACCCAAGCAGAAAAGTCCAGGAGACTCTTATCTCCAGTTAACCAGAAAAAAGCTGGCAGCAGAGGCATGGCTCAAGTGGTAGAGCACCCATCTTAAGTTAAAAAAAAAAGCCAAGGGATCCAGGCACCAGTGGCTCACGCCTGTCATTCTAGCTACTCAGGAGGCTTAGATCTGAGGATCACAGTTCAAAGCCAGCACTGGGCAGAAGAGTCCATGAGACTTATTTCCAATTAATCACAGAAAAAGCCAGAAGTGACACTGTGGCTCAAGTGGTAGACCTCTAGCCTTGAGCAGAAAGGAGCTTGGGGACAGCACCCAGGCCCAGTGTTCAAGCCCCAGGACTGGCCAAAAGAGAGAGAGAGAGAGAGAGAGAGAGAGAGAGAGAGAGCATGAGCCCTGAGTTGGTACACACAAAAAAGAGAATGAGGAGGAGGCAGAGGAAGAAAGAAAAAACAGGAAAAGGAGGAAGAGGCGCAGGAGACGTGGGGACAGCAGGTGGTGTGTGAACCCATAGGAGCCTGCTGGCCAGAAGTTCCACAAGTCCTCGGTGTTCCACTGCTTGAGGGCAAAGCCTGAACAGAGCACCGGCCTTGCAAGGGGTTCCAGTGTGAACAGAGGGGCTCACTTCTGACAGACTGCTTGGAAGCAAGAGTGTTACCCCTATTTCCAGCCAGCAGGGCCACAGGAGGAAGCACAGCCTCAAAGGCAGAGACATGGCTGAGCTGGTGGCTCCGCCCTGCGCGGTTACCGCTGTCAGACGCCCAGGCAGGTAACTCCGGAAACTCACACGTGATTGAAGAGGCTGAGAACAACGCCAAAAATCATCTGCACGATTCCAAGGATAACTGACATCTTCATTTTATAAGAGTTCAAAAAGGTGAGTTTGTTTGAAGCCAGGTTCCAAATCTGGATAAGAAACATGACAAGAATACACCCATGTCCATCAGTGGCTCACGCCTGCAATCCCAGCTACCCAGGAGCTGTGATCTGAGGATCATGGTTCAAAGTTAGCCAGTGCAGACAAACCTAAGAGGCTTTTACCTCCAATGAGCCAGCAAAAAGCACCAGCCTTGAGAGAAAAAGTCTAGTGAGAGCTCGAGGCCCTGAGTTCAAGAGTGAGTACCAACACACACACACACACACACACACACACACACACACACACATACACACACACACACACGGACAAATGTACACTACAGATTTTTTAGCAAGTATGTATTACTTTATGATAAAAAGACCAGAACATTTCCCTAAATTTATTTTAAGACCTTAAATTTATTTCCTTTCTTCTTTCTTTTCTCTTCTTCCTCTCCCTCTCCCTCTCCCTCTCCCTCTCCCTCCCTCTCTCTCCCTCTCTCTCTCTCTCTCTCTCTCTCTCTCTGTCCCTCTCTCTCTGGAAAATCTTTATTTCACCATCTCATCTTCTCCTTTACCCTGACTTTTTCCCTTCCTTTTCTAACTTGTTAGCAGGAGACAACATTTCATGTAGAGGAGGGATCCTGAATGGTGGACTTTAGAGTGCACATTTCTACGCAGGCCTCTGTCTGGGGATGGCAGACAGGGTTTGCCAATGACTTGGATGTGGGCTGTGAAAAACGACAGGAAGGCAGAAGCAATGAAATTCAAAGGCGAGGGAGATGACGAGACCCTAGCGCGCCGACCTCCTCTCCACACTGCCTCGCTGCTTGGACATGATCACATGGTTCTGTCCAAAGATAGGGTGTTCTAGTCTACACATACAGCAACACGCATTTGGTTTCCATGCTTGCAAACCAGCTTTCAAAGATTTGACCTGGTTTATAAAATTCAGAAGATACGTCAGATGCTAGTGATTCACACCTGCAATCCTAGCGACTCCAGAGGCTGAGACAACTGAGCTCAGATCCGAGTTCAAACACAGCCTGGGCAGGAAAGTCCACGAGACTCCTATCTCCAATTGACCAGCAAAAGTCGGGTTCAAATGGTAGAGCGCCATCCTTGAGCAGAGAAAGTTAAGGGACAGAACCCAGGCCCTGAGCTCTCCACTTCCAATCCACCAAGGGAAGCTGAGAATTAAAACATGAATGTCAAGCCTCCGCCAGGTGCAAGTCTAGCCTGTTCATATTCATTTGGAGCACAAGGCTGCCCCCTAGTGGCACATTGTGCTGGCCGGCATGCACTTGGCTTCCCATCATGAACTTGGGCGTAGGCATCTGGAATCTCCTTTGTTCTTATTCATCCCATATCTACTTGACAAGGATACAACAAGCAAATAAACAAAACAAAATATGTATCTCCTTTTAAAATGTGTGTCAATGCAGTTAAAACAAAAGTAAAAGCACATTCATAGTTTACTACCAAAAAAAAAAAAAAAAACAGATAATGTTGGTAGCTCATGTCTATAATCCTATTCAGGAGGCTAAGATCTGAGGATCACAGTTCAAAGCCAGCTAAGGAAGGTATGAGACTCTTATTTCCAGAAGTAGAGGTGTGGCTAAAGTGATAGAGCACTAGCCTTAGTTTAAAATGCCAAGGGAGAAAGTGAGGCCCTGAGTTCAAGGCTCAGTACCCTCACTAAATAAACAGATAGACAACAGACAGATAGATGATTGATAGAGATAGATAGATAGATAGATAGATAGATAGATAGATAGATAGAGAAGGGGGAAATGCTCCCTCTTGAGGGAAAAGGCAAAAGGAGAGGACCTGAGTAGATGCTAAATAACTTGTCTAATATGCAAACTTCCCAGGGATTTTCAAAGAAAACAATCACTAACCTAACCCCTAGCAGAATGGCAGAAGGATGTTGAGGGCTACATGGAAAAGACCGGGGGGGGGGGGGGGGCGCGGGGCTCCCGAGGGTTTGTTCTCTAACCCAGCGCCACGTGTCATGAAAATCTCTGGTTCGTGTTCATCCATCTCATCCCAAGATTGTGGAGTTTGTGTGTTCTAGACCTTCTTCCTCCTCTGCTCAGAGAGCTTCTCAGCAATACACTCTATACAACCTACGTTATCCAAGAAGACATCATTACCGGATCAATTCCAAATGGGTATGGATTTCCAGAATATACTCCTGGGATGGCTGGGTTCAGCTGTAAGAGGCTATTTGCCTCTAGTACATGAGTACTACAGAGAAAGAAGAAAAATAAAACAAAAATGCAATCAATCATCAATCAAAGAGGGAAAGAATAAGCTAACGCCCTTGGGATCTTGTAGAACAATCAAAACCCACTGCGTTGCTTTAAGTCATCAAACCTTTGAAATCCCAACTCCCACACCGAAGCAGCCCAAACCTTTCCTCTCTTAAAAAAAAAAATCCTTAGATGAGCTTAATTGCTCTGCTCAGCCTCCATTTATATGTACTAAAGATTTTGGCAAACAAGTAAAATCTTACATAAAAATATTAGATCAACTAGGTGCTAGCGGCGTACATCTATAATCCTAACTACCCAGGAAGCTGAGATGTGAGGATCACAATTTGAAACAAGCTGAGGCAAGGAAGTTTGTGAGGTGTGTGTATGTGTGTGCACACGCACACATACACACGCACACCCACCAGTCCTGGGGCTTAAACTCAAAGCCTGGGCACTATCCTTGAGCTCTAAAAGGCTCATCAAAACTCCACTTCCAGCTTTTGGGTAGTTAATTGGGGGTGAGAGTCTCATAAACTTTCCTGCCTGAGCTGACTTCAAACCTTGATTCTCAGATCTCAGCCTCCTGAATAGCTAGGACGACAGGTGTGAGCCATTGGGCACTGGCTTCTATGAGACTCTTACCTCCAATTAGCCAGCAAAAAACTTGATATGGGGGGCTGGGAATGTGGCCTAGTGGTAGAGTGCTCACCTCATATACCTGAAGCCCTGGGTTCGATTCCTCAGCACCGCACATACAGAAAAAGCCGGAAGTGGCACTTTGGCTCAAGTGGTAGAGTGCTAGCCTTGAGCCAAAAGAAGCCAGGGACAGTGCTCAGGCCCTGAGTTCAAGCACCAGGATTGGCAAAAAAAAAAAAATTTAAATTTAAATTAAAAAAAAAACTTGACATGGAGTGGTGGCTCAAATGCTTGAGCACCAGCCTTGACTGAAAAAGCTAGGGACAGCACCCAAGCCCCGAGCCTAGTACTAAAACGAAAAGAAAGTTGGATTCTCCTATGCTTGGGGAGGGAGACAATAAGTGTGTTTGTGCTCTTCTCCTTTGCTTCTGTTCCTCCTGGCTCACGTGTTCACAGAAATTCCAGAACAAGACAGGGGAATCTTACACTGACTCAAAGAAGATGGGCGCACACATTACCTTTGATGTGTGGGCTCACAAATTCAGCCCTGACACTACTTTTACCTGAGTGACACACGCACTGTAAGAGATCTAACAATCCCAAGGCTGGCGGCATCTCGGTCCCCTTGTGCTTTCCTACTGCCCAACGCCGCAGGACCTGCTCTTTCCCACTTCACCACACAGGCCTTTCCCTTCCTCCAGCTCAAAACATCCTCTCTCCCCACGAAAACCCCATTCTTGAAGCGCTGTGCATCCAGTCTGGTGAGCAAATGCTCATGTGACAGAGTATGGAACACACATGGAAAGTGGGGCTCACATCACATCCAGGTCTCTTTCCCACGGCCTCCATTCCTCCCCTCCTGCCTCCCCCACCAGCCAAGGTCAACCCGGGGAGCTGGCCCTGCAGACCCATCGTCTTTGTGGATTTTAATGCTGCAGTCAAGCTGCCTGAGCAGCTCAGAATCCACACAGTGGATTCTGCACACAGTGCCTTCCTTCCTTCCCTCCCTCCCTCCCTCCTTCCCTCCCCCCTCCCTCCCTCCTTCCCTCCCTCCCTCCCTCCCTCCCTTCCTTCCTGGTCCTAGGGCTTGAACTCGGAGCCAGGGCTGTATCCCTGAGCCTTTCTGTGCTCAAGGCTAGCGTTCTACCATTTGGGTCACAGCACCACTTGGGCTTTTCTGAATCATTTATTGGAGATAAGTCTCACAGACTTTCCTGCCTGGGCTGGCTTCGAAGCATGATCCTCAGATCTCAGCCTCCAGAGTAGCTAGCATGAACCAAGGGCACTCAGCTCTTTTTTTTGGGGGGGGGGCAGTCCTGGAGCTTGAACTTAGGACCTGTTCATTCCCTTGGCTTTTCCACTCCAAGCTGTCACTCTACCACTGGGGCCACCGCTCCACTTCCCAGTGGCCTTTCTTAAAGCTCAGCCTTTGTTCCTAAATGTCTGGATGTACATTTCTCTCTACCTCCAGCTTCCTGCCAGGGCAAAATATACCCTCCATGCCTTACAATGACCAGCACACATCTTTTGCTCAGTAGAGAATTCAATGGGGAGTTGGTGGCGTGGGTGCTGGTAAAGCACTAGCCAATAAGCCAAAGCATCAAGCGCCAAGTCTGAGTGCCAGTCCTGCACTGAGAAGACGGCAGGTGAGGGGAGGGGGGAGGGGAGGGGGGAGGGGAGGGAGGGGAATTACTGGTTGGCCAGTGCGCCATGGAGCAGACCCAGATAGAGACGGTCACGGATTCTGGAAGGAGTCGAGCCGTGCACTTACTTCCAGGAGCCGTTCCTAAACATGGCCTGGACGCTCCAGGAAGAGCCGAAGATGTTGAGAGACTTGGAGAAGCAGTCGTTGTAGATCAGCCCCGTGTAAATGGAGAAGATGCCCATGAGAAGGATCAGGTAGCGCCCGTGGAAGAAGGTGTTCCAGATCTGGGCCCAGGAGACAGGGGGACAGGCGTGAGCCTCTTGGAGACACGGGGGGGGGGGGGGGGGGGGAGGGGCGTCAAGCTGTCTCCACATAGTGGGAGGGCACACGGGGAAAGGGCAGCATCACCCACATGCACACGCGCGCGCACACACACACACACACACACACGCGTGCACGTGTCTTGGTTTTACAGTGCATCGGGGTCTTCCATTGCAAAGCTGAGTCTGTCTATGTGTACCAAAAGGAGGGGAGCGCTCTCCAGTGAGGGTGGGGTGCACCATTCATTCCAAGAGCTGTTGAAGCGCAACTCTGCCACTCACTCGAAATGTTTCCCCTAGAAACTGAAGCTCCGTCCCGCTGGTGGTGGAGCGCTGGCTTTGCCCATCGGCCTTGCCTCTGGTTAACTGGACTCTACAGAGACCCTCACTCCTCAGCGAGGATGACAGACGTGAGCCCCCGGCCCCCTCCGCTCTCCCATAAGCACATGCCGTTCCTCCGGCCCGGAGCGCACCCGCCGGGAGCCCTGCACACGCACCTCGCTGCCGCTCTTCTGGGCGAGCAAGCTCCTCTCGTTGATCACCATCCACAGCGCGGCCAGCAGCATGACCACCCCGTGCCCGCAGTCCCCGAACATCACCGCAAACAGGAAGGGGAAGGTGATGATGGTGTAGGGAGCTGGGGGGGTGGGGGGGAGAGACAGCGGGGACAGCCTGAGGTGCTGGCCTCCCCTCCAAGCAAAGACTTCCCCATCCCAGCCCCTCCAGCACCCCGTGTCTCCTGACTGTCTTCCCTCCCAGCCTCAACCCACATCCTGGTCCGCCCCCCCTCATCCCCCCCACCCCCTAAAGCTCAGGAGTGGAAATGCTTCCACACTTGACACACGCCAGTCTCAGAGAGACTCCATCAAGGCCGTAAGGTTTGGTGAGATTCAAGAAGCATCTTCTGCAATCCTAGCTACTCAGGAGGCTGGGATCTGAGGATCCCCGTTCGAAGCCAGCCTGGGCAGACAATGTCATAAGCAATTAATAAGCAAAAAGCTTGGAGTGGAGATGTGGCCCAAGTGGTAGAGCGCCAGCCTGGAGCAGCAAAGCAAAGCAACATGGCAAGGTCCTGCGTTCGATTCCAAGTACCAGGACACACCAAGTGTTTTCTATCGCTGTCTTCCATATTCTCTCCGCAACCATCTTGTCTGTGATTCCCTCATTAATACCAGCAGTCATGCATACGCACATCGACCCCCGTGGTCCCTACATGCGCCAGTCACCCCCAAGCAAGTCAGATCCAAGTGGATAGCCGGGTGTGGTGGTATCCACCTGCAATCTCAGCCTGCAGCAGGCAGAGGCAGAAGGATTGAGAGTTCGAGGCCAGCCTGAGCCACATAGTCAACAACAACAAAGGTAGGGCCGACGACAAAGAACAAATCTTTCCAGCAGCAGGAATCCGTGAAAGGCAGGAGATCGGGAGAACAACACAGACTCTAGGAAGGTGGGTTTTAACTACTTCAGGCCATCAGATGGAATTCTCGCTTTCTACCCACCATGCAATGCTTCCGCTTTTACCTGGGTTTATCTCCCGGTAGCTGCCTACGCCATAGGCATCCACAATGTTCTGGAAGCCGGCTGTGAATTTATTGGTCCTGTTAAAGGTGGGGGGAGCTGTCTTAGATTCCACTTCAGTCAAGATGGGGACCATGGAGGAGCCGCTGCGTTCCTGCAGAAAGAACAGGTGGCAGACACGTCACATGAACTTGGGACAGCCCTTCGTTGTTGTTGTTGTTGTTGTTGTTGTCCATCATGGGGCTTGAACTCAGGGCCTGGGCGCTGTCCCTGAGCTCTTATGCTCAAGGGTGGCACTCTACCACTTGAGCCACAGCACCACTTCTAGTTTTTGAGTGGTTAATTGGAGATAAGAGACTCATGGGGGCTTTTCTGCCCATGTTGGCTTCGAACCACCATCGTCAAGTCTCAGCCTCCTGAGTAGGATTACAGGAGTGAGCCACTGGCACTCATCTTGAGACATTTCTTGACCTTAATAGATATCAGTCTCCCTCTCTCTGCCCCCCTCCCATTTCTTTTCTAGACTTTTCTAGACTGAGGCTTCTGGCTCCACATCCTCCTAGTGCTCACCTTAGAGGCACGGAAGAGTTCCTGACCTGGGTGGCTCAGGCCTATAATCCCTAGCTACTCAGGAGGCTGAGATCTGAAGACTGAGGTTCAAAGCCATCCTAGGCAGGAAAGACTGTTGAGACTAGGGTTCCCAGGTAAGCAGCAGAAAGTCTGAGGTGGGCTATGGCTCTCCTGCCCAGGGGCACACAGCAAGTTCAGCAAGTTCGGGGATTCCTTGCTCTACGATTTTAGCATCATGGCAGGTGAGCGTCCCCTCTGGACAGCCTCTGGCAAGTGGCGTGAGCCTAGCAGAAGCCACAACACCCTGTCCTTTGCTGCTCATTATCCTCGGCCCTCAACCCGGCGTGGGTTCTTTCTGAGGACTGCAGACACTGCCTTAAGTAGCCTGGGAGTGGGTCTGACCCCTCTATGATTGGGGGGGGGGGGGGCTGTGTCATGCTCTAACCCCAACACTAAAACACCACCTCCCCTCCCCCCCAATCTTCACACGGTCCTGCTTGTGCCCTGCCCTCTCCAGGAAGTGCCTTCCGCCCTGCCCTGTCCAGGCACACATGCCTCTTTGCAATGCCCCAACTGGGTCATTTGGGGGGCTGCGGGTGGAGACACAGGGGGCTAAGAGAATCATGTCCTGTATTCAAATCCAGCCTTCAGCATTGTGCCTGGAGCCAGGCAGCAGGAGAACTCCATGTGTCTCCCCACCTATACCAACGGGAAGAAGGATGGCTCCCACTTCTCTCTATATTCCCACCGCGTACACCCTTTGCCCTCAGGTCCCCAGCGTGGTCTCCTTCCAGGCCCAGGCTTTCCACGGCACGTAGGATGCTGAGCCCCATGGCCCCCGCTCCGAGGCACGGGCCGCCACGCCGCCACCTGTGCTTCCTACCCCAGCTCCTCGTCAATCAGACCCACTGATACTCAGCCCAGGAGGTTCACCCCCTCGACTCCCCACAAATGACTCACACAAGCCCATCGCATCCTCCAGCAGGAGGCAAAGACCACCCACCCCCTTGTTCTCCCAGCACCTGCTTCCCCAAATCCTGTGGGTTTCCTGGGTCCCCCAATTGCCCCTGCCACGTTGGCGCTGCGTGGCCTGCACTGTCCTCCTCCCTGGGCTCCGAATGTCTGTGATGGTCAGTCTCACGGGTCCCTGTCCTATTTGAATGTCACCAGTGGGGTGCACAGGTGATTAGGACAAGCCCACTCCTCGTGCCACCCCAATCATCCCCTTTCCTGTCTGACTCCCCTGCCCCCTCCCCTGGCCTGAAATCGCATTCTCCAGGCATGCGTACTGTCCATCTCCTGTCCTAGAGTTTGTGGGGTTCTGCCTAGGGAGGCCTAGAGCTGTTCCTGAGGCCCAGTGAATATCTAGATGATGAACACAGCGCGCTATTGGCACTAAACACTGGCCAGGCGCCAGTGGCTCACACCTGCAATCCTAGCGACTCAGGAGGCCGTGAGCTGAGGATCATAGTTCAAAGCTAGCCTGGGAAGGAAAGTCCTTGAGATTCTCCAATTAACCAAGATTCCTCCGCCCCCCCCAAAAAAAAAACAAACACCAAACAGAAGTGGAGCTATGGTACAAGTGGCAGAGTGCCAGCCTTGAGTGAAAAAGCTAAGGGACAGTGTTCAGGCCCTGAGTTCAAGTCCCAGTATGGGCACACACGCGCACACACACGCACTAGCCCCACCCACCACTCACCATGCCCTGCTCTAAGGCCCTCTTGATGCGCCCGGTGTCGACCACCGGGAACCAGATCTCGGCGATGATGCACTGCTGGGTGACGTCAATATTGCACATGTTGAGGATGTGGTAGATGGCCTTCATCTTCTGCACCTTGGTGAGCCAGGAGTGCCAGCTGGCCGAAGCTTCCTGCAGCAGGCGCTGGCGGTGAGACTCTGTTTGTGTGATGACCTGGGCAAAACAAGAAAGACAAGGCACAGAAATACAAGGAATGGCGCTGGGAACGTGGCCTGGTGGTAGAGTGCTTGCCTCCCATACATGAAGCCCTGGGTTCAATTCCTCAGTACCACATAAACAGAAAAAGCCAGAAGTGGCGCTGTGGCTCAAGTGGTAGAGTGCTAGCCTTGAGCAAAAAGAAGCCAGGGACAGTGCTCAGGCCCCAGGTTCAAGCCCCAAGACTGGCAAAAAAAAAAAAAAAAAGAAGAAGAAAAAGAAGAAGAAAAGAAAAGGAATACACATGGGATTAGACACAGTGGCAAACATGGCGGTCCATTCGCCATAGTGGTAACCCCTACCCACCCAGACTTTACCCCTCCTGAATGACGACCCCTATACCGGAGCTTAGAGCCCGCAGACAAATACCAATCCTCATGGTTCTATGGTCACAGGTTGAACTATGCCCCTCACAAAAGATGGTGTTGCAGTCTGAACTCCAATGCTTGTGACTCAGACCTTACTTGGATCTCTGCAGTCGTAATCAAGTTGAGATCATAGTGGATCTCTGTGGATCCTAGTCAGTCTAACAAGGCTGGTGTCTTTCTAAGAAATTCAGAGATGGAGGCACTCAGGAGGAACAGGGTGCGGCCACAGTAGAGAGGAGAGGGACACACACACAAGTCAAGGAACAGCGGGGCCCACAGCAAACCCCAGTGGCTGAAAGAAGATGGAGGGGTGGGCGCTCCCTCAGCCCCATGTCTGCCCAGCAGATACTGCGACTTTGGACATGACCCCAGAACTGTGAAAGAATTCATTTTTGTTTACTGTGTTAAGACATCCAGAGCCAGGCGCTGGTGGCTCACGCCTGTAACCCTAGCTACTCAGGAGGCTGCGATCTGAGGATCACAGCTTAAAGCCAGCCCAGGCAGGAAAGTCTGTGAGCTTCATCTCCCAGTAACCACCAGAAAACCGGAAGTGGCGCTGTGACTCAAAGCGGTAGAGTGCTAGCCCTGAGTGAGAAAGCCAAGAAGAAAACATGAGGGCCTGAGTTAAAGCTCCAGAACTGATCAAAAGAATAAGGTGTGTTTTTTTTAAGAGGCCTAGATTCTATGGGAATACATGTCTGTTAGGCAAGGCTTTTGATACACGCATACACACGCATGCACACACGTGCACATATGCACCCATCTACTTTCTGAGCTCCCTCCTTTAGGCTCTAAAGTTATGCTGGATTTTACAGTTGCCGCATGCAGTTACTTAAATTCACATTTAATTAAAATTAACTAACAATGGAAGTCCCACTACGCTCTGTCACTAGCAACATTTCCAGAGCTCCATGAGACTCCAATTTCCAGCACTGGATGGTGTGGGTTGTGCCAGAAAGTTCTGTTGCACAGAATGTTCTAGAACATACTAACCGCTGGCTTGAGGAACCACTGACTTTCAAAGCTACTCTGGTTGGATAGAGAACACTCTCCGTCGTTGCACTCAGTCACCTTCGATGGTGACACATATATATCATCGCACGAGGAAAAAGAAGTTGGGCTGGTGAAACTCGATTGACTGTTTTTCTAGAAGTAGTTAATTAGCTTCAATGACTGAACACTGGTCAAACTGGTTGCGCTCAGCTGGCTGGTTAGCTGAATGCAGATCCCAATGAGGGCAATCAAGGGCCCCTTTGATCCAATTAGGGCCGGCTCCCGGCTCCCCAGGCTGACTGGGGCTGTGGTCAGTTCCTAGGCCGTGCATGACTTACCCTCAGCATTCTAAGGACTAGTTTCTAATTGCTCAATCTCCTGTGGCTGCAACCAGACCCGCACAGCAAACCCTCCAGACAGCAAACGCAGAGGCCGCCCCATCAGACGCCCGAGCCCCTCGCTTACAGTGATTAAATCTTCCAGCCTCACGTTGATTGCATCCAGCATCTCTCTGCGCTCCGCCGCCGGCTCCGGACAGGAGTAGATGGTGGCTCGAAACCTGTGTTTAACACGTTCCAGAGGACACCCGTGGTTACTGCTGAAAGGTGGCCTGCAATCGCTCTTCTTCAAGGCCAGTGACTTGGGCCAGAGGGCCCCTTCCCCCACACCCCAGAATACACTGCTGTTTGACAGTCAGAGAAAATGAGTCCCCAAGACAGGTGCAGGTGGCTCACGCCTGTAACCCTAGCTACTCAGGAGGCTGAGATCTGAAGACCGAAGTTCAAAGCCAGCCTGGGCAGGAAAAGCAGTGAGACTCTTATCTCTAATGAACCAGCAAAAAGCCAGAAGCAGAGCTGTGGTTCAAGTGGCAAAGCACCAGTTTCTTAAGTGAAAAAGCTAATGGACAGCACCCAGGCCTTGAGATCAACCCCCAGCACTGACATGCATGCACATACACACACACACACACACACACACACACACACACACACACACACACACACACAGAGAGAAAGAGGAAATGAGTCCCATCTCAAGGATTCCTATGGCAGCCCTCACTTGAGACACTAAAGCAATGGCTCTCTTGTGTGAACAAACCATAAAGCCTGGGACTGTGGACCTGGCGTCTCTCCTCTCCTCTATGATCTAATCCTGCACACCATCTTTCTGAGGGGCTGTAAAATCAGGAATGACTTAGCCATTCCATTCAGTGAGCCTTTGGGTGGGGGGGGGTGGGGAGGGACAGCCTGAAGGCTAGCCTCAGACTCATAACCCTCCTAACACCTGGAATTACAGGGCTGCGCACCATCCAGCTGAGCTTGCCTACTCTTCCGCAAGAGATAAGGGCTATATACCAAGGAATAAAGTGAAATAGCATGTTAGCCAGGGGCTGGTGGCTCATGCCTATAATCCTAGCTTCTCAGAAGGGTGAGGTCTAAGGATTATGATGCAAAACCAGATTAGGCAGACAAACCCCTGACTCGTCTCTCCAATTAACATGCCAACCAACATGCCAGAAGTGGAGGTGTGGCTCAAGTGGTATGGTGTCCACCTTGAGCAGAAATGCTAAGCAAGAGACCCTAAGTTCAGGACCAAATAAAGGGACACACACACACACGCACGCACACACACACACACACACACACACACACACAGAGTCAATAGCATTTTTTAGTCAACATCTTATCAAGTGAGATTCTAATGAATGTGCATGTATTCGTGCATGTAGTGTATTGCACACTTTACACCTCTGTCCCCAGTCTGGACCCCGACCAAGCCATTAATGGTCCCTCTTACCCATCGCAGATCTTCTTGATTTTCTGCCTGAGCTGCTCTCCTTGATAAAATATGATGAATATATTCTTCTTAATTTCTTCTTTCTGGGAAGTCAGAACAGTTTTATAAGCCTCAAAGGAACAGGCTCACTACTTGTTCCCCTACTACGGCCCCAGGTGGGCTCTCATGCTAAGAAATGTGATTAAAATCAAGAAAACGGCCAGAAGAGGGAATTAAGTTCCTGGAGCTATTGGACATGAAAGAAGCTGGCCTGGCCCACCAGAATTAACCCACATGCATCTGCATTGAAGGGATGAATTTGTGTCTGATATGTAGCAAATGTAAAGGAGTGGTTAATGTGTGTGTGTGTGTGTGTGTGTGCACGTGTGTGTGTTGTGTGAGTGCTGGCACTGGGGCTTGAACTCAGGGGCTTGTGCTCTCGTTTGGCTTTTCTATTCCAGGATAATACTCTACCACTTGAGCCACACTTCCACTTCTGGCTGTGTTGGGTGCATGTTGGGTGTGTGTGTGTGTGTGCGCGCGTGTGTGTACGTACATGCACACAGGTGCATGTGTGTGCATGTGTGTATGTGTGTGTGCACGTGTGTGTACCAGTCCTGGAGCTTCAACTCAGTGCCTGGGCACGATCCTGGAGCTTTTTGCTCAAGGCTAGCACTCTACCACTTGAGCCACAGGGCCATTTCTGTCTTTTTGGAAGTTAATTGGAGGTGAGTCTCCCAGGCCAGGCACTGGTAGCTCATGCCTGCAAACCTAGCTACTCAGAAGGCTGAGATCTGATTTTCACAATTCGAAGCCAGCCCAGGCAGAGAAGTCCATGACAGAGCCCTTGGCAAATGTGAAAACCTCCCTTTGATCCTTAGTACCTCAAAAATTAGAAAATACAGAAAAGAAAAATCCACATGCATAAAGATGCTCCCAGGTACCAGAGAACTCCAAGAATTGTTTAAAAAAAAAAAGTACCACCCCAGAAAAAGTACTCTTAATACTTTTGAACTCTTTAGAACAACTTTAAGGCTTGTAAATACATGGAACACATATTTAAAACAAAAAAAAAAGGAAGAAAGAAATTGACTCAATACTATTTCTTTTCACTTTCAAAATATAAAGAACAAAATAAAGGCAAACATTGCAAGTTTAAAAAAAAAAGATGCTCCCAGTTTATCTACATTCAGAAAGAAATGCAAATAAGACACTCAGAAATAAAGAACGTTTAGCTTGCTCAATGCAAACATTGGGCATCCATTAAAACAATATCAGAAGAAGCCATCTCTGTGGCCGTGGCTCAGAAACAGGACAGGATGCTGCGGGATTTTTCGAGCTGGCTGCTTTGCCGTATTTTCAAAGTCTCCTTTACCTGTGAAGGAAGCTACTCTGGTCCTTTGCTGAACTGCTAAAGTCATCGGATCCACTAGAACCAAGGATCCATTCCAACTGGCAAGGTCCCTGGTCATCATGTTCCACACATTCACTTCATAAATACTCTCTACCACCATGTCTATCACCTACCAAGCCATGATTACAAAAGGTGATGAACCACAGATCTAAAGGAAGCTACACCAAGGGTACATGGCTACAGATTTGGCTCGGGGGTAGTGCCTGTCTAGTATGCGCAAGGTCCTGAGTTTGATCCTTACCAGCATGATTGATAAATAGATAAACAACACATACTTCTAGGGGAGAAAACCTCATATTATCTACAATACCCTCTAAACCCATAGAAAAATATACAACATACCTAGTTGCCTAGGGTTGGAGGCAAGAGAAAAAAATAGTGCAAGGGTTCTGTTGTGGGAGAGTGTATTGTGCATTCTTTCTACTGTAAATTTTCATGTAACTATGGTTTTTCTTAGCCAATAAAGCTTGAAATGATGCAAAGAAGTGGATGGACCTGGGAAGGAAGGATGAAAGGAAGGGAGGGAGGGAGGGAGGGAGAGATTAAGAAAGAAAGAAAAGCGAGGGGACTGGGAATATGGCCCAGTAGTAAAGTGCTTGCCTAGCATGCATGAACCCTGGGTTCCCCAGCACCACATATATAGAAAAAGCCGGAAGTGGTGCTATGGCTCAAGTGGTAGAGTGCTAGCCTTGAGCAAAAAGAAGCCAGGGACAGTGCTCAGGCCCTGAGTTCAAGCCCCAGGACTGACCAAAAAAAAAAAAAGAAAGAAGGAAGGAAGGAAGGAAGGAAGGAAGGAAGGAAGGAAGGAAGGAGAGACGAGGGAGGGAGAGAGGAAGAAGGGAGGGAGGGAGGGAGGGAGGGAGGGAGGGAGGGAGGGAGGGAGGGAGGGATTAGCATCATGGCACTAAAGTCACAGTGCTCTGAGAGCAGGGCTCATGGCAGAGGATGTAGGAATCCACAGCATGCTTCCTCCACCTCCTCTCCCCTCCCCTCACCGTGACGGGATCCTCCAGCGGCGTGTCCATCTCACTGAACTTCAAGTAGACATTGCCCCGGCAAACTCGCCACAGCAGCCTCTCAAAGGAAGCCATCCTCTCCCTGTTTATCACACCCGCGGTGAACCTGGGCAGGGAGAAGAGAAGGCACCACTGAGGCACAGGGCCCAGAAAGGCGGTGGGAGGGAGGGAGGGAGGGAGGGAGGGACTACCCCACTCCACAAGCAGGAGGCATCTGCACACAGTTCTGGGATAGTGGCCACAGAGCCACCTGGCACCCCAGTCCCAACCCACCCCAAATCTCCGATTCCTATTCATTCCAATACTATATATTCACTAACACAATATAAATATGATAGACTATTTGTGATCACATTGTAGCTGATGGAAATCAGAAGTCAATGTTCAATAATGATCGTGTATGTGTGTGTGTGTGTGTGTGTGTGTGTAAACACACCAGGTGCCAGTGGCTTGCGCCTGTAATCCTAGCTACTCAGGAGGCTGAAATCTGAGGATTATGGTTCAAAGCCAGGCAGCCTCGGCAGGAAAGTGTGTAGCTTCTCACCTCCAATTAGCACTTGAACACACCTCTACTCCCAGCTTTTCTCTGGTTAGTTGGAGTTAAGTCTCACAAACTTTTCTGCCCAGCTGGCTTTGAACCACAGTCCTCAGATCTCAGCTTCCTGAGTAGCTAGGATTACAGGCCTAAGCGACCAGTGTGGGGCGGTTTATCATTTCTAATGTATTACCTTAAAAATAATTTAAATGCTTTAAACAAATAATTCAGGACAAATAATTTAAATACATATATTTCCTCTTCATTTCATACAATGTCTAGTACCTCCAATAGCAGGCTCTAAAATACCTATTGACTAAAAAAAATCTGGGCCATGGCTCAAGTGATTAGAGCACCTACCAAGTAAGCATCCCTTTTTAATAATAATAATAATAATAACAATAGCAATAATAATAATAGACCAGCTTCTACCACTTGAACCACAGCTCTATCTCTGGCTTTATGGTAGTTGATTGGGAATGAATCTCAGGGACTTCCCTATCTAGGCTGGCTTTGAACTGCCATCCTCAGATCTCAGCCTCCTGAGTAGCTAGGATTACAGGTGTGAACTACCGGCACCCAGCCAGAAATACTTTTAAAAAGCTAAGTGCCCGTAGTTCACACCTGTAACCCTAGCTACGTGGTAAGCTAAAACTAGGAGGGTTGCAGTTCAAGGCCAGCCTGGGCAGAGAAGTCCCTGAGACCCCATATTCACAGAGGGGAGCTGCTGTGATCCAGCAAGGCTAGAAGCCGAAAAGTAGGTGGACTGTGACTCGGGTATGCACCCAGGTGGGAGACAAGATGCGATCCTAAAACTAACCTGTAAAATACAGGGCTGAGGGTATGACGAGTGCTGAGTGCCAACCTAGCAGGTGCAAGCCCTGAGTGCAAACCTCAGCACTGCTACAGAAAACGCTTTTCTTTTCTTTCTTGCTTTTCTTTTTTTGGGGGGGGCCAGTCTTGGGCCTTAACTCAGGACCTGAGCACTGTCCCTGGCTTCTTTGCTCAAGGCTAGCACTCTGCCACTTGAGCCACAACGCCACTTCTGGCCTTTTCTATATATGTGGTGCTGAGGAATCGAACCCAGGGCTTCATGTATACGAGGCGAGCACTCTTGCCACTAGGCCATATTCCCAGCCCAAGAAAACGCTTTTAAAATCCATCAGCCTCACTTAGACACTGAATGAAACATTGTTTGGAATTGCCACACCTTACATACATTACTGCCACATGGGTATAATTTGATTACCTAACCGTAATGTTTCTAATAGCTTTTATTGTTTTTCCCAATTTATTTTTCTTCTTATTTATTGTCAAAGTGATGTACACAGAGGTTACAGTTTCATACATTAGGCATTGGATACATTTCTGGTACTGTTTGTTACCTCCTCCCTCATATACAGTTTTCAGTGTACTCAGATAAGATACAGTGATAGTGCAGGTACAACCACAGGAAGAGGATACAAGAGGATCATCAACAATAGAAGCTACAGTTTCACATGGCATGTTGAAAGTAATTACAACAGTGATATATCACTCGTTTCCATAATATGGAGTTCATTTCACTTAGCATCATCTTATGTGTTCGTAAGGGCATAGCTATTGCGCTCTTGTGATCCTCTGCTGTGACTTGCCTAAACCTGTGCTAATTATTCCCTATGAGGGAGACCAGAGAGTTCATGTTTCTTTGGGTCTGGCTCACTTCAGTTAGTATAATTTTTTCCAAGTCCTTCCATTTCCTTACAAATGGGACAATGTCATTCTTTCTGATAGAGGAATAAAATTCCATTGTGTATATGTACCACATTTTCCTGATCCATTCATCTACTGAGGGGCATCTGGGTTGGTTCCAGATTCTAGCTATGACAAATTGTGTGGCGATGAACATTGTTGTGCTGGTGGCTTTAGTGTGTTCTTGTTTGTGGTCTTTTGGGTAGATGCCCAAAAGTGGGGCTGCTGGGTCATAGGGGAGCTCTATGTTTAGCCTTCTGAGGAATCTCCATACCGCTTGCCGGAGTGGCTGAACCAGTTTACATTCCCACCAACAATGAAGTAGGGTTCCCTTTTGGCCACATCCCCTCCAACATTTATTATTGTTAGTTTTCTTGATATAGGACATTCTTCTAATTGGTTTTAAAAGCTCAAAACTTTAGCTGGACACTGGTGGCTCACCCTGGTAATCCTAGCTACTCAAGAGGCTGAAATCTGAGGATCACAGTTCACAGCCAGCCTGGGTAGGAACGTTTGTGAGACTTTTATCTCCAATAAACCACCAAGAAGCCAGAAGTGGAGTTGTGGCGCAAGTGGTAGAGCGCTACTCTTGAGCACAAAAGGTCAGGATCAGCACCCAGGCTCTAAGTTCAAGCCCCAGGACTGGCAATTTAAAAGAAAAAAAAAAAGCCTCAAGTTCCTAGTGCGTTTTATCAAATAGTACTCTAAAGACAAC
Source organism: Perognathus longimembris pacificus (assembly GCF_023159225.1). Lineage (NCBI taxonomy): Eukaryota > Metazoa > Chordata > Mammalia > Rodentia > Heteromyidae > Perognathus > Perognathus longimembris. The sequence goes on from NC_063162.1 coordinate 142,581,124, forward strand.
ACGGAATTTTTTTACCTGCCAGGCATTTAGCTAAGGACAAGGACTCCATCCAGCCATAACTCTTAGCAAACAGAATTCCACTCACCCCAACTTTCCAGTCATGAACGCGGGTATGGCTCTTAACTCCAGAAGACCGGAAGTATCTTCAGTAAAGAAATCTTCAGCTAAATTAGTTTCTGTCTGAAAGCCAAAGCACCAATACCATCATTTAAATGTATCGGTGACTAAAATAAGCACCCCACTCCTACACAATTTGTCTCCTTTTTTTCTTTTCCATTTTGTGCCAGTACTGGGACTTGAACGCAGGGCCTCAAGGCGTGAGTTGTGCTATCCCTTGGCTTTTTTTGCTCAAGGCTGGTGCTCTACCATTTGACCCATAGCTCCACTTTTAGCTTTTTAGTGTTTAATTGGAGGTAAAGAGTCTGACAGACTTTCCTGCCCAGGCTAGCATTGAACTTCAATCCTGGGATCTCAGCTTCCTCAGTGGCTAGGATTACAGGCATAACCACCAATGCCTGGCTGATTTTGTCTGTTTTTAATGAATAGTTAGTAGAGTGCTCCTTTCACATCAGAACTTTCCTGAGTCTCTCCCTACCCAACCTTCAACCTGATGAACTTACCGGGCCCTCGGTGTTTGCTTCCCTTCTGTCAGAGACATTTTGAATGCATTCTTTTTTTTTTTTTGCCAGTCCTGGGGCTTGAACTCAGGGCCTGAGCACTGTCCCTGGCTTCTTTTTGCCCAAGGCTAGCACTCTGCCACTTGAGCCATAGCACCACTTCTGGCTTTTTCTGTATATGTGGTGCTGAGGAATCGAACCCAGGGCTTCATGTATACGAAGCAAGCACTCTTGCCGCTAGGCTATATTCCCAGCCCTGAATGCATACTTTTTAATGAGAATTGTTATTTTTTGCCTCCAACTCAGCCAGTGCCAACTTACCACCCAGAATCCTTCCCCCCCCCCCCCCGACTTCAACCACGACCTGGCCATGGAAGCAAAGAGAGTTTTGCTCATATTCCAAACCAGCCAGTGTTCCCATGAAAACGTGCGTACACGGGAAAGGACCTGCATGCCATGCCCCACTAAAGACCTCAAAGAAGTCCTGGGTTTTCTTAAGGAGGTATTTCAGTTCCGTCAGCTCTAGGAAGGTCTTCTTCAATGCCTGTTGGTTCTGGTTGGCTTCCTGTAACTCTCCTTCCAGTTTCTCTAGAATAGTCTATATGAGAAAGGAAAAAGAAAGTAAGCCAGGCAGAAAGAGCTAAGACATTCCTACTTGCTACGTACTACCCACGCTGCTAGCAAGAATCAACAGGCATTTGGTGGGAAAGGAAGTAGCTGGATGCTACGGGGCTGTCCAGTCAAAAGCTCAGTGCACAAGGAGACTGTAGTTCGAACCTGACCCCATCTCCACATCGGGGAGACAGGAAGGTGGGAGTGTCCTTTGGGCATGAGAAAGGAGCTTTGTGGGGGACCCCAAGGCACCTCGCCCCAATTATAACACAAAAAGGAGGGAGGTGGGGCTGGGGATATGGCCTAGTGGCAAGAGCGCTTGCCTCGTATACTTGAAGCCCTGGGTTCGATTCCCCAGCACCACATATACAGAAAATGGCCAGAAGTGGCGCTGTGACTCAAGTGGCAGAGTGCTAGCCTTGAGCAAAGAGAAGCCAGGGACAGTGCTCAGGCCCTGAGTCCAAGGCCCAGGACTGGCAAAAAAAAAAAAAAAAAAAAAAAAAAAAAAGGAGGGAGGTAGTAGAGAGGAGGGGAGAGGAAGGAAAGGAGGGATGAGGGAAGGGGAGAGAAGGGGAGGAAAAAAGCAGGGGAGAAGGGAGGGGAAGAAGAGAAAGGGAAAGGGGAAGCAAGAGGAGAGAAGGGGAGGGGAGGGGAAGGAGAGGAAAGGGAGAAAAAGAGAAGGGAAGGAAGAAGAGAAAAGGGGAGAGAAGGGAGTAGTGGGGGAGAAGGAGGGGAAGGAAAGGAAAAGGAAGGAAAGGGAAGACGAAGGGAGAGGAGGGGAGGGGAGGGGATTTATAATCTCTTCCATTCTTCTCGCTAAAGTTTTTGTCTTGGGAAAATACTTATTTTTCATGCGAGCCCTATTAATGTGTAGTGCAACCTTGTTTTCAGATATATCAATACATGTGTAATATGGCCGACCATTTTAGATGGCTTATATACTAAATATCAAGAATGGTAATCCACATAAACAAAGCTCTCGGGGCCAATCAGAAACGGTTCCTGAGACCAAGAGGCTTGCTTGGGAGTGAGTGACTTAGAGGAACACTGCACAAATCTCATACTGGTCGGGAGCCCAGCAGAAGTGGGGGTCTCTTGGCAGAGTAGGAGAGGGGAACCCTCGTGTGAGGCACTGTGTGAAGGAAAACTAGGAGGGGAGACACCAGTGCAGGGGGTGGGGGACAAAGGGTGGACAGGGCCCAGCCAGGCTCCAGGGTCAGAGGTGGCCGATTTTATCCTTATCAGTAGAGAACTGACAAGACAAGGCAAAACCAGAAGTGGTCCAGTAGAGAGAAAAGACTGCTATTGTTAAACAGAAGCCAGATCCGTGCTGTAACTTAGAAGTAGGAGTTACCACACAAACCTGAAGGATGCCTCCCACAGGGGCTGTGACTGAAGACTGGGCTGCCCCCCCCTTCCCCCTCCCCCCCCCCTCGCACAATCCCAGTTTCGCAGAAGGCTGAGATCTCAGCAGCAAAATCAAAGCCAGCCTGCACAGACTCTTAGCTCCAATTCACCACCAAAAGAGCCAGAAGTGGAGCTGTGGCGCAAGTGATTGTGTCAGAGCTGGAAAAAAGAAAAAAAAAAAAAAAAAAAAGCTAAGGTATAGCACCCAGGCCCTGAGTTCAAGCCCCATGACTAACCAAAAAAGAGCTTTAAGAGGCAACTTAAAAGATGTCTTTGCTGGGCTCTGTGAATTCACTGAAAGGCCCTCAACTTTGATCTGTGCCCTTTGAACTAGTCTCTGCGGAGATCCCTCTGCAATCACTTTGTTTCCAAGAGGAGAGAGAAGACAGAGCCACAAGCACCTGCCTATCGAGGAAGGCAAACTGCTGGAGGAAGGAGCAAACTGCCTCTCCAACAGCTAATGTCTCCCTCTTATATCCGAAAGCAGACAGCCAAAGCTTCAGCAGACGGCCTGGTTCCTATAATGAAATGGCTCCTCCAGGACTGAGCTAAGGGTGAGCCAGGCCCCCGCTGAGGTGTTAACTCTGCACGGCTTTCCAGCTCCCCATTCTCCCTATTCATCTGAGGCCAAGGCCCAGATCCCTGAAAATGGCTGAACATGTACAGCAGCGCCGTCTCCACATGGCTGCCCTTCCCCGTGTCTCTTGCATCCAGAGTCAAGTGGACCAACTGTGGAAGCCAAGTGAAAGGTGTAGGGGTGTAATATGGAGGTCAGATCTGGCCAGCACCATCATTGGCTGTTGAGGGGTGTCAGAGTGACTCCATCTCAGATTAGTTAAAGAGAGCAGAAGCCGACTCCATCTTCACTAAGATCTCCCCCGCCCTATCCAGGGAAGTTCCCCTTTGCTGTGATAAGATTGTGTGAACTGCTTGACCACCTGAGGTGTGGAATGTTCAAGGTTAAACCTGTGCCCTCGGTGAGTAGGCGAATCGCCTGCATCACGTGAGCCCCGCCAAATCCGTGCGCCAAGTCTAACTAACATGATAGGTTGGTTCAAACAATAGTTATGAGGCAGACTGTGACTCCATTGGCCACCTGCGTGTGACCTGGCATGCTCTGTAAGTGCTGTAACCTCATTGGCCACCTGCGTGTGGCAGGCTTGACCATGTGGTGTCTGCCCTTATAACCCGTCCCCGGGTGGCCCGGGGCATTCGATTTCAGCTGGGCCCTGACCCTGGCCAGTCAGTATACTTTTTGCTTCCCCAATAAATCCATCTTTTACTTGAGACTGTCTCTGAGTGGTGGACTCTTGGAGGGATGGGAGATTCCCCCACTCGGACCACATTACAGTGTGGTCCCCTCCCTTGGAGGGACCCCATTACAGAGGAACCCCCTTGTTGAGTCCCTAGAAACAGCAGGCTTAGACAAAGTAGTGGGCCTGGGGAAGGGCAAACACCTAAGCCAAATAAGAGGAGCCCAAAGCAGCTTGACCTAGAGCTGCTTGACCTTGGCAAAAGAAAGATATGATCAAGACCACTCAGTTTAGGGGACATTCCAGGAAGAGAAAGACTTAAGGCTAATTAAGACCAGCAGCAGGCAGAACCAAGAATTGTATGGCTTTGATTGCTTTGTTTACGGAGTTTACTGGAATTGTAATGACTAACAGCAATTCTGCTTCTATATGTCTGCTTGCCTGCTTTGCCTAACTTGCCAGACCACCCAGTGTGGTGAATGTGATTCTTACCCCATGACCACCTGCGAGTGGTACATGTGATACTTGCCTTTAAAAGCCCAGCCCTGTTGGGCCTCCATGCTGTTTGTCACCATCCTGGTGGTGGCGAGCAGACACTGTGCACAGCTGAATAAAGACTCCTAGCCTGGTTGACTGAGTACTGGTGACTATTGTCATGGCTCGAGGCCCACCTGGCCCATCCTAGCTACTCAGGAGGCTGTGAACTGAGGATCCCGGTTCAAAGGCAACCCTGGCAGAAAAGTCCATGAGACTCTTCAATAAACCACCAGAAAACTGGAAGTGGCACTGTGGCTCAAGTGGTAGAGCACTAGCATAGAGCTGAAGAGCTCATGGACAGCACCCAAGCCCTGAGTTCAAGCCCCACAACTAGCTAAATAAATAAGTAAATAAATAGATAAATAAATAAGAGAAGAAGGAAGGAAGGAAGGAAGGAAGGAAGGAAGGAAGGAAGGAAGGAAGGAAGGAAGGAAGGAAGGAAGGAAGGCCTGCTCCAATCCCAGTGAGCGCCCCCAGACCTCCGCCCTGGACCGGCACAGTAACCCCAGAAGCTGGACATTCGCCCTTTCCTGGAGTAGGGACAGAACTCCTGAGTGTCTGGACGCCTGTCCTTAGCCAGGGGAGATGGAAAATGGAGACCTCACCTCCAGGGTGATCATTTCCCGGGGTAGAGGGGTCTCCGGGAACTTCTCAGGCAGCTGAATGGCAATCTCATTTTTCATCTCATCTTCTAGAAAATCTGAGGGTTGGGGTGACAGCAGTGAGGGGCGCAGCTGAGCACCGGGGACCTCCTCCGACCTGCTAAGCCACGGCCCCCACCATCAGCTCCGAGAAAGTCACAAATCATCCGCAAAGCCATTGACCACTGGGCGTCCACAGCGAAGGGGAAGGGAACTCACGGAGGATTCTTTCCAGAGACTCACACCTCCGGACCTCGTTCACAAATTTCCTTTGGAAACTGTTTACATTCACATTTAACTAGGAGAAAGAAAACAAACACACAAGGTATACATTAGGTAGCAACAGCTACCAACATCATTCCTCTGTTTATTTTATTTTATTTTGTCAGTCCTGGGGCTTGGACTCAGGGCCTAGGCTCTGTCCCTGGCTTCCTGTCACTCAAGGCTAGCACTCTACCACTTGAGCCACAGCGCCACTTCCAGCTTTTTCTGTTTACGTAGTGCTGAGGAATCGAACCCAGGGCTTTGTGCATGCTAGGCAAGCACTCTACTGCTAAGCCACATTCTCAGCCCCATCTTTTACATTTTTTATGTGGTTTTTGAGACAGAGTCTCACTTAGGTAACCCAGGCTAGCCTTGAATTTTAGCCTTTCAAATGCTGCGATTACAAGTGTATGCTATTACACCTGGCTGTTGTGGTTGTTATTATTATTATTACTTATTATTTGATGGTTCTGGGGTTGGAATTCAAGGGCTCCCAATGGATAGGCTGGCAAAATATCACTGAGCGACACCTCTGGGATTTTTTTGTGCTGGTATTTTTCTTTGTTTTTGGTGCTGGGACTGGGCAGGAAGTTAGGACCTTATATTCTGGCGTGGCTTCTTTGCTCAAGGCTGCAGCTCCAGGCTCCACTCCCAGAAGGAAGCATTGTGTTGACTACAGGGAAATTTTGCAGTGTTATCTACACCCATAGCATGGCGCCTTTCTCTTATCTGCAAAGAATGTAACACCTACATCTTTGAACTGGACCAATCCAAGCTCTCCCAGCTCCGCCACACAGCAATAGGCAGCCTCCACCTGCAGAAACAGCTGGGACAGGCACATTTCCTCACTGCGAAACACAGACGCCATCTTGGCCAGTCTCCGCCTGCAGGAGGAAAAAAAAAAAAGAGGATGTTTAAGGCACTCACTATGTAAAAACTTCACAATGATTTCTCTCGGCTAAAAATGAAAATCTAGGGCTGGAGATATGGCCTAGTGGCAAGAGTGCTTGCCTTGTATACATGAGGCCCTGGGTTCAATTCCCCAGCACCACCACCCATACAGAAAACGGCCAGAAGCGGCGCTGTGGCTCAAGTGGCAGAGTGCTAGCCTTGAGCGGGAAGAAGCCAGAGACAGTGCTTAGGCCCTGAGTCCAAGGCCCAGGACTGGCCAAAAAATAAAAAATAAAAATAAAAATGAAAACCTAACAAGAATCATTCCTGACTTAAAGACTAGCAGTGCTGGTGCCTCCCGCCTGTCATCCTAGCTACTCAGGAGGCTGAGATCTGAGGATCTCAGTTCAAAGCCAGCCCAGGCAGGCAAGTTTACTTTTAACCAGCCAAAAATGGGAACCGAGGATATAGCTCAAAGGGTAAAACAAGTCTTGAATCAAAAGATGAAGCCAGAGCTGGGGATATGGTCTACTGGCAAGAGTGCTTGCCTCATATACATGAAGCCCTAGGTTCAATTCCCCAGCACCACATTTATAGAAAACGGCCAGAAGTGGCGCTGTGGCTCAAGTGGCAGAGTGCTAGCCTTGAGCAAAAAGAAGCCAGGGACAGCGCTCAGGCCCTGAGTTCAAGCCCCAGGACTGGCAAAAACAAACAAACAACAACAACAACAACAAACAAAAAAACAGATTAAACAGAGATGTAAGAGTCTGGGGTAGAAGCCTGTGGGCGAGGCCTTGTCCTGCCTTGCAAGGCTCTGGGTTCCATCTTCTTTATATATTCAACAATATATAACTATAGGTATAGATGTGAATATAAAAGGTATACGTTAAGGCTCAAGTTGTGGGGGAGAGAGAACAGGCCCTTCATACATTTGGAAACTAAATGTTCTCTTCTTTTAATTTTGATGGTACTGGATTTGAACTCAGGCTTCACACTTGCTAGACAGACACTATACCCCTGGAGCTAGGCCTCTAGCCAAACCGGTGATTTTTCGGGGGGGGGGGGGGATAGTCTCTCACAGTATCATTCAGACGAGCCTGGAACTTACTATGTAACCAAGGCTGACTCTAAGCTCAAATTCTTCTTGCCTCTACCTACTAAGCAGCTGGAATTACAAACCGGTGCTACCACACCCTGCTGAAGTGCAAATTCTTTGTAGCTGTCTCAGAGAGCAATCTGTCAATATCTACTGGATTTTACATTACTCATGCCTATGGCCCAATCTTTCTACTGCTAATCGTACAGACAAACCTGAGTATGAAAGAAAAACAGATGCACAAAGAGATGATTGTTTTCTGCCAGTCAGGGCCTGGGCACTGTCCCTTTGAGCTTCTTTTGCTCACAACTAGCAGTCTACCACTTGAGCCACAGCGCCACTTGTGGCTTTTCCTGTATATGTGGTGCTGAGAAATGGAACCCAGGGCTGCACGCAAGCTAGGCAAGCAATCGACCACTAAGCCACGTTCCCAACCCCCACAAAGAGATTTTTAAGATTAGAAATAATTAGTGTGTGTGCACACACATGCATGTGTGTGTGTGAGTATCGAGTTTGACACAGGGCTTCACGCTCTTGCTTGGCTTTTTTGTTCAAAGCTAGGACTCTACCACTTGAGCCATACCTCCACTTCTAGCATTTTGCTTGTTACTTGGAGATAAAGAGTCTCACAGACTTCCCTGGGCTGGCTTCAAACTGCAGTCTTCAGATTTCCGCCTCCTGAGTAGCTAGGATGATGAGCCACCAGCATCTGGCTTAGAAATGATTCTGGCAAATGGACCTAACTTGGTTATCCAAGGAGTAAGAAACTCATTACATGGCCGAACCTTGTGCGGCCGACAGAGATAAAATGAATGTCTACACCTCGTGCGCAGTCAAAGGACACTCTTGGAGATCTGGGTTCAATTCCCTCGTCCCACGTAGATGGTTAGCATCCACACTGCTGGCTGAAAGAACACGTGGGACCCTCACCCCACCCCCAGCAGTCACAGACAAAGCCAAACTGCTCCCCAATCTACAGAGGGGGAGAAGAATCGAGCACAGTTCCCCTAGGCAGTGTGGAGACCGTGGGAATTAAATAGGGATGACTTCCAGCCCCACATTCGCTCATAGGTAGGTGTAACTGTGGCCAGAGGTGGAGTCCAGGCATCTGAGAAGCAGGAGGAAGGGCAGCTGAGGCCGGCCTTCGGCCCTGCCTCCACCTGTGCAGAGTGAATAATAAAACAGGACAGCATGGTGCAATAGAGACTCCTAGCAACTCAGAGAAAACGTGTTCCAAACTTGGGGGGTGGGGGTGGACATATGACGCAACGTTTCCCCATCCCCAAAGAGGCCACCTCCGTGTTCTGGGGGACCAAAGGGACTGCCTTTTTTTGGTGGTTGATTGTGGGACTTGAACTCAGGCCCTGGGCACTGTCCCTGAGCTCTTTTGCTGAAAACGTACTGCTCTACCACTTTGAGCTACAGCTGTCCTTCCGGTTTCCTGGTGGTGGTGGTTCGTTGAAGATACGAGTCTCCTTGACTTTCCTACTGGGGCTGGCTTCAAACCGCAATCATCAGGCAGGAGCCACAGGTGCCAACAGGCACTGCCTTTCGTGTCTATTGGAATGGAAGGTGGGGAAGGTCACCTTCCAAGGTTAAAAGGGAAATGGGCCAGCACCGGTGGTTCATGCCTGTACTCCTAGCTACTCAGCAGGCTGTGATACGAGGATCACAGTTCAAAGCCAGCCCCGGTCAAAAGACTCCATGAAACTCTTACCTCCAACTAACCAGCAAAATGCTGGAAGTGCTTAGTGGTAGAGTGCTCGCCTAGCATGCATGAAGCCCTGGCTTTGATTCCTCAGCACCACATACACAGAAAAAGCCAGAAGTGGCTCAAGTGCTCACCTTGAGCAAAAGAAGCCCAGGGACAGTGCCCAGACCCTGAGTTCAAGCCCCAGGACTGGTTTTTACAAAAAAGGCTGCAAGTCGGGCTGGGGATATAGCCTAGTGGCAAGAGTGCCTGCCTCGGATACACGAGGCCCTAGGTTCGATTCCCCAGCACCACATATACAGAAAACGGCCAGAAGTGGCGCTGTGGCTCAAGTGGCAGAGTGCTAGCCTTGAGCGGGAAGAAGCCAGGGACAGTGCTCAAGCCCTGAGTCCAAGGCCCAGGACTGGCCAAAAAAAAAGGCTGCAAGTTGTGGTGTGGCTCAAGTGGTAGAGCACCAGCCTTGAGTGAAAAAGCCAAGCAAGAGTGTGAGGCGCTGAACTCAAGCCTCAGTACTGGCACCAAAAAAAAAAAAAAAAAAAAAAAACAGGATAAGAAAAAGGAGGAGGGGAGAGGAGGGGGGAATTCCTTGCCATGAGTGAATCCAAGTCCAGAGGGAGAAGTATGGAGGGACGTGGGTCAGACTCCTTGTCCACAAAAGCTCCTCACACGCAGCACGCCCCTGGCTGCCATTCTTGGATTGTCCCCACCAAAGCAGACGTGAAGAAGACCAATCACCCTTCCCCCATAACCACTATGTGTCAGACCCTAATCCCTGTTCCTGGCGGGATAAATTCTAAAGCCCCAAGCTGGCCATCAGAGGCTGCAGGATCAGCTCTGCTTTCCCAGCTTCCTCTGCCTTCCCACTGCGGTGCTGACCACTGCACTCACTCCAGCACTGGCTAAAGCCCTTCCGGGCCTCCCAGAAATCCTCCTCACTACTTACCCTGGGATCCCTCCTGCCTTCCTTCCTGCTGTAAGTGACTCCTTTAAAAGCCCCTCATCCCCCTGGGCCAGAAAAATCAGGAGGCTGGAGCCCTGTCAGGCTTCCAGCTAGCACTGGAGTAGCTAAATACGGGCCACATCTTAGGCGCTCCCAAACCATGCCCCGAGCCAAGGCTCACGCCTATAATCCCAGCTACTCAGGAGGCTGAGATCTGAGGATGCAGGTTCAAAGCCAGCCCAGGCAGACACATAGGCAGAGACTCATCTCCAAGTAACCACCAGGAAGGCAGATGTAGAGCTGTGGCTCCAGCGGTTGAGCCTTGGCTTTGAATGAAAAAAAAAAAAAAAAAGCCAAGGGGGCCTGTGCCCAGGCCCTGAGTTCAAGCGCCAGTACTGACACAAAGTAAATAACCCAAATAGCAATAACAAAGAAACAAACCCCAGTTCCCGCAACAGAGTAAGCATTGCCCCCTCCCTCTGGGAAGTGAAGATGAGCCCGAAGGTTGGGTTTGTTGTTTAATATCTATCTTTCTTGAGGAAGAAGGCAGACAGGAGACAGAGCTTCCTACAGATCAAAGCCACACCAGAAAGTTCCCCCGTCTTACCCAAGTTTCCTCCGCGCGGTTGCTCGGTGGGCAGAGCCGGGGGGACGGCGGGGGACGGCGGGGGACGGCGGTGGCCGGCTGCGGCCCGGGCCTCGCTGCCTCCCGAGGCCCCTCCCGCCCCTCCCGCCCCGGCTCCCTCCCCGCGGGCGGCTGTGTTGTATCAACAGTGCGCGCGGAGCGAGCGAGCCAGAGCGCAAACCTGCAGCACCAGCCGGCCCAGCCCGCCCGGCTCAGCCCCCGCCCCACCTGCGCCTGCGGGCGGGCGGGAGACCTCGGGTCCCCACCTGGAAGCCCGGGGATGGGGTGGGGGGGGGGGACTGAAGCTGGGAACGGGGCTCCAAGGCCCTCGTGGAGCCGCAGGCTGGGAGACTCAGCAAGCCATCCCAAGCGCCCAGGACAGGGTTCGAATGAATGGGAGTCGGGGCGCCCCCCGGTGGGGGCCCAGCAGGAACCCACACGTACCGTCCTAGCAATACTGATCTCCTGAAACGCCCTACACGCCCTCAAAGGTAAACGAGATACATTGTAGCGTTTAAAAAACAAATTGTTTCCGGTACTGGTGACTCCCTCCTGTAATCCTTAGCTACGCCAGAAGATGCGATGGAGAAGATCTCGGGTTTGCAGCAGGAAAATCTGAGACGCCCACAAACCAGCTGAAAGCTGGCCCGAAGGCCAGGAAGTTGGGAAACACCCCCTGTGAGCAGGCCAGCCACACACACACACACACTCTCTCTCTCTCTCTCTCTCTCTCTCTCTCTCTCTCTCTCTCTCTCTCTCTCTCTCTCTCTCTCTCTCTCTCTCTCTCTCTCTCTCTCTCTCTCTCTCTCTCTCTCTCTCTCTCTGTCTAAAACCCAGCCCCGCACAGAGACACATTGACCTAGCTAAGTGGGGGATTTATGCTTTACATCTTGAGATTATTGTCTATTTATTTGCCAGAGGAGGGGTGTAGAGAGAGCCAAACACACTTTCTCCAAGCTGGGGAGACAAATAGGGTGACAACAGTTGCAAGCATTGACATGAAAAAATCTTCAAAAGCAGTTTCTCCAGGTGGTGTGTGCTGATCTCCTGGGAGCACCCAATTTGGGGTGTAAAATGGACCCCCAAATGACTGAGTGTGGTGACTCACACCTGTAATCCCAGCTCAAGGATCATAGGTCAAGGAGCAGCCAGGATCAAGGTTCAGCTCTTCTTTGGGGAAAAAAAAAAATCATGAGACCCTATCTGAAAAATAACCAAAGTAAAAAGGATCTGTGGTGTGGCTCCAATGGTAGCCAGCTCACCCAGCATGAGGTTCAAGCTCAAACCCTAGGACAATCAAATACACACACACACACACACACACACACACACACATCTCAAAACATGTTCACTCCTAAAATCCAACAATAATTCCTTAATAATAAATATCCCATGAAGGAAAAAAAAATCACTCTAATGTCTAGACCTACTTTTACTGTGCAAATAAAAGAAGTGAAAGGACAAGCTAGAATCTGGAAGAAAACATTGATAAGCCACTTTTTATTAGAGTTTGTAGAATTCTCCAAATATCCAATTCGAAAATGGTCAAAAGATGTAAAGAAACATTGTACCCACGGGGATACACAGATGGTAGATTTATTCCTCAGGGGTCTCCCAGAAAAGAACCAGTAGAACACACACACACACACACACACACACACACACACACACACACACACCAGAAAGAGAAGGAGAGAAGGGAGGAAGAGAGAAAGGGAAGATGGGAGGGAAAGGGAAAGAGAGAAGGGCAGTGTGGGAGGGAGAGAGGGAGTAAAAAGAGAGCAAAGGAGAAGAAGAATGATAGGAATTGCCTCATATGACTACTGAAGCTTAGGAGTCCTGTGGGGTGTCTGCAGGCTACAGACACAGGAAAGCTGTCTGCTGGGCTAGGACAGGAAAGGGGAATACCACGGCGTGAACACACGGCAAACTGCTCTTTCTCCACCTTTTTGATCTACTCTTGCTCCCAGAAGATTGATGATGCTCTCTGTATTGGTTCTTCTCTGTTTTCTTTCTTCCTTTCTTTCTGTCAATTTTTCTTTCTTTCTCTCTCTCTCTCTCTCTCTCTCTCTCTCTCTCTCTCTCTCTCTCTCTCTCTCTCTGTCTCTCTCTGTCTCTCAATGGCAGTACTGAGGTTTTGAACTCAAGGTCTTGAGCTCACTAGGCAAGCACACTACCACAGAGGCCCTGCCTCCAGCCTGGTGGTGTTGACTGATTCAAGGCTTATCTCCTCCAGCAAACCCCTCACAGACACCCAGAAATCATGCCCAACCTGGGCATCCCTTCATCCAGTCAAACTGACACATAAAATTCATCATCACAAGTTCAACTTGGCATCTATACCCATCTTGCTAAGCCAGGCTTACTCTGAAGAAAGAAAAGGCAAAAGCAAGCAACAACAAAAAACAGTAACAGGGGACATGGAGGAATGTGTGAAGTCCTAGGCTCAATACTCAACACTAAGAAAAGGAAAAAAAGAACAATTATAACATCATAATTTTACCCAGGACAATACAACTAAACACATACTGTCCCTTCCCCAGAGTGGAGGTAAACTCTGTGTGATGTTGACCCCTCCAATCTCCTGTCACATAAACACTGCTGTGTAAATTTAACAGTATTTATAACAGATACAAAGTCAATATGTCTATGTTATATGACAAGGGAATAAGAAAGGAAAGAAAACAAGGGTATTTGTTTAACATGTATATGTAAACACACACATATTCAGAACAGAAAAGGAGAAGATATTCATGACCACAAGTCTCCATTTCTGTAATGACCACAGCTACTACTCAAAACTTTCTAGCCAGGAGCTGGTGGCTCACGCCTGTAATCCTAGCTACTCTGGAGGCTGAGATCTTAGCCAGCCCAGACAGGAAAGTCTGTGAGACTCTTAGCTCCAATTAACCACCAGAAAACTGGAAGTGGCATTGTTGCTCAAAGAGGTAGAGCATTAGCCTTGATCAAAAGAGTTCAGGGATAGCAGCCAGGCCCTGAGTTCAAGCCCCACAACCAACCAACCAACAAACAAAAACTGTCTTCAACTACTCACTCTGTATTACCTTGGCCTTCAGCAAGTAACTGCTCTGGCCATGGTTCTTTACCTGGTAGAGTGACAAGAACCTTCATTTCTGAAGACGCTAGAGGAGTAGTCCTGCTGGGATTGGGCTGCTGTGGTTGTATGTGGGCATATAAATCATAAAAACATGGCCAGGCACTAGTGGCTTCTACCCATAATCCTAGCTACTCAAGAGGCTGAGATCTGAGGATCGAGGTTCAAAGCCAATCCAATCTGTCTCCAATTAACTACCAAAAAGCTGCAAGTGGAACTGTGGTTCAAGTTGTAGGCTGCTAGCCTCGACCAAAAAAAGCTAACAGACAGCACCTAGGCCTGAGTTCAAGCCCCGAGGATGGACACACACACACACACACACACACACACACACACACACACACACTCTTCATGGACGGTGGCACTATAATAACGTCTGCACATGTGGAGCCGGGCCCTGGCCCCCTTCCTCCTGGCCTTGGGCTTTGTCCAGCCAGGCTCGCTGCTTTCTGTCCTCTAGATGGCGCTCAGTGACAGTGTTGGCCGCGGCTGCCTTCTCTCCCCCCCCCCCCCCCACCTCCTGCCCAGTGAGGCCCCACATTCCTTCAGAGAGACAAACCCCTCTTCCAGGAGCCTCCAGCTGCCCTGTGCCCAGCCTCAGTGCCCCCTCCGCCATGAGAATCAGTAAGAAAATACCCTATCAGAGAACGGAAGGTCCCAGCTAGCTTTTCCTATTGTCTCTCTAAGCTTTTGAAACCACCTTCCAGTTGTGTGGGCTTTGTTTTGTTTGTTTTTTTCCTGGACTAATATTTAAACTATACCAGTGTATTTCTTTACATGATTCCCATTTCCATTTTCTCTTCAAATTAAATTGATGAAGAGTAGGCACCTGTGGCTCATGCCTGTAATCCAAGCTACTCAGGAGGTTGTGATCATCATGGTTAGAAACCAGTCAAGGGAAGGAAAATCTGTGAGACTCTTAGCTCCAGTTAACCAGCAGAAAAAGAAAAAAAAAAAGAAATCACAATGGAGAGAGAGACATGGCTCAAAGGGTAAGAAGGCTAGGGTGAAAAAGGCAAGCAAGAGCTCAAGGCCCTGAGTTCAAACTCTCATCCTAACATATACATGACAAAAAACTAAACTGATTAGCTTATTTCTCATTTTCTTTCCCTCTGCTTAATATCCTGCATTGAGTGTGGTCATAGAGTTGCTCCACTGGTGGAAAATGTAAGAGATGCTCTAACCCATTCCCTTTCCTTTAGAGGGAATTAGAGGCAGAACACGGAAACTCCTGAGTCTCAGGGTCTGTGCCCAAGTCTCGGGGTCTGTGCTCTGTCACTCTTCGCTCCCTTCGGTCTCTCATATCTTTTTATTTTTTTGCCAGTCCTGGTGTTTGGGACTCAGGGCCTGAGCACTGTCCCTGGCTTCTTTTTGCTCAAGGCTAGCACTCTACCTCTTGAGCCACAGCGCCACTTCTGGCTTTTTCTATATATGTAGTGCTGAGGAATCGAACCCAGGATTTCATGTATATGAGGCAAGCACTCTACCACTAGGCCATATTCAGCCCGGTCTCTCATATCTTAATGCCATCCCTCCATCTGTGTAAAATCCCATCCACAGCAACCTCTCTGTGCTTCACCAATCCCCTCCCATGAGCTATGAGGATCCCAGAAACAACTAACCATGACTGATGGAAGGCACAGCCCCTAGATCTACTCACTACTTGCCTCCACAAGGTCACATGACCGCCTTAAAGGTCATAGGAATCCAGAACTTACAGCTTCGGTTGTGTTCCCCTGGCACCTATGGTAGTAAGCAGCCTGGGAGAGAGAGAGATGAGGGAAAGTAACACAGACGGTGAACGGGAAGCTACAGAAAAATCTTGAAGGTCATATGGATGTCAGGGGCAGTCATCTCTGACTTGGTCTCTGCCTCCTTTTAGTTTCATGTGGACAAAACTAAAGAGCAAATGTGGCTGTTTCTCATA
This sequence comes from Perognathus longimembris pacificus, assembly GCF_023159225.1. Taxonomy (NCBI): domain Eukaryota; kingdom Metazoa; phylum Chordata; class Mammalia; order Rodentia; family Heteromyidae; genus Perognathus; species Perognathus longimembris. The sequence goes on from NC_063162.1 coordinate 142,596,760, forward strand.
AACAAGCACTCGGGTTTTCCAAAAACTTTAGCTGGAAGTAATTCTTTGAGAAAGCACACTTCTGTGTACAAAACAAAACTGGATCGGACCACAAGCAGAGTTGGGCCAACAGAGAAGATAAGATTTCAGAAATGACAAAACCAGGAATTGTAAAAGAGCCCCAAACTACCAGAGTTATGTAGCTAGAAATGATCTATTAACTTCACCTTCATATGCCCTTACCTGCTTGGTGCTAAGAACTCCTTAGCCTTTCCAACACAGCTAACCAAGAGGAGCTGGCTGCCTGAAATATTACTGAGAACACAGGAGATCCGGCTCACGCTTGGCGTCCCAGCTACTCTGGAGGCCCATGTTTGAGGGTCAAGGTTCTAAACCAGCAGGGACAGAAAAGTTTATCACCAAGCCAGAAGTGGAGCTGTGACTCAAGAGGTAGAGCACTAGCAAAACAACTCAGGGACAGTGCCCACGCCCTGAGCTCAAACTCCAGTACTGGCACCAAACAACAACAACAAATTAGTGAGAAGTCTCTTACTTAGACATTGCATCAGAAGTCAAGTAACAAAAGGGTCAAATATAATAACACAAAACTTGAGAAACAGGGGCTGGAGATATGGCCTAGTGGCAAGAGTGCTTGCTGCGTATACATGAAGCCCTGGATTCAATTCCTCAGCACCACATATATAGAAAAGGCCAGAAGTGGCGCTGTGGCTCAGGTGGTAGAGTGCTAGCCTTGAGCAAGAAGAAGCCAGGGACAGTGCTCAGGCCCTGAGTCCAAGCCCCAGGACTAGCAAAAAAAAAAAAAAAAAAAAAAAAAAAAAAAAAAAAAAAAAAAAAAAAAAACTTAAGAAACCACTATCATCTTTCTGGGAAGGGGGGGGTGGTGGGCGCGCGTGTGTATGCACACACGCACTCCTAGGACTTGAACTAAGGGCCTTTTTTGCTCAAAGCTGGCTTTTTAACACTTGATCCACAACTCCACTTTGGCTTTTTGCTGGTGAATTGGAGATAAGAGTCTCACAGACTTTTCTGCCTAGGCTAGCTTTGAACCATGAGCCTCAGATCTCGGCCTCCTGAGTAGCAAGGATTACAGGTGTGAGCCACTGGCACCTGACTAGCCTTTCATTTATCTAAACATTGTTACAAAAAAATAAACATTGTTACATTCAGTTGGAGAATCTTGATATACATTTTTATGCTCATCTCTCATATTCTGTCTCTCTGTTTCTCTGCTTCTCTGTCTAGAGACCAAACCCAGGGAGGGTATCACGCATGCCAGACAAGCACTGGGATCTACCCCCAACTATGCAAGAAGCACCAAGTGGTCACTTTGACGGGATGGGTGGAATGGGGAAAGGGGAGGGAGGAAGGACAATGGAAGGGGTGACCCTGAATAAGATGCATTGTATTCTACTAAGATGCATTTGGACAACTACTATAAATAAATAAACAGACAGACAGATATAGATGATAGATGATAGATAGATAGATAGATAGATAGATAGATAGATAGATAGATAGATAAATGGATCACAATCCAGGCTGGTCTGGCTATAAACAAGAGACCCTATTAAAAAAAACAAACAGGGGCTGGGGATATAGCCTAGTGGCAAGAGTGCCTGCCTCGGATACACGAGGCCCTAGGTTCGATTCCCCAGCACCACATATACAGAAAACAGCCAGAAGCGGCTCTGTGGCTCAAGTGGCAGAGTGCTAGCCTTGAGCGGGAAGAAGCCAGGGACAGTGCTCAGGCCCTGAGTCCAAGGCCCAGGACTGGCCAAAAAAAAAAAAACAAAAAAAAAACAGTTCAAGCAAAAAGGGCTCTGAGTATGGCTCACGTGGTAGAGTGCCCGACTGGAAAGTCAAGGCCCTGAGTTCAAACTGACCAAGGGGAAATTAAAAAGAGCCCAATGAGGAGATACAAAAAATAGATTAACACAGATAACAAGAGATGTAATATAAAGGCAGAAGTAAAAGTTCAGAATGAATATTTTAAAAACCAACAAAAATGGAGAATAAAGTATCAGGGAATGGGGTGGGAAGACATAACAGGTATAATTGGGGTCACAAAAGGAGAGGAGAGCATGGGACAGGAGAGTATTTCATCAAAACTCACAAACGATATCACACTCCATATTGAAGTGCCTTCAAACCCCAAGCAGGAGCAAGCAAAAACAAAGGCAAAGAAAAAAAAAGTCTTAAAAATAATCTGGGAGATAATGGCTCATGCCTAGAATCCTAACTACTTGGAAGGCCAAGACTGGAAGGACTGCAGTTTGAGGCTACCAGGACAGAAAAGTTCAGAGACTCCTTTCTCAACAGAGCTGGATTTATGTCAGACACCTGTCACCCCAGGTAAACAGGAAGTCTAAAGTAGGGGGATCATGGTCTAAGTGCCTGTCTGGGCAGGAACAGAGATTCGCAAAACTACCCAGCACAAAATAGGAAACTGAGGCATGGCTCAGCAGTAAGAGTGACTGATTGGCAAATGCAAGATTCTGAGTTCAAACTCTAATGCTGGGGGGAAATTTTTTTAATAATAACCACAAAAGAAGAGGAAACAAGTTACCAATAGACCATACCAATCTGATGGACAGGTTTTCAATCAAAACCCACGATCATCTATCTCAGCATTCAGTACAATAAGCAAGCCAAATATTGTTTTTTAAACATGAAAAATATGGGTGTTCGGAGCCGTGCAATTAACATTGTTGATCTTCGAGACTTATGTAGAACAACAAACCCCACAACTGCATGACACATTCTTTGAAGTACTGCCAAACACTACCAAAAATTGGCCAGGAGATGACTCTTAGTGCCAAGAAGTAGAAGTCATCAAAATACGTCTGCAGAAAACAATACATAGGAACAGATAGCAGAAAGACAATTAGAGGCTAGCAGAAGCCACATTTCCTAATAACACACACACACACACACACACACACACACACACACACACACACACACTCCAGATTAACCACGTATGTATGCATGTCTGTAATCCCAGAACTCAGGTGGAAATGGTGGGAAAATCATGAATTTGAAGTCAGCCTAGGCTGCATAGCAAGACCTTATCTACCACCTCCTCTCCCCCCAAGAAAAGCAATTAGAAAAACCTCTCTATGTTTGCAAAGTAAGAAATAGATTTCAGATCCAGACACATGCAGGATTAAGAACCAGGACCCAGGTAGGAAATGACTTTAGCCTAAGGCTGCAAAACCAGCCTTGTCTGAGCCATGGTGTGTGTGTGTGTGTGTGTGTGTGTGTGTGTGTGTGTGTGTGTGTGTGTGTGTGTGGTGTGTGTGTGTGTTACTCTGTGTGTGTGTGTGTTGTGTCTGTGTGTCTGTGTCTGTGTGTTTGAGAGTACTGGGGTTTGAACTCAAGGCCTCACCTTCTTGTGTTGTTTTTTGTTGTTGTTAGTTTGTTTTTTCTGCTCAAGGCTGGCACTCTACCACTTGAGCCACTTTTCTACTTCCAGCATTTTGCTGGCTACTTGGAAATAAAAGTCTCATGGACTTTTCTGCCTGGACTCCCTTCAAACCATGATCCTCAGATCTCAGCCTCCTGAGTAGCTGGGATTACAGGAGAGAGCTACCGGTGCCTAGCCCCACCGTTTTCTATTGAGGTTTGGGATAGACAGGTAAGTGGATTACTGAGGGACCTGTTCAAAGCCATTCCCAAAGTGTGGACTCCGCACCTTCCCAACCTTGTTACATTTACCTGCTCTGAAGTGGCATCTCAAGGTCAGCTGAAAGAATAACTTTATTTCTACTAACTAAATTTGCTCTTGGCAAAGAAAGCCATGTGGGAAATCGTCCATCTCATCTCTGACCAGAAGTTAGAGGAGAGCAGACATGGTGGCTTATATGCAGGACCATGATTTCTCCTTGCAAGTTGTTCTTGGCAGCTCTTTGGGGAAAATTAGTGGGGGGGGAAAAAGTTATTCTTTCCTTTGGCCAGCCTCTCCCCAGCTCTTTCCACTCCCTCTCTTTGGCCTGGCATTCTAAATTCTAAAGAAAAGACTCCCTAAATGGTCATCTAATGACCTTTGTCACCCACTCCTTAAGTCTTGAGTCCCAAGAATATGCCTGTTTAAAATAGAACAGGGGCTAGGAATATGGGCTAGTGGTAAAGTGCTCACCTCGTATACATGAAGCACTGGGTTCGATTCCTCAACACCATACATATAGAAAAAGCCAGAAGTGGTGCTTTGGCTCAAGTGGTAGAGTGAAAAGAAGGCAGGGACAGTGCTCAGGCCCTGAGTTCAAGCCCCAGGACTGGCAAAAAATAATAATAATAATAATAATAAAACAGAACAAAAGAGCCAGGCACTGGTGGCTCACAACTGTAATTCTAACTACTCAGGAAGCTGAGGATTGAGGTTCAAAGCCAGCCTGAACAGGAAAACCCATGAGACTCTTATCTGCAATTAACCACCAGAAAATCTGAGGTGGAGTTGTGGCTCAAGTGGTAGCATACTAGCCTTGAGCACAAAAGTTCAGGGTCAGCACCCAGGCCCTGAGTTCAAACCCCAGGACCAACACACATACACACACACACACACACACACACACACACACACATACACACACACACACATATACACAAAATGTTCCTGTTGAGGTTGTTACAGAAAGGAATTGGGTTTTTTTGTTTGTTTGTTTGTTTTTGTTTTTTTTGTTTTTTGCCAGTGCTGGGCCTTGAACTCAGGGCCTAAGCACTGTCCCTGGCTTCTTTTTGCTCAAGGTTAGCACTCTGCCACTTGAGCCACAGCGCCACTTCTGGCTATTTTCTATATATGTGGTGCTAGGGAACCAAACCCAGGGCTTCATGTATACAAGTCAAACACTCTTGCCATGAGGCCATATCCCCAGCCCTATAGAAAGTTATTGGGAGCAGTAGAAAGACCCTGGTCAGAGTGCAGGCTTCCTGCTCTGCTTCTCCTTTTCTTTGTGCCTCCAAGACCTCCAGTGTGAAGCTTTGAGGTTGAGCCTCTCAACTCAAGCCTCCCTTCTCAAGATTACCAGCCTTCAACAACCTGATTCTTCCCCACCAACTCTTGCCTCCCAAATAGTGGCTTTCAAATTGTGGGCATCTGGGACCTGACTTTCAAAAACATCCTCAGGATGGATTTTTTTTTTAATTAACTAGAGATGAAAGCCTCAAATTCCAAGGTCAGGATGGATAATAGAATTGTCTTCAGCTGGAAAGAGGTGTCCCAAAGACTTGCCCATTCCAGATCAGACCAAATACTGGATGTCAGGCAGACACCGTGGTTCACACCTATAATCCTGGAAACTCTGGAGGCTGAGATCAGGAGGATCAAAGTTGGAGACCAACATCAGGCAAAAGGTTACTGAGATTTCCATCTCAGTATCTTCCGTCCACAAGTTGGATGTGGTATTGTGTGCCTATGACCTCAGATATCTGGGAAACATAGATAGGAGGATTAATTAAAGTCTGAGGCCATAATATCCGTCATCTACAGAGAACTCAAAAAACTAAGCCCCTCCAAGCCCAGTAAACCAATTAGGAAATGGGCAAAGGAGCTAAAGAGAGACTTCACAAGAGAAGAAATAAAAATGGCAAAGAAACATATGAGGAAATGTTCAACATCCCTGGTAGTAAAGGAAATGCAAATAAAAACAACCCTGAGATACCACCTCACTCCAGTTAGAATGGCCTATACGCTGAACTCAGGAAACAACAAATGCTGGAGGGGGTGCGGGGAAAGAGGAACCCTTCTCCATTGTTGGTGGGAGTGCAAATTAGTACAACCACTTTGGAGAACAGTATGGAGGTTTCTCAAAAAGCTCAATATAGACCTACCCTATGACCCAGCCATACCACTCCTAGGCATCTATCCTGAACAACAGGCCTCAAGATATCAAAAAGACATCTGCACTTCCATGTTTATCGCTGCACAAATTCACAATAGCCAAAATATGGAAACAACCCAGATGCCCCTCTACAGATGAATGGATCCAAAAAATGTGGTACCTATACACAATGGAATACTACATAGCGATTAGGAATGATAAAATATTGGTATTCGCAGGGAAATGGTCAGAACTTGAACAAAGAATGTTGAGCGAGACAAGCCTAGAACATAGAAAACAAAGGGGCATGATCTCCTTGATATATGACTGTTAAGGTGGGGGTAAGGGGGGAACAGTAGAGACCAGGTCTGCAAAACAAAAAACTTCTTGTCAAATGATATTTCCCACAGATTTGGGTCAGCGACCTTACATTATGTAACTAAGACCAAACAACTACTGAACATAAAAAGGTCTAAAATAGACCTCTCAGTGGATCACAATAGCTCAAAAGCTATGAATGTATGATCATATAAGACAAGGATAAGCAAACTCTATTGTTGACGTTATATTTAAAGTTCTAGGTGAATTTCCTTTGGCATATACCATGTGGCTACTGTATATGTTTTTGGTACACTGTGTATTGTATATATGCCTACCTGATCTAGGGAAGGGAAAGAAAAACGAGGTGTAAGAGATCACAAGAAATGTACACACTGCCCTATTATGTAACTGTACCCCTTTTGCACAACACCTTGTCAACAAAATTTAAATAATAAATAAATTTTTTTTTAAAAAGTCTGAGGCCTGCCCCAGGTAAACAATAGCAACACAACAAAAACCTCGAATATGGGGCTGGGGATATAGCCTAGTGGCAAGAGTGCCTGCCTCGGATACAGAGGCCCTAGGTTCGATTCCCCAGCACCACATATACAGAAAATGGCCAGAGGTGGCGCTGTGGCTCAAGTGGCAGAGTGCTAGCCTTGAGCGGGAAGAAGCCAGGGACAGTGCTCAGGCCCTGAGTCCAAGGCCCAGGACTGGCCAAAAAAAAAAAAAAACCTCGAATATCTTAGCCAAAAAGTAACTAAAGCAAGAAAAGGGCAGAGGTATGGTTCACGTGGTAGAATGCCTGAGAACAGGAGTTCAGAACCTAAATTCAAAAAAACAATGCATATTTGTATGTGTGTATAAACAGACAGAGAAGTAGACACTGCATATTTTGTGTGTCTGTGTGCCAGTCCTGGGCTTGTCTTGAACTCAGAGCCTGGGCAGTGTCCCTGCCACACCTCCACTTCTGGCTTTTGGCGGGGGCGGGGGGGGGGGGTTAGTGGAAATAAAAGAGTCTCCTAGCCTTTCCTGCCTGGGCTGGCTTCGAATCGTTATCCTCAGGTCTCAGCCTCCTAAGAAGCTAGGATTATAGTTGTGAATCACCAATGCCCAGCTTTCCAAAGAAATCTTATCAGAAAACTCAGAAGAAAACTGGAGGCAGCAAAGACACTAGACCCCACTCCTACCATTAGCAGAGGCCTGATACTTGACACCGCTGGACTGGACAGGTTTTTGGTTTGTTTTTTTTTTTTAATAAAGTATGTGTAATCAAACACCCAGTTCAACCATTGAAGAAGAAAGAGATCTGGAGAAGGTGCCCACAGAATGTCTAGCTTTGAGCAAGGCAATTTCCTGGTGCCTGCTCCAAAGTAAACGGGTGGGAATGTGGGCGAGGGCTAGAGACACTCGTGGCTCCCCGCAGTTCCCAGTTGTAGACCAGTTGTGGACAGCGTCTTCTGGAGGTACTCAGAAGAATGGCAAGCAGCCCTCTGAGAAGAGAGGAGCCGTCAGGGGCCAGGCAAGTCCATCCAATCTTAGGATAGTAAAGTACTTTCTTCTGTTGGTAAGAGAATGTTTGCCTATCGTTTTTCTGCCAGCAGTTAATGTCAAGTCAAAATAAAAGCCAAGCACCAGTGGCTCACACCTGTAATCCTAGCTACTCAGGAGACTAAGATCTGGGGGTTGTAGGTTCAAAGCCAATCCCAGGCAGGAAAGTCTGTGTGACTATTATCTCTAATTAAGCACACACACACACACACACACACACACACACACACACACACACACAAAGAACTGTGGTTCCAGTGGTAGAGTGTTAAGTCCGGTCATTTAAAATATTTCTAGATGGGCTGGGGATATAGCCTAGTGGCAAGAGTGCCTGCCTCGGATACACGAGGCCCTAGGTTCGATTCCCCAGCACCACATATACAGAAAACGGCCAGAAGCGGCGCTGTGGCTCAAGTGGCAGAGTGCTAGCCTTGAGCGGGAAGAAGCCAGGGACAGTGCTCAGGCCCTGAGTCCAAGGCCCAGGACTGGCCAAAAAAAAAAAAAAAATATATATATATATATATATATATATATATATATATATATATATATATATTTCTAGGTCCCAGGTTATTTTGGAGAGAAACACACTGCTCATATCAAGCATTCATCCTGTATTACACTGTTTCTGTTTAAACATTTGAGCTGAACAGCTTATCTTGGCTCTTGAAGTCATTGCTTATGTTACCCAGGTTTGGAGGGGCGGGGATATTGTTTGGATTTGGGATCTGAAAACATTTAGGTCAAAACAGTTTGGGGAACCTTCTTGCAAACCCTGTAGATTCCCCAATGTACTGTTACCTCTGTGGCCAGCTGGATAAATCAGGACTGTGTGAGGAAGACAAGGATGAAGAATTTGTCTTCCTTCTAAGGGAGCCTGCAAAGAAAATTCATCCTGGGATTGCATTGGCAGAAGGAAAAATTAAAACAACTAGATCTATTTGTGGTTCTAGAATGAAGCACCACCTCATTCCATAAACCAGAGCACAAGAGTCGCTTGCTGTTAGGGACAGAAAGGGCTAAAGAAAGCAGAAACAAAGTACCTAGGTGTTTCAAAGTTACTTTCCGTGGGGGGGGGGGGGCTCCCACCTGTAATCCTAGCTACTCCGGAGAATTGTGTAATCTGAGGATCATGGTTTCAGGGTACAAAACCAGTCCAGACAGAAAAGTTCCTGAAACTCTTACCTTCAATTAACAACCAAAAATCTGGAAGTGAAGATATGGTTTGAGTAACAGAGTGGCAGCCTTCAGCAAAGAAATCTAAGGGACAGCATGCAGGCCCTGAGTTCAAGGACCAGTAAGAAAGAAAAGAAGCAGGGTACCGATGGCTCACACCTGTCATCCTAGCTACTCAGAAGGCTGAGCTCTAAGGATAGCAGTTCAAAGCCAGCCATGAGACTCTTATCTCTGATTAACCACTCAGAAACTGGAAGTGGCACTGTGGCTCAAGTGGTAGAGCACTAGCCTTGAGCACAAAGACACTCAGGGACAGGGCCCAGGCCCTGAGTTCAAGCCCCATGACTAACAAAAAGAACAATAGCTCAATAGCTATGTACATATGATCACATAAGATGATGCTAAGTGAAATGAACTCCAAGTCATGGAATTAAGTGGTTTATTGTTGTTGTTGTTTTCAACATACTACGTGAAATTATGCCTTTTTCTTTTGTTGTTCTTCCCTATGGTTTTACACCTGATGTCACTGTAACTGATTTTGGTACCCTAGGTACCAAAACTAGGGAAGGGAGAGAAAAATGGGGGAGGAGGCAACAAGTTTGATAAGAAATGTACTCAATACTTTACCTATGAAACTGTAATCCCTCTGTATGACACATTGACAATATTTTTTTAAAAGAAAGAGAGAGGAAGGGAGGGAGGGAGAAAGGGAAAGAAAAAGAGAAAGAGAAGGAAAATACTGATTAGTAAACAATGAGTTACTGGGTTTTTTTTGTACCTGGCTTCTTTACCTTTTTTATTTTTTCCTTATCTTTCCTTATTTTGGGGGAGGTGAAGTGAACATCTTAGTGTTCATTCAATAGCATGAAATCGTAACATGAGTGACATCATTTTTAGTATTAACTTATTTTATGGTTATTATAGAAGTGATGTACGGAGAGATTACAATTACCTGAGTCAGGTAACGAGTACCTTTCCTTCCGTTCAGTGCCTGCTGCTCCCTCATTCTCTCCCAGGCCCTCCCTCCCATCTCCATCCACGGAAGGTAGAGTTCACTTTCATCAGTGTCCAGTGAGCTCCATGCTTCACTTTTTCCCCTTTTCCCCCTGAGTTTGGTACCCTCCTCCACCCTTTCAATGATGTACACTTGAATACACCATACGCAAGGAGAAGACAGAATCATCAGGGCCCTGGACCCAATCTCTAAGAATAAGAAAAATAAGAAAGAAAAAATTAAACAAACCAACAACGAGCGGTCCTGCTCCGCTGGTCTTGTCCGCATTGGTGGCCATGATATGCTTTTCACACTGGCCACCAGAAAGCTCAAGAGACAGGCAGAGAAGAGCTCTAAACTCACTCCTGACTCTACGTTCTAGCTCCTATCCTACATTTCTTCTCATTCATTTCAAACTTATTTTGTCTACCCCTATCCATTTATTTTGTCCCGCTCTAAGTAAGTGTCTTTTAACCCTTTTGTGGATCAAGGAGGAATATAAGTACGTCAATCAGCCAACAATGATGTTATTCCATTAAAGGGTTTATAAAACCACCTTTCACACCTTGTTTTGGCATTTCCCATTCATTGTGAGCCATGTATTATGATAGAGGTTAATGTTTACTAAGTTTTTCACATCTACATTATCACAAAAAGAAATCTGAGACAGATGTTAGTGCCCTGTTACCTTTTTTGTTTTGTTTTGTTTTGTTTTTGCCAGTCCTGCCTGGGGCTTGAGCTCAGGACCTGAGCACTGTCCTAGGCTTCTTTTTGCTCAAGGCTAGCACTCTACCACTTGAGCCACAGTGCCATTTCTGGCCTTTTCTGTGTATGTGGTGCTGAGGAATCGAACCCAGGGCTTCATGCATGCTAGGCAAGCACTCTACCACTAAGCCACATTTCCAGCCCTACCCTGTTATTTTTCAAATAAGGAAATTAATTCATTAAGAAATGATGGGTTTGCCAGGCTCTAGTGGCTCATGCCTATAATCCTAGCTACTCAAGAGGCTGAGATCTGAGGATCTTGGTTCAAAGCCAGCCCACAGACAGCATCCAGACCCTGAGATCAAGCTCCATGACTGACAGATAGATAGATAGATAGATAGATAGATAGATAGATAGATAGATAGATAGATAGATAGATAGACAGACAGAGAGAGAGACAGATAGATTCATTTAAAATTATGCCAAGGTAGGGAAGAATTAGCATGGTAGTTTATTCTTATAATCTCAATTACTCAGGAAGCAGAGATCAGAAGGATCACAGTTCAAGGCTAGCCTGGACAAAAACTTAGCAAGACCCCATCCCAACCAATATTCTAGCAGTGGCTGTCATCATAGCTACAGAGAAAACAAAACTAGGAGTGTAGGCCTGGGTAAAACCTCTAGACCTTACTCAGAAAAATACCTAACACTGCCAGGCGCCGGAGGCTCACACCTGTCATCCTAGCCACTCAGGAGACCAAGACTTGAGGATCACAGTTCAAAGCCAACCCAAACACTAAAGTCCATGAGACTTTTCTCCAATTAACCACCAGAAAACCAGAAGGGAGCTGTAGCTCAGTGGTGGAGCGCTAGCCTTGAGCAACAGAGCCCGGGGGCAGCGCCCAGGCCCCGAGTTCAACAACAACACACCAATAGAAACTAGGTTCACGAGCATGATAATACTATAGATGCACACAGTGTACTTAGAACAAGTTCGATTCCCTTAACTCCTCCTCCCTCTCACACCCCTTTTCAAACAGTGCTTGGTGGGTTTCCCTATGCTTTTCATGTGTCACACAAGCTGGCCCCACACTCACAAGCCTCCTGCCTCCGCCGCCACAGTGCTGGGATTACAGGGCGCCACCACAGGGGCTTTGCCAACACACGGGCCCAAGATCAGACCTCACACTCTCTACCCAGCTGGGCCCTAGTGAGCTGCTATTGGTTTGGAGGCCGGGTCTCAGCCATGTAGTCCAGACCTGCTTCTCCCTCGTGATTCTCCTCCCTCAGCCTCCAGAGAGCCCGGAAACAGGCATCCTTCACCACACCCAGCTAGCTACACAGCTTGTTTATTGACTTATTTATTTAGTCGGTGGTGGGGCTTGAACTCTGGGCCTGGGCTCTGTCCCTGAGCTCTTCAGCTCAAGGCTAGCACTCTACAACTTGAGTCACATCACCACTTCCTGTTTTCTTGTGGTTCATTAGAGATAAGAATCTCACAGCCTTTCCTGTCCCAGCTGGCTTTGGACCTTGATCCTCAGATCTCAGCTTGCTTGCATAGCTAGGATTACAGACCTAAGCCACCGACACCCAGCTACACAGCTCTTTTGTTGTTGTTGTGCCAGTCCTGGGGCTTGAACTCAGGACCCGAACACTGTCCTTTGCTTCTTTTTGCTCAAGGCTAGCACTCTACCACTTGAGCCACAGCACCACTTCCGGCTTTTTCTGTTTATGTGGTGCTGGGGAATCGAACCCAGGGCTTCATGTATACGAGGCGAGCACTCTTGCCACTAGGCCATATCCCCAGCCCCCCCCCTACATAGCTTTGAAGTCACCATCTCCACTGTGAAATGCTGTGTGCATTTGCCAGCCCCCAACCCCACGGCTTCACACGCTTCATGGAAATCTCCTCAACAGATTTAATTCATTGCGGTGTCAGTATTATTTGTATTAGTTATTATTATTTTGCCCACGTCATCTCACTGAAGTGTGAACTCCTTCAGGATGGAAGCTGTGTTGTCTTGCCTCAAAGTCCCCTCCCAAAGGCCCGGAAGATCATGGCCTCTTGGTCACTGGTGAATGTCCAGCCAGTGCCTTTGAGGTGCCAGACTTTGAAGTCAGGCCCCACCACGTGAACCCCATTTTAGAATCGAACCCTGAGCCAATCAGATTTGTACCTGTGTGCTAATCTTGCTTGCACAGCTGATTGTTGTAACCTTGTTCTTTGCCTTTATAAGCCCTGTGTAATCACAGCTCGGGGCTCCCTCCTAACCTCCACTGTGTCGGTGGGTAGGACGAGGCCCGAGTTGGCAGCTCGTTAAATAAAGCCTTGCCTTGCTTTTGCATTTCGGAGTGTCTGAATCTCGGTGGTCTTCTTGGGGGTGGTCTTGCAACTTGGCACAACATTTGGGGGCTCGTCCGGGATAGCCCCAGAGACCCCGAGATCCCAGACTCCGAAGGTAAGAAAACAGCGCTGTTCATTTGTCTTGTCTGTCTGTTTTGCTTTTGCTTATACTTGTAGGGCGCGAGTCAGTTTGGTTTTTGGCTGGAACTGACCAGGAGGACCTCCTAAACGAGACTCAACCCGCCCACCTTGTACTTGGGTCTGCTCCTTCTGCTTATCTGGCAGGAGGTTGTGGGCCAACTTGGGTCCACTCCTCCCGTACCCTGGCAGGAGGTTGTGGGCCAACTTGGGAGATCTCCAACTCGTAACTCGGGTCCACTCCTTCTGCACCCTTGCAGGAGGTTGTGGGCCAACTCGGGTCCACTCCTTCTTACAGGAGGTTGTGGGCCAACTCGGGTCCATTCCTTCTGCACCCTTGTAGGAGGTTGTGGGCCAGCTTGGGAGATCTCCAACTCGTAACTTTTCTTAGGCCTGTGTGTTTTCCTCCTTTTGTATTCATTGTTTTGTTTTTGTAGCCTTTTGGAAGAAATTTGGAAGTAAAATTGTCCTAAATAATTATTGCAAAGTGAGAAAAGGAGAATTATGGCTACCAAAATGTTTAATTGCCATTCCAGCTTCTTTGTAGGTTTTTTTGTAACAGTTTCCAGCAGGCCCACAGAGAAGCACAGGTGATTCCTACAAGTTTGTCAAGATCTAATACTGACCCTTAATAAGTTCCAGGTAAGAGAGCATGCTTAAAAACTACTTCTGTGTGGACCACCTTGTTGCTTATAATTGGAGTAAAGTGGCCCCTTATAAGACTCATTGATCTGAATCTGCGGTTCGAAGCCAGCCCGGGCAAAGAAAGGTCCCTGTGAGAGACTTGTCTCTAATCAGCCAGCAGAGTGCTGGGAACGGAGTGGTGTGGAGCTCAAAAGTGGTACGGTGCTAGTCTTGAGCTGGAGAGCTGAGGGACAGCACTCAGGCCCTGAGTCCAAGTCGAAAGTCACTCCTCCTGGGACAAAAGTGATGGAGCATCCAGAGGCAGTAAGCCACTGCTTGGATGGCAGAGATGGTGTCAGATCCTAGAGTCACTACTGTTGGCCTTTCAAAAGTTAAAGCCGGGAAGTCCTAGAAGAATAGTTCATAAGCATGCCTTTCCAATGCCCATGTCTGTCTACTGGGCAGGAATTTACCAGTCATCTGTGAGAGTGGTTAGTAAGGGTAAGTTTGTCAAATGAGAGGATAGATTAAAATCTCACCCCCCCGCATTTACTCAAAGCCCTGACTGGCAGTAAGAATTTTAAGCTGATACATCTGTTTAGGAAAGAAAGCTTGTAGACCTGAGATTGTGTTGTGTCCTTATTGAGATCTGTTAAAGGCCTGTCAGCTTGCCAATGCCCCCAATCAACAGATTAACCACGGTGGAGGGGACCCTGGACGGCATCGCCACTTGAGTTCATTGCTTCCACGCCAGGCCAGCTGACCCCTTTGCCCTGGATGACAACTACCGTGATGGAACATGGGAGGTCTCCAAGCACCCAGCTGGGCCGCTTCGCCTTTGCCTCAAGAAAAGAAAGTTAGACTGAATATTGTTATAATTTTCTTTTTGCCTTCTTTCCTTACTACCCTGGCTAGTGTTGATGTCATTTTGGCAGCTCACTCCAAAGTGAGGTGACCCCCTTATTTTAGGTAGTTTTGAGCTTGCTCAGGAATACGGGTATAGCCACCCGACCCTTAGAGCACAGTTGAGAAGTTTATGTATTATTTTGTTGCTTACATTTGGATACTAAACACTATAGAGCTAATGGTAAGTCTGTATAGCTGAAAGTTAATTTTCAGTTTGCAGCAATCCTGCAGTCCCTTGGAAAAGTAGACTAAGGTTATAGGTTCCTGGCTAGGTAAGGTCAACGCCCCTGAGTCAGCCTGAAGAAATTACAGAAGATGGATGATCTTCACCCATCAGCCCCCCTTTAAAATCAAGGGACCAGAGTTGTTTTTGGGAAGATGAGGCAGGATAAACTAGAGACATGCAGAACAGAGGTACAGAGAATATTCTTGTAAGAAATGGTGACAGGCCCTTTGGTTACTACATTGGGTCCTACTGGCCCATGCCTTACCTCTATATCATCCCCTAGACATGCAAGCCATTGAAATGGACAGAATGGAGCCATGATTGGCTCCCAAGGTACCAAAAAGAAAAAGGGGGAAATGAGGTGCCAGACTTTGAAGTCAGGCCCCACCACGTGAACCCCATTTTAGAATCGAACCCTGAGCCAATCAGATTTGTACCTGTGTGCTAATCTTGCTTGCACAGCTGATTGTTGTAACCTTGTTCTTTGCCTTTATAAGCCCTGTGTAATCACAGCTCGGGGCTCCCTCCTAACCTCCACTGTGTCGGTGGGTAGGACGAGGCCCGAGTTGGCAGCTCGTTAAATAAAGCCTTGCCTTGCTTTTGCATTTCGGAGTGTCTGAATCTCGGTGGTCTTCTTGGGGGTGGTCTTGCAACTTGGCACAACACCTTCTGCGTACACCTAAGATCAGCCTTGCTAAGCACATGGCTCGGCCCCAGGTCCTGCAGCAAGGACCACTCACGACTGACGGGGAACTGAGACGGAAGGGCCACCTCCTTGTCCACGCACTGCAAGAGGGACTCACGGGCCCTTCCACACCGGATCCCACCCCTCACTCTTACCAGGCCCGTGCGTGCCAGAACACAGAACGCCACGCACGTCTCCAGCTGTGCCACGCTGGTCTCCACAGGCAACACTGTCCCTTACACGCGCCTGTCCTCCCACCGGCACAACCCAGCAACTCCCTAACCCCCCCCCCCCAACTCTCCACACCCAAGCCCTGTATGGGTGTGGCTCTTGTGGTAGAATGGCTGCCTAGCGAGCACAAGGCTCTGAGTTCAAATCTCAATTCCACCAAAAAGAATGCAAATGTCACTTCTTCTGTCCCTCTCAGACACTAGTCAGTGCCGTTCTTCTATTTCCCTGTGGAAGACACCCAGATTTGAGTCATACTGCATCGTGTGATGTCACTTTGCATCAAAACTCTCTTCTACCCCGTGCTAGTGGCTCACGTCTGTCATCCTAGCTACTCGGGAGGCTGCTAAATTATCCATAGTTCCAGTCTTCCATTGGGAGTCTTCAAATGTATTCCTTATGGGTAAGATTTTTCCTCCCTCCCTCCCTCCCTCCCTCCTTCCCTCCCTTCCTCCCTCCCTTCCTTCCTTTCCTTCTCTCTTTCTCTGGACAGTTCTGAGGTTTGGAATCAGAGCCTTGTACTTGCTAAGCAGGCACTCTGCCCCTTGAGCCATGCCCCCATGCCCCCGTGTTCCTGTTTTATTATTGTTGTTGTTGTTGTTATTATTATTGTCAGTCATGGGGCTTGAACTCAGGGCCTGGGCATTGTCCTTGGGCATTTTGCTCTACCACTTTGAGTCAGCTCCACTTTCAGTTTTGGGGTGGTTAATTGGAAATAAAAGTCTCAGGGACTTTCCTGCCCGGGCTAGCTACGAACCACGATCCTCATTTCTCAGCCTCCCGGAGTAGCTAGGATTCCAGGCAAGAGACAGAGCACCCAGCTTTGTTTCTGCTCTAGCCTGTAGACAGAGCTCCAACCAAGTTACTACTTAGTTCAAAATCTTCCCAGATCCTCCCCTTGGGCTTGCTGAGGCTGAGGTCACACTGACCTCTAAGCACCATCCTGCCCCGCCGGCCCAACCTTCCACCCATCAGCCCTCTTCTCTCCACCTGTCAAAACCCTGCCCGTGCCTCAAGGTCCAATTCAAATACATTTCTTCATCTAGCCCCTCGCTAAAGAGCAGATGTGGCCTCTTGCTGATGACACCAAAAGTACTTAGCCTGCAGGTTCTGAAACATTGCAGCTGTCTGTAATAGAGAGAGTGTGTGTGTATGTACTGGGACTTAAACTCAGGCTGGCACTGTGCCACTTGAGGCTCAACTCAATTTCCAGCTTTTTTTCTGGCTCATTGGAGATCAGAGTCTTACAGACTTTCCTACTTGGGCTGGCCTTAAACCTTGATCCTCAGATCTCAGCCTCCGGAGTAGCAAGGATTATAGGCGTGGCTCAGGAATGCATTTTGAAGGAAGGTATTTGAAGACTTTAGCCTGGAACTAGGCGCAGACTAGGTGCTTGGTAACTATTGGGACTAAACGGGATACAGAATTCTTGATCTGCCACAAGCTAGAAGAGACAGCACACAGAAGGAACTCACAGGATCCTGCCCTCCCTCCTGTCCTTTTTCTCTACAGGGACAATTTTGACTCAAGAAAGAGAGTCTCACCTTGTCCCTCCTCCCCACCCCTCCTCGGGTGTGACAGGTGAAGTGCTCTTGGCTCCACCCCCTTTCAAATCCCCCATTCCAAGCTCCAGCAGGCCACAGTCACCTTAACAGCACTTGGCACCTACAACACCAGGGCCTCAGCCCCCCAAGCTTCCCTGCCTGGCCATGGCCGGGGCCGGGGCCTCCCTCCGCAGCGCACAGCTCCTCACCTGCGCCCCGACGGCCGCAGCCCTGCTCCTCAGCCTGGTCTTCGCCTCCCTCCACTCGGCGCGCTGGGCAGGTAGTGGTGAGCTGTGTTCTTGGCTGCGCTGGGGAGGGAGAAAAGCGGGAGGGGGCGGATTCCTGGGCCAGGGTTGGTCCTGCAAAGGAAAGAGGAAACTGAACCTTCGGGTCTGAAGGATTAAGCAGGGAGTGGGGGGGGGGGGTGGGTGTTGGGCTGGCCAAGACAAAGATCAAACACGCAGCAACTCCGCTAGGACAGAAGCAGCCACGGCCGTTAGCTTAATAGCAATCAATATGTTTTAGGAGAGATTTATGTATTCTATAATTCTAGTAACATGAATATGTAATCATAATTATTATTTCCTAGTGCCTGTGATACTAGCTACTCAGGAGCTACTCAGTCTCCTGTTCAAAGACAGCCTAAGCAGAAAAGTCTGTGAGGCTCTATCTCCAATTAACCACCCGAAAGCCAAAAGTGGAGCTGTGTGGTACAAGTGGGAGAGCGCCAGCCTTGAGTAAAAATACAAAGCTCAGAGTTAGTAACCAGGCCCCGAGTTCAAGCCCCACTACAGGAACACACACACACACACACACACACACACACACACACACACACACACATCATACAACTAATAATAATAATAATTTACCAGACTCTTCCCTGTCAGAGGACTAAATTGGTCTACAGCAACGCGATTTGGCCGGCTGGTGGCCCCTTCTGCTCCTCTGGGGCCTGGTTCTTGAACCTTCGCTTTCTTCCCTTCCGCTCTGTCCTCCCAACCCCGACCTCCTCTACTTCCACAGGTGAGCTCCCTGTTCAATGTCCACCCCTCTCTGGCCTCCCTGGGGCTTGAGAAATGTGGGACTTTCACCCCGCTGCCTCCTGGGGCCTGGGTTCTCCCTGGCTGGGGGCTGAATCGCTGCACAGAGAGGTTTTGCGTCCACATTCCTGCCTCTGGTTTGATCTTGTCCTGCCTCGTCTCTGAGCACTGTCTGCCCTGCTCTGACACACTCCCCCTCTCAAGCCACCCCTTCCCCCCCCCCCCCCCCCGCAATCCTGTATATCTCCATCATCCGCAGAGTCTCCCCTGTAACCACTGCCTGGAGACTGGGGAGGGCTTTTCCTCTCCAAGCCACCCACCTCCCTGAAGCATCTACAACCTCCAAGCTGTGTGACCTTGAAGAAATGACTTCAGGTCTCTGTGCCCCAGGTTCCTCAGTGCTGATTTATAGGGTTGTTGGTAAGGAAGAAGGAGATGACTGCTTGTAAAGAGCTTAGGATGAAGTCAGGCACCGGTGGCTCACGTCTCTAATCCTAGCTACTCTGGAGACTGAGATCTGAGGATTATGGTTTGAAGCCAGCCTGAGCAGGAAAGTTCTTGATAGTCCTACCTGCAAGGAACCATGAAAAAATCCTAAAGTAGATCTATGGTAGAGAGGTAGCCTGGAGCACAAACGCCCAGGGACAGTGCCCAGGTCCAGAGTTCAAGCCCCAAGACAAGCAGGAAGGAAGGGAGGGAGGGAGGGAGGGAGGGAGGAAGGAAGGAAAGAAGGAAGGAAGGAAGGAAAGGAGGGAGGGAGGAAGGAAGAAAGAGAGAAAGACACCACAGAACTTAAAATAACATAGCAAGGGGTAAACAGGTCATATGGCAATTATGATTAGCAAGTATGTCTTTCCACCTTCATCTCCCCCACCAATTAAGGGTAGTGTGTGTGTGTGTGTGTGTGTGTGTGTGTGTGTGTGTGTGTGTGTATGTATGTGTGTGTTTCTAGTGCCTGGCTAATGACAGTGACTCACACTTTGGAGGGAGAGTGTGATGTTTGAATGTTTAGGCTGTTCCAGCAGAAGCATATACAGCTGGAGCTATGTGGCTGATAAAGATGGTGACCCCAAGTGACTTTACCTGATTCCAGTATCTACTCACCTAGGTGTTTTCTGGGAAGAACAGCTCCCCGCTAGGTGTAGAGGAGAGGTGAAAGTCAGGCCCCCTGGGAGTTGTTTGGTGTTGCAGGAAAATATTAATGTCGAGGAATCAACTTCTCCAAAACAAAGACCAGAGCTCTAAGCCACCTTGCCCGATGTCAATAATTAACAGTAACAAGCAGATTGCATCAAGGTAATTACCATACCTGAAGCAGTGGCTTGGGGATTGGATGGCACAACTGGTCTGGGAAGCAGTTTCCTAGCTTTGGCTAAACAACAACTTTCTTCCTTTTACTGCTTGACCAGATTCTTTGAAGGACGAGCTGACCTCAAGCCATAGGGGGTGAATGGATTGATGGCCTGAATGATTTCCCCAAAGAAGCAAATTGAACAAAATACAATTTCTAGAAAGGTCTTCAAAATCAATCTCTTGGTACTGATGCGAATAAGAAGACTTGGTTTTTTGTACCTATGTAGCCCAGGCTGACCTAGAACTAGAGACTCCCCTGTCTCTGCCTCTGACTACTGGGATGACAAACCTGTACCACCACTATGCCCAGCTAATAGAATTTTCTCAGCTGGCGAGACTGTTCCAATAGGGTTCTGCCAATATGGCGGCCCCTAGCCCACAGAGGATGATTTCCTGGCCCATGTTTATGGATCAAGGGACATATCCTGTCCATCTCTTTGCTTGGGTGATGTACAATTTTGGGGGATGACCATATTGACAGTCAGGCCAAGGACCATTGGCTCACACCTGTAATCCTAGCTACTCAGAAGGCTGGGATCTGAGGATCAGGGTTGTAAGCTAGACTCTTAACTTCCAACTAATCAATAACAACAACAACAACAACAAAAATCAGAAGTAGAGATATGGCTCAAGTGGTAGAATACCGTCCTTGAGCAGAAAAGGCTAAATGCAGGAACCTGAGTTCAAATTGACCTACCATAAAAGAATCATGGTCGGATTTCAATGTTTCTTGGTTCAAGTCTGGGAAAGAAATTGAAGATGACATGAGATGGCATTTCAGATTTTCCAGTGATTGTTTCAGGAGCTACTAAAAGGTCTGTTCTATAGCTATGCCTATCTACAGTAGAGAATCCAAAAATACCTTCTGGTAGCCCCAATCACTGGAGGACCACGAAAGGCAAACACAGAGCCTCTCTGAGTGCTGGAAGTGTGGCAAGAAATCAACTGTCACTGGTTCTCTTGCCTAAAACCAATGCCACGGCAGGGGGGAGGGGGGAGGTCAGGGGACTGGAAATTTATATTCACATAGTTCTGAATGCTGGAAGTCAAGGTCAAGGCCGCTGCAGGTTTGGTCTCTCCCAAGAGCTCCCTCCTTAGCTTGCAGACAGCTCCTCTCGCAGCCTTTCCCTGTGCCCCTGCATTGTGAGCGCCTCCTCTTCCTCCTAGAAGGGCACCAGTCCTGTTGGACTAGGACTCACCCCAATGACCTCATCTGACTTAAACATCCTCTTTTTTGAGGATTGTGGGGGCTTGAACTTGGGGCCTGGGGGCTATCCCTGAGCTCTTTTTTGCTCAGGGCTAGCTAGTGCTGTCTCTTGAGCCACAGCTCCACTTCCAGTTTCCTGGTGGCTAATTGGAGATAAGAGTCTCACAGACTTCCTTGCCTGGGTTGGCTTTGAACCGTGATCCTCAGACCTCAGCCTGCTGAGTAGCTAGGCTTATAGGCATGAGCCACCGGGGGTGGACTTACACATCTTTTTAAAGGCTCTGTTTCCAAATGTAGTCACACTGGGGGTTAGGATTTCAACATAGAAATGGAGATGCATAATACATTTCAGAGTTGGAGTTAGCTTCACGAAGCTTAGATGTGCCTGTAGTAGCATTTCTATTATCCCTGCATAACACTGCTGACACAAATAGGATTGCAGGTTCCATGCCTGGAAACAGTGTTTCCTTCTGCCTGACACTGTCTTCTGTCTTCTCTTTCAGAAGCCAGCAGCAGCAGCAACTTGACCTTGACTGCCCACCACCCCGCCCCTGCGCCCCTGGAGCCATGCCCCAGTAAGCTGCCCCTGCCGTCCGCCCTCACCCCAGCACACGCTGCTTCGTCTCCTTGTTACTTGCACAAAGTCTCTCTTGGCTTTCAGTGGAATCCAGGCTTGTGATCTCTGACAGGAACGGATTCAATGACCCCATTCCCTGCTCGGGTGGGTGCAGATGCTTCTGTCAAAGCTTGGAGATGAAAGTCCATAAAAACCAGCCTGCTCGACTTCTGCCCAAGGCAGGGCCTGGGTTTTGATACCTTGTATTTATTTATGATCATTCCATATGTGAATCTTTCCAGTGGCAAGGAGCTCAGAAAGTCTTATGCAGCGTGGTTACACATAGCTAATCGAGATTGGCTTTAAGTCTGGTCCCACAGCAAATGAACAAAGGTATTCACTTCTGGGCTTTTATAAAGAAAAGCAACAGAGCTGGGCGCTGGTGGCTCGAGCCTATAATCCTAGCTACTCTGAAGGCTGAGATCACAGGATCGCAGCTGGAAGCCTGCTCAAGCAGGGACATCATGATTCTCTTTCCAATTTATCAGTAAAAAGCCACTGTCTCACTGGTAGAGAGCCAGCCTTGAGTGAAAAAAAAAAAAAAGCACTCAGGCCCAGAGTTCAAGCCCCAGTACTAGCACACACACACACACACACACACACACGCACACACACACACACACACACATAATAATGTACAGAGGCTGAGAACATGGCTTTAGAGTCTTACAAACTGAGGTTTAAGTTTTATTTCTGCCATCTTATGGCCTTAGATTCTTCTCCTAAAATGGGAATCCTTGTATTTAGCAGATAACTAGCTAGAAGAATAGCTCAGGGGCACATGCATGTTTGAGGCTCCGGGTTCGATCCCTAGCACCAAAATCATGGTAGCATCATCATCTTCATTGCTATCTTGCGAGCAGTACAGAAGGCACCAGTGTGACCTCACGTAGCAGGTGCGGGTAAACGCCAGCTGTCGGCACTGGGAATATGGCCTAGTGGCAAGAATGCTTGCCTCGTATACATGAAGCCCAGGGTTCGATTCCTCAGCACCACATATATAGAAAATGGCCAGAAGTGGCACTGTGGCTCAAGTGGCGGAGTGCTAGCCTTGAGCAAAAAGAAGCCAGGGACAGTGCTCAGGCCCTGAGTTCATGGCCCAGGACTGGCAATAATAATAATAATAATAATAATAATAATAATAATAATAATAATAAACGCCAGCTGTCACCTCGCTGATGATCTTAGCGGCCCTGGAGTGAAGGCTGACAGCCATCCCCCTCCCCCTTCTCTCCCCTCCTGGCCAGATGTGGACTTCTGCCCACAAGCAGCTCTGTGTTGCCGCACCGGCGTGGATGGGTATGGCTGGATCGCGGCCGCTGTGGGCTGGAGTCTTTGGTTCCTCACCCTCATCCTGCTGTGTGTGGACAAACTGATGAAGCTGACTCCGGAGGAGCCCAAGGACCTGGCGGCATGAGCCCACCCTCCCTGCCTCCCTCCCTCCCTCCCGTTCCTCCTACATGCTCTACCACAGCAGGAAGGCAAGAGGGACCCAGCACTGCCTTCGTGCTGGGCTCCAAGGTGCCCTTTGCAGTCTGCGGGGCTCTGTCCTGGAGGAAAGCCCTCCGAGATCACTCTTGCTGTAGCTGCACTCGGGAAGTACACAGGAAGCTGACTTGGTCTTTCAGTGGACATACTACAGAGCACATCACTGGCTTCGGTCTCTTACCAAGCCCCCCTCACCCTCCTTCCTTCAGCCCTGTGCCCAGTCCCTCTCCATCTTATTGCCCACTCCCCCCCCCCAACCAGCACCCCTGCATGGCCTTCCTCAGACTGTGCCAGGGAAATTTCATTCTGTTCCCTCTGTGCATGGGTGGGGCAAGGGATATACATAGGAATTTTCTAGACCTTCCACTCAGTTTTGCTGTGAACCTAAAAGTACTCTATAAAATACAGTCCTACCATCTTAGGCAAGTGTAGTGCTACATACCTATAATCCCAGCTTCTCCGGACAGAGAGGTAAGAGGATTGAGGTTCAAGCCCAACCTGAGTAACATTGGTTTGGGAGAAAAACTAACTCTGGGTGCTGGTGGCTCACGCCTGCAATCCTAGCAACTCAAGAGGCTGAGATCTGAGGATCATGGTTCAAAGCCAGCTCGGGCAGAAAAGTCTGTGAAACTCTTATCTCCAATTAACCACCAGAGGCTGGGAATATGGCCTAGTGGCAAGAGTGCTTGCCTAGTATACATGAAACCCTGGGTTCCCAAGCACCACATATATAGAAAACAGCCAAAGTGGCGCTGTGGCTCAAGTGGCAGAGTGCTAGCCTTGAGCGGGAAGAAGCCAGGGACAGTGCTCAGGCCCTGAGTCCAAGGCCCAGGACTGCCAAAAACAAAAACAAACAAACCAAAAAAAAAGCCAATTAACCACCAGAAAACCAGAAGTGGTGCTGTGGCTCAAAGTGGTAGAGCGATAGCCTTAAGTGTCAGGGACAGCAACCAGGCCCAGAGTTCAAACCCCACAACCAATTAAAGAAAAGAAAAGGTAAAAGGGCTTGGGGGAGGCATAGCTTAAGTGAAGGTAGAGTTTAATTTCTAGTAATGCACACTCATACACCCCCACACACCTAATTTAGAACTATCTAGGTGTCAGTATCACTCTAGAGAAGAGTGGGGTGGTTTTTGTTTTGAGGGGTTTGAATTTTTGTCTTTGGTTTTTGGTTTAGCATGGTACTTGGGTTTGAACTCAAGACTTTGTGCTTTGCCTTTTGAACCATACCCCCAATCCCGAAGGGTGGTATTCAAGGCATCAAGTTAGACACCTTTAAGTTTAAAATCTCTGGTTAAAAAAAAAAAAAGATACCCTGATCTATTGTACTACTGCATCAAACTAATACATAAATCACTTGATCTATTCTTTAGAACACTTACACTGATCAACTACCAGGATAATCATGTTTCCTTTACTCTTTAAGAGAACTACATACAATTCTTTGAGGAACACCGAAGACTGGTTTCAGGTGTGGAGGCCAGCCCTCCTTCCTGTGAAGGCTCTGGGTTTGTGGATGGCTGGTCGAAGGGTGTAGTTGATCCCACGTTAGCCCATGTCACAGGGTCCCCGTTGGTCTCTGCAAAGTCCCCTCATTTCAGCGTATTCCCTTTCTCCCAATTGTCAGCAGTCCTATGGGCCCCTGTTCAAGGCGAGACATTATCGTAAGCTCAGACCTTAGCTCTCTACCTGAACTGAGTGTCTAGCTGCAGCCCTGGGCTCCCTCATGAGAAAATAGGAGGTTCAATAGCTCCATCCCCGGGGAGACAGACCTTCCCTTAACTCAAAGCCCCATTTTCCATATCACACGAGGCTGAAAAGTTCACAGTGCCCTTCCTGAACCTGTGGTCAAAGGTACCTGGGAAATAATGTCAGGCACAGGATCTCACGGGGCTGGGGGAATGGAATCCATTTATTGAATTTAATGCGACTTTGGAGCGTGCCTTGCTATTGGATTGCATCAAAGTTATCATTTTCCCCTTGAATGTGAGTGGTTTTTTTTAAATAGCCATCCATAAAATCCCAGGGAGTATACATCTTAATTAAATTGAAATATTAAATGTATTCTCCTGTTCCTGTATTCATGGTTGTTGATTTTTTTTCCCTCTCTCTCTCTGTCTCTCTGTCTCTCTCTTTGCTGGGCCTGGAACTTGAACTCAGGCCCTGGGTAATGTCCCTGAGCTTTTTTTTTTTTTTCTCAAGGCTAGTGTTCTACCACTTGAGCTACAGCCCCACTTCTAGCTTTTTGGTGCTTACTTGGAGATATATCGGCAGACATTTTCCTGCCCAGCCTGGCTTTCAGCCACAATCCTCAGATCTCATCCTCCTGAGTAGCTAGAGTTATAGACATGAGCTTCCAGTGCTCAGTGGTAGATTTTTCTTTCCACACTGCTGCTATGCTTAGGATGGCCAAGTATGGCCAAGTATGACGAGACAATACAAAGAAAGAAATGTGTTTAAGAAGGAACTCTGTGATGGGATTTTTTGAAACAATGAGACCACCAAGAACAGGAAGGTAAAATGCTGCCATCTAGTTCCGTGAGGATCTTCTAGCAGAGATCCAGGCTGGGAGGCTGGATCACGGCAGGTGGTCCACGAGATCAAGTGTTACAGGCTGGTGCCTCTCTACTCAGTGAGGACGTGGCTCTTCTGCACTGACTTACTGAGATCACAGTTACTTCTTTAACCAGGCCAAGACCTGCTTTCTGCAAGACCATGGTTCTATGTTTTAGAATACCAGAAAACAAGTCCAGTCTCTTGTTCCCATAACAACACATCAGTCATCCAAAACCAGATTTGTCTCGTGGCAAGACTTTGCTCTTGGTGGCAAATACTGGCTTGCAAGTTTCCCATTCAGGTCAGATGGTTTCCACTGTTTCCCTGGCTCTCCTCTGTGTCTCTCTCACCGAAGTCAAAAGCATTCCTCTCAAAACACAGGACCTAAATTCTTACAGTAACTGCAGGGTCATAGAAATTCTTACATTCACCACCCCGAAGCACAGACATTCTATTTGAAATTTGTTTTGTTTTGTTTTGTTTTGTTTTTCCGGCCAGTCCTGGGCTTGGACTCAGGGCCTGAGCACTGTCCCTGGCTTCCTTTTGCTCAAGGCTAGCACTCTGCCACTTGAGCCACAGCGCCCCTTCTGGCCATTTTCTGTATATGTGGTGCTGGGGAATCGAACCCAGGGCCTCATGTATACGAGGCAAGCTCTCTTGCCACTAGGCCATATCCCCAGCCCTCTATTTGAAATTTGGAGGCTACTGGAGTCTTACTTAATTTTGTGCTAGGGCTTGGATCTCAAGGCCTGGTGCTCTCTCGCTTGGCTTTTCCCCCCATCCAAGGCTGGTGCTCTACTCACCTCTATTTCTGACATTTATCTGGTTAACTGGAGTTAATAGTTTCTCAGATTTGTTTCCTTGGACTGGCTTCAAACCATGATCCTCAGATCTCAGGCTCCTGAGTAGCTAGGATTACAGGTGTGAACCACCAGCGCCTGGCCTAGCTGTTTAAGTGTCCCAGTACTCCTCATGACCCCCACCAATGATGCCGGTTAATACCCTCCAATCTTTTCTTACAAGTATTGTTACACCATAGTCCCTTTCCGCTATATGACAATGGGAGATTGTTGAAACTTAGGACTTCATATTAAATAAGAATAAAATTTAGACTTTTTTTTTCTTGGTAATGTGTTTTAGCCTGTCATTTTTCCCACCCAGCCCAATACTGTCCTTGCAAAATATTCAAGTATCTAAAAATTTAGTACATCAGAGCCAGCTGTGAACAGCACACAAATACACACAAATACAGCTTCTAGGCCAGAAGGCAGGAAGCTCAGAAGGTGAAAGGTCAACTATCCTGAGGGCACAGGACTGTGTCAGAGGCCAGGCCTCCTGCTGAAGTCTTTGCCCTGGGGAAGGGGTCTTGGGCTGGGTTGGAAACACATCCAGAGGCTTATGTGCCCAGCTAGGAGATGACCTTCTTGTCCTACAGAAAGGCTGAGTTGGGCACCATGTCCGATGTCTGTCATTCTAGCCATTCAGGTGGCTGAGATGTGAGGATCACAGTTCAAAGTCGGCCCAGTCAGGAAAGTCCATGAGATTTAAGGTCAATGAACAACCAGAAAGCAGAAGTGCAACTGAGGCTCAAGTAGTAGAGCATTAGCCTTGAGCACAAAAGCTCAGAACAGCACCCAGGCCACAAGTTCAAGCTCCAGTACTGGCGCATGCACGCACGCGTGTGCACACACACACAGACACAGACACAGTTGGCTTTTTTTTTCTTTTTGCCAGTCCTGGGCCTTGAACTCAGGGGCACCTGGGCACTGTCCCTGAGCTACTTTTGCTCAAGGCTAGCACTCTACCACTTGAGCCACAGCGCCACTTCTGGCCTTTTCTGTTTATGTGGTGCTGAGGAATCGATCCCAGGGCCTCATGCATGCTAGGCAAGCACTCTACTGCCAAGCCACATTCCCAGCCCCACACAGATTTTTTTTCCAACAGTTTCTCCAGAGCAGCTAGCTGTGTGCTAAGATCTCAGGGCTGCCTCTCCATTAAAGCCAAAGCTGGGCCACACAGCTGTCCATCTCTGCCACCAATGGGGACCAGGACACAGAACAAGGTAGAAGGGGCGGGCTCTTTGGTGGACAGCGAGCCACAGGTGCCATTTTCCTTCCCCAGTTCCTCTCCTGACTCTCTCCAAGGACATCTCCCACAGATTCCTAATTCCTCTGCTTCCCCGCCCCCCACCCCGTCCCTTGTGAACTCTTGAGTCTAAACCCACAGCTGACTGTAAGGTCACTTACAAAGCAAAGCATCTGGTTCATGCAATAAGATTAAGTTGGCTGACATTTATTCACTTACTTAGGTATTTATTTCATGTGGGTTTTTCTGGAGACAGGATCTTCAGTGATTCCCTGTAGGTCAGGTTGGCTTTGAGCTGACAAACTTACGCCTCAGTCTCTGAGGCCCAGTCTCACAGGGATTACAGCATTGGGCACCATGCCTGGCTTTATTAGTGATCTCATTATGATTTTTATTAGCATACATTAGTTGTACAAGAAGGAATGTTAGTGTAACCTTCCTATGTACACATATTCTATAATCTAATCAAATTCACACCCTCCCATCCACCACTGACCCTATGTTCTCTACTCTCTTCTAAAACATTGTTGACATACTTCATTGTCCTTATAAATGTAAATAAATGACTTAATCCATATTTGTCTTCCTTTCTGGCTCACTTACTTGCTTATTTATTATTTATCTATGCCAGTATTGGGGCTTGAACTCAGGGCCTGTGCCAATTGAGCCACAGCTCAACTGTGGGGTTTATGTTTTGTTTTTGTTTTGTGTGGTTAACTGGAGATAAAAGTCTCATAGACATGGCTTTAAACCATGATCCTCAGACCTCAGCCTCCTGAATAGCTAGGATTCTAGGCATGAGCCACTATCGCCCAGTATCACTTTCCTTATTTATTTTGGTTTTGTTTTGTTTTTTGCCAGTCCTGGGGCTTGAACTCAGGGCCTGAGCACTGTCCCTGGCTTCTTTTTGCTCCAGACTAGCACTCTGCTACTTAGCCACAGCGCCACTTCCGGCTTTTTCTATATATGTGGTGCTGAGGAATCGAACCCAGGGCTTCATGTATACGAGACGAGCACTTTACCACTAGGCCATATTCCCAGCACCTCGCTTTATTTTTTTTAAGACAAAAATTTACTATAATTTTGATGCTAGTATCTAGTGGCAGAGTTATACTGGTATATTTATTTCCTTTGTTTTTGCTAATCTAGACTTTGACCACAAAAAGGAAAAGAAACATGGTAAAGGACAGTCCGTCCGTTAGTATAAGATGTTCTGATTTAAATTTGATTAATTTAAATTTGGTCAATAATTAACAGTACATCTATCTGTCTATCTATCTATCTATCTACCATCTATCTCTCTTTTCTTTCTGGTACTAGTCCAGGAGCTTGAATTCAGGGTCTGGGAACTGCCCTTGAGATTTTTTGCTCAATGTTAGCACTCCATCTATCACTAAGGCCCTAGCTCCACTCCGGCTTTTTGGTGGTTAATTTGAGACAAGAGTCTCATGGACTTTCCTGCCCCCACTGGTTTGGAATCGTGATTCTTAGATCTCAGCCTCCTGGCTAGCTAAGATTACAGGCCTAAGCTGCCAACACCCAGCTTCTCAATATTTCTAACCTTACTGCTAATTTGTGAATCAGTCTTGCCAGAGACCCAGAAAGAAGCAGATTTAAACACACACCCTGGCTCTCGGCCATGAGCCCCAGCCGTGACCACACGGGTCTCTCTCACTGTTTTAGGAAGACTTAAATCTTGCCTAACCACAGCTGAATTCTGCTAAAAATAAAATGCCCTGCTGTTCTTCAAATGCAGCTACAGAACCACAGCTGGAAACCAAGATCCAGGTCATCACATCCAGGATCACATCACAGCAATCCACATCAGCTTGTAAGCACCCCCCCATACACACCCTAACTCACCGTACCAACATTTCCTTTAAAAACTCTCCGAGGGGCTGGGAATATGGCCTAGTGGCAAGAGTGCTTGCCTCCTATACATGAAGCCCTGGGTTCGATCCCTCAGCACCACATACATAGAAAATGGCCAGAAGTGGCGCTGTGGCTCAAGTGGCAGAGTGCTAGCCTTGAGCAAAAAGAAGCCAGGGACAGTGCTCAGGCCCTGAATCCAAGCCCCAAGTCTGGCCAAAAAATAAAAATAAAAATAAATAAAATAAAATAAAAACTCTCCGAATTTTCAGACACCAAATCAAAGAAACCACTGATGTGAGGCACATGACCACATCACAGAGCCCAAATCCAAATATTTACACTCATCTGTTGTTGAAACACTAAAGGAGCTTTAGCATCCCTCAGGCCCTCTAAAGAACATTACAGGATGGGTTTTCCAAATAGGTTTAACCTTCTGTAATGTGATACTTTGGCATGAATACAACAAATAATATTTAACTACCCAAATGTGGTTTACCAACACTTGTGGCTGTCATCTTTCCAGGCTTTCACACTAGAGAAATCAAATACATTACCAGCTCTATTGATTCCAGAAGGGGCAGAAAGGTAAGGTGGGAAAAAGGGTTGATGAGCTGTAGAGGAAGAAGTTACAGGATAAGCGGGATGCCATTCAACAAGGATTTGTTCAATTATTTAAACTTGGGCACCAGACCAAAGGACTGCTCGTGTGTTCTTGTTTTCTTTTTACCTTAAGCTGGGCTTGGCAAGTAGGTACAAAATGAAGAAGGGAGAAGAGGGCAAAGTCAAGTTCATATCTACTCAGTGGTCAGGGCTCTGGGCATGGGACTCACCTGACCATTCGTTTTTTTTGTTTGTTTTTTCTTATGGAGGTGCTGGGGATGGAGCCCAAGTGTGTATTGTAAGCAAGGGTAGCTCTACCACTGAGCTTCAGCCCAATCCCCAATCTGGCCTTGTGCTTAGCTTCAGTGGCTTCTACTTAAGAACTGGTCACATTCAGGGCATGTAAAACCTTGTACATAATATCTCCCCCCCCCACCCTCCCCCGTGGTTTGGCTGTTGTTGATTTTTGTTGTTGTTTATTAGAACACAATGGGGAAAGGTCGCTTAATCACATGCCCCCACAGAAGCCCCAGGAGCTTTATCAGTGCCAGCTTAGCTTGTTTTCATATTCTTCAATAGTTTAGAGAAAGAGGCTGTAAAAAAAACAAAAAAAAAAACAAAAAAACAAAGGCCATGGAGGTCCTGTGTATGTCTTTCCCATAGCTTTATCTAACAGTGAAGTCTCAGCAATCGTGACCTGTCCCCCTTCCCACCCACTGACCAAACCACCGTCTATTGGATTTCACCTGGATTCTACTGCAGTCCGTCTTTGTTGTCCAGGCTCCAGTCCAGGACTATAGATATCATTTGGTTGTTACGTCTCCTGTGTTTAGACTGTCTATTGTTTTCTGAAGTTACCAGGGGTTTTTTGTTTTCTTGGCTCTCACACACACCCCCAGGTTTATTCTATTACCTTTTCGTATGGACTTGGACCTTTCTCTTTTTTTCTAAACTGTAGAGTCCTAATCGTGTGTGTGTGTGTTACTGGGACTTGAATTCAGGGCCTCATGCTTACAAGGCAGGCTCTCTACCAGAGTCCTTTTTTGTGCTACTTAATTTTTCTGAGACTGGGTCTCACTTCCTGCCCTGAGCTGAAGTTCTGTATCTCACTTTCCCTCACAGCTGGAACAGAAGGCACATTCCACCACACCAAGCTGTCTTTCCATTGAGATGGAGCCTCACAGCCTTTCCTGCCCAAAGGACCGATAGCTCAGATCCTCCTCATCTCAGCCTCTCTTGTGGCTGCGATGACAGGCCGACTACACATTGCTACCACAATCAGCTGTGGATTAAGAAAGGGTCTCACCAACTTTTCTTCCCAAGGTGGCCTGGAACCTCAATCCTCCCATTCTCAATCCCCCAAACAGCCAGGATTACAGGCATGAGCTACTGGCACTGGGGTTTCAAAGTCCTAATGTTTTAATTCCAAAGGAAAGCTGTTATTAGTGGATGCAATGATTTGCCCACTGAATTAAAACAGAACAGAGGCAGTGACACAATGTGAATGAAAACAACTGCAAATTATTCTCTGAATATTCTCCTTTGGACTCAATTCTGGGGCAAACAAAAGTAGGGGGTGTTGTCACCAGGGACACAAAATTAGAGGCAAAAAAGGTCACCTCCTGGGACTTAACCTGTTTCATGAACTCCTTTGTTGTAAGGGAAATAAACAGCACAGCTCACTTTGACACCAAGTGGTAGCTTTTATTGACATTTCCGTTTAAAATGCTAATAAGAAAGCTGTAAAAATTGTAAACATGGAAACCAAACACTTGCATAAATTATCCCCAAAACTCTACAGCACATTAGAAAACAGTGCAGCTACTTGAAGGAAGGGTAGAAACATAACTGACAATTGGAAGGGAGGCTCAGTAACTACAGCAAAGACCCATACTGAGATTCAACTGCCCACGTGAGACCAGCAAACCTTGATTGTCAAGTTCAAGTTGCAGTTCGGGTGCCCCAGGGCGCCCAATGCCCCCTGAAGCACACGGTACTCATAGGAATGGAGATGCAGGAAATACAGGGGTGGCCAAGGAGGACACCAGCCAGCACCCTGGTAGCCCTGAGAGTGGCGGGAAGCACTGGGGGAGGGCAAAGGGCACAGTTTCAACCCCTTTTCTGAACCAAGTCCCTAATTCTTAAAACTGAGTTAAAGACTGGAGCCACGGTTCCTCTCCTACCTCCGTCTCCTTTCCCTGTATCGCACGAGGAAGAACAGAACAAGTTGGCTGGAGTGAATTGGCGGTGAATGTTTCCCGACTTGCACACTTCTAATCTGGTGGGTGTAAGAAAAGACCAATCAGGATACTCCCAAGACTCAAGTTGTTCTACTTTTTCTCCTACCTACCCGTGTGTGTGTGTGTGTGTGTGTGTGTGTGTGTTTGTGCACATGCACACGCCAGTACTACGGCTTAAACTCAAGGCTTTGCTCTCTCACTTGACCTCTTCATTCAAGCTTAGTGCTTTATCACTTTATCCACAGCTCGACTTCCAGCCTTTGGGTGGCTGATGAGATAAGAATCTCATGGACTTTTCTGCCCAGGTTGGTTGTGAACCCCAATCCTCAGATCTCAGACTTCTCAGTAGCCAGGATTACAGGTGGGAGTCACTAGCACCCAGCTTCACTTTCTTTAAATGTTCAATAGCCCCAAAGCAGAAAAACTTGGGGAGAAGGCCACCCCAGCGGCCCAAGTCATCGCCTCCCCTGTGTAATGCTAGGATGCAGACAATGCACTGCTTTTCTTTCCCAGCATCCTAACCGTTGCCTGTGGCTGAAAGTATTTCATATTCATCTGTGACACGCCAAGGCTGCTGTGTAATCATAAGATAATTGTCAAGTGTTCATTTACATCCACTGGCATGGAATTAGCATTGTAACTTGACCTTTCAGTTTTCAAGATTTGAAAGAATGGACAAAGGGGAACTGGTTTAAACACCTGATGATCAATCACCCCCCTCCCAATAAAAACAGAACCTGCAACGTGCTCCATTCTCCTTGATGCAGTGACAGGTGTCATCTGCACATTTGGTGACAATGTGGCTGCAGAGGCCTGTGGAAGCCCTCTCACCTGTTACAATGCCCGCAGTGTGCTGGATTAAAAGGAAAAACCAAGTTCAACGAACCGTGCCATGAGAATGTGTTTGTGCTCACGCAGTCGCAGTCAACTCCAAGTACCCAACCAACTTCCTCATACTGCAGCCGGGGCCAAACGTGGGTGAGCAGGCCCTACGGGCCAGCTTTGCAACCTTGCTGCAACAACTCCAGGAGAGCTAAAGTGAGCATGAAAGCCAAGATGGATGCCCCCCACCACCCCCTTGTCCTAAGCCTAGACCCTTCCACACATCAAAGTCATTCACATCTGAGAGAGAACCCAGGATAAAAGGCTGAAGAGGAGCCCTCTGCAATGATTAACCTGTGTGGCTGACCGGCTTCCAAGGAATGGGTGGTTCTTGAGACATCACAAAAACATGAATGCAAATGCAAGAGCCACGGACCCTGGGTACCGGAACAGGACTCGGAGAACGCAGAATTACAACTCATTTGGCCCAAGCCTTCTGCGCCTACTTTCCCTATGCTGTGTGACCACAGGCATCCAGCCTGGAAAACCTGCCTATAAGCCATGTGCCACTCATCCACACACACTGCAATTAAAGGAAAAGATTTAGATAGCTATAAAGAAGTCAAATGCATTTATAACCTGCCGAGCTCCACAAAGAATTTAGACTGCTATCAAATGGCTGGCATCAAGATCTGCTCTCAGCAGTAACTCTCTCAGAGTCTCTTTTTTTTTTTGCCAGTCCTGGGACTTGAACTCAGGGCCTGAGCACTGTCCTTGGCTTCTTTTTGCTCAAGGCTAGCTAGCACTCTGCCAGTTGAGCCACAGCCCCACTTGCAGCTTTTTCTGTCTATGTGGTGCTGAGGAATCAAACTCAGGGTTTCATGCATGCTAGGCAAGCACTCTACCTCTAGGCCACATTCCCAGCCCCTTACGGAATAATTTTTAACAACCATCTGCATACTTCATCTGGAAGCTTGGAGTGCGTTGTTCCTCTCCCCCATCTGTCCCCCACACCGGAGCTCTTCCTCAGTAGCTCTTTGCCAGTCTGGTCATCTGCTGTGTTACTACAAGTGCATCCTCCTGCTGCGACTCTCTTCTCTCCTGAAACTCCCTTCATAGTCCCCATACTACTGTGGATCAAGCTCCTTTTCAATGACAGTGTACTGAAGTTTCTAGTTGCCCCAGGGCAACTCAGGGCTCACCACCGGCCACCTCAGCACTGGCTTGGCCAACCCCCATCTTCATCACAGTAACTTTTGCAGTTGACTTTCCCCAAGATTCCATCAGTTCCAACCAGACAACTTCTACCAAATCTGTGTTCTCAATGCACTTGGACACTGAATTCTATGGATGCTTAATCTATGGTTTTTGTTGGTCCTCGGGCTTGAACTCAGGGCCTGGGTTCGGTCCCTGAGCTCTTCAGCTCAAGGCTAGTGCTCTACCACTTGAGACACGGCACCACTCCCTGTTTTCTGGTGGTTAATTGGAGATAAGAGGACTTTCCTGCCCAGGCTGGCTTTGAACCTCGATCCTCAGATCTCAGCCTCCTGAGTGAGCCACCACACCTGGCTTTCTATGGTTTTCTTAAGGGTGTGGTGTGTGTGTGTGTGTGTGTGTGTGTGTGTGTGTGTGTTGCTTGAACTCAGGGATGAGAGTCTCTCTGATTTGTCTGGCTTCAAACAGTGGTTCTCAGATCTCAGGTCTCCAGACTAGCTAGGATTATAGGCATGAGTACCAGCACCTAGCTGTAGTTCCCATCTTTTATACCTAGCTGTACTATCCAGCCTAGATTTTAGGATCTCCAAAGACAGGGCTCCTATTGGCTGACCTCCTAGGTGTCAGATGCAGCAGGATGACTCTTCACAGATGCTCTTCACAAGCAGGGCTGAGTTTGAACCAAACAGAAGTGAGGAGGATGAGTCACAGTGGGCATTCAGTTTTGCTCTGGTTACCCTCGTGTCTAAATGCACTCACTGGGAGATCCCACAGTAGCCCATCAACCATCTCCCACAGTGCTTTCTGTTTTCACACCCACTCCATCACACCTGATTTTCACCACCAGCAGCCCCAGTGATGGCGGGGGAGGGCTGTTCTTTCTGCTGATGGGAAAATGAAGGCAATTCAGAGAAGAAAGCTGACCCACTGAGTTAGTGACAACAGAGATTGCCAATAAAACACTCCAAACTACCTCCTCTAACTTAAAGTTTATGTTACCAGAACTTCTGAAAATGGGGTGTGGGACAGACACAAAATCTGCTTCAATGTGTGGACTCCAAGGTTCCATATAATCGAAGCTCCTGGTAAGCAACAGGAAGAGCACAGCAAGGACATCCTGAGCAGCGTGGGTCCTCTGACAGCTCCTTTCTACTGTGTATGGTGAATGGGAAACCTGCCTAGCCAGATGATGAGAGTAAATGAGTACACGCGGTGCCTTATTCCCTACCGCAGGGTGCCAGGGACCCCAAGGGGCCTGCTCACACCACACCACACGCCACCAGCTTATGATATATCATCTTTGGTCTTGACATCGGTTTAAAGGTCTATCAGTTCTAAAAATAAAAAGTACAGGTAGAATCTCTGGATGGTGGTTGCAGACATACTGCTTCTGTAGTGCACACAGGAAGTGACCATTTACTTATGGGACACTCTGTCCATATGCACAACACTCAGGACATGGAGCAGAGGCGGGGAGGAGGGGCCATTTATTCTATCTGTTTTCACGCGGTTTGAATTCATCAAAAGGTTTCAGAATAAGATTCTGCTTAGATGTCTGAAAGTCTCACTATCATATACAGGACAGCTGGTCCTTTTAGATTGACATGGAAAGAACATTCCCCACCTTTGAGCAGAGTGTGGTATGGAAATAAGATCAATCAATAAGAAGCTTCCTGCTCTGCAGAGCCGTGGGGCAGGCTGCCACTGTATCCCGGCTGACCGCCTCCCGGATGCCCTCTCGTCCGGTGGGAGCGACACTGACACTTTAGCTTCCCAGAACTGATGGAGACTCTTAAGCCCTGGTCACAGGCCTAACTGAGCAAGAGCAGCAGCGATTCTGGAACTCGTGGCCACACTTCGGGAGCCTGTTCTAGCTGTTGCCAGGTTCCGGCTTTGGATTCGGCTGGGCTCCCAGTTCTAGCAAGCCACCTGGGGTCACAAGTATTAGTTCATCCTGGAAAGTGGCTCGCCGACTCTCCTCTGTTCATCTGCAATTCGGAGTTTCACTCACAGACCAGAAAACGGAATGGCTCTCGCTCACTTCATATGGGAGGTGGAGGAAGGAGAGAGGGGCCTTTTAAAGTGAGAGGACCCCCTTTTCTCTGGTCCAAAGTACCTAAGATAGTTTGAATAGTCACTCAACAAAATAGTAAGACAATAAAATCAGAAATAGGGGCAACTTTCTCCTTTCCCTTACGGTCTCAAAACTCTTCCCTTCCTGCCTCATTTCAGAGAGGTGAACCTGAACACCAGTCCACTCCCAGGACTTGAACACAGGGAATTTGACTCTCCTCCCTGCTTGGTGATCTCCAGAATGAAGGATAAACCATGTATTTTCATATTTGACTTATCATTTAAAGATCGCGTGGAAGGAGATGTTCAGCAAAGTGCAGGGATTTCATTCTGGGGTCTGGACCTTAAGGGTTGTGCTAACGTGGGTTAGGAGTTGTACATGACCAATTGACAAATGGTAAATACAATTAAGAATGTAAATCTAAACTTCAATATGTATTTTGAATAACCAAATAAATATTAAGTCCTCCCCTTGTCCCACCCCACCCTAATTTGGGAGTTTTGGGGGTTTTTTTTTGTTCTTTCTAGAACAAAATGAAACCTTCAACATAGTCTCCCATTTGCAAAAGCCAGCGTTGCATTTCCAAGCCAGAAAAGTAAAGGGCCCTTGAACTTTAGCACCAGGAAGAAGACGAAGAGGAGGAGGAGGAGGAGGAGGAGGAGGAGGAGGAGGAGGAGGAGGAGGAGGAGGAGGAGGAGGAGGAGGAGGAGGAGGAGGAAGAGGAGGAGAAGGAGGAGGAGGAGGAAGAAGGGGAGGAGGAAAAGGAAGAAGGGGAGGAGGAAGAGGAAGAAGGGGAGGAAGAAGGGGAGAAAGAAGAGGAGGAGGAGAGCAAATGGAGGCGATGGCTTCATTGGGAATCCTCGGGTTCTACAATCTATCATTTGGTTTCTCACAAGTACCTTTTCTTGTTTTGTTTTATTCCCAAACAGCCTTAGTATTCTCGTTAATATTATTAAAATAAGCTCCTATGGAGGAAAAGAAGGAAATGAAGCGGTTAATAAAAATGTCTTCAGCAGTGTGCGATCGCACACAACACTGTGAGCCCACGGACATGCCCGGCTCCTCTCAGCCCTGAGCCAGCGACATGGTTTAACCTTTCACCTTCACAAAGCAGACGACCTCCGTGCTTTTTGTTAGCGTAGGTTTGTGTTCTGTGAACTTCTGCTGGCTCTGGGCCAAAAGTACACACATGATGAACGAACCGCAGTGGCCACCAAATTGTCAACCTAGTGTACAAGTCTCAGGGGTTGGTGTATGACCGATGGCATCTTCTAGCCCTGAACCTCGCTCCCTTCCTCGGGCGGGCAGCGGGCCCGGAGACAGATGCCCGGTGCTGCTCCAAGCACGCACGCGCTCAGTCGGGTTCCTTCTGGTCTTGCTTCCACGGGAAGCGGATACTTGGCACACCTGCGGAGGGAGCCCTCAGCTGTGGAAGTTGGGCACCGCGCTCTGTTTCTGGGAGAGCCGCAGGAGCTCCTCGCGGATCGCTTTGATGAGGGAGGCTGAGGAGTGGCCGGGCTGCAGGTCCTCGGTGGAGCTGGTGGGGTACCCCAGCCCAGGGTCCTGCAGTCCCCGGGGTGCGAGGTTCCCGGGCGGAGCCGAGGGCTCCCTGCCCGAAGTCCTTGGCACCTGCAACAGCGGTGAAGAAGAAGACTCTTGATGTCCACGCATGTGGGGCTGAAAGACACGGCAAAGGTTACTGCACTTCCTACCAGGGCACCATGCCCATCAATCACACTGACAATCACACAGGATGATCTCATCTCCATGGTCAAACTCACTGCTGAAAGCCTCAGTCTGTCTCCAGGAAAATCATGTACTTCCCCCCAAAAGCAGAGGGGAGTCACCATCTAAAACCATAAGCAAACACAAGCAAAGCCGAAAGGGCAGGGGAGCTGGAAACTGGTTTTCAAAACAAGACTCGGAGGCGTGGTTGTGCTCGAGTTCTGGCGGAGGGGCCCCGGGTACTCACGGCTTCTCTTCGTCCCGCTTCGTCCTCCCCGTAGGCAGGCCAGCCTGGCCCACTGTACTGGCCACCTCTACCCGGCGGGATTTCCACGGGCTGGGCCCCGATTCTGCTAGCAATCCCCACCTGCGTCAGGTGCTGGATCTGGGAGCCTGGAAGGAACGCCGTGTGGTCAGGGTTTGCAGGAGGGGGCGGTGGCTCAGACGCCACCAGCTCTGAGCACCCACCGCTCCTTCAAGGACAGGCGGGTACCGGTACTGCTCAGACACGGATGCAAAAGGAGCTGACACCTGGCTGCTTCTTGCCGGTGACTTTAACATTCACAGGGATCTGAACATATAATACACCTTCAACATAAAAGTCAGGGAATCGCATTCTTTGTAGGCTTTCTGTTTCTGGAGGGGAGAGGTTTCTTCGTGCCAGTACTGGGGCTTGAACTGACAGCCTCATACTCTCGCTTAGCTTGTTTTTTTTTGCTCAAGGTTAGAGCTCTACCACTGGAGCCACAGCTCCACTTCTACCCTTTTTTTTGGTGGGGGTTAATTGGAGATAAGAGAACCATAGACATCACACCTTGATCCTCAGATCTCAGCTTCCTGAGTATCTACAGGAGTAAGCCACCAGAAACTTGGGATGTTCCA
This sequence comes from Perognathus longimembris pacificus, assembly GCF_023159225.1. Classification (NCBI taxonomy): domain Eukaryota; kingdom Metazoa; phylum Chordata; class Mammalia; order Rodentia; family Heteromyidae; genus Perognathus; species Perognathus longimembris. The sequence goes on from NC_063162.1 coordinate 142,635,796, forward strand.
GGAAGGCGTGAGGGTGTACTTTCAATCAAGATGGCTGCTTCAGGACACCAGCCTTGAGGTGTCGGCCACTACCCATCCTCCTCCCCTGTGGCCTTGCCTACCCCTCAGAGAAGAAGCCCCACCCAGTGGCCGAGGCCACTGAACATCAGGACGTGGGTGCTGGGCAAAGCCTAAACTGGCCTTTTCTGGTTCAGCCCCAAAGCAAGTGTCCTGCAGCGCAGACTGCGATCGCAATGGCCACACGTACCTGTGGTGCCCCCCACAGGCCGCGGCCGGGCCACGGAGGGCAGGTCTTCAGAGTACATCCCTCGGGCAGGGAACGGAGCTTCGGCTGCCGCCTGAGGCTGCGGGGGCTCGGAGGCCACCAGCTCTGAAGACGGCAGCAACCCAGGGCCAAAATTCGGTCTGAAGGCAAAGCACATACACACACCCATCAGGACCCCTTCCCCGGCGGGCACTGGGGCGCCATCCTTGAGCTTTGCTTTGCTCAAGGCTAGCACTCTATCACTTGAACCACAGCTCCACTCTGGCTTTTTGGTGCTTAATTGGAGATAAGAATGTCCTGGGCTTTCCTGCTCGGGCTGCCTTCAGACAGCATCCTCAGATCTCAGCCTCTGGAGAGGTTAGGGTGATAAGCCGGAGCCACCAGTACCAGTTTATCTTTGTTTTACCTCCTCTTCTGGTTAGATCAAGAGAATATACAAGTCGGAGTTTTGCATGTGTTCATATTAGTTAAGGGATAGGAGTTGACTCGGTTAACAAGAACAGCCTCTGTGAGAAAGTCACGGTACATTTTGTTCTGAAAGTCTTACCTTGGCAGCGGGCCGGACGGGGGAGTCATCCCGTACTCTTCATATCTCTGGAAGAAATTCAAAAGAGCAAGAGGATTGAAATTCAATACCCAACTTCTCATCTCGCCTCTGGTATAACTAAACACACACACACACACACATACATGCATACAAACATACCTACACGTATACATACATCCATACATGCATACATAGAATTGGGGACCTTGATCCTCCTGTCTATGCTCCCTACATAGCTGGGTTGACAGGTGTGCTCCCCTACACTCAGTTTTTGTTGGTCCACATGGAAGCTCTCAAACCATGATCCACCACCATTCCTAGCTGCTGGGATTATACAAGTGAGCAGCCACACCTGGCCTGGATCTTCGTTTTATAATCTTATAAGGTTCTTCAAAGTGCAGGCTCTCCTCTACGCCATCGTACTGCTCTTGGGTCCCCAGTCAGACTTTTCCCATTGGACAAATCCTACTCTGCTGTGTACAGGGGTAGGAGAGCAGAGGTTTAGGAGGCAGGCTGGCCTCGTCATTTTCCCCAGGCCTATTACCTGATGCCAAGCAAGATAGGAGGGTCTGTGACTCCCAGAATCCTGAAGGGATTATTATATATAAAACGGTGATCAGGGCTGGGAATATGGCCTAGTGATAGAGAGCTTGCCTCGTATACATGAAGCCCTGGGTTCGATTCCTCAGCACCACATATATAGAAAAGGCCAGAAGTGGTGCTGTGGCTCAAGAGGTAGAGTGCTAGCCTTGAGCAAAAAGAAGCCAGGGACAGTGCTCAGGCCCTGAGTTCAAGCCCCAGGACTGGCAAAAAAAAAACAAAAAAAAACACCAAAAACCAAAACTGTGATCAGATTACTGCTTCTCGCCACCCTCTCTGCTGCCAGCCTCTTGGCAGATGGAGGGAGTTCAGAACCTTAGAGAGCCACCAAATGAGGTGCAATAAATCAAAAAGGATTAGAGAAGAAAGGAGGGGCAGAAGGAAATGCAGCTTCAATTCCTCTTCCAAATGACTAAAGGTAAATCTGAGACTGGATAATAAAGACTGATATTCATTGTGTCCCTGGGTTTTCTGACAAACCTTGGAGTTTTAAAACACTCATATGTAAAGTGTCTCAGTTTGCTTTTTGTTGTTCTTTTTAAATCAAAGCTTACTTTACCAGTGGGGACTTCAGGAGGTTTAAGTGAAAAACCAAGAAAGACAGTGGGAAATGGTTGTTGACATTTGATCTGTTTGATTATTTAGGGTAAAGCAGTTCAACTTACTACAGTGAAAAAGAGGCTGTCCTATTTTAAGAGATGGCATATTTAGAAGAAAAAAAAATCACTGGCAATTTCTGTGATCCTCTCATTTTATTTATTTTTAATTTTTTTATTTTTTGGCCAGTCTTGAGGCTTGGGACTCAGGGCCTAAGCACTGTCCCTGGCTTCTTTATGCTCAAGGCTAGCACTCTTACCTCTTGAGCCACTATGCCACTTCTGGCTTTTCCTGTTTATGTGGTGCTGAGGAATCGAACCCAGGGCTTCATGCATGCCAGGCAAGCACTCTACCACTAAGCCACATTCCCAGCCGATCCTCTCATTTTAAATGAAGCATATAGCTAGAAAAGTTTGGGGCACAAAATTGATACTGAAAGATTCTACCAGCCATGTAAAAAAAAAATCCCACCCAAGTGTATCTTTCTTTCTTTCTTCTTTTTTTTTTTGGCCAGTCCTGGGGCTTGGACTCAGGGCCTGAGCACTGTCCCTGGCTTCTTTTTGCTCAAGGCTAGCACTCTGCCACTTGAGCCACAGCGCCACTTCTGGCCATTTTCTGTATATGTGGTGCTGGGGAGCTGAACCCAGGGCTTCATGTATACTAGGCAAGCACTCTTTCCACTAGAGCATAACCCCAGCCCGGTATCTTTCTCATTCTACATGAAACACAAGTCAAAATGGCGGTGGAGTATGGGCACAGGGGTGAGGTAGAGAAGCCAGCTCAGCTGCTCATGCCTGATGGGGAGGTCGCCACTCCAGAGTCCTGACAATGCACACTCTGCACCTCTGTGCTGATAAAATGGAGCAGAAGGTCACAAGACGCAGTGTGAAAAGCCCATGTGGCCACAGAAGGCACCTTGAGATCCACATTCTTGTGGTTTTGACTACAGTCAGAGGCAGCAAATAAAGGGTGACCGGGTTCTCTTGGAAACCAGCAGTAACTTTACCAGCAAATTTGTCAACGTGCTGAAATTCATGGGCACAGGTAGCAGGCCTGGAGTGGCACAGCCCATGATTCTGGTTTTCCACTAGATTACACTGTTCTCTAAATACATCAAAGGTCCATGATGAAGAAAACACACCACTATAATTTCATGATTGTCTACCCCAACAAGGACTTCTTTGGGAAGAAATTATCCCTGGGATCCTAATCTTGTTTCTCTCATTCTGCACAGTAGGCATTTCAAGATCATTCCTGTAATACTAGCTAGCTACTTAGGAACCTGAGATTTAGAGGATGGAGGCTTGAAGCCAGACCAGGCAAAAACAAACAAACAACCCTCTGAGCCCTGGGCAAAACAGCTAAGAGTGTGAGGACCTAAGTTCAGCCCCAGTACCAGCAGTAAAACAAATCGGCATTTTATATGAAGAATTCTTGTTTAGCATGAACAAGGCTCAAACCCTTGCATCAGGAAAAAGTAACGAACACACGCTTTACCCTCGAAGTTCCCCGGTGCTCCAGCAGAAGCCTCCATTTCTTGCCCTGTCTACCCTCCCCTGCGCCCTCCTGGAACAACCACTGAACTGTTTCCTGTTGCTCTAGATTTCTCCACATTTTCTAGAATTGTCCACTGATAACAATCACACAGCATGCACTTTTATTTTGGTTTCTCCCACTCCATATCAGTGAGATCCAGTTGTGTCTGTACGTAGCAGCAACACCTCATTCACTCTGACGACCCTGCAGTACACAGTTATGGAGCGCTACCACATGAGTGTACCCAGATTCTTGCCCCTGAGTATTTACTCTGTTCCCAGTCGATTACAAAGAAAGTTTCTGTGGGGGGTAAAGGCTTTGTATGGGAAAATGCTTTCCATTTTCCTGGGTAAATTCTCCTAGTGCCTGGGTTTGATGTGGGAGAACCAAAGTTCCTTTTCCTTCCTAGACTTGCAAGTCAGTGTCCTCTCTGCCCATCCCACCCGGGTCTGAACCCCCCCCCTCCCCCCAGACATTCTGGGACAACGGTAGGGCTCAATGCACTCCTCTGTAATCCATTCCTTCATTGCCTGATGTTCAGAGTCATGAAAAACTCATACATTCTACTCAGATTTTCAACTGTTCCAAGAAAGAAGGTAGATCCAGTCCCTGTTCTTCCATTTGGCCTGAGGAGAAAGTATGGTCCATGTGCTTCTGTTTCTGGGCCTCTACCATACTTCCCAACATTGGATTTTTTTTTTTTTGTCGGTTGTATGATTTGAACTCAGGGCCTAGGAGCTGTCCCCGAGCTCTTCTGCTAAGGTTAGCACTCTACCATTTTGTGCCACCGCGCCACTTCCGGTTTTCCGGTGGTTAATGGGAGCTAGAGTCTCATGGGCTTTTCTGTCAGGGCTGGCTTTGAACCTTGATCCTCAGATCTCAGCCTCCTGCATAGCTAGGATTACAGGCATGAGTCGCTGGCGCCTGGCACTCTTCTTCTTTAACCGATGACTACCCTCTAGACCACTACACGGATGTCATTTCCTTCAGAAAATCCTTTTCCAAGACCCCTGGAGACCCAGGCCAGTGCTCTTCCATGTGAATTCCCCAGAGCAGCGCCAACCATGCGCTGGAAAAGCTGTCTGGCTGCTCCCACGTCCTCCACCGGAGGAAGAGACTCATGCTGTACCTGGATGTACGAGGCGGGCAACAGGGACCCATGGCATACCCGGAGGAATGAGCAGCACAGGAGCCAGTGCTGTACCCGGATGTCAAATCCGGGTGTCAGAGAAGAACAAACCCTTGTGCTGCAGCCGCTCATCCCCAATGTAGCGCACGCAGCATGTGCTTTACAAGTGTTTGTGAATAAACGAACGAGGAGTGCTTAAGACAACCAGAGAACATGGATCTGCATCCACACCGATCCCCAAGTCTCGTGCTAGAACGCTTCCAGAAAGATGAATAGAACAGCTATTTTTTTTAACATCAAAAACGATGCAAAGTGCTGGGGATATGGCCTAGTGGCAAGAGTGCCTGCCTCATATACATGAGGCCCTGGGTTCGATTCCCCAGCACCACATATACAGAAAACGGCCAGAAGTGGCGCTGTGGCTCAAGTGGCAGAGTGCTAGCCTTGAGCAAAAAGAAGCCAGGGACAGTGCTCAGGCCCTGAGTCCAAGCCCCAGGACTGGAAAAAAAAAAATGATGCAAAGTTATGAAATGGCCATCCCCTCTGTACACATCACCTTGATAATAGCCACTTTTAAAATGCTGAATTTTTTTTTTTTAATTAGACTTTCCGCGGGTTGTTCCCCTTACCCGGCAGCCATTACCCATGCCACAGCCAGGTGCCTCTCCTGCATTGAGGGAAAGAAGCTGGAACTTGGCCTGCTTTGAAAACCAATTTCAGAAATTAAAAAAATTTCCTTTTTTCAGCCTAGTGCTGGTAGCTCATGCCTGAAGTTCTAGCTACTTAGTAGGCTGAAATCGAAGAATTATGATTCAAAGGCAGCTTATGCAGGAAAGTGCCTGAGACTCTTATCTCCAACGAAGCATCAAAAAGCCAGAGGTGGAGCTTCAGTGGCGCAAGTGGTAGACCGCTAGCCTCGAGCAAAAGAGACCTGGGAGAATGTGAAGTCTCAACTTCAAGCCCCAGGATGATACAAAACAAAATAATAATATTTTTTCTCGGTGATGGTACTGTCCTTCCTCATATTTTCAAAATAGTAAGGGAAATTATCACCAGATTGTTCAATACACAAGAGTGACTTTATCTAAACATAGGAAACTGGATTTCCAAAAAGGGCCAACAAGTGACAACTGGCCATTCTTGTAAGGCTATAGGCCCAGCGGGCGAATCCGACAGGCTGGCGTTGGGCATAGAAGCGCCCCCCACCCCAGGGGTGAAGTAGTAGCAGTTGAACAGCTGCTGTTGTACAAAGCTGCGGGGCTGCTGGTGAGCACCGGGTCCAGGGACAACCATCAACCATCTTGGTGACTGCACAACCACCCAGGCATTCCTCTGACGGGCTGTGCCCCAAGGGCTTTCAAGCAGATGGTCATCTTCCTTCTACTAAAAAGCAAAAGGCTAACCACACTGAAGGCCCGTGTGGAGATGAGCCATGCCGCCGGCACCAGTTTCAGGGGTCTCAACCCATCATGGGGAGAGGGCAGCGGCTCACAGACAGAAGGGAGCACCGTAGAGCCCTTAAAGATACTTTGTGCTGGTTTGTGTTTTTTTCCCTCAAGGCTGGTGGTTTACCACTTGAGACACATTTCCACATCTGGCTCTTTGCTGGCTAATTGGAAATTAGAGTCTCTCGAATTTGTAGGCCCCGGCTGTCTTTGAACTGTGATCCTCAGATCTTTGTCTTCCCAGTAGCTAGGATTATAGGGATGAGCTGCCAGCATATGGTTGGAAATTCTTTTTTTTTTTTTTTTTTGGCCAGTCGTGGGCCTTGGACTCAGGGCCTGAGCACTGTCCCTGGCTTCTTCCCGCTCAAGGCTAGCACTCTGCCACTTCTTGAGCCACAGCGCCGCTTCTGGCCGTTTTCTGTATATGTGGTGCTGGGGAATCGAACCTAGGGCCTCGTGTATCCGAGGCAGGCACTCTTGCCACTAGGCTATATCCCCAGCCCCTGGAAATTCTTTTAATATGTTTATTGTCCACCCACGTTCACCTTAACAAGGATAACAAAAAAATCAGGAGAACTCAGTATAAACACTCGCCAGCTAATAAATTTAAATTGTGACCTATTAACTTCTCTCTACAGTTAACAGGCCACTTACCTTTTAACCCAATCATTTCATTTGACACTAACAGAAAACACTCTAAGTGGAACTTCCTTCCATTCAACTTGTTCTGTGTGTTAGGGGAGAATTTGACAGGACCGTGAGGCTAGATGAAATCCTGAAATGGCAGCTGGAGATGGGAAGCTGGCACTTGCAGTTGTCATTGCCGGCTAGGAGATTAGCTGCTGTGTCTCCCTGAACGTCAAGCAGCAGTCTGGGCACCAGTGACCATACAGAAGGTTAAAAAACTTGGGCATTTTTTTCCCCAGTCCTGGGGCTTGAACTCAAGGCCTGAGCACTGTCCCTGAGCTTCTTTGGTTCAAGGCTAGTACTCTACCACTTGAGCCACAGTGCCACTTCCGGCTTTTTCTGTGTATGTGGTGCTGAGGAATCGAACCCAGGGCTTTGTGCATGTTAGGCAAACACTCTACCACTAAGCCACATTCCCAGCATTTTCTAAACTGTGAGTCTATGTTGTGACAATTAAACCAACTCTATAACATCATGGTGAACCTAGAAGTGGTGTTCCCTGAAACCCTCTGCATTCCCAACAGAAGATGAGAGTGATGGAAACTTCCAGCATGAACAATGAACTTAGAGGAATAGGATAAAAACCCTACGGCCTACCATCCAAGAGTGAATTCTTTTTTTTTTTTTTTTTTTTTTTTTGCTAGTAGCAGGGTTTGAACTCAGAGCACTGTCTTTGCTCATGGCTGATGCTTTTACTCTGGAGCTGTGATTCCCAACTCTGGTTTTTGCTGCTTATTTTGGAGATGGCGTTTCCTGGACTTTTCTGCCCAGCCTGGCTTTGAACCAAGATCCTCTAAACCTCAGCTTCCCAAATAGCTAGGATAAGAGGTTGTGAGCCAGCGGGCTTCATCTCGACTTTTTAAACTTTCATTACGTGTAACCAGAGTCTGCACAGACATAGTCAAACAGCAAAACTCCCACATCTTGTCCGGGAGAGAATCCTAGAAGGCCGGTACTTACACTGCAGGGGCTGTTGGCTGTCTGCGCTGGGCTGTAGAAGGACGCCCACTGGGCAGCGCGCCTTTCTTCCCGGGACGGGGTATTGCTGACGGGCAGGCCAGCCGGGGCGCCTGGGCCGGGGCCTGCAGCACGGGCGGGCTGGCTGCTGGGGGCCACGAGGGCGAAGGCGTCGTCCAGGAGGGAGTGCATGGTCTGGCGGGCCTCCTCGATGGACGGCTGCGGCGGGATGTACTGCGAGGCGGGGAAGGGCAGCCCGGGATACCTGCCCAGCTCAGTGGACGACGGCGTCTGCACCTCAGCGGGGAGGTCGGGATCGGACTGCAGAGGCCAGAGGGCAAAGGGGAGAATCAGGCAGAGCGGCGGGGAGACTCAGGCCAAAATGGAACTTAATAGTGTGTGTGTGTGTGTGTGTGTGGTGTGTGTTGCCAGTCCTGGGGCTTGAACTCAGGGCCTGAGCACTGTCCCTGGCTTCTTTTTGCTCAAGGCTAGTACTCTACCACATGAGCCACAGCTCCACTTGGGGCTTTTTGCTGGTTAACTGGAGATAAGGAGTCGCACGGACTTTGCTGCCTGGGCTGGCTATGAACTCCAATTGTTTTGACACTTAGGAAAGACTTAGGATACAAATTTAACTGATGAGATCAGGAATTTTGTTGTAATGACCCCACACTGACTAACACTGCCTCCTTTTTGTGTCTGTCATGGTTTTATGAGAGCTCTAAGTGTGACAAGGGGTTCTGGGGGGACCTCCGCTGTGTATGCAGAAGGGTGGCCTCCTTCTCCCCAGAATGCTTGGCTCATCAGTGGCCAGGCCGGCTCCGCTGGCTCGGAGCCTCCTGTAGGAAGACACCCCCACGTCTGTGTGTGTTAGTGAGTTCACTACACAGAAACTGTCTATTCCCTAGACACAGCCTTCGCTGTCATGTCACGGGCAGCTATCTGGAAACTGCTTCCCATGGACCAAGATGCGTGTATCCGTGGAAGATGAAGGATTTATCACACCAGCACAAAAGGCAGCCGCCACTGAATTCCAGGTAGACGAAACCACAATGCAAACTGGCCAGATCTGCTTTGCTTAGCCTATGCCTCTTTTAAGAAAAAAGAAAAAAAATGAGCTATTCTTTCAAAAAATCTGACATCATAAATCAGGCACCAGTGAGTGGCTCATGCCTGTAATCCTAACTATTCAGGAGGCTGACATCTGAGGATCACGGTTCAAAGCCAGCCTGGGCAGGAAGTCCATGATGAGACTCTTATCTCCAATTAGCCACCAGAAAACCGGAAGTGGTGCTATGGCTCAAGTGGCAGAACGCTAGCCTTGAACTGAAGAGCTCAGGGACAAGCGCCCAGGCCCAGAGTTCAAGCCCCACGATTGACAAAAAAAAAAAAAAAAAAGAAAAGAAAAAAAGAATAAGAAACTATTAGAGGGACTGGGAATGTGGCCTAGTGGTAGAGTGCTTGCCTAGCATACAGGAAGCCCTGGGTTCAATTCCTCAGCACTACCTATACAGAAAAGGCCAGAAGTGGTGCTGTGGCTCAAGTGGCAGAGTGCTAGCCTTGAGCAAAGAGAAGCCAGGACAGTGCTCAGGCCCTGAGTTCAAGCCCCAGGACTGGAAAAAAAAAAACTATTAGAAATCAAAGGTTATGCTCATTTCTGAGCCTATTTCGTGATGTTTGGTGGACTATATTAAGGAGGTGTTTTAGTTTGTCTAGATCAACCTCCATTTATGCCTACTGCCCCAATTTAATAGTTCTCAGTGTTTTCTAGTCTGGCCTCAGACTCTTGAGCTCCAGCAAGCCTTCTATCCCAGCCTCCCACGCAGCAAGAACTATGAGGAAGCACCACACCTGCTTCTGCAAACGAAGAGAGCTTTGACAGGAAATAGTTTTGGTCCTGCAAGTCTTACAAACCCTCAACTCTGCAAAAGCAGCAAAGACAAAGATGCCCCGCACAGACGTGACTGTCTTGCAAAAGCTTCCCTGTGTTTACCCAAACAGATAATTGGCTGCAGCCAGAGGGCCCCGTCTGCCAGGCCTGAGCGAGAACACTAACTCCACTGAGGAGGCCGAGGAAACGTGTCTGGCAGAGAACAAGGGCTCCCAAGGACAAGGGCACTGGAAGGAAAAGGAGAAACTTCAGAATGATGCAAAACCCAGTAGCACACGCAAGCTCCCTAAGAAACAATGAGTTCAGAGAAAGGCATTGCTGTTGAAAAACACGTGGTTCAGAGGTTTTTAGGGAGAAAAAGCAGAAAATAAACACTTTTGACAGCTAACCAGAAGGTAGGCCTTTTGTAAGGTTAGAGCAGGTGAGCAGATCGGATGTGGAAACTCCTTGTGCCATTCTCTTCTCGGCTCAGCTTTTTTTTTCCCCCCCCTTGGTACTCAATTCCCTTCCACATTTGCTGAATATGAAATAGTAAAGATGCAGGGGAGGAGGAAAGGAGGGGGAGAGAAGTGGGAAAGGTAAGGGAGGGGAAGGAAGAGGGAGAGATAAAGATTTTCCTTATAGCAAAGGAATCTTTGAAAACGAAGTTATAGAGAGAAACAGCCCCCCGATGGTCTCCAGGGAAAAGGTTCTTTCCAAATTCTATATTTTCTGGAAAGGAAATCCAAGCCAGGTGCAGTGGTACATGCCTTTAGTCCCATCTACTCAGGAAGCTGAGACAGGAAGATTGGATCAGCCTGGGCAATACAACAAAACTATACCCCCTCCCCCCCAGAAAACCAAGTGAAGAAGGAGCATCGGGACCACCAAGAAGACAGGGGGTGGTCGATGAGGTCAAGGATGGACAGCAGGAGAAGGTAGGTCATTCCCCACTGGCCACTCAACAGCAAAGGCCATGGGTGGAAATTCCAGGAATGAAGGCGCTCCTGTGGGAGTCTGAGAGGAGGAGCCCAGACTGGTTATGGAACCAGATGAGGAAGGAATGTTCCAGATGCTTCTATTAAATAGAGGAGGGCCCCTGCTGCAGACAGACAAAAGCACTAGGTGACCAAATCTTGGGGACCTAAGGAACTGTCCAGATAGCCATCGCAGCTCACGGGCGCCACCTACTGTGGGAAGTGCAGCCAGCAGAGGAAGTGATGAGGGGCTGGACAGGGTGGAGGCATCTCATTCAGACTTTCTAAGGCCAGGGTCCTACGGTCTTCTCCAGTGAGATACAAAGGTCACAGTCAAACCCTGTTTTTCGTGTGTGTGTGTGTGTGTGTGTGTGTGTGTGTGTGTGTTTACTGGGGCTGGAACTCAGGGCCTTGAGCTCTTGATTAGCTTTCTTGCTCAAGGATGGTACTCTACCACTTGAGCCACAGCTCCATTCCTGTCTTTTTTGCTGCTTATTTGGGGATAAGAATCTCTTGGATTTATCTGCCCAGGCTGGCTTGAACCCTCATCCTCAAAACTCAGCCTCCTGACTTCATTTGGGATTACAGGTGTGAGTATAGCCTGCTAGATGAACTTCCTTAAATTCAAAACACCCCAAATCTGACGCTCTTCACACCCCAAACACTTTAGGCAAGGGATACTGAGCTGATACTGACAGTGGTCAGCCTTCTTCTGGTCAAGGGGGCCAGGGGGGAGAAAACCCTAACAGCTCATTCATCTGACCAGTGGGGAGAAATAAATCTCTCTCTCTCTCTCTCTCTCTCTCTCTCTTTCTCTCTCTCTCTCTCTCTGTCTCTCTCTCTCTCTGTCTCTCCTCCTCCCTTCTCTCCCTCCCCCCATATTCAATAAAATTCATGAAGATGACACTTGACAGTCCGAAGAGCCAGGTACAGGTAGCTCACGCCTGTCATTTCTAGCTACTCGGGACACTGAGATGAAAGTTTGAAGCCAGCCTGGATAGAAAAGCCCACAGGACTCTTTTATCTCCAGTGAAGCACCAAAAAAAGCCAGCTGTGGCTCAAGTAGCAGAGCAACCAGCCTTGAGCAAACAAAGAAAAGCCAAGGGAGAGTGCAAAGGCCTTGACTTCATGCCCCAGGACCAGCTCAATTCATCAATCAATTAATTAATAATAAAGCTTCGAGGGCAGGGCTCGCATGCAGGAAGGAAATATGGGAACAGCCTGGCTAGCAGGATCCGCGCCCCGCCCCCGAGACCACGCCCCTCGGCCACCGCCCCGCCCCTCCCGTCCTCGGCCCCGCCCCCTCCCGCGCATGCGCACCGGGCAGCCCAGGTAGGCCGAGTTGTGCACGCCGGGCGGCCGGCGGTAGGTGCCGTCGCTGTCGGTGGTGATGAGCCGGTCCTTCTCCGCGTCCGCCGGGCACCCGTTCACCTGGTGTTTCCGGCGCGGCTTGGGCGAACGCTTTATCCGCGAGCTGCCAGGCAATGTGGGAAACGGTCTTCAGGAAAGAAGCCTCCCCGCCTCCCGGGGACCCCGGGGTGCCGCGGCCCGGCCCGGCCCACCTCACCTCTTCCGGGGCTCGATGAACACGGACGGCACGCTGGCCGTGGGGTCCAGGATCTTGTCGATCTGCATCTGCGCCCGGCGGTACACGCGGTGGCGCTCCTTGGTGTCCCCCGAGGACAGGTCGTCCACCACCGGGAACTCGTAGTGGCCGCGCCTCTTGGCGCGCAGCCGGATCTTGTTGCGGTGATGCTCGATCTCGGACTTGTGCCGCAGCGCCGTCTGGATCTGGGGGATATGGGGGGCGGATGGGGGGGGGGGGGCGAAGACAGGGTACGCTTGGAGGTTTCTAGAACCTTCCTGGGCCAAGCCTTCGATGGATCGCTCCCTCTCCCCCACACCCGGGGCGGGAGTGCCAGGGCAGGGGCGGCCCGCGCCCAGGCGCAGGCAAGGCAGAAGGCCCGGTTCTCTGAGAGGCAGGTGCAACCTGTGCAAGGAAGGCATCTGCATCCAAGCAGATGGGGGGGGGGGGGGAGACAGCGTCCCAGAGTCTGTCTGCACCCCTTCCCTCCCCACCCCGGAGAGGTGGAGACCCGTGCTGGCCACGCAGGGTGGTCCTGAAGCCCAGGGCTGAAGCGGTGTCAGAGCAGGGCTTTCGGAGGCGTTGCCAGGTGGGCTCCTTGAACCCCACTGAACGGAGTCAACCGGGCTTGACCAGCGTCTGGCCTTGTTTGTTTTTATTTTTTTTTAATTGTTATAAAGGTGATGTACAGAGGGGTTGCAGTTACGATTCAGGTAAAGAGTGTGTTTCTTTTGGGACAGGGTCACACCTTCTCTCCCTCTCTCCGAGTTTTTCCTTCCCATCCCCACCCCCAAGCTGTATAGTTCATTTTCCATGTAGTGTCTAGTGAGCACCACGGCTGCACTTGTTGATCCTTTGTCCCTCCATTTCTCTGCCTCCCTTTACCCTCCCAAAGACAGATAAATGAACAAACAAGAGTGTAAGGTCCCCCCCCCCGGGGCTCCATGCAGATGCCCCCCACCTGTTTAAGTCTGCACCCAGTACCTGAGTTACCTAGGTAACTGGCACACCTGGAGGCAGTTACCTCCTCCTTCTCTGAGGTGACATCCAATCCACCTGGCCATACCTCCCACCATTTCCTATATAATCCGGCTCAACACAGTCCCCACTCTTATTCCCTTTCTCCCCTTTTCTCTGTTACTCTTGCTCTTTTTCTCTTTTTCCCTTCTTCCTTTCCCTCTGTCTCCCCACACCTCCATCTTGTGTAGGCTGGCAGTTTGCTTTCCCCCCAATAAATTCCTTTCTGCCTGAACCATGCGGTGGGTTTCTTTTCTGGCAAACCTTACAAAGAGAAAAAACAAAAATAACAAAAAAAAAATAACCTCTTGTTTCCATTTCTTGGCAGTATCTGATCTTAAAAAATAAGAATGAAGGGCTGGGGATATAGCCTAGTGGCAAGAGTGCCTGCCTCGGATACACGAGGCCCTAGGTTCGATTCCCCAGCACCACATATACAGAAAATGGCCAGAAGCGGCGCTGTGGCTCAAGTGGCAGAGTGCTAGCCTTGAGCGGGAAGAAGCCAGGGACAGTGCTCAGGCCCTGAGTCCAAGGCCCAGGACTGGCCAAAAAAAAAATAAAAATAAGAATGAAGATAATTTTTGTCTGTTTTGATGCCAGTATTGGAGCACTTGAACTCAGGCCTTACATTCTTTTTTTTCCTTTTTCTTGCCAGTCCTGGGCCTGAGCACTGTCCCTGGCTTTTTTTTTTTTTTTTTTTTTGCTTTTTTTTGCTCAAGGCTAGCACTCTACCACTTGAGCCACAGCGCCACTTCCAGCTTTTTCTACTTATGTGGTAATGAGGAATGGAACCCAGGACTTCACGCATGCTAGGCAAGCACTCTACCGCTAAGCCACATTCCCAGCCCCAGGCCTTACATTCTTGCTTGGCTTTTTTTGCTCAGGGTTGGTACTCCACCACTTGACCCATGCCTCCACTTGCAATTTTTGCTGGTTAACTGGAGATAACAGTCTCACAGACTTTCCTGTCCCAACTGCTTCGAACTGTGATCCTCAGAGCTGAGCCTCCCGAATAGCTAGGATTACAGGAGTGTTCTACTGACTCTAAGCTAAGAATGTTTCAAACAAAGCATACTTACTATGCCTTTAGTAACCATCTGACAGTGTGCTGTTTGCTCACTTTTTTTTTTTCAAGCCCCAGTCCTGGGGCTTGAACTCAGGGCCTGAGCACTGTCCCTGGCTTCTTTGTGCTCAAGGCTAGCACTCTGCCACTTGAGCCACAGCACCACTTCTGGCCATTTTCTGTATATGTGGTGCTGAGGAATCGAACCCAGGGCCTCATGTATATGAGGCAATCACTCTTGCCACTAGGCCATATTCCCAGCCCTGTTTGCTCACTTTTAAGTACTGACTAAACCAAAATGTGAAGCTTTTGTTACAATAATATTATTGTTGTTAATGTTTGGTGTTTTGGGTTTGTATTTTTTTTTATTTATCTGTTCTGGGGCCTAGGTGCTGTCCCTTAGCTTTTTCACCCAAAGCTGGCACTCTACCACTTTAGCCACACCTCCACTTCCAGCTCTCTGCTGGTTAATTGGAGATAAGAGTCTCTGAGATTTGTCTGCATGGGCTGGCTTTGAACCCTGATCCTCAGATCTCAACCTCCTGAGTAGCTAGGATGACAAGCACGAGCCACCAGCTTGCCCGGGCTTGCTAAGGCGTATCTGAATCGGAACACATACCTCCTTGTTGATCTTGTTGGTCTCGGCCACACGGCTGGCCAGCACGGGGTTCTGGGCCGGGGGCACGGGGATGGGCTGCATGGCGATCAGCTGCACCTTACTGGGGACCCGCCGGCTGGCCTCGGACGAGCGTGAGAGCCTGTCCACGTGCTCAAAGATGGACGCCGAGGAGTGCTGCTCCGTCCCCGAACTGGGAAGCGGGGGTGCTGGAAAGGAGAGAAAAACAAGGGACAAGGTCACTTAAGAGAAACAGCACGGCTGACCCTCAATGGTCTACATTAAACAGTGCCTCTTCCAGCATCATTAAAAATGACAGACACAGCTGGGCTCCAGCTGCGCACACCTGTCATCCTAGCTACTCAGGGAGGCTGAGATCTGAGGATCAGGGTTCAAAGCCAGCCTAGGCAGGAAAGTGGTGAGACTCTTATCTCCAGGTAACCACCAGAAAACCAGAAGTGGCGCTGTGGCTCAAAGCGGTAGAGCGCTAGCCTTGAGCTGAAGGGTAGTGCAAACTCCATGACCACCATCACCACCCCCGCCAACAACAACAACGAAAAAGACTAACGGGCTGAGAATGTGGCCTAGTGGTAGAGTGCATGCGCAGGATGCATGAAGCCCTGCGTTCCATTCCTCAGCACCACATACACAGAAAATGCCGGAAGTGGCGCTGTGGCTCAAGTGGTAGAGTGCTAGCCTTGAGCAAAATACACCCAGGGACAGTGCCTACCGATGCCTTTGGTTTAAGCCTCAGGACTGGAAAAACACACAAAAACCCCACATCCTCAGGTTTCCCTTATTACTGAAACACAATCCTACGATATAAATAAAGCTCCGGTCAATACAATAGCTGAATGGACACATTTACGTAATAGGACCTATTAAACTAAAACCAAACTACCCTGGCATCCGTCCAGAAATGGCTCCCTAGGTGAGGCAGGCCTGAGGGTGTGGCTTCATTCAGGGCTCAAGTCTCTCAGCGATGCTCCTTAGAATGGGGACAAAGCTCATCTGAGAGCTACGGATCTCCCAAGGCAAAGATGCTAAAGCCAATCATGGGATGGCCCGGAGCCTACAGACGCGGAGGGCCAGGCGTAATGGCAAAGGGTGTGTGATGACCCCACAGCGGCGCTGTGACATCCTGAAATGATCCCCAAGAGACTCACTATCTCCAACAGGCAGTTTTTAGGACTGGAGTTTCCATTTAATTTCTCTTTGTCCTTCCGGGAAAAAAAAGAATATTATTTGGACCCTAAATGAGAATATGAAAGGAAGATGTGCCTCAGTGAACCCCTCATCTCTACCACAAACCCTAACTCTCGAAGCAGACACCAGTACAGAGTTCGACAGGGACTATCAATGCTGAGAAATTCAGCATGGGACAGCTCCATTTAGTAGATTGTTTTTTCTTTCGGTCAGTCATGGGGCTTGAACTCGGGCCTGGGTGCTGTCCCTGAGCTCTACTGCTCAAGGCTAGTGCTCAGCCACTTTGAACCACAGCTCCACTTCTGGTTTTCTGGTGGTTCATTGGAGATAAGAGTCTCACAGGCTTTCCTGCCTGGGCTGGCTTTGAACCACAATCCTCAGATCTCTCTGCCTCTTGAATCGCTAGAATTACAGGCATAAACCACTGGCCCCTGCCCATTTAGTTCTGTAGATTTTCTGTTTGTTTGGTTGTTAACTGTATTTTTTTCGCTGTCTTTTCTTTGTTAGTGTATAGGGGATCGAACCCAGGACGTTGCACTTGGGAGGCAAGCGCTTTGCCACTGAGCTACATCCCAGCCCTTTAGTAGATGTATTTGATCCTGAGGGTACAGTGACAGCCTGGCCTACGGCAATCTCATCTGACCAAACAAGGAGAGTCACAGACCGCTCTGCGGGGCTCGGTGGGCCTTGCCCTCCTGGGCCGCTGCGGGCGTCTTGTCCCCGACTTCCCTCTCACTGGACTCCTCGCTGACCGTCGAGTCGGCATCTGAGGGGGAGACTCTGCAGACACAGACAAAGCACAACCATGAGAGGAGCAAGAAGGAGGGGAAGGAAGAAGGTTACGCTCGTGTGCAAGTCGGGCTTCTGGGTAGAAATGGAGAGCGGGGATTGCAGGGGTGTGCCACCGCACCGAGCCACTGGTTAGTAACGACGGAGTCTCAAGAACTACTTCCCGCCTAGGCTGATGTTGTTGGTATATTCCGATCCTCCGGTCTCTGCCTCCCAAGTGCCTAGGATTACAGGCCTGGTGTCCTCCTGTGTCACGGCGGTAAACCCAGCACCTGGGTTCATCCGGCTAGGAAAACTAGCACCCCCATCTCTTCGGGTTCCCTGGCTTCCACAGAAATGCGGGATGCCAGCCATCCTATTACCCCAAGTGACACTGTCAGGCATCCTTCCGTAGTCGCTGAACCCCACAGCGCTCAAGTCCCTTGTATAAAGCGCTGCAGTATGAGTACACCACACCCATCTTTCTGTATAATTTGTTGTCATTTGGGGCCAATCTTGAGGCTTTAAATTCAGGGCCTGGCTGCTGTCCCTGAGCTTTTCTGCTCAACGTCGGTGCTCTACCACTTGCACCACAGTTCCACTTCCGGCTTTTTGGTGGTTAATTGGGAGATGAAGAGTCTCACGGACTTTCTTGCTCGGGGTTGGCTTTGAACCACAATTCCCAGGCCTCAGTGTCTCAAGTGGCCGGGATTATAGGCATGAGCCACCAGTGCCCAGATCTAGCTTATTTGTAATCCACAATATAATGTGAATGCTAGGTGTAGATGGTCTTATTGTTTTGAAAATTTTTTAAAAAATCCATATTTTTTACAGATGTAACTTCTTTTCCTGAGCATTTTTGATCCACAGCTGTTGGAATGGTATACACTACAAAGATCATCGACATGATGCAACTAAACATCTAGGATGATGCTCCAAGAAAGAGAAATAGAATACTTTGCAAAATAATACTAGCATATCAAATCATCCACACTGATTTAATTAAGCAAAGAGCATCTCTCCATATAATTGATTTTCTTTCATAAACATCATGCTTTAATATTAAGTTCTTAAAACCAGGCCAGACTCGTGGGGTAGGTTTTCTGATAAGACAGAAATGGTGACACTGTTTTAGGTGCCAGTGTGGCCACACGCTTTTTCCACTCTTCGTAGAAAATTCTGGAGTTCTGAGTCCTGGTGCTCAAAGGAAGCCGGATGAGCCCATGAGGCCTTTGGAGCCAACGCGTCATGGTGCCAGGAGCCAAAACAAACCTCCCCATACCTGACCCTGGGCTCCGTCCTTAACTCAGAGCCAGCCCTTCTCGAGGGGCTTCCTAGCAGCTCGGAAAATTAATAAGCGGTTCTACCGGTGCTCCAGTTGAATCTGAGGGGTGGGAAATGAGTTGGGAATGGGGAGCGGGCCGGGAGGAGGTGGCTGGAAGTCCCTTGCAGTGTGCTCCCAAAGGCGACAGCCAGGGGGCTGGGAGTGTGGCCTAGCGGGAGGGTGCTTGCCTAGCATGCTTCACGAAGCCCTGGGTTCCATTCCTCAGCACCTCATACGCAGAACAAGCTGGAAGCGGTGCTGTGGCTCAAGTGGTAGAGGAAGCCAGGGACAGTGCTCAGGCCCTGAAGTTAAGCCCCGGGATTGGCAAAGAAAAATAGAAGAAGAAAAGCAAAACAAAGGTGACAGCCAGGACAGAGGGGAAAAACAAGCAAAAGGGGACTGGACCAAGGTCACCTGCAGACAATGTAGTAACCACGTGTGTGCTCTACTACGCTGTCTACGTGAATTTGCACGCTAGGCAAAGTACGCATACTATGTTCCAAAGGAGCCATGCACACTCTGCAAACTATGCATCCCGTGCTTACATAAGATCCACACAATGGTGCTGGGGAATCGAACTTAGGGCTTCATGTATGGGAGGCAAGCTCTCTTGCCACTAGGCCATATCCCCAGCCCCCTGACTGCTCATCTTCTTAAGGCCTTGGGGGACGGGCTGCTCACTGAGACACTCCTGGGTCCCTCGGTGCCTCCGGCAAGTGTGGGTCCCCCAGGCTGTCCACCCAGGGCCGGTCCCAGGCCTTCTGCTAGTGGAACTGACCACCTTGCAAACAGAACCATCCACCGCGACGGAACAATCCAGAAAGCACAACCCTAACCTTCCCCTGTGGCGGGCGTTCTTGGCGGGGATCTTGGACTTGGGGCTGGGCACGTCTCCGTTTTCAGAGGGCGTGGCGTGCTCCTTCACGGGTCCGGGAAGCGGCGCCGGCTCGTGAATAATCAAGATGTCATCCTTATTATGCTGGCCCAGATGCTGCTTAGCAAAATCGAAGCCCTTCACGCTGGGGATCTGCAGCTGAAACACACACACAAAAGCACACGCGTGAACAAGGCGGTTCATAGGCTGTGAGCGCTGACCCAGAGCGTGACCTCTGACCCCAGACTGAAGTGGCAATGTCACCGACACAATTCCAGAGGCCTCTCGGGCCTGCCAGCCGGGTGTGCAGCTTAGACCCAGAAACTTAAGCCCCAGTACAAAGGTCAAAGCGCAAGACCATACCGCGCTACAAGAGCCATTCTAACAGTGACAGGGAGGGGCCCGCGGGCGTGAATACCTCTTTAGAGAGATAAGGGGGCTTGAGCCAGGCCAGGAAAAGACTACAGAGAAGGTTCTAGATGGTATCATATGAAGGATCAGTAAAGAGAAGAGATCATGTTAGCTGTATGAAAGGAGGCAGAAGAGAGAGAAGCCAGCCTGGACCCAGACAACTTCAAATGTCAGCTTCTACAGCTTGCCCTCTGGGAAATCAGAAAACTACCAATATCTCCAAGCAGGCAGAGCTCTAAAATCCAAGGAGACAGGAGGGAGGAGGGCCCTGCCGACGGCACACGCATGAAACCAGAAAGGCCGAACCCAAAGGCCTAACCAAGAAAATGGAAGGAAACGGACAGCTCTGGAAACCAGACAGAAAAAACTGCAAGCCACGGAGCTGGGGATATGGCCTACTGGCAAGAGTGCTTGCCTCCTATACATGAGGCCCTGGGTTCAATTCCCCAGCACCACATATACAGAAAATGGCCAGAGGTGGCGCTGTGGCTCAAGTGGCAGAGTGCTAGCCTTGAGCAAAAAGAAGCCAGGGACAGTGCTCAGGCCCTGAGTCCAAACCCCAGGACTGGCCAAAAAAAAAAAACCAACAACTGCAAGCCAAACAGAAAGCAGAGACAGAGGAGGAGCAAAGAACAGCAATGGCCAGCAATGTTTCTTTGTTTTTGTGCCACTACTGGGGCTTGAACTCAGGCCCTGGGCCCTGTCCCTTAGCTTTATTCACTGAAGGCTGGCACTCTACCACTTGCGCCACAGCTCCACTCCCCAGCTCTTTGCTTGTCCGTTGGAGATAAAAGTCTCAGGGACTTTCCTACCCACGCCGTTCAAGCCATGATCTGCACATCTCAGCCTCCTGAGTAGCGAGGGTCACAGGCTTGAGTCCCGGGCACCTGGGTGACCACCTGTAAGTTTTAGGCAGAGATCTGCAGTGGGGGGAGGAATGGAAGGAAAGGAAGTGAGTCACAAAGAAAGGATGCCAGCAGCAGATAAAACACAGGCTTCACTTTAAACATCTTAGTTGGAGAGGACAGAGCAGCTCTCAAAGGAAAACAGCTCAGTGTGGCTGGAGACAGGGCAATAGCTCAGGAGAGCTTCAGGCCCAGAGGCGACACAGACACTAAAACCAACATCAAAGAGCTGAAAGAAGCCCAAGCAAGGAAGAAAATAGGTGACTTCAAAGAAACAGTAGAAGTTCAGCCTGACACAAACCAAGCCAAATAAAGAATTTCCAAAAGGACCAGGCAACAAGGAATGGCAACACAAAGCTCAAAGAGAAAAGGGGGGGGGTCCTCAAACCAAGTCCATATTCACATAAGGGGTGGTGCAGAGGTCCTCCCTGGGGACACAGTCCAACCAGCACCTCACCCACACCTACACCCCGGGAGCTACACCTGCTCTAAGCTTCAGCCCTAAGCCTATGGTGAGACAGGAAGGATAAGCAAGAGCACTATTTTTTTTTTCTTTTTGGTGGTAATGGGGTTTGAACTCAGGGCCACGTGCTTGCTAAGCAGGTGCTCTACTGCTAAGCCACGCCTCCAGTCCTTTTTGGACGAGTTTGGTTTTTTTTGCCTGTCCTGGGCCTTAAACTCAGGGCCTGAGCACTGTCTCTGGCTTCTTTTTGCTCAAGGCTAGCACTCTGCCACTTGAGCCACAGCGCCCCTTCTGGCCGTTTTCCGTATATGTGGTGCTGGGGAATTGAACCTAGGGTATGAGGCAAGCACTCTTGCCACTAGGCCATATTCCCAGCCCGTACCAGTTATTTTGTTTTATTTTATTTTTGCCAGTCCTGGGGCTTGGCACTCAAGGCCTGAGCACTGTCCCTGAGCTCTTTTCTCCAAGGCTAGCACTCTACCACTTTGAGCCACAGCTCCACTTCTGGTTTTTTGAGTGGTTAACTGGAGATAAGAGTCTCACATGGACTTTTCTGCGGGCAGGGGACGGGGGGTGTTGGCTTCGAACCGTGATCCTCAGATCTCAGCCTCCTGAGAACCTAGGATTACTGGCATGAGCCACCGGTATCTGGCCTGGAGCTCCATTTTTTATGACACCACATTGATAACAGCACTCACATTTTGGGGAGCACTGACTGTCAGTTCCCTCCATCTAGCCTTCATGGTTTGGGGAATAAACTGCATGCAAAGATCCGTCCTGAGAAGACGCCTTATTAGCAGGAGTGACGTGTGCAATCAAAGCCTGCTAGCAGCCTGGCTCCAGCCACACCTACATATGATCATTCAGATACCAGGAGTGATCTTAAATAATTCACTGTATAAAGAAGCAAATGGTGTCGTCATACTTGTTTCCCTTCCTACACAAAAAAAACGACATCAGTGGCTTAGCTTTCTAAGACTTAAAAACCTCCAAGATCCCAGCTACAAGGAAAGCAGTCTGCAATGCTGATTTGCGCCAGCAGGGGGAGACAAAACTCACTGCAAAGATCTTACAAAGAGTTGCGAGTTACTTGGAAACAAAAGGCAAATTCTCTTATTAATGAGCTCCTGTTACAAAAGCACAATACTAGCCAAAGGCTAAACCCCGCCAGCCTCTCCTCACCTGCCTTACCTGCACCCCTGCTAGCAATTTCCTTGGAGCAGGCTGCTCCTTGTGGGAACAGAATATATATTCCGTTCTGAGTGACCTTCCTGAGGCCCCCTCCTCTATGCCTCTTCATTTGATTTTTAATTTTTGTCGGTCATGAGGCTTGAACTCTGGGCCTGGACACTGTCCCTGAGTTCTTCAGCTCAAGGCTAGCACTCTACCACTTGAGCCATAGCATCACTTCCAGTTTTTTTGGTGGTTAATGGGAGTTCAGTCCCATGGTCTTTCCTGCCTGAGCTGGCTTCCAACTGTGATCGTCAGATCTCAGCCTCCTGAGTAGCTAGCGTTACAGGCACGAGCCACCAGTACCTGGTGTTTTTATTTTGTTTTTTAAGCAAAGTATCTATATATGAATGAATACAGATAGAATTAGGCAAGTCAGAAGGAAACTCCTGAACTTTAAATCAACTCAGTGCAATAAGACGAGATGCCACAGTCTTTGACATGCTGTCCTAGTTTGTGAAATACATAATTCTAAATATTATTCTCATCTTGAAATTACAATTCTGTCTATATAGTTCTCAAGTACTTACTTGACAGGCACCTGTCAAGTCGATTCTTACATGTGTGTCTCTGCGAGTACTGCAGCTTAAACTCAGGGCCTGGGTGCTGTCTCCTAGCTTTTTCGCTCAAAGCTAACAACACGCTTGCTACCACTTGAGCCACAGCTCCACTTCTAGCTTTTTGGTGGCTAACTGAAGATAAAGAGTCTCTCAGACATTCCTGCCCAGGCTAGTTTCTAACCACAATCCTGAGATCTCAGCGTCTTTTTGAGTGGTTAGGGTTACAGGTAGGAGCCATGGGCTTCCAGCCAAGTAGGCATTTTTCAAGATAGAAGTTGAAAATTGGACACCGATGTCCAATTTTACAAGGTTGCTTTACTTCAGCTGCAATTCCTTTGAGCTCCCTAAACAAATGCTTCTAAAATGAAAGAGTAACAGATAGAACCAACAGGCATCTAAACACCACCACCATCATTTAATAAATCTTTCGAACATCCTTTTTGGTGTGTTTCCCAGTAAGAAAGCCCACGCGTCTCAGGACAGAGCAACCGTCTCTTTCACATGTTAGTGGGTTTGCTTTACCTAAATTGAGAGAGGAACTGTAGACCGGCCCCTGAAATGAAAAGCCTCAAAAGGGACTCAGACAAAACACACACATACACCACTCGGCCTCTACAGGGCTGGCCACACACTCCCTGTTCCTGAGAATCTGTCAGCACTATGGAAGAAACAAACATGGTAGCCAGAATCCAGTGGTTCACACCTGTCATCCTAGCTACGCAGGAGGCTGAGCTCTAAGAACTGAAGTTCAAAGCCAGTCCAGGCAGACAAGTCTGGGAGACTCTTATCTCCAATTAACCACCAAGAAGCCAGAAGTGGAGTCATGGCTTAAGTGGTAGAACAACAGCTTTGAGTGAAAACGCCAAGCAAGAGTGTGAGGCCTTGAGTTCGAGCCCCAGTACAGGCACACTCTTATTGCTGTTGGCTGGTAAAACACGAGGCAATGAAAGTAAAGAGCTGGCATCAGATATAGTTATAGCTATAAAGTCAGACAGGGCATTTTGTTAGCACCAGGATGGGACACAATAAAGACCTGATGACTTGAGTGAACTTCGAAAGGTCAGCTGAAGCCACTGGATTTTTTGTGGAACCAAGGAAAGGTTTTTATGTTCATACATGAACTACACAAGCCTGCCAGATTATTGTTGATTCCAAACAACTTCAAATACATCCATCAGAGCCTCTCGGTCTCACTGACTAAGTCAGCCCCTTCTACAAATAGCAACTAAAGGCATGTAGGGACGGAAGGAAAAAATCAGAGAATTCCCGGAAAAAATCAGAGAATTCCCCCCACTTATAGAATTCATTCATTCATTTTGTTTACTTTCTGAATCACAACTCGTTTTTCCTTTTTTTTTTTTTTAAACAAAATCGAGACTTGGGTCTGGATGGCATTACATCCGGCTTCATCATGCACACTAGTCTTCAATCTGTATTTTTGTGTGTGTGTGTGCCTTAGCTTTTTCACTCCAGGCTAGCACTCTGCCCCTCTCTGCCACATCTCCACTTCTGTCTTTTGAGTGGATAGAGACATGAGTCTCACAAACTTTCCTGCCTAGGCCGGCTTCAAACTGCAATCCTGAGATCGCAGCCCCTTGAGTAGCTAGGATTACAGGCATGAGCCACCTGCTCCCAACTTTGGGGTGTGTGTGTGTGTGTGTGTGTGTGTATGTACGCATGCACAAGCCTATTCCATTCAGGGCCTGGGCATTGTCCTGTAGCTTTTCCACTCATGATTGGTACTGTATCATTGAGCCACAGCTCTACTTCCAGCTCTTTGTTAGTCATTTGGAGGTAAGAGTCTCATGGACTTTCTTGCTCAAGCTGGCTCCAACTGTCATCCTCAGAGCTCAGCTTCCTGAGTAGCTAGGATTACAGGTGTGAGCCACTGATATTTGGCGCAGTCAGTACTGTATGGAAGAGGAGTCAGGACTAATTGAGGTCTTCAGTATTCACATTAGGACCCAGGTGTTTCTGAAGGAGAACTTCCTTTAGTCTTGCTTTCTTTCATATAGCCCAGAGGGGAGTGGCCACAATGTCTGTGTGTCTCAGAACTTGTGTTGCTGAGGAGTGGGAGAGGGCTAACCAAGCAGCTCACCCAAGGACAAGAAAGATGCCTGGCCAATTTTAAAACACATGGTTCTGAAATGTAACAAGGACCACACAGCACACGGCGTGTGGTACAGGGGAATCCCAGGGCTCAGGTGGCCTGCCCCCGGGGGAGGGAGAGTGGACACAGTGGAATCCTCACAGGAAATCCAGAAGTGTCCATGTGAAAGCCTTCAATCACACGGGGGTGCCACTGTGAGCGTTTGTGACTTGACGGAAGTAAGACAACCCACAACTGCCATGCTGCGCCCGTTTAGAAAGGCCAAGGCTAAGTGACAGCCCTCAGCTCATCTTCAGCCCTGCGACTTGGGACCCTGTGGTCTTGAAAGTTAGGGAGCAGCACTCCAAGATGCTCCCACTCATGGCAGGAAAGTACAAGAGACATTTTTTTTTTTTACTTCTATCCCCATTAGTTTAATATATATACTTTAAAATATTTGCCTGATTATATGTAACTTAAGATAGAGTCTTACTATGACATCATAGTATACACTTAACTCAGCAACAAAAGGCACAATTAATTAGCAAGCAATCTTTTCTTCACCCGGGGGTCTTTCCCCCATAAAGAAGGTAGTTAAGGACTCTTCCCGGCAAATGCACCAGAAATGTTATGGGGTTCGAGGGAGGGGATTCCCCCGTCCCTCCAAGAGTTCACCAGGCAGAGACAGTCTCAAGTAAAAGGATGGATTTATTGGGGAAGTTCCAGATGGACCGGTCCCAGGTTTCAGGAAAACATAATACAAAACAGGGCAGAGAAACAGAGACTTACTTCCGGAAGATTTCTAAGTAACTCCTGCAGCCCACACATGCCCTTAACACTATCAGGAAACAGGCCAAAGAGGGAAGAAAGAACAAAAACACTACCAACAAACCAATTCAGCTCCGATGGAGAGCTGGCTTGGGACACCATGGGGACAAGAGATGAGCCAGGAGACAGGACACCACAGGACGCAAACATGGAGACATGTGGCATGGCGTCAACCAAGAGACTTTTATCTCCAACTAATCACCAAAGAGCCAGACGTGGAGGTATCGCTCAAGTGGCAGAGTGCCAGTCTGAGCAAAAGAAAAGCTAAGAGACAGGGCCCAAGCCCTGAGTTCAAGCCCCAGAACAAGCACAAGAAACACACAGGACCCATTAGGGATGGTCACATCTGGGCTGTGGAAATACTTCAGTAGTAAACTGAGGCAAAGAGAAAGCTTGGGCAAGTCCTATGTTTAACCTAATAGACATAGACAGTACAGTCTTCCACTAGAGTCTGTGTCAGGAAATACGGGCACAGACAACCTAAAATGTAGCCATCTACTCTTCTTAAGTCTCCCTATGAAGACATGCTTTAAGCAGGACAAAAACATTTGCCTGCCTAGTACTGAGCTCATTGCAAGGAAATTCACACCATGAGCCACTCAATTTGACAGGCGCTTTTTTCCACGCTACTGACTAGTATAACAATAACAACAAAACCTTAGCAGACTATGTAAATAATAAATGAAGATGGCTCGTGAATATAACAGTAGTGTATAAAATGCACCTAATATAGCTGACAAGCCACGAGCAGGCAAGTTTGGCAAGATTTGTTTCCTTTTTTAGTTAATTCAGGAGAAAAAAGAACATGCTGCGTTCATTTCTTTTACAGAAGTAAAATCAATTAAAAGGCAGAACATATTTTGTGTCTGTCTGTCTGTCTGTCTGTCTGTCTGTCTCTCTGTCTCTCTCTCTCTCTCTCTCTCTCTCTCTCTCTCTCTCTCTCTCGTCCTAGGGCTTGAACTTAGGGCCTGGGTGCTAAGCCCTTGATCCACATCTCTGCTTCCAGCTTTTTGGTGTGTAATTGGAAATAAGTCTCATGAACTTTCCTGCCCCTGTTGCTTTTGAACAGTTCTCAGGTCTCAGCCTCCCGAGTAGCTGGAATTCCAGGTATGAGCCGCTGGGCCCCCCACTTTTCCATTCAAGGTTGGTGCTGTCCCACTTGAGACCCAGCTTTGCTGCTAGCTTTTCTGCTGGATAACTGGTAATATGTCTTACAGACTTTTCTGCCCACGCTGGCTTCAAACCCACAATCCTCAGATCTCAACCTCTTGAATAGCTAGGATCACAAGCATGAGCCACCAATGCCCAGCTAGAATTTTTTTTATGCCCAGATGATCACGATACAATTAGAAGGCTACTAGAATAATCCTTTATTCTTTGCTTTTTTTAAAAAAAAAAAGTCTTATGCTTATCAAACTTTCTGAGTAGAGCAAGTTCTTCGAAGCCAAGAGCTTCGCAGAGGTGTGTGCTAATTAATAGTGCAGAGTAACTACCACATTCTGTTCCCCTGGTAACCGCACTGACTCAAGTGCATGCTGGGACAAACATCTGTCACTCCTGAGCTCTTCCCGGGGCTTCTGCTTGGGTGTGCTCACACCAGATGAGCTAGCTGATGACCTGAAGTCAATTGCTTTGCTGTGAAACCTGATGTGACACTGAAATATTATGAACAGTGTTGAAATATGCATGTGGAAAGAGAATTGCTAGTCCTCTAATAAATTAAGTTGAATGTTTTGGAAATACATATGAAAAACAGGCCAATAAAGCAATTGCTGCCTAATTAGGTGTAGGCAAACGAGTTTTTTAAAAACTGCCAAGTGAGGTGGTGGGGTGGGGTGGAAGAAGGCATGGAGAAAGGGCTAGAGACTCCTGCCTGAGATTACTTTGCTCTCCTTAAAAGAGAACCACACTGGAAACTGTGGCTGACACGCGAGGTTTATTTCAAGAAAAATCACAGAGGGGGCTGGGAATGTGGCTTGGTGGTAGAGTGCTTGCCTAGCAAGCATGAAGCCCTGGGTTCGATTCCTCAGCACCATATACAACAGACAAGGCTAGAAGCAGTGCTGTGGCTCAAGTGGCAGAGTGCTAGCCTTGAGCAAAAAGAAGCCAGGGACAGTGCTCAGGCCCTGAGTGCAAGCCGCACAATCATGGCACACGCACACAAGCCTGTAGAGTAGAGTTAAGACATGGACACACACATCCGAGAAACTCGCCTGGCTTCTAGTCTCTGAAAACGCTCCGAAGTGAAACAGATCAGAATTGGAACATTGGCGGATGGAATCTTCCAAAGTAGTATCACACTAGATCCTTGGAATGGATTGACTAGCTCAGATGAACAAGGGTTTTGGTAAGCAGAAAGGAAGGCCCAGGGCACGAGACCATTAGAGCCGGAGGATTTCTTTCCTGGCCCTCCCCACCATCTTGGAGTACCAAGTACTTGGACGCACATCTGCCTGCAAGGACTCTCACCTTCTGCCTCTGCTGAATGTTGGCCACAGTGTCAGGCTGAAAGTCCAGCTTGTCCGTGCGGCAGAGTTTCCAGTAGAGGATGATGACGATCACCATGACCACCAGCACCGGGATGACCACGCCCACGATGACCCACAGGTTGTTGCTCTGAGACTCAGGGGACAGCTTCTTCACCCTGTCTACAGCTGCAGACGAGGAAGCAGAGACTCTTAGAAATGTGTCTGAATGCACACCTGTACTGGACTAAAGGCGTCTTCTCCTATGAGATAGCCAGGAACTGCCTCTGTCATTCAGTTCAAGACAAGATCTGAGTCATAATCTCCCCTGACAGGAAATGTGGTCAGGCAACACAGAACATCACACATGGAGTACATTAGGGATCATGACTCCACACACACATGATGTCGCTGAAGGCACAGGACCACTTTCATGCCAAAGCTAGGTTGGATCTACAAAGCTATGTTGATCCTAAAGTTCTTGGGCTTCTAGTTTATTCCACTAATCTACTCCTCAATTCTCACTGCAGGACATATGCACATCAAAACTGGTACAAACTGGTCAGAACCAGTGGCTCACCCCTATAATGCTAGCACTCAAGAGGCTGAAATCTGAGAATCGAGATTCAAAGCCAGCCCAGACAAATCCAGGAGACTCTGATCTTCAATTAACCAGCAAAAAGCCAGAGTACCAGCCTTGAGCAAAAAAAGGTAACTAAAACCAGGAGGCCTTGCGTTTAAGCTCCAGTACTGCCACAAAAAAAAAGGTAGGAAATTTTATCTTACATATATTTTACCAAAAAAAATTTTTTTTGTTTGATTTTGAGTCTTTTGAGAGGTGTCTTCCTTTGTAGCCCAGGCTAGCCTTGAACTTGAGAGCCTCCTGCCTCTACCTCACAAGTACCAGGATTGGGGGTCTCCGTACCGTCACATCCAGCCATAACTATTTTTTTAATAATAAGACAATCCCTAGGTTTTATAAATAAAAGCAGGAGCTTCACTGTATTTTTCTAACATGTGACTTATGAACATTGACGTTTTTCCTTGTGACTTTCTCTAGATGCTACAAATGTGAGGTCCTTTTTATTAAAAGACTTATAAATTTTTATTTAGGGTACTGTCTTTTTTTTTTAAATTTACTTTTTAGTATCTTCTTCTGTGTGTGTGTCAGTCTTGGGGCCTGAACTCGGCCTGGGTATCATCCCTTAGCTTATTTGCTCAAGACTAGAACTCTACCACTTGAACCATAGCTCCACTTGGGGCTTTTTGGTGATAAGAGTAGCTAGGATTACAGGCGCCCAGCTAAAGCTGTTGTTTTTGCCAGTCCTGGGGCTTGAACTCGGGGCCTGAGCACTGTCCCTGGTTTCTTTTTGCTCACGGCTAGCAGTCTGCCACTTGAGCCACAGCGCCACTTCTAGCTTTTTCTGTGGGTGTGGTGCTGAGGACTTGAACCCAGGACTTCGTGCACGCTAGGCAAGTACTCTACTGCTAAGCCACATTCCCAGCCATAAAGCTGATGTTTTTAAAAACACTGATTGGTCTCCTCCATGGTCTTATCCCTTTACTGCAGGGAGCAAGTCTCACCATGCTCTTACAAGGAACGCTCTGGGAAACAGAGGAAAACCATCCACACTGAAACAGCAGGCAGATTCATTCAGGCACATGTAGAGGAATATGTTCTACCATACCTTTTCCTTTTCTTCATATTAAATATGTACCCCAAAATCTGACTGTTGGAAAAGAGGCACTAAGACTAACCATTGCTGGGCGGGCAGGGACCAAGTGCCTGCCAACAGCAACAGAGAAGTAGCAAAATGCCTCTTTCTAACTTGAGGCATGGGTGTGAGGACAAGGTAGGGGAGGAACAGGATGGAGAAAGGTCAGGATCAAGGACTTCTTTGTGTTCAAAAGACCCTGAAGGAAACCAATAAAGCCTTGGTGCACCTCCCGACTTCCTGAGTGATTCACTGTCCCCCTCGACATGCAGAATATCACATAGACGATTGCAAAATAAAAACCGAATAAGCACATTATTTTTACCTAAGACAACTTATTTTATAGAAGAGACAAAGAGAGCAGGAACAAGGAAACAAGTCGATATAAGGTACTGTAACATTATATCCCATGAATAGGATTGCTAGGGAAGGAAAAACATCAACAGCCTCAACTATGAGCAATGGAAACCCATTTGAAATTTCAACAAACAAACTGAACTGGCTTCCTCGGTAAGTGTCACTTTATAATAAAGCTTTAGTTATGTTCTTCTACTTTTCACTTCTAATGCCCGTACTGGAGGCTAAGCTCGGGACCTCGTTCATTTGGGTCAAGGCTGGTGCTCTACCAGTGCTACCATAGCTCCACTCCTGGCTTTTGGGTGGTTAACTGGGCATAAGAGTTTTGTAGATTGTTCTGCCTGGGCTGCCTTAGAACCCTGATCCTCCAATCTCAGCCTCCTGAGTAGCTACCATTACCAGTATGAGCCACCAGCAGCTGGCTGTAGTAAGGGTTTAAGATAAGTTTACCAGGCTGGGAACATGGCTTAGCGGTAGAATGCTCGCTCCCCTAGCATGCACGAAGCCTTGAGTTCGATTCCACAGTACCATATAAACAGAATAAGTGGGAAGTGGGCGCTGTGGCTCAAGAGGTAGAGCGCTAGCATTGCACAAAAAGAAGCCAAGGGACAGTGCTCAGGCCCTGAGCCCAAGCCCCAGGACTGGCAAAAAATAAAATAAAAATAAGTTTGCCATACACCCATCAGTAGGTTGGAAATTCAGAGCTCACTGTCATAACTCACTACCTTTGGACCCCGGCACACAGCCCCGATGATACACTTACGCTGGGCAATTGCTCCTTGAATGCGGTACCCCAGGATAATGGCTGCTCTCTGAAGGTCTATCTTGTTGATCAGATCTGAAGACTTGACGGCACTGAGTCGCTCTCCGTCTTGATCCTCCACGAAGTAGATGAGCTGCACCGGGTTGTCCTCTCCCTCCAGCCTGGACACGTTCACCACCTGAGAGGTAGTAGAAATCCTGAGCATCCCAGACACCCCTGTGTTCCTCCGGATTTGTTCCAGGTCTCATGATACGCTCTTTACGCCATCCCGGGCCCCACCAGCGCCATGGTGGAGCTCGGTGGATAGGAAGGCCAATCAAAGTGAAAGCTCCTCTGCGCAGAGTACAACCTCTTCTCTAGACAACAAGGTCAGTAAGCTACACAGAACATGGGGCTGCAGGTGTGGGCAGTCTAAACCTGTCACTCCGGCAAAGCCACTGTATCATGGGAGGGTGTCCCTATGAGCCAGCCATGAGAGGTTCTCTTCCTGAATCGGTTAGCATTTCCTCTGCTCAACCTCAACCCTATTGACAATGCTCTTTAAAAAATCATTATTGGGCTGGGAGTATGGCCTAGTGGCAAGAGTGCTTGCCTCATATACATGAAGCCCTGGGTTCGATTCCTCAGCACCACATATATAGAAAACAGCCAGAAGTGGCGCTGTGGCGCAAGTGGCAGAGTGCTAGCCTTGAGCAAAAAGAAGCCAGGGACAGTGCTCAGGCTCTGAGTCCAAGCCCCAGGACTGGCAAAAATAAAAAACTAAATAAAAATCATTATTAAGTAGTTGAATATAATGACTCCCTCTACCCCATAAAACATGATGATTCTTTGACATGGAGAGCATGGGAGAATGGTTAGAGGCCTCTCTACCTTCTAGCCCACAGATGCCAGGAGCAGGTGCCCCTCTGGCCTACCTAACGTGAGAATCCACGTCTCTAGACCATGCCAGTGCTGGGCTTGGTGCTCACCACTGAAAACCACTGGACTAGGATTAAAAACCTCACAAATAGAAATTCCATTTCTCCTAGCACTTATCTCCATGTTAAGCTGCCATTAGTGCTTGCATGCTTCGTGTATCACTTCTGCACGAATATAGCATTTTGTTTGTTGTTTTTACTCTTAGTAACACTCAACTATTTGTTACCCATTTACACGGGGCTGATACCCCAAGGAAAGGACCAACAGTGCTTTGTTTTGCCCCTGCAATGTGAATGCTTTTGCAATTGTGTTTGCTATTGGCAAAACATAACTGCGACTCCTCTATTCATGTGTGAAGATCTGACGCCTCCCAATGCTCCCTACACCACAGCTGGACTCCGCCTTCACCACAGAAGCTTCTGGTAAGTCAACAGTTTCATGATTACGCCAGTGGGTCCTGTCTAAGGATCTTTAACAACACAGGCCCACACTGTCACCCTCAACAGCATTCAGTCCACTTGTTCCCGAGAAGGCTGGCTGTCCTGCCGGATGCTCACTGCATGAAGGCCCGTTTCTTGACCACATCTGCTCTCCAATTATCATCTCCCACCCGCGGCCCTTCTGTAGTGATGAGTTCTTTACTAGCCTACGGAAAGACATGGAGTCGAAGAGTGGGATGGAGTGGAGTGGAATAGAATGAAAAGGAGTGGAGTGGAATAAAATGGAGCTGAATGGAACAGAGTGAAGAAGTGGAGTGGAGTGAGGTTGAATGGAATAGAATAGAGTGGAACAGAATGGAGCAAAAAGCCAGAAGTGAAGCTGTGGCTAAAATGGTAAAGCACCAATGAGCCAAAAAAAAGCCAAGCAAGAATATCAGGCCTTGTGGGCAGGGGATGGGAAGGGAAAACGGGGGGGCAACAAAGGAAGGGGTGACATTGTCAAAAAAAAAAAGAAAAGAAAAGAAATGTACTCATTGCCTGATTAATGGTACAATACCATAATAATGATAAAATTACATTTTTTAAAAAGTGTCAGGCCCCGAGTTCAAGCTCCAGCACACACACACACACACACACACACACACACACACACACCTCTGCCCACACACGTACACACACAAATAGCTGCATAAGAATCCAATATATGAACATGTACGATTTACCCACCCCATAACTGGTGAACATTTGGGTTGGTTCAGTGTCTTCCTGTTTACAAATTAAGTTCAAGTGAGGAGACTTGCACTGCTGTTCATTTCTAGAAGTCCCTGTTTGGCACTCAGAGGGGATAATGATGTTATCTGTCACATGACGTCGCTACCTGGCTGGCTTGGTTAAGATTCACAAGCGTGGCATTCTTACCTCAGGGAGCCTGCACTCCCGATTTAACACCTCATTACGCAGTTTTATGGGTCTCTATAATTGCTTTATATGCATAAGTCACCCCACACTCAGCCCCTGAGCTCTGGAAAGCCACCATTTGTGGAATAAGACAAAGCTTTTGCAATTCAGTTTCATCTCCGGTCATGCTTCTTTTTCTAGGATTACTCTGGAATTCATTCGCTTTTACATTACTACTGGTTTTTAAATTGCTCCGTTGTTTCAACATCTGGAAATGGAAGCGTTTTAGGAACCTAGAGAAGCACATCTGGGGGAGAGGTGAACACGAGGGAAAAGCTGAGGACAAGGCCTCCCTTGAAACCCTTGCCCCGCCTTGCTGGGCATTCGCATCTTTCTTTCTCTGGCCGCCACACAAGCCTCCTCCCACCCAGCCTGTAGCCCTATACCAGCACTTCTGGTTGTTTCCAAAATACCACACCTCGAAATGGCGCTTATCTTAGCCCCCCA
This sequence comes from Perognathus longimembris pacificus, assembly GCF_023159225.1. Lineage (NCBI taxonomy): Eukaryota > Metazoa > Chordata > Mammalia > Rodentia > Heteromyidae > Perognathus > Perognathus longimembris. The sequence continues at coordinate 142,669,407 of NC_063162.1, forward strand.
AGTCAGCAGTGAGTAAAGGTAACAATTCCTATCACTCTCACAGAGACAGCAATAAATCCCAGCATCAGCCTCCAAATCAGTGAACAGCACTGAGTACATGCACTGGAAAATGGACCACTTCAGTTCACACAAAACCGGCTTTTGATTTCTCTACCAGCCTACCCAACTGAAGATTTGGGGAGAGCAGGCGACAAGGGGACTGGAGGATGGGGAGAGGAGGAGATACTTGAATCACAAGCAGCAAGTTAGCTTCTTTCTTCTCCCTCTTAAAGAGTCTTCTAAGTGAATGATTCAATTCTATGACGCCATCAGTGATCCTTGCCATTCCATAAAATCAGCTAAACTTTGCATAATTAAAAAAACCCAAAAAACTAAGCCAGGCACCGGTGGCTACTCAGGAGGCTGAGATCTGAGGATTGGGGTTCAAAGCCAGCCCCGGCAGGAAAGTCTATGAGACTCTTATTTCCTAAAGTGGTGCTGTGGTTCAAGTGGTAGAGCACCAGCTTAGAGCTGAAGAGCTGGAGGACAGTGCCCAGGCCCTGAGTTCAAGCCCCAGGCATGGCAGCTCCTGTTTATAAACCCAGCCACTGCTGCGGTGAAGGTTAAGAGGAGGCAGGGCCAGGCCAAAGCTGGAGACTCTATCTGAAAAACAAGCTACAATGCAGACGAGGGGTGTGGCTCAAGCAGTGGAACACTTGCCAAGCAAACAAACAGAAAGAAGTCACGTGATCATACAGGGACTCAGCCCCAATGCCCACGATGTGTTCCCCCAGGTCTAGTTTCAGGCCAACCACTTACTACCGGACTCGGTCAGTATCTGTCTGGACTCCAGTTGGCCTGTGATGCTGCCATATCCAATTGCAACCTAACAAAGCGATGGGTCCGCACTAGAATGTTCTCCCGGCATTCCCCATGTGCATGACAAGAGCAGGTTCTGAGGGGATTCGCTCTCTCTCCAATTCTCCCTCCCCTCCCTGGAGGTACCTGCACCACGCTGTTCCCAGCAGCCACCGTGGCCCTCCTCCACACACGCCTTCCCGTGGGCACCTCGCTCAGCAGCTGGGCCAGCTTGCGCTCCATCTCAGCCGGAAACACTTCGTTCTGGAGCTGCTTCTCCACCACACCCAGGAGGACTGCAGCGAACAGGAAACACATGGCACCCCACGCAAGTCAGAGGGGAAGTGTGAGTGTGTGTGTGTGCATGAGTATGTGTATATGTCTGTGTGTGAAAGTCATAGGATATCACTATAAAATGCCAATTCTGGGCTGGGAACGTGGCTTAGTGGTCGAGTGCTTGCCTAGCATGTATGAAGCCCTGGGTTCGATTCCTCAGTACCACATACACAGAAAAAGCCAGAAGTGGTGCTGTGTGGCTCAAGTGGTAGAGTGCTAGCCTTGAGCAAAAAGAAGCCAGGGACAGTGCTCAGGCCCTGAGTTTAAGCCCCAGGACTGGCAAAGAGAGAGACAGACAGAGACAGAGACAGAGACAGAGAGAGAAAAAAAAAACAGTTCCTAGAGAGGAGCTGTGAAAGATACCTAATTCATGCCTATAATCCTAGCAATTCAGGAGGCTGAGATCTGAGGATTTAGGTTCAAAATCAGACTGAGCAGATAAATTCTAGGCACTCATCTCCAATTAGCCAGCAAAAAGCCAGTCCTGAAGATGTGGCTTACGTAGTAAAGCACCAGCTTTGAGTGTAAAAGCCAAGCAAGAACTCAAGCAGGCCTAGCCAGGCTTGTAATCCTAGCTACTCAGGAAGCTGAGATCTAAGGACCATGATTCCAAGCTAGCTGGGGCAAGAAATCAGAGACACTCGTATCTCTAATTAATCAGCAAAAAAGCCAGAAGTGGAGCTCAAATGGTAGAGGACCAGCCTTGAACACAAAAGCTCAGGGACAGCGCCTAAGTCCTAAATTCAAGTCCCTATACAGCACCAAAAGTAGGTTGGGGGGGGGGCGTTATGTTATAAGATATTAGGAGGGGATATTAAAAAGAGATATTAAAAGTGGACCAAACAATTGGCTGGAGAGAGGAAGGGCTGGGGAACTGGCACTCAGGGGTCTTAGCACCATCTACAAGCTCCAGTCCACCGACCAGAGGTCAAAAGTCACAGGAACTCAGCCTAGAATCTACCTTCAACACTTCAGAAACTATCAGGAGATCCTCTTCTGTCTTACGAATTGGATTCACCTACTAACTGGAAGAAAGAGAGTCTCTGTCTGTCTTCTCTTATCTGCATTGAACAAGATTATCTAGAGAGACAATCAGTTAATCAGCAGGGTCCAAGACTGGTTTCTAGGCCAAGTCATTTAATCACCTTGAAAGCTCGAACCTGGGGCTGAGGCAGCATGAAAAGAGGTGAACCCTTCCATGGAACATTCTACATTAAAGAGAACCTCCAGGGCTGGGAATATGGCCTAGTGGCAAGAGTGCTTGCCTCCTATACATGAAGCCCTGGGTTTGATCCCCTAGCACCACATATACAGAAAACGGCCACAGGTGGCGCTGTGGCTCAAGTGGCAGAGTGTTACGTGCCTGGAGCAAAAAGAAGCCAGGGACGGTGCTCAGGCCCTGAGTCCAAGCCCAGGACTGGCCAAAAAAAAAAAAAAAAGAGAGAGAACCTCCAGGCCCGAGAAGCCCAGAAATTGGTGACTGTAAGCTCTTTTCTGGCGACGGGTAGCTGGGTGTAGCTGGAAGTAGAGGGCCTTGGGGGGCAAGTCAGAAAACCTTTCTTAGTCAGGTATCTGTGGCTCATGCCTGTAATCCTAGCTACTCGGGAGTATAGGAAGTGAGGATCACAGTTCCAAGTCAGCCTGGCAAAAAAAAAAAAAAAAAAAAAAAAGTCCTTGAGGCGTTATTTCCAATTAACCAGCAAAAAGGGTACTGGAGGCATGACTTAAGTGGTAGAGCACCACTGTGAGTGGAAAAAGTCAAGGGAGAATGTTAGGCCCTGAGTTCAACCACCAGTAATGGCACCCCCCCCCCCCCAAAAAAAAAGCCTTTTTATTCTGCAGTGTTCTCAGGGGAAAGAAAGCCTCCATTTTGGGCCGGCCCACCTGCAGCTGACAGCCCAGGGAAGGGTCTTTCCTGTTTCACGCAAGTCAACCACAATTGCCTAAGGGGAGGAGGAAAAGGGAGAAGGCCAAAGATATCCTGCAGGAACGCTGCCCAGGATGGGGGCCTTGCCTGCTTCAAACTCGGCAATGCCGAGCTGAAAGGAGGAGAAGGAGTGGGAGGGGCAATGGAAAGCAACAGCCAGAACCATTCATTCTTCTGAGCCGCCTTTACTTTTTTTCCCTTTGTTAAATAAACTCTGTTCCCTCACTATCTACTGTAACTGCCCCGTCCGGTCCTGACCTTCCTTTCTTTCTTTTCTTTTATTTTTGCCAGTCCTGGGGCTTGAACTCAGGGCCCGATCACTGTCCCTGGCTTCTTTTTGCTCAAGGCTAGCACTCTACCTCTTGAGCCACAGCGCCACGTCCGGCTTTTTCCTATCTATGTGGTGCTAAGCAATGGAACCCAGAGCTTCATGTACACAAGGGAAGCACTCTTGCCACTAGGCTATATTCCCAACCCCTGGCCTTCCTTTCTATACTGTTCGAGAACGAGCACCCACCACAGTCATGCCATCAGTTCTTGTTCTATACGTGTCTGACCCAGGCTCCCAGGACTACCTCACTTGTCCTTATAAAACCAAACAAAATATCATTGAAGATGAAAACATTCTCCACCCCCAGTCCCGGCCAGGAGATGGCTGATTCATCCCATCCCGCCCTAGACTTGAAGGAAGAATTCTAAAGAAGGTCAGTCTTTTTTTTGTATGTGCCATAACTCAGTGGGACACATTCCCACAGCCCAATGTGAATCTCATTCTCATTCATTCTTTGCCAAGATTTTAAAGTACATTTTGCCCTGAATTTAGGCAACAGGAAGGGTGTGCCCTCAATATGCACGCACAGACTGCTTATTCTTACAGGTCCCAAAACATTACCAAAGTTAAACATACCTGTTCTGACCCAAGAAGACTTCAATAGCTGAGACAAGTTGAGCTGCGGGTACTGGAAAGCTACAAGAGAGATGGGAAGGAAGAAACATCTGTAAGACACACAGCTGCATCAGCTGGAAAGGTGAGTGTTCGAGGGAGCGCTGGGTAAATTGTAACGCGTGCTTTCACCTCCCCTGGCTACACTGCACTCTTAAATTTAGGAAGCAAAATGCTTGAAGCACATAAAGAGACAGACAGCAGTTGCTAAGGATGTTTGTCTCTAGGACAAGGGTGGGTGGGAAAGGGTCTACCCCAGGCCCATCACGGAGTGGGGTGGGGGGGGCTGCCTCCCAAAGATATCGTCCACCCCTAGTTCTGCAAATGGCAGGCAGTGCTCCAGAACGAAGTGCTCACATGCTGCACTTTCAGAGCCCTGGGTTTCTGCGTCATTGGTAACTCTGGGCAAATGACCTCAGTTCCTGGCTTGCCCCAGGGCAGTCTGGGTATGTATCTGTATGGTCTGGGTCTTACCCACTGTACTGTGCAGAAAGAAAAGTTGTTACATGTAAGTAACAGCCTTATTCCTAATGACTGCTAGGCTTTATAGATTCTTCTTCTTCTTCTTCCCTCCTCCTCCTCCTCCCTCCCCCTCCTCCCTTTCCCCTTTTCTATCCCCCTCCCCCTCCCCCTCCTTCTCCTTCTTCTTCTTTGCCAGTCCTAGGCCTTGGACTCAGGGCCTGAGCACCTGTCCCTGGCTTCTTTTTGCTCAAGGCTAGCACTCTACCTCTTGAGCCACAGCGCCACTTCAGGCTTTTTCTGTTTGTGTGGTTCTGAGGAATCAAACCCAACTAAGCCACATTCCCAGCCCCAAGATTATTCTTCTTAAGCAACAATAAAGTAAAAAATATTAAGGATCATTGGGCCATATAGTGGCTCCAGTTTGACAATGAATTTGGCCCCTCCCCCTGCCCTTTTTTTTGGTTAGACTTCAACTCCAGAACCTACTATCTTTTGAAGTAAACTTTCCTCCATTCTTCTCAACTATCTCCATTTGTACTGGGAATCTACCAGTCTAAGCCAGGAAGAAAGGGTTTGTTTTCATTTCTTTTGTTTGTTTTAATTAGTACAGAGTAAAATCCACTCTTTGGGGCATCTACTATTAGGGAGTGTGTTAAATGTATAGGGTCACCAAATCTACCACAATGAAGATACAGGGAAATTCACAGTACCCAACCACCTTCCACTGCCCTTCTACTGTCAAACTTTCCTCCCCATTTACACTGACAACCACAGATCTATTCCCAATCTCTATATTTTGCCTTTCTAGAATTGGTATACTGTGCGTGTGTGTGTGTGCACGCGTGCGTGCACATTGGTACTGGGGCTTTAACTTAGGGCCTGGGCACTGTCCCTGTGCTTTTTTCTGCTCAAAGTTAGCATTTTGAGCAAATAAATAAATAAATAAAAATTATTCACACACAATTAACCCCTGGTGGCTAAGTGTAAATAAGAGTTTCATGAACTTTCCTGCCAGGGCTGGCTTTGAACCGCCATCCTCAGATCTCAGCCTCCTGAGTAGCTAGGATTATAGGCAGGAGCTACCAGCATCTGGCTAGAATTGGCATACTTTTAAACAACATCCTATTTGCCTCAAGAGGGAAAAAAACAGGAGCTAGCAATGCAACTCAGTAAGGGAGCTCTTGCCTAGCATAGGATTTGCATAATGCAACACAAAGCAAGACACAGGGCACACTGCAGGCTCTGGAGACCCAGCCCGGCTGAAACGTGAGAAGTTCCAATTTGATCTGATTTATGCTGGCGTTCCATCGAGGAGTTCCTCTGGGAAAAGGGGCCCAGTGCAACTTCCCATGATGAAGAAAGGCGCCATACACATGTCCAAACCCACAGAATGCCCACCCAGCAGTGAGCTCCGACATCAACCATGGACAACCCGGGCTCACCAGCCACAACAAATGGCCCACTCCAGTGCAGGTTGAGATGGGGGGTGCTGTGGGGGTGGGGAGGCGTAGGAAAAAGGGGACATCTCAGTACCTCTATTAGCTATAAACCTGAAATTGCTTTAAAGACTTTCTATAAAATTAAACAAGGACTGGGGGCTGGGAATGTGGCTTAGTGGTAGAGTGCTTGCCTAGCATGCATGAAACCCTATGTTCCATTCCTCAGCACCACATACACAGAAAAAGCCAGAAGTGGCGCTGTGGCTCATGTGGTAGAGCGCTAGCCTTGAGCAGAAGAAGCTCAGAGACAGTGTCCAGGCCCTGAGTTCGAGACCCCCGGGACTAGAAAAAAAAAATGGGCTGGGCACTGGTGGCTCCTGTCTATAATCTAATACTAAGGATTATGGTTCAAAACTAGCCCAGGCAGAAAAGTCCTGAGACTCTTATCTCCAATTATCCAACAAAAAGCTGGAAGTGGATCTGTGGTGTAAGTGGTAGAGCTCCAGCCTTGAGAAAAAAAAAGCTAAGTGAGAGCATGAGGTCCTGAGTTCAGTGCCATCTCTCTCTCTCCCTCTCTCTCTCTCTCACACACACACATACACACACACACACACACACACAGAGTTAAAAAAATTTTTTAAAGAGATCTACCACTAGTGCCTGTGGCTCACGCCTGTAACCCTAGCTACTCAGGAGGCTGAGATCTGAGGATCACAATTCAAAGACAGCCTAGGCAGGAAAGTCCGTGAGACTCTTATCGCCAATTAAACACCAGAAAACAAATTAAACACCAGAAAACCGGAAGTGGTGAGGTGCCAGACTTTGAAGTCAGGCCCCACCACGTGAACCCCATTTTAGAATCGAACCCTGAGCCAATCAGATTTGTACCTGTGTTCTAATCTCGCTTGCACAGCTGATTGTTGTAACCTTGTTCTTTGCCTTTATAAGCCCTGTGTAATCACAGCTCGGGGCTTCCTCCTAACCTCTGCTGTGTCGGTGGGTAGGACGAGGCCCGAGTTGGCAGCTCGTTAAATAAAGCCTTGCCTTGCTTTTGCATTTCGGAGTGTCTGAATCTCGGTGGTCTTCTTGGGGGTGGTCTTGCGACTTGGCACAACATTGGCAAGTGGAAGTGGCGCTGTGGCTCAAGTGGTAGAGCGTTAGCTAGCCAGCCTTGAGCTGAAGAGCTCAGGGACAGCGCCCAGGCCCAGAGTTCAAGCCCCACAACTGATTAAAAACCAAAAGCAAAACAAAGAGATCCACCATCAAGAATACCTCAGCTCCTCCAAGGAGCTCAGTCAGTACTCACGCTCTGCAATCTGCAGCACCGGGTACCCCAGGTAGAAGCTGAATTCCACCACACTCAGGTTCCGGAGCAGCTCGCTCACCTCCGACCCATTCAAAAATCCTTGTGCGCCTCTAACAGCAAAGATAATATTCACAGGGCCCCGCCGAGGGGCCACCCTCGAAGAGCTGACAGTCACATTCAAGATCTGCATTAAAAAAAAAAAAAGATCAGAAGAAGCTTCTAGAATAAATTCAAACATTCAGCTGAAAATAACTGAAATGGACTATGATTTCTCTCACACAGGTTCTCCCTCCCACCCTACCCCCCACGCGCTCTCTCTCTCTCTTTGCTGGTACTGGGCTTGAACTCGGGGCCTGAGCACTATCTCATAGCTTTTTCACTAAAAGCTAACACTTTATCACATGAAGCATAGCTTCACGCCTGGCTTTTTAGTGGTTAACTGGAGATAGAGGCTCACGGACTTTTCCTGCTTGAGGGAGAGAATGGCTTTGAACCACAATCCTCAGTTCTCAGCCTCTTGAGTAGCTAGGATTGTGGATGTGAGCCACCAGTGCCTGGTGAGGTTAAAAAAAAAAACTTTTAAAGGAAGAATAACCATCTAACATTCTAACCCAGTTCCTTTCTGCAATACTTGCCCCCAAATGTTTTTTGCATGCAGTGCTGAGCTGAGCTCATGATTTCTAGCCTTTCTGCCTCTGCCGCCCACTGAAACAATAAGGAGACTAAAGCTCTGCAGAGCTGAGATGATGATGGAAAAGGGAGAGAATCGTATTGAAACAAGAAGGAAAGAACCCAACACCCAGCGCACACACACAGGCACACACCGAAGCTATGGGGGGAGTCCCTGCTCCCCCAGGGCAGCTGGAGAGGCCCCATGGGAGAGAGCAGAGGACGGGAGACCAAAAGTAGCTATGGAACAGGAATTAGACTAATCAATTAAGAGACTGAATCCCAGGGGCTGGGAATATGGCCCAGTGATAGAGTGCTTGCCTCATATACATGAAGCCCTAGGTTCGATTCCTCAGCACCACATATATGGAAAAAGCCAGGAGTGGCGCTGTGGCTCAAGTGGTAGAGTGCTAGCCTTGAGCAAGAAGAAGCCAGGGACAGTGCAGGGACAGTGCTCAGGCCCTGAGTTCAAGCTCCAGGACTGGCCAAGAAAAGCAAAGAGACTGAATCCCAAAGAGCCAAATTCATTGCCTTTCTCCTTTTCTCCTCTTAATGGTTACATCCAGGTGCTAACCGCCACCCACCCCATCTCCCAGAAATAGCCCAGAGAACTGGATCCTAAGAGAAAAGAGCCACTGCCCCACGAGACTGAAAGACCTCAAACCCTAAGGCAAGAGAGGGAAAGGCTATAATAACCCAAGTGCACATCAGGCCATGCAAAAGACAAAGCAGGGCTGCAAAGGAAACACATACACACACACACACACACACACACACACACACACACACACACACACACACGCACTCGAAAAGGTGGACCAACTACCAAAATAAACCTGGTTATTCATCCCTAACAACCAACCAAGCACCATCCAACAGTCTCCAAACACTTACTAGGATATTAGCTGCATAAAAGCAAAGGGCAGAAGTCAACACAACAACTGCAGAGAAAACTGACATATTATCATTACTATAGGTAATAACAGGAAAAATTTCAGACCCTAATTCATGACCTCATAGACTCTGAAGGTGAGCCTACATTATCTCAGGAAAGGGGCAAAGAAGAATGGGGCAGGGGGGAGATGACTACTAAAAAAAGCCTCAGGGGGCTGGGAAGGTGGCTTAGTGGTAGAGTGCTTGCCTACCATGCATGAAGACATGAGTTTGATTCCTCAGTACCGCATAAACAGAAATGGCCAGAAGTGGTGCTGTGGCTCAAATGGCAGAGTGCTAGGCTTGAGCAAAATAAACTCAGGGGCAGTGCCTAGGCCTTGAGTTCAAGTTCCAGGACTGGCAAACAAGAAAAAAAGTCTCAGAGAAATTGAATAACCTCATAAACACCATGGAAGACTAAATAAGTGACTTGGAAGACACAGTTTAGGGAAATCTGTAAAAACAGAGAGTTCAAAGATATGTAAAATATAAGGAAGAACTAAGAAACATGGAAGTGTATGCAGGAGTGCCAAAGCCTAGTTAACATGCATTCTGGAAAGAGAAGAGTCTGGAGGAGAGAGAAACAAAACATCAAAGAAATACAAAAACATCAGCGGCGATCAAAGAAATAGAGAAATAGCAGCAGCATGCACACAATATCTGAAGCCAGTTCTTTGAGACGAATCCTTGTTTTTATGTTTTAGACTGTGTCCCATGACATTTCCACGGGCCATCTCAAATCAAAAACTCTCATCAGCTCCAAACTTCAGGGGAACAACAAAGAACCATGCTCAAAGCTGGGTGGGTGCTGGTGGCTCACACCTGTCATCCTAGCTACTCAGGAGGCTGAGATCTGAGGATTGCAATTCGAAGCCAGCCCTGTCAAAAAGTCCCTGTGAGACTCTTAGCTCCAATGAACCACCAGCAAGCCTGAAGTGGCACCGTGGCTCAAAGTGGTAGAGCGCTAGCTAGCCTTGGGCACTGAGGGACAGCACCCAGGCCCTGAATCCAAGCCCCACAACTGCAAAAAAGAAAAAAGAAAAAAAAGACCATGCTCAAAAAGCTTTGGAGCTGAGTGAGGAGGCTCATCTCTGTAATCCTAGAAACTCACAAAACTGAAATCTGAGAACTAGTTCAAAGCCAGCCCCAGCAGGAACGTTAATGAGATTCTTATCACCAATTAACCAACAAGAAGCCAGAAGTGGAGCTGTGGCTCAAGCGGTAGAACACAACACTATTCTTGAGCACAAAAGCTCAGGGCCCTCATCCAGACCCTGAGTTCAAGCACCAGTATCAGCGAACACATGCACACAACACACACACACACACACACACACACACACACACACACACACACACAGAGTTTTGGATTCTGAGTCCTTTCAGATTCTCAGACCAGAGAAGCTGAACCACTCAGGCCTCTACAAATATTCTGAAATGTCAAAACTCCAAAGTCTGATCCTAAGCATTTCAGATAAGGCATACTCAACTTCCATGCAAACAACAGATCGTTTAGGCCTCCCTCCACTGGCTTGAATACTACGAACTCTGCTGTGTGAGGTCTCCTGTGGTCAGCTCACCATAGCTGAGCTCCCTGGTTATCAGCTACTCCAGAGCTCTGCCTCCAGCACTACACTGTGCCTTCATGCTGTCTAGACTGTGCCACCGGATGCAATCAACCCTGGTCCACACCCACTGGGCTTCCTCCACCGGAGGGCAGGAGAGGCATTGTGACAACGTTTTCCTTTAAGGACTGAGCGCCCTGTTCTTTTGTGGGCGAGATGCTTACCTGCACCGTGAGGTTGTAGGTGGCTGAGTGATGTTTCCTCACTTCGTAGAGGGCTGTCATCAGACCCTTCTCAATGCGCTGGGTGAAGTTGCAGAAACCAGTATCCACACTTAGAGGCACAAACTGCAGCACTGAAAAGAAGGACAGTGATCAAAGTCTCATGGAAGCGATGCAGCTGAAGAACTAAGAGATGAAAGTCGGGTGCTGGTGGCTCATGCCTGTAATCCTAGCTACTCAGGAGGCTAAGATCTGAGTGATCACAGTTGGAAGCCAGCCTAGGCAGAAAAGTCCCCATGGACTCTTATCTCCAATGAACCACCAGAAAACCAGAAGTGGAGCTGTGGTTCAAAGTGGCAGAGTGCTACCCTTGAGGAAAAATGCTAAATCAATAATTTCATCCACAGTATGGGGCTAAGCATTATGAGACATTATTATTTTATTTATCTATTTGTTTTGCCAATCCTGGGGCTTGAACTCAGGGCCTGGGCACTATCCCTGAGCTTCTTTTGCTCAAGGCTAGCACTCTACTACTTGAGCTTCAATGCCACTTCCGACTTGTTCTGTTTATGTGGTGCTGAGGAATCAAACCCAGGCTTCGTGCATGCTAGGGAAGCACTCCACCACTAAGCCACATTTGCAGCCCGAGATATTATTTCAGAAAAATCTTTTTAAATATGCATTTAATCAACTCAGGTAACTGTACATACAAAGGGGTAGCATGTGACATTTCAATACATGTGTACAATGTGTAATGATCAGGCAGGTGCTAATGGCTCACATCTATAATCCTAGCCAATCAGAAGGCTGAGATCTGAGGATCACAGTTCGAAGCCAGCCAGAGAAGGACGTTTTGAGACTCATAACTGCAATAGCCAGCAAAAAGCCCCAAGTGGAGCTGTGGCTCAAGTAGTCTAGAGCTAGTCTTAAGCCAAAAAGCTCAGGGACAGCACCCAGGTATAGTGTTCAAGCCCCAGGACCAGCACGCACACACACGTAAGGTTTGCCCAGAAAGGAAACCTACCACATGGTTCAGGCAGAAAGGAGTTTATTGGGAGGGAAAGCCAACTTCCAGCCCACACAAGATGGAGGTGTGGGGAGCCAGAGGGGAAGAAAGGGAGAAAAAGAGAGAAAGAGAAAGCAAGCGAGAAAAGGAAAGAGGGCTTCATTGAGCCAGATTATATGGGAAAAGGTGGGACATATGGCTGGTGGATTGGATGTGACCTCAGAGAAGGAGGAGGTAACTGCCTCCAGGTGGGCCAGTTACCTAGGTAACTCAGGTACTGGGTGCAGACTTAAACAGGTGGGGGGCATCTGCATGGAGCCCTCCGGGGGGTGAACCTTACAGTAGGTGTTCAGTTTTTGTGTGTGTGTTGTTTCAATTGCCTGGTCTCCAGTTTCTCTTTTCCAAAGTAAAGTAAAGCACTGGGTGTTGGTAGCCAGATGTGGCCTTGTAGATAGGAAAAGGTTTTACGGCCTGATGGAATACCAAGCTGGAAGGATTCACTGATGGCCATGTTATGTGAAAGAGAACTAAACTTGAAACAGCTTGAGCCAATGAATTATCATACCAGCTTAACCTATAACCTAATATAAGGGATTCAACTAGCAGATTGTAAAAACAATACCCAATCTCTTAAAATACAAGAAACAAAATTCTGCCTACGAATCACGACAACTGTGCTTAGTGGTCTCACCTGTTTGAACCTGGAGCCTGGGCTCCGGCACGAGGAAGGAAGGTCTCACGGACAGGATTAAAGGGGTCTGGTCTCGGACTAGTTTACTGTTGATGAGAACGTTGATGACTGATATTGCCGTGTAAACAAAAGGGCCAGACGTTACCAGAAATGTGAAGTCAGGAAACAGTTCATACACCTAGGGAAAGAAGACATTCAGGATAATTCAGACCTAAAGGAAGTTGTGTTGAATAGGAAGATAATAAATTAGGTAAAAGAAAGTATCAATACTTTAAAGTAAAAGAGTAGATGTTACATAGTCAAGAGTTAAGGTTATCTATTCCTTTTATATTCTTCTAATCTCAAAACCATGAAGTAGCAAGAAGAAAATTGAATAATGAGTTATGGAAAAACCAATGTTTGCTATACTTAAACCACACAAAACAGAGAACTCATTCTATTGGGCTTCACTATCCAAAATAAACAAAACGGGAGCCCACCTATGCAACTGTAAGAATTCTAGTGGACACATTAAAAACATAGATAGGTGAAATTAAACTTGAAATATTTCATTTGGTCGTGTGTGTGTGAGTGTGTGTGTGTGTGTGTGTAACATTTTTCTTCTTCTTTTTTTTTTTTTTTTTTTGGTGCCAGGTCTGGGGCTTGAACTCAGGGCCTGAGCACTGTCCCTGGCTTCTTTTTTGCTCAAGGCTAGCACTCTACCACTTGAGCCACAGTGCCATTTCTGGATTTTTCTATATATCTGGTGCTGAGGAATCAAACCCAGGACTTCATGTATACGAGGCAAGTGCTCTATCACTAGGCCATATTCCCAGCCCCTGGTCTAATATATGTGAAACATCATTTCAACATGTAGTCAATACAAAAAATTACTAGTAGCAAAGGCTGGTGGCTCACACCTGTAATCCTAGCTACTCAAGAAGCTGAGATCTAAGGATTCTGGTTCTAAGCTAGCCAGGTTAAACAAATGTGAGATGGAATTGGTTATCTCCAAATAAACAAAAAGAAGTCATAAGTGGAGGTGTGGCTCAAGTGGTGGAACTCCAACCTTGAATAAAAAAAGCAAAGTGAGAAAGCTAGTCCCTGAATTGAAGCCCAAGTACCAACACACACACACACACACACACACACACACACACACACACTATATTGTGACTGGCTATGATATGCTTGCCTATCATGCACAAAAACAAAACACTTCTGTATGTGACTTTCCTTTTCTCTCTGCATTTTTTTTGGGGGGGGCAGTCTTGGGGCTTAGACTCAGGGCGTGAGCACTGTCCCTGGCTTTGTTTTTTTGCTCAAGGCTAGCACTCTGCCACTTGAGCCACAGCGCCACTTCTGGCCATTTTCTGTATATGTGGTGCTGAGGAATCGAACCCAGGGCTTCATGCATGCTAGGCAAGCACTCTACCTAGCTCCGCCTAGCTCCCACACTCCTCTGGGAGCAGGCTCCCATCACGGGGTCCAGTATAAACAATACAGAACTCCATTCCTCTCACTGGTGTACAGAAAGACACGTGGACTCAAACCCGAGTCCTTTCATGGAAATAAAGGGAAGCAAAATGATTCAGCTCCTCATACTAAACCATTTTCTCTGGATCGAGAGGGTTTTTTTTGTTCCAGCTCTGGCAACACAACCTCCCCAGTAGACAAAACCAGAGCCGGCCTGACATCAGGCAAGTCTCCCCTGATGGAATGAGAAGTGGACCAGGGAGGCGTAATACAGAGGAGAGTAGCTAGACCACTGTGGGCCCCTGCCACCTTGCCCAGACTGTTCCAGCGTGAGACCCCAAGCCTCGGGCACTCACCTTCAGCTCCACCGCCCGGCTGAAGTGGATCCTCAACACTTCCTTAATCGACGTGATGATGTACTCCTGCACCGCTCTGCGGGCCAGCACTACAAATGAAACCCAACCAGCCAATGTGTTTTAGTGCCACTACAAAGAAGAATGGTGTCCCGCTTCCAGAGCCCAGGACAATACCACGGTGTGTCAGCTCCAAAACTGTTTTGTAATACGAGACCCACACCACATTAGAAGGGTCCCAGCTGGCCAGTACTAGAAGGAACATCTGTGGGGACTTGAAGATGCCAGGTAAGCAGACGTAGCAGGAGGGCAAAGTCTCCGCCCCTGGTGGATCAGATCAGGAAGCAGCTGGTGTGACCCAGCCACGAGACAGTGCTCCCAGTTCCCAGTTTCATCTTAACAGTTGTCCAGCTATGCACAATCCCTCAGAGGCGATAGGAGAAGAGACCTCCAGACTACACTCACCCCTCACTAACTGCCTATGGTCACATGCCTCCCTCCAAACCCATCCTGGACCAACAGCAGCTCTGTTCTCCAACAGAGCTCCAAAGAAAGGGTGACAGGGGTGTAGCTCAAATGGTAGAGCACCTAAGTTCAATTCCCCCCCAGCACCATACACACACACACACACACACACACACACACACACACACACACATACACACACACACACACCACTTCAAACCCCTCTCTGTACTCTCTCACTGACAGATAACTACTAAAAAGAGAGAAACAGAGCTGAGAGCCAATGGCTCACACCTGTAATCTTAGCGATTCAGGAAGCTGAAAGCTGAGGATTATGGTTTGAAGCTAGCCTGGACCAGAAAATCCATGAGACTCTTATCTCCAGTTGACCACCAAAGGAGAGCTATGCTAAGAGAAGAGTGCTAGCCTTCAATGAGAAAGCTCAGGGACCGTGCCCAGGTCTGGAGTTCAAGCCCCATGACCAGAGAGAAGCAAGAGGAGCGAGGAGAAAGGAGAGAGGAGAGGACAGAGAAGAGAGGAGAGGAGATGAGAGAAAGGAGAGGAAGAAATCAAATATCCTTGGGACAAAATGATATATAAAAGCAAAAGAAGAGTAAATTCACAAGAAATTGTAAGGGTTGTCCTAATTCCATTGCCAATTCTCTGCCTGAACTAAATAACAATGTGTTTCATTTCAATCATGTCATCTATGCAAACACAAATTTCTGTGGCTCGTTGAAAACCTTTACTTGCCCTTATTGCAACAAACTAATGTGCAATATTTTGTGCATCCCTAGATGACATGTTTTTTGGTGAGTCGTGGGGCTTGAATTCCGGGCCTGGGCACTGTCCCCGAGCTTTCTCATTGAAGGCTAGCACTCTTCTATTGGTACAGCTCTCCTTTGGTGGTCAACTGGAGATGAGTCTCCTGACCTTTCTTGACCAGACTGGCTTCGAATCATGATCTTCAGATCTCAGCCTCTTGAGTAGCTAAGATGACAGGCATGAGCTACCAGCTCGCAGCAAGACTAAATATGTTATATGCATGCATGCCTATCTTTACAATAACATAATGCGTGCAAATCTTTCCAATGAGGCAGTGCAGCGGTGTCAATTTCACCCTTAAGAGTTGAGGAGACAGAGAGAGGACTAGGCTGGGGGATGGGAAGGTTCATGGGAGGCAGGTGGAGGAGGAGGATCGCTATGGGAAGGTCTGGGAGGCCACTGCCTGTACTCCTAGCTACAATGGTCTGCCCCACAAGGCCGGCACACCAACGTCCTAAGCAAGACCTCCTACCCCATAGAGATGATGAGACACAGTCTTACCAGTCGTGATCAAGTAAGCGTCCGGAACAGTAATGTCGCACACGTATGGCGGCCTGGTGGTGACCAGTGCTGGAGTCCCAACTGTCGCTTCAGGTATGGAGGTGGTCCCGGGACCAAGGGATGGCAGAGGAGGGGCCGCACTGCTCCCCTCGGGGGTCTCGCTTACAGGATGGCTCTGCAGGCCGGTGTCGGCTGCCTCCTCTGTAGCAACAGTGGTACTGGGAGTGCTGGGCGCAGGGGAGGGACTCGGTGAGAAATCTGCGGGCGTGGAGGATGGGTGCACTGGGATTGGCTCTGTGGGCAGAGGGGAGGGGCTCGCCTCAGAAACCAATGAGGAGACAGATGATAGGGACACGTGGGTCAACAGCTCTGTACTGCTGGGAATGACTGTGGAGAAGGGGGCGGAGAGAGATGTGTGCGCATCAGTAACATGGATATGGCTCTTGGAAGGTGTCAGAGTTGAGGACAGAAAGGACGCCATTAAGATGGGTGTCCAAGGGGAAGCAGGAGACACAGACTGAGAGTGAGTCTCGGCAGAGGAGGTGTCGAGAATGGGCTCAGAGCCGGCGGGCACCAGTGTGATGAGTTCAGATTCGTGGGGAGTGAGGGGAAACGCAGAAGTGGAGGTAGTTTCAGTAAAAGCTGAGGTAAAATGAGCATCTGAATCCACTGGTGAATTGGTCGATGCTTTGGTGAACTGGAGAGAGTCCAAGGGGGAGCTTGAGAGTAATGGCCACCTGGCAGAGAGGTTCCAAAGAAAAGTGACGGTGTCGAAAGCCAGCTCAGAACTTGGCCAGGGCTGAGGAGACTCCAGGCTTGAGGAATTCGGAACAGAAAGTGGAGATGACTGTGAGTTGACAGATTCGGACAAGGTAAGGGTCTCAACCTGGGTGGGGAAGGGCTGGGAAAGGAAGGTGGGCAGATCCCTTGATCTCCCAGAGGGGGAAGCCAGACCCTCTGAAGGCGAAGGACCTGGGCTGCTGAGCTCCAGGGGTGGGGTTGAATAAAAGCCCAATCCGTGCTCAAAAACACGGGTAGATTCTTGGTCAAACACATGTGTAGACTCTACTAAGCCAACCACACTGGAAGAAGAGGTCAGAGAGGTTGGGTCTCTGCCAGCATCTGATGGCATGTTTTGGTTGGATGTGACCGAGAAAAATGAGTCAAGGGAAATACTCGGGGCCACTGAGGGAAACACAGAAGTCACACTGACTAGCGTCTCTTGGGCCCAGGTGGCAGAGGAGGAGTCCAAAGCAGGATCGGGTGACACGGACAGGGAGAGGTGTTCACGGAAAGGGGACCCCTGGGTGGTGGTAACACTGGCCACGTCCATCCTAGCTGACATGCCAGAGCTTGCGTCAAAGAGCTCCACAAATCTGGAAGAAAGGGGCAGAACAGGCCTGGAGGGGAAAAGCGTATTCAATCCTCGGGGATTTTCTTCAAATGTGGAGAGCTCTATGCCCACACGGCTCCACGGAGAGTGGCTTCTGTCGGCCGTGGCCGTGGTCAGCGTCTCAGGCTCGTCCCCTGACCCTATGTCTTTCTCCGTAAGACTCGTGGCCGGAACCGGCCGAGGTGACATCTCAGCACAAGACGTGCACCAAGTGTGCACTCGGAGAGCGGCCGCCGGGCTCGAGCCACATGCGTCACCCGCACAAGGGGAGACCGCAGAACCGCCAGGCAGTTCGGACGCGTCACCGGCATGGCTCGGTGGGAAGGGGTGGCGTGACACATCTGCTGATTGGCTGGCAGAGGACACAAATACCAGAGAATCTGAAGATAAAGCAAAAGGCGTGCTGGTGGAGGCGGGGTCTGTGCGCAACACAGTTACAGTGGGGTACACCCTTGGGAGGGTGGTTTCTTCTAGACGCTGACTCCAAACAGGGGTCCCCTCAGGGTACCGATCTGTGCTTGTGGCCGGGACATCTTCTAGAGGCGGTGAGGCCTCCCCCAAGGGGACAGATGGCTGTTGAGTCATGCCATCGCCTAACGGCTGAGGCATCAAAGACAGAGAGCTAAAAAGCAGAGTCTCTGCCTCCTCCATGACTGAAGCTGAGAATTCTGGCAAAGTCCTACTTGATAACTGGCTGTGAATTTCAGTAGTAGGGTAAAGCACCACATTCCTACTAGGAGTTGGCACGAAGCCCTTGGAGGTGGGAAAAGCTGACCCGAAAGTGTTGACGTGACTGGGGGACTCGGCAGATGCCGGCGGCGATGGCTGCTGGGTGTTCTGCCAGGCTGAAGTCACTTCATCCAGCAAAGACACGGTGGGGATGGATGGAGTGAGGCTCGGCTCAGGCGTTTCCCGGGGCAGCTCTCGGGGGCTGAGGGTGATATCTGGCGCTGGGAAATCCATCTGTGAAGTGGTCCAGGGGGCCTCCGGCAGGCAGTTGTCCATCTCCTCATCATCGAAGGCGATCTCGTTACTCGTCACCGAGCCATAATTGGCCGCAAAGATGCTGTGGTCTGCCGCACTGGGGCTCTGCAGACCATAGTTTAAAAAGGGGGTGTCGAAAGCAACGGCAGATGAAGAGGAGGGAACGGGGAGAGACCCACTGGCCTGAGACCGCGGGGCAGGCTCTGTGAAGGCCTCGGGTGCAGTGCTGAGCACGGTGCTCGTCTCCAGCACGAGCCCCACGGAGGGTGAGGAAAGGTTGTGCTGTTCCAGGGGGAGCTCATCTAGGAAGAAAACCACAGCTGCGTTAGGCAGGCGGCACCAAGCCGCACGGCTAATACCCCGTGGCAGACAGAAAAAAACACACTCATTGCAAACACCCGTTCACGAGAAAGCCCCGCGATTCACAGCTAGAAGTTCACTGCCAGCATCACACACAAGACAACATCTGCGAATATGCATAAACCTGGGCAGCACCTTGACTGAAGCTTGCATACATGGGAACACATTTACATACTTTTGGTCTGGTTCTAACAACACGCAGTCAGAAGACAGGAAATGGAAGGGGCTTTACAAGGTCGTCCGGCCCATTCTCCCTCACTCCCTGCACATACGAGGAATGGGAGGCTAGGGAAGGTCAGGAAATCAACTACACATTCACTGGCTAGGGAAGATCAATAAATTACCTGCAAGACAACCCACCCACAGCTGCCTCAACTCCCAAGCCCATGGTAAGAGCTGGCTCCTAAGAGAAACAAGCCACAGAGCTCCTGATGTTCGTCCGGTTAGAGGCTCCTGCAGTTTCCCAGCTGTGCTCCCTGGCAGTTTCTGGCCCTTCCTATGCAGGCTCCAGACACCTCCAAGCCCTTGCCCCACCCGCAGCCTACACAACCATTCTCTAGACAAATCGACTTCCTAAGTGGTATGCTGGTGCTCATGCCTGTTATCCTGGCTACTCAGAGGCTGAGATCTGAAGATCATGGTTCAAAGCCGGCCTGGGCAGGAACATCTGTGAGACTCTTGTGCCCAATTAAATACCAAAAAGCCAGAAGTGAAACTGTGGCTCAAGTGGTAGAGTATCAGCCTTGAGTGAAAAGGCCAGGCGGAAGCTCAAGGACCTGAGTTTAAATTCCAGGACCAGCGCACATGTGTGCGTGCACGCACACACGCACACGCACACACACACACACACACACACACACACACACCATAAATATATATGTATATGCTTCTTTCTCCAAGCCCACATCTCCTCTGGCTTTGTGACATGCATATTCCTGCTCGGTCCTTAACCCTCGATCTGGATTCCCCCGCTGGCCCTTCAGCTCGGGCAGGGCTACAGCCTCCTCCTTCTGACTACAGGGCAGCTGGAGTCCCTTCCAGTCCCATTTCTCAGTGTACCTGATGAAATCAACCACCACATGAGAGCGTGGCTTCTCAGAGACAGGAGAGAGCAACAGATAAAGGTTGCTTCTTCTCTTTTCCTGTGCCTAGCACAGTGAACACACAGCGTTTTAGAAACTCAATAAATACCTGATGGGTAAATAACAGACATGCTGCTACTGTGTTCTGAGAAGTGCCAGAGCATCCAGTCCCCTGGCCTTCATCCCAATCACAGCTGTCACCAGTCCTGGGGCTGGAACTCCGGTTGAACTCTGGGCCTGGGTGCTGCTCTTGCTCAAGGTCAGCACTCTACCACTTGAGCCACAGCACCACTTCTGGCTTTTTTTGGGTAATGTACTGGAGGTAAGAGGCTAATGGACTTTCCTGCCCAGGCTAGCTTCGAATCGTGATCCTCAGATCTCAGTCTCCTGGGTAGCTAGGATGATAGGCGTGAGCAGCTGCCATCATTTATTGACACGGTACTGGCAACTTGGCTTGTAATTGATATAGGCTGCCTAGACAAGAAGGCAAAGCCGCGGTCCAGCTGATAACCACACAGGGTACTGCGGTCCACTTCATAAGGGGCAACAGTCACCAACCACATTCACTGTCCCAGTGGGTGAACTAGCATGGGGATAATCCTTAACTTCCTCTACTTTATGACGGTGTCCGGACTAGCAGAGGGAAGTGTGGGAAACACACGGGATGTGAAGATGAGAGATCAGGGGATACAGCTACAAGTCCAAGAATGCCAATGACGGCCAGCCAACCCCCAGCAACTAGGGGGCTCCCATAGAAGGCTCGCCCTCACAGACCACAGAGGGAACTGGCCCCACCTCCGCCTTCATCTGGGACTTGCAACACCCATCGCTGAGATCGCTCATCTCTGTCCTTTAGGCCACAACAACAAAAATCAAGAGAGTGTCTACTTCAACTCTGACTTTGGACAGCAAGCATGCAAAAAGTTCAGAACATATATTATTTGTATAGCCCAATATTATATGCTAAAACTCCTAGTTTGAAGTAGATCTGCTCTACGACGCCTGGCAGATGCCAACATTAATTGTCGCCAGGCCAGGCACGGTGGCATGCGCTTACAGTTGTGAGTACTTGGGAGGTTGAGGCAGAAGAATCACTTGAATCCACACAATTAAGATTCAGCCTGGCCAACATAACAAGATCTTATGTCCAAAAAAAAATTAAAAAAAAGTCCAAAGAAAAGAAAAGCATGATGTCCAATCAGCACTCAAGAATTGCTATAGCTAAGATGATAACAAATACGAGTACAGAATAAAAATTAAAAACCAGAGGTGCTTGCTTCGGCAGCACATATACTAAAATTGGAACGATACAGAGAAGATTAGCATGGCCCCTGCGCAAGGATGACACGCAAATTTGTGAAGCATTCCATATTTTTAGACAAACGACTCCAAAAGCAATACTTGCAAAACCATTTGGTGTAAACCAACTGAACAACTCATGGGGGGGAGAGGGAAAGGGGGATGGGGGAGGGGGGAATGAGGGAGGAGGTAACAAACAGCACAAGAAATGTACCCAAGGCCTAACGTAGGAAACTGTAACCTCTCTGTACATCAGTTTAACAATAAATAGAACACACACACACACAAGGAATTAAGGTACCATGAAACAAGTCCAAGTCAAAAGAAATCCCCACAAATAACATCAGATCTTTTAAAAACTGTAGATACTAAAATTCTAGAATTTTTTTTAAAGATACGTTTAACTCATTTTAAGTAATGAGGGACTATAAACATGAGTAAAGAGCATCAAGTTATAAAAACTGGCCGGGCGCTGGTGGCTCACGCCTGTACTCCTAGCTACTCAGGAGGCTGAGATCTGAGGACTGTGGTTCAAAGTCAGCCCAGCCAAGAAAGCCTGTGAGACTCTTATCTCCAATTAACCACCAAAAAACCAGAAGTGGAACTGTGGCTCAAAATGGCAGAGCACTAGCCTTGAGCAGAAAAGCTCACCAGGTCCTGAGTTTAAGCAAAAAGAAAAAAAGCCCAAAAAACTGGCCAGAAATATCTGAAAACAAAAATAATTTCAAAATGAAAAACACAATAATTACACTATTATAGCTCACTATACATGTAGACCAGCAATTTAGACACAGATAAAGTGAGATTCAGTAAACTGAAAGATAAAACTGAAGAATTTACTCAAAATGGGAAACAGAGATACAAATAGATACAAAACATAAAAAAAAAGGCATTAAGTTACAGCAAAGATAGAATGTTATCGTCCAACATCTACTAGATAAAAATTTTAAGAGGCTGGGAATGTGGCTTAGTGGTAGAGTGCTTGTCTAGCACGCATGAAGCCCTGGGTTCAATTCCTCAGTACCACATAAACAGAAAAAGCGGGAATTGGCGCTGTGGCTCAAGTGGTAGAGTGCTAGCCTTGAGCAAAAAGAAGCCAGGACAGTCCAAGCACCCTGTTTAAGACTGCATGATCTTCTTGCAGTACAGGATTCATGTTGCTTATTAATTTTGGAACATTCTTTGTACTATCTCTTTGAATATTGTCTCTATTACTTGTTTCTTTAAAAAAATTATTTTTTGCCAGTTGAAAGCCAGCTGGGGCAGGAAAGTCCATGAGAATTAACCACCAGAAAACCGCAAGTGGTGCTGTGGTTTAAGTGGTAGAGTGCTAGCCTTGAGCTGAAGAGCTCAGGGACAGCACCCAGGCCCAGAGTTCAAGCCCCACAACCAACTGAAAGCACACACACACACACACACACACACACACACACACACACAAAATGATATTTACTCATGGCAGGGTGCTGGTGACTCATGCTTATAATCCTAGCTCATCAAGAGACTGAGATCTGAGGGTTGCAGTTTGAAGCCAGCCTGGGCAGAAAAGTCCTCAAGACTCCATCTGCCATTACCCAGCAAAATGCCAGACTGAAGGTGTGGCTCAAATGATAAAGTGCCAGCCATGAGCAGAAAAGCCAAGCCAGAGCCTGAGGTAGCCCGCAAAGTCATACATTTAAGGAATAATAAAGCTATGCTTCTGTCCAACTGTGTGTTATACAAGTTGAGAATTCCCCTAAGCATAAAGCATTTCATGTGTTTGTTTTAAAACTCTACTATGATATAATTTGTTTTGAAATATAAGAGCTGTACAGGGAGCAAGATCCCATTTTAAATGAATCTGAAATGCATTTGCAAGTGAACGAGAAGACAGCAAGAGATGAAATAGCACATAATAAGCAAGCAAGACTTAGTGGCTGATTTATGAACCCAAGGATCAGATGCACATTACAACTAAGTCAACCTGGCCTTAAGAGGACACAGAATGAGGACAGCAGAGGGGGGTCAAAAGAACAAAATAAAAAAGTCCTGTTGACTTGGGGCAGGGGGAGAGATACACAGGTACAAAAACTTCCTACTGGGAAATATAAGATGTGCCAGGCTGAGATGCTTTTATTCTTTCTGCCAAACCCTGGGGGAGAAACCGGCAGGCCCAAGAGACAGCAGCGGCTGTGCCACAGGGAATTACTTCTGCAGTTAATTTGGGAAGAGGTTAGAAAACCCAGGTGAGACTCTGTCCGCATAAAAGGCACCAGGGACTCTCATTTCAAGCCCTGGAGATTAATTTCTAAGCTCCAAAGCCTTGGACCACAAAAGAATGAAAGGTTCTCTCTCTCTGACGACACAGAGAAGGGACAGGGGCTGGGACCAGACCCAGGCAGAACCACAACATGCCAGCAAACGACGTATCCAACGCAGATGTCACCCAGTGGTTCTGTGGGGAGCCCGTCCCCCGCCCTGCTTCCAGATGACCCACAGCTGGGACCCCACTGCAAGAAGCCCACAAAATACATCTTTTATGGGATGTCCACCATGACACTGCCCACACGCCCTGGTCATCACCGGGCTGGTTCATTGCCCCTGGCCCACACAGGCAAGACAATGAAGGTAATCACACTCTCCTACTGGAACCCTTACCTGTCTACAACAGTCAGTCACAGAATCAGGGGCCTTTCAAGCTGCATGGGCCCTTTGAGATCAGCCAAACCCCTCTGGTGCAAATGAAGCCCCAAGAGTTTAAGGACGAGCACAAAATGGCACACAGAGCAATGAAGAAAAGGCAAGTCTTATGTTCTCAGAATCCATATGGCCTTCTAACCACACCAGATTTTCTTTAAAGTGTTAGTAAAAGTTGGGCACTGATGGCTCACACTAACTAGCTAGTGGAGGCTGAGATCTGAGAATTATGGTTCAAAGCCAGTCCAGGCAGAAAAATCTGGGAGACTCTTATCTCCAATTAACCACCAAAAGCCAGAGAGGTGTGGCTCAAGTGATAGAGCATAGGCCTCGAACACAAAAGCTAAAGGACAGTGTCCAGGACCTGAGTTGACACCCCAGTACCAGCACCAATAAGAAGAAGAACAACAACAACAATAATAATGTTAGTAAAGAAAGTAAATTGGAAAAAAGGCCAAATTATATTATAATCAAAAGTATGTGCTAAATTCAGTTACTGAGACAACACAAAGGCATATTTTGTGTGTATGTGTGTGTGTCTGTCTGTCTGTCTGTCTGTCTGTCTGTCTGTCTGTGTCTGTGTATGCTGGTCCTAAAACTTGAACTCAGGGCCTGGGCACTGTCCCTGAGCTTCTTTTGCTCAAAGCTAGCACTCTACCACCTGAGCCACAGTGCTACTTCTGGCTTTTCGGATGGTTAACTGGAGATAAAAGGGTCTCATGGACTTTCCTGCCCAGGCAGGCTTTGAACCGTGATTCTCATCTCAGCCTCCTGAGTAGCTAGGATGACAGGCATGAGCCACCAGCAGGGCATGTATTTTTGAAGGGGAGGGAAGTATCCACGTGGGGCCAGCTCCTGGCTGCTGGCCTGAGTGCGGAGGAGACAGCACGGCCCCAGAGGGCGGGCCAGGAAGCGGGGGCTCCGCACTGCCCCACCTCTTTACAGAGCCTGAATCCAAATGGAGCGACCATGTTAGCTTCTTTGCTAAATTGCATCATCTCAACCCGTGGATACTGCACCCACAAAACGAGACACCCACACACACCCACTCACACTTGCTTTAGCATTTCTAAGACTTTAAAAACAAAAAGAGCTACATAATTAAATGGCTGGCCAACTTAGCAAATCTCTAGCCACTTTTATTCCTTTCTACTTGTCAGAGAGTCTTTAGTGTCCTTGAGACCACCGCCCTTCCCTCACTCCCATGTTTTATCTGTTCCTACCCCTACTTTTCTTTCTCTAATCCCAGATAAATACCAGTTGCGCCTACCATGTTACCTGCTTCTCTGGCCAGCACTGGCTATATTATAAGAAATACTATTTAAGATAGATTGTTAGAGTTGGGTGCTGGTGGCTCATATTTAGAATCCTAGCTACTCAGGTAGCTGAGATCTGAGGATCAGGGTTTGAAGCCAGCCCAAGCAGAAATGTCCGTGAGACTCTTAGGTTCAATTAATGAGCAAAAAGCTATAAATGGAGTTGAGGTTCAAGTAGTGAAGCACAGAGCATCAGCCTTGAACAAAGAAGCCAAGCGAGTACGCAAGGCCTTGAGTTCAAGTCCCACTATCAGCACAAAGACAGAGAGATAGATAAGTAGATGTGTGTGTGTGTGAGAGAGAGAGAGAGAGAGAGAGAGAGGGAAAGAGAGAGAGGGCAGGCCAAAGGAGAGAGAGGTAAAAAGAATATCAGGCCCTGAATTCAAGACTCAGTACCAGGGCTGGGAATATGGCCTAGTGGCAAGAGTGCTTGCCTCGTATACATGAGGCCCTGGGTTCAATTCCCCAGCACCACATATACAGAAAACAGCCAGAAGTGGCGCTGTGGCGCAAGTGGCAGAGTGCTAGCCTTGAGCAAAAAGAAGCCAGGGACAGTGCTCAGGCCCTGAGTCCAAGCCCAGGACTGGCAAAAAAAAAGACTCAGTACCAGCACCAAAAATAAATAAATAAATAGATAGATAATAAAATTGCCACTACCACCAAACAATGCTGAAATAATGGCACTGCAAAGCATTCTTAACATTTATACTATTACAGTGAAACCATCAGCATGGGAGAGACTCATGCTGGGATTCAAGGACTCTTTTCTTTGTATGACTTTCTCCTCTGAGGAGCTCAGGCTATGGATGAGCTCTGGTTGGCATTTATTGGAAGACACCATATTTCGGTTTGTCTATTTTTCTTCTTTCCTGAAGAAAACGCAACCCTCCCCTACCAACCTGGAGAGCAAGAGTGCCAGCACTTGAAACACCCAAAACCAACCAAATACTCGATTCACCAAGAACAAAAGGGAAAGACTTCGCTGCCCACCATCTGTTCCTAAAATAATTTAATTCCTAACACAGTCCTGTCACTGCAGGGAAGAGGACACCGGTGGCCTGGAGATAATGTGGTCTCAGATTCCACTGGGGGCTGAATGGGCACCACATCCCAAGACAGGCAAGCCCGGCACCTTCCTGCCCGGGCCGGGGCCTGCGGCAGTGCTGGGAGGTCTAATTCCAACACACAGCAATGCTACCGCCTTCATACCTTCATCCAGCTCCAAAGGAAGCTTTTTCTTGGACATCAAGGGAACAGGAGGCAGAAGAGAGAGAAGGGGTCGGTCTGGCTGGAAGTACCAACAGGCATAAAAAACCCTGCGTCTGGAGAACATGGGATGTATTGGGGCTGCGGGCAGTACTGTTTCCATTTGCTTGGGAGAATGGCTGACAGGCTATTTTGAGCAAAGCAGGTATTTTAGCATCATTACCCTAAAGAAAATCAGCCTGGCACAAAATACACTGTGCACCTAGCAAGGCAGAGTGAAGGGAATGCGGGGGGGGGGGGGGGAGGGGGGCAGTTCCAAGTTGGAGACCATGCACAAGTGAAACAGACCAAAAGCCTAGACCCAAAGCAACAGATGCGTAATAAGCAAGAAGAACAGCAGCCCAAGGTCATGCAAGGCAAGGTGCAGTAGCAAGCTTCCACAGGCCCAGCTACTGGGGAAGTGGGGATAGGAGGATCATTGGAGACTTGGAAGTTGAGGCCAGCCTGGGGGGCCACACGGCAAGACCCCATCTCATAAATGAAAAGACAACCTTACTGCCTACTTTTAAAATTCCCATCCACCAGCCAGCCAGGTTCCACTGCGAACTCTACCTGCTGCTGCCCCTATCACAACATTCCATGTAATAAATAAGCCCTGGTGACGACTACATGGGAGATGGGATTTCTAGGTGCCAAGTGCGAGAAGCACGGGTGACAGACGTGACCCTGCTTCCCCCGGCCCTCTGAGTATATATAGCTAAGAACCAGGAGAGCCCAGACACCCCCAAACCGTCCTTCAAATGGCTTCTACTGTACTGCTCGAGTAAAGCCAGAAGCCCTCAGAACAGTCTTGTACCTCATGTGGATGAGACACTGGGGCTGTGTGGTACCCCAGATATATCCCAGCCCGCGAGGGATGCAGGACTAACCATGTCGTAACTGCCCCAGCCCTCCTCAAAGGGGTGCACCCCGGCCACCGACACCACCCAGCTGGGGCTGGGGTCTCTCTCTCCACATAAACCATAGCCCACTATCCTCTGTGATCTTTGGCCCTTCCTCTTAGCTCCTCTGATTCATCTGGAGTTTTCCAATATGCAGATCTGCTCGATAATCCATGTCTGTATGTCACCTAAACTTCTTTTTATTCCATATTTAAAGCCCTTCATGAGTTCTTTTTTTTTTCTGCTCCAAGAGCTCTCACAATGCCTCGCGAACCAAGATCCTGTCATACATACCCTAGGCGCTCCTCTTCCACCTTCATTTCCTCACCAAACCTACATGGTGTTCTTGGTTTACCCCTCTGCCTCCTCTAGAAGACCACAAACTCAGTGAAAGGAGAGCTTCATCCATCTGTCTCCCGATACGTCCATTGGTTTATTGAATCCAAATCCCTCCTGACCACAGGCATGACCCATTAACCAATCAGCATGCCCTTGCTCATAGTCCTTGGCGTACAGAGATCAGCAAGGAAACAAGCAAGGTGCTGTGATAGAGAAAGGCAGGAGGGAAGGTGGAGGAAGAGGGAGAAGCCAGGAAGACAGACTCATGGACTTTCCTGCCCAGGTTGGCTTTGAACTGCAATCCTCAGATATCAGCTGCCAGCATAGTTAGGATTACAGGTGTGAGCCACCGGTGCCCAGCTTACATATGTTTTTCTGATTCAATTCACACACACACACACACACACACACACACACACACACACACAAAATCTTCATCCTTATTTAATAGAGTTCTAGTCACTGGCAATCTTTCACAAACCCCCTCTTCTGTGTACTTACTGGTATAAAGCACCTACTGATGGGCAATTACTCATAACATTAGCTCCCTAAGTAGCTATGATTATGACTTATTGTAGTTTATTTGAGAGCTCCTTGGGACCCCAGGGATAAGGAATACCATGAACTTAATGTAAATACTAATTTGCCAAGAAATTAACCAGACTGAAAGTTAAATAAGCAAAAAGGCAGTGTAAGGAATTCTATAAATGTTACCTACAATAAAATAATACCAATAAACACACTTTGGCATTTTTCATTATGAAATGCTCAGACCAGCCAGTGGGTCACACCTATAAGCCTAGCTACTCAGGAGGCTGAGATCTGAGGGTGTCAGTAAAGCCAGTTCAAAGCAAAGGCCACGAGACTCATCTCCAATTAACCACACACACAAAAAAAAAAAGCCAGAAGTAGAGCTGTGGCTCAAGGGTTAGAATGACAGCCTTGAGCAAAAAAGCTCAGACAGTGCTCAGGTCCTGAGTTCAAGTCCCAGGACTAGTGCATGCATGCGTGTGTGTGCGCACACACACACACACACACACACACACTCACACATACATACACAAATACTGTTCAGAAATAGAAAACCTAAAAGCTGAAAGCTTAGAACTCAGGTCCAACACCATCAATTTTTGTTTTGTTTGGGGGTTTTTTTGCCAGTCCTGGGGCTTGAACTCAGGGCCTGAGCACTGTCCCTGGCTTCTTTTTGCTCAAGGCTAGCACTCCGCCACTTGAGCCACAGCGCCACTTCCAGCTTTTTCTGTATATGTGGTGCTGAGGAATCGAACCCAGGGCTTCATGTATACGAGGCAAGCACTTTACCACTAGGCCATATTCCCAGCCCCATCCCATCCATTTTTTAACAAAAACAAAGCATATCCCAGACATCATCCTTCACCACAATAAATATTTCCATATCTCTAAAAAGGATGCTATAAAACCATAATCATAATTATCACACCCAAACAGAATTAAAATAATTTCTTAATATCATCTAAAGATCTACTTCTTATTTAACTTTCTTTGATAGCATCAAAATATTTCCATAGAGTTGCTTTGGTTGTTCCCCCCCTCCCCCAAGTCAAGCCCTAAACAAGAAACACATTGCTTGGTTCATGTGTCTATTAACTTTATAAGTGAGAAAAGGAAATCTACTTTAATTTCTTTTTCTCCTTTGCTTTTTTAAGCTCCCACTATTTACTTGTGAAGGAAAACAGGTCATTTATCCCTGTAGACACCCCATATTCTATATCTGGCTAGCTATATTGTCATGGTGACATTTAACATGTTCTTCCAACCCCCCAAATTTTTTATAAATGGATAGGTAGATGAAGAGGCTTCCTCAGATTCAGGGCCAATGCTATGGGCGGAAACACTTCGTATGTGGTCCTTGAACTGCTGACTGCCTGGCAAGAAGAGGGACCTAGTTACTAGCTGTGTCACTTTGATACTAAAATCCATGAGGGGCTTCGGGGGGTCACCTCTTGCTTCGCCCTAGGATGGAGCAGAGCCATGATCCCTGCTAAAAAGGGCGGGGGGGAAAGTGTTTGTGTGTGTGTGTGTGTGTGTGTGTGTGTGTACGTGCATTTGCGTGCACACTAGTACTGGGGCTTGAACTCAGGGCCTCTCACTCTTGCTTAGTTTTTTTCCACTCCAGGCTGGCACTATACCACTTGAGCTACATACACCTTGACTACCAGAATTTTGGTAGTTAATTGGAGATAAGAGTCCCTCAGATTTGTCTGCCTCGGCTGGCTTCACACCTTGATCCTCAGATCTCAGCCTCCTGAGTAGCTAGGATTATAGGCATAAGCCACTGGGGCCCAGAGTGGGGTTTTTGTTTTAAAGTCCCTGTTAATTAAAGATATCCCAACTCCCTAAGATATAATTATAGAAAGAATAATCATTGTTTGGTGTCTGAAAACGATATGTATGTGTTAAGACTATTCCAAAACAAGTTGTCTGATTGGAAAATTCAGCACCAAGTTGCTGTTATCTCGTGGTCTTTAGAAAGACACGTTGCCTTTAGCTCACACTTGTAATCCTCCTGGCTACTCAAGAGACTGAGATCTGAGGACTGAGGTTTTAAGTTATCCTAGGCAAACAAATACATGATACTCTTATCTCCAACTAACCAGTAAGAAGCTGGAGGTATAGGTCTGGCTTAAGTGGTAGTGTCAGTCTTACGCAAGAAAGCCAAGTTAGAGCCTGGGGCCCTGAATTCAAGCCTAGTACTGCCATACAAAAAATAAATAAATATAAATATTACAGATACATAGCTCTATGATTGTATTAGGATGAAGCCTTCCCTCTGTCTCTCAAGTTTGAAGTTCCAAAGAGGTTACAAAGAGATGGTGAATAAAAACTAAAGCAAGCCAGGCACTGGTGGCTCACGCCTATAATCCTAGCCGCTCAGGAAGCTGGGATCTGAGGATCTCAGTTCAAAGCCAGCTTAGGCAAGAAAGTGTGTGAGATTCCTATCTCCAACTAACCTCTCAAAAAACCAAAAGTGGAGCTATGGCTCAAAATAATAGAGTGCTAGCCTTGAGCAAAAGAGCTCAGGGACAGCACCTAGGTCCTGAATTAAGCCCCACAACTGCCAAAAAAAAAAAAAGGACTAAAGTAGGTCTTAGAATTTATGACACTTATGAAGAAGGAGGGGAGGAAATTAGAATATTTCCAAAGCAGTACATTTATTTTAGTCCCTATTCCAAAGAATAGATTAATGAAGTACAAAAATAACCTTAAGACATGAACAGTGAAGCAGTTCCACTGGTCTCTTCTCAAACCCCTTCACTAGAGTTTCCAGAAAAATGGCAAAGAAAAAAAAAATCTGAATTCCTTTCTCCCTTAACCCCTCCTCAAAGGAATATGAGTAAACAGTCTATAATTACCTGCCTGAGAGAAAGGAGAACTCCTCCTAATCAGAGGCCGGTTAATACCTTCCCCATAATCGGTTAATGACCTGAGAGTACCTCTATGAATAAACACGCTCACCAGTCCCCCCCAACACCCCCAGACAGCGAGCCTCCAGCTGGAGTCAGCAGACTGGGTCCTCCTGAAGACACCAGCAAGGAACAGAGAAGAAGGCCTCCAAGATGGAGGCCTGGGAACCAGGGGTTGTGTGGCTCTGTGTACACACTAGGGAAAGATTTCATCAGTCATCAATTGCTTGTCAGCTAGAGATAGGTTAAGGGAGAGAGGGAGGGGGAAAGAGGGAGGGAACACTGCTGTACCAGCTCTACTCAACTGTACCAGCCACTGGCCAAGGGGATGGCATGTGTATCAGACCACTGTAGAGAAACACCACGGCCAGTTTCAAGGTGGAGAAGCTTGGACAGCCATAGCCACCAACCACAGACCAGCAGGTTCCTTCTCCTTGTATTGTTCAAGAAACCGGAGGCTCCAAAAGACGGAATTGCTCAAGTCCCACAACCAGCAAGGAGTGGACACAAGATATGAACCCAGATCTATCCAATGCCAAAGCCCCTTGTTCTGGCCATAACACTGCTGAGAACGCATGGCCTACACATCTATCTATTTATTGCCAGTCCTGGGGCTTGAACTAAGGGCCTGAGTGCTGTCCCTGAGCCTCTTTGTAGGCTAGCACTCTACCACTTGAGCCACAGTGCTTCTTCCCCACTTTTTCTGAGTAGTTTATTGGAGTCTCATTTCTGCCCAGGCTAGCCTCAAACTTAGGTCCTCAGATCTCAAACTTCCTGAGTAGCTAGGATTACAGGCATGAGCCACTGGTGCCCGGCTAAAGAAAAATTTTGTTGAGTAACTGTGCACAAAATTTCATAATTACAAAGTAAAAAAAGCCTTGTATATACTAAAACACAGTTTTGTGAATTATGCCCTTTGCACCTCAGCACAGGGCCACTAGCTTTGTGTACCACTAAATCACACTTAAAAAAACCAACACAATAAAAATAGGTGCCAGTGGCTCATGCCTACAATTCTAGCTACTCAGAAGGCTGAGATCTAAGGACTGCAGTTCAAAGTCAGGCTTGGCAGGAAAACCTGTGAGACTCTTATCTCCAACTAGCTACCAAGAAAAAAAAAAAAAAAAAACAGTGGGAACCTGAGTTGAAGTGGTAGAGCACTAGGCTTGAACACAGAGCTCAGGGATAGCCCCCAGACCCTGGAGTTCAAACCCCAGGACCAGCATAAAACAAAAACAAAAAGAAGCTTCGCGTGAATGCTGTCCAGAGGACGTTGTATGCGGTCATGAATGGTTAGGCCCACGAGAGGCCCAAGGAGGAGACGCGGGGAGGGGTCAGCGAGTTCCCCAAGGCCTAGCTTTCCCAGTCCAATGCCTGAGAACACAGGCATTATGTTGCCTACAAAGCTGCGGGCTGGTTTGGAAGCCAGGGAAGGTTGACCACAGACCAAATGAATCTGCCAACTACCCCCAGAAACCTGTTACCAACTACCTGAGGCCCCATACCACATGGCCGGCCAACCTGTGTCCACCCTCCGAGGCTGAGGAAGCAGAGGCAGCTTTGCTGGGCCCATGAGAAAGAGTGGAATGATAACAGATGGCCTTATTTGAGACAATGATGACAAGGACAATTCTACAGTATTCACCTTGTACCTGGGCACTTCCTGTCTCACAAGGCCCTGGGGAAGGTGGGGGGGGGGGGGATCCCAATTTCTTGTGCCTCGTATAATAGGGCAGGCAGCACCAAGAGCTTGGGTTTGTCCAAAGCCTGGTACCCTGTGCGGTGCCAACAGTACCTACAGCCTCAGTGACATCATCTATTCCTGGGAAAACACCACTTATCAGAATTATCTCCTTTTCTTATTCTTTGTAGCTTTTGATAATTGACAATTGTTAATAATATATTATATATTACAATATAATATGTAATATGCAATATATAATAATATTAGTAATTGATAATAACAATGTATGGCTGGGCACTGGTGTGTCACACCTATAATCCTAGCTACTCAGGAGGCTGTGATCTGAGGCTCGTAACACTGTGGCTCAGAGTGGTAGAGCACTAGCCTTGAGCAAAAGAGCTCAGGACAGACAGCACCTAGGCCCCGAGTTCAAGTCCCATGATGGACCTCCCCCCGCCAAAAAAAAAATGGATCTCCTTGTATAAACATTGTAGAATGGCTAAATCAAATCAGTTAACCTCACTTAATTTTCTTTTTCATGTGTGTCCTCCTGAGGCTTGAACTCAAGGCTGATGCTCTAACACTTGCTCTACCACAGCTCCACTTCTGACTTATTTCTGGTCAATGGGAGGTGAGAGTCTCATGGAGTTTTCTGCCCAGGCTGATTTCAAACCACAACCCTCAGATCTCAACCTCATGAAGAGCTAGGATGAAAACCATGAGCGACCAGTGCTCAGCCACTGGCCTTTATTACACTGAGAACATCATCAGTAATTCCGCTCCCGTATTATACTGGAACACTATCAGTAATTCCCCAAATCACTGAAAATAGGTGTCTCAAGGAAAAGCCTGTACACAAATGCTCACAGCAGCACTCACAACAGCTAACAGATGGACACCACCCAAACATCCATCAGCTAATGAAGAAACAAAATGCTCCAGGGCCACATCATGATGCAACATCATTCAGCCATAAAAAAACGAATGAAACTCTGATACATGCTTTCACACAGATGAACCTTGAAAACCTTGTACTAAGTGAACACACACCTATACAGGCACATGTGTTATATGACTCCTCGTATAATTCCTTTCTACTAGTACGTGCTTCTAAAACAAAACTGGATGTCCATACTCGGAGGGAATAAGCTATGAATGTACCTCCAGGTCTCCTAGAGACTGCTTGTCCTTCTAGCACACTCCCAGAGCTTCTGGGAAAGAAGGCACTAATCACTCCCTTATTAATGCTGACAGCTGCTGCCTAGGTACCGGCTCCAAGCTGTCAGCGGCTGCCATGTTCAGCTTCTAGGGAACTCTCCTCGCTGATCTCCTCCACCTCGCCAAAGCTGAGCACCCATTAACTACTCAGGGGCTTTGGGCCACTTCCTTCCGGTCCACAGAGGTCATTACTTGCTGTGGGAACGAGTCAGATACTTTTGGCTTTGTGTGTAGTTCAACCATCTGCTTTCAGTATCTGAAGCATGAAGTCACTCGGGTCATTAAAGACTGTGATTGACTTCTGACCACTGCTACTTGAAAAGTGGGGTGCTAACATGGTTGTGTTTTTTTTTTTTTCCTAAGCATATTAAAAATCACCCTTTAGTATGTTTTCAAGAACATAATCATCATTTGCTTCAGTGACCACTTCTGGTTGGGTTAGTTGCGGGGGGGGGGGGGGAAGGGGGTCATTATTGTTATTGTTGTGGTTGTTTTGTGCCAGTACAGGGGCTTGAACTCAGGGGTCTGAGGGTTGTCACTTAGCTTTTTTACTCAATACTGGTGCTCTACAGCTTGAGCTACAGCTCCACATCCAGCTTTTTGCCAGCTCTTAGAGATAAGAGTCCCATCGGGCTGGGGATATGGCCTAGTGGCAAGAGCACTTGCCTCGTATACTTGAAGCCCTGGGTTCGATTCCCCAGCACCACATATACAGAAAATGGCCAGAAGTGGCGCTGTGGCTCAAGTGGCAGAGTGCTAGCCTTGAGCAAAAAGAAGCCAGGGACAGTGCTCAGGCCCTGAGTCCAAGCCCAGGACTGGCAAAAAAAAAAAAAGAGTCCCATCCACTTTCATACCTAGGCTGGCTCTGAACAGTGATCCTCCTGTCTCAGCCTCCTCAGTCGGTAGGATTACAGGAATGAGCCACCAGCCCCCGGCTAAGTGACTAGTTCTTAAGAGAGGTTAGATAGGGCTGATCTCTTTTTTCACATGAAATGCTGATTTTAAAACATATCCACAGTCTAAGCCAATAGTAAGTTTAGCAAAGAACATATTTAAACTGAATCTCTCTGCTGAATGTACTAATCTCCATCACCTCCTCCTCCTGCCCCTCCCATGACCACACACACACACACACACACACACACACACACACACACACAGTCTTCCTGCCTCTGCCATACAATCTTCCACATCTCCATCCTCCATCTGCCTCTCCTCACTGTCTGGGAGATTGCCTCTCTCTTTCTCCCTCCCCTCCTTCACTGGCTAAACAGCATAATCACATGAAGCCAAATAAGATACTGTGTTCATTGTTACATCAGGAGTATGGCCTTTTATTCTCTGCTTTTTAAACACTGATTACAATTTGTTCTTTTCTTTTTTTAACTTTTTCTGCTTGTATGTGAGCCTCAGTTGATTTCTCCAGAGGACTCAGTGGTCTTTAAGAGAAAACGAGGCCTGATTACTGAGGCTATTTCAATAAGAAACACAGGCGTCCTCAGTGAAATCTGAGAGTGCTCTACTGTCATGATACAATTACTCTTTCTGTGCTTGGCAGAAAGAAAAGTCTCACAGCACAGACATCCTAACCACAACATTTTACAAAGGTCTTGTAGCGGTCCTGCGCAGAGCCATCTAGACTATGACTTTGACTCCATGACCCCATCCAGTCCCTGCCCCCAGCTGAGAACCCCTGGGATACACTGTGATCACTGAACAGGGAAAACCAGCCCCATAGCCCGCCCAGGAGTGCGTTCACCTGGGCGTAACTTACACACCCAGGAGGAGGGGGGTAAAAGGAAACTTGGGCTCCTCCACACCCATCTCTCCGTGGGTCCAGCGTCTCAGGATCCATGCTGCTGAGCTTCCTGTGAAATGTGTGGCCCCGTGTTAACCAATACCCCCAAGGTGAAATCTTAAATAAAATAACTCCCAGGGAAAACAAGAACAGCAAAGTCCTTCATTCTCGTGAGAACTTACTCTTACCAAGTGCCCGATGCATGCCAAGTTCTGTACTAAGTACTTTCCTGGAATTAAGTCAATTCCATCAACTCCCCTGCCCCCTTCCAACATTTCACACATAAGGAATCTGAAGCTAGGCAAGGGGGGGAGACAAAAGACTGTGCCAAGCACCCCTTCCCAAGGAAGCCATACTTTCAAAGAGCCGGTGGCCATCATACTCCAAGATCCGCACAAGAACAAATTACCCCACCACACGAAGCCAACTCTTCAGTGGTCTCTACCGTGCTCAAGGGGGTCTACAGTATCATTGGTGATGCCCAAATTCAGTATTACAGCTGTTAGAAACCAGGACAGCCCGGTGCCAGGGGCTACCCAGAAAGCAGAGATCTGAAGATCAAGATTTGCAGCCAATCTGAGCCGGATAGTCCATGAGACTCTTATCTCCAATTAACCACCAAAAAAGCAGGAAGTGGAGTTGTGGCTCAAGTGGTAAAGCACCAGCCTTAAAGGAAAAAGGCAAAGGAGAGGAGGAGGCCCTGAGTTCAAGTCCTGGTACCCACACCTACGCCAAAAACAAGAAGAAACAAGCAAGACAGTTATTACTCATTACCCTGGGGGGAAGGTGACAAGAAGGAGAGACGGGGGGATTTCTAAGGGACAAGTGTGTTGTTTCTTAATCTTGGCATTCTATGACTACAACCAGTTTGTGGAAACTCATTAGCCTGCATCCTAAAGAGGTAAATATATACATATACTTATATATGTGTATACACACATCTAAGTTGTATATGTACAGATTATAGCTTCAAGAATTACTTAATTTATACTCGCAAAATGAGTTTCTATCAATTTTACAAAAACAAACCTAAGACACTTCCTACCAGATCTCAAAATGGTCTGAAAGTCACTCCACCCAGCTGGCCACAGAAGGGAAGGCTGCCTCTCACCGACTGCTCTCTGCCAGTCTTCTAGAAGGAGAATTCCCTTCTGAGCCTTGATGTGTGACAAGACCAATTCCTAAAGAGCCAAATGCAAAGCACCTCTGGGATCTGAGTTCTATATTTCAGGGCCTTGGGGGGACCCCTGTCATTTAAAGACTAGTCAGGACAAGAGTAATCACCTCCAACTTCCCATAATTCACCTGGCTCTAGGGCAGGCCTCCCCAGGATGCCTTCAGGAACTGCTACAAGCCAGGGACTGGCCAGCTCGGGCCTTGCCACTCGTGACTCCTGCTCTCCGGACTCCACGGCACCCCTGTCCTGCTTGGCTGTCATCAGCACCCCTTTAAATGAGGTCACAGCCACCTCTCTAGCTGTCATCCTTCCTTCCTCCTCAAGGTCAAGTGCATCCCTCCCCTCCCCCTCCCTCAAGAGCTTCCTGAATCCCAACAAGGCATGCAGGGGCACAGTCCCCTGCCTGCGCAGACGGCTGAGCTGGTGCATGCTAGCCCACATCGGGCAGGTGAGAACACCGCTCTCCCCACAGAAAGGACGGCTCCAAATGAGCTCAGAGTCAAATGAACACCCAGACTCGAGTCATTCCTCCACCAACTGCTCCGGTATGGGAGTTGACGTGGGAAAAGGACCCGTGAAACCTGGAGCCAGTGGCTCACGCCTGTAATCCTAGCAACTCGGGAGGCTGAGATCTGAGGATTGCGGCTAGAAAGAAGCCAGCCTGGGCAGGAAAGTCCGGAAGACTCTTATCTCTAATAAACTACCAAACAAGCTGGAAGTGGAGCTGTGGCTCAAGTAGTAGAGCACTCGCCTTGAGCAAAAGAGCTCAGGGACAGTGCCCAGGCACTGAGTTCAACCTCCAGGACCTGTACCGAAGAAAAAGAAAGGAAAGGACCCAGTAGAGAGATCTGCACAGAACCAGAAACTGGAAAGCTCCTTGCATTACCTTTCTAAATATTACAGAACACAGCTGGCTTAGTTTAATCCCCAGGGCTCAGCCCCGGTGCTAATGGTACGGACGGACAGCAAGAACAGCCTCCACCCTTGGACAAACTAGGCTAGAATCTCCAAGTAACCCTGCGTTAATAAATCACCGTTTCCTTCTAGAATGACCAGGCTCATCCCCTCCATCACACGCCTTCATGCTCCCTTCTCTCATCCCAAAGCAATCACAACAAACCTCATGGTTTCATTTTCACACATGGGCATAAAGTACCCTGACCTCACTCACCCTCCCACTAATACCCACACCCTGTCTGTCTCCCACTGCTGACTGTCACAGGTAAGGCATGTATCTCCCAAGGCACACTTCCCCATCCCATTACCCATTCTTATTCCACAGCCCATGGAGTTTCCTTGGGCTATCTTCATTTATTCACAGATGAAATGCACTTCAGTGTGTTCACCCTCTAAAACTCTCTTTTCCACCCCATCCTCTAATAATTCCCCCCCCCAAATAGTCCCACAACTACAAACATGTACTATTGTTTTCTTCCATAGATACAGCGTTCCAGTTTTGCAAAGATGAAAGGAGTTCCTGAAGATCCTTCACACCACTTATCCATGAACTTAAACACAGCTCCGATGGCAAGCCTTATGCCATTATGTATTTTAGAAATCAAGTAATCACTGTAATTCAAGTTGGAAACAGTCAGAGGAGAGACACTAAATACAGCTGTGGCCAAAGGAGGCCAAGAAGAGTCAGCAAGGCTGGCTCCAGTCAGCAGAGGAGGACCGGAAAAGGGCCGAGCCTCCAGCTCTGGGCCTTCCCCACCAGACCCTACCTAGAGCAGCCCAGAAAACAGCGAGCTGGCCTCTTTGCACTCCCATGGAGCCCAGATTCCTGGACTCTGGAACATGAGCTTGACCCTTCATGAGCAAACACGCGTGTTTGTGTCTGAGGGAGGCGAGACAGATGCTAACCGGGCCCCAGGGTGGGGAAAAAATAGGAATCTCACCAAGTGTTCTCTCTCTGGAAAATTGCTTTTAACTACAGGAACTCTTAATCTGTATCTAAAATCCCAACACAAAGTTGTTTTAGAAAGCATTGTGGTTTATACACACACATACACACACACACACATGCGCGTGCGCAATGAGGAGGACTCCCATGGGCTGTATGTCCTTGGGCAAGCTGTCGAGTCCCGCTGAGCTCTACGCTCCCTGTGAAATGGCCATGATGGTTAACAGGTGCCTCCCGGAGACACGTGACTCCCACCACAGCGGAGCGGCAAGCACTCGCTGCCGTTGCTTCTTTCCAGGTCAGTCCTGCGATCTCTGCAGAAGACACAGAGAGAAGAACTGTGCCAGGCAATCAATGAAAGGCTCAAAGAAATGCCACTGTTAAGGAGATACTGCCTACCTAGGAGTTTGGCACAGATGGCATAGATTGGTAAGAGGCAGCCCTGTGGAGGCTGGGAGGGAACCCAGCACGCTGCTTCAGTGCTAGACAGAATATTGATTGCTTCAGTCTTTTCTAGAGAGCAGTTTGGCAGTGTAGAGCAAAATGTAATGTGTGCATACTGCCTGGTCCAGCAATTCTATTTGGGGGAATTTATTCTACGGAAATAATTAGAGAAGTGTGTAAAAGATATATGTGCAGTGAGGTTCATAGAAGAGCAAAAGTTGAAAGCAATATCATTATTATCCAGCAACAGAGAACAGGCTAAATGAACCATGGAAGCGCCACAGCTTCGAATAAAATCATGTGGTGGATCTGTATTTCCTCACAACATAAAGATCCGGTGATAAAATGCCAAGTGGAAAAATGCAAGTTGCCAAACAGCATGCACAATGATAATAACATGTGTACACACACACACACACACACACACACTCATGTACTTATAACGTGAAAAAGCCTAAAAAGAGAGACACAAAATGTCATAGCAGTTTGTGTACAGTGATTTTTGCTTCTTCCTCCTCCTCCTTCTCTATCACCATCGCCCCTCTTCCTCCTCCTCCTTCTTTTTAAATAATACTGAGGATCAGACAAGCTGGTGGCTCACACCTGTCATCCTAGCTGAGATCTGAGGATCACGGTTCACAGCCAGCCTAGGCAGGAAAGTGGCGAGACTCTTATCTCCAATTAACCACCAGAAAACCGGAAGTGGCGCTGTGGCTCAAGTGGTAGAGCACTAGCCTTGAGCTGAAGAGCTCAGGGCCCCGCACGTTCAAGCCCCATGACCAAAACAAAAAAACAACAAAAAAGTCCCATGACTGACAAAA
Source organism: Perognathus longimembris pacificus (assembly GCF_023159225.1). Taxonomy (NCBI): domain Eukaryota; kingdom Metazoa; phylum Chordata; class Mammalia; order Rodentia; family Heteromyidae; genus Perognathus; species Perognathus longimembris. Next base: position 142,709,425 of record NC_063162.1, read on the forward strand.
TAATAATAACGTAACACAGGATTGAACTCAGGGCCCAGTGCTCTACCAGTTACGCTACGTCTCTCAGTCAGTGATTTTTGCTTTCTAATTTATACTCTTTGTTGTTACGGCTCGCAGTACTACAGATTAAACTTGAGGCTGGGTGGGTATTCTACCACAGGAGTCATTCGGCCAGACTCTGTTTATATTGGATGTTTTCAAAACAAGAGCCTCACTTAATGTCTGAGCCAGCCTGGATTGTGATCCTCCTGTGTGAGCTCCCCTCAAGGACCTCTGTGCACAGCCATTCTGTTTCTCTTGTAGCTGGGATCCCAGGCAAACATCAGCAGGCCCAGCCATTGGCTACCATGGAGTCTCAACGACCCTTTTCTCCCTGCTTTGGCCAGGACCAGAGTTGCAATCCTCCCATGTCCAGCTCCATGTAGCTGGTATTTCAAGCTTGACCCACATGTCTGGCTTCTGTATATGTTTTTCAGACCACCAGAATCCATGCAAGAGGCAACAACTTTTCCATTTTAGGACCCCCAAGGATTAAAACTGCAAATCCTGTCTCAAGCTCCTTATCTCTCCTGTGAACTATGACTTTTATCACTTAGTCATGTGACATAGCAGACTTTGCTCAAAAATGTTATCTCAAGGGCCCAGTGCAGGGTAGGCCCTCAACACTGGCTGCATAAATGGCAAACAACCAGGCACCAGTGGCTCACACCTGTACTCCTATCTACTCAGGAGACTGAGATCTGAGGATTGTGGTTCAAAGCCAGCCCAGGCAGGAAAGTAGGCCAGAAGTAGAGATGTGGCTCAAGTGATAGAGCACTAGCCTTAAGCAAAATAAAATAAAATAAATAAATAAAATAAAAAAAGCTAAAGGACAGCACCCAGACCCTTGGATTGGCACCAAAAAAAATAATAATTTTTTTAAGTCTGTCCTGCTGGAACCTATAATCTAATTGGAAGAAAACAGAGCAGGCAGTAGCTGTAGCATGATGGTGGCCAGTCTTACTTTTTAACTGGAGTTAGAAATGCCTCTCTGATAATGTGAGGTTTAAACAGAGACCGAGGAAGAGGAATAATCCAGGGAGAGAAAATCTGATAAGAATGTCCTAGACAGAGAGAAGAATGAGTACTAATTATCCCAGGGAATGCATATTGTTTTCATAACCAGGAAAAAGCGAATAAAGCTATTGTAACTCTCAAAATACATTTATTAAAAAAGCATTAAACAGCATAATTCCAAGAGCAAAGAACAATATGGAGCTCTTGGGTTGCTTTTTTTATTTTGTGCAGCACTAGAGATTGAACGCAAGCCCTTGCTCTTGCTAAGCAAAGCAAACTACCACTTGAGCCACACTCCAAATCATTTTTGCTTCTTCAGTTTGGGTTTGTCTGTTTTTTTCAGATAGGGTCACTTCCTGCATGTACTACCATACCCAGGCGATTTTTAAGAATTTTACCCTACTCAACAAGAGTGGTACTTTATTACAGCAATGCATGTAAATGAACTACAGTGGGGCTGTATTAAAACATAAGTTCTTCTTTGCGCTGGTGGCTTATGCCTATAATCCTAGCTACTGAGGAGGCTGAGGTCTGAGGACCTCGGTGCTAAGCTAGCTCAGGCAGACAAGTCAGAGAGACACTTCACCAATTAACCGGCCAAAAACCAGAAGCAGAACTGTGGCTGGAGTGGTAGACCTCCTGCCTTCAGTGACAAAGCTAAGGAAGAATGTGAGACCATGAGTTCAAGACCCAGGACCAGCACTAAAAAAAAAAGAAAAAAAAAACCTTCTGGCTGGGGATATGGCCTAGTGGCAAGAGTGCCTGCCTCATATACATGAGGCCCTGGGTTTGATTCCCCAGCACCACATATACAGAAAATGGCCAGAAGTGGAGCTGTGGCTCAAGTGGCAGAGTGCTAGCCTTGAGCAAAAAGAAGTCAGGGACAGTGCTCAGGCCCTGAGTCCAAGCCCCAGGACTGGCAAAAAAAAAAAAAACCAAAAACCTTCTATTTCTCCATCCCAAACTATTTATCTGCCACCTACTCACACATTCACTCACTGATGTATTCTAAGAGCCCTGAACTGAGTGGATACTACAGATTGTACTCTGTAAAACTCTACTGGGCTTGGGAGGCTGAGGCGGGAGGGTTACTTAAGTGTAAGAGTTGCAGACCACACTAGGCAGCAGAGTACAACCTTGTCTCACAAAGAAACAAGACAAAATCAGCCTCGACAAACATCCTGAAGAAAACATTCTTAGCCAGGAGAGGACTCCGATGAGGTGAGGCAAGATAAGGTAGGGGGAAGCTGAGAGACAGAAAGGCCCGGAGACCCTCGTGTGCTGCAGAGCCCAGGGCAACCATGTGACCACTGCCCTAGACCTCCGCCCTGCCCCATCCAGACCTTGCCTGCGCTAGACCACACAGGTGTCTCCCATCCCTGCTCATTACGTGTCTCCGCTGGGCGGTTCCCAAAGCCAAGCCAACCCCTGACCTGGCATGCCAGGAGGGAGACCAGATCACCACCGATGCCAGCTCCATCCAAGGTTCATTCCTACCACGCTGCCAGCTACTTCCCACTCCACCACGATGTTCTTATTTCTTAATTTTTTATACCAAAACTGTGGCTTGAACCCAGGGCCTCCCACTCTCGCTTAAGCTGTTTCCAGTCAGAGCTCATGTTTTACCACTTGAGCCACACCTCCACCCAACTGGAGATCAGAGTCTCTTGAATGTACCTGCCTAGGCTAGCTTGGAACTGCGATCCTCAGATCTCAACCTCCTGAGTAGCTAGGATCACAGGCCTGAGCTACCAGCTCCCATCTCTTCCAAACTTGTGCTCCACCATCTCAAAGCTCAGTAGTACTGAGTACGCTTCACACTGCTGGGCCACCAATTCATGAACATTCCCTTTGGGAAACTGACACTGTACCCACTCACCACCACCACCCACCCTCAGGCCCTGGCAGGAACCACTCCACTGCCTGTCTGTATGGTTGTCACTCTTCTTTGAATATCTCAAATTAAGTGGAATCATATAGCACTGATCCTTTTGTGAGTGGCTTCTGTTACTCAGCAATGTCCTAAAGATTCGTCTATGCTGCATGTCTCAGAATATTGCACGCTTGCTTGTTTGCTTTTATGTCGGGAGTAGGGCTTGAACTCAGGGCTTAAGTACTGTCCCTGAGCTCTTTTGCTCAAGGCTAGCATTCTACCACTTGAGCCACAGCACCACTTTAGGTTTTCTGGTAGTTACTCGGCGATAAGAGTCTCAAGGAGACTTTTTTTTGGACTAGGCTGGCTTCGAATTGCAATCCTCAGATCTCAGCCTCCTGAGTAGCTAGGATTACAGGCCTGAGCCATAAGCGCCTAGCTTTTCTTTCTTTCTTCATCTTGTTCTTCCTTCTTTCCTTTTCTTTCTTACCTGCTTTTTGCAATACTTGGATTTGAACTCAGGACCTGGTGCTTTCTAGGATGGCAGACTCTCTAGTACTTGGAAAAACTCTCCCAGATGTCTGAACACATCTAACCCAACACCCACTCAGCTCAGACCCTGCTTCTGTTCGGCCCTTGTCTTTCCATTCTACTTGAAATCTGGACTGGACCAGCTAAGGACTCCTCACTAATTCGAATGCAACCCCAAAATTTGAAATGCTCCCAGTGTCCATGAGAAACTGCCCAGGCCAGGGATCCCCAAATCTTAGTGCACGGAGACACCATGGCGGGGGGGGGGGGGGGGGCTGTTTAAAGGGTATTCACTCCACAGGGCCGGGATGGGCATTTCTAAGGAGCTGACTGCTGACTCGGGGGCCACACCTGGCTTAGCAAAGCCCCAGTGCGAGTCCCCACCTGTCCTGAGTTCCCAGCAGCTGGCTGAAGATGGCTGGTTTGTGTGTTTCGGGCTCCCGTCTTGGAAGGCTCCCCAGCAGTGTGCCTCCTGCATCCTAACACAGTCCTTCAGACTGCCTGGCTCCTTCCGTTAATCCCAGCACCCCAAGCACCCAGTGATGAAGGGCTCCTTCCACACGCCCAAACAAGAGGCCGGGAGAACAAAGCAGCAGCCAGGCGGTTTCCAAATGACTGCACAGGCCTGAGAATTCCCAGCCGGGCAACCGGGAGTGCGGCGCCTCCCCACCGTCCCTGCCCTCGGCGAGCCAGGACCACTGGCGCCGGCTCCTTGTGGGCCACGGCTCTGAGCCAGCCGGGCGACCGGAGGGGTGTGCCTGGCTCACGCTCCAACCCCACCTAGACCTGTGGCTGCCTGCCATCTCCCATTCCGCTCTCCCCTGGAAACCAGCTGGATCTTCTCCAGGCCTCCCACTTCTGCCTTAACCCCCACCACTCTCCCCTCCATGGTCACCTGCGCCCCAATGCACTCCGTCCCCAGAACTCGCCACCTGTGGCTCTCCACTTTGCCCTCCTCTAGAACGAATCTCTCCAGGCATGCCCTGGGACCCTTCCCTTCCACATCAGACTTCATGTCTGTCCTCTCTGCCTCCCTTCCCCCGGCCATGTGTTCCTCCCCCTCCAACCCCCCCCCGCCCCCCCAGTCCCACTCACAGTTAGCCTATTTCCTTACCTGTGCCTTACTGCCATCCCCAGCTTAGATCTGTGACACTCCTGAACACACACAATGCCCCCAAAGCCCTGGGCCTGGATCCGCTGAGGGGCAGGGGTCTACTGGGCCCTTGTCCCGTCTGTCATTGGGCTGCCACCCTTTGGGATGAGGAATGGCTTCTTGCCTGAGCTCAATCTGAGGGCAAAGCTCAGCCTCACCCGCATCCCCCTCTGCCTCTCTTACTGAAAGGATGGTGCTAGGTCCTCCCAGAGCCAACACACTGAATGTCTGGTACCCACTGTGCCCAATTTCTCACATCCAACCCCCCCCCCCCATCTCCTACATCCCCCTATCAGAGCCCACACTTGACGCATGCTTGGAATGTCATGAAAACTATGGCAGAGCCAGGCGCTGGTGGCTGGCAGCCATCATCCTAGCTATTCAAGAGACTGGGATCTGAGGGTCAAGGTTCAAAGCCAGTCTGGGCAGTAAAACCCATGGGACTCTTAGCTCTAACTAACTATCCAAAGAGCCAGGAGTGGAGGTGTGGCTCAAGTGGTCAAGCACTCAGGGACAGCACCCAAGCTCAGAGTTCAAGCCCTAGGACTGGCATCAAAAAAAAAAAAACCTATGGTGGCCTCGATCTACCCTGAAGCAAGAAGGAAGTGATTTAACCAGATGTGTTTCCAGGGAGACACCCCAGCGGGAGGTGGAGGAAGAGGGGCACGGTGGTGATGGCAGGCAGGGCAAGGCAGGTACTCAGGTAAGGTTCTTCCCTGTCAGGTAGAGAGCTCCGGTCACCTGGCCCCCCTTCCTCCCGTCCTCCTCCACTGCTGCAGCCCCTGGCTACCTCCATCCAGCCGTCACTTACCAATCCCCTCAGTTCCCATTGGCTCTCCGTGCCTGTCTATGATTCCCCCAGCCTGCCTCGAGCCAATCACATTGCTCACCTTTGCATGGCCACCCCAGAGCATCAACTGCCAGAGGTCAAAATCGCAGGGCATCTGGCTCTGACGTCCACACAGACGTCTCCTCCCTTAGACTCCACTCCCAGCCTTCCACCAGTCCCTTCCATTCCTTCTTCCAACGTGACCTCTCCCATGCCTTCTTAGGCTTGATCCTGACTGCTGTGTGAACGCTCTCACTAGGTGACTTACACATCCGTTACTTCTACTCCTCCTTATATTTTCAGGCACTGCCTTTTTACCCATTCTTTCTTGAAACATGATTAAACCTATAATACATGCTAAATTCAAATCAGCCCCACACCACCAAATAGTCTACTATAGAACTAACTCAAACCTGTCCATGCCATAGAATAATATGATTTTTGTAACTACAAGGTGAGACTGCTACTCAAGGCCTGTGGACAGCACTGGAGACATTAGCTATTCACCAATGAGAAGTATTGCCTGATGCAATAACCACACCTACAGCACCATCCAAACAGACCACAAAATGCAAGAGCCAATAAGAAAGTGAGAAGCACAAGAGAAGATATAAAAATGGCAAAGAAACACATGAGGAAATGCTCAACATCCCTGCTAGTAAAGGAAATGCAAATAAAAACAACCCTGAGATACCACCTCACTCCAGTTAGAATGGCCTATACTCTGAACTCAGGCAACAACAAATGCTGGAGGGGGTGCGGGGAAAGAGGAACCCTTCTCCATTGTTGGTGGGAGTGCAAATTAGTACAACCACTTTGGAGAACAGTATGGAGGTTTCTCAAAAAGCTCAATATAGACCTACCCTATGACCCAGCCATACCACTCCTAGGCATCTATCCTAAACAGCGAACCCCAAGATATCAAAAAGCCATTTGCACTTCCATGTTTATCGTGGCACAATTCACAATAGCCAAAATATGGAAACAACCCAGATGCCCCTCCACAGACGAATGGATCCAAAAAATATGGTACTTATACACAATGGAATACTACATAGCGATTAGGAATGGTGAAATATTGTTATTCGCAGGGAAATGGTCAGAACTCAAACAAATAATGTTGAGCGAGACAAGCCTAGAACACAGAAAACAAAGGGGCATGATCTCCCTGATATATGACTGTTAAGAAAGGGAGACAGAGAGACAGTAGAGACCAAGTCTGTGAATACTGTATATGTTCTTGATACATTGTATATTGTATATATGTCTACCTGACCTAGACAAGGGATAGACGTAAGGTATCACAAGAAATGTACACACTGCCCTACTATGTAACTGTACCCTTTTTGCACAACACCTTGTCAAAAAATTTGTGTTCAATTAATAAACAATTTAAAAAAAAAAAAAAGAAAGAAAGTGAGAAGCAAAAGCACAGGTGTACCTGGGTGTGGAGATGCAAGAGGGGAGGCCATGGAGGGAGGGTTTTTCTCCTTATGAAGATGCAGGAGATCAACCCCAGGGCCTTGACCATGCCAGGCAAATTGCTCTGCATCTAAGCTACCCCCTCAGCTACCCTGTAACTCTGTGCTCATGTGTGCACCTGTGCGTGCGTATGTGCACACCAGAACTGGGGATTCATCTCAGGGCCAGAACACTCTCTCTTAGCTTTTTCATTTAAGGGTGACACTCTACCACTTGAGCCACAGCTCCATTTCTGGCTTTTTGTGGGCTAATTAATAAGTCTTTCACAAGTTTTTCTGCCGAGGCTGGCTTCAAACCACCTTCCTCAGATCTCAGCCTCCTAAGTAGCTAGAATTACAGCTGTAAGCCACCAGCACCTGACCTCCTGGTTCCTTTATTCTCCATTTCCTTTTCAAAGTTTTATTTGTACATGCTAAAAACAGAGGGGTCACAGTTACATAAGTGTATTTTCAATTTCAATTGTATTTTGAGACAGTGTCTCAGTTGCCCAGGCTGGCTTCAGACTCATCATCTTCCTGTCGCAGCCTCCTGAGGAGCTGGGATCACAGATATGAGCCATCCCCCACACCCAAGGAAGGGGATTTTCTTTAAAGAATTGAATGTAAACACAGAACATCTCCAGGGCACTCATTAAATACCAACAGCAACAAAGCTGCTACCAACAGTCAGTGCAATCCTAGACGGAGAAAGTAAGAAAGCGCCCAAGAGCTATCTAAGATCTTCCCCTGGAGCCATTCACCTGTAGGGAAACTCAGGACAAAGCGCCCCGTGCTTAGTCACAGTAAGTTAGTTATACCTATACCTAGAAATGTACAACCTAGGTTTCCCAGCTCCCCGTCCAACAAATCCTGCTGCCTAAGTACACACCAGAGAAAACCCGCATCTTTGTGAAAGGTGGGTGGTCACAACTTGAAAACAGATGAGATTAAGACAAACTCAATGTTCTTAACGGGGATAATCCACCCAGTGCAATTATAATAGAACTGATTAGCTGCCTCTACCACCTGGGGTACTGATAGAAACCCCCAGGCTCCCAGATCTCCTCCAACAACTAACAATAGGAGTCTACATTCAGCACTAAGGTAAGTCCTTTCTGACAAGACTGCAGAGGCTGGTGGTCAAGGATAGGGGCTGAGGACAAGTCCTCAGTGCTCAAAGAAAACCCAAGGAAACACACCCCCCAAACCACCCCCACCAGAACAAAAAAAACAACAGTGAGTAAAAGAAACCCAAGGCTGGACCTCAGTGGCTCAGGTAATCCTAGCTACACAGGAGGCTGAGATATGAGGGTTGTGGTTCAAAGCCAGCCTGGACAGGAAAGTCCCTGAGACAATTAATCACCTGAAAGCTAGAAGTGGCACGGTAGCTCCAAGTGGTAGAGCACTAGCTTTCAGCAAAAGAACTCGGGAACAGCGCCCAGGCCCTGAGTTCAAGCCCATGGCCAATTAAAAAAAGGAAAAGGAAAAAGAAACCCAAGGCCAGGCACCAGTGGCTCACACTTGTAATCCTAGCTATTCAGAAGGCTGAGATCTGAGGACCAAGGTTAAAAGCCATCCTAGGTAGAAATCTTGTGAGAGACGCTTATCTCCAATTAACCACCAGGAGAAAAAAAAAAAAAAAAGCCAGATGTAGAGGAGTGGCTCAAGTGGCAGAAGGCCAACTTCAAAAGAAAAAACTTGAGGGGCTGGGAATATGGCCTAGTGGCAAGAGTGCTTGCCTCGTATACATGAAGCCCTGGGTTCGATTCCCCAGCACCACATATATAGAAAATGGCCAGAAGTGGCACTGTGGCTCAAGTGGCAGAGTGCTAGCCTTGAGCAAAAAGGAAGCCAGGGACAGTGCTCAGGCCCTGAGTTCAAGGCTCAGGACTGGCAAAAAAAAAAAAAAAAAAAAAAAAACTTGAACAAGAATAAGAGGCTGAGTTCAAGGCCCAGTACTAACAATAGGAGAAAGAGAGAGGCAGAGCCAGAAACAGAAAAAATGCCAGTTTCAATAGACCAATTTTAAATGAACTAACCATAAAAAAGATTATAGCAAAGCATGAAATAATACATCTGCAGAACACTACTAATTTCATTTAAAGTATCTAGATCAGTTTAAACTGCCTAAAAAATTTTACTGTGGACTTGTTGCATTGGAGATCCCTAGGCATTACCATTAAAGATTCAAATTTCAGGTCAGGGTGAGCCCCAGAAACACAAGCTCTTTTCCAACCCCAAATGCAGCTGACACACGAGGTCTGCAACCACATTTTTTTTTCCCCAGCCCTGGAGCTTGAACTCTGGGCCTGGGCACTGTCCCAGAGCTCCTTTTTGCTCAAGCTTAGCGTTCTGCCGCTTGAGCCACAGCGCCACTACCGAGATTCATTGGAGATAAGAGTCTTACCAACTTTCTTGCCCAGGTTGGCTTCGAACTGCAATCCCCGGATATCAGCCTCCTGAGAAGCTAGGGTTACAGGTGTGAGCTACCGGCACCCAGTTTGGGACCACACTTTTGAAGCCTTTTTTAAAGAACTTGTCTCTAGGGCACTAACCTACTCACAAATATTCACTTCTCAATGGCCAATAGCCAGGTGCCAGGGACTCGTGCCTGCATCCTAGCTACTCAGGAGGCTGAGATCCGGAAAATCAAAGATTCAAAATCAAGCTTGGCTGAAAAGTCCTTGGGATTCCAAGTCCTGTTAACCAGCAAAAGGCCAGACTAGAGGTATGGCTCAAGTGGAAGAACGCCAGACAGGCAAGCAAGCTGAGCAAACACAAGGCCCTGATTGTACCAACAAAAACAAAAAGAACTAGCCAATAACACATTAGCACTTTAGGCAGGATGAAAATTTAACATGCCATCAGCAGAAATGCAATGAAAACAATCACAAAAAGAAAATCAAGTCAGGCGTGATGGCTCACACTGGAATCCCAGCTACTCAGCAAGAGTCGCAAGCATCCTGGTGGCCAGTGTGAGCAAAAAGTTAGTGTGACCCCATCTCAATAATAAACTGGGTGTCTTGCTGTGGACCTGTCAATAGAGTGATGTGAGAGGCTGGAGGCTGGAGACCAGCCCAGGCAAAAATGAGATATACTACCTGAAAAAGAAAAAAAAAAAAGCACAAAAAAGGATTAGGGTGCGGCCCATGTGGTAGAATCAGCATAGCATACAGCAGGCCCTGAAAACCCCAGTACTGCCAAAACAAAGAAGGGGAAAAAAAAAAAAAAAAAAGAGGATGGGGCGGGGGAGGGAAAGAACAGATTTTCCTAATCAAAATCATCCCAAACTTCTACATTTCAAAATTATCTAAAACTTAAGAAAATGCATGGGCATGGGGAGGGGGACAATAAACAAAAGAAACAATAGTTTCTATCTTAAATTTTATGTGTGTGTGTGTGTGTGTGTGTGTGTGTTTTCCAAATGAACTTAACTACCAAGAAAATTCACTGAATACCAGTACAACATAAACAGCTTAAAAAAAAAATCAACCTAAAGAAATTGGGAGTAAATGGAAACAATGTATTACAGGCTTATTTAACAAGAGTTCTAAAAATAAAATTCAGTGGAGGTGATGACTAAAGTCAACCACATGAACCTCCAGGGTTTATTTCAACATTACAATTTTCAAAACATTTATTCATTCAACAACCACACCCTGGGTAGCCATTGGGCACCTAGCATTCTGAAGAAAACATACAGGAATCCCAGCCTGGTGATCCAGACAGATTCTAATGGTCCTTTTCTACAAATATCTCTACTGAAGCAAACCTGTACACGCTGAAAAAGACAAAAATAAAAACCATAGACAAAGCCTTATCTATACAGCTCTTCTTCACAAAAACACCCCCAAAAGCTGGAAGAAAAGTAAATTGTTATGACAGAAAACTGCATTTTCAAATAATAGCTAATGAATATGGAAATGTTTTAGTTAAATATTGGGTAAAAAAATAGTATTACAATTACACAGATTGTTAAATTCTCATATTCTTCATGTCAACACAGGAAAAACTATAGAGTCATCCAGTATCTCTGAAATTAATTAGGTTCTCTTTCCTTTCTGTTTTGGTGGTACTGAGGTTTGAACTCAGGGCTTCAAGCTGCTAGGCAGGCTACCACTTGAGCTATGTCCCCAATCCTTCCCCCATTCCTTCTGCCCTTCCGCTTCCCCTAATCCTCTTGGGCTGGGGCCTAGAGCAGGCTGGGCAAGTGCCCTGCCACTGAGCCACACCCTCGGCCCTTGAGTGATGGTTTTCTGCACCTTTCCATAATCTCTAGACTCTAACAGGCTGTCAATTTCATAACTGCTAGACTTTTTTAAGAAGACTTCTCTGCATAAGGTGAAGTGATGCGGCACAGGTCTCTCTTTTTATGTTATGGGTAGTTGGTTGACGAAAACCACTGCCTTTGAAACACCAAGTCCATAGCATCCCAAGTTCTTTATTTCCACAACACTGATCAATCCAGACCCAACTTATAAAACTTTAAAAACCAAAAGAAAGTGTGTGCAAAATGCTGGACAGAATAGAAATAGACAAGAAATCAATACAACATAGAAATGTAACTCAAGGCTGGAATAAGGGGGCCACCTGGAACGTAGACTACTGAACCAGCATGCGGCTTGAGAGGAAACGTGTCAGCCAGACACAGAGGAGCTTGCTGCTCGTACCGCAACTCCAGACAGGCCCGAGGATGACACTTCTTCCCGGGACCCACAGCTACGGGCCATACCGGGGCATTCTGCAAGCAGTTCTTCTAAGAAAGTCCCCACTGCCACCAAAATCACCCACCACCACCACGGCATTCAAGAAATGGGTCAGGGTCACCCCTGAGATCCCTCGACCTCGTAGCTCACTTGGTGCCCCCTTCCTACCCAGGGAAGTCTGCGCAAGGGGCTCTACTTGCTTACACACTGCTGGGTTTGGGTGTGTTTTTTTCCCCCATTGGGTCCTTGAGTTCAGGGGCCTTGACCTTGGAGCCCGGAAGCAAGCTGTGCAAACTAGAGGGGCCCAAAGTAACAGTGGGTGACAGGATCATGTCCTCTGCTTCCATGACCTCAGCTGCGAAAGGGAAAAAGGATTTCAAGTCTCCCAACTGAACATTAGGGACTGGGAGGGAGGAGAGTCATGGGGAAACAGGGCTAGACTTCCACAGAAGAGAAAGTTATGGAGGGAAGGTACAAGTAGCTCCTCTAATCATTTTCAAGTTACCTAACAATTGTCTCCACAATCTCTGCCAAATATTCAGATGGCTACCGGCAGAGGGGGAGCTGTGGGAAGGCCAGAGGAAAGTATATCATAGAGCCTGCTCCAACTCTGCCCAAACTCCTCAATCCTCAGTCTCCCCGTCCGCAATATGGGGGTAATTGGGCCTACTTTTTTCATGGCTGGATCAAGTATATAAAATGCACTCAGGGAATGGAAACTATTAGTGGGCTGGGTCCCACCACAGGAGAATCCAGTAGTCTAAACCGGGCTTTCTTTGTGGACTAAAGCACAATCCAGAAGAATCTCCCATTCTCTAGACCCAGGGCTGACACTCACAGGATGTGCCCCAGGGGCTAGGTTGGATAAACTGTTTGCTCTAGTTGTATACTGCTTGGAAGAGACCTACTCCTTCAACCCCAGTTCCCGTGTGGCTCTCAGAGTTAGGGTTCCCCCCGAGTTAGGGGACATCTCAATGGAGCCTTCAGTTGTGTAGCTGTCCGTGGGTCAAGAGCAGAAGGGGAATGGGGCCTGCAGGACAGACCACCCACCCTCTGACCTTGAATGACTCACTTTCCAGCCCTAGTTTTTCTCTTAGGAAGGGTCCCATTCTGCACTACCTAGAGTTCCTTTCCACCCCCTAGGTAGCAATAGGAATCATCTAGGGTCAGGCCTAAGGGACGCCTTAAACTGCGTTCCAACTCCTTCCAAAGCCGCTTGCCAGTCCTTTGGCCCTGCTCCCACGTGAAAGGGGGACAGGGGGTCTGAGTAGCTTCCACTGCCCTCTGGTTTTTGTTGTTCGGGGTGAAGCAGCTCTCCACCCCCAAACCGTTCCTTCCACCTTCCCTTTCCCACCCATAAAGCGGTCAAGTGTGTGCTGAGCCCTCACAGGCTTAGGTGTGTCAGCTGTGTGTACACTCCCCATGGACAAATAAACATTTCAGAGGAGCAACAAGAATTAAATCATTTCCTCCCCCAGCCCCCAACAACCACCCCCCACACGCTTCTTCATAAATCATGCTTCCCAATCTCACACCCATGAACAGTTACAAAATCACATCTATTACCAAAAAAAAAAAAAAAAAAAAAAAAAAAACGGGCTTAACTCTCCTTTCACGCCCTGACACTTCAGAATCAACATATTTTCACACTCCATTGTAACCAATAAGGCCATCGCAGAAGTAAGACCAAGCAAGAGCTCTTTCCCTGGAAAGACCCATGGCCAAGGGCGCTTTCCAAGAGATGCTTCTTTGAATGTTCTTTGTGTCCTGACACACGGGGGGCGGGGGGGGGGGGGAGGGAGGGGAGGACACGACCAGCCTGCCTGTATCTTGGGGGGGAGGGCATGGGGGGGACGGGACACACAGCCGCTCATGGCAACGCAATGCCCCTGCTTCAAATCAAACACCTCGACCATGAAGTATCCCAAGCCATTCGCTATGCCACATTCACGCGGCCATGCCACCAACGCGATCCCGGGAGCGTGCGGTTCCGCAGGGGAGGGAAGGCACGATGGATGGTGGGGAGCCCAGGCCACCCAGCCCCGCCTGGGCGCCAGGCTCGCTTCGGTGGGGTTCCTTTATTGCCTCTCCGCCTTTCTTTATTTGCTGGGCCCAGGAAGAATAAGGGGGGGGGGGGGACACAAAAAAAAAATCGTCTCCACCAAAGGAGGGCGAGGGAGCCGAGGAGAATAAAAGAGGCTGGGCGCGGGGCGGGGGGGGGGGGAGCCCGGGGCTGGGAGAGCTCGCGGGGACGGCGGGCAGGGTCCCCGGCCGCATCCCGGGGAGGGGGACTCGGCGGGGCTTACCTGGGGCGCATGAGGCCGGCCCGGCCAGCAGCAGCAGCCAGAGGCCGGGGAGCAGCAGCCCCGGGCGGAGGCGGCGAGCGGAAGGCCCGTAGCCGCTCGGCCCCGGGACCAGCGCGACCCCGGCGCGGGGCTTCCCTTCCATGGCCGCGCCTCGGCGTCGGCGCCGCGCCCCCGGCGTTCCCGGTCGGAGCCCCCGGCGTTCCCGATCGGAGCCGCCCCCCCCTCCCGCCCCCCAGCTCGGCGTTCCCGGCCTCGCGGCTCGGCGCGCTCGGGGGCTCCCCGGAGGCGGGCGGCCGCTGCGGCTGCGGCTGGGACCGGGCGCCGCGCACCGGCAGGGAGCGAGGCCGGCGAGGCGGGGGCGGCCCGGGGGCCGGAACCGCGGGCGGACGGGGGCCGCCAGCCGCACGCCGCGCCGCTCCGCCCCCTTCGGAGCCCCGGAGCCGCTGCCCCGCTACGCGCGCGGGCTCGACGCGGGGAGGCGAGCACCCCCTCCCGGCCGGCCGGAGCCTGCCTGCGGGGCGACCCAAGGCGGCGGGCGCGGGGGCGGCGGCGGCGGCGGCGGCGGGGACGGCGTCCGCCCGCCCGCCCCGCTCAGGACCCGCCTCCCGGGAGGGGACGCGGGGGACGCGGGAGGCCCGGGCTGGGCGGGCGGGTGGACGGATCGCGCCGCCCGGCTCCGCACCTAGCTTCGGGTCCCCGCCCGGGTTCCTCCCACCCCACCGCCGGGCGACCTAGCCGGCCACCCGCGGGGAGCAGCCGGGCTCCCGATCGATCGTCCTCGGCCGCTGCCTGACTCGGTGCGGGCAGCAGGTGTGTGCGCGGCGCACCGGCGTCCGGGCGGACAGAGCCTTCGGGGTTGCAGGGCGGGCGGACAAAGCGGGGAGACGACCGGGGCAGCCCTCCCCAAGCACCCGCCCGCTCCCTGCTCCGCCCAGCCCCTCCGCACGCAGCCACCGCGGCGAGGCGGGCTCCGGGCAGGGCCACCGCGCCCGCACATAGTGGGCCTGCAGGGAGCGCCTGCTGAGCCGGATTGAGGAGAGTGAGAGCATGCACACACACTCACACGCACACACTCACACTCACACACACACACGCACACACGTCCTAGCCTGCACTGGTGGCCCACGCCTGGAATCCTACCTCCTCAGCAGGCTGAGATCTGAGGACAACGGTTTGAAGCCAGCCCAGGCAGGAAGCTCATCTCCAATCCCCTGCTCTGAAGTGGCTCAAGTGGTAGAGGGCTAGCGTACAGAAGAAGCTATGGGACAACGCCTAGGCCCTGTGTGCAAGCCTCACGATCATTAAAAAAAAAAAAAAAAAAAAGAGCCAGGCCCTGGGTGGGAGGTGAAGACAGGATGTAGAGCTCCTGGAGGAAACAATGGTTGTGAAGAAGGGAGTCTACATTTGCCAGCGCCTACTAGGTGCCAAGCGTGTAACACCCAAGATGTGCCATGGTGGTTGGAAGGTCCTGAGACCAGGATGCTTGCTTGCATCCTGTTAGGCAAGTTGCACAGGGCCGGGTGCTAAGGCTTTTATAGGAGGAACAGTAACTAATGATTGTCCAAAACACTAGGGTGGACGGACAGTGGACAGTGTGAATCAGCCACCCACCAAAAAAAATCCTGGTCAAAGAATCTAACTGGTTTCCCCCAGAAGGCCCAGTGGAGGAGCTGCCCGGCTTTGCCCAACCATCAATACAGTTCCTCCACACAATACCACAGAGGCACCCCCTCCTAAGTTGTGGACTGTCAGTCTCACGAAAAACAAGGGAGTATTAAGATAAGAGATAGATTGTATTGATGAGGCTAATATTCTTGTGAATTATTACACCACAAAGCACACCCAGTCCATTCCGAACAATGGCTCCCCTGCCCCACCTATAAAGGGCTTTGCATACCTTGTCTCTAGTGTACACACTCAGGTAAGTACCTAAGTGGAGACGCGGCTTGTCAGAGCATGTCTGGTCCCTGGACACAATGGCGCTGCCTCTGGGACCTCTTCTTAATATGGCTTTCCTTTTCTCGTTTGACCACAGACCTCTGCCTTGGGGGATTCTTGACACGTTATGATCCTGCTATGTTATTTTATTTATCTAGGGGTTTACGCTCCACGAAACTCATATGAAGTTCAAATATAGGAACCTCCTGCTTAGGATTTGCCATGGCATCAGGAAACCTTCCTTACCCGATTGTTGGTTTGAGCCAGAGCAACTGCTGCCCGGTGAAGAGGTGAGCCAATCAGATCTGGCTTCAGCCCCCAGCAGCTCCCACCCGTGGGAGACTTGAGAGTGAGGGAGACATAACTCTCTCCGTCCTTTCCAACCAACGCAGGGACAGCTGGAAATAAAAATAAAACTCACAAATGTCAGCTAATTGAAATGATTCATGGGTGTCCACTCTAAGGAAAGAGATCCCTAGGGCCCTTCTGTCCCCCAGCTCTGAAATTATACTTTCACTATGCTTTTCACAGGCCCGAGTGTGGCTCAACTGGTAGAATGGCTGCCTGACAAGAGCAAGTCCCTGAGTTCAAACCTCCAGTGTCCCCCTCCAAAAAGAAAGAAAGAAAGAAAACCAAACACATCTACAAATATTAGTATCTAAGAAAAGGGATTAAGACAAAATCTTGAGTGTTCATACCAAATTATATGAAAAATAAATTTAGAAGGCATTTCTAAGCATTGTTAGTGTTCTGTGGAAGATATAAAAGAATTAATTTTAGAGATCAGCTCATCCAGTGCTCATTTTATACATTAACAAGCCAGAAAGGTGGGTTCCTTTTGCTTTGTCTCAAGTAGACTTGGCATCTGCAGCTTTCCATTCACCAACAATCTCTGGAGAAAGAGGAGAATCTGGCCCGTCAGGCTATCTGGGTCTGAGAAGGTGAGAGGTGAGATCAGTTCCAACCTTAGATCTGAGCCTCACTCTGGTCCTCTACCAACCAACCGCACCTTACGCTGCAATCTGACAAATCTGTGAGGCCCGGAGAAAACCACCATGATCCCATCATTTGCATGTGTGCATTTGTGTGTGTGTGTGTGTGTATGTGTGTGTACTTTGACTTGAACTCAGCAGCTGGGTGCTGTCCCTTAGTGCTCTACCACTTAAGCCACAGCTCCACTTCCAGCTATTTGGTGGGTAATTGGAAATAAGAGTCTCGTGGACTTTCCTGCTTGGAACAGCTTGGAACCTTAATCCTCAGCGATTCAGCTTCCTGAATAACTAGGACTACAGACATGAGCCACTAGTGCCCAGCCATTCCCAGTGTCCAGAACCCCAGATTTCCCTGCTCTTTTGCCCCATGCCTCACTTCAGAGCCAATGGAGGCGCTTCCTCACGTCTCTCCTCTAGACTAGAAGCTGCTGCCTCTGGTCCCATGGGGTAGACAAGGGAACACTTGCATGGGCCTGGAAGGTATCCACAGATAGGCACAGGAAGCCTGTAGATGTGAGGCAAGGAAGCAAAGATGGAAGGGGAAGACCAGACCAGCTGCGGGTTCATAGGGCAACAAGACTGCACGTTCCTATTCACTTCCATCACCAGGAATCTAAAATGCTGCCCTTGAACTCAGTCCTGCTTGGCGTGCAGATATTTCACCATATAGTGCCCTCTTGACCTGGGCTGTCCCATCCTCGGGGGTGGGCCTGGATACCAATGGGGAAGAAACACTGACAGGCTGCTCAGCAAGGGGAATGCTAGAAGGCAGAAGAGGCCCCAGGCCATGAAAGAGGACAGCTGAGCTCTGGGCTCCACTCTGGCCCATTGAAAGCTTGTGAACTTGTGCAAAGGTTTAGCCCTAGATTCAAAATTTCAAGTCTTGCTGGGCACTAGAGGCTTGCACCTGTAAATCCTTAGCTACTCAGGAGGCTGAGATCTGAGAATCATGGTTCACAGCCAACAGAAAAGTTCGTGTGATTCTTATCTCCAATTGAACAAAAAGCAGGAAGTGGGGGTGTGGCTCAAGTGGTAGAGGACCAGCCTTGAGCAAAGAAGCTAAGCAAGAGCAGGAGGTCTTTAGTTCAAGCCCCAGTACTGGCACCAAAACAAACCAAAAACCTCAAGTCTGATGATGCATTTGATATGCCTACCTTGGCTAATTGTGGCTTGTGGAAAGAGTTATACAAATAAGGTAAATGTCCACAGAGTTCATTCATCAAATTCCATGAGCAGGTTTCATCTGCTGATGATAGCTGTTTGGAGCCTGATAGTGACGAAGCTAACTAGAACATTCAGGGACTGTTGCTCACTCTAATAAGGTGCCACTGAGTCCTGGGAATCCCTCGGAATGAGGGTGCCAGGAGAGGGAACAGCTGTGCAAAACATAAAGAAGCAACTCGAACAAACATCAAAACGAAGCTCCTACTGGATAAATGCCCCACAGAGCAGAATTCTAGGTGATGAGTTAGATTAATTAGCTCGAGTTACTTCAAAGAGCTTGAAATCTTATGGGGATACAATAAACTTTCAAAAATGATTCTGCTACCAAGCAGAACATGATAAATGGCAGAAGAAAGTCACAAAATGTTCCAAGAAGGGAGCTGTTTTGGGGTAGGAGGCCTGGAGGACAGCTTGGTGGTGGTTGCCTATGAACCGGGCCTATGGGGATGAGCGAGATTTGGAGAATTTGAAAGGGCCAGACAGGTGCTGCAGGCTGGGAGGATGGATGGTCTGAACCAAGACAGAGACAGAATGGGAGGTCTTTCTAACCAATGTGTTAGTGCAGCTGGAACTCTAGGCCACTACAGTGGCTGCATGTTAAAATCACCAGGGCTCCAGTCAACAAAACAAGCCACCTCTGGGCCACACTTCCAAACAATGACATCCGATTCTCTGTATGCAGAGACATGCAACATGTGTATTCAGAGACAGAAAGTACTGAGAAAGAAGGCTGAGTCCACCTTTCCACTCAAAGGAATCACTGGGGGCTTCAGAGGTGATCAAAAAAAAAAGAAGTGTAAGGCTGAGGGAGACAAGGCCTTGGGGCATAAGGGGCTGGACTTAATTTTGCAGGCAATGCAGTTATCAGCAAAGATCTCTGTGCGTTATTATTAGAACGAAGCACAAGAAATATGAGATTCTATTAAGAATATATAAGATGATTTGGAGGAAGACTGCAAGTGAGGAGCCCAATTAGGATAAGATCTTAACCCTGCATGCATGAAATGTGAAGGATCTCAGACTATTTTTCACCACCAAATAGACAAAGCTTTTTAAAAATTTGATTATATCCATTAATGCAAGAATATGGGGAAATAGACACAATTCTACCAGTGAGAATGTTAATCAGTACATAGATTTCAAAGGACAATATGGCCTTATCTCTCAAATTTTTTAATTAGTTCACTATTTAAACTGGAGATGAGGCTTGATGGATAAAGCATGAGGCCTGAAGTTCAAACCCCATAAAAATAATTGATTAGCTGTGCGCGGGTGGCTCATGCCTATACTTCTAGCTACTTGGAATCCTGAGAACAGGAAGAATACATTGTGAAGCAAGCAATGGTGGAAAGCAGGAAACCCTCTCTCCACCCACAGTGGCATACAGCTCTCAGCTTCATGAAAAGCAGAGATCAAGAGGATAGAGGTTCCAGGCCAGCTCCAGGCAGAAAAGTCTGTGAGACTCTGTCTCAACAGAAGCAGGTGGGCCTGGTGGCAAGCGCGGTCAGTCCAGCTATGACCAGAGCCTAAAATAGATGAGTTGCAGTCCAGACGCATGCCTAGACAGGAAGACACTATGTCAAAAAGAGGAGGAAGAGGAGGAGGAGGAGGAAGAGGAGGAAGAGGAGGAGGAGGAGGAGGAGGAGGAGGAGGAGGAGGAGGAGGAGGAGGAGGAGGAGGAGGAGGAAAGAGAGGAGAAAACAAGGGAGGAAGGAGAGGAAAGGGAAGAGGAAGAAGAAGGAAAAAAAGAAAGAGAAGAGGAGAAGAAAAGGAAGGAGGAGGAGGAAGGGGAGGCCATCAGTGGAAAGAAGAACATTCTCTCCACATGAGCACATACGTGCACAATGGTTAAAACCAGGATCCTTTCTTAGATGGGTTGAGCTAGAGATGTCTGACCACCTTGCACAGTAATGTAGCAGTCGTGGCTAACAAGAATGTTCCTGAAGCAAGTTCCAGGCCTTGGCTCTCTGCCTGTTGCAGTTTTCTTCATGTACTCTGTGTCCATGCCTCCGCTTCCTGCCCACCAACACGCAAGTCCTCCCTAGGAAGCAGTGCAGGCCTCTGCCCCTCCTCAGGGCCATGGTCTCCCTGGCCCCCGACCCACCGCACTGCTTCACAAACTCCCGTTGGAATCATGGCAACAGTTGGTGAGAGCTATTTTTAGGCTCTCCCTCATTCTCTGGCTTTATACCAACGCCAACTGCCATATGACTGTGTTCTCAAACTCACTGCCTGTGTCTCAAGCTCAGAATGAGAATAATGATCATACTGTAGCTCAGCTCCCTCCTCTTCCATCTGGTCCTGAGTTCAGATCAGTCACATGAATAAATGAAATCAACCTCACACTAACTATCTGTCCTGATGGCCATGAGTCTCTAAAAAAACACCTTCTTTGCACAAATCCTAGAGGTGCACCCTTCCTACGAGAGAGACCACTGCTCTTAAGTCTCATGGACTTGCAGGCCTGGCTCCTCCAGGAAACCTGGCTGTTCTCCCCAAGGATGGGCTCTTTATACTTCCTTTGCGCATGCGCCCTGGCCACTGTGTTGGCTACAGGCCATTGTTGCGTATGCTCCCTGACTAGGGTAGACCTTCAAGGATAGGGACCTGGTCCTCCTCGCTTCCTCCCCGTGGGCTCACTGCGAGACTGGGCCC
Source organism: Perognathus longimembris pacificus (assembly GCF_023159225.1). Classification (NCBI taxonomy): domain Eukaryota; kingdom Metazoa; phylum Chordata; class Mammalia; order Rodentia; family Heteromyidae; genus Perognathus; species Perognathus longimembris. Next base: position 142,730,148 of record NC_063162.1, read on the forward strand.
GTCAATGAACCCTTATTGAAGACATAAATATAGCCAAGTGCTATCTGTAATTCTAGTTACTCAGGAGGCTTCAGATCTGAGGATAGTAGTTTGAGGCTATCTCAGGCAACAAAGTCCTTAAGACTCTTATCTCTACTTATCAAAAAGGCCGGAAGTGGAGCCGTGGCTCAAAGGGGTAGAGTGCTAGCCTTGAGCTCAGTAATTGGAGATGACAGTCTCAATGATTTGTCTGGAGACTCCATCCTCAGATCTCAGCCCTCTGAGGAGCTACAAAAGCATGAACCACTGGCACTCAGCTACTTACTTTTTTGGGGGGTGGGGGGGAGGGGGGAGGCTAGTGCTGGGGTTTGAACTCAGGACCTGGGTGCTATCCCTTAGCTTTTTTTGCTCAAGGCTGGCACTCTACCATTTGAACTACAGTTCCACTTCCAGTTTTATTTGGTGGTTCATTGCAGATAAGTCTCCTAGACTTTCCTGTTCAAGCTGGCTTTGAACCTAGGATTACAGGCATGAGCCACCAGCACCAGGCCTACTTATACATTCTTATACTGACAGAGTAACTTCGCAAAGTAGTATGCCAAGACATGCTGGATTCCTTTGTCCTGCACTGTGACACCAACAGACACTGTGAAAACGTGAGAGGCTGCTTTAGTCATGACAGATTTGACTCTCCACAAAATTCAGTAAAAGCCCTCCCACCTGGCATTTAATAAACAAATGTTTATTAAATTCAATGGATGAAGGCCGATGACGAAATAAGAACAGGGCTGGGGATATGGCCTAGTGGCAAGAGTGCTTGCCTTGTATACCTGAGGCCCTGGGTTCGATTCCCCAGCACCACATATACAGAAAACGGCCAGAAGTGGTGCTGTGGCTCAAGTGGCAGAGTGCTAGCCTTGAGCAAGAAGAAGCCAGGGACAGTGCTCAGGCCCTGAGTCCAAGGCCCTGGACTGGCCAAAAAAAAAGAAAGAAGAAGAACACAATCTCTGCCCTTTAGGTAATGCCATTCTCCAAACAATAAAATATGCCTGACTATTGAATTTTAGGCAAAATTTAAGTTCATAGGCTCTGGATGAAAATCGTAAAAGAAGTCAGATGATAAACTTACCTACCCATGAACAACTCTACGTAGCACTCATTCACCATCTGAAAAGGGAAGTGAAGACGTTTCCATTTGAACTGGTGGACTCGTAACACTTGGGAAATCTTGACACATAACATGTGACCTCAGGTACCTGAAAGGGAATGGTATGTAGGTGTTCGTGGAGGATCTAGACAGTCATGTCCAACCGCACTGCTTGTGACAGTATATATGTTTCCCGTCGTGCACATGTTAAATAAAGGTTCTTTTAAAAAAGAAATTTCCAGATCACTGCTATCTAGAGAAATTGCTAATGGATTTGCTCCATAAAGCTGTGCTGTCCAATGAAGGCACCATTAAGCACTGAACAAGCGACTGAAGCAACTGAAGAGCTGAATTTTTTGTTGTTCTTGGTGGTGGTAGGCTGGAAGTCAGGGCCTGGGCACTGTCCCTGAGTCTCTTTGTGCTCAAGGCTAGTGCGCAACCACTTGAGCCACAGCGCCACTTCGAGGGTTTGAGTGGTTAACTGGAGATAAGAGTTTTTGTTTTTGTTTTTGTTTTTGTTTTTGTTTTTTTGGCCAGTCCTGGGCCTTGGACTCAGGGCCCGAGCACCGTCCCTGGCTTCTTCCCGCTCAAGGCTAGCACTCTGCCACTTGAGCCACAGCGCCGCTTCTGGCCGTTTTCTGTATATGTGGTGCTGGGGAATCGAACCTAGGGCCTCATGTATCCGAGGTAGGCACTCTTGCCACTAGGCTATATCCCCAGCCCGAGATAAGAGTTTTTACAGGGGCTTTTCTGCCTGGGCTGGCTTTAAACCACAGTCCTCAGATCTCAGCCTCAGTAGCTAGGATTACAGGCATGAGCCACCAGTGCCCACTTTTGAAGAGCTGAATTTTAAAAGTGATTTCGTGTTAATGGATTCTAATTTTAATGCCTACATGTGGCTATATAATGGTCAGCATACCTCAGATGGGGGGATGGAGCATTTCAACCCACACACCAGCCAAGGCCCCCAACATCATTTGGTACATGACAAGATGGCCACACATACTTCGTGCCAGCTGCCTGTGGTCACTGCCTATATTGATAATTGTGTGTGGCCTGTAAATGATATTGTAAATAGCTAATCACCCTTGGCAGAAGAAAGGGTCCCCATAGAAGAGAGGAGATCAGTTGAAATGTATTGTAAGCCTATGCGGAAATGTAACAACAAAATCTACAAGCTAATGGGGCTCACACTGCTCATATTTGTAAATCCTAGCTACTCAGGAGGCTGAGATCTGAGAAGCATAGTTCAAAGTCAGCCTGGGCAAGAAAGTCTGTGAGATTTATCTCCAATTAGCCACCAAAAAGCTGGAAGTACAGTAGTGGCGCAAGTGGGTAGAGTGCTAGCTTTGAGCTTCTATACTACGTAAATAGATGATGCAACTGCATACAAATGTATTAACTGAAATAGGGCAGATTCAAGGGAGAATTCAAGTGGTGTAATTCCTTAGGAAGGCAAAGTCAAAATTCGACAGAATGAACACCAGGAAGCAGGTACTTGGAAAGAGTGTGGTGAGGTCAAAGGGAGAGGAGTAGACAAGAGAAGAGGAGAAGGGGACAAAGGCAGGAGGGAGAATGAAGTCAAGACTTCTATGTAGCTGGGCACTAGTGGCTCGTGCCCATAATCTTAGCTACTCAGGAGGCTGAGGTTTGAGGATCACATTTGGAGGCCAGCCCAGGCAGAAAAGTCCATGAGACTCATATCTCCAATAACTTACAAAAACAAAAGGCTGGATGTGGCGCCGTGGCTCAGGTGGTAGAACACTAGTCTCCAGCAAAAGAAGCTCTGGGACAGTGCCCAGGCACTGAGTTCAAGCCCCAGGACCAGGAAAAGAACAGAAAAGAGCAAAAGAAAACAATAATTCCATGTTTATCTTATAAAATTTAGAAAAGTGAGGAAAGGAGAGGGTTGGAGGGATGATGGAGAATGGTGAAAGGAGTAATATAGATCAGGATGTATTGTATTCATCAACTGCTTTGTTAAATGGCAACTCCTTTGTAAAGTACTTCAAGATGATGAGATGTTTTTCAAAAGAAAGAAAAAAAAAGATTTCCCATCTTGCACCATGAAATAACAAGCATGGTAAGTATAGAAACTGGCAACCTAAAATGTACTATGCACTCAGTGTGATAATAGGCATCTAGTTAAATATACAATAATTATTATTATTGCTCAAGTCTTTGATGAAATTTTAAGAATGCTGTAACTATGTTCATAAATGAAATTGGCTTCTAATGGGATTCTTAAGGAATCTTCTTCTATGTGAAGAACGACACCTACTTAATTCACCCAATTAATTTGGGATCATGCCATTTTCTCACTTTTCTGAAAAGAACTTCAACTTATTTTGTCACACATTGTAGAAAAGGCACATGATACAAAGAAGCAAAACCATTAATATTAAAATTATCTGTAATCTCACCATCTGAAAAGAAGCATTAATATTAGATATCTGCACTCCCTTGATTCTTTAAATGTAATAAACGTATAAATTCATATACACACATACAAATGCATAATATACACATGCTGATTTTTTTTTGGCCAGTCCTGGGCCTTGGACTCAGGGCCTGAGCACTGTCCCTGGCTTCTTCTTGCTCAAGGCTAGCACTCTACCACTTGAGCCACAGCGCCACTTCTGGCTGTTTTCTGTATATGTGGTGCTGGGGAATCAAACCCAGGGCCTCATGTATACAAGGCAAGCACTCTTGCCACTAGGCCATATCCCCAACCCACATGCTGATTTTTAAACATATGTTTTTTAAACTTATTTTTATTTTTACTTTAGTTTATTTTTGCCAGTCCTGGGCTTGGACTCAGGGCCTGAGCACTGTCCCTGGCTTCTTTTTGCTCTGCCACTTGAGCCACAGCACCACGTCTGGCCGTTTTTGATATATGTGGTGCTGGGGAATCAAACCCAGGGCTTCATGTATTTGAGGCAAGCACTCTTGCCACTAGGCCATATTCCCAGCCCCACATGCTGATTTTTAAAAATGCAACTGTAATAGCAGCTACTCAGCATCTGAGGCAGAATGGGTTGTAAGTTCAAATCTATCCTGTGCAACTTAGGGGCACCCTATTTAAAAAAAACAAAAAACAAAAAAAACAACGAGCTGGGTGCCAGGGGCTCACAATTGTAATCCTAGCTACTCAGGAGACTGAGATCTAAGGATCATAATTCAAAACCACCCCCAGAAGACAAATCTGTGAGACTCTAATATCCAATTAACCAACAAAAAGCCAGAAGTAGAGTTGTGGCTCGAGTGGTAGAATGCCAGCTTTGAGTAGAAAAAGCCTAGCAGACGTGTGAAGTGCTAGCTGGTGGCTGGTGGCTCACGCTTGTAACCCTAGCTACTCAGGAGGCTGAGATCTGAGGATCAAGGGTCAAAGCCAGCCTGGGCAGGAAAACCCATGAGAGTCTTCTCACCAGTTGGATACCAGAAAACCAGAAGTGGCGCTGTGGCTCAAAGCTGTAGAGTACCAGCCTTGAGAAAAAGAGCTCAGGGACAGTGCCCAGGCCCGGAGTTCAAGCCCCACAACTATCAAAAGGCAGGCAGGCAGGCAGGCAGGAAGGAAGGAAGAAAGGGTGAAGTGTGGAGTTCAAACCCCACTTCTGGCATGGAAGGGAGGGAGGGAAGGGAGGAAGGGAGGGAAGGGAAGGGAGGGAAGGAAAGGAAGGAAGGGAAGGAGAGAGTAGCTTTTAAAGGGCAGGGGCTGTATGACAGTGGTAGAGCCCTTGTCAAGCACTTTTTTTTTTTTTTTTTTTTTTTTGCCAGTCCTGGGCCTTGGACTCAGGGCCTAAGCACTGTCCCTGGCTTCTTCCCGCTCAAGGCTAGCACTCCGCCACTTGAGCCACAGCGCCGCTTCTGGCCGTTTTCTGTATATGTGGTGCTGGGGAATCGAACCTAGGGCCTCGTGTATCCGAGGCAGGCACTCTTGCCACTAGGCTATATCCCCAGCCCTTGTCAAGCACTTTTGAGCACTAGGCTGATCCTCAATACTTTAGCAACAATAAAAATGGATCCTATTACCCATTAAATTTTGTTTCACTCAACAATATATTATGACTGGGGCTGGGGATATGGCCTAGTGGCAAGAGTACTTGCCTCATATACATGAAGCCCTGGGTTCAATTCCCCAGCACCACATATACAGAAAATGGCCAGAAGTGGCGCTGTGGCTCAAGTGGCAGAGTGCTAGCCTTGAGCAAAAAGAAGCCAGGGACAGTGCCCAGGCCCTGAGTTCAAGCCCCAGCACTGGCAAAAAAAAAAAAAAAAAAAAAAAACAATATTATGACTATCTTTTCACCTTTATAAATAATACTTTATTTATTTATCTTATTTTTTGCCAGTCATGAGGCTTAAACTCAGAGCCTGAGCACTGTCCCTGGCTTCTTTTTGCTCAAGGCTAGCACTCTACCACTTGAGCCACAGCGCCACTTCCAGCCCTTTCTATATATGTGGTGCTGAGGAATCGAACCTAGGGCTTCCTGTATACGAAGCAAACACTCTTTCCACTAGGCCATATTCCCAGCCCAAATAATACTTTTAAAGTGTGACTTTTAATGATAACATTGAATTCCAAGATATGATCTATCATAAATTGGTTAGTTCTCTAATTATGGATTCTTAGAGTAACTAGGATTATAAGCATAAGCCACTTGAGCCACAGCGCCACTTCTGGCCATTTTCTATATATGTGGTGCTGAGGAATCGAACCCAGGGCTTCACATATACGAGGCAAGCACTCTAGGCCATATTCCCAGCCCAAGCATGCTATTTTATTTTGCTGGGTGTGGGACTTGAACTCTGGGCCTGGGCACTGTTCCTAAGCCCCTTTTGCTCAAGTAGTGCTCTACTTCTGGCTTTTTCTGTGATTAAATGGAGATGAGAGTCTCAGACTTTCTTGCCTGGGCTGGCTTCCAACCATGATCCTCCCATCTCAGCTTCCTGAGTAGCTAGGATTACAGGCGTGAGCCACCGGCACCTGGCTCCCCAAGTAATTTTTAAAATACAATTAAAGCTTAACAATTTTACAGAAGGGCTGGGATGATGGCCTAGTGGTAGAGTACTTGCCTCGTATACATGAAGCCCTGGGTTCGATTCCCCAGCACCACATATATAGAAAAAAGCCAGAAGTGGCGCTGTGGCTCAAGTGGCAGAGTGCTAGCCTTGAGCAAAAAGAAGCCAGGGACAGTGCTCAGGCCCTGAGTTCAAGGCCCAGGACTGGCAACAAAAACAAAACAACAACAACAAAAAAAAAACAATTTTACAGAAATACAATCCTGCAGACAGTCGCTACAGGAAGAAGCTGGTACCATGCCTCCCCTGCAAACACAGACACATTAGACACATGAAAGGCTACTGGTAATATGTTTTCCAGAGTCAACTGTCTTGTTTCACAGTAAAGAATCCTCCAGAGTTGTGTGCACTTGGAACAAACAGGGAAGGAGAGGAAATGTGCCCGAGAGAGGACCGGGAAAGGCTTGGCTTTGCAATGTCTTCTGCAAGGCAGGACTTGATGAGTTCATTTGTTTTGCTTATTACCTCTTTGCTTCCACTCTGCTACACTGAGTCACGCTGACACAATCTTGGGGCCCTTTGTTTTGTTTCCTTCAGTTTTGTGGTGCTGTGGCTCAAACCCCAGAGCCTTGAGCATATTGGGTAAAAAGACCTACCACTGAGCTAAACCCTGAGTCCTTGGTTGAGACGAGGTCTTGCTATGTAGCCCAGGCTGGCTTGGAACTCCTAAGTCTCCCTTCTCAGCCTTCTGAGGGCCGGGATGACAAGTGTGTGCTCACCTTCAGGTATGAAGACATAGTGTAGGGAACATATTCCTTTGTGTTTTACATGGTCTGAATCATGAGCAGAGTCCTCTCTCTAGGCCCAGGTTAAGGGTTCCTCTGGTCCAGATCTAAGGGCAGTGATGATGTAATTAACAATTGTACAAGGTGGCCTGCATAAAGGACCTCACACAGTAGTCACGTCCCAGCTAAGCTGCTGGAAATGGAAACTACTGCCACGATCATCACTATTTCTCCTCACTTAGGAGAAGTATCCACTCTAAGTATCTCAAAGGTACTTCAGAGCTGGACACGAGTGGATCACGCTTGTCCTCCTAGCTACCCAGGAGGCTGAGATCTGAGGATGGTGGTTCAAAGCCAGCCCAGGCAGAAAAGTCTGTGAAACTCTCGTCTCCAGTTAACTACCAGGGAACTGGAAGTGGAGCTGTGACTCAAAGTAGTAGAGAGCTAGCCTTGAGCAAAAATGAGCTCAGGGACAGTGCCTAGGACCCAAGTTCAAGCCCTATAACCAACAAAAATAAAGATAAAAGATATTTAAAATCTCTCTGGCACCTCATTTGGAATCCATGATCCTAAATAATTCTATCTGGTATATATTTGTCACCAACCACATTTGGAGCCGGCTGTGGTGCTGTATACCTTTAATCCCAGATACTCAAGAGCAGAGACAGGAGGATCATTATTTGAAGCCAAAAAGTAACAAGAGCTCATCTCAACAAGAAATCTGTGTGTGGTAGTATAAGCCTATCATCCCAAGTATGTGAGATAATTAAATAGGAGGATCTCAGTCCAGGGTAGCCTGGGCAAAAATAAATAAATACTTGAAAAATAACTAGGGAATAAAGGTGTCTGTCCATGGCTCAAGTAGTAGAGCACCCACCTAGCCTGCAGGAGGCCCTAAATTCAATCTCTAGTACTAACAGGGGGGGAAATATTGGGAGCTGCATTGTAACCCAGTGGTTGAGTATGCACTTAGTCCTGGATAGTATGTGTACGTGCATTCATATTTCTCATAACAATATTCAAGAGGTCCCTTGAGTGTGTTTATTTAATTTCAGGCTCAGCTAACTTCTGGTTACCAGTTTTAGGAAAGGCTCCACCATTGCTATCCTGATTAGGCTGCTTGCCTGGCCGCTCGTCACAAGTTGTACTTCTGTACTCCAGCTAATGCCAAGGTCAACAATTTTGCTGCTAATATTATAATCCTCTTACTTAATCCTTTAGTAGTTTGAACTTGATTCTTCAGTTAATCTTTGGCATTACTGATTGTCTATACGAGACTTGATTATATGATTTTAGGCATAAAACAATTAATTATTAGCCTACTTCCCATAAATTCCTTACAAATGTGTTGAAATCGTTTGCTTCCTAACCTGTGTTCCTCTGGCATTTTCATAAGATTACAACCAGTCCTAAGATTCTGCTTGAAATTTGTGTTTTTCCCATTTGGGTTTTGCCTTTGGGACTGTAAACTTCTTTTTGTTGTTATTTAATCAGTTATGGGCCTTGAACTCAAAGCCTGGGCCCGTTGCTGAGCTAGTTTGCTTAAAGCTAGTGCTCTACCACTTGAGCCACAGCACCACTTCTGGTTTTCTGGTGGTTAATAAGAGTCTCAAGGACTTTCTTACTCTGGCTGGCTTCTAACCGCAATTCTCAGATCTCAGCCACCTGAGTAGCTAGGATCATAGGTGTGAGCCATCAGCACCCAGCTTTGGGACTTTTAAGTGTGACCTTAGACAATTTGTCTCATTGTCTTCATTTTTTTTTTAATGTTTTTCTCCTGCTTTCTCTCCTCTCCTCTCCTTTCCCCTCCTCTCCTCTTCCTCCCTCTCCCTTCTTCCCTCCTTCCCTTTTTCTCCCAGTGTAGGGATTAAGCTCAGGATCTCCTGCACTGACTCTACTGTGCTACTACAGAACCCCAGCCCCAGCCATCTGGGGAATTTTGATATTGAAGTTTGTTTTTTTTTTCTTTTTTCTTTTTTCTTTTTTTTTTTTTTTTTGGCCAGTCCTGGGCCTTGGACTCAGGGCCTGAGCACTGTCCCTGGCTTCTTCCCGCTCAAGGCTAGCACTCTGCCACTTGAGCCATTTCCATATATGTGGTGCTGGGGAATCGAACTCAGGGCCTCATGTATATGAAGCAGGCACTCTTGCCACTAGGCCATATCCCCAGCCCCTGAAGTTTTTGTTTTTGAGATAAGATCTTACTGTGTAGCTCAGGCTGGCCTTGAACTGGAAATCCTCTGCCCCAACCTCAAATGATGAGATTGCAGGTGTTATCTCTTGTAGGTAATTTATTTGGTGACTTCCAGCATATACTAAAAAAAAAAAATTGCATTCTAGGATCATCCAGTATTCCTAGAGACACCCCAAAAACTATAATTTCTATTTAAGATATTCACATTAGGAATCCTCAGATCATAGGTTGATATTTCAAAGCAACAAAAGCAAAAACCATTCATTTATCAAGCTTCTCAATGACACAATTATAGCAATATTTATATAAGCATTTCAAAAGTTAAATGAAGGGGCTTGGAATGTGGCTTAGCGGTAGAGTGTTTGCCTAGCATGCATGAAGACCTGAGTTCGATCCTCAGTGCCAGATAAACAGAAAAAGCTGGAAGTGGTGCTGTGGTTCAAGTGGTGGAGTGCTAGCCTTGAACAAAAGAAGGTTAGGGACAGTGCTCAAGCCCTGAGTTCAAGCCCCAGGACTGGCCAAAGAAAAATTAAATATGAACCAAAATCAGAGTATACAAGGCACTTTGTTTTGTCAGACATTTTTCTTCTTGTGTTGGGGATCAAACCTAGGGAGAAGCCTCACTCTGGACTGCAGCCCCAGACTGACTTTTTTTTGGGGTGGAGGGGGGTTGCCAGTCCTATGTTTTGAACTCAGGATCTAAGCTAAGTGCCTGAACTTTTTTGTTCTTGGCTAGCGTTCTACTGCTTGAGCCATAGCTTCACATCCAGCTTTTTGCCATTTAATTGAAGATAAGGCTGGCTTTGAACCTGGATCCTCAGATCTGAGCCTCTTGAGTAGCTAGAATTACAGGTACTGGTGCCCTCAGACTGACTTTTTTTTGTTGGTGGTGGTGGGGCTTGAACTTGGGGCCTAGGTGCTGTCCCTGAGCTCTTTTGCTCAAAGCTAGCATGCTACCACTTGAGCTAGTGTCACTTCTGGTTTTCTAGTGGCATGAGCCAGACTGACAGTTTTAAGATGTCTTCAGTTCTTTTCCTTAGTTTCCTAAAGGCCATGGCAAGTGAGAAGTGGTTTTTGGTGTCACTTACCTGAAAGAGATTCTTTCCAGGGCTGGGAATATGGCCTAGTGGCAAGAGTGCTTGCCTCGTATACATGAAGCCCTGGGTTAGATTCCTCAGCGCCACATATATAGAAAACGGCCAGAAGTGGCGCTGTGGCTCAAGTGGTAGAGTGCTAGCCTTGAGCAAAAAGAAGCCAGGGACAGTGCTCAGGCCCTGAGTTCAAGCCCCAGGACTGGCAAAAAAAAAAAAAAAGAGAGAGAGAGAGAGAGATTCTTTTCAGCTGAGAACTTCCCACGCAATGAATTTGTTATGGTTTTCTCCAACATCAACATCTTAAGCACTTTTAATTGGGTTATCAAATCAAACCGCAAAAGTAATTTTGAGGGAAGATCCTTACCTTAATTTCTCAGAACTCAAAAAGTTCTGAGAAGCCAAGAGTCAGTGGTTCACGCTTGGAATCCTAGCTACGGCAGGAGGCTGAGATCTGAGGATTGTGGTTCAAAACCAGCCCAGATAGGAAAACATACACACACACACACACACACACACAGATACGCAGAGAGAGAGAGAGAGAGAGAGAGAGAGAGAGAGAGAGAGAGAGAGAGAGAGAGAGAGAGAGAGAGAGAGAGAGAGAGGAGAGAGAGAGAGAGAGAGAGAGAGAGCCAGAAATGGAGCTGTGGCTCAAAGTGGTAGCGCACTAGCCTTGAGCAAGAGTTCAGGGACAGAGCCCAGGCTCTGAGTTCAAGCCCCAAGATTGGCATGCCAAAAAAAAAAAAAGTTCTGAGAAGTATTTCGTGTTATGTACATATAACACAATACATGACATCTCTGCTTTGCCTTAGACCATGCATTCCCTAGGTGATCTTTTTTCTTTTTTTTCTTTCTTTTTTTGTGTCAGTCTTGGGGCTTGAACTCAAGGCCTGGACACCATCCCTTAGTTTTTTGTTTTGTTTTGTTTTGTTTTGTTTTGTTTTGCTGAAGACTACTGCTCTGCCACTGAGCCACAGCACAACTCCAGGCTTTGGGCTGGTTAACTAGCCATAAGTTTCACAGGTTTGTCTACCCAAGCTGGCTGCAAACTGTAATCCTCAGATCTCAGCCTCCTGAGTAGCTAGGAAGTAGTACGTATGAGCCACCATTGTGCCACTCTTCGGTGATCATAAAGTATACAATCTTCTGAGGGCAGGTAATATTCGTTCACTTGCCCAGATGAAAGAAAGGTTAGCAGAGGTCATTCCTGCCCTAGAGATGACCTGCTTCCGTCTAGTGCAAATGTATTCCTTTCCTACTAAGCTTTCTTCTCACTTTCCCTGGGTTTGAGTCTTGCTTGAATTCTTGTGCCAGACTGAAGGATGAGGTTGGTGAGCCGAACGTCCAGAAATAGTTGCTGCATCTCGTAAGATGTGAAAATCAGTAACAATGCAAAGAACATTCATTGAGATGCAAGGTTTTCATGAGTCCAGTGAATGCTTTTTTAATGACATACCTATTAGTAAATTCATTCCTGGTTGTTGCCTATAATTATAAATAGTTCTTTAAATCTGCCTATAAGTCAGCTATGCCTTCTCACTGGTTCTTTTTTTTTTTGGCCAGTCCTGGGCCTTGGACTCAGGGCCTGAGCACTGTCCCTGGCTTCTTTTTGCTCAAAGATAGCACTCTGCCACTTGAGCCACAGCGCCACTTCTGGCCATTTTCCATAGATGTGGTGCTGGGGAATCGAACCGAGAGCTTCATGTGTAGGAGGCAAGCACTCTTGCCACTAGGCCATATTCCCAGCCCTCACTGGTTCTTTAGACATGAGCTATACAAAAATCCTTGGCTCCGGGCTGGAGGCATGGCTCAGTTGGTAGAGCACTAGCCAATGAGTGGAAGCAGCTGCAGGTAGTGAGTTCGAGTCCCAGTCTCAGACCAAGAAAAAAAAAAAGCAATGTTCAAAAAGAAATGTACTCATGGGAGAAGGGAGGGTGGAAGAAAAATGAGGGAGGAGGTAAGTCTGACAAGAAATGTACTCACTACATTACGTATGTAACTGTAACCCCTCTATACGTCACCTTGACAATAAAATTAAAGAAAAGGAAGAAATGTACTCATTACCTCACCTATGTAACTGTAACTAACCCCTCTGTATACCACCTTTACAATAAAAAGAAATTTTTAAAAAAGAAAGAAAAATCTGTTGCTCGTGTTCATTTTGTTTTTACCATTTTACTTAAATATTATAATTATACATTATACTTAATTACACAGTTACATAATTTAATTATAAGTACTTGTGTAATTGTATAATTACATGATAAGCATTGCAAATATACAAATATCATTAGCATTTTATAATTAGCATGTGATAATTATATAGCACGTAGTATATATATATTAGTATTATGTGTATTGTGATATGTCATATATGCTGCATTAGTATTCTACTCTATTCTAGATGAATTACATAATGGTCCATCCAAAGTTATACTGTCAGTTGAAGGCACAATCGGAACTTAAGCTCAGATTCCCATACTAGTTCTTCTGTAGGACTATACTGCCCCCTACCAACGAGGCTGCTTTATAGATGTTAGTGTGAACTTGCCCTGTGCCAAGTCTGCGTGAAAAATCAAGTTGGAGCAGGAGAGGCCTGTTTGCCTGGCCGTTTCAGAGGCTTCGGGGCAGGGTACCTCGGCTCTGCTGTGTCTGCACCTGGGGGTAGACAGCACTGCGGTGGAGAGCATGTGGCAGATCAAAGCGGCTCGCCTCACAGTGGCCACCAAGCGGCAGGGGTCCGGGGTCAGGGGGCCAAGAGGTCAGGGTGGGAGATGGGTAGGGACCAGCAACCAATAGCCCCTTCAAAGGCACACCCCAGTGACCTACTGCTTCCAACCAGGCTCCGCCTCCTCAGGTTCCCTTTTCCTCCCAGCAGCCCAAGACCCTGTGAACCTGTCAGTGGCTGCATGTTGGGAAGGCAGAGCCCCACGGTGGCCCGGTCACCCCCCAGAGGCCTGGTCACCCCCCAGAGGCCCCACCCATCAACGCCGCTGCTACCCTAGGCACCATGTCTGCCAACACTCACCAGTGTGGCTGCAGAATTCACATGCAAATGTGACACTTTTTTTTTTTTTTTTGGCCAGTCCTGAGGCTTGGACTCGGCCTGAGCACTGTCCCTGGCTTCTTTTTCCTCAAGGCTAGCACTCTGCCACTTGAGCCACAGCACCACTTCTGGCCATTTTCTGTATGTGTGGTGCTGGGGAATCGAACCCAGGGCCTCATGTATATGAGGCAGGCACTCTTGCCACTAGGCCATATCCCCAGCCCAAACGTGACACTTTCTAAAACTACCCCAAAATGATGTACGATTATAGGAAAATGTCATGTAATTAATAACATACTAATATTACGTTTTACTGTATTTTCAAAAATGCCTTTGGAATATCAAAAAGACATTTGTACTTCCATGTTTATCGCAGCACAATTCACAATAGCCAAAATATGGAAACAACCCAGATGCCCCTCCACAGATGAATGGATCCAAAAAAATATGGTACTTATACACAATGGAATACTACATAGCGATTAGGAATGGTGAAATATTGTTATTCGCAGGGAAATGGTCAGAACTCGAACAAATAATGTTGAGCGAGACAAGCCTAGAACACAGAAAACAAAGGGGCATGATCTCCCTGATATATGACTGTTAAGAAACGGTGACGGAGAGACAGTAGAGACCAGGTCTGTGAAACCAAAAACTGCTTGTCAAATAGTATTCCCCACAGGATTGGGGCAGCGCCCCAACATTATGTAACTAAAACCAAACAACTACTCAACATATAAAGGTCAAAAATTGACCTCTCAGGGGAATACAATAGTTCAAAAGCTATGTATGTACATTCATATAAGACTACTGTCGACATATTGTCTAATATCGGCATTACATTTAAAGCCCTAGGCGAATTTTCTTGGGCGTAGGCCATGTGGCTACTGTATATGTTCTTGATACATTGTATATTGTATATATGTCTACCTGACCTAGAGAAGGGAAAGAAAAACAGGGTGTAAAATATCACAAGAAATATACACACTGCCCTACTATGTAAATGTACCCTTTTTGCACAACACTTTGTCAAAAAATTTGTGTTTAATTAATAAATAAATTACAAAAAAAATGCCTTTGGAAAAATATTCCTCAGTAATGACAGGGAAGTTTTAAAACACAATAATCTATTATTATTCCTAAAATAAAAATGCTATTATGAATCAATGTACAAAACTTCAAATGCCATTTAGAACAACGTTTATACTTTGGCCATCTATCAATGAAAATCAAAAGAAATTACTGCAGACACTATAAAATACAAATAAACTTTATTTATAAATGCATAGGAAAAAACATCAAAAGTATATAATCAGATACATTTTATTTCAGGAATCTGAGGATGTTTTACTATCGTGAATACCTTTAATATAATCAATCATCTTGGTGATTTAAATGATAAAAATATTATTACATAAAGATGCCAATTCATTTGACCAAACTTTTAGCTTCCAATAAACAAGAATAGGTATTATTTCTCTTCTATTTAAAGCCAACTGACTTCATGTTAAATGAAGAAATGAAAAATAATCTTTTCATCATATTGTTCATATTTAAAGCAAAGTAACAGAAATACATGAGAGAAAACCATTTTCCACCTATGATATCATATTTAGAAAAATGAACTGGCGGGGCTGGGAATATGGCCTAGTAGCAAGAGTGCTTGCCTCATATACATGAAGCTCTGAGTTCAATTCCTCAGCACCACATATTTAGGAAAGGCCAGAAGTGGCGCTGTGGCTCAAGTTGGCAGAGTGCTAGCCTTGAGCAAAAAGAAGCCAGGGACAATGCTCAGGCCCTGAGTTCAAGCCCCAGGACTGGCAAAAAAAGAAAAAGAACGTGGCTACCTAAAACTATGAGAACAAAGACTAATTGCCAAAGGTATTTAAAAATTAACATTTTAAAGATAGACGTAAAACACCCAAAAAAAGCATGAACATAACACATTTATAAAACCTAGACAAAAATAAGAAAACAGTATTATGAAAATAAGTACAATAAAAAAGCCACATTAGGGGCTGGGAATATAGCTTAGCTGTAAAGTGCTTGCTTAACATGCACGAAGCCCTCAGTACCACAGAAACAGAAAAAGCCAGAAGTGGAGCTGTGGCTCAAGTGGTAGTGTTAAGGAAGCCAAAGGAAACCAGGGACAGTATTCAGGCTCTGAGTTCAAACCCCAAGACTGGCAAAAAAAAAAAAAAAAGAGACTTCAGCCTTAATAGAAAATAACTAGTATCTACAAAGCTTAAAGAGTTCATTTCAGATCTAAACAATTCCACTAAAGCACTTTAAAAATATTTATATAACACATCCGTAGAAAAATTGAGTATTAAAAATTAAGTAGGAATGGGAGACCAATATCTTACTGATTCAAACACAGAGTTTAATTCAGTATATATTTTTTATTTTTTATTATTTTTATTTTTTATTTTTTTGGCCAGTCCTGGGCCTTGGACTCAGGGCCTGAGCACTGTCCCTGGCTTCCTTTTTGCTCAAGGCTAGCACTCTGCCACTTGCGCCACAGCGCCACTTCTGGGCGTTTTCTGTATATGTGGTGCTGGGGAATTGCACCCAGGGCCTCATGTATACGATGCAAGCACTCTTGCCACTAGGCCATATCCCCAGCTCCTATATTTTTTATTTTTTCAAAGTCTTAATCTCTGAGTATTAGAATTACCATGCATAATACATGTTCTCACTCAGAGGCAAAGTATTGGAATGTAACACGGTAAGTCCTACGCTGGTGCCCTAGGAATTCTCTAAGAACCATCTCTAGGGGTCAGGAAAGGTTAATTATTATTTTCAAGACTGTAATTTTGCCAGGGTTCCGAGGCAGGCAGAGATATGTTGTAATGGCACATATAAAAGTGGTAATATCACATGGAAACACAGAGTCACAAGACAAAACAACACATTCCTCAAATTGCAGGGGGGTTAATACAAACAGAATTGGTCTACATTTTAACAACTCAATTAAAAGTCAATACTTAATCATCAGAACGTTTCTGACAAAAGGCTGGACTTCCAGCTTCTTCAGAACAACTGGACAGGGGCTGGGAATATGGCGTAGTGGCAAGAGTGCTCGCCTCGTGTACATGAAGCCCTGGGTTCGATTCCCTAGCACCACATATGTAGAAAATGGCCATTGCTGGTCTACTTCACTGTTCCAACTCATCCTCCTCGGGCCTGTAGGATTTAAGCCATGCCTCTTGCCCTATCACATGCAGGCGTCGCCAGAAAGAAAAGCAATGTGATTAGGTTTACTTTCCAAAGAGCAACAGGACAGCTGGAGGCAAGGCAGGAGAAGAGAAAGGAAATAAGGAGATCAATGAAATCCACACAACCCAATTAATTACATTAAAAATTAAAGTGAGGTGCTGGGAATAAGCCTAGTGGTAAAGTGCTTGCCTCACATACATGAAGCCCTGGGTTCAATTCCTCAGCACCACATATATAGAAAAAGCCAGAAGTGGCACTGGGGCTCCAGTGGCAGAGTGCTAGCCTTGAGCAAAAAGAAGCCAGGGACAGTGCTCAGGACCTGAGTTCAAGCCCCAGGACTGGCAAAAAAAATTTTTTTTAACCATAATCAAAGTGGGGGCTATTTAGCATTTCCTGCAAAAGAAAAAAAATTCTGAAAACAGCTAACTTGAAAACCACTGAATTATATCAGCACCTACGCTCTGAGTTCAATTCCCAACACACACACAGACAAACACACCAAAAAAGTTTCTTTGCCTCAACCCCTGGACTGTAGACGTCACCGGTCTATCACTGAGTAAACATCCACCTCTATCCTAGGCACAACTAGATAAGGCCATTTTACAGAATAAATACCAACAAAACGCTCCTTAAAGTGGAATATTAAAGAATTGAATACATTCCAACAAAGATTATAGTGAGCCAATAACTTCATATATAACATATAGGAGAACACAACTCTAAGATGTATAAGAACACATAATGTAAAAGTCTACTGAGCCTTTTAATGTTAAGGGTATACTTTCATATATGTTACATAAGGGTTGCAACAAAAATATATAGAATAAAATGATAGAGTAAATAATAATAATAATAATAATAATAATATGTAAAGATATATTCTCTTTAAAGAAGCTAGCACCAAGGCTGGGGCAGGGCTTGTGGTAAAGCACTGTGTCCAGCATGCATAGAGCCCTGGGTTTGATTCCCCAGTACTATTTCAAAAAAGAAAAGGCTGGGAATATGGCCAAGTGGCAAGAGTGCTTGCCTCATATACATGAAGCCCTGGGTTTAATTCCTCAGCACCACATATATAGAGAATGGCCAGAAGTGGCGCTGTGGTTCAAGAGGTAGAGTGCTAGTAGCCTTGAGCACAAAAGAAGCCAGGGACAGTGCTCAGGCCCTGAGTTCAAGACCCAGGACTGGCCAAAAAAATTTAAAATAAAATAAAAAAAGAAAAAAGACAAGAAAAAACCTGGAAAACGCAGAATGAGAAGAAAATGCCCCAAACATAATACAAAAAAACATACTTTTAGAGAACTGTTGTTGACAACTGAAGTTAAAAAAAAATTACTGTATAGCTCATAACTCGCTGTCGTAAGAAAAATTACAGCAATTTCTCACTTTGAAAAGGACATTTCTTCCAATAGAGTTCATGAGGAAAATTTCTCTAAATTAAATAAATCTAGTTTGATGAAAACTTACTACATTGTCCCCATTTCTCAAATATTATGTTTTTGGAGGCAGTTAATAATTTTCTTTTTTAAAAAAGCTTTCACTAGGCCAGGTGCGGTGGCTCATGCCTGTAATCCTAGCTACTCAGGAGGCTGAGTCACTGTAACCCCTCTGTACATCACCTTGACAATAAAATTAAATTAAAATAATATAAAACTGAAACTGCATGGTAGGATCTGCACTAGACTCACCCCCTTCTAGATGCAGAGTTTGTTTGTTCATTTGTTTTGTTTTGTCAGTCCTGGCGCTTGAACTCAGGGCCTGAGCACTGTCCCTGGCTTCTTTTTGCTCAAGGCTAGCACTCTACCACTTGAGCCACAGTGCCTCTTCCGGTTTCTTCTGTGTATGTGGTGCTGAGGAATTGAACCCAGAGCTTCATACATGCGAGGGAAGCATGCTACCACTAAGCCACATCCCCAGCCCCTGGACTCAAGAGTTTACCCTCTCTTGCTTATTCTATGTTCAACCCCACCTCCAACTTTTGCCTCCCAAGCTGACATTTTCTCCTTTTCCATCTTTAGTTGCCACAAGCTGTGAGGTAGGTATTAGTATGAACACTGTTCATAAGTAATGAACCAACTGTTACAAACAAAAGCTTATTAGCAAAGCCGTGCTTTCGAATCTTCCAAGATGGTCAAACTTCTCACTTCTCCGATGCCCTTTCAGGTTGACCTGGGCAGGGCTGGCCAGCTGACAGAGCAGGGACAGGGACAAGAGGCCTGGCTTCTGCTGCCCCAGCCTTGTGTGCTCCTTGTTCCTCAAGGTCCTGTGAGTGCTCCGTAGAAGCTGAGTTATCTAAAAGGAAAAACGAAGAGACGAGCTTGCCAATGACACCTTTACTGTCAAAATTCCACTTTATACTGCAGTACCTGCGCGGCGTCCCAGGCCTCTGACAAGATTCCTGATACAGGAGCTTGGAGAGTTAGTTTGATCTGCATTGAAATATATAACTAATATATTGAAAGTGTAACAAGAGCCAGCTAATGGTGGCTCATGCCTGTAATCCAGGAGATCTGAGGATCAAAGTTTGAAGCAAACCCACGCATTTCCAATTAACCAGCAAAAAGCAGGGAGTGGAAGTGTGGCTCAACAAACAAAAAAGCCAAGCAATATTGCAAGGCCTTGAATTCAAGTTCCATTGCCAGCACACACACACACACACACGAATAAAAGAACTGATGTCAGTGGCTCATGCCTGTAATCCTAGCTACTCAGGAGGCTGAGATCTGAGGATGACTGTTCAAAGCCAGCCCTGGCAGGAAAACGTCTGTGAGACTCTTCCCTCTAATTAACTGCCAGAAAACCAGAAGTGGTGCTGTGGCTCAAAGTGGTAGAGTGAAAAAGCTCAGAGACAGCGGCCAGATCCTGAGTTCAAGACCCACAACCAAAAAACAAAAACAAAAACAAAACCTTTCATTAAATATAATAAAGTGATCTTATACGTTCTTTAACTTCCTAGTTATGAGAGGAAAAGGCAATCTTTTCTGTCAAACCAAATATCTCCCATCTTGTGACCAGTCACTGTTCAGTACTGGTATTTCTTAGAATTCATTTGTTTCTTGTCTTCAAATGCTAACCATCAGCTGTGTTGTGTGGTTTGTGACCAGCCAGCCATGTTAAACAATAGAGCCCCTCCACTCCACCTTGAGTAGGAACTTTTGTTTTGCTTTTTGCCAGACCTGGGGCTTGAACTTAGGGCCTGAGCACTGTCCCTGGCTTCTTTCTGCTCAAGGCTAGCACTCTGCCACTTGAGCCACAGTGCCACTTCCGGCTTTTTCTATATATATGGTGCTGGGGAATCGAACCCAGGGCTTCATGTATACAAGACATGAGCACTTTACCACTAGGTCATATTCCCAGCCCATGAGTGGGAACTTTTTCGAGAGGTTGGAGTACTTTCTCACTTTCTTCTATTATCCCATCACACCTGGTAACCAATTGAAAAAAGGAGCCCGAGTCCTAGACGAGGAGGAGGGACAGCTTGGATTGGGATAAAAGCCAAGCAGTCGGCCCTGCCCAGTGTGCCTGCCAAACTCTGGAGAGAGTGGCTCCGCACCCTTCCCCGCAGAAGCAAAGAGCCTTCATCTCTCCTTGATCTCTTGTGGATCTATTCATTTTCTGACATTGGAGGGCCGTGAGTTTCCAACGTAATTATTGGAGCATCTCCCTCCTCTGCTCCCAGGCCAGCTGTTCAGACGGCTCCAAACGTTTCTAGCTATATGC
This sequence comes from Perognathus longimembris pacificus, assembly GCF_023159225.1. Classification (NCBI taxonomy): domain Eukaryota; kingdom Metazoa; phylum Chordata; class Mammalia; order Rodentia; family Heteromyidae; genus Perognathus; species Perognathus longimembris. The sequence goes on from NC_063162.1 coordinate 142,750,345, forward strand.
TTCATTTCAAATGAGAGGATCGGGGCTGGGAATTTGGTCTAGTGGTAGAGTGCTCGCCTCCTATACATGAAGCCCTGGGTTCCATTCCTCAGCACCACACATATAGAAAAAGCCAGAAGTGGCGCTGTGGCTCAAGTTGGCAGAGTGCTAGCCTTGACCAAAAAGAAGCCAGGGACAGTGCCCAGGCCCTGAGTTCAAGCCCCAGGACTGGCAAAAAAACCAAAACAAAACAAATAACAACCAACCAAAGGTTTACTGTCCTATGTTTTCCAAGGATAAAGGTGCAATGAAAGTAGAAAGTATTTCATCCAAGACTTACTTTCAAGTGTGTGTGTGTGTGCGTGTGTAGGTGTGTGTGTGTGCACTAGGGCTTGAACGCAGGGTCTCATACTCTTGCTTGGCTTTCCCACTCATGGCTGGAGCTCTCCTACTTGAGCCATACCCGGACTTCCAGCTTTTTGCTGATAAAGTGGCGATTGTCTCTCAGATTTGTCTGCCTGGCCTAGCCCCACGTGTCTCAGATCTCAGCCTCGAATAGTGAGGATTACAGGCATATGCCACCACCAGCGCCTGGCTCTCAAGTGAGTTTCCTTCCTTTCTGCAGTGAAGAATGAAGTACCGCGCTCCCGATGCTTGGTTCTCGGCCCCCTTGGAGATGCCTACCTTTCTTCTCAAGCATCTGGTGCAACTTCGCATGCTTGTAGGCAGAGATGATCTGAAAATTCACCACACTTGAGATGCTTAGTTCTTGGTCCTCCAGCCACTTGAGGGAGGCAGCGTGGATGAGCTGATGGGACCGTTTGCACGTCTGGACTAGGCACTCTCCATGCACAAAGTTCTTGCACACATGGAACTTGGTGCATTTCTCCTTGAGATTGCAGTACCCGAAGGGGGGGTAGCCACCTTTGTTGTACAACAAACAGACCTGGAGCGGAAGTGAGGGAACATATCAAACATGAGAGCTACTGTGTCTTCTTTTGTTTTTATTTTTTTCATGGGGGTACCGGGACTTGAACTCGGTACCTCGTGCTCTCACTCACCTTCCCTGCTCATGGTTGGCTCATTGCCACTTTGAGCCACATCTCTACTTCAGTTTCCACTTTTTTTATGTACTTATTTATTTTTGCTTGTGGTTCTGGGGCTTGACCTCGGGGCCCTGGATGCTGTCCCAGAGCTTGTTCTTGCTTTTTTTTGTTTGTTTGCTTGTTTATGCCAGTCCTAAGGCTTGAACTCAGGGCCTGAGCACTGTCCCTGGCTTCCTTTTGCTCAAGGCTAGCACTCTACCTCTGAGCCACAGCACCACTTCTAGCTTTTTCTATATATGGGGTGCTGAAGAATCGAACCCTCCATGTATAGGAGGCAAGCACTCTACCTCTAGGCCATATTCCCAGGCCTCCCACAGCTTTTTGACTCAAGGCTAGCATTTGAGCCACAGCTTCACTTCCAGATTTTTGGTGGTTAAGCAGAGATGAAAGTCTCACAAACTTTTTGAGCACACTGGCTTTGAGCCACAGTCCTCAGATCTCAGCCTCCTGAAGAGCTATAATTACAGGCGTGAGCCCTCAGCTTCTGGCTTTTAAGCCCTAAACCACAATTTCTCTAAGCTGGGAATTACATAGTATCTTCTTTCAACTCTTACTTTTAATACTAATTGTAATATTAATTAAGATTACAAGCTCACACCTGTAATGCTAATTACTTAGGAGGCTGAGATCTGAGGATAGAGTCTCAAAGCCACCCTGAGCAGATAAATGCAAGAGACTCCTATCTCCAATTAACTAGGAAAAAGGCAGAAATGGCAATATTGCTCAAGTGTTAATTTTAACTCAAGTGTTTTCACCAGCCTTAAGAAAAAAAGCGAAGAGAGAGCCCATGGCCATGAGTTCAAGCCCCAGTACCAGGACTTGAACTAAACATAAAAAACCTTTAGAATATTCAGAAAGAGGAACGTGTTAAATGACAAGACAGGAATGCAACTGCTTGATCTGAAATATGCACAATTGTACAGAACACGTAACCAACTTAAAAACAAAACATCTTTTTTTTTTTTTTTTTGCCAGTCCTGGGGCTTGAACTCAGGGACTGAGCTCTGTCCCTGGCTTTTCTTTGCTCAAGGCTAGCACTCTGCCACTTGGGCCACAGTGCCACTTCTGGCCATTTTCTGTATAGGTGGTGCTGGGGAATCAAACCCAGGACTTCATGTATGGGAAGCGAGCACTCTTGCCACTAGGCTATATTCCCAGCCCCTGGCATGAATTTTTTAAAACAAACACATAATTTTAATGCAATTTAACCTTCCAAGTTTCTACAATGTAGTTTTAGAAATTTAACTAATTCTAAATCTAATCTGCAAAAGGAAACAAGAACTGATTAAACAAACAAAAAGAAGAGTAACAGGCAAAACAACCTCTATTAGCTATCAAAATATAGACTAAGTTAAACAGCGGGACATAGCGCCAAGCTGAAGATCAAGAATAGACCCCAGTCCAAAAATCAGAACACTCTTAAAACTCAGAGGAGTCAGATGCCGGTGGCTCATGACTATAATCCTAGCTATTCAGGAGGCTGAGATCTGAGGATTGGGGTTTGAAGTGGCCATGGGCAGGAAAGTATATGAGACTCTTACCTCCAATTAAACACAGAAAAAGCCAGAAGTGATGCTGTGGCTCAAGTGGTAGAGTGCCTTGGGCAAAAAGGAGCTCAAGGACAGTGCAGGGCCCAGTGTTCAAACCTTAGGACTGGCTAAAAAAAGGGGGGGAGGGGGGCTGGGAATGTGGCTTAGTGGTAGAGTGCTTGCTTAGCATGCATGAAGCCCTGGTTTCCATTCCTTAGTACCACATACACAGAAAAAGCTGGAAGTAGCACTGTGGCTCAAGTGGTAGAGTGCTAGCCTTAAGGCAAAGAAACTCTGGGACAGTGCCCAGGCCAGTTCAAGCCCCAGGGCTAGCCAAAAACAAACAAACAAACAAACACACACAACTTGGGAGCATAGAGAGAAGTAGGTTGGATGGTACAAAGTTTCAGGTAGAATGGATGGTTCTGGAAGCCTCAGGTACAGTGTGATAGAGTTGATAATACATGTTGTATCCTAGGTTACTGCTTACAGTAATTCATGCAGGTCCTTATCACCCCCCCCCCCCCAAACAAAAACAGCCAAAAAATAAAAAGGTTGACAGGTGTGGTGGCCCAGGCCTGTAATTTCAGCGACTGTAAAGACTGAGTCAGAGAGATTCCAAGATTAAGGCGAGGCTGGATCAGGACCTTGTCTCAACTGGTTGTTGATAGCTCACGCCAGGAAACGGCCAAGGAGAAACCTGTGGCTCCTAAGAGCCGCTTCTGGGTACGGATTCTGCTGCAATGGTGGCCGCTGCCCCTGCACCAAACTCCCAGCTCACGATGGATGACTCTCCTGCCTCTGGACTCCAACATCATTGGAGTTAAAACAGGACCACCATCATGAATGGCAGTATTCACGATGTGTACAGCACCTGCAAATGTTTATAATAGGATCACGATGCTAAATTAGAAAATCCTGCTTTTGGCGGTGGGGTCTGGCTTGGTTGTTTTGTTTTTATTTCATTGGTGCGTCTCACTGCATAGCAGAGGCTCGCCATAAACTCACAATTCTCCTGCCTCACTCTACGAAGTGCTAGGATTACAAGCATGTACCACCAGGTTGGAAAATTCTACTTGTGATAGTCCCATAATAGTCACTTGGAGTCCTACTTCCTTTTTAAAAATTCTTTATACAGCTAAGCAGAGACAAACATGCTAATTTGCTATAGTAGCAATTATAACGGGTATATCTTGAGACTCAAAAATTAAGCAGGCATAATGGAATGGTTTAGTTCTGTAATCCCAGCTGCTAGAGAGGCAGAGTTTTGGGAGGGTTGAGGTTTGAGGCTAGCCTGGGCAAAAAGTTCGTGAGCCCCCAGCTCAATAAATATGGGTGGCATCAAGTGCCTATCATCCCTCCTACGTAGGAAGAGAAAGACCGCGTCCATGTGGGTATAAATGGGAGACCACAGTCAAAAATAAGTAGAGCAGGGGCTGGGGATATAGCCTAGCGGCAAGAGTGCCTGCCTCGGATACACGAGGCCATAGGTTCGATTCCCCAGCACCACATATACAGAAAACGGCCAGAAGCGGCGCTGTGGCTCAAGTGGCAGAGTGCTAGCCTTGAGCGGGAAGAAGCCAGGGACAGTGCTCAGGCCCTGAGTCCAAGGCCCACGACTGGCAAAAAAAAAAAAAAAAATAAGTAGAGCAGCCGTCGCTGGTGGTTCATACCTGTAATCCTAACTACTAAGGAGGCGAAGATCTGAGGATTGAGGTTCAAAGCCAGCCTGGGCAGGAAAAGAAGTCCGTGAGGGGCTGGGGATATAGCCTAGTGGCAAGAGTGCCTGCCTCGGTATACCTGAGGCCCTAGGTTCGATTCCCCAGCACCACATATACAGAAAACGGCCAGAAGCGGCGCTGTGGCTCAAGTGGCAGAGTGCTAGCCTTGAGCAGGAAGAAGCCAGGGACAGTGCTTAGGCCCTGAGTCCTAGGCCCAGGACTGGCCAAAAAAAAAAAAGAAGTCCGTGAGACTCTTATCTCCAATTAACCACCAGAAAACCAAAAGTGGCACTGGGGCTCAAGTGGTAGAGCACTAGCTGTGAGCTGAAGGGCTCAGGGACAGTGCACAGAACCCGAGTTCAAGCCCCACAACCAACTAAATAAATAGGGGTTGGTGATTTAGCTCAGCAGAAGAACACTTGCCTGGCAAGTACAAGGCCCTGAGTTCAGTTCTGGGCTCTGGAAAAAAAATTAAAAATAAAATAAATTTAAAAATAACTAGGGCAAAAAGAGCTAGGGGCGTGGGTTAAGTCACAGAACACCTTCCTAACAAGGTTGGGGTCCTATCCTGCTAGGCACACCCAAGTAACACACACACACACACACACACACACACACACACGAAATTGAGCCTAACTCATATAGCTCCCAAGCCACTAGAATTCAGATCTAAAGCCAAAAAGCCAATGAGTAAACTCGTGTAAGAATGTAGCAATGGGTTTGCAGTGACTCACCTCTGGTAAAAGGCACGGGTCGTTCTGCAGAAGCAGGATGCGAAGCTGGGCTTCATTGAGGCCAAAGAGCCCATGGTTTTTCAGGACTTGAATATTGACCGGGGTGTGGATGTCATGGGAAAGGGTACAGATGGACCTAGGAAAGTACAACAGCCTTGGTCAGAAGCCCAGGTTAGGAAGGGGAGGTGGACGCAAGTCCCTTTCCAGGGAGCTTCCTTCCAGCTGACAGGCGAAGTCAATTTCTCAAGTACTGAGAAAATAAAAATTTAAATACTGAGGTGGTCGGATATGGTGGCCCTCGCCTGAAATCCTAGTTCCTGGGGACGATGAGATCTGATGATTTTGGTCTGAAGACAGCAGGGCAGAAACACCCTTTATCTTCAATCAACCAGCAAAAGGCCAGGAGTTAGGGGTGTGATTCAAGTGGTAGAGCACAGCCTTGAGGGAAATAAAGCTAAGCAAAAGCACAAGGCCAGCCAGCCAGCCAGGGAGCAGCTTACCAAAATGTGTTTATGCAGAGATTTAGATAAAGCTGCGGATAATAGTGCAACAATAGTGCTATGCTAAGAGCCTAAAGGACACTCAAGTCATTAAGGTCCCTGAGAATGGCTACAACCCATTTTAACACTGGGAAGCATTTTTTTGTAAGACCTCACTACAAGAAATGATGCTAAGAATTTAAATGAAAATGTTAGTACGCTGCGCGTAACCTTTTTTTGGACGGTGGCAGAGTCTTGGGCCAAGGATATCCCCGAAGAGGACTTCAAGTGCAAGAAGTGAACAAACAAGTAAAAGAGAGGCCTATCAAAAAGAAAAGGGCTCCAGGAAATGGAAACAAAAGGTGTTTTTTTTCCCTTTGTTGCTGTTTCCACCTTATTTTTCTTGTTCATTTGTTTTTGTTGCCAGTCCTGGGGCCTTGGACTCGGGGCCTGAGCACTGTCCCTGGCTTCTTTTTGCTCAAGGCTAGCACTCTGCCACTTGAGCCACAGCACCACTTCTGGCTTTTTCTGTATATGTGGTACTGAGGAATCGAACCCAGGGCTTCATGTATATGAGGCATGCGCTCTACCACTAGGCCATATTCCCAGCCCCTCCACCTTATTTTTTCTTTTGTGTCTGGTCTGGGCCTTTACCCACCATTGGGAGGATGGGGGGGCACCGTGTGTGGGAAAGGAACTATACAACTGAAGGGTGACATTGCTCGGGGAGAAACTGTACTCATGGCCTGACTTGGGGGCTGTAACCCCCCTGTACATCACCTTAATAATTACCCTCATAAACTCTGGAAAGTAAGATGCAGTGCAAGGCCCTGCAAGCTGCAGTGCTAGTGTACACACACACACACACACGCACACACATGCACACACGCACGCACCCAGCAGTGGGGCGGCCTCCGGGGGTCCGGGGTCCCGCCCCCTTCCCGCGCCCCTCACCAGCAGTCGCGGTGCGGGCAGCGGCCCAGCATGTGGCGGCGGCAGAGGTGCAGCTGGTCGCAGGCCGGGCACTCGCCGCGCTGGTAGCGGGCGCAGAGGCGCGCGGCGGTGACGGCCACCACCCTGCAGGCCTCGGCCGCGGCCTCCGCGCCCGCCGCGCCGCCCGCCCCGCCGCCCGCCGCCGCCACCTCGGCCTCCGCGTCCCAGCCGCCGCCCTCCGAGGCCGCCGCCGCCGCCGCCGCCGCCTGCAGCAGGAAGCGCTCGGGCCCGGCCCGCAGCAGCACCGCCCGCAGCTGGGCCTCCGACAGCTCCACGTGGCGGCGCAGGTCCCGCAGGAGCATGCGGCCGCCGTGCGCGCACAGCACCTTGCTGAGGAACGCGCACAGCGTGGGCTCCGCCGCCATGGCTCGGGCCGCGAGGATCCGCCCCGCCGCCGCCGCCACCCCCAGCCGGCCCGCGAAGGGCCTCCGCGGCGGCCTGGCCAGGGAGCTGAGGAGGGGCCCGGGGCGCTCCAGGGGCGGCCGGAGGGTGGGGGGTCGGGTCTGACGTCACGGGTGGGCACTGATGACGCTGGAAATGTGATCTGGCCGCACTGTGTGTGTGTGCGTGTTTGTGTGCGTGTGTGTGCGCGTGTCCTGGGGCCTAAGCATTGTCCCTGAACTGTAGCTATGAGCCTGTGGTTTAGAGATGTCTGTGGTGTGGGGTGTGTGTCTGTGTGTCTGTGTGTCTGTGTCTCTGTCCATCCATCTGTCTGCCCTGGGGCCTAGGCATTGTCCCTGACCTGTAGCTGTGAATGTGTGGTTTAGAGATGTGTGTGGTGTTTGTGTGTGTCTGTCTGTCCATCTGTCTGCCCTGGGGCCTAAACATTACCCCTGACCTGTAGCTATGAATGTGTGGTTTAGAGATGTCTGTGTGGTGGTGGTGGTGGTGGTGGTGGTGGTGGTGTGTGTGTGTGTGTGTGTGTGTCCTGGGGCCTAGGCATTGTCCCTGACCTTTAGCTATGAGCCTGTGGTTTAGAGATGTCTGTGGTGGTGGTGGTGGGGTGTGTGTCTGTGTGTCTGTCTGTCTGTCTGTCTGTCTGTCTGTCTGTCTGTGTGTCTGTCCACCTGTCTGCCCTGGGGCCTAGGCATTGTCCCTTTTAGCTATGACCCTGTGGTTTAGAGATGTCTGTGGGGCGGTGTGCATGTATGAGAGAGAGAGAGAGAGAGAGAGAGAGAGAATGTTTTGGGGTCTTGTCTGTGGGGTGGTGTGCATGTATGAGAGAGAGAGAGAGAGAGAATGTTTTGGGGTCTTGTGCATGTTGGTCAAGCACTGTGTACTAACCTACATCCCTAACCCATTAACAGCAATTTTAAGAATAGTAGTAATGAGAGGAATGACTTTGTAGAAAGCAAGACAAGACAGTAGTGAGGAAAAAACAGGCTTGAGGAGCTGCTGTAAGCCTAGATTTTATTGTGCTTGCCGTGGACAATCTAAAGTAAACGGCTCGTATGCAGTTGCCTTTCATAGAAGGCTAGTGGATACGAAGCTACTCGGGACACAGAGGCTGAAGGACCTCAAGTTTGAGACCAGCCTGGATGTTAGTATGACTCTGTCACCGGTGGTAAGTGGGAGTTGGCGAAGATTCCTTTAAACAAACAACAACAAAAAATGAAGGCCTGACTCCTGATAGCTTATGCCTATAATCCTAGCTACTCAGGAGGCTGAGATCTGAGGATCCCACGCCAAAGCCAGCCTGGCTAGAAAAATCACCATGAGACTCATCTCCAATTAACTCAAAAACAAAAAACGGAAGTGGCACTGGGGCTCAAGTGGTAGAGTGCTAGCCTTGAGCAAGAGCTCAGACAGCACCCAGGCCCTGGGTTCAAGCCCCCCCCCCCTAAAAAAAAAAGGACCTTCCATTCAGGGCTTTTGTCCCAGAACAAGTAAGTCACAATGGTAAGAAAATTTGGCAGAACTTTTTGCACAAGCATAAAGAGAGACACCGTGTAGCAGGTAGAGTGGGGGTGCTCACAGGAGACACCCCAGCTGTTTTGACATCACAGCTATTTATGGCTAAAAGAAAGTAGAATTAGGATTTGGTTCCTATCTACCCCAGGGGCACAGGTTACCTTTTGGTCTAACACCTGGTAACATTTTCTCATCCTTGATGTTACAGTATTTGTCATTTGGGCTGAGAGACCTCAAGGTTAGCCTGCTGACCTTGGGTCTCTGTTGTACTTGAGGTTTTTAAACAAAACTTTTGAGTCACTGATGTCTGCACTTTTTTTCAGATAAAGGGTAGGTTCTTCACACACTCCTTCAAGACAGGTGTCTATCCTAGATAGAAATATTTTCTTAGTAAATACTGTTTTGGATCCAAAGGAATCATTCTCCCAGAATCAGTATCTATGATTTTCTTCTCAGTCTTGGAGCATGCTAATCAGCTGGGCATGCAGGCAAGGTCAGAGTGAGAGCTGTTCTAAACAGGTTGCTCTTTTTTTTTTTAGCGGAATGTTGCTGTTGGTGAGGTAAAAAGCACCTCTTAAAGCAAAAGTAGTGCTTCTGTGCTTTTGTGTTTTTAATCAAGCCCTGGATCAGATGATTATCTCCCAATTCCTGTCTGCTGATTCCAAGGGCCTCAGTTTCTCTGGTCTATCTCAAAAAGAAAAAAATACAAACGGGCTCAGTCCTAGCATGCCCTGGATTCATTCCTTCAGGTGAGGGATGAAAAGGGAAGGGGTAGATTTTTTGAGGGACATTAGGCAACAGAAGCTGTGAAAACTAAGTGTGAGGAGCATTATTAAGGGCTGGCAGGGTGGCTTAGCGGTAGAGTGCTTGCCTACCATGTGAAGCTCTGGGTTCAATTCCCCAAGCACCACGTATAAAGAATACAGCCAGAAATGGCGCTGTGGCTCAAGTGGCAAAGTGCTAGCCTTGGGCAAAAAAAGAAGACAGGAACAGGGCTCAGGCCCTGAGTTCAAGCCCCAGGACTGGCCAAAAAAAAAAAAAAAGCTGAAAGTGGGACTGTGGCTCAAGTGGTAAAGTGTGAGCCTTGAGCAAAAGCTCAGGGACTTGGGCTGGGATATGGCCTAGTGGCAAGAGTGCTTGCCTCCTATACATGAGGCCCTGGGTTCGGTTCCCCAGCACCACATATACAGAAAATGGCCAGAAGTGGCGCTGTGGCTCAAGTGGCAGAGTGCTAGCCTTGAGCAAGAAGAAGCCAGGGACAGTGCTCAGGCCCTGAGTCCAAGCACCGGGACTGGCCAAAAAAAAAAAAAAAAAAAGAGCTCAGGGACAGTGCCCAAGGCCCTGAGTTCAAGCCCCATTACCCCCCCCCCCCCACACACACACACAGAGGAAAGCCTTTTTGCCCCCTATGGGTCCCTACATGTATCACCAGCCTGGCCTTGCCCTGGCACGCTGCTGGGAATGAAGAAACTGGAAGAGGCAAATCACATCTTCCCCTTTCGAGTAAACCATATCTTCAATCGATCATTTTCTGGAGATACCTACAAACACAGTAAGTAAGGCAGGAAACCCAAATCAATTATTTATTTTCTTTTTATTAAGTAATTTCTCAAATTAACCAAAGAATCCATAAAACTCAACTACTGAAACATAAACAATTGAGTGTATTCAACATAATTCAACCATATTATCAGTGAATCTGTTAGGTTTTTAAAGTAGGTAGCCCTGAGCCAATCAGATTTGTACCCGTAATCTTGCTTGCTTAAACACCTGATTGCTGTAACTTTGTCTTTGGCCTTTATAAGCTCTGTATAATCGCAGCTTGAGGCTGCCTCCTAACCTCCGCTGTGTTGGTGGGTAGGACAAGGCCCGGGCTGCGGCCCCACTTGAATAAAGTCTTGCCTTGCTATTGCATTTCGGAATGTCTGAGTCTTGGTGGTCTTCTTGGTGGTGATCTCACAACTTGGCACAAGATTTGGGGGCTCGTCTGGGATGGCCCCAGAGACCCCCGAGAACCCAGACTCCGAAGGTAAGAAAATAGCGCTGTTCATTCTGTGTGTCTGTTTCTGTGTGATTTGTAGTTTTGGCCAGCCACCTGAATCTGAACCTGTAGGTAGTGAAGGACCAGCCGGAGTGGACACGCTCGTATGGGCAGTCCTGGAGGACTTGGGGGACACCTCAAGCCCTCCACAGAGGGCTCAGGCTTCCCACTACCACCCTGAACCTGAAGGACTGGACCGGGAGGCCCTTCTAACGGGCACCTGTCCAGTCCACTCTATATTCGGGGTTGTCTGGTCTGCTCCTACACAGGAATGGTAGAGAGAGAGCCTCAAGACTGTGTGGTCTGCCCCCTCACAGGGGCAGGAGAGACACAGTCGAACCTGTAAGCCGCGGCTCCCTAAGTCTGTCTGTAAGTGTTGTCTGGTCTTTGTGCCTGTGATTATTTTTGTGTGTTTCTTTCTTGCGCTGTGCCTGACTGACAAACAGATGATGGGGAACGTTCCTTCCACTCCCCTGGACTTGACCTTAGCTCACTGGAAAGATGTACAGGTGACAGCCCACAATCAGTCAATCAGTGAGAATGTCCACAAAAAAGAACTCTAGGGGGACCCCCACCCAGCCTTCTTCTTTTTTTTTTTTTTTGCCAGTCCTGGGGCTTGGACTCAGGGCCTGAGCACTGTCCCTGGCTTCTTTTTGCTCAAGGCTAGCACTCTGCCACTTGAGCCACAGCGCCGCTTCTGGCCGTTTTCTGTATATGTGGTGCTGGGGAATCGAACCTAGGGCCTCGGATATCCGAGGCAGGCACTCTTGCCACTAGGCCATATCCCCAGCCCTACACCCAGCCTTCTTAAGCAGAAAATTGTTTGATGTGCTAAAATGTTTTACTAAGACTAAAAATGTTTTACTAAAACTATCAAGCCCTGGAAAATGAGGCTGGAGAATGCTAAAATTATTTGTTAAAGGTTTTTGTCTTAAAATGTACTGCCGATGATTATTCAGTGCACTTCAAGATCTTTTGAAAATGTATGTGTGTGTGCATGTGTGAGTGTGAACATGTTCAAGACTGCAGTATGATGCAAAACTAAGTTTAAGTTTAAATTCAAATGGTCATCAAGTTTGGGCATTACCAAATGCTTTAAAGGTATTATTGCATTGTTTTAAAAAGGAACTAGAGTTAAAAAAGGATTTCTCAGGGTTCTTTAATTAAAATTAAAAAAAAATCAGAGCTAAGTGTCAGAAATTTGGATTTAAAAGGATATATATATATATATATATATATATGCTAAACTAATGGGGATAGAAGTAAACTCTCATTAACTCTATGTATGTAGGAAGAAATGGCAAAATGGGCCAATATTTCTCACTAATATATTGGAAAGCTGAATGGATAAGTATTTCTAATTGTAATTCTTGCATTAAGGAAAAATTTAAAGGTCTTCATGCCACGCAGTAACGGGGACAGAAGAAAAAAAAAAGAGGCTCTTTTGAAACAAGCAGCTCCTGGCAAAGGGCGGCACCTGGTTTCAGAATGCCTGTGAGCTTTAGTTTTTCCAATGCAGATAAAAGCTAAAGTGTTGTGTTAGTGTTAAAAAGGCTTTGGAAATCAAGAATACATTTCTAGATAAGAAATTTGGAAGTAAAATTGTCCTAAATAATGATTGCAAAGTGAGAAAAGGAGAATTATAGCTACCAAAATGTTTAATTGCCATTCCAGCTTCTTTGTAGGTTTTTTGTGACAGTTTCCAGCAGGCCCACAGAGAAGCACAGGTGATTCCTACAAGTTTGTCAAGATCTAATACTGGGGGCTGGGGATATAGCCTAGTGGCAAGAGTGCCTGCCTCGGATACACAAGGCTCTAGGTTCGATTCCCCAGCACCACATATACAGAAAACGGCCAGAAGCGGCACTGTGGCTCAAGTGGCAGAGTGCTAGCCTTGAGCGGGAAGAAGCCAGGGACAGTGCTCAGGCCCTGAGTCCAAGGCCCAGGACTGGCCAAAAAAAAAAAAAAAAAAGATCTAATACTGGCCCTTAATAAGTTGCAGGTAAGAGAGCATGCTTAAAAACTACTTCTGTGTGGACCACCTTGTTGCTTTAATTGGAGTAAAGTGGCCTCTTGTAAGACTCACTGATCTGAAATCTGCAGTTCAAAGCCAGCCCAAGCAGAGAAAGGTCCCTGTGAGAGACTTGTCTCTAATCAGCCAGCAGAGTGCTGGGAATGGAGTGGTGTGGAGCTCAAAAGTGGTAGGGTGCTAGTCTAGAGCTGGAGAGCTGAGGGACAGCGCTCAGGCCCTGAGTCCAAGTTCAGTGAAAAGTCATTCCTCCTGGGACAAAAGTGATGGAGCATCCATAGGCAGTAAGCCACTGCTTGGATGGCAGAGATGGTGTCAGATCCTAGAGTCACTCCTGTTTGGCCTTTCAAAAGTTAACCAAAACCGGGATGTCCTAGAAGCATAGTTCATAAGCATGCCTTTCTAATGCCCATGTCTGTCTACTGGGCAGGAACTTGCCAGTCATCTGTGATAGTGGTTAGTAAGGGTAGGTTTGTCAAATGAGAGGAGAGTTTAAAATTCCAACCCCCCCCCCCCCCCCGCATCTACTCAAAGCTCTGACTGGGGGCTGGGAATATGGCCTAGTGGCAAGAGCGCTTGCCTCCTACACATGAAGCTCTCCATTCCCCAGCACCACATATATGGAAAATGGCCAGAAGTGGCGCTGTGGCTCAGGTGGCAGAGTGCTAGCCTTGAGCGGGAAGAAGCCAGGGACAGTGCTCAGGCCCTGAGTCCAAGGCCCAGGACTGGCCAAAAAAAAAAAAAAAAAAAAAACAAAAAAACAAAGCTCTGACTGGCAGTGAGAATTTTAAGCTGATACATCTGTTCAGGAAAGAAAGCTTGTAGACCTGAGATTGTGTCCTTATTGAGATCTTTTAAAGGCCTGCAAAGGTCATCAGAGATCAGTTCCCCAGTCAGTCAGGAAAAAGCTTTTATAAACTAGAGTGTTAAAAGGCACAAATTTGTAAACCTGAAGTCACCTATCTGGGCTTCATATTAAGAGAGGGCAAGCGTTGGCTGTCAGATGCATGTAAAGAGACTGTGCTGAAAATCCCTGTGCCTAAATCAGCCAGACAAGTCAGAGTTCCTGGGAACAGCAACAGCAGGCTTTTGCCGGCTGTGGATACCTGGGTTTGCTGAGATAGTCAAGCTTCTATATGAACAGAGGTATTGACTCTAGTAGACCCAGGGCCACGAGCTTTGCCTCCTGTGCCCCAGTATTCCCAAGAAGACTTAGAGGGGATAAAGAAAAATCCCATGGCCCACAAAACCCCGAACAGAGAAGGAAACAATGACTGGTGGAAAACTTGTGAAGGGAAACTTATCCTGCCATAAGGGCTGGGTAAGGGGATCCTTAAGAGAATCCACCGAGCTTCTCACATGGGAACCCGAAGAATGCAGGACTTGCTCCCACACTCCAATGTGAAAATTAGACAAGGAGATCAACTTATTGAAGATATTGTTAAAAATTGCAAGGTCTGTCAGCTTACCAATGCCCCTAATCAACAGATTACTAAAGGAGCTCGCCTCCGTGGGGATAGGCCAGGTGTGTATTGGGAAGTAGATTTAAACCTGGAAAACTTGGATAAAAATATTTGCTAGGTTTTGTAGACACCTTTTCAGGATGGGTTGAAGCCTATCCAACAAAGCATGAGACCGCGAATGTAGTGGCTAAAAATGTCCTGGAAGAAATCCTACCTAGGTATGGCTTCCCATCCACCATTGGGTCGGACAACGGACCGGCCTTCATCTCAAAAGTAAGTCAGGGAATAGCCACTGCACTGGGGATGGATTGGAAATTGCATTGTGCTCATAGACCCCAGAGTTCAGGACAGGTAGAGAGAATGAATCGGACTCTAAAAGAGACCCTAACTAAATTGGCCTTAGAGACTGGGTGTCACTCCTTCCTTTTGCTCTGCTTAGAGGAAGAAATTCTCCCTATCAGCTTGGCTTTACTCCTTTTGAAATAATGTACGGGTACCCCCCGCCTATTATCCCTAGCCTTCAGACTGAATTGCTTGCTGATTTGGATGATGCTGAATTTTTGTGTAAACTCGATTATTTGCAGCTCATGTACAAGAATATGTGGCCCCAACTTAAGGCATTATATGATTCTGCTTCTGTCCTTACCCCCCATTTATTCAGACCAGGGGACTGGGTGTTTGTTCTAAGGCATAACCCCAAATCCTTACAACCACAGTGGAAGGGACCCTAGACGGCATCACCACTTGGGTTCATTGCTTCCATGCCAGGCCAGCTGACCTCTTTGCCCTGGACGACGACTACCATGATGGAACATGGGAGGTCTCCAAGCACCCAACTCAGCCGCTTCACCTTCGCCTCAAGAAAACAATGTTAGACTGAATATTGTTATAATTTTCTTTTTTGCCTTCTTTCTTTGCTACCCTGGCTAATGTTGACGCTAACCCTCACCAGCCTTTCCAATTATTTTGGCAGCTCACTCCAAAGTGGGGTGACCCCCTTATTTTAGCAACTAAGGAAGCCCCCTTAAGAACCTGGTGGCCAGACTTACTTATGTGATCTGGCCACAAGCAACTGGGATGTGCCAGATCACTTGGACCCGAACCTGAATAAGCGACTTCCCGAGTGTGATGAGCAGGAGTCCTGTCCAGTTTGATGTGTGCAGTCCCTTGGTAAAGTAGACTAAGGTTATAGGTTTCTGGCTAGGTAAGGTCAACGCCCCTGAGTCAGCCTGAAGAAGTTACAGAAGATGGATGATTTTCACCCATCAGCCCCCCTTTAAAACCGAGGGACCAGAGTTATTTTTGGTTACTACTTTGGGCCCTACTGGCCCATGCCTTACTTCTATATCATCCCCTAGACATGCAAGCCATTGAAATGGACAGAATGGAGCCATGATTGGCTCCCAAGGTACCAAAGAGAAAAAGGGGGAAATGAAGTGCCAGACTTTGAAGTCAGGCCCCACTTTACCACGCGAACCCCACTTTACCACGTGAACCCCACTTTACCACGTGAACCTGAAAATAAGCAGGCCCTGTGAGCAAACCCACAACAAGCTTATTAGGGCCCAGCCGGTCGAGAACTCTAATGACTGGGAATGCTTAACTCTAACCTCCCCTAGAATACCTCGAGCCCTGAGCCAATCAGATTTGTACCCGTAATCTTGCTTGCTTAAAAACCTCATTGCTGTAACTTTGTCTTTGGCCTTTATAAGCTCTGTGTAATCGCAGCTTGAGGCTGGCTCCTAACCTCCGCTGTGTTGGTGGGTAGGACAAGGCCCGGGCCGCGGCCCCGCTTGAATAAAGTCTTGCCTTGCTATTGCATTTCGGAATGTCTGAGTCTCGGTGGTCTTCTTGGTGGTGGTCTCACAACTTGGCACAAGAGTTTGAGAGGTTGGAAAGGATCTGACCGAATGGGCAGTTGAGCTAAACTAAGAGTGCTGGACACAAACTAGGTCAGCTGGTTCTGTTATATGGGAATTCAATCACAAGATACAGAGAAGACACACTCAGAAGTAGAATCGAGATTCTTTATTACGAAGCTGGCAATTGCGAGCCGACTTATGTCTCAAAGGAACTCAAACTCCATTCATAAAAAGGCAAAAACTACATGATAGGGATGAGGAACTAAACTTAGCAAAAGCATTCATAAAAGCCACACAAGGGGTTGGGGGGAGATCAGGAGCAATCCAGGAAATGAATTCCCTAGAGCAAGACTCTCCTGGAGCTAAGCAACCCACCACACAGCTGCGGTTTGAAGCATGACCCAGATCATGGCTACAGAGTTTTCAGAACTGGGTGACAAGTTCCCATCATCAATTAAGATGCCAAGATGGCGATGAGGACCAATGGCATCACTTAGACCCAGTATCTGGATTTCAGTTCTCACTGTAGGCATCAGAACATGACGGCTTATTGGTTTCGTAGTAAGTGAGGACCACATGGGCACCGAGTAGATGCTGCCAGATGCAGAACAGATGTTCTACGGGAGGAAGAATTGTTCTGCACCTGCATGACTGTCTAATGTCCTGCTGGACGTTTACGTAGGATCTAGCGCGTTTGTCTGAGAGATTACAATTCATCTATTTTCTCTGAGACAATCCGTAATGTGTCCTGTGCTATTGTTACCTTTGCTTCAGGTACGGTAAAAGCCTTTACCATAGACAGACAAGGCATAGGCCGTGTTACAACTTACTCTAATACTGGTCTTCATTCCAGTGTTACCTCTATCTCTAACCTCTTGTTTCCCTGAATGTCTTTACAGGAAGTTCCCCTTCCCTTAACTCTTAAAACAAACACCCATTCCGAGCAAGAGTAAATGTCTGTCTCATGGAGTATAACATAGTCATGCCTGAGCATTTATATAATGAATTTCATCTAGTTTACATTACAAGTTTCTACGTGTGTGCGTGTGTATCGGAACTCAGGGCCTCATGCTGTCATTTGGCTTTTTCACTCAAGGCTGGTGCTCTACCACTTAAGACACACACACACACACACTCACACACACACACACTTGAAAGTAAGTCTGGGATGAAATACTTTCTACTTTCATTGCACCTTTATCCTTGGAAAACTTAGGACAATAAAGCTTTGTTGTTGTTTTTGTTTTTTTGCCAGTCCTGGGTCTTGAACTCAGGACATGGGCACTGTCCCTGGCTTCTTTTAGCTCAAGGCTAGCACTCTGCCACTTGAGCCACAGTGCCATTTCTGGCCATGTTCTATGTATGTGGTGCTGGGGAATCGAACCCTGGGCTTCATGTATATGAGGCAAGCACTCTTGCCACTCCGCCATATTCCCATATTCCTCTCCTTCACTTTCTTTCTTTGAAATTCCCACATATGCCCAAATCATCCAGGAGAATAACAATGATAAATGGCAATAGACAGAGAGGCACAATTAAAAAGTAAAAAAGAATCGACCAAAATTCTTCCTTAGGGACTGGGAATGTGGCTTAGTGGTAGAATGCTTGCCTAGCATGCCTGAAGCCCTGAGTTCAATTCCTCAGTACTACATAAACAGAAAAAGCCAGAAGTGCCGGTGTTGTTCAAGTGGTAGAGCGCTAGCCTTGAGCAAAGGAAACTCAGGCCCTGAGTTCAAGCCTGAGGACAGGCAAAAAAAAAAAAAAGAAATTCTTCCTTTGGTTACTTAACAATTCTTTCTTTTCCCTTTTCAGTCACTTGTTGTATTTTTTTTAAACTATAGACACTGATTTCTGTAATGGGGTCCCCCAAGGGAGGTGACCACAATGTAAAGGGGTCCGAGGGTGGAGGGGAATCCCCCATCTCCAGAAGTCCACGACTCGGAGACAGTCTCAAGTAAAAAGATGGACTAATTGGGGAAGTAAAAAGTATACTGACCGGCCAGGGTCACAGCCCAGAAAACTGTTAAACACATGGAAATATGGCTGTATATGGAAGAATTTATTGACTTCAGTGCCCACTCTCAGGATACAATGTATAGCATTCTGGCAAAAACCAGAAGTTACAGATTATTGCGAAGATGTTTCCCTAAAGTGTGAAAAAGTGATAGTACATAACAATTGAAATAGAATCCAGGCACTGATAGGTCATGCCTGTAATCCTAGCTACTCAGGACGCTGAGATCTAAGGATTCAGGTTCAAAGACAGCCAGAGCAAGAAAGTCCATGAGGCTCTTATCTCCACTTAACTACCATAAAAACCAGAAGTGGTGCTAGGCCTCAAAATGGTAGAGCACTAGCCTTGAGCAGAAAAGCTCAAGGATAGTGCCAGGCCCAGAGTTCAAGCCCCAAGACTGACAAGGAAAAAAAAAGAGAGAGGGTGAGAGGAGGGTGATTTTGAGGAGTCTGAATAACACTTTAAGACTCTTGTCTAAAAAGAAAAAGCTCAGTAGTGCTAGTAAGACATGACTAATGAAAGAGGAGCCTTCACTTGTAATCCCAGCAACTCATAAGGTGCAAAAGGAGAATCGTGGTCTGAGGTTGGACCAACCAAGCAAAACCTACTCTAAAAACAAACTAAAGCAAAAAGGGCTGAGGCGTTGGCACAGTAACAGAGCATTTACATAGTGTTAGGAAAACGGAGGAGAACAGAAAAGGAATAGGCCAGACTCAACATCAACAGGCCAGGACTGTTTATTGAACAGCTAGGGGCATTGACCCTCCCACAGGTTTGGAGGTTGTGCAAAGGGGTGAATTTGGGACCAGGTTTATATGGAGTCTAAACTAGGAGGTGTTATGCCAAGTCGCGAAACGACCACCAAGAAGACCACCGAGACTCAGACGTTCCGAAATGCAAAAGCAAGGCAAGGCTTTATTCAGGTGGGCCGCAGCCCAGGCCTTGTCCTATCCACCGACACAGCGGAGATTAGGCGGAAGCCCTGAGCTGCGATTGCACAGAGCTTACAAAGGCAAAAAACAAAGTTACAGTAATCAGGTGTTCAAGCAAGCAAGATTAGGACACGGGTACAAATCTGATTGGCTCAGGGCTGGAGACATTCTGGGGACGGTTAGAGTTAAGCATTCCCAGGCAGTTAGAGTTCTTGACCAGCTGGGCCCTAATAAGCTTGCCCTGGGTTTGCTCATAGTTTAAACAGACAACAAAACGGGGCTGCCTGAAAATGGGGTTTACTTTAACTCTTCATTCCCCACTTCAAGAGATTAATGAAGGAGCCACTAGGTGTAGCAAGTAGGGGCTTTTCTGTTCGGCCCACAGGGGGTGATTTACTGCTGGGTTTAGGTGAAATGTCTGGCCAGCATATCAAAGCCAGTTTGCAGGTAGAGCTTCTGCCTGCTGTCTTATGGGCCTGAGGCAATAGGGTGGGGGTCAGTCCTTCACACAAACTCCAGCACTACACCTCCCTTCAAAGAACAAGATTTAAAAAGCAGATTGACTAGAAGAATAGCCAACTCACATAATCACAATTCCTTACCCAGTCTCCATACTTGAACTCAGAAGCCACTGAGTTGAAGAAGTGTCTAGTTTCCCTAGGTAAAGCACCTGCAAGACCACGGCAGCAATGTGTTAAATAGTTCTTCCAATCTTTTCCCTAGGCAGACCGACACCATTTACTGCATTGATGAAACACTGAGAAAAGAGGAAACACCTGACAGTGCAGTTGTAAGATGGAGGTCAGATCTGGCCAGTGCCATCACTGGCTGTTGAGGGGTGTCAGAGTGACTCCATCTCAGATTACTTAAAGAGAGTAGAAGCTAACTCCATCTTCACTAAGATCTCCCCGGCCCTATCCAGGGAAGTTCCCCTTTGCTGTGATAAGATTGTGTGAACTGCTTGACCACCTGAGGTGTGGAATGTTCAAGGTTAAACCTGTACCCTCGGTGAGTAGGCGAATCGCCTGCATCATGTGAGCCCCTCCAAATCAGTGTGCCAAGTCTAACTTACATGATAGGTTGGTTCAAACAGTTGTTATGAGGCAGACTGTGAGTCCATTGGCCACCTGCGTGTGACCTGGCATGCTCTGTAAGTGCTGTAACCTCATTGGCCACCTGTGTATGGCAGGCTTGACCATGTGGTGTTTGCCTTTTTAACCCAAGCTTGGCCCTAGGCGCACAGTCCCAGCTCCTGAGTCTGGGCTGTGGCCCTGGTCAGCCAGCCTGCTTTTTCTGGTCGCAGTCCCAGCTCTGGAATCTGGGCTGTGTCCCTGGCCGGTCAGTATAATTTTTGCTTCCCCAATAAATCCATCTTTCACTTGAGACTGTCTCTGAGTGGTGGACTCTTGGAGGGATGAGGGATTTTTTTCCCCCTTGAACCCCATTACATTGTGGTCCCCTTCCCTTGGGACCCCATTACAGTAGTGACTGTAAGGCACAGAGTCAGAGGTCAGCTGTTGTCCAGAAACTGGAAGCATCTTCATGAGGCAAATGATGTCTTGATTAAGCTCAAGCTTACAGGGTTCCTTGGATCCTAGCTACTCAAGAAACTGAGATCATGAGGGAAAGGGGGAGGAGGGAGGGAGGAGGTAACAAACAGTACAAGAAATGTACCCAAGGCCTAATGTATGAAACTGTAACCTCTCTGTACGCCACTTTGACAATAAATAATAATAATAATAAAGCTGAGATCTAAGAACCGTGGTTAGAAGCCAGCCTGAGCAGAAAAGTTCCTGTGAGACTCTTAACTAATAAACCACTCAAAAACTGGTAGTGGAGCTGGTGGCTCAAAGTGGTAGAGCACTGGCCTTGAGCAAAAGAGCTCAAGGACAGCACTCTGGCCCTGAGTTCCAGGCCCTCAAGCAACAACAACAAAAAGAAGTGGAACCATCTGATATTGCATCCTACCCTCTAGGCCACTGTGAAATAGTCACTATATATAGTGACTTCATTGTAGGATGAAGAATATGGTAGAGACAAGTGCCACTCTTAAGTATGTAAAGGATGAAAAACTATGGCCCCTGCCATACCTCTGTTTACCTTGCCAGTATGGGCCCTGCAGTAACTGGATGAGTCCTAGACAATGCCTGCAAATGAGTACTGGTCACTCCCGCTGTGTGGGACATAGCATGTTTGCCAGGTTAGATTTGTGTCGCCTGAGGCATGAGGTTTGCAGCCATTTATCTAGTGAATGTATTATTGTCCTAGTCACACAGAATGAGTAGCAGGTATTCCCACTTTTGCCACCGAGGTACTGAGGTGCCAGACTTTGAAGTCAGGCCCCACCACGTGAACCCCATTTTAGAATCGAACCCTGAGCCAATCAGATTTGTACCTGTGTTCTAATCTCGCTTGCACAGCTGATTGTTGTAACCTTGTTCTTTGCCTTTATAAGCCCTGTGTAATCACAGCTCGGGGCTTCCTCCTAACCTCCGCTGTGTCGGTGGGTAGGACGAGGCCCGAGTTGGCAGCTCGTTAAATAAAGCCTTGCCTTGCTTTTGCATTTTGGAGTGTCTGAATCTCGGTGGTCTTCTTGGGGGTGGTCTTGCAACTTGGCACAACATTTGGGGTTTCGTCCGGGATAGCCCCAGAGACCCCGAGATCCCAGACTCCGAAGGTAAGAAAACAGCGCTGTTCATTTGTCTTGTCCTGTAATGTGCCTGTTTGTTTGTCTTGCTTTTGCTTATTTCTTGAAGGGGTTGTCGAAGCAGATGTACTTACTTGACAATCCTGGTGAGACCGGGGGATGTCCCAGACTCTTCACCCTTAAAGGGGGATCTCTGGAGCCCCGCTTTCAACTTGAATTCACTCTTTCTGCATCCTTGCAGGGGGATGTGTGGGCCAACTTGGGAAATCTCCAGTTTTTCTTGTTCTTGATCTTGCCTATGTTTTTTTCCTTCTGTATTAATTGTTTTGGTTTCTTTTCTTTTGTAGCCTTTTGGACTAAACATCTGATCAGAGCTATGGGTAACGTTCTATCTTGGGGTCCTCCATCTAGCCCCCTAGATTTGACTCTAGTTCACTGGAAGGAGATCAAGGAGATAGCTCAGAACCGAGGTGTGGCCCTTAAGAAGGAAAAGTGGATTACCCTGTGCAAGTCAGAATGGCCCACCCTTGAGAGAGTTAATTGGCCACCTGAGGGAAGCTTTGACATCATTAAGATCAGTACCTTACAAAGCCTAATCGAAGCCCCTCGTTCAGGCTATATAGACCAGATTCCTTATATAGACACCTGGAAAGAACTAGTTGACAGGGACACTCCAGCTTGGGTTCGGCCTTTCTTACCAACTCCCTCCTCCACTCCTTCCCCTACCCCAATATTCACTCAAAAAACACGGGGTGCCAAGAGAGAACCTAAGAGGGGAGAAAAGAAATTATATCCACCTGTCCTCCAGGGAGGAAGCACAGAGGAGGAAATGCTTCCCCCTCCATACGCCCCACCCCAGTTAACTCTCCAAGAGGAGGACTCTGAGGAAGATGTTTCAGCTGTGCCCTCCGCCCCGGAGGGCCCCGCTCAATCAACTCGCCGGCGCCAAAGAATTACATCTCTTCACAAATCTACTACCCTTCCCCTACGCCCTATAAGTCCTGTGGATGCGGACGGTCGACAACAATTCCAATACTGGCCATTTGCTACTAGTGATCTTTACAATTGGCGTGCCCAAAATGCCCCCTTTTCTGAGAAACCTCGGGACTTAATTCGCTTGTTTGAAACTATACTTTTCACTCACCAGCCCACTTGGGATGATTGTAGCCAGCTTTTACAGGTACTTTTCACCAATGAGGAGAGAGGTCGTATTCAAGAAGCGGCCCGGAGACTTATCCCTGGCCCCAACGGAGCACCCATCACGGATCCTGCCTTGATTGATACCTATTTTCCCCAGACCCGACCAGCATGGGACTACAATACGGCTGAAGGTAGGGAGCGACTCCTTGTCTATCGCCAGGCTCTGCTGGCAGGTCTCAAGGCGGCGGCTCGCCGACCTACAAATATGGCCAAAGTTTATGATATCAGACAGGGAGAAAGTGAAAGTCCGGCAGCATACCTTGAGCGTCTTATGGAAGCCTTTAGTCAATACACCCCATATGATCTTGAGACCCAGGAATCTGCTCAGATGATTATGTTTGCCTACGTAAATCAAGCCGCACCGGATATAAAGCGGAAATTGCAGGCTCTAGACAGGCTTGGGGAAAAATCTATTAGGGATCTAGTAGCAGTGGCGGAAAAGGTTTATAATAAGAGAGAAACAGGAGAACGAAGACAGGAAAGGAGTCTGGCTAGGATTTTGGAACAACAACAGAAGGAACTCAGGGAAATCCTGACCTCTATGCAGGCAGGAAACTTTAGACAGTCCTCCTCTCCAAGTAAGGAGCAAAAGCCCAAACCCCAACCAAGGATGGGGAAGAATCAATGTGCTTATTGCAAGAAGGAGGGGCATTGGATCAGAAACTGCCCAGAGCTAGCCCAGAAAAAGGAGGAAAAACATAAAGTAGGATCAAGAGTGTTGTCAACCTTAGAGATGGCTGAGGACAGTGACTGAGGGAGTCGGGGTTCAGATCCCCTCCCTGAGCCCAGGATAACATTAAAAGTGGAGGGGAATCCAGTCATGTTCATGGTAGATACGGGAGCAGAAAATTCAGTATTACTAGCCCCGAGAGGGCCGATGTCCACTAAAACAACATGGGTCCAAGGTGCAACGGGCACTAAACCCTATAAATGGACTACTCAAAGAACAGTGGACTTGGGAGCGGGCCAGGTAACCCACTCGTTTTTAGTCATCCCTGACTGCCCCTATCCATTGCTTGGACGTGATCTCTTAACGAAAATGAAAGCTCAGATACAGTTCACAGACAGTGGGATTTCTGTGACGAACTCAAGAGAAAAGCCTGTTAGTATACTAATAACTAGCAAGTTAGAAGAAGAGTATAGGCTATACCAGCATCTTAAGCCCGAGTCTCCAGAAAATGAGTGGCTACAGGCGTTTCCCCAAGCATGGGCAGAAACTGGGGGAATGGGACTGGCAAAACATCGTCCTCCAATTTTTGTGGAACTTAAAGCCGGAGCTGACCCAGTAAGAGTTTGCCAGTACCCTATGTCACTAGAAGCAAAGAAAGGGATCACTCCTCACATCAGAAAATTATTAGATTTAGGAGTTCTGAAGCCCACCCAGTCAGCCTGGAATACTCCATTATTGCCTATAAAAAAGTCTAATTCCAATGATTATAGACCAGTGCAAGACTTGAGAGAAGTTAACAAGAGAGTAATGGACATTCATCCAACAGTCCCAAACCCATATACCCTGCTGAGCTCCCTGTCACCGAGCCATGTGTGGTATACTGTGTTGGATCTAAAGGATGCTTTCTTTAGCCTGCCCTTAGCCTCACAGAGCCAAAGCTACTTTGCATTTACTTGGCACGATCCTGAAATCGGGATAAGCGGTCAATTGACCTGGACCAGGCTGCCTCAAGGATTTAAGAATTCGCCTACAATCTTTGATGAGGCGTTACATGAAGACCTAAGTGAGTACCGCTCCCAAAATACTGAAATAAGTCTATTGCAATATGTAGATGATTTGTTAATAGCTGCTCCAGACAAGGATAGTTGTTTAAAGGGAACAGCTAGGCTCTTAAAGACTCTTGGCAATTTGGGCTATAGGGCCTCCACTAAAAAGGCACAAATTTGTAAACCTGAAGTCACCTATCTGGGCTTCATATTAAAAGAGGGCAAGCGTTGGCTGTCAGATGCACGTAAAGAGACTGTGCTAAAAATTCCTGTGCCTAAGTCAGCGAGACAAGTCAGAGAATTCCTGGGAACGGCGGGTTTTTGCCGGCTGTGGATACCTGGGTTCGCTGAGATGGCCAAGCCTTTATATGAAGCCACCAAAAACCTCCCAGAATTTCATTGGACTGAGCAGATGCAAAAAGCCTTTGAGGCAATCAAGAAAAGCCTTCTAGAAGCCCCAGCCTTAGGCCTACCTGACGTAAATAAACCATTCACATTGTTTGTGGCCGAAAAGAAAGGAATAGCAAAAGGGGTGCTCACCCAGCCAATTGGGCCCTGGAGACGACCGGTCGCCTATTTGTCAAAGAAATTGGATCCTGTCGCCGCTGGGTGGCCTCCGTGCTTAAGAATAATAGCTGCAGTAGCCCTCTTGGTAAAAGATGCAGATAAGTTGACTCTGGGACAGAATCTGACTGTAGCCACTCCACATGCTCTAGAGGGGGTGCTAAAACAACCACCTGACCGATGGATGAGCAATGCCCGCATGGTCCATTACCAAACGTTGTTACTTAACCCGGCACGTATCAGCTTCTGTGTACCAACAGCATTAAACCCAGCAACTCTGCTGCCGGATCCGGATCTGGAAGCGCCCCTGCATGATTGTGACCAGATCCTGGCCCAAACACATAGCCTCCGGCCAGACTTGCTGGATTTGCCGCTATCACATGCCGAGCACACCTGGTTCACCGATGGCAGCAGCTTCATTCGAGATGGAAAAAGGTATGCGGGTGCGGCGGTTACTACGGACACTGAGATATTGTGGGCAGAGGCACTCCCTCAGGGGACTTCTGCACAAAGAGCAGAACTAGTGGCACTAACAAAAGCTTTACAGATGGGAAAAGGAATGAGACTAAATATCTATACGGACAGCCGGTACGCTTTTGCCACTGTACACATCCATGGAGCCATTTACCAAGAAAGGGGGCTACTGACAGCTGAAGGAAAGGCCATTAAAAACAGACAGGAGATTTTAAGCCTCATCCGGGCCCTATGGGAACCAGCAAAGATTGCCATTATGCATTGCCCGAGTCATCAAAAGGGAGTTGATTCGGTGACTAGAGGGAATAATCTGGCTGACCAGGCAGCTAAGGAAGCAGCCCTCCATCCCAGAGCAGAATTATTGACTGTAGTAGACCCAGGACCACGAGCTTTGCCTCCTGTACCCCAGTATTCCCAGGAAGACTTGGAGTGGATAAAAAAAATTCCCATGACCCACAAAACCCTGGACAGAGAAGGAAACGATGACTGGTGGAAAACTGGTGAAGGGAAACTTATCTTGCCACAAAGGCTAGGTAAGGGGATCCTTAAAAGAATCCACCGAGCTTCTCACATGGGAACCCGAAGAATGCAGGACTTGCTCCGACATTCCAAAGTAAAAATTAGACAAGGAGATCAACTTATTGAAAATATTGTTAAAAATTGCAAGGCCTGTCAGCTTACCAATGCCCCCAATCAACAAGTTACTAAAGGAGCTCGCTTCCGTGGGGATAGGCCAGGCGTGTATTGGGAAGTAGATTTCACAAAAATCAAACCTGGAAAATTTGGATACAAATATTTGCTAGTTTTTGTAGACACCTTTTCAGGATGGGTGGAAGCCTATCCAACAAAGCATGAAACTGCGAATATAGTGGCTAAGAAGATCCTGGAAGAAATCCTACCCAGGTATGGCTTCCCATCCACCATTGGGTCGGACAACGGACCGGCTTTCGTTTCAAAAGTAAGTCAGGGAATAGCCGCTGCACTGGGGACAGATTGGAAATTGCATTGTGCTTGTAGACCCCAGAGTTCAGGACAGGTAGAGAGAATGAATCGGACTCTAAAAGAGACCTTAACTAAATTGGCCTTAGAGACTGGCGCAGACTGGGTGTCACTCCTTCCTTTTGCTCTACTTAGGGTAAGAAATTCTCCCTATCAACTTGGCTTTACTCCTTTTGAAATAATGTACGGGTACCCTCCGCCCATTATCCCTAGCCTTCAGACTGAATTGCTCACTGATTTGGATGATATTGAATTTTTGTGTAAACTTGATTATTTGCAGCTCGTGCACAAGAAAATGTGGCCCCAACTCAAGGCATTATATGATTCTGCTTCTGTCCCTATCCCCCATTTATTCAGGCCAGGAGATTGGGTGTTCGTCCGGAGGCATAACTCCAAATCCTTAGAACCACGATGGAAGGGACCCTACGTGGTGCTACTGACTACTCCCACGGCCCTTAAAGTAGATGGCGTCACCACTTGGGTCCATTGCTCCCACGCCAGGCCAGCTGACCCCTTTGCCCTGGATGACAACTACCGTGATGGAACATGGGAGGTCTCCAAGCACCCAACTCAGCCGCTTCGCCTTCGCCTCAAGAAAAGAAAGTTAGACTGAATATTGTTATAATTTTCTTTTTGCCTTCTTTCCTTACTACCCTGGATAGTGTTGATGTCATTTTGGCAGCTCACTCCAAAGTGAGGTGACCCCCTTATTTTAGGTAGTTTTGGGCTTGCTCAGGAATACGGCTATAGCCACCCGACCCTTAGAGCACAGTTGAGAAGTTTATGTATTATTTTGTTGCTTACATTTGGATACTAAACACTATAGAGCTAATGGTAAGTCTGTATAGCTGAAAGTTAATTTTCAGTTTGCAGCAATCCTGCAGTCCCTTGGAAAAGTAGACTAAGGTTATAGGTTCCTGGCTAGGTAAGGTCAACGCCCCTGAGTCAGCCTGAAGAAATTACAGAAGATGGATGATCTTCACCCATCAGCCCCCCTTTAAAATCAAGGGACCAGAGTTGTTTTTGGGAAGATGAGGCAGGATAAACTAGAGACATGCAGAACAGAGGTACAGAGAATATTCTTGTAAGAAATGGTGACAGGCCCTTTGGTTACTACATTGGGTCCTACTGGCCCATGCCTTACCTCTATATCATCCCCTAGACATGCAAGCCATTGAAATGGACAGAATGGAGCCATGATTGGCTCCCAAGTTACCAAAAAGAAAAAGGGGGAAATGAGGTGCCAGACTTTGAAGTCAGGCCCCACCACGTGAACCCCATTTTAGAATCGAACCCTGAGCCAATCAGATTTGTACCTGTGTTCTAATCTCGCTTGCACAGCTGATTGTTGTAACCTTGTTCTTTGCCTTTATAAGCCCTGTGTAATCACAGCTCGGGGCTTCCTCCTAACCTCCGCTGTGTCGGTGGGTAGGACGAGGCCCGAGTTGGCAGCTCGTTAAATAAAGCCTTGCCTTGCTTTTGCATTTTGGAGTGTCTGAATCTCGGTGGTCTTCTTGGGGGTGGTCTTGCAACTTGGCACAACAGTACCTTTACTTAACAGTGTCCTGTCATAATATAGTCCAAAGAGAACCGGAAAATCCGGTCATCATTCCCATGACTCATTGGGCATTTCTGTTCCCACAATTCAGAATCTGTAGTTAGAAGCCCAGGGTCCCCAGATGGACACCTTGGCCCATAGATACAACAAAGGTTCCCAAGAGCTGCCTGTTAGCTAATAGAGAGCAGGAGATAAGAAAAGGAATAAGGTCAGGAATGGTCAGCTAAGGGAGGTAAGGTTATTCCATGCTGGGGTGCAGAATGGAATGTGCTTGGAACCAGGATGGATTTAAGTATCTCTTGGTTTTCCTTTGCCTAACTGTGATTGAAAGAGTAAGACAAGTACAGCACCTTTGGCTGGAGAATGTGCTTAGACCCCTTAGGAATGCGCATGGAGGCTCCCAGCCTACTGTTATGCCAAGTCACAAGACCACCACCAAGAAGACCACCGAGACTCAGACATTCCGAAATGCAATAGCAAGGCAAGACTTTATTCAAGCGGGGCCGCGACCCGGGCCTCGTCCTACCCACCGACAAGCGGAGGTTAGGAGGCAGCCCCCAGCTGCAATTACACAGAGCTTATAAAGGCCAAAGACAAAGTTACAGCAATCAGGTGTTCAAGCAAGCAAGATTACGGGTACAAATCTGATTGGCTCAGGGCTCGAGGTATTCTAGAGGCAGTTAGTTAAGCATTCCCAGTTGTTAGAGTTCTCGACCGGCTGGGCCCTAATAAGCTTGTCCTGGGTTTGTTCACAGGCCCTGCTTATCTCAGGTTCACGTGGTAAAGTAGGGTTCACGTGGTAAAGTGGGGCCTGACTTCAAAGTCTGGCACTTCATTTCCGCCCTTCTGATAGGTAACTCGAGAACCAATCGTGGTTCTCCTTGCTTAGTCTGATTCTGACTGAGAATCGGTAGGGATAGATTGGTATTGTGCCCACAATACCATAAAAACCCATAACAAATGCGACAGATAAACATAGTTTTACACCGAAGCCCCAATTCTGACCCTATTTATTTAGCCAATTTGATTACATACTCACTTTAGGGATTGTCTTTCTCACTTTTAACATGCCCAAACCTTTTATTCTAAAGGAAACATTTTTGTTTTCTCTCTAATGTCTCTCCTTATATAGTTTTATAATATGTGTCTTATAAAATGTAACATATCCCCATTCACACCATCTTTTACTTCCTCACACCATCAGTGACTTACTGAAACATTCTGTGACAATTTACTTTTTAAATCCCTTTCTTATCCAGAGGAAACCCTTTCTCTATCCCTTCTCCAAGGCTTTCTATATTAACCTTCCTCTTTACATTTCCTGGGGCTTCTTTGCTGCTAGCGTTTTAAACTGTCTACATTTTCCGGTTTATCTCAACTACATCAAGGCAATTTACTGTGACTCCACGCACAGGCTGCTCCTAAGAAGCCAGACCAGAGCCAACTATCATAAGCCAACTATTCTATATCTATATTCTATATTCTATATCTATATTCTATATCATGAGCCAACTATTCTAGAGTAGATTTCTCCAGTTTCCAGTTCCTCCAAGTGCCTAAGGTTGGCCAGTGGCATCTGCAAGACCCACCCCCAGGAGGGCTCCATGAAGATGCCCCCAGCTAGTTTAAATCTCTGTCCAGTTACCTTGGTACCTGGCACACCTGATGGCAGTTACCTCCCTCTCTTCTCTGAGGTCACACCCTAATCCATCTGGACACATTTTAATACTCTTGGACATACCTCCACCCCAGTCATTGCCTGGAAGTGACTCTCCAGCCTGTCATACATGCTTTGAATTTAACAGCAGGCCAGTCTGCTTGAAAATTTCTTACAATAAGTTTTAGCAGATCCAAAACACTTTCCAGCAGAAATCAGCTGCGTGTGATAAGAGTCTTATCTGAAGATGTAGATTCTTCCAGATGACTGTTGACTCTCCTTGATCCTCACTCAAATGCAATGGGCAGGGACCATGTTGGTGTCAGGCAGCAGTGGCTCCCAGTGGTTCCAGTAGAATGTCACACCTTCTGGGTTACCTGCAACTTTCTCCATAGACTGGTTAGAGAAGCTTAACGTAAGTTAACCTAAAGCCTAACTTTAGTCAAATTTCCTAGTATTTTCCTGATTCCTTCTTAAGCACACTAGCTTTTGCAGGCTGGCACATTACCGAAAGTCAAGACAGCTTTAGGCAATCAATGGCCCTTGGGCCATTTTGCCAGGTCAATAAGTTTAAATCAGATATTTCCAATAAGGCTAGGATTTTTTTTTTAAGCCAACATAGGCGGCTTGGCCTGTAACCATTTCTCACAGGTGTACTCTAGTTTATCCTGCCTCATCTTCCCAAAAACAACTCTGGTCCCTTGGTCCTAAAAGGGGGGGCTGATGGGCGAAGATCATCCATCTTCTATAACTTCTTCATGCTGACTCAGGGGCGTTGACCTTACCTAGCCAGGAACCTATACCCTTAGTCTACTTTACCAAGGGGCTGCAGGATCAGATGTCCATTAGGAGCTTTACTCCAAACTGGAAATTACATTCAACATTTTAACTTTCAACTACACAGACTTCTTTTTGGGCTACCTCAGTGTAGCCTTTTAACATTCCAGTTTGTAAAAGCTTTTTCTTGACTGGCTGGGGAACTGATTTCTGATGACTTAGCAGATCTCAGTAAGGACACAATCTCAGGTCTCTTTCCTGAACAGATGTATCAGCTTAAAATTCTCACTGCCAGTCAGAGCTTTGAGTAGATGCGGGGGTTGGGATTTTAAATTATCCTCTCATTTGACTAACTTACCCTTACTACCCACTATCACAGATGACTGGCAAGTTCCTGCCCAGTAGACATGGGCATTAGAAAGGCATGCTTATGAACTATTCTTCTAGGACATCCCGGCTTTGATTAACTTTTGAAAGGCCAAACAGGAGTGACTCTAGGATCTGACAACAACTCTGCCATCCACGCAGTGGCTTACTGCCTCTGGATGCTCTATCACTTTTGTCCCAGGAGGAGTGACTTTTCACTGGACTTGGACTCAGGGCCTGAGTGCTGTCCCCCAGCTCTCCAGCTCAAGACTAGCACCCTACCACTTTGAGCTCCACACAACTCTGTTCCCAGCACTCGGCTGGCTGATTAGAGACAAGTCTCTCACAGGGACCTTTCTCTGCCCAGGGGTTGGCTTCGAACCACAGATTTCAGATCAGTGAGTCTTACAAGAGGCTATTTTACTCCAATTAAAGCAATAAGGTGGTCCACACAGAAGTAGTTTTTGTTAGGTCCTCTCCCAGAGGGCTCCATGTAGCTGCCCCCACCTCATTAAGTCTCCACCCAGTTACCTGGGTAACCTGCAGACCTGGAGGCAGTTACCTCCCCTTTCCTTGAGGTCACCTCCTAATCCACCTGGCCACACCCCTTGCTCCTGCCCTAGATATAAGGCAGGGCTGGGTGAGGGTTACTCTCTCTCTCTCTCTCCCTTCTCTCCAGCCATGGGTCATCTTGGCCACAGGCCAGCAGCTCGGTAATAAACTTTCTTTCCTGCCTGAATACCACGTGGCGTTCTCCTTTACCGGCTACCTACTTTTAAAAACCTAACAGTTTTAAGCATATTCTTACCTGGAACTTATTAAGGGCCAGTATTAGATCTTGACAAACTTGTAAGAATCACCTGTGGGCTTCTCTGTGGGCCTGCTGGAAACTGTTACAAAAAAACCTACAAAGAAGCTGGAATGGCAATTAAACATTTTGGTAGCCATAATTCTCATTTTCTCACTTTGCAATCATTATTTAGGACAATTTTACTTCCAAATTTCTTATCTAGAAATGTATTCTTGATTTCCAAAGCCTTTTTTTTTTTGGCCAGTCCTGGGCCTTGGACTCAGGGCCTGAGCACTGTCCCTGGCTTCTTCCCGCTCAAGGCTAGCACTCCGCCACTTGAGCCACAGCGCCGCTTCTGGCCGTTTTCTGTATATGTGGTGCTGGGGAATCGAACCTAGGGCCTTGTGTATCCGAGGCAGGCACTCTTGCCACTAGGCTATATCCCCAGCCCCTCCAAAGCCCTTTTTTAACACTAACACAACACTTTAGCTTTTATCTGCATTGGAAAAACTGAAGCTCACAGGCATTCTGAAACCAGGTGCCGACCTTTGCCTACGGGCTGCTTGTTTCAAAAGAGCCTCTTTTTTTTTCCTTCAGTCCCAGTTACTGCGTGCCATGAAGACCTTTGAACACAAATGACAATTTTTCCTTAATGCAAGAATTACAATTAGAATTACAATTAGAAATACTTATCCATTCAGCTTTTCAATACATCAGTGAGAAACATTAGCCCATTTTGCCATTTCTTCCTACATACACAGAGTTAATGAGAGTTTACTTCTATCCCCATTAGTTTAATAGTTTAAATAACATTCTAG
This sequence comes from Perognathus longimembris pacificus, assembly GCF_023159225.1. Lineage (NCBI taxonomy): Eukaryota > Metazoa > Chordata > Mammalia > Rodentia > Heteromyidae > Perognathus > Perognathus longimembris. The sequence goes on from NC_063162.1 coordinate 142,782,704, forward strand.
TTTGTTCTTAAAACAATGCAATAATCTTTTAAAGCATTTGGTAATGCCCAAACTTGATGACCATTTGAATTTAAACTTAAACTTAGTTTTGCATCATACTGCAGTCTTGAACATGTTTACACTCTGGTTCTGAGCTATCTCCTTAACCTCCCTCTAGTGAGCTAGGATCAAGTCTAGAGGGCTAGATGGAGGTTCCCATGATAGAACGTTACCCATAGCTCTGATCAGATGTTCAGTCCAAAAGGCTACAGAAAACAAAACAACTATAACAATATAAAAGGAGGAAAATACAGGCAAGAACAAGAACAAGAAAAAGAAAAACTGGAGATTTCCCAAATTGGCCCACACAACCTCCTGCACGGGTACAGAAGGAGTGGACTCAAGTTGAAAGCTGAGCTCCAGAGGTCCCCCTTCAAGGACAAGAACAAGAAAAAATGGAGATCTCCCAAATTGGCCCACACAACCTCCTGCAGGGGTGCAGAAGGAGTGGACTCAAGTTGAAAGCGGTGCTCCAGAGATCCCCCTTTAATGCTGGGGAATCTGGGGCATCCCCCAGTCTTCCCAGGATTGCCGAGTAAGCGCATCTGCTTCGACAACCCCTTCAAGAAATAAGCAAAAGCAAAACAGACAAACAGACGCATTACAAGACAAATGAACAGTGCTGTTTTCTTACCTTCGGAGTCTGGGGTCTCGGGGGTCACTGGGGCTATCCCGGACGAGCCCCCATATGTTCTGCCAAATCGCGAGACCACCACCAAGAAGACCACTGAGACTTAGACATTCCAAATGCAATAGCAAGGCAAGACTTTATTCAAATGGGGCCGCAGCCCGGGCCTTGTCCTACCCACTGACACAGCAGAGGTTAGGAGGCAGCCTCCAGCTGCAATTACACAGAGCTTATAAAGGCCAAAGACAAAGTTACAGCAATGAGGTGTTTAAGCAAGCAAGATTACGGGTACAAATCTGATTGGCTCAGGGCTCGAGGCATTCTAGGGGCAGTTAGAGTTAAGCATTCCCAGTCGTTAGAGTTCTCAACTGGCTGGGCTCTAATAAGCTTGTCCTGGGTTTGTTCACAGGGCCTGCTTATCTCAGGTTCACGTGATAAAGTGGGGTTCGCGTGGTAAAGTGGGGCCTGACTTCAACCCCAAAGTCTGGCACTGCACTACTAAGCTACTAAGATTTGCTGAGGTGCTGGACCAGGGTGAAGGGTACTAGCATCCACAGTGGTGGGGGGATAGGTTAGGGACCATTGCATTTGCTCCCCTGTACTGAGTTTCCATGTAGGAAGAGAGGTACTAAAAGAGCTGCTCCCTGAGTACAAAGGGAGGGCTGGGAATATGGCCTAGTGGTAGAGTGCTTGCCTGGCATGCATGATGCCCTGGGTTCAATTCCTCAGTACCACATAAACAGAAAAAGCCGGAAGTGGCGCTGTGGCTCAAGTGGTAGAGTGCTAGCCTTGAGCAAAAAGAAGCCAGGAACAGTGCTCAGGCTCTGAGTTCAAGCCCCAGGACTGGCAAATTTTTTTCTTTAAAATCCCCTGAGTACAATGTGGCAGAAAGTGGGCCACATGATATTAGCTACAGTCCATGCTTGACACCACATGACCCTCCTCCATTTGTCAAGCCTGGACAGTAGCAGGTTGTTCTTGCTGTTTACTTTCCAGGCCTGTGTTGAGCTGATAGCTTCCAGGCTTCCTTATTCTGGAGTCACCTTCTGGCCAAATTCCTATTTTCCTGTTGGCCCCTCCAATGACTCCAGCGCAGAGGTACAAGGGCTAGCTTTTCTTTTTTTTGCCTCAGGGTGAACTCCTGCTCTGGAGCTCCAAGTCTGACACCAACTACCACCTTTGACTTTCTCTGGTGTTCCTGCTGGACTCTTCTACTTCTCCCCTCTGGTTTTTCTTGATCCTCCTGCCTTAGCCTTCCCAGTATTGGGGTTATAGGTCGGCACCTATGGCCACACCGGGCCACTTCAGCATCTCCTTCCTGGGAGGCTGGCCATGGGTGGTTCATATTTCTAAAATTCCCTAAAATTCCTTCCTTTCCCCAACTAAAATTGTTTCTCTTGATGAATGTATTATTTATGTACACATACACACACACACACACACACACACACACATACACACACACACTATATATGTCCCAGAGGGGAGAAATGTTTGATGCCAGCAAGAGTGGCAGACTGTTTCCAAGATGACAGAGAGGGCAGCTGCCTGTAAGCTAGGGAGGGATGTTTACAGGGAGGGAGACAGCTAGGAGGTGGGAGACTTTGCTACCCTGAGGCAGGGTTAACAGGCCAGACCAACCTTGAGAAGCAGACAGACAGGCCAGACCTTGAACACTGGGATGTCAGCCCTCACAGAAAGACTTCCCCGCAGGTAACTACACACACACACACACACACACACACACACACACACACACACACACACGATTACATACAGCCCTTTGTTTGTGCACGGGGGAATAAAAAGAACTCGGGGCCTCATGCAAGCTGGGCAAAAACTCTACCACTGAGCTATATCCCCAGCCCTCAATTGATTTTCATGACTGCAAATAGAAGGGAATTATTCCTTACCTGTAATTATTTATTATTATTATTATTATTATTATTATTATTATTATTATTATTATTACCTCTAGCCTCTTGAATGCCTGCTGTGGTATTCAGACAGATTCCTTTACACTTGAACACTTACTTGTGTTTCCTCGGAATGTTCCTTGAGTATGGGGAACCGATTCTTAGATGCTTACATGTTCAGAGTGACTAATGCATGGTTGCATACTATCAGTAAACACAATGAACTCACTGAACTCAAATGATTTTAGAGTAAAAGGTCCCTGGGAACCTGTCAGACCACAAACAAGGCCAATCATAGATGCAGCAGGAACAACCAACGAGGAGTCAGAGGATGTGGGCCCAGGCCTGGCTGGTTTTCATACCAAACTATTTGATTTCTATTTCTTTGTGTGTGTGTGTGTGTGTGTGTGTGTGTGTGTGTGTGTGTGTGTGTGCACGCACACACATGCATGTGTGCTTGTGCATTGGTACTGGGCTTGAACAGAGGGCACTTAGTTGTTGTTGTTTTTTTCCTCCAGGCTACCTGACATTCTAGCCCTTGAGCCATAACTCATTTCTGGGTTTTTTGATTTGTTTTTGCTAGTTAGTTGGAGATAGGAGTCTCAAAGACTACCTGAATCCTACCTAAGTAGCTATGATTATAGGTTTTAGTCACCAGCACCAGGCTAGGAATTTATTGTTTGAAAAAGATCTGCTCAATGATCCATTTACTTTGTTTTGGAATGGAGGAAGGAAAACTTTTCTGATTTGGGTCTATCGTTTTTTGGTTTTCGTGGGTAAGTGTTTGTAGGTTAACTGAGAACTGACAGATTAATAGGGAGAAAGGCAATTTATTCATACACGGATTTCAGTGAGGGAAAACTTAAGACATAATTGGAAATCAAGGTTTCTATATATCTTTTTTTTTTTCTGTGTATGCAGTACTGAGCAATCAAACCCAGGGCTTCATGCATGCTAGGCAAGCACTCTACCACTAAGCCACATTCCCAGCCCTCTCTATTTCTTTTAACTAGAGGTGTGTGTGTGTGTGTGTGTGTGTGTGTGTGTGTGTGTGTGTGTATTTTAGGTTTCAATAGTAGAGTGTGTAAGATTCCATATCAGGCTTTAAAAAATAATTTAGCTTATTTATTTATTTTTATTTATTTATTTTGGGCTAGTCCTGGGCCTTGGACTCAGGGCCTGAGCACTGACCCTGGCTTCCTTTTTGCTCAAGGTTAGCACTCTGCCACTTGAGCCACAGCGCCCCTTCTGGCCGTTTTCTCTATATGTGGTGCTGGGGAATCGAACCCAGGGCCTCATGTATACGAGGCAAGCTCTCTCGCCACTAGGCCATATCCCCAGCCCTAGCTTATTTATTTAAAAATAATTTTTAAAATAGAGGTGATGTACAGAGGGATTACAATGACCTGAATCAGACAATGAGTACATTTCCTTTCTCCCCTATAGCATCTTCTGTTCCTGCAGTCTTTACCAGTCCCTCCCTCCCATCTCCACTTAGGAGTTGTGATGTTCACTTCCATCAATGTCCATTGAGTTCCACTGCTCCACATTTTCACCCTTTTCCCCTCCAGTTCTGTACCCTCCTCCAACGCTTCTGAAGATGTACACTGAAATAGGTAGACCTTACATAAGGAAAAAAAAGACAGAATCACTAAAAAATTAAGACTATAAACTAAAAAAACAAATGAGGAAAAATAAAAGTAAAAAGAGAGGTCTGTTGTTTCCATATCTTGGAGTTGGTTTCGACATGTATATTATTTCATAAAATTATGTTGAAGAGGGCTGGGAATGTAGCTTAGCAGTAGAGTGCTTGCCTAGCATGCATGAAACCCTGGGTTTGATTCCTTAGCACCACAGAAACAGAAATAGCCAGAAGTAACGCTGTGGTTCAAGTGGTAGAGTGATAGCCTTGAGCAAAAGAAGCTCAGGGACAGTGCTCAGGCCCTTAGTTCAAAGGAATAGGAGAATAAGATGAAGCACTTAGGCATTGCACCTTTGAGTTTCTGTCTTAAGAGGATCCTCTTGGGGGCTGAGAATGTGGCTTAGTGGTAGAATGCTTGCCTTGCAAGAATTAAGCCCTGGGTTCGATTCCTCAGCACCACATAAAAAAGAAAAAGCCAGAAGTGGCACTGTGGCTCAAGTGGTAGAGTGCTAGCCTTAAGCAAAAAGAAGTCAGGGACAGTGCTCAGGCCCTGAGTCCCAAGCCCCAGGACTGACAAAAAAGAAAAAAGAAAAAAGAATATCCTCTTAGGTGGGCACTAGTGGCTCATGCCTATAATCCTAGTTACTCAGGAGGCTGAGATCTGATGATCATGGTTCAAAGCCAGCTGGGGCAGGACTCTTATTTCCAATTAACCACAAGAAACCTGGAAGTGGTGTTGTGGCTCAAAGTGGTAGAGCGCTAGCCTCGAGCTCAAGAACTGTGCCCAGGCCCAGGGTTCAAGCTCCATGACTGACAAAAAAACCTAAATGAATAAAAAACAAAGACTATCTTCTTTTGGGTTTTTTATTGTAGTGTTTGTGGTTCCCCCCTCCCGTTCTGTTTTTTTTTTTATTTCTGCAATCTTTGTCTTGTATATAAGTTTACATGATTTGGGGAGAGGAAGCACAGAAACTGTGGGACAAAGGGTGAACTAATACAGTAGTGATACTCACTGGAAACTATATTGAAAATTAACTATACATCTTGCGGGAAAGGGGAGGGAAGGAAAAAACTGGGAGAAAATAAGGGAGGGGGTGACACTGTTCAAAAAGAAATGTAATCATTGCTTGACTTCTGTAACTATAACCTCTTGAAGTGCCAGACTTTGAAGTCAGGCCCACTTTACCACGCGAACCCCACTTTACCATGTGAACCTGAGATAAGCAGGCCCTGTGAGCAAACACAGAACAAGGTTATTAGGGCCCAGTCAGTCAAGAACTCTAACCACTGGGAATGCTTAACTCTAACTGCCCCCAGAATGCCTCGAGCCCTGAGCCAATCAGATTTGTACCTGTGTCCTAATCTTGCTTGTTTGAACACCTGATGGCTGTAACTTTGTTTTTTGCCTTTATAAGCCCTGTGTAACCACAGCTCGGGGCTCCCTCCTAACCTCCGCTGTGTTGGTGGGTAGGACGAGGCCCCAGTTGCAACTCACTTGAATAAAGCCTTGCCTTGCTTTTGCATTTCAGAATGTCTGAGTCTAGGTGGCCTTCTTGGTGGTCATCTCATGACTTGGCTTAATATTTGGGGGCTCGTCTGGGATCGCCCCAGAGACACCCCCCCAAGACCCCAGAATCTGAAGGTAAGGAAACAGCGCTGTTCATTTGTTTATTTGTCTTGTCCTGTAATTTGTCTGTTTGTCTGTTTTGCTTTTGCTTATTTCTTAAAGGGGTTCTTTAAGGGGTTGTCGAAGCGGACGCGCTTATTCAGCAATCCCGGGGAGACTGGGGGACACCCTAGACTCTGAGTCCACTTGGGTCCACTCCTCTTGCACCCTTGCAGGAGGTTGTGGGCCAACTTAGGTCTGCTCCTGCTGCTTAGCTTGCAGGAGGAGGCTTGTGGGCCAACCTAGGAGACTCTCCACCCTTACCTGAGTCCACTTGGGTTCACTCCTCCTGCACCTTTACGGAAGGTTGTGGGCCAACTTAGGTCTGCTCCTGCTGCTTCTAGCTTGCAGGAGGAGGCTTGTGGGCCAACCTAGGAGATCTCCAACTCATAGCTTTTCTTATTCTCAGGCCTGTGTGTTGTATTTTTTTTTGTAGCCTTTTGAACTAAACATCTGATCAGAGCTATGGGTAATGTTCTATCTTGGGGACCTCCATCTAGCCCCCTAGATTTGACCCTAGCTCACTGGAGGGAGGTCAAGGAGATAGCTCAGAACCAAGGTGTGGCCCATAAGGAGGAAAATCACCCTGTGCAAGTCAGAATGGCCCATCCTTGAGGCTAATTGGTCAACTGAGGGGAGCTTTGAATCGATGCCCCTCATTTAGACTATCTAGACCAGATTCCTTATATAGACACCTGGAGGGAACTAGTTGACAGGGACACTCCAGATTGGGTTCAGCCCTTCTTAAAATGTTTCAGCTGCCCCCCCCCCAACCCAGCTCTGGAAGGTCCCAACCAGTCCTGGCGCAAGTCCAGGACAAGCTTATTAGGGCCCACCCGGTCAAGAAATCTAACCACTGGGAATGCTTAACTCTTAACTGCCCCCAGAATGCCTCGAGCCCTGAGCCAATCAGATTTGTACCTGTGTCCTAATCTTGCTTGTTTGAACACCTGATGGCTGTAACTTTGTTTTTTGCCTTTATAAGCCCTGTGTAATCACAGCTTGGGGCTTCCTCCTAACCTCCGCTGTGTTGGTGGGTAGGACGAGGCCCGAGTTTCAGCTCACTTGAATAAAGCCTTGCCTTGCTTTTGCATTTCAGAATGTTTGAGTCTCGGTGACCTTCTTGGTGGTTGTTTCGTGACTTGGCACAACACTCTGTGTATATCACCTTTACAACGAAAACAAAAGAGAATCCTCCCTTGGTCTCACTGTGTGTATCTAAAGTTTGTTTTTTCTTTTTCAGTTGGTTGTGGGGCTTGAACTTTGGGCCTGGATGCTGGCCCTGAGCTCTTCAGGGCCACTTCCTCACTGTGTGTATCTAGCATCCTGCATAGTTTATCATATCCTACTGCATTTTAGATCTCATTTCCCCATATCAGAAAGAACATGTGCCTTTTGTCTTTCTGAGTTTGGCTTACCTTACAAACAAGATTTGCCCTAGTCCCATCCATTTTCCTGCAAATGACATTATTTTATTCTTTCCAATGGCTGTGTAAAATTCCATTGTGTATAGGTAACACATGTTTTGGATCCACTCATCTATTCCAGGGCATCTGGGCTATTTCAATGTCTTGGCTATTGTGAATAGTGCAACAATAAACATGGATGTGCAAGTGTCTTTACCATATCCTGGCTCATGATATTCAGGGTAGACGCCCAGGTGTGGTAAGGCTTGTAAGGAAGGTCTATGTTTAGTTTTTTGAGGAGCCGCCAGACCGCTGTCCACAGTAGTTGTACTAGTTTACATTCTTACCAATAATACAGTAGGGTTCCTTTACCCCACATGCTAGCCAACATTTGTTGTTGTTTGAATTCACAATGTTGATCAATCTTACTGGGGTGAGACAGAATCTCAGAGTTGTTTTGTTTTTGCCAGTCTTGAACTCAGGGCCTGGGCACTGTCCCTGGATTCTTTTTGTTCAAGGCTAGCACTCTACCACTTGAGCCACAGCGCCACTTCTGGCTTTTTCTATAGATGTGGTATACCAGGTATATGAGGCAAACACTTTACCTCTAGGCCATATTCCCAGCCCTCAGAGTTATTTTGACTTGCATTTCCTTTATGGCCAGGGATGAGGAACATTTCTTCATGTTTCTTGTCATTTTTACATCTTCTGAGAAGTCTCTCCTTAGCTCCCTTGCCCATTTAGTGATTGGCTTATTAGGTTTGAGAGGGATTCATGTCCTGAGCTCCTTGTATCTATTGGATATTAGGTGTTTGTCTGATATCATTGCTGGTAAAGATCTTCTATGACAAACAAATATTAAAGGAATTAATTATCACTAAACTAGCATTACGAAGAATTCTAAAGGGAGGAGTACAGTCTGAAGAAAATAATCATAATCAAAGAAGCACATCAAACAAAAGTCACTAGAAGATCAATTTAGAAAACACAGTAAGGGGCTGGAGATATGGCCTAGTGGCAAGAGTACTTGCCTCCTATACATGAAGCCCTGGGTTCGATTCCCAGCACCACATATACAGAAAACGGCCAGAAATGGTGCTGTGGCTCAAGTAACAGAATGCTAGCCTCGAGCAAAAAGAAGCCAGGTACAGTGCTCAGGCCCTAAGTCCAAACCCCAGGACTGGCAAAAAGAAAACACAGTAAGAGGCGGGAAAAAAAACCAAAAAAATACAGGAAATGAAGAAAATGGCAGGAAACACGACACACCTCTCTATAATAACCCGAAACATTAATGGACTCAATGCTTCAATCAAAAAAAGAATAGATTTAGTTTAAAAAAACAACAAACCAAGATCCATCCAAGGTTTGCATTCTGTTTTGGGTTACTTTTGAATTGATTAAAGCTTCCACAAATTATGTATTTTATTTATTTATTTATTTATTTATTTATTTATCTGACAGTCCTGGGGCTTGAACTCAGGGCCTGAGCATTGCCCTGGCTTCTTTTTGCTTAAGGCTAGCACTCTACCACCTTAGCCACAGCACCACTTCTGGCTTTTTCTATATATGTGGTGCTGAGGAATCAAACCCAGGACTTCATGTATACGAGGCAAGCACTCTACCACTAGGTCATATTCCCAGCCCCCATGCCTTTTACTATATTACCTATATGTCACATTTACTGAATAAATAAAGTATGTTAATCTCTGATCTTAGATACAATAATTCAAAAACATTTACACAAAGTAATGTAAAGGAAACATCTGCAATTGGTAACCGCTAGACATTGATAAGAGAAAGGAAACGTCGGTAACCGCTGGACATTGATAAGAGAAAGGAAACGTCTGCAAAGAATATAAAGGAAACATCTGCAATCAGTAGCCATTAGACACTAAGAATAGACTAATAATAGAATGTGATAAACAGGATGGACCATTAGATACTAATAATAGGACTAACAATAGAATATGACAAACAGGATGAGACTTTACACTGACCCGCCAGATTTCAAGGAAGTGTATTTACTCCACAATTCCCGGTAAAATCGCTCAATGTAATCTGGCCGGACATCTGCTCTCCACCTACGTAACCGTTATGACCTAAAGTTAGACTTCCTCATCGAGTGACTGTATAAAAACCCTAAGCTCTCTGCACTCGGGGCTCTCAGTTCCTGTGAGTTCTGTGAGCCCCAGCATGCTGGTCCCGCAATAAACCCTTTGCTTTTGCATGAGAACGTAACGTCTCTTGGTGTGCTCCATTCCGCAGATGCGCTTCTCGACCCTTTCAGTAACATACCTTTAAATATAAAGAACAGTCAAGAACATCATGAAGTCCATCAAACTAACTTATAACAGAAAATAGCCCAGAAGAAGAGGAAGAGGAAGAGGAGGAGGAGGAGGAGGAGGAGGAGGAGGAGGAGGAGGAGAAGGAGGAGCAGGAGGAGGAGGAGGAGGAGGAGGAGGAGGAAGAAGTGTTGTGGGGTCCACAGGTCCATAGGCAATGAGACACTCAGAGTAAATATAAAAAAGATTTTTCTGAGTGAGAAAATACTACAAGCCAGGATACAGTTTGGGATCTCATGATGCAGTCCCGGGCCATCTCAAAAGGCTGCTTATATACCCCCAAACAACAGGAATTTTTCCTTTAGCTTAACTATAGGGGCTTGTTACTTCCAAGAGGTGTCAGCACAACAGGTCAGGGAGTCTTGATCTTCACTGGAAATTATCTAACAACCAGTGGCAAAACAGGATGAAACTCTCGGGGGGGGGGGGGGTGTTATAGGCGTGATCAATACAGAAGAAAACAAGTTCAGAGTGAAGAGGGGAATGAAGAGTTAAAGTAAACCCCATTTTCAGGCAGCCTCCGTTTTGTTGTCTGTTCAAACTATGAGCAAACCCAGGGCAAGCTTATTAGGGCCCAGGCGGACAAGAACTCTAACCGCCTGGGAATGCTTAACTGTAACCTTCTCAAGAATGCCTAAAGCCCTGAGCCAATCAGATTTGTACCTGTGTCCTAATCTTGCTTGAACACCTGATTGCTGTAACTTTGTTTTTTGTCTTGCTCGAACACCTGATTGCTGTAACTTTGGTTTTTTTTTGCCTTTATAAGCCCTGTGCAATTGCAGCTCGGGGCCCTGGCTCCCTTGAAAAAAGCCTTCCCTTGCTTTTGCATTTTGGAATATCTGAGTTTTGGTGGTCTTCTTGGTGGTCATTTCGCGACTTGGCATAACGAGAGCAAGTTGGGTAAATACAACGACATAATTTTAGAGCAGGGGCCAGCTTCAGAATAGTTTTACATTGAACACTACAGAACAATAAAAGTTTTACATTGAACGCTACAGAACAGTATTAGCAATACTTTGTTGTTGAAAGGTAGAAGAGCAGGAGATTAATTATCTTCATCACTTCAGAAGAAGGAAGAAGCAGCAGCAGCAGCATAGGGACTTTCTTTCCTCCACCGAGAGAGAGAAAAGAAAGAAAAAAGAACGATAGAACAATAAAGACAAGGAGAAAATAGTATATGAAACCTTTCGAGTATTTTACCATTATTTGCTTTGTATGAAAAGCAGTCACATTTCAGGAAATTTAAATTAAAAAAATCACTTTTGCAAAGACCTGAAAAAAAAAAGATCTTTTAGTCTGTAGGCTCTTTTCCTAGTTTAGTAACTTATGTCCTTAGCTGTGCAGAAGCTTTTTATTTTGATGTACTCCCACTTGTCAAGTCTCTTTCTTATCTGTTACACTCCGGGACTCTTTACAAGAAGTTTCTACCTATGCCTCTAAGTTCTGTTTCTTCTACTGGCCCAGTAGTTTCAGTTTCGGGTTTGACTTTTAGATCTCACATCTTCTTTGGATCGCTATTAGTGCGCGCGCGCACACACACACGCGCGCACACGCACACACGCACACACAACCGATTTCCCCCTCCTCCCGCAGCAGGTGAATGCAAACACCTCCCTCCCCCCCCCCCCACCACACACACCTTAAACACAGCTTTCTGAGGCTCCCGCTTTGGTCAGCAAAGGCAAACTTAACCTAAGATCACTTTTTCTTTCTTAACCTCTTCTATCAACACCAAGGTTTCACTGAGAAACAATCTTCATGCCACATCTAGGGGAGACGGGGGAAGGAAGCGGCCCGAAATCCTGGGGATATCCCGTTCTGTGTCCACTCGTGCCTTCTCACCATCAGGAGACTGAAAACCCCTGTGATTTGGGGGACACCGCAGTTGGCAGTTCCAGGCAAATCCGAGCCTGGGTGCGTGACGTGTGCGCGTGTTATCTCCTCGGGAAGAAAAAGCAATCAAGTCACAGCAATCGTTCCTTCAGAGGGCTCGGCTGTGCTCCCCGCCACGAAGCGCACGCATCCATCTCGATCCCGATCGGGTCCGGGATCCAGGTTTGGGGAGCTCCCCCCACACCCCCGGTGGCGCGCGGGGCTTCACTCGGGCGGCTTGGAGGAGTTCGCTCAGGTCACTTCCTCGAGTGCAGATCCCGGGCGAGGACCAGGAAGGGGTGGAGGGGCGGGTGGGGAAAAGACTGGTTTTCGAGCCCGGTTAGGGTCAGCTCTTTCCGGGGAGGGGTGGGGCCACCGCCAGAGGGGGGCCCCCGGGGCGTCACCGGCCTCTGGGGGGCTGGCTTTACCAGACCTCCACCCCGGAGTCCCCGCACCATCTTCCAACTTCCTCTTCTTCCCCGAGAGGCTTCGCGGGACGCCACCGGGGGAAAACCCCACCGTCGTCGAGCCTGGGACGGAAAGGGGTGCGGCCAGCTGCGGCCGCGCTCGCGGGCCGATTGGCGGGTGCGTGATCGACTCCCCCCCACACCCCACCCTCCTCCCACCTCCCCCGGACGCCTCCCCCTTCGCGATCGCGGCTGGCCGTCAGAGAGGTCGCCGGGCTCCCTGACGTCGGGACGCTCCGGAGGAATCGGAAACCGAAAGCGCCGGGTCCCTGCGCGCCGCCCGCCGCCCGCCCGAGTTTCGGTTCTGAAGCCGAGTCCCGCGCTGCCTGCGCCCGGCCCGAGCGTGGTCGTCCTCGTCGTCATGGCGGACCCCGCGGACCCCGCGGACCCCGTGGACCCCGCGGACTTCCTCGTCAAGCTCCTGTGCGCCCACGGCGGCCGCATGACCCTGGACGCGCTGCTGGCGGAGATCGCGCTGCCCCGGGCGCAGCTCCGCCAGGTGCTGGAGGAAGCCGGGCCCGACCGCTTCGTGCTGCTCCAGACCCGCAGCAGCACCGGCAGCGCCTGGACCGTGGTGGCCAACACGCGGGCGCGGGTCTGCCGTCGCAAGGTCTGCGAGCGAGGCTGCGACAACCTGCACCTCTGCAAGCTCAACCTGCTGGGCCGCTGCCACTATTCGCCGGCGGATCGGTGAGTGCACCCCGGGGGAGCAGCGGCTCCTCCCGCAGCTCCCAACCCCACCGGGGTGGATGGGTGGGGGGGTGGGTGCTGCTGTCCCTCCCCCCCGGGGGGAGTTCCGGGCATCTCACTGCCGACCCTCTCCTCTGCTCAACTTGGAGAGAGAGACTCCCTCCCGGTGGCACCCGCGCCTTTTGTCTTGGCGGGGCCCCTGCCTATCAGCGCCCCCAGAACGTCCCTTGTATATGACCAGGGCGACATTTCCCGGGGTGGTGGTGGTGGTGTGTGATCCAGGCTCACCTTCTACCCTGCCCACCCGCCCACCGGAATCTGAATAAAATACTTTGGGGGGGGGCATGCCAGAGCCTAGGGAAGTTGGAGGCAGATCTGGGGGGCGAAGGGAAAACGCCTCCAACGCTCGGGCTAGCTTGAATCGTCTCCCCTGTTCACTTGAGTTCCCTGGTCGCGTTGAGATTCTCGCCCAGCACCCCGGCATCCGTCCACACCGCACGTAGCAACCAGCAACGGCTCCTCCTGGCTGGGGCCAGGTCACACACCACCACCGGGCCATAGGGCCCTTTCCGGGGTTACCGAAGATCGAGTGTTTCCCCGTCTGCTTCCCCGTTGACAGACAGGCCCTCGGCCCCTCCACGGACCGCTCTCCAATCTTGCGGGTTCCTGCAGCCCATCCCTGCCTCTGCCGGTGGTGGATCCGTTTGCTCTTTTAAGTGTTGATTTTTTTGTGCCGCTCCCAGGGCTTGAATCCAGGGCCTTGAGCTCCGGCTTGGCTAATGGGAGTCGAGAGTCTCCTGAGTGGCCTGGAACTACAGACCCGAGCCACGGGGGGCGTGCAAGCCTTTTGATGTCGTTGGCTTCTGGATTCCACCGTGAGGAGCTGGAGATGTTTGTAGCTCAGGGCTGGGGCGCCTCGCAAGGCCTTGGGTTGATCCCCAGCACGGTTTCAAAAAAGAAAAAAGGAATAAAACATCTCCTGGTAAGGGGCTTACTTGTCACACTTAGGAGGTGACACCTACGATGGCGTGAGGAGTAGTTGGCCATGACAAGATGGCTCCCAAGTACACACTAGCTACTCAGGCCTGGCCTCCGGATTCCTGGGTCTGAGGAATGGAACAATCTCGTGACCATGGAGGTCAACTCCCTCCAGGCAGGCTCTCTGACCTATCCAGCTTCTTCTCCCTCCCATCACCCCCTTCTTCCTCCCCCCCCCCCCTTCATCTCCTCTCCTCTTCCCTCCTCCTCCTCTCCTCCCCGCCCTCCCCCCCCCACCTCAGTACTGCGAGAAGTGTCTTTTCCTCATTAATAGCTCATTAAGGAAAAGTGTGATTCATGAAAGGCTGATTCATGAATCTATGTCCTTCACATCTTTTCTGTCCATAGGCTCTATCTACTCAAAAAGGAAAACAACAACAAACTCTGATATAGGTAAAAAGTTTGTCCTTAAAAGCTTTAGGTGAGGGCTGGGGATATGGCCTAGTGGCAAGAGAGCTTGCCTCTTATACATGAGGCTCTGGGTTCAATTCCCCAGCACCACATACACAGAAAACGGCCAGAAGTGGCGCTGTGACTCAAGTGGCAGGGTGCTAGCCTTGAGCAAAAGGAAGCCAGGGACAGTGCTCAGGCCCTGAGTCCAAGGCCCAGGACTGGCCAAAAAAAAAAAAAAAAAAAGCTTTAGGTGAAGCTGGTTGCTGGTTTACACCTGTAATCCCAGCTACTCTGGAGGCTGAGATCCTAGTCATTCACCTTCATCTGTGTGTAGGGAAACTGAAAGGGTTTATCTCAATCACCCCAGGGGACCAAGCTGAGAGAGTGGAGGACAGGAGAAGAAGGTTTATAAGGAGGTTTATTACTGGGGCCTTGTCTCCCACAGGAGAGGGAGCAACCTGTCATCTTATCCAGGTGGCAGCTTCTCTGGGGCTAAAGGGGAAGTAGGTAGGTCTGGATGGTGAGTGGGAGTGGCCCACTATAGCTCTAGGGCAGGGAGTTTAGATATGGGTGGATCTGGGGGCTAATGGGAGGAGCTGAGGACCCTAAGGCCGGAAAGGCTAACAAGAACATAAAGAGATTTAAATGGGTGGAGTGGGTGAGGTAATCTTTTTCCCCCAATAAATTTACTTGTTTAGAATGCTTCAAAAACTTATTTTTTTAATTGTTTGGATGGACTCCCTTAATAAGATATTTAACATGTTGTGAAGTAACTATTTAAAAGTGTGTTTCCATGCAGGGACTAATCCTACCTACTCTGGAGGCTGAGATCTGAGGATCCAAGTTCAAAGCCAGCCTGGGCAGGGAAGTCTGGGAAGCTCCTATGTCCAATTAATCACCAGAAAAAAGAAAGCGGATCTGTTGGTCAAAGTGGTAAAGCACTAGTCTGGAACACAAAAACTCAGTGAAAACGCTCAGATCCCAAGTAAGCAGGGAAAGGAGACTGGGAAGAGGAGAGAAAAGGAAAGAACATTCTAGCACATTCGCACACTGTTCTGAATAACAACTGGTTGCAAGGTTTCCTGATTTTTTTTTTCTGTTCTGCTTTGAAAATTTCTTCTCCCACTAGTGTTGACCTTTGTTTTTAACAGTTTCAACTTTTCCTCTTTTTTATTCTTTGTAAACATACTCCAAAAATGGAGGGAAGAGTGATGAACTTCCATATCCCTATCGTTTTGACTCATCACTTTTCAAACATGGCTGGTCTTGTTTTAGTTTGCCTTCTCTCCACAACCATCCTCAACTCGAACAAGTTCTTTTAAATCCTAGCAGTCATTTGCTTTGCTTCATAATTACTTTGGTAATTATCTCTAACAGGTAAACTCTATTTTTTATTTGAGTAATCCCAAGTTCCCTTTTTCTGGATCCTGGGTTTGAATTCAGGGACTTGGCACTGTCTCTGAGCTTTTTTGCTCCAGGCTTGTGCTTCTCACCATTGGAGCCACAGCTGCGCTTTCTGCTTCTTGGTGTTTATTGGCGATGAGAGTCTCATGGGCTTTCCTGCTCTGGCTGACTTTGAACTGCAGTCCTCAGATCTCAGCCTCCTGAGGAGCTAGGATTACAGGTGTGAGCCACCAGCTCCTGGGTTTCTTTAGATAGGATTTTTGTTCTGTCCTATAATTTCTTTTTCCCTCATTGCAGTGCTTTCACCTGTGCTTTTCAGTGGGTAATCAAGCTTGCTTAGGTGTTGTAGAATTGTTTCTCTTGGCACATTACTTTGGATATTAATATCTGCTTTGCTGAAATAATATTCCCACACACGGAAATCAAGTTCTAGCTCTGACATCAACAATAACTAACATTTATTGAACAAATCCTTAAGTACCAACCAAGCTCTGAGGTAAGCTTGTTAGAGATGTTATATAAATTCATCTTTCTCATAGCTCCTGAGGTTAGATACTATACACCCAATGTTAATCAAATGGAACTTGGCACCAAGTATTTAGAAATTTACTTGTGGCCCCATAGCTGGTAGCTGGCAGTGTTGATTGACATTTGGACCAGATTCATGGTTTTCTCACTATTCCTTGAACAATAGTTCTATGAAGTGTCATTTCCCATCAGTTCAGGTTATTCTGTGTGCAAGCGCCATTGCTGTTTAACTGTTTCAAGTCAACTTTCTGAGTGCCTTCCACTGGTTTTGTGGTTTATGCCAATATGGGTGTTTCCTCCTTACCCTTTCCTGTTTGTACGCCTTTGCCTTTCTCTTTTAGTTAGTAGAAACTTTAGGTGGGGGTGGGTAAATGAGGAGACTAGTTGTTTCATATATTGAGAGGAAGAATACTGAAATGTACAAAGAATAAGAGAATATACATCAAGTATGTGTACTCTGAATATATGCCAGACATGATAGAGAATGTACTGTAACTCACCTCTGAGAATGAATGCTTGCCTTTTTCATTTTTGTTTCATAGCTTTACAGATGAAAAAATAACTTCTTGAGACATGGAGATAGGAAGGGTTGTGATTCAAGGCCAGCCCAGGCAGAAAGTTAGCTGTTTATAACGCTGTCATCCCAGCGGGGTGGAAAGGACAAAAGGAAGGATGTGGTCCAGCCTGGGTATAAGCTGTCAAAAGCTGTCAAAAATAAGGCAAAAAAAAAAAAAAGTGGTCCAGTGTCTAGTCTACCAGGCTCTGGGTTCAAATCCCAGTACTGCCAAATAAATAGGCAAATGAAAATACAGTAGGCCTTGGGGAACATTAAAAAAAGAATTCCCTTAGTCTCATTCTCCCTCTTTCCCCAGAAGTAATCTCAATCATGACTCTGGTACCCTGCTGTTTTAGGATTTTAAAATTTCTTCATATACACATTTCTGTCTGTGTACAAAATGAAGTATTGATGTGTTTTAAAATTTTTTTTTTTTTGGCCAGTCCTGGCCCTTGGACTCAGGGCCTGAGCACTGTCCCTGGCTTCCTTTTGCTCAAGGCTAGCACTCTGCCACTTGAGCCACAGCGCCACTTCTGGCCGTTTTCTGTATATGTGGTGCTGGGGAATCGAACCCAAGGCCTCATGTATACGAGGCAAGCTCTCTTGCCACTAGGCCATATCCCCAGTCCCGTGTTTTATTCAACGTTGTTTTGAAGATCTATTCATGACATCACAAGCTACTTGTTTTTTTTTTCCCCCAATCCTGGGGCTTGGACTCTGGGCCTGAGCACTGTCCCCGGCTTCTTTTTGCTCAAGGCTAGCACTCTGCCACTTGAGCCACAGCGCCACTTCTGGCTTTTTCTGTTTATGTGGTGCTGAGGAATCGAACCCAGGGCTTCATGCATGCAAGGCAGGCACTCTACCACTAAGCCACATTCCCAGCCCCTACTTTCGTTTTTCTCCCTTCCCGTTCCCCCTCCTTTCTCCCCTTCCATGTCCTCTTTTCTTTGTTTCTGTCCTTTCCTTCTTCCCTTCTTCTCCACTCTCTTGTCCTTCCCTCCCCTCTCCTTTCTCCTCCATGTCCTTTTCTACCATCTTCCTCTCCCCATTCCCTCTCTCCCCTCCCCTCTTCCCTCTCCTGCCTTTCTCTCCTCTTCCTTGTTCTCTTGTCTCCACTACCCTCCCATCCTGGGCTTTCCTTTCCCTTCCCCTCCCGTGGCTGTGCAAATTTACTGCTGTGATTTGTTAAAATGAACAGCTTTCTTTCATCCTTGGTTTTTTGGTGGGTTGTGGGGCTTGAACTCAGGGCCTTAGCACCATTAGTGCCTTACCACTTTGAGATACAGCACCACTTGTGGTTTTTGATTGGTTCATTGGAGATAAGAGTCTCATGGGGACTTTTTTGCCCTGGCTGGCTTCAAACTGAGATCCTCCAGAGTAGCAAGGATTACAGGCGTGAGCCACCTTGGCCTGGCTAGATAGCTTTCTCTTACGTTAGTGAATCTCTTTTTTTTTTTTTGGCCAGTCCTGGGCCTTGGACTCAGGGCCTGAGCACTGTCCCTGGCTTCTTCCCGCTCAAGGCTAGCACTCTGCCACTTGAGCCACAGCGCCGCTTCTGGCCGTTTTCTGTATATGTGGTGCTGGGGAATCGAACCTAGGGCCTCGTGTATCCGAGGCAGGCACTCTTGCCACTAGGCTATATCCCCAGCCCGAATCTCTTTTTTTTTAAATAGAAATTGAGATTGCCTTTGATTTTTCTTTTGTTTTTTGCTTCTATGCCTGATTGCTTAGAATCTTTTGGTATGTTTCTTTGTGTGCAATCAATATTAGCTAATAGTGGAATTTAATAAGCTTACCTTAAGTATTAAGAGATGTTGACTCCACATGCTCACTATTTGACTATTCTTTAAAATAGATGGAAACACATTTACAAGTGTACA
The DNA here is from genome assembly GCF_023159225.1 of Perognathus longimembris pacificus. Taxonomy (NCBI): domain Eukaryota; kingdom Metazoa; phylum Chordata; class Mammalia; order Rodentia; family Heteromyidae; genus Perognathus; species Perognathus longimembris. The sequence continues at coordinate 142,801,171 of NC_063162.1, forward strand.
TTTCAGGGCTGGGAATGTGGCTTAGTGGTAGAGTGCTTGCTTAGCATGCATGAAGCCCTGAGTTCAACTCCTCAGTACCATAAAACAGAAAAGGCCGGAAGAGGTGCTGTGGCTCAAGTGGTAGAGTGCTAGCCTTGAGCAAAAGAAGCAGGGACAATGTCCAGGCCCTGAGTTCAAGCCCCAGGACTGGCAAAAAAAAAAAGGGATGTGGGGGTACACATCAGAGCTAGCAAGCACAGTCAGTAATGATATTGTGCAACTATTATCACTATCGAATTCCAGAATGTTTTCATCACTTTCCCAAGAAACCCACACCCAGCAGTAGCCACTCCTCCTTCAACCCTTTCCCAGTTTCTAGAAATCTTTAACCAGCTGTCTCTCTGTATGGATTTGTCTATATTGGACATTCCCTTGAAGTGGAATCCTATATAATATAGTGAGTGCAGTGGGACATTTTCAAGGCCTGCATTTTGCAGCTACAAGTGCATACATGTGCCATGCGTGGGTGTGGGTGGGTGAAGTTGCCCCGTAACACTCGCTGGAAGTTCCTTCTAGTCATCTGAGCTGTGTCCCAAGAGTCACATAGTCAGGCTGTAGCCCTTGAGCATGTGCTGTTTTCTCCACCCTTGTGATACAAAGGCCTGCACCTCAGAGTGAAGAATCATCTGGGAACTGCTGTTCTCTTCCGATTTGCTGCAGTTTCATTTGATGAAATGTGATTTTCCACGTCTGCAGAATTAAAGAAACTCGGTGAGATTATGAAGTTCCAGGGAACAATGATCAGAATCTTTTTTATTTTATTTTTTTGCCATCTTGGGGCTCTGTCCTTGAGCCTCTTTGTGCTCAAGGCTAGCACTCTACCACGTGAACCACAGCGCCACTTCTGGCTTTTCCTGAGTATTGGAGATAAAAGTCTGGCAGACTTTCCTGCCTGGGCTGGCTTCAAATGGTGATCCTTCGATCTCAGCCTCTTGAGTAGCTAGGATGACAGGCGTGAGCCACTGGTGCCTGGCATCAGAATTTCTTTAAATATTGACAAATCTATACCTGGAAACACAATACTTTCCCTAAGTTTTAGTAATACAGGGATGGCAAAAAATAAACATCTGAAATAAATACAGATGAGTTTTCCTAGTGTTCCATGGTTCTAACTTAGGCAAGGGTCTAAGATGGGTGGGGCAGAGGTGTAAAAGACCCCAGGAGGACCAAGGATTTCAGTCCAGTGTGAAATCAGAAGTGGCTTGAATCAAGTCAGCAGGGGAGCTGGACTGAGGAGATAGTAGAGGCCTGTTACATCATCTTTCAACTCTTTTCCATACAGAGCCGAGCATTTAATCTATTTCAGACCAATTCACTACATGACACTGCCCCCTGAGTAGCTGGGACCACAGGTGTGAGCCACCATGCCCAGTAAATACTACTACTTTGAGTTATTCTTGGGTTAGAGCCTTGTTCACTTTGGCCCAGCTTTTACACATTCTGGCCTACAGCCTCAGTCCTCCCCTCTGTCTCAGATTCCAGGAGTAGCTGGGATTACAGGTATGCATCACCCTGCTCTTAAATTTCAAAGGAATTTATGTTGGGAAGTACAAATGTGGAGAGAAGACCCGAATGACTTTTCTTCTCTAGTCACCATTGTTTTGGTAATACCACTGCCACCTCCTATCCTTGACTCTCTTCTCTCCCTCTGCTTTTCTTCAGTCCCGTTGTGGATTTAGGGCTATGCATCCTGAAACTTGGCTGCATGGCAGATCCTTGGGAAATCTTTCAAAGATAGTAACGCTAGGATATCCTTAAAGGCTTAACTGGGTCTGAATTAAGCCTGGGGATTCAGATGTTTTTAGTTTTAATGTTTTGATTTGTTTTGTTTTCGTTGCCAGTCCTGGGGCATGGACTCAGGGCCTGAGCACTGTCCCTGGCTTCTTTTTGCTCAAGGCTAGCACTCTCCCTCTTGAGCCAAAGCGCCACTTCTGGCTGTTTTCTATATATGTGGTGCTGCGGAATCGAACCCAGGGCTTCATTTAGTTTTAATTTTTTTTAAGGTTTGTTTGCAGTGTTAGAGATGGAACCCCGGGCCTCACACGTGGTAGGCAAACCACCTAGCACCGAGTTGTATTTCCAGGCTGGGCAATGGGGATTCTAGCACAGGCCCTAGGTAATTCTAATGCTCAGGTGTTCATCTCGCTCTTGATAGAACTGTAGGATATGTAGAGCGCCTCAGCCTCTTGCCTCTGTCCTTACCCCATTTAAAGGGGCCTGGGTTGTGAGGACTCTTGCAGACTTGAGGCTGCGTGGATCTGCTTGTTTTCTCCACACCGAGGTCATGGTGCTGCAGCCACCTGGAGCTTGATTTCTCCCCCACTTGCTCTGGGTAATGAAGCTGTGGTTAAAGTCGGCTGCTCTGCTAGCTCCACCCTTCTCCCCACACTTTGCGGCCTGCTCACGTGGTCTCTCTTCCTCTTGTTTCTCCTCACTGTTCTAAGGGTCCTTGACCCAGTGACCCATCCCTACTTTCTCCTAAGCCACTGACGTAATCTTTTTTCTTTGTTTTTGGTACCAGTTGTAGGTCTTGAACTCAGGGTCTAGGCATTGCCCCTGAACTTCTTTGCTCAAGGCTAGTGCTCTACCCCTTGAACCACAGCTCTACTTCTGGCTGTTGGTGCTTCATTGGAGACCAAGAGTCTCACAGACTCTGCTGACCCAGGTTGAGCCTCCAGAGTAGCTAGGGTTACAGGTGTGAGCCACCAGTACTGGGCCACTGACTTCATCTTTCTTAAACATCAGAAGCACAAAAGATTTATGACTTTCAAATACTATTTTATTTGGGCTTTTGCTCCCTAACCTTTTATTCTTTAGACTACTGTTGCCTAGAGTTTATCTTTGCTCTTTTTTTTTTTTTTTTTTTTTGGCCAGTCCTGGGGCTTGGACTCAGGGCCTGAGCACTGTCCCTGGCTTCTTCCCGCTCAAGGCTAGCACTCTGCCACTTGAGCCACAGCGCCGCTTCTGGCCGTTTTCTGTATATGTGGTGCTGGGGAATTGAACCCAGGGCCTCATGTATACGAGGCAAGCACTCTTGCCACTAGGCCATATCCCCAGCCCCGAGTTTATCTTTTCACATATCCTGGTCATTTTGTTTTTCCTGACTAGTTTATATTATGGTGAGCTGCTTCCTGTTTTCGCCCCTCAAATAACAAGCCACAGATATGCAGATATGCAAGGCAAACCCTCTACCTACCACTAAGCCATATTCCTAGTTTGAATCATTTCTATAGTATCTTTTAACTACCTATTTTTTTTCATCAACCCGATGAGGTTGAAGGGGGGAGAACAGAAGAGGTATTTCAGCATATAAATGGCTATCAAAGCTTCTCAGGTTGTTGTCTTCCTTTGCTGTCTGCTGTGTAGCTGGCCCTCTATTTACTGTCTTGGTGAGTTTAGAGCTCAGAGGTGAACATCTGAGCGTAGAATTGAATGGGACAGGCCCAGCCTGTGAGTCTCAAATCACCTGGAATCCCACTGCAGTCAAATTAGACCAGTCTCAGGGTGTGGCTGGGCACAGGTGCAAAGCTCCTCAATAAAATATTAGCTAATAGGATCCAGAAACTGATGAAGAATATCATACATCATGACCAAGTAGGCTTCATCCCTCAGTCACAAGGATGGTTCAACATCCGTAAATCAATCAACGTAATTCACCACATAAACAGAACTAAAATCAAGAATCACATTGTTATCTCAGTCGATGCCCAAAAAGCCTTTGACAAAATACAACATCCATACCTATTAAAAGCTTTGGAGAGAACAGGAATAGATGGAACAATTCTCAAAACAATAAAGGCCATATACAACAGACCAACTGCTAATATCATATTAAATGGAGAGAAACTTAAATCATTCTCCCTAAACTCAGGAACAAGACAAGGATGCCCACTCTCCCCACTTCTGTTCAACATAGTGCTGGAATCCCTAGCCATAGCAATAAGGCAAGAGGAGGACATCAAAGGGATCCACATCGGCAAGGAAGAAATCAAGTTATCCCTATTCGCAGACGACATGATCTTATATCTGATGGACCCAAAAAACTCAGTACCCAAACTCCTACACCTAATAAACCATTTTGGCAAAGTAGCAGGATACAAAATCAACCCACAAAAGTCAGCAGCTTTTCTGTACACCAGCAATAGACAAACAGAAAAGGAAATTATGGAAACAATTCCATTTACAGTAGCCAAAAAAAGAATAAAGTACCTAGGGATCAACTTAACCAAGGACGTGACGGACCTATTCAATGAAAACTACAAAAATCTAATAAGGGAAATCAAAGAAGACACAAGGAGATGGAAAGACCTCCCATGCTCATGGGTAGGCAGAATCAATATAGTGAAAATGGCCATACTGCCCAAATTGTTATACAAATTCAATGCAATACCTATCAAAATCCCAGCCACATTCTTCACTGAAATAGAGAAACCAATCCATAAATTCATATGGAACAGCAAAAAACCTAGAATAGCCAAAGCAATTCTAGGCAAAAAAAAGCAGTGCAGGAGGTATCACAATACCAGACTTCAAGCTCTACTACAAGGCCATCATAACAAAAACAGCATGGTATTGGTATAAAAACAGATCGGAAGACCAATGGATTAGAATTGAAGACCCAGAAATAAAACCGCACTCTTACAGCCAACTGATATTCGACAAAGGAGCTAAAGACATACAATGAAATAAACATAACCTCTTCAACTACTGGTGCTGGGAGAACTGGGCAGCCATATGCAGAAAACTCAAAGTAGACCCAAGCCTATCACCATGCACCAAGATCAACTCAAAATGGATCAAGGACCTCAACATCAGACCTGAATCCTTGAAACTACTGAAGGACAGAGTAGGAAAGACACTAGAACTTATAGGCACAGGAAGAAACTTCCTGAATAGAGACCCAGGGGCACAACAAATAGGGGAAAGACTCGACAAATGGGACTACTACAAATTAAAAAGTTTCTGCACAGCTAAGGACATAGCCACCAAAATAGAAAGACAGCCAACCATATGGGAAAGGATATTTACCAGCACAGCAACAGACAAAGGCCTGATATCGGTCATCTACAGAGAACTCAAAAAACTAAGCCCCTCCAAGCTCAATAAACCTATTAGGAAATGGGCAAAAGAGCTAAAGAGAGACTTCACAAGAGAAGATATAAAAATGGCAAAGAAACATATGAGGAAATGCTCAACATCCCTGCTAGTAAAGGAAATGCAAATAAAAACAACCCTGAGATACCACCTCACCCCAGTTAGAATGGCCTATACTCTGAACTCAGGAAACAACAAATGCTGGAGGGGCTGTGGGGAAAGAGGAACCCTTCTCCATTGTTGGTGGGAGTGCAAATTAGTACAACCACTTTGGAGAACAGTATGGAGGTTTCTCAAAAAACTCAATATAGACCTACCCTATGACCCAGCCATACCACTCCTAGGCATCTATCCTAAACAGCAAAATCCAAGATATCAAAAAGGCATTTGTACTTCCATGTTTATCGTGGCACAATTCACAATAGCCAAAATATGGAAACAACCCAGATGCCCCTCCACAGACGAATGGATCCAAAAAATATGGTACTTATATACAATGGAATACTACATAGCGATTAGGAATGGTGAAATACTGTTATTTGCAGGGAAATGGTCAGAACTTGAACAAATAATGTTGAGCAAGACAAGCCTAGAACACAGAAAACAAAGGGGCATGATCTCCCTGATATTTGACTGTTAACAAAGGGAGACGGAGAGACAGTAGAGACCAAGTCTGTGAATACTGTATATGTTCTTGATACATTGTATATTGCATATATGTCAACCTGACCTAGACAAGAGATAGAAAAACAGGTCGTAAGATATCACAAGAAATGTACACACTGCCCTACTATGTAACTGCACCCTCTTTGCACAACACCTTGTAAAAAATTTTATGTCCAATTAATTAAAAAAAAAAAACATTTTATATCTGGGTCGAGAATGGAAAAGCAGAGGCCGTGTGACTTTGAGGCTTTGAGCCTGGGATTCCTGAAAAAGAGATAATTCTGCCTCTTTTAAGGCCATCTTGGCTTTTTTTTTTTTACAGTTACCATTTCCTATTCCCACAAGCTGATGGCTTGCGGTTTGTTTGCTCTGAGTGGGGGCAACTTTCCACAAATGTTTGCTCTGTGACAGGAAATTCAGAAAGGTTTGTAAAGCTGTTTTTGGACTGGCAGTAGAGAGCTCTAATCAACCTTCTGCCAGACCCACCGTTCCCTGGCAGTCTGTTAGGAAAGTTCATTCAATACCAGGCGTCTGTGGCTCACACCTGTAATCCCAGCTACTCCGGAGGCTGAGACCTGGAGGATGGTGGTTCAAAGCCACCCAAGGTAGAAAAGTCGGACTTTTAAAAAATACTCAACCAGCAAAATGCTCAGCAAGAAAGCTGAGATCCTGGGTTTAAGTACAATACCTTCCGAGAGAGCGAGGTAAAAGAGAGAGTGAGAGGGAATCATGTTCATTTCTCAGCCCCCCATCCTCAGACATACTCACGCAGGAAGTCTGGGGCTGGTCTGCACATTGGAAAAGTTCCTGGCAGGTCTGGGGTGGGGCCCTTTGGGAAACGGCATTTCTGACAGTTTCTCCGATGGTGCTGAGAATGGTGATCAGGGAATACTCTTAGAGAAGCGCTAGCTTGAAGAACCCCAACAAGCCAATGCAGGCTTTCCCACCATTTTCCTGGCTTATACTTGCCAGTCGATATCAGGCACCATTGTTGGGAGAGGCTGATCAGAAGGAAGCCTGGGGCACTTTCGAAATCACCATCTCCTCCGTCAGACTCACACTGCGGAGCCCATGTTTATGCAAATCCTGAACATCGTTTTTCTAGACATTTTCTTGTATCCCCACTGTACCCCAAGTATCATCTGTGCCCCTTTGCACTGCTTGGCTCCTAATTTTTCTTCCTTTTTTTTTTTTTTGTGGGGGAGGTTGGTGCCAGTTCTGGGGCTTGAACTCATGGCTTGGGTGTTGTCCCTGAGTTCTTTTGCTCAGGGGTAGCATTCTTCCACTTGACACAGCACCGCTTCTGTTTTTGTTGTTGTTTTGTTGCTGTTGTTTTTGTTTGCTTGGTATTCTTTTTTTTTTTGAGGGAGGAGTGTTCATGCTTACTAGAGATAAGAGTCTCACAGACTTTTCCTGCCTGGGTTGGCCTTATACCAAAATCCTCAGGCCTCCTGTATAGCTAGGATTACAGGTGTCAGCCACAAGTATCAAGCTCCAGCCTTGCATTTAGTAATGGAAAACACTTGTTTTAGTACCCAGAAGAGTAATTTTTAGTTGGTTGTTTAGAAAGGTCTCACATCTGTCTGCGTTAGTTTTTCCAGATGAGAGCTTTTGGTTGCTTTTTTTTTTTTTTTTTTTTTTTTAGATTCAGGCTCTTCTCTGAGGGACCCTGGATTTGTCATTTTATTGGGCCTTAGTTTCCCAAAGTAGAATTATTGTGACTAAAGAATTAAGTACTAGGCATAACATTCTGACCTCTCTGTAATCCTGTCAGAGATTTGAGCTTTTGTACTTACTCTCAAACAGGAGCTGCATGCAAACAGCCTTTATGACTGATGAGTGCTGAAATTAGGACCAAGAGCCGGGCGCTGTGAGGATCTGGGTACAAAGCCAGCCTGGGCGAGGGATAGAGAAAAAAAAAGCTAGGATGAAGATAAAGACGGGAAGAAGCAGTTGAGGTTGGGGCATTGTATCCCAATCAGCAAGAGAACAAAGGATGTCACGTTTAATAAACCAAATCATAGGAGTCTTTATTGCAAAAGCCAGTAACTGGTTGGGGGCATAAACTTTATTTTTGTTGGTGCGGGCCTTGAACTCAAGGCCTGGGCACAGTCCCTGAGCCTCTACCACTTGAACCACAGCTCCACTTTCATTTTTTTGAGTGCTTAATTGGAGATAAGAGTCTCTTGAGGTCTTTTCTGCCCCCAGTGGGAAAATCCTCACATCTCAGCCTCCTCAGTAGCTAGGATTATAGGTGTGAGCCACCAGTACCCAGCGGGCAGAGACTTTTTAAATCCTGCCGCCACAGAGAGAGCAGTTTCTTTTTTTTTTTTTTTTTTTTTTTTTTCCAGTCCTGGGGCTTGGACTCAGGGCCTGAGCACTATCCCTGGCTTCTTTTTTGCTCAGGGCTAGCACTCTGCCACTTGAGCCACAGCACCAGTTCTGGCCTTTTCTACCTATGTGGTGCTGAGGAATCTAACCGAACCCAGAGCTTTATGTATATGAAAATGCACAGAAAGGAAAAATGAACATTATTAGTAAATCTAGACTTCTTTCCTAGAATTCTGGGCAGATGGAACATTTTTGGGCTTCCCCACCCCCCTCCACCCCCCGGAACCTGTGGAGCAAACAACCTGTGGATTTTCACCGAACCTGTTAAGCAAACAACACCTGGGTTGGGGCCTATTTCCTTGGGGGACAAAATAGTGTCACTTCTGTCAGGCTTCAGGCTTGAAGACATAACCCACTTCATTCCCCACTGGTTCTTGTATGAATCAAATCATTGCTTTCCCAGTGAAAGGGCTACCTTGGGCCTTTAGAACTTCACCTAAAGTAACCAAGTTACTTCAACCAAAGTTGACAAAGGAGGCTGTCTTGTGGGCTACACCTGTTCGTTCCACCAGCCTTCAAACAACTTAACCAGCCAGCAATCCTTTCTCAGGTCAGGCTGGGGAGGAGTTACAGAACAAATGTCCCACAGGAATCTCAGTTCCAGCAGGTACCAAGTGGCCTTTCACCAGGATTTAGGTGTGTGATGGAGCCAGGCAAGGGTCCTGTTTGCTTTGACCATGGTGGTGGTGGTGGTCACGATGATGACGTAAAGTCCCATTTAGATGGCTGCCGTCTGTCCTTGACTAACTTTTTAACCCACACGGAATTGCCATGTTGAAAAGGATGGGCTGAATCCGGACTCAGCCATAGCAGCATGTAGCAGCGTCTTCCAAACATCTCTCTGATTGCACACCTCCTGCTTGGCTGCCTGCAAGTTTTACTCAGACTGGCATTTTTTTCTTCAAATTTTTATTATCAAACTGATGTACAGCGAGGTTACAGTTGCATACGTTAGGCATTGGATACATTTCTTGTACTGTTTGTTACCTCGTCCCTCATTCCCCCTTCCCTCCTCCCCCTTTCCATCCATGAGTTGTTCAGTTCATTTACATCAAACAGTTTTGAAAGTATTGCTTTTGTAGTTGTCTTTTTTTACCCTATATACCACTGTTTACCAATATACATGGTTTAAGGAAGCATTTTTTACTTAACCTGGATTCTCAGCCTCCTGAGTAGCTAGGATTGCTGGTATGAGCCATCAGCACCTGGATTAAATTGTTTGTTTGGTTTAATTAGTTGCTTTCTGTGTGCGCGTGCGCGCTGGCTTGGGGCTTGAGCTTAGCACCTGCTATCCCTGAGCTTGTTTTACTCTAGGCTAGTTCTCTACCACTTGAGCCCACTTGAGCCACAGCTCTATTTCTGTTTTTGTTTTTTTTTTTTTTTGGCCAGTCCTGGGCCTTGGACTCAGGGCCTGAGCACTGTCCCTGGCTTCTTCCCGCTCAAGGCTAGCGCTCCGCCACTTGAGCCACAGCGCCACTTCTGGCCGTTTTCTGTATATGTGGTGCTGGGGAATCGAACCTAGGGCCTCGTGTATCCGAGGCAGGCACTCTTGCTACTAGGCTATATCCCCAGCTCTATTTCTGAGTAGTTAGGATTATAGATGAGAGCTACTGGCTCCTAGTCTTTTTTGGGTTTTTTTTTTTTTTGGTGGCAGTTATAGAGCTGGAACTTGGGGCCTGGGCATTGTCCCTCAGCTCCACCATTTGAGCCACAGCCCCATTTCTGGTTTTCTCGTGGTTCATTGCAGATAAGAGTCTTACTGACTTACCTGTCTGGGCTGGCTGGCTTTGAACTGTGATCCTCAGATGTCAGCCTTCTGAGCAGCTAGATTACAGGCGTGAGCCTTTGGTGCCCAACTTTTAAATGGTATTCTTTAAGCGGGGTCACCCTGTGCTTGGGACCACTTGAGCACTTTGTTGAGTGAAAAAAATATTTTTTTGGCCAGTCCTGGGCCTTGGACTCAGGGACTGAGCACTGCCCCTGGCCTCTTCTTGCTCAAGGCTAGCACTCTGCCACTTGAGCCAAAGCGCCCCCTCTGGCCGTTTTCCATATATGTGGTGCTGGGGAATCCAACAGAGAGCTTCATGTGTAGGAGGCAAGCACTCTTGCCACTAGGCCATACTCCCAGCCCTGAGTGAAATTTTCTGTAACATGGAAGCACTGAAAGTTGTTCCCTTTCTTCTAGGAAATTATGCAAATATTCACATGATGTTTTCTCCGAGGAGAACTTGGTAGTCCTGAGAAGGTACGGGCTCTTGGGGGTTAACCAAGAGGAATTAGCCGTACTCCTCGTCCAAAGCGACTCCTTCTTCATACCCGAGGTGAGTGGGGACTTCTCAGTTGAGATGACCGGGAGAGTACTGTATGTTGGAGAAGGCACAGAGAAACCTTGAAGTCAGCACCAGGGCTCCAGAGGTGGCGATGAATGAAGGCTTTGCTGAGCTGTCTGGGGTGCCATCTCCTCTGCCACCCTGCCAGGAGCCCAGTGTGAGCAAAGATGAACTAATGACATAGTAGAAACAACTAAGCATTCCTTCAGGGTGGCTTCCTGGAGGAGGTGACCTTACAATGACATTTAAAAGAGCACAGGGAAGATGAGAATACAGACTGGGTGTTGTGGAACAGACTCCCCACCCTACCTATAGTGGTTCAAGATCTATTTAAGATCTATTTACTTATTTCTTAGTCAGCAACCTATAATGCAGAGGTTATTTAAACATAGCCACAGGCTGGGAATATGGCCTAGTGGTAGAGTGCTTGCCTCGCATGCATGAAACCCTGGCTTTGACTCCTCAGCACCCTATATATAGAAAAAGCCAGAAGTGGTGCTGTGGCTCAGATGGTAGAGTGCTAGACTGGACCAAAAAGAAGCCAGACCCTGAGTTCAAGCCCCAGGACTGGCAAAAACAAAACAACAACAACAAACACAAAGCCACAATACACAGCCACGTCTGTTTACATATTATAACTTACCAAGGCAAGTTAAGTAGTTGCAACAGAGGCCAAATTGCTTGTAAAGCCTACAGTATTTTCTGTCTTGATTTGTTAGAGAAAAGTTGGTCAACTCTTGTGTTACCTGGGTAAGGGCAGGCAGATAAGCTTATGGGCAGGCAGCTAAACCCTACGATTTCATCCGGGACTTAGGCCCATAGCTCATCTCTTACCTCTAAAATAGGTCTTCGCTCCCTAGGTACAAGGTGTTCTCATTTGTCATTTTCTAGGCAGCAGGAATGTAAAGAGGAAGTTAATAGAATGCAAGCAATTTCCTTTTAACATGTAACCTGGGCTGGGTGAGGTGGCTCACACCTGTAATCTATTCAGGAGGCTCAGATGGGGGAGGCTTCAGGTTCAGACCAGCCTGGGCAGGAGACTCTGTGAGACTCCATCTCAACAGAAGACACTGACCATGGTAACTCATGCCTGTCATCCTGGTGACAAAGGGAAGCAGAAAGTAGGCCAATTGCAGTGGAGGTGTGGGCCCAGACAAAAAGTGGGATCTGATCTCCATATAGCTAGTGAGGAAAGTGTGTGCTGCATACATAGCTCAGCAATAAAGTGCCTGCCCAGGGGCTGGGGATATGGCCTAGTGGCAAGAGTGCTAGCCCCGTATACATGAGGCCCTGGGTTCAACTCCCCAGCACCACATATATAGAAAATGGCCAGAAGTGGTGCTGTGACTCAAGTGGCAGAGTGCTAGCTTTGAGCAAAAAGAAGCCAGGGACAGTGCTCAGGCCCTGAGTCCAAGGCCCAGGACTGGCCAAAAAATAAAAAAAAGTGCCTGCCCAGCAAGATCAGAACTCTTGAGTTCACACCCCAGAAACACACACACTCACACGCACGCACGCGCACACACACACAACATGGACATGGTATATCTTCTCATACCTCATTGGTCAGAGCTTAACACATGGGTATATGTCAGCTGAAAGGGGGCTTGGGAAATGTAGTTTCTTTCCTGATGCCAATGTGTCTACCTAGACATGGAGCTTCTATTACTAGAAGATGGAGACAATAGTCCATGATTATTGTCTGTTGGTCATGCTGGACTCAGGGGCTTCTCCCAGCTTTTTGCTCAAGGCTGATGCTCTGCCACTTGAGCCACATTTCCACTTAGAGCTTTTTGATGGGTAGAAAGCAGTGTCAGATATCTGTGTGCCCAGGCTGGCTTTGAACTAGGATCCTCAGATCTCAGTCTGTTGTGCAGCTCAGATTACAGGCATGAACTACCAGCACCTGGCAGTGGTGGATGATTAAATTTCCTACACCATAGATATGCAGAGTTGAGGATCAGAGGATGCATGCAAAGCATGGTGTCTGCCTTGAAAGAAATCCTTCAGTAGGTACGTTTGTCTCACTCTGAAAAGAGAGGCGCGCATAGAAGGCAGAAGCACTACCACATATGAGAAGGAAGCTATTGAGGACTTCCTGTGGGTTAAACACCTACTGATTCAGCTCAATATGTTTTCCTCATGACCTCAAAACAGAGATGTAGGAGGCTGAGGTCTGAGGATCATGGTTCAAAGCCAGCCTAGCCAGGAAAGTCTGTGAGACTCTTATCTCTAACAAACTGCTCAGAAAAAGCCAGAAACGAACCTATTAGGGGCCTGTATCCCTTTTCCTGCATATTGCAGCACCCATGTTTAGTGAGTGGGCTGTAAAGTCCTGTCTGAAGCTTGCTTTGAGCTAATAATGAAATTTCCCCTTGCCTGTGGTCAGGATTTAGATCACAGGCTGGGAAGGCATTGTTTCCTCAACTAGGTGTGAGCAGCTGGTCCCTGTAGCTAGCTAGCTAATAGTATATTTAACCTAAGCTTCTATTTTTAATTTAAAAAGAACATTTTGTTTTAATTTTATACTTTTAAAAATTTCATTTGAGAAACTTGAACATTTTCCCAGCGGAGACCAGGTTTTGAATTCACCAACAGTTACACAGGTAACTCATATACCCTAATATCCACTAGTACTGGGGCTTGAACTCCAGGCCTTGCTCTGGCTGGGCTTTCTTGCTCACAGCTAATGCTGTATCACTTGAACTCAGGGCCTGAGCCCTGTCTCTGGCTTCTTTCTGCTCAAGGCTAGCATTCTACCACTTGAGCCACAGTGCCACTTCTGGCTTTTTCTGTTTATGTGGTGCTAAGGAATCAAACCCAGGGCTTCATGTATACAAGGCAAGCACTCTACTGCTAAGCCACATTCCCAGCCTGTCCCTGAACTCTTGCTCAGAGCTAGTGCACTACCACTTTGAATGAGTGACAGCACCACTTCTGGTTTTCTGGTGGTTATTTGGAGATAAGAGTCTCACAGACTTTCCTGACCGGGCTGACTTTGAATCACAGTCCTCAGATCTCAGCCTCCTGAGTAGCTAGGATTACAGGTGTGAGTCACCAGCGATGGCTTCTTTCTCTTCTTCAATTTATTGAGACAGGGTTTCAACATATAGCCCAAGCTGGCTTCAGACTCACCACGCAGCCTCACATTCTTAGTCCCTTGTTGCAGTCTCCTGAGTACTGGGTATCTGCCTCCACACCATTGTGCCTTAATTAGTTTGCATGCCTTGGGTTCTGACTTAAATAAAACATCAGTTAAATGCATCTCATTGAAGATTATGGAAAGGTGGGTGCTAGTAGTCTGTAATCCTAGCTACTCAGGAGGCTAGGATCTGAGGATTGCAGTTCAAAGCCAGTCTAGGCAGGACCATCTGAGAGTCTTATCTCTAATTAACCACACACACACACAAAATATCAGAAGTGGAGATGTGATTCAAGATGTAGAGCACCAGCCTAAGGGATAGCACCCAGGCCCTGAGTTCAAGTCTCAATATCAGCACTGAGAGAGAGAGAGAAACAGAGAGAAAAGCGAAATAGCATCTCAACTCCTGCCCTGTCTTTGGTCTTTAAAAAAAAATTTCATTGTCCAGATGATGTCCAGAGGGGTTACAGTTACATACGTCAGGTAGTGAGTGCATTTCTCTACATGCTTCAGAAATGCCTGTGCATTGATCCTTCCTTAAAGTGTGTGGCAGATACCAGAAGTATTTTGTGTCTGGCGAATGAGCATTCTTTCTTCTGCAGATCTGCAAAGATTACAAAGGAGAGGGGCGCAAACAGACGTGCAGCGAGCATGTCCCCTGTGAGAGACTGCACATCTGTGAACACTTCACCCGCGGGAACTGCAGATACCTCAACTGCAACAGGTCCCACAACCTGATGGACAAGACGGCACTCAGCATCATGCGAGAGCATGGCCTGAGCCCTGACATGGTTCAGAACATTCAAGACATCTGCAACAACAAGCATGTGCGGAGGAACCCACCCCGCTCCAGAGGTATGGGCTCGCCCTTCAGTCACCCCATAGAGCTATCAAATAAACAGGTTCCAAGAAATCAGCCCTGGGACAGTGGCTCACACCTGTAATCCCAGTGTTGGGAACACATGACCCTCTGGTGTCAGAAAGTGAATACAAACACCAGCAATATAGGAGATTTTGGTCAGGGCAATTTACTTGTCCCCAGGCTAGGCCGGTACACTGGGCAGGGTAGTTCTTCTCAGTTTCATCCTAACCCAGAGGGTGACATTGTCCCTTCTCCTTGTTAAGGAGTTAGGTTTACAATTGGGGGAGCTTGGTAAAGTCAGTGGAAAGTTCCCACTGAAGGTGGAAGTGGCCTATAAATCCATGGGTAAGGATGCATACCTTTAACATGACTGGCTGGTCACAGACAACACAGATGATAGTTATAACTGAAGTCAAGAAGCATATAATTCCAGTACTCAGAAACATCAGTATCTCTTGGTGACATTACAAGATGGAGGTACTTAGGTTTGACAGAACAGATTGCTTTTTCTCACACTAGCTCCCGAGGATGCTGAGGTCTGAGGATTCCAGCTCCAAAGCAACCCAGGAAGGAAAGTCATCGAGACTCTTTATTTCCAATTAATAACCACAAAGCTAGAATTCGAACTGTGGGTCAAGTGGTAGAGTGCCAGCCTTGGGAAAATGCCCAGCCAAGCCCCAGTAACCCCGTAAAAGTATTCTAGGAATTAAAAGCACCACCCCTATAACTGCTGTACCTGTTTACATTCAACTTTCTACATTTCCCTTCCAAACTTTGTTCACATGAATGTGCCATTTAATCTGATTGCAATCACGTGTGTGTGTGTGTGTGTGTGTGTGTGTGTGTGTGTGTGTGTGTATTGCAGGTCCTGTGGCTTGGACTCAAAGCCCTGAGCACTGTCCCTGGCTTCTCTTTGCTCAAGGCTACCACTCTACCACTTGAGCCACAGCGCCACTTCCATCCTTTTCTGCTTATGTGGTGCGGAAGAATTGAACCCAGGGCTTCATGCATGTTAGGCAAGCGCTCTACCGCTAAGTCACATTCCCAGCTCTCATTAGTATATATTTGAGTTTCCAATTTGGTATTTTTTACTTGGCAGCATTTCCCTCAGATTAGAAAAATGGTTACAATTTTCCAAAGTACACTGCTAAATCTGCCTTCTTTCCTTCCTTCCTTCCTTCCTTCCTTCCTTCCTTCCTTCTCTCTTCTTTCCTTCTTCCTCTTTTTTGGGGGGTTGGGGTCGTGGGGCTTGAACTCAGCCTCCTGAGTAGGTAGGATTACAAGTGTGAGTCACCAGTGGCCAGCTTTGTTTTTCTTCTTCAAAGAAGGAAATAAAATGAGTGTGTGTGTGTGTGTGTCCGTGTGTCTGTGTGTCCGTCCGAGTCCTAGTATTCACACTCAGAACCTGGGTGTTCACTGTTCCTTAACTTTTTCACTCAGGGTTGACACTGTACTGCTTGATCCACTCCTCCACTTGTAGCTTGTTGCTGGTTAATTGGATTTGTCTGTCTGGGCTGGCTTGGAATGTCAGTCCTCAGATGTCAGCTTCCTGCGTAGCCAGGAGTACAGGCGTGAGCTAGTGGTGCCTGGCAGGACAAATTACAGCACTTGGACAGCAAGGCTGGAGAAGCAGAGGAGACACCGTGATAGAAACTGAATGTTGTGAACTCTTCATTATTTGGCTCTTTTATTTTCCTCTTCCCAGCTCCTTCCTCAAATCATAGAGCTCCACAGGCATCGCGAGGTCGAAGCAAAAGTCAAGACCGGTGTTATCAGGCCAGCCCAGAATTCGTTTCATCTGCTTACAAGGCCTGCACACCCGGCCCAGATGGCACTGGTTTCTCGGCTTTTGTTGAGGATGACGTGCATCTCTTTGATAACTTCAGCTATGTGTGGAGCAAGGATCAGGCTCAGCCTTCCTCAGCCTCTTCGAAGGTTGCCAGTCTTGGAGCAACAGCTCAAGCAGGAGGAAGCCAGAGGGCATCCAAGGATGATGGTCTCCACGACTTTTCTTACAGGAACCATGCTGACTCAGCCTCTAATCAGGTTGTTTCTAGCTCTCTCCTTGGTGTTACAAAAACATCCATTGCCTCCAGCAAGGGCCTGGGCATTGTTGCATCAGATCACGTGAACGTCAAGGGCAAGAGTGGAACTCAAGACATCCAGGAAGTCCTTCTTAAACATCAGGCTGATGGAGTGGCCACAGATCTAACTTGCCCAAGATCTGCTAACTACAGAGCTGCCACCAATGACCAGCGAGAAATAGCATTACCTAGGAACCATCAGAACAACGGAAGCGCTTTCTGTGATCTCCAGGCCACTGGCAAAATTACTGATGGTGGTAATAACCCAGGATTGACATTTTTGAATGGTAAATATGAAGGGAACCCAGTCTGACTGGTAGAGCTATGCTCAACACACCAAAGAACGCTACTCACATTGTGAATGAAGTTTACTAATGCAGATCAATTGTGTGTCACAGGTTTGGGCTTAGAACCAGCAGTCACTGGAGAAAAAGATGCATTCTCCTTGAGAAGTAAGGGTTCACCAAGGCAGGTCCCAGCCACACCTGGGATAGCCACTGCTTCTACAAAAGTCCACACGCTGCCCCAGTCATCTCTACCTTCCTCCATCAGCAGAGCTGCAGACTATGGGGCCCAAGGCCCTGCCCACACTCCTGTGAGCTCCACCAATGAGCACTCACAAAGGACCACAGTCTCTTCCCAGAGTAAGTCACTGCACAGAGGGGCACCGTGTTGAGTCTGTAGCAGTGCGTGAGACGGGGTGGTAGCAGTTTCGTCAATCTGACTACAGTTAGAGGCTCACGGATAAAGGGTGGTAGTGGTGAAGGGACCAAAGTATAAGGACAGAGAAGAACCAAACCATGGAACCACATAGAAGATATGGCTGCATTTGCTAGAACTGAGATGAGCACAATCAGAGTGTACCACAGGCCTATCTGTCGCTGGCATTTTTGTTGTATGGAGTAGCTATCTGGCAATGTGAATCCCAGAAGTTTTCTTGAACGTGGTTCCCATTTTGGGGAACTATAGGGAGTTCTGAAGCTGAGCTATGAGGCTCGGAAAGGGTTAAGAGGTTGGAAGGCTGCCTCATTATTACACAGAAGGCTGAGAACTGAGCCCTGGAAAGGTTGAAACATAAAGTAGGATATCATCTAAGTGATGTGTAAGTTTCAGTTTTTCCCCTGAAGCAATAGGGGAGCCAGTTACTTAAATGCACACAAACTCTGTTTCATATCAGTGCTTGTAATTACTTTCTGCATGTACATATGGTAACCTTCCCTGTACTAAACTAAGTGATTAGGCTTGCTTATACAACTGGGTGTTCAAGAGTGAGCCTCGAACCTTAAATCCTGCTCCCTGGGCTTGCTCTATCTAATTTCTCTGTCCTCATTTCTTCTGCTCCAGTGTCCTGTCCCAGGTTGTGGGGAGCAATAGGGAATCTTGTTTCTTTTGGTGAAACCGTGTAGCCTTGGGTTTTTAATTTGTTTGTTTGAACTGTGAAGCACTTACTCTCGTTCTTGTTTTACAGATTCTATGTCTGGGGTCTCAAGTATCACATCTACGACGAATAATGTTGGACCAAAGGAAATTTGCCTAGACTACCTGTATCGGGGTTGTCAACTGGCAGGTGAGACAAAGCTTCTGCTCTGAGCACAGGCATGCCAGTATTTCCCCAGGACTTTCCTTTTGTGTCTTTTAGGTAAATACCCAGACACAGAACTGGTAATTAGATATTTCATTTGGGGCAAACCATGTTCCATAGTGGATGGGTCATTCTTCATTGCCACCTGCAGGGTACAAGGGTTCACATTTCTCCACATGTTTACTAGCACCAAGGAGATAAGTAAGACACTCCTCTCTTTCTGTCCTTGATGGGAAGCCATTTCCAGAGGATTAACGTGGGAGGAATGGCCAGCCCGCCTTAGGCTGGTGCCTGGGATGGAATGAAAGAAGGAGAGAGCCTACTTAGCATGGGCATTCATTCCCTCTGTGTCTCTCTACCTTCTCGTCTCTCTACTCCTCCCTTCTTTCTCTCCCCTCCCTTTCTCCTTTCCTCTTCTCTCTCCTTTCCTTCTCCCTCTTCCCCTTCTCCCCCTCCTCACTTCCTTTCTTTTGGATAGCAGCCATTCTAATGATAGGGACTGGTGCTTACATAGTACTGAGCTCGCCACCGCTTACACTGCCAATCTGGGGGTTTCCCTGTAGTACCTTTTTGTGTGAAAGCAGTCATATATCATCTGAACATTTCAAGGCAATGTAAATGTAACAAAGAAGATGACATTTGGGGAGGTGGGGAGGAATAAAAGACACCCAAACAGCTAGAGTCCTGTATCAGGGGCCTCTTATATCAAACTCATTTTTGAGTTTCATTGAATAGCCATTTCTCCACCCCCACCCTCCCAGGGCTGGATCCAGGCTGGTCACACAAAGGGGACATAAGCTAAACTGTCCTTTAGCCATCTTTCTTCTAAGGTTTGTGATTAGAGTGAGGCTTCACATTATCCAGCAATGAAAAGGGCTGCATACACATAAGTCACTATCTAGGTTTGGCTAGCTAAGGGGATTCAAAGTGCAAATCGGGTCAAGAAGCATCTTTCTGGAAGGGATGGGTGTAAAGGCTGGGCTGCTGTGGGGGAGGGGAGAAAAGGTAGCTATAAATTGGGGAATGAGCCCTTCCTATCTCAGCCTCCTGAGTAGCCAAGGGTTACAGGTGTGAGCCACCGGTGCCCCGCGGCAGTTATTTCCTGATGAAGTTCCGTGGGCAGTAAAGGAACCTGAGTTTCTGAGGGCTTGAGTCCCGTTCTGAGCTTGTTCTTCCATGGGGCAATGCAAGCTGAGCCAGGAAGCCATGGAAGGGAAATGTTGGCAGAGAGTGGAGAACACGCTCTGGGGTTGGGGGGTTGGGGGGCTGGGGGAGCCAGCAATGGTCTCGGTTGAATTTTGTCCTCATCCACAGACTCCTGTCTCTCTTTCTAGGCAACTGCAACAAAATCCACTTTCACCTGCCCTACCAGTGGCAGGTGCTGATTTCCAACACCTGGCTGGACTTGCAGGCCATGGAGCAGATCGAGGAGGCCTACTGTGACCCTGAGAAGCCCGTGTGAGTGAGTTAGTGACTGGACTCTGGCGGAGGAAAGCCACGCCCAGTGCGAGGCTCATGGCACACAGAGCCCGGCTCATGCCACGAATTCTGGGAATACTTGCTAACTCATGAAGTGCACAATGATATGATTATGTGTTGATGCCAGCTGTGTGTCCTGCAGAAAAACATAGTGCAGAGGTCATTGCATTCATTTTAGAGCTGTAAAACCTTTAAAAAAGTGTGACGTGAGGCCAGGCTCAGTGGCATATGCCTGTAATCCCAGTGGCTCAGGAATGGAGGTTGGGAGGATTGTGGTTAGAGACCCTATCTCTGTCGATGTCTGTGTTTGGGGTGGTCTGTCCTTCATCCCGACTATGTGGGGGGGTGGAGGAGGGGAATCGTGAAAGTAGGGCTCGTAGTCCAAGTTGGCCAGGTGGAAGAGCCTATGTGAGAAATGGCTGAAGCATAAATGATGGGCGAGGGGCACATCTCAAGTGGGAGACAGGAGGAGGGGAGAATGGAGGCTGCAAGGCCCGTGGAGGCCGCCGAGCCTCTCATCGGGTTCTACTTTTCTCTCAGCCTTTTAGTCAAACACGGGGAAATTGACTTCCAGAAGATGCTTTGTGGTTTCCGTCCTATCCGACGCCTCTCCACTCCTTCAGCTGCCATTCAAGAGCTGGCAAACTCTGTCTTCACCACCAAATGGCTTTGGTATTGGAGGCACGAGTCTGGCAAGTGGATTCAGTACGGGGCAGAGGTAAGCGCCTTTCCTACTGTAAGAGATTCAAAACAACAAAAGACAACGATCTAAGCAACTATGAACAAAATACTTGAAGCCAGTATACCTGGATATGGAGGAAAACACTTATTTGTCTTTTCCCACATACTGCAGTAGGCCTGGGAAACAAACAGATTAATTGCTGTGTGTGTGTGTGTGTGTGTGTACGTGTACGTGTGTACGAATGTATGTGTTTGTGAATGCTTGTGCGTGCTGGTACTGGTGTTGGAACACAGGCCTAGTGTTCTCCTAGTGTCTCTTAGTGTTTTCACTCGGATCTCAGCCTCCTGAGTAGCTGGGATTCCAGGCATGAGCCACCGATGACCAGCTTAGATCGTATTTCTAATGAAAGATTTTGTGTGTGTGCCAGTCCTGGGAACTCAGGGTCTGAGAGTTCTGGGTGGGGAGCTTCTATACATTCCCTAACAAAAGTAGGTGCGTGTGCTCCTTCCCAGAATCCCTTGCAGCCTAGCTTAAGAAGCGAGCCACATTCCTGTTCAAATCTTTTGGCTAAAATAAAACTATAACCAGAACAGTGCAGATCGCCTAAACACCAATCCTTCACCTTTTTTGTTTGTGTTTAATTGAATCGAACCAGCTTGACAACCAGCCCAGTTCAGACATCGACTCTTCGTACCTGGAGTCCCTTTATCAGTTCTGCCCCAGGGGAGTTGTGCCATTTCAGGCGGGTTCAAAGAAGTATGAGCTGAGTTTCCAAGGTGAGTTATATGTCCTTGGAAGCCAGAACCTTCTGTGTCTGTGGGAGAGGGAACAGTTGTTAAACATGGCCATACTCAGGGTCATGGACATACCCAAGGTCATGGCCATACTCAGGGTCATGGACACGCCAGGGTAAAGGTTCTTTGTATGTGAGCACGTGCTAGTCCTATGGCTTGAACTCAGGACCTGAGTGCTGTCCCTAAGACTTATCTGCTCAATGCTGACACTGTACCACCTGAGCCACAGCTCCACTTCTGAGTTTTTGCTGGTTAATTGGAGATAGAGTCTCATGGACTTTCCTGCCAGTACTGGCTTTGAACCACAATCCTCAGATGTGTATGTACCTCCTGAGTAGCTAGGATTACAGGCATGAACCATTAGCACCAAGCTTCTGTGGATTTTTGTTGTTGTTTTTTGTTTTTTGGTTTTTTTTTTGCCAGTCCTGGGGCTTGGACTCAGGGCCTGAGCACTGTCCCTGGCTTCTTTTTGCTCAAGGCTAGCACTCTGCCACTTGAGCCACAGCGCCATTTCTGGCCATTTTCTGTATATGTGGTGCTGGAGAATTGAACCTTGGGTGTCATGTATACATGACAGTCACTCTTGCCACTAAGCCATATCCCCAGTCCTTTTGTTTCTTTTTTGCCAGTCCTGGGGCTTGAACTCAGGGCCTGGGCACTATTCCTGCCTTATTTTTGCTCAAGCCCTCTACTACTTAAGCCACAGTGCCAGATTCTGGCTTTTTGAATCCAGGGCTTCATGCAAGCAAGGCAAGCACTCCACTGCTAAGCCATGTTCCCAGCTGTTTTTTTTGTTGTTTTTTTTTTTTTAATCTTAAAGATAAGGCTACTGGTTGCAACCCATAATCACCTGTGTCTGATTTAAAGCAGCTTAAATAGGTGCTGTTTGTTATCCTTAGCACGTCTCTTCCTTTGATGTATCATCAGATTAATTTCTAAAGATACCTTCACCACTTGGAATCAGACTCTTTTAATTAGGGCAACAAAGGATACAGTGTTCGTTTTGTTTTCATAGTCATGGAGCTTGAACTCAGTGCCTAGGAATATCCCCGGGTTTCATTTTGTTCAAGGCTAGCACTCTTCCACTTGAGCCACAGCTCCACTCCAGCTCTTTTTCTGTGTATGTGGTACCGAGAAATTGAACCCAGGGCTTCATGCATGCTAGGCGAGCACTCTACCACTAAGCCACATTCCCAGCTCCATTTTTACTTTTTTTTTGCCTGAGATGTCTTTTTTTTTTAATTTAAATTTTTATTATTAAACTGATGTACAGAGTGGTTACAGTTTCATACGTTAGGCATTGGATACATTTCTTGTACTGTTTGTTACCTTGTCCCTCATACCCCCCTCCCTCTTCCCCCTTTCCCTCCCCCGTCCCGCCCCCCGGCCCGGAGGTGTTCAGTTCACTTACACCGAACAGTTTTGCAAGTATTGCTTGTGTAGTTGTTTGTTTAAGACTGATTTTTTTATTTTTGTTTCTTAAGGGATGATTCAGACAAACATTGCTTCCATGACGCAGAAGGACGTGATCAGAAGGCCGGTGTTTGTTTCCTCCTTGGATGTAGTGCGGATCCGAAGAGGGGCCATGTAAGTGTTCTGAAGCTCTGTTAGAATGATGCAGGTGCTTGGGGTGTCCGCAGCCTCATCACCCAAGTATCTGTGGCATCTGGATCATCCTGTGTTCTTGGAAAGCTGCTTGCCTGCCACTATACTCTCCCCCCCCCCCCCCCCGCTTTTTTTTTTTTTGCCAGTCCTGAGGCTTGAAGGGGTAGCATATGAGCCACAGCACTGTTGGGAAAATGGAGAAGAGAAAAGGAATAGGGGGAACTCATGTTCAACCAGGGATGGCAGGTTTGGAGGTTGTTCTAGGGGGTGAATTTGGGACCAGGCTTATATGGGTCTCAGCCAGGAGGCAGAGGTTAATGAAGGAGTCACTAGGTCTAGCCAGTTGGGGCCCTACAAAGGGTTGTTTACAGCTGGGCCTAGGTGTGAAGTCCTGCCTGCCTATCAAAGCAGGTTCCTCTCTTGAGGTTCACCTGGTGTCCCTACAGGCCTGAGGAAATAGGATGGGGGGGGGGGGGGAGAAAGGGGTGTCAATCTTTAAAGCACCACTTCCAGCCTTTCAGCCCTGTCATTTCCTTGTGTATTGTGTGTGAGGAAAGGAATTGTGAAGCAACATGGTGTGACTGAAAACCTAGCAGGTGGAATACTAGAAGTGAGAGCCAGAGCTGCAGTTCAGGCACAAGGCCCTGGGTTTCCATCCTTAGCACTGGTAGAGAAATAGCAGTAGACCAGGAAACCCGTTTCTGTCACCAAGGTTTATATAAGTCTCTAAGATACTCCAGGCCTCAGCTTCTCCACCTGTGGGTGGCTGGACTCATGGGCTGTGTGGAAGGAACAGTCGAATGTTCTGGGTTTTTATTTTACCGTAGATTCTTCTGAGTGCCTTGAATTGGGCTGGGTAGATTTGTAGAGCATGAGAGGCTAAGGAAAAAGGGTCGATGGAGCTGTTGGATTCAGGGCTTTGGAGAAAGATCTAGGAGTTGGCTTTGGTTTTTAGTTTCATTTCACTTGCATTAACTAGGAATGTAGAAAGGAGTTTCAAAGGAAATTTTGTGGTGGGGATTTACTGTAAGTACTGTCTGCTTATGGAAGTCAGTAAAGTCTACATTGCTCATGAACCTTCTTGGAAGGGAATTTCCTCCTGGATGGTTGGAGTATGATTATATAAAATGGAATTCAAAGCAAATGTCAGACCTAGCTTCTTTTCTTTTTTGCCAGTCCTGGGGCTTGAATTCAGGGCCTGGGCACTGTCCCTGAGCTTCTTTTTGCTCAACGATAGTAGTACTCTACCACTTGAGCCATAGCACCATTTCTTGCTTTTTCTGTTTATGAGGTACAGAGGAATTGAACCCAGGGCTTTACTATCTGCCCTGCACTGTGTATGCAAATAAAGAGTGGGAATCTCAGTTAAATTGTTGAAAATTCAACCCAATCTCTCATTCTAAGGGTTTTCATTTTACATGGGTAAAGGATTAAAGAAAAAGAAAACTACAAGAGAAGAGAAAAAAGACAAGAGACAAATGATGGGGTTTGGGAGGTCTGCAGCTCAAGATTGAGCTCAAGACTGCAGCCATGTTTATTCTTAACTTCCAGCTTATATGCAGTTTGAAAACCAGGAAGTAGCATATGGTTAAAATTCCAGAACACAAAAAGGCTTGGAGTTAGCAATACCCAATGATAGCTAAGACAGAATGAGGTTGGTTAACATAAGAATGGACTCTGGCAGACATAGTAAAGCTTTTCCCATTTTCCATTAAGCCATGTCCTTGCACGTCCTTGAAAACACAGCCAGAGGTCAGGAAGAATTTAACTGCAGCTTGGCTCCCAACAAAAAATTGTTTTTTTTTCAGTCAGGAATAATGGTTCAAACCTGTGATCATATCTACTTAGAAGGTAAGTGGGATAGCAGTTCTGAGCCAGTCCTGACATTACAAAGAAAGTTGGGGAGACTCCATCTCAACTAATGGCTGGGCGCTGTGTTGAGTGCCTAGCATCCCAGTGACCTAGGGAAGCCCAGGGATGACAGCTCAAGCCAGCCAGGGTAGAAGCCAAGTCCTCCCTCACAAATAACCCATGCAGAAAAGGGCCGAGGTGTGGCTCGGTGGTAGATTGCCTGCATGGCTGGCACAAGGCTCTGGGTTCAATCCACAGCACCTCCCAAGAAAATGCAAGACAGACTTTCTCCCTTAAAGCACTTGGTTTTTAAGTGTCGTTGGCAGATACTTCAGCCCACACCTGAGAAATAATAGAGAGGGAAAAAAAGGTCGGGGCATGGCCTACGTGTAGGGCCCTGTATTTAAACCCCTAGACTGCCAAAAATCCACTCAAAAGAGTCATTGCTGTGAGGTTGACAAATTTTAAATATCAACCAATGTAGAGAATCATGTAATAAACTGCTATGAACACAACGCCTTACATCAGTGCCCATATTTTCTCATCTTGTTTCAGTACTCATTTTTTGTGTGTGTGTATTTTTTTTTTAATATTGTCATTTTTTGCCAGTCCTGGGGACTGGATGGACTCAGGGCCTGAGCACTGTCCCTGGCTTCTTTTTGCTCAAGGCTAGCCCTCTACCACTTGATCCACAGCGCCCCTTCTGGCTGTTTTCTATATATGTGGTGCTGGGGATTTGAACCCAGGGCCTCATGTATACGAGGCAAGCACTCTTGCCACTAGGTCATATCCCCAGCCCTGGACATTTTCTATATATGTGGTGCTGGGGAATTGAACCCAGGGATTCAGGTACAGAAGGCAAGCACTCTTGCCACTAGACCATATTCCTAGCCCCAATCCTTCCTTGTTTTCTTTCCTTTTTATTTTTTGGTACCATCAGGGCTTAAACTCAAGATCTTTTACTGCACTTTGTTGTTCATGGCTTGTGCTTTACCACTTGAGCCATGCCTCTGGTCTAGCATTTTATTGGTTAATTGGAGGTAGGTATTGTCTCAGATTTTAATTCCTGAGCTTACTTCGAATCTCAGGCTCCTAAGTAGCTAGGATTACTTACACGCGTGAGCCGTGGGTGCTCACTCTCACTGGAATTTATGTCAGGTAATCAGTATCTTTCTTTGACCAGTGTCACCCTATTTTGCTTTCCCTCATTTGCTCCCTTCCATCCCTGCCATAAATTACATGAGAAGTTAAACCTTTCAGTTCCTCCCCTAAGGATTCCTCCTTTAGTCTGCCTGTGTGTGAATGCTCAAAGCCCTGTAGAGGTTATCATGTCCGGTTATAGTTTAGCTCTAACTTGTACATATGAGAGACAACTTGGGCTGTTGGTTTCTCTGAGCTTGGCTTACCTCACTTAGCATGGTTTGTTCTAGGTTCAGCCTTTTCCCTTCAAATGGCAGTCTCCTCCTTTCTGATGGATGAGTAAAATGCCATTGTGTAGACATAGCACATTTTATTGATCTACTCATCAATTGTAGGGCATCTGGGCTGTTTCCATAGCTTGGCTATTAGGACTAGTGCAGCAGAGAACATGGATATGCAGGTGTCTGTGCTCTATCCTGACTTGTAATGTTCTGGGTGGAAGGCCAAGAGTGGAGTTGCTAGGCCACAGGGGAGTTCTTTCTTTAGGTTTTTGATGTCTCTCCAGACTGCTGTCCAGAGTGGTTTGTAGTGCAATAGGGTTCCTCTTTCCCCATATCTCCCCCTGCATTTGTTGTTCAAATTCTTGATGGTAGCCAATCTAACTGGAGCGAGGGGGAGTCTCAGAGGTGTTTTGATTTGCATTTCCTTTATGGCCAGCAATGATGATGCCCGTTTCCTCTTGTGTCTCTTTGCATTCTTCTGAGAAGTCTCTCCTTTGCCCACTTATGGATTGGTTTATTAGTTTTTCTTGGGGGGGGGGAAGCTCCTTGTATATTTTGGATATTGGGCCTTTGTCTGAAGCATTGCTGGTACAAATCTGTTGGCTGTCTTTCTCTTGTCAAGTCTCTCCTATTTGTTTTGCTCTAGGACTCTTCAGAAAGTTCCTATCTGGGCTGGGAATATGGCTCAGTGGTCGAGTGCTTGCCTTGTATGCATGAAGCCCTGGGTTCGATTCCTCAGCACCACATAAACAGAAAAGGCCAGAAGTGGTGCTGTGGCTCAAGTGGCAGAGTGCTAGCCTTGAGCAAAAAGAAGCCAGGACAGTGCTCAGGCCCTGAGTCTAAGCCCCAGGACTGGCAAAAACAAACAAAAAAAATGCCTATAAATTGTAATATTTCTCCTATTCCCTCTTGCAGTATTTTCAGAGTTTCAGGTCTGACATTGAGGTGGTTGATCTACTTTGGATCCTGGTGCAGCAGCATCCCATTTTATCCATCAGGGATCCAATTTTAGTTTTATACATATGAATGTCCAGTTTTCCCAATACCAATTACTAAAGAGGCTATCTTTTTTCCACCATGTATCTTTTGGCTCCCTTTTCAAATGTAAAATAACTGGAGGTATACGGCTTTATTTCTGGGAATTCTGGCCTGGTCCCTTGATCTTTGGGCCTGTTTTTGTGCTGTTATCAAGCTATTGTTAATATAGCTCAGTAGAGCTAGGGGTCTGGGATTGTGATGCCACCAGTGTTGCTTTTTTTTTTTTTGCGCCTAGAATTGCTTTGGCTATTTGAGGCCTTTGTTGTTCCATATGAATTTTTGGATTGTTTTCTCTCTCATTGAAAGCTGTCATTGGGATTTGGATGGGGATTGCATTTAATCTCTACATTGCCTTTGGTGATCTGGCTATTTTCACAATATTAATTCTACCTATCCATGAACAGGGAAGGTCTTTCTGTTTCCTGGTGCTGTGTTTATTTCTTTCTTTAGATAATTTTTTTGTTTTCATGATGAAGGTCTTTTGCTTCCTTGGTTAGGTATCTATGTATCTATCTCTCTCTCTTTTTTTTTTTGAGGCTACTGCACATGGCATTGTTTTTCTGATTTAACTCTCTGCTTGTACATTGTTGGTTTTCAGAAAGGCTACTGATATTTATGGGTTGATTTTGTATTCTACTACTTTGCTGAAGTTTTTGATCAGCTGTAAGAGCTTGGGAATGCAGTCTCATATCTGTTAGATATAAGTTGATATCATCCGGGAATAGGGATAGTTTGACTTCTTTTTCTATGTGAATCCCTTTTGTAACATTTTTTGTAAATCCCACAAAGGCTGTCATTTCTCTGTAAATGTATTAGGTATGTCTCTAACAGATATACAAGACTGTTGAATAATAACCCACCTAACACATCAGACAGTAATTGCTTAATATCACTTAATACTTGTTTCAAGTCATGGTGTCTGTTTTGCCATTGTCTTCTAAATGAACTTTTGGCATCCAAACATTATCCGTACATTGCATTTGGTTGATTGGTCTCTTAAATTTCCTTTTTACTCTATTACACCTTCCCTCTACTTTTTTCATGCATTGTGTTTATGCTTTTAAGAAGCTGGATAATTTTAATTCAAAATTTACTAAACTGTTTTCCGATGGGTCATTTGACAGATAATTTCTGTCAATTGATGATTTGATTAAGGAGGCTGATTAGATTTAGGTCCAGTTTGGGTCAATCTGCTACAAAGGATGCTTTGTACATCCTGTCACCTCTTATTAAGGGCATGCATAACATCCCATTGTCCTATTTTTAGTGAAGCAGATTAAGTCACTGCAGTCTGATCCTTCCATTACAGAATTCCTCACCTGGTCTATTGTTAATGCTGTTGATAGTCTCTTGAATAGTTTCAGGCTAGGTCCAGTATGTCATTATGTGTTGCAAAATGACATCTGTTGTTTTGTTTTAAATTCTGTTTTCTGGGAGCTATTAGGTGTGACTCATCTAAAGAATTTTTCCTTAGGTCTGTTACCCTGAAATGCAGTTCACACAGGAAAAGGCGAGGTCTTTCTCCTGGACTCCTGTACTTGAGTCTCTGTCATTGGCAAAGAAGCTCTTGCTCCTTTGAAGTTGAGCAGAAATAGGGAGAAAAAAAGAAAAAGCGTGCTTTTAGATTGTAAACAAGTAGAAAAACAGCACTTAACTTAAAAAATAATGAATAGTTTCTACTTCAAGAAAAAGAAACAAACCCTGCCAGTACCCTGCTGGTATCCCATACCTGTAATCCTTGCTACACAGGAGACTGCAGATCTGAAGATTGTGATCCTAAGCCAGTTCAGGCAGAAAAGTCCATGGGACTCACTTATTTATTCTCTTCTATCCAATTAGCCAGTGAAAAGCCAGAAGTGGATGTGTGCCTCAAGGGTGCCAGCCTTAGCGAAAAAGCCAAGCGAGAGCTCAAGGCTCTGAGTTCAAGCTCTGCTACTGGCACAAAAACAAACACCAACCTTGATTACTGGTACAGCTCCATCAGGATATGCAAGGATGTTTAATTAAAAAAAAAAATACAGCAGTTTGTGTTTTTCGCTAGGAAATCTCGGCTTCATGGCCGTAAGTTGGGGTAGAACATCATTTGAGCTTATGGAATGGGAACCAAGTGAATTCTCTCTCCTTGATGTGTAGGTTTCAGTCTCTGGTGAGCAAGTCAGAAGCTGTAACTCCAAATGTGCCTCCTCAGCAGGCTGCTGACTCCTCCAATGCCTATGAGGTACGTGGCTTTTCCGTGCTTGGCGGGGGATTCCTTTAAAGATGGGGAAGGACTTGTGATACCCATATGCTTGCTCCTCTGTGTGAATGAATGGATGCGCTCTGTAAATCGCTGGCATTCAGATTCAAAGGCAGACCTGAAATGGGACTGTGTTGCTTTTCCATCAAACAGCTGACCTGTAGGGCATGCAGTGGTTTGAGGGCCTAGCCACATGTTCTCATCCAGGCAAATTCTCACCACAACCCTATGAGGTAGATCATAATGCCTGTTTTTTGTGTATGTGTAGATTTTTAAAAAATAATTTATTGGTATTATTATGGTATTGTACAGAGTGGTTACCATTTCAGAAGTCAGGTGATAAGTAGTACATTCCTTTCTTTCTTTCTTTATTTTTTTTGCCAGTCCTGGGGCTTTGAACTCAGGGCCTGTGCACTGAGCACTGTCCCTGGCTTCTTTTTGCTCAAGGCTAGCACTCTGCCACTTGAGCCCCAGCGCCACTTCTGGCTTTTTCTATATATATGGTAGTGAGGAATCAACCCAGGGCTTCACGTATGCAAAGCAAGCACTCTACCACTAGGCCATATTCCCAGCCCTGTGAGTACATTTCTTTTTTTGGACAATGTCACTCCTTCCTTCACTTTCCTCCAGTTTTAGCCTCCCATCCCTGCCCACAAGTGACGGAGATCATTTTCCACATTGTGTCTAATAAATAGCATGATTGCATTTGTTCATCCTTCCTCCCCCCGTTTCTGTATGCCCTTTATCCTCCAAAAGAAAACAAAAAAAACCAAAGCAGAAGAAAACACTACCATCACCACCAACAACAAAAAAATCCACGTTTCCTTCCTTCCTATAAATGTTTTTTCTCTTGTTGTTTTGTGTTGGTACTAGTGCTTGAATTCTTGCTTGCCTTTTCTGTTCAAGGCTGGTGTTCTACCACTTGAGCTATAGCTCCACTTCAGCCTTTTTTTTTGGTCATTTGTGGGGCTTGAACTCAGGGCCTGGGCATTGTCTCTAAGCTCTTTTGCTCAAGACTAGCGGTTCTATCACTTTGAGCCACAGCACCACTTCTGGTTTTTGAGTGGTTAAGTGTAGAAAGAATCTCATGGGGAGGGGGAGTTTGGGAATATGGCCTAGTGATAAAGTGCTTGCCTCGTATACATGAAGCCCTGGGTTCGATTCCTCAGCACCACATATATAGATAAATGCCAGAAGTGGCGCTGTGGCTCAAGTGGTAGAGTGCTAGCCTTGAGCAAAAAGAAGCCAGGGACAGTGCTCAGGCCCTGAGTCCACACCCCAGGACTGGCAACAAAAACAAAACAAACAAAAAAAGAATCTCATGGGGACTTTTCTGCCCAGGATGGCTTTGATCTGTGATCCTCAAGCCTCAGTGTCCTAAATTGCTAGGATTACAGGTGTGAGCCACTAGCACCTAGCAATACCTCTGTTTCACAGATGAGAAAACTGTAACTCAGAAGTAACCGTGACTTGGCTCTGTGTATCTCACCTAGCCTCGTTTTGCAAGATCATGCCTAGACCATCTCCCTTCAGCTTTTGTACAGAGGTCTGCTGCGCTGTGCAATTACTGCTGATTGCTTTGTCAACGTGCCGGGTTTGGAGCTTTTGGCAAATAACCTGCCAGCTCTCTGGCTGCCCATGAGGTGTCCTTTTGTCTTTAGTCCTCATCTTTGTTAGCCATAAGTGTGAGGAGACCAGGCCCTGGACAGGCTGGCCCAAGGCAGCCTGTCCTACCTGCTGCCCCAAGCCTGGCAATGGTCCTTGTGGACTGGGGGGGTGGGCACACATGTTCGTGCAACACGCTTTTTGTGTTTCCGGCTTCATATGTACATGTTTCACGTTTGTTCTAGTTGTTGGAGCTCAGTAGCAACTGTGGAGAATATGCAAAAGTGAGCGAGCACTTTAAGAATTCTATGAAAAATTTCAAGATTGAAAAGATAAAAAAGATCAACAATCAAAAACTCTTGGATACTTTTGAAAGGTTGGTGGCCACATTTGGGCTTGGTTTTGTGGGGTCTTTTTTGTGTGTTGTTTGTTTTTTGATGCTGGTATTGGGGCTTGAACTCAGGGCTTCATGCTTCTGCTTAGCTTTTTCATCCAAACCTGGTATTCTACCGCTTGCCACAATTCCACTTTGAGGTTTTTGGTGGTTAATTAGTTAATTGGAGATTAGAGTCTTACACATTTATCTGCCTGGGCTGGCTTTGATCTGCAATCTTCAGATCTCAGCCCCCTGAGTAGTTAGGATGACAAGTAGGAGTCACCAGTACCCAGCTACATTATGAGATTTCTTTATAGAAAAGTGGAGTTTGCTAAGCTATTTTCAGTTTATATTTACTGCTTAAATTTAATAGCCTACAGTTGTTTGTTTGTTTCTAGTAGTTTTTCCATTGTATAAACTTGAGTTCCCCTCTTTTAGTTTGCTAAATTTACAGGTCAGTGATTTCTAAGTGTCTTTAAAAAGTTTTCACAATTTTATAGCTCTGGCCTTCACTGTTTCTTTCTCTATTTTTGCCATTCCTGGGACTTGGACTCAGGGGCTGAGCAATGTCCCTGGCTTCTGCCACTTGAGCCACAGCGCCACTTCTGGCCATTTTCTGTATATGTGGTGCTGGGGAATTGAACCCAGGGCATCATGTATATGAGGTAAGCACTCTTGCCACTAGGCCATATCCCAAGCCCCACTGTTTCATTTTTTTAAATTAAATTTTATTGATAAGGTGATGTACAGAGAGGGTATAGTTACATAATAAGGTAGTGAGTACATTTCTTGTCATATTTGTTACACCCTCCTTCCATTATTCTTTCCCTTCCCCAGTTCAGATCAGCATATATACAATTTCCAGTGTACCAGAATCATATTCAGTGACCACAGGAAATATGTCAAAGGAAATTCACCTAGTACATTAAACATAATGACAACAGTAAAATCCTCCGGTTTCCATCTCTTGGAGTTCATTTTGCTTAGCCTCATCTTATATAATCATATGTATGTAGCTGTTGAGCTATTGTGCTCAAATTATTTTAAAATTATTATTATTTTAAAATAAAAATTATTTTTAGCCAGGCACCTGTAGCTCATGCCTATAATCCTAGCTACTCTAGAGGCTGAGATCTGAGGATCCAAGTTCAAAGCCAGCCCAGGTGGGGAAGTCTGTGAGACTCTTATCTCCAATTAACCACTAGAAAACTAGAAGTGGTGCTGTGGTCAAGTGGTAGAGCTCTGTCCTTGAGCTGAAGAGCTCAGGGACAGTGCCCAGGCCCAGAGTATTATCTTTAAGTAGTTGTACATAGGAGGTGCATTTAACAAAGCAGTTTATAAGTACCAGGCATCTTGGGTCAGTGTCACCCTTTTTGACACTCTCACGTCCCTTTCACCAACCCCTTTCCCTTACTTTCATTCATTGTCTTTTTTTTTTTTTTTGGCCAGTCCTGGGCCTTGGACTCAGGGCCTGAGCACTGTCCCTGGCTTCTTCCCGCTCAAGGCTAGCACTCTGCCACGTGAGCCACAGCGCCGCTTCTGGCCGTTTTTTCTGTATATGTGGTGCTGGGGAATCGAACCTAGGGCCTCGTGTATCCGAGGCAGGCACTCTTGCCACTAGGCTATATCCCCAGCCCTCATTGTTTTTTTTGGTGGGAGGGCGGGGTGCTAGTCCTGGCTGCGGCTTGAATTCAGGGTCTGTGCACCATTCCTGAGCTTTTGTGCCCAAGGCTAGTGCTCTACCACTTGAGCCACAACTCCACTTCTGGCTTCTTTGGTAGTCAATTGGATGGAATAATCTCATGGGCATTCCTACCTGGGCTGGCTTTGAATCTTGATCCTTAGGTCTCAGCCTCCTGAGTAGCTAGGATTATGCGTGTGAGCCACGGGCATCTGGTTTCCCTTATTTAATTGGTGGCATATACAATGAACTTAATTGGTGGTATATACAATGAACTTAATTGGTGGTATATACAATGAACTCTTGACTGTGTTTTCACATTTCAATTTTGAAAGCAGACGATTTAAGATGATTTCAAGATAATTAGACTGCATTTGTGATGGATGCTATTACCTAGAGGAAAGGGAATGTCTTGGTGGTAAATCCTACACTTCCTTCTCATAGGAAGAAACTGACGATGAACCAGAAAGAGGAGAAACTTCTCTTTTATGCAACAAAACGTGCCCATGTAGATTCCATCTGTGCAGATAATTTCGACTACAGCCATGGAACTCATGAAGACAAGTATGGAAAAGGTTTGTACTAGAATTAACTAACTAGCAGAGTCGTACTCTACATGCTTCTGCTAAGAGGGACATGGAATTGCTTTGGAGTAAGCAAGCATGTCTGGAGCTCAGTGGATATGTAGGGAAAATAAGTTCACAGTTCCTTAAAGACCTGCATTATAATAGCTCCACTGATCTAGGGTTGAGTGCTGGGCTTGAACTCTTGTTTTAGAGATTTAAAAAAAAAAATGCCTCTCATGGGGCTGGGGATATGGCCTAGTGGCAAGAGAGCTTGCCTCGTATACATGAGGCCCTGGGTTCGATTCCCCAGCACCACATATACAGAAAATGGCCAGAAGTGGCGCTGTGGCTCAAGTGGCAGAGTGCTAGCCTTGAGCAAAAAGAAGCCAGGGACAGTGCTCAGGCCCTGAGTCCAAGGCCCAGGACTGGCCGAAAAAAAAAAATGCCTCTGGAGAAAACCCAAAAGAGTCCACAAAGAACTGAATGTTGACTTTTTTTGGGAAATGGGCATCTTTCCTGTCCTCTGTCCAGTGGCCGTTTGCTGTGCCTTGGATTTGGATGACGGTGTCAGGCTGTGCGGCCCTGTGAACTCTCAGCCAGGGAAGGGCACCTTCCTTGCTTTACAGGGGCGTCTTATTTATTTTTGAGTCAGGATCTCAGTACTTATCCCACGCTGGCCTTAAACTTGTGCTCTTCTTGCCTCTGCCTCCTTTGTGCTGGAACTGTAGGAATGCATCCCAATCAATACTAAGGGTAGATTATTTTTGGCAACATTATCCTAGAGAAGTTTGTTGAGCACAGCAGACTGGAAATGGAGCCTAAATGCCATGCTAGCGGATAACAGATTTTTCATGGGGAATGGGGAAAATAATTGGCCCATTGTGGGGCTTGAACTCTGGGCCTAGACACTGTTCTTTGTTTATTTGTCTTGTTTTTGTTGCCAGTCCTGGGGCATGGACTCAGCGCCTGAACACTGTCCTTGGCTTTTTTTTGCTCAAGGCTAGCACTCTACCTCTTGAGCCACAGCACCTCTTCCACTCTTTTTTCTACATATGTGGTGCTGAGGAATTGAACCCAGGGCTTCATGTATACGAGGCGAGCACTTTACCACTAGGCCATATTCCCAGCCCCATAAGAGGGTTTTCTAAATATTAGTAAGGTATTGGGACACAGTCCCCTATCATCTGATTCTCTGTAATAATATTCTCAATCTTCTTCTCATTATGTCTAGGAAATTACTTTGCCAAAGAAGCCTTCCATTTCCACAAAAGTTATGGTTGTGATACTGTGATGTTTATAGCCCGAGTCCTGGTTGGAGATTTCATCGAAGGACATAAGGAGTACACGAGACCTCCTCCCATGTACGACAGTTGTGTGGATACACGGTTGAATCCTAATGTCTATGTCATCTTCGAGAAAAGTCAGACTTACCCAGCGTACTTGATCGAATATGTAGAAACAGAAAAATCCTGTGTGATTAGTTAAGGAATGGTGACTATTAACGATACCTACCCATTTTATTTTCTTACATGACTAGATTGTACCAGATAGTAGGTAGACTTTGATATTCCTTGCCACGTGACCTAATGCCTTAAAATCAGTAGCTTGCGAGCTTTGCTGCACAAAATTTCCAATGCCCAGTTTGCACCCCGCTCCTGGTTACGTCATTCCTCTGGGCATGATCATCACGAAGAGCTGGTTTGTAAAGGTCTCCCCATTGTTCTAATACTTAGGAGAATTTGTGTTATCTTAGTTGTAACTGGTCAAAGCTTGATTGCTAAATTCTCTGTCAATTACATAAACCTTTCTCATCTACTCTTTTAGTCTACAGGATAGCATAGGTGGTTTTGTTTGGGTTTAATTGAAAGAAAATTATATTCATTGAAGTCATTGAAATGAATCATTGAAATGGAATTATATCTATTGAAATCAGGACTGAAGACACTGTATCTTGCCAGGTGCCAGAGTCTCAAGCCTGTAATCCTAGCTGCTCAGGAGCCCGAGATCTTAGGATTGCAGTTCAAAGCCAGACTGGGCTGAAAAGTCTATGAGACTCTTACCTCCAATTAAACACCAGAAAACCAGAAGTGGCGATATGGCTCAAGTGGTAGAGAGCTAGCCTTGAGCTGAAGAGCTCAGGAACCGTGCCCAGGCCCAGAGTTCAAGCCCGATGATCCACAAAAAAAAAAAAAAAAAAATTAAGTATTACTACAGACCTAAATAGAGTACTGTGTCTTATGTAATGAGCTGGTGTAAGGCACAAGTTTCTGTCTTTACATTTCATTGGAAGACAGACACTCCAGGGGCTTAACTCAGATGCAACAGTGAGAACAGGAACAACCAGAGCGAACTGCCCGTTTGGGCTCCTGATCGAATTATGGCACAGAAGCCACATGTGCTGTAATTAATGTCGATACGGAGAATGTTTTCTCAGGTCACGAAATGTCTATATTTTAGGAGGACTAAGTTGCACTAACAAGATTCATATACGCCTGGTTGATAAACCCAAGTGCTGCCGTAGTGGCTTGCTTTGGTGATTTAAAGCTCACTGAGCCAATAAGAAGGGCCAACCAGACTTGTTTTTTGGATATATATATAGAAACAGAAATAGAAATGGCTCTGCTAGGATCTTCTTTTTGTACTTAGGGTAGATCAAATGCCATTGGGGTTTGTTTTAGGATGGCTGGATCAATATGTCCTTTTCTGTTATGATTCAACCCATGCCAATTGCCAAAATTTCCTGTTAAAGTTCCACTTGAGTTGATGTTTCTGTTGGTCAGATTTGTCATCAGTATCTAGAGCTTCAGAATTTCTTAGTTGAAATGTGTTTACCTGCAACAAATGTAGAGGTGATGTCCTCCTTTCATTTCTCTTCCTGGCTCCTGCTATGCAGCCTTCCTTCCTTGTAGTTGGTTTAGGCTGAGTTCAGTCGTTCTCAATGGCTCCTTTCTGCTCCTCCACACTTTAATGACAAATCTTTCACTGCATCTGCTTTGTGCAATGTTTAATTCGAGTCAGAGATTAGGTATACTAACCACGTGCCGTTCTTAGAAATAAATTAAAAATTCAATAAAACTAACAAGTGAAAAAGGGAAATAAAAGGCACATCCGCTTGGACACAATTTTACAATACTAGAAGATATAAGACGTCCGATGACTGCACCTACTTACAGTCAAATTATATGAACTCAGGAGTAGAGCCCTAAAGCTGTGGTGCACAGAGAACAAAAAAACCCAGCAACAAGAATGGACATTTAGGATAGGAAGTCATGAGGTAACTTGCTTGCAAATGATAGCACTGATGTGTACGTGATAGGAACGAAATAACCTTTGGAAATATTCTGTGTTTTTTTTTTTTTTTTTTTTTTTTTTTGGCCAGTCCTGGGCCTTGGACTCAGGGCCTGAGCACTGTCCCTGGCTTCTTCCCGCTCAAGGCTAGCACTCTGCCACTTGAGCCACAGCGCCGCTTCTGGCCGTTTTCTGTATATGTGGTGCTGGGGAATCGAACCTAGGGCCTCGCGTATCCGAGGCAGGCACTCTTGCCACTAGGCTATATCCCCAGCCCCAGCCTTTGGAAATATTCTGTACAAGAGAATTTACAGATTGTCGAGACAGAGAAAATGAAGTATGCTATTGTCACAGACAAACTGTGAGTCTTACATGAATGTCCAGAGAGACATTCACAATTCGTATAGGGTGAGAATGATTGCTAAATGTTGGAGCCTGTGCAGTGTATTGCACTATGTTCAGCGTTCTTGATTCTCACATGCTAAGTGCCAGTTGTACCTGGTCCCCTGAAACCCAATCTCTAAGCAGATCACCATAAACCCCAAGACCCGCTTACCCTTTACAGAATAGCTGTTCTGCTGCAATATCTCTTTGGCTGTGCTGAGATGATTCGTAGGTAGTAGCATTGGCACACATGAATAATATCTTTTTTTTAAAAACCAACTGAATGTTCTATTATAATGGAAACATGGAAGGGAAGAAATTTGTAATAAAGCTGAATGCTCATGGCCCACGCCTATATTCCTAGTTTCTCAGGCAGTGGGGGTGAGTGAGATTGGAGGATCATGGTTTGAAGCCAGCCCAGATCCACAAATTCAAAAGACTTATCTCCAGTTAACCAGCAAAAAGCCAGAAGTGGAGGTGTGGCTTAAGTGGTAGAGCACCAGCCTTGGGTGAAAAGCCAAATGACAGCATGAGGCCCTGGGTTCCAATACACACGCACACACGTAGAAACTTGTAATGAAAACTAGATGAAATTCATTATATAAATGCTCAGGCATGACCACGTTATACTCCATGAGACAGACATTTACTCTTGCTCGGAATGGGTGTTTGGTTTAAGAGTTAAAGGAAGGGGAACTTCCTGTAAAGACATTCAGGGAAACGAGAGGTTACAGATAGAGGTAACACTGGAATGAAGACCAGTATTAGAGTAAGTTGTAACACGGCATATGCCTTGTCTCTCTATGGTAAAGGCTTTTACCGTACCTGAAGCAAAGGTAACAATAGCACAGGACACATTACGGATTGTCTCAGAGAAAACAGATGAATTGTAATCTCTCAGACAAACGCGCTAGATCCTACGTAAACGTCCAGCAGGACATTAGACAGTCGTGCAGGTGCAGAACAATTCTTCCTCCCGTGGAACATCTGTTCTGCATCTGGCAGCATCTACTCGGTGCCCATGTGGTCCTCACTTACTACGAAACCAATAAGCCGTCATGTTCTGATGCCTACAGTGAGAACTGAAATCCAGATACTGGGTCTAAGTGATGCCATTTGTCCTCATCGCCATCTTGACATCTTAATTGATGATGGGAACTTGTCACCCAGTTCTGAAAACTCTGTAGCCATGATCTGGGTCATTCTTCAAACCACAGCTGTGTGGTGGGTTGCTTAGCTCCAGGAGAGTCTTGCTCTAGGGAATTCATTTCCTGGATTGCTCCTGATCTCTGCCCCGCCCCCCCCCCCCCCCCATTGTGTGGGTTTTGTGAATGCTTTTGCTAAGTTTAGTTCCTCATCCCTATCATGTAGTTTTTGCCTTTGAACAGAATTTGAGTTCCTTTGAGACATAAGTCCGCTCGCTTCGTAATAAAGAATCTCGATTCTACTTCTGAGTGTGTCTTCTCTGTATCTTGTGATTCAATTCCCATATGACGGAATCAGCTGACCTAGTTTGTGTCCAGCACTCTTAGTTTAGCTCAACTGCCCATTCGGTCAGATCCTTTCCAATCTCTCAAACCTCTGGTTCTAAAAATACTTCAGTGAGGGCTGGGGATATGGCCTAGTGGCAAGAGTGCTTGCCTCATATACATGAGGCCCTGGGTTCAGTTCCCTAGAACCACATATACAGAAAATGGCCAGAAGTGGCGCTGTGGCTCAAGTGGCAGAGTGCTAGCCTTGAGCAAGAAGAAGCCAGGGACATTGCGCAGGCCCTGAGTCCAAGCCCCAGGACTGGCCAAAAAAAAAAAAAAAAAAAACTTCAGTGAGCCAGGTGCCAATGGCTCATGCCTGCAATCCTAGCTACTCAGGAGTCAGATCTGAGGACTAGGGTTCGAAGCCAGTCTGGGCAGGAAAGTCTGAGATTCTTATTTCCAATTATGTCACAGAAAAAAACAAGTGGTGCTGTGACTCAAGTGGTAGAGCACTATCCTTGAGCAAAAGGAGCCCAGGGACAGCACTTAGGCCCAGAGTTAAGCCTCAGAACCAGCAAAACAAACCAAAAACAAACTCTTGGGCCTTCACTGGTCTATGTTTAGCATCTGTCCAGCATAACATGGTCTGCTTTTTGTAGTAGTCAATCAGTTACTTTTGCTTGTTTCAGTAGTTTTATGGCTTCTTTGCTTAATTTGAGAAATTACTTAATAAAAATAATTGATTTGGGTTTGCTGCCTTACTTTGTTTGTAGGTATCTCCAGAAAATAATCGATTGAAGACAGGGTTTACTCGAAAGGGGAAAATGTGATTTGCCTCTTCCAGTTTCTTCATTCCCAGCAGCGTGCCAGGGCAAGGCCAGGCTGGTGATACATAGGGGGCAAAAAGGCTTTCCTCTGTGTGTGTGTGGGGGGGGGGGTGTTGGGCCTTGAACTCAGGGCCTTGGGCACTGTCCCTGAGCTTTTGCTCAAGGCTCACACTTTACCACTTGAGCCACAGTCCCACTTCCAGCTTTTTTTTTTTTTCTTTTTTTTTGGCCAGTCCTGGGGCTTGAACTCAGGGCCTGAGCCCTGTTCCTGTCTTCTTTTTTTGCCCAAGGCTAGCACTCTGCCACTTGAGCCACAGCGCCACTTCTGGCTGTATTCTTTATACGTGGTGCTTGGGGAATTGAACCCAGAGCTTCACATGGTAGGCAAGCACTCTACCGCTAAGCCACCCTGCCAGCCCTTAATAATGCTCCTCACACTTAGTTTTCACAGCTTCTGTTGCCTAATGTCCCTCAAAAAAATCTAGCCCTTCCCTTTTCATCCCTCACCTGAAGGAATGAATCCAGGGCATGCTAGGACTGACCCCGTTTGTATTTTTTTCTTTTTGAGATAGACCAGAGAAAAATGAGGCCCTTGTAGTCAGCAGACAGGAATTGGGAGATAATCATCTGATCCAGGGCATGATTAAAAACACAAAAGTACAGAAGCACTACTTTTGCCATAAGCGGTGCTTTTTACCTCACCAACAGCAACATTCCGCTAAAAAAAAAAAAGAGCAACCTGTTTAGAACAGCTCTCACTCTGACCTTGCCTGCATGCCCAGCTGATTAGCATGCTCCAAGACTGAGAAGAAAATCATAGATACTGATTCTGGAAGAATGATTCCTTTGGACCCAAAACAGTATTTACTAAGAAAATATTTCTATCTAGGATAGACACCTGTCTTGAAGGAGTGTGTGAAGAACCTACCCTTTATCTGAAAAAAGTGCAGACATCAGTGACTCAAAAGTTTTGTTTAAAAACCTCAAGTACAACAGAGACCCAAGGTCAGCAGGCTAACCTTGAGGTCTCTCTGCCCAAATGACAAATACTGTAACATCAAGGATGAGAAAATGTTACCAGGTGTTAGACCAAAAGGTAACCTGTGCCCCTGGGGTAGATAGGAACCAAATCCTAATTCTACTTTCTTTTAGCCATAAATAGCTGTGATGTCAAAACAGCTGGGGGTGTCTCCTGTGAGCACCCCACTCTACCTGCTACACGGTGTCTCTCTTTATGCTTGTGCAAAAAGTTCTGCCAAATTTTCTTACCATTGTGACTTGTTCTGGGACAAAAGCCCTGAATGGAGGGTCCTTTTTTGGGGGGGGGGTAAGGGGGAAGGGGGGGAGGTGGTCATGGGGCTTGAACCCAGGGCCTGGGTGCTGTCTGAGCTCTTGCTCAAGGCTAGCACTCTACCACTTGAGCCCCAGTGCCACTTCCGTGTTTTGTTTTTGAGTTAATTGGAGATGAGTCTCATGGTGACTTTTCTAGCCAGGCTGGCTTTGGCGTGGGATCCTCAGATCTCAGCCTCCTGAGTAGCTAGGATTATAGGCATAAGCTATCAGGAGTCAGGCCTTCATTTTTTGTTGTTGTTGTTGTTTGTTTGTTTAAAGGAATCTTCGCCAACTCCCACTTACCACCGGTGACAGAGTCATACTAACATCCAGGCTGGTCTCAAACTTGAGGTCTTTCAGCCTCTGTGTCCTGAGTAGCTTCGTATCCACTAGCCTTCTATGAAAGGCAACTGCATACGAGCCGTTTACTTTAGATTGTCCACGGCAAGCACAATAAAATCTAGACTTACAGCAGCTCCTCAAGCCTGTTTTTTCCTCACTACTGTCTTGTCTTGCTTTCTACAAAGTCATTCCTCTCATTACTACTATTCTTAAAATTGCTGTTAATGGGCTGGGGATATGGCCTAGTGGCAAGAGTGCCTGCCTCCTATACATGAGGCCCTGGGTTCGATTCCCCAGAACCACATATATAGAAAATGGCCAGAAGTGGCGCTGTGACTCAAGTGGCAGAGTGCTAGCCTTGAGCAAAAAGAAGCCAGGGACAGTGCTCAGGCCCTGAGTCCAAGGCCCAGGACTGGCAAAAAAAAATAAATAAATAAATAAAAATTGCTGTTAATGGGTTAGGGATATAGGTTAGTAAACAGTGCTTGACCAGCATGCACAAGACCCCAAAACATTCTCTCTCTCTCTGTCTGTCTCTCTCATTCTCTCTCTCTCTCTGTCTCTCTCATTCTCTCTCTCTCATACACGCACACCACCCCACAGACATCTCTGAACCACAGGGTCATAGCTAAAAGGGACAATGCCTAGGCCCCAGGGCAGACAGATGGACAGACACACACACACACACAAACACACACCACACCACAGATATCTCTAAACCACAGGCTCATAGCTACAGTTCAGGGACAATGCTTAGGCCCCAGGACACGCGCACACACACGCACACACACGCACACACACACAGTGTGGCCAGATCACATTTCCAGCGTCATCAGTGCCCACCCGTGACGTCAGACCCGACCCCCCACCCTCCGGCCGCCCCCGGAGCGCCCCGGGCCCCTCCTCAGCTCCCTGGCCAGGCCGCCGCGGAGGCCCTTCGCGGGCCGGCTGGGGGCGGCGGCGGCGGCGGGGCGGATCCTCGCGGCCCGAGCCATGGCGGCGGAGCCCACGCTGTGCGCGTTCCTCAGCAAGGTGCTGTGCGCGCACGGCGGCCGCATGCTCCTGCGGGACCTGCGCCGCCACGTGGAGCTGTCGGAGGCCCAGCTGCGGGCGGTGCTGCTGCGGGCCGGGCCCGAGCGCTTCCTGCTGCAGGCGGTGGCGGCGGCGGCGGCGGCCTCGGAGGGCGGCGGCTGGGACGCGGAGGCCGAGGTGGCGGCGGCGGGCGGCGGGGCGGGCGGCGCGGCGGGCGCGGAGGCCGCGGCCGAGGCCTGCAGGGTGGTGGCCGTCACCGCCGCGCGCCTCTGCGCCCGCTACCAGCGCGGCGAGTGCCCGGCCTGCGACCAGCTGCACCTCTGCCGCCGCCACATGCTGGGCCGCTGCCCGCACCGCGACTGCTGGTGAGGGGCGCGGGAAGGGGGGGGTGGGGACCCCGGACCCCCGGAGGCCGCCCCACTGCTGGGTGCGTGCGTGTGTGCGTGTGTGTGCGTGTGTGTGTGTGCGTGTGTGTACACTCGCACTGCAGCTTGCAGGGCCTTGCACTGCATCTTACTTTCCAGAGTTTATGAGGGTGATTATTAAGGTGATGTACAGGGGGGTTACAGCCCCCAAGTCAGGCCATGAGTACAGTTTCTCCCCGAGCAATGTCACCCCTTCAGTTGTATAGTTCCTTTCCCACACACGGTGCCCCCCCACCCCCGCCCTCCCAATGATGGGTAAAGGCCCAGACCAGACACAAAAGAAAAATAAGGTGGAGGGGCTGGGAATATGGCCTAGTGGGAAAGTGCTCCCCTCCTATACATGAGGCCCTGGGTTCGATTCCTCAGCACCACATATACAGAAAAAGCCAGAAGTGGCGCTGTGGCTCAAGTGGCAGAGTGCTAGCCTTGAGCAAAAAGAAGCCAGGGACAGTGCTCAGGCCCCGAGTCCAAGCCCCAGGACTGGCAACAAAAACAAATGAACAAGAAAAATAAGGTGGAAACAGCAACAAAGGGAAAAAAAACACCTTTTGTTTCCATTTCCTGGAGCCCTTTTCTTTTTGATAGGCCTCTCTTTT
The DNA here is from genome assembly GCF_023159225.1 of Perognathus longimembris pacificus. Classification (NCBI taxonomy): domain Eukaryota; kingdom Metazoa; phylum Chordata; class Mammalia; order Rodentia; family Heteromyidae; genus Perognathus; species Perognathus longimembris. The sequence continues at coordinate 142,844,390 of NC_063162.1, forward strand.
ATTTGTTTGTTCACTTCTTGCACTTGAAGTCCTCTTCGGGGACATCCTTGGCCCAAGACTCTGCCACCGTCCAAAAAAAGGTTACGCGCAGCGTACTAACATTTTCATTTAAATTCTTAGCATCATTTCTTGTAGTGAGGTCTTACAAAAAAATGCTTCCCAGGGTTAAAATGGGTTGTAGCCATTCTCAGGGACCTTAATGACTTCGAGTGTCCTTTAGGCTCTTAGCATAGCACTATTGTTGCACTATTATCCGCAGCTTTATCTAAATCTCTGCATAAACACATTTTGGTAAGCTGCTCCCTGGCTGGCTGGCTGGCCTTGTGCTTTTGCTTAGCTTTATTTCCCTCAAGGCTGTGCTCTACCACTGGAATCACACCCCTAACTCCTGGCCTTTTGCTGGTTGATTGAAGATAAAGGATGTTTCTGCCCTGCTGTCTTCAGACCAAAATCATCAGATCTCATCGTCCCCAGTAACTAGGATTTCAGGCGAGGGCCACCATATCCGACCACCTCAGTATTTAAATTTTTATTTTCTCAGTACTTGAGAAATTGACTTCGCCTGTCAGCTGGAAGGAAGCTCCCTGGAAAGGGACTTGCGTCCACCTCCTCTTCCTAACCTGGGCTTCTGACCCAAGGCTGTTGTACTTTCCTAGGTCCATCTGTACCCTTTCCCATGACATCCACACCCCGGTCAATATTCAAGTCCTGAAAAACCATGGGCTCTTTGGCCTCAATGAAGCCCAGCTTCGCATCCTGCTTCTGCAGAACGACCCGTGCCTTTTACCAGAGGTGAGTCACTGCAAACCCATTGCTACATTCTATTTATTTATTTATTTATTTATTTTTGGCCAGTCCTGGGCCTTGGACTCAGGGCCTGAGCACTGTCCCTGGCTTCTTCCCGCTCAAGGCTAGCACTCTGCCACTTGAGCCACAGCGCCGCTTCTGGCCGTTTTCTGTATATGTGGTGCTGGGGAATCGAACCTAGGGCCTCCTGTGTCCGAGGCAGGCACTCTTGCCACTAGGCTATATCCCCAGCCCCCATTGCTACATTCTTACAGGAGTTTACTCATTGGCTTTTTGGCTTTAGATCTGAATTCTAGTGGCTTGGGAGCTATATGAGTTAGGCTCAATTTCGTGTGTGTGTGTGTGTGTGTGTTACTTGGGTGTGCCTAGCAGGATAGGACCCCAACCTTGTTAGGAAGGTGTTCTGTGACGTAACCCACGCCCCTAGCTCTTTTTGCCCTAGTTATTTTTAAATTTATTTTATTTTTAAATTTTTTTCCAGAGCCCAGAATTGAACTCAGGACCTTGTATTTGCCAGGCAAGTGTTCTTCCACTGAGCTAAATCACCAAACCCTATTTATTTATTTAGTTGTTTGTGGGGCTTGAACTCGGGTCCTGTGCACTGTCCCTGAGCCCTTCAGCTCACAGCTAGTGCTCTACCACTTGAGCCCCAGCGCCACTTCTGATTTTCTGGTGGTTAATTGGAGATAAGAGTCTCACAGACTTCTTTTCCTGCCCAGGCTGGCTTTGAACCTCAATCCTCAGATTCTCGCCTTCTTCGTAGCTAGGATTACAGGAATGAGCCACCAGCGACGGCTGCTCTACTTATTTTTGACTGTGGTCTCCCATTTATACCCACATGGACGCGGTCTTTCTCTTCCTACGTAGGAGGGATGATAGGCACTTGATGCCACCCATATTTATTGAGCTGGGGGCTCACGAACTTTTTGCCCAGGCTAGTCTCAAACCTCAACCCTCCCAAAACTCTGCCTCTCTAGCAGCTGGGATTACAGAACTAAACCATTCCATTATGCCTGCTTAATTTTTGAGTCTCAAGTTATACCCAGTATAATTGCTACTATAGCAAACTAGCATGTTTGTCTCTGCTTAGCTGTATAAAGAATTTTTAAAAAGGAAGTAGGACTCCACGTGACTATTATGGGACTATCACAAGTAGAATTTTCCAACCTGGTGGTACATGCTTGTAATCCTAGCACTTCGTAGAGTGAGGCAGGAGAATTGTGAGTTTATGGCGAGCCTCTGCTATGCAGTGAGACCCACCAATGAAATAAAAACAAAACAACCAAGCCAGACCCCACCGCCAAAAGCAGGATTTTCTAATTTAGCATCGTGATTCTATTATAAGCATTTGCAGGTGCTGTACACATCGTGAATACTGCCATTCATGATGGTGGTCCTGTTTTAACTCCAACGATGTTGGAGTCCAAAGGCAGGAGAGTCATCCATCGTGAGCTGGGAGTTTGGTGCAGGGGGCAGTGGCCACCATTGCAGCAGAATCCGTACCCAGAAGCGGCTCTTAGGAGCCACAGGTTTCTCCTTGGCCGTTTCCTGGCGTGAGCTATCAACAATCAGTTGAGACAAGGTCCTGATCCAGCCTCGCCTTAATCTTGGAATCTCTCTGACTCAGCCTTTTTTTTTTTTTTTTTTTTTTTTTTTTTTTTTTTTTTTGGCCAGTCCTGGGCCTTGGACTCAGGGCCTGAGCACTGTCCCTGGGCTTCCTTTTTGCTCAAGGCTAGTACTCTGCCACTTGAGCCACAGCGCCACTTCTGGCCGTTTTCTGTATATGTGGTGCTGGGGAATCGAACCCAGGGCCTCATGTATTCGAGGCAAGCTCTCTCGCCACTAGGCCATATCCCCAGCCCTGACTCAGCCTTTATAGTGGCTGAAATTACAGGCCTGGGCCACCACACCTGTCAACCTGTCAATGCTTATCTTTTTATTTTTTGGCTCTTTTTGTTTTGGGGGGGGGGGTGATAAGGACCTGCATGAGCTACTGTAAGCAGTAACCTAGGATACAATATGTATTATCAACTCTATCACACTGTACCTGAGGCTTCCAGAACCATCCATTCTATCTGAAACTTTGTACCATCCAACCTACTTCTCTCTATGCTCCCTAGGTGTGTTTGTTTGTTTGTTTTTGGCTAGCCCTGGGGCTTGAACTGGCCTGGGCACTTTCCCAGAGTTTCTTTTGCTTAAGGCCAACACTCTACCACTTGAGCCACAGTGCCACTTCCAGCTTTTTCTGTGTATGTGGTACTAAGGAATCGAAACCAGGGCGTCATGCATGCTAAGCAAGCACTCTACAACTAAGCCACATTCGCACCCCCTCCCCCTTTTTTTTAGCCAGTCGTGGGGCTTGAACACTGGGCCCTACACTGTCCTTGAGCTCCTTTTTGCCCAAGGAACTCTACCACTTGAGCCACAGCATCACTTCTGGCTTTTTCTGTGTTTAATTGGAGGTGAGAGACTCGTACACTTTCCTGCCCATGCTGACTTCAAACCCCGATCCTCAGATCTCAGCCTCCTGAATAGCTAGGATTATAGTCATGAGCCAGGCATCTGACTCCTCTGAGTTTTAAGAGTGTTCTGATTTTTGGACTGGGGTCTATTCTTGATCTTCAGGTTGGCGCTATGTCCCACTGTTTAACTATATTTTGATAGCTAATAGAGGTCGTTTTGCCTGTTATTCTTCTTTTTGTTTGTTTAATCAGTTCTTGTTTCCTTTTGCAGATTAGATTTAGAACTAGTTAAATTTGTAAAACTACATTGTAGAAACTTGGAAGGTTAAGTTGCATTAAAATTATGTGTTTGTTTTAAAAAATTCATGCCAGGGGCTGGGAATATGGCCTAGTGGCAAGAGTGCTTGCCTCACATACATGAAGTCCTGGGTTTGATTCCCCAGCACCACCTATACAGAAAACGGCCAGAAGTGGCGCTGTTGCTCAAGTGGCAGAGTGCTAGCCTTGAGCAAAGAAAAGCCAGGGACAGGGCTCAGGCCCTGAGTTCAAGCCCCAGGACTGGCCAAACAAACAAAACAAAAAAAATAACTTTTTTTTTTTTTGCCAGTCCTGGGGCTTGAAGTCATGGCCTGAGCCCTGTGCCTGGCTTCCTTTTGCTCAAGGCTAGCACTCTGCCACTTGAGCCACAGCGCCACTTCTGGCCGTTTTCTGTATATGTGGTGCTGGGGAATCGAAGCCAGGGCCTCATGTATAGGAGGCAAGCTCTCTTGCCACTAGGCCATATCCCCAGCCCCGGATGTTTTGTTTTTAAGTAGGTTACATGTTCTTTACAATTGTGCATATTTCAGAATAAGCAGTTACATTCCTGTCTTGTCATTTAACACGTTCCTCTTTCTGAATATTCTAAAGGTTTGTTATGTTTATTTCAAGCCCTGGTACTGGGGCTTGAACTCATGGCCATGGGCTCTCTCTTTGCTTTTTTTCTCAAGGCTAGTGAAAACACTTGAGTCAAAATTAGCACTTGAGGAATATTGCCACTTCTGCCTTTTTCCTAGTTAATTGGAGATAGGAGTCTCTTGCATTTATCTGTTCAGGGTGGCTTTGAGACTCTATCTATCCTCAGATCTCAGCCTCCTAAGTAATTAGCATTACAGGTGTGAGCTTGTAATCTTAATTAATATTACAATTAGTGTTAAATGTAAGAGTTGAAAGAAGATACTATGTAATTCCCAGCTTAGAGAAATTGTGGTTTAGGGCTTGAAAGCCAGATGCTGAGGGCTCACGCCTGTAATTGTAGCTCTTCAGGAGGCTGAGATCTGAGGACTGTGGCTCAAAGCCAGTGTGCTCAAAAAAGTTTGTGAGACTTTCATCTCTGCTTAACCACCAAAAATCCGGAAGTGAAGCTGTGGCTCAAATGCTAGCCTTGAGTCAAAAAGCTGTGGGAGGCCTGGGAATATGGCCTAGAGGTAGAGTGCTTGCCTCCTATACATGGAGGGTTCGATTCTTCAGCACCCCATATATAGAAAAAGCTAGAAGTGGCGCTGTGACTCAGAGGTAGAGTGCTAGCCTTGAGCAAAAAGAAGCCAGAGACAGTGCTCAGGCCCTGAGTTCAAGCCTTAGGACTGGCATAAACAAGCAAACAAACAAACAAAAAGCAAGAACAAGCTCTGGGACAGCATCCAGGGCCCCGAGGTCAAGCCCCAGAACCACAAGCAAAAATAAATAAGTACATAAATAAAGTGGACACTGAAGTAGAGATGTGGCTCAAAGTGGCAATGAGCCAACCATGAGCAAGGAAGGTGAGTGAGAGCACGAGGTACCGAGTTCAAGTCCCGGTACCCACATGAAAAAAGTAAAAACAAAAGAAGACACAGTGAGCTCTCATGTTTGATATGTTCCCTCACTTCCGCTCCAGGTCTGTTTGTTGTACAACAAAGGTGGCTGCCCCCCCTTCGGGTACTGCAATCTCAAGGAGAAATGCACCAAGTTCCATGTGTGCAAGAACTTTGTGCATGGAGAGTGCCTAGTCCAGACATGCAGATGGTCCCATCAGCTCATCCACGCTGCCTCCCTCAGGTGGCTGGAGGACCAAGAACTAAGCATCTCAAGTGTGGTGAATTTTCAGATCATCTCTGCCTACAAGCATGCGAAGTTGCACCAGACGCTTGAGAAGAAAGGTAGGCATCTCCAAGGGGGCCGAGAACCAAGCATCGGGAGCGCGGTACTTCATTCTTCACCGCAGAAAGGAGGGAAACTCACTTGAGAGCCAGGCGCTGGTGGTGGCATATGCCTGTAATCCTCACTATTCGAGGCTGAGATCTGAGACACGTGGGGCTAGGCCAGGCAGACAAATCTGAGAGACAATTGCCACTTTATCAGCAAAAAGCTGGAAGTCCGGGTATGGCTCAAGTAGGAGAGCTCCAGCCATGAGTGGGAAAGCCAAGCAAGAGTATGAGACCCTGAGTTCAAGCCCTAGTGCACACACACACACCTACACACGCACACACACACACACTTGAAAGTAACTCTTGGATGAAATACTTTCTACTTTCATTGCACCTTTATCCTTGGAAAACATAGGACAGTAAACCTTTGGTTGGTTGTTATTTGTTTTGTTTTTGTTTTTTTGCCAGTCCTGGGACTTGAACTCAGGGCCTGGGCACTGTCCCTGGCTTCTTTTTGCTCAAGGCTAGCACTCTGCCAACTTGAGCCACAGCGCCACTTCTGGCTTTTTCTATATGTGTGGTGCTGAGGAATGGAACCCAGGGCTTCATGTATAGGAGGCAAGCACTCTACCACTAGACCAAATTCCCAGCCCCGATCCTCTCATTTGAAATGAAGCATATAGCTAGAAACGTTTGGAGCCGTCTGAACAGCTGGCCTGGGAGCAGAGGAGGGAGATGCTCCAATAATTACGTTGGAAACTCACGGCCCTCCACTGGCAGAAAATGAATAGATCCACAAGAGATCAAGGAGGGATGAAGGCTCTTTGCTTCTGCGGGGAAGGGTGCGGAGCCACTCTCTCCAGAGTTTGGCAGGCACACTGGGCAGGGCCGACTGCTTGGCTTTTGTCCCAATCCAAGCTGTCCCTCCTCCTCGTCTAGGACTCGGGCTCCTTTTTTCAATTGGTTACCAGGTGTGATGGGATAATAGAAGAAAGTGAGAAAGTACTCCAACCTCTCGAAAAAGTTCCCACTCATGGGCTGGGAATATGACCTAGTGGTAAAGTGCTCATGTCTCGTATACATGAAGCCCTGGGTTTGATTCCCCAGCACCATATATATAGAAAAAGCCGGAAGTGGCGCTGTGGCTCAAGTGGCAGAGTGCTAGCCTTGAGCAGAAAGAAGCCAGGGACAGTGCTCAGGCCCTGAGTCCAAGGCCCAGGACTGGCCAAAAAAAAAAGAAAGAAGCCAGGGACAGTGCTCAGGCCCTGAGTTCAAGCCCCAGGTCTGGCAAAAAGCAAAACAAAAGTTCCTACTCAAGGTGGAGTGGAGGGGCTCTATTGTTTAACATGGCTGGCTGGTCACAAACCACACAACACAGCTGATGGTTAGCATTTGAAGACAAGAAACAAATGAATTCTAAGAAATACCAGTACTGAACAGTGACTGGTCACAAGATGGGAGATATTTGGTTTGACAGAAAAGATCGCCTTTTCCTCTCATAACTAGGAAGTTAAAGAACGTATAAGATCACTTTATTACATTTAATGAAAGGTTTTGTTTTTGTTTTTGTTTTTTGGTTGTGGGTCTTGAACTCAGGATCTGGCCGCTGTCTCTGAGCTTTTTCACTCAAGGCTAGCACTCTACCACTTTGAGCCACAGCACCACTTCTGCTTTTCTGGCAGTTAATTAGAGGGAAGAGTCTCACAGACATTTTCCTGCCAGGGCTGGCTTTGAACAGTCATCCTCAGATCTCAGCCTCCTGAGTAGCTAGGATTACAGGCATGAGCCACTGACATCAGTTCTTTTATTCGTGTGTGTGTGTGTGTGTGTGTGTGTGTGTGTGTGTGTGTGTGTTGGCAATGGAACTTGAATTCAAGGCCTTGCAATATTGCTTGGCTTTTTTGTTTGTTGAGCCACACTTCCACTTCTGGCTTTTTGCTGGTTAATTGGAAACGCGTGGGTTTTGCTTCAAACTTTGATCTTCAAATCTCCTGGATTACAGGCATGAGCCACCATTAGCTGGCTCTTGTTACACTTTTAATATATTAGTTATATATTTGAATGCAGATCAAACTAACTCTCCAAGCTCCTGTATCAGGAATCTTGTCAGAGGCCTGGGACGCCGGGCAGGTACTGCAGTATAAAGTGGAATTTTGACAGTAAAGGTGTCATTGGCAAGCTCGTCTCTTCATTTTTCCTTTTAGATAACTCAGCTTCTACGGAGCACTCACAGGACCTTGAGGAACAAGGAGCACACAAGGCTGGGGCAGCAGAAGCCAGGCCTCTTGTCCCTGTCCCTGCTCTGTCAGCTGGCCAGCCCTGCCCAGGTCAACCTGAAAGGGCATCGGAGAAGTGAGAAGTTTGACCATCTTGGAAGATTCGAAAGCACGGCTTTGCTAATAAGCTTTTGTTTGTAACAGTTGGTTCTTTACTTATGAACAGTGTTCATACTAATACCTACCTCACAGCTTGTGGCAACTAAAGATGGAAAAGGAGAAAATGTCAGCTTGGGAGGCAAAAGTTGGAGATGGGGTTGAACATAGAATAAGCAAGAGAGGGTAAACTCTTGAGTCCAGGGGCTGGGGATGTGGCTTAGCGGTAGCATGCTTCCCTCGCATGTATGAAGCTCTGGGTTCAATTCCTCAGCACCACATACACAGATAAAACTGGAAGAGGCGCTGTGGCTCAAGTGGCAGAGTGCTAGCCTTGAGCAAAAAGAAGCCAGGGACAGTGCTCAGGCCCTGAGTTCAAGCGCCAGGACTGACAAAACAAAACAAATGAACAAACAAACTCTGCATCTAGAAGGGGGTGAGTCTAGTGCAGATCCTACCATGCAGTTTCAGTTTTATATTATTTTAATTTAATTTTATTGTCAAGGTGATGTACAGAGGGGTTACAGTGACTCAGCCTCCTGAGTAGCTAGGATTACAGGCATGAGCCCCCGCACCTGGCCTAGTGAAAGCTTTTTTAAAAAAGAAAAATATTAACTGCCTCCAAAAACATAATATTTGAGAAATGGGGACAATGTAGTAAGTTTTCATCAAACTAGATTTATTTAATTTAGAGAAATTTTCCTCATGAACTCTATTGGAAGAAATGTCCTTTTCAAAGTGAGAAATTGCTGTAATTTTTCTTACGACAGTGAGTTATGAGCTATACAGTAATTTTTTTTTAACTTTAGTTGTCAACAACAGTTCTCTAAAATTATGTTTTCTGTATTATGTTTGGGGCATTTTCTTCTCATTCTGCGTTTTCCAGGTTTTGTCTTTTTTCTTTTTTTTCTTTTATTTTAAATTTTTTTTGGCCAGTCCTGGGTCTTGAACTCAGGGCCTGAGCACTGTCCCTGGCTTCTTTTGTGCTCAAGGCTACTAGCACTCTACCTCTTGAACCACAGCGCCACTTCTGGCCATTCTCTATATATGTGGTGCTGAGGAATTGAACCCAGGGCTTCATGTATATGAGGCAAGCACTCTTGCCACTTGGCCATATTCCCAGCCTTTTCTTTTTTGAAATAGTACTGGGGAATCAAACCCAGGGCTCTATGCATGCTGGACACAGTGCTTTACCACAAGCCCTGCCCCAGCCTTGGTGCTAGCTTCTTTAAAGAGAATATATCTTTACATATTATTATTATTATTATTATTATTATTATTATTATTTACTCTATCATTTTATTCTATATATTTTTGTTGCAACCCTTATGTAACATATATGAAAGTATACCCTTAACATTAAAAGGCTCAGTAGACTTTTACATTATGTGTTCTTATACATCTTAGAGTTGTGTTCTCCTATATATTATATATGAAGTTATTGGCTCACTATAATCTTTGTTGGAATGTATTCAATTCTTTAATATTCCACTTTAAGGAGCGTTTTGTTGGTATTTATTCTGTAAAATGGCCTTATCTAGTTGTGCCTAGGATAGAGGTGGATGTTTACTCAGTGATAGACCGGTGACGCCTACAGTCCAGGGGTTGAGGCAAAGAAACTTTTTTGGTGTGTTTGTCTGTGTGTGTGTTGGGAATTGAACTCAGGGTGTAGGTGCTGATATAATTCAGTGGTTTTCAAGTTAGCTGTTTTTAGAATTTTTTTTACTTTTGCAGGAAATGCTAAATAGCCCCCACTTTGATTATGGTTAAAAAAAATTTTTTTTGCCAGTCCTGGGGCTTGAACTCAGGTCCTGAGCACTGTCCCTGGCTTCTTTTTGCTCAAGGCTAGCACTCTACCACTTGAGCCCCAGTGCCACTTCTGGCTTTTTCTATATATGTGGTGCTGAGGAATTGAACCCAAGGCTTCATGTATGTGAGGCAAGCACTTTACCACTAGGCTAATTCCCAGCCCCTCACTTTAATTTTTAATGTAATTAATTGGGTTGTGTGGATTTCATTGATCTCCTTATTTCCTTTCTCTTCTCCTGCCTTGCCTCCAGCTGTCCTGTTGCTCTTTGGAAAGTAAACCTAATCACATTGCTTTTCTTTCTGGCGACGCCTGCATGTGATAGGGCAAGAGGCATGGCTTAAATCCTACAGGCCCGAGGAGGATGAGTTGGAACAGTGAAGTAGACCAGCAATGGCCATTTTCTACATATGTGGTGATAGGGAATCGAACCCAGGGCTTCATGTACACGAGGCGAGCACTCTTGCCACTAGGCCATATTCCCAGCCCCTGTCCAGTTGTTCTGAAGAAGCTGGAAGTCGAGACTTTTGTCAGAAACGTTCTGATGATTAAGTATTGACTTTTAATTGAGTTGTTAAAATGTAGACCAATTCTGTTTGTATTAACCCCCCTGCAATTTGAGGAATGTGCTGTTTTGTCTTGTGACTCTGTGTTTCCATGTGATGTTACCTCTTTTATAAGTGCCATTACAACATATCTCTGGCTGCCTCGGAACCCTGGCAAAATTACAGTCTTGAAAATAATAATTAACCTTTCCTGACCCCTAGAGATGGTTCTTAGAGAATTCCTCGGGCACCAGCGTAGGACTTACCGTGTTGTGTTACATTCCAATACTTTGCCTCTGAGTGAGAACATGTATTATACATGGTAATTCTAATACTCGGAGATTAAGACTTTGAAAAAATAAAAAATATAGGAGCTGGGGATATGGCCTAGTGGCAAGAGTGCTTGCCTCGTATACATGAGGCCCTGGGTTCAATTCCCCAGCACCACATAAACAGAAAAAGCCAGAAGTGGCGCTGTGGCTCAAGTGGCAGAGTGCTAGCCTTGAGCAAAAAGAAGCCAGGGACAGTGCTCAGGCCCTGAGTCCAAGCCCCAGGACTGGCCAAAAAAATAAAAAATATATACTGAATTAAACTCTGTATTTGAATCTGTTTGAATCAGTAAGATATTGGTCTCCCATTCCTACTTAATTTTTAATACTCAATTTTTCTACGGATGTGTTATATAAATATTTTTAAAGTGCTTTAGTGGAATTGTTTAGATCTGAAATGAACTCTTTAAGCTTTGTAGATACTAGTTATTTTCTATTAAGGCTGAAGTCTCTTTTTTTTTTTTTTTTGCCAGTCTTGGGGTTTGAACTCAGAGCCTGAATACTGTCCCTGGTTTCCTTTGGCTTCCTTAACACTACCACTTGAGCCACAGCTCCACTTCTGGCTCTTTCTGTTTCTGTGGTACTGAGGGCTTCGTGCATGTTAAGCAAGCACTTTACAGCTAAGCTATATTCCCAGCCCCTAATGTGGCTTTTTTATTGTACTTATTTTCATAATACTGTTTTCTTATTTTTGTCTAGGTTTTATAAATGTGTTATGTTCATGCTTTTTTTGGGTGTTTTACGTCTATCTTTAAAATGTTAATTTTTAAATACCTTTGGCAATTAGTCTTTGTTCTCATAGTTTTATGTAGCCACGTTCTTTTTCTTTTTTTGCCAGTCCTGGGGCTTGAACTCAGGGCCTGAGCATTGTCCCTGGCTTCTTTTTGCTCAAGGCTAGCACTCTGCCAACTTGAGCCACAGTGCCACTTCTGGCCTTTCCTATATATGTGGTGCTGAGGAATTGAACCCAGAGCTTTATGTATATGAGGCAAGCACTCTTGCTACTAGGCCATATTCCCAGCCCCACCAGTTCATTTTTCTAAATATGATATCATAGGTGGAAAATGGTTTTCTCTCATGTATTTCTGTTACTTTGCTTTAAATATGAACAATATGATGAAAAGATTATTTTTCATTTCTTCATTTAACATGAAGTCAGTTGGTTTTAAATACAAGAGAAATAATACCTATTCTTGTTTATTGGAAGCTAAAAGTTTGGTCAAATTAATTGGCATCTTTATGTAATAGTATTTTTATCATTTAAATCACCAAGATGATTGATTATATTACAGGTATTCATGATAGTAAAACATCCTCAGATTCCTGAAATAAAATCTATCTGATTATATACTTTTGATGTTTTTTCCTATGTATTTATAAATAAAGTTTATTTGTATTTTATAGTGTCTGCAGTAATTTCTTTTGATTTTCATTGATAGATGGCCAAAGTATAAATGTTGTTCTAAATGGCATTTGAAGTTTTGTACATTGATTCATAATACCATTTTTATTTTAGGAATAATAGATTATTGTGTTTTAAAGCTTCCCTGTCATTACTGAGGAATATTTTTCCAAAGGCTTTTTTTTGTAATTTATTTATTAATTAAACACAATTTTTTTTTTTTTTTTTTTTTTTTTTTGCCAGTCCTGGGCCTTGGATTCAGGGCCTGAGCACTGTCCCTGGCTTCTTCCCGCTCAAGGCTAGCACTCTGCCACTTGAGCCACAGCGCCGCTTCTGGCCATTTTCTGTGTATGTGGTGCTGGGGAATCGAACCTAGGGCCTCGTGTATCCGAGGAAGGCACTCTTGCCACTAGGCTATATCCCCAGCCCAAACACAAATTTTTTGACAAAGTGTTGTGCAAAAAGGGTACATTTACATAGTAGGGCAGTGTGTACATTTCTTGTGATATCTTACACCCTGTTTTTCTTTCCCTTCTCTAGGTCAAGTAGACATATATACAATATACAATGTATCAAGAACATATACAGTAGCCACATGGCCTACGCCCAAGAAAATTCGCCTAGGGCTTTAAATGTAATGCCGATATTAGACATTATGTCGACAATAGTCTTATATGAATGTACATACATAGCTTTTGAGCTATTGTATTCCCCTGAGAGGTCAATTTTTGACCTTTATATGTTGAGTAGTTGTTTGGTTTTAGTTACATAATGTTGGGGCGCTGCCCCAATCCTCTGGGAAATACCGTTTGACAAGTAGTATTTGGTTTCACAGACCTGGTCTCTACTGTCTCTCCATCACCCCTTCTTAACAGTCGTATATCAAGGAGATCATGCCCCTTTGTTTTTTGTGTTTGGCTTGTCTCGCACCCCCTCCAGCATTTGTTGTTGCCTGAGTTCAGAGTATAGGCCATTCTAACTGGGGTGAGGTGGTATCTCAGGGTTGTTTTTATTTGCATTTCCTTTACTACCAGGGATGTTGAACATTTCCTCATATGATTCTTTGCCATTTTTATTTCTTCTCTTGTGAAGTCTCTCTTTAGCTTCTTTGGGTTTTGGTTTATTGGGCTTGGAGGGGCTTAGTTTTTGAGTTCTCTGTAGATGATAGATATCAGGCCTTGTCTGTTGCTGTGCTGGTAAAGATCCTTTCCCATATCGTTGGCTGTCTTTCTATTTTGGTGGCTATGTCCTTAGCTGTACAGAAACTTTTTAATTTGTAGTAGTCCCATTTGTCGAGTCTCTCCCCTATTTGTTGTGCCCCTGGGTCTCTATTCAGGAAGTTCCTTCCTGTGCCTATAAGTTCTAGCATCTTTCCTACTCTGTCCTTCAGTAGTTTCAAGGATTCAGGTCTGATATTGAGGTCCTTGATCCATTTTGAGTTGATCTTGGTGCATGGTGATAGGCTTGGGTCTACTTTGAGTTTTCTGCATATGGCTGCCCAGTTCTCCCAGCACCAGTAGTTGAAGAGGCTATGTTTATTCCATTGTATGTCTTTAGCTCCTTTGTCAAATATCAGCTGACTGTAAGAGTGCGGTTTTATTTCTGGATCTTCAATTCTAATCCATTGGTATTCAGGTCTGTTTTTATACCAATACCAGGCTGTTTTTGTTATGATGGCCCTGTAGTAGAGCTTTAAGTCTGGTATTGTGATACCACCTGTAGTGCTTTTTTTGCCTAGAATTGCTTTGGCTATTCTAGGTCTTTTGCTGTTCCATATGAATTTATGGATTGCTTTCTCTATTTCAGTGAAGAATGTAACTGGGATTTTGATGGGGATTGCATTGAATTTGTATAACAATTTGGGCAATATGGCCATTTTCACTATATTGATTCTGCCTACCCATGAGCATGGGAGGTCTTTCCATTTCCTTGTGTCTTCTTTGATTTCCCTTATTAGATTTTTATAATTCTCATTAAATAGGTCAGTCACATCCTTGGTTAGGTTGATACCTAGGTACTTTATTCTTTTTTTGGCTACTGTAAATGGAATTGTTTCCATAATTTCCTTTTCTGCTTGTACATTGCTGGTGTACAGAGAAGCTGCTGACTTTTGTGGATTGATTTTGTATCCTGCTACTTTGCCAAAATGGTTTATTAGGTGTAGGAGTTTGGGGACTTGAGTTTTTTGGGTCCTGCAGATATAGGATCATGTCATCTCTAAATAGGGATAGCTTTATTTCTTCCTCACCGATGTGGATCCCTTTGATGTCCTCCTCTTGTCTTATTGCTATGGCTAGGGATTCCAGCACTATGTTGAAAAGAAGTGGGGAGAGTGGGCATCCTTGTCTTGTTCCTGAGTTTAAGGGGAATGATTTAAGCTTCTCTCCATTTAATATGTTAGCAGTTGGTCTGTTGTATATGGCTTTTATTGTTTTGAGGAATGTTCCATCTATTCCTGTTCTCTCCAGAGCTTTTAATAAGTATGGATGTTGTATTTTGTCAAAGGCTTTTTGGGCATCAACTGAGATAACAATGTGATTCTTGATTTTAGTTCTGTTTATGTGGTGAATTACGTTGATTGATTTACGGATGTTGAACCATCCTTGTCACTGTAGGATGAAGCCTACTTGGTCATGATGTATAATTTTCTTGATCAGTTTCTGGATCCTGTTAGCTAATATTTTATTGAGGAGCTTTGTGTCTGTGTTCATTAATGATATTGTTCTGTAGTTCTTTTTTTTTGTTGGGTCTTTGCCTGGTTTGGGAATGAGTATGATATTAGCTTCGTAGAATGAGTTTGGGATTTCTCCCTCTGTTTCTATTTTGTGGAAGAGTTTGAGGAGTATTGGTATTAGCTCCTCACTAAAGGTTTTTTTTTGTTGTTGTTGTTGTTTTTTCCCCAGTCCTGGGGCTTGGACTCAGGGCCTGAGCACTGTCCCTGGCTTCTTTTTGCTCAAGGCTAGCACTCTGCCACTTGAGCCACAGCGCCACTTCTGGCCATTTTCTGTATATGTGGTGCTGGGGAATTGAACCCAAGGCCTCATGTATACAAGGCAAGCACTCTTGCCACTAGGCCATATCCCCAGCCCTCACAAAAGGTTTTATAGAATTCGTTGGTGAATCCATCTGGGCCTGGGCTTTTCTTTGTTGGGAGGTTCTTGATTACCCCCTGTATCTCACCGTACGTTATTGCTTTATTTAGTTGGTTTATTTCTTCTTGGTTCAGTTTGGGCATTTTATACTTCTCTAAGAATTGATCTATTTCTGTAAAATTATTGTTTTTTAGTGAGTAGAGGTTCTGGAAATAGTTCCTTATGATTGTTTGAATATCATGTGTACTTGTAATTTTTCCGGTGGAGTCCCTGATTTTACGTATATGAGTCTCTTCTCTTCTTTTTTTTTTGTAAGTCTTCTGAGGGGTCTGTCGATTTCATTTATTTTCTCAAAGAACCAGCTTTTAGTCTTATTCATTTGTTGAATGGTCTTTCTATTTTTAATCAGATTTATCTCTTCTTTAATCTTTGTGATCTCTCTCCTCCTAGTCATTTTAGATTCGATCATTTCTTGTTTCTCCAGTTGTTTTAGTTTCATCGTGAGGTTATTCACCTGCTCTGCTTCCATTCTTTTAATGTGAGTGCTGAGGGCAATGATCTTGCCCCTCAGTACTGCCTTAGCTGTGTCCTATAGGTTTCTTTGTGATGTATTTTCATTGTCATTGTGGCTTATGAATTCATTGATTTCATCTTTAATTTGGTCTGTGGCCCAAGTGTTGGATAATAGTGTGGGGGTTAGCCTCCAAGAATGTGTATAGCCTCTGTGGTAACCGTTGTTATTGAGGGTTACCTTTAATCCACTGTGGTCAGATATAATACATGGGATGACGTCACTACATTTGTATTGGCTGAGGTTCTTTGTGTGGGCTATGACATGGTCTATTTTGGAGTATGATCCATGGGCTGCTGAGAAGAAGGTGTATTGGGTCTCTGTAGGGTGGAAGATTCTGTATAGATCTGTCAGATCCATTTGGGATATGGTGTTACTTAGCTCCTCAGCTCCCTTGCTAATCCTCTGGGTGTTGGATCTGTCTCTTGGAAAGAGTGGGGTATTAAAGTCTCCTACTATGATTGTGTTTGGGTCTATCTTGTTCTGTAGTTCTGTGAGTATTTGCTTGACATATGTAGGGCCTCTTTTGTTTGGTGAGTATACATTTATCACCGTGATGTCTTGATTCGGATTTTTCCTTGTATTAAAATGTAGTGACCCTGGGGCTGGGAATTCTTTGTCTTTTTGAGTTGATTTTAATGAAAAGTCCAGCTTGTCTGAGATCAGAATGGCTACACCTGCCATTTTGGTAGGTGCGTTTGCTTGGAAGATCTTGCTCCATCCTTTCATTCAGAGCCTGTTTTTGTCCCTTGCTGTAAGGTGGGTCTCTTGTAGACAACAGATGGCAACTTTTTGTTTGCAGCTCAATTCTGCCAGTCTGCTTCTCTTTATCAGAGAGTTTATACCATTTATATTCAAAGAGATCAAGGATAAGAGTGTTTTTTCTCCTTCCATTTTCTTCTTGGGCTGTTTTTCCTCTTTTTTTTTTTTTTTTTTTCTTGTCTTTAGTGAGCTTCTCTTTCTGTTGGGCTCTGGCTATTGTAGTTTCTTTCTGTTTCTGTCTGTGTGTCCTGTACGATTTCTGTTGGGTAGGATTCCCCTCTTAGAATTTGCTGTAGGGCTGGTTTTTTATTCACATACTCCTTTAGATCCTCTTTGCTATCGAAAGATCTGGTTTTCCCCTCGAATGTGAACTCCAACTTCACTGGATATTTTATCCTAGGTTGGCAGTTGTTGGCCTGTAGAACTTGGATGGTGTACTTCCACTCTCTTCGCGCCTGGTAGGTTTGTGTGGAGAGGTCTGCTGTTATTCAGATCCTCTTCCCATTGTAGTAAATTTCTTCGCTTTGGCTGCATTCAAAATTTGCTCTTTATTCTTGAGATCTGAAGTCTTGAATATTATGTGCCTTGGCGTGGCTTTTCTGGGGTCTGGCCTGCCAGGTGTCCTATAGGCTTCGGTTACCTGGATGGGGTCCCTTGTGAGATTGGGGAAGTTTTCTGCAATAACTTTATAGAAGATATGTTGAAGCCCTCTGCTCTGGTATTCAGCTCCTTCTTCTATTCCAATTATGCACAGATTATATCTCTTGTCTTTGTCCACTAAATCCTGGATTAGTCTGCCCTGAAGCTTCACCATTTCTTTTTTTTGTTTTTTTTTTGTTTTTTTTTTTTGTTTTTTTATTTAATTTATTTATTAATTGAACACAAATTTTTTTGACAAGGTGTTGTGCAAAAAGGGTACAGTTACATAGTAGGGCAATGTGTACATTTCTTGTATACACACTGTGTTTACATTTCTTGTGTACATTTGGGTACATTTGTGTACACATTTGTTGTGTACATTTCTTGTGTACATTTCATTAGTTCCTGGATTAGTCTGCCCTGAAGCTTCACCATTTCTTGGAGTGTGGTAATTTTCTGGTTCTTATCAGCTGCATCATCATCCAAGAGAGAGATTCTGGATTCCATATGGTCAATTCTTTGCGTTGTGGATTCAATTGCAGCGTTTATGGATGTCAGAGAGCTATTTATGGTTGCCAGATCAGCTCTGATCGTGGAAATTTCTTCCTTTAAAGAGTTGCATTTTAAATCTATTTTTTCATGCATTTCACTTCTCAGGATGTTAAGATCTTCTTTAAAGGAGGTTTGCATTGTATCCATTTTTGCTTCCATTTCTTTCTTGGCTTCCTGGATGTCCTTCAAAACTTCCACTCTAAACTCCTGGAATTGTTTTCTGATTTCGTTTCTGAAGCTTTCCATCATTTCTGCTAACATGGCCTCAGTTGATTTTTTTTATTCTCCATCCCTTCTTCAGTCGTGCTGCTTTTTGGAGCTGGCGAGTTGGCTTGCCCTTTGATGAACTGTTATATTTCTTTGTGCTTTGCACATCTGGAGATCTGTGGGTAGCTTCCCTGGTTTGGCTTTGTGCTGGTTCCCGCTGGTCTGTCAGTGGGAGCCTTGGGTCCTGGTGTCCTGGCTCTGGGTTTGGGTTTGGCTGTTGAACCTTGCTGCCCAATCAATAGGTGAGCGTGACCTAGTCACTTGTTGCTGAGGTCGTCACCCTCACTGCAGTTGGGGATCGGTAGGTTCTGTGTCTTTCTCTGCGGGACAGTGTCCTGCCGCTGTGTTGTGCTGACCCTAGCGTGCCCCTGCTGGGGGTTTGCTGGTCGCTGATTCAGCGTGGCTTGGAGGCTTTTCCCTTCTTTGGTTCTTTATTCCACTCTGTATCTTGGTCAGAGGAGCTCAACTCTCAGGCGGTTCGGGGGCTGGTGTTGTTGAGAGGCGGCCCACCCACTTGTGCGAAATCCGCCAAACTGTGTGGGCACGGCCCTGGAGAGCTCTGCCCTCCTGTGAGGGTGCGCCTACCAGAGCGGGCGCTGGCGCCGGAGGCCCCGCCCCCCTGTGCGACGTGCGCCCACTGCAGTGGGCGCCGCTGCTGTGGCCCTGCCCACCTGAGCGGGGTACGCCTACCAGAGTGAGCCAGGGTTGTTGTGTTTGCACCCTCCTGTGAGTCTGCTGTGGGGGGGGGGCGGTATGTGTGGGCCCCAGTGGGATCAAGTGTCTGCGAGGCCCAGGCGCCTCAGGTGGGCCTTGCAATGCCCGCGATCCCCAGGCCCCTGTTGGGAAGGAGGCAGGGCCGGTGCATCCGATTTCGGCTACTCTGCTGCCTTGGTGGTGCTCTGCCCTTCCCCTGCTAACTCCTGTGTCTTCACAGAGCCTGATGGGATCTTGTCCCTGATTTGGGGGTTCTTTGTTCCCTCGGGGTGAGGAGGGGGAGGGAGGGAGTTCTAGCTTCTTTGTAGGGTTTGGGTCTCTGACATCTGGTCTCCTGTTGGGGGAGGGGGTAATGGGGGACTCACTGGTCCTGGATTATGTGTGTGTCCTGCGCCACCCTTGGTTCTTCGGGGGTGGAGTGCTGGGGTGTGGTGAAAGGTCGTGGTGGCAGCCCTGGCTGTCCCCTTCTGCACCGCTCGGTTTTCCTGCTGCTCACGTTCGATCCCGGCCGTGCGATCCCAAACTTCCTGTTGCTGCCGTCCCCGTGTGTCTTGGTCCGCGCTCTCCCTGGGGTCCATGGAGTCCCACTCGATGGACTCTGCGCTCCCGGTGTGGGTTTTCGGCAGTCGGTCTGCCGTTCGCTGGGTCCTCTTTCCCAGCCTGGACCTGTTTGGGCGAGGGTCGGCTGGTGGGGGGAGGGTACCCCGGAGATTCTCCAGCTCCATGCAAGTTATAGGCTCTTCTTTTTTTGCTCCTGTTTCCTGTGTTTCTCCACTGCTTCTGGCTGCTGGTTTTGCTGGGTTCTTGATGGGGTGTTGGGTGCTGGAGTTCCCAGCTCACTATTCGTAGTTGAGGTTTTTAAACAAACTTTGAGTCACTGATGTCTGCACTTTTTTTCAAATAAAGGGGAGGTTCTTCACACACTCCTTCAAGACAGGTGTCTATCCTAGAGCGAGATATTTTCTTAGTAAATACTGTTTTGGGTCCAAAGGAATCATTCTCCCAGAATCAGTATCTATGATTTTCTTCTGTCTTGGAGCATGCTAATCAGCTGGGCATGCAGGCAAGGTCAGAGGGAGAGCTGTTCTAAACAGGTTGCTCTTTTTCTGCTGTTTTTAGCTGAATATTGCTGGTGGTGAGGTAACAAGCATGGCAAAAGCAGTGCTTCTGTGTAGTGTTTCTGTGCTTTTGTTTTTAATCAAGCCCTGGACCAGTAGGATGTTGATCTCCCAATTCCTGTCTGCTGATTCCAAGGGCCTCAGTTTCTCTGGTCTATCTCAAAAAGAAAAAATACAAACGGGCTCAGTCCTAGCATGCCCTGAATTTATTCCTTTTTTGTTTTGGCCAGTCCTGGGGCTTGGACTCAGGGCCTGAGCACTGTTCCTGGTTTCCTTTTGCTCAAGGCTAGCACTCTGCCACTGGAGCCACAGGGCCACTTCTGGCCATTTTCTGTATATGTGGAGCTGGGGAATGGAACCCAGGGCCTCATGTATATGAGGCAAGCACTCTTGCCACTAGGCCATATCCCCAGCCCCCTGAATTTATTCCTTTAGGTGAGGGATAAGAAGGGAAGGGGTAGATTTTTTGAGGGACATTAGGCAACAGAAGCTGTGAAAACTAAGTGTGAGGAACATTATTAAGGGCTGGCAGGGTGGCTTAGTGGTAGAGTGCTTACCTAGCATATGAAGCCCTGGGTTCAATTCCCAAAGCACCACGTGTAAAGAATACGGCCAGAAGTGGCGCTGTGGTTCAAGTGGGAGGGTGCCAGCATTGAGCAAAAAAAGAAGCCAGGGGCAGTGCTCAGGCCCTGGGGTCAAGCCCCAGGACTGGCAAAAAAAAAAAAAAAAAAAAAAAAAGCTGAAAGTGGGACTGTGGCTCAAGTGGTAAAGTGTGAGCCTTGAGCAAAAGCTCAGGGACAGTGCCCAAGGCCCTGAGATCAAGCCCCAGTACCCCGCCCCCCCCCCCCCAGAGGAAAGCCTTTTTGCCCCCTACGAGTCCCTCCATGTATCACCAGCCTGGTCTTGCCCTGGCACGCTGCTAGGAATGAAGAAACTGGAAGAGGCAAATCACATCTTCCCCTTTCGAGTAAACCATATCTTCAGTCGATTATTATCTAGAGATATGTACAAACACAGTAAGGCAGCAAACCCAAATCAAATTTATTGTTTATTAAGAAATTTCTCAAATTAAGCAAAGAATCCATAAAACTCAACTACTGAAACATAAACAATTGAGTGTATTAAACAGAATTCAACCATATTATCAGTGAATCAGGCAAAAGTAACTGATTGACAAATACAAAAAGCAGACCATGTTATACTGGATAGATGCTAAACATAGACCAGTAAAGGCACAAGAGTTTATTTTTAGTTTGTTTTGCTGGTTCTGAGGCTTAACTCTGGGCCTAAGTGCTGTCCCTGGGCTCCTTTTGCTCAAGGATAGTGCTCTACCACTTGAGTCACAGCACCACTTCTGTTTTTTTCTGTGACATAATTGGAAATAAGAACCTCAGACTTTCCTGCCCAGACTGGCTTCGAACCCTAGTCCTCAGATCTGACTCCTGAGTAGCTAGGATTGTAGGCATGAGCCATTGGCACCTGGCTCACTGAAGTTTTGTTTTTTTTTTTTTTTGGCCAGTCCTGGGGCTTGGACTCAGGGCCTGCGCACTGTCCCTGGCTTCTTTTTGCTCAAGGATAGCACTCTACCACTTGAGCCACAGCGCCACTTCTGGCTTTTATCTATATATGTGGTGCTGAGGATTCGAACGCAGGGCTTCATGTATAGGAGGCCAGCACTCTACCGCTAGGCCATATTCCCAGCCCCTCACTGAAGTATTTTTAGAACCAGAGGTTTGAGAGATTGGAAAGGATCTGACCGAATGGGCAGTTGAGCTAAACTAAGAGTGCTGGACACAAACTAGGTCAGCTGGTTCTGTTATATGGGAATTCAATCACAAGATACAGAGAAGACACACTCAGAAGTAGAATCGAGATTCTTTATTATGAAGCTGACAATTGCAAGTCAACTTATGTCTCAAAGTAACTCAAATTCCATTCATACAAAGGCTAAAACTACATGATAGGGATGAGGAACTAAACTTAGCAAAAGCATTCACAAAAGCCACACAAGGGGTGGGGGCGGAGATCAGGAGCAATCCAGGAAATGAATTCCCTAGAGCAAGACTCTCCTGGAGCTAAGCAACCCACCACACAGCTGCGGTTTGAAGCATGACCCAGATGACAGCTACAGAGTTTTCAGAACTGGGTGACAAGTTCCCATCATCAATAAAGATGCCAAGATGGCGGTGAGGACAAATGGCATCACTTAGACCCAGTATCTGGATTTCAGTTCTCACTGTAGGCACCAGAACATGATGGCTTGTTGGTTTCGTAGTGAGGACCACATGGGCACTGAGTAGTAGATGCTGCCAGATGCAGAACAGATGTTCCACGGGAGGAAGAATTGTTCTGTACCTGCACGACTGTCTAATGTCCTGCTGGACGTTTGCGTAGGATCTAGCGCGTTTGTCTGAGAGATTACAATTCATCTGTTTTCTCTGAGACAATCCATAATGTGTCCTGTGCTATTGTTACCTTTGCTTCAGGTACGGTAAAAGCCTTTACCATAGACAGACAAGGCATATGCCGTGTTACAACTTACTCTAATACTGGTCTTCATTCCAGTGTTACCTCTATCTGTAACCTCTCGTTTCCCTGAATGTCTTTACAGGAAGTTCCCCTTCCTTTAACTCTTAAACCAAACACCCATTCCGAGCAAGAGTAAATGTCTGTCTCATGGAGTATAACGTAGTCATGCCTGAGCATTTATGTAATGAATTTCATCTAGTTTTCATTACAAGTTTCTACGTGTGTGCGTGTGTATCGGAACCCAGGGCCTCATGCTGACATTTGTCTTTTTCACTCAAGGCTGGTGCTCTACCACTTAAGCCACACCTCCACTTCTGGCTTTTTGCTGGTTAACTGGAGATAAGAGTCTTTTGAATTTGTGGATCTGGGCTGGCTTCAAACCATGATCCTCCAATCTCACTCACCCCCACTGCCTGAGAAACTAGGAATATAGGCGTGGGCCATGAGCATTCAGCTTTATTACAAATTTCTTCCCTTCCATGTTTCCATTATAATAGAACATTCAGTTGGTTTTTTAAAAAAAGATATTATTCATGTATGCCAATGCTACTACCTACGAATCATCTCAGCACAGCAAAATAGATATTGCAGCAGAACAGCTATTCTGTAAAGGGTAAGCGGGTCTTGGGGTTTATGGTGATCTGCTTAGAGATTGGGTTTCAGGGGACCAGGTACAACTGGCACTTAGCATGTGAGAATCAAGAACGCTGAACATAGTGCAATACACTGCACAGGCTCCAACATTTAGCAATCATTCTCACCCTATACGAATTGTGAATGTCTCTCTGGACATTCATGTAAGACTCACAGTTCGTCTGTGACAATAGCATACTTCATTTTCTCTGTCTCGACAATCTGTAAATTCTCTTGTACAGAATATTTCCAAAGGTTATTTCGTTCCTATCATGTACACATCAGTGCTATCATTTGCAAGCAAGTTACCTCATGACTTCCTATCCTAAATGTCCACTCTTGTTGCTGGGTTTTCTTGTTCTCTGTGCACCACAGCTTTTGGGCTCTACTCCTGAGTTCATATGATTTGACTGTAAGTAGGTGCAGTCATCGGACGCCTTATATCTTCTAGTACTGTAAAATTATGCCCAAGCGGATGTGCCTTTTATTTCCCTTTTCTACTTTTGTTAGTTTTATTGAATTTTTAATTTATTTCTAAGAACGGCACATGGTTAGTATACCTAATCTCTGACTTGCATTTAAACATTGCACAAAGCAGATGCAGTGAAGGATTTGTCATTAAAGTGTGGAGGAGCAGAAAGGAGCCATTGAGAACGACTGAACTCAGCCTAAACCAACTACAAGGAAGGAAGGCTGCATAGCAGGAGCCAGGAAGAGAAAGAAGGACATCACCTCTACATTTGTTGCAGGTAAACACATTTCAACCAAGAAATTCTGAAGCTCTAGATACTGATGACAAATCTGACCAACAGAATCATCAACTCAAGTGGAACTATAACAGGATATTTTGGCAATTGGCATGGGTTGAATCATAACAGAAAAGGACATATTGATCCAGCCATCCTAAAAAAACCCCAATGGCATTTGATCTACCCTAAGTACAAAAAGAAGATCCTAGCAGAGCCATTTCTATTTCTGTTTCTATATATATCCAAAAAACAAGTCTGGTCGGCCCTTCTTATTGGCTCAGTGAGCTTTAAATCACCAAAGCAAGCCACCACGGCAGCACTTGGGTTTATCAACCAGGCGTATATGAATCTTGTTAGTGCAACTTAGTCCTCCTAAAATATAGACATTTCGTGACCTGACGACATTAATTACAGCACATGTGGCTTCTGTGCCATAATTCGATCAGGAGCCCAAACGGGCAGTTCGCTCTGGTTGTTCCTGTTCTCACTGTTGCATCTGAGTTAAGCCCCTGGAGTGTCTGTCTTCCAATGAAATGTAAAGACAGAAACTTGTGCCTCACATCAGCTCATTACATAAGACACAGAACTCTATTTAGGACTGTAAACTTTTTTTTTTTTTTTTTTTTTTTGTGATTCATGGTGCTTGAACTCTGGGCCTGGGCACGGTTCCTGAGCCCTTCAGCTCAAGGCTAGCTCTCTACCAATTGTGCCACAGCGCCACTTCCGGTTTTCTGGTGTTTAATTGGAGGTAAGAGTCTCATAGACTTTTCAGCCCAGTCTGGCTTTAAACTGCAATCCTAAAATCTCAGCCTCCTGAGCAGCTAGGATTACAGGCTTGAGACTCTGGCACCTGGCAAGATACAGTGTCTTCAGTCCTGATTTCAATAGATATAATTCCATTTCAATGATTCATTTCAATGACTTCAATGAATATAACTTTCTTTCAATTAAACCCAAAAAAACACCTATGCTATCCTGTAGACTAAAAGAGTAGATGAGAAAGGTTTATGTAATTGACAGAGAATTAACAATCGAGCTTTGACCAGTTACATCTAAGACAACACAAATTCTCCAAAGTATTGGAACAATGGGGAGACCTTTACAAACCAGCTTTGCGTGATGATCATGCCCAGAGGAATGACGTAACCGGGAGCCGGGTGCAAACTGGGCATTGGAAATTTTGTGCAGCAAAGCTCGCAAGCTACTGATTTTAAGGCATTAGGTCACGTGGCAAGGAATATCAAAGTCTACCTACTATCTGGTACAATCTAGTCATGTAAGAAAATAAAATGGGTAGGTATCGTTAATAGTCACCATTCCTTAACTAATCACACAGGATTTTTCTGTTTCTACATATTCGATCAAGTACGCTGGGTAAGTCTGACTTTTCTCGAAGATGACATAGACATTAGGATTCAACCGTGTATCCACACAACTGTCGTACATGGGAGGAGGTCTCGTGTACTCCTTATGTCCTTCGATGAAATCTCCAACCAGGACTCGGGCTATAAACATCACAGTATTCTTGGTGTCACAACCATAACTTTTGTGGAAATGGAAGGCTTCTTTGGCAAAGTAATTTCCTAGACATAATGAGAAGAAGATTGAGAATATTATTACAGAGAATCAGATGATAGGGGACTGTGTCCCAATGCCTTACTAATATTTAGCTGGGAATATGGCCTAGTGGTAAAGTGCTCGCCTCGTATACATGAAGCCCTGGGTTCGATTCCTCAGCACCACATATGTAGAAAAAAGAGTGGAAGAGGTGCTGTGGCTCAAGAGATAGAGTGCTAGCCTTGAGCAAAAAGAAGCCAAGGACAGTGTTCAGGCGCTGAGTCCATGCCCCAGGACTGGCAACAAAAACAAGACAAATAAACAAAGAACAATGCCTAGGCCCAGAGTTCAAGCCCCACAATGGGCCAATTATTTTCCCCATTCCCCATGAAAAATCTGTTATCCGCTAGCATGGCATTTAGGCTCCATTTCCAGTCTGCTGTGCTCAACAAACTTCTCTAGGATAATGTTGCCAAAAATAATCTACCCTTAGTATTGATTGGGATGCATTCCTACAGTTCCAGCACAAAGGAGGCAGAGGCAATAAGAGCACAAGTTTAAGGCCAGCCTGGGATACGTACTGAGATCCTGACTCAAAAATAAATAAGACGCCCCTGTAAAGCAAGGAAGGGGCCCTTCCCCGGCTGAGAGTTCACAGGGCCGCACAGCCTGACACCGTCATCCAAATCCAAGGCACAGCAAACGGCCACTGGACAGAGGACAGGAAAGACGCCCATTTCCCAAAAAAAGTCAACATTCAGTTCTTTGTGGACTCCTTTGGGTTTTCTCCAGAGGCATTTTTTTTTTTTTTTTCGGCCAGTCCTGGGCCTTGGACTCAGGGCCTGAGCACTGTCCCTGGCTTCCTTTTTGCTCAAGGCTAGCACTCTGCCACTTAAGCCACAGCGCCACTTCTGGCCATTTTCTGTATATGTGGTGCTGGGGAATCGAATCCAGGGCCTCATGTATACGAGGCAAGCTCTCTTGCCACTAAGCCATATCCCAAGCCCCATGAGAGGCATTTTTTTTTTAAATCTCTAAAACAAGAGTTCAAGCCCAGCACTCAACCCTAGATCAGTGGAGCTATTATAATGCAGGTCTTTAAGGAACTGTGAACTTATTTTCCCTACATATCCACTGAGCTCCAGACATGCTTGCTTACTCCAAAGCAATTCCATGTCCCTCTTAGCAGAAGCATGTAGAGTACGACTCTGCTAGTTAGTTAATTCTAGTACAAACCTTTTCCATACTTGTCTTCATGAGTTCCATGGCTGTAGTCGAAATTATCTGCACAGATGGAATCTACATGGGCACGTCTTGTTGCATAAAAGAGAAGTTTCTCCTCTTTCCTGTTCATCGTCAGTTTCTTCCTATGAGAAGGAAGTGTAGGATTTACCACCAAGACATTCCCTTTCCTCTAGGTAATAGCATCCACCCCAAATACAGTCTAATTATCTTGAAATCATCTTAAATTGTCTGCTTTCAAAACTGAAATGTGAAAACACAGTCAAGAGTTCATTGTATATACCACCAATTAAGTTCATTGTATATGCCACCAATTAAGTAAGGGAAACCAGATGCCTGCGGCTCACACGCATAATCCTAGCTACTCAGGAGGCTGAGACCTAAGGATCAAGATTCAAAGCCAGCCCAGGTAGGAATGCCCATGAGATTATTCCATCCAATTGACTACCAAAAAAGCCAGAAGTGGAGTTGTGGCTCAAGTGGTAGAGCACTAGCCTTGGGCACAAAAGCTCAGGAATGGTGCACAGACCCTGAATTCAAGCCGCAGCCAGGACTAGCACCCCGCCCTCCCACCAAAAAAAACAACGAATGAAAGTAAGGGAAAGGGGTTGGTGAAAGGGGCGTGAGAGTGTCAAAAAGGGTGACACTGACCCAAGATGCCTGGTACTTATAAACTGCTTTGTTAAATGCACCTCCTATGTACAACTACTTAAAGATAATACTCTGGGCCTGGGCACTGTCGCTGAGCTCTTCAGCTCAAGGACAGAGCTCTACCACTTAACCACAGCACCACTTCTAGTTTTCTAGTGGTTAACTGGCGATAAGAGCCTCACAGACTTCCCCACCTGGGCTGGCTTTGAACTTGGATCCTCAGATCTCAGCCTCTAGAGTAGCTAGGATTATAGGCATGAGCTACAGGTGCCTGGCTAAAAATAATTTTTATTTTAAAATAATAATAATTTTAAAATAATTTGAGCACAATAGCTCAACAGCTACATACATATGATTATATAAGATGAGGCTAAGCAAAATGAACTCCAAGAGATGGAAACAGGAGGATTTTACTGTTGTCATTATGTTTAATGTACTAGGTGAATTTCCTTTGACATACTTCCTGTGGTCACTGAATATGATTCTGGTACACTGGAAATTGTATATATGCTGATCTGAACTGGGGAAGGGAAAGAATAATGGAAGGAGGGTGTAACAAATATGATAAGAAATGTACTCACTACCTTATTATGTAACTATACCCTCTCTGTACATCACCTTATCAATAAAATTTAATTTAAAAAAATGAAACAGTGGGGCTTGGGATATGGCCTAGTGGCAAGAGTGCTTACCTCATATACATGATGCCCTGGGTTCAATTCCCCAGCACCACATATACAGAAAATGGCCAGAAGTGGCGCTGTGGCTCAAGTGGCAGAAGCCAGGGACATTGCTCAGCCCCTGAGTCCAAGTCCCAGGAATGGCAAAAATAGAGAAAGAAACAGTGAAGGCCAGGGCTATAAAATTGTGAAAACTTTTTAAAGACACTTAGAAATCACTGACCTGCAAATTTAGCAAACTAAAAGAGGGGAACTCAAGTTTATACAATGGAAAAACTACTAGAAACAAACAAACAAAAAACTGTAGGCTACTAAATTTAAGCAGTAAATATAAACTGAAAATAGCTTAGCAAACTCCACTTTTCTATAAAGAAATCTCATAATGTAGCTGGGTACTGGTGACTCCTACTTGTCATCCTAACTACTCAGGGGGCTGAGATCTGAAGATTGCAGATCAAAGCCAGCCCAGGCAGATAAATGTGTAAGCTTCTAATCTCCAATTAACTAATTAACCACCAAAAACCTCAAAGTGGAATTGTGGCAAGCGGTAGAATACCAGGTTTGGATGAAAAAGCTAAGCAGAAGCATGAAGCCCTGAGTTCAAGCCCCAATACCAGCATCAAAAAACAAACAACACACAAAAAAGACCCCACAAAACCAAGCCCAAATGTGGCCACCAACCTTTCAAAAGTATCCAAGAGTTTTTGATTGTTGATCTTTTTTATCTTTTCAATCCTGAAATTTTTCATAGAATTCTTAAAGTGCTCCCTCACTTTTGCATATTCTCCACAGTTGCTACTGAGCTCCAACAACTAGAACAAACGTGAAACGTGTACATATGATGCCGGAAACACAAAAAGCGTGTTGCACGAACATGTGTGCCCACCCCCCCCCCCCCCCCCAGTCCACAAGGACCATTGCCAGGCTTGGGGCAGCAGGTAGGACAGGCTGCCTTGGGCCAGCCTGTCCAGGGCCTGGTCTCCTCACACTTATGGCTAACAAAGACGAGGACTAAAGACAAAAGGACACCTCATGGGCAGCCACAGAGCTGGCAGATTATTTGCCAAAAGCTCCAAACCCGGCACGTTGACAAAGCAATCAGCAGTAATTGCACAGCGCAGCAGACCTCTGTACAAAAGCTGAAGGGAGATGGTCTAGGCATGATCTTGCAAAACGAGGCTAGGTGAGATACACAGAGCCAAGTCACGGTTACTTCTGAGTTACAGTTTTCTCATCTGTGAAACAGAGGTATTGCTAGGTGCTAGTGGCTCACACCTGTAATCCTAGCAATTTAGGACACTGAGACTTAAGGATCACAGATCAAAGCCATCCTGGGCAGAAAAGTCCCCATGAGATTCTTTTGTTTGTTTGTTTTGTTTTTGTTGCCAGTCCTGGGGTGTGGACTCAGGGCCTGAGCACTGTCCCTGGCTTCTTTTTGCTCAAGGCTAGCACTCTACCACTTGAGCCACTTCTGGCCATTTTCTATATATGTGGTGCTGAGGAATCGAACCCAGGGCTTCATGTATACGAGGCAAGCACTTTATCACTAGGCCATATTCCCAAACTCCCCCTCCCTCATGAGATTCTCTTCTACACTTAACCACTCAAAAACCAGAAGTGGTGCTGTGGCTCAAAGTGATAGACCGCTAGTCTTGAGCAAAAGAGCTTAGAGACAATGCCCAGGCCCTGAGTTCAAGCCCCACAAATGACCAAAAAAAAGGCTGAAGTGGAGCTATAGCTCAAGTGGTAGAACACCAGCCTTGAACAGAAAGGCAAGCAAGAATTCAAGCACTAGTACCAACACAAAACAACAAGAGAAAAAACATTTATAGGAAGGAAGGAAACGTGGATTTTTTTGTTGTTGGTGGTGATGGTAGTGTTTTCTTTTGCTTTTTTTTTCTTCTGGAGGAAAAAGGGCATACAGAAACGGGGGGAGGAAGGATGAACAAAAGCTATTTATTAGACACAATATGGAAAATGATCTCCGTCACTTGTGGGCAGGGATGGGAGGCTAAAACTGGAGGAAAGTGAAGGAAGGGGTGACATTGTCCATAAAAAGAAATGTACTCACAGGGCTGGGAATATGGCCTAGTGGTAGAGTGCTTGCTTTGCATACGTGAAGCCCTGGGTTTGATTCCTCACTACCATATATATAGAAAAAGCCTGAAGTGGCGCTGGGGCTCAAGTGGCAGAGTGCTAGCCTTGAGCAAAAAGAAGCCAGGGACAGTGCTCAGTGCACAGGCCCTGAGTTCAAACCCCAGGACTGGCAAAAAAAATAAAGAAAGAAAGAAAGGAATGTACTACTTATCACCTGACTTCTGAAATGGTAACCACTCTGTACAATACCATAATAATACCAATAAATTATTTTTTAAAAATCTACACATACACAAAAAACAGGCATTATGATCTACCTCATAGGGTTGTGGTGAGAATTTGCCTGGATGAGAACATGTGGCTAGGCCCTCAAACCACTGCATGCCCTACAGGTCAGCTGTTTGATGGAAAAGCAACACAGTCCCATTTCAGGTCTGCCTTTGAATCTGAATGCCAGCGATTTACAGAGCGCATCCATTCATTCACACAGAGGAGCAAGCATATGGGTATCACAAGTCCTTCCCCATCTTTAAAGGAATCCCCCGCCAAGCACGGAAAAGCCACGTACCTCATAGGCATTGGAGGAGTCAGCAGCCTGCTGAGGAGGCACATTTGGAGTTACAGCTTCTGACTTGCTCACCAGAGACTGAAACCTACACATCAAGGAGAGAGAATTCACTTGGTTCCCATTCCATAAGCCCAAATGATGTTCTACCCCAACTTACGGCCATGAAGCCGAGATTTCCTAGCGAAAAACACAAACTGCTGTATTTTTTTTAAAAAAATTAAACATCCTTGCATATCCTGGCGGAGCTGTACCAGTAATCAAGGTTGGTGTTTGTTTTTGTGCCAGTAGCAGAGCTTGAACTCAGAGCCTTGAGCTCTCGCTTGGCTTTTTCGCTAAGGCTGGCACCCTTGAGGCACACATCCACTTCTGGCTTTTCACTGGCTAATTGGATAGAAGAGAATAAATAAGTGAGTCCCATGGACTTTTCTTCCTGAACTGGCTTAGGATCACAATCTTCAGACCTGCAGTCTCCTGTGTAGCAAGGATTACAGGTATGGGATACCAGCAGGGTACTGGCAGGGTTTGTTTCTTTTTCTTGAAGTAGAAACTATTCATTATTTTTTAAGTTAAGTGCTGTTTTCCTACTTGTTTACAATCTAAAAGCACGCTTTTTCTTTTTTTCTCCCTATTTCTGCTCAACTTCAAAGGAGCAAGAGCTTCTTTGCCAATGACAAAGACTCAAGTACAGGAGTCCAGGAGAAAGACCTCGCCTATTCCTGTGTGAACTGCATTTCAGGGTAACAGACCTAAGGAAAAATTCTTTAGATGAGTCACACCTAAAAGCTCCCAGAAAACAGAATTTAAAACAAAACAACAGATGTCATTTTGCAACACATAATGACATACTGGACCTAGCCTGAAACTATTCAAGAGACTATCAACAGCATTAACAATAGACCAGGTGAGGAATTCTGTAATGGAAGGATCAGACTGCAGTGACTTAATCTGCTTCACTAAAAATAGGACAATGGGATATTATGCATGCCCTTAATAAGAGGTGACAGGATGTACAAAGCATCCTTTGTAGCAGATTGACCCAAAATGGACCTAAATCTAATCAGCCTCCTTAATCAAATCATCAATTGACAGAAATTATCTGTCAAATAACCCATCATCGGAAAAACAGTTTAGTAAATTTTGAATTAAAATTATCCAGCTTCTTAAAAGCATAAATACAATGCATGAAAAAAGTAGAGGGAAGGTGTAATAGAGTAAAAAGGAAACTTAAGAGACCAATCAACCAAATGCAATGTACGGATAATGTTTGGATGCCAAAAGTTCATTTAGAAGACAATGGTAAAACAGAGACCATGACTTGAACCAAGTATTAAGTGATATTAAGCAATTACTGTCTGATGTGTTAGGTGGGTTATTATTCAACAGTCTTGTATATCTGTTAGAGACATACCTAATACATTTACAGAGAAATGACAGCCTTTGTGGGATTTACAAAAAAAGATTACAAAAGGGATTCACATACAAAAAGAAGTCAAACTATCCCTATTCCCGGATGACATCAACTTATATCTAACAGATATGAGACTGCATTCCCAAGCTCTTACAGCTGATCAAAAACTTCAGCAAAGTAGTAGAATACAAAATCAACCCATAAATATCAGTAGCCTTTCTGAAAACCAACAATGTACAAGCAGAGAGTTAAATCAGAAAAACAATGCCATGTGCAGTAGCCTCAAAAAAAAGAGAGAGAGAGAGAAAGACCTAACCAAGGAAGCAAAAGACCTTCATCATGAAAACAAAAAAATTATCTAAAGAAAGAAATAAACACAGCACCAGGAAACAGAAAGACCTTCCATGTTCATGGATAGGTAGAATTAATATTGTGAAAATGGCCAGATCACCAAAGGCAATGTAGAGATTAAATGCAATCCCCATCCAAATCCCAATGACAGCTTTCAACGAGAGAGAAAACAACCCAAAAATTCATATGGAACAACAAAGGCCTCAAATAGCCAACGCAATTCTAGGCGCAAAAAAAAAAAAAAGCAACACTGGTGGCATCACAATCCCAGACCCCTAGCTCTACTGAGCTATAATAACAATAGCTAGGTAACAGCACAAAAACAGGCCCAAAGATCAAGGGACCAGGCCAGAATTCCCAGAAATAAAGCCGTATACCTCCAGTTATTTTACATTTGAAAAGGGAGCCAAAAGATACATGGTGGAAAAAAGATAGCCTCTTTAGTAATTGGTATTGGGAAAACTGGACATTCATATGTATAAAACTAAAATTAGATCCCTGATGGATAAAATGGGATGCTGCTGCACCAGGATCCAAAGTAGATCAACGACCTCAATGTCAGACCTGAAACTCTGAAAATACTGCAAGAAGGAATAGGAGAAATATTACAATTTATAGGCATTTTTTTTTTTTTTTTTTGCCAGTCCTGGGGCTTAGACTCAGGGCCTGAGCACTGTCCTGGCTTCCTTTTGCTCAAGGCTAGCACTCTACCACTTGAGCCACAGCACCACTTCTGGCCTTTTCTGTTTATGTGGTGCTGAGGGCTTCATGCATACAAGGCAAGCACTCGACCACTGAGCCATATTCCCAGCCCAGATAGGAACTTTCTGAAGAGTCCTAGAGCAAAACAAATAGGAGAGACTTGACAAGAGAAAGACAGCCAACAGATTTGTACCAGCAATGCTTCAGACAAAGGCCCAATATCCAAAATATACAAGGAGCTTCCCCCCCCCCCCCAAGAAAAACTAATAAACCAATCCATAAGTGGGCAAAGGAGAGACTTCTCAGAAGAATGCAAAGAGACACAAGAGGAAACGGGCATCATCATTGCTGGCCATAAAGGAAATGCAAATCAAAACACCTCTGAGACTCCCCCTCGCTCCAGTTAGATCAGCTACCATCAAGAATTTGAACAACAAATGCAGGGGGAGATATGGGGAAAGAGGAACCCTATTGCACTACAAACCACTCTGGACAGCAGTCTGGAGAGACATCAAAAACCTAAAGAAAGAACTCCCCTGTGGCCTAGCAACTCCACTCTTGGCCTACTACCCAGAACATTACAAGTCAGGATAGAGCACAGACACCTGCATATCCATGTTCTCTGCTGCACTAGTCCTAATAGCCAAGCTATGGAAACAGCCCAGATGCCCTACAATTGATGAGTAGATCAATAAAATGTGCTATGTCTACACAATGGCATTTTACTCATCCATCAGAAAGGAGGAGACTGCCATTTGAAGGGAAAAGGCTGAACCTAGAACAAACCATGCTAAGTGAGGTAAGCCAAGCTCAGAGAAACCAACAGCCCAAGTTGTCTCTCATATGTACAAGTTAGAGCTAAACTATAACCGGACATGATAACCTCTACAGGGCTTTGAGCATTCACACACAGGCAGACTAAAGGAGGAATCCTTAGGGGAGGAACTGAAAGGTTTAACTTCTCTTGTAATTTATGGCAGGGATGGAAGGGAGCAAATGAGGGAAAGCAAAATAGGGTGACACTGGTCAAAGAAAGATACTGATTACCTGACATAAATTCCAGTGAGAGTGAGCACCCACGGCTCACGCATGTAAGTAATCCTAGCTACTTAGGAGCCTGAGATTCGAAGTAAGCTCAGGAATTAAAATCTGAGACTATACCTACCTCCAATTAACCAATAAAATGCTACACCAGAGGCATGGCTCAAGTGGTAAAGCACAATCCATGAACAACAAAGTGCAGTAAAAGATCTTGAGTTTAAGCCCTGATGGTACCAAAAAATAAAAAGGAAAGAAAACAAGGAAGGATTGGGGCTAGGAATATGGTCTAGTGGCAAGAGTGCTTGCCTTCTGTACCTGCATCCCTGGGTTCAATTCCCCAGCACCACATATATAGAAAATGCCCAGGGCTGGGGATATGACCTAGTGGCAAGAGTGCTTGCATCGTATACATGAGGCCCTGAGGCCCTGGGTTCAAATCCCCAGCACCACATATATAGAAAACAGCCAGAAGGGGCGCTGTGGATCAAGTGGCAGAGGGCTAGCCTTGAGCAAAAAGAAGCCAGGGACAGTGCTCAGGCCCTGAGTCCATCCAGTCCCTAGGACTGGCAAAAAATGACAATATTAAAAAAAAAAAATACATACACAAAAAAAATGAGAACTGAAACAAGATGAGAAAATATGGGCACTGATGTAAGGCGTTGTGTTCATAGCAGTTTATTACATGATTCTCTACATTGGTTGATATTTAAAGTTTGTCAACCTCACAGCAATGACTCTTTTGAGTGGATTTTTGGCAGTCTAGGGGTTTAAATGCAGGGCCCTACACGTAGGCCATGCCCCGACCTTTTTTTCCCCCTCTCTATTATTTCTCAGGTGTGGGCTGAAGTATCTGCCAACGACACTTAAAAACCAAGTGCTTTAAGGGAGAAAGTCTGTCTTGCATTTTCTTGGGAGGTGCTGTGGATTGAACCCAGAGCCTTGTGCCAGCCATGCAGGCAATCTACCACCGAGCCACACCTCGGCCCTTTTCTGCATGGGTTATTTGTGAGGGAGGACTTGGCTTCTACCCTGGCTGGCTTGAGCTGTCATCCCTGTGCTTCCCTAGGTCACTGGAATGCTAGGCACTCAACACAGCGCCCAGCCATTAGTTGAGATGGAGTCTCCCCAACTTTCTTTGTAATGTCAGGACTGGCTCAGAACTGCTATCCCACTTACCTTCTAAGTAGATATGATCACAGGTTTGAACCATTATTCCTGACTGAAAAAAAAACAATTTTTTGTTGGGAGCCAAGCTGCAGTTAAATTCTTCCTGACCTCTGGCTGTGTTTTCAAGGACTTGCAAGGACATGGCTTAATGGAAAATGGGAAAAGCTTTACTATGTCTGCCAGAGTCCATTCTTATGTTAACCAACCTCATTCTGTCTTAGCTATCATTGGGTATTGCTAACTCCAAGCCTTTTTGTGTTCTGGAATTTTAACCCTATGCTACTTCCTGGTTTTCAAACTGCATATAAGCTGGAAGTTAAGAATAAACATGGCTGCAGTCTTGAGCTCAATCTTGAGCTGCAGACCTCCCAAACCCCATCATTTGTCTCTTTTTTCTCTTCCTGTAGTTTTCTTTTTCTTTAATCCTTTACCCATGTAAAATGAAAACCCTTAGAATGAGAGATTGGGTTGAATTTTCAACATTTCAACTCAGATTTCCATTCTGTATTTGCATACACAGTGCAGGGCAGATAGTAAAGCCCTGGGTTCAATTCCTCAGTCCCTCATAAACAGAAAAAGCAAGAAATGGTGCTATGGCTCAAGTGGTAGAGTACTAGTGTTGAGCAAAAAGAAGCTCAGGGACAGTGCCCAGGCCCTGAATTCAAGCCCCAGGACTGGCAAAAAAGTCTAGGTCTTACATTTGCTTTGAATTCCATTTTATATAATCAAACTCCAACCATCCAGGAGGAAATTCCCTTCCAAGAAGGTTCATGAGCAATGTAGACTTTACTGACTTCCATAAGCAGACAGTATTTACGGTAAATCCCCACCACAAAATTTCCTTTGAAACTCCTTTCTACATTCCTAGTTAATCAAGTGAAATGAAACTAAAAACCAAAGCCAACTCCTAGATCTTTCTCCAAAGCCCTGAATCCAACAGCTCCATCGACCCTTTTTCCTTAGCCTCTCCTGCTCTACAAATCTACCCAGCCCAATTCAAGGCACTCAGAAGAATCTACGGTAAAATAAAAACCCAGAACATTCGACTGTTCCTTCCACACAGCCCATGAGTCCAGCCACCCACAGGTGGAGAAGCTGAGGCCTGGAGTATCTTAGAGACTTATATAAACCTTGGTGACAGAAACGGGTTTCCTGGTCTACTGCTACTTCTTTACCAGTGCTAAGGATGGAAACCCAGGGCCTTGTGCCTGAACTGCAGCTCTGGCTCTCACTTCTAGTATTCCACCTGCTAGGTTTTCAGTCACACCATGTTGCTTCACAATTCCTTTCCTCACACACAATACACAAGGAAATGACAGGGCTGAAAGGCTGGAAGTGGTGCTTTAAAGATTGACACCCCTTTCTCCCCCCCCCACACACATCCTATTTCCTCAGGCCTGTAGGGACACCAGGTGAACCTCAATAGAGGAACCTGCTTTGATAGGCAGGCAGGACTTCACACCTAGGCCCAGCTGTAAACAACCCTTTGTGGGGCCCCAACTTGCTAGACCTAGTGACTCCTTCATTAACCTCTGCCTCCTGGCTGAGACCCATATAAGCCTGGTCCCAAATTCACCACCTAGAACAACCTCCAAACCCGCCCTCACAGGTTGAAGTTGAGTTCCCCCTATTCCTTTTCTCTTCTCCATTTTCCCAACAGTGCTGTGGCTCATATGCTACCCCTTCAAGCCTCAGGACTGGCAAAAAAAAAAAAGCGGGCGGGGGGGGGGGGGAGAGTATAGTGGCAGGCAAGCAGCTTTCCAAGAACACAGGATGATCCAGATGCCACAGATACTTGGGTGATGAGGCTGCGGACACCCCAAGCACCTGCATCATTCTAACAGAGCTTCAGAACACTTACATCCCCCCTCTTCGGATCCGCACTACATCCAAGGAGGAAACAAACACCGGCCTTCTGATCACGTCCTTCTGCGTCATGGAAGCAATGTTTGTCTGAATCATCCCTTAAGAAACGAAAATAAAAAAATCAGTCTTAAACAAACAACTACACAAGCAATACTTGCAAAACTGTTTGGTGTAAGTGAACTGAACACCTCCGGGCCGGGGGGCGGGACGGGGGAGGGAAAGGGGGAAGAGGGAGGGGGGTATGAGGGACAAGGTAACAAACAGTACAAGAAATGTATCCAATGCCTAACGTATGAAACTGTAACCACTCTGTACATCAGTTTAATAATAAAAATTTAAATTAAAAAAAAAAGACATCTCAGGCAAAAAAAAAGTAAAAATGGAGCTGGGAATGTGGCTTAGTGGTAGAGTGCTCGCCTAGCATGCATGAAGCCCTGGGTTCAATTTCTCGGTACCACATACACAGAAAAAGAGCTGGAGTGGAGCTGTGGCTCAAGTGGAAGAGTGCTAGCCTTGAACAAAATGAAACCCGGGGATATTCCTAGGCACTGAGTTCAAGCCCCATGACTATGAAAACAAAACGAACACTGTATCCTTTGTTGCCCTAATTAAAAGAGTCTGATTCCAAGTGGTGAAGGTATCTTTAGAAATTAATCTGATGATACATCAAAGGAAGAGACGTGCTAAGGATAACAAACAGCACCTATTTAAGCTGCTTTAAATCAGACACAGGTGATTATGGGTTGCAACCAGTAGCCTTATCTTTAAGATTAAAAAAAAAGAAAAAAACAAAAAACCAGGCTGGGAACGTGGCTTAGCAGTGGAGTGCTTGCCTTGCTTGCATGAAGCCCTGGATTCAAAAAGCCAGAAGTGGCACTGTGGCTTAAGTAGTAGAGGGCTTGAGCAAAAATAAGGCAGGAATAATGCCCAGGCCCTGAGTTCAAGCCCCAGGACTGGCAAAAAAAGAAACAAAAGGACTGGGGATATGGCTTAGTGGCGAGTGACTGTCATGTATACATGACACCCAAGGTTCAATTCCCCAGCACCCCATATACAGAAAATGGCCAGAAATGGCGCTGTGGCTCAAGTGGCAGAGTGCTAGCCTTGAGCAAAAAGAAGCCAGGGACAGTGCTCAGGCCCTGAGTCCAAGCCCCAGGACTGGCAAAAAAAACAAAACAAAAAACAACAACAAAAATCCACAGAAGCTTGGTGCTAATGGTTCATGCCTGTAATCCTAGCTACTCAGGAGGTACATACACATCTGAGGATTGTGGTTCAAAGCCAGTACTGGCAGGAAAGTCCATGAGACTCTATCTCCAATTAACCAGCAAAAACTCAGAAGTGGAGCTGAGGCTCAGGTGGTACAGTGTCAGCATTGAGCAGATAAGTCTTAGGGACAGCACTCAGGTCCTGAGTTCAAGCCATAGGACTAGCACGTGCTCACATACAAAGAACCTTTACCCTGGCGTGTCCATGACCCTGAGTATGGCCATGACCTTGGGTATGTCCATGACCCTGAGTATGGCCATGTTTAACAACTGTTCCCTTTCCCACAGATACAGATGGTTCTGGCTTCCAAGGACATATAACTCACCTTGGAAACTCAGCTCATACTTCTTTGAACCCGCCTGAAATGGCACAACTCCCCTGGGGCAGAACTGATAAAGGGACTCCAGGTACGATGAGTCGATGTCTGAACTGGGCTGGTTGTCAAGCTGGTTCGATTCAATTAAACACAAACAAAAAAGGTGAAGGATTGGTGTTTAGGCGATCTGCACTGTTCTGGTTATAGTTTTATTTTAGCCAAAAGATTTGAACAGGAATGTGGCTCGCTTCCTAAGCCAGGCTGCAAGGGATTCTGGGAAGGAGCACACGCACCTACTTTTGTTAGGGAATGTATAGAAGCTCCCCACCCAGAACTCTCAGACCCTGAGTTCCCAGGACTGGCACACACACAAAATCTTTCATTAGAAATACGATCTGAGCTGGTCATCGGTGGCTCATGCCTGGAATCCCAGCTACTCAGGAGGCTGAGATCCGAGTGAAAACACTAAGAGACACTAGGAGAACACTAGGCCTGTGTTCCAACACCAGTACCAGCACGCACAAGCATTCACAAACACATACATTCGTACACACACACACACACACACACACACACACACACACACACAGCAATTCATCTGTTTGTTTCCCAGGCCTACTGCAGTATGTGGGAAAAGACAAATAAGTGTTTTCCTCCATATCCACATGTCTACTTTCAACAGAGAGGTATACTGGCTTCAAGTATTTTGTTCGTAGTTGCTTAGATCGTTGTCTTTTGTTGTTTTGAATCTCTTACAGTAGGAAAGGCGCTTACCTCTGCCCCGTACTGAATCCACTTGCCAGACTCGTGCCTCCAATACCAAAGCCATTTGGTGGTGAAGACAGAGTTTGCCAGCTCTTGAATGGCAGCTGAAGGAGTGGAGAGGCGTCGGATAGGACGGAAACCACAAAGCATCTTCTGGAAGTCAATTTCCCCGTGTTTGACTAAAAGTCTGAGAGAAAAGTAGAACCCGATGAGAGGCTCGGCGGCCTCCACGGGCCTTGCAGCCTCCATTCTCCCCTCCTCCTGTCTCCCACTTGAGATGTGCCCCTCGCCCATCATTTATGCTTCAGCCATTTCTCACATAGGCTCTTCCACCTGGCCAACTTGGACTACGAGCCCTACTTTCACGATTCCCCTCCTCCACCCCCCACATAGTCGGGATGAAGGACAGACCACCCCAAACACAGACATCGACAGAGATAGGATCTCTAACC
This sequence comes from Perognathus longimembris pacificus, assembly GCF_023159225.1. Classification (NCBI taxonomy): domain Eukaryota; kingdom Metazoa; phylum Chordata; class Mammalia; order Rodentia; family Heteromyidae; genus Perognathus; species Perognathus longimembris. Next base: position 142,884,037 of record NC_063162.1, read on the forward strand.
ACAATCCTCCCAACCTCCATTCCTGAGCCACTGGGATTACAGGCATATACCACTGAGCCTGGCCTCACGTCACACTTTTTTAAAGGTTTTACAGCTCTAAAATGAATGCAATGACCTCTGCACTATGTTTTTCTGCAGGACACACAGCTGGTATCAACACATAATCATATCATTGTGCACTTCATGAGTTAGCAAGTATTCCCAGAATTCGTGGCATGAGCCGGGCTCTGTGTGCCATGAGCCTCGCACTGGGCGTGGCTTTCCTCCGCCAGAGTCCAGTCACTAACTCACTCACACGGGCTTCTCAGGGTCACAGTAGGCCTCCTCGATCTGCTCCATGGCCTGCAAGTCCAGCCAGGTGTTGGAAATCAGCACCTGCCACTGGTAGGGCAGGTGAAAGTGGATTTTGTTGCAGTTGCCTAGAAAGAGAGACAGGAGTCTGTGGATGAGGACAAAATTCAACCGAGACCATTGCTGGCTCCCCCACCCCCCAACCCCCCAACCCCAGAGCGTGTTCTCCACGCTCTGCCAACATTTCCCTTCCATGGCTTCCTGGCTCAGCTTGCATTGCCCCATGGAAGAACAAGCTCAGAACGGGACTCAAGCCCTCAGAAACTCAGGTTCCTTTACTGCCCACGGAACTTCATCAGGAAATAACTGCCGCGGGGCACCGGTGGCTCACACCTGTAACCCTTGGCTACTCAGGAGGCTGAGATAGGAAGGGCTCATTCCCCAATTTATAGCTACCTTTTCTCCCCTCCCCCACAGCAGCCCAGCCTTTACACCCATCCCTTCCAGAAAGATGCTTCTTGACTCGATTTGCACTTTGAATCCCCTTAGGTAGCCAAACCTAGATAGTGACTTATGTGTATGCAGCCCTTTTCATTGCTGGATAATGTGAAGCCTCACTCTAATCACAAACCTTAGAAGAAAGATGGCTAAAGGACACTTTAGCTTATGTCCCCTTTGTGTGACCAGCATGGATCCAGCCCTGGGAGGGTGGGGGTGGGGGAATGGCTATTCAATGAAACTCAAAAATGAGTTTGATGTAAGAGGCCCCTGATACAGGAATCTAGCTGTTTGGGTGTCTTTTATTCCTCCCCACCTCCCCAAATGTCATCTTCTTTGTTACATTTACATTGCCTTGAAATGTTCAGATGATATATGACTGCTTTCACACAAAAAGGTACTACAGGGAAACCCCCAGATTGGCAGTGTAAGCGGTGGCGAGCTCAGTACTATGTAAGCACCAGTCCCTATCATTAGAATGGCTGCTATCCAAAAGAAAGGAAGTGAGGAGGGGGAGAAGGGGAAGAGGGAGAAGGAAAGGAGAGAGAAGAGGAATGGAGAAAGGGAGGGGAGAGAAAGAAGGGAGGAGTAGAGAGAAGAGAAGGTAGAGAGACACAGAGGGAATGAATGCCCGTGCTAAGTAGGCTCTCTCCTCCTTTCATTCCATCCAGGGCACCAGCCTGCGGCGGGCTGGCCATTCCTCCCAGGTTAATCCTCTGGAAATGGCTTCCCATCAAGGACAGAAAGAGAGGAGTGTCTTACTTATCTCCTTGGTGCTAGTAAACATGTGGAGAAATGTGAACCCTTGTACCCTGCAGGTGGCAATGAAGAATGACCCATCCACTATGGAACATGGTTTGCCCCAAATTAAATATCTAATTACCAGTTCTGTGTCTGGGTATTTACCTAAAAGACACAAAAGGAAAGTCCTGGGGAAATACTGGCATGCCTGTGCTCATAGCAGAAGCTTTGTCTCACCTGCCAGTTGACAACCCAGATACAGGTAGTCTAGGCAAATTTCCTTTGGTCCAACATTATTCATTGTAGATGTGATACTTGAGACCCCAGACATAGAATCTGTAAAACAAGAGCGAGAGTAAGCACTTCACACTTCAAACAAACAAATTAAAACCCAAGGCTACATGGTTTCACCAAAACAAACAAGATTCCCTGTTGCTCCCCACAACCTGGGACAGGACACTGGAGCAGAAGAAATGGGACAGAGAAATTAGATAGAGCAAGCCCAGGGAGCAGGATTTAAGGTTCGAGGCTCACTCTTGAACACCCAGTTGTATAAGCAAGCCTAATCACTTAGTTTAGTACAGGGAAGGTTACCATATGTACATGCAGAAAGTAATTATAAGCACTGATATGAAACAGAGTTTGTGTGCATTTAAGTAACTGGCTCCCCTATTGCTTCAGGGGAAAAACTGAAACTTAGGCATTACTTAGATGATATCCTACTTTATCTGTTTCAACCTTTCCAGGGCTCAATTCTCAGCCTTCTGTGTAAATATGAGGCAGCCTTCCAACCTCTTAACCCTTTCCGAGCCTCATAGCTCAGCTTCAGAGCTCCCTATAGTTCCCCAAAATGGGAACCACGTTCAAGAAAACTTCTGGGATTCACATTGCCAGATAGCTACTCCATAGAACAAAAAGGCCAGCGACAGATAGGCCTGTGGTACACTCTGATTGTGCTCATCTCAGTTCTAGCAAATGCAGCCATATCTTCTATGTGGTTCCATGGTTTGGTTCTTCTCTGTCCTTATACTTTGGTCCCTTCACCACTACCACCCTTTATCCGTGAGCCTCTAACTGTAGTCAGATTGACGAAACTGCCACCACCCTGTCTCCCGCTCTGCTACAGACTCAACACGGTGCCCCTCTGTGCAGTGACTTACTCTGGGAAGAGACTGTGGTCCTTTGTGAGTGCTCATTGGTGGAGCTCACAGGAGTGTGGGCAGGGCCTTGGGCCCCATAGTCTGCAGCTCTGCTGATGGAGGAAGGTAGAGATGACTGGGGCAGCGTGTTGACTTTTGTAGAAGCAGTGGCTATCCCAGGTGTGGCTGGGACCTGCCTTGGTGAACCCTTACTTCTCAAGGAGAATGCCTCTTTTTCTCCAGTGACTGCTCGTTCTAAGCCCAAACCTGTGACACACAATTGATCTGCATTAATATACTTCATTCACAATGTGAGTAGCGTTCTTTGGTGTGTTGACCATAGCTCTACCAGCCAGACTGTGTTCCCTTCATATTTACCATTCAAAAATGTCAATCCTGGGTTATTACCACCATCAGTAATTTTGCCAGTGGCCTGGAGATCACAGAAAGCGCTTCCGTTGTTCTGATGGTTCCTAGGTAATGTTATTTCTCGCTGGTCATTGGTGGCAGCTCTGTAGTTAGCAGATCTTGGGCAAGTTAGATCTGTGGCCACTCCATCAGCCTGATGTTTAAGAAGGACTTCCTGGATGTCTTGAGTTCCACTCTTGCCCTTGACGTTCACGTGATCTGATGCAACAATGCCCAGGCCCTTGCTGGAGGTTATGGCATTGGATGTTTTTGTAACAGCAAGGAGAGAGCTAGAAACAGCCTGATTAGAGGTTGAGTCAGCATGGTTCCTGTAAGAAAAGTCGTGGAGACCATCATCCTTGGATGCCCTCTGGCTTCCTCCTGCTTGAGCTGTTGCTCCAAGACTGGCAACCTTCGAAGAGGCTGAGGAAGGCTGAGCCTGATCCTTGCTCCACACATAGCTGAAGTTATCAAAGAGATGCACGTCATCCTCAACAAAAGCCGAGAAACCAGTGCCATCTGGGCCAGGTGTGCAGGACTTGTAAGCAGATGAAATGAATTCTGGGCTGGCCTGATAACACCGGTCTCGACTTTTGCTTCGACCTCGCGATGCCTGTGGCGCTCTATGATTTGAGGAAGGAGCTGGGAAGAGGAAAATAAAAGAGCCAAATAATGAAAAGGAAGAGTTCACAACATTCAGTTTCTACCACGGTGTCTCCTCTGCTTCTCCAGCCTTGCTGTCCAAGTGCTGTAATTTGTCCTGCCAGGCACCACTAGCTCACGCCTGTACTCCTGGCTACGCAGGAAGCTGACATCTGAGGACTGACATTCCAAGCCAGCCCAGACAGACAAATCCAATTAACCAGCAAAAAGCTACAAGTGCAGGAGTGGATCAAGCAGTACAGTGTCAACCCTGAGTGAAAAAGTTAAGGAACAGTGAACACCCAGGTTCTGAGTGTGAATACTAGGACTCGGACGGACACACAGACACACAGACACACAGACACACACACACACACATTTTATTTCCTTCTTTGAAGAAGAAAAACAAAGCTGGCCACTGGTGACTCACACTTATAATCCTACCTACTCAGGAGGCTGAGTTCAAGCCCCACGACCCCAACCACCCAAAAAAGAGGAAGAAGGAAAGAAGAAAGAGAAGGAAGGAAGGAAGGAAGGAAGGAAGGGAGGGAGGGAGGGAGGGAGGAAGCTAGGAAGGAAGGAAGCAAGGAAGGAAGGAAGGAAGGAAGGAAGAAAGGAAGGCAGGCAGATTTAGCAGTGTACTTTGGAAAATTGTAACCATTTTTCTAATCTGAGGGAAATGCTGCCAAGTAAAAAATATCAAATTGCAAACTCAAATATATACTAATGAGAGCTGGGAATGTGACTTAGCGGTAGAGTGCTTGCCTAACATGCATGAAGCCCTGGGTTCAATTCTTCCGCACCACATAAGCAGAAAAGGATGGAAGTGGGGGCTGGGGATATGGCCTAGTGGTAAGAGTGCTTGCCTCGTATACATGAGGCCCTGGGTTCAATTCCCCAGCACCACATATACAGAAAATGGCCAGAAGTGGTGCTGGGGCTCAAGTGGCAGAGTGCTAGCCTTGCGCAAAGAGAAGCCAGGGACATTGCTCAGGCCCTGAGTCCAAGCCCCAGGACTGGTCCAAAAAAAAAAAAGGCTGGAAGTGGCACTGTGGCTCAAGTGGTAGCCTTGAGCAAAGAGAAGCCAGGGACAGTGCTCAGGGCTCTGAGTCCAAGCCACAGGAGCTGCAATACACACACACACACACACACACACACACACACACACACTCTCTAGTGATTGCACATTCATGCGAACAAAGTTTGGAAGGGAAATGTAGAAAGTTGAATGTAAACAGGTACAGCAGTTATAGGGGTGGTGCTTTTAATTCCTAGAATACTTTTTTTTTTTTTTTTTGGCCAGTCCTGGGCCTTGGACTCAGGGCCTGAGCACTGTCCCTGGCTTCTTCCCGCTCAAGGCTAGCACTCTGCCACTTGAGCCACAGCGCCGCTTCTGGCCGTTTTCTGTATATGTGGTGCTGGGGAATCGAACCTAGGGCCTCGTGTATCTGAGGCAGGCACTCTTGCCACTAGGCTATATCCCCAGCCCCCTAGAATACTTTTATGGGGTTACTGGGGCTTGACTCCATGCCTGGGCATTTTCCCAAGGCTGGCACTCTACCACTTGACCCACAGTTCGAATTCTAGCTTTGTGGTTATCAATTGGAAATAAAGAGTCTCAATAACTTTCCTTCCTGGGTTGCTTTGGAGCTGGAATCCTCAGACCTCAGCATCCTCGGGAGCTAGTGTGAGAAAAAGCAATCTGTTCTGTCAAACCGAAGTACCTCCATCTTGTAATGTCACCAAGAGAAACTGATGTTTCTGAGTACTGCAATTTCCTGGAATTATGTGCTTCTTGACTTCAGTTATAACCATCATCTCTGTTGTCTGTGACCAGCCAGCCATGTTAAAGGTATGCATCCTTACCCATGGAATTATAGGCCACTCCCGCCTTGAATGGGAACTTTCCACTGACTTTACCAACCTCCTCCAATTGTAAACCTGACTCCTTAACAAGGAGAAGGGACAATGTCACCCTCTGGGTTAGGATAAAACTGAGAAGAACTACCCTGCCCAGTGTACCGGCCTAGCCTGGGGACAAGTAAATTGCCCTGACCAAAATCTCCTATATTGCTGGTGTTTGTATTCACTTTCTGACACCAGAGGGTCATGTGTTCCCAACACTGGGATTACAGGTGTGAGCCACTGTCCCAGGGCTGATTTCTTGGAACCTGTTTATTTGATAGCTCTATGGGGTGACTGAAGGGCGAGCCCATACCTCTGGAGCGGGGTGGGTTCCTCCGCACATGCTTGTTGTTGCAGATGTCTTGAATGTTCTGAACCATGTCAGGGCTCAGGCCATGCTCTCGCATGATGCTGAGTGCCGTCTTGTCCATCAGGTTGTGGGACCTGTTGCAGTTGAGGTATCTGCAGTTCCCGCGGGTGAAGTGTTCACAGATGTGCAGTCTCTCACAGGGGACATGCTCGCTGCACGTCTGTTTGCGCCCCTCTCCTTTGTAATCTTTGCAGATCTGCAGAAGAAAGAATGCTCATTCGCCAGACACAAAATACTTCTGGTATCTGCCACACACTTTAAGGAAGGATCAATGCACAGGCATTTCTGAAGCATGTAGAGAAATGCACTCACTACTTGACGTATGTAACTGTAACCCCTCTGTACATCATCTGGACAATGAAAATTTTTTTTAAAGACCAAAGACAGGGCAGGAGTTGAGATGCTATTTCGCTTTTCTCTCTGTTTTTCTCTCTCTCTCTCAGTGCTGATATTGAGACTTGAACTCAGGGCCTGGGTGCTATCCCTTAGGCTGGTGCTCTACATCTTGAATCACATCTCCACTTCTGATATTTTGTGTGTGTGTGGTTAATTAGAGATAAGACTCTCAGATGGTCCTGCCTAGACTGGCTTTGAACTGCAATCCTCAGATCCTAGCCTCCTGAGTAGCTAGGATTACAGACTACTAGCACCCACCTTTCCATAATCTTCAATGAGATGCATTTAACTGATGTTTTATTTAAGTCAGAACCCAAGGCATGCAAACTAATTAAGGCACAATGGTGTGGAGGCAGATACCCAGTACTCAGGAGACTGCAACAAGGGACTAAGAATGTGAGGCTGCGTGGTGAGTCTGAAGCCAGCTTGGGCTATATGTTGAAACCCTGTCTCAATAAATTGAAGAATAGAAAGAAGCCATCGCTGGTGACTCACACCTGTAATCCTAGCTACTCAGGAGGCTGAGATCTGAGGACTGTGATTCAAAGTCAGCCCGGTCAGGAAAGTCTGTGAGACTCTTATCTCCAAATAACCACCAGAAAACCAGAAGTGGTGCTGTCACTCATTCAAAGTGGTAGTGCACTAGCTCTGAGCAAGAGTTCAGGGACAGGCTGGGAATGTGGCTTAGCAGTAGAGTGTTTGCCTTCTATAAATGAAGCCCTGGGTTTGATCCCTTAGAACCACATAAACAGAAAAAGCCAGAAGTGGCACTGTGGCTCAAGTGGTAGAATGCTAGCCTTGAGCAGAAAGAAGCCAGAGACAGGGCTCCGGCCCTGAGTTCAAGTGATACAGCATTAGCTGTGAGCAAGAAAGCCCAGCCAGAGCAAGGCCTGGAGTTCAAGCCCCAGTACTAGTGGATATTAGGGTATATGAGTTACCTGTGTAACTGTTGGTGAATTCAAAACCTGGTCTCCGCTGGGAAAATGTTCAAGTTTCTCAAATGAAATTTTTAAAAGTATAAAATTAAAACAAAATGTTCTTTTATAATTAAAAATAGAAGCTTAGGTTAAATATACTATTAGCTAGCTAGCTACAGGGACCAGCTGCTCACACCTAGTTGAGGAAACAATGCCTTCCCAGCCTGTGATCTAAATCCTGACCACAGGCAAGGGGAAATTTCATTATTAGCTCAAAGCAAGCTTCAGACAGGACTTTACAGCCCACTCACTAAACATGGGTGCTGCAATATGCAGGAAAAGGGATACAGGCCCCTAATAGGTTCGTTTCTGGCTTTTTCTGAGCAGTTTGTTAGAGATAAGAGTCTCACAGACTTTCCTGCCTAGGCTGGCTTTGAACCATGATCCTCAGACCTCAGCCTCCTACATCTGTTTTGAGGTCATAAGGAAAACATATTGAGCTGAATCAGTAGGTGTTTAACCCACAGGAAGTCCTCAATAGCTTCCTTCTCATATGTGGTAGTACTTCTGCCTTCTATGCGCGCCTCTCTTTTCAGAGTGAGACAAACGTACCTACTGAAGGATTTCTTTCAAGGCAGATACCATGCTTTGCACGCATCCTCTGATCCTCAACTCTGCATATCTATGGTGTAGGAAATTTAATCATCCACCACTGCCAGGTGCTGGTAGTTCATGCCTGTAATCTGAGCTGCACAACAGACTGAGATCTGAGGATCCTAGTTCAAAGCCAGCCTGGGCACACAGATATCTGACACTGCTTTCTACCCATCAAAAAGCTCTAAGTGGAAATGTGGCTCAAGTGGCAGAGCATCAGCCTTGAGCAAAAAGCTGGGAGAAGCCCCTGAGTCCAGCATGACCAACAGACAATAATCATGGACTATTGTCTCCATCTTCTAGTAATAGAAGCTCCATGTCTAGGTAGACAAATTGGCATCAGGAAAGAAACTACATTTCCCATGCTCCCTTTCAGCTGACATATACCCATGTGTTAAGCTCTGACCAATGAGGTATGAGAAGATATACCATGTCCATGTTGTGTGTGTGCGTGTGCGTGTGTGTGTGTTTCAGGGGTGTGAACTCAGAGTTCTGATCTTGCTGGGCAGGCACTTTATTGCTGAGGTATGTATGCAGCACACACTTCCTCACTAGCTATATGGAGATCAGATCCCACTTTTTGTCTGGGCCCACACCTCCACTGCAATTGGCCTACTTTCTGCTTCCTTTTGTCACCAGGATGACAGGCATGAGTTACCATGGTCAGTGTCTTCTGTTGAGATGGAGTCTCACAGAGTCCCCTGCCCAGGCTGGTCTGAACCTGAAGCCTCCCCCATCTGAGCCTCCCGAATAGATTACAGGTGTGAGCCACCTCGCCCAGCCCAGGTTACATGTTAAAAGGAAATTGCTTGCATTCTATTAACTTCCTCTTTACATTCCTGCTGCCTAGAAAATGACAAATGAGAACACCTTGTACCTAGGGAGCGAAGACCTATTTTAGAGGTAAGAGATGAGCTATGGGCCTAAGTCCCGGATGAAATCGTAGGGTTTAGCTGCCTGCCCATAAGCTTATCTGCCTGCCCTTACCCAGGTAACACAAGAGTTGACCAACTTTTCTGTAACAAATCAAGACAGAAAATACTGTAGGCTTTACAAGCAATTTGGCCTCTGTTGCAACTACTTAACTTGCCTTGGTAAGTTACAATGTGTAAACAGACGTGGCTGTGTATTGTTGCTTTGTGTTTTTTGTTGTTGTTTTGTTTTTGCCAGTCCTGGGGCTTGAACTCAGGGTCTGGCTTCTTTTTGGTCCAGTCTAGCACTCTACCATCTGAGCCACAGCACCACTTCTGGCTTTTTCTATATATGGGGTGCTGAAGAATCAAACCCAGGGCTCATGCATGCGAGGCAAGCACTCTACCGCTAGGCCATATTCCCAGCCCGTGGCTATGTTTAAATAACCTCTGCATTATAGGTTGCTGACTAAGAAATAAGTAAATAGATCTTATTTGAACCACTATAGGTAGGGTGGGGAGTCTGTTCCACAACACCCAGTCTGTATTCTCATCTTCCCTGTGCTCTTTTAAATGTCATTGTAGGGGCTGGGAATATGGCCTAGTGGCAAGAGCGCTTGCCTCCTACACATGAAGCTCTCGGTTCGATTCCCTAGCACCACATATATGGAAAACGGCCAGAAGGGGCGCTTTGGCTCAGGTGGCAGAGTGCTAGCCTTGAGCGGGAAGAAGCCAGGGATGGTGCTCAGGCCCTGAGTCCAAGGCCCAGGACTGGCCAAAAAAATAAAAAATTAAATGTCATTGTAAGGTCACCTCCTCCAGGAAGCCACCCTGAAGGAATGCTTAGTTGTTTCTACTATGTCATTAGTTCATCTTTGCTCACACTGGGCTCCTGGCAGGGTGGCAGAGGAGATGGCACCCCAGACAGCTCAGCAAAGCCTTCATTCATCGCCACCTCTGGAGCCCTGGTGCTGACATCAAGGTTTCTCTGTGCCTTCTCCAACATACAGTACTCTCCCGGTCATCTCAACTGAGAAGTCCCCACTCACCTCAGGTATGAAGAAGGAGTCGCTTTGGACGAGGAGTACGGCTAATTCCTCTTGGTTAAGCTTGGAGAGCCCATATCTTTTCAGGACTTCAGAGTTCTCCTTGGAGAAAACTTCATGTGAATATTTGCATAATTTCCTAGAAGAAAGGGAACAACTTTCAGTGTTTCCATGTTACAGAAAATTTCACTCAACAAAGTGCTCAAGTGGTCCCAAGCACAGGGTGACCCCGCTTAAAGAATACCATTTAAAAGTTGGGCACCAAAGGCTCACGCCTGTAATCTAGCTGCTCAGGAGGCTGACATCTGAGGATCACAGTTCAAAGACAGGCCCCAAGTTCCAGCTCTATAACTGCCACCAAAAAAAAAAAACAAAAAAGACTAGTAGCCAGTAGCTCTCATCTATAATCCTAACTACTCAGAAATAGAGCTGTGGCTCAAGTGGCAGAGAACTAGCCTCGAGTAAAACAAGCTCAGGGATAGCAGGTGCTAAGCTCAAGCTTCAGGACCAGCATGCAAGCGCACACACAAACACACACACGCACACGCACACACACAGAGCAATTATTTAAACCAAACAAACAATTTAAGCCAGGTGCTGATGGCTCATACCAGCAATCCTAGCTACTCAGGAGGCTGAGAATCCAGGTTCAAAGCCAGCCTCCAATTAGTCACCAAAAAAGCCAAAAATGAAGTGCCAGTTCTGAGTGAAAAAGCTACGGGACAGAACCCAGGCCCTGAGTTCTAGCCCCAGTATCAGCACAAAAACAAAAGCAAACAAACAGACAAAACTATTGGGATACCTATTGTGTTTTTACTAATCTACTCTTTTGCTTTGAATCCAGAACCATATAATTTACATGTTTTACACCATACTTTAAATATGAACAAGATAAATTGATTGGAATACAGCTTAACATGGAGATGGAAGAACAAAATCCCCACCCTCTTACAACTGCTGTAAACATATAAAAAATAAACATTGACAGAATGATTTCTATCATTGACTTCTAGGACTGGAAATACTTATTTAAGCCTTGTTCTGTTTTCCTTATTTTTCATTAAAGCATTCCTATTAATACTTTCATTTCCCAAGTACTGAATATTATCTCTCACCACTATTTTTCTTTTTAGTTGTTTGTGACTGGTAAACAGAAATATAAAATGATCTTATTGAAATTGATGAATTTTCAAAACTGTTAACATCCAAGTAAAGAATTAATCTTTAAATGTCCCAAAGCCTTTAAGAATTGCCTTCAAGCTTTAGTGATTAGTTATAGACAGGATTCCTGTGAGCCACCGGCTGAGCCTTTAGGTCCTGAGTTGACCCCTGACCTACCCTCCTGGCTCTTTGTCTCACCAAGAGGCCAAGGGCAGTTGGGCTGGCTTTGGCAACAGCTCCTATCCTAGCTATTTTTTCAGGTGGGCCCTGAACTGGATGTCTCCACTGGTGACTTTAGCTTTGAACTTGTTTCTGGCATTCCTTGATAAGGCTAGCCTTTGCTCCTCTAACTTTAGGGTTGTGCTCTGAAGTTTCAGATAATTGCTCCCCCACGTCCAGGCCCCTCTCACCCAGAATCCTCAGCAGCTGGGGAAAGATTCCACCTCTCATTCCTTCCCCTAGCCTGTGGGAGGGAGATGTGCAGAGACCCCCAGAGGACAGGCCTCCTAAAGAAGATCACATCAGCATTTCAGCAGAGGTTCGCCCGGATGCATCCATTAATAAATGCAAGGCTGGAGCTTGATGCTAGTGGCTCACACCCGTAATCCTAGCTATTCAGGAGGCCTGAGGATTTTGGTATAAAGCCAACCCAGGCAGGAAAAGTCTGTGAGACTCTTATCTCTGGTAAGCATTAACACTCCTCCCTCCAAAAAAAAAAGTACCAAGCAAACAAAAACCACAACAACGGGGCTGGGGATATAGCCTAGTGGCAAGAGTGCCTGCCTCGGATACACGAGGCCCTGGGTTCGATTCCCCAGCACCACATATACAGAAAATGGCCAGAAGCGGCGCTGTGGCTCAAGTGGCAGAGTGCTAGCCTTGAGCAGGAAGAAGCCAGGGACAGTGCTCAGGCCCTGTGTCCAAGGCCCAGGACTGGCAAAAAAAAAAAAAAAAAAAAAAAAAAAACCAACAACAACAACAACAAAAACAGAAGCGGTGCTGTGTCAAGTGGAAGAATGATACCCCTGAGCAAAAGAACTCAGGGACAACACCCAAGCCATGAGTTCAAGCCCCAGAACTGGCACCAACCTCCCCCACAAAAAAAAAAAAAAAAAAAGGAAGAAAAATTAGGAGCCAAGCAGTGCAAAGGGGCACAGATGATACTTGGGGTACAGTGGGGATACAAGAAAATGTATAGAAAAACGATGTTCAGGATTTGCATAAACATGGGCTCCGCAGTGTGGGTCTGACGGAGGAGATGTTGATTTCGAAAGTGCCCAGGCTTCCTTCTGATCAGCCTCTCCCAACAATGGTGCCTGATATCGACTGGCAAGTATAAGCCAGGAAAATGGTGGGAAAGCCTGCATTGGCTTGTTGGGGTTCTTCAAGCTAGCGCTTCTCTAAGAGTATTCCCTGATCACCATTCTCAGCACCATCGGAGAAACTGTCAGAAATGCTGTCTCCCAAAGGGCCCCACCCCAGACCTGCCAGGAACTTTTCGCATGCGCAGACCAGCCCCAGACTTCCTGTCTGAGGATGGGGGCTGAGAAATGAACATGACTCCCTCTCACTCTCTCTTTTACCTCGCTCTCTCGGAAGGTATTGTACTTAAACCCAGGATCTCAACTTTCTTGCTGAGCATTTTGCTGGTTACTTGAGTATTTTTTAAAAGTCCGACTTTTCTGCCTTGGGTGGCTTTGAACCACCATCCTCCAGGTCTCAGCCTCCGGAGTAGCTGGGATTACAGGTGTGAGCCACAGATGCCCGGTATTGAATGAGCTTTCCTAACAGACTGCCAGGGAACGGTGGGTCTGGCAGAAGGTTGATTAGAGCTCTCTACTGCCAGTCCAAAAACAGCTTTACAAACCTTTCTGAATTTCCTGTCACAGAGCAAACATTTGTGGAAAGTTGCCCCCACTCAGAGCAAACAAACCGCAAGCCATCAGCTTGTGGGAATAGGAAATGGTAACTGTAAAAAAAAAAAAAAAAACCAAGATGGCCTTAAAAGAGGCAGAATTATCTCTCTTTCAGAAATCCCAGGCTCAAAGCCTCAAAGTCACACAGCCTCTGCTTTCCATTCTCGACCCAGATATAAAATGTTTTAACCTGGCTGGGTGAAGTGCTTTCCCATGCCCGGGGACTAAACAGAGCCTGCGCAGTGGTTCTTAGCCTTGGCCATAAGTAGTTGCCCACTGGAGAGTGTTTAAAAACACCTGTGCCCAGCCACACCCTGAGACTGGTCTACATTTGACTGCAGTGGGATTCCAGGTGATTTGAGACTCACAGGCTGGGCCTGTCCCATTCAATTCTAGGCTCAGATGTTCACCTCTGAGCTCTAAACTCACCAAGACAGTAAATAGAGGGCCAGCTACACAGCAGACAGCAAAGGAAGACAACAACCTGAGAAGCTTTGATAGCCATTTATATGCTGAAATACCTCTTCTGTTCTCCCCCCTTCAACCTCATCGGGTTGATGAAAAAAAATAGGTAGTTAAAAGATACTATAGAAATGATTCAAACTAGGAATATGGCTTAGTGGTAGGTAGAGTGTTTGCCTTGCATATCTGCATATCTGTGGCTTGTTATTTGAGGGGCGAAAACAGGAAGCAGCTCACCATAATATAAACTAGTCAGGAAAAACAAAATGACCAGGATATATGAAAAGATAAACTCGGGGCTGGGGATATGGCCTAGTGGCAAGAGTGCTTGCCTCGTACACATGAGGCCCTGGGTTCAATTCCCCAGCACCACATATACAGAAAACGGCCAGATGTGGTGCTGTGGCTCAAGTGGCAGAGTGCTAGCCTTGAGCAAAAAGAAGCCAGGGACAGTGCTCAGGCCCTGAGTCCAAGCCCCAGGACTGGCCAAAAAAAAAAAGAAAAGATAAACTCTAGGCAACAGTAGTCTAAAGAATAAAAGGTTAGGGAGCAAAAGCCCAAAAAAATAGTATTTGAAGGCATAAATCTTTTGTGCTTCTGATGTTTAAGAAAGATGAAGTCAGTGGCCCAGTACTGGTGGCTCACACCTGTAACCCTAGCTACTCTGGAGGCTCAACCTGGGTCAGCAGAGTCTGTAGGACTCTTGGTCTCCAATGAAGCACCAACAGCCAGAAGTAGAGCTGTGGTTCAAGAGGTAGAGCACTAGCCTTGAGCAAAGAAGTTCAGGGGCAATGCCTAGACCCTGAGTTCAAGACCTACAACTGGTACCAAAAACAAAGAAAAAAGATTACGTCAGTGGCTTAGGAGAAAGTAGGGATGGGTCACTGGGTCAAGGACCCTTAGAATAGTGAGGAGAAACAAGAGGAAGAGAGACCACGTGAGCAGGCCCAAAGTGTGGGGAGAAGGGTGGAGCTAGCAGAGCAGCCAACTTTAACCACAGCTTCATTACCCAGAGCAAGTGGGGGAGAAATCAAGCTCCAGGTGGCTGCAGCACCATGACCTCGGTGTGGAGAAAACAAGCAGATCCACGCAGCCTCAAGTCTGCAAGAGTCCTCACAACCCAGGCCCCTTTAAATGGGGTAAGGACAGAGGCAAGAGGCTGAGGCGCTCTACATATCCTACAGTTCTATCAAGAGCGAGATGAACACCTGTGCATTAGAATTACCTAGGGCCTGTGCTAGAATCCCCATTGCCCAGCCTGGAAATACAACTCGGTGCTAGGTGGTTTGCCTACCACATGTGAGGCCCAGGGTTCGATCTCTAACACTACAAGCAAACCTTAAAAAAAATTAAAACTAAATGAAGCCCTGGGTTCGATTCCACAGCACCACATATATACAAAACAGCCAGAAGTGGCGCTGTGGCTCAAGAGGTAGAGTGCTAGCCTTGAGCAAAAAGAAGCCAGGGACAGTGCTCAGGCCCTGAGTCCATGCCCCAGGACTGGCAACGAAAACAAAACAAATCAAAACATTAAAACTAAAAACATCTGAATCCCTAGGCTTAATTCAGACCCAGTTAAGCCTTTAAGGATATCCTAGCGTTACTATCTTTGAAAGATTTCCCAAGGATCTGCCATGCAGCCAAGTTTCAGGATGCATAGCCCTAAATCCACAACGGGACTGAAGAAAAGCAGAGGGAGAGAAGAAAGTCAAGGATAGGAGGTGGCAGTGGTATTACCAAAACAATGATGACTAGAGAAGAAAAGTCATTCAGGTCCTCTCTCCACAGTCCCACTTCCCAACATAAATTCCTTTGAAAGTTAAGAGCAGGGTGATGCATACCTGTAATCCCAGCTACTCCTGGAATCTGAGACAGAGGGGAGGACTGAGGCTGTAGGCCAGAATGTGTAAAAGCTGGGCCAAAGTGAACAAGGCTCTAACCCAAGAATAACTCAAAGTAGTAGTATTTACTGGGCATGGTGGCTCACACCTGTGGTCCCAGCTACTCAGGGGGCACTGTCATGTAGTGAATTGGTCTGAAATAGATTAAATGCTCGGCTCTGTATGGAAAAGAGTTGAAAGATGATGTAACAGGCCTCTACTATCTCCTCAGTCCAGCTCCCCTGCTGACTTGATTCAAGCCATTTCTGATTTCACACTGGACTGAAATCCTTGGTCCTCCTGGGGTCTTTTACACCTCTGCCCCACCCATCTTAGACCCTTGTCTAAGTTAGAACCATGAAACACTAGGAAAACTCATCTGTATTTATTTCAGATGTTTATTTTTTGCCATCCCTGTATTACTAAAACTTAGGGAAAGTATTGTGTTTCCAGGTATAGATTTGTCAATATTTAAAAAAATTCTGAGGGGCTGGGGATATAGCCTAGTGGCAAGAGTGCCTGCCTCGGATACACGAGGCCCTAGGTTCGATTCCCCAGCACCACATATGCAGAAAACGGCCAGAAGCGGCACTGTGGCTCAAGTGGCAGAGTGCTAGCCTTGAGCGGGAAGAAGCCAGGGACAGTGCTCAGGCCCTGAGTCCAAGGCCCAGGACTGGCCAAAAAAAAAAAAAAAAAAATTCTGATTCCAGGCACCAGTGGCTCACGCCTGTCATCCTAGCTACTCAAGAGGCTGAGATCGAAGGATCACCATTTGAAGCCAGCCCAGGCAGGAAAGTCTGCCAGACTTTTATCTCCAATACTCAGGAAAAGCCAGAAGTGGCGCTGTGGTTCACGTGGTAGGCTCAAGGACAGAGCCCCAAGATGGCAAAAAAATAAAATAAAAAAGATTCTGATCATTGTTCCCTGGAACTTCATAATCTCACCAAGTTTCTTTAATTCTGCAGACGTGGAAAATCACATTTCATCAAATGAAACTGCAGCAAATCCGAAGAGAACAACAGTTCCCAGATGATTCTTCACTCTGAGGTGCAGGCCTTTGTATCACAAGGGTGGAGAAAACACACATGCTCAAGGGCTACAGCCTGACTATGTGACTCTTGGGACACAGCTCAGATGACTAGAAGGAACTTCCAGCGAGTGTTACGGGGCAACTTCACCCACCCACACCCACGCATGGCACATGTATGCACTTGTAGCTGCAAAATGCAGGCCTTGAAAATGTCCCACTGCACTCACTATATTATATAGGATTCCACTTCAAGGGAATGTCCAATATAGACAAATCCATACAGAGAGACAGCTGGTTAAAGATTTCTAGAAACTGGGAAAGGGTTGAAGGAGGAGTGGCTACTGCTGGGTGTGGGTTTCTTGGGAAAGTGATGAAAACATTCTGGAATTCGATAGTGATAATAGTTGCACAATATCATTACTGACTGTGCTTGCTAACTCTGATGTGTACCCACCCCCCTTTGTTTTTGCCAGTCCTGGGGCTTGAACTCAGGGCCTGGACATTGTCCCTGCTGCTTTTGCTCAAGGCTAGCACTCTTACCACTTGAGCCACAACACCACTTCCGGCCTTTTCTTTTTATGGTACTGAGGAGTTGAACTCAGGGCTTCATGCATGCTAAGCAAGCACTCTACCACTAAGCCACATTCCCAGCCCTGAAGTGTACACTTTTACATGGGTTTCCATCTATTTTTAAAGAATAGTCAACTAGTGAGAATGGGGCTCATAATTGTAATCCTGTAAATGAGGGTGAGATCTGATGATGCCTGTTCAAAGCCAGCCTGGACAGGAAAGCCCATGAGACGGTTATCACCAACTAACCACCAAAAAACTAGAAATGGGGTAGACTCAAAGACAAGTGCCTAGTCCCCGAGTTAAAGCCTCAGCACCATTTAAAAAACTATTAATGATTTATTTTAAAACTCTTAATTTTATAGTAAAATAGAAGAAGCATACTATAAACAAAAATAAGCTGGAAAAATGACCCCCAAAAAATAAGATCGAGTAAGACACACTTACATGACAATTGAGAATGGGGTATTACTCTCAGCTACTTGGAAGATAGAAATAGGAGGATCTCAGTTAGAGGCCAGGTGGGGCAATAACTCAAGACTCTGAAAAATAACCTAAGGCAAAAAAGGCTGGAGGCACAACTCAAGTGGTAGAGTGGCTGCCTAGCAAGTAACCCCAAGTACACAGGGGAATAGAGAGTTAAATCCGGCCTGTGCTGCACCACAAAAACCTAAACGAAAATTAGAACCACTGAGATGCTATTTCATATTCCTTGTATTGGCCCAAAGTTCAAAGACTCACAAAACCTCGTGGCAGGGACTAAGTGTGCGAATGTTAACATCTGGGTAGAGTACAACTTGGAAAACACTCCTTAGAAAATTATTTGGGGGGCTGGGAATATGGCCTAGGGGTAAGAGTGCTTGCCTCATATAGAGGAAGCCCTGGGTTCAATTCCCCAGCACCACATATATAGAAAATGGCCAGGAGTGGTGCTGTGGCTCAAGTGGCAGAGTGCTAGCCTTCAGTAAAAAGAAGCCAGGGACAGTGCTCAGGCCCTGAGTCCAAGCCCCAAGACTGGCCAAAAAAAAAAAAAAAAAGAAAGAAAGAAAACTAATTGGAGTCAATATGGCCTAGTGGCAAGAATGCTTGCCTCATATACATGAAGCCCTGGGTTCGGTTCCCCAGCAGCACATACATAGAAAACAGCCAGAAGTGGCGCTGTGGCTCAAGTGATAGAGTGCTAGCCTTCAGCAAAAAGAAGCCAGGGACAGGGCTCAGGCCCTGAGTCCAAGCCCAGGCCTGGCCAAAAGAAAAAAGAAACATACACAAAAGATTCTAAGCAATCAGGCATAGAAACAAAACAAAACAACAAAAGAAAAATCAAAGGCAATCTCAATTTCTATTTTAAAAAAAGAAATGCACTTACGCAAGAGAAAGCTGTCTAGCCAGGCAGAGGTGGCCCACGCCAGTAATCCTTGCTACTCAGGAGGATCTCAGTTTGAAGCCAGCCATGGCAAAAAAATCCCCATGAGACTCATCTTCAATGAACCAATCAAAAACCAGAAGTGGTGCTGTATCTCAAAGTGGTAAGGCACCAATGGTGCCAAGGCCCTGAGTTCAAGCCCCACAACCCACCAAGAAACAAAAGATGAAAGAAAGCTGTTCATTTTAACAAATCAGAGCAGTAAATTTGCACAGCCAGGGGAGGGGAAGGGAAAGGAAAGCCTGGGAGGGGACGGGAGGGGAGGGGAGCAGAGAAGAGAACAAGGAAGAGAAGGGGAGGGGAAGAGAGAAGAAAAGGGTGCTGAGGATATGGCCTAGTGGCAAGAGTGCTTGCCTCAAAAAAGAGAGAAGAATAGGGAGGGAGGGGAAGAGGAGAGAAAGGCAGGAGAGGGAAGAGGGGAGGGGAGAGAGGGAATGGGGAGAGAAAGAGGGTAGAAAAGGACGCGGAGGAGAAAGGAGAGGGGAGGGAAGGACAAGGGAGGGGAGAAGAAGGGAAGAAGGAAAGGAAAGAAACAAAGAAAAGAGGACGTGGAAGGGGAGAGAGGAGGGGGAACGGGAAGGGAGAAAAACGAAAGTAGGGGCTGGGAATGTAGTTTAGTGGTAGAGTGCTTGCCTTGCATACATGAAGCCCTGGGTTCGATTCCTCAGCACCACATACACAGAAAAACCCGGAAATGGCACTGTGGATCAAGTGGTAGAGTGCTAGCCTTGAGCAAAAAGAAGCCAGGGCCAGTGCTCAAGCCAAGCCCCAGGATTGGGGGGGGGGGGGAATAGTAGCTCGTAATGTCATGAATAGATCATCAAAACAATGTTGAACAAAAATTTTAAAACAGGGCTGGGAATATGGCCTAGTGGCAAGAGTGCTTGCCTCGTATACATGAGGTCCTGGGTTCTATTCCTCAGCACCACATATACAGAAAATGGCCAGAAGTGGCACTGTGGCTCAAGTGGCAGGGTGCTATCCTTGAGCAAAAAAGAAGCCAGGGACAGTGCTCAGGCCCTGAGTTCACGGCCCAGGATTGGGGGGAAAAAAAAAAATATATATATATATATATATATATATATATAAATAAATAAATAATTTAAAACACATCAATACTTCATTTTGTATACAGACAGAAATGTGTAGATGAAGAAATTTTAAAATCCTAAAACAGCAGGGTACCAGAGTCATGATTGAGGTTACTTCTGGGGAAAGAGGGAGAATGAGACTCAAGAGAATTTTTTTTTTAATGTTCCCCAAGGCCTATTGTATTTTTACTTGCCTATTTATTTATTTGGCAGTACTGGGATTTGAACCCAGAGCCTGGTAGACTAGACACTGGACCACTTTTCTTTTTCTTTTTAATTGCCTTATTTTTGACAGCTTATAACCAGGCTGGACCACATCCTTCCTTTTCTCCTTTCCACCCCGCTGGGATGACAGCATTGTAAACAGCTAACTTTCTGCCTGGGCTGGCCTTGAATCACAACCCTTCCTATCTCCATGTCTCAAGAAGTTATTTTTTCATCTGTAAAGCTATGAAACAAAAATGAAAAAGGCAAGCATTCATTCTCAGAGGTGAGTTACAGTACATTCTCTATCATGTCTGGCATATATTCAGAGTACACATACTTGATGTATATTCTCTTATTCTTTGTACATTTCAGTATTCTTCCTCTCAATATATGAAACAACTAGTCTCCTCATTTACCCACCCCCACCTAAAGTTTCTACTAACTAAAAGAGAAAGGCAAAGGAGTACAAACAGGAAAGGGTAAAGAGGAAACACCCATATTGGCATAAACCACGAAACCAGTGGAAGGCACTCAGAAAGTTGACTTGAAACAGTTAAACAGCAATGGCGCTTGCACACAGAATAACCTGAACTGATGGGAAATGACACTTCATAGAACTATTGTTCAAGGAATAGTGAGGAAACCATGAATCTGGTCCAAATGTCAATCAACACTGCCAGCTACCAGCTATGGGGCCACAAGTAAATTTCTAAATACTTGGTGCCAAGTTCCATTTGATTAACATTGGGTGTATAGTATCTAACCTCAGGAGCTATGAGAAAGATGAATTTATATAACATCTCTAACAAGCTTACCTCAGAGCTTGGTTGGTACTTAAGGATTTGTTCAATAAATGTTAGTTATTGTTGATGTCAGAGCTAGAACTTGATTTCCGTGTGTGGGAATATTATTTCAGCAAAGCAGATATTAATATCCAAAGTAATGAGCCAAGAGAAACAATTCTACAACACCTAAGCAAGCTTGATTACCCACTGAAAAGCACAGGTGAAAGCACTGCAAAGAGGGAAAAAGAAATTATAGGACAGAACAAAAATCCTATCTAAAGAAACCCAGGAGCTGGTGGCTCACACCTGTAATCCTAGCTCCTCAGGAGGCTGAGATCTGAGGACTGCAGTTCAAAGTCAGCCAGAGCAGGAAAGCCCATGAGACTCTAATCGCCAATAAACACCAAGAAGCAGAAAGCGCAGCTGTGGCTCCAATGGTGAGAAGCACAAGCCTGGAGCAAAAAAGCTCAGAGACAGTGCCAAGTCCCTGAATTCAAACCCAGGATCCAGAAAAAGGAAACTAGTGATTACTCAAATAAAAAATAGAGTTTACCTGTTAGAAATAATTACCGAAGTAATTATGAAGCAAAGCAAATGACTGCTAGGATTTAAAAGAACTTGTTCGAGTTGGGGATGGTTGTGGAGAGAAGGCAAACTAAAACAAGACCAGCCATGTTTGAAAAGTGATGAGTCAAAACGATAGGGATATGGAAGTTCATCACTCTTCCCTCCATTTTTGGAGTATGTTTACAAAGAATAAAAAAAGAGGAAAAGTTGAAACTGTTAAAAACAAAGGTCAACACTAGTGGGAGAAGAAATTTTCAAAGCAGAACAGAAAAAAAAATCAGGAAACCTTGCAACCAGTTGTTATTCAGAACAGTGTGCGAATGTGCTAGAATGTTCTTTCCTTTCCTCTCCTCTACCCACTCTCCTTTCCCTGCTTACTTGGGATCTGAGCGTTTTCACTGAGTTTTTGTGTTCCAGACTAGTGCTTTACCACTTTGACCAACAGATCCGCTTTCTTTTTTCTGGTGATTAATTGGACATAGGAGCCTCCCAGACTTCCCTGCCCAGGCTGGCTTTGAACTTGGATCCTCAGATCTCAGCCTCCAGAGTAGGTAGGATTAGTCCCTGCATGGAAACACACTTTTAAATAGTTACTTCACAACATGTTAAATATCTTATTAAGGGAGTCCATCCAAACAATTAAAAAAAATAAGTTTTTGAAGCATTCTAAACAAGTAAATTTATTGGGGGAAAAAGATTACATGGGCTGGGGATATAGCCTAGTGGCAAGAGCGCTTGCCTCATATACATGAAGCCCTGGGTTCGATTCCCCAGCACCACATATACAGAAAATGGCCAGAAGTGGCACTGTGACTCAAGTGGCAGAGTGCTAGCCTTGAGCAAAAAGAAGCCAGGGACAGTGCTCAGGCCCTGAGTCCAAGCCCCAGGACTGGAAAAAAAAAAAAAAAGATTACCTCACCCACTCCACCCATTTAAATCTCTTTAAGTTCTTGTTAGCATTTCCAGCCTTAGGGTCCTCAGCTCCTCCCATTAGCCCCCAGATCCACCCATATCTAAACTCCCTGCCTTAGAGCTATAGTGGGCCACTCCCACTCACCATCCAGACCTACCTACTTCCCCTTTAGCCCCAGAGAAGCTGCCACCTGGATAAGATGACAGGTTGCTCCCTCTCCTGTGGGAGACAAGGCCTCAGTAATAAACCTCCTTATAAACCTTCTTCTCCTGTCCTCCACTCTCTCAGCTTGGTCCCCTGGGGTGATTGAGATAAACCCTTTCAGTTTCACTACACACAGATGAAGGTGAATGACTAGGATCTCAGCCTAAAGAGTAGCTGGGATTACAGGTGTAAACCAGCAACCAGCTTCACCTAAAGTTTTTAAGGACAAACTTTTTACCTATATCAGAGTTTGTTGTTGTTTTCCTTTTTGAGTAGATAGAGCCTATGGATAGAAAAGATGTGAAGGACATAGATTCATGAATCAGCCTTTCATGAATCAGACTTTTCCTTAATTTGCTATTAATGAGGAAAAGACACTTCTCAGCAGGACTGAGGGGGGGAAGGGCAGGGAGGAGAGGAGGAGGAGGGAGGAGGAGAGGAGATGCAGGAGGGGATGGAGGGGAGGAGGAAGAAGGGGGTGATGGGAGGGAGAAGAAGCTGGATAGGTCAGAGAGCCTGCCTGGAGGGAGTTGACCTCCATGGTCACGAGATTGTTCCATTCCTCAGACCCAGGAATCCGGAGGCCAGGCCTGAGTAGCTAGTGTGTATTTGGGAGCCATCTTGTCATGGCCAACTACTCGTCACGCCATCGTAGGTGTCACCTCCTAGGTGTGACAAGTAAGCCCTTTACCAGGAGATGTTTTATTCCTTTTTTCTTTTTTGAAACCGTGCTGGGGATCAACCCAAGGCCTTGCGCGGCGCCCCAGCCCTGAGCTACAAACATCTCCAGCTCCTCACGGGGGAATCCAGAAGCCAACGACATCAAAAGGCTTGCAGGCCCCCCGTGGCTCGGGTCTGTAGTCCAAGCCACTCAGGAGACTCTCGACTCCCATTAGCCAAGCCGGAGCTCAAGGCCCTGGATTCAAGCCCTGGGAGCGGCACAAAAAAATCAACACTTAAAAGAGCAAACGGATCCACCACCGGCAGAGGCAGGGATGGGCTGCAGGAACCCGCAGGATTGGAGAGCGGTCCGTGGAGGGGCCGAGGGGCTGTCTGTCAACGGGGAAGCAGACGGGGAAACACTCGATCTTCGGTAACCCCGGAAAGGGCCCTATGGCCCGGTGGTGGTGTGTGACCTGGCCCCAGCCAGGAGGAGCCGTTGCTAGTTGCTACGTGCGGTGTGGACGGATGCCGGGGTGCTGGGCGAGAATCTCAACGCGACCAGGGAACTCAAGTGAACAGGGGAGACGATTCAAGCTAGCCCGAGCGTTGGAGGCGTTTTCCCTTCGCCCCCCAGATCTGCCTCCAACTTTTCTATGCTCTGGCATGCCCCCCCCAAAGTATTTTATTCGGATTCCAGTGGGCGGGTAGGCAGGGTAGAAGGTGAGCCTGGATCACACACCACCACCACCACCCCGGGAAATGTCGCCCTGGTCATATACAAGGGACGTTCTGGGGGCGCTGATAGGCAGGGGCCCCGCCAAGGCAAAAGGCGCGGGTGCCACCGGGAGGGAGTCTCTCTCTCCAAGTTGAGCAGAGGAGGAGAGGGTCGGCAGTGAGATGCCCGGAACTCCCCCCGGGGGGGAGGGACAGCAGCACCCACCCCACCCATCCACCCCGGTGGGGTTGGGAGCTGCGGGAGGAGCCGCTGCTCCCCCGGGGTGCACTCACCGATCCGCCGGCAAATAGTGGCAGCGGCCCAGCAGGTTGAGCTTGCAGAGGTGCAGGTTGTCGCAGCCTCGCTCGCAGACCTTGCGACGGCAGACCCGCGCCCGCGTGTTGGCCACCACGGTCCAGGCGCTGCCGGTGCTGCTGCGGGTCTGGAGCAGCACGAAGCGGTCGGGCCCGGCTTCCTCCAGCACCTGGCGGAGCTGCGCCCGGGGCAGCGCGATCTCCGCCAGCAGCGCGTCCAGGGTCATGCGGCCGCCGTGGGCGCACAGGACCTGGACGAGGAAGTCCCACACCGTGGGGTCCGCCATGACGACGACGACGACCACGCTCGGGCCGGGCGCAGGCAGCGCGGGACTCGGTCTCAGAACCGAAACTCGGGCGGGCGGCGGGCGGCGCGCAGGGACCCGGCGCTTTCGGTTTCCGATTCCTCCGGAGCGTCCCGACGTCAGGGAGCCCGGCGACCTCTCTGACGGCCAGCCGCGATCGCGAAGGGGGAGGCGTCCGGGGGAGGTGGGAGGAGGGTGGGGTGTGGGGGGGAGTCGATCACGCACCCGCCAATCGGCCCGCGAGCGCGGCCGCAGCTGGCCGCACCCCTTTCCGTCCCAGGCTCGACGACGGTGGGGTTTCCCCCGGTGGCGTCCCGCGAAGCCTCTCCGGGAAGAAGAGGAAGTTGGAAGATGGTGCGGGGGCTCCGGGGTGGAGGTCTGGTAAAGCCAGCCCCCCAGAGGCCGGTGACGCTCCGGGGCCCCCCCTCTGGCGGTGGCCCCACCCCTCCCCGGAAAGAGCTGACCCTAACCGGGCTCGAAAACCAGTCTTTTCCCCACCCGCCCCTCCACCCCTTCCCGGTCCTCGCCCGGGATCTGCACTCGAGGAAGTGACCTGAGCGAACTCCTCCAAGCCGCCCGAGTGAAGCCCCGCGCGCCACCGGGGGGGGGGGGGGGGGGAGGCTCCCCAAACCTGGATCCCGGACCCGATCGGGGTCGAGATGGATGCGTGCGCTTCGTGGCGGGGAGCACAGCCGAGCCCTCTGAAGGAACGATTGCTGTGACTTGATTGCTTTTTCTCCCCGAGGAGATAACACGCGCACACGTCACGCACCCAGGCTCGGATTTGCCTGGAACTGCCAACTGCGGTGTCCCCCAAATCACAGGGGTTTTCAGTCACCTGATGGTGAGAAGGCACGAGTGGACACAGAACGGGATATCCCCAGGATTTCGGGCCGCTTCCTTCCCCCGTCTCCCCTAGATGTGGCATGAAGATTGTTTCTCAGTGAAACCTTGGTGTTGATAGAAGAGGTTAAGAAAGAAAGAAAAAGTAATCTTAGGTTAAGTTTGCCTTTGCTGACCAAAGCGGGAGCCTCAGAAAGCTGTGTTTAAGGTGTGTGTGTGGGGGGGAGGTGTTTGCATTTCCTGCTCATTCACCTGCTGGGGAGGAGGGGGAAATCTGGCGTGTGTGCGTGTGTGTGCGTGTGTGTGCGTGTGTGCGCGTGTGTGTGCGCGCGCGCTGGCGCACTAATAGCGATCCAAAGAAGATGTGAGATCTAAAAGTCAAACCCGAAACTGAAACTACTGGGCCAGTAGGAGAATCAGAACTTAGAGGCATAGGTAGAAACTTCTTGTAAAGAGTCCCGGAGTGTAACAGATAAGAGACTTGACAAGTGGGAGTACATCAAAATAAAAAGCTTCTGCACAGCTAAGGACATAGTTACTAAACTAGGAAAAGAGCCTACAGACTAGAAGATCTT
The DNA here is from genome assembly GCF_023159225.1 of Perognathus longimembris pacificus. Taxonomy (NCBI): domain Eukaryota; kingdom Metazoa; phylum Chordata; class Mammalia; order Rodentia; family Heteromyidae; genus Perognathus; species Perognathus longimembris. The sequence goes on from NC_063162.1 coordinate 142,909,579, forward strand.
TTTTTTTTTCAGGTCTCTGCAAAAGTGATTTTTTTAATTTAAATTTCCTGAAATGTGACTGCTTTTCATACAAAGCAAATAATGGTAAAATACTCGAAAGGTTTCATATACTATTTTCTCCTTGTCTTTATCGTTCTATCTTTCTTTTTTCTTTCTTTTCTCCCTCTTGGTGGAGGAAAGAAAGTCCCTATGCTGCTGCTGCTGCTTCTTCCTTCTTCTCCTTCTTCTTCTGAAGTGATGAAGATAATCTGCTTCTCTTCTAGCTTTCACAACAAAGTATTGCTAATACTGTTCTGTAGTGTTCAATGCAAAACTATTCTGAAGCTGGCCCCTGCTCTAAAATTATATAGTTGTATTTACCCAACTTGCTCTGAACTTGTTTTGCTCTGTATTGATCACGCCTATAACACACACACACACCCTGGAGAGTTTCATCCTGTTTTGTCACCTGGTTGTTAGATAATTTCCAGTGAAGATCAAGACTCCCTGACCTGTTGTGCTGACAGCTCTTGGAACTAACTGAAGAGGCAGACTTTGAAGTCCGGCCCCACTTTACCACGCGAATCCCACTTTACCACGCCTGAGATAAGCAGGCCCTGTGAGCAATCCAAATCCAGGACAACCTTATTAGGGCCCAGCCGGTCAAGAACTCTAACCACTGGGAATGTTTAACTCTAACTGCCCCCAGAATGTCTCCAGCCCTGTGCCTTGAGCCCTGAGCTCTGATTAGATTTGTACCCGTGTCCTAATCTTGCTTGCTTGAACACCTGATTGCTGTAACTTTGTTTTTTGTTTTGCTTGAACACCTGATGGCTGTAACTTTGTTTTTTGCCTTTGTAAGCCCTGTGCAATCACAGCTCGGGGCTTCCTCCTAACCTCCGCTGTGTCGGTGGGTAGGACGGGCCCCGAGTTGCAGCTCGCCTGAATAAAGTCTTGCCTTGCTTTTGCATTTTGGAACATCTGAGTCTCGGTGGCCTTCTTGGTGGTTGTTTTGCAACTTGGCATAACAGTAACAAGCCCCTATAGTTAAGCTAAAGGGAAAATTCCTGTTGTTTGGGGGTATTTAAGCAGCCTTCTGAGATGGCCGGGGACTGCATCATGAGATCCCAAACTGTATCCTGGCTTGCCAGTATTTTCTCACTCAGAAAAATCTTTTTTATATTTACTCTGAGTGTCTCATTGCCTATCGACCTGTGGACCCCACAAGGCTTCTTCCTTCTAGTCTTCTTCTTCTTCTCCTCCTTCTCCTTCTCCTTCTCCTTCTTCTCCTCCTTCTCCTCCTCCTTCTCCTCCTTCTCCTCCTCCTCCTCCTCCTCCTCCTCCTCCTCCTCCTCCTCCTCCTCCTCCTCTTCTTCCTCCTCCTCCTGCTCTTCCTCTTCCTCCTCTTCCTCTTCCTCTTCTTCTGGGCTATTTTCTGTTATAAGTTAGTTTGTTGGACTTCATGATGTTCTTGACTGTTCTTTCTTTTTAAAGGTATGTTACTTTGTGTAAATGTTTTTGAATTATTGTAGCTAAGATCAGTAAATGTGACATATAGGTAATATAGTAAAAGACATGAGGGCTAGGAATATGACCTAGTGGTAGAGTGCTTGCCTCGTATACATGAAGTCCTGGGTTTGTTTCCTCAGCACCACATATATAGAAAAAGCCAGAAGCGGTGCTGTGGCTCAAGTGGTAGAGTGCTAGCCTCAAGCAAAAAGAAGCCAGGGCAATGCTCAGGCCCTGAGTTCAAGCCCCAGGACTGTCAGATAAATAAATAAATAAAAGACATATATCATAGTTTGTGGAAGCTTTAATCAATTCAAAAGTAACCCAAAACAGAATGCAAACCTTGGATAGATCTTGGTTTGTTGGGTTTTTTTTTAATTAAATCCATTCTTTTTTTGATTGAAGAATTGAGTCCATTAATGTTTAGGGTTATTGTAGGGAGGTGTGTTGTGTTTCCTGCCATTTTCTTCACTTCCTGTATTTTGGGGGTTTTTTTCCCCCTCTTAATGTGTTTTCTAAATTGATCTTCTAGTGACTTTTGTTTGATGTGCTTCTTTGATTATGATTATTTTCTTCAGACTGTATTCCTCCCTTTAGAATTCTTCATAATGCTGGTTTAGTGATAATTAATTCCTTTAATATTTGTTTGTCATAGAAGATCTTTACCAGCAATGATATCAGACAAACACCTAATATCCAATAGATACAAGGAGCTCAGGACATGAATCCCTCTCAAACCTAATAAGCCAATCACTAAATGGGCAAGGGAGCTAAGGAGAAACTTCTCAGAAGATGTAAAAATGACAAGAAACATGAGGAAATGTTCATCGTCCCTGCCATAAAGGAAATGCAAGTCAAAACAACTCTGAGGGCTGGGAATATGGCCTAGTGGTAAAGTGCTAGCCTCGTATACCAGGTTCCCCAGCACCACATCTATAGAAAAAGCCGGAAGTGGTGATTGGCTCAAGTGGTAGAGTGCTAGCCTTGAACAAAAGGAAGCCAGGGACAGTGCTCAGGCCCTGAGTTCAAGTTCCAAGACTGGCAATAACAAAACAAAACAACTCTGAGATTCTGTCTCACCCCGGTAAGACTGATCAACATTGTGAATTCAAACAACAACAAATGTTGGCTAGGATGTGGGGTAAAGGAACCCTACTGTATTATTGGTAAGAATGTAAACTAGTACAACTACTGTGGACAGCAGTTGGCGGCTCCTCAAAAAACCAAACAGAGGGCTGGGGATATGACCTAGTGGCAAGAGTGCTTGCCTCTTATACATGAGGCCCTGGGTTCAATTCCCCAGCACCACATATACAGAAAGTGGCCAGAAGTGGGGCTGTGGCTCAAGTGGCAGAGTGCTAGCCTTGAGCAAAAAGAAGCCAGGGACAGTGCTCAGGCCCTGAGTCCAAGCCCCAGGACTGGCCAAAAAAAAACCCACAAACAAACATAGACCTTCCTTACAAGCCTTACCACACCTGGGCGTCTACCCTGAATATCATGAGCCAGGATATGGTAAAGACACTTGCACATCCATGTTTATTGTTGCACTATTCACAATAGCCAAGACATTGAAATAGCCCAGATGCCCTGGAATAGATGAGTGGATCCAAAACATGTGTTACCTATACACAATGGAATTTTACACAGCCATTGGAAAGAATAAAATAATGTCATTTGCAGGAAAATGGAAGGGACTAGCGCAAATCTTTTTTTTTTTAATTTGTATTTCTTTTTTTTTAAATTTTGTTTATTAATTGAACACAAATTTTTTGACAAGGTGTTGTGCAAAAAGGGTACAGTTACATAGAAGGCAAATCTTGTTAGTAAGGTAAGCCAAACTCAGAAAGACAAAAGGCACATGTGGGGGCTGGGGATATGGCCTAGTGGCAAGAGTGCTTGCTTCGTATACATGAGGCCCTGGATTCAATTCCCCAGCACCACATATACAGAGAAGGGCCAGATGTGGCTCAAGTGGGAGAGTGCTAGCCTTGAGCAAAAAGAAGCCAGGGACAGTGCTCAGGCCCTGAGTCCAAGCCCCAGGACTGGCAAAAAAAAAAAAAAAAAAAAGGCACACGTTCTTTCTGATATGGGGAAATGAGATCTAAAATGCAGTGGGATATGATAAACTATGCAGGATTCTAGATACACACAGGGAGGAAGTGATGCCTAGCACTCTACCACTTGAGCCACAGTGCCACTTCTGGCTTTTTCTTTTTTATGTGGTGCTCAGGAATCGAACCCAGGGCTTAATTCTTGCAAGGCAAGCATTCTACCACTAAGCCACATTCTCAGCCCCCAAGAGGATCCTCTTAAGAGAGAAACTCAAAGGTACAATGCCTAAGTGCTTCATCTTATTCTCCTATTCCTTTGAACTGAGGGCCTGAGCACTGTCCCTGAGCTTCTTTTGCTCAAGGCTATCACTCTACCACTTGAACCACAGTGTTACTTCTGGCTTTTTCTGTTTCTGTGGTGCTAAGGAATCTAACCCAGGGTTTCATGCATGCTAGGCAAGCTCTCTACCGCCAAGCCACATTCCCAGCCCTCTTCATCATATTTTTTTTTTGTGTCCAGTCCTGGGCCTTGGACCCAGGGCCTGAGCACCTTCCCTGGCTTCTTCCCACTCAAGGCTAGCACTCTGCCACCTGAGCCACAGCGCCCCTTCTGGCTGTTTTCTTTCTTTTTTTTTTTTTTTTTTTTTTTTTTGCCAGTCCTGGGCTTGAACTCAGGGCCTGAGCACTGTCCCTGGCTTCTTTTTGCTCAAGGCTAGCACTCTGCCACCTGAGCCACAGTGCCACTTCTGGCCATTTTCTATATATGTGGTGCTAGGGAATTGAACCCAGGGCTTCATGTATACAGGGCAAGCACTCTTGCCACTAGGCCATCTTCCCAGCCCTGGCCGTTTTCCATATATGTGGTGCTGGGGAATCAAACTGAGAGCTTCATGTGTAGGAGGCAAGCACTCTTGCCACTAGGCCATATTCCCAGCCCCTCATCATAATTTTATAAAATAATATACATGTCGAAACCAACTCCAAGATATGGAAACAAGAGACCTCTCTTTTTATTTTTATTTTTACTTTTTTTTTTTTTTTAGTTTATGGTCTTAGTTTTTTAGTGATTCTGTCTCTTTTTTCCTTATGTAAGGTCTACCTACTCCAGTGTACATCTTGAGCAGCATTGGAGGAGGGTACAGAACTGGAGGGGAAAAGGGTGAAAATGTGCAGCAGTGGAACTCGATGGACATTGATGGAAGTGAACATCACAACTCCTAAGTGGAGATGGGAGGGTGGGACTGGTAAAGACTGCAGGAACAGAAGATGCTATAGGGGAGAAAGGAAATGTACTCATTGTCTGATTCAGGTCATTGTAATCCCTCTGTACATCACCTCTATTTTAAAAATTATTTTTAAATAAATAAGCTAAATTATTTTTTAAAGCCTGATATGGAATCTTCCACACACTACTATTGAAACCTAAAATACACATACACACACACACACACACACACACACACACACACACACACACACCTCTAGTTAAAAGAAATAGAGAGGGCTGGGAATGTGGCTTAGTGGTAGAGTGCTTGCCTAGCATGCATGGGTTTGATTCCTCAGTACTGCATACACAGAAAAAAAAAAAAGATATATAGAAACCTTGATTTCCAATTATGTCTTAAGTTTTCCCTCCCTGAAATCTGTGTATGAATAAATTGCCTTTCTCCCTATTAATCTGTCAGTTCTCAGTTAACCTACAAACACTTACCCACCAAAACCAAAAAACGATAGACCCAAATCGGAAAAGTTTTCCTTCCTTCATTCCAAAATATAGTAAATGGATCATTGAGCAGATCTTTTTCAAACAATAAATTCCTAGCCTGGTGCAGGTGACTAAAACCTATAATCATAGCTACTTAGGTAGGATTCAGGTAGTCTTTGAGACTCCTATCTCCAACTAACTAGCAAAAACAAATAAAAAAAAAACCCAGAAATGAGTTATGGCTCAAGGGCTAGAATGTCAGGTAGCCTGGAGGAAAAAAACAACAACAACTAAGTGCCCTCTGTTCAAGCCCAGTACTGATGCACAAGCACACATGCATGTGTGTGCGTGCACACACACACACACAAAGAAATAGAAATCAAATAGTTTGGTATGAAAACCAGCCAGGCCTGGGCCCACATCCTCTGACTCCTCGTTGGCTGTTCCTGCTGCATCTATGATTGGCCTTGTTTGTGGTCTGACAGGTTCCCAGGGACCTTTTACTATAAAATCACTTGAGTTCAGTGAGTTCATTGTGTTTACTGATAGTATGCAACCATGCATTAGTCACTCTGAACATGTAAGCATCTAAGAATCGGTTCCCCATACTCAAGGAACATTCCGAGGAAACACAAGTCAGTGTTAAAGTGTAAGGGAAGGGGCTGGGGACATGGCCTAGTGGCAAGAGTGCCTGCCTCATATACATGAGGCCCTGGATTCAATTCCCCAGCACCACATATACAGAAAATGGCCAGAAGTGGCGCTGTGGCTCAAGTGGCAGAGTGCTAGCCTTGAGCAAAAAGAAGCCAGGGACAGTGCTCAGGCCCAGAGTCCAAGCCCCAGGACTGGCCAAAACAATAAATAAATAAATAAAGTGTAAGGGAATCTGTCTGAATGCCACAGCAGCCATTCAAGAGGCTAGAGGTAATAACAATAATAATAATAAATAATTACATGTAAGGAATAATTCCCTTCTATTTGCAGTCATGAAAATCAATTGAGGGCTGGGGATATAGCTCAGTGGTAGAGTTTTTGCCCAGCTTGCATGAGGCCCCAAGTTCTTTTTATTCCCTCATGCACCAAGGGCTGTATGTAATCGTGTGTGTGTGTGTGTGTGTGTGTGTGTGTGTGTGTGTGTGTGTGTGTGTGTGTGTAGTTACCTGCGGGGAAGTCTTTCTGTGAGGGCTGACATCCCAGTGTGCCAGGTCTGGCCTGTCTGTCTGCTTCTCAAGGTTGCTCTGGCCTGTCAACCCTGCCTCAGGGTAGCAAAGTCTCCCACCTCCTAGCTGTCTCCCTCCCTGTAAACATCCCTTCCTAGCTTACAGGCAGCTGCCCTCTCTGTCATCTTGGAAACAATTTTAGTTGGGGAAAGGGAGGAATTTTAGGGAATTTTAGAAATATGAACCACCCATGGCCAGCCTCCCAGGAAGGAGACGCTGAAGTGGCCCGGTGTGGCTATAGGTGCCGACCTATAACCCCAATACTGGGAAGGCTAAGGCAGGAGGATCAAGGAAAACCAGAGGGGAGAAGTTGAAGAGTCCAGCAGGAACACCAGAGAAAGTCAAAGGTGGTAGTTGGTGTCAGACTTGGAGCTCCAGAGCAGGAGTTCACCCTGAGGCAAAAAAAAGAAAAGCTAGCCCTTGTACCTCTGCCCTGGAGTCATTGGAGGGGCCAACAGGAAAATAGGAATTTGGCCAGAAGGTGACTCCAGAATAAGGAAGCCTGGAGTCTATCAGCTCAACACAGGCCTGGAAGGCAAACAACAAGAACAACCTGCTACTGGCCAGGCTTGACAAATGGAGGAGGGTCATGTGGTGTCAAGCGTGGACTGTAGCTAATATCATGTGGCCCACTTTCTCCCACATTGTACTCAGGGGATTAAAAAAAATTTTTTTTTGCCAGTCCTGGGGCTTGAATTCAGAGCCTGAGCACTGTTCCTGGCTTCTTTTTGCTCAAGGCTAGCACTCTACCACTTGAGCCACAGCGCCACTTCCGGCTTTTTCTGTTTATGTGGTACTGAGGAATTGAACCCAGGGCTTCATGCATGCCAGGCAAGCACTCTACCACTAGATTGTATTCCCAGCCCTCCCTTTGTACTCAGGGAGCAGCTCTTTTAGTACCTCTCTTCCTACATGGAAACTCAGTACAGGGGAGCAAATGCAATGGTCCCTAACCTATCCCCCCACCACTGTGGATGCTAGTACCCTTCACCCTGGTCCAGCACCTCAGCAAATCTTAGTAGCTTAGTAGGCTGGGAGCCTCCATGCGCATTCCTAAGGGGTCTAAGCACATTCTCCAACCAAAGGTGCTGTTCTTTTCTTACTCTTTCAATCACAGTTAGGCAAAGGAAAGCCAAGAGACACTTAAATCCATCCCTGGGGTTCCAAACGCATTCCATTCTGCACCTCAGCATGGAACAACCTTACCTCCCTTAGCTGACCATTCCTGACCTTTCCTTTTCTTATCTCCTGCTCTCTGACTATTAGCTAACAGGCAGCTCTTGGGAACCTTTGTTGTATCTATGGGCCAAGCTGTCCATCTGGGGACCCTGGGCTTCTAACTACAGATTCTGAGTTGTGGGAACAGAAATGCCCAATGAGTCATGGGAATGATGACCGGATTTTCCGGTCCCTTGGTGGCAAAAGTGGGAATACCTGCTACTCATTCTGTGTGACTAGGACAACAATGCATTCACTAGATAAATGGCTGCAAACCACATGCCTCAGGCGACACAAATCTAACCTGGCAAACATGCTATGTCCAACACAGCAGGAGTGACCAGTACTCATTTGCAGGCATTGTCTAGGACTCATCCAGTTACTGCAGGGCCCATACTGGCAAGGTAAACAGAGGTATGGCAGGGGTTTTTCATCCTTTACATACTTAAGAGTGGCACTTGTCTCTACCATATTCTTCATCCTACAATGAAGTCACTATATATAGTGACTATTTCACAGTGGCCTAGAGGGTAGGATGCAATATCAGATGGTTCCACTTCTTTTTGTTGTTGTTGCTTGAGGGCCTTGAACTCAAGGCCAGAGTGCTGTCCCTGAGCTCTTTTGCTCAAGGCCAGTGCTCTACCACTTTGAGCCACCAGCTCCACTACCAGTTTTTGAGTGGTTTATTAGTTAAGAGTTTCACAGGGACTTTTCTGCTCAGGCTGGCTTCTAACCACGGTTCTCAGATCTCAGCTTTTTTTTTTCCTTCTTCTTATTTATTGTCAAAGTGATGTACAGAGAGGTTACAGTTTCATACATTAGGCCTTGGGTACTTGTACTGTTTGTTTCCTCCTCCCTCCCCCCTCCCCCTTTCCCTCATGATCCCAGCTTCTTGAGTAGCTAGGATCCAAGGAACCCTGTAAGCTTGAGCTTAATCAAGACATCATTTGCCTCATGAAGATGCTTCCAGTTTCTGGACAACAGCTGACCTCTGACTCTGTGCCTTACAGTCACTACTGTAATGGGGTCCCAAGGGAAGGGGACCACAATGTAATGGGGCTCAAGGGGGGGAAATCCCCCATCCCTCCAAGAGTCCACCACTCAGAGACAGTCTCAAGTAAAAGATGGATTTATTGGGAAAGCAAAAATTATACTGACCGGCCAAGGTCATGGCCCAGACTCCAGAGCTGGGACTGCGACCGGAAAAAGCAGGCTGGCTGACCAGGGCCACAGCCCTGGTCACAGACTCAGGAGCTAGGGCCAAGCTTGGGTTATAAAGGCAAACACCACATGGTCAAGCCTGCCATACACAGGTGGCCAATGAGGTTACAGCACTTACAGAGCATGCTAGGTCACACGCAAGTGGCCAATGGAGTTATAGTCTGCCTCATAACAACTCTTTGAACCAACCTATCATGTAAGTTAGACTTGGCACACTGATTTGGGGGTCTCACATGATGCAGGCGATTCGCCTACTCACCGAGGGCACAGGTTTAACCTTGAACATTCCACACCTCAGGTGGTCAAGCAGTTCACACAATCTTATCACAGCAAAGGGGAACTTCTCTGGATAGGGCGGGGGAGATCTTAGTGAAGATGGAGTTGGCTTCTGCTCTCTTTAAGTAATCTGAGATGGCGTCACTCTGACACCCCTCGACAGCCAGTGATGGTGCTGGCCAGATCTGACCTCCATCTTACAACTAAACTGTCAGGTGTTTCCTCTTTTCTCAGTGTTTCATCAATGCAGTAAATGGTGTCGGTCTGCCTAAGGAAAAGATTGGAAGAACTACTTAACACATTGCTGCCGTGGTCTTGCAGGTGCTTTACCTAGAAAAACTAGACTCTTCTTCAACTCAGTGGCTTCTGAGTTCAAGTATGGAGACTGGGTAAGGGATTGTGATTATGTGAAGTGGCTATTCTTCTAGTCAATCTGCTTTTTAAATCTTGTTCTTTGAAGGGAGGTGTAGTGCTGGAGTTTGTGTGAAGGACTGACCCCCACCCTATTGCCTCAGGCCCATAAGACAGCAGGCAGAAGCTCCACCTGCAAGCTGGCTTTGATATGCTGGCTGGACATTTCACCTAAACCCAGAGGCAAACAACCCCCTGTGGGCCAAACAGAAAAGCCCCTACTGGCCACACCTAGTGGCTCCTTCATTAATCTCTGCCTCCTAGTTTAGACCCCATATAAACCTGGTCCCAAATTCACCCCCTCACACAACCTCCAAACCTGTGGGAGGGTCAATGCCCCTAGCTGTTCAATAAACAGTCCTGGCCTGTTGATGTTGAGTCTGGCCTTCTCATTTTCTGTTCTCCCCCGTTTTCCTAACACTATGTAAATGCTCTGTTACTGTGCCAACGCCTCAGCCCTTTTTGCTTTAGTTTGTTTTTAGAGTAGGTTTTGCTTGGTTGATCCAACCTCAGACCATGATTCTCCTTTTGCACCTTATGAGTTGCTGGGATTACAAGTGAAGGCTCCTCTTTCATTAGTCATGTCTTACTAGCACTACTGAGCTTTTTCTTTTTAGACAAGAGTCTTAAAGTGTTATTCAGACTCCTCAAAATCACCCTCCTCTGACCCTCTCTCTCTTTTTTTCCTTGTTAGTCTTGGGGCTTGAACTCTGGGCCTGGCACTATCCTTGAGCTTTTCTGCTCAAGGCTAGTGCTCTACCATTTTGAGGCCTAGCACCACTTCTGGTTTTTATGGTGGTTAAGTGGAGATAAGAGTCTCATGGACTTTCTTGCTCTGGCTGTCTTTGAACCTGAATCCTTAGATCTCAGCCTCCTGAGTAGCTAGGATTACAGGCATGACCTATCAGTGCCTGCATTCTATTTCAATTGTTATGTACTATCACTTTTTCACACTTTAGGGAAACATCTTGGCAACAATATGTAACATCTGTTTTTTGCCAGAATGCTACACATTGTATCCTGAGAGTGGGCATTGAAGTCAATAAATTTTTCCATATACAGCCATATTTCCATTTGTTTAACTGTTTTCTGGATTGAGGCCCTGGACCACCAGCCTGGTTTGTACAGTCGCGGTTCCAGCTCCTGAGTCTGGGCTGTGACCCTGGCCGGTCAGTATACTTTTTACTTCCCCAATTAGTCCATCTTTTTACTTGAGACTGTCTCCGAGTGGTGGACTCCTGGAGATGGGGGATTCCCCTCCACCCTCGGACCCCATTACATTGTGGTCACCTCCCTTGGGGGGACCCCATTACAGAAATCAGTGTCTATAGTTTAAAAAATAGAACAAGTGACTGAAAAGGGAAAAGAAAGAATTGTTAAGTAACCAAAGGAAGAAATTTTTTTTTTTGCCAGTCCTCAGGCTTGAACTCAGGGCCTGAGCGCTGCCCCTGAGTTTCCTTTGCTGAAGGCTAGCGCTCTACCACTTGAACAACACCAGCACTTCTGTTTTTTTCTGTGTATGTGGTACTGAGAAATTGAACTCAGGACTTCAGGCATGCTAGGCAAGCATTCTACCACTAAGCCACATTCCCAGTCCCTAAGGAAGAATTTTGGTTGATTCTTTTTTACTTTTTTTTTTTTTTTTTTTTTTGGCCAGTCCTGGGGCTTGGACTCAGGGCCTGAGCACTGTCCCTGGCTTCTTCCCGCTCAAGGCTAGCACTCTGCCACTTGAGCCACAGCGCCTCTTCTGGCCGTTTTCTGTATATGTGGTGCTGGGGAATCGAACCTAGGGCCTCGTGTATCTGAGGCAGGCACTCTTGCCACTAGGCTATATCCCCAGCCCTCTTTTTTACTTTTTAATTGTGCCTGTCTTCTATTGCCATTTATCATTGTTATTCTACTGGATTATTTAGGCATATGTGGGAATTTCAAAGAAAGAAAGTGAAGGAGAGGGCTGGGAATATGGCCTAGTGGCAAGAGTGCTTGCCTTGTATACATGAAGCCCAGGGTTCGATTCCCCAGCACCACATATATAGAAAATGGCCAGAAGTGGCACTGTGGCTCAAGTGGCAGAGTGCTAGCCTTGAGCAAAAAGAATCCAGGGACAGTGCTCAGGCCCTGAGTCCAAGGCCCAGGACTGGCAAAGAAAAGAAAGAAAGAAAGAAAGAAAGAAAGAAAGAAAGAAAGAAAGAAAGAAAGAAAGAAAGAAAGAAAGAAAGAAAGAAAGAAAGAAGAGAAAGAGAAAGAAAGAAAGAAAGAAAGGAAAGAAAGAAAGAAAGAAAGAAAGAAAGAAAGAAAGAAAGAAAGAAAGGAAAGAAAGAGAAGGTGAATGCAAAGTTGGAGTTGGTAGGGCACACTGGTATGAACTTCAGCTCTATGAGCCACCAATCAGAGGGAAGCAAAACAAGCCTGGGCTATGATGAGTCTGCTATGTCAAGTCACAGAAATGAAAAGTACATAAACATTAGAGGTTGAGTTAGATGGAATGTCCAAAGTCCACGCCAACAGGCAGGTGTTTGACAGGAGATATGGGAGTGGACAGAGGCTGCAGTCTAGAGATCAGACAAAGGAGAGTGGAAGGGGGTGGGGTGGGCGGGAAGTAGCAGGCATATTGTTTTTCCAGCCAGCTGGTTCTCAATGATGTTTGCTCATAGACATTTTCACCCTTGGGCAGGTCCCTTCTGCACTGAATAGGACCCATTTGTGTAATCAGTGACATAGTATAGAAATAACAGTGGGACTGGGCTGGGGATATGGCCTAGTGGCAAGAGTGCTTGCCTCATATACATGAGGCCCTGGGTTCGATTCCCCAGCACCACATATACAGAAAATGGCCAGAAGTGGCACTGTGGCTCAAGTGGCAGAGTGCTAGCCTTGAGCAAAAAGAAGCCAGGGACAGTCCAAGCCCCAGGACTGGCAAAAAATAAATAAATAAATAAATAAATAAATAACAGTGGGACTTCTAAGATTAGGTCTAAGATTAGGGACTTGTAAGAATGCCTTCTTCATTGCCTTCTCTGGGGAAGCTTAACATTAGGATTGTGCTCACACAGCTGTCCTAGGAAGAGGTCCAGGTTGCAAGTAAAGGAAGCCCTCCCCATTATAGCCAGCGCATGACTATGAGCCACATGGAAAGAGACTTTCCTTTTTCCTTTCCTTTCCCTTCCTTTTTGTAGGGTACTGGGGCATGAACTCAGGGCTAGAAGCACAATGTTTGCTTCTAAGACAGACAACAGGATGTCTTCTTTATCTCAAAAATAAGCATTTGGTTTGTGGCTAGATGCATTTTTTTAAAAAAGTAATTTATTTGTTGTCAAAGTGATGTACAGAGAGGTTACAGTTTCATACATAAAGCAGTGAGTACATTTCTTATCAAACTTGTTGCCTCCTCCCTCATTTTTCTCCCTGGATACATTCTTACCTATAAGAAATGCCCCACAACATCCAGGAATTCAGTGTAACACCTGGAGTTGTTAAGGCAGAGATGAAACATCTTTGCATAACTTTGAAGTCAGACCTCCTTCCTTCATCACATAAATACCCCATGCCAAAGAGATTTGTGTCTCTCTCCCTTTGAGTGCCTCCTCCTTTCTGTTTGTCTGCTTGCTTAGTCATTAAAGCTCTGCCAAGTTTTCTTACCATTGCAACCTGTCCAGAAATTTGTACTTCCATAGCAGTCAAGGACCCTAAGTGAAGAGTCCCTACTTTTAAAGCGAAACTTAAAAACCTTCAACTGCATCCTGTGACAGTCTCACTGACTTTCCTACCTGGGACATATCTGTAGTCTTTAGAGCTCAGCCTCCTGAGTTGCTAGGATTACAGGTGTAAGCCACCAGACCCCAGTTCACTAATGCTTCATGTTTTGATGTTCCCTCAGCCAGGTGAAAGGCAGGGTGTGATTTACACAGTAGTTCCTAAGGTCTAAGAGTCAGAATAACTATTCATCAAGGTGAAATTAGAGAAATAGATTTAAGAACATCAGTCTGAACTCAAAGCTGGATTATCTTTAAACCAAAATCAAGCTTAGGAAGATGCAATTTACATATCATAAAGTTCACTTGTTTTGTTGTACATTTCAATGGTTGTTTTTTTTTAGTACTTTTACATTCATACAACTATCATCACAATCTGAATTATGCTTATCCCCAGAAACCACTGTTCTAGAAGCTGTAGATGGTGAAATGCAGTTGTTAGACTACGGGCCCAAAGTCCAAGAGTCTCAAGTCGGGACAGGCCACTCACCCCCATATGCCAAATAAAGAGACATTAAAAGGAGATTTATTACATAGCAGCTGTAGGAAGACAGCATTTCAGTACATCTTCAGCCATCTTCAGAGGTACAAACTCTAGCTTCCAGTTAAATAGGAAGATTTGAGGATTAGAGGTGAGAAAGATCTGCAGAGTTAACAGTCCTAGGTCACAGACATGGCCTGCCCGGTTGACCATTAGCTCAGTCTTTGTCTTTGGTGAAATCATGGTGATGTTTTTACTTTATTACTGAGACAGCTCAGGAACAAGGTGATCTTCTGAATTTTTAGTTGCTTGCTTTAAGATAACAAGAAGACATTGTTTGAGGGGCAGTTTGCCTTCCACATAAGGTGGTTATCTTAATCTTTTCTTTCCTCCTGCAAACAGGTGATTGCAAAGGGACTGCAGTAAAGAACAGCTCAGATCAAAAGGCAGAGAAGAGGTGGCTTGTAATCTGCTACTCAAGAGGCTGAGATCTGAGGATCATGCTTTGAAGGTAGCCCAGGCAGGAAAGTCAGATTCTTATCTCCAATTAACCACCAGAAAACTGGAAGTGGAACTGTGCCTCAAAGTAGTAGAACAGTAACTAGCCTTGAGCAAAAAAGCTCAGGGACTGCACCCAGGCCCTGAGTTCAAGCCCCATGACTACCAACAACAACAATAAAAAGTCTCACAGACTTTCTTACTCAGTCTGGCTTCCAACCTTTACCCTTGGACATCAGCCTCCTGAATAGCTAGGATTACAGTCATGAGCCACCAGTGTCTAGCTTAATTTGTGCATCTTTGGGGTATAAATATGTGCCTCAGTGTCTCTACTTATCAGGTTGTTATATAAAAAAAAGTATATATCCACCTGTGAATTAAGGTAGCAGTGTTTTACTCTCTAATGGATTTCAAGGAATGATGAGGGAGACCCAGGCTGGAGCTGGAGGACTGTGCAAATAATGCTAAGAAGTGATAGTAAGCTTTCCATGAGCGTATGGTATAGTTGCGTCTCATAGCACGCACAGTACTTCACTAAGCCCAATTATCAGTGAACTATTAAGATGTCAGTTCTCTATGGGCTGGGGATATGGCCTAGTGGCAAGAGTGCTTGCCTCGTATATATGAAGCCCTGGGTTCGATTCCCCAAGCACCACGTATACAGAAAACGGCCAGAAATGGTGTTGTGGCTCAAGTTGGCAGAGTGCTAGCCTTGAACAAAAAGAAGTCAGGGACAGTGCTCGGGCCCTGAGTTCAAGCCCCAGGACTGGCAAAAAAAAAAAAAAAGGAAAGAAAGGTGTTAGTTCTCCCCATGCCCCTACCTCAAATTTGGGGTTGGAAGTCAGAACTCTGCTCTTGTTGGGCACATTGCTTACAGCCCTCCTCTCTGTAACCCGACCTCCACTCCCCAATACACCTTTTGTCATAAATTATTTTGGATTAGGACTTGAGTTTTGTCCAGGTCCCAGAATCTTCCTCCTAACTACACTTCCCAAGTAGTTGGGACGATAGGCTGGCATACACCACACTGTACTTGTTGAAAGATGGGAGATCTCGCCCTCCCCCCCCCTTCCCCTGGTATGATCCTTCCAATGTCCCCTTCTCTCCTGAGCAGCTTCGATTACAGGCGTGAGGTGGCGAGCTAGGCCTAAAATGTTAATCCTTTCAGTCTGTTGATTGATTGATTGCCGTCCTGGGTTTTTAACTCAGTCGGGTCCTGGGCGCTGTGTTTGAGCATCTCTATGTTCAAGGCTAGCACTTCACCACTTGGGCCACAGAACTACGTCCAGCCTTTTCTGAGTAGTTTATCGGAGATAAAAGTCTCGCAGACTTTCCTGCCAGGGCAGATCTCAGCCTCCGGAATAGCTAGGATTACAGGTGTCAGCCCCCGGCGGCCAGCTCTAGTCTGTTGGTCTTGGGGGGTGGGGGGGTCTTGATGGGATGTTCTCTAAGGTCTCTTCCGACGCCACCATCCATCCCCGCAGCGCATCGTCGAGGCGACCTGTGTGCAGCGGCGTCCACTGGGTTCAGGAGTTCAATTCCGCCGTCCCGGCAGCAGACGTTTCTCTGTTCCTCACTGTGTGCAGGTGCACTGAGGCCGAAAAGGAACTGTTTGGGTCCCACTTCCCCCCCCCCCCAAAGGTCAACTCCTTCGGTTCAGCAAAATGATAATAATAATAATAACAATAATAATAATATAAATAAAATCTAGTGCTTGCCGCACCAGCCTAGGCAAGACCCGGCTCCAGACAGAGCCAGGGGCCGCCAGGGAGCCCGATAGGGTCCACAGCGGAAGTGGTCCTTGAAAATGAGGGTCCCGGGAAACACGCATTCTAAAACGCTGTCATTCGGACCCGTGCTGTCGTATCCTAAAGTAAACTCAGACACGGAGACACGACGCCACTCTCGCTGTAAGCACCAACAGCCACAATGCTTGTCACCGCGCACCGAGGGAACCTCCACTCGGAGCGAGGGACGAGAGGAGCGCGGAACCAAGACGCCGAGTACCCGGTGTTTCCGGCGAGCTCTTCTTCCCGCAGCACCGGGCGCGGTTGCCCTGGAGACAGAGCGTGCTGAGTCGATGCGGCGACGCGCCCCAGCTCGGCCTTGGCTCGCCATCTACAGACGGGGTTCGCAGGACCACCGCCAAGATGGTGAGTGGCTTCTAATGATAAGGGAGAACTTCGAATAGGTGCTGGGGCCTGAGGTCAGAGATTCCCAGCACACTTTGGGGGGAAACTCTAGGTATGACAAACTGGGGGTTGGGGTGGGGTTCCTGGTGCACCCCGATTCCCACCGGGGAAAGGAAGGCAGGCCAACGTAAAACCTTGGTGTTTTCTTCTCTCCCGCTTCTTCATTTCCCACACGTGGGAGGGACAACCTAACGAGGGGAGGCCGCGATGGCAGAAGCTGCGTGGACGCATCCTTCTGTGGATAAAGAACTTGAGACCCCTTGGCTCAGCTAAGTGCAGGGTGATAGATCTTTGAGAGAAAAATAGGCCGGTGTTTTGAGTAGCTTCTTCTGGGTTTGTCTTGTAAATGGTGGGGCTGTCACTCTCAAAAACTGGTCGACAGAATTGGATGGAGAGAGAGAGAGAGAGAGAGAGAGAGAGAGAGACCTTTTGCACTGTAAACCAGTACAACCACTCTGGAAGGTAGTTTGGAGGTTCCTTAAAAAAAAAAAAAAACAAAAAAAAAAAAAAAAACATAAAACTAACCTATGACCCAGCCAAACCACTCTTGTGCATCTACCCAGAACCCGTGTTCATTGCCGCACTATTCACAATAGCCACGTTATAGAAACAGCCCAGATGCCCCACAACAGATGAGTGGATCGATGAAATGTGCTATATCCACAATGGAATTTTACTCACCTATTAGAATAAGATTTGTCATTTGCAGAGAAATGAATGGACCTCGAACAAATCATGCTAAGTGAGGCAACTGAAACTCAGAGGCAAACTGCCTGTTTTCTCTCATGTGAAAGCTAGAGCTAAAGTATAACTGAACGTGATAATTTTTTTTTTTGGCCAGTCCTGGGCCTTGAACTCAGGGCCTGAGCACTGTCCCTGGCTTCTTCCCGCTCAAGGCTAGCACTCTGCCACTTGAGCCACAGCGCCACTTCTGGCCGTTTTCTGTATATGTGGTGCTGGGGAATAGAACCGAGGGCTTCATGTATAAGAGGCAGGCGCTCTTGCCACTAGGCCATATCCCCAGCCCTGAACATGATAATTTATACAGGGCTCTTGGGCATTCACACACAGTCAGTCAGACTAAAGGGGGATAACTTTAGGAGAGGAACTCAAACCATCACTACTCTGAACATTTAAAATACCATTTGCCAGAATGAACTCCAGGACATGGGAAATGTGGGGTCTTGTTATTGTTGTTGTTGTTGGTGGTGGTGTTTGTGTGTTTACTCTGGGTTTTCTTTCTGTGGGGTAAAGGAGGGACACAAAGGGAGGAAGGAAGGGTGAACAAATATAGTTGTGATATTCAGTATATACTATGTAGAATGACCTATGTAATTTATAGGTAGGGATGAGAGGAGCAAACTTGGAAAAGCAAAGAAAGGGGTGACATTGTTAAAAAAAGAAATATACTCACTATCTAACTTAGGAAATGATAACCCTTCTGTAAAATACTATAATAATAAGAATATTTTTATTTATTTTTGTCAGTCGAGGGGCTTGAACTCAGGGCTTGGGTGCTGTCCCTGAACTTTCTTGCTCAAGGCTAGTACTCTACCACTTTGAACCACAGTGCTACTTCCAGTTTTCGTGTGGTTCATTGGAGTCTCATGTACTTTCTTGCCTGGGCTGGTATTGAACTGAAATCCCCAGATCTCAGCCTCTTGAGTAGCCAGGATTACAGGAGTGAGGAATAGAAGCCAGGGACAGTGCTCAGGCCCTGAGTCCAAGCCCCAGGACTGTCAAAAAAAAAAAAAAAAAGAATCTCATGGACTTTTCCTGCCCAGGCTGGCTTTGAACCATGATCCTCAGATCTCAGCCTTTTGAGTAGCTAGGATTGTCAGCCTGAACAACCAGCTCCAGGCTTTACTTTTTTTTGGTCCCAGGTCTTGATCTGGGGGCCTAGGAACTGTCCCTCAGCTTCTTTTGCTCAAGGCTAGCACTCTACCACTTGAGCCCTAGTGCCACTTCTGACTTTTCCTATTGATGTAGTACTGAGGAGTCAAACCCAGGGCTTCATACATGCTAGGCAAGCACTCTACCACTAAACCACATCCCCACATCCCCTAATTTTTTTTTTCTGATATACCTTTGTTGCTCCTTTTGCAGATGCTTTCAAGAGCCAAACCTGCAGTAGGTGGGGAACTACAGCACACTGACAAAAGAAAGAAGAAAGGTAGGAAGATTCCAAAACTAGAGGAGCTACTTTCACAAAGAGATTTCACCGGAGCTATTACCCTCTTGGAGGTAATGTCCAAAGAAGATTGCTTCGGATGAATACCTGGCTTAATGAGAGACCAGGGCTGGCGTGAATGTTATTTATTCCGGGCGAATTCCAAGGTTTCTTCAAAGAAGCCCCTACTAAATCTGCTCAGTTATAGATTCCAGATTCCAAATTAAGTATAAACCTGGTTGAAGATAAAGTTAAAAAAAAAAAAAGTTGGGCTGGGAATATGGCCTAGTGGCAAGAGTGCTTGCTCCTTAAGCATGAAGCCCTGGGTTCGATTCCCCAGCACCACATATATAGAAAATGGCCAGAAGTGGCACTGTGGCTCAAGTGGCAGAGTGCTAGCTTTGAGCAAAAAGAAGCCAGGGACAGTGCTCAGGCCCTGAGCCCCATGACTGGCAAAAAAGAAAAAAAAAAAAGTTGAAGGCCAATTTTTTTCCTTTTTCTTTTGATAGTCTTGGGGGCCTGAACGCATGGCTTCATGTTGCTAGACTTTCCCTTGATTGCTTGAGCCATGCCTCCAGCCCAGGGGCTAAATTTGGATTATGTTTAGTCCTATAGATGATGGAGCTAACCTACAAATATGGAGACACATAACTTTAAGTAATTCTACTGTGCTTATTACTTTTTTTTTTTTTGCCAGTCCTGGGTCTTGAACTCGGGACCTAGGCATTCTTCCTTAAGCTTTTTCACTCAAGGTTTGAACTCTACCTCTAAAGCCACACCTGCCTCCACTTCTGGCTTTTTGGTGGTTAATTGGAGATAGGAGTCTCTTGGACTTTCCTGCCCCAGGCTAACTTCAAGCAATTATCCTCAGATCTCTACCTCCTGAATAGCTAGAATTATAGGCTTAAACCACCAGCACCCAGCTTATATTCACATTCTTTAGGACTGCATTCTTTTGGTCTCTGCACTGTAGGTAAGTAGTCTAAGTACTATTAGTACTAGTAGTCCAAGGAAACAGAACTTTGCAGAGCTGCTTAGTGGATGCACCTGTTAGAGGAGAGTGCAGAATGCACCAAAGTGGAAGCTTTTGCACCAGGTTCTGGTTGTATTATACCACATCTTATTACATTTCTGCAAAAGCTCTACTCTGTAGCCATATGACAGTGATCCTGTCAATAACAATTGAGAAGAGGAAATTCTTACCTCTGATAAAATAATATTTGTGGGGCTGGGAATATGGCCTAGTGGCAAGAGTGCTTGCCTCGTATACATGAGGCCCTGGGTTCGATTCCTCAGCACCACATATACAGAAAATGTCCAGAAGTGGCGCTGTGGCTCAAGTGGCAGAGTGCTAGCCTTGAGCAAAAAAGAAGCCAGGGACAGTGCTCAGGCCCTGAGTTCACGGCCTAGGACTGGCCAAAAAAAAAAAATAATAATAATATTTGTTTTGTTTTTTGCCAGTCCTGGGCCTTGGACTCACCGCCTGAGCACTGTCCCTGGCTTCTCTTTGCTCAAGGCTAGCACTCTGTCACTTGAGCCACAGCGCCACTTCTGGCCGTTTTCTATATATGTGGTGCTGGGGAATGGAACCCAGGCCTTCATGTATATGAGGCAAGCACTCTGGCCACTAGGCCATATTCCCAGCCCCTCTGCATATTCTTAACTCTTGTAGATCTGGCAAGCTTAGTAGAACAATTGAATGGATTTTCCTCAAAGGAAGGTTATGAGCTATTAATAACTCCATGTGTACGCTAATAGCACAGGATGGAAGTATGGGGCTAAGTACAGGCGGCTTCGGCCATGGGTTGGAAGCAGACAGCACTTTAGGTCTTAACAAATCACTGCTGTGTGGCTTTGACTGCACTGCTCAACTTCTCTAACCTTTAGTTACTTGGCTTTCAAAATTTCACATCCATTTTTTCTGTTCCTTATCTGTCATTCAGAATTGGGTAGATAACTTAAGTACTTCCTGGAATAAGACATCTGTTAACACAGAAAAGCAAATGGGAGGTATTTGAACGTATGTGACAACTGGAAGGTAGTGAGTGGTGCCAAGTCTTGTAGATATGGACTTAATAAAACTGCATCTTGTCTTACTTGAATATTCATCATACTTTCACACAGAATGTTTTTATCCTGAAGGTTTAATAGTCAAAGTGTTCACGATTTTTTTTTTCCCCATGATTTTCTCACCTGAAGTTCAAACGCCATGCTGGAGAACAAGAAGAAGACACTAATCTGTGGATTGGCTACTGTGCCTTTCATCTGGGGGACTACAAGAGGGCTCTGGAGGTAAGTGAAACAACAGCAATCTAACAGAGGCCTTTAAAAATGGGGTTAAACTGTGTATAGCAGCAATATGACGCATGATAAAATCCAAACAAAGCAGAAGGCAGTAACATAGAAAAAGAAGCCACTTTGCCCCCCCCATTCCACTTCTTTGTTAATAGAAGAAAACACTGACACTTTGTTAGTGTACTGATTCAGAGATATTCTCTCTATATGTTCCAGCATATGAGAATGTATTGTGTTTACTTTTACTAATGAGATTGCATATGACATTAGATTGGTATTGAACCCATGGATTAGAGCATTTAGTCTTCACATATAATCTTATTTCCAACATGTAATCTAAGGAAAGTCAGATATAGTGGCACATATTGGTAATTCCAGCACTTGGGAGGTTGAAGCAGGAGGATTGTGAGTTTGATGCCAGCCTTTGCTATATAAAAGGTTCAAGACAGGCCTACGCTACATAAGATTGAGGCCAGTGTGAGTTACCCAATGACATCCTGTCTCAAAATAACAAAAATAACAAAACCACTCGGCTTGCAAACCTGTAATCCCAGGTATGTGGGAGCTAGAGCAGAAGGATCCTCATTTGAGTACAGCCCTGGCAAAGAAAAAAAATGAAACCTAGGAGTTAGTGAGAGCCTATTTCAGTGAGTGATCCAGGCCTAGTGGCTTATGTCCTTAGTGGTCCCAGCCATGCAGAAGGCTGTAGATAGGAGTGTAATCATTCTGAGGCCGGCTCCAGGCAGAAATGTGAGACCCTACCTAAAAACAAGTAAAGTGAAGAAGAGCTAGAGACATTCCTGAAGTGGTAGAGCACTTGCCTTGCTAGCACTTAAGCCCTGAGTTCAAACCCAAGTACCACCACTACCAACAACAACAAAAAAAGTAATACAATTTGAAGAGCCTACATAAAAAAAAAAAAATTGATGCCTGGTGCTAGTGGCCCACACTTGTAATCCTAGCTACTAAAGAGGTTTGAGGGGGCTGGGAATATGGTCTAGTGGTAAAGTGCTGGCCTCTTATATATGAAGCCCTGGGTTCGATTCCTCAGCACCACATATACAGAAAAAGCCAGAAGTGGCTCTGTGGCTCAAGTGGTAGAGTGCTAGCTAGCATTGAGCAAAAAGAAGCCAGGGACAGTGCTCAGGCCCTGAGTTCAAGCCCCAGGACTGGCAAAAACCCAAAACAAAACAAAAAATAAAGAGGCTTGAAGCCAGCCTGGGCAAGAAAGTTCATGAGACTCATATCTCCAACTAGCTACCAAAGACTCTTTAAGTGGGGCTGTGTATGGCTGCTCAAGTGGTAAAGTTCTATCCTTGAGCAAAGAAACAAAAAGTTTTGGGCCAGTGCTCATGTTCTGAGTTCAAGCCCCAGTACAAACACACATCAAGTTTGAAAATACTCAGGGCAAAGTAATGAGGTGAGGTGAAGAATAAGAAACTTGCTGAAGGAATAGGAAAAGGACAGAAAAGCGGCTTCTAGTGGAGGAAGGTAGAGGGGAGAGAGAGGCTACCCAAATACAGCAAGAAAAAGCAAGAGGGGCACTGAGAAAGACTGATCACAGGTATGTACAAGAAAAAATGTGCTTGACAGTGAATCTCAGAAGTGTCCTTGGCAGGAAAATGTAACCTTTTTGAATATAAGGCCAAATCAACAAAAACCACCAAAGTCAAAACGAATTGAAATTCCAGTGTATCAAAGTTACAGGGTTTAGCCAGGCACTTTTGACTCGTGCCTTTTCTACCTCAGGAAACTGAGATCTGAGGATTATGGTTTGAAGCTAGCCCAGGCAGCAAAGTCTGTGAAACTCTGACCTCCAATTAACCAGCAAAAAGCCGGAAGTAGAGCTGTGGCTCAAGTGGTAAACTTGGAGTGAGAGCACATGGCCCTGACTTCAAGTGGCTCAGTACCAGCACAAAACTTTTTTTTTTTTTTCTTGCCTGTCCTGGGCCTTGGACTCAGGGCCTGAGCACTGTCCCTGGCTTCTTTTTGCTCAAGGCTAGCACTCTGCCACCTGAGCCACAGCGCCACTTCTGGCCATTTTCTGTATATGTGGTGCTGGGGAATTGAACCCAGGGCCTCATGTATACGAGGCAAACACTCTTGCCACTAGGCCATATTCCCAGCCCCACAAAACTTTTTAAAATAAAATTTCCTAAGTTATAGGGTTTAAGATGAATCGAGTCTATGTGTATGGTTTTTTGTTATTGTTGTTTAAGTCTTTTTTACAAACATAGCATATGGCCTTTTCCCCCTCATTTCTGAAATTAGTTGGTGCAGTTGCAAACCACCTAGGGAAACCTTGTAAAAGGCTGCATCAGGACAGCCCTGCCTGGGGCAGGGGGCCCGCAGGGTTTCCTGTACCCGAGGTTGCCCTGCACTCTCTCAGGAAGAAATCCCATTCCCCCATCATCTACTTCACTGCCACAGATCACCCCTTCTGGTATGTTTCAGGAATATGAAAACGTAACGAAGGAGGAAAATTGCAACCCTGAAGTCTGGGTGAACCTAGCCTGCACCTACTTTTTTCTTGGGATGTATAAACAAGCCGAAGCAGCTGGATTTAAAGGTAAAATGGACTTTTTTCCCTCCACTTTATGTCTGAGACTCTTCACTCAGAGTATGCATCATTTTGGAGATCTTAACACTTTTCTTGGATTTTTTTTTTTTTTGCCAGTTCTGGGGCTTGAACTCAGGACCAAGGCTGTGTCCCTGAACTTCTTTACTCAAGGCTAGCACTCTACCATTTGAGCCACAGAGCCGCTTACGGCTTTTTCTGAGTAGTTTATTGGAGTCCCACAGACTTTGCTGCTTTGAGCCTTGATCCTCAGATCACAGCCTCTGGAGTAGCTAGGATTACATGTGCCACTGGCACCTGGCTTCCTTAGTCCTTTTTAATGAGGACAAAACTGACATTAGAAAGGCAAAAAGTAAGCTGGGTGTTGGTAGCTCATGTCTATAATCTTAGTTATTCAGGAGACTAAGATTTTAGAATTATGGTTGGAAACTGGCCTGGACAGAAAAGTCCAAAAGTCCCTGTGTACAATTAACCAGCAAAAGAAGCTGAACTGTAGGCATGGTTCAAGTGATAGAGCACCAGCCAGGCAAAAAAAAAAGTAAGCAAGAGTCCAAAACCCTGAGTTCAAGCTGAAGCACAAGAAGAAAAATGAAAGCTAAAATGTGCCAGGCAAGTAACTCATGCCTATAATTCTAGCCACATGAGAAGTAGAGATCAAGGGATCGTGGCTCAAGACTTAACATGGACAAAACAGTTTACCAGATTCTATCTCAAGCAGTGCCTGGGCACAGCGCCACATACCTATCGTCCCAGCAATAAAGGGAAGCACGAATAGGAGGATCAGAGTATAGACCAGCCCAACCATGAAGTTGAGACCCTGTCTTGAAAATAACCAATGCAAAAAGGAACAAGAGCTTGGCTTAAGTAACAATGGTACTTGCTTTGCAAAGCATGAGATTCTGAGTTCAAATCCCAGTACTGCCACAAAAAGAAAGCTAAGAAGCTGAAAAGCTACAAAGAAAGGACAAAACTATGCTCTTGAAAAAAAATACTGCATTTGAATTAATTCCCCTCATGTTCCTCACAAAGCCGTCTGCCAACGGGACAAGCAGAGGATGGGAGAAGGAAGGGAGCAAGGTCTGATCGTCAGGCCAGCTCAGTAGTGTGGTCACGCTGTTGGGAGTGCAGCACTGAGGTGTAGTTGTTCAGGTCAGCTACTGAGGGAGAACCTGCCATTTCCCCTTGAAGACTGCAGATGTCTCCTCTCTCCTCTTCCCTGTCGCTTTCTTACCCCCAGGACGGCCATCTCAAGAGGATAGTACTCAGATCTGAAAAGAAGAGTAAGGGGAAAGGGAAATTTGGGAAAAAGATTAAGGATAGTGATAGTACAAATGAAATTCAAAGAAATGCAGAGAACATGGGCAAGAGAAGGTTCATTAGGAAATTGGTTCTATCCAGGGTAGAATTTCTATATGTATAATTGAAAATCGGGCTGGGGATATGGCCTAGTGGCAAAGAGCGCTTACCTCCTATACATGAAGCCCTGGGTTCAATTCCCCAGCACCACATATACAGAAAACAGCCAGAAGTGGCACTGTGGCAGAGTGCTGGCCTTGAGCGGGAAGAAGCCAGGGACAGTGCTCAGGCCCTGACTCCAAGCCCCAGGACTGGCCAAAAAAAACAAAACAAAACAAAAAAAAACCTATAATTGAAAGTCTGAAGCCTTTCTTCATTTGCACCCAAATAATGTCTTAGCTACTAGTGTTATTCCTCCTAATTTAGGCATAAGGCCCTTTATTTATTTACTTTTATTTTTTATTTTTTGCCAGTCCTGGAGCTTGAACTCAGAGCCTGAGCACTGTCCCTGGCTTCTTTTTTGCTTAAGGCTAGCACTCTGTCACTTGAGCTACAGCGCCACTTCTGGCCATTTTCTATATATGTGATGCTGAGGAATCGAACCCAGGGCTTCATGTATATGAGGTGGCAAGCACTCTTGCCACTAGGCCATGTTCCCAGCCCAGCATAAGACCCTTTAAAGTATTCACTTTACCTATTGCTTCTAGACTTTGTGCCTAGAAGTGTTTTCACATCAAAAGTGCTTAGTAGTTATGTCCCTGGCCTATGTATATATGTATTTTATTTTATTTTCTTTTCTTTTTTTGCCAGTCCTGGAGCTTGAACTCAGGGCCTAAGCACTGTCCCTGGCTTCTTTTTGCTCAAGGCTAGCACTCTACCATTTGAACCACAACACTACTTCCGGCTTTTTCTATATATGTGGTGCTGAGGAATCGAACCCAGGGGGAGCACTTTACCACTAGGCCATATTCCCAGCCCTGTATTTTCTTTTTATGAATTGAAGTACAAATTCTTTTTGCAGGGCTGGGAATGTTGCTTAGTGGTAGAGTGCTTGCCTAGCACGTATGAAGCCCTGGGTATGATTCCTCAGTACTACATAAGCAGAAAAGGCTGGAAATGACATGGTAGTTCAGGTAGTAGGGTGCTAGCCTTGAGCAAAAGAAGCTCAGGGACAGTGCCCAGGCCCTAAGTTCAAGCCCCAGGACTGGCAAAAAAAAGTTCCTTTTGCATAAGAGGTATAAAATTGAGTGTCCAGAATCAGAATTTCGAGAGTGCAGAGGCGATGGACAAGAGTGTGAACCTCTTGTTTTGGCTGCCTATTTAAGTGTGCCACAGCTCATGGAAGACTGTGAAAACAGAGTTAGTATGTAAGGCAAATATGACAGTCTAACTGGAAAAGGAGATTTCAGGACTTGAGAAGGGGCAGATCAGGAGGGTCTGTCCGTGTGCTGAGATGGCTGTGTCCACTGTCCGTGTTTGTCAGTGTGTGATGGACAGGGAGTAGACTGTGGCTGTCCTGTGTGCCGTGTGTGCCATGGGTCACCGTAGTGGAAACAGGTTGAGGTTGTGGGAAAGCTGGTTCTTCACATTCCTGCTGCTGCGCTGGACAGAGAGCGGACGCACACCCGCATCTGCTAGGAATGAGTTATCCGAGTCTCTTTTTAATCTTGTAAGAGACTGAGAGCTAGACTATTCAGTTCTTTAAAAAGACACTTGGATCATCTTTTTCTTTTTTTTTTTTCTCCAGCTCCAAAGAGCCGGCTCCAAAACCGCCTGCTGTTCCATTTGGCTCACAAGGTATTTTCTGTTTTCATTCTCCCTTGTTTTGTTTGGAAAACATTTCTCTAGTGTCTTCTTGTTACCAACAATAGTGAGAGATACTTAACTAGAATCTAGGTGGCCGTGTTAAAAGGATTTCCCCCCTCACGGCTTTTTATCTGCTTCATTTATTCATGGATGTCAGACTCGGGTCCTCTGGAGCAGCCTTCATGGTTGGTATAGATTCCATAAGAGTTGAAAACATGTGATATTTGGCTTTTTGAGCTTGGCTTATCTCAACCAGATGATCTCTAGTTCTATACATTTTCCTGTAAACAATTTGATTTTATTCCTCATGGCCAAATCATATTCCATTGTGTATATATACCACACATTCGTTATCTCCTCGTTGGTTTTTGGCTATCTAGGCTGATTCCACAGCCTGGCTACTATGAACAGAGCTTCAGTAAAGATGGGAATGCAGGTATCTCTCTTGTATATTATATGTCCTCAAGAGTGTTACAGCACAGTCAAAAGGTAGATTTGGTTTTTATGTCATGAGGCAACTCCATACTAATTTCCACAGTGGTTTCACGAATTTACATTCTCACCAACAGTGTATTTCCACGAGTGTGGATCTTCATGTGTCTTTTCTCCTACAATTTTAGTTCAATGATGAGAAAAAATTGATGAACTTTCATCAGAATCTTCAGGATATCACAGAAGATCAGCTCAGTTTGGCCTCAATCCACTACATGCGATCTCATTATCAAGAAGCTATCGATATATATAAGCGAATACTACTAGATAACAGGTCTGTGGCCTTTCATACCTATTTCTAGTCTAATTTTGCTAATTTCTTTTTTTTTTTTTTAGTTTCTTTTTTTCTTATGTTAGTACTGGGGCTTGAACTCAGGCTTTATGTTCTTGCTTAGCTTTTTGTTTAAGACTGATGTTCTACCACTTGAGCCACACTTTCTCTTTCAGCTTTTTGCTGATTAATTGAAGAGAAGACTTTCTCAGATTTTGTCTGGGTGCTGGTTTCAAACCTTGATTCTCAGGTCCCAGGTAGCTAGGATTAGTGGCGTGAGCCACTGGTGCCCAGCCTGTTAGCTTCTTTCATTAGTAGGTTGGCTGAATAACTAGTATTCTCTAGATCTAGTCTCCATGAGTTTAGTCTGTTAACTTGATTATCTAGTGTTTCCATATGGGTTATTTAGACCTAGCTTTCTCTATCTTTTCTTTTTCTTTTTTTTTTTAATTTTTATTTATTATTTTATTTATTTATTGGCCAGTCTTGGGCCATGAACTCAGGGCTTCTGTCCCTGGCTTCTTTTTTGCTCAAGGCTAGCACTCTGCCACTTGAGCCACAGTGCCACTTCTGGCTATTTTCTGTATATGTGGTGCTGGGGAATCGAACCCAGGGCCTCATGTATACGAGACAAGCACTCTTGCCACTAGGCCATATCCCCAGCCCCTATCTTTTCTTTTTTTAATCACCCATATTAGGAGCATTTTTAGACACTTTTTTCCCCCTCCAGATATACTGGTATTTATACCAGTAAGTACATAATGTTGTAATATATTTAATTATAAACATTTATGTTTATGTAATATATTTGCTTTCATGTAAAATGAGTGTCTTTTTAAAAATTTCCTCTTTGAGAGTGATACTGCCCCTGTTAAAAGTGTATTTTCTAAGCTGGGAGCGGGTGGCTAATGCCTGTAATGCATGCTAGCCACTCAGGAGGCTGAGATCTGAGGATGATGGTTCGAAGCCAGCCTGAGCAAGAAACTTTGTGAGACTCTTACTTCCAATAAACTACTTGAAAAGGTCAGAAGTAGCACTGTAGCTCAAGTGGTAGAGCATTCACCTTGAGCAAAAGAAGCCCAGGGACAGTGCCCAGGCCCAGAGTTCAAGCCCCAGAACTGGCAAAAAACAAACAAAAACGTGTTGTCTAGGCTGACATGGTGCAGTTCTATAATAATAGCTACTCAGGAAGTGGAAAACTGAGAGTCTCAAGTTTTGTCTGGATAAAAGTAGCAAGAATTGGTGTCAAAAATAAGGTAAAAACTGTCTAGCAACTTCAAAGGTAGAAATTAGAGGATTGTGGTTTGAGGCGAGCTCAAGTAAAAAGTTAGTGAGACACTATGTCAATAGAAGAGGCCAGGCATGATGTCTTATGCCTGTAATTCCATCTACCTATGAGGTGAATATAGGAGAATTTTTATATAAGGACAGCTACAGCAAAAGCACAATACTTTTGAAAAAACTAAAATAGAAGGGCTAGGGGTGTGGATATACCACCACTATCAAAAACAGTGAAAGCAAGAGACCTCAAGCGATGCAGACTTGCTTAAAAGGAAGCCATGGACTCACCACCTAGTACTAGAAGGAAGAAAGGAGGGAGGGAGAGAAAGAGAGGAAAACACAGAGGGAAGGAAATAACCTGCTGAAAGATTGAGACACAAACTATTCTGAACAATTAACACCCAACTGCATCACTTAACTCTTGTCTCTCTCCCATCTCTGGAGCTCATCCGCCTTCCTTCCTTCCTCTTGCATTGCCTCCAGTCTCCCGCCAGTTCTCATTTTCAGTCTTTGGGCCTACCCGCCGTCACTGTCCATTCCCTGTACACTGTGTGCTTAGTTGTTTACACTCAATTGTAGCATGTGTTCACATCTCCGGATGCACCGCATGACCTTTTCCCTTGCTTTGCCATCTTATACTCTACTTATGTCAGAACAACCCCCAAAAGCCAGGCAAGGTGACGCATGCCTGTAATCCCTAGCTCCTGGGGAGTCCAAGGGGGAAAGCTCACCAATTTGAGGTCAGTCTGGACAACATAGGAAGAATCTAGTTCAAACAAGTAAAAGTAAAAACTGAATGTACTGAAATATTACAAAGCAAATAGAAGGGGGAAGAGGCACTGATTCTATCTTGCTTGCTTTCTTCCCAAGGCAAATAGTTGGCCTGTCCTTGTCTATCTGAGCTTTGTAGTCTGACAGCATTTCTCGGAAGAACACTTTAACTATTAACCCTTTGTTCTCCCCTCACACAGGGAGTACCTGGCTCTCAACGTTTACGTGGCTCTCTGCTACTACAAGCTGGATTACTACGATGTGTCTCAAGAAGTTCTGGCTGTTTACCTTCAGCAAATTCCTGATAGCACCATTGCACTCAATCTTAAGGCCTGTAATCATTTTCGCCTTTACAATGGCAAAGCAGCTGAGGTAGGGATGCAAACATGTTTCTGGTTTCCTTAACTCCAATCGAATTACCTTACAAGTTCCAAGACATTAATTAAGCTCTGTCATTCGTGTGAGTCTTCATTAACACCCTGTAGTCATTGCCACTATGATTCTGTAGAAACCTAATGGTTGGTCGTTTTTTCTTTGTTGATGTGTGTGGGTGCTGGTCCTGGGGTTTGAACCCAGGGCCTAGGCATGTCCACTCAAGGTTAGCCTTCTACCACTTGAGCCACCACTCTACTTGTACCAGCCTTTTGGTTGATTGATGGGAGAAAAGAGTCTCACAGTTGTCCTGCCCTGACTGGCTTTGAACTGTGATCCTCAGATCTTGGCCTCCTGAATAGCTAGGATTACAGGCATGAGCTATCAGCGCCTGGCTAAAAAATGTTGACTTTGAAATTGTCTATGATATTGTGCCTAATATATTTAGATAATTTTACCCAGGTGCCTTATGCTAACTTAGACATGTCTGAAACCAAATGCTTCAGCTTCTTCCTTTAAAATATGTTGGTGGGTCTATGGTCGAATGCTGCTAACCTCTGAAACCACATCAGAGATGGGTACTCTTATCTCCAGTTACCAGGAAAAAGCCGGAAGTGGAATTATGACTCAAGTGGCAGAGCACCAGATGTGAACAAAAAAGTTTACCTGTGTGGCCCCAAGTGCAAACCCCAGTACTGAATTAAAAAAAAAAAAGCTTATGAGAAACCTGGAATAGCTGTCATTCTCTTGGCCTCTTCTCCTTCATCTCCCAATTTTTACCAGTTATATGTTAAAAGATTTTCTCTGTTTTTCATGGTGAGGTGGGGGGACCTTGCTACCAGCTAGACAAGCAGGTATTCCTGAGTATTTAGCTCTAACACTGAGCTACATCTCCAGACCTGGATGTCTCTGTCTGTCTCTGTCTCTCTTTCTCTCTCTTTCTTTAAATCAATACCTTCTCAGAACTCTGTATACCTAGAGTTATTGGGGTCAGGACTCTAGACTGTCCTTCTCAACTACAAAG
The DNA here is from genome assembly GCF_023159225.1 of Perognathus longimembris pacificus. NCBI lineage: Eukaryota > Metazoa > Chordata > Mammalia > Rodentia > Heteromyidae > Perognathus > Perognathus longimembris. Next base: position 142,940,448 of record NC_063162.1, read on the forward strand.
GCTTGCTTTTTCTTTTAAAACTGTATCAGTTCAGTTTACATATTAATGTTATAATAGAATCCAGCTAGAGATGGCTGTGCTAAAGGTACCTTAAGAATTGCCCCTCCCGGGCTGTGGGGAAAGAGGAACCCTTCTCCATTGTTGGTGGGAGTGCAAATTAGTACAACCACTTTGGAGAACAGTATGGAGGTTTCTCAAAAAGCTCAATATAGACCTACCCTATGACCCAGCCATACCACTCCTAGGCATCTATCCTAAACAGCAGGTCCCAAGATATCAAAAAGACATTTGCACTTCCATGTTTATCGCGGCACAATTCACAATAGCCAAAATATGGAAACAACCCAGATGCCCCTCCACAGACGAATGGATCCAAAAAATATGGTACTTATATACAATGGAATACTACATAGCGATTAGGAATGGTGAAATATTGTTATTCGCAGGGAAATGGTCAGAACTCGAACAAATAATGTTGAGTGAGACAAGCCTAGAACACAGAAAACAAAGGGGCATGATCTCCCTGATATATGACTGTTAACAAAGGGAGACGGAGAGACAGTAGAGACCAAGTCTGTGAATACTGTATATGTTCTTGATACATTGTATATTGCATATATGTCTACCTGACCTAGACAAGGGATAGAAAAACAGGTCGTAAGATATCACAAGAAATGTACACACTGCCCTACTATGTAACTGCACCCTTTTTGCACAACACCTTGTAAAAAAATTTATGTTCAATTAATAAAAAAAAAAAAGAATTTCCCCTCCCAGTTTTTGGTAGCAATATGGTATAATTTCAATCTGATTATGATCATCTTTTTAAATTCATTTTTAATTTTTGTCAGTTGTGGGGTTTGAACTCAGGGCCTGGGCGCTCTCCCTGAGCTCTTTTGCTTAAGGCTACTGCTCTACGACTTTGAGCCACAGTGCTATTTCCAGTTTTTGAGTGGTGAATTAGAGATAAGAGTCCTGTGGGAACTTTTCTGCCCTGGCTGGCTTTGAACTGCGATCTTCAGATCTCAGCCTCCTGAGTAGTCAGGATTACAGGAGTGAGCCACCAGTGCCTGGCTGTATGATGATCTTATTAAGCAATTGAAAATCAAGCACTCTTATAGAAACTTATTTTTTTCTTTATTTTATTTTTTGCCAGTCCTGGAGCTTGGACTCAGGGTCTGAGCACTGTCCCTGGCTTCCTTTTTGTTCAAAGCTAGCATTCTACCACTTGAGCCACAGCACCACTTCCGGCTTTTTCTGTTTATGTGGTGCTGAGGAATCGAACCCTGGGCTTCGTGCATGCAAGACAAGCACTCTACTGCTAAGCCATATTCCTAGCCCCTAGAAACTTACTTTTTAAACATAGTCAGATTTATCTTTTTTGTTTGAATTTAGCGCTGTCTGTATCTTATGACTTCTAGAAACTTGCTACTTCTCTCATCAGTGATTGCAGTGTCTGTTCTTCCTATTGTAAGCATGGAATAATAATAATAATAATAATCTGTAATGATTGCAATAACCCTTAACACAGTTCTAGCGACTTGCTCAGGACCACAAGGGGCAAACTGAGGTCTCAAACCTTGCTTGACTGACTCTAAAGCCTACAGACTTAACACCCGGAACTGAATGCTAATTTAGGTGTACTTTGTTCTTAAGACACACACATACCAACATATAACTGTATGTATATGTATTTCTATCATTGTGCTTAGTATTTGGTAATTCCTAACTATCTTCAATCTAGATGAGCTGTTAGTGGGTAAAGGTGCATCTTTCGACATGTGTATCTCCAGACCAGGCACAGGTGCATGAATATAGTTAATGCCAAATACATATTCATTGAATTCAAAGTCTGTCTGACGAGGAGGAAGTGCAAAAGAATTGAGTAACAGGAGGGAGTCGGGGGGAGGGAAAGTGGGAGAAAACTAAGAGCAAGGGTAACAATCAGCAAGAAATGTAACTGTAACCCCTCTGTATATCACCTTTACAATTAAATTAAATTAAATTTTAAAAAAAGAATTCAGAAAAGACGAAAACTGAGAAGAGGCTGTTTGAGAGGCTGGAGGGGTGGCACAGGTGGTAGAGCACCAGCTTTTGAGCACAAGTGCCAGGTCTCGTGTTTAAGTCTCAGACCTGGAAGAGAAAAGGCTCTTTGATTTCATCCTGTATCTGAACTGCTTGGGACCAGAAGTTCTTTGTGTTTTTTTAAGACTTCAGGGTTTTTTGAAATTTGGAAATATATATATACACACATACACACACACAGACTTTACCAGGTAAGATTTCCCCAATCTTGTCCAGGGGCTGCTGGCTCACACCTATGATCTTAGTTGCTCAGGAGACTGATTTGAAGACAGCCTGGGCAAGAAAGTCTGCGAAGCTCTTTTCTTTCTTTCTTTTTTTTTTTTTTTGCCAGTCCTGGGCCTTGGACTCAGGGCCTGAGCACTGTCCCTGGCTTCTTTTTGCTCAAGGCTAGCACTCTACCACTTGAGCCACAGCACCACTTCTGGCCATTTTCTGTATATGTGGTGCTGAGGAATCGAACCCAGGGCCTCATGTATATGAGGCAAGCACTCTTGGCACTAGGCCATATCCCCAGCCCCAGTGTGAAGCTCTTTTCTTTCTTTCTTCTTCTTCGTGTGTGTGTGTGTGTGTGTGTGTGTGTGTGTGTGTGTGTGTGGTGGGTCTTGAACTCAGGGCCTGGCACTGCCCCTGAGCTTTTTTTGCCCAAGAATAGCATTCTATCACTTTGAGTCACAGCTCTGTGGTTAATTGGAGATAAGAGTCTCATGGACTTTCTTGCCTATGCTGACTTTGAGCCACAATCCTCAGATCTCAGCATCCTGATAGGTGTGAACCACCAGCACCAAGCTGTGAGACTCTTACCTCCATAAGCCAAAAGTGGAGCAGTGGATCTAATGGTAGAGCCTTAGTTTTGAGCAAGAAAAGAGCTCAGGGACAATGCCAAGGCCCTGAGTTCAAGCCTCAGGACCAGCACCCAAAAAAAGAAAATTTCCTAATCTGAAAATCACGTCAGTGTTCAAACAGTTTAGTTTGACTGTGTGTGTGTGTGTGTGTGTGTGTGTGTGTATGTGTGTATGTGTGTATGCGTTCCTGTGCGTGTGTGTACTCATGTGCATGTTCCAGTACAGGGCTTGAACTTAGGGTCTTTCACTCTTGGTTTTCCCTCAAGACTGGCTCTCTGCTACTTGAACCACACCTTTACTTCTGGCTTTTTGGTAGTTAATTGGAGATAGGAAGACATCTGCTCAGGCTGGCTTCAAACCTCAATCCTCTGATCTCAGCCTTCTAAGTAGCTAGGATTACAGGTGTGAGCCAGTGACACCTAGTGATTTGAGAACATTTTGTACTGTGTATTTTTGGATTAGGGATGTTCAACCTCTACTAGTATTTCTATATTTTTATTCTGATTAGGATGTCATTATTATTGGGGGTTGAAGCCAGTTCTAAGACGAGGAGTGAGTAATAAAGCTGTGGGGGAATTTTCATAAAGGTTATGGCAGACAAGGTAGCAAGTAGGTGATCAAGAAATAAAAGTACTGGAAGTGGTGCTGTGGCTCACAGTGGTAGAGCGCTAGCCTTGAGATGAAGAGCTTAGGGACAGTGCCCAGGCCCAGAGTTCAAGCCCCATGACCAAAAAGAAAAAACAAAGAAGTAAAAGTACTAAAGAGGAGGCTGGTTTCAGAAGATAAAGGATTGAAGAACTTTCTCCCCACCTTGGAAGGCATCTTAGGGTAGTGATGAACAATTTGAAATTAGAATCAAATATATCAGAACTTCAGCACTTTAGCACACTAGCTTAACAGATATGTGACTTTAGGTGAACTCCTTAACCTCCTAGTAAAATAAGGGAAGTGATAGAACTGATTCATTGTAGGTAGACATAAAGGCTAAATGAGAGGATGCACGTAAAGTCCTTAACATGATAGAAACAATAAATGTTCAGTAAATATTAACAATTGTCAAAGATGTTACCGTCACATTTTTTTTCTTTTTTTAATTAGTTAATTAATTTATTTTCTGTATCTTGTTTAAGAAATGAGGCCCAGGAGTTAGGCACTAGTGGCTTATGCCTGGAAATCCTAGCTACTCAGGAAGCTGAGACCTGAGGATCAAGGTTCAAAGCCAACCTAGGCAGAAAAGTCTGTGAAACTCTTATTACCAATTAATCAGCAAAAATCTGAAGTGGAAGTGCGGCTGCAATGGTAGAGCACCAGCCTTGAGCGAAAAAGCTAAGGAAATGTAGAAGACCCTGAATTCAAGCCCTGGTACCAGTACACACGCATATGCACACATACACATACACATACATATACACATATATGTACACACAAATAAAGAGTTTGAACTCAGAGCCTTGTACTTGCTAAGGCAGGTGCTCTGCCACTTGAGCAAGGGCCTCAGCCTTTCATTTTTGGACCTAATAACCTTACACTTATCAGCTCTGTAAAGTGCCTAAGAACATGTGGGCTTTTTTAAAATAAAATTTCTCTCATTTTTTTAGTTGTCAGTATGAGCATTAATTTGAACTCCAGCCCAGTAACTATCAAAATATGATCTGGAGCCAGGTACGGTAGTACACACCTGTAATCCCAACTACTTGGGAGGTGGAGACAGGCGAATTAAGAGCTCAAGGCCAGCCCAGACAAAGTTATTGAGACCTTATTTCAAAAACAAAATAAAACAATGGGGCTCGAGGTGTGACTCTCATGGTAGGACAGTTGTGTGGAATGTGTGAAGCCCTGGGTTCAATACCCAATAGTGGGGGGGGGGAGTGATCTGGGACCCCAGGGCCTTTGAGACCCCTTCAGAGGCTCTGTGAGTCTGGACCAGGGCTAAAACAAGGCCCACAGAGTTGAGGCGCCAGCTCTCATACCACTCCCACCTGTAGGAGCACTCCAGTCACGCTCGGCCCCGACCCCTCATCTGTCACCCTGAGTGTCTGCCCAGCCCACGTGGCTGTCCTCTGATGAGAGACCTGTGAGAAATGTACCACAGCCACTCTGCCCACTAAGTTGTTGTGGGTTAATCTAGTTTTTCAATAATAAAAAAAAAACCACATTTGAGATCCTTATCATTTTAAGAGTCTGAAAGGGATCTTGAGTCCAAAAAGCTTGGAAACTGCTGAGCTAGCCTCGCATTATCCAAAACGAGAGAACTGCTGCTGTGGACAAGAGATGAAGAAAAGGATTGCTGAGCACACGTGTGCTCCCAGCTGAGATCAGGCTGAATGAGCTGCGGGAGAGAACAATCAAGAATGCTGTGATGATACCGAGAAAGCTTAGCGACTCACTGGTGGAAACAGAAAAAAAGTTAAGAGATTACTCACAAGTATGGCTTGGCAAGGTGGAGGTAGGGGGACAGAAAGCTGAGGAAGGAAGGGGGAATGATGCCTTTTTGTTCTAAGGTGAGTTAAGGGGGAACGAGAATGCAGAAGAGACACGACGGACCAAGGGCATTCCAAAACCAGAGCATGAAGGTGCTTGAGTGTATGATGTAAATGAAGTTGACGAATCAGCCTTAAAGGCTTAACACTTGGCTGGGAATGTAACTTAGTGGTAGAATGCTTGCCTAGCATGCATGAAGCCCTGGATTTGATTCCTCAGTATCATGTAACCAGAAAAAGCCAGAAGTGGTGCTGTGGCACAAGTGGTAGAATGCAAAAAGCAAAAGCTCAGAGACAGTGCCCAGGCCAGGACTGGCAAAAAAAAGAAAAAAGAAAAAAAGGCTCAGCTACTAAAGTGTGTGTGTGTGTGTGTGTGTGTGTGTGTGTGTGTGTGTGTACTGGGGGTTGAATTGAACTCGGCACACATTCACTTAAGTGGCTTTTCTTTTTGCTCAAGGCTGGCATTCTACTATCTGAGTTACAGTTTCACTTCTTTTTGCTGGCTTCAAAGTTTGGTCCTCAGATCTCAGGCTCCTGAGTTGCAAGGATTACAAGTGTGAGCCACCAGATCTTGGCTTCTCCTAAATGCTTGTCACTGAAAATAAAGACCTACTTGAGGAGTCTTCTGGCTTGAGTGTGCGTGTTTTCAAACTTGTGGCCTAAGTGTAAGCTTAAGGCATGGAACCATTATACTTATTTGTTAACGGACGGGCAATAGTAATTACATTGACTTAGTCATGAAGCTAAATGTGAGTAAATATTAATCTTTGTAAACTAGAAAGCATTGTGCAAATCATATGGGTTAAGAATTATGCTTCTGGCTGGGTGCCTGTGGCTCACATCTGTAATCCTAGCTACTCAGGAGGCTGAGATCTGAGGCTATCATATCAATTCAAACCCAGCCCAGGCAGAAAAATCTGTGACAATCTTATCTCAAAATAACCACAAAAAAGCTGGAAGTGAAGTGGTGGATCACATTGTAGAGCACTAGCCTTGAGCATAAATGTTCAGGGACAGTGCCCAGGTCCTGAGTTCAAGCCCCAGAACCAGCCCACATATACACACACCCAAAAACCAAAAGAAAGAAAAATGATGCCTGTGTTACTTTCATCACATCAGTCTTTCCTTTTTATGTTGCAGGCAGAACTCAAAAGCTTGATGGACAATGCTTCATCACCCTTCGAATTTGCTAAAGAGCTCATCCGACACAATCTGGTATGAATAACTGTTTCTTGGCTTCAGTCCTCATCTACTTGGTACATCATAGCAATTAGAGAGCAGAATGAGAGGAAATGCCTCAGCAAATGCTACTTTTCTCCACAGGGATGCAAAGTGAATTTCAAATGTCAGTCTCCCAGCAGGAAGGGTGGCAGGATCTGTCTATGTTGCCCAGGCTGACCTGGAAAGCCCCTACTCCAGCAATCCTCCTGCCTTAGCCTCCCAAGCATTCACCACCATGCCCAGCCCTCCAGGAACTTTCATTTAATGGTTCAGTTGGGGCCCCAGGTACAGAGTTTTTCTTTTTTATAATTTTTTTTTTTTTTTTTTTTTGGCCAGTCCTGGGGCTTGGACTCAGGGCCTGAGCACTGTCCCTGGCTTCTTTTTGCTCAAGGTTAGCACTCTACCACTTGAGCCACAGCGCCCCTTCTGGCTGTTTTTTATATATGTGGTGCTGGGAAATCGAACCCAGGGCTTCATGTATACGAGGCAAACACTCTTGCCACTAGGCCATATCCCCAGCCCCCAGAGTTTTTCTTAAAAGCTTCCCAGATGAATATAATATACAGCTCAAGGTAAAGAAATACTAGCTGTGCAGATGACTCAAAGAGTCTTATCAGCACTTACGTAAATAGAAATCGTCTTTGGAAAGTGGAATTAGATAAGTAGGAATATGGAAATTCCTCTTTTTTATTTAAAATGCTGGATATTAGATTTTTTTCCTGAATGAACACATCACTCATAATTTTTTTACATTTATTTTATTTTATTTATTTTTGCCAATCCTGTGGCTTGTTTGGACATATTGTTATTTTTTATTTTTGGCCAGTCCTGGGCCTTGAACTCAGAGCCTGATCACCATCCCTGGCTTCTTTTTGCTTAAGACTAGTACTCTACCACTTGAGCTGCAACACCGCTTCCAGCCTTTTCTATGTATGTGGTGCTGAGGAATCGAACCCAGGGCTTCATGTATATGAGGCAAGCACTTTACCATTAGGCCATATTCCCAGCCCATGGAATTTGTAGTTTTTATTTGTGTGTTGAGTCCACTATGCATCACTGACAAAATATCTGAGATTTGAATCTGACATTTTGGATTCAAACCACGGTGCTATATCTATTTGTATATGCATAAGGAGGTATCTTGAGAAAGGACCCAAATCTAGACAAGAAATTCACTTATGTTTCATATAGATCTAATTATAAATGGTCTAGAGGTCGTTCAGATAATATTTTCAGTGGGCCTCCTTTTATTTTTATTATTTTTTTTTGTTGGTTGTGGAGTTTGAACTCTGGGCCTGGGCGCTGTCCCTGAGCTCTTCCATTCAAGGCTAGCACTCTACCACTTGAACCACAGCGCCACTTCCAGTTTTCTGTTGGTTAATTCGAAATAAGAGTCTTATGGACTTTCCTGCCTGAGCTGGCTTTGAACCACGATCCTCAGATCTCAGCCTCCTGAGTAGCTAGGATTACAGGCATGAGCCACTGGCACCCAGCAATTTTTTTTTTTGACTTTTTAAGTAGCCCATGCTGACCTTAAACTCTAGATCCATCTGCGAGTTGAATGTTGGGATTACAGGCAAGTGCCACCATTCCTGACTTGAACCTGCACTTTGACTACAACCTGTCGCATGAGATCATGTGTGGAATTTTCCACTGTAGCATCATTTCAGCACTCAGAAAATTTCCTATTTTGGACTTTTGGATTAGAGATTCTCTACCTGTAGGAAGCATGTGGAAAACTGGGCTGTAACTGTCATCCTGTAGCTTAGTTTCTATTGCAACTGCAGACTTGTGGAGAAAACTAAAGGAGACATCCTTTGGTTTAGTTAAGAGGTTTAATTTGTGACCTGGGAGAGTAAGTTTATTAGTGGACTAGGAACAAAAACCAGTTTGGTGGGTGGTCAAGAATAAGAGGGTAGTGGGTTGGGGATATGGTCTAGTGGCAAGAGTGCTGAAGGAAAGGAGAAAAGCAGGGCACTGCCCAGATAGAACTATGGGGCGGCGGGGAGAGAAGCGGCTGTGAATATGGCCTAGTGGTAAGAGTGCTTGCCTTGTATACATGAAGCCTTTGGTTCGATTCTCCAGCACCATATATATAGAAAATGGCCAGGAGTGGCGCTGTGGCTCAAGTGACAGAGTGCTAGCCTTGAGCAAAAAGAAGCCATGGACAGTGCTTGGACCCTGAGTCCAAGCCCCAGGACTGGCCAACAACAACAACAACAACCAAAAAAAAGAGCTATGGGGCCGGACTGGGAATGTGGCTTAGCAGTAGAGTGCTTGCTTAGCATGCACGAAGCCCTGGGTTCGATTACTCAGCACCACATACATAGAAAAAGCCAGAAGTGGCGCTGTGGCTCAAGTGGTAGAGTGCCATCCTTGAGCAAAAAGAAGCTCAGTGACAGTGCCCAGGCCCTGAGTTCATCAAGCCTAGCACTGGCAAAAAACAACAACAACAAAAACCCACCCTAAAACAACAAGAAAAAAACTTCCTATCATGATGATGTGGTCCCCAGCATCACAAAAACCACAAAAGATGAAATTTATATAATCTTTCTAAGCCTCTTATCCCTTTTCTCACATCTTCACCAGCTTTCAGAGTTATCCTTTTTTTTTTTTTTTTTCCAGTCCTGGGCTTGAACTCAGGGCCTGAACCCTGTCCCTGGCTTCTTTTTGATCAAGGCTAGCACTCTGCCACTTGAGCCATGGTGCCACTACTGGCTTTTTCTGTTTGTGTGGTGCTGAGGAATTGAACCCAGGGCTTCGTTCAGGCACTCTACTGCTAAGCCACATTCCCAGCCCCTCAGAGTTATTCTGAGGATTAAATGGGTTGAAGTGGGCTACATGGGTAGCACATAGTAGATAATGGATAATTCAGTAAATATTTAGTGGCATCTATATGCCTGCCATTAATAAGGACTTGTTTCACTAAATAAGTCACTTCCCTGCCACCATATAAACTACAAGTGTGGAGGAGGTGCCCTTCAGCGAATAGACAAATGAGTATGTCATCAGATGATCATGAGTGCCACAAAGAGAAGCACACACACACACACACACACACACACACACACACACAACTTGGATAAAAGGACAATAGGTTTCACAAGCAAGTCCAATGGCCCAGTAGAGTACATTGTTTCACACACACAAAGAAATTCTAGAGTGTGAGCTGTACTATCTCATTTCTACCTTGGACATCTCTTTTGGCTATCTTTTTTTGTTCCTGTCTGTAGTATTCCTTCTCTTGCCAAAGTCAATTCCTCCACCTGTCTTCCTGATTCCACTTCTCACATCATCTGGACTTTGTTTCTTCACTAGTCATGGTTGTCCTTAAACTTCCTAGAATACTGGCTGGCCCAACTTCTTCACTTTAAACACATGGGATTTTTGTTCTCTTGAAAACTCTTCCACTTAGTTGCATTGCCTTTTTTTTTTTTTTTGTCCAGTCCTGAGGCTTGAACTCAGGGCCTGGGTGCCTGTCCCTGAGCCTCTCTGTGCTCAAGGCTAGCACTCACCTGAGCCACAGTGCCACTTCTGGTTTTTCTGTGTATGTGGTACTGAGGAATTGAACCTAGGGCTTCCTGTATGCTAGGCAAGCACTCTACCACTAAGCCCCATTCCCAGCCCATCATGGAGTTTTTTATGTAGAAAAAATTGTATTAACTACTGGCTAATTTATTTTCTAGGTTGAGGGTATAGCTAATTGGTAGATAATATATATGCTCAGCATACATGAGACCCTAGCTTTGATCCACAGCACTGACACAAACAAATACATTTTTAAAAGGAGGGAATGGAGAAAACAGTTGTAAGAAATGGGGTTTTCTGCATTCATACAAGGAGAAAAGGAAATCTGTACATCAAGACTTAGACTTTCCTGGGCACACACCTGTGGTTTCAGCATTCAGGAGGCAAAGGCTAGCTTGAGAGCCAGAGAGAGAAAAGTTCTGTGGTATTCTGTTTCTTACCGTAATATAAATAATAGTTTTCCTCCAATAAGGTCAGGGCCGTCTGTATATAGAGAGGCTCAAAAACATACTTATCTCTTCAAAAAATAAACATGATGGGGCTGGGAATATGGCCTAGTGGCAAGAGTGCTTGCCTCCTACACATGAAGCTCTCGGTTCGATTCCCCAGCACCACCTATATGGAAAATGGCCAGAAGGGGCGCTGTGGCTCAGGTGGCAGAGTGCTAGCTAGCCTTGAGCGGGAAGAAGCCAGGGACAGTGCTCAGGCCCTGAGTCCAAGGCCCAGGACTGGCCAAAAAATAAAAAATATATAAACATGATAACAATATCAGTCAGTAAATAAAGAGTTCTTTGTTGTGTGGCACTCTTATTTCCCTAGGTGTAACAAACACGAATGTAGAAATAAGTGATAAGATGCAATGATGTGTACTATGAATGAAGAAGAGAAACAGGACCGACAGTGAGGGTGGAGATAGGTTTTAGGCAGAGTGAAAGTGAATACAGCAGGGGTGATTAGAAGGATCTAGAGCAGTAGGGAAAGGAAAGAAGAGGATAAAAGGCATGGGCTCATCTAGGCAATACTAAATTCAACCAATGTAAAAGTTCTCAGTACATTAACTGGCCCAGTGCTGTTGTAGTTGGACGAACCCAGTTATGATTAACATTTCCACCAACATATTGTACCTACCTATGGCCGCAGTAACACAAGTTCTCCATGTCTAGGTGGTTTTCCGGGGAGGCGAAGGGGCTTTGCAAGTCTTACCTCCTCTGGTTGATGTGATTCCTGAAGCAAGGCTAAACCTAGTGATTTACTATCTTCGTCAAGGTTAGAAATTTTTGTTTTATTCTTTCTTATAATGACATATTTTAGATATTTAATCAGTGGTTGAACTATAGGTAGGTTTTAAATTAACAATTCTTCCAAAGATATATTTGTCATGAGACAAAACAGATTTTAGTGGTGCTTATCTGTTGTGTATTTTCTCTTTATCTTCCCTCTGCTGCTGTTGCCCACTGTACCTCTCTGTTTTTGCTTTTCCCATTATCCTCCTCTCTCTACCTTCACTCAGTACTCATTTTCTATTGTTTTCCTTCCCCTTCTCTGATAATTGTTTATTTTTCTTGGGATGATTTCAGGCACATAGGACCAGTATAAACTACCCATGTTTTATATTTCAGATGATGTACAAGAAGCTTATAACTTAATTAAGGATCTGGAACCTACTACTCCTCAGGTAACTGCAAGTGTTGTACATTTTTACTAAACAAGTAGTACAGAAAGTGGAACTTCAGACATGTAGTAGAAAGTATATTAGAGAATATTCCAGCTTGTAGAGTCCCAGGAAAAACCATATATATTAGCCTAGGACCGTGTGTGTGTGTGTGTGTGTGTGTGTGTGTGTGTGTGTGTGTGTGTGTGTGTGTGTGTGTGTGTGTGTGTGTGTGTGTGTGTGTGTGTGTGTGTGTGTGTGTGTGTGTGTGTGTGTGTGTGTGTGTGTGTGTGTGTGTGTGTGTGTGTGTGTGTGTGTGTGTGTGTGTGTGTGCTAATACCAGGACATGGACTCAGGGCTTTAACTCTAGCTTGCTTTCTTGTTTACAACAGGTGCTCTGCCACTTGAGCCACATCTTTATTCTGGCATTCTGCTAGTTAATTGGAGATAAAGCCTCACAGACTTTTCTACCAATGTTGGCTTTGAGCCTTGATTCTCCATGACCTAGGAACATGTGACACTTTGGATGTAAGAATGTCACAGGTTTTTGGTAAAATAGTAAATTATAGAGGAGGCCACATTTTGAAGGATCGAATTTTAGAGTCTTTATTAAAGCATTAGCAGTCTGTAGGCAGTCCACAAATACACTTAACACTATCAGGAAACAGGCTAGAGAGGGAAAGAAAGAACAAAAGCAATACCAACAAACCAATTCAGCTTCAATAGAGAAATGACTTGGGACACCACGGTGACTGGAGACAAGCCAGTAGACAGGACACAGGATATGAAGACAGAAACATGTGGCATAGCATAGTGACACCCGGGCTGGTCTGAACCTAAATAGGGTCAGGTCAGGGGGCTGGGTCACAGGAAGCTCCCAGTCCCAAGCACTTGACTGACAGGTTCAGTAAACTATAGGCCAAGGGCCCACCCCTGTCGCCAGGGATTCAGGAATACCCATAATCTGGGGGTGGTACTTCCCCTCTAGGAATCCAGGCACACCCATCAAGACAAGATGCCAGATAGTGCAACTCACCATGTGGCCAATGATGGCGCTGGCCAGATCTGACCTCCATACTACATTTTGCTGTGGCTAAACTTCTTTATATGTAGTTGGTTCCTCAAAAAGGGTTAAAGTATACTTGCTCATGCCTGTACTCCTAGCTATATGGGAGGTCAAGATCAGAAGAATCACTATTTGAAACCATCCCAGGCAAAAACTGAGACCACATCTCACCAAGCTGAGCATGGTGGTTCATGCCTTGAATTTCAGCTGCTTGGGAGGAATTATGGAGGCACTAGGAGGATTGTGGCTTGAGATCACTCCCCTGACAAGAGTCTATATATGAAACAGGCTATAATGAAACAAGTTGGAGGTATGGCTCAAGTGCTAGCCTAGTAAGCCCAAGGCCCTGAGTTCTAGCCCCAGTAATACCAAAAAAGGAGGGAGAAGTTAAAGTTAGAAATATTAGCTGAGCACTGAAGGCCCATGTCTTTAATCCTAGTTATTCAGGAGACTGAGATCTGAGGATCGAGGTTCAAAGCCAGCCTGGGGGGGCTGGGGATATAGCCTAGTGGCAAGAGTGCCTGCCTCGGATACATGAGGCCCTAGGTTCGATTCCCCAGCACCACATATACAGAAAACGGCCAGAAGCGGCGCTGTGGCTCAAGTGGCGGAGTGCTAGCCTTAAGCGGGAAGAAGCCAGGGACAGTGCTCAGGCCCTGAGTCCAAGGCCCAGGACTGGCCAAAAAAAAAAAAAAAGCCAGCCTGGGCAGGACAGTTTGTGAGACTCTTATTTCCAATTAACTACCAAAAAGCCAGAAGTGGAGCTGTGTGTGGCTCAAGTAGTTGAGTGCTAGCATTAAGTGAAAAAGCTAAGGGAGAGCACCCAGGCTCTGATTTCAGAACCTAATACTGCATTACTGGCGTGCACACGTGCGCACGCGCGCGCACACACACACAACTCTAAAATTCTGATGAAATTAAAAATAGACCGTTATCTAGCTAGAATAATTGTATGTCTTTTCTCACAGTTAAACTAGCCACTTCTTGTGTCATGGCTATTGTTGTCTGTCTCTCTGACCCAGACTATATCAAGTATATTGGAGAGCTGGAGATCTGGCTCATGAGGCAGCCCTGAAAACTCCCCCAAAACTGTGCAATTTCTCTTAAGTACATTATAAGCATTCCTTTTCTTGAATGGAAAACCAAATGAAAAGCTGTAACCCCATGGAGTCTGAACCACTGCATTTCTTGTGTATGGAAAGCTTCAGCAATGAGGAAAGGGGACAGGGGTATGATGTTATAGTTCCTTTATTCATTTTTTGGTGCCAGTCCTTGCCGGAGCCACCTGGCAGTGAAAGGGAATCCTGAATGGGGGGGGGGGGGGGGGGCGAGGATTAAAGAAAAGGAAAAATACAAGACAAGAGAAAAAAGACAAGAGACAAAGATGGGGAGATTGTAACTCAAGACTGCAGCCATGTTTATTCTTAACATCCAGCTTATATGCAGTTTGAAAACCAGGAAATAGCATAGGCTTAAAATTCCAGAACACAAAAAGGCTTGGAGTTAGCAATACCCGATGATAGCTAAGAACGGATGAGGTTGGTTAACATAAGAATGGACTCATGGCAGACATAGTAAAGCATTTCCGATTTTCCATTAAGCCATGTCCTTGCACGTCCTTGAAAACACAGCCAGAGGTCAGGAAGAATTTAGCTGCTGGCTTGGTTCCCAACAAGTCCTGGGCCGGGGCTCTGTTCTTAAGCCTCTTGCTCAAAGCTAGAGCTCTGCCACTTGAGCCATAGCTCTACATCTGGTTTTTTTCTCTCTCTCTCTCTCTTTTTTTTTTTTTTTTATAGTTTTAGTGGAAAGTCTCGCAGACTTTCCTGCTCAGGATGGCTTCAATCTGTGATCCTCCTGAGTAGCTAGGATTATAGGTGTGAGCCCACTGGTGCCCACCTAATGCTGTAGTTTGATAAGAGCAATGTTTTGATATCCTATGAGACAGCAAGGTGAACATAATTAACACTAACACATTAAATATCTACAAACAAGAGGAATGTGATTGTACAGATAGCAGTTTCATGTGATAGAAATTCTCTTTACCCTGAATTGATCACTGTCCTATATTTACATAAGTCAAAACATGGCTTTCCATCTCTTAATATATAGAAATATTCTGTGTCAATAAAAACTGTTTTAAGCTGGGCACCAATGGCTCACACCTGTAATCCTAGCTACTCAGGAGGCTGACATCTGAAGATGAGGATCACAGTTCCAAGCCAACCCAAGGCAGAAAGTCTATGAAACTCTTATCTCCAATAAAACTACCAAAAAGCTGGAAGTGGAGCTTTGGCCCAAATGGTAGAGTGCTATATCCTTGAGCAAAACAAGCTCAGGGACAGCACCCCAGCTCTGAGCCTAAGCTCCAGGACTGGCACAAAAATAGAACAAAAAAATACTTTGAAAGTTCTCTCTATTTAAAAAAAAAAAAAAAAAGCTTCAGCAGTTTTTTAAAAAGTGGTGTTCTTTTGTGTGGTTTTGGGATTTTTTTTGCCAGTCCTGGGGTTTGAACTCAGGGCCTGAGCACTGTCCTTGGCTTCTTTTTGCTCAAGACTAGCACTCTACCACTTGAGCCACAGCGCTACTTCCGGCTTTTTCTATATATGTGGTTCTGAGGAATCGAACCCAGGGCTTCATGTATACAAGATGAACACTTTACCACTAGGCCATATTCCCAGCCCCTGTGGTGTTCTTTTAATGAGCCCCCATAAATGAAAATGGATAAAACTATCAGGGAGGTTATCTACTAAAAAAAAATTGAACCAAATATGAGAGGGAAAAAAATACAAAAGCAGAAGAGGCCCCAGGACTGAGAAGATAAGTGGGAATCAAAGGACTTTTTTTTTTTTTTTTTTGCCAATACTGGTGCTTGGGACTCAGCGCCTAAGCGCTGTTCCTGGCTTCGTTTTGCTCAAGGCTAGCACTCTACCACTTGAGCCACAGCGCCACTTCTGGCTTTTTCTGTATATGTGGTGCTGAGGAATGGAACCTAGGGCCTCATGCATGCTAGGCAAGCATTCTACCGCTAAGCTACATCCTCAGCCCTCAGTAGACATTTTTTATTTTCTTTATTTTGTTTTTGAGGAAAAGGATCAATGGTGAAGGTTATTATAGCACTGGAGACATACATATTTGTGCATGTAAATACATGCATACATTCATATTTTATATATACATAGTGTGTATATATACATGTATATATGATATGTTTATAGAAAGTAGTAGTAGCTGATAAGGTAATAAAAATGATCTTGTAAAAACTTTACTGTTGGGAGGGGGGAGGGGGGAATGAGGGACAAGGTAACAAACAGTACAAGAAATGTATTCAATGCCTAACGTATGAAACTGTAACCTCTCTGTACATCAGTTTGGTAATAAAATTAAAAACAAAAACAAAAAACAACTGGGCTGGGAATATGGCCTAGTGGCAAGAGTGCTTGCCTCATATACATGAGGCCCTGGGTTTGATTCCCCAGCACCACATATATAGAAAATGGCCAGAAGTGGCGCTGTGGCTCAAGTGGCAGAGTGCTGGCCTTGAGCAAAAAGAAGCCAGGGACAGTGCTCAGGCCGTGAGTCCAAGGCCCAGGACTGGCAAAAAAAAAAATCTTTACTTTTTTCCATCTTGAATTGGAATAAAACTTAACTCTTAGAGCTTCCACTGAGTTCTTAAGATTGAGAATTTGCAGGTATAGTGAATTCTGTTATGTGGACATTTGCCTGCTAGAAATTAAATGAAAGCCCCCCCTCCCTCATTCTTCCAATTAAGCCAGAGGTAGAACACAGAATAACCCAATATAAGAAATTCTGATTTGCTGCAAAGGGTTAACTAGGATGGCATAACATACTTTCATCTTCCTGTTAATCTGTTTAATTGCATGTTTCCAGGAGTACATCCTTAAAGGAGTGGTGAATGCAGCCCTTGGCCAGGAAATGGGTTCGGTGAGTATGGAATCACTCATACTCCAGTCTTCTCAAAGTTAGAGACCTGTAAAAGATGTAAATGGATTTCAAAGGTAGCCAGTAACAGCCTTGCCAATAAATAGACTCTTCACCTATTCCTGCTATTTCTCTGAATCCCCTAATCCAGACTCCATGTTAACACCACCATTATTCAGAAACAACAACAAAAAGCTTTAACTTTAAAACCTGCTGATGGGGCTGGGAATATGGCCTAGTGGTAGAGTGCTTGCTCGCATACATGAAGCCCTCGGTTCGATTACTCAGCAACACATCCATAGAAAAAAGCAGAAGTGGCGCTGTGGCTCAAGTGGCAGAGTGCTGGCCTTGAGTAAAAGAAGCCAGGGAGAGTGCTTGGGCCTTGAGTTCGAGCCCCAAGACTGGCAATAATAATAATAATAATAATAATAATAATAATAAATATAAGATAAAATAAAATAATTTCTTTAATATAGATCCTTAAGGACAGAACTGGTGAATTAGGTCTCTCTCTCTCTCTCTCTCTCTCTCTCTCTCTCTCTCTCTCTCTCTCTCTCTTTCTCTCTCTCTCACTTAGCCTATTCTGTTGATACAGTGTACATTTTCATTTCATTTCAGGTTATCATTTTCTAGTTGCTTTCATTAATGAGAATTAGTATTATTTTCTAGCATGATTTAAAACAGGGTATTATATATATATTATACACACACATATACATGCATGCACGCGTGCGCGCACACACACACACACACACACCAGATGGCATCATCACAAATACATTGGTACCATTGAGTACAATATAAATAAAATACTTTTACCTGATCTGTGTCTACCAGTTCTCTTTGATTTTTTCAGAGAGATCATATGAAGATTGCCCAGCAGTTCTTCCAGTTGGTGGGAGGCTCAGCTAGTGAATGTGGTATGTCTGAAATCTGTGTTTGAAACTTGACTTGTAGTTAGCCTTGGGCAGTACTGACTGGTAGAGTTACAGTCTCTGTCTGGGGGATATATTGGGCTTTATCTTATGAAGCAGGAGGTCAGAAACACTGGAATTGGCCCTCCTGAACATGTCAGCTAAAGTAGAAAAGTAAGTGAATAAGTAAAACAATATTATTTAGCTCCTGAAAAAAATTTAAATTAAATCAGTTTTAGATATGAAATGTTAAGATTTAGTGAATTTTCAACAGCTCCAGACATATTTGTCTTTTTGACATGTTACATATATTTATTTCAGTGGGTCATTTATAAAATTTTGCATTTAGAAAATTTAATTTTGCATTTAGAAAATTTAATAAGAAATTATTAAATTTCTTTAATATAAAGAAATAAAGCTGGGTATGGTAGGGTACACACATCTGTAATTGCACCACTTGGGAGGCTGAGGCAGGAGTATTGTGAGTTCAAGGCCAACCTCGGATCCATAGTGAGACCGTGCATAAAACGTTAATAGTGTAAGATTTAAGAATGGGCCATACAAAGCATGAATACATTCATAGCACTTGTCTGTGGGTACCATAGACAACTACTCTAATTAACAGTGTTCATTCTGAACAGATTGTTAAATATTCTCACCACACCTGGAAATTCACAAATTTTCACCAACATTTATATGAAGAATAGTTCCTTCCCAATGTCATTCACCCATTCAACAAAAATTTTCAAATACATAGTATATAAGATTGTGATAAAGTGTCACAGTGATAAAAATTGAAGAGGGTGGAGTCTTCAGTTTGGGATCCTGCTGTCCTCTGTTATTCCCAACTGAAGTCTGTTACTCCCAACTGAAGTCTGTTACAGGCAAAAAAATTGTGTCCAAGTCAGAATTATAATCAGGTTAGTTCCATGCACATTGTTGCTTGATTCACAATTGGAGGTGCCAGGTTGTCTTAGGCAGAAAAGAAATGGACATCCAGCCACATGAACTTAGTTTGCAGGGGATGAGGTTGGATGGATGAATCCACGGCTGTGACAGTGCACTGCCAGACATGCATTCAGTTTAAACCCCTCAGATGCTTAGTCACCCCTCAGTTACCGTGACCCCTGTGAAATGCTGGGGTTTTGAAAAAATTGAAATTATTTTCAAAATCTAGGAAGACATTTTAAAATACCTTTTTTTTTTTTTTTTATAGATTAGTATCTCAATTTTGGGGCTGAGAATGGGGCTTAGCGGTAGAGTACTTGCCTAGCATGCATGAAGCCCGGGGTTCAATTCCTCAGCACCACATATATAGAAAATGGCCAGAGGTGGCGCTGTGGCTCAAGTGGCAGAGTGCTAGCCTTGAGCAAAAAGAAGCCAGGGACAGTGCTCAGGCCTTGAGTCCAAGCCCCAGGACTAGCAAAAATAAATAAAAGTATCCCAAATTTCAGCTAAAGATAACTTTTTTGTTTCATGTCCCACATGGTTTTCTTTGCCCTCCCTTTCAGATACAATACCAGGGAGGCAGTGCATGGCTTCCTGTTTCTTCCTGCTGAAGCAATTTGATGATGTCTTGATTTACCTCAACTCATTTAAGGTCAGTATGGAATTGTACATGCAACCTTTTGTCAGAAGTTACAGCACTCTTACAGATAGTCCTTTTTCTCTGGTGGCATTACTAACATCAATAAATTAATTCCTCAGGAATATGTGTATGTGTATAATCAATATCACTGATTTTTTATTTTTTTGTATTATGTTTCTTTTTCAAAAACTTGTTGTTGGAGCTAGGAATACGGCCTAGTGGTAAACTGCTGGCCTCGTATTCATGAAGCCCTGGGTTCAATTCCTCAGCACCACATATATAGAAAATGGCCAGAAGTAGTACTGTGGCTCAAGTGGCAGAGTGCTAGCCTTGAGCAAAAAGAAGCCAGGGACAGTGCTCAGGCCCCGAGTTCAAGCTCCAGGACTGGCAAAAAAAAACAAAACAAAAACAACAACAAAAAATTGTTGCTAAATTTATTTTTACTATAAAAGTGATGTACAGAGGGGTTACAGTTACATAAGTCAGGTAATAAGTATATTTCCTTTTGGACAATGTCACCTGTAACTGATGACTTTATATTTTAACTATTAATGCCCAACATGACCTGTTCTTGGGATTTGTTTTTAGAGTTACTTCTATAACGATGACATCTTTAACTTTAATTACGCCCAAGCCAAAGCTGCAACAGGAAATACCAGTGAGGGAGAAGAGGTAGGTGTCTGCTTCTTATGGTTTGTAAATGATAACATTTCTTAAGGTACCTGTTGTTGAGGGCAGTTGAATGATTCTGTCTAAAGCATCCTTACCTTTTTCTCACTAAAATAAAATGGCCATGATAAGTGTAGTAGTATATACCTGTAATCCCAGGTACTTGGGAGGCGAAAATGGAAGGATTGTGAATTAATGCTATCCAGGGTAAAAAAAGGAGAGACCTTATTATTTATTTACTATTTTTTTGACCAGTCCTGGGGCTTGAACTCAGGGCCTGAGCAACTTTCCTGAATTGTTTTTGCTCAAGGGTAGCACTCTATCTTTTGAGCCACAGCGCTAGTTCAGGCTTTTTTTTAGTAGTTTATTGGAGATAAGTATCTCATAGAATTTCCTGCCTGAACTGGTTTTGAACCATGATCCTCAGATATCAGCCTCCTGAGTAGCCAGGATTACAGCCGCGAGTCCTTGATGCCAGTGAGAAACACTATTTGAAAAATAGGACACAAATGGTAGAGTCCTTGCTAGCCTGAGTTTAAACACCAATATGGCCAAAAGATTTTATTTATTTATTTTTTGTTTGTTTGTTTGTTTGTTTTTTGCCAGTCCTGGGGCTTGAACTCAGGGCCTGAGCACTGTCCCTGGCTTCTTTTTGCTCTGTACATCACTTTTATAGTAACAGAGGGGTTACAGTTACATAAGTCAGGTAATGAGTATATTTCCTTTTGGACAATGTCACCTGTAACTGATGACTGGGGTCGTTTGGTTACTCAGGTGATGACTGGTTTCTGGCAAGGCCACCTGCTGTCTTTCACAAAGAGGAAGGGGGAGGGGTTGTTCTCCCAGGCAGACCTAACAGGATTTTTGTTACTTTGCTTTTTCTTCTCTCCTTTGTCACTGTTTTTGTTTTCTGTTCCTTTTGTCTTGTATGTCAGTTTATCTATTTGGGAGAGGGTAAAGGGAAGCACTGAAATGGTGGGACAAAAGATGAACAAATGCAGCAGTGATACTCACTAGACACTAGGTTGAAAATAAACTATACAACTTGTGGTGGGGGAAAAAACTTAGGAGGGAAAAAGTTGGAGAAAATGAGGGAAGAGGTTACACTGTTCAAAAAGAAATGCACTGTTTGTTAGGTGAAGTAGGTAATCTATGAAGAGAACATCACACCCGTATTCAGGCTGGAGAGAGAACTGTATTTTCCCAAACTACTGCTCGCCCTCCTGGGGTCTGCTGGTGTGGTGGAGATGCGAGACCAAAGGGGTGGGCCACTGTCTGGCCAGGGTTTGTCTAGGGCTGGGGCAGAAAGAAGGTGTGGCCACTCCAGATGCACATGTGACCTCAGAGGTAACTAGCTCCTGGTATGCCAGTTATCTAGGTAATGCAGGTACTGGGTGGACACTTAACCAAGAGGAGGGAGGAGTCTGCCCGGGGCCTTCCCCAAAGAACCTCACACTCATTACCTGGCTTATATAATTGTAACCCCTCTGTACCTCACACAAGAACAATTTAAAACAAAAAACATGAGGCTGGGAATATGGCCTAGTGGTAGAGTGCTTGACTCGTATACATGAAGCCTTGGGTTCGATTCGTCAGCACCACATCTATAGAAAAAGCCAGAAATGGCGTGGCTCAAGTGGTAGAGTACTATCCTTGAGCAAAAAGAAGCCAAGGACAGTGCTCAGGCCCTGAGTGCAAGGCCCAAGACTGGCCAAACACCCCACAAGGTTAGCAGGGCACTGGTGGCTCATGCTTGTAATCCTAGCTCCTCATAAAGTAGAGATCTGAGGATCACAGTTCAAAGCCAGCCCAGGCAGGAAAATCTGTGAGATTTTTATCTCCAGTTAACCACCAGCCAACCAGAAATGGAGTTATGGCTCAAAGTGGCAGAGCACTAGCCTTAAGCAAAAGAGTTCAGAGACAGCGCATAGGATGTCAGTGCAAGCCCTACAACTGACCCAAAAAAAGCACAAAGTGAATAGACAAAGATTTTATTATCACTATGATAATATTTTCCCTTTTTGAACACTTTTCTAGAAGTAGAACTTATGTACAAAGAAGTATGCAAAGCAAGCCTATCCATAACCATAACTTACACAACACTCTTCTTTTTAAGGAAGCCCCCTTCTGTCAGGGCTAACTTCTGGCCACACTTCAAGTTCCATGGAAGATGTGTTTAAATTGTCTTATTTGGCCATTAATCTGTGAGGCTATAGTGATCATCAGCCTGAGGCATGCTGATACATATGTGATTACACACACATACACTAACACATGTGCACACGTATTGCAAGGACAGCCTCATGTTTATCCCTTTCCCTCTTTTTTTTTTTTTTTTTGGCCAGTCCTGGGGCTTGGACTCAGGGCCTGAGCACTGTCCCTGGCTTCTTCTTGCTCAAGGCTAGCACTCTGCCACTTGAGCCACAGCGCCACTTCTGGCCATTTTCTGTATATGTGGTGCTGGGGAATCGAACCTAGGGCCTCATGTATACGAGGCAAGCACTCTTGCCACTAGGCCAAATCCCCAGCCCCTATCCCTTTCCCTCTTGTTGCAGGTGTTCCTCCTGATTCAAAGCGAGAAGATGAAAAATGATTACATTTACCTCAGCTGGTTAGCTCGGTGCTGTAAGTCTTGCTTTAAATATTATAACAGGAATCTTCTTTTTGCTTGCTTGCTTCCTTCCTCCCTCCCTCTCTCTTTCTCTCTCTTTTTTGGTACCAATCTCGTAGCTTGAACTCAGGGCCTGGGCACTATCCCTGAGCTTCTTGTGCTCAAAGCTAGTGCTCTACCACTTTGAGCTACAGAACCATATCTGGCTTTTTGGAGTTAATTGGAGGTATGAGCCTCACAGACTTTTGTGCTTGGGCTGGCTTTGAACCGTGATCCTCAGGTCTCAGCCTTTTGAACAGCTAGGATGATAGGTGTGAGCCACCAGTATCTGGCCCCACTATTTTTCTTTTGATTTGCCACTTAGAGTTATGAAAGATACCAATTTTTTCTTTTGCTGTGTTAGTCTCCAGGCTCTGGTTATAGTGTTGTTTCTGAGGTGATGGCATTACATTGATTTTTCACTTTTGCTTTTCATCTCTGAAAAGTGCCAAAATTTCAAATAAAATCTCTCTCTCTCTCTCTCTCTCTCTCTCTCTCTCTCTCTCACACACACACACACACACACACACACATTTCTTTTTCCTGTTTTTCACTCAGATTAAAATATTCATTAAGGCTGGGTGCTGGTGGCTCAGGTCTGTAATCCTAGCTACTCAGGATTGCAGTATCTGAGGATTGCAGTTCAAAGCCAGCCAATAACAAGAAAGTCCAAGGGACTCTTATCTCTAATAAACGACTCAGAAAAAGCCAGAAGTGGCACTATGGCTCAAGTGGTAGAGTGTACAGAGACTCTCAGGGATAGCATCCAGGCCCTGAGTTCAAGCCTCGGGATTGGGGAATATATATATTCATTAAGGTTTTGTAGTTATCAAAAATGTTTAGGCTGGAAGTATGAAGAGAGTGGCAGGTACTTTCTTTTAAGGAGATGGGCATGGTGGTGTACACCTGTATCACCAGCACTTAGGCTGCTGAGACAGGAGGAGAGCTCGTTCCAGGACAACCTGTGCCACACAGTGAGACACTATATCAAAAATACCGTAAGGGGGCTGGGGATATGGCTTAGTGGCAAGAGTGCTTGCCTCCTATACATGAAGCCCTAGGTTCGATTCCCCAGCACCACATATACAGAAAATGGCCAGAAGTGGCGCTGCGGCTCAAGTGGCAGAGTGCTAGCCTTGAGCAGAAAGAAGCCAGGGACAGTGCTCAGGCCCTGAGTCCAAGGCCCAGGACTGGCCAAAAAAAAAAAAAAAAAAAAAAAAATACTGTACAGATAAATAAATCTTTGTTTCTTTTTGTAGATATCATGAATAAGAAACCAAGATTAGCCTGGGAACTTTATCTCAAGATGGAAACCTCTGGTGAATCCTTCAGTCTCTTGCAGCTCATTGCTAATGACTGTTACAAGGTAAGTTTGGATGCGAATACCTAGAACAAGTGAAGATCCGTGTCCAGTTGATGTACTGGCTAAATAGCAGGGAGAAGTGTCCTAGATGCGAAGTAGCTATTGGTGAGGATATTTGCGTGGTGCTGTCAGAAATGCCATTCTCTTTATGAATGGTCTGAACTCAGAGATGGGCAGATTTCAGAGTTTTATCCATATACAAAAGTTTTAGATGTTTAAAAGTTATGGATTTGTAGGTACTATCTACTGAGCAATAATCATGTGGAGGTTGAAACTTTGGATCTAAAGTCAAGGAAGATTTCTCTTGATGTCTAGATATAAATTAGGAATCATCACCAACATTTAAGTAGTAATTGAAGCCCTCAAAAGCAATGAGGAGGCCAGGTGCAGGTGATTAATGCCTATAACCCTAGCTACTCAGGAGGCTGAGATCTGAGAATCACAATTGTAAGCTGGGCCAGGCAGCAAGCTCCGTGAGAGCTTATCTCCTAATAACCACCAGAAAAAGCCATAAGTGGAGCTGTAGCTCAGGTGGCAGAGCACTAGCCTTGAACGGAAAAGCTCAGGGACAGTGCTCAGGCCCTGATTTCAAGCTCTAGGACTGGCACAAAAGAAATATTAAAAAACAAAACAAATATTAGAAACAAATGGCGGTGGGGTTGTGACTAAAGTGGTAGAATGCTAGCTTTGAGTGATAGAAAACAAAAAACAAACAAGCAAAAGCCCAAGGCACTGAGTTTAAACCCTGGTACTGGCACCAAAAATAAATAAATAAACCAAAGAAGTAGAGACTGTCAAAGCGAAGTGTCAAAAAGTAGAAACTGGGGCTGGGAATGTGGCTTACCAGTGCTTGCCTATCATGCATAGCATGCATAAAGCCCTGGGTTCAATTCCTCAGCACCACATGAACAGAAAAAACCTGAAGTGGCAATGTGGTTAAGTGGTAGAGTGCTAGCCTTGAGCTCAGGGATAGTGCCTAGGCCCTGAGTTCAAGCCCCAGGACTAGCCAAAAAAAAAAAAAAAAAAAAAAAAAAAACAAAAAACAAGAAGTAGAAACTGTCAAGGCAGAGGGGAGGGAAGATACTACATATATATTTGCACACACACATATGTATGTGTGTGTATATAATACACACATAATGACTATATACAAGTTACATAATACATATAAAATCAGTTTATATATATTCCTGTTTTCTTGAGTAAATGAAATTTAAGTTGCTAGTCAAAAATTGTGTCACTTCCTTGTGCATTTATATGTTTGATTTAAATGTATATTTAATTTATTTTTAATGTTTATACTGTTTCCTTGAAACATTTATGTGTCATATAGTTGTGCTTATCTGTGTGTTTAGTTTCATGATGTCTAACCTTTTGAGTATAACTGTTAGCCCACACTTGTTTTGTTCAGATGGGCCAGTTTTACTATTCAGCCAAAGCCTTTGATGTCCTGGAGAGGCTAGATCCCAACCCTGAATATTGGGAAGGCAAAAGGGGCGCATGCGTGGGCATTTTCCAGATGATCTTAGCAGGGAGAGAACCCAAGTAAGTAACCAGATAGACACTACTGCCTCTGCATTTGCTGTTGTATGATGGGAAATAATTGTGTCCTTGGATGATACCTTCTGTAAACTCAAAATTAGAAACATGCTTTAGAATGATTTAAAAAAGGTTAAGATGCTTAAAATTAACATATGGTCATTTTTCTTCAGAAATGTCTTTATTTTAAGGAACAAAATCATCCTAACTTATATTTACTAGGAACATTGGATATAGCTAAGCTCTGAAATATAAAGGCAAGTTGTATATTTGGTTTCAAATGAATACCCAATTTCATAAACAAAGTGGTTTTCACTCTTCTACTATTTTCTTTGCTTATTGGGTTGTTCTAAGCCATTAGATTACATATAGCTCCATCTGAACAAAAATTAAAATACTTTAAATTCAGGCTCTAAACATAGCTTCACATAATGCATTTGTTACTGACATATATGAATAAGAAATGTAATTTTTTTTTTTTTGCCAGTCCTAGGCCATGAACTCAGGGCCTGAGCACTGTCCCTGGCTTCTTTTTGCTCAAGGCTAGCACTCTGCCACTTCAGCCACAGCGCCACCTCTGGCCATTTTCTGTATATGTGGTGCTGAGGAATCGAACCCAGGGCCTCATGTATACGAGGCAAGCACTCTTGCCACTAGGCCAAATTCCCAGCCCCAAGTGTAATTTTTTTTTTCTTTTTGCCAGTCTTGGGGCTTGGGACTCAGGGCCCAAGCTCTGTCCCTGGCTTCTTTTTGCTCAAGGCTGGCACTCTTACCACATGAGCCACAGTGCCACTTCAGGCTTTTTCTGTGTATGTGGTGCTGGGGAATTGAACTCAGGGCTTCGTGTATACAAGACAAACACTCTACCACTAGGCCATATTCCCAGCCCCTTATGTAATAATTTTTAAGGAAATAACCTTGTCAACACTTCCAGTCCTTAATAAGTTTCAAGCATTTGGTCAGGTAAAGAAAGTTGCTTATGGAGGGAGAAGAAGTAGAAACTATGAAATGAGTGTTAGGAAAGGGGAACTGTAGGCAGCTATGTAGTGAGCCATGTAGGTGAGCGAAAAGGGATGCCTGAGCATTTAAATTGTATTAAATTGGAATCATTTAAAACATAAATTCTGAGAGTTTGCCACATCTTCATGTTTGATGCTCTTCTCTACCATCTTTATTATGTGGGCCTTTCTGGAATAAATTTCTTGAAGAAATATGATAGTGATACCCCATTTAAAATGATTAACAACTTAAATCTAAGACTCAGACAAATAATATTACTTGTTAGTAATGTAGATAGAATTTGAATCCAACTCCCTAGGTCCAACTCCTGGATATCCTACTACTATTTCTTATTTCTCCACCTCTTCCTCCTCCTCCTCTTCTCTTCCTCCTCCCCTTCTTTTTCTCCTCCTCTTCTTCCTCCTCTCCCTCTCTACCTCTTCCTCCACTCTTCCTTTCCTCCTCTTCCTTCTCCTTACCTTCTTTTGGTACTGGTGTAAGAATTAATTGAACCTCCTGCTCATGGATGTATACTTTCTACCTTTTTATGCAAAATAAACATAGAAACAGGAGTGGTTAGATCATCTCAAAGGGGTAAAAAGATGAATAATATGTATGTAGACTGTATCGATAAGGAAAACTTGGGTTGACAGGATGGATTCCACAGAATTTCCATTTTGTACTGCCATTACCAGACTAGAAAGCTAGGAAGGTTGTGGTTAGGTTGTGAGTACGCAGTAGAGGAGTCTGTTACCCTGCCTTACTAGACGTGCACTTACACATCCACAAAGTTACAAATTACAGTACAGCAATAAAGTACTGCAAACTGTACATCACACTACTATAAATAACATGTAAGTTGTATAGACTGTACTTTGTATAGTTACAAAGTTATATATTAATTTTATTTGTCAATTTTTTCTCATTATTGAAACATTCTGTTATCCCAACCTTTTCCTCAGAGAAACACTTCGAGAAGTTCTCCATTTACTGAGAAGCACAGGTAACACCCAAGTAGAATACATCATCCGAATCATGAAGAAATGGGCCAAAGAAAACAGAGTACCTATCTAAAATAGCCCTGTGGTCTAAGCCTATGGACCAGCTTCAACTTTGACATACAATTGGAAGATGTTTTCCTTAAGTTGAAGCAAAGATACAGAGCTCTACTTGATTGACATGTACCTTCGTTGCTCAAGACCCAAGATCAGTAACCGACTGTTTAAGACCTAGTCTCCTGGCCTAATCAAGTGCCATAGTCTGCGCTGTGGCCCTGTTAGGATCCTACCAGCAATAAGTCATTGGATTTACCTGGTGCCTTTCTTCAGTGTACTCTCATGTCATTTAAGACATTCCTTTTCATGGTAGGTTTCATGGTATTTTCTCCTAGTGCAATAATAAGTAACTTCGATGATAACGAATCACTATCACTTTGTCATCTGACCATCTCTCATTTATGAAAATTATCCCGCTTTTTTAAAGGGAATTCCATAAAGAGTTTTGTAACACATTTCTGAGTCTTGGGAGAACAGGGTTTTAATTACTTAGCTATGTGACACTAACAATGGCCATAAGATTCTCTATCAAACTGTCCAGCCATCACTGGAAAAGATGCTTATGGGATTCCGCCCTCTCAGTAAATGATTGTCCACGATAATAATGTTAGTGTTACAGTGGAGTCAACTGAGTTCTGTGGTTTTTTAAAAGGTAAGTAGCATGAAAAAAATATTCTGTAATGGGGCTGGGAATGTGGCCTAGTGGCAAAGTGCTCGCCTCGTATACATGAAGCCCTGGGTTCGATTCCCCGGTACCACATATATAGAAAACGGCCAGAAGTGGCGCTGTGGCTCAACTGGCAGAGTGCTAGCCTTGAGCAAAGAGAAGCCAGGGACAGTGCTCATGCCCTGAGTCCAAGGCCCAGGACTGGCAAAAAAAAAAATAAAATTCTGTAATGTCTCTAAAGGAATTCATGAAACGAAGTCTACAAGTCTCATTAGTCATCTCTTCAGTGTATTTTAGGTAACAAAGCTCATTGAGTTTAAATATATCTGCTGAATAAACACAGATTTTGAAAGTAGGGGTACCAAATATATATGTAGTTACTGTAGGCACTTACTGTGTGACGATAGTGAGTCGCGGTGGCATGATGGCCTGGCAGGGACCTCCTCACGGCTGGACTTCATTAATGGGCACTGCGGCACCATGTTTCCGAGCTCTCTTAACACACACCTCCTCGACAGCAGAGCATTCTGAGGCTCATAGCCTATTTTCAGAAGATGGATCCATATCCATTTATATATTAATTACCTTTGTTTCTGTATCATATGATTTTCATAAGTTTACTATCCCCACTATGAAGTCCAGAAAGCACAGAGCCATCCTTATCCATCAAAAATGGGTGTGAATTCCTTGAGGCAGTCACATCAGAAGACTTCCTATCATTCTTCTACTGCATTGATTTTTCCTCTGGTTCCCCAACAGCCCCCTGGGGGAGGCAGTGTTGTATAGAATGGCGATGGGCATCCAGCCACACTAAAGGTACCCTAGGAGAGAGATAAGTCACTGAAGAGAACCCTACCACTGGATGATGGGAAGGGTCCTTCTCTACTCAGGAAGATGGCCGGCCTGCTATCTTTTATATTCCACTCATTTGTATTCCACTCATTCTAGAGCACAAATCAAAATCAACTGGCCTAGATTCTGGAAAGCAAAGTGACATCCCTGTCAGGCTTCTCAGACTGCTTATTATGTCATTCCTGCTGTTTTAATAAAAATTAGTTCTCAGCACCAAAGGTATGGGGTGGGTCAGATCTGTTATATTTTAAAAAATTATTCCTGTAAAATTTTACCTTGCTTAAAATATTGGTAAACACAATAATGGGAAAAATGAACAGATCTCCTTGGTAGCTTTTGGCAATTAACTTTGTCTTCCAGTGAATTGTTATGATTTTTAAATTTTCTTGACTTGGAAAGCTTTTCCACTAATGGTGACTTGCTGCTCAATGAGTTTTTATTGAATTTAACAATTTACTCTTCATCCTGACAGTCACTTGTCTTTTAGGGGAAAGAAAGCATATTCCAAAAAGTAGCAGAATCTTAGACTAATCTTTTTAAATTTTTTAATCTGTAAGATTGAGCCAGAAATATACAGATTCAGCTAAAGAGAAGTGTATCCAATTCTGTCATCAAGGAAACTGCTTCTGAACATCTTGTCAGGGTTTAAGGCTGCATGTTGTTTTTTCACAGGCGGTGATGGAGAGAAAGGAAGGTCCAGGCATAGTGATGTAATGTGATGTATATAGTTTATATCATCAATGTACTATTTATAGTTTTGAAGTATACAGTACTTGCAAATGGAAAACAAAATCTTTTGCAATTATTTTTGTACCTAAAAATAATTATTACATACCACTGTATTATATTCCAATTAAAGTTTATTACTTGGTTTTTATCATGGCATTCTGTTTCATGTGTTGAGTACAGGGTCTCAGGTATGTCATAAGCCATCTCCCTTTCTTTCCTGGCACTGCAGTGAAGGTAGCAAAAAAAGTTTTGAGCCCCACAGGTCACTGTCTACAACAGAGGAAAGTAGATATTTCCTAAGAAGCTTTTTCCACGAAGAGCTGGTGAATCTAGGTTTGGCTCTTTGCTGAATTACAGTCCACTCAGAAGTTGTATGAGCAGTACATAGTACAGTGCCTCACATATAGAACACTCTTAATTACTGGCTGGTTAAAGAACTACACATTTGATAACTGGTGGAGCAAGGCAGCTGTGAGATCAAACCTCATGGATTCCTGTTCCTGCCTGATGATTGTTGTGTTGTATGCTAAACCTATGCAGGGTACAGCAGATATTAAGAGAACTGGTACACTGTCTAACAGCTGGATACAGTAGATGATTAATGTCATCAGCAGGGACAAAAGGCTAACAGAAGGCTGTGGGCTGGGTATTTGGGGCTCGTATCTGTAATCCTAGCTACTCAGGAGGCTAAGGCTGGGAAGATGAGAGTTCAAAGCCAGTCCGGGTAGAAAATTTCACTGGACTCCATCTCTAAAATAACCAGCCAAAAGCTAGACTAAGTTAGCTTCCAGTGGCTCATGGCTGTAGTTGTAGCTAATCAGGAGGCTGAGAGCTGAGGAACCAATTTCAAGGCTAGCTTGGGAAGGCGAGTTGGTGAGACTTTTATCTCCAGTTAACCACCAAAAAGCCAAAAGTAGAGGTATGGCTCAAGGGGTAGAGTGCCAGCCTGGAGGAAAAAAGCTAAGGAACAGCTCTCAGACCCTGAATTCAAGTCCCAGTATCGGCCCTGGACTAATGAAGCTCGATTAAAGCTGGGTGCTGGTGACTCCAGCCTGCAATCCTCTCTACTCAAAAGGCTTATACCCGAGCATTGTGGTTTGAAGCCAGCTGAGACAGGAAAGTCTATGAGACTCTTGTCTCTAATTAACTACCAAAAAGCTAGAAGTGGGGGCTGTGGCTCAAGTAGTAAAGCACTGCCCTTGAACAAAGAAGCTCAGGGACAGAGCCCAGGCCCTGAGTTCAAGCCCAAGACTACTACCACCACCACCAACAACAAGCTAGACTATAGGCATGGCTGACATGGTAACAGTGCTAGTTGAACAAGCAAGGCAAGGACGCCTGAGTCTACTGGTTTAAAAAAAAAAGAGAGAAGAGAAGGAAGAAAGAAGAAGTGAGGAAGGAGGAACAAAGAAATGTAGTAGGTCTAACCATGGACCATCCATCATAGGAGAACACACCTTTTAGGCCTCAGATAATAAAGAGTAAACACCGTGAGAGGCTAATCTCAGGTGAGAGGGCCATGGGTACATTGTATGTAATTTGCTTATTTTTTTATATTCATATATTTATTTGGTCAGTTATATCTCACTATGTTCCAGGAGTAATTTGAGGTAAATTCAAGCTTCCTCTCAACTAAAGCAAGGGCTGACATAAAACCAGATATAAAATCCATAGTCCATTTGTGTTTACCAACTACCTAAAAGGAAGAGCTGGATTTGCCATGATCTCTGATTGTTCATCAACTCAGAACGGTGTTCTTCCCCAGCAGGCACTCTACTACGGGGAGCCATGTTTCCAGCCCATTTGGCTCTGAGTATTTTTTCTGGGGAGAGGGGGGCTTGAACTCAGGGCCTGGGCACTGTCCCTGAGCCTCTTTGTGTTCAAGGCTAGCACTCTACCACTTGAGCCACAGCGCCAACTTGCAGCTTTTTCTGTTTATGTGGTACTGAGGAATGGAACCCAGGGCTTCATGCATACAAGGCAAAGCACTCTACCACTAGGCCACATCCCCAGCCCCTGGTGCTGAGTACTTTTGAGATAGGGTTTTCCTTTTGGCATGGTCCAGTCTGGACCACAGTCTTTGTATTTATGCTTCCACCATAGCTGGGATGGCAAGAACAAGCCACCACCCCCAGCTCTTTCTGTTGACATGACATCTTGAGAGTACTTTTTGCCTGGACGGGCCTGAAACCACAATCTTCCGGATCTCAGCCTCCCATGTAGCTGAGATGGCAGGCACAGTCATAGGTTTGCAAACTAGGTTTTTCAGAGCAAGCTTGATTTTAGCCCAGCTCTTTCCCACTGAAACAATTGGACAACAATTCAATAATTGCACTTGCCCTTCTACTGATAGTTTTCTTTATAAACATGCAACTAGTTACATTCTCCTTTGCCAGTTTCAAAGGAGTGATTATTAGGGTAGACTGAAGACATCTTTCAAGTTTTTAAAATTATAAGCATGTTAGCATGAAAATGTATGTACCAACATTCGAAAGAAGAATAGTGACGTGTACTTTTATGAGGCGAGCACTTTTACCACTAGGCCATATTCCCAGCCCAGTGACGTGTACTTTTAAAGGTAGTAAAGACCTAGGGTAATATAGCTCATACATTTGTTGATAGATTCCAAGGGGGAAAACTGTGCAGTAGGTTAAACAGAAAAGACCATAGGGGAGAAGAAAATCTTAAGCCAACACTTCAAGAGTTTAGGCAAAAATAAGTAAATTATGACAGAAGAAAATAACAGCATGGCCAGGTGCTGGTTGCTCATGCCTGTAATCTTACGAGATCTAAGGATTGCGATTTGAAGCCAGCCTGAGCAAGAAAGTCCATGAGATTCTGATCTCCAATTAATTACCAAAAAGCTGGAAGTGGCGCTGTCATTTAAGGGGTAGCACATTAGCTTTGAGCAAACAAAAACTCAGGGACAGCACCCAGGCCTGAGTCCAAGCTCCAGCAAAATCATGTACACACGCACTCACACATTGCACACACACACACACACGAAAAAGCAAAAAGAACAGCATAAATGTAGCTTTGAGTAAAATATGTTAACATTTAATCTTTCTGTGTGTGTGTATTGTGGGTACTGGGCTTGGGTACTATCCCTTGCCCTTCTTACTCAATCCTTAGCATGCTACCTCATTTGTTTTGTTTTGTTTTTGCCGGTCCCGGGGCTTGAACTTGGAGTCTGGGGCTCTGTCCCTGACCCTCTCCGGGCTCAGTGTTAGCGCTTTACCACTTGAGCCACAGCACCACTTCCGACTTTTTCTGTTTATGTGGTGCTGAGGAATTGAACCCAGGGCTTCATGCATGCTGGGCAAGCACTCTACTACTAAGCCACATTCCCAGCACTGTACTCTACCCCTGAGTCACACTTCTACTTCTGGGTTTTGGTGGGTAATTGGAGATGAGAATCTCATGGACTTCTTTGCATAGATGGATTTTTGGACTAATATTCTCAGATTTCAGCCTCCTGAGTAGCTAAGATTACAGACAGGAGCCACTGGCATCCAGCTAGATGTTTAATCCTAACTTTGATTTGTGTGTTTTGAGAGAGAGAGAGAGAGAGAGAGAGAGAGAGACTTTCAGCCTTCCACGTGCTGAAATTTGATCTCCAATCATTCAATTATTTATTTTCAGGTATAGATAAATTTTTGTTTCTTTGAGGAAACAATATATGCCCAGTCTTACAAGTTTGTATCATGCTACCATTCTGCCATTGCAGTCTTCACTCTGTGCCCAAGAGACCCCTGTATACAAGCACTTGAGAGCAATCTCTTCAACACTGTCTCAAGAGGAAACTGAAAGCAACATAGTATCCATGGTTGGGATAGTCCATAAATGAACTCTACTAGAGTCCCACTATGATACAAAAGAAATCCTAGCTTCTTGAAACAATGTGAATGAAGCTTAGCAGTCAGTTGCTTACAGCCATAGCCTTTTCTAGGTCAAAGATAACTAAAATAAGAGTGCATCTATTCTCCAAAGGGAAGCAGGGAGGGAAGGAGGAAAGCTGAAGTCAGGAGGTGGGTTAGGGTTACTGGGAAAGGAGGAGCCAGGGAAGAGGTTGCGTCAGCAAGTCTCATTTTCCTGTGGATGGTGAGTCATGGGGCGTAACCCTTGGTGAATTATAAATGTACTAGTAAACTGTAAATAGTTAATCCAAGAGGATCACTGGTGAGAGTGTAATTAAGCCAGAGATGATGACCAACTGCAAACCAGTGCACCTGAGGTAAAACAGAAGACAGAACCAAAAGGAAAAAAAAAACTTGGTAGTTGGTCCTGGGGCTTGAACTCAGGGCTTGAGCCCTGACCCTGAGCTCTTTTGCTCAAGGCTAGTGCTCTAGCTCTCTGAGCCAAAGCTCTACTTCTAAGAAAATAATTTTTAAGAAAATATTCTTAAGTATAATGATTGGCTTCAAATGGTGGAATTGAGTAACCATATTCTTTTTCTTTCTGAATTTTTCTACTTTTCTAGAATAAATGTGTTATTATATAAATAAATGGATGCACAATATTATATGTAAAATAATATATAATCTTATTTATATTGATTGATGGATGGCCAACACTGGTTCCCCAACTCCAAGAAGGGCCATGATGACATTCTGGGTCTCTGGAAACAGTGTCAATTAAGAGTTGTATATTACAGTTCTTGAATGCTGAGTATTCTCTAACATACTATCACTGGAGCAAGTGGCCATAGGACTTTATGCAAATTATAGGAAAATCATTAAAGTACATACATATGGTACTGTCCCATGATTATACATTTACCAAAACAAATGGAATTATACACTTTAATCTTGATTTTTTAAAATAAAGCTTTGTTATATAGACAAGGTCTCATATGTATCCCAGGCTGGCTTAGAACTCCCTGTTGCCCATTCTGGTTTCAGACTCTCAATCCTTCGCCTCAGCCTTCCAAATATTGGGATTATGAATATGAACCCACAGGTTCTGCAGGTAGCTAATAAAGCTATTTTTTAAAAAAAATCTTAAATTTATTCCAAGATGGGAATTCAATCTGGGTATCAGTCCAGAGCACCAACAGAAGTAACAGAGAAAAAGGAATACAAGAGACAGACACAATTTAAACATCTGTTGGAGGGGAGGTGGACACAAATTGTACACCATGAGTGGATTGATAGATGAATGACACTAGACTTCTCAACTGCAATTCTGGACATTGTAAGGATTCTGTCATTCAAATGCTCAAGGCTAGCACTCTGCCACTTGAGCCACAGTGCCACTTCTGGCCATTTTCTGTATATATGGTGCTGCAGAATCGAACCCAGGGCCTCATGTATACGAGGCAAGTACTCTTGCCACTAGGCCATATTCCCAGCCCCTCACTTCTTTTTTTTTTTTTTTTGGCCAGTCCTGGGCCTTGGACTCAGGGCCTGAGCACTGTCCCTGGCTTCTTCCCGCTCAAGGCTAGCACTCTTCCACTTGAGCCACAGCGCCGCTTCTGGCCGTTTTTTCTGTATATGTGGTGCTGGGGAATCGAACCTAGGGCCTCGTGTATCCGAGGCAGGCACTCTTGCCACTAGGCTATATTCCCAGCCCCCAGCCCCTCACTTCTTAAATCTTGAGAGGAGATTCAGGTGATAGTATTGAGGTAAACTATATGGGGAACTATGCAAATGAGAAGATAATTACTAAGGTGTGCTTGGAAGGAAGACTATTTGGACTTCATGGCTCAGCAGGAAAGAACATTTATATGCTTATAAAAATGTAAGTACTGACCACTGACATCAAACTGTTGATCCAACGGTATTTAGGAGATGGGAGGTTTCCATGTGTATGGAGGGTTGTAGGTACCTCTATGTGTGTATTTGTGTGGAAGATAATGTGTCACACCCCCCCCTCATATTCTGTTGTAATGTGACACATTTAGACAGAATCTAAAATATATTTCTGAGTAGAGAAGACTGAGCAAAATAACCAGAGAGAAAAGCCATCATTGTAGAAATCACACTTGGCCTTGAAGTAGAAAAGACATCAGAGTGAGAGCTCCCGGCGGCTCATCACATGAGCCGGTGAACACGACGCAGAAGCTGGGTGCTAGTGGCTCACACCTGTCATCCCAGCCCCTCAGGAGGCTGAGACCTGAGGATCACAGTCCCAAACCAGCCTAGGGAGAAGAAGCCATGCTTTTTTCCCTCCAACTAACCAGCAAAAAGCCAGAAGTGGAGGTGAGCCCAAATGGTAGAGCACCAATCTTAAGCTTTCAATAAAAAGCTAAGGGAGAACACAGGTCCTGAGTTCAAGCCTTAGCACTGATGCACATGCACACGTGCACGTGTGCACACCTGCCCTGCCCCCACACTATCTCTGAGTCAGAAGGTAAATGCCTATTAAGTAGACATAAGGCTCACCCAACAGCTGGATATGTCAAAACAGCTGTTGCAGGAAAAGTCATTTTCCTCAGAGATGACTAACCAAATCAAACAAACAACATAGTCTATTTTAAAAACTAGATATAAAAATTTAGCACAAGGGGAATTAGGAAAAAAGTTAACATGAAGAGAATGTCACTGAAAAATTGATGAGAAAAATATATGTTGTACCAAATATTTTACCAAATGGCATCTAAAATATTTAAAGTGATCAACTGAGTCACAGATGTATGAATATATTTTATAAGACCAAGTTAAAAACAAAATATAAATAAATACAACACATTATTTTCATCATTGGACATTATAGACAATGCCCAAAGAGACTACAAAATTAAGGTTTTAAAATCATCTCACTACAACAAAAAATACATTGTTCAAATGATCAGAAGTAACGTACACAAAATAATAATTCTATAGGGGACTTTTTTTTTTTTTTGCCAGTCCTGGGGCTTGAACTCAGGGCCTGAGCACTGTTCATTTTGCTCAAGGCTAGCACTCTACCACTTGAGCCACAGCGACACTTCTGGCATTTTCTATATATGTGGTGCTGAGGAATCGAACCCAGGGCTTCACGTATATGAGGAGCACTCTACCACTAGGCCATATTCCCAGCCCTTTAGGAGACTTTTTAAAAGGCTTAAAGGAGAAGAAATGATTTAACATAATGTGAAAGACTATGTCCAACCATAAGCTCCATATAAAAAAATGTAGATGGTTTAACTCACCTTGTAAAAAAAAAGTGGCAGATTGGATCGCAAAGCAAAATCCAACTCTGGGTTGTTTGCTTTGACTCAGAGCAAAATGATGCACAAAAGCAAGATGGGCAACAGTACAATTAGCAAATGTAAATGAAATGAGAGCAGGTGTCACAATCAAGCAAGGTTGAAACCAGGTCAAAGTCATTACGCAAGTCAAAGAAATGCATTTTACATGATGAAGAATCCATTATTCAATGAAGTTATAATAGTGGCAAGGAAAATAGCATCACTACTCAAAAATAAAACCGATGAGAGACACAAGGATAGTAATAGTAGAAAATTGCGGTCCATGAGAAGTGAGATAAAAATGTACAGTCTGG
The DNA here is from genome assembly GCF_023159225.1 of Perognathus longimembris pacificus. NCBI lineage: Eukaryota > Metazoa > Chordata > Mammalia > Rodentia > Heteromyidae > Perognathus > Perognathus longimembris. Next base: position 142,977,770 of record NC_063162.1, read on the forward strand.
AGGTAATCTAAATATTACAAATTATAAGGAATAGATCGATGATATGGCTTAGGTGTTCAAAACAGAGGACTGAGGCAGAGAATGCTTACTTTGTGTGGAGGTCACAAAGCTGATGCATGGTAGCTGGACTTTAGCCCAAACAACATGGTTCCCTTCTGGGTTCTGTCTGCTCACAAGTGAAGGGATCCTCCTCAACTATCAACAACAAGCAATGCAGGGATTTCCTAATCACAATACCATAAGAGAAGTAATTCCTATTAAAACAGAAAAGTAGCCTGCCACCGCAAACTATTATATATACATAAATGATATATAATTGGGGTGGGGGCAGTCCTGGGGCTTATCTCAGGACCTAGGTAGTATCCCTGAGCTCCTTTTGCTCAAGGATAATGCTCTGCCACTTAGGCCACAGCTCCACTTGTGAATTTTTTTTGGTAGTTGGAAATGAGAGTTTCATGGACTTTCCTGCCTGGGCTGGCATAGACAGACTGTGATCTTTAGATCTTAACCTGAATAACTAGGACTTCAAGGGTGAGCCACCAGTGTCCAGCCATATGTAATATTTTCTTATTAATTTATCTCTTGTCAAAGTGATGCACAGAGGGGTTACAGTTTCATACATAAGGCAGTGAGTACATTCCTTATCAAATCAATTGTTACCTCCTCCCTCATTTTTCTCCCTCCTTCCTCCCTCCCCATTTCCTTCCCCCCACCAAGAGTGGTACAGTTTGATTATGGCATATAGTTTTGTAAATACTGTTGTTGCATTGGTTCGTCTTTTATCCTTTGTCTCTCCATTTTGATGTTCCCCTTCCCTTTCCTAGTTCCAATAAACACATACATATATATATATACACATATATAATACTCAATACATAATATTTTACTTTTTAAGATAAAGTCTCACTCTTAGCCCCAGCTGTCTTCAAGCTTGTAATTCTCCCACCTCCTCACAAGTACTGGGATTACAGGTATGTAACACCATATCTGGCTAAAGCAGTTGTACATGCACAGAGATGGGATCAAACCTAGGCTTGGTATAGGGTAGGCATGTGTTCTACCTCTGAGTAGAATCCCGTCCTAAAACATTTTTTGAGGATTTTTTTTTTTTTTGCCAGTTCTGGGGCTTGAACTCAGGGCCTGAGCACTGTCCCTGGCTTCTTTTTGCTCAAGGCTAGCACTCTACCACTTGAGACACAGCACCACTTCTGGCCATTTTCTGTATATGTGGTGCTGGGGAATTGAACCCAGGGCCTCATGTATAAGAGGCAAGCACTCTTGCCACTAGGCCATATTTCCAGCCCCTAAAACATTTCTTGAAAAGAAAGAAAACTAACCAGCTGACTAGCCAAAGAAACAGCAAACACCTAAACAACATTTTTTCTTTTAACTTTTGTGTAAGAAAGAAACTTCAAATTACATTAGAGTTAATGCTCAAAAGACAAGTTCAGGTCTTAAGTCCCTATGTTAGTAAGAAAAAAATTAGAATAAGTGACTTAGGGATCTTATGAAGAATTAATAAAAAAGATTATTGAAATAAACATAAGAATACAAAGAAAAACGAATACACTCTGAAATTTAATGAACAGAAGCTGGGTATGGTGGCATATACCTGTAATCTCAGCATTCAGGATGCTAAAACAGGAGAATCTCAGGTTCCAGACCAGTCTGGGATATTTATCAAGACCCTGTCCCACAAAAGCAAAATATAGAGAAGAAAAATGGTAAAGTACTATTACTGATGAATATAAGAAAGAGCTACTTCCTCAAAAACAAAACAAAAATAGGTAAGCCTTTATCTAACTTATCAAGTGGACAGGGAGAACAAAAATAAGCAAGATTTTTTGTAGCTCTTAAATAGGTTCACAGAAATGGAAATATTAGTAAAAGAATATGTGTATTTTTTATTTTGACAGAAATTGCTGAATTGCCATTCTCTTCATAGCCTCAATTTTAAAATCAATTTAAAACTCTTCATCATAGCAGATGAAAAAATAGTATCTCAGTCTAGTTTCCATCTTTTTGCTTTGTTTTGAAGGTTATCTTTGCTAGAATTGTAATTAGCATTTTGTTTGGGAAAAGCATTTGGAAGCTTTTCTCTTGTTATATGTTATACCACTCCAAATAACACTAAACCTATTACCCTAGTCAGTGTTTGAGTTCCTCTACAGAACTATTTGATCCTGGTCTTTTTTTTAATTGGGGTGGGGGGACATTAGCTCTTGGGCAATATACTTGATTTCTTAGATTTTCTGACCTTTCTGGAGGGTTTTCTATTTGGTATATATTTTTCCTGTGGATAGGCCATCACTGTGACTCACATTCTACCACACAGTATTAGGGACAATTTTGTTCTGCTATCTTATTGTGTAGACATCAGGTACATTTGGCTACCCAGTCCCTGACCAGAGGCTCCTAAAATCCAATCCTTTCTCACCTAGCTGATTGGGCTGGGTATAGTAGTGTCCCCCCAAAAAGGAAGGGGATTATACCCAGGCTATGTGTGTCTGCTAAGGTTTTTATCATTGTGACCAAATATATATAAAATAAACCTTAAGGGAGCAAGTGTTTATTTTGGCTCATGGTTTCAGTCATTCATGGTAGGAAAGGCATGCAGCTGCTATCATGGGATGGAGAGAGAGAGGAAGAAAGATGGCAAAGAGGAAGGGCAAAAGGGAGAGGACCCTAGAAGAGAGGAGGCGGGAAGAGAGAGAATGAATGAATGGCTGTACTAGGTAGGCTCTCTCTTTTTCCTCTTTCGTTTCCTTTGGGCTCCAGCCTTTGAGACTTGCCCCACATTCAGGGTGATCAGGGTGGGTTTTTCTTCCCAAATTAATCCTCTCTGGAAATGGTGTAGTCTCGGGGACAAACCCAAGAGATGTGACTTAATCTTCTTCTTTTTGCCAAACTGACTTAATCTTCTTGATGCTCCTCAACGCAATCAGTTGGCAAACAAGATTAACCCTCACAGCTGGGCACTGTTGGCTCCTGTCTGAAATCCTAGCTCCTCAGGAGGCTGAGGATTTCGTTTCAAAGTCAGCCAGGGCAGTAAAGTCTGAGACTCCTATTTCTAGCTAACCATTAAAAAGCCTAAACTTTAGGGCTGGGCATATGGCCTAGTGGTAAAGGGCTCACCTTGTATACATGAAGCCCTGGGTTTGATTCCTCAGCACCACATATATAGAAAATGGCCAGAAGTGGCGCTGTAGCTCAAGAAGTAGAGTGCTAGCCTTGAGCAAAAAGAAGCCAAGGACAGTGCTCAGATCCTGAGGCCACGCCCAGGACAGGAAACAAAAACAAAACAAAAAACCTAAATTTGAAAGGTGGCTCAAGTGGTAGAGAGTACTAACCTTGAGCAAAAGGCTAAGGGACAGTGACCAGGCCCCCTGAGTTCAACCTTATTTTCCTGGAGTAAAAAATTTTGTTTTCAAGTTCATCAGGGACACCAAGAAAGATCATTTGCCAAATCCAGCCATCATCTTTGTGCCCATATCGTCCTAGAGTTCATGGACACAGTTAGATGATAACTTCCACTAAAATTTACTATAAAATATCAAAATGCACCACACTAGTCTTTTTCTAGAACTGCTACAGTTTAACTGTTGGTAAAGATTTGGGCTCTAGTCAGGCAGGAAGAAGTGACTACACTGGAATTCCTGCTTATTTGCTAATCAGAGATTATTTTAAAATCTAATACCCCTGAAGTATTAGAAAATGAAGCATATGGGAATTTCATTTGTTGACAGAAAATGCAGAACTTTCAATTGAGCTCTAGTGAAGAACTGGGGGGTGGGGGGGAGAAGGTCATCAGTATGATTGGTTATGATGTATTACTGAAATTGATGCAAATGACTCACTAAAGGTGTTTTTCTGCAATTTACTTTACTGTTATTATAAAGGTGATATACAGAGGGCCTACAGTTATATAAGTCAGGTAAAGAGCGCATTTCTTTCTGGACAATGTCACCTGTTCCCTTGCTCTCTCCCAGTTTTTTCCTCCCATCCCCACTCACAAGTTGTATAGTTCAATATAATGTTTCAATATAATGTTTATTGAGAACCACTGCTGCAAAAAGTTGTTTTATTCGACGAGGAATAGGAAAGTGAAAAACACTGAAGCATGTCTGAGTTTAGCTGCTGGGATCCAGAATTACAAATATGGAGAAAATGTCCACTGTAGTCAGTAAACATTGACAACTCTCTCTCTCTCTCTCTCTCTCTCTCTCTCTCTCTCTCTCTCTCTCCTCTCTCTCTCTCTCTCTCTCTCTCTTTGACAGTCCTGGGCCTTGACCAAAGGGCCTGAGCACTGTCCCTGGCTTCTGTTTTGCTCAAGGCTAGCACTCTACCACTTGAGCTACAGCGCCACTTCCGGCTTTTTCTACATATGTGGTGCTAAGGAATTGATTCCAGGGCTTCATACATGCTAGGCAAGCACCCTACCACTAGGCCACATTCCCAGCCCCAATAGTTCATTTTAAAAAGGAAAATAAGCAGGCTGAGATTTAGCTCAGTAGACTTGCCTACTTGCCTAGCAAGTATGAACATTTGGGTTTGGTATTCAGTACCATACCATACCAAAAAAAAAAAAAAAGGAAAATAAGGTTTCCTTGTATTAAAAGGACATCTGAAACTATAATTACCTTGTCAGTAAGCCCCTCAAGTATGTTTAGAAAAGATGTAAAGTTATTGGCATAAAAATCTTGATTAGGCTGAGCACTGGTAGCTCTTGAAATCCTAGCTATTCAGGAGGCTGAGATCTGAGGATTGCGGTTCAAAGCCAGCTTGGGCAAGAAAGTCTTTGCGACTCTTATCTCCAATTAACCAACAGAAAACTGGAAGTGGTGCTGTGGCTGAAAGTGGTAGGGTGTTAGCCTTGAGTGCAAAAGCGCAGAGTCTGTACAGAGCCCATGCCCCGGGTTCATGTGGAAGACAGTGAATATAAGACTTTACTTTGCATGCAAATTCTAGGTTAGAGACTGCTATAATAAACGTGTTTTAGACGAATTTTACAACGGCCATTTTACAATGGAATGGAAGAGTCTGAGGGCAAGGTCACCTAGGTGCTACTATGCCAGTCCAAAAATAGACCCCACTAGGAATGAGAAGACAAGGAAAGGAAGATGTAGCTAAAATGTGATGCCAAGGGGGGGAAAATAGTAACCTTAAGAGAGCTAGGATGACTTCTGGGATCATCATTCCATTGCGTCTTTGATACAAAACTTCAGCAAATGGAAATGGAGCTGTGGCTCAAGTGGTATAGCTCTAGCGTTGAGCACAAAAGCTCAGCCTCATGACTGGCACCGAAAAAAAGAAAAAAAAGAAAAAGAAAGAGCGGAAAAAAAGATTTTATAATGTCAGTGATTATCATCAATATGAATTAAGTGTTTAAAATTTTTGAGATTTGCTGATTTACATATATAATCTACATGTGTGTACACATAGATGTATGAAATCTACCCAAGTAAAATTTTCAGTGAAAATGAAAAAAAAAAAGAACTTCGGCAAAAAACTCTGAATCGACTAAAAATGTCTCTGACGTCACTAACTCAGTCCTCAACGGTTAATGTAGTTAAATTCAACTTAACAGAAGGCTTGGGTTCACTTGAGGATGTGGGCAGCGTAGCCCGAAAATATACTTTCTCTCAGTGTATTAAAAAGGCTTAGCAATTCTCATCTGTCATGTCAGAATTTCCTTGGATCACAGGCACGCTCCTCCCCCACTGTGAGGATCACTGAACCTTTGGGGGAGGGGGGCCCCCCAAGTCCTCTCAACCACCATCAGACCCCTCCAAGCCAAGTTCAGATTCCACGGCTTCCAACAGGTTAGGCCTCACGAATACATCCAGAACCGTTTAGCGGCTTGTTGAAGCTCTCCACTGTGGAGCGTTAAATGAGCATTTCCCATCAGGGCTCATGGCGGCCGGCAGCCGGGCGAGGAGCCCGAGTGGCTCCAGGAAGGGGCGGCGGGAGGAGGCCAGCGAGGCCGGGCTTGGCTGCAGCCGGCTAGGTCCTTTCTTCCTTGGGTATTTCATCCTGCCAGGCACCACCGCGGATCGACAGGATCCTCTTCCCTTTCCGGGTGTGGAACAGTCAAGCTGACAACCCCCAAGTCCTTGACGGGCGACGTCCTAGGGAGCGGAGGGCACACGCTGGGCGGGACCGGGAGCCATGGATAGGTGGTTCCCAGGCACATCTCCCAGCTCCGCCCGAGGAGAGCCGGTAGCGCGCCCCGGCTTCCGGGTGCCAATAGGAAGCCACTCGGGAAACCCCAGACCCCTCCCTCTGAGGGGGGAAAAAAAAAAAAGCGCAGACGGCGTCTCCGTTTCCACAGTAACAGGCCGCGGCGTGACGTCACTTCCGCCACCCTGTCTGGACTCCAGACTGTAGGGAGGAAAAGAGGAAAACTGAGCAACAGCCACGACGGTGGACGCGAGCGTCTCCGGTGTGCGCATGCGCCCGCTCAGCGGCCTGCTTCTATTTATGTGGGGGTTCCAACATGGCGGCTGCGGCGACCCTAGCGATGGCGGTGGAGTCCATCAGAACATAGTAGCGGGGAAGGGGACACGGTCCGCACTCACGGTGGCGTCGGCGGAGACGGCTGAGGGTGGAGGAGGGAAGAAGAGCGACGGAGAGCAAGCGGAAGGGCGGACGGGCACGCCGCGCGGCGAGGAAGCGAGCGCCGGCCGGAGCGAAAGCCGAGGGCCAGAACAGTGGGGATGGCGGAGCCGCGCAGGGTAGCGTTCATTAGCCTGTCACCGGTGCGGCGGCGCGAGCCCGAGTTCCCGGGGGCCGAGCGCGAGCCCGAGCCCCCCCGGCCCGAGCCGCAGCCGTTCCGGGAGCCGGCCCCCCGCCCGGACGCGCAGCCCCCGCCGCGGGAGAAGCCGCTCCCCCAGCGCGAGGTCAGCCGCGCCGAGCCGCCCATGTCGCTGCAGCGGGAGCCGCCGCGGCCGGAGCCGCCGCCGCCGCCGCCGCCGCCGCTGCTTCCCTCGCAGCCGCCCCCGCGGCGGGAGCCGGCCTCCCGGGCCGAGCGGCCGCCGCGGCCGCCCGGGGAGACGGTGCGACTGGAGCTGGAGCTCAAGGACCCCACGGACGAGAGCTGCGTGGAGTTCAGTTACCCGGAGCTGCTGCTGTGCGGAGAACAACGGGTACAGAGGATTCCTCCCTCCCGCCCCGTCCAGACCCCGGGAGCCTCGGGACCCGCCGCCTCCCCCATCTGGTTTGCACCTTCGGATGCTCCCGGGCCACGTCCTGGTCTTCCCCCCCCCCCTCCTCCGAGGATGGGGTGCCTACCGGGGGGGTTGGTGTGGGGGGCGAGAGGGCTGGGGCCGAGCGCCGCCCGCTGGGCTTCCCGGGATTGGGGGGGGGTGGCCCGGGCTCTTCCCCCCCCCACCCCGACGCCGCACGGAGCCTGTTCCTTTCTCTCCCCCCCCCCCACCTCCCCGCACCTTTGGAAGCACCTCACATTTTGCTCCTTTCCTCCCCCCACCCCTAAATCCTGGGGGTCCCCTGCATGTGCCGTGTGGTGGCCGGGGTTCTCCTGGCGGCGCTCCCAGCTGTCGCTCGGGTGGGAAGCGAGCGAAAAAAACCTTGGGGGACACGCCCCCCAGTCTGAAGCCCGGAGATTGTGTAACCTCGGTTTCATCCTCATCCTCCCTGCTGGTCGCGCCGGCACCCTAGCCGCAGCTGGGGGCTGTGTGCGGGTGGGTTGGTTTTTTTCTTGTTGTTTTTTTTTCCTCCTCCCCTTGATTGAAAAGGATTTAAGCGTAGTTAAAACCTCTGTGGAGATTGAGAATCTGACTTTAGGAATGGAGCAGTGGGTTAGTGATCTGATGACTTTTCGTGTCGGTATCGGTAAATATTTAGCGCTGTGTGTGTGTGTGTGTGTGTGTGTGTGTGTGTGTGTGTGTGTGGCGTTCGGTCATATTGTCACTGAACGAAAGGTGTCTCTCCGGTTTCATTGGGCGCTCGACCAAACATATCTCTATTTGATTGTATATCATTAGAGGGCCGAGTTTGGAGGATATTGTACTTGCCCATTGTGATTTCTGGAGAAAGATGGAAAAAGTCTTGGTTCTGAAAATTTTTTTTTAACTGTGTTTTGAAAATTCGTAGGTGTACATTGACGAGACTGGTGAACAATGGGGGTTCAAGCAGCGGTGTGTTGATAATTGTAGTTTTTATTATTGTGGGCTGGTGATCTTTAGAGGTGAGGTAGAAATGGAGAGGGAGTAACAGGAAAAAAAAATTAAAAAAATAAAAAGAAGAACATTGTTCCTCTGCTGTCTAGTGATTTTGCCCTCTGTTAGGCAGTGCTTTTAGCACACTGTCTAATGGACTCCACAAGTCATCTGTGTTCTTTTTCCTCCTCGGCTAATCTTTGTAGTTCAAATGAATGACTCCTTAGTCAAAAAGTATCACATTAAGCAATGTTATTAAATAGTGTTTGTTTTGTAACCAGTTCTTCTTTTGAACATTAATTAGAGATACTTTGTCAAATCCCAAATGGTTCAACCAAGCTAAACAGTTAAGGATATAGTCTGTTTCGGTCTCTACTGGGTCATATTTGGCCCTATAGATTTCTTGAGCCCTCTTTAGTTTGTTTGTTTATTTATTTATTTATGCTAGTCCTGGGCCTTGGGCTCAGGGCCTGAGCACTGTCCCTGGCTTCTTTTGGCTCAAGGCTAGCACTCTGCCATTTGAGCCACAGCGCCCCTTCTAGCCCTTTTCTATATATGTGGTACCAGGGAATCGAACTCAGGGCTTCATGTATATGAGGCAAGCACTATTGTCACTAGGCCATATTCCTAGCCCTTTTTTTTAAAATAATAAAAATGATATCATTTTTTCCACCAAAGAATAGGAAAAATGCTGGACTGGAACAGTTTTTCCCCCTCCAAATAAATTGTATTCAACCTGCTAATTATTATAAAAGTAGGTTTGTGATTTTTCTAAGTTACAGGTCCAAACATCTTTGGGTAAAAATGCATAATACACTGGATGCAGTGGCTCATGCTTGTAATCCTAGCTACTCAGGAGGCTGAGATATTAGGATATTGGTTTGAAGTCACCCTGGACAGGAAAGTCTGTGAGACTCTTTATCTCCATTAAACTACCAAAAAAAAAAAAAAAAAAAGGAAATGGAGATGTGGCTCAACTGGTAGAGCACCATGTTTGAGCCAGAGAAGCTCTAGGATAACACCTAGGTCTTAAGTTCAAGCCCCAGGACCTGAAAAAAAAAAAAGGCATAATACCAGCTTTTTTTTTTTTTTTGGCCAGTCCTGGGCCTTGGACTCAGGGCCTGAGCACTGTCCCTGGCTTCTTTTTGCTCAAGGCTAGCACTCTGCCGCTTGAGCCACAGCGCCACTTCTGGCCATTTCCTGTATATGTTGTGCTGGGGAATTGAACCCAGGGCCTCATGTATACGAGGCAGGCGCTCTTGCCACTAGGCCATATCCCCAGCCCAATACCAGCTTTTGTTTATGGAGGTTTTACTATAACTTGGACATAGTACTAAGCAATGTACACAGTTCATCTAAATTTAATCCTCCAGAGCTCATGAAAGAAGAACCATTATTCCTGTTCTACCAATGAAGTTAACACAGAGAGTGGTTATACTTAATTTTTTTTTTTTTTTTTTTTTGGCCAGTCCTGGGGCTTGGACTCAGGGCCTGAGCACTGTCCCTGGCTTCTTTTTGCTCAAGGCTAGCACTCTGCCACTTTTGAGCCACAGCGCCGCTTCTGGCCATTTTCTGTATATGTGGTGCTGGGGAATTGAACCCAGGGCCTCATGTATAGGAGGCAAGCACTCTTGCCACTAGGCCATATCCCCAGCCCCAATTTTTTAAAATTAAGTAATTAGTTTTTTGGCCAGTCCTGGGCTTGGGCTCAGGGCCTGAGCACTGTCCCTGTCTTGTTTCTCAAGGCTAGCACTCTGCCACCTGAGCCACAGCGCCCCTTCTGGCCTTTTTCCATATATGTGGTGCTGGGGAATGGAACCGAGAGCTTCATGTGTAGGAGGCAAGCGCTCTTGCCACTAGGACATATTCCCAGCCCCTTAACTTATAATTTAAATTTAGAGGATCCTGCCAAAATGAAGTCAGTGATAGTAGAAGTATAGACCTCTATTATGACTTTCTTTGTATGGTTGTTTATGCCATGATAAATTAATGTGCATGCTTTCATCATAAATTTTATGAAAAAGTTTACTTTGACATCCTAGCTTTGTTATTTGATTGAATACAGAAACTATTGTACTCATTTCAGACTTAGGAACAGAATTATGAGAAATGCATTATCAGGAGATTTCACCATCATGCACTGTAGTATGTACCTGTTAGAACTAACTGGATAGTAATTGTCTATACATATACTATTGTATATGTGGTCTGTCATTGAGTAGAGCATTATTGTGTGGTGTGTGATTGTACTTTCATGTTCTAAGAGAAGCATGATCAGTTCTATTTAACTTTTGTATTTATTCCATACATACTATCAGTTTAGGGGTTTGTTAGACCCGTTTTTCTTCATTGCCTAGTGAGCCATATATATCTTTGTCATATTCCACCAAAAAATCTGTTTCATTGTTTATTTGTTTTGTTTTTGCTGCCAGTTCTGGGGCGTGGACTCAGGGCCTGAGCACTGTGCCTGGCTTCTATTTGCTCAAGGCTAGCACTCTGCCACTTGAGCCACAGCGCCACCTCTGGCCATTTTCTGTATATATGGTGCTGGGGAATTGAACCTAGGGCTTCATGTATATGAGGTAAGCCACTAGGCCATATCCCCAGCCCTACACTATACTTACATAGTAAAGATTTGCCAGACTTTGCTATAACTATCCCTAGTTAATATGCTTATTACACAAGAAAGTATAGGGAATATTTGTATAATTATAATTGTTATAGTTTCATGAAAGGAAGTCCTAGAAGAAAGACAATTGGAAAGCAAAACATAGACATTAGAAAAGGCCTGAAAAGTGTTGGTTCCCAAATTTGCTTTTTCTTTTCTTCTCTTCTCTGAGAAGAGCCCATTTATTTTCAGAGATATCATAATACTTTCAAAAGTAATTTTAATTTTAACATAATTGGGCAGTGTACCTTGTAGAAAGCTGAATAGAAAAGGAAAAGAGATCTTTTAAAATTAGGAGGGAGGGGCTGGGGATATGGCCTAGTGGCAAGAGTGCTTGCCTTGTATACGTGAGGCCCTGGGTTCGATTCCCCAGCTCCACATATACAGAAAACAGCCAGAAGTGGCGCTGTGGCTCAAGTGGCAGAGTGCTAGCCTTGAGCAAAAAGAAGCCAGGGGCAGTGCTCAGGCCCCGAGTTCAAGGCCCAGGACTGGCAAAAAAAAAAATAAATAAATAAATAAAATTAGGAGGGAAAAAACACCCTAAATTTTTGAAAATTTTGTAGCTTTAGATTTCAAAGTTGATGGGTGTGGGGATGTAAAAAGGTGTTATGAGTGGATACCATCAACATTATGATTACTACTATCTATGTTGTGATGCATTTATTTGGCCCTCTCCTGACATATAGGAGTGAAAACCTTAGCTAACTGAAACTAATCAGATTATTTTCTATGCTGTATTCATGAAGACAAACACAGTTAAATAAGTATGTCTTGGTTAAATATGAAGAACAAGACTACCTTCCAGCCAGGCGTTGGAGGCTCATGCCTGTAATTTTAGCTATTAGGAGGCTGAGATCTGAGGATGGCAGTTTGAAGCCAGCCTGGGAAGGAAAGTCCATGACAGTTGTATCTCTTATTAACCACCAAAAATCTGTAACTGAAGCTGTGGCTCAAGTGGTAGAGCACTAGCCTTGTGCACAAAAGCTTAGGGCCAGCACCCGTACCCTGAGGTCAGACCCCAGGACCCCCCACCCTCTCCCTTCTCTCTACCTTTCAGGTTGTTAAGTTGCAGGTAGATAAATCCTTAACCTTCTTGTTTCTGTGCAGTCTGGAGCCATGATTTAAGGTGGTTCCGATGATGACCCAGGTATTGACATCATCTCCTAAAACATTAATTTGTCATGTTGGTTAAAGGGTGATAGTGCATTTTAGGAATAAGTTCTGGTGGTGATTGATACACAAGGAAAAAATTTAACTCTTAGCCAGAAAATCATTTAACCATACCAGTATTTGAGAATGTAATTGAATGTTTACTGTAAAGAGAAAAATATTTGTAGTGTTTGTTTGTTTTGTTTTTTTTTTGCTAGTCCTGGGGCTTGAACTCGGCCTGAGCACTGTCCCTGGCTTCTTTTTGCTCAAGGCTAGCACTCTACCACTTGAGCCACAGCGCCACTCTGGCCTTTTCTATACATGTGGTACTGAGGAATTGAACCCAGGGCTTCATGTATACGAGGCGAGCACTTTATCACCAGGCCATATTCCCAGCCCTTGTAGTGTTAATATAACTATACTGTTAAAGAATTCTGTGGTATTCCATTGTTTGTCATATTTAATATATTGGATAAGATTATAAAGATGTAGAAATTGTGTTAATGACAGAATCAAAGGACAAAATTATTGCATTAACTTTTGCATGGTGTAGCTGTTTACCAGATTAAAAAAAATGAAATTCACATAGTTTTAAGGGAGATAAGCTCTTTTTAACTGAAAAGTGAGTTTATTTTCTCAGTTTTAAAGACCATCAAGTGTAAATTAGAGATGTACTTTTTTTCTGTCCAGTGTAAATTAGAGAGGCACTTTTAGGCACTTTTTTTCTAAGTGCTGGTTCTGGGGCTTGAATTCAGTCCCTCGTTTTTTTTTTGTGTGTGTGTTTTTTTTCTTGCCAGTCCTGGGACTGGGAATCACGGCCTGAGCACTGTCTCTGGCTTCTTTTTGCTTAATGTCAACACTCTATCACTTGAGCCACAGTGCCACTTCCAGCTTTTTCTGTTAATGTGGTGCTGAGGAATTGAACCCAGGGCTTCATGCATGCAAGGCAAGCACTATACCTCTAAGCCATATACCCAGCCCAGTCCCTCATGTTTTTTAATTAATGCAAGCCTAGTGTTCTACCATTTGAGCCACACTTTCACTTGCTTTTGCTGGTTAAATGGAGATAAAATTTTCCTGCCCAGGCTGGCTTCCCACTGCAGTCTTTAGATCCCAGCTTCCTGGTTAGCTGGGATTACAGGCGTGAGCCACTGGAGCCCAGCAGGAGATGTACTTTTGATGCCTTTATGGAGTATAATAAAATACTTTAAGATGGCATATAAAGGTGCTTCTAACTAAAAACACAGATTCCAACTAGGCACTAGTGGCTCTGTAATCTTAGCTATGTTGGAGGCTGAGAGCTGAGGATTGCAGTTTAGAGCCAGTCCTGGGCCGGAAAAGTCTATGAGACTCTCCAGTTAACCACCCAAAACTGAAAGTGGTAGAGCACTAGCTTTTAGCAGAAGAGCTCAGGGATAGCCTCCAAGACCCTAAGTTGGATGGCTAATAATAATATGTTTATATTTGCACATGTAAAACGAGTAAGACTGATGAAGACCTGGTATTCACAGTGACTCGAGGGAACCATTTATAATCATAATAGTAACAATAAAATGTAGTAGTTGCTCTCTGTCCTAAATTGTAGCCTAAAACAAAGGCTATCCTCTAAGCATGCCTTTTGTTGTTCTTTATTTCTTACCAGTCTATTCCTGGTTTTTTCCTTTTGGTGCACTTATGACTCATAACTCCAATTGGGATAAAGAATTTATAAATTTTTTACTTATTATAATCGAAAAATTGATTCTAAAATTTGAATGTTGGTTGTTGATTAATTAGAGATAAGAGCATTATGGACTAGCTGGTGCCAGTGCCTGTAATCCTAGCTACTGAGAATGTTGAGATCTGAGGACTGTGGTTCAAAGCCAGCCCAGGCAGGAAAGTCCATGAGACTCTTACCTCTAATTAACGACTGGAAAACCGGAAGTGGTGCTGTGATCCAAATGGTAGAGCACTAGCCTTGAGCTGAAGAGCTCAGGGGCAAGGCCCAGGCCCAAGTTCAAGCCCCACAACTGACAAAAAACAAAGTATTATGGACTTTTCTACCTGGACTGGCTTCATATTGTTATCCTCAGATCTCAGCCTTTGGAGTAGCTAGGATTATAGTAATGAGCCATTGGTGCCCAGCTTATTTTTACCTTTTTATACATTAAAAACCTCATGTAAAATGTGACTCCTAAAATAGTGAACTGCCTGTTTGTGGCTTGCCTATTTGTTTTGACACATAGATGGCCAATATAGGCTACTTGCTTGCCTGTGTATGTATGCCTGTGTGTCATAAACGACATATTATATGTTTAACTTTGACTCTTTTCTACTAAGAAAGCCGTGATAATGTAATCTTTTTGCAGCTGTTGCACCATTCTAGCTTTGTTTAAAAATGTATGTTCCCCTGATAGATATCTGTTGGCAGGAGAGAGTTGATAGGTTGTGAATTTTGAGTCTCAGCGGAAGGCCATGGCAGCTGCAGATACTTGAGTGGTAGTAATTTGTGGGCACATGATCAATCAACTATTGGTTCTCTAGTTAATTTGGAGATCTTTTCATAGGTAATCTTAGATTTGATATTAAGTAGAGTTATACATGTTTTCATTTTTACCTAATGTTTTTGGGAGGTTACCTTGTTACTTTGGAGGAAAGGATGATACCATTTTGCAGGTGGTATCCATTTGGATTGTTGAGCTCTTGGCCACCAAAAGCTATAGAATGATAAAAAGTCTACCAAAGCTGCAAACATTTTCTCTACTTTTAATGCTTCTGATTTTTTTGTTAGTTTTAGGAAAAACTGACTTATTGACTAAAAACATATTCAACACTGAGTAATAATAAATTGAAGTAATTATTTATTAGTAATACATTCTTGAATATGTTTAATATGCTGTTGAATACAGCTATATAGTCAATTATACTGAAAGAGTGACACAATTAACTGAACTAATATGCCTTTATTTTTTCTCCTGTTTACTTTGCATCAGAAGAAGTTTGTTCAAACAGAAGACCCATTTAATGAAGAGCAGCGGGAGAGGAAAGAAGTGGAAATGTTGGCTAAGAAGTTTGAAATGAAATATGTGAGTTAATAAACAGATGCACCTATATAGTTTTATCTTATTGACGAATTTTCTTTCTGTGACTGGTTGGGAAGACCTATGCCTTTCCTTGTTTTTTCTCAAATGAATGGTTAGACTATCAGATAAAGAGTCTGATAGGTTTGTGATGGTTATAGTAATGGGCACCATTTATTATAGTCCTTCTAGAGTCTAGGCAGTTTGCTGAATATATACCTCTCAAAAACTACCAGGTAAGTAGTATGGGCCACATTTAACAAATGAAGAAACTGAGTCTTTGAGCTCACGGTTAAATAACTGACCTACAATCACCTGGTATAACAAGCTTAGGCACATTCAGGTCTGTCTAGCCCTCTTCCTAGGCTCAGCCATATAGAACACTATCTTAATTCTTTTGCTGTAGTTCTCAAACCATCTGCCTCTTAAGCATTTAAGAGAATAAATGTATGTATGTACTATATATGTACAGAAATGTACTGAATATATCTATCTCATTATATGTTTGTACTATATGTCAGTGTAATTATATATATATTAAAAAATGGAACATTTTTGAAAATGTATATTCTATAATGTATGTCACCATATATTACTTTTTCTTGTTTGGTTTTGTTTTTGTTGCCAATCTTGGGACTTGAACTCAGGGCCTAGTTGCTCAAGGTTAGCATGCTGCCCCTTGAGCCACAGTGCCACTTCTGGCCGTTTTCTATTATGTGGTGCTGAGGAATCGAACAAAGGGCTTCATGTATACAAGGCGAGCACTTTTACCGCTAGGCCATATCCCAGCCCCATATTAGTTTTTCTTAAGTTGCTTAACATTTTTCTCCCCGTGTCCCTGTGTTTATCTTATGGCTTTAACTACTCTTGACATTTTGCTGAAACAAAACGAGGTTGAGAAACCACCCCTTCTGGCTTCTTTGTGATTACTGGAAAGTGTCTCACATAGATAGTATATCAGCTCACAGAAACTTGCTATTCACATTATCCTCAAAACGCAGCTAGACCCAAGGTTGACACTTGATGGCTCCTTGTAGTTAAGAAGCCATTTGGTGGTGAGAGAAATATATGAGACTAGGTTGGAATTTGAATCAGATTCTACATCTACTTTACAATCTTCAAATTGTATCCTTTAGGTGAGGTTATTTTACTTTTTAGACCACAGTTGTCTTATTGTAAACTACTGAGAAGTTTAAGAATTTCCAGACACTTCTGGCTTTTTATCTGACTATTTAATTATATGGATGAACTGATGAATGCTTTAATATAAAAAAAATAGCAGAAGGTCTTACTCTAATTTGTAATGCTTAATTACAATGTAATCTTCTGAAATTATAATGTATCACAATGTATAAGTCCTAAATTACTGTCTGCATTTTTTTTTTTTTTGTGCCAGTACTGGGATTTGAAGTTGGCCTGGAACTTGATCTTGGTCTTTTATGTGTTCATTCTTTGTGTGTGTGTTTGTATGTATGTGTTAGTTCATGAACGGGGGGCTTGAACTCAGAGCTTGGGCATTATCCTTGAGCATTTATGCTGAAAACTAGTGATCTACCACTTGAGCCACAGCACCACTTCTGGCTTTTTCTGGAGACAAGTGCCGTGGATGTTCCTTCCTCTGGTTGGCTTCAAACTGTGATCCTCAGATCTTGCCTCCTGAGTAGCTAGGATTATAGTCATGAGCCACTGGCACCCAGCTGTTGTTTTTTTGAGAGAGGGTCTCACTTTGTGACTGGGCCAGCCTGGACTGTGTTCTTCATTTGTGCTTCTGCTTCTCTGGGATGACAGGTAGAGATGGACTCTCATTAAGTTGTTTTGGTCTGGGATAGCCTTGGATCACAATTCTTGATCTCTGCCTTCTAAGTAACTAGGATTAAAGGATTGAGTTACTATGCCCAGCTCTTTTTTTTTTTTTTTTTTTTGCCAGTCCTGGGCCTTGGACTCAGGGCCTGAGCACTGTCCCTGGCTTCTTTTTACTCAAGGCTAGTACTCTGCCACTTGAGCCACAGTGTCACCCGTTTTCTATATATGTGGTGCTGAGGAATCAAACCCAGGGCTTCATCTATACGGGGCAAGCACTCTTGCTACTAGGTCATATTCCCTGCCCCTCTTTTTTTTTTTTTTTGCCTGTCATGGGGCTTGAGTTCTGGGCTTGGGTGCTGTCTCTGAGTTCTTCAGCCCAAGGCTAGAGCTCTGCTACTTGAGCCACAACACCATTTCCTGTTTTCTGGTGGTTAATTGGAGATAAGAGTTTCATAGCCTTTCCTGCCCCGGCTGGCTTTGAACCACAGTCCTTAGATCTCATCATCCTGAGTAGCTATGATTACAGGCATGAGCCACCAGTGCCTGGCACAGCTCTGGCTTTTAAATACATCATAAATTAGTTGAATATTTTAACAAGCAGTACATGGTTCAAAATGCAAAAAAACCAGGCCGGGAATATGGCCTCATACTAAAGTGCTCGCTTCGTATACATGAAGCCCTGGGTTCAGTTCCTCAGTACCACATATATAGAAAAGGCCGGAAGTGGCACTGTGGCTCAAGTGGTAGAGTGCTAGCCTTGAGTAAAAAGAAGCCAGGGACAGTGCTCAGGCCCTGAGTTCAAGCCCCAGACCTGGCAAAAAAAAACCCAAGACAAAACAAAATGCAAAAAACACAGTGAAAAATTTTTCCTTTTATTATTCTACCCACCCACCTAATTCTACTTCCTAAACAAGTAACATTTTGAGTGAGTTCTAGAGAGTGAGTTCTCTGGCTTCTTGATTTTTTTGCTGAAGGCTAGCACTCTAGCACTTGAGCCACAGCGCCACTCTGGCTTTTTCTATATAAGTGGTGCTGAGGAATTGATCCCAGGGCTTCATGTATACGAGGTGAGCACTTTACCACTAGGCCCTATTCCCAGCCCGGAAAAATAGTTTTTTAGTACTTTGTAAAATGTCATTTTGCTTCACTTTCAAGCTTATTTGAAAGACAGAGTCCTAGAAGATTTAGGTAAAAGAATTTATGCTTTTTAAATTTTGCTATCACTAAATTATTAGTTACTGCTGCCTCCAGCACTATATTAGAGTACTTTATTCCCCTGTGGACTACTAAACTAGAGTTTACAATTGCCCTTGGCAAAAAAGGAAAATTCCTAGCAGGTGATCCTGTAGGTAACTGACTCAGTATAAGTTGTACTGCTTCCAAGGCAGCATTAACTTTTAATTAAGGACCTCTAGGGTTGTAATTGGTTTAGAAAAACCTATATTCTGAAAGTTGTTCGGTGTATAAAATTGAACTCTCAACAACTTGGACATATTCAGGCATTGTGATTTTGCAGGGATAAAGTACTGTTCTTGGTAGGGTCCAGATTTTTGAGACTATGCTTCTTTTTCAAATTTTTATTTTGTCTATTCTCACTTATATTCCAGTTAAAGGTTTAAAGTGTCCTACATCATGAAGAATTTTATTCATGAGTGTTACTTATTTTATAGCATTATTTGGAACCTTTTAAGAAAATCTGAAAAATGAGAGAAGGTAATTTATTTGGCTCCAGACCATCACAGAAGATGGCTTAACCAGAAGCTCCAGCTACTCTAGATTCTGAAGGAGGATCCTGAGATTCTTCCAGGCAGTGTAGCAAGACCTGGTCTCAAAAAACAAAACAAAACAGGAAACAAGCCTGGTGGCTCCACCAGTATCTTAGCTACTCTGGAGGCTGAGATCTGAGGATTGAGATTCAAAGCCAGATGGAGCTGGAACTTCTTTGAGATTCTTATCTCCAGTTAACCAGTGGAAAAATGGAAGTGGCTGAAAGTGGTAGAGTGCTAGCCTTGAGCAAAAAGAGCTCAAGGACAGAGCCCAGGCCAAGAGTTGAAGCTCCACAACCAACAAACAAACAACCGCCCCCAACCCAAAAATTCTCTCAGATGTTTTAGTAGTTGTGAATCAGTGAAATCAGAAATTAAAGAAGTATGAAGTTAAAAAGAAGCACCAAAGGGGCTGGGAATAAGGCCTAGTGGCAAGAGTGCTTGCCTCATATACATGAAGCCCTGGGTTTGATTCCTCAGCACCACATATACAGAAAATGGCCAGAAGTGGACTGTGGCTCAAGTGGCAGAGTGCTAGCCTTGAGCAAAAAAGAAGCCAGGGACAGTGCTCAGGCCCTGAGTTCACGGCGTAGGACTGGCCAAAAAAAAAAAAAAAAAGCACCATATATTGAGTTCATGGGATTTCCTTCTCATTCTATTTACCCCTCCTCTCTTTTTTGTCTGTGTGTGGGACTTGAACTCAGGACCTGAGTGCTGTCTCTGAGCTTTTTCACACAAAGCTAGCACTCTACCACTTTGAGCCACTGCACCACTTCCATTTTCTGGTGGTTAATCGGAGATAAGAGTCTCATGAGGACTTTTCTGCCCAGGCTAGCTTTGACCTGCAGCCCTCAGATCTCAGCTTCCTGAGTAGGCAGGATTACAGGCGTGAGCCACTGGCGTCCTGCTTACTGTCCCATTTTTAGGGTCTGTGTTATTTCCTATTATGTTGTTCTTATTTTCAGATTATGTGACAGTTCATATTTGGCACCAATTGTTAGATGTTTTGTTGTTTTTTTTTGCGGAGGCAAGAACAGTATTTGTATCTGTAACATACTAAATTATACGTACATTTTATTAAATAGCTAAGTCTAAGTGTTGATATGTTAGTCTATAAGCTCCAAATTACTTAGAGCAGATGGCTGGCCTATGCCTATAATCTCAGGATCACAGTTTGAAGCCAGCCTAACCAATCACCACAAAGCCAGAGGTGGAGCTGTGACTCAAGTGGTAGGTGCGGGCCTTGAGTAAAAAACCTAAGGGCAGTACCCAGGCCCAGAGTTCAAGCCCCAGGACCAGCACATAAAAACAGTGTTCTCAAGTATGGCAGTGATAGCATACAGATTCTATTAAAGCATTTATGTGCTGTAAGTGGGAATTGGGGGGGGGGGTTGAAATTACATCAGTTACTGATTACTAATTGATTATCCATACAGATGGATGATCACAGCTCCCCTGAGAGCTTTCCAGTCTGTGTTTCCTATGTTAGGCCTTATGTATGGTGCCTAAGGAGCAACTTGTTGGGATTTAGGTAGTTTGGGGAAACTTGTTAATATCACCACAAAAGAAACTTATACTTGCAAAACACAAATACCAGTATAGTTAGGGTTATACAGACCAACAATAGTATACAGCCAGCTATATCTACAGGTTCTATATTTGTGGACACAGCCAATGACAGTATTATTCCCCCCAAATAATTGTACCTTTAGTGTATATGTGAAGGCTTTTATCTTATTATTAGTTCCCAAGCAGTACAGATTTATAATGACTACTTACATATCCTTCACATCATATTAGGTATTATCAATAATCTATAGAGAATTTCAAGTTCATGGGAGAATGAGAGTATACTCACATACTTTCCCACTTTATTTAAGGTACTTAAACACTGTGTATATGCTGGAGGGCAGAGAGGTTCTTAAATTGAAGAGAATTTTTAGGTTCAAATAGTGGGTTTCCTTCCTTTTTTTTTTTTTTAATTGCAAGTACCAGTTCTAATCACTTGCCATATTATGCTCTTTTAATTCCAAGACCTCTAAGGGCTAAATACATTTTCTTAAACTTCCTTAAATTCATATAGAACTACTAATAATCAACTGTGTTAGAGTATTTGGGAGAAATCACTGTAAGTGGAGATTAGAGAAATCTTACACATTATCTGTGCTGTTTAGTTGGCTCCTGGCTATCTTAAAACTTCACCCTTTTCTATTGGTAGGTTGAAGAAATCAGCATAGGGCTGGAAATATTGCCTAGTAGTTGAGTTCTTGCCTTGCATACATGAAGCCCCGGATTTTTGATTCCTCAGCACCACTTATATAGAAAAAAAGCCAGAAGTGGCGCTGTGGCTCAAGTGGTAGAGTGCTGGCCTCGAGCAAAAAGAAGCCGGGGACAGTGCTCAGGCCCTGAGGTCAAGCCTCAGGACTGGCAAAAAAAAAAGAGAGAGAGAGAGAGAGAGAGAGAGAGAGGAAAAGAAGAGAAAAAGAAAAGAGAAAGCAGCATAGATATAGAGATAAGTTTGTATGGCAAACTCAGGACCAGTAGAGAAGGTTTCAAATTAAGGGATATTTGTTTAGTATAAGTCTGGATCTCTAGGTACTGGTGGCTCACACCTGTAATCCTAGCTACTCAGGAGGCTGAGATCCAAGGATAAAGTTTGAAGTCAGCCAGGCAGGAAAGTCCTGGAGACTCCTATCTTCAATAAACTACTCAGAAAAAGCTGGAGCTGTGGATCAAGTGGTAGAGCACTAGCTATGAACATAAAGAGGCCCAGGGACAGTGCTCAGGGCATGAGTTTAAGCCCCAGGACTGGCTAAAAAAAAAAAGAGAGAGGGGCTGGGGATATGGCCTAGTGGCAAGAGAGCTTGCCTCCCATACATGAAGCCTAGTTTGATTCCCCAGCACCACGCATACAGAAAATGGCCAGAAGGGGCGCTGTGGCTCAAGTGGCAGAGTGCTAGCCTTGAGCAAAAAGAAGCCAGGGACAGTGCTCAGGCCGAATCCAAGTCTCAAAACTGGCAAAAAACAACAACAAAAAAAAAAAAAAAAAAGAGAGAGAGACTGGATCATTCTTAGCAATTAGTGTTATGCTTCTGTCTGACTGTGTGTTATTTCTTATTTCCTTTTCTATTTATTTGCTATAGGTAATGGCAAGGAGGTCTTGTAATAAGACTGTCTTATGTGTTTTCCAGTTTTAGTGTTACAGAGTCATCATTCTGCAATGACAGGAGACACTGATTATCAGGTTAAGCAGGTACTTATGACTTAGTAAGCAATGTGCTCTGAGTCATATTAAACTAATGGAGTGTTCTTCATTTTAGGTGTAAAAGAATTCAGAAATTTGAATTTTATTTATAAGTAAAATTTGAATTTTACATTACATAATAGATAAACAGTGTTCTATCAGTTGCTGCAAAGGTCTACAAATTTATCAATTAGAACTTTGACTTTATTATAAGAAGCATTGTAAGCTAGAGTTGATTTTAAAAAATTCTCCTAAATGAGTCTGTCTAGTAGAGAAGTCACTAATATACATAACCCTTTGCCCATTTGGCCTGATTTCCTCTAGGTAAAAATGCTTATATATCAGTGTATTTGCTCCTTTGGAGCAGATGTGAAAAGTTTGTATTCAGTGTGTATAATTGCACACCATTGGCCTGCACCATAATCAGGGGAATGGAATTTGGAGGATAGAAAAGGGTGGTATGCATTGGTCATATAAAATAATAATTACTGAAGTGAACTCCAGGAAATGGAAATGAGGTTTTTTTCTTCATTGTTGTTTTATTTATTCTTCTTTTTGTCTTGTTTGCTTGTTTAACTATCAACTGTCTTTGGGAGGGTAAGGGGGGGCACAGAAATGGCGGGATAGAGGGTGAACAAATGCACCAGTGGTACTTAGACACTGTGTTGAAAATGAACTATATAACTTGTAGATGCTAACAAGAGGGAAAAACAGGGAGAACCATGAGGGAAGGGAAGGGCAGGAAAGCCCATGAGACTCTTATTTCCAATTAATACTAACAAACCAAAGATAAGTTTTATTTCAAGTAGTAGATAATTAGCCTTGAGCAGTAAAACTTAGGGACAGTGTGTAAGCCCTGAGTTTAAGCACACACACACACACTTTCCTGCCTGGGCTGGCTTTGAACTGTTATCCTCAGAGCTCAACCTCCTGGGTAGCTAAAATTACAGGTGCCACCAGCACTGAGCAGAATATTTTTTTATTGTCATTATTATTTATTTTTGCCAGATGAGATTAAGCCAAGAATGCACATGATGAACAAGTGCTCTACTGTGAGATCTTGGATTTTTGAGACAAAGCTTACTGGGTAATACAAGGCCCTTGCTGGCCTTGAACTCAATGTATAGAATAAAAATTCAAAAAGTATGCAGGTGATAGGATGAAAAGTATGCCACCTCCTACCCCTAATTCCTGGCTAACCAGTTTCCTCCTCTGAGACAGCCACTGGTGTTGAGGATCTCATTCCAGGAAGTTGTATGTAAGTAGGCATTCGCCTATTATAAAGACTTTGTAGTATAAGGAGGAATAAATACAAGTAAATAAAAATCAGCTGATTAATGAAGTGTGGTAGTATACATCTTTTTCTTGTGTGTGTGATACATATCTTTACTTTAATCTCAGCTAGTTGAACCACACAGGAGGCAGGAAAATCTAGAATTTGAGGCCAGTCTAGGCAAAAAGGTAATGAGATCTTGTCTAACAAAACAAAAAAAAACCTGGGGCTGGGAATGTGGCCTAGTGGCAAGAGTGCTTGCCCTCGTATACATGAAGGCCCTGGGTTTGAGTCCTCAGCACCACATATATAGAAAATGGCCAGAAGTGGCACTGTGGCTCAAATGGCAGAGTGCTAGCCTTGAGCAAAAAGAAGCCAGGGACAGTGCTCAGGCCCTGAGTTGAAGGCAGACTGGCCAAAGGGGGGGGGGGGGGGAACCCTACAAAAAACCAAAATGAAAATAATAAGGGATAAGTTTATAGTCCAGGTGGTAGAGCACTTGCATAATATAGGTGAGGCCTAGTATAACAAAACTTGTAAAAATAAAACGAAAATGAATGGTAGCACAGATCTTTTAGTCCCAGACTTGACTCTGATTTCAGCATTTTTATACATTTTTCATTTTCTTTCTTTCTTTCTTTTTTTTTTTTTTTTTGTGGCCAGTCCTGGGACTCAGGGCCTGAGCACTGTCCCTGGCTTCTTTTTTTGCTCAAGGCTAGCACTCTGCCACTTGAGCCACAGCGCCACTTCTGGCCATTTTCTGTATATGTGGTGCTGGGGAATTGAACCCAGGGCCTCATGTATAGGAGGCAAGCACTCTTGCCACTAGGCCATATCCCCAGCCACATTTTTCATTTTCTATCTCTATAATGTTCAAAAATAATTTTAAGTTGGACTCTAGTGGCTCATACCTGTAATCCTAACTACTAGGGAGGAGAATATTATAAGGATTCCCATTTGAGGCTAGCCCTGGCAAACAGTTTATGAGGCCCTCTCTCAACCAACGGCTAGATAGCTACTGTGGAAAGCATGAACAGGAGGATCAAGGCTCAGTCTGGGCCAAGTGGCCCAGGCCAAAAGAAAAGAGACCCTATCTCAAAAGTAACGAGATAAAAGGGCAGGAAGTGTGGCTCCAGCAGTAGAGCACTTGCCTACCAAGAATGAAGCCCTGAATTCAAAGCACTCTACCATAAGAAAAGAAAAAAATAATTTTAGGTTTACAGAAAAGTTACAGTGAGAACACAGAAATCCTTACACAGTATTTACCCACTCATCCCAGTTGTTAGAATGGCACAATCATCAAGTGCATTTGTTACAACTGGAGGACCACTATTGCTACATTATTTTTTTTTTTTGGGGGGGGGCAGTCCTGGGCCTTGGACTCTGGGCCTGAGCACTGTCCCTGGTTTCTTTTTGCTCAAGGCCAGCACTCTGCCACTTGAGCCACAGCGCCACTTCTGGCCATTTTCTGTATATGTGGTTCTGGGGAATCGAACCCAGGGCCTCATGTGTATGAGGCAGGCACTCTTGCCACTAGGCCATATCCCCAGCCCTATTGCTACATATTAACTAACCTCCATGTTGCACTTGGATTTAGTTGTTTCCCCTTATGTCCTTTTTCAATTCTTAGTTTGCATGGAAGTTCAGGTATTGGCTTTTCTAGACTGGTATGGTTTTTCAGATTCTCCTTGGTGTTTGTTTTTGGGTTGTTGTTTTTTTTTGTGTATGTGTGTGTATGTGGGAGGGGGAGGGCTTGTACTCAGGGCCTGGGCTCTGTCCCTGAGCCCTTTTGCTCAAGGCTAGCATTCTGCCATTTTGAGCCACAGCTCTGCTTCAGATTTCTGGTGGTTAATTGGAGATAAGAATATCATGGGCTTTCCTGCCTGGGCTGGCTTTGAACCGTGATCCTCAGTTCTCAGCTTCCTTGGTAGCTAGGATTCCAGGCGTTAGCTACCAGCTCTCCTTGTTTTTGATAACCATGACAATTTGAGGAATACTAGTCACATATTTTGTACATAGTACTGTGGTTTGGATTTTAAATGTTTTTCTTATGGCCGGGCTAGTATTTCAGGCTTTTGAAAATTAGACTACAAAGGTGAAATTGACTGTAACCTGGCTGAGACAATAGGAGGTTTTCCAGTGTAAAGTTACTTTGTCCCCTTTGTCAAAAACTCATTTGAATTCCTCTGACAGGTCTTATAAAACTTTATTGAAACACCATGCTCACTGAGTCAGTCTAACATATCTGTTCTTTGCAGGGTGGAAAGCCCCGTAAACACCGGAAGGATCGGCTGCAAGATTTAATTGATATAGGCTTTGGCTATGATGAGACAGATCCATTTATTGATAATTCAGAGGCTGTGAGTAATGTATCTTTAATATGGCAGCAAATTCTTGGGCTAGTAAAAGTTAAGGGCAAAGTAACTAAAATAGTTCAGTGAATGCTTTTGTAAGTACTATTTTTAAATCCATGTTCACTGCTTAAAGGTTCATTTTTTTCTTTTTTTTGATTAGAGAATACTGCATGCAGATTTGAAATTTTGTGATGTTAGGTTGGTTTATGGTGAGTTAAAGTAAACTAGATCAGGTTTTGGCTAACTTTTTTTTCCATAAGTGTTACTCAGTAAATATTTGAGACTGGCCGTCACGTGACATTTTACAGTCAGTTACTATCATCGTAACTGGAGCTCAGTGACAATGTGCACGTGAGTCAGTGTCGACAGTGTTGAGTGAAATCTCACTCGTGAGCCCAACATTTAAATTCCTGTTATTTATATGTGCCACAATGTATTAGTCATCCTCTGGTATGTATACGTATAGTGTATATGTACATGTATATACACAGTCCATTCCTTCCAGGCTGTATAAAAGAAGTTGGTGGCTGCATTCACACAGTAGGTTCAGGTTTGCTAACACTATACTAAACCATGATTTGTGATAGGCTGTGTTCCTTTCCAGACCGTATAAAAATCTCTTAAGATTCTTTAATAATTGCTAATTTTCAGACATGTGAAGTTATAAGACTTTCATGACCACCCCTAATTCAAATGAAAAAACAAAACTTTTAAAGGAGAAAGGGTCTAGCCAAGTGATGAATAACAGTATATTAAACTAATGGTTCTTAGTAAGGAATGAGAAATATACTGCCCTTTGAGGTAGAGAAATCTTCCTATTACCATAAAGGTTGTCATTCAACAGATAAGGGCAGAAAAACGCTAAGAAAATGCGCAATAGAGGTCCTGGATTCTAGTCCCACATTGGCTTCTAATTTATGAAGTGACCAGAAACAAATCTTTTAAAGTCACTTTGTTTTCAGTGCCATGATGGCTTATTATGAGGGTCAAGTAAGGTTATGAATATAAACATGTTGAAAAACATAAACAAGTATAAAGTTGTAGATTGAAAAAATTTTTGTTTGTGTTTGTGCCAGCCACCCTCTACACTTGCAGCTTTTTGGTGGTTAATTGGAGATAAGAGTCTCATGGACTTTCCTGCAGGGGTTGGCTTCCTCAGAGCTCAGCTTCCTGAGTAGCTAGGATTACATGAGTGAACCACTGGCACTGGCTTATGAATTCAGTCTTAACATTTCACACATAGGTGACAATTATGGTATTTGTCTTTCTCTGTGTGGTTTATTTTACTTAGTAACTTATAGCTTTGTACATACTAGTGTAAGTTGTAAGTTTTCTTAAGGCCAAATAGTATTCTGTTGTACAGATATATCACATTTACAAAAATTGATGCATTTTCTTTGTTTATTTGTTTTGTTTTTGTTGCCAATCCTGGAGCATGGACTCAGGGCCTGAGCACTGGTCCCTAGCTTCTTTTTGCTCAAGGCTAGCACTCTGCCTCTTGAGCCACAGAGCCACTTTCAGCTTTTTTCTATATATGTGGTGCTGAGGAATTGAACCCAGGGCTTCATGTTTACGAGGTGAGCACTTTACCACTAGACCATATTCCAGCCCCCCAAAATTGAGGCTTTTTTTTTTTTTTTTTGCCAGTCCTAGGCTTGAACTCAGGGCCTGAGCACTGTCCCTGGCTTCTTTTTGCTCAAGGCTAGCACTTCACCACTTGAGCCACAGCGCCACTTCTGGCCATTTTCTATATATGTGATGCTGGGGAATCGAACCCAGGGCTTCATGTATACAAGGCAAGCACTCTTGCCACTAGGTTGAGGCATTTTCTGATGTACACTTAAGTTGTTTTTAATATGCTGCCTATTGTGGCTAGTGCTTCTCTTTGGTGTATACCTAGGAGTGGGATTTGTTGTTGGATTTGCAGTTTTGTAGTTCATATTTAATGTTTTTATGAGTGAACTTCTTTGACATTTATAGAATTATAGACAGTAGAATGTATCTGGATCTTCTTTTAAATCTAGTATGATGAATTAGTTCCTGCTTCTCTAACAACAAAATATGGAGGCTTTTATATCAATACTGGCACTCTGCAGTTTCGCCAAGCTTCAGATACTGAAGAAGAAGATACTACAGACAACCAAAAGCACAAACCACCCAAGGTGAGTATATTCAACATTATAACAAATAGTAGGGGTAACAGTGGATTCGTAAGCTGTACTTTTTGTTGTTTTGTTTTGTTGGGTTTTTGTAGTGTTGGGGATGGAGTCCAGGACTTTATGCATGGAAGGCAAGAGCTCTACCACTCTTCTCCTGCCTCAAGCCCAGCGTGTACTCTTTGAATGTCATTTATGCCATACCTGTGAATGAAAAGAATAAAACATTAAACATTAATGAATCTTAATTTTATGCTTAAAATCATGTAGACATGGAAAAATTACTATTTACATCATACTCAAAATATATTTTCTTTTATTATTTTTCTCTACAGATAAGGTTTCATAGTCTTCTATTTCTGGGATATGTTTGTTTTTAGACAAGTAAGACTTGGTGTAATGCATGTATTGAAAATTGTCCCCTGCTACCCCTTTTCTTGTTAGAAAAAAAACAAGAAAAGAGATTTGGTGTAAAGATGAGTTGTAATAGTGAATACCTGAGGCTGGGAATGTGGCTTAGTGGTAGAGTGTTTGCCTAGCATGCATTAAGCCCTAAGTTCAATTCCTCAGTACCACATAAGCAGAAAAACCTGAAAGTGGCACTGTGGCTTGGGAGGTAGAGTGCTAGCTTTGAGCAAAAAGAAGCTCAGGGACAGAGCCCTGGCTCTGAGTTCAAGCTCCAGGACTGGCAGGAAAAAAAAAAAAAAAAGAATTGTTGCACTGTTTTGGGGAAATCAACAGTGTCTGTAAGTTTTTCTGACATGAGGCCCAGAATCACCATGTACCAGAATTTACCATTACTGTTTCTGCAAATAGTTAACCAGTTCAGTAGTAACCAATTAATTTGTTTGTATATCTCATTTTTTTTCTATAAATGCTGTCGCTTGTATTGTTGTAAGAATTTTCAGTACTTGTTTTGATTCACAGAACGGGCTGCCATGTTTGTGAATCATTTGTGCTTGTTTTGTTTTTGCCCCGCTTCGTTTTGTTTTAAGTTGCCCAGATAAACATAATATCAATCAGAAAAGAAAATGCAATTCTAAGTCCTACCCAGAGAACTGAACCAGAACTATAGGTGAGAGTGCTGCTGGCCCCTGGGCACCTGCAGTTTTCTCATTGTCTCCTGGACATTTATTTACACTTGAAAAATCACTTTTCTGGATGTTAACTTGCTAGTGTTAAAGAGAAAAGCATCCATACTTAGATGAAAGATGTGTTCTTTTTTTGTCAATATTCAGGTTCCCAAAATAAAAGAGGATGAAATTGAGACAAAGAAGCGGAAGCGGAAAGAAGAAGGGGAAAAGGAAAAGAAGCCGAGGAAAAAAGTACCCAAACAACTGGGGTAGGTTAAATTAGACCTAATAAGGGCATTAGGGTCACACTATGACTGTTTCCCTTGTAGAAATATAATTTATCATTAATTAATTCAGCTTGGCTGGGTCTAATTTAATATAACTAATATAAACTTAACTTATATTTTAGTAATTGTATGGTATATATTAATAAGCAAAAGGTTTGTCATTGTAGCTACTAGTAATGTTTTAGATTCACTTTACAGATTGGTTCATTGAAAATTTTGCTCATTACAGTTTTTTTCAATAAAAACCATTTCAAACTGGGCATCAATGGTTCATGCCTGTACTCCCAGCTACTTAGGAGGCTGAGATCTGAGGATCACAGTTCAAAGCCAGCCCAAGCAGGAAAGTCCATGAGACTTTTTTTTTTCCTTTTCTTAAATTGCAGTGGTTATTTTTCATTTATTTTATTAATTTTATGTTTATGTGGTACCAAGGGATTGAACCCAGGGCTACATGTATGCTAGGCAAGCACTCTACCACTAAGCCACATTTCCTGCCCCATGAGACTCTTTATCTCTAATAAACTACTCAAAAGAACTGAAAAAGGCACCGTGGCTTAAGTGATAGAGCACTATCCTTGAGCAAAAAGAAGTTCAGGGACAGTGCCCAGTCCCAGAGTTCAAGCCCTAGGACTAACAAAAAAAAAAAAAAGAAAAGAAAAGATCCATTTAAAAAAGATAGTGTAAACATCTAACAAAGAATTTTAGTTTTCCAGCCCTAAAACAAATTTTAGATGCCCAGAGATTGAGAATTCCATGGTAGCATTTGTGAAAAACATGTATAGTTGCTTTAACATAATAACTATCCTAGGCTAGGGGTGTGCTTAGTGAAAGTACACTGCCTAGCATGTGACTCCTGAGTTTAATACCCAGCACAGGGGCAGGAAGTATTTTTTCATTGATTTTTATTTAGCTATTCTTTTTTGTTGTTGTTGTTGTTGCCAGTCCTGTGGGTTGGACTCAGGGCCTGAGCACTGTCCCTGGCTTCTTTGTGCTCAGGCTAGCACTCTACCACTTGAGCCACAGAACCACTTCTGGCTTTTTCTCTATGTATGTGGTGCTGAGGAATCGAACCCAGGGCTTCATGCATGCCAAGCAGGCACTCTACCACTAGGCCACATCCCCATCCCCTATTTAGCTATTCTTAATGTTTGTGACTTCTCAAACATTGATGCTAAAATTCAAATCAAATTTGTCAAAAGCCTTAAGTTAAAACAACTATTTCTAAGATGTCGGTAATTGCCACTTGCCTCTACTTTGCCTTTTCCACAGAGCCAATGGAAAAACTGTTCAGAGAGGCTAGCTTTCCTTCCCTCATTAGCTGAGAAGTACCCAAAAGGTTGATGTAGACAGTATATTTTCCTTTCTAAACATGGGATTATAGTTGTAATTATGACCAGAAGTCATTTAGAAATTCTGTACATTACATACCTGTAATCTAGCACATTCAGCCAACTTTAAGGGTTTCCTGGGCACACGGTTCTAAGTTTGGAATGTATAACAATACTGAAACATGTGCTGTGTTCAAGGTGATAATCCTGTAGGCTCTGTAGTACATGCAGAAACATTTAAGCTATAGGACTTAAAAAATAATTGAGAATGATAGTAAATGGAGAACTCCCCTCTCCCCTCCCCCCCCCCAGTTTAGGTAGAAAGAAGGTTTATCATTAAGAATTACAGCTTTTCTGAATGATATTCAGAAGTTAGTACCAGTTAAAGTAGCAGCATCTAGGGAGATGACATGACAGTGTAAAAGACACAGTCACAAATTGAGACATAGGATTTAGTATTTCTTCAGCAACCTGTAGCATAAGCCACTTGTGCTACCAGTTTGAAGGTGGGCAAGAATAATGTCTGGTTATACGTAACTCTTACTTGGAACAAGAAATATATTTCTTTACTGGAGAATTTTTTTTTTTTTTTTTTTTTTTTTTTTTTGCCAGTCGTGGGGCTTGAGCACTGTCCCTGGCTTCATTTTGCTTAAGGCTAGCACTCTGCCAGCTTGAGCCACAACGCCACTTCTGGCCTTTTCTTATAAGTACTGTGTGCTAACTGATTGCGCCACTGGAGCGCCAGTTCTGACCTTTTCTATATATGTGGTGCTGAGGAATCAAACCTAGAGCTTCATGTATACAAGGCGAGCACTCTTTTCACTAGGCCGTATTCCCAGCCCCGCAATTCTTTTCCTTTTTTTTTTTTTTGGTGGTACTGGGTTTAAAGGCAAAGCCTTGTATGCTAGGCAGGCAATAAAATGAAGGTTACTGCTTCATAGATGGGCTAAAAAATATGAACATTCTATAATGAGTGTATTTAACTTGATATATTTTAGTAAATGAACAACATTCAGTTTTATTTCTTCCTATTGGCTTTATTCCTTTCTTTTTCTTGACTGTGATAACCACTTATATGTCTGCTTTAATAGGTGAGAATCCAAATGATGATAAAGAAAATACTAGCATAAAATAAAGGTGCAACTTAAGCCAGGCAGGACAGCCCGTGAGACTTTTATCTCCAATTAACTACCAACAAAGCCAGAAGTGGAGCTGTGGCCTGAGTGATGGAGTGCTAGTTTTGAGCTCAAAGGCTCTGGGCCAGGACCTAGACCCTGAGTTTAAGTGCCAGGATCAGCTCACACGTGTGTGCGCTCACACACACACACACACACACGCATGCACACAGCGTACAACTTAATAAATTCAGAAGAAAACTGCTCAGTCACCCCTCAGATGGATATTTTAGTTCTATGTCTACTCTCTTCCATGGAGCTTTGATCTTTAAAGTCTCACATAGTCTAACTGATGACATTTTTCTTTACAGAGTTGTGGCTCTAAATTCACACAAGTCTGAAAAAAAGAAGAAACGTTATAAAGATTCTCTTTCTTTAGCTGCCATGATACGAAAATTTCAGAAAGAGAAGGATGAACTGAAGGAGTCCAATCCCAAAGTCCCAGTGACCTCATCAACCTCCTCTCTGAGCAAGTCCCCCTGTGCTGCCGCAGCTTTGGGAAATGATGTCCCGGACTTAAATCTGAGCAGCACGGATCCAGACCTCCCCATTTTTGTTAGCACAAATGAACACGAGTTGTTTCAGGAAGCTGAAAATGCCCTCGAGATACTAGATGATTTCGACTTTGACAGATTCTTGGATGCCGCTTCAGATGAGAGTCCTCTGTCTGAGTCCGGGGGAGAAAATGGAACCACCATCCAGCCAACCTTTGCCTCTCAGGTCATGCCTAAGGTGATACCTACGCTCCCAGAGGGTCTGCCTGTGCTTCTCGAAAAACGCATTGAGGACCTCCGTGTAGTAAGTGTAATGAGTGACTCTTGGTTTTTATTTGTTACGTAAATATAATAATAGAATGCTTCATTTTTAAAAAGCCTTTTATTTTCCATATTCTCTTTCAGACAGTGGCTGTATTCATAGACCTTTTGTTTACACTGAAATAGTAGTTACAACATATATCCAATTGGGTTTTTTTGTTTTGTTTTTTCATTGTTGGTAATGAAATATGTATTAGGGAAGTGCTCTACTAGTAAAGCCAGACCCCAACCCTCTATAGATGCTTTTCATTATAATTATAATTATTATTTATTTATTTTTTTGCCAGTCCTGGGCCTTGAACTCAGGGCCTGAGCACTGTCCCTGGTTTCTTTTTGCTCAAGGCTAGCACTCTGCCACCTGAGCCACTTCTGGCCATTTTCTATATATGTGGTGCTGAGGAATCGAACCCAGGGCTTCATATATAAGAGGCAAGCACTCTTGCCACTAGGCTATATTCCCAGCCCCATTATAATTGTTTTTGTATGTTTTATATTACAATTTTCGTTAGCTACATAGTCATGTAAAGAAAAGAGCATAGGAAGAAGCAAGTTAGGAACACTGTAAAAGGATACCTGAGCTTATTCCAATCTTTGGTGATACCTAGTTACTTAGCTTTTTTTTTTTTTTTTTTTTTGGCCAGTCCTGGGCCTTGGACTCAGGGCCTGAGCACTGTCCCTGGCTTCTTCCCGCTCAAGGCTAGCACTCTGCCACTTGAGCCACAGCGCCGCTTCTGGCCGTTTTCTGTATATGTGGTGCTGGGGAATCGAACCTAGGGCCTCGTGTATCCGAGGCAGGCACTCTTGCCACTAAGGCTATATCCCCAGCCCTTACTTAGCTTTTTATTTATTCTTTTTTCCAGTGATACTGAGGATTAAGCCATCTACCACAGAGTAGTATGCGCAGCCCTTAATCATATCATAACCTATTTTTCCAGCAGCTGTAGTAGATGTGTATTATATTCTTATTAGGATAAACATAGGAGCTGAGCCTGTCAAGTATCACAATAGGTTCCTCTCCAGGTCATTTGGATTCATACTATCCCTTTAATTAGTTGTGAATCTAGTTAACATCTGATATCCCCTTTTGATAATATTTTGCTTTAAAATGTGCCAGCTGTACCTTAAAATGCTTTTTGCTTACTTTAACATGTTTGTCTGAAACCAAGCCATATTTTAGTTGTTTTGGACTTTTTTTCCTCTTGATAGAGAAGTAATACAAGCGGAGTGTGATGGCATGTGCCTATAATCCCAGCACTCAGCAGGCTGAGTCCGAAGGTCTCAGGATTGAGGCAAGACCCTGTCTCCAAAACAAACAAAAGAAAACAAAAAAACAGTACAGAATATATTTCATACAGTCGGGAAAGACTTTTGTTATCTGACATTCTTGCTCCCCATCAGAGATACTTGCATACTCACATTGCTTTTTTTATTTTTTATTTTGGTCGGTCATGGGTCTTGAACTCAGGACCTAGGTGCTGTCCCTGAACTTTCTTTTTTTTTGCTCAAGGCTACTGCTCTACCATTTGAGCCACAGCACCACTTCCTGTTTTCTGGTGGTTAATTGAAGATGAGTCTCATGGACTTTCCTGTCCTGACTGGCTTTGAACTGCAATCCCCAGATCTCAGCCTCCTGACTAATATATATTACTCAGGAATAATATTACCAAATATGATTGTTATAATGTATGTGATTATAATATATGATTGCACTTTATCCTGCCTTTTTCTCCCAGAATTTATCCATTTAAATATTCTCTCTGTTGTATTTATTTGTCTTAACTCTTAAAAAATGTTAATTATCTCTAGTTATATAGAGGAGATGACATGTAACAAAGCAGTTTATGATTACAATGCATCTTGATCAGTATTGCCCCTTTCAACATTCTCTCTCCCCCACTTTGACCTACCCTTCCCTTATTTTTCTTAATTTTGTGGTACATACAATGAATTCTTTTTTTTTTTTTTTTTTTTGCCAGTCCTGGGGCTTGAACTCAGGGCCTGAACACTGTCCCTGGCTTCTTTTTGCTCAAGGCTAGCACTCTGCCACTTGAGCCACAGCGCCACTTCTGGCTTTTTCTATAGATGTGGTGCTGAGGAATCGAACCCAGGGCTTCATGTATACGAGACAAGCACTTTTACCACTAGGCCCTATTCCCAGCCCCTACAATGAATTCTTGACTGCATTGTTTCCTCTTTTCCTTCTTCATTTCTCTACCCTCTTCCCTCAGCCCCACCTCCTACTCTTTTGGATGTATCCTTTCTGGTGTTGATTTTCTTAGGCTTTGACCTAGTCTTTCTTAAAGATTATACTATTTGAGCTCTCCATTGAGTCTATTATACTTCAGTTAATTGATTTGTAAACACCTACACACAGCCCAACAGGTTTACTTACAGACATTTGTGCACTCTATTTTTTCAGAGTTAGAAACCATTTTTTAATGCTGGGCACTGTTGGCTCACGCTGCCTGTAATCCTAGCTACTCAGAAAGCTGAGCTCTGAGGATCACAGTTCAAAGCCAGCCTGGGCGGGAAATGTCTGTGGGACTCTTATCTCCAATTAGTAGCCACCAGAAAACCAGAAGTGGTGCTGTGGCTCAAGTGGTATAGTGCTGACCTTGAA
The DNA here is from genome assembly GCF_023159225.1 of Perognathus longimembris pacificus. Taxonomy (NCBI): domain Eukaryota; kingdom Metazoa; phylum Chordata; class Mammalia; order Rodentia; family Heteromyidae; genus Perognathus; species Perognathus longimembris. The sequence continues at coordinate 143,012,717 of NC_063162.1, forward strand.
CTGAATTGCTCAGGGACAGTACCCAGGCCCAGAGTTCAAGCCCCATTAACTGACCCACGTGCGCGCGCATACACACACACACACAAATTATTTTTAATTCCAAAGTCTTGTTCTCTTACCTGTTTGTACATTCTATCTACCACAAATGAAGGATACCATGCAATCTTTGTTTTTCTGAGTCTGGCTTATTTTTTTTTCAAGTCTTTCCATTTTTTAATGAATGGTAAAATATCATTCTTCCTAATACCACATTTTCTTGATCCATTCCCCATTGAAGGACATCTGAGCTGACTAGCTTATCTTGTTTATGGTGAAGAGTGCTGCAGTGAAAATGGTTGTGCTGATGGTCTTAACTCTTTCTAAGTTTTAAATATCTTGAGTACAGAACAGATTTATCTAATTTTTCCAACAAGTGGCTCATGAGGTTTACTTATCAATTTTTATTCTGTTGTTCTTTAGCATTTCTTTTTTTTTTTTTTTTTTTTTGGTCAGTCCGGGGCCGTGGACTCAGGGCCTGAGCACTGTCCCTGGCTTCCTTTTGCTCAAGGCTAGCACTCTGCCACTTGAGCCACAGCGCCACTTCTGGCTTTTTCTGTATATGTGGTGCTGAGGAATCGAACCCAGGGCTTCATGTATATGAGGCAAGCACTCTTGCCACTAGGCCATATCCCCAGCCCTTTAGCATTTCTTTTGAAGTTATGACTTACAAGTTACTCTATATTTATAATTATGTTAACCCATTTCATCAGTTAAGGACTTAGAAGAATTATGTTAAAGTGTCTCATTGCCAACATTTCTATGACTGTAACATGTTTTTACTGTTTCTTGTTTCTACACTTTCTTTTTTTATGTGCTTGTGTGCTGGTCCTAGGACTTGAACTCAGGATCTGGGCACTGTCTTTGAGCTTTTTTGCTCAAGGCTATGACGTTCTACCAGTGGAGTTGCAGCTCTTCTTGTGGCTTTTTTGGTCCTTAATTGGAGCTAAAGAGTCTCAGATACTTGGCTTCCCCAGGCTGCTTTGAATTGCAGCCCTCAGGTTTCAGCTTCTGAGTAGTAAGGATTACTAGACTGAGCCATCAGTGCCCAGGGATTCACATGAATTTTTTATTAGCTGAGCCAGTTCCAAATCAGGATTTAAAGCCAGGACAATGGTGCTTAATAGCTTGCATATGCCCTACTGGGCTGTATGATTTTTGTTCTTCTTACTTCCCACTTATGGTTAATAACACATGTGTTCTAGTCTTGTAACTCTCTGACATATCTGTCATGTAGTAGCCATGCCAGGATTTATACAGCTTCTTCCTTAGCTACTAAGATTAATTTCATTTACTTGATATCTGTGAATTTTCCATAATTTTCTTTGAGGAATGGTACTTTTTCCAGGAGGTGAGGATTTATCTTCAGCTCAAATGCTCATGTGTGTTTAACAGTTTCTTCTTGATCTTTTCTTACTGTGTAATGTCCTTCCATGTTGAATCTTTTTGACTGTTTTTGATTCCCTTTCTTGGGGTTTGTTTGTTTATTGTTGGTCTTGGGGCTTGAACTTTGGGTTTGGGCACTGTCCCTGAGCTCTTCAGCTCAGGGCTAGTGTTCTACCACTTTGAGCCACAGTGCCACTTCAGGTTTTCTGGTGATTAATTGGAGATAAGAATCTCATGGACTTTCCTGCCCAGTCTGACTTTGAACAGCCACCCTCAGATCCAACTTACAGGCGAGAGCCACCAGTGCCTGGCTTGACATTTTTTATTCTGGTTTTCTTCCTACATGTCTATGTCCCATCTAAGAAACATGTCTCAGAAATTTATAGTATGTAAAATCGGTAGACTTAAAATTGGTAGATTGACAAGTCAGTATGTGGTTTACTCAAATTTATTGTGTTTTCTCGTTGTTTTGTATCTTGTGGGTCTTAAAATGGGGCCCATTTTTTAAGTTTTCCAGTAGATTTTTCTCAAATGATTATGGCAGAATATCCATATTTAAAAATTATTTATTTCTAGTAGTCAGCTGGTTAAGGTGGGAAATAGTAATAAAAATATGATCCTTAAGTGTTTAAGCCTTACTGATACACTTGGCTAATGTTTTCATTGCTATTAGGTAGAATCCAGGCTGGCTGCAGTTAACGAGTATCTTTGTGTCAGATGGCAGTATTGCACAGTGGCCATCAGAAAACGTTAGTCTGAATCATGCATCTACAACTTACTAGAAGTCAGACTTAGGGCACTCATGGTCTAGGTTCCTTGTTTGTAAGATGCAGCTATAACACAAATGTCCGCTGTACATGAATTGTACATGGTACTAAGTATAAAGTATTTAATGGAATGTGAGAGTACAAAATTAACTAAATTATAACCCTTTCCTACCCTTAAGGGCCTTATTCTTTAGTAGTAAACAAAATAGAAAGAAATAGTCTTATTTTTAAAACTGTAGGTTAAAGACTGGGATGAATTCAATGCTAGGGCACGTGCTTAGCATATTGAAGACCCTGAGATAGATCTCACAAGCTGCAAATAAATAAATTACATATTAGGGCTTACTAACTAGTGAAATGACCTTATTAGGTAAAAACATGTTTTTTGTTGTTGTTGTTTGTTTGTTTGTTTGTTGCCAGTCCTGGGCCTTGGACTCGGGGCCTGAGCACTATCCCTGGCTTCTTTTTGCTCAAGGCTAGCACTCTGCCACTTGAGCCACCGCGCCACTTTTGGCCGTTTTCTATATATGTGGTGCTGGGGAATCAAACCCTGGGCTTCATGTATACGAGGCAAGCACTCTTGCCACTAGGTCATATTACCAGCTCCTGAAAACATGTTATACAAATGGAATAAAGTAGAATTACTAGTATACCAATGGTAGAGCCAGGAAATAGTATTATATGACACATTTGATTATGGTTGTTTTTTTTTGGTGGTTGTTGTTTTGCCAGTCTTGAACTCAGAGCCTGAACACTGTCCCTGGCTTCTTTCTGCTCAAGGCTAGTACTCTACCACTTGAGCCACAACACCATTTCTGGCCTTTTCTTTTTATGTGGTGCTGAGGAATTGAACCCAGAGCTTCATGTGTATGAGGCAAGCACTTTACCACTAGGCCATATTCCCAGCCCTCTTGTGACTACTGGGAGACTGAATCTATTTTCCTCTAACTAGATCATATTAAAGCTTTTAGGTTTATAAAGTTTAAAATTGCATCAGAAACTTTGTTGTTGTTGTTGGTTGTATTGTAGGGCTTGAACTCAGTGCTTGCACATTGTCGTGGAGCTTTTGTGCTCAAGGTTGGCACTCCACCACTTTGAGCCACAACTTCACTTTTGGTTTTTGAGTGGTTAATTGTCCATAAGAGTGTCACAGACTTGCATGCTCATATTGGTTTTGAACTACAGTCCTCAGATCTCAGCCTCCTGAGTAGCTAGGATTACAGGTGTGAGCCACCTGCTCCTGGCTATGCTTTCTTGTATTTAAAGGAAATGTCTATTTCTTTTAGATTTTTGGCAGGAACTATATGCATCATAAAAGGATCATTCTGTTTTGAGTTTCATACCTTTTATAACTTGTGAAAATGAGTATATCTAAAAATAGGCTATGCAGATTTGCTATCCATATTGCTTCTTTGTAAATAGTTTTTATTTCCCTTTGCTAAGCAATCACTTAAATGACCTTTATATAAGACAAACAACAACAACAACAAAAAAAAAACACTACTAAGGCTGGGTGGTAGTTGGCTCATGCCTATAATTCTAGCGACTTAGGAGGCTGAGATCTGAGTATTGCAGTTCAAAGCCAGCCCAGGCAGGAAAATCTGTCAGACTCTCCTCTCCAGTTAACCATTCAAAAACCAGAAGTGGTACTGTGGTTCAAAATGGTAGAGTGCTAGCCTTGAGCAAAATTGCTCAGAGACAGCGCCTAGGCCCTGAGTTCAAGCCCCATGACTGCCCCCCCCCCAAAAAAAACAAAAAGCCAACACTTTATAGAGCTACTACTGGTGTCTCACACTCATAATCAGCCCTAGCTACTCAGGAATGAGAGAGCTGAGGATTATAGTTCAAAGCTAACCAAAGAAGGAAAGTCTGTGAGACTCATATCTCCAATTAACCAGCAAAAATCAAGAAGTGGAGCTATAGCTCAAGTGATAGTGTTAGCCTTGAGAGAAAAAGCTCAAGGACAGCGCCTGAGTTCAAGCCCTACTAGTGGCACATGCACATACACACACAATCCTTTGTTGACACAATTGCATATTACTATACTTTTTTTTTTTACTGCTTTTTAGTTCCTTTTAGAGACTCTAACTTGTAAATTTGTTGTAATTGAATATATCTAAGGATAATTTTTTCCGTATATATATATATTTTTTTTGGCCAGTCCTGGGCCTTGGACTCAGGGCCTGAGCACTGTCCCTGACTTCCTTTTGCTCAAGGCTAGCACTCTGCCACTTGAGCCACAGCGCCACTTCTGGCCATTTTCTGTATATGTGGTGCTGGGGAATCGAACCCAGGGCCTCATGTATACGAGGCAAGCTCTCTTGCCACTAGGCCATATCCCCAGCCCCCATATATATATATATTTTTATTCTATCTGCACTGTTCAGTTGGATCGGCTGAAAGATGGTTTCAAAAGATATTCAGGGGAGGGGGGAGGCGAGGAAAAAAATGAGGGAGGAGGTAACCAGTTGAACAAGAAATGTACTCACTGCCTTACATATGAAACTGTAATCCCTCTGTAATTCACTTTGACAATAAAGGAAAAAAATGTAAATAAAAAACAAAAACATTCAGTGTCTGATCTGAGGAACTCATGAATGAGTATTACCTTTTATGGCAAAGGGAAAGTGGCAGGCAGTCTTTTTCAGTAAGATTAGGTTAGAATTTGAGATGGAGAGATTATGCTGTGGACCATAAATGCAATCACATGCATTCCTAGAAGAGGGAGGCAGGGAAAAGGCCATGTGAAGGCAAAGCACAGAGACTGGAGATGTCAGCTTTGAAGGCTGGAGTACTGCAGCTGCCACCAAGATGTTGGCTCACTAGTCGGGAGCTGGAAGAGAGAGGGATGAGCTCTCTACCACAAACTTGGTGGCATAAATTATACAACAGACAAAATCTGCATCACGTGACTGAAATCCGAGGTGTCAGCAGGTCTGTGTTCCTTCCAGAGAGTCTGGGAGAGCTTGTTTTTCACCTGTAGAAGCAGTGCAATAGAGCCAGTACCTCCATTTCAGCCAACTGATGTTTGTTTGTATCTCCAACTGGAATGGATTTCTGTTGTTTTAAGCTGTCGCATTTATGGTAATTTGTCATAGTAGCTGCAGCAAATTTACATGATATCTTGTTCAATTGGGATTTTTCAAATGGCTTTGCCTGACTCTGGATCACAACTCATGTAGTAGTCTACTGATGTAAAGTTTGTTTCATTCATTAGATAATTCATCTTAAAGTGATTATTTGTTATGAATCATAATAACAGCCTTATGTTTCTTTAGGCTGCCAAACTTTTTGATGAAGAAGGAAGAAAAAAATTCTTTACGCAGGATATGAATAATATTCTTCTGGAGTAAGTAATTTTTTATATTAAAAATGATGAAATCATGTGAGAGTCCAGTAGGCGTGTGGAATGCAGGTGCTAAGTGAGTGGCAGGCTGTTGTTAGGTATCAGCACTTCCCCCTTCAGCCTTGTGTGATTAACATTTGTTTCTTAGTAAAATTAGGTGTCTGCACATATTGGTTTTCTGTCCCACCTACACTGATTAAAGCTTTCAATATTTAAAGCTGCCCGAGCAATTGACTAGTATGCAGTTGAATAGTAACCTGCACTTAAATGTATTTCCTCTTGGGCTGGGAATATGGCCTAGAGGCAAGAGTGCTTGCCTCATATACATGAAGCCCTGGGTTCGATTCCCCAGCACCACATATACAGGAAATGGCCAGAAGTGGCACTGTGGCTCAAGTGGCATAGTGCTAGCCTTGAAGCCAGGGACAGTGCTCAGGCCCTGAGTCTAAGCCCAGGACTGGCAAAAAAAAAAAAAAAAAAATGTGTTTCCTCTTACAGGAAAATGTTTATAGAAGATTTTTTTTGTCAAATGCAAATTAGTGTCTAATGAAGAAATCCTGGTTGTTGGGTAGGATAGAAGTAATTTGGAGATGACAGAAGTTAGACTATAGACTAGAAGAAAGGCTGATAGATGAGAAAGAGAGATTGTATTTTGTATTTAGATTACCTGGTTTAACCTAGCAATAATACTGTATTTCAAGTTTACACTAATGAAGCTGTGGATTCTGAAACTGGATTCTAAGGCTGTGGTCAAATAAGCTATTCTTATTTTTAACTGGTAGTTACAGGAATCAAGTATACAAATGCTACAGGCAGAACTATACAAAAAGTGATCATGAGGAAACAAGCCATTTTTACTCCTCTGATGATAATGTATGCCTTCTCTGTTGGTTATAGCAGTATGAAGAAAGTCACAGCAAAGCAATGTTTCTAATACTATGATTCCTATCTTTTAAACACATGTAATGGAGATAGTTTACTTATTAGATAAAAAGAACTGATTAGTTCATTAGTTCTGTCTACTATATGTAGTTAATTGTATTCTGCTATCCTATTGAACTCAAATGGACTCAGAAAACAAAAACCTGGTGTGCTAATAGATGGCAGAGGAGCTTCTCATTCCTGCTTTTGTTTATCTCAACCAGGGATTTTCAGGTTGAATACTTCCTATTTGTGCTGATGTCTTTTACCTAGTACCTCTTTGAAACCGCAGACTCAATAAACAGTGCAGCCATTTCTCATCAGAGCTGTCCCAGATACCACAGCCAGGGATCTGACAAGCCTTTCTTTTTCTTTCCACCCAGGAGTCTTAACTGTACTAAATCTGCTCTTTCTCTTGTTATTGAGTCTGCCCCCCCCCTTTTTTTTTTTTTTTTTTTTAATAAGAAGAAACAATTGTTTGTCCCCTAGGAGAGTCAAGAGACTATCCTGGGGACATAGGATCTCAAATAAGCAAACTGTTGGCATTCCATTAACAGGCTTCTTTGTTTATTTTTCCCATATCTGTTGTAAAACAAATGTTTTGAGGGAACCCATCTGCTTTTTACTTTACTGAAGCTCTGCCTCTGGTTCCTTAACTTCTTATGTTGAGGTTTCCCGCTCCCCCCCCCCCTTCCCCTTTTAGTCACTCTTATTCTTCTGGGCCTCTTTTCCCACTGTCTTAAACAAAATTACCTCACTTTTCTGGAATAAGTTGCTCAGTCCAAGGCATGTACTGGTTATTTGGGATAGTAAGGAAATTATTGAGGTATATTGATTTTACCTCAACATTGCTTCTTTGTGCTGGCAAGGAAAAAAAATCAATTTGTTGAAACAGGGAGCCTTTTTTATATTTTTGTAATTGAATTTGACCTGAGTCAACAAATACACAACATACTGACTTGATTTTATTACCTTTTTCCCTGAAGTACATGTTGCTAATAAATGATACTCTTATGATTCTGATTGATCCTAGAGTTCTGTTCAACAAATTGCCCTAGGCATGTACTAAAATCATGCTGCACACCTAACATGAGACCTGTCTGTCATCTTTTTGTTAAACATGCTCCTGTCAGGTGCTCCAGAATGAGTAGTGACTTGAATCTCAATGTAAAGGGACTCAACCATTGGTTTCCCTTCAGAGTGTCAACTCTTCAAGTATCTGAGAGCCCACTTTTGTGCAAACTAGTGACTTTTGCTTTGTGAAAACCACTAAGTTTTATGACTAAGTCATTGAGCCTGTCTATTCTTGCCAGGAATTTCTTAGAAATTGAAATTTTCGATTTCATTTTTGGCCTTGACACTCAAAAGTGTGTGTCCTAAAGCTTGAACTCAGGCCTGGACACTATTGCTGGGCTTTTTTTGCTCAAGACTAGCACTCCACCACTTCAGCCACAGCTCCACTTCTGCATTTTTGGTGGCTAATTTAAGATAAGAGTCTCATGGACTTTCCTGCCTTGGCTAGCTGCAAACCATTATCTTTAGATCTCAGCCTCCTAAGTAGCTAGGATTATAGGCAATTGCTACCAGTGCCCAGCCAACTAATTTTTAATAACATAACAAGCCCCAGAAGTCCTCCTAATGTAAGTCTAGACTTTTAATAAAGATCTAACCACATGTTATTCAGCCAAGTACTTATACATAAATGTCAAGAGAGTTAATGATTGTTTCCTATTTGACCCTCTCATACTTAACATCTTAAATGTCTTGCCATTTTGTATCTTCTATTTAGCTTCTCTAATACCAAGAATTTTTGGTTACCAATTCTTAGGAGCATAATTTTGTACATTTATGTTTTCAACATTTGCAATATATCTTACAAATAGTAGACACATTTGATCTGGTAGCGTTTCTTTTCTTCTCTCAAAGCTATTGACTAAATCTTTTAGTGTGTCTTATATTTGTGAAAGTACTTAAGATTATTTGCACCTTTTCCTATAATAAAACATTTTGGACATAATTTGTGGCCAAAAGTCCCAGTTTGTTGTTGACTTTCAAGTTAACATGTTATCTTTCTACTGTAGTATCTGTGGGGTATAATGTCTTCCGTCTTGAGAAACACCTTAATTATTTATTCATGTTTTTGACTTGCTAATAAGAATGTAACTGTTAAAAGCTGCTTTCTTTTTTCTCAAGTGTTAGGCTAAATACAAATTTCGCCATTTGTTTAGTCTCAAAGTCTAACTTTTAAATGAAATGAAAACTGGAATTGTAACAAATTGAGCAAACTATTTAAATGCATAGCATGTATAATACATGTTCAATAAGAGAAACCCAGATGGATAAAATAGTTTATACCTGGAGGAGGAATTTTCTTTTTTTTTTTTTTTAAGAAAAAAATCCTGTAGGATAACTCAGTAAAACTATATAACTGTTAATGTGAAAGTTGCCATATTAGCTCTAAAGAGATGAGCTTTTGGTTAAAATAGTGTTACCATGCATGCTCAACCACAAAACAGACTTTGCTTCATCACCAAAAAAAAAATATTGCCACCTGTTTGTAGTCATATAGATCCTCCTCTTAAGCCAGAATCTTAAAAAAGATTTTCTGTATCTTTGTTATTATTGGTAAGGGGTTTATTTCTGTGAAAAATCCTATCTGGGAAATGATATGAACATTAATTGGGAACAAAAATCAACTGCCTTTGTTGGCTTGCTCATGTGATGTCACCTAAAAGAAATTCTTTTATTGGTTTTCTTGGTAGCATTGAGTTACAGCTACAAGAGTTAGGCCCTGTCATTCGTAGTGGTGTCTACTCCCATCTTGAAGCTTTTGTGCCATGTAATAAAGAAACACTGGTAAAACGTCTGAAGAAGTTACATCTTAATGTCCAGGTGAGTCTAAAAATAATTGGAGCTAGCCAGACAGAAAAGTCTGTGAGACTCCATCTCTAATTAACCAGCAAAAAAGCTGGAATAGAGGTATGACTCAAATGGTGGAGTGCCAACCAAATGAAAGCGTAAGGCCGCAAGTTCAACCTTGTACTGGTATTGGTATGAAAACCTTGTTCTGGTATTCCAGAGTAATATCTTTTTTAAGTATTGCTGTTTTATCACAGTGGAAATTAAACAGTAGTCTGAGCAATGTTGGTTTCATTCTCATTGTAATTATTTGTATTATAAAATGTTCCTGTAGGGCTGGGGATATGGCCTAGTGGCAAGAGAGCTTGCCTCGTATACATGAGGCCCTGGGTTCGATTCCCCAGCACCACATATACAGAAAACGGCCAGAAGTGGTGCTGTGGCTCAAGTGGCAGAGTGTTAGCCTTGAGCCAAAAGGAAGCCAGGGGACAGTGCTCAGGCCCTGAGTCCAAGGCCCAGGACTGGCCAAAAAAAAAAATAAAAATAAAAAAATAAAATAAAATGTTCCTGTAATTTATTGATGGAGACAAGGGACATTATTAAGAATGTAAAGGGACCTGACTTATGTAACTGTCATCTCTCTGTATGACACTTTTATAATAACAGTAAGAACATTTAAAATGAAAGATTTTTTAAAAATATAATGGATACTATTAATAAATACACTTGGATAGGAGCCAAAAACTAGATTCCCCTTGGCAAACTGGGAAATCATACTAATTATATATCCAAACAAGCCTTTTGAGAAATTATTGCTATGGAAGAAAGGTCTATATTTGGATATGCTGGCATTTCAAATGTATATCAATATATGAAATGTAAGTTTTATCTATTGAGAATCTGCTTGTATAGTAAATTCTGTTAAGATGCTTGGAAAAACTTTTAGTATGTTTTTTCCCCAGGATGATCGCTTAAGAGAACCTCTGCAAAAACTGAAACTGGCTGTAAGCAATGTCATGCCTGAACAGCTATTTAAATACCAAGAGGACTGCCAGGCTCGTAGTCAAGCTAAGTGTGCCAAGTATGTGCCTCTTCTCTTTGGATAGGATTTGGATTTAAGAGAACGCTTGTAACTAACTGTAAAGGGTTGGTCTTAAATGGTCCTTATCCTCAAGTAGAAATCCACATACACCACTGGAATGATGTAATTGAATGTTTTCCAAGTGACATATCACTTTCCATATAATTGCTTTGTTATCAAAGGCAAAAGGCTTTGGTTTTTGATTGAGTTTATGGGTGTGATCTAAAAATGAACCAAGTCTGTTCTGCTGATGCATACCTGTAATCCCAGTATTCAGGAGGCTAAGTCAGGGGGATCAAGAGTTTGAAGCCAGTCTGGGCTTTGTAGCATGACCCTGTCTCAAAGCAAAAGCCAACACTGGTCAGATAGTTCATATGTTGATTAAATTGACCAGCTGGGGAAAGTTGTAAATATTTTATGACCTAAGAGATGAGTGTTTATGCCTTAATGTTATAGTTTGAGGATCTTATTTACCAAGCTACTTTATAATTCAATCCAAATTGAAAGTGTTACATGGAAAGCTAGATTCCCTACTTCATTTTGAGTTAACATTTAGGTAAGCAATTCAACAAGTGTTTCTGTACCATATTATAGAAATGTTATTTAAAACTTTGCTTTTAGCAGGCACCAGTGCGACTCACGCCTTAATCCTTGCCACTCAAGAAGCTAATATGTTAGGATCTCAGGAACTAGCCAGCCAGAAAAATCTCTGAGACCCCATCTCTAATTTACTACCAAAAAAGCTGGACTAGAGCTATGACTCAAGGGGTGAAGTACCAACCAAGTGAGAGAGTAAGGCCTTGAGCTCAAACCCCTGTAGTGGCACAAAAATGAAATAAGAAAACAGCTTTGCCTCATAAAATATTTTCTTCATTTTCTAGGTTACAAACAGATGAAGAACGAGAAAAGAATGGATCTGAGGAAGATGATGATGAGAAACCAGGGAAACGTGTTATTGGACCAAGAAAGAAATTCCACTGGGATGACACCATTAGGTAAGAGTTTAATATTCTTCACTTCTGACCAGATATATAACATAGAAAAGAATCTGTGTAAATGGAAAAAAATAAATTGGAAACAGACTAGAAATTAGTGTATAGGAAAACTTTCTTCAAGGGAATATTAATTTTGTTCTAACTAGTCTCCTTAGAGTATTAAAAATAATAAAAAATAATTTTATTCTCATACTTTTTGTAAGCTAATCTAATAATGGAGTAAGATATACTGGTTTCAGAAGATTCAGTGCTCAGTATACTTGTGTTAACCAACCATCTTTCTTATCCCACAAAGATAACTGTTCCTTTTAATCTTTGGTGTCTTTTTTTGTTTTGTTTTGTTTTGTTTTGTTTTGTTTTTTTGGCCAGTCCTGGGACTTGGACTCATGGCCTGAGCACTGTCCCTGGCTTCTTTTTGCTCAAGGCTAGCACTCTGCCACTTGAGCCACAGCGCCACTTCTGGCCGTTTTCTGTATATGTGGTGCTGGGGAATCGAACCCAGGGCCTCATGTATATGAGGCAGGCACTCTTACCACTAGGCCATATCCCCAGCCCCTGGTGTCTTTTTTTGTTGTTGCTGTTTATTTTATTTTATTTTTTTTGCTAGTCCTGGGCCTTGGGCTCAGGGCCTGAGCACTGTCCCTGGCTTCTTCCCGCTCAAGGCTAGCACTCTGCCATTTGAGCCACAGCGCCGCTTCTGGCCGTTTTCTGTATATGTGGTGCTGGGGAATCGAACCTAGGGCCTCGTGTATCTGAGGCAGGCACTCTTGCCACTAGGCTATATCCCCAGCCCAGGCCATTTTCTATACATGTGGTGCTGAGGAATCGAACCCAGGGCTTCATATTCCCAGCCCCAATCTTTGGTGTCTTAAAGGTGAAAAAGGAGATTGCCTTATGTTGGAGATTTGGCTGTTACATAGTGAACGATATATATTAGGAATTACTCATGGTCATGTCATTGTCTAAATTTTTCAGCTAGTATACTATACTACTGCTGTTAGATTTGGATGCTTTAAAAAATATGTTGCAAAAAGAGAGGGAAAGGAAATAACCAACCCTTGGGGTTAGAAGCATGGCTCAGGTAGTAGAGTGCTATGCAGTGAGTGAAAATGTTAGGTACTGAGGTAGACTCCTGGTCATAGACCTAAAAAAATGAGAGAGAGAAAAAAATCTCTTGTAAACCTAGTTTTCTACAGTTTTGTGTTCAGATTTGTGTATAAGTATGTTTGGTTTTTATCTGTTTAGAACTTTGTTGTGTAACCTCGTTAAGATCAAGTTGGGATGTTATGAGTTAGAGCCAAATAAAAGCCAGTCTGCTGAGGATTATCTTAAATCCTTCATGGAGACAGAGGTGAAGCCATTGTGGCCTAAGGGCTGGATGCAGGCGAGGTAAGCAAAATGGCCTCTGAGATTCTGTTTTACTTTCTGGTTTTGTTATTATTAAACAAATACATGCACAAACAACACATGATACTGATTTTGCTAAAAACCTAATGTATTCAACATCCTGTATTAGATGATTTTTGCATTGAAAACTTGAACTGTTTAAAAGACAAAATGGCTGGAGTCATGGCTCCAGTGTTGTGTTCCTAATTATCGAACACAAGGCCCCGTAGTTCAAACCTTAGTATTTCTAAGAAGAAAAAAGTTTAAAACTTCCAGGTGCTGGTGGCTCATGAGTATAATTTTAGCTACTCAGGAGGCTGAGATCTGAGAATCATGGTTTGATGCCAGTCTGAGCAGGAAAGTAGAGATTTTTCTCTCCAATTACCCCCAAAAAGCCTGAAGTGGAGCTACAGATCCAGTGGTAAAATGTTAACGTAAAAGCTCAGGAACTGTGCCCAGGCCCTGAAAAGGAGCCCCAGGACCAGCACACAAAAAAAATTAAGAGAAAAGAATCATGTGGGCATAGAGATAAACAGACAGGCATGATAGTTGTTTTTTTTAAACTACCTTTTTGTTTATGCCTTAATTTGTTATTAGTAGTGAAAAAAGAGAGTGGAGCTGATAGTTTGAAACCTTAGCTGGGAAACTTTATATGGGTAACATGTAAATAAGGAATTGAATACAGGCTTTGGAGCACAGGAAAAAAAGAGGTAGCCTTAGGTTTTCTTGAAAATAGTGTTACAGGAGCATTTCATAAACAAAAAGTAGGCATTTTTCAAGTCTCAAAAGTGTAAAGAGTATAAAATTTTATAAAAATAAACTTGGCTATTAACTCATCTTAAAATGTTCCATCTTATATCAACAAAAACATTCTTTTCTGTTGATGTTAAAGCACTAAGTTGCTGGCACCAGTGGCTTCTGCCTGAAATCATAGCTAATTTAGGAAGTTGAGATCAAGAGGATCAATTCAAAGCCAGCCTGGACATACATAGGGGATCCTTTCCCAACCAGTAGCTGGGCACAGTGGCTCATACCTGCCATTCCAACTATAATTGAAAGCTTAAAATAGGGAGAATCAAAGCCCAGGCACATTCTCAGGCAGGAACGAAGACCCTATTTCAAAAACAGCCTATTCAAAAGGATTGGTGGTGTAGGGTAGCTCATCAGTCACACAGTCTAGCAAGTGCAAGGCCTGAGTTCACACCCCAGTGTATGAAGGGGAAAAAAATCAAGTAAATAAAGGTGAGATAAAAAACTCTCCATAAAATGTATCATTGAGTATATTGAACCATTACAACTTTTACTTGGTAAATAAGCAAGTAATAGCTATCGAAAATCAAACACAATAGCAGTTGAAAATCAAATGATTTAATAGTGGGGGAAAAAAAAAAGATGAAGCTGGGTGTGATGGTACATGCCTTTAATATCCACATTCCAGAGGCTAAGTGGAGGGGAAGTAGTTCAAAACAATTTTGAACTACCTAGTAAGTTCAAGGCCAGCCTAAACTGTATATCAAGATCCTGTCTGAAAAACAGAAGTGAGTTATCATATTATTATCTCCTACTGAAAAGAATAACCATATCTGTTTTGTTTTTTCAGAATGCTTTTTAAAGAAAGCCGGAGTGTACATAATCATCTTACTTCTGCTCCGTGAGTAAATGCCAACTCCAAATTTCATTCATTTTTTTTCAACTAAGTATTTTTAAGCAGTTTTCATCTTAACACCTTTTTTTTTCTCCTTTTTCCTTTTTCCTTTTCCCTTTTCCTATTCCACTTCTGACAATATTGCCATATTGCCCAGGCTGGTCTGGAATTTGAGCTGCTTTTGCCTCAATTTCCTGAGTGCCGGGTTGCTTGCCTGAGTTACCATAGCCAACACTGCTGTGTTTTTTTTGTTTGTTTGTTTGTTTTTTTAAGTCATTTGCCTGTCTGTTAGAAACTTTAGGAGCATCTAGTGGAATAATTCCTTAGGCTATACTACATGGGAAGTACAAATAGGAGAATAGTAGTCCAGGCTTATCTAGAAAAAAAGCAACAAGGATTGGGGTTGGGCTTTAAGTGATTGAACACCTGCCTAACAAGTATAAGGCCCTGAGTTTAAAGCCCAGTACAGAGAGAGAGAGAGAGAGAGAGAGAGAGAGAGAGAGAGAGAGACAGAGAGAGACAGAGAGAGAGACAGAGACAGAGACAGAGAGAGACAGAGAGAGAGAGAGAGAGAGAGAGAGAGAAGAAAGAAGAAAGAAAATACAAGTGTACATAGCACAAGTTGCCAAGAATTTACTGAGTACTATATTTTAAGATCTCTGACTATTATCTTTTGGGCAGCATTACAGAAGTTACAAAATTCTTCTTCTTGTATATAGATTTAATAGTAGGTTCTTTTTTTGGGGGGCCAGTTATGGGTCTTGAACTCTGGGCCTGGGTGCTGTTCTTTTACTCAAAGCTAGTGCCACTTGGAGGCACAGCTCTACTTCTGGTTTTCTGGTGGTTACTTGGAGATAAAAGTCTCACCAGAGGGCTGGGATGTAGCTCAGTGACAAAACACTTGCCTAGCAAGTGCAGTGTCCTGGGTTCGATCCCCAAAAAAGAAAGAAAAAAAAAGTCTGGGGCTGGGGATATGGCCTAGTGGCAAGAGTGCTTGCCTCGTGTACATGAGGCCCTGGGTTCATTTCCCCAGCACCACATATACAGAAAACGGCCAGAGGGGGCGCTGTGGCTCAAGTGGCAGAGTGCTAGCCTTGAGCAAAAAAAGAAGCCAGGGACGGTGCTCAGGCCCAGAGTCCAAGGCCCAGGACTGGCAAAAAAAAAAAAAAAGTCTCACAGGCTTTTCCTACGCAGGCTGGCTTTGAACTGTGATCCTCAGATCTCAGACTCCTGAGTAGCTAGGATTACAGGCATGAACCACCGGTGCTCAGCTAACAGGTTGATTTTAAATTTTTATTTACTTTTTTTAGGACCAGGGAATGAACCCAGGGTATTATGCATGCTAGGCAGATGCTGTCCCACTAGCCGCGTATGTCAGCAACCCCAAGGCCTTACACTCATTCCTTTTTGTACTAGGTGCTGTCTCTGTTCACGACGTCACCCTACCACTGGGGTCATAGCTCCACTTCTGGCTTTTTGATGATTAATTGTATATAAGCATTTTATGGATTTTCCTACCTACACTGGCTTTGAATCACAATCTCAGCCTCCTCAGTAGCTAGGATTTCAGGCATGAGCCACTAGTGCCTGGCTTACACTTTTTTTTTTTTTTTTTTTTTTGCTGGTCCTGGGGCTTGAACTCAGGGCCTGGGTACTGTCCCTGAGCCTTTTTGTGTTCAAGGCTACCATGGTACCACTTGAACCATAGCACCACTTCTGGCCTTTTCTGAGTAGTTTATTAGAGATAAGATTCTCACAGACTTCTGCCTGGTCTGGCTTTGAACCAAGATCCTCCTATCTCAGCCTCCTGCGTAGCTAGGATTAGAGGTATGACCCACCAGCGCCTGGCTAGCTTACACTCCTTTTTTTTTGGCAAGTCCTGGGCCTCAGCTCTGACCATGGCTTCTTTTTAACTCAGGGCTAGCACTCTACTCATTCAGCCACAGTGCCACCTCCAGTCTTTTCTGTTTAGGTGGTACTAAGGAATGGAACCCAGGGCTTCATGCATGCTAAGCAATCACTCTTCTGCTAAGCCATATTCCCAGCCCCGGCTTACATTCTTGATGGGCCTTTTTACTCATGGCTGGTGTCACCACTTGAGCCACATCTTTAGTCCCCCTTTGTTGCTGGTTAATTAGAATTAGAGTCTTGTGGACTGTTCTATCCTGGCTGGCTTTGAACTGAGATCCTCAAACCTCAGCCTCCTGAATAACTGATACCCAGTTAGCCACTGGTACCCAGCATAAGTTAATTTCCTTATTTTTTTTCTAGATTTTAGCAATTTGTTTTGGTATGTCATTAAAGGTCCATTGAGTTGGCTATGGTTTTCCATTCTTACTATTGTTTTGTTTCAAGTTGTTTGGTTTTATTTATTTTGAAGGGTTTCACTTTGTTGCTCTGTCCAGTCACCAAACCCCTGGGTTCAGACTTTTCTCCTGTCTTGGCTTCCTATGATATAGCTAGGACTATAGTCATGCACCACTAGACTCTATTCCTTATTTGGGATACTTCAATTTCATCAACTTTTTATGAGATAGGGATAGACATATTTGTATATAAATCCACATAATTTGTGTTAATAATATTTACAGCTTTTAATTTCCCTGTAGTTATAAACCACATATGCATTATAAAATGTAACACTTTTCATTCTGTAACTGTGTAGATTCCTTCACTTAGCACTTTTTTTTTTTTTGCCTTTATTGTCAAAGTAAAGTACAGAGGAGTTACAGTTTCATATGTAAGGTAGTGAGTACATTTCTTGTTCAACTTGTTACCTCCTCCCTCATTCCCCCCCACCCCCACCCCGGTCTCCCCTGCTTTTTTTCTTTTTTGGAGACAAGTCTCATCTTGTTTCTCAGTCTGGCTTGGAACTCCTGGACTTAAGTGAGCCCCCTGCCTAGAGCTCACCTCACTCAGCTCCTCTCAGCAGTTTAAAAATAGCTCCGCTGTAGCTAGGCGTGGTAGTACATGCCTATAATTCCAGCTACTTGAGAAGCAAAGGTTATTAGGAGGATTGAGATTTAAGGTCTGCCAAGACAGAAGTTAGCAAGACCTCATCTCAAACTGAAAAGAAAAGCAAGGACTTGGAGTGTGGCTCAAGTGGCAGAGGGCTCGTCTAGTAAACACAAGGCTTTAATGTTATCACTTCTTTTCACACACACGACCTCTACTATTCTAATTTTGTATTTTTTGTTTTTTACCAGAATGTAAGGATCTGTAGGTGAACATGGAGGGCTTTGGGTGGAGTGGCCTGTTGCATAAACACTTCAAAAATTACTTTGTGTGTATATGTGTGTGTATGTGCTTTCCTTCTGGACCTTTTTTTTTCTGTTATTTAAATTCTTTGTTGAATTGTTCAATGAAGTTTGTTACAACATTTTTATAAATGAATTTTTGTCGATTCACACCATTACTCTTTCCATCCCCTCTTCTGTACAGATTTTTCTCTGGTACTTATTAAAAGTGATTATTGGGCTGGGAACGTGGCTTAGTGGGAGAGTGTTTGCCTAGCATGCATGAAGCCCTGGGTTTGATTCCTCAGCACCACATACACAGAAAAAGTGATGGCCTTGAGCAAAAGAAGCTAAGGACAGTGCTTAGGCCCTGAGTCCAAGCCCTAAGACTGGCCAAAAAGAAAAAAAAAAAGTAATTATTTCAGCTGGGTGCTGGTGGTTCACACTTGTAATTCTAGCTACTCATGAGGCTGAGATCTGAGGGTCACGGTTCAAAGCCAGTCCAAGCAGGAAAGTCTACTTGATTCTTATCTCCATGTAATCTTCTCCATGGGGTTATCTAATTTTCCTAATACCAGCTACTTTTTGTTTTGTTTTCTTGCCAGTCCTGGGGTTTGAACTTGGGGCTGAGCACTGTCCCTTGCTTCTTTTTGCTCAAGGCTAGCACTCTACCACTTGAGCCACAGTGCCACTTCTGGCTTTTTCTATATATTTGGTGCTGAGGGATCAAACCTAGGGCATCATGTGTATGAGGCGAGCACTTTACCACTAGGCCATATTCCCAGCCCCAGCTATTTTTTTCTCTAATATGTTTTGGGCACCATTGTTGAAGATTACTGGCTGGAGCTGGTGGTTTTATTTCTGCATATTCAATTTCACTAGCATATTCTATTCTGCACATTCTATTTTATCTCCAGATTAGTTTTTGTGTCTGCCATTTTATTATTATGGCTATGTAGTATAATTTGAAATCTGATTTTATAATATCTCTATTGTTCTTACCATGTTAGTTAAGATACTTTTTTTGTGTGTATATGCTGGTCCTGGGCCTTGAACTCAGGACCTGGGCCCTGTCCCTGAGCATTTTTGCTCAAAGGTAGTGCTCTACCACTTGAGTTGCAGCTCTAGTTCTGGCTTTTTTGGTAGTTTATTGGAGATAAGAATCTCATAGACCTTCCTGCCCTGACTGACTTTGAACTACGATCTTCAGGTCTCAGTCTCCTGAGTAGCAAGGGTTATAGGTATGAGCTCTCAGCATCCAGCCAAGTGCTGACATTTTAATGTAGAAGAGTGGAAATATTCAGGTAAGGTGAGATACTTTAGCTTGTCAGTCTTCTAATTATTCAACAAATTCTTCTGCAGAGCCTGTCATATTTTTTAAGTTTTTATTGTTATTATAAAGGTGATGTACAGAGGGGTTGCAGTTAAATAAGTCAAGTAATGAGTACATTTATTTTTGGGCAGTGTCACCCCTTTCCTCCCTCTCTCCCAGTTTTCCCCCCCCATCTACACCCTCAAGTTGTATAGTTCATTTTTTTTTTTTTTTGGCCAATCATGGGCCTTGAACTCAGGGCCTGAGCATTGTCCCTGGCTTCCTTTTGCTTGAGGCTAGCACTCTGCCACTTGAACCACAGCGCCACTTCTGGCCATTTTCTATATATGTGGTACCGGGGAATCGAATCCAGGCCTTCACGTACACAAGGCAAGTTCTCTCGCCACTCAGCCATATTCCCATCCCATGTAGTTCATTTTTAACATAGTGTCTAATGAGTACCACCGCTGCATTTGTTCACCCTTTCTTCCTCCATTTCTGTGACTCCCTTACCCTCCCCCAAACAGATAAACGAACAAACAAGACAAAAACAAAAGAGCAAAATCAATAAAGAAAAAAAACCTCTTGTT
This sequence comes from Perognathus longimembris pacificus, assembly GCF_023159225.1. Classification (NCBI taxonomy): domain Eukaryota; kingdom Metazoa; phylum Chordata; class Mammalia; order Rodentia; family Heteromyidae; genus Perognathus; species Perognathus longimembris. The sequence continues at coordinate 143,032,277 of NC_063162.1, forward strand.
TCTATTTCTTGGAGTTCGTTTTGATATATATTATTTTATGTGATCAGAAGGACATAGGCATTGCACCTTTGTATTCCTCCCCTAAGAGTATACTTAACTTTTTCATTTGTTATTCAAAATGTCATTACCCCCTCTGTTATGGCTTAATTTGAGCTTATAGATCCTTGAACCTGTTTTCTTCCTATAGTTGTAAACTTTTACCAGGTCATTGAAGTTAGTCTCCTTAGATAGTTTTGTCAGCTTGTTTTGAATTAGTTTATATTACATGGATTTACATTGGTTTTTGCTTTTTCGTCATGGGGCTTGAACTCAGGGCCTGGGTGCTATGCCTGAGCTTTTTTGCTCATAGCTATCTAACACTCTGCCACTTTAAGCCACCGCTTCACTCTGGTTTCCTAATGGTTAATCCTGGGCTGGCTGTGAACTAAGATCTTCAGATCTCAGCCTCCTGAGTAGCTAGGACTACAGGCATGAGCCTCTGGTGCCTGGCTACATTTAGTTTTTAAAATTTCTGTGCCCCATCTTTCATACTTTTCATACCTTACTAATTATGTGGCTTTTCTTCCAGCTAATCTAAATTGGGGAAAACGTTGCAGGATAGTCCCATATAAACAGTCCTTTCTTCCTTCAAAGAGCTTTCCAAATAATGGGGGAATTATTTACCCATATTATAGGGTTATATGTTAAAATTTCCTAGTGAATGATATAACTGCTATTAAGTGGCCTTCATTTTAATCTTTTAGGGCAAAGAAAAAAGTGATTCCTGCATCTAAACCCAAAGTAAAGGTAAGAATCCACCAAATCTATAGTTGATCATAATTGATGAACATTGAACTACATTAAGACACATGTAGCCAAGATCAATAGGTACTTTATCCTAAGTTGGATATTTTGAGCTTTGTAAACTTCCTATTATCTTTGTATAAATAAATGGCTGTGTAGTGGTGACAATTGCATATTTTAACTAAATTATACAGTTTAAGTTAATTCTGTTTAGAAATGCTGGATAAAATGTACCAAATACTATTTGAAAACACAGCAAAGATTACAAATATAGAAGTTTCAAGGCCAACAAGCAAAGAAGGAGTGACCAGGGTATGACGACATCACTGAAACCCTCTTTGCCACTTCTGTCCGTCACTTCCTGGTTCCTTTTCACTTTCCTTCTAAGAATACAGCTGATAGATACAGATTACAATTGGAGAGAAGCTCACATAAAGCTGAGCCTCAAATGAAAGCTTTTTTTTTTTTTTTTTTTTTTGGCCAGTCCTGGGGCTTGGACTCAGGGCCTGAGCACTGTCCCTGGCTTCTTTTTGCTCAAGGCTAGCACTCTGCCAACTTGAGCCACAGTGCCACTTCTGGCCATTTTCTATATATGTGGTGCTGAGGAATCGAACCCAGCTTCATGTATACAAGGCAAGCACTTTACCACTAGGCCATGTTCTCAACCCTGAGAACTTCTTCTGACCTGGTCGTGGTGGCATATGCTTGTAATCTTAGCCCTTGACTGACCAGGAAGATCAGAAGTTCAAGGCCAGTTTGAATTACTTAGCCGAGACCCTGTCTTGTAGAAAACCAAACCAACCTTGTCATGGTGGTTGATGCTTGCAATCCTAGCTATTTGGGAAGCTGAAATCCAGAGGATTGTGATTTGCCAGCCTGACTTACATGGTTGCAGGTTAGTGTGGGCTCCATATCTCTCATCTCTAAATAGGTGAGCTGTTTTGCCTGTAAACTGGTAGTTGCTATAATCTCTGACCGTCTGACCTTTTGGTGCTACAGCCTCTTTTAATACAGAGCAAATAGTCCTCTGTTTCTTAGTTACCACCTACTCCATGTGAGATTGAGTCACTGTATCATTAAATCTCTCATTGAACACCCCTCCCCCCCAGTATACCATTTTGGGTGTAAAAGTACATAAGAAAATGCTCTCAACAGGAAGGAAAAAAAGTAAAAGCATACAGGAAATGTCTCCTGAGAGAGAATTCCTAACCTTCTCAACCTTCCTCTTTGGCCCCTATCCACTCAATCAACCATTCAGTATAAGTAGAATAACCTGTTTTTAACTCAAGTATGTGACCTGAATGGTTTACTTTACCACAGCAAGTCTACATAGTATTCTGTTGGGTACATCTAGTATTGATTTTATAAAGAAAAATATTTATAGCTATTTAAAACACACTTTATAGTAGTATATCACAATACTTTGATACCTTCTTCACTCTAATTCTGTGCTCTTTATAATGATGGATTTTTTGCTTATCATGCAATTAGTGTGTCAAAGCAAACACATCTCAGGCATTATCTGTTCATCTTAGCAGACAGTGTTTTTAATTCAAGTATATTTTGTAACTCTGGTAGACAGTGAGATTTTCAGTTGGGGGGGTCTTAGCATAAAATTTTAGAAAAACAACAAGAGAAATAGAGCATGACTATGTGCTTAACAGCTTACTCACTATAATACCGTAGGAGGTGATGGTAAAGACCCATCCTTTCGATTCTTTCCCCACTGTGCTTAAAGAAAGTGCTATGGTTGTGATATATATGAGAGAAAGAGAGAGAGAGATTCTTCTGATAGCTAAAAGAAATTTGTTTTAATGCCTCTGAAGCTGGGTGCCAGTGGTCATGCCTGTAATCCTAGCTACACAGGTGGCTGAACTTCTGGCCGCAGAGGTAGAGCTCCTCAGTAATGTCATTGGTGCTGAGTTCATTCACTTATGTTTTCAGCTGTCGTCTTAGCCTGGCTTACTAGGGTTTGGCAGTACAATACATCAGATTTTTTTTTTGCATTATGAGGGCAGATCAGTCAGGGATTCTGGAGCCAAGTGCTGTTGGCTCTCGCTTGTAATCCTAGCAACTTGGGAAGCTGAGCGCTGAAGATGGAGGTTCAGAGCCAGCCTGGAGAGACAGGCCCATGAGGCTTATCTCCAGTTAACCATCAAAAGAGCAGAAATGGAGATGTAGCTCAAGTGGTAGAGCACCAGCCTTGAGGGAAAAAGCCAAACAAGAGCATGAGATCTTGAGTTTAAGCCCTAGTACCAGAACAAAATAATAATTATTTGTGCTTTGACAGTCTCAGGATTTTTAATACAAAAGCAATTTTAGTCATCAGGATAATTTCATGCTTTTAAAACATGATAATTTTGTAAATGAACTGTTTGTATTCTTTCCCACATAATGCTACTCATGCTAGGAGTGTAGTCCAAAAAAGGACCCCAAAACTCCTTCATCCTTGGTGGCTTCAGTCAGTGGTCCTTCCTCCAGCTCCAGTGCATCTGTGGTTGCTTCAACCAGCTCCAGCTCAACACCAGCTCAAGAAACCATCTGCCTCGATGACTCCCCAGATGAAGACCTGTCTTTCCACTCTCCTTCACTGGAACTTGTTTCTGAAGCTTTGGCTGTCATCAACAATGGGAACAAGGGCGCTCCAGGTAGTTCAAGGATAAGCATGCCAAGTACAAAACCTCGTCCAGGACTAAGAGAAGAAAAATTAGCAACTATCATGAGTAAGCTGCCACTGGCGACTCCCAAAAAACTAGATTCTACTCAGACCGCACATTCATCAAGTCTTATTGCTGGTCACACAGGGCCAGTACCAAAGAAACCCCAGGATTTAGCTCATACTGGCATCTCTTCTGGCCTTATTGCTGGTTCTTCCATTCAGAACCCCAAAGTCTCCTTAGAACCATTGCCAGCCAGGCTACTTCAACAGGGACTGCAAAGGTCAAGCCAGATTCATGCTTCTTCCTCTTCACAGACTCATGCCTCCTCTTCTTCCCAAGCCCAAGTTGCTGCCTCCTCTCATGCTCTGGGAACATCAGAGGCCCAAGATGCTTCTTCAGTAACACAAGTCACAAAGGTGCACCAGCATTCAGCTGTCCAGCAGAACTATGTGTCTCCATTACAGGCAACCATTAGTAAGTCCCACACCAACCCAGTGGTGAAATTAAGTAATAATCCCCAACTTTCCTGCTCATCCCCACTACTTAAGACTTCAGATAAGCCACTTATGTACCGGCTCCCCTTATCTACTCCCTCCCCTGGAAATGGTTCTCAGGGGTCTCTGGTTCCCCTGGTTTCTAGGACAGCACCAAGTACCACTACCTCTAGTAACTATTTAGCCAAGGCTATGGTGTCACAGATCTCCACGCAGGGTTTCAAATCCCCCTTCTCAATGACTGCGTCCCCCAAACTTGCCGCATCTCCCAAACCTGCCACATCTCCCAAACCCTTGCCCTCACCTAAGCCTTCTGCTTCACCTAAGCCCTCTCTGTCAGCCAAGCCTTCAGTATCATCTAAACTAATTTCTAAATCCAACCCAACTCCCAAGCCTACCATAAGCCCAAGTTCTTCCAATCCAAATACACTAGTAGCCCAGAGTACCCACTCTACCAGTAACAACCCAGTCCATAAACAGCCCACTGGATTGAACATCAGCAGACAGTCTCCCACCTTGAATTTACTGCCCTCTAATCGCACTTCAAGCCTTCCGTCTACAAAAAATCTTCAGGCCCCTTCCAAGCCAACAAACTCATTATCCACTGGAACTATTGGGAAGAACAGCTTGAGTGGAATTGCAATGAATGTACCTGCCAGCAGAGGTAGCCACCTTAACTCAAGCGGAGCTACTAGGACTAGTCTACCTGGTGGAACAGGAAGTGGAATACAGGGTGCTACTAAATCGTTATCTACTCCACATAGACTATCCTCTGCCTCAGGGTCTTCAGTGGTAACAGCCAGTGTGCAGGTATGTATGTATGTATGAATGTTCTGGATCTTCAAATGTAAGATTACAGTCTTCCTTATGAGCCACTTTCATGTGAGCTTAAATATAATGTATGTGAGATAGATGCTGTAATATCTATTAGGCTGATTATGGTTATAGCTATGGAATGTTTCTGATGGTGACATCATAACTAGTGACTGACACACTTGTGGATCAGACTTTATTGGGACCTGGATTTGTGTTCCTTTTATCTTTTTGTTTTGTTTTGTTATAGGAAAGTATCAATCACATATCCAGCTGGATGTGGTGAGATGAAATACTGTTAATCTTGGCTAGTTGAATAGCTGAGGCAGGAGGATCTCAAGTTTAAAGACTAACTTGGGCAGCTTACTATGTCTCAAAATAAAGTGAAAAAGGGCTGGAATGTTAGCTCAGGATTAATGCACTTGCCTATGTGTGAGACCCAAGGTTGGATGGATCCCTGGTACCCATCCCCCCAAATACTATTACATGTTCACCTTTACATTAAACAACAAACAACAAAACTGCATGTTTAAAACTACATTTCAAACTAGTGATACAGCTCCGTGGTAAAGAAATTGCCTACCATGTGCATGGCCCAGTCAGTATTTGATCCCTAGCACTGAAAAACAACAAAACAAAAGCTGTGTGGGGCATGGACACCATGCCTGTAATCTTAACACTTAAGGCCAGCCTGAGACTGGACTACATAATGAGACATGGATTCAAAAAATCAAACTGTTCAAGTGCAAGTGGTTCACGTCTGTAATCCTAGCTACTCAGGAGGCTGACATCTGAGGATCGAGGTTCAGAAATGGCCTGGGCAGAAAAGTCCCCATCAGACTCTTATCTCCATCTAACCACTCAAAAGCTGGAAGTGGTACTGTGGCTCAAGTGGTACATCCCTAGCCTTGAGCACAGAGAGGCTCAGAGAGAGCACCTAAGCCCTGAGTTCAAGCCCCACAACTGCCAAAAAAAAAAGAAAAACTACGTCTCCTAGATCAAAGTCAAGAATAAAGTAATAATTTATGAATCTAACATACCTTCAAAACATGGAATGTAAGTTGGGCCCGTGGCTCACACCTATAATCTTAGCTACTAGCAAGGTTGAGATCTGAGGATCACAGTTCAAAGCCAGCCCAAGCAGAAAAGTCTTATCTCCAATTAACCAGCAGAAAACTGGAAATGACACTGTAGCTCAAAGTGGTGGAGCAATAGCCTTGAGCACAAAAGCTCTGAGACAGCACCCAGGCCCTGAGTTCCAGCTCCATGACAAACCAAAATAAAAAATAAAAACACACGGAACAAATATTTTATTTTATCTTAGCTATTGCATACTTAATTGCTTCTTTCTTTCACACATTCTTGGTTACTAACAGTTTCACTCCGATTACTGTAAATATTGCTCCATCTGGCTTTGTGTATGTGTGTATATGCATGTGTGTGCACGCGAGTGTGCATGTGTATGCGCTTATTGGCTCTGGGGCTTGAACTCAGCATGGGTGCTGTCCCTCAGCTTTTTTTCTCTCTATCTCACAAGGCTCGAACTCTACCACTTGACCCATAGCTTTACTTCTGGCCTTTTGGGGACAATTGGGAGATGAGACTATCAAGGACTTTTCTGCCCAAGCTAGCCTCAAACTGTGATCCTCAGATCTCAGCCTCCTGAGTAGCTACTGAGTAGCAGTACAGATGTGAGCCACCAGTGCCTGGCCTTGCTATTCCTGAAGCTCAGAAAACATTTTTTATGTGTCTGAGTATTGTTTTTAATTAATGTATCCTGTGTTTTTGTTTCTTCATTTTTCAACATAGGGTCTTGTGTATGCCAGACTAATTTGACCTCCTGGTCCTCCTGCCTCAGACTCCTGAGTGCTGGGATTGCACCCTCTCTAGCTTTCCCTGAGATTTTTTTTTAGAACTCTTTTGTTATTCATAGATTTTTATCATTGGTTACTATTGTCTACGTTATATGAATTCTGAAGAGTTCTCATGTTTGTCCTTCACATTAATTCCTTATTTTTCCTCCTAGAAGATAATATTGTTCACTGTAGGAAAACAGGAAAAATAAAATTAATTTATTTTCCCAGCACTATTTTTCTTTGTAGGAATTTTTGTTACCCTTTTTAAGAAACTAGCTTACATAATTATACTTCATAATCAACTTTTTAAAAATATAATTAATTGACTTTACTGTTATTATAGAGATGATGTACAGAGGAATTACAATCACGAGTCAAGTAATGAGTACATTTCCTTTCATGCAGTGTCTCTGTTCCCTCACTCTCTACTATTCCTTTTCTCCTGTCTCCATAACCAGTTTTTTTAGAAAATTATGTAGCCTTTTAGATTATTCAATATTGTTTGATATCATGACTTTTCTGACACGTGGAATTGTGTGGTCTAACTTAGTACTTCCTCCTATTTTTGTAATAGGAATGTGTAACAAAAGGGTTGTCCCTGTTGTTTGTAGAGGTTCTTTATTGTTTAGTACATTGTAAGAATCTGTATGCTGTGCACATTGAAAACCCAAAACATAGCCAGGTGCTGATGGCTCTTGACTGTAATCCTGGCTACTCAGGAGGCTGGAGGCTAAGATCTGAGGTTGGTGGTTCAAAGCCCGCCCAGGCAAGAAAGTATATGAGACTCTTATCTCCAGTAAGCCACCAGAAAGCCAGAAGTGGTGCTGTGGCTCAAAGTGGTAGAGCACTAGCCTTCAGCAAAAGAACTAAGGGACAGCTCCCAGGCCCCCGAGTTCAAGCCCCACAACCAACAAAAATAAAACAAAACAAAACAAAAAAATCCCAAATCATTATTCTACTACTTAAGTAGGCTTAGGAATGACTTGGTTCCAGAATCTGGTATATAACAAATTCAGTTAATTGGTAGTTTATGAATTGAAGTCTCAAATTAACCTCATTTATCTGTATAATTGCACTTTCATCAGAAATAAGAACATAAACCTAGGTAGGGCAGAGTTGCACACACCTCATTAAGGCCCAGCTAATCAGGTGGCTATGCCCAGGAGTTACAAGGCTGGTGCTCAAAAAAGAAAAGGGTAAAAAAAGAATAAAATAATGCTGGGTGCCAGTGGCTCACACCTGTAATCCCCAGGAGGCTGAGATCTGAGGATTATGGTTCAAAGCCAGCCCAGAATAAATGTCTCTGAAACTCTTCAATAAACTACCCCAAAAATCTGGAAGTAGCACTGTGGCTGAAGTGGTAGAGTGCTAGCCTTGAGCACAAGGAGGCTCAAGGACAGCACCCAGGCCCTGAGTTCAAGCCCCAGGACTGGCAAAAAAAAAAGGATAAAATAACACAGTAAGTTGGAATTGTGTGTTAGCATTTTAATTGTAAGTAAGTTCTGGTAATTAATCTTCATTGCTATGTGTATTTGCTACAAAATTGACTCCTTTTAAAAGTGACCTTTAATTTGATCAAGAGATTAAGTGGAAGGATTATAACAGAAATGGAAGTTACTGCCCCAAGCCCTTCATGGCATCATGTACTTTTAACTCTCAGCCTTTTCTGCCTTACATTTTAAGTAAGAATAGTGAATGAAACGTTTGCTTTGGGCTGGGAATATGGCCTATTGGGAAAGTGCTCGCCTCGTATACATGAAGCCCTGGGTTTGATTTCCTCGGCACTACATAAACAGAAAAGGCTGCAAGTGGTGCTGTGGCTCAAGTAGTAGAGCACTTGCCTTGAGCAAAAGAAGCTCAGGGACAGTGCCCAGGCCCTGAGTTCAAGCTACAGTTGTTTCTCCTCTCTGTGAACCTAAGGTTTTTCTATGAATGTAGCATCTCAAGTCTTTATCACTGCTGCTGCTTGTGCCTGGGAAGCTTCTCTTGTTGGAAAGGCATCTGTTGCTGTGTCGCTTCATCTAGAAAGGGGATAATGATGGGTCCTTTAACTTTAAAGGACCAAACTTCAAAGCTTTCTGGATTCAAGTCATTAACCCAACTTGCTTTCTATTTAATAGTAACATTTCGTCCACTCGGGATTTTCCTCTTCTTTCTTTCTTACGATTCAGCTTACTTATTTTCTCTGAATCTTCTCTTTGCCACCTTGTAACTACAAGAACCCATGCAGACAAGTGCGAACAGAAAATCCTCTTTTGCAACCCAGAATTCATTGTTGAGTATGAGATTTTGGTACACGTGAAAAGGAATATGACTCCTATAATAGTTGGCAATGTGAAGGTTTGTTAACTCACACAGACAGGTTGGCTGTGAGAATAAAGTTGATGTAAAAGCTAAAAACAAAAAACATAACCCACTCATTCATGAGGCAAATGATTATTGAGGACTGTGTGTGCTGTGTGCCAGGGAACTAAGAGTTCCCGAGCCACACACTCCCCTCCCGCTTCCCACTCTCATGGACTAAGTACTTGAGATAGGAAGATAGCTGAAGGGGTTTTTTTGTTGTTTTGTTTTGTTTGGTTTTATGTGGCAACTGCTATGAGCCAAGTAAGAAAGGGTAAGGACTGATTGTTGCTAACAGATGAAGGATTCGGATAGTGATCTTGTAGAAAATTACACTTCACTGAGGATTCCATGAGCAGGAGCCAGCCATGTGGAAAGAGGAGGAGACAGTGTAAAGACACTAAGGTGGGCACAAGCTGAAATGGCCAGACTCTGGGAGAAGTTAAGGTTTAGGGCCACAATAACAACTTGAGCTTTTGTTCTGTGTGCTCTGTAGTTCTGAACAGTAGAGTGGTACGGTCTGATTTACACTTAAAAAGATCACTATGCTGGGTCACACATGTAATTATAGCTACTTGGGGAGCTGAAGTAGGAAGTCCTACCAGCTGGGCCGATAAATATGAGGGACTTTTAGCTCCCATTAATCAGCAAAAAGATGCAACTGGAGGTGTGGCTCAAGTAGTAGAGTGCCAATCTTGAATGAAAAAAAAAAAAAGCAAAAGCACAAAAACCTGAGTTTAAGCCCCAGTACTAGCATCAGAAAACAAAAATAGGCATTTAAGAAGGTCACCCTGGATGCCTGGGTGAACAAGGGACAGGTGTACTCACCCAAGAGCAAGATGGGATTTTGAGAACATCGAATGCCTAACATGAAAGGAGCATGAAATGTGGAGGTGATGGGAAATGGTTTTAAAATGAAACATTGATCTGAGCCTACATCATTTGACAACTGCTTATTGCAACTATCAGTGCTGGCTTTCTGGGAGGTCTCTATCTCAAGATAGGGACATTTATAAATGCCCATGTAACTTTGTACATTACCTGGTGTTTCAATTTTGGTTTATAAACATAAGTGGATACATTCTTAGAGAATATAAAATGTGAAATACTGTGTGGCATGGTATTTTTTTAATTACTAATACACAGGTTTGGAACTTGCCCTTATGTACATTTGCATCTATTTTAATGCTTCTGTTGGGCACCTCCAGTAAGACTTGGAAAGGCTATTCGTAGCAGTGTCTTATGTTTATCACTTGGGCTCCCTGTCATCTTGAGCAGCAATAGATAGGTACATAAACAGTAGAAGCACAACTGTTGCTCATTTTTTAAGCAGATGCAGGATCTTTTCTGGCCTGGTTGCTTTAAGATGTGGTTATTCCTAACCTGGGTAATTTTTTCCCCATTGCACCAGTTTTGTGTCATGGTTGGCATAGCCAGATGAATTTTTTAAAAGCCATCAAGTTCAAGTATAAAATCGTGAAGATTTGTAGTTAAGTTTAATAGGACGTTCTGATTTAAAAAACAAAACAGGTGTCTGGACTGTAAGCTCACCTTTGTTTTGTGAGGCCTGGGATTTAAGTTGCAGACTGAGAGCAGAGATCTGATGATTGCAGTTTAGCAGAAGGTGATTCGATTCTGCACATGTCAGGTCTGTGAGTGTTGGCTACTCAAGTGGGATAATTTAGTAAACTTCCACACAGAGGATTAACCTCGAGGTAATTGCCAGAACTGTGGATATAAATTTCACCAGTAACAAAGCACATGAAGGTGGAAATTAACGGAAAACCCAGAGCAGACTGCTTCTGGACAATGTTCTTCACTTTTTATTTAGCAGGGGTATGAACCCTTGAGTGTAAAAATGTATATAATGTGGCATTGTGTACATCTAATGAGAAAATTGCATTTTCTTGTACTATTAAAAAAAAACAGCCCTTTATAAATTAGTAAGGTGTTTTAGTAGAAATAACACAAAATAAACCTAACAGTAGTTAACATTTATGTTGATTAAAACATAAGGAATTGAGTTTTCCTGACCCAATTTAGAACTATAAAATTTTTGATGAGGGAAGCTTGGATTTGGTTTTAAAAAAACAAAAAGCTACAAAAGAAAAATCACAATGGCAGAAACTCTATTAAGTAAAGTCTAGTACTGAGTAAAAGTTAAGGCTGTCAAATCTTTGTAATTGTCCATTGGAAAGACGGTTCGGTAGGAACAAATCATTTACTTATTGTGTGAAAACTTTTGAAATAATTTAATTAGCTTAAGGAGTATAATTTCCCAATGAAATCTCACCAGTGTTAGTATGTGATCTAAGTGCTTTTATTCATAAATGGGCTCAAGTCAGGTGATGAAGAATGTAAATTCTTCACAATTTGCCTCTTACCTTAGGGAATCTGAGCTCAGAAAAGTAGTGAAATGGAAGCCCGTCTTCAGGGTTATGGAAGGTGGAAGTTGCCATTGAGTAATTTTGGTAAGAAAAGAATACAAATAATGTCAGATTATTTCAAGGAGTTGGGTAAGATTAGAAGTAACAGCGTGGTTGTTAAAAAGAAAAAGAAGAGATCTTTATCTGAGAAGGCAGAGGAATCATGGGCAGATGTAATAGTAACTATTATATAAGGGAGTTCTACGTACAAGGGGGCTAGGGATGTAGTGTAGCTCAGCTGATACAGCACTTTTTGAGCAAGTATGAGGCCCTGGCTTCAATCTCAGTACCACAAGTAATGAAGGAAGGGAGAGAGGGAGATGTGGCATGAGTAAGATTATCCATTAGCTTTGGGGAAAGCTAGGTCAGTCTGAGGATGGGGAAGAGCTGGAGACGGCCTCACTGTGTTGTTGTTCTTTTAAGGTACCATGATCAAAGTAAAGGCCTCAAATAACAATGGTTAGGAACCCCAGCCTGCAGGCATCATGCCAGGAGCAATTATAACAAGAAAAGGAACATCTCTAGTTAAAAGTTGGAATTGCACAGACTCATTTCCTAGTGGCTCAGATTTGTGGCCTTGGAGCAGAAGTGAAATAGAATTGTAAGGTTTGGAATTAGAAGAGTAAAGGGGCATTGAGCCATTAAGAATTCTGGTAACAGAACCAAGTACACAAATATTTCCAAATGTAATTAGTAGCTCTCAGAGAGTTTGTTGGAACAGGTACAAGGCACAGTGTTGCGTTCTTGAGGATGTTAAATAAGTCGATTTAGGAGAAATACCTTGTGATCTGTTTTGACCCCTGGTTTCTGCACAGTCCACAGCAGGAGCATCATTATTGGCTAATGCCTCACCTCTGACTCTCATGACATCACCTTTGTCTGTAACAAATCAAAATGTGACTCCTTTTGGGATGCTGGGTGGCCTTGTTCCAGTGACCATGCCCTTCCAGTTTCCCTTGGAGCTGCTTGGCTTTGGGACGGACACCGCTGGAGTGACAACCACCTCGGGATCTACCTCAGCCGCTTTCCACCACAGCCTAACTCAGAGTAAGCGCGGCTTTTTGGTTTGGTTTGGTTTTTTACTTGGCTGTCTAGTTATGACAGAAAGGGAGCTGCGTGGATTTTTTTCTGATTGACAGTTGTGCAGCTGGAGTTAAAGAAAAATAGATTAAAAAATAAAGAAAAATGTTGTTTATTTCATCTAGAAATCTAGAAATCTAGTTACTAGATCATGGAACTTTGCTTACAATTTTGATATGAACCATCCAAACTAAGATAAATTTGAGGGGATCTTTGTATATACATATACAACTTTAAAAAAATGTTTTATACTCCAGTTTAAGAAAGCCCTTTAAACAGGACTAGTGCTGGTATTATGATAAATGAGACTATATTAAATTTGATCTAAGAGGATTCAGATAGTGGCTAAAGATTCCTGACAAGTCTTTCTTCCTCCCAGATTTACTAAAGGGTTTACAGCCAGGAGCGCAGCACGCAGCAACACTTTCCCACGCACCTCTGCCCTCGCACTTACAACAGGCGTTTAATGGTAAGAAAGCACCTGTTTTCTTCTTCTCTTTATGGTTTATATATGTCCATAGATATAGAATAAAGATTTCTAAAAACTGTGTGAATGGAATGACAAAGGTTGAAAAACATTTTTTCATGACTGGTTCCTCATTGGCAACAAACTTCTCTGAAAAGAGAAGAAATGGGTGGTAAAAAGAGATCTGTTGTTACACCTGAATGAAGACTTTTATATAGAGAAGTGATGATGAAGAATAGATTGAATGATTCGCAAAAGTCAGGTGGTAACTATAACAACTTACATGTATTGAAAGTCTCTTGTGACTGCTTATGTGTGTTGGCTAATTTAATTCTTTTTTTGGGGGGGGGCAGTCCTAGGGCATGGACTCAGGGCCTGAGCTCTCTACCACTAGGCCATAGTCCCAGCCCGCTAATTTAATACTTATAAGCCTGTGATTCTGAGATAATGATACCCATTTTTACAGAGTAGGAAACGGAATCAGAAGTAATTTGTCAGGGGCTGGGGATATAGCCTAGTGGCAAGAGCGCTTGCCTCGTATACATGAAGCCCTGGGTTCGATTCCCCAGCACCACATATACAGAAAATGGCCAGAAGTGGTGCTGTGGCTCAAGTGGCAGAGTGCTAGCCTTGAGCAAAAAGAAGCCAGGGACAGTGCTCAGGCCCTGAGTCCAAGGCCCAGGACTGGTAAAAAAAAAAAAAAAAAAAAAGAAGTAATTTGTCCCAAATAATATACTAATTAAATGTTTGATCTGAGATTCAAACCCAGAAAGCCTGTGTGAATGTATATGTGTGTATATGTATACACACACTTCTGAGCATATACACGTACATGTATGTGTATGTGTTAAGTGCTGGAGATGGAACCCAAGGCCTTGCACATAAAGAGCATGTTTTCTACTACTTGGCTATATTCCCAGTCGGTCTATGTAGTAGAAACCATTAAATTTCTGACTATGAATTGTGTGTGTATGAGCAGCCCCGCCAGCCCACTCTGAAATGTGATGTTGAATAGTAGATACTATACACACATGACATGTCCACCTCCAGGTTCTTTTTTTTTTTGCCAGTCCTGGGTCTTGGACTCAGGGCCTGAGCACTGTCCCTGGCTTCTTTTTGCTCAAGGCTAGCACTGTGCCTCTTGAGCCACAGTGCCACTTCTGGCCATTTTCTGTATATGTGGTGCTGGGGAATTGAACCCAGGGACTCATGTATACCAGGCAAGCACTCTTGCCACTAGGCATTATCCCCAGCCCCCACCTCCAGGTTCTTGTTTGCTCAAGCACCTGGCCTTGATGGACTGCTAATGTTATTTTCCAGGCCATCTATTTTCAGAATATTTTAAAGAGATATAACTGCTTAACTACTACCACCCCTTTCTCCTCTGTATTGTTTTTGTTGTTGTTCTTCATCTTCATCTTCTGTCAGTAGTAGCATTTGAGTATAGGACCTTACTATGCATGCATTCTCCCATTTGAACCATATCTCCACCACTTAGTTTTCCTCTTTAACTTTAGAAGTTGGGTATAGTTCTCTTACCTTTCTGGCTAACACATTAAAAATGATACTTGAACTGAGCATTGGTGAGTCACGCCTATAATCCTAGCTGCTCAGGAGACTGAAATCTGAGGATCATAGTTCAAAGCCAGCTTGGGCAGCAAAGTCCATGAGATGCTTATTTACAAAGAGCCACCAGAAAGCCAGTAGAGCTGTGGCTCAAGAGGAAGAGTACTAGCCTTGAGCACAAGCACTCAAGGACAGTGTCCAGATCCAAGCCCTAAGACTGGCACCAAAAATAAAAAAAGATCTTTGGCTGAGTGCTAGTGGCTTACTCTTATAATCCTAGCTACTCTGGAGGCTGAGATGTGAGTATCAAAGTTCAGAGCCAGTCTGGGAAGGAAAGTCTCTGAGCCTCTTATCTCCAGTTAGCAACCAGAAAACTGGAAATGGAGCTATGGCTCAAAAGTGATAGAGCTCTAGCCTTAAGCAAAAAGAGCTCAGTCACAGCACCCAGACCCTGAATTAAGCCCCAGGACCACCACACACACAAAATTAGTTGGTTTTTAAAAAAAATGTCTTTAAAATCTTTTTTGTTTTTGTTTTTGCCAGTCCTGGTGCTTGAACTCATGGCCTGGTCACTAGACCTGAGCTTCTTTTCTCAAGACTAGCACTCTACCACTTGAGCCACAGCACTATTTCTGGCCTTTTCTGTTTATGTGGTACTGAGGAATTGAACCCAGGGCTTCTTGCATGCTAGACAAGCACTCTACCACTAAGCCACATTCCCAGCCCTTAAAAAATGGTTCCAGATGAATAAGTTTACCCAGCCTGCTTTGCTTTGTTGCGTGAGTGAGACTGGTGGTTCAATTTCGGGAGTAATGATTAACAGTTCTGTGGACACACAATGTGCATAGAGATAGCTATAGTGTAATAATCCAAACTATTTTGTGGTACAAATATTGTATAACTGTAAAACATTGAATCAAACTATTTTACATGAACTAGATTTTATCTGAAAGTAGGTAGAATTTTTGCTATGCTGTAACTATCATATATTCTGGTATTGGAGGCGAGGTGGCTGCTCTTTTATTAATGAAAAATGGATTGTGTCTCAACATAAACTTAAGTGAACATTTCAGAATAAATTATTGCTGTATGTAAAAAAAAATATTTGAATTATTTTATGACCACAGAATAGGAGCTGTGTAGCAATCATGAGGCAACGAGTTGTTGTTAATTCTCTCAAGCACTTCCGGCAAGTTGCCTTAGACCAATTCTTGAGAAAAAGAATATAAACCATAATTGGCAAAATGGACCAGAAAAAGAAGATATGCAATCAGCAATCTTCATCCTGATTTGCTGAGGTTTATAATCATTGTTGCTTCAGTATGACTAGAGTCCCACTTGTGAACAACTACTCAGAGACCTGAGTCTAGTTGAGGATAAAAGCTCATGAAGCAGACATTTATGAATATGATCACCTATAAGAAATTAGACAAATGGAGTTTTTTTGTTTTGTTTTTGCCAGTCCTGGGCCTTGGACTCAGGGCCTGAGCACTGTCTCTGGCTTCTTTCCGCTCAAGGCTAGCACTCTGCCATTTGAGCCACAGCACCACTTCTGGCCATTTTCTATATATGTGGTGCTGGGGAATCGAACCCAGGGCTTCATGTATAGGAGGCAAGCGCTATTGCCACTAGGCCATATTCCCAGCCCCACAAATGGAGTTCTTGTGACTTAAAAAGACCCCAGTATTCCAGGTCTATATGAATTATCTTATTGTGTAGTCAGTACCACTGTTCCAGAATGAGAAAGGAAATGTGAAGTAAAAAATTGTTCATTAAAAACAGAAAATTTTGCACAGGTTGGAGGCCTGGCTCAATTGGTAGAGTGCTAGGCAGGGAGCAAAAGCATCAGGTACTAAGTTTGAGTCCTAGTCTGAGACCTAAAAAAAAAAAAGAAAGAAAGAAAAAAACATTCTGGGTGCTTGTGACTCATGCCTGTAATCCTAGCTACTCAAGAGGCTGAGATCTAAAAAGTTTCTGCACAGCTAAAGACATAAGCCACTAAACTAGAAAGACAGCCAACCATACAGGAAAGAATCTTCACCAGCACAGCAACAGACAAAAGCCTAATATACATCATCTACAGAGAACTCAAGAAACTAACTCCCTCCAAACCCAGTAAACCAATTATTAAATGGGCAAAGGAGCTAAAGAGAGACTTCACAGGAGAAGAAATAAAAATGGCAAAGAAACATATAAGGAAATGTTCAACATCCCTGGCAGTAAAGGAAATGCAAATAAAAACAACCCTGAGATACCACCTCACTCCATTTAGAATGGCCTATACTCTGAACTCAGGCAACAACAAATGCTGGAGGGGATGCGGGGAAAGAGGAACCCTTCTCCACTGTTGGTGGGAGTGCAAACTAGTACAACCACTCTGGAGAACAGTATGGAGGTTCCTCAAAAAACGCAGCATAGGGTTAGGAATATGGCCTAGTGGCAAGAGTGCTTGCCTCGTATACATGAAGCCCTGGGTTCAATTCCCCAGCCCCACATATATAGAAAACGGCCAGAAGTGGCGCTATGGCTCAAGTGGCAGAGTGCTAGCCTTGAGCAAAAAGAAGCCAGGGACAGTGCTCAGGCCCTGAGTCCAAGGCCCAGGACTGGCCCCCCCAAAACACAAAAAAATACCATAGACATACCCTATGATCCAGCCATGCCACTCCTAGGCATCCTGAACAACAGGTCCCAGGATACCGTAAAGACACCTGCACATGTATATAGCTGCACAATTCACAATAGCCAAAACATGGAAACAACCCAGATGCCCCACTACAGATGAATGAATCCAAAAAATGTGGTGCCTGTACACAATGTAATACTACATAGCAATTAGAAATGATAAAAATAATGGTATTCACAGGGGAAATGGTCAGATCTTGAACAAATAAGGTTGAGCGAGACAAGGCTAGAATACAGAGAACAAAGGCACATGGTCTCCTTGATATATGATTGTTGGGGGGGTTGGGTAGAACAGTAAAGATCAGGTCTGTAAAATAACAAACTTCTTTTCAAATGGTATTTCCACGTGTTTGGGTCAGCAACTTTACATTATATATCTAAAACCAAACAATTACTAAATAAACATAAAAGGTCTAGGCTAGACCTATCAAAAGATCACAATAGGAGCTGGGGATATGGCCTAGTTGTAAGAGTGCTTGCCTCGTATACATGAGGCCCTGGGTTCGATTCCCCAGCACCACATATACAGAAAACGGCCAGAAGTGGCGCTGTGGTTCAAGTGGCAGAGTGCTAGCCTTGAGCAAAAAGAAGCCAGGGACAGTGCCCTGAGTCCAAGCCCCAGGACTGGCCAAAAAACAAAAACAAAAAAAAAAAAAAAACCCAAAACAACAACAACAAAAAAAGATCACAATAGCTCAAGAGCTCTGTACATATGATTATATAGGACAAGGCTAAGCAAAATGAACTCCAAGAGAAGGAAACAGGAGGATTTTATTGTTGTTGTTATGTTTAATGTACTAGGTAAATTTCCTATGGCGTACCCCATGTGGTCACTGTATATGATTTTGGTACACTGGATCTTGTATATATGTTTACCTGAACTAGGGAAGGGAAAGAAAAACGAGGGAGGGTGTAACAAATGTGAAAAGAAGTGGCTGGGGATATGGCCTAGTGGCAAGAGTGCTTGCCTCATATAGATGAAGCCCTGGGTTCGATTCCCCAGCACCACATATACAGAAAATGACCAGAGTGGTGCTGTGGCTCAAGTGGCAGAGTGCTAGCCTTGAGTGAAAAGAAGCCAGGGACAGTGCTCAGGCCCAGAGTCCAAGGCCCAGGACTGGCAAAAAAACAAAACAAAACAAATGTGAAAAGAAATATACTCATTATGTAACTGTATCCCCACTGTACATCACCTTCTCAATAAAATTTAATTTAATAAAAAGAAACCTGGGCTTGCTGGCTCCCCTTGTCATAAGACATATAGGGAGAAGGTATCTTTTGAAATTAAACATTTTTCTTATTGACAAGTGGAAAAAAAAAAAAAAAGAGGCTGAGATCTGAGGATCTTAGTTCAAAGCCAGGCAGGAAAGTCCCTGAGTCTCTTATCTCCAATTAACCACCCCCAAATTGAAAGTGAAGCAGTGGCTCCAAGTGGTAGAGTGCTAGGATTACAGGTGTGAGCCACCAGTGTCCGGCTCCATGAGACTCTTATCTCCAACTAGCCACTAAAAAAGCTACAAGTGGAGCTGTGGTTTAAGGGTTAGTAATCTAACCTTGAGCAGAAAATCTCAGGTACAGCATCCGGGCCCTGAGTTAAAGCCATGGGACATTGTGTGTGTGACTATGTGTGTCTATGTGTCTGTGTCTGTGTGTCTGTCTGTCTGTCTCTGTCTCTCTGTCACACACACAAAAAAACCTACCTTGCAGACTGGAGGCATACCCTAAATAAGGTAGGAGGATATCAGCTGTAAACAAGAAAGCTGAACTAGACTGCTAGGCCCCATGTTCAAGTCCCAGTACTCCCATAAACACACATACACAAAATTAATTAATTAAAACCTCTTTGCAGTTGCACATTGACCCTGAGAATTAGGCTTAGGTTTTTTTGAGCTTCAGAACTCCAGTTGAGCAAGCTTCTTAATAAATTGATAGTCACTTTCTTTGCTTCAAGCTGGGGCCAAGAAGACTTTTTTATCAACTTATCATGGAAATCTAATAAAAATAAGTTGAAACTTTCTTCTAGTTTAGTTTTTAGTACATAGTAAGAACCCAATTATTGTTTTCTCTTAATCTTGTCTAAGACATAGGTTAGTAAACTGTAGGACCAAAGAATCACTATTTCAGATTTTGCAATATTTTAGATTTTTTGCAATATTTTAGTCTTTAGTTAATTTTTTGTTTTTGTTTTTGCCAGTCCTGGGCCTTGAACTCAGGGCCTGAGCACTGTCCCTGGTTTCTTTTTGCTCAGTGCTAGCACTCAGCCACTTGAGCCACAGCGCCACTTCTGGCCGTTTTCTGTATATGTGGTGCTGGGGAATTGAACCTAGGGCTTCATGTATACAAGGCAAGCACTCTTGCCACTAGGCCATATTCCCAGCCCAATATTTTAGATTTTTATGGGTTCTCATAAAATTTTATTTACAAAAACAGTTGGTCAGACACACTTGGCCCTTGGGTTATAATATGCCAAGCTCTGAGATAAAGAAGTCCAGAATATATATATATATATATATATATATATATATATATATATATATATATATATATTTGATCTTGCTAATTAGCCAAAAATTGGAACAATTTTTTTTACCTTTAAAAGAACTTTACTGGGCTGGGAATATGGCCTAGTGGTAAAGTGCTCACCTCATATACATGAAGGCCTGGGTTCGATTCCTCAGCACCACATATATAGAATAGGCCAGAAGTAGGGCTGTGGCTCAAGTGGTAGAGTTCTAGCCTTGAGCAAAAAGAAGCCAAGGACAGTGCTCATGCCCTGAGTTCAAGCCCCAGAACTGGTAATAAATAAATAAATAAAAATAAAAGAACTTTACCATTTTGTGAATTAAATTATCTCACAGATCAAATCGTTTTTCTCTCTATATGCAGATGGATAGCCTTATTATCAATGAAAAAGCTTTAGTTGTCACCTATATTGTTTTAATAGTATTGTTTATATAGCTTTTAAAGTGATTTTATTAACACAGCTTTCTCCAAGAGAGGCAGTGTTTTGGTTTTCAATTATGTTTTATATAGAGTAATCTAGTTACCATATAAGTGTTTCTGGCCATGTAAATTTGTAGCTGCATCTAGCTATAAGATATTGAGTTACCACTCTGCAATAATTTGTTCTATTTAGTGGTATAGTAATGTGTAATAGTGTGTTTCTACCATGTATGTCTCCTTTGTTGAAGCAGTTTTCTTTCTCCTATCTTTTTTTCTCAAGCCTGAGTTGTCTTTGGGGCTTCATTTTCCTTCTTAAACCCATGGCTTATAGATTTTCTCTATATTCTGTTGGCTCTCTAGTCATTGGGTTCCACCCTTGCCCAAGTACTTATTTTTCTCTCCTAGTTTGCATAGGTTTTCAGCAGAGGCTCAACTGGAGCTATATGATGGCAAAAGAAAAATAACAATTTTACTTATAAGAAAATAAGCCAACTGTCCATGGCTCATACCTGTAACCCTAGCTACTCAGGAGGCTGAGGTCTGAGAATTGAAGTTCAAAGCCAGCCCAGGTAGAAAAGTCCCCATGAGACTCTTTATCTCTCAATAACCACTCCCAAAACCAGAAGTGGCACTGGGCACTGTGGCTCAAAGCAGTGGAGCGCTAACCTTGACCAAAAGAGCTCAGGGATAGCCCCCAGGCCCCGAGTTCAATCAAGCCCCACCACCAACGTATACACATGCATACATACAACTTATAAAAAGAAAAGAAAATTGATCTTGTCTCCAAAGGAGTCACTCTGTGGTAGGTCCCTTTAAAAATGGGCATTGTGTCTTTTTTTTTTTTTTTTTTTTTTGCTATTTCACATTTTATTAAAACATGGCATTTGAAACACAGATAATTGAAGGCCCAGGTACCAAAACAGAATCTGCATTAACATTAGCCAAAGGTGTGGGTGACCTTAGAAAACTTGGA
Source organism: Perognathus longimembris pacificus (assembly GCF_023159225.1). Taxonomy (NCBI): domain Eukaryota; kingdom Metazoa; phylum Chordata; class Mammalia; order Rodentia; family Heteromyidae; genus Perognathus; species Perognathus longimembris. The sequence goes on from NC_063162.1 coordinate 143,053,362, forward strand.
AGAGATGTTAAATTATCTTCTTCTAATTATTCCTTGACATCTGCCCTCTTTCTTCATTTGTTCTTTTTCCTTACTGAAAAGAGGTTTCTTGTTACAGTATATTTTGTCTGCTACTCCATGCACAAAACCTTAGGCTAGAGTTCTTCCAAGTTTTGTGAATGACTCTAGAAAAGCCCCTGTATCTTTACATAGCATTAGTACCCATCACCACATTTTGTTCCTTCTGAAGCCTCTATCATGTGACTATGTGGGCTTGTGCATTGGAAATGGAAGAGTAGAGCCTTTTGAAATCTGATCCATTTTCTCTTTTCTTCCATACTTGGATTGGAAAAAACAACTGAGAAAAGAAAATAAAGACCAAAAAAAAATCCCAAGGAATGGGGCTGGGGATATGGCCTAGTGGCAAGAGTGCCTGCCTCATATACATGAGGCCCTGGGTTCGATTCCCCAGCACCACATATGCAGAAAATGGCCAGAAGTGGCGCTGTGGCTCAAGTGGCAGAGTGCTAGCCTTGAGCAAAAAGAAGCCAGGGACAGTGCTCAGGCCCTGAGTCCAAGCCCCAGGACTGGCCAAAAAAAAAAAAAAAAAAAATCCCAAGGAAAAGGATTAAAGATAAGAAGATGAGAAGGCAGGAAGAAAGATAAGGAGACAGAATTAAATGCTGTGGAAAAAAATCGAAACAATGTTTTTAGACAGAATCTTTAATATCACTGTCACTGTTGTTTTATTAGTTTTTGTTGTTGTTGTTTTTTGCCAGTCTTGGGCCTTGAACTCAGGGCCTGAGCACTGTCCCTGGCTTCTTTTTGCTCAAGGGTAGCAGGCTAGCACTCTGCCAACTTGAGCCACAGCACCACTTCTGGCCGTTTTCTATGTATGTGGTCCTGAGGAATCGAACCCAGGACTTCACGTATACAAGGCAAGCAATCTTGCCACTAGGACCTATTCCCAGCCCTGTTTTATTAGTCAAAAGAAGAAATTCACCTTCATGGGAATGTCACCCACTCCTTCTTTAATATGATAACATTTCACAATGTATTTTTCGTTTTTCTCTTCAGGAAGACAATAGCACAGTGAAATCTGCCAATAAAATGAAGTCAGCTTTCAGTTGTCTTTCAAACTTGAAGTCATTCTTTCCCAACTCTAAATCTCATCACCTACTTTTAAAACTTCAATTTTTATTTATTTTTTAATCTTTATCTACTTGTTTATTTTGTGCTGGTCTTGGGGCTTGAACCCAGGGTTTGAGTGCTATTCCTGGATTTTCTTTGCTATCACTTGAGCCACAGCCTCACTTCCAGTTTTTTTGGTGCTTAATTGGAGATGAGTCTCATGAACTTTCTTCCCCACCCTGGCTTTCAGCCTTGATCCTCAGACCTCAGCCTCCTGAGCAGCTAGAATTAGAGATGTGAGCCACCAGCACCTATCCAGTTTTTATAAGGAGCGAAGAACAGAGGCTTTACAATTCCATATCAACCCTTTGGCCTTCATCTGGCCTTAAATATTACATTGTGAGAAAATCCTATCTGAATTCAAAGTAAACTGACCATCTGGTAATTGAGTAAAGAAATAGTCAGAGAGATGAGAGCAAAGAAAGTCGATATAGCCTAGCCTCTTCAACCTCATTATCTCAAGATAATGCTGTACTTTGAGAAATTTCAGAGAAGAGAGTCTTCTGGCTAGGGGCATGACTACTTAAGATAATTCCCTCTGAAAGGTACCCAGCTTGTTCAAATCTATAAAACCAATGCCCAGTTAGGTTCCAACTCATCTCTGTTAGTTTCACTGCAGGAAATAAGAATGACCTGGCTCAGCCTAGAGCTGAACCACCAGCCAGCCATAAAAAGAAGGCTCTGCTACTCTGCTCTGTTGGGAAATGGGATGTCGTGTCAGATCAAACAATTGGTTTAACAGTATTAATTAAAAATACGAGCTGTGTATTACCAATTGGCCAGATACGGAATAGAATAAAACACACTTACCACTAAAACAACACTGAGAAAAATTTTTAATCATTCTCAGATGATTTAAGGCATTTCGGAATTTTTCATTGACTCTGGGTCCCTTTTATGAACCTCAATTGTCACTATGCCCAGTGAAGTATATAGTTATATCAGTTAATAGAAGTTTCCATTTAACAGAATGTTCTAACAACTAGCCTTAACAGTATTTTGTTTCCACTGGGCAGGCTCTTACAGGATAAAACATGAATACCAATCAGTTAGGTATTTTTTTTATTGCATCAATCCATTTTTTTCAAAAGGAGTGTTATCTTCAAGTGATTTGAAGAATAAGGGCAACTTCTTCCACCCTTAAGACTGAAGGAATGAGGACAGAAAGTGAAAGTTGCCAGAATGCTTCCATTATTTTTCCTATAGTGTCTTTAACAGAAAGCTTTCCAATGTAAGTGCTGCCTATAAAACCCCAGTTCCCCCAGGGAACTCAAAGGTCAGCTAATTTACAGCTGCAGTTAAACACCATTCCCAGTAGTTGTAGAGTTTTGGAGCCTACAGCAGGCATCTTGATGGTTTGTGTTAATAACCACTGCATTTGGAGTAAATGTATGTTGATGATAATCTTTTTCTTCTTCTTTTTTTTTTTTTTTTTTTGCCAGTCCTGGGCCTTGGACTCAGGGCCTGAGCACTGTCCCTGGCTTCTTTTTGCTCAAGGCTAGCACTCTGCCACTTGAGCCACAGTGCCACTTCTGGCCGTTTTCTATATATGTGGTGCTGGGGAATCAAACCCAGGGCTTCATGTATACGAGGCAAGCACTCTTGCCACTAGGCCATATTCCCAGCCCTGTTGATGATAACCTTTTTCTTGTTTGTTTGTTTGTCTTTCCAGTTTGGTCACATAAGGTGACCAATGGTGTTACTTGAAAAGGAAAATGATAAAAGTAATATTCTAATAGTTTACTCCCCCCTCATGCTCTTCCATCTACAAGACTGTAAATATGTTTCAGGAAGGGAAATAATCAAGGGTACCTATTTCTGGGAAGTGGGATCATTCCGTGTTTCTGAAAGGGCCAGATTCCATGTATATGGATGAAAAGACCTTCTGCTGATGGACCAGGAAGAATCTAGGAGGAAAATGTGATATGCAATCTTTAGAAGAAGGTAGAATTTCACTGAATATCACATGTTAGAGATTCCAGAACATTCTAGCAATCCCAGTTTTGTTCTCCTTGTTGGAGCCTTATCATTCTCCCCTTTAAAAATGCATGCACGGGGGCTGTGGATATGGCCTAGTGGCAAGAGAGCTTGCCTCGTATACATGAGGCCCTGGGTTCGATTCCCCAGCACCACATATACAGAAAATGGCCAGAAGCGGCGCTGTGGCTAAAGTGGCAGAGTGCTAGCCTTGAGCAAAAAAGGAAGCCAGGGACAGTGCTCAGGCCCTGAGTCCAAGGCCCAGGACTGGCAAAAAAAAAAAAAAAATGCATGCACGGCTGGGAATATGGCCTAGTGGCAAGAGTGCTTGCCTTGTATACATGAAGCCCTGGGTTCGATTCCCAAGCACCACATATATAGAAAACGGCCAGAAGTGGCACTGTGGTTCAAGTGGTAGAGTGCTAGCCTTGAGCAAAAAGAAGCCAGGGACAGTGCTCAGGCCCTGAGCCCAAGGCCCAGGACTGACAAAAAAAAATTTTTTTTTTTAATGCATGAAAAGTACTGGTTTTCTTCTGAGCAAAACTCAAGGCATTTGAAATACTGAGTAAATAGTTACCGAAAATAACCATAACCTCTCACTAATGGTAAAATGCCAAATGAAAACAGTGCTATAACAAAAAAAAAATCATACCTGCTTTGGTAGCTGATATGCAGACCTTTCGACTGTGAAGTGCCACAGAACTATTTAAATGGATGTGAGACTTCTTCAGACTGGGAAAAAATACTCTAGTCTGGTCTTACAACATGTCAGCAAAAGCAACATACATATACACACATCATGGCCTCTTCCCTGTGGATAGGATGCTCTTGGTCCTATTATTTGTTCGTTTGTTTAAAAAATATTAGTTAAACAGAGCAAGAGGTGAAACTTCACAACGGAGAGCAGAGCAGTAGACTTTCTATATTAGAGACCCTTCTGTCACAGTTCTACATCCCAGGAGCCAGCTCTGGGGAACTCCAAAGTGGGGTGCTAAATATCTCAAGCAGATGGCTAGCTTTCTCACTTCCATCTCCCTAACTCCAGTTTGTTCTATTTTTCCCTTTAAAAAATATGGTTTATTCTAGAGGCAGCTGAATGGGTACAGATAGTACTTTGGAGGCTACATCCATGAGAATTCAGCTGCAAAGCCCAGGAGAAGCAAGATCTCTGGGAAAACGCCAAGCACAGATTTCAGGAAAATACCTCCCTAATGCTTGAGCAAGTTTTTTCTTTCCTGTTGAAACTTGTCAGATTTCTTTCACGAACCATTTTTCTCCAGACAGATGGACAGAGAAACAAAGAGAAAGATACAGGCTTATTTTGGTGTAAATATTTCTGTGCTGAAATATAGACTTAAGCTAGACTGACTCTTAAAGAGTCATTTGTGTTTTAGTTTGTCTGCTTCCTCCCTACCTGCAGAACACCAAATAAACATTTTCTTCTTTGCAAAAAGAGTTTAGCCATAATTCATTATTTAACCAAGAGCTATTTTATTTATCTTCCCTCCCTCTCTCTTTCTCTTGCTCCCTTCTTTCTCTTCTCCCTTGATGCTGGGGATTGCTGTCAGTGCTTCAAGTTTGACAGATATATGCTCAGCCAAGTGAGTTATACTTTTAGTTCCAGCTTTCTGCTGGTTAATTGGAGATGAGCTTTTGGACTTGTCTTCCTGGGCTGGTTTTGAACCTTGAATCTCAGATACCAGCCTTCTGAGTAGCTAGGATTATAGGCATGAGCCATTGGTCCCTGGGTTTCACTAATTTTTATTAAATTTTATTGACACGGTGATGTACAGAGGGGGTACAGTAACACAATAAGGTAGTGAGTACATTTCCCATCATATTTGTTACACCCTCCCTCATTTTTCTTTCCTTTCCCTAGTTCAGATAAGCATATATACAATATCCAGTGTACCAAAATCATATACAGCAACCACCTGGGGTACGCCATAGGAAATTCACCTAGCATGTAAAACCCAGCAACAACAATAAAATCCTCCTGTTTCCATATCTTGGAGTTATCTTGCTTAGCCTCATCTTGTATGATCATATGTACGTAGCTGTTGAGCTCTTGTGAACCTCTGATAGGTCTATCCTAGACCTTTTTATGCTTATTCAGTAGTTGTTTAGTTGCCGCTGACCAAACATGTGGAAATAACATTTGAAAAGAAGTTTGTTGTTTTACAGACATGATCTCTACTGTTATCCCCCCACCAACAATCATATATCAAGGAGACCATGCACCTTTGTACTCTGTATTCTAGGCTTGTCTCCTCAACATTATTTGTTCAAGATCTGACCATTTCCCCTGTGAATGCCATTATTTTATCATTTCTAATCGCTATGTAGTATTCCATTGTGTATAGGTACCACATTTTTTGGATCCATTCATCTGTAGTGGGGCATCTGGATTGTTTCCATGTTTTGACTATTGTGAATTGTGCAGCGATGAACATGGATGTGCAGATGTCTTTTTGATATCCTGAGACCTGTTGTTCAGGATAGATGCCTAGGAGTGGCATGGCTCGGTCATAGGGTATGTCTATGCTGAGTTCTTTGAGGAACCTCCATACTGTTCTCCAGAGTGGTTGTACTAGTTTGCACTCCCACCAACAGTGGAGAAGGGTTCCTCTTTCTCCGCATCCCCTCCAGCATTTGTTGTTGCCTGAGTTCAGAGTATAGGCCATTCTAACTGGAGTGAGGTGGTATCTCAGGGTTGTTTTTATTTGCATTTCCTTTACTGCCAGGGATATTGAACATTTCCTCATATGTTTCTTTGCCATTTTTATTTCTTCTCCTGTGAAGTCTCTCTTTAGCTCCTTTGCCCATTTAATAATTGGTTTACTGGGTTTGGAGGGGGTTAGTTTCTTGAGCTCTCTGTAGATGATGGATATTAGGCCTTTGTCTGTTGCTGTGCTGGTGAAGATTCTTTCCTGTATGGTTGGCTGTCTTTCTAGTTTAGTGGCTTATGTCTTTAGCTGTGCAGAAACTTTATCTTGTAGTAGTCCCATTTGTCGTGTCTTTCCCCTATCTGTTGTGCCCCTGGGACTCTTTTCAGGAAGTTCCTGCCTAGGGTATTGTGTCTTTTGCCTAACACTGGACACAATTGGCTCTGAGGCAAAGAAATATATACACTTGTTGAAAGTGCTTTTTTAGCACTAAAAATCCATCTGAACCATAGTCAATTGAGATAAGAGGGTCATTGTTGAGCTTTTATCTCCTTTATGTTTAATCAACCTCTGTTCTTGCTTTTGCTTTTTATTTATTTTTACAACACACAAAAACATCCCAATTATTTATGTCTTTTTTGCAGATGGAGGCCAAAGTAAAGCGGACACTAAGTTACCACGGAAAACGCAGTGACTTCCCAGCAAGCAGAGGGAAGTGTTCCACTGACTGATGGGATCTACCTGATGGGAAAGTCCTTATGTGGTCACAGGGCTGCTGTTTCTGTCGATGTTTACATTCTCGTCCCAAGCACTGTGGTGAGGAGGAAAAGGAAAGAAAACTACTTGAGCACACCAGGTGCAGGAGGAAGAAATGCTTTTGTGCAAAGTTAGTGATCTTTGGTATCTTCTAAAGAAAGACAAAGTTACCATGCTAACTGACTTGAAAGAGACTCAGCTGTCAAACCCACAGAAGTACAAATTTGATTTTTTTCCGGGGGGAGGAAGAAGGAAGTTGAAAGGATTTGGGTAAATACCATCCATCCTGGGGATTGGATCTGAATAAAAAAATTAGACCTGGAATTAGGCCAGTTGATCAAGAGTAATGATCATGTCTGTTGAAGTAGACAGTATAACAAATTTGCCACAAAACTAAGAATGACTCTATGTCTGATACAACCAGTGGCTGAAGAAATAACGTACCCTCAAATATCCTGAACAAACTTGAATCTTTCCTGGTATGTAGCAACTCCCCATGTGAATCAGTGGTCTCAAGATGCTTCAGGAAAGTCATTTTAGACAGTGATGTACAATACTAAATCATCTAGATTTTTAAGTGAAGAAATGGAGCCTGTTGCTCTTAACAGACAGACCTTGGCTGTCCCCTTTTTGTGAAAGGGTGGAATTCATCTTCCCTTCAGAAGCAGGTACTTAACTCGTCTCTTCAGGTGATTGGCACGTCTAGTATTAACTGGTCTCATTTCTAGTCTTGATGCTGAGATGTGACTGTGTTCACATTTTTTCCTCCTAAGAAAAGGGAGTCTTTGTTACAGGGCTGCTGCTTTGCTGCTCTTCACACTTGCCAGCCTCCAGCAAGAACTGAAAACTTCCCCTAATTCACCTCACATCATACTGCTCTTTCTTTTCTTTCAGGTAGTGGTACTTCAGGTGATACTAGCTGTTGATCTAAACAAATAGAATGTGGTTGTTTCTTCATTGGTCAGCCAAATAGTGCATATTTTTAGAAGAAAAAAAAAAACAAGATATTTTTAAAGGGAGGAATTACTATAAGGATCATGAGTACAGGTGATTATCTTTTATAGCAATCACAGTGTAGGTTTACTCCCAATATTCAGTGCCGTGAACTTATTTGGAGCATCTGGGATTGTAAAGCTTTATTAATCAAGTAAACATGCAGATAGTAGGACTCCTCTGTTACTATAGCTTCCTCTTGCAAGTAGCATAGTCAACAAAGGAGGTTAAGGGAAAGTGGATAGTTTACTATGAATACATGTTATTCTATTTTGCCTCATCATCTGGTGTCACTTGAGTTTTAAACTTGTGATATTTTCAAACTATACCTAAGAGTGATATGTATGAACTCTAAGTAGTGTAACTTGATCTATTTATGATGAAAGACTAACCTCAAAACACAGCAGTAGACTGGTCATAGCAAGATATTTTTCCTATTTTTATTATATATTACTTTATACCATTGTTTCTTCAAATAAAGAGTGTTATCCTAGGCCTTTTTTCTTTAAAAAGTAAAAGTCTCAAATATTCTACAGGGCTCTAAATAACCACAGATCTGTTCAGACCCATGTTCTTATAGTTTGACCTCAGAGTCACTTTGGCTTGCTTCATAGCAAAAGAGTAAATAACTGAAGACTTTAGTTCCAAGAACTTACCACAACAAGGGGAAAAGCATTATTTCAGCAGAATCATTGAGGCTGGTTATGGTGATCTGTAGTCCCAGCACTCCAAATACTGAGGCAGGAGGATCTAGAATTCAAGGCCAAGCCGGGTTATATGACCAAGCAGGGCTACATAGCTAAGTTCCAGACTCTCCTGGGGCTACATGGAAGATGCTATCTCAAAAAAAAAAAAAAAAATGAGAGAGAGAGAAATGGGGAAGAAAAAAAAAACACTGATATAATTCCTTGAGTCCTAAGAATTTTATTCACCAGTAAAATAGAGATTTTGTTCAAACCCCAATAGCTATTTTGGATGGAACTGAGATGCTACAAAGATGTTTGACTTGAATTTAGTGTGTGAATTGAGATTCATTCAGTTTTTAATTGGGGAAGCTTACTCGACTTTTGATTTATTCTAATATAAGGAACCTCTTGCTTTGTCCTTTGTTAATACTATGTGGTTTGGTGGTAGGAGTTTTCCTTTGAGTAAGTAGCCTTCATTTGACTTCTTCTTCCAAGAGAAGTCAGAATGCATATTAATCTCTCTTCCTGCTGATAACTATATATGTATGTGTGTATACACATATATATTCATATAAATAGCTAATTTAAGTCAAAGAACAATTGCATTTTCTTTGTTGTTGTTTTTTCTTGAATGCTAGTACTGAGATTTGAACTCAGGGCCTCTTTCTTGCTTAGCTTTTTTGCCCATGGCTAGAACTCTTAGCACTTGAACCTCACCCCTACTGCTGACATTTTGCTGATTAATTGTAGATCAGAATCTCTCAGATTTCTCTGCCCAGGCTGGATTTAAACTATGATCCTCAGATCTCAGCCTCCTGAGTAGTTAGGATTACAGATGTGAGCTGCTAGCATCTGGCTTATTGCAATATTTTCAGTCCGTCAGTTCTGAATCATAGTATATGAAGATCCCTGATGACCATTCATCATTATTAGAAAAGATTCTCTCTCCCTGTCTCATTTGATTAAAATATATCCAAAGGTCCTTGGCTCTGGAAATATAACAGAGATTCTATTCTCTTGTCATCAGTCTTGATTCCTTGAGGACTGCAATCTGGTCCCCATTTTGCTGGTTTCCCTCCCCTTTTCCTGGTCATTTTAGTCACAACTCTCCTTCTCTCCTTTTATGTTGTAGAATTGAGTCAAAATCCTTATTTTCCTCTGTAGATAAAGTATGAACAGAGTTTTCTACATGTAAATACAAACATTTCTTTTCTAGATGATAACATTAAAAATAGTGTCCACACTTTGTGGCCACCTATCTTTACAGTTTTTATTACTAAAAACCAAACATATAAGTTGGTTATTTTTTAACACAGAGACTTGTGGCTCATACTGTATTTTTGCACTTGAAATCAAATTAAGTTATTTTTTAAAGTGATGATTAACTGAAAAGGCTATCTGTAGTGTATTTCTAAAGATCATTAGCAACATCCAAATGCAAAATATCAGCACACTTAATTATATCCCACTCAGCGGGATTCTTGATTCAGGAAGATAAAGCTGTTTGTTTCCGTCTTCTGTTTGAAATTGCCTTCACTGATATTTAAGCTGTTACTGTACATACAAAGTAATCCTCAGTATTCACAAGCAATAATGGTCATCACAGCTGTCTTTAGAGACAGCAGTGCTGGGCCTTGGAGACCGGGAGCAAAGTGTCAAGCTCAGTCAGAGCCTCCGAAGTAAATGCAAGCAATAATTTCCATTATCACTAAATTACAGTTCTTTCTCACTGCTTCTGAGATCAGAGGGTAAAAACAAAATCTTTATTTAAGACAGGTTGAAAAAAGATTCTGAAGAAAAAAAAAGTGAGGTTAATCTAGTCATAAAATGCCAGTACTAGAAGGAAACCAAGCAGACGGGGTTAATACCTTCTTTCATGTCCACCACCCCTTTGATGGATGTTGTTAGCCCAAATTTTATCATTCTGTGTCATAGACACTGGGAAAGATATTAAACCACCCAAGGTGAGGGGCTGAGCCGGGCACATACATGTTTGATTACTGTGGGTTTGACACCTGTTTGAAAACAAGTTATTGGAACTGGTTTTAACCCCATATATATTTTTTTTTCCCAAAGCAGATCTAAATTGTTTACGACCCAGGGATGGAAAGGGCAGGCACCTCTACTCTTTCCCCTCTGGTTGCCCCCTCCCATGCCCCTTTCCATCTTGTGTACTTGGTTCAAGACATTTTCTGAAATGAAAATCCTACTGTTATTCAAACTGCCATTGATGGTGAGGACTGTGTGTCTTGGGATCATCTCTAAACTCCAGTTTATCTATCCCATTTGCTGCTACGTTGGTAAAATGAATTTTGCCTGTATTGGTTGACTTTAATCTACTTACAGTTCTTTATTTCCAGGAGTTTTTGTCATATAAATTGGCACATGTATAGAATTCGAATGTTTTATTTTAGGAGTGTCCCATAGAAGCACACTGGTCCCTGTATTTTTGTTAGTTAGGTTTTGAATTTTTTGTTATATTTGTTGACTTTTGGTTTTCAAGTTGGAAACAGAAGAATGAGGAAAATCTCTAATAATCAGGCCAAACTTGAGAACTTTGCCTGTGCTTCCGCATCGTAGTTTCTGCTGACATAATGTTCTCCAAGCGGGCACTTTTTCTTCCTGTTGTGCATGGATGAGTTTTTTGTTGGTTTGGTTTTTTTGCTTTTGGGGTGCTTTTGGTTTTGTAAAAATTAAGCAGAAGAAAAATGCAGTAGTAGATAAGTGATTACATACATATTATGCAATTTTATTTTATAAAAATTTAAAAGAAAAGTTTAACTCTTTGTAAATAATTTCTTAGCTCTGGTAAAATACTTATATAACTCCTCTAAAACATGCTCAATTCAGGCCTTTGTCTTTGTTAAGTGCCTTTTTTTTTCCTTTTTCCCCTCTCTTTTGAACTTGTTCTCAGACATCCTCAAGTATAGACTGATGAAGTCAGGAGATTCAGGAGGAAGAATCTCAAACTTGCCAATGTTATGTCATGCTGAGATAGATACTCTTCTTTATGTGTAGATGGCTATGTGTGTAAGATGCATGCATACACACACGTGCGCGCGCACACACACACACGAGACAAGTAGCTGCTGTTCCATTGCATCCTTTCTCAACATTTGCAAGACTTCTGCCTCGTTTATTCCATTGCTCATAGTTGATTGAAACAGGCAGATTGGGAAATAGTCTTTTCACCAAATGCCATCTCCTCCCTTTAAGTATTGATAGAAGGTAAAAAAAAAAAAATGTTGCTTATTCTAAATAAAATAAATTTAGTAGATTTAGTGACTATTCTTAGATGTATCCTACTGCTGCTCTGTGCCCTTCAAATGTGGCATAAGTAATAGAGGAGGAAACCTCATTGGAATAACAAAAGTATCTAATGTTACTAGATAACACCCACTCTGATAGCAAGTGTATATCTTAGGAGGGCTAGAGCTAGAATCATGAGATGGTACCTAGTATAGTAAGAGAAGTTCGCTACTATTTCAACAGTAAACTAGATTTTCTTCTCGAAATGATTTTTGAAGAAAACATAGCTGTGTATCTGTTCAAATACAAGTAGAAGTAGATAGGCTTCCAACTCTAAGGGAAACACTCAAATCATCTGTAGTATACTTGAGAGATTCATTCTTCTTCATCTTTGCCAGATAATTACATTTGGTTCTGTCTGATTTTAATGATTGTGTAGATTTCTTCCATTTGCTAAACAACGTAACTTTTAGTGTCTAAGATTCTTCTGGGGTTTTTTTTTTTCTTGTGTGTGTGGTAAACAAATAGATGTGATAGGTAAGAAAGATTGAGTTGATCTAGTCCTCAAAAATAGTTCACGTATATCTATCTACTAAGTGCCCCTTTTAAATCAAAATGTAGTTGAGGAGACTGGTGACTAAGAGGAGAAAGCAGAGGCTCCAGTAGACAAGCTGTATAGCCTGTGTCGAGTAGTAAGTGTTAATTCCTGAATTTCCTATGTCTAGGGGGAGTATCATTTAACCTTCGTGCCTCACATTACCCATGAGACAATTGGGTAAGCTAGTATTCACCTACCTCCCAAGGATATCAGAGACTATTTCAAAAATATTTTGAGTTTTTCAAAAATGTCCTATGTAACTGAAAATAGTATTATCCTCTTCCTGCAGAAGCTACAAAATGTTTTCCTTGCAGTGACTTATAAAGATCACCCGACAGTTTTTGTGTTAAAAAAAAAAGTCAGTGGAATTTTTAATTAGATGCATAAATATTTAAAAATACAATATTTGCAGTGGAATAAGAAGACTCGTTTCAGATTAACAAAGCAAAGGGGAATGACACTGAGTTTGCTGATTGTTAGGGTCTTTAAAGCTTTCGCTGGTGATATTACTTCTGTGATGCTTTTGAAGGTTATAGCGCTAACCAAGTTTGGATGATTGGTTTTTGGATTTGAGAAATGATCCTGAAAGTTTTATCTGTCTCTCTCTTCCCTCTTCTCAATTTAATTTCCTTATGTTACTTGTTCGGTGATGGATCGCTAAGTTTTAACTTTCTAAAAACGAAAGGTCTCATTCTTGTAAGCCGCATGTTATTCTTGTAACTACACTTACCCAGCTTGCCGCTGAAGGGCCAGGCGCTGCTCTGCCCTATGGCCAGCTGAGAACAGGAGCTTCCTTTTTCATGCTTCTTTGGCCCATAGAAGAGGTAGAGCCATCAGCCTCTCGAGTTGAGGGAAAGAAGAATTTACTTCCTCCCTGGGGCAGGTGTAGGCTGGTGAGGTAGAAGGAAACATGATTTCTCTGTCAGGAGGAAATGGCCATTTCATCCTACTCTCCCTCCCTGCATAAATCAACAGCAACTCATGGGATTTTTCTTGTGTCATTTAAAACAATAACAGGGAAAAGGGTGCATTTTTAGTTAGGGCTAGATGTTGGACAGGAAGAGAGAGATGGACAGAGTTAGAGTTTAGATGACATTCAGTCATGAAAGAGAATTCAGGGAGTTAAACAAGGATTTTTTTTTTTTTAACTCACATGAGTTAGAAAGCACCAGGCCCAAATAGTCAAGGCATCTGAGTTAACTCCACAATAGGCTAAGACCCAGTTAGTCTCCACTAATATGATGGCTTGGTTTTTTTAAATCTTTTGATTTTTTTATTTTAGTAGTTTTTTTCAGGTAAGGCCTAAGTAGCCTCTAAATATCAACTATGCAGTAAACATACTCTTTTTATTTTCCACACTTACCTATCCTTAAAATAACAAAATGTCTAGATTTCTACCCAAAGAAATAGGACAGAAGAGTTTTATTAAGTATGTGTCTGCCCCTCTGGAGTAGAGTAACAGAAGCATAGACTGTTTGCTGCATTCATCTAACCTAAAATGTGAACTTGGTGTTCAAAAGCCAGCTAGAGACCCTTTCACTGGTGCAGAACTGTAGTTAGTGTTGTGGACTGTGTGAGTGGTTAGGATAAGATCATCCTAGTGCTGTAGAACTTTGCGGTTTGATGACAATGTCCAGGTATCTAGAACTGAACAAGTGGTCAGACGCTTACTTAAAGTAGCTTTGGATCTTGATGTTGAGTCCTTCATTCTTCTCTCCAGTGAGCTCACACTTAACCCTGTCGTTAACTGGGTGCTCTCCAGGTGCAGTGTAAGTTGTATGTTAGGACATACTGTCTTACTGGCTCACTCCCTTGGGCCTCATCCAATGTTCTATCCATCCCAGTCACTGGTGGAGCCTGCAATGCAGGGGCCTGTCTACACCTCAGCACCTCTGAAGACACTGGCAGTTTAGGGAGAAGGCCTCTGAAGAACTTCAGTTACATATTCCTCCTATACTCTCAGAGTACCATTTGCTTCAGAGTAGCTATTTGTGATCTTTATTTCATTTCCTCATATTGTAATAGTTCAACTTCTCAGTCTTTCCTATGGATTGGATTTCCATTTCATAATGAATTAATTTTATTTACTTTTTTTTTTTTTTTTTGCTAGTTCTGGGACTTGAACTCTGGGCCTGGGTGCTGTCCCTGAGCTTCTTTTTGCTCAAGGCTAGCAATCTACCACTTGAACCACAGCACCACTTCTGGCTTTTTCTGAGTAGTTTATTGGCGATGAATCTCACAGACTTTCCTGTCCGGGCTAACTTTGAACTGCAATCCTCAGATCTCAGCCTCCTGAGTAGCTAGGATTATGGGTGTGAGCTATTGGCACCCAGCTCATAGTGAATTAATACTTAAAGATTGGACACTTCTTCAAATTGTTACGCAGACAGGTGAAGAATGTTTGCTTTCTGAAATCTCAGTAGTGTCATTAAGGTTGTGTAGGTATGGGATTTGGAGTCATCAGTGGTGGTCTTTGGTGACCGGAAGTCTTTCCTCTCTTCCTTGGTATTAAAGAATAGATTTTGTGGGCTGAGGGTTATAGCCCCGTGGTAGAGCACTTGCTTGTGGAAAGCCCAGAGTTCCAGACCTAGTCCTACAATAAATAAGTCAATAAATTAACATCATTTCTAATTTCTATGTGATACAGTAGCAGTATAGTTCATGGCTTTCTCCTGACATTTTTCAAGGTTATCTGGAAGGGTTACAGACCTTGGTTAGGGGCACTTACATGTCATAATAGTCTGCCTTCTTGTTTTCATACTTAAACCAGAACAAATATACTTGGAAAGTCAAGCAGACCATTGAATCCTTAGTGCCAGCTGATGTCCCCTTCTACATTATTTGCTCCATTGTTGCTGTGAGCAATATAATTCTATATTGTCCCAAGAATGGCTTTTGGATATTTGATCATCGACTACTAATGTCAATCTAACTGAAATACATACGGAGTGACTTGCCCAAGATAACTTGGAAACGCTTCTGTTTTTGAAGCCGGCAAGCTCTGCCTGTCCTCAGCACCTTGAGGATTGTGCAGCCGCGGGGCCGGTGGCTTCGCCGTGGCCTCTGTGGGGCGGACTGTGCAGAGGGCTCTCGTCTTGGCCACCTCGTGCTGTCATCCTCAGCCACGAGCCCGCCGGCTGCCTTGGCTTCTCTCCGCTGGTGGCAGGGTGCTGTGCTCTCTGTCCAAAAAGTGCATTTCCCAATTTTGAAAATTACCAAGGATTCCCCCCACTGTTGACTAGCCACATTAAAACGCAAAGGAATTCTTCTCAGTTAACAAAGACATTCCCAGTTGATGTAGCTAGTAGGAAAATTGCTCAGCTTCTGTTTTTTTTTAGTCTTGGCCGTGCCTACATAATGAATTATCTATACTTTTAGACACCTTCTGGTTAGCAGAGGACCTTCCACCAGTAGAAGTGGCTCCTACCTACCTGCTGGGCTACGGCCAGCCTTCACATAAAAGGTTCAAGCTCTTCACTGTCCTTGCATTGACAGTCTTTAAGAAATGACCTTATTTTAGAAGTATCAAAACCCCCAAATTGTCTTTCAAAGAGGGGACACAAATCTGAAGCTGCCCACTGTGTTTCACTTGCCAAGCGCTGTCAAACTTAGTTATGAAGGGGAAAACAGATCACTGGCTGATGGCAATTTTGTACCCTCAATAATGAATGGAAGTCTAATAAGGTAGCCACGTAGTAAGTGTTTTCTCTCTTTAGTTACGAGCAAGGTTTGTGATGATAAAGATGACTATGGAACTGCAGACCTAGTTGCTATAACTGATTGGAAGTCGTGAGTCTGATTCTGAGTCTGAGTAATAAGCACATGTTTCCAGCCCGTACAGAATGAGTTTGGATAAGGGAAAGACTTTTGTTTGGTAGCAAACTAGAAGGAAAAACAACTTGTTTATACAGTAAGTGTCTCCCCTGAGGGGGCGTCCTCCTCCTCCAGCTTCCCCCCACTCCCATAGAGGTCGCTCAGTCTAAAGGAGGGCGCCCCAAGAGCTGATAGCCCCCGGGTGGAAGGTGGGGTTCCTGGCTTGCATCTGCTCGCAGGGAAGTACGTTTCCGCTTACTTGAAGGGATATACTGTATTTCAAATAAGTATGTGACTTAATAGTTGGGGATTTTTTTTTTCCTCCTTTAAAAACTGGACCTGAACACAAGCTTTGAGTCGCTATTTGTAATAATCTCAGGACCTGAAAGATTGTAGCATTTAGTGTGTCTTAAAAATTATGTACTGTACCAGCCATGGATTTTTGTAAATATACCTGTCTCCCTTTTTTGTATTATTTTAGTAAAAAATAAATAAATAAATTTAAATAAAAGGGGGTGGTGATGACACGTGAATGGGTGTGGGCGTGTATGTGCGTGTGTTTGTATAAGGCTCTTTTGAGATGATCTGGTGCTTGTTTAAGTTCTGGCTCCGCTGGGAGCAGGAATATGGACAGACTGCTGCTAGCGAGCCTGCACTGAGGGGACTGTGAAGCTCACCGGGGCCGGCGGGCGGGCCGGCAGCCTGCCTTTGCACTCAGTCCTCGTGCCCTTTCACTTTATCCGTGAGGCATTCCAGGCTTTGTGCATCTCTGGTTTTTACAACACTCCTATTACTCTTTTCTAAGAAAAAAAAGGGGGGGGGGCAGGTACATTTTTTTAACAACAATAACAAAATGCACACATTTCATACAGAAAACTGAGAAATTGTGGATGTATAAGAGCATAAACATTCCTAAATATGGATCTGTAAGTTTAGTAAATCAACCCCTGGATATACTCCTTCAGTGCAGGCATTTTTCTTTTATTGTACTTTGCAACAGCCTTGCTCATATTCCAGGTGTAGCTAGAAAACCCGTTTTAAAGCAAGAGCCTTATTTGATTCGGTGTAAACGTTTCCTGTCTATCCTTTGTGACAGGGCCTTTTACATAAGTGTTTTTTTTTTCTTTTTGTATGTGTTACGTGTTTGTTGTATTGAATAAAGAGAAGTGTACATATTATTCTTGTGTCTGTTGCCTTATTTGGCTGGCTTGGCTTGAACACTGCCCTCTGTCGGCCGTGTTTCCTACCTGTTTTCTGCACTGCACTGTGCACGGACACGGTGGGGGGGGGGAGGGCGCTCACAAAGTGCACAGCCCCCACTTACTGTACTCACAGGCTTTGCAATCAAGTGAAGATAGCCCAGTGTGGCGGCAGATGACAGGCTTTGCAATCAAGTGAAGATAGCCCAGTGTGGCGGCAGATGTCTACATGTAATCTCACTGCTTGGAAGGTGGAGGCAGGAAGATCACAAGGTGTAGGCCAATCTGCACTACATAGTGACACCCTATCTTCAAAGAAAAAAAAAAGTCTTAAGATGTTTACAAAGGTGTGTGGTTCATTGCCACCAGACACTGGGGTTCAGAGCAAGGGAGAAGTGGCACTGGGGTGCTCTGGGAAGGTTTGGTGAGTTGGTCCTCTGCGGAGGTCGGCTTTTGCAGTCAGGAAGAAGAAGGAAGTAGATGGGTCTGCAGTACAGGTACATTTTGGAATGGGGGAAGAAGGCAGATCCCGGGAGTCCTTCAGGCCAACTCCCAAGCTTCTAGCTGTAGCTAACAGGAGGTGTGTGTGTGAGATGCGCTGAGGTCAGAGCTTGAAATGGAGTTGTGAGAATTACCCACAAAACAATCATCTTTTAAAGCCTTGGGTAGTGTTGTTTTGGATTTATTTTTTAAGCTTTGTAAAAGTCTAGGGAAAATATTATTAAAAGAATTTTCAGGGGCTGGGGATATGGCCTAGTGGCAAGAGTGCCTGCCTCGGATACACGAGGCCCTAGGTTCCATTTCCCAGCACCACATATACAGAAAATGGCCAGAAGTGGCGCTGTGGCTCAAGTGGCAGAGTGCTAGCCTTGAGCAAAAAGAAGCCAGGGACAGTGCTCAGGCCCAGAGTCCAAGCCCCAGGACTGGCCAAAAAAAAAAAAAAAAAAGAATTTTCACCAGGCACTCGTGGCTCACGCCTGTAATCCTAGCTATTCAGGAGGCTGAGATTTGAAGATTGCTGTTCAAAGCCAGCCCAGGCAGGAAAGTCCATGAGACTTATCTCCAATTAGAAAACCAGAAGTGGAGCTGTGGCTTAATGTGGTAGAGGGCTAGCCTTGAGCAAAAGAGCTCAGGGACAGCACCCAGGCCCTGAGTTCGAACCTCACAACCAACAGGAAAAAACAACTGTTCAACCTTAGGAATACAGAGAGCATGAAAAGAGAAAGGAGTAAGAAGCAATTTGTCAGAAACAGAACAGAGTGCCATTTGTCCATCTGCAGAAAGGAATGAACACCACACAATCAGAAGAGTGCTTTCTTATTTTTGCTTTAAAGGCATTTCCATTGTCTTCTCATGAAGATGGAATAGCGTGAGAATTTCAGGAAGGCATGAAGGGAGGAGGGTAGGAGGCACAGTACTTGGCGCATGCTTTTAAGGACGGTTTGCATGTGAGGTGAAATATATTAGAAGAACATTATACTAGCTGGTTATTGCCTTGAAGGTGCTTTTTGGCATCCTCTCACCCTCCCCCACCAAAAGAAAAACAACCGGTGAGCTATTGTGTTTGTCTTTATAAATGGGGACTATTAACCTTAAAGGTGCCATTGTTAAGGCTTTTCTTTTTTATACAATGACTTTCTCTATGGCCTTTTATACTTGTGTACAATGTCCTCATATATTTCACCCCATCCCCTCTGGTCCCTCCTCCCACTGGTATACCAAGTATTTCCCCTTCTAGGTCATGACTTCTTGTTTCTAGGACTGGATTCTGCATAGGAGAACAACCATGCAATGTTTGTCCTTTTTTAGTTATTAGGAAGGTGATATACAGAGAGATTACAGTTAAATAAGTCAGGTAAGCAGTACGTTTTCTTGACAATGTCACCCCTTCCCTCACTTTCTCCCAGTTTTTCCCTCTCATCATCCCCACCCACACGTTGGAGTTTTTTGTTTCTTTTGTTTTGTTTTTGCTAGTCCTGGGGCTTGAACTCAGAGCCAGGACAATGTCCCTGAGCTTCTTTTGTTTCATGGCTAGTGCTCTACCACTTGAGCCATAGTGCCATTTCTGGATTTTTCTGTGTATGTGATACTGAGGAATCGAACCCAGGGCTTCATGCATGCTAGCAAGCACTCTACCACTAAGCCACATTCTCAGCCCTTACAGTTCATTTTCAACATAGTATCCAGTGAGTACCACTGCTGCATTTGTTCACCATTTTCCCCTCCATTTCTGTGCCTCCCCTTACACTCCCAAAGAGTGTTTGTCTTTTGGTGGTGGTAGTGGTGGTGGTTGTGGAGTTTGAACTCAGGGCCTGGGTGTTGTCCCTGAGCTTGTTTGCTCAAGGCTAGCCCTCTACCACTTTGAGCCACAGAGCCATAGTGCTCTTCTGGTGGTTAATTGGAGATAAGAGCCTCACAGACTTTCCTGCCTGGACTAGATTTGAACTGAGAGCCTCAGATCTCAGCATCCTGAGTTGCTAGGATTACAAGTATGAGTTTTGTTTTGGTTTTTGACTCAGCCTCCTGAGTAGGATTACAGGCACGAGCCACCACCTTACTATATACCATATTTTTTCCATTTCTTTAGTTGATGGGCACTCGGGCTGGTTCCATAACTTGGCATTTGTGAATGGTGCTGCAGTGATATGGATGTTGAATGCTGACTTTATTCCTTTGGGTATATGTCCAGTGTAGTATAGAAGGATCATTTGCTACTTCTGCTTTTCATTTCTTGAGGAATTTCCATCCTGATTTCCAATGTTGCACTAATGCACATTCCCACCAACAGCGTATACGAGTTCCTTTTACACCACCATCCTCATCACCATTGACGTAAAAAAAAAAATCCCATTACTGAAGCAACACATAGCAATGAATAAACGTGTTAGCTTTACACTAACTTTATTATCAAGCTATACATAAGAAACTAAGAAAAGTCTGTTTCTTAAAAAAAGATGAGGCCTATGGAAGAAAAGGTTTCATGGTGAGAATGCAGTTTTAAGAAACCAAATAGATGAGACCAATTCTGTACGATTGAGTGATTCAAATGAAGGCCAGATTTCCAGAAAGTAGTATTGTTCTGGGGAGCACAGGGACATACAGAAACAGGAAGCAGGTTTTTACTTAGACTGAAAACAGTCCTAAACCAGAACTTTGTCATAGCTCAAGAACTGGAGATGATTGGAAGCCAAACTTAACCACCTGATGACAAAGATATACTGGTTTTACAAAGTTATTTTAAGGGGAAAATGGACTTCTAAAAAAGGTTTGTGTACTAGGATGTTCATCACAGTGCTGCTTGTTTATATTAAAAGGTGGGAACAATCTAATGTGATGGGATTGATTGCATAAATAAATGCTATTAAAAATAATCAAGATGTCCATGTATTAAGTGAAAGAGCATACCTCTGCCCAGCACTCAAGATCCTGAGGCAGTAGGAGGGTTGCAAGTAGCCTGAACTAGTGCCCATTTCAAAAATAAGTAAAAGGGAAAGAGCAGGTGTGTGTGTGTGTGTGGTGTGTGTGTGGTGTGTACACGTACATGTGCACGCACATACACACACATACATAGATGCATAGGTGAGCTGGGCACTGGTGGCTCACACCTGCAATCCTAGCTACTCAGGATACTGAGATCTGAGGATTGCAGTTTTTGTTTGTTGGTTTGTTTTGCCAATCCTGGGGTTCGGACTCAGGGCCTGAGCACTGTCCCTGGCTTCTTTTTGCTCAAGGCTAGCACTCTGCCACTTGAGCCACAGCGCCACTTCTGGCCATTTTCTATACATGTGGTACTGGGGAATTGAACCCAGGGCTTCATGTATACAAGGCAAGCACTCTTGCCACTAGGCCATATCCCCAGCCCTGAGGATTGCAGTTTGAAGCTATCCTGGGCAGGAAAGTCTGTGAGACTTATCTCCAGTGAAACTACTCCAAAAAAAAGCAAGAAGTGATGCAGTGGCCCAAGTGGTAGAGCACTGGCCTTGAGCAAAAAGAACCTTAAGATGCCAGGTCTGTAACACTGTCATTCCCAGAAAACATTTTTTTTTTCTTTGCCAGTCCTGGGGCTTGAATTCCTGGGCACTGTCTCTTAGCTTCTTTTACTAACACTCCACCACTTGAGCCACAGCACCACTTCTGGCTTTTTCTGTGTATGTGGTACTGAGGAATCGAACCCAGGGCTTCAAGCATGTGAGGTAAACACTCTACCACTAAGCCACATTCCCAGCCTCACACTTTTAAAAATTAAAAACAAAAATAATTTGTGACTTGAAGCAAAAAACAAACAAAAACAGAAGAAGCTTAAGAACAGTGCCCAAGCCCTGAGTTCAAGCCTTAGGACCAGCAAAATATAAATAATTAAGATGCGGGGCTGGGGATATAGCCTAGTGGCAAGAGTGCCTGCCTCGGATACACGAGGCCCTAGGTTCGATTCCCCAGCACCACATATACAGAAAACGGCCAGAAGCGGCGCTGTGGCTCAAGTGGCAGAGTGCTAGCCTTGAGCGGGAAGAAGCCAGGGACAGTGCTCAGGCCCTGAGTCCAAGGCCCAGGACTGGCCAAAAAAAAAAAATAAAAAAAAAAAATAATTAAGATGCATAGATGAACATACACCCCCAAATAGAGAGTAGTAATGTGAATGTTTTGTTTTCTATTAAATGCATTTTCAATAAATAACCTAAGTTTTGGCAAGGAGAATTGTTTGTTTTGCTTCGAGAAACAAATACTTAGACTTGGTTATAAAGAGGGAGAAGGGAAGTCAAAAAAGATCACTCCTGTTGCACCAATAGGGAAACAGAAAATTTATTTCTTCCACCCAGACTCTACTTGGTCTCAATATTGTAGTTGGCTTAGAGTAGATTGCTTGAATAAACAAGTCTTTGAAGAGCTTATTCTTGAACTTCGTGGAAAATTAAAAACAAATTCAAAGTACATACATATGTAATGGGCATAAAGCAAATCTCATTTCTCCCCTTAATAGTGTTTTCTTTTCCCAAAGCAGTTGATGCCACAGTCTCTCTAGTTATAGGCAGCCTTTTGGATCTGAGTGCTGAACTTCAACTTCAAATACATACTCAGCATTCTCTCAAGGTCTGCCTTGTTCTTTTTAACAGTTGTTAAGAAGTCCACAGTTGTGGCTTATCTTATTTTTGGTACTTAGATTGCCACGTAAAACCATAGTATCTTTTAAAATATATATGTATATATATACATATATATACATATATATGTAGACTGCATGTACAGCAACTAGACAGTCAAAAGCTCATTTTTGGCATGGACAATAAATGATCTAATATGACCGATTTGAAAGTTAGTGTCTGAAATCTGTGACATTGCTTGTGGTACATACAAACGTTTGAGAGAATCAATCTTTTGTTTAAAAGAATGTTGAAAGATGAAGTAGAAGCAGAAGAGCAGACTGTGGTGCCCTGAGGATTGAGTTCCATTGCAAGTGAGGTCTCGTGCTTTGCAAAGGACAATGGCAGCCTCTTCTTGTGCAGGTATATAACTGATTTGTCATGAGTGTACCTTGGCGTGGCCTGTTTCTTTCCGTCTCTCAGTGTGTTTACCTCCTCAATGTTCCTGTGTGTGTTCCTCTTCATCATTTCCCCACTATCTTTCTAGTTGGGGGCAAGACTAGGATTACAGGCATGAGCCACCAGTGCCCAGTCTGTGAACTATTTCTTAGCTACTTTGCCTCTTTTTTTTTTGTTTTTTTTTTCCTGTGTGCCAGCCCTGGGGCTTGAACTCAGGGCCTGGGCGCTGTCTCTGAGCTTCTTTTTTGTTCAAGGCTAGCAATCTACAACATGAGCCACAGCTCCATTTCTGGATGTTTGGTGGTTAATTGGAGATATGCCTGGGCGGCTTCAAACCGCAGTCCTCAGATCTCTGCCTCCTGAGTTGCTAGGATTACAGGCGTGAACCGCTAGTGCCTAGCCTCTCTTTTGCTTCTTATTCAAGTGCGTTTTCTGGCTGTTCATTAAATACTCTTATTCGTTTTAGATGTGTCAGTTACTGCAGTGTTAATTGTTTTAACCTTGTACTGTCCTTTGTAGACCAGAAATCTTTGCTTTTTGTAGTAGTCACGTTTATCTATTTTTGTCTTATGTTTGGGTTTCTCAAATATTTCCCTGCCCTCTAAGTCCCATATTTCTTGATTTTCTTTATTTCTCCCCCTACCCCCTGCCCCAGTCCTGGGGCTTGAACTCAGGACCTTGGCCCTGTCCCTGGCTTCTTTTTGCTCAAGGCTAGCACTCTACCACTTGAGCCACAGCGCCACTTCCAGCTTTTTCTGTTTATGTGGTGCTGAAGAATCAAACCCAGGGCTTCATGCATGCAAGGCAAGCACTCTACCGCTAAGACACATTCCCAGCCCTTGATTTTCTTCTATTAGCTGTATAGTTTGGTGGTGGTGGTGGTAGTGGTGGTGGTCGTGGTCGTTGTGGGGCTTGAACTCAGGACCTGGGCACTGTCCCTGAGCTTTTGTGCTCAGAGCTCTACCACTTTGAGCCTCAGCTCCCCTTCCAATTTTTGCATGGTTAATTGGAGATAAGAGTCTCATGGACTTTTTTGCCCTGGCTGGCTTCAAACTACAATCCTCAAATCTCAGCCTTCGGAGTATCAAAAAGTACAGATGTGAGCCATTAGTGCCCAGCTACTTTTGGACTTTTTTATTTACAATCTGCCATTCATCTTGGTATTTTTCCTACATAGTAAAGTATACACTTTGCTTAATTTATGAAGGCAGTTTCTCCAACACCATGTAGTAAAAACCTGCTTCTCTCCCATTAGTTTATGGTATGCTTCTTGTATATCTTTGTCTGTTGTCAGTGCAGAGTTGTGAACTCAGAGCTTTGCTCTTACTAGGCCGGCATTCTTCTCACTTGAGCTACACACACACACACACACACACACACACACACACACACACACACACACACAGCCCCACCCATTATGGCAAGATCTTATACATGGAAGGGTCTGTCTCTGAGCTCTGTTCTTTTCTGTTGTCTTTTCCTTCACCAGGATCACACTGTTTGTCATTGCTGTTGGCTTCTATCTAGCGCGCCCTCACCTCTACTAGAGACTCGCTGTCTGCGCGTTTGTGTTCACTCAGCGAATTACAGCTTCTCCTTCGCATATCAATTTTGGAAAACCCATTTCAAGTTCCATCAACAATTCCAGCTGGAATCTTGATTAGTATCGAATATCATTTGTAGAGTTCCGTAAGAATTATAGAAGCCGGGTCCAGAGGCTCACGCCTGTCATCCTAGCTACTCAGGAGGCTGAGCTCTGAGGATCGAGGTTTGAAGCCAGCCAGGGCAGAGACGTCGCTGTGAGACTCTTATCTCCAAGAATCTACTCAGAAAAAGCCAGAAGTGGTGCCGTGGTTCAAGTGGTAAAGCACTAGCCTTGAGTTCAAAGAGGCTCAGGGACAGCACCCAAGCCCTGAGTTCAAGCCCTAGGAGTGGCAAAAAAAAAAAAAAAAAAAAAGAATAAAATCTTTCTCTGTGTGTGCCAGTACTGGGGCTTGAAGTCAGGGCAAAGCTTTTTTTGTTTTTTTTGGCCAGTCCTGGGGCTTGGACTCAGGGCCTGAGCCTTTTTTTTTTTTTTTTTTAATAATTATTTATTGTGGAAAAGCTTTTTTGCTCAAGGCTGGTAGTCTGTCACATGAGCCACAGCTTCACTTCCAGCTTTTTGCTTGTGAACTGGAGCTGAGTCCCACAGACTTGCTTGCCTGGGCAAGTTTCAAACCTCAGTCCTCAGATTCTAGCCTCCTGAGTAGCTAAGATTACAAGCAGAGCCATTGGCAACTGGCTAGCATCTTTATTGAGCTCTTTACTTGTGGTATTTTTCTTTTTTTATTCAGGTTTAATTTTGTCTTTCATTAATGTTTTAAATTTTCCTTTGTGAAAGTTTTATAAATATGTGATTTCCAGATAGTCTGTAGTAATTGCTTTTGTGAAACTATCTTTTTTTTTTTTTTTGCCAGTCCTGGGCCTTGAACTCAGGGCCTGAGCACTGTCCCTGGCTTCTTTTTGCTCAAGGCTAGCACTCTGCCACTTGAGCCACAGCGCCACTTTGGCTTTTTCTGTTTATGTGGTGTTGAGGAATCAAACCCAGGGCTTCATGTTTACGAGGCAAGCACTCTTGCCACTAGGCCATATTCCCAGCCCCTGTGAAACTATCTTAATTTTTATTTTCTAGTTTGTGATTGTTGGTTTTAAAGAATACCAATAGCCAGGTATGGTGGCCTATACCTGTAACTCCAGCCTTCAGAGGCTGAGGCAGGATCAGCTCTAGGACAGCCTGGACTATATATATAGCAGGATTTTGTCTCAAAAAGAAAATATATAGATATAGTATTTGAGAATAAAAGAGATAAAATTTTCAGTCAGGTGCCAGTGTCCCTAGCTACTCAGAAGGCTGAGATCTGAGGATTGTGGTTCAAAGCCAGCCCAGGCAGTAAAGTCCAAGACTCTTATCTCCAATAAACTACTCAGAAAAAGCCTTAGCTCTTGCTGTTATGTTTGGTGGATTGGTGGGCGGGTTGGTGGATGAGTGGGTGTGTGGTTGGTTGGTGCGTTGATGGGTGGGTTGGTTTTTGAGTGGGTGAGTTGTTGAGTAGATGGGTTTGTTAGCTAGGTGACTTGGTTGATTGGTTGTTTGGTTGGTGGGCTGGTTAGTTGGTTGATGTTTTTGACACTGGTCCTTGATTGCTCATTTTTGTAGCTCAGGCTTTTTGCCTCAGCCTCCCTAGTACTGAGATTACAGGTGTGTAATACCACACCTGACTGGCCATTGATTCTTTTTTTTTTTCTTTGCTCAAGGCTAGCACTCTGCCACTTGAGCCACAGCACCACTTGTGGCCGTTTATGTGGTGCGGGGGAGTTGAACCCAGGGCTTCATGTATAGGAGACAAGCACTCTTGCCACTAGGCCATATCTCCAGCCCCTGGCCATTGATTCTTAAAACTTGATTTTTATGTGTAGTACCTTTGTTAAATTTTCCTATTCTAATAATTCCTATGATTATTTTTATTAGCTTTTCAATAAACATATCAACCTCCAAATGACTGGGTTTGGTTTTTTTTTTTGACAGTTTTCTTTCTCCATCAAATTCTTTTACTTTTTGGGTCTGACATTACCTTGTTAGACTCGTCTTTTAATACTGTGTTAAGTAGTAAGGGTTGTGAAAGTGATATTTTGTGTGTGGTGCTAGGGTTTAAAATCGGCCTTGTGATTGTCAGGCAGGTACGCTACCCCTTGAGCTACAACTTCAACCTTTGTTTTTTTTTTTTTTTTGCCAGTCCTGGGCCTTGGACTCAGGGCCTGAGCACTGTCCCTTGCTTCTTTTTGCTCAAGGCTGGCACTCTGCCACTTGAGCCACAGCGCCACTTGTGGTCGTTTTCTATATATGTGGTGCTGGGGAATTGAACCCAGGGCTTCATGTGTACGAGGCAAGTGCTCTTGCCACTAGGCCATATCCCCAGCCCTTCAACCTTTGTTTTAATTTGTTTTGTTTTGTTTTTGTTGCCAGTCCTGGGGCTTAGACTCAGGGCATGAGCACTGTCCCTGGCTTCTTTTTGCTCAAGGCTAGCACTCTGCCACTTTAGCCACAGTGCCACTTCTGGCCGTTTTCTATATATGTGGTGCTGAGGAATCAAACCCAGGGCTTCATGTATACGAGGCGAGCACTCTACCACTAGGCCATATTCCCAGCCCCACCCTCAACCTTTGTTTTAATGGGGTTTTGTGTGTGTGGCAGTACTGGCCTGAACTCAGGGCCTTGGGTTCTTGCTTGGCTTATTCACTCAAGGTGGTGCTGTCACTTAAACCACACCTCCATTTACAGCTTTTTGGTGGACAATTGGGCATCACAGTCTCACCGACTTTTCTGCTCTAGCTGACTTTGAACCTCAATCCTTAGATCTCAGTCTGCTCAGTAGCTATAACTGACAGTCCCTGACTTTGTCTCCAGTGTTTTTGTTAGAAAGACTAACATTCTAATTTGTTTCCTTTTGTCTTTGATGTTGTTAAGTTTTGCTATGATGTATTCATATTCAGGCTTGTCCTTATCTCCTATTTTGGTGTGCGATGAAAAGTTTTGTTTTGTTTTGTTTTTATATTCTGGTTCTGGAGCTTGAAGTCTGGGCCTAAGCACTGTCTCTTAGCTTTTTCACTCAAGGCCACAGCTCCACTACCAGCTTTTTTGGTTAATTGAAGAAATGTCTTACGGACTTTTCTGCCTGGGCTGGATTTGAACCAGGATCCTCAGATTTTCGCTTCCTGAGTAGCAGTAGCTAGGATTATAGGCATGAGCCACCACACCTGACTCTACCATCCTTTCTTTCTTTCTTTTCTTTTTTTGGCCAATAATGAGGCTTGAACTCAGGATCTACGGGCTTTCCCTGAACTCTTTCACTCAAGATTAGTGCTCTGTAACTTTGATCCACAGCACCACTTCTGGTTTTCTCATGGCTGATTGGAGTCTCATGGACTTTCCTTCCTGGGCTGGCTTTGAGCTGTGATCCTCAGATCTCAGCCTGCTGAGTAGCTACAGTTACAGCCACTAGCACCCATCTACTGCCATTCATGTTTTAGGTATAGTGTGTGTGTGTGTGTGTGTGTGTGTGTGTGTGTGTGTGCTGGGTCCTGAGACTTGAACTCAGGGCCTGGGCACTGTCCCTGACCAAGCTTTTTATGCTCAAGGTTAGTGCACTACCACTTTGAGCCACAGTGCCATTTGCAGTGTTTTGGTGGTTCATTGGAGACAAGAGTCTCATGGACTTTTCTGACTGGGCAGGCTTTGAACCACAACCCTCAGATCTCTGCCTCCTGAGTATTTAGGATTACAGGTGTGAGCCACCAATGCCTGTGGGTATATGTTAACTGTACCAAGGAGTTTCACCATGGTATTTCACACTTGCAGATACTTTAATCAGAATACGTTTTTACATTTTGGGGGGGGATCAGTTTTGGGGCTTGAACTCAGGGCCAAGGCTCTGGCCCTGAGCCTCTCTGTGCTCAAGGCTCTCTCTCTACCACTTGAGCCACAGAACCACTTCTGGTTTTTTTGGATGGTTAATTGGAGATAAGAGTCTCATGGAGACTTTGCTGCCGGGGCTGGCTTTGAACTGTGATCCTCAGATCTCAGCCTTGTGAGTAGCTAGGATTACAGGCGTGAGCCACCAGTACCTGGGTGGCTTTTCAGGTTTCAATGATTTTCTTTTTGTCCATTTTCTCGCTTTGCAAAGACTCACGTTAGACAAACATTAATACAGTGTCTCTACTGCCCACATGGCTTCAATATCCTGTCATATTTTTCTACCTCTGTATTATTCCTAGTACCCTCTGAGGCAGCCCTAGGTTCATCCAGATCACAACTCATTTTTTTTGCTACATGACCATTCTTTTTTTTTTTTTTTTTGGCCAGTCCTGGGCCTTGGACTCAGGGCCTGAGCACTGTCCCTGGCTTCCTTTTTGCTCAAGGCTAGCACTCTGCCACTTGAGCCACAGCGCCACTTCTGGCCATTTTCTGTATATGTGGTGCTGGGGAATCGAACCCAGGGCCTCATGTATACGAGGCAAGCTCTCTCGCCACTAGGCCATATCCCCAGCCCCTACATGACCATTCTTGTTCTCCTTTATCTGTTGGGTTTGGGTAGCTATCACTGCCTCATGGCCAGCATGTAGAACTGTCTGTTCTTTGTTTCTATTCTCTTACCCATCTAAGGACCTTTATTTGCTTATTTTAGACTTGTAATCTGTCTTGTTCCATTTTGGTTTGTAGTACAGTTTGTTCAGTTTGTTCTTGTATTGTGATTGTACTCTTAAAATATCTGGTCGTTTTGACCTGCACTTGTTTGCACTTGACCTTGTTTGCATTTTGACCTGCACTTGGCTGTATCGCTTTCTTAGCTGCAGGCATCTCCTAAGAGGTGAGCCCAAGGTCCAGGCTCGCTGCACTTGAGCAAGTGGACTGGAAGCTTCAAAGCGCCAGCCCCGAAGCTCAGACGTCGCGTCAAACTTGGGGTGTGATTCTGGCTTATTCTTTTCTGCTCACTTGAGTACAGTAATGTGTTTGTTTATGGTTGGTGATTTATATTATATATCCTTGCTCCTTGAAACAGTAGCTGTGAGCATCCTTGAGACTTGGATTTGTGTGTGCATGTGTGTCTGCACGCGCACACACACGCGCATACACTAGCACTGGGGTTTGAACTCAGAGCTTCACACTGAACTTGGTTTTTCACTCAAGGGTGGCTCTCTACCATTTGAACCACACCTCTGGCCTTTTGCTGGTTAATTGGAGATAAGAGTCTCAGAAGCTTTTCTTCCCAGGCTGGCTTCAAACCATGATCCTCTGGTCTCAGCCTCTTGAGAAGCTAGGTTTGCAGGTGTGAGCCACTGGAGTCCAGCTGAGGCTTACGTTTAAAGAATATCCAATCTGCTGCTTCCAGTCTCCTAGGGACATGACCAACCCAAGATGTTTCAAACTGGAGCTGGAGCTCATGATGTGGGAACCATGAGAAAGAATCGGAGCCATAAATACAAGTAGTTAAGGCTGGGAGTTAAGAACTCCTGTAGGATGGTCTCTAGTCTGCCACTCACCTGAAGCTGAGATTGAAGAAAAACCTTTGAGGATCAGGGATAGTTGGTGGTTGTTTTTTCTCGTGGTGGTGGTGATGGTGGGTGGTGGTGGTGGTGGTGGTGGGTGGTGGTATGAGTGTGTGTGTGTGTGTGTGTGTGTGTGTGATATTGAGTTTTGAACTCAAGACCACATGCTCGTTTCTTTTCTCCAGCAATGAGGTCACACTGGTGGGTGCGGAGAGGGGGGCAGCACTATGAAAAACTCTACAGTCTGCCCTCCCACCCTGCTAGCCAGGGTTCCCCTTCGTGACTGCCTGAGGCAACATTACAATGCAGACTTGGGGCCCTGCCCCTCGCTCCTCCGTGACCTCTGGTGATCTGGCTCCTTTTCCTTTTGTGTCAGCTCAGTCATGCTTTACAATAGTGCTTTTTGTGTGTTTCGTAAGTTTTCACCAACACTTGAAGGTATTCTGTGTTGACAGAGATGTCTCACTACCCTAATTGTCTAAAACCAGCATCTTCTATGTTTTATTAAAATCGCAAAATAATGATATTAGTATGAGAACATAATAAGTGAATAATGTTCATGTTTCACTGTCTTCATACAGCCCCATCCATAAGGCAAACTCGTGTCACCTGTGGCCCATCTGCGATTCTAATACAAGGACAGGTGTTGGGTCTGTTCCGTGAAGAGAGATTAACCGAGGAAACCTCACTCAAATGGGACTCTTAAAACAGTAGGTACTGCTGAGTTCTAAAGGGAAGTGGAGCCGGCTCCACTGTGCGCCCGAAGGCAATGAGATCATGCAACCTGCTTGTCTGGGCTGAAGCATCCGTCCCCAGCTTCTTCCCGGCTGCACTCGAGATGGAAGAGGAGTTCTTTGGAAACAGTTGTTCCTAGGCTGGAAATTTCCCTTCTTCTCTCCAGGCAGTGGGGGGACGGGTGTCCCTCTTCACCTCACACCAAACAAGGCATCCCTCCAGAGAGTCACTGCATCCTGTGGAGTTGGAAGGACTTGGGTCTGGTATCTGATGCACCCCATAGCAGTCTACAGATGACCTGGGTACAAGCTCCTTGAGAAGACAAGCAAGATGGCGGCCTGCCCTATGGGGTCTGCTCTCCCAGAGTCCCTACAGGCCTGATTGATTCTCAACAAGGGGAGGCCAATTTGGCCATTGTAAGAAAAAAAAAATCCTTGAGGCCCTGGGTTCAATTCCCAGCACTGCAAAAGATAAAAGAAAGGATCCAGCCAAAAGATATGGTCAGAGATGTGACGGAGGGAGAAAGACAACTAGGAACAAAGGACTGAGGCAGAATTGTACTCACAGACGGAGCAGCTGGCCTTGGGGAATGACAGAGGAGAGATACTCTAGTGATGGATAAGGTCTTGAAAAGCCGTGAGGAAGCTGAAGAGAAATGAAGCACTGTGGAATCTGCCGCTCCCATTTGATGCTCACCCAGCACCTCTGTCAATCAAAGGAGGCCTGGCCTCCGCCTCCTTAGCGAGGACACAGCTGACAAGGAGGAGAAGGATGTGAGAGATGACCTTGACGTGACCCTTCTGCCTCAGACCTCCCAGCTGGAGGAAAGGAGAAATTTTTAATATGTGACATTTCAATATGAGACTGGATGAGACTTGAAGAAATTGGGGGCGGGGGGGGGGGTGGGTATTTCTTAAAGTAATGATTTTTTAAAAAAATGATAAAACTCTTAACCTGTATGTTACCAAAAGAGACTGGAAAGCCAGACATTTCATTAAGGCCTAGGAAAGAATGCATCATTTATGCGGATTTGTAGAACTTAAGAAGGTGCTGTTTAGCTTTGTGCTTGTGAAGGCTGTAATGAAGAACCTTGACCCAGGCTGGGAATGTGGCTTAGTGGTAGTAGTGCCTGCCTAGCATACACGAAGCCCTGGGTTTGATTCCTCAGTACCACATAAACGGGGAAAAAAACACAAAAAATCAGAAGTGAGTGCTAGCCTTGAGCAAAAGAAGCTCAGGGACAATGCACGGGCCCAGATTTCAAGCCCCATCACCAAAAATAAATAAATAAATAAATAAATAAATAAAAAATAAAGAGTTGTCAAAGGTAAAATTAATCTCTTAAGCAACAAGCCTTGTTCATTTGCCAGCTCCTTTGATGCCAGGAAGCTCTTGGGAGCGCCTGCTATGTGATTTTGGGGCACCAGCATTCATTCCTCCATCCTTACCAGCTAGGCTCCACAGAACAAGGATGAGACCCATAGAAACTACATTTCCCAAACGCCTTTGCCTTCAAGGTCCTCAATGTGGTTTCTTCCTGTGTCCTCAGGAAAGTGGCATAGGTAGGAGGAAAAGCTGTATAATTGTTTCTCCAGCAGTGCTTAGCGCCTCCACGCGATCCATCCACCCTACCTCAGAGCACAGAGATCAAATATGGGGGATTCCTGCATTTTTCTTTTCCGGGTGCCGGCAATGCTCTGAATGGCTTCATGGCTGCAGACCTCCCTTAATGTTAACCCCGACTCCAGTCTGTGCAGCTCGAAGACAGCACCTTGGGCATCCTTGCTTCCTGGGTCTGAGTTGGTTTCTAGTTTTCTTACTGAACCTTGACTGACGAAGCCTTTAGCTAATACGTGGGGGAAGTGGGGGTGGGGAATGAAAATTCTTAATGGGTCTCTTTAAGTGATTTTTCTTTTAAGCTCAAAGTGAGACACCAACTGCCATTTTAAAAGAAACTTAAGCTACTAAGAGAGAAATTTGAAAATGGATGTTTAGTGATTTTTTTTTGCCCCCATTGATGTGCTAAACAAGGAATTTTCAAAATAATGAAATGTTGACTTACAGTTTTCAATAAAATAAACAATACTGTTTCTTTGCTGAAAGAAATTGGGACTTTTTACTGTTCATAAATAAAAATATTTTCAAAATATTTTACTCAAAAAAATCTTTCATTTCTATTTTAGCATGCTTTGTAATGTACATACTACATTCAGTAGTACATGTACATAATTGAAAAATTATCCCCAGGCCTGTGAGCAGGGACAAGATTCTTATCCCAGTTACACAGTGAACACAGTTTGCAAATTTCTGTTTAGAACGTACATACGGGGTTGGGGGCGTATCTCAGTTGTTAGAGTGCCAGCCAATGAACAAAGCACCAGGTACTAAGTTTGAGTGTCAGGCTTTCAACACAAACAATAGAATGGACATGTATGAGCAGGCAGCCTAACTACTAATGGAAGAGGGGATGTGTGTGTGTCTATTCCCACCTCTATTCCATCTGGGTTTATCCACACCCTTTCCCACCCCTTGCTGCCCCAGATCTCCTGTGTGGATCCAGGTAGTCAGTTACTGCTGTAGTTGTCAGAGTAGAGATGGGACCAAGAGCTGGGAATGTGGATTAGTGGTAGAGTGCTTGCCTTGCATGCATGAAGCCCTGGGTTTGATTCCTCAGCACCACATACACAGAAAAAGCTGGAAGTGGCTCTGCGGCTCAAGTGGAGAGTGCTAGCCTTGAGCACAGAGAGGCTCAGGGACAGTGCCTAGGCCCTGAGCTCAAGCCCCAGGACTTCCATACTGCTAGTAGAACAGTACAAATGTGACCTCACAGTGATCGTTGATGGCTGATGGGGTTGCCACTAAAAAATGGGGCCTTGTCCCCGCCCCCATAGCTATAGATGCCAGATGTCAATCATTTGGCTCTGCTCAAATGTTAACTTACCAGAGGCACGCGCGCGCGCGCGTGTGTGTGTGTGTGTGTGTGTGTGTGTGTTGTTGAGGGATTGACAATTAACTGCCACCTTATTCCCCCAGGTCAAGCAAAGCACCAAGTGCATGCTCACCTGCTGGAGTGCAGACAGGTTGTTCCCGCTTCATCTTAGCTGAAAGTTGCCTCACTCCATTCTGGGCCTGGCCAAGGGCACCTGCCTTTGGCCCCCAAGAGACCATAGCCCATTTTTTATTTTCTCCTTCCTAGTTAAGACCCATATAAGCCTGACCCCCAAATCCACCTTCTGACACAACCTCCATTCCCACAGGAAGGTGGTTGTGCCTGCTGAGGTACCTAGCCTGCAGAGACTGAGTCCTGCATTTTCCTTTCTCTTCCATTTGTCCATATGGTGCTGAAACCCGGGAGAGGAAAAGTGCCAGGTGTAACTGAATCCCTTCTGAAAAGGGGCCACCCACCTCCTGGCCGCCTCTCATTGAGCCTTTTGCTACCCTTCTCTTTCCAAGGCTGCTCAGTTACTTAAGTGGTACTTACCAGCCTTGAGTTCAAATCCCAATACTGCCTCCCAAATCAAATGTCATCAGTAAAGACGTTCCTGAGCACCTAAGGAAGGAATGGGCCTAGTCCCCAGCCCTGGTTTTCCTTTCCCCATTGCATAACTCACCATTTGACCTCTCTTTGTCCTACTTGTTTATCTGCCCGCTGTCTACCCCTCTAGATGGAGGCTCCACGAGACACTTTTACCTAGGCCATTTCCCTAGCATCTGGAAGAGGGCTTGACTTACTAGCATAGTGAAATATGGATACTGGGTCTAATGGTGCCATCTTGGCCTCTTGGTGGATGATGGGAGCTTTTCATGTCCCCACCCTACCCCAGGTGATAGGTACCTGAATTCCTAGAAGCAGATGGGCAGGGACTTGGACCATAGGTTCTCAGACCTGCCGGACCTGTACCATGAACGCATGAGTCTGAACTCTTGAGCTCCCTGTGACCCTGCCCCCGACCATGATCCTATTTAGGTCCCTACTGGCTCAGCTGCCATTTTTGCACCATGCCTCGTGTCTCCTGTCTCTCCACAGGTCACCATGGCAACTCTCCATTATAGTTGATATGGTTTGTTGAGATTGTTTTCTGCTCTTTAATCTCCTATCCCTGTGGCTCAGTTTCCCAACAGTATTAAGTGCAGTCACTGGCTTTCTGTTAATAAAGACTCTCAATTTGACTTCTCAAAATGTGGCTTCTGTGTATCTCAGGACTGAATTCCTGTATAACAAGAGCAAGTGCTCAGTACAATTCACTGAATGGTAAAAGTACTTGCTTTCCCTGAAGCCAAGACCTGGGCATGACCGACGCCAGGGCAGCTCCAAGCATTCATCCAAGATGGAGGTTCTCGAGTGAGGACTGTTTCAACACCAGCAGGAGTGGACAAGGCAGCTCTAGCAGTGTTCAGGAGCAGTCGCTTCTGAGCAGGTGTGCAGTGCCTGCCAGTGTCACTACATCAGCATTGTGCATACAGAGCCAATGGCAGACGATGAGTGAAGTTCTTAGCTGTGGAACTACCAAACCTGGTATCTTCTAGCCTTGTCAGAAAATTCTAAAGTCGGATACCAGTAGCTCACACCTGTAATCTGAGTCAGATCAGAGGACCACAGTGTGAATCCAGCCCAGATAGAAAAGTCTATGAGACTCCATATCCAATTAAACAGAAATGCTGGATTGAAGGCACGGCTCAAGTGGCAGAGCATCAGAAAGGTCTGAAGAGCAAAAGAAAGATCTGAAGGGTATGCAGCCTCTTTTAAATAAAAATCTTTTTTTTTCTTGTATTGAAAGTGTTTTAAATACTTTTAATGGGCTTTAGGGTTAGCTAGCCTGGGTCAAATACTAACTTTGCCTTTGACCAGTTAGTAATATTGGCTATATCATGTTGCTGTTCTGAACTTGTTCCCATACTTCTCCGTGAGTAAAAACAGAGTATTACTGAAGCAGATTTCTTCTGCTGTTTTCAGTGGGCAGAGCCCACTCACATCACAGCCTTTCTGGCTCCAAAGCCCGCAGGGATGGCTAGAGTTGCAGCTCAGTAGCTGGGGATGCCTGCTAGTGTTGAAGCTTCATGGTGTTGGTGTTGCCTTCTCTGGTTCCTGCCTCAGGAATTTGGCAAATTAAGTCTGCAGACAGTGAAGGATAAGTGGGAAAAAATTTAGGAAGAAAAATATCTCAGCTAAAGACTGCTACTTTATCTGTCCCTGTGGGGTAATTTTTTTGTACCCTGGGTTATGTTATTATAATCATGTGTTTGGAAGGTGACATTTTTACTAGTCAGTTCCTGCAATACCCTGATGTGTGTGTGTGTGTGTGTGTGTGGGGGGGGGGGGTCTGTGGCTTGAACTCTGGGCCTGAGTGCTGTCCCTAAGCTTCTTTTGCTCAAGGCTAGCTCTCTTGAGCCAGAGTGGTTGAGAAAAGGGGTCTTGCCTTAAGAGATATTTCTGAATAGCTTGGATCTTGCAAAAGAGGAACCAGGATATCCATAATATCACTTCAACCACAGTGGTCCCATTGCTCATTTGTCTTGAGACAGCAGTTATTGAACTTGGGCATATATATATATATATATATATATATATATATATATATATATATATAGAGAGAGAGAGAGAGAGAGAGAGAGAGAGAGAGAGAGAGAGAGAGAGAGAGAGAGAGAGCGCGCCAGTCCTGGGGCTTGAACTCAGGACTTGAGCACTGTCCCTGGTTTCCTTTTGCTCAAGGTTAGCACCCTGCCACTTGAGCCACAGTGCCACTTTCAGCTTTTTCTGTTTGTGTGATGCTGAGGAATCGAAACCAGGGCTTCATGCATGCCAGGCAAGTGCTCTACCGCTAAGCCATATTCTCAGCCCCTTAAACATTTTTTAAAGTGTTAAATTTATTTTCATTGTTGGAAACAAACCTCCAGAAGCTTTTCATTTTGTTTATTTGTTTTGTTTTTGTTGCCAGTTCTGGGGCGTGGACTCAGGGCCTGAGCACTGTCCCTGGCTTCTTTTTGCTCAAGGCTAGCACTCTACCTCTTGAGCCACAGCACCTCTTCTGGCTTTTTTCTATATATGTGGTGCTGAGGAATCGAACCCAGGGCTTCATGTATACGAGGCGAGCACTTTACCACTAGGCCATATTCCCAGCCCAAGCTTTTCATTTTGGATAAGTAAAATTCTACTTCCATTAAACGATTATCTTTCCTACATTGCTCCCGTATCTGGTAACCACCATTCTATTTCTATATCTATGAAGCTGACTTAGTTAACTCCTATAAATCCAATCCCAGTGTCTGTCCTTTTGTGATTAGTTTATTTCACTTAGCAGGTTTTCAACATTCACATTGTAGCATGGATCTCCTTCCTTTCTAAGGATGAATAATATTCATTTTGGTGATATCAGGCCTTGTTTTCCCAGCTTGCTTGCTATGGTGCACTACCCTTTGAGTCATGCTTTCAGCCCTACTTTTTTGTGGTTCATTTTGGAGATGGGAGTCTCACAGACTTTTCTGCCCAAGCTGAACTCAAATAGGACCCTTCAGATTTTGTGCTCTTGAGTAGCTAGGGTTATAAGCATGAGCCTTATACCACACCTCGATATTTTTCTCCATTCATCTGTTGGTGGATTCTTGGGTTTCTTTCTTCTTCTTGTGAATAGTACTGGCACAAACATACATGTACAAAGCCTGTTTGAGTGACTTCTTTCAACTCCTTTGGCTATATATCTGTATTATCAATGGTAGTTCTATTTTTAAACGTTTATTTATTGCAGGTACCAGGGTCTTGAACTCAGGGTCTCACACTCTCAATGGACTTTTTCTGGTCACTGCTGATATTCTGCCACTTGAACCATACCTTGTGAGTCAGATTTTTCTGCTCTGGTTGCCTCTGAACTCTGATAGTCAGCTCTCAGCCATGGAGTAGCTAGGATTATAGGTATGAGCCACGAGTGCCATGCTAATTTTTAATTTTTTTTTTTTTTTTTTTTTTTTTTGGCCAGTCCTGGGCCTTGGACTCAGGGCCTGAGCACTGTCCCTGGCTTCTTCCCGCTCATGGCTAGCACTCTGCCTCTTGAGCCACAGCGCCGCTTCTGGCCGTTTTCTGTATATGTGGTGCTGGGGAATCGAACCTAGGGCCTCGTGTATCCGAGGCAGGCACTCTTGCCACTAGGCTATATCCCCAGCCCCAATTTTTAATTTTTTTGAAGGATGACCATATTGTTTTTCATAGGCGTTGTGCGCCCCCCTTTAAACACAAACTAGAAGCTTGTAAGGTAAGAGCTTTGCTTGGCATGTAGTATTTTAAAAATCTTAATCACTGGCTAGAATTTAAGAGGAAATATACAGCATTTAAAGAAAAAAGTGGGTTTCCAGGTAGTAGCAACTGCTGGAGCAGAGTCGCTGCTTCGATGGATACAAGTGGGCTAGGTGCTCTGCAGGTTCTGTTATGGGGTTCCAGGGAAGAGATTCCCCTCCATCCAAGTCAGTCAGAGACAGTCTCAAGTAAAAAGATAGATGTATTGGGGAAATAAAAAGCAAACTGATCGGCCAGGGCCAGAGCCCAGCCTTAGGGGCTGGGACCACTCACCCGTCGGTGTGAGAAGAATAGGGGCGGGTCCAGAGCCCATATGCCCCCCACCCAAACCTCTTCAATCACAAAACAGGACAGAGACACAGAGACTTACTTCCGGAAGATTTCTAAGGAACTCCCGCAGCCTGCATATACCCTTAATACTATCAGGAAACAGGCCAGCAAGGGAAGAAAGAACAAAAACACTAACAAACCAATTCAGCTCCAATGGAGAGCTTACTTGGGATGCCATGGGGACTAGAGATGAGCCAGGAGACAGGGCACAGGACACGAACATGGAGACTCATGCCATGGCTTAATGGCGCCTGAGATGGCCTGACCCTAAATAGGGTCAGGTCAGGGGGCTGAGTCATGGGAAATGCCCAGTCCCAAGCACTTGACTGACAGGTTCAGTAACCTATAGGCCATGTGCCCACTCCTGTCTCTTGGGACTCAGGAACACCCATTGCCTGGGGAATGGGACTTGCCTTCCTGTAGGAATCCAGGCACACCTATCAAGAGGAGATGCTAGATAGTGCAACTTGCCATGTGGCTAATGGTGGCGCTGGCCAGATCTGACCTGCATATTACAGTTCACCAGGTTTCCCATAAGCCTGCTTTACTTATCAGGCGCCATTAACGTGTCATTTGTCACTCCTGCTTGGTAGCAGCGAATTAGGCAAGGTACCAGTCAGGACCCTTGAATTCAGCTGCCAAGGCTGTGGTATCAGGCAGTTTTGCAGGTGACCGGTGTCCCAGCAGGATGAAGGGGGCAGACAACTACGGTAGGGTGCAGGGATGCTGCGGTCCAGTGTAACCCAGGGGCCAAGCGGAGATTAAGGCCTAACTTGAACCTGGCCATGTTGTCCACAGAGCCCACAAGCACTGGTCCAGCGCGGGCCACCACCTAGCAAACGGTGTCGGGCAGAAGGAACCGCCTGTGGGTGTGGCGTGCGAAGCGAGGAGCGCCGGGTGACAGGAGCTGGGAGTGACATGAAGGTCACGTGAAGGTCATCGCCAGCGGACGGTCAGCACGTTAGCGACGACGGGGAGCCGCCAGCGGGAAGGGTCACGTCGCTGGGCCTCCGGAGGAGATCTGCCAGAGCCACAGAACTGTCCCACAAGACACCCAACTAAATTGTTTCCGATTTCTCGCGGGGGGCCACCAGTTCCCGGCCGCCCACGCTGACCGCGGACCGCCCAATGGCAGCACGACCCCCACACGCTCAGAGCCGCTTACTGACGCGCGCGGAAAAAGCCTCCGAGCTCCAACCGGAACAGAGACAGACCGCCGCGGACGCCACCTGACGGCCGGCGAGGGCGAGGCTGGGGCCGGAAGGCCGCCGCACCGGAAGCGACGGCTGCTTCCGGCAAAAGCCAAAGGAGCGGTGGCGTTGAGGGCGCGTCCCGAAGGTCTGGGCAAGCTGACCCAGCACGCTGGGCTACACGACGACGACGACGCACGCCGCCATCTCTTGCGCAGGCGCAGGACAAGAGCTTAGCCGAATGCGCAGGCGAGGACGCGCGCGCTCCCGACCTGCGTCCGTCTTGTTCCGATGGTAAAAAAAAAAAAAAAAGCAGCTTTTGGACTTGTAACGCGAACTCTTTCTCTAAACTACAACTCCCAGCATGCCTCGTCCTCCATTGTCAGTCACTGTAGTTTGCCAGGATAGGACCATGACGGCCTCAGGTGACAATGACGTGCCGAGAGAAAGAAACTTCTGAATACACTGTTTGAGCGCCTGCCTCACAGGAGCCCCAGTGGCCTAATGGATAAGGCATTGGCCTCCTAAGCCAGGGATTGTGGGTTCGAGTCCCATCTGGGGTGATGCCAACTTTTTCTCCTCCTAGTAAGGATTCCTGCAAGTCTTCTCAGGTCCTTATACTTTTCTTTAAATGGGAAGAATGGTGCGTGTGGTTTGACGGTGGGGATTCGTATTATAAGACTATGGACACTCCGTTTCCTTCACTGGAGCCGTAGACCTTTCCAAAGGCTGTGGGGATGAATTCTGACCTCCTTCCTAGACGCTGCTGAAAAGTCATCTTGTCCGCCTGTCCCTATCAGGTCCGCACCCCCCGCTGGTCCACTTCGGGCTCAGCGCCCGGTCGCCTGGCCCGCGTCACGCGCAGCCCAGCAGGGCCCTCTCCCTTCCGCTCGCCCCGTGCAGGCTGCGGGAGACCCGCTTCCCCGCCACGCTTGGCTCTCGCTTGGTTTTCCCTCCATCCCCGAGGGCGTCGCTAGGCGTTCGACTCCTTTTCCTCCCGAGAACCGGGCCCGGGACAGCGCGCGGCCGGCGGGCGGTCGGGCTGTACCACGGCCGTGTGCGCCCCGGGGGAGAGGAGGAGAGGGAGGGTGTTTGGTAGAGGCCAAGGGCGCCGTTGGGCTCCGGGCTCGCGAGAGGGCGGCAGCATGGCGGCCTTAGGGTCCCCGGCGCGCACCTTGCGAGGCCTCCTGCGGGAGCTGCGCTACCTGAACGCGGCCACCGGGCGGCCGTACCGCGACACCGCGGCCTACCGGTACCTCGTGAAGACGTTCCGCGCACACCGGGTACGGAGCGGCCCGGGTAGGGAGGCGCGGGCTGGGCCGGGCCGGGCCGGGCCGAGCCGGGGGCGGGGGCGGGGGGGCGCGGGGACCCGAGGCCCGATCTCTCCGACGGAGTCCTGAGGCGCGCGGCCGCGCTCGTCGCGTGGGCCCGCGGGGCGCCGCTTTCCGCCCTCGGCGGGGTGGAGTCGCCGTGTCGGGGCGGGGGTGGGATGGGGACGATGGAAGCGGGCGGTGGGGGGGGGGTCGGCCGAGCGGCGGGGGGGGGGGGGCGGATGGAGACGCTCGGTGACCTCGGCTCCCCTCGGCTCCACCCCCTGGAGCTCTTCCGGGGGACCGGCGAGGGGGCTTGGACTCGGCCCGGGCCGCCCCCGCGGCTCGGAGCTCGGAGCGGGCGCCCGGGTGCCGCCGCCAAGCGCCTCGCGCGCTTCCCCGTCGGGCCGCGGCCCCGTGCCCAGCTCGGAGAGGCAGGTGCCACGCACGGGGTGGGGAGCTGGGCGCTGCGGGCCGAGTGGGAACAGGCTTTTGCACGCGTTGCGCCCCTTGCACCACTAGATCGCTCCTCCAGATCGGTCCTGCGGTGTAATGAGGTGCATGCAGCATTGGCTTTGCTAGGGAAACAGGCTAGGAGGCACCCCTCTTAAGCGAAAGGATGAAACAGGGCTTCCTTTTTCAAATGGGACCGCCGAGGCCCAGGAAGAACTGTTAGCTGTACAAAACAAGGAGTTAAACGAAAACACGAAACACCCCAGGAAATCCTCACACTCGGTTGCCGCTTTCGGAGTGAAGGATCTGGCTTGGAAACAGTACACTGGAGACTCCCCTAGGGCTTCGGCGAAGGAAACCTAACCCTTTGAGCAGTGTGGGAACCGAAAGAGCCCTCATCTTAACTTTTAAATTTCTAAGTCATCCACCTTACGACGAAAATGCACTTAAAATTTAAAAAAAAATTTTTTTTTGGCCAGTCCTGGGGCTTGAACTCAGGGCCTGAGCACTGTCCCTGGCTTCCTTTTTTGCTCAGAGCTAGCAGCACTTTTCCACTTGAGCCACAGCACCACTTCTGGCCTTTTCTGTTTATGTGGTGCTGAGGAATAAAACCCAGGGCTTCATGCATCCAAGGCAAGCACTACCTCTAAGCCACCTTTCCAGCCCCTGCACGTAACTTTTAAAAGGTCACAATGTTAGGGACCATATGGGATGGAGACTTAGGCTAAATACCTAGAATAAGATGTTCTTCAGTCTGAAAGCTTGGGGTTCACCTTAGCAACCATGCATATAATGATGAAACACGTGAGCACTAAGGGTTTGTAGTTAAGGAAGGCCTTCAAGGAGGACCTTGAGCTGGAACTTGGAATTGCTAATAACCCTTAGGGAAAATGACGCTTCTGACCTTCACCCTCAATGACCTGTTCCATTTCAACAACATTCATAAATAAAGGAGAAAGCTCAGTAGCTAGGGAAGAATGGCAAGGATGTATCACAGTTTTGTCCATGACCTTTCAATTTCACTGCCTTGGTTTAGTTGCTAAACTTAAGTAGTTATAAGAGATTAAGAAAGAAAGGGTAGATTTTTTTTGTTGTTGTTGATCTCTTCTGCAGGGGATCTAACCAAGTTGCAGTCACCATGTACAAGTAGTTGGGCTATAATGTATATAAGACAATCATAAAGTACTATTCTGCCAGCTACAGGGAGTTCAATGTTGCTTATGAAGTGAAGCACTTTGCAGGAACACTGAGAAGAAATCCATCATACCATTACCTCATCTTGTAAGGCCTGAAGACGTTGTATAACCATAAGCAGTGGTTCTTAGGTAGATGTTGCAGATGGTTGTATTATTTTCAGTGGATGACCTTGGAGATCTAATAGGAGAAAAGTAATCATTTAGGCCTAAAAGACTTCAATACAGAATACAAACTTATTTCAACTCTCATTGTTTCCAGTTTGAAACCGACTATGTATTTGCTGTAATATTCAATCAAGCAGGCAGCTAGGTCAAGAGGAAACATTAATTGCACTATCATGGCTCACAGTATGCAGTGTATGCCTTTCTCCACTCCTCCTAAATTCTGTGCTTGAAACTCATGCTATATATACACATATTTTGTACTGTTCATTGAAGCTTTAGAAGCATATATAAAATATAATTTTGAGAGATGTATAATTAGTTTCTGTTCAATTAAAAGTGCTTGAAGCTTAAATATGGTGAGGTTCAGGAAGTTGAGGTAGGTAGTAGGCAGGAATTTAAACTTTATTATAAGTGTATTGGGATTCCATTCTAAGATTTTTAAGGAGGTGGCATGATTATTGCCTTTGAATGAGAGGCTTAGCCATAGCTGTGAAATTCCTCTGGAAATGCTAAAAGTTCAAACCCTGTGGATGGAGGGCAGATATTGAGCACTTGCTTAGCAGGCATTACATTCGTCTATATACCATTCCCAATTTAGGAAAAATAAAACTAGTAATGCTACTCTGGAATGTATATAAATATATAGGGAACAGTTTCTTTTGGCTCAATTAAGTGAAAAAAATCTATGCCCATTTTCTCTGTGCTTTCCTTAGGAAGATGGAATTCAGCTAAGAAACTTCCCTGTTTTCTGTAGGGAGAACACAATTTTCTGTGTCTTTTTATCTTTATTTGCTCTATTTTGCTAACCTTTTTCTCTGACTCAGGCTCAGTACTCCTATACTATAATCAAATTTTTCTTTCAACTTCTATATATGTGGTCTTGTCTGAAAGAAATGGATTTTACACACTGTATAACTGATACAGGCTAACAACAAAAAAGCGATGGATATTACCCTTTAAATGGTGTCATCCCATGAATTTTTTATTGTAAAAAAGAGTAATTTGAACTGTGTTCTGGTGACTAACACTTGTAATGCTACTCAGGAGGACTAAGGTTCTCTTCCCAGCAGAAAAAAATGTGATTCTATTTCTAGAATACCAGCAATAAGACGGACAGGAGATGTGGCTGAAGTGACAGAGTGCCACCTGAACAAGCAAGTCAGCAGATACTTGTTCTTGAGTTCAAACCTTGGTGCCAACAAAAACCCCCAAAGGCGGGCTGGGGATATGGCCTAGTGGCAAGAGTGCTTGACTCATATACATGTAGCCCTGGGTTCGATTCCCCAGCACCACATATATAGAAAATGGCCAGAAGTGGCGCTGTGGCTCAAGTGGCAGAGTGCTAGCCTTGAGCAAAAAGAAGCCAGGGACAGTGCTCAGGCCCTGAGTCCAAGGCCCAGGACTGGCAAAGAAAAAAAACAAACAAAACCCAAAGGCCAATTTGGTTAGAGTAGCTGAGTGCAGCTTTCACACATGTTGTATTACAATTCTAGGGTTTAGATTTTAACCCTAGATATCCCAAAGAACGAATTAGGGAGTAGGTATTCAGTGGTGCTCAGGGATTAATTCATACATCCTCCTCTCTGCGTTCATCCTCATAATTTATGCCCTTAGTTCTCACAAGCTCAGAACCCTGGGTTTGTTTGTTGTTTTTGGAGCCTATCCTGAGGATTGAATTCAGATCCTGGTCATTGTCCCTGAGTTTTGTTGCTCAAGACTAGTGCTTTACCCCTTGAGCCACAGCTCCAGCTCCACTTCTGATTTTCTGGAGGTTAACTAGAGATAAGAATCTCACACCCTTTCCTGCCCCAGCTGGCTTTGAACTGAAATGCGCAGATCTCAGCCTTCTGAATAGGATTATAGCCACTGGCACTGGGCTAAAACCCTGACTTTTAAAGGGCCATTGTACTATACTTTATCCTGAAATTAAATATGATGAATAGCAATCAACATTTGAGGTTGTTCAGGACTCTGGAATGGATATGGAGTTTCTATCAATTTAGTCAATAGAATCCAGCCTTTTCAGGTAGACAACAAGAACAACTTTAACCAGCTGCCAGTGACTCACACCTGTTATCCTAGCTATCCAGAAGGCTGAGATCTG
Organism: Perognathus longimembris pacificus; assembly: GCF_023159225.1. Lineage (NCBI taxonomy): Eukaryota > Metazoa > Chordata > Mammalia > Rodentia > Heteromyidae > Perognathus > Perognathus longimembris. The sequence continues at coordinate 143,097,857 of NC_063162.1, forward strand.
AGGATCTTGGTTCAGAGCCAGCCCGGGCAGGACAGTGTGGGACTATCTCCAATTAACTGCCAGAAAACCAGAAGTTGTGCTGTGGTTCAAAGTGGTGCAGTGCTAGCCTTGAGCAAAAAGGCCCTGAGTTCAAATGCCCCACAACGAACTAAAAAGAAAAAAATGAGCAACTTTAATGTAAACATATGCATAATACTTGTATGTAATCTTTATTTTGCTATCTGAGAACAAAGCTATTGTGTTTCAGACAAAAGTTTTTTTTATTTGTAACCAAGCTCAGAGAAATACAGAGAAAACCTTAATTTCTTTGATAGGTAGAGAATCCTGTATTTCCTAGGCAACAACAAAAAAAGCTTTCTGATTAAACCGGAGGTCAAATTTCCTAATAAACAATTATAGTTGCAACTGTAAATGTATGTGACTATTTGCTCTGTGCAGAGTATTTTCTAGAGAAAGTCTGTTAAGTCTTTCTTTGTAACTGGGGTATTAACAGACTACCTGACCTTACTCCCACTCTAGGTCACCAGTGAGAAGTTGTGCAGAGCCCAACACGAGCTTCATTTCCAAGCTGCCACCTATCTCTGTCTCTTGCGCAGCATCCGGGAGCACGTGGCCCTTCATCAGGAATTTCATGGCAAGGGGGAGCGCTCCGTGGAGGAGTCTGCTGGTTTGGTGGGTCTCCAGTTGCCCCATCAGCCTGGAGGGAAGGGCTGGGAGCCTTGAACATGGAGAGATTCCCCGGATGTTAACTTCCTTTGAGAATTTAATCATTTCTACCAATATGTATTTATCATTAAATTGTTTTTAAAAAAATTTAGAAGTTTTCTCTGTAATTTTGTTGACTGGTGGAGGTTTCATCTTTTCGGTGAGTTTACTAGCCTTCTTACACTAGGATTGATGTTCTTAATGTATTTTTAAAAACTAGTTCAGTTTTGTTTTGTTTTTTGCAAGTCCTGGGGCTTGAACTCAGGGCCTGAGCACTGTCCCTGGCTTCTAAGTGGCAAAAAATAAATAAAAGCCCATGTTTCGCTTGCTCTTCTCATTTCCAGGTGATAACATTACTATTTGATGTGCATTTTCCCACATATTTTCTATGCATCTACAAACACCTCATTACATATACATGTCTACATACACATACATACCTAAAAAATGCACAACTATAATGTGTTAAGGTCCTGGCAGGAAACAGGTCGCACACTCAAATAAGGTTATTAAGCATTAAAGAGGTACATAAAGTTGTAGGCTGACTTAAATAAGGTCAAGTTGGTGAAGCACTTATCTCTTAGGCCTGACAAGCCCTGGCCTAGGAGCAAGCTCAATCACAGTCCACCAGGAAGAGAAGAGTTCAGAGAGAGGAGGGGGTGGAGTGAACATATTAACATCTGTCTTCTCATCTCCTGGTCAAATTACTATTCTCCTGCCACTATCTGGGAAAGTAGTTCTACTACACACTTTAGCTAACTGAGTAAAAAGCATGGACTTCAATTTTACTTGCTTCTCTTCACATTCTGTGGGCCAACACTTTCTATTTCTGCAATAGTGTTAATCACTTCCTCTCCCTATCTTCACTGCCTTTGCTCTAAACTCAAGCACTGATAATCTTCTGCCTGAACTACTCTCCTAAAGTGGTCCCTGTACTTTAAATATCTTTAATTCATCCCACTCAAAAAGTATTTTTTCTTTTTGTGAACTGTCAGTTTTTTTATCTGGGCTCCCGGTAGGTGTCAAGTTTTTCCTGGCAGAAGAAATTGGATGTAATCTGTAAGACTAAAACCATGACTTTCATCTTTGTACCCGCTAGAGTACTTTGCACCCATGTAGCATGTATTAAGTGTTTTTTAATGTATGGCTCAAGTTAGCTCCACTTACTAAGAATACAATCTGAACAGAACTATTTTTAAAGCATTTCAAAACACTCTATCTTCTAAGAAATTAACATTAAAATAATAGTAGAAAATGTTAAACATTTATTCAATTAGATTGATCAAAGAAACAATTTGCTTTATTTTTTTAGGTGTAGGGTTGTTACATTATTTAAGGATATTTTACTTTGAATAAGATGGAAGCCAGGTGGTGCATGTCTGTAAGGCCAGAACTGGGGAGGCTGAGGCAGGAGAAGCACTGTTCTAGGCCAGCCCTGGGCTACATGGGAAGACTGTTAAAAAAAAAAAAAAAAAGTGAAGATAGCCAAAGGATAGAATAGGTTGCTATTTTTATTCATTATATTGTTAAGGTGTATATGCAATAAATCATATTCCTAAAGAGTACAGACTTGAAGCAGAATTACTAAAGTAAGACTCTACTATGGGTTTTAAATAGCAACTTAGGTTTTGCAGTGCAACTAGCCATACTTATTAACAGTCTCACCATTAAGAATCAACTGAGGGCTGGGAATATGGCTTAGTGGTAGAGTGCTTGCACATGAAGCCCTGGGTTCAATTCCTCAGTACCACATAAACAGAAAAGGCTGGAAGTGCTGTGGCTCAAGTGGTAGAATGCTCTGCTAACATTGAGCAAAAGTAGTACAGTTCTAGTGGTTAGATGGAGGTTAAGAGGCTCACAGACTTTCCTGCCTGGCCTGGCTTTGAACTGTGATCCTCAGATCTCAGACTTGAGTAGCTAGGACTACAGGCATGAGCCTCTAGTGTCTGGCTTGAATTTTTTTTTTTTTTTTTTTTTGCCAGTCCTGGGCCTTGAACTCAGGGCCTGAGCACTGTCCCTGGCTTCCTTTTGCTCAAGGCTAGCACTCTGCCACTTGAGCTACAGTGCCACTTCTGGATGTTTCCTATATATGTGGTGCTGGGGAATCAAACCCAGGGCTTCATGTATATGAGGCAAGCTCTCTTGCCACTAGGCCATATTCCCAGCCCCTGGCTTGAATTTTTAAATAATTAGTTATTTTTCTAAAATTTGCCATAGTATCTATAATATTAAACTTCATGATACATTTATTATGTGTAGCATATAAGTAGAGACTTAATAAATCACAGCCACTTTGAGACCTGAAAGTCAGAGTGAATTGGAAGTTTAAAAATAGTTAACTAGGCACCAGTGCCTCACACCTGCAATCCTAGCTACTCAGGAGGCTGTGATCTGAGAACTACAGTTGGAAGCTAGCCTGGGTAGACACTTAACATCCAATTAACATCTCAAAAGCTTGAAGTGGCACTGAGGCTCAAATGGTAGAGCACTAGCCATGAGCACAAAGAGGCTCAAAGACAGTGACCAGGCCCCTGAGTTCAAGCCCCACAACCACCACCACCACCAATAAAAAATTACCTGCCAGATTATCAGCCTAGAGGTTTATATTCTGGTGGTCAAGAAACTGATGTCTTAGGGGGCTGGGGATATGGCCTAGTGGCAAGAGTGCCTGCCTCATATACATGAGGCCCTGGGTTCGATTCCCCAGCACCACATATACAGAAAATGGCCAGAAGTGGCGCTGTGGCTCAAGTGGCAGAGTGCTAGCCTTGAGCAAAAAGAAGCCAGGGACAGTGCTCAGGCCCTGAGTCCAAGCCCCAGGACTGGCCAAAAAAAAAAAAAAAGAAACTGATGTCTTAAAACTAGCACGGGCCCGAGCACCGCCCTGCTGGCCTGGGGTCAGGATGGGCAGCAAGATGGCGTCTGCCAGCAGGGTCTTCCAGGGCCATCTTCAGACCAGTTTTCTTATCCTTGGCCTCGTGAGGATTATAGGTGTGAACCACAAGCTCCCAGCATCATGTCTCAGTACCTGTGACTAAAATTTAGTACCGGCAATACTGAATAGAATCTAACACTGGAGATCCACATACATCACTGTTGGGTAGTCAAGCCACATGCTACATTAATATGATTCCCTAACAGAAGAAACCATCCTAAACTCAGTACATCGGAAGCTTTGAGGTCGGCAGGGCTCCCGCCTCGCCTCACTTTTCCTTGATCTCCCAGCATGCTAAGGGAAGTAAATCACCAGACCGCGATACACCACGGTCCACCGGACACTGCAGCAATATTAAAAACATTACCTCAGAAATACAGAAGGAAACATATCTCAGGAAGAAATGGAATTTATCCAGCGTGGAGGGCCAGAATAATCACTGAGGCTGCTGCTTATCATCAAAGAATTATCTTTACAATAAAGGATTTCCAAAATGACAAATACAAATTGTATTTAAACAAGCTTAATAAATATCCTGAGAAAATGAAATATAGAAAATATAGATGGATACTTCTATCTCCTCCTAATTTGTGTAACTTGGTCAGCTTCTCCACAAGCTTACCAACTTGTTCATGTATTTCATACTTATTAAAGTACACATTTAAAAATGTTAAAAAAAACCTAGTATGGTTGTCCTTAATTACTTAGCAGAGGAAGATAAAAATCCTTTGGAAAAGATAGATATTTTATATTTAGGGTTTATATTATGCTGTACATATTTTCTTCAGTAGATGTTCAGTGCAAAAAGATATCCAGATAAATCAAAATGATCTCATATAAGAAAACCAGGAGAAATACTGTACAACAGAAACAAACTTCACATGTTAGAGTTAGCAAACTCAGGATTATTAAAGAATAGTTCACTAGGATAAAAAATTGGCCAACCTTAGTAATTTCAGCCAGTAGTCAAACGAAAAAGCGATATAGTATATTTAAAAAAGAACTTGATAGGAATTCTAGAGCTGAGAAATAATTCAGTTGATGGATTTAACAACAGATTAGCTACAAGTGGAAGGAGATTTATGAACTACCAAACTCGTCAGAAAAACAACAAATATACCAAAAAAGCAACTTTGGAAGACAAGGTATAAAGTGGAAAAAATGAAAATAAAGTGACATATGGTATACAAAGAAAATTATTTCATAGACTTTCAAAAAGATCCTGAAGTTGATGACAGTATCTGAGATCAATCAGTGACCTGCAGTGGAATAAATAAAAATAAACCCATACCCAAACATATTAAAATTGGAGAAAACAAAAATCTGGAAAGCCAGTAGCCAACTGGTTAGTAAATCACCTTCAAGGAGAAACAGACTGAGAATTTCTCAGGAATAGTGGAAAGTAAATGGCAAGATATGTGCTTAATAAAAAGAATTAGCTGGGCAATGGTGGCTCATGCCTGTAATCCTAGCAACTCAGGAGGCTAAGATCTGAAGATCATGGTTCAATGAGAGTCCCAGCAGAAAAGTCCCTAGTGAGACTTTCTTTTGGCCAGTCCTGGAGCTTGAACTCAGGGCCTGAGCACTGTCCCTGTCCCTGGCTTCTTTTTGCTCAAGGCTAGCACTCTACCACTTGAACCACAGCGCCACGTCTGGCTTTTTCTGTTTATGTGGTGCTGAGGAATAGAACCTCAGGCTTCATGAACCCTAGGCAAGCATTACCACTAAGCCACACTCCCAGTCTCTCCTGCCCCCATCTCCAATTAACCACTCTAAAACCAGAAGTGGCACTGATTCAAGTTGTAGAGCCTAGCTTTGAGCACACAGAGGCTCAAGGACAGTGCCCAAGCCCCCAGTTCAAGCCCTACAACTGACAAAACACCAAAAACAAAAAACTAGCCAATCACTGGTGGTTCACACCTGTAATCCTAGGAGGCTAAGATCTGGGGATCACGATTCGAAGCCAGCCCAGGGCAGGAAAGTAGGTGAGACTGTTTATCTTGTACATACTAACCAAAAAAAACAGAATTGGAGCTGTAACTCAAGTTAGTAGAGTACTAGCTGTGAGCAAAATGCAGTTCTGGGTTCAAGCCCCAGGAGGACCAAACAGAAACAAAAACAGAAAAAAATCCACTTCCAGATGGGTGCTGGTGGCTCTCAACTGTAATGGTATTTGGGTGGCTGAGATCTGAAGATGGAAGTTTGAAGCCAGCCCAGGCAAAAAAATACCAGACTCTTATCTCCGATTAAGCAATAAAAAAAAAAGGGGGGGGAGTGGAGGTGTGGCTCACAAGGCCTTGAGTAAAAGCGCTCAGGGACAGTGCCCAGGTCCCGAGTTCAAGCCTCATGATGGACAAAAACAAACAAAAAAACCAGTCCTGGCTATGGATGTAGTCCAGTGATAAGAGTGCTTGCTTAGCATCCAGAAGACACTGGGTGTATTACCAGCACCACCAAAATAAGAAAAAGACAGCAGACTGTTTAAATGACCAGGCTATTTTTAGGAGATACATCTGAAATATAAGCCAGAAAGTTACCTTTCTGTTAACTAGCTGGGAATGTAGCTTAGTGATAGAATGCTTGCTTAGTGTTCATGAAACCCTAGGTTCATTCCTCAGTACCACATAAACAGAAAAAGCCGCATGTGGTGCTGTGGCTCAAGTGGTAGAGTGCTAGCCTTAAGCAAAAGCTCAGGGACAGTGCTCAAGCCCTGAGTCCAAGGCCCAGGACTGGCCAAAAAAAAAAAATAAAAGTTAACTAGCAATGTAGAATGATAAACTCTCTTCACTAAAGCAATCAATGTTTGATATATCCCCAATACTGCTTCTCAGAATACCATAAGTATAGTCCTGCATATCTGAGGGACACAATTTATACATTTTCTATTGTCAGTTTCAAATGATATTCCTAGAATTAGGAGTTGTTTACAATGTTGAGTTCTTAATGATAATTGAAAATATTTTGTCTTTCATGACTACATTTTGATTTTCCCAACATACATTATAAATATCTTCAAACTATGATTTGTGTGTGTGTGTGTGTGTGTCAGTACTAGGGCTTGAACTCTGACCCTGGGTGCTGTCCTTGAGGGTTTTTTTTCTTGCCCAAGCCTAGTGATCTACCAATTGAGCCACAGTTCCACTTCTGGTTTTTTCTTGGTGGTTAACTGGAGAGTCTCATGGATTTCTCTGCCAGGGCCGGCTTCAAATTGTGATCCTCGGATCTCAATCTCTTGAGTAGCTAGGATCACAGGCATGAGCCACTGGTGCCCAGATTCACCTTAGCTTTTTATCGTTTATTAGCTAGGAATTTAAAGTCCTAATGCACGTACAATTATTAGACAAAGAATCCTACCACCATAGAAAATACTTATGTCTCATGCTTTTTTTTTTTTCTTTTTTAAAATATTGGGACTGAACCTTGAACTCAAGTCCTCATACTTTTGCTTGGATTTTTCAGTCGAGCGATGGCCCCCACTGCTGCGTGCGGCCCGGTGTGCAGGGCGGGAGCTGGGAGATTCGCGGTCCATTTTCATCCCGGTCCAACAGGCAACGACGGATGGGAACGGGCTGGGGCCCACCCTGCCCCGGCGGGGTGGGTGGGGTGCCCAGCCCAGGTGTAACTTGCGGACCACGCGCCCCGCTCAGGGCGCTCACGAGGCCGCCGTGGGCCCCGACTCCAGCCGGTCCCACAGCGAGGAGGACTATACCCCCGTAAGCTACCGACACTGTGAACCGCCCGCACCCTCGGGCACGGACGCTACTTACTTGGACTCGGGCATTTTGGGATCTGCTCCTCCCCCTTTCCCCCCTCCCCCCGCCCCCCATCAGCGTAACGCCGCGCAGCTCGAGGTTCCGGGGCTGCGCTGACAGCAGCGGCGTTTAGCGCCTAGGGGCAGATCCCACACTGGTGACGGTTGAAGAACGTATTCTCGCGAGATCTGGGGACGTGGGGGGGGGGCGGACGCCGCGCGCGTGCACGAGCTCGAGAGCCGTTAGGGTGGAACCCTCCCAGGCGGGGCGGGCGGAGCGGAGACAGTTGGACGCCTGTTGGTGGAGGCCCCGCGGGAAGCGACGCAGCGCGGAAGAGCGTGCGCGCTCCCGCCGCGGCGACGGTGGTGGCGAGCAGCGTCAGAGTTGGGAGGGGGGGCTGACGGCTTCTGGAGGGTGGCGGTGTTGGACGCAAGAGCTTGCTTATCCCGTGTCGCTCCTGTCCCGGGAGCCGGACGGAGAGCGAGGGCGCGAGGGTGGCTTTCAGGGGCTGCCGTTTTTCCACGTACACGTCGTCGTGAGGAGCGCAGCCCGGACTCTCCCGCCACCCCTCCGGCTCCCCTTCAGCACGCCTTGAGGCGGCGGCGGCCACCGAGACCGCACCTCACCTTCCCCAACCCTACTCCCCCTCCCCCTCCCCGCCCGGCAGGGCCCGGTCTGCGCCCCACCCCCGCCCGTCTTCCCGCTACGCCGCCGCCATGTCGGCGCAGGCCCAGATGCGCGCTATGCTGGACCAGTTGATGGGCACCTCCCGGGACGGTAAGTCTCTGCCAGAGCCCTGGGGGTGGGGGAGGGGATGGGCCCGGTGGCGGCGACGGAGACGGAAGGGGTCTGACGGCCCTACGGGGCGCGCGCCTGTGGCGAGTGAGGGGCTCGTAGATTGGTAACACGAGGTCCCGGGCTCCCGTCCCGTCCAATCGGAGCTTGGCAGGCGGGTTTGGGGGCGGTGACTACTCGGATTGGCGGGAACTGCTGCCAATGGGGGCGAGGCGGGGCCTGGGGGCTGAAAGAAGAGTTTGTGCTTTTAATGTTGACTTGACCGGAGTGGCTAGGCCCACGTCTCTCTTGCGTAGTCTGGCGGACTGTTTTGTCGCCGATTAGGTACATGCAGATTGCTGAAGCCTCTGCACCGGGATTTAGTTCCTTAACGCGGATCTTTGGGATCCTCCCTTGCGGCAGTGCCCCAGAGAATCCAGAAGAGTGGGGGGAGAGGTGCCCTCCTCCCCCCTTCCCCCGCCATCCTGGGTTTGGAGGAAAGCTTTACCCCACTAACCGGATCCTAGAGATGCTCATTCTTGCCCCACACCATCTACCATTTTGGTGAAAAATCTGACCCAAACCATGGTTTCTTGAAGTGGGTGTGTTTGGCCCCATTTTGTGGAAAGAAAAATGTTAAGGCCTGTTTTTCCGAGAGACCTCCATTTTGTTAGACAGTTTAATAGAGGCTTTGTTCAGCAAATAATGACAAATCGTACGTGTTCCTCAAGCAGAACTATTTTGGAAATGTGATACCCAGCAAACGAGAATTTAGGGAAACGAGGCCTTTTAGTTATTCAGGTCAGAATCTGTATGGAAGGCTGCTACGTACTGTGTTATCTTTTGTTGTGAAGAGAATTTCTAAATGAAATAGGTGGTGTTATTTTTTGGCATTAAGTTCCAATCAAAACTAACACGGAGGAAAAGCTCTAGTCAGGTGCTTACAAACAAAGCCAAATCTTTTATCTGTGTTGCTTGTTCAGGCAAATAATTTCTTAACCATTTAAATACTTTTTCCCCCTCAACTCTGAATTGTATTTTTCTTAGGAGATGACAGTCTTAAATTTAGATGATAACAGTTGGTCTTTGAGTACTTTGCAATAAAGTCTGTGAATAGATAAATCCGTTTCAGTTAAGTCTTTTAAGAAATGCATATTCATAATGACATTTCAGTATTAATGTTTTTTAACAAATACCCTCCTGCTTGGGAACTTTCCATCGAACATAGACACAGATGTAGATGGCAAGCCTATTTGCTGTTGTGTATGGAGGAGGAAAAGACTTGGAAGAAAAGAAGTTCTGTTTATATAGTAAACCCTTGAAAGTTAACATTGATTAAAAATGTCACTGGAAGGGTGGGGATGCAGTACAGTGGTAGAGCAGAGCTCTCTTGCCTAGCACAATCAAAGAAAGCCCCAGGGCTCCATCTCCAGTAAAACACACACACACACACACAGAGCCAATGGAAAATCTTTTACCATTTTTACATTTAGGTAAGGATTATCATTTCATACCTGCAGCTTGCCTTAATATTGTTGCCTTCCAATATGGGAGAGGGTATTGGGAAAGGGCTTCATCCAGGATCTTAACAGGACAATGTTGTAATGAAATTATAGAAGCCATTAAGGTATATTTTATGTGATTCTTTCAATCCTGATGATGCCATTTTTAATATTTTATGCATAGATTGTTGTTACTGTTCTGGGTGGGTAGTTGGAGTAAGGTCTCTGTCCCCTGGTAAATTTCTAACTAGGCAACTCTAGTATTGCACAGCTGAAAACATATCTACATATATATGTATGTGCATATATGTATATATGTCTCTGTAGTCCAGTAGAAAGCTGAATTAGAATTTGTGTTTTTTTGTGTCTCTTTGTTACTGGATTATTTTTTAATTTTGGCCTTCAAAACCTCAGTGATTTATGAATGAACTTTCATGAGTTTAGGGTTTAGTGGAAATGATTAGTTTTTTTCTGCTGTATTGGTTCATAAGAAACATGTCACTTTCAAGGAAATTGAATTAAAATAGAAATTTTTTAGATATTCAGATTATGTATATGAGAGAAGAGTCAGAACATTTATTCTTACTGGAGATTTAATGAACTTACATATTTTATTTCATTTCATAATTCAGAGCCTTTAAATAATTAGGATATTCTTTTTTAGCATACAGCCAATTTCAAGTTATCCAGGGATAGGTGAATATTGGATACATCACTGAATAACCCCATGTAATTTGAAACCATATAATGGGAAGCCTTGTATTGGACACAAGAGCAGCTTACGGGGAAAGATGTTTGGGTGTCTTTGGCACTAAGTTGGAAATGAGGGACTCGAGGTGGGAAAGAGATGGAAAAGCAAGGTAGGTGGGGGGCGTGTTAAAAGAAGCTCTGTTTTTTGCTTTTGTTTTTCTATTTTTTTTTTAAATCCCAGAGACTATAAAGCAACCACACTCTTTTTGGGTAGTAGGGCTCAAGGTGGTAATGATTCTCTCAAGTTTCATTGTTGTATAAGTGGAAGAGTCTAAGGTGGTACAGGAATCCTGGGGTGCTGGGAAAATGTTACCTCCTCTTCAGTAAGATTTCTTCCCTTTCCCTTCTCAACAGAGTTTAATTAAATCCCTTTTAAATTCCTTGGAAAGCTGAATATTATTTAAATGTGCCTTATCTTGAATTACTTAAATTAGCTAATCATGTAGATACCTACACTACATCGGGGTCATTAAGAATAGGAATTATGGTGGCAGGGAAATGGAGAGGTAATTTTAAAATCACTGGGCACTACCAGCAAGGATAGTCCTGGGTGAGTGGTAGGAGTGGGGGGTGGGGGGCTTTGGACAAAATCATGGTGCTGGGAGGTTGGGAAGGGGGATGACCAGGAGGTGGGAGAAGAATGCATAAGGGAGGTGGGAGGGCCAAAGACAAACTTTGCCTTCTTTGCAATTTTGCCTAGGGCCCTGGTGGTGGCAACCGCCTGTGTGCCACTGAAAATCGTGCCGATGCCTGGCATACTGCATAAATGGAAGCAGGGTACCGCGTGAGTTGAAACATTGGTCACACTATATAAAGTTTGTATATGTGAATCAGTGTAACTCATACCCATGTAACTGGGGGTCTGACTGTATTTGGATTTTTCTGATAAGGCATCATGGGCTAAGGAAAAGAGCACTGGGCTGAGACTCAGGAGACCTGGTCTCTAATTATAATCTTGGGTAAGTCATATAACCTTCTTTGCCTCAAGTTTAATCTGTAATTTGTTATATGGGAAATCAAATAATTTGTTATGTTATTCTAAAAAATGTTGGAAAGAAAATATATAAAGATTTTCAGGTGGGAGGAAGCATAAGTAGATACTAATTATTAGTTTCTTATTTTCTCTTAGGTTTAAGATTCATTGCACTTTTGTAAGTACCCTTCTGTTTTAGTTATTAGCATTAATAGGAGAGAGAAAGATAATTTGTTTTCCCTGAACATATTCCATTTGGTAGAGGGAAAGATCCAAGCCACACAGAAAAATAAGAAATGTTTTGAGAATTATGTGATAGTTGAAGGAAACCAGTGCCCTCATAGATTGTGATCATTTTGACTAGGCTGAATTAATTGCTAAACTATCATTTAGCAACATAGTTTAATTACCATAACAAATGGTCCTGATTCCAGAAATGCCTGGGAAAGTGCAGGTTAGAGGAATTAAAACTGAGGTGTGCATGTGTATGTGTTTTGCCTGGACCTTACACATGGCTAGGCAATCCCTATACCAGTGAAGTATTTCTGTAGCCTTAGGATGTGGATTTAGAAAATAAGTAACAAAATTGCTTTTAGGGCTTCATATCTCTTAATTGCTTTAAGTGGAACCAGAAATGACAAGTGTGCCCTTAAAAATCAACCTATAGATTAAAAATATAGCATTAAAGTTGTTAGACAATTTTGGTTTTCTTTAACAATCATCTTTTAAGCTGTATATGATAACTTCTTCAGTCAATAGAGAATATTAATTATAGTAGCCCTGCTGACTACTATGTCAGTTATATTGTGCATGATAGTTTTATGAAATATAAAATTGAAAGAATGCTCATCTTAGGAGATACTTAGGAAAATGCAGTTTAGGTGTTTTCAAAATAAATTTAATGACACCTAATTTTTAATTTGTAGGCCAGTATAACATTTCTGTCTTTGTGAAAAAATGATTGAGTCAATTGAAGTAGTGTTTTCTTCAGTGGATCTTCTTGATTAAACCATCTTAATTGTATTCTGTGTTCCTTGACTCATCATGAACATTGAATACATTTTCTCTCAATTTTCTGTCATTAACATAATAAACCATATTTATTTCTTGGTCAACTGTAAGCCATTTTTATTCCAATTGTATCATTCATATTAAGTGAAGGAGGCGTAACCTTTAATATACAGGCCCTCATTTTTAGTGGAAAGGGTGTATCTTAGTTTAGGTCTGTAAGTTCCTGAAATTAAGAAACTTTAGTATACTTAAGGCTAAACAGTTTCTCTGAGTTTCAGTACTATTTAATTTTGTCATTGTTTTAGTCATAGCTAAAACATTGAGAGTTCTTTGTAAGTAGGGCAGAGTATATGAATTTTTTCCCTATTTTGCATTTTGAACTCTGAATAACACTTCCATCTGCACAGCAGGCCAGAAGACAATAAAAAAACTTTTAAGAATCTTGTGTACCTTGGACACTACAGTTGTTAGCATTCCTGACCTAAGCTGTGTTTCTAAGGCAAAATTTCAGGTTAAAAAAATATTGAATGGGAATGAAATTTATTTTGTGCATCTGTTAAAGGTCTAGGTGGCAAATAAATGCTTTGTACTAGTTGAGGTAGAATGTGAGGACATAGTGGTGGCTCATAACTATAATCTTAGCTACTCAGGAGACTGAGATCTGAAGATTGAGGTTTGAAGCCAGCTTGGAGTGATTTTCATGTTCGAGATGGAGAATTCAAAGGCAAGTATGTGTCTTGGATTAGTGAGTCAGTGTTCTGTAGCAGATGTTTCTTATAAGCATTGCTGTTTGAAATTACTAAAGGTTCAGATAAGCAGTGAAATTGAAAAAGGCAGATAGCTTAAAACTGCAGTGGGCAAGATTAGGATAAATGGAACAGTTACTACTTGAGAGAATGAGCTTCCAGTGGGGTACCTGTAGCTCATGCCTGTAGTCTAAGCTACTTGGAGACTGAGATCTGAGGATTACAGTTTGAAGCCAGCCCTGCCTAACAAGAAAAGTCCATGAGACATTTACCTCCAGTTAACCACATAAGCAAAACTGGAAGTGGAGCTGTGGCTCAAGTAGTAGTAGGATACCAGCCTTGAGCAAAACTGCTCATAGATAGTGCCAAGGCCCTGAGTTCAAGCTCCAGGACTGGCAAAAAAAGAAGAAAGGGGGGAGGAGAGAGAGAGAGAGAATATATATGAGATTCCAAGCTAGATATAGAGGCTAATGCCTGTAGTTCCAGCTACTCAGGCAGGAAATGAGATCTGGAAGAAATGTGGTTGGAGACCAGCCTGGGCAAAAAGTTGAAGCTCTTATATTAATAAACTGGTGCTTGTCATCTCCACCTACTTTGGAGGCTAAATGGGAGGCTGAAGTGGTAGAGCGGCTGCAGTTGTAAGGTCCTGAGTTCAAATCCCAGTAGTGGGGGGAAAAAAAGATTCCAAAGCTGGGTATGGTAGTGCACTCTCAGGATAGAGAGTTCCAGGTCAGCCTGAACTGCACAAAGTGAAATTTTTTTTTTTTAATTTATGACAGGAATCTTATGGCTTCAGCACCTGTCAAAAAATTCTGTTTCTCTTTGGATATTTATGTATTTTGAAGTGAGATTGGCTATGTTGCTTAAGCTGTTCTTGAATTCCTGGCTCAAGTGGTCCTTCCAGGTTAGCTTTCGCGGTAATTAGGACCATAGGCAGTGTGTTACTGTGCTGGCTCTTGTTCTTTTTTTTTAGATTCTCGTGTCCTAGCAGCTGCTGTGGTAGAAACTGGAAGATAAAGCCAAAATAGATGCATCAATTTTGTAAGATTATTGAGGATGTAGAGAAAAGTAGTTTGTAAAACTCTGAATTTGTCTATGGCATCATGTTTCTATTTTAACTGAATAGCTTAGGACTTAAAGTCAAAAGAAGCTGAGCCAGTGGCTCACAGCTGTAATCATACCCACTCAGGAGACAACGATCTGAGGATTACAGTTCAAAGTCAACCTAGGTAGGAAAGTCCATGAGATTCTTAACCTCCAATTAACAACCAAAAAGCTGGAAGTGGAAGTGATAAAGTGCCAGCCTTGAGCAAAAAGCTTGAGACTGCCCAGGCTCTTGAGTTCTAGCCTCAATACTGGCACCAAAAATAAGTATGTCAGAGCAATCAGAAAGCCATTGTCTGTAGTTGTATGTATGTAGTTCAGTCACCTGAATGTCATATTTTGCTATTTCCATTGGCCAGAGAAATCTTTAAAGCTTTTTTCCCCTAAAAACACCTCCCCCCCCCAAAAAAAAAACACCCACTCTATTTCAGTATTGATCCATGTCCTAATTTAGTTGAGCCATGCATAACTGATATTTGACCTATTTCACTCAATGTGAAAATAATTTAACTGGCTGCCTGTGCTGAATCTTTTTTTTTTTTTTGGTCAGTCCTGGACCTTGGACTCAGGGCCTGAGCACTGTCCCTGGCTTCCTTTTTGCTCAAGGCTAGCACTCTGCCACTTGAGCCACAGTGCCACTTCTGGCCGTTTTCTGTATATGTGGTGCTGGGGAATCGAACCCAGGGCCTCATGTATACGAGGCAAGCTCTCTCGCCACTAGGCCATATCCCCAGCCCTGTGCTGAATCTTTTGTCATGTCTGTTGAATGTGTTTTTATTTTCTTGAGACCAGATTTCTGTAGATGTTTTTTCTTTTAGAGTTAAACTTTCAAAACCTTTGCTTTTCATTAGGTCTTTAGAAGAAGAGATTGGATATTTATTGTTTAGTATTTATACTATACCTAGTTCTGTATTTTATTCTGTTCTTCTGTCAGTTTACCCTTTTTCTGTTATTTGAAAGGGTATGTTTTAGATGAAAGGTTAGTTCCTTGATTTTTTGGAGGCATGTAAGCGTTCATTTTATTTTTTATTTTATAATTACACTGTCCCTGAGTTTTTTTGCTCAAGATTAAGTGTTCTCTCATATCACTTGAGCCACAGTTCTACTTCCAGCTTTTTTTTGGGGTCGGGGGGGTCGGTTGTGGGTCTTGAACTCTAGGCTGGGTGCTGTCCCTGAGCTCTGCAGCTCAAGGCTAGTGTAGTTAGTGCTCTACCACTTGAGCCACAGTGCCACTTCCGATTTTCTGGAGGTTAAGCTGGCTTTGAACTGCTATCCTCATATCTCAGCCTCCTGAGTAGCTGGGATTACAGGTGTGAGCCACTAACACCCGGCTCTACTTCTAGCAGTTTTTTAAAAAATATTTTTTATTGTTACTATAAACATGATATACAGAGGGGTTCCAGTTATATAAGTCAGGTAATGAGTGCATTTTTTTTTTGGACAATGTCACCTCTACCCTGGCTCTCTCCCAGTTTTTCCCTCCCATCCCTACCCACAAGTTGTATAGTTCATTTTCAACATAGTGTCCAATGAGTACCCCTGCTGCATTTGTTCATCATTTGCCAGCTTTTTCTTCTTCTTCTTTTCTTTCTTTTTTTTTTGGTGGTTAATTCTACAGAAGAATCTCACAGACTTTCCTGCCCAGACTGGCTTCCAACCATGATCCTAAGATCTCAGTTTCCTGAGTTAGTTCCTTTATTGATTGATTGATTGATTGTCAGTCCTGGGGCTTGGACTCAGGGCCTGAGCACTGTCCTTGGCTTCTTCTTGCTCAAGGCTAGCACTCTACCTCTTGAGCCACAGTGCCACTTCTGACTTTTTCTGTTTATGTGGTGCTGAGGAATCGAACCCAGGGCTTCATGCATGGTAGGTAGGCAAGCACCCTACCGCTAAGCCACATTCCCAGCCCCAGCTCCTTTATTTTTGTAAAAAAGTTTAGTTGGAATACAGGCATGCATGCCCATTTAAATATATGTGTGTGCGTGTGTGTGTGTCTAAAATACTATTTGCAGCCTTGTTTAGATGGAGGAGTCAGTCTTGGAGCTTGAACTCAGGGCCTGCCTGGGCACTTTTCCTAAGCTTTTTTGCTTAGGGCTAAAATGCTCTAGCAGTTGAGTCACAGCTCTAGTTTCTATCTGAAATCTTTAATCACTGTTCTAGGTCATTGTGTTCCCGATAGTAAGTAAGCTCAGCATTACCTGAGGTTTTCTTTGATTTCTAAGTGCTGGTCCTGGGGCATGACTCAAGCAGTCTCTGAGCTCTCTGAGCTGTTTTTTTTTTTTTTTTGTTTTTTTTGTTTTTTTGTTTTTGGCCAGTCCTGGGCCTTGGACTCGGCCTGAGCACTGTCCCTGGCTTCTTTTTGCTCAAGACTAGCAAGCCACAGCGCCACTTCTGGCCGTTTTCTGTATATGTGGTGCTGGGGAAAATGACCCAGGGCCTCATGTATACCAGGCAAGCTCTCTTGCCACTAGGCCATATCCCCAGCCCCTCTGAGCTGTTTTTATTTAAGGTATTTGAATCATAGCTCTACTTGAAGCTTTTTTTTTTTTTTTTTTAGGTTAAATGGAGATAAGAGTCTCACAGATGGTTTTCCTGCTTGGTGAGCTTTGAACTGTGATCCTCAGATCTCATCCTCCTGAGTATTTAGGATTACAGGCATGAGCCACCAACACCCAACTTATCAACTTATTTGGAATTTTATTAGATATTAAAATCTTAGATCTACCTTCTGGATCAAATTTTGGAAATGAAGGCCAGCGATGTGTTTTAAGAAATCCTCTAAACTCCAGTACTACCAAAAAAAAAAAAAAAGCTACATAAGTGATTTGATGCCCATTGGAAGTTTAAGAAACACTGTTCTAGATAAATGTTTTTCTACCCTTTCCCCCCCGTACTGGATTTTGAACTCAGGGTGGGCTGACACTACCACTTGAGCCACACCTCCAGATGTCCATTTTGCTTTTTGCCGTCCTTTTTGGAGATAATGTCTAGGGAGCTTTTTCTGCCTGGGCTGGCTCTGAACTCTCATGCTCCAGGTCCCAGCATCCCTAATAGCTAGGATTACAGGTGTGAGTCTACCAGCACCTACCCGGCTTCACCTTAAATTTGGTTTCTTTTTGGTCAACTAACTTTCTAAAGAATTAAGTTTTTAAAATGTAGATTGTGGGGTTGGGAATATAGCTTAGCGGTAGAGTGCTCGCCTTGCATGCATGAAGCCCTGGGCTCTATTCCTCAGCACCACATAAACAGAAAAGGCCGGAAGTGGTGCTGTGGCTCAAGTGGTAGAGTGCTAGCCTTGAGCAAAAAGGAAGCCAGGGATGGTGCTCAGGCCCTGAGTCCAAGGCCCAGGACTGGGGGGCGGGGGGGGGGGAAGGCAACCTTAAAATGTAGATTGTCACCATAAAATAAATGAAATGAAAACAAAATAATGTCTTATAAAAAATAGACTATTGCCACCTAGTATTCTGTATGTTAAAAGTTAAAAATTGTCAGGTATATTAAATAGATACTGTTGTCAAATGAGAGTGAGAGCTTCTTGCTTGACATCCATGATAAATCTTTATTGAGTAGTATTTAAAATATCTTGTTGATATCATATTGATATCCCAAATATGTGATGTCATATTTTGGAAAGTAGTCTTCTAGGTATTTGTGTGAGAGGAAAGATGCTTGGAACTGAATATGCCCAACCCTTTTAGTGTAGAAATGACTGGTCAGAAGTACAAACCTATGGCAGGCTATTGCTAGAGAGTAAAATTGACTTGTTTAGCTTTATTTTTCACTTTCCCTTAGTCTTTCAGTGCATGAGGGACCAGTTTTGCAGGATATCATCAATTAATTCCACAGTGGCAATGTGAAAAGAGCCCTAGAATACAAATTCTGGAGGGAGTATAATTCTGAACTGTGGACAGGAACATAGCAGAGCATGCTTGCTAGAAGAGAGTTTATTGACTTGAGTTTTAGAAACCATGTGTTAGTATTCCGAGAAATATCTGTGTTTAGTTAATTTGCCTCTTGGTGTTAAGAGGGGAATGTTCACCTTCAGTGCTGTTTGTGCTTACTGGTTGAGATAATATGGGGTATAGCAGTTATTGAGAGTAAAAATAGTCTTACTACTTTTCTTAGTATCCCAAATTGCTGTTATCCTAGTCATTCCTTTCTTTTCTTTCTTTCCTTTTTCCTTCTTTCCTTTAAAAATTACTTGTTCCTGTTACCATTTTGCCCTGTAATTAAATAATCCTTTAAAAAGAGCAGAAAATCTGGGCTGGGAATATGGCCTAGTGGCAAGAGCACTTGCCTCCTACACATGAAGCTCTAGGTTCGATTCCCCAGCACCACACATATGGAAAACAGCCAGAGGGCTGGGGATATGGTCTGCCTCATATACATGAGGCCCTGGGTTCGATTCCCCAGCACCACATATACAGAAAATGGCCAGAAGTGGCGCTGTGGTTCAAATGGCAGAGTGCTAGCCTTGAGCAAAAAGAAGCCAGGGACAGTGCTCAGGCCCTGAGTCCAAGAGCCAGGACTGGCCAAAAAAAAAAAAAAAAAAAAAAGAGCAGAAAATCTAATGGTGAATTGGGATTTATTTTTTATTTTTTGTCCAATCTGGGGCTTGAACTCTGGGCCTGGGCACTGTCCTAGAGCTTCTTTTGCTCAAGGTGATTACCAACTTAGGAGGCTGTTTCCTGCCTGTGCTGGCTTTGTATAGTGATCCTAAGATCTCAGCCTCCTAAGTAGCTAGAATTACAGGCACGAGCCATCGGCGCCTGGCAACAGTTGTTTGTTGTTAAGTGATAGTCTGACACTGGAGGTTAACAGTGAATCAGGTTATAGACAAATCTGATTTTGAATGTTTCATAAAATACAAAGGACAAGCACCTATATGAATGTATAAATAGTACTTTGTGTATTTTTTTCTGTCAGATTTTAAAGAGACGAAATTGTTACAAATAAAAGTTATGTACTTTTTTTTTTTTTTTTCCAGTCCTGGGGCTTGAACTCATGGCCTGAGCACTGTCCCTGGCTTCTTTTTGCTCAAGGTTAGCACTCTCACTTGAGCCACAGTGCCACTTCCGGCTTTTTCTATATATGTGGTGCTGAGGAATCGAACCCAGGGCTTCATGTATACGAGACACACTTTACCACTAGGCCATAGTCCCAGCCCTCAAGTTATGTACTCTTTCACAGTTCAAATCCCTCTACAGGGACAGCTCTTGTGAATTTGTTTTTAGTGTGACACACTATTAGGTTCATGTCTCCTTCATGGTAATCTGTTGTTCATTTTAACTATCATCAGGTTGTCTGTTTCCTGTGACTTTTGATATTCTCATGTCTTTCCTCTTATTTGTTGCTTATTTGTTGATTTTTGACTTGGAAAGGCTTTCCTTGGCTTATTTTTAGCTGCCACCAGCTGAAGAGAGATTGTCTTTTTTTTTTTTAATAGTACTCAGGTATCTTTGGTTATTTTTAGCTATTTCTCTATAGTCAAAGATGGCTTTTAAGCTAGATGTAGTAGTGCACATGTGGGAGGCTGAAGCAAGGAGCTTGAGAGTTCTAGGCCAACTTGGGCAACATAGTGAGACTGTCTCAAAACAAAGCAAGAATGTTTTCATTACTTATAATTTTGTATCTAGAAAATTCTGGATGATGGAAGGCACCAGATAAACCAGATTATGAGTACTACTATATTAGACTTGCAACTCTGCAAGTAAGTATTGAAATAAATGTAGCAGACTGTCAACTTTTTATGTACCATATCTTAAATTCTTTTTTAATAATTTATTAATTAAAATTTTTTTGACAAGTTGTTGTGCAAAAGGGGTACAGTTACATAATAGGGCAGTGTGTACATTTCTTGTGCATATCTTAAATTCTGTATAAACTACTTTTAGGACTTCAGTACTGTTTAACTGTCTAGGCTTTTCTAATGTCTCTCAACTCTAAGAAGTAATTTTGACAGATTTCCTAAAGCAGTACTCTTAGAAATAATATGACTTTGATCCCTGATAGATGCTAAGACCCTTTCTTGTATATTGAGAGATGGTACATTTAGAGGAGGAAGTAAAAAAATAAAGTCTTGCTTTAGTATTTCTATTCTCACATTTCCATCACTACTATTCTGTTAACTCTTATTAGAGATGCCACAAGTTTTCTCTCCTACTACCAAGATTGTGTCCTAGTTTTTCCTCTGTCTTTATTTCTCTTATCTATTTCTCTGTCTGTCTCTCTCTCTCTGTGTCTCTGTCTCTGTCTCTCTCTCTCTGCCAGTACTGAAGCTTGAACTCCTCAGGGTCTGGGCACTGTCTCTGAGCTTCTTATGCTCAAAACTAGAGCTCTACCATTTGAACCACAACTCCATTTTCAGCTTTCTGGTAGTTTGTTGAAAATAAGAGTCCATGGAGGTTGGGAATGTGGCTTAGTGGTAGAGTGCTTGCCTAGTGCATGAAGCCCTGGGTTCGATTACTCAGTACCACATGAACAGAAAAAGCTGCAAGTGCCACCGTGGCTCAAGTGGTAGAGCTCTAACCTTGCACAAAAGAAGCTCAGGGACAGTTTCCAGGTCCTGAGTACAAGCCCTAGGACTGGCCAAAAAAAAAAAAGAGTCCCATGGATATTCTTAAAATCATTACAGGTTGGGCATAATGGCACACACATAATAATCCTAGTGCTTGTGAGGCTCTGAAAGGATAATTATGAGTTCCACGTTGAGCTACATGCATAGCAAAGACAAGGCCAGCGTGGATCACAATGTGATACCCTGTCTCAAAGAAAAAATAAAAAGTTTAATTACAGCAGAGGCGGGGGGGGGGGGGGGGCGGCGGCGCTGGTGGCTCATGCTTGTAATCCTAGCTACTCAGGAGGATCACGGTTCCAAGTCAGCCCGGGCAGGAAAATCCATGAGACTCTTATTTTTAATTAACCACCAGAAAACCGAAGTGGCGCTGTGGCTCAAGTGGTAGAGCCCTAGCCTTGAGCTGAAGAGCTCAGGGCTGGGGCCCAGGCCCAAAGTTCAAGCCTCACTACCAACCAAAAAAAGAAAAAAAAGTTTAATTAGAGAAGATTCATATAGATGAATTCCAAAAGAACAACAAAGGTAGATGGAAGAAGTGTGAGAAGAATGTACAAGTGATCAGATGGCTCCCCAGTAGTCACTTGCTTTACCTTAATTTTCTGTGAATATCCATCTTAAGATGTCTCTGCCCTGTAGTAGATTAGAAACTGACCATTAGTCTATGTGTAGTTCTCATTATTATGTGAATTCGGTAGCTTTTTTTTGTTGTTGTTGTTGGTGGTGGTCCTGGGCTTGGCTTGGGCCCTGTCTCTGAGCTCTTATTTTCTTTTTTGTTGGTTCTCTGGTGGTTAATTGGACCTTCCTGCCCAGCCTGGTTTGAACTTCCATCCTCAGATCTCAACCTCCAGAGTAGCTAGGATTACAGGTGTGAACCAGTTCTCTCTGAGCTCTTTAGCTCAAAGCTAGTGCTCTGCCACTTTGAGCCACAGTGCCACTTCTGGTTTTCTGGTGGTTAATTGGAGATAAGAGTCTCAGACTCCTGAACCACGATCCTCAGATCTCGGCCTCCTGAGTAGCTAGGATTATAGGCATGAGCCATCAGCACCCGGCAACTGGAAGCTTTTAACCGAAGGAATGGTAATATAGAGAACAGGTTTTTGTGCTTGTGAACTCAAGGTCTCTGGAAACAAAGTTTTACAATTCTACCCTTCTCTTTCTAGCTCTATACCTTTCCTTTCTACTGAAGAAGTATAGATAATTTCAAAGTGAAAGGGCTTGTCTGACCCAGTCCAGCTATCTATTTAGAGTAGGGGTTGGTTGTCATCATACTAGAAAATGGGAGGGCATGGTTTCCTTGTCCCCATATATAGATGGGGGGGGGGGGTCTTCTATTGCTTTGTGTGCTATTGCATTCTCTTCCCTCTTTTGTTTTTCTTTAGCTGAGCTCTGAGTTAAATAACTCTGTACAAAAAAAATTCTACTCTTTTATAAATTGCTTGCATTAATGCCTGATAATTTGCAGTAAGATAGGATGCTGCATACCATTAAATGTCAAATATTACAAACTTTTTAAGATTCTTTTGAAATTACAATACTAAACTCAGTTCACTTTTGCTTAGCCTTCACAGTTGATCACATAGCATGGTCATCCACTCACAGCTTAAAAAAATACAGGGAGCATCGGAGAGAATGGGTAAAGTAAAATTTTGATGTTTTTAAAATAGCACCTAAATCTTATGAAAGTTGATTTGGTTTGCCGTTTGTGTGGGAGGGTGGGTAAGCTGAGGGGTAGGGGTTGGGTATTTGGAAAATAGCATGCACAATGTCATATACCACCTAGGATAAGGTTCTATATTACTATTAAAATTGACATATAAATCACTTGAAAAGGCAGTGTTGAGAGTTATAACGGAGCTTTTTTTTTCCCCTCACAAAAGACTGAAAGGGCTTATGAGACTAGTAGTATTGAGTATATCTTAAACAGCTTTCTTTTTAAACTAGCCTGCTCATAGTCTCTGAGTGAAACTTATTGCTTCAGTAATAATGTCAGGCCCTGTACAGTGGAGAAAGACCTTTACAGAAATAGTATGTAATCCAGCTCGTGTTCTGAAATAAAGGGTATAATTTATAGCACCTATGAAGAAATTGAACAAAACAGGATGATGAAAAAGTTGTAACTTTGAAAATGGTTGCTTGATAAGAAGTATTAATCTATCTTTTGGTGCTTCTTCTTCAAATGAAATATCCTTTGCCTGCTAGAGTTCTAAACCAAATATCTAATTCTAAAAATGGCATTATAGTTATATACAGACCCTAATTAATTATTTTAGAGGTTAAATAAAACAGAGCCCTCTATGTTTTTAAGGGTAGGACATTTTGTTGCTGTTGACTTGATCCAATCTCTTACTCCATTACTTCAAAAAATTTAAGACATAAAATTTTACTTGAAATGGTATTCTGGCCCCAACCTTGCTATCCTCATACATGAAGCTATTTGCCAAAGCCAAATATGATTTACTTACTGTTTTCCCCAAACTTCATACCTTTATAAGCATTGTGAAAGATACTCTAGACTGGAATGTTCTTTCTTTTCTTCCTTTGCCCTGAGTCTTATCTGTATTCCAAGTTTTGGCTTCTGCTTATTGTATTGATGCCTTTCCAACCACTCCAGTCTTTGGTAGTCATTCTGGTCTTAACATTCCTGAGTACGGGCTGGGAATGTGGCTTAGTGGTGGAGTGCTTGCCTAGCACACCTGGGTTCAATTCCTCAGTACCACATAACCAGAAAAAGCAGGAAGTGGCTCTGTGGCTCAAGTGGTAGAGTGCTAGCCTTGAGCAAAAAGAAGCTCAGGGACAGTGCCTAGGCCCTGAGTCCAAGCCCCAGGACTGGGAAAAAAAATCCCAAGTACGTATTTGAAACACCTGTTTGGCACCTAGGTCATGGTACCTTGTATCATTTGTATGTCCTATTTGTGTAGCAAACTCATGGGCTCCTTGGGAATAGACTGCTTATCTTAGACTCTTTGTAACTCCATTGCCTAGAGCAGATAGGGTTACTAATAGACTTGATTCTATGATTTGGATCCAATGTCAGTGCAAGAGAGCACTTTTCCCACTTATTTTAAGATGTAAGAGAAAATGTATTGGAGGAATTGACTCATATAGTTTACATTAATTTTGTATTGCTATATGACCAGGAAACCCAAAGACAGTACACAGAATTTGTAAAATAATTCCTTGTGTTATAAAGAGATTTCCCCCCATTTGTAGACTGCCTGCCTGCCTGTCTTCCTTCCTTCCTTCCTTCCTTTCTTTCTTTTTTTTTTTTTTTAATGAGTGCTGTTTTCCCTAGTTTCTTTTGGAAAACACGGTTTGGGCCAGATAATCATGACAAAAACTAAAATTACCAATATATTTATTTCAAAATTCTTCATCAGAGTTTACTTTTATGACATAAGTTCATAATTTTTAAAAGACTACACGAGTATGTAGCCACATTACTGTAGAACAGAACAGTTAAGTGCTTTAAATAGAACTTTAAAGATATCCATAAAAGATCCTTACTTGCTAGTTCCTCTCTGGTTATTTCTGTATCTCAAAAAAACACACCAAACAGATTTCTGTTTGGCTAGTATCTGATAGCTGTATTAGTTGTGTTTGTTACAGTTATCAAAGAGCACCTATTCATTTACAATGATACTTTATTTTTGCCAGTCCCAGGACTTGGACTCAGGGCATGAGCACTGTCCTTGGCTTCTTTTTGCTCAAGGCTAACACTCTGCCTCTTTGAGCCACAGCCCCATTTCTGGCTTTTTCTGTTTATGTGCTGCTGAGGAATCTAACCAGGGCTTTGTGCATGCTATATAAGCACTCTACCACTAAACCACATTCCCAGCCCAATGAGACATTATTTTAAAATACCTTTGGCATAAATAAGCGCTGGATTAAAAAAAAAAAGATCAGGGCTACTGTTTGCTATGGTCATTTGAAATTGTTTATGTTTTACCTGATAGAGTACCTTCAGGGCACCTATATCTCTTTATTATTAGATTTAATGTGATTTCTTAAGAAAAGGCAACCTATTGGAAGAAATGTTTGATTAGTTAAAACTCTATGAATTTTAATTTTATTTTAAGGCCTAACTACTTCATTGAACTGTAAGATTAACAGCACTGAAATGATTCTGCTGTTGCATTACCAAAGCATATTTACATAGTAATAGAAGGAGAGGGGAAGTCCTAGATATGTAAGATTGTTTTCCATCTACTAAAAATTATCATCTTTAAAGTTCTTAAAGTAATTGGGGCACAGATTTAAAATAAGTTACTTTTCTTCACTGCTAGGAAGGAAAAACTCTACTATAATTTGACATTCTGATATGAGCTTATCATAGATCTGTCTGACATGAGCTTGAGACACTCACCATTGATAAAACACACACACACACATACACACACACACTCTCTACAGTTTTTCCCATACTGGGGTTTGAATTCAGGGCCTTTTGTTTTTTCGCTCTACCACTTGAGTCACACCTCTATTTTTTAGCCTTTTTTGCTTGTTAGTTGGAGAATGGAGTCTTTGGGATTTGTCTGCCTAGTCTGACTTTGGGATGGGGATCCTCAGATCTTGGTCTGCTGAATAGCTAGGATTATAGACAAGAGCTTCTGTTACCTACCAGAACATACTCTTTTTGTGTGTGTGTCAGTCCTTGATTGAGGGCCTGCGTACTGTCTCTGTGCCTTTTTGTTCAAGGCCAGTACTCTGTCATTTGAGCCATAGCTCCACTTCTGGTTTTTTAGTAGCTAGCTGAAGATAAGAGTTTCACAGACTTTATTGCCCAGCTGGCTTTGAACTGTGGTCCTCAGAGCTCAGCCCTTCTTAGTAGGATTACATGTGTGACTCACTAGCACATGGCTTAGAACATACTTTTTTTTTGGTTGGTCATGGGGATTGAACTCTGATCTAGGTGCTGCTGTCCCTGAGCTCTTTTTTGCTGAAGCCTAAAGCTTTACTACTTTGAGCCACTGAACCACTTCCAGTTTTTTTTTTTCCACTTTTTTTTTTGTTTGTTTTTGGTGTTGTTCTTTGGTCAGTGCTGGGACTTGGGACTCAGGGCGTGAGCACTGACTGTCCCTGGCTTCTTTTTGCTCAAGGCTAGCACTCTACCACTTAAGCCACAGCGCCCCTTCTGGCTTTTTCTATATAAGTGGTGCTGAGGAATGAAACCCAGGACTTCATGTATGTGAGGCAAGCACTCTACCACTAGGCCTTATTCCCAGCCCCTCACTTCCAGTTTTTTGGTGGTTAATTGGAGACAAGAGTTTATGGACTTTCCTGCCCGGGCTGGCTTTGAATTGTGATCCTGAGAAGCTAGGATTACAGGTGTGAGCCATCAGCACCAGCAGAACTTTTTTTTTTTTTAAACATTACTTGATTCAAGGACCACCCTATAACAATTCCAGTCTTGGAGTTTTTCTTATGGCCAGTCATAATCTTGTATGGGGTTACACTTGTTAAGTCAGTAGTGTCAAAACAATAAAAATGGAAAAAATACATAAAACACCCTGATTTTGTTCACTTTTGTTTTCTATACAAGAATCCTCACAGTCAACATGTACTTCTAGATGCTGTATTGAAATTGCTGGCAGAGTCTATTCTATACAAACTGAACAATCTGGCCCCTTGTTTTATTTGTAAAGGTTCAATGTATCTATGCCTGCCTACTTCAGTCTGCAAGGGAGTGTCAGAAAGGCCCCGCATTCGCCGAGCCGTGAGTTATTGCTAACTTTTCAGATGTGTTAATGAATGTGGAACAAAAGCAGTTGTGTTTAACAGGAAAAAGGATCATCAAAGTAACTTTTTTTTTTAATAGTAGCAGGCTTGAACACTAGATAGATTATCTACTAAAACCAAATAGTCTCTAGAAAACCTATTGTTGAACTGCTGTGAAGCTGTCATTTTATCTATAAATTATTGTTCTTGAAAAACATTATATACCCTGGTTGCCAAAGTGTTTTTTAAATCTTAACTAAGTTAAAACAATTGGAACAACATCTTACCCCAGAGTGTTTAGTTGAATTTAAGTTCTTCAAGGTTAAGGACATTGAAGAGGTAACATTTTAACTTTTGTTATTTAAATGCAGAAATACAGAAATTAAGAGATCGAATTACTATTTAGATGAGTTTTTTGAGCTCAAGTGCTCCGGGGATCTTATAAATTGTAGGATATTTATAATCTCTTGGTTTGCTTCAACAGCTTTTGCCTCAGTAATTCAACAGTAGGTTTTCTTTCATTCATCAAGATACAAATTTAAGGCTAAAGATAAAATACCTACATTTCTTAGGGCTTATCACTCTCTATATAGAGAAGAAACATCCTTAGAAGTTTTTTCTTCTTTCTCCAAAGAGGTTAAGCCAGAAAATCCCAGCATCCATATTTTATAACTACATCAAGTTTTACCTTTCTTTTTCTTAGTTTCCACAAAGTTTCCAGTAAATAGCCAGATTTAATAAGCAGGTTGGATTCTTTTTAGATTGTTGCTTAGGAGCTGTATTATTTTGTATGAAGACAAGATGAATTTAAATGTACCTAGTTTGGCAATATAGTGCAGACCACATAAAACTTGGAGGTATGGAACCTTTTGGAGGCATTAAAGTTAACATTTCTTTTAGGCAATGTGCCTTTGTTTGACTGGTGTGTAAGTCCTTCTTCCAGGTTTGTACGCTCTTAAACGCGCTATTCTACCCTCTCTAACTCCTCCCAGCAGCAAAAGGGAGACACTTCAGCTGGAACAAAATAGTGGAAGAAATGGCGTCTGGGGTTCAGTGGGGATTCGCAGTGTGTATGCAATGTTTGCAAGATTACTTTTATGTTTTTAATGTAAATAATTACAAAATAAATCAGTGCTTACTATCAAGAAGGGGACATTATATATCAGTAGAAACTCTCTTAGTGGGTCTGCTGCAAGTTGCTTAACCTCTGGGTGGGGGGGCCTCAGTTTCCTCATCTGCAATATAATGGAGTTGGACTTGGTAATCTTTAAGGTCCATTCCTGATCTAAAATGCTATGCTTTTTTTTTGAATACTCCTATTTAACAGAATGCATTGCTTTTCTACTTTGACTATTTGAGTTACATAAACAGTACACATATTGGAACTGCATGTTATCTAAAGTAGTTTTTCTATAGGATGTTATATAAAAAAACTAATCCCTCTAGGGCTGATTTATAAATGTATGTGTGTATAGCCACACATAAAAAGCTAGTGATAATAGGACTTTCAGAAAATAAATACTTCCCAGTTGTCTAACCTTGAATGTTATTAACTTTTCTCTATTACAGGAGATACTACTCGTCAACGAATAAAATTCAGTGATGACAGAGTCTGCAAGAGTCACCTTCTCAACTGTTGCCCCCATGATGTCCTTTCTGGAACTGTACGTATTTATTAAATCTATTATTTGATTACAAGCATGCTACAAAAGTGACCTACTTGATTAAGTCTTAATTTTTTTGTCAAAGTATTCAGCAAAGGTGTTTTTGAACATTTATTGGAGATTTGGATTTCTTTTTTTTTAATGTGTGCTGAATGTTATATGTATTTTTTCTTTATAAGTAGTACAAAGGAGTTGTCCTTTAACAAAACAGTTTGTGAATACAATGCATCTTGATCAGTGTCATGCCTTTTAACAATCTTAGCCATCCCTCCCCTACCCAATTCTTCCTGAACTCTTAATTTTGCAGGATGCACAATTCTTTTTTTTTTTTTTTTTTGGCCAGTCCTGGGCCTTGGACTCAGGGCCTAAGCACTGTCCCTGGCTTCTTCCCGCTCAAGGCTAGCACTCTGCCACTTGAGCCACAGCGCCACTCCTGACCGTTTTCTGTATATGTGGTGCTGGGGAATCGAACCTAGGGCCTCGTGTATCCGAGGCAGGCACTCTTGCCACTAGGCTATATCCCCAGCCCCATCGGATGCACAATTCTTGACTGCAGTTCTTGATTGCATTCTCCTCCTCTTCATTTGTCTGCTCCTCTCCCCTTGACCCTATCCCACCTCTTTCAAGTATCCCCTTCCCAGTATTTTTGTTGAACTTTGCCTTTTTAAGGAATTGCACTTTTTGGTTCTCCTATGGAAACTACCATATTTCAGTTAATACACTTCCACACCACCCAACGTATTTACTTATAAGTTTATAAGCTAATTCTTGCTTCCACATTAAGAGGAAAGACATGCATCCCTTGTCTCTCTTGGCCTGATATGCTTCACTTAACACAATTTTTCCAGGTCTTTAGATTTGGATTTCTTATAATATGTTTGTTCCAATTGCTGGTTTAAATCTACAGTAATTAATACTGTAGCACCTATTATACTGTACAACAGAAGTGGTAATTTCATAATTGTTTCTGGGCATCAGAACTGTTTTCTTTTCTTCTTTTTTTTTTTTTTTTTTTTTGGCCAGTCCTGGGCCTTGGACTCAGGGCCTGAGCACTGTCCCTGGCCTCTTTTTGCTCAAGGCTAGAACTCTACCACTTGAGCCACAGCCCTACTTCTGGCCTGTTCTATATATGTGGTGCTGAGGAATCGAACCGAGAGCTTCATGTGTAGGAGGCAAGCACTCTTGCCACTAGGCCATATTCCCAGCCCCAGAATTGTTTTCTTAAAGTACACTGATTTGGAATACAGAAGCAGTTGATACTATACAATGTTTATATTTTGGGTTCAGGAATGTTTGAACAAGTATTTGGAATCAGTGAGCAAAACATCACTGAATGTCTAAATCCCTGTAGCTTACTTTGAGTGTAATGTCACTTACATTTCATCTCTATTCCTTTTTTTGTTTGTGTGTATGCTGTTCCTGGGGCTTGAACTCCAGGCCTGGGTAGTGTCCTTGAACTTTTGTGCTCAAGGCCACTTTGAGCCACAGCTCCACTTCCAAAATTCATCAAGATTTCTGAGTTCTAATATTTAGTGCTCTTAATTTACATTTTATGCAGAGATATTAGTTGATCATATGGTATCATTTAGTTTAGAAGATAAAACATGATGAAACTATTTCAGTGGAATAAAGAAGCCACTTGACTTTTGGATTCGGCTGAAATGATTACAGGTGGCTTCCCTTCAAAGATGCACTTGTTAATGGGAAGGTAGTAGGATTAAACGTTCAGCTGATTGCCAGCTAGTGCTTTTCGAACCAGTGCATTTTCTTAAGTAACAATGTCGATATCTAAATGAATAGCTTCTTGTTTGATAGATAGAGTTAAATTAAGAACATCTTCCAAACAGAAAAATATCAAGTCCCATGCAGTAGGAAACACCTCTTGACATTTTCCTTTCTTTTTTTTTTTTTTTTTTTTTTGCCAGTCCTGGGGCTTGGACTCAGGGCCTGAGCACTGTCCCTGGCTTCTTATTGCTCAAGGCTAGCCCTCTGCTTCTTGAACCACAGCGCCACTTCTGGCCTTTTGTATATATGTGGTGCTGAGGAATTGAACCCAGGGCAAGCACGAGGCAAGCACTCTTGCCACTAGGCCATATTCCCAGCCCTGACATTTTTCTTGTAGTTATTGTAGTTGAAACTGTATTTTGTTAAAAGAGTCTCAGCCAGTTGAAGCGGCACACATCTGTACATCTGTAATGCCAACACGAGGCCAGCCTCGACGTCTTAGTGAAATTGTCTCACAATAAGGGCTGGTATGTGTAGATCAGTGGTAGAGTACTTGCTTAGCATGTATTGGGTTATTCTCAGTAAAATTCTCAATAAAAGAAAAATGCAACCTTCCCTCACACATCTTTTTTTTCTTATAATTTTTAATTGTTATTTTTGTTTTCTTTTGTTAATTACCTGTTTATGTAGTATTGAGGAATCAAACCCAAGGCATCATGCATGCTAGGTAATCACTTTACCACTAAGCTACATTCCCTGTCCCTCACACATGTTTTTGAGACAAGGTCTTTGCTATGTAGCACAAGCTGGTGATTCTCTTGCCCTGGCCTCCCAAATACTGGGATATCATTTGATCCACTATCCATCATATTAAGTAAAGAGAATGAATGGTTGGTTTTGGAGTTGCTTCTTATAAAACTTTCTGATAGATTTAGAAGATTGTGTGTGCTGTGCAAATGTGTGGTCAAGCTCATATGTTCTTGTATGAGCCATGCTGGTTCTGGGACATGAACTCAAGACTCATGCTCAGCTTTTTTTCCTCATAGCTGGCACTCCAGCTTGAACCACACCTTGAATTTTAGTGTGTGTGTGTGTGTGTGTGTGTGTGTGTGTGTGTGTGTGTGTGTGTCCCTAAAGGTTTGGTCACTGTCCCTGAGCTTTTTGCTCAAGGCTAGTACTTTAGCACTTGAACCACAGTTTCAGGACCAGCATTTTGATGGCTAATTGAAGATAAGAGTTTCGTGTGCTTTTCTGTTCAGGCTTGGTTGTGAACCATGATCCTCAGATTATATAGCCCCTGCCTCCCCTCCTTTTTTTTTTTTTTTTAATCTTTTCTTTTTTTGGTACTGTGATTGAACCCAGGAAGTTGCACTTGCTAGGCAAATGCTTCGCCACTCCACTGCATTCCAGCCAGATCTTAGCCTTTTGTGAAGCTAGTTGTGAGCCACTAGCACTGGGCCACTTCCAGCTTTTGCTATTGGAGTCAGAAGGCTTTGTCTGTCTAGGATGACAAATCTTGATCAGTTTCCTGAGTAGTTATGATAGTAGATGTGAGGCACCAGTGCTTGGTAAGATTTTTTTCTATTATTATTCTTGTTTGCAATTTTAACATCATTGAAATAAGCATTTTAACATGTATGATTAAAAAATACTCAATTGGTAGGGTTGTTTTTTCTTTTTTCTCCTTTTTACTGAACCTTGAATTTTGCTCAGTTTGCTTGCTTATTGCTAGTTCAGCTGGTGCTCCTACCACTTGACTGTTTTTGGAATCTCTATAGACTTTTCTGCCCATACTGACTTCAAACCGAAAATCCTCCAGATCTCAGCCTCTGAAGTTGTTAGGATAACATGCATGAGGCATTAACATCAAGTAGTAGCATTTTTTTCTCATCTCAAGAAAATGAGACCAGTAAGTAATGATGTCCTATATTAACAGGCAAAGATCTTGTAAAGGTGTCTGCAGAGGATACTGGGAGAGAAATCTCTCTCTTGTTGCCTTGATAGACAGTGAGATCATTACATATAATATTGTGACCATATTTCAGAACTTAAGCAAAGTTTTGAAGACTAGATAATAGATTTTCATGAAATTTTAAGAGTTGTAGCTACCCTTGGCTATGTAGGAAGATCCCATCTCAAAACCAAACAAAAAAATCATAAAAACGGTTCACAAGAGGAACAACCCCCCCCAAAAAATAAATGCTGCAAAGCACCTATAATATGAGTCTTCATGACCCTTATTACTAAAGAGAACTAACTGTTAATGATAGTTCATCCTACATATAAATAGCTTGTAATTGCAGAACTATGACTTTTTTGTTTCTTTGCTTTTTTGTGTGTGTGTGCCAATACTGGGGCTTGAAGTCAGTGCCTAGGCAGTGTTCTGAGTTTTTCTTTCTTTTTTTTTCCCTTCAAGGCTAATGCTTTACCACTTGAGCACAGCTCTACTTCTGGCTTTTTGGTGGTTTAATTGGGGATAAGAGTCCATGGACTTTGCTGCCCAGGCTGGCTTTGAACCTCAGTCCTCAGATCTCAGCCTCCTGTGTAGCTAGGATTAAAGGAGTGAGCCACTGGCTCCTGGTGTAGTATTCATTTTTGTGAAAATTTCTTGCTTGATACTTTACCTTTCGTTAATGTGGCATTACTAATTATTATTATTATTTTTATCCAAAATGTTTATTGGGACGGGTTCCCACTCATCTTGGTTCACGGTGCTTTTAGTGCTGCTTCCTTCTGAAGGAACATCCTTCGGTAAGCCTTGCTTTCCCTCCTGTAGGCTGGCAGAGGACAGTGGAACAGCTAACACACAAAAGTACTGTTTGTTTTGTGCATGACTAAAGACTGTGGTGATTTTAGAGCATCCTGGGCATTTCACGTCCATGAAGTAGGAACTGGCGCTCTGCATCAGGCGCTTCTCCTTGTGTTTCCTCTTCTTCAGGAGAGGTATGAGGGAGTTCTTTTGCCAGAGGTGTATTCTCAGGAGGAGGTTGTCACCGCCAGAAAGGGATTACTAATTATTAAGATAATAAACAAAGCCAAGCACTAGCAGCTCATGTGTAATTGTAGCTACTCCAGAAGCTGAGATCTAAGGATTGAGTTTTGAAGCCAGTCTGAGTAAAGAAACCCTGTCATTAATTAGCCAACAAAAAGCTGGAACTGGAGGTGTATCTCTAGTAGTAGAGCTCCAGCCTTAACCAAAAAAGTTCAGCTAGAGATAGAGGCCCTCAGTTCAAGTATAGTATTAGCGCGCGCGCACACACACACAGCAAGTTAATTAGAAGATTATAAATGGGAATATATCAGTAATAATAATAGTGCTGCTATTATGGGCATTTATTACCATGCCCAGCACAAATCAAAATAATAACATGAATGAGTTAAGACTTTTTGTAAGAAACAAGAATATTTATTTACTTATTTTTGCAGTTTTGGGGTTTGAATTTAGGGTCTTACTCTTGCTTGGCAGGCATTCATATTAATAGTTGAGTCATACCTTGCTTTACTCTGGCTGTTTTGGAGAAAGTATCTTACTTTTTGCCTGTGATGACCTGGTCCATGATACTCATATTTATGATTGTCACTGTACCTGGAATGACATATGGATCTCACAGATATGTCCATTGAGAATGGAATCTTGTGAGTTTTTCTGCCTGAGCTGACCTGAAAACGCAAGATCCTTTTAGTCTCAGCTTTCCACATAGTTTAGGATGATAGACACATGATACTATTCCCAGCTGTGGGGTCGGGGGTGTCTCTCAAGCTTTTCTATGCAAGCTGGACTTGAACCGCGATCCTCTCATTCTTAGTTTCCCTGGCTAATCCTTTAGCTAGAATTACAGCTCTGAGCCACTAGCTTGAATATTTATTTATTTACTTACTTTTTGTTCTGGTACTGCAGTTTGAACTCAAGGCCTGGTGCTCTTTTTTTGTTTGCCAGTCCCGGGACTTGAACTCAAGGTTTGGGCGCTGTCCCTGAACCTCTGTGCTCTTGTTTTTGTTGCTCTTGTTTTTTTTGTTTGTTTGTTTGTTTTGCCAGTCCTGGGGCTTGGACTCAGGGCCGGAGCCACTGTCCCTGGCTTCTTTTTGCTCAGGGCTAACATTCTACCACTTGAGCCACAGCACCCCTTATGGCCTTTTCTGTTTATGTGGTGCTGAGGAAACGAACCCAGGCAAGTTCTCTACTGCTAAGCCATATTCCTAGCCTTACTCTTGGTTTTTGTTTATTTATGTTGTTTCATTTGTCATTCCTGGGGCTTGAACTCTATGCCTGAGCACTGTCCCTGGCTTCTTTTTGCTCAAGGCTAGCACTCTGCCACTTGAGCCACAGCGCCACTTCTGGCCGTTTTCTGTATATGTGGTGCTGGGGAATTGAACCCAGGGCCTCATGTGTACAAGGCAAGCACTCTTGCCACTAGGCCATATCCCCAGCCCCCTACAGGGTTTTTTTCCCCTATATTACATTATTTGTGATATGTACCTTTCCTGACGAAAGATAATGGTATTGAAGTGCTTCAAAAAACTATATTTGCATGCAGTTCCTAGTGGCCTGGGTAAAAAGATACATGGTAGTAATAATTTATAGAAACAAAGATAGTAACAGAAGCTTTTGCCTGTGGCTCAAGTGGTAGAGCACTAGTCTTCAGCCAGAAAGCTCAGGTACAGTGTCCAGGCCTTGAGTTCAAGCCCCAGGACTGGCACCCCCCCCCCCCAAAAAAAAAAAAGTAGATTGGTTTTCTTAGTGCCTACTTGGTCAGTATTTTTCATTGTTATTTTTTTATTATTTTATTATTTTATGTATTATTATTATTATTATTTTTTTGCCCCCCCACCCCCGGGGCTTGAACTCAGGGCCTGAGCATCATGTATACGAGGCAAGCACTCTACCGCTAAGCCACATTTCCAGCTCTGGTTTTGCTTTTCAAATACTTTGTTTTGTTTTAGGTGGGATACCAATACTGGGGCTTAAACTCAGGGCATGGTGCTGTCCCAGAACTTTTTTTTTTTTGCCAGTCCTGGGCTTTGGACTCAGGGCCTGAGCACTATCCCTGGCTTCTTTTTGCTCAAAGCTAGCACTCTGCCACAGTGCCACTTCTGGGCATTTTCTATATATGTGGTGCTGGGGAATCGAACCCAGGGCTTCGTGTGTATGAGGCAAGTACTCTTGCCACTAGGCCATATTCCCAGCCCGTCTCTGAACATTTTTAAGCTCAATGTTAGTGATTACCACTTGAGCCAGTTCCAGATCTTTCCTCCCTGGTGGACTTCAAACCTCATTTCTCAAATCTCAGCCTCCTGAGTCGCTTGAATCACTGCAGGTGACTTCCTGGCTTTTTTTTTTTTTTTGGCCAGTCCTGGGCCTTGGACTCAGGTTCTGAGCACTGTCCCTGGCTTCCTTTTGCTCAAGGCTAGCACTCTGCCACTTGAGCCACAGCACCACTTCTGGCTGTTTTCTGTATATGTGGTGCTGGGGAATTGAACCCAGGGCCTCATGTATACGAGGCAAGCTCTCTTGCCACTAGGCCATATCCCCAGCCCTTCCTGGCTTTTTGATGGTTAATTTGATAAAAGATTTTTAGAAACTTTTCTGCTCGGGCTTGCTTTCAGTGGTGATCACCAGATCAGTCTCCCAATGGCAGAAGGTACTTTTGGCTTGCTTACTTTTTTTGGTTGGTTGTGGGGCTTGAACTTGGGGCCTGAGTGCTGTCCTTGAGCTCTTTTGCTCAAGGCTAGCACTCTACCGCTTTAAGCCACAGCTCTACTTCTGGTTTTTTGATGGTTAATTAGAGAGAAGAGTCTCATGGAACTTTCCTGCCTAAACTGGCTTTCAATCATGATCCTCAGATCTCAGCCTCTTGAGTAGCTAGGATTACAGGCATTAGCCACCAGCGCTGAGTGGCTGGCTGGCTGGCTTGTTTCCTCCCTCCCTCCCTCCCTCCCTTCCTTTCTTCCTTTCTTATTTACTTACATGCTTGGCACAGTGTCAGAGTAGATACTTAGTTGTTATGGTTTTAACAAAGGAAATAGATATTTGGTACACCTGTCCTGTTAGGTTCCTATGAGATACAGGCACAAAAGACAATGCAGCTGGAAAGAGGGTAGAAGGAAAGGATAATGGGAGAGGAAAGAGTGAAAAGATGGAAGAAGGATGGGGGGAAGAGAGCTAGGGTCTAACCCCAAAGGTTGGACCATCAAGTTTTGGTGGCAAGCTAGAGTCTACAAAGTTTCAAGAGCTCAGGATATTGACAATTCATGTAGTGTGTGTACCCTTTAGAAGAGAGAAATATAAACAAAAAAGACAGGCTTGAAATAGTTAAGTAAAAGTGCCCAAGGACTGGAAATTATCCAAGCTGGAGGCTAAGAGTCTAGTTTTGTCCTGGGATGCTTTTTGGCCACATTGGTTGTTAATAAGACCATAGTTTCAGGGACCAAATTTTTTCTCTCTGCCCTTTCATCAGGTACATAGTGAATAAAAGTGACAAGAATCCAGACAGACTCTTATACACCAGGCATAGGTACATCGTGAATAAAACAGGCAAGAATCCTTGCTGTATGGTAAAATGAGCTCATCATAGATCTGCCTCTCTCCCAGTACAGATTTCCCTTTAATCCTACTCACCAAAAACTACCCCCTACTGCTGTGGCACAATTGTGTTCTTATTTGTTCATTTTGTTCTTGACTTACATAGTTAATATTTTTCTTTTGGTTCGTTGTTTGATACGCAGATATAGTTGGAATATGTGTGTGTTGTAGAGTTCCTGGGGACAGAGAGGGGTTAAATAGGCAAAATTTTATTTTACTTCCAATTTTTTCTTGAATACATTACAAAATTGGTTAGGAGATAATAAGGGGGAAGGGCTGGGAATATGGCCTAGTGGTAGAGTGCTTGCCTCATATACATGAAACCCTGGGTTTGATTCCTCAGCACCACATATATAGAAAAAGCCAGAAGTGGTGCTGTGGCTCAAGTGGTAGAGTGCTAGCCTTGAGCAAGAAGAAGCCAGGGACAATGCTCAGACCTTGAGTCCAAGCCCCAGGACTGGCAAAAAAAAAACCAAAAGTGTGTGTGTGTGTGTGTGTGTGTGTGTGTGTGTGTGTGTGTGTGTGTGCTGGCAAAAAGGCAGCATTGAATGTCTGTTCTATAGGTCATTTTTTTAGATGTTATGGAATAAAATTGCAGTTTTAGATCACACACCCAAACTCCAGGAGTTTATATGTCAAGTCTGGCTACTTGGCTCTGTATACCAAATAAGAGGCATGGTGAATGACACCAAAAGGAGATTAATTATGTGGAAGACAGCACTTCAGCCCATAAAAAACATCTTCAGGCTACAGATACAAAGTACAGCTTTAAATAGACAAATAATAAAGACCAAGGCTGAATGGTATATTGCCACAAGGATTAATGTTAAGAAATTAAGAAATCTCTTGGCTGGTAAAACAAATGACAGCTATTTTCCTACTGGCTTTTTTTCATTCCTGTTTTGTTTTTCAGTGAATTTTAAGATTTTCTTTTTCTTTTACTTTTTTTGTATGTGTGCTACTCCTATAGTTTGAACTCAGGGCCTGGGGGCTTTCCCTGAGCTTCTTGTACTCAAGGATATCACTCTACTACTTGAGCCACATCTCCACTTTCAGCTTTTTGGTGATTAATTGGAGATAAGTGTCTCATGAATTTTCCTGCCTGGGCAGGATCTCAGCCTCCTGACTACCTAGGATGACAGGCATGAATCACTGGTGCCTAGCTGTGTTTTCTTAGTTATTAATAAATGTTGCTTAATGGGAAGCTTTTTTCACTTCTTTTGTAGTTGAAGTTGTGAGACTCGCCTGCAACTCTCAATGCCCTTTTGATTACAGACTTGAGTCATCATATGTGGCTGATTTCATGTTTTTACTAGGTTTTGAACTCAGAGTTTTGCACTTGTTTGGCAGGCTTAAGCCTGCTACTGCTTAAGCCATATCTCTAGCCCTGTTGGCTCTGGTCATTTTTGCATTGTGTCAATTCTGGGGCTTTTTTGTTCATAAAACCTGACTTGAGCCAGACCTCTAGTTTTTTGTCTCTTAAAATTTTTTTTTTCTGATTAACTGGATATATTTGTTCCTTAGATTTGTCTTTTGCTGTTGGCTCTGAACCTAGATCCTCAGAATCTCAGCTTCCTGCATACTTAGGATTACAGATGTGAGCCACTAGTGCCTGGCTTCCCCTCTCCCCCAACCCCTAATACTGTGATGTGAACTGAAGTCTTAGAGTTTACTAGGCAGTGTTCTCCTATTTAAGCTCTGCCTTTAGCCTTCTTCTGCTTTAGTTTTTTTTTTTTTCTTCTTCTTCTTCCAGATAGGGTCTCAAGTTTTTGTCTGGAGCTGTCTTTGGACCATGATCCTTCCCTTTTGAATGGGGTCATAGGTATGCCCCAGCACACTCAATTTACTGATTGATATAGGGGCTGGGAATGTGTCCTAGTGGTAGAGTGCTGGCCTCGTATACATGAAGCCCTGGGTTCCATTCCTCAGCACCACATATATAGAAAAGGCCAGAAGTGGTGCTGTGGCTCAAGTGGTAGAGTGCTAGCCTTGAGCAAAAGGAAGCCAGGAACAATGCTCAGGCCGAGTTCAAACCCCAGGTCTGGTCAAAAAGCAAAACCAAACAAACAAAAACCTTACTGATTGATATAGAGCCTGGACTGACTTGGAAACCTAATCCTCCCAATTCCTGCCTGCCTCCTGAGAAGCTAGGACTTCTTTGTTTTC
The DNA here is from genome assembly GCF_023159225.1 of Perognathus longimembris pacificus. Classification (NCBI taxonomy): domain Eukaryota; kingdom Metazoa; phylum Chordata; class Mammalia; order Rodentia; family Heteromyidae; genus Perognathus; species Perognathus longimembris. The sequence continues at coordinate 143,136,533 of NC_063162.1, forward strand.
TTTCTTTCTTTCCAGTGCTGGAGATAGAACTCAGAACTGTAAGCACTTTATGGGGGTGGGGGTGGGGAGTCACATCCCCAGGCTTGCTTTCTTGTTTTTGTTTAAATTAATTGTATGAAAGGTTTTGTTGTAGTATTTCCATACATGTGTATGGTAGCTTCTGGCCAAATGAACCCTTTCCCATTTTACAAAGTTTGTAGTGGGTTTTTATTTTTAAGGTGTGCATCTTGCTCTGTTGCCGTGGCTGGCTTTCAACTTGAGGTCCTCTGTTTACACCATTATTTCCCATGCTGATCCTCTCTTCCTTCCAACCTTTGTGTTACTGGGGTTTGAACTGGGGTTTGGGGCCACTAGCTTGCTAGACAGGTACTCTATCTTGAGCCAAACCACAAGCCCTTTTTATTACTTTAGCTATTTCTTAGGGTCTCGAGTTTTTTGCTCAGTCCGGCCTTGGCCTTGACCTATGATTATCTTCCCGATCTTCACTTACCAAATAGCTGGAATTAGCAGCCATAAACCACAGCCTGCCAGTATCTGTATCCCTAAGTAAGATATCACTGTTTAGTTGTACTTTTATGTATCTTGTCCAACTGAGACGACAGGGATGTTTACTATAATGTCTTGAATTGTACTCCTTTTCACTAGCTTTCCATGGACACATTCTAGAATGAGGACTGTATGCTTCCAAATGGAAAGTCTTGTTTTGAACACCCTTTAATATGTAGTTATCTTTGTCCCCACAAAAAGACTTTTTCCCCACAAAAAGACTTCATGGTAGACCTTGTCACTTGCCCACACACACAGAAATAAGATTTTAGGGATTTTATCTCATGAGGAAAACCTCTAGCTTGGTAAACGTGTAATTATTGGAAAATTACAAGCAGAAGAGTCCCATATCAGCAAACCTTATTTTGTCTGTATGTTTGTTTTGAGGGAGGATCTTGCTATGTATTCTAGAATGGCTTTAAACTTGCAGTCTTTCTTCCTTTCTTCCTCAACTTCAAGTGCTAAGATTTACAGGGGTACATTGCCATGTTCAGCACATGTATATTATTTCATTTCACAAGTATTTGTTCTTTGTGAATTTATACTAGATACAAGGAGTTTTACCTGGTGTCTATATTTAGGTTATCTTTTTTCCAGAACTTCAGACTTCTTTTTTTTTTTTTTTAATTTATGGAGTAGTTGTACAAAGGTTAGATTTCCATAAGTCAGATTATGAGTACAACTCATCTTGACCAATATCACACCTTCCAGTGTTCTTCCCTTTATTCCCTCTCCCATCCCTACCAAGTTATGTAGTTTAATTTTTCCCCTCCAGTCCTGGGGCTTGAACTCAGGACTGAGCACTGTCCTTTAGCTCTTTTTGCTCAAGGCTAGCACTCTACCACTTGAGCCACAGCACCACTTCCTGCTTTTTCTGTTTGTGTGGTACCGAGGAATAGAACCCAGGACTTTAGGCATGCTAGGCAAGCACTCTACCACTAGGCCAAACTCCTCCTGGCCTGTAGTTTAATTTTTGTATAATGTATATTGGTTGTTCAAAGTGTTTTAGTTTAGTTTAAATATACTTTGGGGGGCTGGGAATATGGCCTAGTGGCAAGAGTGCTTGCCTCCTACACATGAAGCTCTCGGTTGGATTCCCCAGCACCACATATATGGAAAACGGCCAGAAGGGGCGCTGACAGCTCAGGTGGCAGAGTGCTAGCCTTGAGCGGGAAGAAGCCAGGGAAGGTGCTCAAGCCCTGAGTCCAAGGCCCAGGACTGGCTAAAATAAATAAATATACTTTGGCCATCTTCCTATGCTATGGAACTAAGTCAAATATAGAAGCTAAAAAGCCTTTTCAGCTTCTGAAAGGCTGTTTTTTGTGCATGTTCTTGAGTCCAAAAGCAATTATTAATTTCCTTTGTTGGTTGACAAGAATGCCAGTTTTGCGACACCAAAGTGTCGTTCCCCTCCCTCCCCTCACCCCCACCCCATCATGGGGCTTGACCTCAGGGCCTAGGCACTGTTCCCTGGGCTCTTTTGCTCAAGGCTAGCGCTTTACCACTTAATGTAAGCTACAGTTCGACTCCACTTCCAGATTTCTGGGGAGGTGGTAGCTCGTGCTTGTAATCCTAGCTACTCAGAAGGCTGAGATCTAAGGATCATGGTTTAAAGTCAACTTAGGCAATAAAGTCCATGAGACTCTTATCTCTCCAATTAACAACCAGAAAACTGGCAGTGGAGCTATTGCTCAAAGTGGTAGAGCACTAGCCTTGAGTGGAAAGCCTCAGGGACTGTGCCCAGGTCCTGAGTAAAGCCTCACAACCACCATCACCAACAACAACAACAAAAAAAAGTGACTTACGGATTTTACAGCCCAGACTGGTTTTGAACTATGATCCTCAGATCAGAAGCTATGATCTCAGCCACCTGAGTAGGATTACAGCAAAGCCCAGTGAACACCATGTTTTACAATTGTTTATAAATTTTTTTATTGTGAAAATCAGTAAGTGCAGAAGTATGTTTTATGAACATGTGTATTCTTAAGAGAACTGTGATTGTCAATGAAGTTTTGAAATAATGCTTTCAATATTCTTGTTTTTTCCTTCACAGAGAATGGATCTTGGAGAATGTCTGAAAGTCCATGACCTGGCTTTAAGAGCAGATTATGAAATCGCATCCAAAGAACAGGATTTTTTCTTTGAACTTGATGTAGGTGATTTTGTTTCCTGAGCTACATTCTTTTGCAGTAAAGCATGTTTAATACTGATTTTTTTTTAATCTTTATAAGAAACACACTTAAAAAATCCTCCTGGCGATGTGTGCATTTTTGACAGTACTTTTAAAATATAAGAGTATTTTAAGAAAATGTAAATGTTAAGAATTCTTAAATTGTTGCAGAACCATTTGGTGTAAACCAACTGAATAACTCATGGGGGGAAAGGAAAAGGGGGAGGAGGGGGGAGGAGAGAATGAGGGAGGAGGTAACAAATAGTACAAGAAATGTACCCATGGCCTAATGTATGAAACTGTAAAAAAATAAAAAAATGGTAAAAATGGTGAAACAAAAAAAAGAATTCTTAAATTGTTTTGAAAAAGTAAGTTTAGAATTTCCAATTAAGTAAAACTAATGTATTATTAGGTCTTTTTTTTTTTTTTTTTTTTTTTTTTTGTCAGTCCTGGAGCTTGAACTCAGGGCCTGGGCACTGTCCCTGAGCTTCTTTTGCTCAAGGCTAGCATTCTACCACTTGAGCCATAGCACCATTTCTTGCTTTTTCTGTATATGTGGTAAGAGGAATCGAACCCAGGGCTTCATGCATGCTAGGTGAGTACTTTACCAGTAAGTCATATTCCTAGTCCAGGCGTGTGCGCGCACATGTTTTAAGTAATCTACTTGATTTTTATTTATTTATTTATTTATTCATTCATTCATTCATTTATTTATTGCCAGTTCTGGGGCTTGGACTCAGGGCCTGAGCACTGTCCCTGGCTTCTTTTTGCTCAAGGCTAGCACTCTGCCACTTGAGCCACAGCGCCACTTCTGGCCATTTTCTATATATGTGGTGCTGGGGAATCAAACCCAGGGCTTATGGGAGGCAAGCAATCTTGCCACTAGGCCGTATTCCCAGCCCCTGTACTTGATTTTTAGATTCATACTCACTTTACTTTCTATAGATCCTTACATACGGGAGAGATTGAAGCCTATTTTTTTTTTTTTTTTTTTTTTTTGGCCAGTCCTGGGCCTTGGACTCAGGGCCTGAGCACCGTTCCTGGCTTCTCCCCGCTCAAGGCTAGCACTCTACCTCTTGAGCCACATCACCACTTCTGGCCATTTTCTGTATATGTGGTGCTGGGGAATCGAACCGAGAGCTTCATGTGTAAGAGGCGAACACTCTTGCCACAAGGCCATATTTCCAGCCCCTGAAGCCTATTTTTAATGTAAACTTAGTAAATGTAGTATAGACAGTATCAAAAGGTCTTGTTGTTGTTCCTGAGGCTTGAACTTGGAGCTCCCTGAGCTCTTTTTGCCCATGACTTTTACTCTACCTCTTGGAGCTACACTGCCACTTCTTGTTCTCTGGTGGTTAGAGGTAAAGTTCTCAGGGACTTTTCCTACCCAGGCGAGCTTTGAACTGTAATCCTTAGATCTCAGCCTAGTGAGTAGCTAGGATTACAGGCAAGAGCCACTAGCGCCCACCTTCCTGTGGTTGTACCTATACTATCTCTGTAATCTTATCTGAGTATATTGGAAACCGTGTATACTGGTATTAGAAGTAGGAAATTGAAAGGGAATACCAAAATTGAGAGACACAGGGTAAAAAAAGACAAACAACTACGAAAGCAATACTTACAAAACTGTTTGGTGTAAGTGAACTGAACACTTAAGGGGGGGAAAGGGAAAGTGGGAGGACGGAGGGGGGGTATGAGGGACAAGGTAACAAACAGTACAAGAAATGTATCCAATGCCTAACGTATGAAACTGTAACCTCTCTGTACATCAGTTTGATAATAAAAATTTGGAAAAAAAAAAAAGATTTCTTTAGCTGACTTTGATAGGTAAAGGCAAAATGTAAATGTAGGGTTTTGTTTGTATGTGTGTGTGGCCAGTCCTGGCTAGTGCTCTACCACTTGTGCAATGAGCTCCATTTCTGAAATCTTGGTAGTTAGTTGGAGATGCCTCTCAGACTTTCTTGCCCAGGCTGGCTTTGAACTATGATGCTCAGCTCTCAGCCTTCTAAGTAGTTACGAATGTAGGTGTGAGCTACAGGTGCTCCACTTAAGTGTAGTTTTATACTGTAGTTCTCTTACGAGTTTCAGTGTATATTTTTCTGTTCTTTTGCTTGATTTTGGCCTAGCAGAGTATTTTTATATTTATGTTACATTAATTTGACATTTCCTATTTTGAGATGAGAGTTCTCTCATTTATTTCCTTTTTTTTGTTTTTTGTTTGCTTTATTTTATACATTTAAATAAATCATTTGACTTATTTTGCTATAAGGAATTGAGGTAGTGTTCTAGCTTCCTCGCAGCCCATAAATACTAGCTACTTTATTCACTTAACACTATTTTTGAGCTGACTACTTGATTGACTAATTTTCTTCATATATAAAAGTTTAATAGATTTTGCCTATGATTTAAAGTAAAAGTTAGACATCAGAATAAATTAGCTATTTCTGATCATCATAAATAAAACCTTTTAAGTGATCATTACTTCTCAAAGAAGTAGCCACTTGGTTACATTTACTTTGAAGGAATTTTGAGTTATGGCTCCCATATTTGGAATTCAGCATGTGCTGAATATATTTGTATTTTTTGTTTAACGTTTGTTTTAAAAGTTTTTTGTTTAGGGCTGGGAATATGGTATAGTGGTAGAGTGCTTGACTTGTATACATGAACTCCTGGGCTCGATTCCTTAGCACCACATATATAGAAAAAGCCAGAAGTGGCGCTGTGTCTCAAGTGGTAGAGTGCTAGCCTTGAGCAAAAAGAAGCCAGAGGGGCTGGGAATATGGCCTAGTAGTAGAGTGTTTGCCTCACATACATGAAGCCCTGAGTTTGATTCCTCAGCATCACATATATAGAAAAAGCCAGAAGTGGCGCTGTGGCTCAAATTGTAGAGTGCTGGCCTTGGGCAAAAAAAAAAAAAAAAAAAAAAAGAAACCAGGGACAATGCTCAGGCCCTGAGGTCAAGCCCTACAACTGACAATAAATAAATAAATAAAAGAACCCAGAGACCGTGTTCAGGCCCTGAGTTCAAGCCCCAAGACTGCCCCGCCCCCCCAAAGTTTTTGTTTAAATGAACTATTATTATAGACTTAGTAGGTATGCCTGGCAGTGGTCTTTTTTTTTTAAGTCAGCTGGATTTTTCTAGTATATACAGTGCTAAAATTTCTGCAGCGGTTGTTTCCCTGACTCTAATATTCTTATGTGGAAGTTTAAAAAAATACAGACAATTGGCAATTATCTCTTCAGAAATAGTAATTGTTCACGTTTCATATGGTATTCTATTTCTCTTTGCTTTCTTGTTTTACAGAATTGAGATCTTATCACATATATTCATCACTCTTATTTATAATGAAATACCAAACATTTTCCTGTATGTTCAAGCATTGTTAAAAACCTAAATGACTGATCAAATTTTTATTATGTAGAGTACGTTTTTATAGTCTTCATAACTTTTCACTATTCTAACCCTGAATAACTTCTAAATACTAATTTCTTTGCGGCGGGTGCGGGGGGGACACAGGGGTGTCAGACTAGAAATTAAAATCAAGGCCTTACACTCATTCTCAACTTTTTCTTTCATGGTTGGTGCTCTACCACTTGAGCCAGTTGAGCCAGGACTCCCACTTCCACCTTTTTGCTGGTTAATTGTAGAGATGACGTTCTGGTTCGTCTGCCCGAGCTGGCAGTTCAGCCTCCTGAGTAACTAGAATTATAGATATGAGCCACTGGCACCCACCTGATAGTTACTGTTGCTTTTATTATTGTATCAGTGCTGTACTCAGGCATGGGCACCATCCTTTAGTGTTTTGCTGTGAGCTAGTACTTTACCATTTGAACCATAGCTCCATAAACTTTCCTGGCTTCAAACTGTTATCCTCAGATTTCTATCTAAGATTACAAGTGTGAGCCACTGGTGCTCAACCCTGAACATTATTGCTTTTAAGACACATTTCCTAGGTGGGCAACCAGTAGCTCATGCCTATAATCCCTGGCTACTCAGGAGGCTGAGATCTGAGGATTGCTATTCAAAGCGCACGAAAGTAAAAATCTGAGAGACTCATAAAATACTTAGAAAAATCTGGAAGTGGTGCTGTGGCTCAAGTGGGACTTTGATACCCTTGAATGGGACAGAGCCCAGGCCCAGAGTTCCAGCCATAGTACTGGCCCCTCAAAAAAGACACCTTTCCCCCCCCTCCCCCTCAATGTACCAGTACTGGGGCTTGTCCCTGAACTCTTTGATCAAAACTAGAACTCTGCCAAATGAGTTACAGCTCCACTTCTGGCTTTTTGGTGATTAATGGAGGTAGGTGTCCCATGGACTTTTCTACCTGGGCTGGCTTTGAAGTGTGAACTCTACATTTCAGCCTCCTGAGCAGCAAAGATTACAGGCATGAGTCACTGTCTCCTGGCTTCTCAAGATGCATTTCTGGAAGAAATATTACTGAGTCTGAGACAGTTTAGTCTTTAGTTTTGCTTGTACCTTCCTATGTACCCTAACTCACAGTCCCTTTTCTCAGCCTCCTGAATAGTAGGATTAGAAATGTGTGCCACCTGACCTTGCTAAATGTATGTGTGTGTGGCTTGAACTCAAGGCCTAGGCGCTCTCCTTGAGCCTCTTTGTGCTCAAGGCTAGCACTGTACTGCTTGAGCTATACTGCTACTTCTGGTTTTTGAGTGGTTAATTGGAGATAGTGTCTCAGGAGGATTTTTCTGCCTGGGGTGGCTTCAGACCTGGATCCTCAGATCTAAGCCTCCTGAGGCAGCTAGGATTACAGACATGAGCCACCAGTGCTATATATTATATAATATATTATGTTTTTATATATTATGTCTTATATATATTATATTTTTATAAAGGCTGTATTGCTTTGTGCCCTGTTAAGCAGAGTATATGAAAGGAACTGTTTTCTTACATCCTTAACCTTCCTTGGAATTGTTTATGTTTAGTTCTTTTAAATTTGGTAGTAGATATGTAATCTTGCATATTTATGACTGAACCCCCTGTACTATTTTATTTTACTTCTGTAGTTGCATTTTGAAAAAGTACAGTATTTTTTTGTTTGTAGTATTAAGAATTGAATTCAGGGTTTCCTACATGTGAAGCAAGTATGCAACCACTGGGTTATATCTCAGGTCCCAAAGTATTGTTTGTTTGTTTTTTGGCCAGTCCTGGGGCTTGGACTCAGGGCCTGAGACTGTCTCTGGCTTCTTTTTGCTCAAGGCTAGCACTCTGCCACTTGAGCTACAGCGCCACTTCGGGCCATTTTCTGTGTATGTGATGCTGGGGAATTGAACCCAGGGCCTCATGTATACGAGGCAAGCACTCTTGCCACTAGGCCATATCCCCAGCCCTGTTTTTGTTTTTTGAAGTATGGTTGTTTTTTAATAAAGTTGACTTTCTAGCAGTAATTTTTTTTAAATTAAATCTCTAGGCCATGGATCATCTGCAGTCATTCATTTCAGATTGTGATCGAAGAACAGAAGTGGCTAAGAAGAGATTAGCAGAAACACAAGAAGAAATTAGTGCTGAAGTGGCAGCGAAAGTAAGAATTTTACTAATTTCTTTAGTGTAAAGTGTAGCTTTCACCCACTACCTTTGTGACAATTTTTATTTTGAATCATTAGATGTGTAGGAGGTTGCAAAGTATGGTCCTATGTATGTTGTAGGAAATTCTCTATTCTTTTTCTTTTACTGACCCCAATGACATTTTACCCAGCTGTAGTACAGTATCAAAAATTAACATCAATCGAATACTTATATTTTATTCAGAGTTCAGTTATGCATGCAATTATTTGTGTATAGTATGTGCAGTTTATAAATTTGTATATACCTGCCAACCACAATTGATACTTTATTAGTATTACCATGACTCCTCCCTGTGTTATATTCTCTATAGCAACATGCCTAGCTTTTTCATCACTAGCCTTATGACAACCATTATTCTTCATCTCTATAATTATGATATATTATAAATAAAAGTTAAATCTATACTCTGTATCTTAGATTGGCCCTTTCTTTCTTTCTTTCTTTCTTTCTTTCTTTCTTTCTTTCTTTCTTCTTCTTTCCTTCTTTCTTTCTTTTTTTTTTTTTTGCCAGTCCTGGGGCTTGAACTCAGTTGGGTCTTGAGCACTGTCCCTGAGCTGCTTTTTGCTTAAGCGTAGCACTCTACCACTTGAGCCACAGTGTTACTTCTGGCTTTTTCTGTGTATGTGGTACTGAGGAATCGAACCCAGAGCTTCATGCATGCCAGACAAGCACTAAGCCACATGCCCAGCCCCTCAGATTAGCTTTTTAACTGTCTCTATAACTTCTTGAAGTTGTACACATTTCATATAGTATTACATAGTATAGATACTATAGGTTAACCTTCAAAGTTGGCACTTTCAAGGCATTTGTGTTGTGTCAGCTTTCTGGCTAGTACTAACAAAGATGCAGTAACCATTTATGTACAAATTTTTGAATGGATATATATTTTTATTTCTCTGGGATAAATGTCTAAGATTGGAACTGCTAGATCATCACATAAATTCCAGTTTTGGTTTTCAAAGCAGTTGACAAATTTTTCTAGAGTGACTCTCATTTTACATATAATGAGTAATATGTGAGTGATTCATTTCTTCACATCTGCCAGCATTTAATGGTATCATTATATTCGTTTTATCTTTGTAAGGCATGTACTGTGATCTTATTGTGGTTTCAAATTTTGAGTTGTTTTTTTTTGTCCTGGGGCTTGTACTCAGGGCCCGAGCACTGTCCTTGGCTTCTTTTTGCTCAAAGCTAGCATTCTACCACTGGAGCCATAGCGCTACTTCTGGTGTGTGTCTCTCTCTCTCTCTCTCTCTCTCTCTCTCTCTCCCTCCCTTCCTCTCCCTCTCCCCCTCTCCCCCCCTCTATCTTTTGTCAGTCCTGGGGCTTGAACTCAGGGCCTGAACACTGTCCCGAGGTTCTTTTGCTCAAGGCTAGCGCTCTACCACTTGAGCCACAGTGCCACACTGGCTTTTTTTCTGTATATGTGGTGCTGAGGAATCAAACCCAGGGGTTCATGTATCCAAAGCAAGCACTCTACCTGCCACTACATCATATTCCCAGCCCCAAGTATTTTGTTTGTTTGTTTGTTTGTTTGTTTTTGACCAGCTATTTTCCAGAAATGTTTGGTGATCTTTATCACATACAGAATGTAGAGAAAAAAGCAAAATGATTCCCAATGATCCTTCATCACCACTAGGTTTTAGATCTGTTAGTTTTGTCTCATTATTGCTTTGTTCTCTACTTTTTTTCTTTTTCTTTCTTTCTTTTTTTTTTTTGCCAGTCCTGGGCTTGGACTCAGGGCCTGAGCACTGTCCCTGGCTTCTTTTTGCTCAAGGCTAGCACTCTGTCACGTGAGCCACAGCTCCACTTCTGGCCGTTTTCTATATATGTGGTGCTGGGGAATCGAACTCAGGGCTTCATGTATGTGAGGCAAGCACTCTTGCCACTAGGCCATATTCCCAGCCCTCTACTTTTTTTCTTTTCTTTTAAAACATGTTTACACTGTATTCCAATCAGCCTCACCCGACTGTCACACTAGCTGCTCTCCTTTTCTCTCAAAAAAAAAAAAAATCCACCACAGGCTTATTTGTTCTGTTTTCAAATCATAAATAATCTATTTTGATGATATTTGGACTCTTTCTTGATAATCCCTACCAGTCTGTTCTCTTTCCTTATTCCCTCCACCTACCAATCAAACAACTTTCATTGAGTTTTTCTGCTACAGCTTTATTTTATTACAGAAGCAAATTCTAAGTGTCATAATATTTGCTTGTAAAATATAACTACAGTATCACATTAATAGTTGACAATACATTTCTTTCAGAAAAATCTGTTGACAGTAATTTTATTTAACTTATATTTTTACTATCTTTAGTTATACAAAGGGGTTATCATTCACAGATCAGTTTATATGTATGGTGCTTATTGACAATAATTTTTAATGCTAATATCCAAATATGTTTATTTTCCCTATATAGAGTCAATTTGTTATAATTAATATCCAAACAAGACAATCTATATTGCATTTGGTTGATTTGATGACTTATTCCTTTATAAAATGGTATGTACTATTCAATATCATCTAGTGCATTTTATAAAAGTACACAGAGACAGTTTTCACAGTAGCATTCACATAACAGCTTTAAAATATGACATTAAGATAAGTATTTAAAAAGGAATAATGAAGAGAATGAGTTAGGATAAATGTGGTTGAAATAGTTTATATATTTGAAATAGAACAGTGAAACGTTTTTGAAATTATTTGCAAAAAACCGGTAGGGTGAAGGAGACTGATAGAAGGGGTGAGATTGACTACATATGTGTAACTGTCACAATGAAACCCCCTCCTATACAACTACTGTAGACCAGTGAAAAAAGGTACGTTTATATAAGGAGAAACAGATTCCCTTTTTAAAAATGGGATATTTTTTAGCTAACCCTTTCTGTGGAAATGGAGACTCTTTTAAGACTGGCACCCTGAAGTAGGGGATCTACTATCTTATGATTAAGAGACCCACAGTGTTGTACAGCATTCTAATGGTTTTCTGTTGGTTTAGAAGAACTGTATAACAAACTACCTGAATAGTTATTTAATCTGTGATGATGATGAAAGTGAACTTGGTTGAGCAGTTATTGCTGTGCCAGCTGTATATGTCACTTCTAGTGTACTTAACTGTAGGTGTCTTAGGCATTCTCTGAAGGCTGGCTTTACCTTGTTCTCTTAGGAGGGTTGCAGAGCTACAGAAGCGTCACACTCCATCACAGTGCTTTTCAGGTCTTTTTCAGGGTCATACTTGGTGCCATTCCATTAGCTGATACAGGGAAGGGTGAGGATCTTAGGGCATTTCATATACGGTTGCAGATATTTTCAGGAAAATACTACTTTGACTTTTTTTAAAAGAGAGATATGATAGAATTGGGACTTTGCTTGTAGAAAAGGAATATATTATATTAAAGGTAAGATTTTTGGCACTCGGCCAGGAGTGGGTGTCAGTATTAAATGAAAATCTTTACTAATGTAATTGGTCTCACAGCAGACCCTCTCCTTAACTTTTGTTTTGTTTTTGTTTTGTTTTTTGGCCAGTCCTGGGGCTTGGACTCCGGGCCTGAGCACTGCCCCTGGCTTCTTTTTGCTCAAGGCTAGCACTCTGCCACTTGAACCACAGCACCACTTCTGGCCTTTTCTATATACAGTGCTGAGGAATAGAACCCAGGGCTTCACTTGTACAAGGCAAGCACTCTTGGCACTAGGTTATATTCCCAACTCCTCCTTAACTTTTGTAAAAAAAAAAAATTACTGTGGTTGGGTGCTAGTGGCTCATGCCTGTCATGCTAGCTACTCAGGAGGTTGAGATCTGAGGATCATAGTTCAAAGCTAGCCCAGGTAGGAAAGTCCACGAGACTCTTAATCTCTAGTTAACCATCCAAAAAGCCAGAAGTGGAACTGTGGCTCAAGTGATAAGAGTAGCCTTGATCAAAGGAGCTTAAGGACAGTGTCCAGGTCCTGAGTTCAACCCACAGGACCGGTGTGCATGTGAACGCACATGCATGCGCGCACACACACATACACATACATATATACACACACACACATACACATACATGCACACACACACACATACACACACACAGCAATAAAGTAAGTAGATCCGTAAGACTAAATATAAATTTCATTAGGAGGTGGAGGAATACCAAGAAGTGGGTTAGAAAGGCATCCAAACGGCCAATTCATGGAAGAAGTTAATTATTTTACACTTGAAATATGTCACCTAAGTAGACACTGGAAATAAAAAATAACATTTAGATTGGTAGTATTCTTGATCTCGTTGATATGACCACAGGGCTCCAAATACCTTATTTTTCATTTAGAGTATGCTCAGGAAATAATATTTACACTGGTACTGGCCTACGTAACAAATCTTGTCTGAGACTTTCTGAAATATTTTGAAGTTTAATATTCATTCTATTTATTCATGGTCTTTTCTGTTTTCTTTTTAGGCAGAACGTGTTCATGAGTTAAATGAAGAAATTGGTAAATTGTTAGCCAAGGTAGAACAACTAGGAGCTGAAGGGAATGTGGAAGAATCTCAGAAAGTAATGGATGAGGTAGAGAAAGCACGGGCAAAGAAAAGAGAAGCAGAGGTATGTTCTTAAAACCACACTACAACCTTCATGTCTGTACATCTTGTAGAACCATATATTTATTTGACTGAAAAGTTAGAAAAGGAAATTTAAACTGGCTAAAAGTATTTAATTGGCCTTTGTTGTACTGTTGGGTTTGTTAGTAGTTTTGGGGAATTTGGAGTCATTAGCATATTGAAATTTATAACTTCAGAAAGAAACAGCAGTTAACAATATTACTTGTAGTAATTCTAATAAAAAAAAATTTTAGTCACTGGGTTCCCGTGGGTCATGCCTGTAATACTAGCTCGCTACTCAGTAGGAGACTAGTATTGGAGGATCACAGTTCAAAACCAACCCGGTCAGAAAAGTCCCTATGAAACTGTTATCTCCAATTAGCCACCAGAAAACCAGAAGTGGTCTTCTGGCTCAAAGTGGAAGAGCAGTAGCCTTACTGAAAAAGCACAAGGCAGCAGCACCCAGGCTCTGAGTTCAAGCTCCATGACTCACAAAAGTTTTAGTCTAAAAGTAATTAGAAGAAAGGTAAACTCGTACATAAAGGACAAATATACAGAACAAATAGTAAGGTGGTGAATTTAATGCCTATGTATCATTTTACTAAATGTAAATGATGTAAACTTTGCAATTAAGTGGCAGACATTGTTATAGTGGATTTTTGTTGTAAAGCACAGTGCTTTACCAATTGAGCCACTCCTCCAGCCTGATTTAGCTAGATACTGTCAACAAGAAACCTACTTTTAAAGCTACAGGCCTAAATAGGATGATAAGGTGTGTGCTGGTGGCTCATACCTGTAATCCTAGGTACTCAGGAAACTGAAACCTGGAATCTCGGTTCAAAACCAGACCACGCCGAAAAGTCTGTAAGACTCTTAACCACCAAAAAGCTGAAGTAGAGCTGTGGCTCAAGTAGTAGAGCACTAGTCTTGAGCAAAAAAGCCCCAGGACTGGCATAAAAAATAAAAACCAGGGTATTGCTTAATTCAGATATCATTAGTTGTCCCACTAATACTCTATCAAAAAGTTAATCAGGGCTGGGAATGTGGCTTAGTGGTAGAGTGCTTGCCCAGCATGCATGAAGCCCTGGGTTCAATTCCTCAGTACCATATAAACAAAATGCTTGAAGTGGCTCCAGTGGTAGAGCTCTAGCCTTGAGCAAAAAGAAGTCAGGGACAGTGTTCAGGCCCTGAGTCCAAGCCCCAGGACTGGCAAAAAAACCAAAAACAACCCTATGGTTAGAGTTTTGATAGTAATACATATTCCTATCAGGAGAGATATCTTAGTGGTTTGTTCCAGTGTTGATGATGTGCCTATTTTTATACTAAGTTACAGTGTCTATTGTTTTGTAACTAGTAAACCAGTATCTTAGTATTGATACTTTTGAGGCTATAAATAATGTTTCTCATACCCTTTACTGTTTGGAAACCAAGTTAGGAAAACACTATCACACTGAGCATTACCTTCAGCCCTCTCCTCACTTTTTCGTTTGTTTGTTTGTTTGTTTTGGCCAGTCCTGGGGCTTGGACTCAGGGCCTGAGCACTGTCCCTGGCTTCTTCTTGCTCAAGGCTAGCACTCTGCCACTTGAGCCACAGCACCACTTCTGGCCATTTTCTGTATATGTGGTGCTGGGGAATCGAACCCAGGCCCTCATGTATACGTGGCAAGCACTCTTGCCACTAGGCCATATCCCCAGCCCCCTCTCCTCACTTTTTCATCCATAGTTTTTAGTAGCCATTGGTGATTTTTGCTTGACTTTATTGACACTCCTCCTCCTCCCCCCTTCTTTTTGTGCCAGTCCTGGGGCCTGAGTGCAGTCCTTGAGCTTGAGTCTCACAGACTTTCCTGGCTGCTCTCTTTGAACCTCGATCCTCAGATTTCAGCCTTGTGAATAGCTCAGGATTTTACAAGTGTGAGCCATTAGCATCATCTAGCTTATTGGCTCCTTTTTTTTTTTTTCTCCCCCCAGTCCTGGGGTTTGGACTCAAGGCCTGAGCACTGTCCCTGGCTTCTTTTTGCTCAAGGCTACTAGCACTCTACCTCTTGAGCCACAGCGCCACTTCTGGCCATTTTCTATATATGTGGTGCTGGGGAATCGAACCCAGGGCTTCATGTATATGAGGCAAACACTCGCCACTAGGCCATATTCCCTTGACTCACTTTTTAAAGAACAGTCTTACCTATTCTATCAAGGAATTTTCAGTAGTAGTTTCTTAGCCAAAGCATGGAAAATTAATATTTTTAGTTGTGCATGTGGTATCTGAGGCAAACCAGAATTCTGCTAGTAAGGTAAAAGAGTAGGAAAACCTACCAATGTTTATTTTCCCATGCACTACTTTTAGAGAAAACATGTTGAATATAAGACATCTGAATCTCAGTGAGGATACCTTTTAGCTCTTACCTTAACATGGCTGCTCTTCTTAGTGAAGACTCATCATTTTTATGCTGTTTCAGTTTCTAAGGAAGGAGACAAGTTATTTATGATAGAAGAAAATGGAAGGAAACTATTAACTGTGTAGAAGACATGTATTCCTTCTCTGTGTGCATGGGTAGCTGGTTTCTGCTTCCTCAGTCCTCCACTAAAGTGCAGTATAGAAGCAGCTATGTTAGACTTTTATTTATTTTTGTGCCAGACCTGTGGTTGAACTCAGAGCCTGGGCTCTGTCTCTAAGCTTTTGTATTCAAGAATTGAACAACAACAACAACAAAAAAGAATTGAACCACAGCACTACTTCTGGCTTTTGGGTGGCTAATTGGAGGTAAGAGTATCATGATTTTCCTACCAGGGCTGGCTTCAAACCATGATCCTCAGATCTCAGCCTCCTGAGTAGCTAGGATTATAGGTGTGAGCCTCCAGCACTTGGCCCTGTTACATTAGGTTTTAGCAAAAACTATTGAAAACGAGCATTGAGAATAACCCTTTAGAAAATTGCATTCTGTATCATGTAACTATTAGTATCTGGGATGTCCCTGGCTTTTAAGAAAAAAAGCCAAGTGCTTGCTGTTCTTTGAGAAAATCTGTAGAAACACATTCTGCAATATATGCACAGCAAGTCGTCTTTACAGTCTTCAGTGTTGGTTTCCTCTGAATTTACATAATCCTGCTTTTGTTTTTCATAAGTTTTTTTATTTTAGGAAATTGTTAGCATTGACCATAAAGTATAAATAAAAGAAACAAATGTTTAAAGAAGAAAAATATATTTGCAACTGTTACCTTTGACCATAGTTAGACCAGTCTAAGATAGAATATGGAGATAAAGGGAACCTAAAGTTTTCATGACAAAATAACCATGCTTCTAGTATATTTATATAAAACAAAATATTTAGTATAAGCATGACTTTTAATGAAGTTTGCATAATTATCATTTTTCTTGTTTTGCTTAGGAAGTTTATCGGAATTCTATGCCAGCTTCTAGCTTCCAACAGCAGAAACTTCGAGTCTGTGAAGTCTGCTCTGCCTATTTAGGGCTTCATGATAATGACAGACGACTGGCTGATCATTTTGGGGGTAAACTGCACCTGGGATTTATTGAAATAAGAGAGAAGCTTGAAGAACTAAAGGTACATTGGTAAATTAATATTCCTCACCTTATTTTATTGAGCACTTTTTATAAGTATTGTCTTTTTTAATAGTGTTTTGACTATTACATTTAGTTCAACTC
This sequence comes from Perognathus longimembris pacificus, assembly GCF_023159225.1. Taxonomy (NCBI): domain Eukaryota; kingdom Metazoa; phylum Chordata; class Mammalia; order Rodentia; family Heteromyidae; genus Perognathus; species Perognathus longimembris. The sequence continues at coordinate 143,153,074 of NC_063162.1, forward strand.
TGACTGAGTCATGTATGAGTTGGTTGAATGGAAGGTGCCCAAGAAGCAGCCTTTTTCAATACTGTTCCATTCTGAGATGGAACATTTTGGGTTGGGTACAGTACTAATAGGAGTCATTTCCAATTTATTTCTAAACTAGTCCTTTGTGGTGGGGATGAGGGAGGGGGATGTATACCCGTAATGACCTCAGGGCCTTGTGCTGTTGCTTGGCCCTTTCTCCCAAGGCTGACTCTCTTAACACTTGAGCTACACCTCTGCTTCCACCTTTTTGCTGGTTCATTGGTGATAAAAGTCTCATGGACTTTTCGGCTTGGGCCATCTTCTAACTTTGATCTTCAGATCTCAGCCTACTGAGTACCTAGGATTACAGCATGAGCCACCAGCACCTAACTTTACTAAATCATGTAAAGTATTCATTGCTATCTTCCTTTTCAGTAAAATCACTAAAAATATTAATACCATTTACAGAGAGATTGAATCTAATATTTATTTGAAATATTTTTCAATTCTTCACTAAGTAGCAAGCTTGTCCAACCTCTCGTTTTATGCTCTTGCTTCATTCCAGAGAGGACTTAGAATGGTACTTAGAAAACAACAATTACTAATAAGCATATAGGCTTCTGTAAAAAAGGTAATACAGTTCTATTATCTTCCCAGTTGTATTGACAGAATAAAAAGCACGTGTGCAGGCGTGCACACACACAAAGTAAAAATGAGGCAAGAATCAGGAGACGTTATCAAGTTGCTATAATTGTAGCACTGATTGAAAACTGGCTAAAGGTTTACAATCTTACAGTGCTGCCCACCAGATACTATATAGAAAATGACCTGGATATCTTATGGGTGGGGACAGGAAGAAAAGATTGGGAGAAAATGATAGAAGGGGAGACATGATTCAAAAAGAATTGGACTGATTGTACCTGGTTCATGTAACTGTAAGCCTTCTCTATATTGATTGTACAAAAACAATAAATGATTATTTAAAAAAAAGATTTACAGTCTTGATAGTCAATTTCTGTGTAATTTGTTACAGGAATCAAAACCAAGATCCATATTTTATCATTTAAAATAATCTAGTGACATTTAAAACAACCTGGAGCTGGATGCTAGTGGCTCATGCCTGTAATCCCAGCTACTCAGGATGCTGAGATCTGAGGATCATAGTTCCAAGACAGCCCAGGCAAAAAAAAAGTCTGTGAGACTTATCGCCAATTAACCAACAGAAAATTGGAAGTAGTGCTATGGCTGAAAAGTGGTAGAGAGCTAGCCTTGAGCAAAAGAGCTCAGGGGCAGTGCCCAGGTCCTAAGTTCTAGCCCCATGACCGACCCCCCAGAACCATTCAGATGTGTTGGTACATACCTGTAGTCCCAGTCCTCAGGAGATTGATAAAGAGGAGTGTGAGGTCAAGGCCATCCATGCTTGCAAAAGAAAGCTGAAGTTCAAGAAAACAAACATGGGGATGGGAATATGGCCTAGTGGCAAGAGTGCTTGCCTCGTATACATGAAGTCCTGGGTTCAATTCCTCAGCACCACATATATACAAAAAGGCCAGAAGTGGCACTGTGGCTCAAGTGGCAGAGTGCTAGCCTTGAGCAAAAAGAAGCCAGGGACAGTGCTCAGGCCCTGAGTCCAAGCCCCAGGACTGGCAAAAACAAAACAAAACAAAGAGAAAACAAACATGTAAAAAAATAATTAAAGTAGAATCACAGGATACAAATATATCTATTTGTGAGCCATTATCAGCTTTTTTTTTTTTTTGGCCAATCCTGGGCCTTGGACTCAGGGCCTGAGCACTGTCCCTGGCTTCCTTTTTGCTCAAGGCTAGCACTCTGCCACTTGAGCCACAGCACCACTTCTGGCCGTTTTCTGTATATTTGGTGCTGGGGAATCGAACCCAGGGCCTCATGTATACGAGGCAAGCTCTCTCGCCACTAGGCCATATCCCCAGCCCCCATTATCAGTTTTTTGAATAGCATGATGTCAAGTAAGTTTCTAAAAATTGTCAAAATAACTTTGATTATATCATACGAAGCTGTTAAACTCAGAAATGATACCTACTTGAGAGTCAAGTGTAAAATTACAGACCTAGCAGTAGAACCCTTTAGCAGTTTCCTCATATCTTTAAAAGCAGCAGTCTCAGGATAATGAGAAATGACATTTTTATATCAGAAACCATATTTATGGTAACTTGTGATTTGTAAGGGTTTGACACATTTTTAAAAATAGTATTTGGTTGAAGAAAGTTTCATAGAAGTGATTTTTGAAATGCCATTCAGAAGTGATCAAGAAAAGTAATGATGGGGTGATGAGGAAGAAGATTCTGGAAAGCACATTTGTAAGCCTAATAATTATACCTGGTCAAAGCTTCAGATTGAACTGTTTACTCATCAGATTAAATGTAGCACATTGGAAACAAAATACTATAGTAAAGGTTAGGTTAAGATCATTAAAAATGGGCTCAATAAATATGTACCTCATATATTAATGTTTTGTTTTTATTTTTAAAGAGAGTTGTAGCTGAGAAGCAGGAAAAAAGAAACCAGGAACGCCTGAAGAGAAGAGAAGAAAGGGAGAGAGAAGAACGAGAGAAGCTGAGGAGGTAGGGAGTCCTATTAGTTCAAATATTTGAAGTTAAATCTCTCTGGTTCTAAAAGGAAATATGAGGTGCTTATATCTGTTCTGGGACATGGAAAATTTCTGTTCACTTTTTAAAAATATCACCAAGGAAAACAATTTTTCCATAGATGTACAGATTGTATACCCTTTGTCCAAAATGCTTGGGATAAGAACGTCATTCAGATTTTGGAGCTTTTTAGATTTGTGAATATTTTCATGAGCCAACAGTTAAAAATCCCTAATTTAAAACTTCAAAATCTGAAATGCTCCAAAATCTTAAACATGATACAAGTATCATGTCTGTTCAGATGGTTTTGGATATCTGATTTCAGATTGATTAGATTAGAGATGCTCAACCCATATTAGTTCTTAGCCACATAACTGAAGGTACTTCTTTCAAAATGTGTAGCAAAGAAAGCTTCATATCCCTTTTCTTCCTTTCCCTTTGCTTCTTCCCTTTTTCCTTCTCCCCTCTTTCTCATTTCTTCCTTCTTTCATTTTCCTTCCTCTTCACTTTCTCCCCTACTACTTCCTTTTTCTCTTCTCTTTTTGGCCAGGAAGTGTACATGTGACCTTGTACATTCTAGGCAAGTCTTTTCTTTTTCTTTTTCTTTTTTTGGCCTGTCCTGGGCTTGGACTCAGGGCCTGAGCACTGTCCCTGGCTTCTTTTTGCTCAAAGCTAGCACTCTGCCACTTAAGCAACAGTGCCACTTCTGGCCGTTTTCTGTATATGTGGTGCTGGGGAATCGAACCCAGGGCCTCATGTATACGAGGCAGGCACTTTTTGCCACTAGGCCATATTCCCAGCCCCATCTAGGCAAGTGTTTTCTACCATTAATTTACATCTTTAGCTTTTCAGTTTCCCTCCCCTCCTCCCTTCCTTGTCCTGGGGCTTGATCTCAGGGCCTGAGCACTGTCTCTGGTTTCCTTTTTGCTCAAGGCTAGCATTCTACCACTTGAACCACAGCACCACTTCTGACTTACTCTGTTTATGTGGTGCTGAGGAATCAATTTCCAGAGCATCATGCATGCTAAGCAGGCACTCTACTGCTAAGCCACACTCCCAGCTCCAAGCCTTTCAGTTTTTCAGATAGAGTTTTGGTAGTTATAGCTGGATTCGTACTTTGCTGTGTAGCCCAAGTTGGCCTTCAACCCTGAATCTCCAAATCTTCTGCCTCTGCTTCCTGAATGCCATGACTGTAGATGTATACCATTGCACACTACTTGAATATCTTCAGTTCTTGGAAAATTTATAACAAAATACCTGGGTAACTCTTCTATTTTTCATACTGAACTAGATAGGAACCTCCTTGGCATAGAACTGTATTCTCAGTGTATTTCATACTTGGTGATAACAATGGTTGAATTTTATGTTTGTTGATTTCATTGATTGTTTTATATTAAACTTTAGTTATTTTTATTTTCTCAATTCTGTGAGCTATGAGTCAAAAATTATAATAGCTAAATGTATAGATTTTTGGTTATTAACATTTATGAATTGCTATCTTGTGGCTCTTGGTATTCATGTGATTACGTGACTCAATTATATACATGAATATATATGATTATGTCAGTCACAAATATATGCCAGTCATATTTAAACATTACTGTATAGCTGGGTGCCTCTGGCTCATGTAAACCCAGCTCTCAGGAGGCTGAGATCTAAGGGTCATGGTTTGAAGCCAGTGGGGCAGGAATGAGCCTCTTACCTCCAATTTACTACCCAAAAAGTTGGAAGTGGAGCTGTGGATCAAGTGGTACAGCTAGCCTTGGCCTTAAAAACTCAGAGGACAGTACCCATGCCCTAAGTTCAAACCCAGGACCAACATTTAAAAAAAAAAACCCAGATTGGGGATATGGCCTTAGTGGCAAGAGAGCTTGCCTCGTATACATGAAGCCCTGGGTTCAGTTCCCCAGCACCACATATATAGAAAACAGCCAGAAGTGGCGCTGTGGCTCAAGTGTCAGAGTGCTAGCCTTGAGCAAAAGAAGCCAGAGACAGTGCTCAGGTCCTGAGTCCAAGCCCCAGGACTGGTGTAAATTAAAAAAAACAAACACAAAAAACCCCACAAAAACAAACTAGCTAAAACAGTTTTTCTAAGCTATTTATAACTAAAACTGCATATTGTCAGTGTAGCAACAGCCTTTGTAAGTCATGTTCTTCTTTTACAACTTTTTATGATGGGCAGCACTGCCTGTTCTAATTTATAGTATTTCCTCAATTGTATTACATAGCTCTGAAATTTAAATACCTTTGCTCAGATATGCCTAAGTTAACTAAAACCCTTTATAGTATGTGAATAGGTCATCCTGATTTCTTATAGCTTTGAGCATATTATACTCAAAATATACAAATGTATTTCTTTCTTTTTATTACATGACTGGAAATCTCTGTACTGTGAGGACAAAATGGGACAAAGCTATCTATATGTGTTGTAATGTTTATGACAATATAAATATCATTTTGCACAAAACTAGGTTTCTCAATTTAAGATTTGACTGAGATAAGTCATATGAGCACAAAATTTTTTTTATTGCAGGACTATACCTTCATTTTTATAGATGATGATAAAGCATATCACATTTTACTCCAAAGTATATCACGTTTATTCCTTTCATTTTCTACTTGGCAAGTTTTGTTATAAAATGTTACTTTTCCAGATGGAAAACCTAAATAATGCCATTCACCAGTAGATCAATATATTGATTAGGCCAGAGCCCTCATGATTTAATCATCCCTCAATTATTAGATTTACCAATGGTGTAAATCCTCAGTACATGAATCTTTGAGGGAGAGCATTTTGTATCTAAACCACAAAATTATCCTTAATAGCTTCCTACTCTCCCTGGTGAAATTTATGTCACAACTTCTCTTTTGTCAAAGACAACTAAGGTGAGAGAGAATATATGACTTAACCGGGTTGTACAAGGTAGTGCCAGAATTAAAACACACTTGGCTGAATCTACAAAAGTCATGCTTTTATTTTATCCATACTGTATATTATTCACACAAACACAAAACACTGTTTAGTGTTGTACTAACCATAATATTTCCATTAACTGTGCACTGTGTGTATGCTGGGAATGTGAAGAGTACACTATATATGAATATCTCATTTTAATGGAGGCTGGGAATATGGCCTAGTGGTAAAATGCTCACCTCATATACATGAAGGCCTGGGTTCAATTCCTCAGCACCACATGTATAGAAAAAGCCAGAAGTGGTGCTGTGGCTCAAGTAGTAGAGTGCTAGCCTTGAGCAAAAAGAAGCCAGGGACAGTGCTCAGGCCCTGAGTTCAAGCCCCAGGACTGGCAAAAATCTAAACAAACAAGAATATTTCATTTTAAGAGCTAGATGTGTGGCTCAATTTTATTTCTTACTGGTTTATCAAGCCAGAAATCTACCCTGAGTTTGAACCCCAGTACCTTAAAAATGATTTTTTTTAAAGGAAAGAAAAAGATCATGATAGCTGGACACTAGTGGCAAAAACTTGTAATCCTAGCTGAGATCAGAAGATAATAGTTTGAAGCTAGCCTGGGCAGAAAAGTCCACAAAACTCAATCTCCAGTAAAGCCCAAAATAAAAGCTAAACTAGGGACATGACTCAATGATAGAGTGCCAGCCATATGAAAGAAAGCCACACGAGATAAGAGAGGTCCCAAGTTCAAGCCCCAGTACTAACACCACACACACACACACACACACACACACACACACACACACACTCTCTCTCTCTCTCTCTCTCTCTCTCTCTCTCATACAAAGAAACAGATGTTACAAGATGGAGTTGAGTGTTTTAGCATGAGGTCCCAGAATACATGTAGTCTTGTTCCCAGAAAGGAAAAATAAGATGAGAGCTGTAGATAACTTTTTCTAGATAGAAAGTGGGGTTTGGAGAAATAAGGAGTTATGGTATATAATACATTTTAGTCTACCAAATACATATTCCTAAGAGCCAGAGCCAGGTATATGGCTCAAAAACCCCACATAACAAGGGAGAGAAATTTAGAGTTCATAGCACATTCTAAAAAAACAAATTGAGGGCATAAGTACATAATTTATATATTATGTATATAAAAAGTATAATTTAACAGCACATTGTACTGTGAATTTTATTTCTAAAAGTAGGTATTCTCTTTTTAGGTCCCGATCACATAGCAAGAATCCCAAAAGGTAGGTATCACAAAGGATAGGTATACGTAGTGATGCTGTATTTTCAAAGGTGTTTTTTTTTTTTTAAGGAGAATCGATAACTTGTTACTGTGTCTTTGGTAATTCAAAGAGAGAAACTACTCAGAAGACACTTTTATCAAAGTAATATTAGAGACTGCTTTGAAATTTTTGAGGAACCTGAAAATACTCCTAACTATTTCTTTAAAATCTAAGTATGTAACAGGATTTACTTTTGAGCTTTAAACTTAAGAAACTATTCTAGCTGGGTGCTGGTGGCTCATGCCTGTAATCCTAACTACTCAGGAGGTTGAGATGTGAAGATTGCAATTCAAAGCCAGCCATGGCAGGAAAGTCTGTGAGACTCTTATCTCCAATAAACTACTTAGAAAAAGCCAGAAGTGGGGCTGTGGCTTATGTGGTAGAGTCTAGATCTGGGACAGAAACTGAGACCGGCCAGGCCCCGAGTTCAAGTCCCAGGACCAGCAGCACAAAAGAAAGAGAGAGAGAGAGAATGTCTATTAAGTAATATTTCCCTCTTTCATAATATTCATATTCAGAGCATCATCCTAATTTGAATGATAAAATACTTTTATCTGTATTTAAGAGCTATTTACCCAGTCTCAGCCAAACAGGTCTTGTCTGTCCCTTTAACATGGTCAGCTTTTGTCCACTTCATGGCCTATGTTTTCTTTGCCCTTGTGTCTTTCAATTCAGTTTAAATACCATCCTTCCGGAAAGGTGGCTGAGAGTTTTGGCTCAAATGGTAGCTTAGCTAGCAAGGCCCTAAACCACTACAGAGAGGAAGAAACTGGGTTCCTTTAGCTCATGCTTGAAATTCTTGCTACTCAGGAGGCTGAGATCTAAGGATTGAAGTTTAAAGCCAACCTGTGCAAGAAAAAATATTCCTGAGACCCCTGTCTCCAATTAACCACCAAAAAGCCAGAAGTAAGGCAGTGACTCAAGTGGAAGAGTTCTAGCCTTGAGCAAAAAAGCCCAGTCCATGAGTTCAAACCCTAGTACTGACATCAGAGAGAAAGATATTGTTTTTTGCATATTATATATGACATATTAACATATCTCTGCCCCATCTTTTTGTATGTGTTTGAAAACTGGTGCTAGGACTTGAACTCAGGGCACTCTGCCTCTTGAGCCACACCTCCATCCTGGCTTTTTTGCTGGTTAACGAAAAATGGTGTCTGATGGACTGTTCTTTCTCAGCTGGCTTCAAACTGACTTTCCAGGTTTCACCCTCCTAAGTAGCTAGGCTGATAGGTGTGAGTTATATGCACCCAGCCCTTATCTTAGGTTTACCAAGACTTTGATGTCTGTAGACCACTTACCTAGAATGTATATTAAAAGAGCTAAAGGAGTTATTGCTCAGTCTTTCTAGTACCTAGAAAAGTTCAGATTTTCCATGAATAATTGTTTAGATTTTTTTTAACTTGAAAACAATTTCCATTGGAAAAAAATACCCCTAATGAGTGTGTAAAATATTATTTGATGATTGTAATGAGTCTTAAAGTCCTTTCCTTCTGCTCCTTTTATTTTTTTTCTGAATAATTATTTACTTATTGTCAAAGTGATGTACAGAAGAGTTAGAGTTTCATATGTAAGGCATTGGGTACCTTTCTTGTACAACTGTTACCTCCTCCTTCATTTCCCACCCCCTGCTCCTTTTAGAAATAGTTGTGGAAATATTTCGTTCAACTGTCATTGTGCTCCACATGTGCTTTATCTTTGATTGAAATGTTGATATAAGTTAAACAGTAAACTTTATAGCAAAATAATCATTTAAAAATAAACTGCATCCTGTGTTTGAAATGATTATATTGTGTGATATTGTGTGAAAACATTTTAAAATGACTTTAAATTCTTAACTGCTTTAGTGAGGTATAGTTGGTTTGTTTTTGCCAGTCCTGGGCCATGAACTCAGGGCCTGAGCACTGTCCCTGGCTTCTTTTTGCTCAAGGCTAGTACTCTGCCACTTGAGCCACAGTGCCACTTCTGGCCCTTTCTATATATGTGGTGCTGAGGAATCGAACCCAGGGCTTCATGTATTTGAGGCAAGCACTCTTGCCACTAGGCCATATTCCCAGCCCCAGTGAGGTGTAGTTTGTACGCATACCATAAAACTTGGTTTTAGCAAGTCCATGATTTTCTTTTTCCAGTGTCAGCCCGGGGGCTTGAACTCAGAGCCTGGGTGCTGACCTTGTGCTTTTTTGCTCAAGGCTAGTACTCTACAACTTTGAACCAAGTGACGTTTCTGTTTTTCTGGTGGTTAATTGGAGATAAGAGAGAGATTCACAGACTTTGCTGCCTGGGCGATGCTCAGATCTCAGCCTTCTGAGTAGCTAGGAGTATAGGCGTGAGCCATCTGCACCAGCTCTTGAGTTCATTTCTAAAACAAAATGCTATCTATCCCTTGCTATCCCTCACTTCTGTCCTGTTTTCGTCTCTACTCTCACCCTACACATTTACCTACTGCACACGCTAGTTTGTGAGGTTACAGAAGTTTTTTCTCTTCCTTTATGTCTTTGTGCTCGTTAGCAATAACTGCCTTCCCCCAATTTAGGTAAAGTCCTCTAAAATGAATTGGGGGGCAGTACTGTAGCTCTCAAGATGGCCACACATGCACTTTACCACCTGAGCCTGCCTCTAGTCGTCCTTTTTAGCTTCGGTTATTTTTGCTTGGGGTCAGCTTTATACTATGATCCTCCTCTAAGCCTCCTCCTATTTAGCTGAGGTTACTGGTACCACTTTGCCCATCCCCACAAGTAATTTTTGCATGTTTTTACCTCCCAGATTATATGCTACATGAATAAAGAACTATTTTACTATGGTTTGAACTGCACTGTGAATTGATAAATTTTTTTTAACCATATAGCACTGGTACATATTGCCCCTTTAATTTTTCTTATATTCCTGTAAAAACAAAATTTTCTTTCATTGTGCTTAAGATTGAATTTCATTCTAGGCAAGCACTTTACCACTGAGCTACACCCCCTGGCCACTGCTAAGAATTTGTAAAACACTGATTGACCCTAGAGAATGAAGTGTTATGGTTTGCATTTTCAAATACTAGTATATAATAACATCAGCAACATATTTTAATGATAGGCTTAGGTGATTTTGAATAGCATTGGTGTTAAGATTACTAAAGAACAGTTTCTCTTTAAAGAAAAATGTTGTGCTGACAAAGCTAAAAATGAAATAAAATCTTGTTTTGTAGATCCAGGTCCAGAGAACATCGCAGGCACCGGTCTCGCTCCATGTCACGAGAACGCAAGAGGAGGACTCGATCCAAGTCTCGGGAGAAACGTCATCGCCACAGGTCCCGCTCTAGCAGCCGCAGCCGCAGCCGCAGCCACCAGAGAAGCCGACATAGTTCTAGAGATAGAAGCAGAGAGCGATCCAAGAGGAGGTACTGACGTGCCTGTCAGAGGACAAGGAGCTACCTTTACGTTTTAGCCATGTGTTTACTTGTTACCTATGTTTAGAGTTTAGATTATTGGTTTGAAACTTGCACCTGGTAATATGTACACATTTCTGTGTGGGTGTATAAATTTTTTCCCTCATATGGGTAGTTCATAAAGAATTACATATGAGCCAGAGTAAAAAATTGGAAGTGATGTGCAGAGGTTATTGCTTTTCGCTACTTAGTATGTCCTGGAAAACAGTATTTTACAGGCAAATGATTTTAGGCACTAATGCTCTTGAGGTTTTTCAGTACATGTTAACAAATTAAGAGTGTCAGAGACTCCTTTCATTAAATGAGTTGTTTAGCTATGATTGTTTTCCAATTTATTTGAAGTGGTACACTTTTTAAGAGCAGACACATTCTAGTATATTCTTGTTTAATCTGCACAATAGGTAATGAATTATTATGTACACCTATGGCCTGTTGGGCAGATTCAGTTTTAAGGCATTTGTTGATATAACTCAAAAGGTGCAATGAGGGCAGACATTGGGAAAGGTATAATAATTAAGGACCTGATATCTAGGAAGAGCAGAGAAGGCATTAGAATGTGGTAGACAGTTTAGCTACCAAACTTCTCAGGTCACATAGTAGCCCTTAAACCAGGATATTTCTATGGAAGATAAACTATACTTAAAATTGCTTTTTCTCTGGGCATCTCATCTATTCTTAAGTACATATAGGATAAACATTTTTTGAGTGCCTAGTGCTTATTATTAGTCTTACATTTCTAACCCATATCATAAAACCTGATAAAAATTTATTACAATTTTTAACTCTCAGCTACCCCTGAAATCATAGGCTGAGTTGCTTAACAGGCTCTCAGCCAGTATTTTATTTCTTATATTTCTAAGTAGCCCTTAAAGTAACCAGTAAGAACTTTATACCTTTTTTTTGGGGGGGGGTATAAATATATATGGTCTCACTATATAGCCCAGGCTGGTCTCAAGTTTGCAGTACTCATTCCTCTTCCTCAATGCTGGGATTATAGGTGTGTGTCCCCCTCCCCTTTCTTGTTTTAAGAATCATATTTGTACTACACTTGGCTTAGTTAAAAAAAAATAATGTAGTAAAGGAACTTTATTCAAGTTTCTTTAAGAGGTTTATTGTATGAGTTAAAAACTCTATTAACCATAGATTATAAAGTGCTAAACTGGGTTTCATAGAGTGATTTATGTTTAGATGAATAAATACCAGAATATTAAAAAATAGCCTCAAGTATTCCATCTGATTTTTAATGTAATGTAAGTAGGTAGGAAAGATATTTGCAGGCCACTTTTCTCATACTCTTGACCTGAATTTTAGAAGCCACCCTCTGTAATGTCCAGAAATAGGATTTAAAAAAAAAAATCATTGAATCTTAACCTGTACACCAATTTTTGGGAATCACTCATCTAGATGATGGAAGAGCCATTTGATTCTTGTGTTGACATGTCTAGCTGCCACTGTTTCTGATGTTTTTGACCTCTTACATGTCTTTATTGATGGTGGAGATGGGAGGGATGGGCATGGAGTCTTGGCCTCTGAGATTGTGTCATTGTTATTCCTGTGAAATTGTTTAGGGAGTTTCCCACCACACCACATTAACACTCCCACCCGAGATTCTCAGCATGTTCACAAAGAGGAATATTTTTGTAAAACAATTAAAATTTTCTTGTTTTTCTCGAGAGCCCTTCTCATCTTTCAATTCAGATGTACTCTTAAATGATCATTGGTTTTACCAAATATTAGCAAATAATTGATATTAGATCCTACTTGTTATTCCCTATATAATATCGTTATTGCTGCATGTGTGAATCAAGTTTTTTAAGGTAAAAGTTCCCATTAAAATCCTTTTATGTTTTGCTGTCTTCTAGCCCCTGCCATGAAGTACTAGTCTGATACAAGTAGATTTCCTTCGTGACCTTTCTTTGGTAGCAGTCAATAGGGTCTTATTCAGATTTCTGCTTAAGTCTCTTTCTAAAATGTGTGTAGAGACAGATTGCGTGGGTCCATTGGCCTTGACCAAATAAATAACTTAATTATCCCACCTGGTTTTCCCTATCTCCTCACTAGATCTTTTTACAGGAAAAACAGGAAACTGCCGTATGTGTGGGACATTGCAGTCTCTCCAAAAACACTTTATAAGTTGGTCCTCATCTGTCGATTATTGTTATGACTTCTGGGATTTGTCAGAATCTAATGTCCCTTATTCTTAGTTACCCTACTATCTTATTTCATATTCCCTTCAAAGGCTATGAAAGAAGCTTAGTATAGACTTGCATCCATTAGACTTATACTGTGTAATTTTCTTCCTTAATGGATCATTTAAATTGTCTACTAAAATCTTAAGTAGAAAGCTCAAAATTGGTATCGATCAGTAGGTGCATTGGTTGGCTCATGCATGTAACCCCAGCTACTCAGAAGGTAGAGATTGGGAGGATTGTAGTTCAAGGCTAGTGCTGCAGAAAATTAGCAAAATGTCACCTTAACAAATAAGATGTTTCACATCTGTACTCGCAGCTGTGTAGGAGGATCATCATCCAAGACTAGCCCTGGAAAGACCTTTAGAATCTATATAAAAATAACCAAAACAAAATAATGTAGCCATGGCTCAGGTGGGTAAAGTGCTGCCTGCTAAGCCCAAGGCTCGGCGTTTAAACCCCAGGAACCCTTTTCCCACAAAGAAATTAGTATTAATCTTTCAAGTTTTTAAAATCTTACCCGCTATGTTAGTTTTTTGTGACCGTGCCAAAATAATGCTTTAGAAAACAGTTCTTGGAAGCATTTATTTTGACTCATGGTTTCAGAGATTCAGTTCATGGTAAATGAACTGGTACTTCTGGGATTGTACATAATGAGCTAGAACACTGGTGGAAATGAGTGATGGAGATAGGGCAACCAGGAAACTGGTGGGGAGAGTTCAAGGAAGGGGCCAGGGACAAAGTAATACCCTTCCAAGACCTACTTCTAGGCTCCATCTCCTGGTAGCCTATTTTTATTGATAAGGTTAGCACCGTCATTTATTGATGAGGTTAGTTAGCATAGTCACTTCTCAATACCACTGGCTGGGGGACCAGGCCTTCAATATATGAACCTTTGGTGCCATTTTATATCCAAACCATAACACCTCTTTACTAGATTTCAAAAATTAAATATATAGTGTTTTTCCCCCTGGCTTAGGGCTACCTGAAAGTATTGTTTGTTCAGAGTTGAGATTGTTCCTTAGCAGTGCAGCCATACATAGCATATGTAAGAGCCTAAACGCCAGCACTCTCCCCATCCCCCCCTCCAAAAAAAAAAAAAGATCCTTCAGGTCTTGGCAGTGCTTCAGATCCTAATTCTGAACATGGGCTAAGTTGAAATAATTATGTAAGAATTCTGTATCACCTGTAAAGAACCAAATGGTAGTATTTGTTGCTGATCATTTTAGATGTTGGAATTATAGAAGATCTACTGTAATCCCAAAATGTCCTGTTGTTTTCCTTCTGGATGAATATGACCTTGTTCAGTATACCTATTTCAGTGAAGATAGATATTGGCATGGAGGAGGTAGTATTAAGAAACTTTTTACTTATCACACTTTATTAAGTATAGCCATCTTCTGTCTTCCATGCTTATTTTGATAAGTTAACTCAGGAGGGGTAAAGCAGCTTTCTATATTAACATGGTTGTTTAAAGCCATATTGTTGTTTAAGTCAGGTGTTGGCAAACTGTTCCCTATAGGCCAAATGTTGGCTGTAGTTTGTTTTGGTAAAGCCAGCAAGCTATGGATGGTGTTGATACAAAGAGAGGGAAGACTAATAATACTCTGACAGTCTATGGGCCTGCAACACCTCAGATACTGTCATTTCAGCAGAAAAGACTTAGTTACCCTGTACCAATTCATTGATTTCCATCCAGGTTGGAATCTTAGGTTCTCAAATATTGTTTTAAATACCTGATACCTTTCACTTTTAAAAGCCATTATCTCTACATTATTTTATATTGTGTTTTTATGAACTTCTTGAGCTCTATGATTGTCTCTGAAATATTTACAGTATCTTCTGAGTCATTATTTTAGCTTATGTTTTTTGACCCGTAGCTGTTTGTTGCCACACGTCTTGTTTTACTACCCTTATCAACTATGGTAGTGCTCTTTCTGTCAGAAAACCGACTTTTTCTTGGATGTATTTTAATATTATATATATTTTTTCCAGCTATCCATACCTTAGTATTTATCCTATTCTTTTATTTGGATTTTGGGTTTCCCAACATATTTTGCTCCTCAAATTAATATTTTTCAGATCCTCAAAAGAAAGATTCAGAGACCAAGACTTAGCATCACGTGACAGAGACAGGAGTTCAAGAGACAGATCGCCACGTGAGCGAGATGGAAAAGCTAAGAAGCGGTCCTATGAGAGTGCTAATGGCAGAGCAGAAGACAGGCGGAGCTCGGAAGAGCGGGAAGCAGGGGAGATCTAATTAGTGTGTACATAGCTTCAATCCTTAAGCTTCCTGTGGAGTTACATATACTATTGTTTAGTTTACAGCTGTTCAGGGTGACAGTGAGCAAGCAGTTCTAGACACTGATCCAGCCAGGCTAGATGTACAATATCTTAACTTGATCTGAACTGAAAATGTTTTCCTGATGAAGCCTAAAACTACATCCATAGTTTCTGGTGAACCTGTAATACAGTTCTGAAATACAGTTTTATATGATAAGATGCTGATCTCTATTCTTTCAAGTAGGAGTGATAGTGAATGAATTGTGTTATTTGCCTTGGGATCTTTTGACCATTTGTAAAATGCTGTCTTCCTTTCTACTCCAAACAGCAACAGCTTTGAGAATTTTCTTTTTACTTCTTCTCTACCTTTTGTATCCCCCTAATACTTGCACCTTCCAACTGTGAAAGAAAGGGAGGGATAGGGAAGCAATATAATTTCTGTTCTAAGGTTCTATTCCCATCATTAATTCATAGTTGATTATGATTCAAGCACTATACTGGAATGCGTGCTGCCGAAACTTAAAATACGGGGATTTTGTTTGTTTGATGGTGCCTATTTAGAGTTGGATGTTGAACAGCTGTTGGTATTACATACTTTTGCTTTTTTACTGAAATCTTCAAATCAGACTTGTCTTGATTTTTCTGTTCCATTCAATTTACTATGTTTAGGATGTTCTGATGGGGGTGGGGGCAGGGACTCTTTCGTAATAAGCACTTGTTTCATTTTGTGTGTGTGGAGTATAAAAGCTACACGCGTATTGTAAAAATAATAAAATCAAAGAAACAATCACCACCACCATCATTAAACTGTAACTTGACTAGTAAATTGTCACTAGAACTATGTGTTGTATTTCCTGTCTGTTACATTGTTAACAGTGCCTTAATGTACAAGGCACCCAAAGAAGCAAAGATGTATTTGCAGATTCAGATGAACTGTGTGCTTCATCTGGGCCCCTCGCTGACTCCACTACTTCAGGGCTGTCTGTAATACTGGAGAGAAAGGCTGCACCTGCAGAAACCACTGAGGGTTTCCTTTTGTACTTCTTATTCAACAAACCTAATAAACAGTATGTAACCAACCTAGTGAAACCAGCAGTTTCTGCATAAAAGGCCTGTGTGCCCACTGGTGACTCACATAGTGACAGGTATCGCTTGTAGCTAGAAAACTTGAACAAAAGTACATTAAGTAGTGCAATCAGTAAGTAAAATCAACCAAAATCACCTTCCAGGAGCTATTTCTTAGCAAAGTATGGTGGCTCGTGTGTGTAACTACAATACCCAGAAGTCTGAGGCAGGAGAATTTTGAGTTTTAGGCCTACCTGGGCTACATAGTGAGATCCTGCCTCAGACAAGGGGGAAAAGAGAACTTTCTTTGGTCTAGAACTTTGACAAATTGGATATGACAGAGGACTATGGCTCTTTGAATAGGAAGCTACTGCTATTCTGAGTTTCTTGTACATCAAAAAGTGACGCTCAAAGCTGAATGTGGTGATGCATGTAAATCCCAGCACATAGGGGCTAAGACAGGTAGATCATGAGTTCAAGGCCAACCTGGACTATATCAAAACACTATCTTGGGTATCTCTCAGGTGTCCAGTTTACCTGGTAAAGCCACATGAATAAAGTCTTTTTTTTTTTCCCTGCCATATTTGGTTCTACACGTATGTGGTTATCCAGTTGAATCTGCGAGCTATCTGCATAAATGATCTCATTTTCCTTTTTAATTTTGGTTGTTGAGAAATTGTTTTGTAAGTCTACTCTGTTCCTTGTAGTCTATCTACACTGTTAGAAATTCCAACACATCCTTTGGGTTTAATAACCTGAAGTACAGAAGCTGTATTTTAGCTAATCATTCTTGTGAAGTCCAGCCACTCTGAAATAGAGAGATCCTAGAATCTTTTTTTTTTTTTTTTGCCAGTCCTGGGCCTTGGACTCGGCCTGAGCACTGTCCCTGGCTTCTTTTTGCTCAAGGCTAGCACTCTGCCACTTGAGCCACAGCGCCACTTCTGGCCGTTTTCTATATATGTGGTGCTAGGGAATTGAACCCAGGGCTTCATGTATAGGAGGCAGGCACTCTTGCCACTAGGCCATATTCCCAGCACCTAGAATCTTAAATCTCACAATATTTGGTACTTTTCTGGTAGTTGGTATTATTTGGTTTAGTCATATATGCAAAAACATTTGACCCCATAGTGTAAACATGCTGAGCTCCTTGGCATACACATCAGTAAGAAGCCACACAAAAAGCTGTTAGGCTTTCTTACTCCTTCCTTATTACGCCTAAGCCAAGGTTACCTTTATGTTCCTCACGTTTCTTTTTTTGCTTCCAGGTGCTATTTTTAATTCATTTCCCATTCAGATCATCACTTTTTAAGATGCTCTGTTCTGGCAGGGATGTATATGGGTGTTTTAGGCAAGGTATCTCTCAGTATGGTCTTCAGCATTCTATATCAGAAGCACAAATAGCCAGTGATCACATCTAAAAATGTTAAAAATTAGTTGTTCTGAAGGTGAGTTAGAGCAACAGTGAGGAGGTAACTACTCATCCACTAGGATGGCCCAAAGTCAAAAACACTGGCAGCACCAAGTATTGGTAAGGAACATGGAGAGACTGAAATTCTGCTTCCTGATAGATTGAAAAATGGTACATTTTGTACAGTTTTCAAGATCCTAAAGGACAAAAGGAAAACTTGCCTGGCTCAGGGAGAACCAAGTAACTTTCTTCTTGCTTTTCTTATTTATTTGTCAGTTATGGGGCTTGAACTCAGGGCATGGGTGCTTTCCTTGAGCTCTTTTGCTCAAGGCTAGTGCTCTACCACTTTGAACTGTACCACCACTTCCAGTTTTTGGTTAATTGGAGATAGAGTCTCCTGGGGACTTCTTTGCCCAGGCTAGCTTTGAACTGTGATCCTCAGCTCTCAGCCTCCTGAGTAGCAAGGGTTACAGGCATGAGCCACCAGCACCCAGAAAATAGGAAACATTTTAGGATGTTAGAAACCTTCCATGTGTTCATGGGCAGTGTTTACTAGAAAAAGTTTGGCAGTTCCCTGTAAATTAAGCATATTCCCAGAATTACTCAGCAATCCCACTCATGGGTATCCAAGAGGCATGAAAACCTGTGTCCACTCAAAGAATGTAGCAGCCCCACGCTGCAAATGACCAAAACATTCATCTACCAGGGAGTATAACCATTGTGATTATCCCAAGAAAAGAATTACTAATACATGGCAGCAACATGAACTTAAAGCATACTGAATGACACACAAGCTCCAGAAATCACTTTGGTAAACCACATAGCCACTGCGGTCGGCACGGGGGAAGCCTGCATTTTTAATCCACTTTGAGATATAACTTGCACAAAAAAGTGCACATTTTAGCAACACCTGACTGTGTATCAAGACAAAAGTTCCATGTCCCTCATAGTCAGTTCTTGGGCTTCCCTGAGCCAGGCAAATTTACTTTGCCCTTACAGGTTAGCTTTGCCTGTTTTGGAGTTAGTGTGAAGAAAATTAGTCAGTTGTAATATCTTGTGTCCTTTGGCTCAGTATGTTTTAAGTAGATACTGACTGGTCACAACAGACATGGATTCCAAACAATAGCAATTGGCAGTGCTTAGTGAGAAGGGCCAGGGAAAGTTAAATTCCGTGTCAACCAACTTCTTCCAACTTATGTTTTCTAGAAAGAGAAAGATGGGCTTTGAAGGAGAGGTGGAACTTTATGATTTATCCCAAAGAGAAAACTCAGGCTGCCTTTTTATGACTACTCTTTTTATCTGAACATGATTATCTTGGAAAATGTAAAAAAAAAAAGTGCCAGTCTTGGAGCATGAACTCAGGACCTGGGCACTTTCCCAGCTTCTTTAGCTTAAGGCTAGCACTCTACCACTTGAGCCAGTGTCACTTCTGACTTTTATGTGGTACTTCTGTTTATGTGGTACTGAGGAATCGAACCCAGGGCTACATGAATGGTAGCTAGGCAAGCACGCTATCACTAAGCCACATTCCTAACCCTGATTTCCTTTAATATGAAGATTAGCCTTATGATATATATGCCATATATATATATATATATATCCTAAGGTTGCAGTGGCAGTAGCTTAAGTCTTAATGTGTACAGTCGAGTACATAATCTTCAAAGTCTAACACAACCTCCATACCCATCAGGGCAGAAACCATTGTCCAAGTGATGTGCCTTTGCACAAGCCAGAGAGCTATTGTGACTTCTCTTTTAGTTTTAGGCAACCTCTTTGCTGTCTTTCCCATTCCCTATTTGCATATTTCTAAGCAGTGTAGCCCATACTGCTATTTGTTTGCCCACACTGGACAGTGTGGCTTCCTAGCAGGGTGAATCAGAAATTCTGCTATTCCTAAGATTCTCAGCTGGCCATCTGAGAAGAGTGCTGAGCATCGCACATTCAGCCTCTACAGGTGATTTCAAGAGGTACTAGGTGGGAAGCCCAAAACAATCACCAAAATAAAAGTTTTAAAAACCTAGCCAGAATACTCCATGTTTGCTGAGAAGGGCTATTGAAGTTTGTTCAAAACCCACTATGGTCTCAAGCTCATGGGGTTTTGGTTGGAGAAAGAAGCAAGCCAAGAGAAACTCTAAAGTGTTTGTTTACAGTGTGTTTAGTATGCTTGTCACTCTTCACACTGCCCTGACCAGACTTGTGATATGCTCACGATCTTCCTGCCCTTTGCTCTTTTACAGAAGCTGTACATGATCAGTTTGACTTGATCTGTCAATCCCATTTCAAGTAGTGGTCCCACATGTAATTGTGGGCACTAGCTTCTCCTTTGTCCTTGGCTCTCTCCCTCCCCACAGCAATCAGACACAAGAATGGGGCTCGTGCCTGCCTCCTGCATGGAGCCTTCTAGACTACTGTCCTCCATCTAGGTTTTGCCTATGAAAATGTTGACTTGCAGGTTGAGCACTAGTGGTCATGCCTATAATCTTGGCTACACTAGAGGCTGAGGATTGAAGTTAAAGCCAGCCTGGGTAGAAAACCTAAAACACTCTTACCAACAACCAGTAAGAAGCTGGGGATGGAGGTATGGCTCAAGTGGTAGTGTGTCAGCCTTGAGCAGAAAAGCTAAATGAAGGGGCATAACCCTGATAGAAAACCCTGATAAGTCCCGATACTGGGATCCACGTGCATGACATGGACTTGGAACAGCCTGCTTCTGTTCTCTGTGTAAAAGCAGAATGTCTATTTTTCTGGTGCAAACAATACCAGGTACTCATTTGCTGATCAGCACTTTCTGCTCTACACAGGAAGCCACCATTCACCACAAGCATGTTTTGGAACATAGTTCTATGAGGGGTACCAGGGAGATAACCACTGTGTCCAACCCGGGACAGTTGTAGACACCCCCACCTCTAACCCCTTCTTTCTTGAACCAGTTCTGCCTCCTCTAAAATACCGTGAGATTACTTGTATGAACTTATATATCTGGCGGAGATTCTGTGTTGTATGTCAGCACTTTGCTTTCTTTTATTAACATATTTGCACAGCAGGCTTTCATTGTGATCACCCATAAATGCACATAATGTACTGTAACAAATGCACCACTTTATCATTATCCCTCATCCACCCTTCTCTCTTAAAACAATTCCAGCAGGCTTCGTTTTCATACATGTGAATTAAATTCAGCGCTATTCACTCCCCCTTTCACCTCCTTTCTTCTTTGCTGCTCCTGCTCCTGCTAGCTGCTAGTTCTTGGCCTTTTTTTTCCCCTTCCACTCCTGAGCACTGTCCCTATCCCGGAGGGTTTTGTTGTTGTGTTTTTTTTATTTTGCCAGGTCTGGGTGCTCTCCCTGAGCTTTTGCTCAAGGCTAGCACTCTACCACTTAAGCCATAATGCCACTCTGGCTTTTTCTGAGTAGTGTAATGGAGCTAAGAGTCTCACGGCCTTTCCTGCCTGGACTGGCTTTGAACCATGATCCTCAAATCTCAGCCTTCTGAGTAGCCAGGATTACAGGAGTGAGCCACTGGCGCCTGGCTGCTCTTTGCTTTTTATGTCTGACTAGAAGCCACTGGAAAGGCTATGCCACAGTTCAGTACTCAGTGCTTGCATCTATTTACTTTGTGAACATTTTCTTTGGTGACATGCCCATTCATGTCTCTTGCAGGATCTGTTGCATTCTTAACCATTATTATGCCCTGTGCATTCTGTCTGTCTTGAGTCGGTGGATTAGGCATAGGAATGTGAGCATGGAAAATTCCTACCGCTGGCTTAGTCTTCCATCACTTCCTGTCCTTGTCAGGAAACTCCCGTCCTCCACTGCAATCATGTTTTAGCACAGTGTGGAAATTTCCTCTAATCACAATGAAATCTCGCTCCTGGACACTGTCCATTGGGCTAGAGGTGAGCACCTAGCTCACTTAAGACAATCGGTGTCCCTCCTGTGACTAGAAGGTTCCAGTTTGGATTGGCTATTGTCTTGAGGACATGCAATTTCAAGCTCATGGGGGCCATGTTGCCACCACATTCCTAAGTAGCAGTTAAAGTTCCTCTCCAGATCTACTCACAAGAAAGGAAAACAAGATGTAGAAGCCTAAAACTTCAGTACAAACGTGACAGGTGCTGGTGGCTCATGTCCATAAGCTACGCAGGAAGCTAGGATATCAGGGTTGAGGTTCAAAGCCAGCCTTGTCAGGAAAGTCCATGAGACTCATCTCCATTTAACCAGCATAAAGCCAAGAGTAGATAATCCTAATGACTCAGGAGGCTGAGATCTGAGGATTGAGGTTCGAGGCCAGCCCAGACAGGAAGATCTTTTGAGACTCTTATCCCCTCTAAACTACCAAAAAAAAAAAAAAAAAAAAGCCAGAAGTGGAGCTGTGGTTCAAGTAGTAGAGCACTAGTGTTGAACAAGGAGATCAGGGACAGATCTAGGCCCTGAGTTCAAGCCCCAGGACTGGCAGACACACATGCACATGCACACGCACAAAGACAGGGCCATGGGCTGTTTGAGACAAACTTCCCCAAAGTGCAGTCGTAGCAAACATGAGTTCAAATTCCACAACTGTCCCCAAATAGCAGTTTATCGGTGCACAGTGCTGCAGGCTGCGGTAACTTAAGAGCATGACACCAATATTTGTCACTCGGGGAGGAAAACCTTGCAGCCTTGTAGCGGTAGCCCTCAGTGTGGGGGGGGGGGAGTGTACTGCAGGGCTCCTGTTTCACATACACCCACCAGACCTCACCGAACACTGAACACACCTGCGAAGGGCCCCACTTCCCATAGCTTCAGCCATGGTTGGGGCTTATGTTTTCAACATGAACTTTTTTGGGGGGGAGGGGAGTGGGGGTGGAGGAAGTGACTGAACTTGAACTCGGCCTAGGCACTATCCCTAAGCTTTTTCCACTCAAGGCTGGTGCTCTACCACTTGAGCAACACCTCCACTTCTGGCTTTTTGTAAGTTAACTGGAGAAAAAGATCCTACAGACTTTCCTGCTTGGGCTGGCTTCCAGGCCTCAGGGGCAGGTCAGGGAAGAGACATGAAGTCACACAGTTGGCAGGGAACGGACATATACATTGCCAGCTCGCAGGGCAGGAGAGGACACTCCTCCTTCCTTGCTCGGGGGCGGGGCCCCCACGTCTTTCCCAGGCACTCTCCATCCATGCTGCTGGTAGCTCCCTCCCCGCCGTCCAGAAACAGGACTGAGAGCCGCAATGTCACCCCCGCCAAAACTCCTGGCCACCCAACCAAATGCAAGACTTGTTTCCTTGGGGGAGGACTCACTTGGGCGCCATCTCTGGCTTGCTGACCTGCCCCTTCCCTTGGGACTGGAAGGCTGGGTGGGGTGTAACACAGCAGGTTAAGGAGAGAAGAAAAAAAAAAGACCATTTTAATGAAGGGAGAAGGGGGGGGGGAATGAGACCTAGAAGTGCTCAATAAAATCCTCACGTCGGAGTAGATTGGTGTCAGCAGCGAGAAAGTAAGATTGGCGCCAAGATTTGAAGACATCACTCTTCCCCTGCCTCCCGCCATCATGCCCCCAAATCCAGCTCCCCAGCAGGGCTACCGAACTCTTACTTGAGCTTCCATCACGCTGAGCACAGGCAGAAGCCAAATCACTGCTTCCCCCGGACACACACCCAGGGCCTGGGGGAGCTGCAGTTGAGCGCCACGAGCCTGCCTTCCTCCAGTCCCCCGCAGCTGAGATCCGGCTCCTCCAGGTCTTCCTTTGGGAGCCTGCACAGGGGTGAGGGGTGCTCAGGATGCGGGGTCAGCCCCGGTGTCCAGAGAACCAGAGCGGCCACGCGGGCACGCCCTGTCACCAGCTACGTGGCACTGGGCAGTCAGTTGGTGAGCCCTGTGTGACGGTCCTGCTTGTTGAGGACCCAAAGCAGAAATGGGGTGGCAGGGTGTAAGCCAAAGCCATGCCTCTGGACACTTCTGTGGGCTGTTTTCCCACGGGGTGGGGGTGGGGGGCAAAGGAGGATCTAGAACAACTGAGGGGGGAGGGAGCCACAATTACTCACAGCTGGGACAGCAAGGGGACCCCATCGATCCAGTGCCAGCCGTGGGGGCCTCGATGAGCCCCCACCCAGGAGCGTTGGGTAAATGGGTGTCTGCTCAGCAAGTCCTGAAAGAGAAAAGCAGGCCGGCATTCTTTCTTGGGCACTCATGTGACTCACCTGCCCATTGGTTTGCCTACAAGGCCGGCTGGCCACTCAGCTCAAGGCCCCGCCCACCTAAGATGCACAGTTCTGAAGCGGAAGCTGGCTGGTCGCCAGTCCCCAGGACTGGGGACCAGGAATGTGAGCGATCCCATCTCGGCCTCAGTGGAATGTCACTACTCACCACAAAGCAACGTGCAGGGGGTATGGAGTGGGCATAGGAGAAGGAGCTCGAAGAAGAGAAGGCCTGGGCCAGGCAGGGAGTACTTCCAACTGACAGAAAGTAGCCACAGAAAACGAGGGGCTCTTGCTGGGGGCTAAGCTGCAGAATTCCAGGGGGAGGGGGCGCGGATTAAAACTGGAGCGTAGCTGGGCGCTGGTGGCTCACACCTATACTCCTAGGTACTCTGGAGGCTGAGATCTGCAGATCACACAATTCAAAGCCAGCCCAACCAAGGAAGTCTGTAAGACTCTTACCTCTAATCAGTAAAAAAACCAATGGTAGGGCTGGGAATATGGCCTAGTGGCAAGAGTACTTGCCTCGTATACATGAAGCCCTGGGTTCGATTCCCCAGCACCACATATATAGAAAATGGCCAGAAGTGGCACTGTGGCTCAAGTGGCAGAGTGCTAGCCTTGAGCAAAAAGAAGGCAGGGACAGTGCTCAGGCCCTGAGTTCAAGTCCCAGGACTGGCAAAAAAAAAAAAAAAAAGCCAATGGTGAAGCCGTGGCTCCAGTGGTAGAGTGTCAGCCTTGAATGAAAAGGCTAAGGAACAGCACGCACGCACCAGTGGCTCACTCCTGTAATCCCAGCTTCTCAGGATGCTGAGATGTGAGGATTGTGGTTTGAAGCCAGAGCAGTAAAGCTCATGAAACATCTCCAATTAATCATCAGAAAGCTGGAAGAGGAGCTGTGGCTCAAGTGGTAGAGCACTAGTATTGAGCAAAAAGGCTCAAGGACAGCTCCCAGTTGCTGAATTCAAGCCCCAGGACTGACACAACAACAACAACTAATAATAATAGTACGAAAGCCAGGTAAGGGCTCATGCCTGTCATTCTAACTACTCTAGCTATTCGGTAGACTGAGATAGGAACCATCATGGCCAGGTCCCAGGCAGAAAGGACTGAAAAGCAACTGTCTGGAAGAAGCGGAGCATTGTGGCCCGTGTGTTATTCCAGACACAGAAAACTTCAAACAGGAGAATTGTGGTCCAGATGTGTGCCCGGTCAGGAGAAGTGAGACCTTGTATCACAAACAAGCAGTGGACAAGACAGGGCTCCAGTGGCTGGAGCTGAACTCTCATTTGCCTTTTCCGCTCAAGGCTGGTCCTCCTCCACTCAAAACGTTGACACATTGCAGGTCCCAGTGGGTAGCAGCTATCCCTGCAGTCCATACCAGTTCTCTTTCTGGAACAGTTTGATGCTAGATCACAAGAACACCAACACCTTTCTTATTTGCTCGCACGAGTGACTCCACTTTGAGAATCAACCCAGGAATATCAGTGTGAGAAGAACTTGCCACAGACAACACCGTGCTATTTATAGAGGGAAATAGAAACTACTGACATGCCTTGCAATCAGGAAGTAACTAGGCAAATTATGGGATAGCAACATGATGGGAAATTACAGTGTTATTAAATTTGACAAGTACATGGAAAACAAACAGGAAATCAAACCAAGTTAAAAAAAAAGGTAGATCCCATAGTCTGTGCCACCTACAAGCCAAGTGTGTACGTTTATATACCATGGGCCAGAAGTCCACTGGTGTAAATGAATTTGCACATCCGTGGTTCTACTTGACTACCAAATTGCTTAAGTGAGTTAGGCACCAACAAATGCCACTTTATCTGAGGCTTAGGGTCACCCGGGAGGATCCTGCCTGTCCTAGCGCCAGGCCATCTGACCCTCCTATGACAGGAGTTGACAGCCCAACTTGCCCAGCTCCACCCACTCTGCACCATTCTTTCTTTTCCTTTTCTCACTAGGAGCAAGATTATGGTGCAGTCAAGGCATTATCCAGTGTTGTAATCAAACTGCAGAAACTTTGGAGCAATCAGTGGCTCAAAGACCACCTCTTGCGAGGGCTTGAGACATCCTGGGGTCTCCAGGAACTTGGGGATTCTCCAACTTTGCCACCAATGTGGAGAGAGGGACTGTAACCCAGAACAGAATAGACTTGAAATCCCATGTTTGTCTCTTAAAAAAATCTATTGGCTAGATGCTGGTGTCTCACACCTGTAATCTTAGCTACACAGGAAGCTGCGATCTGGGAATCAGTTCAAAGCCAGTCAGGGCAGGAAAGTCCATGAAACTCGTAACTTCAATTAATCACCAAAAGCTGGAAATAGAGGTAGAGCGCCAGCCTGAGTGAAGGAGCTCAGGGGCAATGCCCAGGCCTGAGTTCAAACCTCAGTACTAGTGAGTGCACACACACACACACACACACACACACACTCCACCATTAAAACCTTTGTGTATGTCTGTGTGTGTTGTGCTGGGGACTGAACCCCAGGCTGCATGTAAAGTCAACACAGGCTCCCATACTTCCGGCCGCCATTTTGGGCATGGCTAAGCATGCAGTCAGTTCAGTGCACAAAGGAAGTTCCCACTGGTACAGCCACCCCTGCCATCTCTCAGCCTGAAATGCTACATCCTCCAAACACTAACTCTCCGTTCTCTCCCCAGCAACATGATACAAAACATTTAAAGTACTGGGGCTTGAACTCAGGGCCTCGAGCTTGTTAGGTGGTGCTCTCCCACCCGAGTCATGCCTCCAGACCTGTCTTTTGGTGGTTATTTTTAGGTGTGTGTGTGCGTGCGTGGGCGTGTGTTGGTCCTGGGGCTTGAATTCAAATGGTGGGCACTATCCCTAAGCTTTTGTGATCAAGACTATTGCTTTATCACCTGAGCCACAGCCACCAGTCAGTCCCGCTTTTTTTCCTGTCCGGGCTGGCTTTGAACTGCTATCCTTAGATCTCAGCCTCTTAAATAGCAAGAATTATAGTGTGAGCCACCAGCACCTGCCTTTTGCTGTCCGCCACCCCCCCCCCCCAATCCTGGGGCTTGGGACTCAGGGCCTGAGCACTATCCCTGGCTTCTTTTTGCTCAAGGCTAGCACTCTGCCACTTGAGCCACAGCACCACTTCTGGCAATCTGTTTATGTAGTGCTGAGGAATCAAACCCAGGTCTTCATGCATGCTAGGCGAGCACTCTACCACTAAGCCACATTGCCAGCCCTTTGCTGGTTATTTTTGAGATAGGGTCAAGAGAACTTTTCTGCCCAGCCTGGCTTAGAATCTTGGTCCTTTCTCTCTCAGCCTCCTAAGCAGATAGGATCATAGGTGTGAGTCACTGGCACCTGGTTGAAAATGTTTTCAACATTTCCTTAAAAAAAAGTTTTTGTGTGTGTGCTAGTACTTGAGCTTGAACTCAGGACCTCATACTCTTGCTTAGCTTTTTCACTCAAGGCTGGTGCTCTATCACTTGAACCACACGTCCGCTTTTCAGCTTTTCAGGTTAAGTGGAGTTAAGACTGCTGGATTGCCAGGTGCCCTTTATTTTAGTTATTTTTGTGGTAGTATTGGGGTTTCCAAATCAGGGCCTTACAGCACTCTATCACACCCCAGCCCTGTTCTGCTTTTCCTTTCTCCTCAGATAGGGTCCTGTGGTTGTTTTTTGTTCTATGTGTGTCACTTTAGTCCTTTGGGCCTGGGTGACTGCTCTAGTGTGGAGGGATGAGATCTAGAGATTTCTTCCAGCGCTAGGCCTCAGGGACCCCAAGTGCCGCCCCTTCTCACCTGGGTGTGACTGAACAGGGGCAGGGTGGCATTGTGGGCCACGCAGAAGGCCTGGCTGGCCGCCCAGTCCTGCGCTTCGGCGGAGAGGTAGAAACAGCGCTCCTCAGACCACATCCAGCCTGGAGGGCACGGCTGGCACACGGCTTCTGCGAGGACAGAACCCCTGGTGAGTCGTGAGGTAAAGAAAGCAAACCTGGCGGTGACCTGAGGGCGAGGGTAGTCAAGCCTCCGGGGGAAGGATGAGAGGAGAGGATGGAGGTGGAGGCTGCTACCCCACCATACCTGCTCTAGAGGCCAAAACCACGATGGTGACCGTGCAGACAGCCAGAAACACAGCCAGGACCACCAGCGCCCAGCGCAAGGACTTTATGTACATGGGCAGCCCTGGAGGCGGGAGGCAAACAGACAGGTGTTAGAAAAAACCTCCCCAGCCCGGCCCAGCCCCGCCCACTCACCACACCCACGTGACAGCAAACCACCCAGCCCAGCTAGCACTTCATGTCAGGAGAAACATGCTAGAAGACATTCTGCATCTCCAGGCACTATGCAAGAACTCATAAGAGAGAGAGACAGAATGAGTGATTCTTGTTATGGAGTAACTTCTGTACCAAGCGGGTTAGGCTGGAGTTCAGTCTTCGCTTTATACCTGCCACTCTCTATGGGAGTACACACCCGGAATCCCGGCTACTTGCAGGCAGAGGTAGGAGGATGAGATTCAAGGTCAGCTTAGACAAAAGGATGAGAAATTGCCTTAAAACGAACTAAAAGCAAAAAGATTGGGCACAGGTCCATGGACAGATCATGGTTCTGGCTCCCTGAAGGCCCCGGGTTCAATCCCTCCTACCACCGATCACCCCAGCATCTCACTTCTCTGCAGGGCTTAGAGTGGCATGAAGGAAGCATGCGGACTCTGGAGAAACGCCCTGCTGCAGGCCACGGGGACTCCAGGGCTGCAGCCGCTCACCGGAGCAGCTCAGCAAAGGCTCAAAGAATGCAACGTTCTATTTTATTCTGATTCTCTGAGACGTCCCTGTTTTGCATGGCTTTGAACTGCAATCCTCAAGTATCAGCCTCTTGAGTAGCTAGGATTACAGGGGAGAGCTACCTGCACCTGGCTCCTTTTAATATTTACTAGTTTTCATTTCTATTGATATGAAATGTCCAGAACAGACAAAACAATTGTTGGACCTGGGACTGGAGGGCTTTCAGGGTGATGAAAAGAATTGTAAACTGAATGTGGAGGTGATAGTTGTCCTATGCTGAATAGCTGATAACCCACTAAATTATATGCTTCAAAATGGTGAATTTCATGGCATATGAACTTTCCTCAAAAACACAGGGATCTGAAATGCTGCAAATAAAAGATGTGCTGGTGGCTCATGCCTGTAATCCTAGCTACTCAGGAGACTGAGATCTGAGGATCACAGTTCAAAGACAGCCCAGACAGAAAAGTCTGTGACTCAACTCCAATTAACTATTCAGAAAAGACAGAAGTGGCCCAGTGGTTCAAGTGGTAGAGCACTAGCCTTGATCAAAAGAGGCTTAGGGGGCTGGGGATATAGCCTAGCGGCAAGAGTGCCTGCCTCAGATACACGAGGCCCTAGGTTCGATTCCGCAGCACCACATATACAGAAAACGGCCAGAAGCGGCGCTGTGGCTCAAGTGGCAGAGTGCTAGCCTTGAGCAAAAAGAAGCCAGGGACAGTGCTCAGGCCCTGAGTCCAAGGCCCAGGACTGGCAAAAAAAAAAAAAAAAAAAGGCTTAGGGACAGAGC
This sequence comes from Perognathus longimembris pacificus, assembly GCF_023159225.1. Lineage (NCBI taxonomy): Eukaryota > Metazoa > Chordata > Mammalia > Rodentia > Heteromyidae > Perognathus > Perognathus longimembris. The sequence continues at coordinate 143,182,007 of NC_063162.1, forward strand.
CCAGGCCCTGAGTTCAAGCCCCAGGACTGCCCCCCCCCCCCAAAAAAAAAAGGCTGGGAATATAGCCTAGTGGTAAAGTGCTTGTCTTGCATACATGAAGCCATGGGTTCAATTCCTCAGCACCATATAAAAAGAAGCCAGGGACAGTGCTCAGGCCCTGAGTTCACGCCCCAGAACTGCTGAAAGAAAAAGAAAAAAAGGAAGGAAGGAAGGAAAAAGATGTAGATAAATTGAGTCATAAAATAGTAAAAAAAAAAAAAAAAAAGACATTGTCCAAAAGAGAAATATTCGCATCACTAGAATTGTGGTTACCCCTCTGCACAACACCTTAATAATAACAATAAAATCATGTTAAAAAGAATAAAAGAAGAAGCATAAAGATGAAGACAAGGGAAATATAATCTGACCAATTGCCTTGGTAATTACTGTGGCTGAATCCAGCATTTAGCTGTGACCTTTCAGAAAACAAAAAGGTAAAGAAACCTAGAAGGGGACAGAACCTCCCTCACCCCAACCCCATTAATTAAAAGGTCCCGCCTTATTCTAAGCCCCAGAGCCTGGTGGCCCCTGCAGAGCCTTGGAGAAAGTCCCCACCCACCCCTTCTACAAAACAATCCTTAATTATTACACAAGTAACAGAAATACATGCTCCTGGGCACACAAAGCCCACTGGACATACACTTGAAGCTAAATCCACTCTAACTAGCTGGATAGGGTTGCTCATGCATTTAATTCTAGCCCTTGGGATCCTGAGGCAGAAGGATCACCAGTTGGGGCGAGCCTGGACTATCTCAAAACAACACTCCCTGTTAGCTTATTCCCTCCCAACCAATCCTGGACCACCTTAGCTGTTTTCTTTCTTTCCTTCCTTCCTTCCTTTCTTCCTTCCTTCCTTCCTTCTTTCCTCCCTCTCTCCCTCCCTCCCACATTTTTTTGGTTGGTTATGAGGCTTGAACTCAGGGCCTGGGCCCTGTCTCTGGGCTCTTGCTGGACTGAGGACTCATGAAGGTCTTGTCCCTGTGGCCTCTTCCACATCTGGAACGGCACAGGACACCCTCAGGGGTCAGACCCCCGTCTCCTTCCCCAGAAAGGGGATTTCTGATTGTGCTATAGTCAAGGATGACCTTCATGTGCCAAGTGTTGGAGATTCCCAGCGAGTCTGCGCTGTCAGCTCCCATGTCCCGAAGGAGGACAAGAAAAAGTGGAGCTGTGGCTCAAGTGGTAAAGAGTTAGCTTTGAGTGACAGAGGACAGAGCCCGTCCCAAGTTCAAGCCTCAGTCCTGATGCCTGTGTGCACTCAGAATTCAGCTCCTAGGAAGCCCAAAGACCAATGAGAGCACCAGGCAGGGATCGGAGAAAGTGACTCTGAGCCCCCATCTGCAGGACAGACAGGCCCTCTTCCCCCAGCAGTAGGCTTTGCAAGCAGATCTCTCTCTCTAGCTGTCCACAGTTGTGTGTCCTGGGAGAAGGCAGTGCTCACCCCCCCACCCCCCCGACAGCTGGACAGCTCCTCCGGCCCCTTGCCATCCCTGGGAGGAAAGAGCCGAAGCAGCGACTGTCTCCACGTTCTCCACAGCGGCCTGCACACTTGAGGGATTGCAGTGTGGGTGTGTGCCTTAGAGTGCCTGTCTGGTCAAGAAAACTAGCTGGAAGTAAAAGGGTTATCCACTCAGTGTGCAGAGCCCAGGCTAACCACACATCCCCCAGAATGCCAAACCACTGGCTCTGTCCTCCCTCAAGCCCTCGTCTCCCGCTGAACTAAAGCTCAAGGGTCGGCTCCTGTCCGTCTCATGCCCCAGCCTTCCTTCACAAAGCTATCAGAGCCAAGATCTTTTTCCTTTTCCTTTGTAGAACCCAAATACTACTCTATGACAGAATTACAGCTTTTGTTTTTGTTCTTGAGATTCAGCGCAGACTTAGCCTGGACGAACCTCAAACTTACAATCTTCGTGGCTTTGCCTCCCAAGTAGCTGGATAGAGCTTATTTTCTTTTGGGGGGAATTGAATTCAGGGCTTGAGCCATGCCCTCGACTCAGGTCCCCCCAACCTATTGTTATCCAGGCCCTTCCTGCATTGATTATTTTTGAGGCAGGGTCTCCCTTGGTGCTCAGACTGTGATGGTCCTATTTATGCTTTTCTGTGTCACTGGGAACTGCAGACAGTGCCACTGAGTCCCACCAAGGTGCTTATCCCACAGCTGGGATGACAGGTGCAGACTAGGATGCTTAGCCATGATCATCTCACAAACCTTTTTGCCTGGCATGGCCTCAAAGTGTGATTCTCCAAACCCTGCCTCCCAAGCAGCTAAGATTGAAGGCTTAAGCCCCCTCACCCAGTGCAAGTTCTCTTTCTTTTCTTTGCCTTTCTGTTATTTTAGCCTATAGTGAGGCTTGAATTTGGGGCTTTGTGCACTCACCTGATGTTTTGCACTCATAGCAGGCGCTTTACTGCTTGGGCTACACCTCTACTACAGGCTTTTTTTTTTTTTTTTTTTGCCAGTCCTGGGGCTTGGACTCAGAGCCTGAGCACCGTCCCTGGCTTCTTTGTGCTCAAGGCTAGCACTCTACCACTTGAGCCACAGCGCCACCTCTGGCCTTTTCTATATATGTGGTGCTGAGGAATTGAACCCAGGGCTTCATGTATATAAGGCAAGCACTATTGCCACTAGGCCATATTCCCAGCCCCTACTTCAGGCTTTTTGCTGGTTAAAATAGGAGATGTTAAAGTCCCCAGGACTTGCCAGCTGTCTTTGAACTGTGATCCTCAGATCTTAGCCTCCTGTGTAGCTGAGTATAAGATGTGAAATGGCATGCAAGTTCACTTTCTATATCAAAATTCCAACCAGATCACCTCCCCACAAGCTCCTGCCTTCCTTATCAGCCTATTCTTTTGATCCCAGATATCAGATTTGAATACAGAGAGAAACATAAGCTAAGGAATACTAAGGGATGCAGACAGTGACCAATATAAGCTAGAAAAGGCAAGGGAAAGGAGAGTTTGCCCCAGAGCCCCAGGCAATAGACACAGCCCCCCTAATCCTGCATCAGACTTCTGACCTTCCAAACTGTCAGACGCCACGTCTGTGTCATTAAAGCCACCAAGGATGTGGACGTTTGTGACAACGGCAATAGAAAACTCATATTCCATATCTCCACAGATGAGCTCACACCTACTGGCAAATGTTGAGTCCCTGAACCCTTCTCATATGGTAGAACCCCAGAGGAATGAATCCCCTCTTGAGATTTCTGGGTCTGACTAGCTGCCAATCCTTCCTCTCATGCCCTGGGGCTGGAGAGTTTAACCTGCTAGGCAGAGAGAGATCCAGCATCTTGGAGCCTCTGTTCTTCCCACACCAGAAAGCCTCCAGCAAGCTTTCCCTGCCGCCCTCACCAGCCACTCGAGGCTAATTCCACGATCGTTTATACCCTCGGGGGCTCTTTGTCTCAACTTTCTACACCTCCACAACCACACAGCCACACTTCCTGGCACTAAGTAACTCCATCAATGTGTTGGGCGCCAAATGCTCTTCCACAAGGTGGAGAGGAGGAGTGTGGATGTAGGAGAGGTCTACCCAGGGCAGGGCCCCAGCCGGGCCAGGGCCTCCTCCACCACGTGACCGTGAATCATTTCCCCTCAGGCGAAGTTCCTTTCCCTCCTCCAAGATGCTGTGCGCCTTCAGAAGGCGCGCCAGGAGGGTTTTTATTCTCTGACCCAGAGTTGAATTGCACTTGGGTGGGCCCTGATGTGATTAATTCTCAGGCAGAAAGGTCAGGCGGGGTTAGGGCACCGGGTGGTCTTCCGGATGCCCCGATCCTCCGCGCTGCCCAGCGCAGGGAGTGGGGGGATCTGGTGGGGGGGGGCTCAGCGCGCCAGCCACCGCGCAGGGGAGCACTGACCTATGAGCTTGATGGCCCGCGGCAGCTCCTGGCCGTCCATCCCGGCGCTCCGCAGCCAGGCGTCCTCCTTTTCCAGCCCCGGCTCCCCGCAGCCGCACGTGGGAGAGCTCCGGGAGCCCTCGCGCTCCTCGGCGAGGCTGGCCTGGCCCTCGGCGTGGCGATCGCGCTCCGTCAGGGAGGCAGCCAGCGGCGAGCCTCGGCCCCGCGTGGCGCCCGGGGACGCGGCCCGCTGCAGAAGGGGGTGCGCCGGGGAGGCGTGGCGGGAGAAGGCGGGCGACTCCGGCACCGGCACGGTGAGGAAGCGCGTGGAGGGCGCGGGCGCGGGGCTGCCTCCCGGCGCACCCACCGGCTTCACGCGCACGTCCACCTGCAGCTCCACCGGCGCCCAGGTGCCCGATGCCTGCTCGCCCGGGGCGGCCCGGGGCAGCAGCTCGGCCCCGGGCCCCTCGCCATCCCGGGGCTGCTCGGCCGACATGGGGCTGGGCGACGGCGGCTCCCGGCTGGTGGACCCCAGACGGCGGAAGGCGCCGTAGCCCAGGCTGAGCGGCTGCGCCCGCAGGGACCCGGAGCGAGGCGACGGCAACTTGTCCTCGGCGAGGTCCTGGCCCGCGCCCTCCGGCTCCTTCCCGGGCCCGGCCGGGCTCCGGCTGCTCCCGGAGCTGTCAGCCCGCCGCTCCTCCGCGGGGATCGCCGGCTCCTCCGTCCTCTGGACTTGGCTTCCCATCGGTTCTTTCGGGAAATTGGCCTCGGCCTGGACTCCCGGCGAGGCCTCCGGGACCGAATCCATCCCGCGCGCGGAGAGATGCCAAACGCGTGCACCTGGGCCCAGGTAAGGCTCGGCTTTGCCCTCGCGAGTCCCGATTGGTTCCGTCGCCTGTCTGCATGACAAAGCCACGCCCCCCTCCCGAGGGCCCTGCTGTGATTGGCTATGGCTGTAGTTCCCGGGCCCCCGCGGTTCTAGGCGGCCGGCCCAGCCCTCTAGGGGCGCTGGGGTGGTCTGGAGGGCCCGGCGGGGCGGGGTTTACAGGCTGGGCGGGGGCTCCAGACGAAAGCAGGGCTGCCAGTCTTAGCCCAGCTTCTGAGGCTGAGCCCCGTCCCGGCTTCACGGGCCCCGCTTTTCTCTCTGGCCCCACCCATTTCCCCTCTGGCACGGTGCCCCCCGAGTTCGTTGCTTCTGAATGTCAATAGTTGGGAGAGATTGGCCAAGCCTGTCTGGGTTTGGGGTCCTCGGACAAAGCAGTGAAAGCGGCGGCCCTGAGGCGAAGCGGGGGAGGCCCCAGTTTGTTTGGAAAGTAGAAGGGGGGGGGGGGGGAGGAGGGCACCATGCCGGGCTCCAGAAGTCCTCCCTCCCAGACAGCAGCTCTGGAGGCTTGACTCCTTCCCGCTTTACTGAGGAATAAGAAGAAGCTTGAGCATGTGATCTGTCCTGAGAAGAGAAGCCTGACTGCAGTATTTAAACAAGAACCCCAGGGTAGAGTTCGCAGGTAGCAGGCCATTCAGTTATACGTGCATTTCAGATAAGCAAGATACAGTGTTATATTGTGTGGTGTGTGTGTGTGGAAAAAATCCTACTTCTGCTGGAGTGTGGAACACACTCACCACAATGACAGCAGTGGCTTTTCAGGAGATTGCTTGCTGGGCAGGATCTAGAAGATGTTGACCTTATCCGTGATGTTTCTCCAAAAGAGAATGTATTTGTGGATATTCTTGTTAAAATTCAACTTTTGTTTTTGTTTTGTTTTTGTTTTTGCCAGGCCTGGAGCTTGAACTCAGGGCCTGAGCACTGTCCCTGGCTTCTTTTTGCTCAAGGCTAGCACTCTGCCACTTGAACCACAGCGCCACTTCTGGCTTTTTCTATATATGTGGTGCTGAGGAATCAAACCCAGGGCTTCATGTATACAAGGCATGCACTCTACCACTAGGCCATATTCCCAGCCCTAAAACTCAACTTTAAATGATAACATATGGTAAATTGTTTTTAGGGCTGATAAGGTTTATTGTAAAAATTAGTGCATGTATAGTCTCCCTCCTTCCTTTATTTCTGCTGAGGGGTAAGTCCTGGGCCTGTTGAGGGATGGCTACTTGTCCATTTGCAGAGTTGTCCGGTGTTGACCTAAGGACACCCTGGCTGTGTTTTCTTGCTTACCTATCCTCTCCTGGAATGAGCAGGTGTGCAGGCCAGCACAGTGTGGCTCTTTGATATTGTGAATGGGAGAAAGCTGGTGTGGAAATCACTCACTTTTGTGTTTCTTCTGGTCATGCTCAGTCTACTTCTCTGGGGCCACCCAGGGCCCAGCTTCCGTGGCCACAGCCCCACAGTTCTGGGCTTGGCCCCTGACTCCAAGGTGCCCAGGGTTTCCTAAAGTCTGTCTTGAATTTGAACTGTAGGCTACAATCAATGCCTATGGCAAAGTGGCCGTCATATCGGCTCACATGCAAGAAGACTGGACTACAAAAGTTAAATTGGATTCCATATATGGCCCTGGCCAGGCCCTTCACCTGTTTTCTGGCTCCATCTTCACCTGCCTACGGTCATGTCTTCATTGTACAATACCTACTGAGCATTTTGTACGTGCCTTGCACGTGCATCTACAACTATGGCACCTTCTTATGCATCCAGCTCTACATTGCCTTTATTGTTAAAACTTCATTTCTAGGTAAATGAGTGAGTCCCAACACCAGTTTCTTCCTGGTGGTGATTCCAGTTATTTCTATGTGGATAAGGTAATTCCAGCCATCGCTGTCTTCGTGCATATGCTTCAGAGCCGACTCACTAGAACAGAAGAGAACTGCAGGGTGGTCACACGTTCAATTTGATCGGTGGTCCCAAACTCCCTACCAGAAGCTGGGATGCATGACTCTGGTTCATAGCTAATGTCCCCCACCCCCACCCCGTGGCATCCTAGGCCTTCCAGGGCCCCTGGGCACAGGGTAGAAGTCCTCTGTCGTTCGCTCTAGGCGGAGGCCCCTATTGGTCACATTCCACCTGCTCAGAGGCCCAGGGTGCTGACATTACATGATACACCCATCCCCCACTCACACCCGGGGGTGGGGGGCACCAAGAACCACGCAGGCCACATCTTCACCTTTGTTTTGTCCGTTCAAATTAGAAATCCTTATTGTGTCTCCAGATCAGTGTCTGGTGTGGCCATCGCTGATTCTGAGATGCTGTCACCTCCAGTGGCTTAGTGAATGCTTAAATAAGGAACTCTGATTAGGGCAAATGAGGCTCAGCATTCCAAGACTCTTTTATTCTTTTTCTTCTCAAGATTTTAGTTGTCAATTTTTTTAATTGTTGATCCTGGGGCTTGAACTCAGGGCCTGTGAGCATTTATCCCTGAGCTCTTTTGCTAAAGGCTAGAGTACTACCACTTGAGTCACAGCTCCACTTCCAGTTTTCTGGTAGTTAATTGGAGATAAGAAAGTGGAGATAAGAGTCTCATGGACTTTCTTGCTGAGGCTGGCTTTGAACCCTGGTCCTCAGATTTTAGCCTCCTGAGTAGCTAGGATTACAGGAGTGAGGTACCAGCACGCCGTGTGTGTGTGTGTGTGTGTGTGTGTATGCCAGTCCTGGGGGTTGAACTTAGGGCCTGGGTGTACTCATAGCTAACACTTGAGCCACAGTGCTACTTCCTGCTTTTCGGCGGTGACTTGGTCAGAGTCTTAGAACTTTCCTGCCTGGGCTGGCTTTGAACTGTGATCTACAGAGCTTGGTCTCCTGAATCGCTAGGAATACTGGTGTGAGTCACTGGTACCTGGTACTTGTCAATTTTTAAACATTAAGAGAAACATGAAGCAGCCACCAGTGCCAGCTTTTAGTTGCCAAATTTTGAACATTAAGAAAAACACAAAGCATAAACAACGAGCATATGGACACCCTCTGCTTCGGTTCAGCAGGCAGCATTTCGCCATATTTGTTTGTTCCTTCTTGCGATCTCCAGGCAGGGGAACATATTGTTGTTATTGGACTCCATTCCTCCCTTTTGTTAGGTGGTGATACTGGAGTTCTGGAGTTTGGACTCGGGTCTTGTTGTTTGAGACACCATCTGCCCTTTTTTGCTTTTGTTGTTTTTCAGATAGGATCTCAAATTTTTATCTGAGTCGAGCCTCAGTCTTCTTCTTCTTCTTTTTTTTTTTTTGCCAGTCCTGGTGCTTGGACTCAGGGCCTGAGTACTCTCCCTGGCTTCTTTTTGCTCAAGGCTAGCACTCTGCCACTTGAGCCACAGTGCCACTTCTGGCTGTTTCCCATATATGTGGTGCTGAGGAATCGAACCCAGGGCTTCAAGTATACGAGGCAAGCGCTCTTGCCACTAGGCCATATTCCCAGCCCCGAGCCTCAGTATTCTATCCTCCAAGCTCCAGCCTCCTACATAGCTGGTGTCACAAGTGCCCAGTTTTACTTCTGCCTTATTGGTTGAAATGGGGCTGGCCTTGAACCAAGCCCTCAGCCCTTCTTTTAGTTGTTTTCAGTTAGAATCTTACATGTTCTGCCCAGGGCTGGTCTCAGGCTGAGATCTCTTTTACCTATGCCTCGCATGGATCTGGCTTACATGTTGAGATTAGTTCCTGCTGACGCTCCCAGCCTTCCCTCGCAACCCAGCCTTGATCATGAAATCAGAGCTCATGAAACATTCCGCCTTCAATACTTCTTCAGTGCACATCTCCTAATAGTATACACATTTTCCTCTGTAAGCTCAAAAAAGCAAACAGGCTAGTGCAGTGGCTTTGTAATACCTCTAGGAGGAAAGTCCTTACTATGATTTGATAGTGTCCCTTAAATTCATATGCAGACGCTGGTCGCCCACACTTGGAATCCTAGCTACTCAGGAAGCTGAGGTCCAAGGATCATGGTTTGAAGCCAGCCCAGGTAGGAAACCTCATGAGACACTGATCTCCAATTAAAATCACTACCAAAAGGGTAGATGTGGAGCTGTGGCTCAACTGGTAGAGCACTAGCCTTGAGCATGAAAACTCAGGGACAGGGCCCAGGACATGGGTTCAAGCCTTTAGGACACACACACACACACACACACACACACACACACACACACACACACATCATGTGCTAGAAACATAATCCTCAGATTATGGTATTTGGGGGTGGGCCCTGTGTGATGATTGGGTCTGGAGAGCTCCGCCCTCAGGAACGGAGGGATCCCATCGTGGATGATGCGGTTCACATGGAGTGGCTTTCTTTTTTTTTTTTTTTTTGCCAGTCCTGGGGCTTGGACTCAGGGCCTGAGCACTGTCCCTGGCTTCTCTTTGCTCAAGGCTAGCACTCTACCACTTGAGCCACAGCACCACTTCTGGCCATTTTCTATATATGTGGTGCTGGGGAATTGAACCCAGGGCTTCATGTCTACGAGGCGAGCTCTCTTGCCACTAGGCCATATTCCCAGCCCCTTGAGTGGCTTTCTTATACAAGGCAGCCATTGGCTCTGTCTGCCCATGCTAGGATATCGCATGAGGCCTCGCCACTGCCAACCACAGGACAGACTCCACAACCCTGTGCAAATCAACTTTATAAATGACCAGTCTCGGCGTTTGTTTGTTTTTGTGATAGCAACAGAAACTAGATGAAGATAGCCCTAAAAATCGCTTCCGTTTACAGGGGAACACGCAGACTCAGAGAGGCTGAGAAACTTGCTGAAGATTCCACCACTCCTGCGTGGCCTCCAACATCTCCGGCCTCCAGACCTGCCTCCTCTTTCCTCCCTGGTGCCACACTGAGTCCTCTCAGCTCCCTGGCCTGCTGCCATTCCCAGGCTGGCTGGTCTCGTTCCTTGAGGTCCTGGGCTGGGATGGAAGGGGAGGGGGAAGCCAGGATACAGTCAGGTCTCAGGTTCAAGATCTTGCAGCCACACACACAGTCTTAACTCCGTGTGCGAGTCTCTTAGCATCTGTCCTCAACCGGGAGCCCCACGTCTGATCTTATTTAGTAGAGGAGCCCCGTGTGGCTAGGCTGGGCCAAGGAAAGACCAGTGTGGCCTTGGAAGGAGGAACAAGAAGTGCCTTTCTGTCCAGTGGGCAGGCCGAGCTGCAGTGGGATTGAGGGAATATTCCAGCTGGTGGGTGCGCAGCTGCTCACTGCGGGAGACTTGGAGAGGAGCCACGCGCGACAGGAAAAACTTCTCTGAGTCATCTGCATGCTGGAACAAGGATCTTCCCTTCCTCGGAGTTCCACCTGGCTCTGGGTTGGGGAGAGAGTGTCCCCTGCCGAAGGCTCATTGCTGGTGCTGAGACGTGATTGTGTCATAGCTTGTTAATTTAATCAATGGGCTAATGCATTCATGAGTTCAAAGCTGAATGGACTGTTAGAAGAGGTAGGGTCTCTCTCTCTCTCTCTCTCTCTCTCTCTCTCTCTCTCTCTCTCTCTCTCTCTCTCCCCCCCCCCCTCCTTCCTAGCTCCAATCCCCTATGCTGCATGCTTCCTCTGGCTATTTTATTTTTCCTTGCCCCAGAGCCATGGAACCAGCTGACAGTGGACTTTTCGTCTTTTAAGCTGTTTCTCTCAGGAATTTTGTCACAGCAATGGAAAGCTGACCAACACAAGCCCCTAGGGTCCTTTCCTGTAAAATGCAGCCCGAGCGGGATGCCGGGGTTCACACCTGTAACCCTCGCTACTCAAGAGGCTGAGCTGTCCAGTGAAGCACCAAGAAACTGGCAGTAGAGCCATGGTTCAAGGGATAGAGCACAAGCCTTGAGCAAAAAAGTTTGGGGATAGTGCCTAGGCCCTGAGTTCAAGTCCTAGGTCTAGCACAAAACAACAACAAAACCCCACACTGTATCTGATGGGGATCTCTGGGGCGGGCCTTGCTGTCCCGTGGATTCATGCCCACACCACAGGGTCTGGGCTCAGTGCGTGGACAGCCTTGAATGAGGCCAGGTGCACAGTTCTGGAGACTGAGCAGAGTAGTTTCGCTGGGCTTGGGGAACCGGGGAAGCAGCCTCCTTCGAACGCCATCCATTGTCAGAGGCTGTCCCCAGCAGGCTGGCAGAGTGCCCAGCGCCGGGGTCTGAGATTACCCAAGGAGGCCGCAGAGTCTGAAGGAGAGGTGCAGGTCCCAGAAGCCCCATGGTGAGGAGCCTCCAAATCTGGGACTCCCCTCGTCCCTGTTTCCTGGAGTGGAACAGCCATTGCCAGTGAGAAGCCTGTAGGCAAAATAGGTTATCTCCACAAAATGCCACAGGTGGTGCTGTGGCACAAATGGCAGAGCACTGGCCTTGAGCTGAAGAGCTCAGGAGCAGCACCCAGGCCCAGAGTTCAAGCCCCACGACCCACAGAAAACTCAAAATCAAAAAGGAGAAAAAGTCAAACACTTCACCTTATAGAGGGAGTAACTTTGGAGGTTAATTCTATTAGTGAAATCCTTTCTTATTTCTGCGTTACTATTGTCCCTTCCATGGACCAGTTTTCTGAGACTCAATAATGGGTAGCGATATGCTTCTGGACATTCAGCATAATAATTGTCACCTTTATGTCCTTCAGTCATGGCCATCTAGGTCGTGTGTGTGTGTGTGTGTGTGTGTGTGTGTGTGTGTGTGTTGGCAAGTGATCCAATATTTTTCTTTATTTTTTTTTATTGTTGTTATAAGGTGATGTAGAGGGCTGGGAATGTGGCTTAGTGGTAGAGTGCTTGCCTAGCACTGTCCCTGGATTCGATTCCTCAGTACCACATAAATAGTAAAAGCTGGAAGTGGTGCTGTGGCTCAAGTGGCAGAGTGCTAGCCTGGAGCAAAAAGAAGCCAGGGACAGTGCTCAGGCCCTGAGTCCAAGGCCCAGGACTGGCAAAAAAAAAAAAACACCCTCAGGGGAAAAGAAAATCCATAAGTGGATCTAGGGACAGCACCCCCTGAGTTCAAGCCCAGGACACACACACACACACACACACACACACACACACACACACACACACACAGAGTTATTCTTGGGTCCAGGGTCGCCATTTTGCTGCTTGTGCTGGACGCAGATATAAGTACAGGCATTGGCTGGGGCTCAGGTGTCCTTCCCTTCATGTGAGGATACGGACAGTCCCTGCTGCTGTCTGTCCTCTCAAAGCCAGCCATGTCAGAGTACCAGGAACCCACTCATGTCCTCACTCAGAGCTCAGCCTCCTAAGTAGCTAGGATTACAGGTGTCTGCCACCTCACATGGCTCTGTTCCAGGGGTCACAGATGGGAGGCCCCTCATGAACAGCAATCTAAGGCCCCTTGGTTGACAGGCCGGAGCTCTAACCAGCTGGCTAATTGATTTCATGAGAGCCCCAAATAGATGTGGATGACATCTTACCTGGAAATGGATAAGAAAGGAACCCGGTCCGAGGCAGCAAGAAGGTGGCTGGAAAATCCCTCAATGGCAGGCTTCTGTAAGGTGTGGCCGCCGCTTTCCAGCAGTGCCCCCTGGTGGTGAGCACAGGTCAGGTACAAGGGTCGCCACTAGAGCTCGTGCCCTGGATGCCTCAGAGGAATTGCTACACAGGCCACATAGGCCAAGAAGTCCCCGGCTAACGCCTGAGGGAGCTTTGTTCCAGGGAGCATGCAGTAAGTCCCTAAGGGCTGTAGATGGCTCCTCTCGACCGACTCTGTGACATTGGAAAAAGGAAGTCCTTGTGGGCAAGCACAGCCAGCTGGGCTCAAGGTCTTGCTCCAGAGCGAGGGCCTTAGAAAAAGTGCATCTCTTCTTCCCCTCAGACACCGCTGGTTGGTCACAGGCTCAGCTCTGTGGCCAGGTAAGGGCTGGATTCTGGATCCCAAAGGCCTCCAGGCCAGGTACAGAGCGCAGTGAGTGATTTGCATGGCTATTCCAATTGCTCCCTGTCCTCAGCTTGAATCTGTCTTTATTGATACACTTGCTGCATGTGCCAAAGAATGGCAGCAAAGGCCAAAGCCATTCATAAATGGTGCTGAGAACCCTTGTTCTATTTTCAAAAATCATTTTTTGTCATTAAGCCAATTATTTTTTTTAATAAATTAGACTCAATGAAGTAGAACCATTTCATCCCTGAGCTTTTTTTTTCTTTAAACAACCAAACCAAACAAAAATACATGCACCTGACAGTGTCATAGGAGGAGTTTCCTTTCACAAGTAGTTTTTACTTTTTTTAAAATTTAATTTATTTATTAATTGAACACAAATTTTTTGGACAGGGTGTTGTGCAAAAAGGGTACAGTTACATAGTAGGGGAGTGTGTACATTTCTTGTGATATCTTACGCCCTGTTTTTCTTTCCCTTCTCTAGGTCAGGTAGACATATATACAATATACAATGTATCAAGAACATATACAGTAGCCACGTGGCTGCGCCCAAGAAAATTCGCCTAGGGCTTTAAATGTAATGTCGATATTAGACAATATGTCAACAGTAGTCTTATATGGACGTACATACATAGATTTTGGGCTATTGTATTCCACTGAGAGGTCAATTTTTGACCTTTATGTGTTGAGTAATTGTTTGGTTTTAGTTACATACTGTTGGGTAGCTGCCCCAATCCTGTGGGAAATACTATTTGACAAGCAGTTTAAAAAATCATTTTGTGGGACTGGGACTGCGGTTTAGCAGTAGAGTGCTTGCCTAGCATGCACGTAGCCCAGGGTTCGACTCCTCAGCACCACATAAACAGAAAAGGTTGGGAGTGGTGCTGTGGCTCAGGTGGTAGAGTGCTAGCCTGGAGCAAAAAGAAGCCAGGGTCAGTGCTCGGGGCCTGGGTTCTGTCCCTGAGCTTTTGTGTTGAAGGCTAGCACTCTACCACTTGAGCCACGGCTCCACTTCGTAGCCTTTGGGGGGTTAATTGAAGATAAGAGTCTTGGAGACTTTCCTTCCTGGACTGGCTTTGAATCATGATTCCCCCGATCTCAGCCTCCTGAGTAGCTAGGACTCCAGGCTGAGCCACTGGTGCCCATCTACATTCTCATCCAGAGGAACGCCACAGCAAGCCAGGCTGAGTGAGCGTTAAGAACGTTCCTTTATGCGGGAGAATGGTGGGAGGGGTGATATTGATCAAGATGCACCTGACTTCTGGAATGGAAACCCCTTTGTTTAAATATTTAAACAAAAATAAATACTTTAAAAAAAAAAAAGAACGTTCTCCCCCACCCCCATCCCCTGCCCCATCTCCCAGAGCGGCGCAGGAAGAGAGGGGGGGGGGTGTCCTTGCCCTGTGGGGGGAAGGGGCCTGCTGCTCTCCGTCCTGGGAAGCCAGGCGTGGAGAAGCCCTAGTGGGGACCAGGGCAGGTGTCGCTGGAGGAGGCGCCCCGAGTCCGGCCCCGTCTGGCGCGCGTAGTTCGCTCTTGCTTTAGGGGCCCGTGGGAGGGCGTGGTGAGGGGGCGGGTCAGGCCTTCCGGTCTCCAGTACGACAGCCTCTGCCCCCGCGGTCCCCCATCTCCGTGCAGGTCTTGGGGGTGTCCTTAGTCAGGTCTTAGGATGCCTGTGGGAGCTCCGGGCGACAGCCTTGAGGAGGGCGCAGTCATCACGATGGACGCGCTCAGCAGCGCAGGACCACTCGCCGCGCTTCTGCGGGGACCTGGAATCAGGTCGCCCCCGCCCCTCCGGCCCCGCCCCTCCGGCCCCGCCCCACCCAGGCCCCGCCCACAGTTCCATCCGGCCCTGCCCCAGTCCCGGCCCCGCCCAAGGCTCCGTCCCCGTTCATTCAGGCCCCGCCCCTCGTTCCCTCTGCCCCCCCCCGCCCCACCCCTCCGGCCCTGTCCCAGCACCCGGCCCCGCCCCCTCCGGCTCCACCCGGCCCCAGCCCCGCCCCCTCCGGCCGCGCCCCAACCTGGTCCCCGCCCCGCCCCCTCCGGTCCCGTCCCGCCCCGGCCCCGCCCAGAGTTCCCTCCGGTTCCGCCCCAATCCCGGCCCCGCCCCCTGTTCCCTCCGGCCAGGCCCCGTTCCCTCCGACCCCGCCCCTCTGTCCCCGTCCCAGCCCCGCCCCCCGTGCTAGCACCCAGCCCCGCCCCCTCCTTTCCCGCCTCCTCCGTCCCCGCTCCGTCCCAGCCCCGGCCAGCCATAATGTTGAAGAAGCAGGACGCAGACGTGCGCCCTTGAAGCCACTAGAGGGCGACCGTGCGCGCCGCTCAGCCTCCCCGCAGCTCAGCCGGCGGGACTCCGGGCCTCCCAGCCGGCGCCCCGGGGCGGGAGCCACTCGGCACGGTCGCCCCGGCTCCCGCCGCGGCGTGGGAGCCCCTGCTTGAGGACATGCTCCCTGATCCTCAGAGCTCTTCCCGAGCACCGGGGGGCCCCTGCCAGCCCCCACCTCACCCCTGGGGGAGCTCGGGACGCTCAAGGGAGGCCTGGGAGGAGACGCACCTGGCCAAGCGCCTCCCACCCCCAGCCCCGACGCAGAGCTCAAGGTTACCGTCAAGGTCAAGGGACCACAGATGCCAGGACCGCAATCTTGACTGCAGAAGAGTTTCCTCCCAACGAGCAGGGATCAAGACTAACAAGAGCAACAGTAATAATTAGCTCTAAATTCGTTCCGAAGCTGGGCGTGAATTCCCCTGCCCTGCGAATGGGTGGGTGGCGAGTTCCTAAGTGTTTCACAGACTTGAGGTTTGTTGGGCCATGGGTGTCACCTCTGGGTTAATAAAATGGGAAAGAGCCAGGCACTGGTGGCTCACGCCTGTAATCCTGGCTCCTCAGGAGGCTGAGATCGGAGGATCACAGTTCAAAGCCAGCTTGGGGTAGGGAAGTCTGTGAGACTCTTCAGGAAAGTCTTTGAGACTCTATTAACCGCCAAAAAAACTGGCAGTGGAGCTGTGGCTCAAGTGGTAGAGCGCCAGCCTTTATCACAAATGTTCATGGACAGCGCCCAAGCCCTGACTTCAAGTCCCAGGGCTGGCACAAAAATGATAAATAAATAAGGAAAGAAAGTGTGGGGAAGGCTACCTGTGTTTTACTGCTGACATCATGGCCCATTTTTCAAGTTCTTGTCACTTCAAGCACATTTCTGAGCGTTCAGTAACATGGCGATGGCAAACGGCAGTGAGAAGCAGTTTTGTCAAGTCTTATTGTGCCATCCTGTAGTAAAATTATTTGTTTACTTATTTAATTGGTGATGGGGCTTGAGCTCAGGGCCTGGGTGCTGTCCCTGAGTCTTTTCACTCAAGGCTAGTGCTCTACCACTTTGAGCCACAGCTCCACGTCCCGTTTTCTGGAGATAAGAGTCTCATGAACTTTCCCTCCCAGGCTGGTTTTGAACCATCATCTTAAGATCTCAGTCTTTTGAGTAGGTAGGGTTACAGGCATGAGCCATGATACCTGGTTAAAATTATTTAAGAACAGGTACAGACAGCAAATGTCTAGGAATAAACAAGAAATTGGTCACTAGTTGTGTAAGCAGGCAAAAGCTCCACTTACTCAATGTGGTCAGGGGTCCATGTCCAGACGCCCTTAGGGGGCGCTGTTCCCTCACCAGAACAGCACCTGCTGAGTGCTCCTCTCCGCTCCCATGCTATCAGTTGGTCTGTTCTGTGCACCACTCATCCTAATCTTGGCTTCGAAAACCTGCACAAGCCAGGTGCTGGCGGCTCACGCCTGTAATCCCAGCCACCCAGGAGGCTGAGATGGGGTCTAAGTGGCTAAGGCAGGAGCATCCGGGAGACAGGCCTGGAGAGGCGGCCCCGGTGGGAGAGCACCAGCCTTGAGAAGAAAAGGCTGAGCCAGCACTCAAGCCCTAAGTTCAAGGTCCAGTCCCAGTGCATGCACATGAGTGTGCGCACCTGTGCTTGCACACGCACACACCCGATCACGTGATCCCCGAGTCCCAGCTTATTGGACAGTTGGGACGTGCTGGCACGGCCCTCGAGCGGGCCCTCCGTCCCCGCTGACTCCTCCTGTCCACGTCTGTCCACGCGGTGGATCTGCAAATCTCTGTCCCATCCTTCCAGAAACGCCCACAGCCCATGGGGAGGAGACCCAGATCCTCTGTCCAATCAAGTGCGCGCTGGCTGCTCACCGCTCCCCAGGGCTGCAGGTGTGGGTTGGAGTGGATGGGGTGTGCGGGGTGTGGGTTGGAGTGGACGGGGTGGGCAGGTGTGGATTGGAGTGGGGGGGTGTCTGTGGGTGTGGACTGGAGTGGGACCTCGTCCATGGGCTGTGGATTGGAGTCGCATGGGAATGGATCAGGGCGGGTCGGGTCCCTGGACAGGGGAGGGGGGATAGTGAAGTGGGAAGGGCACACTCCTGCAGGGGGAGGGCAGAGGTGTGGGGGCTCCTGGGGTGTCAGGACCCACCCACCACTTGAGGACAGAATCCCGGGGGAGTTCCCGGCAGGAGAGGAAGATTGGAGCCCCGGTGCCCCAGCCCCAGCAAAGACCCCAACACTTATGAAAGCCAGGAAGCGGGGCGCCAGCCTCATGGACAAGTTGACTGAAGGAGAGATGTGAGCCCTGACCTTGGTTGACCTTCCCTGTAAGCCTTGGGGATTTACTTGGAAGGGTGAGGAGCCCTGAAAATTGGTGGAGGAAACAAGATAGTGGTGAAGATAAATGGTATATAACAATATTTGTTGATGACATTAGTATTTGTTTAACAATTAATTGACAACCCTTCTGCGCTGTCAGTCAGAAGCCAGTCACAAGAAGGGTTCCCATCACAAGCAGATTCCCACTGATATGAAATGATGGGAAAAGGCAAATCTATAGAGATAGAAAATAGATGAAGTTTCCAGGGCTTGAGCATTTTTTTTTTTTTGTTTTTTTGGCCAGTCCTGGGGATTGGACTCAGGGCCTGAGCACTGTCCCTGGCTTCTTTTTGCTCAAGGCTAGCACTCTGCCACTTGAGCCATAGTGCCGCTTCTGGCCATTTTCTGTATATGTGGTGCTGGGGAATCGAACCCAGGGCCTCATGTATATGAGGCAGGCACTCTTGCCACTAGGCCATATCCCCAGCCCCGGCTTGAGCATTTTTTTGCTCAAGGCTTAGAGCTCTATTACTTGAACCACACCTCCATGTCTGGCTGTTTTTTGCTGGTTAACTGGAGATAAGGTTCTCATATTTGTCTGTCAAGGCTGGATTTAAACCTGGGTTCTTAGATCTCAGCCTCCTGACTAGCTAGGATGATAGGTACCTGGCTTCACAAGGATTCTAAGAGTTAAGGGTGGAAGTTGGGTGCTGGTGGCTCACGTCTGTCATCCTGGTTACTCAGGAGGCTGAGATTTGAGGATCAGGGTTCAAAGCCAGCCGGGGCAGGAAAAGTCCATGAGACTCTCATCTCCAATTAACCCCCAGAAAACTGGAAGTGGTGCTGTGGATCAAAGTGGTAGAGAGCTCGCCTTGAGTTCAATTCCCACAACTGACCAAAACCAAAACAACAACAACAAAAACTTCATGGTGGGTTGGACAAGACAGTAGGGGGCATTGAGGGCGAAGGCCCAATGGAAGTCAGAGGGGAACTGAGTTGGAGAGGCAGGGAGGTCTCTCTCTGGAGGCTGCGACGAGGCCAGAGTAGAGGCCATGGAAGCGGCCGAGGGACCCTGGCCTGAGTCAGATCCGGGTCAACCCCACACCTGCCTGGGGTTGCCTTCAGAAATGCCCCAGGCGGCCAGGGGCAGCGGCTCACGCCTGTACCCTGCGGGAGGACATCAGGAGTTGGGAAGACCCCATTGTGGGTACCGGGGCCTGTTCCCAGCGGCGTGGGAAGTGTACATAGCCGGACAGGGGTCCAAGCTGAGCCCTAATCCCAAAACCATCCGAGCAAAACCAGGACTGGAGGCGAGGCTCAGGCGGTGGAGCGGCCCTGGTGCCGCACAGAGGCTTAATGAACGCCGCCGGGTCGGGACGCGTGGCGAGCGCTCTCCGCGGGCTTCTGTGGTTCGGGACGAGTGGGGGTGTCGAGTCACCGCCCCACGTCACCCCGGCTCCCCGCCCCTCCGGGCCCGCGCTCGGCTCCTCCCCGCGCCCGCGTGCGCGCTGGCTGCGGCGGGGCCGGGGACGCGGAGCGGCGGAGCGCGGAGCGGGAGCGGGCTCGGCCCAGGCTGCCATCCCCGCCGTCCTCGCCCTCCGAGCCGGCCTGGGGGGCCCGCAGGGCGCGCGGAGCGCCGAGTGCGCCTCGGCCTGGGCCCCGCACCCGGGCGCAGGAGCGCGGGCGCGGCGCGGCGGAGCGGCCCGCATGGAGCCGGCCCGGGAGCCCCCCGCGCGGACCCGGCCCCCGCCGCCGCCCGCCGCGCGCCCCGCGCCCGCCGCGCCCCGGCCGCGCTCGCCCGCCGACGCCGAGGCCCGCGGCCCCGAGGGCCTGCTGCGGAGATCGGGGTCGGGCTACGAGGGCAGCACCAGCTGGAAGGCGGCGCTGGAGGGTAAGCGCCCCGCGCCCCGCGCCCCGCACCCCGGTCCCGGAGTCACCTTGCTGCTGCCCGAGGGGAGCCGAGGGCGCGGGCACGGAGGCCGGCCATGCCGCCTCGCCGGGCCAGCGGGGACCCCCTGGAGTCCCTGCCGCCCTGGGCAGCGCAGTGGGGACCACACTGTCCACGCAGCCAGGCTGCACCCCCCCCCCGCAGCCCCCGTCCCCGCGGCCCACCTGCGCGCCCGCTGCCGACCTTGGGAGCGTCACAGCCCCGCAGGCCCGGGACCGCGCCATCTGTGACTCTGCCCTGCGGGGCGGTCACGGGCCCACGCAGCCCCTTTTGTCCCGTGGGCTCCGGGAGAGACCCCGCAGGGTGACCGGACGCCTGGGAGACCTGGAGTTGGCCAGAGATACTTTTTTGTGGGTCGTGGGGCTTGAACTCGGGGCCTGGGCGCTGGCCTTGAGCTCTTGTGCTCAAAGCCAGCGCTCTAACCCACTTTGAACCGCAGCTCCACTTCTGGCTGATGAGTGGTTAATTGAAGATCAGAGTCTCACGGGGACTTTCCTGCCCTGGCTGGCTTTGCACCTCCATCCTCAGAGCTCAGTCTCCTGAGTAGGTTAGGATTACAGGTGTGAACCACTGGCCCGGGAGAGGTACTTCGTGTGTGTGTGTGTGTGTGTGTGTGTGTGTGTGTGTGTGTGTGAGCGAGAGAGAGAGAGAGAGAGAGAGAGAGAGAGAGAGAGAGAGAGAGAGAGAGAGAGCACCAAGGTGTTCTACTACACCTCCCCTCTGGCCTTTTTGCTGGTTATAGAGGTAAGGGTTCTCTCTCTCTCTCCTCTCTCTCTCTCTTTCTCTGACTGCCTTTGAACTGTGTTCAAAGCCTCCTGCTAGGACAAATTATTTCTTGAATTTGCTCCCTCATCTCCAGGTACTTCATTCATTCATTCATTCATTCATTCATTCGTAGGCAGTTCTGATGGCTCTGCCCACTTAGCCTTCTTCTAGCCGGGCCTGGGAGGGCCTGCTTTGGAGGAGGGGGGCTCCTCTCCTGCCCCCTGCTTCCCACCTACCTCGCCCTGCGTTTGATTGGCACATGGTGCTTCCAGCTGGCCCTGCCATAGGAGGAAGGAGCCTCTCTGGGCCCCGGCTCTGCCCTGCCCCTGTGCCTGCCAGTCGCCAGTGCCCTGCCTTGTCCCGCTGCCCCCTGTGGCTCCCAGCCTGGTCTTGCTCTGTGACTCAGTCTCCCTGTGTCCCCCCTTTTCATACCTTGGTACTTGAGTCATCAGCATCTTGGTCTACTGACTTCCTAGGGGGCTGTTTGGATCTGGGGTCCCCTGGGTGCTCCTTCAGTGCCCCCCAACTCCTGTCACAGCAGGGGCGCTGGCGGGGCAGGCCTCGGCTCTCCAGGCTGCTGAGGCATGGGCCTTCCCGTGCTGGCTTGCACTGCTTGTTGGGGTGCTGTAGCCGGGCCGGCATCTAGGCCCTCATGCTTGCTGACGCGGGCTCTCTGCTCCAGCCTCATCCTTAGCCCTTCTGCGTGTTGTTTGGTTTTTGTGCTAGAGTCTTGGTAACTTTGCCCAAAGTTGGCCTCAAACTCTTTCATCTTCCTACCTCTGCCTCCTGAGCAAAGGGGATTGCAGGCATGCGCCACAATGCCTCGCTTCATTCATTCGTTGTATAAGGTGGAGGCGTCACCCTGGTCCCTGGGCTTAAAGAGACCCCAGGGGCTGGGCATGTGGCTTAGTGGTAGAGTGCTTGCCTAGCATGCATGAAGCCCTGGGTTCGATTTCTCAGCACCACATACACAGAAAAGGCTGGGCTAAAGAAGCTCAGGGACAGTGCCCAGGCCCTGAGTTCAAACCTCAGGACTGGCAAAAAACAAAACAAAACTCCAGTACCATGGAGGGGCTCTCTCTCTCTCTCTCTGTGTGTCTCTCTGTGTCTCTCTCTGTCTCTCCGTCTCTCCGTCTCTCTGTCTCTGTCTCTCTCTCTATCTTGCCAGTTCTGGGCACTGTGCCTGAGCTTCTTTAGCTCAACACTAGCACTCTATCACTTGAGCCACAGTGCCCCTTCCAGCCTTTTCTGTCCCTCTGGCATGAAAGTTCTTCCCCTGTTCTGTGGGACCCAGGACCCCAGGCTCAGGAGGCAAATGGGAGGGAGTCCAGGTGCCTTCCCCTCGCACCCCAGAGGAGCGGCTTTTCCTTGTTTGGGGGAGCAGAGAGTTGCTTCACTCAGCTGATGTCATGGGTTCGGGGCTGGGAGACTTGCTCAGCAGGGCAGTTGGCTTCATCAATGGGAAACCAGGCAGAAGTTCCCCGGGTACTCTCCGCTCCTTCCACCCTTGGCTCATGGGAGTCTGGAAAGGTGACCCAGAGCTCCCGAAGGTTCTGGAACCACTGGAGGTGATTCAGGAGGGGATATTTCTGGCACTGGGGGGAGGAATGGAACAAAGTGGCCTGAGGTGGGTAAGGGAGAGGGGACAGAATGGCTCTGCCAACCTGAAGCTATAGATTTCTCAGTGGCCACCAATTCTGAATTTTTAATGTTGAAAGTTTCTTGCTTAGGAAGAAACCCACAACTTCCTGATCAAAACCACATGCATGCTTTTAGCAAAAGCTTCTTAAAGTTGTTTTTTTTTTTTTAAATTACCAAGCTGTTATTTGATGGCTTTTAATAGTGAAGGTAGCGCTGGCCAGCCACCTTGCCTGCAGCCGTCGCCCGAACTCCCAGAGCGGCACCAGAGACTGCAGGCGGAGCTGCGTGGTCTTCCTCAGAGGAACGCTCACATGTCCTTTGGCCTTGAAGGTCAAGACGGACGACTGACCACACCAATTCATTGTTGTTTTCTTTAGAAGCCCAAAGGGATGGGTGTAACTGTGGGCTATTCTCCTCCCCTCAGTCTTGGGGCTTGAACCCAGGGCCTGGGTGCTGCTCCTGAGCTTTTTTTTTTTTTTGCTCAAATCTAGTGTTCTACCACTTTGAGCCACAGCACCACTTTTGGTTTTCTGGTGGCTCATTGGGAATAAAGAGTCATGAACTTTCCTGCCTGGGCTGGCTTTGAAGTGGGATCCTCAGAGCTCAGCCTCCTGAGTTGCTATTATAGACATGAGCACCTGGCACTCAGTGGGCTTTTTCATTAAAAAAAAATTTATTTCGGGGGCTGGGACTATGGCCTAGTGGTAGAGTGCTTGCCTCACATACATGAAGCCATGGGTTTGATTCCTCAGCACCACATATATAGAAAATGTCCAGAAGTGGCGCTGTGGTTCAAGTGGTAGAGTGCTAGCCTTGAGTAAAAAAAAAAAAAAAAAAAAAGCCAGGGATAGTGCTTAGGCCCTGAGTTCAAGGCCCAGGACGGGCAAAAACAACAATAACAAAAACCTAAAATAAAATTATTTTTTATGCCAATCCTAGGACTTGGACTCAGAGCCTGGGCTCTGTCTCTGAGATTTGTGCTCAAGGCTGGCATTTTGCACTTGAACCGCAGCACCACCTCCAGCTTTTTGGTAGTGAATTGGAGATAAGAGTCTCATGGACTTTCCTCCTTGGGTTGGCTTTGAATTTTTACTCTCAGACGCCAGCCTCCTGAGTAGCTCGGACTACAGCTATGGCCATGGTGCCTGGCTACTGTGTGATATTGTAAAAGCCATGGCACAAGTAGAACTGGGGGGGAGACAAGAGCAACAAAATATAGATCCTGGGAGCAAGTAGACAAGTGCTTCCTGGCGTCAGTCTGCATGAGGAAATAAAAACACATGAGGACCCCAAAGACTCAGGATGCAGGGGAGAGGGGTAAGGAAAGGTAAAGGAATGAATAGAATTTTCTTTCAGAAGGATCTAGATCCCCATTCTAAACAACATCTCCCCATGGTGGAAACTCTGGCTGAGTTCTCTCAAGAGGTAGGGCCTGTCCACCATGGTATACCAAGAGCAAGCATTGGACTCTACTTTTATATACTGAGTGTGGAGGACAATCTTCCAGCCTAGGGAACAGCCCTTGGCAAGTTTATAACCTTCAGGAGAGAACACAGAAGAACCTTCTCAAGGAACTCTAATCTGCCCAAGAGGAAACCTCAGGATCAACCATCCAGATTCCTAAGCCATGTAAAGAAATAGAGACTATACAGGGAGACATAAAACTATAAGTAATCAATCAATCTATCTATCTATCTATCTATCTATCTATCATCTATGTGTACATCATCTATCTATCTGTGTATGTATCATCTATCTGTCTATCACCACCATCTATATATCTGTATATTTTAGAAATGAGACAAATTGCATCAGGAAAACTATAATCCTTTAAGAGGAAATAGTCATAATACAGCCTTAATAAACCTAAAGATTCTTGAGAATTAAAAATATAATGGCAGAAATGAAAAACACAGTAGAAGGGTAGGAAGATAAAATGGAGAAATCTTCCAGGAAATAGAGCAAAAGGGTAAAGAGACAACGAAGAAGAGAAAAACAAACAATGAGAAGTTTGGAAGTTCAATCCAAGAAGAAATCATCAATGATATAATTGATGAAAATTTCATAGAATTGAAGGATATGAATTTCCAGGTTGAAGGGCCATTAATGGCCAACTAGAAGAAATGAAAACAGAGAGGCTAAAACCAAGCATGGCTTGCAAGATGAAAATGCAGAACTATGGGTGATAAAGACCCTGCAAACTTCCACTAGAATAAAAAGTGACTAAAATGAAATGACTCATGCATGAGAACAGATCAAGACTTTTCAGAAGCAACACAGGAACTAGAAGATAATATCTTCAAAATTCTGAAAACTTATTTCTAATTAGAAGGCCATGATTTCACAACTCTGAGGGTTCCATTGGCTACAATGAGGAGTTTTGCTCCTTGGAGTTGTGTGGTGCAATGCTTGTACTACACCTTTTTGGAGACAACCATTGAAGGTGCTACTCAAGAAGGCATGTGGGAAGGGAAGGAAGCTGGCACTAAGCAGAGGCAGAGAAATTCTCAGGCTGCTGGGTTTAGAGGGAAACCAGTTAGATTGGAGCAGGTCAGAGAGTTCCATGGAAGTTGTTCTAGATAGAATATGAATTTCCTCTACAAACTCTGTTTAATTCCTAACCACTTAGTGGAATTCAATGTACCTACATGTGCAATGAGCAAGATAGTTAAAAAACAATTCTGATCCCCCAGAAAATTTAAAAAGGGAATTCATATTAATAGGACAACAATAATAATAAAGAGTATTAACAAGCCAACAGCTGTCGATGAGGATGTAGAGAAATTGGAACCCCCTCATTGTGGGTGCAGATGCAAAATGGTGCAGTCACTGTGGAAAATAGTTTGATACTTCTTCAAAAACTTCAGCAAAATGACCATACAACCCAGCTCCATGGCGTATTCCCCAAAGAGTTGAAACCGGGCACTCAAAAGTCTTTATATACTGTGTTCATAGCTGCAAAATTCACAATAGCCAAACAACCCAAGTGTCCATCATCAGATAAACAAAAATGTAGCATAGCTACATAATAGAGTAATATTGAGCCATAGAAAGAAATACAGCTGTGATACACACTACAACATAGATGAGCCTTGAAAAGACAATGTTAAGTGAGATACGCCAGACATCAAAGGACAACTATTGTAGGATTCCATGTGTGTTGATATATCTATCACAGAAAACTGATGGAATGAGGACAGAGCTCTGTTAGGAAGAAGAGAGCTTGCAAACAGACAATAGTGATCGGAATGCATTACAATCGTGCTTAATTTTTAGCTTCTTTTTTTTTTCCTGAGACAAAGTCTCACTGTGTAGCCCAGGTTGGCCTTGAACTCAAGATTCTCCTGTTTTAGCCCCTCTAATACTGGGTTACAGGTGTGCACCATTGTTCCTGGCTACTTAATGCTATTAACTGGTTACTTAAAAAAGAGTTAAAATGGGTGGGTCCAGTGGCTCACACCTGTTGTCCTAGCTACGCAAGAGGCTGAAATCTGAGGATCGTGATTCAAAGCCAGCCTAGGCAGTTAAGTCTGTGAGACTCTTACCTCCAATTAACCACCCCCCAAGCCAGAAGTGGCGCTGTGACTCAAAGTGATACAGCGTTAGCCTTGATCAAACATGCTCAGGGACAGCGCCCAGGCCCTGAGTTCAAGCCCCAGCCTCGGAGGGTCAGGTGAGATGGTGTAGAGGAAGGCAGCATTCCCAGCGGTGTGCGTGGAAGAGGAGCACGCCAGGGGTGCAGGCCCCGTGGTGGCCGGCCTGTACCGGCTGAGTGGGATATTTCTAGTGGCCTGCTGGGCTGATGTCTGCGACAGGATGAAGATCCAGCCGGAGATCCGGCAGAATTAGAACTGGTTCTGAGTCACCTGGCGCTCGGCCCTGCCCTCAAGCCGCTCATTGTAAGGGCTGGGGGTGGGGGGGCTGGTGGGGAGACAGCTGGTCACTGACGCCCTCTCTCTCCTCAGACACCACCACGCGGCTCCTGCTGGGGGCCATCGCCGTCCTCCTTTTTGCCATTCTGGTGGTGATGAGCATCTTGGGTGAGCACATGTGTCAGGGCGCCATGTCCCTGTGTGTCAGAGCATGATGCTGCCTGTGTGTCACAGCATGCTGCCCCTGTGTGTCAGAGCATGATGCTGCCTGTGTGTCAGAGCACGCTGCCCCTGTGTGTCAGAGCACGATGCCCCTGTGTGTCAGAGCACGCTGCCCCTGTGTGTCAGAGCACGATGCCCCTGTATGTCAGAGCACGATGCCGCCCTGCTTATACTTGTCCTGTCCCAAGCACGGCCAACCAGGCAAAGAAGACTTCCCAACATGCCAGGAATCCTAGGGGCAACAAGTAAACGGAGACGAGGGTGTTGGTTGTGAGTGAAGTTTTAGTCTCCATGAGCGCATTCACTCAAGGGCGCGTCCGTGTCCTCGCCATTGGCCTTGCCCGGAAGTGGGAGGTGACGTAGGCATTATTTCACAAGTGTTCTTGGAGGTGAGGGTTCGTAGGTAAGGGGCTTTAGATATCACACTGATTCCGCTTTTATTAGATTTCACATGGATGAGGGATTTCACATGTAGGACCCTTGGACTCAGGGCTAGTAATTTACAAACAAATGCTAAGGCTGGGTACGGGGGCTCATGCCTGTAATCCTAGCTACTCGGGAGGTAGAGACCTAGCAATCCCAGGCTAGGTTGAGACTTCATCTTCCCCAATGGCTTGGCGAGGTGCTGAGTGGTAGTTACCCCAGCAGGGCGGCGGCGGGGGTACACCTAGGAAGCCCACAGCCCAGGTTGACCTGGGGAGAAAGCGAGACCCCCCTACTATGAAATGCAAAAGGAAAATAACCAATGGAGCATGGGACCAGAGGCATGACTCAAGTGGTAAAGCACTTGCCTAGAACTAGCCCAAGACACTGAGTTTAATCTCCAGGACTACCAAAAATGAAAAAAAATGACATCATTAGCTCTGAGCAGGGAGAAGTGCAGTAGCAGAGGCTTCACCTCCAGGAATGACAGGAGCCCCTCGGCCATGCGTATCCCCCTAGCAAGGACAGATGAGCAGTTTGGGGGTAATAATTACACGCACAGGTGCTCGCCGATGCGGAGCCCGAAGCAGCTCTTAGACCCAGAGGCTCTTGCGGTCTTTTAGCAAAGGAATGAGGGCTGGGGTTTCAGGATGGATAAAGAGTGGGAAGTGGCTAGGAGGAGAAAGGTGTGGGGCAAAGATGGAAGGTCAGGGCCAAGGTCAGGGCTGTGCAGTACATCTGCGATCGCTCATTACCTCCCTGTCCCTTCTTGTCTTCAAGGAAAGGAGAAGGGCTGCTCTTTTCGTTCCAGTTTGAGATGGGAGATAGTGTGTGTGTGTGTGTGTGTGTGTGTGTGTGTGTGTGTGTGTGTGTAAGAGCTAGGGAGAGAGGGAGCCTTTGGGTGCATCAGGAGAGGGCAGAGAACTTCGCCTGTGTCTGCTGACTCTCAGATGCATCCAGCTTAAGTGATCCTTGTACCAAAGTGGCATGTTTGGGGGTGGCGTGTTCTACACACAGCCACAGGTTGGGGGGGGGGGGCTGCTCTGAGAAACATGGACTGAAAGGGTGGAAGAAATCACACAGGCTGGGCGGGGCTTTGAGCCGAGAATCTGGCTACTCTTGAAGACCTAAGCATGTCACGGCTCCTCTGGGTTGGTGAACGGGAGCCAGGGCCTCTGCCTTTAATCTCTGAGGGGCACCGGAGGGCCAGTGTGACTCCTGCAAATGGAGACCACCAGAGACATTGTCCCTTCTGCTCCCCAACGTGACTTGCGTAAGAAGCAGAGGGCGGGAGGGTATCTTTTGAACTCAGAGCCTCGTGCTCTTGCTTGGCGTTTTCACTCAGTGCTGATGTGCTGTCCCTTGAGCCACAGCCTCACTTCCCGCTTTGTCCTGGTTACTTGGTGATCAGAGGCACCCAGGCTTTTCTGCCCCGGGCTGGCTTTGCACCTCCATCCTCACATCTCAGCCTCCCGAGTAGCTAGGATGACAGGCGTGAGGCACGGGCACCCAGCTGCCTTGGGGTTTAAAAGGTGATTTCCACATGTTCTGGACTCTGAGCAGGCCGGCTTGAAACAGGCTGAATGAATGATCGAAGGGAAGGGCTTAATTCCTTTTGGCCGGGAGGCCTGTGGAAGTCTGTGCGCTCCCTCTGCGTTTCCTTCCCAGCAAAGGGCACATTTGATGTCACCCCCCGCCCCCCCAGCCTCCCTGCTGCTGTTGGAGCACCGGCCGAGCTGTCCTGGGCTTTTCTTTTCTTTTTGCCAGTCCTGGGCCTTGAACTCAGGGCCTGAGCACTGTCCCTGGCTTCTCTTTGCTCAAGGCTAGCACTCGACCTCTTGAGCCACAGCGCCACATCTGGCTTTTCCTATATACGTGGTGCTGAGGAATCGAACCCAGGGCTTCATGTATACGAGGCAAGTGCCCTGCCGCTAGGCCATGTTCGCAGCCCTGTCCCCGGCTCTTCTGGTGGCAGTGCAGCCAGGAGGAGGCCGAGGGCAGAACGGAGCTGCTCTCTCCACCTCTGGCTGCTGGACCCCCGGTCACCAGACAGAGATGGAAACTTTCAGAGGAACTTTCTGGCGGGGAATGTGGCTCAATGAGTCAGTGCTGGTCCAGCAAGCCTGGGGCCCTGATTTCAATCCAGAACATTCTAGCTGTTCAGTGATGGAATGGGCTGCCTTGGTTCGTGACAGTGGCCGGGTGTCTGGGCTTCCATGACCTGGGCAGTTAGGAGAGAGGAGTGAGATTTTATTTGGGGGGGTGGGTGGGGTGAGGGGGTCAAGGTGATGGCCATGCGCACTGATGGGTCCTGAGCACCTCCTCCACGCCCCCCCCCCCCCCCGCAGCTTCCAAGGGCTGCATCAAGTGCGAAGCACCCTGCCCGGAGGACTGGCTACTCTACGGCCGGAAATGCTACTTCTTCTCGGAGGAGCCGAGGGACTGGAACACGGGCAGGCAGTACTGCCACAGCCACGAGGCAGCGCTGGCTGTCATCCAGAGCCAGAAGGAGCTGGTGAGCCCTCGGGAGCCACCCACCCTCCCACAGGGGCGAGTACCCCAGGCCTTCCCCCTTCCCCCTCCCCGCCCCCTCTCCCCGCCACTGCAAAGCCACGGGGCTGCAGATGGACCCCTCCCCCCATCCCCAGGGGCTGACCAGGTCAGCTTTGGCCCAGGCCTGAAAAATAGAAGAATTTTAGAGAACTGGGGGAGTGGCTCAAGGGGTAGAGTGCCTGCTTAGCTAGTGCAAGGCCCTGGGATGAAATCTCAGGACCCAACTCCTTCCCCCCAAGTGAATTAAAAGTCAGACATGTGCTGGGCACTGGTGGCACACACCTGTAATCTTAGTGACTTAGGAGGCTGAGACCTGAGGATCACAGTTCAAAGCCAGCCTGGGCAGGAAAGTCTAGGAGACTCTTATCTCCCAATTAACCACCAAAAAGCCAGGAGTGGAAAATAAAAAGGTGTGTGTGTGTGTGTGTGTGTGTGTGTGTGTGTGTAAGGAGGGGTCTGGGTCTTAAGTACAGTGGAATAAGGAAGCTGTTGGGTTGTGAGATCAAGCAGCTGCAGCAGCAGGTCTCACAGATTATGAAAGATGCTTAGGTCAATGGCTGTATTGCCACTGAGAACTGAAAAATAATGATTTTTAGTTTTTGTCAGTTCCGAGGCTTGAACTCAGGGCCCAGAAACTGTCCCTGAGCCTTTTTGCTCAAGGCTACTGTTTGAGTAGCCACTTTGAGTCAAGTGCCACTTCTGGTTTTTGTGGTTAATTAGAGAGAACAGTCTCATGGACTTTCCTTCCCCGGGCTGGCTTCAAACCCGGATCCTCAGCCGTGTGAGTAGTTAGGATTGCAAGTGTGAGCCATCAGTGCCTGGCTATGACTGACTTTTAGATAAGTCTCGGGATAAGGTTTTTCCTGAGTATTGGGCCCCAGTGTGTGGGGGTGGGGTGGGGGAGAGGTCTGTGGGCCGTGGGGGCAACATTAGGATATGAGAACAAGGCAGATTCCCATAAATACACCCCTTGTTATATGGGGGCTTGAGTCTGGCCATGTGGAATTCCCAAACAGCAGATGTGTTAACGACCATTGCTGTCTGTTGTTGGTACATGGAGTTTCTCTGCCTCCTTGTGTTGAGAAGGTTCTAGGAGTATGGGGATAGAAAACCTACCTGGGCATTGGCGTTTGTCCCAGAGATCCAACCAGCCCGTGGGCAGCCCCCAAGCTTGCTCCCCTCAGGAATCCCGGCGTCCTGGGGTCCCCCAGACTTTCTGGCCAGTGGTCATGCACATCAGAACCAGGGGCTTTGACGGGAACTGCCAGGCGTTGGGTGACCAGTGCTGGACAGAGCTCCCTCATGCCCGATGGAGACTTGTGGTTGGGGATCCTCCTTTTCTGGCATGGTGAGGCACCCTCCCAGTGTCTGCCCATCCCGACAGCTAAGGTCTCCCATGCAGAGTGTTGTCTCAAGGCGGTGAGGAAGTGAGGGGACTGCCTCTAACGGCCATGCATACGACTGTGCCTTCCCTTTTTGTAGGAGTTCATGTTCAAGTTCACGAGGAGGGAGCCCTGGATTGGCCTGCGTAGAGTTGGGGACGAATTCCACTGGGTCAATGGGGACCCATTTGATCCGGACACGTGAGCTAAGGCTGCATCTTCTACAAGGCCATATAGCTAGATAGGGAAGGCCCAATCCTCAGATGCAACTCTCTGAGACACACTGATTGTGTGCCGAGAGAGTAACAGTGGGGGGTGACTGAGAACCTCTCA
This sequence comes from Perognathus longimembris pacificus, assembly GCF_023159225.1. NCBI lineage: Eukaryota > Metazoa > Chordata > Mammalia > Rodentia > Heteromyidae > Perognathus > Perognathus longimembris. The sequence goes on from NC_063162.1 coordinate 143,212,439, forward strand.
GTGGCTTTAGTTTCTCCCAGTCAGTCCAGGCTGGTTTGCCGGCCCTGCACTGTGCAGCCATGACAGCATCGTGGTCTCAGGGCCCCTGGCGCTCTCTACCTGTGACTTCTTGCTGTGTGCAGTGTGGGCTCAGTGTGGCTCCTCTAGATCCCATTCAGCCAGACCAGGAAGGAGGAGGGGGGAGGCTGGGTCCTGGGATCCTCACTTGATTGGCTGGATCGTAGTCACATGACCCCCCCCACCTGGCTGCAAGGGAGGATGGGAGGTGGATCCTGTGTTCTGGGCAGCCATAGGTCATATGTGCATTGGTTGCTATGAGCATTCCTGACCACATTTGCTCAGAAAAGCCCCTTCTGAAGGAAGTGACCACTGGGATGGCCCAAATGGTGGGGATGTGTGTGGGGTGGGGTGGTAGGTGGTGTGTGGCAGTGGGGGTGATGATAGTGTAGATATGTAGGGGGCTGGGGAGGCTTAGGGGTGTGCTGGTAGGGGGTTGAGAACCTCAGCTCTTAGTCCAACCCTCTGGTTAGAGGAGTAGCCCCGGTATTGCCAGCCAGGAGTGGGCACAGATGCCATCTGAGGATGTGAGCGTGCAAAGACGATCACAGAGCCAGCAGCCACGGGCTGCTGCATCCTTTAAGCCACGGTGCTGAGGAAGGGGCCCTGTGTGCAGCTCTTCCCCCATCTCCCTTCCTGACCCTCAGCGCCTCTCCCTTTCTTCCTCTGTTCCAAGCCCCCAGCGAGCTCTTGCAAGCACTTAGGAACCTTCTGTCTCTCTCCATGCTTTTCTAGAAACTTCCTTCCCTCAAACCCAGGATGATCCTGGAATTGGGATCTCTGAAGTGCTAACCACAAAGCAAACACCTCTTGGGATGGGGGTGGGGGTCCTTCTGATGTCCCCTCAGCCACCAGGGAGCCAAAATCAGGGGATTCACAGGTTTCCTTATAACACAGCCGGGCCCCTGTGTAGCTGCAGTGAATTCCTGGGCTGCGCGGCCCAGCGCTCCACGCTGGCTGGCTGTTCCCCGAGGCCCCTTCCTGTGAGGCCGACTCCACGCAGCCTGTCTCTCCCGAGCTCTCAGCACGAGCCCCGTGGCACGGCTGGGAAGTCGAGATGCGAGGAGAAGCTGGCTCGCGTGGGGACTGGTGGGACAGACGGACATAGTCCCTTCACGGCGGCGTGATGCGATGTGCAGGCAGGCCTTGGAGAGGGAGGACCGTGGGGAGGCTTGTGAAGGCAGGATGTAGGACAGGGGCGGTCGGGACATGGGAGAGGGGTGGTCCGTGGGGCCGGAGCACAGGACAGGGAGACAGTGGGAGAGAGAGAGAGAGAGAGAGAGTGCTTTGGGCTGTCTGTTTCTCGGGGTGCTTGCTGTGGGGATGGAGGAGGACAGGCTGGAGCACTTCCAGGGCCTCCCTGCTGGGTTGGTTGTCCGTGCCCATCACCCACTGTTTCTTCTCTTCCCGTCACAGATTCAGCATCTCGGGTCCGGGGGAATGTGTCTTCGTGGAGCCCACCAGGCTGGTATCCACAGAGTGTCTGATGACCCGGCCCTGGGTGTGCAGCAAGATGGCCTACTCGTGAGGCCCAGCAGGCCCGAGGTGGCTTCTCCACCCAGGCCCGAGGGTAGGCGGGCGACCCCCCAGAGTCCTGCCCCCAGTGGGAGCCGCCTGCCCTCTCCAAGTGGAAGTGGCATGGGAGGGGCACCTGTCCTGCCCCTCTCTGGAGCTCTGAGGCCCCCATTCCTGGTCTCTTCTGTCCCCAGGCAGGTCCTGTGGCTCAGCAGTTAAACCCCATATTCTAAGTAGCACACACGCATATGCAAATGCACACACAAGGGCCCTGCTCTGCCCCCCCCCCCGCCCCGGCTACCCACAAGCCCTTCCTTGGCCCTGGTGCTTGGGGAAGGGTGGGGGCTGACGAGGACACCATGACCCGCCACCCTCCCCTGTGGCTTCTCTCGGGGTGCAGGGAAGGCAGGCAAGGCAAGGCTTCCTCCTCATCCTGACCGATGGAGCCCAGGCCTGGAGGCCCCCGCGTCGTCTTCTGCCCTCCCGCCTTCCCGGGGTCCTCAGGCAGGGCCCCTGCTGTGTCCGTGGTGCTGTTGTATCGATCACTAACGGAATAAAAAGATGACTGGCGTTCGGCAAAGTCCATGGTTGTTGTTTGTTCCAGGCTCACAGCTCGAGGGAGGAGCAGAGGGGCTCCGTCTGCAGCAGCCACATTGAAAATGGAAGAACACACACACACACACACACACACACACACACACACACACACCCCGAGAGACCTATTTTATGGCCTCAGAGTCTTTTTGCATCTTGGCAGGCTAGGGTGCTCTGAGCTGCCTCAAGGTGGGGGGCTCCATTCTGGCCCCCTCATCAGTATTCGATGCCAGACGACACACGTTTACTTACACCTGCCATGTGCACACGCCCCGCCAGGCATCGGCCATCCATGGCCTTGTGTCCCAAGGAGCACTCAGGGAGCAGAGGAAATGTTCTAGAATGCTCTGGGAGGCTCTGGAACAGGGGTGGGAGAGGAAGAGATAGGGTCCTGAGGTCTCTCAGCCTCCTCCTGCACCTCGCCTTGTTCTTCCGGGGAAGGAGACAGGGTCGGCAGTGGCCCCCGGTGTCTCAAGACGCTGGCGGGAGCCACAGGGCGGCCTGGGCCCCTCTCACCTCCTCTGGGTGCCCCTGGCTGATGAGATGTGGACTCCCTGCCCGGGAGGTGGAGGGAAGCCAGGTCCCCCCGGGCTCCACCCTTCCCTGAATCCCCCCTGTTCCTTGGCAGCGGCCCGCTGGCTGACTTTCCTGCGTGGTCCTCATTTGTTTCATCCAGCAGGGGTCCTGTGCGCCTTCGGGTTGCGTCTCCACTGGGGGTCCAGTGGCGCACCTGACCCGAGTGTACAGTGAAGTGTTGAGGGCGTCCTGGGGCCTGCCCCCCCATGTGGGGGAGCTGGGCGAGGGCTGAGGGTTGAGGACGGGCTCCGCCGCCGCTGAAGTGCGGGTGAGGCCCCCCCGCCCCCCCCTCCCGGCCACTGGCACGTGTAGGCCGGTGGAAGTTTGGCATGGCTGGCGAAGGCGTCCACCAGGAGCTCCAAGCCCCCGGCTCATCCAGCGCGGCGGTCCTGGAGAGTGGGCCATTCACATCTGCACCTTGCTTTTCTTCTTTGTTTTACAAGGAGGGGTTCACTGGGGGCATTCTCCCATCTGTATACAATGTATCCTGATCATCTATCTCCCTCTTCTCCAACCCATCCCACTTTTTGTTGTTGGTTGTCCAGGTCCTGGGGCTTGAACTTAGGGCTTGGGGTGCTGTTCCTGATCTCTTGTGCTCAAGACCAGCGCCACTTCCTGCTTTTTGGTACCTCATTGAAGCTAGAGTCTCACAGGCTTTCCTGCCTGGGCTGGCTTTGAACTGCAGTCCTCAGATCTCAGCCTCCTGAGTAGTTAGGATTATGGTGTGAGCCACCAGAGCCTGGTTCCTCTCTTCCACCTCCTCCTTTTGTGCCAGTCCTTGGGCTTGGACTCAGGATCTGGGTGCTGCCAATTCCTTCCTTCCTCTCTCTATTCCTCCCTCTTTCCTTCCCTTTGGTATTAATTGCATGAAAGGGCATCTTATTTCTTATTCAACAAGAAAAGCAGCAGCAGATGGTGTGGTCAGAGGATGGGGGTGAGTCAGGAGCTGGGGAGTTCAGGGTGGCTGGAAAGTGTGTAAGACCCGAAGACAAGAGGCTCCTGGAGGTCCAAAGGCTGAGGATCCTAGGAATGGAGGCCTGGACAAGTATGTGTGTGCGCGTGTGCACATGCACGTGTATGTATAAGTATGTAACTGTGGGCTTCCGGTAGACATGCAAAACAGTGCAGCTACTGTGGAGAACAATATGACAACCTCCACAAAAGCTAACACAGAAGTATTAGATGATCCAGGAATTCCACTCCCGCATACACGTACACCCACAAGATGAAAGCAGGAATCGGAAGAGATACTTGTCCCCAACAGCGTTACAATATCACACAGTAGGTGAACAACCCAAGTGTTCATCAACTGGTGAGAAGGCAAGTAGGTAAGCAACATGTGGTACGCCCACACAATGGAATACTATGAGGCCTTCAAAAGGAAATACATGCTCAACCTTAAAAACATCATGAGAAGTGAAATACAACAGACACCAAAGGACAGATACTGTATGATTCCACTGACATGAAGTATCTAGAATGGGCAAGTTCAGAGACAAAGTAGAATGACAGTCACCAGGGGCTGAGGGAGAAATGAGGAATTTATTAGTGAACTGTTTTTTTTTTTTTTTTTTTTTTTTGCCAGTCCTGGGGCTTGGACTCAGGGCCTGAGCACTGTCCCTGGCTTCTTCTTGCTCAAGGCTAGCACTCTGCCACTTGAGCCACAGCGCCACTTCTGGCCATTTCTGTATATGTGGTGCTGGGGATTCGAACCCAGGGCCTCATGTATATGAGGCAGGCACTCTTGCCACTAGGCCATATCCCCAGCCCCAGTGAACTGTTTTTATTTTCCCCCTACAGTATTGGGGTTTGAACTCAGGGCTTTGAGCTTGCTAGGTAGGCACTTCTATTGCTTGAGCCATACATCCAGACCTTTTTTTTTTTTTTTGTCCAAGTAGATCCGGTTGATCTTATCCTATTTGTACTTCCTCCCACAGCTGGGATGACAATGAGTAGGTGCCACTGTATCCAACTATTGAGGTAGGATCTCTCACAGTTTTGGTCTTGAATCATGATTTTCCTGGTCTCAGCTTCCAAGTGGCTGGGATTATGGGCATAGACCACTGGTTCCTGGCATCAGGGAGGGAGGTATAGAAGACTTGTTCAACGGGCACAGAGCTTTGCTGATAACCACTCTGGATATGGAAATTGATGATAGTTGTAGAACAGTGAAAATAAAATTAATGCCACTTAGAAGAAATGGCTAAAGTGGCCCATTTTATTATGTATTTTATTATAATTAAGAAGAAGAAAAAAAGGTCCCTAGAATGATGGCCACGGCAGTGAGGGCGGTCGAGTCCCCTGGGTCTCAGTCCCTGGGTCTCCTGGCGCGGAGTGACTGATGGCAGGCCCGGATGGGGCGGAGGCGCAGGGGGCGGAGGCGCAGGGGGCGGAGGCGCAGGGGGCGGAGGCGCACGGGGCGGAGGCGCACGGGGCGGAGGCGCACGGGGCGGAGGCGCAGGGGGCGGAGGCGCACTGGGCTCCGGCGCGCACACCGGGGTCTGGCAATGGAGGCTGCCTGTGTCTCGGAGCTTGTCTGCAGAGCTGGCAGTGTGGGGCGGATCGCAGGTCTAGGGAGAAGGTTGGCAAGTGGCAGGAGAGTGGCGATAGCAGCCTGGAGCCTCAGGGTGCACAGTGCGCACAGATGGGGTCGGGATGGCTCCGGAGAGAAGATGAGGCGCTAGGGCCGCTCCCAGCGGCGCAGGAACTAGCAGTAAAGTAACACCAAACATGTTCAATAGGACGGGGCGGGGGAAGGCTATGAACATTTTCCAAAGGCACTCAACGATTCTAGAAGGGCTAATTCTAGAAGGGCTAGAAGGGCTCCAAAAACATGCCACTTTCAGCCAGGAGTGGTCATCAACACCTGTAATCCCAGCTACGTGGAAAAAGTCAGGAGGACTGAGATGCATGAGACCCTGTCTGAAAAAACAAACAGAAAGTGGGGCTGGGGATATGGCCTAGTGGCAAGAGTGCTTGCCTTGTATACATGAGGCCCTGGGTTCAATTCCCCAGCACCACATATACAGAAAACGGCCAGAAGTGGCGCTGTGGCTCAAGTGGCAGAGTGCTAGCCTTGAGCAAAAGGAAGCCAGGGACAGTGCTCAGGCCCTGAGTCCAAGGCCCAGGACTGGCAAAAAACAAACAAACAGAAAGCAAATAAAATAAAGGTCGGGGTGTGTGGTATAGAGAGCCTGTCGCGCAAGTGGGAGGCTGTGATTGTATAAGCTGTGTGTCTGTGGGGTTAAAAAAACGAACAAAACCATGCCAAGCAGTGTACAGTGATTCCAAACAGTTTAATGTAATTCCAAGACAAAGTGTGATTACATTTCTACACATATACAATATGCATATGTGAGTTTACAAATTTTAATAACTCGTTTCACCTCAGAGACCGAAAAAATGATCAAAAAGAAACTGAGAGTAACAAGCTATAACAGTTCACCACAACAGACCCCCCTCACCCTACAGTTAGTAATATTACAATTAAAATAACTATATTCTTCTATAATTTTTTCTGTTAAAATCATCTCATAAATTTACAATGCTATTATTAGTTTCCAAGACTAATATAAATTCACTCCATTTTTCTACAACGAAAATGATTATTTATTTAGAAGCACGCGACATCCGGATGAAAACCACACGCATTTTAGTAGCAAAGACTTGATCAGTTAAGAATTCATTTTCTTGAAAAAAAAAAAAAAAACATTCTAAAGCCAAGTAAAATATCCATTCTTATAACATACCTATAATATGAGACTAAGGAATAGGTTACGTATAGGTCTACAACACATTGGTTTGTCTTTTTATTTTTTAAAAAAGTAGACATTTATAAATAAAAAAAAAGAGGGACAATTCACAGAGGAAGAAGGGGAACATGAGAAAATACTGTTGCACGCAATAATTTCCACACAGATTAACATGGATTAACACTTTTAATTACAGAAACCGTACAGTGAAGGAACACAACGGAGCAGGGCTTTCAAAGGGTTTACTGAGCTTGCGCAGAGATGACTGGGTAGAGAAAGATCTAGGCGAGATGACTGCGGGGAGGGAGCCACATTCCTTCGATGGGCGGGTGTGTGTGTGTGGGGGGGATCCCCTCTTCCCTGTCGTCATTCTGGGGAGTGTGTCTTTGCATCCAGAGTCTCCTGAATTCCTGGGTAAACATTTTCACAGACCTCTTCTCCGACCATCCTAATGGAGACCATTTTTGGAAACGTGATAAGACTCTCAGGCCGCCGCTCAATACATGTGGTCAAAGCAACACGGGATGGAAAATTCCAGTCATTCTGATCTGCTGCCCCCTCCCTCTCCCCCCCCAAGGCCTGGGCCCCCTGGCTGCCCTGTGGCGAGGCGGGCATGGGGAGAGGGCCGCGGGTGCCTTGGCCTGTGTGTGCGGGAGGCCGGGGCGGGCAGGGCCCCCCGGCCAGGCCCAGACCGACGTCCTCCTCATCCGTAAAGCTATACTTTCCTATCAGAATTTGGTTTGATATATATCTACACAAACATATATATCAACATCTCTATCTACACAGATCTACTAAACTAGAAAGTCTGCTGCCCCCCCCCCCCACGCCTTTCTCATCTGCTTCATTTGGTTAAAAACGCACACGGGGGGTGGGGTGGGGTGGGGAAGGGGTGCTTTCGGGGGGCCGGGAATGACTGTGCCCTGGAGAAAAGCCACAGAAGAAAGCAAGCTATCCATGGCGGTGACAGGAAATGGAAGTGGGGGGGGGAGGCTGGAGGTGGCAGCCCGGGCTGGGAGGGGGGCTCTGAGGGCGTGGCGGGCGGGGTGGGTGGAGGATGGCGGGCCAAGTCGCTTCCACACCTGAGCCCACCCGCACCCAGCGTGGTCATCAGCCCGAGGCGCCCACCCAGCAGGCTACGGGCTGACTGCCCGCCACGCTGCCACCATCAGGCGACATGGGCCCCTCTTGCTGGGTCTTGAGTGATTGAAGGGCCAGTGGCGACAGCAGGGAGATGGCCAGGGGCCAGTGACCCACGGCAGGGAAGGAGGGGGGAGGGGAGGCACGCGAGGGGAGATGCGCTTAGAGACTGGGTGAAAGGAAACGAGAGCCACGGCAGAGCCCTTCTTGGTGTACAATGGACACACTTGGTTTTCGAAACGAAACGCCCGTTTTCTCTCCCTCGAGTTGTAAATACAAGCCCCAAGACAGGGTCACAAGATGCGTTTGGTTGATTAGTGCAACAGGACACACCTAGACAGACCAAGAGGGGCGGGAGGATGGCTGAGGAGATGAAGAATATCCCACACAGAGAGTCAGGGCCGAGAGGAGGAACACAAGCGTGTGGGTGTCCCTCGGCGGTCCCCCAGGGGAAAGGCATGACTTGAACACAGAGCACTCCGGTTCCAGGTGTTTCCAAATGTCTGCTGGAGGAATGGCTCACCCTCGAGGGCACCACAGATTCGCCACAGTTTGGTGGTGGCACAAGAGAAAACCAAAAGCAAGCTCTCAGGGAAGCTGGCATGACCCGTCTGCTCCTGCCTGACAGGACGGCGGGCCCACTTCCATCTCGGAAGCCTCAGTGGACCGTCCTGAGGCCCCCCCCCCCCCCCCCCCCCCGCGCTTGGCAGCTCCAATCATCTCTGAACTGAACCTTCAGCCTCTGCCCACGGACCAGGCTTCACTTCTCAGATGGACAACAGGTTTCAGATGTCAGTACTCCTGTCCGGTCACACCGATTCTATTTTAAGGGAGCAAATGAAGAGGAGACGGGCCCACACACGGGTGCAGCCAATGAACACCGGCAATAGGGGGTTGTGGTTCTCTCTGGCAAAAAAATCGATCAAAATAGTCATGGATTAAGCCAGATGCTGGTGGCTCTCACCCAGAATCCTATCTACTCAAGAGGCTGAGACCTGAGGATCGAGGTTCAAAGCCAGCCCGGGCAGGAAAGTCTGTGAGATTCTTATCTTCAATGAACCACCAAAAAAAAAAAAAAAAAGCTGGAGGTGGAGCTGGGCGTCAAGTGTTAGAGTGCTAGTCTTGAGCAACAAAGCTCAGGGAGAGCACGCAGGCTGAGTTCAATCTCCAGGTCTGGTGCGTGTGTGTACTCGCGCGTGTACACACAGATACACACACACACACACAAATCATGGAGGGGGGCAAAGAGGGCCCAGAAATAGCCTCTGTGCCTTCAGAACCACCTGAATCCTAGGGTCCTCTACTGCCTGGTGAGTGAAGTTATTACTAAGTTAAACATTCAAAGTAAAAACCAAACTAATGAGCCAGTGGTCGGGTCTCACTACACGGTGGGAAGACGGACGCCTCGAAGGTGACAGTAGGTGAGACTCCACACCTGGGGGGCTAGGCCGAAGCCCTTCCCTCTCCACCTGCTTTTGCATTCTTGCAAGTTTACCTGGGGGCAAATGCATACACAAGGGAATAGTATGGACAGGGAGAACACACCTGCTTGGGAGGGGGGGGCTGAGCCTTTGAGTGAGGAGGCCCTCACTCCATCGCCAGGGTCTGAAGCCGTCGGTTAGAAACAGAATGGTCTTAATAATAAAGGTACCAGTTTCAATGTAAACTATAAAACACTTGAACTATAAAATGCAGCCAGAAATCTGTTTAAATATCCACAGTTAGTTACTTAGTTTAAAACGAGGCTCTCCTTGATCTAGCTGAAAGCTCACAGCATCTTACAGCAGCTCAGAACACAGGTTGTGCATGCGCGCCTGGATACGGCGCCCCAGGGCCACACGGCGTGGCCATTTCTGTGGCAGAGGTGGACTATCTTCAGAATTCACTTCAGCAACGATGACCAGGGTGCAAGAATCATTATTTTCAGCCCACAGTCTTTTAAATTCCAAGATCAAGCTGGCTATACGATTTCAAAGAAGGCTAAAACCAGGATGAATGCCCACAGTTGAGGTAAGTATTGCCAGAGGTCACAGTTTGTGTCATGTGTCTACAACCTTTTAGAAAAGTCTAGGCGCTCGGTCTGAATCCCAGAATACCTACTGACACCAACCAGGATCTCAACATTCTATTAGGGTTTGCTTCCAATGGAGTTAAAAAGTTCTGAAAGATGCTACAATGTGTGTAAACACTTAAGAATTTAGGCGAACAAGCCTGGGGCCAGGCAATGAAGATGATTTTGAGAGAAAAAAGAAACAAGAGACCTGCCCCAAACAAGGGAATAGATGCGTGTCACAGCACACGGGAATAGTCCTAAAGCATTTCTAGGTTCTTGCCACCTTTCAACCAAACTGAAAAGGTATTACTTCCTTCTTAATTTCACATCTAATGTCTTAATTCCTGAAATTTAGCTAATTTTTCTCAGTTTGTACAACCTTGCTTTGTTTTTAGCTTTTTTTTTTCCTCTGAGAAGGGCATTTTTTTTTTTTTTGGAAAGAAAACTTAGTTTTGCCTTTCTTTCTACAAATCATCTTGTTTTTCTTCTTCATTATTTTTTTAATAGAAAGAGAAAGTTTCCTGGACTCTGATCCATGCATGGTATTTACAATTTGGTGGAAGCTTTGCTTCCCGCCACCCAGAGCTGTGGAGTAAATCCATTACAGAAATCAGAGCTGTCATGATACTGATCAAGTGCAGTAAAAAATAGCATTTTGAAAAAAATATATACCTTTAGTATTGCCTTTCTAGAATTAACTATAAGCAAGAAAGTTATTATTTTTTAAAAGAAGAAAACACTTATTTTCCCCCTTCACTCTCTTAAGAGTTTTGTTATAGCAGCATTACTAAAGCTAGTTAGTTGGCTGGAAAGAAATCTAAAAGGAATTTGGGGGAAATCAAAAGAAACTCCCAGAGACTGTTCTCAACCTGCATATAGCTCAGGGAAACCGCTTTGCATGGGCCTCCTTCAGAGTCCCAGTGCACAAGGGCATGGTGTAACATCTCCAAAAGCCTTTCTCTGTAACACACACACACACACACACACACACACACACACACACAGAGCTGAGGCTGGTGGTTGAGAGCTCAGGTCGGCTCCTCTTACTAGCTGGGTGGGTGCCCTGGGCAGGCTATAAGCTCTAACATCTGTACAGAGACTTGAGAATTGCTGGTCCCATAGGGTTAATGGGAAGAGAAAAGGCTAAGCAGGGAGCAAGCAATTCTGACCATGGTGTCTAGCACACAGGAACCCAGGGGACTGTAAAGGGTTCATCAGGAACAGGCGCTCCTCACTAGTAATTAGAGTTAAAAAAGTGAGACCAAATGGCATTTCAGTAAAGGCCTGGATACAGCAACAAGGCCTAGAAACTTGGGGATTCTGGATTCCTCACTACTTTATGACCTTCCTTTAACACACGCTATGTTCTCAGAGCGTCAGCCTCCTCTGCTAGCGGGGAACACACATCACTGGGGTGATGGCTCCAGGTATGCAACAGATGTGAGCAAGTCTTTACTGAAGGGTATGTACTGCTTGTTTGTACAAATGGGTGACTGATGTGATGCTCCAGTTATGGGGCTGAAATGACAGGAGGGCTCTCAAAGGCTCCTATAAGGAGCCTCGCCAAAGGCACTGGGTAGCCCTCTCTGTGCTGGGGTCCTGTGACAGGCCTGAAGGGAAGAATTAGCCTAGGGCCAGTTTTCTCTTAAAACGTTCAGGAGCTGCCCTAAAGACTCAAGAAACTTCTCCTAAGTTGGCCCACTGCAGTAAGTGACATAGCCAAAGCCTTTACAAGGTCTCTTTGGCAATCAAATTCCATTTTGTCACACTCAAGTTTTCTAGAGAGTCCAGTCTTGGAGACCACAGCTGAGAACCCTGGGATACAGAGGTGGAGAGGTACTGCAGAAGCGGCCAAGGAAGGTCTGATCCTTGTTCCCATGGCAACAGGAGCTGAGGTAAGCACTTCCTGAGACAGGTAGAGTTTAGGATGCTACTCCAAGCCTTCTTAATAGATGAGTTGGGCTTTGAAATCACGAAATGGATAAAGAGGAGAAGGATGAATAGAATCTCACTGCTAGCAGTGCCATTTTGCCTAGGAAGGGACAGGAGGGATCCCGTTTTGTCCGTCGGTGGAGGTGTATTTGAGAAGGGTTCTTTGGCTACAGAAAGGAACTACTTAACCTTCCTTTCCAATTTGGTAAGGACATCTCTGGCTTGCACAAGGTTGAGGGCCGCCTCTGAAAAATCAGCAAGAAACACACCAGGAAGCAAAACCACCAAAGTGAAAGCAGCCTGCCAGTCCACGGGCTCGAAGGGGTCACGCCACAAGGGCTCTGCAGGTGGCTGCAGTCCCAGCATGGGCCTCTGGGTGGAATTCTGGGTTGGTTGAGCTGTCTTCTTTCTGTCCTAGCAGCTACTTGGTAGGCCAGCAAGCGCAGCCCTCCCTCATCTACCTTGTCCCGGGAGGAGGGTGGGGAAGGGGAGGGGGGGGAACCCAGGCCGTTCTTGCCACCACAAACCACCAGTAAGACTTCCGTAAACCTCCTCATCTCCTCGCTCTGGTTTCCAAGAACTTCCTTCCACTGCCTCCAACACACTCGCTCCTGCGAAATCCTCACCCCGCGCTCGCTCGCTCATTCCAAAAGGAGTGCTCGCAACTCCCAAGACCTTGCCGAGGGGGACCAGCCTGCGGGTTGTGGTAGTCTCCCCTTCCCAACCTTCCACCAACACTGTGGTGCTGGTGCAGGTCAAGTCCTGGGGGCTGGGGAGGGTGGGGGTGACAGCGCCCTGCTGGCTTCTGCAGTCCCCAAACAACTCAGCTGCCAGGAAGGTGAGGAACGCAGAGGCCGTCCAGGAGACCACGCGGGCCCTGCACCATGCCGCCCGGGCGGCTGCACGCGTACACCCTGCCTCCTTCTCAGAATACCGCGGCCCACCCCCTCCACTTCACGTCAGTCATCGGCATCAACGCCAGACTTACCCACCCATTGGCCTGCTCACCAGCTTCCCCTTGGAAACATCCAGAATATCACCGAGAGGCACAGAAACATGGCTACCGAGGCCCCGACAGACCCCAGAGAGTGACAGCAGAGCGACTTGAGGTTCCTGAGGCTCTGGTGAGATCTTTTTCCTTGACCTGTCCTTCACAACCTTTTCCTGTGCTCTGAACCCCATTTCTTTACTAGGAAAGGACTAGCAGGCGCTGGGGATTTATGGTCTAAGCAAAGACTTAGTCTGTGGCCTCCAAGTTTAGTCTGAGGGACAGGAGAACTTGTCTATCCTTTCTGCCAGGGAACTTGGTCCTGAGGACCCAGTAGGGTAGGTAGGGGCTGCTCTTCCCGTGTGGTTTCGGGTAGAGGAGGGTGCCTGGTGGGGTCTAGGAGTGAAGGTGTGTGGTCTGCTTCCCCACAATTCAATTTTCCTTTAGCAAGCTGGCACTTCTCTTCATCAGGGGCCTGGTTGTTTTGGGGATATGGTGGGCAGGAATGGACAGGCACCCAAAGCTCAGGGCACTGAGAGGCACAATCAGAGCCCAGGGGATAGGCTGTAAGGACTTGCAGGGCCAATGCTTTCAGAGGCGTGCTGGCTGACAACTGTCTAAGCAGTAGTTGGACGTTAACCAGGCTTCTCTGTGTGACCTTCCAGTTCTTCTTTTTGGCTCACTAATATTGTGTGCTGGTAGGACGTTTAGAGGGATAGCAGGCAGACTGATTCAGTAAGGAGTATACAGTCTAAGGGGAGGAAGGGATAGGAAAATGGAAATGTCCCCAGGAAGGTACCAGCTGCCTGTCATCTTCCTATGTGTTCCCAGCGCCATCCAGTGGGGACAACTGTAAGGATGCAAGCCACATTCGGGGTATGCCCAGAGAGGGGTCGGGTCAGCTCCAGAAAGGGGGATTTTTTTTTTTTTTGTGTGTGTGTGTGTGTGTGTGTGTGTGCGCGCTTACATATCAGGTGAGGGAAGCCGAGAATCTACAGTCAAATAGATTTCAGATGCATGGGAGGGCACAGAGAATGAGCAGCTGGCTCGAAGGGTCCAACAGTCAGTGTTGAGCACCTGAGCCCAGGAACTGATGCCCATGTGACAGCCCTAGCCACTTTGAGTCTAGAAACCATAACATCGTTGGTGGGGACCACACTGTTAAGTTCCCAAGCTGGGCTGCGCAGGACATAAATGACATTTTCTTTTGAAGATGCCATTCTGTGATGAAGTTTACTCGATGGCTCTTGTTAAAATAGAGGCGATAGGAACAATCTTCCTAACTCCTGCAACTTTCCAACTTTCCATTTTTTTAAAATCTGACAAAAACTGGACATCTGTATGTCCCTCCAGTATACTGATAATACTACTCACAGACATAGTAAGTTTAAATATTCAAGAGAAAACATGGATACTTGGAATAAATGTGCACTTAAAACCCTGAACTAAAATAGCAACAGGATAATGATAATGACAAGGACAATAACAAAAAATAATCAGTACAATAATATTACCTTTATGAGCAGCATGGAATTTTAATTCCTGATATGGAGGGAGAAAAGAATCTATTGGGCATGGGGGTGAAAGATGAAGGATCTTCAGCTGAAACAGATGGAATGAAATGGAAAGAATGTGTCGAGCCAACTTTACCACTGGAAGATCAGCTCTGTGCCGGGGAGCCCGGGACACTACCAGTAAGGCAAAGTCAGACTTACAGCCAAGACCAGACTCTATAAGTAGGTATGAGAAGGTCTGATGGGACATTGCTACCGTCAGGTTTTCCAGCTGCCAACTGGTGGCTCAGGGGTCTTCAGAAGGCTTTGTGCCCTCACCCTCTCTGAATTGACCATTCTCTGGTGGCTCAGGACAGGGGCTCCCGAAACCGCCTAAAGCCAATATGAATCATAGCCCAAGAGGAGGCCATCTCGCTGCACCACTCCGCTTCTGGAGGGTCCGTGGCGATGCCATCTATGTATGCTCAGCCTCACACAGGCCATGTACCCTGTTGGCCCATGGCCTGCAGTACATTTTTTCCAGTTTGGGGACCTAATTCTTTATAAGAATTTATGGTTGGGAAGTAGGGAAGTGGGGGGAGGGGAAGGAGGAAGTTTCCAGGGTTGTTTCACAGCTAAGAGCTAAGTAACAGCTTTGTTACTGAGAGAGGGTGGGTGTCACAAGGAAAACCCTTCACAGGAAAGGGCTGGGGGGGGGCCTGTGGAGGGAGGGGGGACCAGGAGGGAGGATGAGGATAGGCTGCTGGCTGGAAGATCTCTTGTGCTTGGGCACTTGGCTGAGCAAAAGACCCTTCTAAGCCCATCGTGGGCCAGACAACTTCTCCAGCATCCATGTGCTTCAGAGTGCTTCACTCTGAACAAGTTCCCACCCGCTACCCACCTGCGGGGTGAAAGTCGACAATGGATTAAAGGTCCCGAGACGGCACATCCAAGATTTCTTTGGAGATGTAACTATCTGGGAGTGTTTCCTCAAGTTCTGGGTCAGACGCCTGGCCACCCTCCCAAGTATCCTTTTCTAGCCCTCTGTCCAACAGACCCCTCCAATGCCAGGCCCAAATGGTATCAAGGAAAGGATCTGACAACAGACAGCAAAATCAGGTGCGCCCTTGGGGTGCACAGTAGAGGGAGAGCAGGGCAGGGGGGCTTGAGAATACCAGGCTTCTAGAGGAGGGGCTAGGGATGCAGCTAGAAATGGAGGGCGGGATCTCCTGCCCTCCCTGTAGCTGGCCAGAGGAAGGGGGCTACAGGAGGCAGAGCCCAGGGCAAGTGAGGGGTGAGGGTGAAGGGCAGGGAGTTTCTCTGGGTCTCTACATCCAAAGTAAAACTCAACACAACCAATCCCTGTCACCAGATGTGCCCAAGCACTTAACATCTCTCTCAAGAGTCCACAGGTTCTCGCCTCCTACACTGCCTGTTCTCCTCACCTCCTTTGACACCCACACAACCCAAGCAAGACAACAGGCATGAGAATTGAGAAACAAACAAACACACATAAACCCAAGTGAAATATTCAACAGCACAACAGAAGAAGTGGGATGGTGTCTAACTAGCCTCAGCTAGTTCTTGGAATACCAGTGGAAATAAACCCTTCCACCGCATCTGTCTGTCTGTCTGTCATTCGGTAAGGCACTAGGAGGGAATGATGTAGAATCAAGACGGCGAGGGCTGTGACGGGGAGGGTGGCATCCCCGCTCACACCCACACACGCTCACCCGGACCACCCCACTTGTTACATGCCTAGGTCCTGTCACTTGTTTCTGTGCAATTACATTGAGGAATAGTCTATTGGTATCACTGGAGGTGAACACAAGGTAGAAAACCAGGGTGGAGTTCGCTACATTCTGCTGCGGTGTCCGTGTACACCGCGAGCCCTATGCTAGGTGACTAGGGGGTCAGTTCAAAGAGCAAACAAATCAGAAAAGGGAAAAGAAAAAAGTTTGCGACACACATCCATCACATGTGAGGAATAACATTGCTTAGAGATTTATCCAGAGTGCTCAGAAGGAGGAGACCCCGCCCCTTCCACTGGGGATCTTGTCAGCCTGGCTGTCCCATTCCTTCCCCCCCCCAACTGTCCCCCCCAAGTAGCAGCCTCCTCAGGCCTTGGTCTGACACTCTGGAGGGGTGCTGACTCCTTTGAGTTCTGGAAAAATCCCTAATTTTCATGTTCAATTACTTAAAACAAAAATCGACTGGGTTTTCCAGATCAGGTGTCCCTGACAGCAAATTCTTCAATGGCACTTGCTGTCATATGAAAATAATCTTTGAAAAGTTCATAGGTAAAGTTCTTCAAAAACTGGGGAGGCCCTCGCTTCTGGAATCTTCTCGTGACTCTCTTCTCCTTTCCGGTTTGGTGCAAAATGGGTTTGTGAGCTGTGTTTTGTTTTTGTTTTTGTTTTTTTTCCTTTGTTACCGATATTTTCTTTTTTTTCTTTTTCTTTCTTTTAAAATAAAAAGCATAGATTTCCCCCTCCTTAATCCCTTCCTTGTAAAATGTTCTCTGCTCTAAGTCCTCCCACTTTCTAGTTCAAGTTTCCTGTGTGTCCCCTCGTCCCCTGCCCCCCCTCCCCACCCCATTTGCATTGTTTGTGTGTGGCACCTTCAGTATAAAAAGCCAGCCCCCCCCATGGGGTCCCAGGAGCCCCCCTCCCCACCTGCCCCTCCCCTCCAGTGTCTATATGTAAGGGTACTGGTTGACCTTGGCTGGGCTCAGTGGGTATCCAGTGTAGACGGTGGATGCTGGCGAGGCGCTGATGTAGGTCTGGTGGGCAAACTGGGCTGGATACTGACTCGGGTGGATGGTGGGCGAAGGCAGGACCCGGGGGCCCATGCTCACGGGGACCTGGTGGACGATGCTGGCCGGGTAGGCCGTGTGCTGCACGGTGTGGCGGGCTGAGCCTTGAGAGGCCACCAGGTGGGCAACGGTGCCGGTGGAGCCCAGGGCCGCGGGCGCCGTGTAGGTGTAGAGGTGGGGCTGGGTGGGGAGGTGGGCGGCGGCGGCCAGGTGGGGGTGGACAGTGCCGTGGCTGGGGCTGTTGTGCGGGAAGGAGTACGGAGCCTGAGCCATGGTGGGAGTGATGTAGGCCTGCTGCCGTCGGTGGCTCCCGGTGCGGTCTGCGGCCATGTGCTGCTGGGCCTGAAGAAAAGAGAAGCAATGAGGGGCCGTGAGGCGGGCGGAAGTGACGGAGATGCTTCTCTTCCTGTGCCGACAGGGAAACTTAGCTTCACTGGGGTAATGCCCGGCCCGCCATCTTTTACCATGCAACCAAGCTGTGTTGTCAGGAGGCCCTCTACTTTCTTACTGCGGTGCCAGTCCCGGGGCTCGAACTCAGGGCCTGGGTACTGTCCCTGAGATGTTTTATTCAAGGCCAGCACTCTACCACTTGAGCCACAGCTGGGTTTCCAGGTGTTTTTTTTTTTTGGTGGTTAACTGGAGATACTTTGCTGCCTCAACTGGCTTTGAATCTCGATCAACTTCCTGAGTAGCTAGGAGCACGGGCCTGAGCCACTGGCACCTGGCTTCCCTACGTTCTTATCATTGTGAAATCCAGTCTCTAGAATCAGAAACGCAGAAATGGAGCTGGCTGTAATTCCGTCTGTGAGGGCAAACAGCCTTCTCCCGGAGAGCCTGTGGTCACCACTGAGGCCCACCTGAGGGCACGTGCTTTCTTGGTCTGGGGTCTCCCGCCATCAGTGAGGTTGCTTCTACCTGCAGCTGGGATAGGGTACTACTCTGCGGGCCATCCTATTTTTATTTCATTTGTCGCCAGTCTGGGGGCTTGAACTCTGGGCCTGGGCAGTGTCCCTATGCTTTTGTGCTCAAGGCTGGCACTCTACCACGTGAGCTCCACTTCTGGTTTTCAGGTGGTCACCTGGAGGAAAGAGTCTCCTGGACTTTCCTGCCCAGGCTGACTTTAAACCGCAATCCTCAGGTCTCAGAGTCCTGAGATGCTGGGACGACAGGCGTGAGCCGCTGGCACCCGGCTGGGTCTTCCTGTTTTTTTTTGGCCAGTCCTGGGCCTTGGATTCAGGGCCTGAGCACTGTCCCTGGCTTCTTCCCGCTCAAGGCTAGCACTCTGCCACTTGAGCCACAGCGCCGCTTCTGGCTGTTTTCTGTATATGTGGTGCTGGGGAATCGAACCCAGGGCCTCATGTATATGAGGCAAGCTCTCTTGCCACTAGGCCATATCCTCAGCCCCGGGTCTTCCTGTTTTTAAGCGCAGGCAGCATGCCACCAAGTGCCCCAGAACGCTGGACGAGTCGCCTTGCTTTGAGCTGGAACTCTGCGAGCCAGTGACACTGACTTGCCCGGGGATGACTGAGAAGAAGCCACGTGGAACCCCTCCTGCTACTGCAGGACAGTCACTACCAGAACCATCTCTTCAGCGGAAGACTGAGGGCCTAGGAAGTCTGCTTGCGAGTGTGTGCACAGGCATGTTTTCCGGGGGGGGGGGGGGGGGGCGGGGTTCTTACCTGGCTGAGATTGAGGGGCTGCTGCTGCTGGAAATGGGGGCCTGGACGCTGCTGCCGGTAGGCGATGGCTCCCGATGAGCTCCCTGAAGAGTGACCACTGGTGGAGGTCACGTTGCTGGAGGACTTGGGCTTGTAGGAGGACGAGTGGTGACTGCCGTTGACTGTGGGGAGGAGCAGGGCACAGGTCAGGGGTGGGGTCCTCGGCTGCCCAGAAAACAGTGGCCTTCCAGGGAAGGCACGCTCATCAGACTGGCCAGACACGAGCCAGCCCCTCAGGCCCGCCAGGATTTGCCCTGGACTCCAAGAGGAGTTGAGCTGGGCTCTGGCCACTGGGTGGGGTGGCAAATGAAGGGGAAAAGAT
This sequence comes from Perognathus longimembris pacificus, assembly GCF_023159225.1. Taxonomy (NCBI): domain Eukaryota; kingdom Metazoa; phylum Chordata; class Mammalia; order Rodentia; family Heteromyidae; genus Perognathus; species Perognathus longimembris. The sequence goes on from NC_063162.1 coordinate 143,231,394, forward strand.
GATGCAAAGTGAAGGGCAAAGGCACAGGGGAGGGTAGGTGGGCTGCAGGCATGAGCTGGGCCTCACTGGTCTTCCCAGGGCTTGTCACAGTGGGCTCTGGGAGGTGAGTCTGCTCAGAGGCCCGGATGCGGTCGTGCCCATGGTGGGGCCTTGGGAACAGCCAGAAGGAACAGCAGAAGCGAACACCATCCTGTACCAGTCACTGGTTTGGTTCCCTGACCCTCGGTAGAATGAAAGCAATTCACCAAGGAACAGCCCTGAGGGTGTGCCAGATGTAGGGACTCTACCTGGCCAGCAGGTGGCTCTACATCTTGGTAATCTGCCTTAGCACTTGAGGGTGGCTTAAGTCTGTCCTCAGAGTTTAGGGTGCTGATTTTGCTAGACAGTGGAAAACACCCCAAGAAGCCAGAAAGGCTTGAAGAAAGGCAGGCTGCACCCCAGTTAGGGTGGCTCTAGGTGCTGGGATGAGGGGAACCCGGAGCCTCTTTAGAGTCTGGCTGTCTTAACCCAGCCAAGTATTTTCTAAGTTCTGCTATAGGCCAGGCAATTGTGGCCATGTGCCATTTGGCATGGATGGTGTGAGAGAAGGAATTTGGAGGAGGCATCATAGAACATGTGGACAAGGAGCCGAGGCCAGAGGGAAAGGCAGGGGAAGGTGCTGGAGACCAGGCTGGTCAGGCCATAACCATCCAACTGGGTGGGCTAGGAGTCCAAGAGTTCTGGTGCCAAAGGGGAGGCTCGGCCAGCTCCAGGAGGGCCCTACATCTCAGCTCTTCTACTAAAGGGCTGGCCTGTCGCACCAAGGGTCTCATTAATACCTAACTGGAATCCCATAGCCCCTCGTTAAGCACACACCCAGAGCTAACGACAGAAAACCAAGCAGATACACAGATGAGAAGGTAATAAGAGTTTCTTTAGGTACAACTCTCAACAACAGCCTGGGCAAGCATGCCCAAAAGGTTCTATGCTTTCTTGTGCTCTTTCACTCAAATGCTTATGGAGTAGAAAAAGATGGAAGGCTGTCATTTTTGTTGTTACAGAGTTAAAAACAACAACAACATAGATACAAGTATTGCTTATAGTCAGCATTTAAAAGCTCAAGAATCCAGCCTAGGAAAAAATTTGTGAAACCCCATCTCAATCGATAAGCATGGTATGGTAGAATACACTTGTCATATAAATAGGGGGGATCTATACTTGCCCAGGTATGAACTCGAGACCCCATTAAAAACAATAAAGCAACAGTGACCGGGGCCAGAGCTCAAGTGGTGGGGTACCTGCTTGGCAAGCATCAGGCCCTTCAGAAACCAGAACAAAAGCAAGCTAAAAAACAAAGAAGAGTTCAGTCAGCATGTGTAAACTGGGCCCCGAGTTCTGGCTCGTCCCTGCTGGGGCCTCGCCTGGGAGCTGGTGTAGACAGAGGGAGAGATATTAAGGAGCCACTGGTAATCAAGATCAGGCCTGGACTGAGTTGTTTGGACCATTTCTATAACAGATGCCAGGGTGATGAAAATAAGATGGAAGCTGGAGGCTGGGGCTAGCAGAGAGAGGGGTTGATGAACTGCAGACGGAGAGAAGGCGCCTTCGAAGTCTCAGCCTGGCAAGAAGGGAAACTGGGGGCCCGGGGCTAGGAGATCCCAGCTAAAGGTAGAGGGGGGGAGCCTCTCACCAGGAGGGGACACCCAGGGCCCTCCCCAGCCCACCCGCTGCATCAAGCCCGCGAGGGTACACGGGGATTGGTGTGCGGAGCTCCCACGAGTCCAGAGCCAGGCCGGCCCTGGGGAACAGGTGTGACTTTGGGAATCAGGGTCCTGAGCCCCAACACTGCGCCTCAGCCAACCTTGGTTTGTCAAAGCCTCGCCTCACAAAACCTGGGGAACGAATCACCTTCCCCCCCCCCCCCACCTTGTAAAAGGAAATAAGTTACCACCGGGGACTAGTTGGCATCTGGTTCTTACCAATCCATAATCAGGCATCTAGCACCATGTCCCTGCTAGCTACCACGTGTGTCATTGTTAACTAAACCTTGCACTCTGGCCAACGCGAAGGACGGGCGGATGTGCTCCAAGCTGGGACACCAAGCGCTGGGGCACAGGTGTCGGGCGTGCTGCCTTTAGTAATGAGGGCCTGGAAGGGTGGATCGCTAGCCTGCTTGGAACACAACTGGTGAACGTTCCTAGCCCGGCATCCTTCCAGGAAGCCCTTGTGCTTTTTCTGTGACCGGCAGCAGTCAGGATGTGGAAACGGGTCAGGGCAGGCCGGCTGCATTTGAGGAACATGTCTTCTGAAGACAGATGGCTGGGGGGGGGGGGGGGGGTAGGGGAGCTGCCAAGTCAGGGGAAGAGCCCGGACACAGGTCTGTGCACGCACCCCACTGGGGTTCTCTCCTCAGATCGGGATGAGGAAGCCGAGGGAGAAGGATGCGGGAGGCTGCTTCCACTTCCCTTCCCTTCAGGTAGGATCTGTTGGGGTGGGAAGGGGCACTGTCCCAGGCTGGCTGTGGGTTTTAGGACCGTGTTCTGGCATCCTGACCTATACCCGCGGGCTGGCCTGGGGCAGTGGCTGGAAAAGCCTCTGCAGACCCCCTCCGGAGCCCCTCTCTGTATCCCGGCCGCAGCCCTGTTGCCTGGCCTGGCTGTGGCTGGTGACAGCCCGGCGGGAAAGTACAACACTCGGGATTTCCTGTGGTTCAATCCCCCAATTCTCCCAGCACAAGCCTGCGCAGGAGAAGCACTGTAGGGTCGAAACAGAAGGCTGAGCGAGGTCCCAGGCTGGATGCTAGGGCCTAATTTTCAGGACAAGCCTCAGGGATTGGCCGTTCTTTTATTTTTACTTAATTGTAATTTCAGTGCTTCGGTGCCAGTACTAGAGCTTGAACGTAAGGCCCAGAGCTCTCATTTAGCTTTTTCTGCTGAAGGCTGGTGTTCTACCACTGGAGACAGCTTCACTGCTAGCTTTTCGGTGGCTAATTGGAGAAAAGAATCTCACGGACTTTTCTGCCCAGGGTTGACTTTGAATCATCATCCTCAGAGCTCAACTTTTCAGTAGGCTGGAATACAGGCATGAGCCTCCTGTGTGGCTCTGATTTCTTGTGTTCAAGGAAGGGCTCTGAGGGGCGCAGAGGAGTCTGTGTGACCCTCACATAGCAAGACACCTCCACAGGAGGCCATAGAGCTCCCTGGGTAGAGCGACGTCTGGGGTCACCCAGGGAATGCCGAACGGGAGGTCCCAGGGGACAGGGGACAAGGCACATCGTGTGGCTTTCCTTTCCACCATAAAGGCAAAGGCGTGCTGACTATGGAATTACCAAAGGGAAAATGCTGCTTGGACACTGTGGTGGTCCACAGAACCCGCCTGTGGCTCCCTGGATGAAGTTCTGTGTCGGATCTACGTGGAAAATCAGGACTTGAGACTTTCAGCAAACAAGAAAAGCAGCCGCAAACAAGGAAATGGAGTCCCGGCCTGCCGTGACCCCTGCTTACCCGGCCCCAGGCTGTCACACTCCACCAGCACCTCACTGGCCTGGGTCTTCAGGGGGGGCACGATGATGGTGCGGGGGTTGCCGGTGCAGTGACTCTCCAGGGCCCCCTTGGAGTCGAAGGAGCTGGTGGCGTGCGGGCCCGCGCGCTGCTGCACCGCGTAAGGGCTGGTGTTGCTGGAGGAGTCCGAGTAGGGAGAGTCGTGCACTGTGACGCAGCTGATGACGTTTTTTCTTTGCTTGGAGACAGTGCTGGGAAGGGGAAGGGAGAAGTGAGGATCAAGAGGGTGATACACGACACCAGCAGTGTGTGTGTGTGTGTGTGTGCGTGCGTGTGCACACGTGAGTGCCAGTTTTAGGGCTTGAACTCAGGGCCTGGTCACTATCCCTGAGCTTTTTTGTTCAAGGTTAGCACTCTACCACTTGAGCTGCGGATCTGCTTCTGGCTTTTCTTGGTAGTTAACTAGAGACGAGTCTGATGGACTTTTCTGCCTGGGCTGTGACGTGCAGATCTCAGCCTCCTGAGAAGCTAGGATTACAGGCGTGAGGCACCAGGCTTATGCCGGCATTTTGGGGAATCTATCGTGCAGTATGGGCTGGGGGTGGGGCACACACGTGAAAACAGGAAGGAGGAGGGGTTGGCGCGGGGCGCAGTGAGGAGCCGGAGGCTGTCTGTGTGGGCGACTCGGCAGGCTGCACTAGGAGAGACAGTTGCAGGAAGCACACTACCTAGGGGCCCGGTGGCGCACGACCACACTGCTGGGAAGGAAGTGGTCCTAAGTGTGGGCTTCAGCTCCGCTGCAGCTGGATGGAGCAAGACAAAGCCCCGGGGGGGGGGGGGCTGATGCCGACAGTGTGTGGGTGCGGGAGCCGCTGAGAGGGGGACGCAGAACTGGGCGCCACGCCCTCTCCCAGCTCGCGCTCTGACGGGCCACTTAGTGTGCAGGTGGCTGAGAGCCTCCAGGAGGCCTCTGCTTGCGGGGGGGGGGGGGGCTGCAGCTTCCCCGCCCCACTGGGCCTGGTGGGAAGGCTCCTGCGTGCCTCTAACACCCCACAAGCACTCTGCACCCGTGGCCTTCACTTTCTACCTGGAACTACATCTGAGGGGAGCGAGGACCTGGCTTGGGCCATCTCTTAGCCAGCACCTTCTTTTCAGAGATGTTTCTGTCCCTGTGGTTACTCTGGGAACCGATCCTGTCTGCTTCCTGGGTTAGCGAGAGACTACTCGGGTGATGGATGTGGAATTTATTACTTACTGTGTGCAGTGCTTTAAAAACGGCGGTTCTATTTTTGAATATCGATCATTTATTTTTAAGAAATAACAACAGTCTACCAAGAGGGCCCTTTTCCAGCTAGCTCGATGAGAAAAGAACCTGGCGTGGACTTCTCTGTCAGCCTGATGGACCTGCAGTGACCCCTGCCCCTCACGGTTTTGTCCAAAGTCACAGAGCCAGGCCAGCTCTTTCCAAGACAGCACAGCAGAGCACTGGACATGCTCAAGAGTCCTGGGGCAGCCAGCCAGAAGGTGAGTGGAGGTCAGAGCAGGGCTGAGGACCCTCAACATGAGGCTGGAGCGGTGGGGGTGGGGGTGAAAGCCCACAAGAGGATTTGCCATTCTTGGCCGAGACTTGGCATGGCCTCTAGTGGCAGAGTTCAGGGTGGCATTGGACTGGTTCTATGTGTATAAACCTGGGCCGGCAGCCGGGTGTCTACTTTCACATGTGCTGGTGACAGCCCTGGGGTGGCTGTTTAACCTCTCAGGTGAACAACAATACTCTACATCACAGGCTTGTTCTGCAAACGAGGTGAGAAAATACAAGCAAAGTGCTTTGCACAGTGCTAGATAGTAGTAAGCACAAAAGTTAGCTATTATTATTATGAAGGTTGACATCCCTCCTTCAAAAGGCTGAAATTCAAAATGCCTCAAAGGCACAACTTCCCGAGTAAAAGGAAACATCCACACCTGGCCTCTTAGGACAGGAAGCAGAATGCACGCGTGATCCACGCCAACAATCCTAGCTACTCTGGAGGTTGAGATCTGTGGATCACACCTGAAAGCCAGCCCAGGAAGAGGTCTGTGATACTCTTATCTTCAATAAATCAACAAAAAGCCGTAAGTGGAGGCATGGTTCAAGTGAAAAAGCACCAGCCTGGAGGGGAAAAAAAAAAGCCCAGCAAGTATGAGGCTCAGAGTTCTAGAGTCAGTACTAGGGGGGAAAAAAAGCAAGCGTACTAAAAGTACTGTATAACATTCCTTCAGGCATCATGTATTAGGTGGACATAAAACATTAATAAATTTCATGTTTAAAATCCAAAAACGAAAAACCTCCAAAACAGTTCTCTAACCTCTGCCCTGAAATTCAAAATACGACTGGTCTCAAGTCAGTATTAAGGATGTTCAATTTGTATTAAATCAGTTATGCCACCCTAAAATACAAAAGAGGTTTGCAGATATAAACTTATTTCAGCGGAGAATTCTAAGGAGGTAAGGACTTGCTAATAAAGCAACCCCCTCCACCTCCCACTTTCTTCTTCTTCTTCTTTTTTTTTTTTTTTTACCAGTCTGCATACCCGAAGATTGATAGGAAAGAAAATTGCAAGTCTTCAGTTAGGAATCTTGGAGATGTGTGATTGGTGCTACAGGGAATATCTGTGTAAGGAAAGCTAATACCTGTCTCTGCCCTGGAGAAGATGAAAATCTCAGTGGGAGACTGTGTAACAACATGACAAGTTAAACAGTAAAAGCTTTAAAAGAACCAGTTAAAGAGAATAACGGGTGTCACCAAGCCTCCCAAGCTTAACTGTCAAATGACTCATACAGAGGATAATTGCTCAGAATGCAAAAGAAGGTGAAGAATGAATTGGTTGCATATATTTACAGCTCTTCACATTAACTTGGATAAAACAGAGATTTTAATTAACGAAGACCCCATAGCTCTCGCTTGTCATAGTTTTAACCCAGAAAGTCCATATGGTAGCTCCTCAGAAAGCTAAAAGTAGCTGGAAGCCTGTAGTTTATGCTTGTAATCCTCCCTACTCAGCAAGCTGAGATCTGAGGATCATGATTTGAAGTCAACCTAGGCAGATAACTCTGAGAGATTCTTTTTTGTTCAAGGCTAGCACTCTACCACTTGAGCCACAGTGCCACTTCTGGCTTTTTCTATATATGTGGTGCTGAGGAATCAAACCCAGGGCTTCATGTATACGAGGCAAGCACTCTTGCCACTGGGCCATATTCCCGGCCCTGAGAGACTCTTATCTCCAGGTAAACAGCAAAAAGTGCAGATGTGGTTCAAGTGGTAGAGTGCCAGTCTTGAGCAAAAAGCCAAGCAAGAGTGTGAGGTCCTGAGTTCAAACCCCAGTACTGGCACCAGAAAGAAAAGAAAAGACAGCTAAGCAAGACTCAGCAGTGGATGCTTAGGTGTATATTAGAAGGACCTGAAAACAAGGAGTCAAACAGAAAAGTGTAAGCCAACGTTCCTAGCAACATTACTGCTAACAGTGGGAGGTGGAAACAAGCCAGCACCTGTCAATAGAGGAATGGACAAAGCGTGGCGCATAAACAATGACAGCCTATGTCAGAGGTCAAATGAAGTTCTACAATATGGATTAGCCCTGAGAGCAGCAAGTGAAACAAGCCAGAAACCATTATTTCTCAATGCCACAGACAGGCAACCTCCAGACTTAGGTAAGTTCATATGGAAAGAAAATAGACTGGAGGTGACAGAGGCTGGAGAGCAGAGAGAACTGGTAAATGCTTGTTTAATGGGGATAGAGATCTTGGTTGGAGTGATAGGAAAGTTGTAGAAATAGGTAATGATAGTTGCATAACACTACGAATACAATTCATGTCACTGGAGTGCTAATAAGATGGCAAATTTTGTTATACACACATATATGAATTAACTGTGTGTGTGTATATATATATATATATATATATATATATATATATATATATATTTGTCTTTTCTTTTTGGTACTGCAGAATGAACCCAGGATGTTGCACTTCTAGCAAGCACTTTGCAACCGAGCTAAATCCCAGCTCTTGTCATATTCATTCATATATATACATATATATGGCCAGTCCTGGGGCTTGAACTCAGGGCCTGAGCACTGTCCCTGGCATTTTTTTTTTCTTCTCAAGGCTAGCACTCTTCCACTTGAGCCACAGCACCATTTCTGTTTTTTCCTATCTATGTGGTACTGAGGAAATCAAATCAAACCCAGGGCTTCATGTATGCGAGGCAAGCACTCTACCACTAGGCCATATTCCAAACCCCTCTTGTTATATATTTTATTCCCAGTAAAAACATGAATACACATGCTCCCCCTTTGCTGAACTGTATATATTAAAAGGGGAGATAGATCATATAGTATGTGAATTATATCTCAATTTAAAAAAGTCGAGCTGGGCACCAGTGGCTCATGATTGTAATCCCAGCTACTCAGGAGGCTGGGATCTGAATGCAGTTCAAAGCCAGCGAAGCCCATAGAAGTCTTATTGCCAATAACAACAACAACAACAATCAACCAACCACCTGGAAATAGCACTGTGGCTCAAGTGGTTGAGCACTAGCCTTGGGCAAAAATGTTCAGGGAGAGTTCCTAAGCCCTGAGTTCAAGCCCCAGGACTGCACAACACACACACACACACACACACACACACACACACACACACACACACACACAGTCTTCTCTCTCTCTTTCCATAGGCTCATCCAGGAAAAAACAGCCAATGAGACTCAGGACCATGGGCAATTAAGCGGCACAGAGCAGCAGGGCGGTGAAGACCTCAGGGGTGGGGCAACTGGGATCTGGCAGAGGAATTAGAAAGTGGAGCTCCAGGACAAGGTCCCTGAACCTAGGCATCGGGGCGAAGCAATTCTCCAACAGTAAGAGGGCACGGTGAGGACTGTAGCGGAGGAGAGAACACGGGAAGGAGATGGGAAGGACGGGGAGCTGCCTTGTAGCAGGAACACAACTTGACGTGAGGCAGCAGGCTGGTGTGGGGGTATGCACCTGCATGGTGACAGAATGCTCCGGAACCCCAGGAAGAGCTGGGAGCCATGACCCATGACTCTCCTCCCTTCTCTGTTCCCCGAGGGGGTGTGGGGGGGGCCTGCTCTCCTGCTCCTCACCCAGGGCTGGAGCTGTGTGAGTAAGCAGCCCTACGTGCTGTGGCTCGTTGGGCCATCTCCGGAAGGAAGGACGCGTTCCGCAGCTGGTGCATGATCTGGGGTGGAGGACCCCCTGTGAACACAGAAGCTGACTCCCTAGGGTGTCCCAGCAGCGGGTGTTCTCATCCCGGCTCTGCTGCCCCTTCAGTGGCGTGGCTGTGGGCAGCCTGTAGCATTCGTCCAGTTCCAACTCAACTGGAGCTAGACCAGTTAGGCGAGGTGAGAGGGATTACCTGAAGCATTCAAGAACCCACTGGGAGGGTCCCACAGAGATTTAGTATAAAAGATGTTTAAGCTAGGATTTGAGTCTGGCAGATCAGCATGTAGCCCCACCTATTCAGGAGGCTGAGATAGGGGATCACCGAGGGTGATGCTGGCAGGAAAACCCCTGAAACTCTTAATTCCACTTAACTACCAAAAAGCTAAAAATGGAGCTGTGGCTTAAAGAAGTAGAGTGCTAGCCTTGAGCACAAAAACTCAGGGACAGCGATCAGGTTCTGAGTTCAAGCCCCAGGACCAGCACACCCACACACACACACCACACACTACACACACACCACACACACACACACACACACACACACACACACACCGCTGTGGCCTAAACTATAATCTAACTTGATGTCAAATAATTCTTTAAGTCTGGAAACTGGGGAGAACCTTCGGCTTTATGTGGGCAAATATTTCCAATGAGTGGAACACTATCAAGGCACAATGGGCCACGCTGTGACTCAATGAGCACGCTGTCCTTGAAGGGGCTTTCTGACAGTCTTTAAGAGCGGGTGGCTGGCCCGGCTGACTGCGAATGCTGTCGGAGGAGCAGACGCTCGGCAGGAGACCCAGACAGGGACTCTCACCAAGGCGCTGGGGATGCCTGTCAGACACGCGGCTGTCCTCTTGCTATCGTCTAGAGTTGAGGGGTATGACCTCCATCAACTCCATGGATTCGAAGCCTTTGTAGCTCTGAAGACCCCCTCCCCAATGAGCAAATGTGCAACACAGCTCAATGCTGACTCGCCTAATCTTTTTCGATTTAAAAGAGTCAGGTTTGGGAAAGGTGCTTTAACCTCCCCTCCCCTCCCCATCCCTCCCTCCCTCCCTTCCTTCCTTTTATTTTTGAGACAAGGTCTTATACTGCAATACTCGTGCTTCTGCTTTCTAAGGGCTGGGATTACAGGCATGTACCACCACACCTAGCTTATGAATTGATTTTTATAGCTCCCTTGCTAATCTCTTCTATTGTTAGAAATAGAATATTCTACCTAAATACACGATGCAGCCTGCAGAATGATGAGAAGCTGCTAATGAATCACTTTAAAAATGGGGACACATTTGAGGCTGGTACTGTGGATTCTTTAGGCTCACAACGGTTGATACTATTGAGATTCACTCCACTATTGTGTCTAATTAATATTGATAGCTTATCAATCTCATTTCAAGTTGGTTAATGGAAGTGAGAGACAGTGACAGTAGAACGAGAAAGATTTGCTCAAATTGCCTTGATAGACATCACTTCTGAATATGGAGCAAAGCTGCAAGAGCTCACGACTGCCTTGTGTTGTCATGGCAATAGATGATTTTCCTCATTTTAAAATGATGGGAAAAAAATAAGGAATGAACAAGTATAGAAATCAGCCCCCAATGGAGAAAATGCTGCCAGAGGGTCAGATTTGAACCTATGGCCCTGACCCAGCAGGGTGCTATCTGGAAAGGGCTTCTCATTTCTATTCACTAATCTCAATTTCATCCTTCAAGACCAAGGTCAAACCTCATCTCCAATAAACTCCTTCTGTTCCTCTGACTTACAGTCAATGTCGTATGTGGAAAAAAAAATACAACTTCTTTTATTGCAACTCCGACGATCAAATATTTATTAGATGCACCCCAAATACTGTTCAAAGTTCTAAATGTGCATTCCCTCCTTCAGTCTCATGGTGAAGTTGTGCAGCATGGAATGTGATTAGCTGTTTGTTTTTGCCAGTACTGAGGCTTGAACCCAGGGCCTACATGCTGTCCTTTAGCTCCCCTCCCCCGCTTGCTCAAAGCTAGTGCTCTATTTGAGCCACAGCTCCACTTTCCTTTATTGATGGTTAATTGGAGGCAGGAGTCTTATGGAGAGGGATTCTTACTGGAGATGGATTCTCAGGTCTTGGCCTCCCAAGCAGCTCAGATTATAGCTGGCTGGAGTCACCAGTGACCAATTTTTTTTTAAATCTAAAAAAAATGTGTGATATTTATGATTCAATTTTCTTAGAGTTTTATGTTTTAGGCAACATTGGTTGGCTCAGTCTCTGAGTGGCTTGCACATACGAAGTGGCTCACAGAAAGCAGCCATGCCCTGATTACCTCAGGAAAGCAAAAGCACCTGCCAGAGACAGCCAAGTAATTGAATGCGTGAGTATACGAATGAATAATGGAAACCAGGCAGAGTAAGTGCTAGCTGATCAGCTCAATGAGCCACTCTGGTTTATCCTGACGACCTCTGCAAGACAGTCTTAGTGCAAGATGAGGTTGGCACCCAGCTCTGGATAAATAGGACAAGCACCTGTCAGGGAAATTCCAGGTGAGAAAAGATGGCTTGTTCAGCTCAATGCTTTCTATCAAAACCATCTATTTAAATAAGGTCAGTTCTACTATGTAATCCTGGGGTATGCAAAAAAAAAATGCTTATTACCTAATTCTCCTATTTTTAGAGCAACTCTCTAACCATATCCGAAGAGTCATCTGGTCCAACAGTGACTCATTGAAAGGAAGAAAGCAGCACACTGGCCCCCTGGTGTGCTGCCCACTTCTTAAAACCTTCTCCAAGAGTGAAAACGTCCACTCTCCTGAGGTAGCCAGCACACAGACGAGCAGCCGGCACACAGTAGGGCTCAGGGCACCATGCTCTGGTAGGAGTCCCTGCAAGGCTTGCTGGGGGCCACAGGAAGGGACAGAATAGGACTACAAGTTGTTAAGCTAATGATGGAAGTGAATCAGTTATTCATACCAGTAATTAAGTTCGCCATTTCTTCAATGGCACGGCACGGCACATGAATCTTAATCCGGAAACTAATTATTTTTTTATCAATTTGGGTTTGCCAAAGAGCTTTCCCGTACCTTGTGTGTCTTCTTCTGTTGATTGGGAATGTAGCAGGCAACTCAAAAGCTGCTTTATCTTCCCATGTGAATGAACAAAAAAGTTGGGACACTCAGCACCCCCACTTTGTAGGGGAGCGTTTTGATCTGTGGCGGTCATTTGACAGTCACCTTGGGCTCTAAGGACAGGATTCACAAATACACATCTTGTGACAAAGACAAACTGCCCCTCAGACAGCCACACCTTCTAATCATCGTCCAGGAAGCAGCCCGAAGCTGGGAGCATCACTGCCAGGCGACCTGTGCTTCCTTCCGGTGGTAAACTTGGCCTCGAGGACCAGGGAGCAACTCCAAGACAAAGGCTGAGAGGAGTCAGCCAGGCCACAGCTGTGACCTGGGATAACGCTGCATACCTTTCTCCCTTGCCTGTCCCCAACTCTCCCTGTTATCCTGCGGCCCATGTCTGTATTCGTGAAGACAGCTAAAGACAGACTGAAGTGCTGTCTTTCCATGGCTTCCAGGTGATACATTTCCTTGCTTTGACCTTCGCCACATCTCCTCATGTGGCACGTGGGAGCACGTAGGCTAGACTTCATGTGGGACGTTGGGCCTGGGGCCTCAGAACCCAGTTTCAGAACAGAGACTGTGTCCTTGTGTACGCCGTCAGTGACGGGCGGGACAGCGTGGTGCAAGCACCTGGCAGCTGTTCGCGGTGATCCCCGTCTTTGGTTCATCCTCTGCTAGCTGGCTGCCACCATCCCCTCGAGTTCTTCTAGGTGGGAGTTGGGGCCGGCCATCTGTTCTGTGCTGTGTACTTGCAGTCAGGAATAAGGATGTTTACCTTGGCATTCTTAAGAAAAAAAAATCCTAGGCAATATTATTACTTAGTCTTGGTCTGAAAATTTGGGTTTCCATCATTTGATGTTGGTACTAAAAGACTCCGGTGGGGGAGGTGCGAGCGTCGCCCCCTCCCGACCCCCCAGCTCTTCATGCCGAGGCACGACCACGTTCAACGAGTCGCCAGCATTTCACACGAGGTTAGAGGACAGCTCTGGGAAATGGAAATGCCTGAACGGAGGTGGGTAGCAGATAGGAAATTAGATCAGGAGATGGAAGATCAGAATCAAGATGTTCACAGGGAGAGGTGGGGTAAGTTTAGGCCAAGGATGATCAAGGGGGACAAGACAGGGCAGGCCTGTCCACGAGGAAAACCGGAACCAAAGGAGGCTGTCCAGCTCAAGAGCCCACGGCCAAGGACTTGCTAGTCAACTGCACTCACAGGTAAGCTCTTGTTTTCCCAGGCCTGAGGCTTTCCCCGAACCCCTCAGTACCTCCTGACAAAGCCCATAATCCCTGCTGAAGAGAAGACCCCTCCACAAGTCCCCTTCCACCTCCAAACCCACTTCCCCTGTGTGGAATTCCTTCTCCGGGATTAGCTTCCTACTGCCTGCCAGAGACTGTCTCAGCCCCTGCCGGTCCTCGCTTGGCCAGCCCCCTGCCCCCTCGGCTGGTCCACATGTTCCTAAAGCTGATTCCCTTCGGATCCCCTTAGCACTCTGCCAGTTTTTATGGAACTGATGTTCTGCTTTGTGTTAGAATCATTTATATGCGTCTTATCTTGCTATTTCCTGGATGCCTCGCGAGGGCAGATGGTTTCCTTTATTTATGTAATATCCACGGTTCCCAGTGAAATACCTGATACTGATAGGGCCAATACCTATTTACTGTGTTCAATTTTATGAGGATGCTGATTTCTTTTTCTTCCTTTCTTCTTTTTGGTTGGTCACCGGGCTTCTTGAACTTAGGGTGTGAGCTTTTTGCTCAAGGCTAGTGTTCTACCACTTTGAGCCACAGCCCCATTTCTGACTTTTTGATGTTTGAACTGGAGATAAGAGTCTCACGTAGCTTCTGCCTGGGCTGGTTTTGAATCGTGACCTTCAGATCTCAGCCTCCTGAGTAGCTAGGATTAGACGCATGAGCCGCCGGCTTCCAGCATGAGGACGTTGATCCATCATATTTTCTCCTACCCTTTCTCCTTCTTCAATGTAGTCACAACGATGTGTTCACAATTACACAGTGGTTTCTCTATAAATAAGACGGCTACTGGCTTCTTTCTTTCATACCACATAGACTCAAATAGACATCACTCTCCTCTTGTGTCCTAAACCATCTTCTACTGCAACAACCATCTCTCTCTCTCCAAAAATACATTACCAAGCATCCTCCTTTTTCAGCTCCGTTGCTGCTGTGGGTGGCCAAGACCTATTCTCTGGTGGCATGCCGAAGCTTGCCCAGATTCCAGAACATCTCCGCGTCTCTGGCACGTTTCCATGATCTTGGGCGGGCAGGCAGACGAGTCCACCAGGCTATGCATGGCATGGAACTGTGGGGTGCAGCACCCCCTGCCTGTCTGCCTTCTCCCATCACCTGCCGGACAGCTGTCTGCCCCTCTTCCCAGTGTCTGAGCCATTAATAACAAGGTGAAGGTGCGCACGTTTCAGTCGCACTTCCCTCTGAAGCATCGCGGTGGCCGGGGAAGCGGGCGTGTACTTAATTCTGCCTGGCTTTCTTGCTCCCAGGCCTGTCAGCTGTCTGGCTGCCGGGGAGATGGCGGCTGCCCTCCTGTCACCAGGTGCACCGATTCTCTCCTGAGCACTTACATCCCAAGTCTGTGTCGACACAAATCTCAAGACTTCAAGGCTGAGATTCCAAACCACTTAACTTCCCCCCCTTTTTTTTTCCTAGTCATTTTATGGCCAATGCTATGAGAGAGGACTGGAAGAGGAGGCTGGATAGGGTCCAGTCTGGGTTTGGGAAGTCTTCTTTCTGAAGGGGGGGGCCTGCTGAGATTGTGAAAACAAAGCCCACCTTCCTGGGTGAAAGGGGAGACACCTATCCAACGTGGGACTGTCATCAAAAGGGAAACGGAGGCCAGTCCTGGAACCAGCAGATGAGGAGCAAAGCAAAACATGGCTGGAAGTGGGTCTTGGGTCACCAACCTTGTGTCCCTTCTGGTACCCGGCAAATGACAGGACCAGAAACACTCCAATATATTCTTCTCTGAAATACAGGGATGATCAAGCTGAGCTATTCAATGGACATCAGAGTGAAAAATACACTAGCCTGTGGTGCAAACCCCTAAACCACTGAACAGTATAAAGACAGAAGGGGTGCCCCGTGTAGGAACAGCTATAACAATAAGCCTTGAATTAGTTTATCTGTACTTTTTTTTTTCTAGTCCTGGGCCTTGGACTCAGGGCCTGAGCACTGTCCCTGGCTTCTTTTTGCTCAAGGCTAGCACTCTGCCTCTTGAGCCACAGCGCCACTTCTGGCCGTTTTCTGTATATGTGGTGCGGAGGAATCGAACCCAGGGCTTCATGTATACAAGGCAAGCACTCTTGCCACTAGGCCATATTCTCAGCCCCTATCTGTACATTTTGTAATGATTTCAATCATATGACTTTATTACCTAATCAAAAGGATTTGGGATGACTAATTGGTGACATTGTATCCAATCATGAATTAACAGTCTGGGCATAATTGAATGTAGAGCTTTGTATCCAGATATGGGATGCATGTGGACTGGTGGGGCTGGTTTGAGGGTAGCAGGCCACCTTCCCTGACCTTCAGTCCCCTGGAAAGGTGCCAGCAGGCTGGGTTGAAAGACTTTAGGTTCTGTGAGGCTTGAGGCCCTGGGTTATAGAAGGGCACCTGAGCTGTGTGTCTAAAGCAGAAAGTGTATTTTGTTGGACTCTAGCTGCACAATGTGGAAAAGCAGCTCTGGTGCCAGGGTGAGATCTTGCAAATGTAATAAATATTTCTTTCCTCTCCCCAGGAAGCACACAGAGAGAAAAAATGAATTATTACTACTTCAGAATAAACAGTAGTGCTCTCAGGGTGAGGAGCCAACTGGCAGCTTGAAAGATTGGGTTAATCAGACACAGGGAAATTTCTGATTAATTGGACAATTACTTTGAAATTCTGAGTGAGCCAAGGCAACAGCCAAGGCAATGTTAGAGAGATATCCTGATCAACTGGGAATAAATTCAATAGCCCGAGGCAGATTATTATTATTTTTTTAAGCTTATAGGGGTTGAAATAAACTGATATTATAAGCCTGATTTTTTTTTTTTGGTCTCACATTCCCAAATGTGTAGGGCCTGTGACTATTGTCTTTTTCCTAAAGCAACGTGACTCCAAATTATTTGGGGTTTGAACAAACACGGCAATCTGTTTGACGTTCTCTTGAAATACATTGAGGCGGCAGGGCGGGGTCGATGTGCTGCTGCTGTAAAACGATCGGGTTCCCTGGATGACGAACTGGGGGTGAACCGGAGATACAGGCTCGGCACCCCCCCCTCCCCCGCCCCCCGCCCATGCCCGCTGGGCTCCCCAAGGAGTTCCTCACCTGGTGGGCGCATGCTTCTGCTCCTCCTCCTCGTCCGTGTCGCTGCTGATGGTGATGACGCTGACGGTGGGGCTGGGGGTGTCGGGGATGACAATGGTCTGCCGCTGCCGCTCTCTCGTGGTGCTGGAGGCCACGTCGCCCCAGCCGCAGGTGACGGACGTGCTGCAGGCCGGGCTGGTGTGCACCAGGGCGCAGCGGGGAGGGGTGTTCTCCTTGACGCGCTTGGATCGCTGAGGGGAACTGACGGCCTGCGAGGAGGACACCTCACAGGTGGAGATGTTTCTGGAATCACCAAAAAAAAAAATCACACACACTTAAGAGAGGGGGAAGATCAGGCCTGGCCAGTTCCTTTTCCAACAGCCCAAGGCTAGCCAAGACTCTTGGTTGTTGGTTGTTGTTGTTGTTGTTTTTTTTTTTTTTTGCCAGTCCTGGTCTTGAAAAGAGGCGAATCTGTAACATGCACTACCATTGGGTTGCTCTTGAAACGGCACAGGCCAAGGGCCCGCTGGGCGGTGAGAACACAGGGAGGGATGTCACTAAACGGGGGTCCTTACTACCCCTACGTGGCCATGCTGCCTCAGGCTGCCAAGATCAGCACCCCTCACGTCTCCCACCTGGCTGGGAATGAGGTGTACAGAGGTAAGACGCTGGTTTTCCTTCCCTCCCACTCTAATAAGGATGACGTGTTAGCGAAGGGCTGCCGCTGACCTCAGGAGAATTTCCCCGAGTTCTTAGCTATACCTACTGAAAGGTGTTCCTCTTCTCAAAGAAGGTCAACCTGAGGGATTCCCTCAAGTGGGACTGGTTTATGAATGAGAATACAAAGAAAAATAAGAAGCAGGCCTGGCTTCTGGCACCTGGCTAAATGAGGAAGCAGAAGCAAAAAAAAATCACTAATGTACTGGACTCTTCTTTACCATCCTGTCTGAAATGAGCACCTGAATACCTCCAAACGAGTGCCATTAGGAAATACAGTTGTACTTCTGCAGTTGCATGAGCTTGATTTATCTGTATAGCTGTAGGTTTCTTGGCTGCTAGGCAGGTATTCTACTCCTTGAACCATGCCTTTACTTCTAAAATCAGGCTTATTGTGGTATGGTTGATATATTAAAAATCCCCCTTTCCAAAGTGTTTGATGACTTGTGAGAAAGGTAGTCACAAAGTTCAACCACAACTCAGACATGGAACTTTTTCATCACCCGAAAATTCCCCTCAGGCTCTTCCCCTCTCCCAGGTCTCTTTGATCTCTATTTGCATTTTTCAAAGTGACGTTTGAATGAAATCGTAAGGCACCTAGCCCTTTGTCAGTCTTGACTGCTTAAGAGTTCAGGGACTGGCGTTCAAGGGAATGGGAGAGATCAGTATAATGCTGCTGTTTAGTGTCTGGGAGAAACCAAAGTGGAACTTAAGCAAGCAGCCAGATGAGTTCCATTTCTGACCTCAAATTTCAAAAGTACATTTTGCTAGTACCTTAAAAAAGTTCTTTTAGGAATGCTTTCCAAATATATAACCTGCACTGTCATTATGTTGATCTAGAATTGCATGGGCAATGAAACTTCAGAGGCAGGCTATTTTCTAGGAAAGGAGAAAATGACCAAGATTCTTTGCATGACCAATCTTACTCAGGCTCCAAATCATCTCCTAGGCCCATCTATGCATCTCCTTTGTAAAGTCTAGTTTTAGCCATGAGCTTGCTGGTTTCAGTTTAGCCAGAGCCCTCTGCCTTCAATCTCTGATCACCTTCAATATCTCCCTAGATTCCTTATCCTCTACTTTCCCTCAGGTGGAATCCGCTCACTCTGGTCGGCCTTCAGCCAGAATCCTAGTGGCAGGTTGTTTTAGCTAGAATCCCCGACTCCAGGTGTCTTCTATTCAGTTTTTCACCCACCGACCCTGGTGCCTGTAAATTCCCACTTGCTCATACTGTATTCAGAGTTGAGCTACTCTCTCCCCCTCACTGTAAAACCCCACTCAGTACCCGTGATCTTCCTTACTGTGCTTTAATATGTAACACTGAGTAAGACTGAAGCCTTCAAGGCATGGAGCAGGCTGACTCTATCCAGACCCCCACCCTTAAGAGTGCCAACAGGCCTGGAACCACAACAGACTGGCATCACTTGCATAAAACATACAGCTACTGCTTCCTGTAAACCCTGGGCAATCCCCATTCTGCTAGGAAAAGTTGTTCTGTATCCCGAGCCAACAAGCTGACATTCCCTAACCCTATCCTACCTTTCTTCAGCGTTCTGATCTCCCAGAGTTCCTGCTCTCTAAGGCTATTTCCACACCTACCTGGCAGAGGACTGGTGCTGCTTACTCTTCCGGGAGGAGGAGGTGCTGGTTGGCTGCTGTCGCATCACGTGGGCCACGCCCACATTTAAGGGCTGGGCTGCTGGAAGGGTCACATGACCAGTCAACAGTGCTGGCTGCTGCATGATGGGATTGTAATGGCTGCCATGAGCATGTGTGTTCCTGAAAGGGAGATAAACGACGGGTTTCCTTCATGGTTCAGTATAAGCAAACAGAGTTCTTTTTTTGGGTCAGTCATGGGGCTTGAACTCAGGGCCTGGGTGCTGTCCCTGAGCTCTTTTGCTCAAGGCTAGCACTCGATCACTTTGAGCCACAGCTTGCTTCCAGTTTTCCGGTGGTTAATTGGAGCTTAGAGTCTCATGGGGACTTCTTTGCTCTGGCTGGCTTTGAACTGTGATCCTCAGATCTCAGCCCTCTGAGTAGCTAGGATTAGGGGCAGTGAGCCACCAGCACCCAGAGAGAAAGTTCTTTTTATGACAGAGCTTCTGCCCTGATTAAAGGCTGGCCAGCTGTGTGCCATCTGGTGGATGGAGAGATGGGCCTGGCCTCTCCAGGTAAGCTCGCCAGTGCTCCTCTGGGGGCAGGCCAGCTAAAGACCTGTTTTAAAGAAATGAAGGAACCCAGCTTGTAGGTAAGACCTAGAATTTTTCAGTGAGAAGAACATGTGTACAGACTCAGAGACTTGAAGTTCTGGGGAGAAGGGATAAATACCCCTTCCAACTTTCATAGTTTCTGAACAGGTGATTATGTTGAGCAGTAATGTACATTGTATCTTAAAACTTACTGAGTGTCTTCAATAGGTTCCCTCCTTTCTGCCTGTGGGGTGGGCAGGATATCTTAGTAGCATCATTTTATGAATGAGGAAATTATAGTTAATGTGGAAATAAGCTTTGACCATGGGGAGCCATATGTTTCTGGTGTTGGGAAGTGTTGGTGTTCTTTTGAATTCCCTTAGTGGCTAGCACAATAGACAGGCATGTGGCAGTTGATCAGTTAATTACATACTTGCTGAATGAACAATTAGACTGACTGAGCTTGACTAGACAAGTACAGTGTTTGGTATGGAATAAAAATTATTAACAGCCAGGCACACATTGAAGGAAACACTGGCAGCTTACATCCTCAAAATGGTTTATGTTCAGAGGTCTTACAATCTCGTTTGCATGGAGCTCAAAGCCTTTTTTGCTCACAGAAATGCTAGAGGTAGTGATTCATTCAGAGCTTCAAAAGCCCATTAATGCACTAAAAAAAAAAAAAGCTAAAAGAGAATTTACTTGAATTTTAAAAAATTATCAAATTCTATGTTTGTAATTTGATGGAAAGAATAAACAGAAGAAAGAAGCTGCTTAGTATCTGTGTAGAGATTCTGATAACTATCTTCCAGGTATTTACAGGGACCCAGAGACTGTTATGGTGGCGTCTTAGTATTCTGTGTGTGTGTGTGCGTGCGCGCGCGTGCGTGCGTGCACGCACGTGTGAACTCAGGGCTTGGATGCGGTCACTGAGCTTTTGGGCTCTAACACTTGAGTTCCAGGTCCACTTCCAGTTTTCTTGTAGTTTGTTGGAGATAAGAGTCTCACAGACTTTACTGCAATTCTCAGACCTCCGACTCCAGAGTGGCTAGGATTACAGGGGTGAGGCACCAGTGCCTGGCTAGTTCTATTGTTGCTAGTTCCCTATGGACACAAGGCATTCCTCATCCTCAGCCCTGTACTCCGCTTTGGCATGGCTCTTCCGTGAACTAATGGTGATTCTGGATGCTCTCTGCTCCACATGGGAAATCGAGAGACCGGGAAGAAAGTGTGTTGCTCTTACATGTTGTCTGTGATTATTAGGTAAGAGAGAAAAGACAAAGGGAGAGTAAAATAAGAACATAGGTATGAATGGGTCAGTATTACTGAAATCAGATGAGCTCTAAATGCTGAAAGACAAATGAATAAGCCATGTGTGATCTTTCAGGAGGAAAAGGGGTGGAGGTAAAAAAACAACCATTGGTCAGACAGCTTTCCATTTGGTTGCTGTTCCTAATGAGCTAGAGGTAGAAGGGCAAGCTTGCAGAGCCTGGGCTTCTAGGAGGGGAGGAGGGGAGGCGATGGGCTTGCTTCTTTTGCTCTAGGCTAGTGCTGTACCATATGAGCCATAGTGCCACTTATGGCTTTTTGGTAGTGCATTGACAATAAGAGTTTTATAGATTTTCCTGCCTGGGGTGGCTTTGAACCATGATCTAGCCCTCTGAGTAGCCAGGATTACAGACGTGAGCCACCAGTGCCCTGTTCTTCCATTATTTTTAATGGTACTGAGCTTGCACATTTTGTACTTGCTAGGTAGGTGCTCTACCACTTGAGTCACATCCCCAGCCCTTTTTGCTTTTTTAAATAGGCACATGCATACCACAATACCATGCTTTTTATTGGGTGAGACAGAATCTTAATTTTTTTTTTCTCTCAGACTGGCCTCAAATTGTTTCCTCCACCCCCTGGGACCAGGATTTGAACTCAGTGCGTGACACATTTTGCTCAGAGGCTGGTGGTACTCTACCATCTGAACCATGTCTCCAGCCCCATGGATTTGAACTAATCCTTCAGATCCTATCTCCTGAGTAGCTAAGATTATAGGCATACCTATTTACTTATTTTTTCAAATGTTATCATAAAGGTGATGTACAAGGGGTTACATAAGCCAGGTAATGTGTACATTTCTTTTTGGACAGGGTCATTCCCTTCCCTTGTTCTGTCCCAGTTTTTCCCTCCCATCCCCACCCACAAGTAGTACAGTTTATCTTGGAGAAAGCGTCCTGCTCCATAGTTCAGCCTGCCCTTGAAGTTTTGATTCTCCTGCCTTAGCCTCTGAGTGCTGGGATCACAGGAATTCCTACCATATTGGGGAGCAGGATATCTTTTTTTTTTTTCTTTTTTCCAGAAAAGAAGCCATGCTGGGCCACCAGGGTAGTATGGAATGTGTCAGACTGAATGACGACAGTGGCCTGCCCTGATGATGGAAGGGGGTGTCACAGGGCTGGGGAAGGGCCAAAGGAAGGTGACAAGTGGTCACGAACACGTCAGGACAGAGAGACTGCGAGGAAGGCAGGGAGTTGGATGAGAACGTTCTAGAAACATCTGGGGGATAAAGCTAGCTAGATGCCCCGGGGTCTGAGGAAGGTGGACTCTGATGTTCACGATGTGACTATTCCAAGAGGCGCATTCAGTAAACCTGCCCGAGTTCACCTTCCCTAGGGAGGTCAGAGAGACTCCAGGGTGCCGGTGTCTCAGAACATTGCGAACACTTTTCCAGAATTGCTGAGGGATTTGGGGACTCTCTTTTACATTCTTTCACTGACAAATCTTTGTTTCCTGAGAGTGCAATTTAATTCTGAGAAAACCCTCAAATCATCTGGAGACAGGTCTGATGAATCACACTAGTTATTAAACAATATGACAGAGAAAATGATAGCTGGAAGATGATAGCTTATCATAAATTAATAAAGCTGACTTTTTTTTTTGGGTATCCTGGAACCTGGTATAAAAATAACCTCTCATTATAGCGTAGTCATAGCTCACATAATAATATTCATATTCTCTGCATCGGTGGTCGACGTGCCCCCCACCCAACTATTCTAGAAGTTTCCAGCTTACCGCCAGTCGGCCAACTGCTGGGTGCCTGCCATGGTCTCAGGAATCACAGTTGCGTGCTGCACCGACGTGTGGGTGGCCACTCCCGTCAGCTGCTGCCAGGCTGGGGGGAGGAGGATCTGCTGGGTCCCGCTGGGCCAGGCCTGCTGCAGGACAAAGGACATCTCCTGTCACCACATGCCACTCGTGTACCCCATCTGCAGGGATCAGCACTTAGTCTGTGCTGGGGATCTGGGGGGGATGTTGTGCTAGATCTTGTAGTGAATGGAGACTTGGTCTCTGGCCTCCAGAAGGAAGGGAAAACAACTACATAATAAATATAGGGCGGGCTGGGAATATGGCCTAGTGGCAAGAGTGCTTGCTTCGTATACATGAAGCCCTGGGCTCGATTCCTCAGCACCACATATACAGAAAAAGCCAGAAGTGGCACGGTGGCTCAAGTGACAGAGTGCTAGTAGCCTTGAGCAAAAAGAAGCCAGGGACAGTGCTCAGGCCCTGAGTCCAAGCCCCAGTACTGGCAATAAAATAAAATAAAATAAAATGAAAAAACAAAAACCAAAAACACAGGGCACAGGGGGCTGGGAATGTGGCTTAGCCAGAGAGTGCTTGCCTAGCATGCGTGAAGCCCTGGGTTCAATTCCTCAGCACCACATAAACAGAAAAAGCCAGAGGTGGCGCTGTGGTTAGGTCTCAGTTTATTCATCTGAGTCCTGGGAATAAATAATGGCTACCTCACAGGATTCTTATTAAGAAGGCAGAAAACCTACTTATGACTTAACTCCATTCTGGGTATACAGCATGCATCAAGGGTTATTATCTCTATTCTTAGTAATAATAATAAATTATAAAAATGCTTGGTGAAGTGTATCTGAAATGAACTCAGTGTACCTATCACTGAAAGAGGTCAAAAATAGCCTGTTACCTCATCTCCTTGAAATATAATATGTTAATATCTATTTCAGGGAAAAAAATTTAAAGATATTTTAGCTTAAAAAAATTGTTTTGTTTTTGTTGCCAGTCCTGGGGCGTGGACTCAGGGCCTGAGCACTGTCCCTGGCTTCTTTTTGCTCAAGGCTAGCACTCTACCACTTGAGCCACAGTGTCACTTCCAGCTTTTTTCTATATATGTGGTGCTGAGGAATCGAACCCAGGGCTTCATGTATACGAGGTGAGCACTTTACCACTAGCCCATATTCCCAGCCCAAGACATTTTAGCTTGGTATCAAGATTTTTAAAAATAATGTTTGTCAGGATTCATGCTTTTTATAAGACTGGAAATGAGTTCCAGATGACCAGTTGATAGAAATCTTATTTCCAGTGAAATTGTTATTTATCTAATATTTTGAGTTTACAACTTTTATTCCTACTGTGAATTCAGTAACCCTGAAAAACAATTAATGATAGTTCAAACACTTTAGAACTGCTTCTTCCATTTTTACCAAGAGATATTTATTAAGTTCTTACAGTGTGATCTGTGTTCTCTGAGCTTTCTGCCTGTATCCAAACAAATAAGCAAACAAGCAATTAAAAAAGTATATGAGATGTTTTGTTTTCAACATGAGAATGATGGAATAGGGAAGTAAAGCAGACCTAAAGTGTGATTATGTCAGGCACAGTGGCTTAAGCCTTGTCATCCTAGCTATTCAAGAGGGAGATCTGAGGACTGTGGTTCAAAGCCAGCCCCAGCAGGAAAATCAATGCTTTCTTTTTTTTGGTCCAGGATAATGTGTTACAAAAAACAAACCACCTTCAGGAAAGTGTGAAGTCATAAAATCTGTGACCTCTGTGGAAAAGGAGAAAGTCTTAAAAGGTGTCAGAGAGGAAAATAACAGATACTGAACTCAATATGCTCAAATATAACACATCAAACACAAACCTTCTTGCAAGGAATTGGGGTTATCCAACAGAAGATATAGAAAATTAACTCAGTGAAAAAAATGAAACTACACTTAGAAAGACAAGAAGGTCTACTGGAAAGAAAATATAATTGCTACACTATGAAGCTCAGCCCAGAGTAGAATTACATAAAGTTGATGATAATTTATGCAAACAGTACAAAGTAGTTTATAAAAATTACATGGGATTAATGAGAGATACAAGTAAGTGAGAATGAGGAGGGTCTGTACTGTATTATATATTGGGTGGGTTGGAGAATTAGATCTTCTTTTTCTTTTTTTGTCAGTTGTAGGGCTTGAACTCGGAGCCTGGGTGCTATCCCTGAGCTTTTCTGCTCAAGGCTAGCACTCTACCACTTGAGCCACAGCTCCATTTCTAGTTTTCTGATGCCTGTTACCCTAGCTACTCGGGAACCTAAGAGTTGAGGATTGCAGTGAGACTCTTATTTTCAATCAACTACCACAGAATCACTTGGTGACACCTAAGTGGTAGAGCCAAGCCCCTGAGTAAAAAGCTAAGGGGCAGTGCTTAGGCCCTGAGTTTGAGCCTCAGTAATGGCTTAAAAAACAACAACAACAGGATTTTCTACATAGAAAATTCAAGAGACTTCTAACAAGAGAAAACTTTACGGGGTGTGACAATATGTAACTTTTTATACTATTCATGGATAAAATTACTTCACATTGTCGGATGTTGAATCTGGGCTTTTTTGCTCAAAGCTAGCACTCTCCCACTTGAGCCTTAGCTCTGCTTCCAGCATTTTAGTGGTTAATTGGAGATAGAGTCTCATGGACTTTACTGCTGAGTCTGGCTTTAAATCGGGACCCTCAGATTTCAGCTGCGTCAGTAGCTAGGATTACAAGTGAGCACCTAACTCTTTTTTTGTGCCAGTCCTGGAGCTTGAACTGAGGGGCCCTGTCCTTGAGCTTTTTGCTCAAGGCTAGTACTCTACTACTTTGAATCACAGCTCCACTTGCAGCTTTTTTGGTAATTAATTGGAAATAAAAGTATGATGGGCCAGGCACTGGTGGCTCACACCTGTAATCCTAGCTACATAAGAGGCTGAGCTCTGGGGATCACAGTTTGAAGCCGCCCAGGAAGGAAACTCTGTGAGACTCTTATCTCCAATAAAACTACTCAAAAAAGCTGGAAGTGGTGCTGTGGCTCAAGTGGTAGAGCATTTGCCTTGAGTGAAAGAAGCTCAGGGACAGTGTCCAGACCCAGAGTTCAATGCCCAGACCCAGAAAAAAAAAAGTATCGGGGCTGGGAATATAGCCTAGTGGCAAGAGTGCTTGCCTCATATACATGAAGCCCTGGGTTCGATTCCTCAGCACCACATATATATACAAAACAGCCAGAAGTGGTGCTGTGGCTCAAGTGGTAGAGTGCTAGCTTTGAGCAAAAAGAAGCCAGGGACAGTGCTCAGGCCCTGAGTTCAAGCCCCAGGACTGGCAAAAAATAAAAAAAAAAAGTATCATGGGCTTTCTTCCTTGCACTAGCTTTGAAACACAATCCTCAGATCTCAGCCTTCTGAGTAGTTAGGATTATAGGCATGAGCCATAGTGCCTAGCTAAGTTTTCGTTTTTCATAACAGGAAGTCAATTGGCCATACTAAAAATGTAATCAATAAAAAACATCCAGAAACATGAAATTAGGTAAGACTGGTCAAATTAAAAATGACTGTTTTGATACAATGTTTATAGGAAAAATATTGTTTAGGGGAGTAGAAAATTAAAGACAGGATAGAGCTGGTGGCTATGTTTTCTTTTAATTTCATGAAATCATACAACTTAAAAAATTACATACTTGTATTATTCTGTAAAATAATAAAACTTAAATTTCAAAAATAACTTCCCCAAAGTCATACAGCCATATGCATCCATATTTTGTTTTGTTTTATTTTTGATGTCAGTCCTAGGGCTTGAACGTTGGATCAGAACACTCCCTGAGCTATTTTTGCTGAAGGCCAGTGCTCTGCCACTTTGAGCCACAGCTCCACTTCTGGCTTTTTGGTGCTTAATCGGAGGTGAGAGTTTCACAGAGCTTCCTGACTGGATTCGCTTTGAACCGTGATCCTCAGATCTCACTCTCCTGAGTAGCTAGCATCCCAGTTGTGAGCCACTGGTGCTGGCTATGTTTTGGACTATTTAAAGACTTCAAGCTACCAGCTTGTCCTGAGGGAAACCTCTAAAGGGGTTCTGGTGATATGCTCTAATTGGCAACAAGAATGAAAACACATTTTCCCCGAAAAGAGGAGTCTATGAAGACCTGAATTTCTCTTCCAGTGTTGTTAGTCCAAGAAGGCTTCTGTGGTGCCATTTGACCAATAAGTTAAACTCAATACTTTCTCAATTGAGAACAGTATTTCCCACCTCTCCACCTTTACTGTTCACTCAATTTCCAGTGCCCTGGTGCTAACTAAGGCAGGGGAGGATGGAGACGACAGCTGCTTTTAGGACCACGAGTGACCACCACCCTCTTGTTAGAACAGACCCTCGGTCCCCTAGACACTTGCTTCTCTGTAAGGAACACGTGATGCAGGGAGATTGAGGAGGAAAAGGTCAAAGAAAATGAAATTAACCTGAGGAATGGATTCAAAATAAAAACCTTCACAAATAAAATCCTTGAAAAGCTTTCAAATATTTGGAAGAAAAAGAAGGATGCCAATGTTTAGATAAAATTTAAAGCAAACAATGGTATGTGGAATGATGCTGCCTGATCTCTAGAGATTTACTCCTAGAAAAATGGAGGCTTCAATTTAAATGTTACGTATTGCTTTAAAAAAAATAGCCATTATGCTAGCTTTGTAGGTTTCCTTACTTTAGTTCTTTCAAAGGACAATATAAAAACATCTAGGAGAGGATTCCATCTTAACAGGTTCACATGGTGACAAGCAGAAAGAAGAGAGAAAGCAAACAATAAAAAAGGCACTGTGTCATACTGCATTCTGCACAGGACAGGATTTTCAGCTTCACATGTCTTGGACCTGTTTGTATGTCAAGACTCAGAGCTATCCACCATGTCCCTTTCAATGATGTCCTTCTTCATGCACTGCTCTATTGATGTAGCAAATCCCCTACTGATGACTATTCAGCTCACTTCCTTGTTATAAACACTTTTCTAATTAAATTCCTTATATACAGACTTTTGTTCACTTTCCCAATTACAGATTAGATTAAATCAATTTGGGGATTTACAACACTCTAGGGACTTTTATTTTCAAGTAGGCAAAAGGTAGAGCTCTCTCCTGCAATAGTCAAAGGATTGAAACAAACTCAGAGACATGGAGCCTATAGGCTCCACCAAACTGAACCATGAAGAATGTCTATTTCAGCTAATTAGAGATTTCTAACAGAGGTGTTTCCTGTCTTATGTAGATCAAGTGTATAAACACACCAAGAAAGGATTAGTCATTACCCTTTAAAGTACACAAGGCATCTATAGACTTTTGGCTCACAGTGGAGGAGCACTGGGAAGCTGTCTGGACTTTTGCCACTCAGATAAATTATGAACAAGCCCCTAGACTGAGCTGTAGTTCTTTCCCTTGAGCCATCGTGGCCTTTTATGAACTCTCCACTACTGACATGTGCAAACAAAAGGTTGGCACAAGGACTGGCAAGAGAGGAAGGTACAGGTTCACTGTAAATACAGAAGGTTTTCTGTGGACAACTTTCAACGAGACAAAACTGTGCGTCACTAATTGCTGATGTTAGTGCTCACTGCACTGTCAGTATGGACTAAAGAAAAAAAGAGAAGGAAAATTAGTATAAATCTTAACTAAATGATTCCTGAAAACACTGGATAATAATATCCAATGTACTTTATGACAGACTAGTGCATCCCTGTATGCAAATGAATAAGCAATCTCTTAAGAAAGGGAAATTATATGTCATTTCTCACTAAGGAACATATACGCAAAAGTACTAAGCATGGTAAGTGCAAATTGAGTTCAGCATTGAACAGAAGATGAAGCACAACACAGTCAAATAAAGTATCTCATAAATACAAGGACAGTTTAATGTTAAAAACTATAACCTGTAACGCTGACAAATCAGAGATTATAAAAACTGAGAAAGTTATTCACACCTGTAATCCTAGCTATTCAGAAGGTTGCAATCTGAGGACTGTGGTCCAAAGCCACTGGGGGCAGGAAAGCCCAAAAAACTCTTATCTCCAATTAACTATCAAAAAGCTGGAAATGACGCTGTGGCTCAGAGCGGTTGGGAACAAAAGCTCAAGGACAGCACCCAGGCTCTAAGTTCAAGCCCTAGGACTGGCACAAAACAAACAAACAAATAAAAAACGCCTAATGCACGATCAGGTATCCCTCAAATATTTCTAGTAAATAAAATACCTCATGAGAAACAACAGAGAGAAGTTAAAGTTAGGTAGGAGGGAAGGATGCCCAATATCACCACTGTTACTAAGTGTTATTTTAGATGTCCTACAAAGTGCAGTGATAATCAGAATAATACATAAAAAGTGAAAGGAAGGAAAAACAAGAAAAAAAATGACAGCATTATCATATCAAAAGACTGTCTACAGCTGGTTGGCTCACACCTGTAATCCAAGCTACTTACTCAGCAGCCTAAAATCTGAGGATCACGGTTTGAAGCCAGCCCTAAAGGCCAAGCTGCCTTGGTGGCCAATGACATGAGGGTTAAATACAGATGGAGGCACAAGACTTTGTGTCTTGGTTCTGATACCTAGTTGCTGGTATGACTTGGAGCATGTTACTATGTTTCATTTTCCCTGCTTGTCAAGGGGAGACAAACACTTTACTCTGTGGGTGTGAGCAGTAAATAAATTAACAAGTGTACAGTGCCTGACATAAAAACAATGCATTTGTCATTAGGGTTCAAGTGTCACTAAGGATGGATCACTATTACTGCTCCATCAGTG
Source organism: Perognathus longimembris pacificus (assembly GCF_023159225.1). Lineage (NCBI taxonomy): Eukaryota > Metazoa > Chordata > Mammalia > Rodentia > Heteromyidae > Perognathus > Perognathus longimembris. Next base: position 143,260,272 of record NC_063162.1, read on the forward strand.
CCTTTGCCTTAAACCAGTATAATAAATGCTTTGCACATTTTCAACCATTTTTCCTCTCTGATCTCATTCTACCATTAGGATAGCTATATGGATAGATAGGGAAGGCACCAGCTCACAACTTTTGCAAGTGTTTTTTTTTTCAACTATAAAAATGAGGGAGTTTGACTCTAAAAAAAAATCATTTCTATTTTATAGGAGAGAAATTTGAGGCAAAGAGATGTTAACTGACTTGCCTTAGGTCACTGAGAGCTAGTAGCAGATTTAGGATTAAAACCTAGGTCTCCTTGATTAATTTGCATTACAAAGATACAATAATAATTTCCCAAGACACTGTCTCTAAATTTCTTCTTGGAATTATAAGCAGACACTTAGGGAGGTAATTTGCTCAGGGATCATTTAGAAAATTATAGACGTCTTCCAATGACTGGAAGCGCCCGATCCATCTCTGGGGAGGGAGCTAGTGGAGACATTTCTCTTTCATGAACAACATTAACACAGATAATGGTAATAGGAGGAATAATATGGAAGAGTTACCTGGGCAAGCAGACCTGGCTGGATCTGAAGGGGCTGAGCTCCAGGGGCTTGAGTGACAATGGGAACGGCATTCTCCATCCGCACCGAGTAGCCAGCGTGCTTGGACGGGGAGGCCTGTAGGCCTGCTCAGGACCACGGTCAGGGAGAGAAAAGCAAGCAGTGGTTGAAAACAGCTGGAAGACAAGATCCTTCCCAGGATCGTTTATCTCCTCCTCCCTGCCCCATCCTCGGGTCTTGCAGGGTCCCCAGGAAGTTTTTTTTCTCTTTAGGTTCTCACTTCAATTTTAAAAGAACATGCAGAAACTTCTCCCTAAACTTGATGAAAGCATCTCACGTGGTCAGGAATGGGCCAGTTACGCTGCCATCTGACCCGTCAGTGTCTGTGCAAGCACCACGCAAGGGCGTGTCTGGAGAGATGGACGGGGGTCTGTTTGGAATCACACTGACTGAGCCAGAGCCACCAAGCCTTAGCTTACATGGGAGAGGTGGAGGATTTCTGCCAAAATACATTCCCGAGCTTTCTGAGTCAACGGTGACAAGGTCCACAGTCACCTGGAGCTTCTTAAGAGTCAATAGTTGGAACGCTGGGGTCAGGGTCAATGAATCCTTTAGGGGAAGAGGTCGTGGGACACAGTCACATTCTCCCTGTGAGCTGGGCCTCTGTGGGCTGGGAGGAGTTGACAATCTTTAGAGATAAATACGCATAGTGGATGCTTCTTCGAGGAAGGCAAGAGCTGATGTCCTCCTCACGGTGGGAGCACAGACTATGTGCTTGTTTAAAAGTCGTTGGCCAGGGACACAGTGTGGCTCTAGCAGGTGGTGCTAATAATGACAAATGGGCTTGATGCCAAGGCCCAGATCCCACTGGTGGCAGTAGGCCAGGAGGCTCTGGACTTAGGGATACCTCCACTGCCGTGGGGAGAAAGGAAGATGGCTTTCTTTCAGGACGCATGCATCTGGGAAGCTGGCAGGGGTCTGAAGCCTAGAAATGGGGGCAGAGGAAGAGCCGGTCCAGCTTACCTTGGAAGCCAGGGGGACACACGATGAGAGCTTGCTGGAAGGGGTCAGGCCGGGCACATATCTGGGCTGTTCCGGTCTGTAGCGGCATGCTCCGCTGGGCTACTGCGGCCATGGACGCCGCTGAGGGCTGGTAGAGTGTAGATTGGTAGTTTAGTATGGAGACTTCGGGATTGGCTAAGGAAATAGTGGCACTGGTAGAGGTGGGAGCCTAAAGGAATGATGAGGATTAGACAAAAAATAAACAAAAATAAAAAATGAGGGAGGTGGTATGTTGGGAGACACGAATCTAAATCAAATCAATGAACTCAGAGAAGAGCAAATAAACCAAAACCAAGGTCAGGAAAGCAAAAAAAAAAGAGAAAACAACAACAGAAAAGGTATGTGTGTGGGGAATCTAGTTGGAAGCCTCAGGGAAGGCAGGTGCCCAAATCCTCAGCTTTGTGGGGGCCCAGAGAACAAAGGAAACCTGCACACCATGTATCTAGACACAGAAAAGCTAAGTTAGGCTAGAAAGCTTTTAAAAAAAATATTAAAAGTCTGTCCCATACTGACAGGGATGCCTTCTAACAGCCTGAAAGGCTAACGTTTTGTTATTTCAGTTTTGTGTGTCTCTGTGTGTAGTAGAGGTAGGGTTTGAACCCGGGGCCTTGTGCATGTTAGGTAAGTGTTCTACCACTAAGCTACATCTCTCGCCTGAGCAGAGGGGTTCTGGATCCCTTGCGTTCTGCATGGTGGTGTCTGGGTGGTGTCTGCCGGCCCCACACTCTCTCTCCTGAAGGCGTCCGTAGGCACACGTTTCCCTCTGTGTGCTCACATACTAGGGAGGGGGGGCGCCCACATTTGTCTCAGTTATCCTATCCCACCCAGGCCAGTTGCAGCTCCTGTTGTTTTGGTGTTTCAAACATCCCCGGAAGCCATCGATGCTTCAGTTGCTACTTTCTGGTGCCTGGGACCCTGTAAGGCCCTGGGTGCCTGTAAGGCCCTAACAAATGATGCTTTGGCCTCTACTTTTCTTCCACTTTGTAGGCACGGAGGCTACATGATGCTTTCTGACTGGGCACATCAGGCCTCTGAGCACATGTCCAATGGTGGCTCTGTCTACAGCTTACATGTTTCTTAGCTTCCATTCATGCTAAGGGCAACGAGGAACTGATCGTGTAGCTCACTGTTCTACCTCTGATATAAATGATAGGTATATATTATTTTAAATCTCAAAATAGGTTAGAAAGACAAAACAAAAACCTCCAAGGAGCTCCTGTAGAGAGGCAAGTGCTGGACCATTCGTGGGCAAAGGAAGTCGCACTGGATTTAGAGTGGAAATCCCTACGAAAGGCATTGGAGGCCCCCCACAGGTGGCACCTGATGCAGTCAGAGCTAGGACTCTGAGGCCAGCCCTCTGGGCTCAAAGCCCAAGCTGGACTTGCATGAACAGGGAAATAGCCTTGGGCAGAGGGTCAGTCGCTCTGTGTCAGTTTTCTCCTCTAAACCAGGCATGTCCTTCCTGACATCTATCTCACACGGTGGCTGGGAAACTGCCACAGAGAAGAGAGTGTTCTTATTCCATAGCTGCCTTCTTGATAAGAAGCCCTTTGGGTTGGGCAGGTCATGGGACACTCTGGGATGGGTGCACCAGGTGTCACATCACAGGGAAGATGGGAGTGGCCTTGTCTCGTATGATCTGGGACTCCAGAATCACAGCTCTGCGTTTCAGTGGAGAGAGACAGCCTGGTAGGGAAAGTCGCCTGACCTGATGCACACACCTGGGTATCTTTCCTGAGATTGAAGACAAATGGCAGATGAGGAAAGGAAGTTTGGGCTAGGCAGTTAAAGATCAGGGTTCTCATGAGGACTGATGGAAAACAAAACAAAACAACAACAACAAAAAAACCTCTGCAAGGAAATAAAACCATGGTGGAATTTGGTCAGGAAGCTCACTTCTCTCTGTGGAAGCCTTAGCAGGGCAGGGCAGGGCAAGGGGCTGCCGGGGAATATTTATTTCTCTGGCTCTAAGCATTTAAGAGCACTGGTTCTTTATCCCGAAGAGAATGTCAAGAGCATGAATGGCCCCCAGGGGGCAGCACATTCTAGGGAGTTAAAACTAGGCTTTAGCAATGGAAGTGCTCCACAAGTGACCCAGAAGACAGGGAGCGAGGGCTGGAAAGCAGGGTGCCTGGTGATAGCAGGGAATCTGTCAGCCAAGTGTGCACAGCAAGTGGCCAATAGTCACACTTCCACTTTATCACATACCCACTCCTCTCCTCCAAAGGTGTGTGTGTGTGTTGTGTGTGTGTAAATATACAGAAACACTGCTATTATCATTATACACTGACACGGAAACTGGAAAACCCAGGAACACTTCCTTGGGGAATGGGCAAGATGGAAAACGACAGGGAAAGTAAGAGTCTCTCAGATGCTAGAGGCAGCTAATGGGAAAACTTGGGGATTATTTTGTTCGGTATTTCCCAAGTGCCATTTCTATTTCAAGCCTTTCACTAAGCTACTGGATCCTGCCATTTTTTTCTGAACAAAAGAACAGAAATCTGTGGGAAGAAAACCTCAGTTGCTTTGTCTAGGATTTGGGTGGCAGACTGAAAAAGAAAAAAAAGAGGTCAAGTGGATACAGGCGTGTGATGGGCCTTAGTTCCTGGCAGTTCTACAATTCCTTACCAGGCATAAAGGATGAAGGTGTCATCTCCCCAGCCATCCCCCATCAGGACAGAGGATGTGGAGAGAGGGGCCACTTAAGAGAGACGTGCCTTCACGAGGCTTTCCTGAAACTGTTCAGCAGAGCCAGAGGGCCTGACTCTCTCAAAGGACATCACCACTCAAGCAAATGCTTTCTTATAGAGATACAAATGACAACACAGATTTTGTGGGGGAATCGGGAGTCCTGATGCTCACACTTTCCCAGCCCCCTCCCGCAGTGCCCCACTTACTTGGTTGTGGACAGTGGTCAGCTGGTTGTTAAAGGTCATGGTCAGATTGGTAGATGTGCTAGGGGCCACATGAGTGATGAAAGGGGTTTTGCTCTGGTTCACCGTGTCATACATGTTCACTCGACGCTTGCAAATCTCCATGTTCTGGAAACATGACTTGACACTATTCATGCAGAGAGGCACGAGGAAAAGGGAGGAAAAAGGGAAGAGATGGTGAGAGAGAGAGAAAAAAAGAGGTTAATCTAGTAAACGAAACAAGCAGCAAAACTTAACTTTAGGTCTAAACATTCTGGCTTTCTCTTGTAAAGTCTGCATTTGGGACTGCCAACATTATTTAGGTGAATTTCCCATCATTCACCGCTCTTTCTCCCCATCCAGGGTGGCAAAGGCTCTGTGAATATCCCAGAATGCTCTCACCACCCCATTGCTTCTCCACCTACAAGCTCACTGCTTGTTCTCAACTCGCAGTTTGGTTCCAGCCGGTAAACAACGGTATACATTCTCCACCTAGGAGCGTTCTATTGAAGCGAAACCCTTCTGTCTTTCCCCAAAGCCTTTTCCAGCTGCCCTGAGTCGCCAGCGCCACCTAGGGGACGGCCAAGGAACTCTTCTACCCACTTGGGTCAACGCAGTTGCTTCGCTCATAGGCACTGCACATGGAATGAAGACAATACACGAGACGAATAATTAATACTAGCGCTAACATTATGAGAGCAGTGGGAGGTGTTTTCAGCCTCTCACTCAGTCCTACAACATTCATGAGATGGACATTTTCCTCTTGGATGAGGAAGGTAAAGTTTGGGGAAGACTCACAGGCACACACGAGCATCTTTTATACCATTTATTTTCTCCTTCTTGCCCAGTGCCATCCTCTTTCCTCCTTCATGGCATTGGTGATTCAAGATGAACCACCAGCAAGCAGGGCAGGCAGGAAGGCTCCTAGAGACTCGATCATGCGTCCCTCCAAATCCACACACGGCCCCCTCAGTTCACCCCTGAGCCTTCTCCTCATTAAACTTGCTTTTCCTCAAATACTAACATTTAAAACAAAGTCCTATCTCATCTTCGATTTCTGTTTAATCAGAATGTAATAACTGAATAGAAATCGCAGTTTTCTAAGATTTTAAAATTAGAAATGTCTACTGTTGCTGCACATTATAGGTATACTATATTTTTGGCTCATCTCCAAATATCTTTCCACAAAAGGTATATTCCAAGTTTCAAAAAACTTAGACATGACTTGGAAATTCCTAAGACTTCTTCCTAAGTAAATGATGATTCACACTGGCTACAACACACACCACATAGTGTTAAGTAAGTGACTGATGGGTCTTGGCAAGAAAGCATTCCATGGTAACCAACAATACAGTGCCAAGTTCACCACCCAGCACTCTTCACAAGGAGCTGAAGGCATAAAATAGGGCAGTTTGCATTCTGTTTTGAAATGTATTCGAGCATTTTGTGACCATCCAGTGAAAAGTTTTCAGACTCCTTCAAATTTTCTGTTTTGAACTTCGATGATCCGGACGAGGCAGGTCGATTTTACTTTAGTTTATAAGCACACTGGTTTTAAGAGAATTGGGGCACTATAATCTTGATATAGAGAAATGCATGAGGTCTCCTCTCCCTGTCAGCCTGATGTTGGGTAGCTGTGGCCCAGACCCAAAGGTGGGTGTCTACAGCAGGGTGCATCTGGAGGTTTATTCTCACCTGAGTCCTCCATAGCCTTTCCAGCATGTTCTGGGGACCCTTGGGGACTTGCTCTCCTCTGAAATAAGCCTAGGTGTGCTCAAAGACCTGCCCCTTCTTATTAGGTCCAGTTGCTGAGTTCTAAGTGGCCACTGCCCTTCCGTGAAGCATTCTATTCGTGTTTCCTTGCAGAGCCTAAAGAAGGACAGGACTCCACTCATCCAAGCCCTGGCTTTAGAGCTGGGTGCCAGTGAGTCTTGCTTGTCATCCTAGCTACTCAAGGAGGCTGAGATCTGAGGATCACAGTTCAAAGCCAGCCTGGGCAAAAAAGCCCACGAGACTCTTATCTCCAATTAACCACACACACATATATACACACACACACAGATATACACACATATACACACACACATACACACACACACACACACACACACACACACACACACACACACACACACACACACACACACAGAAAGCCAGAAGCAGAGCTGTGGCACTCAAGTTGTAGAGCACTGAAAATTCAGGGACAGTACCCAGGCCCTGAGTTCAATCCCCCAGAAAAAAAAGTGTGACTTAAAGCAGATGTCCAACAAAAGCTCTCTAAAAAGCATCCCCAACCCGGTCTCCTGTCCATTGCTGTCTCCCCATCATCCCTCTTCATATCCAAATACAGAAAGGCTGGTTTCACTGGATTCCTAGCCAGTAGATCACTCAGTCTGTCTGTCTTCTAGTGGGACAGGCTTCTCCCTCCTTGTCTGGCTCCTGGCACACTCAGTAACAGCACAGATGCCGTGCTCCGTTTGAAGAGACGGAGTTTCTGAGTGAGAAAGGCACTATCTGGCTGTTGCAATGCAGTTTGCTTGCTTCCTTGCCTGCTACAGAATAGAATAGAAGCAGAAGAAGCAGTCTATGGTGGGTATGGCTTGCTTGCATCTTGTGGGCTGGGAAGGGCCAGCTCTAGCCTAGAGCTTTAGCCCAAACTAATGGTGGCCATGGAAGGGCTGACCCCAGCCTGCAACCTCCCCCATCTCTAGGCTCTCCTAACACTCTCTCCTTCAGGGGCTATGAAAATCCATCCTCTCTTGTGCACACGACTTCCTCTGAAGACACTCAGAGATGGGGCTTTTTATTGTTCCATGTTCCAGGTACCTCTCATTTACAGAGGCATAGTGTATGTGTGTGTGTATGAGTGTGTGTGAGCATGTGTGCACGCGTGCATGCATGCCAGTCCTGGGGCTTGAACTCAAGGCCTGAGTATTGTTGCTGAGCTTTTGTGCTAGGGCTAGTGTTCTACCACTTAAGCCACAGCTCCACTTCCAACTTTTTGGTGGTTAACTAGAGATAAGAGTCTCATAGGGGGCTGGGGATATGGCCTAGTGGCAAGAGTGCTTGCCTCCCATACATGAAGCCCTGGGTTCGATTCCCCAGCACCACATATATATATATATATAGAAAACGGCCAGAAGTGGCGCTGTGGCTCAAGTGGCAGAGTGCTAGCCTTGAGCAAAAAGAAGCCAGAGATAGTGCTCAGGCCCTGAGTCCAAGCCCCAGGACTGGCCAAAAAAAAAAAAAAAAAAAAAGAGTCTCACAGGCAGAGTGCCAGTGGATCACACCTGTAATCCTAGCTACTCAAGAGGTTGAGATCTAGGGATCATGGTTCAAAGCCATCCAGGCAGGAAAGTCTGTGAGATTCTTATCTCCAACTAACTACCAGAAAACTGGAAGTGGCACTGTGGTAGAGCACTAGCCTTGAGCAAAAGAGCTCAGCCTAGGCCCGGAGTTCAAACCCTGCGGAAAAAAAAAAAAGGAAGAGAAAAGAAAAAAGGAGTCTCATGGACTTTCCTGCCTGGGCTGGCTTTGAATCGAGATCCTCAGACCTCAGCCTCCTGAGCAGCTAGGATCACAGGAGTGAGCCATCCGTGCCCAGATCAGCAGAGAGGGCTCGTTCACTGGCCTAGTCTTCTTGAAGCCATTCCCTGCTCTCCTAGGAAGACAGACTTCAGGCAGTGTTTTGACAGCCTGTCAAGTACCCTGACTTCTCCTCTCAGTGACCTTGTCCTTGATACTGCCCTTCACCCCACAAACTGCTGGACCTGACATGAGTCCCCAAGTCACAAACTCATCGGGGTTTCCCTGGCCACATTCTTTACCACATTTGCTTAGTGCTGTGACATCTTGGAATTCACCTGAACATGGAACTCATTTGGACTCCTCCCATCTTCACTTCCTTTCCCATCAGCTAAGCCTCCACTGGCTGCCATTTTGGGTTACAACATTCTTCTTGCCAGGGCCAACCCCTTCCTCATGAGTTTGTCTGTTTTTCTTAACAGCCTGGCAACCATTCAACGTGGGCAGACCCCACTGTTTTCACTATGTTGTCACCTGGGAAGTCAGTTACCCTCCTTCTTCATGTCCAGCCTTAATGGCTGACAATTCTCCTGCACAACTCCTGTCAGTTTGCTTTGTCACCTTCTGCCTAGCTATGTTAAGACTTTTTATTACTCTTATTAAACCACCAGGTTTCTCAACAGGTAACTTTATCACCTGCTTTTTGGAGACAGAAGCTGTCTGCCAGGAAATCCTGAAACTTTGCTCCACGAAGCCAGCACACCTGTGTCATCTATGCATCCTTGTCCGTCCTCAGTGACACTGGCCCGTGTCCTCACCTGGTTCTTCCTCAGCCCTTCCTAGTGACTCAGGAACCCAACCCTGAGCATCCGTCTCCTTCTCTTGCGACCAGTGTCTTCCCATCAGCATTGAAGATTGCTCAAGTTTGGGGCTTGGCCTCCCCAGTCACCTATTTCTTCCATTCCTTTGCATAGCTTCACTTTTTTTTTTTTTTTTGGCCAGTCCTGGGCCTTGGACTCAGGGCCTGAGCACTGTCCCTGGCTTTTTCCCGCTCAAGGCTAGCACTCTGCCACCTGAGCCACAGCGCCCCTTCTGGCCGTTTTCCATATATGTGGTGCTGGGGAATCGAACTGAGAGCTTCATGTGTAGGAGGCAAGCGCTCTTGCCACTAGGCCATATTCCCAGCCCATATAGCTTCACTTTTTGAGAACCCTTGTTATCTATTTCTCTGCCTCTTGCTTGAAGTTGAACCTGCTAAGTGGGTTCCTGCCGCTGCCACTGCACTGACACAGCTGTCACTAAGTTCCTAACAGCCTGTGAGTTGTGAGATCCAAAGGACCTTTCTCCAGACTACTCGTGTGACAGCTGATAGATCTGTGCTCAACACACAGCTAACCAGCCAGTGCCCTGCTTAAAAGGCCTCTAATGAGTTCTCATTGCTCTGGGAATAAAGCCTCACATCTTCACCCGGCAGAGCTTGCCTTGGTTTACTCTGGTGGCTTTGGTATCTCATCCACGGTCCCCCAAGCCTGGTGCTTGGTCTTGCCCCTGCAGGAGTGTCCACAGAGGCAAGGCCTGTCTGCTTACCCCATCTTCTTCCTTACTCCGCAGCCCACCCAGCAAGGCTCCCTGTTGCACTGCTTGTCATCCTTTTCCTGAGGACAGCTTCGTACCTGTCTTACACCTGTCCCTCCTGCAGACTGAGTGCAGTGGGCAGGGTACTCATCTGCCATAGCACACAGCACACTGACTAAATGAGCAAATACTGTATAAACTAGACTGGGTTCCACTCCAGAATGGTCTGGGACTAAAGCCTGGTGCTAAAACTAGTTTTTCTCTAGGGCACTGTTGTTCTGGGTATCTTCCTTCATGCCCAGATTCCCCAATCTGGTGTTCTCTCTCTCTCTTTCTCTCTCTCCCTCTCTCTTTCCCTCCCTCCCTCCCTCCCTCCCTCCTTCCCTCTCTGCAAGCTAGGCAAGCACTCTACCACTAAGCCACCTTCCCAGCCCCTGGTTCACTTTCTGCTCTCCTGTACCCCACTGTTCCCTCCTTGCTCTGATATTTACCATGTGGACCTTTAAAGAAAACGTGCCAACCCCCTGGTATAAAGGACTAAGCGAGACACCTACTGTGTACTGTGGGGAAAATCGAGAAGGTGTGTCATGGTGACGAAGGGATGGTTCAAGGTTTCAATTGGAGTGATTCTCTTATCGGCATCTATGGTGAGCATCTTCTTCAACAGGTCAATGAACTCCCGCCGGTCTGCCTTCTCCACCAGCATGTCACTCCCTTCCAAATCTGTCGTCATGTTCACCTGGAAGCAAGCAGGGACCGGTGACCAAGGACCCCCCCCTCCCCCCAGTCTGCCTTCCCTCTCCCTACTTCTTCCTCCTGGTCTCTCACTCAAGACCTCCTTCCCAGCCCCCAGGGGGCTGGGCTCAGTTGCCCCTAGGCATGATGGGCAGAGCGGGACAGGCCTGAAGAAGGGACAGGGAAAGGCGCTGGCACCTGCTAATGCATCTCCATGGAAGCACATAAGCTGCTGCTGCTGGGATGAGCTCTCATCACGCCTCATTAAAAATAACCACAAGGTGAAAGGAGTTCTGGAGACTGGTGGCGCAACAACGTGAACCCTCTCGATTCTACTGACGCGTACATTTAAGAAAGGCTAAGATGGTAAATCCAATGCCTTATGCGGCTTGCCACAATTAAAAACCAAAGCATTACAATGGGATAGTAGAAGCAAATGACGCAGGAAGGGCAATGGAAGGGGCTGAGCGCCCTTTCTCCCATCTACCGTGGATCACCCTTCTCATGGTTTCCCGGGCGGGAACCAGCATTAGGAGCCTCTGTGATAAAACTTTGGTCACCTTGACCAAGGCAGAGCGAGTCTGTACTAGGACAGCCGTTCAAAGGCTTGCTTTGTGGTGCTTTCCATTTTCTTCAAGATGGGCTCTGGAAAGCAATTTCAGTTTTGTCAGGCAATCTAAGCTACTAATCAAGAGACAAGTGTGCTTTACTCCGAAGCAAGATTCTTCACTATACTCAGCTGCAGTGAAGAGGTGTGCTAAGTGTTTATTGAGCCACAGCTTTTATTTCTCATTGCTTTAAAGAAAAACTTAACTTTGCATTGTTCTGATTTTAGACTGGTCTTCACTAAAAGTTGCTGCAGTGCTAGAAAGTTCTCTGGGGGCTCTAAGGCTGGAGTCACTACTAGTGAATGGTGTTATGACTGAGAGTAGTGAGTTGACTTGAACCGCATTCCCTTAAAAGATAGGTTCAAATCCTAAGCCCTGGTAATTGTGAATGTGACCTTATTTAGGTGCAGGGGCTTTGGGGATATAATCAAGTTAAGGTAAAGCCACACTGGATTAGGGTGACCCTAGACCCAATGACTGGTGTTTTTTAATTTCATTTTCATTTTTTTGGTGCCAGTCCTGGGGCTTGTTGAATTCAGGGCCTAGGCACTGTCCCTGGCTTTTGTGCTCAAGGCTAGCACTGTAACACTTGAGCCATAGCTCTGCTTCTAGCTTTTTGGTAATTGGAGATAAGAGTCTCATGGACTTTCCTGCTCAGACTGGCTTTCAACTGTGATCCTCAGTTCTTAGCCTCCCTAGTAGCCAGCATTACAGGCATGAGCCACTAGCACCCAGCCCCAGTGCTTCTATAAGAGTAGAGATCGGTGTGAAGGAAGAGGTGGGTTTGGGAGGGATGGGTCAGAATGTTTAAAAGGGTGACGCTGACCAGGATGCATTGGATTCATAAGCTGCTTTGTTAAATGGCAACTTCTTTGTACAACTATGTGAAGAGAATAATAATAAAGACAATAGAGATGTGGACACGGAGACAGAGATGGTACAGGGATGGTATGTGAAGGTAAAGCAGGGTTAGAGTGCTAAGAACGAGAAGCCATGGGAGGCTGGTGGAGAGACATGCTGGGGAGAGGAAGGGTTGGATGGTGCTATACCACGGTCACTCCAATATACACTGTGAGCCTCTAGAAGGAGGAGGAAATAAATGTCCCCTGCCTGAAGTACCTTGTTGCAGCAGACACGGGGAACAGATACACAAAATCAGAGGCATTAAACTCAATATACGAATGGCTATCAGTTTTGTCATAAAAACACCCATAAAGATTGGCCAGTATGGGCTGGGCGCCGGTGGCTCGCACAAAAACATCTATACAGATTGGCCAGTGAAAGAGGCTTTCATGATGATCTGGGCACCACCTGTGGCTCATGCCTGTAATCCTAGCTACTCAGAAGGCTGAGATCTGAGATTGCAGTTCAAAGCCAGGCGGGGCAGAAAAGTCCCCATGAGACTCTTATTTCCAATTAGCCACTCGAAAACTGGAAGCGGTGCTGTGGCTCAAAGTGGTAGAGCACTACCCTTAAGTGAAAGAGCTCAGGGACAGTGCTCAGACCCTGAGTTCAAGCCCCATGACTGACCCCCCCCCCCAAAAAAAAGAGTGGCCAGTACTATTTGACAAGTAGGAACAGGCACACTGAAGCTATTTTTAAAATGTTCTGCAAACCAAATGATATTTTTACTAAGGCTGGTATATAACTATTCAAGATCAAAGTCAATGGCTGCAAAGAGGTCATGCAGGTCTCTATTAGTCTATCCCATTCTTGTGGAACTCTTGCTGCACTCGGCTTTTAAGGGCTTGCATTGCATACTCACCCACGGAGCTTACCTGGGCCATATCATCTAAACAGTTGAAAATGTACTTTCTCGCTTCTTTCGACTTAATCCCCGTCTCGGCTTCGTGGTCATCTGGTGTCTATGGAGAGAGGAAAGAGCTGATGGGTAACGAGACTTATCTCCTAGCCGCCCAGCATTAAGCCCTTGGGCTCCCAAGGGTGTCTTGCTGGATGCTGTCACAAAGCACGTGAACTCGTTGAACACTCTTCACCACCACACTGAGTCGGACGACTGTTAATACCCTTTAGCCCGTTGAGAGCATGGGAATCAAGGCTTTTGGTTCTTCATGCCAGGGTCACTTGGCCAAGAAGTGGCAGCTGCCTCCAGAGCCTGTGTTCTAGGCTGCCCCTTTTCCTGGGGTGGGGTCACACGCATCTACTGCCCCCGTCGTCTGGGAAACAGCACTTTCCAATTGCCATGGAGCTTTGGACTCATCCACGAGTCAAGAGGTAATGTATCTTCAAAATTCCTCTTAAGGACAGCGCATCTGCAGTGGTTTCAATCTTGGGAACAGCTGGACATGTGGAGTGAGGGGACCTGGCCTCCCCCTCCCCCATCAGAGGGCTTCTGCTGGGCCCCTGACCCTTGCACTGCCCTTCACGGCTGCCAAATGCCAGGTCTCCTATTAGCGGACTGCCAGTGCCCTACCCTTCACATCTCTTTGGCAACTATGGGGCAACACATGATCTTTATAGTGTATTAGAATTTCCCTAGGTTTCTGTAAACAACAACAACTAAACACATCGCCCTGTAAAAACATTCAAATAGAAAGCATACTTATGACTTTGATTAGCTTCTGCTTCCCAGGAAAAGACAACACATTTTAACCGCTATGCACGGATCAAAGCGCAGGCAAAATGCGCTTCTGTAGGTACAACGACCTGGAGTTTATGTATGGGGTGCAATGGCCCTGTGCTGGCCCGACACAAGTCAGACTCCTGGGGCTACGGGACACTCCCCCCAATTCCCTCCATCCATCAGGGCCCACCACCCGCATTCTTGCCTGGCCCTCAACCACATGTCATAGTAATGCTCCCCCCTGGCTTCCACAGGCTTTCTTCCCAGGAGAAGGGGCGTCTATAGGGTGGGCCGGAGCTGGGGTGCGTGGTCCTGTGTTCTTCCAGACTGTGAGCTCCTCGTACACGAGGTGTAGCTCCTTTCCCTAGTCACTCATCGTGGCTCATTGGATCAAATTCTGGGAGATTACTCATTTTAATTTGGGGCCTAAGCTCCTTGGGCAGGAGGGGGACGAAGGAAAAGATGCTTTCAGATCCAAATCAGCCGCCCCCGTTATCAACCACTGCCTTCCCTTCAGTCCCATTATGCTGACTGCATTAAGATGAGTCCCAGGACCGAGCTGCTCATGTCAGAAGCTCCCCACGAGTGGGCCTGTGCCCTTCTTTCCTGCATGCTGGGCCACTTGGTGAGAAGGGAAGGCGATGCGTTTCCTACCTTCAGCCTCCACAAAGGATACGGTGAGTCTGTGTCACGGTTGAAAAACCGAGTTGTCTTTGTCCCTGCACTTAATAAATATTCAGCTGGCAATCCTTGTGTTTGTGAAATATACCGAATCTGCAAGAAAAGATGAGAAGGAGGTCAGGGCTTTTCCTGTCGCTGTACATATGGCACACAAGTGGCTTTAGTGGCTTTGACAAGAAATGGAAATGACAGCTTTATAGGGAAGGGAAGAAGCACAAAGAAATCAGGAAGAATAAAGAAAAAATAAACCAGCAAAGGATATAAGGTACAGGAGACAAGATATAGCCCACAATAGCATCCATAGCTCGGGTAATAATAAATGAAATGCTAATCCAGGGTATTTTCCAGACAGAGAATGAGCTCTTGCTGAGAGTCAGTGTGTCGTCTGGACCCACCTGATCATATTCTGAAGCTCCTGGATATAATGGCCAGCCCAGGAACAGCTCGGCAATGACGCAGCCCAGGGACCACATATCAATTGCTTCACAAAATGGTAGACCAAGGATGATCTCAGGGGCCCTGGAGAGGCAGAACAGAAGGAACCATTAGCAATATGGAAACACAGAGAGCTGTTTTCTGTGTAACTCCTAGCTTGCCAGCCTGGGGTACCATGACTGATTCTGCCTATAAAGAGCGTGTGGTTCTTGGAAAAGGATTTGCAATGAGCATTCCATTCTTTGGCTTGGTCTTCTCAGTAGAGGAAGACATGGCAGAGAGGAAGGGTAGACTGGCGGTAGCTGAAGAGACCTAGAAGAAACACCTCTATTGACCTAGTTACCACTAGGGTTCAGTCAGGTGAGTTGATAACTCTCTTAGAGTTAGTAGAAAGTTAGCTTTCCTAGCTCATTCTGGAACTCTGTAGAGGATGACTCTGCTTCTTCCTCCTCCTCCAGAGGTCCTGAAACACAGATAATCCACTTTCCAGAATATATAAAATAATCTGTCTCCACCTAAAATACTGGGATTAAATCCAGTATCTATTCATGCCAATAGGAATTCCCACCAGATTTCCCAAACACTGCTATTGTCCTCCCCCCCCCCCCGCCCCCGCCATCGGCTTCACAAAAGCTCATCTCAATAAAAGCTTTTTTAATGTTACAACTATAGAACCCCAACCTCAACTCTGGTTGAGAGTCAACCAGAAGTCCATTACAAAACTGGACAATCAGCCCATTCCTGACGGTAGAGTTTATGTCCTTTCTGATGACAGGAGATGTCACAAGTTGGAGATTTCAAAAAACAAAAACAAAACCTAATACCCCTGAATATATAGTTGGTAACCAAAACCAGGAACCACAGACCATACCTTCTTTTCTAGCATGTGTCACCACTAGGTTGGGGAATAATTTGGAGAAAACCAGGCTCAATTAAAAAAAAATTTTTTTTTGCCAGTCCTGGGCTTGGACTCAGGGCCTGAGCACCGTCCCTGGCTTCTTCCTGCTCAAGGCTAGCACTCTGCCACTTGAGCCACAGCGCCACTTCTGGCCATTTTCTATATATGTAGTGCTGGGGAATTGAACCCAAGGCTTCATGTATAGGAGGCAAAAGGCTCAATTTTTGTGATATGAATAGAGCTGATTTTTTTTTTTAATGGGATCGTGGCTTGTTTTGTGATATGAACACAGCTTTTTTTTTTTTTAAATGAGATCATGGCTCATTTTGTGCTGCTAATGAAATATATCAGCCCAATTTATGCTTTCTCCAAGGGTCCTGCATGGTTGGTGAGGCTGGAAGAGGGTGATTCGCTGCTCTTTTGGCAGCTGGGAGAGGGAACCAGGACCAGAAGGCTTTGCTCTCCGAAGTCACCTTTCACTGGGCCAACTGGGGGAAGGGACTGTGGGTCAGCTTGGGATCTTCCCCTTCCAGCGGAATTTTCTCTGGAAGCCAGGCGCCACACCCATAATCCCAATGTGGAAGGTGGATGAGAGGACTGTGAGTTAGAGGCCAGCCTGAATAACAGCGAGACTCTATTTTAAACACAAAAACAAATAAAAATGAGGTCTGGGAGTATGGCTCAGGTGGTAGAGTGCAAACTCAAGGCCCTGAGTTCAATCCTCAGTACTATGAGGGTAAAAAGAGAACAGCTGCTACCTCCTCGCTTTCTATGTGCTTTTAAAACATTGCTCACCTTTTTTCTCTATAAATTTGTGTTAAAAATATCAACCCCCCCCCAAAGCTTTGCTTTTTCAGATGTACACGTGCTTCTGTAGTAGCACCATAAGAAAGGGAAGGGCTATGATTGTTCAATGTTCCCCCACTGTTAAGGCTGGTCCCCAGAAGGATGACTGGGTGGTAGTGGAATCTTTAGGGGGAGGGGCCTCGTGGGAGGTCCTTAGGTCATTGGAGGTGTGTCACTGAGGGGGACTGTGGACCCTAGCCTCTTTTAGTTTTGCTTCCTGGCTCATGAAGCACGATTCTCTCTGTCCTTTGTTCCCGCCATGATGTGCTGCCTCACTACATGCCCCAAATGGTGAGGTCAATTGATCATGACTGCAACGTCCCAAAACTGTGAAGTCAAATTAAACTGTCTTATAAATTCGGAAGGGGAGTCATTGCCGGGGGGCGAGGGGCGTGCTGACTTGGTGCTGCTGAGTGGGTCTTCCATCGTCCCCTCTCACTGCTGATGGCTGCCAGGGCTCTCCTGTTCCGCCCCCCCCCCCCCCCGCCCCAGGGCGTCTCAGCCCAGCTGCTGATGGTACATTTGTGCTGTGGAGGCTGCTCTAGCCCTCTGCACCCAAGAGCCGGGATGCCTGTGGCAGTTCCCCAAGAAATCTGGCTGCCGCAAGATCAGCAGAGTGGCTGATTGTGGAACCTTAAGAGAAGGCCTAAGTTGGGCTGATGTATTTCATTGTCAGCACAGTGCCTTGAGTCGTGGTTTAACAACTATCCCTGGCTGCACCCTCCTTGTTTCACAGGGCCTGAATCCCACCACCTGCCAGGGTCATCTGGGCTGCACGTGACCGCTCTAACCAGGGCTCCTGAACTCACAGTGCATAACTGGTCAGATTATCACCAGATTGCCTCTGCTGGGCCTGTAAGGCGGATTCAGTTTACTTAACAAAACATCTCCCTTAGAAAAGAAATAAACATCAGAACAGAAAGCTACAGAGGAAACGACTGTGGGGACCTGCTACTCTTCCCACCTGTGTTCTAGAGCGTGAGGGGCCCGGCCTCTGCACACATAATGAACTCGGCCTCTTGGAGGGTGTGGCCTGGTCCAAATGCCACTCTGGGTGAATGACACTACAGGTCCTATCTTAGTGACGGGAGGGCCTAGTTTCCTCAGGTCTTCCTGGCATTTAGCCACAGGCCTCCCCTTCTGATCACATTAGTCAACTGGTCCTTGTGGACCCCATGCAGGTGCCTTCCAATCTGTGGACACTTCTCATTCCAGCTCCTGGTCCATGACGCTGAGTGACACAACCTAAATCCAACCACTGAGGCTGTTACACATTACATGTGCGGTGTGTGTGGGCGAGAAACACCTGACATAGGTTTTAACAACTGCCATCATCACATGGACAGGGCTGTGAAAACAGCTTCATCCATCAAGCAAAAGAAATGGTGGCCGTTCACGGTCCTGTGAGCTGTATGTGAGACAGGATATGCGTCTCGCTCTTAGCCATGAAGAACAAAAGCTCAAGCACTGGGCAAGGTGGCTGTGGGGACAAAGAAAACAGAAGCCCAGCGCTGTCCACGAAGAGACCCCGCACCCCCATGCAGGGAAGGTAACAATACAGCACGGGCCGTCTGTAGTTACATATCAAACACGAGCAACAGAAAAACACACATGCAAAAATAATACCTAACACATACACACAACACACTCCAGCCACGGCCTTCTTAGAAACAAAGTAGAGTGTAAGAGCAAAACAAAAGTAGCTCCCTCCAACCCCTGCCCCCCAAATAAGCCAAAGTCCAAGCCTGAGACACAAACTTTCCCTTCATCTCCTAAAGGGTTGTCCTGCCTCCGGTCCCTGGCTCTCTGACTAGAAACCCACGCCCCTCACTTTAGCATGCGTTTGCCTCCCAGCTGTCCCCAACGGGAGTGGCACACAGCTCACGAGGGCTGCTCCGTGCCCGACCCACGTGGCCTCTGTGTTGTGTCTCCTGGTCAGCTTCTCGGCTCAGTGACTGACCCCGTTTTTCTTCTGCACGGCTGACCATCGCTCCTGCTCTGGTACATTTATTCTTGGTTCTCTAGGCGTACAGTCTGTCCTGTCCTGTCCTGCCTGCCTCTCTGCTTGTGCCATCCATTTCCTCTGCCAGCTCACCTCCCTCTCTGCACATGCCACCTGATGGGAAACTGCCAGCAACTTGCTCTTCTTATCCCCGGTGAACGGTCATGGGCTGAACTGTGCCTCCACAAAAGACAGGGTGAAGTCCTCACCTGAGAACCTTAGAATGTGACCTTATTTGGGAAAGGGGGTTGCTGCAGGTGTCATTGGTGAAGATGAGTTCACAGCAGAAGAGATGGGCCTAGCCAAAGATGTTGATATAAGAAGAGGGAAACAGCAAGCCAGCCATGTCAAGATAGAGGCAGAGGTTGAAATGACAGGGCCAAGCCAAGGAGCACCTGGAGCCAGAACCTGGGAGAGGATGGGTCCTCTCCCAGAACCTCTAGAGGCAACGTGGCTCTGCTGAAATCAGCAGAATCTGTGGCTTTGTTGTTGTTGTTGTTGTGAGACCAGGACTCAAAGCTCAGTGCCTGATACTTTGCTCACTGGCTGGTGCTTTACCAACGGAACCATGCCTCCAACACCTGTGCCAGTCCTGCGGCTTGAACTCCTGAGGCTTTGTGCTCAAGGCTATCACACTACCACTTGAGCCACAGCTCCACTTTAGGCTCCCCCCCGCCCCTGCTTAATTGGAGGTTAAGTGTCTCACAAACCCTTTCCTGCCCAGATTGGCTTCACATTGTGATCCTCAGATCTCAAGCTCTTGAGTAGCTAGGATTACAGGTGTGAGCCACCAGTACCCAGTCAGATTCTGTTGCTTTAAGCCACACATTGTGCAGCACTTGTTATGGCAGTCCTTGTAAACGAACACAGTAATCCTACCATTCCCATGGGCTCAATTCCACTCACAGTTGCAGATTCCTGTCACCATCTTGGAATTTTTTTCTCAGCTCCAGGCTTCTAAGGCTTCTGTTCTCAGTGTCTGGTATCTTCTGCCATGTCTCAATGTCAAATGGAACTCTTCTCTGCCCTTCTCTGTCCTCAATGCACAAAACGGAATCACAGCCAACAATCTGGAACAGATCACTGATCCATCCATCTTTCTCCCCCTTCACCTCTACTAATCAATGTGACCAGCTCTGCAGCCTATCCTGAATCAGTCTTCAATTCTCCATTTGCCAGGCATGGTTCTGGCCCTGGCCACCCTGTGTCCCTTGGAGCTTCCTATCCAGTCTTTCCTTCCTCTGGTCAACTTTCTCAATAGCTCTAAGGGGTTTCCAGCCTTTCCAGGCTCCCCACTGCACTCAGAAGGAAGGGACCCCGTGATCAGGATCCTGCTCAACATTCCACAGGCATTTCAAGCCACTCTTACAGCTCTGGTCTCAGTCATTTCCTTGAAGTTCCAGAACACCCGAGCCCCCGGACTGTGGTTGCTTATGCTGTGTGCACGCGCCCCACACTTGCCTCGTTCTCGTCCTTCACCTCTCAGCTTATCACTGCCACAGACAGGCCTCCCACCACACCAGTTAAGTCTCCATCTCCGGTGCCATAAACATCATTTTCCAGCACTTTCCCATTAACCCGCTCACTGCTGTCTCTCCTGAGCAAGTCCAGGAGGATGGTGCAGTGGCCACTCAATCAACGCATGTTGATCCAACAGACTTTGGTTCAATATAAAACAGTGTGAGGATATATGACTGAGCCTGCCAGTTCCAAGGCAGCACCAAGGAGCATAGAAGAGCCCGGCCTTCCTATGGGAATCAAGGGCTTGGGGTGCTGGGGCAGGACTTAGGGGGAAGGGGAGCAAAGGCCTGGGGGTGACATCTGTGCCAGGTCCCTGCTCCCCAGTCCTGCTTGCCCGTATGGGTTCATATAATCTATGCAGGACACAGGAGGGAGCGAAGGGATGGCATCTGTAGGCGGATTAGATAAAAGGGGGTAGCTAGGGGTTAGGGGTAGCTCCAAGGTCAGGCAGGGCTAGGACTGGAGACCTCAGAGACATATAGTCCAACCTCTCATTTTGTGGCCATTGTCCTACACCCTTGAGGATCCATCTCGTAACTTTGAAGTCCTTATACCATGCCCAGCAGGACCTGCTACTAGGTAAATCAAGTCCTCCATTCGGGCCTCTGGGGCAGCCCCACTGGCCAATCTCCTGCCTTTGGTTTCCACCTTTTACAAGATACCCTGAGTTCCTCTCTTGTCTTTAAGTATGCTTTCTTCTTTTCTTTTCTGTGTTAGTACTGGAGCTTGAACTCAGGACCTGCTCACTGTCCCTTAAGTTTCTTTTGCTCAAGATGGGCATTCCCATCACTCGAGCTACAGTTCCACTTCTGGATATTTGGTCGTTAATCGGAGATAAGATTCTCATGGACTTTCCTGCCGGGGTTGGCTTTGAACCTTGCTCCTCAGATCTCAGCTTCCTGAGTAGCTAGGATTACAGGTGTGAGCCAGTGGTACCCAGCTGCATTCTTTTTCTTTCCTGCACACGCGCCATGTATTTCTGACATGCCCTTCTTCCCTTCCCACTGCCTCCCTTCTTGTATGTCTCTTCATTCACACCTATGCTGCCCACTTGCCATGTGCCAGCTGCAGCAGGGGTGAGGATGATAAAGTGGGTGGCATACTTCCACCACGCCGGCTCCATCAACACGGAGCACCTGCTGCCCACAAGAACCATCGCAGAGGCGATCGGCATTGGAGACATCAAAAGTACTTGGAACATACCTGAAGCGTTAGACACAATTCACGCTTAGGAAAGGATCGTTTCTTTCCAATATTCTTACTGCAAGACATGGGAATGTTTCTGTTCCTCCAAAAACAAAACCCTTGTCATTTTTCCACCCATCAACACGCGTTTGCCTATCTGCAAGGGCACGGACTGTGTCCCACTCATCTCTAGTCCCCAGTAGGGCGCAAAGTGGCTGCTGACCCACAGCTCATGAATCACTCAGAAGGTAGGGAAAGCACGCACGGCTCTATCTGTCCCTCAGTAAGCCTTGGGGGACTTAGGGCCACTCAGCTGTCACCCCGCAGGGGCCTTGTCCTCTCACACTGTCATTTACAGCTGAGTTCCTAAGAGTGCAAAAGTCGAGTCTACAATGTCTTTCTGTCCAGCTGCCCTGATGGTTGCGCGGGTTTTCTATTCTTCTGTGCAGCTCACTCTGACCAAACGGTTATCTTAAGTTCGTTTTCATTCCGGCCCTACTCGTCCATTCATTCATTCATTCATTCATTCATTCATTCATTCAGATATTCAACCACCATACACTGGGGGTGGGCATTGATGCTTATGATCAAAAACTGAACCAGATCCCAGGAGTCCTAGCTAGAGGGCCTTGGGGCCAGCAGCGAAGGTGTCACACGTGAGGTTGTTCACAGGGGAGGGAGTGAAATCTGGTGGTAAAGCAGGGGGACTTCCAGGAGATGTCTGAGCTGGGTCTTGACAAATGGCAAGGCAGGGGGGTGGCCCTCCCTCCCCCAGCCGTGGACAGCATGACAGCATGTCCCTTGCTCCCCTTAGTCCTTGTGTATCTCCAGCGATCGGGGCATCAGAGGTCCTTAGTACACATTTCTGGAAGGAATGACCTGTGCTAATCGCAGCCATCAGCCATCCACGGGTTCCCTGTCTCTGCCCCGATGCTGGCTACCCAGTCTTGGCAACACCTTCAATAACCAGGCAGGCTGCTTGGCCTTTCTAGTTCAGAGTTTTCATGAGTTTGGGGGGGACTGAGTATCCTGTTCCTTCCACAGAGGCTGTTTCTGTCCTCAGCTTGACTCCAGAGCCGGGGACAGGAGGCTCCAGAGCCGGGGACAGAGGCTCCAGAGCCGGGGACAGAGGCTCCAGAGCCGGGGACGGAGGCTCCAGAGCCGGGGATGGAGGCTCCAGAGCCGGGGATGGAGGCGCTCCTGTCGGCACATCCATCGCCCGCTGCGCCTCACCTTCCCGGCCCCAGCACCACCCCAGGCAACGAACGTCTCACGGAATCTCCTCAGCACTATTTTGGGACATCAAAAATGCTTTAAACATACATGAAGTGTCAGACAAAATTTGCACCTAAGGAAGACAGGGACTCTTTCCAGAACTCCCAGCGCAAGACACTGGGAAGTCTATTTTCTATGGAGGAGAAAAAAAAAAAAAAACAACTGTCATTTTCACCACATCAATTATTGAAGCTTTGATATTTAGCTCTGCTAGCTCCCTTGTCAGCGCACATAATGGAGGGGCTATTCCTAGATGGGCACAGATCACATGGCCCCGCAGGGGGTGACCTCAAAGAGGCATGAGACCACAGATGGGGAGCCCAGTGACTTCCTCCCTACCACTGTCAGGCCCCGGCCCTAAACCTACTTCCTGGTGCTAGAGAGAGGAGGCTGAGCTTAAATAGAACATCGTAGGAAGCACCGTGCACAGGGCTGGCATACAGCAGGCAATCAATAAGTGTTAAATCATTTATCTATTCTCTAAACGCACGTGACAGTAATCCAACAACAAAGAAAAGAACATCTGTTTTCCTCTTTGAAAATTAAAAAAAAAATTTTTTTTGGTGTCGGGGACAGTACCCAGGGCTTCACACATGCTTGCTGGTGAAATCTGCACCCCCTAGACTCCTTTTCCTCAGTGTGTGTGTGTGTGTGTGTGTGTGTGTGTGTGCGGGGCTTGAACACAGGGCCTGGGCACCATCTCTTAGCTTTTTCACTCAAGGCTAGCGTTCTACCATTTTAAGCCACAGCTAACTTTTGATGTTTACATGGTTAATTGGAGAAAAGAATTTTAAGTGCTCTATCTATCTATCTATCTATCTATCTATCTTTTTTTGCCTGCCTGGCTTTAATCTCTGATCCTCAGATCTCAACCTCCTGACCAGCTGGGATTACAGGTGTGAGCTTCTGGTGCCCGGACTCTTTTCCTCATGTTTAGAGCCCTTTACCTTCTTACACTTTGAAGCAGGAAGACTAACCAGTAACCATATCCCTTCCCACCCTAGAGCTCCCCACCCCCCACCCCGGCATCCATTTATGTGGCCTCCTACTGAGGCTGGCCACATGCACGGTGCTCTGAGGAGGGGAGGGAAAAGCCAGCTCCCGTCTTAGCCTCGGAGTTCTTCTCCTATCAGGAGTCCTCATGAGGTCAGACTGATGGCCCGGCGTGGGATTTGGTGGCTGCTGCAATGGGTTCAAGCCCATGTCTGCTCACAGCAGCCAAAGCAACAGAGGTCTGAGATGTCACTCCAGCTGCCACGGGCAAACAGCAGCCTGGAACCAAGGCCCCATGGGGGGTCTGCATTCCTGTGATAGAGCAGGGGCAAAAGTCACAGGCACAGTGACACGAGCAATCTATTGGTAACGTGAATCAGAGAGCATAGGAGAGCTGAGTATTTCTGGGAAAATGTTACTCCATTTTCTCTGAGTTTTTATTTCAACATCTATAAAATGTGATTATTCATCTTGCTTTTTCTCTTGTCTCTAAGGCAGCTTATGAAGATAAATCATGGTCAGCAGAATTATAAAGCAGTTTGAACTCCTTGGGAAGTAAGACAGTTTATTAGTGCCTGGTATTTTATAATCACCGATATTATGAGGTGTACTCAAATTGAACTGCAGTGAAGAAAGCCTGTTCTCACAAATATATGTAGATTGAAAGTAACCTCGGTATGGCTAGGGCAGAAGCAATCAAAATGTAAAATTGTATTTCAGATGGGCTGTTAAATCTTGTGTTTCCACTGCAAAACTAAGGAGACCGGCAATGCCGGCACCGGCTCTCAGCCACCGCTGAGCCGGTGACCTGCAGTGGAGACAAGGAATTACATCAAAGCAACACAGGAGCCACAACGCCCGCCGAAAGCTGAAGGATAGGGAGGACGAGGCAATTTTAGAGAAATTGGAGCCTTGAAATTTGGGAGTTGTGCACAAAAGACAGGGTAAGGGCTGGAGGGCGCCTGGGGCATCTAGTATGAAGGAGAAGAGACTGACCACAGGTGTGAGCCCGGAACACAGTAGAGCATCTGTACAGGGTGGGTTCAGACCGGGTCTGGGGGACCCAGGGGGCTCAGGCGCTAAACACGGCTACTCTTGGGTCAAGCTGGAATTTGCTTTTTGAAAAAGACAACTAGGCAGCCGAGAGGTGTGACAGGATCGTTTTTGTCTTTCATCAGGGCATTAGGTAGAGACACAGAAGGAAAAAAGAGACTTGGGTGGGATTCCAAGAACAAAGCCCAGGCCGGAACCGAGCAAGAGCTCCGACTGCACGCGCACGCACACAGAGCTGGCTTCGGAAGTCACACCAAGTCCTGGGGACTCAAGCTCTGGGCCACATTCTGCCGCAGAGGTCTCTGCCCTGCAAATGCGCTGAAGAGACCTTCTGGTAGAAACTGACCTAAAGAGAAGCCGACTCCAGAGTGTGCGCCTCCTGGGGGCTACGGCTTGATACAACACACCTCGCAAGTCCATGGCAGAGAGGGTTTTAGGAGCTTGACCTGGGGGCCGCGGTGGACGCCCCGTGCCTGTGCTGATGAAGATCAGCTCAAGACCCTCACTGGTGACTCTTGTGCTCGAGTACATTAGGCAATCACCCAAAGACATGTGTCAGACATTGGGAAGAACTGCTGTGCCCATATGGGTGATATAATCACAGTCGGGGTGAGATGTTGACATCACCCGCATGCCACACTTGGACAGTCTCCTACAGGGAGCTGGCATTCTGGATTCAACTGGCCATTTCCAGTATCATGTTAGGAGCAGGGTGGCAGTTGCTGTGATTTTTATTGGCAGTGAGTATTTTGGCTCTAAGCTTTTCCCACGTGTGCACTAAATGCATACAAACACACATGTACGTGTACACACACACACCTGTATATTTCTCATGCTGATCTTTGGTTCCTACTCTGCCAAGGGTAACACCAAAATAAAAATCGAACTTTCTTGCTAATATGATACTGACTGGAAAATCTTGGCTCCGGAACTTCAATGGAATATAGAGTCCCCAGAGGCTTCTGATCATGTGTGTGTCCTGCACACACATTCGCAAGTATCTGAAGCATATCCTGATGCTAGCCTTTCCATTTGCAGTTACTTAATCATGTGTGTACAACAAAGCAAAGGTGTGCCTGCATCGAAATCACACTGACTTGGTGAAATGTGAATAGCAAGAAAGAAAAGGGGGGAAAAAGACAAAACATGAAGAACCACAAATCTGAATGAGAGATGTCCTAAAGAACAAGCTAAGGGCATATCTAGGAAAAGTCACGATGGATCATTTCCGTTGTTCACACTGCACTGCAGCTCCAAGAATCACCACTGTCCCGGCATGTGTGTGCCCACTTAGCCTGTGTCCAATGTCCCCTAGGTCCACAGTGTCACCAGGCCAGGCTTTTCCTAAAGCAGATGCTCAGTAAGTGTAAAAGACACTTCTGTTATCAGCCTGGGGAGCAGAGTCGTGAGGTCCTGTGTGAATCCACACGCAGTGATTCCTTTTTTTTCCTTTTGGTGTTGGTACTGGAGCTTGATCTCAGGGCCCGGGTGCTGTCCCTTAGCTTTTTCACCCAGAGCTGGTGTTCTACCACTTCATCCACAGCTCTATGTCCAGCTTTTTGGCGGTTAACTGGAGATAGAGAGTCTCGTGGACTTTACTGTTTGAGGAGACTCTGAAGTGTGATCCCCAGATCTCAACTCCCGAGGAGCTAAGATTACAGGCATGAGCCACTGGTGCCTGTTCATTCTTTCTACACATATACTGCTACAGGTTCTTAAAAAAAAAAAAATCTTCACTGTCGAAAGCCTTTCCTCCCATGCACCGTCCTCTCTCCTCAAAATGACTTTGAAACCCAGTTAGCGCTGGTGATGAATGCACCACATACAGGAACAGGCTGTGAGGGGCTCCTGAGTCACTTTCTCTGCCCTGATGTGGCTTCTGAGGAGGTGAAGGCAGACGGAGCCCAGGGCCCTGTCTATGGCGTCCTCCTCAAGGCTTCTTTTGTTGACCGAACCTGAGGGTTGGCGTTGTGACATTGTGACTGGGTTGGGAAGGCCCGACCCAGATTGCACAGCCCCCCACCAGCTTTCTGGGGTCATGCTTTCCTCCACACTTAGGGAGGGAATGGAATTGTGCATCTACCGCAACTCTGCCTTATTCCACCATCAGAGTGACAAGGAAGTGCCCGGCCGGGGAAGGGCAGTCAGCCTGACTTCCATGGAAAGCTATTATGCAAGGCTCACACTCTACTCCAGATAAAAGCACACCAAGAAGGCACAACTTTACCAACTGAAATGTCAGCCTCCTCATTGCTTTAACATTCAGCTTTGTCTAGGTCATGGTGAGAACCAGGCCGAAGTTTGCTGGATAAATGAACATACAGAAGACTGGCTATGCTTTCCTTCGGATGGTTCCCCAAGCTTGTACTGGACAGGCCCCCCCCCCCCCAGGCCCTAGCTCCTAGACAGGTGACCGCCCCATAGATAAGGCTCATCTTCAGGCTAACTCCTCCCAGTACCATCTGGTCATGCGGCTTGGGGGCTAAGTCCCAAGGTATTGCGCATGGCTGATGGTTGGGGATAAGAGTCAGGGCACTGGTGATGGAAACTTGCTTCTTTGAAAAGGAGGCGCATTTGGTGTCACCAACTGGAGCTAGACCAATTAAGAGAGAAGCCAGAAACCTGAGCTATGAAATAGAACCCATGTAGTAAAGACGCCAAACTCATGTGAGAGGTGAATTTCCACCGCAGCCTCAGGGACAGTTCCCCAAAACAATAGCAGAGGAGGGTTCCCGCCCCCATACAAAGAGCATAGCTAAGGACCATAGGCCCAAACCGAAGCAAACTTTCAGCTAGAGTCTGGAACCATGCACTGGAGTGTGTCTGAGCCAGTGGGAAGAGGAGATGGTCAGTGTCCTTATGAGCGGGTAAGAGGAGCCAGGCAGATGACGCCTAGCTTTCTGGGAAAGTGCACACGAATCTGACCTTGCCAGGAGACCAAACCACTAAGGGGATGTCCCTTACCTAATTCTCCAGTCAGAATGACATCTTCTCTTCCTAACGGCCAGTTAGGACCTGCCCACGCTCAGGACCAGACAAAAGCGGCGTGGCAGCTGGTTGGTTGCTGCGGCAGAATTTTGCTAGAGGAAAGAGGCACCAACTCTAGGTATCAAGGTCAGCTGATTTAGGGACAACTTTCCAATACTCACATTTTAGGAACCTGAAAAAAAGTCACCTAACAAATCCAACCCAACTTTGCTTTTGTTTGGATCTTAGAAGAAAAATTCAGATGGCTCTTTCCATCTCCCACTAGGGGGCGCTGAAGCGTAGCAGACAGGTGATGTAAAAGCCACAGGAATTGCTAATGGGGACAAGGGGTGGACCCCACGGGGGATAGCCACTGCACCTCACTGCAGGAAGCCCAGAAACAGAGAACACAGGAGATATTTCTGTCTGTGAGGTGAGGGTAAATTGTTCCCAAGATGAGGACACCACTACTCCATCTTCCCATAAACTGACTTCTTTCATGGGAACAATGGAGCCTCTTTGTCACCCAAGAGAGGGGACTCTTCCTCAGGAATGGAGCAACCCTCAGCAAGAGGAGATGAGACTGTCTGTTTTGTTCTCATGAGCACTGAATACTACTCTAGCCAAGTGAGCTAAGTCATTGGGCAAGCTGGGGATGGGAGAAAGGAGGAGAGGATCTGGTGGGAGGACGAGAGGAGAAAAACCTCGTGCAGAAGAACACTTGAGAGTCCCCCCACAGCACGTGATACCCCCCCGCCCCCTCCCCATTCCCAGGCTTTCCTCCACACCTCCACCACATTCGCCACCTCCTTCAAGCCTTCAAGGCATCCTCTCAGCTCCTTCAATGCTTGTATGGATGTGTGCTCTATTCTGTATTCCTCTAGTAACTGCCCAGCCGCTCTTACTCTTCTCCCAATTCCGCTTTTTTTTTTAAATTTAGTGTGAAGGTCCTGGGGCTTGAACTGAGGGGCCTAGGCACCATCCCTGAACTTTTCTGCTAAAGGCTAGTGCTCTACCACTTGAGCCACAGCTCCACTTTCCACTTTGGAGATAAGAGTCTCATGGACTTTCTTGCCCGGACTGGCTTTGAACTATGATCCTCAGATCTCAGCCTTCCGAGCTAGGCTTTTAAACATGAGCCACTGAGGTCTGGCTTATTTTCCTTTTTTGATGAGAGCAATCTAGAGCCTGCATCTTCTCACCTAGGTGAGCAGCATCTTGGGGCCACACACTGTGCATTTCTGATCTTTGCACATTTGGCAGTCCCCAGCAGAAAGCCCTGTGTGTGGCACAGTGACTGTCTCACAACAGTCTCACACACACTGCTCACACTCACGAGCTACAAGGGTGATGTTTTCCTACACTAAGCACGAGGCAAGGATCACAGCACATGCTCCATACACAGATGTCTATGCAGTGATTAGTGTCTGAGTATGAGAGGAAGGGGAGGAGTGACGTATCATTTTCGTTTTATTTCTTGCTAACGCTGGGTTTGAACTCTGGACCTCTTTGGTTAGGCAGGCATCCTATAACTCTGAACCACAGCCCCAGGCCTTTTTTGCTTTTGTGAGTTTTCAGAGTGAGTCTTGCATTTTTTGCTGCTCAAACTATGACCCTACTACCCATGCCTCTTACTTAGCTGGAATGACCAGTGTGTCAATCATACCCAACAACCAGGCCTGGCTTGTTGCTTGAAATGGGCTTTTGCTAGCTCTTTTGCCCAGGCTAGCTTCAAACTGTGATTCTCTGGAGTAGCTGGTTGTTGGGCTTGAACTCAGGGCCTGGGCGCTGTCCCTGAGCTCTTCTGCTCAAGGGTAGTAGCACTGTACCACTTTGAGCCACAGCGCCACTTCTGGCTTTCTGGTCATTAACTAGAGATAAGAGTCTCCCAGACTTTCCTGCCTGGGCGGGCTTTGAACTGTGATTCTCAGATTTCAGCATCCTGAGTAGCTAGGATTACAGGTGTGAGCCACCAGCGCCCAGTTTATTGCTTATTTTTAAGGGAAGAAAAAAGGAGGCAAGAAAATTTTTTGAGTTCTTCTCTGATGGTGGGGATTTCAGGGGGGAAATCTAAGAGAAACTTACAAAGCCCTGCTTTCTCTCTCTCTCTCTCTCTCTCTCTCTCTCTCTCTCTCTCTCTCTCTCTCTGCGCCAGTCCTGGGGCTTGAACTCTGGGCCTGGGCACAGTCCCTGAGCTTCTTTTGTTCAAGGCTAACACTCTACCAACCTGAGTCACAATGCCACTTCAAGCTTTTTCTGTTTATGTGGTACTGAGGAATCGAACCAGGGCTTCATACACGCTAGGGAAGCACTGTATCACTAAGCCGCATTCCCAGCCCAAAAGCCCTATTTAAAAAAAAATTTTTTTTTTTTTTTTTTTGGCCAGTCCTGGGCCTTGGACTCAGGGCCTGAGCACTGTCCCTGGCTTCTTTTTGCTCAAGGCTAGCACTCTGCCACTTGAGCCACAGTGCCACCTCTGGCCGTTTTCTGTATATGTGGTGCTGGGGAATTGAACCCAGGGCCTTATGTACACGAGGCAAGCGCTCTTGCCACTAGGCCACATCCCCAGCCCCCTATTTTTTTTTTAACTGAAAAAAAATGTCAGTAATGGGACTTAAACTCAGGGCCTAAGCTCTGTCTTTGAACTTTTTTGCTCAAGGCTAGTGCTCTACGCTTTGAGACACAGCTCCACTTCTAGTTTTCTGGTGGGTAACTGGAGATAAGAGTCTCATGGGCTTTCTTACCCAGGTTGGCTTTGAACTGTGATCCTCAGATCTCAGCCTCCTGAGTAGCTAGGATTCCAAGTGAGAGCTACCAGTGCCTGGCTACAAAGCCCCAATTAAAAAAATAGAAGCTTGACATAGGCAGTTTGTATCTTTAAACACATCTAAGCTGAGGAGTGGTGAGAGTAAGGAAAGCCTATCTAGGTGTCTGGAGATAAAGAACTAATAAATGGAGATGGGAGGAGAGGAGGCAGCTAGGCAGATTGTGAAAAAATGCCATCTAAACACAAAACCCATAAGCAAAAATGGACATCTGAAAGAAAGGCAGTGATCGCTCTATAAAGATCTGTTTCCTTTCCCTAAACCACAAAGGTCAGCGTCCGCATCGGATACAGCCGAGCGGCGGCCAGCCCCTGCTCGCCTCCGGCAGCTATGGAAGTAGGTCCCGGACTCCCCGTGAGATCAGAAGCTCCTTCAGGAGGGAGAAGCGACATCACCTCCCAGGAAAGCACCTGGCGGACTGCAGCTGGCTTGCTGTGCACCGCAGGTGTCCCGTCAGCACGAACCCACTCGTGGAACGGTCCTGACACTATGACTGTCTAGGGCTTTTCCATTCAGTTTCAAACACTGTAGTTTTCCAAACCAAACCAAACTCAAAACCAAAAAACACCCAAATACCCCAAAGATTCAACTCGAGAGTCAATCTTGAGGCCAAATGAGAACAACTTGCCAACCTGGTTAACAACAGCGGGTGTATGACAATGGGCGCGGTGGAAGTCTAGCCTCTTCCTGCTTCTGGGCTTCCCCAGGTGCGTGGAGGCCGGTGATGGCATGGGCAAGCTGGCCCGGGACCTGGGGGAGTCCCAGCTCAGCCCAGTAAATCATGGAGGCCATCCTGGGTCCTTGGGGCTGTGTTGTAGCAAGCTGGGTGCTAGAAGCACGGTGCCCAGCCTTGCCACCTCCCAGTCTGCCTCTGTAGCAGCAACGTACTCCTGTGTGTGTGTGTGTGTGTGTGTGTGTGTGTGTGTGTGTGTTTAAGTGACTCCATTCTGCACACTGGAGCTCCGGTTCCACTTCCCTCCGGGCAATGAGGCCCCTTCCGCATCACCACGCAGGACCATCCCCCAGATGGCCGCGTGCAGCTGGGGCGGTGACACAGCGGGGAAGGATGCTGCCGGCCTTTTTCCTTTCCTCGGGTGTATTGTGTTCAAGACGGACAAATATTTGTGTAGCCTCTGTGTTTGTCATTAATACTGGGATAGTCATTAGTGCTTCGGTTTTTCTAGGGGAAGGAGCAAAGCACGGAGGGAAAGGCCAGGAACACTAAGGGCTGGCATCTGAAGGTGTAATTCCAAAACAATATGGGAAAAGGCAGACTGTGTTTCCTCTGTTCTTTCTAAGGGGAAGTTCAGGAAAAGGTCAGGAAGAGAACAATGCGGGGCATCTATCATACAGCCTAGAAAGGCTCCTTACTGGCCGCTGCTTCCCTTCATTTCTCAAATCTGTAACTGCCACCTCTCCCCCTCCCCCAGCCCCAGAGTGCAGCCGGCTCGGCCTCATGAATTATACATCTCATTTGCCTTTACCAACACTCCCACCTCAGGCGGGTGGGGGCTTAGGACCTTGCATCCCAGGGGCCATGATTTTGTTTACCGGACAAAAACAAGAACTGGCTACCCAGGGGAGTTTTCCTAGGCTCCTTTCTGGGGTGCCTTTCCATTTGTACTCAGGTGAAATCTGTGAAAGGAGTATTAAGGACGATCTGAAAGGAAGTTAAGGTGTTGTGGGGCGGAGGGGTGTGTGTCCCTGCTCAGGCCTGCTCTCTGAGTTGGGGAGTAGTGCCAAGGCAAGGAGTACCCCATCCTTCTCCAACCAGTGCAGAGCCCCAAGGGAAGGTCAGGACATTTGTCTTCATGAGAGCCATTAACATACTGCATGGGGCGCTGCCCTTTGCTTAGAGTGATCTTCCTTTGCAATACTCAGCTTGGTGGAGAAGTGTTATCCCAGACAATGGAGAGAGTATGCCAACAAGAAAACACCCCACGGGGTACACAGGGATGGCACACCTGAGGCTACCCCTCTGAGCAGTGCTGCAGGTAGGCTTTTAAATTTTATTTTAAGAAAAAAAAGAATGCAGGTATTCTCAGGGAAGACATTTCTAACCTGGGCTATAAAAACAGTATAATTAATTTCTGAGGTTGATCTCAGGAACCTAACAGTAAGTGGGGTACAAATCTCTGTGACATAAGTGTGATTCTCTTAGCTTCTTTGAAAAAACGACTCTCAGTGTTGGATGGTGTGTTTAGAAAGACTTTACTGGGGGCCTATTGTGAGCAGAGCAGCAACAGCCAGCCTCTCTAAGATGGCCACCACCCTAAGCCACACCTGGTATTCAACATCCATTTTCATTGTCCCTTCCGGCACAGAGGGGAAACTCTGTAAGCATAAGGCACTGCAGAAATAATGCCACAGAAAGCTAGGTATGGTGGTGCATGCCTGTAATCCCAGCTATACAGGAAGTGGTGGTAGGAGGACCAAGATCCAAAGCTGGTCTTGGCAAAAGCAAGTGACACTATCTGAAAAACAAACAAAGCAAAGGTGTCAGGGAAATGGCTCAAGTACAGTGTGCTTGCCTAGCAAACCGAAGGCCTTGACTTCAATCCCCAGTAAATCCTGAACAAAAGCCAAAATGAAAAAACTCATGCATGGCTTCCGAGATGAGTCTTAAAAGACACTGGCTTCTGCCTTGCTGGGTCTTGAATCATTTGCTCTGGGAGGAGCCAACTTCCACACTGGGAGGGCACTCCGGGAGCAATGGCCCCTGATAACAGCCGGTACTGGCTTGCCAAACACGAGAATGGTACGAGCTTGGGAGAAGACTGTCCAGTCCCAGCAAAGGGCGCCATGCAATCTTCTGACAGAGCCTGAGCCAGTGCTAGCCAGCCAGGTTGCTCTCAAGTTTCTGCCCCAAAGAAACTGTGAGGTCATAAATGTTTTTCAAGTAGGACCCTTAAGTTTTCGGGCAATCTGAGGGTGAAAGATGTCCATGTACAGGCTAGAGGACTGTGCAAAAGAAGCTTGAGCAGCCAGAAAGTCCAGGAAAGAGGACTGCAAGTTCAAGGCCAGGTTGGGTTCCAGGGACTTAGACTCTGTCTCAGAACGCTAAATTAAAACAAAAATCAAAAGAGAAAGAAGAGAAGGAGGGGAGGAGGGAAAGAAACCTGAGACTCTTCTGACCAGCCTTAGATGATACTAGCACTGCTAGGCCTTCACCTGGGCCCTGAGAGTTATCTAAATGCCTAAAAATAGTGGGTGTCACCATGATAATGATGTTTGGGGAAGATTTTCAAGCACCTGAGGGCAGGTGGGATCGAGGGGACAGCAAGAAGGCCGCAAATGATCCACCCCTCCCACAAAAGAATACGAGAGAGAGAGAGAGAGAGAGAGAGAGAGAGAGAGAGAGAGAGAGAGGAGGTGTGACCATTTGACCTGCATGTGATTTACTTGGTTTACTAATACTATTATTATTAACATACACAACTCAGATGATAGTTCCTGAAAGTTTAGATTTTCCGTTTCTCTTGAGAAATCAAATCTCAGGCAACTCTAGGTTTCACATTTGCACACAGCAACAATGAACTTGGGCTGAGTGGCTCTATCCTCTCAAATGGCACCCACGCATGCCACCTGCTGCAGGCCTCACCAGCTGGCAGACTGGACGGCCTGACCCTACAGGTTTGCGATTCAAAGGAGAGAGACTAGATACAGGGTGACAGGTGGAGTATGTAAATGGAATTACTGTTTTCAGCTCTATGATAGGATACTTTGTAGGTTAATCTCTCTGTCTCTCTCTTTCTCTCTCCCTCCCCCCCCCCCCACCCAGCCCTTCCCCACTGGACTAGCCCAGTTTGATGGCATGGCCACCATACCTGGCTTATACAACTAGTTTTTACTAAACAAAAAGGAGTTGGATCAACAACAGCTGCCCTAGAGGCGAGGGACAGCTTAGAACTTAGAAGGCATGTAAACCAATGGCTGTACTCTGCATTAAACAGCACACATTTAAACAGGAGGAGCCCATATGAAGTTCATGCAATGTTTGTTTACGAAGGTCTTTATTATACGAGACCTCCGCTGCGAGGAAGCACAATGCTGTCTCACTTTGCATTTTGCTGTAATAATAATTGACAATAACACAAGAAAGGAAGGCTCTGGCACTATAGTTCCACCGCTATCTGCTGAATTTTCCCCTTCTACAAGATATAATAATATACCCTTTTGCTGGCATTCTCCCAATTCTGCATCTGAAAGAAGATTGTAATCAGTTTTCAGAGTAGCTTGCTCAGGAATTAACTAGCCAACCACTACATTGCTGATTCTTGAACCATTCTCTCTGCAGCCCTTTACAAATGCCTAGAAAGGAACGTGAGGTTCACATCATTAGGCTTTCAAGAATATCCTGCCTAGGTGGGCGAGCGCTGGGTGGGGGAGAGGAGCCCTGGGTTTGCTTCAAGTTGGTTCAAGAGCAGGGCTGACCATGTCTAACCGAGCGAACATTCCTGCAGTATCGAGTGCTCACTCGGCGGTCACAATGGCCAATATTTATTGAACTCCTGGCATGTTGCAGACTTGCTAGAGGTGACAAACAGCCCTGCTTCCTGCTGTCACAAAGCCGGTCCTGTGGAGCAGTGTGGCAATGGATGGAGGGTTACAGGGGCCTCTCCTTCTCTCCCTCAATAAGCATTGACCAAGCCTCTCCAACATGCCACCACAAGAAAGACAGTCTCTGTCATGATGGATGTTGAACTGCAGTGGTTGTGGTTGGACTTTGCTCCAGGCTGGGGTGGACAGAGAATTCAACGAGGCAGGATTTAAGGAAGCTGGCTAGGTAGTCGTCAGGTAGACTGCAGAAGATGGAAGGGCACTGCAGGTGAGAAATGACCTGCCCGGAGCTGCAGGGGCTAAAAAGTACGCAGAATGTTCAGGAGAGCAAGAGAGCAGCAGAGGCCAGGGCGGTGGAAGGGCAGGTGATAGCAGGTGATAGCACAGAGAACTCGGGGGTCGTTGGTGCTGAGCTGAGGCGTTCTGGGCCAGGGTCCTGAGGTGGACAACAGGCTCTTTCTGTGATGTCTTCCCTCAGGAAGACCAGACACAGATTTATCTTTAAGCATGAGGAACTGCAAACTGTAAAAGGGAGAGGGTACGCGGCAAAGAATGTGAGGGTCACGTCATTTACACGCTCAAGAACATCCTGCCCGAGTACCTGGGCGAGTGTTGGGTGGGGGAGAAGGGCTGTGGAGAGCTACACGTAACAGTTGCTGCACCCCACATGTGGTTAAAATGACTACTAATGTGATGGGTGCTGGTGGCTCACGCCTACAGTCCTAGCTACTCGGAAGGCTGAGATCTGACGATTGCAGTTCGAAGCCAGCCCAGGGAAGGAAATAAACTACTTAGAAAAAGCCAGAAGTGGGGCTGTGGCTCAAGTGGTAGAGCACTAGCCTTGAGCCAAATGATCAGGGACAGAGCTCAAGCTCTGAGTTCAAGCCCTCAGACCAGCACAAAATAAACACACACAAAACAAACAAACATGCAGCTACAAATGCATCTTTGGACCTGGTTCTGCTGGGTCCTGTAATGAAAACAGCCAGTGCAGTCACTAAAGCATGCTCAGCAATTAGCATGAGAGGAAAACTCAAACAGGAAGGACCAGACTCAGTGTGCGTACTTACAAGTCCAATAACACTCTGATTTTTTAAAAACAAGCTTGTTCATTCGGATATCTCTGGTAATATCAACTCACCCACTGATATTTATTTTGGGCAACAGTTTAAATAAAGAGAAAAGCTATTAATATGTTCCATAAAAGCTGCTCAAGGGATTCCTGAGAGGGGAAGGTTGAATGGGGGTGATTTCTTTGTTCCTTCTCCTTCTCTCTCCTTCCTTCCTTCCTTCCTTCCTTCCTTCCTTCCTTCCTTCCTTCCTTCCTTCCTTCCCTTCTTTCCTTCCTTCCTTCCTTCCTTCCTTCCTTCCTTCCTTCCTTCCTTCCTTCCTTCCTTCCTTCCTCCTTCCCTCCTTCCTTCCTTCCTCTCTCCCTCTCTTTTATTCTCCTTATCCTCTTCCTTCTTCCTTTTTTCCTCTTCTTCCGCCTTGCGCTTCTCATCCTTCTTCCTCCTCTTTCCTCTTCCTCCTTCTCTTCTTGTTGTGGTGGTAGTGGTCTTTGAACATATGCTTGCTCGTCTAGGATTCTACCAGTTAGTCATGATTCCAGCCCGGTTTTGTTGGCTGGTTAATTAGGAGATGGAGTCTCAACAAGACTGTTTTGCCTCCTTGCTGGCTTTGAACTATGATCTTAGCCTCCCAAGTAGCTGAGATTACAGGTATGAACAACCAGTGCCTGTAAGAATAGGATAATTTCTAAAGCCTTTGCCAGGGCCACAATCCGGGGTCTTCTCTGATCATGTGAAGGCTGTTAGGGATGCAGGAGGAACTCCTGTGGGTTGGGAAGTGTGTCTAGGAATTAGGGCGTGGAACTGAGGTCCTGCTGAGCAAGCTATGAATTCTCAGGAACACAGGGTGCCCGGCTAACGGCTAGACTCACACTCCCTTAAGGTGCAACATTCATAAGAAATGCAAGCCAGGGAAATAATGGGCAGAAGGGCTGGGAGGCAAAGAAAGAAATCAAGAGCAAATGAAGCGACTGCATATGAATAAGTCAACAGCCATTTACGCTTTGCATGGGAACTACTGGGCAGAGGAGAGGAGGGGAGGAGGGGCAGAGGCTCCGGCTGCCCCTTCTGCGGGTGGCTGCCAGACTACAGGGGCTGCTTTCTCTGTACTTGCCCTAAATATGTTCACGTCCTCTCGTTTCCTCCTTTCCCTTACTTTCCTTCTCCACCGAAACACCACTGTTTGCCTTGACTCTTGCTTCACTACACAGAAACCAGCAGACAGCTGGTTGCCAGTGGCTCACGCCTCTAATTCTAGCTACTCAGGAGGCTGAGATGTGAGGACCACAGTTCCTGCCCAGGTAGGAAAATCTGTGTGACTCTTATCTCCAATTAACTACCAGAAAACTGGAAATGGAGCTCTAGTTTTGAGTGGCAGAGCGCTAGCCTTGAGCCAAAAGGCCCAGGGACAGTACCCAGACCCTGACTTCAAGCCCTATGACTGACAAAAGCCCAAATCCCAAACAAAAAAACCAGTAGTCTACATAGCCTTGCTCACTGCTGAAGGAACCCACTCACAAGTCCACGTGAATGTGGGACTAGCTTGCATGGAGGGCCAGATGTGGGGGGTGATTCTACACCTGTATTTCTACCTACTCAGAAGATGGAGATTGGGAGGCTCTTGTTTCAGGATCAATCCGTGCAAAAAGTCAACAACATGCATCTCAACCAACAAGCCTGGCATGGCGATTCCCATCTGTAAGCCCAGCTACACGGGAGGTGTAGTTAGGAAGATTGTGGTCAGAGGTCAGGCTCTCGCCTCCCCAAATATAAAACAAAGAATTCACACTTACAGTTAAAAAAAAAAAGTGCATAAGACTCTATTCAAAACATAACTAAAGAAGGGTAGCATTGTCCAAAAAGAAAGTACTCTTTACCTGACTTATGTAACTGTAACCCTTTTGTATATCACCTGTAACAATAAAAGATTAAATCAAAAATTCATCGGGCAAGTTTATTTCATGTATCCTTAAGGTCCAAAATGTTGCTTCCAAAATGAATAAGGATATTTTCAAAACACATTAAAAAATAACTAAAGCACAAATGGGTTAGGGACATGGCTCAAGTGGTAAAGTTCTTGACTAGCAAGCACGAGGGCCTGAGTTCATGGCCTTCGGAGCTTCAACTCCTAACGTCCTTCCCTTTCTCCTTAGAGCTTTGCTGTCATTTTGCCTAGCCAACATGGTGACCGACATCCTTCTTAATCCACACTTGGATGCATGTTGGCTTTTTCACATAGGAAGACTTTTCTGCCCCTCTTGAGTCCCTACCCTCTCAGAACTCAGCTCTACTTCACTTGAGCGATGAGCAGTCCCTGCCTCACCCAGGCTTTGGGCTACCCCGATGAGGACGCTCTGCCCTATGACCCCATCGAGCACCTTCTGTCAGACAACGTTTGCCTCCACTCCACAGGTCGTGATCTGGCTGTGACCGCGGCTTGGTCAGAATGTCTCTTCAACCCTTGTCTGCTCCATGTTCCCCTTTCCTGGTCCTAAGTCCCAGACCTTTCCTGCACTGAGGCTAAGCTGCTTCCAGTGTCTTCTGCCCAGGCGTGGACCCGACCTGTACATTTCCCTCCAAAGCTGGTGGTCCCTGGCATCTCCTCAGCTGGCATGGACCTGCACTCCTGTTGGCCTCTGGATTCACTCAGTCCTAACTCTGCTCAAGAGCCCATTTTAGTTCTTTCCTGGGAAATCTTTCAGTGCATTCCCAAACTCTCCCTTTTCCTCTGCTCACCTTCCATGAAACCTGGGTTCTGTGAAGCCTACTAGTATTCTACCTGTGGCAGTTCTCTCTCCAATGAAGCCCCTTCCTTCCTTTTTTTCTCCTCTATCCCTCCCTCCCTCTCTCCCTGTTCTGTCTTTTTGGAGATGGGACTGAAACCAGGGCCTCTCACTGCTAGGCAAGAGGGCCACACTAGAGCTATGCTCCCAGCCCAAGCTGTAAGTTCCCGGATGTAAGCTCATGGTACCTTCTTCTCTGGACTCTCCCATCCCTGACCAAGGTGCCCACTGAAACACAGGGGAACACTGTACCCTGTGCCTTGCAATGCCACTGCAGAGGCCTGGGTTCTCCACTTTCTACTTACTTCTTGTGATCCTGGCTGATTAGTTACTGAAATGTTGTTTCCATTCCCAAGTCAGGCCTCTCAAGGGTCATCTTGCCTACTGTCTTCCCCTAGCTGAGGAGCTGCTTTCTTTAAGACACCTGATCACTTGACTACTGTGCTGGGGATAGAGAGCCACTGAGTGTCCATATGTGTGAAAAACTGACACGTCTAAGTTTAAATTTCTTCACTCGTTCAATGTATGCCATACAAAGACTACTTGCAGGCTTATTAAATGAGCATGAGCCAGATATTTTCAATTCCATGGGATTATTTTCATAGAATAATTTCCATGTGGAATGTGAAAGCAAGAAAGCAAATTTTCTTCTCAGAAATGAATCGAATGCCAACACGACTGGACTATATCCATCTCATAAACAAATGCTGTAAGGCCCAACAGGAGAGAGGCTCTGGAAGTGCGAATCTGGATTATTAATAAAGGCCTTTGTTCTGGGGAGCACAGCACACAACAAGAGAGATCGGGTGGATAGAGAAAGTTGGGGAGGGGGCATGGGGAGCACTGAGGGAGGGAGAAGGATTTTATTTGTATATTCCTAATTCCAAATGTTTATGATAACTGTGGCTTCCTGCAGCCTTCCCCAAGGCGGGACCCCAGTTCTCACTGGTCACTGGAAGTCCAGCTCCCAGCTTTCTCCATGTGAGCTGTGGAACACAGAAAGCACAGGGAACTCACCCTAGAACCCGGTTCTCTCCTGGAACCCTGGCTGGGGACGGCTACACGCTGAGCGACCTGCATATTTCTCACTAGGGTCAACAGCATGTGGTACTGGTATGGGCTGATCCAAAACAATTGGGCCCTGTTTCTGCTGCAAGGGAGCCCAGGGATTTTCTGAAGCAAAGAGCACACTACCTTAACGAACCTGGTTGTTTTCTATGCCCCTTAGGTCTACACGTCCCTCCCTCACTGCCCTATTTCTTTCCTGGGAGTAGTCCTTTCCTTAACCTTTTCCTTGCCTTTTCCCAGCCTGCAATCACAATCGGGCCATTTAAACTCAAGGGACTCTGAAAGCATGCATGGGGCCACATTTCATGTGGCTAAAGATTGAACAGGCACAGGGAATGAATGGCATTGGGCTCTCTTAGCACCTTTGCAAGTCCACCCTGGTGGGTTCTACAGGCCAGAGTCCAGGGGTCAGAGCTCTGGCCAGTTCTCTCTCTCTCTCTTTCTCTCTCTCTGTGTGTGTGTGTGTGTGTGTGTGTGTGTGTGTGTGTGTGTGTGTATCAGGGCTTGATTGATCTCAAGACCTCACACTCATTTTTTTTTCTTTTTTTTTTTAACTCACAGCTTAGGTTCTACCATACCTCCAGCCCAGAATTTTGCTGGTTAACTGGAACTTTTCAGTCTGGACTGGCTTTGAACTGAGATCCTGAGTAGCTAGGACTATACCCAGGAGGCTGAGATCTGAGGATTGCAATTCAAAGCCAGCTTGGGCAGGAAAGTCCATGAGACTTTTATCCCCAATTAACTACTAAAAAGCCAGAGTGAAGCTGTGGTTCAACTAGTAGAACATCAGCTTTGAGTAAAAAAGCTCAGGGACAGCACCCAGGCCCTTAGTTCAAGCCTGAGGACCAACACACACACACACACACACACACACACACACACACACACAGTCACATCAGATGTTTCCATCCTATAGCTTCTGACTTAGGCATCCCATTTCTGCTCTGTTCTCTGTAGTGGCCTACAGCATGATCTTCCTTCAGAGGGCGAGTCTCCAGCCCACAAGCCTGCTGCTGTCTCCTTTCTCTTGGTCTTGTCTTTATTCCTTTATTTGCTTTTTTCTTTTTTCTGATTCCTCTTCTTATTCCATCACGACACAGGAGAAGCAATCATCTTTACTTGGTCTGATCTCTTTGACAATAGGCCTATTTACAGTTTCATAATACACAACCCTGTGTTCAAGCACCTCAGGTATAATTTGAATATTCAGATTCAGAGTTGCTCCACAGTTCAAAAGTTACTGTGCAGTTGTTTTGCTAAGAAAACGTATCAACTCCACACAGTTCACTGGCTACAATGCTTTGCAAGGGCCTCTGAGGGCCTAGAAGCTCAGCTCTGGTTGTAGCCAGACCAGCCATGGTGTATTGTCTGTCTCTCAGGAAACCAAGAAGGGGAGGGAGTGGGAAGCAGGCATCCTTGGGGAAAATGGAAACGTCTTGGGTTTCGCATGCGACACAGTAGGCATCTCTGGAAAGTAAAAACAGCCAGGTTTTTGTTTTTGTTGTTGTTTTTGGGGTTTGGGTTTTTTTTTTTTTGGCTCAGAGTCTCAGAACAAACTCAAAATGGGTTTTGCATGAGCAGAGCAGAATTTGCTTATGGTGTCTATTAGAGGGCCCTTGCTTTTTCCATGTACATCATGATTCAGGCTTTATGTACACTCTCTTCTTAAAAAATGAGGGTGCGGAGAGTGGTGGTGCATACCTGTAATCCCAGCACTCAGGAGGCTGCGGGAGGAGACTGCAGTTTCTCACTAGCCTGGACAGCACAGCAAGTTCAGGCCAGCCTGGACTTCATCGTGAGACCTCGTCACCAAACAAAACAACAAAAGACACGCACAAAACGGACACCAACTGTAGATGAGCACTACACAACCATGCTTTACTCTCTGCCCTGGTGGCGTGGGGAGCAGAGGCTGATCCAGCCCAGGGACATCCTCGA
Source organism: Perognathus longimembris pacificus (assembly GCF_023159225.1). Taxonomy (NCBI): domain Eukaryota; kingdom Metazoa; phylum Chordata; class Mammalia; order Rodentia; family Heteromyidae; genus Perognathus; species Perognathus longimembris. Next base: position 143,301,901 of record NC_063162.1, read on the forward strand.
GCTGCCATTGCCACACGGCCTGAGGAACGTTCATCTATCTGCGGGTTGGACCTTGCACCTGGAATCACTTGTTCTCTACAACCCAGGGATTTGTAAATCCCCACCTCAATGGCTGGATTCATTTGCTCCTGGGTCTTTGGGGCTGAGAACGAGGTGGGAGGCACCCTGTGCAGAGGGCTGGCTGATCTACACACACAACAAGGAAACAATTCTTCTGAGACACAGAAGACGTCTGAGTTTCCCTGGCAGATTCAGTGACAGGGGAACTCACCAGCCCCAGATCTTGGCAGGAGATAGGCAGTGGTATGTGCACCAACAGGGGAGCTACACCCCATAGAGAAGGGAAACAGAAGGTGGAGAGGCTGAAGAGCGTTAGCTGCCGCATTCCCTTTCCTTAATTTCCTCCCAGCGGGTCTTGGCTGTGGCAGACACTCTTTTTTTTTTTTTTTTTTGCCAGTCCTGGGCCTTGGACTCAGGGCCTAAGCATTGTCCCTGGCTTCTTCCCGCTCAAGGCTAGCACTCTGCCACTTGAGCCACAGCGCCGCTTCTGGCCGTTTTCTGTATATGTGGTGCTGGGGACTCGAACCTAGGGCCTCGGGTATACCGAGGCAGGCACTCTTGCCACTAGGCTATATCCCCAGCCCCCAACAGACACTCTTTAGTATAGAGTGGTGGTACTTTGGGAGCTGACCTGGGTGGGACTGATGTGTGATGGTGGTCAACTTCCTTGGTATAAATACCACCTCCATGGCCCGTGTAAGTGACAAACCATTTAACTACTAGCTTGTGAAGTTCTCGATTATTACACACCTAACTCCTCTGCCTGGTAGAATGCAGCTCCAGTCCACACTGGATAATAATACTCATGGCCCAGAAGCCTTGGGCAACTAACTACCGGGGACCCAGTGCTGGTGTCCTGTCTATGGAAGTCCTGCTAGCTGTTTCCTGAATGTGCTTCGTCCTCTACTGATAAGCTGTTCCCTGAGTCAAAAATGTGCCTCATCCAGGATAGTTTGCCCACAGGAGAAGCCTTGTAGACGGCAGCCCTCCAAGTACTTGAAGATTATGGTCATGCACCACGATCGTGTCTATGGCTAGACAAACACAGCCTGCATGGAACCTTCTTCACATGAGAGGTATGGTTGCCTGTCATAATCAATGAACCCCAAATGCTCCATACAAGCATGATAAAACAGGGCTCTTCCTCGTTCTAAATGCAGTCACGTGCCACATAACAATGTTTCAGTAAGGATGGACCACAGATATGAGAGCTCTAGTAAGAGCAGGATGTCTTGTCTGAATAAGTCTACTCGGTTGTTCACACAATGACAAAATTGCCTAAGGGCACATTTCTCACCAACTATCACTGACATGAAGTGACACATGACTGTTTTTTGACTCTGTCCTGAGATTCTATTAACCCTCTTGACAGCCAGTTTATACTGATCACTCAGCCTTATATAACTGCTTTCCTCAAAGCCGTTCTCTCACAGTCTTTTAATATGCTTCCACAATCAATTCAGGCTTCTCCCATTAATTGATTTGAAAACCATACAAAGACTGCATTATTCTTACCCAATGTTATACGGCTAGTTGGCTCATGCTGCTGTCGCACTGAGACCTTTTTTCCATCCTGACTCTATCATCCAGGATCTTAGTTGCCCTTCCAAAGGTTGTGTAACCCACAAACTTGACAAACAAGCCTTGTATGTCTTTGTTTAAGTCACCCGTGTAGACAGGATGCTGCTGTGTGCTACCAGGAACCTGGCTCCAGACCTAACAATTCTCTAATCCATGCTCCACTCCGCGTTTCTCCATCTTCCCTTGTCTAGGGTCGTGCTGAAATTTGCAGTGTACTGCAAAGGTGGAATCCTTACAAAGGGAAGGGATCCTTACTTTATTTCTCTGCCAGCTCTATCCAGCCTTCCAAGAAGGTTGTGAAGAAAACAAATGGGACTCCTCAGGCATGTCTTTTTTTTTCTCAGTGAGGCCAAGCAAGCACCTGCAGTTGCTTAGAAAGCACTTGCCAAGTAATTCTCATGAGAAATGCCCTGGGAATCAGTGACATGTTTACCATGCCTTACAACAGGTTGTGTCTTTCCTTAACTTTTCTCCTATATGTTACTGCCAGACTCAGTTTCCTGAAATGCCACTTTATACTGCCCTGCTGTTGCAACATTCCTGGCATTCTAAGACCCAGCCCTGCCCCCACCTCTTTCAGACCACCCTAAGCCTTGGTTATGTTTCAGCGCCCGCTTTCTGTCTGCCACTAGCCATGCCAGTTCCGGCACATACCTCTCTCACCCCACCAACTCTCTGCCTTTCTAGTTCCCCACTGGCCTTTGAAGTGCAACCCAAGCTCCCTCTTCCACGCAGCCTTTCCTCTCAATTGTGGTCCCCACGGGCCTTTGTCACACTTCTTGAACACTATCTGCATCACTGTTCAGGGTCATGGATGCAGGCCTTTCCAATTTGGAAGACAGGACCCAGCAGATTTCTTTGTGTAAAACATCTGAACTTTGGGGTGTGCACCCCGTATTCTCAGCTAATGCCCCAGCTAGGTGTATATATGCTGGACCTCGTTCTCCTGGCTGGAGTCCTGCCTTCAGCTTCCTGCCCCCTACCCGTCCACCCATCTATACATCTGTACCTTCTCCTTCCCTCGCTTCCTTAGTAACAATTTTATTCCATTACCCACTTCTCAGAAATCTGCATGTGTTCTGTAGTTTGGTCCCATTACCAAATTCACTACTTTAAGTACTTGGTACTTAACTTTCTCTTCCACCCAGAGCCATTTGCCTTAGCTAATCTGATTTAGTCAAGACCGCCAGCATTCAGTTCAGTGACAATGCCTATGACGTGACTTGTTCCTTTGAAGCCTTGAAGATGTTCTTCAGTTGTTTTAAGTCTTTTGTTTCTAACTAGACTGGAAGTTCTTCCAAACCATTAAGGTGTTTTTCTTTTCCACCAAGCTGACCAGATGGTGCTTTCAATATAGTAATTATGCACAAGGCCCTGCCAATGGGCAGTGACTCTCCGTAACCAGAAGCTAATTTCTCTAAGGGCTGGTAATCACACACAATCAAAACCACATCAGAGCAGAGGAGAGAGACGACACAGTAAGCACATTTCTGGACTTAGCCATTTTCAAAATAATTTATTGGCACACTGAGACAACAGGATTTTACCTGTTTTGGCTCTCCTCTCTTTGATGAAAAGGTCAAAGGGATGTACACGTTGAAAAAAAAAATCCAACAATGCTTAAAGTGGGTTGGAATGCCAAGCTATTCTTTAACTTGCAACCAGTGACCTTGACTTCTGAAACTTGAGGAGGGGCAGGTCATGGCATGTCCTCCCAAACAAACAAACAAACAAACAAAACCCTTGCCACTACAGTAACACAGAAATCTTCAATACATTAAAAGTCCTAAGACTTTTCTTAAAAGTCCCAGGTCAGGAGGCACAATGTCAGCAAGCATTTTTTTCCATAAGGTTTTAATCAATTAGATGAGACCTCACAGAAGAAACTGTCCCACTTAGTAAATGACTTTCTGGGTGAGCTAAAGAGCTCTAGAAAAGCAGTTATTCTTCTAAGAGGCCACAGACCATTGGTGAAATGGCACCAAAGTATTCAGACACCTTATTTTGGGGGCTTGGTAATTACCTACTGATTCCTTCTACACCCTCTCCCCCTAAGTGCTCATATAGCAGGTTTACAACAATATAAGCTAAAACAAAAACTCATATCCCATTTAACAAAAGATGTTTCTGTTAAGTCTTTAAATAGTGCCTGTACAGTCTGATGGAGTTTTGGTCACTTTGTAAGTCTATAATTGTTCTTTATGTGCTGCGTCTACAGTCTATTGTTAATATATAGCTCATTTTCTAGGACTTGTTTTTCATGTTCATTTGCTGGTTTTGTTTGCTTTTAGCATTCAATTTTTAGGAGAAATCGTTGGATAAGTACATATACCCACCTGACTTAGAAAGAAATCGATTACTTGTAATGTTAATCTGCTAGATTGACTCTTGGAAGGAGCGTATGGGGCCTCATCACTTCGGAGCTCCTCCTTGTGACAACTAGTGTAGTGCAATGTCACTTGCTAGTGCTGGGTCCCTGCGGTTTGGTCCTCACAGTGACAGCCACTTCAGAAACAGCCTGCACTCCATGGCTTTTGTAGTCAGAAGACAACGAAGAATGAGCCACTTAAAAATAATTGCCAGATCCTCGGGAAAACATTTGTACGTTTGTACAGCAGATGGAACATATTGGCTAATGTTCTCGCATGTGACAACAACCCGGGTTCGCAGGTATTAAGTAGCGAATATACTGCCTTTGACTTTGCATTATCTTCTAGGTGAGCATGAGGCGAGCATTTATCAGCATGTGACACGCATTAATTAGGATCAATAGCCTGTTATGCAGTAATAGATAACCTCAACAGAAACCAAAGAAGTCTGACCAATATGAGTGTGGAAAAGAGCCGTGGTTTATTTTTCACTTAACAACTGGGTCCCTGGTGAGGTATCTTTCACCTGAAGCACTGTTAAATATCTTAAGATTGATTAGAAGAAATGAATCAGTAAAATCAATTCTCTTAAAGAATTTAATGCTATTCATTGTGTGATTACAAGTGACAAATGCTATTCAGAACTTCTAGAACTGACTGGTTAACTTGCATATTAAACTGAATATTGGCTGTTCTACTTAATAGAGACCAAAATCTAGCTTGAAATGCAAATGGTTAAAAGGTGAAGTGAAAGCTAAGGACTGCATTTCATTCCTCTATACCTAATCATTTATGTGACCAGCTGTTGTCCATGTGCCTTTCAAATGTCAAGATATTTTGCAAATAATCAACTATCCTGTGGTGGGATCACTTTAACCTGTGCCTTATGTAATGTAGCATATTGGCAGAAGGACCAATTCAATTTTCATATCAAAAAGAACACAACTGATGACGTAGTCTTAAAAATCTCTTCCTGGGAGTTAATCCCTTTAGCTAACATCTACAATCTAAAAAATCAAGAGCTTATCATTCTGGGTAAGGAGTGACCTTTCTGGGGGTTACAGAGCCCTCTTTCCACCCAGAAGCCCATTTCCAGTGCCACTGGCCAGAGGTCTCTGTGTACACAGCCTACTCTTAAGTCATCTCAAAGGATGAAAATTACACAGAAGCCGTATCTTGTACGCTGAGGAGCTGGTGATCTGGCAAGGGAGATAAAACCCAAGCAAAGGCGATAACTGTATTATGATGATTGCACAGAATTAAAGACAGTGGTGATGTTAATAAGCCCAATTCTTCTGTAAAACTGGAGAGATCATAGAGGGGAAAAAAAACCTTCTTAAATTTAGCCTTTCAAGATTCATTTGGGAATGAGAAGACAAGACAGAAACAAGTTCTTACAGAAATGATCTGTTGAGTATGGGTTTTACACAGGCTGTGAGAGATGACATTAATGTAGTGGGAAATTCTTAGATCCCACTGCATTGTTCCAGTAGAATAATATTGTCACAGTCTGGGAAAAATTAAGTAATGCAATAAAAGTACTAACCAAGCATATTCACACACATACCCACCCACACACCCACCCACCCACACACACCCTACACTAATACTAAGGTATACCAATTATAATGGCAAGCCAAGTCTACAAATATAAATGTGTTAGTGAAACTGATTTATTATAAAGAAGCTACTGATGGTAGCCATTCAGTGAGGCCAAAATGAAAGCCAGCCACCAGAGTACCTACAGCTGAATTCTAAATGGGAATAACTGAGCTATATTTCCTGTGTCACGAGTCATCATCTTTTGTTTATGGAGATGACAAGAGAGAACAAAATGGAGCCCAGTAAATAGGTTAACTTTACTCTCCACTGTGTCTGCTGGAGGATTTGGTTGAAATTTCTCTTAAATTGCTTTCAGACATCTGGCAAGTGAGAACTGACACAACAAAAAGCTGGACATTTCTAACTTCACCACTGGTTAGCGGGCAGCCCGAGAAAGCTTATGTCCTGCAAAAGGCTGCTTTCAAAGCCACGGGTGCTTTTTGCCTGGCTAGTGGAAGGGTGTCAAGTTGGAAAGAACCCCTCAGATCTGTACTCTGAATCAAGGCTCTGGACACCCTTGCCCAGGTGTGTGTTTGGCAAAAAACAGATGTAACTACGAATCACTGTCCTTGACGGCAGCAGAAACCCAGCTACGACCTCTGCATTCTCTATATTCAAAACAGATTTAAGCCAAGCTTAAACATCTTCTAGCTCTGATCACAAGTTGAAAAACAGCACTCTGAAAACTTACAATTTGAAACAATGAACCGAAAGAGATTTGCTATAGAAGGATCATTCTGATGTTTCCATCATACTTGGAGACAACGTATTACATACAACTGGAATTCAGTAAAGGGAAATTGGCATGTCAGGCAATAATAGAAGGTTATAAAGGTAAAAAGTAAAAAAAAAAACATTAAAAGAAACTAATTATAATGAAGACAGATTTATACAGCAAACATCACTGGTGCACTTTGTGCTTCCAGACTTAGTAAGACCGGCTGGTGTGACATTTTCCCTCTCAATTGTGAGTGCCTGCACTAACTTTCACGCTAGGCTCTTTAAACACTGTCTAAGAGGAGATCGGAACACCGAAGGCAATTAAAAACTCTGTGCCAGAGCCAATCAGTACTTTATATCTCTAGTTGGTTTGCCCATTTCACTCACTCATTCATTCATTCATTCATTCATTCATTCCCTCCCTATTTTCCTAGTGAATCCAGCATGTGCTGAGCGCTGATTGATTACAGAAGTGAGACAGGTGCAGCCCCTCACATTTCCTGCCCCTCTTCCCCCCGGAATCTCCCTTCTACGTCACAACACTTGACCATTAATACAACTGATTATTTTTTTTGGGGGGGGGCAGTCCTGGGCTTTGGACTCAGGGCCTGAGCACTGTCCCTGGCTTCTTTTTGCTAGCACTCTGCCACTTGAGCCACAGCGCCCCTTCTGGCCGTTTTCTGCATATGTGGTGCTGGGGAATCGAACCCAGGGCCTCATGTATACGAGGCAAGCTCTCTTGCCACTAGGCCATACCCCCAGCCCCAATACAACTGATTATTGACTGACTTTAAAATGAGTTTTGTTTCAAGGCAAGGTCTCCCTAAGCCCCCACGCTGACCCGGCACTCAGCCTCTACCTCAGCTTTGGAAGTGCTACCATACGCAGCTTACATTTATTTAAGTTGGCATAAAATTATAAAGTACAGTCGTCCCTCACAATATCATGGTTCACTTACCGTGGGTTCAAGACAAAGTGTAAACAGTGATCTCTCACCTATCATGGGAGTTCTGTTCCAGAGACCTCTGCGATAGGTGAAAATCCACCAAGTAGCAATAAGTGAACCACAATATAGCAAGGGATGACTATGTAACACTGGGCGGATTTTCACCTGTCTTGGTGTGTGTGTGTGGGGGTGTCTCTGAACTATAACAGGATCACTGTATCTTTGTGTGGAATACCAGCTGAGATGATAAACTGGGAAAGTAGTTAGGCACCAGTGGCTGATGCCTATAATCTTAGGTACTCAGGAGGCTGAGATCTGAGGATCGTGGTTCAAAGCCAGCCTAGGCAGGAAAGACTGTGAGACTCTTTATCTCCAATTAAACACTAAAAAAACTAGAAGTGGAGATGTGATTCAGTGGTACAGTGCTAGCCTTGAGTTTGAAAAAGCTCAGAGACAGCACCTAGGCCCTGAGTTTAAGCCCCAGGACTGGCACAAAACAGATAAAGAAACCTGAGGAAGTTCTAAATATGTCATATAATTTATCTAATGTAAATGTTAGTTTAAGTTGACTTCAAAGCATGAGGACTACGAAAAAGAAAGCAACATTTTTTATTAACACCAGGGATTAAGATCATTGAACCCAAATTGCAACTTACTTAATCACTGTGGGGCTTCTTCGATGTAACTACCCATCTTTAACTCCAATTATATTTATGAAGAATGCATACCTTAGCTGTTGTTGGCCATGGTACAGATGTGCAACCATTAAGATGATTTTTTTTTTTTTTGCCACTCCTGGGGCTTGACCTCAGGGCCTGAGCACTGTCCCTGGCTTCTTCTTGCTCAAGGCTAGCACTCTACCTCTTGAGCCACAGCACCACTTCCGGCCTTTTCTGTTTATGTGGTGCTGAGGAATCGAACCCAGGGCTTCTTGTATGCGAGGCAAGCACTCTACCACTAGGCCACATTCCCAGCCCCCAAGACGAATATTTTAATAGCAGTAAGTTGAGTACAGCCAAGTCCCAATGATTAGAACAGTGATGACTTAAAAAACAGTGTTTAGGACATTTTATGAAAAAAATACAGAAGGAGATGGCCAATAAGTTGCATTTGCAACCCATTTGTCCCGGGACCCCGGATTCCGTGTGCAAACAATGGACAGAGAGTAGGCAAGATAGATAGATAGAAAGACAGAAACCCAGAAGGATATAAGACAGAGAAGTATGGAAACAAACTGAGGGATGGCAGGCTGGTGACCTTGACAGTGATGTCTCATTCACATTCTGTCAGTTCTCTGGCCCTCTGAGAAGAAACGAGGCTTTCTGGGAAAGTCAGTCAGCCACCAGTGCCTCTGACACATGGCCAAGTCCCCCAGCTCCTCTCTGAGCAGTGGCCTGATGTCTTGTGCTGCTATTTAGAAAACGAAATGGAGGAAGACCAGGGCTGAGGGAGCCCCTAGAGGCTGGGGTTTGGCACGGGCCATCTGTGTGAGGAGGGCTCCCGCAACTGGGCTTTCCCATCACCTTGTGCATCTAACTGCTGCCTGTAGTGTACCCTACTCTTCAGCCTCCAGAGGTGACAGGAAGCGTGGGGAACTCTGCCTTTTTGCTTAAAGTACTGAGCCAGAATCTCAGTGTGTGTCACAGGCCAGCCTCAAACTTGTGGTCCTCCCGAGAACTAGGATTACAGGCATGCACTACCATGCCCAGCTTTGTATTTTATATTTTAGTTTCCAGCCAATTACCTGTCACAGAGCAAAGCCCAATCCTTTGAAAAGATGTTCAAAAACTTACTGAGTTATGGTTTGGATATCTTAAATACAAATACAATAGAGAAGCCAAGACAAATACATCTTAAAGGAATAAGGCTGATGATAATAATGATGCCGATAACTGCAATTTAAGTGACACTTGGCAGTCCATATATTCCTCCCGTACAATCTTTCACTAGATCTTCAGAGCCGGGTTGGAAAAGTCCTCCTATTGGCTCAGTGAGGTCTGATTGCACGCAACTGAACAGTAAGGGCAGAGTTTTGTGGGTTTTTTTTTTTTTTTTTTTTTTGCCAGTCCTGGGCCTTGGACTCAGGGCCTGAGCACTGTCCCTGGCTTCTTCTTGCTCAAGGCTAGCACTCTGCCACTTGAGCCACAGCGCCACTTCTGGCCATTTTCTGTATATGTGGTGCTGGGGAATCGAACCCAGGGCCTCATGTATACGAGGCAAGCACTCTTGCCACTAGGCCATATCCCCAGCCCCTGTGGTTTTTTGATCTTTTAACTTTTTCCCATTATGCCATGAGAGAAGCAAGAAGAAGAATAAAAAAAAACTCTTACCTGTATGATTCTGATTAGAAAAAAACCCAATGAGTTAAGAGAAAGATCTACTCTAACAGCCAGAATACCCAGGATCCATCTTGGGGCGGGATGGGCTTGAAGGAGCCAGGGCGGTAAAGGGAAGACACTCTAGGACAAAAGCACAGAGCTAGAATTCAGGGAAAAGCTTCTTCCAGACAGAGGGGGGCTGGTCTACCCGTAGGTAGTAAACCTGGCATGGATCAAATATTGGCTCATTTCTCTGAAAGGAAGGAAAATGAACACTGTGATCCTATTAATCAATTAGTTGTCTGTTTCTAAATGCTACTCCCAGAGCTAATTATTTCATTAAGCAGAAGATTCTCTCTTGATATAGGTCATTGACAAATATTACTAAACAAATAAAATTGGACTGCTATTTCTAAAACATCTACATTCCACTCCCCAGATAAGACTCAGGATCAAGAAGGGACTAAATGCAGCCCCAGAGTCTACTTCCTGCCACCATCCCCTTTCAATCTTAGGAGTCTGGATCCTCTGGTTCCATCGGCCCTGAGCCTAACACTGGCAATAGATGCTCATCTTGACTATACTGATGATGTGTCTAATTTTATTGTACCACAATGACTGACATGGGTTTGTTTTATCTCATAGATGTTGGTGCATCAGACCAACAGATGCTGGCTCATACCGTTATTAGCCCGATGTAGTCTGACTAATTTATGGAACAAGTCAGGGGATGTTTTCTCTTAGCACAAATCTTGCTCACTGACTGTGTCATCGCCAGATATTCAGGAAGCACCAGCCATGTGAATATTAAGCGAACTTCTGAGACCTAGGGTGTAGTCTCAGCCCTCAGGACCCACATCTGCCCACAGATGGCAAGAAACGCGAAGAGCGAGGGCTCGGGGACTGAGCACATGGAGTTCAGAGGTCCAGATCGGTTTTCAGATTTAAGTGTCATGACTCATTTAGTGGGTGGGTGACTCTGGTGTCATTCCAATAGTTCTCAAGGCTCCTTTGTAGAGACTCCACAAAGCACTAGGGGCTGGTGAGTGGAGAGGAACTTGAATTCAAGGAAGCTGAAATGCACTATGGGGAAAGGCAAAGAACAGTGTTACAAGGTGATCTCACCAAGAGATGGGAAACAAGCTGGGAGTTCAAGGAGTCTGTGTGTTCAGACAACCAAGAAGGAAGCAGGGTGTAACTGGCTGGGTGGGGCTGACTTGTGGTTGTGGGAGGAGCTCTGTGCGGACCCCCATGTGGGTGATAGGGTGGATCCCCAAGAACTGGGAGAATCTCCCCGCCTCCCCCCCAACAGTGTGAGGCCAACTTTCAGGTAAGACTCAGCTTGGTGCCATACAAACCTCTGTGATATCCTTGTAACAGGTATCAGACACTGCTTTCCACCAAGTTTCCTAAATGACACACACTTCCAATCAGACCAGTCCATGACCAATAGAGGAGCGGGGTATGCACTGTCACTTTATAGCACGGCCCGCAAATCTCTGTCTAGCAGAGCTCCTGTAAACTCATTTGGAAGGATTTTTTTTTTGGGGGGGGCGGGTTCAGGTCTGGGGCTTGAACTCAGGGCCTGAGCACTGTCCCTGGCTTCTTTTTGCTCAAGGCTAGGACTCTGCCACTTGAGCCACAGCGCCACTTCTGGCTTTTTCTACATATGTGGTGCTGAGGAATCAAACCCAGGGCTTCATATATACGAGGCAAGCACTCTTGCCACTAGGCCACATTCCCAGCTCCAAACTCTTGGTAAAATGACAGACAGCAAATATTTTTGCCTTAGCAGGCACAATATTATAACTCCTGTCTGTGGCAACTTACTCGCCTCTGCCGACAGAGCACAAAAGTCACCACGGACAGCACAGCAGAAAGGGAATGGATGTGGCTGGCTCGTGTGGGGATCCCGGGCTCAGCCATGTAGAACTCCTAGCTGCCTTCCTCCCACAGCCTTGCCACTCCTGCACAAAAGCTGTCCCTCCTAGCAGCACCTCACAGGCCTCATCAACTGGCCGAACGCCCCTCCCCCATCTTCCTGCCCACCAAAACACTCCTCAAGACACCTGAGGGGCCCCACTGTGTGTCAAGCACTTGTCAAGGGCCTGGCATGCGATGGATGGGAAGGACAGGCCTTTGGACGTGAGCATCAGGATGCGGAGGGGCAGCCAGAAGGTAGAAGACCTGCTACTGGGCTCAGCAAACTACAGCCAGACCCATGGTTCCCGTGCCTTGGCTTGCCACAGCACCTTCCTCTACAGAGGCACAGCAGGAGGAACGAGCCACGGAAGGGCAGTGACTCGTGGGAGGACACCCCCCACAGAGAACACTACAGGAGGGTATAAAGACAGAGTCCTAAGGAACCACAGAGAAACTAGAAATAAATAGGAGCTAGAGGATGTCACATATTTTATACAAGTACATGTATCTATGTGTGTGTATATGCATACAATTATGTGTATAAATACTTATGTGTGAACAGCCTGTATGTATGCATTCATTAACAACAACAAAACACCAGACCTGTGACCATCCTTCCAGTTGTGTGACGTGTCTGGTATTTAGGGGACACGCTTTTATGAAGATGAAGATAAGGAGATGGGGCCATTCCCAGCATGGGGGCAAATGGGGTAAGAGACTGTATTAGGAATACCATATGCTCAGATGTGCCAATCTTCAGTTAAGCCACCGATCAAGCTACCTGCTTGGCACATGGCTGGTTATAAATGTTATATCTGATGGGAAGAAAATTCCATGCGAGCTTATAAAAGCTTGCTAGAAGCATTAAAAATTCCTAGCCATTTCATTATTTGTCATTCAGCAAATGTTAATATTTCTTTTTGTATTCCCACTGAAGCTTGAAATTAACATGGCTTTTTGTTTATTTCTTCGCTTCTGTACCCTTGTCAGCTCATCTCAGGAATACAGTTTGGTAGCAGGCTGCTGGCGAGGCAAAGAAAAAAAAGCCTCAAGAAGCTCAAACTGACTACTAAAAGGCTCGGCATGAAAACACAGTTGTGCTTTAACCTCTCAGAAGTAGAACACTTAGCTTAAAATAAATATTTAGCATGGAGGGGGCCTTTTTTTTTTATCAAGAATCATTTTGTCATGGGCATTAGTCTCTCTCCATCCTCAAAGCCAGAACCCCAGGGAGCAAAGTTTGCTATAAATACATGCAAAGGCTGGAAAGCAAGGGTGAATGCAGCATTTTCAAAGATAAAAACAATCTTTAGGCGGCCTTTCCCAAAGAATCATTAATCTGATTTGTCACAGGTTAGCATTTCCAAACCACTGTGGAAGGCAGGCCCTAGGCACCGTCCCTGTGCCCTGCCCTGTTTGTATCAGGTGGCAGCCTGGCTGCTATTCCGTCCCCACTGCAGATCTCTCCACACACCCACCCTAATTTCCACCCAGGGCACGGCACTGCCCACACAGCCCAGCAGGGCAAGGGGCCTGGTGGGGAGAGTTTCCTCCTGGCCCTGTGGGTAGGGGCTGTATACCACAAGAAGTCTGAGTGACTCTGGGTAGATCCCATGCTGCCTTTTTTAATTCCTTCCTCACAAGGTGCCTTGGGTTGGCAGGGAGGGGTGGCCTTTTAAGAGGGCTTTGTGTAGGCTGGGGATGTTTTGAAAACTACAGAGCTTGACAGACAGGGGTATGAATGTCCCTAGAAACGGAGTCATCAGAGACTGTATGCAAAATGACACGAAGGATTTGGCAAATCCTTTTTAAAACCCCAAGACTGGACAAAAGTCTTTAGGAAACAATCTTTTATTGTGTGCCAGTCCTGGGGCTTGAACTCGGGGCCTGGATGCCGTCTCTGGGTCTTTTTGTTTAAGGATAGAACTCTACCACCTGAGCCACCGCTCTACTTCTGACTCTTTGGGGGTGGTAATTGGAGATAAGAGTCTCAGACTTTCCTGCCTGCCTGGCTTTGAACCTCAACCCTCAGATCTCAGACTCCTGAGTGGCTAGGATTACAGGTGTGCGCTAGCTACTACTTTTGACAGAGCACAAGGGTTTCAATTGAGTCCATCCTTCTAACCTTTAAAAGTTTTCTCTTACGTCTTCTCCTCCTTGGTTTGCATTGAAATGCAAGCACGTTGGGAACCGGCTAGAGGACGTGGGGAGAAGAGTGAGGCCGTGGTCAGCCAGGTTTTCAGATTCTCCCAAATTGTCTCCTAGCTGATTTCAAAATTCGGGGGTGAGCTTTCAGAACACTGGCACCCTTACATTTATAGGAATAGACAAATCCACTCCCCAATCCAAGGGATTTCTGGGTCATCTACACCCCCAGTTCTTCCTCTAGCAGCAACTGCCAGGGTGATCGCAAAAGACATCTCTAGGGGCTGCTGAGTACTGCAGGTTCACGCCCGTAATCCTAGTTACTCGAGAGACAGAGATCTGAGGATCATGGTTCAAAGCCAGCTCGGGTAGAAAGGTCTGTGAAGACTACCTCCAATGAATTGCCAGAAAGGCAGACGTGGAACTGTGGCTTAAGTGGAAGAGGTGCCAGCCTTGAGTGAAAAAAGCTAAGGAAGAAGTTGAGGATCTGAGTTCAAGCCCCAGTACCAACATGCACGCACGCACACACGCATACACATTTCTCACGTTCTAGGAACCCAAATTAAGCATGTTTGCTTTTTGTAAAAAAAAAAAAAAATAAGGATGTTGTAGCTATCCCCAGAGAGCCTACTTAATGATCCACACAATAAAAACGTTCCAAAGAAAATCTCCACTTTAAGGAGAGCCACAGGATTCAGTCTGGGCTTGCACCTGTCTGGCTGAGTCCCCTGTGTGTGCCTTGCTCCCCAGGAGGGGCTGGAGGCACCCCTTGCCCAAGTGGAATCTTCCCATCTTTTGGCTTTTAGAGCAATCTCTCCCAGAGCTTCTCAAAACACCCTAGCCTGACCTGGTGAGCTCAAACCTTCCCATCCCAGGAACCCCGAGAGGACTTTATGGTCTCCTCCCTCCCCTTGTGTTGACTCTTCTACTCTAGTAATCACCTGCTCTTGTCCCAAGCTAAACAAAATTCTGGCTCAGACAGTTTCGGTTTGTGCTGAGTAATGTTCTGAGGCAGATCAGGGCTGCTGGGTGGTGGATGGATGATGGGAAGGGAATCCAGATACTCACTCAAGCAAAACCTCCTGGGGCAAGTTATGTTGCCTTACCACTGTGAAGAACTAGACCCTAGGGTCTTTCGTAGTCAACCTCTGCAAGGCTGGATTTGAGCACAGCCAGGATCTACCCATTGTTCCTGAGCAACAGACTCTCGTCCACCTTCACGCCACGTGGAGATGTTGGCAAGTTCTACATACATAGGACTTACTGGGATGGAGGCACACACAGCCCACCAGGCCAACCTACACATCCCTACCTACCTCTTTTGCAGCAGTCTCCTCCCGCCAGTCTTGGCCAGAGATTGCTCCTCTGACAGGGTGGGTCTCAAGACCTGGATCTGCTCATTGAGATGCTCCTTCCTGTGATCTCCTGGCCATGCCTCCTCCTCCTCTTTTTCTCCATTTTCCAGCTCTTTGCTTCTGCTGCACCTCTAACTATTAAGTAAATTATAATTTTATGTCTAAACAGCAGAAGCAGCTGAGAGCAGCTGGAGACTAGAAACAAAGGAAGGCCTGGGAAAACTGGCTTCTCACTTTCACGGGTAGGGTCGAGGTCAAGGTCAAAGCTAGTAAGTAGGAGCTGGTGTCTGCTGTCTGGTTCTCTCCCAAGGGCTATGTTGAGCATGATCCTATTGAAAGGTAAATGTCTGAGAGCAAACGTCTCTTTGTTTTCATTCACAGTGAGACATTTTAGCATCAAATCCTTCCCTGAATAATATGGTTTGGGGAAGTGTTTGTGTATCAATCACATGATTCCACAGACTATTTTTAATATGAGATGAGTTCTCATATAAAATCATCTCCCCTCTTCTCATCTCTCACCCAACAAACACTCAGGCAGCAAACTTAAAAAGTCATATGTCCATTTAAAGGAGAATTCTTCAAATATGTATTTATTTAATATCACTAAAACAGAATCTGGAGAGGGAGAGTTAACTGTAACTTGAGGGCAGGAATGGGAAGGAGAAAATGGGGGAGAATGAAGGAAGGTCTGATACTGACCAGAAGCATTATATTCATAAGCAATGACTTTTGGAATTATAACCCCTTTGTACAACTACTTAATAATTTTTTTAAGAAAGTTAGCTAAAGTGGCCATCAAGTTTTAGTACTTTCGGATATACTGTGGAGCTTGTGAGTGCTGAAATAGACTACAACTTTATTTCCAGTTTCATTAAGAATATAAAGGTGAGTCTACTGTTAATAAGAGGAACTTCCGGGGCTGGGGATATAGCCTAGTGGCAAGAGTGCCTGCCTCGGATACACGAGGCCCTAGGTTCGATTCCCCAGCACCACATATACAGAAAACGGCCAGAAGCGGCGCTGTGGCTCAAGTGGCAGAGTGCTAGCCTTGAGCGGGAAGAAGCCAGGGACAGTGCTCAGGCCCTGAGTCCAAGCCCCAGGACTGGCCAAAAAAAAAAAGAGGAACTTCCACAATGAAAACTTTCCTAACGGCTAGTTGGCGGACCCAGAGCAAAAGCTACACATTAATCGTGGTCTATCCAGAAGGTCCCACTAGATGCTACAAGTGGCTGGAGTGTAAGTGCAGCTCTCCCTTAGAGCTGAGGAAATAAATGGACTCCCATGAGGGTGGCCTGCTCTCTGCTGAGGAAAACTCGGGCAATCAGAGAAACATGGTCATGACTTGTTGGTGTCTGTGGGTCTGCCTAATTTATTCACCACAGTCAAGGCCAAGAACCAAAGAGAACCTTGAACCTGAGCCTTGCTGCGGACTGAGGTAGAGCTGGTGCTAGCCGGTCGTCATAAAGTGATTTGTTATGCGCTCTCTTATGAGAACGAATTGGCTTGCTATCTAATTAAGAATGAAAATAAATATTTCTTGTGAATAGTCCAGAATTATTTTCCCACATCATTTATTATTAGCTAAGTGGAAAGTTCCTTAGAGCGAGACTCTTTCTATCCTAATTACCCTGTACTGGTGATGTGCCTTGCATTTGGCCTGCTGGAGTGGAGGGGCCCACAAGCTGGGACTGGATCTCTTTATTCCATCTGCCCATCCCTGCCACACACAAGTCCCCACCGGTCTGAGGCCACCGTGTGACCCCCCACACGTAAGTGTGTGGCTCCGCAATCCGAAGTCATGTCTTGTACTTTGCTAGAGAAGAGATGGGACTAATTGGAGCCTAGGGATTTCCAAAATTAGAAAATGAGGAAGACAGAAAAAGGCAGAAGGAATACGTAAATAAGCTTGGGAAACAGAACTTTCCTGAAGGGAGACAAGGAGAGAGGCCTTTGGGCAGCCGGCCGCCCAACTGAGGGGCATGGTGTCCTGGGTGAGAGCTCACACATGCAGCACAACACAGGGCACCAGGGAGCACTCGTGAGATTGAGGGAGCCTCGGCCTAGGGGTCGCACAGGGCACTTGATGCAATAGATTTGAAGGACCCCAGGGTAAGGACTCGGGAAATGAGCTTTATCCAGGGAACTTCAGACTGCTCCGGACCACGTGTTTGCCAGCCTAAGTCAGTTCAAAGCAACAATGACCACACTGGCATGAGATCCACTTGCCTCCATTTAGTAGCATGAGCCCTGGACATGGAGTTGGAGGAGGGCGAAGGGCCAAGGGCGGGCAGGCACAACAGACCCTCCACCACGCCAGCCTGGTGTCTGACAGGCCAATCTCTGCCCCACATGCCTGCAAACTGCTTGCCTGCAGTCTCTGGCCGGGTGCCTACGTCTGGTATGGACTCATTGTAAATTGGCTAAATAAGAAGGAATGGGATTAGATAATCTCTGGGACCACTCAGGGGGCTCCAATGCTGGGATTTGGGGGAAACTTTCTTCTTTAGACCAAAGGAAAACCCCCTCCAGGTTATCAGTTTGGCACTGGCCACCTATGTGCCTAGCTGCAGAACCGGTTTCATGGTTTCCATTGTGAAAACATCTGGCACTGTGGCTGTTGAAGCTGAGCTTTCCAGAACCCGGCATTTGCTGGTAACTTAGCAGTCTGCCGAGTCCTTTACCACTATAACCAATAGAGGCAGTGGGCACACATCTGTGGAGTCGTGATGAACATCTCTCTTTTTATAGAATAAGACAACAATTAAGGCCTGCTCTTGGGGGCCCTGGCCCCTTTCAGTAGTAATCTGTTGCTTGGCCCCATTCAAGCTCTGACTTGGCACTACTGTGTGTCACAAAATTCATGAAGAAGAAACAGGGCCAAAAATGAAAGCTCTACACTTAACCTCTCCAACTCTCACCAGCTCTGTGGGAAGAGCAGAGTAGCACAGACTAACTTGGAGGGACCAGGTGGACTAGGCTGTGCGCCTCAGTGCCAGGGGGCTGGCTGGGGCTGGGCCGGCTGGCCTGACTCCAGCCTGGCTCTGGGTCCCAGGACACCAGGACGAGGGGTTTCTCAGTGTCCACTTGTGGAAGTGGGGATGAAGTAAAACTGCTCCAGTGATCACAGAAAATAGTACTTGTCACGGTGCTCTGTCAAGCACAAAAATCCTATTTCTACTTTAAAAATAAACAATGAATTAAGAATTAGGTTCTTGGGAAAAAATGCTGGATTCTGGAGTAAATAGAAATGTACTATATGGTACTATTATTTCCTGTTCCAAGAAAGCTATTAACCTGCCAACACCAATATTATATGGGTGTGTATCCAATTAACCACACCAAAAAAAAAAAAAAAAAAGCTGGAAGTGAAGGTGCAGCTTGAACAAAAAAGCCAAGAATGTGCTCAGTATTTAAGCTTCAGTACTAGTGCAATTGTGTGTTCACATACACACATACACGAAAAAAAAGTTTAAGGAAGGCAAACCATTAATATAAAACAACAGGTACTGTCCTAGTGCTTCAAACTGCTATCCTCAGATCTCAGCCTCCTGAGTAGGTAAGATTATAGGTGTGAACCCATAGCATCTGGTCTTTTTTTCTCTTGCTAGTCCTGGGGCTTGAACTCAGGGACTGTGGGTTGTCCCTGACCTTTTTTGCTCAAGGATATTACTTTACCACTTGAGCTATAACTCTACTCCTGGCTTTTTGGTGGTTAATTGGAGATTAGCGTCTCATGGACTTTTCTGCCCAGGCTAGCTTCAAACTGCGATCTTTAGATCTTGGCCTCCTGAGAAGCAAGGGGTTATAGGCATGAGCCACCCGTACCTGGCTGGCTTTGTCTTTTAAGTCAGACCAGTGCTGAAAGGCACAGCCAACCTGATAAAATATCTATGACATACCTGAAATAGTATTTTTCTCTTCTGAAGAAATAAATATATTTAATAATGCTTTTAGGCTCATGTTTATTTTGCACCAGTGATTGCCTAGAACTAAGTCAGAATCTGGACATAAACTTTGGCCACAGAAAAAAAAAGGGGGGTGGGGGGAGAAGGACCTTATAAAACCCAGAGGCACTGCTCATTCCCGTGAATGAGCTATGAGGGGGCGCCAGGATGTGCTGAACTCTGACACCACCTTCGGGGGCGGGGGGAGGGGCAGCCACGCAGCCAGCTCTGCACACTTCTCTTGTTTTCAGGCTCCAGGCCTCAACACTGATCCTATTAAGAGAATTCTTCATGTGCTGTAGACTAAGGAGTTTGGTTCCCAAGATAATGTGGTATCTGTGCTCATTTGCAGAGTGGGGAAGGGCAGCTCGATTCACATGACAGTCAGTATACTTTTACAATCTTCCAACTGAGAAAACATGAAAGGTCGAAAAGCCTTATTAGCCAAGAAATGTTTTTCAGTACATTCATCACAATCACTTCTACCTGCATTAGGAAAAAACAAACAAACACAATTTGTGTGTATATATTTAGCACAATTTGTGGATGGAGTATATTTAGATTCTCACACATTGATGATAAATACCCCACGCACTAGGGAAGTAATCCGGGACCAGAGGTGACAGTTCTAAATTCAAGGGCTTGAGTCAAGGACTTGCTCAGGGTCACATGCCGGGCTTGAGGCTGGAATCCAAGTCCTCTGGCTCTTAGGTAACTATTTTTTCCCCATTATATACAACAAGTTTGATGGCTTGGCTCTACAGGCATGAAGAGATGAGAAGATGACATCAGAAGAGGAGTTGGCACCTGGGCAAGAAATGGCAGAGATGACTTAATCCCTTGGAAGCCATCTCTTCATCTATAAAACAAGGATACTACCCACCTGTATGTAAGAGTCCTAAAGAACGGAGATGATGGATGGGAAGTTTCTGGCACATAATAGGCATTTAATAAGTGAACTCAACAAATACAGTTGCCAGGAGCTTCTTAGCTTTGGAGGAAAGGGAATGTGACAGGTAGGCAGGATACCGGCGTTCATCTCCACGTGTCCATACATTTTCCTGGATCCACACTGACAATCCTGGGAGCCAGGAGGAGACTGCTTGGCGGGACGCTGAGACACTGCATGATAGCCTCGTCTTGGAAGCTGCTTTTCTGACATTCGATTTTCTCATCTATTAAATAGCAACAATAATGGCTGCCTTGAGGAATAAACTGAACGCATCCGTATCGTTAACCTCTCCTCTTGTCCGTTAACTATCTTTTCAGATAAATGAGGACACTTTAAGTAGTGGTAAATGCCAGTCACCTGGAAAGCTCCTCCACATGGAATTTCTTCATTCTCTACTAGGGTGTGATTCACGTAACACATGTAAATTCACTGGCCAGAACCCAGTATGCTGTAGTCAATTAATAAATGATTGTTCCAAATTCAATATGTAAAAGAGTGATAATCCAATTCCAAAAACAAGCCGCACTGCTATAAGCACAAAAAGTAGAGTGTTGCACTGAAGAAATCTTATGCTGAGGAAACCTCTATAATTGAGAAAGAAAAATACTTTCTTTCCTAATCAATAAACAATCTGAAATCGTTGGGTACGAGTAGGCCATGTGACTCAGTACTCGCAGCTTCTCGCATTTCTCATTTTACCTGGCTGAAATAGGCACATCTGGAGTTAGCAAAAATTCCTTTGATCTTCCTGGCTCATTAAAGAGACGTGTGAAGTTCGGTCTTCCCGCACAGCTCTCACACTCCACCGTGCCAGAGACATGTGCGTCCTCAATGCCCCCTAACACACCAGACGTGTAGGGTGAGGCTCTGTCACCTAGTCCTGTGACAGAGTTACAAGGGAAGCTTGGGCTCCCAACGACACGGCATATAGCTCAGAGCCGCCACAGGTGTCTGCTCCTGGCAGCATCAAAGGCACAGGTGCTTCCAGGCTGGGTAGGGGGATGGGGTGGGGGTAGGGGGAGGGGGGGAAAGGGTGTTCCTGTTCCACTTCAGAGCCACCTCTGCTCCTGGAACCAACAGCTACATGTTGATGTAACTTGGCTCTCAAAGTGTCCTCACCCCACGGCCAGGTTTAGTAATCTGGATAAGCCTACCGTGACCTGGTGGCCCCATCATTCTTGTGGTGTCCTATAATAACGGAGCCAGACACTAGGGAATCACAGATGGAAGAGGGAGGGTCTGGTTTGGTGGAAACATGCCATGTAAGTAGAGGGCACAGTGTGTGGCGGGGGGAGGGGGCAAAGCTCAGCATGTGAACCCCAGCAAGGGAGTGACTGGAACCAATTATGGGTGAGGCAGGCAGCTGCCAAAGCCTTAGGAGTCACACCCAGACGTTAAGAGGGACTGTCATACAGAAATGTCCTGTCGAGCTGTGGAGACCATGGCACGGCACATATGTGCCTCGGCTTGTGGTAGAAATGTAAACTCCCATTTTCTATGGCCCGCTCATGTCCATCCATCAACATTGCCCCTCACTGCCAGCTACTCCGAGTCCTTGCTGCCTATGGCCAGGCTCGCCATTTTGTCAAGAAAACAAAATGCCCAACTACAGTTCAGCGTACACACTTCACTTACAAACACCATCTCCATGAAAACCTAATGAAAAAGTAATAAAAGTGAAATATACTTTATTAATATTCATACTATCTCCTACTGCCAACAGCCACATGTGTTCTATCATTAGACCAGGAGGCTGCTTGCAGCCTGGTGTGCAGGGAGCCGTGGCCTTCGCCATCAAAGTGACCATCACAGTGGGCAGCTCAGATGGAGGGCAAGGCCTAAATAGAACCACACCACCATTAGGTGGCTCGGAGCCACCTTTCATCACCAACTAGCTGGGCAGCTTCAGGGGCTTCTCCTCCATCTCCTGGGGCCACCACAATTAAGAAGTAGGCTGAGAATGCCAACCCAATTATCTGACATCTGTACTGCTGGGGAGAGCTTCCGGAGTCACCATATAGAAATGGATATGTTTAAGCTCAAGGACATAAAGTGTCTCAAGAGACTGGAGGGAAACCAAAGAATCAAAACAAATCAGAGCTATTGTATGGACTGACTTACAGATAAAAAGTGTATTCAAACCAAAGCAAACTTCCACAAGAAAGAATATACACTCGGGAGAAAAACACAGGAACAGGAGATTTATAGCCACAAAATTCACCCTGCAAAAGACGGTCTAGGCAAATTACCCACAATTATGGGAGAGGCGTGACTGGAGACTAAAATGTGTACATTGACAGAGTTAAATGAAATTTTGTCGCATGGAATACCACCCAACTTTGACTACAGTGATTTCTGTCTAATTTTCTTCGCTGGATTCTCTTTGAAGGAAGACCTCAATTCTGATGTAGCGTGGTACCCGGTCTAGCTTAATCACAAGTGTCCAAGAAATGTTTCTTGGATATTGGGAGAAAAAAGTACTAACATGTCAGGAATTGGGGAAGAGCAACACCTGTCCTGAATGTGGAATCTGCTGTAGCACATCAGGTCTGTGGCCCCGGAGGCTGCTACAGCCATGGGGAATAAATAGCGAACTTCAGGTGACTTCTTGTTGATAGTGGGGGGGAAAGCCAGTGTGTAAATGTGCAAAGGCTGACTGTCCTACTTCTTCCTCATACAAACGCCCAAGATAGTGAAATAGTTATCCATGTGACCATATAGGAGTAGGGAGAGGAAAAGAACACTTTTCTGATATGAAAGGTAGCTGGTGCAAAACAAAGAGAATCCAGTGCATGACCTCTGAACTCCAGCACAAAGAAAGGACCAGGAACGGAAGGAGAGTGGAAATGACAAGGGGAAGACTCTACAGGGACGGAGGGGAGTGTGCACATCCTTGTAGTCCACATATTCTCCCCTTGGAGAAGCAGGCATCTCCGTGCACTTATGGAGGCCAGGCACTTAATGCATGGGTTTGTTTTTGCCAGTCCTGGGGCATGGACTCAGGGCCTGAGCACTGTCCCTGGCTTCCTTTTGCTCAAGGCTAGCACTCTATCACTTGAGCCACAGCACCACTTCTGGCCTTTTCTATATATGTGGTGCTGAGGAATTGAACCCAGGGCCTCCTGTATGCGAGGCAAGTAATCTGCCGCTAGGCCATATTACCAGCCCCATGCATGGGTTTCTTTTAATCCTCACACTTTTATAAGACTGTTATTATGTCTAGTGTAGGGATGAGAAGGCTGAGGTACAGGAGGGTTGTTAGCTGCAGAACTGAATTTTATTTTAG
The DNA here is from genome assembly GCF_023159225.1 of Perognathus longimembris pacificus. NCBI lineage: Eukaryota > Metazoa > Chordata > Mammalia > Rodentia > Heteromyidae > Perognathus > Perognathus longimembris. The sequence goes on from NC_063162.1 coordinate 143,325,105, forward strand.
GCTTGCCAACTCCCCAAACAACTAGACATATACTTTAGGGATCCTAAAATATCATAAACAGAATCCTTTTTCCCTCCTGGGATCAGCTGTCCTAAAGCACAGTGCATGACACGGGAGTCAGCTGGCCTGGCTCTGGGATCACCCGCCTGACCCAACGCCTGCACCCACTCTTCACATGACATCTGTTTCTTGGGTAGCACCAGCCTCTGCCTTTGCACTCTGGGGTGACCAGGAACAGGAAGACAGCCAAGGTAGCGCTGTGTCTTTGCTCCTCAAGTCAAGGAGAAGCCAAAATGTAAACTGCCTTGCCTGAGCCCAGCACCAGAAAGATGATAAATTGTCTCAAAAACCTGCTTTTGTGAGAACTTTCATGCAGCTACTCGAGAGGCTGAGATCTGAGGATCATAGTTCAAAGTCAGCCCAGGCAGGAAAAGTCCACGAGACTCTATCTCCAATAAACTACCAAAAAAGCTGGATGTGGAGCTGTGGCTCAAGTGGTAGAGCACTAGAAATGAGTAAAAATGCTCAGGGACACGGCTCAGGCCAAGTTCAAGCCCCACGCACGCACACACACACACACACACACACAATTTATTGAAATGAAGTTAGCCTTTTTGAGTGGGAACAATTCAGTGATTGTAGGACATTCCCAGTGTCATGTAAACCACCACCTCTAGTTCCAAAACACTTTGATCACTTACAAGCACCCCCCCCCCCAACGTGGAGCAGTTATCTTCTCCTTCCCCTCCTCCTCACCCTGGCAAACCACGTGTGTGTGTGTGTGTGTGTCCAATTTCACCTACTCTGGATATGCCACATACAGAGCAGGCTGTAGAGCGTGACCTTCTGTGTCTGGCTGTCCTCTAACATGCAGTTCTGGATACATATCCATGTGGTGGCATATGTCAGTACATCATTCCTGCTTGGAGACAAATAATATTCTGTTGCTTAGATTTCTCATAATTTGTTTACAAGCCACCCAGGGGTGGACTCTGAGGCCTATCCACCTCTAGGCTGCTCTGAGCAGAGTTGCTGTAAACACGAACACACACGTGCGCATGCACTTTGCATCTGAGCGTTCTAGTCCTTTGAGACACGCACCTAGGACTGGGACTGGGGGAATCACATGATAACTCTATGTTTAACTTTTTGAGGAACTGCCAAGCTGTTCTCCACAGCAGCTGTGTCATTTTATATTCCCACCAGCGATGGATGTGGGATCCTGAAATAAGTTATTTTAAACATAATTTGTGAAAAAAAAAAAAAAACAGAAATGACTTTCATTGATGCTGACCTTTGTAGTCCCTGAAAGGCTTAGGGTATCTGAGCACTTTCCTTTAATGGAGCTTATGAAATCACTGTTCTCTGACAGACAACAGTTCATCTCAACAGAATAGACACTCAGGTTGCTAAAATCCATGTAGGTGCCCACGACTAACAAGACGCCACCAGCAAATTCTAGCACATGCAAAGAGGCCTCTAAACAAGATTCAAACACAACAAGAATTTCTAGAAGAGACGAGGGAGATATGCAGAGGGCAGAGTGGCTGAAGGAAGATAGAGATCTGAGTAAGATCTAGAAGGGTGGGTATCATAAATTAAAAACACAGGAACCAAGGGGAGCTCTGGAGAGAGACCCATGGACTGCCTTCTACAGGGGGGTGGATCATACCTGAGGCATGGACACCATGAGCCCAGAGAGGGAGGCAATGAGGAGTGGGACCTGCCACGCCCACCCCCCCCCATCAGAGCACAGCAGTTCCTTGTTTCCCCAGGGCTGCAGGGAGCAAGTCTCCTCCATAACAGCTCCCTCCTACCTGCCAAGAAAGGTAATGTTGTCAGGTCTTTTCAGAAATGTTCAATTTCAGTGGCAAAACAAACCCTGCAATTCTCATGCTGTGCAAGCAAAATTGAAAGTATTAAGCGCGGTGCATCTTGCTTGCTAGATGGAATGGGGTGACATGAATATGTACACAGTGCTTCCCCACTTCCTCTGGGGACCACAGCCACATTTGGGCCACACATGAGTCTCCTTCTTGCATCCTCTAAACCAGCAATAAGCGAACACCACTCAAGAGTGTGTTGGCAAGGGCACCTTGGCCTCACCTGCTATTGGAGAGCAGGAAGGGCCTAGGGCCACTGGCTGCAGAGGGTGCGCCAGGCACTGGGCAACCTTCCCACTTCAGTACCCGACATCACTGTTCAGGGAGCAATCTTAGCCGATGGCTGCCATCTGCCTGTGAGGGCCGCCACCTCATCCACCCTGTCTGCGCTCTGAGAAGGAGGCTCTAGGGCAAGGCTGCCAGTCCGTGCACACGGGGATGTCAGGCAGGCATGCTGAAAACACACACAGGCTCACTATGGCTGCACACCCTGCCCGCCTCAGTCTCCCAACACTGACTTGTGAAATCAGCTGTGTGTGTGTGTGTGTGTGTGTGTGTGTGTACATGTGTGCATGAACATGCCCTGCTCTGTCCAGGAGAGTCAAATGCAACATTGTGGCTGCAGACAGAACTGAGCAATAATGCTCACATTCATACAATGTCTGTGCAGACGAAGCACGTGCCACCCAACGTGACAGGAAAACAAATACTGCGTGGCATTCTTTAGAGGACAGGCCGCTGGGGGGTGGGGGAGAGAAGGGCAAGGACACGGCTACTTAAATGCATCCCTGGGGCTGGGACTACAGGCTTGTCTCCAGAGATTCAGAGCTGTCCTGTTCCTGCTTGGCACCCTGTGGCTAGGGACCCTTGCCACTGCTGCTTCCTGTAGCAGGCGGAAATCGTCTGTAGAGATGGTCACGAAGCCTGATTCCTGGAAACACTAGGACAATTTGAGTCACTACCATCATTGGAGGCCCGGTCGACACAATGATGCTAAGTTCAGAGAGCTGCTGTGTACCAGACTTGGTGGCTAGCTGCTTCCTGTGGGGATATGTACACTGATTCCCCGAAGCCTGCATCATAGCGGTGACTTTCCCACCCAGGCCAGACTCGTTCTCTTCACTTCACTTCTCTCCCGAGACTCTCAACGGAAGTTTCCCTCTGGTCAGACAGGAGAGTGAAACGGCTAGCTCAGGGCTTGGGCTCGTTTGAGGTGGGCCTGCCTGGTGACAAAGCTCTTCTTCCTAAGTGCGGCATGGTGGAGGAGATGCCACACACCCCTTACTACTCCAGCCAGGTTTCTTAATGTCCCCCATGAGCGGAGCTCTGCCCATAGGAGGTGTACAAAACCACTTGCCGAGTAAGGCTTCTAAAGCAAAGCAATGAGGTAGAGGTGCAAAGGCCGTGACACGAACTGGAAACTAGAGAGGTTGACACAGATAAAAACTGCTCCATTTCTCAGTGAAAAATCTACCTCCGATCTTACTGCTTCTGTCAGTGCCAACAACCACCAAATTTGGATCTGTACGACCCCAAGTGAGAGGCACGTGGGACGGTTCTTGCAGGGCTTTCCTTGAGAGTAAGGCACTAACCAGCAATGTTCTGGGCAAGCTGCTATTTCTCCTTCCAGTGTTTCTCAGCATCCAAGCCTGACTGGAGCATCTCCCCTGATGTGTCCACTTCCAGACCGCTTGGGGAGCACCAGAAACCAGTGAACCAGTGAGCTGTGGAGATGCTGGGTTAGAGATGTGGGGACATGGATCCTAAATCACAAGCTGGCTTCTGTCGCAACTCCATTTCCTAGACTAAGGCAATGTATAGCAAGCCACTTACAAGCGCTGTGTGTGGGTACAGTCAGCCTTGGTCCCCTCAGGGGGCCTGCGTGTGTCTTCTGTGGAGGTCCACGTGGTATGGTAGGCTGGGGTGGAGGACAGGATCCTTCCGGCTAGAGCGTGGTTGGTGCACGGAGGCACACAGGAAGGTGGGGACAGGCTGCCTAGGACCTGGAATCCGGATTGGAGCTCTGGAGGCGAGAAGTGGAGTGGAAGCCGAGGGACCAGCAGAGAAATCAGGAGCAAGGTCCAGGCGAGGCTCCCAGAAAGAAGGAAAGCGGGAGCAGGAAGGGATGACCCCATCCCTGCCCGGGAAACAAACACCGTGAGGTGGCAGGAGTGGGACAGCAAACCTGGCGACGTGGACAAGATCTCTGCTCAGCAAACACACAGAGACTGGAGTCTTAACCTGGCTGCTCAGTGTTACATGCTGCTCATCTCCTCCCACGGAAACGGAGGCCAGGAAGGAATCCAGCTCCACGCTCACAGGCAGCCTCAGGCCCCAGTCCAGCCCTGAACCTGGACAAGGCCACCCTAGACCCATGCCACGCAGCAGGCACACTTCCTGGGAAGCAAAAGCTCTTCTTCCCTACACAACTCTTTACGAGTTCCCCTTTAGAGGAAGGGGGCGAATGTGCTTGGACTGGACACATGTCTGTGGTTTGGGGAATACTACTATAAGGACAACTATCAAGTACTGGGTATATGACAAGAGCCCAGGCACAAGGAGGCTGGGCGGACAGTCCTACTAGTCCTTGACCTCCTTTCCACACTTCCTAAGTCTTGGCATTTCAGAGAAGTTTGTCACTTCTCTGTCTCTAACTCTAAGAGGACAGGCCCATGACCGTGACACAGAGCAACACATTAAATCACGAAGCTGCCCACCGATCGGTGCTTCCATCACCACAGCTGTTTATTCCAGACTTGTTTTGGTAGGTGCCCCCACCCGGCCATTTCCAGACATGACTGTCCCCTTCCCTCCTGGCCCTCCTGTGACAGGAAGAACAAGACATCATTTATCCAAACACAGCAGGACAAAACAAAAACAGGAAGAGAAACTAGGCACAATAGGCTTTCAGTTTAAAGTTACCAAGTTTGCTTAGAGGTCTGTGGGGGAAAATGCTTTAAAAAGGACCATTTTAAGATCATTTAAAAATCCAGTGCTTCCTTGTTGGGGCTTAGCCCACATACAGTCTAGTTACAGCTACCCCCCACTTGGAGTGTGGATGGTTGCAGCCCCCGGGGGCTGTGAACATCATCTGACTTTGATGCCAGGTCTATTTATGCTCTGGGGGTTCACACTTGGTGCCTTTTCCTTTGCCAATACATGCTCCAATTTACAAGAGGAAGAGGGCTCGAAACCCTTCACTGGAGGTCAGAGGCTGAAAACAAGTCGTACCAGCTGGCTCTCGTGTTCTGCCCATCGGACTTTCGTTTTCCTTGCCAACATCTACTCGAGGAAGGCCTGGGGAAGCTTTCTCTCCAGGTACAAGATTGAGGGTCAAGACAGACCTCAGGTAAGGGATGCATGACCAGCCCACCTGCTGGGGCAACAGACCGACATGCAACACACCTGCATGCCAACACACACATACTCACCACAAACAGCCATGTCCCCAACATGCCAACACATATGCACCCTCCATCCCATGTGCTGGCTTTAAGGAAGTCTTTGGACAGAGGAGCATTCTGGTATTGGCTTTCTGACACCCAAGATGTCACTGTGGTGGACTGGGGGAGGGGGAGGAGGTATCAGCTGAAATCAAATGCAGTGTAGTGTCCCCAGGCTTCCCTGTTCAACTTCCTGTCACTCTCTAGTCTCTGCACCTAGTCACAGACCTCAGGGTATCTGGAGTCACTTTGGGGCCAGCAGCAGTAGTAGCACGACCACCATATGTAGTGCTGTCAAGCCAGGAGTGGTGCACCTGCCATCCACTGCCACCCCCCTCTGTTGGGGACAGCTGTGCCTTTAAGAGGGACAGCTGGCTTTAGCCCGTCCCCTCCCCTTCCGCCTTTAACAGGAAGAGAAGCCCCCGCCCCTGGGGGTTGAGCACGTGTCTGATGGCCGGGGACCCCAGAACCCAGTCCTTGGGGGGGGGGCTGGGTCTCCGCCCACAAAGGAAGTCCCCTGACATCACTTGATGGACAGCCCTTGTGGCCAACCTGTAGTCTCTCTCCTGTGCCCGCCTTTGGGGGTATAGCTGTTGGCTCCTCATTTGAATAAATCAGAACACCCCAGAGGCTTTCTCCGAGACCACCACGAGCTTTCCTTGGGCTGGCGGGCATGGGGTCTCGCAACCACATGAGAACCGAGGCTGCATTGGGACCCCGCTTCTGCGATTAATCCCAATGGCCAGGGGACGTGAGAGAGCGAGTATGGATCCCACACGGAAGAAGCAGACAAGCCCAGGAACACCCCCCACTCCCACACAGATGGGGGGGCAGTAGAGCGAAGCCCGGCACCCCTCCCTCCCACATATTCCATAAGCTGCGTTGGACTTGGTGTCTTCCTGGCATGGAGGAGAACCGCACTGCTGTTGCGCACCCTCACTCGCCAGGTACCTCCCGAGAGTGACCTGCAGTGCCTGCCCTCCGTGCGTCCACCGGGAAGGAAGAGAAGCCATGTGAAAACTCCAAGCAATGTGGCAGCCGCAGGATGCAGGGCTGTAAATAGCATGTGGAAATGGCAGATCAAATACATGCGTGCCATGAAAAAGACAGGGGACCTGGGAAAGTCAGCGGCTGTCGTGACACAGCCGCTCTCTGAATGCCAGGCAGGGGGGAGGGGAAGAGGGAGTCACATGCATGCAGTTGTCTCATTCAGTCCTTACGACAAGCTCACGAACTGCTCTTAAGAGAAATGAGCAATGACCCCCGAGCGTCACTAGGCTTGAAACGCGTCGGAAGTCTCCCAAGTAGAACATGGCAGATCTGGAATCCAACCCAGATCTGTCTGCTCCATATAGTCATGGTGGTAAAAATAACGGCAAGGGTAATAACAGCAGTAGTATTACTGCCTGCCTACTAGGGAGCAGGCGTGCCAAGCAGCCTAGGATGAGCTTCATTCTCACCACGAAGGCCTTGTCCTGCCACTTCTCAGGGTGAAGACAAGGTCACAGAAGTACTGCAGATGTCCACAAAGCCTCAAAACCAGAAGAGCAAAGGGGAGGTTAGGGGCCCAAGGGGTACCATCTTTAATTTGCCATGGTGGTACACTCAGGTCTTGCTCGCTCAGCCCTGGCATGGTTATTCCAACTTTCCTCATGGCTAGAATGGATGTCAGGGAACTTGGTCTATTAGAAGGTGATCTGCTGTCTTCAGGTTTAAACTAAAAACCTCACATTTTTGGTAACACGTGTACGCCCAGGAGGCTGGTGCTTGTCCTCCATGATGCCCAGAGATACCAGACAGTATGGACAGTATGCTGGTGAACAGTAAAAGGACTTGAGGGATGACAAGAACCCAGAACCTGACAGCTCTGTATGTGACAGCAGATACCATTCATTCATTCATTCACTTGGCCAGTCATTCGCTCCTTCTACATCTGAACCTTGGGAAGTGGCAGCTATGATATATTAGATATGAATGGGGAAAACGTGGAAGCAGACAGACTGACCTCCACCTGTCTGTGTTTCTTCACACTTGGGCACATCCCTCCCTCCTCAGGCACCTCTGCATGAAATTCATCTTAGTGTAGACTCACCCACCCTGGTGGGAGCTAGCCAGCTAGCCATGCTTCAGATCCTTAGCACAACCAAAACAACGTGTAGAGCTCAACTCTGAATTCCTAGCCTACAGTGTTTAAGTGTGCTTATAAAACCACTTTCCCTTCATTCCCTTTCTACTCCCAAATGCCACATACATAATCGAATGGGAGAATAGAGACCTATGGCGCAAGTGCAGTGCTGTGGCTCACACCACGGTGTCCGTCACATTTGCCTACACAGTGCACTGGCCTTAGTGCTGTGCTTACCACTGGCTTGGATTTCTGACTCAGCTCCACCTTGAAATTGCTGAAGTCCACTTAGTCTTTGCATAAACTGCTCTCAAAAAGGTACAGGTGAGAGTCACCTTCGAAGGCAACACCCCACCAGAGGGAGCAGAGCCCTAGGCTCCTGTTTTTTTCTGTCCTCGGTTTGAGAACCCTTCCAGGCTCCTCGGCACAGGAATGGAGGCCTCATGGCTCCCAGTAGCACCTAGTAATGGCACTTCCCTATCCGCAACTCCCGTTCCCTGGATCTTCTCCCACATAGACTACCCGCACCTTGGCCTGACTCCATAGCTCCAACATCTTATCCTCTGTCCAGGTACAAGGGCTGGGCGGAGGAGAGGGCCTGAAGGCCTGATCCTCCACCTGGTAGTGGCCTCGGTACCCCCCCCCCCCCCGCAAGCTCCCACGTGACTGTGCAGCCACTGTGGGCAGAGAGGAGCAAAGAGGCGCCAGGCCTGCCTTGTACCTGTCAGCATGGTGGTGGCTGGGACTCTGACCAGGGAGAGGGCAGGTCAGCCGAGTGAACATGGACCATGATGAGGCAGTCAACTGCCACGGAGAGAACACCAAGACTTGACCCCAAACGCCAGGGGAAGCAGGCAGGATGTGCTATACAAGCTCGGCTCAATGAAAGGCGTCCAAGCCGGGGCAGATCAAGGAAGACCAGGACAGGGACACCTGAGTACAGCAGCACTGGCTGCCCGAGGAGAGCTCGTTCTATTGGTGGGTTGGGGGAAGACTCTGCTAAGCTGAAGGCACTCCTACTGGTGTTTTGAAAGCTCAGCACAAAATATAGCATTTGACAAATCTTTGGAATTTAAAAAACAACCACTTGTGCAATTCATGAATGAGGATTATAGCTCCCACCCGGGCTGTGGCGACAGGGAGAGGGGAGGAAGCACCTCTCAGGAAGTCCCGCCTATCACATGTGCCCTGTGGAGCATTTGCTTTCTCAGTCCCACCCAATTCCTTTGAATGCTCTCCTTTGAATCACCACTCGGCCAGGTCACGGGCAGAGAGCCCATGGGGCCTCTTCCATCATGCTCACCAACCACATTTGTGTTTTCACTGTTAGAGCCACTGGGGCTCAGGGGTTTGACCACAAGTCATCTAATGATGGTTCCTCATAACTGCCCAGAAGAAGAGCAATGGCTCAGGGCCAGTTTGGTGCCAGCAACCCCATTTTTGACTCTTGATGGGACCCACAGTAGGCTCCCTGTGAGATGAGGCTCTAGAGCCCAAGCCATGTAGAGTGAGGTCCCCAGAGGATGGTGATAATAATGACAAAGAAGGTGGGAGGAAACTGGAGGCGATGAGATGTGTGTCACAGAGATGGTGCTGGTTTCAGAAGTGTACCTGGGCCTCAACAATTGACAAGCTGTGGGTGTTGAGCAAAACAACTTTCTCTGTGTCAATCATACCCCTAGAGAGTGGTTTCAAGAAGAAAAGCACTGCAGAGGAGCTCATCCAGTGCCTGTTTCCACCTCGTTCCCCATGTGCCTGCTCTGTGGGCTGGTTTGGCAAGCCAGGACCTCCCCGCCCCTTTCTCTTCTTCCTTCCCCCCACCCCCCTCGCTCTTTTCTGGTGCCAATATTAGAATTTAAACTCAGAAGATGGGCATTGTCCCTTAGCTTTTTTGCTCAAAGCTAGCACTCTACCCCTTGAGCTTCGGCTCCACTTCCAGCTTTTTGGTGGCTAACTGGAGAAAGGAGTCTCGTGAACTTTCTTGATCTGGCTGGTTCTTTTTTTTTTTTTTTTTTTTTGGCCAGTCCTGGGCCTTGGACTCAGGGTCTGAGCACCGTCCCTGGCTTCTTCCCGCTCAAGGCTAGCACTCTGCCACCTGAGCCACAGCACCCCTTCTGGCCGTTTTCCATATATGTGGTGCTAGGGAATCGAACCAAGAGCTTCATGTGTAGGAGGCAAGCACTCTTTGCCACTAGGCCATGTTCCCAGCCCTCTGGCTGGTTCTGAACCACAATCCTCAAGAGCTTAGCCTCCTTAACAGCTGGATTACAGAAGTTAGCCTGATGAGGCTGCCCATGATCTCCATTTCCAACAAGGACTCTGGGTGATTCTGGGGTGAGAGCTTCCTTGGAACCCACTCTGGAAACAATGGGTCTGTACCCTGAGCTCAGGAGTAGTTCCGGCTCCCCCCTACCTTGGGTTGGAGATCAGTTGGCAACTCTGCAGAAAGTGGAAAACAGCCAAGTTTCCAGGGCATTGACACCACTTCGATACCAGAGTCCTCAGTCTCTAGGGCTTGGTAGACTAGCATGGTCTGAGATAATATGTGGTCCACCATGTCTTTCAAATTAATTTTGTGTGTGTGTGTGTGTGTGTGTGTGTGTGTGTGTGTGTGTGTGTGTGTGTAGGGCAATGCAGCATCTGGGCAGAGCTCTACTGAAATATACATAGCGCTTTCTATGTCAAATCTTCAGGTATTTCATACAAACTAATCATTGTCAGGTAATTACAAACAGATTAGTAATTACTGGAAAAAAAACCCAGAAGTTTCAAAGTATTTCACTATATACACAAAGGTCTCAGAGATAAGGGAAATTGGAGGCGAGCCTACCAGCCCAGATAACTATTTCTTCACTCAAGTGAGGCTGGGACTCCACAAGCTTTCACTTAAGTATAACTGGGCAAATGAGACCATCAGGGGGTTGGAGATTTTCTACTTGCTATCCTTCAATATGAATAAGTACCTACTTCTCTACTTCTGCAGTCTCTATTAGTCACAGACAAGTTAAAAAGCAAATACCTGCAAAGTGATTGCTTTCATAGCTCTTCTTTTCAAAGACATTGCTAGCCAGCCACTTACTTCTGTTTGTAGCTTTATAAAGCTATACTACTTATTTAAGTAGCTTATACTTCAGCCTGTAGCATGGTGTTTTGGGATATACCTTGTTCTCCACTGAGGAGAAATCAAAGAAGGCCTGGGTCAATATGCAGGACTGAAAACTGTTCCTTGGCCACAGTGGGAACCACCATGGGATTCTAATAATGATCTTAAGTGTCTCAGCTAAGTCTAGACAAGAATATTTTGAACAGTCAAGAGTAGAAACAAAATTCTACACATTTTAATCACTAATTATCTAGGATGATTTTTTTTGCTTATTTTTTCCCTGAGTTTAATATTTGTTAATCATGCTGAGAGTGAAATATCCCAGCATCAGTTTATTGCTTAGTGAAAAAAAAATGGTATAAATGTAGAGCTAAATGAGGACCTGGCTGAGACTTCCTTGGTGAGGTAAGGTAAGTACACCTGCAGTCCATTCCTCTGGGCACAAACGCCTGAGGAATACCCTTTCTCCCCTACAGCAGTGTTTCTCAGAGAGTGGCTGGAAGGCCAGCTGCACCTGCTCATCTCCAGTTCCCTGGGATGAGTCTCTGGGTGGTGGGTGGGTGGAGCCTCTCTGGACAAGCAGCGGGCACTCCCCTGGGGAAGGACAGCAGCTCTGAGACAGGATTCTGGCAGGAATCTGTCCTTAGTAGGCCCCTAGGTGATACTTCTGTACAACAAAGCTCGAGATCCTGTGCTGTTGATGGTGAATCCCGTGCGGTTGATGGTGAACCATGTAATAGGCCTTCAAGCTGAAGGTCAAACTGGAAGGGAATGCCCCTGAATCAGACTAAAATAAATAAATAAACCGAAAAAACCCAACCAACCCACAACTGAAAAAGCAGCCCTTGTTTCCTGAAACACACACATCAAACCTCAGCCAAGCAAATGGCTCTCAGGCCACCACCGACTCTCCCAGAACCCCCAGGCTGAGGACGGGAATCTCTTTACAGCATACTGGTTCCACGTCACCAGGTAGGGATGGGGGTGGAACTTCTGATACAACCTCATTTAAAATGCCAAAGACACATTAAGTGCTCATCCCTTTCACAGTGAGATATCCTCTGCAGCTAATATGCCAGGCTCAGACACAAGACTGCTGGAGGAAAAGGGACCCTTGCAGGACAATCTGACAAGTCCTTCTAGAAGCTGACCTGCAGAACACGAGGACATCTCTGTCCCGGTTAGCTCAAATACACAAGGTGTTCTGAAAAATGTCTTCCTTCTTGAATAAGGACCTTAATAATAGACAACCAGAATTTCTCATCCCAGTAAGAAGTGAAACAATCAGGAAAACCAACCTGTTAAGTGTGGCCTACAGTTGGCTGTCCCGTAGAGTCAGGGCAAGAGAAGACTAGCTAAAGAGTATTCAAAGGCTCCTAGGAGCCCCAGGGCTCAGGTGGGGGTTTGGGAGTGGAGAGGGTGCATGATGACCAGTTTAGAAATGAGGCTCATTCTAGGCAGACTGTACCCGTGGCCTGAAGCACAGGCAGTCTGGCCAGGTGCTAAAGGCTGTAGGAAATACACAGAGGAAGAGGTCATTCTACCCAGAATTTTATCTAACAGCTACATAAGGCCTGAAGAAAGGGGTTGCTATCACACCTGAAGGGAGAGTCCTCAGAGGGAAATAGAGGCGCAAGGGGCTGATGTGACTGCCTGTCATGACAAGAATGAGGCCCTAGATGCCAGCAACCCTCTCTCCCATCAGCTCCAGAGACCCTGCGGAAGGGTAAGACCTGCCCCAGTTCTCACAGTGAACTTCCACTGCCACCCCCAGACAGGCTGAGCTAAGGTCCCTCAAGGCAAAGCACAACTGCAAAGCCTACAGCAGGAGGGGGCAGCTGGGCCCGAGAAGATGCACGTGAAAGGGTCCTAGAATCCCAGATGCCACTTCCTTGATTCATCAAGTTTTGCTCTAAGGATGCCTTGTCTGTTAAGTGTATTGGTTTTGTTTTTTTCCCTTTGTAACCGTAGTGTACATTAATACCATTTGTTCACCCTTAAAGTAGTTTTAAAAGCCTTTGTGGACGTCGCTATGCTGAATTTTCAGCAAACGTCAATGAAACTGGTTTCTGTTCATGACCAGTAGTTCAGGTTAACTAAACAATAAAACCCTGGAGCAGCCCCTGACTTGGCAGCAGTTCACCATAAACTCAGGCCAAGATCTGGGGAAGAAATAGCCTTTGGCTGCTGAATTTGCAGGCCTAAATATAAAATGACAGCAGCAGCCTCCTGTTTGCTGTGAGAGAAGAGAGAGCCCCAGCCTGGGCCACCCCTGGGTGTGCTGGTGACCCACGGTGGGCCGCACAGAAGTGGCTCTCAAGGAAGGCCCGAGCATTCTCCAGAAAGCACACACACTGTTGTGCCCCATATCTGACCCTCCAGCTGGGCCGGGCCACCACCTCGCCTTCCTGGGTGTCTCCAGCACTGGGGGCACGCCTTCCTGCCATGTCCAGCAGGAAGTAGACCACAGGTTCAGGCGGGGAGTGGGGGAGAAGAGAAACCAGCAGGAGTAGATCCACCCTCACCAGCACACAAAGCCCCATGGGGACTCCTGAGGGGAGCTGCATGCGCTTCTGAATTCATCCAGAAAGCCATCTCTAGAAAAGGGTGGATTTCAGGGGCTAGATAAGAGCTCTTCTACCTCAGGAACTCCCTGCTAAAGGGCTGGGGAAGGGTATCGTTCTCTGAATCAGGATGGGAACCGAGACAGGGAAAAGGCTCAGGCAGGCAGGCTGAGGGGCAGGGTGGGGTGCAGAGCCACAGGGGCAAGGAGACTTACAACAGTGCACTGGGCTGGGACCAGCGACAGGAGCAAGCCAGGAAAAAAGGGAGGCCGAGCCCACAGGAGCCAGGCGGGCTGCCTCAGAACGGGTAAGAGGCCAGCTGTGTCGACACAGCTCTAGCCCATCGTCCAGCCTTTCCTCCAGGGCCTTGAAGGAGGCGTGAGAAAGTACATCCACCATTGCACAGGGGGCAAGGGGTCTCAGGAGACAACGACTGGTGGGACTCCATTGCACTGCCATATGTCAACTTCTTGAGATGTGGGTCAGCCCTTCCTTCTCATGGGAGCTTGCATTTCATTTCTCGCAACTTCCACGTCTGTGGGACTGTTCAGCATCACCTCTAGCACAGCCTGTCATCATTTCCCAACCCTGACCCCTGCTTCCTATCTCCACCAACTCCTCACTAGGCGCCTCCCATGGGCTCCCAGGGTGTGTTGCAGCAGGCTGTGTCACAGCATTGGATGGTTTCAACAAGGCTACAAGACTGGTGTAGGATCCGTCTGCCCCAGGCAACCAGTCCCACCTAGCCTTTTCATTATAGTGACGCAAGAGATAACAGAAGTCTTCCATCATTCATCCGGACTTGAGTCGGAAGTTCCCTCACCACAGGAAGGAGGCAATGACTCCTGGACTACAGTCTTTCCCTTCCTCCATCCACAAGGATAGAAAACTGGTCTTCTTAGCATTCACTTTCAACCTCTTACCCTCTGCTGTCACATTTCCGGGGCCTGCTCCAGGTTTAGGGTGACTACAGCTGCAATCCTTAGTCTGGCATTGAAGATATTCCCAAACCTGGTCCCAGCCTACCTTCTACTACTCACAAATCCTGTCTGGCCACGTGGGTCATCTGTGACGTCTTGCTCATTCCTAACAGCATAGCCTCTTCTCTGTCAGCTGTTTCCATCCTCTCCATCCACGAGCACCTGACTCTTCCATCCTGCTCTGCTCTTCACCCAGCTCCCAGAGATCCTTCTGAACTCTGAACATCTACACCAAGAATCACACTTGGCTCCATTCTTAGATGGCTTCTAATTCTCATGCCTATGTGCACGGTCCCAATTTTGCAACTACATTAAGGTCATTTGAGGACAGCAGATACTTCTCCCTGCCCCCTAGTCCCCCGCGATCAACTGCACACTGCCTGTGAGTGCCACAGGGCACACTGCATCCCATGGTTGCATGGATGGCGTCTCATGACTGGCTCAGTGCATGGTCTTACCTGTAGTACCGGGACTGCAAGTAGGTAGAGCACACAGCCTTGGACACGTGACTAGCCGAACCAAAGTCAATGACCTTCACTCTGTATGGTTGTCGGGAGGGATCCACCAGCATAATGTTTTCTGGTTTGAGGTCAGCGTGGATAAGGCCCAGGCTCTTGAGCTTCATCAGGGCGGTGGCGACCTGTTGGAGGACTGGGCGAATGTATTTGAGGGGCAAGGGGCTAAACTTGTTCTGCTTTAGAAAGTCATAGAGGTTCTGCTCCAGCATCTCAAAGACCAAGCACGTGTGATTCTTGTGCTGGAAGCACTCGTAGGCCCGCACAAAGTTGTAGTCGTCGGCGCTCTCTGTGCTCAGCCGGGCCAGGATGCTTACTTCAATCTGTCCTTGCCGGGCATAGGACGGGTGGTTCTTCAGGATCTTAATGGCCACAATTTCATTGGTGCCCCGTTTCCAGCATTTGACCACTTGTCCAAATGTCCCTCGGCCCAAGAACTCTAAAACCTCGTAGGTGTTGGTCATGGAGCATAGTACTTCATGCTGCACCAGCTGATAATCCCCTTCGCTGTTGGAGCCACTGTTTTTGGAGGTGGCAGTAGATGTGGTGGCAGTGGCTACAGTGGCCCCGCTGGCATTGTTCTGAATCATGGGTGGGTGCTCCTCGATGATCTGCACGCTGCTTGTGTTCTCAATCTCCTCACTCTTACGCTTGAGTCCACATTTTTGGTAGGTATCAAGAAGGCTCACAGTGCTTCGACGCATTAGGTTATGTGGTCCGCCGAGGACTTGCCCGGTGACAGAAGTGCTACTGGCTGATGTTACCACTATGTGCCCAGTGCTTCCTGGGAAGATGATGGTCTGCTCGTAAGGTAGGCTCGGGTTTGGGATGGGCAAGGAGGTGCTGACGGTTGTGGAGGCTGGCTGAGAAGGTGGTACGTTTTTGCTCTGGCTATACACTTTGCTGTGGGAGCCGTACCCAGTCATGTCCCAGTTGGAACTCGGCTCGACTTTCAATTTTTTCACACTACAGAAGGCACTTGATTGAAGGGTGTGAGGGGAGAAAACTTGCACATGTGAGGCCATACCTGCAGGGAAAGGAAGAGGAAAGCACATCTTTGAGTCACCCCTGCAGGAGAAAAACTACACAGATTTATTTAGTGGCTCACTCACTCCTTCTGATCAGTGTCTAGAGTCAGAGAGATTACTGTCCCCCCTCCCCACTTTAAAATAAGCTTGAAAAAGAGCATTGCTGGCACCCAGAAGCACATTCTACCCTCCTTTATGGGACCTGAGTGGTTCCCACACTCCTCACCATTAGGAAGATAGATTTATCAAGAGGAACCTGGGACACATAGAATACAGAGTCCCTCCCTCCCTCCCTTCCTTCCTTCCTTCCTTCCTTCCTTCCTTCCTTCCTTCCTTCCTTCCTTCCTTCCTTCCTTCCTTCCTTCCTTCCTTCCTTCTTCCTTCTTCCCTCTCTCCCCTCCCTCCTTCCTCCCTTCATTCTTGAAGCTTAAACTCAGAGATGTGTTCTCTTACTTGGCATTTTTGCTCAAGGCTGGCACTCTACCACTTCTGACCATTTTTTGCTGGTTAACTGGAGCTAAGGATCTCATGGACTTTCCTGCCCAGGCTGACTTTGAACCTCAATCTTCAGATCTGTTTCAGAATTACAGGTGTGAGCCACCAGTGCCTGGCTGGCTTCCTGGCTTGCTTGCTTCCTTCTAGCACCAGTTCTGGGGCTTGAACTCAGGGCCTAAACACTATCCTTGAGCTTTTTTGCTCAAGGTTAGCACTCTCCTACTTAAGCCATAGCTCCACTTCCAGCTTTTTTGTGGTTAACTGGAGATGAGAGTCTCATAGACTTTCCAGCCCTGGCTGGCTTCAAATCATGATCCTTACATCTCAGCCTCTTGAGTAACTAGGATTACAGGCGTGAGCTACCAGTGCCCAGCTTCATTTATTTCTTATAAAATGTATTTGTGACAGGAATAAATTCTTCCTCCAGTCTCACCAGGTTGCATTCTACTAAAACTGACACCTACACAAGAGGCCCAGTAAGCCGTCAGCCTTGTCAACAACCCTCACAGCCAAGTCCACTGTTAGGGGAAACATGTTCTCACCCAGGGAACATGATCTTCCAGGTTCTAGGTGAGCTTAATTCCCACCGGCATCTTGGTCATCTTAACTGAGTCATGTAGGGTCTAGTGGTCTGATGCTTTTCTTTATATTGTCTTTTGCGGGCATAGGAATAAGCATAATTCGAGGGCCCTTTATTCTTTTTTTTTTTTTTTTGGTTGTTGTTGTTAATTTATATATCAGTACCTTTCTTTAGAAAGTCCTATGACATCATACCAACACATCTGTCATCTAGATAACCTGAGAAACCATTAAGACCCTTTTGAACAACTGTTCCACTTACACTAGAGGCACAAAGGCAGTGGGTTTGGTCAAGGGCTGCTGGTGCCTAGCTTTCCGGGCATCCTGGCTCTCTGAAGCCCTAGCCCTACCCAGAATAGTTACTTAACATCTTCCTCTTCACCATGTCACCGTGGCCCTTCCTCTATCAGCAAATGACCCACATTCTACTTTTGTTCAGAAGCGTGAGGTCAGCCTTTCTTTCCTCCTTTAGTCTCTCCTGCATTTGAAAAACGCTCCAGAATCTCCTTCCATCCTCCACTCTCTGTGTTGTTCCTCCAGTCCCGGAGGAAGTTAGCTGTGCTCGCCTTCCCTCTGTTCCCGTGACCCATATTCTCCCTCTTTCTCTCAAACCTTCTTTCCTCCATTCTTCTTTTTGCTTCAGCTTTTAATTTCTCCCTGGTAACTGTACTTAAGTCCTTAAAAGATACTGAATAGGGTTAGCCACATGAATTACTGTCATCTTTTCCTTCTGCCTTCATGTGTATACGCGGGCATAAACTGAGTTTGGAAAGAACGAGGAGTAACAGCTGGAGTTCCCCACCTCTTGGCCTCTTCCTTCCTCTTACCTGTAAATCAATGCTTTATGCTCCCTTTGTGTTTGGCTTTTTTTTTTTTTTTTTTGTAGTGGTGGTGGTACTGGGATTTGAGCTCAGGTTCTCATTCACACTTGCTTTACAGGTGTACCCAGTCCCTTTTGCTTTAGTTCATTTGCAGAGAGGGTTTCAAGCAAGCCTTGGGTCACAGTCCTCTTTCCTATGCCCCTCATACAGCTGGGATTGTAGAGATGCACTACCATGATCCATCTTGGTTTTAGAAGTAAGCGTATCTAACTTTTTGCTCAGGCTAATCTTGAACTGGGATTACAGGTGTGAGCTACCTTGCCTTACTCTTAATGTTCACTTCCTCATCTATTTCCCTCACATATTCATGCACTGTAGGCCTATGTTCCTAAATATAAATGATTTCCTAATTGCTGGGTCCAGTGGTTCTTTTCAGCCCATCTTTTTCCTTACCTGCTGCAATATCTGATACTAGTGACCTCAACTTCCCTCTTGTTTTTCTTATCTGGTTTCATATAAATCAATAACCTCCTCCCGGTACACCATGTATTTGGGCGGTTCCTCCTTTAAATTGCTGGCATTTCCAGCATTTGTACTCTTCTCTCTGGAAGGCATCACCCATTCAAATGGTTTAAGCTGTCATCTCCATACAAGGGACTCTCACAAGTTCCTCGCAGGCCAAGCTCCCCCGTTCCACTAATCAGGTCTGATGAGCTCCTTATCTTCTCCCACAAACCTAGCCATCCTATCCTACCCTCCATCTTACCACTCCATTCTGCTCAATATGTACTTGGTGATACTGGAGTTAGAATGAGGGCCTTGTGTTTGCCTAGTGCTCTACTGTTATGTTTTGGATATGGTTGCTTTACAGGCATACACCATCATACCTATCTGCATAAAATATTCTAGTCTCTCAGTTCTCAAACTGTGGCTTTATTATGTTTGTTTTTTCCCCCTCTTCCCCTTTTCAGTACTGAGGATCAAATCCAAAACTGCATGCTTGCTAAACAAGTGCTCTTCCACTTGAGCTAAGCCCCTAACTCTTTTGTTTGTGAGCCAGGGCTCATTAACTTTGCCTAGGCCGACCTCAAACTCATGATTCTCTTGTCTTGACCTCTTGAGCAGGTGGACAATAGGTGTGCACCATGATGCCTGGCTGAATTTACTTTTGATGATTGTTTATTGCTACAGACAAGAAGACAGTAAGTCTTAATTTCTCTTGCCTTTAAAATGTTTCCTGTTTATCTCTATTTCTGTTTTTGCTTCTACTTCCATAGTTGGAACACTGACCATTTTCCAATGGTCCTTACACAAGCAGAGAACCCTGGTCTACTTGTGTACTTCTCCCCTTTAATTTGCCTATACCTGGCTGCCAGCTTTATCTTCATAAGACAACTCTGAGTACACTGTTCTTCTGTCCAAACATTTCCAATGACTGTTTAGTAGTCAGGGAATAGAGTTGAGGACTGAACACTTTGATATTCTGATTACACTAACTACCTGGCTGCCTTCAGCTTCTACTACCAAGCGCCCAGGACTCTAAATTCTCATGAAGCTGCCTCCTCACTCTGTACTCCTTCCTACATTCCCACTCTTCACATTGCCCTATGGAATACCCCTGCTGTTTTCTATCTGAACACCATCCAGTTTCAACCCTTCTTTCTAAACGGCTCCAATTCAGAGGTCATTTCCAAGTCTCTATTCGTGTGACTTTTAGCATATATACCAGCCACTCAACCGTGAATTGTGTTTCTGCCTCATACAATCTCTTATTTATAATATATATGTATATATGTGTGTATTCCCCCTCCCCCCACCCAGACAAGGTCTTACTACACACTACACTGCTCAGGCTGGCCTCAACCTAAGCCATCTCGGGTCTCAGTCTCTGGAGTGCTGGGATTATAGGTGTGCACCACTACGGCCAGCACCATTGTTTACCATGCCTGCTGTTTACTCACATGTTTAGGTCATGTTTCCATAACAAAAGTAGATTTGGCAGCAGGAACTACAGCTTTTATTTCACACTGCCTTTGTTTTAGTATTAGACCAAGGTCATGGTGGGCACTGCTGGCAGATAAGCCCTCTAATTGGCCATGTGTCCAGTAGCGCTTTGGTTTCTAGCCCCAGAGCAATCACCAGTCGCCAGTCATACACATCTACAGAACCTAGCCGGGCTGGAAATTAGAGAAAAACCTGCCAATACTTTTCCACATCTTAAAACCAAGGCAGACAGCTAGGCATGGTAACACACACTTATAATCTCAGCATTTGGACATAAGGCTGAGACAGGAGGCTCAAGAATTCAAGGCCAGCCTGAGCTATACAACAAGAGCCTGTTTTGATAAACAAACCACAAACCCAACAACAATAACCAAGGTAGAGGTTAGGCAGCTTCTGTTCTGGGCAGTGCAGTCAGTCTCCGCTTTGCTGGACTGGCTCTACCTCCTCAGGGCAGTCCTGGCTTCATCTCCAAGCTCTACTCTGAGCCCACCTTTATCCTGACGTCAAGGGACAGCAGAGGCTTCCCTTCTGGTTTCAATGCTGACTCCAAAGCTGACCTGGGCACTATCACTACCCATCTGACCACGTCCTTGTGCCTGACAGGATTATTTTGACTTTATTGCTTTTTCTCTTCAGGTTAACCTTGCCCTAATTCTAAATGACACATACAATGGTTCTTTTCTATTCATGAAATGCTCATATTGTTCTAAATAATATGCAAATGCACATATTGCTGAAAATGCCTTACACAATATGCAAATACCCATTTCCTTGGCTTTCAGTCACTTATCCATGGAAGAGACCAAGCAAAATAGCATGTCCCTTGGTTCTCCTGTGGCTCCCTCCTTACTGCACAGGCCCTCGTCCTTGTTGGGAGGAAGTGGTATCAGGGGAGGCAACAGCGCAAATACACCAATTAGACATAAAGGCAATGAGGCACTGTTCCCTATTTTTGCTCTTTCGAAAGGTTCTGGGTGGAAAGGCCAGTGTGCAGAAGTGGAATTTTACAGAGGGGAAGAGGGTAGCTTATGACTTATTTGTTATTGGGATGATAGCCAAGGGCCATAAAACTGTGGAAACCATCACTGGCTGCCTCTGGTGACAGATGCCCAGGACAGGAGAGGAGACCAGTAGCCAGCAACCTCCCTGTACTTCTTGCTATGGCCAGCCGGCTGCCTCCGATTCTGGCTGGACCTGGTGCGGTCCCTGCTAGGGTCAACAACCACTATTCCAAGAACCAGACCCAATTCCCCAAACAGCCTTTCTATCTTTGTTCTGCAGCAGAGGCCATTTTGCTCTGGGAAGCAAAATAAGATATAGCTAAAGAAAGTTTTCAGTGGTTTTATTCAAATCCCTAAAATCTCTTTCTAAGGAATAAAACACTGCTGGCAGTTTTGTAGCTTAATCTTAAAATAATCTTACAGCTACAATCAAACTTATTTCCAAATATTTCTCCTTGTGAGTGTTTTTCTGGAACAAACCTTTCCGGCTCTAAGTGAGTCAAACCCACAACCTTTTACCACTCTATTTACTGAGATCCCTAACTCAGGGGACAAGCAAGGGGGCAGGGGACCTTTATGCGTCTGCTCTAAAGGAAGAACTCATGCTTCCTCTCATTTCTTTATGTGTGTTGACCTCTGTACTCCTTGAGGCTCATTTGCCTCCTCACCAGACAATTTTCTTTTCCCCAGAAATGGCAGGGGCTTATTAATAGGAAATTTTCAGTGCAATCCTATGGCAGATCTCAATTGCTTTTTAAGTTATCTCAGCCCTTCTGGGTTTTAGAAGAGAATGTGGCTCTGCCTCCTCCTCCCCCACCGTGAGAGGCTGGAGAGACTACAGTGGCATAACTGTGAGGACAGGTTTGGAGCCCTTGGGAAAGAGCACAAGGGGTCCAGGGAATCATGGTAGAATAAATCTGCAGTAATCACACCTGCTCCCTACAGGGGTCACCTCACCCAAACCTCTCCACAGAAGCTTTAGTAGCCTCCCAAGGTAAACTCTGACAAGATGGCTATGTTACTCTTGACTGAAAGTGCAGCAAGGGACCACAATCTAGAACTTAGCTTCTACAAAGGAGCATTCCTCTTACCACACCCTCTGACTCCTACACAGCCGAAATCTCAACACTGAATATCACCTGTGATTTTTTTAATGCTAGAGTACATGGAGATGCCATAGCAATCATCAATGAAAACCATTTAAAACAAATTTATTACAAGTTATGAGGTGTATCACAAAATTATACATAGTAACTTCCATGAATGACAAAAGTAACACCCACAAACCAAGACTGATACATAATCACAGTTAACAGAATTAAAGTGAACTATTTGTTAAGAAGTCATTCCTTATTGTCACAGTGAACAGTCTTATACCCCAAACAAGTTCAGCTTACCCAGACTTATGGTGCACTCCAATGGTCTGTATGTTTAGGCGACAAAAACTCTGACCACCTTCTTTGAACTACTTTATTCAAATGCTTGTGTTGCATTAAAAAAAAAAAACTTAACACATACATGCATTTCAAAATACTAATTTCCAAACATTTGCCTCTAGCCCTTTTCTAGATGCCATCTATATTCATAAACACCCTAACACCTGATTTCATTTTTCTTCTGCAAGTACATTTTATTTTTATTAGTAGATACAAGCTATACAGGGGGGACTTTCCATACATGTATACAATACACTCCAATCCAACCCCCCCCATTACTCTCCCTTCCCCTCTTCCTCATTTCAATACAGTTTCAACAAGTTTCACTGTTCCATTTTCATACGTGCCAAAACTTAGTTGGACCCTCTTATTCACCCTCTTTCATTCGTTAGCTCAACTCCCTCTCACGAGTGCCCCCAACAGTCTCTAACATGGGATTTCAACTCCTGGCTCCTCAAAATCTTATTCCTCATGGTTCCCCAAAATCATGAATCGTTGTCTAGCTTTTAAATTCTTGAGCAGCCAGTACACACCAGGTGCTAGAATGGTGTTCTCTGGACAGGGTGAGCATACAGGAGACTCGTGGAGCTGATCATGTGTGGTAAACAAACACAAACACATGCTCCATCAACACCTACATCCTCTCCACCTTGTGGTTACTAAGATGTTGAGTGTGGGAACTAAAGAGTCAAGGGATGGGAGTAGACTCTATGATAGTGAGCAAAACCAGCCCCTGACCCACAGTTCACACCTAAGGAATTAGTTCTGTATGTCTTCTTGTCTTTATGGATAAACGAGAAAGTCATTTATTAAGGGTTATGGATGTTTTTCTTTAACCTACTAAAAGTAACCTCAAAAAAATCTTTATGATCTTGAGGTCTTCACTCATTCTTTCTTCTTTCTTTTTTTTTTTTTTTAACAAATGACATTTCTTCAAGGATTGTCTCACCAAGTCTATTTTCCCTCACTTGTTTGCTTAGTTTCTTCATAACTTCGTATTTCACAATTAGATGAACTCAAAAGTTGCTTCACATCTGAGTACATTTCCTTTCATTTCACCACCCCCCCAATTATCTACTGGAAGATCAGACTCTGGTGAAACTACAGGGATAAGAAAGGGTTCAATGATGATTAAAACAAAATTTTAATTGAATTCAATTTTACTAGATTCTAGCAGAGCACAAGAGAAGGAATTATAAGTAAAAACAGGTGATATTTTATTTAACTCAGTAATTAAGGTTTAATTTGGGCTGGCAGGTGTGACATATATCACCACTTGGGATCCAGGTACATTATCAAGGGAATGGAACCCGGAGCACCTTATTTCAAGGACTAACAAACTTCCTTACTCCTTAAAGTCTTCTGGACACACTCTTTGGTTAAATAGCATTTGACAAAAGCTATAGATTTTGTCTTTTAAAAAAACAAACAAACATTTCTGTAATTGTTTTTCCTTAAAATCAAGAACTCAGAGGAAGGATTAATTCTCACACTAAAATGAGCACCATAATTGTCTTATATATTTTGCTTGTGATAAGCTAAGGAATACATAAATGTCAGATATACATATCTAAATAAATTTGAAACCCCTAGGACAGGGTTAATTTGTATTACTTTTGAAAACCATGTGAATAGAATGACTAGATGTCTCAGGGTGTTGAAAAGTACTAGGAAAAAAATCTTCATTGACATAGGACATAATATTTGTAAAATTTAAATAATTATCCTGTTTGCCAAGTTTGTATTTTAGAATAAGTATGAAGATCATTACAGGTGAGACTCTCTCTAAATGATGCACTTTCACATAGTGTATACTAAATATCTTTGGGGATTTTGTACCATTTTCAGCTAGTGTGTTTACTCATTAGCTGTGTAATGTTAAACATAGAATACAATTCCACGAGTACATATCCACTAGTACATACGATCATCAATATTGCCACACAATTCTTTTGCCAATAACAATTCTAGAGGATGCAACACTGACCATTTGAAAGAAAAAATGCTGAAATAAAATCAATAATTAAATATGTGCTAAGGGTTCTCTATATATGCTGGGAACTGGTGGCTCAGGCCTGTAATCCTAGCTGCTCAGGAGGCTGAGATCAGAGGATTGCGGTTTGAAGTCAGCCCAGGCAGGAAAGCTTGTGAGAGTCTTAGCTCTAAATAATCACTTACAAGCCAGAAGTGGAGCCTTTGACTCAAGCCGTAGAGTTAGTTCTAGCCTTGAACAAAAAAAAGCTCAAGAACAGTGCCTATGCCTTGAGTTCACGTCCCAGGACAAGCACACACATACAAAAATCCTCTGCATAAGGTAGAGCTATACTAGAAGACAGAAAGGAAAGACAAAGACCAAGACAACATCACTACTAACCTAAACGAGCTTAAAAATCTTTGGCCCTACCAAATCCAATGCGTGTTAAGGAAAACTGGCAGTTCTAGATACCATAAGCAACTTGCTAAAGTAAACAGCACAGTTCAGAAGGAGGAATCAGGATGGATTGTGGCCAGGCAAGGTTTTACAGCATGATAAGATGTCAGCTGCGATTAGAAAGGTGGAGGAGCTTTGGAAAGGCAGAGGCTGGAGTTTTAGGTCCTGCAAAGAGGGTGAAAGTCAGCCAGCTATGCAGGGGGAGCTATAGCACTGTGGCTTCTGCCCTCAGGAAGCTTCTGCTTTGCTTAGGGGCAATCTAGCCACACTTGCAAATGAGTAACATATTAACAAATGCTGGAGCAATAATTAACCATCAGAATACACTGTGTACATGAAATGCTCATTTATCCAGTTCATGTAACTCCTGTCTCCTAGAAGCTGGCGTGAAGCCCCTTCACAACTGAATGCTGCTCCCTGTTTCCTCCGACCTTCACTTGCCCACACACTTGCTAACAAGACTTAGGGGACCATCATAGGTGCCCTTGCTCTTTGTCAGATTCCAGGTGCTTACTCCCCACAACTGTACCGAAGAGTAAATATAAATAGAGCTTAGGGAGGTGAGTGACATAGGTTGTCCAAAGTCACTTTGCTACTACTAGAAGGGGTGGGTTTTGGACTAAGGTCTACTTGATTCTCAAATCCATGCCAATAAAGTTCAGTAGCACCTAAGACTAGCAGCCAACCAAAGACCAAAGTCCGTAAGAGAGAGAAGACAGGTCTAAAATAGACTATGGGACATAGCTGGATGTACATCTTTGGGTAAACTAAAGTGCACCCACAAGGAAAATCCTAAATCATCTCTCATTTCTGTTGGGATGACATCTGAGACAAATGACCATTAAAAGTATTAAGAGAAAGTCAATTTACCTTTGTTAACCAAGAAGCGATTGTCGCTTTTCTGATGCACAGTGGCCAGAACACTTGTCTTGAGTAAGAAGACAGACTAAGAGACTCATGCAGGCCGCATGGGCAGAGGGAGGGCCATCCCATCAGGACCTGGATG
The DNA here is from genome assembly GCF_023159225.1 of Perognathus longimembris pacificus. Classification (NCBI taxonomy): domain Eukaryota; kingdom Metazoa; phylum Chordata; class Mammalia; order Rodentia; family Heteromyidae; genus Perognathus; species Perognathus longimembris. The sequence continues at coordinate 143,350,519 of NC_063162.1, forward strand.
AGGAGCTAGCTGAGAAAACCCAGGACAGGACAGAAGTGTAGGACTTGGAAGTGAAATGGAAGACACAGGGACAGACATAGGATGTAAGGGCAAAAGCCAGAAAGGAATCAGGTAGGTCTGAAGGACCAAGAGGAGTGGGGCTCCATGGTGGTGGGGGGGGGGGAGGGAGGAAGTGGTGTTGGAGGGGAGAATGCAACTTGTCTTCAACAAGTGGAGGGACAAAACACTGGCAGACTGAAATGTCAGTTTACTCGCTTTAAAACTTGTAGAAATAGATTGCTTTACTTACGGAAGGCCTAGATCAGTACCTGGTGCCTATGTGCTGGGCTGGCTCTTGAATGAACATAAACCATTCTGAAAAAGACAATGGGAATCAACAGGCTGGGCCGAGCCTGCTCAGGATTAACTGGAAGTGAAGAGAACAGGCTCACCCTGAACTTGTTCATGGACAAGGGCAAAGACAAAGGGATATGGCCAAAAACATTTCCAACAAACAGAAGCAGCACAGAATGAAGACAGATCTCCAACGGGGGGAAGATTGCTATGAAAGGTTCAGGTGCCAAAGAGGCCAAGAAGTGTTGTGACGGTGAGCACACAGCCCGGCCCGAGAATCTGCTGGTGAGAAATGTTCTATATGTACCAAGAAAAACACAGGTGGTGAGAATAGGTGAGAGGTTTGTGGCTGGAGATGTTGACACCTGGATGAAAATGGAATCCGTGTGAGTAAAGCTGTTTCCCAGGAGAATCAGTATAGAAAGTAGAGCAGATGGCAAATAAAGTAATCCTTGGGGGCAGAGATTCTGTCAAATGGTATGAGGAGGACAGTATGAGTCACAGGGCAAAGTCAAGGATAAAGGGATTATCAGCACAATCAAGGTACTGGTCCAGGACAGTGAAAACAGGAGCGGCTAGGCCTATGCTGGAAACCAGCATCCTCTTTTCCCACAGTGGTCCTCGGAGAGAGAGAGTGTGCTCTCCTGGGTAGAGAACCAGGCAGACCAAGTTAATCCCTTGTTTTTCCAAGAAATCTAATTCTCTTAAGAACATTCAAAACCCTTTACATCTGCCTTCAATCATCAAATTCTACCATAAACTGAGTTTCTTCAATTGAGAAAACATTTCTTTTCTCCTCTATTCTGCAAATTCTCCATACATCTATCTATCATCTTCTGGTTCAAAGCTTGCCAATATCAGCCCTTCTCCACATTCAAGGTTTCCTCTCTTTCTGAAAGTTGCTAACCTTGCCCACAACTTCCAAGACTCTTTCCAGTTGCCTTCCTATAAAATGCTACGACAGAACTGATTTCCTTACAATCAGTGAGCACAAGCATTCCACGTGTCAGTGCTCACAATCAGAAAACTCCAGATCCAGTCCAATGCAGGTCAGGGATGTGAATGCAGTCAATAGCAAAGTGCTTGATTACTATATTCAAGACCTTCGGTTCAAGTCTCAGCACTGTAAAAGGGAGAGAAAACGACATGAAGAGGAAAGGGGAAAAGGGGAAGGGAGGGAATGGAAAAGGAGAAGGGAAGAGAAGGGAAAACTACAGCAGTACAACTAATCTGATGCTGGTGGGGTAAAGAATTATCACTGATGAAAGACACATGCTTTTCAGTTTTCTACCGAAAAAAAATGATGGATTCAAAGAAAAATGTACAAAAAATAACTCAAGGAATCCTTTTTAAAACAAGTTACATTAATTAAGAATCTTAATTATTTTTAAGCAGTATTCTTTTTTAGTTTCTTTATTCCCCTTATAGCACTATGTTAGAGCTTTCATTACAAAACAAGTTTATGGTATCATAGTCATTCATCCACCATTCTTTTTTTTCATCCATTCATTACTTTTTTTTTTTTTTTGGATAGGCTCATTAAGCAGCATCTTCCTGCCCCAGTGTCCCAAGTTCCGGGACTAAAAGTGTGTGCCACAATGTGAGGCAAAAATCAGTAATTTTGAAACCAAAGTATTAGTAGGCCATAACTGTCCTAATAAGAAGGTACTCTTAAAGACTTAAACAACAGAAATGGGCTGCCTCACAATTTTGGAGACTAGAAGGTCAAGGTCAAAGTGCTGGCAGGATTGATTCCTTCCAGGCCTTTCTTTTTGGCTTACGTTTGGCAATTCCTTCTGGGCCTTTCTTTTTGGCTTATGTTTGGCATCTCCTCCCTATGTCCCTTCATGTTGTCTTTCCTCTGTGTGTCTGTGTCCAAACTTCCCTTTTTAAATAAGAGCTCCAACTGGAGCTCACCACAATGACCTTACATCACCTCTGTAAAGACCTTCTCTCCAAATAAAACTCGAGTGGGATGACACAAAGCATTAGGGGTCAGAAATCCCGCATGAGGTTTTTGAGGACATATAATTCAGCCATGACAACAGGTTTAAGGAGGCCACAGCATTTATAATGTGCTCAATATCAAGTGTCATGATATTCCAAAAGAACTGTCTTTGTTTTTCCCTCCCTGGTGGTAAGGTAAGTTTGTTTTGTACTTTCCTTCTACTTTGTCTCTGAGTAGCCGAGAGCCAGTAGCTCATGCCTATAACCCTAGCTTCCCAGGAATGAGATCTGAAGATCTCAGTTCAAAGCCGGTCCAGGCAGACAAATCGGAGGAACTCTCTAATTAGCCAACAAAATACCAGAAGTTGAGGTGAAGAACAGCAGTGATGAGTGAAAACGTTGAGTGAGGACTCAAGACCCTAAGTTCAACCCCCAATATCAGCAAACACACACACACACACACACACACACACACACACACACACACACACACTTCTGAGTACACTTCACTTCAGTTGGTCACATAAGACATTAAGCGAGGTTCTGCATGCATTTAGGTCATTGTACTTCTGGGAAAGGCAGAGGAATGCGTCTACATGTATGGAGGAGCAACTTCAGTCACGGGGGTAGCAGGAGACCTGGGAGTGGCATAAAAATACCATCAACCCTAGGTTTTCAGCTGTGAATTGGAGTGTGTCAAACACTGCCCCACTACCCTGCAGAGGCTCAAAAAGACAGCTTAACTGTGGCTGGGATGGAGTTGGTCAGGGCTGGCAGGAGCCCCTCCTCACTTCGCCTGTGCAGTATTGGGAGCCTCTGATTCTCACCTGTTACCCACATTGTCCTTTGTGTCCCAAGTCTGTAGAGTTTGTTACATTTTTCAACCTTCATGTTCTTTCCCACCTAGGATTTCAGGAGGAAAATCTTTCTACACACTGAACAGGATGAAATCAGCAAACATCCACAAAATATAAAAACAAACCCAGTCTCATTTCTGGTTTCAACCAGATGAAATCAACTTAAATAAACATTCCCCCCCCCCACCCCAGAGCTCCAGCAGGCTGCTCACTTTCTCCTGAACTGCTCAAAACCAGGATGGTTCAAGTTCCAGTAGAGCAAGTGCGCAGGTGCAGGAATCACAATCCACAGAGGCATCCTCCCAGCTCCTTCAACACTCTCAGGTACCTGGAGCTCCCAGTCCTGCCTGGCAACCATCTCAGCAAGCCAAGGACAAAGCTGGGGAGTGGCTGGCAAGGAACATGCCTTGAAGATTTACAAAGCATAAATCAAGTTCACTCAAAAACGGTAGGTTTTGTTCCCCTTGTGCAAAAAAGAATCCATTATCCTTAAATGTTTGGCATCATATTGGCAAAGGATATATCTTATCTACCTAGCCCTTCACCATTCCATGCCCAGACTTGAGCTGTCTTTCCAGGCTCATCCAGAAGTCTGACACACTCCAAATGAGAGCTGGAATCTAATCCACTCTCATTCTCACTGGTGGGACTACCATGATGCCTCTGCAAATTCATGCCAATTCTACTAGTCAGTGTTACTTTATCACTCTGAGTAATCTATCACCCTGTGACCTCTTAGTACCTGTGGATGTGACCTTATTTAGCAATAGGGTCTTTGTAGATGTGATCAAGTTAAGATGAGGTCATATGGATGGACTCTAGTCCAATAGGACTGGTGTCCTAATAAGAGGAGGGATGGGGGGAGTGCCACATAAGAAAAGCTGCAGGGATTGAAGTAGCTGCAAACACAGCTGCAAACACCATGGGTAGTACAGGCTTCCAGGGCCACCAGACACAAGGAGGAAAAGGCAAAGAGCTTGGAGCCCTGGAAGGGGCACAGTCCCGCTGACACCTCGATCACCAACCTCCAGAACTGTAGAAGAGACATCTTCTGTTCTAAGCTACTATGTTTGGGGAACTTGTCCTAGTAAGAAAGTGATAGGCTCTGTAATACAACTCAGGATATATTTCTCTGAGAAAAACACACTTGCACTTTGGCTATGAGAGAGTATTTGTAACAATCACAAAGTCACACTGGGTCAAGTGTCAGGAGCCCTCATGGTCTGCCAGCCACTGTGTGTGGCCTTTGGGTTGAGAAGCTGTAGAAGCGTCCACAAGTTTACTCCCACCTTTGAGTTTTCATTACTGTCACGGTGCTCCCCTTCCCGTCCTTTCATACTGGTACTGGGCCTTGAACTCATCATGGCTTGGGCATTGTCCTTGAGCTTTTTTGCTCAAGACTGGTGCTGTACCACTTGAGCCACAGGTCCATTTCCAGCTTTGGTGGCTAACTGGAGATAAGAATATCACTGACTTTCCTACTGAGGCTGGCTGTGAATTACAGGCCTCAGCTCTCAGCCTCCTGAGTAGCTAGAACTCCAGGCGTGAGCCACCAGCACCTGACTAACAATCTCCTCCTCTTAGAGCTCTATTTTCAAGGAAAGCTCATGCAGCTTCTCTGTGTCCTCATTGGGGACACCAAATGCCTCTCCTCATGCCTACCTTTTCTAACCTTAGCTTCGGCAGTGCAGAAAGGGAACAGGACACAGACTACACCTGCCTGCTGAATCCCGCTCTTGCATTGCATGTGCAGCTTTGAACATTCCGCCTGTAGGCTGCATTCTAAGAGAACTTTATGCAAGGTGTCACTCGGGCATGGGGAAGCTGATGGTCTAAAACAATCCCCTCCCCTTGCTCTCTTTCTGTCCTCCCCACTCTACACCGGCTCTACATGGTAACGGCTGTTTAAAACAGCCGTTCTGTTACAACTCTGTTCCCTGGAGATCTCTTGCAACCCCCTCGGCCATTTTTAACTGACATCTGACTAAACTCAATTAAGGATTAGCTTGGGGAGGCAGAGGGAGCACCTCCACGCTGGGATGGAAAGAAGAAAGGGCGGGGAGACGCACAGGAGGAAAAGCCAGAGGACTGCGGGGGGGGGGGGGGGGGGGGGGGCGGGGGGGGGGAGGAAGGAGGCAGGGATTCAGGAGGGTGCGGGATAAAAGGAAATCAGAAACAGATGAGAGAAGAATGGGAAAACAGAAGGCCTAGTACGGGGAGCACACAGAGTAATGAAGCGACACTGTTGCCTGCTTTGGAAACGATCAAGCACAAGAAAATGCAGTGCCATTATTTACAACATGTAAGTGCATGTTTGTGTGTTCATAGATATGAAAATCAGCCAGTACAGGGATCCCTGTGCAGTGTCACCAGATCAAATCAAGTGGGTCGCAAGGAGATTTCTATCTTGTAAGTCACTGCATCAAACCTGCCCTGGTGCTGTCATTGCCAAATAGCTCCATAGTGCCCGGACACATAGCCCAGCCAAATAGCTCCATAGCACCCGGACACATAGCCCAGCCAAATAGCTCCATAGCGCCCGGACACATAGCCCACTGCTGGCAAAGGTGCCTGCTCTGATCTGGACTCTTGCCTGGGGGTATCTTCCTACTGGGATTCGGCAGAGAAGTTCAACAGCTCTCTGTGTCCTAATGTGGAAGAAGGGACGGCAAATGGTACCTCACAGTGGTCTAGAGTCCCAGAGCTCAGATTAATTTTTTTCTTCTTCCTATTATCTTTAAGTAGTTGTACAGAGGAGTTATTTAACAAAGAAGTTTATAAATACAAAATATCTTCATCCCTTTCAACATTCACACAGTTCCCTCCTCTACGCATCCCTTCCCCCTCACTCAATTTTGGAGGACATACATTGAATTCTTGACCACATTCTCCTCTTCATTGGTCTGCCCCTTGCCCCATTGACCCCACCTCACCACTTTTGAGGACCAGCTTCCTAGTGTTTCATTTTGCTGAACCCTGATTTTGTTTTTCTAAGAAATTTCTGAGTGCCACCAGCTATGTCAGAAGTGGCCTGCCCCTGTGACCCCAGCAAGTTGCTTTACTCCCCTGAGCCTCAACTCTCATCTGCAGGTAGAGGAGAGACAGTAACAATGCCTCAAAGGGGCTGAAGGTATGCATTTTGTTTATATAAACATCCCCCCCCCCACACCACCCTACACACATACACACAGAAAAGTAACTGAGCATAGCACCCAGCAGTGCCTTCAGTAAGGGTTTAGTGAAATGCAAGGGGTAGGAAGCAGCCAGTTCACCATAACTAACACGTACAAACCACCCTGGCTACAATGATCCAATCCAGAGCCCTAGCACTATGGCCCATGGGTAAGAGCATGTAGCGTGCAGTTTCTGTCATTTCTGAGTCAGTGGGCGATACACACAGAAAGGCAAAGAGATGATGGGCCCACAGTCTCTGTGTTCCTTCTCTCGGTGCCAGTCCTGGGGAGAAGGCAGGCTTAGTCTGGAAGAATCTGAAGAAGATTCTGGGAAATATTAAGTGTTTTTAGAAGGCACAGATATTGACTCTATATTTTGTCTAATTTACTCTCAACACATTAGCATGTATTTTTCCATATAACATGTTCCACAAAAACATCAGTGGCCATAACTGACACTAGGTTGCTATGTACAATACACTTCTGCAGATTTGCACCTAGTGTATAAACATTGATCTCAACTTTTTTGACTGTGTACTTAAGCCAAAATAAAGACTCACTGCTAATAGATGTGATGGTTATTTTTCTGTTCTATGTTCTAAGTTATTAATATGTACTTCTATTAAAAACACACAAAAGCTGGGCACTGGTGGCTCATGCCTGTAATCCTAGCTACTCCGGGGGCTGAAATGTGAGGATCGTGGTTTGAAGCCAGACTGGGCAGGAAAGTCCATGAGGCTCTTATCTCAAATAAATTACACAGAAAAAGCCAGAAATGGTGCTGTGGCTCAAGTGGTAGAGCACTAGCCTTGAGCAAAAGAACTGGCTCAGGGACAGTGTCCAGGCCCTGAGTTCAAGATCCAGGACTGGCAAAAAAAATAACCAACAAATAAACAAACAAAAACATAAAATAGGAAATTTTAAAGGATACAGATATTGAAATATATAAGATATGTATACACATATATATTATATAAATATTCAAGTATTTTCTTCTGTATCCTAATAAACTGTCTTGAGCCTTATACCCTCAGAACGTCTGAAGGATTTCAGGATTTGTCAGGTTTGGCTATTACAAAGTGAGAAGTCTCATCTCAGCTAAAATTTGGAAGCCAGTATACAAATAATGAATTTGATCATCTTGGCCTTGCTGTATAACTGTCAGTCTTGATCCTGGGAGACAGGGCTCCCTGGCCTTGGAACTGAATGAGGCCCTAGGAAAGCAGGAACCCCATGGCCCAAGGTGAAACATGGATGTGAAACCAACCATTGCTGTTTGAAGTCTGAGATGTGGTGTTGTTATTGCAGTATAACAGAGCCCATCCTCACCAGCATCCCCACTGAGTCTGAATTGAATGAGGTTTAATGTGATTATACTCTGATGCACAGCATGCTTACCTGCCCAAACTGGAGCATGTTCGTAAGCAGTTCAAACTGTCCCCCCCCCCCCACTAAACACACACACACACACACACACACACACACACACACAACTACCACTTGAGCCACACCCCAGATCTTGCTTTAATTTTAGATGGGGCCTCACTTTTGGCCTGGACTGCAATTTTATCATCTCTGTCTGCTGTACAGCAAAGATAATAGCTGTGAAAACCCCATGCCTAGCTTCTTGTTTGTTGAGATAGGGTTTGCTAACTTTTCCCTTGGGCTGGCCTTGAAGTATGATCCTCCTGATTTCTGCCTCCTAACTGGCTGGTATTACAGTTGTGACCCATGATGCCTAGCCCCTTTTCTAGTATATTTTAATGTTGTCTTCTGTGCTCCATGAAAATGCTTCATGAGAACAATATGTCAAATGATGGTGCATCTCTGATCGTCACAACTCAGTAACATCACATGTGCACACACCAGTCATCACTTAGAAACATTCTAGAACCAAAACAGGCACAGGATTTTCTTCACAAATGTCTGCTTGCTTTGGAACTTTGGACAAGGCACTTTCTGGTGATGACAATGGAAGGATGTCCTTCACAGTGACCACAGGAATGGGCCCTGCTGGACACAGCCTCAGCATCCTCAGGAAGCTCCAGCTTTTGTCTTCTGGTGTTTTATGTGGGAGAATGGACCTGTCACACCCTGCTCCAGTAGCATTCTTCAGCCTTGTGACGCAATGTGTATATTTTTGGGAAGGAATATTCTAGTTCTGACATCATAATCACCATGGCTGTTACTCACAGTATGCTCAAGCCCAGTAAGGGACATTCTGTACTCTCTTTATCACTGAAGTCAGCTATGGGTTTAAAAATAGCACTGTGTACACACCCAGGGTACCACTGATTCATTAGTGACCGAACAAGCACCATTCTGCATTCCTAGCTCACATGGGGCTTTAGATTGAGATGACGAGAGCTGAGGCACAAGCATATCCTTTTTCCTCATAGGGGTGTTATGTGGTACTAATTTGTAAATAGAGATGCTCAGATCATAAGAGAAGGAAGCCTCATGAAGTGCAAGTCCGGATTCCAGAGACCATCTGATCTGTGACTCCAGAATGATCAGCCTAAAGTATAAATGAGGAGAGTACCCATGAACTTGAACTGCAGTATGTGGATCAAACCGAACAAGATGTTAGGTGCGTAACTGACTGGAGTCTTGACAAAGTCTAGACATCAGAGCCCATGATTTTTCACTGGTATTTTAGAAGTCTCCTTGAGGTTCTTTCAAGATGAATTTCTCCAGAGCAGAGAGCGCTTTCATAATTTATAGGTACACTTAAATGGACATAATGCCTTTTGCTTAAACTCTATGTTCATGAAGTATCTTCTAGTTTGTTTGGGGGATTCCAGACCCATTTTCATGAAGTATAAGCCATCTACTTCCTCCAGGATACAGGGCAGTCTTCAGATACAATGAAAACAAAGATGAGATAAAACAGGACCAAGATATCCACTGGAAGAACAACAGGAAGAACGCACAGGCCGACTTAATTGAGCTTCTGCAGGGACAGTGGCAGATAGGGCTGGAGAGACAGATAGGTTGGGTGGGAGTATGACAGGTCTTTAGCACCTGGTTTCCAATCTATTCGGGCAGCATCAGGAATGGCAGGAGGTGTTTGAGAGAGAAGGACTAATGGGACTTGGAGATGGAAACTGAATGTGCTAACAGCCAGCAGGGCTCCTTGCACGTGAAGGTGGGTGCTGATGGGAAGGGAAGGCTGGGTGAGAGACCAGCTGGAGGAATGATCTTGCAGACTGGGGAGAAGCCTGGAATTCTGTTGGCACTCGAGCATGGGAGGCAGGAGGAAAAAGGGGTGCGGGAGGGTATCCTGAGGTTCCTGGGCCAGGCTGCCTTGGACAAGGACACTTGTCCAAGCTGCCAGAAGGAGCTGGGTTCCACTGCTATCCAGGTACCCTGTCCTGAGCGCACTTGGGTAGCAAAACGCAAAGGACACAGGCTCTTCATGCTCTTGCCCAGAACCCCCCACCCCCACCCCCAATTGCATCCTGACTGGAGGTGACTGGATCCCAGGGCCAGAGCTGCCTGGAAACTCAATTATCTCTCAGTTCCCATAACAAGGCCCTCAGCTGAGTGAGGAGGACCCTATCAAAGAACATAAAAAACAAATCCTCAGGTGGGGTGAAGGATGGAGGAGGAAACACAGCAACTGTTATAAACTCTCGGGTCAACCAAAACGTCCTAGGATGCCTCCTGGCCTACCTGCAGTGTTGACAAAGAACATCTGAATTTTGTTCCTGCTGATGGCTGGTGCCCTGAAAGCTGTGAATATACCTTCAGTATATTCCAAATGAGCCGGGCAGACCGGCTCAGCCTTGAAAGGCCTCTGTCAGTTCTCAGGAGGTGGAAAAGGGCAGAAACTCCGTGACTCCCTTGCTCCTGGCATGGACACCCCCCCAGCTGCTAGCCCTGCTGCACTGACCCTGGCAGCCAACCCTTTTTGTTCTGTTTCAGTTCAGCACAGCAAATGAAGCCATGGAGTCCATGCCTACTCTGCATGATTCCATTTTCCTTTTCTGACTTGACTTCAACTCGTGTTTAACTTGACTGGCTCGTGTAGGAGGCCAATGAGTCCAGGGACGCCTACCTTGCTGAATAATCTCTCTTCCAAGAGTTGCTGAGTCCAACAAAAAAACCAGGCAAATACAGTCTAAGGGACAATGGAAATTCAGGAAAGGGTAAAGGATACGCCTGTTGATATACTATCTCTCAGCTTTTATGCTCACAAATCCCTGAGCGTGGAGGGGGGAACTTCCACGGAAGTGTAGGCAGCAACTCAGTAATCTATTTTCCATACTTACCCATGTTTCAAAACCCCCAAGAGATTTTGCATGACGAGGGCTAATGTCCGTGAGCTCAGGAGGAAAGCACTTTGCCATGTGCTTGCTCCCCCATACACTCACTCGAAAAAACGAACATGGCGTGGTGGGGAGTCAGCAGGTGCTCACTACTCCCTGACCAAAGGCCAGGTGAGTGTCAGTGGGCAGGACAAGGGAGGCCCCAGGGCCTTGAACATCTGGCCTCTGTGACACAGGAACTGAGCTGGAAGCCCCTCTGCCCGATTCAGTCCTGGGCCACATGGAGTGGTTCTAGGCGAGGGGACCACAACCCAGCCATAACAGAGAGAACAATGGAACCACATAACCCATGTCTCAGTCACAGGCTGTCTCTGGGCAAAGCTGTTAGAAAATACGAACACTGTGCTGTTACTGGGAAGGCCAATTTCTGTCCAATCACAGGAAGTTTTTTTTCTCTGATTTCAAGGCACAGCCACCGATGATGCTCAGAGACCAAATGCCAGCTGGGGGAGGGGGCCACCATAGGTCCAGGTCCCAGACCCCATCTCCCATCAATGAAACAGCAAGGGTTTGAGTTTGCAGAAAGAAGGGTTATGAGAAAGGAACAGTCTCAACTCAAGACTTAGCAGCTCCTCTCCCACATGCTTTTCTGAGGACAAAGCAAGCATGTCTGGACTCTCAAAAGAGACCAAAACCCACATTCCAAAAGAAATGAGACCTGACTGAATGAATGCAAGCTGTGGACTTAAAAACAGAGCATCAGGCTGGGCACGGGTGGCTCATGCCTGTAATCCTAGCTACTCAGGAGGCAGAGATCTGAGGACTGCAGTTGGAAGCCAGCCTGGGCAGAAAAGTCCCGGTGACACCCTTATTACCAATTAACTACTCAAAAAAACCCAGAAGTGAAGCTATAGCTCAAAGTGGTAGAGCACTAGCCTTAAGGAAAAGAGCTCAGAGACAGTGCCAGGTCCCAAGTTCAAGTCCCACCACACACACACACACACTCTCTCTCTCTCACACACACACAAACACACATACACACACACAAGCATACCAGTGTTAATCTCTAAAGTTAACAACAGCACTTCAGCTGGGCATCCTGTTCTCAGTATTCAAGAATGGGTGCAGGTAGCTCACCCTTGTAATCCTAACTATTCAGGAGGCTGAGACCTAGAAGTCAGCAGGCAAAAAAGTCTATGGGGATTCTATCACCAACTAAACCAGCAAGCATGCTAGACTAGAGGGGGACAGCAGCAGCCATGAGAAAATAGGATGAGCAAGAGCATGAGGTCCTAAGTTCAACCTCAATATCAGCATGGGGATGGAAAAGAGAGGTGGGGAGAGTGGGAGAAAGGGAGAAAAAAGGAGAAAGAGGGAGAGAATATATAATATATAATGTAGTTCCAACAGAACCCCATGTGGTTCTGGAAATGTTCCTTAGTCTGTTGTCCAATACAGCTTGCACATGCTGCTGAGCCCTTGAAAATGGGGCTACTGTGACCAAGGAACTGATCCAAGAATTTTACTTTGCTTTAAACAGCCACATGTGGCAAGTAGCTACTAATAAACTGGATGTCACAAGAAAATAGGGCCTTGATATTTGTAACATGCCAGATCAGTCAGAAAAAAATACGACACACGTGCACATGTATGTGACAAGGGAAAGGGACAATGAGAGCACATATACTCTATGACAAAAGTGACCTGGGTGAAAGGACAGTAAGTCTTATCTGAGTAAGGGGGGGGGGGTGCAGACAGTTCCTGCACTATTTCTACTTGCGTAATTTTTTTTTAGTAAGTTTAAAACAATTTCCAAATAAAATATTTTTATAAGCCAGGCACTGGTGGCTTTTATACCTGTAAAGAAAGTTAATCTCCAATTAACCACCAAAAAACCAAAAATGGAGCTATGGCTCAAAGTGATAGAGTGCTATCCTTGAGTGAAAACCTCAAGGCCAGTGTCCAGGCCCTGAGTTCAAGCCTCATTATCAATAACAACAACAAAAACCTTTCTGAAGATGGACATTTATTATTAGCCACTGAAATCTAACAAGCTCCAACTGCAACTCACCTGCGGGGAAGGCTAGGCCCATAGGATGATCAAGACAGTGCACATTCAGAACACAAACCCTACGGGGTTAGGAACATTCCCACGTGTTCTGCCAGCCAGGGTTCTGCTCTTCACCCCTACCCCCTGTTCCTCTCTCCAGAGGCGGGAGCAGTGCTCGCCGTCGAGGGATGCACTGTCCCCACCTCTCTTCATTGGATACCAGTCTCTGTGCCCACGAAGGACTTAGCCGGATGTTCAGGGTCGCCCACAGAAATCACAGCTTTCCTGGCATCACAGTCCCATATCTTAGACCAGTAGTTTAACAGAGCTGTGTGATCCTCATTACCACATTGTTCCAACATTTTTTTTTTTTTTTTTGGCCAGTCGTGGGCCTTGGACTCAGGGCCTGAGCACTGTCCCTGGCTTCTCTTTGCTCAAGGCTAGCACTCTACCACTTGAGCCACAGCGCCACTTCTAGCCATTTTCTATATATGTGGTGCTGGGGAATCGAACCCAGGGCTTCATGTATGCAAGGCAAGCACTCTTGCCACTAGGCCATATTCCCAGCCCCTTGTTCCAACATTTTTATCCCCCCAAACAGAAATCTCACGCCATTAGTAGTTACTTCCCATCTCCACTCCCTGTGGCCAATGGCAGCCTCGAATCTATTTCCTGTCTGTGAATTTGCCTTCTCCAGATTTCCTATAACCCGAGTCTGCCTTTACTCACTTAAGCAAACCTGGAAGTTTCCTCCAGGCAATTGCATGTATTAGCATCTCATCCCTCTTTATTGCCCAATAAAAATCCACTGAATAGATACAGCACACTTTGTTTATCCTCTCCTCTGCCTGGACACCTGGGCTGTTTCTACTCTCTGGCTATGAAGTATAATGCTGCAATGAACTTGGGTACAAGTTGGTGTGAACAAATGTTTTCATCTCTCTTGGGTACGTCCCCATTGCAGGGTCCTAAGGTGATTGTGTTTAACCTCAGGAGCCAGATCATACAGTGGCCCCAGTCAAAGCCCACACAAGGCAATTCTACAGTAATGGCTGCCCTCCAGTCATTCTGTGAGAGACCACTGTAAATTCAGAGCAGGGGTCAGGGTTTGTTGATTTGCAGTAAACAGCAAAAGAAGCTGCGAGTCGCTTGGTGCCAGCAGCAGGCCCGGCCAACAGGCCGGCACCTGGCACGGCAGGCGAGGCTGGCACGCCATGCGCTGGGCCGCCAGATGAAGAGGCGCTCTGTGTGGGCACAGCTGCAGCAGGGCACAAACTAGCCCGTGCGCTCACTGTCCCTTCACAGGGCAAAGCTGTCTGCGCCACTGCTCAGGAACTCGGGGACAGTTATTTACTGTGGCCCTAGACTGTGCTCCCAAAGTGGCTGCCGAGAGACCAGCAGGGAGAAAGCCGGAGGCCGAGGACCAAGAGAAATCAGAAGAAGGCATCACAGACTAATATTCCAGCTCTGCTGGCCTGTTAGTCCCAATATACTTCAGAGTGAGGCATAAAACTGCACCTATGGCCTGGGGCCCAGGGACGAGGCCAAGTCCATTGCCAGTGCAACTGGTGATTCAGTCCTGGGCATGTGTCCCCTCCAAGCTGGCAATAAACAAATGCCTGGGCTCCGTGTTCGGGCATAGGACTAAATTCCTAGGCAGAAGTACAAATTCCCAAGCTAGACACACAGGCTTTGAGGCTGAGTGCTGCTGGGTTCTGAGGTAAGGTAGATTTTTGCAGAGAAGCTGTGAAGTTCTAGATTTGGGGTGCAGTTCTCTGCGGGGCATCCTTCAGAAGCAGGTTTCTCTTGAGCCTGCGCTGGGAAATGCTCTGCTTCTCAGTGCCCTTTCTGGCCTCCTGTTCCCTGCATTGCTGTTCTCCTGCAATGTCCCACTTGTCCTTTACCTGCTACTACTCAGGACAAACTTTGTTGGCAAGCCTGGCGTTATCTTGCTTTGTAAGGAAATCATATCCCAAAGGCAAAGTGCTACCTATTTAATAAGGTGACCTCAAGCACATTTCCACCTGGGAGTTTGTGATCCTGAACGTGTCACACAGGGTATGGTTGTCCCTCTGGCCCTGGGTAATAGGCTTTGGCCTCCACTCCTGTGAACAGTAACAGTTCAACATAGTTTTAATTCTCGCAGGTAATTATCCAATTTCATGTGTATTCTTTCTTTCAGCCACCATTCACCAAATACCCATGATCATCATCATTATTAGTTTTCTGGTGTTTGCAATATGCTCAGCCTTTAAAATCACAGATAACTGAGCCCAGATCCTGATGGGATTAAAAAAAAAAAAAAGGTCAAAGGAATCAAAGAAGGAAGCCTTGATCTTCATAAATATTCTCTCACTTAATCCTCAAAGCAACTCTGTGAGGTCATCATTGTCATCCTCACTTCACGGAATAGAGAGACTCAGGAAGACCAGCAGACTTAGCTGCTGAAGGGCATGAGCTATCCAAACAACAGAACCAGAACAGACACTGGCAGCTCACACCTATACTCCTGGCCACTCAGAAGGCTATGATTTGGAGGACCAAAGTTCAAAGCTAGTCCACACAGAAAAGTCCACAGGGTTGACTTTCTATCAACCAGCAGAAAAACTGGGCTGGAGGCATGGCCCCGATGGTAGAATGCCAGCCACAAGCCAAGCAAGCCAAGAAAGCCCAAAGCCCTGAGTTTAAGGACAGTGCTAGAAAAAGAAAAAAAAAATCAGAATCTAAATGTTTTACCTTATAGCTCTAAAGCCTATTATTAATAACATAAATAATATTTTATAAATCATAACCCTTTATTCCAGCATGACATAGTCACACCTGTAGAGCCAACAATGGAGTAGGAATTCGTAAATATGGTTTAAGTCCGACTCTTTGTTGACTTTGAACAAGCCACTTAATACTTCTCAATGTAAGTTTCCTTGCCTGTAAAGGACATGTGCGTTCCAAAGTCCACTGAATGCCATATCTATTAAAGGAAAAGAAATTAGATCAACAATTACAAAAATGCTGGGTTAAATAAAACTACAGTCTTCCTTTACTGAAGAACTTCTTAGAGCCTTGAACATAGTAGTGCACACTGTGAATCTTCCAGTACAAGGTACTGTTATCCAAATCTATCCATTTATCAAAGGAAAAAAAAATTTTTTTTTTTTTTTTTGGCCAGTCCTGGGCCTTGGACTCAGGGCCTGAGCACTGTCCCTGGCTTCTTCCCGCTCAAGGCTAGCACTCTGCCACTTGAGCCACAGCGCCGCTTCTGGTCGTTTTCTGTATATGTGGTGCTGGGGAATCGAACCTAGGGCCTCGTGTATCCGAGGCAGGCACTCTTGCCACTAGGCTATATCCCCAGCCCGGAAAATTTTTTATCCACACAAAGTATCTAATATTTGTCAGAACAAGAGGTTGGAAAATGAATAAATATTCTACAAGAAATCTTCTAGGTCCAACACTGAGTAATTTTCTAACTTATCTGACTAGACAGCAACTTCCTGAGGGTAGAATGCATTTTTTTAGGAAATGAAGAAAACAATGCCAGGTCACAATGTCCAGAGATGCTAAGATGACATTCAATATGGCTGCCCTGTGGCAGCTGTTCTGGTAAAGATTATACACCTCTACATGCATTTTCTACCCTTTCAGAGGAAGTGAGTATCATCCAAATGCAACTGGGTTGGCTTTGTCTTCCAAAGCAAATTTCCTAGGCACTAAAGAGACTTTAAACTGTCTTGACTGCCTTAGAGGAGGAATCAATAACATCTGTCCACAACCCATCAAATCCACATCTAAGCGCAGGCCAAGTCTTCCAGGTAGCCCGTGGCTAGGCAGCTTCACAAACCGGCTCTCTGGAAGTCAGTCCAGGAGGGCTTGATGAAGCCTTCGCTTCACTTTAGGTACCACCTCCCTCTGGTCAGTATGAAGAAGCCCTAAGCACAGAGATCCTGAGAAGTTTTGGGGAGGAGGGGAGGCCCAGTTGGGCTTTGAAGAGATGGCTGGATCTAAATCAAAAGAAAGGGGTGGGGGAAAGGAAAAAAATGGGTGATGGGGACAAAGAAAGAAAATGTCAGGGGGACACAGTGTCCAGGTGTCAGAATAATGTCCAGGTCCTCTGAATAGCTTTGGTTTCCTATAAACCTCCCTTCTCTTTCAAATAAACGCATGATTTTCCTTGGGAGATTTTTGTTTATAACTTGGAATTGCCAGATCACTCCTGGAAAGTATGTGACTCAGCTTGGCAGTGACTCTGAGGAGGAAAGCCAACACTCTCAGATGGGCCCTCCTTGTAGTCTCCAGCCCCAACATCCAGATGCCCATGGCACAGGAAGATGGACTCTCCATTGTGGCAGCAGCAAAACTCCCCCCCCCCCCACCACCACCCCAAGTCCTCCATGGTAAAGAAACAGACTCAGGGATGGAGCCCATGGATTCAGCAGAGGGCACCTCCAAACTCCAGCTACTCCTGCTGCTAAAAATTCCAGAGTTGGGCTCCAGGATCAGAATGGCTCGAAGCTCTGTAATTAGAGCTGTGGACAACACACAAGGGGAGGGGTTTAGGGTTTGGGATTCTGGGGATTTAACATCAGGAAAATGATTTCTACAGATCATCAAGAAGATTACAAAGTTCTGGGAGAAAAGCTGAGAGGGGAATAAACACTGGCTGTAGGCCTATTTTAAAAGCCAGGGATAGTACCCAGAGTATGTAAAGAACTTTTACAACTAAAAAGAGAAAAAGAAATCGCTAGTATATATTTCTCTTAAAAAGTTGCACAAATGGCCAATAAACACATTCATGTTCATAAACATGTTCATCATTCTTAGTCATTAGGGAAATTTAAGTCAAATACTATGAGATGCTAAGGAATTTGAGAACATATGCCCACACAAAACCTTGCAAACAAACATTCACAGCAGCATTATGTACAACAGTCAAAATGTAGAAACAAGTGTCCATCAAACAATTAATGGGCAAGCAAACTGGAATGACTATACAACAAAATAATACGTGGCAATAAAAAGTAATGAAGTATTGATACACAGTGCAACGCAGATGAAACTGTGCTAGTAAGCAAAAGAAGCCAGTCATAAAAGGCCACATACTATAGGAGGATTCCATTTATCTGGTCTGTCCAGGACAGCAAGTCCACAGAGAAAGGAAGTAGATCAGTGGCTACCAGGGACTAGGGGAGAAGTGAGTGGGGAGGAGACTCCTCTTGGGGATGATAAAAATGTTCTGGAATTAGACAGTGGTGACTGATGTACAGCTTGGCGAATAGGACAAAAGCCAAGGATTGGACGCTTCCAAAGGGCAAATCTAATGAATATGAATTAGAGCTCAACAAAGCTATTTAAAAAATAGGCACAAAGCTGCAGGTGCAGTAGCACTTTCCTTGCCCACTGTTTCTTTCCAGTTTCAGTCATCTACATAATACTGAAATCTGAAAATACTAAACTGAAATTTCCAGAAATAAGCAATTTGAGAGCTATAAACTGCATACCATTTTGAGTTGCAGAATGAAATCTCATCCTGCTCCAACCTTTTGCCCAGTGTACCCACACTGTGCACATGAGCCACATGGCCACCTCAGTCGGGATGTATCACGGTGTTTGTGTTTAAGTAACCCTTATGTTGTAGCCTAACGCTGTATTACAGTGCTTGCATCATCACCTCACTTCCTCTCATCTCAGATACAATATCATCTCACATGGCCACAGAAAGAAGGATGAATTTAGGACAATTGGGGGGGGGGGGGAGGGAATTCACATAACTTTCTAGTATACTACACTTAAAATTGTTCTATTTTATCTCTGGTCTTGCTAACCTATTACTGTGACTAATTTACAATTGAAACAGTATCATGAGTATGTAATAGGAATAAACAGTTATTAGTAGGGCTCAGTGCAGTCTTTAGTTTCAGGCAGTCACTGGGGATCTTGGAACAGATCCTTTGTGGTGGGACTATTGCAGATGCCTGATACGTATGATCCCCGTGAACCTGAAATTCATATCACCTCCCCATTTTACAGGTGAGGAAACCTGAGAACCAGTGAGGCGCAGTCAAGGGTCATGCTGAAGCCACAAGTCAGAGAGGACAGAGCAAGCAGACTGAAACTGTGTTTGCTGACATGGAAGCATACATTACACTCATCTCACCGTGCTGCTTCTTTCCAGATAAGCTAAACCAGCCATTGCAGAATGGTCACGCACGCACACACACACACACACACACACACACACACACACACACACACACACACACACACACACACACAGAGATCACTCCCTGGAAAAAGGATTGCTGACTAACAATAAAATGTTCGAATTGGAGGTCACATTAAAGGGCATCTTGCCAAACCTCTTCATTTTGCAGATGACTAAGTCGAACTTTCAAGGCACTCAACAGACTGGCCTAGCCAAAGCAGCACACTGGTGGACACCCTCGCTTGTCGTTTCTCAGAAGACAAGGTGGTGCACTGTTCACAGCATTTAGTTGGAAATCAAAAGGTAGAATGGAGTTCAGCCTTTGGGGTATGCAGGTCAGCAGGTATTCACCCACCCTCAAACATGCCAGCCCGTCTCCAGGTTTCAGCTACCAGATCACTCAGGCCAGTTAAGTTAGAGCTTACAGCATTCTGCCATTACCCTGAAATTCCTTTTCCAACCCCAGGGGGGTGCTCTGAAAAGTCTCATCAGGGTGAGACTGTTCCAAGGACCCTTCCAAGCCTTTGAGCTATTTAACAGGAAGAAAAGTTCTGGGTTTATCATTCAAGTGTGAGGACAAAGGCCTAGGAGACCAAGGAAGACATGCCCCGTTCAGTCCACCATGATTCCAAGTTGAAACACTTGAGAAGCAACAAGAAGCAAAGCCACTTTCTCCATTTTTGGGGTGCAGGGGGAGCACAGAGAGGTCTTTGCGTTGCCTGCCTAGTGTCTCCAAGGGAATGTCTGGTCTCAAACTTGAAATGTCCCACACAAGCTTGTTGTCCCATGTTCTCTGTCCCTCAAATATTTTCCTCCTTTTGTTTTCCGCTTTTCCCAGGTACTTCCCAACGCTCTCTAGAGCCGAGTGTCCATGTGCCTTTCACATCTGGTCTCCCAGGGCCCAAAGACTGCTGCCTCTGACTACTGACCCCTTGATGGTCAGGACCCACTTAGTCCCATCCATGATCACCAGCAGAGTCCTGTAGATTCAACAGATGTTCACTCAATCCTGTCTACTGCCAGGTAAGTCCCTCCCTGCAAGTAGAAGCCAGGACCATTTAAACACAGAAAAAGAGGAGATGGATGACCTCACAAGAGCGGGTGACAGAGGTTATTAAAGCAAAGCTCGAGCCCAGGGGCGTGGAGCAGATGGGGCTGGGGGCAGTTCTCTGTGTGCCTCCTGCTGGGACCGAAAGGCATACTGAGACACCGAGCTGTCCACTGCACCTGCAAATTATTCATTATTTCTGTATGGTCCCTCTGAACTCTCCATCTGCTGACAGCTACTCTAAATAACTACATTCAAGTGAGAAAAGCTCTGTGGCCTGTGACTTGGTCTAGCCATGCCAGGCTGGACACTCAATGTCCTCTGAGCATTCCTGGTGTATGCCTGCTTGGAGCAATCTTGGGCTCCCTGGTACCCTCTCCAAAGCAAACCTATTCTCCAAAGAGAAGACAATGATTATCTGGTCATTTGGTTCTGAAGAGTTTTCTCTTCATGCTTCTCCAGTGTGCTCATTGCATATGTCCTGGAATCACTTGATGTCTTTTGTTGCTTTGCTTAATAATGAGTTGATAAGTTCTTAGAGAAAAGAGCTTGTGCTTAAGTGGGCTTACACACACACATACACACACACACACACAAATTATTATTATGCTGGGCACCATGCTTGGCATATTGTAAGATACTGAGATGAGCATTAGCAAATATCAGCTACATTACTATGTGCTGATGATGTTTCCTTATCCCCAAGCATTACAGTGCCACTCAGTATAAGCGACCAATCTGAAGTTAACAACAGCTTTGCCTCAATCTCCTTTTTCTTAATCTTGTCTTGAACTCAAACATGGCCTTCCAAGACCCAGGAACTGTCACTGAGCATCCTCTCCAGAGTCCCTTTCTCATCATCCCTTGTTCTGTTCTGCTAGGGAGAGAGGCCCCTTTCTGATACGCAGCATCTCTACATGACACTCTTGTCTCAGAACCCAGAGAAATCATGAGACTCGAAGAGCTATTTGCTTCTCTCTGAAATCAGAATGATAACTAAGTAGAGTTGGAAAAAGAAGCAATTTTTAAATTATACCAGGCAGTGAGCCAAAGCCAGTGGTGATACAATGACAACACTTATTTGTCCAGGGCCGGCCAGAACAGTCACAAGGACTCATTCTTTTTCAGTGTGAAACTGCATCTAATGATGCCCAGTTGGGGTTCCATTTTAGATTCTGAAATATCCCACATGCACTCTCTCCAAAGCAGCACCGGCTGCTCAGAGGGTGGGGGAGGGTGGCAATTATAAGAAATGTGACTCAGTGGCTGTGAGGCTGAGCCCCGGGTGCTTTTGTCAGACGACTCCAACTACATACAACTGGGTCAAAGATGCCAGGGAGCCCTTCCTGCCTCCCGAGAATGGACCAGGGGCTTCCCAGGATAGCCAAAAGCTCACACGTGAAACCTGAAAAGAAACTGCTCAGTCTACCTACACCCACAGACCTGGCTTCCTCACTTTTTCTAGTTCGTTCATTGATCCCATCTGTACAGAGTCCAGTCTAAGATAATTTGGGTTTGGAGAAGAAAGAACAAAGCTTTGGATTAATCATCAAGATGAAGGTGGTGGTGGGGTTCATTCCTGCTGGAGCTTTTTCTGGTGTTCTACCTGTTTCTGGTGGTCACTGGGAATGTTTGGCATTCTTTGGTGTGTAAAACCTGGTTCCTGCCTTCACTTTCATGAGGCATTTTCCCGTGGGTGTGTCTGTGTCTAGATTTCCCCTTTTTACAAGAGCACCAGTCATGTTGGATTAGGGGTCCACCCTACTTTAGCGTGACCTCATCTTCACTTAATTGCATTTGCAACAACCCTGCTTCCAGATAAGGTCACAATGTTAAGTCCAAGGAGTCAGGACTTCAGCATGGGAAATGGGGGAAGGGGACACAAGCCCTCAAAGCCTCAAAGAAAAAGCACTCCTCCTGGCACACCATCTGCCTTCCATTATTCTATTAATATGAAAAGATCTGTAAGAAATGACTGGCTACTCAGCTTTGTGGGAGCAGGTGGTGACCCCAGGCAGAAGCTTATGCCACACAAGGCTATTTCCATTATACATCAAGCCAACTCACGCCTATTTCACTGGATTTAACAAGGTTCAAAAACCAAAACCTGGACTTGGGCAGGAAAGGAAAAATGTCACACTGTCACATTCAGAAAGACAGCACTGGTAAGTCTCCCCTATTCACCTAATGGAGCTGTCATAGCAGAGGGATGTTCTCTAGGCTGGAGGTTGGGGAGAGGGGGCAGGCAAGGTAGGCAAGTCTCTCCTGACTCACTTGGTGCTGGGTCACTGTCATCACACAAATCAACACCTGAGTGCATCCAAGAAGACCATAAAGAACAAAGTCACGACTGGCACAGAGGCCCAAAGGTACTCTGGCTCACAGCCCACATGTCTGGTATAAGGAACAAGAGGTTTGGCTGTGAACTTGGCAGCAAGGAGGAGAGAAGGCTTTAGGTGCTAGAAAATCTAGTTTGGATCTTGGCTTTGAAACTGACTAGATAAGAGTGGTTGAGTGAATTCTCCTCTTCTAGCCTTGGTTTATTCATCTATAATATGGGAAGCAGAAACTCTACTGCCCACTGAGTTCAGAAAACTCTCTGACGTCCATCACTACGAAAATAAGCAGTGCTGAGCATGGAAGGTATGTTCATGACAGCTCCAATGAGTCTGAGGTAAGGCACTAGCTTTAGTGCCACTTGACTGGAGGGGGAAACACTGGCTTAGGGGCCAGAGGCAGCCAGGTCTCTCTGTGTAGCCTGACTTCCAGCTACTTCCTGATGCCAACCTCAAAGGAGGTCAACAACTGATCAGTGATCAGTGGCAGGACACAGTAGGAACTGTAAATGTTCCTTCCCTATATTCCCCTCCTTTGTATTGTCCATGTTGTGTGATGGTCCATACTGTGCTAGTACTGACCACTCCTTAAACCTCCACCAGGACAGAAGATCATCAGAATCACTTAGAACAAGTAAGGGCTCTGTCAGGATACAAGCACTGTCTCATCTGACATTTCCTGAAAGCGTCTTTCCACACAGTATTCCTGGCAGCTAGGGGACCCTCATTGCCTACTCCCCTCTCCCTGACCAACCTGCCTCTGCCTGTGTGCTAAATGGTCTAGCTTTTGAAATACTTGGCCTGTCCAAGATGACACTTTGGCATCTTGGTTAAGGCCCTGCAGTTTTGTTAAGCTTCGTCCCTAGGAGTGGTTAAAGATAGTTATTAGCACAGTTTTCCACCCAATTATCCTATTTACAAAAATAGACTTTCCTCTGTGAGTGTTTCAAATAGAGGCCTTAATTTCTACAGATGTCAACCGTACCAGGTCGATTCCTAATGCCTCAACCAATGAGCTAGCATACAATATGGGAGGCCTCAAACCATCTCCTCGTACACTCTCACACATTCAGCATATTAGACATATACTCTCATTCATACACACATGTGCCACACAGACATATAGTATAAGGTATATACTCCTGTGCATCTACACATGTACCATGAGGTATACACTCCTGTTTGTACACACATGCACACACATATAACACAAGTAGATATATGCTTCCATTTATATACACACACATGTTCTGGTTAAAGGATTAGCTGTCACAAAAACTATATGATAGATATGAGAGTCAGAAAATTCATGGGATACTTTGGGTCCTAGTGTTGCATCAATCTCCTCCAGTAGAAGGCTTCTAAGAACTTTGGCCTTCTGTTACGTTTACTGAGTTTTGTTTTGATCTTATGCTTTGAGCTTCCAATAAGAATAGTATGAGAAAGGCATAAGTTTCCAGTTTTTCTCCTGCTGTGAGGGCACTGAACACCCTGCTTGTTGTACCACTCAGTGCTTCCTAGATTAAAGACCATGTTAAAAATTCAGTTGAAAAGAAGTAAAAGAATCCCTGCTTTTCCTGAGCACCTGAGATACCATTCCTCGTCTCTCTCCGGTCTCCGGCAGTAAGAATTGCTGTGGTGACCACACTTCCTTTCTGTCTTTGATGCTATGGAGCTCAGAAACAATTTGAGCCTGGGATAAGTAGCAATGTAAGTGAGGGCTTTATCATTCGCATATCTATGATTCTTTTCCCTCCTGACTTGGAACTTCTAGATTGTATTTATACTTATCTTGTTCCTAAATTCTTTTTGTGTCATATTTTTATTATAAACTGTACATAAACTGTGTATAAACTGTAAAGGCAATACAAATTTGTAGAACAAAGATGTAAATAATGAATTGAACAGAATTAAAATAATTACCAGAGTAAACAGCCAAATGTAGGGACTTCCACATTTAAACATTATACAATCTGGGGGGAGGGGGGAATGAGGGAGGAGGTAACAAACAGTAAAATAAATGTATCCAGTGCCTAACGTATGAAACTGTAGCCTCTCTGTACATCAGTTTGAAAGTTTAAAAAAGAGAGAAAAAAAACATTATACAATCTGAATAAAATATTTTAAAAGGTAATGTGCTGAGGCAGGCCCTCTACGTTACCTTCTACTAGTCATTCTCTCTTTCTACTCTAGCTGAGCCTAGATGTAGTCCTGCAGTCTTTCTCTCCACCCCTGCCATCTTTTCCTGGGTGACTCAATAGTCAATCCCAGTTCCAAGGATGGGGAATCTTTTCTTCTGCTAAAAGCCATTTGAATAATTGTAACATCATTCTCTGGCCATAGAAAATTATCACTACAGGTAGATGGTTGCAGGCTATTGGTGTGTCCTGTCAGGTACCAAATAATTTCAAGAGTCATATAAGAGCTGGACATTCCCAGCCCCTGGAAGCAAACCACTTTTTGTGCCTGGGAGCAAATAATCCAGGTTGGGCCTGTTACGTAGGTTGAGCCTATAAGAAGGGAAAAGAGAGCACCTGGGCCTTCAGGAAAGGTTTACTTGTGTGATGAACACTTTCTGTGGATGAATAGGTGTGTGTGTGTGTGGGGGGTGTGGATGGGTAGATGGATGGATGGATGATGAACATGAGCGTTGCTAGGCCAGCCATGCATACTTACTTGCAGCATCACCAGGGCCCAGATGAGAAGGAGAGAATGAGAAGTGACAAGGGGCAGAAGAAGGTAGATGCTTGCAACACTTCTCAGAAGCTGCCGAAGATGCAGCGTGGCTCTCCAGACTCCTCAGAATCATGGCATGGGATAAACACTCCATCAGCATGAAACAGCTCTATTCTTCCACAGAAGAATGCAGCAGGAAAGAAGACAGAAGAAGGGAAGGAGAGAGGGAAGGCAGGAGGAAAGCTGGCAGGCTGTCTAGAAAAGCTTACTGCTCCATTTCAAAGTAACTTCATATATGCTGAGGATTAGGAAACACTCCTTCCATATTTAATTCCAACTGTTCTTAAATTACTAACAACCTTCCTTTTTCTACCAATCTTTTCTCCTAAAGAGACACCAGAAACACATGCATAGCCACCTGCACAAATGTGCCTTCTGGCAGAACAGAAACCCTGAACATGGACACAGGAAGTCCAAGATGCCTGTTTCATCTCCCTGCTGCCCCAGACACCAGACATCTGCCCCCTCGCTGTCCTGAGAACACTCAACCAGATGACTGGAAGTATCTGGGACACAGTGCAGCAGAGCCCTTTCTCCATGCGCCACACGATTTTGCTCACGGTGAAATAAAATTCTAGTCACCTCCAAAGCAAACTCCACATCCCCAGCCCAAGCTGCACCAGGTCCATTTTGTGCCTGCTCATTACTTAAGGTGTCTGCATACAACTTTCTCACATACCTCTCTGCATCAAGCCATGCCCACCTCCCTTTTGATCTTCTGAAAACCCCCAATCTTCCTGAGGGCACCAATTCACATCTGGCGGTCAGAATATTGCCTTTGTGCTCCTATCTATAGGCCTCTTCTCCCAAGGGCACGGCTGTCTGAAGTCAACCTCCATAAAGCACATCTACTTGTCACGGTCCTATATTTTATCAGAGTTGGCCATGTTTTCTCAAAGCAGAGGACCAGCTGCCCCAAAGCAAGGGGCCTTCTTTCCCTTGCTGACCTTCCCAGGTTCAGAATTCTGCAGCTTCCCATGGGAGTCCACAGCCACTTCTGTGGGCACTAGACTTGTCACACAGAGGAGCAAGGCAGCTACTAGTCCAAGTCATGCCCACTAACAAGAAACCAGCTCCAAGGGCTGTGCCTCCACAGGGCTCGCTCTCTAGGTTAGGGACAGCCTTTGCCCATGGCTCTTCTGTACCTCTTTAAAGGGGATCTGGGAGGGCACCTTGCGTCTGCCATTCTGTTCTAGCACAGGGCTTTCTACACAGTGGGCCTCAATGCTGCTCGGGGACTGACTTCTAAAGTGAGGTGAGGGGAAGCCAGCTGCTTCTGTGGAGCAGAGGGCAGCACAAGTGGCAGAAACCCTGGGGGAAGCCTCTCCTTTAAGCTCAGTGGCAGGTAATAAAAATCAGGTTCTAAAGGAGATCAATAGAAGGGGCTGGCCCAGCAGCCAAACTAGAAATCAGGGAGGACAGGCAGCCACAGAAGATTTTCAATATGTCACGACGTTCACTGGGACCAGCACCAACTCTAGAGATGAACAGCATCGTGGCACACTCCTAACACCAGGAGTAGAAGAAAACAGGGGAAACGGTGATGCCGAGAGAGATTGAATGTCACCAGTGACAGGCAAAATTTTGACTTGGGACCATGCAGAAAGAGTATCTTTCAGCTCAGTGTGCATTTTTCCAGCAAGATACAAAAAACTTTGACCATCAGAGTAGCTCAGAGGCTTAGAAAAATAACCTAGGTCGAGTGCAATAGTGAAAACGTGCAAGTAAAGCTTCTGCAAACCTAAGGATTCTAACACTTGTGAAAATGACCACTTTGAGGGTGGGGCATCAGATACTTACGTGAACGTGTGCGCCCCCCCACCTCCACCAGCAGGCACTCAGCCACCCACCCAAGTTCAGCACGGGGCAAGCAGTTAAAAGGTGAACCTGTCCCTTTAAGATAGGGAAGGAGCCAATGGAGAAGGCATTTAAAGTAGATTGCCCCATTTAGGGAGATAGGATTCTTGGAAATGAAGACTGGCACTTTTCCTAGACTAAAGGTTGTACTTAATAACCAGCAAATAGGAAGGTATCAGCTCTAGGTATCGGCTCTACCTGTTGAGCTTCTACCTGACTTCAAAGGCAGGTGCCAGCAGGAGGCAGCCATAGACACAGGGACTAGGGGCAAGCACAATCCCCAGGCTGCTCTCTGCTCCAGTTCAGGATAGGCCTGCTTAACTCAGTCTACTTTGGCCAAAGAGAACCCTTACAAAGGGGTAAAAGCAGCCAGATCTGAATGCAAGGAAAGAAGAGATTCTGTCCATCAGCTCTTGTCTCTTCATTTCAGAACCATTTTAAGAACTCTAAGTTCCTCACGGTGTGGTAGATATTTCACAAACATCCTCTAGCTGTATGTCAGGCTGCACTGTGTTAGTGGAAAACCTGGTGCTGGGACCATTTTGTGGAGAGTGAGGAAAAGAGGTAGAACCACACACTGCAGACACATTGGCACATCAGGACTGAAACCAAGAGAAAGAGACCTGTGTATGGTGCAAGAAAGCTGGTTCTATCAAAAGCCAGGTGGGACCACAAATGTGCAGACATGTACATATATACATACATATGAGTGTGTGTCCATGGGAGGGAAATTGAGGAGAAAGGAAGAGAAGGAGGGAAGGAGAAAGAGAGAGACAGGTGTAGAGAGAGATGGGAGAGAAAGCATGTTAACAAAATCTCCAATGATTACTCTCTTATAAAAGTCACCTAAAAGGGTTGGGGTATAACTGAAAGGACAGCAATGATCTGCACATGCAAGGATCGAGGTTTCACCCCCAGCATCACATAATCAACCAATCAATCAGTCGGTCGGTCAGTCAGTCATTAACTCTATCTGGGCACCAGTGGCTCATACTTGTAATCCTGGTAACTTGGAAAGTTGAGGTCAGGAGGGTCACAGTTTGAGGCCAATCTGAGCAGAAAAGTTCACAAGTCTCCTTAACCCCTAGCTGGGTGTGGCAATGCACACCTATCATGCCAAACTGTGTGGAAGTCTGAGATTGGGGGGAATCTTGGTATCAAGCCAGCTTGGACAAAAGAGTCTATGAGACTCTTATCTCAACAGATGAAGCTGGATGCAGTGCAGTGCCTGTCACCTCACCAATGATGAGAAGCCTAAAACAGGCAGATCACAGTCCAGGTACACACTTGGACAGAAAGTGAGGCCCTAGCTAAAAAAATAACTGGTGAAAAGCAGGGCTGTAGGCAGGGCAGTAGAGTACCAGCCTCGCCTGAGTTCAAACCTCAGTATAGCCAAAAAGAAAAAAGAGAAATTCTAAAAAAAAATCACACACCTGTAATTCCAGCAGTCAAGAAGCTGAGAGGGGAGAGGATCTCAAGTTTGAGGCTAGTCAAGCTACAAAACAAGAGGCTGTCTCAAAAATTTTCCCCCTAAAAATGAAGTTCTAAATAATAATTGGCTTGTGAAACCAGTGAAACAAAATGCAAAAGACCTGGGGTACCTCTTCTCTGCCTCACACAGGCTCTGGGAGAAGTGAAAAGGGAAGCACAGCAGAGGAGGAGCAGAAGAGACAGGAAATGGGGTCCCTAAACAGAAGGGTGCCTGACAGTAGCACTGGCTGAAGAGGAAACACAGAAGGGAACGGGATTTGGATGACTATGTAGTATCTCCACAATTCCTGGACTGGGGGCAGGGATAACATTCACAATGATACAACCAAAGCGGAGACCTCTGCACACATCTGCAAAGGCAACCTACTCTGGGGAATGACTCTCTGATCAGAGACACCTGGCCCTGAGGAAAGATGACGTTCTTCCCTGCACAGTGGACACAAGTCTTGATGGGCTTCATGCAGCCAGGATTGAACCCTTCCCCTTGCTGATGGCTGACTTCAATCCTGGCCAGGAGATGGAAGGAGGTGTGCATGCAGAAAGCATGTGGCAAAGAGCCGATCTCTCTTCCCCATAGAGACTGGTGAATTTGGATGTGGCACCTGAAATGGTATGAATCCAGCTCCTGAATCCAGCTCAGATCGGAGAGCCAAAATATGGGAAGCAATTTGGTTTTTGGTTTTGGTTTGTTTTGTGCCAGTATCAGGGATTAAATCTAGGGCCTTGCATTTTTCACTTGGCTTTTTTGCTCACCACTGGTGCTCTAGCCATGCCTCTGGTACAGTATTTTGCTGACTAACTGGAGATGAGAGACCTGTGAGCTTTTCTGTGCTGACTGGCTTTAAAACTTGATGCTTATACCCCAGCTTCCTGAGTAGTTAGGACTACAGACGTGAGCCACCAGTACGTACCTGAGTATGCCTTCTTTTTTGTTTTAAACTCACTTTGAATTTAGTTTCTGTCCTGTAAAGCTGAAAGCACCCCAACCAATAATATAACAGTTCCTAAAACAAAAGAAAAGTTTCCTGCCATCCTATGCTCCCTGAAGACAGATAAATGCTCCTGAGCCAACAAGGAGAAACACAGCCTAAATTCCCCCACTTCTGTCCCTTCTTCCATCTGTGAAACCAGTTAGGATTAGGAGGCTGCTTCCCAGAGGAACATAAAGGTCATCTAAAGGTGCTCCATCATGCTGGACTCCTCAAGGACCAAAGAAATCTCATTCCTAGGTCTGCCCATTGAGGGGAGGGGCTCAACCTGACCTTCTCATTCCTAGTCTTATGAGATCTTCATGTGGCTTTTACATCCTTGGCTCAAATTGGACCAACAGCTAACCTTTTCATCCACCTGCCCTTCAGATACAGCATCTTTCCAATATAGTTAAATTTGCATTTCCTTTCAGACAAATGTTTTCTTACTCTAAGTGCAGAAACTCTCTCAGGCCCAGATAGAAGGGAAAAATATTTGTTTTATTTGACCCATAGGATGAGCGATCAATTAGTCAATCAGTCTCCCTCTCTCTTTTTTCCTTCTTGTCTTTTCCCTATCTTCATTGAAAATATGGCTAATAATAATAATAACCATGCTTATAATTATATATTTTGGAACAAAATGGGGGAAGTGTGATAAATACTGTGTATCTTTCAGTCTCTGGATAATGTAAAAAAGTCTCTGTGGCAAATCCATACATATACATACACATACACACAGACACACACACACACACACACACACACACACACACACGACATGACCTAATTAATATCTTTCCTCAAACACTGACATAAAAAGAAAACGTAATTATTATTTTTATTATTATTATTATTATGTTCCTTTTCTAGGAAAGGTATGTATCAGCTATACTCTCCCTTTAAGACATTTTACTAAACTTTGTTTTGTGTGTGTGAGCAGTTTCAGGCTCACAAAAAAACTGAGTGGAAGGCACAGGGGTTTCCTACCCCAACCCCTCAGGCCTGCATCAACTATATACTCTACATTGACCTCATTTCTTTCTATTGCCAGTTGTGATCTGTGTACTCAAGACAAACTAACAGGGGGGAAGGGGTAAGGGGGGAGGGGGGGAATGAGGGAGAAGGTAACAAACAGTACAAGAATGTATCCAATGCCTA
This sequence comes from Perognathus longimembris pacificus, assembly GCF_023159225.1. Classification (NCBI taxonomy): domain Eukaryota; kingdom Metazoa; phylum Chordata; class Mammalia; order Rodentia; family Heteromyidae; genus Perognathus; species Perognathus longimembris. The sequence goes on from NC_063162.1 coordinate 143,380,943, forward strand.
ACGTATGAAACTGTAACCTCTCTGTACATCAGTTTGACAATAAAATTTTTATAAAAAGACAAACTAACAAAAGAAGTTCAGAAAACAGCCATTGGTAAATTTAAGACTTCTTAAATATGTATAGATGTATTTAAAGTGGACTGCCCCATTTAGACAATCCCATTCAAAATTCCATATTCCTAGCATCTGAACAATATCCTCACCTAATTTCTCACCTCTATCTTACTTTTGTTACCACGAGGTCCCCAAATCAACAGAGTCAAAGGCTAACATCATGCTCCTGGAAAGATAATGAGACTCTTAGACACGTGACCAGTAACTCTCAGTCACTCATTTTAATGTAAGAGTAACGTTAGTCACCATGAGCCATACATCATTCAAAATTGCTTTACCAGGCTTTTGGATGTAACACACAACCTTCCCACAGGGGGAGGGGGGGACCTACCTTCTAATTATATTTTGCCTAGGGAGAAAAATTTATATGTGTTCAATCACTTTTGAACTGCAAAAAGTAGAGGTGGCCTAGAAATATAATAGATCCAGTCTTTAATCAATAAATATCGAGTGAATATCAAATGCTTGCCAGCACAATGTAGGCACTGGAAAGCTTACCCCCTGCCCTCGTGGAATCTCACAACTGTGGGTGGCAGAAGAGAACCGATCCAGAAGTGAGCAAATCAAGGTCACACACAATGAGACACCACTTTGCACCCACAAGGATGGCTATGATATGGATGAACCCTGAAAACATTATGCTAAGAGAAAGAAGCCAGCTGCAAACAACCACGTATTGTATAATTCCATTTACAAGAAATACCCAGAAAAGAAAGTACACCACTGGTTTCCATGTAATGGAGCAGGATGATTGCTAATCAGAGTGAGGTTGCTTTCTAGGGTGATAAAAATTGTTTTGACAATGCACTGTAAGGAGGGTTGAATAATTCTGTGCATATTCTATCAATCAATCACCCGAAGTGTGGTGTGTGTGTGTGTGTGTGTGTGTGTGTGTGTACACTTTAAATGAATTGTGTGAATAGCTCAACAAAACTATGAAAAACACAATGGTCTTCATATAGACAAGCAACCAGTCAGAAGGCTATAAGAAGGACATTATTGAAAGGAATTTACTTATGACAAGCATATAACCTATTACAGAAACCTTTCAACACTGCTAAAGTATACAAAAGAATACATGGGAAGAAAAGATGATCTTAGAATACTCAACCTCAGAAAGATACTAATTCCTCCTAAGTAATCTACAAATTTAATTTGATCCCTGTAGGATCCTAGTTCTTTTTCTGAAATGAAGACCTATTGATTGTAAAGTTCATGGGGAAAAAAAAACACACATGGGAGAATATCCAGGAAGAGCAACGAGGGAGAATTAGATCTTTTAGATAGTAAAAGATATGAGTTTTAACAATCAACAACAGACCAACCAACAGAAAAACATGCAAAATCCAAAATTAAGCCCTCCAAAACAATAGGAATTTGTATTTTATGATAATGTGAGGACAATATACACTTTTTAACAAAGGTGTTAAGAAAAGTGAGTTAGTAAAATAAACATCAAGTTGAATTCAAACCCCAGAACATATGTGGCATAAAAAAACCAAATGAACCAACATGTAAATAGGAAAACAAAAGACCAGAATATAAAACTACTCAAAGGAATTTAAAATATGCCATAGGAAAAATCTAACTCTGACTCAAAAAAAAAGGCCATTTTTTAAAAAGATAAATTCAATTACACAAAATTATTTCAAAAGACCAAACAGCATCATAAGTGAACCAAAACATACGTAACAACTGGAGGAAAAATTCTTTCCAAAAGACATGAAGAGATGTGCAACTTCTCTGGCCATGAAAGAAATGCAAATCAAAACAATAATGAGATTCCACATCACCCCAGTTAGAAAGGCCATTATCAACAAAAGTAACAATACCATGCTGGCAGGGATGTGGCCAAAAGGGAACCCTACTACTGTTGGTGGGAATGCAAACTTGTTCAACCACTATGGAAAGCAATATGGAGGTTCCTCAAAAGACTAAACATAGAGCTTCCCTATGACCTTAGCTATTTCATTCCTGAGCATTTATTCAATAGGCCACAAACAAGGCTACACTAAAGCTAACAACACAACCATGTTCACTGTAGCACTGTTTATACTAAGATATGGAATCAACCCAGATGCCCCTCAGTGGACAAATGGATCAAGAAATGTAGGGCTGGGGATATGGCCTAGTGGCAAGAGTGCCTGCCTCGGATACACGAGGCCCTAGGTTCGATTCCCCAGCACCACATATACAGAAAACCGCCAGAAGCGGTGCTGTGGCTCAAGCGGCAGAGTGCTAGCCTTGAGCGAGAAGAAGCCAGGGACAGTGCTCAGGCCCTGAGTCCAAGGCCCAGGACTGGCAAAAAAAAAAAAAGAAATGTGGTACACACAATGGTACTCATCCATCAGAAGGAATGCTATTGTACCATTCATAAGGAAATGGAAAAACCTGTAAAAGATTATATTAAACAAATAAGCCAGACCCAAAGAAATATAGGTTGTATGGCTTCCCTCATTTACGGTAACTAGAATGTGCCTATAAATCTACAAGTAAACACACTGGATAGTAAAAAGAAAAAAATATATACTGGGACATGATAAATTATACAGATCTCCAGGAATTCACATAGAGTGAGACCGATGGAAGATATTCTTAGTAGAAGACCACATAGGTTCAGTAGTAGTATGTGCTTCTGACGATATAAAGTAATATTTATTGAAATGAACTCCAGGCAATAGAAACAAGATGTTACTTTTCTTCTTTGTTGCTGTTTTTGTTTTCATTTCCTATTGTCCTGGTTGTTCATTTATCTGTCTTTGGGAGGGTAAAGGGGCACAGAAATGGTGGGACAAAGGGTGAGCAAATGCAACAGTGATATTCACTAGACACTATGCTGAAAATGAACTATACCATTCATGGGTAGGGATGGGAGGAAAAAATTGGAAAAGAGCGAGGGAAGGGATGACATTGTCCAAAAAGAAATGCACTCTTTACCTGACTTATGTAACTATAACCCCTCTGTATATCACCTTTACAATAACAATAAATAAAATTTTTAAGATTGTTTCAACTCACATCAAAGATAATATATAAAGAACTTTTAGACACAGAAATGGTGGGAAAAAGGGTGAACTAATTCAGCAGTAATACTCACTAGACACTATATTAAAATAAACTATACAACTTATGGGGGCCAGGAGGAAAAAACCTGGGAGAAAATGAGGGAAAAGGTGACACTGTTCAAAAAGAAATGTACTCATTACCTGACTTATGTAACTGCAACCCCTCTGTACATCAACTCTACAACAAAATTTTTTAAAAAGAGCATTTAGAAGTAAAGAAGAAAAAGACCAACAACATGATAATAAAATACGTAAAGTTCAGAACAGAATGAGATAAACAGAACAATGCAACATGACATGTGAATAAAGGCAACATGACATTTAAATAAATGAAACAATTCTCAACCTCACTTACAATAAAAGAAATATATACTGAAACTACACAAAATACCATGTTTCACCTCCCAACAAAAATCCCAAAGTTGAACAACAGAATGCTTGTGCAATTATCTTAGGAAAGTAGGTACTTTCATATGCTGTGTGTGTGCGTGCACATGTGTGAATACGGCACAAACCTCACAGAAGGAAGTGCTAACATATTGTTTAAATTATACATTTTCTTAGCCTTTGACCATGAAATCCCACTTCCAGGGCAGTGTCCCTACAGCAGTGCTGCCTGAGTGTGAAGTGATGTGTATGCGAGTTCTTCTATTACAGATGACTTGTAAACAGCAGGGGATTGGGTACAATCTAAGTTTACACTGTTGTTCTGCAAACCCTTGGAGTATTCTGTAGCCATTTAAAAAAAAAAAAGACTGAAGATAATTTCCTTGTGCTAACACGGAGAGAACTCCAGGATGTTAGTAAGAGAAAAAGAGAACAATACATTTGGCATGTTACCTTCTTTGAGACAGTAACACACACACACACACACACACACACACACACACACACACATCCATGAAGAAAACACACCTGAATGTGTAAATGAAAGCCTCAAATGATTAAGTAAGACACTAACAAAAATGGTTACCAGCAAGGAAGAAAGAGCAAGATTTTGTTCAGCATACCCCTCTCTATGCACTTTAAATTTGACCAAGTAACTTTAACTTTCCAACTTATAGAAATGTGGAGAGGAAATTTTAACAAGTGCTCATATGTCCATCATGTAGATTCAGTATCAAAATAGCTTTGGCAGTTTTGGCCATGTAAATGCATTGCTTATCTTTAATAAGCCTCATCAAAAAATTTCTTAAACCTGAAAAGTAAGTGTCAAAGTGGTAACACAATCCATCTGAGAAGAAGACTTTAGAATATGGTGTTTTATACTCTTTATGTGATACGTCTGAAGGACAAAACAAAATTTACAAAGAAGTACTAAACTTTCCTTTGTGGTTTCATATTTGTAATAATGCAATTATTGGTATTTGGGGGGGGTGCGTGCAAGCACACACATGCAGTGGTATTGAAGCTTGAACTCAGGGCCTCATGCTCTTGGTTAGCTTTTTTGCTCAAGGCTAGCACTCTACCACTTGAGCCACACCTCCACTTACAGCTTTTTGGAGATAAGAGTCTGGAGAATTGTTCTGCAGGAACTAGCCTTGAACCACAATCCTCAGATTTCAGCCTCCTGTGTAGTTAGGATTTCAGGTGTGAGGCACCAGTGCCCAGCAGTATTGGTATTTTAAAACTATTATTCTGTACATGTATAAATTCAAGAAGAAATGAAGATTTTCTACATAAGAAAAAGGGGTACAACAAGGATAAAACTGAGGAAAGTAAATGAATTCACTGTTTTGAAAGTAAACTGAACATGTCAACCTGCACTTGCAGTTTTCAACAGTGTATATTTTCTGGCTTTCTCCATTGAAACCCCTAGAAATAGGTCATGTCTACAGCAGTGATCAGCCCCACGTGTAGACAGTGGGGTCAATACCATCCCCCAATGTCACTGAGCTCATCAGCCAAGGCCACTTTGGAGCCCTGTGTTCTACCACATGAGCTGTGGAGTTTGGAGCTATGAAGCAAGAATGCTTTGCAAGATTATGATTGCTGTCAAAAGGTCACAGGATCTAGCTAAAGGGGTCTCAAGGCCTAAAGTTACAGCAGAAGGTTAATGATTAAAACGGAGCAAATCAATACAAATCTAAAAATGCTAGAATGATAAAAAGAAAGCAACAGAAAAAAGCTCCTTTGCCATTTTTTGAAAAGGTTGTTAAACCTTCAGAAATCAATAACTAAAGGGCAAATTTGACTAATGATCCTATTTTGCCAGTTAGAACTCTAGGTCAGTCAGCCTTACTGGATGAGGGAATATAAAACTAGTTCACAAAGCCTAGAGAATGTTTGATTTCACACAAGAATGACCACTGAGTGCTACAATCATTAAGTAAACAGTCTGTATGGCAAAGTTACACCACAACAAAGTTCCAAAGAGATCACTTTGGTCCTTTGCAGCCCTACGTGAGGGGCAAGGTTATATCACCAATGGTAGATCTTTCCAGAAAGCAGAGTGCACAAAATTAGCTCTAGCGTATTTTGGCCAAAAACAATGGACTTTAATCTAGCAAGACTTTAGACAAAGGAAATAGGGGATAGGAAAATCAACTCAACCACCCACACATTGGGCAGGTGAAACTTTTACTGGCATCTGGACTGGTTCTTCATAAGAGACTATGCAGGATTAAGGGACTACAAGGAAGCCAAGCAGGACACAGAGCATTCATTGATGGGTATCCTTTAAACACCCATTTTAATATACCACTTTCAAAGGACTTCTGATGGCCCTACTAGAAACCTGAATATGAACAAAGTACTAAAGGAGATGAACTTCAGTGAAATAGTTAAAAATTACTAAATGAAAAAAACAGTAACATTTTGCTTAAAAAGTTACAGGTATTTATGTACAGGAAAAGACCTGAAAGGTGTAACAGTAGGAGTATCTACAGAGAAAAAGGGTGTGAAAGAAATGTGTGTTCAGTAGGGGAGGTGGGAGGGTCTGTACTTGTTGGACTCTGCTTGCCTGAATTTTCTCTAATTCACACAAGTGTTTTTGTAATAAGAGAGGCTAAATAAGGCTTTAAAATGCCCAATAAGCCACACAAGTCCATCATAAAATGATGTGTCATCTTCCTAAAATATCCTAGTGGCATGTCCATCAGTGGCACGCAGGATTCTTGGAATGAGTTACAACAGTCTCTAAGTTGGAACATGGTTGCCTACAGGATTCTTTGAGAAATCAAAGATTTCTTCCCCAGATGGTCGCGAAGCTACAGAAACAAACCACCAGCTGAGGCCCAAGAGGGACGGGTGATGGTCTGAGAAAGGAAACAGGAGCAAAGCCAATTCTTAAAAGGGCGCTGAATGCCTCTTCCAGCGCACTGCACTTCACTGCCCGCCCACCACATGAAGACACATTAACAAAGTTCCAAAAAGCTTGGGGAGGTGGGGGAGTGGGGGGGATCTAGCAGGACTTTACCCAGCACTCCCATCTCAGGGAGAAAACTGACTAGATAGCTACCAGCTAGCAGGGGTGTCTGCCTCAGAATCACAACGAAGCTAGCAGGGGTGTCTGCCTCAGAATCACAATGAAGACGCGCCTTCCCAACCATTTGCTAACTCACTTCTCAGGGTGACTTTTGTTTTAAGTCATCACTGTCACTTTTAGGAGACACACTATACATTCTAATTGTGTGACAAGTGTCTACCACAGCATCTACGAGAATCTGTATGAGCAGAACTGTGTAGAAAGATCATTCGCGGATTTAGCACGTCTTAGGCAGCATCTTCAATGTGCACGGCAGTGACATGGGGAACAAGAGAAAGCACAGACACCTCCTCTTGACAAAACTTGCAAACTGACTGCTGGGGGAAACTAACAGACCTGAGTGAATATGTTCCTGAAAATTCTAAGGGTTGTGAAGGAAAAAAAAACACAAAAAACAAAAAAAAAAAATGGGGTGCTCTGAGATCAGAAAGGGCCGCCTGATTGACAGGGCAGGGTAGGAAGGCCTCTTGAAGGGACATTTTGCCTGTGGCTGCAGCATGAGTAACAGCGGGCCAGGTACGTAAGGCGGGAAGGCAATTACGTAGAGCACTGGCGCAGGAATCACTGAGGGGCCGGGCAGTGAGGGGCAGTGAGGGGCAGACTGGCATCTGATGAGACTGGAGAATTGACTGGGCTTGCATGTTATTCTGAATGTGGAGTTTTATTGGAAGTGGATAGGAAGCAGTTGGATATCTGAAGTGAGAGGATGATAAGATCTAATTGCACTTAATATCACTCTGGGAAATAGGCTAGAAGATGCTTGAGTATGGGCAAGGGCAAGGGCAAGGGGAGTCAAGTCAGGAAGCCAGTTCAGAGGAGACTACAGACTACACAGTGGGTTAACGAGGGCCTGATTCCACCAAAGTGTGTTTTTTAATTTTTGGTAACTAAAGCTTTGCTAGGACATGGCTCTACCTACTCGTTTATCCATCACCCAGGCCATTTTCACAGGACAGCTATGGAGTTGAAGGGATGTGGTGCGTTTGTGGTGGAGACATCACGGTCCAGACCCAAAGAGCTACTCTATCTGAACCTTTAAGGAAAAAGTTTGCCAACCTGAGACTAGGGATGGCAGTAGAGAGAATGGGGCTGGCCCGTCACACAGTCCATCTTCCCTAATCAGGATTCTGTGTGTGTAAATTCACCTACTCTCTGAAATCTGTTTGCAACTCCAAAATCAATACTCGGGCACATCCAGTCCTTCCCAGTCCTTCTCAAGCATGTGCAGAACAGAAGTGGCGCTGCCCACATGTGCATGCCCCCCTGAGGCCCAGCAAGCCTTCCTCTGTCTTCTTGTTCCAGCTTTCCCACTGTGAATAAGAGTTCTTAAACAGCACCTCATTTGGTACCTTCCTTTGTACTTTCGTGCTTTTTGTTTTGTGATTTTGCTGTTCAGGATAGCTCAGCGTGATGTGTTTTAAAGCTCCTGTGTATGCTTACGAGAAAACATTATGAGATAAGCTGGTTCAGGCCTCAGTTACAGCATGGTTGGCTCTGAGTTCAATATTAATGAGTCAACAGCATGGAAATAAGGTTATCTTTAAGCAGAAACACCCATAAAACAACATTACACCAGTATATGTAATGTTAAACTAACACACAACACCTACCAACATACAGCAACCATTACCTAATGTTATATATACTGATCAGCTGATAAAAACATAATTGAAAGCTCACAGGAAACTAAACCTGTGTCTACTGTAGGAGAAACAGAGGAGATACAGGTTTCTTATTCACTAAATCAGTAATCCCAGAGACTTTAAAGAATACGACTGCAGAGAACAAGAATGGCTATACCATGTGGTGATTAACTGCATGTGAGGTAAAACAAAGTCATGGATGACTGTGTGGAAACCAAGAATTCTGAAACTAGAATAGATTTCAGGGGGCTGACTAAGATCCCCACCCCCTTGGATGTGTTAAAAGTTAAGATGCATATGAAACATCTAAGTAGAAATGTCAAGTTTACTGTTGGCTTTATTATTCTGGACCTTAAAAAAGAAGTCTGGGTAAAGATGACAGATAGAGGTGGTGTTGAAAGCCTGGGACTGACGTGTCACTTAAGGAGAAAAAAGAATGAGAGTAGGGCCCAGCCCAACAGCAGCAAGAAACACTGTTACTTTCAGAATGAAAAGGTGGGTCTGCTTAAATCTTTAGGTGGCTTGATCTAATACAAGAGTGCTTTGGAGACTAAACAAACCTGGTAATATGTATCTAAAGCCTGACAAATGTTCAACTCCCTTGGCTGTGTAAATATAACTTGGCAAACTAGTCCTAAAATTCAGATTAAACTTTAAGATTGTATAAAATCACCCTAAGGGATAATTCACGATAGAAGACCAGAAATAACCTTCACATTTGGGGAGCGTTTACATTGACTAATGGTATTTTCCTCTGTGATTTTATCTATGAACTCTATTCCTAAAATTTCATCCTTCCAAGAGGTTTAATGTATATTTGCTTCTATTTCCTTTATGCTTTTTAAAAAGTAGATTCTTGGTCTTTATTTACTAACAGGCAGGCTGGTCCCAGGGGGTTTTCTGCTTTAGTGTGCTGCTGTACATTCAGCATCTAGATCAATCTGTGGCACACTGTGGTCAGTGCTTGGTGGAGTTCTGTTGAATCTCGCACATACTCAGTAGGATTTCTGGTAGGGTAATGACTGAGATGATGTCTGTGGAGATTTTTCAAACTGCTAACACCTTGTCCCATTCCATTTGTCTAATCAGCTTTCCCTTTCCCATGGCTTCATGGCTCCTCCCCCATCATTTACTTGTTCAATGCTTTCAGACAACAGGGCCTTAACTCTGACTCATCTAGGCTGCCCTAAAGGCGCTGCTAAATTTTAAGTGGCCAGGTTGCCTTTACCTGGGCACAACTTTACAAGTCTTACCTTTCAGGCCAGACTGTTCTAGGCCACAACTTACCTTTTATGAAAAACATCAGAAATCAATGTCATGTGTTTCAAAATACTAAGATTTTCGACTGAAATGAAAACCATAAGTTTGGAGAATGATCGCCATATTTACAAATTTCACTTCCTTCTCTAGCAGGGTTTGAGAAGTCTCAACTATGCAGCATTAACTTGGGGGTTCAGGGTGCCAGCTGGACTCCAAATGCCAATCCTAGCTCTGCCCCCAGAGGTGGTGCATGCTTTCTTTCCTTTCTCTGCATGTCTATAAAACACAGCGGCAGTACAGCCTGCCTTGCAACTTACCACAGGGGTGCAATGAAACCCACAGATGAAGTCTTAGAACAGATCTGGAAATATCAGGCGCTTATTCAATCTACGTGGACAGGCTCATCTTTTCATAATACTTTTCCCCTGGAGGTCTTAATAAGATCATTCTCAGATATGTCATCCGTTTGGCTGAAGACACAGGGACTTACACAGTGTGTCTGCCCCTCAGACCACACCTCTCCCACATGCCAGCCACACGCTTTTATCTTCACAGCCTCATCTGGCCAGATGAAGAGTAGAGCTCCGGGACATTTGTGTTTGGGATAATAAGAGTCTAGCACTGGTGGTCTCCAGTTTACTCATCTCTAAGGAGGTCCAGATCCGTTCTGCTGAATGAATACTGTGTGGAACACCCTAATTCACTTGGAAGAAGTAGGACAGCTGGCCTGTCAAGACAAGAGCAGGCTCCAGCGTCAGGTGGACTCAAGTTCAAACTCTGACTCTACCAATTATTGGTTAGGAGACCTTGGATACATTATTTAATATCGCTAAGCCTCAATTTCCTCTTCTGTAAACGGAGAACATCACAGAGCTCTTAAATGCTAGCTAATAATAATATGTTACTGTGAAAATGCTATCTGCTCATTCTGTTCTGGGGCCCCAGGGCCAAACTGCCAGGACCACAGACTGGCTGGCTCTGGGAGATCAAGAGAAAGTAGTTGAATGCTTGTTGACCCACCCAAGGCAGACAAGAGATACGCAAGTGAGGCTGGATCTGCACATACTGAACTTCTCCAAAGTCACAGCCACCATGACAGCGGCAGAAATGCAAGTGATATCAATGCTGGAGCTTTCATTCTCCTGCATCCCAGGAAAGCTTTCATCAAAACAACCACAGTTAGCTGGGTGTGGCAGGGTATGCCTGTCTTCCCAGTTGCTCAGGAGGCTAAGATCAGGAGGATCAAGGTTCCAAGTCAGCCTGGTTCCATCTCAACAGAAAAAGCTAGGTGAGGTGTTGTATGCCTGTTACCATGGCTGTGTAGGAAGTGTAACTAGAAGGATCATGGCCCAGGAAGAATGTCAGATCCTATCTCCAAAATAACCAGAACAAAAAGGACTAGAAGCATGGCAGTAGAGCAATAGAAGCAAGCAGTAGAGCAATGGCTTACCAAATATGAAGCCCTCAATTCATTCCTCAGTACCACCAAAACCAAAAACCTATTGTTTGATTTTAAATATGTACTGAGTTTTCATACTGAATGCATTCTTCCAAAACAATGACTCTCAAGTGAAAATTCAAATACGTGGGCTCTACCACAGCCCACACAAGTTAGAAACTCTGGGGATGAGGCCACACACATTAACAAACCCAGGTGACGGGTCACCAGGTTAAAGAACTTCTCCAAAACAGTCCCCTACACAAACCCATCCCCACAGAGTTCCATGTGTATATCCATTCAGACCCGTGTGCCTGCCACAAGGCTTATACACACCCCTGGCTACTCAATGCCAAGAGAATTAGGCAGGCAAAGGGCCTGGCTTTGTGGGCAAATAAGTAGACAAAGCATTGAGAAAGATGCCATCAGGGACAGAGGGAAGGAAGGCCACATATGCCACTGGCCAAAACTCACAAAGCCAAGCAGCTGTCAGATTTCCTGGGCTTTCTGAGAAGCTTCATCGGTGGGAGGAGCATGCTGGCATATTGAGCTACCTTCGCCAGCAATGGGAAATAGGCTTCTTTCACCACGTATCTTGGTGAACTCATGTATGGGGGGGAGGGGGGTGGTGAAGGAGAAAATGGCAAAAAGAACATGAGATGAAGCAATTGCCAGCCATCACTTGTACAACAGGAAACATTTCAACTTTGTTGCCCAAGTATCTGAAGCAAGGTGTCCCCTTCTTAGCATTGCCTGTAGGCAACAGGGCCTTGGCCATACCTGGTCTGAGGATGATAAATCAGGCAAGGGGTATCCATTCTTGCAGGCTAAACACCCATCTGTTCTTGCCTCCATCCCCAGGGCTTCCGAAGGCCCAAATGCCTACTTCCAGGACCCTTCCCAAGGCCTGTGGAGGCTCTGCTTGTCAGCCACCCAAGGACGCACTCCTTGCCCAAAAGGAGTTGGGTGGTCATGCATGGCTTGGACATGCAAATCAAAAAGACAGAGAGAACGGGGCTGGGGATATGGCCTAGTGGCAAGAGTGCCTGCTTCATATACATGAGGCCCTGGGTTTGATTCCCCAGCACCACATATACAGAAAATGGCCAGAAGTGGCGCTGTGACTCAAGTGGCAGAGTGCTAGTGCTAGCCTTGAGCAAAAAGAAGCCAGGGACAGTGCTCAGGCCTTGAGTCCAAGCCCCAGGACTGGCAAAAAAAAAAAAAAAAAAAAAAAAAGACAGAGAGAACGGAGTGAGTGGCAGGCTGGGGTCTTTCCCTCTTGCCCAAGGCAATCTTGGCTCCTAGTTTGTGCTTACTTGTGAGAAAGCCTGGGCTCAGACACTGTCCAATGTTACTAAACAGCACTGAAATGCTTCCACAGCAGCTCAGGGCCAGCTCTGGATGAAAAACAACTCACAGGATCCCACATGGGGTCAGAATGTCAGGTCCTTGGCTTAGAAGTAGTGGTGGGCCTTTGAGTATGGTCAGGTCAAAAGAATAACTCTAAACTAGGCCTCAAAAAAACCAAAACCTATATTTTTTAAAACACTGCTTAATGACTTAAAAGTGCCTTGAGATCATGTGAAACCCATCACATTATACTGTTTCTTTCCTATGCAGTTGTCGTTAGTAAGTTACTGGAGGAACAACTTCCCGACAGGATGAACACTGGAGTGAAGGCACTGTAGCCTTGCTCTTATAAAAGAAGTACTATCTTCCAGGATGGGCTGAGTGTGGTGCTGCAGACCACAGGGTATACCAGAGGACAGAACTTGGTAGCTTCCCTCTACTCTGGGGTTAACAGGAAGAGGTTCTAATGGCATCCTACGAGCCACAACACTGGAACGCATCTGCTAGGACAGCCCAGCGTGACTCTACTCAGTTCTGGAGGTTCCTTGCACACTGCCAGAAACAGGGGGCAGAAGAGCACTAGATTCACTCTTCACCTAGACTTCCTCTGCAACATCTGCTACTTCTTCATTGCTCTGCCTGCAACCCCCTCCCCCGCCCCCGTGTCCTCCTCCATCAAAGGCTGAACACTAATAATGCATAATGGCCACACCAGGTTGTGCTATGATCAAAGAATATGCTATGCAATGTGAGGAGCCTACAGAGAACAGACACTTTGAAAAACAGAATAAATTCCATTGTGTTGTCAAAACTATGTCTTCCCTGATCCTAGACCCCTGCCATGAGGTGCAGGAGGAAAGCAAAAAGGAAGAAATATGTATGAGCCCTCTGAGCCAGGCGCGCTGGTAAGGGTTCTCTGTGGTCCTCTCCCACAAGCCCAACAGCAGGTCTCACCTTGCTCCAAGGGACCGACGCCTCCCACTATACTACAAGCTTCCCAGCGGGGCTTGTCCCAGCTGCCTCTTTCCTCTATTATGTCCAGGCCAGTAAGAATTACCTTGTTCAAGTATCATTTTGATTATATTGGTCCCCTTCTCCACACCATAAAATGTCTCTTGAATTAGAACCCCTTTTAAACCTTTCAACAACTGATCCCAAACACTTACCATTCTCATCTGCTGGTCTATTTTGTGCTTACCACTCTGCCAAGCAAAAATTACTTTGTAAATGAATTCCATTATACACTCTGCTTATTCACCTTGTTAAGCCAGCATAAGAGCTTTGACTGTTTCTGCTGTCTCTTTATACAGGAATGCTTCATTTATCCGACTTCCCTGGAAATAAGCTGATCTACGAAACTGATCTACATAAATTAATTCCCCCTTCTACCATAAACTTAACCCTTTACTGGGTCTTAAATTCTTTTTGGAGCACATAATGACATAACCAAATGAAAGGGTTTATTTTAACCATTTTCATTTCTGAAACGCATTCTACTTCCTAGTCTCAGTAAGCAGAACATAATGAGTATCTATTAATCCTTTCCTGATGTGCAGGTCATACGTAATGACTAACAGCGATCACACTGGGACCTCAATGCAGATGTAAGTGGCCCAGGGGCTGAAGCTGAGCCCACGTATACCTGCTCTCCCTCCTTGGCACAAGTTTGAAATCTGCTTTCCACCCGGTCTCATAGTGATGTGAAAGGATGTAGTTCTCTAGAATTTGGGAGTGTGTAACTTGCTGCCTTTCTGCACAATTTCAAGAATTTACATTCTGGTTTTCCTCAGAACTTCATAAATTCTCTATTGAAGATAAAATAAGCAGAAAACACCACACACATACACACACAGACACACACACACACAGACACACACACACACTTTCATAACCACAAGCCAGTGTTTTCTAAATCTCTTTTACCACATGACTTTTAAGAAGTCTGCAGGCACAAGTACTCTTAAAATGCAGGAATCTAGAAGTTCTGCACAGAACTGACATGATTTATGATGGATCACTTTTATTATGATAAACCCTAGGAAAAGTCATTTTATATTTGAGTAACAATTCATAAGTCGAATCAATAAGGAACTATTGGTGTGGGGGAAATGATAAATATCCACAAGCAAACCTTTTTCATCAAGATGCAATCTGTTACTATGTGGACTGGACCTATTTTTCCATCCAACATTGTGGATGGCTCCCTAGTAGTCTTTCACTCCTGATGGACAGTCACCGAGGGTCACAGAGGAAGAATGCCCTTGCCCACTCATACATTAGACTGCATTCTTCCTGTGACAAAGTTTTTATATATGTCTACAGCATTAGCACACACAGAAGAACCAATCAATCTTAATTCTGCTTAAACATGATGGCATACAATTAATCAAAACCTACCAGGGCAAAAGTAGTTAGGCAAGAATGGTTAAAACAGAATGCCACCAAAATCACTACAAATTTGTTCAATGCTTCGTTCAGAAATAAGTGGCTATAAAACTATTTGTCAGTCTTAAAGGTTTACTTTTTTTTTTTTTGGAAGTCGTTTTCTGAGCTTGCTTTTTAATAGCAAAATCATGATGAAATATACCAGTAGCAATGAGGCTGTCTTTTATATCTTTTTCCTTTTTCATAGGCTTTAGACCAAAAAGAAGTGATATTCTCTCTCTCTCCCCCCCCCTCTTCCCTCTTTGCAAGCCTGTCATTCTCCCAAACACATAGCTCACCGAATTAGAAGACCTGGTTAAGCAAGTATAGCTTTTGCTGACTCAGAATCTCTGAAGAATTTGACAGTGTCCTTTTCTAAACCTGGATGAACTAATATTACATTGAATTATCAAGATTCTTCATTCCAGTGCAGGTCAAGTCTCTTACTTGACGTCTTTTGCACTGTTTGTCAGCTCTGCAGGAGGTGATTAAGAAAAGAGTTGGAGGTACAGGGTAGTACTACCCTTAGTGAGAATGAGGACAAGTATAAGAGAAATGAAGGCTCAGAGCCCAGGTGAGTACGAGCTAAACATGAGTCACCGATGCAGGACTGTCAAAAAGGAAGTTATTACTAAGATGCATTGAAAAGGAAAGCCAATGCAACAACTATTTATGAAGCACCTACTAGGTTAAAGAATCTACACAGCCAGTATGGGAGATACAAAGATGAATCAGACACAGTTCTTGCCCTCTGGAGATTCCCAAGGATTTAGGAACCCTGAAGTTGTTTGTCTTGTATCCGCCATACTAATACATACATACATACATAATGAAACATAATGAATACATACATAATGAAAACATTATTAAAGAACTGTATTCCAATTTGATCACCATCAACTTATTTTTAAATTAGGAGAAATTAGAAGTTCACAAGAGCGAAAGATTTTTTTTTTAGAGACCCAGTAATTATTTCCAAGTATACAAAAGGTCCTAGAGAATAGAGTAAAAGAAAACAAGCAAATGGCAGCAAGTGAGATTTCTGCTAGACCCAGGAATTTCTTGACAATCACATTAATGGAATATAAGGCACTGGTCACTGAGGGAGTTCCTGGTGCCCTTTCCTGGAAAAAAGAATTCAGCAAACTGAAGATTTCAAGTCTGGCACATTAACTTTCCTGCAGGTAGGGTGTGAGGGGGGGTGGGGATGTGGGGACAGGTGACACCATCTCTCTCTATGTCTTCGTCAGATCTGGGCAGCTTCCAGAATGATCTGCTTCTGGGAAGTAGCACCGAATGCTGCTATGTAACCACGCCACCTAGTCCCACCAGTAAGTACCATCACACAACTAGCTGGAATGCGAGAGGTCAGATGGGCACCAAGATTAGGAATCAGTTCTCCAACAGCCACACAAAGATATAAGAGCCCATTCACAACAGGGCCTGTAACTCTAAATGCAAAAAGCATCCAGGCGGCTTGTGCAAATGAGAAATGTATTTGCATAGACAAAGATATAAAATTTAATAAGGAAAGAGGAAGACAGAAACCCCTGCAAATGAGAGGGGGTGATGTCTAAGAAATTTCTAAGGAAATCTGTAGTGGGTATTTTTGACACTCAGAAGCACTCAAAAAAAAAAAAGTTCAAATGAAGAAAACATTTCAAGAGAAATGTCTTCTTAACACCTGAAGAAAACATAAGCCTGTAGGAACTGCTGCATCTGGGGTCAGAACCATCCTCCAGGAGACTGAGTTTAAATGTCTTGACTTTCACTTCCTATACCACTGAACTCCTCAGAGACAGAAATAGAGTCTTTTATCATTTCTCCAAACCTAGAGCTTGCCATGGGGCCTAGCACAGGGCAGATTCGGTGTAAGCATTCCCTCAATGAACTAAGATATGCCCCAGCCAGCAGAGCTGGGGGAACAGGGAGTCTGAACAGGTAGGAAGTGCATGGCACAAAGCACTGTCTAAATTATAATTACCATCATCAACCCCAAGCATACAGTTCCCCTTTTAGAGGAGAAATAAAGATCTTCCAGGTTTTTAACTCTCTGGCTTTTTCTTTCTTCAACAGGAATATTGCTGTATGCTCGCAACTACATCAAGTGCAGGCCTTTCGAGTTCACATGTTCTATCAGTGGCTATTCAAAATCTGCTGGGATTTTTCTCAATCTTGTCTTTAATACCAATCCCAAGACCCTGAATTGTTATCACAGGATACCCAAAACAGAGAACAATAAAAACACTCACATATCCTACCATCTTGATCCATGTAAACCTCAAAGGTGGATCCCCCAAACTGGTGGTCTACTGGAGGAAAGAAGAGAGAAACAAAGGAACATAAAACAGAATAGAAAGGACATGAACATCTGGAACTTGAAAAAAGCACCCACTTTTCCTTGGTGCTTTATATCTCTCTGCCATCTACTGCGTCCTGAGGCAGGCCCTGGCTGGTGGCTGGGTAGGAGCCTCCCAGCTGAGGCTTTGTGGAACAAGGGGTGGGGGGCAGGGAAAGGTCCTAGCCCAGCCTACAGTCTTGTTTAGGAATGGATCCCAGCTAAAAGCACAGGGTTGCCTTTCATACTAGGGGGGATACTTTCCCAGGTGCACAGCTGCAAGCCTAGAAACTCTGTTTCAGTATCTGTTTGCACATTTTTCAAGTAGCACAAAAAGTGCTACTACAGAAGAGAAATTCTCTACCTGAGATCTACAGATGCTAGATGGGAATAAAGACTCTGGAAAGGTCACAGAAGGGTAAAAAAAAAAAAAAAAAAAAAAAAAAAAAAGCTGCTTTCTTCTGTGGCTATAGGGGGTTTATTGTTGCAAGTGCCCAAACTAGAGAAAAAATAGCAGGAGATTAATCATTGAAATGTTGCTATTATTGGTTTTCTAAACTATTTGTGGGTTATGCTTTCCCTGGGGGTCACCCTGCCTGTAAGCAGTTCAGAAGAAAGAGGGTTTCACACATACTGAGAAAATGCCTACTACAGCCATGGACATTACTAAATATACTAGCTTCTAATAGTGTCCTTGTACAATCTACAAAGCTACAAAAAGAGTCTGAGAAGTAATATACCCAGTCATATGGCTAGATTCAGACTCCACTTTCTCTGACTCTGGGGGTCATATCACTCTGCCCAGAATCAAGGACTAAATTAATGAATTCTGACTCACTATTCTAAAATGACGTGCAGGAAAATAATCACTTCTACTTACTCATTTAAAAACATAAAATATAAACACGAGAAGATATTTTAAAAACATGTGTCATCAAATTCTTCCAAGAGCAGATGATTCAGAATCTCATTTCTTGGTAGGCATCTTGGTAGAGAGGTATCTCCAGGCCCATCTGATGATGACTTCAGCATGACAGTTTTTGAAAGACTGAAGTGAAGTGTTCTTTGCTATAAGCCAACACTGCTCAACATGTCACATCTCAGGTACAATAAGACACAATCAACTTGGAATTTAGGTTCTTCTAATTTAGAGCCCACGGCTATATAAGACCTCTGTGACCAGCCTTTGTACTACATGTTGAAAAAGCATTGCTAAGCAAGTGGATGGAGTAAATATACTCATGAGGCAAATATTTAACCTTCTAAAAAAAATAAACCTTTTTAAAAAAGGAGTATAATTTGATCAGTACCCAGCCACTAAAAATGAGTACACTGTTTATAAACCTACTCTTAAAGCAAGCCCTGAAAGACTGATCATACACTTTGTTGCTCATTAATTCACATTATCAAATATGCCTTGTTTCAAAAGCAATGTTCCTGTCTAAATCTCTGGCCATTCAGAATGCTCGCCTAATGCATTCCAGCCTTCATCCAGTACTCCAACCCGACACAGTTACACTCCATTTGAGCAATTCCAGTGGAAAGGCCCGGAATGTATCATTTAGACCTTCTCCTGAGATGAAGCATGCTCAATTTTTAGGAGCACAAAACCCATTAGCAATCCCTATTCTTGGAGAATTCCACAAGAAAACCCTATGCATTTCACACACACAGCTCCTGTGTTCTGATTGGAATAAGGTACAAATCGTGTTCACTGAATCCAGAGGATGTCACCAAGGAGGTAAAAAGGAGGTCACTGGAGTCTTGAAAGCTGTCACCATGGGGAGTGGGGAGTGGGGCATGAATGTAGGTCCTTGCAGTATAATCCCTGCCTATGAAGGTCACCTGTGTGTTTGACAGCATGCCTGACTCTCATGAAGACCAAGCCTGAGCTTTTTTTGGCTAAGCCTTGCTGGGCTGGTGGAGGAGAGATGTGGAGAAGGATTCAGAAAAGAAGATGCACAGAAAGGCTCACGAATAAAAGGCTACCTAAGGAGCACAAGAGTAACAAGGTTCACAGACAAGATTTAGGAAAGCCCAGAGTTAGAAGGGGTAACAGGAAGGTGAGCTGGGATAGAGAAGGCTGGCAAATAAAATCTGTGAGCTGAGACCTTTGATATCCGTGATTATTCTTAAGCCACAATACCTTACACACCTAGAGCTCTTTATCTGGTGTAACACACCAACAAAAACAAAACAATGTAATAAGAATAGGAGCGCCAAGCCTTAGCCACAAAGGGCTGGCCTACATTCCATCTGCATTTAGCATAAGGCAAACAGGAGAACACTGCAGGTCCCAAGATGGCTCTGTACAAAGTTAACAAAATATATCCTGACCCATGTATTCAGCTCCCTTTAACAGGAAAAGACGACTTAGTGTAGTTGTGAATTCCATACCAAGTTCCTTCTCTAATGCTCACTGAGTGTCCAGCAGAGGGAGTCTCAAGGAGGTACTTAATAAAGAGAAAACTGTTTCATTTTAACACTCTAGACAGTGAGCGCTTTGACTGCAGCCCCCTCCCCTACATACAGATAACAATGAATGCCCGACAGGGAGCATGTCCACATATCCACCAGCACGCTCTATTCAGCATGGTGGGGAGATCAGAAATTTTGTTTTGTTTGGTGGAACTGTTAAATAGTCCTTGTGTTCTTCAGACTCAAAGAGGAAAGCCCCTGGAATAACATCTCTCTGTTGCCTTCTAAACAGCTCCTTTGTTTCTAAGGGAGTCTGAAAAAAAAATATTTACAGTCGATAGGTTATTTACAGCCTCGTTATCCAGGGCTTGCCCGGTAACTTTATTCCATCCAGAAACCTAATTCATTTGGAGCACTGGAACTAATAACAGATTTTCTTTTCAGATAAGTTTTTTTTTTTTAAATCAGCCTACGAAACAGAGATAAAACTATTACTGCAATCTCTCTCACTGGCCACAACTGTTCCCTAGGTTTATAGGATTACAGCTTGCTCTTGCCCCTCCTATGGGATCCATGAAAACCCTTTCCCCTCTCATTTGTGATTTCATCCACCGAATATCTGAATAAAACCGAAAGAAAGCCCGAGTGGACCCCAGGCTTAAAAGTACGTCAAGGCTGTAATTTCAATGATTTCATGCGGGGAAACATCTTCACGATCAGATGACTGGAAATAAATCCGACACACTTTGGTTGAAAAACCCTTCCTACTACAACAAGCACACAAAAACCACATCGAAGAGTATATAAAAACTTCAGTTGATTCGGGCTTGATTTCTGGCTGGAGGCTGACTGAAGAGAACTGACTGAAGAGAAACGGAAAAGAGTGTGTACCAGGCAAATGTGTGTGTGTGCTCCTGCCTTACCTTTTTTCTTTCTTCTTGAAGCCAGTCAACACCATAAGAAAAAAAGAAAGAAAGAAAGAAAAAAAAAACAACAACCCCAAACCCCAATACCCCACGCCAGGTGAAGGTGCACACACAGTCCTGTCTTATCCAAGCCCCATCCAGAAAAAAAAAACCGTCTCCAACCTGCCCCCCACCTGAAAGACCAAACTACAGCCTCGCTTCCCACCCGCGAATGCGGGGAGATTTCAGCCCATTTCATTGTTCTGCCCGGGTCTGAAATGGACTTTTCCTCATCTCCACCATCACCACCACCACCACCATCACCATCACCCCCACCATCACCCCCACCACCCCCCCGGCCGCCCGGCCCCCCACACCACCACAGCCGCCACCCCTCCCCACGGCCGAGGCTCGCGAGGCATAAAGGGGTGCGTGCGGGGTGGGAGTGGAGAGGACCGGGAAGGGGACCGGAGAGGGCCGAGAAGTAGAACGGAGACCGTCCTAGAGGTAAAGGGGGGTGGGGGGGGGGAGGCCGAACCGCATCCCCTTCATGGATCACGAATAAATAAAGAGCGCGGGCCCCCCCTCCCCGTCCCCCCTCTCCCCGGGCAGAAGCCCACCCACCCGGGCACACACCCCCCTCCGCACCCCCACCGTCCTCCACCCGGCTGCGTGCGGGATCCGGTCCCGTCCCGGGCGCGCGGGGCGGGGGCGCGGGAGGGGCCGGGCGCGCGGGGCGGGGGCGCGGGAAGGGGCGCGGGAGGGTGCGGAGCCCGCGCGGCCGGGCGGGGAGGGGAGGGGTCCGCCGGCGAGGGGCGCGGGGCGCGCGGGGCGCGGGCAGAACAAAGCTGCGGGGGCCGCGGCGGGCCGGGGGGCCGGCGGCGGGCGGGCGGGCGAGCGGGGTCGCGGGGGTCCGCGCCCCCCCTTACCTTCGTACACGGGGGCCATCGGAGCCGGGGTGTCCGCGATTCATGGCCACGGAGCCGGGCGAGCGGCGCGCGAGCTCGGCCCCCTCAGCCTCAGTCGGAATCTGCCATCTTGAGCCTGTGTCTCCGCTCCCGGCGCCGCCGCGGCCGCCAGCGCCCGCATCACCGCCTCACTTGGCCGGCGCCGGGGGAGGGGGCCGGGCGCGCCGCTGCCGCCGCCGCCGCCGTGGCCCGGGCCCTGCGCGGGGGGCTCGGCCGGGCGGGCGGGCGGGCGGACGGACGGACAGACGGGCGGACGGACAGAGCGCCGAGGCCGAGGGGCCGGGCGGCCGCGGCGGCCCCGAGCGGGTCCGCGAGGGCGGGAGCCGGGGCGGGCAGCGGCGGCCAGGGCCCGGCCGGAGCTCAGCTCAGCATGGCTGTGTGTGTGGGGGGCTCCGGCAAAAGTTGCACGGGCGGCGGGGGAGGGGCGGCGGGGAGGGCGGAGGGGGGAGGCGGGGCGGGTGGGGGGGGGGGAGGCGGGGCGGCGCGGCGCGGCCCGGCGCGAGCGAGCGAGCGAGCGAGCGAGCCGGGAAGAGCCACAGGGAGTCCGCGCGCAATCGAGCGCCGATGGCACGGATGCGAGGCGGGGAAGGCCGAGCGGAGGGCAGCGCCGGGCGCCGGGCGGCGGGGAGCGCGGGCCGGGCGAGGACGGGCCGGGAGGGCGGCCCGAGGGAGCGGGGCCGCCGCCGTCCGGGCTCCGCTCCGCCCCGCAGCACCGACAGCCGGTCCGCAGAGGGGGGTGGGGTGGGGTGGGGTGGGTGGGGGCGCTAGAACTTTGAGTGTGTGTCGAGTGTGCGTGCCTGGGCGTGCGTGTGTCTGTGTGCATGAGTGTGCGTGTGTGTGCGCGCGCGCGCGCGCGTGCCGGAGCCAGGGGTGCCAGGGGCCAGCTGGAGACACCCGCTGATGCGGGCTGGCGGCTCCGGGAGACGCGGCCGGGAGGAGCGTGAGGGAGCCGGGGCGCGCCGCTCGCCCCCGGGGAAAGTGGGCGGCGGGGCTGCGTGGAGTGGGCCGGGGACCCCCCCCCCCGCGGGACCCCCCTCCGGCCGCCCCGCAGCCGCGCTGGGCGGAGGAGCGCCCATCACCCGGGGGCGAGGGCGGGAGGTGGGGGGTGGGGGGGGGGCCGAGGCTCCCGATCTGGTGATTTCCAGGTCTGGCATTTTCTCAGCTCCGGAGCTGGAGCTGTTACCGGGTCTCCGAACTCTCGCCCTGCCGCTCGGCTCTTCCGGCTCCCCATCCCAACGCCACGGAGAGGACGCCCCGGCATCCCGGGCCTCCGACTTGAATCAGACTGGCGGGAGTCTAAAACGGGGTGTTTTCCACTGCGGGTTGGGACATAAGAAACGGAGCATCAAATAAATCCACTGGATAGCAGCTAGCTTTTTTTTTTTTTTAAAAGAATGAAACAGAATCCAGTAGAAAAGTGTTACAGCCCGTTGCTTAGTTCTCTAAGGAAAGACAACTATTGTTTCATAAACCTTCTGTTCCACCTTGAATATATTGAGCAAGCTGCACCTGCGGGGGAGGGGGTTCGATGTAAATTGTATTTCCCTCTCGGGGTCATGGGTCAAAAAAAAAAAGTTTACAAGCTAGCTTTGGAGGCTACAAAATAATGATCGCGAACACTGTAACTTTCTTAAACTTGTTTTCTCACCACTTCTTACCCTTCCGACAGAGAGAGGTGGGGGGGGGGGAGAGGGAGAGAGAGGGAAGCAGGGAGGGAGGGAGTTCTTGATCACAGTTAGGAGGGGTAGTATTAGTGGTTCATCATTGGTCATTCTCCCTTCATCTCGGGGTGGTTTTAGATCTCTGATCTTCTAATGTTGTTCACATTTGCAGAATCCTAAACTACTTCCAAAAGGAACCTCACTCAGGTCAGGTCATCTGGGCCAGCCACACCCTTTTAGAGTTGAAGAAATAAGGCTCCTGTCACACAGTATTGAGTCTCAGGATTAGGTCTTTTGGGTCCCGTGCTTGTGTCCTCTGCATCATACTATCTCTTCCTCCCCTCTTTCCTTTCTCTCCTTCCTCCGTGTGTGTGTGTTCACCTGTGCCAGTACTAGGGCTTGAACTCAGAGCCCAGACACTGTTCCTTAGTTTTTTTTCCACTCAAGACTTGTGCTCTACCACTTGAGCCACAGCTCCACTTGTGGCTTTTTTTGGTAGTTCATTGGAGATAAGAGTCTCACAGATTTTCCTGCCCAGGTTAGCTTCACACCTTGATCCTCAGATCTCAGCCTCCTTGGTAACTAGGAGTATAGGCATAAACCATCAGCATCCAGCCTCCCTGCAATTCTTAGGTGGTCTTCCAAACTTGGATCTTAGCCAGTTGCTCCTTGTCGTTGTCCTCTTCATAGTGCAAGTATCTGACCATGCCCTGCCTCTGCCCACCATTCTGGAAGTCCTCAAGCTCTGCATAGAGGACAGGCTGCATTGCTTAACACCTTGGCTTTTCATCAAAGCAGGCAGGTCCTGACTTACCGCTCCTAGGACATGAGTTCAACAAACCATTGCCTCTCCAGCCAGACTGGTTTACTTGTCTCCAGCCTCACCGGTCTATGCTTTGGCCCAATTTGTCATTTTTCCTCAAGGGTGTATTCTCCATCTTCACTTTTTTTTCTTCCAGTTTCTGTCTGGGCCTGGTTCATTTTCTTTATAAAAACCATCTCAGGCAGCATGGGAGTAAGTCAGACCTCAATTCAAGTCCCTGCTCTTCTACTTAGCAGCTATGTAACCTTGGCCAAATTGTTTAACTTCTCTGAGGCTCTATTTCTACATCGGATTATAATGGGAAGAATAATAGTAATCATTGTAATAACATTTTTTCTCCTGCACCTGTTCATCTGTCATAGTCTACCATTGCGTGGTAATAGTTGCTTGTGATTTCACTGCCTCCTTCTAGTGCTGGTTCCTTGGGACACGCTCCCCGGCATGTCCTCAACCTCAGGACTGATTCATAGCTAGTAAAAGCCTCTAACTCTACCCCAGATGCTTAAGATATTTGTGAGTAGCCTGGGAAGAGTGGCTCTCTAAAATATACCCCACCCAGCCACAAAATAGAAATAGAGTAAAATGAAAACAGTTTCAAGGCAGTCTTCTTCCTAGTGGAAGGGAACCATCTTGGATGAGGGAATGGAGTTCTATGAAAGAATAAAACGGAGCTGTTCAGATAAGATACCCCGCTCCTCATAACCACAACTGTCCCTGTGGATATAAAACTTCAGTTCAAAAAGCAACTAATTACACATTGCACCAAGCACTGATAATGCATATCTATAATCCTCGCTACTTAGGAAGCTGAGATCTGAAGATTACCGTTCAAAGTCAGCTGGGCGGGAAGTCTATGATAGCCTTATTTCCAATTGACCAATAAAAAGCCAGAAATGGAGCTGTGGCTCAAGTGGCAGAGTACCAGCCTTGAGCAAAAAAGCCAAGAGATCATGCTCAAGCAGAGTTCAAGCTTCAGCACTGGCTTAAAGAGGGGAAAAAAAAAATAATCTCCATTGATCTAGAATAGTATCATATAGAGGAAAATATTATTGAAATGAGCTTAGAAGATTCTTTCATGAATTGGCAGATGGAGTAGAGTTATTTGTCTCCCTTCCCTGTGGTGCTGCAGTCAAGTGGGAGCCAGGCATAAACTACCAGCAAAGTGCCACTGTGGGAGAGCAGGAAAGGAGATGATCTGAGACAGATCCCTGAGAGGCACTGGTATTTAAATAATGGGAAGTGGGGAAAGAGCTCTGAGTAGATGAGAGGCAGAGAAGCAGGTGAGCAAGCGAAGGAGGATGACAACATAGAGCAAAAAGCATTCATGGAGGGAGGCGTGGTCTACAATATTGCTGCTACTAGCAGCGTATGTAAAAAGAAAATGTATAGGCATCCATTGAATTTGACAACGAGTCTCTTCTATGTATTTGAGGGGACTAGTTATTTTTTAGGGGGAGGAGGTAGAATGGCAAAGGTCTTTAAATTTTGCCTATTAGAATGTGGTGTTTTGATAGGTAGATAGTGGAGAGGTTCAAGCAGGCACCAGAAGAGGGCACTAGAGAGAATTCCAGTAGAGTCAGCAAGGCCCAGGTCATAGTGAGACAGTCCAAGGGCTATCCCATTCCGCTAGAGATCATATGCATTGTATTTTGTTTATTTAATAAATACATTGATAATTCATTTACAAACATTTACACATTTAATCAGATTTTTTTTCAGACTGTAGAATTCTAGGTAGCTGAGATACCAGTTAACTTCAGGATCTTTTCCTCTCCTTTACCCCCCTACTTGCAGACCAGGTTTTGAACTCAGGGCCTCTTACTTTCTTAGCTTGAGCCATGCCTCCGGCCAGGGTCTTTGCTGGTTAGTTTGGAAATGGAATCTTAATAGAGGTTTCTGTTTGGGCTGGCTTCAAACCCCTAGGGGGCTGGGAATGTGGCTTAGCGGTAGAGTGCTCGCCTTGCATGCACGAAGCCCTGGGTTCGATTCCTCAGTACTAAATAAACAGAAAAAGCCGGAAGTGACGCTGTGGCTCAAGTGGCAGAGGCAGAGTGCTAGCCTTGAGCAAAAAGAAGCCAGGGACAGTGCTCAGGCCCTGAGTCCAAGCCCTAGGACTGGCAAAAATAAAAAACAAACCCCGGTCCTCCTGATCTCAGCAGGATTACTGTCAGGAGTCACCAATGTTCAACTACCACTTCAGGGTTCTTTGATAAATGGAACTGAAGGCCAGGAAATGGGAAAGGAGTTAGTTACCATCTATGCCAGTGACCTTGTCTTCATTCATCTTTCTAGAAAGTGGTGCAAGCCATAGCTTTCTTGAAGTTACTGTAAATGTGGAGGAAGTCTGATCTCACACCATTGTCCTTTCATTTATGGAACAGTAACCAAGCACCTTTTCTGCATTGTGCCTATAACTTTGAAAATGGATACTTCCTTCACAGCATCAAGGCCAGACGATGGAGAAAGCACTCTTTTGCTTGTATAGATTTCAGGTTTATAACTTGTTTTTACCCTTAGGGTGTCCATAGCTAGATGGTTCCTGTGCAGTGTGTATCCTATTCTAACTTGGTGAGTGTTTTCTGACTTTTCTACCAACTCCAAGTTGACAGCATATCCCAGCTGGTATGTGTCTCTTAAAGATGTGGCCAGAGGAGACGCATCGCTTAATGATGACAGGGCTCCTTACCTGAATGCTTGACAAAACATTGCATGCACAGAAAGCTTTCTTTTCTTTTCCTTCCTTCTTTCTTTTTTTTTTTTTTGTACTGGGGATCGAACCTAGGATGTTGCACTTGCTAGGCAAGTGCTTTGCCACTGAGCTACATCCCAGCACAAGAGTTTTTTTTTAATTAAACATTTTAAATTGTCATTATAAAGATGATGTACCGAGGGGTTACTGTTTCGTAAGTCAGGTAAGGAATACATTTCTTTCTTGGACAATGTCACCCCTTCCCTTGTTCTCTCCCAGTTTTCCCCTCCCATCCCCCCCACCACAAGTCGTATAGTTCATTTTCAACATAGCATCTAGTGAGTGCCACAGTTACATCTGTTCACAGAGGGTTTTGAAAAAGCAGATATTTCACTCAAATGAGGAGCAGTAGGAACTATGGCTCTGGGGGCAATGGGTAGAAAGAAACTTGGCAGGCTGAAGAGGATCTAATTTTCTCACAGAAGTGACAGCCTTAGAGAAAGTAGACTACTAAAATGACAAGGATAGGAAACATCATTCATTTTCTTCTACTTCTTATGGAAGAAAAATGATCAGACACCTGCCAAAGGTTTGGGTAAGGCAAAGTGAGGCCCTAACAACACTCACAGAAAGGAGTTACGGAAAGTGACAAAATCCTTGAAGTCTGACTGTGGATAAGGAAGGTAACATAACTGTACAGAAAGCAATCACGTGAGGGAGGAGTTAACAAGTTTGACAAGAAATGTACTCACTCTCTTACATATGCAACTGTAACCCCTCTGCATATCACCTTGACAATAAAAATAAAAAAGATTAAAATAAAATTTAAAAAAGCAACAATCATGTCGGAGTATAACTGGTCCTACACACTGACCAGGCTGAACGTGGACAACGTAGACAGACATGGTTCCAAGAGAAGCTTTTAGGCAGAGCTAAGAAGAAGGCGAGTCACAGGGGAGTTCTTTTAAAAGCCTGTGGGTCCTGCTGGGTGAGGGTGGTTTGATGCACACCTGTTACTGTTACCCTACTACTGGAGGACTCAGTAGATAGATCCCAGACCAGTCAGGAAAATCCTAGGACCTTATGAAGATAGCTAGGGAAGAAAAAGTGTGTGTGTGTGTGTGTGTGTGTGTGTGTGTGTGTTGGGGGAGGAGGGTCTGGAGGTGAGACTCATGTTGTAGCACTTAGCAGATGCAAGGCCCTGAGTACACATCCCAGTACCAGAAAAGTAAAAAAGTTTATAGGTCCTGTTAAATGGAGTCAAGGCTGGCTCAGTGATTAATGAGTCTGCCTGTGCACTGCTGTGCTAGGTCAGGCTTGTCCTGTGAGGTTTCCTTCTGCAGGTATGAAAGGGCTTGCCCCTACATGGCAACCCTTGGGTGGGGGGGGGGTGACCCTCAGGGCAGAGGGCTTTTGCGATTGACTTTGCTCTGAGGTTGCCAGTGACTTTTTGGATGCCAAATCCAGAGTTTAGTCTCAGCTCCTCCTCTGCTAGATCTCTAAGCAGACATTAGCTGGACTCTGTTCATCCCTTAAATCTCTCCTCTCCTTTTTATAAGGAGTTATAGTTTCTCTGCAGTTTTCCTGATCATTCCCCCCCCCCCCCCCCCCCCCACACACACACACATTAGAATCCAAGAACTGGAATTCATCGAATGTTCCGTGACTGCATACTTTGTGTGAGATTCTGTAGCTGGAGCAAATGAGGGAGAGAAAGCCAGAGGCCTGGCTTTCAAACAGCTGAAACTCAAAGGAAAAACACCAGTGAAAGAGCATAAAACGATAGTAAAAGCAGTTCAGTCCAAAGGACACGCACTGTCAGAAGGGTAGCACAGAAGGACACGTGGCAACCAGTGTGATTGGGAGTGGAAAGATGACACCTCTGTGCTCAGCACTATCAACGATGGCAGGGCTCAGCACACACACCACAGAGGCATGTGTGTCCGGGATCTGCGCAGTCAGAATATTGCTAAACAGGATAAGTGAGGCTGAGACGGGTGGAGGAGGACGCTAGAGATTGTGCCAAGCCACGGAATTTAGACTTCATTCTCCATGAGCCAGGTGCAGGGAGAACAGGAGTTCAGTTTTGAACATGTTGAACTGAAGGTTTCAGTGAGATATGCAGATAGGGCTCCTTGGTTTCCAGGTGGGTGTTCGAGACTGGAGCCCAGCCAGGAGGTTTTAATGGGAGATAGGGTTTTAATGGGAGGTAGTTTTGAGTCATCTGATCCACAGGAGGTGTGAGATCACACAGAGAAGTTACATGCTGCTGTTTCACAGAGTGTGGTCCTTGGACTACAGGCCATAAGTCCCACAGAAGCTAGAGAAAGCACCCCGCACCTCATGACTTAGAAATATGCATTTTAGTTTGCTCCCTAGCAGCTACCATTATACTGAGAAGTCCAATAACCAAGTGGAGGAGGGGTGGAGAGGAAAGAGTTCATGGTTCCCATGGGCAGGGGTGGTAGGAGAGAGGGAGTTGTGTCTTCTCCCTGTGCCCATCCTTGATGCCCTGCATCTGTCTAAATTCTCCTCTCTCTCCCCGTCTCCTTGCTGTCTCTGGAAAGTTCATCTCTATGTTCCTGAGGCTGATCTTGGAATGGATGCAATGGTTCTAGCACTGACTCCAAATTTCTAGCTGCCTTCTAAGAATCTCTGTGAACCAGAGCTCATCCTCTCCCAAGCTCTCTTCTCTTGAAGAACCACCAATCCGGCAGCACTTCCCTGGCCCTCAGGCCAGTGGCTTCTTTCCACTGTCCTCTCCCCTTGATGGCTCTCTCCCCACTCCCCATTACCTGGTTTGGCGCTGTCTAAACTCTCCCTCCTCCTCCTCCTCCTCCTCCTCCTCCTCCTCCTCCTCCTCCTCCTCCTCCTCCTCCCCTCCTCCTCCTCCTCCTCCTCCCCCCCCCCTCCTCCTCCTCCTCCTCCTCCTCCTCCTCCTCCTCCTCCTCCTCCTCCTCCTCCTCCTCCTCCTCCTCCTCCTCCTCCTCCTCCTCCTCCTCCTCCTCCTCCTCCTCCTCCTCCTCCTTCTTTCTTGTCAGTTGTGGGGCTTGAACTCAGGGCCTGGATAGAAATGATCATTACACAAAGGCTTTTCCACCCAGAGAAGCATGAAGTGATTGATCTGAAAGCCAGGCTCCATAAAGGTATATTAAGTCACAATTCCAAGTCACCCGTGGAAGGCTGCAGAGCATAAAATGTAATAGGCTTCGCAGAAGAATTTAGTTTTGAGGCTGTTTTTATTTAGCTGAAATTCATAGACTTTTCCTTCTCAACAGCTTCAGTGTTTTACTTTGTTTCTGAGAGGCTGGGTTCTTTCGGTCACTGAAATCTAAAGCTTCTTGCTCTGTGGGGCAGGCAGGCAGGCACAGAAGTCTGTTCCCCAGATCTCATTCCTCTTCCTTGAGTAGGGAACTAGTTTGATTTGGGAGGTATTATGTCTGTCCCAGGAGGTAAATGGTGATGGCCCAAGTCAGTTGCACCAAAACAGTCATGTTCCCAGTGGTGGCCAGTCCTAGCCAGAAAGATCCAAGATGAAATTGGAGGGTTGGGAAGGGGCTTCTTTTTCAGATACAAGGCTTTTCCAGCCAGGCGTAGTAGCTCGTGCCAGTAATCCTAGCTACTCAGAAGTCTGAGATCTGAGGACTGCAGTGAAAAGCCAGCCTGGGCAGAAAAAACTGTGGGATGCTTACCTCCAGCTAATCTTCAAAAAGCCTGAAGTGGAGATGTGGCTCAAGTGGTAGAGTGTCAACCTAGAACAAAAAAAGTGAGAGTGTGAGGCCCTGAGTTCAAGTGCCAGTACCCCCCCCCCACATGAACAAAGAGTAATCCACTGGAAGAGATGGTTCCCCATTTCTGCTTCGTCATCAGCTATGTTATAGAGTGTTTGTGTGTGTCTGTGTCTGTGTCTCTGTGTGTGTCTGTGTGATCACACAGGGCTGGGAGAATCCTAAGGACTTGGATCTAACCTTGGAAATACAGATTTCCCATCTTAGTGAGAGGAGAAATGTCTTCATTAAGATGTCTGTTGAAGAGTACCCTGTTACTCACAGCTAATAGCATCTTAATTAATTTAAGGAAGAATTGAATTTTGTGATTTCCTGATAATGTTTTATCATAGCCCATGTGTAAATCTTTTTACAGCCTCCAAGTGTACTTTTTTTATGAAACAAAGAATCTTTTGTCCTAGAATTCAGAGGATTTTCACTGTGTAGAATGAGTCTGAATTTTTAAAGCATTTCCTTCGGAATATGGCAGTATCTTCCGTTCACATTCCCTTCGCCCTAGGTGCTGCTCTTAATTAACATTCAGAAACTGCCGATTGGCTTATCTTTTCCTTAAGAGGCATACACCACCTGGCTGGTTTGAGCCAGTTTGGCTGGTTGAGTTGGATGTCTAAATAGAAGGCTGAACAACAACAACTTTACACTACACTACACACACACACACACAGACACACACACAATTGGATTTTCTTTTTTTTCCTTTGACATGATTTCATTGATTATGAACTTTTGCCAGATGTGGTGATACATACCCATAGTCCCATCATTGGAGGGGAAGGGGCTGACACAGGAGGATTCCAAGTTCAAGGCCAGCCTGGGCTACATAGCAAGACCTCGTCTCAAAACAAAACTTTCGAATGCTAAATCCTGGGGAAGGTGGGGTGAGCAGCACGGAGGGTAAAGTGGGCATCTGAGTGGCTAGACGGCCCTTCTGGGCACCTGGATCTAACTAAACACAGGACCAAGTCTGGAGAGTGAGTTAAGGATGGTTAGGAAGAACAAGTGCCGGGAATGAGGGGCCAGCAGAGAATTAGGAATGAAACTTCGCCTTTCCCACATTACATAATATTTCAATCTGTCTGTCACCCCTGCTGCATTCTGTACCCCGCGTCCCCTTTCCTCATGTTCTTTTTTGTTTGTTTTTGTTGCCATTCCTGAGGCTTGGATTCAGGGCCTGAGCACTGTCCCTGGCTTGTTTTTGCTCAAGGCTAGCACTCTATGTCTTGAGCCACAGTGCCACTTCTGGTTTTTTCTGTTTATGTGGTGCTGAGGAATTGAACCCAGGGCTTCCTGCGTGTGTGCTTCCTAGGCAAGCACTCTACCTCTAAGCCACATTCCCAGCCATCCCCCATGTTCTTAACCATGATTAGTCCTTGGATGTTTTGGTCAGGGAAACCCTAGAGAGTGACTTGTTTTCTGAATGATGTTTTTAAGTGTCTTCAATGAAAGCATAAGGTTATGAAATAAGCTGTTTTGAGATCTTACTAGATATTTCTGTATTGATACTTTAAGTCATAAGATACTTTTAAGTAATAATACTGATACTTTAAGTAATAAGATAGTTGCAGCAGCATAGTGATAAATGTAAAACAAGTGATTCAAAACAGTTGCAAAAGGATACAAACTATCAGTGGCTTCATTTGGTAACAAAGTTACAGTTACTACTATTACTAGGCAGGTTGGTTGCCCACAGTCAGAGAATAAGGTTAATGCTAATGGCTTAATAAGCTTAATGCTAATAAGCTTAATGCTAATGGCTCACACCTGTAATCCTAGCTACTTAGGAGGCTGAGATCTGAGAATGGTGGCTCAAACCCAGCCCAGGCAGGACCAGTAGGAAAGTCTGTGAGACTTAGCTCTGATTAACCACCAAAAAGCCAGAAGTAGCACTGTGGCTCAAGTGGTAGAGTACTAGCCTTAAGCACAGAAGCTCAGGGACAGTGCCCAGTCCCTAAATTCAAGTCCCAAGACCAGCACACAAACACATGTGTGCATGTGCGTGCACACACACACAAACACACACACAAGATTAATGAAAATAGTTAGATGTGGTAGTAAATACCTGTAATTCTAGCTAGGCAGCCATTGCATGCAGGTAGAAGGACAGAGGAGGATCATGGTCTAAAGCAGCCCCTGGGAAAAACACAACCTTGTCTAAAGAAATAGCTGAAGTTCAAAAAAGGCTGGGAGTAGGGACTGGGAATATGGCCTAGTGGCAAGAGTGCTTGCCTCTAATACAGTGAAGCCCTGGGTTCAATTCCCCAGTACCACATATATAGAAAATGGCCAGAAGTGGCGCTGTGGCTCAAGTGGCAGAGTGCTGGGAGCATGGATCAAGTGGTAGAACACCTGCCTAGCCCATCTAGCAAGTGTGAAGCCCTGAGTTCAAACCCCAGTATCAAAATAATAATAACAATAGTGAAACTAAAAGTTTCCTCCTGTCCGCATCCCAGTTCACAGATTCCCTGAATTATGTCTGTGACCCAAGCCCTTGTAGGTCTAGGACTCTGGGTAAGAATCTTTGCTCTTAGCCTGTATCAATCTTTTTTTAAAAAAAAATCATTTACTATCTTCTCTTACCTATCATATATTACTTTCTTTTTCTTTTTCTTTTTTCTTTTTGTCAGTTGTAAGGCTTGAACTCAGGGCCTGGGCACTGTCCTTGAGCTTTTTTTTTGCTCAAGGCTAGCAGTCTATCACTTGAGCCATAGCTCCATTTCTGGTGTTTAATTGAAAATAAGAGTCTCACAGACTTTACTGTGTGGGTTGGCTTTGAACTGTCATCTTCAGGTCTCAGTGTCCTGAGGAGCTAGGATTATAGGTGTGAGCTACAGTGCCCATCTTTACTTATTTTTAAAAGTTTATTGTTACTGTCTTCCTTTCCCTATTAGAATATAAATTTCACAAGTGTTTATCTACTTTGTTCAGCGATATAACCTGAGCACTGAAATTCAGTGTCCAGCACTTACTGAAGACTCCATGAGCACTAGTTGGTCTGCCAGAATATAAGGGACAACTGGAAGTTGGCTGGAGAAAGAATGAGAAGGGAGGTCAGAGACGTAAGCCAGGCCATGTCAGGCAAGGCCTGACAAAGACTGAGGATTTGCCCAGAAATAGTGGGAGTAAAAGAAGTGACAAGGTCATGTGCAGGTATTCCGAAGCCTTCTGGGTTACAGAGAGGCACACAATGATTAGGAAGGAGGTCAAAGGGGAGGGAGCTGGCTATCTACGAGAGATGTTCTGGTATTGAAATCTATAGGACTTCGTAAGAAAGCAGAAGTGTGATTAGTTGAATCATGTTCCCCTGAAGAGAAGAAATAACATTGGAGTTCTAATCCCTGTGCTTGTGATTGTAGCCTTATTTGGAAATAAGATCACTGTAGATGTGGGAAGTTATGATGAAGGGGTCTTTATAAGAAGATAGGCAGGTGAAGAGACACCAAGAGAATGGCATGTGAGGACTGAGGTTTGGAGGCATAGCTGTGTACTGCCAGGAAATATTAGACATCCCCAGCAAACTATCAGGAGCCAGGAACAGGTTTCAGAACTAGGAAAGAATACATTTCTGTTCTGTAAGCTGCCAGGCTTGTGGTACCCTGTTGCAGTAAGCGTAGGAAACTAGCTCGGTGGAGACCTCAGCCACACTGAGATGTGGACCATTTCTGCTTCTCTGTACTTACATCACGATGTGCATTCCAGAGGTGAACAGTGTGACCACAAAATCAATGAGAACCAAAGAATATTTTTCATTGATTAAGAAATGCCTCAACATCACTAATGACTTGAGGATTCACCATCTTTACTCTGAGGGGGTATGTGGTAGTTTAGATAGCATGACACATATGAGATTCCCTTCATTTGTGTTAGGTTAGCTAGACATGTTGAAGCTGTGGCCTCATTTTAATCAAATAAAAACACACAAAGCCCTGTTGGATTTTCCACTTGGTAGTTTCCACACATGAGACTGGCTCCATGGTTTTAAAGTCCAGGACACAATGGTATGTGGAGTCTCTTGTTCAGAAAGTATGGTTTGTCTCTTGGTGTACACAGGGCATTGGTCCCAGCACCCTCATGGATGTCAGAATGCACAGATGTTCAAGTCCTTATGTAAGTGAACCCAGAACCAGGGGCTCGCACCCCTAATCCTACCTACTCAGGAGGCTGAGATCTGAGGATTGCAGTTCTCAGTCAGCCCAAGCAGAAAAGTTGGTGAGACTCTTATCTCCAATGACCTACAAAAATGCTGGGAGCAGAGCTGTGGCTCAAGTGGTAGAGCACTAGCCATGAGCACAAAAGCTCAGGGACTGTACCCAGGCCCAGAGTTCAAGCTCTAGGACCCAGGACCAGCAAAAGAGAGAAAGGAAGGAAGGAAGGAAGGAAGGAAGGAAGGAAGGAAGGAAGGAAGGAGAGAAAGGAAAGAAGGAAGGAAGGAAGGAAGGAAGGAAGGAAGGAAGGAAGGAAAAAAGAAAGAAAGAAAACTAAAAGTGGAGCTCTGGTTCGAGCGGTAGAATGCTAGCCTTGAGCAAAAGACAAGCAAAAAAGAAAAACAACTCAGGGACAGCCACAACCAGCACAAAATAAGCAAAAGGAAAGGACATGGTATTTGCACACAGTTTATGCACATCCACCTGTGCATGTCAGATCATCTCTAGGTGACATCATTTACATTAAAATATAAATGCTATGTAAATAATCACTAGAGTGGATTGTTTAGGAAATAATGACAAGCAAAGGTGTCTATATACGTCCAGTACAGGTACAATTAAAAATTGTATGGATGGAAAACCCTTAGACACAGAAGGCTGTCTGTACCTGCGAGGACACACAGAACCCCTGTGTGCTGCCTCGGATGATGTGAGCCTAGCCAGTGTTTCCAGGGACGGAGGGCCCAGGTGCAGAGGCAGTGTTAATTCCCTGGAAACTTGGCCCAGTTTTCAGCCTTGCGGCAGAGTTGCCAGCTACTCGTCACCAAACCCAAGGACAGGAAGGCTCAGAAGAACTCTTGACCTCTGGGCATAGAACAGTCATTTTCAAAGTGCAGTGGAAGAACTCTCCTACCCCAGAATCAACTGAAGTGACTTTGAAGATAATGACAGAGGAGCTGGGTGAACAGCCCTTCTGGATGTGAGACCCCACGGCACCCTGTGAGCCGCCCTGCCATTCAGCCGTCTCACGTGTTGGAGGACTGGAGGCCAGACTGCTGCGTGAAGGAGAGCTGGGGATGCCCAGCTCTGCCCACAGTGCTGCCAGTATGCAGAAGGGGAGGAGAAAGGCAAGGAGGGCAGACTTAGAACTGGCAGTGGAGGAATGAATGGCACTTGAATGGCCTTTTCTAAATGGTAGACAGATGTTCAGAGTGAACATAAAATAGGGCTGGTTAAGTTAAAATAGGGTAGTTTAGTTGGGCCTAGCATGGGCAGACCTTTTAGTACCAGGAGGAGGTATTCGAGTCTATTTGCACACGCACTGGAGGATCAGTGAGTATCTGTGAGCAGGAATCTGGGTTGGCGGAGACCAAAAGTGGCACAGAAGGGTTGGAAAACAAAAACTACCCAATTCTGATTCTGAGTACATACCTACCTAGGAAGTCATTATTAAAAGCCAGGGGAAAAAGGGGTGGAACTGGGAGGGATGGGTGAGAATGATGGGAAGGGTGGCCCTGATCAAGATGCATTGTACTCACAAACTGTCACATGGAAAGGAAACCCCTTTGCCTAACTATTTAAGGATAATAAAAACAAAAAGATTAGCCAGGAGCTGGCGGCTCATGCCTGTAATCCTAGCTACTCAGGAGGCTGAAATCTGAGGATCAAGGTTCAAAGCCACCCTGGGGAAGGAAAGTCCATGAGACTCTTACCTCTAATTAATGACCAGAAAATGGGTAGTGGCACTGTGGCTCTAGTGGTAGAGCACTAGCCTTGAGCTGAAGAGCTCAGGGACAGCGCCCAGGCCCAGAGTTCAAGCCCTATGACCAAAAATTAAAAATAAAAGATTTAGAAGCAAAGCAAAATATGACCCCTTTCGCCAGCTCTGTGCATATGACACTGATTTTCTAAGCAGGGTCCTTGGAACGATGAGTCACGTCACCTTGTCAAAATGCTCCATGAGGTGCACACAACAACCACTTTCTGAGTCTTTTATATAATAATGTAAGAAAGTACAGGAGCACCTATACACAGATATATTTAATCTTTTTATCAGTGACACACCTGACCCAATGTCTAGGATTTGACTTTTTAGTATGGTCTCAAGCCACTGTATCCTTTTTAAGCAGATTTTTTCCAATGTACTTGCATATCACTCAACATATTTTCTTATAAGTTTATAAGCTAATTCTACCTTCCACTTACAAGAGTAAAGATGCATCATTTGTCTCTCTGGTCCTGACTTACTTCACTTAATTTTTTTCCAGGTCTTTTCATTTCTTTATAAATTATACAGGATCATTCTTTCTAATGGAGAGTCATGGTATATAGTCATTATATAGTACATTTTCTCAATCCATTTGTCCATTGAGGGACATCTGGACTGATTTCATACCTTGGCTATGGTGAATAGCACAGCAATGAACATAGCGGGGCTGGTGGCTTGACTGTATCCTGGTTTGTAATTTTTTGGATATATGCCCAGGAGTGGAGTTTCTGGATTATAGGGTAGTTCTATGTTTAGTTTTTTTGAGGATCCTTCATATTGCTTTCCCGAGTGGTTGAACAAGTTTGCATTCCCACCAATAGTGTGTTAGGTTTCCCTTTTGGCTGAATCCCAACCAGCATCTGGTATTGTTTGTTTTCTTGATAATGGCCATTCTGACTAGGGTAAGGTGGTAGCTCAGTGTCGCTTTGATTTGCATTTCCTTTATAGCCAGAGATGCTGAGCATTTCTTCATGTGTCTACCATTTTTCCTGATTTTAGTCTCAATTTCATTGCTAGCATACAAGAAAGCTACTCATTTTTGTCTAGTTTTCTTTAATTCCCATTTCCTTTTTCTTACCTTTAAAGTAAGAAAAACTGAAATAATTATGTTTCTACTCCCATCAAAACAACAAAACCTAGATGGCTTGAGTGACTAGTCAGGGACAATGGATCAAAGGACAGGGCTCAGAAAGCAAAAGGGCTCCTTAAACTCTTGAACAAAAGCAATCATGCTGGCACAATGATCAAACTAAATGAAATTATAAGTAAATTTTTTGAATGCCAGACTTTTTTTCCCTGCATAATTGATTGATAAACATTGTGGATTTTCTATCTGGTTAACCCATTAAAAATAAAACAACAACAGCAACAAAAACACACCAGAAACACAAGGACAGTGAGTGGCAGGCCATTTTTTCAATTAAATAACACAAGCTGTAGTAACATAAATGCTAAGGGTAGACGAACACAATGAAGGTGTCTGGTTCTTACAACAGTACAGCACGAGTGAGTCTCAAAGTCCTTCCCTTCCTATCTGATAGATAGGAATAAAGGATGAAGGACCTCCGTGGGTGGGTGCCATAGGCCAGGCCTGTGAGCACTGTCCTATCTTCTGTCCACACTCAATGGGTGACACTCAGTGATTTGACTACATCTAACCACAAAGGCAGCTGGGAAACTATCAAAGATGATACCCTCCTAAAAAATAATATGTTTGTGTTCTAGCCATTAGCCAAGGAGGAGTCCCCTTGCTATGTTAGTAATTGAGTAAGATTCAGAGTGAGGTACATCATATGATATCTATAAAAGAAGTGTGAACATCCCTAGTTGTGTATCTTGTTTAATCCTAGTAAAAGGTACAGAAAGCTGATGTACCACAGATCTTGCACATATTCCTAGAAGGTAAGGCACTGGGATGCTCACAGATATATGAGACTATTAACTTTTTCTTTACACAGCTTTGGAAAGATGGGTGGATTTTAAAACATATTTCTAGTAGGGCTCACACAATTCTTAGAAATTAAAAAATTAAGTATGATTTTAAAATATCAAAACAATGATGCATATTATAATGACATATGTCCTTCTGAAATTCAGAAAAAAGGAGTGAATAGAAGGGAAATATCTGTGTGTCTCACTCTGAAATACTGGTTTCTCTGAGAAGATAGCTTTCCATGCAGAGCATGAAAGAAAGTGTATAAGGAAATACTACTCCCAAAAGAGAGCACCTCAAAGTGTTTATTCCACAACTAACAAATTATTCAGTTTTGTGCATATCAGAAGGCAAATAAATTAGGGCTCTGGATGTAAATCTTTGAGTCCTAAGAGGCGCTCTCTCTCTCTCTCTCTCTCTCTCTCTCTCTCTCTCTCTCTCTCTCTCTCTCTCTCTCTCTCTCTCTCTCAACTAGTTAATATTCTGATTTGAAAACCAAAGCTACTCTATGGTTCCACTGGAATGGAACTATTGGGCAAACTGAAACAATAGACTGATCAAAACCACAAGGCTGATAATTGATCTCCTGGATCCACAGAGATTCTTCCAAGATCCTGCTCCTTATAGGTTGAAAGCACCAAACCAGTTATACCCATTTTGTTTGGTGGTTTGTTCTTTTGCCTGCATTATCACCTATCTGCTTGTCTATGTTCTCTCTACAGATCTTGGAGTTTGAAGAGACTGCCTTTTAGGTGAACTTCTTATAGAGCTACGCCCAGCATCTGGGTATCATCTATTGACAATAAAAACAACCAAATAAACAAAGCAACAATGAGATTCTGGTAGTTGTTCTTGAGTGAAGTTGTTCTCCTATGAAACCAAGTCAAGTGAATGGCTATCCAGTCCCATTCAGTCACCAGGGATATGGGCAGTGACCGAGATGGTAGGCCTAGTTTTACAGCTACAGGGGCCTGAGGTCTCCCTCAGTTGGGGTTTTGGCTTCTAAGTCAACTCTATAGGGAAGAAGAAATGAGGGAGGAGGAAAGGGCTTACTCTCATCCTCTCCTGTAAAAGAGATGTCTTAGAGAATGCACTTGGAAATTGTAAGCATCTTTCAGCATCATATGAGGCTAAGGTAAGAGAATATCAATAGGAAGCACAGTGAAATGGTAAATGAAAATAAGAATGACTCAGTGTGTATGGAGGGGGCCTTATCTGGCCAGCACAAAAACATATCATGTGAGTTATTTGTCTCAGCCTGCCTGATTCATGGCTAACTAGGCAAAATGTTCAGACCAGATCATCAGTTTCCAGATAGGTGATGGAATGGTTATCTATTATATGAATATCGTTTTGTTTTGTTTTTTACCAGTCCTGGGGCTTGGACTCAGGGCCTGAGCACTGTTCCTGGCTTCTTTCTGCTCAAGGCTAGCACTCTACCTCTTGAGCCACAGCGCCACTTCTGGCCGTTTTCTATATATGTGGTGCTGGGGAATCGAACCCAGGGCTTCATGTATACGAGGCAAGCACTCTACCTCTAGGCCACATTCCCAGCCCCTATTATGTGACTGTCAAAAGTAAAAACAATAACAACAACAACAGGAAACATTTCTCCCAGAATTCTAACAATCATGCACACAATTTTATAAGTATTTATTAAATACTCACCATGTGGCATATCATTGAAGACCTTTGTCTCACAGTCTGAGGGGAAAAAGGTAAGACAGAGATTCAGAAACAAACAAACAAATGTTAGTATGTGAGACTGTCCGGATGGAAGAATTTTACTATAAATTCTTTTACTCTGGAGGGATGGAAAGGTCACAGAGTGTTGAAATAGCCGAGGGAAGCTAAAATTTTGATCCAGACATTTAGGGCTGGATTTGATTTAGAAAAGCAGAGAGAAAAAGGAAGCATTATCTCCCACGAGATGGGCTGGCACACCAGGGATATTTGCATAGTGTTTTACAGTTTGCAAAGCTTTCTCATCCATGATGCAGAGGTGGAAATGAGAAAGCTTTTCAGAGGCAAGGGCTGAGACCAATCTGACTTCAGCTGAGAGGAATCATCCTCCTTCTTTCTGCTCTCTTCTAGCTTTGCTTCTTGATCAGGGGTTCATGGTTTCATATTGACTTGCTAATCCAAAGCCCTTTTACAGAGGGATTGCTCTACAAAGAAGTGGCAAAGAGAGCCAGGAGGCTATATTCCTGGAAGAAAATCTTATTTAATGCATGCATGTGTGTTTGTGTGAGTGTGTGTGTGTGTGTGTGTGTGTGTGTGTGTTATATGTATACTATGCCCATGAGCAGTTGGCATGAGACATGTTCTACTTGGAATAAACACGACAAATTGTAATTTATAATTTCTGATTAAGTATTGCCCAGACTTTGAAAGATTCCCTTTGCTAGCCAGCCTTTCTTCTCATCCCTTTGCAATTCAAGTCAGTCTATTTTTTCTCTGACCCCTCCTTGCCATCACTCCCCTCCTGCTGCTTGCTCTTTGCTTCTCTGTCCTTGTAACTGGACCTAACCATCACTATCCTTCAGTTTTCAGGCCCAGTTCTATCCCCTTCATGAGCTTTTTCTCCAGCTAAGAGCACCCCTGAGGATCATTCACTCCTGTCTCTATGTCTATCATGTTTATTAATATTGAAGAAGGGAGCATAATACATATTTTAAGAAAGTAATAAATCTCTTGGGCTCTGCACATACAGACACAAAAAATACATGTCTAGTTCCAAGGGCCGTGTGTTCCCAAGAAAATATTGCTTTTCTAGATTGTAGTTGTTTGATACAAGCATATATACTTCAATGGTTGTCTTTTTTTTTGGTCAGTCATGGGGCTTGAACTCAGGGTCTGGGAACTGTCCCTTAGCTCTTTTTGCTCAAGCAAGGCTGGCATCCTACCATTTGAGACATACCTCCACTTTCAACTTTTTTTCCTGGTAGTTATTGGGGATAAGAATCCTACAGAGATGGGCTGGGAATATGGCCTAGTGGCAAGAGTGCTTGCCTTGTATACATGAAGCCCAGGGTTCGATTCCCCAGCACCACATATATAGAAAACGGCCATAAGTGGCTCTGTGGCTCAAGTGGCAGAGTGCTAGCCTTGAGCAAAAAGAAGCCAGGGACAGTACTCAGGCCCTGAGTCCAAGGCCCAGGACTGGCAAAAAAAAAAAAAAAAAAAAGAATCCTACAGAGATTATTGTACAAACTGGCTTGGAACCTCTATCCGCAGGTCTTAGCTTCCTGAGTAGCTAGGATTATAGGTGTGAGCCACCAGCATCTGGCTATGTCTATTGTTTTAAACTGGGTTAAACTTACTACCTAGCTTCAGGGTGACACAATATCCAGGATTTGGGGGAATGGTGATGCATGCCTGTAATCACAGCATTTGGTAGGTGGAGAAATAAAAATCAAGAGTTTAAGGTTAGCCTGTGCTACCCAGCAAGACTCTTGTCATAAAAACAAAAGCTAGATAGGTAGAATGATCTAACCTAATTATGACTTAGTAAGACATATTCTCATGATACAAACTCAGTCCAATCCTAATGTCAAAGAAAACCCAACACTTAATGCACAAATTTCAACATGAAAAGATTCATTAAAATGTAGTGAGTATTACCATAACTAAAAAGAAGACCTACACAGGCATGTTGCCATTTAAAAGACTCCTTTCTTCTTGGTCTGTTTTTATAGCTTAATAGAAGCTTTGAGAAAAGCCATATGTACCTAGGATGAAATGAATATTAGGAGTCACAGAAAGCCAGCCTAGCTAGCAACAGAATCAAGTTCATTGTTTTGTTTTTAACTTCAAAAGAAATGCTTAAGATGAGTTGCCCAGGACACTCCTTCCCTGTGGTTCTACCTGAATTGATTACCATAAGCCCTCTGTATCCTTAGACTCCACAGCTGTGGATTCAACCAATCAAAGATAAAAAATATTCCCTTAAAAACGGTATCTGTACTGAACACTTTTTTATT
The DNA here is from genome assembly GCF_023159225.1 of Perognathus longimembris pacificus. Taxonomy (NCBI): domain Eukaryota; kingdom Metazoa; phylum Chordata; class Mammalia; order Rodentia; family Heteromyidae; genus Perognathus; species Perognathus longimembris. The sequence goes on from NC_063162.1 coordinate 143,423,140, forward strand.
CCCTCAACAATACAGTATAACAGCTATTTGCATAACATTTGCATTGTATTAGGTATTATAAGCAATCAAAAGATGATTTAAAATATACAAAAAAGGCTGTGGGCTGTGGGAAGGTCCTAAGCAAATATTATGCCATTTTCTATATGGGACTTGGCATGTGCAGATTTCGGTATTTGCAAGGATTCTCAAACTCATTTACTAAGGATACTGAGGAGTGACTGTTGTGAGATCAGGACAAATTTTGACTGTGGTGTTAGCCATTGGCCCTGACATTGATCTTCAGGTGATATCACCTTGTTCAGTTATTAAAATAGCTGAATCAATGGGCTGAACCATTCCAAAAATCTGCTGTTCTATTTGTCTTCACAAATAACAAGGGACCTCGTGGGGCACCAGATCATTCTTCCTCGTTATATTGAATCTGAAATATCCTCCAAAGGCTCATGTATTACAGATATGGTTGTCAGCTGACGGGGCTTTGTAGAAATTATCGGATTACGAGTGCTTTGGCCTAATGAGTTCATCCACTGACAGACTCATTAATCTGATGCCATTATTGGGAGGTGGTAGGAATTATGGTGGTGAGGCTTGATTGGTGGGAGACAGTTAGTGAGGGTAGGGCCTGTCCTGAACCTAGTTTCTTTATCTACTTCCTGGCCACCAGGAGATGAGAAGCTTTGCTCTGCCATGATACTCGGCCTCAGGGCTGCCCAGAAACAGTGGCACCAGGCACAGGACTCAAGTCTCTGAAACCAGGAGTCAAAACAAATCTTTCAAGTTGTTTTCCTTAAGTGTTTTCTTATAGCAATGAAATTAGTAACAGTGACCCATTCGGGTCCCAAACAAACAGCTCTCACCAACTTTTTACCTTTCTGTGAAGTCTCTGGACGTGGAGGGGCGGTGGGAAGAAGTCGAGAGTCAATAAACAGGGGCATGAAGGTGGCAGGTGCTACTGGCCAGTGTTCATTCACAATGGAGAAGACAGTATTCAAACTCACCCAAAGAGCTATACTGCCCTTACTAGTCCCTGGGCCCTAACTATGAGCTTGCCTCATGAAACATTCATTTGATTCCAGGCATAACCTTCTTAAATTATTATGAAAAGAATGTTTACCAAATAAAACAAAGAGACACTTGTTTCAACTCTTCCCAGTGCATTTGTGATATGCATTCCTAGTGCTTAGCCTGGGGATCACCACTGGGTATACACAATAAATCTCAGCTAATCAAAAATCCAAGTAGTTGCAAAAATCAGATAGCAAGGCCATTAAAAAAAACAAACAACAGATAGAAGTCAGGGAGGGTAGTTCTTGCTCAGACAATGAGACTCAAGCAAGTTCTGAATCTCTGAGCTCTGTAGGGGAGGAAACAGATGAATTTGGAAAATAGAAAGAAGACAAGCCCTTCAGAGGGGAAAGAAAGAAGTCAGGGAAGCAAGAAGAGAAGAAAACATTACAGGGTAGAATGAGCAGAAATGGAAGCCAGAAGAGGGGGAGGAGAAGTTGGCCAGGAAGCAAATAGAGAGGGTTGAGTGGGCGGAGTCTTTTGTGTTGAGAATAGAGGAAGCCAGGTATATTGTTCTTCAAAGCACATCGCTAGCTGCCTACCACATGGTTTTGATATACAGCAGGAAACTAAATGCAGCAAACAAAATGCTAGTCAGTGGAACTGGCAGTGAAAAATCATAATCTTGTGTAACTTTTGAGCAGTGTGAGAATAGAAACCGCCTATGCAGGAGATGAGTGCCTTTGTACATTACATATCAAAACTCAAGAGGGTGTTTGCTCCAAAATCTTGATAGTTCTGTTCTAGATAAAGTTGTTCCACACCAACAACAATTCATGTTCTTGGTGGACAAGAACACGAATTTTCAAAGCAAAGACTGATGATGTTGAGGGTGGTTTGACTAGGAAACACGGTAAGTGAATCTTCTGAAGATGCTGACTCCAGGTGGGAGCCACAGAACTACTCTCAGCTACTTGGGATGTGGTCCACTTACCGGCCAGGCTGGGCCTCAGCCCTGGGTCCTGGTTGCCATCATCTGCTGGGCGTTTCTACTTGGGATCCAGGACCTTCTGAAACATGATCAGAATTGGCCTCATCTCTCCCCTGGCCCTTTTCTCAAACATTGGCTTCAGTCTTCCCCATCTTTACCTTTAATTCTCGCTTTTTTCACTTTCACGTGCTGCCAAGTTTCTCTTCAAAATATCTTTTAGTGCCTCCCTTGCTGTTCCCACCGTCCTTCATTAAGACTCCTATTTTAGTCAGCACACATGTCCTAGATTTTCCCTAACTGCTTTTATCTAGCCCTGCGGTTGCGGTTCTCCCCTCCACGCCCCCCCCCCCCCACCGCCCCGCCCCGTCTCTGAGGTCTCCCTATTCGTTATGGCAGCAAGCCTGGCCTGATGCCCCTCCACCACACCGCCTGGCTCAAAATTCTTATCAAGCCCTATCTACTGATTTCCATCACCATTACAGCTATCTTCTTCTCCAATGAGAGGCTCTACCTCCTGGTTCAAAGCTAGAAATTTAGGGATCATCCCTAAGTTTAAGCAGCCCATGGACAGGTTCTATAGCTTTTACCTGCCTCCTGTTCTTCTCTATGGTTGCCACCTTCTTTATGGTTAGCCCTTGTGGAGACTTCCACGACCTCTTCTCTGCCTTCCCTGGTCCTCTCTTCCCTTCCAGTCCCTTCTCCACACAGTGGTACAGAAGTAACCATTCCAATCTGCCAATGGCCTCTGATTGCACTAGGCAACGTCCTAAGTTCTGTTGTCGCCTCGATGGCCTGCCATAGCTGACCCTTGACCTCTGCCCACCCACGCGGCCACACTGCTCTCATTTCTGTTCCCCACCTCCTCCCGGACTGTCTTTCAGTCTCCTCCCCAATGCTTAACCAGCCTCTCCTCGGATGTTGGCTTAAATATCTTTAGAAAAGCCCTTCTGGACTTCCCTAGGAGTGATGTTCCATCTTCCCACCATTTTCCTTATTATCATCTCTAATTCCTTCATACATTTTAATCACCATTTGCAATTATTTTGCTTGTTTCCTCGTGTCTTGTCTGTCTTCCCACTGGACTCTCAATGTCAAGAGGGCCCCAATCATGTTTATCTTGTTAACCAGCCTTTCTCCAGCTCCCCAGTGTTCCCAATGGCCTCGCTTGTAATTGCTATTTTACCATTGCTTCTTGACAACTCCAGGCTTCTCAAACGAAATATTCTCCCTCCATCTAAGGATGTCTGTGCCCCTCTCCTGTTGCCTCTCATCTTCTCTAATACTTCATACATCTGGCTTCCTGCCTGCCCTAAGTGTTCAGTCTTTTCCTGTGGATTGCTTAATGTCTTCTTTCATTTTGAAAATCCTTTTGACTCAATCCAATCTTGCTGCTTCTTTTACAAACCGGCCATAGGAATGGTGTATCCTTCCTCATAGCCTCTCACTCGAATGTACTTCTGCCCTATACTCTTTCATATTCATTGATGGCTAGCTCACGGTTTTTATGACTCCAAAATTAATTTCGTATCGTTTAGAAAAAAAATTTAAATATCCCTCTCCTGCTTCCTGAAATGGTCTTCACTTTGCCTTCATTATGTGGCATCCTGTCCACGCCGCTCCTTGGACTCCTCTTCATCCATCCATACCTGATTCCTCCTTCTCCTGTCCCCAGCTGACATCCCTCTTGGTGATGCCACACCTCTACAGCTTTCTTTGCCATCCCTCCACCTGGAGTCCGGTCAAGGCTCTAAATCCAGACCTCCAAATCTGCTTTTAAACAGCCAAGTGCCTGCAAGGTTAGTTCTATCCATAGGTCTCACAGATCAGATGCCACAAACAACATGTCGGAAGCCCCCTGAGCCACTTTGTCTCACAGGGCATGTCTCCTGCATGGCGTGTGAGTCCATCTAACTTGGATTCACCCTCCTGACAATCATCTGCTTCTCCCTTGGCCACTCTCTAGTTAAACAATGCTCACTGCAGAGGTCCTTTGAAGTCTCCAGCTCTCCCTTCTCAATGGGATTGCCAAGACCCTCTGGGATGTGATCTCTCTCAGTCTCATCTAGCCCTGTTCCTTGCTGCCTGTGATGATCAGCTTTCTGCACAGCTCAGGGATCCCTGTCTTTACTGATCCCTGTCTGTTGTGTTGGGGTTCAGCTTTGGCCTTGAGGGGGGAAGGGCAAAGGAGAGCTATCCCGAGATGCGGCCCTTCCCCCAGCCCTGAGGCAGTGCGGAAGCAGGCCACACCTCTCTGGGTCTGGAACCAGAAGGGCTGGCTTTGCGACCAGCCCCCCAACTTCTCGCCAGGTAGCACGTATGCCCCCCCCGCCCCATTTCACGGGCTTTGCCCATGGGGTGGTGCTATGCAAGTGACGTTAGCTCATGAGGGGATCTTAAGACAAGCTCGCCAGCCTATCGCCAGCTCTTGGTAGATCACCCCTTTTTCTCGTCACCATTACTATATTAGCTGTTAGCCACTCCTTTATTAAATCAGATTTGCTCTTGAAGCTGTCTCCGAGACTCCACGTACGCCTGGCTTCCTTCGTGGGTAAGGAGGGAGGAAAAGGGATCTCATTCGGCCACGTGCACCTGAGGTCTTCCCTAGCCCCCCACTCCACCCTGGCCTTGCCTGCGGGTTGGGTGACCAGGGGAGAGGGTGAGAAAGGGAGCACAGATAATAGAGTAAGCCTAGCATCCCCGCGCCAGGGGAGGCGAACCTAGCCCGGCATGTTGATCAATGGTGGGGTGAGGATAATTCCCAATCCATTGTGCTTTATGGTTTCTCTAGCATAAACTCTCCCATCATATTCAATCACAGATTCTCACTGACTTCCCTGAACAGGGAGTGGAGAGAAGATGTGCTACAGTCACCACTAGGCAGTATTTCCACCATATAGCTACAACAGACTTAAAAAAGAAGAACTCCAGGACAGAGAGAATGGTAAGACACAGTCAAAGTAATTAGGGACTAATCCATTTTACTTTTAATATAATTCATTGAATTGTACACATAGAATTTAATTTTTTTAATGGCAGAATTTAATAATGAGCGTGCAAGATTCCTGCACATTGAGCAGTTGAACTACCTTCCTGGGCCTGTTGGACACAGCCCCAGTGCACAGCCAAGCTCGGCCTTTGCCCGAGATCTCTCCTCATCACCAACATCTGGTCAGTGTTTATTCTCCCTTAAGTCAGCTTGGCTAGCCCTGGGGGAACCCGCCCCTTCCCACTCCATCTCTGCTCTCACCACGTCCACAAGGATATGATTTGGCACCTGTCTCTACTCTTACTCCACGAGTTCCCTCAGGACAGAGGCTGTGTCTCAGTTACCTTCGTAATCCCAAGCAGTGCCAAGTAGACCCCACAGGATTCACTCGATGTGTTGGTATCTAAAGAACTGAAGGTCCTTTTTCTGTTGGCACCATCTTTTCCTGATCTCCTTCTCTCCTCTCTCTTACATGGGGAAACTGGTTACAGGATGGGATTATGGGCCAGGCCTCCATAAACAACACTGTGTTTCTTGATTTGATGAGCTGAACAAGTATGTAGAACATTTATTTTTTATTTTTTCTAGAGCATGAGTAGTTTACTAATACCTATTTGGAATAGATATGGTCTCTCAACTGGTCTTTAGACATGGGGTCTCCATGTCCATCACTATTAGGGTTTATACTAACAGGGCCTATAGAATGTAAATTCACCATTTGTGGGATGCCCTGTTAGTCAGGGCTCTCACAGAACCTGTAGTATGAATGAATGGATGGGTGGATTACAATTGGCTTGCATAATTATGGAGGCTAAAGAAATGTCTTATGGTTGGCCATCTGTAATCTCGAATCTCAGGGCTGCTGGTGATTCATTTAACCCAAGTCTGAATGTCTCAGAACCAGGGAAGCTTCCTTGATGATGTGTCTTTCAGAACCAGGCAAAAGGCCTGGAAACTAGGACCAGAGGATGGAAATGGACATGAGTCCTGGAACCCAAAGGCCAGAAGAGCTTGACTTTCTTGATGTCCAGGGGCAAGAGAAGAAGGACAACTATCTCTGGGAAGTGTGGGCATATATTTCGCCTTTCTTCTGCATTTTGTTCTATTTGGTGTTGGCAGCAGATTGGATGGACCACTTACATTGATGTACACTGACATTGCAGCCAAACCTAGAGACAATGCTTCGCCAGCTAGCTGGGTATCTCCTAATCCAGTCACGTTGACACTTAAAATTAGCCATGTCAAGGGTCATTTAAGGCAGTTCTGCATTTGATGTCTTGCAACATTCTAATCCTTGGTCTGGTATTTTTTTTAATTGAATGAAAATTAAATTAATACTGTCATCATTTTTACTGTCAGAAAATCAGAGTGATCACAGGGAAGAGTCATCTGTTGGAAGGAAAGCGACAGTGACTGAGCATTCACTATGTGACAGGTGCTATGTCAGCCATGGAAATGGACCCCAGGAAAGGAATCTGTACATGTACTGATAATAATTTTTGAGTTTTCCAGTGAGTCGCTTCTCATTTTAATGATACAGGCTCTAATTTCTAAGCCTTTTTTAGAGTGACTCATATTTTTTTGTAGCCAATTAGCTACATAGGCATCTATCTCCAGCCACCTTATATGTCACATATTTATAGAAATTTAGCTCACATCTCACCAAGATAGAGAAGCAGTGTGCTCTCCAGAATGGTTTTATACTGCACTAGGAAGACTTGTTTATGTAACAGAATCTTCCTGTTTTCTGAAAAGATTCAACAGTTCCATTAAGCAACAGCAAAAGTCATTGTCACTGCAGAGCAGATCTCAATCTTAGCAAGATTTATATTTCACAAATAAATATTTAAAAGCAATTCATAACAGAGCTAAAGCCTTTACTGTTACAAATCTTTCAATGATGCCAGTAAGTCTGGACTTGTATCTTGTAGGATTTGTAACTGGAACCTGAAAGATTTTACTCCCTCTCTAAAGAAAAGTTTGAGGTCCTTATGATTCTATCTATACGTGTACTACAGTCTGAAAAGCAAAAATCCAAAGATGGAGATCACTAGAATTTCATTAAAATTCAAATAAGTAGAATTTGAGTAACTGAATTTTGGCCTGGATTCTACGTGAGTCCACTTTTGGATTCTGAAATGAAAAGAATCTCAATCTCTCTCTCTTTCTCTCTCTCTCTCACTCTCTCTCTCTCTCTCTCTCTCTCTCTCTCTCTCTCTCTCTCTCATAGTTCTAGAATATTTGACTCAGTGCTTCATACTGCCTAGGAAGCTACTCTTCTGTGGAGCCAAGCCTCCAGCCTCTGTTGTGTGTGCTGGTTATTTTTAAGGTAAGTTTTACTTCTAGCCCAGGCATACACCTGGATTACAATCTGCCAATTTCAGGCTCCCCATCATAGCTAGAATGACAGATACACACCACTAAGGCTAGCTCTCAGTTGATAAGGAGTTCTTTCAAACATTTCTGCCCCAGGAAGGCCTCAAACCATAATTCTCCCAATCTCAGCATCTCAAGTAGCTAGAATTACAGGTAAAAGTCGCCATTACACAGTGAGCACTCTCTTTCAACTTCCTTCCTTCCTTCCTTCCTTCCTTCCTTCCTTCCTTCCTTCCTTCCTTCCTTCCTTCCTTCCTTCCTTCCCTCCTTCCTTCCTTCCTTCCTTCCTTCCTCCCTTCCTTCCTTCTCTCTTTCTCTCTTTTTGTGAGATTTCTTTGACATAGTTGGGTGTGTCGTGGATGCCAGTCCTCTTAGATATACAGGGTGAAATCAAGAAGATCAAGGTTTTAGGCTAGCCAAGGCAGAAAAGGCTTTGAGAATCCATCTCAACTTAAAAAGCTGGATGTGATTCCCATGCCTGTTAACCCAGCTACAGTGGGAAGTAAAATAAAAAAAAAAAAAAAAGGAGGATCTCAAGCCAGGCCCAGGCCCAGGGAGGAATTGATTCTTGATCTCCAGAACAATTAGGCCTATGACTCAGCTAGAGTGCCTGCTTGCCTTGCAAGCATGAGGTTCTGAATTCAAACCCCAGTAATACACACACATAATATATATACATATATATGATTATATAATATATAAATATATTATATATAATATAATATGTAATCATATATAACATGGAAACATGATTTCTAGTTTAGGATGTGTACAAATGTATACATACTGTGTGCATGTGATCACTCTTGGTTACATTTGATAATGCAATGGGTCCCCTTTGTGGAGGATAGATATTTTACAAGAGTCTAAGATTTTTGACCAAAGGTATATATGTAAAGGCACTCCAATCAGATGTTTCCAAAGAGAGCTGAGCCTCATTATTGTCAGAAAGCCAGATTGTTTCCCACCCCCCCCCCACCAATTGGAGGACAAAATGGCGTGAGCAGTCTCCTCTTCGCCTGTCCTTGAAAAGCTCTTGCTCAGAGGACTTGTCTGCATCTGACCTTAATGATTCTGGACTAGAAACTATTCCACAACATGACTGGGTCTATTGGAAAGAGACACTGAAGAAAGAGCTGCAGGAGTCCAAGTCTAGATGTGGTATAAAGGCTGAATACAAATCTGCTCAAAGAAAGAAGAAAGAAAGGGAAATAATTCTTTCATTGAGAAGAATCACAATAGTTGATAAGTCTAAATACAGAAATTATCAATGACCTTGGGGGGGGTTGATTATTTTCTTGACATTGCTTTATACTGCTTTCGAAGGTGTAGAATGTATTCTCTTGAGACTGGGAAATACTTCTTTAAGATGAGCAAAGCCTGAAACTGACCCAGATGATTGGGTTCTGGCTAGGTGGGATTTTTCAACCTTGTACTTCTTGGTCTGTCCCCTTCAGAGCAATTGCATTTCATAGCTTTTCAGACATTGCTTGGAGCAAATGGTTGAGAGCTACAAATGCTCATAAAGCTGAGCTCCATGATTGCCAGCTCCAAAATTCAAGGTTCTTAATGCTGGCCTCGGCACAACTGGAATTCATGTCTTCCACTGGTGGTAATTCCATACCTTATATTGCTTTCTTCCTGCCATCTTTGAAAAGTAGCAATGTGTGGGACTGTTAAAACAGCCTGCTTCTTCTGCATCATAAAAGGCTAGTAGAAACTGGGCACTGGTTGTTCACGCCTGTAATCCTAGCTACTCAGGAGGCTGAGGTCTAAGGATCATGGTTTGAAACTAGCCTATGCAAGATTCCTACTTCCAATTAATCAGTAAAAAGCTGGAAGTGAAGATATGGATCAGATGGTAGAGTGCCAGCCTTGAGTGAAAAAACTAAGGGACAGTGCCCAGGCCCTGAGTTCAAGCCCCAGTACTGGCATATAAAAAATAGGGGTGAACTAGCTGGGCACTGGTGACCTCGTGCCTATAATCCTAACTACTCAGGAGGCTGAGAGCTTAAGATTGTGGTTCAAAATTAGCCTAGGAAAGTCAGTGAGACTCTTTAATCACCAAAAAGCTAGAAGTGGAGGTATGGCCCAAGTGGTAGAACACTAGTCTAGAGCAAAACAAAACAAAACACTCTAAGAGACAGCACTTAAGCCCTATACCAACACACATGCACACATGCGCTGCACACACACACACACACACACACACACACACACACACACACACACACACACACAGGCCCGCATGTACGCACGCGCAGGGATGACATTGACCCCACATTGCTGGGTAAACTTATCACAGACAGAGGAACAAATATCCTCAGAGCAAGCAGTTCCCCCTCCTCCCAGATGCTTTGATTCAAGCAAATAGATTTTTCAGAACTTTCTTCCCATTGTAAAGTAATACATGTTCCATCTACCTTGAAGCAAGTTCAGGTAAACACAAGAAGAAATTCCCCTTTGCTTTTGCCATGAGTGAACACAGGAGTGTCTTTTGCACATTGTGTCTAAAGGAAGACAAGGTTCTTCTGAGAGACAGGAGAGTAGGGAATAAGAAGGGACAGGCAAGGAGTGAAGGCAGAATGCACTCATTTCCCTACTTCCCATTCCCCTTGGTGGGGGGAAGCGGGGAGAGCTCTGGGAACATGGCACCATGGATCCTGCACCCCTTACCATCTCCTTCATGACCAAGTCATTTCTCACTGCCATAGTCCTGGCCATGCAAGTGCACTCTAGTCAAAGAGCTGAGGAGAAGGCATTATCTACCACACTGATGGTGGCTTTGTGAGATGGGGGAGCAAGTCCAGGTGTCCTAGGTTTGTTCAAAGGTGTGTTAATGCATACCATGCTTCTTGGGGATCGTAACAAAGACTTAAGGGTTACAATCATCCAAATGGCCTTCCCTCTCATTGAATCCCACAGTACTGTTTTCCTGTAAAGATGTCACGAAAGTCACCTTATCTGTGGCTCTAGAGTTCAGAAACTCTGTGACTCAAGGATGATAGGTTTCCTAGGTCTGTGCTAAACTCTTAACAAATACAGGGGTCAACAATGATACATGTGGACTTCCCCAAGTATGTGGAAATCAAAGTTGTGACATTTAATCTCAAAAGCAGACCAGAGGCGTGAGATGAGGCAACTTGGAGTCTTGTGGGTTCTGCCTCCTTTTGGTTTCCTTTGAGGGGTGGGGGGTAGACATGACTTTGACACTGCCTTTCCTGGCACCAACCTGTCTCGCCCGGAAGCACTGGATATGCAGAGGGTATTGCCACTTCACTAAAGCAGATCATCTGCGTAAGAGGAAATAAATAGCTTGAGCCATGCATCATATAGAGAGCAGTATTCCCCAGGCTTCTGCTCACTTCCTGATCCACTCAACCAGGGCCTGGGCCATTGGTTTGTTTTTCAGGAAAGCAGAAATCTGGAGGGGCACAGGGCTCCCATCTGGTCCCGTCCCTGAGCTTTGCTGGAAAGGTCAGTCGCTGAGATTATATAACCCACTCTCCATGTGACAACTGAGTCAAATGAAGGGAACAGCATTAGGCCAGGCGGGAGCAGCCCATCTTCTAGTCTTTGTGTAGATCCACTGAAATGGCTGAACCGGAGACTTGGCACAGCTTTGCCATCAGAGGAAAGAACAGGTGTGGGAAATGAGGGTTAGCCTCCCACAGCTCCAATGACAGCTCCAGGCTCTCACTGACTTCTGCTCTTGGAAACATAGCCTAGACCCTGAAACGCGGGACAAGCAAAAGGCTGCTGAGGAAGTGAGATGCCCGGAATCAGAGGAATCCTATCAGAGATGGCACCACCCGAGGCTGGAGAGGCTCTGAGAGCAGAAGCCTGACAAGGCACCGCGAGTCTCTGTGAGGTATCTAAAGATGGCCATCATTGGCGCTGGCCTAGAGTTCTCTTCTTCCCCATGGCCTCCGTTTGGGTCTGGTGTCCTGGTCACTGGATGAGGAGTTCCCTGAGCCCAGGGTGCCTGTCCTGTCCTTTATTCAACCCTAGCTTTAGTCCCTCAGCCAGCCCAAGCGTCTTCAGTGAGTCAGGACATGCGGACTCCTCTAGCACCAGCGGTGAGAAAGTCCGGTGAAGCATTTGTGGGGAGATGGAGAGGCACGCACACGGCCCCAACAATACATATGACGAGAATCTCAACCTTGCCGCCCTAGATTTTGATGTAAGAGAGTATGAATTTAAAGCTGACATTACAACTTTTTTTTAAATTGTCAAACTGATGTACAGCAAGGTTACAGTTTCCTATGTTAGGCATTGGATACATTTCTTGTACTGTTTGTTACCTCATCCCTCATTCCCCCCTGCCCCGCCCCCTTTCCCTCCCCCCCCCATGAGTTGTTCAGTTCATTTACACCAAACAGTTTTGCAAGTATTGCTTTTGTAGTCGTTTTTATCCTGTGTCTCTCGATTTTGGTATTCCCTTTCAGTTTCCTAGTTCTAATACCTGTATACATGGTTTCCAATGTACTCAGATAAGATACAGAGATAGTGCAGGTACAACCACTGGAAGGGGATACAAGAAGATCATCAATAATAGAAGCTACAGTTACACATAGCACGTTGACAGTAGTTACAACAGTGATATAACAATCGTTTCTATAACATGGAGATCATTTCACTTAGCATCATCTTATGTGTTCATAAGTGTATAGCTATTGGGCTCTTGTGATCCTCTGCTGTAAACTTGTGCTAATTATTCCCTATGAGAGAGACCATAGAGTCCATGGTTTTTTGGGTCTGGCTCACTTCACTTAGTATAATTTTTTCCAAGTCCTTCCATTTCCTTTATTACAACTTTTTAAAAAGTTTATTTTTTGGTGCCAGTACTGGAGCTCGAACCCAAAGCCTGGGCTTTGTTCCTTAGCTCTTCTTTCCTTCCTTCCTTCCTTCCTTCCTTCCTTCCTCCCTCTCCTCCCCACCCCCCTTTCTTTCTTGCTCAAGGCTGGTGCTTTACCACTTGAGCCATAGCTCCAGTTCCATCTAGTTCTAGTGGTTTGTTGGTTAGTTGAAGATAAGACTCTCATGGAGTTTCCTGGTCAGGGTGCTTTTGAACCATGGTCTTGGATCTCAGCCTTCTGAGTAACTAGGATTATAAGCATGAGCCACAACAGCCTGGCTTGACATTAGAACTTGCGTTTGAGAAGAGACCCCCTGGCCTAGCTGCTGCAAGGTTACAAGAGAAGGGCAAGGTTGCAGGGAGCGAAACAGAGATGGACACACACACACACACACACACACACACACACACACACACACACGGAGAGATTTTTTTTTTTTTGGCTAGTCTTGGCGCTTTGGACTTGGGGCCTGAGCACTGTCCTTGGCTTCTTTTTGCTCAAGGCTAATACTCTACCTCTTGAGCCACAGAGCCACTCTGGCTTTGTTTATGTGATGCTGAGGAATCGAACCTAGGGCTTCATCTTCATGCATGCAAAGCAAGCACTCTACCACTAAGCCACATTCCCAGCCCAATAAGTAATTTCTTCCTTCCTTTCCTTCTTTCTTTCTTTCTTTCTTTCTTTCTTTCTTTCTTTCTTTCTTTCTTTCTTTCTTTCTTTCTTTCTTTCTTCCTTCCTTCCTTCCTTCCTTCCTTCCTTCCTTCCTTTCTTTCTTTTCTTCCTTCCTTCCTTCTCTCTCTCTTTCCTTCTCTTTCTTTCTTTCTTTCTTTCTTTCTTTCTTTCTTTCTTTCTTTCTTTCTTTCTTTCTTTCTTTCTTTCTTTCTTTCTTTCTTCCCTTTTTGTTTTTGTTTTTTGCCAGTCCTGTGGCTTGAATTCAGGGCCTGAGCACTGTCCCTGGCTTCTTTTTGCTGTGCCACTTGAGCCACAGTGCCACTTCTGGCCTTTTCTATGTATGTGGTACTGGGGAATCGAACCCAGGGCTTCATGTACATGAAGTGAGCACTCTACCACTAGGCCATATTCCCAGGTCGAGAGAGAGATTTTTAAAGCATCCTCCACGCGGCTCCCCAGCCTCATTGGCAAGTTTCCTAGTTTCTCAGCAGCCTGACCAAGCAGACAGAAGAATTTGGTGAATCCCTTGGAGAGAGGTCGCCTCTTTTGAAATGTATTATTCGACTCAGCAGCTTATTCCACAAAGCAAATGCTGTGAGCTAACACACACCCCCAAACTGATTTTGTTGGTAAACATCCCCCAACTGTTTTCTTATTAATTTACCTTGGCAACACCTCTCCATCATGCGGTTCTGTAGATTTCAGACCCATATTTCCTCCCATCCCACACGCCTTATGTCTGTTACCTCATCTGCGGCTGCCACATGGGAACAAGGGACATTTAGTTTCTGCAGAAGCTCAAATGACTCAATTGTGACACCAGATCCCAGGAGTTGGGTGGCAGTAAAGGGCAGGGACAGCTCAAGGCTTGGTAGGCGGTCACTTTGGAGAAGCGAGATGGACTGATGGGCAGGCAAATGGGAAAGAAGTTAGCCCATCCCATATTTATGGAACATACATTTTTTAAAAAAAAAAACCCACCACAACAAGCTAATCAGAAAGATCCAAGTTCTAAGTAGTGACATTTTAGTCACTAGCTTAGTTCACTGTCAGGGAAGTCTCAGATGTTCATACACACGTATGTGTGTGCACACGCGTGTGTGCACTAGTCCTGGGGCTTGAACTCAGGGCCTGGATGCTGTCCTTTAGCTTTTTTTTTTTTCTCTCTAGGATGGCACTCTACCACTTGAGCCACAGCCCCACTTCTGGCTTTTTGGTGATTAACTGGAGATAAAAATCTCAAGGACTTGGCTGCCTAGGCTGGCTTCCAATGGCAATTCTCAGATCTCAGCCTCCTGAGTAGCTAGGATTACAGGCGTGGGTGATCAGCGACTGGTTACACTAAGCCTTCTTCAGACTGGAGTTTCCCACAGACGGGCTGTCCCATGTGTGGTGGGGGTGAACCATCTTTCATCTGGACGCTGATTCAGTAGGATTTGGATTTTAGCATTTAAAAAAATTCCTCCCCCCCCTCCTCTGGTGTCTACAGGTGGCAGCCTAGATCGACTGAGTCAGAAACCAACACAGGGCCTGGCCACCTGTGTTCTAAGCAGGTAAGTGAGATGCACAGCCCAGGGGACTTTGAACCTGAGAATCTTGCTCTTCCAAATAACCAGCTTCATCCCCTCCCTGGTTCTCTCCAGACACGTCCCCTTCCACCCTTCCCCTCCCAGGTAAAAGTCACCTGTCTTTGAGAAAACCTTATAGCCTCTACCATTCAGTAATGCTTGAATCCTTTGCACACCCGTGCCCCCCCCACATGCACACAAGAGTGCCCCCCAAGTCTTTCCTGGGACTTGTTGCCTGGAGGGGAGTCGACCTTTCTCAGCCTAGAAACCCAGATGCTTCCCCCTACCTTAGCTTTCCCAGCCTTCTTCATGAACCCTGCCTCCAGTCAAACTGGTCTACCCAGGAAAAGCTTGATAAGATAAGCAAGTAAAATTGGAGACAATGAACCCGGAACAGGCACAGGCAGGCACCGGGTGTCAGCGTGGGACAGCTGCAGGAACTTCGAATGCTAGGAATCTCAGCAGATACTTGGGGCTCTGAGTTGAATCACGTGACACTGATGGTGCTGTTTGGAAGAGAACTCAACATGCCATCTCTTTCTTCCTCTCCTGGCATTTCATTCATTTAACAGCTTTCTTAGACTATCTAGTTGGAGAAGTGACTTTGTGGTTACTTCAGTTAATCGATACACATTACAGAAATGCAACTGGGTGTTTGGGTGCTTGCACCAAATCCCAATTTAGTTCAGGTGTTCTAGAGAAAGCAATAATGCCTGCTGTCCTAACCCAAGGAACACGACTGCCATCTGGTGGCAGCTACCTAAAATACATGCAGGAGTGCATTCATTCATTCAGCAAATGTGCTCGGGATAGGCTTGAGTACCTTGCTGAATCAGATAGATTCTTCTCCAGAGGACAAATAGAAGCAAACTCAAAGGGAGTAGGTTTGGGCTTATAGCAGGATTCAGATGGACAACTTACGGTTTCTGGGAGATCCTAGAGGGCTTCCTGGAGGTGGGGCATCCACTCTAAGACCCTGACAGGGAAGGATCAGGGTACAGGCCATGTGGGGGGCTGTCTTAAGTCAGGTAGGCACAAGTACAGGGCAGTCCAAGACTTTTGTTCACAGACAAGCACACAGGACAATATATGTTCTCCATAGAAAGCTGACTTCTCCAGGCAGAGCACATATTTTGTTTCTGTTTGGGGAAGCTCTTCTGGGATTTGAACTTGGGTCCTCATGTTGGCTTAGGCAGGCACTGTACCACTTGAGGCCCACCCTCAGCCCTCTGGCTTCAATTATGTTTTCAGGTAGGGTTTCATGTTTTTGCCTGGTCTTGCCTGGACCATAATTCTTCCATGGCTGCTTCTCACATCTGTGAGATGACAGTTGTGCATCTTCACACCCCCACTTATTGGTTGACATGAACCTTCTGATCTTTGCCTCTGAGTAGCTGGGGTTACAGGTATGAGTCACTGTGCCTGGCCTCAGAGCAAATGCTTCTGATTTCTATTGTTCTTTGGCTGGTAGAGATCTGAGCATTGGCTTAAGAAGTATCACATCCCAGGGAGCCTGCAAGGTGGGAGAAGATGAATACACAGATAGTTCCAGAGGCTTTGTGGGGTGGGGACAGATGCCTGGTGCTTTTTCTACAACAGAATCACTAACACAGTCAGACATGTGTCTTGTCGTGCACGTGAGGCCAGGCTTGGTCATGAGGCACGCTGAACTTGCTCCCTAGCTTTGGCTTTGCAGGGAGGTGGCTGCGTTGCTAGCCGGTGCCCTGTTCTTGTTTCCTAAGCGCGAGTCATGGCATTGAGGACATGCCTAGGGAAGGCATCCACTCGTGATAGAAACGATTGCAATTCATCGGACCTGATGCCTTTTCCTCCCGAATGGACTCCACTTCCCAACTGTCTTTGCCCTTCGGTGTGGCCACCAGCTACAGCCTGGCGGACAGGCATGTCCCCGGCATTCCCAGGCATGGTGTATAAAGCAATTCCTCACCACCAGCTCTCCTTGTGCAGCTTGCCAGCTGGCTGTGCTGTCCCGGTAGGACGTGAGGTTGCACTGAGTGTTGAGGTCACAGGATGGGAGGAGCCAAAGCCCTGAATCATTGCATGGAAGCACCACACAGCTCCTGGTTACAGCACTTCCGCTGTCAGTTCATCCCCCAGACTCAATGCTTATTTCCTTGGTATCATTCTGGGTTGAGAGATTTCCTCAACCTACCTACCCACTGAGGATTTCCTGGGTGACAGTGGCTGCCAAACTTCTGCCTGGCAACCTGCCTCCTCTCTGAGCGCTCACGATGGGTCTTGAGACCCATCCTTCTTCCTTAGAGTGTACTGGTGCTGACAATTGTGAAATGCTACTGTAGGTCTTGCCATCCAGCCCTGTGGATTCTGGATTCTGCTTGCTGGGCAAGTGGAATTGTGGTGGAATTCAGTCAGTGCCTGGCTTACCCTCCTGACGGGGAGGTGGCAAGTGACTGCTCCAGGTGCTAGCTTGCTGAAAGCTTCCAGACTTGCCTTTAGGCAGTCAAAACATCTGCCTGACTAGAACATTCACACGCAAAACTGTCTCCTCATCACACAGCCACACTTGGCTACAAAGAATGCCAGCAGAGATCTGGTGACAATTTAGAAAGTGCCAACATCTGACAAGCTGAGATCATGGGTGACAGAAATTGACGAGGAGGAGAAAATGTGAAGGAAGTACAATGGGCCCTATCTGATTAGCAATGTCAAG
This sequence comes from Perognathus longimembris pacificus, assembly GCF_023159225.1. Lineage (NCBI taxonomy): Eukaryota > Metazoa > Chordata > Mammalia > Rodentia > Heteromyidae > Perognathus > Perognathus longimembris. The sequence goes on from NC_063162.1 coordinate 143,440,289, forward strand.
AGCAGTCTGTGGTTGACAACATTGTCTCTTGCCTTCTGACAATGCTGATCGTCTAAATGACAGTGTAGCCTCAGTGCCCCATTTTGTGACAGGGGCACTTGAGTGATGTTGACATGTGGCTGTTAGGTGATCGTCTGATGAACCTCTATTCAGTGTGTGTGTGTGTGTGTGTGTGTGTGTGTGTGTGCGCGCGCGCTCGAGTGCCAGTCCTGAGATTTGAACGCAGGGCCTGGGCACTTTCCCTGAGCAGCTTCTTTTTGTACCAGGCTAGATTGCTATCACTTGAGCCACAGCTCCATTTTCACTTCTTTTTTTTTTTTTTTTAGTAGTTTATTGGCAATAAGAGTCATATGGACTTTCCTACCCAGGCTGGCTTTGAACTGCGATCCTCACATCTTAGTCTTCTGAGTAGCTAGGCTCTTCAATAGCTTCCCTTTCCCCTTGTGGAAGGAAGTCAGACATCGTTCACATGGCTCCGATGTTCTGACCCCTTAGCTGGTCCTCCCATATCCCCATCCAGTTCTGCATTGCCTCTAGCTCAAGGCCTCCTAGCCTTTGCAGCGTCCTTCAAGCACACTCAGCACACAGCCAGCGCCTTGGACAAATGCGGTAACTAATGAATAAACGAGTGAGAGACTGGGAGGCCAATTTGGAGGCTAGCCATCTTGGGAGGAGAAGATAGAGCTCGGAATTGGTGGTGGATAAGTGGTCATCCTTCTAGAGGCATACACAGTGAGATCAGAAGCCTTGCTTTTGAGCTGTCCAGAGATCTCATTACACAGAACACTGGCTCTGAGTAGCTGCAAAGGCAGCGTTGAACCACTGGAGTGAAGTGAACGAAGGGTATAGTGGTCAGAAGGAGAGACATTTAGTAGGCAGAACCCCAAGGGCTTAGTAACACACTGAATGGAGGGGTGAGGTGGGACCAAGAAAGAGGGAAGAGTCAAGGATGAGCCCCAAGTTTTATGTGTAGGGACTGAGTGGAAGGAGGGAAGATGGACCATGGTGGAGAAGGTAGGGTGAGGTGCCGGCAGGTGTGCTGATGAATCTTCTGGTAGAAATTTCTTGCCTGCAGCGTCCGTGGGATTGTTGTCAGAGGAGGCCCAGTGGGCAGCTAGATATGGTGTGAAACTCAGGAATGAGAATTGAGCTGGAGAGAGTAGGCTGGGGAGGGATCAGCCTGTGGATGTGAATGAGAGCAAGGAGGTGGAGGAGTTGGAGACGCCGCAGACAGCGCGGTTATACAGTGATATAGAAAATATGGTCCCTGCCCTCACAACCAATACAAAACCATCAAGATTTGACACAGACCTTAAAGCTGTTTATGCGCCCAGCCACATCTCCATAGCAACCCTGAAGGGAAGAGAGAGCTCTGCCCTTATCACAGGCAGGGGGAACACACACAGATGGCGGCTGTCTCTCATGTCTACAAATGCAGGGGGTGTTCTCTCTCTATGCCAGCCTACAAGCAGTGCACCTGGACATTCTATTCTTGTAGCCAGACTAAACTGGGATCTTCCCCCAGCTCTCAGCCAGGATGCTCAAGTTGAGGGGGCACAGTGGGTCAGCCCTTCCTAAGCTTCCTTTCCTCTAGCTCTGTCTTCTCTACGCATACTATTCTCAAAGTCATTGTGAGAAGTCAGGCACAGAGGTGCATCCTGTAACCCTAGCTGCTTGGGAGGTGGCGATCAGGGGCTAGTCACCCAAGGGCAGCCCAGGCATGAAAGTTTGTGAAACTCCATGTCAATCAATGGCTGGCTACCGTGGTACTTCCTGTCATCCCAGTGACAAAGAGAAGCAAAAATAAGAGGGTTGCTATCCTAGGCTGGCCTGGGCATGAAGTGAGACCCTATAGTAAAAACTAACACACAAAGGAACTAGCAGAGTGGCTCAAGAGGCAAAGGATCTGCTTAGCACTAAGTTCAAAACTCAGTACCAGTCCCCCCCCCCCCACAAAAAAAATAGTCAGGGGTTGGGGATTTAGCTCAGTGGAAGATGCTTCTTGGGATCTCCATCTCCCCCCTCGTCAGAGATGACAGGCTTAGCCCCGAGCAGCTGCGGCCCTTCCACACGGGGGGAAGGTACTGCTTACACATCTGCATAGGCAGTTTTTAAACACAGGGAACGTAGAGGAAATACCACAAAATTTATGGAGTGAAAGCTTTAAAAAGAAACATAAGACTTGAGTCAAAACAGTTGACTCAACTCTGGGACACAGTTGACTCAACTCTGGGGTGATGTCTGGTTGAAGGTAGGAGGGAAAGAAGATAAATTAAGAGTGGGTGGAGATGAAGGAAAAAGGCTCCATGGAGCCCCCCTCCACGTGAGCTCAGGGGGCTTCTTGGTGCACATCTTTTAAACTCAGCAATTTCTTTTTTTTGTGGGGGGAGTACTGGGGTTTGAACTCAGGACCTCATACAAGGCAGGTACTCTACCACGGAGCCACACTTCTTGTGCTTTATTTGTGCTAGTTATTAATTAACCTATTAGTTAGTGCTTAAACTCAAGAGCTGGGTACTGTCCCTTAGCTTTTTTCCTCAAAGATGGCACTCTACCACTTGAACCAAAGCTCTACTTCTGCCTTTTGGGTGGTTAGTTGGAGATAAAAGTCTCATGGACTTTTCCAGCCAGGCTGGCTTTGAACTGTGATCCTCAGATTTCAGCCCCCTGACTAGCCAGGATTATAGGTGTGAGTCACTGGCAGTGCTTGTTATATTTATTTATTTATTTATTGAATACAAATTTTTTTGACAAGGTGTTGTGCAAAAAGGGTACAGTTACATAGTAGGGCAGTGTGTACATTTCTTGTGATATCTTACACCCTGTTTTTCTTTCCCTTCTCTAGGTCAGGTAGACATAGATACAATACACAATGTATCAAGAACATATACAGTATCCACATGGCCAAGCCCAAGAAAATTCGCCTAGGGCTTTAAATGCAATGTCGATATTAGACAATATGTCAACAGTAGTCTTATATGAATGTACATACATAGCTTTTGAGCTATTGTATTCCACTGAGAGGTCAATTTTTGACCTTTATATATTGAGTAGTTGTTTGGTTTTAGTTACATACTGTTGGGTTGCTGCCCCAATCCTGTGGGAAACACCATTTGACAAGCAGTTTTTGGCTTCACAGACCTGGTCTCTACTGTCTCTCCATCTCCCTTTCTTTTCTTTCTTTCTTTCTTTTTTTTTCCTTCTTTTTTTTTTTGCTAGTCCTGGGGCTTGGACTCAGGGCCTGAGCACTGTCCCTGGCTTCTTTTTTTGCTCAAGGCTAGCACTCTGCCACTTGAGTCACAGCGCCACTTCTGGACATTTTCTGTATATGTGGTGCTGGGGAATTGAACCCAGGGCTTTATGTATACGAGCCAAGCACTCTTGCCACTAGGCCATATTCCCAGTCCCCGTCTCCCTTTCTTAACAGTCATATATCAGGGAGATCATGCCCCTTTGTTTTCTGTGTTCTAGGCTTGTCTCGCTCAACATTATTTGTTCAAGTTCTGACCATTTCCCTGCGAATAACAATATTTCACCATTCCTAATCGCTATGTAGTATTCCATTGTGTATAGGTACCATATTTTTTGGATCCATTCATCTGTGGAGGGGCATCTGGGTTGTTTCCATATTTTGACTATTGTGAATTGTGCCACGATAAACATGGAAGTACAAATGTCTTTTTGATATCTTGGGACCCTGTTGTTCAGGATAGATGCCTAGGAGTGGTATGGCTGGGTCATAGGGTAGGTCTATATTGAGCTTTTTGAGAAACCTCCATACTGTTCTCCAAAGTGGTTGTACTAATTTGCACTCTCACCAACAATGGAGAAGGGTTCCTCTTTCCCCGCACCCCCTCCAGCATTTGTTGTTGCCTGAGTTCAGAGTATAGGCCATTCTAACTGGGGTGAGGTGGTATCTCAGGGTTGTTTTTATTTGCATTTCCTTTACTACCAGGGATGTTGAATATTTCCTCATATGTTTCTTTGCCATTTTTATTTCTTCTCTTGTGAATTCTCTCTTTAGCTCCTTTGCCCATTTCCTAATAGGTTTATTGGGCTTGGAGGGGCTTAGTTATTTGAGTTCTCTGTAGATGACAGATATTAGGCCTTTGTCTGTTGCTGTGCTGGTAAAGATCCTTTCTCATATGGTTGGCTGTCTTTCTGTTTTGGTGGCTATGTCCTTAGCTGTGCAGAAACTTTTTAATTTGTAGTAGTCCCATTTGTCAAGTCTCTCCCTATTTGTTGTGCCCCTGGAACTATATTCAGGAAGTTCCTTCCTGTGCCTATAAGTTCTAGCGTCTTTCCTACTTTGTCCTTCAGTAGTTTCAAGGATTCAGGTCTGATATTGAGGTCCTTGATCCATTTTGAGTTGATCTTGGTGCATGGTGATAGGCTTGGGTCTACTTTGAGTTTTCTGGATATGGCTGCCCAGTTCTCCCAGCACCAGTAGTTGAAGAGGCTATGCTTATTCCATTGTATGTCTTTCGCTCCTTTGTCGAATGTCAGCTGACTGTAACAGTGCGGTTTTATTTCTGGATCTTCAATTCTAATCCATTGGTCTTCCGATCTGTTTTTATACCAATACCAGGCTGTTTTTGTTATGATAGCCCTGTAGTAGAGCTTGAAGTCTGGTATTGTGATACCTCCTGCACTGCTTTTTTTTTGCCTAGAATTGCTTTGGCTATTCTAGGTCTTTTCGTGCTTGTTATTTTTGAGCTAGGGTCTCACTTCCTTCCCAGGTGTATCTCGAGTATTCTAGGCTTCCTGTCATCTAGAATGACAGGCACAAGAACCACTATACTAAGCTTCAGCTATTCAGACAGTCTCTTGGACTTTTTTTTCCTAGGCTGAACCTTGATCCTCCTGATCTCATCTTCCTAAGTAGCTAGTATTACAGGTGTAAACCTGTGACCGCTAACAATTCTAAGAATACGTTTAAGCTCAAGAAAACTGGAACTAATATGTATGCACTTCAGTAGAGTGCAGAATAAATGCATATATGATCTTATTTCCACAAAAACTAAAAGTATACAATGGTTTGTACATGCATGAAAAAAGATATGGGAGCAGGACACTAATTGGTTAACTGTGTGTCTGTAGTGTTGGGGTTCTGAGATATTTACTACATCATTCTGTAGAGTTGATTGTTTTTAGTGGACATATTATCCAAAGGGGGAAAAATGTCAAGAAAATTGTTCGTAGCCTTATGTTTAATGACGGTAAGTGTGGCAACAATCTTCATCCTGGAAACATCTTGGCCAGTGTCTGCGTTACATGATGGAAATCCAAACTGCAATAGATCCTGAGCCGTATAACTTTCCAGTAAAACAACAACAACAACAACAAAAACAACCCTTAGATCTCTCATTTCCCATTCATCCTGCTTGTTGTATGTCTGCAAGTCCCAGTGCTTTATGTCCATTCTGCAGCAGGCCTCGGAAGAACCTGGGAATCTCTCCCTTCAAATCGCAAATCACCAAAAAAGGGCTGGCGAATGTGAGCAAGAAGAGCTCAGTGCACTGCAGTGGAGCAAGCGACTTCTGAAAAGCTGGACGGCTCTGGGGGTCCCCAGCATTCTAAGGGGTCTTTATGAACAGGGCAGAGGATGGACAGGTGAGTGGGTGCCATGTCCAGTAGTGACACAAGGGACACATTCTAGATGAAGAGCCTGGGGGCGGGGGCTGGGGATATAGCCTAGTAGCAAGAGTGCCTGCCTCGGATACACGAGGCCCTAGGTTCGATTCCCCAGCACCACATATACAGAAAACGGCCAGAAGCGGCGCTGTGGCTCAAGTGGCAGAGTGCTAGCCTTGAGCGGGAAGAAGCCAGGGACAGTGCTCAGGCCCTGAGTCCAAGGCCCAGGACTGGCCAAAAAAAAAAAAGAGCCTGGGGGCGGGGGGGGGGGGAGCAAGATGGAATTGCTATCACCAGACAGTGGGGCTAACCCACAATCTTTCCCTCATCGGGTCACTTGTGAAGATGGTTGGCACACATCCAATGGTAGGTACATGGAGTAGGTACTCCATAAATAGCATTACACTTATTTATTGTGATTACTTGTACTTTCAGCCAAGATCCCCATCTTGACCCTACAGCTCCACTCAGATATCTATCTCCCAGGCATCCCAACAGGACCAAAACAGAACTCTAGATTGTCCACTAGCTTCCCTCCTCTTCCATACCATACCTGGAACTCAAGCCATGCATCAGTTCTTCCTCCCAGCTGCCTCCCCCAGCAGGGTGTTGGCTCCAGCCTACATTGGCCTCTTGGTAGTGCCTATACCATTCCTCCTGCAGGGCCTTTATCATCATCGCCTGCCCACAGCTGTGCTGAGGTTCCTCTACTAGCTCTCTGCTACAGCCAGACTTGGGTGCCACCCCCTCTTTGTGGTCCTTCCACACAGCCTTGACTTCTCGCTCTTCCCAGCTCTTTCCCCACTTGCAAGGACTCCTTTAGTTATCTACATGTTTCCTGCCCATCTCTCTCTAAAGAAAATCACTTTAGGTTTGAGGCCAACCATTTGTAAGCCCAGCACTGAGCCTGGTACTTACATAATGCTGGGAGAACGGGATGGACATCATCGTGAATAATTCCTCCTCTCACCTCCCCTTCCTGTTAGCCAAGGTCATACGCACTAATGAATGATAACAACAACAAAAACCCTGTTTGTTCTATTTTAGCCAGATATGCTCAGAGCTAGAACAGAGTACCCACAGTGGGCCTGTGGAATTGCTTTTAGACGTTCGACAAGCTGACTGACTCATGCTGGGAGTATGGGCCTTGGGCAAGATCTGTGCTTTCTTCCTACAGGTAGATACTGAGGAAACCTGAGCACTAAAGAAATCACTAGATCCAGGAAGTAAGGAATTTTGCAGGGTGGCTGGCTACAAAGCAGACTTTTTTTTTCCCCATCAGATATCTGGCCCCACCAATTTCTGGGACATCCAGAATCTTCTGATTCATATCATTAGGTCATTCAAAAGATCTACATTAACCCTGCCTCATTTGTAGATTTTATCCTACAGTCTTGATCAGAAATGACCAAAAATAATTGTAAACTTTAAAAATCAAAAGAAACTTCAAGCCAGGAGCTGGTGGTGACACACACACCTGTACTCCTAACTACTCAGTAGGCAGAGATGTGAAGATTGCTATTCAAAACAAGGCAGGGCAAGAAAATTTGTGAGACTCTTATCTCCAAGGAACCACCAAAAACCCAGAGGTGGAGCTGTGGCTCAAGTGGTAGAGTACTAGCTCTAAGCACACCTAGGTCGAGTTCAAGCTCTAGGATTGGCACAGATGCAGAGGAAAAAGGATAGTCCAAAAACAAAAAGAAGTTTCTGTGTGAGCATTAAGCAGCTTGATTGATGTGGAGAAGCTCCCGTCTGGCTTGTGTTCCTGTCCATTGTGTTTAAAACACTGTAATCTGCTCAGTGCTTCCCTTTTCTTCATTTTGTGAAAATTTCCTTTGCCAAACAGCAAACTGTGTCCTGAAAGCAAGGTAAAAAGCTAATGTGCCTCATCTAAGTGATAAAGGAAAAGAATTTAAAATTTGTTGAAAGGCAGCAGGTGCTTAGCCAAACTTAGGCAATGTTATGGGAAAAAAAATGAATCGAGTATCTGCAGTATTTGAGATAAAGAGCATGAAATAAGATCTAGCTTTGGGCGAGCACTGTTAATGTACACAACAGTAATTGATGTGAGAGTATTTTACTGTGAATGAGCTATGCTAGAAATCTAGATGGAATTGTTTGGGTCTTTCCACAATGCCAGAATGCATTGAATAACAACAAATCATAAGCGATGTCAATTTTGTTGTCATTAATCAGCCAAGTACTCTCAAGGCCACATGATAATCTAGGCCACTGGAATGGCAGGTTCTTTATTCCAATCTGTTGTTATTAACCTTAACTTCAGCTCACACAGTACACTGTAATAGCAAGGTCACAGGGTGGCTGGAAGGGTTAAAGCAGCCACACAATTCAAAGAGGCCTTGCTCAAGGCAAAAGCAGAGAGGGTTACAGATGTAAAGAGAACTAGCCCTTGGACTGTCTGCTGATGGTCAGGTTGGAGAATGCTACCTGGCCCAGTGCTGTGAATCCCTCCTTCTTTTCATTCAGGTGAGGGAGGGAGTGGCCTAAAACACATACTGGGTCTAGTATGGTCAGTAAGTTCATGCTTGGTGTTTCTGATATGATTTGATATATATAGAGAGAGACATATTTGCCAATGTAATTGTTCATGGACACAAATAAATGATCAGTTTGTTTCTCTTAGTGGCTATTTACTTGCACAAACAAAATACCAAGTCATTCTCTTTGGGTGCTTATATTCACAAGTGGGATGACTTAGGTTAAAACTATTGTGAGTACCAGTACTGAGGCTTGAACTCTGGGCCTGGGCACTGTCCCTTAGCTTTTTCCCTCAACGCTGGCTTTTTGGTGGTCCATTGGAGATGAGTCTTAGAGACTTAGCTGCCTGGGATGGCTTTGAACTATGATCCTCAGATCTCAGCTTCCTGAGTAGACAGGATACAGGCGTGAGCCACAGATGCCTGGCTTATTGTTTTACTTTTGAAATGGGCTTAGGACAGCCTTAAAACTGCTCTTCTATGTATCACAGATAACCCCGAGCAGACCCAGCCTGTTTTCTTCTGTAACATAGGCTGTGGTATATGGTTTCAAGTTTGGATGCTCAGCCCTAATGTACACAAGGTAGAGATAAATTTTAGAGGCCCCAATTCTACATATCCTGCAAAGGGGTTTTCTCAGTGGTGGCCTCCTTGATAACATGTACCACGGATACCAAGGATCCACTATGTTTATATAGATGAATATTTTGGAGGAGGCTTTCTGGGAGGACCACTTGTCAGAGTAGCAGCTGATGGTTGTGACCACAATCTCTCAGTGACTATGGAACCCATCTGTCTGCTGTCGCCTCCCAGAGAAGCTAACATAAATGTTTATTGACATCACAGTCGTCAAGAACATAGTTGCTGATTCATTGCCTTAGCCTGGAACCTTTTGTTTTTCCCTCCCCCTTCCTTCCTCTTTATAAAGAGACACTGAGAAGGAGCACATCTTCTTTTGGGACCCACTTGATGGATGCCACGTTCTTGGGTGCTTACTTGTTCCTCTACGGCCGGAAGACCCAGGCTCCTCCAGTGAGAGCAGTAGATCCGCTCCTCTTTCCCCTGGAGGACCACTCCTGTGGGCTCTCAGAGGAACAATGGAAATCTTGGGGTTCCTGAAATTGGAAGTGAGCGGTCCCATGGTGACACTGGCCCTGTGTGTGGCTCTCTTGGCTCTGCTGAAATGGTAAGTGCCAGCAGCCCCAGTGTCTGTGACTCCCCTAGACAGGCCAGACCCGGAGCCGGGCTGGTGCCAGCTGGGTGTGCGGGAGTAGTGTTTGCCTTCTTTTTCTAATCTAGAGGGAGTTGAGTATTAACACGGTTTCAGAATGAAAAGCAAACAGCCAGGTTAATCTTTTGCTAAAATGCATGCGATTGGAGGGTCAGGAAATGCTGCTGATTCAGCGGCCTGAGAAGGGCACCACATAATTAAGTTTGAAAGAGATGGAAAGAGAAACAAATTGGTATTAGGTATTAGGTGTGGGGAGCGGCGTTTCTTCGCAGTCCTATCGCATCTTCCTGACTCGTTTTTGGAAGATCCCCTTTCAATGTTGGATTTATAATGGATTCAAAATGTTGAATTATACTAGATTATATGAGAAAAGAAAAAGAGTGGAGTGCTGCTGGCTCACACCTGTAATCCTAGCTATTCAAGAGGCTCTACTATGATGATTGTGGTTCAAAGCCAGCCTGGGCAAAGAAAAACTCATGAGAGTCTCATGTCCAAATAATCAGCAAAAAAAAAAAAAGCTAGAAGTGGCAGTGTGGCTCAAGTGGGTAGAGCATAGTCATTGAACTGAAAACGTAAGGGACAATGCCCAGGCCCTGAGTTCAAGCCCCAGTACTGTTACACACACACACACACACACACACACACACACACACACACACACACACACACAGAGCAAGAGAGAAGCTGTTTTGGAAACATGAGCCCCTTTGTGGGAAGTTATCATCGACAGGGACTTGAGCAGGTTTAAGGGCAAAGTGGTAGATCTAATTGTGTAATATGTGGTAGAAGGGCACGCATGGATTCTTAAGAAGGTAGAACATACAGCTCGCACAAAATCTGATGCTCTGAAAGAACCTCAAACTTGAACTACAAGTTGCTCCCCTGTGGTTTTGCTAATTCAACAGCAGATTTTCTTAAGCCTGGCTCTGTGATGTCTGCAGCTTGAAGACCTCACATGCGCTACATTTGTGCACATTCAGCCTTGTCTGTTACACTTATTAGAGTTACCCACTAAATCAAAGGCACCTGGATTTAGGTGGCTCTGGTTTTGTGAGGGGAGAGTGGAAAAAAAAAATAATGGAGTTGAACAGCATTTCAATTTATGTTTCTGGTGGTAATAAAGCTTCCTGTAGATTAATAACTGGGAAAGCACTTTGAAAAGCATCAAGCATTATGCAAATGTGAGGTATTATTCTTTTGGAATTTGCATAGCTGAAAGTGGAATGCACGTTTGATGTTCTGTGATGATGAAATTACTTCTTGGAAATTGGCTCTGCAACCCAGCTTCAGTCCCAGTGCTGCCTTGCCTTGTAAACTGGTTTAATTATCTTTTGAACTTTTCCATCTTGGGGTAGTTTATCCAGCATTGAAACTCGACACATGCAAAGCAAAAAGCAAATGGTAGCCCCTTCCCTGCAAATGGCAGTGCTCCTTGCAATTGAACCTTGCTGGGTTCAATAAAGCACCTAGCACAGAGCATGCATGCAGCAAGTACATAATGGATGTTGGCCACTCTTAAAAACTATCAACTCTGTGGTCTGTAAGTAGAAGGCAAATCTTGAGACTGGGGGTGTAGTAAAGTGGGGAAACGTGTGTGGCCCTGGATTTCATCCTCCCTGCTGTCAAAACAAAAAATTGTCTTTAGTGGCTTGGACTTATAGGTTTATTTTTATGTCTTAATGTGCTGATTGGTTTGTATTTATTTAAGTGCTGATACTGGGACTTGAACTCAGGGTCTCACACTAACATCAGTTTTATTGGTTAACTGGAGATACGAGTCTCATGGACTTTTCTGCCCCAGCTAACTTTGAACGGTAGTTCTCACATCTCAGCTTCCTGAGTAGCTAGGATTACAGACGTGAGCCACCAGTCTCCAGCTTATATACTTTTTAGTATTACTTGTCTTTATCACTCACTCTGCCGTGACTGTGGTTCTTAAGGTCTGTTCCCCCAGAGCCTTTCGAGGTGGTATTAAAGCATCAGTGTAAACAATTGTACACTTACACTTGTCTACATTTTGTTCCTGTCTTTTTCATTTCTGCAGTCTGAACTCACAGCTCTGCATCAGACATACAGGACAGCCCAAATCGATGTCTGATGAGTGGATTATATACGCGGCCATTGTTCTGGTCATGGAGAGGGGCCTGTGCCCTGGCTGATAAACGGCAGTGAATGGGTGTTTGCAATCAGCTCAGAGCAGAGACACAGGGACACCACGCCAGTCAGCAAGGCAGTTCTGTGTGTGTGTGTGTGTGTGTGTGTGTGTGTGTGTGTGAGTGATCTGTTCCCAGGCTGGATTAATAACTAGGTTCAAAGACTCAGACATTAAGATAGAGGTGCAAAGCCTGGGCAGTAAAGAAGAGAAGCCTGGCTTCCATTAGTTATCACAGGACTATTGATTGACCTGTTAATGTATGCCAAGCATGGTGGGCGGCGCTGGTACGAGGTCAGGGCCCAGGAGGTTGGGTCACGTGTTTCCCACACAGGGAACCGTGGGGACTTTGGAGGGGAGCTGAAGGTAGAGAGGTTCATGCTGGAAGGGAGGAGGCTATGGGGCAGCACGGCCTCCTTCAGGTAGGACCCCAGGCTGACTCGGAGCAGAAGACCTCGGCTTGCCTTCATCGAGGCTTTCCCTCAGCTGCATCTCCCGAGAGCATCCGTGAGGAAGGGGAAAGATGGAGTTGTCTCTGGTGTTAGGGTTCACAGGCAAGGACCACAGAGGTATGGAGACACTCAGGGTCATGCTGCTCCTGACGGGATTTGTGCAGAGTGGCAGTAGTCCTTCCTTTTAGAGTTCCATCTGGTCTCAGGACAGGTGACACTGCAAGGTTGAGCGGGTAAAATCCTGAGGTCAGAAGATTGTGTCTTATCCTCTTAGCCTGGGAGGTCTTCAAGGGCAGAGGCAAAGGCTCTTCTCTCAGTTTAATTCTGGAACCTTCACATCCAGGAAATAGAAGCCCTACTAGTGTCCGGCTGAATGAAGGCACGTTAAGAAGTCTAGGACTTGCAGTATGGTGATCCTGTCTCCCCTCTAGCTCCACGATGTCCTGTGCTGTGGTTGTATTGATGGATGCAGTGTTGTGAATGTTACGTGGTGCCATGAGTGGCTGGCATCCTTGCTTGGAGTGCTCTTGTTGGGCTCTTTCCTTCCACATTTCCTGTTTTCCTGCTGGCAAGCCCCTTCTCAGACCATTTTTTATCCAATTCCCCTTCCTATCTATTCCTTTCACAACACCTGGCACTTTGTTGGTGCCTAATGTTGACAAAAGGCTTATTCCAGCCCCTAATCTCCAGTAGTGATTTCTTCTTTGGCCTTCTGTTTATCTCCTCAGATTCATACAAAACCTAACTCCCTTACTACCTAACACATCTCATCCCCGAACGCCTAGGGTGTGTTTGGTGTGGCCTGCGCACTGTTCTTGGGATCAATGCAGGTGAACAGTTTTCACCTTGCAGAGAAGAGCTCATGGCATGCACTCAATAAATACTTAATAATCACTGAAAAATAAGTAAAGGGGGAAAAAAGACTTAGGGGTATGGCTTAGGTAGTAGTGCACTTGCTTAGCAAATCTGAGACTCAGAGTTCTAACCCCAGGACTGCTAAACAGGAAGGAAGGAAGGAAGGAAGGAAGGAAGGAAGGAAGGAAGGAAGGAAGGAAGGAAGGAAGGAAGGAAGGAAGGAAGGAAGGAAGGAAGGAAGGAAACCTAGCAGGTGCCTTCTCCTTAAAAAAGTGCTTGGATGCATTTGTGACCCAATGGAGAAGAGGAAGCTGCTACACAGAGGAAATAAAGCACTGACATTATTCCATGTAGTCCCTAGAAATGGCATCCTACAGGATGTCTAGAGGCAAAAGCAGGAAGCATGCTTAGAGCTGGCTCCAAGTTCAGCGCTAGGGCAAGCGAGGACCCACAGTGGTCCAGCCAGGCGGCAGGCGCGTTGGCTTCGGTAGGTTGTGAGTGTCCCTCAGCAACCACCAGGAATGCCACAAAAGCAAGGGGTGTGTGATAGGGTGCAGACCCCATGGCTTCTCTGTGTGTGCTGACATTTCTTTATGGACAGGTCTGGGCTGTCCCCACTACCACTCTTGCAAAGCCAGTTGGCTTCCATGAATGAGGGCTCCTTCTATTGGGGTACCTAGTTGTCCTTGGTGGCAGTTCCTGAGGCTAACAAGCTGTCCCAGGAGACTGGAACTGTGGGGTTCGTTGTAGCTTCATGCAAGACTCTCACTTCTCCCTTTCTAGCCACATCCTTTCAGTTTTTCTGGGTCACCAGTCAGACAGAGGAAGCGGAGAGTCTTAGGCTCTCCTGCCACTCCTCTGCCTGTCCCTCCTTCCCTGCCTTTCACCCCTCAGCCTGTGAGATGGGAAGCCTCCTCCACAAAGGCAGCATTGGCTTGTAACCTTTGGTGGAGGACAATAAGAGTGTAAGCAATGGGTGCCATTTAGAAACACATCAAACATTCCATGGATAATTCCCACTTCCTCCAGCACCTATAGAAGGATGAACATGCTCCTTCTTCTTTTGTTAAAAAAATATTTTTGTATTTTTGCCCAGGATAGGATGGGTACTTCAGTTTAATAACTCCGTGATGAGCTCAGAGATAAAATGGAGCTTGCTTATGAAAACTAGCTCTGTGCTTCCTGTTGTAGAATATTATTGTTGTTTGTTTTCTCTCTTCTAAATAGTTATTCACAAGATCCCTGTCTTTCTCCTTGCTTTATTGATTTTTTTCCAGAACGAGAGTACGAGGTGTGACTGTAAAGTAACGTGACTGATTATTTTAGCATACATACCAGAACTTATACAGTCAAATGAATTTTATGACCTTCAAAGGCATTTTTCTGATAGGCTGAACCTTCATTGCAGACTCACTACTATCAGCAAATACAACCTCAAGACTGTCCTGTGGCCAGAGGTAGAGGTCTAGATGTCATTTCCGAAAGCCCTCACGCAACAAATCCTTGTTGAGAGTGGATTGATTTAAACACACACACACACACACACACACACACACACGCACACACACACACACACACACACACACAGTCCTGATTTTAGCAAGTAGGTAATTAAACTAGGTAATATTATTTGTAATCCAAAGCATCATGTGATTATAAAACAATAAGGCATCGCTGAGGGAATAGATCAGTTCTAGGACTTGTGTGGAAAAGTCACATTCATTGTGAAGATGACTCGTGTATGTGTGTGCATGGGTGCACGGGTTCTTAGGCTTGAACTCAGGACCTAGGTGCTGTCCTTGTGCTTTTTCCTCACAGCTAGCTCTCTGCACTTGAGCCACAGCTCCACTTCTGGCTTTTTGGTGGATAATTGGAGATAAGAGTCTCATACACTTTCCTGCCTGGGCTGGCTTTGAACCATGATCCTCAGATCTCAACCTCCTGAGTAGCTAGGATTATAGGTATAAGCCACTGACACCCAGCTTTTATACTTTTTTTTTTTTTTAAAGAAAGCATTAGCAATATTCTTACTGCTTCTGGTCACTCTTCCCTGTCTAGGAAGGAACCCAGGTTTCTAGTAGCATTCTGGGCTTCTAGTAGCATCTAGTTTGGGGGCAGAAATGAAGCAAGAATCTTATTTGTTTCAGAAAGAAAACAACCATCAGATTTATGTCTGTCTTACTGAGCTGCTCAGTACATGCTTGGGGCATCTTTTCACTGGGAGGAAGCAGCACTCCCTGAAATAAAGCTATCAAATAACCCCTTTCCCCACCCTCAGAGGCTGCAAGGACAAACCTAATAGCTATCACTTGCCACTGAAGGTAAGTGCCCGTCTTCCAGGGCGTCCTTAGCCTTGTGCGGGCTTGTTTCTGCTAGTGTGGACGTGCATCTGGGTGAGGTGGGGGAAGGCTTTGGGGAGAGGAGGGTGGGCGGACGCTCGAGCTGTTGTAAATCGGTGCTTCAGTTATGGAGAGTCAGGAACACGGGGACCGTCAGATCCCGACTAGGCCCAGAAAGACGCCTCTCCTTCACTTTCCTCACAGACGCCATCAAAAGGCCAAGTAACTCCTACAGATAGTGGCTTCCATTTCCTGAGCACTGCACACACACACACACACACACACACACACACACACACACACATGACATTGGAAATTGGAGAGAAAGACAGGGAGAGGAGATAATCAAGGGTAATAGAAGGAAATGAATTTGATCAAAGGACAGTACATGCATTTATGGAAACCTCACAATGAAACTCCTTTAGATAATTTATTTGAGCTAATTCAAAAGGAAAACCAAAGAAATCCAGGTCTAGCACTGCAGAAGAAAGGGATGGGACGAAATACAGAGCATAGGTGTTAGCAGATGTGGTAGGCAGAGGGGTTATTAGAGCTCGCAGGGTCTGAGCGGGGCACCCTGACTCCAGGAGAGGGGAAAGGAGGTCCCCAACCCCCAGCAAAGAGACAATTTCTCTACCCTCTTCTATTGATCAGCAGTGGTCACAATGGAAAGCAATGGCATCCAGACTCTACCAATATCCATTTGTTTGTATTCCTTTCCCCTTAGGTCTTGTGTTCGATTGTCCCAACTGCAATGTGTATTTAAGCAATGATTGATTGATTTTTCCCATTTTCATTATTCAAACACAAGCTGATTGGAAGTTCTGCCAACGAGAAGAGCTGATCAATGAGATAACCAGCATTTGTGTACCAAGTTATAACTCCACTCCCAATCAAAGAGACTTGACATTTCAGCTCACCTGCACTCTCCGATTGTCAATAAATGCACAATGTACACTAGGCTCTCAGAGAAGTTGAGGTACCTCATGCACCGCCATATCCCACCTTCACAAATCGATAGGCAGCGGGGGCCCCCAGGCTGCAAGTAATGAGACGGTAATGTAGTTGGTTGTGTGTTTCCAGCTTTTAACCCTCTCTGTACCCAGAGAGTGGGCAAAGCCAGAAGCTTCATCTCCTGAGAGGAGGGACCATGCGGGGGCGGAGGGGGGGGGGCAGCTGCGAAGTATGGCATTGTGAAAATCAGCCAGGCTGTTCATTCAGGGACAGACACATTGTGTTTTGTTTGGTTTTTTCCTTTGAAGGTGACCTTGGGCAAGTCACCTGTCTTGCCCGTTTGCTCATAGGGAAGAGCATGCCAGAGGAAGCTGCTTCTCAATAGGTCGCACATTTTCCTCCGGGCCATCACTGACTCTCAGGGATTCAGACTTGCCTCTTTGCTGTCTTTTATCCTCACCTTCCATCAATTCTATCTTTTCTTCTCAACCTGTTCTTTTTTTTTTTTTTTTACTATGGCAGTCAAGGGCTTTTGAAACATTCTATGCAAGGAATTAGCTTCCCACCACTGGCTTCTGGTCTCGTGCCCCATCCTGTAGCTGCAGCAGACACGCCACCAGCAGTCCACTACCCCTGTGTGTGACACTCTTCTGGTTGTCCCCACGGGAAATTATGTCCTACTGGCTTGGTCCTGGGGCTGTCTCACACCTGGGACCGGGTCTCAGGCCAGTGCAGGCACTTCTCGCCTGAGCTCTTCCTGCTCAAGGCTCCTGTTCCTGCCACTCCTTCCCTCCTTCCTGCCACTCAGGGCACGTCAGACGGTGAGTCTTACAAGGGCAGCCCTGGGCCGCACTCAGCAATCTTTAGCCTAAATGCCTAGCATCACGTGTGAGTGCTCCATGCAATTCTATTAGGCAATGATCTGTTCAACCAAATTGGATGCAGGGCTCGGCATGACAAATGCATGGTATATATGGGCACCCCATGCTTGTTCCTCATCATTTGTCAGTGTGAACGCCAGCTCAGAGAATTTCTATTCAGTCGGGGTGCATCCTTACTGCGGCCACCCTTGCCCTGCCCCCTCCCCCCAACTTGTGACATTATTATAATGTCATGCTGAAAGTTTCACTGAAGACTTGTGCTAGTGGCTCACGCCTGTAATCCTAGCTATTCAGAAAGCTGAGATCTGAGGATCACAGTTCAAAGGCAGCCTGGGCAGAAAACTCAAAGAGACTTTTATCTCCAATCACTTCCAGCAAAAAGCCAGAAGTGATCCAGTATGGATCAAGTGGTAGAGCATCATCCTGGAGCAAAAAAACCCAAGTGAGATTACAAGGCCCTGAGTTCAAGCCCCAGTACTGGTGCGTGCACACACACACACACACACACACACACACACACACACACAGATGTTTGTTTTTATGAATCAGACTAGATGGGGCTGGGAGCTGAAGTTCATCTCTGTGCTATTGACAAAAGCAAGGATTGTCAGATCTAATCATAAATGCAAAGATGACTGAAGCCATTGAGGAAAACACTCTCCTTCCCAGCACATTAGCAGTTCTCCACTTCCTAACAGTGCCTTTAAAAACACCTTGCTCATGGCTGCCTTTGCGCAGTCCAGAGCTTGAATTTGGAAGGCAGATCCCCTGTGCCTCAGGAGAACGGTGCTCCCGTCTCACGGCACGTGGGGAGAACCAAAGCTGCTAACTCATGGCCTGACTTGAGGCAGTGTCTGGCGCAGCCAACATGTGCTAAATGTTAACTCTTCCTTTTCTCTGGTCACCTTGGCTTTCCTTTGATTTCTTCATGGTCCGAACATCTTTCTGAGTTCTCATGAGTGTGAGTGGAAAATGGAAAGGGAAAAGAGCTCCAGGTGAAACAAATGGCCTCTTGTGGCATAATCTTGAACTTCTGCCACTATGTTTGACCTTGAACTACTCCAGGGATTTAGGAAATGCCCCTTGGATTTGGCAACTAAGGAGTGTTAGGGGATGTTTGAGACGATCCCAATTGAGTGATGGTGAGGCGTGGAAGCCAGAGTACAGCTGGGAAGGAAGGCAGTGGAGAAGAGCATTGTGGGTATTTTTTCTAAGAAGGTTTGAGCCCACAGCCAGTTGGCCTCTTGCACTGTGGTGATGTGGGATCGTCTGTCCCTTGCCTGTCTCTCAGAAAAGCAGGACGCAGGCACTGGGGCAAGGAAACAGACACCAGCATGTTGTTACTAGGCCCTTGGTGGCAATGCTTAGTCCCATCACTGTTTAGTTCTAGGTGTTGAAAAATAAAAAATCTGTTTCTCAGAAGATGCTCTATAAATAAAGCTCAATGCAATTTAGCTTCCCAGGAGTTTCTCAATTTTCCCAAGTTGAAATTTACATCGATCATCTGATTCGAATGGGATGAGCTCAATCCTTTCTTATTTGTTCTTCCTTTCCCTGGTTGATACTTGCCTTGCCCTTGGACTTGAGAACTTGAAATATGAACGCTGTGTAGCACATAGGTAGATAAATCTCTCTCTCCTCCCACCCCCGCATTTTGCCAGTCTTGGGGCTTGAACTCAGAGCCTGAACACTGTTCCTAATATTTTTTTTGCTCAAGACTGGCATTCTACCACTCAAATCACAGCTCCATTTCTGTTTTTTGTTTTTTGGTGATTAACTGGAGTTAAAAGTCTCAAGGACTTTCCTGCTCAGGCTGGCTTGAAGCTGCTATTCTCAGATCTTGCCGGGCTAAATCTATCCTCTCCTTTGTGGAGAGACCAAGCCTTTCTTCCCCTTATGTGTTCCCCTATCGCTCTCAACGCATATCCTCTGGCCAGTAGGAAGTAGTGCGGGAGCGAGGGTCATGGATAGCCTCGGTCAGCATGTAGTTGGGAGAATGCCCTCCCTATACTTGCCTAGGAGACCGGGTAAGCATGGACACCTCGGAGTCAGCTTCAAGAGCTTTCCAAAGTTTTATTCGGGGTGTGTGTGTGTGTGTGTTATATAACAGTAATGGTGGCAGGAAGAGGGGGGACTAACTGGGTATTAACGATTGGCTAATGAACTGTCCATCATGGTGGTGTCACAGAACTTCCCGCAGAGGCCCGGCCTCTTGGCTCAGCCGGTGCCATGGTGGCACACAGACGAGAGGCAGGGCTGGTTTGGCTGCCTCTTCTGGTTTCGGACCCAGAAGGAGGTGGGACTGGCTAGCAGCCAGGAGTCCCAGGTCTTAAAGGTATAGCCATCCCCTACAAGATCTCAGCCTCCTGAGTAGCTAGGATTACAGGCATGAGCCACTGGTTCCTGGCTAGTCCTCCTCTCTTGTCTTTCATAGACCAGATATTTTGTATCACTCTAGTCCAACCTCTTACCTCATCATCCTTATCTGTGTCAATGTAAACATTTTTTTGCAGGCTTTATTCTCTTCTATGCTAAAGGTAATAAGCCAGCTAGCCAACCAATCACCTCTCCTTTTTTTAAATAAATGTACACAATTAGTGCATTTATTTTTGAATAGTGTCACCCTTTCCCTCACTCTCTCCCAGTTTTTCCCTTCCATCCCCGCTCACAAGTTGTACTGTTCATTTTCAACATAGTGTCTAGTAAGTATCAGTGCTGCATTTGTTCACTGTGTCCCACCCTTTTTTTTATTGTCAAAGTGTGATACAGAGGGGTTACAGATTCATATGAAAGGCAGTAAGTACATTTCCTGTTCTACTTGTTACCTCCTTCCTCATTTCTCCCCCTCTCCCCACAAGAGTTGTGCAATTGGTTTATACCAAATGGTTTCTAAGTGTTGCTTTTTGAATGGTTTGTCCTTTTGTTCTTTGTCTCTCGATTTTGGTATTCCCTCTCCCTTCCCCAGTTCTACTACCTGTATCGGACAATATCCAGGGTACTCAGATGTAGTACAGTGATAGTGAGGGTACAGCCACAGGAAGGGATTACAAGAGAAACAAAACTAGACAAACCACTCAGTCAAACAAACTGACAAGGAAAAAGAGAAAAAAAAAGTAGTACGAGTTCACATGGCATGCTGAGAACAATCACAACAGTGGCACAACTCTTGTTTCTGTAATGTGGAGTTCATTTCACTTGGCATCTTCTTATGTGGGCATATGGATGTAGTTATTGTGGTATTTTGGTCTTCTACCATGACTAGCCTATTCCTGTACTAGCTTTTCCCTGTGAGGGACACCATAGGGTTTATGTTTCTTTGGGTCTGTGTCACTTCACTTAGTATGATTTTTTTTTCCAATTGCTTCCATTTCCTTATGAATGGGGCAGTGTCTTTCCTTCTGATGAAGGCATAGAATTCCACTGTGTATATGTACCACATTTTCCTGATCCACTCGTCTACTGAGGGGCATCTAGGTTGGTTCCATGTTTTAGCAATGACAAATTGTGCTGCGATGAACATTGTTGTGCTGGTGGCTTTAGTGTGTTCTTGCTTTTAATATTTTGGGTAGGTGCCCAAAAGTGGGGCTGCTGGGTCGTAGGGGAGCTCTATGTTTAGCCTTCTTAGGAACCTCCACACTGCTTTCCAGAGGGGTTGAACAAGTTTGCATTCCCACCATCACCTCTCCTTTGACTGTTCCATTCCTCTCATCCTTCTCTTCCTCTACAGCATTGCCATCTTGACTATAGTCTTTGGTCTCTGATATTGTTGGGTACAGGTCATGGCTATTAGCTGTGTTGCAGGAGAGAAAAAAAATGTTGTGCTTCTTTGATTATAATCCAATGGCCCTATTTTACAAATCAAATAATGAAGTGAAATGAATAGACAGGTATTAATCAGCTATTGCTGTGTAACAAACCACCTCAAATGCATTGGCAAATGACCACGTTTATTTTTCCCATGATGTGTGGGTTGCTTAGAGCAGCTCTGTTCCAGGCTGAGAGTGGGGTTCAAACCTGATCTTCTGGTGGAAGAACGGGGAAGCTTGGGCCCTGAAAGGTCACAGGAATGAGAGAAATGTAAAGGACACAGAAATGGCTTTGCGGTTCCATCTTAGAAAGACTGCATTCTGTTGGCTAAAGTAAGTCATGTGTGCAAGCCTAGTATTAATGGGCTCAGGAAGAAGACTCCACTTTTGTACCAGGAGGTTTTGGAGACTCACAAAGGGTGCTCATGTAGACTCTGAGTACAGGGTAGGCAGGAAGAAGCAGGAGC
This sequence comes from Perognathus longimembris pacificus, assembly GCF_023159225.1. Classification (NCBI taxonomy): domain Eukaryota; kingdom Metazoa; phylum Chordata; class Mammalia; order Rodentia; family Heteromyidae; genus Perognathus; species Perognathus longimembris. The sequence goes on from NC_063162.1 coordinate 143,461,558, forward strand.
CACAATTCCATCTGCCCCATGTCCCAAGATCACATATTTGGATTCTGGTCAAAACAGAAAGAGGTCATAAATGATATGATAGAATAATAAAAGTAAATAAAATAAACAACAAATTATACAGTTAGTGAACATTGGATATTTATTTATTTTTGTGCTAGAACCAGGGCTTGAACTCCTCAGAGCCTTGCACTCTTTTGGTTGTTCTTTGTTTTTTTGCTTATGCCTTGAGCCATACTTCCTGTCTGTCATTTTGCTGACTTTTTGGACGGGAACTGTCAGGGATCTTTCTGCAAACCCGGCAGATCTCAGCTTCCTGAGTAGCTTAGGCATACAGGTATGAGCTACTGACACCTAGCCTGGAATTTTTATTATAAATGAAAATCATGAATCTCTAAGAAAAGCCAGACATCAGTGGGGAAATTGCTGGCTGAGACACTGACACCCGGGCCTTGCCTGTGGAGTGATGAGCTACAGCAGAGCTCAGTGTAGAGCTCAGATTGGATCTGGGCTGAGCCTAGGAGCTTGTAGCCAAAGAAGGGATGGAAGGCGGGGTGTCTTTAACGATGGACTCGGGCATCCTCTAAGAAGAGCAAATAATTGAGTCAGACAGGATGGCCTGGAGGAAGGGCCTATGATTTCAGCACTAGTCTGAGAAAGCAAGACTTAGGGGAGAATGTCTGAAGTCCAGACAGCCAGAGGTCACGTGGATGCTCAGTACAGTGAGTTTGTCCTGGCCTGAAGTAGAACAGCCAGGGGACACCCTTGCCAATTGCAAGCTGTATTGTTGAGGAGAAATTCATGGTTCTACTCTGGGCAGTAAATTTATGAAAGTTGTTATGCCAAGCAATGTCGGTGGCTGAAACAGAAATGGTTCCAGAATTATTTTAAATGTGCTCATGGGTGTTAGGGCTCTCCTGGGTTATTAAGGGGTGGTGAAGGGGGGAGTTGATTATTTTTGTTTCCTGAAACTACTCCTTGGGTGCTGGATAGTGGCTGTCAGAAGGAAGGGGGTATCCTTATATTACTAGGCCTACAATGCACTGGATTTAACTTGTGTTTCCAAGGATGGAAAAAAAGATGTCACAGTGCCATGCCCCTCCATCACGAAGCTCCTGCTCTGTCTTTGATTTGGGGAAGCCAGCAGGCCTGTTGAGCAGTGCTGGAGAGATCTGCTCTGAGAAGCCAGAGGAGAGCTCCAGGAGCCATGGCGGGGGGGGGGGGGGGAGGAGGGACCCCCAAGGAGAACTCTAGGAACCATCTGGACCAGCTTGCCTGTAACTTGCTGGGTGATCCTTATCTCAAAGATGAAGTTAATCTCCATCTAGATTCCTTCTGAAATAACACGTTTGTGGTTTGAAGGGGCTTGGGGGGATTTGTTATACAGTAGTGGCTTACTAATACAAATGGTGAGAAAGAATGGCTAGGAGGGGCAAGAACTAGGACAAAGGACTGAAATAGTGTCTTGATTACATGGGGCAGACAATGGATGGGCTCATGGGTGGGTGATCGGGGAAGAACCTGGAAGTCCTGTGCGTCTGAGAATCTGGGTACAGAGCCCAGAAGGACCAGGTCATCCCCTGTGATGAGCAACAGGCACTGAGACTTGGCCATCTTAGACTGGAGCTATGTAGTGTAAGATCTCCACTAGATTCACAGTTGATCACTGTAGCTAAGAGATAATCAAAGGCTGATGGGTAAACTTGCCAAGAATTAGCTCAAAACAAAAATGAGGAGCTTACAGCAATAAACAAAATGCAATGGCATCATAGATATTGGGGGGACTCACACAACATCCTTTTGTTCCTTTGACTTGCCTAAGCACTTTACACTGTGTGCAAAGCCAAGAGTCAGAACTGCTTTCCAGGGCTTTTCTGGGCTACTGGGCATGTCACAGTGAGACAGAGGGATGGAAATAGCTGCTGGTCTGGGAGGCATAAGCTCACACTCATCTTCAGACAGAGGCAAAGGCCTGTGTGCAGCCTGCTTAAGCAGAGGCAGGGTAGATTCTGGACAACTTGTGTTCTGCAAATGCAAAATGATAGCCAAGAGAGCCTGCTGGAGAGAGAACAGACTACAGAGTCAGCAGTTTGGGTTCAAATCTCCTCTTTGTTTCTCTCTTTTCATTTTTTAATTTTTAAATTGTTATTATAAAGATGATGTACAGAGGGGTCCCAGTCACGTAAGTCAGGTAAAGAGTACATTTCTTTTTGGACATTGTCACCACTCTCTTGCCCTGCCCCAGTCTTTTCATTTGTTTATGACAGTATTGAGGTTTGAACTCAAGGCCTCATACTTGCTAGGTAAGCCCTCTCACTTGAACCATACTCCTCATCCTTTATTTGCTCTCACTTTGTTTTACAGATAAAGCTTACCTTTGCCCAGGTTGATCTCAGACTTAGCTTTTACTACCTCTGCCCCCTGAGCAGCCGGGGTTATAGGCCTGAGCTTCCATACCTGGCTCAGCTCTCCATTTGGCTGCATGACTTCATCTCTCTGGGCCTCAGTTTTCCCATCTAAAACATGGGAATGAAAGGAGAAATGAGTTCCTCTGTGTGCGGCACGCCTCGGGGCTCTTGCTGCCCCCCTCCATGAGAAGCTGAATACTAGTTCTGTGTATCATCCTGCTCACAAAGGCAGGAGCCCTGGCTGCCCACTCTGGGATCTCACGGAATTGTCTCTTGGGTTCAACTGAGGCACATGTCCCTCTTGCACAACAGCATCTCAAGGGTTCTTTGAGGACTTCATAAAAACAAGGGATTAGCCCCAGATGACTAAGCCGGCAGCGCGGAGACAGAGCAGGTCCCATAAATAGTGAATTGGGGCAGGATTAGCGTCTGACAAACAAAACCACAGGGCTCTCCACTCTTCCTTCGCAAGCCTGCGCCACGGGGACGCTGTGAAACTCCGTGAATGGCCATGGGAAGCATCTCTGTGGGTCTGGGTGGTCTTGGGGGAGCGGGGGGGGGGGCACCTAAGCAAGAGGCTGAAGAATGAGCAGGGCTTGCCAGATGCAAAAGGAAGGTGAACAGCACCAGGTGGCCGAGCTGTGTGTGGAGGGCAGGAGAGGGAGAGGTGGGTTTGGGAGGATGTTTATGTGCGGGCCTTGCTCTTGAGTGACTCTGTGATCATTAAACCTGGTGCCTTACGTGCCACCTCTTAAACGCTCACCAAAGCCTCCAGCGGAAAACAACTGGGTGGGACTAGAAATACGAGAGATTGCCCGAGTCTAAAGAAGAACCCAGACCCCCGCAGGGAGGCTGAAGTCAGCCTGGGGCCGATCACCAAGAGTCTGCTGTACTAAATAAAGGAAGTTAGAAAGTGGTCTGAAAGTGGCCAGGGGCCATCGGGGAATCCTGAGCGAGGTTGCAAGCTGGTCACATTGTGCACGTTGGCAAGTTCTGGCACTGGTGTAGGGGGGCTGACTGGAGGAGGCTGGAGGCCGGGTGCAGACCGATGGGGGTGCTTATTCCCGAGGGAGAGAGGACTGATGGCCTGGGAAGTGGCAGGACTTCGTCTCTGACTGCAGAGGAGGATTGGAAGAGAGTCAGGATTGACACAGAAGTTTCCAAATCGCCAGCAATTTAGAAGCTACGGGGCAGCTCTGAGACACAAGCAGAAGCACCCAGAAAGTATCAGGGCTCCCCCAATTCTAGGGGGAAACCCCCACCCTAGCCTGTACTGTCGGGAGGAGGTCTTTGGAGGCAGAGATGAGTCCTGGAGGGAAGCTGGTGTGCTTCCGTGTGAGCTTTCGCGTGTGCTTCAGTTCCACGAAACTGAATTCAGTGGCTTTGGACCTTCTCCCTCTCGCTCATTGGCTTCCGAGTAGCCTCCCGGCTATCAAAGTCCCTTAAAGGTGACTGGCTTGTGATCAGAGCAGCACCTGTTCACTCCCCATCTGCACACACAGCCCCGTGGGCTTCTGGCTTGGCCCCAGTGATCTCAGCCCCCAAACTGCAGTGTGTCTGGGACAACCTTACAAACAGCCTATATAACTGGGTGTGGAGGCCGGGGGCTATGAAAAAAACTGGGTGAAGGAGCCTCAGGAGAGACAGGCTGGGATGAGAAAGTGAACTGGGAAGCAGGCTCGCAGATGAGTGGGTTCTAAGCGGCAGGCCAGAAAAAGCGAATTCAGCAGTATGGGCTCACCTATGGTGGTTCTCAGAAGCCAAGTGGGGGGCAGGTGGACAGGCGGGGCCCTTGGGAAGTCTCTGGAGCGAACTTCCTGAGACCAGGCACCTGCCCACCAGGCCGATGGGCCACCCAGGCCCTCAGATCCTCCCTCAGCAGAGCCAGATTCACTGTCTTGCACTTGAGAAATTTGCAAAATACCCACTGGATGTGTATTTCCCACCATTTGTATCAAAAGAAAAAGAGTTGTGTTTTTTTTTTTCTTTTTTTCAGCGAACCTGAGCTCTTGAAACATTAATTAAAGCACCATGGTTTCTTCCTTTTCTTTCTTTTTTAAAGCAGCGCTGCCACCTCAGCTGGGATCACTGGTAAAGCACAGGGCCTTTGTTATCCTTGACAAAGTGATGAATTCAGACTCCAGGTGAATTCCGGCTTCTCAATAGCTTTTGATGTGCTAAGATTCCCCAATGAGGACACCATCATCAATTACTTAAACAAGCCACTACCATGAGAGTGAGAGCAGGGGTCCTCCCCAGGCTCAGCCTGTGAATTGGAAGTTGGGGAGGCAGCATGGGGGCCTGTGGGTGGGGCCTGTGGGTGGGGCTGTGGGTGGGGCTGGGGGTGGGGCCTGGGGTGGGGTCCAGCACTCACCTGTTGGAGGAGCAAGAGTCCTCTCAATGGTTTTGTGGCAGTGCTGCTGCCGGTCTGTGGAGCTGGCCTTAGCTTCCACCTCTGAGAGAGTAGTTTTAGGATGATATCCTTAACACCAAGGCCCTGCTTGTGGCCTCATTGCCTCCGCGACCGAGTGGGCAGAACTGCAGCACAGAGTGCTGGAGACAGAGAGGTGAGTTCAAAGTTGATGGGAACAAATGCTCCCATCTGAAGACAAGGTGGGGGCTTCCATGAGTTACCTCCTCTTTGGGCTTCCTGTCCCCAGACTCATAAGCTGCCTCTTTAAAGGATGTAAATGTATTTTAATAGGTTTATATTTATACATTTAATTAATCCATTATTATTCTCCCTCCCACCCTGGCTCCGGACAAAGGTATTCTGTTGCCTCTAGCTATGCCGTTAGATTTTCTAGTGGGAAATTTAGTCAAATAACCAATACCACCCACCCCAGAAGAATTTCATAAATATTTCTTGGGTGACATCACTCAATTGCTTTGTTCTAGTTGAAAAGTAGAAACAAAGGCCTCACATGCGTAGTTATTCTCCTGTAATTGTCACTGCGATGAAGGGCCAGGATTGTCCCAGGTCCTTTCTGGGGGCTGGGCCCGGTTCAGGCTTCCTTCTCGGTTCTCTGTCTCTAGTTCTAGGCTGTGTCTTCTTTGCCTAGAGGGTCTTGCCTGGGTTTTTCTGACAGGGCTGAGTTTTCTTGGGGATAGAAAAGGCATTTAAAAACACACATTCTGAAATCCTTTCCTGTGGCTTTATCTCCTGTATGCTGAGCCCACAGGATGTGTTCCGTGATTAGTCTGGTGGGCTTCAGCTTTTTCCAGCACCTTCTCTTAATAAAGTTCAATGATGTAATGGTAATCATGGTTGTTGGACAGCTTCGACATTGCTCTCCTCAGTTCAGTGGCTTTCTGGGGGAGGGGTCCTCCTTAGAGGATCCTGACTTTTGGTTTGGTTTGGTTTCCACACTGGCTTGGGCAAGAAACAAGAATATAGGGACTGTTTTCTATTTTTCCAGGTTCAGCAAATACTGTCAGATAGTCAGAAGCATCATCAGAATAGGAATTGGACAGGCAGAGTCCGAATATTCGGCAAGGATCTGAATAGCAGGGCTTACGGCATTGTTTGCTATTGCCTGCTGCTTTCTGTCTAGCGAGTGCCAGCGGCCAGGCATGGCTATCATGATTCGCTGGGCGTCCTGGCACCTGGGACTCAATGCCAGGCTGGCTGGGCTGACTCTCTCAGAGAATGGGGCCCAGTGATTTCCCTATTTGCCTCATGCTGATTGAGAACTTGCTTCTTGCCACTTTTCTCCTTCATGCTGGTAAACTCTGAGTCTTAGTTTGGGGGGGTGGGAGACCCACAGCCAAATGCAGACTAGCTTTCTGTAGTACGGAGGCCGTGACTCAGGAGCCTGTGAGTCTTTTGGTCCAGTCGATCTGCGTGCTCTGAGAAAGGACTGAGATGGCCTTCTCTTGTCGCAGCGTCTGAGTATTCATCAAGCCACAGCTATATAAATACGCAGATCTCATTTGTCATGATGGCTTGCTTGGACCCACCTGGAGAGTCCCATCTTCCCAGCAGTAGTGATGAACAAGATGGCAGGTGAAATCACTGGATGGTCCAAAGACTTAATCACCCATTGTAAAGATTTATTTTACTTTTTCAGTAGTATTAAGGATTAAACTTGGGTACTTATGTACCAGTACCTGGCAAAGTCAGTTTGTTTAAAATATTTTTGTGGTTGAATTATGCATTATCAAACATGGTATCATAAGTAGTCTAACCATATCTCACCATGGTGACATATGATATTTTTGTATTACTGTGAGCGCATAGATTTAAATGTATCTAACATGTTTTACTTGATTAAACTGTCCATCTAAGACATGCCCAGGTCTTGCTAGCTAAAATCAAGGTGTCCACAGGGGTATCTGACTCTGAGTAAGTAGGATCTGTTCTTTGCCTGGTTGGTGTGTGGCTACATCCCCCCAATCTGTTTTGAGTCTTCAGTTTGCCTGAAAGAAATGGGGTGAGGACGTATAATCCTCCAACTTGTAGGGATGTCCTAATATGGATAATTGTGCAAATTACCAACTCTGAGATTCCTGACTCAAGCAATGAGTAAACATGTTGCAATGGTGATGATTTGGAGTTGGCTCAGGTGCCACTGATGTAGAAAAGAACTCAAAATGAAGCTTCACATTTAAATACTGATAAAAAATTTAAGGAAGTCTCTAAGTTTTGATACTTACAGTTTAAAATACCTAGTAAACATTAAAAAGGTGCAGTTATAAAATTAAAAACAAAGAAACAAAAAAAAACGAAAATGCACAGTGATATTAAAAGATGGGGGATAAAAAGGATTGGAACTCAGTGGAGAGAATGGTACTATTGGCTAGAGTCAAAAGAGGTTGCTTTCTCTTTTATGATCAAAGACTGGAAGAATTGATTGTATCCTGATAGGCATGATCAAGCATCGATGAAGAAATTAATGAAAGTGAAGGGAAAAAATAATAGAGTAACGAGTGTAGCTAAACAAGAGAGAAAGGAACCAAAATGAATGGATGCTGCTAAATGAAGGCTCTCACTCTCCTCTCCTGTCATGGTCACGAGCTTGTTAGTTTCTGTTATTCCAGGTAACGGGTTCTAGGTGCCTGCCTGTGTTCTCAGCACCCTGCCTGTGTTCTCAGCATATTCTCTGTATGCTCTCTTGTCACAGTTTGCCCGCACAGCCTCGCCTAGCCTAGAAGACAGGGAAGGAAGGAACAAGTTGGTGGAGATGGTGGAAAACAGACCCTGTTTGAAATGTGGCTGCTCTGGTTTCAATGCTAGCTCAATCATGAGCAGCACTTGAATCCTCTCTTCAAGCTTTAATTTCCTAATCAGTGCATGATTTGTGCCTCTACCCTGATAGATTCGTTGTGTCATAAAAGACAGTGTATAAAAAACACCATACTGCCTAGGACATAGGCAGCAATATCACTTGTTATAAATTATAATGATAGCAATGATTATATAATTCAGATGTCATTGTCAATATAGAATGTTTCTATTTGGTGACACAATTGTTTTTAGGCTAATGGCTGCAGTGATTACATTTTCATGAGACTTACAATAGTGAAGAAAGAATTCATGTCTGCCAGCTACTTAAATATTTATTTAGTAGTCCTCAATGTTTTTCCAGAACAGTGAAGCTCATGAGTGGTTCACTTTCCTGAATTTTTGGGGACAAATTATAATGAGTGTTACTAAATCTTTTGTATAGGGTTGGACAGAACTAATAAAGAAGGTCTTGAAATTCTCTGTGATTTGCTTGTGTGCCTCTTTTTTTTAAAAAAAAACCATAATTATTTATTGTCAAAGTGATGTACAGAGGGGTTACAGTTTCATACGTAAGGCAGTGGGTACATTTCTTGTACAATTTGTTACCTCCTCCCTCATTTCCCCCTCCGCCCTCCCCCTCCCCCTCTCCCTCCATGAGTTTGTGTGCCTCTTAGAACACATTTTATATTGAGAAATCCACTGTTAGACTACAACCCTCATACAATGAAAACAGTGCATTTCAAAATGAGTGGACTGCAACTAAAGAAATACTTAGCAACTTATAGCTTTAAGTGTACTCATTTAAAATAAGCTACATTTTTAAGAAGCTATAAGAAGTGAAGAGGGGGCTGGAAATGTGGCTTAGTGGTAGAGTGTTTGCCTAGCATGCACCAAGCCCTGGGTTAGACTCCTCAGCACCACATACACAGAAAAAGCCAGAAGTGGCTCTGTGGCTCAAGAGGTAGAGTGCTAGCCTTGAGCAAAAAGAAGCCAGGGACAGTGCTCAAGCCCTGAGTTCCAGCCTCAGGACTGGCAAAAAAGAAAAGAAAAGAAATGAAGAGAAAGTACCCATCAAAAAATAGAAGGGGAATTATAATCAAAGTATGAGCATAAAATAATTAAATAGCAAACAAAAATTAGAATGATCAACATAGGAGAAAGACAAGAGTAAAAACCTAGACAAGGCTATAGGAAGACTAAACCTAGAAAAACAAACTAAAAATCGAAGTAAATACCATTATTTCAATAAAAAACTTAAAATTTCACAGCAAAATCTCACAGTTAATCTTAAAATATTAGATATATTTCTGTAGATTCAGGAAAAAGAAAGATGCTTTCTCTTACCACTTCCTTCTAACATTTAATTAGAAACCCCAGCCAAAGTAACAAGACAAGAAAATGAGAGACAAACAGCTTTTTAAAAAAGACAACAAATTTATATTATTTGCAGGAAATATAATTGCCAACACAGGCAATCAAATAAATTCCACATGCAAACCAGAAGAACTAATGAAGTTTAGAAGGACCACTGAATACAAAGTTGGCATCAAAAATGGTATCTCTGCAGGTGAGAAATTCCAATAACAAACATATGTAAACATATGCATGCCTAGTTTCCTATGCATAAAATTATTAAATTGTTACCAAAGGACAGAGAAGAGAATCCCTGGAGAGATGTGCCACGTTTATAGATGAGAAGAATCGTGTTACAATCTATAAGTGTTATCAAAATTAATTTATAAATATAATTGCAATTCCCAGAAAAGTCCAAACAGGATTTTTAAAAAATCAACAGATTAATTTATTTCAAAATTAGAAACAAGAGAGTAAGACATGAAGAAAATACTTTAGAGATGTAATAATTAAAATAGTAAGGCACTGGCATAAACCAGACAAGAGGGGCCCAGGCACCAATACTACAAGGAGCAGGGTAGAGATGGCGGTATAAAGGAGGGGCCAGGGCAGCAAGCACACCAACACCACAGTGGGCAGGATTGTTTTGTTAGAGTCACCATGTTCCATCTGTCCTGCTGAGCCACCTCTTCTGGCAAAACCTGGCTTAGCCTTCCCTCTGCTGATTGATTTACCTTTGCAGCCTTCTGTGCTTTGAGAGATGTCAGATTCTCATTCCTGGGGAACAAACCACTCACCATGATAAATTAGTAAATGATGGTTGCTATTTTCAAGTTGTGTCTTGGGAGGTAAGCTAGCTACTACAGACACATGAGCAAGAGTGAACTGGAAGGTCCCCAGCCTTGAGGACCAGCTGAAGGCAGTCTCCAGGGAATGGAGACTGGAAGGAACTTGCTGGGAATGCCAAGATACATCCATGATGCTGAAAGGGGAACTGAACGAGCCTCCCAAGCAAAGGCTGCTTTTTACAAATTCCCCACAGGAAATGGAGGCATGACTGAAGCTACTCTATCCCCACAGTCCTCTTGCTGTAGCTGGGGGTGCAACGAGACATGGAAAGAAAGAAAATGGAATCCAATCAAAGTCAACCATCATCATTGAAGTTGGCTATTTTCTAAGTGAATGAAAACAGTGAAGCATTGGGCCAGCTAGTTGTTCTCTGTGCCTTCCTGTGCGTGTGGAGTCAGCTTGTGGGATGTATTAGTACCAGACTGCTCGTCCTTCCTTCCCTTCCCCTCCCCTCTCTTCCTTCTCTGCCATCCTCTCTCCCCTTCCTTTTCCCCTCCTCTCCCCTCTCCTCTTCTTTCCGGTCTTTCCCTCCCCCTCTCTCCTTCCCTTCCCTTCTCCCCTCCCCTTTCTTCCCCTCCCCTCTCCTCTCTTCCCTTCCCCCTTTCCATCTCCCCTCCCTCCTCCTCTTCCCTTCCCCCCTGTCTCCCCTATCTTCTTCTCCTCTTCCTTTCCCTATCCCTTCCCCTCCCCTCTCCCCTCACTTGTCCCGTGCTCTCTCCCCCCTTTCCTTCTCCCTCTCCCCTCCTTTTCCCTCTCCCTCTTAGTAGGCTCTACCACTTGAATCCCAGTCCATTTGCTTTTAGTTTATCCCATAGTCTCACAATACAGATGTGCAGCACCTTACCCAGTCCCCAAGCGAATCAGCTCCTGTGGCACTGTCCTGCGTACCACCTAAACAATTGTAAGAGCCAGACAAGAGGGAGAGAGAAAAGAAGAGAATAAAATAGGGAGAGGAGGAGGAGGAAAGGAAGAAAGAAAGAATTTCAACATTGGGAATATGTTTTTAAATTAGTGAAGAAGGTACAGCAAAAAAATTCTTTCTCCTGAGTAATAATAGAAATGCAGAAATGAAGATACATTGATTATGTCCACCAAATTAGAAAAAACAACCTTACAAGACTGATGAAATGAGAACAAGACAGTGGAACTAAACAGCACAGTTTTTGGAAAATGTTTGGCATTTTGGACCTGTGTTAAAAAACTAGTGACAAGTGAATTCCACGTGTGGAAAATCGTCATGCACAACTATGTCTGTGGGAGTACTATGCAGCCATGAATAATACCCATGATAATTAATATAGAGAAATAAAAACAGAAAAATTATGGAGTATATAGTCTCAACTATATACAATACACAGAAAAAAAATAACCACAAAGATTCAGGAAAAGGAGACTATACTTTTTCCCTGACAGTTTGAACTTCCTTGGCCCAATGTCTGTCACGTGCTTCAAGATTTGCCTTCTGTGAAGCCAGCAGACCTTACGTTCTGCTCTCAACTCTTATCAAAACCACCTGAACACAGGGCTTGGTCTCTGATGAAGCTTCCAGTACGCCCTGCGCTGTTTACAGAATGACAGCGGGCTGCTCCTCTCTGAAGAGCAGGGCAAAAGCACTGCCAGCACCCCGGGCTTTACCTGGTCTTGGAACCTCGCAACCGTGACCCCGGGAGAAGCTCTGTTTTCCAAGAGTATGCTGCCACTTTGAAGACATCAACTACCTCTGGAATTTCCCAAAGCAGCTAACCATGTAGAAATCGTTTGCTAGTAATGGCGAAAGTGGAATTAGTGAACCATGGAGCTGGCTGCACTCAGACACATACTAGAGGACAGACCAATCCCCCTAAGGCTGCCTAAGACATGCAATGAGGGCAACCTGTGAGACTCTAGAGCACTGGCATGCTTCTTTTGTTCCCATCTTCAATCCCTTTGGGCCTGTCTTGTGATTCTTCAACATATCTCCAATTCATTGTGAGTGGCTACTTGGATTAAACAACTTACCACATACCTATGTGAAATTTATCAAAAGAGGGCATTTGTCCTGAGGAAATGAAAATACTTGAGAACATTCCCAGCTTTACCATTTGAGCCTTATGTTGAAGATGGTCCATATGGCTCCATTTATTATGAGAAGGGACAGGATAAGTATCACCACTGGCATGGCAGATACTAGCATTTAATGACTGCCTTCACTGTGAAAATAAAACCAAAGAATGCTCTCTGCAGCTATCTCTGCTTTCTGTTGTCATTTTCCAACTTCGGTATCCTTCATGTAAACAATGACAGATGTCCATAATCATAATTGTGGGATTCATTTGCATTCATTCCTGTCAAAGGAAAGCTGCTCTAACTATCACACCGTGCTGATCGAGGGATGATTGTGCATTACCTGCTTTCCCCAGGTGCATCCCAGGCCACCTGTACATTTTTGGATGGCACAGACCTAAGTGACATAAAAGAGAAACTCCTTTTGCAATGGTGATTTTGAAAGTAACAGGAGCAGAAACATGAACACTTTTTTGCTGACTCCCTCTGATCCCCGGGATCAGTTTCCTATGTCAAAGTACCTGAAGTGTCTGGGAGGCCCGGAGTCTGAAATCTAGGTGTCAGTAGGCAGCTGTTCCTCATGCTGCCTTCACAGTCACTTGGTGTCTTTCCTGTGCCTTTGTCTCCTCCTGGGCGTCTTAGAAAGACCTTTGTCACTGCATTAGACCTATGTTCTACTTCAGTATGATTTCATTATAGCTAATTACATTTGCAACGACCCTACTTCCAAATAAGGTTGTCATTCTGACATTCCTGAGGGGTAGGACTTGAAGTTACTTTTTATTTAAAAAATTATTGCTATTATAAAGGTGATGTACAGAGGGGGTTGCTGTTATATATAAGTTAGGTAAAGAGCACATTTCTTTTTGGATGGTGTCCACTCCTTCCCTCGCTCTCTCCTAATTTTTCCCTCCCATTCTTAACCACAAGTTGTATAGACTTTTTTTTTTGGCCAGTTGTGGGCCTTGGAGTCAGGGCCTGAGCACTGTCCCTGGCTTCTTTCTGCCCAGGGATAGCACTTGAGTCACAGCACCACTTCTGGCCATTTTCTATATATGTAGTGCTGGGGAATCGAACCCAGGGCCTCATGTATGCAAGGCAAGCACTCTTGCCACTAGGCCATATTCCCAGCCCCCCACAAGTTGTATAGTTTGTTTTTAACATAGTGTCCAGTGAGTACTGCTGCATTTGTTTACCCTTTGTTCCTCCATCTCTGTGCCTCTTCTCCTTTACCCTTCTAAAGGCAGGTTAACAAACAAGACAAAAAGAAAACAAAAACAAAAACAAAAACTACATCTTGTTTCCATTTCCTGGAGTCCATTTTGATCAATATTATTTTGTATGATCCGATGCACACATGCATTGTGCCTTTGTGCTCCTCTCCTAAGAGTACCAAATTATCATTTGCAACTTACCAACCCATCACAAGTAGAATCCATGAATTTGGAGTTAAGAACCTGAATCCAAAATGCATGAAACAAGAGGGCAGGGGAGGAAGTGGGAACAAGACTAAGCAAACTCACAGTGCAGGTTGCCTGTAAACCTGGTGAAGAGACTCTTCCCTGACGGGTTTGGATGGTGAGATGCTGGTGACTGGTGATGATAGTTGGCCAATTCCCAGCTGAAGACGCTCACGTTCTGCCCTGAAATCTGTGGTTAGGCCCAGGACATTCTCTGCTATTGCCATATGCTGGGAAAATGTCTGAATTTTGTGCAGAGACACACGGGCAGTGTTCTTGTAAGTGGCGTTACATAATTAGAGCATGGGCTTGCATTATAATTAGCATGTGTAATTAGGCACAGACGTCTTGTCCTTTAATTAGACAATCAAGACATCTAATTACAAAAATTAAGATGTAATTACGTGGCCCAAGATCTTCATATTTCTCTTTTATTCTATAAGAGAGATTCCATTTAGAAAATAATTCACAGAAATGGATGAAAAAAAATGCACCCAGACTCCTGATTTGAGGTGGTTAGAGAGGTGGTAAGGGAGATGCTCTAAGTCTTCTTTGATCCCTCTCGTTGGGTATAAGGGCCATCATTTAAAATATCATCATCTACTTGAAACAGTCACTTTTGCCCACTGTGCTAGTGCACACAGGCATGGAGAGGAATGTTGGCATGACTAATCTGCGTCCTTCACAGAAGCCTGTAGCATGGCTTGTAATGACACTTGAACACGGATTTCAGTGTGATGTCCTGGGAATTCATTCCATCCGAACAACATCTCCAGATGATGGAAATCTTGGTGGTTCTGGCAGAGGAGTCTGCCTTCCCTTTTATCCTGTTTGATTCTCTCCTGTGGCCTCTGGAAACAGAGACACATTGCTCAGAAGAATACAGACCCATACCAAGCTGTCTTGCCCTTGCTCCGCATGTTTAATGATGTGCAGAACCGTCCCTATGTTTGTGTTGCCTCTTAGACTGCAGGTAGGACGGTGGAGAATATTCCACCTTGTAACAAATGAGCGATTCTTGCCACTGAGGTCTGTTGAGTTGCAGTCCCCTTTGGAAGCCAGTCTGTGGAGTTATTCTCTGTTGTTTTTCCCAGTCTCTAAATTGTGCTTTGGCTGATCTCGGCATGATGCTAAAATCTCAGTTTGACTCATTAATTTTTCTGAACTAACTGAACTTTTGACCTAATTGGCTGGCTGGTTAGGGATCAGGGCCATATGGCCATGGTTTTCTAAGCCAGGCTTTAACTCCTGCTATTCTTCTCTTCCCATAAACTGCTGAAATATCCTAGTAATTCCAATGTTTTGACAGCTACACTGTACTGCTGCTTTCTCTTGGAAAGTGGCACGGAAGTCTGTCAGACCACACTTCCTGGTTTTTGATTAAGAAAGTCTGCTTCTCATATGGTTGCAAGCTGGGGGGGGAGGGGAAGGGACTAACAGAGGTTGGTGATATTGTCTGGTCTGATCTGCTCTCTATGGCATCCCTCCATCTCCCACCCCCCCCACATTTTTTTTTTATTGGTGGTAGGACTTGAACCCAGGGCATGGGCACTGTCATTAAGCTTTTCTGCCCAAGGCTAGTACTGTACCACTTTGAGCCATAGCTCCACCTTCTGTTTTCTGGTGGGTAATTGGAGATAAAAGTCTCACAGACTTTCCTGCCCAGTCTGGCTTTGAACTACAATCCTCAGATCTCAGTCTCTTGAGTAGCTTGGTTTATAGGCATGAGCCACCAGTGCCTGGCTCTATCTCCTTTTTTTTTTTTTAATAAAATTGTTTTATATTGTTCTAGTATTTAATTTTTTTTCTATAGAAAACAATCATCAGTTCATCACTGAGTTCATCACTGAGACTTTCAAGCAATTGCTCATGATAGATTTAGAGCTGGGATGAGATGTATTTTCGAAGATCATGGTGAGCTTCTGGGTGCAGGGAGGGGCAGGTGAGCTACTTCATCCCTGAGGCACCTCCCAACTCTGAGGTTTTCAGATCCCTGACCTCTGGCCCATCCATCACCCAGGAGTTTCTGGTTGAGTTACTCTTGTTACTTTTGTTGTGCACTGTGAGCCCTCGACCCTTTGCTCCTTAGTCATGTTCACTGGAAATTACTCTTCTATCCTTACTCTAAACTTCCCATGAATTCAGTTTTTCCAGTTCCTAATTGGGCCAAAACATGAACAGAATCTTCAGTTTCTTGGCTTTTGAAATTTATTTCTCTCCCCCCTCCTCCCCCCCACCCAGGTATTCCACATCAGCATTCTCAAGACTGGAAAAGCTGGGCATCAGACACCCCAAGCCATCTCCTTTCATTGGAAACATGATGTTCTTCCGCCAGGTAAGGCATGAACTCACTGGTACAGGTACAAGCCTTCCCCCATGAAGAACTGGTCTTGTCTAGGTCAACCCCAAGTGGTTTGTGTATGAAGGTGTTATGTGATGCAATGAGCCATTGTCTACTGTGCTGACAATGCCCTCTCTCGTCACCCATCAATATGATGGAGTCTTGTCATTTACCCATTATTAATTCATTCACCACAAATCTGTGAGAACCCCTGAGCCCAATGGAACTGTGACTGGCCATAGGAAATTTGACTAGTGTGTGAATGATAGCAGTGGAAAACCCAGGTTGTGTATGTGTGAGTGTTTGACCTTCTGTAGTAATCCTGTGAAAAGACAAAAGGAGTCCCTGTTTCTTGGTGATTCCTGGCACCCTGGATCTGTTACCAAAATTGTCTACCCCAGTACTTCCTGAATTTTCCTTGTTATCTACCTCTTGTAATGTGCCCTGTTGTTTATCTTCCTGTAACTCCCTTACGATGGCCCCTGGTCTGGGCTGGGATGTAGCTCAGTAGCAAAGCGCTTGCCTAGCAAGTGCAATGTCCTGGGTTCGATCCTCAGTACCAAAAAAGAAAAGACAAAAAAAAAAAAAAAAGAAAGATAGCCCTAGGTCAATCTGAACCTATAAAAGTAGAGATTAGAGGAGACAGCTAGGGTTTAACTATGTCTGTCAGTTAACCCATTGCTTGCCCCATGACAATACTGGATTATTACTTATTTAATATTAAATGAATAAATATGAGATATCACTGCATGGACATTTCTTCATTGTTGCTCTGGAATCTGCTGGTTGGAACCAGCACAAACTCTATTGGTTGAGTGCCTCTAATTACCCATACCTTAGGATTCAGATTACTTACAAAGTGTACCATTAAATGGCGGTATACAGCACCGAAGCAGGATTGGGTAGTGGAGATGGGAGCTGTTGTCTTGCTTTAGATAGGAGGGAGAACTGTCAGAAGGGAGGCAGCCTACAGCAATTACTGTGGAAGAGAGAAACACAGACACCAGGGAGGGAGCACCACACGTGTGCCATGTCTTGAGAATGACAGCTGGAGTGTCCACAGTCTGTACCCACCGGAAGCCAAGAGTAAGGGCACACTGGGAATTATGGGGCTCTGTAACTTGTTTACTCACACTCTGAAGGACACGCGCAGAGCTCTTCATGTTCCGTCCTTCTGGAGTAAGTGAGGTCCATAGAAATGCAAGATTCCCATGCAAGGGACCACTAACAGTTTAGGTCGGAGTTGCTGAATCCATCCAGGCTGCAGTGGGAAGAGCTTGGTACAGGATGATCATGCCAGCCACAAGAAAAAGAACATGGGCTGGGTGTCAATGGCTCACACCTGTAATCCTAGCTGTTTAGGAGGCTGAGATCCGAGGATCGCGATTCAAAGTCAGCCTGGGCAGGAAGTTCTGTGAGACTCTTATCTCCAATTAATCACCAGAAAACTGGAAGTGGAGCTGTTGCTCAAGTGGTAGAGGGCTAGTCTTGTGAAAAAACTCAGGGACAGTGTCCAGGCCCTGAGTTCAAACCTCATGACTGGAAAAAAAAAAATTAAAAAAAGAACATGGGAAAAATTGGGAACCACGATGGTGCTGAGAATTCAAGGCCAAAGGAGTTAAACATGAGCCTTAGGTTTGAGCCAGGATTGCAGGGAGAATAGCTGTAGGATACAGAAATAAAAAGTCAGAAAGGGTATCTGGTTCTGGTACAGAAACCCTGCTTTATTTTAAGTACATTGTCTTCAATTTGCCACAGTGACATATCATAGAAACAGCCCAGCAGGCGCTTGGAGATAAGGCCCCTGGTCTCTATCTTGGAAAGCTATTTTTTCCTCACATTGGGTTTCTCAGAAGCCTGGTGGTTTATCCTCCTAACTCACAGGGACATTGCCAGTAGAACAACATCAGGAGCCAAGAGATTGTGTGTGTGAAAAGCCACACAAGAGCAGGAAAAGACAAGGGTTGGATGAACCCTGATTATACCCATCTAATGGCTCTTCAGGATGCCCCCTTCTCTCTGCCCCCCGCCCCCGAAAGGCAGCTCCTTGGCTCTAGGCCCAAAATAGCTTTAGCTATTTTTGCCTTTTTATCTCCCTTGCTTAAATTTCTTTGCTCTCATTTCTGTCTCTTTCTCTGCCATCATCCCTCTCCAGAATTTGTCATGTTGATTGCTTGTTCCCAGTATCTTAGTTCCTCACCTCACATCTTGTTTTCTGGCAAGGCCGGAGAGTCCAAACCAACTAGCTCCTTGAAGCTTCCTGCGGATCCTTGAAGCAAGCATGAAGAATGTTAGAAGTGTCAGAACAAACCAGACAGGAGATAGGAAGGAAATGAATGTCACCTTTTGCTGGGAGCTACCATCCTGGGTACTGAGTCGAATAATGAATGCGTTTGGTCGCAACATTTTTAACAGAAACAGTATAACTTAGGTATGGGGAGAACACCAAGCTGTTACCTCTTGAAAAATTTCCCCAGCTCCTTTTCAGCCCATCCTTGTATGCACAGAGCCTGCCAAGTTCTTTCTAGAACTTGCTAGAACCTAGTCATTGCATTGACTATATTTATATTAATGAATACTTTCCTTGGTGTATGGCAAAACTGAGGCTGGAAAATTCAGTGGGCTTAATGGGATGGGGGTCTGTTTCCATTCAGGATATCCACTTTAACCCTCAGGTCTCCTCTTACACTATACCACTTATTTATCATATCTACCCATCCATACACACCCTTCCCCAGCACAAATCTAGCATTTTCCACCCAACTCCATCCATGTGTATTTTCATATATACATCACCCCTGCCATATTGAAATTCTCTGAGCCCCAACCCATGTGATGTCCTAATGTGTCCCATACATTCATCACCCCTACAGCACAGGGACTCTAGCATTTTCTGATGCTCCACCTACTTTGTTCTGCACATACCTCCTGGTACACTCTGCTATAAAAATATGCCCATGTTTTATCCGATGCAGAATTAATCTAAAGTCATGTTATTATTATACTTATAAATTTTACTTTGAATATGTTGGTTTTCGTTAAAATGTAACTTAGTTGGAAAGTATTCCAGATTAGTGATAATTCTGAGAGACTGAGAAGTTTACACATTTAGGGGCCATGAAAGGAACTTGGCCAAGGAATGATCTGAGCCGTATTATGGGGGAGGAGGGTGCATATTATAGATTAGCATGTACACAGTGTTTGAGTAGCAGTTAGGCTCAATAGTTTAAGTACCAGTGATGTCTTTCTTCCATTAAAATGGAGCTGCCAAAGAGCTTAGCTTGGCAATATTTTTTTAAAGCCTCTTGTTTATCCAATATTATGCAGTACTTGAAAGCAATACAACTTGAATTCTTTTTTATGGTTTATGTAATTTTGCTCTTGCCTTTCTAGTTGTTTTTCCCTGAGTAAATTTGAGAAGTTGAAATTTTGCTCAATCATTCTTACTGTGGTGCTGTGTTTTCTGCAGGGTTTTTGGGAAAGCCAAATGGAACTCAGGAAACAATTTGGGCCTCTGTGTGGGTAAGAAGATTCAGCTTTTATTCTATATGTTTATATTTCTGCATGTTGAGTTGATGTGGCAGAAATAATAAGAATAGGAATGTTGCTTGTTTATATTCACTTCTTTGGCAAGGCTTCTTTCAACTTTATTTTGTGAGTATATTTTTAAGTGCATGTCATTGTGTTATCTTCATACACATGTATTTAACGTTCTTTGTCATTTTCTCTTGTCCCCCTGCCCCTCCTACTGGTCCTCTTCCCTTTCCCAAATAGTCTCCCTTCTACTTCCATGTCTCTCTCTTTTTTAAAATCTAGATTCCACATATAAGAAAAACTATTCTGACACTTGTCTTTCTGAGTCTGGCTTATTTTGCTTACTGTAATGAACTCTAGTCCCATCCATTTTCCTGCAAATGGCATGATTTCATTCTTCTTTATGGCCAAAGAAACCTCAGTTTTCTATGTGCAAGCATATTCTGTTTTTGTCTATTCATTCGTCAGTAGGTACCTGGGTGGATTCTCTGGTTCTTGTTGAGGGTCCACAAAGAGGGCACCCTGTGGTACAGGCAAAGTTCTTATTCTGAGAAGACCCTCAGTGTTGTTCAAAGAGGCACTGTGCTCTCCTGAAAGACCCTGGCTGGATGTCTGAGTCATTCCACACTATCCTGGGAGGCATTGTGCTGTATAGAACGTGACAACCCTCCACACTCCATGGCGAAGGGCCAGCTGGCTTTCACAGCCCCTAATGACTTACCTTTCACTTATTTCAATCTCACTTGGCCCAGCACCCTTTTGAAGAGGAAGGAAGTATTATTAATAACTACATAGGATAACAGTATAAATGAAGACTTCCTGGTTATGCTACGACATATGGTCACCCTTGCTCTTGGCCATTTAAAGTGATACGATTCTTCCCTTTATTTTTCCTGAATTTCCTGAATTTTCTCCTTCATGCTTCAGAGAAGGATTCTCTTTTTCTGAAACTCCCGAGTCTGATGAATAAGCCCATGGTCAGACTACTTTCTCTATTAGAGACTTAACAGGCTTGAGTTGATTTTTAACGTAAGTCGTTCTACACTAGAGTCTAATCATCTTATTCTATTTTACACAGCATCTCCTCAGATATGGGATGTTATTTAGTAGCATTTTCTTTTCTTTCCTTGGCTCTCCTGAGGTTTGAAATCAACGTTTTGTGTTTGCTAGTCAGGTGATCTACCACTTGAGCCCCGGACAGCGCCTTATGCTTTCAGGTTTTTGTTTTTTTTTTTGGCCAGTCCTGGGCCTTGGACTCAGGGCCTGAGCACTGTCCCTGGCTTCTTCCCACTCAAGGCTAGCACTCTGCCACTTGAGCCACAGCGCCACTTCTGGCCAGTTTCTGTATATGTGGTGCTGGGGAATCGAACCTAGGGCCTCATGTATACGAGGCAAGCACTCTTGCCACTAGGCCATATCCCCAGCCCCCCTCAGGTTTTTTGTTTGTTTGTTTTTTTTACATTAGATCTTATGTGTTTGCCCAGGGCCAATCTTGGATCATGATTTTCCAACCTATGCCTCCTGTGTAGATGGGTTGCAGACATGAACTGATTCCTGGCTTATTTACTGAGCTTGGGTCTTGTTAACTTTTTGCCCAGATGGGCCTTGAACCGTAATCTTCCTGATCTCCATCGCCCAAGTAACTGGGCTTACAAATGTGAACTACTGTGCCCAGCCCATCGTATATTTTTTATAGGTGCATTAAAATTCTGTTGGATTGTGAACATGTTAACCATATCTACTAGCTTGGAAGCCTGTCTGTCATAGGACTTTGTACTTCTGTTTTCTAATTGCTTATTTTTAAAGGTACTGGCTTGTCTTCTCTGGAAATGACCCTACCCAGGAGAAGTATAATCTTGGCCAGATGCTTCCACCTATACTGGTTTTCATATAGTCCTGAAAAACTAATAATTTAGGATGCAGTATTAGATGCTGTCCTATTAGTTTGTCGTTGCTGCAGAGTGATCTAAAGTGATCATTTATTGTGTGCCTAAGGATTGTCTGGAGTTGACTGGTTGAGGCTGCACGTGGCTGGTGGGCTTCTCTGGACTTTCCGCTGTGTTGGGAGGGAGGGCCCCACCGTGCACTCAGGCCCCCCATCTCTCAGCCTCTGTGGAAGAGGAGGCTCGCCAGGGAAGGATGTTCTCTGGTGAAGGCAAAGACTTGAGGAGGAGTTGAAACTGATGAAAGTACTGATGGGCATAGGTGAAATGCCACTGTATGAAACCCCTTTCAACAATGAGCATTCCATGACAAACGTGACGGCTAGGAATGGGAAACAGAACCTGTCCGGGGTGAGGGAACTAGTGGGAGGAGGAGGGTGAAGGAGAAGGTCAGAATACTTGATGCGAGTGGAGCTGTGGCTCAAGTGGTAGAGCACTAGCTTTAAACAAAAACAATAGCTTAGGGAGAGCACCTCGGCCCTGAGTTTAAGCCCCACAACCAGAACCCCAAAGCCTGGTTCTGATGGAGCGGGAGATGTCCTCTGCAGGAAGCGGAGGGGTGGGAGAGGGGGAGGGCGGGGAGGGGGGATGGGCAGTACACTGTTTAGCCTTTATCTTATTCTTTTTTGTATTTACTTTGTTTGCATCTGTATGGGTACTGGAGATTGAATCTAGGGCTTTGCTTTTGCTAG
Source organism: Perognathus longimembris pacificus (assembly GCF_023159225.1). Classification (NCBI taxonomy): domain Eukaryota; kingdom Metazoa; phylum Chordata; class Mammalia; order Rodentia; family Heteromyidae; genus Perognathus; species Perognathus longimembris. The sequence continues at coordinate 143,483,405 of NC_063162.1, forward strand.
GCATGTCCTCTACCACTGGAACCCTTCTCCTCGCCCTTTTGTTTGTATTTTGGTTTTTAGACAGGATCTTGCTAATTTTGCCTAGGCTAGCCTCAGTCCTCTGTCTCCCAACTCTTGAATAGTTTGGGTTACAGACACACACTACTATGCCCTGCTTGTGTGTGTGTGTGTGTGTGTATGTGTGTGTGTGTGTGTGTGTGTGTGTGTGTGTTTTAGGCTCTTATTCCAGTTCTCTTCTCAATGTCCCCATTCTGCAGCTGCCTTGATCCTGACCTCTATCCAATAGCATCTACCTGTTATTCTTCAAAACCTCAGCTCCAACTACCTCTGCAATTACCTTCCAGCCTTGATCTTTAATCTTCCAAGCCTAGCAGCATGCAAAAATATACTAAGTGACCATTGGAATCCTCTCTCTGAAAGCTTTTTGCACTGGGTGTACACATCTAGAGAACGCATATGGCTCTCCTGTGTCTGCGTGAGCTGCCCAGATGAATCCTTACTCCCAGTGGGACAGGGCAACAGGAGGAAATGGCCTTAAAATGCCCCCACTCTCAATGGTGGGCCAGAGATGGAAAATAGACCAGGCTGTGGTCAGAGGTAGTTCCAGCTGATGAAAGTATGGCATAAATGGTAAGAAGCTGGCAACTTCCTGTAGTGGTAAACATTGGTCACCGTGGACATTCTAGGAGTTAGCTGCCACCAGAGGGGTGCCAGAGGGTAACAGTCAGGTGAGCAGTCAAGAAGCCATCAAAGAGGCCTGTCTTGGACATTAGGCCTCAACCATAGGTAACCTAAGAGACCTCTGAATCCCAACAGGGGAGTCTGATGGGAATGCAAGGACTCAGGAACCAGACCCCATGCCCAGTATCACTTGCAGGAGAAACTCCACTGTGTCTGGAACATAGGAAGGCTGAGAAGCTGGGTCTCTCAATGCATTGCCAGGATGGTTCTAGTTTCTGGCCCCGGGCTAGGGCTGCAGGTAGGGACAGAGTAGCTGGCAAGGATGAATAGAAGGCTGCAGAAGCTGGAGAATCAGGGACAGATTTGCACTTTTGCAATGTTGATGTTTCTATCCAAAATCTACATCAAAGAAGACGGTGTCAGGTTCCAGGTGGGAGGGAGCTCCCTTTCCATCAGTGACAATCAAATGCAGCATCAATAACTTCTTTATCCCTTAAGTGACAACCTGCACAGCTGTGTTCCCAAACAATAGAATCGCTCAAATTAAAGCTACATAAAAGCACTATCTCTAGTAATAAGTACAAATCAAAAACTTCTATATTTAATTGAGTGCTACCTGCAAGAACTTCAAGTTGTTCAATGCAAAATGTATAATAGAGTTATTTGTACTAGTCATGAATCTTTGTGACATTTGTCAGGGTGTTCTCCCTCCTGGAAATAAGTCTTGAGAACACATGCCTTTATGCATAGATTTTTTTTGTGTGTGTCAAGAAATCTTGTGTGGGGGTGGGGGGAGGGGGAGAAGAATGGCACAACCTCAAAAATTACACACACATTTGCCACGTTCTTGTGCCTCTTACCCCTCATTGAGAGTGCAAACAGGATTCAAAGAGAATGATATTCTACCTCTGTCTTCAAAATTAAAAAAAAAATTACAAAGTCCAAAGAAGCAGCAAATATCCAATTGTTCAAAGTTTCTACTTGAGCACTATCTTACGGGCAGAAGCTCAAGTTTTCAGAATCCCGTGAACGAGCCAGACATGGTGGCACACACCTGTAATGCCAGCACAGGGGAGGCTAAGGCAGGAGGATCTCAAGTTGTGTTTTTTGTTTGTCTGTTTGTTTTTTGTCTGTCAGTCATGGGGCTTGAACTCAGGGCCGAGGCATTGTCCCTGACCGTTTTTTGCTCCAGGCTAGTGCTCTATCACTTTGAGCTACAGTGCCACTTCTGGTTTTCTGGTGGTTAATTGGAGATCAGAGTCTCACAGACTTGCCTGTTCGGGCTGGCTGGCTTTCAACCATGATCCTTGGATCTCAGCCCCTGAGTAGCTAGGATTACAGGTGTGAGCCACCAGCGCCCAGCTCAAGATCTCAAGTTTGAAGCCTGTTTACATTCTATAATGAGACCCTCCATCCATAAAATAAAACAAAAGGAAAGAAAGAAAAAAACTTGAATAATTAATAACACTTAAAAATCAGTAATTGTAATCCTTATTACTCACATGGGGCAAAAGACAGCATCTAAATATCTAAAATCAAATTCATTGCAAATACTACTGTAAATGTTCAACAATGGCCATGTTCTATCTTATACACATTTGAAATTGTATCAAATTCTGAACAACCAAAGCTCTCCTCTACACTGGAATGAAGTCTCCTTTCTTCCATAAGTCTTTCCGAGTCTGGGTTGTTTACTATGCATTCCAATTAGTCCTGATCAGTCTTTTGTGGAACATTTCTCTAGCAATGCACACGAAGTAATTCCCTAGAAAGGCGCCACCAAGTTTTATGATGCCTACATGCCTGGGGCAGATAATAGAAACTTAACTACTAAAATAAGTTCCTTGATTATACTTCGAATCTCAAGACCACGTTCTTAATGACATTTCCTCCATTTTCCTCTCCAACTGCAAGGATCTTACAATCCACAGAGCAGAGGTTTTCTGCCCTAACTACAGCACACAATTTATCGGCCTCCGTGTAGAGGTTTGACTCTGACCTGTTCTCTAGGCCTCACATTAACCACCAAAGAGACACTGTTAGCAGGTAGTTCTGCTTTTTGCAGCTGCCAAAGGAGGAATCTACTGGCTTATGTCCTGAACTATGGCTGGTGGGTGGTCTGTCATTGCATGGGAGGTACTTGGTGACTGAGTGCTTTTGTCTTACCACATCTGTTGGCACCTCTTGGTGGCTCCTCAAGCTGCAGGGAATTGGCCATTCAGAGACTGAATCAACATGAGCATTTTTCACACCAGGATCACTTTGGCAGAGAATGTAGTTCCTCCCTCTTCTGCACTAAAATGGCGGCAGGTGGCTGGGTAGGTGCACATTAACCATGGAAGAGGCAGTTGTTAAATGGCTTTGAAGCTCCTCTTTCTCCTCTCCCCCTTCCTCCCTCTCCTCCTCCACATCTCTGTCTGTGTTGGCCATCAAACCCAGGGAGTCGCACAGGACAGTATAGGCAAGCCTTCTACTGCTGAGCTACATCCCCAGCCCATGTTTTCTCTCTTTGGTTTCACTGCCAGACAATTTGTTCCTAATCATCTTAACATGGTGGCCCAGACTCTTCCAAAAGACTCCAGCCGAGAGATCCCTAGCTGTTTCTTATTAAAGGAGTCTCAATAACAAATGCTTGAGGGTATGTGGGCAAAAGGGAACCCTATTTCATTGTTGGTGGGAATATAAACTTGTTCAGCCACTCTGGGAAGCGGTATAGAGATTCCTCAGAAAGCTAAACATAGAGTTCCCCTACGAGTAGCCCCACTCTTGGGCATCTACCCAAAAGATTACAAACAAGAACACACTAAAGAAACCAGCACAACAATGCTCATCGCAGCACAATATGTCATTGCTAAAATATGGAACCAACCCAAATGCCCCTCAGTAGGCGAATGGATCAGGAAAATGTGGTACATATACACAATGGAATTTTATGCCTCTATCAGAAAGAATGATATTGCTCTATTCGTAAGGAAATGGAAGGACTTGGAAAAAAGTTATACTAAGTGAAGTGAGCCAGACCCAAAGAAACATGGACTCTATGGTCTCCCTTATAGGGAATAATTAGCACAGGTTTAGGCAAGTCACAGCAGAGGATCACAAGAGCCCAATAGCTATGCCCTTATGAATGCATAAGATAATGCTTAGTGACATGAACTTCATGTTATGGAAATAACTGTTATATCACTGTTGTAATTACTTTCAACATGCCATGTGAAACCATAGCTTTTTTTGTTGATGATCCTCTGGTATCCCCTCCCTGTGGTTGTCCCTGTGCTATCACTGTATCTTATCTGAGTACCATGGATACTGTATATACTGGTATTAGAACTAGGGAAAATTGAGAGACAAAGGATAAAAAGACAAACGACTCCAAAAGCAATACTTACAAAACCATTTGGTGTAAACCAACTGAACAACTCATGGGGGAAGAGGGGAAGAGAGGGAAAAAAGGGAGGAGGTAACAAATTGTATAAGAGATGTACCCATGGCCTACTGTAACCCCTCTGTACATCACTTTGACAATAAATAAGTAATTATTTAAAAAATAAAATAAAATGTATATGAATAAGAAAAAAAAGAGTCTCAAGTTCTCTGCCAGAGTTTAGGTTCCCCTGCACCATCCCATGATGGAAGAAGTTTCCCACCTTTATCTTCATCAGCCTGGGAGCGCCATGAGTGCTTCATCTCTAATCTACAGTGGACACTTGGTGTCCTGAATGCTGCCTTTCTCCAAATCCAGACCAAAGGAGCACCAGGGATTCAGGGCACCAGAAACCACAAATAATCCCCAGAATAAAGGTCTCAAGTTCACATGCCAACAAAGTGACTAGGAGGCACCTCACTCTCCATGGTTGGGGGGCTGATGGGCTTGCTTCACGCTATCAAGATAACATAAAATGTACCATTTGGGGGGGCACAATGTAGCAGGATTAACTTTAGTGGGTCACTATGTAACCATTACCACTACCACCATTCATATCTAGAATACTTTTCATCTTGCAAAACTGACATTTTATCCTGGTCACTCCCCTCCCCCACCAGCTCCTGGCCACTCCCATTCCATTCCCTAGAGACCACATGTAAGTGGAATTGCACAATTTTGGCTTATTTCACTTAATATGTGTCAGACTTTCCTCCTCCTTGCCTTCATTCTCCCCCTCCCTGCCTTCATTCCTTTCCCCACCTTCATTTCCCCCTTTTCCCCTACCCCAGAGCTAAGCATGGAACCCAGAAAAGTCACACATGTCAGGTAAATACTGAACCACACCGAGCTACATCCACATGGCTCCACCCACATTTTTTGGTGGTACTGGGCTTAGCACTCAGGGCCTTGCTCTTGTTCCATAGGTGCTACACTGCTGAGCCATGCCTCTAGGACAGATTTCCTTTATTTTTAGGACCAAATAATCATATATTGTATGTTTATTCCATGCTTTTTTTAATCCATTCACTTTTTGATGGGTATTTGACATTTCTGCCTTTTGGCTATGGTGGACCCTGCAGCTATAAGCCAGGTATGGTGGTGTACCCATGGAAGGCCGAGGCAGGAGGATCGACAGTCTGAGGCCAGCTTGGGGTACATTGCATGATCCTGTCTCAAAAGATGCAGTTATGACCGTAAGTATACAACTCTATCTTCAGGACTCCGCTGCCCCGTTCATTTGGAAGCTTGTCAGAAAATGGAATTACTAAATCAGATGGCATCTTCTTTTCTTCTGAGGGCCCATTGTATTATTTGTCCCAATGAGCCCATCATTTTAAGTTTGGAGGATATTTTATAGCAATACTTGTGGTTCCCTTTTCGTCATGATTAGGGGGCTATTCTTTCTTGATAGCAAACTTTAAAAGTGAACTCCAGGTGAAATTACAATCCTTCTTATGCTCTGGAACCCAGTTGAGCAGTGAGATATGCACATTTTTTCCCATTTCTTTTTCTGTCTGTCTTCCTGTCTGTCTGTCTGTCTGTCCCTGTGCCAGTACTTGAACTCAGGGCCTTGCACTCTTGCTTGGCATTCCCACTTTAGCCACATCTCTCCATCTAGCTTTTTGCTGATTAATTACAGGTAAGAGTCTCATATATACTTTTTTTTGCCCAGGCTGCCTTTGAACCTCAATCCTCAGATCTCAGTCTCCTGAGTAGCTAGGGTTACAGGCGTGAGCCACCAGCACCTGGCTGAGAACCACACGTTTCTGTTTGTTATGTGTGACCTTTGAGGTCTTGCCTCCAATTTTCTGCTGGCTACAAGCCAGTGTACACATTTTTGACCAAACTAGCCCCATTGTCAACCAATGCTTGAGAGGCCCATAAATTCAGTAGCTGTAATAAATTCCCAGTGGTCACCACCCAGAGTTCCCTCTTCTCTTATCTCACTCCTCTCTGCCAAGCCCTTTACAATTTATGTGTCTGCTTTTCCATCCTGCTCTCCTCCCACCCCCAAATTTCCTCTTTCCCACCAGCTTCCAGGGGCCCTTGTGTCTTACATAAATTTCCTGCTCTCTGTCTGGGACGGTCGCTGACTTCCTCTTTGGTGTTCATGACATTTCTACTTCTCTCTTTGCAGCCAGTCCTTCAGTCTTAACAGCTTCTTACCGCTAGTAATCGATGTTTGATAATTTACTAATCCATCTAGGTTTCTTTCACACACCCTTTTAGTGATTTCATAGGCAGAGGCTCCAGCATTTGCTGGAGAAGACATGCTGGATTCCTCATACTCCCTGCTTTAGCGCATGCTCACTGTGAGAGGTTAGCTCTGTACCTAGGTAAATAATGGAGAGAGGGCAGGGATACCTAAGCCTGGGAAGACATTGAGAGTTTTTGGCTTGGATGGAAAGGTGGAAAGTAAAAGCTGAGGGTGTGCTAGGACAATCTGATGTTTGGGATGTTGATAAAGAGGATAGGAGAGGGGAGGGAAGGAGAGGAGATGAGAGAGGAGGAGAAATGCCCTATGGGGGGAAAATGTAGCAGAACCGAGGAAATCCTCAGTGGTAGGGAAGAATGAATCAGCATGAATCACTGATGTTGGCTTGCGTTCTAAGAATGAAATGCTGGTTTCTGTGTTGGAGCATGGTAAAGGGGAAGGGGAATTCATCTTCACCATAATCAGGTGGAGCTTGTCTTAGTTCACTCAGGCTGTTCTAGCAAAATACCATAGCTGAGTGACAGAAATGTATTTATTATGGTTTGCGAGCTGGGAAGTCCAAGATCAGGATACTAGTAGATTGGATGTCTGATCAGGACTGGCTTTCCAGTTCACAGATGATACCTTCTCATTGTGTCTGTACAAGGAAGGGGAGGGGAGAAATGTGAATTCCAGGGCGTGCCTGGGATTTGGGATCTTCTGTTTCTCATTGTTCAATACTCTAATGTGTTCCCCACAGTGTGTCCTTTGGGCCATTTCCACCAACAATAATACTTGTTACATGGAAAATAGAAGGGGAGAGTCCCCTTTGGTCAAATACAGAGTTAGTCCAAGCAACACAGGCCTCCTTTAGTCAACTAGGCTTGGGAAATCTCCAAGTGTGAATTCAGTGCTCAGTGTTTATGAGATCACAGGACTGTTTTGTTTTCCAGAATACCTCTTGGGATAAGAATATGGGGGACAGACTCTAAGACACAGACCAAACATGGATCTAGTAGCCAGCAGTATCTTCCTCAAACACTGGACATAATCATCAATAAGAATAGCCATCTCCTCATTGTGACTTGTCACCATTACAGCCAGTCTTTACTGATGAACTCCACTTCAGGTTGACTTGAGGGGGCAGGGATTATGGTACAATGGAGAGGCTGGGAACGCATGGCTGTGTGCTTTGCTTCTTGATTTACTCCCTTGACCTGTTCTCTCATTTCCTTTCCCATGTGTAACCTACACATCATTATTTGGTGCATACTGTCTTCAGTGCCTGCCGATGGCAATACCACAAGTCTTATGCTTTGCTTTAGCTTTCCAATTAGCACTATGCTTTCCATACCCATCACATCACCACGTTCCCATCAAATCTGTTACTTCTAACTGTTGCCTAACTCATACAGCTGTGCTACCTGTCCACTGTCACAGTGAGAGACACCCTACAGCCTCCAGAAAACAAGTCTGCACTGGGCCTGGGTCCCTTTATGGGCCCCATGTGAGAGAAATCTATGACTCTATCTATCTTGCTTTAATGAGTAGAATACATATCTGTTCTCTGGGGCCATTAAGAGATTTCCAGCACTCTACATGGGTCTTATCTTTCCAAATAGTATCTCCTCTTCGATCATATTAACAGCACTTTGAGTCTGTCTGAACAGATCACATCATCTTTTTTTTTTTTTTTTTTGGCCAGTCCTGGGGCTTGGACTCAGGGCCTGAGCACTGTCCCTGGCTTCTTTTTGCTCAAGGCTAGCACTCTGCCACTTGAGCCACAGCGCCGCTTCTGGCCGTTTTCTGTATATGTGGTGCTGGGGAATTGAACCCAGGGCCTCATGTATACGAGGCAAGCACTCTTGCCACTAGGCCACATCCCCAGCCCACATCATCTTTTTTCATACAGAAATACAAGCGACTTGAAGGTGAGAAGAGCATGCAGATTATAAGATGTGTACGCAAGATTGTGTAGTGTACTAGTTAGCATTTCCGATGCTATGACAGAATGTGTAACATCAACAACTTAGAAGGCAAAAAGTCCGTTGTTTCAGAGGTTGCAGGCCATGATACTCAGGTTCCATTGCTTCTGAGTCCATGGCCAGGCAATGGCTACATAGCTGAGGAAACAAGCTGCCTCATGGTGGACAGGAAGAAGACTGGAAAGGGCCTGGACAAAACATCCCTTTCAAAGGCATTCCTGTAGTGACCCTTTTCCTCTAATCAGGCCCTGCCTTCTACAGTCTCTATCACCTCCATTGATAGATTAATTTATTTATGTATATAGAACCCCCACAATCCAATTGTCTCTGTAAACTCCCTCAGAAATACTCCTAGAAGGGCTGGGGATATAGCCTAGTGGCAAGAGTGCCTGCCTCGGATACATGAGGCCCTAGGTTCGATTCCCCAGCACCACATATACAGAAAACGGCCAGAAGCGGCGCTGTGGCTCAAGTGGCAGAGTGCTAGCCTTGAGCGGGAAGAAGCCAGGGACAGTGCTCAGGCCCTGAGTCCAAGGCTCAGGACTGGCCAAAAAAAAAAAAGAAATACTCCTAGAAGTACACTTCATTATTCTCCCTAGGTGTTTCTCAGTCTAATCAAGTTGATATTCAAGATTCATCATCACATATGGGTTCTCCTTATCAATCTGAAATGTTCCGGTTCTACTTTTTCTTCTGGTTCTTCCTTAGGTAAGCGAAACATTCCTGCTGTAGGAGTTTGCCTCAACAATAGATAAAGTAATCAGTTGATTTTCTTGCTTTCCTGATAGAAAACGAACTCTGAGGACAGAAACTTTGTCTCTTATTCATCCTGATATTCCCAGTGCCTAGAACAATATCTGACACATAATATGTGCACAGTCAATATTTGTTGAATGACTAAGTCTAAGTGTATTGCCTCTTGGTACATGTCTTTCATGATATGTATCCTCAAAGAAACCTTAAATAGGAAGGTCTTGTTATTTTTCTAGTTTTAGTAGTTTGTATTTTTTTCCCTTTGAAGATAAATGAGAGGAGCAAGGGGAAATATCTCTTAAAATCAAGGCTTGGAAGATGTTAATTGTTTCCATCAGTAGTCCATCAAAGTAATAAAGTTAGTTATAGTTTGGAAAGCCATCTGGTGATCCAAAGGTTCAACAGACAAGGCAAATGGTGTCTGCTCATGGTACCATCTGGGCTCCACTGACCCGGATCATCAATTGAGTTTTTACTGGGCTCTCACCTCATGTTCCAAACCCAGGAGTATGCCATTGCCCATAGCTTAACTGTTGGGAGTCTGCTCAAAGAATCAGAAAGAATGTAGGATTAGAAACTAGATCTGGCTTCTGGTCTTCCCTCAGCGACGCCCATCACAGGACTAAAAGGAGTCACCTCATCCTTTTCCTTGCCTTTAAATTTTACTGGCAGGCCAGATGTGATGTTATACACCGAGATCATGGCTTGAGGTCAGTGTGGGCAAAGTTACCATGAGACCTGGATCTGGAAAACAAACTCAGAGCAAAAGGAGTGGTGGTGTGGCTTAAGGGATAGAGCACGCAAGCAGCAAAGTTCTGAGTTCAAGCCCCGGTCACACCCTCCAAAATCTACTGGAGAGCTTGCCTAGATTGCAGGTCTGATTTGGAATCCTCAGGGCTCCTTGTTCTCTTTGTGATTCCTCTGCTCCTTTGGCTTGAGTTCACCTAGCTGCTTGCAGCCAGCTGGTGTCTTGGGAAGATGGATTACTTCAAGAGCCCCCTTCCCTGGACAGCTCCAGGCCAGGTACCCAAGCCCCTGCAGGGGAGCATCCTCATCTTCACGTCTCTGGAGAATCCCTGCCCTGTGCCTCCTTCTAGGGAAGGGATGGCACTTTAAGAAATGGTATGCGTCTCTCATTCATTTTCTTTCCGAGCTATGAAGAGAGGGGGCTAGAATGATCATCTCTAAAGTACTACAATCTGTGCTTAGATCTTTTCCTCCTGTTTCTTCCCAGTGGTGCCTGAAATTCTTCTGCCATTAAATTCTCCTACTTTTCATTGTCACACATCTGGCCTTTCTAATACCTCACACGTTCTCCCAGTGGCCTTGAGCCTCTTCCTTGCCCTGGCCTCCTTGTCCATGAAGAAGTGACTCCAGTTTCTGCCATGTTGTGAGTCCATGCATCATTAAAGGAGAGGCGACTTTGTTGTATAATTTCACAGGATGCATGTCCTGCACACACACACACACACACACACACACACACACACACACACACACTTACCGTTGATATCCTAGAATACACATGCCTTGGTATATCGTGTGGGTGAAAATATTCAGGGACAGCCAAATGACTATTTTAATGTTTCCTTGTCCCTGTGGTGCCATCCAACTATTTATTTAGTAGCTGCATGCTCATTGCCTCGACAACTTTGCCTTAAAGGCTGTTCTTCATGTTTATGATTCTTACTGTGAAAAAAATTGCTTGCCTAACATCTGTTCTGAATTTGTTTTTTCTTTATTTTTATTTATCTATTCCCAATTGAATTTGCGCCAAGGACAGTAACTTGAATTGGAATCTTCAGTGTCCTTCAGGATTTCTATACACTTCAATACATCTCTTAATTACTCTTTTTTTTATTGTTATGAGATATACATCTATACCCTACTCACACAGGCAGATTGGTTTGCAGCTTACCTCAGCCTGTCCTCCTCTGGGGAGTAAGTTTTATTAACTGAATAAATTAAATGGCAGGGTATATTCAATAGAGGAGGGAGGTTTATCGTTATGGGCTTGTTTCAGATATTTTTCCTCCTGGCCGCCCAATTCTCTCCTGTAGCCATTGCTCTGTTTTGAAGGAAACTTAATATAGTCTTAATTCACTAGGATGAGAAGAGCCACTTCCTTTTACTGATGAAGACTCGGGTGGGGGGGTAAGAGGGGGCGGTGGAGCTATTCTCCTACCCACTTCCAGGAAGGAGAGAGTGGAGCCACAACTCAGGAGAAGAAAAGCACTTGGACTTGTGTTTCCTGGCTGCCAGGCCTGGGGTCTTTCCCAGGCACCAGAAGGCCTCCTGTGGGAACCTTGCCACCATCTGCACACTAAGCCATTGGAACAGCCACCAGCCTTCCCAGAGTGGGTGTTATGCATGGATCTATGAGAATGGCAAGGGTAGTGCAGCAAGGAAAGTGGACAGGGTAGTGCAGGGTAAATCCAGATGAAGTTTCCTCTTTCCTAGGGACTCCCCTGGTGGAGTCATGGCTTTCTGGTTTCTCCCAGGCTAGTTTGTATGAGATGGGACCCAAGTCTGCAATGACCCCCGTGTTGTTTCCACTTAGAAACCAACCTAGGGAGCCACCATGATGCACCAGAGCACGTAGAGTTCTCCCAGAAGGGAGTGAGCTCTGCTTTTTCATCCAATGCTTGGAAATCTTCCAGGTATAGCAACAGTCACCCAGGCGCTAAAGAGATTGGCCTAATGTTACCAGTTGCAACTCCAAATGTGATGCCCTTTCCACCATCTATTCTCTGATTGTCCCAGGGGGCGGGTCCTCCTTACCCCCATTACGACCTTTCCCTTCCGTGTCTTCAGGGTGTGTGCCCAGGTCTTCTTGGACTCTGCATAGGAGGGGATGGCTACTCCATGTCTAGAAGTGTTCTGGCCACGGTCTGTGCTACAGCCATTTTGGTCTTTGCTCTGGGTGCGGCTTCCAGCTGATGACTGTGGCAGACACCACCCTTCCCTCCTAATTCGGTGTTTGATTTAGAATATAAACAGTCATGGGCTGAGTCACACTGGAAAGCCAGGTAAGAAGGGGCTGACTCCACCTTATTCCCCAAGTAGAACAGGAATCGAGAGCTACAACTTGGGAAGGATTGTACCATGGATGGCAGAGAAGGCTTCCTGTGGGAGGCAGTATTGAAACTGGTCCTAAAGGGTGAATGGGGAGGAGAGGAGAAGGGCAGTTAGGGGAAAGACCTGGAGGTGGCTGGCAGTAAGAGGGAAAGGAAGCCAACAGTTGCAGAGGGAAGCAGTGTTGGATCAGCTGGCTGCTCTCATGTCATGGAGTCCTGATTGCCAGGCACAGGATATTGTTTTGCTTTTTGCTAATAGCCGGTTAAAGTTATGTCTTACAGGCTGGCTTGTTTTGCGTGTGTGTGTGTGTGTGTGTGTGTGTGTGTGTGTGTGTGTGTGTGTGTGTGTGTGCTGGTCCTGGTTCTTGAACTCTGAGCCTGGCCACTGTCCCTAAGCTCCTTTTGCTCAACGCTAGCACTCCATCACTTGACAACAACACCACTTTTGGCTTTTGCTGTGATTACTTGGAGATAAGAGTCTCATAGGCTTTCCTGCCTGGGCTGGCTTCAAACTGTAATCCTCAGATCTCAGCTTCCTGAGTAACTAGGATTACAGGCATGAGCCACCAGTGCCTGGCTAGATTGGCCTCTTGATGCTGACAAGGAAGTAGATAGGAGGTGTAGGATGTTTATTAGGGATCCTTGCCTGTGAAGGGCAGATGGCAAGGGCTGAGAAAGCCACTCTCTAACTGGACCAAGCAGACATCCCCATCCTGCTGTCTGTTGTCACTGGATGGCAGGGGGGAAGGTGCCCTTGGGCAGTGTGGCTCCCTGCTATGAAAGCCAACAACATCAGAGCTGACATCTGCCTTTGTAGACTCCCTGAAGGGAGTCTGGGTGAGGACACATCACAGAATTTCCACAATGTGGAAACTGATTCAGATGAACAAAAGCATTGGGTTGAAGTGGGCTGAGCCATGGCTTCTGTGGGCTCCATTCTCCAGCAGCCACTTTTTTTTCTGCACAGCTATATCCAAGACTCGCTCTGTATGGGGCACTTAAAGGTAGGTGCACATTTGATGAAGCCACAGGTGGCACCTCTCCTGAATGTGGAGTGAAGAAGAAAGAAAAGCCCCTAAGTATTATTAGAGAACAGCCAGGACTTTGAAAATGGGGAGACAAATGTGAGTACAGAGAAATCAACTCTGAGGTTTCAATTCTGAGATTTCAAGGACTACAAAGATAGACTCCAACTATCCTTGTATTTTCTCTATTGGCCCAGAGTTCTGCCAGGCCTGCCTAACAAGACTAGGCAGAATGTAAGTAGGAGGATTACGGTCCATGGCCAGGGGGCAGAAAGAGTGAGACCCAATACAAATAAATAAATAAAAAATGGCCTGGGGGCATTGTTCAAGTGGTAGGTCGACTGCCTAGCATGCCCAAGGCCTTGAGTTCAAACCCCAGTACAACTCCCTCCCCCAACCCCCCCCCCCCCGCAAAGAAGAATGAACAAGATGGCCTCATGAACCAATCAGAGATCAAGCCCGGGACTCCTAGGGCCATGGCTTCACTATAGTACTATTGGGAGGCACCAACCCCAGAAGAATCCCTAGAAGGTGAATTTCTGAAAACTCCCAGCTCTGCACTTCTCAGGATCTCTCTGGACTTTTGGAAGTTGTGAGTGTCTCCGACACTTATGTCCACCTCTCCCTATGGAGCTTCCTAATCTGCCATATATACAGTGCAGCTGTAGATAAGAGATTTGAGGTCAGGACAGCAGTTCCACGGTTACCATCTTCCACCTACTGGGAAATCAAGTGGTCGCTGAGATGCAGATTCCTCCTCCTGATGTCCAGTCAGTAGTCTCTTGATCTCTCCTGGGGACCAACACGGGGGCAGCCCACATGCCGGGGCGGGCAAGACCCCTCGTATTCTATGGTGCCCACCTGTGCTCATGGTGTCCACATTCACATACAACTTCCTACTGACAAACGTCCTGTCTAGCCTCCATCATGGCTTCTTTTATCAAAGGAATGGGCTCATAGCAGCTGTGATTTGCTTGAGGTGACAGAGCTATTAAGCCTTGAGTCAAGTCTAAGTCCCTCAGACTTGTGCACCACAGAGGCTGTCTTGACAACCTCACTGCACTCCATGGAAGCTTCCGTGGGCCAATCCAGTGACCCTCTCCATACCTACCTACCTTTACTCCTGTTCAGAATTCACTCACAACAATTGGGAAATACTGGAACATTGGAAGATGTAACATGGAAAGTGGTAGGGGCCATGAGTGTCTTCACCAGATGCTGAGGCTTTTGGCTTCCTCCAGACTTTTAGAAATGTATCAGCAGGGCCCATGCAAGGCCTAGCCAAAATATGTGCTCAGTAAACACTTCCAAATGTACCGATGCATACTAAGATCATTAACAGCTATTGCTTATTAACAGAACTGGACATATTATTTCACTGTGTGCTTTCCGCCCAGCTGTGTTCTGCCTGTGGGTGACCCTTCCCCTCAAAGGCTTTCTAGCTTAGTCACCCCTGGCGGGGGCGGGGGGGGGGAGGGCCTTCTGGAACACAGCCAGGCAACCCCCAGGCAAATGCCAACCATCTTGCTTCCTTTGGACCTAATGCAGCTGTGCTATCTTGGTTGAACTAACTGGTCAATTTTTTTTTTCCTTTTAGAAAAGAAAACCATTAATTAAATGAGTTGAACAAGTGTTATTTTTGCCTACATAATGCTTCTCTGATTCGCCCACATTTTTTCCTTCAACCAGGTGTTTTCAGGTTGAATAAGCAAATTATTATGTACATAAATAAGTATAAATGAATAACCGGTTACAAATTTCATGTCCCTAAAGGAGTCGATGTATAACTTGGACTAGAGGAGCGCAAGACCTCCACTTCCTTAATTGGGCTGAAGGTTTTCTGGTCCATTAAGCAAGGATAGGTCCGAAACCTCCACCTTGAAAACATGTGGTTTGCAGAGTCGGGGGTGGGGGAGTGGGGGGGGAGGGGGCGGGGGGGTACTGCTTGCCCTGGGGCTGGGTCGTAGAGAAGGTGGAACCGGAAGAAGAGGATTTGCACATGTGCAGTGATGAGGGACAGCTCTGAGACTGAAATCAAATCCCTCATCTTGAACTGTCTGTGTTTCCTGTTCTAAAAAGTGGTATGCTAAGTACCCTATCCATTTTCTATAGCACTGGGTGTGACAATAGAGGATGTGTACTCAGTAAATGCTTACAATTGTGGCTGTTCCCTCTGAGGGTCTGAGAAGGATTCACAATCCATCCAAATACTTCATTGATCACTTTCACTAATAGGGAAGTTTCTTTGTACCAGAAAGAGAGTAGATAATGTTTGAAAACTGTTATTACATTTCCTTCTGGATTCATCGGAACAATAGGATTTAAAGCCACAGCAAATGGCAGCAAACCTAGACTTTGTTCCAATGTTCAGCTGCAGCCCAGAGTTTCAGGAGTTTACACATGAAATGGTTTCCCTCCTGAGTGTTGAGTGGAGCTGGACACATGCAAGCCCTCACGGCAGAGCCATGGCAGAACGCACACAAATGTGGCCATGGATTCACGTAAATGCCACAGACTAGCAAATATAAAGAAAGGTTTATCCAGAAAGGCTCTGGAGACATAGAGGCCCAACCCCGATGGGTGGCCTTTGGTGAGAGCCTTATGCTGGAGGGCCCTCTCTGTAGAGTCCCAAGGTGGTACCAGGCATGACACAGTGAGAAAAGCACACCTAAGATCCAAACCTACTCAAAGACACTCTCAGATAACAACCCTGCTTTCCAGATAACCAACCCATGAGTCCACGAATGGATCGGTCCATTCATGTGCAGACTTTTCAGGACCTAGTTACTTCTGAGAGGCCCCACCCTTTAATACTTTATGAAGATTAAATTTCAACAGGAGGTTGGGCAGAGACATTTAAGCCATAGAACATTTCAAAGTTCAAAACAGAGAACAGACTCTCTTCAAAAAAGAATCTTTGAAATGGCAGGATGGCCTCAGGTCTTGGCAAGATTGAGAGGGAAACACAGGAACCATGCTGGTTATATTAGTTAGGACACTGTGATTGTTACTAAATGATCCAAACAAAAGTCAAACTAATGTCAACACAACTAACTTATTTAAGCTGCAGCAGGCAGAGCTCTGAACTTGACTTTGTACTTTTTAGACAGTCTCTCTGTGCATCTTAAATCTCTGCTCCTTCTACAGATAGGTTCTTTCCATGTATTAGAAAAATGGCCACCATCATCGATTTCCTGTTGTGTAGCTCCAGAAGAAACAGCTTTTCACCCCAGCATTCATGTAGAAACCCCAATGAAGGATTCTGACTGACCCTACCTGGGTCAAGTGCACAACCTTTAGACCAGTCGTGGTTGCCAAGGAGACGGATGCTATGTTGGGCCATACTCGGGGATGGTGACTTCATCTCCATGACCAGAGGGGCAGGGTTCTGTCATTGGTAGTCTCTTGAGAGCTATTCAGAATGGGAGGATGGCTTCTCAAAGAGCACTGGGCCGAGGATGGAAACATCTCACGCATCCAAAGGAAAGGCTACATATGCTTAAGCCAGGCTTCATTTATATTTTTCTCTATTCAAGATCTTTGAAGAAGCTCCTCAAACTACAGATGAGCATTTTTATAAATATAAATTCACAAGATTGCCCAATTTACATGTAAAATGGGGCCAGTTTTCTCCTGAGGTTCATAAACTAGCGCTGAAGCAATTCTGAAGGAATTGTTTCAAAATTGTTTTTAGCATTAGCAATATTACTAGAAAGAAGTAGAAAGGCTCCCAAGATGACTACTTTGGAAGGACAACTTGGATCAGAATATGAAAGTCTTATTTTGTTTTTATTTTTAAATCCATATTGTGTGCAAAACTATTTTGACTAATAATAAAATCATTACGGAATATCAAAACTAAATATCTATGCATCCCACAATGAAATAGCTTTTCTCTCTAAGACTTTAGGGCTTCAGATAGAGTGACCTTACCTGCAATCGCAGCTAGTCAGCAGGTGGAGATTGAGAGGATCAGGTCTGAGGCCAGACTAGGTAATAAGCAGGAGACCCCGATCCAAAAAAAATAACTAACGCAAGAGGGGCTGGAGTGCAAACAGTACCGTCCCTGACTTGGACAAGGCACTGAGTTCAAAACCTCATTGTTACAAAAAAACGACTTTAAAGGATTTAGGGAAATAAGACTGGTTGAGGATTTTGGTTAAATATACATCAGGCTTTTCCATATGGGTCCCGAAATGGCTTACTGTCAGTCTCATCAGGATCCCTTGGAATTCTGGTCTGGGGAGCTTGAGAGGGTCCAGGCACTGTTATTTCCTGAGTAAATAACAAAACCACTTGTTTATGACCAGCCGCTAAGGCTGCAGGCCACTGTCCTCGGAAAGACAGCATTGGTCAGTGCATGGCTAGAGCTTGGGTGAATTGAGGTGCCTGTTCAAATGTAGGTTTCTGGTTCCACCCAGGACTGGTAGATCTGAGGCTAGGTAAGGTGTGACTTGACGAAGCTTCTGGGAGATTTGTTAAAAAGCCACTTTTATTTTTAAATAATTATAGTCATAGGAAAAATGTAAAAAGACATCTTGTGAACTCTTTATCCAGCGTTCCCCAGTAGTAATCTCTCAGTGTAACTATGGTGTATTATCAAAATCAGGAAGTTAACATTGGTTCATACACAGAGTATTCAGACTTGGTTCACATCTATATGCACTTGTGCATATGTGTGTGAGAGAGAGGGGGGGAAAGTGTGTGTGTGTGTGTGTGTGTGTGTGTGTGTGTGTACAGAGTACTATGCATGTCTGTCTCCCTGCTAGTACTGCACAGTCTTAGTTATGATAGTCAAATCTTGAGGATCATTTTCACTGATCCTTTCCACTCTAGTTTTATTTTTTAAAGATTTATTCAGTTATTCAAAGTCCTTTCTCTTTCCATGTAAATTTTAAAGTTTGTCTATATCTGAAAAACCCCCTCTGAGACTCTGGTTGGAATTGCCTTATACCTATAGACCACTTTGGGGAGAGTTGCCATCTCTACAGTGTCATCGAATCCTAGAGTATTCTAGGCCTTTCCATGCCCTCGGGACTTCTCTAATTTCTTTGATCAATGTGGCCAATGATAGTCTGTTTTAATTTTGTCTTCCACATCTCATTGTTAGTATATGGAAATGTTGCCAGATATGGAAGCCATGTCTGTAAATTGGGAAGTGAAGAAGGAATAATCGTTATTCAAGGCCAATATCTTATCTCAAAAACAAGGGACAAACAAAAGGTCTGGGAGGGTGGCTCAAATGGCAGAGCACTAGCCTAGTGTGTACAATGCCCTGGGTTCAATCCCTAGCACTGGAAAGGAATGCTATTGATTTTTTTTAATATATTGATCTTGAATCTTGCTACCTTTGTACTATTCCTTCATCTATTCTCTGTGCAAAATCATGTTATGAAAATGGAGGTGATTTTTAATTCCTTTCCAACCTATATGCTTCCGATTTCTATTTCTTGCCTTATTGTACCGGCAAGCACTTCTAGTATCAAGTCTTTCCCAGTACTGAGGAAGCATTCTGTCCAGTGTTGCACCACAAATTGTGATGGAGCTTTTCCTTACAGGCTGGAGAATTTCTCCACTGTGCCTTGCATTTTCACCACAAACAAGCCCTGGGTTTTGTCAAACTATATAACCACATTTTTTTAAGGAAGTATGATAGATTATATTAATGATTTAGAAAATACTGAACCAGTTTTTCATATCTAGTATAAGTGCCACTTGGTTATGGTGCAAAAATCTTTTGACACATCGCTAGATTTGATGTGTTTTATGTCCAGAATGTGAAGCATGCTGGTCTGTGCTTTTCTTGTTTGTACCGTCTTCACCTGGCTTCGATATCAAGATATCAAGATAATGGTAGCCTCACACAGAGTTGGGAAGTACCTCTTGTCCCTTCTGAGGAAGATTCTGTGAAGTTCTCATTAGTGCTTGAAATGCTCTGTACTAACATGGAGCATTGCAAGCATCTGGGCCTGAAGAAGTCTATTTTGGGAAAATTTTAAACTGGGAATTTAGTTTTTTATGCTTATGGGATTATTCAGCTTGCGTTGTTCATTTTGGTTAAGCTTTAGTCATCTTGAATTAAAAAAAATTTGTTCTATTTCTAGTTTTCAAATGCATGAGGGCTGCTAAGTGAAATGAACTCCACATTATGGAAACAAGTGTTATACCATTGTGCCATGTGAAATCGTGCCCTTTTTTTTCTCTCATATTCCTTTCCTGTGGTTTTACCCCCACTATCACTGTATCTCATCTTAGTACCCTGGATACTGTATATACGTGTATTAAAACTAGGGATGGGAAAGGGCATACCAAAATGGAGAAACAAAGGATAAATATAAGCCATTCCAAAAGCAATACTTACAAAACCATTTGGTGTAAACCAGCTGTACCACTCATGGTGGGGAGAGGGAAAAAGGGAGGGGAGAGGCGGGGGGGGGGGGGAATGAGGGAGGGGGTAACAAGTTGAACAAGAAATGTACTCACTGCCTTACATATGAAACTGTAACCCCTCTGTACTTCACTTTGGCAATAAAAGGAAAGAAAATTAAAAAATAAAAAGCATTAGGACAATGTGGTTTGTAGTGGTCCCTTATTCCCTTAGTGACTGCTAAATCTACAGGATAATCTCTTTGTTCCTGATAATGGTAATTTCTGTATTTTCTCTTTCCATCTTTGTTAATATTGCTAGAAGTTTATTGGTTTTACTGATTTCTTCCCCTAAGAGCCAGTTTTTAAGAATTTATCGTCTATCTATCTATCTGTCTAAATTGGTGGTACTAGAGTTTGAACCTAGGACCTGTGCTTGCTAGGCAGGTGCTCTTCCATTTGAACCATACCCCAGTCCTTTTTGCTTTCAGTTTGCTTTTCAAGTGGAGTCTTACACCAGGCTGACCTTATACATCAATCCTTCTCTACTCACCTCCTGAGTAGCTGGGATCACAAGTATGTACCACCATGCCCAGCTTGTTTCTGAGATGGCGTCTTGCTAACTTTTGCACTTTACTACACTCAGCTCATATTCTTTCCCTCTTTCTACATGGTTTAGGTTTATTGCTCTTCTTTTTCTAGTTCCTTGGGGGTAGGAATGGAACATAGATTATTCACTTAGATCTTTCCTCAGGTAACATTCAGTATCATGAATTTCTCCTTCATCATTGCTTTAGCTGCAACTCCATACTGCATTTTGCCATCTTGTGACTTCACTATTATATCACATTCATACTTACAGTAATATATAGTTTTTCTTTTAATCCCTTATTTCTTGTTTTAGCTTTCTTGCCTTCTTATAGGTTACTTAAACATTAGTTGGTATTCCATTTCAAACTTTAATATATCCCTTTGTGAAAGTTTCCCAGTGGCTGTGTAAATATACATACGTCATTTATCATAGTCAATGAATAAGGATGCTTTGCCACTCTACGTGAGAAACCTTCTACACTCTATGTGTAGAAACCTTGCACTTTGGTTCCTTTACCTCTTTACTTTTAAATACTAGTATGCAAGTATTTAAATACCATTGTCACATCAGATGGGACAGTAATTTTTGCTTCCGTCATCAAGGATAACGTAAGGATCTCATACGAAGAAGGATAAGCTATCAGTTTTGTCTATTCCTTAGTTCTTCTTTTCTGAAGTTCTAAACTTGCTTCTGCTTTCATTTCCCTTTAGCTTTTCAGTAAGAGATCAGCTGGGCACTGGTGGCTCATGCCTATAACTGTAGCTACTCAGGAGGCTGAGATCTGACAATTGTAGTTCAGAGCCAGCCCAGGCAACAAATCCACTGGACTCTTTTCCTCAAGTAACTGGCACAAAGTTGGAATGAAAACATGGCTCAAGTAGTAGAGCACCATGTGAGAAAAAAAAAAAAAGGAAAGCAAGAGCATGAGATTTAGAGTTCAAATTCCCGTTCTAGCATACGAAGTCAGATTAGCCAGTGATAAGCTTTCCTAGCTCTTCTTCATGTTAGTATGTTACTCTTTTCCTGAAAGTTACTTTTACCACCATTGCATTAGTGTCTGTACCTCCATCTTTCCTGTTAGGCTGCAAACTTCAAAGAGGCAGGGATGCTATTTTATCCAACCCAGAGTCTCCAGGGCAGGGTATAAAGGAAGCATTCCTCAAATGTTAGGGGAAAGAATTTGATGTTAGATCATCATAATGCCACTGTGGCCATGGGACACGGTTTCCTCATCTGTCCTATACCTTTACTTCCAATTTTTTAGCCTCTATTCTAATCTCAGTTCTTACCCCCCATCCCCTACTACCACCACCACCACATATACTTTTTTTTTTTGAAAGGCAAGATTGAATAAAGAAAACTTAAGTTAATCATTTCTTTTCATTGTTCCAAGGTACTATCTCGGTCGTCAGATGTATATTGTCATCTCTGAGCCAGACATGATCAAGCAAGTGCTGGTTGAGAACTTCAGTAACTTCACCAACAGAATGGTATGCAGTCTTCTCTCCGTGTGATTCTTTAGCTTCCTTCTTTCCTGTTTCCCTTCCTTCCTGCCTCTTTCCTTCCTTCCTTCTCCCCCTCCTCCTCATCTCTCGTTCTTTCTCTCTCTATATATTTACACTGATACTGAAGCTTGAACTCAGGGCCTCATGCTCTTGCTCACTCAGCTTGCTTGCTCATGGCTGGTACTCTACCACTTGAGCCACATCTTCAGTCCAGCATTTTGCTCATTAATTGGAGCTAGCCTCTTGTAGGCTTTCCTGCCTAGGCTGGCTTCACACCATAATCCTCTCAGGTCTCAGCCTCTTGCATAGCTAGGATTCTGTGTGTGGATTCTAAGTGAAAAAAAAAAAAAAAGGCTGCCAGGCTATGTAAACAGGGATTGATGGATCCTCTTATCAGTTTGAGAACCATTCCATTCAAACTTGAATTCCTCAGTAAACTTACACTTTCAAAAGAAATGTACAGGGCTGCTACAGAATGGCTCCCATTCAAGAAACACTTTCAAGAAAGCTAAAGTACCAGAGAATTCAACACCAGGAAAGATGCTAAAACCAAGGGAAAATTTTAAAGCTGTGTTCAAAGCTCTGGGAATTGCAGACTGCACAGGCTACATGACTGAGAAATACATGCAAGGCTAACAAATACTGGTATGAAAGCATATTTCTGAAGATCTTACACTTACATCTTTCCCAGAAAATATAAAAGTATTAAGGCCGGAAAGGGAAGAAAAACAAACATTCATAGGGAAATCGGTCCCCACATAGGAGTCTGTGAGAGGCTCTTTATATCAGTTCAAGGCGCCAGCCTACCAAAGGATATATACGGTTTAGGGAAGCATATTTCCTTCTTTTTATCTTTGATGAAAAAAATCTCAAAGAATGGGATTGAGGCCAGAAAGTGGTCGAGGTTGGTGTTGTTAGTATTTTTCAAAAGGGAGAGAGAGTTTCTCACAGAGAAGTTCAACAACGTTATGTTGATTGTTGGAAAAAGTTTAAAGAATTAATAAACAAAAGCTTGTGAGAATTTAATCATTGTGCCAACCATTTTTCTTTGGGTCAAATTAAACTCCCCTTTCCATTCTTATAGGGACATAATACATTTCTTCTTTTGTTGATTATTGGGCTACACGCCAGGATCCACTTAGGTGCTAATTGTGAAGTAAGAAAAGACTCAGTCTTGACCTCAAGGCTCACACTTGAGGGGCTCACACTTAAGGGAGGGAGGCAGACTGGTGGGGGCTAGCACAGCACAGTATTGAGAAGCTCCTGCCACAGAGGCTCAGGACCATCCAGATGGTTGTCTGTGCAATCATGAGGCCTGAGTTTTAAAGAAATCATAAGCATCTAGGCTGGGTGTAGTGGCTCATGTCTGTAATCCTAGTGATTGGGGAGGCAGAAATCAAGAGAGCTGAGGTTCTAGGCTTGCTCTGGCCAAAAAAAAAAAAAAAAAAAAAGAGGGGGTAACAAGACATCATTTTAACCAACAAGCTAGGTATGGTGGTGTGTGCCTGTCATCCCAGTTACACAGGAGGTAGGAAGATCAAAGTCCAAGGCAAGCCCCAGACAAAAACTAAGACTGGAGATGAAAAACAAAGCAAATCAGGGGGGTGTGGCGTAAGCATGAGGCCCAGTACTACCAAAGGGAGGGAAGGAAGGAAGGAGAGAAAGAGGGGAGGGAGGAAGGAGGAATGGGGGTCTTTCTGCATTCTCCTGTTTGAGCCATCCAGAGATGCTTTTTGGTAAGACCATCTGACACTGGGCCCATTACTACCTTGGTTTCATAGACAAGGAAACTTGGGCCCAGGCCACTAATTGGCCATAGACTACGCGGAGGGAGACAGAAGTCCACACACCCTTCAGCCCAGAGCTCCTTTGACTGGGCTACTGTAACGAGGCCTCAGGTGACGTTTCTGGTCTCAAGGTTTCATGGGGATCATTTGCCACTCAGCCAAAGCATGCCCATCTCCCAAGCCCCAGAACAGAAAAGGAGGTGACCGCCTGGCTTCAGGATGAGTAAGAACTGCAGAAGCTTAACTGTCTGTGGCTTCTAGATTCTTGTCCCCCAGCACTGGTGAGTCCCCAGTTCTGAGCGCGTGAAGGTCTGACCTCCCTCTGGGATCTTAGAGACCGGCTCTGATGGTCCAGCACAGACGATCACTCACCAGACTTGGCCTGGGACATTAATGATGGCAGGGAAGGGGTCAAGGGGCAGGCACAGGCCACGGTGTTGCATCTGAGTGGGTGGGGAAGGAGTTCTGCACCCATGAGGGCCCCTGGCAGTCAGACAGACATAAGGACCATGTCTGTGCTTGGCTTCCCATGACATCCACAATGTCACTGAGCCTGAGACAGACAGCTGACCAGAAAGCCACGCTGTCCTGGGGTGCTCTGTGCAAACGGGCCCCGTGCACACATCCCAACAGAGGGCGCCCTGCAGCCAGGCCCTCAGCCCATCCATGTCTCCTGGCGGCAGGTCCTCCGTTTGTCTGCCCTCCATTTCTTCCAGCCAGGGCCTGAGTCCGGGGGCCTCCCTCTCCAGGGGTTAGTTCCAATCCCCTTCTCTTCCACTCCACAGAAGAGTCAGCATTTTGTAACCAAACTTTCAGGCCCTGCAACTCAGACCTAAGATGGATTACAATCCTCCTGTGTACTCCTCTACCTGGAACCACAGGCGCCTGCCACTTCATTTGACATACTGCTTAAGATGAGGTTCTGGGCTGACCTCGAACCATAAATCCCTTGATCTCTGCCTCTCTAGTAGTTTGGATTACAAAATAAACCACCTCACTCAGCATATTGGTTGAGATGACTTCTTGCACACACTTTTCCCAGGCTAGCTACAAACTGTGATCCTTCTGTTCATTGCCTCTCCAGTAACTGGCATTACAGGCTTGCACCACCATCCCTGGCCTATTCTTTAAGGCTTCCTTCAGATTCTGCCCTTTCCTACCCTGCCTCCGTCCACATTCACTTTTCCTCTTCACTGAACTGCTGCCTCTCCCTTCCCCACATGACTCATTTATTCAAGTGGTCCCAGTGTGCCCTCTACTATTGACAGTAAGGGAACATATGGCTTTTGTCCTCACTGAATTATTAGTTCCTTTTTATACCACACTCGCTTCTCTGCTTTCTACTACCTTTTTATACCATGGTCCAAATAGATAATGATCATTCAGACTCCAAATGGGATTGAATCTCCATCAACTTGACATTCTCTCCAGGATGGAGTCTCCCAGGTCTTGGGAGACCCAAGGTCCATTTCTTCTTCACGTCCTTATTCACAATACGGAAAAGGACCTTGCGGGACTTAAATGGCAGAGCACCAGTGCAAAGCCCTGAGTTCAAACCTCAGCACCACCAAAACACAACCCAAAAAGCAAAAGGAAAGAAGGGAAGAGAAGAAAGAAAAGAAGGTTAACAGAAAAGGAAAGAATCAATTGAAAAAAAGAAATGAGAAAACAAAAAAGAGAAAAGTGCAGAGTAGGCCTGTAGGAAACCCTAGAGTTTATCATTTTCCATCTGGGAGTATATCCACTTAGCTCTGCTTATGGTTTTGAAGTCAATTCCATATTCATGATTTAAACAACAACAACAACCAGCCCTTAGTGACTCAATTGTTTCAAAGAAGTCACTAGAGTAGGGTTTTCTCCCAGCTTTTTGAAAGTCAAATGAACCCGGGCTTCAGAGAATTCCGGATTTGCCAGGCTTGGTTTCCCCTTTCTGATTCCATGCTACCTTTGGTCTCACAAACCACTTACTAAGTGTTCAGTGCATCCTCCTATCAGACATTGGCTCAGTAAACATTAACCACTTATTCCGTGCTAGTGAACTCCAAGTGGTCCCTTGTGACACAGAAATATTACTTTGATGCATTAAGTGAGAAGGAACTTAAATGAACACATAGTTTCATTGTTCAGCAGTGAGTGCCCTCTCTGAGCACAAATCCAGGTCTGAGTTTCGGGTATGAGTTTTGTGTGAAAGAATACTGATGGGGGCTGGGGATATGGCCTAGTGGCAAGAGTGCCTGCCTCGGATACACGAGGCCCTAGGTTCGATTCCCCAGCACCACATATACAGAAAACCGCCAGAAGCGGTGCTGTGGCTCAAGCGGCAGAGTGCTAGCCTTGAGCGAGAAGAAGCCAGGGACAGTGCTCAGGCCCTGAGTCCAAGGCCCAGGACTGGCAAAAAAAACAAAACAAAAAAACAAAAAAGAATACTGATGGGAGGTAGGGTGAGGCCCCCTTCCCCCAAAGTTTGGGGAGAACTCTGACTTTCATCAGTACTCAGAAGATATTTGAATTTCAAAGTCATTGAGGGAAATATTTATTTTTTCTTCCATTCACATTTTTAGACACTTGAGCCTATAATATAGCTTCTCTGTTGGTTTTTTTATGCACATTTCCTGTATGAACTTCCTGGACTTCTCTTGGTGTCTTCGGTCCTTCCAGAAGTTTCTCCATGTTTGTGCAACCATGGCTTACTATTATAACTTCATCTATGCATTGCTAGGACATCAATTGCCCCAGTACCTTGGCCTGTAGGTATTTTTAATTAGTGTGCATTTGTTCTTCTTCACTATGATACTCCTAAGTCATGAGGTTGACTCAGTAGAAATGATTCTACACAGTGAGTGAACTTATTGCTGGCCTGGACTTGGGGGAGTTAGGGGAAAGGGTCATAAAAGACAGGCTGGTCTTTAGTCTATGTCCAGTTGGTCCTATTGGATGGGGACATGGGAGAGGTAGGCCAAATCTTGAAACATGGTGCCTCAGAGATAGTTCTAGTCCAAAATGGAGGGTAGGCAGAACCAACAGGGTGCAGACACGCTGGCTCCCAGTTCTGCTGCTTGGAGGTGGCATTCACAGTGTGTGTGGAGGAGAGGCACTGACCCGCAGGTCCTTGTGAGCCACCCAGAGGTCAGCTCTCCAGGGACAAGTTGGGCCACACCACTGACTCACGTGAAAGCCATGTGATAGACTTGGTGAGTGGCTTCATCCTGCACCATGCTACCTCAAGGCTCTGAGGATGGGCCTCTCAACGGGCAGCTTCATCCACTTGCCATGGCAGGTGGAATCACAAGGATGAGTCACGGTGAAGCTGCCCTCCGCCGCCCCCCCCCCCCCCCGCCCGGGCCTGGTCATGGGACTCGGTGTGGAGGCGTATGAGTCACTGCAGGCCTTGGTGCCTGGCATCTTCAGCAGCGCCTGCTCCATCTCTGGACCGCACTAGTTCACTGTAGGTCATCGACAGAGAACACACTACCCAGAGCTCCAGGAAGCTCAGACCCACCCGAGTAATTATACAAAGGGGTTATGATTCAACATGCCAGTTTATTAGTGCAATGCATCGTGATCAGCATCACCTCATTCATGATTCTCTCTCATCCCTCCCAAGCCCACCCAGCTCCTCAATTTTCCTAGTTCCACAGGAAATGCATTGAATAGTATGATTCCAGCTCATTTTTGCACTCATGATTTTGAGATAGGGCTTGCTTTCTGCCTGGGCTGACCTATGGACCATAGTCCACCTATTTCAGGCCTCCTGGAACGGCAGATCGTACCCATGTGGAAGTCAGGGAGATTACTCCACTTTTGTTTGGTGGCACTGGGATTTGAACTCAAGTCCTCACCCTTGCTAGCCAGGTGCTCTACCTATACCACAGGTCCAGCCCGGTCAGATAAAAGTTCTCCCTGCAACTCACTTAGCTAGAAGAGAACACAAAACCCAAGCCCATGGGGAGCAACCTTATTGTCCAGCTCTCTGTCTCTGTGTCTGTCTCTCAGTCAGTCTGTCTGTCTCCCCCTTTTCTTTGATTTACATAAAACATTTTGCAATGCACAAGGAACTTTTGGTCTGAGCTGTGGCCTGCTCATCGCAGGTTGGGCTGGCCACTGGAGGTCGGGGTGATGGCCATACTGGGGGGCCGGGTCCCCTGCCATCTCACCTTCCGGTCTCACCTGCTTCCTTGTTCTGGAGAAAGCAGATCCCTGATGTTGCACTTGGTCTAAGAAGTGTGTTTAGCTCTGAGTTTTCCACACGATAGCTACTGGTGGAGCTCAGCATCTTTAAAGGCCCCAGGTGCCTGGGAGGCCTGAGCACGGAGACGTGGACAGTGCTAAGTGGTATTGATTCCCAACGTTCGATATTCTTTCTGCCTTGCAGGACTTTTTCATTATTTTAAATTCAGAACCTTGTTGAAAATGACTTCTTTTTTTGTGGTCTTACTGAACTCTTGCTTCAACAGGGAGTTAACGTTATGCTAGTTGAGGTGGGATTTGAACTGAGGACTGCATGCTTGCTGGGCAGGTGCTCTGCTGCTGAGCCACACCTCCAGTCCTATTTTTGTTAGTTATGAAGCTGAGTCTTGCTTCTTGCTGCACCCACCTGTCTCAGACTTCCCATAGTTGCTGAGATCACAGATGCGCTTCATTCCATAGAAATGGAATCTTTAGACTCGTCTGCCCAGGGTGGCCTGGAACCCCCATCCTCCCAATCTCATCCTCCTGGATCATTTAGGATGGCAAACCATTACACCCAGCTTGTTCTATTGAGATGAATCTCATGAACTTTTCTGCCCAGGGTGACCTCAAACCTTGACCCTCCCATTCTCAGCCTCCAACTAGCTAGGATTACAGGCATGAGCTGGATGCTGCTACTGGTATTCTTGCAGCCTACTAGAATGCTTAATGCACAATGAATTGGCAATATTGGAATCACAGTATTCCTTGGAGTCATTAAGGAACACTCTCTCTCTCTCTCTCTCTCTCTCTCTCTCTCTCTCTCTCTCTCTCTCTCTCTCTCTCTCTCTCTTTCTCTCTCTCTGCCTACTGCTTACCACTCATGTAGCTTTGGAAAACTGCCCTGTTCAGGCATCTTGGAAACCAACCAGGTCTCAGGTCAAGGTTCTTGCAAGTTTCAGCATACAGGAAACCTTTGCCCAGCTGTAGGTTCATATTCCATTGTGCCTCTTACTATTTCCTCATGATAATTTGCATAGTGGGCTGCAGCAAAACCCAGGATGGGGGCTGGGGATATGGCCTAATGGCAAGAGTGCCTGCCTCAGATACACGAGGCCCTAGGTTCGATTCCCCAGCACCACATATACAGAAAATGGCCAGAAGTGGCGCTGTGGCTCAAGTGGCAGAGTGCTAGCCTTGAGCAGGAAGAAGCCAGGGACAGTGCTCAGGCCCTGAGTCCAAGGCCCAGGACTGGCAAAAAAAAAAAAACCAGGATGGGCCTTTTGCAGCACTGTGGGAAGTGTGGGTATGTCTTGGTGGCTCTGCCAGGCTGTGGACGTACACTTTGGCTCATAATGAATGAAGTAGCACATGGCTACTTCCCTGTGCCAGCAGAGACACAAACATGCAGGGTGTCTGTCATAACTTTCCCATTGAGACTGGCTGCGTGACCATCCCAAGAGTCTCCTTGGCTGACCTACGAAGAAGTTGGGCTTTCTTTGGTAAGATCTTATTGGAAAAGGCACGCATGCAAATCTCCTCGGGAAGTCCTTGTAGTCGGCCACCAGGAAGACATTGCATGCCAGGCCATGTTCCTTACTTCCCGAGTATTAGCCAAGAGTTGATGAAACCTGGAAGATGGACAAGTGTTCATCTTACAACCAACATGGTCCTTGAGGACCATGACTCCATCCTTGTTCTTTCTTTTTTTCATGCGTGCACTGGAGCTAGAACTCAAGACCTCATGTTCTCACTTGGCTTTTTCACTCAAGGCTGGCACCTCTACCATGTGAGCCACCCCTCCAGCCCCAATGATCAAAATCTTCTTTCATGGCTCTTGTTATTCTGTTTAAACAATCAGATCTACCTCCAAGGTCTCGAAGATATTCTCTACCAGTTTCCTTTGGTGTCCCCTTCATTCTTGGGACCACACCCCATCTCCATTTCTGTGTATACATGAGGGTATCCCAACGCCGCCGTGCCTTCTTGGGGAGGAACACGCATTCTCACCTCACCGAGACGGCAGTTGTGAGTCTTGATGTCTGGACTCTGTTTTGTAGCCTGGGTCAATCTGTTTACTCTTATACAAATATCACTTTGTATAGATTTTGTATAAATATCTTAAGTAGTATAGCTTCATAACAAATCTTGTATGATGGCAGTGAGACTCCCCCTAGTCCTTTGATTCCATGCATACCTATCTATGTTGGATGCAGCGTGCTGGGTTTTGAAGAATTGACATTATAACACTACTGAGTTTTCCAACCCATGAAGGCAGCCTTACTCCTGCTCACCTACGCCTTCTTTAATTTAACTTAGCAATGTTTTACAGTTTCAGTTTAGCGTTTTAATACCACTTTCATTAAATTTGGTCCTGAGCATTTGGTAGTTTTATAGTTGTTGATGATTTGTGTGTGTTTGTTTTTGTTTGGTGCTCCTGGGGCTTGAACTCAGGGCCTGTGTGCTGTCCCTGAGCTCTTTTAGTCAAGGCTGGTGCTCTACCACTTTGAGCCACAGCTCTACTTCCAGTTTTCTAGTGGTTAATTGAAGATAAGATACTCACGGACTTTTCTAGTAGCTAGGATTGCAGGTGTGGGTCACCACCACCTGGATTCCAGCAAATTTTTAAATATATGGAATGGGCTTCAGGAGGTGAAGTGTTTGAGTTAGAGGAGTTCTGGGTTGAAAGTTGTCTAGAATGAATGTCCTTATTGAGATTTTTGTGGGTACACCAGCTTCGGTGCACAATTCCAGGGTGGAGGTTGAGGAGACTCATTTTTCCCTGGAGGTTTGGGAGACTCATTTTTCCAGGTAGATTGGCTTCCCTAGGAATAGTCTTTTATTTCCTAGGGAATAGTCTTCCCTAGGAATGGACTTTTGACGAGTGGGGTGGTTACCCTGGAGATGAGCTGTAATGTCTCCCCTAGCTTCCTCCACGAAACCTGATTCCACCCCTCAGGGTCATGGAGACAACTTAAATTCTCTCTTCTGTCTAATATGCATGCAATAAATATTGATTGGGCACATGCCAAGTGACACACATTCTAAAATCCAACAACTTTTCACATGTTACATTTTTAATGTCCTCTCATCATCTGACAACACTTTTGAAAGGACCCAATTGTTTGCTTTTCTTCTCATCAAATGAGATCTAGAAACAGAATATGACTACAACCATTGCAGCCAAATGTTACCATGAAAAAAATGCACAGGTGAGAGCTGGGTGCTGGTGGCTCACGCCTGTCATCCTAACTATTCAGGAGGCTGAGATCTGAGGATCTTAGTTCAAAACCAACCAAGGCAGGAAAGTGCATGAGACTCTTATCTCTAATTAATGAGAAAAAAAGCCAGAAGTGGGGTTGTGGGTCAAGCTTAGCCCCTGGCACCCACACAAAAACAATACTTAGCTCTAGTGAGACTCTTATCT
Source organism: Perognathus longimembris pacificus (assembly GCF_023159225.1). Classification (NCBI taxonomy): domain Eukaryota; kingdom Metazoa; phylum Chordata; class Mammalia; order Rodentia; family Heteromyidae; genus Perognathus; species Perognathus longimembris. The sequence continues at coordinate 143,514,391 of NC_063162.1, forward strand.
CCAATCAACCACAGAAAACTGGCTCAAAGTGGTAGAACCCTAGCCTTGAGCAAAAGAGCTCAGGGACAGCTCCCAGGCCCTGAGTTCAAGCCCCATGAACAACATATATATATATATATATATATACATATATGTATACATATACATATGTATACATGTATACATATATATACATAGATATATACATATGTGTGTATGTATATATATATATATACACATACACATATATATACATACATAACCCTCTCCCCCCACGCACGTATGTCCCAAAATGCCATTGGCTTATGCCTGTAATCCTAGAAACTCAGAAGGCTGAGCTTTGAGAACTGCAATCCAGAGCCAGCCCAGGCAGGAAAATCCATGAGAGTCTTATCTCCAATTAATCAGCAAAAAGCTGGAAGTAAAACTGTGGCTCAAATAGCCTTGAGTGAGAAAGCTAAGGGACAGTGAGCGCATCCTGAGAGAACAAGCCCCAGGACCAGCACAACAACAAACAAATCAATCAATAAATAATAGGTGGAGCACGGTGTGGTGGTTCAAGCCCTGTGACCCTAGCTACTGGGCAGGTGAGATAGGGATCAAGGCCAGCCTAGGCAAAGGAAGTTTAAAAGACTCCATCTCAACTCATGCCCGCACCAGTGAACGCCAGTCACCCCAGCAACACTGGCAATGCACAAGGAGGAAGATGTAGCCCAGACAAGCCTGGACATAAACCAAGGTCCTACACTGAAAACAACCAATGCAAAGTGGCGCTGTGGCTCAAGTTTTAGGGTGCCTGCCTGGCAAGCAGGAAGCCCTGAGTTCCATCCCTGCTACTACGATAAACGGAGGAGGAAGAGGCGGAAAGGGAAGAGGAGAAAAAGAAGCAGCAGCAGCAGTTTAAACCTAATCCTTAAGGATGGCTCCCATCTAGACTCTTACCTGAAATTCATTCTGTCCTATCGGAACGCATGAATCTTCATCCCTCTCTCCTTGTGAAATGTCTCATTTCTGTGGTACAGAATGGGGCTTTGCCATTCTATAAATATACATAATGTATGATTTCCTCTTTTGACTCTGGAACCTAAACAGCAGATTATGTTCCCCAAACTCCATAAAAACCGTAATTTAGTGGCCGTGGCACTCCTAAAGAATTTCATTCTAAATATAGAGAGATATTCCTCTACAGCAAAAAAAAAAAATATGCCCAGCAACTTCATCCTAATATATAATTAAATCCTCTGGATACTTTGCAGTGATGTTTTATGGCTTATTTTGAGTGTTCATATTTTATTAGAAAATTATAATTTTCTTCTAAATAGGAGTTTTTACAAGGCTTGAATTATGATGGCTGGCTTCATGTTTCAACTATAATTAAAACAGTGAAAAGAAGTAGCTTAGCCGCACAGAGCATATGTGTTTCTGAACAGTGCTAGATCTTGTTAACCCCTGTTTCTATGTCCCTGGGCCCCTGGGGCCAGAACCACATGAATCAACTCTAGGACACCATTTGGGACCACTCAAGGAGGGGTGTTGCCTAGGGAGAAACAAAGACTCTTCTTCAGAAAAGTCTTCTTACCATGTCACCCCACTCTACACCCCCACGTCCTCTTCATCCACAAAAAAAAGGATTCCCTTTCTAATCAGGGCTGGGGTCTAGCTGAAGAAATTCAGAGTTTAAACACAGTGCCATTTACTGAAGCAAAAATGGACTAGAACCCCATAGAAGACTGCGGGTAGGCATGCTGATGGTGCGGTCACGTGCCGGGAGCCTTTAGTCTTTTATAGGTCTTAATGATTAGGCTAAGGACATGCACATAATTATGACTATTACTGAGAATTGAGAGGGCATTGCCACGTGGTACCCGATATAAAAGATTCTATGGTATTGCTAAAAAAATGGAAGGGCATTTTTCTGTGTGCCAATACTAGGGCTTGAACTCAGGGCTTGTGTGCTGTCCCTTAGTGTTATACATACATATAGATAATCTTATTCTTTCTAGTGGATGGATAAAATGCCATTGTGTATACACAATGCATTGTATTGATCTACTCATCCATTGTAGGGCCTCACTTGGCTATTGTGAATAGTGTAGCAGTGATCGCAGCTGTGCAGGTGTCTTTACTGTAACCTACCTTGTAATGTTCCCAGGGGTGGTATGGCTGGGTTATAGAGAAGGTCTATGTTCTTTTTTGATAAGCCTCTGAACCGCCTTCCAGAGTAGTTGTACTCGTTTACATTCCCACCAACAGTACAACAGGGTTCCTCTGTCTCCCACATCCCTGACAACATTTGTTGTTGTTTGAGTTCTTGATGTTGGCCAATCTAACTGAGGTGAGATAGAATCTCGAAGTTGTTTTGATTTGCATTTTCTTTATAAAGGCCGGGGAGGTCGAACATGTCTTCATGTGTCTGTTTGCCATTCTTCTTCTGAGAAGTCTCTCTTAAGCTCCTTTGCCCAGTGTATTGATTAGTGTAATAGATTTGGGGGTGTTAACTTTTTGAGTTCCTTGTATATTTTGGCTACTAGGCCTTTGTTGGATGTCTTGCTGGTAAAGATCTTCTAGTCTCTCCACTATCTTTTTTAGTTCAGTAACTATGTCCTTCACTGTGAAACTTTTTTATTTTCATTTAATCACATTAGTCAATTCTGTCTCCTTTTTGCTGTTCCCTTGGGACTCTTTTCAAAAAGTTCCTACTTATGCCTATCAGTTCTACTGTTTCTCCCACTCCATCTTGAAGTAGTTTCATGTCTCTTACCTTTTTGATCAAAGCTGGTGCTCTACCACTTGAGTCACAGTCCTCCTTCCAGCTTTTTGTTGGTCAGTTGCTGATAAGAGTCTCACAGACTTTCCTGTCAAGGGATGGCTTTGAACCATGATCCTCAGATCTCAGCCTCCTAGTAGCTAGGAGTATAGGCGTGAGCCACCAGCACCCCACTTATAACTAAGTTCTTAAAATGCATCTAAGTGTTCTAAAGGGAGACCTATACACGGCCAAGCAGCACAGACCCAGGGACCTACACAACAGAAAATACTTGGCTCACACTTGAGACTGGAGGCATAAGCTCGGGGCGCTGGCCGAGCTGCATCATCTGCGAGCTCCTTCCTTGGCCTGTGGATCGCCATCTTCTCCTGGTCAATGTGAATGTCCTCATCACCTCTTCTTGGAAAGACACTAATCATATTAGATTGGGGGCCCATCCTCATGACCCTCATTTTACTTTTCTTACTGTTTTAAAGGCACTTAATTCCAAATGTAGTCACACCCTCTCGCTGCCAGGGTTAGGACTTCACTGAATGAAGTGGAAGCAGGCAGAGAGATACAAAAAACTCAGCCTATGACACAGGAGTTACACATTCAACCAATGTTTGTTGACTGAGAAAATAACCTGAACCAATGCTAGAAAACAGAAACACTGTAGCAGATGAGCTGTTGGAAACAGCTCTGCTCGCAAAAGCTTTGGGAGAACTCTCCTTTCCCCACTCCCTTTTCTCCCCACTCACACCCCTAAAAATCCAGACACATGAGCCTCCCCATTCTGGGCTGAACCCAACCAATCCAGCTCTACCAACCTTCTGTAATGAAGTTCAGGCCCAGCTCTCAGTCCTAGGATGGATGAACCACATCCAGAAGCCAGCGCTGCGCATTCCTGGAGGGACCCTCTGTCAGTGGGGGACAGCAGAGCACCCAGGGGGCTGGGCCGTTTCTATGGTGACAGCAGCTGTGACTGGGCAGAATTGGGGCAACAGATCTGGCCCCTAGGCTGCGAGTCTTCAGTCATCACCCAGGAGTATTTGTGGCTTTCTTCTGCATCTCGCAAGCGAAATCTAAGCTTGGATCATTAGAGAACTCTAGTCAGGGTGTTTATCAGGAACTTGGATTGTCACACAGGTGGCTTTGGATATGTGTGTGTCCTAAACCTGTGCTTGGTATTTTCCATCAGGCATCGGGTTTGGAGCCCAAGCCGATAGCCAACAGCATCCTGTTCTTGCGTGGTAAGAGATGGGAAGAGGTCAGAGGAGTCCTGACATCTGCTTTCAGTCCTGAAAAGCTGAACGAGGTAAGACACTGCACACACACACACACACACACACACACACACACACACACACACACTGTTTCCTCTCTGCATATGATGGGGGGCCGGGCCAGGGTCACTGCTGGTCCCAGTAGCCCCCTCCCCCCACCCACCAGCCCCACTGGGCCTCACCTCTCTCTCAGGCAAAAAGCACTGGGTCTGGTGCTGTCTTCCATTCGGAACCTCCCGCAGGCCCCATTGCCATAAATGAATTGTGAGTCAACAGAGCATACGGAGATATAATACCCCGCCTGTGTCCTGAGCAGCTACTCGGGCCCAGGAGAAAACTGGGACCATGTTTCTTCTACTTCCTTCTATAATAATCCCCTGGGGTGACTGTGTATGTGCAGGTTCTGACTCAGGAAGTCTAAGAGCTTGCCTCTCTCTCTCTCTTTCTCTCTCTCTCTCTCCCCCTCTCCCCCATTTATCTTTTTAGTTTCGTGTGTGTGTGTGTGTGTGTGTGTGTGTGTGTGTGCCAGTGCCAATACTGAGGTTTGAACATTCTTGCTTATCTTTTTCTGCTCAAGGCTGGTGCTCTACCATTTAAATTACACCTCCCTTTCTAGCTTTTGCCAGTTACGTGAAGATAAGAATCTTGGATTTGTTTGCCTGGGCTGGCTTCTAACTGCAATCCTCAGATCTTAGCCTCCTGAGAAGCTAGGATTATAGACATGAGACACTGATACCTAGCTCTGTCTCTCTGTCTCTGTCTCTGTCTGTCTGTCTGTCTCTCTCTCTCTCTCTATCTCTCTCTCTAGACAAAGCCTAGCTATGTAGTCCAGGCTGGCCTCAAACTCTCAATCCTCCTGCCTCAGCCTCCCAAGGCACTGAGATTACAGGCATATACCACCATCCTTGGCTGGAAGTTTGCGTTTCTAACCGCTTGTGGGTGGTGAGTGATATAATGAGTGATGTCAAGTGAAGCCCACTCTACATAATAAGGAAACAAAAGCAAGCGCTGAATCAAGTCTTTGTCTGGAGGTGAGGGCTGAGGAAGCTTAAATGACTAGCTGGATGCACAAACACCACCAGTGTTTCAGGGCCTTGGGTTCTTCTTGTTTCTCGACCAATGGCTGCCCTTCTCCTCCCAGCTCACACTCTCTAACCTCTGGTCCTGTCAGCTGGCCTGGTGGGCTCTTCAGATGCAAGCTGGCACTGTCGGTTGGTGAGACGGCTGCAGGAACTCTGGAGCGAGGGCTTGGCTCCTCTGATGTGGAGTGATAAAAGGACTTCCTCAATTTGAGTCCAGTGACATGCACAGCCTCAACCGTCCACCATGTCTGCCCTGCAGTGTGAGTGCTTTGCTTCAGCAACAGAAGCTCCACTCAGCTTGTTCTGGAGGCGCTCTGCACAAGTCCCCCAAAGAGGAGCCGAGGGCCTGCACAGGTCCTGCTGCTATCAGATACGCTCAGAAGCCAGCGAGCCCGCCATTTTGAATATCATTCTCCTCAGAGGGCTGCGGGCACCACTGTGCACGCAGCCAAGTGTGTCGGGCATCAGCCTAGGGGCCCTGTGTATAGGAAGACGCTGGAGAGCAGAAGCCTGGGAGACAGATGCTGTATTCCTACCACCTCCATTTTACAGAGGAGGAAACTGAGCCCAGAAAGAATACAGTGCCCCAGTCACACAGCTAGCAGGTTGCAGAGCCAAGATTAGAATTCAGCTTCCAGGTTCTCTTTACCCATTCAACTGCTTTTGACCTACATGAGAGTTTCAGGTTTTAGGTAGAGGAAGGAAAAAAAAATGTCCTCCTGTCTCACCTGTGTGAGAAACTGAGCCTTGTTCAGGTGAGTGTACTATTCCTTTAACCCAAATGGGGCACTCACAATCTCTCCCAGGAATGGGATGGAATATTCCACGGAGTGGCCCACAGTCTGTGTATGCTCAGTCTCTGTTACCCAGGCTCGGTGGGCTAGAGGTGAGGGAGGAGAGGACCCGGCAGCCAACCTCAGCCACAGGTTCCCATTGGAGACATGTTGGAAAACCTTTGCCTGAGTTTCTCCTTGAAATCTGGATTTGGGTGACTTGGTTCAGGGACAGCCTGAGCTGGTTTTCCAAGCTCCTTAGGAAATTTGAATAGAAACCCAGCCTGAGAAGCTCTACAAGGAGGGATCCCTGCAAGGGAAGGCAAGTCAGGGAGCCTCCTGCCTCTGCCTCTGCCGGAGCCATCACCCCACCCTACATGAGTGTGTGCAAAGCACGGTCATGCACCTCGTGTGCAAGCTGCACCGGGGTTGCCTTCATCCCAGCCCTCCCCAACATGCAGTCTCCCAGTTCCTCCTTTGGAAGTGATCATTTCCAGCACTGCAGAGGTACACAGAACCTCAGTAAGAGACGAGGGCATGGGGGGAGAGGGAGAGGGAGACAGAGACCCAGGCACAGAGAGTGACAAGCTAGAGAGATACAGACAGAGAGACATGGAGACAAGTAGAGATGGAGACACACAGACACAGAGACACAGAGAGACACAAAGAGTGATACAGAGACAGAAAGAGATAGACAAGAGACACACAGATAGACTAAAGACAGACACACAGAGACATAGGCAGACACAGAGAGAGACAGAGACATATAGATAGAAATAGAAATAGAGATGGGGGAAAGGCAGAGAGAGGAAGAGAGAAGGAGGGAGAGGAAGAGTGTGAGGGAGAAGAAGGGAAGCGACATGGAGAAATTTCAGACAGGAACTCCCCAGATGGTGCTCTATGTTGTTCTCCTCCAAATAGTTGCATGTAGGCCCTTGGATTTCCATTCCAAAGAAGCCCATTGGCACAGAATGGGGGCAAGCGGACCGCTGATGTCCTCCTCTCTCTGAGCGCTTAGGCCTGGTGAGTTTAGGGGGCTGGGGAGTATCTCAGGAGATCATGGGGATACAGCTGGCTGTGCAGGTCGGGAGCTCAGATCAGGGAAGGGCAGGAGGCCCCAGGGGCATGTTGAGAACAGCTATGGAGGAAAGGTAGGGGGTGGGGAGGAGGAAGGGGCTGGGTGGAGGACCCTCAGGGAGCAAGGGAGAAACCTACAAAGTCGACTTAGGAAAAGTAAGCCAAGATGGAATGCAGGAGAACGTGAAAAAGAAAAGAATTTCAAGGAGGAAGGAGAAAGCCATGGTTTTAAATGCTGTTAAACTGGTGAGAAGGTTTCACGCTCCATAGGCCATGGGCCTGTAGTTTGTTCCCACCCCCTACATGAATGGTGCCCCCTATATGAATGGTGCCTACTGTGTCTGAAGGAGGCAGCGCTTGCTTTTCTTTTCTTTCTTTTTTTTTTTTTTTGCCAGTCCTGGGCCTTGGACTCAGGGCCTGAGCACTGTCCCTGGCTTCTTCCCGCTCAAGGCTAGCACTCTGCCACTTGAGCCACAGCGCCGCTTCTGGCCGTTTTCGTATATGTGGTGCTGGGGAATCGAACCTAGGGCCTCGTGTATCCGAGGCAGGCACTCTTGCCACTAGGCTATATCCCCAGCCCCCAGCGCTTGCTTTTCTGAACAAGAAAATCCTCACTCATTTTGAACCACACCTTAGGGTCCAAGATAGAACCAGAAGTGGTTTCCAGCCAGAGGAAGGGGGAAGGGGAGATGAAGGACAAGGTGGGCTGGCTGACTGACCAGTGTCTTATCACCTCTTTCCCCAATATAGCTAGCCCTGCTGGTTTCTAGATGTTTCCTTGGACTTTAGCCTACCAGCTGCTTTTGATCTCTAGGTTCTCACTGTGAGGCACCAAGAATCAGCATCAGCTTGTTAAATATCTATAATTCTAAGCTAGGTTCTGGTGACTTCTGCCTGTAGTCCAAGCTGATTGGGAGGCTGAGATCAGGAAGATGGAAGTTCAAGGCCAGCCTGGGCAGAAAAGTTCATAAGATTCACTTTTCAACCCATAGTTGCGTACAGTGATGTGCACCTGTTATCCCAGACTTTGTGAGAACTGAGATTGGAGGATTGTGGGTGCAGGCTAGCCCGGCCTGGGGGGCGGGGGGTTGGAGGGTGGAGATACTTCAAGAGTCCATACCCATAAAGGGCATGGATGCTGTGGCCTATACCTATAATCCCCACAGCAAGGGAAAACCTAAAATAAGTAGATCAAGGCCCAGGGTCAAGCCCAGACTGGAAGTGAGACCCTATCTAACCCATGAACAACAAGCTAGAGGAGCAGCTCTGCGGGGGCTGACACCTCCTTCCCCAATAAGTGCCAACTTAGCAAGTGTGAGACCTTGAGTACAAGCCCCAGTACCAGAAAATAATCCCTCATTATCATCACCCCGAACCATACAGAATCAATATGTCTTAGAGTAATTGAGAACCTATAGTCTTTACAAACTCCCTGCCTGCTTCTGCTGAGAGCCAGCAGGCCCAGCTCCTGTGTATTTTGTGTTCTGCTGTTGGACTCTTACTGTCTCAAACGCGCTGCATTCCCAGGCTGAGGGCCAGGCGCCAGGCCTTGCCACTCTTTTCCTTCTTTATTCATCACTAGCACTAACATTCCATGTAACTTACTTTTGTATTATGCCTCCTGGATGTGAGCGTCAGGGAGAACCAAGTTTTTTCTTCTTCACCTTTATCTGCACATACCAGAGACATGATAGGTACTCAATAATGATCACTGAGTGGAAGGGGAAGACTCAGAAAACGGACAAGCTTTCTGCCTATTCCAAGTCATGACATCCAACAAGATCAATGATGACAAATAAAAGAGAATTTGTTGTTGTTGTTGTTGTTGTTTTTCCAAGAGAAAGCTAAAGCTAGGCATCAGCAGCAACTAACTATGCAGGAAGCTGAGATCTGAGGATCACAGTTCAAAACCAGCCTAAGTAAACAAATCCATAAGATCTCACCTCCAGTTTAACCAGCAAAAAGGCACAAGTGAAGGTGTAGCTCAAGTAGTAGAGCACCAGCCATGAGGCAAAAAGCCAAGTGAGAGCACAAAGTCCTGAGTTCAAGCCCTAGAGCATGGACACAAAGAAAGAAAGAAGGAAGGAAGGCGGGAAAGAAGGAAGGGAAGAGAGAGAAAGAGAAAAAAAGAAAAGGAAAACAAAAGGAAAGAAGAGAAACAAAGCAAAGCTAAAACTAGGCCTGGTGGTATACTTGAGAGGCTAAAGCAAGAGAAGGACAAGATCAAGGCCAGGCTGGGCTTACCTAACAAGACAAAAAAGGAAGAAGTTAAATGAGAGGAAGTGACAAGCTATTGGCTTTGTCTTTAGAGAATCCCAGGTGTGTGCATATAAAAGCAGAAGATGCAGATCCCAACCACAGAGGAGGTGAAGGCCTGAGAGACGCTGCCCACAGCACAAGCTGCCGGGCCTTCGCCTCTTTTCCTGGAAGTGACTATAAATTAGCAGCATCTCTAGACCCTTCTGAATTCCTGAGAGGCTTTGGGGCTTTTACCATCAAACTTCAGAGTGAATTTTTAAAGTAAAAGTCTGTTTTCCTTCAGAATTCTGAGGCTTTTCCTTTTACAACCTTGGGAGCTATGTCTCTCTTCCTGTGACTCTAAGTGCTGTTAATATCAACAGGTCTGGGAGGCATTATCTTTATTGATGTAATATTAGGTAGCCTCAATCAGCATTATTTCATGAGATCGTATGTGTGTGCATGTGTGTATAGCATTTATGTGTGTGCCTACATATCCATATACATGTGTGTATGGCATATGTTCATGTATGTATAAAGAGCACATATACATATATGTCTGTGTGTATGGTATATGTTCATGTGTTTGCATGTACGTGTGTGTGTGTGTGTGTGTGTGTGTGTGTGTGTGTGGTGCTGGAGCCAAATATCTATTTAATTGGTTTTTGGCTTTAATCTTAACAGGGATAGGATAGTATGTAGAGATAGAGAGCCAGTAACAATTTGATGGCCGCATCCCCGATTTGGGGGGCTGAGACCATTAGAATCATAGTCTAGTGATTGATGAATTATTGATATTTATGTGGAAGGATTGATCAGCATTGCTGGGGAAGCAATTTATTTGCTTGGGAAACTTTACTTGGTTAAACTGTCAGACCTTCCACCCCATTCCCCCAGGGAATTAATGTTTTTTAAAAAGGGCAACCAAGAGATTTATTTAGATTTCTATAACCTGTTCCCTCCTCCGCCCGCCCCCCTGCCTCGCCCCCGCCACTGGATTCTTTACCAAAGACTGTGAGTGACAAATCCTGGGATTGGATAAAACTTTCTTAGGAAGCAGGAAGTAAACATTTTAATTTCAGGAACCAACATTGACGCTAAATTAGTCCTTCTCTGAGGGAAACATATAAAATAACAAGGTCCCATGGGGACGCAGGTTAGTTTTTATTTTTAACCAGAATAATCCATCTGAAAGGGGAGAATCCGGTGAAATCTCTACATTTGTGTATTCCTCTAAGCAACTCTGGCTTGAAAAGCAGTATGTCAATAGGAATAACTTTTAGAGACTCTTCTAAGTTTCTGAGTCCACATGAAAGTAGCAGGTGAACACACTAAGGAGAAATGAATCTAAGCTTTCCTGAACTGATGCTGAACTCCACGTGACGCATGGCTACTGCGATGACTTGGCTCTTCCAAAGGCGCTGTGGGAGCTAGTAGAATTTCTAAGAGGCAGGGCCTGGTTGGAGGTCTTGAGGTCATTGAGAGTATCTCGAGGTCATTGAGAGTATCTCGGCCTCGGCCTCGGCCTCTCCTTTTGCTTCCTGGCTGGGCAGTAAACAGTTCTACTCTGCCATGCACTCCTGCCATGATATTCTGCCTCCTCACAACTTTAAAGCAATGGGGCCAATTATATGGACCAGAACCTCCAAAATTGTGAGTCAAACTAAACCTTTCCTCTGTATAAATTACTCCAGATTTTTTTTTTTTTTTTTTGCTGCTCTTAGAGCTTCAACTCAGGGGTTAGGTGTCATCCCTGAGCCTTTGTGCTCAAAGCTAACCCTTCATCCCTTGAACCACAGCTCTACTTCTTATCCCAGACATTATTTTTAGAGTGACAGAAAGCTAACACAACTACCAAGGAGAAGGATTTGAAATTATGGAGGATGAAAAGGCCCCTATGAACAAATAATTTAATGAGCTATTGGAAACCATCTTTGAGATTCACCGTCAACTTGAGCACATTAAAGAATTCTGTTTCACTTTGTTTATTCTGGGTTCAAAGACGTCTTCAAAAGGTGAGAACAGTTAATTATTGAGAGAATTATTAAAAGAAACAAGGCTAGTGAGTTCTAGACTTTTGAAGCTAGCTTCTGCGTTGAACCTCCTTTCCTACTAACTTCCAGGTGAAGCTAAGCTCGAAACCAAGTGAAGCATGAGTGCAATCCACTATTAGCTTTGTGTCCCTGCAATAAAATACTTGACTTAGCTAATTTACAAAGAGAAAAGACTTGTTTAGCTCACAGTTTTGTAGGCTCAAAGACAAAAACCAGGGAGCCCTACTGGTTTGTTCTCCAGGGAGGAAAAGATGATGAAATCACATCATACCAGAGTGTATGTAGGAACAAAGTGGTCCCATCCGGAACCAGAGAGATAGGGGGGGGGGGGGCAGGGATGGAGACTAGAGTACCTCCAGTCCCCACTGAAAGCATGCTCCCAATAACCTAAAGACCTCCCATGAAGTCCAACCCCTTAAAGGCCCACATCCCTTCTAGAATCGCCACTCTGAGGACCCAGGATTTATATATGAACCTTCACGTGCCCAAACCATTTCAGGTAGCTTGCATGCCCTTGGGTCCTGACAGCTCGAAATAAACAATGGGGATCGCCTTATTCAGCCAAGGTCTGACGAGGCCATTGAGCACACGTGATAAAAGGCCATTCAACTCCTAGATGAGAAGCGGGGGGTGTCTGTGTCACTGAAGAGCGAGTGAGCGCCCACATCTCAGTGCCTGGGCACCCACTCTCCACCGTAGCAGACAAACAGGGGAGGGGCTGGCATCTCTCAGAGCACAGAGAATCTGGTTCTCTGCCTAATTTTTCACTTTCATCCAGATGTTTCCTGTCAGGAAGGCACGGTCAGTAATGTATGAATCTTAGCGACAGAGGCAGATGTGCTTATTATTCCCAATAGGCCTTTCCTGCCTCAGAGAAAAGACATATTACTCAAGAATGACTACAATTTTTTTTTTAAAAAAAATTTTCTTCAGTTGGTCTAGCCAGCTTAGAAACAAATGGATAGTGACGACCATTTCGGTGCAGAAGTCTTTGCAGAATTACAGTCCTCATCACAGTTCTGTTTGGTCTTTAAATTTCCCCTGGAAACTCTTCAGACAGTCACGTGCGAGGCCTTCTAAGGCAGAGCACGCGTCTCCAATAATGTAGACCAAGCAGCTTGCTCTACACCAGCCGCAAGCAGTCTATTTTTTCATATCTGCTTTTATTTCTTAATCCTTCTGAACAATAAAAATGAAAGTCATTATAACCAAGTGTGGCTGTGGTAATAAATACTTCAGAATCTAAAAATACATTGTCCTTGTCTGACCAGTTACCCATTTTCCAGAATGTCTGGGTATTTATCTAGCAGCAAGAGACCATTATCTGGTGACACAGTTGTATTCCACTGACACCTAATCTCCTAATTAAAATCGAGATAATGATGGACTGTTTAAATCCTAGTTCAAAAAAAAATGCTGCTTTTCCATTTACATTGAAAAGAAGACACACTCCTCATTGTAGGCACCCCATCCTGGGTTATAATATGGCTTGCCTTTGCCAGAATCATAATGTCATTCCAACTTCGCCGCTGGTTAAATCTAAAAGAGCATCTAAATGTGCCTCCTAGCTTGGCCGTTGCCTGGCAACGCCAGCAGCCACCTCCTCGTCAGGGTGAGTTCTAATTGGCCACAACTCTTGACAGGAGTCACTGACTTATTAGAAACGACACTTGATTATTCACGTAGATGACTGGAGCTGATACTTAGCTGGGAATTTTGCATCAAAATGAGTTGTGATTGTTTTTAATATCTGGATGGCTTTAATACCTGGTGTGGGGAAGGAAATAATAAGTTTCAGTTGCTAGAATTAATTTCCCATTTGTTAGTCAATAATTCAGAGTACATTAAGCCATTTTATTTGTCATTTTCTTTCATGCCAAATTGGTACGAAATAAACTAACCTTCAGTAGTTTACCCTTACCAACTCAGAAAAACGCCCTTTGACAGCACTTCCAAAACACTGTTGCCCATAGCTTTACTGTATTCATCCAGCTTTCCATTACTGTAACAGATATCTGACATAATCAACTTCCTGTTTTGGAGGTTTCAGCCTGTGAACAACTGGGCATGTTGCTTTTAGGTTTCTGTTAGGGGGAGAGGCACATCATGATAAAGCTCATGGCAGAAGGAAAAACACCCCCTTCAGTAGCAGAAAGGAAGTGGTTTAAAAATTCCCTTTAAGGGCTAGGAATATGGCCTAGTGGCAAGAGTGCTTGTCTCGTACACATGAAGCCCTGAGTTCGATTCCCCAGCACCACATATATAGAAAATGGCCAGAAGTGGCACTGTGGCTCAAGTGGCAGAGTGCTAGCCTTGAGCAAAAAGAAGTCAGGGACAGTGCTCAGGCCCAGAGTCCAAGGCCCAGGACTGGCAAAAAAAAAAAAAAAATCCCTTTAAGAGCACACTCCCAATTACCTGAAGACTTCCCACTAGGCTCCACCCCTTAAAGGTTCCACCGCTTCCCTAGAGCACCAACAACTGAGGGCCAAACTTTCAACACAGGACAGCAAATGATAGTAATCAATTGAGCACCAACTAGAAATGTTAAATTCCTATGATCATACATATTTGCTGCTTCCCGCCTGTGAGAAGGTCACACTGGAGAAGGCTAACAAGGGACACAAATAATTTGTTATTGCATGATGACAAACAGTGGAAGTGGTGACAAAGCCCGTGGCCTGTTTGGAGGACTAGAAACCATAGTGGAAGCACCAGGAGGCTGAGCCCCCAAGAGGCTGCTGAGCTGAAAAGGTGACGCTGCTGAGAGAGAAGATGGCCGGCAGGTGGAACAGAGGCATCTGGACAGAGCATGCCAGAGCGAGCAAGTGGCGACTGCCTGGAACACCGTGTGCGTGGAAGGACTTCGTGAGAGGGAGCAGGCTGAGGCACATGGACGAGGCCCCTCTGCACTGGGGAAGCGTTTAGCACGCACTGCACTGGAGACGCAGGAGCTATTAAGCACTTGGAGCTGGAGGAGTGACCTGCTCCGAACGCTCCTGAAGGAGAAAAGATTCCATTTCAGCTGGTCAGCCTCCAAGAGGCCACCCATTCCCTAGACGCAGAAGGAGACTGATCCTTGCGGAGCAGATGAGGGGAAAGGCAAATCGTACCTCCGACTCTCCTCTTGGCTGTAGCGAATGGGGCCAGGCTTCCCGGGACCAGGGTGCCCATTTCTGCTGAGGCTCTTTCCTGCATCTCTCTTCATGCATAGATAAATGAATCACCTGGGAAATGTGCCATCTACCTGTGAGCTCCATCTCAGTTTAGAAATGGAAGGCAGCCCACGTGTGCACGTACACACACTCACACTGCACAGTACATGTGCACATGCAGTATGGACTGAACAGTACACACATGCGCGCGCACACACACACACACACACAAACACACACACCTCTTCCTACATAGGAGCTATTTCCCTAGGCTTCAGAGAGATCACAGTCTCCCAACTACCAGACATCCAAAGGCTTAAAAATGATGGGAACTAAATGCTGGAAGTGGTGCTGTGGCTCAAGTGGCAGAGTGCTAGCCTTGAGCAAAAAGAAGCCAGGGACAGTGCTCAGGCCCTGAGTTCAAGTCCCAGGACTGGCAAAAAAACAAAGCAAAACAAAAATGATGGGAACTTTTTTTTCTTAAGTTTCAAAACCTAAGATCTGCATAGAGTGAACTTATAGCCTAGATGTGAATACACTGAAGGCAAAGAATTCTTTTTGCCCTGTTATTGGAAAGTAGAGTTCTGGAGTTCTCACTCTCATTAAACTATTGGAGCACACATTTAGCCACATTCCATCCTTCAGGTCCTCGTGGAGTTCCGAAGTCTGTGTGTCAGAAACACGGCAGACACTCTTTTAGGGATGAGATGGGTTGCTGTAAATGGTTGGGCCCCTTTCCCCATGGTCGCAACTCCAGGCTTACTGGCCCACTTTGGAATCACCCTGCGTCAGTAGAGAGGGCCACCGCAGCTGTTAGCTTGGGATGGGGACCCATAACTCAGCGAAGTTCAGATGCCATGCCCAAAGGAACAGATAGGACAGTAGCTTCCCAAAGTATGGCTCTCATATCTTTTCTTCCTTCCGTTTTCCCTTCCTTCCTTTCTTGTGATACTGGGGCTTGAACTCAAGGTCTTTAATTTGCTGAGCTGGTATTCTATTAACTTAAACCATTCTATCAACTCTTTTTGTTTTGGTTATTGTTGAAATAGGGTTTTGCTTATATGCCTAGATTGGCTTAGACTACGATCCTCCTATTTGTGCTTCCTGATGATGGAGTCTTGTGAACTCTTTTTTTTTCCTGGGCTGCCCTCAAACCATAGTTTCCTAAGCTGTGCATTCCAAGTATCTAGACTTAAAAGCTTGAGCTACAGTTCCCAGCCTGATCTCAGATCTTTCATTCAGAGACAGCTTTAGCAAACTATGTATATCCATGCAAAGCCAGAGAGCCTCCATCTACTGATGTGTCTGGAGGAATTTCTGTATCAAAATTCTCAAAAAACCCTCAGTCTATCAGTCATTGCTTAATTCAAGCCCCAGTATTGGCACCAAATAGGAGGAGGAGGAAGAGGAGAAAGAGGAGGAAGAGGAAGAGGAGGAAGAGGAGCAGACAGAAAGAGAGAAGAAAAAGAAAGAAGGGAGGGAGGGAGGGAGGGAGGGAGGAAGGAAGGAAGGAAGGAAGGAAGGAAGGAAGGAAGGAAGGAAGGAAGGAAGGAAGGAAGGACCCAGCAAAAAACAGGACTGGAGGTATGGCTCAGTGGTAGAGGTCCTGAGTTCAAATTCCAGTGCTGTCCAAAAAACAAATCTAGGTTCATAAATTATATACTAAAGTCCAAAGTAAGCAAAAACTTCCTTCTCTGAAGAATTTTCTCCCACGGCTGAGGATGGTTCTTTATCCTCAGCATGTACTGCTAATTACCAAATAGCTGCCCAACCACACATTTGGTGTCTCTCCACTAGGGAGCTACCAATGTGAGAATTGAGACAACCAAATGGAAAATTCTCTCCAAGCTTGGCTGCTGGACTGAAACTGTAGTCATCTTAAGATATTGTGGCAACATAGGACAGGCAGAGTGGCTTAGACAACAGACACTATTTTTCCACAGTCTTGAGAAAGCTGGTGAACAGAATTCTAGCATTGTTGGTTACTGACAAGGTCTCTTCTTAGCTGGTAGTTAGCCGCCATTTTGCTGTGTGTCCAGGGGGGAGGGGGATAGAGAGAAAAAGAGAGGGGAGAGAGAGAGACAGGAAAGGAGGAAAGAGGAGGAGAGAAATGGAGAAAAGGGGAACAGGAAAGAAAGGAAGAGAGAGGGGGAGAAAAGGGGGAGCAAGAAGGAGAGAGAAGAGAGAAGGGGAGACAGAGACAGTGATAAAGGGGGAGCGGGGGGGAGAAAGAGAGAGAAAGCCAATGTCTCTTCTTATAAGGCCATGAATCCTCTCTCTTATGGGGACCATAATCTTCTGGCCCCCTGGGGAGCCCCTCCCTCCAAATACAGCTACTCTAGGAACTAGAACAACTTAAGAATTTCAGACCATAATGATTCCCAAGAAGAAATCATTTTTTTCAAACTCACTAACATTAAAGTTTTATATGATCGTAAGTACAACATATGTGCATGTTGAAAAAAAAAAAAGAGCAGCACCAAAATAACAATCACGTTGTCCACAAAGACAAAAGCATCAAATGAGAGTCTTCCATTACGCTGGGTGAGGTGAAGCACTGTGTGTGTCCGTGTACATGCGTGTGCAAATGACCCGAGTGTCCACAGGCCGAGGGGAGAAACTGTGGGTTTGTCTAAAGATCTCGCAAGCCCATCAACCAGAGCTTTTGTTTGTATGCAACTCATGTAGCAATGAATATTCCATAAGTGCAGCGTGCAATGTAAGGAAGAAAGTCTGCAAGGATGGTTACTGGCCAACATACAGAGCATGCCTTGCTGTCTGTCTTGTGAGATTTGTCTCCACATTGCCTTTTAGAACCATTTTTCATATTACAGGCCCCATCTTATATCGCATTAACCCAAATCAAAATGTCATTATCCATTCCATTTGACAGACAGCAGGCAGAACAGAGGAGAAAATTGCAGTCACGTCAGCCAGCAGCAAAGCATTGTAGTCTGCAGCACGCGGAAGGAGCAGCGGGAGGCAGGCCTCTCTTTGCATTGTCCTGGCTGCGCATGCATTCAGTGGGGTGGGTGGCCATTAATACACAGGACATGCTTGCGGGAGTGGGGGGAGGGGGAAGGGCATCAATCAACTTTCATACTGCATCGCTTCTGTTACCTTAAGGAAGCTTCAAGTGTGATATTTCGAATTGTTTTCTTTGTTTTGCTTTGAGACAGGGCCTTAAGATGTAGCCCAGGCTGACTTCAAAGTCTTATTCATCTCCTGCACTAACCTCCTGAGTGCTGAGATTATAGGCTTGGCCCTCCCCATGTTGGGCCATAGTTGTTGTTTCTTTGGTTTTTGTTTTATTTTGCTTTATCATTACTATTTCTCTGAAATGTATCTTTAAAAATATCTCAGCATCTGGGATTTTGTTAAAATGGCATATTTGTACCTCTAAGCTTATTGAAATAATTGAGGGATGACTGAGGCACTGGTGTTCATGCTTGTAATGCTAGCTATGTGGGAGGCTGAGAGCTAAAAATCTTGATTCAGGGTAGCTGGGCAGACAAATCTGAGAAACTGTTATCTTAAAATAAGGGCAAATTGCTGGACACAAAAGGCATGGCTCAAGTGGTAGAGTGATTGTTGTGAGCGAAAAAACCAAGCAAGGCTTTAAGTCCCAGTACTGGTAACAAAGGAAAGAAGGATGGAGAGATGGAGGGAGGAAGAAGGGAAAAGAGGGAAGGAGAGAAGGAGCGAGAGGAGAGAAGGAGGGAGGGAAGGACACAAAGAGGGAGGGAGCAAGGGAAGAAAAAAGTCAGGGAAGTTAGCCACAGAAATGTAGCTTTGAGAGTACCAAGTTCCCCAAACATCAGAGAAATCTGAAATTTCTTGGGAGTGACCACTCAGGGCCCATTTACATACACATTTGCCAATAGATTATTAAATCAATGGTTTGTGGGAGTTTAGCAAAGAACATCTCCATAAAATAGTAGACACATTTACTAATAATAAATCGGGATCACCATACTCATTTCTTCTTTGGGTAGACTAGTATAGGCAGTTGAGGTAAGTTACATTTGTATTCAGGCTAATCTTTTAACAGTACCATTTAACAGTTACCATGTATTGGTAAACGGTGCCTGGCTGGGTATTTACCTAACTTCATGCATGGTTGG
Source organism: Perognathus longimembris pacificus (assembly GCF_023159225.1). Classification (NCBI taxonomy): domain Eukaryota; kingdom Metazoa; phylum Chordata; class Mammalia; order Rodentia; family Heteromyidae; genus Perognathus; species Perognathus longimembris. Next base: position 143,532,902 of record NC_063162.1, read on the forward strand.
CCAAGGGATTTGGCTTTTAGTCTTTTTTTTTTTTTTTTTTTTTTTGCCAGTCCTGGTCCTTGGACTCAGGGCCTGAGCACTGTCCCTGGCTTCTTCCCGCTCAAGGCTAGCACTCTGCCACTTGAGCCACAGCGCCACTTCTGGCCGTTTTCTGTATATGTGGTGCTGGGGAATCGAACCCAGGGCCTCATGTATACGAGGCAAGCTCTCTTGCCACTAGGCCATATCCCCAGCCCGGCCAAGGGATTTGTAAAGATTCTGCAATTACCTAAAATAGCCACCTAGTAGAGGCCCCCAGGACTCTGCGCTGGGACCCGTGGCCATCTCCATGAGCTGAACACCTAGAAGGCGGGTGCACTCTCCAAGTGCCCAGATGGGTCCAGGGGAGAACAGCAAATGTTCTACACTCCAACCACCACCCCCAGAACAGAGAGGTCCCCTCTGCCCCCACCTGAGCCACAAGTCTGTCCTTAGATCAGTCAGCAATGGGGGGGGTGGGGGGGAGAGCTGGTAGGGATCTGTAACAGCGGGAGGGGTCCAACAAAGCCGTGTGCTCTCCCGGAATCTCACCAACAGCTGCCCACACTGGCCCGCTGTGTCACTCCCTGTGGTTTCAGCACAGTCTGGAGATTGCCCTGTTCAGAGCACTGTAGCCAGCCCATTCTAGACACAGATACAGTGGGACTACAGAGTCTTCTAACGGAGAGACCCCAAAGGGGCAAGGAATCAATTGCACAAAGCTATGGTGTGTGGGGGAAGACCTTGTGGTTTTTCAAGGACCTGAACCTCAATATTGGCTCGTGCTATCTATGTTCTGAAAAAGTCGGCATAAACCTGGCCTGGTGATTGATGTGCAGGGCACGACCACAGGAAGTGATTCATTGCCCGCTTACTGGTCCCACTTACAGGGCCACCCTTAGGTGTGACCCTGATTTTTTTTTTAAAGGAGTAATAAGGATAGAGTGATGTGTGAAAACAGCAGGAGGAATAACAGGAGGGATGGGGAATCATTGAGGAATTGGTAAGAAAAAAAAAAAAAAAGGCTGCCTGGGTGTTGGCTGTCACATGAAAATAGACAAAAATAAACAAAAGCCTGTGCCAGCCTGTACTAGTAGCACAGACACCCGCGATGTCCTTAGAACGGTTTTGGAGGTGTCAGTCTCTGATGGCTTGGCCGCTGGCTTTGGGCCTGTGGCAAGGCAGCGCATGAAGGCAGGAGCGCACGGCAGAGCCAGCCTGCCCACCTCAGGGTCAGAGGTGCAACAGAGCATGAGGGTAAGACAGGAGTTCCCCAGCCCCCCGAAGGGCTTGCTCCCCCAAACCTAAAGACCTTTTGCTGGGGCGGTCCTAAAGGCTTCACCACCACCCAACAAGTCTTTACCACATGGGCCTTTGAGAGATACACCTTCTCATAAGTAGATGAATAGTTTATCATTTTTCCATCGTCTCCAGGTTGAAGAGCAGAAAGTAGGTATTGTGTAACCAATGAAATGCATTCATTCATTCACTGAACAAGTAACTTCTATGTACCAGGTACTGTTCTAGATTCGAAGAAACAGCAAAAATAAGCAAATAGACAAAAAATCTCCAGAAATTAATATTTTAGGGTCAAAATAATCAAATCTAAAACCAGGTATGGTAGCTCACACCTCTAATCCTAGCTACTCAGAGATAGGAGACCCCATTTCCAAGGAGCGTGGTGGTGCATACCTGTGGTCCCAGCTACACAGGAGGACCGAACTCAGAAACAAGCCTCAGGTAAAAGCATGAGACCTATCTGAAAAGATAACTAAAGGAAAAAGGACTGGAGATGTGACTCAAGTGGTAGAGGATTTGCCTAGCAAGCAGGGGTTCAAACCCCAGTATCATTAAAAAAGAAAGAAAACAGTAAGATCTAAAACATAAGGTAGGGGCTGGGAATATGGCCTAGTGGTAAGAGTGCTTGCCTCATATACATGAAGCCCTGGGTTCGATTCCTCAGCACCACATATATAGAAAAGGCCAGAAGTGGCACTGTGACTCAAATGGTAGAGTGCTAGCCTTGAGCAAAAAGAAGCCAGGGACAGTGCTCAGGCCCTGAGTCCAAGCCCCAGGATTGGCAAAAATAAGAAATAAAAAAATAAGACATAAGGTAATAGTACCAAATATGTTTTCCATAACACTCAGAGCAATGTATGACAGCATGCTGCTTGAGCTATAACGCTGTTCTAAAAAGCGCAACAGTACAACGATCGCCCTCGACATTTCCAGCTTGGCCTTTCCAACATAGGAGAGAGAATTAAAGTTCATCTGGTGCCTGTCAGGCTCAGCAAAGAACTCTATCCACCTGAGCGAGCCCATGGGGGCCAAAGTAAGGGGCAGCGGGGAGAGAGCAAGGGAGGAGGGACGGAGGGAGCGACGAGGGAGAAGAAAAGAAGAGAAAAGAAAAATCCCCCATTGTAGAAGCTAGGTAACCACTGCACAGATGTTCATGAGAGTATTCTCAACACCTTTCTCTCTGTGCTAGAAACTTCCCCATAGTAAAAACATTTTAATATTAAGGAGAGAAGTTAACAATTTCTTCCTGTAGGTCAGTGCCTTGGGAGAGTCCCGAGGGGCTTCGTATTGGAAGGTTTGACCAACTTAGCCACCAGTGAAGAGCCACTCATCAGAACTGCTCTAAAAGAACTTGTGTGTGAAGAAGCTGAAGTGGAGCTGGGTGGCTCACCCCTATACACCTAGCTACTCAGGAGGCTGAGATCTGAGGATCGAGGTTCAAAGCCAGCCTGGGCAGGAAAGTCCGTGAGACTCTTATCTCCAATTAACCACCAGAAAACCGGAAGTGGCTCTGTGGCTTAAGTGGGAGAGCGCTAGCCTTGAAGTGAAGAGCTCAGGGACAGTGCCCAGGCCCAGAGTTCAAGCCCCATGACCAATCCAAAAAACAGAGAAGAAGAAGGTGAAATGGATGATTCCAGTACCTTTGGATGCCAGATTCTGTTTGAATCTGAAGTGGGAGTGGAACAAGCAAGCGTGGACTTGGGTTAGTTGCGGAGAGGGGCCATTAGGAGCGCTCTCTAGTGCTAACCACACGCGCCAGGTCGCAGTTCTAAGGATTTTACAAACACTTTCATACTGGCTTCATCCTACTCCCCTGAAATCCTTTCCTTTTGCCCCCACCCTACCTCCCCCCAAATGAAAGCTTGTTTAAGCTTAAAATGGATGTTTCCAGCTATGATATTAAAAAAAAAATCGTTGTGGATTTAGAACTTCTGTCTTAACTGTGTGAGACGCACCCTCAGAATAACCCTGTCATCGGCAGCCCACTGAGGCATGACCCCTGCCTGAGACCCTAATTCCACCTCTGTTCTCGTGATCAGATGATGCCCCTCATCAGCCAAGCCTGCCATCTTCTCCTGGCTCATTTGCAACGCAGCGCAGAATCCAGCGACGCCTGCGACATCCAGAGGTATGGGCTGCCCTGCCAGAGCTGAGGAGCCTCAGCCTTGAGAGGCTGCTTCTTGCAATGGTGCATAATTACTGGACAATTACCCTGGCAACAGCGAGCTGTGGAAATACAGGGAGCTCATAACAGCAGAGAGGGACTGACTAATGAAAAGAAATGAAGCCCCTTTAAAAGGTAAAAACAAAGTGACCAAAGCCGGGGGCCGTGTGGCCTGTTGAGAAAGGTTAGCCTGACCCTCCAGGGGTGGGGAGGGCCTTTCTGCATGTCACAGCAAGAGAAACGGTGACGCCCCTCCACATGAAAGCCACGGCTTCATGGGGGACACCAAATCTAAGTGACTGGCTGTTTTAAGCCAAACAACGGCTTGCAACAGGTCGCAAATAGAATGAAGAGCGCATTCCAGCCACAGCTGATGTGTGATTATCCTTGCTAAGAAAATAATAGCACCACCAACACCAACATTTACATTACACCATAGGTCAGTGGAGCCTGCTAGGTGGAAAGTGATAAGGTGGCTAGGCAGCTAGAAAAGCAAAATAAATAACTCCTAAGACCTTTCCATTTTCAGCCACTAGGATCAGAAGAAACCACATGGGTAGTCAGTCTTGTTTTGTTTTAACTGTAGCAAGGAAATCTGTAATCAATTGTAGGAATGGTCTTGATAAAAAGAAATCAAAGGAAGTGGCGTTGTGGTAGAGCAAAGTGGTAGAGTACTAGCCTTGAGTGAAAAAGCTCAGGGATAGCATGCAGGCCCTCAATTCAAGCCCCACAACTGAACAAGAAAGCAAGGAAGCAAGGAAGGAAGGAAGGAAGGAGGGAAGGAAGGGAAGGAAGAAGGAAAGAAATCAAAGGCTGAGCATCAGCGTGTAATCTTAACTACTCAGGAGGCTGAGATCTGAGGATTGTGGTTTGAAGCCACCCTGAGCAGGAGGTTCAAGAGACTCATCTCTGATTAACCACCAGAAAGCAGAAGCAGAAGTGGAGGTGTAGCTCCAGTGGTAGAATGACAGCCTAAGGTGAAAAAGCTGAAGGAGGAGGCCCTGGTCCTTAGTTCAAGCCCCAATATCAGCATTCAAAAGGTAAATCAATAAAAACATTCCAAATTTTACAGTCATCCAGAAATATAATTCATTCCCTAATAAGTTGGAGGCTGGGTGACTTATGCAGAACTTGCTCCAAGGACAAAAAAAATAGACTTGGTAATTATAAAAGGCTATTCATAACCCAGTTGTTAGGCTTCTTAAAAAGAATTGAGTCTGAAAATTCTTGTAAGAAAATATAAAAGAATATTTCTAGCTTAAAAAGGGCTGACATTAATCAAGATACATTGTGTTCATAAACTGCTTTGTTAAATGGTAACTCCTTTGTACAACTACTTAAAGATAATAATTAATAATAATAATAATAATAATAATAGAAAAAGGCCTTGGGAGAAACAGGCTTCCTGTAGCCTAAGAGGTTACATTTTCTGGAACTACTGCCAAACACTTTTCCTTCTGTTTGCTCTAAATTGCATGTGTGTTTTCTGTACATAATATACATATGATCATGAAGCTTGTCCCAATGTTTGGCTGCTACTTATTTGAGTGTGAAGAGTCCTTGGTTTTTATTTTGTTTGTTTGTTGTTATTTAAAAAAAAAAGAAATGTAAAATTATTAGAAAGAAAAACCGAGGAATTAGTAAGGTTAGATAATCAAGTTGTTCCTTTATCAATGTCATTTTTGACAGAGGTCAATGAATCATTAGATTCTGGCCTGGGATGGGCTTCACACACAAAGATTGGGTGCCAACCCCCAAAGCAGTGGGGCTCTTGTTTTCCCTCCTATGCAGGGAAGACACTGAAAAGCTAACTGCTTGGTATCCGACCCTGTTCTGGTTGGCGAAGGCCACCTGAAGGCTAAGTGGGGCCCTCCTCGGAGTCCTTGCTTCTGTAAGCTCTCTGCTCTGTCTTCCCATCTCCCCTCCTGTTCTGCGGTTGCTGCTTATTCCAGAAGCTTCTCCCCCAGCGCCTGGCTCAGCTCTGCAGGAAGCTGCTCTCCTCAACCCCTCTCAGGGTGAGAGTCACCCACGTGGGTGGTGGTGCCTTGCTTTGTCAGGAGAGGTGCATTGTGGGTAGGCCAATGCCAGCATACTTTCACATTGCAATGCCCTGCTCTCCTCAGGAGCTACTGCTGTTACACCACGGATGTGGTGGCCAGTGTCGCCTTTGGCGCCCAGGTGGACTCCCAGGCGGCTCCCCAGGACCCCTTCGTGAAGCACTGCCGGCGTTTCTTCTCGCTCTGCATCCCCAGGCCGCTCCTGGTTTGCATCTGTAAGTGGAGCTCCTGTCCGAGGCTGGGGGACTTGTCCTTGGCCCCTAGCATGAGGAGGGGACACAGCTGGGTCTCTGAGTACTGCCCCGTGGGGAGTGTGTCTGCCTGGGACCCCCCTGTCACCCACACAAGCAGCCTGGGCCTCTCACACACAGCGGTGGGGACAACAAGGGAGTTCTGGCACTTATCCTATGAGAAAAAGATTCTTTTGCCCATAGTCAGGCTCTGAAGAAACTGAGGCTTAGAAAGATGGAGCCAAGGCTGGCACCCAAGGCCTGTCCTTTTTCTAGGATGCTTTTTTCTCCCCTCTGGCGAAATTCCCTTCCTCTAGACGCAGATGCATCCTAAGCTAGCAGTGGCAGGATGGGTGACCAGGAAGGGACCTAATGCAAGAAGACTAGTTTATTGATTTTTACTTTTATTTTATAAGTGAGCTTTTGCCCTCTGGCCAGTTCCAGAACCTTCCTTCTTGCTTTTGATGGAGGCTCTGGAGTGCTGTTGATGATGACCAAGGCAAGGATTTCCAGCCATGCTTTCAGGCTGGCAAATTCGATTCACTCCTTGGCCGGCGTCCTTTCTATTTCTGAGTTGATCTCAGTGGGAGGCCCACCCACATCCAGCAGTGCTACCCCCACATTATAGGGGTTGCTGTGAGGGCCAATCAGCTTCTTCCTCGCCCCAGCTTCCCAGGGTGCTTCTTGTATTGAGTCTCCCCTCGTTCATGCCTTCCTCCAAGGGACACATCTGTGTCCCACAGAGCAGGTGGCCCCATTGTCCCAGCCCTGCTCTCCGTGCCTCTAAATAGGCCCAATATTCTGAACTCCCTGGGCATCTGAACAGTCTCTCTAGCCCAGCTCAGTACAGAGCTCTGTGAGCACCCCCTGTGGCCCAGAGCCCCTCTCTAGGAGGATTAGAGGTTCCTGACCCAAGGCGCTGTCTCAAGGACTCAGCTCTGAGGGCCCAGGCTGCTTGTGACAGGACAAGAGGAGCCCATAGCAGACAGGGCAGTGTCCTTGTCAGCTGCTGCAGTGGTCTCGCTCCTAGAAACAATGCGGGTGCCCACTTTGGGGACACGTACCCAGAGAAAGAAAATACAACATGACCAGAAAGTTAGGAAAATAAATGAGCCAATAGTTAATAATAATAATAATAATAATAATGGGGCTGGGAATATGGCCTCGTGGTAGAGTGCTTGCCTCACATTCATGAAGTCATGGGTTCGATTCCTCAGTACCACATATAGAGAAAATGGCCAGAAGTAGAATTGTGGCTCAAGTGGCAGAGTGCTAGCCTTGAGCAAAAAGAAGCCAGGGACAGTGCTCAGGCCCTGAGTCCAAGCCCCAGGGCTGGCAACAACAAAAACAAAAACTAATGTGTGTGCCAGTACCTGGGCTTGAACCTCAGGGGCTCTCACTTTTGCTTAGCATTTTTTGCTCAAGGATGGCACTCTACCACTTGAGCCACACCTCCATTTCCTTTTATTTTTATTTTTATTTTTTGCTGGTTACTTGGAGGTAAGAGTTTAATGTACTTTTCTGTCTGGGGTGATTTTGAACCTCGATCCTCACACCTCAGAGTCCTGAGTAGCTAGGATTCGAGGCATGAGCCCCCGTCACTAAGCAGGCTTCTACCTCTTGCCGAGACTTGACTTGCAGCCTAGGATCTGATCTGTGCTGACGTCAGGCAAAGCTCGTAGCCCCAGATTCTAGGCCTGGAGATGACCATTGACAAGCATGCGACGGACCCTGCAGGGCCAAGCAGAAGAGTGGGTGCATTAGCAGTGCAGCGGGTGCAGTCGTTGGCCAGGTGTCTATCATGTGTGCCCAAGGAAGCATGCGCAGAGCAGAGGTGGAGTGTGGAGGCCTCAGGCCACCCTGCCCCAGGGAGCAGTGACTCCACGTGAGGACACGCCTCTCAAGTGACCAATTCAAGGCCAGCATTTGTTTCCTGGTACCAGCCGTCCAAGAGCCCTGGTTCATTATCACCCAACCCCCTTTTTCAATGCCACTTTTGTTTTTCTCTTTCAAGTATCCTTTCCATCCATAATGATCCCGCTGGCCCGGATTTTGCCCAATAAGAACCGAGATGAACTGAATGGCTTTTTTAACAAACTCATTAGGAATGTGATTGCCTTGCGGGACCAGCAAGCAGCAGAAGAGGTAACGTATTTTATTAGGACACAGCAGAAGAGGTAACGTGTGTTAATAGGACACAGCCTCGGAAGGCAATGGAAACTCGTTTGGCATTGCTCTCTTCTTTCTCTCTCCATCCCCCTCTCTTTCTCTGCCCAATCCCCTATATCACAGTGGCTGTCCTCTACCAAGCCACCCCTCCCAACCTCCCAGGGCCAATAGGAAGCAAAGAGAAAGATGGAGGAAGATCAGCAAGAACAAGGCAGGGAAGGGTGGAGGACTGGGGCCGAGGAGAAGGAGGAAGGGATGTGGGAAGGGAAGATAGTCAGAAGAGAAACCCAGACAATGTGCTTATTCCCTGACAAGGAAGGGAGAATGAAAGCCTTCTCCCTAAACTAGCCTCAAGCGCAGCTATACCAGCCCAAAAGAATTTTCCAAGAATCACACCTGTAACCCTAGCTACTCAGGAGGCTGATATCTAAGTATCATGGTTCAAAGCCAGCCTAGGCAGAAAAGTCTGAGACTCTTTATTTCCTATTAACCACTCAAAATCCAAAAGTGAGCCCTGGTTCAAGTGGTAAAAAGCCTTCCTTGAGCAAAAAAGCTAAGGGACAGGCACCCTGGCCCTGAGTTCAAGTCTTGCCCATTAAAAAAAAAGAATTGTTTAGGCAAATGTGTGCTGTGTAATTCTCAGGAGAATCTGCTTTGTATCAGAACTCATGAGACAGTTTCGTCACATGGCATAACTGAGAGGAATTGGGGCAGCCCTCAGCCCATCCCATGTTCCCTCTCAGGATGGAGAGTGTTCCCAGCAACCCGTGCTGGGGCTCGGGTCTTGTTAGCACGTCTAGAGACGTCCTTCCTCCTTGCACTGTTGCACTCTGCTTGGCACACAGCAGACATCAAGTAAACGTTTGTTGACTGAACTTGGCTAAGAATAGAAACATGGATTTCTAGTATCGAGTCAGCTGTTCTTTAAAGACTTTAAAGTGAATGAAAGGAAAGCCAGGGATGAAAGGGCTTTTCCTTAACCGACTTATGCAGATAGAGCTTTCAAAGGGTTTTCCCAGAGACCAAGTGGCCCTGAGGGTGAAGGCATTGGCCTCCCACGGAATCAGACCCAATTAATGGCTCCATGGCCTGGGTAACGGCCTTGTCACACTCTGGGGACTCTGGGGCAAATGAGTCTGGATCTCGAAGGTGTGGGGAGGTCTCCACAAGCTCTCCTCAGCCCTTTGGCCTACATGGCCGTGAACTTGACATGAATGCACTTGGAAGTGGGGGAAGAATCGGCTAACTGATATGCTTGGGCCCTCGGATGCCATACATAAAGGACGGAGCATTCTGATCTAGGTGTGTGCTTCTCAGCCTTGAGGATGGAGCCCAGGGGACAAGGAATGAAGAACTATTTCAGACTCATTATCTCTGTAAAGGAAAGGCCTGAGACAGCTTTTACATCACCACACACACACACACACACACACACACACACACACACACACCCCTTTCCCTGAACCCCACTGACTGTGAAAACAGGCTGAAAATTTAAAAACTGTTGCAATGAGTGACTTACTCAGAGGTGAGAGGTTATTAAAGATCCAATTACTGGGATTGCCTAGAGCTTTTTCTTTTATAAACTCTACAGCTATTTGTTTCAAACAATGAGTTGATCAGAGAGAAAGGGGGAGGGGGAATCCCCAAATCTCCCATTTACAAACCCAGAACTGCCCATGTCAAGACAGGGACCTGGTTACTAGGAGAACGGGCTCTAAAGCCGTCTGAACTCATGTACATTCCATCAAACAGATGTGTGTTTGCACAGTGAAATGCTGCACAGATGTTCAAAGGTAAATATTTTTCTAAGCTCTAGCCCATGGGTGGATCAGACACCTCCATCTATCAGGGTGAGTATTTTTCTTGGCTATAACCATACACCAACCATCCCTGGCTCAGTCCTAAATGGGCAGTGTTCAGCTAGCCCCCAGGATGCACTGCAAACACAAGCATAAAAGACTACTCTCATGCGCCTTCTGTAAGCAGGAGCCCTAGAGAGCCGGCCTGTCCTCCAGTCTCTTAGCTAGAGGTTGCGATAGATTTCTACAAGATTCCACTGGTCCTTTAGCAGCCTGGCTGAGTAAGGGGAAGAGGAAAAGATGCCAATTGCCATTCTCCTAGAAAATACAGCGTCCACGTACCTTGTATCCTTCCTCCCGGCCACGCCACCACCACGCCTGGAGAGCCGTATTCCATACAACCCCAGGAGGCTCAAATGGACCGCGCAGAGCCCCGGGAGGGCTCTGAGGACCTCAATGGGCTGGGGAGGTGACTCTGAGGGAACCCTTGCCCTCTTGTTAGCTGGCACAGCTGGAGGAAGCAGTGACCTCCTCAAGACCTCCTGAGCCTCAAGGTCAGCCTCAAGGCCTCTTCACCATGAGTCCTGCCAGGCTCCCCGCAGACATGGTCCAAGGTCACGCAGCTGGAAGTGGAGGCACAGAGCTAGTGAGTGCTTTGCATTTTTCATCGCTAGAGTATTTATCGCATGGTGCTAGGCACAGGTGGAGGCCGGGGAGGGGCCTGTCCTGAGAGTGGTTATCATCTCGTAGAGCAGAACAGGTAACCACATACCACATGTGAAATGGCAATATGTGTGTCCCGTAGATACACAGACACCAGGGGCTGGGAATATGGCCTAGTGGTAAAGTGCTCGCCTCGTATACATGAAGCCCTGGGTTCGATTCCTCAGCACCACATATATAGAAAAAGCCAGAAGTGGAGCTGTGGCGCAAGTGGCAGAGTGCTAGCCTTGAACCAAAAGAAGCCAGGGACAGTGCTCAGGCCCTGAGTCCACGCCGTAGGACTGGCAACAAAAACAAAAACAAAAAAAACCCAAATAAATAAATTGCATCCAATTAAAAAAAAAAAAAAGAAACACAGACACCAATGAATTGAGAAAACGCAACAGGTAAAGTACTCTGAGATTATAATGTTTTCCCTGTGGAGGTTGTGCTACTTCTTTAAGCAGTTTTAATCCCATAAACTTGAGAGGAAAAAAAAAAAAAAGAGCAACATTTTGGTGTTCATGCAATGCATCAAAAGGACATTTCAAAGAAGGGAGGCGCCAGAAGACATGTTGTGAATGCTGAAGCAATACCCACCCTCGCTGGAAGTTACAATCAGTGGTGAAAATATGAGGAATATGCAAATTACTGATAAGGAAGGCGGGAGGGGGCAGGGCAAGAAAGTCCTAACCACTTGAGTGGGGTTGGGCTTCCTGAAGGGAAAAGGGGGAGCCGGTGGGACGCAGAGTGCTAAGTCTGGGGCTTTGAAGACAGGCTTCCCCCTCGTCAGCTCCCGACACCTGCTCATTCTGATAACTTGTGCTGTGTATAAAAATGATGGCTCCCTATCACCCCTACATCATGCGTACGTGAACAACAAAGTGCATACTCTTGATTTAAATCGAGAAGGTGTTTTCTGGTACAAACATGTAGAAAGTCCAAACTACATGCCTCTGGTTCCCTCATTTCCTTTATCTCACTGGGGACGTTGAATGCAAATGTTACCAAATGTTTTAGGAAAGAAGCATTATGCGGGGCTGGGGATATGGCCTAGTGGCAAGAGAGCTTGCCTCATATACATGAGGCCCTGGGTTCAACTCCCCAGCAGCACATATATAGAAAATGGCCAGAAGTGGCGCTGTGGCTCAAGTGGCAGAGTGCTAGTCTTGAGCAAAAGGAAGCCAGGGACAGTGCTCAGGCCCTGAGTTCAAGGCCCAGGACTGGCAAAAAAAAAAAAGAAGCATTATGCTAACAAACATGTATTACCATATCAAAATATAATATTCATCTAATATTTAATATCTGTTAAATACATTTAATATTAAATAAATTTAGTACATATTAAATAATAAAAGATTAACTTTGTAATGTTTCAAATACTGATATTATATTTACTTGAAAATATTCATATTAATAGTTATATGTTTATATAAGTATATAAATGTATATATCTATATAAATATATAAAATATATAATATATGATATTTAATTATAACATAATACTGGTAATAATTATGTAAGTATAGAATTATATTAATATATTAAAATATTAATATTGTTAATATGTTTATGTTGTCAAACATATGTAAATATGTTGACGTAGTAATATATATTTTATCTAATTACAAATTTACTTATAGGGCTGGGAACATGGCCTAGTGGCAAGAGTGCTCGCCTCATGTACATGAAGCCCTGGGTTCTATTCCCCAGCACTACATATATAGAAAATGGCCAGAAGGGGCGCTGTGGCTCAAGTGGCAGAGTGCTAGCCTTGAGCAAAAAGAAGCCAGGGACAGTGCTCAGGCCCTGAGTTCAAGCCCCAGGACTGGCAAAAAAAAAAAAATTACTTATATTTTTATTTGTTTGTTTTTGTTTTTGCCAGTCCTGGGGCTTGAACTCAGGGCCTGAGCACTGTCCCTGGCTTCTTTTTGCTCAAGGCTAGCACTCTACCACTTGAGCCACAGCGCCACCTCTGGCTGTTTTCTATATATGTGGTGCTAAGGAATCGAACCTAGGGCTTCATGTATATGAGGCAAGCACTTTGCCACTAGGCCATATTCCCAGCCCATATTTTAATTAGTATCAGTATATTAGTATTTATATATGTTAGCATATATTGTTTATGTAATGTATTAGCATATTTTTTGTTTTATATAATATAATGAATAGTATAATATGTAATATTAATGTCTTGATATGTTTTATGTAATATGTACTAATATTTTGGACAGGTGCACATCATTATACCAGTTGCACACTCACTGTTTTTACAAAATGTGACACCACTTTGTACTTTGTTTTATAAGCTGCTTTTTCATACTTAACAAAGTGGCCACATACTTTTCTAGATTAGCCTAGATAGAATGGCCTCATCCAGAATCGATAAAGGAAATGTGGCACCAATACACAATGCAATATTACTCAACCATAGAAAAGGATGAAATCCTATGAAGCTACATGGATAGAAAGTGGAAGACACGTGATGGGCTGTAAGCCAGACACAGAAGAATGGATACAGTGCTTCCATTTGCTCCCGTGGGGCAGAGCGAAAAGTGGGCCTCAGTGGGAAGGAAGGAACAGTATAGAGAGCAGGTGGATCATGGGTGCCCACTGGCTAGGAGAACAGAAGGGTGACAAGATCATGGCATCTTATTATATACCCTATAAAAATCTAGACGAGTCCGAGGTTCTCAACAAAAAGAAATAAATGGTAAACATTTAAGGAGATGAGAACTCTAATTACCTTGATTTAACCATTATACATCAAATACTTGAATCAGACTTATGCTCCACCTCATAAGTAATTTAATGCAAAGACAAGAATGCCTTGTCTTTTTGCTGGCAGGTCATATTCTGGTCCCCAGAGTGTTAGGGACCAGTGCTCGGCTAGGGGCCATGCAGGTGGCTTCTTATTCTCACCATCTCGGACCCTGTTCCCACTGAGCTCTTTTAAAACCCTGCCTATGACTAGGTATCAGTGCCTCACATCTAAAATCCTAGCTACTCAGGAGGTTGAGATGTAAGGATCACAGTTCAAAGCCAGCCTGCACAAGAAAGTCCACAAGACTCTTACCTCCAGTTAATCACCAAAAAGCCAGAAATAGAGCTATGGTTCAAAATGCCTTGAGCAAAAAAGGAAGCTAAGGGACAGAGCCCTGGCCTGTGTTCAAACCCTACTAACACCACCAAAACAAAACAAAACCTCTGCCTGCAATTTTCCTCTGCCTCCTTCTGGGACTCCAAGGCTGTAATGTATATTTTCCTTTCTGTCCTCAGAGGCGGAGAGATTTCCTCCAAATGGTTCTGGACGCCCGGTATTCCGAGAGTGCTGTGGGCCTGGAGAACTTTGACCTTGTCCACGAAGTCCTGTCTTCTGCCAAGGGCACAGGGGAGCCTCCCCAGAAACACCAGCGCAGAGCCCCGGCCCAGCCTCTGAGTGAGGACGAGATCGTGGGCCAGGCCTTCCTCTTCCTCATCGCGGGCCACCAAATCATCACCAGCACGCTGTCCTTCACCACCTACCTGCTGGCCACCAACCCTGCCTGCCAGGAGAGGCTTCTGAGAGAGGTGGACCTGTTCAAGGAGAAGCAGGTGAGTAGCACCAGCCCAGCCTGGCACACCCAATGGATTCTGAGAAAGTGCTTTCTAATAATAACTAATAAACCACGTCCTCTGTGCATAAGACACACTCAAGTGGTAGAACACCAACCTTGAGCGAAAAAGCCTAGCAAGACTGTGAAGTTTTCGCTTCAAGCCCCAGTACTAGTACCCTAAAAAGCCAAATGGCGTTCATGGCTTGGCTATCTCAGGCAGCCCACGAGCCTGCCCGAGGGTCCTGCAAGGCCCAGGAAGGGGAAGAGGCCCAAGGGCAGCATTTGGCAAGGAGATGTGTTGTTGCCCAATGCTCTGACTGTGGGATTCCTCCTTGAGGGAGAAAGGGAGCCACAAATGGTCACCAGGATGGGCCAAACAGATGCAGGATGAAGAGCTGAGCTGAGGGGGAGGCCCAGAGTGGAAGAAGGTAAGATGAGGCAGATGAATGGCAAGTCCAGGTCTGGGCATTCCTCTGAAATAAGTAAGGCCCCTCTTGGACCAGTGGACTTCCATAGGTGCTGTGTGTGCTGGGTAATTTCTGAGTATTTGTGTTGCTTTGACCTATGAGTTGTGAAAGACAGCCATTTTATAATCTGTGTTTTGAAAGGAAGACTTGGACTGGGAATGTGGCTTAGTGGTAGAGTGCTTGCCTAGCATGCATGAAGTCTTGGGTTCAATTCCTCAGTACCATATACACAGAAAAAGCCAGAGATGGTGCTATGGCTCAAGTGGTAGAGTGCTAGCCTTGAGCAAAAGAAGCCCAGTGACAGTGCTCAGGCCCTGAGTTCAAGCCCCAGGATTGGCAAAAAAAAAAAAAAAAAAAGCAAGATTTTTGTAATGGAATCCTTTCTACTCCATCCTGATGGAAATTGCTGTTACATTCACAGTATTGCAATGTGGCCTGTTCTGTTCTGAGAGATTGTTTGAAAACTGCTTTCTAGAAAACTCCAAGTAGGGAGGTAGAGACGAAGTTATTCTTCCTACTCCGTGTCAGTGTTTTTTCAATATTTGAAAAGTGCATAACTGGGTTACTAATTGTCTCAGCATTTGGCTGAACATGAGCTTGTGGTCAACGGCAAGTTCTCTGTTGTCATGACAACCACTAAGCTGGGTCTCCCCAGCCCCCTGTTTATCCAATTGATCTCTTGAGCCTCAACGCAAGAGTTTCTGTTTACCCTTGTTACTGTTCAAGTCCGTCAGAATAATTCGGAATCATGATTCTGCCATCTGTCGGATTAGCGGCTCCTCTAGCTTTGTGTCACTGGACACTTGGTAAGCATGTCTCCTGTTTCATCCGAATCATCCATGACAAAGTTGACCGGGAATAGGGTTTGCTCTACTTTGACATTGATCCATTCATCAATTTCCTTCTGGCATGGGGTCTCCCCATGCCATGAATCCAAATACCCCCACTCCTACCTAGCGTTCCTGCCTGGTGAGTTTGTTAATATTTGGTTTACACTGAGGAGGGGGACAGAGCAAAGTCGATGGGGATCCGGACTGCAGGAAAGACATAGAAGGTGTCCCAGTTAGGATAGAACTAGACACAGGTCACAAAACCCCAACTCAAACTGTCCTTGGCACAAATGACTCTGCAACTCAGGAATCAGGGTGGCGTGGGGCAGATCTTCACTCAAGCCTTAAAGAGGTGCTCAGGTCTAGGTTCTTGTCTGTACTGCTTGGCACTGGCTTCGTCCCATCCTCTGAAACCCTCAGAAGGTCTCCAAGAATTTCTGGGACCATGCCCTTCCCTGCCTGTCCTAACCAAAGAGAAAGCAGGGCCGAAAATGCCTAGCGGGAGTCGCTAGGGTCACTCTGGTTGGAATGCTAAGGCTACTGCTCAATGGGGGACCAAAGAGATGGGGACACCCATGGCCCAAGTCGATCACACCCCAGCTTTTGGGTTGATCATCGTCAGCTCAGATGACTGGGAATCTGGGGGAGACGTCCTGAGGGAAATTTAGGGTGCTGGCCCAGGAAGGCAGCAGAGGGAAATGTAGGCTGCCGCCTCAAGCAAACCGGAAGGCAGGTCACACGGGAGACTTAGCAACATCTGATGAACCCCCAACATGAGGTGGACACAGCAGGAAGTGAGGGACTCCCGTGGCTGTCTAAGAAGCAGTAAGTTATGTCTATTAAGCAATATCTTCCTTCGAAATTGAAACCTTGCAGGGCAATCGGAGGCTAAAAACAAGGGAGTCTAAAATGTGGTGTTGCTACAGGACCCTAGCAGTTCGTCAGGCCCACCAGCTCGCACGGCAGCCAGGGCTGGGGTGTGACCTAGCGGGACACAGGGCCCCTCCCAGCCAGGTCCTCATGACCTCATCCCATCGCTCTCCCATGGAGGTCCTGGCCACAGGAGGGCACCACCATCTCTCCTGCCCCTGACTTCCTTCAACCTCCCAACTGAGATACGGGGGCCTCTCCCCAAGGGACCACCCCCATGACACTGTGCAGATGCCCCAAGGTACTGACTGAGGAGACCCCCCCCCCCAGGCGTGAACACACTAGTCCTCGAAGGGAAAGGGTATAGACCTTAATGTACATGAAATAATTTGGAGAGATGGGGGAAAGCACATTCTGAGGCTCTACCCTCAGAGGTTCCCATTGGGGTTGGGGGTCCAGGAGCGTGTGTGTGTGTGTGTGTGTGTGTGTGTGTGTGTGTGTGTGAGTCCTGGGACGTGAACTCTGGGCCTGAGGCACAGCTCCACTTCTGGTTTTTTGGTGGTTAATTGTTTGTTTGTTTTTGCCAGTCCTGGGGCTTGGACTCAGGGCCTGAGCACTGTCCCTGGCTTCTTTTTGGTCAAGGCTAGCACTCTACCACTTGAGCCACAGCACCATTTCTGGCCATTTTCTATATATGTGGTGCTGGGGAATCGAACCCAGGGCTTCATGTACATGAGGCAAGCGCTCTTGCCACTAGGCCACCTTCCCAGCTTTGGTGGTTAATTGGAGATGAGAGTTTCATGAGCTTTCCTGCCCAAGATGACTTCAAGCCGTGATCCTCAGATCTCAGCCTCCAGAGTAGCTAGGATTATAGGCATGAACTACGAGCTCCCAGCAGGAACTGATTCTGATGCAGCTGTCCCTAGTCCATTTTAAGAATATAACCTTAGACTCTCAGGGTCAGACCAACAAAAAAAGCAGAGTCAAGTGTCCCTTACCAGCCATGCAAGTCTGAAGGCCATTTCCATCCTCTGGGGAATATTGGGGTGCTTCTTCTTTTCTTTTTTTGGGGGTGGGGGGTCTTCTGAGACCAGGGCTTCAATTCATTACCAGACACTTTTACTCTTTGGCTAGTGCTTTACCAACTGAGCCATGTCTCCAATCCCTGAAGTAGTTTTGGACAGTCATGTGTCTGTTTTAAACAAGAAGCATGATCATCACAAAGGCATTGGTTTATGTAGCCCAGCTCCCAAACTCAATGACTACTCGTAAGTTTTCCTTTTTGTCTTTCTTTCTCTCTTCTTTTGCTTTTTTTTTTTTTTCAGTATAATCGAGCTCTGTTAATATGGGCCATCTGTCAGGACATGGAAATGCAGATGAGATGTTCACACATTAGCTATTTTCCTGAAAATATTCCTGAAGATTTGCATGTAAAGTATGACTTGTTAGAATTTTCCTGCCAGTTTCCATTCAACAAATATTTCTTGAGTGCCAGTTAATGCCAGCTTCCGAGGCTCCCTCCCCTCCCCACACAGCGGGCTGTGCCGGGCGACTTCTTTCCCCCACATTCCTGGAGAACAACCACATCCCCTTAGATGGCCTGTCCTCAGATTTGTCCCGGGCATCACTCGACTCCAGCTCTCTCTCCTTGAGCCATCCCCACGACAGCAACGCCCTTGAGAATGTGCCCAGAGGCATGCCCGTGCCTTCAAAAGGAAGAGGTTACGGTCTCCGTTAACCCCTGTGCACCCTGCTCATATAAGTTTAGGGATTTATTGTTCATCACTGCGAACTCCAGAGTGTGGAGCGAGGCTGCCTTCAGGAATGGCTTGATGCAGCAGCTCAGACCTTGTCCCTCGGTCTCTTGGTTCTACTTGTTGTGGGCGTCCTCCATCCTTCTCTGACTCAGTCTCCCCTAGTCACCCCAAAACAACTGCATAACCAGTATTTTGAATAGTATGGACTCAGTGAGGTGTAGGCCTCCCAGTATTTCCTTTAGCTGTGTCTGACGTCTTTCCTTTGCCTGACCTCAATACCTCAGACAGATCTCTGAGGCTTCTTTCACTTGGAGGCATCAAAAAGCGCAGACTGATGTGATGATTCCGTTGAGAACTCAGTTTGGGCTCCATTCCAATGGCGCCCATCCTCGGCTCGGCCTCTTCACCTGCAGCTGCTGGGTTTGTGAGCAGATCTTCAAGCTCTTCCTTCTCAGGCTGCTCTTGGGGGCTCTCTGGGGTGGGCGGGGAGTGGGGGCTTCTGCGGTAGGGAGGACTGTGGAGGTATTTGCACCGCCCATGTCCTGACCAGGGAGTGGGGCTCCAGCTCCTGCACTGGGTTCGCCATGTGGCAGGTTATTGGAGGTAGTGGGCCTTGGGTGTCTTCTGCAGCATCCACATGCCTGGAAAGCACACATCCTTGCCATGGTAACGTGGCCACGCCCTCTGCCCCTCCCACCACCCTGCCAAGTCTTTCTCCTTCATTCAAATAGGCAAAGAAGACAGGCCAGCAATTCTCCTACATACATAGACCGTGATGTCCGATTTGGGGGCTGCCCCGTCTCTAGGGGATGATGGAGGCCCTCCGCCTTGGCTGGGAACTGAGGGGTTGGAGAGTCACTACCCACGAGCTGATGGCTCTTCTTCCAACAAGTGGGCCTGAAATCCCTCCAAACGCTGGGGAGCTGGGAGCACAGAGCAGGCTCCCGCAAAGGCTTCTTCCCAAGAGTCTGCACAAATCCCACCGTGCCTCTAGGTCAGCGCCGGTGTCGTGCACAGACCCCTCCACCAACCAGGGGAGACAAGCGCAGCATGCGGCCAACTGGCTTAGATCCGGGCATCTGCCCATCCCTGGACTTCAGGAGGGCGGGGGCCCAAGGCTGCACCTGCACCACTTAGATCTTCAATGAGGGACGAGTGGGTGCTCCTATCCCTGTCCACCCCATGACATAGAATTCACAGCCCCCAGACTAGCAGCTCCCACTTCCCAATTTCTTTTCAAGCGGTTGTTCATTTTCCCTCTGAACTTTAGAAACAACCAAACCCAGCTTCCACCCGCTTAGGCACTGGCCTTGGTAGCGATGCGGCCGCCTTCAGACTTGCTGTGGCCTGTGCTGGCCAGCCCATGCTTCCTACCCGTTAGAAAGGAGCCAGGGCAGCCGTGCACCTTAGCGCCTCTCCTGGTCACAAGTGAGTATGGCAGCCACGAAAGTCCATAACTCAGAGGAGCTCCTCTTAGCAGAACTAAACTTCCAGCACATGTAAGAATACCCACAGGCCTGCCTCGCCACGAGGAAAGATCTCTCTGTGTGTTTCTCAGACCACATCTCCAGTCTGGCAACTTCCAGTCTCCTGCCACCAACTTTGACCTCAATGACTTTGATTGCCTTTCTTCACTTGAGGATTAGACTTGTGTGCCAGTGTATATAATATGGTTATAATGCATTTGACAACTCATGCCTCTAGGCTGCTTCTTTTGAGGCCGTATATACATTTTCTCTTAAATCATCTTACTTGGAAATTTTGTCTGTCTTCCTCTCCTATCAAAATTGAGAAAACTCAATTTAGAGCCTTCTTAAATCCATTTCTGTTATGATAACAAAATACTAGACAGGAGGTCATTTATAAACAAGGAAAGTTGATTTTCCTATGCTTCAGAAGACTGAGACTTTAAGAGCCTGGTGTTGACATCGGCTTGGCATGTGGTGGCCTCATGCTGCGTCACAATGTGGCAGTGTCCCCTGAAGAGACAGGGCAGGTGTGCTAGCCGGGGTCTCTCTCTTCCTCTTGGAAAGCCACTAGTGTCATCACCGAGGCCCCCACTCCTGACTTCATGTAGGCCTAATTTCTTCAAAAGGCCCCACTCAAATGTCACCAACTCATAAACCGACAGATTATGTTCCCAACATACAGTTTCTGGAAGACAAACATTCAAACCACAGTATTCCCTCCTGGGGGGGTGTGGCTCCAGTGGTGGGGGCGTGGCTTTAGTGGTAGGGGCGTGGCTCCCATTGTAGGGGCGTGGCTTTCATGATAGGGAGTGACTTCGGTGGGAAAATCTACCATACATAGCATTTCCTTATGCCAGTCACTCAATGTCTCTTCTCCCCTTGTCGTCTGGGTCACACTAAGGAGGAAGTGCAGCTATTAAACTCAACCTTGGAGTACAGGGAAAGGTCTGGCCATTTGTACCACTTGTAAAATTGAAGCAATGCACAGCAATTTTCTCATGGATCTTTTGTCATGGGAAAGTTTCGTGGTACTGTCCAATATATAATTTTGAAAAGGAAGAGAGAAAAAAAAAGCACAACTTCTTTCCATATAAATTGTTTTTGCTATAGCTCGAGCACTTTATGTTGAAATTATTGACTTTTGATTTGGCTAAACTATTCTCTTTCCTTCTCTTTGGTACCAGACTATGCCAGCCAAAATTTATGACCCATTTTCCTTCTGCTTAATTGTTAATATAAATCTACCGTGTAGGGTCCAGTTGTAAATTTATCACAAACAGGAATGGATTGATATATGGCCTCCTTTTTAGGATTGTTTGAGCACAGTTATGCCTTAGAAGGAAGGCTCGATTCTTATAAAACTTCTCTTGAAACACTGCTGTGTCACTATTTTAAATATCTAATTGAAATACAACTTATTCTTCCGTTTTCTCATAAGAATGAAAGACCATTCTGTGCTGGTTATTTCAGCTGATTAGCTCATGCTGCTAGTGTGAGCTAGGATGAGGGTGTGTTGTTTGAAGCAACCAAAGAATCCCAAGGGGAAAAAAGCATAATCTGTGGCCAAATGTGAAAAAACAGTCATTTTACCATATCCAGATATTTCATAAATATATTACATGCCCTTTATCATAGGGAGAGAGTTGAGTAAAATAGTTTGGCACACATTCACTTTCAGCTGGGTGCCAGTAGCTTACATTCGTATTCCTAGCTAATCAGGAGGTGGAGATCTGAGGACCGCGGTTCAAAGCCAGCTCAGGCAGAGAAGTCCCTGTGAAACTCTTACCTCCAATTAACTACTCAACAACAACAACAAAAAAAAAAAACCCAAAAACTGGAAGTGGCTCTGTGGTTCATAGTGGTAGAGTACTACTAGTCTTGAGCAAAAGAGCTCAGAGATAGCACCCAGGCCCTGAGTTCAAGCCCCACAACTGACCTAAATAAATAAATAAAAAGAATTTGAGATTAGGAGGATTCTGATTTGAGGCCAGCCAAGACACGGCGAACAGATCAAAGAACATGAGCCAGCACCCAGAGCAGCAGGGAGAACAGAGCTACAAAAGTGTGTGTGACAGAGCCCCGTCCACAGCCCTGGCGGCCGCCATCTCCCACCCAGTGTGGCCTGCGGGGGAACCACCTGGGCTCCCCATTTCACTGGTCTTGGGTGATGTCAGCGTGGGATCCAGAGCTCACACTGTGAGGTGTCTGGTCCCGAGCCATAGCACTGCTTCTGTGGGAAGGAGCGGGGTGGGGAGTTACCCTGTGTAATTAGTTTATTAACCTTTTGTGAACAAATGATGATCCCAATCATTATGGTGCTGCTCACTTTGGGAGTGGGGAGCTACTCGGCCCTGATGCACTTGGGAAGTCTGTCGACCTTCTACATTAACCCTCCGCGCGGGCTTCCTGGGATTATTCTCCATGGAGGGAAGCTAGAGAGTGGGAGGTGTCAAGAGCCAATTTAAAGTCATTTTCAAAGCAGCTGAAGATGGCGACAAGAGCCTGGGTCTTGTCCCATTCAGAACCCACCCACCATGTCAGTCTTTTTAGGCAGGACGTTCAGGCTGTCCCAGAAGCACCCTCAAGGAGCCCTTGGGATCCCAGTAGCCATAGTCCCCTGAGACAGGCCGTGCCACAATATTGTGACCAAAGAGAACTTCCTCTGATGCTACTTCTCTGGTGGCCAGAAAGAGGGAAGCAGGGGCCATTGTGTGAGGCACCCAGACATGGATCCAACTTGTCCACCTCAGGGTATGTGTTCCAGATAGCTAAGGTGACAGCCCTGAGCCACCAGCACCCAGCTCTCCCCTCTTCGTTCTCCTCCTTCCTTTCCCTTCCTCCAGCAATGGCAGCAGCACCTTTTGCTCCCCTTCCCACCCCTCTTTCCTATTCTAGCTCTACCACCCCGAGATCCAGAAAGTCCCACAATCCTCTCTGCCCCCCATCAGGTCCTCTGCCCACAAGGAGCCCTGGCTGCACACAGCCTGCTTGTAACTGCACACAGAGAGGGGAGGTGGTGAAGCAGGAGGCAGGAGGCAGGGCAGGAAGAGCTTGCGAGTGATTGTTCTAGATGCCTGACTTCAAGTGTAGCACTTTAGCATTTTTCCTGATTAGCCATGAGAGCGCCAAGTCCCCCATCCCGGTCCCCACGGAGCAGAGCGAGGCGAGCTGCACAGTGCTGATACTCCTGAGCAGAAATGGCCATGGCTGTGCCAATCTGGAGAGGCGTGCTGTCTCCCCTAGGCACCTCTCAACCCAACCAAGTCACAATCAAGATCCCACCTACCTAGACCAGTCTCCCAAAAGAAACTCATATAGCTAGAGTGGAACTCTCTAGAACAAGGAACCTGTTATCTTTGCCTCCAAAACCATCATCAGCTGACCCGCCTACACCTCGCTTTGTGGTTCATGGTGAATACCCACTTGAAATCCACCAATTCTTAGCTCCTGCCTGGGGTCTCCTCCCATTCTTCTACCAGACCCCAAGTACCTCAAAACCAAGAAGAGGCCCTCCAAACTGTTAGTCTTTTAGCCCAGATTTTGGTAAATCTGTTTTGTTCCAGGTCTGTGGCAGCAATGTGTTTTGTTTTAGAATTCTCTCTCTCTCTTTCTCTCTCTCTCTCTCTCTTTCTCTCTCTCTCTCCTTTTCTTGAACTCAGGGCCTGGGCACTGTCCCTTAGCTTTCTCATTCAAAGCTGGTGCTCTACAACTTGAACCACATCTCCACTTCCAGCTTTTTTTTCTGGCTAATTGGAGATAAAAGTATCTTTGACTTTCCTGCCCAGCTTGGCTCTGAACCATGATCCTCAGATGTCAGCTTCCTGAGTAGCTAGGATGACAGGCGTGAGCCACTGGAACTGGGTTGGTTTTGTCTTTTTTTTGTTGTTGTTAGATGGATTTTTATAACTGAATGTGGCATGTATGAAAACAGCATCTCCATGGTCCGATTAGTTCAGGCATATGAAAGATTCCAGATCAGAAAGCAGGCCTGACTCCCGGATGAATTGCAGTGTGAAGTTTGTGAAGCTAAGCATTTAGAAATCTGTCTTTAAATTTTAAATATTTAGATTGGGTCTCTAGGACACAGAAGGCAGTGCATATTTCTCACTCACTTAATTTGAATTTTTCTCTCCCCCCCTCCCCCTTCCGCCCTTTTGGTAGCACAAGTTGTTTTTCAAAGGCTCATTCCTTGAATGTTCTCTAAGAGAAGAAGGAATGTAATTAAACTCCACTGGCCACCGCCTTTCCCGGGCCAAAAGCAGGCCAGAGCCATAGGGAGCCCAGGACAGATACCCTACAAAGGAAGTCCTTTATAACAGTGAGAAGAGAACTGCTCTCCCCTGGTCATGAATAAGAAGGTTGAAGAGCCTGCCAGGAGCTTGCTGGGGTGGGCTTCTGGTCCCAGGCCTTGGAGTCATTTAGGGCATGGGAAATGAAGACACTGGACTCTTCGCTACAGACAAGAACTTCAATTCGATGCGAAACTGCCTCCAGTGGTTGACAAACAAGGAGGTCTGGAAGGGTATTTTTTTTTTTTTTGTCCAAGTACTGGTTTTGAACTCAGAGTTTGGGCATTGTCCTTTAGTGTTTTTCCCTGAAGGCTAGTACTCTACTACTTGAGCTAGAGCTCCACTTCTGGCTTTTTGCTGGTTAATTGGAGATAAGTCTCACAGATGTTTTTGTCCAGGTTAGCTTCAAGCCATGATGCTCAGATCTCAGCTTCCTGAGTAGCTAAGATTACAGGCATGAGCCTATGCCTGGCATAGCTTTTTTTTAAAAGAGTAAACTTTGGGGGGGCGGGGGCTGTGGATATGGCTTAGTGGTAGAGTGCTTGCCTAGCATGCATGATGTCCTGGGTTCGATTCCTCAGTACCACATAAACAGAAAAGGCTGGAATTGGTGCTGTAGCTCAAGTGGTAGAGCGCTAGCCTTGAGAATGGAGAGGCTCAGGGACAGCACCCAGACTCTCAGTTCAAGCCCAGGACTGGCAAAAAAAAAAAAAAACAACAACAACAAAAGAAACTTTTTTTCTCATGACAAGGCATAGCTGGGATCCTGGCCTCCCATCAGCCACTAGGCTTGGAGCCCCACTTCTTAAATACAGCCATCACCCCGCCCAGGTACCAGAGCTCAAAGCTCATGCCAAAAGACGGAGTCCCAACCCCAATCATACTCTACCAAACCTAGGCTTGGGCTGAGGATGTGGCAGGAGTCGAGGCCCTTGGTTTGACGCCTAGACTTGACCAAGGAGCATGCCATCCAATCAGGAGGGCGTCCTGAGGTGTGGTTGGCAGCCGATCCAGTTCCTGCCCATGAAATGGGAATGCCTTATGTAGCTCATGAGTTTCCTGCCAAGCTTGAGTTCATATAAAGCTGGTTTTACAGTGATACCCCACTGCACATGGGTTAGCTACTCCCAGCCCGCTGCGGGTCTCAGTTTCCTGGCCTGCCAAGCAGAGGCATTTGGCTAGAGCTCTCCTCAGTTGTCGATGATGATGATGATGATGATGACGATGAGGATGATGATGATGATGATGATGATGATGATGATGATGATGATATTGATAATATTGATGATGATATTGATGATAACTGAAAGCTCACAGGGCAAGCTGGATGGCAATAGCTCACACCTATAATCTTAGCTACTGAGGAGGTTGAGTTCTGAGAATCTCAGTTCCAAGCTCAGCCCAGGCAGAATAATCCATGAGACTCCTATCTGGCTGACCAGCAAAAAGCTAGAAGTGGAAGCATGGCTCAAGTGGTAGCAGATCAGACTAGCAAGTATAATGCCCTTAGTTCAAACCTCAGTACCACCAAAAGAAAAAGGAAGGAAGGAAGGAAGGAAGGAAGGAAGGAATTGCAATGCTTCAGACCCAGTCCCAGGGACTCTTGAGTCAGCACTGAAATCTGGGCTTCTAACAAACCGCAGGGAACCTCAGATGCAGCCGGGCGGAGAGCCCTGGCCCCGTGCCCGCTTGCCTTAGGGAGTCCTCCGCGGCGTCCCCTCAAGACAGCCCAGCCCCGTGACGGCGGCTGCTGCGGGCAGCTTGGAGAAGCTCGGGTCAGGCCCTCAGTGCTGCCCACGTGCTGCGCCCACATTCAGCCTATCCAAGAGCCCGGAGCCGGGCCTGCCGAGGCCTGCCGGATGAGGGCTCCGCACATTTCAGCAGATGAGGCAGAACCCCAGGGCTGGGTCTGGGGAGGCCTGCGCTCACCAGGGCGCTGGGGGCCATTTCTCCTCCTCCCAGCAAGGGAAGCCCCGGGCCATTCGCAGACCCCGGTGACCCCACTGGGGACCAGTGCTTTGCAGTGGCCAGGGTGGGGACGGTAATACCTACTCTCTCTTTCTCTACCTCTCTCTCCCCCTCTTTTCTCGCCCTCTTTCTCTTCTCCTGTCTCTCTCCTCTGTCCTCTCTCATCTCTCTCTCTCTCTTCTCTCTCTCTCTCTTCCTCTATCTCCCCTGTCTTTCTCCTTTCTCTGGCAAACCTCATTTGATGATTTTCCCCAGCCTGGCTACAAATCAGAGATTTGTAGACCCGGAAGATGCTCACGACAGCGACCACAGCATCATAACAGTAAACATTTATGGATCACCGTAATTAGCTGTAATCATTTTTATGTGTTAAATAAATCTGACCTCATACTAAAGAAGTAGGCCTTGCTAAGTAAGAATATTGGGTAAATCAAAGTCTCCTTTGAAACATCTAAAGGAAGCGTCTCCGGTGCCGTAAGACATTTATCATCCATGGCTTGGGGTCTGGGCTTCATTCACTGAGGGTCCCTTACAATTTTAGGGGTGCTGTCCATCTTCCCAGCTCCATCCAGGGCCTAGGGCCACTTTAACCCTCTGGTGTCCATGTTGTATTGTGAAGGCCTGCTACAGGAGCGTTTCGTCTCCAACTTGCTTTCCTTCCCTTTATGCCAAGGGAATGATCCTTTGGGATCAATCTTTAACACCAAATAATACTGATAACGATACTGATAGAAGGGGGTGAGGTATAGCTGAATGGTAGTGTGCTGAGGCCCTGGGTAGGATCCCCAGAACCGTCAAAAAATGAATGTGAAGAGTAACCTCGGTGGCAAGGGCAGGAGTAAGGACCGCCATGCAGTGAGACCAACTCTGGGCGTAGATCTGGGCCAGGCAATTCTAACAACCAGTTCCACAGGCGAGACGTCTCCTTTTCTTCTGTGTCAGAGACTTAAACTCAGGACCTCGTGTTTTTTCTGCTCAAGGCCAGCACTCTACAACTTGAGCCACAGCTCCACTTCTGGCATTTTGGTAGTTAATTGGAGCTAAGAGTCTCACGGATTTTCCTGGTTGGGCTGGCTTTGAACTCCGATCCTCAGATCTCAGCCTCTTGAGTCGCTAGAATTAGAAGAGTTTGTCATCATCACCTAGCCAAAGGCTATTTTTTTATTTGGAAATTTAAAATTAAAATTAAATTGAAAATCCCACTAAGTCTACATGCATCCACCTTTGCCCCTCAGCACTAATTTACTTCAATAGTGGATAAACATAATACAAATAAACCACTTAAAAATACATTGGAGGGGTTGAAGGTATGACTCAGGTGGTAGAGCGACAGCAAAAGGAAAAATAGAAAAGGAAAACAATTCAAGCTGGTGGCTGGGGATATGGCCTAGTGGCAAGAGTGCTTGCCTCGTATACATGAGGCCCTAGGTTCGATTCCCCAGCACCACATATACAGAAAACGGCCAGAAGCGGCGCTGTGGCTCAAAAGTGGCAGAGTGCTAGCCTTGAGCAAGAAGAAGCCAGGGACAGTGCTCAGGCCCTGAGTCCAAGCCCAGGACTGGCAAAAAAAAAAAAAAAAAAAAAAATTCAAGCTGTAAAAAATGCATTGCTTCTTTTAACTTAATATTTCACAAAACTATATTCTCCTTTTCTGCCCTTGGGTGCCTTAAAAAAAAAATCACCCTATGGCAGGGTGCCAGCTACTCAGGAGGCTGAGTCAGCCCAGGCAAGAAAGTCCATGAGACTCTTTTCTTCAATGAAATCCAAAAAGCCAGAACTGGAGCTATGGTGCAAAGTGATTGCTAGCCTTGAGCACAAAAGCTCAGGGACAGTGCTCAGGCCCTGAGTTCAAGCCCCAAGACTGGCACAAAAGAAAGAAAGAGGAAAGGAAAAGGAAAAGGGAGGGGAGGGGAGGGGAGGATATTCCCACATAAGGTTGGCTTCTCTTTATGCAAAAATTCATCCTGTGAGGAATTGCTCTATTCCTTCTGACCCTTGGGTTTCAGACAAATACTGTTGTCCCTAGAGAAGAACTAAGCCATCAAGCTTGTTGCTTAGCCCTGTACGCAGTAGCATGTTTTCTCTTCCTCCCTCAAAATGTCCTTAGAGCCTGCGGTGTATGCCCAGCTCTGGGAGATTCTAGGGGACGGCGATGTAGCAAACCCACAGGGTCCTATTAGATTTCCACCTTTGCTTTTGTTTTCCCACCTGACATTCTGCTGCTGTGGAAGGGACAGGAGCCTCACCCTGACCTCTGCATCTTGCCTCCTAAGTCAGAGGTCACGGCCTTCAGGGACTCAGCCAGGATCCAGAGGAAAAGTGGTCCATCGGGGCTGGTGGCGTGGCACAGCTGGTAGAGCACCGGCCACTCAGCGACGGGTGAGATGCCATGGACCGCCATGCAGTGTCACTCCGGCGTGACAATGTCTGTCACCAGCACCCAAGACCACGTCGCCTTTCTGTTGTCTTCTGTAGTTGTTTCAGAAAGGGAGGAGTCTCAGCTTAGCAGTTTTCATATCACACCTCTTCCCACTTCCTCCTCTTCTCTCCCCTCCCCTTCCTTTCTTCTCTTCCATTCCCTTTCCGAGGCACACTGAGATACTTTCTTTTCCACTCTAGGCTAGCACTCTACCACTTAAGCCACACCTCCACTTCCGGTCTTTTGCTGCTTCACCGGGGATAAGAATCTCCTGCACTTTTCTGCCTGGGCTCTCACACAAATCCTCCCATCTCAGCCTCCCGAGGAGCTAGGACTCCAGGCGTGAGCCAGCAGGGCCGGGCTAGGCGTTCTTCTACTGTAGATCCCGAGCTACACCTGGCTCAGCACCATGTGGGTCTTCTTTGTCATCCCATCCAGACGTAGCAGGTGCTCAGTGTTTGCTGAGTGAATGGATGCTAATTCCCCAAGCTGCTTAGAGATACATGTCAAGCCATCTAACCCCTCTGTCTTGTAGATGAGAGGGTGGGTACGGTGTCAGGCACTGACCTGGGATCATACCGCACTGGTGTGACTTCCTGGCATCTTCTCAAACAGGGCTGAGTGGAGAGTCCTGTGCCCTGTTCCCTGCTCTGCACCCATTTGCACCAACAGCATGCATTCATAGGAGGGATGAGCAAGGTGCCAGCCCTGGTACCCATCATGGCTGCTTTCTCAGAGCCCTGACTTTCGGTTCCAGATAAGCAGAGCTCCTCTTCCCTGCGTGGGCCTCCGCTGCCTCCTCTGTGTAGCCTCTGCCCTCGACCTGTTTTCCAAGCCCGGCCTGGCATTTCTTCAACGTCTCAGAGAGGCCACTGGACAAGGTCATCATTGCCAGGTTGAAGGAAGTTAGGGACCCTCCGCAAGATTTCACCCCAGAACAGACATGAGCCCTTCTTCCACAAACAGAATTCTAAAAGCCAGCCAGGCGCTCCTGGCTCATGCCTTCAAGCCTACTGACTCAGGAGGCTGAGATCTGAGACTCAAGGTTCAAAACCAGCCCAGACAGGAAAGTCTGCGAGATTCTTATCTGCAGTTAACCATCCAAAAGCTACAAGTGAAGATATGGCTCAAGTGGTGGAGTACCAGCTTAGAGTGAGGACAGGTAAGGGACAGCACTCCAGTTCTGAGTTCAAGCCCCAGTACGGACACACACACACACACACACACACACACACAGTGCTTTCCTGTGGCTCCAGTGCTAGGCTGTATTTCTCCTGAAGGCATGAAAGGCACCACGGGATACCAGACAGTGAGCAGGCGCCGGAAGTTGCAGCGTCCGGCATCTGGGATGGTGGCACTCAGGCCAAAGGTCACAGCAGCTCCAAAATGCAGAGCAGCTCATCCGAGATGTCATTTTTCCCCCCTAAATGTCATATATACCGTTTTTATTGGAATGTGATGACACAGAGTGAATAACTTAACATAAATTTGCATAATCGAATACAGCTGTTAATTTATGATCGTATTAAAACACCAAGTTTTGTAGCTAGAGGCATTTAAAAGTCTTAATTTTCTGAAACTTTCCCTCCTGTTTGCTGTTTGTTTATTACTAACTTAGGGTTGCCAGATAAAATATAGGCATTTGGCTAAATTTGAATTTTAGATAGACTGACTAATTTTTTGTAGTGTAGCTCATGCAATAATTGGGATATACTAAAAATTTAGTCCCTGCATACCAGAAATTCATATCTAACTGGGTGGGGTTTTTTGTTTCTTTTCAGAGTACTCGGTTTGAACTCAGGGTCTTGAGCTTGCTATGGAGATGCTTTGCCACTTGAACCATGCCTTCAACCCTTCTTTATTTTTCAAATAGGGTGTCTCTGTGTTTGCTCAGAGCTAGCCTCAGACTGATTTCCTCCTATTTAGCTGGGATTATAGGTAGGCCCCGCCATACCCAGCCCACGAGTGCTCGTATTTTTGACAAGCCGGGCAGCTCTGCTCATTCCTTCGCCCCTCCTGGCTCTTGGCAGGCAGGGCCAAAGGGTCTGTTCTTTCAGGAAGCACAAGTGCTGGGACTTGTACCTTACCCTGTGGGGGAGGATGGCTCTCCAGCAGAGTCAAGGGGATCAGATTAAGAGGGAACAAATGCAAAGGAGAAACTGAGGCAGCATCTTTGTATTTCAAACTTTGCAGACTACAACCACGTCACAGGTAATGTAATTTCATGCAACCCAGTACCCACAACCTTCTGTAACTGAAACAAAAGTTTTAAGAAGCAGCATACAGAACCCTGTCTGCGGCCTGATGTAAATATGTTCCATCATACCTATTTGCTGATAGTGAGGTTTGAACTCAGGGCCTTGCACTTTCCAGGCAGGAGCCTCCTCTAGCCACGCCTCCAGTCCTTTTCCTTTTTTTGGCTTTATTTTTTATCTAGGGTCTTCTATTTTTATCCAGGATCCGGTCTTGGGCTATGCGCCTTCTAATTTGCCCCTCTCATAACATGGATTACAGAAATGAAATACCATACCCATCTTGTTGAATGAGATAGAGTCTTGCTCATTTCCTTCTCTAGGCTGACCTTGAACCTAAATTCCAAACAATTTCTGCCTCCTGAGTAGCTGGGATTACAGACATAAACCACTGTACCTTGCTGGTTTTAACCCCTACTGGAATCCCTGGACACCTAAGAGATCACAGCCCTCGCTGTGTGATATGCCAGGTTAGGACGGAGAGAGCAAAGTCCACACAGGAATGGAGAAGCATCAAATCAGTGGACAGATTGTTCAAGTCCATTTGGCCTCAATTATGGCCAAATTCGGAATGAAACTTAGGTGTCTCCACTCCTGAGTATTTTCAGATCCCTTTCACTTTTTCAGGCAGACAACCAATTTCCTGGTCTTCAAATTCTGACTCTACCTTCGCTGTGTTGTGCATAATTAGGCCACTTGCACACTCGTTTCCAGCACCTTCCTATTCTCCTCAGGTTTCCACGCTTTCTATCATCTCTGATCAGAACTGATTACATCTTGCTTTCCGGCATCCCTTGACTTAGATAAACGTTTATAGGCGTTCATCATGGTGCTCCCCCTTTGATCTTCAGTATTGCACCGCTCAACCTTGTCACCTCGTCACCCACTTCCGGGGCCTGGGGCATCCAGCCGTGATTGTGTCGTGACTAGGCCTTGCACCCTAGAACAAAATAAACGTCGTAATCCTAACTATTATTTTCATCAGTTTGTCATCCCTAATCTATAGGGTAGAGATGGTATCTATTATAAACGTTCTTCCCCGCACCCCCCACCCCGTCCCGTCCTGGGGCTCGAACTCAGGACCTGGGCACTGGCCCTGAGCTTCTATTGCTCAAGGCTGGCGCTCTACCACTTGAACCACAGCTCCACTTCCAGCTTTTGTTGGTAGTTTATGGGAGATAAGTAATCCCGCAGACTTTTCTGCCCAGGCTGCTTGCCTTGCACACGGAGCCCTGGCTTTTCTCCCTAGAACATAAAACTCAGTGAAGACCAACTGAGGAAACTTGCCCCGAGCCTGTGCCGCAGGGCTCGAGGTACTCCCGGAAATTTCCCCGCACACAGGCTCTGCCTGGGTACCCCCCCCCCCCCCCCCCCCCCCCGCCACACACACCATCTGGTGTCACTAGCCTTAGCCCAGCACGGGCAGCGTGTCTCCTGGTGGAAGGAAGCGGGTACTGCAGGACGCCCCACAGACCTCGGTCCTCCCTAGAGCTCAGCCTCCCCCTGTCCACTGGGAGGCAGTCCTCCCCGCCCTGGTGCTGCCCCAGGTCCCTGCCCTCTGGGAGCCCCCAGGGCCTCCCTGCCACCTGCTGTGCCCTTGCCTGGACCCATGACCTTGAAAAGCTCCCTGCACCCAGTGTGAGGGGGGCGCTCCCCGCCCCGCTCCGAACCCAGAGGGGGTTCATCAGGCTAAGTCCTTCTGAGAAGCCCCAGCTCTGAGTGGGGTGACTTGGGGTGCACTGAGGCTGCAGCCTGCACACACACACACACACACACACACACACACACACACACACACACACACACACACAGTAGCAGGGACAAGGGATTCAAAGACAAAAGGAACTCTTGATTCTGTGCAATCCGTAGCTGAAACAAACCAACAGCACGTGCCTCTGCTCCTCTAAGGAGTGGGCCGGGCCAATGGCGTGGCAATAAAGGGTGTTTATTTATTATTTAGTGTTCCAGACCCTTTTTTAAGAGCATTTATTGTGTCTGTATGAGAGAACACGAAAGCACTTTGAAAACTGCTTCTGCATATGCCTTGCCTTCTCGGGGAGGTCTCCCACGCCCACCATTGTCCTCGCCCCCCCCCCCCCAGCGGCCACAGTGCTCCCCAGCCCCCCCTCCAATGTGCCCTGGGCTCCCGCAGCCACACTGTGGTCTCCACCCGTCCCTAGACGACACTGGGGATCGGGCAGGCCCCGCTGCACGTGGTCACAATGCAGTCAGGGAAACGAGGGGCGGCTCCCCAACTCGGAGCGTGCCAGCCACCCCGCAAGCAGCTCCTCCAGGACTCTGATCATCTGTTGTTGGGCTCTGGGGGTTCACGTCTGTCATCCCAGCCACTCAGGAGGCTGAGATCGGAAGATCCATCTTCAATTACCCCAGGAAAAGGCTGGACTAGAGGCATGGCTCAGGGCGGTAGAGCACCAGCCACGAGGAAGAAAGCTGACAGAAGAAAGCCCCAGCACCCTCACCCAAAAAGCCCAAAAAACTGTTGATTTCCTCCCCTCAAAAATCTATCAACAGATGCAAGACCAAATTAGAGTACCCAACATAAAGCCCAGATAGGGTTGACCCCAATAACTCAAATGGCTCTGGCAGAAGCTGTTCCCGCAGTGCCTTGTGGGAAGCCACAGGCCCCAGTGGCTGTGCGCTTCACCTCCGCTCCTGGCTGCGGGCTCCTACAATCCTGCAGACGCCTCTGGTCTCACTGTCTGCCTTTCCTTTTCCTTCCTTCCTTCCTTCCTTCCTTCCTTCCTTCCTTCCTTCCTTCCTTCCTTCCTCCCTCCCTCCCTCCCTCCCTTTCTTTTCTGTCAGTTGTGGGGCTTGAACTCTGGGCCTGGGCGCTGTCCCTGAGCTCCTCAGCTCTCCCGCTCGCCCAGCTCTGGGGTTTCCCTTTCCATCATTCAGCCGCCAGCCCAGGCTTAGAGGAGGGAGGGCGAGTTCCTTGCATGAGAGGTGCAGCAAAGCCTCCCAGGTGAGGAGGAGGAGGAGCGGAGCACTGGCTCTCCGGCTCTCCCGCCCCCTCCACATCCGCCAGGCTACCTGGGCCTGTAGGTCTCTGCAGAGCGGCCAGGCCGGGGCCATCCGCAGGCCCGAAGGCAGGAATCACCAAACTCCCACACTCCCTGGGGTGCATTCCAGGCACACCCCACTTTCCTAGATATGGAGCGCTAAGGAACTGGGGTGCAGCTCCGCGGGAGGCACTTGCTTAGCCGGGGAAGGCCCTGGGTTCCGTACCCAGCATCATAAGGAAGAACAAAAAAGTGCAAAAGAGATCAAACGCTGACAATAAGGACCAAAATAGAACAAAAGAAGTGGAGTATCCGGCTCTGCCTCCCTGGGTCTTTCTTGGTTTTGGAGGTTTGCCCCCCACCCCCCCCCCCCCCGCCTCCTCGTGCAGAGTGGCAGGACCTCGGCAGTGACCCGCGTCCAGGGCGGTGTGGCCTCCCGAGGCCTCTGCCCGCCCTGCTTCCCATCTGCTGGGCAGCTCGGAGAAGCCGCATGGCGGCTCTGGGCTGTGGGTCCCAGGCTGTCTCGAAGAAGGGGTGAATCTCCGCATCTGAGCATCCATGTGACGCCTTCCTTAACAATTGTTACATGTGGGTAGCAGACACCATTTAGGCCACAGGGCATCCATTTTGGACAAAGGAGATTTATTTATTTTTCCCAGCTTAGGCCGGCCTTGCCCAGCTTAGATCCAGTGAACATACACTGAGCAGGCACTGGGGAATTGAAGATGAGCTGAGGGGGAAGAAATCCTGCTACAATAAATTGCAGCACAGTAGAGATCTCTTTCAAACTAGAAACTTCTGAGCCCTGACAAGGCTTCATTTATTTTTCACTCATACAGGAAACAACAGAATTCCAGGCCAACACAAGGATTCCTCCACATTCTTGGTGTTGGTGGCAAAGGGATTTAAGTCACCTAGAAATTTAGAAAAAACCAAAAAGTCCTTCAAAGATGAGGCATGGTGTTGGGGGGACCCTGAACACGGAGCGGAGATGGTCTTCGGGAATTCTGTTCCTTCCTACGGGAACTGTTCCCACCAGTGACAGCGTGAGACTCAAGGGCCTGGGTCTGCTGGAGACCGTTTGGATAAATATTTGGGCAGCTCTAGCTGCTGCTAGATTGACAGTCATCGGAGTTGGGACCAGAGGAAGCGGCCCCTCTCCCAGGTCCTTGCTTGACAGGTTTTATGGGTGCCCATGCAGGTGCCCCCCCCCCCCCCCCGGCTCCGGAGCTTCAAATCCCAACAGCAGAGGCTGGGGCGCGAGCTCGGGGCGGGGGCAGGAAGCAGGAGGGCCTGGCTTTCTAAATTTAACAAGCACTGGCTTTTAGGCCAAGTGGATAAAAAAATAAATTCCAGTGCTTCAAGCTCTTATCTTTGTTTACCATGTCTCCCAAACACTGGGTGACCTGGAGTCTGACTGCGACACCGAGCTGTCCACAAGCTCCGCGCAGGAAGGAGGAGTGGATGATGCCCTGCTGTGCCCCCCCTCCCCACCCCCACCCCCCCGGCAGCCCGGCCCTCCCCACCTCCTCTAGGAAGAAACAGTGGCCTCGGCCAGTCCTGAGCCTGTCTGAAAGGTGATCCCTGCATTGCTCAGTTTTGTCGCTATAAAAGCTGAGATGAGGGGGCTGGGAATATGGCCTAGTGGCAAGAATGCTTGCCTCCTACACATGAAGCTCTGGGTTCGATTCCCCAGCACCATATATATGGAAAACGGCCAGAAGGGGCGCTGTGGCTCAGGTGGCAGAGTGCTAGCCTTGAGCGGGAAGAAGCCAGGGACAGTGCTCAGGCCCTGAGTCCAAGGCCCAGGACTGGCAAAAAAAAAAAAAAAAAAAAAAAAGCTGAGATGAGCCACTGATGAAGGGAGAAGGGTGACTGGGCTCACGGTGTTGGAGACTGCGGGGTTCGGGCCTGTGGTAAGGCAAGGAGAATAAGGTCAAGCCAAGCCCTTTGTCTCACGGCCAGGACAGTGTTGAGAATAGCCTTCACAGGGCCACGCCCCCAATAACCAGAAGATGGCCCCCCCGG
The DNA here is from genome assembly GCF_023159225.1 of Perognathus longimembris pacificus. Lineage (NCBI taxonomy): Eukaryota > Metazoa > Chordata > Mammalia > Rodentia > Heteromyidae > Perognathus > Perognathus longimembris. Next base: position 143,568,309 of record NC_063162.1, read on the forward strand.
CCCCGTTCTTAAAGTGTCCACCACCTCTCTAAAGTTCCAATACGCTCATGAGCCCTGGGAAACTGAGTGCAAATGACAGCAATCTAAGACGTTACCCAGTCTTCCTTTCCGGGGCCTCGCCACCTTCCCTGGGCCGCGCTGGAGGCTCAGGCCTTGGCTCTGGGGCGCTGGCCTCCCTCCCTGAGCACACACCCACCTCTGCCTGGCGAATGTCTCCCAGCTTTGAGGCACAAGATGCTGTGATCTCCACACCAGGCCCTACCCTGATCGCCACCCCCCCCCCCCCCCCCCCCCCCCCGCTTGGAGCCTCTGACTCAGCTCTGCAAACACTGAGCTCCTGCTCAACCTTCTTGGCTCTCACCTTTCAGCAATGCAGGAATGAAGCCTGGATATTGCTTTTTATCTCCCTCATTCTTTCCTTTTTTTTTTCTTTCTTTCTCACTTGGCATTTTTAATCTAAAGCTGGCACTCTACCACTTGAGCCACAGCTCCGCTTCCAGCTTTCTGCTGGTTAATCGGAGGGAAGAGTCTCATGGACTTTTCTGCTCCGGTTGGTTTTGAGCCTCAGTTCTCAGGCTGCTGAGTAGGTCAGCTTGTAGCTGCGACCCACCAGCGCCCAGCTTTGCTCGGTTCCTAGAGTCCTTGGGTCCCGAGGCTTGCTGCCTCCTGGTGAGTCCTTTACAACAGTACTGATGGCTTTGGTGCCTGCAAAGCACCACCAGTTCCCGTGCCCCATCCAGACCAATGGCATGTGAGCGTCTGAGGAGAAGCCCACCGTCAACAGGGAAAAGCAGGAGGAAGGCTTGTTAGGATTACATTGTAATATAATTGGAGCTTTTACCTGGACAGCCGCAGCCACCTCCTCTCTTCTGATCTGTTCCCCAACTCCATCTTCTCCAAACACTGCCTGTTGTTGTCAGATCACAAAATACCGCTTTTTCCATGTCCCCTCCATGTCACCAAGTCCCTTATGATGCTCACATGACCATACATCTTTAAATGAGCCAACAAATAGCCTCCCCAATACCCCTGGGCTCTGGGTCTCATCACCCCCTCCCCGCCCCGCCCCTACACGCTGCCAAGCAATATCTATCCATGGGCCCAGTGAACACAACCATTTTCTCTGCAAATTAAATGTAGTCCGCTCTTTCCCCATGCAGAGAGCGCGAGCTGGATGGTTTAACTATCATTTACTTAGGGGCTTCTTTCTCTAAGCATCAAATACAATCAGCTGCGAATGATCCATGCTAATGGAGAGAACAGAATCCCAAATATTACAAAACAGCTGATAATTCAAACATTCAAAGCCGTTTGGTACTGGAATGCGTTTTCGCTTATGAGTGCTTGCATCTGATAATTGGGACAATTTTTTTAAAATTAGGTAATTAGATGGGTCTTATCTGTTCCTATTCCTCCGCCCCCCCCACACACACACATTCTCACACACACTATTGGAATAAACAACTCAGTTCCCAAAATAGTACCCTGATTTTTTTTTTCTCTCAACCCATTCCTGGAACAGAGATAATGATTAGACTGCAGAATGTTGGAAGGGGCAGGAAAAAAAAGGAGAGAGGAACTCACAGAGCAGAGAGAACTTGATGTTAACACACTGGCTTTGATGTTTCCAAGCTGCTTTTCAACTGGTCCACCTCTCAATTTTTAGGTATCATGAGCAACCAATTTGAACTATCTACTAAAGTAGATCATGCAACAACCCTCTGCCCCAGCAGTTCCACCCCCAGACACGTGGCCCAAACAGCCCTGGGCTGCATTCACCTCAAACCACGTTTAGAATGGTCTCAGGGGCTTTGTCCAGCATGGCCCCCAAACCGGAAGCCCCTCAGATGCTCCTCCACAGGGGCAAGTTGCATGGTGGCAGCTGTCATGACACCACAGAAAACCACACAAGAAGAAGAATGAACACGAAGGGCAGGGAGTGGAGTTCCGTGGTGGAGTGCTTGCTTAGCATGTGCAAGGTCCTGGATTTGATCCCCACCATCTCAAAGGAAAAGAAGGAGGGAGAGAAGGAGGTGGAGGAGCAGGAGGAGGGGGAGGAGGAATACACTACAGCTACAGCTACACACAACATGAACAAGTCTCATCTACAATAGTGAGCAATAGTGGCTTGTCCGTTGCTATTAAGCTCAAAAGGGGTAAAAGGTGGGGGAGGGCGTGTTATCTGTGTTGAAGCTGGGTAAAAGTCATCTCTGTGTTGACGTTGGGGTGGGGTTTATGATGGAGGTGGTCATGAAGTGCTTCAGCATTCTGGAATGTTCTGTGTCTTGGTCTGGATGCTAGTTATATAAATGGGTTGACTAGCATGCATGAAGCCCTGGGTTCAATTCCTCAGCATCATGTACACAGAAAAAGCCAGAAGTGACACGGTGGCTCAAGAGGTAAGAGTACTAGCCTTGAGCAAAAAAGAAGCCAGGAACAGAACTCAGGCCCTGAGTTCAAGCCCCAGGACTGGCAAAAAAAAAAAAAAAAAAAAAAGTACAGGAAGAAAGGGGGGGTGGGGGCAGGGAGTAGAGAGGGAAGGAGGGAGGGGAGAGAAAGGGAGGGGGGAAGCTTAAACAGCAGGAAATGAAAGCTTCTGGATTTCTGGATTCTGTTCCAGCCCTACTAGGCATCTGGCTTTGGACAGCCCACTTAACCTCTCTGAATATCTGTTTTGTTTTTCTATGTATAAAATAGACAAGAAAAGTTGAGGTTCTAAGGACCAAAGGGTATGGACGATGTGAGAATCCTTCCGTAAGCATTACAGTACCGCACACGGGCAGGTCCTGTGATTATTATAGATGTCTGAAGACAGGAATTCTGCAGAGATTCCTGTGTCCGCACAGTCCATAAATCTCAGCCCAGAGCCATAGGCCCCAAGTGTGTACGTGTGTATGTGTGTGCGCGCGCACAGGCGTGCACATGCACACTCGCAGGCTGGTTTATGTTCTTTCATTACCTCTCCCACCCCTGGCTAATCCCTTAATGGCCAGGGCCTCAGAGCCCAGGAGCACCTGGCGTAATCCTCTTGTTTGTACGAGCTGGGTTCTGGCTCTTCTCTCTTCACATGGATATAAATAGATGCGGTGTACATTATTCCTCCCCGCCTTTTCTAAGACATGGATACATTTCTACCTCTAAATCTGCCAGCTTCTCTAAACTAGCACACAGAACTTTCTGCACATTGCAAAGTAAGCTAGGGATGTTGTTAAACAATTCCTCCCTCCCCCCCTCCCCCCACTCTCCCCCTAAAGGGCAAAGCTAAAGTCACTCCATTTTCTTCAGACTAGTGTCATAATTCAGTGTTATGTTTCCTGGAGAACCAGATGCATAGAAACTGTGGCTACTCACACACACACACACACACACACACACACACACACACACACATTGCCCTTGGCTTAAGAGAATGGTAGTTGCCTGCTTCTAGAAAGGTGGGCATCAGTGGGCACTATGTGCATAATATCAAGGTTGCATAGATATGGAGGCGGCATTCTCCATGCGATCTAGGGCCTGGAGGAATGTTACTTCTAGTTTCTTTGGCAAAATAGGAAACTGTTAATGTTGCTATTAGTCCCTGAGTATCCATTGGGGGAAAATACTTTAATGCAAATTGTGTATGTGTGTGTGCACCCATGCCCACACGCTAGTATTGAGACTTGAACTCAGGACTCTACACTCACACAGCTTCTTCCCTGAAGGTTGGTGCTTTGCCAGTTGGGCCACACCTCCACTTCCAGCTTTTTGTTGATTAATTAGAGATAAGGGTCTTTTGAATCTGACTGCACAGGCTGGCTTTGAACCAAGATTCTCAAATCTCAGCCTCCTGAGTAGCTAGGATTACAGGCGTGAGCCATGCGTCTGGCTCTTCATTTTCTTTCTCATCATCCAGGTTGTTTTTACACACACACACACACACACACACACAGTATATAGTCATAGAGTCATAGGTATGTGGCTGTGCATGCAGGTGTGTATGTGTATGTGCACATGTGAGGCTAGCTTTCAGAGAAAAATGATACCCAAAAATATGAGTGTAGAAAAGCAATATGAATAGGAAAGGACAATATTATTTCCTTATTAAAAGAATTTGTCTTCGATTCCTGGTCAGGGAATGAAAAAGTAAACAAATAACAATAAAAGAATTTGTCACCAGACACTAGTGGCTCACACCTGTAATCCTAGCTACTCAAGAGGCTGAGATCTGAGGATCTCAGTTCAAAGCCATCCCAGGCAGGGAAGTCGGTAAGACTCTTACCTCCAGTAAACTACCAAAGAACTAGAAATAGAGCTGTGGCTCAAAGTGGTAGAGTGCTAGCTTTAAGCAAAAGAAGCACAAGGACAGAGCCTAGGCCCTGAGTTCAAGCATTGGGATTGGCACCAAAAGGAAGGAAGGAAGGAAGGAAGGAAGGAAGGATGGAAGGAAGGAAGGAAGGAAGGAAGGAAGGAAGGAAAAGGAAAAGAAAGGAAAGGTAAGAAAAGGAAAAGGAAAAGAAAGGAAAGGTAAGAAAAGGAAAGGAAAAGAAAAGAAATGGAAGGAGGGAGGGAAGGGAAAGGGGAAGGAATTTGTCAATGGATTTTCCATAAAGTTCCCTAACCTATGGGATAATCAAGTTTATCCATTACATCTCAATATTGGTTTACAGATAATATAGCAACACTAAGAAATGAAGAGTCTTAGAAATAGAATGAGATACTGCTATGTATTGAAGAGCCAACATAAATGAGGATCTCCCTGAAAATTAAGGATTTGAGAATCTAATGGTTTGAGAATCTAAACCATGAGGTAAATTACACTTTTAAAGATGTTTCCATTTTTAACCAGCACTTAGTTTTCAGTCTTCCAAGAGCATAGCTACTTATTTTAGAGTATAAAACTCAACCGAAATGACTGTTAGGGCTTTGGGACTACTTTTTTCTTAACAAATCCTTACAGAGTGGTTTCATGGCAAGGACAGAATGTCTTGTGGGGAAGTGAGTCCTGCCATTAAGTGTATCCCAGCGGAAGTATAACCTGCTCCTCCAGTAAGATATACTTTCTCATTTGCCCTCCCCTGTGAGACGGGTGGGACATATGATCCTGACTGACAGCCAAGCTGACCTATTGGTGTCCTGATGACTGGTCCAAGACCATGGCTGATGGGAAAGCCGTCCAGACCTGTCCTCTCTGGTAGGACGTGTAGCTCCTTGAAGCACAGCCAGGGTCAGACAGAAGGGTGGTAGGGCTTCTCATTGGATGGGAGGCCACTCAGGTTTGTTTGAGTCCCTGGGCTTTGTAGCAGGCAGTGGGGGAGCCCTGGAGAGGACTATTTTCCCCCTTGGGCTTGAACTCTGGGTCTGGATGCTGTCCCTGAGCTTTTGTGCTGAAGGCTAGTGCTCTGTAACTTGAGAGCCACAGCACCACTTCCAGTTTCCTGGTGGTTAACTGGAGATAAGAGTCTCACAGACTTTCCTGCCTGGGCTGGCTTTGAACTGGGATCCTCAGACCTCAGCCTCCTGTGGCTAGGATTACAGGCATGTGCTACCAGGGCCTGGCTGGATGAATTTTTAATATTATCGTTTAGAAATGTAGCAGCTTGATATGATGCCTAGCTTAACAGAAGAAGTTCTGCCCCGCCCCTCAATTTTTCCTGGCTATTCAGGATCTGACCAGCTATTAGGAAGAGTGGTATGGGGATACTGGGGGGTCTGCTGGCAGAAGGCCTGGGGTCTGCCGAAGGCCTGAGCAGGCAGGCCACAGAGCTCCGTGCCTTTTGGCCTCCAGGATGCTACTTGTGTCTTAAACATCAGGGTGAGGCTCCAGCTTTGTATTCCTAGATGGCCAGAGAAAAGTGTGTCTTTATGACCTGCCACAATGAGCCAGCTACTTGTTCTCCAGCATCTTTTGATTGGCTCACGTGATTGTCCAGATGGAACACCTTTTCTTCTTGTGCCTGGCAAACTGTCATGCATGTGCAGTTGGGCTCTGAGGAGCAGATGTTCTCTGCAGCCATTCCGAGAAATCCAGCGTTTCTCCATGGGCCGCGCCACACATCTCTGTGCTGTTATTGAAATCTGTCTTTGGTAGCTTGGTATGATGGCAACTTTAACAGATACAAATGTGAAAGATGTCCAGGTGACTCCTGTGGAGAACGTGGACCGCTCCAACGAGCCATCGCTTAGGAGCATCGGGCTGCCATTGATTTCCTCATCCTTTCCCCACTTCCAAGTTGCTTTCTAACCCTCACCTTCATGTCGTGTCATCTGCAGATACATCTGACGCTCTAAAAGGGGACTCTCTTCCCTCCTATGACCACCAGGCCATCACATGGAAACTAGGTAGCTAGTTGGATTCAATGGCCTCTGACCAATCCATCCTGTGTGTTTCACTCGTTTCTTTCTTTTTTTTTTTTTTTTGGTCCCAATCCTGGCACTTGACCTCAAGGCTTAGACACTGTGTCTAAGATTCTTTTTCTCCACGCTAGTGATCTACCACTTGAGCCACAGCACCACTTTCAGCTTTTTCTGAACAGTTTGTTGAATCTAAGAGTCTCATGGAATTTTCTACTCAGGCTGGCTTTGAACCGTAGCCCTCAGATCTCAACCTCCTGAGTTGCTAGAGTTACAGGAATGAGCCACCAGTCCCTGGCTACCGTCCACACAAGCCTACCCACTGTCAAGGTCCCAGAACAGACATGCCCACCCCCTCACCCCCACCCCCGGCAGCTTCCAGATCACAAACATCTGAGTATGTGGTCTGTTCTCCCTTCTCATCCCTTCCAGACAGACCAGGGGCTCCAGAAGAGCGGATGAGCCCGTGTGTGTTTTCCTCTCCTAAGCCCACAATAGCACCTGCTCCATAGATGGCATCCATTCTGTACATAGTCTCAGAGTGAGCAACAAATGCTCCCCCAGCAGAGCGAGCTTTCCACTCCTCACAAGCCCGTCCCAGGACCTCTCACAGATCCGCAGCAATGAGTAGCTTGGACGTTTGGTTCCCCCAAGGGCAGAGCCTTCAGCAGTGATGGCTGCGTGGTACCCGGCCCAGCACGTGACTCTCACACCTCTGAGTGGGGAGCCACTTAGAAGCTCTCCGGGAGACTTGGGCTTACCGTCTTCCCCTCTGCCTCTCATCTTTTCTCCTCCGAACCACGAAGCTGCACGCGAGGATTCCGAAGGCGCTTTCAGAGCGGTCGAGTCCTCATTCACCAAGCGCTTGCTGCCCTCTGCTGGCCAACTTGGCTCAGGACCACGCGTCCCCAGGTGCCTGAAAGAACTCCAAGCGAAGCAAGGAGGGATGGATGGGTTGGTCTCTAAGCAGGACAGGGACTCAAATTTTGTTGCTTGGCCTGGATTAGACTAAAATACTGTGTGTACCTCTGCACACGCTGTCGGTGCAGCCCCCCCCCCGACGGAAGGCAGTGCTCTGGGAGATCCAGGACAAGCCTTAGGAGGAGAACCAGAGCCCACGCCCCACCTCAGCCCACCAGCAAATCCCCAGGGGACACGTACCAGCTGCGGCATAGCTCCAGAACGCTGGGCCAACACAACCTTCACAAGGGAGTCTAAAACTTAGAAGAGGCCAGGCGCTGGTGGCTCAGGCCTGTCATCCTAGCTACTCAGGAGGTTGAGGTCTGAGGATCATGGTTCAAAGCCAGTCCTAGCAGGAAAGTCCATGAGTCTTATCTCCAATTAACCACCAAAAAGCTACCAAGTGGTAGAGTGCCAGCCTTAAGCAGAAAAAGCTCAAGGACAGTGCCCAGGTCCCAGTATTCACACACACACACACACACACACACACACACACACACACACACACACACACACACACAGAGCCCATCCAAGCAAAATGAACAAAGATACTGGTTTTATAATACAGGGAGGAGTCTCTGAGGCACCGACCATAACAATTTCTTTCTTTGAAAAAACCTGAGAGCCTATAACCATACGATTTCAGTTGGGAAACCTGCAGAGTCATTTCTTTGATATTAGAGACAAGGTTCTCAAGTCTAGTTCCTTTTTTTTCCCCATTCTGGGGCTTGAAATCAGGGCCTGAGCACTGTCCCTGGCTTCTTTTTGCTCAAGGCTAGCATTCTGCCACTTGAGCCACTTGGTCTTTTCTATATATGTGGTGCTGAGGAGTCGAACCAAGGACTTCATGTATACGAGGTGAGCCACTAGGCCATATTCCCATCCCCTAGTTCCTTTTCCTTTCTGAGGAAAAACTGTATTGTAATATAGTGTACCTGTGTCTCCCTCCCTCCCCCGTTCTTCCCTTTCCTCCCTTTCCTCCTCCATACCAAAATTCCTCCCTCCCTCCCCCTCCCTCCCCCTCCCTCCCTCCCTCCCTCCCTCCCTCCCTCCCTCCTTCCTTCCACATTCTTGCATTTGTTAAAGATTCTTATGGTTGCAGATAGCAGAATGTCACTAACTCTGGTCACAACAGAGAACTTTCTGGAAAGATTCTGAAGTGCCTACCCCCAGGATACTTGCCAGGAACAGATGGCAAACTGGAACTGAAAGTCAACAAGATACCACGAAATAGTGAAATAGTCGCTCTGTCCTTTGCTTCTGCTTATCTCATGTGTTTCTTCTTTCTTGGGGCCAACTGGGGTTTCATGCTCATTCGCCCAAAAGGCAGAGAAGGTGGCTACCAACAGCTTGTGACTTGCCTGTGTTCAGCCTCTGCCTGCTGGAGGAAAGCTCCTGTTTCCTTTGCCCCAGATCCAAATTCCCAGACTGGTGGCCCTAAGCCAACCAACCAGTCTGCAGAACCAACTAGATAATTTGTGAGGACCAAAACAAGATGGAAATGTGGGACCGTTTGTTCCAAAGGCAGGAGAAAGTGCCACTAGCGGCGCACACAACATGTTGGTCTCTTTTGACTCATGGCAGTTTTTATTTTTCTACCGGATGGCAGTTAAAGGAAAGACAAATCTAGATTTGAAATGATTTGCATCCATTTTCCATACGTTTTTTATAGAGTGCAAATCCAGTTCCCTCTATAAACTTCAGAGCACTTAGTTCCTGTGCAGAATCACTGAAAATGGTGCACTATTGGCCAGAAGAGACAAACACACACCAAAGTCATTAAAATGGGACAAAGAAAGGGACCCCCCCCCCGGAATCCCCAAGGGCTGGCCCTTCAGGTCTCCATGTGCCAGGGGGAGTTCACCACCACGGGAACCCAAGGACCCGACGGCCACGGACTCTGTAGAATCACTTCAATGAGGAGGCAGAGTGCAGGGAACTTGATGTTGGTGTCTCCGCTTCCCACGGCAGATTGAGACTTCCAGGAGCTTCGAGCCCTGGGCCATGATGCTCTATCTCCGATAGGCAGTCCTGCCATTACAGCATCCTCTGCCAGCCTGGGGCAGAGCTGGCAGCCTTCCCATCCAGCCCAACCCTTTGTGTCTCTGCCCCGTGTCCTCTGCTGGGGACAGATGGCAACTTTAGTCACAGGCTGGACCAGGGCACCCAGGGGGCACGCGAGCAGGCAGTTAAGGATTTAACTGGTAACTGTAACCCCTTCGTACATCACCTTGACAAATTAAATCTTTTAAAAAAATAATTGAACTGGAGGCAGCCAGAGAGAGACCATCCAGACTCCCAGCGCATGCGCCCATGTGCCCGTCTCCTTCCCTCCCCAAGCACAGACCCAAAGAGAAAGTCATCAGGAGTCTCAAGATGGCAGCCAGAGCATCCGCCCCTGGCACAGGGCCCTTCTCACTCCTCAGTGCCCACTGGCCCACCCAGGATGGAGGGTGGGGGGGGTACATGGGACCAAGGAGGAGCCTTCTGAAGGACCATTTCCCAGAGTGCACTGGGAAGACCAATCACTGTCCCTCGTTACACGAAAACGCGTCCTCTACCCTTCAAAGTCATGATGCGATTAACTGCACACACTTGGTGTAAACTGACTCGTGAACATGAATGGCTGCAGTGTCTCTAATGGCTACTCCCTCACAGATGAGCTGAAATATTCCCTGGGGTCTCTTAAGACTGTCACCAGAAATCTGGTTCCCCTGAACTTAATGGCAGCTTACAAATAATGGGATTGGGGTTGGAGAAGAAAGGAAATAAAGGTTTATTAATTTTACCAGGCAAAATGAGGGCTACTCAAGCTATTATCTCACAAACACTGTGTGTGTGTGTCTGTGTGTGTGTGTGTGTGTGTGTGTGTGTGTGTGTGTTGGAGGAGGGCATGGATTTCCAGATGTTCAAGCTGAGGCAATGGCTTCCAGATGCATGGTGGCCTTGGGTTTGATTATCTTCCAGTACGCTGGGGTTGTCTCCGAAATTGTGTTCCTTGCTGCCCCGTGGCATTAAGCTAAGAGAAGCGTGTGCCTGACCTGCAGTGGGGAAGACATTCTTGAAGCCCTCACACCAGGAATGGGAGGAGGGGAGGGAGAAGAAGAAGAGAGAAGGAAAGAGAGAGGGGGGAGGGAGGGAGGGGAGGGAAGGGGAGGGAAGGGAAGGAAAGGAAAGGAAGGAAGGGAGGAAAGAAAGAAGGAAGGAGGGAGGGAGGGAGGGGAGGAAAAAAGGAACTAAAAGTGTCTTTCACACTTAGGTAGCTGCAAGCCTCTTGGTGGTGCTGAGCTGCAGCCAGGATTACAGTTAGGTATCCACACCTGCTGCACCCCTTCTCCCGCCTCTCCTGCCTTCCCCTCCGTTTCCAATGGGTTCACTTGAAGATGCTGGCTGGTATAAGTCCCAGGTGCTTTATAGGCCTGTCCCTGAGGGCTGCCTCTTGATACTCTGGGTAGCAGGGGATGGGACAGAAAAAAGCCACTTCCCCCATTGGGGTTTCTTCTGGAATCATCTGATTGAAAATTGTTACCTGCCAAACACAAAAATCCATCTACTTCCGCTAGATGCTAGGGGTATTTGGGGGAACCGTGCCTTACAAAGCCTTACAGAAGGGCAGCAACCAGGCTTCCTGTGGCCCCGTCTGACCTCTCCTAACCACGGACACCCTCATCTTGTTCACAGCTCACACCAACAAGTGTGAGAGGTGGGAGGGCCTGGAGGGACAAAAAGTCACTCCGGTGGGAGTCACCAGGAAATGTCAGGGTTCTCCAACACCATTACCTTCCCCCCGCCCCCAGTCTAATCAAGGCTCTCTACTTTTTCCCAGTCTGTGGGTGAAAAATGGATCCTGGTTGTTTTAGTGTGTGTTTTTCCTCATGAGAACTTGCTCATTCCTTTGACAGCCTTGCTAGTAAGTAGTCTGTCTTTATCCTGGGTCTTTGGCAGTTTTGTTATGTCTGATCATTACAGCCTTTTCTCTTTGCTCTGTCACTATTCCACTCTTAACTTCACTGAGCACCAGTTCGTGCCCGCGCGGCAGATGAGCTTCGGTGTTCTTACTCGAGAGAGGGGAACCCATGCTCTCCTGATTTGCTGGGAGGGTTTAACGTTGGACGCATCATCAGCTCTCAATAAACATGGCTAGCTGGGTACCAGGAGCTCATCCCTAAAATCCTGGTTACTCAGGAGACTGAGATCTGACGATTGTGGTTCGAAGTCAGCCTGGGCAGGAAGATCTATGAGATTTATTTCTAATCAACCACCCAAAACCACAAGTGGAGCTATGGCTCAAGTGGCAGAGCACTAGCCTTGAGCAAAAAAAGACTTAAGAGACAGCACCTGAGTTCAGGCCCCAGTAGACACACACACACACACACACACACACACACACACACACAGCTTTTAAGTCATCCGTGTGGCTGCAAGAGTGGTTTCTATGTTACACTCATGGGCTCACAAGTGCTCAGCCGCTCTAGCTCACCTCCCGTAACACAAAGCAGGAGATTCAGCACAGCAGAACCTGTGAGATGCGAATCTGTTGCCATGGGTGTCTACTTCATCTTGGGGAGTTGTCACCTAAACATTCGCTATAGTCAGAATGGGATTCTAAAGTTCATTAAAAAAAAAAGATCAAGTGTACTGCAGGTCTGTCTGTCTAACCCTGCCACCTCCCTTGTGCCAACCTGCCTCAGCCAGATCCTGAGTACCGCGGCCTGCAGGAAGGCCTGCCCTACCTGGACATGGTGATCGCAGAGACCCTAAGGATGTACCCGCCAGCTTTCAGGTACGCCCAGTGCCCTACCTCCAATTTTGTTTCTAGAAGGTTTTGTTTTTTTTTTTCTACATCAACAGTGCTACAGCCTCTTTGTCTAGTAGGAGCTCAGAATGGGAAAATCAGATGAGGACATTTCTAGGGCTCATAGTCCAGGCTCCAGAGGTTAAAGGTCTTTCATAGGGAGGACTTGATTGAAAGGGAGCAGTGTCTGGGACATGCTGCTTTAGACTGGAGACTACAAGGCGAGCCTCTTGAAAGAGATCTTTACCTCGAGGAAGCAATTGATTGCCCCCATGAGAAAGTGGTTTGTCCAGATAAATTAGTTTGCTTTCATTACCTAAAGGCCACAGTGGGGTTATTTCTCGGTGTAGGGTATTGGCTTCCTGGATTGCTGGTCCAGATCCCTGGGGCAAAGCTGAACAAAGCCATTTGGGCTTTGAAGTTGAAGCAACGGAGCGTCTATGTGTTCCTCGGCAATGGGTGTTCACTGTTGGAAGTGTAGGAGGATGGGCTATTAGAACCTTCCAGAGGGGCTGGGAATATGGCCTAGTGGCAAGAGTGCTTGCCTCCTACACATGAAGCTCTTGGGTTTGATTCCCCAGCACCACATATATGGAAAACGGCCAGAAGGGGCGCTGTGGCTCAGGTAGCAGAGTGCTAGCCTTGAGCGGGAAGAAGCCAGGGATGGTGCTCAGGCCCTGAGTCCAAGGCCCAGGACTGGCCAAAAAAAAAAAAAAAAGAACCTTCCAGAAACTAAGATTGGCCATCCCAGACAGACTCAGAGCGCCTGAGTTCAGGAGCCACCTGAGGTCTCATGCCCCACCCTCAACTACCCAACAGGAAACACCAGCCCTGTGCTCAGCCCTTCATGTGGCTGGGCTAGGCAGACCCTACCTGACTGCTCGGCGGGGGGCTTAGGGTCCCATCACTGGGCCTAAGTTGTCTGTTGCAACGGGCCCCCTATCTTCCCAGCTTTCGCCCTACTCATGGCTCCATTCCATAAGACACGCAGTGGCAGCAAAGGCCAAGTAAGGTGCAGATTGCCCACACCCTTGATGGCGGTGGGGAGGGCTCTGTCGTGCAAAGGAGAGGACACAGGGCTCACCCCACACTCCGTGCCGGGCCTCCTGACACTGGCTCTACCTCTGTCCCCCACAGGTTCACACGAGAGGCTGCGCGGGACTGCCAAGTGCTGGGCCAGTCCATACCGGCAGGCGCCGTGCTGGAGATGGCCGTGGGCGCTCTGCACCATGACCCTGAGTACTGGCCACACCCCGAGGTCTTCAACCCTGAAAGGTGAGTGCTGCCCCTTTCAGGGGGGCCCCCAGAAGATGTGAGTGCATGGGGGAGTGATTCTGTGGGGGAGGCAGCAGCAAGAGGGCACAGAGTTGCCTTCAAACAAATGGTGCAGCGCTACAGGCAGATGCTCAGAAAGCATCACTTCTGAAGGCCACAGCCCGAAGGCTGAGATTCAGCGGTGCACGAGAGCAGCATCTTCCCCTCCTTCGTGTCAGGGGTAGATGGATTTCAAGTGTGCACTGGGAAGCAGCAAGCCCATCATTTCCATACAGTATAGTGGTATCAGCAAAAATTTCTCCACAAATCTAAATTCATGTCATCCACAGACCTGGATTCTCCCTTCCCTGCTGACTACGATTTGGCCCATTGTCTAATTTCAGTCCCTAAGCTTTGTGATGAAAAAACGTCTGAGTCACAGGGCTGGGGATGTGGTAGAGTGCTTGCCTAGTATGCACGAAGCCCTGGGTTCGATGCCTCAGCACCACATAAACAGAAAAGGCCGGAAGTGGTGCTGTGGCTCAAGAGGCAGAGTGCTAGTTTTGAGCAAAAAAGAAGCCAGGGACTGTGCTCAGGCCCTGAGTTCAAGCCCCAGGACTGGCAAGAAAAAGAGTCTGAGTCACCACACCCATTCTTCCCTTCTTTGGGATCTGCCAGGGGAAGCCAGGAGACCGTGGCTCTACTTTTAATGGCTCCTGCTGTACCCAGCCTGACTCTATAACTCAGTTGTGGGAATCCAAGAGCCTTGTGACCCAGGTAACACCCCACTGTCCAGCAGCTCCTGGAAATCCAGTGAAGATCAAAAAATCAGAAACAAGCTAGTTGCTAGGTGGCTTACACCCATAATCCTAGCTACTCTGAATACTGAGATCTAGAGGATGGCAGTTTGAGGCAAGCCTGGGCAGACAAGTCCACTAGACTCCATCTACAAAATAACTAGCAAAAAACAGGACTGGAGGCATCACTCAAGAGGTCAAGCACCAGTCAAAGCAAACTGAACCAATTCAAGGTCCTGTGTGGGGAAGACAGCAGGATGCCTAGGGAGGGCTATGAGTGGCAGTCACAGTCCAGGGACTTTACTGAGTAAGATGTCTGAGGCTGACAGGGGGGAGGTGGAGCCACTGCCAGGTCGGGACTGTGGCAAACAGCCTAGAGTCTCCGATGGCAGTCAACTCAGGCCAGTGGGAGGGAGGGAGGGAGGGAGGGAGGGAGGGAGGGAGGGAGGGAGGGAGGGAGGGAGGGAAGAGAAAGAAGGGAAGAAGGCTGAAAGAAGAAAGAAAGAGAGGGGGAGAGGAAGGGAAGTGGGGATGGAGGGTGGGAACGAGGGGGGGAAGAGGGCATACTTACACCCCAGCTGGCTCTTTGAATCCATCAGTACCCTGAGGGCTAGCCAGAACAGAGGAAGTAAGGACTGGAGCTCAGGACTTAGCTTCTGTTGCCAGCACCTTGGGGACCATAGCATGTTTAGGATTGGGCAGGCCTGGCACCAGTTACGTTGTGCTTGGAGGAAAGAGGTCTTAGTGGAAGGAGACCTCAGATGGATGGGAACAGATGTTCGGGGATCACGTGTGACCTTCCCACAACCCTCAGGTTCAGCACAGAGGCCCGGCGGCAGCGGCAGCCCTTCACATACCTGCCCTTTGGAGCTGGGCCCCGGAGCTGCCTTGGGGTGCGGCTGGGGCTGCTGGTGACCAAGCTGACACTGTTCCACGTCCTGAGCCGGTTCCGCTTCGAAGCCTGCCCTGAAACTCAGGTGAGGGCAGGGCTCCAGGTGGGGTCACCCTAGCTTGTCTGGAAGTGTATATGCTGCCGCCAGTTCCTTAATCTCCCTGGGCCTCAGTTTCTCCACCTGTCAAAGGGGGCGATGAACACAATACTCTCCTCTTCCTGTCACATCAGGGTAAATGAGTTCATTCTGGGCTTGTCATAACACACATGCGCCCCCACGGAGACCGCTGTTTATGCACAGGGCTGGCTCCTGGCTTGCTATAGCGCATTCCCTTAAGCCAACAGGAGCCCAGTGCATGCAGTTGTGACTCCTGCTAGGCTTTGGTGGGGGGGTGGGGGGGTGGGGCTTGCCCTGCAGAGCCTGGGAATCATCCCCTGGCTCCTCCAGACTCCTCACTCAGCCACTGTGCTCTCCTAAAATGTCCCCCACTTTCCCAGCCCTGCCTCCCCCTCATACCACACACTCCCGGTCCAGAGAAGTGAGCTAAGGAGGTTTTATTATTCTATTCATTCTTCCGATGAGGAACTAAGGTTCAGAGAGGTGAGGTCACCCAGTGGTGTGACAGATACAATGTGACCGACTCTGCAAGGGCAGGGAACAGCCGTGTACCCACTGTGACTCCCCAGCACGCAGCTCCGTGTCATACACGGAGTGACAGGCACTCACTTCTTCCTTCAACAAGTGGTAAAGAACAGATGGATGAACAGCCGCCGGGACAAGACGCTGCGCTTCACAGCGAGCTCCTGCTCCCAGCTCCCCGCGACCCACCCACCCCCCCCCCCCGGCTCCTGACAGGCCGGCTCCTCTCTGCAATGTCCACGGGCCCCCGCAATCTAAGCACAGCCCTCTGTGCTTCTATGTCCCAGATAAGGGCAGAATGACATAAAGGGTAATTCTACATTCCAGGGCTGCCAGTGCCTCTGACAAGGAAAGTTAAGACAGGCTGCAGTCCTGGAGGAAGGCGTTTGGCTGGCAAACTACAGAGTAAATATCCACAAAGGTCTGATAGGGCAGTAGTAAGGAAGCCACAGCAAGAAAGGAGAGGGAAAGGACAGAGAAATGATGAAGGACACAGAGAGGGGACAGGGCATCTGACCACTTCAGTAGTCCAGGGGAAAATACTTCTTCTGAGGACTTCTCAGATCCAAAGGTCCAGTCCAGTGTTCAAAAAATGTTGCTAGCTGTGTGTTGGTGGCTCACACCTGTAATCCTAGCTACTCAGGAGGCTGAGAACTGAGTATTCCAACTGAAAGCTAATTTAAGCAGAAAAATCTGTGAGACTCGCATCTCTAAATAACCATCATGATGAAAAGCCAAGAATGGAGCGTGGGACACGGTATTGTTTTGCACTCACTGTAAGGGGAAGCTGGCTTCCTGAGTAAACTTGTGATGTCCCTTCAAAGTCTCCAGACCATCATGGCCTCTGTCTTTGAAGTGAGACCCAAGGAAGCTTTTGGAGTGTATGAGAGGCTGGACCAGCTTGGAATAGCCTGAAGAAAGGGCAATGAACTTGGGAGGAAAGATGGATGTCTCCTCATCCTGCGACTTTGGCCTCCTGAACTTGTTTCTTCAAGTCAGATGATACTCTTGGGGCAGATAAATGCAGGGCCAGGCATGTCACTGTGCTATTTTGTTCAGGAGAGGGAAGGAGGTGTTCCTTCTGTTCACCACAAGCTACCAGGGACCATGTCAGCCTACAAGGGGCAGCTTGGCTGGCTTCTCAGGAACTGGTCCAGTTGAGAGGTGATTCTGCCCACCCAACCCTCAACTCATAGCCAGGTTTCCCCAGCTGCTTCAGGCCCACTGGGACAGTTTTCCTATCGATATGGTTAACTAGGTTAACTATGGTTAACTAGAACTTCCACTTCCTGTTTTAGGTACCACTGCAGCTAGAATCCAAATCTGCCCTAAGTCCAAAAAATGGAGTCTTCATCAAGATTGTGTCCCGCTGATGTGAATCGTCTTGGGGAAGGATGGAGTATCATTTAATGACACCTACAAATCGGAGTTATGAGGGCTCCCCTACATTCAAAGAAAACCTTCCTATAGAGATGTAGATGTTTAAAGAAATGACGGTGCCTGTCATGTAAGCATAGAGAGGTTATTTACCTAACTGATCCTAAATGCTTAATAAATGTTTGTTGTACTTGGTTTTGACATTGTCAGTAGGGTCCCAACCACTATCTGAGTGAAGGATTGTGAAATAAGTTTTGGCAAAATGACTGCAAACATGTTGTTTGTTTTGTGCTGGTTCCACCGGCCCTTGGATCGAGAGCCTTGGATGCTGTCCTTAGCTAAGCTTTTCTTTTTCTGCTACCACTTTTTCTTTTTCCCATTAAAACCACAGCTCCACTTCCAGCTTTTTAGTGATTAATTGGAGATAAGAGTCTCACAGACTTTCCTGCCCAGGGCTGGCTTTGAATTACCATGTTCAGATCTCAGCCTCCTGAGTAGCTAGGATTACAAATGTGAGCCACTGTCACCTGGTGAGAACATGATTTTTCTTTTAAATTTTTTGATTATGTGGTACCGAGAAACCCAGAGCCTCATGCATGCTAGGCAAGCACTGTACCACTAAGCCATATTCCTAGCCTTAGAACATAACATGATGTCTTAAAAGAAATCCTGGCTTCTACATGGAGAATTCTAGAGCATGGGGACACACCCACATTGCATGAGAGTGTCCTGATGGCAGCAGCAAGGGGCATTTCAGCTTCTTGTGCACATTCAATCAATGAAGTGACTCCCAAGTATATAATTGTGCTTTGGTTGTCTCTGCAGGGATCAGACCAATTTTGGAGTAAGTTAATGGTACGGGCTGAAATGTCCTTTCTGTTGTTGTTAAAGTGTATCAAATATTTTCTTCATTTTGATCAAGGAAATCAAACTATAGAATTGAGTTTTAGTACAAGTAGTGATTATGTTGCCAAGGTCATGTCTATGAAAGCACTTGCTGGCTAGATCAGAGATCTTCTCCCTGCAGCTGTATCTTTGCTGCTGGTCTTTTCATCACCCTGTACGTCAGAACTTATAAACAGGACTCTGACCAAGTACAACATTCCCTTCCTCTATTTGACATTTGAGCAGGTTCAAGGCGCGGAATACCATAGAGAAAAACTTAAGAGTCGTCCCTCATGTAACACCTAGGTGCTGACAACCATCTTTAATCTTTAGAAAGCCCAGGTCACTTTCAGGGGAACTCTTGGGACTGGCCAAAAAAAAAAAAAATTAAAAAAAAAATACTCCTCCTCCACCACCAGCTACCAAGTGATCTGTGGCTGGTATATGAGGCGAGCACTCTTGCCACTAGGCCATATTCCCAGCCCTGGAGGAGTATTCTTAATAGGGGACTTGAATGCTCAGTTGGTTTCATCTTCAGGCTGAAGTTCTGCAGGATGGTGAAAGTCTGGGGGGACAGGCAAAGCAATAAAGGAGACAGATAGGTCCTAGAAATGTCTGTTTTCCCCTAGATCACAGCTCTAAGACCCAAGCCAGGCATCAAGACAGTCCACAGGGTTTGAACTCAGGGCTTTGGCACTTGCCAACTGGGTGCTCTCTGCTTGAACCACATCCTCAGCCCTGTGGACTGTCTTGATGCCTGGCTCGCCTCGTATACATGAAGCCCTGGGTTCGATTCCCCAGCACCACATATATAGAAAATGGCCAGAAGTGGCGCTGTGGCTCAAGTGGCAGAGTGCTAGCCTTGAGTAAAAAGAAGCCAGGGACAGTGCTCAGGCCCTGAGTCCAAGCCCAGGACTGGCCAAAAAAAAAAAAAGAATACTCCTCCATCACCAGCTACCAAGTGATCTGTGGCTGGTCCAGCCCCTCAGTGCCATGGAGCCTGCCTTGTCTTCAGTGTACAGGTGGTCACATCTTCACAGACAGTGAATGTGCAGAACTGCTCAACTCCCAGCCTTCCACTGTGTGAAGTCCTACTTAGACACCATTGTTCACACCCCAATGCCAACAATCCCAGGGCAGGAAATGGCAGGAAGTACACTAGTGGGATCCTTCACAAAGTCTACCCCTCTCTCCCAAAAGGGTCTTCATGAACACTTCTGGTCAGCAATATCTATACACTTCTGTCCTAGGTCCCACGTCTTTGGCACCAGACATCTTGGGAACTATAGGAGTCTGGTTCCTTCATCAAATGTCCCTTTCAACCTTCCCACATGTATCCAGATCCTCTTCCAATGTTGCCAGTCCAACTAGTTGTTCTTCCTAACTAGCTTTCTCAAAGGTCACCAAATCCAATGACCTCTTCAGTCTTTATAGCACACTTGGCTTTTCTGGAACATACAGCCATCTCCCACCCTATTGGTATGGATACAAACATGTATTCTGCAAATTATACAAAACCCAAGATCATGTGACTGTATCAGGAGGACCCCTTCCATCCACACCCACATGAGCATCCTGCTTTTCACTGCTCCCTCAGCCAGAAAGCAAAGGAGTGAAGGAGCTGTACATTTGTATTGAAGTTTTCCAGCAAGCACTTAATCGAATGGGCCTCCCAGGCCCCCCTACCACTGTAGAGGGACCCATGACTCAATCAAAAGCCTTGAAAGAACTTGCAGGTTAACAGGCTGTGAGGAACCATACCATATGCATAGGTACACATGTAAGGCCCTGCGAGTGGGTATGGTTGCATTATTTGTTTTTCTGACCATTGAACTTGGCTTTCTTCTAGTGTGAGCAATTATGCTGCCCTGTGTAAGGTTTCAGCTTCCTCCTAAAATAGAAGATTACAGTGAAACTTCCTTAGAGCTGAACTCCACAGGATGAACCAAGTACACATTCCTTTAGGAGGGAAACAGCCTCTCTTGTCAACTAGACCAGAACCAGCCAGCACCAAGGGGGAAAATACCAAATATTGGCATGTTTCAAATCCAGTACATTCTCCATGTTCATCATGTCCAATGGTGAATCTGGATTTTGTAGGGACAAAACTTTATTGGGGGGTGAGGGGGAGAAGGAAAGAATATAAACATGTATTCTGCAAATTATACCAAAACCCAAGTTCATGTGACTATATTGTGAGGACCCCTCAGTTCATGCAGGAGACCCAGCTAGTGAGGCCAAAACCTTCAGATTCACACAGTCTTCCTAAGGCTAGTGACATTAACTGTTATATCCCTGCTCTAGTCTGAGTGTTTCTTCCACAAATTCATGTTAAATCCTCACCCCTATGGTGTTATCATTAGGAAACGATTAGGTCCTGCAGCCCATGAATGTTATTAGTGCCTTTATAAAGGCTTGAGAGACACCCTTCTATCATGCAGTTATAGTGAGAAGATAGCCTTGTGTGAGGAATGAACCTCAATAGACACCAAATCTACAGACATCTTGATCTTGGACTTCCCAGCCTCCAGACTTAGAATAAACATCTGCTATTCATAAGCACAACACTCAAAAAGGTGCCTTATACCTAGCGAGTACTCAATAAATAGACTGAAAAATGAGCTCCACTCTCTATCCACTTCAGATAATATTCTTTTATTTCCATATTCTTGCATGACATTTGCAGCACAGGTATTTGATGTTATGCAGACATAAAACTCACACTTTGAGGATGTTCAGAGTGTTTAAATGATTGGCACTTACAGGTAAGTTAGGAGCTGCTAGGGGCACACAACCACATCTCTTGCCAGGAGGCCTACGCTTCCTCTGCATGGCTGCTTATGCTCACCAGAACAGGAGAAAGACAGCAGAAACTTATTGATGCCATAGTAGCCCCTTGTTTTGACAGCATGACACAGATCAATCATTCCAGAACCAAGAAGAAGCCACCAAGAGCAGCCTAGGTTAGTGCCGAAGGAGGCAAAAAGTGGTGGTGCGTCCTTAAGCCTGCTCTGGGTATCCTCCCCTGGTAGCTACTGTGCCACTCTGACAAAATGCAAACAGTGAGTATAAAATCCTTCCAAAACAGAATCACTGTAGAGAAAAAAATCTTAAATTAAAATCCATAAAATAATGTTTAGAAACTTTGTGCCTGGTGCCAATAACATACAAAGTCAGCAGAAGAGGAGAAAATACAATGCTAACACATTAAAAAGCAAACATGGGCTCATCTACAATCACTACTAGTGAAACTACTAGCAAGTCCAAAAGCTACCTGAAAGTTAAAAACATTACTAACAAGGATTAAGAATGCAACTTCATTTTAAAAAAATCCTATATTAAACAACCGTTCATTAAAAGTTTTGCTAAAAATAATTTTTAAAAATCCCAAAAGGCTCTCCCAAGGCAGACGAGTAGGAAAGGCCCAAGGCAATGGCTACTTACTACCGGCTGCTGAACAAGGAGCCCAAGGCAACCAGGATAGAGGAGCCAGAGGGGGGCTTATAGGAGGTAGAGTACTCGATGAGGTACTCAGGGTAGATCTGGTGCTTCTCGAAGACCACAAAGATCGACGGGTCAGACATGCTATTCACACAGCTGTCATAGAAGGCATTGCTCTGGCCTTCCTTGGCTGGAGGGCGGACGAAGGCAGCATTGCCTCTGACATAGTTGCCCACGAGCACCCGGGCCAGGAACATGGTGTAGGTGTTAGTGTCAGACTTGCTGTAGTGGTGGGAATAGGCAGAATCTCTGGCAAAGTAGCTCCCTGAAATGACACACAGGGGCTCTACTGGCACCAGGAAGACAGCTCAGCAGCCAAGAAGGGGAGAGGTTAACTGGTTGGTGTCTTTGGCTTTTTGTCTACTTAATCTCCCTCCTCCACCTCCTCCCAGTTCTCCAACTTTCCCATATAAACAGACACACATCAAATCATCAATACGTTTCCACATGTCTGGATGTCAGAGGGATCACCCAGCCTCCCTAAGGGTCTCTAAAGAATGTTACTATTAGATTCTGAACCTTGGTTTCCTCAGATGTAAGATAGGGCTGTTCCACCCAACTTCAGGGCTGCTATGGAAAGCCACTCTGAAGACACCATCAGACCAATATACAGAACCGCCACTTTGTCAAATGGGAGTCTTAATGAGACGCTGTCACCTCTATGTTAGGGTTCACAAATTTGCCAGGCTCTGGTCCATCCTGACCCCACAACCATTAGCGTATCAGACTTATTTCATAGATAATTGATGTAACTGGCATTAGAATTACAGATTAAACTTGGTAGCCATGCTTAGAAGGGCACTGTATTTGCCAAAACATGCAAGTGACCCAAAAAATCATTGTAAAAATATGGCCAAACATTAAAACCAATATATGTACCTCCAATTTATGCAGAAATAACACATGCAAATAACTCAAAATAAATCAATAGTTAAAAATGTAGCCAAATAATATGTGTACCTCCAATTTATGGAGGAGTAATACATGATATTCTTGCAATTTTCCCATGAGTTTGAATCTACCCCAGTTTTAAAAGTTTAAAAATAACTAAAATAACAAGTTTAATAACTAAGAAAAATACTCAGCCAGGTACCAGTGGCTCATACCTATAATCCTAGCTACTCAGGAAGCTAAGATCTGAGAATCACAGTTCAAAGCCAACCTGAGTGGGAAAGTCTGTGAGGCTCTTATTTCCAATAAACTACTCAGAAATGGTGCTGTGGCTCAAGTAGTAGAGCACTTGCCTTGAGCACAAAGAGGCTCAGGTATAGCACACAGACCCTGAGTTCAAGCTCCAGGATCAGGAAAACAAACAAAACCACTCAGATAACTCACAATAGCTGGAATAATGTTTACAAGAACTTATCTAAGGTTTTCCAGTTTCTGTGTCTAAAGACACCACATAGGCACAAGTCAGAGGACCTACTGGGATTAAAAAAGTGTCTCCTTTCTCCTGACTACCACTATCCTCCAAGGGCCTCCACTCCACTGGGAAACAATGTCCCAGGACTGCCCTGTCACCCGGAGTTGAGCTCCTTGCAATACACAGCTGGATACTGCTGGGACATCTCCACAGAGGATCACTAGAAGACTAAGAAGCCACTTCCTACTGGCTGAACAAGCCTAACAGCATAAACTATCTCTGCATCTCTCCCCACTGCCTTCTTCTGTGAGACTGTTTTCCAAGGGTTTGCCAATCAATCACTGCTAGAGGCTGCCCTTGCCTTCCTTACCCTTGCCATAGGAAGTACCATGAAGACCACAGACTCGCCAGTCGAAGTTTTGCTGGCAGATGGCATCCACAAAGTTGGCACTGGTGCCATGAAACAGCTGCCTCTCGTCTACCTCCTTCCCCTCATTTCGCTTCTGCATTTGTCCTTTTTGCCTAGAATGACAGAGGATATATGTTGAAAACAATGTGTGCTGGCCACCAAGTAGAGCTGAACTCACAAAAACATGTTTTTCCCAAAACAAAAAACCAATAACAGAAGCATTATATGAGCAAAAGACGAGCATCATGGGCCCAGAAGCTCCAGCTATAAGCCAGGGAATGAGAAAGAAGGTGGAGCAGGGCCTGGGAGAAGTGCAGATAGAAATCAGGCGCCAAATCCTTCCTCTATACTGCTCCTAAATGGAGCTAGAACCTGGGAAGCTGCAAAATAGAGGAAAAGTCACAAGACTACAGGTCCATGAGGGCCCAGCCTCTTTCCTTTAATGTAACCAACTACGTCAGTAAAAAAGGACATTTCACGGGGCTAGGGATATGGCCTAGTGGCGAGAGAGCTTGCCTCGTATACATGAGGCCCTGGGTTCGATTCCCCAGCACCACATATACAGAAAATGGCCAGAAGTGGCGCTGTGGCTCAAGTGGCAGAGGGCTAGCCTTGAGCAAAAAGGAAGCCAGGGACAGTGCTCAGGCCCTGAGTCCAAGGCCCAGGACTGGCCAAAAAAAAAAGGACATTTCACAAAAACCATGTGGGAACAGGTCAAGAATGGGGCTGGCAGGGCTACTAGTCACGGCAGGAATGAGATCTAAGCTGGGAAATTTCAGGACTTTGCCACCACATGATCCAAAGGATGATGGGGAAGGAGAGGGGAAGGAGATCAGATATACCATCGCACTAGGTGATCAATGCTGATGTTTCAAATTGTCCAAGAGGCCTAGGGCATTTCGATAAGTAGCTAACAGGGTAAGGGACACAGCCACCAGCCCATCAAGAAGCAGCCCCTACACACCACTGGTAGACTTCCCACAGGGCCAGGTTCTGAATTCGCTCAATCTTCTGAACAAAGTAGAAAGGTAATGTACGTATGAACAGATTCCAGACCTTACGATACTCTTCTGAGGAAGAATTGAGGGTGATCCTCTGCAAGGAGAAAATAGTTTTCATATGTTATTGGCAAAATGCAGTCTATATTTGAATCACTTGTCAAGGTGGCTTAGAACTGCTAGAATTGCAGAAGCAAAAATCCAGAGCATGATGACCACATTTCTCTTCCTTGTCCAGTCATCCCAAAACACAAGTGATACCTAAGCCAGACATCATGGATGTCCATGGGATGTGTTCAAAAGTGTCTTAACTTCTCTAGCCCTTTACACATGCTGCCTTGTACTGCTGGTAACTGTGGGGAGTGCTTTGTACAAGCTCAGTAAGAGAGTCTTCCCAGGACAGGACTCATCATGTTGGAAAAGCCTGTCTGTATAGTTCTTGGCAGATGACCAGATGTTAAATATCTGCTGAAGTGCGCCATGTAGATGAGACAGTAGTCATGATGATGCTCCACTATGTTCAGCAAAGCTCTCATTAGAGAATAGGTCCCAACTGAGCTGCTGAATTGTCAATTCTCCTGTCTTATGCTTCTAATGCTTTCCCCTCACCACATGCAAACCTTTTCTCATTCTTTTTTCTTAGTAGAACTGAACTATCTATATCTAGCTAAGCTTAGCTCAGAAGCCCCTTATTTCCTCCCTTCCTAGCAATTTTATAGCTTATCCTCCTCTCCTCATACTACATGTTCTTCTCTCAAAGATAGAGCCATCTTCTGGGTAAATCATGTAGCCTTAAAGCTCCAAAGCCATGCAAAAGGAAAAAGCAACTGTCTACATTAATCTGTCCATACCTACTCATCTCTACAGAACCTCTATCTAGCCCCAGGCAACACTGAGTTTCATACCTTATAGCCTGGGTCTGGCAGAGCTGTTGGGTCCCAATAGTCTGGGATGGACTTCGGGCCTTGAAACTTGACAGTGCTACAAATAGCAAACAAAACCACTTAGACATAAACCTTTAGACATAAACAAATCTGCCATAGTTGGTCTCTACTAGCTGACAGTAGTCTTGAGTCTCAGCGAAGCATATTTTAAAAGCAACCAGAAGGTAAAAAGAAGCTCATAAACACAATATCCATAGTGTAAGAGTGTTTTTATCTCTGCCTATGTAGCCAAACCCCAAACCCTTATTATGAGACATTCACTATGCACCCATGTCCTACTTCCACACAGAAGAGCATGGGTACAGCAGCTTCACAGGTCATAGCCCTTATCCACAGTTTTGAAAAAGTGCCCAAAAAAGGATTTTGAAAGCTTCAATCATATGTAATTGACATATAAAAACATTTTTCAAAAACACAAAACTGAAACCAAAACCTTCTTGGCAACAGAAACTTGATAAGAGGCTACTGTAGTCTGTATTTATCCTTCTAAAAGGGAAAGTACAAACTTTTCTACAGTAATACTCACGAGCCAATTTACAGGGTATTATGTAATACAGTAATTTAAAAATAAAAATAAACTGACAAACAAAAGGCATAAGGCCCAAAGAGTTTAAGAACAGCACTGTGAGACTGTAATTCCTAATTATTCCCCTTAAGTTTCAGAATGCCCTCCTGTTCCTACATAGATCTACCTTCTTAGGGCTGGGGATATGGCCTAGTGGCAAGAGTGCTTGCCTCATATACGTGAGGCCCTGGGTTCGGTTCCCCAGCACCACATATACAGAAAATGGCCAGAAGTGGCACTGTGGCTCAAGTGGCAGAGTGTTAGCCTTGAGCAAGAAGGTGCCAGGGACAGTGCTCAGGCCCTGAGTCCAAGCCCCAGGACTGGCCAAAAAAAAAAAAAAAAAAAGATCTACCTTCTGCTTCTGCTAGCATGAGACATGTAGCTCCATTCTAAGCTCAAAGAACTCCCACAAATAACCTTCCTAAGAAAGTAGCACAGTTTAAAAATAACAGAAGAGGGGCTAGGAATATGGCCTAGTGGTAGAGTGCTTGCCTCACATACATGATGCCCCAGGTTCAATTCTTCAGCACCACATATATAGAAAAAGCCAGAAGTGGCGCATGGCTCAAATGGCAGAGTGCTAGCCTTGAGCAAAAAGAAGCCAAGGACAATGCTCAGGCCCTGAGTTCAAGCCCCAGGACTGGCCAACATAGTAATAATAATCATAATAATTATTATATAATTATACATTATACATTATTATGATTATTATTACTACTGAGGAAGGTTGTACCAGCAAATAATCAGCCAGGACAAACCCACAAAGATAACAGACAGTTAAAGTAAGTTATTCTTCCTATTTTTAAATAAAGGGCAAATTTTTTAAAACTATTTTTCAAAAAAGACCTGTAAGATGTAAAAAAGAACCAAATAGAACTTCTAGAAATGTCAAGTCAAATCCTTGATAGTAAGAGCTCAAGGGATAAGGCAATTATCAGATCAGTCCATCTGACAACAGAACTGAGCTGAAAGGTAAGTGAAATACAAGCACTCACAAGATGGTTTGCAGGCCTTGAAGTGTGGCTCAAGTGATCGAACACCTGTCTAGCAAGTGTGGGACCCTGAGTTCAAACCCTAGTAATACTGCTAAAAATAAATAAATAAAACAGAAGATGACTTAGAGCAAGACAGACAGAGGAAATGGTGAGGAAGGAGCTACATGGAAAACAGAATGAGAAAGCCTTGCTGGAATCTATCTGGGACCTAACCAAAGGAAGCTCCAGAAGGGAGGGAAGAGTAGACTGGGTAGGACACACTAACCTTAGGCAGAATACATAGAAACAACATCTAGACACATCATAGTCAAGTATGTAGCTCTAAGAGCCCTTAAAATTAGCCAGAGGGAAAAAAGAACAATTATAGTGAAAACAATGCCAGTTACATCAATAGCCAATTTCTCAAAAGCAACAAGACAGTGGAGTGGTATCTTTAGTGTTCCGAGATCAAGTAACTACAACCTATATCCAATGAAAAATACCTCTCAAAATTAATAAGACAAACTAAAAAAAGAGTTTCTAACAAAGCTTTAAAATATGAGTAACTTTAGTGGAACATTTACAGTATAAAATAATAGCACTTCTCAAAGCAAAGTTAAAACTGCCCAGAAAAAGGTGAACAGAAGAGTATGCATAGGTCCTTCTATTAGCTGTTATGTAGAATAAATCATTGTCTTTTCCCTCCTAAGTAAAAAGCCTATGTATTTTCTAGCACAGCTTTAAAAAAACAGTAAAAGTGTGCAACTTCCAAACAAGTAGAGGCTTTAAAAAAAAGGTTAAAAAATCCAAAAAAAAAAGGAAAGAAAAATAAAGATCCCATGAATAAAATATTTTTAAGGATTAAACAAGATATATGAGGTGTATTAAAAATGCTGTTTTTTTAAAAAAAGGAAAATAGAAAAGAAATTATACCACTGACTATTACACAGCCATAAGGAAATATGAAATGTTACAGTCAGGAAAACAGATGGAAGTGGAAATCAAAGAATCATAAAGTTGAGGGAAACAAGTCAAATACAAAAAGCCAAATGTCATGTTTTCAATCATTTAAGCAAACTAGATCTACACAGACACATACACACACACCACATTCAGGGATATGACCATTCTTTTTGAAAATATTTACATATAGACAGTCAAAATATATTCCTAATTTTAAAAATTTGTTCTTTTGAGATGATAACTTATCAACCAAGGAATCTTTAAAAGGCAAGGTTGTTTTTAAATGACACAATAACTAAAGCTATTGTTATTCTTGTCAGATCTGCTCTATTTCTGTGAATTTGTACTGCTCACTTCCCTTACCACAATTCATCACAACTAACTCTCTGTACTCTATATTTATTTGCCTCATCTCTCTCTCCTCTCTCTCTTTTTCTCTCTCTCTCCTTTAGCACTGGATGTAGTCAAGAATTATAACTTAAACAGAGACATTCAAACTTTGCTGTCGAAGAATAGAGAGAGAAGCAAAGTGATTGATTTGAATTTTGTCAATTTATAGACACAAAATAATGTCTCAAAAAGAAAATGAAACTGAGACAGAGTGAGGGAAGGGGTGACATTGTCCAAAAAGAAATGTACTCTTTACCTTACTTATGTAACTGTGACCCCTTGGTAAATCACTTTTATAATAACAATACATTTTTAATGCTGTTTAAAAATGTGATACTAGGGCTGGGAAGGTGGCTTAGTAGTAGAGTTCTTGCCTAGCATGCATGAAGCCCTTGGTTCAACTCTTCAATACAGCATAAACAGAAAAAGCCAGAAGTGGCACTGTGGCTCAAATGGCAGAGTACTAGCCTTGAGCAAAAGAAGCTCAGGGACAAGGTCCAGACCATAAGTTCAAGCCCCAGGACTGGAAAAAAAAGTGATACTGAATGATGTTCCTAAAAACTAGGGATGTAGCTCAGTGATAGAGTGCTTGCCTAGCATGCTCAAGGCCCTGGATTCAGTCTCTAAGCTCTGCAGGAAAAAAAAATAACATTAGGGTGTTGAAACTTCACAATATAGCCACAGAAACTGTTAAATAGAAAAGTGCTCCTGAAAGAGATTCACCAAGAAGTGCCCACTGGTCATGGAGGCAAAATAGCCTTTCTTGCTGGAGTACACAGCATTAAACCCACAGATAGATAGATCCTAAGTCAATCATACCTTTGTCTATATTTGACCAAAATACTCACTGTACTTTTCCTTCCAGTCTCTCTTCTTCCCTCCCTCCTTCCTCCTTTCC
Organism: Perognathus longimembris pacificus; assembly: GCF_023159225.1. Classification (NCBI taxonomy): domain Eukaryota; kingdom Metazoa; phylum Chordata; class Mammalia; order Rodentia; family Heteromyidae; genus Perognathus; species Perognathus longimembris. Next base: position 143,597,244 of record NC_063162.1, read on the forward strand.
CACCTTCTTTGTATCCCTCATGTGCTGAGGATCAAACCCAGGGTTTGCACATGCCACGTATTTAGTCAACCACACTAAGCTATATCCTCAGCCCAATCAGTTTTAATTCTGACATTTGGCATCTACTTGTGTCCCCAGGAGAACTAAGTTAGAATAATGATACAAAAGGTTCAGTCTCAGAAAGAAGACAGCCAAAAAGACTTTTCCAAACTTTACCTAATATATGCTCTAGATAGGGAAATAATATTTTAAAGTCTTTGACCTGAATAAGGGCCATAATCAACCAAAACTCTAACTCCAGAAGCAATGAGAAAGAGACTAATCCATCTAACCTCTCTCTGTAGTTTGGTAAAATACTTTATAAGCAAAGTCAAAAGGTAAATAAAGCCAAGAGAGAATATTTGAAATTTATAGGACTAACCAGGGACTAATCTCTCTAACGTAAAAGAAAGGTTCTTGACAAACTCTATGTTATGGAAATACTGTTATATCACTGTTGTAATTACTTTCAACATGCCATGTGAAACCGTAGCTTCTAGTGTTGATGATCCTCTTGTATCCCCTTCCTGTGGTTGTACCCGTACTATCACTGTATCTTATCTGAGTACATGGGAAACTGATATACTGGTATTAGAACTAGGAAAGTAAAAGGGAATATTAAAATTGAGAGACAAAGGATAAAAAGACAAACGACTCCAAAAGCAATACTTGCAAAACCGTTTGGTGTAAACCAACTGAACAACTCATGGGGAGAGAGGGAAAGGGGGAGGGGGGAATGAGAGAGGAGGTAACAAATAGTACAAGAAATGTACCCATGGCCTAATGTATGAAATTGTAACCCCTCTGTACATCACTTTGACAATAAATAATTATTATTAAAAAATAATAAAGTTGGGGCTGGGAATATAACCTAGTGGCAAGAGTGCCTGCCTCGGATACACGAGGCCCTAGGTTCGATTCCCCAGCACCACATATACAGAAAACGGCCAGAAGCAGCGCTGTGGCTCAAGTGGCAGAGTGCTAGCCTTGAGCGGGAAGAAGCCAGGGACAGTGCTCAGGCCCTGAGTCCAAGGCCCAGGACTGGCCAAAAATAAATAAATAAATAATAATAATAAAGTTGGGCTGGGGATATAGCCTAGTGGCAAGAGCGCTTGCCTCGTATACATGAAGCCCTGGGTTCGATTCCCCAGCACCACATATACAGAAAATGGCCAGAAGTGGCGCTGTGACTCAAGTGGCAGAGTGCTAGCCTTGAGCAAAAAGAAGCCAGGGACAGTGCTCAGGCCCTGAGTCCAAGGCCCAGGACTGGCAAAATAATAATAATAATAATAATAATAATAATAATAATAATAAAGTTATTACTATACATATGCTTAAAAAACGATTCTTGAAATTTTAGAAAAACACCAAAAAAGTTGACAGTAAACTGAAGAAAGCTATAAGCAGCCCACAAGAAAGAGGAGAGGGCATGCATATGAATGTTCTTTACATGCTGGGAAAAAATACTCAACCTCACTCATGAGAGAAAGTAAACTAAAGAGCACTGACAAACCCTTTCACACTTACCAGAGTGACAGAAGCTCAAGAGCCTGACAACTCATTGTCAATGAGGCCATGAATCCAGGTGCTCCAAGCCCATGAAAAGGAACTTAAGTCTACTTTCTAGGACCTGATCTGACCTGATCATTTACTTCATAAATCTGAAAAGCACATATACCAGATGATTCTTTGTGATATGATACTTTGTAAAAAGCAAAGACTGAAAATAACACAAATATCCATCACAAGTAGACAAATTAAATGAACTATGTCATATGTATACAAGAGAAAATCACCAAAGCAGAAGCAGATTCAGAAAGTCTTCAATGTGCCAGGTACCTGGGGCTCATGCCTGTAACCTTAGTTACAGGAGGCTGAGATCCAAGGATCAAGGTTCAAAGGCAGCCCAGGCAGGAAAAACATGTGAAACTCTTATCTTCAGTTAAATACCAAAAAAGTCCACAATTAAGAGCTGTAGTTTATGAGGTAAAGCACTAACCTTGAGTGGATAAAGCTCAGGGACAGTGCCAAGGCCCTGAATTCAAGCCGGGGGGGGGGGGGGAGCGGGGAGGGGAATGGGACTTCAAAGAGTTGAAATAACTATCAGGAGCCATTTTTCTTTTCTTTTTTGGTACTGAGGATCAAACCCAGAGCATTTGCCACAGAGCTGCATCCTAGCCTCGGGATCTACTTTTAAATTAAAAAACTTAAGGCACAGAACAATAAATATATAGCAGGTTACCTTTGGTAAGTGAAATAGACAATACGTATATAATGCCTATGTAGTTATTTTTGTGAAAAGAAATACAAAGAGAAACCAAACACTAGTGAAAATCACACATTGCTACAGGCCTCTCTTCTTACTTATGTGCCTCTATGACTAGGGCCTCAACTAGAGGTTCCTGGCAACCACCCTGTAAGAAAACTTGTACTGAGGATAAAGCTAGCTCTGTGACTACTAGTTTGGGTATTTTTGTATTCCATGTCACTCAAAACATGGGTTTATATTAGTCTAATTGCATCAATATTTCAACATTTTAAGAAATTCACACCTATAACTCAACTATCATACTGCAGCCAGGCACTGGTGGCTTACACCTGTTATCCTAGCTACTCAGGAGGCCATGATCTGAGGATGGCGGTTCAAAGTCAGTCCCACAGGAAAGTCTGTGAGACTATTATCTCCAATTAATCCCAAAATGCCAGAAACAGATCTGTGGTTCAAGAGCTAGAGTGCTAGCCTCGAGTCAAAAAGCTCAGGGAGGGACTAGGAATATGGCCTAGTGGCAAGAGTGCTTGCCTCAAATACCTGAAGCCCTGGGTTCGATTCCTCAGCACCACATAAACAGAAAATGGCCAGAAGTTGGCGCTGTGGCTCAAGTGGCAGAGTGCTAGCCTTGAGCAAAAAAAAGCAAAAAAAAAAGCCAGGGACAGTGCTCAGGCCCCAAGTTCAAGCTCCAGGACTGGCAAAAAAAAAGCTCAGGGACAGTGCCAGGCCTGAGTTCAAACCCCAACACAAGCACCAAAAAACCAAAACCCTGTCACATAGCATAGACAAACTGATGGGCTGCCTTCAAAGTCTAGCCAGGCTTGGCTTACACATCCCAACAAGCAGACTTGTCATTGTGTGTGACAAAGCTCCTGCCCACAAGGATAATTCTCTCTGGCTGAGAGATTTTCCCAAGTCATAGCTTTGGAGGACAGTAGAGTGGGAGAGTTATACCAGCCAGATTGTCGTGTACTATCTACAGAACACACTCCAACTGATACCACCCACCACCCACGTTTCCTACACATTCAACCTACCAGGCTTGCTTTGTCTGCACATCCAGAGGAGATACATATTTGGGTCTGCGGCAAACCTTTCTGATGGTGCCATAGGCTAAGTTTTTCTGAATGAAAGCTGAAACAATATAGACAATGAAAATACACACATACAGGGAAGTAACATTTTATAAACATAAATTAAATGGGTTGGAAAAGTAATTCAAATGTGTAAATCCCAGAATGAAGCTTAAAAATAAGGCAATTTTGCACATTTCAAATATTTATAAAGAAAACAGGTATCCTTAGGAGGCTGGCTTTAATGAATAGAGAAATGATTAGTAATTGATGTATCAATTATACATGAGTGCTTTTAAACTGTTCCTTCTAATCTTGTTTAAACTATTATTTTTCTTAGTAATTTTTTCCAGCTTGGATATAAAAAAAGCTTTAGCCCAACCTGGAAACAAATTATCACAGCTTGAGTTAGAAAGATTTAGAGTTGATACAATAATTTTACTCATAGACATTTTTTAATTTGATTAAACTGACTCTATAGCAGTATTCATCAACCTTTAAAATCTGTATCATCTTTAGTAAAGAAAATTATTACTACTTCACCCTCAACCTCATATTCATTCTGCTAGGGGGTTTGGACACCACCCTTTGAGTGAAAATGATGAACACCTAAAAGATACATGTATCTCACCAGGAAAATCTTGTCAAGTCCTTCTTTGCACACTTCAGAGTACAAAATAATTGCATTTTCATTTTAAGAACATTTTAATATTAAAAACTGTAGATGCCTAGAATTTTACCTTACTGTATTTGAGTATAAAATGTCTAACTCCTTGGGCATGTAGCCTCTGCACTGCAACCATTCATTCTCATCCAGAGTCCACAATCACCCACAGCTTATGTGACCATTCTGTTACCCACCACTCACCCTTCCACTAACAGTTGGCTCAACAGCACACTTCAATCAGTTTTTATTGACTTGTTAATCACATATAATAAATCTTAAATGAGCTTTCACTAGTAAACTTAAAAGTTATTCAGGATATCTGGACTGACTAACTACGATTAGATAACTAACTAGTCTCCCACAGACAAAATGAGGCCCCTTCCATAGAATGCCCTTGCAAGTTTCCTAATTTACCACCTGCAGCCAGAGAGCAGGATGTCAAAACTCTGTATCTGGAAGCTTGGCCTTTGCCTTGAGTGAATCTTTGGTAATAAGAGTTCCTAGAAGGACAGAACTAAGCCTCCCCACACCTACAGAACCACTCATTCAGGCTGTTGTATAGGTATTTTAAATGTTATTTGCTTCCTAAAAATGTTAATTGTGGCAGAAATTCATTACACATAATAGTGAGATACTGTGGATGCTATTATCTACTATTAAATAAGAAAACAAACAAAAGAACCATGCCCATCCAAATGAGTTTAGGGCAAGCTGCAGTGAACATGCTTTTTTCTAACTAGCTGTAAGCAATCATCCCCATCCTTTTCCTGAAAGTCTGTTTCTTGGAAAGGAGATCTGATCTGAGAACAATAAAGGTGCATTTGACATTTTTGCATTGTTTTTTATATATTCAGACATTTAAAAGAATTATTTCAAATTGTGATAAGCAACAGATGAGTGATAGTTGCATTGGACCTGATCTTCAAGGAAATGCTGATTTGTATCATCCACCCCATTCTCCTTGTGCCCTTCCAGACACTTGATAGTCTATCAGCTGTGGAACACAAACCATGTCACCTGTGTTAGTGTTCTTCACCAGAAGTCATTCCCACCGAAGGGCAGAAGAAAATTTACCCTGATGAACATATTAAGAAGCAGAGATTCTCCCTTAAGCAAAACCTCAAATGCTTCAAAATTACAAGCCACTTCTGTGCAACTACTTAGTAACTTTTTTGAATTACTGACCCAAAACAAGCAGTGGGGTTTTTTTTTCAGTTTTTTTGTTTTGTTTTTTTACCATTCCTGGGGCTTGAACTCAGGGTCTGAGCAGTGTCCCTGGCTTCTTTTTGCTCAAGGCTAGCACTCTACCACTTGAGCCACAGCACTACTTCTGGCTTTTTCTATATATGCAGTGCTGAGGAATCGAACCCAGGGCTTCATGTATACGAGGCAAGCACTTTACCAGTAGGCCATATTCCCAGCCCCAAACAGTGTTTTTTTTTTGTTTTGTTTTGTTTTTTTGTTTTTTTTTTTTTTTGGCCAGTCCTGGGCCTTGGACTCAGGGCCTGAGCACTGTCCCTGGCTTCTTCCCGCTCAAGGCTAGCACTCTGCCACTTGAGCCGCAGCGCCGCTTCTGGCCGTTTTCTGTATATGTGGTGCTGGGGAATCGAACCTAGGGCCTCGTGTATCCGAGGCAGGCACTCTTGCCACTAGGCTATATCCCCAGCCCCAACAGTGGTTTTTTTTATAAGTCATTGAAAATACTTGCTGTTCTCCACACAGAACCAAGTACACAAAAATAGCAAAGGCAGGACAATGTGTTAAGAGCACTGACTCTCTTATAACATGCTGGGCACTCAGAAGGACGCCAAGTCTAAAGTATGAAACATAAGCAAAGCTGAACTGGACGGAGACTAATATGACCATACAGAAATGGACAAAAAAATTTACACAGGCCTGGTGCCAGAGACTTACACCTACAATCCTAGCCAGTCAGGAGGCTGAAATCTGAGGATCATAGTTCAAAGTTAGCCCGGGTGGAACAGTTTATGTAATTCTTATCTCCAATTAACTATGAAAAAGCCAGAAGGGGAGCTGTGGCTCATGTGGTAGAGCACCAACCTTGAGCACAAAAGCTCAGGGACAGTGCCCAGGTCCAGAGTTTAAGCCCCAGGACCAATGTGTGTGCAAACACGCACACATACAAATACAAAGGAGCTTAGAGCACAACTTAAGTGGTAGAGTGCTTACCCTGCACTAAATTACTGAAAAGAAGAAAAAGGGAAGGAGGGAGAGAAGAGAGAGGAGGGAGAAAAGGAGAAAAAAATGGAGGGGAGGGGACCTATGTCCAGCAAAATTAGAACCTAAAAGTACTCTCACAAATAGGCTGCTAAAGGAACTGTCCAAAGGGTATCAGGTCTACCTTTATATGATAAGGTAACTGGGACAACTTATCTGAAGTCCAAGTTTCAGAACACTTCTAAGTACAAGACTTTTAATAGCATGTCTTATGACATGTTTAACCTGGCCAGTGTCACTCTAAGGCCTAAAGTTGCCAACAGAAAAGATAGCAGCAATTACCATGCCAAGGAGAGATGAAGTGGACATGGCACAATGGAGCCAACTGGGCCTTACCAGACTGAGGTTAACTCACAAACACAAAAGGACCTGTCCACAACCTTCAGGGCAGTCACAGGGCACTCACTGGCCCTGCTAGCCCCTCTGTGCTTCAGTTCTTCCCAGTCCTCACCATCCCTATTTCCTTCACTGTGCAGGCCAACACCATCTTCAATGGTTTCTGAATGGACACACCCTTTCCTTTCCTACAGCTGCTCAGGCCCAGGTTAATGTGGAAGGGCTGCACACACAAGTCAGGTTCTGCTCCAAGGTGGGGTACCTTTGAAGTCTAACTCATAGTTGTGCTTTCCAGCCTGGAACTTCAAAGTGGATGCTTGGGCAGCAGACCCTGGGGCACAGAATGCCAGGTAGGCCTTTTCCACGTCACTGCTGCTGATGGTGGTCACAGGATGCGCTGTGCCCTGTAAGAAAGTCAGAAATTTCAGGGACACAAGAATCCACACAGACAAGCAAAGATACTGCTGGTAGCATCCACACATTCCAGAGAGTCCTGTTATGGGGAAGAAGGCATCAGGAAACAAGTATTCAGGGAGGGAATAGTGGAAAGGAAATAGTATAGTTCTCCTGAAACTACCTTGGTAAATGAAAGCCTGTAAGTACAAGTCATGTTGAGCAATGTACAGTGCAAGCAATGGAAAAGAGCAATCCAAGTTCCTCAGAATTACATAGCTGTTCAACTCACAGTGAAACTTTTTTTGATGAATTTTCTCATGTTGCTTGACTAACCAGCCAAGCCAACACTGTCTTCTCTGGGTGTTCACATTCCTACCAATTCTTTAAACACCAATTTCAGTCATCCCTTGTGGTTTTCTTTTTCTGGTCCCTTGAAGAATACTATTTCTTTCAGCTATCCATTTCAATCATGCATCTATTCAACAATTACCTATTGGATAGCTAATATTTGGACTGCATGTCTTTGAATTTGAATTCTGGTTCCACCTATGGTTTGGATGTCCTGTTCTTGAGGCTTAGTTACCAATGTGGCAATGTTAACTAAGAGGGGTAGAACCTTTAAGATAATGATGCTAGTCAGTGGAGTTCTCCCAGGAGTGTGTAATTATGAAGTAAAGCAACTCTACCCTTTTGGCCTCTTCTGCACATAGCTACATCTGCTTATCTATTGTTTTGTAACCCAGGCAAAAGAACACCAGTAACCAAACATAAGGGACCACCTGATCTTGGACTTTCAGCTTCCTGTGAGTTTGATAAAACACATTGTTTTTGGTTGGTCAGGGGGCTTGAACTCAGGATTGGGTACTGCCCCTGAGCTCTTTGGCTCAAGGATAGTACTCTATCATCTTGAGCCACAGCCCCACCTTCCAGTTTTCTGATAGTTAATTGGAGATAAGAGTCTCACAGACATTGCTACCCTGGCTGGCTTTGACCATGATCCTCAGATCTCAAGCTCCTGAGTAGCTAGGATCACAGGTATGAGCCATGGGACCCAGCACCACTTTTCTTTTTTCTTTTTTTGTCGGTTGTGGGACTTAAACTCTGGGTCTGGGCACTGTCCCTGAGCTCTTCAGCTCAAGGCTAGCACTCTACCACTTCAGCCACAGAGCCCCTTTCAGTTTTCTGGTGGTTAATTGGAGATAAAAGTCTCACAAACTTTCCTGCCCAGGTTGGCTTTGAACCACGATCTTCAGATCTCAGCCTCCTGAGTAGCTAGGATTACAGGCATGAGCCCCCAGTACCTGGCTATAATTTTTTCTTTATAAAGTATTCAACCAGTTATTTGATAGCAGCAACAGAAAATGGACTAGTATTACACTCCCAAATTTGCTGACTCTATACTGACAAGACATAACTCTCTTAAATCGCAGGTATCAAGTACATAGGAGGAATAATGATCATACTTAATATACTCATCCAATATATAACAGAACTATACCAGAATCATAGAGTTGTAAAAGTAATTAGAGAATGCTGAGCCTTAGCGTAGTGGCTTGGAAAAATACTCAATGAATATTACTTGTCATTATCATTTTTATACTTAACAATACACTAATAACTAAAATTAAAGTTGTTGAACCAAATAGATCCTCTGTCCTGTGAATTTCCCTACTCCCTCTCTTGATGTCATCCTATTCTTCCTAGATCACAGTTCCTCAGTTTATGGATACAACAATAAATGAAACAACATCTTCCCTGGCTTCTTGAAAGACTCAATCTAGCAAGGAAGAAGAAACAAAAGCAAGCAGACTAGACAATGCATCATGCTAAAGATCTCCCACAGATTTGCACAGAGTGCAACAGAAGCTGAGGGAACTTAACTGAGAATGATCAAGAGGTGTGGGAAACAAACCAGAAAAGTTTCCTGGAACAAAAAGATACGTGAGCCAAGATCTGAACCTGAGTTAGAATGAAGTGACCTGATAAAGGATACAGGGGGAGAGTGGAATAAGTGTAGAATTTTTTTAAATAATTCATATTTTATGGTTTTATGTCCTTGCCTAAGTTTTTGCTTCTGAAATCTTTGGCCCTTTGAAACTAAACTACTAGTGCTGGAAGTGGAGCTATGTTTCAGGTAATATAGTATTAAACCTCTTAATTCAAGCCTCAGGACCAGCACACAAATAAATAAATAAAACCCATTAGACTAGAATAGAGGAGAATGAGTAGGTGGCTTAAAAATCCCTTCCAGTCAGCCAGAGAAAAGAAGAGAAATCTGGCCCTTTTGGCCTGAGGAAATGAAGTAAGGAGTCAAGAGCAACAGAAAGAGAAGACAGATACATTCATCTTTTCCCCTGACTCAAACCTTAAGGTCAAAATCCCTATGATAAGTAATCAAAGGGAGATTAGAAGAGTAAATGAAATATGATCTGCACCCAACTTCAGTTAAGAAAAAAAAAACTAAAGCTTCAATGGAGGTTCTTACAACCCAAAGAGCATAAATATCTATGAGGACTGTAGCTCAGTTTTCGTTGTGGCTAAGAGTCCCTGTAGAAATAGTACTCTCCTGATACTTATATTTCTGCTGCAAGTAACTAGAAACTCCCTTTTTTCTTTTTCTAAAATTTATTTATTGTCAAAGTGATGTACAGAGGGGTTACAGTTTCATATGTAAGGCAGTAAGTACATTTCTTATCCAACTTGTTACCTCCTCCCACATTTTTCTCTCACCTCCCTTTATCCCCACAGAAACTCCCTTTTAATCTCAGTTGTCCTCAAACACCTTCAAGTAATTAACAGCAGCAGCTATGCAATTTGGTCTGAATAAGTTCTTGATATAAACTGATTTTCTTTCACTTTCCCGACTTTTAAGTTGCAGAAATGAATAAGAAAGATAGTTTGAAGGGCCTTAAACTTTATTACAGCTACACAAATATATCTAAATGCCCAGACACTGGGTCTAGAGTTCTGTTATCAAGAGATGTACCTTACTATTTTAACAAAAAACCAATGAAGAAAACTGATCTCACTAAGATTTCTATCATCAATTCTCATGAGCCAAAAGATATCTAGCTGTTGAAAGATGAAAGCATATACAAATAAACTCCAAACTATCTATCTGTGCTGTAATGTGCCCCCAAAGTCTTCCATGGATTTGGGGGTCCTTGGCTCTACCAAGGATAGCCCTCTCTAAATCCTGTGCTCATTTTTTCAATGGCTCCTCCATCCTAGGAAAAATATCATCTTTTGGTCACACTTACCTGTTTTCCATATTCTTGCCAGGAATCAAACTCATCATTCCAGTACCAAATCCAGTCAGTGGTGAGGATGAAGTGTGGGGGTTTAGTGACTGAGGAAGCTGTGGAAAGGCGGCGAACCTGGGAAGCACAGAATCTCATGGTGTCAAAGTTCAGATGACCAAAGTGAAAGCCACCAATTGCCTCTGAACACAAGATCCTGCAAAAGAAAATGGAAGACAAAATTGAAAACTCTACTGACTAAACTCACAGGCTCCTCAGTTTCCACTCAGAAATGAGCACACAACTGGGCAGATATAAATATAAATATCAATATCAAGTGTGCATTTAGAAAGTTTCCAGAGAAAGGACAGAATGTTGTTTTGTTTTGTTGTCTTTTCTTTTTTGGTACTGGGGATCGAACCCAGGACATTGCTAGGCAAGCGCTTTGCCACTGAGCTACATCCCAGCCCCAGAATGGTTTTTAAAGAATATTTCTATGTGAAAAATAATAATAATTAGGATAACACATGAAAATTCCTCTCAAAATGCTGCCTAAATATTCTTTGGAACTAGTGACAGAGCACCTACCTGGCATGCATCAGGCCCTGAATTCAATTCCCAACAATGCAAAAATAAATAAATTACCAAATGGCAAAAAAAATACAAGAAAAATTCTTAGAAGGTAAAATAGTTAGCATATACTGAGTGTTTAGTGAGCCAGACTTGTATTAAGTACTTTATGTGTAATACATTAAGTTTTCCCAATCCTATAAGGTGAAGCTTTTATTTCACTCTCTCAGATGGGAAACGGAGATTCAAGAAGACAGAAGCCCAGGCAGGCTAATAAACATACATGTCCAAGGGAAAACAGCTACTTGATAGAGCTTAAGGGAAGCAATCAGGCTCAAAGCGCATGCGTGACCATAAGGACAGGCTTCCCTTCTATATGTGAAACTACCTGAAGACCAAAGGGAGCTACAAAGCCAGAGAGAAAAGCGGACACTGAGCAACCAGAGGGAAACCAGAAGCAAACAGAGTCTGAGTAAGATAGGAAGTTCAATTTCAAAAGAAATACTTCTGCAGAAAACTAGGGTCCTGAAAAATATGTAAGTTTAGTAAAGGAAGGCTAGTGAGAGAACCTGTATTGCCAACATAGTCAACAAGGAAATTTTGCCTGCATTCATGCTGGTTCTAAATGGAAGAGGAAAAAGAAAAAAGAAAAAGAAAAAGAAAAAAAAAACCCCACAAAACTCCCTCCAAGGACTTCTGATTAACTCAAACCTCAAACAGGTTTTAGGACAATTGACATTTTTGGTAGCAGTTTCCAAGGAAGCAAACCCAAATCCTCTGGAGGAATTCACTTTCAATTCAGGTCTCATAAGAATTCCCAGAAAGTTTCATAAAAAATAAACTCAAGTTTTTTTTGTATCTCAAAACTTGTGTGGAAACCAGACACCATGATAAAGTCTAGTTGGCAAAAATAACCACCAAAGGCTACAAACTCGTGTTCTCAGATACAAACATGCATAAAGTACTCTTAAAAATTAACTAAACATTAAAAGTATAAGCAAGGATTAAGAGAAGCAGGGCTTGGTGACTCACTCTTGTAATATCAGCTACTCAGGAGGTGGAAATTAAGATAATTGTGCTTCCAACCCAGCCTGAGCAAAAGGTTAGGAATATCACATCTCAACAAATAAATTAGGCATGGTGGGGCCCTGTAATCTCAGCTACATGGAAGGCACAGGTAAGAAGACAATGGTCCAAGGCCAGTACAAGGCAAAACACAAAACCCTATTCAAAAACAAAAAAAAAAAAAGCAGAGCAAAAGAGGGAGGAACAGGCTACAGTATCTTCAAGCATAAAAGCCCACACATTCAGGTAAGTTTGAAAGAAAAGAAAACATTTAGAAATAAGTAACAATAGAACATTTAAATTCACAGGTAGGACAAACTGCATTTTAGACAAGACTGAACTGATAGGTCCAGGAGCAAGAAAGCAAAAGAGGGAATAAAAGCAAAAGCTAGGAAACAAAAGATCAAGTGTGGAAATATCAACATACATCTAACTGAAATTCCAGAGAAGCAATATCTGAAGAGCTCAAGGTTGAGATATGAATAGTAACAATGTGGACATATGGATAGTAACAATGAAACAAGCTGTTGCTCTCTCCAAATTTACAATGGTCAGTACAAATTCCAATTTTAAAATGCAATAGTGTTTTCTGTGAAATGAATGTTTAATTTCTCAAAGAGGAAAATGTCAAAAAGAAACAATTGGAAGAAAAGCAAAGAGGGAACTTAGCCTTACCCAATGCCTCCTTCACCTACTTTATATAAAGCTCAAGTATTGCCATCCTATTAATACAGATAATGACCACAGGCCAGAAACAGACTCCTGTGTAGTGGCTAACACGATATTTGTCATGGTTGTACTTCAGTGATACTAAAGACAAGTGTAGAAAAGTCAGTATGGGACTGGGAATGTGGCTTGGCAGTAGAGTGCTTGCCTAGCATGCACAAAGCCCTGGGTTCGACATTTTATACTAAACCACCTACACTGCACACAGTGACACATTTCTTACCTGTCTTTTTGGGGATTGCTATATGCCTCTTCAATAAGCTCCATTTTGTCCAAATCCTTCCATTTGCCTCCATCAAAGAACTGCCATCGATATGGCAAATGGAAATGCACTCTATGGCACTTATCTAAAATACAAACATAAAGAAATAAGGCAATCTTGCAGTACACAGTGTTGCCTGACCATGTGGCTGTTAATAAGAGAGTAGTACTACCTACTGACCTGAAAATGTTCTCAAAAGTTGTGGGGAAGTCTTTGTTTTTTCAGTGCAATCATAATGAAATACTGTGTGAAATACAGTATGTATGTCTTTTTTTTTAACAGGACCTTATTATGTTGGAAGTTCATTATCATTTGTGTATTTCATTTCATGGTTGATTTTAAAGAAGTGGATCATAAGATCAATAGCCCTAACTATTAGAAGCAGTCTGCTCCATATCTCTATGCATGTGACATGTGGATGGGCAGAGGCCACATCAGAGAAGAGGCCAGATCAAACTCTACCAGAAACCTATCCCAACCACACCAAAGGTGACTCAGCAGCCTGGTTTAAGTCATCTGAATATCTTCTGACGCTAAAGAGATTCAACCCTTCCTCAGTACATCACCTGCAGGTCTACTCCCTACACTACTTCCCTACAGTCTTCCCCTCCACCTTCCATGTTCCTTCTGGGCAGTTATACCCTCACAGCCCTGTCAATCCAAGCACTTGCTTCCTGACTCTCTTTTCTCATGTCAGCTCTGTTACCCAGAACACAGCTTATATCCTCTCTCTGCTCCATCTGTATGCAGGATGGGCAAACTTTGCAAGGGCCTTTGGCATGTGGTGTTAGCTGGTACTGATATTTATGTTGCCACCAATAAAGTTCCTCAATGTACTGAATTTTGAGTCCTGGGCTGCAGTGGCCTGAGCAAGAACAGACTAAATGATTTTGAGGGTCTTATACTGCTTACTTAAGCCAGACATTCCTCACACTTGGGCAACAGAAGCACTGTGGAGAGGATAGGGACAGAAAAGGACAGAAACATTGCAGTCTGATATGAAGCTATCACCAAGATGTAAGCTATTAGGTGGAAAGAGATACAACCAGGTACAGAATGCTTTTCTTCTAGGCAGAAAATGGGGGGGGGGGGCAGATTAGAGCTTCTCTAAGTACACATACATGCATATATTCTTACAAAAAAAGAACTAAGAACTTGGGGACAACGTCATAGGAAAGGTTTCTGTCGTTTTTACATGTTTTGAATTTTGAGCCACAAGAATATATTACATATTCCCCGAAGTTAAACACATGGTCAAATGAAAATAGAAGATCCAAGTATATTAATGCACCTCTGTAAAAAATTAAACTAAATAGACATATACATTTGTACTGGCAGAGTGGAAGAGAGGAGGGGGGAGAAAAGAGGGAGGGAGGGAAAAAAGGAGGAGGGAGGGAAAAGAGGAGGGGAGAGGGAAGAGGGGAAGAAAGAAAGCAGAAAAGTAAAGGAGAGAGGGGAGGGAGGGGAGAGAGGAGAGAGAGAGAAATGCATGCATGCAAAATATGTATAAGATGACACATACATAGGAAGGATCCAGGGACGTCACAGCCTGAGGTCAATAAAAAAAAAAGCAAGAAAGGCCAACCCAATGAGAATGAAAGGACCCATGAAGTAGGACTCCACCATTCAGACCTGCTTGGGATGTACAAACGTGCTACTTACTTCACAGTAGAATATGTAAGGGTGGAGAGAAGTGCTGCAGAAAGAAAAACATGCACGAGATAGCTCCTAGCCCCACCTCCCGGACCCTAGTTACAATCCAATAGCCTCTTCTACCACCCACAGAATGACACAATGCCTTTACCCCATCATTGCCGAGACAGGGCTCAGAATCACTATGCTCCAAGGTTCAACCAATAGAGATGTACAGAAAAAGTCTCAAGTATGATGTGCAGACAGCTGAGAAACACTCAACTCACAAGGGAAATCAATGAAGCAAAGCAGCAAGCCCTCCCCCGCCCCCGAAGCAATATCAAGAAAGTAACGATCACAATCAATACTCAAGTGCTAACAGCTAGACTACACACAAAAGCTACACTAATACAATTTCTAGGGAAAAAATAGGAAAATATTTATCTTGGAATAGACAAATATTTTTAGTCTACAAAAAAACAAGGACAAGTTTAAGATGGACCTATGGACTAATACCTATTCTTGGGCTGAGATGTAGCTCAGTGGCTGCCTAGCAAGTGCAACCTCCTAGGTTTGATCCTCAGTACACAAAAAAAAGACAAAATAAAATACCTGCTCTTCAGAAGACATCACAAAGGAAATAAAAATGGAGGGGAAAGAGAATGTTGGATAATTCTGAAAGACAATGTATGAAAATAAAGTAAAATAAAAATTTGAAAATGAAGCCAGCTGCCTGTGGCTCATACCTATAATCTTAGCTATTCAGGAAACTGAGATTTGAGGATCGTGGTATGAAGCCAGCCCTAGCAGGAAAGTCTGAGAGACTCTTATTTCCAATAAACTACCAGAAAGCTGGAAGTGGAGCTGTGGCTCAAGGGACAGAACACTAGCCTGGAGCAAAAGAAGCTCAGAGATAGTGGGCAGGTCCAGAGTTCAAGCCCCAGAACAGGCATACACACACAAGAAATTTTTTCCCCCAGAATAAACAGCTTTATTTGGATTGAGAGTTGGAAAATGAGACTAGGACCTGAGCTAGCATGTTGAATTTAAGGAGTAGCGATTATATTTCCAAAAAACTCATCAACTAAATGGACTCTTGCTTTGAGGCAAAGCAGCCTTGCAGTTAATGAAATCAATAAGGGGTCTGATGGGAACATAGTTGCTCTGAATGATCCTAGTATGCCACCTTTATTTATTTTATTTTTTGCCAGTCCTGGGCCTTGGAGTCAGGGCCTGAGAACTGTCCCTGCTTCTTTTTGCTCAAGGCTAGCACTCTACCACTTGAGCCACAGCGCCACTTCTGGCCATTTTCTATATATGTGGTGCTGGGGAATCGAACCCAGGGCTTCATGTATACGAGGCAAGCACTCTTGCCACCAGGCCATATTCCCAGCCCTGCTACCTTTATTTAAAAAAAAAAAATAGTGGCGGAGTGCTAGCCTTGAGCGGGAAGAAGCCAGGGACAGTGCTCAGGCCCTGAGTCCAAGGCCCAGGACTGGCCAAAAAAAAAAAAAAAAAAATACAAGTTTTCATCATAAAGAAATTTCCACCAAACCTCCCAACCACAAATATTACAAAAGGAAACAGAAGAAAAAAATCACATTTTACAGAACTTAAAACTGTCTTCAGAATTTAGGTCAGAGGTTTCACCATCTTCAAAAAATTGCTCCCTTGTTAAAAGTCTTCAGCTGCTGGGGTTGGAGACATGGCTCAATTGGTAGAGTGCTAGCCAATGAAAGAAAGCATCAGGTACTGAGTTGGAGTCCCAGTCTCAAGCCAAAAACAAAAAAGAAAATAAAGTCTTCAGCTCTAAGGTCTACCAACCAGGGAGAAAATGGTCTTTAGTAGCCCACAACAATCCTCATTTCCATTTTCCCTAGCCAGTCAGAGATGAATAGCAGGCTAAGGCTCAGGTAAGGATGGGTGGGTATCAGATGGCTAATTTGCCCCCAGGACCACACCACAACAGAAGCTTGATGAGAGCAAAACTGGTGAGTCTTGAGGGGAGGGTCCAGGCCCTGTATTCAGTCAGTCACTGCTGGAAGAGGAGTAATGCTTGGCATGCTTGTGGTGTTTGCTCATCTTTTTCTGTGCGTTCTTCATTTTCTTCAGTGTTTTCTTGTCCATTGGGGCTCCTAGGTCTACCGTGCCAGGAGCAAGGGGAGTCACAGGACACATGCCAGGTGCAGGTGGTGGGTATGGGGGAGGGCAAGGACCTGAGGGTTGGCATCCTGGATGCTGTGGCTGTGGCACAGGATAAGGGGGCCTACAAGGAGGGAAAGCTGGGTTCCCCTGAGGAGCTCCAGGGGGGAGTGGGGAGGAAAGACGCTCTGGAGCAAAAGCAGGCCCAGGCTCAGGAAGAATGGCCAGATTTACTGATGGCAGGCACAAAGGAGGTAGACACACAGGATTGGAGGTTCCTGGGCACCCCATGTAGGGGATACCTGTATTTTGCACCACTGCCTAGCACTGGGATGCCACAAGTTCAAGTGTTTCCCCAAGCCTTCCCTCCATCACCTGGACTGAATCAGTCCTCCTGAGCCTTTTCCACTCTCACCAAAAAAAAAAAATGTTAATAAAAGACACCATCTGGGAGGATGGATTTTCATCATACATATGACACTTGTCCAAGTCAATTAAGAGATCAAATAACTCAAACAAAATGGACAAAGTAGTCACAAAAGACTAATATTACATGATTCCAATTATTTCATGCAGTGCTAGAGATGAAATTCAGGACCTTATGCATGCTAGGAAGTTCTCTACTCCCAGCCCTTGAGCTTTTTTTTGCCAGTCCTGGGGCTTGGAATCAGGGCCTGAGCACTGTCCCTGGATTCTTTTTGCTCAAGACTAGCACTCTTCCACTTGAGCCACAGCGCCTCTTCCAGCTTTTTCTGTTTATGTGGTGCCAAGGAATTGAACCCAGAGCTTCGTGCATGCTAGGCAAACACCCTACCACTAAGCCATATTCCCAACCCTGGATTCTTTCTGTTGTTGTTGTGAGGCTTGAACTCAGAGCCTGAACACTTTCCCTAAGCTCTAAGCTCTTTTGCTCAAGGTCAGTACTCTACCACCTTAAACCACAGTACCACATTTGATTTTCTGGTGGCTAATTAGAGATAGGTCTCATGGACTTTCCTGCCTGGGCTGGCCTTGAACCGTGGTCCTCAGATCTCAGCCTCCTGAGTAGCTAGGATTACAGGAGTAAGGCACCAGCACCTGGCTTGGGAAATATCCAGGTAAATCAAGAGACAGGCTTAAGTCTACTTTTGGTAGGCACTGTTGGTAGAGAGGAAAAAGTGACCTCAGATGATATGATTTCTTTGTGGCTAATGAAAATATTCTAACATTGTGATCATGACTGCAAACTTCTGTGATTACTTTACTAAATCAGTGAAGTGGCAGGTTGTAATAACATAATACTGTGATATAAAATTCAGCAAAAGATTTGAACAAATATTTTATTTGCCAGTCCTGGGGTTTGAACTCAGGGCCTGGGCCCTGTCCCTGAGCTTCTTTTGCTCAAGGCTAGCACTCTACCACTTGAGCCACAGCGCCACTTCTGGCCTTTTCTGTGTATGTTGTACTAAGGAATTGAACCCAGGGCTTCATGCATGCAAGGCAAGCACTCTACCACTAAGCCAGATTCCTAACCCCAAATATTTTATGAAAGATAGAAATTTCTATTAAACACAAGAAAATGCTAACACCATTGATTATCAAGGGAATGCAAATGAAACCCTCAATGAGATACTACTACTCACATCAGAATGGCCAAAATTTGAAAGACCGCCAATTCTAAATGTTTACATGGATATAGAGCAATAATGCTCATACACTGCTGAAGGGAAATATATGTTCTCTTTGACTCTTTTGGCAGTTTCTTATAAGGTTAAGCATATACTGTATCACCCAGTAATTCCACTTCTAGGGCTTTACCCAGAGAAATGAAAACATGAACTGCATGAGAAATTGCAAATAAATATTTGTAGAAATTTTATTCATAAAACCAAAAGTGGAAACCACCCAAATGTTTATCAACACATGAACGGATACACTATAGTCAATCCAAGTAAGGGAATACTACTCAGCCATAAAAAATAAACTATTAATAAGCCACATGCCTTCAACTTAAGTACTTCTCCAAGAGCTAATACATGTGCCTTCTCCTTGGTGAGGTCTTTCTCACTTTCTAAGGCTCTTCAGAAGTGACAGTTACCTTAGATCCCAGTAGACTGAGCCTCCTGTCTCCTGAAGGTCTGTGACCCCACGCCAAGCTGACTAAGGGTAGACACTTGACATTTGCTTTTGATCAAATTGGTATCATCTAGTTTTTTTTTCATCTACAGTTTTACTTGCAGAAATTCAAAGAATTCCTACCATCCTCAACTCCCCAACAAAACAGCTCACGACTAGCTTAAAAGGGGCAATTCCCCTTCAGCTCTCTAGCAGAGCTCACAACTAAGCTGTGGTAGGGAGAAGCAATTAACTCCTCACCCAGGAGGAAAGAAGGGCCTCCTCCAACTTACCTTGAAAGCTACAACTTTTTCGAATATGGTACAAGCAGATCTGATCACTCTCCTCCTGGCTAGGAGTATTTGGAGACACTGAACCTGAAGTGTCTCTTCTTTCTATAAAGAAATATCACAATAATGCGTTAGCTTCAGGGTTACAGTAGCTCATGGTACAAATGGAA
The DNA here is from genome assembly GCF_023159225.1 of Perognathus longimembris pacificus. NCBI lineage: Eukaryota > Metazoa > Chordata > Mammalia > Rodentia > Heteromyidae > Perognathus > Perognathus longimembris. The sequence continues at coordinate 143,616,452 of NC_063162.1, forward strand.
GAAAAGAATTCATTCATCTCTCTGTGTAAGAAAAAAGTGGCCCCAGGCACAAGTGACAGAATCTATCCTGTTAGGAATCAAAGTACCTCAAACACACAAATGGACACACTACTTTTTAGGAGGAAGACTGGCTTCTTTCTAAACCCAGAACACAGAAGAGGAGCTCTTTTCTAAACTTGGGCTGTCTATTGAAGCCACTACCAGAGGGCAAATAGAAGGCTAGTTTTTGTAAACTAGATTTGATTCCATGTAACCAATACTTTACTCAGAGAACTGATCTGTGAGTACCAAGAAAAAGGCAACACATGTGGAAATGTTACAATGTCAGATGAAAACTTCATAATTTTAAGTTGCCACTTTACATTGGGGGTGGGGTACAGGAGCTAGAACTCAGGACCTCACACTCTCACTTGGCATTTTTCCTCAAGGCTAATGGCTCTACCATTTGAGCCACATCCCAACTTCTGGCTTTTCTTGTTGGTTAATTGGAGACAAAGTTCTCATGGACTTTTTTGCACAGTATAAGGCCTTGAGTTCAGGCCTACAGTACTGTCACCAACAAAGAAGAACCGGGCTGGGAATGTGGCTTAGTGGTCAAGTACTTGCTTAGCATGCATGAAGCCCTGGGTTGGATTCTTCAGTACCACATAAGCAGAAAAGGCCAGCAGTGGTGCTGTGGCTCAAGTAGCAGAGTGCTAGCCTTGAGCAAAAAGAAGCCAGGGACAGTGCCCAGGCCCTGAGTTCAAGCCCCAGGATTGGCAAAAAAAAAAAGGGGGGGGGGGGAGCGGGGGAGAAAAAGAACCAGAATGGCTGGTCAATGGCCAACATGGTAAAGCCCAAAGGAACAATGTATCTTAAGCTCCCTCAGGAACCGCAATATACATTTGCTACACAAAACAGGTCCTGAAGGAATGCTTATTAAATAAAATCTCTACCTAGGCACTGAAGTTTGTAGTGCCTGTAGTCCCAGCTACTTGAGTAGTTAAGGTAAAAAGATCACTTGAGCCTAAGAATCTGAAGCTAGCCTGGTCAAGGTGAGACTCTCATCTCAAAAAAATCTGCTTAAAAGTCCCATTTACCTGTCACTAAGCTTAACATTTGTGTATCTGATAGGAGAGTTGGGGGGTAAACTATCCTAGAATATTCAGTCACTCAACTAATATTGAGGAATTACTGTGGGACAAGCAGTGTCTAGGTGCTGGGGAGAAGCAGAAAACAAAGCAGACAAGTTTACAATAAGGAAAGAATCTATTATTTATGATGGGAAGAAAGCCAAGAACAAAATTTTTAAATGCTCTTTTTTTTTGGTAGTGGGGCTTGAACTCTGGGCCTGGGCACTGTCCCTGAGCTCTTCAGCTCAACGCTAGCACTCTACCACTTGAGCCACAGCAACACTTCCAATTTCCTGATGGTTCATTTAAGGTAAGAGTCTTACAGACTTTCCTGCCCAGGCTGGCTTTGAACTGTGATCCTCAGATCTCAGCCTCCTGAGTAGCTAGGATTACAGGTGTGAGCCACTGGTGCCAAGCTAAAAAAAAAAAAATGCTTCTTGCATTCATCTTGTAAACTCAAAACAGAATACAATACAAAAGACGTATTTAGAGAGGGGGTAACAATGTTCAACAAGAAATGTACTCATTCTCTTACTTATGTAACTATAACCCTCTGCCATAACTCTTACAATAAAATTAAATTTTAAAAAAATGTACCTAGGGGCTGGGGATATAGCCTAGTGGCAAGAGTGCCTGCCTCGGATACACGAGGCCCTAGGTTCGATTCCCCAGCACCACATATACAGAAAACGGCCAGAAGCGGCGCTGTGGCTCAAGTGGCAGAGTGCTAGCCTTGAGCGGGAAGAAGCCAGGGACAGTGCTCAGGCCCTGAGTCCAAGGCCCAGGACTGGCCAAAAAAAAAAAAAAAAAATGTACCTAGAATTGTATAGCATGACATCATAACCCTGAGGTCCCCACTCAAGGCAGGTTCTCTGTGGGGTGAGGTAAGGGACAACTGCAGAGGAGAAGACCCTGAAGCTCCATTAGTGTAAATCAGGCCCCTATAGAATTTAAAGCCCATCAACAGAAATGCACAATTATCTAAAATGTCTTGTTTGACCACATCTATGACTTCAACTTATCCTTTTAGCTAGGAAAAGGTCAATTCCTCTCTAAAAGAAGCCCAGACTTGCCCAAGGTCACACAATCAGTTGCTCTCTACTGTAATTCAAGACCTGAGAGTCCACCCCAGGACTGGCAGCACTTCCCACCAGCCTTACCAGAAGGCCCCTGTGGGCCTGCAGGAGCAGGGGACACTTTGATGGGGACAGAGCCCTTATTCTTGATGTCATGCGCATTTCTGTAAATGGAAGGCAGCTTGCTCACCAGGTCAGAGCTTATGCCCAATCTCTCCAACTTCTCTAGATTCTCAGTGTTAGAGAGATCATGGGATCTCTTACAGCTAGTGCCAAACTTGCACTCTCCCTGTAAGAAGTACTGGCAGACATGGAGTTTGATACATTGCATTTGAAAGGAACAAGAGCCGAAGGGTCCATCTCCTTTGTTGTAATGTAGGCAGATCTGTAGACAGAAGAATAGATATCAACCCATGAAGGTCTCCTGTGACTCACCTCCCCACCAACCAGGCACCAGTGAGAAGGGAATCCATAGCTAAGATGTGATTTTATTGTTCACATGGGCCACAGATTGAGACTGTCCCTCACCTATGATGATAGCTGTCAGTACTTTTCCTTGGCTAAAATACTTTTTAACAAGCCCCTTCCCTAGGAAGGTCCAAAGAATTTCAAAGCCAACTATAGCTGCTCCCTTCACAAGAGGCAGCTGCTATTGAACCCACATTAATAAATAAAACCCCCCCAAGCTACCCATACTTATCCTCTCACAGCCTCACCAAATCTCCCTTTATCAGGTCTCTGTTTCTTTCAACTCTTTCCCCCTACAATTCAAGGTCAGAGAGAGGATTATATCATCTCAGAGAAGGTCAAATACCACCCTTTCATTTCTTGAGGGAGCTGCAGACTCAGAAAAGCTCAATGGCCTTCCTCTGTCACACCACTGTCCACAGTATCTGGCATGTACAGTGTTTGTTGGCAAATTTGCAACCCAAACTTCAACCAACTGTTCCTTCTCTTCCTAGATTTGACCAGCTAGATGCCCACTCTAGTGATGGACGTCCCAAGAGGAAGGACCAGAGCATCAGTTCTGAAACTTACCAGCTGCATGACCTTTAGGAAAGCCATTTATCAGCCTTGGGATTCCATATCTTAATCCCTAAGATGAGAATAATGCCACCTATATTACCGAGTTGTAGGGAGGACTAAATAGGAAAAAAGAATACAATGCATGCATGTGATAGGTTCCTGATTCATGATGGCCATCTCAGCTGGCCATTAGAAGTTCTGTTTAAAAGCCACTCTTGAGTTGAGTGCAGGTCTCAACTCCCACATGTTGGCAGGATGTTAGCCAACCTGAACATTTAAGCAGTTAAGGGCTACACAGGAGATCACCCAAAAGTCACCTATTGCCTACTTTCTTGTAATTCACTGTTCAAACTAACATGTTCTCTCCCAAATGTTAAAGCCCATTCTCCAAATACAATGCCACCCACTCTTCCCGAGATACAAAAGGCCTGCACAGAAGGAGCCTGCCCATCCATTTCTTTTCTTCCCTCCTCTCTGCCCTATATCAGGTAACACTAAGCCCATATGCTGCTCTTGACTATGCCAGATCCCTCCTCTGTAGGGTGGCCTCAGAGAACACAGTTCTTCTTCTTCAACTTCATCACCTTTTCTTGTCAAGACCTGGCTCATTCTTCAGCATTCAGAGAAGGTATCATCTGCTTCAGGATACCTTCTCAGTACCATTCTCTACTGTCCCAGAACACCAGAGCATGTACTCTCTCAAACACCAGTCTGAAATCATCCTCTAAACTGTCTGTCTCACCATTCAATGTACCTCCTGGAAGGGAAGAATAGCATTTTTTCTCACCAGCTCACTAATGCCTAACTCTAGTGGATCATCCAGAAAAGTTAGCTGAATTAAATCAACACTAATTTTTATGAGGCATTTTTGAGGCAAGCACTCTTGCCAATAGGCCATATTCCCAAACCCAACACTAATTTTTAAAAGGTAAAAGTATAAGGTTAACATCTATATGACAGTCATATACTGAGCCAGCATCTTTCTCAAATGAGTGACTTTGACTAGGAAAATTTTTCATTAAAATATGTCAATCTAGTACCTGTTACCTCAAAGCAGAAACAATGCCAAAGAAGTCTTTGTAACCTGTGCTGCCATAGGAGCACACTACTCTGATGAGCTGCAGAAACTTGAGATACAGCTGCTTTCCTCTAGTACTGCCTCATTTACATTACCAATTTGCCCACCACAGTGGAACCAATACTGATCCACAAATAAGCTCAATCTGTTGAGTCAGAGGATGCCTCCCGTAGCCACTCAGTGTCAGAACTGCCTCTAGACCTGGTGGAACCTTCCTGGGAACCTACTGGCACCATTTTTCTTCCTATCCAACGTCACTTTCCTGCCTTGACTGTCAGACCTGCATACACCACTCTACTGTCTGAGGGTCATAATACCTCCTCTCAATGTCCATGGTTTCTATTCCTGCTACACATGGAGAGGCCCACTGTGGTCAGTCCTAAAAAGAGGAGGCTGAGTCTATGTAACTTCTCACAGCCATCCTGGTGCCTCGCTAAGTGGAGGTGGTTTTCTATTCCAGCTCTGAAAAGCCTAAAGGTGAGAGAGGTCATTCACTGACTTGCAGTTTCAAGGTGAGCTAGGAGAGCTTTGCTTCAGATAAATGTAGATGTCATAGCCTTAGGAAATCTTTGTTTCAAAAAAAAATGCTGGCCTTTGGTTTCCCCTAAATGGCTTGATTCACTTGCCTCTGAGTAGCTTCTAAGAGTTCCCTAAATGGAAATTTTCAGGTGTCTCCCCTAGAGGGAGATTTCTGCTTGTACCTGAGCTACTCCCCTAATAAGACTTGTTAAGGCTTGTTAAATTAAGGCTTGTTCTCTACCCCAAGCATGTGGTTTTTGTCTTTGAAAGCTTGGTTCGAGCTCTGTTCTGGGCTGCAGATCTTTGAGACAGGAGTCTATCTTTAGACACCCGGCTCTCCAATAAAGACTCCCAATTTAACCTCTCAAAATGTGGCTTCTCTGTTTTTTTCATTGTCCCTCATTCCCCTCTGTTTTGGCTAACAGGCACTGGCCACGCCGGTTTCCCCAACCTCACTGAAGCTCTGCAAAACCACCTGATAGGAAGGAAAGGAGGTTTCAAGAGGGGTAAGGCTGGCTCAAAATCACAAGCTTAGAAATCAGCAGAGATGGAAATTAAATCCAGGTCTCCTCTGTGCAATCAATGGTTCTTGGCCAGGATGGGGTCCTAGGCTTCTGTTCAGCCACAGTCTCTCCTTGTCTTCCAACTATCTGGCCTCCATTAGTGCTTGAAGAAATTTGCCCCCTCCTGTCCTCTAACCCCATACTCACTTCTGGCAAAAGCCAGGGGTCATTCTGAAATAAGAGCTGGCACAGCTCACTGTAGGTGAGGTGGTCAATGTCATGAATTTTTAGGACACTCAGGTTGTGATCAGTCTTCAAGTTGTGACCATTCCTACAGTTCTTCCTGAAAAGAAGCAGAGAAGTGTTACAGATTAAACTGTGTGTAACTTTGTGACCAGGAAGTTATGTAGCATCATAGGGAAAGGCTGAATAAAGTGCAGCCAACCATGCTCATGTTTACTTTGGTGAGCCATGGAAATGGAATGTTCAAGAAACTTCCTTATGTAAACAAAGAAGCCAGGTGCCATGGCTCAGGCCTGTAATCCTAGCTACTCAGAAGGCCAAGATCTGAAGATCATGGTTCAAAGACATCCCAGGCAGATTTTTTTTTTTTTTTTTTTTGCCAGTCCTGGACCTTGGACTCAGGGCCTGAGCACTGTCCCTGGCTTCTTTTTGCTCAAGGCTAGCACTCTGCCACTTGAGCCACAGCGCCACTTCTGGCCGTTTTCTATATGTGTGGTGCTGGGGAATCGAACCCAGGGCTTCATGTATAGGAGGCAAGCACTCTTGCCACTAGGCCATATTCCCAGCCCCCCAAGCAGATCCTTATCTCCAATTAATCACAGGAAAAGCCAGAAGGCACTCTGGCTCAAGATGTCCAGTGCTAGCCTTGAGCAAAAGAACTCAGAGACAGTGCTCAGGCCCAGATTTCAAGCCCCAGGATCAGTTAAAAAAAAAAAACAGAAAAGAGAAAGGTATTGAACAAAGAAGAAAGGATTTAGGTCACCTAGACAAGTATCAGATGGGCAGAATTCAAACAAAATCTTACCTTTAAAATTTGTACACTAACCTAAGGATGGACAATTTTTGTTTTGCTATATATACACATTATAAAGATTCAGCAATGATCTCCAATAATGGACCTATCCAGACAGCTACCCAGCTTGTATGTCTTTTTCTCTAGCCTCTTTCTCCCTGGAGTGATTCATCTCTCTCTAAAGCAGATTTCCCAAGTTTCCACCTCTGCATGTTTGCAACCTCAGACCTCTCAAATCAGAACCACCAGAGAGCATATCATTCACCACTCAACATCTCCCAAACTAGTCACTAGGGAGTGGAGGGTAGCTTTTCTCTCAAACTTCATACACTTGAGTAGAAAATCCTCTCCAGCTCTCAGTCCAGTAGAAGCAGAAACCAGCAAGTCATTGCCTCTCCCTTAGCTTTGCTCTCTTCCCACTGTCAACTCCCCCATATGCCTCATATGCTTCATGTACACACCCTTTGGAAAGTTCTAATCTGGTATTTCCCATCTGCTGGTTCTCAGAGACCATATTTACCAGCCCCCTTGCAGGTAGGCAGGGTCATGAGACAGCTTCTGGTCATTGGGATGTAAGTGATCTTCTACTATCCACCCCCCCCCCCACCACCCCTACAATGAGATATCTAGAATGTCCTCAAAATCCATGTATGGAGGATACTAAGAGTCTAGGTAGGTCAGCCTGTAGCCCAGAATGATTGGACAGATCAAGGTCTCTATCCCTAAGTGGACTATTAGACCTGACATAAGGGAGGAAGGGATTTTAGGGGGTGTAGACCTGAGGCATTAATGGAGCAAAAAGTGAAAACCAGGCATTCCAGAAAGTCAGAGTACCAGATGACTTAAGGCTCCGGAAGGAAGGGGGTGCCCACAACTCTAATGCGGGGGGGGGGGGGGGGAGGAGGGAAGTAGGCTGATACCAATTCCCTACGGGCTTGAGGTTGATAGAAGGAGCTCCCACGCAGATAAACCAGACAGGAGGGCGTTTTGCACTTTCTTTGCAGCCCCTGGGCAGACCCCAAAGCTAATTCTGGAGAACAGAGGGGACAGTGAGGCATTCCTAGGCACCATTTCAAACCTCCTCCACCCAGGTGTCCCTCCAGCTCCATCTATGCCCCTCTGTCCCAGGGGATGGGAAGGCGGAGGGGGAATCCTCTCCTCAACTCAGCACCTGCCACGAAGTCACTGGAAGTGAACTGTAGGGAGCAAGGCCACTGAATGGCTATCTTCGTTGTCTTCCCCCAAACCCGAGGGGAGGAAGTGGGGCCGCTGGGCCTCGGCCCGCCCCCCGCCCCCCACTCCCCACCCCCCCCCCCCGCCCGACGCCTTCCTTACCCGGCTTTCATGAATCTGCAGGAACCGTAAAGCATGAACTTGCACAGGTGGAGCTGGCCGCACAGCCCCATGCAGCCAGGCTTGAGGCCTTGGTACGAGCGACACAGGCGCAGCGACGAGGCGGCCACCACCACACGTTCGGGGCCCGCCGCCGCCGCCGCCGCCGCCGCGCCGCCCGCACCCGCGCCACCCGCGCCCGCCCGCGCCGCCACCACGAAGCACGGGCGTTCCCTCAGCAGCCGCTCCAAGGCGTCGAGGCCCACGCTGGCCCGCAAGCGACGCCGCAGCTCGCCCAGCTCCAAGCAGCCCCCGGCCGCGCACAGCACCTGGGTCACCTCGCCCACGACGACGGCGGCCTGGGCCATGGCCGCCGCGGAGCCGCGACTCGGACAGCGGCCGCGGTGGCGACGGCAGCGGCAGCGACGGCGGCGGCGGTGGTGGTGGTGGTGGTGGTGGCCGCGGCGGCGGCGGCGACTGCGGCGGCGTTCCCGAGCCGGAGGCCCGGCGGCGACTGCTCGGGGTGGAGACGCCGACGGTAAACGAAACCGAAAGCGGACCAAGGCCGTCGTCGCCGCCGCCGCCGTCGTCGTCGTCGCCGCCGTCGGGAAGAACCACCGCGGGCGGCCTTGCCACGCCCCCCAGGCCCAGCTGAAGGAGCCGCACGCGGGCTTCAGGGCCGCCAGCTGAGCGGCGCTGGGCCCCAAGGCCAAGCTCAGGGTGAAGCCGGCCACAGACCCGCCCGGGCCTTGGAGGTCCCCCGGGCGGGGCTTGAAACTGAAGGTTTCCAGGGCGTCCCCCAGGGTGAGAGAGGGGGCACGCTGTGGGCACGCGATGGCGCCCTCAACGTGGCAGGAAAATGCCGGGCTTCGCTCGACGACGAAGACGACGACGCCCTGGCCGCGCCACCACACCTGAGGGAGGCCGTGCGCTGCCCCAGGCGGCCGGCCGCCAAGTGCCTGCGGGAGGCACGGGCAACGGACTGGAAGGGACACACACGCATGCGTGGACGTGGGCCCGACGCCAGCCCTCCCCCCACCCAGCGTGTGGGGATTCCCCATGGAAGACAGGCTCGGTCGACCAGAACATTCGGCGGGGGGTGGGGGTGCGGGGAGAGGGGGACTTCTCGGACACCAGCGGACCCCACGTGTACGGCGCGAGGGGGGAGGGGCGGGGCCTCGGGAGAAGCAAATGAGTGGCATTTCCACTCGGGAGGGGACCCTGAGAGATTATTGGGGGAGAGGGGGAGGGGAGGACTGGGGAAGGCCCAGAACGTTATTGGAATGAGCGTAACCTTTGACCCGCCCCTTGCCTTTCCACTGGGAATCTTCTAGGAGGGAGAGGCCTGGTAACGGTCCTCGCGGCTGCGTGCGTGCGTGTGCGTGTGCGTGCACAGACGCAGAGGGGGCGGGGCGCCGCGGACCCCACAGTGAGGGGATGGGGAGGCTGCCCCGTGTGGGGCGAGGGGGGGAGATCTGCGTGGAAAACAGCTGCGTGTGTACAACACGCCCCCTTCTTGGTGTAAGCGATGCGCACACGCGCGCACACACACACACACGGAGCGTGGAGGAAGCTGTGGAGGGACGCCGTGGAAGTCGGCGCCGAGAACTCGGCGTGTGTTCATTCATTCACTCCGCATGAATAGAAAGTTCTAACCCCAAGCGACAACATGGCGGCCACCCGCGAGGCCCGGGGGCCTGATGGAACTGCCGGAACTCCCCGTGCGCACGCGTGTGCGTTCCACGCAGGAGGGGGGGGGTCGGCCGGCCGGCCGCGTCCATCCTGCGTCCGCCCTTCCACCCGTGCTGAAAATCATGTACATAAAATGTCAATTAACAAAAACCCGAGTACAGCCCGGTGGCCGAGTGCACGGACCACAGGTTCGATCCCCAGCACCAGAAGTTAAATACAAAGTACGTGGTGCTAAATTAAGATCAAATAATAATGCGGACAAATACGGCAAGGGGAAGGGGCGGGGGGGGGGGGGGATGAAGGACAACGTTTGCTTGGACTTTGTGATTAAATTGTTGTGTAAATATTTTTAACAGACATTTAAATTTTACCTGTGGGTTCTGACGTTGATATATATATATATATATATACACACATATATATTACATCAGATATAATTTTTGAAATGTACTTTTGTGACCCCCCCCCCCACCAGGGCCAGGGCCTTTTTTTCACACATGTCTGGTGCTCTACCAGTAGAGCCAGGCCCCCCCCCCTTAGCTTTTTGCTGGGTTACTTGGAGATGAATCTCCCCTCTGTCACCCGAGGCTCCTGAGTAACTAGCAGCTAAAAGTGTATTTTATGATTCTGTGAATTGGAAGGGCTTAGCTAGATCTTCTGTTCCACATGATATAACTGAAGTTGTTCCTATGGTTGCTTGCCGTTGAGGCTTGGTGAGAGCTATAGCATTCACAAATTACCCCTTCAGAGTCTCTAGGTGGTTCTCATTATTTAGTAGCATAGCCTGGGCCTCTTTAGAGCATGCTTATGGTTCAGAATAAGCCCAGTGTACAAGCATTTATCTCCTCTGCCCCCCAACTCTTGGCTCTGCCCTTTAAAGTCATCCTTTAGTACAAGAAATAACTCATATAGGCAGGTGAAGAACTTTCTCAGCCTGCCTCTTACACACAGAAATCAGGAGCTAACATGATCTTTCACACTCTGGAGATATCTCTACCATTTCTTTTCCAAACCATTATCATTGTAGGTATTCTGCAAACATGCACAACTCTCTTTGAGGCAGATTCTTCTATTTTGGCCTGCATGTTCTTCTAGTCTAACATATACGAATTTCTTAGCTCTAATAAAAAAGAGCCCCTATCTTGCTCTTCTTGACCTTCCCACAGAACCTACCAGTTCAGTACTCATATTCAGCAGGGGAGCAAAACGCCCTTAGGATTCTTAGAAGCCTTTCAGCAGAAGGATCTACAAATTACCAGCTTAAATATTTCCCATGTCCAAAGGGTCTGGTAGCTGATTCTTCACAGACACATTTTAAAAAATTCTTTGTGAGGACTGGGAATATGGCCTAGTGACAAGAGTGCTTGCCTCGTATACATGAAGCCCTGGGTTTGATTCCCCAGCACCACATATATAGAAAATGGCCAGAAGTGGCGCTGTGGCTCAAGCAGCAGAGCAGTAGCCTTGAGCAAAAAGAAGCCAGGGACAGTGCTCAGGCCCTGAGTCTAAGCCCAGGACTGGCCAAAATAATAATAATAATTATTATCATTATTTGTGAACCTCTGGCTTGATCCCAGAGCCCCACACAAACTAAGCAAGTGCTCTATCCATCACAGGAACTGCAACTTTATATGATTTTGAATCCTTCTTTAATGATTGTGAATGATTTCCCAGCAGGTCCAGCACAGGTCTGTACAATGGGAAGATATGGACCTGACTGGGACCATGTAAGAAAAAATAAAAGTACTTGTTCACAGTGAGTACTCAAATGGAGGAAGATAAAGACAATGGGGGTTTGTGATCCAAACTCTGTCTGCAGCAAAGTTCCTGGCTCTTCCCACTGAATGAACTGAGATGAGTGTAACAGCAACAGCCCATAAGGATTTATTTCCTAGTCCCACAAATCAGGCCAAGCAAGAGTCTAAGGGGACTAGGTGCGGGCTACCTTTTCCACCATTACAGGTACAAAACAGCACATGGTTCCTCATTCAGTCTAGATCAGAAAAAAAAATGGGACAAACTTGTTTTTGGTGCTACTGCAGTGTTTCTGACACCCCTGCTGTCAGGCAGGTATATGGGAAAAGAGCCTCAGTCTCTGGTGCTTCTGCTGCCTTGGGTTCTACAAAGCTTTGCTAAGTCTCCTCCAGGGACATCTGCCCACTTCCAACCTACTTTGGAAGCATCTCACTGCCTGCAAAGTGCTGCCCGGTATGTTCCTTTCTCCTTGGCTCAACACCTCCAAGGCAAGACCTTACGCATTCATCCCTGTCCAGTCTCTCTTGCCCTTTGCTAGAGCTAAGCCCAAGCTTCCTCACTGAACTTGTATTTATACATCTCCCTTCACTAGAGGGCCAAACCTCCTCACATAGGTCCAGAGCCTGGACTTTGTTTTGCTACTCCTGTAGCACTGGCACCAGTAGAAACCCCATGTGGTATGCTAGGCTGTGGGGTGGGGATGGGGGGTTGTCCATAAGTGTTCATTAGTAAGCAAAGTAGCACCTTGCCAACCCATTTTATATCCTTTCCTCCCATCTGGCCATTACTCTTTCCAAGCAATATAGCTAATAATAAAACACATTACCTTTTGCATTTAAGTCTTCAAAAATAATAATGAGCTTAGCACAGATTTCACATTCTTAAATAATGTCCTCTGACTCAATAAGTGGAAAAAGGGAACCAAAAGTCAAAATTTGATATAGAATTCAGATTTTTTTCTTTCAGAAACATTTTATACAACTTTCAACATATACACTTTCAAACAAAAGGAACAAAGAATACACAGTGCTAAAAAAGTCAAAACAGAAGTAATACAATTTTAATTTCAATATTTTAAAATACAGAAATTGGAAAGAATACCAAATACAACTTTAAACAAGTCACTTGTCTTCCCCTATAATAATCAATATAAGCTACTTAAAGACTTACAAATTCAGATTAAAACAGAAACAAAATAAATACTGTACACTTTCCCTGCCTGCAGGCAAAAGATGGGAAATACTGTTATGAATCAAAACAAATGCTCTTAAAGCTTCTGCACCCCATTCCCCAGCCACACCCTTCCACTGTCACACAGCGTGCTTCTGTATTCCCAGACACACATGTGCACACACACTGGCAGCCTACACACAGATGAGACACTACTCCATAGAAACCCCAAACAAGAAGGGTAACAGCCACCTGGGACTGTGGGCATAAAAACCGGTAAGGAAAGTCAGTCAGGCTAGCAAAACATTACTACAAAACTAGTAAATACCATAGCCAACAACTGTCCCCTTTTCAAATTTCAGAATTAAATCCCCTAGACCAACACTACCCCTCCCCATCACCACCCTCCAATAACCCCCCCCCAAAAGGAAACTTGCTGAAGCACCGACAAAGTTAGACATTTCACAATAAATGTGAAAATTCATATTATATAATCTCTTAAAATGAACCTTTTCACCCTCTTTCCACAGCATGAAACTGTTATGGCTTAATTTATATTAAAAGTAGAAAAGTCTTTTCCAAAGGAAATACAGTCTGCAAGATGCACATGCATTTCCTGATCAGTGCTATTTCATACCTAACAACTGCATGACTTGCTTTTGCAGTCAGAAGCTGTTTTTGGAAAAACTGAGGTTATAGCTTTTGATTCAGTCTAACCATAAACTGTAAGGCCCTTAGTTTGGTTTAGGTTTCTTTTGCAAGATAAAATAACCTTGGGGTTCACTTAGAAAGTTATACCTCAGGTCCCTGACTATAATGTGGAAGTTATATGCATGTACTGTAAAAATAAAAGTTTAATTATGAATCTTAGAGGGAAGAAATAATTCTAGGCAAGGAATTAACTGGTTATATATTACACATAATGCTGATAATGTTTAAATTCATTAAAGTTAAAAAATAATGTTTAAATATATTAAAGTTAGCATCCACCAAAGAAACATGTGTATGTCTGAGTTATTTTATTCCTGCAAAATAGTATATATTTTAGCACTTATAATTGTTTTGGTGAGAAATCTTGGGGGAAAATAGCTGACACTCTGTGAAAAAAATGATCAAAATAAAACTGGTTGACTACAAGTTTGTTTTTCCCCATCATTCTGTAACTTTTCTAAAATAAAGAGAAGTAAAACCAGAATGTCACAAGTCTTGCATAGGTAAACTACTTGGAGGTTAAGGGCTACGTGGTAGCCAGGGTTTTATTAATGAAATAGTGCAGAGCAGATAAACTTGTTGGAAGAATCAGTGGATAGTTTCTAAAATGTTTCTGACAAAAACATGTTACAGTTGTTAAGACTAAGTCTTAAGACACTAGCAGGGGTACACCAAGGGTGAGAGGAAAAATATCCCAAGTGAGCCTTATTTTTCACCTCCCCAGTAGAAGGAAAAATTACTGTGGATGAATAAAAACAGTCAGTTACAATAAACTACCTGCTTTGGAAATAGGCATTTGGTTTTTAATGACCTTAATTTGGGGAGGAGGGGAAGTACTTATGGAAAGAACATTAAATATTTGATTTAGGGCATGATGTTCACTGAAAAGCAAATTAAAATGAAGTTTTTAGTAAGGCTACATTCAGCATGAAGACTCCTTTATGCTTAATAACAATTCAGTAACTATAAATTTTCTCTCTTTCTGATCACCTAGTGTCAGGGAAGCATATGGATGTCTTCCACAAGACAAATGGAGACTGCACAGTGTCACAGAAGCAAGATATAGGAGGTCCCAGATCCAGTGTCCCCAGGAAAATCCATGCCCTACTTGGGTTACACTGGTCTCCTTTACTGACCAGCTTTCCTTAGAACCTAGAGACTACTTTGAATGAAGGTCAAGGACATTAGGAAAGTGAGCTTGAGTTTCCACCTTACTCGCTCTGTGCTGGCAATCAAACTCAGGACCTTGCAACGAGGGGCAATCAGTTTAATATTTAAAAAGAAAGGTAAATTTTTGAAGAAGTAATTTATTGTTACATTATGAGAACCTGGTATCTCCCGTGTTAAAAACTAAAAAATGATCATTCACTATAGCAGTTACTCATCTCATCTCCTAGAGAGTGACCTTACACACTTCAGTAAAAAGCATTTTCTCAAACAAGCAGTTAACTGTTCTGTTGAGTCTGCCTTCCAAACTGCCAATGACCTCTTTACCCAGGCTATTATCGCCAACATGGAGCTGTCCTATGGAGTCCCAGATTCCTTACCTTATTTTCCTTTAGTCTTGTGGGTAGCTGCTACACCACTTTAATTCGTAACTTATTTTACCTTTCCTCTGGTACCTGACAAGTATGCCAAATCTGAGAAGTACTATTTGAATTCTTCTTTAAGAAAAACCTAAAGGTAGCTTTCCACTATAATAACTCATCTTAATGTACTGGAGGATGAACATTCTCATTCTCCTCTCCAAACACTAACTCAGTTCTTTTCCTTTCAATTCAAGCAGAGATTCTGACTAACTTAGCACCTTGTTAAAGGTTTGTTCACATTTTTTTAGGCAGCCTGCTCTGGGAATATATTTGATTTGAAACAAATTTTATGAATAACAATTTCCACTTAAATAGTGTATAAAGGTAAATTCATTAATTATCAGTTGTAATTTAATAACTTTTCTATGTATGAAGTATTACTAAGGAATGCTTTCTTCACTGATTATCCTAATAAGCATTTTCACTTAAACATACAAATACGAAAAACAGACTCAGAAATAAGATTTAGAAAAAATGGCTTATTCAGGGTCATACAGCTGTCACAAAAGTGGCAGAACTTATTAGTCCAGAACTCAGTTCTTTTTTTTTCTATGTTGTACTACATTGTTATGTTACCAATTAAAATACTAACTTGTGTTATGTTTCTTAAATTTTAAGAAGTCAGGTCGTTTACAATTTTTTTGCTTCTACTTGTACAGTGGGATACATTAGTTGAAACTAATAAACTTAGGCTTTTTTGTTTTTTTAAATGAACAGGGCCCTCTTCTGCTCTAATTTATTTAGAAATAAAAATAATACTGCTAATTTCCTGGAGAAGATACTTTCATAGCAGAAGCTACAATTGCAACAAAATTCTCCTACAGTCCTAAATAGTTCTGGGCGCACAGTATATGTTTGATAAATACCTGCTAATCTTATGTGAATAAATACAGTAGAGTACATAAAAAAGGCAATAATTAGGATTATCAAAAAAGAGAATAGTATTTAAGCTAAGTATTTAGTGATAAGATGGGTTTGTTTCTTCTCTGAGTTTCTGATGACTTCAGTAGAATGTTCAATTTTGTATGTCTCAAAGATAAACGGGTATTTATGAAGTTTAACATATTCCTAGGTTACTGAGCTACTGTAAACTGCCTGCTTTATACTATTAGATCATTCATCAGTGTGGGGAAGTGTGATATTATGTGATGTTGTGGATTACAGTACAGTGGATCCCAGGTTGAGTCATTTACTTGAATTCATATAGAAAAATTACTACTACTATTACAGTTGCATACATTAAATCACTACTTCTCAATTTTACATATTTATATTTGCTTATGACTAAATATTATCACTGCTGTCTTCTTGTGTAAGCTGTGGTAGAGTGCCTATAAATGAGACTAAGGTTACCTACTGCTACTGAACCCAGAGTAGGCAATAGTCACCTTAAGGTTCAGCCATTTCCATGAAGGTAAGGGGTGTATCATGGCCATTATGTTTGTAAGAGGCAAAGTATAAAAGTTATTAGATCCGTGGCTAAAAATTTTCACCAATTCAGAAAAAGATACATGGGTTCACTCATAGTGGTTATATTATCTTGCTGAAAGGTTTGTGACATAACCAGTTAATGGACTAAAATGCTAAACTGAATCCACAGTACCTTCACTTAAAAAATCCCACACATTAGCAACTCAATATTAGTGTTTATTGGCCTAAGGACACAGGGTGGATACTGGCCACAATTTTAATTCATAAAAATAAATTAATTTTAATTTTTATGACTAAAGAAAAAAGTTCTTTTAGAGTTGTGCAAATTGTAGAGGAAAAACAGTCCAGATCCTGAAGTAACTGGGAAAAAAATTATAGTTCTTATTTCTTAAGCTAATATAAAAATGTGTATTAAAACACTAAAACAGAAAACGAAGACATCACAGTGATATATTGTGAGAAGGTGAGGGAATCAGTCAAACCAGACTTTTGCATCTTGAAATCTGATGACCAGTCAGTGGTTGACTGCATCCATCTCTCCACTATTTATGGCACAGTGCAGACAGGGGCAAAGAAGGCTGTCTATGGAGACTAAGAATTTCCAAACACTCAAATAAAATTTGGACTTTGGTCCTCACAGTCAAAGACCAAAAAAGAAATTCATAAGCTACTTCATAGCTATCCCATGAAATATTACAATGGAGACAGTAAAAAATATTTTTTTTGAAATACACATTTGAATGCAACCATAAAAGATGATGGTACAGATACTTTTCTTAGGTCTTTAAAAAGATATTTAATACAGTAGGAAGTCTCACTACCTTGCCGAGCAAAAAAAGAGAAAAAATCCACAAACTAAATTTCAGTCTATTTGCCTATTTATGTAATGCTATATTGTCAGACTTGGGAATAGCTCCACCACACCCCCACAACCATCATTTTTATGCCACAAGGGGAAAGTGGAGGAAATTATCAACAACTGAAAAACTGGAATTTAATAAAACTATACATAAAGAAAAATGATTATCTTAAAAGTTCAACCCAATAGCTAACTGCAATACACACTAGATGGAAGAAACTGCAAAAGCACCCATTTTACTCCAAATCTGTGTCTGAAATATTTCTTTAGAAGATTAAGAAATTAAAAAAAATCATATACACAGTAGATCTAGTCCAACATGCTTGCTTCTATAAAACTTAGTTATATAATATAGTCCTATTGAATTACAGCTTAATGTGTAGGTTTGAATATCCATCAAGTTAGGGCTAGAGAATAAAAGTATCCTAAGATTTAACCTCTATAGCAAGTGTTGGCCCTATTTTCCAACACAAGCAGTGTGAAGGAGGCCCTCTATAGTTACAAATGTATTTGGAAAAATTATAAATGTGACAATGTAATCAAATTTATATTTTTCCCACAAGTAGCTAAAAGATTAAAGCTGTTCTCTTTGGGACCCAGATATCATTGGGACAAATGAAAAATGCAAGAAGCTATGTCTTCATATTTAGAAGAAAACCAATGTCAAAGAAATGAGAAACGAGGAATCTTTTGTGTTTTTATGGATTAGCTATGGAAGTGTTTCCCTGCAGAGAAGAGTTTTGTTGGGTTGTCTCAAAATGATGGGGGTGCAGAGGAAAGGTGGGGTGTAAGGGAATCAACCTGATAACAG
The DNA here is from genome assembly GCF_023159225.1 of Perognathus longimembris pacificus. Taxonomy (NCBI): domain Eukaryota; kingdom Metazoa; phylum Chordata; class Mammalia; order Rodentia; family Heteromyidae; genus Perognathus; species Perognathus longimembris. The sequence goes on from NC_063162.1 coordinate 143,634,152, forward strand.
TATGCACCTTGGATGTTAGCAAAAGCGAAGCTAATAGCTTATAAAAAACACATGAAATATATAAAATAAAATGATTTTCATATACATCTTAATTTAAAATAATGCATCAAATCCCTGTTTAAGACTTTAACCTGAATATCAAATTTAAGAGTCCAGACTAGTTACTGTTACTGTGGCTCTTTCCCACATGTAACACACATACTATCAAAAATAATTTAAAAACCTTCACATTCTTAACTCTAAATTAGTGAGATATTTCTCCAGAAATCTTCCAAATAAATAGCTTTAAAAAAGAAAGAATTTAAAAGCTGTTAACTTAAAAAAATCTGTTAAATAAATTATTGATAATTCTTTACACTACTACTGAAAATAAATCAATACACTACCAATAACAAAATGAAATTCAAGCCCTGACAAGAGACCCTTTCCAGTTCAAGGTCTCTTTTTAAGGTTCCACCCTCCTTCTTCCTCTCCCCACCAGGTCCAAAGGGTTATTGCTGAGTGGGTGTGGCACAGTAAAAATGCAGCATCAGGTTCATTCTGTTCTTTGAGCAGTGTTCTTACTAGACAGCAAACAGCTCCAGGCAGGGGGACAGCAGAAGCACCAGGCTCCCACCCCCTAAGACTGGCCTCCAAAGGGAAGAGAGGTGACAGCAGCTCTATCACACGAAGAATCGTGCGTGACCATTTCTGTTCAACTTAAGAATCTTCCCAAGACGTTGTTTGGCTGTTGCCATTCCTTTTTTTGGACGTTTACCTGCAAAACACCAACAACAGTGTAAACAGTAACGAAAAAAGCATACTCATCAGATAGTGTCTGAAAGACTTAAAGGGAGAGAGGGCTTATGGTAAGTACGTTCTGAACCCACAGTTGTGCTTCAGGATGTTCTACTATTTATCACCTCTCGAGCTCATCACACTAGGACCAGGTCAGCTCCCTTCCAAACTATGCTTCCTCTATTATCAAAATGGGTTCTAATGTCATCAATACTCATGGACCACTAACTGTTCCCTCTGTGCCTTGGGTCATGCTTTCCTTCTATCTGTCACTCCTCCAACTCAGCCTGGTTAACTCCTTATCATCCTTGTTTTAAGATCTACCTCCTCCTGCGCCGTGGGAAGTGATTTCCTGTTCCTCGGAGCTGTCTTGGGTATCCTCTGTTCCCACAGTAGCCCATGCATACTGCCATCACACTGTTGTCCATGTTGCAGGAAATACGAGCAACTGAAGCACAATTAACTTTCATATGTTTGAAATTTACCTTTTGTTGCCTGGTTGCTGATAGGTGGTGGGTTTGATGCAGGTCTCTTGGTGGGATGAAGGGGCACTGAAAAGGAAGATTCACCAAGAGGTCTTTCTGGGCTTAGACTGCCATTTCTTATTTGGCATGGCCCTGAAACCAAGCTGGGATTCTGTATGTACTTCCCATTCTGAAGGCTGGAGCCACTGCTGTCCACATAATGCCTGCTTTGCACCTTCTGACTGATTTCTGATGAGCCTTCCTTTTTGATGCATTTCTGGCTTCTACTAAGGTCCTGAAGGAGGAAAGAGATGAAGCTGAACTTTCAGGATTTAAGTAAGTAAGTTGCAAGACACCAGTGCCTCACATCTATAATCCTAGTTACTCAGGAGACTGAGATCCAAAATCTGAGATTTGAAGCCAGGCTGGGCAGACCAATCCTCAGGAGTCTTCTAGCAAAATGCTAGAAGTGAAGGTATGGCTCAAATGGTAGAGCACTAGCCTTGAGTGGGGAAATAAAGTAAGCTATTTCAGCTTTCTATGCATTAAGAAACTCATAACAGGGTTGGGAATGTGGCTTAGTGGTAGAGTGATTGCCTAGCAAGCATGAAGCCTGAAGTCCTTACTACCACATAAACAGAAAAAGCAGAAGTGGCGCTGTGGCTCAAGTGTTAGAGCGCTAGCCTTGAGCAAAAGAAGCTCAGGGACAGTGCCCAGGCCCTGAGTTCAAGCCCCGAACTGGCAAAAAAAAAAAAAAACACCAAAAAACAAAAGAAAAAGAAAGTCAATAAACAGAGAAGTTTGGTTTTCTTAGCACATATTAGACCACCCTTCATGATGGCCATTTCAGTTTATAACAGACCTAAGTCAGAAGATTACTTTGTTCTTTTTTTTTTTTGGTAGGTTGTGGGGCTTGAACTCAGGGCCTGAGGGCTGTTCCTGAGCCTCTTTGTGCTCAAGGCTAGAACTCTACTACTAGAGCCATGGCACCACTTCCCAGAAAACTATTTTGAACTATTCAGGTCTTAAAGCTATTTGGGGGAAGGGCATGATTCAAATCCTAGAATAGGGGCTGAGAATGTGGCTTAGCAGTAGAGTGCTTGCATAGCATGTACAAAGCCCTGGGTTCACAGCACCACATAAACAGAAAAAGCCAGAAGTGGTGCTGTGGCTCAAGTGGTAGAGTGCTAGCCTTGAGCAAAAAGAAGTTAGAGACTGTGGTTAGGCACTGAGTCCAAGCCCCAGGACTGGCAAAAAAAAAAAGCTGGAGTGAAGGCCCTGAGTGCTATGATCATGCTCTAATAAGACTTATCAAAGTTACAGGTAAAAGAAATAGGATTTTCTCTGTGCTCTTGTTCATTATCTGCCCTATCTGCTGCTTTTTTTTTTTTTTTTTTTGCTCAAGGCTAGTGCTCCACCACATTGAGCCACGGTTCCACTTCTGGTTTTCATCCATAATCTACTCAGACATTAATATTTGGCAGTATGTCTTATCTATTCTGTTTATACACACACACACACCTATAAATCAACCCAGGGGTCTCAAACATGAATAATTTAAGAGGCTCTTCCCACTTCTGCTGAAGCCTTTCAGTGATACATGAAAGTGTTATTCATGTGAGATGTTTCTTTCACTTTTTCTATAATTGCCTACTCATGCCCTTCCTCTTCTAGCTATCCTACTGTGTGCAATGCTTCTTCTGATGAGAAAATTCTTAGAACCATTACTGCTTTTTTGGCTTACTTTCATTTAAGTGTGGCAAGCATGGGAGAGTTTTAACAGCACCACCCTGCCATGTGACCATGTCAGTTATTCCTCTGAAGGCCATTTTCAAGAACTGCAGCAAAAGTTCACACAGTGTTTTCCTTGTTTGGTATTGCTGGTGAAGTTTTAGTTTTTTAAAAGCTCTATTTTGGATTTATTTTGTGTGTCAATATGAATAGGTTGGGATTCTAACACAATTTCTTAGAAAAGAGTTTCTTAATATAGAGTCAATGGAAAGCCTTAAGTTGAAGTAGAGACCACATCTGCAAAATAATGAACTTCTTCTCAAATGGTATTTCCACATGTGTGGGTCAGCGACTTTACATTATGTATCTAAAAACCAAACAACTACTAAACAAACATAAAAAGGTCTAGGACAGACCTATCAGTGGATCACAACAGCTCAACAACTATGTACACATGATTATATAAGATGAGGATAAGCAAAAAGAACTCCAAGAGAAGGACACAGGAGGATTCTATTGTTGTTACGTTTAATGTTCTAGGTGAATTTCCTTTGGCATACCCTACATGTTTACTGTATATGATTTTGGTACACTGGATATGGTATATATGCTTGCCTGAACTAGGGAAGGGAAAGAAAAATGAGGGTGTAACAGATACCACAAGAAATGTGCTCACTACCTTATTATGTAACTGTACCCCCTTTGCACAACACCTTGTCAATAAAATTTAATTTTAAAAAAAAGGATTTGAATTTAAAAAAAAAAGAAAACCAGAAGTTGAAAGAAACACAAACCATGAACAACAACTATAAGTCAAAGTCTGTATTTATGATAGACATTTTTCGGGAAAAAGAACCTATATTTTCCACCAACTCATCAAAGATCAGTACCTAAAAATGGTTAAGATATCAGAGACTAAAGAGATGCTCTTTTTCTCCTGTATTTTATTCTAACTAGGTATTACCTAGCCAGTGTTTTTCACCACTTCCTTAAGTTATTCTTACCCACATCACATTCCATCCATAAGCCTTGCATGTTATGTTAGCATATGAGAACCTCTAAAAATGGACAGCTGTACAAGTGGATATTTAATTGTATTTTTTTGCTTGCTATATTTAGGTGATAATCAGTAACAGTTTTAAAAAGCAAAGCAGAAACAGTTTTTGTTGACAATTTTAACTTTGCTTTTAATGGCTCAACCTTTGACTCTACCTGAGGATTAAATCTGGAAGGTCTATCAAATTGTTTAGTCCAGGAAGAAGTCCTCAAGTCTTGATCTTCAGTCTTGACATGGTATCCTACAGAGAAGTTTTAATTGGGTTATCTTTAAACAAACTTTATCTTAAAGAACAAAATTAGCCTATTACTTACAATCAAAAGCAAATTTATGTTTACAGCTTGTTAAAATACGAACATATTATCTCTTCACATATTCATATATCTTTACTTTCACTATACTTGCCACTTGTTTGCTTTTTTTGAAGACTGTTTTTATGTGACAAGTTTTGTGTCAGATACTAAAAAACCAAGTGCAATATAAAAATGGCATGTTTACTACATAGCATGAAGGCAGATGTCTGTAAATTTGTAGTACTTCCCATAAAAGCCTTTTCAAGGGAGTGATGATTACAGGGGAGGAAAAATGGATCAGGAGAAAGACAGACAAACCCAGCATTAAACTGAGTTCTTCCATTACCAATGCAACTTTAGCAAGTTCCTTAAGCCCAGCTTTCTTTTACAATAAGCTAAGACTTTGGTTCTGGTTTGAATTCCAAAAGCCTGTTTAATTAACCTAAATTCAAGTGAAACTAACCTCAATCCAAGTTAAATTGCCCTAAATCATTTCTTTTACCTACAAATTTTTATTTCCACAACTATGTGAAACGGAAGCCAAAGCACTGCTATACAGCTGACCCTTAATTATATGAGATTCAACATAATTGTTACATGTCATTTCAATCTTCCTTAGGCTTTCTTGGAAACAAAATCTTGGTTGGAAGGCAAAGAATAAAAACACTAGGTGGCACTACTGACACATTATTGAGTCTGCTCATTTCTTAATAATTCTTTATCAAGGAGAAGAGTATCTTCAATCAGAAATAGACCATTCAATATTCACTTTCCTTCTCATGAAAGGAAAGCAGGTTAATTGTTCTAGTTTAACAAGCCATTTGAGACACCAAAAGATCCTAAGTTTTGCAGTACTTCCACCATGATCAACCTAACTGTTAATGAAAGGGAAACAACACTGGCTTGGAAAAGCAATAGAAATATTCCAGTAAAAATAATCCTAAATCCCAAGTAATTTATATTTTGAATCCTTATGCTTTCATTTTATGTAACTCATCAATATTATGGCTTTGGTTTGGTATTATTTTTTGTTTGTTGTACTTTTTTGGCCCATTCCTATAATATCATTTCTGAGTAAAGATGAGCAATAAACAGTCCTTATTCATAGAATCTCTAACTTAAACTATGTTACAGATCTACTAAACTTGGAGTCTTATGTTGCTTTTCAGAGACTGCTAATTTATATTTCTTACCACATTCCACTTGTGTATCATAGTGATACAACTGCCTACTCTCATGGTTACTGCTGTGGCAGTTGCTGGGATCCTGGAGAGCATTCTTCTCACCAGCAGAGTCCGTGCTTTGCATCTGTCTTTGTAAACATGTGGAATAGTGCAACCCTGCCATAGACAACATGCCCTGAATAGCTTCTTCTTCTGTGCTAGTCGAGGTAGGACATTCCCTAAAAAAGTGGTAATCCAAAAAACAGGTCTATTATTTCTGATGACATTTTCAATAAAACTGAAAAAATATTTTTACATCATTTACATCACAATGTAGAGAGCAACTACTACCAACAGCAAATCTACCTTTTAATTGGAATTTCACTTCTAGATGGTTTCTGGCTCTTCTGAAAGAAGTTCCTTATCACATCAGGTTCCTCCTTAGACTTTGATGTTATTTGTTTCTTTTCATCACCTGAACTTTCAGACTCTTCAGTGGTAAAATGAATTTTCTGAGATAATTGAACAGAAACAAAGCTATATGAAAAATTGACCAATGTTATACAAACTAATCAAAAAAGACTATCCATCTAGAGACAGCTCTATCTTAATTACTGTAGAATCACTTGCGTTTCATAGAAGAATCTCTAGGAACTATAGTAACATTAGCCTCCTGAGTAAAAAACAAAGTATTGGCTTTAATGTAAAATAAACTGTAACCTGTAAGAAATATGAGCCATAATAAGACCGGAATTAGCAGAAGAATTTCTCCCTCCCCCTTTCCAAAAGCAGACAAAGGCTACTTAGCACACATGAACAGTCATAGGATAGTGCGGACACAATAACCAATATAGGAAGACCCTATGTAAATAGGCTGAGAGAAAACTGCTTTGGGAAATGCTATCATATTCTTCCCAGATGAAGATCTGTGCCCATCATCCCATAAAATGACACACTAGTATCAGATTTCAAGCATACCAATGCAGTGCAATCAGGTCCAGAGTCTTCTGAATCAGAAATATCTGAATATTCTGATGATCTATTCCTGAGTTCTGATTTCACACTTGTAAAAAACCCTGGTGAAGAAAAGAAATTTTATGAGAAAAAGAGAAAGTCATTAGAACTTCATGAGCAAGGTGGCAAGATGATCTCGGAAGTCTGTCAACTTTAGGGTATCTATCAATCTCCAGTCCTAGCTCTACTTACTTTCTTGTGGCTTGTTTTCTCTATTTCCTTCTCCCCCAGAGTCTTTCTCTCAAACTGATCAAGACACAGACTGATGTCTATTCTTAAAATGTGTGTGGTATTTATTGAACTATATTCCTTGTATGTTAGGGCTTACTAACTTTCTAGAAAATGGTTAAAACTAAAATTAACTACAAGATACTTCTCACTTTCTTTTATATTAGTTCTCTCAGTAGAAGAACAAAAATGGGCTGGGAATGTGGCTTAGTGGTAGTGTGTTTGCCTAGCATGCATGAAGTCCCAGGTTCAATTCCTTAGCACCAAATACACAGAAAAAGTCAGAAGTGGTGCTGTGGCTCACGTAGTAGAGTGCTAGCCTTGAGCAAACGAAGCTCAGGGACAGCACCCAGGCCCTAAGTTCAAGCCCCAGGACTGGCAAAAAAAACCCACAAAAACAAAAACATAGTTTTTCCAAACCTAAAATACATTCATATAGACTGTGAATTCAGCCAGCTTATAACCTGGGCTTTCCCATGGTCCTTCGCTTTCATAAGACACTGCTCATAGCAACTGTTCCCAAAAGTTCTAGTGATTTGACTCACTGCGCCTTTGTCCTGACAGATGAACAAAAGCAGAGTCACCAACCTGACCTCGAACTAATAGATAATAGGTAATTTTATCTGAAACACTTACTTATAAATACTAAAATATTTTAGCTACTTTTTAAAATCAGAAGGGCAGAAAAATGTTGGGAAACGAAGATTTTATTCAGAGAAGAAAGGTTGCGGAGGAGTTATTACTAAGGCATCTGATAATACTATTACTGTATTACCTTATTATTTTTATTATTACTATACTAGATAACCAATTAATAACCCAGTAAAAAGCTTTTTTGACAACAGTGAAAAAAGCTATTGGATTCCCAATAGCTTCAGTTCAGCCAGTATATTTCCTAACTCTGAAACCACATCCATGTTAGCAAAAATTATATGTAAAAGTGCATTAGTTTAGAGTCCTTTTAAAGAAGTCTAAAAATCGTAACCATACATTGAGTTTCACTAGCCCCCAACACCCTTTCCACACTGATGATAATCCCTGACACTAAACTTCACTTGGCATTCACGTTCAGCATTTTCCTGCCTGGTAGGTGAACTACTTACACATACCTCAGATTTTTCAAAATAGTACGAGGGACACAAACATTTTCAATCTCACTATTAAACTTTAAAATTAGCAAGTTTCTTATTGTCACTTTTGTGAAGAGCAGACCCTCAAAACAAAACAAAAAAACAAACAAACAACATACTATTGAGTGGTTTTTGAGATTCTTCGCTCTCTGTTCCCTCTATTCCTGAACTTTCTTCCATCTTCATGGTTGCCTTTTTTGTCCTTCTCTTATCCTCTTCGTTTTCACTATCTGCTGTGTAAAGACTCTGATCTGCAAAGGGCTGCCTCTCATCTCTGTACCATGGGGAAAATAATGGAGTCAGAAACAGGGCAAAGCACTAGTACCCTCCCCTTCATTTGCAGACAGAGTAGAGAACTGAGATTGTTTTCCCAAATCATAGTTGGCTGTGCAACATAACAAACTATAGATTAAATGAACAAAGGGAATCCACTGAGAATTAACCAATCTAATTCTTGGAATCTACTTTACATACTTAATTATTCTTCCATTTGTCAGCAGTAATCGTAGATCATTATCTTTTGCTCTCCATTCAGGTACTGTAGAAGACGGTTGGAGATGTTTGTTGAATTTTCCATTCAGTTTAGAGCTCAAGATGTCCTTAAAATATAAAAGCAGAACTGACTTAACCTCCATCTTCAGACACACCTGCTCAATGGAAGAAGATACATGCTGCCCCTCCTCCCTGCATGGCTGGGTGACAGTCAGCCATCTTAAGTTTGAGGATACTCAGTAATTCTGTACTCCAGAGTTGCTCAAACCAAAGCCCGAGTATAGATAGCACATCTTTCAGGAAGGCTACTAACATTAAAATATATTCTGGAACATAGAATATAAAATCTGCATGAAGAAAATCCAAAGAAAGGTCACCCTCATAGAAGAAGTTGAAAAACTGGAGAGGTACAGCCTTAAGTATTTCTGTTTCCATTTCCTTCTGCTTGAAGTACAGCTATAAGGTCTTCTCAATCGCCCTGACCTTGACCTCATACCATGGCTTCCTACCAGGCAATGTCAGCAGCCACATAATCATTGGCACACCGGCCACTATGTGACAGAAAGAGACATGACTATCTGGTTCTTAATATATAAGAAGTATTCCCTTTTTGAGGTAATTTTTCCTTAATAATAAATAGAACTTCTCGGGCTGGGGATATAGCCTAGTGGCAAGAGTGCCTGCCTCGGATACACGAGGCCCTAGGTTCGATTCCCCAGCACCACATACACAGAAAACGGCCAGAAGCGGCGCTGTGGCTCAAGTGGCAGAGTGCTAGCCTTGAGCGGAAAGAAGCCAGGGACAGTGCTCAGGCCCTGAGTCCAAGGCCCAGGACTGGCAAAAAAAATAAATAAATAAATAAAAATAAATAGAACTTCTCACAGTAAGCTTCCCCAGATGGCTATGGATTAAGCAGGTTTAAGCAGGTTTAAGAACATCATAATCTTAAAATCATGTATTATATCAGATTTGAAACACTTAAGGTTATATTATGAATGTACTTCTTTTAATACTTTGCTCCAGAGATACTAATATTTTATTCATTTTAGATTATTCCTTATTCTCTACTTAAGATATAAAATTAGAGATGATACAAATCTCATCACAAGTTCATGATCAGGTTTAACAAAGGCACTACACACTGATCTCATTGCTGCCTCTCACTGCCCACTCTGTCCAGCATGCCAGCATTCCTCCAGCTTAAATGAGTGTATCTAACAGTCTTCCATTCTAATGGGGAAGGGAGGGTTGTCAGGCTGGCACTGTTGGCTCAAGGACAGGCTTTCTGCATTTGTCCTTTCTCTGACTGCAATGCTGCTCCTCAATCTGTGTCCATTTGTCTCATTTCTTTTATCTATCATCAAATAATACCACCTGAGAGACTATTTGACTACCCCAGCCAACCCACCCCTCTTTATTCTACTGCTCTGTTGGTTCTGGGTTCCTTAAGAACATTTGGCATCTGAAATATATTGGTTTAATATATAGTTATGTCTCCTCCAATCTTCTAACTTGAACTCATTTGAATGTTTCATGATAGTACAAAATTTTTTGTTCACTCTGGCATCTTTTCCAGAACCTAGAAGAGCACATGGTACTTGGTAAACAAAAAATGTGACAGCACTGGGCACTGGTGGATTACACCTGAAATCCTAGCTACTCAGGAGGCTGAGATCTGAGGATTGCCATTAGAAGCCAGCCTGGGTAGGAAAGTTCAATAGAATCTTATCTCCAATAAACTACTCAAAAAAACTGAAAGTGGTGCTGTGGCTCAAGTAGTAGAGTGCTAGCCTTAAGCAAAATAAGCTCAGGAACAGCAACCAGGTCCAGATTCAAGCCTTCAAACCAGCAAAACAAACAAATAAAAACATGACAGCAAGTGAATGAGGTCTAGTCATCCTAACTGTACAGTGAAGCCAAGAAAGATTAGGCATTCTGCCCTAATGCCCTGCCACAGCTGTAGATATTGGCTAACCCCCTACAAATATATAGAAAATATTAGATAGAAAGAACAAAATGAACTTTAAGGAACTACCAGGTTTTCTTCTTCTTATAAAGAAACATGATGGGCTCTTGCCTATTGGCAAGAGAGCTCACCTCGTATACATGAAGCCCTGAGTTCAATTCTCCAGCACCACATATCTAGAAAACGGCCAGAAGTGGCGCTGTGGCTCAAGTGGCAGAGTGCTAGCCTTGAGCAAAAAGAAGCCAGGGACAGTGCTCAGGCCCTGAGTCCAAACCCCAGGACTGGCCAAAAATAAAATAAAATAAAATAAAATAAAATAAAGAAACATGATACTTGCCTCTTCCCATGGACACATCTCCAATCTTTTGAGGACTTCCCTTGTATGGAGCTCTAGGATATCTAGATTAGAAGGAGTTCGGACATTATGATCTCGAAGTTTCCTCATCTTTCTTCGGGAATGGTATGGGGAAGTTGATTCATTTGAGGATCGAGAAACTGGACACACAGTAGAAATTCCCTGAGATTTAACTGGCTTTCCATTTTCTTCCTTCAAAAGAATTAAATTCAGAGTATGTTTTATGAGAAGTCTATTGTATACATATCTGACTAAATAATCAGTCATATAAATACTTTGGAAAACAAAAAGCATTCCACTTAATCAGAAAAGAAAAAGACCAAGTTAAAGTCTGATGTTTCCAGAGATCTCTATTCATTTTTCCCCCATATGATAACCTTGGTCTGGTTTTGTTTTGTTTTGTTTCATTGTGAGATTACAGGCATAAGCTACCACATCAGACTCCTTGATTTTCTTTCTTTCTTTTTTTTTTTTTTTTTGCCAGTCCTGGGCCTTGGACTCAGGGCCTGAGCACTGCCCCTGGCTTCTTTTTGCTCAAGCACTCTGCCACTTGAGCCACAGCACCACTTCTGGCCGTTTTCCATATATGTGGTACTGGGGAATTGAACCCAGGGCTTCATGTATACGAGGCAGGTTCTCTTGCCACTAGGCCATATTCCCAGCCCCGACTCCTTGATTTTCAATATCAGAGTAAAAGCTTTCTAGTATTCTGCTGTATCATTTATTGACTGAATACTTTCAGCAAGCTATTTAGGCTGCTTTTATTTCTTTTCTATGATAAACATCCTTTCCAGATGTATAGTTGTAATACTTACTTTTAAAATTAAAGACACCAGGGGCTGGGAATGTGGTAGAGTGCTTGTCTTGCATGCACAAAGCCCTGGGTTCAATTCCTCAGCACCACATAAATAGAAAAAGCCAGAAGTGGTGCTGTGGCTCAAGAGGTAGAATGCTAGCCTTGAGCAAAAAGAAGCCAGGGACAGTGCTCAGTCTCTGAGTCTAAGCCCCAGGACTGGCAAAAAGGAAAAAAAAATTAAAAGACACCAATATTTTTCTTACATTTTTTCATGTTAAATATATTTAACAAGGTTACTATAGCATAAGTATATCCAAATGCAGTAGTGAAATATTATGGCCTTCTAGAAATAACAGAGTTTACAGACTTTAGTTACTATTTTAAACATTTTGTTAAACTATCAGAATAATATAAAACACCTGATAATTTAAGGCAATGAAGAAATTTTCCTTATATTAACCTAAATCAATTCTTCTACCATTTTCGCTCTCCCTCTCTCTTGGTCCCTCTCTCCTTTTTCTTTTCCCTCTCCCGCCCCTCCCCCCCCTTTTCTTTAACCTCAAGTGCCATATGGGAACTTTAGGCACTGAGCTAAAGTTGTCTTCTCTAAGGACCATCTATTCAGTCACTCTTGAGAGGATGCATTTTCTTCCTGGTGACATTTTCTTCCTGGTGATCTCCATACCTAACACTTATAAAAAGTAAATACTACCAGATGGCTCAAGCCTGTAATCCTAGCTACTCAGGAGGCTGAAATCTGAGGATCATGGTTCAAAGCCAGCCCAAGCAGAAGTCCAGGAGATTCTTATCTCCAATGAATCATAGAAAAAGTCAGAAGTGGTGCTGTGGGCCAAGTGGTAGAGTGCTAGCCTTGAGCAAAGGGAGCTCAGAGACAGCACCCAGGCTGGGAGTTCAAGCCCACAGAACTGGCAAAAAAAAAAAAAAAAAGTAAATACTGAGGGAAGGGGTAACACTGTTCAAAAAGAAAAGTACTCATTATCACTGTAACCCCTTTGTAATTAAAAATTTAGAAAAAAGTCAATACTTTGAAAGCATGTTTATAAAAGCAGCAATCTATTCTTCCCAACCTAATTCCCATTCTCCAAAGACAACTACCCCCCCTCCATAGTAATGCATAATTATATAAAATTTTGCCATCATAACCTATTATTTTTTAGACAAGACATCACTATGTAACTTATGCTGGCCTTGGACTTTGGATCCTCCTGCCTCAGCTTCCTGAGTGCTAGACCTAGGCATGTGTCATCATGTCTGGCTTAACCATCTTTAAGTATGCAGTTCAGTGACATTCAGTACATTCACCACTGTGCAACCACTTCTACCATTCAGCACCAGAAGTTTTTCATTTGTACAAACTCAATGTCTGTATTCATTAAACACTAACTTCCCATTCTCCCATTTCTAGCTCCTAACAACTACTATTGTGTTCCGTTTTTATGAATTTAATAATTCTAGAACCTTATATTAAGTGGGTCATAGACTATTTGCCCTTATGACTATTTTAATTAGCAAAACATCTTCAAAGTTAACCCATATTGTAGCAGGTGTTAGAATTCCTTTCCTTTATAAGGCTAAATAACATTCCATAATATGTACTAAAGGCATCATATCTTGTTTATCCATTCACCCATTGATGGTCACTTGAGTTGCCCCCACATTTTGCTCTTGTGAATCAGGCTGCTTTGAAGATGGTGCACATTTAAATGTTCAAGTCCCTGCTTTCAAATTCTTCTGGGTATATATTTGAAATTATTTTTGGAGGAGGAAGGGTACAATTAGGACCTTGTACTTTTGTTTAGCTTTTTAAACATGTAAGACTTTATATATATATATATATATATATTCACATACATATTTGAGTTATAGACTTTTGATACTAAATCCATTTATATATAATTACTATTATGCTTAAGGTATGTTTCAACTACACCTGACTATACTAAAAAAATACATTAATTATTCCATTCATGGATATAAACCCAGCATTTTAGTACTTCTTAGAGGTGTATCTCTTTTGATTCCCTAAACACAGCCCTCTCATAATTTATTTAAGTACTGGTTGGCATCCAATCCTCCACTGAATTTCCCTTTAGTTCAAGCTACATAATAAGTGCATCACTTTCCTGAAGAACCACTTTAATTAATTAAGAGCTCCCATTCCTAAATACCTAGAGTAGCTCTTAATTAGTAAGTTGTCACAGAATTTAAGGCTCTTATCAGACATATTTACCTGAAGAGCTGTTCTGATATTTTCAGTCAAGGGATCTCCTACACACCCCCTAAATGCACTTCTCTCCAACTCCGCTTTACTTAGCTTTATTCACTTTACAGTTCTTTCCCTTTCTTCTAATTACGTAAATGTTTTCATGTCTGGATAGCTGAAATTAAGTGGATTTGAAGGTTCTATGATGACCACTTATTTCATTGCTTCATTAAAACCCATTGTTCCAAATTTCTATGTAGGACTTCAGAAGCCTGAAAACCTGTCCAGGAATCAGCTTATCCTATTACTTCTAAGTGTGTCAACACTTTTTAAATGTTTGAAGTATAATTGAGGATCCATTTGCTTCTCAAGGCAGACAGCAACCACACACTCAGATGACAGTTTCTACTCTTACCTCTATTGCTCGAATTACTTTAGAAAGTTCCTTAATAAGATGTCCAGGTCTAACATTGTCTGGAATTTCAAAGGCATGTTCAGATACAAGCTGTAATTTGAATAAATGAAGAAAAGCAAAGTTAGTTTAATAAGTAAAAATAAATCTACTAAATCAATATTTGGGTTCTCTATACACTTTACAGCTATAGCCAGATAACAGTAAGCAGCCTAGTCTCATAGTTCATGGAGTTGGTATGATGTAGTCTAAGCCAATTATCATTACCACAGAAAATCTTCTGAAATTAAGAGTTAAAATTCTCATAAATTATCTTGCTTTATACTGAGTAGTAGCCTTGCACTCTATATACCTCAAATCATAATGTGATTCAAATCACAACTACTAATTAACAAACAAATTAATTAACCCTAACATTAATTCACAATTCATTAAAGATTTTTAGGCACCTAAGTAATCCTAAATTTCTTTCTCATGGAAGTCTAATTCAAATAAATATTAGTATTTTTTTCTTTAATAACAGTCAAAAGCAAAATGAAAAGAACACCCTATTAGTAGGAAAAAGAAATTGGTGAATTATCTACTGAAATACAAAAAAATATTACTTCTAAGTCTATTTCTAAATGTCAATCTTTTTACATTGAATAATGTTTTTGTTTTTAGATATAGTCAACAGACTAGTTTTGACTTTTGCTTTATCTCTTCTTTTTTTTAGCATAACTTGTTAAAAGAAAGTAACAATAAAAGTGATATTTAAGCTGAGTCCCAGTGGCTCACACTTGGAATCCTAGTTACTTAGGAGGCTGAGTTCTGAGAATTGAAGTTCAAAGCCAGCACAGGAAGAAAAGGATGTAAGACTCTATTTCCAATTTACCGCCAAAAAGTCAGAAGTGGAACTGTGTGGATCAAGTGGTAGAGCACTAGCCTTGAACTAAAAGGCTCAGGGACAGAGCCCAGGCCCTGAGTTCAAGCTTCAAGACTGGTACCAAACAAAAATAACAACAACAACAAAAAAAAAGTGAAACCAGTACCCATGGCTCACATCTATAATTCTAGCTACTAAGGAGGCTGAGATCTGAGGATCACAATTTGAAGCCAGCCTGGGCAGGAAATTCCATGAGAGTCTCATCTCCAATAAACTACTCAGCAAAGGACGGAAGTGGTGTGGTGGCTCAAGTGGACTGCACTAGCCTTGAGCAAATGAAGCTCAGGAATAGCCAGCCAGCCTTCAAGCCCCAGGACCAGCAAAAAAAAAAAAAAAAAAAAAAAAAAAATCGATAGTTACAGTGCTCACCTAGTGTTCTTGTAGTGCTAAACATTAACACAATTAATCCCTTAAGTAACAGTATGATTTAGATAATACAGATTGAGTATCTCTCATCTGAAATGCTGGGTACTGGAAATGCTTGGAAGCAGAAGTGTTTTGTATTTCAGATCACTTTAGATTTCAGCTTAGGATTCCTTAAGTTATTCCTGTTATACAATTGAGGGATCTTAGGTAGAGATTAGGTACACCATGCATGCTCAGAGTCATAAAATTTATTAATAGCAAAGATGAGATATAATTCTAAGCATTTAGTATAACTTTTAACAATTATGCAGCCAGGCACTGGTGGCTCACATCTGTAATCCTAGCTACTCAGGAGGCTAAGAACTGAGGATCGAGGTTCAAAGCCAGCCTGGGCAGGAAACATGAGACTCTTGTCTCTAATTAATCACCAGAAGACCGGAAGTGGCACTGTGGCTCAAGTGGTAGAGCCTTGAGCTGAAGAGCTAAGGGACAGTGCCCAGGCCCAGAGTTCAAGCACCACAACTGACAAAAACAAACAAATGCTCTGCCCTTATCTTTGAATAAATTTAACATAAATGTAAACATGTTTCTAAAAGTGCATTTCAAATGTAACATATTAATAGTATTTATTCATAACAATAAATTAACCTATGCATAGAAAGTATCACCTGTTTTGTTTTGTGCCAGTCCTAGGGCTTGAATTCAGAGCCTCAGCCCTGTTTCTGAGCTTTCATGCTCATAGCTAGTACTCTACCATTTGAGCCACAACTTTACTTCCAGCCTTTTTGTTGGTTAATTGGAGATAAAGAGTCCCATGGATTTTCTTATCCTGTGGGCTTTGAGGAACTATCCTCATGTCTCAGCCTCCTGAGTAGCTGGGATTACAAGTGTGAACCACTGGTCCCTTTCCTGGGATATTTTTTAAGGTTTTACCCCAGATCTACCGAACCATAATCTGTTGAATATCCATGGGTTTTATTTTTTTCTTTCTTTCTTTTTTTTTTTTTTTTTTTGCCAGTCCTGGGGCTTGGACTCAAGGCCTGAGCACTGTCCCTGGCTTCTTTTTGCTCAAGGCTAGCACTCTGCCACTTGAGCCACAGCGCCACTTCTGGCCATTTTCTGTATATGTGGTGCTGGGGAATCGAACCCAGGGCCTCATGTATATGAGGCAGGCACTCTTGCCACTAGGCCATATCCCCAGCCCATGGGTTTTATTTTTTAAAAGCAGTAAAAGTAATACCGACATTTAAGAATTATTTATCTAAACACTCCATCAGGAAACAAATCACATTTTTTGCAACATATGCTTTGCTTTTGTTAAATATATGTTAATTTAATGATGCATTTTCTACTTACATAGATGATGAAGTCTTTGACAATGGACAACATGATTTTTATTTTCCTGAGTATTTTTCAGTACCTGTTCTAATGGATATGTAGCAGTGATAATGAAATGAAACTCCATGTTCTTAGAGAGTATTTTAAATGACTTTTTCCAATTAAAAAGATTAGGGCTGGGGATATAGCCTAGTGGCAAGAGTGCCTGCCTCGGATACACGAGGCCCTAGGTTCGATTCCCCAGCACCACATATACAGAAAAAACGGCCAGAAGCGGCGCTGTGGCTCACGTGGCAGAGTGCTAGCCTTGAGCGGGAAGAAGCCAGGGACAGTGCTCAGGCCCTGAGTCCAAGGCCCAGGACTGGCAAAAAAAAAAAAAGATTAAGTATTTACTTTAACAAATGAAAAAGATACATGTCTGTACATGCTATGTAATAAAATTCAGGCTCTATTTAAAGTATAATTTCCATTTTCTCTACAACTAGCACATAAGTGCTACCAAATCAGCAAAAGAACTGTTTTATTAATCTTTCTAAAAGTTAGAAACGATGACTTACTTCTTTTTTCATCCATAATTTTAAAGCAGAATGTAGTGCTTTCACTCCCTGTACTAGGTAAGTTTGAGGTTGGAAACCATCTTCTCTCAGTTCTGTGGGAACGAATGGGGACAGGGAATTAAAGTATTCTAAAAAGACAAAAAAAGTCATAACAAATAATAAAATAACAATAATACAAAATACTTAAAAGGTAGATAATGAAATAATCAATTCAAAAGGCAAAAATAAAAAGCTAAAGAGTAGTTTTGTCCAAAATGTTTCAGTTAAGCATACAAAAGGCACAGAAAGGTTTAAAATAACAAAGATGTAAAGAGGACCTCAAGCTCTCAAGAGAAAGCTGGTATAACTATATTGATGTATTGTCAGTAATAGTTATTTCACAATGACCAAATATTCAATTCACTAGAAAGGAAACCATTTAGATTTGCTCAGTAACACAGTCTGAAAATACACAAAGCATTAACTAGGTAGAACTACAAAAAGATTAAGTAACTTCACAATCACAATGGGACATTACAATGTACACAGTAGACAATACAGTGGACTAAAATTTTTTGATACTAAATTTCAACAGGTACAATTTGATTTGACGGCTATAAGAATAATGTACCTGACAACCTACAATACATATTCTTTCCCTATCTCAGGAACACAAGCAAATGTCAACAAATGCAAAGATCTAAATCATGTACATATTCATAATGCAATTGAGCTAGAAATCAGTAACAAAAAATGTAACTAGAGAAATCCAATTGTTTAGAAACTAAGAAACACTGGTATTAAGAAATAGCCAGCGGGGGGCTGGGGATATAGCCTAGTGGCAAGAGTCCCTGCCTCGGATACACAAGGCCCTAGGTTCGATTCCCCAGCACCACATATACAGAAAACGGCCAGAAGCGGCGCTGTGGCTCAAGTGGTGGAGTGCTAGCCTAGCCTTGAGCGGGAAGAAGCCAGGGACAGTGCTCAGGCCCTGGGTCCAAGGCCCAGGACTGGCCAAAAAACAAACAAAAAAAAAAAAGAAAAAGAAAGAAATAGCCAGCGGGGCTGGGAATATGGCCTAGTGGCAAGAAATAGCCAAGGGGATCTGGGAATATGGCCTAGTGGTAAAGTGCTCACCTCATATACATGAAGCCCTGGGTTCAATTCTTCAGCCACCACATATATAGAAAAAGCTGGAAGTGGCACTGTGCCTCAAGTGGTAGAGTGCTAGCCTTGAGCAAAAAGAAGCCAGGGACAATGCTCAGGCCCTGAATCCAAGCCCCAGGACTGGCAAAAAAGAAATAGCCAGGTGACAGTGGCTCACCCTTTAATCCTAATTACTCAGGGGGCTGAGATCCAGAGAATCTCTGTTCAAAGCCAGTTAAAGCAGAAAAGTCCAACAGATACCATTTCCTAAAATTTATCAGCCAAAAGCTGGACTGGGAGCATAGCTCAAATGGAAAAGGAAGAGAAGGAAACAAGGGAACAGGAGGTGAGAAGAACAGGGAGGGGAGGGGAAAGGAGATTGCACAACATCAGAAAACCTTGGTTTTCATTATTGTAAATGATAATGAAAACATATCAAAATATGTGGTATACTACAATGGGAAATGAATAGTTTTTGATGCTTATGTTAGGGAAAAAAATTACAAAAACGCTGAGAATTAGTTGAGAACCTACTTTAAAATAGTATCACGGACTGGGAATGTGGCTTAGTGGTAGAGTGCTTGCCTAACATGCATGAAGCTCTGGGTTCAATTCCTCAGTACCACATAAACAGAAAAGGCCAGAAGTGGTGCTGTGTCTCAAGTGGAAGAGTGCTAGCTTTGAGCATAAAGAGGCTCAGGGACAGTGTCCAGGCCCTGAGATCAGACCCTAGGACTGGCAAAAAACAAAAAACAGTATCACAAAAGTTGACATGGTTTTATTTATAGAAGGGGAAAAAATACATAATGGGAAAGGTAAGAAGTATTTTTGAGTACAAGTTGCCTGAATAACAAACTTCTTTTTAAACTGTCCAAGTGTGTATGCAGTGTGTGTCATCTACACAGCAAACTATATATGACTTTCTTTGCCACAGTAAAAGTAACACACATACTCATACAAATACCTTTTCTGGGTTTTAAAACCAGAGCAGTTATCTAAAACTTGGGCAAAATATCTCAGGTATAGTCAAAATTCAGGTAATTTGAAGCAAAAGCAAGATTTTCAGCAACTAATTTTACTTGATCCAAACTAGTTCACTGGGGGCTGGGAATATGGCCTAGTGGCAAGAGTGCTTGCCTCATATACATGATGCCGTGGGTTCGATTCCTCAGCACCACATATACAGAAAATGGCCAGAAGTGGCGCTGTGGCTCAAGTGGCAGAGTGCTAGCCTTGAGCAAAAAAGAAGCCAGGGACAGTGCTCAGGCCCTGAGTTCAAAAACAAAAAACAACAACAACAACAACAAAAAACTAGTTCACTGTTATCATTAACATGAAATACAGTGAAGAAGTTCATACAGCATCCCTTCAACTAATTCATCGCATCATACAAACTTTACATAACAGTCTCAGAATTGGCAAGCAATAGGCCAAAGTGAGAAGTAAATGATGACTACTGTACTGTGGGGTGACAAGAGTACTACTCCTGCCACTCCTGTTTCCGGAATAAGTGCTAAGACAATGATAATTGCTGTAACAGTCCTTTGGCCGCAGCTTCAATGGGAATGGATTTGAAGCATCAGTACTGTCAAGTACCCTATACACACCTGGATGTTAAACATTTCAGTTACCAGTGAATGCTTTTTTATAAAATTATTTTTATTTCAAATTCTTTAATGCATTTCAAATTCTTTAACGCTCCTGATCAGACCTCAGTATTTCTGAACTTTGGATGACCTAAAGTAAATACTAAATAGTTGTTTCTAATATTAAGCCAATTGATGCTGTGATTTAACTAGTCTTCCAAATAAACTGTGCAGTTGTATGTGTGTGTGTGTGTGTGTGTGTGTGCGCGTGCGCGCGTGCAGTAGTTTTTAGGCTTGAACTCAGGGCCTCTAGCTCTTACTTTGTTTTTTCAGTCTCTTTTAACTGTAGGGTTCAACATCTGGCCAAGCCAGGGGTTCAGATTAAGAACTGATTTCTGCAGAAGTAGAGGTATGGGTCAAGTGGTAAGAGCTCCAGCCTTGAAAAAGCCAAGCAAGAGCTGGAGGCTAGAGTTCAAGCCCCAAGGGACACGAACTGATTTCTGGAGCAGAAGCTGGTCATGTGAAAAAGAACCTGGTCTTCCACATCTTGGGGGCCTACCTCCATCACACATACACCGGTAGCATGAGTCAGCATCTCCTTTGGCACTGTACTATAAAAAGACACTGTTTTCTCCCCCCATGTAAAGCAAGGAATCTACTGGTTTTCTTTTGAGGGGAAAAAGAAATCCATACACAGTTTTGTCATTTTAGTTCGGTACTATCCTAAGAAGTGAACTTATGGTTGTCCCATTTTTTTCTTTCTTTCTTATATAACTTCCAAATGGAAAAAGAAACTGAATAAACTTCATTGTTTTCTCTGTCTACATCTGTTTTCCTGAGAATGAATAATAGTTCCATCTTTTGCAAACTGACTAGAATTAATTTAAAATCAGACAAATTGTATTCTCACTGGCACCAGTATATACAAAGCAGAAAATAGAAATACTATTCAATCATCAACTCAACTGCTCAGAGAGTATAAAGTCAAAATATAAAAACATGGCTGGGGATATGGCCTAGTGGCAAGAGAGCTTGCCTCGTATACATGAGGCCCTGGGTTCGATTCCCCAGCATCACATATACAGAAAACGGCCAGAAGTGGCGCTGTGGCTCAGGTGGTAGAGTGCTAGCCTTGAGCAAAAAGAAGCCAGGGACAGTGCTCAGACCCTGAGTCCAAGGCCCAGGACTGGCCAAAAAAAAAAAAAATATATATATATATATATATATATATATATATATATATAAACATTCAAATCTGAAATTTCATCTTAAGAAAACAACATCAAGGCTAATAACTCAACAGATTTTTCTAAAAGAAATATACCTGTGTTCAGTTGGTTTGCGTGCTAAGTGTGAGCTGTATGAGTTAGCATGAGGTCAGAACAGTGATAGTAGATATTACTTGATTCTCTCAGGATATGAAAATTAATTATTCTCACAATTTTTAAAAGCTAGTGTTTGAGGAATGTGTACATGGCAGTGATCTCTTGACACAGCCACATTTTTTTTCCAATGAAAGTGACAGGGAAGTTTATTAGGAAAGAAATATACTTTCTCAATAGACTGAAAGTAGGTCATCTTTGGAGAGAGAATGACAATGATTTTTTAACCCTGCACAAGTTTGGGATTTTGTTTTGTTTTGTTTTTGCCAGGCCTGGGGCTTGAATTCAGGGCTTAGGCCCTGTCCCTGAGATTCTTTTGCTCAAAGCTAACACTCTACCACTTGAGCCACAGCGCCACTTCTGGCCGTTATCTATATATGTGGTGCTGGGGAATTGAACACAGGGCTTCACGTATACAAGGCAAGCACTCTTGCCACTAGGCCATATTCCCAGCCCTTGCTATTTATTTATTTATTTTGGTAGGTTGTGAGACTTCAACTCAGGGCCTGGGCACTGTTCGTGAGCTCTTCACCTCAAGGCTAACACTCTACAACATGGGCCACAGTGCCACTTCTGGTTTTCTGGTGGTTAACTGGCAATAAGAGTCTCACAGACTTTCCTGCCCTGGCTGGCTTTGAACTGTGGTCCTCAGATCTCAGCCTCCTGAATAGGCATCACAGGCATGAGCCACCAATGCCTGGCTTACTTCTGGCTTTTTCTACTGTATATGTGGTACTGAGGAATCAAACTCAGGGCTTCATGCATGCTAGGCAAGCACTCTACCACTAAGCTACATTCCCAGCCCCACCCCTGCACAAGTGTTATTGGAAGCATAAGGAGGAGCACTGTCCTTCCCTAGGACCAGCCCAGGGGACAGAATCACTGTTCCAGAGGTAGAGGAGGTGTACTAAATTATGTCTGACCTCTAGGGCATGGTTTTACAGATCTGAGTAGGTAAGTTAAAGATCTATACAAGCTACATTCTTGACAGTGAGACACAAATGTTTGAGAATGTATGCAGGTCACTAGGTCACAAGATGAAACAAACATTTTCTAGTATTACCTACACTGTACGCTGTTCTGATGCACATCTTTCTATATACATGGCTTCTTTTCTTCAACTTGAGCCAAGCCTCGAACCCCAGGATTGGTTATTTCTTTTATTTGTCTGAGATCATAACTCAAACTCAGTACCTGATACTTTCACTTATTGGCTGGTACTCTACCAACTGAGCCATGCCACCAATCCCCCAGAAATGATTTCTAAAACTGTGTGAGGTGGCTATGAACTAGAGACTCTAACTACTAAACAACTGGTCATGTGCTTTTTAAAAAAAAAGGGTGGTGGCATCCACAACATAGTATAAAAATCTCTTTTTGTCAGGTCTGAAGAAATTTACAAACATTATGCATATGTTATGCAAGAGAACATGCAAATTATTGATTACCTTTCAGGGTTTCCAGCAAATTTTTGGCTACAAACCAACATATGGCTTCAAAGAAAGGGAATTTGAAAAGATCTGGTGTCTTTAGTCTTTTTTCCATCTCATAACACCTAAATGAAAAGAATTGAAGAAATATTTAATATACATATTAGCATTTCAAAAGTAAGTAAAGGTAACCAATTTGAAAATAAAAGTAAGCATGCCATAATCGTAAGATCAATCAGTTGCTATAAGTAACTTTATACTACATTCTTACATGGGTTCTGACTTTCCTAAATTTGTCGATGATACTTAAGAATTACCTTGGGCTTTGTAAAGGATCACTTTGGAATTTGTGCCCCAGTTTTAGTAAAAAGGATTTAATGAGGGCTCTATTAATAAATAAAACAATATGTTTTTAAACATCAGCTTCGTGTGTTTGACAACTCTGCCATGCTCACTAGACTTTTCTTTAGGATCTACTAAGCATTCAAGGTGAAGCCCACATTTGGTACTTAATATGAGTAGCATAAGGATAGGAGGCACAGTTTGCCATGAGGTTAGTCTTCTGTAAAATGCTTGCAAACTCCATGAAGCAGAACCAACTCTTCCCCAGTTACAGCTCAGTACTAAATGACAAAATCTGGGGATGGAGATGAGGCTCAGTTCGTAGAGTGCTAGCCAATAAGCAAAAGCAACAGGTACTAAGTTGAGTTCCAGTCTCAGACTTAAAAAACAAAACAAAACAAAAAAAAGAACACTGGGCAAAGGTATCTCACACCTGTAATCCTAGCTACTCAGGGAGATGAAATCTGAAAATCACAGTTCAAATCCAGCCCAGGCAGGAAAGTCTGTGAGACACCTCCAATATTAAAAAGCCAGAACTTACCTGCAATATCAAAAAGCCAAAAGTGGAGAGGTGGCTCAAGTTGTAGAGCACAAGCATTGAGCAAAAAGCTCAACGTCAGCACCCAGGCCCTGAGTTTAAGCCCCAGGACCAGCCTCCTCCCACCCCCCTATAAAAAAGACAAAATCCACACTTAAGTTAATATAAGGCCTACAATGGCTTAAAGACTCATACACTGAAAAAGCCACTACTTCCTGCAATAATGCCCCTAATGCAGACTATTCAGGAGTCCCATAGCACATAAAGCTAGAAGAGTCACTATGGTCAGGGAACCCTCATCTAGTTTATTAGTCGGAAATCATTTTTAATATAAGCAGTGTTGCCTTATAAGATGTACTCTCAGAGCTCAGTGACAGCTCCCAGGCCCTGAGTTCAAGTGCAATGACCAACCAAAAAAAAAAAAGTACTATTATTAAATTACTGGGGAAGGAACAGAGTTACACAAAGATCAATTCTCATACAAAGAGGAAACTAGCTGCTAATCCTGTACCTGAAACAAAACTAAAGCAAATATTTTGCAACAGTCTTGTCTTTAAGGGTCACTTTGTTTCAGCATTACAAATCATACCTGAGTATGACTGATTCCACTTAATTCCTTTGTTGCAAAAATAGCCCAAGGACCTTTGCAGAAAATTTAATAGCATACTAAGTTATTACTTTTGTTTCAGAATTGAAAGAATCCTCCTGACAAAATTTTCAAACAAAACTTTTGTTTAAAGTTTCTAGTCCTAATCATTTCTCAAGGTCTATCTTCACGGGATTTCAAGTAAGTTATTTTTTAATTGAAAAAAAAGGTCCTATTTAAGAAAGAAGCAAAACATCCTTTCAGTACTAATAACACAAACCTGAGCTGCATGCCAATGTTAAGATTGTGCAGAAAGTTTCCCCCAAAAGCCATACAGTCCTGAGAAGTGAGCACGGCATGAATCCACCCTGAAATGGTTACAAGTATATAAATTAGTGATCTTTCAATATTTAAACCAAACAGATGTGTTATTACCAATAAGCAACTTAAACATTAACACCAGCTGATATTCAGCATTAACTGAAGAAGTTAATGCTTATGACAATCAATTCATTCATATATTTATTAAGACCAGTAATATGCTAGGCTTTGTCTAAGTTTGAGAAATAAAATGAAGGCTTTTTGGTGATTGTCTTGTTTTTTAGCTTAAAACATGACCCAACTTTATAATTAAGGATTTTACTCTGAGACAACTCAAATCTGGTTTGAATTAGAAAAGCACATTTTCCATTAAAGAATGGGGTGTTGGCTGGGCATGCTGCTTCCTTAGTGTCACATTGAACTGAGTGCCCTGAAAGGAACAAACAGAAGACCAGGGACCTCAATTTGAGACTGGACTCTGCAAAAAGGAAAAGGCATATTACTCACATTTAATAGGTGAGTCATAGTCCTATAAATATAAATGTTGGTAATCAAAATGGTGGTTTTTTTTCCCATTAAGATGTTTTCAAATTAAAATCTAAGAGATAATGCTTAATTTCTTAAAGTAATGTTCACAGAAGTAACATAAAGACTATAGAAATATAAATTCTTCAGGGCATTCATGTAACAAAGCCTGTTTATTAATGATCTAGGCCTAGAAACTAAAATTCCATTACATATTGAAGCAAAGTATTTCTGCATTGTTTTGACACAAATTCTAGGAATGTAATGTCTCTGCAAATTGAAGGAAACTACAGCTTGTTTAGCAGTTTGTCAATTATCAACAACCTTGGAAAAAATTATGTTGTCTATAGCAGTGGTTCTCTAAGTATAGCTGGTCCCCAGACCAGGCACCTGCATTAGTCATGTTATCATGTTAAATAATGCAAATGCTCATGACCAAATAAAATGGGACACACCTATAATGTCAGCACTTGAGATTTAGAGGCAGGAGGTCCTCAAATTTGAGATGGGCCTGTGCTACATAAGCAAGACCCTGTTTCAAAAGAGTAGGAGAGGAGGAAGAGGGGAAACAAAGAGATAGGATCAGGTAAGAAGGGAAGGAGAGAGGGAGAGCAATGTTCTGGCTTATCCCAGATCTACTGAGTTAGATCCTGAGGACAAGTCTCAGAAATCTAAGGTTTAATAAGCCCTCCATATATGCCTGATGTACTCTGATGTCTGAGAACTGCTAACTTACACACCAACTCTATTAAATGGAATTTGAGTAGCCACTAGTGCATATGTACAGTAGTTTAAGTAGCTATTAAATATGTGCACACGCACACACACACACACACACACACACGTTTGTTTGTTTTTGACCAGTCCTGGGGCTTGAACTCAAGGCCTGAGCACTGTTTCTGGCTTCTTTTTGCTCAAGGCTCTACCTCTTGAGCTACAACGCCACTTCTGGCTTTTTCTATACATGTGGTGCTGAGGAACTGAACCCAAGGCTTCATGTATATGATATGAGGCAAGCACTCTACCACTAGGTCATATTCCCAGCCCAGGATATTGTTATTTATTAATTCCAATTCAAGATTTTAAAGAAGTACAACAAAATATTTATAAGAACAGGAACACTAAGAAGAGGATTTAAAAGAGGAGCATAGACACAATGAAAATACTTATCTAGACATAAATTCTGGTTGTTCTAGGCACTGATTATTTATTCAAGCACACATTTATTACTGGATAAACCAAAGGCAAGGTAAGAAAGCAAAGCCTGAAGTAATAGAGCCCAGTGAATTCCACAGCCATTGAGGCCACTCAAACAAGAAGAACCTAGTTCTCAAAACCTCTAGCCTGGGAAGTAGTACCCGGCATTCATTCATATTTCAAATCAACACACTGGGACCTATACTTGAGATATAGAGAAGTTGGCAGTTCCTCAAAATGTTAAACATAGTTAAATCAAACTACTTCACCACTTGGTATAAACCTTAGAGAAATGAAAACATACCTCCACATGAAAACTTGTAAACAAGTGTTCAAAGTAGTACTATACATAACATTCTGAGTAGAAAGAACCCAAATGTCCATCAACTGATGGACACACAAAACATGGCATACCCTACAATGAACAGGCCATAAAACAAAAACATACTTACGTGTGTGACACAAAAGTACATATATAGTGTTCAAAACAGGCAAATCCACAGAGACAGAAAGTATATTAGTAGAAGGAAGGCGTAAATGTGACTACTGAAAGGTGTAGGGTTTATTTTGTAGACAATGTAGATGTCCTAGAATATGACAGTGGTGATGGCTGTAAACTTCATTGATTTAAAAATTGCTAAACTATATAATTTAAAAGGATAAATATTATAGTATGTGGACTCTATTTCAATAAAAATTTAAGCAAAAGCAAATGACATAAAACAAGAAAAGCCCTTTAAGGAATAAATCAGTAAAATATCCAAGATCAGAAATTTCTTAGGTAAGTCCATAAAAGTTTCTTGCCAAACATGGAGCCAAACATAAAGCCGATGTTCTCCTTATGAACTGATTCCATGTGAATGAGCATCAACTAAAGGGAAGGGGAGATTGAACTAAAATCTTACCTGTAGGAACAAATAAGGTATGTCCCTGCTTCACCACACATTTGTAGCATTTATCAACTTTATCTCCAAAGAATACCTCACTCTGAGTCACAGATGAACTCCAAGATTCATAGAGTGCCAAATTTTCATTTGTTGGCTTTATCAAATAAAAAATCTTCTCACCCTAGAAGAAAGTAATCGTACTATTTTTGAAAAAGTAGAAGCCATTCTTAGGATGGCCTACATTGGTATGTTGTATTTTTTCCCAACACAAGGATATAAAACAAGTTAGATAATTATAAGAGATGTTAAAAGTTCAGAAAACTATTCACACACCTGATAAGCAGTTATAATTCCTTCAATCAGCATTTCCACAGAAACTAGGGCTTCCCCCACCCCCAACTGACATCAGGCTGAAGAAATCATTGCAAAAGAGGAAGATTAAAAAAAATCAACCACAAACATCCCATTGATGACTTCTCAGTTTTTAAAGAATAGAAATACATGTTAATAGGCTCTAAGTACCAGCATAGTCACTTTGCAAACTTTGTCCTAAGATCTATGATATAATGATGTTTAAAGACTTGTAAATAAACTTCCTTCAGAAACTCAGGAACACAGCATCAAATAAAAGCATAGGCATCTGGAAAAGGAAGACTTGGTGCCTAACCAAGCTCCAATAGAACTATCTGTAGTGATGGAAATTTTTTTCTATCTGTTCTACCTAGGGCAGAAATCACTAACTTCAGATGGAACACTTCCAATGCACCTAAAACAAATGAGGGACTAAATTTTTAATTATACTGAATTTTACTTCAATTTAGTCACATGTGAATATCAGATACTCTATTAAGCAATGCAGTTCTAGATAAAGCAAAGTCAATGTAAACTACAAAAGAGTATTTTACGGGCATCTGTGACTTATTCAACTACTTAGTTGTTTTAATCAACTTTAAGATCAAAAGCAATTATTATAAAAATTTTGCTCCTTCTTAGTTATTTGATTTGAGGATTAGTAGTAATTTATGAGACTAGGTAAGAGGGAAATGAAGACATAGTTAACTGAAAACCAAATTTTAAAAATGGAAGAAAAATAAAAACAAAAAATTTATATGGCAATGATAGAAGGGATGACATTGATCATGATACATTGTGCTCATAAATTGACATGTTTAAAATTCTTTTGTACAACTAAAGATATTTTTTAAAAGAACTTATTTGGGTTAACAAGGAGGATAAAGGAGATTTAATATGACCAAAATGTACTATTTGCAACTATGAAAATAAAATGAGACCTATTGAAACTGTTTGGGGAAGGGGGGGTAGGGACAAGGAGAATGAATTGTAGGGTGAGATTTATTGTAATACATTGTAAATATGTGTGGAACAATAGTAACAATGACCCTCTTCTCTGTGTAACTAAAGTAAATTAAAAACAAAAATACCTCTTGGCTCTTCTATTATTTGGGATTTAAAGAATAAAAGTAATGCTTAAAGGCAAAGTAATACCCACAATAAAAAAAAAAAAAAAAAAAAAACTTTCTCCTTGGCTGGGAATGTGGCTTAGTGGTAGAGTGCTTGTCTAGCATGGATGAAGCTCTGGAGTCGATTCCTCAGCACCACATAAACAGAAAAGACCAGAAACAGTGCTGTAATCCACAACTTTAAAATTTGGGTCATACAGATTAAGATTAGTATTTGGCTAGGCCTGGGGCATTTGGTAGAGAAATGTATGCTAATGAATATGGAATTTCTTTGTGTGGTAATAAAAATGTTCCAAAATAGATTGAAAAAAAAAAAAAAAGAAAGAAACAGTGCTGTGGCTCAAGTGGTAGACTGCCTTGAACAAAAAGAAGCTCAGGGACAGCACCCAGGCCCCTACAGTTCAAGTCCCAGGACTACCATTAAAAAAAAAAAAAAGAAAAAGAAAAAACTTTCTCCTTTATAATTGTTATTTATAGCATATGAATGATGAATGCACCACCAGCAAATATGATGTATATTTTTATCAGTAAGAGAACAAATACCCTAGTCTTACCCAGAGGACATGGTACCAGACTGAAGTCCCACCGAAGTCAATGTGGAAATCTGTATAGCTGTCTTGAACTCCCATTAAGCAGTATTTCTGAACAAATGGCTTGGGAAACACTGAATCATCTGGCCAATAATTTTCAACCCAGGAAAGTTTTCTGGCTATATCAGGGACCTCCACCAACTCAGACATCCTTTAAAAAAAACACATACACACACACACACACACACACACACACACACACACACACACACATTAAGATTTCTTAGAATTGCTTTTCCCAGATCAACCCAAACCAAGTAATTAACTACAGCTCAAAGTTAACAACAATGCTTAAAAAGTTGAAACACAATGTATTTCTAAATATTCTCTGAGCTTGCCCAAAGCACAACTTATAATACTGGCATCAGTGGACAACTATAAAAGTTACAATTATATTTCTTATTAAAATAAGTAGATCATGAAACATTTATCTAAAACTCATAATGCTATACCAAAATGTTCAGAACTACTCACTTGGTATCTGAGAATTCAAGGCTGATCACATTTAACACTTTTGGTCTGTCTGGATTTGTGAAGTATTTAACATAATTGTGAAGAGTCATTTTGCTGTCTGCCTGCCTTGCCACATCAATGACATCTATCACTTTGTCACCACCTGCAGAGAAATTATAGTCTTATTGGGCTTAAGAATTATCACAAGAGATTCCCTAAACAAAAATATTTTAAAGACCATACGTCTTTAGTATAATAGTAAAAACAAGTATAAAACTACACAGCCACAAAACAATGAGTTTAAAAATTTATATAGGAATAAAAAGTCTACTATCTGTTAGTGATTGTATGCAGCTACTGTAACAAAAATACATTATATTGGGATGTGAAAATTGTCAAGACATTTTCTAGATTTAAATTTCCTCATGTATAAAATAAGAGGATGGCTTTTCCCTTCAACTTTATATAGTGTATAAGATTCTAAGTATGTCATTTTGAAGAAAAGATCAGTCATCAAGTAATTAGTGAACAAATCAATCAGGACAAATAATTCCCTCTCTCTGGTAGTTCTTTCTAATATTCTCAAGACAAAATCAGTAGTTAATATATGTAAAACTCAGTTCACATTAGTGCCTGTCTGAAGGCCCACACTCTGGGTTGTCATTGATTTATATTTTCCTGCAAAACCATAATATGATGATTATGGATAGCTGCATTGCTACTACAGGAAACAATCTTATGATGGAGGACAGGGTGGAATTAAAAATATGCCAAACTGAAATAGAAAGCAAACATTTTTTTTTACCTAAATGTAACTTCATGTAAATATTGTAGAATATTTTATCTGTACGATGTAATATTATCCTGTTATGAGTATTTAAATGAAGTCTTTTGCTAACTAAAATGTTAGGTATCAAGCAGTTTGGAATTTTTTTCCTATTATTACACAGCCATTTATTTTACAGTGTTACCTATGCAAATGGGTTTAGTTAAGCTTTGGCCTCATCCCATATTCTATCACATATTCAAATTTAGCACAATATGAAGTCATGACATTTAACTGAATTTCCTCGGTGAAACAATTATCAAGGAGAACTGTCAACCAATAATTCAATATCTCTCCTCTTCTGAAGAGATAATGTACTATAATGGATACACAATTTTGAGGTAGTGTTGGGATCTATGTACAAATGGCATCTAAATACAGCCAGCTTTATCTTTAAAAATAATGAAAAATGTTAACAATACGGCACTCTGCTTTTCACCTTTTTTTTGTTGGTTGTGAGGCTCAGGGCATAGGTGCTGTCCCTGAGCTTTTTTGCTCAAGGCTAGTGCTCTACCACTTTGATTCACAGCACCACTTGCAATTTTCAGGTGGTTAACTGGAGGCAAGAGTCTCAGGCCTTTCCTGCTCAAGCTGGCTTTGAACCACAATACTCATATCTCATCCTCCTGAGTAGCTAGGATTACAGATGGGAGCCAATGAGGGCCCAGCTTCATTTTTCTTATGACTTCCAAATTTCAATATCAAAATGGTTTTGATACCACTAAATGACAATGTTCACTACATCATCAACATGAACATAGGTTGAATATAATCTCTTCTTTTTACTTCCCCTCTTCTAGGACCGGAGGTCAAGAAACAGGTTCCAGAGGACTAGTAGGTACAGTGAACTCTCAGAATTTTTGCTCATGCATTCCATAGTTGCCTAGAACCAGTCCAGTTTGCCCATGTCTTCTCAGGCATCAGGATTCCCCTCAGTAATGCTTTAAGCAGGTATCATACTTAATAACACCAAAGAAAGCAGAAAGATAAGGCTAATTAAATGAGAGGGTAAACTGTTTCATTGTTTTTCTGACCATTGAAGAGCCTACAAAAACTTTCAGCAGAAGTGATGATAAGTTTTACTTTTTCTGACCTAGGAAATAAAACTGTTGATATTTCTTCAGTTTTAATATTGTTAGGACATTTTTAGTTTTACCATGTTTTCCCAAGTCCTTAATGGAACCAAGTTCGTACCTACGTAATGTTCCACGTCCATCACAGAAAAAGCAGGTGGAGGGAGCCTGAGTCCAAGATCATCTAATTTAGGGACCATAATAGGAACATCAAATCCATGTTTCTCCAGGTATCTTTGTGTCAGCTGACTACCATGCATCTTTACAATGATTTCATCGGCACTGAGGAAAAAATAACAATAAAATGTCAATTTTGTCACTTTTTAAAAAACTTATTGTGTCTTTGTATGAAGATGACATGAGAAATCTCACTAAAGGCTGTTAAACAATAGGGGGTGAGGGGGGGTACTGGGAATATAGCCTAGTGGTAAGGTGCTCGCCTTGTATACAGGAAGCCCTAGGTTCAATTCCTCAGCACCACATATATAGAAAAGGCTGAAGTGGCGCTGTGGCAAGTGGCAGAGTGCTAGCCTTGAGCCAAAAGAAGCCAGGGACAGGGCTCAGGCCCTGAGTCCAAGGCCCAGGACTGGCAAAAAAAAAAGAAAAAAAAATACAGTATCTAAAAAAATAAAATAAAATTCTAAAACCCTTTGGCTATCCTAAAATAAAATTCACAGATAGTATGATCTGTTTAATTCAAGACACGTTACTGAAAAATATATAAAATGATCAAAATATAAATATTTCTGCTACACCTTTAAAGACTAAGAAAAGAGAATGTTGAGAATGAAGATTTTAAACACAACAAAAATCATGTGGAGGGGCTGGGAATGTGGCTTAGCAGTAGAGTGCTTGCCTAGCATGCATGAAGCCCTGGGCTCCATTCCTCAGCACCACATACACAAAAATCACCTGGAAACAATATTTTCCTAAGTTTTCTATTTCTCAGCAGTACTGAGGGAGCCAAAATAGACATTTATCCTTTTAAGATTCTATGTAAGGAACTAAAGAAGTGGAGAAAAATAGACAAGAATTTTAAAGGTTGAGGAAAAATAGCTGGGATTTTTCATTCCAAGATCTAAAAAAAAATCTGTAACAAGCCAAATGTGATACTGTGATTTATATTTAAATTGTGCTTTCCCTTTATAACACGCAAAGATATAATTTCATATAAAAGCCTATCAAGTATTATCACGTTAAAGAGATGTCAGACACTGAGTAGGAAATGATGTAAATTAGCATGATTAAATGCTTTCTAATGCTTTTGACTCTCTTTGAGCCACAGACAATTCAAATATATTCCATTATTTTTAGAAATCAAAAGCCTTAGTCCCTCTGCATCAGAGGCTAGGCAATAGTTCTGCATGCTTCTGGTAGAGTCAGGGTATGGGCAGTTAAATAAAGTGAGAGAAACAGAGTTGGAAAATAGGAGACCTGAGGAAATATAAAAGGCATGAGGATAGGTGGAGGTAGCAGCTGTCTATTAAAAGAAACCAAATACAGGGAACCATCACCACAGATTATTATTGTATTTCAAAGTTTTGGGTCTATGACCAAAATTAGGAGTAATATTTTTACATGGTGACCTAAATGCATATAAATACAGCAAATCTTTCATGAAATTATACTTCTTATTCTTATTACTTACAAGGTACTGTTTCTTCTTATTGTATTCATTAAGGGAAAAAAAGAGCATAGAATGTGGCTTATTGGTACAGTGCTTGCCTAGCATCCATGAAGCTCTGGGTTCCATTCCTCAGTACTGCATGAACAAAAAAGACCAGAAGTGGCGCTGTGGCTCAAGTGGTAGAGCACTGGAGCCTTGAGCAAAAAAGGCTCAGGGATAGTGCCCAGGCCCTGAGTTCAAGCCCCAGAACTGGCAAAAACAAACAAAAGAAAAGCCAATTGAGAACAATAATATGTTACAGCTTGAAGTTCAAAAGCACTGCTTTAAGTCAGGTACCAGTGGCTCACGCCTGTAATCCTACTTAGGAAAACCTGAGGGTTGTGTTCAATGCCAGCCCTAGCAGGAAAGTCTGTGAAACTTTTATCTCCAGTTAACCACCAGAATGCCCAAAAGTGGAGCTGTGGCTCAAGTGGTAGAGTGCTAGCTAACCTTGCAGAGAAAAGCTCAGGGACAGCACCTAGAGCCTGATTTCAAACACTAGGACTGATACAAAAGGGAAGGGAAAGGTAGGGGAGGAGAAGGGAGAAGAGGGAAAAGGAAAGAGGGAAGGGGGAAGGGGAAGAAAAGAGAAAGAGGAAAAGAGAAAGGGAAAAGAAAGAGAAAAAGCACTGCTTTACATGGTGTCATTTTATCAGCCAACAATTTATTAACACTTTATGTTTTCATACCTTGGGAAGACTCGCGAACGTAACTCCTTAACAAAGGTCCTGGTTCCAGCTTGCACTGGTTTGGAACCATCATCAATTTCTGTGTAGTCGTGCCTGTGCCAGTTCCTCCGCTTTTTCACTAAATGTTTAGTAAGTTAAAAATAAAATTTAGTTAACTGGTGATACTATGCACTTACTAATCAATGTATTCTACATAATCAACTGTAAGTACAATAATAACACCCAGGTTCTAATGTATTTCCAGTCCATCAAAGTAAATTTTATTCAATCTAAAGCTGTAATTACAGACAACTACGGATTTTTAAGGCCTACTCATTTAACTTCAAAATAATTCAAAAGTTAAATCAAAGAATTCAAGTCAGGGGCTGGGAATGTGGCTGAACAGTAGAGTACTTGCCTAGCATACATGAAGCCCTGGGTTCCATTCCTCAGCACCACATAAACAGAATAAGCCGGAAGTGGCGCTGTGGCTCAAGTGGTAGGGTGCTAGCCTCGAGCAAAAGGAAGTCAGTGACAGTGCTCAGGCCCTGAGTTCAAGCCCCAGGACCGGTGCAAAAAAAAAAAAAGAATGCAAGTCAGAAGATGAAACCTTTTACAATATAGTAAAAGGATGTATTATATAAGTGTTGTTGTATAACATTTCCAAGTTATTTAAAATTATGATTTCACTAGAACATTAGGTCATAATATGATTACCCACATCATCCAAATTATTCTCTCAGAATAGGATCTTTTATACCACCCTCAGAAATCTAACAGCATAATTCCCTTCTCTTTTATATGAAATTTACTCCCAAAATAAGAGTGTTCACATTGACATAGAGAACAGTTTACTAAGTTTTTTGTTTGTCATTTGTGGGGCTTGAACTCAAGGCCCAGTGCTGTCCTTGAGCCTCTTTGTGCTCAAGGCTAGCACTCTACCCCTTGAACCACAGTGCCACTTCTGGTTTTTGAGTGGCTAATTGGAGATAAGAGTCTCAAGAGGACTTTTATGTCCAGCTGGCTTTGAACTGTGATCCTCAGATCTCAGCCTCCTGAGTAGCTAGGATTACAGGCATGAGCCACGAGTACCAGGCAGTTTACTGAGTCTTAAAGCAAGAAAGCTGTCCTTCATGGTTAGTTTCAGTGCTAAGATCCTATGATTCTTTAGTCACAGTAATCAAAATCAGAAAACTTTGATTTGATTCCTAGTTCATCCATTAACTTCCCCAACAACCTTGCACAGGGCATTTAACACCATTGGATCCAGATTCCTTAAGGTGGGACTAAAGGGAATGGATTAGAGCTTTGGTTTTTCTTTTTTTTTTTTTTTCTTTCTGCCAGTCCTGGGGCTTGAACTGGGGGCCCAAGTTCTGTCACTGACTTCCTTCTGCTGGAGGCTAGCACCCTACCACTTGAGCCACGGCATCACTTCCAGCTTCTTCTGTTTATTTGGTGCTGAGGAATGGAACCCAGGGCTTCATGCATGCTAGGCAAGCACTCTACCACTAGGCCACGTTCCCAGCCCCTAGAGCTTTGATTTCAAATTTTGTGACAAAACCTTAATAAAGAGGAAGATGAAGAACGAGCCAAGGGAAAAACTCTGAACCTCCCCACCCACCCCCTCCTCTGCCCTAGCTGTGCCATCTACAGCTCTTTTGTATGGTATCCAAAATATTTTAGGATTTTTGGTTGGTTGGTATGTTTGCTACCTTGTTTTTAGAGACAGTCTCATTAGGTAGCCCAGGCTGGCCTGGAATTCACAATCTTCTGTCTCCACTTCCAGAGTAAATTTTAGCTTTATATCTTTTTTTAAAACTTGAAAATCACTCTTCAGCCTAAATAAAGCTCTCAGGATTCTGGTTTTCTGATACCGATGTCTGTAACTTATTTAGAATTAGTAGAGTGGTAGGGAGAGTAAGTTGCAAAGCAGTGACAGATTGTTCTAATAGGATTTAGATGGTAAAGGTTTATGAGTCCTTGGTGTGTATTATTTTCAGCTTTTCCTATGTATGGTTGAACATTTTCATAACAAAATACTAGCAGGAAAACACAACTCTGTGATTCCAAGTTATTTTAAACCTACCCCTTACCAAGATCATAATACAATATTATGGGCATGTATAAGGAACATCAGGTTATTCATATCTAAGCACCGAAGATTCCCAAGTAATTTACTATGATTAGATATCTAATATGAGAGAGTAAATCTCACTGTAAAAAATCTTCTAAGAAAAATTTAGAATCACAAAGGAATCTCCTCGAGAAAGCCCATTAAGAAACTGCCTATTTTTTCTCATTAAAAACAATTCCTAAAATTCAAGGGCAAGTTTTTCCCCACTATATAAAGATATATAACTATTTTATTTCCAAATGGTATCTTATATTTATTATGCATGTTTTTCTTGTATCATGAGTTTTTTTCTTTATTAAATATTCAAAATCAACTTAAAGACAACCTAGAACTTTGAAGTGTAAATGTACTATAATTAGAATTATATTCTGAAGTACTTATTAGTCCATTCTCAATTTTCTTTAATGTTGTGATTAATATTGATATATATACATATTAATCTATTCTGTCACGATTTCTAGAAATGCCAAAAGATAATTCACCATTTTTAAGATAATACACATGGACTGGGAATATGGCCTAGTGACAAGAGTACCTCCCTCTTATACATGAAGCCCTGGGTTTAATTCCCCAGCACCACATATACAGAAAACCGCCAGAAGTGGAGCTGTGGCTCAAGTGGTAGAGTTCTGCTAGCCTTGAGCAGAAAGAAGCTCAGGGACAGGGACAGTGCCTAGGCCCTGAGTTCAAGCCTCAGGACCAAAAAAAAAAGATTGTATAATAAGGAAAATAGAATGCCACCACAAGTACATTCTTCTTCCTCTTAATAAGTCAAGGTTTCATACAAGTTTAAGTGTAAGTTCAATTCAGTTCATTTTGGGATTACACCTGAATTCTCTAAGACTAATTATTCAGATGCATTCATAATCCAAAGCATTTTAAATATTTTCTCTCCATTTTGTACAACAATTAACATTCCAGTTTCTTCCTCAAAAGCATTTGAAAAATGCTACAAGTACTTTCTTCTTTGTGATGCTGGTATACATCAAAGGATGCAGGAAGGATATAAAGGATGCCCCTTTCAGGAGGAGTACAACCACAGACCTAGTTTGGCCTTATAGTTCTACCTCTCTCTATATTTCTGTGAACATCAGTAGCAGAGTTTCAAGCAGAGAAATCTAAGGACTCAACATAATAACTAAATGCAAAAAAATGTAAGTAATAGTTTAGCCCACAACACCCTAATTTCCTTCTAAAAATATAATGCATATGTGTTTGTTAAGAGTCAAATCTCACTCTGTGACACAGTATTTTGAAAAATTCTGTGAAAAGATAAAAACAGCCAGTAAGTTTCCAGAATCCAAAATTTTTAATTTACTATGCTTCCCAAATTGAAAGCTTTGAAAATATGTAACTAAGTTTGAACGCTATGCACTGACAAATAACTTCCATTTATTGAATAAGCTATTTCATTATTCAGAAAAAACCTGCATACTAACTTTCCTCAGTGAAATCTCTACAGGTATAGAGTATCATACATAGAGGACTTACTCAAGGAGGAGCCATGTAGAATCACACAGTTGGGACAGTGATATAGGTCAATGTCAACAGCATGATGTTCTTCTACTCCAACACAGCTAAGAAAAATAAAGGCAATAAAGTAATTAAAGCAAAAGTCCTGTTTCTCAACTGCAATACAATACCTGGAACTGATTTTGTACAGCACAGAAACATAAGCAGATAAATTTTATTCTCTTCTCCATACACATATTAAATAATATAGGAAAGACTATGCCCAAATATATGTGAAGTAATTCACATCAGCAGCAAAGACACTAGAAATAATGCAAGTATACACCATAAAACCCTCAACCACTATGTAAATGCCATTTTTACGGGTCTGATGTCAATAAGGTGAATTTGAAGACAAATCATAATGAAACTATAAATATTATTTTGAGCTAAGCAACAATAAAAATATTACATAACAAAGTCTGTGGTACAGAATGTAGAACTTGCAAAAAGGTAAATATATCACCTTAGAAAAATGTGCTGAAAAAGGAGAGGCTGACTTAATAAGCTGGTCTATATGATAAGAAGTTACAAAAAGAGTAGTCAAAATAAAACAAAAAGGCTGGCACTGGTGGCTCACACCTGTAATCCTAGCTACTCAAGAGGCTGAGATCTGAGGATCATAGTTTGAAAGCAAGCCCAAGGGAAGTCTGTGAGACTCTTTATCTCTAATAAACTACCAAAAAAATAAAAGCCAGAAGTGGAGCTATGTCTCAAGTGATAGAATGCTAGCCTGGTGAGGTTGTTAAACATTTCTTAGGACCTGAGTTCAAGCTCCAGGACTAGCACAAAACAGACACAGAAGGGAAAATGAATAATGGAAATCAATGACATAAAAACTAAACATACAATTGCATTAAACCAAAGATTGATTATTTAGCCAAAAATCAATTATCTGCAAAGATTTATAAAATTAGCAAACCTTAGCAAGACCAAGACAAAAGAAAGAAAACTTAACTATGTCAGGAATATTTTTTAAAGAACAAAACAAAATCCTTAGTTTCATAGACATTAAATACAAAGGAGGCTATTATAAACAAATTTATGCTAAGAGACTTAAATATGTACATACATGTATATATGTTTGTGTATACAACCTGAATCATAGGGTTGGAAAAATAGAACTCTTCTAAGTATTACTTTCTTCAGAGGGATTGGGGAGGTGCCTTGGTGGGCTTGAACTCAGAGCTTGTGCTCTACCACTAGACCCATGCTTCTAGCCTTTATTTAATAAATTTTTAATAAATAATTTTTTAAATTGACACACAAAGAAAACTCTAGGCCCAGAGGACTTAAGACAAGCAACTTCTATCAAATATTCTAAAAACAATTATAAATTTGATTAAAGAGAGGAATATATGACATATGTTCATTTATATGTGTTATCTTCAGCCATACTAAAATAACTTCTGTTATTAAATTATAGTGAAACAAGCCAATACATAAAACATTACAATACAGATATCACCAAAGAAATTATAATCAGCATATAATGAACTAACAATTCAAGAAGAAAATAACCACCCAATCAATATAATATCAAAGTAAAGACTTGAATACGCAAAATATAAAAGAAAATCATGATGAACAAGCATAAAAAGTGTTAAACCTCATAAGTAACTGCAAAAAACACGAATGAAAATTACAATAAAATACCACAATATACTCACCACACCAGCTAAAACTAAAAAGTGTGAGGATACCAAATATTGATGATGCAAAGCAATGGAAACTGACAGGAATACAACTGTATAGGCCATTCTGGAAAACAAGTTAACATCAAAACTAGATCACTGTATATATTATGATCAAGTAATGCTTTGAAGTTTTGGGATTTTTATTGTTGTTGTTTTTATGTGTGTCACCTAGTAGAGTAGGGCTTGAGCTAAGGCCTTGGGCACTACCCCTGAGATTTTGTACTCAAGGCTGGTACTCTACCACTTGAGTCACAGCTCTACTTCTAGCTTTTTGGTGATTAATTGGAGATAAGCAGTCTTGTGAGCAAGACACTGGTGGCTCACACCTATAATCCTAGCTACTCGGAAGGTTGAGATCTGAGGATCACTATTTAAAGCCAGCCTAGGCAGGAAAGTCCATGAGGCTCTATGTCCAATTAACCATCAGAAAACTATGATAAGGGGTGCTGTAGCTCAAGTGGTAAAGCACTAGCCTTGCGCAAAAAGAGCACAGGGACTGCACCTAGGCTCCAAGTTCAAGCCCCACAACTGACCAAAAAAAAAAGGAGTCTCATGAACTTTCCTGCCCAATGTGGCTTCAAACTATGATTCTTAGATCTTAGCCTCCTGAGTAGCTAGGATTTATAAGGCTTGGGCAGCTGGCCAAGTGATTTGTTTAGGTAAATACACCTAAAGAAATTCATACATATGCAAACCAGAATACCTTATACTGAAATAATCTTTATCTGTAATAGTCTATCAATAGTAAAGTCAGTAAATTATAGTATATCCTTACAATGGAATCCTATGTGATAAAAATCAATGAAATAGGGCTGGGAATATGGCCTAGTGTAAAGTGTTTGCCTCACATACATGAAGCCCTGGGTTCGATTCCTCAGCACCACACATATAGAAAAGGCTGGAAGTGGTGCTGTGGCTCAAGTGGTAGAGTGCTAGCCTCAAATAAAAAGAAGCCAGGGACAGTACTCAGGCCCCGAGTCTAAGCCCCAGGACTGGCATCCCCAAGTTCCTAGAGCTGATCAATAACTTTAGTAAAGAAGGATACAAAATCAACCCACGAAAACCAGTAGCCTTCTGTATGCCAAAAATGTATAAGCAGAGAAGAAAATCAGGAAAGCAATTGTATTTGCAAAGCCTCAAAAAAAATAAAATATTTAAGAATAAACCTAACCAAGGAAGCAAAATACCTCTATAGTAAAAAACTATAAAAATGTGAAGTCAAAGATAACATCAGGAATAGAAACACCTACATGTTCATGGATAGATAGAATTAATATTCTGAAAATGGCCATACTGCCAAAAGGCGACCTACAAATTTAACACAATCCCCATCAAAATCCCACTGATGTTCCTAAGAGTCCCACTGATTCCTAGGTAGGGAAAAACAAGACCTAGAACAGCCAAAGCAATTTGAGGCAAAAACAAACAAACAACAACAAAAAAAAAAAAAACAATGCTGGTGGTATCACAATTCCAGACTTCAAGCTCTACTGCAGAGCTATAATAACAAAAACAGCTTGGTACTGGCACAGAAACAAGCCAAAAAGATCAAGGGAACAGAAGACCAGAAATAAAGCCATATACTTACAGTAATCTGATACTTTACAAGGGAAATAAAATAGCCTCTTCAATAACTGGTGTTGAAAAAAAACTGGACATTCATGTGCAAAAACCTGAAATTAGATCCTTATTTGTCACCATACACCAATATCAACTCAAAGTGGATCAAAGACCTCAACCACAGACCTGAAACTGTGAAAGTACTACAAGACTAAGAGAAACAATGGACCTTAAAGGCATAGGCAGGAACTTAAAAAGAAAGAAGGAGTCCCAGGGGCACAGTAAATAGGGCAAAAACTTAACAAATGGGATTACATGAAAATAAAAAGGTTCAGGCTGGGAATATGGTTTAGAGGTAAAGTGCTTGCCTAGCAAGCATAACGTACCACATAAACAGAAAAAGCCGTAAGTGGCACTCTGGCTCAACTAGTAGAGTGCTAAGTAGCAGAGTACTTGAGCAAAAGCAACTCAGAAGCAGTTCCCAAGCCCTGAGTTCAAGTCCCAGGACTGGTGAAAGAAAGAAAGAAAGAGAGAGAGAGAGCGGGAGGGAGGGAGGGAGGGAGGGAGGGAGGGAGGAAGGAAGGAAGGAAGGAAGGAAGGAAGGAAGGAAGGAAGGAAGGAAGGAAGGAAGGAAGGAAGGAGTTTCTATACAACAAAGGACAATTACTAAACTAGAAAGAAAATCTTTACCAGCAAGACATCTGACGAAGGCCTAATAACCAAAATATACAAGGAGCTCAAAAAATTAACACCCCCCCAAAACTAATAAATTAATCAATAAATGGGCAAAAGAGCTAAACTTGAACTGAGATAAAATCATAAACTCATCTCTGAATATCTAGGAAACATGAATAGGAATGAACATTCCAATGAGCCAAAGATACCTTGTAAAACTTGGTATTAAAAGAGGCAAACGGGGGCTGGTGATATAGCCTAGTGGCAAGAGTGCCTGCCTCGGATACAGGAGGCCCTAGGTTCGATTCCCCAGCACCACATATATAGAAAACGGCCAGAAGTGGCACTGTGGCTCAAGTGGCAGACTGCTAGCCTTGAGCAAAAAGAAGCCAGGGACAGTGCTCAGGCCCTGAGTCCAAGCCCAGGACTGGCAAAAATAAATAAAATAAAAGAGGCATACATTCTCTATCTTCTACTCTTCACTTATACTCTGGCCCCCTATATAATCTATTTTACTCAAATGTCAGTGATTTTCAGGTTTGGTCCAACTTTCAAGAACACTTACAGCTATACACTTATTTAGAAATTTTACTTAGCACATCTGGTAAATCAGTAAAATTGAATAAACTGTATAAAGGTCAGTAAATTGGATAAAAATCTTAAAATGCCCATTTATAATAATATTTCCAGCACTAGTGGCTGATGCTTAAAATCCTAGCTTCTCAAGAAACCGAGATCTGAACACCAAAGCCAGCCTAGGCAGAAAAATCTGTAACTCTTAATCTTCAGTTAACTAGCAAAAAGTTGGAAGTGTGGTTTAAGACCACACTGGAAAGCACCAGCTTTGAGCAAAGAAGCCAACCAAGAGTTCCAAGACTGATGAGTTCAAGCCCTAGTGACAGGCACAAAAATTAAAATAATCATACAAAAATGCTTTAAGAAAACAAACTTCATGTAAAAATTTATGTTTCTAAACCAATATCCACTTCAATTTCTGAGGGGTAGATAACTTTATCCTATTTTTTTTTAATCAAGCTCATACTCTCTACCCCTTACTAATCCCTAATACAAAAAATTCTAAAATCCAGGGCTTGGAATGTGGCTTAGCGGTAGAGTACTTGCCTAGCATGCATGAAGCCATGGGTTCAATTTCTCAGCACCACATAAACAGAACATGCCAGAAGTGGCTCTGTGGCTCAAGAGGTAGAGTGCTAGCCTTGAGCAAAAAGAAGCCAGTGATCAGGCCCTGGGTCCAAGCCCCAGGACTGGCAAAAAAAAAAAAAAAAAAAAATCTATACTCCAAGGCACTAGGTCTCAAACTAAATTTTTGAAGAATCACTTCCAAATCTGATGTAAAGCCTTCAATTTCTTCCTCATTTCATTATAAAAATACTCCTTGTAAACAAGCCCTAACACTTTTTTCCTAACAGCAAACATTTAATGTTTATCAGACCACTGTGGGGAGGAGGTCTTAAGTGAACTATGGGGTGACAATCTGACCTTTGCTGAATAGCTTGTATCTAAAGAACAGCTTCCCTGCCATTTGGTGTTTAGGACAGTGATAACTTCAACACTTTCTATTGTCTTAATCTTTCAAAACTGTTGCTTAGCTGGCTTTTTTTGGACACTTGATGATAACAGAACTGATGAGTAACTAGAATTCCCTAGGGTCTGCCAGGCACTCTTTTTTCCTCTTGGAGAATGCTTCCTTTTATATTCTTTATGCTTGATCCTAAAAGAGTGGGTGGTCAAATTCTTTAAGATCAGTGGAACTCATTTAATATTCCCCTTGCTACAAACTCCCCATTCTTCAGCAAATAATCTTCCCCTACCTTGTCTTCAGAAGCCCAGAGCAAATTTTTCTTCTTTGGTGAAATCACACTTGTGCACCACTCATTTGGTATAATACTGAGCTATTTTTATAGCTCAATTTTTCGTGAATTGTGCTGACTTCTCTCAGTACATGATGATCTCAGAAAATTTCCTGTTCATTATTAACTTGCCCAAAAACCAAGTCTGTTCAGACTGAAACCCTAAGAACTCTGTACAGGTACTAAAGGTAACAGATGGTAAAATGGGAAAGGTCCTTCAACATGTAAATTAGTAAATTCTCACCTTTCTTTCAAGAGTAAGGGCCATTTCAGTATTAATAAAATCATTTGAGGGCCATACAAAATTAATATACGCAGATGGCCACAGGCAGTCACTGTGCCTATTATAGCTTATGAAAAGCATATATGTCTGTCTCATCATGGACCAAAGGTTCTCCAACACTGTACCATAGAGGGCTATGGTAATTAAAGTGATTCATTTTAATTTTTGGTTTAGGCTATACATGGCAACACATGCCAGTCCCAGCATTCGGGAGGCTGAAGCACAAGAATCAGTGGATTTGCAATTTGTACCTGGGGTACCTAGTGAGTTTACCTAGGGTACCTAGTGAGCTCTAGGTCAAAAACAAAACAAAACTCTGATTCAATTTAAGTTTTCATATCTGTACAAAAAGTTCACTTTTCATATGATCTAAGAACATTAAGCATCTGAAAATGTTTTGGTGAGGGCCATTAAACGTATAAGAGGATAGGCTGGTGGTTCATGCCTG
This sequence comes from Perognathus longimembris pacificus, assembly GCF_023159225.1. NCBI lineage: Eukaryota > Metazoa > Chordata > Mammalia > Rodentia > Heteromyidae > Perognathus > Perognathus longimembris. The sequence goes on from NC_063162.1 coordinate 143,678,296, forward strand.
TAATACTTGAAAGGGTAAGATCTGAGGATCATGGATCAAAACCAAACTAGGGCAGGAAAAGTTCCTGAAACTCTTTATCTCCACAAAAAATGGAAGTAGAGCTATGGTTCACGTGGTAGACTGCTAGCCTTGAGCAAAAGTGCTCAGAACAGTGCTCAGACCCTGAATTCAGGCCCCAGTACCAGCTTGCACACACACACGTACGTGTACACACACAAAAAAAAACCACAGAAGTGTGCCACAGGTCAAAACATCCTAAGTAAAAATCCAGAAACACAACAAATCAAAGAAAGGCTGGATAAATGGGATTGTATTAAACTGAAGAGTTTCTGCATGGCAAAGGACAAAGCTAGCGGGATAAAGAGAAAGCCCACAGGTTGGGAGAGCTTTACCAGCTATACATCAGGTAAGGGCCTTATATCTAAAATATACTTAGAGCTTAAAAAATTGAACCCTCTAAAAACAAGTCCTCAAAGAAATAACAACCCCATTAATAAGTGGACTAAAAGAGAAACTTCTCCAAAGAAGAAATAAAAATGGCCAATAGACACATGAAGAGATGTTCAACATCTCTGGTGATAAAAGAAATACAAATCAAACAACACTGAGATTTCACCTCACCCCAGTCAGAATAACCATTATCAAGAAAACTAATAGTAACAGATGCTGGTAGGGATGTGGCCAAAAGGGAACTACTACACTACTGGTGGAATGTAAACTTGTTCAACCACTCTGGAAAGCAATATGGAGGTTCCTCATAAGACTAAACACAGAGCTTCCCTATGACCCAGCAATTCCAGTCCTGACCACTTACCCAAATGACCATAAACAAGCCAGCACAACCATGTCCATTGCAGCATTATTTACCATAGCTAAGATAAGGAATCAACCCAGATGACCCCCTGCCCTTAGTAGATGAATGGATCAAGAAATTGTGGTATATATACACAACAGAATTCTATGCTTCCATCGGAATGAATGACATTGCCCTATTCATAAGGAAGTGGAAAGACTCGAAAGAAATAATATTGCGCAAAGTTAGCCAGAACCAAAGAAACATAGGCTGCATAGTTTCCCTCATTTGTAATAACTAGAATGTGTCTATAAATAATTATACTTGGACATGATTAAACAGCACTCTAAACATTGCACAGTGGAAACAAAGGAAGATATTCGTAGGAAAGGATTACAATGGCTCAATAGCTATGCGTACATGACCATATAAAATGATGCTTATTGAAATGAGCTCCGAGAAATGGAAACAAGGTTGTTGTTTTTTTTATTGTACTGTTTGCAGTTATTTCCTTTTTCTTTCTTTTTTCCTTTGGTTTATTCCCTGTTATCACTGTTTTTATTTCTGCTTGTTTTGTTTTTGTGCCAGTCCTGGGGCTTGAACTCAGGGCCTGAGCACTGTCCCAGGCTTCTTTTTGCTCAATAGGGCTAGCACTCTACCACTTGAGCCACAGTGCCACGTCCGGCTTTTTTTCTATATATGTGGTGCTGAGGAATCAAACCCAGGGCTTCATGTATGAGGCGAGCACTTTACCACTATGCCATTCCCAGCCCTGTTTTTTATTTCTGTACCCTTTGTCTTTTATATAAGTTTATCTGATTTGGGAAAGGGAAGGGGAATCACAGAAATGGTGGGACAGTGATACTCAATAGACACTATGTTACAAATGAACTTTACAACTGTTGGGGGGGGCAGTAAGAGAAAATGAGGGAGGGAATAATACTGTTCAAAAAGAAAATGTACTCATTGCCTTACTTATGTAACTGTAACCCCTCTGTACATCACCTTTACAATCAAATTTAAATTTTAAAAGAAGTGCCAGCTGGGCACCAGTAGCTGACTCATGCTTATAATCATAGCTATTCAGGAAGCTGAGATCTGAGGATCATGGCTCGATGCCAACCTAGGCAGGAAAGTCAGTAAGACATTTTCCTCTAATTAACCACCAAAAGAAGGACAAAACTAGAGCTGTGGCTCAAGTGGTAGAGTGCTAGCATTGAGTGAAAAAGCTCAGTGAGTTCAAGACACAGGACTGGCAAAAGGAAAAAAGGGGGAAAAATATGTGCCAAAGGTAAATAAATAAACTCACCTTACCCAAGGCAACATTCTATTTCACTTTGGCACTTAACAAAATCAGAGTAATAACTCATTGTATTCCCCTTAAACCCCACACTAATATCAGCAAAAAAGTAAGGAATGTCGTTAAGGTAAATCAATTTATAACTTGCTGATCATATTTAACTCTGGAATCAGGGGAGGTCTTATAGAATAGGTATAGGCCAACCAGGTGAGACCTACTTCTAGATCCATGCTACCAAATAAGCACAGATGTTGGAGTTAGACTTAGTTTGATTTCTTCCAGCAAGTTTCTTTGCTAGGATCAAGTTAAGACAATATATGTAAATATGTAAAGCATGGGGCTTGCCATGGAGTAAGCAATCACATAGTGAATATGCTAAGTAAAAATATAATTCTACTAGGTGACAGCTCTGGTCAGCAGTTTATGAGCTATGAAGTTTGAGTTATAAGTGTTGCGCTTAAGTAGAAAACTAGGCTTAATATATTTATTCAGTATCTCAGACCACACAACAGATGCTTCAACTGGCTATGCTGCAAGAAAAAAACAAAAATCTGTTTTCTATTTTAAATTAATTTTTGATGGCTTGGTTCAGAAAAATACAAGTACTCAAGAATCTATCCACCTGTTTCAGAACCCTGGCTAATCCAACCTAACAGATGTGTAATTTTGGGTAAATTAATTTTCCACTTATTTTTCAAATTCCTCATTTTAGTGTAGAGATGGAAGTTATAACAGTTATTTCCAGATTAAGAAAAGTAATCAATATACCTTACTCTGTTAAATAGTGATTGGCTTAATACATTGTCACTCCTACTAAAAGTACTAGATTACTAATAGGCATTTTCATTTGTAAATAATATGTAGGTTCAGACAGATTTTTGTTTGTTTACTTTGAACCAGGTCTCCAGGATGGCCTCAAACTACAATCTTCCTGCCTAAGACCCTTGGCTGATAGAACTTCAGGAGTACACTACCACATCTGGTTCATGCAGAATTTAAACCTGAGGTCTATCCTTTTATTATTAGAAATCAGGTAATGAAAAATTTTCTTTTACATATGAAATATTATCTTTGGAAAATAAAGCTAGGGGTAGAGCTACAGCTCAGTGATATTGTGCTTACTTCATATGTGCTAAGCCCTGGTTCAAGCACCAGTAAGTACACAACACAAAAACTACATGATCATTTATATGCTATCTTTTATATATAGGTATCAGAGTGAAAAACATAGAATAAAAATAGTTCATGGAAGAAGTTGTCTGGTAGAATCTGCTCTCTGCCTTCTAGCTTTGCCTGCATCCGTACTTACCTTTTGTAATATAAGGTAACCAATAGTAAGCCAAAATGATGGAAAAACTTGGCTTCTAGTTGGTTCCACATCACATGTTATCTCCTACCATTGGGGGAGGGGGGTTAGTGTTGAGGTTTTGAGCTCAGGACACCTCCTTCCTAATTGCTAGGCAGGAACTCTACTACTTGACCCACAATCTCAACTTTTTTGCTTGTGTTATTTTTCAAATAACATATTTTGCCTAGGCTGTCTTATACTGCAATCTTCCTATTTATTTTGTTTGGTTTTGTTTTTTTTGCCAGTCCTGGGGCTTGAACTCAGAGCCTGAGCACTGTCTCTGGCTTCTTTTTGCTCAAAGCTAGCACTCTGCCACTTGAGCCACAGCGCCACTTACGGCTTTTTCTATATATGTAGTGCTGAGGAATCAAACCCAGGGCTTTGTGTATACGAGACGAGCACTTTACCACTAGGCCATATTCCCAGCTCCCAATCTTCCTAGTTATGTTTCCCACAGAGCTGGAATTACATACCCCATGCAGTTTTTTTATTGGTTGAATTTGAGATCTCAGGAATTTTCTGTTCAAGCTAGCCTTGAACCCTGATCTTTCCCCATCTCAATCTCCTTTCTAAGTAGGTAGGATTACAGGCAGGAACCCCACACCCAGCTCAGCTTCTATTTTTGACTGAGCGAAGTCTACCTAATAACTAGCAAGGAAAAAACCATAAAAGTTCATTTGAACCTAGAAGTACATGAAATGTTTGCTGAGTCCAGATTCTTGTGAAATCCAAGACTTAAGGAATTAAAATTCCAGGAATTTTTTTTTCCTAAGTCCCTGAAACACTCAGTCTAACTGTGATTCCCAATCCTGGCATAGGAATACTCTGTAGAACTTTCCAAGCTATTACTAGGCAGTCTTTCAAAAGAATGAAACAGCAAAGAAAAAAGAGCCATAGAAAGATCTCTAAGATATGCTGCAAAGCAACAAAAGCCAGGTGCAGAACAGTCTGTACAGTGTGCTCAACAAGCAGACATGCATGTACACACGCACACACATATGCATCCACTTACAAATGAGAGATGTGTGTCTGGAAAGCTTTGCAAGAATTTGGTAACAGTGCAATGGGGAAAGGAGGAAAGGGAGAATGCATTTTACCATATAATATAGCTTAAGCCTTTAAAACTTTGTACTGTGCATTACTGACTTAAAAAAAAAAAAAGAAAGAAAAGAAAAGAAAAACACATTCCCAAATCCATCCTTCAATCTACAAGGAAAAGTTAACCTATTCCTAACAAGTTCCCCTGGTAACTCCTTTGCAGCCAGCTCAGAAGAGAATGACACTGGGGAACTATTGCTCTAATCCTCCAGCACAGAGGCTAGCACTATCTTATGCATACTTCCTATGAAAATGCCATTACTGCAATTATACTTTTGGGTCCTCCTATGGCTAGTATGTAATTTGTAATTCAGAATGTCCTATTTCCAACAGACCTCCTAAAAATGATTCCATAGTGAATCTACACAAAATATTTACCAACTGGCACAAAGCAGGAATACCAAACAAATTGAGAGGTGTTAGTCTGATCCTAGAACCTGTTTGAATATGTATTTTGCAAGCATAAAGGGTAGAAAATAAATGTGAGAGGAATAAAGAACAGATTAACTGGGCTGAGAATATGACTTAGTAGTAGAGTACTTGCCTTAACATTCATGAAGTCCTGGGTTCGATTCCTCAGTACCACATAAATTGAAAAAGCCAATTGTGGGGCTGTGGCCCAAGCGGTATAGCTCTAGCCTGGAGCATAGAGAGGCTCTGGGACAGAGCCCAGGCCCTGAGTTTAAGCCCCAGGACCAACAACAACAACAACAAAAAGAACAGATTAACTTTTCTTTCAAGATCTTATGCTAGGGCTGGGGATATAGCCTAGCGGCAAGAGTGCCTGCCTCGGATACACGAGGCCCTAGGTTCGATTCCCCAGCACCACATATACAGAAAACCGCCAGAAGCGGCGCTGTGGCTCAAGTGGCAGAGTGCTAGCCTTGAGCGGGAAGAAGCCAGGGACAGTGCTCAGGCCCTGAGTCCAAGGCCCAGGACTGGCAAAAAAAAAAAGATCTTATGCTAAACAATTCATGCTTTTTTCAATGAAGGGTACAGATAGAGTAGAAAAAGGGCTGGGAATATGACCAGTGGTAGAGTGTTTGCCTTGCATACATGAAACTGAGTTCCATTCCTCAGGATCACACATACAGAAAAAGCCAGCAGTGGCACTGTGGCTCAAGAGGGAGAATGCTAGCCTCAAGCATAAAGAAGCCAGGGACAGGACAGTGCTCAGGCCCTGAGTTCAAGCCCCAGGACTTGTCTTGGGGGTGGGGGGGGGGGGGAGTAGAAAAAGATTTTTTAAGGTATTTTTTTGCACTATTCAAAGTTTAGTGGCAAGTAAAATCCAGAAGAGTCCCATTCATTAGATTAGATTACAAATGTTTTCATTTTCCTGTCATAGAGTCCTTTAAGCACCCCCATATTAACTTGACTTTCTAAATACATTTTCAAATAAAAATGGATGGAATATATATACACATATATATGTATATGTGTGTGTGTGTATATATATATATACATATATATATATATATATATATATGTATTTGCCAGTCCCAAAGCTTAAGCTCAGGGCCTGAGCACTGTCCCTGGCTTCCTTTTGTTCAAGGCTAGCACGCTACCACTTGAGCCACAGCATCACTTCCAACTTTTTCTGTTTATGTGATACTGAGGAATCAAACCCAGGGCTTCATGCATGCAAGGCAAGCACTCTACCACTAAGCCACCTTCTCAGCCTTCAAAAACTTCTCTAAACTAGGTAACCCTAATTACGAGGTAAAGATCATGGGTCAAGACCAGATAGGGCAAAAAGACCATCATCTCAACAAATAAGCCAGGTACAATGAGTACAATATCATCCCAACTATATGAAAAGCATTAGGTAAGGAGATCAAAGTCCAAGTTTGGCTCTTGGCAAAAATATGAGCTCTGCTCTGAAAAGTAACCTTACCAGAAAGGGTTTGGGGTTGGTTCAGCGATAGAGTGCTTGCCTAGTTCAAGCCCTCATGGGACTTTTCTGCCCAGGCTGGCTTCAAACTGTGATCCTTAGATCTTAGCCTCCTGAGTAGCAAGTGTGAGTGTCACAAGTGCCTAGTTAAAAATTGTATTAATCAGAATAAGATTGTGAAATACAAAATAAATCCTAGGAACAACCCCCAAGAAATCACTCAAAATTTCTACACTGTAGCTAGGCACCAGTGGCTCACACCCATAATCCTAGCCACTCAGGAAGCTGACACATGAGGAAGGAAGTTCAAAGCCAGCTCAGACAGGCAAGTATCTAAGATTCTTATCTCCAACAAACAACCAAAAAGCCATAAGGAGAGCTGTGGCTCAAGTGATAGAATGCCAGCTGTGAGCAAAAAAGCTAAGGGACAGCATCCAGGTTCAAGCCCTAGTAACCCCATATACATTAATTAAAAAAAAAAAAAAAAACCTTTTTTCTCCACCTTGTGATTGCCTCTTTGATAAGTAGTAACTTAGAAACAGAAAACTCCCAGGTATTCCCAGGTCAAAAACTATTCTCCAAATATCAGTTCTTTTCAGTGAGACTCCAAGTCTAACTTTGTTATGTTAGAATTACCAGAAATTATCAGATTAAGGGCTGGGACTATGGCCTACTGGCAAGAGTGCTTGCCTCATATACATGAAGCCCTGGGTTCGATTCCCAAGCACCACATATATATATAGAAAATATATAATATATAGAGAGAGAGAAGTGGCACTGTGGCTCAAGTGGCAGAGTGCTAGCCTTGAGCAAAAAGAAGCCAGGGACAGTGCTCAGGCCCTGAGTTTAAGCCCCAGGACTGAAAAAAAAAAAAAGAAAGAAAGAAAGAAATTATCAGATTAAAAAATGTGCAATAAGTGCAATATAGAGCTTTGGAAAAGAAAAATCATAAATTAGCACAGTATGTGATGATAATTAAACTTAAATCAGTATCAGTATGCTTTATTTTTCCTATCTTTTGATCAACAGTGCCTTTAAAAAAAACAAATTTCAAAATATCACAAGTAAAAACAATTTCCAAATGTATAGTGCTAGAAATTTATCTTGAGAACATCCAATGTTCACCATGAGGAAAGCTAAACATACACATAAATATGTAGGTGAGTGTGTGTGTATACATACTGTACCACTATTAAGTAAAGATAGGGAAAAAAATGAACCTATCTACAGAGGTCCAGTTAAATTATGGTAAATCCACAGACCAGATTCTATGCAGCTTCATTCCCAATGAAGGTAATACATGTACATGCTAGTATGAAAAGCTCTCCTAAATTTCAGTAAATGAAAGTTACAGGTTTAGTATGATTCTTTCCTCCTACACAGAAACTCAAAGCTTTACCTAGCTGGGCCCCAGTAGTTCACACCTGTAACCCTATGGAGATCTGAGGATTGGCGTTTGAAGCCAGCCTGGGCAGGAAAATCCATGAGACTTTTTTTTTTTAATTTTATTGTAAAGGTAATGTACAGAGGGGTTACAGTTACATAAGAAAATGAATACATTTCTTTTTGAACAGTGTTACCATTTTATTGTAAAGATGATGTACAGAGGAGTTAGTTACATAAAAAATGAGTACAAATTGTGAAATACATTTCTAACATAGTATCTATATCTAGTACAACAGCTGAATTGGTTCATCCTTAGTCCCACCACTTCTGTGATTCCTCTTCTCTTCCCCAAATCAGATAAACTTATACACAAGAAAAAGGGTATAAACCAAAGGTAAAAGAAATAAAGGAAGGAAGGAAGGAAGGAAGGAAGGAAGGAAGGAAGGAAGGAAGGAAGGAAGGAAGGAAGGAAGGAAGGAAGACAGAACAATTTAAAAAAAAACTGTTTCCATTTCTAGGAGTTCATTTCCCATAAGCATCATTTTATATGGTCAAATGCACATAGCTGTTGAGCCATTGTGAGACTCTTATCTCCAATAATCTACTCAGAAAAAGCTGGAAGTGGCACTGTGGTTCAAGTGGCAGAGTGATAGCCACTCTATCCTTTGGTACTGGGCACTGAACCCGGGCCTCATGCATAGGACTCTACCACTGAATTACACCCATAGCCCTTGTATTCTGTTCTGTTCTGTCTTGAGTCAGGGTACACTATATCTCCTAGGCAGGCCTTGAACTCATGAGTTCAAACAATCTCAAGTAATGGGACATACTCATGCCCTGATTTTTTTGTTTTGTTTTTTAATTACTTTAATGACAGGTTATGATCAAAGGAGACATGGGCTTTTCTATATTCCTTTTCTTTTACTTAACACTAATAAGAATAACTAATAGAGAATGCTAATGAGATAATTTTTAAAGGCTAAGAGGGGAAAGATCAAGCTTTTAACTTGGCCTCTATATAAACTGTACAAAGTATCGAAAACTAGATGAAGCACAAATTTCTCCTATGGAAGCACTGTAGCTAAGGAATTCTGTAATTAAGACAACAGTTTTCAACATTTGTAAATGGGGGCTGGGAATATGGCCTAGTGGCAAGAGTGCTTGTCTCGTATACATGAAGCCCTGGGTTCAATTCCCCAGCACCACATATATAGGAAACGGCCAGAAGTGGCGCTGTGACTCAAGTGGCAGAGTGCTAGCCTTGAGCAAAAAGAAGCCAGGGATAGTGCTCAGGCCCTGAGTCCAAGCCCCAAGACTGGCCAAAAAAAAACATTTGTAAATGAATTTGTAATAAATTTGTAATGAATTTGTAATAAATAATAACAATAAATGATGGATATTAGCACTGATCCATGGATGCAAACATGACAAAAACAGCCAGATGCCCCTGAAAGAAGACTACAGCACCTATGTATAAAATATTGAAGAGGAGGGCTGGGAATATGGCCTAGTGGCAAGAATGCTTGCCTCCTATGCATGAAGCCCTGGGTTCGATTCCCCAGCACCACATATATACAAAATAGCCAGAAGTGGCACTATGGCTCAAGTGACAGAGTGCTAGCCTTGAGCAAAAAGAAACCAGGGACAGTACTCAGGCCCTGAGTTTAAGGCCCAGGACTGGCAAAAAAAAAAAAAATATATATATATATATATATATATGTATGTATGTATATACAGAGAGAGAGAGAGAAGAGGGGGAGGGATGAGGAAGCTAGATGCTGGTGGCCCACACCTGTAATCCTGGCTACTCAGAAAGTGAGATTTGAGGATCCAGGTTGGGGGCGGGGGGCGGGGGGGACAGGATGGACCAAGGACCAAAATCAATATAAACAGATGATTCTTAAAGAAGAGGCTCTAAAAATAAAGACTGCTTTAATTTATTTATAGCTAAAGAAACTGAAACTCCATCAGGGATACTATTTTTCATCCATTTTTTTTGGCAAATATTAAAAACATGACAACACACTCTGGTGGCAAGGATGTGTTGAAAGGGGCACTCTCCTGTAATCCTAGTACTTGGGATGAGGAGGCAGGAGGGAGGAGGAGCATCATGAGTTTCAGGCTAGCCAGGACAACACCCTGTCCCAAAAAAACAAAAACAAGCTGGGTGTGGGTGGCTATGGCCTGGAATCCTAGCTACTCCTGAGGCTCAGAACTGAAAGACTGTGCTCAAAGCCAGTCTGAGCAGAAAAGTCTGTGAGACTCCATCTCCAATTAACCAATAAAATGTCAAACTGAAAAAGCCGGAAGTGGTGCTGTGGCTCAAGGGATAAGAGTGCTAGCCTTGAGCAAAAGAAGCTCAGAATTGCCCAGGCCCTGAGTTCAAGCCCCAGGACTGCCCCCGCCCCCCCAAAAAAAGAATGTAGTGAGAAAGCTGTAGGAAGGATAAAGAGTAACATTTCTTAACATACCTTTCATATAACTGACTTCTTGGAACTACAGTAATGTTTTACACACTTAAAAGACAAACCAACAATTAAAACCAATCAAGAAAACAGTACAAGAAATGTATCCAATGCCTAACGTATGAAACTGTAACCTCTCTGTACATCAGTTTGATAATAAAAATTTGGAAAAAAAATCAGGATATGGAAAGAAATTTGTTTTTCTCAAGGAGATGGGCTTACAGAGGATTCAACAAGTAATTAAATGTTATAGATGAAGGAGAAGTTTCTCAATATTAGGCAAAAGTTACCAGTAGGAAAGGGAGAAGGTTAAAATGAACCCTGTGAATTAATTATATGAAATTTACAGTTTTTACTGTATGTGGATAAAAGGTACACACAAATATAGATATGTGTGTGCTTAGTGTATTTCCTAACTATGTCTACTGAGAAGACCTAGCAGCCATGGTCCATCCACTGCCAGATAGATCTTTTGATTTCTAAACACTATTCTCCAACAAAAAGGAACCAGGACTCACACAAATATACACAAAAATTATCAAGTTGCTATTAAATCATACTATAGTTAATGGGAAAGGTGTAATATTTTTATAAACAGAAAGCTAAGAAAACAATCACTACAAGTAATAAAATGTAGCTTCCAAAAAGAACCAACTCCTTGGTAGCTAGCAGCTGTGAGATTAGCATCCGCCAGCTGTTTCAAAGCTGTGCAAATTATCTTGGAACTTAAATTGCTCAAATCAACCGAAGCTTGGATTGTAATCAAACTCCTTTACACCTGTTCTCTTATTTTCAAGCTCCTCACTTTGAATCTTCAAAAATAAAAGAAAGTCTGAAAACTCAATTTTATACCTAAGAACACAGGGCATACAAGGGTAACAAGCAAGTTATCAGTCTCAAATTATTGTGTTTTGTTCTGTTTTTCAAATCTTGATAAGAGAATTCTATGTTCTCTGGGATAAATTGTCTAAACCACCATTAAAACAAAACAGAAAAACGCATGCCAGCATTGGGGATGCTAAGACAAGAGGATCACAAGTTGGAGGCCAGCCTGGGCTATATAAGGAGACTCTGATTCCCACCCCCGCCCAGAAAACAAAATGACATGATATTCAATAACCTAGCTATGTGTTTTCTTATGGGGTGATACATGTTCACTTACTAAGTTTATGTTGTTAACACTAAAAGACTTCACTAAGGGCAAATGTCTATAAACAAAATATTTGAATAATTATAATCTTCAATTTTTGATAATATATTTGTAAGTATTCTGTCCCCAAGAAGTTGTAAGTTTGATATAGTCACATTACAGACACTGATTTTGTGTATGTGTGTGCCAGTCTTGGGGCTTGAATTCAGGGCCGGGACACTGTCCCTGAGCTTTTTTGCACAAGGATAGCGCTCTACCACTTCCACTTAAACCACAGGCCCACTTCCAGCTGTGTGTTATGTATGCATGAGTGTATGCATGTGTGCATGTGCACACCTAATTGGAGATAAGAGTCTCATGGACTGTCCTGCCTGAAGCTGGCTTTTCAAACCTTGATTCTCGGGGCTGGGAATATGGCCTAGTGGCAAGAGTGCTTGACGCATATACATGAAGCCCTGGGTGTGATTCCCCAGCACCACATATATAGAAAATGGCCAGAAGTGGCACTGTGGCTCAAGTGGCAGAGTGCTAGCCTTGAGCAAAAAGAAGCCAGAGGCAGTGTTCAGGCCCTGAGTCCAAGCCCAGGACTGGCAAAACAAAACAAAACAAAACCAAAAAAAAAAAAACCTTGATTCTCAGATCTTAGCTTCCTGAGTAGCTAGGATTACAGGCATGAGCCACCAGTGCAAGCTAAGAAAATGACTTTTTTTAAGCACCAAAAAAATAAAATATTTACAAGCCTCTTTCTTTCTGGAACCCTGTCTTCACACTTCCAAGAGAGACAAATCAGTCCCTTAACCTCTAGGGTAGCTAGCTGCTACCCTAGAGGAGACCTAGCGCCACTACTGGTCCAGAGTAAAAGTGCTGCAATCAGCCTCCCTGAGCTCACACTGTCTCATCTTCAGTCTGGACAACCTAGGAAAGTTACTGAACTCTCTGGCCTGGGATTCTTTATCTGTAAAAGAGAAATAATAGTAACACTTACCCAACAATGTGATTGTGAAAACTAGGTGAGTTACTTAAACATTTAATATCATTATAACAGTGCTTAGCACTCAGTAAAATATTAAGTATTCCAGTGAGCTCCGGGAGCTCTATGGAGTGAATGAATACTAACACCCTCCCTTCCAACAATATTATGCCAGATAAAATTCTTGTATGTTCATAAAGTTCTTCAAGCATCAAAAATAAAAAATTTAACATAAGACATTAGTTAATTATTTAAACTAACAACTACTTAAAGATATCTGCTTCATGTATTATTACAAGAGCCTTATTAGTCTCTCTGGTTTCACCTTTGCCTCCTGCCAGTCTATTCTCCATTAAATAGACACACACACACACACACACACACACACACACACACCCCACTATCATCATCACCAACACCATCTTATGCTAGGGATCAAACCCAGGACCTCACACAAACTAGGCAAAAGTGCTCTTACCACTAAGATATATCCCCAGCCACAACAGTTTTGTTTTTTTTAAGGTTTTAACAACTTATTCCTCTAATCAAAGCAAATCATTTTCTTGGAGTAAAATCCAAACTATTAGATTGGCCTACAAGACTGGATAATGTTACCCCTCACTTTCCTCCAAATAGGTATTCTTTTTCTTCCTAGAAAATGACAGGCATGACCCACTCTCATGACTGGACTTCATTTGCCTTTGTCCCAGCACTCTGTGGACATCCTTGCACACAAAGGCCTACCATAATCACACCATATAAAAGAAGCATTATGCCAGACACCAGTGGCTCATACCTGTAATCCTAGCTAGCTTACTCAGGAAGCTGAGACCGAGAGTCAAGATTTGAAGCCAACTCAGTCAGGAAAGTCCATGAGAGTCTTATCTCCAATTAACCATCAAAAAGCGAAAAGTAGAGCTGTGGCTCAAGTGGCAGAACACTAGCCTGGAGCACCAAGAGATGAAGGATAGCACCCAGGCCTTGAATTCAAGCCCTAGGGCTGGCGCGTACGCGCACGCACACACACACGCATGCACACACAAAAAAAATGTAGCATTATTACCACTCAACCCCCTACACAGCACTCATCACTCATTGGTACTGTGTATTTCTTTATCTCCCAAGTAGTGTCTCACTGGCTACAATATGTCAACAGAGAGGAAGAATTTTTGCTCTACTCAATGCAATATTCCCAGCAACAAGAATAGCTCATCTTCGTCAGGTGCTGATGGTTCATGCCTGCAATACTCTCAGGAGGCTAAGAACTGAGGACTGTGGTTCAAAGCCAGCCTGGGCAGAAAAGTGTCCATGAGACTCTTATCTCCAGGCTGGGAGTGTGGCTTAGTGGCAGAATGCTTGCCTAGCATGCATGAAGCCCTGGGTTCGATTCTTCAGTACCAGAAACACAGAAACACCTAGAAGTGGCACTGTGGCTCAAGTGGTAGAGTGCTAGCCTTGAGAAAATAAGACTTCAGGAACAGGGGCCCTGTACCTGACCAAAAAAAAAAAAAAAAAATACAACTCCTGGTACATTACAAACTAAGTTAAAGTCATCATACTTAATGATAAGACACCAGAGACAATTCCATTCAAGTGAGAAACAAGAAACAAAATTATTTATTTAAAAAAATACTATGTCAGTCAAATAGATTTTTTGGTTTGTTTTGTTTGTTTTGTTTTTTTTTTTTTGGTTAGTCCTGGGGCTTGGACTCAGGGCCTGAGCACTGTCCCTGGCTTCCTTTTGCTCAAGGCTAGTACTCCGTTTACAAACCCAAGCACTCTACCACATTCCCAGCCCCCATAGCTAAATTTTTAACCATAAAAATGTTTGCTTGAGCCGGATGCTGGTGGCTCATGCCTGTAATCCTAGCTATTCAGAAGACTAAGATTTAAGGATCACAGTTCAAAGTCAGCCTGGACAGGAAAGTCCATGAGACTCTTATCTCCAATTAACCACCCAACGATGGAAGTTCTGTGGCTCAAGTGGTAGAGCGCTAGCCTTGAGCTAAAGAGCTCAGGGACAGGGCCCAGGCCCAGAGTTCAAGCACCATGACCAAAAAACAAACAAGTTTGCCTGGTGCTGGCAACTCACACCTGTAATCCTAAATACTTAGGAGGTTGAGATCTAAGGATCACAGTTCAAAGCCAGTCCAGGCAGTAAAGTCTGAAACCCTATCTCCAATTAGGCACCAAAAGGACAAAAGTGGAGCTGTGGAAAAAACTCAGGCCCTGAGTTCAAGCCCAGGACCAGTAGGAGGACAAGGAAGGGGAGGGGAAGACAGGAGGGGAAAATAAAATAAGGGAACACTTATTTTAGTAATTGATTTACATATACTTCAGTGTATAGTGCAGTAGTGTAGAGAGCATTAGTATGGAACAAGAGAGCCCAGGGATAGGGCCTAGGCCCTAAGTCCAAGCTCCAGGCATGTGCACGGACACACACACTAACATGTACAGAAATACCTCAAATGTTAAAATAGTGGTTGTCTGTCAAAGACGTGGGTACTTTCATGCTATTTTCTTTCCTATACATTCTAATTTTCCTTAATATATTACTTTTATACATCAAAAGAATATGTGAGGCTGGGAATGTGGCCTAGTGGTAGAGTGCTTGCCTAGCATGCATGATGCCCTGGGTTCCATTCCTCAGTACCACATAAACAGAAAAAAACAGAAGTGGCACTGTGGCTAAGTGGTAGTGCACCAGCCTTGAGCAAAAGAAGCTCAGGGACAGTGCCCAGGCCGAGTTCAAGCCCCAGAACTAGAGGGAAAAAGGGGGGGGGGGGGCGGGTGGAGATTTAGCAGGGCAACAGGCTCACACCTGTAATCGTAGTTACTCAGGAAGCTAAGATCTGAGGATTGCATTTCAAAACCAGCCTGGGTAGAAAAGTCTGTGGTATGCTTATATACAATAAGCCACCAAAAAGCTGAGAGTGGGGTATGGCCCAAGTGGTAGAGCCCACTAGGCTTGAGCAAAAAAGCTTATGGTCAGCACCCAGGCCCTGAGTTCTTCCCAGAACCAATACACACACACACACACACACACACACACACACACACACACACGAGTATGTGACTTAAAAAGCTGATAAAAGCTAAGAGGATCACAACAGTTTTTCATTGATGATCTAGAAGTACTGTGGAAAATCATCTAACCTGAAGATTAGGGGGTGTGGCATTACTAGCAAGGACCTCCACTGTCACACTTCCACCAGGACTTCCATCTCTAAACTGAGAAACCTTGCCTAGGAAAATCTTGTTCATTCCTCAGCTCACTGCCACTAGGGTATCACTTGCCTAGTAAATTTTTCCCCCTCTTCCTTGCAAGGGGGAAAAAGGTTTAGAGGGCCTAAAGATGGGAATTCCTGAACACCATGGATACAGCCTTGGACTTGAAATAAGCTGTTCTATTTATCCTGCAGCTTACCTGAATCAAGGAAGAACCTTTTTTCTCAGTCAGAGCTTAAGACAACTTTTGAAATATCCAGACATCAGAAATTCCAGGCCCAAAAAACCAAATTTAAACGATTCACTTATTCCCAAATTTTAAGAGTTGTTCTGCTTATGAAGAAATTATCCAGACATGTTTTTTGGAGGAAGGTGAAGAGAGGGACATGCAAATAGAGTAGTCACTGTACTCAATGTACATTATATTAAAAAATGAACTATGGGGCTGGGAATATGACCTAGTGGTAGAGTGCTTGCCTCGTATACATGAAGTCCTGGGTTCGACTCCTCAGCACCACATATATACAAAAGGCCAAAAGTGGCGCTGTGGCTCAAGAAGCAGAGTGCTAGCCTTGAGCAAAAAGAAGCCAGGACAGTCAATGCTCAGGCCCTGAGTCCAAGCTCCAGGACTGGCCCAAAAAAAAAAAAAAAGAAAGAAAGAAAAATGTCTGTTCAATGGAGTACTATTCAGCCATTAAAAGTAAAGAAACAGGTGCTGGGAATATGGCCTAGTGGTAGAGTGCTTCTCTCGTCCTCAGCACCACATATATAGAAAAAGACAGAAGTGGTGCTGTGGCTCAAGTGGTAGTATGCTAGCCTTGAGCAAAAAGAAGCCAGGGACAGTGCTCAGGACCTGAGTCCAAGCCCCAGCACTGGCAAAAAAGCTAAAAATAAATAAATAAAGTAAAATTGCTAAAAATAATTTTTAAATGAACTATATATGGGAGGGGGAAAATGAAGGAGAATGATGGAAGGGATGACACGGACCAAGAAGCATTGGACCAAGAAGCATTATACGCCTAGCCTAACTTCCTAAATTATGACCTCTCTATACTATTTAATAATAATTATCCAAGTGAAGGTAATTTCTTTGTATCCAACCATCCCTCTCTACACTATTTAATAATAATTATCCAGGTGAAAGTAATTTCTTTATATCCAACCTTCCTTCTCTTCTGCAAATGGCTTATTTTTGGAAAGCAAGGAAATCTGACCGTGAGAATTAAAGGTATGTTTTCCTTTAGGAGTCAATTCTCATAAAAGCAAAAAAAAAAATCACTATGTACAATAAATCTTTTTAAAAAATCATTTCTGGCCAAATAAAAAATAAAAAAATAAAAATCATTTCTGGTACAATAAATGTTAGTCATTATGCAAAGTGCTGGTGGGTCACACTGGTAGCTGCTAACTATGCAGGAGGCTGAGAGCTAGATCTTGGTTCAAAACCAACCCAGACAGAAAAGTTTGTGAGACTCTGCTTCCAAATTAACTGACAAAAAGCAAGGCTAGAGGCCTGGCTCAAGAGGTAGAACACCAGCAGAGCAAGTAAGGCCCTGTGAGTGCAAGGCTCTGAATTCAAACCCTACTACTGCCAGTAAATAAATACTGATTATAGAGAAAACATATGTATTTTAAATTATCAATGCTTCAAAACCAAAACTTACTAAAAAGACACTACTTTTAAGCCAGGCACTGGTGTAATCCTAACTACTTAGGAAGCTGAGATCTGAGGATTACAGTTTGAAGCCAGCTGGGGCAGAAAAGTATGTAAGACTTATCCCCAATTAGCTATTTAAAAAGCTGGGAATGGGGCTTAGTGGTAGAGTGCTTGCCTAGGCATACACAAAGCCCTGGGTTCAATTCCTCATCACCACATAAACAAAAAGTACCAGAAGTGGCGCTGTGGCTCATGAGGTAAAGTGCTAGCCTTGTGCAAAAGGAAGCCAGGGACAGTGCTCAGGCCCTGAGTCCAAGCCCCAGGACTGGCCAAAAAAAAAAAAAAAAAGCTAGGAATGGAGCTGTGGCTCAAATGATAGAGCACTAGTTTTTTTTGAACAAACAAGCTCAGGAACAGTACCCAGGCCCTGCCCACAGCCAGTATAGGAAAAAAGGGGATACTACTTTTGTAGGACAATATCACTAAACTTTCCAACCTTTAACAACAAAAGCATATTAGTGACTGATGGTTAAAAAGACCCTGGGCTCTTGGGCTGGTAATATGGCCTAGTGGTAAAGTGCTTGCCTCACATACATGAGGCCCTGGGCTCAACTCCTCAGTACCACATAAACAGAAAAGGCCAGAAGTGGAGCTGTGGCTCAAGTGGTAGAGCACAAGCCTTTAGCAAAAAGAAGGCAGGGACAGTGCTCAGGCACTGAGTTCAAGCCCCAGGACTGGCAAAAAAAAAAAAGACTCTGGGCTCAATAACAGTACAATCACTTATACAGATAAGTTACACACCGGCTGGGAATGTGGCTTAGTGGTGAAGGGCTTGCCTACCTGCATGAAGTTCTGGGTTTGACTCCTTAGTACCACATGAACTGAAAAAGCCACAAGTGGCACTATGAGAGTGCTAGTCTTCAGCAAAAGAAGCTCAGGGCCCTGAGTTCAAGCCTCAGAATTGAAAAAAAAAAAGTTACACTTATTTGTGGCAAAGCACAGACAAGATGCTTGCCTTGGTTTCTCTGATTCCTTCACATATGCCCTCTTTATTTCCTCTTCAACAACTTTTCCTATCTACAAATCTGCACCTAAATGTAGAATTTTCCAGAAAACATTTAAAGTTTTTCATGGCTTTAATAGTTACCTAAATCAAGAAAAAAAAACTAGTTTAAAATGTGCTAACCTATCAAATTCTCCACATTGCACAATGGAGCACATTGCATAAAAATAGATCTTTGAAAACATTTACAAAGTCGCTTTTGATTATAAACTTTAAATTTTTCAATAATCTATTTTGGTTGCTTGGAACGTTATAGGGAACAGAGAATAAAGAACTAAATTGGAAAGAAATCGTATCTTCACTTTTACATATAATCAAAACAGGAAAATATCAGTTCAGACTAGTAAAAGAACTCTGGATAATTTAAACAGGTAGCAAGGCTGAAAGAATACTCCTCAATCATCTGTCCACCTGTTTTAAGATTCTCTTTATATAAAAAGAGGATACTGGCCTCCTTTTAAAGTGCTCACTCGGTTTGTTGTAGTTGGGGGGGGGGGAAGAGGCGGAGAGTAGGTGTGTATGTCTCGTTTCCTGCTGTCAGAATGGGCTAAGCTTTAAAACACTGATTAAGGGAAACTAACTGTACTTGAAAATTAAGTAAAACGACACCTAGCACTCAACACTGAAAGGACCCTTTAATTTAAATGGTTTTCGCTCGTCGGACCAGTAGAGGGAGACTAAGACATCTGGCCTGGTCGTGCAGTGTTTCTGTAAAATTGGGGAGGGGGAGCGGAGGCTGTATTTAAATGTCCTGCTGTCAATCAAAGGACACTTCCTACAATCACAGTCACCACACCAGCTATTACTCCCGAGCGTGCTCTCGCCCAGCTACCACACTCAACGGTGCCCAGGAAACCTGCTTCCCCGAAAGGTGACCGCAGGCTTCGCCACAACATCCAAATAAGGACTTTGGGAGCCCAACCCCAACTAGTTTCTTTGTTTAAATGCCGGCGAATCCCTCCCACGCCGGAGTCAAGAGGCTGTGGCGCCGCCCTTTATTAGCCTCACACTTTGATTACAAAACACACGAGTCGGCGGCCTGGCTGCGGAGGCGGCCCGAGCTCTCACAAACGTCAAAGCCCAGGCGCGTCGGCGACGGCGGCGGCCGAACCCCAGGACCACGTCCGTCCCCGTAGCCGCACCGCCCCCAAAGTTGGCTGGCCTCGGTGCCCGGGCCACGGCCGCGGGCCGTCCGGGTGTCGCCGGCCCGCGGGCACCCGGCTGGTACTCTTTGTAAAGTTTGAGCATCAGCGCGACGGCCCCTCGGGGAGGGGGGAGTGGAAAAGGGGGGGGGGTCCCGGGAGCCGGTCTCCCCGCCCGCCCGCCACCCCCCCCTCCCCAACCCGCGACGAGGGGGTGTGTTACGGGGGAGGGGGGGGGGTGGGCCCGCGGCCAGCCAACCTGCGCCGTAGCCGCGGCCCGGTCCCGCCGCCCCGCACCTCGCGAGCCCCGCGAGCGCCTCATCTGTTGCTCTGTTTACTCGCTCGGCCCCGCCGCGCCACCCGCCCGTCCGCCCGCCGCGGTCGTCCCGCTGACCCCCACGCCCACCCCCCCCACCCCGTCCCACCAACCCCGCGGGGCCGAGGAAGTTTGATAAAGACGGGGAAGGGGGCGCGACGGGACCCGCGGCGGTGGGGCGACCCGCGGCCGCCCGGAAGCCAGGCGGGCACGGCGTCTGGCCCGGCGAGGGCAAGGGTGGACGGCGACTCGGGCCGGAGCCCCGGGCGCGACGGGGCGGCGGAGGCGGCCCGGACGGCGGCGCGCGAGGGGCTGCGGGCCCTGCCTGCGCCCCGCCGCCGCCCCCACCGCGCCGCCCGCCGCGTCCGCTCGCCCAGGCTCCCCCTGCCAACTTCTCCGCCCGCCCCTTTGTTCCTGTTTGTTGTGGCGACTCTTCGCCCGGGCCGGGCGAGCCCACCGGCTCCCCCACGGCAGCCGGCCCGGCAGCCGGGGGCCCCCGCGAGACCCTCTACCCGGCCCGGAGACGAGGCACCGGGGCTCCGTGGCGCGGCGCGCGGCGCGGCGCCCCGGCAGGAGGGAGGCTCGGGCGGCGGCGGCGGCAGCGGCGGCGGGTCGGTGGCCGGCGGCCGGCGCCCGGCGGCTGGCGGCGGGGCTGAGGGGTTTATTTACCTGCCGTGGAACCAGTCCTTGCAGATATCGCATTCGATCATGAAGCGGTTCACGTCGTACGGCTGCCGGCACACACAGTACACCGGAGGGGGTGGCGGAGGTGCCGAGGCCCGGCCCGGAGCCGCCACCGACACGGCTGCCGCGGCGGCTCCAGCTGCTGCTCCCGCGGCCACCGCCACCGCCGCCGCCGCTCCGGCCATCTTTAAAAAACACACACACACACACACGCTCCCTCGCTCGCTGCTCCGCTCGCCTACTGGAGCGAGCGCAGCCGCCAGCCAGCGCCGCCTCCTGCAGCAGCCGGAGCAGCAGCCGCGGCGCGGCGGCGGCGGCGGCGGCGGCGGCACCTCAGTGCGCGCGCGCGCTAGGCCGCGGCAGCGGAGGCGGAGGAGGCGCGCGCGACGACGCGCATACGGGGCCGGCTGCTTCCGGCGCTCGGCGGCGGGGCCGTGCGTCGCGCGCACGTCGTCGTCGTCCGACCGCGGCGCGCGCTCCCAGGTTCCCTCCGCGGTGACGCGTGCGGCGGCGCTGGGAGCGCGACTCCGGACGGAGGAAGGCGGCGGGAGCGTGCGCGGAGCCGGCTTTGCTTGGGGAGTGAAAGCCCAAGGCTGGAGGAAGTTCCTGCGGAGTGAAAAGGGGCAGATGTCGCGTCTGGGTTCTGAAGCGGGCAGGGAAGGGAAGTTTCCGCCTGCCAGTCACGCCTCGCAACCGGAGGAGGAGGAGGGGGGGGGGGCGGGAATCACTTAGCAGCCGCCCACGGATGACGGGAGAGGCCGCCCCCGTCCTGCGTGGGTCCCAGCCGAAGTGACACAC
Organism: Perognathus longimembris pacificus; assembly: GCF_023159225.1. Lineage (NCBI taxonomy): Eukaryota > Metazoa > Chordata > Mammalia > Rodentia > Heteromyidae > Perognathus > Perognathus longimembris. Next base: position 143,699,585 of record NC_063162.1, read on the forward strand.
CGCGCAACTGTGCCGTCGCAGGAAGGCTGAAGCCACTCCAACTCCCGAGTGCCCGGGGAGCAGCCCGGAAGGCGGGGTGCTGATGGTGCAAGAGGCTTGTCCCTCCCCCCCTTCCCCCCCAGAGGAATTCACTAATATCCGTCGCCCAAGGGGACCAACCTGGAAGTGGGGCTCGGTGAAGAGAGGCATGAAAACCCAGCGTGTCGGTGAATAGCGGGACTTGGAGAACCACTGTTTCCGATTCCTTTTAGATGGGAACACGAGAAGAACTGAAATGATTTTCTCCTGGGAAAATACTTTTAAGTGCATCGTACATACAGTACTTGGTGCATCAGAGACCGTCAATCAATATTTTTTGAAGGAACGTGAGAGGCAACTGTAAGCTGATAATTTATGTAAGCACCTTCCAACTACTGAATAGAGAATTGAGGCTTGGGAAGAAGGTTTAAGAATCTGCGGCTCAGGGGCTGGGGATATAGCCTAGTGGCAAGAGTGCCTGCCTCGGATACACGAGGCCCTAGGTTCGATTCCCCAGCACCACATATACAGAAAACGGCCAGAAGCGGCGCTGTGGCTCAAGTGGCGGAGTGCTAGCCTTGAGCGGGAAGAAGCCAGGGACAGTGCTCAGGCCCTGAGTCCAAGGCCCAGGACTGGCCAAAAAAAAAAAAAAAAAAATTTAAAAAAAAAAAAAAAAAAAAAAAAAAGAATCTGCGGCTCGATTTCTGCAGAAAGCCCTTCTCGCTAGCGTTACAGACGATTTGGGGTTGGAAGTTAAGATCGTCCATGTGATGGCCCTGCACCGAGAATTGGTGGTCTATTCTACCTTTTTAATACTTGAGGCAAAAAGGTAACTTGCCTGAAGGTTTCACAAATAAAACCGGAACTAAATTCATCTTTATTCTGCAGCCAGTCCACTTTCTGCTACATAATCATAAGAAAAGAAACAACTGGAAATCAGAGTTGACCACTAACTTAATTAACTCGAAGCATGTCTCTGGTGGAGGAAAAAAGTCATTGTAACTTTGGCATGTGTGAAGAGGTATCATGGATTGGTGGAGTGAACTGCAAACAGACTCTGCTTTATATAGGCTAGGGAACTGGCCAAATCACTCTCTTGAATTGGGTCCCTGAAGATCTGTTCAAAATCTTCCTTGGTTGCTTCACTGTGGGTTTTTTGTTGTTGTTAGTTTGTTTTTGTATGGGTATGCCAGTACTGGAGCTTGAACTCAGAGCCTGGGCTGCTATCCCTTAGCTTTTTCCCCTCAAGGCTGGTGCCCTGCCACTTGAGCCACATTTACTTCCAGTTTTGGGGGGCTAATTGGAGATGGGAATCCCATGGATTTTCCTGCCCCTGGCTGGCTTCCAGCTGCAATCATCAGATCTCAGCCTCCTGAGTAGCTAGGATCACAGGCACTGGAGCTTGGCATTCGCTGAGGTTTAATAGGAAGCAAAAGAATGGACTTTAGCATCTTTTGCAGGGGAGGAGGGCAGTATTGTCAGGGGACAGCACAGCACAATCTGAAGGGAGGCATAAAAACTGCCATGTCAGTGAGTGAGGAGGGCACCCATGCAGGAAGCAGCAGGTGTATTATGTTCTTAGGGCCACCTGACTTTGGGATGGATGGGGACAGGGATGAAGAGGGCAGCAGCAAGAAGGTAGAACTCTGAACAATGCCACAATTTTAGTAGCAAACTGTATACATTGTAATTTATGTACATGGGTTTAGAGTTTACAAAGTACTGTCTCTGGGACAACTTCTGCTTGGGTTTTAGTTTCTTTCTTTTTAATGGGGATAATAAGACTTTCTTTGTAGCACTCGGTACATTAAATGAGATAATGAATTGCTGATCCCAGGTCTTGGCACATATACCACAAAGATGCTAATTATAATTACAAATAATTATTTTGTTACATGTTTATTTAGGACTAAGGAGCAGCCAGAAAATTAGGATAAAGACTAGGAGAGGAAGGGGGAGGGGGGAATGAGGGAGGAGGTAACAAACAGTACAAGAAATGTACCCAAGGCCTAACGTATGAAACTGTAACCTCTCTGTACATGACTTTGAAAATAAATAAGAAAAAAAAAAGACTAGGGGCTGGGGATATAGCCTAGTGGCAAAGAGCGCCTGCCTCGGATACACGAGGCCCTAGGTTCGATTCCCCAGCACCACATATACAGAAAACGGCCAGAAGCGGCGCTGTGGCTCAAGTGGTGGAGTGCTAGCCTTGAGCGGGAAGAAGCCAGGGACAGTGCTCAGGCCCTGAGTCCAAGGCCCAGGACTGGCCAAAAAAAAAAAAAAAAAGACTAGGGGAATATTAGGGAGACAGAATTTAAGAAAGAAAATACCTGGCCGACAGACACCTATGTGGAATGCCTCTGCCTTAGATACTCCAGTCCCTGAAGTAGATCTTTCATCTGTCAGGAAAATAAGATAAACCTGTTTTGTTTTTCCTTTTGCATTTGTTTTTTGGCAGTACTGGGGTCTGACCCTAAGAGTCTCACACATGCTAGGCAGAGGCTCTACCGCTGAGAAACACCTGCAGTCCTCTTTTTGTTTTTTTGTCTGTCTTTATATATATAGTACCAGTCCTGGGACTTGAACTGAGAGCCTGAGTACTGTACCTGAGCCTCTTTTGGCTCAAGACTAGTGCTCTACCACTTGAGCCCACAACTCCACTTCAAGCTTTTTTGCTGTTTGTGTATTTTTAACACTCTAGTTGTCCACAAATTCTCATTTCTCTCACAGAGGAATGTTTGTTCCAACCTAACAATTCTGCATCCTACTTCTACAAATACTTCCCTTCTCCATAACTGTGTCTGCTAGTCTCCTCCTTGGAAAGCAAGCATACTTCATGAATGCTGCTTTAAACCACTAACATGCAATCAATCATAGTGATTTGCTTTGTATAGCATTGTACACTACTTGACTTTAGATGACCCAGGAAACAGCCTTCCTACTGTTGTAGTAAGAAGGCTGGGAATTTTCAACTGTACTGAGTTAAAGGGAAGAGGATAATGCATGGATAGGAAAATATTGTCCAGGGAGAATAGATCTTGATGAAGGAGTATGTCACTGGTGCCTGGAAAAAGGACAACAGGGTCCCAGGAGAGAGCTGGATCAATATGCAAAACCCAGCAACTTTGTAGACAGTCCAGCAGCTTTGTCCAGGACAATCATCCTGGTTTTCTTTGCTTCTGGCCCAGAAGTTAGAGAAAATTCTCCACTGATAGCCTACGTTAAAATGTTATTAAATAAAATTGTCATCATATCGGGTGTGTTCCAAGTGTACATGTAAGAATGAAAGCAGTAGTGAGAAAATAGTGAAGACAAAGCAGATAAATAGCATTAGTCAGGAAAATGATTGAAACATGTAGTCTTGAATTCTATGCCTCCTCTATGGACACAATGTCAGGTAACATCACCATTTATGAAGTATTCTTGCCAAAACATTTAAGCTGAATACAATTGATCATTTAGACTTATCTTCCGGTTTACAGGAATGTTTTATTTGGGGGGGGGGGGTGTATGTGTGTGTGTACATGCATGTTGTGTTGAAGGTAGAACCCAGAGCCTTATGCTATGCAAATTAAAAGTTATCATTGGTAGACACAGTAGCTCACACTGATAGTCCTAACCACTCAGAAGACAAAGATCATAGTTTGAGACCAACCAGATATAAAAGTTTAGGAGATTCCATCTCAACCCATAGCAGGGCACAGTAGTTCACGCCTGTTATACTAGCCATAGAGGAAGCACAGGGTGCAGTGACCCTTACCTGCCATCCTCAGCAACATGGGGAAGCAAAAGTAGGAGGATCACAGCCCAAGGCAGCCTGGATATAAAGCAAGAGCTTCCCTTGAAACTAACCAAAGGGCTGGAGGTTGGTTCCAATGGTAGAGTACCTTGATTTACAAATGTAAGACTGAGTATAATCCCCAGGACTGGAAAAAAAAAAAGTCACTAGTTTTGTTTTGTTTTTTTTTTTTTTTAAGACAGGAGATATATACTGTTCTTATTGTCTTAAACATAACCAGAGGGATGAGAATGTGGCCTAGTAGAAGAGTGTTTGCCTAACACACATGAAGCCCTGGGTTCAATTCCTCAGTATTACATAAACAGAAAAAGCTGGGAGTGATGCTCTGTCTCAAATGGTAGAGTGCTAGCCTTGAGCAAAAGAAAACAGGGGCTGGAGATATGGCCTAGTGGCAAGAGGGCTTGCCTCCCATACATGAAGCCCTAGGTTCGATTCCCCAGCACCACGTATACAGAAAACGGCCAGAAGGGGCGCTGTGGCTCAAGTGGCAGAGTGCTAGCCTTGAGCAAAAAGAAGCCAGGGACAGTACTCAGGCCCTGAGTCCAAGGCCCAGGACTGGCAAAAAAAAAAAAAAAGAAAACAAACTTAGGGATAGTGGCCAGGCCATGAGTTCAAGTTCCATGACTGGCAAAAAATAAAATAAAATCCAAGTGGCTTATTAAATGAGATGGTTAAACTTTGTTATTTGGAAAGTTTTGTTTGCCCAATGGTGGGAGTTGGGCGGTGCTTTTATATGTGTTTGTATATAGAGACTCCTAATTCACCTACAGCTTTGTCCTCATCCCTCTGTCCAGAATCTGATAAGAGATGGCACTTGTGGGAATGTGCCATGTATGTAAACACTGTGAACACAGAAAAAAAAAAGTTGAGAATCACTACAATGCCTTCTAATAAAAAGTTCTACCTGGGGACTGGGAATATGGCCTAGTGGCAAGAGATCTTGCCTCATATACATGAAGCCCTGGGTTCAATTCCCCAGCACCACATATATAGAAAACGGCCAGAGGTGGCGCTGTGGCTCCAGTGGCAAAGTGCTAGCCTTGTGCACACAGAAGCCAGGGACAGTGCTCAGGCCCTGAGTCCAAGGCCCAGGACTGGCCAAAAAAAAAAAGTTCTACCTTTAAAGCTGGGCGCTGGGCACTGGTGGCTCACACCTATGAGGATAGCTACTAAGGAGTTTGAGATCTTAGGATTGTGGTTCAAAGCTAGCCTCAGCACTCAGCAGAAAAGTCTGTGAGATTCTTATCTCCAATGAACCACCACAAAGCCTGAAGTGGAGCTGTGGTCCAAGTGGTAGAGTGCCAGCCTTGAGCAAGAAAACTAAGTGACAATGCCCAGACCCAAGTACAAGAACAGGTATAAAAACAAACAAAAGCACTGTTGCAGCTTTTCTACAAAGTATCGTGTTTCTAATGCCAACCTAATCACTAAAACTAATTATACCAGGCACTAATCATGGTTGCCCATCCTGAATTGTATGATACATCAGTGTAGCTTAGGAATATATTCCTGGTAGGACCAACAACATGCTGCTAATAATAATTAAGTCAGAAAAGTGTGCATGTCTCTATGTATGTACCTAGTATTAGCTGACAGGAATAGCTAAATATAAAAATGAAATAAGCCATTCCAGAAAATGGAAACATGGGGGATTTTTGTTGTTGTTCATGGTGGTGGTAGGGTTTTGTTTTGCTTTGTTGTTGGGTTTTGTTTTGTTTTTTTTTGTCATTTTGAGAGGGGAAAAGTGGGGATACAGAAATGGAGGGAAGAAGGGTGAACAAATGCAGTCATGGTAGGCAGTGTACACTATGTGGAAAATGAACCAATGCAACTTGTGGGCAGGTACAGGAAAGGGAAACTGGGGGAAAGAGATGGAAGGGGTAACATTGTCCAAAAAGAATTGTACTCATTACCTGACTTATGAAATGGTAACCTCCTTATACGACACCTTAATAATAATAAAATTATATTTTAAAAATAAGGTAAGCCAGATGCTGGTGGCTCACACCTGTAATCCATTCGTTGTCATTATTGTTCACCACAAACAAGTTGTATTGGCTAAGTATTCAGAGACAAAGGGGCTGGGGATATGGCCTAGTGGCTAGAGTACTTGCCTCGTATACATGAGGCCCTAGGTTCGATTTCCCAGCACCACATATACAGAAAATGGCCAGAAGTGGTGCTGTGGCTCAAGTGGCAGAGTGCTAGCCTTGAGCAAGAAGAAGACAGGGACAGTGCTCAGGCCCTGAGTCCAAGCCCCAGGACTGGCCAAAAAAAAAGAGAGACAAAAACCACATTTTGTATTCTCAGGAGGCTTCTACTCTGTTAGAAACACACAAGTGTAAAATCAAAGGTGATATGCCAAGGATTACAATGGATAAAACCAGAGGTGTGTGGCAGCCTAGATGAGAGAGGCCTAACCAAACAGATCAATCCAGGGATGGTTAGACCTAAAGGACACAAAGCACTGAAGGAATCCTGTGTTTCCCTATCCCAGCTTAGGAAATAGGAAGCAGTCCATCTTCCCATCAGAGTGAAGAAGGTTTACTCACAACACAGGTATATTGTATGTTGATTATCTTTAATGCTAGCTGTATGCTTATTTCGCATTCTAGAAAGCAACCAAGTAAGGTAATATAATACCGATGAATATAGTCCAGGAATGTTTCTATACACTGAGAGACAATGTTAAAATTCTTAGTGCACTAGCAACCACAGCATTTATTCAGCACTGAAGATGACTTTTTAACATTATTTAAGGCATAAAGAAAAAGTTGATAAATACTGTAAAGATAAAAATCCCAGGGCTGGGAATGTGGCCTAGTGGTAGAGTGCTTGCCTAGCATACATGAAGCCATGGGTTTGATTCCTCAGCACCACATATACAGAAAGGGCTGGATATGGTGCTGTGGCTCAAGTGGTAGAGTGCTAGCCTTGAGCAAAAAGAAACCAGTGCTTAGGCCCTGAATTCAAGCCCCGGGGCTGGCAAAAAAAAAAAAAAACCAGAAATGTTCCTAATTTTTTTTTTTACTTCAGTCCTGTTTCTGATATATAGACATCATCAATTGTTCCAAAAGATCAATAAGCTAATACTTTTTAAACTTTCTGCTGCTCACACCTATAATCATAGCTACTCAGGAGCTACTGAGATCTGAGAATCACAATTTGAAGCCAGCCTGAGCAGACACTCTTATCTCCAATTAACTAGCATAAAAGGCTGGAATCTTGAAGTTCAAGCCCCAGTACTGACACAAAAAAAATAAATTAACAAAATAAATAAGTGTTTTTAAATGAAAACTTTCTGGGGCTGGGAATATGGCCTAGTGGCAAGAGTGCTTCCATCATATACCTGAAGCCCTGGGTTCGATTCCTCAGCACCACATATATAGAAAATGGCCAGAAGTGGTGCTTTGGCTTAAGTGGCAGAGTGCTAGCCTTAAGAAAGAAAAAAAAAAAAAAAGAACAGTGCTCAGGCCCTGAGTTCAAGCTCCAGGACTGGCAAAAATAAATAAATAAATGAAAACTTTCTAATTGAGTTCAAATAACAAATTCATTTGTGATCTGAAAATTGCAGCATTAAATATTTATAAGTATCTCAAAGGTTCAGATCATATGCATTGTCTTTAAAGTCCTTATATATGTCTTATAAACCCTATTTATCCAGTTTCACACTATGGCCTAATGAGCCTGTGGGTTTGCTTAAATTATAAAACCTGTCTCTTATGTTATTGTTTCACAGGTTCATTCCTTTATAAGTATGAATTAAGAAATAGTCACTAAACAAAAAAAGGGAACATGGTTTTAGTTTTATAATTGCCCATATCTATGTAGGAAAAAGTTCACTATTGCCAGCTATCTTTTATTTAAGTACTTAAAAAATAGTAACTAATATATTAGCCATAATATTCAGGACTGGTTAGACTAAAGAAGTTTATATTTCCATATGTTTGATTAGTAACAGCTTCAAATATGCTCTTCGCAAGTATGCTAACAAGAATGACTAGCCAAAGTGAGTTGGGTTAGTAAAATTTTACTGTTCTTGAAGGCTAGGGATATAGCTCAGTGATAGAATGCATACTTAGTTCAGAGAGGCAAATGGTACATGTTTTCTCTCATATTTAGATGCTAGACCTAAAATACATGGGGTCATAATAAATTATACAGCATTCTAGGCATTCTCACAGAGTGAAACCAAAGGAGAATACACTTCTTTTTTTTTTGCCAATCCTGGGGCTTGAACTCAGGGCCTGGGCCCTGTCTCTAAGCTTCTTTTGCTCAAAGCCCAGCATTCCTACAGCCCTCTGTGCAGGAAGGACAGGGGCAGCCTCACCTTTCACATAGTTTTAATATGGGGTCTTCTTTGGCAGGTATAGAAGGAAATTGATGAGATGTGGAATGATGTGTCTCATTAAAGAGTTGAGTTTTTTGTTTCTTTCTTTGTTTGTTGTGCTGGTTCTGGAACTTGAACTCAAGGCCTAGGTGCTACCTCTGAGCTGTTGTTTTTTCCTCAATGCTAGTGCTCAACCACTTCAGCCACAGCTCCACTTCTGGCTTTGTGGTGGCTAATTAGAGATTAGAGTCTCATGGACTTTGCTGCCCAGGCTGGCTTCAACCTCTGATTCTCAAATCTCCACCTCCTGAGTAGCTAGGATTACAAGCATGAGCCACTGCCACCAAGCTGAAGAGTTCTTTTTGTTGGAGGTGATTGTTAAAGGGCTTGAAATCAGGGTGTCAGCACTGTCCCTGAGCTTTTATGTTCAAGAATAGTGCTCTACACTTCCTGCCACAGGTCCACTTCTGGTAGTTAATTGGAAATAAGAATCTCACCAACTTTCCTGCCTGGGCTTACATTGAACTGCTATCCTCAGACCTTAGCCTCCTGAATAGCTAGGATTACATACATGAGTCATCAGCACCCAGACCTAAGAGGTTTTGTTTTTGTTTTTTACAGTCCTGGGCTTGAACTCAGGGCCTGGCCACTGTGCCTGAGCTTCTTTTGTTCAAGGCTAGCCCCTGTGTTCCTCTTAAGAGCATCCTCGGGGCTGAGAATATGGCCTAGTGGCAAGAGTGCTTGCCTCCCATACATGAAGCCCTGGTTTCGATTCCTCAGTACCACATATATAGAAAAGGCCAGAAGTGGCGCTATGGCTCAAGTGGCAGAGTACAGGCCTTGAGCAAAAAGAAGCCAGGGACAGTGCTCAGGCCCTGAGTCCAAGGCCCAGGACTGGCAAAAAAAAAAAAAAAAAAAAAAAAAGAAAAGAAAAGAAAAAGAGCATCCTCCTTCTGAGCTGGGAATGTGGCTCAGTGATGGAGTACTTGCCTAGCATACATGAAGCCCTAGGGCCCATTCCTCAGTACTGCATAAACAGAAAAGGCAGGAAGTGGCGCAGTGGCTCAAGTAGTAGATCACTAGCCTTGAGCAAAAGAAGCTGAGGCACAGTGGACAGGCCCTGAGTTCAAGCCCCAGGACTGGCAGAAAGAGAGAGAGAGAGAGAGAGAGAGAGAGAGAGAGAGAGAGAGAGAGAGAGAGGAACAAAAGGTGCAATCTCTACATGATTCTGATCATATAAAATAACATTTATCAAAGTGAACTCCAGGAAGTAGAAACAAGTGTTTTTTTAATTTGCTGCTGTTTTTGCTTTCTTTTCATTTTGTCTTGTTTGTTCATCTATCTGTCTTTGGAAGGGTAAGGGGTGGCACAGAAATAGAGGTACAAACAGTGAACAAATGCAGTAGTGGTACACATGAGACACTGTTGAAAATGAACTATACAACTTGTGGATGGGAGGGAAAAACTTGGAGAGAACAAGGGAAGGGATAACATTGTCCAAAAAGAAATATACTCTTTACCTGACCTATGTAACTGTAACCCCTCCGTACATCATTTTTATAACAAAAATAAATAAATAAAAGAATGCATGCTTAGCATAAGAGGCCCTGGGTTCAACTCCCAGTACCCTCACCCTTCACCCCCTAAAGAAGACTTTATTTTGTTGGATGCTATGGAGAAAATAAAAGAAATATCAAAATAGTTCATGCTTTTAAGAAAATGAAACTAGCTATACCAATGGCTCATTCCTGTAATCCTAGCTACTCAGGAGGTTGAGATCTGAAGATTATGGTTCAAAGTCGGCCAGGCAGAAAGGTCTATGAGAATCTTATCTCCAATTAAACAGCAAAAAAAATGGGAGAGCTGTGGCTCAAGTGATAGAGTACCAGCATTGAGCTGAAAAGCTAAAGAACAGTATGTAAACCCTGAGTTCAAGCCCTAGTACCAACATGAGATTTTCTAAAAAGTAAAGAAGAAAACTTCACAGGAATAAAACCACCAGCAGACGGTTAGTCATAACATACATACGAAACCCCAGAAAACAAGTTTTCAGACAACTCAGTCAACAGTAGGTATAGAATTGTAGTTCACAAGGTGAACTACAGGAAGCTTAAATCTTAGGATGGGCTAGATCTCACAAAATAAGTACAACTTAAAGGACTCTTTAATCTACATTTCGAGTAAGAGAAAGAGCAAGAAAGACATGATATCTGGGGAATATGGTGTAATGCTAACAGGTAATAAAGAAAAATTGCTCAACTTCTATTTGTCTCTCTTGTCAATAGACTTTATGAGCTAGGAAGTAGTATTTTTTTAAAGAGTGACTTACTAGTTACTCAGGAGTCTGAGATCTGAGGATCACAATTCAAAACTGGCAGGAAAGTCCATGAGAGTCTTACCTCCAATTAACTACCAAAAAGCCTCAAGTGGAGCTGAGACTCAAGTGGTAGAGCTTTCAGCAAAAATCTCAGGGACAGTGTCAGGCCCTGATTTCAAGCCCAGAACACACATACATACAGACACACAGACACACAGACACACAGACACACACACACACACAGACACACAGACACACACACACACACACACACACACACACACACACACACACTGACCTGGAACTAAGTACTGATTGAATCCACTTATTTATAAGAGGATTGAGTAGCTTACAAAGGCTCTCTAAACCTAGACTAAGATTTTCTTTGGTGGGTTGTATGTAAATATTTTGGTGGTACTAGGATTTGAACTCAGGACCTCATGCTTGCTAGGCATGTATGATTCCCCTGAACTACTCCTCCAACTCTAGACTAAATTTCTTGAGAAAGGCTGAAAAGAAGTATCAAAGTATGGACCAGGCAGAGGCAAACTAGGCAAACTAAAGTTAAAACTAGATCTGGTGTTTTTAGTACGAAATGAACAAGCTCCTTGTACAGATGAAATAGAAAAATCAATGACAACAATGCAAAGAAAGCTGCTGACAGTGGGACACAAGACAGGAGAGTAAAGACTGGCTAGATGTGCCAGTGGCTCAAACCTATAATACTAGCTACCAAAGAGGCTCAGACCTGAGGATCTGAGTTCAAAACCAACCTAGGCAGAGATGTTGGTGAGACTCTTCCATTAACCACAAAAATCTAGAAGTGGAGATGTGGCTCAAGTGGAAGAGTGCTAGCCTTGAGCAAAAATGCAAAGCAAGAGTGCAAAGCCCTGAGTTCAAGCCCCAGTACTGGCGTGCGTGTGCGTGTGCACGCACACACACACACACATAATTTACTGATTGAAGAAATGGGAGATTTATGAAAAAAATGGAAATGAAAATATATCAATTACTTCATCTGTTATAAGAGCAATCTTCCTTGATTTGGTAAATAAGGAATAATACTTGAGTTTTTTATTTGAAGTTATAAAATATACTATAGAAGAGTTAAAGAACTAAAATCACATCTAATAAAAACTGATTATGGAAAATAGGTAACATTATAGGTACATTAAATTCATTTTCATAGCAGGGAATTTTACACATTTTACACTGATAAAAACAAAGATATGCCCGGCGCCGGGGACTCACAGCTATCATCTTAGCTACTCAGGAGGCTGAGATCTGAGAACTGAGATTAGAAGCAAGCCCAGAAAGACAAATCCAAAAGACTTTTGCCTCAAATTAATAACAAAACAAAACAAAAAAACATAACTAGAGGTGTGGCTCAAATAGTAGAGTGAAAAAGCCAAATGAGATAGTGCAGCTGAGTTCAAGTCTCAATACCAGCAAACAAAAAAGCAGTTCCATACTGAATGCTTTAATTTGTATATGAGATGATGTCAGGGAGATAGGGGATGGGGGCAGATGGCAGAGGCATTATTGGCTTTTTTGAAGGACTGTAGCTTTCATTACAGCACAGTAAAGAACTTACCAAATGTGAGCTGCACACAGATTACCAAGGTTCACATGAGAATGGCCGAGGCAGTTTCTGAGATTCTCCTGTCCTTGCAAGATGTCAGGTGAACACGTTAGAAGTGGCAAGGGCAGCTTTCCAGTGCAGGCTATAAGCTACATTCGAAATCTCAGAGCACTGGAGACTTTGCTGATGTGGTGGATGGGTTCACCTCATCTTGGTAATTTCCTGAAGATGAGAAAGATCTCTTACCATTAGACTCACCTGAAATTATACCCGGCAGTAATATATATATATATTTCTATGCATCACAATTTTTTTTTTTTTTGGCCAGTGCTGCGGCTTGGACTCAGGGCCTGAGCACTGTCCCTGGCTTCTTTTTGCTCAAGGCTAGCACTCTGCCACTTGAGCCACAGCGCCACTTCTGGCCATTTTCTGTATATGTGGTGCTGGGGAATTGAACCCAGGGCCTCATGCATAGGAGGCAAGCACTCTTGCCACTAGGCCATAGCCCCAGCCCCATGCATCACAAATTTTAAAGCAATGCTCTGGGGTCCAATTTCAGCCCAGAGTCCTCCTCATGAAGGTGGCAACTTTTGAGTTGTGGGCCTAGGACATGAATTTCTATGCTACACCATTCGAGAGCTTCATCTTAATATATTTTCTAAACTGCCTTTGTCCTATACGTTCCAGTCACTTATTGTAACGTGTTCTGCTTTGATGCCACTTGTGCTCTACCCTATGGTTTAATGCCAACCTTCCTTCGCTAACCCTGCAAGAGACTGCAGCTCCCACTTTGTGCTGCCATGTCCTCAGGCTCCATGGGGCTGCTGTTCATATGTGCTGAAGATGAAATCTCTCAATTAAGGTCAGGAGGGGAGGAAGTGTTTTAACTAGCCTTTGCTTGGAAGAATTTATTTAATACAAGTATTATCTTTGAGAATAAAACTATCCTGAGGATTGAACCCAGAGTCATAGGCTTGCTAGGTGAGTGAGCACTCTACCCTTGAACTATAACCTCCGCACTATTTTTTTTTTTTTTTTGGCCAGTCCTGGGGCTTGGACTCAGGGCCTGAGCACTGTCCCTGGCTTCTTTTTGCTCAAGGCTAGCACTCTGCCACTTGAGCCACAGCGCCACTTCTGGCCATTTTCTGTATATGTGGTGCTGGGGAATTGAACCCAGGGCCTCATGTATATGAGGCAGGCACTCTTGCCACTAGGCCATATCCCCAGCCCCCCCGCACTATTTTTGGTTGGTTGTGAGGCTTGAACACTGGGCCTGGGTGCTGTCCCTGAGCTCTTCAACTCAAGGCTAACACTCTACCATTTGAGCCACAGTGCTACTTCTGGTTTTCTGGTGGTTATTTAGAGATAAGAGTCTCAGGGAATTTTCTGCATGGGCAGGCTTCAAGCCGGGATCCACAGATCTCAGCCTCCTGAGAAACAAGGATTACAGGTGTGAGCCACTGGCGCCTGGCTCTCAGCACTCATCGTGTACAATTGAAAATGGCCTCATTCATAGCTAGTTACAACAGCCAAAAGGTAGTAACAACCCAATGTCCATCAATAATGACTAAATAAGCAAATGTGGATACATCCATGTTATAGAATGTCTCTCTGTCATGAAAAAGAATGAAGTGCTGATATATGTTCAAACATAGGTGGGCCTTGAGAACATTGTGCTGAGTGAAACAGGTGAAGCAAAAGGTCACTTATTATATGGTCCAGAGTAGGCTAAGTTTATAGTAGCTGCTAGAGGCCATGTCAAGAAGAGCATAAAGAGCCAGTGCTTAATGGATGTGGGGCTTCTGTGAGGGTTGATCAAAATGTTCTAGAACTAGACAGTGGTAATGCTGGGGTCATGGCTCAATGGTGAGCACTTGTCTAGCAAGCCCAAGGCTCTGAGTTCAAATCCCAGCACCACTAAAACAAAAAATTATAATGATAGTAGCTGCCCATCATGGTGAATATACTTAATGCCACCAAACTGTGTACTATAAAAATTATTTAAATGATCCAGGTGCTGGTGTGTTCCTAGCTACTGAGGAGTTCAAAGCCAGCCTGGGCAAGAAAGTCCATGAAACTCTTATCTCCTATTAACCACCAGAAAATGAGAAGTGGTGCTGAGAAGTGGCTCAAGTAGTAGAGCACTAGCCTTGAGCTGAACTGCTCAGGGACAGCACCCAGGCCCAGAGTTCAAACCCCACAACCAACAACAACAACAAATTATTAAAATGGTATATTAATACATATTTTACCATAATTGCAGAAGGGCAAACATGCACAGGATCAATGGCATCCACTTGTACAAAGCCTCTAATTTTCTTTATCCATGAAATTTACTCTAGTTGCCTATTACAACATTTCTATTTATTCACTACATGCTCAAAAACACCTACACAAAATATAAAATTCTTTCTTTCATCTGTGGCTTATGAAGACAACGAGAATATCTGTTAGAATGTAACAGTTAAATTCTAGCAAGATATTTCCTAAAATTTTCTTTTATTTTTAATAAACAACATGGGACAATTGAACAGGACTATACCAGGAATACACAAATGGTTGTATGCTTCCTATGCTGATAGATGTGTGTTAACACAGAGGGTGGTCTAAACTGGCCTGCCACAAAGCTCTCTCTGTCTTTAATCTATCCTTGTGAATTTCCACATGGATAAACAAAATTGTAAGTAACTACATCAATAAATTCCATGTGGATCTCAATAGCAAGCTGATCGAAATCAGACAGTCAGAACTAGGAAGGGAAAGCTAATATTAGATGACAGAACTGGTACTCCAAAAGATCCTCAAAGGTTGGAATCTGGAAGACAGTCTAATAAAATAAGATGTAATCGGAATAAATATTCTTAGAAAATATAGAAAATTTCCCCAAAGCACATCAACATTTTAAGGCAGTATACATTACCTTGACAGTAAAATTAAATTAAAAAAAATTTAAGACAGGGGCTAGGAATATGGCCTAGTGGCAAGAGTGCTTGCCTCCTACACATGAAGCTCTCGGTTCGATTCCCCAGCACCACATATATGGAAAACGGCCAGAAAGGGCACTGTGGCTCAGGTTGCAGAGTGCTAGCCTTGAGCAAAAAGAAGCCAGGGACAGTGCTCAGGCCCTGAGTCCAAGGCCCAGGACTGGCCAAAAAAAAAAAAAATTTTAAGACAATGAATAATAAGGGCATGCGCATTATAAAGATGGATTCTCTAGTGGCATCTATGGAAAAGGATTCAGGAAATTATTTGAATGTAAATTCTATGCATATATTGTATAATTAATGAAAACTAAGTCAACAGTGTATTGTCAAAGCCTCAAACTTCTCTTGACTAGTGTACTTGAAGGTAGACATTAACAAACAGAACTTATCCTAAAGGGGTCTTGAGACTGACTGGGCACATGCCAGGAGTCCATGTGATGAGAGACAGTCCTAAAGATGCTTAGTCAAGTAAAGAAGGCTTTGTGAAGGGCATAGTTGTTTTCCAGTCTGTGTCCATGTGTCTGTTTCTCTCTGCCATATTCTCTCTCTCTCTCTCTCTCTCTCACACACACACACACACACACACACACACACACACACACATTCTCTCTCTCAGTAGTCCTGGAAGTTGAAACTCAGGCCTCATAATGCTTAGGCAAACACTCTACCACTTGAGCCATGCCTAGTCCTTTGGCTTTTAGTTGTTTTTTGTTTGTTTGTTTGTTTTTCAGATAGAGTCTCATGATAACTTTGCCTGGGCTGGCCTTGGACCATCATCCTTCTCTCCATCTCCTGAGTAGCTGGGATTACAGGTAAGTTTCATCATGCCTGGCTGGTGTTCTAGTGGCTTAATGGTTATCATATACAAAAGGGATATGACAGGCATCACTGGCTTATGCCTACAATCCTAGCTACTCAGGAGGCTGAGATCTGAAGATGGCAGTTCAAAGTCACCTTGGGCAGGAAAGTCCATGAGACTCATCTCCAATTAACCACCAGAAAACCAGAAGTGAAAGTGCTGTGGCTCAAAATGGTAGAACAGCAGCCTTGAGCAAGACAGTTCTGGTACAGCACCCAAGACATGACTTCAAGCCCCAGTAATGGCATAAAAAGGAGAGAAAAGGGCCAGGTGCTGGTGGCTCAAGCCTGTAATCCTAGCTATTCAGGAGGCTGAGATTTGAGGACCCCAGTTCTAAGCTAGCCTAGGCAGAAAAATCCCCATAAGCCCTTTTTATCTCCAGTTAACCACTGAAAAAACAGAAATGGTGCTGTGGATCAACTGGCAGAGAGCTAACCTTGAGCACAAAGAGGCTTGGGGACAGTGCCTAGGCCACCAGTTCCAGACCAACAACTGACAAAAAAGAAAGAAAGAAAAGAAAAGGGAAGCGAAGGGAGGGAGGGAGGGGAGGAGGGAGGAAGGAAGGGGGAAGGTATGGGAGAAAGGTAAAGGGGAAGGAAGGGAGGGAGGGGAGGGTGAGGAGGGGAGCAGTGAGGGTGAGGGGAGAGGAAAGGCAGAAAGAAGAAACAGAAGGGAGGGAGGGAGGGAGGGAAAGAAAGAAGGGTTTGGATGAGATAGAGGCTCACCATCTACACACAAGTTGGATGTGCAAGAAAATTGAACTTGATCTTCCTAACTTACCTTCTCAGACTGTGGGTCTGGCCTTTTCATTCTGAGGTGGGGTGGGAGAGGACCTAGAGGCTGAAGATAATTCTGCCTGTCTTGATTTTTAAAAATTTATCTTAGGGGCTGGGGATATGGCCTAGTGGCAAGAGAGCTTGCCTCGTATACATGAGGCCCTGGGTTCCATTCCCCAGCACCACATATACAGAAAACGGCCAGAAGTGGTGCTGTGGCTCAAGTGGCAGAGTGCTAGCCTTGAGCAAAAAGGAAGCCAGGGACAGTGCTCAGGCCCTGAGTCCAAGGCCCAGGACTGGCTAAAAAAAAAAAAAAAGGTTATCTTAAATATTAACTCAGGATTCAAGTTCAGATGGTTTTGAATGGTCACCAACCACCTATCTTTTTGTCTTCCCTCTTCTTTTTGTGGTTATAAAGATCAAACCTTGCTCATGCTAGGCAAGCTCTCTACCATTGAACCATTTACATCCCTAGCTGGCTATATTCTTTGACTTTTCTCTCCAAAGATCTACAAAAATCACAAGGACAGGGAATTTCTGGATCATCCTGAGTCCTTGGAGACATGTCTGAGCTACAAGGTACCAGTACCAGGTACCAAGTGACCCCCTATCACTCCTTACAGAGAGAAAGACTCCTCTAAACAGATTCATTTTTTTTTCTTGAGCAACACTGAGAAGCAAAGAGAAAGTCCTTCTGCCCTAAGACCCCTCAGATACAAGTAGCATTATCTTGAAGTGTGAAGATCAAACCCAGTGTCTCAACTATGCTAATCACACACTTTACCTCCAAACTACATCCCTAGACTCAACATTGTTTAGTGAAGGAAACACCATATTCAACAGTGGCATCACTCTTTAAGAAAAAGAATGCAGGTTGGTATCATGGTTCATGACTATAATCCCTGCACTTAGAGGCCAAGGCACGAAGGATCTTAAAAGTTCTGGGCCAATAGGCTACATAACTTTCTTTTAATGGACTAATACTTCAGATGTGATTAGAATCTATTTTTCTTATAGTCTCTTCTGTCAAAAGAGTTTATGGGGCTTGGAATGTGGCTTATCAGTAAAGTGTTTGCCTAGCATTCATGAAGCCCTGGGTTCGATTCCTCAGTATCACATATATAGAAAAAGTCAGAAGTGGCGCTGTGGCTCAAGAGGCAGAGTGCTAGCCTTGAGCAAAAAGAAGCCAGGGACAGTGCTCAGGTCCTAAGTCCAAGCCCTAGGACTGGTAAAAAAAAAAAGAAAGAAAGAAAGAAAGAAAGAAAGAAAGAAAGAAAGAAAGAAAGAAAGAAAAAACAAGAAAGCCAAAAAGTTTATGTTTTATTTGTATCTCTAATTTCTGTCTTACATGAATGTGTGTGTGTGTGCATGTGTGTGTGTGTGTGTGTGTGTGTGTGTGTGTGTGTGTATACACCCATCCTGGGGCTTGACCTTAGGGTCAGATCTTCTTTGCTCAAGACTGGTGCTCTACCATTTAAGCCACAGTTTCACTTTTAGGTTTTTGCATGTTAATTGGAAATAACAGTCTCTCAGATTCATCTGTCTTTAAGCTGGTTTCAAATGACAATCCTGAGATCTAAGCCTCTTGAGTAGTTAGGATTACAGGTATGAACTACAGGTGCCTAGATCCAGATAAAGTTCTGAGTTGGATAATTTTTTTCTTTCTTTCCTTCCTTCCTTCCTTCCTTCCTTCCTTCCTTTCTTCCTTCCTTCTTCCCTTCTTTCCTTGGGGCTGGAAGGATGGCTCAAGTGGTAAAGTCTTTGCCTTGAAAGCTCAAGTTCCTGAGTTCTAGGCCCTGGTAACACCAAAAATAAATAAATACAGATGTATTGAGCCTTCCTTCCCCCACTTCCTTCCTTTCTGCCTGCCTTCCTTTCTCTCTCTCTCCTCTCAATCTCTCTCTTTATTTATTTACTTCTGTGGTTCTGGATGTTGAACCCAGGCCCTTGAACTTGCTAAGCAAGTGCTCTCCCACTTGAGTCATATGTCATCCCCAAGTTCTGAATTGGATGACTTTCAAGTCTGTATCTAACCCATTCTATTTTTTAAGTGAAATGCCAAATATTCCACTCATTTTGGCCTCATTTTAACAGCATCAGGCTTAATGACCATCCCAAATCTACTTTCTAACCTAGAGTTGTTACTGAGTAATTTTCTTCTACAATTTTATCTGGAAAGGATCTGACATGATTGAAAGACAAAACCATAACAAAAAATTGCCCAAGCTCCAAAATTTGAAATTGAAGGGGGGAAAAAAAAGTTCCAGATCTCAACATGAAATGATCCCAAATAGGCAATATAATTTTCACATCTTGGAAAAATACTGAGTCATACTGCTCACCCACATCTTATAAAAATAACAGAAATCCCATGATTCAAGCAAGATACACTCTGTCATTGTCTGAAGCAAACATTTGAGTCATTCTGGAAAATTAGCAAACTATCGTCAGTGACAAAAGCTGAAATTCCATGTTCCAAGGAAAATTCAGCAATAAGGAGTTTGTTTTTTATCCAGCCTGAGACACATATTATCCTTACACCCCAGGCCTACCTTAGGACCGGAAATTGCCTTTTTCATGAGAACAACAAACAGCACATGTTAAACAGGCTGAGCTGAATGGTAACTGTCATTCATGGAGGCAGAGCACAGCCAAGAGTCAAGTGAGCTGTGATTAGGACTCCATCAATGGTCCTTAGGGAACAGGCCTGATGCCTAGACAAAAGGATAGGGAAGGCCTCCCAGGGATGCGGCCATGAGCAAGACAGATGGAGGCCCCACCTTCTCACTCTCAGCCCCTCTTCTTGAAGATTTCTATCTCCATTCTACTCCCAGAAGCAGCCTCGCCCCCACTTCTAATTTTATAGCCCACTGGTTTCCTCCTTCCTTCCCTGAGTATCTCTATCTTCTGCTCCCCATTCTCCCTATCTCCTTCCTCTTTCTTCTCTGTCCATTACCTAGCAGTGTCTGAGGACATGAACAACTCGATTCATGTCCGTCCTGAAAAAAATAGCAGCAGAAGCAAAAGGAATCCTAAAGGAGCTGTCCCTGAGCCAATCAGTCTAGCCTTCCCTTCTTCCCCAGGGAATCCCAGAGCTTCCATTTTCCTCATTCTCCATCTCTCCAGCCCCTAACATGCACAGATGGTGCCAGTGGCCCTTTGGTTGCTGAATGAAGGCCCACTGCCCCAGGCCATTCTGCTCACTCACTCACATTGGTTGATTTAGTGGCTTTCTCAGAGAATTCACTGACTGACGTGGTACTCTTAGTTTTCCTTCTACTTATCCCAACATCATCTGCCAAGCTCTTTCCTGTATCTCTTTCCCTTGGCCTCATCTTCTTTGCTGACTCCTCCAAATGCCAGATCCCTTACTCTCATTTGAATGGCTCCCTCCAAGCCTCTACCTTGGAACTGCCAAGGCTCCAGATCCCCAGCGTCCCAGCTAGGTTCCTCTGTCCTGAGCATTGTGGGCACCACCTCCTAACTTCCCTCCCAGACCTCAGCAACTTTGTCCACCCCACCCCCTCCTGTCTTTTTTGTTTCTTTTTGTCTTTTGGCCAATCCTTGGGCTTGAACTCAGGGCCTGAGCACTGTCCCTGAGCCTCTTTTGGCAAGGCTAGCACTCTACCACTTCAGCCACAGCACCACTTCCAGCTTTTTCTGTGTACGTGGTGCTGAAGAATCAAACCCAGGGCTTCATGCATGCCAGGCAAGCACTGTACCACTAAGCCACATTCCCAGCCTCCCTGTCTTTAAAAATCCATTTTTTAAAAATAATTCTGTGTGTGTGTGTGTGTGTGTGTGTGTGTGTGTGTGTGTATGCTAGTACTGGGGCTTGAACTCAGGACCTTGTACTCTTGCTTGGCTTTTTTGTTAAAGCTGGCACTCTACCACTTGAGCCACAACTCCACTTCTGGCTTTCTGTTGGTTAATTAGAGATTCTTGTTAATTGGAGATAAGAGCCTCCAATTAACTTTCCTCCCTGGGCTGGCTTTGAACTGCAATCCTCAAATCTCAGCCTCCTGAATAGCTAGGATTACAGACATGAGACACTAATCTGACTTCTCTGACTTTTGCATAGCGCTGGCCACCATCACCCTTACCTGGTAACATGCTCTTCCCAGTCACACCTACGGTAGTCTCTTCTAGGCTCTCTGGGTTCTTTCTTTAAACCTGCATATTCTATCGTTTTCTACCCCACCCCAACATATACCACCTCCTGACACTCCTCACCTTTGGGCATTCTCATCACATGCCTGGACTCTTACAATCCTACCCCCAGAACTATCTCCCATGTTTTAGCCTCTCTCTCCTCCCAGGCCTCTGGAAGCACCTTACTGAGTCACCTCACTGCCCTGCTCTGCTCTGCCTCGTGTATCCGAGGCAGGCACTCTTGCCACTAGGCCATATCCCCAGCCCCCATGGCAGACAAATTTTATTTCCTTAGTCTAGAATACAAGATCCACCAGCAGTAGCAACAACAATAATAAACAAATATCCTGCTCTTATCTACTCAGTCATCCCAGAATCCTGTGCCTACAAGCTGAGAGTCTACAAACGTACAACCCACTTCAAGCACTGCCTTTAAAAAAAAAATTAATCTAACCTCTCCAGCCCTCAGTTTCCTCATCTACCAACCAGAGCTGAACAATAATATGGTTGAAAGCCAGGTGCCTAGTAGCTCACACCTGTAATCCTAGCTACTCAGGAGGCAGGATCTGAGGACTGTGGTGGGAAGCCAACCAGACAGGAAAGTCTATGAGAATCTTATCTTCAATTAACCAGCACAAAGCCAAAAGTAGAAGTGTGGCTCAAGCAGAGGCAAGAGGCCCTGAGTTCAAGCCCCTGTACTGAACACACACACACACACACACACACACACACACACACACACACACACACACACACACGGATTATTTATAAAAGCAATTAGAGCTAGACCCCATATATGGTTGCTCAATAAATGGTGACTACCATTATTTTCAACTTGCTCCCCTCTGCTCCCACAAATGAATTTCTTGACCTGATAAGGTTCTCCATCTCTATGTATAGCCCAGGTTGAGATTTTCCATATAAAATTCTCACCTTTCTTGTCTCTGTTGATCGAAATCCCTTAAGACCAGAGTTGTACACTCCCTCCTCTGTAAAGCTCTATTTAATTTCTTCAGCAGGGAAACCTAGCAAAGCTCCTTTCCCAGTGTTTCTCATTTCATGCCTAATGTAATGGGATATCTAACCTATTTGCCTATGGCCCTCAAGGATAGAAATTCCAGCTTTATCTTTTTTCTAGTTTATCTTTTATCTGAGTCTCTGATTTGTCTGCCTGTGCTAGTTTCAAACCATGATACTCAGAGCTCAGCCTCCTGAGTAGCTAGGATTAAATGCACGAGTCACTGTCAGCCTCTAGTGTCTCTTTTTATCCCTACATAACCGTCTCATATTACTGTTTTTCATCTCTGTGAGTTAAACTTGAATCTTTTTTATATTTTATTTTATCCTCCATGTCTTTCTTTATCATGCTCAGACCTTTATCTTTTTGGAGATGTGGGGTCAACTCATGGTTATTGTTTCTGGGTCTGTTTCTATTGATTGATTTTTTCTTTATGGGTTGTATTTTCCTGCTGTTTTTGCCTGCCTGGTGATTTTGTCTGGATGCTAGACATTGTGTCTCATACATTACTACGTGATGGGGTTTTATGTTTCTTTACTTTTATACTTTGTTCTGTTCTGGCTAAATTTCTTAGAAATTGTCTGATCCTTTTAAGTCTCACTGTTAAGCTTTGTTTAGTGGGTTCAGAAGAGCTGGTAGTCTAGAGCTAATTTGGCCCCAGCAATACCTTTCTGAGTACTCTACTTAGTGCCAATGTTCTCAGTCTGAATAATAAAATCAGAAACTATTCCCAGCTCTGTGTGCACTCTGGTGGTCCCTCCTCCTCTTCTTTACAAGTGACTTTCCCCCCTAGCCTCTCTCTGGATTTTTCCTCATATGTAAGCAGTGGTCAGAACTCAAATGAAGACTCATAGGAAACTCTCCTCTTCCTCTCCCCTCGTTTTTCCCGTCCCCTTCCCCCAAGCTTTCTTGAATAGTCATGTAAATTCTAGCTACATTGAGCCAACTCTGAAGCTTCCTATATTGACTCGGCAACATAACTGGGCTCCACTTTGCTTCCTCCTCTGCACAGCAGATTGGAGATTCTCTCTGGACGGCAACTGGGGGAGTTGCCTACTGCTGCTCACTTGTTTCTATTCTTTCAGCTATCATCACCCTATACTGCCTGTTGTACAGTGTCTGAAAACATCTCTTTCATAAATTTTGTCTAGTTTTTAACTTGTTTTAGGTGGGAGGGAAAATCTGGGTCCTGCTTCTCTAACAGGCAAGAAGCAGAGGAATATCTTTACCTAATTCTATGAAGTGTTTTGTTCCTCTCAGAGGAACTATAAAATAGTTCTACAGGCTGGGGATATGGCCTAGTGGCAAGAGTGCCTGCCTCATATACATGAGGCCTTGGGTTCGATTCCCCAGCACCACATATACAGAAAATGGCCAGAAGTGGCGCTGTGGCTCAAGTGGCAGAGTGCTAGCCTTGAGCAAAAAGAAGCCAGGGACAGTGCTCAGGCCATGAGTCCAAGCCCCAGGACTGGTCAAAAAAAAAAAAAAATAGTTCTACAAAATATCACTTTTCTCCACTTTAAAAATTAATCTACTTAAAACATAAAACTTTTTTGTTTGTTTCATTTTTTGCCCATCCTGGGGCTTGAACTCAGGGCCTGAGCACTGTCCCTGGCTCCTTTTTGCTCAAGGCTAGCATAGCACTCTACCACTTGAGCCACAGAGACACTTCCGGCTTTTTCTACATATGTGGTGCTGAGGAATTGAACCCAGGGATTCATGTATATGAGGCAAGCACTTTACCACTAGGCCATATTCCCAGCCCTAAAACATAAAACTTTAAGTACAGAGAAATATAAAGGAAAAAAAAGAGGTACCAGTGGCTCATGCCTATAATCCCAGCTACTCAGGAGACTGAGACTGAGATCTGAGGACCACAGTTCAAAGTCAACCTGGGTAGACAAACCTGAAAGACCCTTATCTCCAATTAACCACTGAAAAGCCAGAAGTGGAGGTGGAATTCAAGTGGTAGGGCACCAGCTTTGACTGAGAAAACTATGGAACATGTGCCCAGGTCCTGGGTTCAAGTCCCAGTACAAATAAATGTATAAATACTTACTTAATATTTTTTATTAATACCAATTAATTGGTGCTAAAGAATCAGAGACTGCACGCAGTCATTCTCCTACTTTAGGAACTTCCCCAAGTGGAAGGAGGCACTTTACAATAAAGCTCCTTCCTCAAGAGGTTCTAAAGAATTTAAATGAAGGGCTGGGAATGTGGCTTAGTGCATGAAGCCAGAAGTGGTGCTGTGGCTCAAGTGGTAGAGTGCTAACTCCAAACAAAAAAAGCTCAAAGACAGCATCTAGGCCCAGAGTTCAAACTCCAGTACCAGCACACACACACACACACACACACACGCACGCACACACACACACAGTTGAAGACATTGTGGCTGAGGACATAGCTCACTGGTCCAGTGGTTTCCTTCCATGTAGCAGGCCCTGGGTTCTATTCTTTTTTTTTTTTTTGCCAGTCTTGGGGTGTGGACTCAGGGCTTGAGCACTGTCCCTGGCTTTCTTTTCTTTTTTTTGTCCCTGGCTTCTTTTTGCTCAACACTAGTACTCTGCCACTTGAGACACAGCGCCACTTCCGGCTTTTTCTGTTTATGTGGTGCTGAGGAATTGAACCCAGGGCTTCATGCATGCTAGGCAAGCACTCTACCACTAAGCCACATTCCTAGCCCCTGAGTTCTATTCTAGTACAACACAAAATACACACACAGAGTTAAAGACCATTAAATAATCCTATCAATCATTTCTGAAGAAAAAAAAAAAGGAGAAACATAGAAACTTAGGGGAAAAGATATTAATTGTGAAATATGCATACACTTTGAACAATTGAAATCAATATTTGCAAATACGAAAAGGTAATCCATAAGTTGCTTGTAAAATGTTCTATATACTAAGTACAAAGGTATATATCTTTCCTAGCCATTATTAGTTATAAACATGTGAGTGGTTTTCTATTTGAATTCTTTTTTTTTTTTTTTTGGCCAGTCCTGGGCCTTGGACTCAGGGCCTGAGCACTGTCCCTGGCTTCCTTTTGCTCAAGGCTAGCACTCTGCCACTTGAGCCACAGCGCCACTTCTGGCCGTTTTCTGTATATGTGGTGCTGGGGAATTGAACCCAGGGCCTCTTGTATACGAGGCAAGCTCTCTTGCCACTAGGCCATATCCCCAGCCCTCTATTTGAATTCTTATTAAGAGAGCCTTAAGAGCTTGAGGACACCATGTTATCTTTTTTTTTTTTTTTTTTTTTTTTTTTTTGGCGAACCAGACAAAACTTAAGAACTGGGAGGGAAAGTCAACCTAATAACAAAACAAAGAAATTCATTATGTTCTTTGTACCCTGGGTCTTCCATTGTGCCAAGAAGATACAGAAAGCCCTGGTTCCAGAAAAGGAGCAAGGAATAAAACACACCCAGATTCACAGAACATTTTTTTCTGCGTGTCTAATCAGTCTCGTTTTATATGCTGCCGCTAGCATAAATTTCTGCCTATTATTTCTTTTTTTTTATCACCTTTAAGAATCTTGGAAGAATGAAAATTTGTCCAAATTAAAATCAACTGGCCAATCTTTCTCATGCCAGATTACTTCAGAAACAAAACCTACCATTTACTTATTTGCCCAATAAATATTTATGAAGTTCTGCCAGTGTGCCGGGCACTGTTCTAGGGGACATAAGGACACGTGATCCTTGGTGTCGAGGAGGTCACTGGGCAGAAGAGAGGCCTGTTAATGACACAAGTCAAAGGGCAGGAGAGGTGCCAGGCTGTAGAGCATGGGCTCTTTGGGAACAGCCCGGGTCCACAGGAGAGGAGGCTAATAATGCTCAGCAGTGGGTGGGGTCAGAAAAGCCTCTGGGGAAAATTGAACTCCTTCTTGGCTACACTTCCCAAACAGGCTTCGTTTTTCTTTTTTTCTTTTTGGCCAGTCCTGGGGCTTGAACTCAGGGCCTGAGCACTATCCCTGGCTTCTCTTTTGCACTCTCCCTGGCTTTTTTATTTTTTTACGCCTCTTGAGCTATAGCACCACTTCAGCTTTTTCTGTTTATGTGGTTCTGAGGAATCAAACCAAGGGCTTCATGTATGCTAGGCAAGCACTCTACCACTAAGCCACATTCCCAGTCTCCAGACTTCATTTACGATAGGATTTGGAGTACTCTGGAGTATTCTGGGGCCACGGCTTGCAAGAGCCTCACCAAAATATGGTGGGGACAGTTTTACAGTCTTAAGATTAGCAGATAGCATTTGTGTTATTTATTAAGAAGTATTTGTGAATTTGGGAGCACCAGTGGCTCATGCCCATAATCCTAGCTACTCAGGAGGCTGAGATCTGAGGATTATGATTCAAAGATAGCCCAGGCAGGAAAATCCATGAGACTGTAACCACCAAAAAGCCAGAACTGGAGCTGTGGCTCAAGTAGTAGAGCACCAGCCTTGAGTGAAAAAGCTCAGAGACAGCACCAAGGTCCTGAGTTCAAGCTCCAGTACAAACAAAGAGAAGAGAGAGGAAGGGAGGGAAGGAGGAGGAGGAAGAAGAAAAGAATACAATGAGGAAGCAGCAGCAGGAATTGTGGGAAATGTTCACTAGCCTCTC
Source organism: Perognathus longimembris pacificus (assembly GCF_023159225.1). Taxonomy (NCBI): domain Eukaryota; kingdom Metazoa; phylum Chordata; class Mammalia; order Rodentia; family Heteromyidae; genus Perognathus; species Perognathus longimembris. The sequence continues at coordinate 143,726,021 of NC_063162.1, forward strand.
CCTCAAATCACTCACCATTTTTTGAGGATGTATAATGCCACTCAGGGTGGTTATAATAATCTGATATCTGGACTGGGAATATGGCCTAGTGGCTAGAGTGCTATACATGAAGCCCTGGGTTCGATTCCCCAGCACCACATATATAGAAAATAGCCAGAAGGGGTGCTGTGGTTCAAGTGGAAGAGTGCTAGCCTTGAGCCAGGGGGGCTGGGAATGTAGCCTAGTGGTAGAGTGCTTGTCTAGCATGCATGAAACCCTGGGTTCAATTCCTCAGCACCACATATACAGAAAACGGCCAGAAGTGGCGCTGTGGCTCAAGTGGCAGAGTGCTAGCCTTGAGCAAAAAGAAGCCAGGGACAGTGCTCAGGCCCTGAGTCCAAGGCCCAGGACTGGCAAAAAACAAAACAAAACAAACAATAATCTGATATCCTTCCGGGACTTCTTCAAGTTAGATCTAGAAGTCACTCCTTTTGAGAGAAGGGTACTTTGGGAACTTCATGCTTACCTTAAAACACCTTCTTCACTGGTCATAAAATCAGCACCTTACATCAAACTCATTTTTATTTAACCTTCCTTTTCTTTTCTTTTTAAAATATCATCTGTTCTTGGATAGTATCCCAAGTGGCTTTTGTGGGGTTGATAAAAGGTCACAACTGAGAGATGAGCTAGGATAAAGTAAGTATGAAGGCAGCCCGAGTTGGAATGGGCAAACTGTGTAGAAAGAAGGACAGGTGCAATGCAGATGCTAATCAAAACCCCTGTCCCCAGGTGGAGCCTACAGAGCTAGAAGACTTGGAGGGACAAAGGGTCAGACCCCTCATGTTAGATCTTAACATCTTCCTTGGACTTCAGACTACCTGCACTAGAGGGTCCAGATTTAGTGGTAAATGGATGTCTTAAGTTCCCTGAGTAAAACAGAGACTGGCTAGCAGGAAGAAAGGCACCAGGGAAGGGCCTCAAGATCAGTTGCTGACCAGGGGTGACAGCTGCAGGTTGGGGCAGAGGGAAGAGCCTCCGCAGATCCCACTGAACTCTGGCACTAGAATGACATCTTCAGAGCTGTCCTGAACTGGAACAAAGACCCGAACCTCAGCGTTAAGCAAGCACGAGACACAGGATGCCCTGCAGGAAAGGAAGGACCCTGAGCAAGGAGGGTACTTCACAGAGGATTCAGTGAAGCGCCATCCGCCACCAAGGCTCAAGGCAGCTGATTCACTGAGCATCTGCAGGACCCAGGACAGAGGGGTAAGAGGATAGCATACACGGTCAATGGGTATCTGGCTTCCATCTGGTTTCCTATTAGATAATCAACATTTTGTGGGAAAGATTTGCCCTTCTAATGCCCAGTAGACCCCCACAATGACTTGCCTCTTGAAAGGCCAGGATAAGCCTCCCCAGACCAGCAGGGTCTGTCGTTACTGTCTCTCAAATCCTTTCTATTGCTGGAATGCCAGCCGAACAGATGAAGAGTGCAGAAGAGGGTCTCATAGACCCTCTTCTGACCCCCTCCTGACAGAGAACACCCCACCAGGGTGTAGTCCCCAAGACAGCAGCCTCAACATCACTGAAACCATAATGCAAATCTTGGACCCACCCCAGCCCCACTGAATCACAACTTCCTGGGTGGGGCAGGCAGTCTGTTCTAACAAGCTCACCCAGGATCTAGGCTCACAGGTGGGCGCAGCTGGGCGTTAGCAATGCAGCGTGTAGATGTGCAGCCTGAAGAGCACGCTCACTGCATGCCTGGCTGAGCATTGACAGAACAGAGTAAACGTACCCGAGGCAGTGTGACCCCGCAAAGAGTCACCAACATGAGACCAGGAAAAGAAGCCAGGTAGGCCCTGCCTCTCAGCCTCTGAGGCTCCCTGGGATGGGGTGTGACCAACGTGTGCACTGGTATCCCTCAGGGACTCTTGCTTCTAGTCATTTCCTTGCGGTCATTAAAGGGAGGAAGAATTCCTTTTGTTCTGGTGATATTTGCTTGGCTGAGGAAAGTGAGATTCGGGCCCAGGCTGCTTCCTATGTGTGGAAGAAAAGTGAAATAGGCTGGAGCTGGAGGATGAGGGCTGACAGCCAGCTCCAGACACAGCCTGGGGCCGAACAAAGATGGAGATGGAGGCTCCCTCTTCCCCCAAATCCCTCGTGCAAGACAGGGCTTCCAACTCTGCAGCCACGCGGGACACCACAGAGGACATGGTCTCTTCTGGAAAAGCAGAATGTCTGGTCGAGGCAGCCAATGGGTTTGCTTGAAAGAACACCAAAGGGCACCAACCAACCTGCACAATTAGGTGACACCACATGATCGGGTCTCTGGGCACTGCCTGCTAGGAAAGAACGCGATTAGAAGGAAGAGGTTTAAAGAAGACAAAGAGCTAGGCACCAGTGGCTCGTACCTGTCATCCTAGCTACTTAGGCTGAGATCTGAGGATCACAGTTCAAAGCCAACCCAGGCAGAAAAGTTACTGAGACTCTGATCTCCAATTAAACACCAAAAAGCCAGAAGTGGAGCCATGACTCAAGTGGTAGAATACTAGCCTTCAGCACAAAGTCTCAGGGACAGTTCCCAGACCCTGAGTACAAGCCCCAGGAACAGCCCTCTCCTCCAGCTCCCCGCCCCCCCCCCCCCGCAAAAAAGAAGAGAAAGTCTGGTGGCCAGATGAAGAGCAAAGATTAGAACATGGTGCCTGAGACTACAGGATCAGAAGGCTTGAGGCAGAGCGGACAGAAATTCAACAGATCTCTACTGACCCCTTAGTAAAGTGGTAAATAAAATTCCGGCTATTCAGTTAAACAAGTTAGCTAAACAAGAAATCATATTTAGTGCATTCATGTACCAAATAGTACAAAATCTCATATTCTAAAATGCTATCCATTATTTATTTGAAATCCAAATCTAACTGGGCATCTTGACCATTTTTTTATTTCGTCATAATTGGGCAACCTGCCAGGCGCCGGTGGCTTACGCCGGTAATCCCAGCTACTCAGGGGGATAAAATCAGAGGACTGTCCTCTGAAACCAGACTCGGGAAAGCCAATGAGATCCTTACCTCCAACTTATTTCAAAAACCAAAAGTGGAGCTGTGCTCAAGTGGTAGAGCACTAGCCATGAGCAAAACTGCTCAGGTACAGCACCCAGACCCTGGTTCAAACCCTAGTATTAGCACACACACACACACACACACACACACACACACACACAAATACACAAGGACAACAGGTTCCTGGATATAGTACATTTTATAGCCTCCTTCTTGATCCTCAGTATTTCTTTACAATGTAATTCTTTTTTTATCAGTATCATTCCAGTTTACAGAAGAGAACTCTCAGTCAGGGAGTTGCCATGGCTACAGAAGTATTCAGTCTGTTTCCACAGTCTGCCCCTAACCTCAGGCTACCTGTCAAGAGTCCAGAGTCCATCAGCACTTGATTCAAGATCTGGCTCTGCCACTTCCTGGGTGTATGACCTTTAGCAAGTCAGTTAACTTCTCTGAGCCTCAGTTCCCCTTCTGGGGATAATAATCTCTCACAGCATTCGAGGCAATTGAACAAATAAAAGTGATTGATAAATGGTAATTTGATGATGGTGGTGGTGGTGGTGGTAGTGATACTGGTGATTGAGATGGTGTTGACGATGATGATGATGATGATGATGATGATGATGATGATGTTAATGGTGGTGGTGATGATAGTGATAATGATGATGATGTTGATGGTGGTGGTGATGATAATGATGACGGTGGTGGTAGAGATCACAAGGAACTTTGCGACCCATGAAGCATAGTCATTATGACATTATAGAAAATGAGGAGCCCTAGGCAGGCTCTGGGCTGGCTGTTCATGTTGTCACATGCTGACTCCCTATCCAGTGCCCTTTCTGTGCCGTTCTCTAATTGCCTCCTGCTCCTATGACAGGTAACAAGCCGGCCCCATCCACATGTATGGGAGGCTTCCTGCCTAGAGCTGCCAGGAACCTCGAGTTTCAACTTCCTCACTCTGATTGCCAAGCAGAGTAGGCTCCCCTGACTACCAGCCAGGCTCCAGGCTGCTCAAGGCTTTCCACTTGCCTAATAGCGGCTCCAAATGCTGCCCAGGTATGCGTCTATCTTTGTCCTTGCTGTCATCATTGAACAGTCTGTGCCCTTCTATAACCATATGTGACAAATAGTTTCCCTTCTCTATTAATTTATTTGTTTTGTTTTTGTTGCCAGTCCTGGGGCGTGGACTGTCCCTGGCTTCTTTTTGCTCAAGGCTAGCACTCTACCTCTTGAACCACAGTGCCACTTCTGGCTTTTTTCTATAAATGTGGTGCTGAGGAATCGAACCCAGGGCTTCATGTAGACAAGGCGAGCACTTTACCACTAGGCCATATTCCCAGCCCCCCTTCTCTATTAGTTAACAGCATAATTCTGATTGCCAGTATGCATGTCTGAACCACTTGAAGCAACATACCTACTGAGTAAGATCAAGATAGAAAATGTGTTGATTAGGGACCATTATAGTCATTTCCTGCCTTCACAGGAAAATCAGATCTAGAGATTAGTTCCTGGTGCCTCAGTTTCCTACAGAAGCCCCTCCTCACTTTAGGTCTGTGTAGCCACGGGATATCTCTCCCTCCATCCCTGGTTTTGGGATGTGCATAGTGCTACTGGTACAACTCCTGGCCAAGATTACTTTCTACCTTGTTGACAAGATGGTTTAAAGATTTATTCCTAGCCAGGCCCTGATGGCTATATACCTAGCTATTTGGGAGGCTGAGACCTGAGGATCAGGGTTTGAAGCCAGAACAAGCAGGGAAAGCCCATAAAACTCTTATCTCCAGTGCACCAACAAAAAAGCCAAAAGTGCAGACTGGGAATGTGGCTTAGCTGTAGAGTGCTTGCCCAGCATGCATGAAGCCCTGGGTTTGATTCCTCAGTACCACATACACAGAAACGACCAGAAGTGGCACTGTGGCTCAAGTGGTAGAGCACTAGCCTTGAGCACAGAGGGAGAAGATTAAGGACAGACCCCAGGCCTTGAGTTTAAGCTGCAGGATGGGGAAAAAAAAAGTGGAGGTCTAGCTCAAGTACTAGAGGATTAGCCTTGAGGTAAAAAACAAACAAAAAAAAAAAAAAAAAACCTAAGGGACAGCACTCCAATCCTGAGTTCAAGCTTGAGAACTGGTACAAAAATAAACAAATAACAATCAGTGATTCATTTAGATACCAATTTTGAAAAATGAACTAAAAATGTATAGCTAGTTCTCCCCTTGGAGGCCTGGGGCTCAGGAAGCTGGTTCTTCCAGGCCTTCGAGCAGCCGTCCTGACACCTGACGCTGGTGCACCCTGGCCAGCCTTTATCCCAGGCAGTGTGGTAGGTAGGCAGTATGGATTCCACTGAAAAGGAGAGACCGGATTCCAGGTGTCTGCATGAATAATATTCCCACTCCAGATTCCAACCAGGTGCCATACCTGGTCTTATCCACTTTCTTATCTTGTCTTGTAGAACCAATGCCCTCTGACTGTGAATGTCTCACCAGGCTCTGGCTTATCTCTCCTCCTTTCCAACTCTGTTCTTGTCCTTCTCACCCCCACCTCCACCCCCCACCCCCGTGGCCTACGTGAGATCCCAACCTTCCAGACTCTCCCAGCCCTCATGCTGAGTCCTGCTCCCCAAGACCCTCCTGGGCCCACCCTGCAACACTAACAATGCATGGAGTTCAGCCATCTGGCCCTTATAAAATGTCCTAGGCTGAGTGCCAAGTTGTGCTGCAGATTGTGTGGCCCTCGGTTCCCTAGGAAACCATCGGCCGCACTGCTGCCAAGTCCATAGAGGACTGTGGCATGTGGTTGGCCACCTGGGCAGGCGCCTGGCTGATTACTTTCTTATCTGGCAGGTCACCTGTCTGAGCCTTGGAGCCCAACCCTATCTGAGTCACCTGGGCTGTGAAAACCTGTGCCATTGTCTTCCCAGAACTTCTGGGTCTCAGGCACCTTGAATATTTGAAGTATTCAGGTATGCTCTGCTTTAATTGTTCATGAGATATAGTCATCCTTTGTTGTTGTTGCTGCTACCTGTGGGGCTTGAACTCAGGACCCGGGTGCTGTTCCTGAGCTCTTCAGCTCAAGGCTAGCGCTCTACCACTTTAAGCCACCGTGCCACTTCTGGTTTCCTAGTGGTTAACTGGAGATAAAAGTCTCATGAACTTTCCTGCCTAGGCTGGCTTTGAACCACAATCCTCAGATCTCAGCCTCCTAAGTAGCTAGGATTATAGGCATAAGGCACCAGCACCGGGCTTGAAGTATTCATCTGTTCCTGGTGTTGTACCTTGCCCTCTAGGCCCCAAGAGCCGGTCTCCCCAAACTGACCATCCTGTCCTAAAACCTAAATCTCTGATTCATAGAATCTTAGCCATTTTCTCAAGATCCATAAAACCCTGCTGCTCTCTCTGAGTCCTGCCTTTGCTCACCTGCTCCTCACGCCCCAGAGTATGAGCTCCGGGGCCAGATAATCTTCCTGGCTCCTGACATGGTTCCTAGCCTAAAGGAGCTCACAGCCCGGGTAGAAGATGTTCAAATAAATACAGTGAATTCGAAAGCACGAAGTGTCACAGTAGGGCTGAAGGGAGTTCAAGGAACCAGGGGCAGCAGAAGTCAGAGAATACCTTCCATAGTGGCTGATGTGAGATCAAAGTTGAATCTAAAATAGCAAGAGCTGCTCAATGGGTGTGTGAAACTGAGGAGTCAGGAAGGTATAAACATCAGCATGATAAAGCCAGTTGGAGAGAATGGTTGGTTGACAATGACAGACACTTGTTTAAGGGACAATGGGAAGGCACTGACTATAGCATCCACTTCACCAACTCTACTCTTGATGAGATAGATCCACACTGAATCTGGGAGATGATGGGTCTGGGTGGGAAAAAGTCCACACAGACAATAATGTCAGAACCAAAGGAATAATGAAAACTATAGGGGGCGTGAGACCAATAGGATAGCACGTTGTCCTTGTATGAAGTGCTAGGAAAAGGAAGGAGCTGACACAGATGGGCGACAGGAAGCACACTGGTTCTGGACCATCCAGAAAACAGAGGCCTGGGAGACAAACTGCTACGGGGTAATGTTCAGTCGCCCTACAAGGGAGCTGTGTAGCCAAAACAATGCTAGCTGGAGGAGGTCTGAGAGTTACCAGCAAAATGACCAGGACCACTGTGGTAGGCTGATGGCACCAGCCCCCACAGAGAAAAGGGCCTTCCCACGTGCTACTCACTGATCTTAAAGAAGCAGGGGCCAGGAGTGTGGCTTAGTGGTGGAGTGCTTGCCTAGCATGCATGAAGCCCTGGGTTCGATTCCTTGGTACCACATACACAGAAAAAGCTGCAAGTGGTGTTGTGGCTCAAGTCGTAGAGTGCTGGCTTTAAGCAAAAGAAGCTCAGGAACAGTGCCCAGGCCCTGAGTTCAAGCCCCAGGACTGGAAAAACAAAAAAGAAGAAGAAAGAAATATAAAGAAAGAAGCAGTTGTGCAATGGAGAAAATGACATGCACCAAATGCCAATGTCAGCAGTAAATGGAGAAGAAACATCCTGTGCCTCTGGACAGCCTGTAACAAGGAGGGTACTACAGCACTGATGCACAGTTCCTGCCCAGAGTGGGCAAATGGGGCCTAATCATGGCAGGCATTGGACAAACCCATGTCCACAAAATAACTGGGCCTGTGCTCTTCAACAATGTCAAGATTTAGGGTTGGGAGCATGATTCAAGTGATTGAGTGCTTGCCTAGCAAGCATGAGGCCCCGAGTTCAAACACAAGTAACACCAAAAAGAAAAAGTTAAGATCTGAGGCTGGGAATGTGGCTTAGTGGTAGAGAGTTTGCCTAGCATGCATGCAGCCTTGGGTTCAATTCCTCAGCACCACATACACAGAAGAAGCTGGAAGTGGCGCTGTGGCTCAAGTGGTAGAGTGCTAGCCTTGAGCACAAAAAGTTAGGGACAGTGCTCAGGCCCTGAGTTCAAGCCCAGGACTGGCAAAAAAAAACAAACAAAAAAAGTTAAGATCTTTGGTAAAATTTAATATTTAAAAAATGGCAAGGTCAGCCAGGTGCCTATAATCCTAGCTACTCAGGAGGCTGATATCTGAAGGTCAAAGTTGAAAGCCAGCCTGGGCAAGAAGGTCTGTGAACTGCTCATCTCCAATAAACTACTGAAAACCTGAAGTGGAGCTGTGGCTCAAGTGGTAGAACACTAGCTTTGAATAGAAAAGCTTAGGAACAGCACCCAGGCCCTGAGTTCAAGCTCCAGGACAGCACCAAAAAAAAAAAAAAAAAGCTAAGATCATGAAAGATGAAGAATAACTGAAGACACTGAACACCAGTGGTTCATGCCTGTTACCCTAGCTACTCAGCAGGCTGAAATCTTAAAATCACAGTTCAAAGCCTGCCAGAGCTAAAAAGTCGGTGAGTCTCTTGTCTCCAATTAACCACCAAAAAGCCAGAAGTGGAGGTATAGCACAAATGGTAGAATATCAGCCTTGAGTGAAAAAGCCAAGGGAAAGCACCGACCCCTGAGTTCAAGCCCCAGTACACACACACATACCCCTCTCTCACACACACATACACACATACTCAAGTGTGAAAGGGAACCCAGGGAAGAATAGACAGCTTTGAAGAGAAGTAGGTACTAGGCTAAGTACTAGTGGCTCATGCCTATAATCCTAGTTACTCAGAGGCTGAGATCTGAGAATCACAGGAAAGTCTGTGGAGACTCCTATCTTCAATTAACCCCCAGAGAACTGGAAGTGGTGCTGTAGCTCAGAATGGTAGAGTGCCAGCCTTGAGCAGGAAAAAAAAAAAGCTCAGGGATAGTGCCCAGGCCCTGAGTTCAAGCCCCAAATCCAATAAAGAAGAGGGAAGAGGAGGAGGAGGAGGAGGAGGAGGAGGAGGAGGAGGAGGAGGAGGAGGAGGAGGAGGAGGAGGAGGAGGAGGAAGAGGAGGAAGTCAACTTGCTCAGGGTGTCACTGTAGGGTCACATCACCACCAATTTTGAGTTCTGAGAACTGGCTGAACCCCTAAGACCCGGCCCCTCTAGTCTGCTGGATCCCCCTCTGTGGGACCCTCAGGCCAACAATAACACTAGGACCTGGGAACGTGTACTTCTCCCAGGCCGCCCCATAGGCGTTCCCATTTCACTGACGGGTAAGTTGAGGCTCTGAGCATTGCGTAGCAGCAGCACATGGCAGAGCAGGAAAACAAAGCTGGCTCTGGTTCCAAGGTGATTTGCTCTACCCTCCAGACCCTAGGGAACAGATTCCAATGGTCTAGTGAGGGAGCAGCGTCTGACTACAGCATAATGGAGAGTGCCCATGGGTTTCTCTTACACCTCTCTGGATTTTCACAATTAGAGAAACCTGTCCCTCTATATCTATTTTTTTCTTTTTCTGGTCCAAGACTGGGACTCGAACTCAGTACCTGATGCTTTGCTCTACAACTGAGCCACACCTCCAAGCCCTCCCTCCATATCTAGAACCACAGTCCCGTGAGCCCACATAGCCCATCCAACGTGCTCCTCCCAAACCAAAAACTTCCCACAATTGCTCCTGCAGGGTCTGCCCAGCCATGGAGCTTTTGAGGAAAAACAAGGTTGTAGATAACCAAGGTGTTGGTCTACTGATAAGTAGGGGGGAGGGGGAAGTGCCTCTCCCACCTGTGCTCTGCTCACTTGCCCCCAGTAACTTCAGTAGTGCCCCTGGGAAGCCCTCAGACTTTGACTCAGTTTATCACTGCCATCGGATTCCCAAAGTGTCTGCCTATTTCTCCAACTTCTCCTCCTTTTCCATTTTGAACCCAAGGCCTTGCATATGCACACTTTGTTATTCAGCTACACGTCTAGTCCCAGGAAGTGTGTGTGTGTGTGTGTGTGTGTGCGCGCGCGCGTACGCATGTGCGCACGCTAGTAATGGGACCTGAACTTAGGGCCTCATCTTCTCATCTTTTGGAAGGAAGAAAGAAGGAAAGAAGGGAGAAAAAAAGATGAAGAAAGCAGAAACAGAAAAGGAAGATGAGGTGGAAGAAGAGGAAGAAGAGGGTAGGAAGAGAAAGAAAGGAAGAAGAGGAGGAGGAAGAAGGAGGAGGAGGAGCAAGGAGGAGGAGCAAAGAAGGTCCTTCACCCTTCCTCTGTCTAGCTGCTTATAAGTTAAATTTAAGGACTGGAGCTCCAGCAGTCAGTTTGGGCCACGAGGAGGAGACACACAGCCTAGAGAAAGCAGAGAACTGGAAAGAATCTGGGTCCTTAATAATATAAAGGTGACAAAACAGACCTGGACTGTGTACATGACAACAATCTACTAGACCATGTTTAAGCTGCTGCAGTTGCAGCCAAATCTACCCTAACACCAATCAGAAACCCTAAGGACAGCGGTGTGGCCCAGATGCACCTCTGGGGCCTGGAAGTGGGGGACCAGTGGCTGGGAAGCCAGCCTGGAGGGAGGTGTCCCCACAGGCTCTGGAGGTTCCTGAGGTCTGTGTTCTGGGCTCCCTTCCAGAACTCCTAAAGCCCAACCATTTCCCGAGCCTTTAAGCTGCTTTTCTCTCAAGCTCGGAAGATGACTGTGACCTGCCAACAGGGTCACGGATAATCAAAAGGAACAGGAAGACACTCCTTAGCCCTGTCCAAAGAAACTTGTGAAAACACACATGGTGACGGCGAGTAAAGCAAAACAAAGCAGTCCACACAGAGCTGCGAATGCAAGCGTGGTTAAAAGCAGTTAGAATGGAAACCTGGAGGCTTGAGCAGGGCGTTTCGCATGAAAGCAACGCATCCGGTAACTGGAAAGGCCAGCGTGGAGAAATGTCCCTGCATTCCCATGAAGCTTGGCTCTGCGTGTGACCAGTCCACAGGCCCCAAGTGCTCTGCCACCCCCTGCGCAGCCCCAGGGCTGCAACATGCAGGCTGGGGAAAGGTTAGCGGGGAAGCTGGTCGGGACAGGAGGCTGAGCTGTTCTGAGCCCCATATTTAGCAAGCTGAGGTTTACTTGCGAGAAGAGTGACTAATGGTGAAGTTACAACTATAAGGGCTGACACAAAAGGGAACCAGCCTGGAAAGGCACACAATGGGCACTGTAGACAGAGGACAGCCACCTTGCCCACAACACAACACTGTGCTTTCCTTGCACAGGAACCAGCAGCAAACTGGGGTCTTTCCGTAGAAGACTAGAGAGGACACTGCTTCCTGCAGCTGTCAGCCATGGGGACCAGAGACCCACTGACCTTATAAAAGAGAGACCTCAGCTGGGCACTGGTGGCTCACACCTGTAATCCTAGCTACTCAGGAGGCTGAGATCTGAGCGTTGTGGTTCAAAAACCAGCCCAGGCAGGAAATGCCATGAGACTTTTTAAGTGTTTTCTTTCTTTTTTTTGGTAGTCCTGGGACTTGAACTCAGGGCCTAAGCACTGTCCCTGGCTCCTTTTTGCTCAAGGCAAGCACTCTACCACTTGAGCCACAGCACTACTTCTGGCTTTTTCTGTTTATGTGCTGAGGAATCGATCCCAGGGCTTGAATTAAGCCCCAGGACTAGCAAAAAAAAAAAAAAAGAGAGAGAGAGAGAGAAAGAGTGGGGGCGGAGGGGGGTGGGGGGAGTCACTGCCTCTCCAGCTGCTCAAAACCTCTGCACTGGAGTGGAGGGAGGATGAACTTGAACTCCTCCTTATTCTCTTAAGTTCCCTCAAATGGCTTATCCTAATGGCCTTTGTGGAACCAAAGAATTTTACCACAAAGGTGACTAGAAATCACCCCAAATCCAGAACACTAACTTGATTGAAAGCAGACCTGTTTATTCTGGCTTCAGGAGCTGTTTGGTTATGTTGTTTTTTGTATCATTATCAGGCGTTACTCCTTTGCACCTGCACCCTTTGTATGATGTTAGGTGCAGAGCCTGACTGGGTGGACCTGCCATGAGTCTTTGACTTGAGAGCCCCTTTTCAGGGCTCTGTCCTGCAGCCCTGTTCTACCTGTTTTGTGACTCCTGATCTCCCAACACGTGGGATAGCTCAGCCTACCCATCTTCCTCCCGGATCTCCCAAGCCCATCTGGCTCCATTAGCCCTGATGGCCCTGTGCCTCACTCCCATCTTTCCTATTAGCCTTGAATCTGTGTGCAATTGGAGACACACTCTGCTCCAAACCAGTGCTTTTTTTAAAAAAAACTTTAAGAAATGATTTAGCACACAATGCTGATTGGCTTTGTGAATTTTTAAGACAAAGTCAAGTTCTATTATCCATGTCATCAAAAGCCAAGCAAATACAAAAGCCCGCATTCCATTCCACTCTAGACTCTTGGACATCAAAGTTACCAGCTGAGAACAGAAGCGCTTCCTTCTTATACCATTCTACACAGATCTAATCTGGGAGAGATCTCTGGGAGAAGACCTTGTAAAGTGCATCTTGTTCAGGAATTCCACTTTGCCAGTGACTATAACTGGGACGGGAGAGCAAAATCCTAACACATTTCTAAAACTCTCAAAGTCTGCTGCCAAAGATTCAGGCAGAACTTGCCATGCATTGAAGAGAACTTTCCAGCTTCTTCTTTGGAATCACAAGAGTGCTAAGAACAGTTAACTCTCCATGGAGCACTTAGCATGGGCCAGGTACTGATACAGGTGTTTTCTAGGGTTTGAGTCATCTAATTAGCCCAATTAACTTTGATCAAGGGCAGGGAAATTAAGAAAGGCTTTCAGTCAGCCAGCTGTATGGCCCAGGCCTCTAATTTCTGTCCTACAAAGTAAAAATAACACCCAGTTACTGGGTGCCAGTGACTCACACCTGTAATCCTAGCTAGTCAGGAGGCTGAGATCTGAGGATTCCAAGCCATCCCAAGCAGCAAAGTCTGTGAGATTCCTATTTCCAATGAACTACCAAAAAGTTAGAAGTAGAGGTTTGGCTCACGTGGTAGAGCACTAGCCTTGAATGAAAAAGCTAAGGGGCAGTGCCCAGGCCCTGTATTCAAGCCCTAGTATTGGAGAAAAAAAAAAAAAAAGTATAACACCTAATTAGATACTATGAGGGTACAGGGGAAAAAACCCTAGGTATATAACTTTAGCCCTAAGTTTTCCATTGTAATTTCATAGGCACAGTGAGTTGAGAAACCTTTTTTTTTTGAAAACCGTGTAATGAATTAATGAGACAAACACACCAAGCAGGAAATGGAAAAATTTGAGATTCTTTCTGCTACTTCCACATGTCCATCGTAGGGGATGGATGGAGGGGAGCTTGGAGCGCTGTTTGATCTGTTGGTCCCCATGGTGAGTCTCTGCTAAGCCAGCACATCAAAGGAGCCACCCAGAAGACAGCAGTCAAAAGAAAATCCTGCCCACACTTCAAAGGACACTGCTCTCCCGGAAGTTGTTCCCGCATCCCTTTCAAGCAGAGTAAACAATACAGCTCCGGGAAGGCCCAGCAAGTTACAGCGCTCCTTCTCGGATGTGAAACTTTCTGGGGGCCCCACAGTCCACCCAAGGAGGAAGACATGGCTCTCCAGAAAATGTCAGTCCTGGTAGCTTACGCCCCCCGCCTTCCCCCACCCCCTAACGTGAGGGAAGCGCACAGTGAGCCACCGAGAAACATGTCTGATCCTGAGCAGGTGCCCCCCTCCGGCCCCCCACCATCCAGACCTCAGGAGCTGCTCCTTTGATGGCGGGCCCTGCCCTCGGCCGGCACAGGGCTGGCTCACTGCTGGAAAACCACCGCCACCAGCAACCCACTCTTCCTGGCCCGGGGTCTGGATGGGGGCGAGGCGAAGAAGGGCCCCCAAGCCCAGCGCCGCCGCCTTCTCGGGGCAGGTGCTGCGGGCAGAGCCTGGAGGCGCAGGCGGAGCGGCCCAGCGTCTCCCCCGCGCGCAGGGCGCAGGGCCCCGGTTCCAGTGCGGGGGTCCGGCAGACTGACACTGGGGGCGCACCTGGTGTCCCCCTAATTGTTCAGAGATAAGGCAGGGCGGTCACCGGCCCTCTAGGGTCCCGGGGCTCCCCGATATGCATTCTTCACCCCGCTTCCTCCTACCTGCTTGCGCCTTTGCCCGTGCCCCCCAACCCACGCGCCGTCCCCCGCAAACCCTATGCGTCGTCCCCGCGCCGTCCCCCAATCCCCGCGCGCCCCCAGCTGCCCGCGCCCGCCCGCCGCCCCACTCCCGACGCGTGCGCGTCCACACGCCCCATCCCGGCGGCCTCCGCACCCCTGCGGGCCGCGGGGCGCCCCCGCCCCACGCGGAGACGTGCCGCACGTGCGCCGCGCCGTGATTGGCAGCGCCGGCCCCGCCCTCCCCGCGCCCCGCCCCTCTTCACCCCACCCCCGCAGGCTGGGGAGGGGGCGCCGCCGGGGCGCCCCCCTCCGCGCCTGGGAACAATGACAGCCTGGTGGGGACGGGAGGGAGGGGTGGCTAGGACGGACTCCGAGGCTGCGGGGACTGTTGTTCAGTGCTGGGAAGACATTTGCCACCGTGTGCCGGGGGTTCTCAGGACGTTCAACCCCGGTATTGTTGGGGGACAGAGCTGGGGGCTGCCTCTCACCCCACCCCACCCCCTCTGCACCCCTCGATCTCCTCACTGGAACCGAGAAAGTGACAAGAGGCGTAGCCCCCGGAAGGGATGCTGACCTCCGAGTAGGGGTACAGAAAGATGTGCATGGAAGGACTGGCGGGCTTCCCGGAGAAGAGGAGGGGCCTCCCACGGGACAGGGGCCGGGGGGGTGGGGGGCTGCAGAGACCACCCAGCCCTCGGAGGGGGCTCTTCAGTGAGCCTCTAGGCTCCCCGCTGCAATCAGCTGTGGAGACCAGCCGGGCGCTGAGGAATGGCCCCACATGTAAGAAGTCCTGGCCTGAATGAAGCCTGTGGACCACGGTGAAAGGGAAAGCAAGCGGGCCTCTGGAGCTGGAGAAGGGGGTCTCCCCTGTCCTGGGTCCTGGGTCCTTTTCCCCAGGCTAATCATCCGAGTCTTGTCATTGCCTTGTGCTTTACCATGCATGAGCGGCTTTCACTGGAGTTATTTCATCACTTGTGTGATTTTTATCCAACCGTCATGGTAATCTACAAGATAGGTGTCACTGGGCATATTTTACCATCAGGGAAGTAAGGATGTAGGTAACTCTCAGGTGATTTGTAAGGCCCAGGTGTCACCACTGTTTAGCACTGGTTTGGGACTAGAGCTCAGGCGGCCCAGGTGCCAAGGACACACCCAACCACTGAAAGAAAGTCCAGGTCTGGGTTCACATTCCCACCTCAGCCATTGCTCTTTCACAGACACCAGTGGCGACTCCCCTGTCCCAGAAGAAGAGGTTCTGTGGACTTGCTGGTTGCCAGGAAAGCCAGTACCAGAGGGGAAAGCACAATAGAGGGTGAGGATGGAAGGGAATACTACCCTCGGTACATTTCCTCCCCTGCACACACCCTCAGGTCAACTCAAGTCCCCTCTGCTTTCTCTCACATTGATCCTCCAAAGCCAATGTGGGGGGGGGGGGGGCGGCGGGCTGGCTTCTAACCTTAATCCTCAATGTCTGGAGTAGCTAGGATCATAGGCACAAACCATCAGCAACTGACTAAACAATGCGATCTCCTAGGACCATTGTGATATGTGTGGTCCTTCGTTGACCCTAACCTCTTAGGTGGCACCTGACTGTACGTATCCACATGACTGGCTGGGTTTAGAAGTCTAGATAAGTCAAGGTTGAAATTGGAGGCACATTGCGCAGCAGAAGAATCTGTCTTCAAGACCTCCTGTTACTGGATTGATGGCTTCATTCACACCAGCTAAAAGGGAACCAAAACTCTTCCCCTGGGGAGTCTTACTTTGAGTAATCTAAGACCTTAGGGGAACAGGGTTAGAGCACTATGACTGGGTGGGGACTTTCTCAGTTTTAATGAAAATAGAACTAAATAGAAACAAAAGCAATGGCTTAAAGGGTTTGGGGTTGGGGGTATAGCTAGGCAGTGGAAGAGGGCTTGCTTAGTATGTGTGAGGACCAGGGTTTAACACCAAAGAAAAGGGAGGGAGGGAGGGAGGGAGGGAGGGAGGGAGGGAGGGAGGGAGGGAGGGAGGGAGGGAGGGACAGGCAGGCAAAAGGAGGAGAAAGAAAAAAAACAAGGGGCTGGGAATACAGCTTAGCAGTAGAGTGCTTGCCTAGCATGCATGAAGCCCTAGGTTCCATTCCTCAGTACCACATAAACAGAAAAAAAAAGAAGTGGAGATGTAGCCCAAGTGGTAGAGTGCTAGCCTTGAGTACAGAGAGGCTCAGGGACAGAGCCCAAGCCCTGAGTTCAAGCCCCACAACCGGCAAAAAAAAAAAAAAGGAAGAAGGAAGGAAAAAAGGACAGAAAGTGTGTGTGTGTGTGTGTGTGTGTGAGAGAGAGAGAGAGAGAGAGAGAGAGAGAGAGAGAGAGAGAGAGAGAGAAGTGAAAGGTACCAGTGGCTCATGCCTGTAATCCTGGGCAGGAAAGTTCGTGAGACTCTTAGGTTCCGTTAACCACCAGAAAACCTGAAGTGGTGCTGTGGCTCAAGTGGGAGAGCGCTAGTCTTAAGCTGAAGAGCCCAGTGTTCAAGCCCCACTACTGACAAAAAATAAAATTCAAAGAGAAAGCAACGAAGGAAGGAAGGAAGGAAGGAAGGGGACATCTTACACAGTTTACATTCCTGTAGTAGATCTATTTGCTTCCTTTCCCTTATCACCCTTTGAATTCTAGTCCTGCTCTGCCCTGCACTACAGCAGCAGCTGCATCACATGGTTACTGAGCCTGGAAATGGGGCTAGGCCAGACTATGCTGTACCTGCAACACTGAGCTTCAAAGAGCCAGCCAAGGAAAAGTTGTTAATATTAAACATAATAACTTTAATATGGATTACATATTAAAATAATATTTTGGATCTTTTGCGTGAAATACATAATTAAAATTAACTTCACTTATTGTGTGTGTGTGCCCATGCTAACTCTACCACTGTACCACTTCTGGCTTTTTCTGAGTTTATTGAACATAAGTCTTAAGGACTTTCCTGCCTAGCTAGCGTCAAGCCTCGATCCCCAGATCTCAGTCTCCTGAGGAGCAAGGATTACAGGTGTGAGCCATGGGTGCCCACTAACTTCATTTTAATGTTGCCAGTAGAACATTTTTAACATGTACACATGGCCTGGGAAAGTTCCTGGCCTGGGTGGAGGCGGGTGTGAAGTTCATCAGCCTGTGTCCTTGAGCTTTGTGTACTTCACTGATGCAGATAAATGGAAAGTTAAAAACAACAACAGCTTCCTTGGCTTGCCACCAGAACTTATCCATTCCTCTGCTTCATTATCTCATGCTGTCTTAACCGAGTCTAGGCTTTCTACTTCAGGGTGCTCGTTCATGTCTGCCCCAGGACCCTTGCACTGCCTCTTCCTCTGTTTGGAACCTGTTTCTTTCTGATCTGTATGTGATTAGTCTTTGGTCCTCATTCTGTTCTCCAGCTCATTTCATCCTCTTCCTCCTGGACCACCTGTCAGTGTCAGTGTGGAGGATGTTTTGGTCAAAACAAACAAGGAACTCCACTTGCTGAAACACTGAAAGCAATTTATTGGCTTGAGAACTAAAAAGTCCAAAAAACTAGTAAGACTTGAGCCAGAAACTGCTGGGTTGGGGCCTGGGTGCTTTGCTCTGTAACCCTTTGGGCACTTCCCCTCTCCATGGTTCTAGGTCTTGAACTTGGGGCCTAGGCACTGTCCCTGAGCTTCTTTTGCTCAAAGCTAGGCACTCTATCACTTGAGCCACAGCAAAGCCTTTTCTGTTTATGTGGTGCTGAGGAATCGAACCCAGGGCTTCATGCATGCTAGGCAAGCACTCTACCACTAAGCCACATTCCCAGCTGAAGACTCTTATCTCCAGTTAACTACAATAAGCAGGAAATGGAGCTGTGGCTCAAGTGGTGGAGTGCTAGACTTGAGCACAAAAGCTCAATGACAGCACTCAGGCCCAGAGTTCAAGCCCCAAGACCAGTCCCCCCCCCCCAAAAAAAAAAAGTCAGGGAAACTGGCACTGGTGCTCACCCCTGTAACCCTAGCTACTCAGAAGGCTGAAAACTGGAGGACTGTGGTTCCAAAACAGCCTGAGCAGAAAAGTTCATAAGACCCCATATCCAAAATACCCAGCAAAATGCTGGACTGGAGGCATGGCTCAAGTGGGAGGGAGAGAGAAAGGAAAATAAAATTAAAGGCAGGAAAAAATCAAGGAAAAAGGCAAGAGAATGTTGTCAGAGAAATGGAAGCTGTGTGGATGATCCGCAGGCATTGTGGAGATGCTTCCATCTAGACAGAAATGTGCTAGGAAAGAGTCACAGGTGTTCATTGGGAACATCGTCACTGCGGGTGAGGGGTGTGTGTGTGTGTGTGTGTGTGTGTGTGTGTGTGTGTGTGTGTGATGAGTTCATTCCCCTAGTCTTGAACTGGAATCAGGACTCCACTAAAAGCTTGAGAGCATTGAAATAAAAGAAAATCTTTCTTCTCACAGTGGGTGGCCAGTGCATGGAACTCATTAGGACAAGCTGAGGTCAGGGGGAAGTGTGAAGACTTGGAGGCGCTTGCTGCCTAGCAAGGGCCCTCATAATTTGGGGGGGCGGGGCGATGCGGATGCCTGGGGGCTTGGGATGTGCTCTCGGTGGCTGCCGGAGGAGAGGGACATCCTGTTGTTCACAAAGCTGTTCTTCAGGCCCTGAAGGGCAAGAGGGAGCAGAGGCTGCCCAATTGACTCCCAAATGGCTTCGCCTTGGACAAGTTACAACCCATTGCTGGGAACTTGGGGATCACTACAACAGTAAAAATGTGTGTGAAAAAGAGACACGAATATCTATTCTAAGCTGAGCACTAGTGGCTCACACCTGAAATCCTAGCTACTCAGGAGGCTGAGATCTGAGGATCGTGGTTCAAAGTCAGCCCTGGGCAAGGAAAGTATGAGATTTTTGTTTCCAATTAACCATGCAAAACCTGCAAGTGGAGCTGTGGCTCAAGGGGTAGAGCACCAGCCTTGAGTGGAAAAGCTAAGGGTCAGCACCCAGGTCCTGAGTTCAAGCCCTAGTATACACACACACACACACACACACACCTATTCTGTTCATTGAGACCTAACACTGAAAGCTAACATCGATTATGATTATGTACTTGTTCATTTGATCCTCATAACAACCCAATGACATAAATCCTATTTTCTCACCCGACAGAAGAGGAAACTGAAAAGTCACCTTTTTTGTGCAGGTACTGAGGTTTGAACTCAAGGCCTCTTGCTCTTGCTTAGCTTTTTCACTCAGGGCTATTGCTCTGCACTTGGGGACTTTTGCTGGTAAATTATCTCCCAGATTTGTCTGCCTGCAGTCAGGTTCTGACCTATGATCCTCAGACTTCAGCCTCCTGAGTAGCTAGGATTACAGGTAGGAGCCACCAGTGCCCAGTAAAGCCGCTCTTTCATGGTCCACATCTAGTAAGTATCCCAAGATTCAAACACGGACTCATGGACTCAGGAGCACATACCCAAACACGTCTCCATTAGACCGGGGTTAGAGACTGTCTCCAGTATTCCCCACAGACCACCACTCATCTCCACCTATAGAGTTGAAGTAAACCCCATTTTTGAGGCAGTAGCCATTTTGTTGACTGTTTAAACTATGAGTAACCCAGGCCACCAATTATCCTGGCTAGCAGAACAAGCTTATTAGGGCTCAGCCGGTCAGGAAACTCCCTGCTTAACTCTAACCGCCTGGGAATGCTTAACTCTAACCACCCCAAATGTCTCTAACCCTGAGCCAATCAGATTTGTACCCGTATCCTAATCTTGCTTGAACACCTGATTGCTGTAACTTTGTGGTTTTTTGCCTTTATAAGCCCTGTGAAATTTCAGCTCGGGGCTTCCTCCTAACCTCCGCTGCGTCAGAGTGTAGGACGAGGCCTGAGCTGCAGCCCGCCTGAATAAAGCCTTGCTTTTGCATTTTGGAACGTCTGGCTCTCAGTGGTCTTCTTGGTGGTCGTCTCGTGACTTGGCATAACACACCAACTATGGCCGGAAAGGAACATAGACCCATTGTGACTGCAGTCATTTTTAATTGTTTTGAAGTTATGAAGTTTTCAACTCAGGGCCTTATATTTGCTAGGTTGTTGTGATACCAGCTGGAGCCACACTTCCAGGTCTTATTTTTTCATAGGTTATGTTTGGGATGAGATCTCCTTCCTACCCTTGTGCCTGCACCTTAGTCCACCTACTTTCAGCCTTCCCAATGTTGTTAAGTTTGCAGACATGGGCCGGCCCCCTCCACCTTCCCTCCACGGATTCAGAGGCTCTGACTTCTCTGTCTAGCCTGGCCTGTATCTTGTTCTTCCCAAACTAAGCCTCTTCATAGCTATTTTTCTTTTCCTTCCTTCTTTCCCTTCCTTCCCTTCTTTCCTTCCTTCTTTCTTTCTTTCTTTCTTTCTTTCTTTCTTTCTTTCTTTCTTTCTTTCTTTCTTTCTTTCTTTCTTTCTTTCTTTCTTTCTTGCTAGTCCTGGGTCTTGAACTCAGGGTCTGGGCTCTGTCCCTGTGCTTCTTTTGCTCTAGGCTAGCACTCTACCACTTGAGCCACAGTGCCACTCCATCTTTTTCTGTTTATATGGTACTGAGGAATTGAACCCAAGGCTTTGTGCATGCCAGGCAAGCGCTCTACCACTAAGCCATATTTCCAGCCCCTCCACAGTTATTTTTCAAGAGCAGCCATGATGATCAGCACTGGGTGGTTAGGACAAATTGAACCAAACCAAGCCTAAAGTCATCTTTCTCTACCCACGGCACCCTACCAACAACACATCCAGGGACAGTCTACTCTTGCCAGTGCCTGGAGGAAGCACGAGTGCCTAAGCACAGACTGGCAGAGCAGATGAGGCTGGCTGCTCGCACATATGGTGCAAAGGCTGGCTGCCTGGCTGCCTCTGGTCTTCGGGTTTGTCCTGGAGGAAACACAATTCTTGCCCTGCCACTCAGAGTGATTAGTGCTATCTCTAGGTTCTGGGCTGTCCCAGGATCCCATGTCATTGCAGAAAGCAACTTGTAAGGCTCGGAGATGGAGAGAGATTGGATGTGTGGGAGGGAACAGGTGCTGGCACACTGGTGTATGCCAAGAAATCCCAGGGCAAGGATTGTGCGGCACAGAGAAGAGCCTTCAACCAAGCAGGGTTGCTCAGTAAGGCTGGGCAGCTTGGGCACTGAATTTCAGACACTTGGAGGACCACAGGCTCTTGCTAGTTTGCACAAAAGCAAAGGAACGAATCTTGTAGAGCTGAGTCTGACGGGGGTGGGGGGTGGGGGGGTGGGGGGAGGGATGGGGGGGCAGGGGGGAACCTGAAGCCCACTTCACCACCACCCCATTCTATTCCACTCTAGCTTTCTATTTCTATCTTTTCTCTTGAGGTGTAGGGGGACTTAAGGGACCCAGAAATGCCTGGCTCTTCCCCCCTGTCCTCCCTGGGGGATTCCTGGGGGACCTCTCACCTGAAGAGGACAAAGGTATAAAACAGAATGCAGGCCGGCTAGCTGCAACACTGAGGCTGGGAATTCCAGGACCCAGGGGCTCCCTGCACCCAACCTACCAGACAGAGCTCCAGGGAGGAGACCGGGAGTCAGAAACCCGGCTCTGGGAAGACCTGGTTTCAACTTCCTAAGCTGGCCCCAGAGGACAGTCAGACCCACACCCCCCCAGGACAGAATGCCCCCCTCCCTAACCCCATTCCCCAGCCCGAAGTGGGAGAACCAGAAGTGGGCCCCACCTACACACAGACTTCTTTATCACACCCCACCCCTTGAGCAAGCCAGCCAACAACTTCCCTGTTTCCAGATGAGGAAACTGAAATGTGTGCCAAACTGGGCTGAGGAACTAGGTCAAGGTCACACAGCGAGTAAGCAGTGGAGCTGGCGTTGGTGGTGAACCTTATAGTCTCCACCCAGGTTCCCCTTGGGACTGATGGCTGCCGGCAGCAAGCCTATCCTAGATACTGCCCTGCCCGAATGGCGCTGCCTAGGTCCAAGTCAGCCCATCCTCAGGGACAGGTGCGAGACCCCAGCCCCTGTTGCCACCCAAGCCAGCCTGCTTCAGAGTTCCCCTGGGAGGGAGGACAGCACCCCTCGGCTTCTTGTAGCTTCTGCCCCCGAGCCCTCTGCACACAAATCTCCCACTTCGGGGTGGCTTTGGGCATCTATCCCCTCAGGACATCTGCATGCCACACTTCAAGCTGGCCAGGATGGAACCACCAAGACTCAAAAGCGGAAGCCAGACAACCCAGAGGCTAGTGTCAACAGGAGGTCGCTGTGTCCTCGGCTATAGGGACATGAGGAAGGCGCCTGGGGTCCCCCAGTAGAAACAGTACAATGGAGGGAAAGCAGTCCCTTCTGGAGACATTCTGAAATTACGGGTACCAGGACCCCAGCCTCCCCTTCCCCCCTGCCTCATTCTAGGTAGACCACTAACAAGCCCAAGAAGTTGAAATCTAGGGTCTTCATAGAATACATTAAGAAAGTGAGCCAGGCACCAGGCGCTCATACGTACAATCCTAGCTACGCAGGGAATCTGACAATCGAGATTCGAAGCCAGCCAGTTAGAAACATCCATGAGCTCATGTCCTATGAACTGCCAAAAAGCCAGAAGTAATACGATGGCTCAAGCGGTAGAGTGCCAGCCTTGAGCAAAAATGCTAAGGGACACAAGGGACAGGGCTCAGGCCCTGAGTTCAAGCCCTAGTACTGGCACCAATAAATAAATTATACATATAGAATATTATATTTAATATTTATTCTGTATACACATATTATGCGCAATATGTGTATATAATTTGTACATATAAATTAGTCTTCATGAAGGAAAAGCCCGCAGTAGGTACCATTCCAGAGCCAGCCCCACCACGCACATCTCTCTGGTCCTACCTGGGCCTGGGCCGTGGTGCCTGTTAGGCCAGAGAGTTCTAGTGCACAGAAGGGTTCTGGAAGTTTCCTTGTCCACCACTCTTATGACACTCAGATGAAGCCCCATGTGGGCCCAGAGTAAGGTTCATCTACCCCAAGCTATGGAGAACAGTGGAGGTGTGGAGACCCGAGTTACCACAGGGCCTTTAAATCTCTGCCTAGGGAAGAGCTTGTGTGTGCGTGTGCGTGTGGTGTATATGAGCGTGTAGGCATGTCCATACTATAGACATTTTGTGTATGATATGTGTGGATGCAAGTGCGGCATGGGTATGTGTGTGTGTGTGTGTGTGTGTGCATGTCTGGCATGTGTGTTTGTATGTCATCCCCTTGTTCACAGTGCTCACTGGCATGGATGATAGACAGATCTCACTGTATTTGATTCATAGTCACGTGATGGGACTCCTCCAGCCCGTCCCCAGGGAAAAGAAAACAGCTTTCTGGAGACTGAGGAGCCCAGCCCCCCACTCGTGGCTCCCAGGAGTCCTGGCCACCCTGGAGACAGCTCTTATCAGCTGCCATCCGTTTCCTGTTGTTCAGTGGCCTGGGACCTGGGCTACAGGACATCTGCTTCTGTTTATTCTTCCCCTTATCTTAATGGTCGTCCCTTATGGCTCCCTGGAGTAGGGCTTACCTCCTCTGCCCGGGGAGGAAGAAGGGGAGAGGACCTGGGGTCTAGAAGGACATGAAGACTATTTCCTAGGCAGCCTGAGGCTTGACTGGACCCTGAGGTCAATGTGGAGAAAGGGGGGAAAGGGCAAAAGCAAAAGACTCTCCTAAGAACACAAGACGGAAACCCACATGGCAGGGGTGACCCGAGGGCTAGGAGGAATCTAATCACCTGTCCATGTGGGGCCACACCTAGGTCAATAACCACAACTGCAAGTTGCTGTTGGGAGGAAGAAGCTTTCTCCCTCTAGGAGATAATGGCCCCTCACCCTTGAACCTTGGAGCAGCTTGAGACTGGAAGGCTCCTGCTCATGTGGGGGGACTTCGGTGAACCCACAGAGCCCCTTCATCCAGCCACAGCCCCGCCCTGACACCTGCCCCCTCAGCCCCCCCTCCCCCCCGCCCCTGCAGCTGAGACAAAGACAATGAAGCTGGGGTAGAGAATGAGATCTAATATCTCTCATCTTGTTGGTGTGTAGGTGGTACTGGGGTTTGAACTCCCTTTGTACTTGCTCAGAAAGCAGGTGCTCTACTGCTTAAGCCATGCTCCCAGCCTTTTTTATTTTTGCTTTTGTTTGTTTTACAGGTAGGATCTTTTGCTTTTTGGCTAGGCTGATTTCAGACTGTGATTCTCCTACCACGGCCTACCATGTAGCTGGGATTACAGGCATTAATCACCACACCTAGGCCAATGCTTATCCTGTTATTGCATGGGTTATGCTTTTAAAAACTGTACATATGTAGTTTGGCATTCTTAAGGAGCTGCTTTATTTATATAGCCAAATTTGCAATCTAGTCTGGTGGTTCCGAGCTGTCCTTGGTGTCAGAATGATGTAAATTTCTATTTTCTCCCCTTGCTAGCTAAGTGGCCATATGCAAGTGACTGAACTTCACGCCCTCATTCTTATTTGGGGAAAAAAAAAGGGGGGGTGGGGTGGCAGTAAGATGACCTACTGCAAAGAATTAGTGTATGAATTAAATGAGATAGTTTGTGGGAAAGACTCTGCACTGCCTGGCACATGGCACGTGCTACACATGAGCTATGTAGCGTATTTCAAATGTGGAAGGCAAGAAGTTCCTGGGGCTGGGGAATATGGCCTAGTGGCAAGAGTGCTTGCCTCGTATACATGAAGCCCTGGGTTCAATTCCCCAGCACCACATATACAGAAAATGGCCAGAAGTGGCGCTGTGGCTCAAGTGGCAGAGTGCTAGCCTTGAGCACGAAGAAGCCAGGGACAGTGCTCAGGCCCTGAGTCCAAGGCCCTGGACTGGCAACAACAACAACAACAAAAAAGTTTCTTAGATATAAATTGCTGAGAAGGGTGATCATGACTTCTACCCCTCCAAGAAATGGTGGTCCCCAATTGGAGGCAGGGTCAGTGAACCCAAGATATCAACTTGTGCAGAAGGAAGCACCACAGGCAGAAACCAGCTGGAGTGGTGTGGGTGGGTGTATTATTACTGGGACTTGAATTCAGGGCCCGGGTGCTGTCCCTGAGCTCTTCAGCTCAAGACTACTGCTCTACCACTTGAGCCACAGCACCACATCTGGTTTTCTGGTGGTTAACTGGAGATGAGTCTCATGGACTTTCCTACCCAGGTGGGCTTTGAACCACGATCTTCAAATCTCAGCCTCCTGAGTAGCTAGGATTACAGGTGTGAGCCACTGGCACCCAGCAGCAGCTGGCATTCTTAAGCCAGTTCCACTTCCGGCTTTTTGATAGTTAATTGGATATAAGAGTTCCACAGACTTTTCTGCCAGGCTGCCTTTGAACTGAGAGCCTCAGATCTCAGCCTTCTGAGTAGCTAGGATTACAGGTGGGAGCCACCTAGCCCAGTGTGAACTCTTTTCAAGCAGGCCTGGACCTTTGGACTCCATCTTGCACTTGGCTTTCTTATCCCAGCGTCAACAGAGGTTCTGGCTATGTAATCTGATCTCTCTTGATATCTCATCAAGTTTATACCTACACCCCACCCTGGATATCTAAGACTTGGGCTTATCTTTAGCTAGAACTTGGTTTTCAAGGGTGTTCCAGCCTTTTATGTCTACTGATCTACTGATAGTAGTTTTGCAAGTATTGAGCAACTGTGGAGCCTTTCCCTTTGGCTAGGATTCCTCATTTTTTTTTGTCCTGAGGCTTGAACTTGGCCTGAGAGCTGTCCTTGAGCACTTCAGCTCAAGGCTAGTGCTCTACCACCTGAGCCACAGCACCACTTCCAGTTTTCTGGTTAACTGGAGATAAGAGTCTCACAGACTTTTCTGCCGGGGCTGGCCTTAAACTGCAATCCTTGGATCTCAGCCTCGCTAGATTACAGGCGTGAGCCACCAATGCCAGGTCCTCATTTGTTCTTGTTTGTGGGGTTTTTTTTTCTCTCTCCTTGGTGCTGGGGTTTGAACTTGGGATCTTGAGCTTGCTACATAGACACTCCGCCACTTGAGCCACAGCCCCAACTCTCAGAGAGATATAATTAAATGGATGTACCATACTTCAATTCTGAGTCATAAAGGAAAACATCTATAAAAGATGTTTGAAAAGCAACCAGGCTCATGCCTATAATCCCAGCTATTTGCCTCCTCCAGCTTGGTCATTCCTTAGTTTATGACTCTAGGAATTCCAATATTTTCCTGCAGTCACATGACCTCTCCCTAGTGCCTCCAGGTCTTCAAATCTCCTCTCAAGGACACCAGCCATTGGACACAAGTCCCACCCTAATCCGGTATAGACTCAACTTGATGGCTTTTTGGTGGTGAATTGGAGTTAAGAATCTCAGACTTTCCTCCTGAGGCTGGCTTTGAACTGTGATCATGGTAATGGGATGGGGGCGGGGAATTCCCCATCCCTCCAATGGTCCACCACTCAGAGACAGCCTCAAGTAAAAAGATGGGTTTATTGGGGAAGCAAAAAGTGAACAGGGCTGGGAATATGGCCTAGTGGCAAGAGTGTTTGCCTCATATACATGAAGCCCTGGGTTCAATTCCCCAGCACCACATGTATAGAAAATGGCCAGAAGTGCTGCTGTGTCTCAAGTGGCAGAGTGCTAGCCTTGAATACAAAGAAGCCAGGGACAGTGCTCAGGCCCTGAGTTCAAGGCCCAGGACTGGCAAAAAAAAAAAAAAAGTGAACTGACTGGCCAGGGCCAGAGCCCAGACTCAGGAGCTGGGACTGTGTGCCCTGGGCCACGCTCAGGGTCGGTTTATAAAGGCAAACACCACATGGTCAAGCCTGCCACACGCAGGTGACCATGAGGTGACAACATTTACAGAGCATGCCAGGTCACACGCAGGTGGCCAATGGAGTTACAGTCTGTCTCACAGTATCTGTTTGAACCAACCTATCATGTTAGTTAGACTTGGCGCACGGATTTGGCGGGGCTCACATGATGCAGGCGATTCGCCTACTCACCGAGGGCACAGGTTTAACCTTGAACATTCCACACCTCAGGTGCTCAAGCAGTTTAGACAATCTCATCACCATGAAGGGGAACTTCCCTGGATTCCGAGCACACAGGGCACGCTCCCAACCCGGAGGCTCAGGAGCTGGGGAGATCTTAGTGAAGATGGAGTCGGCTTCTGCGCTCTTTAAGAGGATGGAGTCCCTCTGACACCCCTCAACAGCCAATGATGGCGCTGGCCAGCTAGGACTACAGGTGTGAGCCATCTACAGCCAGCCAAAAATACGCATTTTTAAAAAGTATTCCCATCATTAATAAGTATTCTAATGTTCTACTAAGGTTAATTAATACTGATTGATGTTATAGGCCCATACAGAGTCCCGTGCCATATACCTAAGATTTCCTTATATCACGGGGTCTAGGTGTTGGCATGAGTGGCATAACGTAGATGTTCAATAAATAGATGATGGGGCTGGGAATATGGCCTAGTGGCAAGAGTGCTTGCCTTGTATACATAAGGCCCTGGGTTCGATTCCTCAGCACCACATATACAGAAAATGGCCAGAAGTGGCTCTGTGGCTCAAGTGGCAGAGTGCTAGCCTTGAGCAAAAAGAAGCCAGGGACAGTGCTCAGGCCCTGAGTTCGCGGCCTAGGACTGGCCAAAAAAATAAAATTAAATAAATATAAATAAATAAATAGATGATATAGTATATTTAAGCCAAAACAGGATTATTTTCCTCTGATAACAAAAATAACAATGGTGTATTTGTAAAGAATGACCAAGATAAAGCCAGACACCAGTGGCTCACACCTGGAATCCTTAGCCACACAAGAAAAGTTGGAAGTGGAGCTGTGGCTCAAATGATAGAGCTCCAAACTTTTTTTTTGGGGGGGGGGGCTAAAGGACAGTGACTACACCCTAAGTTCAAGTCCCAGTACCTACACACACAGAGAGAGACAGAGAGAGAGAGAAAGAGAGAAAATGACTAAGAAAAAGAAATGGAGGCCCAGGGCCTCATGACAAACCTTGTCGGTGGTCATGCCTTGTGCCCACTGCAAAGTCTGTACAGTCTTACACTATACTTCTACCAAAGCAGGCTACTGTCTGAGCTCTGTGCTCAGTTCCTGACCGAGCATGGGGCCCAAACAAGTTGCCAAGCCCCGTCTCCACGCACTCTAAGACCGTAGGACAGGCCACAAGGAAGGGGCTACTAGGGCCTTGTGATTTTCTTTTCTTTTCTTTTTTATTGCCAGTCCTGGGGCTTGAACTCCGGGCCTGGGCATTGTCCTTGAGCCCTTTTTGCTCAAAGCTAATACTCTACCACTTGAGCCACAGTGCTCCTTCCGGCTTTTCTGTGTATGTGATACCGAGGAATGGAACCCAGGGCTTCATGCATGCTAGGCAAGCACTCTACCACTAGGCCAAACTCCTAGCCAGTTCTTGTGGTTTTTTTGTTTTTTTTTTTTTTTTATGATAGACTGTTTTGGGGAAAGGATGTGGGGTTTTTTGTTTGTTTGTTTTTAAGATACTGTCTTACCATGTAGCCTCAAACTCTCAAGATTCTTCTGCCATGGCCTCCAGAACGCTGGGATTACAGGCATGCACTCCCACACCTAGCATGATGTACTTTTAAAAATGGCATTTGAGAAATTTTTAGGTTATTCCAAAAATAATGTCACTCTCAGTCACTTATCCCAATATGCTTTCTTGAGTGGGAGAAGCCAGGATGAAGGCTCAGCATGAGGAGGAGTTATGCAAGCCCTGGACTGACTCCAGACAGAAGTGAGCAGGCTGCGTGGTTGACCCCTTCCTGGAGAGGGGAAGGGAAGGGGAGATTCGCCCCTCCACAGTGCCTGGGGCATCTCCCTTATTTCTTTGTTTAAAGATCACATTAAGGGCTGGGAATATGGCCTCGTGGCAAGAGTGCTTGTCTCGTATACATGAAGGAGTTCGATTCCTCAGCACCACATACATAGAAAAGGCCGGAAGTGGCGCTGTGGCTCAAGTGGCCGAGTGCTGGCCTTGAGCAAAAAGAAGCCAGGGACAGTGCTCAGAACCTGAGTTCAAGCCCCAGGACTGGCAAAAAAAAAAAAATCACATTAAATCCTATAAGCAAAAGGCCACTCCCAGTTTCTGGCACAGAGCTAGCACTCCGTAGGTAATACCTCGTCCACAATTCAAAAATAGTCTCATGCAGCCAGTCACCAGTGGCTCACATCTGTAATCCTAGCTACTCAGGAGACTGAGATCTTGAGGATCGCTGTTCAAAGCCCACCCAGGCAGAAGAGTCCCCCTGAGATTCTTATCTCCAATTAGCCACTCACAAACCAGAAATGGTGCTGTGGCTCAATTGGTAGAACACTAGCCTTGAGCACAAAGAGGCCCAGGGATTGCACCCAGGCCCTGAGTTCAATCTCCACTGTTCTGGGATTAGAAATGTTATGGGGTTCAAGGAAGGGGAAATTCCACATCCTCCTAAGAGTCCACCACTCAGAGACAGTCTCAAGCAAAAAGATGGGCTTATTGGGGAAGCAAAAAGCGAACTGACCGGCCAGGGACTCAGTGCAGACTCGGGAGCTGCCACCGTGACCCCAAGCAGTCCTCAATTGGGGTTTATGAAGGTAAAAGCGTAGCACAGATGTAGGGGCTTGAAGCAGGGGGTAGAGCAAATGACAAGTGAAGCAAGCCATTTACAGAAGCAGAATTTTGGGGCCAGGTTGACCTAATAATCAAGATGGAGTCAGCTCTATTCCCCCCAACATTTCCTACTATGTTTCCCTAATCAAGATGGAATCAGCTCTACAACGCCACAACTGATTTAAAAAAAAAAAAAAAACCTCTCCTTCTACTGGGGTTATGGGGGATTATTTTGTGTTTTGGGAACTGAACAGGGGCTTGTATTCTAAGTTTGACTTGATGCCTGTTCATTTCCTGCCATGGAAAATCAGGATATAAGCTTGGCACCAGTGGCTCATGCATGTAAACCCAGCTGCTCAGGAAGCTGAGATCAGAGGATCAAGGTTCAGGGTCAGTCTTGGCAGAAAATTTCACTAGACTTAATCTCCAAAACAACCAGCCATGGTAGACTGCCAGTTTACAGTCTTGAGTTTAAACCCTAGTACCACTAAAAATAAATAAATGGGATACAGCTTTGTGGATCTTCTTTTTCCCTACTTCCTAATCTGCTTAATTATAGTTTGGGTTTGATAGGTAGTTATCATTTACTATGATACGATAACTATTATTTTCAGAGGAGCTGCGCAGTGTAGTGTTATGACTCTATTTCTTGTTTGATACAAACTTTTCCTTATTTTCCTGGTGATAAAGATTGACCCATTTGGGCTGGGGATATGGCCTAGTGGCAAGAGTGCTTGCCTCGTATACATGAAGCCCTGGGTTCGATTCCCCAGCACCACATATACAGAAAATGGCCAGAAGTGGCGCTGTGGCTCAAGTGGCAGAGTGCTAGCCTTGAGCAAAAAGAAGCCAGGGACAGTGCTCAGGCCCTGGGTCCAAGCCCCAGGACAGCCAAAAAAAAAAAAAATGACCTGTTTTCTCTCTGTTCCTCCCCAGCTGTCTCCTGAGAAGGCAGGCAGAGCAAATATTCCTCATCAAGTTCAGGTCTATGGGTGACATTGCAAGGAGACGTCCTACACTCCTTCCCTTGCTCCCTCAGGACAAGAACAAGCCTGTTCTTGTCCCCTGTTTCCTGGGTATCAATGAATTGATATGAAATTAAAATCTTATGGAAATTGTCCCAGACAAAGGCTGATGCAACATAAAATTTTGAAACCTTCCATTTCCAGAAATGTCTTTGTAAGGTCTACCCGCGGGAGGGCTCCACGCAGATGCCCCCCACTGTTTAAGTCTGCATCCAGTACCTGTGTTACCTAGGTAACTGGCACACCTGGAGGCAGTTACCTCCCCCTTCTCTGAGGTCACATCCAATCCACCTGGCCATATCTCCCACCATTTCCTATATAATCCGGCTTAACACTCTCATTCCCTTTCTCTCTTTCCTTTTCTCTGTTACTCTGTCTTGCTCTTTTTCTCTTTTTCCCTTCTTCCTTTCCCTCTGTCTCCCCATGCCTCCATCTTGTGTAGGCTGGCAGTTTGGTTTCCCCCAATAAACTCCTTTCTGTCTGAACCATGTGGCGGGTTTCCTTTCTGACGAACCTTACAGTCTTTATTGGACATATACATTTGCATATGAGTTTTGCTGGGTCGCATTGGAAGCATAGCTTTATGAACTCTAGCCAGATATGACAGTGCCAGCTTATAATTTCAGCACTCAGGAGACTGAGGAAAGGAAGATCACAAATTTGAGGCCAAGCAGAGCTACATAATGAGACCCTGCCTCAAAAATGACAAAAGAATATTTATACACACATGCATATTCATATATAAAAATGTTCATACACGCATACCTATATATGAAAAGAAAAAAATAATTCTGAAGACATAGACTTCATCCTATTCTGGCTTCCACTACTATAGAGCAGAATCTAAAGCCACTCCAGCTGAGCGCTGCTGGTGCACACCTGTCATCCTAGCTACTCAGGAGACTGAGATCTGAGGACTATGGTTCCAAGCCCACCTGGGCAAGTTTGAGACTCTTATCCAGACACACACACACACACACACACACACACACACACACACACTGAAGTGGAGCTTTGCTTCAGGTGGTAGAGTAGTAGCCTTGAGCAAAAACGCTCAGGGATGGCATCAAAATAAATTAAAATAAAGCCATTCTAAACCTTGATCCTTTTTGTCTATGACTCGCTCCACCATCCTTTTTCTGGAAGCTTTTGGATCATGTCCTTATTCATTATTCTGAAATGTCATCATTTTGTCCTTTGAGATTTCTTTCACTCATTAAGTAAGTCACTTAGATACAAGGCACCCTTTCTTTCAAGCTAAAAATACACGGGTTTCCTTTAGAACATGTGTTCTTAGATTATTGTGATTTTTTTACAACTTCCTGCTTTCCTTTTTCTGTCATCTCTTGATGGAAATCTCATTGCTCAACTGTCTAACTTCCTAAACGCATTCTCTGCTATTCTCCTCCATTTTGATCTGTTACCGTACCCCCTCCCCCAAACCCTCACCCCGCACTTCTGCTTTTTTTCTCAGCTTTATCTTCTGACTTTGTTTGTGAGACCCCGTTCTCACTCATAGCTGAGCACACAGTGGGACATGCCTGTCACACAGCTGTATGAGAAGCTGGTTGGGAAGATCTCTCTTCCAGGCTAGCGTAGGCAGAAAAGCCCATGAGACTCTCAACAGAAAGAAGCTGCGGCAGGAAGGGGCTGCCATTCCCAGCAACTATAGCAAGCCTGAAATGTGTTGCTCTCCTTCCCAGTGGCTGCACAAGCAGGAAATGAGACCCTAGCTCAAAAATAAGTAGCAAAAAAAGGAACTGGAGGCATGACTCAGCTGTAGTGCACATTCCTAGCAAGAAAGCCTATATTCAAACCCAAGTATCACATTAAAAAAAAAAAAAAGCAGTGTCTTTGTACATGGAGATACACCATACAGGTTCACATTCTTCAGGTCATGTTGAACATTTCTTGGTTCCCTGATTTTTCTTTTTCTTCTGTGTGTGTGTGTGTGTGTGTGTGTGTGTGTGTGTGTGTGTGTGTGTGCACGCACGCCCGTGTGCGCACACTGAGGCTTGAACTCAGGGCTCTCTCCCATACCTGTTTTGCATAAAGCTGCTCTACCACTTAAGCGACATCTCCACTTCTGGCTTTTTCTCTTTAGTTAGAATTGCTTGGATATGTCTGCTCTGGCTGGTTTGGAACCTCAATCCTCAGATCTCAGCCTCCTGAGGAGCTAGGATTACAGGGATGAGCCACCAGCACCCAATTAATTCATGTCATTTTAAGACCAACTTCTAAGAAGGTTTGGGGCCTACCTGGTCAGTTCTGTATTCTCATTCTAAGAATAACTGTGATTAGCATGTGTGGACGGTGTAGAAGTATCTCATACCCAAGTCCAAGCCTTGTTCCTTCTGGGAAAATGTCAGATTCCACAAACAGGAGGTCTCCTGTCTCTGTTTTGCTCCCTCAAGAAGCAAACAGGAAGGTCCCTGAGGGCTGTGGTCTTGGAGCACTGGCCCCGCGCCTCATTTCTTCAGACTTTGCTGAGACTTGATGCGTTGCAACATCTCACTTAGCTGGCTGCCTTGGCACAAGGAAGGGCTTGGCCGTGGTGTGAGGTCTGTGGTCTGCAAGCTCCATCTGGGTCAGCACATTCAGCTACACAATGCGGTTCCAAGTCCAGCTTCAGCCCCCTTCAGGGCTGTCTGATTTCATTCTCTGGGCAGTGGCTTTTCTGGTGCCTGGGAAACAAGACTCCTCTGTGAGTGATTAAGGCAAAATACTTCAGGCAAAGCCACTGGATGATGACACATGTCCCAACCCAGTCTTTATTCTCTACCAGGGCTCCCATTATTCAAGGGTAACAGTATTACAATATTGTAGCTATTGAGGGATGTGTGTGTGTGTGTGTGTGTGTGTGTGTGTGTGTGTGTGTTTGAACAAAGGGGTGAGGTGGAGACATGTTGATTTATTGTTCAATTTCACCCACTACTGATGTTTTTCTTCTGCTCTACGTTACTCTCAATATAAGCCAACCCCATTTTTCTTGACTCCCTTTCCTGGAAGTTGGTAAGAATGAATGGTTATACAACAGACAGTCAACTGGTCTACCTAGACAGGCCCTTACAGAGAGAAATATCTCCACAGGGTAGGATCAGCTCAGATATATAGAATCACGTTAGAAATTTAAAACTAAGTCAGCAACTGTTTACTGGAAGACCTGCTGCTCTTTGAAGTTCTAGGACTCAGAGTCAATGCCTCCCAACTTCCCTGATGATGGTAGAGGGCCACTGTCTAGTAGATCACTCTCTTTTTTACCATCCCCCACCATTTGCCTGACTCCTGGTCATAGTACCTGGAGGTTCTAGCTCAGTTGTGCACTTTCAGTAAAGCTGGTTCTAGAGAGAGGTGTAGACTCATGCAGAGCCACAGAAAATGGTGTGGAGATGAAGATGGACATGCAAACCTATACCTGAGAGTTTGGCTACAGATTATTTGGCTAGAATGACTACCAATGAGTAGTTTAGTCAGGTGGATTTTCTGTAATATGCCCCTGTGAAAGCTCTTTGGAGGCTGGGGATATGGCCTAGTGGCAAGAGTGCTTGCCTCGAATACATGAAGCCCTAGGTTCGATTCCCCAGTACCACATATACAGAAAACGGCCAGAAGTGGTGCTGTGGCTCAAGTGGCAGAGTGCTAGCCTTGAGCAAAAAGAAGCCAGGGACAGTGCTCAGGCCCTGAGTCCAAGGCCCAGGACTGGCAAAAAAAAAAAAAAAAGAAAGAAAGAAAGAAAGCTCTTTGGAGAAGATTAGAGAGCATCTTTCCAAATTTTGCATTCACTCAGAACTTCTGGATGTGATAACTTTGAAAGTATGGGTATTTGCAAATATAATTAATTAAGAATCCTAGGATGGAATCAGTGAGATTATAAGATGACCCCTAAATCTAACAACTAGTGTCCTTACAAAAAGACACTGGGATTCACAAAGATACTGAGCAAAAACACTATGTAAGGAGAGAGACAGAGGTTGGAGTTGTGCAGCCACAAGCCAAGGAATGCTGGGCCCACCAGAAGGTGGAAGAGAGGGAAGGAGGGAACAGAGGAGCTGTGACCTCTGACACCTTCATTGACACTAAAATTGCAAGAGAAAATTTCGTGTCTCCAGCCACTGGTTTATGGAACTTCATTGTGGCAGCCCTAGGAAACAAATATACCCTAATCTATTAAATACATATTTACTCAGGCCTCATATATATTTCAAGATGTCCTACAATGAAATTCAGAAAAATTCCATCTCTACGTGGAGAATGTAAAGGTGTAGGAGCTGTGACACTATAAAGCCTGACATACTGTGTGCCCCAATAATTAGTACCACATAGCATCTGGCAGGCACTGCAGAAATGATGGCATTCATTCTCTGGGTGCCCTTTCCTCTACCTCTTCCAGATCATTCTCCCCTCACACAGATTTCTCTTGCCAGAAAGCACAAGATTTTTGTTTGATGCAGATAGAAAACATTTCTTCTAATTTTCATTTAAGTGTGTGTGTGTGTGTGTGTGTGTGTGTGTGTGTGTGTGTGTGTGTGTGTGTATGTGATGGTCCTGGGGCTTGAAGTCAAGGACTAGGTGCTGTCTTTGAGATTTTGTGTTCTATTTCTGAGTCTTTTGGTATTTAATTGGAGATAAGAGTCTTACAGACTTTCTTGCCTGGGCTGGCTTTGAACCATGATCCTCAGATCTCAACCTCCTGAATAACTTGGATTACAAGTGTGAGCCACTGGCACCCAGTTATTTCTCTCCCAAGTTTTGCTTTGACTTTGTTTATGGTGACATTTGGCCTGCAGAATTTGTATCTTTTGCATAGTTGCATTCATTGATTTTTTTTTTTTTTTGCCAGTCCTGGGGCTTGAACTCAGGGCCTCGGCACTGTCCCTGAGCTACTTCCAGCTTTTTCTATTTATGTGGTACTGAGGAATTGAACCCAGGTCTTAATGCATGCTAGGCAGGCATTCTACCACTAAGCCACGTTCCCAGCCATCTATTGATATTTTTAAGTCTTATAAGTTTTTAGGTGTTTTTTTTTTAAATCTATTACCCTGTGCTTTAATTGAGTACTCCATATTCTGGAATAAGATAACATCCTTTCATATCTGTGTTTCCTTTCCACAGCATTTCTACCTCCTTTATTCAGTATCCACCAAAACAGCACTAATAATAAGAGATATTTCACCCCAAGCTTGATATTCTGAATCTTTAGTCTTCCCAGTAACCCAGCAAGGTAGATGGGATTCTATCTATTTTACAGGTAAAGAAATGTTGTATAAATGTTATCAAAGTACATTTTATAGCTCTATTTTGTAGCACCAGAAACCAAACAAGGCTCACAGCTCTCGTTTGGTTGTTCTTTCTCTCTTATTCTAAAACAGTTCCTCCATCTTTTTTTTTTTTTTTTTTTTTTTTTGGCCAGTCCTGGGCCTTGGACTCAGGGCCTGAGCACTGTCCCTGGCTTCCTTTTGCTCAAGGCTAGCACTCTGCCACTTGAGCCACAGCGCCACTTCTGGCTGTTTTCTGTATATGTGGTGCTGGGGAATCGAACCCAGGGCCTCATGTATACGAGGCAAGCTCTCTTGCCACTAGGCCATATCCCCAGCCCCCCTCCATCTTTTTTTTAATCTTGATTTTCTTGCCTCAGCCTCCTGAGTAGCTGGAACTATAAGTCATGAACACCATATCCCATTTCCGCCATTTATATTTATATTTATATTGATTGCTAACCCAAGCTTTCTTACTAGGGTTCCTTTATGTGAATCACAGAACATAGCAAGGTTGAGTGGCTATCTGTACTAGATTGTTCTAGGTGCACAGAAGTTATTTCATCATATACAAAGAACTCAGTGATGAGTGATATTATGTGTCCACTTGACTGGGCTACAGGGTGCCCAGAAATTTGTTTGAACATTACTTTAGGTGTGTCTGTGATGGTGTTTTTGCTCATGTCTACCTAATACAGGCAGACAGGTAGGAATGAACAGAAATGGAAGAGTCTATTTCCAAGAGAATACTTTCAGGAAAATGGACTCTCATACTCAGAAGACTGTCATAGGTATGAAAGTCCTTTCTAACACCTTGAGATGGCATACAACGTGGTTAATATTAAGACTATGGTCCTATACCCACTCTCCATATCAAGATCAAACTGGGAAGGGCAGGGAGAATCCAATGTACATACTATGCTTTCCTATCCAGGTAGATTCTGCACAGTGGTTAAACCATTTGGGAAAAGCCACAAGGGGAGGGCCCTGATTTCTCATCATGCTACCCTATTATTTCAACTCCAAATGACCACAGCTTCCTTGCAATTGCTCTTCACCTGAACTTCATGCCTGGCCCTTTGAGATGTAATGTCTATGCCTAAACAGGTGTACCTTATCCAAATTGCCCACTTTACCCTTCGAGGTAGAATTCTAGTTTTCCTAATAACTCACTCTTTACCATCTTCTTCCTTCTATTGTCCTTTCCCTGGCCCTGAGGTGGTATCTTAATCTTAGCTATTATATCTGTGAACAGAGGTGGCTTTGCACCACCTCACCCACCAGTACCATCTCCCGTAGACTGAGTCTAAAGACCGTTCTTCTCATAATGAGTGAGCCTCGCCTTCCATCCGGGACACACTTTTCTCTGCCCTTGGATTTCAATGGAAAACATCTCCAGCCTTCTGGCAGTTGGGTTAGACCTACGCCATCAACAGTTCTGGGCCTCAGGCCCACAGACTTGGATTAGAACAAAACGCCATCCTCTGTCCTGGGTGTCAGTTTGTTTCTCAGCCTTCCCAGCAGTGTGAGCCAATTCTTCAAAGCTCTGCTCTCTATACATACATCCTATCAGTTCTGTTTATCGACTTGCGATTGTCCTGTCCCACCTCTTCTTTGCCTTGTTGATTACCAGCAGGCACAACAAGTTAAATTCTCGTTCTCTACAGAATCTGGAGGAATACAGACACCATTGGAGCTTAGAGCTCATTCCACTCCTAGACCGTGGATGAGAAACTGAGGTGATTGGATCCTGTTTAACCATTTAGGGCAAGAATGTAACCCAATAATAATGCCTTGGAGTCCCTCTAGTAATAATAATGCTGACTTGATCACTTGGTCACAGATTTTTTCCCCCTAGTACTAGGCTTTGAATTCAGGCTGCCTGTATTACACAATTAGCTGGTATTCTACCACTTAAGCTATGCCTCCAGTCCAACTTTTTGCTGGCTAATTGGAGATGGAATCTTGTAGACTTTTCTGCCTAAGCTCTCTTTGAACCATGATCCTCCAGATCTCAACTTCCTGGGTAGCTAGGGTGACAAGGGTAGGGTACAAGTGCCCAGCCTTGGGCCTTGATCACAGATTTTTTTTTTCTTAAATTGCTGTTTCCTCTGAATTAGCAAATCATTCTGTGGGGTAGTATTTAACACCATGCAAATACCCTGCAAGTATCTCAGCTGTGTTCTCTTGCTGGCTTTGATATCCCTTGACACTTGCTTGCTTTTTCCTTCTTTCTTTCCTTCTCTCCTTCTCCCTTTCTCCCTTCCTTCTTTTTTTTTTTTTTTTTTTTTTAAATTTTTGTCAGTCCTAGGGCTTGATCTCAAGGCCTGGACAATGCCCTTGAGTTTCTTATTGCTCAGGGCTAGTGCTCTTCCATTTGAGCCACAGCGCCACTTCCAGTTGTTTTCTGTGTATGTGGTGCTGAGGAATTGAACCCAGGGCCTCATGCATGCTAGGCAAGCACTCTACCACTAAGCCACATTCCCAGCCCCTGAGTCATTTCTTTCATTGGTTTCCCTCCCAGGAATTTAAACTGAAGAAAGTTACCACTCATAAGGCTATAGCATATGAATATATTAACACATATAATTAATGTATTCAGTAAGATGAAGCTAAATACCTTGCCCTGAGAAGACTTCTTTGCTATAAAATCTAACTTAATTCTCAGTCTGTGGAGACCAGGCCTGAAAACGAAATGCCAGGAGAACATTTTGTTATCTGTAGCTGAGCTAAAAACGAAGATCCGAACCATTTGGGGGCAGGGAAGTGCAAGGTGAAATCAAAGGAAGTACTTCTGAAATAGGAGCAGGATAAGCTGAAGGAAATACTTATCACAAAGATGC
Source organism: Perognathus longimembris pacificus (assembly GCF_023159225.1). NCBI lineage: Eukaryota > Metazoa > Chordata > Mammalia > Rodentia > Heteromyidae > Perognathus > Perognathus longimembris. The sequence continues at coordinate 143,764,785 of NC_063162.1, forward strand.
TTGCAGACAGGAGAAAGAAGTGTGGGGCAGGGGACACAAAAACCCTGTGGCAATCCAGAAGAAGGAGGACACTGCTACAATTCTAGGTAGAAGCCTCAAGGTGGGCCTCTCTGTTCTGGCAAATGCTCGTTGGAATGGAGTGGGGTAGGGAGAAAGAGAGACTCCATGGGCGGGGCTTACCAGGAGGAGTAGAATCAAATGAGGCATGAGGGTAGGGTGCAAGGCCCAGGGGCGAGGTAGGTTGAAGTCACATCAGGCTCTACCCAAGCAAAAGGGGAGTGGGGAAAGAAGGGCTTCTAGAGAGCCAGGGAAGTTCACCGCCTCTCCCACGTGGAAAGAATGGTCCGCAGAAGCCAGGCACTGGTAGTTCCTGCTTGGAACCCCAGCTCCTCAGGAGGCTGAGATCTGAGGATCCCTATTAGAAGCCAGCTTAGGTAGACAAATCCCATCATCTCCAATTAACCAACAGAAAAACAGGAAGTGGACAAGTAGCTCAAGTGGTAGAGCCTCAGTCTTGAGCAAACGTAGTAGCCAGGCATTACAGGCATTGCTGCTCACGCCTATAATCCTAGAAACTCTGGAGGCTGAGACCTGAGGATCCCAGTTCAAAGCCAGCCTGAGGAGAATAATAGTCCATGAGAAACTTGTCTCCAACTAGCCATCAAAAAGACAAGAAAAAAAAAAGACGAGAAAAATGAGGGAGGAGGTAATAAGTTTGACAAGAAATATACTCACTACCTTAGGTATGTAACTGTAACCCCTCTGTACATCTTGACAATAACATTAAATGTTAAAAAAAAAAAAAAGTTTAACAAGAGTGTGAGGGCCTGAGTTCAAGTCCCTAGTATCAGTACAAAAAAAGCCAGGGAAAGAAAGAAAGGGAAGGGAAGGGAAGGGAAGGAAAAGGAAGGGAAGGGAAAGAAAGGAAAGTAGGGAAGGCAGGTTGGAGGTACCCATTGAACCACAACCACATAGGAAAGAACAACAGCCATTCTAGAAGAAATCCTTTGCAACATGGGGTATCCAGGAAATGATGGCTTCTGTGGGCAGGCCCACAGGGAGTGGGGCTCTTACTGGGTCTTCCTGCCTCTGCCTCCCTCCCTCCATTCCCCCACCTACACTGGCAGCTGCAGGCCTGGGAGGCTCTGCCCTGCGCACTTGCTGCCGCTGCCCCTACAGCAGCGCGGAGGGAGGGGAGTCCTGCGGCGGCCCCTACCTTCACAGGTCAGCACCTGGAAGAGATTAGCGGCACTGGCAGCCCACGGGGCTCCCTGCGTGCTTCCTCTCTGGGCAAGATTTGGAAAAGGCAGGGAGTGAGATCAGTTTCAGCACTTTCCCCCAGAGAACCTGTAAAATCGACAGAGAAGCATCTATTTATCACTACCCTGGGGTTTCCTGTTTTGAATCTGACCTGTTCTTGGCAGACTCTTGTTTCAGCTCATAGAATGACTGGGACAGAACTTAACCCTCTCCCTTCCCCTCCCTCCTTCCCGTTTCCTGCCCTGTACAGAAATGTGCGGACCCAGGGATGGGACTGAAGCTCCCATGGGGCTAGTACTACTCAGGCCCCACCTGCCCCCATCCTCATGGTCTCTTTTATCCTATTCCTCTTTTCCTAAGCAACATGTGATGCAAAACTAAGAGAGCAGGGTTGGGAATATGGCCTAGTGGTAAAGTGCTTGCTTTGCATACGTGAAGCCCTGGGTTCGATTCCTCAGTACCACATATATAGAAAAAGCCAGAAGTAGGGGCTGGGAATATGGCCTAGTGGCAAGAGTGCTTGCCTCGTATACATGAGGTTCTGGGTTCGATTCCTCAGCACCACATATACAGAAAATGGCCAGAAGTGGCGCTGTGGCTCAAGTGGCAGAGTGCTAGCCTTGAGCAAGAAGAAGCCAGGGACAGTGCTCAGGCCCGGAGTTCACCGCCTAGGACTGGCAAAAAAAAAAAAAAAAAAAAGAAAGAAAAGAAAAAGAAAAGGCCAGAAGTAGTGCTGTGGCTCAAGTGGTAGAGGGCTAGCCTTGAGTAAAAAGAAGCCAGGGACAGTGCTCAGGCCCTGAGGTCAAGCCCCAGGACTGGCAAGAGAAAAAAAAAAAAAAAGCTCAGGGATAATGCTCAGGTCCTGAGTACAAGCCTCAGTACTGGCCAGAAAGAAAGAAAAAAGAAAAGGAAGAGAGAATAAGGGGGCTGGGATATGGCCTAGTGGCAAAAGTGCTTGCCTCATGTACATGAAGCCCTGGGTTCGATTCCCCAGCACCACATATATAGAAAATGGCCAGAAATGGCGCTGTGGCTCAAGTGGTAGAGTGCTAGCCTTGAGCAAAAAGAAGCCAGGGACAGTGCTCAGGCCCTGAATTCAAGCCCCTGGACTGGCAAAAAAAAAAAAAAAAAAAGAAAGAAAGAAAAAGGAAGGAGGTACCCTTCTGTTCTCTCCTGCTCTTCTGTGACTTAGAGAGGTGATGGTGGGCAGCCATGATGGACAATGAAGTAAAGGGTTATAAGGTCTGGAAAGGAGAGCAGACAGACAGGACCCATGTCCCCCGAAACACACAGGGCCAGCCCTGATGGCATCTGTGTGGAAAAAGGAAGACCCTACTTATTTATCCATTCGGATGTGGGGCTTTTCTGTGCTGTGCAGCTGGACTCCATGTCAACGTCATCAGGTACCCAGTGCAAAAAAAAAGCACCTTCCTCAGGCTGGACGCCTGTAATCTTAGCAACTCAAGAGACTGAGATCCTAGGATTGCTTTTCAAAGCCAGCCCAGCAAGAAAGTCTGTAAGAAGTGGCTTGAGCACAAAAGCTCAGAGACAGTGCCCAGATGCCAAGTTCAAGCCCCAGGACGGGGAGGAGAGAGAGAGAGAGAGAGAGAGAGAGAGAGAGAGAGAGAGAGAGAGAGAGAGAGAGAGAGAGGACTTCTTCCTCAGGAATTAAGGAACAGGCTTCCTCAGGCTCAAACAGCAACCTCCAGCAGCTCAGGGCTTTCTGTGGTCTGTGTGTTACTCAAACTTCATACTTCATGCTTGGAGATGGAACCCAACAGCCTGGTGTTTTCAGCAGGGTAGGATGGTGGGAGGAGATCTTTTTTTTTTTTTTTTTGCTAGTCCAGGGGCTTGAACTCAGGGCCTGAGCACTGTCCCTGGCTTCTTTTTGCTCAAAGCTAGCACTCTACCACTTGAGCCACAGCACCACTTCTGGCCATTTTCTATATATGTGGTGCTGGGGAATTGAACCCAGGGCTTCATGTACGGGAGGCAAGCACTAGGCTATATTCCCAGCCCAGAGGAGATCTTATAAGTCGATGAACACCATTGTCAAAGGCTTGAAGAAGTTTGGTCCTCCCCCACCCCACTCCCACTCCTCCCACTATCTAAGGCTTCAGTAAGAAGAGTCTCACCAGACTACAGAACCTGACGCCTTGTCCGTGGAGTTCCCACACCTAGAACTGGGAGGAAAAAATGGCGGCCTCAAGTCTTTAGTACGGCAGCACATATAGGACAGAAACCTGGCTGACACTTGGTGTGGGGGGCTGCTCTGGTTCCCAGGAAGTGATGACCTGCTTGCCCCACCACCACAAGGCACTGTAGGGCCTCACTCTTTTTGTTTTGCCAGTCCTGGGGCTTGGACTCAGGGCCTGAGCACTGTCCCTGAGCTTCTTGTGCTCAAGGCTAGCACTCTACCACCTGAACCACAGCACCACTTCCAGCTTTTTCTGAGTAGTTTATTAGAGATAAGAGTCTCATGGAATTTCTTGCCCAGGCTGGCTTTGAACTGCGATCCTCAGGTCTCGGCCTCCTAAGTGGCTAGGATTCCAGGCCTGAGCCATTGGCACCCAGCTGGCTCCACTCCTTTAAAAAAAAAAAAATCTTATGATAAATGATAACCACCACAGTGTTTTGAAAACCTATAGTATCGGGGATTATTACGCTCTATATGAAATGCCTCAAAATCTTCACATGGGAAAAAGAAGGTCCTACTGCTCTCCAGGACCTGTTGGGGTCGGGGTACTGAAAAGGGGGGGCAAATAGCAAAAATAAAACCCCGAAGAATTTTAAAAGAAGAAGATCTGTTTGCATCATAGCTCTGCAAGCAAAGTTGCTTGATGCCAGAAATGGAACTCACAGGAAGTCTGCAATTTATGGGCTGGGGATGTAGCTCAGTGGAAGGGAGCCCGGCTACCATGTGCAAAGGTCTGGGTTCCGGCCTCATTCAATCCCTAGCACTGAACACAGTAAATGGAAGGCAATAACTCACTCCAGGCTCATAACAGGTATGTATCACACAAGGTGCTGGGCTCCCGAAATCATGGGGCTCTGCCCTTCTGTTGTGAGGTCTCCTGTGCCAGAGATTACCAGAGGACCAGAGCTCTTGATCATTCCCACCGAGTCCTTGATCATTCTAGCTGACTCAAGCTAACAGGTCCATGAAGTGACCAGAACCCCAAACACTAGGCCTTTGCCTCAGTTACCTACTGCGGCATAACAAGCTACCCCAAAATGAAGGGACCTGAGCAAGCTCCCCCCTTTTATTCTGCCCTCAACTCTGGGCCCTGAGAGGGTAGTTTTGGTAACCCTGCTGTCACTCCTGTGGCCACATTCACCCAGGGGCCAGCTCTGCTGGGAAGAAGCAGGGATGCTAGCATGGGCCTTTCTAGAGTTTTCTCCCACAGGCCAGCCAGACTTCACACTTAGCTCAGCATCCTCAGGGCTGGGAAAGCAGAACTCGACTCCATTCCCACGTAACAGAGGAGGAGATCATCTTCTTGGTTTTTGAATCTCTCAGGCTTCTCGGCGCTGTTCCTCTAGCAGGGGTGGAGAAGCCTTTTTCTGCCAAGGAGCATTTGGACATTTCTACCATCACTTCTGGGCCATGCGGAATGCTCCGCTCAGGCAGACCGCCAAGGGCCACGCTGACAAGAGTGCTCTTCAGTCCCGGCATGCGCCTAACAACGGGAGGACCTCGGAGGGCCCTGGATGGACACTCCCATCCTGGATTTTTCTAGAACAGAGAAGCTGGCCCAGCACAACATATACAGAAAAAGCTGAGAGTGGCCCTGTGGCTCAAGTGGTAGAGTTCTAGCCTTGAGCAAAACGAAGCCAGGAAGAGTGCCCAGGCCCTGAGTTCAAGCCCCAGGACTGGCAAAAAAGAAAGAAAGAAAGAAATTACAGAGGGAGGGAGTAGAAAAAAAAAAACCACTATAACTCATAGGCATAGGCAGAAACGTTTTGAAAAGAGTCCCAGGGGCACAGCAGATAGGAGAGAGACCTGAAAAACAGGATTACATCAAACTAAAATGTTTCTGCACAGCAAAGGACATGGTTACAAGATCAGAGAGATCACCACCAAAAATTTGCATAACTAACAAATAAAAAATGACAGTACCGTTCAAAAAAAAAAAAGACTGGGAGAAGATCTTTACCAGCAATACACCAGACAAAAGCCTAATATCCAAAATATAACCAGTATTTTAACTTTATTCATAAAGCTTGGGACTTCAAAGTATCAATAGAGGATGCTGAAAATGCATTTTACTTTTACTTTGGTCAGATGACTGTGATCTGATTTCTTAATTTCTATATTCGAAACCTTTTGAATTAGGTATATAATTAAAGCCTAGCATTAAAAAATAGTGCAATTCAGCAATATAATTCAAGAATAAAGTTTTATTTTCCAGATAAAATACAGTTTATCATATCAAATTTAAATGTTACTTTATAATGGTAAATTCCTTTAAAAGAATTTTTAAACTATGTTGCATACTTCCTACCCCCTCCAAGACATCAAAACATTGTAATCATGTATTAACTATGTAAAATCTGCCTTATTAAACATTGTGCCTTACTTTATTAAGTTTTGTTGAAATCCAGCTCCATAATTCAGGAAAATAACAGTATTTTATTCTTAATGAATAAGAATTTTCTCTTAAAAAATCTAAAATCCTCATAATGTTTGTATTTGCCTATTACATCATTGCTTATCTGTTTATTAAACTTATTCAATATATGAATCCATAAAATGAAAAAAAAAAAGGAGCTCAAAATACTAACCCCTCCCAAACCTAATAAACCAGTCACCAGGCAAAGGAGCTGAGGAGAGAATTCTCAGAAAAAGATGTAAGAATGGCAAAGGAACACATGAGAAAATGCTCATCATCGCTGGCCATACAGGAAATGCAAATCAAAACAACTCTGAGACTCCATCTTATCCCAGTTAGATTGGCCAACATTGTAAATTCCAACAAAAAAATGTTGGCAGAGATAAGGGGGAAAAGGAGCCCTACTGCACTGCTGGTGGGAATGTAAACTAGTATAACTACTCTGGACAGCAGTCTGGAGGTTCCTCAAAAAACTAAACATAGATCTTCCCTACAACCCAGCCATACCACTCCTGGGCATCGACCCTGAACATCACAAGCCAGGATACCATAAAGACGCTTGTACATCCATGTTCACTGCTGCACTGTCCACAATAGTCAAGCTATGGAAACAACCCAGATGCCCCACAATGGATGAGCAGATCCAAACAATGTGGTACCTAGACACAAATTTTACTCAGCCATTAGAAACAACATTATGTCATATGCAGGGAATTTGATGGACCTAGAACAAATCATGTTCAGTGAGGTAAGCCGAGCTCAGAAACACAAATTGCACACGTTTTCTCTCATATGTGGAAGCTAGATCTCAAACACACTGGGACATGATAAATGATACAGGACTCTAGACATTCACACACAGTGAGACTAAAGGATGATACTCTTAGGAGAGGAACAACAAAAGTGCAATACCTGTGTGCATTTGATATATAAAATAATATTTATCAAAATGAACTCTATGAAATGGAAATAAGAGGTTCTTTTTTATTTTGTTGATTTTTTTTGGTCTTGTCTTTGGGAGAGTAAGGAAGGCACAGAAATTGAGGGACAAAGAGTGAACAAATGCAACAGTGGTACTCACTGAACACTATGTTGAAAATGACCTATACAACTTGTGGGTGGGGATGGGAGGGAAAAACTGGGAGAGAGCGAGGGAAGGGGTGACATTGGCCAAAAATAAATGTATTCTTTACCTGACTTATGTAACTGTAATCCCTCTGTACATCAACTTTATAATAATAATAATAAAGTAAAAGTGTTTTTTTAAAGGTGCTGGCTTTGAGCAAGATTTATGTGTGTGTTTGGTACCTGGCTATTCTTGCTACCCACAGAAGCCCCAGCATTTAGTAAAAGTCTGGTACATAATAAATGATAAACATTATTGAATGAAACTTTAATTCATAAATTATTACTGAATTTGAATCTAGTTCTTCTTCTTAAATAGTAAATAATCTTTAACTCTTTATTTTACTTTTGGGAAGGAGGGGGTGTGCTGGTACTGGGGCTTGAACTCAGGGCCTCATGCTCTCATTCACTTTGTTTTGTTGTTGGTAGTGGTCATGGGGCTTGAACTCAGGGCCAGGTTGGCTATGAACTGAGGTTCTCAACTCTCAGTCTCCTGAGTAGCTAGGATTGTAGGCAGGCGCTACCAAGCACTGGACTCTTTAATTCTTTTTTTTTTTTCTTTCTTTCTTTTTGGACAGTCCTGGGGCTTGAACTCAGAGCCTAGGCACTGTCCCTGAGCTTCTTTTGCTCACGGCTAGCACTCTACCACCTAGTCCACAGCGCTGCTCTGGCTTTTTCTGTTTATGTGGTACTGGAGAATCGAACTCAGGGCTTCATGCATGCTAGGCAAGCACTCTACCACTAAGCCACATTCCCAGCCCATCTTTAACTCTTTATTCTAGAAAAGTAAAACTATTTGTTGACTATTTCCTATGTACCTCAGTTCTGAGGTCAGTAGTATAGAAAACGAGTTGAGAGTTGATCCTTGTTATGGACCTTAGTCTAGTCTTCGGTCCTAAGATAAGGGCAATTATCAGAAAGCTTAAGTAGCAGTGTGGGTGGCTCACGCCTTTAATCCTAGCTACTCAGGAGGCTGAGATCTGAGGATCATAGTTCAAAGCCAGCCTGGGCAGGAAAGTACATGAGACTCTTATCTCCAATTAACCACCAGAAAACTGGAATTGGTGCTATGGCTCAAGTGGTAGAGTGCTAGCCTTCAGCTGAAGAGCTCAGGGACAGCACCCAGGCCCAGAGTTCAAACTCCACAACCAAAAGAAAGAAAAAGAAAAAAAAAAAAAAAAAGGAGAGCCCAGTAGCCAACCTGAGATGTGGCTCCCAGAGTACCTTGCGCCCAGATGCTTCTAGTTGGTTCAGCTTCCATGTCAATTCTGATCTATTTATAGCATATTTCAGGCACACACTGTTGAGAGGAACTGAGAATATATAGTTTCTGTGGGAAAGATAAAACAACCTGCCTGATTGATTAATGATGTCTGCTACAGGCCCAGGAATGGGAAGTTAGGGATAGAAACTACCTTTTAAAAAAAAAAATGTTTTTAACTCTACTTAATCATCCTTGGAGGGGGGAAATAAAAGATTATCTTTTGGGTGATACACAGCACAGGCACTTTGGGAATTAGGGCATGTTGCCATTGAAAGCATTTATAGGTTGCTTTGTTCCTTAGCTGTAACAGAATTCTTGAACTGCCTATTTATAATTTCTGGGAGACAAACACTGGTAATTAGTGATCTGTCCACTCCCCTCATTTTCCTGTGGCAAGAAGAGAACTAATTGCATTGTGTCAGGATGCCAGTGGTCCCTGTAAAAGCCTGCTGGTGTTCTTTTCCCCAGCGCAGGCTTCGTCCGCAGCTAGCACTGGGATCATTCCACATAGTGATCAAGAAATAAGCAGGAGGCCGGCTCTCTCTCTCAGCCTTCTACATCCTCGGCACTTTGACAGCTTGCCTTGAACTGTACAGAAACCCAGCTTTTAAAGGAATTAGAAGCTTTTCCCAGGATCACCACTCAAAAGAACTTGATCCAGCCTCCAGAGAAAGAGCTTTTTAAAGTGTACCTTTATCTTCCATTCAGAACCAGTGTCTGCTTAGGATTTGCCTACAATATGTTCAACACTCCCTTTCCCAGCCTTTTCATTGTGTGTTTCTGTTTTTCCCCCCTTTCACAGCTCAAGTTACAGCTATTGATTGAGAATCTCAGGATACTGTCATTATCTCAAACTACTATCAAGATAGGCAACCAAGCATTAAAAGAAATCACTGTGAAATCACACATTACTGAACCTCTGCTCCATGCTCATCTTCATTAAGAGAAAAAGACAAAAGCCAAGTGCTTAGTGTCTCACACCTGTAACCCTAACTACTCAGGAGGCTGAGATCTGAGAATGGCAGTTCGAAGTTAGCCAGGGCAGGAAAGTCCCTGAGATTCTTATCCCCAATTAACCACCAAAAAGCCAGAAGTAGAGCTGTGGCTTAAGTGGTAGAGCATCAGCCTTGAGTACAAAGGCTAAGAGATAGTGGCCAGGTCCTGAGTACAAATTTCAGTATAGAACAACAAGAAGAAGAAGAAGACATAATATATGCAGAAATGGAAAAGTGCATTTATTTCCACTTGTAGCCCAAACTGGAGAGAAATTCTCTGTCTCCTCCTTGCTCACTGCAGTCACAACTTTCAGGAACTATAGAGTGAAAGCTAGGAAATTCCCACAGGGAGGGCTTCCTCTGGCTTCGGGCCTCCTGGGGTACCCCATCCCCACTCCCAGCCCTGAATCTCCTGGAGGAACCCCGGTTCCCCATCCCTACACCTCTGGCTGACAGAAATGAGGAATGTTGCTCTGGGAGCTCCGTTTCCATAAACCCACAGGGCTTTCTAGGGGCCCATGGAGGCAAAGCCCCGACAAACACACACACACACACACACACACACACACACACACACACGTGCGCGAGCGTGGGAGGTGGCTCTCTTTATGTCTTTTAAATGTGCTAGCGGTTTGTATCTGCTAGACAGGTACTCTACTGCTTAAGTCATGCCCCCAGGCCCTTTGGCTTTAGTTCTTTTTCAGATAGGGCCTCACATGTATATCTAGGCCAACCTAGACTGTGATCCTCCTATTTATATTTCCCGCATGCTGTCACATTCAGCTCTTATTTTTTTTTTATTAATCTTTATTGATTGAGATGGAGTATTACTAAGGTTTTGCCCAGGATGACCTTGAACCACAACCCTTTCAATCTCAGCCTCCTGAGTAACTAGGATGACAAGCATGAGCCATTGCAACTGACTCCACCAGTTTCTTGAAAGATCTCCGCGGGGCCCTCTCCCAGGCCAGGGCCCTGTGTTGCAGCCATGGTCTGGGCGCAATAAGCAAACAAATGCCAGTGGAAATGGAACAGCTACTGATGGCTCTGGGCTTTGAGGCGTAGGCCAGCTGGGGTACAGATGGGTCTGCCTGTGTACCAGGATCACACGGAAACATCTGCAGGCCCGGGGGCCATGCGCAGGGACTTTCTAGGATGAAGCAAAGCACAGAGGGATGCTGGCGCTTCTTCCAAGTGAACCTGTCTGTGACAGCGGGCCAGACAGCATCTTGGTCCTGAGCTGGAGGCCTAGGCGAGGTGGACAGTGCCATGGGGCTAGCAGACCTGAAGCTCTGAGGGCACCACCTTCCATGGGCGATCTCAGCCAGGGTGCACCAAGCTCTGACCTGTTGGGAAATGTTTCAGGAAGAGCCCTCCCACCCCCCACTCTCAAAGCTGGCCAGGTTCTCTCCCTTGGCTTTTTTAAAGTTTTTACTCAAGGTGGGTGCTACCACATGAGCCATGCCTCCAGCCTGACTTTTTGCTGTTCACTGGAGACAGTCTCACAGAGACTGAGATCTGAGGATGGTGGTTCAAAGCCAGCCCAGGTAGGAAAGTCCATGAGACCCATCTCCAATTAACCAGCAGAAAACCAGAAGTTGCACTGTGGCTCAAGTGGTAGAACACTAGCCTTGAGCAGAAGAGCTCAGGGACAGTGTCCAAGCCCTGAGTTCAAGCCCACAACCAGGGGAGAAAAAAGCCCTTAATGCCAACTCTTATGACCTGATAAACTAGGTATATAACATTACTGAAACCTTGGCTCCTATATTAGTTTGCTAGCACTACCACAACACGTATCACCAGCATGGAGGCAGAAAACAACAGAGCTTCAGCCAGGCACCGAGGGCTCACATCTGCCATCCTAGCTACTCTGGAGGCTGGGATCTGAGGATCAAGGCTCAAAGCCAACCCAGGCAGGAAAGACTATGAGACCCTTATCTCCAATTAACTACTAAAAAGCCAGACATAAAGCGGTGGCTCAGGCTCCTGAGTAGCTGTGATTACAGGCATAAACCACCAGCGTTCAGCTTTGGCTGTCTTTTCTTTTAATGTCTGATTTGCTTTCCTTGGAATCTAAAGTTCTTTCTCCCTCTTCCACCTCTCCAGTCCCAAGAATAACCAACTTTGACAATCACAGAAACTGTTTATGATAGACTGCTACAATAAAAGAAACAGTATGTAAAAGTGTCTATTCAATATGTTCCTGATTTCCTAAAAAGTTACAGCTGCCTCCGTACAACAAGGGAAGGAAATACAACAGAATGTTAACACTTCTCTCTCTGAGGGTGGCGGTGCTGGTGACATTTTGTAAATACATTTTGAGCTTTCCATTTTTTTCTACTGTTGCAATTAAGAAAAAAAATCTATTTTCAGAATGCATTCACGAACTGAGTGATACTGAGCTTGAATGAAAGGGAACCGGAGGAATCCCTTGCAAAGTCCGGTTTTATTCACATTGCAAAAGGACTAAACATTACTTTCTAAAACTTCATTCATGGGCATTAATTTAGGACCCCCCAGAGATGGCATAATTGGAGCCCCCATCCCCATAACAAAATTGCCCTTGTAGTTGGGCACCAGCTGCTCACGCCTGTAATCTTAGCTACTCAGGAGGCTGAGAGCTGAGGACTGCGGTCCCATGTCAGCCTGAGCACGAAGGTCTGTGAGGCTCTTATTCCCAAATTAATCAGCAGAAAACTGGAAGTGGAGCTGTGGCTCAAGGTGCCAGCCTTGAACACAAAAGCTCAGGGACAGCACTCAGGCTCTGAGTTCAAACTCCAGGACTGGCACAAACAACAAGCAAGAATTATAGTGCTCTTGTTACAAGCTCTTCACAAAACCTCCCTACCATCAGCCATCAGTAGTTCAGTTACAGCATTCTAAGATGAGGCACCAGGACTGTTCATTCATATTCCAGAGAGAGGGTGTGGGAAGAGGAGAAAGAATACACAGTGCACCATGGACCAATTGGTGACATTGGTAAATTATTGAACTTCTCGTGGGAAGCAATATGCGCTACTGCCTTCCCAAGAGGTCGAGGTTGGAATTCCTGGGGCCTATGATCCTCTTACCTTACCTCATACAGAGAGGAAGGATACAGATGGGATCGCGCTGTATTATCCAGAACTTCACCAGCAGAACCCTACAGGACAGTGAGAATAACATGGAAAACCCGATGCTATAAACACCTGAGTGACGGCTGAGGGGAGGAAAGATTCTAAGGTGGGCAGGGCAAGTGCAAGAGTGATGTGACTCTGGACCCCACCCCCACGTGAAGATGTCCCCAGAGACTTGTAGGAAATTACACAACACACACACATATACAATACACCAACATATAACACACATACACACAACACACAAACATACACATGCCCACAACATATACCCGCACAACATACAAACACATACACAAACACAAATGTACACACAATATGCATACACACAACACACAAACATACACATATATACAACACATACACATATACACAACACACAAACATGCAGGTAATAAACCACAAATACCTGGATCCCAACTTGGGATTCTTTTTTATTTTTTTTGTCAGTTGCAAGGCCTGGGCTCTGGCTCTGAACTTTTTAGCTCAAAGCTAGGACTCTGCCACTCTGAGCCACACCTCCACTTCTGGTGTCTAGTAGCTAATTGGAGGTAAGAGTCTCACAGACTTTCCTGCCGAGGCTGGCCTTGAACCGCGTTCCTTAGATCTTAGCCTCTTGAGTAGCTAATATTACAGGCACGAGCCACCAGCGCCCAGCTCAACTTGGGATTCTTGATGTTTCTTTGTGATTAAATTCAGGTTATACAGATTCAGTGTAAAAACTACAGAAGTCATGCTGTTTCTTTCTCAGTGTGTTCCTGCAGGAGTGCATGACCTTGACATGTCTCTCCTGCACTTTGGTGACCTTGGTCTCTTGAATAAGATGCTCCCACTGGGATTCTCAACAAGTCAGTCACTGTTTTTCCCCCTGCTACGGTCAGAATACATTCCTCAAAGGTCTCCAAATTCATAGAGTGGTGGTGTGGGAAGTAATTGGGGTCAGATGAGGTCTGCGGGGGGGGGGGGGGGCTCTATGACTGCATAAGTGGCTTTGTAAGAGCGGGAAGGGCAAGTGAGCTTGCTGCTCTCACCACATGGTGATTTCCACCTGTTAGGACACAGCAGCAAGGCCATCTAGATATCAGCACCACGAACTTGACTTTCCAGCCTTCAAAGCTATGAAAAAGCAATTTTTTTCTTCATAGGTTTTCAAGTCTGTGGCACTCCGTTATAGCAACAATAACAACAACAACACAAATAGCCATTTTGGAATCAGTGGGGCTCTTGTGAGGAGACTGAAACTAGGCCATCTTATCTCCTTAGGGGGCTGGGAAGATGGCCTAGTGGTAAAGGGCTCGCCTCGGATACAGGAAGCCCTGGGTTCGATTCCTCAGCACCACATATATAGAAAAAGCCGGAAGTGGCGCTGTGGCTCACTCAAGTGGCAGAGTGCTAGCCTTGAGTAAAAAGAAGCCAGGGACAGTGCTCAGGCCCTGAGTTCAAGCCCCAGGACTGGCAAAAAAAAAAAAAAAGGACTCTCTCTCCTTAGGCTCCGGCCTTCACTTCTGTTTGGTTTTGTTTTTGGCCTTCACCTCTGACTCAGGAGGCTAAGCTCTAAGTATCATGAGGTCAGCCTAGACCAAAAAAGAAGAAGATCATTAAACTCCATCTCCAAAATAACCAGTAAAAAGTAGGCCTACAGCTCAGATAGTACAGCTCGTAAATTCAATGCCCTTAGTTTACGAGGCAAGCACTCTTGCCACTAGGCCATATTCCCAGCCCTGCCCTTAGTTTAAACCTCAGAACTGGAAGTTGGGATGTGGCCCAAGTCGTAGAGCATGAGCCTTAAGCAAAAGAAGCCACCCTAGATCTCAAGGCCCTAAGTTCAAGCCCTAGCATTAGCACAAATAAAAACAAAATGAAATCAAATTACAGTTCTATTTTATACCTCAATATTGCCAAAAGAAAAAGAATCGGAACTGCCAAGTTGAGCTGGGACTGGTAAAAGCCTTTAATCCCAGCAGATTGCAGGAGCCTAGTAAGACTGAGCGATATGATAACAACAAAACAAACAAAACCTCCAGTTGAGATGCAGTATACAAACTAAGCAGCCAGTAACTCTTCTTCAGTCCCAAAGTCATGCTAGACACAGTGGCTCACACCTATAGTCCTAGCCACTCAGGAGGCTGAGATCTGAGGAACACAGTTCCAAGCCAGCCTGAGCAAGAAAGCCTGTGAGACTCTTATCTTCAATGAGACACCAAAAAAGTCAGAAGTGGGCTGGGAATATGGCTTTAGCGGTAGAGTGCTTGCCTCGTATACATGAAGCCTTGGGTTCGATTCCTCAGTGCCACATATACAGAAAAAGCCAGAAGTGGCTCTGTGGCTCAAGAGGTAGAGTGCTAGCCTTGAGCAAAAAGAAGCCAAGGACAGTGCTCAGGCCCTGAGTCCAAGCCCCAAGACTGGCAAAAATAAATAAATAAACAAACAAAAAGTCAGAAATATGGGCCATCTGTGGCTCACACCTATAATCCTAGCTACTCAAGAGGTTGAAATCTAAGGATCATGGTTCAAAGCCAGCCCAGGCAAGAAAAGTCCTTGAGACTCTTATCTCCAATTAGCCACCAGAAAATCAGAAGTGGAAGTGGCACTACGGCTCAAGTGGCAGACCGCTAGCCTTGAGCCGAAGACATCAGGGAAAGCACCCAGGCCCAGAGTTCAAGCCCCATGACCGACCAAAAAAAAAAGTCAGAAGTGGAGCTGTGGCTCAAGTGGTAGGGCATCAGCCTGAGCATGAAAAGCTCAGGGACAATGTTCAAGCCCTGAGTTCAAGTGTTTGGATGGGCACAATTAAAAATAAAAATCCCAGAGTCATAAAAGAGAAAGACTGAACTATCCCAGATTGTAGGAGATAAAGAGACACAGTGACTCTACACAGTATGTGCTCCTGGACTGAGTTCCAAACCTAAAGACAGCTACTCCTGAGACAGTAAGCAGAATCCTAGTGGACTCTTCCCATGATGCTCAGCATAGTGTCAATGCTGATCTCCCTGAGTTTAACAACTGTACTGAGGTTACACATTCTCTGATATAATCATACAGATTATGTAAAGCTAGGCCAGGCAAGAAAGTCCATCAGACTCCTATCTTCAATTAACCACCAAAAAGCTGGAAATGGGGTTATGGTTCAAGTGGTAGAGTGCCACCCCTGAGGGGGTGGGGGAACAAGGGAGAACTCAAGGCCCAGAGTTCAAGCCTCAGTACCACCACAGAGAGAGAGAGAGAGAGAGAGAGAGAGAGAGAGAGAGAGAGAGAAAAGAAAGGAGAAGAAGAAAAGGAGAAGGAGAAGAGAAGGGAGATGGGGGGAGGAGAAGGAGGAGGAAGAGGAGGAGTAGGAGGAGTTACGAACACCACAAGCCCCTTTTGTACATAATCCTCCTGTCACTAAGGGAAACCAGTACTCTGGCATCTAACAGCACAGGTGAATCAGGCCCCTGTCTGTTCTCCACCAACAGAGTCATATTGCAGGTATTCTTTTGTGCCTGGCTTCTTTTGTTCAGTATCAATGTTTGCGAGCATCAACTTTCTGCAGTGTCCCGGTCTCTCTTTAGTTTTCTGCATCTTCTGTCTCCAGAAAATGAAGGCAAAAGAAAGCTCATCTAATCAAAGAAATATGTAGGGAGCACCTAGACTAAGCCAGGAGAGTTGGAACCCCGAACTATGTGAGAGAGAGGTCTGTTTCAGGGGCATACAATGCCTGACAGTTTCCGGGATTGGGAAGTTTCACACTAATACGTGAGTTCCGTCTTTGAAAGGAATTGACCCGTGTTTCTGCTTTAGCTTTCTGCTGGCTAATTGGAGATAAGAGTCTCTCCTCAGAGTTATCAGCCTGGGATGACTCTGAACCTTGATCCTCAGATCCCAGCCTCCTGAGTAGCTAGGGTAGCATGAGCTACTGATGCACAGAACATGTGGGGGTCTTTTTTTAACATGGAACCCATGAGAGAAAGGGAGAAAATGAGTCTAGAGTGTAATGAGCCCTCCACCCCCAATTAAACACCACCATGTTAAGAATGCTTCAGCCACTCATTGGGCAGCACAGGGCTATGGGTGTCGATTGGAGACCTGAGTTTGGCTCAACAAAAAGCGATTTACTTTGACTCTTCTCCTTCACATACATTTTTCTTCCCTACCAGAAACTGTGCAGTCTCGGAGCATTATAATAGACATTCTCTCTGGATGTGTGGACAAAATAACATCGAGACTCCCACAGCTCTGGCTTGAGTCCCTGAGTCTAGCCCCGTGTTTTTCCTATGACCTCGATTGGGTCCTGCTGTCTGGCTGCCTGTGTTTCTAAACGCTGCAGCGACTCTGATCTTGTCTGCAGGCTTGGTTCTCGCGGCCAAGTAGGTGCAAACAAATCGCTATGTTCTGATTGGTTCGAGGTCCAGTTTCCTCTATGGGGACGAAACAGTCCTGACTGGCTAAACACAGCAAGTTTGCTGAGGCGGATATGGTGGCCACCTGTCACCTGAAACTAGGAGGGAGGCAGAGCCATCCTTCCTCCCCAGCTAGGGCTCGCTCATTCACGCACGGTAATATAAGGTTACACGTTCCAGCAGTCAGCCTGTCTCCCTGACAGCACCCTAGAAATGACCTGAGCCAAAAGTTCTAATTACAAACTGTTGGTTCAATAAAAAGAAACCAGTTTATATTTCTTCTTCCTCCTCCTCCTCTTCTTCCTCCTCCTCCTTTTCTTCTTTATGCTGGTAATGGGCTTGAACTCCAGGCCTTATGCTCTCTCTTGACTTTTTCCTGCTCAAGGCTAGTGTTCTGCCATTTGAATCATACCTCCACTCTTGGATTTTTGCTGGTTAATTGCAGATAAGTGTCTTGGATTTGATTGCCCAAGCTGGTTTAGAACTGGGATCCTCAGATTTCAGCCTCCTGAGTAGCCAAGATTATAGGCGTGAGCTATTAGTGCCCAACATGTATTCCTTCTTTTAGAAAGCCAAACACACTGGACTTAAAAGAAAGCTTTCACCCAGCACCAGTGGCTCACGAGTGTAATCCTAGCTACTCAGGAGGCTGAGATCTGAGGATCGTGATAAAAAGCCAGCCTGGGCAGGAAAGTCCATGAGACTCCTATCTCCAATAAACCACCAGAAAACCAGAAGTGTCACTGTGGCTCAAGTGGGAGAACACTAGCCTTGAGCTGAAGAGCTCAGGAACAGTGTCCAGGCCCAGAGTTCAAGCCCCACGATCTACAAAAAATAAAAAGAAAGAAATTTTTCTTCCTTCCCTTTTTTTTCCCCCTTGGTGTTGAGGATTGAATGTAGGGCTGCATACACTGGCAATTCACCACTTGCGCCATGCCTCCGGCCTCTTTTTGGATGGCTTATATTCACAATAGGGTCTCACTTGATGTCCACGCAAGCCACGACTACACTCTTCCTACTTGTGCTCCCTGTGTCACTGGGGACAATCGACACCCGCCACCAACTCCCAGCCATGGGTTGTGATGGAGTTTTACAAGCTTCTCTTTTTTTTCCCCAGGCTAACCTCAAACCAAGGTACTCAGATGACTATCTCCCAAATCGCTGGTTTACAGGCCTGAGTCATTGGGCCTGAACACCAGCAAGACTCGTACGAGGGGGTTTAACACAGATAAGAGATAGTGCAAGGCAGGCACCTGTGGGTCACGCCTCTGCTCCTAGCTACTCAAGAGGCTCTGATCTAGAAGATTACAGTTAGAACCAGCCCAGGCAGCCCAGACAGCCCTGGAGACTCTATCTCCAAAAACTAACAGCAAAAACAAACAAACCAGCCAGGTGCTAATGGCTCACGCCTGAAATCCTAGCTCCTCAGGAGGCTGAGATCTGAGGAGCATGGTTCAAAGCCAGCCAGGGCAGGAAAGTCCATGAGACTCTTAGCTCCAATTAACCACCAGAAAACCAGAAGTTGTGCTGTGACTCAAGTGGTAGAGTACTGGCCTTGAGCTCAATAGCCCTTAGAAAGCACCCAGGCCCAGAGTTCAAGCCCCATGACCTATTAAAAAAAAAGCCAGGCTGGAAGCACAGAGGCAAGGCTCAAGTGACAGAGCAGCAACCGAGCAAGCTCAGGGCCCTGGTACCAGGGGAAAAAAAAGTGGTTTTAGAACTCATCCTTTGTTCCTCTCTATAAATGGTTTCCCATAACCTGGCTGCACCAAGAGAGACCTACGAAGCAGCAGAGATGGAAAACTCCTCGCAGCACAGTCAGGCATGATGGCACATGCCTGTAATCTCGGCACCTTGGAGGTGGAGGCAGGAAAATCACTAAGTCCAGGCCAGTCTAGACGACATAGTGAGACGTTGAAAAAGACCTCAGCACCACTCGGGACCATAGAGCCCGAAGTTGCATTTTAATGGTTCAAATCTCAGATGGCTCCTAACAGAAGATGCTTTTAGTAAAAGTCAGATGAGTCATCCAAAGTCTCAGTAAACTGCCAGTGCCCTCCTTTTATATACCCAGGCCTGCCAGCAAACAATGACGAATGAGCCTGAGCTGCTTCCTGCCCCTCCTCAAAACCTAGGGGACCACCAGAAAGGCTTGGAGGAAGAGAAGGGAGAAGAAACAAGCCTGAAAGAGGAAAAGCCTTCAAAGAAAAGACAAAGGTTCCTAGCCACTCAGCAGGCTGAGACCTGAGGATCGCAGTTCAAAGCCAGCCTGGGCAGGAAAGCCCTTGAGACTCTTATCTCTGATTACCCACCAAGAGCCAGAAGAGGAACTGTGACTCAAGTAGAACACTAGCCTTGAACATAAAAGCTGAGGTACAGTGCTCAGGTCCTGAGTTCAAGCTCCAGGACCAGGACAAAAAGGAAAAGAAATGGAAAGGAAGGGAAAGCAGAGAAGGGAAGGGAAGAAGGAAAAGAAAGGGAAGGGAAGGGAAAGCGAGAAGGGAAGGGAAAGCCAAGAAGGGAAGGGCTATTCCCTCCCCTATTGGAAGGAGGAGGAAGGTAACCAAGGAATGCTAGGAAAGGGCTGGAGGGAAAGGTGTCTCCCTTATGTCTGTAACGCTGGGCAGGTGTGACCGCCACACACATAGCACTTATACCATAATCACATGCCTACAGCCGCCTCCTAGGTTTACTGTTTAATCATTTTTGTATGTGACTCTCTTAGCCATGATTACACAGCTTAAAGATGCTTGGCTCAACATCAGACCAAAAAGAGGGCAGCCATCTGAGATTAGATCATCGGTGGCGTCCTGGGTACGTGGTTTGTGCACGTGCAATCTGGGAAGCTCGGGCAGAGGAAATCGCCCAGGGACACAGTGCTCAGGGCATGTTCTCAGGGCCCAGCCACTTCCTCCACTGGACAAATTTTGCAAGACAGTTAATGCCTAGGCTTTTATGGGCTTTTTATTTTGTCTAATGCACGTTGTTATTTTGTTTTTCCTAACGCATGGTCACAGGGCACTGGTGACTCATGCCTGTAATCTCAGCTACTCAGAAAGCTCGGAGTCACGACTGAGGTAGAAAGCTAAGTGTCAGGATGGAAAGCCAGTGTCAGTACTGAAGTTTGTGGCTTTTAACTCCAATTAACCAACCACCCAAAAGCTGGGTGGCTCAAGTGGTGGAACATTAGACTTGGGCAAAAAAAAAAAGCTCAGGAACAGCACTGCAGCCCTGAGTTCAAGCCCCATAATGGCACTGAAAAAGAAAAAGGGTTACCATTTGCTGGAGTGTTGTTTGTAAAACTCATGCTGTGCTCCCACGGGACACCTGCTTCCAGGGGCTACAGGAAGTCCCCTCGGTGCTGGGCGTCAAATGGATATGGCTGGCTCTCCACCATCACTTTCCAAACCTCACCACGGGACCTGAGGCGGTATGGTCTGAGAGCGGTGCAGATCGGGGGGCTGCGTAGCCTGCTCCCTCCTGCAATGTGGGAGAAAGATTTTAGGATGGAACAAGGTCCAGGGGACTCCCGCCTGTAATCCTAACTACAACAGGCAGAGATCTGAGGATCATAGTTCTTTCAAGCCAGCCTGGGCAGACAAATCTCCAAGCAACCAACCAAAAGCCACATATGGAGATGTGCTTAAGTGGCAGCGTTCAGGCTTGATTGAAAAACTAAACAAGAACACAAGTCCCTGGGTTCAAGCCCTAGTACAAAAAATAAATTAAAAAAAAAAAAAGATTAGGACTACAAAGGCAAAGCAAATGCTTCCTTGACTCTCCAAGTACTATAGAGCATATAACTGGACTTTTCTTTCCTCCCTCCCTTCCTCCCTCTTTTCTTCCTTCCTTTCTTTTCTGGATTTGAAACTTGAGCCGTGCACTCTCGAGGCACCGGTGCTTGCATGCTCCGTTGGCCCTCCTACCATTTGAGCCATGCTTGCAATCTAGCTTTTTTGCTGATGATTTGGAGATGGACTCTCTCAGATGTTTCTTCCTGGGCTGGCCTCGAACCACGATCCTCCAGATATCAGCCTCCTAAATAGCTAGGGTGATAGTCATAAACAACTGGCATCTGCCTTGTCTCTGGCTTTCTAAAGCCCTTGCCGGGGCTGCTGCCGCTGGTAGCTGGGCTCTCAGTGTGGTTCTGATCTAAGCCAGGAGCCCCGGCCTCATGCAGCTTGGCTGGCGGCAGCAGGGGAATCTTGGGTCTTTTTTCTAAGTTATCCTCACAACTTGCCTTTGCTCATTGACAAGTCTGCCCAGAGTTGGGGGCCATTTATACATACTTTTCTCCTCTGTAGCCTCGGAGAAAAGGAGATGCAAAGCATGCCAAAATGTCCCTAATATGAACACATTGGAATACTACTTTAAGAAAAGAAAGAAAACAGGGCATAGAGAAACCAAAAATTCCAACAGAAAATAACTACCACACGGCGCTAGCAGCCAGTGCAGCAGGATATGAGCACCGTTAGTGAATGTGTGAGCTCATGGCGGGTCCCAGGACTGGCAGATGGCAGCGTCGTTCAACTCCTCTGAGACCACAGGGTACAAGGAACACACACACACACACACACACACACACACACACGTCCAGCCCTGCTGCAGCTCAAACCAACTTTGAGGGTCAGAGGAGGTGACACGCACCTGTAATCCTAGCACTTGGGAAGCAGGAAGGCCGTGAGTTCTAGGCCAGCTTTGGCTACAAAGTGAAACCCTGTCCCCTGAATTAAAATAAACTGATTGATAGAGGAGATCAGACTCTGATCCAAACTAACAAAAGAAATAAAGCATTCACCTCAGAAAACCTTTTCTTTCTTTCCTTTTTTTTTTTTTTTTTTAAGAATAGCTTTACAAAAATAAGCCTGTGTCCATTGTGGCTTAGGGCCGGTTTGAGCTGGTCTCTTTCAACCCAGTTCTAAAAGCTATGGGAGCACAAACAGTCTTTTCTTGGAGTGCAGTCAGTTCTCTTGCATTCCGCATCGCCAGCGGGGAAAAGGGGCATCACTGAATTGAAGGGGTCTTGTTGATGAACGGGGGGTCCTCCCCCACCCCAGCTCTTAGTAAACCACCTTCCCCTCAATTGCCCAGTACACCGTGCCTGCATCTTGGAGGAGGGAGAAGCTGTCAGGTGAAGCAATTGTGTGGCACCTTTTCCTGCAGAGAAGCAGGATGGAGAAGCCCCCCTGCCCCCCCCCCCATAGAAATGGATGACACGGGGCAGCTGGCAGGTGCCCTGAGCTCGCAGAGCTGTCGGCGTGCAAGCCTTACGGAAGTCCGTCTGGTCCCTCGCTCGGCCTTGTGTGCCCCCTGCTCTTCCCTCACCTCCATTTCCTCCAGACTCGGCACGACCTTGCCACCGGAACTCCTCAACCTCATCGTCCTCCGCGAGGAGCCCACAGTGGTTCCAACCCAAGCCTCCCCAGGCAGCCAGCTAGAGTCCTCTCTGGCCAGACCCGGCCCCCTTGCCCTCGGCTCTCTCCACTTGGGTCATGCTCCCCACCACCACCCTTCCTCCAGCCTCAAACCACTGCCTGCCCTGGTCAGTCCCCACCTCCCAAGAGCAACGGGAGAGCATGCAGAGGAAGTACAAGTGGAAAATAACCAGGGAGCTGTGTCCAGCCCTCTCCTCTCACTCCTGCACCTTCAGAAGCTTCTGGAAAGTGAGCTACTAACAGCAAGTGGCGAGTGGACCACACAGCGCAGCACAAGGTGCTAGCTCCTTCTTCCTCCATGAATCTGCAAGAAAATGCCTGAAAACCCATGGCACTTAGCAGATTAACTAGGATGATACACACACACACACACGACTTCTATATTAGTATGTGTGTATGTGTCCAATTTTATTGCTTCTGGTCATAGGCCAGAGTAAGAGCGAAGGCCAGAGAACAACACAATGTAATCTTGTACCCCTGATCTAGGGTGGGGTGACTCAGTGGTAAAGTGCTTGCCTGGCATATGTGAGGCCCTGGGTTTCATGGAGGGAGGGAGGGAGAGGGTGTTAGAATCAGAGTGAATAATATTTCAGAGGCAGTTCCAAAGGAGGAATTATTTCTGGGTCAATTTAACTGCAGAGTCTAAAATAACTTCAGCCACCAGCTCACAAAGATAAATTCTAAAAGCAGTGCGTGTGTCTGTCAAAGGGAAGGAGGCGAGCCTCCTCTTGAAACAGTGTCTCGCATGCATACTTGTTGGAATTGCACCCAGAAACTTCCAGTGGCAAGTTGCTAGGCTGGAGGAGCCCAGCGGGTCACCCATCAGTCCAGGCTACCAAGTGGGAAGGGGTTCCAAGAAGCCTGAGTCAGTTGGGACAAGCTAAAGACAGCCACTGAGTGAGGGATGGAGGTCAAGACAGGTTATTGTGTCCTTGTGCCCAATGGCTGCCGACTGCACGCCTGGAGCCTCTGCTGTACAGATTCGCATTGCTCAGAACCTGCGGCAGGGAGGTTCTTACTCAGGTTAACCGGATTAGTTCTTAGGTTATGTCCCTCCCCAGAAAAACAAAAATATTAGCTGGTCCACAGTGGCTCTCAGTTGTAATCCTAGCTACACGAGAGGCTGAGATGTGAGGATCACAGTTCAATCCGGAAGAGCCACGAGACTCTTATCTCCAATTAAGTCTCAAAAAAGGCTGGAAGTGTCACTGTGGTTCCCGTGGTAGAGTACTACCCTAGCGCAGAAACGCTCAAGGACAGCATTCAAGCCCTGAGTTCAATCCCTAGGACTGGAGTACACACACACACACACACACACACACACACACACACAGCACAATATGGTTCTGATGCAGCTTCCTCCCACTTCTCTCCCCACGCAGGACACAGTCCACGCAGTGCCTGGCTCGCCTTCCTGTGTTGCTCTTTTTGGAGATCAATATATTTGCATGGCTGGTTACTAAAGCTGCGTTTTTCCCAGAGCATGTGCTCCACATGGCAACTAGGAGGGAAAAGGAAGAGCAAACCTCAGAGCTACACACGATCACCTCCCCCTCACAGGGGGGTCAGGGGGGCCCTCTGTGAGAGAGAAGTGGGGATACCACACAGTGTTGACTCAGTGCACTCAAAAAAACCACGTTTGTGGAAGTGACAAAAGAGGGACAATGGCTCGCTGCAAACGTGATGTGGGAACATACTTAGCTCCTCAGGAGGCTGAGATCTGTGGATCATGGTTCAAAGCCAGCCCGGGCAGGAAAAGCCGTGAGACTCTTATCTCCAGTTAACCACCAGAAAACTGCAAGTGGTGCTGTGGCTCAAGTGGTAGAGCGCTAGCCTTGAGCTGACCACGAACAAAAAAAAACAACAACTAGCTCAGGGACAGTGCCTAGGCCCAGAGTTCAAGTACCAGGACTGGCAAAACAAAAATACAAAAGAATAAAGAGACCCCCCCCCATGACGGGGGAGCATCCCACACTTAGTACCCTCCTTAAAACCAGTGCTGGATCCTCCCTCCACCCATTGAGCCACGAAGCTGTCCCCCACCCCCACCCCTGTCACACGCTGGGGAAGGCGACCCGGGTTCAGTGTCAGGGACCCTGGGGGTGGGGAGCAGGCCTGCGGTGACTCATCCCTGGGAGCTGTGAATGCTATTCTCAGCTCTGCCAAGGACACCGATGTTTCTGGTTCCCCCCCCCCCCCCGGCCCCCTTCTGAGCTCCTTCCTTCCTGATCTGGCTGCCAGAAGCCAAACAAGTGCTAGAAGAAGAAGAATCAGGGATTTGAGGGTGTGTGTGTGTGTGTGTGTGTGTGTGTGTGTGTGTGTGTGTGTGTGTGTGTGTGTGTGTGTGTGTTTTAACCCTCTAACAGGCTTCTTCTGCTCCGTCTCAGTTCCTGGAAACCACGAGTGAAAAGCTGGGATCCAGAGCCGCCCGGTTCCCTGCCTCTGCCAGGCAGCCTTGTGGAGAAGGGCAGGGGAGGGCAGGCCTTGTGGAATTTCCTAAATGAATCACCTGGCCATTTATTTGACTAAAAGAAGCCAAGAAGGGTGTGAGCTTAAGTGGTAGATTCTCCAAAGGAAAATCAGCCTGGGACTCAGCTCACAGTGCTGCATTCGCAGACAGCACTCGCATTGATGTCTCAGTCGAGCCGATCCCCTCGTAGTCCAGGGCTTACATCCGTGGGGCCACAGAAAGAGGAAAGTGCTATAAAGAGGGAATCTCGGCGGGGTGCTGGTGGCTTACACCGGTATCCTAGTTATTCAGGAGGCTAAGATCTGAGGAGCCTCAGTTCAAAGTCAACCTCTCCTGGAAAGTCTTGCCTCCAATCAACCATCAAAATGCTGGACGTGGAGGTATGGTGAAAGTGGGAGAGCACCAGCCTTGAGCAGAAAAAGCTAAGAGACAGCGCCCTGGCCCTGAGATGAAGGCTCAGTATACACACACACACACACACACACACACACACACACACACACACACGGGTGACCAGGAATCTTAAGTAAGAATGTGTCTAGCTGGCATCTTCTGGATACTTTCTACTAAGTGGCCACAGGCTCCCCAGGGGAGAGGCAGCAGCCTCCTTCCTGTCATTATCTTGTGTCACAGATTCTCAGGGGTACGTGCTGGGAAGAGGAGAGTTACGATCATATGCTTCAGAAAGATGGCGACAGGAAGACATTGCATTAACATAATTTCTTAATTAGTGTACATTAATTTTACATAGGAGTTTCATTGTGATAATTCCATAGATGCGTAGAGTGTGGTTTAAACGAGCTCACCCCCCTCTAGGATATCTCCTAATCACCCTCCCTTATTCCTTTGTAGCTAGAGTCACATACACCCCCAGCCTTTTTTTCCCTAATTCTAAAATTTTTATGGAAATACGAGGGACCCCCAGATCCTCAAACTAATTTTGAAAAAGAAGAAGCAAGTTGAGGAACTTACACATCCTGATTTCAAAAACTTAACTACAAAGGAAGGAGATGTGGAGTAACACATTCCAAGCACTGTCATAAAAACCCACAAACCAAGCCAGGCCCTGGTGGCTCACGCCCACAATCCCAGTTACTAAGGAGGTTAAGATCTCAAGTTCACAGTTGAAGCCATTCTGGGCAGGAAAGTCCATGGGACTCTTATCTCCAGTGAACCACTGAAGAGCCAGAAGTGGAGCTGTGGCTCAGGGGGGTAGAGTGCTAGCTTTGAGCGCAAAAGCTCAGGGACAGTGCCCAGGCCATGAGTTCAAGCCCCATAGCTGGTCAGAGAGAGTGTGTGTGTGTGTGTGTATGTACTATGTGCATCTACTTATATGACCATCAGAACAGGCAAAACCAACAAGTGACTGGTGAGGAGTATGGGGTTATTTTTCAAGGTGATAAAATGTTTTTTAAATAGTGGTAATGATTGCGCAACTCCATGAATAAATTAAATGATGAATTGTAGGTCTTAAAGGCATAGGATTTATAGTATGTGAGTTATATAAAATAAACAAGAGGGCTGGGAACATGGCCTAGCGGTAGAGTGCCTGCCTAGCATGCATGAAGCCCTGGGTTCCATTCCTCAGTACCACATAGAGTTCTGGCCTTGAGCAAAAGCTGCTCAGGGATAATAGTACCCAGGCCGAGTTCAAGCCCCAGGACTGGCAAAAATAAACAAATAAAATAAACAAGACCAATGTCCATCAACTAATGGATGGATAAGTAAAATGTGATACATGATACACCCATACAATGTTTCTTTTGTTGTTGTTTTTGCAGCTTTTAATTTTTTAAAGACACAGTCATTCAGTATCATGGTCAGGTGATTACATTTAGCAAACAGAAGATCTACCTTAGAATCTTTTGCTGGCATGCTTTGTACTTTCCACAGAACAGAATCTAAAATAACCTGTAGTGCCAGGTCCTATAACCACAGGGCTTAGCTCTGCTCACACATCTGTTTTAACCTGGGACTTCCTTGTTCATTGGGTTTTCATGTTAATGTGTTTACAAAGAAAAGCTGGGTACTGGTGGCTCACACCTGTAATTCTAGCTATTCAGGAGGCTGAGATCTGAGGATCCAGGTTTGAAACCAGCGGCAGGGCAGAAAAGTCCATGAGACTCTTAGCTCCAATTAGCCACCCCCAAACCAGAAGGGAAGTGGTGGCCCAAAGTGGTAAAGCACTAGGCTTGAGCACAAAAGCTTGGCCTTAGCACTCAAGTCCCATGACTAACAAAAGAAACAAACAAAAAACAAATTTACGAAGAATTAAATGGGTGAAGAATTAGTTGCTTTATAACATATGTAACTCATTATGGTCTACCAAAATAAACCAAGGTATTTCACACACTAAAGAATTGCTTCTCAAGTTTTGGGGTTACATCTGCATTCATTGTAAGGTCTCAGTTCCAGTATCGAAACCAGTTGTTCTGGAGTTAGACCCCAATACAAATAAGATTACTTGTGCAATATTACTTATGCTGGTGATCTTCAACATGGATGAATCTTGGACACATGCTCAGTAAAGGAATCAAAAGAAGTCTAGAGGGGGCTGGGATTATGGCCTAGTGGTAAAGTGCTCACTTCGTATACATGAAGCCCTGGGTTCGATTCCTCAGCACCACATATATAGAAAAAAGCCGGAAGTGGTGCTGTGGTTCAAGTGGCAGAGTGCTAGCCTTGAGCAAAAAGAAGCCGGGACAGTGCTCAGGCCCTGAGTCCAAGGCCCAAGACTGGCAACAAAAATGAAACAAATAAACAAAAGGCTACATCCTATGTAATTAATTCCTTTCTTGCTGTTGTTGTACAAGTTTGGGGTTTGAACCTAGGAACTTGTGTTCTCATCTGATTTACTTGCTCACGGTTGGTTCTCTACCGTTTGAGCCATGTCTCAAGCCCAGCAGTTTGCTGGTTAATTAGAAATGGAGTCTCACAGACTTTTTGGCCTGGGCTGGCTTCCAGCCCCAATCCTTCAGGTCTCACCTTCCTGAGTAGCTAGGATTACAGGTGTGAGCCACCAGTGCCTGGCTAAAAGTCCACCTATATGAAATTTCCAGAAGCAGCAAATCTATGCAGAGAATAGACTGCTGGTTGCCAGGAGTTGGGGGTTTGGAGCAAATGAGGTGTTGCTACTGATGAGCATCAACTTTCTTTGGGGGATGATGAGACTCAGAAATTGTGGAGATGGGTGCCCAGTTCTGTAACTATTGTACATTTAAAATGGCAGCTAGTACAACAGGTGTGATTTCAGAGACAGAAAAAGAGAAGTGTTCAATACTATCACAAATACTTGATCAATGGGAGAAGTGAAGAGGGCCCTGTGTATTCTCAAATCTCAGGTGTTTAGGTTTTCAGATGAAGACTCACATGGCCCACGTTTGACCCACCACCCAGCGCTTTGTGCCTCTGGCCAGGGGAACACCTGGGCAGAAGGTCTGGGCTGTGCGGTGGGTGCGTGGTACAGACCGCCGGGCCAGGCTGGGAGCTAGATCGCTAACTCTGAGGTTGTTTCAGTAATTCAGGTACAGTGGGAGTGGAAAACCTTTATCCTGCCAACAGCCATTTGGGTACTTAAAATATCACTGATGAACTACACAAAATAATCCATTTAAAGCCAACTTTAAAATATTATCCACTTAAAAATGAGCCTGTTACAGTAAGTCGAACATTTAATTAACTCAATGATGGCGGGCACTGCTTCCTCTTAGCAAGGAGAAGGACGCTAGCTGATGTTGGTGGTGTTGCTACTTCTAACTGCTTTTCCAGGTTTGTGTAGCAAGGTGTTTGTTTGTTGTTTTGTGCTGGTCCTAGGGCTAGAACTCCAGGCTTCTGCACTGTCCCTGGCTTCTTTTGCTCAAGGCTAGCACTCTACCCCTTGAGCCACAGCGCCACTTCGGGCTTTTTCTGAGTAATTTATTGGAGATAAGAGTCTCTCCGACTTTTCTGCCCCAGCTGGCTTTGAACTACAATCATCAGATCCCAGCCTCCTGAGTAGTACAGTCAAGAGCCACCCATGCCAGGCTGTGTGGTGAGTTTTGATAAGAGCTGCCCCCAGAAGTTGTTCCAAACATAGCTGTATATTTTAAAGCCTGGCTCCTCAAAGTGGGAAACTCGTCATTGCTCAGGTAACGTTTCTAGAACTCCAGCAGCAGGAGGTTGTAGCTAGCTCTCAGCTCCTCCTTGCTTTGCAGCTGAATGCTTTGATTCCATGTTGTAGGTCCTGAGCTGCATCAACCAGCTGTTCCATTCCCATTTGTCTACTTCTCAGAACCTGGAACCTTTCGGTAGCTGTGTCAATTACTTTGCACAGTCACCAGCATAGTCAGCGTCGTAGAAGGTTGCTGGCCTTCCACAATGAGGAAATGCACCTCCTTCACTTAGTTTCAAACGATGGCAGCTTGCTGGGGCTCCGGAGCTTGACACTAGCTCCTTCACTAACTCCTCCAACCAGGGGCTTGCTAAATCCTCCGCCTTGGACAACACGTGTGCTGAACACATCTGTGAGCGCACACTGTCGAGCTGCAGGAAGAGGGGTGTGTGTGTGTGTGTGTGTGTGTGTGTGTGTGTGTGTGTGTGTGTGTGTGTACAATGCATTGGCATAGAATTAAATCTTGGGTCAAGACTGAGATGATTAAGCTCTTTCTTTGGAAAAAAAAAAAAGTGCAGTCCTTCTGGCAAGCCAGCCAGGGCTTAATCGCCACCCGTATACGGCCACTGAACTTTTCAAATGCTAGCTCAAGTTTTTTCATCGACAAAATACATTTCCCAAACAAGTCCTCCCCTCGTGTGGTTCTGGGCATGGTTTCCAGTGAAGTTCTATGGGCCAGGCACTGGTGGCTCATACCTGTGATCCTAGCTACTCAAGAGGCTGAGATCTGAGGCTCAGTTTGAAACCAGCCCAGACAGAAAAGTGTATGAGATGCTTATCTCCAATTAACCACTAGAAAACGGGAAGTGGCACAGTGGCTCAAAGTGGTAGAGCACTAGCATTGAGTGCAAAAGCTCAGGGACAGTGCCCAGGCCCTGAGTTCAAACCCCACAACCAACAAAAAGAAAAAAAGCTCTACCATAAGCAAAAATGGCTAATGGTACGATATTTGTTATGTACGTGGCCAGTGTTAAATCAATAATCCCATCTTTACTATGTCAGTTATCCAATCTGAGATTGTTCACCAAGAAAAATGAACAGTCTGAGACCATTTTCCTCTGATGCTAACAACTCCACAGCAGGTGAACTGTGTTGATTTTACCCGGATGTACCTGGCCACCCAACTGATTTGAATTTAGCATGTTTCAAGCTGTAAAGACATTCCTGATCGACTTGTTTCATTTCTGCCAAATTGCATCCCCACATACAAGGCCACAGCTTCGCATTTAACCAAAATAGGATCATTTCTCCAATTCTCTTAGATCTGCATCAACTTTCCTTTTCTTTGTGGTTGTCATTTGTAGACGTCACACCAGTTGAGCTTTTTGTTGGTTTTGTGTGCATGTGTGCATACACACGCATGTCCACACCACTACTTGGGCTTAAACTCAGGGCTTCACACTCTCATTTAGCTTTTTGTTGGCTTACTGGAGATAAGAGTCTCCGATTTGTCTGCCCAGGCTGGCTTTGTACTGGGATCCTCAGATCTCAGCCTCCTGAGTAAACAGGATTATGCTCAGGAACCACCAGTACCTGGCCACTTACGGTTTTTTCTGAATGTGCGCATTAATTCTGGAGCTTGAACTCAAGGCCTGGGCACTGTCCTTAAGCTTGTCTGCTCAAAGCCAGAGCTCTATCACTTGAGCCACAAGTCTTTCTGGCTTTTTTGGAGTAGTTTGTTTCCAGGTTGACTTTGAACCACAATCCTCAGATCTCAGCCTCCAGAGTAGCTAGCATTACAAATGTGAGCCCGTGGCACTGAGCATAAGTTTTTGTTTTGTTCTGTTTTTGCCAGTCCTGGGGCTTGGATTCAGGGCCTGAGCACTGTCCCTGGCTTCTTTTTGCTTAAGGCTAGCACTCTACCACTTGAGCCACAGAGCCACTTCCAGATTTTTCTGTGTATGTGGTGCTGAAGAATCGAACCCAGGGCTTCATGCAAGGCTAGACAAGCTCTCTACTGCTAAGCCACATTCCCAGCCCCCAGGGTTAAGTTTTAATAAACTATCCAGTGTGAGTGCTTCCAGTGACCAGATAGAGAGCAGAGCTACAGGTAAGCTGAGCATCCAGTCCTTGGGGACTTCAGAGGCCAAGGTCACAGCCAAGGCAAGAAGGCCGATTCTCAAGCAAAATCATCCAGGTAGAGATCATCCCGGAGTCTCTTTCACTCGGTGAACAGTTGGGGGGTGACTCACTGTGGAACCAGAGGCTGGGAGGGTACGGAGAACTTGGAGGGGGAACTTAAGAAGGAGGAGCAGCAGTTGCCAGAACACTTTGAAATACAGCAATCTCAAACAATTAGAACCTGTGACCGTGCCCAGTACTCCAAGTGCAGGGTTCAGTGACGTGTAGCTGGGACTTTGTCTCCCCCTACAGAGTGCAGCGGCCCAGCCAGCCACAGGAAAGGGCCGAAAACAGAGCAATGATTGTCTCTAGGGGAAAAATGGAAGAGCTTCTATATAAATCCACTGCCACCATGCTGAAGCATTCGGGGATGAAGCCAGACAGCAGAGGATGGCAAGGTGTTTCCTGGGGACCACCCCCCCCACACACACACAGCCCTGTCTCCCACTGATGGCTTTATCCATACGCTTTCCCAACCGCCTCTAATTGACCCTAGAGACCTGGCTTCCGGCATGTTTTAACTTAATTAGGGACATGTTTACTTCTCCAAAGTTCTGTTAACTGATACATCTAAGGAAAGATAGCTGGGAATTGACTTAGGAGACCCAAGAACCAATCCCATAAACTCTCCCTGAGACACAGCAGGGTAGAGTCCAGACTACACTACTCTAGCAGGTCTTCTCATTCAGGTTCCAGTATGGTGGCTGATAAACATCTGCCTTGGAGAAGATAGCTTGTAGCCTGGGCTGCGCTAAAGCCCTTGGGCTTTTTTTTCTAATGGAAACCAACTGCTCCAAAGAATCCCGGACTCCTCAAACAAGAGCCTAAGGAAAACAAACAAATGCTAAACAAACAAACCCACACCCACACCCACACAAAATCTAGGATTACAGCTACCTGAAGTCCTGCTCTGGGGCTCAGTGATAATAACTATTAAACAAGGTGTAAGCCTTTGAAGCCCTGCGGGAAAGGTTTCACCTAAATACAATTATCCTATGAAACCTGCTGGATTCCCTTCAAACTGGGTGGCCCTTTTATATGGTTTTGTGTAATGTTGACTTTCAGCAAGGACAACTTTCATATGCCACAGTCAAAAGGGTCTTGGAAAGGGTTTCAAGTGGTTTGGCTACTTTTTGTCTAATTTCTGAAAAAGCGAAAGAAAAATAAAAGTTATTTATTTCTTTCATCAAAAGCAATGCAAGCTGGGAGTCAGTGGTTCTTGCTTGTGATCCTAGCTACTTGGAGGGTGAGATCTGAAGATCACAGTTCAAAGTCAGCCTGGGCATTAAAGTCTGTGAGAGGGGCTGGGAACATGGCCTAATGGCAAGAGTGCTTGACTCGTATACATGAAGCCCTGGGTTCAATTCCTCAGCACCACATATATAGAAAACGGCCAGAAGTGGCGCTGTGGCTCAAATGGCAGAATGCTAGCCTTGAGCAAAAAGGAAGCCAGGGACAGTGCTCAGGCCCTGAGTCCAAGGCCCAGGACTGGCAAAAAATAAAGTCTGTGAGAATCTTATCTCCAATTAACCAGCAAAAAGCTGGAAGTAGAGTTGTAGTTCAAGTGGTAAAGTGCCAGACAGTGTCCAAACCCTAAGTTGAAGCCCTAGAACTGACAGAGAGAGAGAGAGAGAGAGAGAGAGAGAGAGAGAGAGAGAGAGAGAGAGGGAGAGAGAGAGCATAAGCCATACAAGGCCCACTAATGGCATTTCAGAAGCAGAAAGCTGCTCTCAAGCTAATGAAACGTCCACTAAGGGGCAGGGGGCCTAGCAGAGGAGGAAAGACAGATTTGGGTAAGCCATGCATGGGAATGATCACACATTGTCCAGGATTGCAGAAGAGTAGAGCAATTTCAATGCATGCGTTTCCTGGGTGGCAGAACTCTCAGACTCAAACAGAAGAATTAGGAAGAGAGTAAAGAGGAGGTTGTTGTTGTTGTTGTGTTGTTTGCCAGTGCTGAGGCTTGAACTCAAGGTGTGGGCACTGTCCCTGAGCCTCTTTTTGCTCAAGGCTAATAGCGCTGTACCACTTAAGCCACAGCACCACTTCTGGCTTTTTCTGTGTATGTGGTGCTGAGGAATCAAACCCAGAGCTTCATGCATGCTAGTTCTACCACTAAGCCACATTCCCAGCCCTTGCTTTTGTTTTTTTTTAACACTTCATTATTAATTGTACAAAATAGGTTTCATTATGACATTTTCATAGCTGTACATAATGTACTCCAATCTTAGTCCCCAAACCCATCCTTCCATTAGCTCCTCCCCTTCCCTCCCCAAGAGGTGCTTCTTCAAGTGGCCAACTCTAGAAAGCCACTGCAGAGAAAGAGTGGCCTGCCATGTCTGAGGGCCATGAACCCAGCAGCAGGTGCAGAGTGTTTGCACACCAAGCCTCACAATGAGTGGGGGTGATGCACGCTTGGAATCCCAGCCCTTGGGAGGCAGCAACAGGAGGACACATTTGAGGACAGTCAAGGCCACAGAACAAGATCCTGTCTAGAGGCTGGGAATATGGCCTAGTGGTAGAGTGCTTGCCTCACATACATGAAGCCCTGGGTTCGATTCCTCAGCACCACATATATAGAAAAAAGTCAGAAGGGGCGCTGTGGCTCAAGTGCTAGGCTTGAGCAAAAAGAAGCTCAGGGACAGTGCTCAGGCCCTGAGTTCAAGACCCAGGACTGCCAAAGATCCTGCGTCTAAATAAATGTGTGTGCCAGAAATGGGACTGGGACTTGGCTTTTTTGCTCAAGGCTGGTGCTCTGGAGATAAGAGTGTAAGCAAAGTGCAACGGCCTCCTGCCTCCCAGGGCTGCGGGCTCCTCGCCCATCATCTCAGCTCCAGAGTCTCTGAGCTCTGGGCAGAACACTGTTTGGGGTCAGGGTGACCTGTTGTTGCAGATGACAGCAGAACGGGCTGGCCCCAGGCCGTTCTAATCTTCAATAGACAATCCAGCAGAGAGGAGTCTGTGCACATGGGGGTGGGGGGGGGGGGGGAGAAGTCTTCACAGACCCTGGCGGAGGCATCCGCACCGCAAGACTTCTGGGAGGTACCTGGACCACAGTACCCAGACACCTAAAACTGAAAGACCCCCAACCCAGAGCTGGGCTTCGGGTGCGAGACAGTGCAGAGTGCACACACGCGATGGCAGAAAGGGAAATAACCAAACACTTCCTATAAAAGTCAGTTTATTTTCCTTTCCTGTGTTTCTTATTTTCCCTTTATGTCAGTAAGTGAACAAGAACATGATCATATTTAATCTGCATGATCCAATGACATTAACAAGTTCATCAATGCACCACGTTGTGGAATATAAAGCCAGAAGTTGAAAAAAATGATCCCTAGCCCAATGCAAATTAGGAAATCTCTCAAAATTGCACAGCTTCCTCCTTTGCTTATATAATTTAAAATATAGAGAATGACCTTACAACGCTGACTACTATAGAAGGGGCAGCCTGGCAGACATTTACACTAGCATCTGCTAAGAGGACGGGCCGGAGGCCTCGCGATCACATCCACTAACATGACTAACTCTAGGCTTCTGCTGAGGTTACACCCTGGAACCTGGCTGTGCTCCACAGCAGTCCTCTGAGAGCCAACGATGCTGAGGATCCCAGAGGCCGCTACGGCTCCCAGCCCGCAGCTCCACAGGGAGTCCCACGCCGGAATGAATGTTCATGATATCCGTCATCACCAGGAAGAACTTCTGCAGTGAAGGACTGCGAGGCGGAAGGGGGCCAGAGAGCAGCTCCTAGCTCCCCCCGCTGGCGCTCTTCACCACTCCGCATGGCCACCAAAGCAAAACGCACGGGATCCGGTCCCTCCTCCCGGCTCTGCTCCGGGGCACACAACTCCTAAGGCTGGAGCACGCGGCCCAACTAAGGCGAAAGGGATAAACCTCACCAGGCCATAAAGGACGCCGGCAGGCCGTACGCCACTCAGTACATTCATAAAGCAACAGTGGAACACCAAGTCCACGGCCATTCCTGTAGTGTTGAAGAGAAGCTCAGGGCGGCCTCCTCTGCGGGAGGCTCCTCCTGGGCTGGCTGGCCAGGCCGCACAAGGCCGAGGAGCCGGGCTCTGTCCTCAGACAGGGAACTCAACACCAAATCCACCGTCCTCGTGCGTCACCACGCTGCTCGCCTTGCCATGGGCACCAGTCACTCGGTCAGAATGTGAGCGCGTCTCCCTTGTACGAGAGAGAATATCTCTCGGGCTATTAATGGTGAGATAAACAGAATTGTACAACTTGTCTGTGAAGAGAAAAAAAGAATTAAACATGCAGCAACCATGTATTTCTTCTTGGGGAGGGGGAGGCGGAGGGTAAGAGGCCGTTGGAGGGTGTTAACCAGTCCTGGGGTTTGAACTCGGGGCCTGGGCGCTGTCGCTGAGCTCTTCAGCTCAAGGCTAGCGCTCTACCATTTGAGCCACAGAGCCACCTGCAGTTTTCGGGTGGCTAATTGAAGATGAGTCTCATGGACTTTCCTGCCTGGGATGGCTTTGAACCAGGATCC
Organism: Perognathus longimembris pacificus; assembly: GCF_023159225.1. Classification (NCBI taxonomy): domain Eukaryota; kingdom Metazoa; phylum Chordata; class Mammalia; order Rodentia; family Heteromyidae; genus Perognathus; species Perognathus longimembris. The sequence goes on from NC_063162.1 coordinate 143,800,220, forward strand.
TCGGACCTCAGCCTCCTGAGTAGCTAGGATTACAGGCGTGAGGCACTGGCGCCCACCTCCCTGAGAATTTTTTTTACCACTTGAGCCACAGCTCTACTTCTGGCATTGTGGTGGTTAAATGGAGATAAGCGTTTCAGACTTTCCTGGGCTAGCTGGCTTCGAACTCTGGTCTGTAGATTTCAAAATATTAAGTAGCAAGGAGTACAGGCTCGCGCTACCAGCTCCCCACAACCATTCACCTGTTAGAGCATCATGTTTTTATTTACCAGAACCAGGGTTTGAACTCTGGGCCTTGTGCTCTGCTGGCTTGCTGGCTTAGGGTCTGCTACCACTACAGCCAGGCCTCCAGCCCAGCTTTTTCCTGGTTATTTTAGAGATGGAGTTTTGAGGGCTTTTCTGCCCACAGGCTTCAAATGGAAATCCTTCTGGTCTCAACCTCCTGGGCAGTGAACACCATGTTTCGAATATACTAGATTTGGCAATAAAGTCTGTGAGATTCCTATCTCCAGCTAGCCACCAAAAAGCTAGACTGGAGCTGTGGCTCAAGTGGCAGAGTGCCAGAGTTGAGCAAAAAAGTTCAGGGACAGTGCCCAGGCATGAGTTCAAGCCCTAGGACTGGCGTGTGCGCGTGCACACACACACACACACACGCACACACGCACACACACACAAATAGACAACTCTTAGCCCGGTACTAGTGGCTCACATCTGTAATTCTAGCTACTTAGGATGCTGACATATCAGGTATCAAAGTTCAAAGCTGGCCTAGGCAGAAAATTCTATGATACTCCTGCTCCCAAATAACAAGCAAAAAGCAGAACTAGAGGTATAGCTCAAGTAGTAAAGCACCACACAGGCAAGGAAGCAAGCCAAGCAAGTACCAGGCCCTATGTCCAAACCCTAGAATCAGCACAAAAAAGCAAAACAAAACAAAACAAAAAAACTACAGTACACATTTATCTAAGCTGCAAACCCTGATCCTCAAATCTCAGCCTCCTGGAGGGAGAGCTAGGGTTACAGGTGGAAGCCACCAGTCCCAACCAAATCCAGGCTTTTTTTTTGTAACAGTTGCTGGTAGGACCACAGTGGCAGGTTCATCCGAACAGGCCCCCTCTGCTTAGCAGGGACTTGGAAAGGGAACGAGTTCTGTGAAGCTGTAGGCCAACACTGGAGCACTTCGGGGACTTGCTACCATTACACTACCTCCGGCTCCATGGAGCGGGCTAGATGGCTGCCTCCAATTAGGCCAGCCTAGATCCCAAAGGCAAGATACTGTCCATGTTCCCTAGAGGACACAAGCTTCCCCAGACTTTAAGCTGACCTATCCTGAGCCCTGCCCTGCCAATAATGTAAGGAAATGCCACGTGGTGGTTCAACAGGAAGCCTCCATTAAGAGCACACAGCCATTTTCTGCACTGGATGTTGCCCAGCTAAGAATGTCAAAGGTGGAGCCCTCTCCTCCGCCTCCTGAGACCATGGTGACACAGCCTGCTCGGGCCAGGGCTCTCCTGCATTGCTGCTTTAGCCTCCCGCGCCCCGCCCCCCCGGCTTGATGCCCGTGCTAATTTCCTTCAGAATTCCCAAATTACATCCAACAGACAGCAGCCCAGAAGAACACGCTGATTAATGGTTGGCGAGACTTAAGTCTTGATTTGCTAGAATTGAAAATGGCAACGCTCATTAGACGCAGATCAAGAACAAACTCGGTCCCCTAGCTCTGAGAAAAGTGTGCCTTTTTTGTTGTTGTTGTTCCAAGACTGGGACTTGAACATGGTATCTGACGATTTCACTTACTGGCTGGTGCTCTACCAACTAAGCCATACCTCCAACCTCAAATTGTGTCTTTCAGACTAAGAAAATGTTGCTTTTGGGCTGGGCACTTGTGGTTCCCATTGTCATCCTAGCTACTCAGGAGGCTGAGATCTGAGGATTACAGTTCAAAGCCAGCCCAAACAGGAAAGTCTAGAGAATCTCATCTCCAGTTGATCTTCAACTGGAGCCAAAATGAAGCTGTAGCTCAAGTGGTAAAATGCTAGCCTTGAGCAAAAATCTTAGGGATAGCATTCAGGCCCCGAGTTCAAGCCCCATAACTGGTACCAAAAAAGGTACTTTTCAGCTAGGTGTTTAGCAGCTCATGCCTATAACCATAGCTACTCAGGAAGCGAGATCTGAGGATCAAAGTTCGAAGCCATCCCAGGCAGAGAAGTCCATAAGACTCTTATCTCCAATAAATCACTCAGAAAAGGTTAGAAGTGGCACTGGGGATCAAGTGGTAGAGCGCAAACAGGGACGACGCCTAGGCCCTGAGTTCAAGTCCTAGGACTAGGGGATAAAAAGGTACCTTTCACAAAGAGGATCTTTAAAAGCAATTGCCAATTTTGCTGGTTTCAGTAAGTGGCTTAGTAAATGCTCTGAACTAACTTTACATAAAAATGGCCAGTTAAAAAGAGGCACATACTTACCATGAGGATGAAAAAGTAGAAAACCCACATCCATCCTAAGTTGTCTTGGATCAAAGACACCAAATACTAAAGAAGACAAAGTAAATTAAAACTTAATTAGTTATCAGTTGACAGAATGAACCAGATGCAGGGGTACACACTGGTATTCCCAGCACTCAGAAGGCAGAGCGAGTGTGATCTCAAGTTCAAGGTCAGGGCGGGCTGCACGAAGACCTTGCCTCAAAAAAAAGTGTCTTAATAAAATGGGTAAGTAGCTAAAAAAGCAGATTCATCCCTCTCCTCTCGTTCCCTTCTCTCCCCCCCTCCCTCCCTCCCTCCCTCCCTCCCTCCCTCCCTCCTTGTGCTCAAGACCTCACTCTCACTAACTAGGTTTCTTCATTCACAGCTGGCACTCTGCCAGTTGATCCAAGCCTCCAACTCTAGGTTTTTGCTGGTTAACCAGCGATATGAATCTTGAGGATCTTCTATATGCCTGGGCTGGCTTTGAACGCAGATCCTCCGAGCTCAGCCTCCTGCACAGTGCAGGGTTCAGGTATCTGCCACCAGCACCTAGCTAAACGTGGCTATGTTAGAAAACACGTTTCTCATATTTACAAAGCCGTTCCACACTTTGCCACGAAAGCTCTTTGTACTTCCTCATTGGTTTACTCATTCATTCATTCATTCTCTCTGTGGACGACAGGAACTCACGGTGGAGTCCAGTCCAGCCTCACACTCGCAATCTTCCATCTTCAGACCCCAAATCCTGGAATTACGAGCAGACGCCATACCCAGCTCTTTTTTAGTTGTAGTAATGGCTGTTTTGCAAGCCTGCGGCAGCTAATAAAAAGCCTGCATAGGAGGAAGTCTAGGTTCACAGGGTGGGTTTTTCTTCTCTTTGCTATCCCGGGGGCCACCCCGCCTTGACCACGAGCAGCAAAGGGGACAGGACGGATGTCTTCATCAACACTTCCTCTCCAGCCATCTCAACGCTGCCAGCTCCACATTCTACAACATATTCTTTTACTTTGCTTTTGAATTTTTTTAAGCCAATACTAGAGCCTGAACTTGGGGCCCACGCACTGTCCCTTAACATTTTTGCTTCAGACCAGCGCTCCACCACTTGGGCCACAGCCCCGTTTCCAGCATGCTGGTGGTTAATCAGAGATACAAGTCTCAAACACTTTCCTGCCAGGTTGGCTTTGAACCTTGATCCTCAGCTTCCTGAGTAGCTAGGATTGCAGGCGTGAGCCAGCGGGGCCCAGCTACTTTACTTTTACTTTTGATTACTAAAAAGAAGCTAATAGCATCCAGTCCTCTTATTTTATTTTTTATTTTTTTTGGCCAGTCCTGGGGCTTGGACTCAGGGCCTGAGCACTGTCCCTGGCTTCCTTTTGCTCAAGGCTAGCACTCTGCCACTTGAGCCACAGCGCCACTTCTGGCTGTTTTCTGTATATGTGGTGCTGGGGAATTGAACCCAGGGCCTCATGTATACGAGGCAAGCACTCTTGCCACTAGGCCATATCCCCAGCCCCCAGTCCTTTTATTAAGGTTAACATTTGACATAAAATTCCTCATTTCATTCACTGTGACGTGCACACGCCAGTGGCATGGATTAAATGCAGGGCACTGTACAACCCCTGCCACTATATCCATACACCGTGTTCATCACCCAGCAAACTCCACCCCCGGGTCCCTTCCCACCGCGCCCCTGGGGCCACTCACCCACTTTCTAAATCTACGCATCATCCTGTTCTAGTAAGTAGAACTGGGTATTTTTTGGTATTTTTCTATCTGGTATAACTCATTTTACAAAACATTTTTCAGTTGCATTTTTCTTTTTTTTTTTTTTTTTTTTTTTTTTGGCCAGTCCTGGGGCTTGGACTCAGGGCCTGAGCACTGTCCCTGGCTTCTTCCCGCTCAAGGCTAGCACTCTGCCACTTGAGCCACAGCGCCACTTCTGGCCGTTTTCTGTATATGTGGTGCTGGGGAATCGAACCTAGGGCCTCGTGTATCCGAGGCAGGCACTCTTGCCACTAGGCTATATCCCCAGCCCCAGTTGCATTTTTCTTTAAGCCACTGTATGACAGAGTTCCCACTCAACAAATCAGTTTCTGTAAGGATAATGTATCTTGAACCACGTCAGTCCATTCACATTTTGATGTTCATGTACACAGTAGCATTTACCTATCCTTCATCCCTTTATCACTGCTGAATAATACTCCAGTGAATGGATATATCACGCTTTGTTTATCCACTCATGAACTGATGCACATTTGAGTGTTTCTACTTTGTAATTACCATGAGAATGCAAACAGTCACACCAAAGGATGAAAGTGAACGTTTGTTCTCCTTTCTCCTGGAGGCGCTAAGTTTAATCTTACTGAGCACTGGGGATACATGAATGTACACTAAGACTGGGTGCTGTGTAGCTCCCATCTGTAAGCTAGCTACTCAGGAGGCTGAGCTCTGAGGATCCCAGTTCAAAGCCAGCCCAGGCAGGAAAGTCCATGAGACTCCTATCTCCCATGATCCACCAAAGAAGCCAGAAGTGGAGCCGTGACTCAAGTGGAAGAGCGCTAACCTGCAGCAAGAACAGAGGAGAAACAGGAAAGTCTTTTCTGGAACTCAGAGGAAGATGGAGGCCACAAAGCCACAAAGGGGGTTCAGTGTGACCGAGGCCAGGCTGGAGGTTCAATCTTGAAACACTCCACTCCATTAACAATGCTTCACTCCTCGAAGAAGGACATGCTTCTCTGACCTCAAAGGTCAGTGGAGAGGTAAGCTCCGTTCAGTGAGGGGCTCAACACTGGCAGGTACTTCACTAAGAACACATCAGCGAAGAAGGACAAGTGAAAACTTCCACGAGTGGAAAAGGAAGCCAGAGCTCCACCCGGGCCACAGAGGGTGGGGTCCAGGAGAAGAATGCACACGTGTAGTGGGCCTTTACTAGGGAAACACAGGAGAGACAAAAGGCAGGACACGTGTCTCATCGGTACCCTGCTCCCTTGGGAAGAAGGAGGCAACAGACTGGGGTAAAGGGGCAGACTTGTAAAGTCTTGGAGGACGGGAATGATCTAGAAGTGAAAGTGGAAAGAAGGAAGTAAAAATCGCAGATGGCCTTCCACACTGGGTCCCCAGTTCACTTGGCCTTCCCGGAGAATCGAAACCTAAGGCTCTGGAAGAGTGGTTTCCCCAGCACACCGGCGCCACCTGCTGGGGCCCAGGAGGACAGCAGCAAGGACGAGAGGCAGAGGGGGGTGGCGGGATCCCAGGGCTCGCAGCACCCCAGCCAGTCCTCCCAGCTGTCTCACCTGGCCCACGGCAGCTCCGATGCTCCCCGTCCCATCCACAATCCCCGTGACCGTCGCCAACGCCTCACTGCTCCCTTGAATCAGCTCCTGGCGACCCAGGTCTGCAGAAATGGCCGAGCTAATCATGTTAGAAGGCCCACCGATAAAAAACCCTGAAATACACACACAGAACAGGTGCCTATTAACCTATGACAGCATAATAACATCAGCAATCTCCTGGATAAGGCAAAAATATCACTGCGGTATTTTAATTAACATGGCGGAGAAAATAAGGAAATTCTCCCAGATAGTGTCATCTCCACACGAATTATTAGCATGCACTTTGCTGGAATCCCTTCTTGAATTATGTGGCACTGTAATAAGAGAATCTAAAGAGAGAAAAATATAGTCAAGCAGGCAGCCTTCCTGACTGTGAAGTCTGAGTTCATTAAGACACTGCGTGAGCTTGTTAAGTTCTATCACATAGTCGCTGTCACCCGAGCCCCTGACCACTCCACTTCAACAACACTGAAGAAGAGGAGGGACCTAAAGGTTGCTCCAAAACGGCAGGGGACTCTATCTGCCACTGGCCTCTGCCAGGTGGTCCCAGCATCCGGCATGGCTCCCATGAACTGGGTCACGTGACTGGAATGGGCGCCAGGTGCCTTGCGCAGCTTGAGCAACTCATTCCCTGATCAGAGCTGAAGGGTTGAAAACAAGTCATTTTAGTGAGGTGCCAGGGACCCAGGCCTGTAATCCTGGCTCCTCAGGAGGCTGAGAGCTGAGGACTGCGGTTCACGCAAGTCTATGAGTCTCCTATCTCCAATTAACCACCAGGAAACTGGAAGTGGCGCTGTGGCTCAAGTGGTAGAGTGCTAGCCTTGAGCCGAAGAGCTCAGGGACAGCACACAGGCCCAGAGTTCAAGCCCCATGACCAAAAAAAAAAAGTCATTTTTCTATGCTATGGGGTCAAATTGGACCCGCTGCACCCAGAAACACTGGCCAATTCCGGCTCCCGAAGGGGCTTCTTCCCACATCATTTCCTGTCATACCTGGAGCTGGGCTACAACCAAAGTTTTCTAAAACTTTCCTGCTATGGATGGTTTCTGTTACAAGAGGCCCCAAGGACATCACCCAAGAGCAGAAAAGAAGTAGAACTTGAAAGTGAGGCCCTTCTAGCACTTGAGATCTCGGCCGCTAAGGCCTGGGCATCAGTCTGAGAGCGATGGTTTCCAGGGCAGCCATACCTGTGACGGTCATCAGAAGCGCATTGATGGACTTATCATTCGGAGACCCTGTGAGGAGACAGACACAATTTGGTGACTTAAAAAGTAGTTGCAAGGTCAGGCCCGGTGGCTCACAGCTGTAATCCTAACTACTCAGGAGGCTGAGATCTGAGGATCCAGGTTCAAAGCCAGCCCATGAAGTCCCTGAGAATCTTATCTCCAATTAACCATCTAAAGGCCATGGAGCTGTGGCTCAGGTGGTAGAGCACTGGCCTTGAGTGAAAAAAGCCAATTGACAGCACCCAGGCCCTGTACTGGCAGAAAAGAAGAAAAGAGCACAGGACACAGGGGTCTGAACTGTCTATTGGCCTCACAAATCCCTCCTAGAGACAACAAAGAGAGTTAGAAGTCTTTTTATTTGTAATGTCTGTCTCTCACTGCTGTTCAAGCTAATGAGACTTGTAAAAGCTAGAAACTACTCATCTTTAGCACACAGACACCAAGCCTCCTAATCACCATCTCTCCCCCTCCTGGAGCCTCACCCCCTTTTATTGTTTTATTGTCTCTTTAATGCTGTCCCGCTGGAGCCACCCCTCAAACAAAGCGCAAGCACTCCCAAGGCAGCTTTCAGACAAATCCGCCAAGCAGAAGAGAGGCCTGTTTCCTCCCTGCACAAATAAAGGGTGGATGACGGCTTCCAGGCACTCCCCAGATGACAAAAGGGTGACATGTCCCGCCTGGCAGCGTGGCAGGGGCAGGCTGTCCCCTGTGTAGATGCTAAGGAGTACTCACGGCTGTACCCAACCAGGGACCCGATGGCCAGGAGCAGGCTGAGGGCCAGCACCGGGGCTCTCCTCTGCAGCACGTCGGAGATGAAGCCTTGAAGAGTTCCTCCTTCAACCGACAGACAGAGCACACGCCAGTCAAAAGCAGCTCCCCAGGCGCCCCCCCATTCTGTCAGACTCAGCCACAGAGATGACTGCCTGCCTCTCCCCCAACTCCTCCTCCATCATTCTTTTTAGGAAGACACCGTGATTGTGATATCACGGTGACGGTGCAGCCAGCAGACCACACACCAGAAGTTATAAGAAAAGAAAAGGAAAATCCTCAAAACCATTCCCATGTCTTAGAGGTAGAGTGCTTGCCTAGCATGCATGAAGCCCGGGGTTTGATTCCTCAGCACCCCATAAACAGAAAAGGCCACAAGTGGTGCTGTGGTTCCAAAGGTAGAGTGCTAGCCTTGAGCAAAAAGAAGCCAGGGACAGTGCCCAGGCCTGAGTTCAAGCCTCAGGACTGGCAAAAAAAAAAAAAAAAAAAAATTCACACTTCCTTACTGTTTTCTTTACAAAAACAAGCTGGGGCTTGATACAGGTGATTCGTGCTTCTCATCCTAGCTACCTAGGAGGCTGAGATCTGAGAATCACGGTTCTAAGCCCAGGCAGGAAAGTCCATGAGACTTAACTTAGCTCCAATTAACCACCAAAAACACCCCAGAAATGGCACTGTGAACCAAAGTGGTAAGAGTACTAGCCTTGAACGAAAAGGCTCAGGGACAGTGGCCGGGACCTGGATTCAAGGCCCCCAGTGGACCCCCCCCCAAATTAAATACAATAATAGTTTGGTAATAATTGAGTCTGAATCGGTTTTTTTAAACTTGTTTTGTGATTGTTTTATAGTGCTAAGCTTGAAACCCAGGGGATCACTGTGTGCAACGCAAGTACTCTACCTATATCACTAAGCTACATCATCAGCCCAATTCCTCACCTCTCTTCTTCCTTTCTTTTCCTTCCTTCTTTCCTTTTCCTTCCTTCCTTTTCCTTCCTCCCTCCCTCCCTTCCCTATTTTTTTTATGCCAGTACTGAAGCTTAAAATCAGGAGCTCCTACTCTTCCTTGGCTTTCTTGCTTCTGGCTGGCACTCTACCACTTGAGCTACATGTCTAGTTTGGCATTTTTGCTGGTTAACTGGAGACAGTCCGCTCTGCCGAGGCTGGCTTTGAACTTCAATCTTCTGCATCGCAGCCTCCTGCACAGGTAGGATTATAGATACTGACCCTAGTACCTCACTCCAATCTTTCCTTGGTATGTATGCAATTTTAATTTCCAAGGATCAGAAGTATGGTTAGGCCTAAAGTAGCAGTAGCATCTCCTTTGGCTCTGGACCTAAGAATAAGGGCAGTGACATTCAAATACAATACCAATGTATCATGTAAGGCTGGACTGCATACTTTACACGTGATAGGGAACTTAATCTCACCACAATTCTATGCAAAGTAAGGTGTAAGGTGGTACTATAGCCATGTAATAGAGAACACCAAGCCAGGCACTGATGGCTCCTGCCTATAATTCTAGCTACTCAAGAGCCTGAGATCTAAGGATCCCGGTTCAAAGCCAACTCAGGCAGGAAAATCTGTGAGACACTTATCTTCAAGTGGTAGTACACCAGCTCTGAGCAAAAAAGTTGAGACAGTGCTCAGGCCCTAAGTTCAAACCCCAGGATTGGCATAAAAAAAAGGGCAGGGATCACCACTGCAATGCATTCATTCATCTATCTTATTTAAAAGTTGCTTACTTCATTATACATTATTTCTGGCTGCAGTATCAAGTTACTATTAAAATCTTTGTAGGGGGCTGGGGATATAGCCTAGTGGCAAGAGTGCCTGCCTCGGATACATGAGGCCCTAGGTTCGATTCCCCAGCACCACATATACAGAAAACGGCCAGAAGCGGCGCTGTGGCTCAAGTGGCAGAGTGCTAGCCTTGAGCGGGAAGAAGCCAGGGACAGTGCTCAGGCCCTGAGTCCAAGGCCCAGGACTGGCCAAAAAAAAAAAAAAAAAAATCTTTGTAGGGCTGAGCCTAGTGGTAGCATTTGCCTAACAGGTATAGACCTCAGGTGCCATCTCTAGCACTACAAATAAACAAGCAAGACAGGTGCCAGCAGCTCACCCCTTAATCCTATCAGGAGGTTGAGATCTGAGGATCATGGTTCAAAGCCAGCCTACCCAGGAAAAGTCTGTGAGACTCTGATCTCAATTAACCACCAGAAAACTGGAAATGGTGCTATGGCTCAAAGTGGTAGAACACTAGCCTTGAGTGAAAAAGCTCTAGGACAGTGCCCAGGCCCTGAGTTCAAGCCCCACACTGACCAAAAAAAAAAAAAGGATGGAAGGAAGGATGGAAGGAAGGAAGGAAGGAAGGAAGGAAGGAAGGAAGGAAGAAAGGAAGGAAGGAAGGAAGGAGCAAATAAAACTCAGTTGTATATAACAGCAATTGCGAAGCACCCACTTCTAGGACCTGACCTTCGCTTTCTTGGCTAGGATGGCTCTCTGTAGGGAGGTAGGAAGTAGCCAAATAAATACATTTCCATTCTAACTTGGGCCTCTCACACAGTCAGCCTGATAGCCAAATATCATGGGAAGAGTACAAAAGGGTTGCATTTAAGGAGACTGCTAGCTTTCCCAAGACAAAGAACTGATCCATCAACATGGACTAAGAAAAGAGCCCATAAATCACAGCCCCCCTTCTGGCTGGGTCTTTCTCTCAATGCACTTTTTTTTTTTAAGGAGTTTGGTTGTTTACTGGCAAGGCAGTTTAGGAAAATCTGACTGTGGAGTGAGTAATAAACCTTAAGTGAAGCCAGATTTCCTAACCCAGCAAGAGACCACTAGTAACTGAGTCTTTACCACGGACAAAGGTGCACATTGGCCAGAGATTAGTGGCTCAAACCTGGAATACTAATTTCTCAAGAGGCTGAAATCTGAGAAGCACAGTTCAAAGCCAGCCTGGGCAGCAAAGTCCATGAGACTCTTATCTCCAACTAACAACCAAAAAGCTAGAAATGGTGCTATGGCTCAAAGGGGTGTGCAGAAAAAAAGGTGTGCAGAGGCATACCTATGATTCCGCCAACATCATACCAGATTGACAGCTGGTCAGCCTCCGCTTCCTTCCAGCCAAAGTTGTTGCTCAGATAAAAGGGCAGCCAGAAGAAGAAGGAGTAATTCACCAGCTTCAGGCAGGCGTAAGCCAGTGAGTACTACAAGAGAAACACGCAGCTCTCAACAAGGTATGGCAGGACCACATGTCTCAAAAGCAAAACACAGTCTCCCCTTCTCTGTATCCCCATTAGCTTCTACAAAAGTCATCGACATGGCATATGTGTGTATATATATATATATGTATATATATATATATATATATATATATATATGTTATATATATATATGAACGGGTCTCATGGACTTTCCTGCCTGGACTGGCTCTGAACCACCATCCACTGGATCTCAGCCTCCTAGGTAGCTTGGATTCAGGTGTGAGCCCCTGGCACTCACTTTTACACATGGCTATTTCTTTTTTTCCCCCCTTTATTGAGATTGTCACTACATAAATCTCACAGTACACATTTTAACCTTCACAATGATGAACATCATCATTCTAACCTACAAAGCTTATGAGCACTGTGAACATTAACAATAAAACTATTTCTTCCAGATCAGGTGATAAGTACATTTGTTTCCTTTTGCTTAGTAGCATCTGTTACCACTATTGTATTTTTTTTTGTCAGTGCTAGGACTTGAACTCAGAGCCAGGGCGCTGCACCTGAGCCTTTTTGTGCTCAAGGCTAGCACACTACCACTTGAGCTGCAGCACCACTTCTGGCTTTTTCTGTGTGTGTGGTGCTGAGGAATCAAACCCAGGGCTTCAGGCATGCCAGGCAAGCACTCTACCACTAAACCACATCCCCAGCCCCACAGGGCTATTTCTTAACTGACTCCAGTTCCTTCTATCACTTCTCTGGTAGAGCAAACTAGTGTTTGGAACCCAGAAGGCCAGGAGTACACTCATTATTTCCTTATTCTGATTAAAAAAAAAAAAAGTAAGTGTTTTTCATGACACTGACTGCCATTAGCCAATAGCAAATAAACGCAGTGAACATCCCAGCTTTTGCTGCATACAGACCAACTTTGCTAATACTTCCTGCAATATTAATACGGTAAACCATGGAGAGTGATGTGACTCAACCACAGATTGCAAGTTGAAAAACAGAGAAGTGGTAGAGCACTGATCTTAAGAGAAAAAGCTAAGGGATAACAGGGGCCGGTGGCTCACGCCTGTAATCCTAGCTACTTCGGAGGCCGAGATCTGAGGGTTAAGGTTTGAAACCAGCCCAGGAAGGAAACTCTATGAAACTCTTACCTTCAATTAACAAGAAAACACCTGGAAGTAAAGCTGGGCACTGGTGGCTCATGCCTGTAATCCTTGCTACTCAGAAGGAGGAGACTTGAGGATCATGATTCAAAACCAATGGGGGACACAAAGTCCATGAAACTCTTATCTCCAATTAGCCATAAAAATAGCTGAAAGTAGAGCTATATAGATCAAGTGGAAGAGTGCTAGCCTTGATCAAAAAAAGCTAGCCTTGATCAAAAAAGCTCAGGGACATTGCTCAGGCCCTGAGTTCAAGCCGTAGGCCAAGCATAAAAAAAAATAAAAATAAAAAGGCTACACGTGGATCAGTGGCTCAAGTGACAGAATGTTTAAAAAAGAAAAGCTAAGAGACAGCACCCAGTCCCTGAGTTTCAGCATCCATACAGGCATACAGGCACACACACACACACACACACACACACACACACACTCACACACACACGCGCGCATCCACATGAGACCTTCTTTCAGATTAGAGGTTCCCACGCTCCACCCCCCCAGTCCAAGGCAGAGCAGAGCATGTCTGGATGTCTGGTGGCTGAGAACAAAGGAACAGGGTCGTCACTGGCCTCTCAGCTCTCTTTCGAAGCCGGTTACAGCTGCTCAGAATGGTGGCCGAGCTGGGACACTTCCATGCAACACATTACTCTTACCAGGAAATCCTGACATTTAGCATCAAAGGATGGGGGAGACAGGGGAGACGCAAAGGGGCTGACTTCAAAGGCTGTCTGCCTAGCATATTCCTGCAGCAGAGCTGGCAGCCCCTGGCAGGACAGCAGCCACCCCCCAGAGAGCCAAACCCCAATCACCAGAGCAGGCTGTCCACACAGCCTGTGGGAGACAAAGGAGGGAGCCAAGAGGTTTCCTTTATGTCCCTGCTCCTGCCTGAGAACAATGGCCCGGGAAGCACAAAAGATTCACTGGAACAGTTCGGTCTTTACTAACCACAAATTGAAGTTCTGTCTCAACAATACGACTATTGGTAGCAGAGAATCTGAATAACTAGGTGGAAGGTAATATCTCAGCAGAAGAACAGATCTAAAGAAACCTGAATTTCTAAGGGTTAAAGAAAGGTAGGAAATAACACTGTGTTTTAACAGAAGTGTTACTTGTCATAGTCCGAGGGCACAAGCAGAAGCAAAGTAGGAAAGAAGTTGGCACAGACTTGCTGAAATGTCAGGGGCTCCTGTAATCCTAGCTACTCAGGAGGCTAAGATCTGATGATCAAGGTTCTAAGTCAGCCCAGGCAAGAAAGTCTAGGAGACTTTTAGATCCAGTTAACTACCAAAAATCCAGATGTGGAGATGTGATTCAAGTAGTAGACCACAAACCCTGAACAAAAAAGATAGCAGACTTCTGGGTGCCAGTGGCTCATACCTGTAATCCTACTCAAGAAGCTGAGATCTGAGGGTCGTGGTTCAAAGCCAGCCTGGGCAGAAAGTCCATGAGACTCTTATCTACAATTAACTACCAAAAAGCCAAAAGTCGAGCTGTGGTTCAAATGTTAGGTTGGGCAAAAATAAAGCTGAGAGACATGTGCTGGGAATGTGGCTTAGTGGTAGAGTGCATGCCCAGCATGCATGAAGCCCTGGATTCCACATAAACAGAAAAGGCCGGAAGTGGCACTGTGGCTCAAGTGGTAAGAGCGCCAGCCTTGAGCAAAAAGAAGCTCAGGAACAGTGCCCAGGCCCTAGAACTGGCATTAAGGAAAGAAAAAAAAAGCTAAAAGACAGCACCCAGGCAGAGTTGAAGCCCCAGTACTAGCACCAAAAAAAAAACCCAAACAAACAAACAAACAAAAAAAAAAAAGATGAGCTGGTGGCTCACACCTGTAATCCTAACTACTCAGGGGGCTGAGATCAGAGGATTGAAGTCCAAAGCCAGCTTGGGCAGGAAAGTCCATGAGACTCCTATCTCCAATAAACTACTCAGAGAAGGCCGGGAGTGGCACTGTGGCTCAAGTGGTAAAGTGCCAGCCTTGAACACAAGGAGGCTCAGGGACGAAGCCCCCAGGTCCAGAGTTCAAAAAACAAAATAAGCATAAAAAAGATGAAGTGCTCTGCTTTAAACCATCTGAAAAAAAGGACAAACAATACTTCCTAAAATGATTATAACACAGAGAAATAATGCAGATAATAAAGAATTTAAGACCCTTCTTGGTCTATGTGAACTTCAACATATCCAAAATACCTGTTTAAAGAAGTCAGTTTTGCTTTCCTGGCTGCCTGCTAGATCGGGTTGGGTCAGTACACCAGGGCTCCGGGCTTTCGCATGCTATAGATAGTACAACTCCCCCAAAGATGAAACCATTTATTCTCCACTGCTCTGGGAAAATGGGCTCTGACCTGACCCAGCTGTGAGGTAAGCTGAGGGACTCCATACAGCGCTCTTCCGCTAGGTCCTTACCGGTATGACTCCGGGAAGGCAGCAGGCCTGGTAGAAGCTTATTGCCTTCACTTGGGTGACAGGGTTGTTGTCCTCCTGGACTGAGTAATTTGGCTCATATTCATCTTCATTCTCGGCATCATTGATTAGTGGCCTGTGTGACTCTTCGAAGTTTCCTTCTGCTTCCAGACCTGTGAGACCTAAAACAGTAACAGCTGCCAGTTACAGAGTGCCCACCGCATGCCTGCATTGCGCCATGGGCTTTTGCATGGATCACGATTTATGTCTAATTTGTAGAAAAAGCAACTAAAGTTGGGAGACCAAGGTCATCTAAGCCAATGACAGTCCCATGCACAGCCTGCTTAATTCTCCTCTAAGGATGGGGCGTCTGCGGCATCATCTGTCCACAGGGAAATAGCAGACTGAACCACTCCTAGGATGGAAAAGAAACCAATCTCAAGATGTGAAATTAAAAATACAGCCATGCTTGGAATCGTTTATTTACATATATGAAAACAGAACAATGATACCCGCAGAAATTGTCTTAAGGAGAATGACAGAGGAGGTGAGTTGATGGGGCTAGACTGTACGCATTGTGCAAAGTCACTATTTAATTCCGCTTATACAATTAATGTACAGTAATTTTTAAAATACATTCATATGAATTGTTAGCCAGTGCCCCAACTATAAAAATCATTCATAAGCCATGAGCTGGTAGCTACTCAAGAAGGCTGAGAATGACTGTTCAGAGACAGTCTGGGCAAACAGATCTGAGATACTATCTCCAAATAACCAACAAATGGTTAGAAATGGCCTGGCCCCTGTGATCCTAGTATTCAGAAAGTTGTGATCTGAGGATCAAAGTTCAAAGTTAGCCCTGGTAGGAAAAATCTGTGGGACTCTTAGCTCCAATTAACCACCAAAAAGCCAGAAGTGGAGCTGTGGCTCAAAGTGGTAGAGTACTCGCCTTGAGTGAAAGAGCTCAGGGACAGTGTCCAGGCCCTGAGTTTAAGCCCTCCTAAGAAGAAAGGATCCCATTTCCTGGCCCCTTCTCAATTTCCTTTGGTCCCAAGCAGTTAGATACTTTGAATGGAAGAGAGCGCTTCTCACCAATTTCCTCTGGTGACACTAGTAGTCCAAAGAAAATGGCGATTCCACCAGCGAACTGCACAGACGCGGTCACCAGAAAGGCGTACTGGAGGGGAGAAGGGAGGCAGCTCTTACACATGTGGTCAGCACGGCACATTCAGTACATGGCAAGGGGCAATGGGGAGGATGGAGAGGGAGACTGAGGAGAACTCTGACAACCAGGCATCCATGCCAGGCACTATGTCAACTGCTCCACTGCTTCCCTGTGACTTCCCTTTAGTATCCCTGGATACTAAAGTGACATCGTCCCAAATCTCATTCTTCCCATCACCAGCCCCATACAAAAGACAGGATCTACCCTCAGAGATGCTACATCCCACTAGAATGAAACCATACCCCAACCATGAGCCCATGAGGAGGCCCAGCCCTATTTAGAAACATACAGCAATTCAGGAGGAAAGAAGCCAAGCATTGGTGGCTAGCTACTCAGGAGGGTGAGATCTGAGGATCACGGTTCAAAGTTAGACTGGGCAGCCAAAGCCCAGAGGTTGGTATCTCCAATTAACCAGCAAAAAAGCTAAAAGTGAGCCAGGCATTGGTGACTCCGATCTGTAATTCTAGCTACTCAGGAGACTGAGATCTAAGGATTGCATTTTGAAGTCAGCTTCAGGCAAGATGGTCATTGAGACTCTAATCTCCAATTAATCACCCAAAAGCCCGAAGTGGAGCTTGTGGCTCAAGTGGGAAAGCACCAGCCTTGAGCAAAGTTCAAGCCTGATACCATCACACACACACACACACACACACACACACACACACACACACGTGCACACACAAGGGGAAGGAGGACAAGGAGGAGGAAGAGGAGGAGGGGGAGAAGGAGGAAACAGCTAAAAGGAGGTGAAGGCAGCTAGAGTTTGAAAGATGCAGAAAATCACAGCAAAGGCCCACATTTGCAGGCACAAAGCAGCAAAGGTGGGTGGGAATGTGTGGGAAGGCCTGCACATGGCTGAAGGAGAAGGCCTCCACTGGGGACAACAGGGGACCTGACGTGGGAAGTTGGCATGAGGATTAAAAGAACCTCCACTGCCAGGCTGCCAGTCAACTTCTAGTTCACAGGCACAGAGTCCAAGGGGCGCAGGCAGTGAACGACAGAACAAACACAGTGTTTCCAGAAGTCAGAGCCCGAGGCAGCACGGGTATGAAGTGAGTCACATCTGAACCAGTTAGTACCATCCAGCTGTGCTAGTGAGCAGTCTGGAATAAAGGGGACTGGCAAACATCATCAAACGGGGGCCGGGAATGTGGCTTAGGGGTAGAGTGCTTGCCCAGTATGCACGAAGCCCTGGGTTCGATTCCTCAGTACCACATAAACAGAAAAAGCTGGAAGTGGTGCTGTGGGTCAAAGTGGTAGAGTGCTAGCTGTGAGCCAAAGAAGCTCAGGGACAGTGCTCAGGCCCTGAGTTCAAGCCCCAGCACTGGCACCCCCCCCCCAAAAAAAATCATCAAACTCTTGGGGAGCTGCTTGAATTTCACCTGCTTTCCAGAAGAACAACTTACTTTTAATTATTCAAATTTCTGAGCAGGCAATGATTCAAGAACAAAACTAGAAAAATCCAGAATGAAAACTCTCCCTCCCACCCCTTTCCAGACCACACAACTCTCCCAGTTGCCACAACATACAAGCACCACTGACATTTAATTTTTACTGTCCAGTCTGCTTAAGAAATGGCCAGGCACAATAACTTATACTTGTAATCTTGGCTACATAGGAAGCAGAGACTGGAAAGATCCTGGTTTGAGGACAGTCAGAGCAAAAAGTCTGAGTCCCCAGCTAACCAATAAAAGCTGGGCCCAACAGCACATGCTTATCATCCCAGCCATGCGGGAAGTGTAAATAGGAGGATGGTAGTCCAGGCCTGCTGCACATAAAACGCGAGGCCCTATCAGAAAACTAGCTAGTCCAAAAATGGCTAGGGCAAGGCTCATGGGGTAGAGCATCTGCCTTGCAAGAACAAGGCCTGTGAGTTCAAACTCCAAAACAGCCCCCCAAAAAGAAAGATTTAAACTCATATAAATGTATACTCATCCACATAATTGAATGCACCCTGCTCTCTCTGCACGCTGGCTGTACCTGAGCTCTCCCCAGTGTGCAGGTTTCCACGCTCCACAGGGCTCCTAATTCTACCTCACAACTCCACAGCAGCCTACCAAATGAGTTGTTTTGCTTTTCTTTTCTCTGTGTGTGTGTGTGTGTGTGTGTGTGTGTGTGTGTGTGTGTGTGTGTGTGTGTAAGGACTGGGGCTTGAATTCAGGGCCTGGGCACTGTCCCTTACCTTTTTTTAATCAAGGCTAGCATGCTAGCAGTTGAGCCACAACTCCACTTCCAGCTTTCTTCTGGTTAATGGTAGTTAAAAGTCTCACAAATCTTGCTCAGACTGGCTTCAAACCATGACCCTCAGATCTCAGCCTTCTGGGTAGCTAGGATTACAGGCGCGACCATGTTTTTGATCTTTGGCTGTTACAATGTGCAATGTAGGGCTGGGAATATGGCCTAGTGGTAGAGTGCTCGCCTTGTATACATGAAGCCCTGGGTTCAATTCCTCAGCACCACATATATAGAAAAAGCCAGAAGTGGCACTGTGGCTCAAGTGGTATAGTGCTAACCTTGAGCAAAAAGAAGCCAGGGACAGTGCTCAGGCCCTGAGTCCACGCCCCAGGGCTGGCAACAAAAACAAAACAAATAAAGAATGTGCAATGTCCTTGTACATCCATCACTTTGTTCTACTGACTACCCACACCTGATTAAGTCCTGGCTGGAGAGAATGCTGGGCTGCAGTAGGTATAACTTGGACAAACATTGCCAATGGCCCCTAGATGGATTATGTACTCTACTAGGGGCAATGCCTAGTGTTCTCCAACTCATGAAGGCAACAGATTAGCAACCTTTTAGATGTAACCAACCTAACAAATATACAATGTAGATTTATTTGTCTTTGTTTCTTTTTAGGGTGCAGTTGCAACCTGATTTTTCTGACAAATACCTGAGCTCCACTAAGCCAGAATCGCTCACCTCTTCTGGCCAGTGCTCTAGATGCACAGAAAGGGCCTTAACATTCATGGGTGAGTAGATACACTGTGACTGAAGGTGATTATCTTCACATGCATTTAAAATCACTTTAGTTCCCTTCCCATGACCAATGTGTTCAGATGTTCTGTCTTTGTTGGTGGTGGTTTCCTCACAAATTTCTGGGTATTCTTTTTTTTTTTTTTTTTTTTTGGCCAGTCCTGGGCCTTGGACTCAGGGCCTGAGCACTGTCCCTGGCTTCTTCCCGCTCAAGGCTAGCACTCTGCCACTTGAGCCACAGCGCCGCTTCTGGCCGTTTTCTGTATATGTGGTGCTGGGGAATCGAACCTAGGGCCTCGTGTATCCGAGGCAGGCACTCTTGCCACTAGGCCATATCCCCAGCCCCTGGGTATTCTTTACATTGCACGGAGATTACTGAATCATAACATGAGTTGTAAATGCTTTTTAAAAATTTTTTATTGTTATTATAAAGTGATGTACAGAGGGTTGCAAATACTTTTTCTTAACTGGTTGTAGGTCTCTGTACTCTTGTTATAGTGGGGTTTTTTTGTCATAAGTCATTTTTATGTGTTTGAATTTAGGGAAGTTTTTCCACTCTTAACACAAGTATCATGCCTGGTCCTACACAGAGTTCTGTGTTTGGTTTTTGCAGAGTAGAGGCCCAAACTCAGGGCAAACACTTGTCCACTGAGCTAAATCCCCAGTTCCATCAATGTCGTTTTAAATTATTTCATTCTTTTTTTTCCTTTGGTAGTAGTGGCTTTGAACTCAGGGCCTCACATTTGCTCAGTTTGCTTGAGCCATACCTCCAGTATAAATTTACTTCATCACGTCGAGCACTAGTGGCTCACGCCTCTAATCCTAGCGAACGGGGAGGCTGAGATCTGAGGATCACAGTTCAAAGCCAGCCCAGACAGGAAAAGTCCATGAGACTCTTATCTCCAACAAGCTACTCAGAAAAAGCCAGAAGTGGTGCTGTGCGACACATGGGTAGAACACTAGCCTTGGGCAAAATAAGCTCAGGGGCAGCACCCAGACCCTGAGTTCAAGCCCCAGGACCATAAAAGCAAACAAACAAACAGAATTATTTCATCATACACACTACACACACACACACACACACACACACACACAGGAATTATTTCATATACACACTATACACACACACACACACACACACACACACACAAGTTAGAAAGAAATACCCACCTCATATCCATACTGTAGAACAGACGATGCCAGGCAGGCTCCCAAAATATTGCCCACTGAGGCACAGGCACTCCAGAGACCAAAAATGACACCCCGGCTGAGGACGGCAGTGGGGAACAGGGGGGGGACACCATGAAAAGCAGTTGTAGGTGCAATCCAAAACAGGAAAAATTCACATGACAAAGAATAAAACATCCCATTTCAAAGCTTTAAAAACACACCCAAATGCTCTCAAGTGTCTTCTGAGACTGTGTGCTGTAAAAGTTCAATTTAGGGGCTGGGGGTGAGCTGAACGGTAGAGAACTCGCCTCACCAGCCCAAGGCTCTGGCTTCATTACAGGGCAAGTGGAAGAAAAAGAATTCAAGAAAGTCCATTTTTTTTAAGTCTGAATTTATATTCCATTCTATTTGACACTAATAGGGTTGGGAGCTTTTTTTTCTTTTCTTTTCTTTTTTTTTTTTTTTAGCTCTTTCAACATTTTCTACCTCACTAGGAAGAACTTTGGAAATGAACAGGAAGACTTCATACTGAGAAACAGTCTGTGTGGCAAGCTGAGGTCAGCCACTTCCAGTTGTGTAATCACACCCAAGCTGCAAGCCAAGCCCAGGGCTCTAATCTGTGCGAAGTTGTGCTCCAGAAAGGACAGGGCCACAAAGTGCCAGTATGGTGGGAGGCCTCCGTGCTGTGCCGGTGGAAGCCACTGTCCTGCATTTGAATTTGTCTGAAAAGCCTCGCCCCTGAAGGCCAAGAACAGCAACATAACGCAAAGGCTTTGGGCTATTTAAGGGCAGTGGCCTCCCTCAGTGATCACTTCAGCTTGAGATAGTCTCTCAGCATGCCTCATTCTAGAATGCACCAATGCCATAAAAATAATGAAACCCATAAAGAGAGTCACAGAGAGCCAGGTGCCAGGGGTCAGGCCTGAATCCTAGCTACTCAGAAGGCTGAGAGCTGAGGAGTGCCCAGGTAGACAAATCTGAGATTTGTATCTCTACCTACCACAAAGCTGAAAGTACAGCAGTGGCTTAAGTAGCAGAGCACCAGTCCTAAGCAAAAAAAGTTAAGGGACAGCACTCATGCCCTGAGTTCAAGCCCCAGTACTGGCACAAAAATAAAATACGATAGCCATGGCTTGGTGCCATAATTCAAGTGCACTTGTCTAGCAAGTAGGAGGCCCTGAATTCATACCCCAATATATTCACATACATAAATATAACATATATATGTACTGTATGAGCATATATGTATATGCATGTACATGTACACACGTATACACACACAACAGGGAGGTATGGAGATACAGGCTAGCAATTTCAGCTACTCAAGAGGCCAGCTTCAAGCTTGAGGACAATTTAGCAAGACCTTATCTCAGAAATCAAACAAACAATTTTGCTTAAATATTTAAATAAAACAAATAAAAACCGGTCTGAGGATATATATAGTTCAGTGGTAGAACATTGCCTAGCCTGCCTGAGCGCCTATGTACAAATCGCTCATACTACAAAAAGAAAAAATAAATAACATATTCCAAAAGGAAACTGAAGTATCCTAGGGGGATGTTTTACAACGCATTTCTGTTAATCCAGGGACGCCAGCGTGGGAAGGAAGCAGAAATCACCAGCACACTGACATATAATCAAAGCGTTCCTAAGTGGTGCTTATTCTAACCACAGACATTTTATAGGTAAACTTTCACCTTGTTACAGATCACTGAGGATCAAGGTAACCCCCACTGTGGAGGTGGGCAAGCTGGAAAGCTGAGAAGCAGCCAGGGTGTAGCTCAACACCACAGCAGGGGAACAGGGCTGTGGCAGACACTGGCCGCCACGTAAAAGAGCAAACATACAAAAAGACATAGGACCACACAGGAGTGACTATGTATCCGACAACACAGAAAAAAAGGGTCCTGGAAAAATGATAAAATCTAAATTAACAATGTTCCCTAAATAGGAATATCACTGACAATGATAAATCATAAAGCAAGTCTGGCTGTCAACTTACACCCCAGGACAGGAATTCAGCCAGGAGCAGGCACGTAGCATTGTCCTGTAGCCTCTGCCACACACCCAAAACCAAACGTAAGCTACCAACTCTGTGAGGGCCGGGGGAAATCAATCTATAAGCTTCACGTGGCTAACTTGTGGCTCCGTTTCCTCATGTTTAATGTACGACTAGACTAAATCAGCAAGTCTCAATGATCAATGGCAAGGAAGACTAATCTTACAGAAAGAAACACAGGGGAATGGCAGGCAGGTGGGACGGGCACAGTCTCAAAAGGAAAGATGAATTTTAAAAGCACAAACTGAACCAGACTGTGGTGGCTTATGCCTGTAATCCTAGTTACTCAAGAGGCTGAGATCTGAGGACTGAGGTTCAAAGCCAGCCCGGGCAGGAAAGTCTGTGAGATTTTTATCTCCCATTAACCACCAAAAAGCTAGAAGTAGAGCTGTGGCTCAGGTAGTGGAATGTTAGTCATGAGGACACAGCTTAGGGATAGCACCTAGGCCCTGAGTTCAAGCCCTAGCAATGGTAGAAAACAAATTGGGGCATACTATCAGTGTACACTCCAAATGAGGAAGGCAGCAGTGTTAGGCATGTGGCTCACTGAGCTAGACCCCTAGGACCGCAGCGTTCTATGGGGACCTGAACTCCCACCTCAAGTGTGACAGTCTAACTAGAGAAAAAAAATGGGATGCTGGTGGCTCACACCTATAATCCTACTCAGGAGGCTGAGGTCCAAGGATTGAGGTTTGAAGTCAGCCAGGGCAGGAAAGTCTGTGAGACTCTTGTTTCCTGTCAGTTGTGGGACTTGAACTCAAGGCCTAGGCGCTGTCCCTGAGCTTTTTTGCTCAAGGCAAGTGTTCTACCACTCTAAGCAACAGTGCCACTTCTGGTTTTCTGGTGGTTAATTGGACAAAAGCGTCTCATGGACTTTCCTACCCAGACTGGCTTTGAACTATGATTCTCAGGTCTCAGCCTCCTCAGTAGCTAGGATTGTAATAGGTGCAAGTCACTGGTACCTGTCAGACTCTTACATCACCAATTAACCACCAAAAAAGCTGGAAGTGGAGCTGTGGCAAGTGATAGAGCACCGCCTTGAGGAAAAAAAAAACAAGAGACAGAGGTTGGCAGGGCTCAGATGGTAGAATACCAGCCGATGAGCGTAAAGCTTCGGAATCGAGTTTGAGTCCCAGTCTCAGACAAAATAAAATAAAATAAAACAAGGGACAGCACCCAGGCTTTGAGTTCAAGCCCTGGCATTGACACAAAGAAAAGAAAAATACATATAATTTAACATAAATAAATAAATTAAAGGAAAGATGTGGGCAGTGTCTAAAACATCAAGTTACTTGACCAGGCTGAGCAATCTAACAAAACCCATGAGGACAGCAATGGAAGAGGAGGAAGCGGCATACCCGGCTTTGCCAAACCAGTTGCCCATCACAGCCACCACACAGGGCCAGCCCGTGGACTGCAGCAGGCCGTTCACAATCCACAGGCAGCAGTAGAACCATCTGTTGTAGAAGTGCAGCCATTCTGTGAGGGTGCCAAACACAAACACCTTCGAAGGAAGGAAAGGAAAAAGGACACATGATGTCCACATGCACGCTTCAGAGCACAGCACTTCCTGCCAGACTCCTAGCACCCGAGTCAGGAAGAGCGGGCTATGAAAGCACTCGGGCTCAGAGCTGGCACAAGGAGACAGCCACCAGGTCACCACCAACCAGAGAAGCAAAGATGCTGACTAAGTCATTAGGTTGTCATCCCCTAGATTTGGATCTTTGGTTGTAAGAAAATGCCAGGCACTGGTGGGTCACTAGCTACTCAGAAGGCTGAGATCTGAGGCTCATGGTTTGAAGCTAGTCTGATCAGGAAAGTCCATGAGACTATCTCCAATTAACCCTGAAAAAGTAGAAAGTAGAGCTATGATCCTAGTGGGCAGAGAGTGAACCATGAACAAAAAGCTCAGGGACAGCACTTGGGCCCTGAGTTCAAGCCCCAGGACCAGTACAACAATAACAACAACAAAAAATTGTAAGAAGTCAAGATCTCATTTTGTATCTACTTCCATGAGTCTCTTGGACATGTGGGAGAGGCAGTCTCTAGAAGGCCACAAGCACCACACACATTACCGAGGACAGAGCCAGGCTGCCCGAATGAACCTGCTCAATCATTTAGTAGCCCTCATCAAGCACCTGCTCTTTTCAAGCATTTTGCTCAATTTGCAATTGGTCTATTTTAAAATACTGTCAAGCTGGGTGCCAGTAGCGCACACCTATAATCCTATCTAACTCAGAAGGCTGGGATCTGAGGATCATGGTTCAAGGAAAGCCCAAGCAGGACAGTCCATGAGACTTTTATCTCTAACTAACCACCAAAAAAACCAGAAGTGGTGCTGTGGCTCAACGTGAAAGAGCACTAGCCTTGAGCAAAGAGCTCAGGGGCAGTGCCCAGGCCAAGTTCAAGCCCCAAGACCAAAGGGGGGAGGAAAAAAATACTGTCAGAAGCCAGGTGCTGGTGGCTCATACCTGTAATCCTAGCACTCAGGAAGCTGGGATCTAAGGAATATGGTTCAAAGCTACCCTGGGCAGGAAAGTCTGTGAGACTCTCATCTCCAATTAAGCAGCAAAAAGCCAGATGTGGAGCTAGGGTTCCAACAGTAGAGCACTCTTCCTGAGTGAAAAAGCTAAGGGACAGTTCACAACCTTGAGTTTAAGCCTCTGTATCAGCACAAAATAAACCCCAAAGACCATGCATACAGATTTTAAAATAGTATTTTTAAGATAGTATTAATACATGTAGGCAAGCAGCTTGGGAATAAAGTGTCTCAGACCCTAAGATTTCAAGGAAAAAAGGATTTTCTGGTTCAACTGGTAGACACTGAAAAAACAAACAAACACACACAATACATTAGGGTACTAACTAAACTGTGGCTTGAATCAATCAAAAATTTCCATGAGTTGCTTTTATGCAATGAAGATGAATCTAATATGGGCAATGCCTTACACAATATCTAATGTGCTTGGTGCTGTTCCAATGTTCCACCTCAGACACCCGCACCCCACAGCAACTGCAGGAGAGGAATACACATAAGCCACTTTCGATAAGGAGGCTGGAACACAGGGAACCGCAGAAGACGGACAGAAACGCAGGCTAGCCCCATCGAATCTGCAGCCTTAAGCACTAGGCAACCCAGTCCTAAGGGAAAGCAAGACTGACACAGAATGAACAAGGCTAGGCACAAATGACTGCAAACAGCTGCAGAGAAACACAGACAGGAGCCCAGAAGAGGTGGTGACTACTTCTGGGAGTGAGGCGGAGAAAGTCAGGCCTCTGAAAGAGTTATATGGCCAAGACTTAAAGAAGATGCTGAGTTGGACTATAGAGATGTGAAAGGAGCCATACAAAGTAGAAAAGACAGGAACAAGAACACTGAGGCAGAAAGGGGTGAAAGGCAGAAAGTGGCTGGTTTAGCTGAAGCAAGGGAGTGACAGGTAAGTGGGGTTTAGCTCCAAGCACATTAAACACTACTGTGTTTATTTAATTATTTATTCCAGTCAAGGTTAGATGCTTCCTTTGAAAAGACTAAGGTTGACAGCTGCAGCTTACATCTGTAATCTCTGCTACCTAGGAGGCAGAGATCTAGAGGATGGAAGTTTGAGGCCATACCAGGAAAAAAAATCAACAAGAATCCATCTCAGGGGCTGGGAACATGGCCTACTGGCAAGAGTGCTTGACTTGTATACATGAAGCCCTGGGTTGGATTCCTCAGCACCACATATATAGAAAACGGCCAAAAGGGGCGCTGTGGCTCAAGAGGTAGAGTGCTAGCCTTGAGCAAAAAGAAGCCAGGGACAGTGCTCAGGCCCTGAGTCCAAGGCCCAGGACTGGCAAAAAAAAAAAAGAATCCATCTCAACATATAACCTGAGCCCTGAGCATGTGATCCAAGCCAAGTACCCTATCACAAAAATAAATAAATAAAAAATAACTAAGGCAGGCTGGGCACCAGAGGCTTGCGCCTGAAATCCTAGCTCCCTAAGAGGCTGAGATCTCGGGATCCTGGTTTGAAGCCTGCTGGGGCAGGCAAGTCCGTGAGACTTACCTCCAAAAATCCAGAAGTGGAACTGTGGTTCAAGTGGTAAAGCACTAGCCTTGAGTGTAAAAAACTAGCGGACATAACACCTAAGTTCAAGTCCCAGTACCAGCACAAACACACACATACACAAAAAGCCCTAAAAGGTTTGGAGGTACGGCTCAAGTGGTATAGCACCATTGTTAAAAAAAAAAAACTACTCTTATGAACAAACTAAAAATATTTTTTTTTTACAAATAAAAGCTTACCAGAGTGAAAGACATGCAAGGTCTTAGGACACTGAAGAGAGAAACCTCATCACTCTTCCATATGAGGATCGATGTCATTATTCCAACTCTACATTGTCGGGGCATATGCTTTCTGACCAAAAAAAGGATTATCATGATCATGAAATCTTTCCAACTTACCACGAATGCAGAAGAGCACATGCCAAAAGATAGAACCCATCGTAAATTCAGCCGATCCCCAATGATGCCACTGATGAAAAGGCCCTAAAAATAAAGCACTTCATTTTACAGCTCTAAATAGCAGCGTCACCCGGAGGCAACATGCACCGTAGAGCAAACGAGGCACAGGGAACACTGAGGTGACTGACACCCAACCTCCCCACATCTTCGTGGAGCTGTGTCACGGAGTTCCAGCAGACCACGCAGGCCTCTCCGAGACCCGCACACCTTCGCAACACAGACCTGCACACCTTCGCAACACACTGCACTTCAGGCAACTCTGATTTCCCTTGATTCCCTAACTGAAAATAAATAAGCACCCAAATATACTCATCTAGAGATGAATTTCCAAACTTTCCTAAGGACTTCCTTAGCTGCGTGCAGCTGGGTTAAGGTATTCTCTGACGCCCTGCAACCTTGTGAGACGGGCGGATGCTACACGTGCACTCGCTGCCTGTTCATCTGTCCCCGGTTTTCATGACATCACGAGGCAGGAGAGAGAGTAGGAAGGAGAGGAGGAGGGCAGGCAGCTGAAGACAAGCACCAGAGTCTACCATCTGCCCTCCTCCCACTGCACGACATGGAAAGGCTGGGATCAGAGTGGAAGGCTGAGACCAAAGAGCCTAAGGACCCTTGTCAGCTATGTCCATAAAAACATGAAACAAAGCCGGAGGCCAGTGGCTCACTCCTGTAATCCTACCTACTCAGGAGGCTGAAATCTGAGGATCGAGGTTCAAAGCCAGCCCAGGCAGAAAGTCTGTGAGAGTCTTATGTCCACTAGACTATTAAAAAAGTAGGAAGTTGGGCTGGGAATATGGCCTAGTGGTAAAGTGCTCGCCTCGTATACATGAAGCCCTGGGTTCGATTCCTCAGCACCACATATATAGAAAAAAGCCAGAAGTGGAGCTGTGGCTCAAGAGGTAGAGTACTAACTTTGAGCAAAAAGAAGCCAGGGACAGTGCTCAGGCCCTGAGTCCATGCCCCAGGACTGGCAACAAAAACAAAACAAATAAAAAAAAAAAAGTAGGAAGTGGAGCTGTGGCTCAAGTGGTAGAGTGCTAACCCTGGGCAAAAGAAGCTCAGGAACAGTGCCCAGGCCCTGAGTTCAAGCCCCAGGACTGGCACAAAAAATGAAAATAAATGTTTTTACCTCAAACCTAAATTTACATAGAACTGACTATCACGATTATTAGAGAAAACATGGATGTTGTTTCCTCATATATTGCCAGGTTTTGTTTCCTCAAAGGGAAGCACACAAGCATCAAAGGAAATTCAAATATTCAACAGTTCAATGTTGTGGTCTCTGCTGTGAAGGAGACGAGGAAAATCTCCAATCCACAGGAAGCAACCTGCACGAAGCTACAGAAGGAAGCAGCTCAGTGCGGATCACCAGGCTGAAGGCTGGAGATAGCGCACAGGATATGCCTGACAGGTAGGTGGGAGGCCCTAGGTTTGATCCTCAGCACTGCAAAAAACAGTGTACTCTAGTATTCTAGAACTTACCACAGCATATGAGAAGAGGAAAATAGTATCCAGCGTTCCAAGGAATAGAGTGGCTTCTTCTGTGTTGGGAAACAAATGGTTGGTGCTCCAGATCTGCAGGAACACAAGGACACGGCACTCCTGCTGGGATCTGTCCAGGCTTCACAGTTCTCAGCGCCTGTGAGCCACCTGCACAGACCCCAGCTCCCCAGAACAAATGCGAGGACTGGTCCAATCAGCAAGCCAGTAACACGAGAAGAAACCTGACAGCACTGTACCCAAGGTCTGCGGTCAGGTGTGCAAAATTACACACTTCCAAAAGACCAGAGTGGTCAGTCTAGCTTGTGAGGCAGGCTCTCTACCACTTGAGCTATACCCTCAAACCTTTTTGTTTTTGTTATTTTGGGAATAAGGTCTCAAGTTTATGTCTGGGAATGTTCAGACAGTGATCCTCCTATTACAATTCTTGAACTAGCTGGGATGATAATCCAGGCCACCATGTTTGGCTTTTTTTTTTTTTAACTGAGATAGAGTCTCAAGAACTTTTTGCCTGGGCTGGCACTGAAGTACAATCCACCTGATCTTGGCCTCCCAAGTAGCTAGAATTACAGTACAATTTTTTTTTTAAATCTTTATGTATAACAAAAAATAAAATCCCCAAGGCCGGGGTGTAGCTCAGTGGAGAAATAAACAACACCTGGACTTAAAAATATAAGGCTGGAGCCAGGCACTAGTGGCTCACACCTGTAATCCTAGCCACTCAGGAGGCTGAGATCCGAGGATCGAAGTTAGAAGCCGACCTGGGCAGAAAAGTCCCCATGAGACTCTTATCTCTAATAAACCACCTGAAAACCGAAGTACAACTGTGGCTCAAGTGGTAGAGCACTAGCCTTGAGCACAAAGAGGCTCAGGGACAGCACCCAGGCCCAAAGTTCAAGCCCTACAAATGACCAAAAAATAAAGAAAAGCAAGGCTCACCCCCTGTAATCCCAGCTATGCAGGGGGCTGAGATCAAGGGTCGTGGTTCACAGCCATCCCAGGCAGGAAAGTCTGTGAGACTCTTATCTCCAATTAATCACAGAAAAAGCCAGAAGTGGCGCTGTGGTTCAAGTGGTAGAGTGAGTGCTAACCTTGAGCAAAAAGGAGCTCAGGGACAGCACCCAAGCCCAGAGTTCCAGTCCCAGAACCAGAAAAAAAAAAAGCAAAAGAAGGCATGGGAAGACAGCATTAGCTCTCCATGAAAGTAGGTTTGCAAAGAAATACAAAGCTCTTCAGAGCAATTTAGAACTTAATATCTATACAACTACCAACAGAACTACAAAATCTGTAGTTCTAAAGGAGAAAAGTAAAGATGAAACCTACTTGAACAGTGGTCTGAGAAAGTACACCGATAAACTGGTTCAGTGCAAAACCCTGGACTCCAAGCCCTGTCCTGAATCAATATGCAGAAGTCCTATTTTGTGGGGAGGTCACCACAGGGGGAGCACTGGGAGTCAGTGGAGACAGCAGACAGCACTCTCCCCTCACCAGGGCCCTGGAACTCAGATCTCCAGCGGGGGGGGGGGGGGCCTGGCACCACTCCTGAGAATGGCGGCTCACCCTTCCTACCAACAATGAGGTTTAACACTGCATGTGTGGCCACAGCAAGTGGCTGGAAAAGGCCTGGGAAACTTCTGCAGACTTCACACCACACCAGGTGCCCTTCCATTTGCTGATTTTAATTTATGTCCTTTGGCTGACATAAACTATAGCCCTGAGTGCTCCATGCTAAACACCGTGGGTCCTCCAGAGCCATCAATCCTGGGGGGCCCCCCCCATAACCCAGTCACCTAGAAATTTAGTGCCTAAGTGAAATTCAAGCTGTGGTCTATTCAAATGCCACATTAAGTCCTTAAGGTCACTTGACTGCAGATGAAGAAGCAGGGATGTGTCATTTAAACATAAGAAATTTAGGGAACAAGAGTTTTCTTCAAAGAGCCAAACGAAAACCACCTAATCCAGGTGCTGGTGGCTCACACCTGTAATCTTGGCTACTCAGGAGGCTGAGATCTGGGGATCACATTTCAAAGGCAGCCCCAGCTGGAAGTCTCAGAGACTCATCTCCAATTACCACCAAAAAGCCAGAAGTAGGGCTGTGGTTCAAGTGATAAGAGTGTTACCCTTGACCAAAAAAGCTCAGGGGCAGCACTAAGGCCCTGAGTTCCAGCCCCAGGACTGGCAAGAGAAAAAATAAAGAAGAAGAACGCATGCTGACAATATGAATGGGAGATCTGTAGTTTGAGGCAAGCATGCAGTGGGGTGGGCTTCCATACTGAAGAGAGGGCATCGTAAAGGACAGCACCTGGCATCCTCCATCCATAATGAACATCAAGTACCAGGATGCACTCTTGCACTTCAAGACGGAACCATGAACCATCAAAAAATTCACATGCTCAGACACTAAGCTTTGTAGCACCTAGTGTGGAGAAGTTTGGAGAAAAGGAAAATCAGTAGAAACTGGAAAGAAAGAAAACAAGACTTGGGCTGGGAATATGGCCTAGTGGCAAGAGTGCTTGCCTCCTACACATGAAGCTCTCGGGTTCGATTCCCCAGCACCACATATATGGAAAACGGCCAGAAGGGGCGCTGTGGCTCGGGTGGCAGAGTGGTAGCCTTGAGCAAAAAGAAGCCAGGGACAGTGCTCAGGCCCTGAGTCCAAGGCCCAGGACTGGCCAAAAAAAAAAAAAAGAAAAGAAAAGAAAACAAGACTTGACTGAAAAAGTGGCATCTTATCTTGTTCCAAAGGAAAAGGTAAAATTTAGACAGGTAGATAAAGATGAAAATTCTACAGAGCAAGATCCACACACAGTTCTTGTAAAAAAAAAAAAAAATCAATTAAAACAAACAAAAAGCCTCGCCAGAACTGTGTGATTTCCAAACAGGGAGAAATAACAGGGTAACAGATGCAATGGGGTGAATCAGAGCAGTCTTTTGAAGTCAGTGGAACGACCTGAACAGCCTGCCTCTCAGCCCAGGGACACAGTGAGCCCTCCGAGTCCTAAGCAGGTAAATAACTCAAAAAAGAACGCAAGAGGGGGCAGCTTAGGAAAGAAGAATACAGATATGGTGGATTAGATCAAAGTACATTTCATGTATGTAGATATCGCAATGAGGCCCCTCCCCCCCTTTTTTTTCCAGTCCTGGGGCTTGAACTCAGACCTTGAGCTTCTTTTTGCTCAAAGCTAGCACTCTACCACTTGAGTCACAGCACCACTTCTGGCTTTTTCTGTTTATGTAATACTGAGGAATCGAACCCAGAGCTTCAAGCAAGAATGCTAGGCAAGCACTCTACCACTAAGCCACATTCCCAGCCCCAAGGTCACTTATTTTTAATTTTTAAAAAGCTAAACCAGGGGCTGGGGATATAGCCTAGTGGCAAGAGTGCCTGCCTCGGATACACGAGGCCCTAGGTTCGATTCCCCAGCACCACATATACAGAAAACGGCCAGAAGCGGCGCTGTGGCTCAAGTGGCAGAGTGCTAGCCTTGAGCGGGAAGAAGCCAGGGACAGTGCTCAGGCCCTGAGTCCAAGGCCCAGGACTGGCCAAAAAAGAAAAAAAAGAGTCAGAAAAAAAAAAAAAAGCTAAGCCAGCAAAGCACCAATTTTTCACACCTGTAATCCTCAGGAAGCTAAGATCTGTGGATCATGGGTCAAAGCTGGCCTGGGGAGAAATGTCCCCATGAGACTTATCTCCAGTTAACCAATCAAAAACCCAAAGTGGTGCTTGACTCAAATGTTAGAATGCTAGCCTAGGGGATGGCTATACCTTTAAGACCTGGGACTGCTGGCTGCTAGCTACTCCCACCTCCTTCAGCCAAACCAGCCCCGCCTCTCGTGTGTGAGCACGTGTGCCACCAAGGCTCCGGCTGAGCCAAGAGGCCGGGCCTCTGCAGGAAGTTCCGTGACATCACCATGATGGATAGTTCATTAGCCAATCGTTAATACCCAGTTAGTCCCTCCTCTTCCTGCCGCCATTACTGTTATATAAACCCCTCCCCCTGAATAAAACTTTGGGAAGCTCCTGAAGCTGACTCCGAGGTGTCCATGCATACCTGGCCTCCTTGGCAAGTATGGGGGGGTGGGGAGGGCATTCTCGAAGCCACACCCAGTCCGGAGCTTATCTGTGGCCCTAGCTCCCACATTACTTCCTACTGGCCAGAGGATATGCATGAGAGAGAAAGGGGACCACATGGAGGGGGCAAATAGGCCCAGGATCTCTACACAGAAGGAGGTATAGAGTATAGCCCGGCACTAGCCTTGAGCACAAAGAGGCTCAGGGACAGCGCCTATGCCCTAAGTTCAAGCCCTACAACCAACAAATAAAATAAAGCTAAGCCAGGTGTTGATGGCTCACAAATGCAATCCTAGTCACTTGGAATGCTGAGATCTAAGGATTACAGTTCAAAGTCATTCTAGGGAGGAAAGTCCGTGAGACTCTTATCTATAACTATCAAAAACCCAGAAATGGGGCTGGGAATGTGGCTTTGTGGTAGAGTGCTTGCCTAGCATGCATAAAACTCTGGGTTCGATTCCTCAGCACCACACAAGCAGAAAAGGCCAGAAGTGGCTCTGTGGTTCAAGTGATAAGAGTTCTAGCCTTGAGCATAAAGAAGCCAGGGACAGTGCTCAGGCCCTGAGTTCAAGCCCAAAGACTGGTGGGGGGAGGGGGGAGTCAGAAATGGCTCTGTGGCTCAAAGTAGTAGAGCACTAGCCTTGAGCAGAAAAGTTCAGGGACAGTACTCAGGCCCTGAGCTCAAGCCCCAGGACTGGCACAAAAAGAAAAGGCTGTCTCCAAGACAGGGTAGGAACAGGTCCCTGTTAATCTCCAGCACCCAGGTCCTGAGATCAAGCCCCAGGAGTAGCAAAAAGAAAGACTCAGGGTTAGCCACAGACCCCGTGAATCTATTTGAGCAGTTTGCTCTGCTTACCTCTACAGGCAGTTCAACTGATGTGTTAAAAGCACTTGGGGTCCATTGCTTGGAGACACTGACCTTGACATTGCTAAAGGTTTTTCTTGAAGCATGGAGCAATGAATAACTATCAAACAGAGAGAAGAAATGTAGCAGAATTAGGAACAAAGAACAAAACACTCAATCACACATACATGCCCATTTTCTTTATTCAGTTTTAGAATTCTTTATTATAAAAAGAAAAAAAAGGAAACACTGCCAGGTACCAGTGGCTCACACCTGTAATTCTAGCTACTCAGGAGTCTGAGATCAGAGGATCAAGGTTCAAAGCCAGCCTCAGTACACACACACACACACACACACACACACACACACACACACACACACAGTACAAAGGAGGAATAACTATTTCATTGGAAGCTTATGCCAAAACTTGCCCTAGACACTGTGCATGCAGAAACCTCCATAACAACACAAAACAAGGAGAGGAGCGTGGCTGGGAATATGGCCTAGTGGTAGAGTGCTCACCTCGTATACATGAAGCCCTGGGTTCGATTCCTCAGCACCACATATATAGAAAAAGCCAGAAGTGGCGCTGTGGCTCAAGTGGTAGAGTGCTAGCCTTGAGCAAAAAGAAGCCAGGGACAGTGCTCAGGCCCTGAGTTCAAGCCCCAGGACTGGCAAAAAAAAAGAGAGGAGCTGTAGCAAAACACTACCTGAAGAAGGTGAGCAGGAACACAACAACATGGTGGTGGCTGAACCGAGTGAGCAAAGGCCCCCTCTGGAGAGCCCTGGGCCAGGCCATGTCTTCCTGCCCTCTTCCCAGCCTCGCTGGATGTTTGGGTAATGAATGTGTTACATCATTTCTTCTTCCTACAAAGATAAAACACATTATTAACATTATCCAAGACCAACAACAAAAAAGTTCTAAATGTTTTCAAATCAGCTTTCATAAAATCTGAATCAAATCAGACTTATGACCAGGCAACAAATATTAGGCCTTTGAAGGACAAAAATCTCATTGGGTAGTTTGGCACCAGAAAACTGGATTGAGGGCTGGGAATGTGGCTTAGTGGTAGAGTGCTTACTAGCATGCGTGAAGCCCCAGGTTCAAGTCCTCAGTACCATATACAGAAAAGGCCAGAAGTGGTGCTGTGGCTCAAGTGGTAGAAAGCTAGCCTTGAGCAAAAAGAAGCTCAGAGACAGTGCCCAGGCCTTGTGTTCAAGCATGGCGCATGTGCACACACATGCACACACGCACACACACACACAGTAATTTTTTTAATTAAAGTTCCAGTTCTACTAATAATACTAGGACTGTTAGTTTTTTCTTTTTGTTTTTTTAATGAGTATGTAGTACATACTCAGCACGCACCAGCCCGGTGTTTAGTTCCAGTGAGTGGATATAGGAGGCGGGGTGGATATAAAGCTTCCAGAACACACTTAACCACTGCTGTGAGAGAGCAGCAAAACAGAACAGCAAGACAAGCCACAATGGGGCTGGGGATATGGCCTAGTGGCAAGAGTGCTTGCCCTGTATACATGAGGCCCTGGGTTTGATTCCCCAGCACCACATATACAGAAAACGGCCAGAAGTGGCGCTGTGGCTCAAGTGGCAGAGTGCTAGCCTTGAGCAAGAAGAAGCCAGGGACAGTGCTCAGACCCTGAGTCCAAGGCCCAGGACTGGCCAAAAAAAAAAAAAAGACAAGCCACAATCAACAGCTACTGCCACAAAATCCAGCTTCCAGGAATGAACTCCTAGACACATATACGATGCACTCAGATACCTACAGAGCAGAAGAGGAGCCCCTAATAGTAAAGAATGAACTTCATGGGGCTGGGAATATGGCCTAGAGGTAGAGTGCTTGCCTCATGTACATGGAAGCCAGCCCTGGGTTCGATTCCTCAGCACCACATATATGGAAAAAGCCAGAAGTGGTGCTGTGGCTCAAGTGGTAGAGTGCTAGCCTTGAGCAAAAAGAAGCCAGGGACAGTGCTCAGACCTTGAGTTCAAGCTCCACGACTGGCAAAACAAAACAAAAAGAATGAACTTCATGTCAGCCAAAAAGGATCAGGAAAAGGGAGGGCCATTCCTCCAGCACCTTTCCACACATCCACTTATTTTTTATTTGTCTGTACTCTCTAAAAGTTATATCCGCTCCTGACATACAAGAAATTACCATAAAGTAAGCATCTAAACTGAATTCTTTGATGAGTATGGAAAAACCTAAATATTCAACAATAGCAAGGAGTCAATAAAATAAGGTATGTCCACATGGCCAAACATTATCTAACTATTGCTGTGAAGTCACATGAAGTAACACTTGAAGTAGCTCAGTGGTAGAGGGCATGGGTGCTATCCCTAGCACCTCAAGAAAAAGTAAAGAAAGATGGGTGCCAGTGGCTTACACTAAAGATTTCAGTTCAAAGCCATCCCAGGCAGAAAAGTCCATAACACTTTTATATCCAATTAACCAGCAAAAAAGGTGGAAGAACTGTGGTTCAAATGGTACAGTACTAGCTTTGAGTGAAAAAGCTCAGGGATAGCTAGCGCCCAGGCCCTGAGTTCAAGCCCAGGACTTGAATAAGCATGTGTTTGCACGTGCGCGCATGTGCGCGCGCACACACACACACACACAGAATGGAGGAAAAGCTAATCCTTATCATTTTCAACTACCACAACAGATACGTATTTAGCGTCCACTGACTGAGCAAATACTAAACAGCATGCTACTAAGATTTCAGAAACACTGGAAAGAGAAGTGACTTTCGAAACTACAACCAGCATCACAGATTCTGCTAGAAAAATGCTGGACATCTGCTCAGTCTGTGTTGAAAACACTAAAGAAAGTGAGCTTGGGAAAGCACAGTGTGTCTGTGATTGAGACTTGGCAAAAACTCCCACGCTCCTAGTGCTGGCTAGCAGCGGACTGGAAAGGACTCCTGTGATGAGCGTGGTCCATGGGAGTGTCTTAATTATCATAATTACACAGGGCCAAATGGCACAACAATATTCATTTCAAATGGCGACCTGCCAACAGCACATGACTGCCGAAAACCATTTTCGCATTTTCTTTTCCCATCTCTTTTCTTCCCCCAACTCTGTAGCATAGGAAAAGGATTATTTAAAAACTAAATCCATAATCTCAAACATCTCAGTAGCCACTGAAACCTATTAATGTAACTGCAGGGCCCCCAATGATACAACTGTCATTCCCAAGGCAATGTAATCCCAGTGTTAAAATGTGTGTATTTATACGTATAATACAATTGCAAAAGTCTATACTTATATAAACATTATATTTTATTTATATCATATTTTAGTACTGTTATTAATATTTACATACTTCGATTATATTTTGTTACATTTATAATATAAACATTTATTTTCTATATTTATAATCTAAACATACATTTATAAAATATTGTATTTATGTACTTTATACACATTTATTATGCTACTGATGTTCTACTGTTTATTTGGTAATACTCAAACCACAACTCCAGTTCTTTTTGTTCTTGTTTTTTTTATCAGGTCGTGACTCTCCTATTTATACTTCCCAGCTACATATTCATCTTACTGTAGGTGGATGACAGGTGTGGAACTACCATATCTAGATTTTTCTGTTGACCTGGGGTCTTGTACTTGTTTGGTTCAGACTGGCCTGGGACCATCACCCTCCCAGTCTAAGCCTCTCACATACCTGGGATGACAGGACTGAGCTACTCGCACCCAGTGGGAATTGTTATTTTTCCTGGAATGATTAAGTTTCATATTTCATCCTTTGGAGTACTCAATACAATGTTCTGAGGCAAGTGTATCCATTAAAAGAGCTACAATTTCTAGAAAATGGGTAGCTTATTGGGTTATTCCACTTAGGTTTTATATTTAACTTTTACAGTAGAGGTAAATTTAGTAGCAGCACTAAATCTGTAGCTCTTGTTTCATAACTTCTGTTTTTACAGGACTAAATTTGTGAACAAATAGCTCTTATTCTTGTAACTTCTGCACTTAATAGACAGAAAATGTGTTTTCAGGCCAGGGGTGTGTGGCCCACGCTTGTAATCCTAACTACACAGGAGGGTGAAATCTGAGGACTGTGGTTTGAAGCCAGACTGGGCAGGAAAGTCCATGAAACTCTTACCTCAAAAATTAACTTATCTCTACAAAATACCAGGAGATGTGTCTCAAATAGTAGAGCTCTAGCCTTGAGCAAAAGAGCTCAGGAACAGCACCCAGGCCTTGAGTTCAAGCCCACGACCAGAAAAAAAAAAAATTACCTATATTCTACTTTTTTGGGATTAACACTGGCATATCAATGACTCCTGCCATCCCAAAGGCTGGCTATAGAAACTAAAATTTCTTTTTCCAAAAGTGGTTTCTAGAAACTAGAATGCTCTTCCTCAAGCAAATGCCAACACCTAAAACATCCTTTGTAACCTCTCTACATAAGAAATGGCCATAGAAAATGCTCTGGCCAGGGGCTGGGGATATGGCCTAGTGGCAAGAGTGCTTGCCTTGTATACATGAGGCCCCGGGTTCGATTCCCCAGCACCACATATACAGGAAATGGCCAGAAGTGGCGCTGTGGCTCAAGTAGTAGAGTGCTAGCCTTCTGCAAGATGAAGCCAGGAACAGTGCTCAGGCCCTGAGTCCAAGCTCCAGGACTGGCCAAAAAAAAAAAAAAAAGAAAATGCTCTGGCCTATCTTGTTCAGTTGTAGGTCATGTGTAGGTCACCAAACCCCATTTCTCAAAGGAAATGATACAAGGACTAAGAGCCAAGAATCTGGGCAGACAAGCCTGCTCCTGTACCCGGATGTGTTGCTTTCAGCTCATACCCTTCTTGCCCCAGCATATTTCTATATGGCTGTAGTGCTTTACAGAACCTCTGCCTAATAATGGGTAGTTTGCCCAAATCTTTGGGCCTTAGCTGAAGACACGTCCCATGTCCCATAAAACTGCAATTAAATAAGTTTGTTACAAAACTTACAATTAAGTTTGTTTCATCAGACTAATTGAAATGTGTATTCCATCACACACCTCATTTTTTCTGATGCAAACATTTAGGATTTAATCAACAGCTTTCAAAATATAGTATGGGGGAAAGGGTGGCCTATTTGTTTACAGCAATGGGCACTGAACCCATATTTCTCCTACCAAGGAATGTTCCTTTTTGTGCGTGTGTGCCTGTCCTGGGGCTTGAACTTGGGCCCTAGGAGCTGTCCTTGAGCTGCTCTGCTCAAGGCTAATGCTCTACCACTTGAACCATAGCTCCATTGCTGCTTTTTTTGGTAGTTAATTGGAGATAAGAGCTTCACAGACTTTCCAGCCCAGTGTGAACTGTGAGCCTCAGTTTTCAGCCTCCTGGGTATCTAGGGTTACAATGTGAACCAGTGGCGCCTACCCCACAACCCCTTTTTTGGGACAGTTTTTCAAAACTCAAACTCATGCAGGCATGCACCACTACTCCTGGCTCACTACACTGTTACTAACTACAGTCACCATGCTGTACAACAGGTCGCTTAAATGAATTCCTTCAGTCTAAATAAGATTTTGTATCCTGTGACAACATGCTCTCCGACCTCCAGTTTCCTTATTTTATGCATGTGTGCCGGTACAGGGGCTTGAATTCACTTTGGTTTTTTTCTTTACCTACTGAGAGGGTAGGAGACCTCTGGGGCCTGTCCTCCTCCTTCCCAAAGCAGAACCACCGGCCCCTGCCCAAGGAAAATCACACCACCTCCACATTCAAACCCACAAACCTCAAAAGACATGCAACAGTGCACTTCCCTAGCGGTCCTGCCGCCCCAGGCTGAAAGACCGCCACGCTCCTCCTCTCAGCTCCCAACACCTTTCCCTCGCATTCCCCTCTGCCTACCTTGCCTCCTAGCTGGCTACCTGCTACCTAACTTCATGCCAGCTACGCCTTGGCCAGTCCCGCACTTGACGGACAGGTGCTTCTCAATCC
This sequence comes from Perognathus longimembris pacificus, assembly GCF_023159225.1. Taxonomy (NCBI): domain Eukaryota; kingdom Metazoa; phylum Chordata; class Mammalia; order Rodentia; family Heteromyidae; genus Perognathus; species Perognathus longimembris. Next base: position 143,839,097 of record NC_063162.1, read on the forward strand.
TCTACCCAGCCGCACTCACTCTGTCTTGTTACCAGCACGCTGCCACCCTCCCTACAGACCCACACGGCAAAGAAAAGGCTTTTCTCCTGGTTCTTGACAAGGGTTTGCTCCCCCTTTTCTTGGCTGATCACTCAAAACCTTCTACCATGATTAGCCTGCCCTGACCAACCTATCAAAATTAGTCTCCCTTAGAGCAGCATGGGAGGACACACCTTCAGTCCCAGCTACTAGGAAAGTGGAAGGGTTGCTTGAATACAGAAGTTCAAGGGCAGCCTGGTCACCATGGTAAGAATCCATCTCAAAAACAAAATAAAATGAAAGGGTGAACAAATGCAGCCACAGTACTCAGTAGATACTATGCTGAAAATGTGTTCAGAACATATGAACACATTGCGTTCAACAACACTATGTTGAACTATGAATTTGTGGGTGGGGTTGGGAGGGAAAAACTGGGAGAACGTGAATAGCGGTGACACTGTCCAAAAAGAAATGTACTTGTTACCTGACCTGTGTAACTGTAGCCCCTCTGTACATCACCTTTATAATAATTTTTTTTAAGTTCTATATAGGGGCTGGGAATATGGCCTAGTGGCAAGAATGCTTGCCTCATATACATGAAGCCCTGGGTTTGATTCCCCAGCACCACATATATAGAAAACGGCCAGAAATGGCGCTGTGGCTCAAGTGGCAGAGCACTAGCCTTGAGCAAAAAAAGAAGCCAGGGACAGTGCTCAGGCTCTGAGTTCAAGGCCCAGGAGGCAAAAGAAAAAAGAAGTTTTATATATTCATACCTATATAAGGTAAAATGGGGCTGGAAACATGTTCAAGTGGTAGAGAGCTTGCCTGGCAAGCTCAAGACCTTGAGTTCAAACCTCAGCACCACCAAAAATATATAAGTAAATTAAACAGCTTCCCTGTTTCTATTCCCTACCTCCTCACCTCTCTTTCTCTGTTTCTTTCTATAAACTTCATAAAAGCAGTGGCTTTCTCTACGTGCATAGCTCTACCCCCAGGACTTCAGAGAAACTGAGAATATCAGTAAAGATTTTATGAGAGCTGGGAATATGGCTTACTGGTAGGGTGCTTTCTCACATAAACAGAAAAAGCCGGGAGTGGTGCTGTGGCTCAGGTGGTAGAGTGCTAGCCTTAAGCAAAAGCAGCTCAGGGACAGTGCCCAGGCCCTGAGTTCAAGCCCCAGAACTGGCACCAAAAAGAAAATTATGAATAAATGATTTCACTGACCAACGGCACAACGCTGAATGAAGACAAAGTGCCAGGCACCTGCACTAGGGATTTTACATACATTATAATATTCAGTTCTCCCTGTGCTTTTTGAATGAGAAACAGTCATCCCTCACTTTTTCACAGTTCACTTAGTCGCAGCTTTACTATTGTAAGGTCCACCACCTGGAGGGCTCCATGCAGGGCTCATGATGAGGTCTCTGCCCATCACCTGCATTACCTAGGGAACTGGCACACCTGGAGGCAGCCATTGGCCACGCCTCCCAGCCCTGCCCTAGATAAGGCAGGGCCTGGCAGTGGGTAGAACCTTCCCTCCGGCCCCTTCCAGCCAGCAGTCAGGAATAAACTTTTCTCTCCTGCTTGAATATCACGTGGTGTTCTCCTTTATTAGCTACATACTTTAATAAACCTTACAACTATATCTCAGGTTTTTAAAAATGCACATAGTGATCCCTTACCTATCCCTATCGCAGGACTTACATTCCAGAGACCCTGTAAGAGGTGAAAATCCGTGAAATAGCAAAAAGTCAACTTGGATGTAACAAGGGCCAACTATCTAACACTGTTACTTCATGGATTTTCACCTCTCCCAGTGGTCTCTGGAAGGTAACTCCCACAACAGGTGAGGGATCACTGCAAGGCCATTGGAAGACTGCAGGTGTGGCTTAAATAGTAGAGTGCAGCCTAAGAGTCTAAGGCCCTGAGTTCAAAAACCCCGGTACTGGGTTGGGAATGAGGCTTAGAGATAGAGCGCTTTTCTAGCATACATGAAGCCCTGGGTTCAATTCCTCGGTACCACATACACAGAAAAAGCAGGAAGTAGCACTGGGGCTCAAGTGGTAGAATACGAGCCTTCTGCAAAAAGAAGCTCAGGGACAGTACCCAGGCCCTGAGTTCAAGCCCCAGGACTGGCAAAAAAAAAAAAAAAAAAAAAAACCTCCAGTGCCACCCGGAAAAAAAAAAACTTTTTTAAGTAGTATCTCCTGAGAGATGGAATACACACTCAAATCCAGACCTGACTCTAGATTCTAATGTTAAATTGCAGTGAGTAGAAAAGTAGAGAGAGACAATAACCCAGACTGAGTAAACACAGTAATTAGAATGAGTACACATTAAACTCCCAAGTACACATCCAAGATGGGAAAAGGCACACTTATCAAAGTGGCTCCCTGCTCCAATGGGAAGGGCCATGGGCAGGCAACTTCTTCACTTCCCAGTGCTCAGTTTTTACATTTGCCAAGCCAAAAGATTATGTGAACTCAGCCAAGCAAGGCGGTTCACACCTGCAATGCCAATTCTCAGGAGGCAGAGATGGGGAGGATGAGTGTTTGAAACCAGCATGGTCATAAAGTTATGAAGATCACAGCCCAACTGTGATGGCCTCCCAGCTACTGAAGGCACAGCAGAACTGTGGTCCAGGTTCAGCTCCTGGGAAAAGAGATCAGATGAGCTGGCGTCTCACCCTTTGAATTCTAGCTTCTAAGAAGGGTGAGATCGCCATGGCAGGAAAGTCCATGAGATTCCTGTCTCCAAATAGAGGTGTGGCTCAAGTGGTGGAGTGCCCGCTTGAGGAACAAAGCTCAGGGACAGTACCTAAGCTCTGAGTTCAAGCTCCATGACCAGCACGCACACACACACAAACTAAAGCAAAGATGTCTTCGAGTTTGTTTCAAGTGGAAGAGTGCCTCAGCCTGGGGAGCATCACACCCTGAGTTGAAACCCCAGGACTGTCAAATACATATAACTGTGTACCCAACCTATATGAGTAGAACATTGAGTCCATCAATGTAATAGTACTTTGAGGGCTGGGAATATGGCTTAGTAGTAGAGTGCTGGCGTAGCAATGCTTGAAGCCCTGGGTTTGATTCCTCGGTATCATGTAAACAGAAAGAGCCAGAAAAGGTGCTGTAGCTCAAGTGGTAGACTGCTAGTCTTGAGCAAAAGAAGTTCAGGGGACAGTGCCCAAACCCTGAGTTCAAGCCCCAGGACTGGCAAAAAAAAAAGTACTATGAATATTGCAATTAGTATCCCAATGCTCAACACTAAGTATCCATTATAGCCTGAATTGCCTAATTTGAAGCCATTTAACTACACCACACTAGCCAACAACGTGGTAGACACCTGTAATCCGAGGACTTAGGAAGCTGACGCAGGAAAATCCCAAGCACCAGGCCAACCCGCACCAGGTAACAAAACCCTTTTGTCAAAATCAAATCTCCATGCGATTTTTTTGTTCTCTTCTTAAATCACCTCATTATCACAGATGTTCAGTATCTGGTTAGCCATGAAACTATTTCATCTTATTTCAGGGTTCTAACAACTACATTCTTTCTATTTTTCTAGTTCGGAGCATATTCCAAAGACAACTAGTTTTCAGGATAAAAATCTTGGGGGCTGGGAGTGCAGCTCAGTGAGAGTGCCGAATGTCCTAAATTCACTCCCAAGTAAGGGGGGGGGGGAGATTTAAAAAAAAATTTCCTCCTTTTGCAGACAAAGTAGTGTTAATCAACCTATAAGGATCATTAGTGACATGATATGATCTGAAGAACAGGGACCAACCAGAAACTTAATGAACAGCAAGCACTTACTCCAAACAGCAGGGAACAACAATACACTGAATGAATCTTACTTTTGACAAAAAAAAAAAAAGTTCAGTGGCAAGGCCAGGGTGTGGTGGCCCACGCCTGTATTCCCAGCACTCAGGATGATCTCCAGACCAGCTTGGGGTACGCAGCAAGAGCCTGTCTCAAAAAGAAAGGTGTGATTTGGCTAAGCCCAGTAACTATTCTTAACATTAGCATTATTACCACAAGATAAGCAAGCATCAGACCACAAGCGGTCACCTTCCCATTATCCCAGGTCAAAATCAGGAACAGACAGACCACAAGGCTGCACACAAAAACAATGGGACCACAAGCAACTGCGCCCAGTTCCTCGACGGCGAGGGCGAACTAGAAACGAAATCTGGCTTCTCCACTCAGCCCCATCTCCTCCTTTGACCTCCAGGCATCCTGTCCAAAGAGGCGCACGGCCCCACCTGCAAAGCCTACCTTCTCCGGGTGGGTCAGGTCCTTCTCCGGGGGTCCTTAGCCGTCGTTCGCAGTCCAAATCCCCCCCACGCCCCACCGGAGGGCGGGTCTGCCAGGAGCACAAAAGCCCTCGCAGCCGCGTTCACCCGACCCGGGCCCCCCACCCGGTTCCTCGGCGCCCCAGCGCCCCCGGGGCCCCGAGGCAGGACGCCCGGCCCGAGTAGCCCCGACCCAGTGGGGATCGGGACTGGGGCGACCGCACCCACCGGCGCCAGCACACCCCGCCCTCGGGACCCCCGGCGGCCCCTCCGCTAAGATCTCACACTCAGTCGGGCTAGGACACCCACGAGGCCGGGCTCACGCACGCGACACCCGTGGGAGACTATCGCCCCGGGCCGCGGCTCGCGGTCCGCCACCCTCGCGCCGCCCCCGGCGCCACCTCACCCTCCGCGCCGAGGCCAGGGCTTCCGGATGGTCACGTGGGTTTGCCGAGTGCGCGGGGCACGATGGGAGTTGTAGTCCGCCTCTGAGACGTTACCTGTGGGCTGCGGAGGCCCCGCCCTGGTCACCCAGTGATCACCGCTGCTGCAGGCGGGAAGACTGATGGATCCAATCATTATTTTTTTTTCTTCCAAAAAGGCGTTATTCTGTTCTTTGTTGTTATTTAAAAAAAAAAAAAAGCGAATCGTGTTGTTGTCTGGGTGTGCCACTGACCTAAGCTTTAAAAGGGTTGTGCTTAATTAAATGCAGTTGCCACTGTAGTTAAGGGCCATTAGTCTGTCAGTATTATTCCAAATTCTGCACCCTACTCCTCCCCGCGCCCCCATAAATTAATGAAGGATAACAAGCTGGCAGCCTCCAGCAAGAACTGGAGGGCCTCCAGGAAATGGAAACATGGCTTTTTGTTGTTGTTGCTATTGTTGGTGGTGGTAGTGGTGGTGGTGTTTTTTATTTGGGTTTTTTTTTTTTTCCTTTTGGAGGGTCAGAGGAGGAACACAGAAAGAGAAGGAGGAAGAGTGAACAAATGCAATCATGCTATTTAGTATACACAAATGACCTATGTAACTTGTGGGCAGGGATGGGAGGAGGCAACTGGGGGAAAGTGAAAGAAGGGGTAACATTGTCCAAAGAAAGAAATGGACTCATTATCTGACTTCGGGAATAGTAACTACTTTATACTACACCTTAGTAAATAACAATAAAATTATATATATATATATATATATATATTTTTTTTTTTTTTTTTTTTGCTAGTCCTGGGCCTTGGACTCAGGGCCTGAGCACTGTCCCTGGCTTCTTCCCGCTCAAGGCTAGCACTCTACCACTTGAGCCACAGCGCCACTTCTGGCTGTTTTCTATATATGTGGTGCTTAGGAATTGAACCCAGGGCTTCATGTATACGAGACAAGCACTCTTACCACTAGGCCATATCTCCAGCCCCTAAAATTATATTTTTTAAAAAAAGGAATTGGAGGAGTTTACAATGCCCATCTCTAAGCCGGGTGAGCTGCCCTCCTAAGCGCTCTCTCTCTCACTCTCTCTCTCTCTCTCTCAAGCATTGGTTAAATATAATATTTAAAGATATGCACCATATCCCAGGGAGGTAGTTCAGTGGTAAAATAAAGTATTATAGCATCATGCAAGGCATATATATATATGGGTGTACACATATATATGCATCTCTACATAGTAGGTTTCCATATGTGTGCGCATGCGCACACACACACATATATTTCCGAGCCAAGGAAAACATCCACAAAGACAGGAGAAAAACAAACAGTTTTAGTACTGAATAAGCATTAGACCTGGGCAGTGGTTCATGCCTATAATCCAAACTACTCACGAGGCTGAGATTTGTGACCATGCTTTGAAACCAGCCTAGGCAGGAAACTCCATGAGACTCTTCAACTAACCAGCAGGAAAAAAAAAAAGCCTGAGTAGAGCTGTGCTCAAATGATAGAGAACAGCCATGAGGGGAAAAGCTAAGAAACATGGGCTAGCCCCTGAGTTTAAGCCCCAGTGTCAGCAATAAATAAATAAGCAAATGTAAAATACAACTGTGTACATATACCTGCATATATATGTACATGTATAAATGTGTGCATGGGTGCATGTGTGTATTCACCATCAAGGACAAGAATATCCACTTTGTGTCCTCCACACTGTGCCTCGAGTCACTTGGCTGAGCTGCTTGGGCAGGGAGAGGAAGCACTGCCTGGCTAGGTTTCTATAACCAGCTGGACATTCTTTTCTTTTCTTTTCGCCAGTCCTGGGGCTTGAACTCGGGGTCTGAGCACTCTCCCTGAGTTTCTTTTTACTCAAGGTTAGCACTCTACGACTTAAGCCACAGCGCCACTTTTGGCTTTTTCTGTTTACATGATACTGAGGAATCGAACCCAGGGCCTAATGCATGCTAGGCAAGCACTCTACCACCAAGCCACATTCCCAGCCCCCCCATCTGGACATTCTAACAGTCGATTCATACCTCTGGATGCTCTCCGTGTTCTCCCAGTGCTGGTTTCTGACTTGCTGCCTTTTTCTAACAGCAATGATTAGCAGACAAGAGAAAACATTCCACACCTAACCTCACTGACACCAGCGCTGAAAAGGTTTATATCCTGTGCCTCAGCCCAGGAGCTTGTGGTAGATCTTGACCTACATTCTATTTCCAAATTGCAGGCTTGTAATGGTGATTCTCAAAATCATAGCCTGCAGCAGCAGCTGCTGGAGCTAAGAGTTACAGCCTGACTGGGCTGGCTTCAAATACGGATCTTTAGATCTCAGCCTCCTGAGTAGCTAAGATGACAGGTAGAGCCACCTTCCCAGCCTCTTCTAATGTTTTGAACTTACATCCTACAGGAATAAATACTACATTAGTCCCAATACAACTTGGAAACATAAAACTCACCCAAATAGTCTACCTACAAAACTACCATTTTTAAAAATCAGTTGTAGAGCGAGAACTCAGGGCCTGGGCTCAAGGCTAGTGCTATACCACTTTGAGCCACAGCTTTTCTTCCAATTTTCTGATGGTTAATTGGAGATAAGAGTCTCATGGACTTTGCTACTCAGGCTGGCTTTGAACTGCAACCCTCAGATCTCAGCCTCCTGAGTAGCTAGGATTAATAGGTGTGAGCTACCAGCACCTTCTTATATGAAATTCCTTCTTATAGAAAATACATTCTGATTTTTCCCCTAATTTTTTCTTGGAAAAATACTAGTTGCTATCCATTACAAATGATTTCATGATTCGTTCATAGGTCTCCACCCACAGTTTGAAAATTCTCTAATTTTATCTGTCAGGATGTTTCTGGTGCCATTTTGCTTCTGGTACCCACAGTGCCATGTAACTATGCTACACCTGGTACAAAAGAATCTAGTGGTCATGGGACAGACGCTGAGAAGTTGGTAATTTGCCAGACTCTATGGGCAGAAGTAGTCAGGAAAATTCAGTGTAGGAGACTGATAAACTATTTGCTTAGACTCAGAAATTAATCTTTGCTACAGGGAAAAATCAGTAAGTCAGCCAGAAATTCTGTTCAGATCTTTCTTCTCCTATACATTCAAAGTCTTTTGATATTATTTGTTTGCTTTACCTTGTTTGATGGCCTCCTCTTTCTCAATGTCACCTCAAAGAGTTATTCCAATCCATTAAAGTTAAGTCACTTAAGACCCAGATCAAATCTGGTGCCTGTGGTAATCCTAGCTACTCAGATCTGAGTAGCTGAGGTGTGAGGAAGGCAGTTCAAAGCCAACCTGGGGAGAAAAATTTGTGAGACTCTTCTCTCTCCAATTAACCAGCAACAAGCCAGAAGTAGAACTGTGGCTCAGGTGGTAAAGTGCCAGCCTTAAGGAGAAAAAGCCAAGGAAGAAGTGTGAGCTCCTCAGTTCAATCCCCAGTATACACACACACACACACACACACACACACACACACACACACACACATTATTTAGAGGATATATTGTATACATGTGTGGAAATGTAATAACAAAGCCCCTGCAGGTACAACTAATGTATGAGAGACAGAGAGATGAAGGAAGGAAGGAAGGAAGGGAGGGAGGGAGGGAGGGAAGGAAGGAGGGAAGGAAGGAAGGAAGGAAGGGAGGAGGGAAGGAAGGGAGGAGGGAAGGAAGGAAGGGAGGAGGGAAGGAAGGGAGAAGGGAAGGAAGGAAGGAAGGGAGGAGGGAAGGAAGGAAGGAAGGAAGGAAGGAAGGAAGGAAGGAAGGAAGGAAGGAAGGAAGGAAGGAAGGAAGGAAGGGAGGGAGGGAGGGAGGGAGGGAGGGAGGGAGGAGGGAAGGAAGGAAGGAAGGAAGGAAGGGAGGAGGGAAGGAAGGAAGGGAGGGAGGGAGGGAGGGAGGGAGGGAGGGAGGAGGGAAGGAAGGAAGGAAGGAAGGAAGGAAGGAAGGAAGGAAGGAAGGAAGGAAGGAAGGAAGGAAGGAAGGATTACTATAACAACCTTGGAACGGCCAGGAAAACCCAGGATGAAGGACCACAGTAGTCGCTTAGCATGGCTGGTTGAGTGAAAGGCCCCATCCTGTTGTGTCTGGTCAGGCGGCGGGGATGAAGGATGCTGGAGGGAAGGCGGGTCAGCACCTCACCTGTGCCCTCCTACCCCGAAGCTCCAGGCAGGTGGGAGGAACCGGCTTGCTTTCCTTTCACTTTCTCACGCCACCAAACCTGACACCCGGGCCAGGACTACAGTTCCCACCACGCAGCGAGGCAGGAGGAAGAAGGGGCGCCGAGGGCTGCGAAGGAAACCAGGAGAATAAGAAAACATTTACCTGCAGCTTGGCGAGGCGAGAGCTGCGGTCCAGGAAGCAACAGGTGCAGGAGGAGGGCAGGGGCCCAGCTGTGGGATGGAGGGGGTGATCTCGGGAGGGAGGACACCATGGGGGGCCCCCCACAAGCCCCCCCCAGCCAAGGCAGAGGGGCTTTTGTAGCATTCCTGGGGGCTTAGGAGGAGAAAGCGGAGGAGGGGAGAGGAAACAAGGTCTCAGCTCAAGTGACGGTGGTAAAACACCGGAAGTGGAATTAGCTTCCTTCAGTTGAAAAGTCAGACTTTAAAAAAAAAAAAAGAAAACAGTAGTTTGATTGTGCCTCTGGTCTGCTAGAGGAGGTAGCCGTATGTGATTTCCCAGGCGACCAAAGCCTGGGTTGGATGTACAAATAAGATATTTGTATGCATTTTAATTTGTGATGATATAGAGGGAGGTGTGTGTGTGTGTGTGTGTGTGTGTGTGTGTGTGTGTGTGTGTGCCAGTACTGGGGCTTGAACTCAGGGCCTAGGTGCTATTCCTTAGCTCTTGCTAGCACTCTACCACTTGAGCCACAGCTCCACTTCCAGCCTTTTTGGTGGTTGATTGGAGCTAAGAGTCTCCTGGGCTTTCCTGCCCAGGCTGGCTTCAAGCTGAGCTCCTCAGATCTCAGGCTCCTAGAATAGCTAGGATTACAGACATTGGCCTCTTCAATGACATTAGAGAAAACCAAAAAAGCATTTGGGGACATGAGGAAGGGTGTGCCCAGGCAGGAGCAATGGACAGCACAGCACATTGCATCCTCAAATGTCGTAAGGTTTCACGTACCTTCCGGAGGTATTTAATGAGGAGCCCTAACTCCACATCCTGTGAGAGAGAGCTTCAACATGGAAAGGATGGCTGCCTTCAGGGATCAAGCCGTGCGGTTTCTTACACTGAAAGAGCCGTTGTGAGGAGAGGAACTGGACAAGTGCTGGTGAAGTGAGGGACATATATACACAACTGATAAGTGGAAACCCCAGAGAGAAAGGTTTCTATGAAGTTGGCGCTGGTAGTTCACGCCTGTAATCCTAGCTACTCAGGAGACTGAGATCTGAAGATCTCGGTTCTAAGCCAGCCTGGGCAAGAAAACCCATGAGACTCTTATCTCCAATTAACCATTAGGAAACTGAAAACAGTGTTGTGGCTCTAACTGGTAGAGTGCTAGTCTTTAGCAAAAGAGCTCAGGGATAGTGCCCAGGCCCCGAGTTCAAGCCCCACAATCAACAACAACAACAACAACAAAAGGTTTCAGTGATGTAAAGTAGGTTGTTTTCAGGAAGTGATGAGATTTTTCTGACAGAAGATATATTTAGACAGGAGTTGGGAATCAAGTTCAAGGTGGATGATTGTGTTAATGTTTCTCAAACCTGACAGTTCACCAAAATCACCAGGAAGTATTTGTGTGTGTACTGAATTTTGAAATGTATATATAAAACATGATATTTTGAAATATATATATAATGGGCCTGGGGTGGGCTCTGGGAACATAAACTTTTAATAATCTCCCCCAAGTAATTCTGATAATCACTTAATTTGGAAACACATTGTCATTAGAAACCTTTAAGTTATTTTTCGTACTAAGGTAAAATTTCCTACACCATTCTTTTCCTTGTAGGTGTGCACATATGTGTTTGCCAGTAATGGGACTTGAACTCGAGGCCTCATGTTCTTGCTTAGCATTTCTGCTCAAGGCTAGTCACAGTTTAAAGCCAGCCTGAGCAGAAATGTACACAAGACTCTTCTCTCCAATAAACTACCAAAAACAAATCAAGAACTGGAGCTGTGGATTAAGTGGTACAGCACTAGCCTTGAGCACGAAATCTCAAGGACAGTGCCCAGGCACCAAGTTCAATCCCCAGGATCAGGACCAATAAATAAATGCTAGTAGGACCCCCTCAGTCTGAGGATACCCTAAAAATGATGTCAATGTACATCAGGGCAGGTGTGATCTATCATTGGCCTCTTTCCTCCATCACGATGGGAAAAGCCAGAAGCCCCCTCCCCCACTCTCATTTCCACTGGGTCTCCAATCCCTGGCAGACACTAAGAAGAACCTGAATTTTTTTCTTCCTTCTGTCTATTCTAGGAGACTAAAGTCATGCCGTTCTCCAGCTCAGCCAGGACTGCCGATGAGAACTTTGACTTCTTGTTCAAGGTCATTCTCATTGGAGATTCCAACGTGGGGAAGACCTGTGTGGTTCAGCACTTCAAATCTGGGGTCTACACCGAGACACAGCAGAACACAATTGGGGTGGACTTCACCGTGCGCTCCCTGGAGATCGACGGCAAAAAAGTGAAGGTCAGAGGGGAGGAGGGGGTCCTTGCCTGTCTCTTAGCCAGAGCTTCCTACATTCCAGCCCATGCGTATATCCTGCCCTGGGACACCAACCTTGTAAATAAGACATGAACACAGCCGGAGGCTAGTCGCTCACGCCTGTATTCCTAGCTACTCCAGGCTGAGACCTGAGGATCTCAGTTGGAAGCCAGACTGGGCAGGAAAGTCTGAATTAACCACCCAAAAGCCACAAGTGGAGCTGCGGCCCAAAGTAGTAGAGCACTACTGTTGGGCAAAAAAAGTTCAGGGACAGCACCCAGGCCCTGAGTTCAAGCCCTAGGACTGGTGTGTGTGTGTGTGTGTGTGTGTGTGTGTGTGTGTGTGTGCGTGTGTGCGCGCGCATGCACGCACATACAGAGTAAACACACAGAACAGTAGAGAACATGTCTGTAAAATGACAAACTTCTTTTCAAATGGTATTTCCACATGTTTGGGTCAGCAACTTTACAGTATGTCTCTAAAACCAAACAATTACTAAATAAACATAAAAAGGTCTAGGATAGTCCTATCAGAGGATCACAATAGCTCAACAGCTATGCACATATGATGATATAGGATGAGGCTAAGAAAAATGAATTCCGAGAGATGGAAACAGGAGGATTTTATTATTGTCGTTATGTTTAATGTATTAGGTGAATTTCCTATGGCGCACCCCATGTGGTCACTGTACATGATTTTGGTTTGTTTTGTTTTTGTTGCCAGTCCTGGGGCATGGACTCAGGGCCTGAGCACTGTCCCTGGCTTCTTTTTGCTCAAAGCTAGCACTCTACCACTTGAGCCACAGCGCCACTTCTGGCTTTGATCTATATATGTGGTGCTGAGGAATCGAACCCAGGGCTTCATGTATACAAGGTGAGCACTTTACCACTAGGCCATATTCCCAGCCCCTATATATGATTTTTTTTTTTTTTTGGCCAGTCCTGGGCCTTGGACTCAGGGCCTGAGCACTGTCCCTGGCTTCTTCCCGCTCAAGGCTAGCACTCCGCCACTTGAGCCACAGCACCGCTTCTGGCCGTTTTTCTGTATATGTGGTGCTGGGGAATCGAACCTAGGGCCTCGTGTATCCGAGGCAGGCACTCTTGCCACTAGGCTATCTCCCCAGCCCCTATATATGATTTTTGGTACACTGGATATGCTTACCTGAACTAGGAAAGGGAAAGAAAACGAGGGAGGGTGTAACAAATAAGACAAGAAATGTGAGCGGGGGAATATGGCCTAGTGGCAAGAGTGCTTGCCTTGTATACATGAGGCCCTGGGCTCAATTCCCCAGCACCACATAAACAGAAAATGGCCAGAAGTGGCGCTGTGGCTCAACTGGAAGAGTGCTAGCCTTGAACACAAAGAAGCCAGGGACAGTGCTCAGGCCCTGAGTTCAAGTCCCAGGACTGGCCAAAAAATAAATAAATAAATAAATGTGCTCACTACCTTATTATGTAACTGTACCCCTTCTGTACATCACCTAGTCAATAAAATTTAATTTAAAAAAAAAGTGAAGAAGTCCAGCCATATTTCCTCATATGGGAGCCTTAATAAAAAGAGCCCCCACATCTGGCTAAAGGATAACTGAGGTGAAAACTCTTAGAGCAGGAAGAATACAGGGAGGCGCTTAGGTAGCAGCCTCCAAACCCCAAAGCATGTCTATCCCTCGGTCTCCCCCCCCCCCCCGCAGGGGCCGGGATGCCCCCGGGGTGCAGCTGCCCTGGCAGGCAGACCTGGCCTCTCTCCCTCCGCAGATGCAGGTGTGGGACACGGCGGGCCAGGAGCGCTTCCGCACCATCACCCAGAGCTACTACCGCAGCGCGCACGCGGCCATCATCGCCTACGACCTGACGCGGAGGTCCACCTTCGAGTCTGTCCCCCACTGGATTCATGAGATAGAGAAGTACGGAGCGGCCAACTTGGTCATCATGCTGATCGGTAATACTGCTCTTTGTTTACCAACGTTCATCTCGTCTCATTTTGCAATTTCCAAAACATGGTTAAAAAAAAAATTGTAATACTAGAGTATAAACACAGTGCTTGACGCCCCCCCCCCTCATTCCTTTGCTTTATTTATTTATTTATTTTTTGGCCAGTCCTGGGCCTTGAACTCAGGGCTTGAGCACTGTCCCTGGCTTCTTTTTGCTCAAGGCTAGCACTCTGCCACTTGAGCCACAGCTCCACTTCTGGCCATTTTCTGCATATGTGGTGCTGGGGAATTGAACCCAGGGCTTCATGTATACGAGGCAAACACTCTTGCCACTAGACCATATTCCCGACCCCTCTTTGCTTTATTTTTATAGTCTTGTCAAGACTTTGTTGCCCTGGGACAGTCTCAAACTGCAATTCTCCTATCTATTGCCTCCAAGTAGCTACTATTACAACATGTGCCACAACATCCTGCTTGTTTATTGAGATGGGGGTCTCCCTTTTTGCTAGTGCTCACCCAGATCCTTTCAGTCTTCGCCTCCCAAGTAGCTGGAGTGATAAGCTTGATCAAGCCACTATGTCCAGCAGAGGATCATGAAATCTTAAAAGTGCAAACACTGGGCTGGGAATATGGCCTAGTGGTAGAGTGCTTGCCTCACATGCATGAAGCCCTGGGTTCCATTCCTCAGTACCACATGAATAGAAAAAGCCAGAAGCGGTGCTGTGGCTCAAGTGGTTGAGTGCTGGCCTTGAGCAAAAGAAGCACCAAGACACTGCCCAAGCCCTGAGTTCAAGCACCAGGAGTCACACACACACACACACACACACACACACACACACACACACAAAAGCTGGGCTTGAAGCATGGCTCAAATGGCAGAATGTTACCTGTGACCAAGCAAGCTGAAGTTCCTGAGTTCAGACCCCAGTGGAAGGGACAGTGTAAGCTGGGGATGGAACCCCAGAAAGCACCTTGCCTGATAATTTGCAGCAGATTTCCTCAAGAATGAGAGCTGGAGTGGTCAGGGGCCCCAAGTCTTCAGGGAGCCCCTCAGATGAACCTGCCTTTGAATGACAGCACACACCCTATAAGACCCTAGGTGAATAGGGCCCCGTTGGCTCATGCCTGTAATCCTAGCTACTCAGGACAGGATCTAAGAGACTCACAGTCTCACAGATGCACAGATCCCAGCTTCCTAAGTAGCTAAGATTACAGAAGTGAGCCTCTGGTGCTGGTTCAGTTGGCTATTTTGTTCACCGCTGGAACTCTACCACTTGAGCTATGCCTCCAATTCTGGCTCGTTGCATAATTATTGGAGATAAGTCTTTCGGACTTTTCTGCCTGGGCTAGTCAAGTGGAGATCCTTAGATGTTAGTCTGAGTAGCTAGGATTGGCACTAGAGTCTGGCTACTCCTCAGTTCTTTCTTGTTTGAACTCAGAGCCTCAATCTTGCTAGGCAGGTGCTGTATCTCACCTCTAACCCTTCCCTCAGTTCCTAAAGAGCTTATGGAATGACAAAGGCAGAGATTGGCTCTTTTTCCATTCATCTGTGGCTTCATTTTAGTAAATTTGCCTTCAATCATGACTTGCAAATGAATGCATGTATGCTGTGGTGGAACTGAAAAGTATGCTTTTTGTTTTGTTTTTATGTTTGAGGTCCTGGAGACTTTATACTTGTACTCTATTGCTTTAGCCACACCCCTGCCTGGCTTAAGATTTTGACTTTTTTGGTCAGTCATGGAGCTTGAACTCAGGGCCTGGGTACTGTCCCTGAGCATTTTTGCTCAAGGCTAGTGCTCTACCACTCTGAGCCACAGCACCACCTCCAGTTTTTGAAGGTTAATTGGAGATAAGAGTCTCACCCGTGTAATCCTAACTACTCAGGAGGCTAAGATCTGAGAATCACAGTTAGAAGCTAGCATGGACAAGAAAGTCTGAGAGACTCATATGTCCAGTTAACCACCAGAAAACCAGAAGTGGTGCCGTGGCTCAAAATGGTAGAGTGCTAGTCTTGAGTGAAAAAGCTCAAGGGGTCTGGGAATGTGGCCTAGTGGCAAGAGTGCTTGCTTCATATACACAAACCCCTGGGTTCGATTCCCCAGTACCACATAAATAGAAAACAGCCAGAAGTGGCGCTGTGGCTCAAGTAGCAGAGTGCTAGCCTTGAGCAAACAGAAGCCAGGGACAGTGCTCAGGACCTGAGTCCAAGGCCCAGGACTGGCAGCAAAAAAAAAAATGAAAAAGAAAGGGGCTGGGGATATGGCCTAGTGGCAAGAGTGCCTGCCTCGTATACATGAGGCCCTGGGTTCGATTCCCCAGCACCACATATACAGAAAATGGCCAGAAGTGGCGCTGCGGCTGAAGTGGCAGAGTGCTAGCCTTGAGCAAAAAGAAGCCAGGGACAGTATTCAGGCCCTGAGTCCAAGCCCCAGGACTGGCCAAAAAAAAAAAAAAAAAAATGAAAAAGAAAAAGAAAAAGCTCAAGGACAGCACTCAGGCCCTGAGTTCAAACCCCATGCCCCACCAAAAAAAACAGTCACACAGGGACTTTTCTGCCAAGGCTGGCTTTGAACTGCCATCTTCAGATCTCAGCCTTCTGAGTAGCTAGGATTATAGATGTGAGCCCCTGGGGCCTGGCACTGAAGTTCTTTTTGAATCGGGTTCTTTTTTTTGCCTGGGCAGGCCTAGAAATGATATCCTCTTATTTACACTTCCCATCATAACTACAATGCAGCCAGGCACTCCCTGCTCCCTGCCACACCCAGCATTTTTCCTTGTGAGATAGAATCTTTTTTTTTTTGCCAGTCCAGTCGGCTTGTGACTCAGGGCCTGAGCACTGTCTCTGGCTTCTTTTTTTTTTTTGGCCAGTCCTGGGCCGTGAACTCGGGGCCCGAGCACTGTCCCTGGCTTCTTTTTTGCTCAAGGCTAGCACCCTGCCACTTGAGCCACAGCACCACTTCTGGCCATTTTCTGTATATGTGGTGCTGAGGAATCAAACCCAGGGCCTCATGTATAGGAGGCAAGCACTCTTGCCACTAGGCCATATTCCCAGCCCCCCTGGCTTCTTTTTGCTCAAGGCTAGCACTCTACCATTTGAGCCACAGCGCCACTTCTGGCTTTTTCTATGTATGTGGTGCTGAGGAATCGAACCCAAGGCTTCATACATACGAGGCGAGCGCTTTTACCACTAAGCCATATTCCCAGCCCGAGATAGAATCTTTTTTTTTTTTTTTGGCCAGTCCTGGGCCTTGGACTCAGGGCCTGAGCACTGTCCCTGGCTTCTTTTTGCTCAAGGCTAGCCCTCTGCCACTTGAGCCACAGTGCCACTTCTGGCCGTTTTCTGTATATGTGGTGCTGGGGAATCAAACCCACGGCCTCATGTATACGAGGCAAGCACTCTTGCCACTAGGCCATATCCCCAGCCCCCGAGATAGAATCTTAAAACCATTTTTACCTCGACTGGTCTGGAACCACCGCCTATCCAGTCTCAGCCTGCTGTGTAGCTGGAATGGCAGGTGCATGCCACCCCACCCACCTATTGGGTGATATCGGGGGTCTCCTTAACGCTTTGCCCTTGCTGCCTTTTAACTTCAATCCTCTGGATCTCTACCTCAAGTCACTAGGATTGTAGGTATAAACCATAGGTGCCTAGCTAGAAGTGGTTTTGGTTTTTTGTTTTTGTTTATTGTTGTTGTTCTTGTTTGGTCAGTTGTGGGGCTTGAACTCTAGGCCTGGGCGCTGTCCCTGAGCTCTTCAGCTCAAGGCTAGCGCTCTACCACTTGAGCCACAGCACCACTTCTGCTTTTCTGGTGGTTAATGGGAGATAAGAGTCTCATGGATTTTCCTGCCTGCGCTGGCTTTGAACCGCCATCCTCAGATCTCAGCCTCCTGAGTAGCTAGGAATACAGGTGTGAGCCACTGGTGCCTGGCGATTGTGTTTTCTCAAAGGTCATTTTGGGGAGAAAGGCAGGTTACAGAGTGGAATATCTGTTTGTCTTTCACCTGCAGGAAACAAGTCAGACATGTGGGAGAAACGACACGTGCTGTTTGAGGACGCCTGCACGCTGGCAGAGAAGTACGGCCTCCTGGCAGTTTTGGAGACATCGGCCAAGGAGTCCAAGAACATCGACGAAGTCTTCGTGCTGATGGCTAAGGAGCTGATCGCCCGCAACAGCCTGCACCTGTATGGGGAGGGCGCCCAGCACGGCTTCCCGCACGATTCCAGCCCGGTTCTCCTGGCCCAGGCGCCCAGCGAGCAGACACATTGCTCTTGCTGACGGAGCCGGCGGTGGGCTCGGAATCCCCCAGCAGCCAGTGCGCCTGGTGTCTCCTGGGGGCGACACAGGCCGCTGAACAGACTGAGAACAAAGGGCACACCACCAGTAACGCCAGGAACTTTGGGAAGGGGGGTGGTCACTCAAGGTTTCTTCTCTCCCTTCCTTCCGGCCTCCCCCCACCCCCACCTGTAATCTGATTCCTACTGGGTTCTGCTTCTTCACTTGACAACAAAGGGTAGAAAGAAAGAAGAGAGGCGAGATGATGGAGACAGGGCAGAAAATAGTTTTTAGAACATTCCAGAACACGTTGTAGCAGCTCAGGCAAGGGGTAAAGGAAAACCTGCAATGCTGGCACCACTTTGTGTCATGATATTTGCATCTCAGGTCTTCATCTGGAAGACCCGATGGCACAAGCACCGGAAATACTGCTTCGTGAAGGATCAGGGGAAAGATCACCGGAGGGGACAGGAATTGGACCCCACTTCACCCTCCATGGGCTGATTTGGTCACCCTAGTTTCCCCATGAGGATATGAGATGCCTACAATTTCTCTCACACACTGAGTGTGACCTGCTGAAATTAAATTGGCTCATTGCAGACTAGCAAACCAGTATGCATGGCTTCCTGTAGGTGTCAAGTAAGCAGCTGGTACCGTGGGGACAGAGTTAACGCTTGTCCCCCTTCACAATGAAAATGAAAGGAGGGCTGGGGCTGTAGCTCAGTGGTATACCTGTTTGCCTAGAATGTGTGAGGCATTGTTGGGTGGGTTCAATCCCCAGCATTGCAAAAAAAAAAAAAAATTTTTTTAAGATAATGAAGTGGGTAAATAAAAACCTAATGGAGTGCTGGGCTGGGTGTGGTTACAGAGACCCACAGTCCAGCACTTGGGAAACTGGGGCAGGACCATGGCCATCTTGGCTGTAAAGCGAAATTATCTCAAAAACAGAAAACAAGAGGTTGGCGGCATGGCTCAGGTGGTAGAATGCTAGCCTTCGAAGAGCAAAACGCATCAGACTCTGTGTTCTAAGTCTGGGCTCTGGTGACAAAAAAAAAAGCAGGCAGCTGGGCACCGGTGGCTCATTCTCTTACAATCCTAGCCACTCAGGGGACCGAGATCTGACAGGATCATGGTTCAAAGCCAGCCCAGGGAAGGAAGTCCTTGCGATTTCTATCTCTTAGTACTCACAAGAAACCAGATGAAGCTTGTTGGCTCAAAGAGGTAACGCACACGTGAAAAGGCTCAGGGACAGTGCCCAGGCCCTGAGTTCAAGCCCCACAACTAACAAAACCCACCAAAACAGAAAACAAGGATGAGGCATGGAGGTTGAGGCCTGTAAGGTCTTAGCTTCTCAGGAGGCAGAGACAAGAGGTCTCAGACCAAGACAGGTCCTGGGACAAAAGCATGAGACTCTGTCTAAAAACCCAAAGTAAAACAAAAGGGCTGGAGGTATGGTTCAAGCAGTAGAGCAGCTACCTAACAAGTGCAAAGCACTGAGTTAGAAAGGAAAGGCAGGCAGGCAGGCAGGTCCTTCGACAGAAATCCCAGGTTCCTCTCCCTGCAGTCTGAACTCAGGGGTTTGAACACAAGGACTCCCACTTGCTAGGCAGGTGCTCTGCTACTGATCGCACCTCTAGCTGTGGCTAGATACACAGCTGCAGTTGGAGCCAGATTCGTTAGAGTGTAAAGGCTAGCTGTAGCTTTTGTGGGTTTTATTCTATTTTTTGCATGTATTTGGGTTTGAATGCAGGGCTTGGGCACTACCTCTGAACTTTTTTAGCTCGAGGCTGGTGCTCTACCACTTGAGCCACAGTGCCACTTCTGGCTTTTTCTGTGTATATGTGGTACTGAGGAATCGAACCCAGGGCTTCATGCATGTTAGGCAAGCACTCTACCACTAAGCCACATTCCCAGCCTACTTTCAGCTTTTTGTGGTTAACTGGAGATAAGAGTCTCACAAACTTTCCTGCCAGGACTGGCTTTGAACCTTGATCCTCAGATCTCCGCCTCCTGGGCAGCTAGGATTGCCCTGCGGTTGCTCAGCAGCAATTGCCCGCGTGGGGACAGGGAAGGACAAGCCCTGGCTCTGTGAAGTGGAGAAACAGAAACCCTTACCCCCGACAAAGAACTTCAGTTTGGCTATGCACAGGTGGCACATAACTGTAACCCGAGCTACTCAGGAGGCTGAGATCTGAGCATCCAGGTTCGAAGCCAGCCAGGGCAGTAAAGTCCATGAGATTCTTTTTCTTTTTCTTTATTTTTTGTCCAAGATGGGGACTCAAACCCGGTACCTGACTCTTTCCCTCATTGGCTGATGCTCCACCATTCCTCCAACCGCAAGTCCGTGAGATTCATCGCTACAATTAGCTACCAAAATAAAAAAAAAGAAAGAAAAAGCTGTAAGCGGAGGCTCAGGTGCTAGAGAGCTAGCCTTCAGAAAAAAATAAAAGGGGGGGGGGATGGTGACCAGGCCCTGAGTTTAAGCCCCAGGACTGGCACAAAAGAAAAAAAGTTCAAAACAAGACAAAACAAAAACCAAACTTGAGCTTGTTCACTGACAGGAGGAGGAATAGCATGTATGTTTCCTAGAATTACAACCTTGGGGCTGGGAATATGGCCTAGTGGCAAGAGAGCTTGCCTCGTATACACGAAGCCCTGGGTTCAATTCCCCAGCACCACATATACAGAAAATGGCCAGAAGTGGCGCTGTGGCTCAAGTGACAGAGTGGTAGCCTTGAGTAAAAAGAAGCCAGGGACAGTGCTCAGGCCCTGAGTCCAAGGCCCAGGACTGGCCAAAAAAACAAAAAAAAAACAAAACAAAACTAGAATTACAACCTTAAACTGGAATAACCTGAGAACATGGGACTTGGGAAAGGATGGACTCCCACCAGCTTATTCTCTGCATTATCCCAGCCAGCTCTGAGACCTAGGCAGCTTCTAGGACCACGCATTGGGTGGAGGGGTGATCAGAATCCAGTCCTAAAGTCCTTCCCACAAGTCACCAGCGTTGTTGGGGATATGGCCTAGTGGCAAGAGTGCTTGCCTCCCATACATGAAGCTTGGGTTCTATTCCCCAGCACCACATATACAGAAAATGGCCAGAAGTGGTGCTGTGGGTCAAGTGGCAGAGTGCTAGCCTTGAGCACAAAGAAGCCAGGGACAGTGCTCAGGCCCTGAGTCCAAGCCCCAGGACTGGCAAAAAAAAAAAAAAAAGTCTCCAGCGTTGCCTGAGTCCCACCCACCTGTAATTAACCACCCAGGGTTTCCGCCAGTACATACTAGAAAGGGCCCCCAAGAGGAGTGCTTTCTTTGGATCAGACCAAACAATGCTCAGTAAGAAGGGAGGAGGGAGAAGGAGAAGGGAAAAGGAAGAGAGGCTGAGAGGGAGGGAGAGAGAGTTCTGAGCTTGGCAGGCCACAATCTGCCTTTGTAAAACCATTCCCACCTGGGCAGTGGGCATGGGCAGACTGGGCAGGAAGAAGATTACAGTATTATTCTCCCAACTCTCATATCGCATGGGTGGTAACAAGGGGGTTGCAGAAAATTAAATTCTGAAGAGATATCTTGCTAGAGTAAGATGATGAAACACTGGGAATGTGGATTAGTGGTAGAGTGCTTGCCTAGCAGGCATGAAGCCCTGGGTTTGATTCCTCAGCACCACATAAACAGAAAAAGCCAGAAGTGGCGCTGTGGCTCACGTGGTAGAGTGCTAGCCTTGAGCAAAAGAAGCTCAGGGACAGTGCCCAGGCCCCAAGTTCAAGCCCCAGGACTGGCAAAAAAATAAATAAAACACCCTGACATTTCACTGAGGTCTAATGCATTTCCCCATGTGAGGAAATCTTCCAGCCAGTACTTCATTGTTCTCCCACTCTTTCTAAATCCCTTCTCAGGATGTCACTGACAAGTAACACGGCAACAATGGTACTGTGGTGACACTGGGAGCCTCTGGCAGTACATGCACCAGAAGTGGAACGCCAGCTGTCCGCTGGCTTTTGAAGAAGGAACTTTTTCCAAGTAAGGATTTCAATGCTAGGTGCCAGTGGCTCACATCTGTGATCCTAGCTCCTCAGGACGCTGAGATCTGAGGATGAAGGTTCAAAATCAGCCCAGGCAGGGAAGTCCATGAGACTCTTATCTCCAATTAACCACCAGAAAAAAAAAAAAGAAAAGAAAAGAAAAGCCAGAAGTGGAGCTATGGTTCAAGCGGTTAAGCACTACCCTTAAAAGAAAAAGCTAAGATACTGTATATGGGTCTTGAGTTCAAGCCCCAGTCCCTGCACACGTAACACAATAAAGGCTATGGGAGGGTTGCAGGTCAGGGATAGAGTGCTTACTTAGCATGCGCAAAGCCCTGACTCAATGCCTAGCACTGCAAGAAAATAGAAACAAATGAAGGTGTGAGATGCAGGGATTACAATAAAACAGCGAGTTTAAGCATCAGACCCAGAATTCAAACCCAAGCAATGTGGGTCCAGAATTTATTCTTCCCAAGTGCGCTCCACTCCTCCTCGGTGAGGGCTGGAGGATGGAGCTCAGTGGCCGAGAGCTTGCCTGGTACACGCCCAGCCCCGGCCAGCCCTCAGTCCCCACAATGCAAAGGAAAAGGCAAAACTTCGAGTCCCTCTTGGATCACGGCCTCTGATTAGATTTGGGTTCCATCATTCATTGTGCACACACGTACACACACGCACACAGAGACGTGGGCATCCTCAATCTCTGCAATCATGCATCTCCATAACCTCTCGTGTAGCTTTCTCAGTTACAAGAAGCAAACACAGGTATCTCACACCTATATTCCTAGCTACTCTAGAGGCAAAGCCAGTCTGGGAAGCTAAGTCCATGAGATTCCTATCTATCTCCAATTAAAACACCAAAAAAGATCAGGGACAAAGTTCAAGCCCCAGGACTGGCATTAAAAAAAAATAACAATGAGGGGGGCTGGGAATATGGCCTAGTGGTAAAGTGCTCGTCTTGTATACATGAAGCCCTGGGTTCGATTCCTCAGCACCACATATATAGAAAAAGCCAGAAGTGGCGCTGTGGCTCAAGTCACCAAGTGCTAGCCTTGAGCAAAAAGAAGCCAGGGACAGTGCTCAGGCCCTGAGTCCAAGGTCCAGGACTGGCAAAAAATAAATAAATAAAAATAAAAATAACAATGAGAAGCAGCAATTTCTTACCCAAGGGCTTTTGCAATGACTTAGTAGGAAAGAATTGGTGCCTGGAAACAACTGATGATGCGTCCCATTGTTTTGTTCCTCTAGTACCCAGGAGACTATGGGTATTTAGCTTGGGCAATTCCTCATGGATTTGGGGAACACTACTGTTAGTAATAGTGAAAACCTGAAGATAAACTTCAGCAATAGGGGACTATTAAATTGTGTACACATTTTAAAACATAGCCAAATTGTTATTAATAAGGTGAGAAATATCCACCTACACTAAATAAAGATCCAATAAAGATCACCAGGCATTCGTGGCTCACACCTATAATCGAAGCTACTCAGGAAGCTGAGATCTGAGGATCACAGTTCAAAGCGAGCCATTAGGAAAATCCATTAGATTATTATCTCCAATTAACCACTCAAAAACTGGAAGTGGAGCTGTGGCTCAAAGTGCCTAGGCTCTGAGTGCAAGCCTCAGGCCTGGAAAAAAAATATATATATATAAAATAAAAGATTCTGGGCTGGGAATATGGCCTAGTGGCAAGAGTGCTTGCCTCCTACACATGAAGCTCTCGATTCCCCAGCACCACATATATGGAAAACAGCCAGAAGGGGCGCTGTGGCTCAGGTGGCAGAGTGCTAGCCTTGAGCGGGAAGAAGCCAGGGACCATGCTCAGGCCCTGAGTCCAAGGCCCAGGACTGGCCAAAAAATAAATAAATAAAAGATTCAACTATAGAGATATAGACCAAAATCTTCTCCTTGATTTTTTTCCTGTTTTTTTTTTTTTTTTTCGTTTGCCGGTCCTGGGGCTTTAACTCTGGGCCTTGGC
The DNA here is from genome assembly GCF_023159225.1 of Perognathus longimembris pacificus. Lineage (NCBI taxonomy): Eukaryota > Metazoa > Chordata > Mammalia > Rodentia > Heteromyidae > Perognathus > Perognathus longimembris. The sequence goes on from NC_063162.1 coordinate 143,862,677, forward strand.
CACTGTCCATTTATGCTAAAGAGTAACTCTCTACTACTTGAGTCACAGAGCCATTTGAAGCTTTTTTGAGTGGCTTATTGGAAACAAGAGTCTCCGGCACATTTCTCTCTGGGCTTGTTTCAAATGGTGATCTCCAGACCTCTGCCTCCCGAGTAGTTAGAATTACAGGTGTGAGCCACCGGTACCTGGCAGATTTATTTTCTATTGTTGCATAAGAAATAGTCATAAACATGTGGCTTAAAGTGCACACATGGAATAAACATTTTGGGGGGGGGAAGGTTAGTTGTGGGATTTGAACTAGGAGCCTGGATGCCGTCTCTGAGCTCTTTTTGCTCAAGTCTAGGGGTCTACCACTTTGATCCACAGCTCCACTTCAAGCTTTTTGGTGGTTAATTGGAGATCAGAGTCTCACAGACTTTCCTGCTTGGCTTTGAACCATAATCCTCAGGTGCCTGCCTCCTGAGTAGCTAGGATTACAGGCATGAGCCGCCTGTGCCTGGTGAGGACGTGAATTTGAACAAAGGACATCCTCGCAGGCATGGAAAGATCACAGGCACGCAGGCAGGCAGTGAAGACACACATACACACCCCTGCCAGTTCCTGAAGGCCAGGACAGCATGTCAGCCAGGGCTGTGGTTTCCACTAGAGGCTGGGCTCCCGCTGCTTGTGGGCAGAATTCATTTCCTTGTGGTTGCAGAGCCGAGGCCTGTGTTCCCGCCAGCTCAACAGCTCCTTGCCATACATGGCCCCACAGACAACTCACAGCAGGGCTATTTCCTCCTGTCCAGCTCACCTGCAGCGTTCATGACACTGACTTCCTCTTCCACGGCCAGCCAGACAAAACACTGTTATTTTACAAGGATTACACCAGGCTCACCCCAACTTGTCTCCGCCGTATAAGAAAAGAAACTGGGGGGGGGGGGCCGGGAATATGGCCTAATGGTAAAGTGCTCGCCTCGTATACATGAAGCCCTGGGTTCGATTCCTCAGCACTACATAAACAGAAAAGCCAGAAATGGCGCTGTGGCTCAAGTGGTAGAGTGCTAGCCTTGAGCATAAGAAGCTCAGGGACAGTGCCCAGACCCTGAGTTCAAGCCCCAGGACTGGCAAAAAACAAAGGAAACTAGCAGGGCACTGGTGGCTCATGCCTGCAATTTAGCTATTCAGGAGGCTAAAATTCGAGGATGACGGGGTCCAAGCAAGAAAGTCTAAGACTCTTATCTCCAATCACCAAAAAGCTGGAAGTGGAGCTGTGGCTTACGTGCTAGCCTTGGGCAAAAAACGCACGCGCACACACACACTCGAAGCAGTCAATGGAGTGCCTCCCACGGCAGTCACAAGCCTGCTCACAAAGGAAGAGGAGTCACCCGAGCAAAGGTCACAGGTGTCATTTTAGTACTCTGTACCACACTGGATTTTTGGCCATTAATTTTTTTATGATCCATGGACATGAGCCACTGTAATTTCAGTGCCAGTTTAATTAGCATTCTCAGGACTCAACACTGTTAGTGTTAGTGTGGAGTCCCACTTGGCTATCTCTAAAGATGAAAGGCACAAAGAGATACAAGCAACTTCCATATCCATTAACCACTTAGTGATCATAGACCATTACAAAGTTGTTTTTTGCCAGTCCTGGGGCTTGAACTCAGGGCCTGAGCACTATCCCTGGCTTCTGTTTGTTCAAGGCTAGGACTCTGCCACTTGAGCCACAGTGCCAGTTCTGGCTTTTTCTGTATATGTGGTGCTGAGGAATCCAACCCAGGGCTTCATGTATACAAGGCAAGCACTCTACCACTAGGCCATATTGCTAAATATTCTAAGGATAGATATGTGGCTTAAGTGATAGAGAACTAGCTTTGAGCAAAAAAGCTCAAGGATAGTGCCTAGGCCCCGCGTTCAAGCACCAACACCATCACACAAAAATAAAGAAAAAGCACTTCTTAGCTGGGTTCCCAGGGCCAGCTGTAATCCCGGTAATCCTGGCTACTTAGGAAAGGTGTGAGGTTTTTTTGTTTTGTTTTGTTTTTGGTCTGTGTAGTGTTTGAAGTCAGGGTCTGGGCACTGTCCCTGAGCTTTTTCTCTCAAGGATAGCACTCTACCTCTTGAGCCACAGCACCACTTCTGGGTTTCTCTGGTGGCTAATTGGAGAGGAGTCTGAGTCACATGGCCTTTCTTGCATGGGCTGGCTTTGAACTGTTGTCCTCAATCTGTATCTCTTGAGTAGACAGGATTATAGGCATCAGCACCCAGCAGTCCTGAGATCCCACCCAAAATGTCAGAAGCAGACAGATGCTGGTGGGTCACGTCTGTAATCCTATAGCTACTCAGGAAGTTGAGATCTAAGGATCACAGTTCAAAGCCAGCCTGGCCAGGGAAAGCCCATTGAGTCTTGTCTCCAATCAACCCAACACACACACAAAAGCTGAAGTTGGGGGGGAGGGATGTTTGGCGATGGTGAGGTGTGGCTTAGTGGTAGAGTGCTTGCCTAGCATGCATGAAGCCCTGTGTTCAATTCCCAAGTACCACATAAACAGAAAAAGCCAGAAATGGTGCTGTGGCTTAAGAGGTAGAGTGCTAGCCTTGAGCAAAAGAAGCCAGGGACAGTGCCCAGGCCCTGAGTTTAAGCCCCAGGACTGGCCAAAAAAAAAAAAAAAAAAAAAAAAGAGGTCAAAGAAAGCACCCAGGCCCTGAGTTCAAGCCACTTAACAGGCAGGAGGGCATGTGTACCTGTGTGTGTTGCCCTAGGTGGTCCTGTTTCTATATCAGAACTTTGTACTATTACAGACACCAATTCCTCCTAATCTTTTTTGTCAGTCATGGGGTCTGAACTCTGCGCATGGGTGCTGTCCCTGACCTCTTCAGCTCAAGGCCCTATCACTTGAGCCACAGTGCCACTTGCAGTTTTCTGGTGGTTAATTAAAAGATAAGACTCTCAGGAAATTTCCTGCCTGGGCGGGCTTTGAACTTTGAAACTCGGATCTCAGCCTCCTGAGTGGCTAGGATTACAGGTGTAAGCCACCAGCACCCAGATCACTTCTCCTAATCTTTACATCCAAAAAGACTGAAGCCAGGTGCTGGTGGCTGGCACCTGAAGTCCTAGCTACCCAGAAGGCCGAGATCTGAGATCTTGGTTTAAAGCCAACTTGGACAAACTGTTACCTCCAATGAACCAGCAAATAAAAGCCAGCAGTAGAAGTGGCTTAAGTGGGAGAGTATCAGCCTTGACGGAAAAGGCTAAGCAAGAGCTCAAGGCCCTGAGTTCAACCCAGCATTAGGCTGCATGTACACACAACAAACCACGTGAGTTACATAGAATAACAAAATGGCTATTCATTCAAAACAACATGTAAAACACCACTTTCAAAATGCCAGTTCTATGGTGTTGCACAGGGGATTTTTTGGGCCCTAGGGGCAGGTTCCAGAAGCCATGCGTGGTGTCACTCGCAGCTTGGAGTCAGGACTTGCGGATTCTGAAACTAGTAGTACCTGTTGGTCCTGCTAGTTCCCCCATGTCTCTATGCAACATTTCTTCCTATTTTTTATTTTTGTGCTGGCAGTGGGGCTTGAACTCGGGGACCTGGGCACTGTGCCTCAGCTTTTCAGCTCAAGTTTAGCACTCTCACCACTTGAGCCACACCCCGCTCCACTTCTGGATTTTTTGGTGCCTCATTTGCTGACTTCAAATCCCACATTCAGATCTGTCTCCTGAGCAGCTAGGATTCTAGGCCTGTGCTACCTACCATGCCTGGCTTCTCCTACAGTTTCTTAGCGGACTTCGGGTGTGTCAAGGAGTCTCTCTTGTCCTGAGGCCAGCCTACCGCAGATGCAGGAACTAGCGGTATTCCTTCAGATCTGCATGTTTCCAAACAGCTCACTTCACACACAGAAAGCCAATGGATTTTTAAGTTGTTTTATTTGGGAAAAGTGCTTCTTACAAAAGGGCAGCTGCAAAATACAGAGACCTCTGCAACAATGACTTCATTTCTCTTTATTCTTAAGGTGAAAGAATGGGTGGGAGCCCAGGACAGAAGCAGAGGATGGACACGGCAGGACCATCTCCCAAGTTACTTTAGGGAACAGCAACAAAAATGCAAAGGTAAAATTTCCCAGCAAGGAATCCTAACAACTTCATCCTGTCCTGGGGATCGCCACACCCTCCCCTTTAGTGGCAAAGAGTGACTTACGACTGCAAGTCAATTACTCCACTGCAGTAAACACCTTAGAAAAACAGTCTACCTGCCAAACTCAGGGGTGGGAGGAGGCAAACAAACACCAAAACCTGACAACAGAACTCCTCAAATGAGGACAAGAGTTCTTCCAAAAGTGCTTGGACCAGGAAAAGGTAGACCACAAACATTTAACTTAAGATGGTGCATCCAAGACCCAGCGTGAACTGCTCTGCTGTAGGGAATAGGCAGGTTGTTTGGCCTCTATGTTGAGTCTTAATTCTCAATGATAGGACAGACAGACAGAGCTAGCACTACAGATATGCTGTGTAGTCCCACCTGCCACACAAGGCGGAAACCACTAGCCCACGTTGGTCCTCTCCGGCTAACACCAAATCTGCGGGGGATGAAGAGCAGTTCCCATCCCCACCCCCCGACTCCGCCATGGGGCTTTTACCCATGGTCCTCCATTTCACCTTTCTTTCATGATTTTCCTTGTGTGCCATTAAAACAGCAGGCCAAAACCACAGGGCAGGCTTTGTGGTGGGGATCTGCCAGGTTGGGGACACAGAGGAAGCACACAGACATGCAGATTTCACTAGAAACCGAGAATCACCTTCAGTGTCCGTATCCAAAGAAGAACGCTACTTGCCAGCTTGGGTCCCTTTGCCCGTCGCCCCACTTCCTGGACCCCAGAGCGCAGTGGTTTTGAACTTTTCTTGACCCAGGGTCTGGAAAAAAAGTCCATCAACACAATCTGCCTCAAAACAGAAGACGCAACAAACCTACACTGTCTGACAGTTATAGTCATGTTACCAAAAAGAAAAAAAACCCCACTAACTTTAAGATTTATTTTTGTAACTTTTTGAAACAGAGAAAACGACACACTCTCGGGGGGAAAGGCCAGGGGGTGGAGGAGCAGGCCCTAGGTAAGTGGTCACTACAGCACCTGGGAGGGCCACACGCACTGCCACACGGCACAGGGCACAGCTAGGGTCTGAGGCCTGGCAGAGCAGTTCGCACAGCATGGAAAGCCGCTATAGGTCCAAGTCATAAAAGTCTTCCAGCTCATCGTGAAACAAGTCCCACTCATCCTCAGAGTCTGTCAGCTCGTCGTCCCCACCTGCAGCCAAAAGCATAAGCAACATCTCGCCCAGCTCAAAGGTGACCACCTCCTCTTCGTCGTTGTCAAAGGGGCTGCTGTTCTCTCTTTCCTCAATGAGCTCCCAGAAGTGGTTCCTTCGTTGGGCCTGTAAAAAACAAGGCCCATGAGGCGGCGGCACTGCTGGGTGGCGGCATCTTCTAGCCAGTGGCTTGGAACACAAACCATCCAGTGCGCTGGGCTGCATGCGCGGGGAGCCAGCCGGGACTGCTCAGGTCAAATCCACCGCCCCCCTGGCCCCCTGCGGTCAGTCGGGCTAGGTCTTCAGCACTTGGATGTCCTGTCCCTCCCCCAACAAGCTCTCCACGGCTCATTTCCCCTACACCGCAATGTGTACAACCAGTGTGCAGATATTCCCCATGGGAGGAAATCAGTGAGAGTTACCCGGTATCTCCTCGAGGCTCCCACTTTCTGTCTCTGTGGCTCTTCTCTCCGGCCATCGGGGTACGCATGCTTGTAGAAACAGTTCCCTCCAAACGGGCAGCTCCCACGTCCTTCATCGAAATACCTGCATGCTTTGTTGCTGGAAAGGAAAAGAGCGTACGCCTTGTTCACAGTGGGCTTCGGGCGTGGAGCTAGCACCTGGGGAATCTCTAGGGGCTGAGGTGGGCTTCACAGCCCCCCCAAAAGTGTGGCCTTCCATCAAAGTTATGTGTGTGCAAAGCGGACTACAAATATTCTCTGTGGATCAGGGAGAGTGAAAATATTCCAGAAAGACAGCAGGCAAGATAATAAAATAGGACAGCTATTAACATGTACTTAGAACAGACACCCCCCCACCCCCCTACCCCCAGGGCTTAACTACCAGCAGTAGACTCATTCCCATACAGTGCCTTGGAATGCAACCCCAAAACTGCATCTTAGGCAGAGACGTATCCATGAGGGGTGACAAAAATAAAGCAGTAGTGGAAAGTGAAAGGGCAGGAGGAAGGCACCACACAGCAGAGCCTTCTGCCAAAGTGCTCCTACCTCATGGCCTCCTTGTACTTCTGAATGAGTTTCTGCTTTTCTTCTTTCTCTTCCACCCAGTACTCACTTGGAATGACAAAGTTGGATGTGATGCGGCATTCGGGGCAGGACCTGGGCAACAAACAGGACAGGCTGCAATTCTCGCTCTTCAAGACACCCCACCCCGTAGGTCGCCTCCAGCTAAAAGGTGGAGCTGACAAGCCCAGGGCACTTCCTGAAATGGCTCCAGGCACACCTGTTCCTTTGCCTCAGGCAAGACAAGCTGCTTTATAAATCCAGCTCAGTGGCTAGCCAACTCATTTAGAAGAAAAAAAAAACTGGTTAAAAAAAAGACGTTTCACACAGACCCCTTTTCTTTTGTTTTAAACAAATTTATTGGGCTGGGAATGTGGCCTAGTGATATAGCACTTGCCTAGCATGCATGAAGCCCTGGGTTCCATTCCTCAGTACCACATAAACAGAAAGGGCCAAAAGTGGCGCTGTGGCATAAGTGGTAGAGTACTAGCCTTGAGCAAAAGCAGCTCAGGGACAGTGCTCAGGCCCTGAGATCAAGCCCCACAATGGGCAATTTTTTCTTATAACTTTGCTCTATGTAGTTTTTGTTCGGTTAGGAGAACAATCCTCAATAAAGGACGGTGGACTGTTGACTAGCTTAATGAATAGAGTAGGAAACGAAATATAAAAACATCAGACGTGTTCATAGAGCCTAAATAAACTAGCTACTTCATTAAACAATCTCCTCAGAAAAAGCACAAAATTCCTTGTTTAAAAAGGTAAGAGGGGCTGGGGATATGGCCTAGTGGCAAGAGTGCTTGCCTCGTATACATGAAGCCCCATGTTCAATTCCCTAGCACCACATATATAGAAAATGGCCAGAAGGGGCACTGTGACTCAAGTGGTAGAGTGCTAGCCTTGAGCAAAAAGAAGCCAGGGACAGTGCTCAGGCCCTTAGGTCAAGCCCCAGGACTGGCAAAAACAAACAAAAACCCAACTATGTAAGACTGACTAACCTAGCAGCTAGATGAAATACAAGGACAGCCCAATTAGACTCCCTCCGCTTTAAGGCCGAATGCATGCATTCACATGCGGTCCATGTGGCTGGAAGTTGGCACCAACAGTATAAATTCTTCCCCCACAGAGAAAGGCCAAGTAAAGGTTGGAGCGGGGTCTCACTTTATGATCTTGCTCTCAAACTGCTTAGCACTCCTCCACTTGCGAATGCACTTGAGACAGTAGGTGTGGTTGCAGTTGGAGAGGATGCCGAAGCGGCGCTCGCTGGGGTTGGCCTTCTCATAGACCACCTCCATGCAGACGCCACACACCATGTCCTTACTGCGCTGCACGGCGAACGAGAGCTCCATGTCCTTCTCGTGGGCCTCGATGCACGACTGCAGGAATGGCGCGAGAGAAGACACACTGTCAGGCACCTGCAATCCCGGGGCTTTGATGCCTGAAAGGGCACTGCTCTCGATTTCACGTCCGAATCTGCTGACGGGGGAAGCTGGGAGCTGGTGGCTCACGCCTGTAAGCCTAGCTACTTAGGAGGGTTGCAATTCAAAGACAGCCTGCACAGGAAAGTCTGTGAGACTCTCTATCTCCAGTCAACAACCAAAAAAGCTCAAGTGGTGCTGTGGCTTAAGTGGTAGAGAAAAAGCTCAGGGACAGCACCCAGGCCATATGTTCAAGCCCCATGACTGACAAAAAAAAGGGAAAAGAATAAGGGCTGGGTACTGGTGGCTCACGCCCATCATTCTAAGCTACTCAGGAGGCTGAGATTTGAGGAAGTATCTGACATACATAACCGTAACCCCTCTGTACACCACTTGTAACAATTAAAAACAAAACAAACAGGTTGGGTAAGAAAAAGCTACAGCCTGAGATTCTGAAAACATGCCTTTTTTTTTTTTGTTTTGGAAACACGGATGCACTATGTAGTAGAGACTAATTTGCAATCCTGTGCCTCAGCCTCCCCGTGCACCACCATACCCAGAAGGCACCGGGACTTCCTGACCCACCATCCCCTAAGCCCAGGGAGGGGGGAAAAAGCCACAAAGAAACCATCCCAAGCGCGCCGGCCCACACTGGGGCTCTGTTCTGAGAGGGAATATGGTCCCCTCAGGAAACAGCACTTACTTTTATGTGCTGTGACCTCTGGGCCGCATCCATGGGGTGCAGGACCTGCAGCCCACACATGTCACACGCGTCGCCGTGGAGGTACACGCAGTTCTCCCCGTAGCGGCACTCGCCCACCGCAGCATAGGGGCACAGCTGCTTCTTGCTCTCCACTGCCGCCGGCTCCTTCTCACACTCCACCTTGGCCCCCAGGCTCTGCATGGGGGCTGCGGTGCAGGGAGGGGCAGCTGCAAACCAACAAGAGCGGCCAGGCCGCCGCTAGTAAGGCACACGGAGATACAAAACAACTACGGGCAGGCGACAACCTAACTGAAAAGAAGGGAAGGAAAAGTCTACCGCAACTGCAACACAGCCCACTGAACTTGGTTGTTCCCATAGTCCTCTTAGCATGTTTTGTGTGGGCTTGAACTCACTTGGGCTTTTTTTAAACTCAAAGCTAGCTCCACTTCTGGCTTTTTGCTGATTAACTGGAGATAAAGTGTTTCGTGGACTTTTCTGTCCAGGCTGCCTTTGAACCTTACTGAATGAATCTTTAGATCTCAGTCTAAGAAGCTAGTCATTTGAAATCCTCCTGTCTCAGCCAGCCTTCCCACTGCTGAGATTACAGGAATGTACTACCATGACAAATGCCTGTACTTTCCATTTAACATTCATTTTTAAAAGTACTAGTAGCCAGGGCCAGTCCAATCAATGGCTTACATCTGTAATCCCAACTACTAGTGGTTCAAAGTGAGGCAGGAAAGTCCATGAGACTCCAATGAACCACCCAAACAAGCCAAAAGTAGAGCGGTGGCTCAAGTGGTGGGGACACAGACAGACACATACATAGAAGCTTCACTTTCTCTAAACATTCTAAATGCAGTACTACTTAAGATCCACTCCATCTGTAAAATCTCTGCTAAACTGGGGCAGAGCAGGAAGGCAGCTGATTAGTCAGCTGCTGCCCAGCCCTTCAAACCTGAGGGTACTTACTCCGGCCACAGTAGGGCTGCCCAGGAATGAACTCCACCGCATTCACCCAGTCCTCGGAACTTGCCCCACCTACAGCGGCGAGGGGTGGGATTCCTGACTCAGCTTTGCCCGTGTCCATTTCAGTGAGCTGTTCAGCTCCGGAAGGGAGACTCGAGGAAGCAGCTAAAGATGGTTCTGGGCTCGGATCTGTAGCAGTCGCTTCTTCCTGTTTCAATGGCTTGCTGTGTTCATATCTGAAAGTCATTAAGCACAGTTACTGTCCAACTATACGTAGTAGCCCCTGCTGTTTGTAGACTATTTCCAAACCTTAATATGTGCAGCTTTACATAGATGCCCAGTCTAATATGGGGGGACATTTTACATCAACACGAAAATGAAGAGTATTTACATAATGTACAGTAAGAATTTCCCCCATATTTACACATCACTGCTTCCAATTTTTGCCCTCTCCATTCTCTTCATCTATAATCATTAAACTTCTTTCTCTATTCAAGAAGCAACTTACTGCTTTTGATAAAGCTCAGCTCTCTCTTCTAGTCTCACTTGCCAAGTGTCATTCTGACACAGTGTAACAATTTTGCACAGTGTAACCCTGAACCGCTGTCAGCTGCAGCATGTCCAGTGGCTACTGCACTGCTAATGAAGCACACGGTATCAAGTGAACCTGTGACTCAACGCTGTGGTCCTAGCTAATCAGCAGACCAAGACCTGAGGTTCTGTTTGAAGCCATCTAGGGAAGACAAACCCTAGAGACTTGTCTCCAATTAACTAGTAAAAAACTGAGCCAAGTGCCAGTGGTTCACACCTACTCAGGAGGCTGAGCTCTAAGGATCACAGTTCAAAGCCAGCCCAGGCAGGAAAGACCATGAGACTCTATCTCCAATTAACCACCAGAAAACTGGAAGTGGTGCTGTGGCTCAAATGGTAGAGCACTAGCCTTGAGCTGAAGAGCTCAGGGACAGCACCCAGGCCCAGAGTTCAAGCTCCAAGACTGGAAAAAAAAAAAAAAAAGAAAAAAAGAGAAAGGGATTGAAGCTGCTCTCTGACCCTGCCAGCCCTGCTTGTGAGGCAGCTCACATCCACTGTTTTAAGTGATGAATTGATGCTGAGGCAACGTATTTGTGAATATACTAGAAACTTCTAAATAAGTTTAATTAGTATTTTTTCTAGTTTTCCAAGAACAGACAGTTGTTGTCTTGCAACTTCCCAACCCAGGACCCAATACCTTCTCCCCCCCTTTTTTTGGGAGCGGTAGGGGGGCAGGGGAGAAGATCAGCTCCACTTCGGGGCTGGCTTTAAACCCTGATCCTCAGATCTCACCCTCCTGAGGAGTTAGGATTACAGGCGTGAGCCCAGCATACAGGATTCTTTAATAGATCCAAAGGAAAGGAATCCACCCAAGAGAAAACTGTCCCTTCCCAAGGGCTACACCAAGACAAGAGACAGTGAAGCACTTGTATTAGCCTATCTGAGTAACTAGGATTACAGGCCTGAGCCATCAGCACCCAGCTTAGTCTACCTTAAATATCACCAAACTTTTAGGCAGATTATTACCTGTTTTCCAAATACCAGTTCATTTGTCCTAAATCTATAAACCCAGCTTAAATCAAAATCATTGAGGAGAACAGGAAGCCACATCTTTTACTATAAAAGGCTTGTCTGCAATTGATGAACACTAAACTCAGCTGCCAGACCTGTTGACTAGCTCCTACCTGAAAAAGACCTTACTAATACTCCTGTGACATGCCTCCCTTCCAAAGGTGGAGCTCAATTTCTGCTCCTTTCAATGTGGGCTGGACTTAGTGACTGGCCAAAGTGTAATGGACATGAGAGCAAATGACTTAAGATTAGGTCATAAAAGGCATTGTGGCTTTCCCTGACTCCTGTCTGGGGTTGCTGGCAATGGGGAAAGCCAGCTGCCGGTCCCGTGGCTAGTCCACTGACAAACATCTAAAGTGTCCTGCCACCAATCACTCAAGCAGCAGCCTTACAAGAAGTCCTTCACCTGCCAACCCTTCTGATGACCAGCACCCTGACTGAAATCTCAACTGGCATCTCCTGCATCTGTGAACCACCCACCTAACGCACTCACATCCCAGACCTCTAGCAACTGGTAAGATAATAAATGCTCAAGTATGTGTGTGTGTGTGTAGCGGGGCCATGCACTCTCACTGGTATTTTTACTTATTCAATGCTGGTGCTCCTCCATTTGAGCCATAGCTCCACTACTGGCCTTTTGGTAGCTAATTGGAGACAAAAGTCTCAAATGCGCAAGGAGTTTGGCCTAGTGGTAGAGTGCTTGCCTTAGCATGCACAAAGCCCTGGGTTCAATTTTTCAGTACTACACACACAAGGAAATGCCAGAAGTGGCACTGTGGCCTAAGTGGTAGAGTGCTAGCTAACCTTGCACATAAAGAGCTCAAGGACAGTGCTCAGGCCCTGAGTTCTTCAAGCCCCAAGGCTGGCAAAAAAAGGGTAATACGTATACCTAGACACTTTCTAAATGGGGAAAAGAGAAGGAAAGCTTTCCCCAAGTCCTAAACAGAACCCTCTACTGCTGAATTGTGACCTAGCAGGACTATGGCACCACCTGGATAATTATGGACAAAGTACCCTGCTTGAAAATTCATCCCCCTGGCTCTAGCATTCGGAGGCAGAATGCTGCAAGCAACCCCAGAAGCATCCTTCCATTATAACTGCCTCTAACCTTTTAGGTTTCAGGAAATGTTAAGACAAAGCAACAATCTCAGAAGAAATCGACAAAGAAACACAAGAGGAAATGCTCATCATCACTGTCCATAAAGGAAATACAAATCAAAACAACTCTGAGATTCCATCTCACCCCAGTTACAGTGGCCAACATTGTGAATTCAACAACAAATGTTGGCAGAGATGTGTGGGAATGTAAACTAGTACAATTACTGTGGACAGCAGTCTGGAGGTTCCTCAAAACACTAAACATAGCTGAGTGCCAGTGGCTCATGCTGGTAACCCTAGTTACTACTACTCAGGAGGCTGAGATCTGAAGAGCAAAGTTCAAAGCCAGCCTGGGAAGGAAAAGTCAGACTCTTATCTCTGACTCTTCTTAATTTTTTTTAATTTAATATATTATATTGTTGTAGGGGTGCTGTGCAGAGGTGTTATAATTACGTGTAACCTCTTCCCCTCACTCTGTTTTTCTTCCTGTCCCCACCCACAAGTTGCATAGTTCATTTTCCAGTGTCTAGTGGTAGCACTGCTGTAATTGTTCACTTTGTCCCACCTTTTCTGTGCTCCCCCTTACCCTCTCAAAGACAAATTAACAGATGAGACAAAAAGAACAAAAACAGTAACAACAAAAAATCTGTTTCCATTTCTTGGAGCATATTTCATAAAACATTATTTTAGTTTTTTTGTTTTGTTTTTTGTTGCCAGTCCTGGGGCTTGAACTCAGGGCCTGAGCACTGTCCCTGGCTTCTTTTTGCTCAAGGCTAGCACTCTACCACTTGAGCCACAGCGCCACTTCTGGCCGTTTTCTACATATGTGGTGCTGGGGAATCGAACCCAGGGCTTCATGACTACGAGTCAAGCCCTCTTGCCACTAGCCCACATCCCCAGCCTGCTCATAAAACATTATTTTATATGATCATATACAGATAGATTTGAGCCGCTTTGTAGTCCGCTCCTCTGAATATCTTCCTTTAGTCTCACTGTGTGACTATCTAGTCTAGTATAATTTAGCATGTCCCAGTATATACTTTTTTTTAACCATACAGCGTGTTTACTTGTAGATTTATAGGCGCATTGTAGTTATTACAAATGAGGGAAACTATGCAAGCTGTATTTCTTTGGTCTGGCTTTCTTTCTAACCGGGTATTTATCCAACAGAACACAAACAGCACCACACTAAAACAGCCAGCACAACCATGATTACTGCAACAGGCTTTTCCATAGTCAAGATACGGAATCAATCCATGAGACTCTTACTTCTAATTAATGGGTCACCAAAAACCAGAAGTGGAAGCTGTGGCTCAAGTGGTAGCCTTGAGCCCAAAAAACCCCAGAACACCCCAAATAAAACCTCAGTTACAAGCCCAACTTCAAGCCGCCAGGACCAATTAAGAATGTTAGTTCTCGGGGCTGGGGATATAGCCTAGTGGCAAGAGTGCCTGCCTCGGTATACCCGAGGCCCTAGGTTCGATTCCCCAGCACCACATATACAGAAAACGGCCAGAAGCGGCGCTGTGGCTCAAGTGGCAGAGTGCTAGCCTTGAGCGGGAAGAAGCCAGGGACAGTGCTTAGGCCCTGAGTCCAAGGCCCAGGACTGGCCAAAAAAAAAAAAAAAAGAATGTTAGTTCTCTTTCTTCCTCCTTCCCCTGCTGTAGCACTGAGGATTGAACCCAGGATCGTCTGTGCACTAGATAAGTGCTCTACCACTGAGCTGTGACTCGTGGCATTTAATCTTGTTTGTGTGTTTGCCAGTACAGGGGCTTGAACTCATCAGGGCCCTCTGTTCTTGCTCAGCTATCTTGCCCATAGCTGGTGCTCTACCATTTGAGCCACATCTCCAGTGCTGGTTATTTGGGGGTTAGGAGTCTTGCCTGCTTGGGCTGGCTCCAAACTGTCAGATCTCAGCCTAAGTAGCTAAGATGCTTCCAGCAACTACTTTTTTGTTTAAACCACTACAAGTTACCCAAGCTGGCCGGAAATGTCATTCCCCCTGCCTTTTAATTTATCCCAAGTAGCAAGCACTCTAGGCAGATGCCACCACATCTGACCTGCCTGGTGGAAGGAGTACTTTCGAAAACATTAGAATAATGGTATTATGTATAAAACTATTAAGAATTAGGCAGTTTTACACATTTCTTTTTCCAACACACCCCTGAACAAAAACGAATTCCTAAGCAAGTTCTTACCTGCAGCGGTCTCCGTAAATACAGTACCCACGTTGAAAATACTTGCACACTACACCATATGGACTGTCAGAGAGGTCGTGCGAGTAGCGACAGTTATCTCCTTCCTTACAAACCCCGTGCATAAAATACCTGGAAAAGGGACCACAAAGCTGATGAAAAGCTAGTCCTAAAGAACTCGTGCCAAGACATTCTTCCAGTGCAAGAAGCAAGAAAATACAGAGGGAACCTGAACAGCATGGCCAAAGTCACCTATTTGGGTAGCATAGATTGAGGTAATCATTGTTTACTTGTTTATATGTGTTGCTGAATGCAGAACTTTGCACATTATTTGCAGGCACTCTACCACTGTACTATATCCCCAGCAACTACCTTAAAGACTTTAAACATTTATATGGTCACTACAGGTCATGCTTGACCACCGTCTTCATTTTACAGTTGTAGTGAGGTAGTTTCCTATTTTCCACTGACTTTAGCCACAATGGCAGCTCTATCTACAGGCCAAATCAAAGATAAGAGAAACCAGACTGCAAAGGGTCAGACTACCGTTTTATGTGTCTCTGAGTTCAAGAAGCCACTTTAATTCTTTAAACAAATTAAGCTGCAAATGTAGAAGCAAGAAGCCAGGGGCCTGCTACCTGAAAGGCCCACAGTTGGGACTTTCCTAAGCCAAGAAACAACTCGATTTCTGAGGGCCAGACCAGCAGCAGCACCTGTTCTCACCTGGGTATCTACTCAAAATGCAAACTGTACGAAGGGAAAAAAAAGCATGAAAGAGGACCCACAAGAGAAAACCACAGTTGCTTCTCAGCGGACAATAGTGATACAGAATTCTGCAGGATGGGAGAGAAACATGACAATAGAAGAGAACCAAGAAACAATAGAGAAGCTGAGTGGCCCTGGTGGCTCATGCCTGTAACCCTAGCTACTCAGGAGGCTGAGAACTCAGGATCACAGTTCGAGGCCTGAGCAAGAAAGCCTGTGAAACTCTTATATCCAATTAACCAGCAAAAAACTAGAAGTGGAGTTTTGTCTCAAATGGGAGAGCACTAACCTTTGGTGGAAATAAAACCAACAAGTAACTTGAGAGGGCCAGAGTTCAAGCCCCGGTTCCAGAAGAAAAAAAAAGGAGCATCCAAGAACCTTCCAAGTAAGAAATGTGATTTGAATCCCTGGACAGTCTAAGTCAGATAGTAGAGGTGAGACCCAGAACTGGTATTTCTCTAAACTGGAAACCCTGTACCCATCTTCCCATCACAAGCTTTGGTCAGGGTTCATTTTTCTGCCTTTTCTTCCTTCATGGGTCCTTCCCCTGAGCAAGAACTGATGGTTTCACCTTGGCAGAAACCAGAATTCCCTAATATGCTTCTACTCGTGGCTGTGGTTGTGGCCTGGGGGTGACTGTGGTTGGCCTGTAGAGGTCACAGTTATTGAGATAATTACAGCAGTCAGTACCTATCTTCAAAGTGCCTATGGAGCTCTCTGCTTCCTACTTGCATGCAGTGAGCAGCTAGCTTTCTTCCTCTATCAGGTTTTCACCTCGCCACAGACCTAAAAGCAATGAAGCCAGCCTAATAATATGTGCTGAATCCTCTGAAGCTAAGCAAGACAAAATAAAACTTTGCTCCTTTATTAAAATAAAAAAATTTCTAGGGCTGGGAATGTGGCTTAGTGGTAGAGTGCTTGCCTAGCATGTATGAAGCCCTGGGTTCCATTCCTCAGTACCACATAAACAGATAATGCTAGAACTGGTGCTGTGGCTCAAGTGGTAGAGTGCTAGCCTTGAGCAATAAGGCTCAGGGGCAGTGCCCATGCCCTGAGTTCAAGGCCCAGGACTGGCAAAAAAACAAAAAGAAACTAAAATATTCATAGCACATGGCACGGAGACTGGGCACGTAGCTCTGTGGTGTAGCACCATTTACCTGGTGCTTGTTAAGTCATGGGCTCCATTCCTAGAACTGTGCCATCACCACCAAAACTATCCCTAGTTGGTTAACAACAGGTTCTTGTGCTGTACACATTGGATTCTTTACAGATCAGTCCTCAGTAAAACCTGCTACCTTCACCTTCCACAAATCCAACAAGGAGGCCATCCCAGTGAGGTTTGATTTTCGGGGAGGCTGGTCCTGTGACTTAAACTCAGGGCCTGGGCACTGCCCCTAAACCCTTTGACTCAAGGCTAGTGCTCAATCACTTGAGTCACAGCTCCGCTTTCAGTTTTTTCTGCAACTAATTAGAGATAAGAGCCTCACAAACTTTCCTGTCGGGGCTGGCTTTGAACCATGATCATTAGATCTCAGCCTCTGGAGCAGCTAGGATTGGAGGTGTGAGTCATTTGGGTGCCCAGCCTTTTCTTGGTTGAGACCAAGATTCAAACTTGGTATCGGACACTGGCTTTCACCCACCGGCTGGCATTTTACAACCTGTGCCACAGAGTCAACCATTCAGCGTGTGTGTGAGTACTGAGGCCTGAAATCAGGGCCTCATGCTCTCCTTGGCTTTTGGTCTACCACTTAGAACTTTTGCTGGTTAAAGAGTGCACAGACCTTCCTGCCAGGCTAGCTCATAACTGCAATGCTCACACCTCAGTCTTCTGAGTAGCTAGGACCCCAGGCACCACCAGTGGTGGGCTATGTTGATGCCCTTGGTAAGTACACCTATCCCAACCACCCTTGGCTGCTGCCAATTTTCCTTTTCCACAGCCAGTTGCTTTACAGTGCCCACCCTAATAATAGCAAGCTCATGGCTAGCTAGACCCTCTTCCTACACCACTACCACTACCATTATGGGTAGCAGACAGAGGGCAGATGTGTCAACAGACAAACCAGCAGGCAAGGATAATAAGGAAGCACACTGGCCAAGAGCTGAAGTTACCCAGTGGCCAGGGCTCTGCATATCATGTGTGCAGGAACCACTCAACAACACCAGGCTAGGGACGAAACATGGTCTGCTGTCTCCTTGCAAGCAAAAAAGGAGATGAAGCCATCCAAAGAGGGTCAAACTCCCAAAGATGAAACAAGTAGCCACCTGTGCTCATCCGTGTTCAGCAAAACCACCCCTGTCTGCGGGACAGTGGTGTAGGCAAGCAGCAAGGATGTCACATGACCACATGATGGTGAGGGTCAGAGGTGTGAGCTGTGCTTCCACAGAGCCTGGATATCTATCTATCTAGCAGAGAAGACCCCAAGCAGTCTAGAAATCCCACAGACAAGCTAGGAGCAGAGGCAGTGGCTCATGGACGGAGCACTTCCATGCCTAGCTTGTTCTTGAAGCCCTGGGCTCTATTCCCAACACCCACACACATGCATACACACAGAGAAAAAAGTAATTGCAACAACCGAAATGTTAAACTGTACCTCAGCCTTAGAAAAAATAAGCCAGGCTGTAGTGGTTCATGCCTGTAGATTGCAGTAGAGGAAATGAACCAAGAGAGCAGGGGGATCCAGAGTTCAAGACTGGCCTGTCTGGCCAAGACATGGCAAGCCCATCTCCAAACAAAACTGAGACACAGAAGTAGATGGCTGTAGTTTTTGTTGTTGTTCTTTGGCCAGTCCTGGAGCTTGAACTCAGGGCCTGGGCACTGTCCCTATGCTTCTTTTACTCAAGACTTAGTACTCTACCACTTGAGCCATAGCACAACTCCCACCCTTTTCTGTGTATGTGGTACTGAGGAATGAGTGGAACCCAGGACTTCATGCATGGTAGGCAAGCACTCTACAACTAAGCCACATTCCCAGCCCTTGCTGAGGTATTTAAGCAGATACTTTTATTGCCCAATACTGCACAACCAAGAGAAAGAATAAAGTCCTAATTACAAAGGGCCAAACACCAAGACTTATTTCCACCACCCTATGGCAAGTAAGGATGGTCTGGTTTTTTAGTTTCATTTGTGGGCTTGAACTCAGGGCCTGAGCACTGACCCTGGCTTCTTTTTGCTCAAGGCTAGCACTCTACCACTTGAGCCACAGTGCCACTTCTGACCGTTTTCTATATATGTGGTGCTGGGGAAATGGAACCCAGGGCTTCACGCATGCTAGGCAAGCACTCTTGCCACTAGGCCATATTCCCAGCCCCCTCACTGGCTTTCTTGCTCACTGCTCATGGCTTGTACTAAAACCAATCTACCATTTTGTTAGTTGGAGATGGAGTCTCACTTTTCTGCTCAGACTGACTTTGAACCACAGTCCTGTAGGTGTCAGTGTGCAGTGTTCAGTTTTTGGTTTCTTTTACATGCCTGTGTAAGAGATACTGTGTGGGATACCCAGCATTAGCCTCCCAATGACATGTCAGTCTATCTAAGGTTATGACAGGACAGTGCAATTTACAACGGATAATACAGGCAATCCATTTCCAAGAAACTACTCTCAAAAAAATATTTGAAAAGGGGCTGAGAATATGGCCTAGTGGTGGAGTACTTGCCTCACATACCTGAAACCCTGGGTTCAATTACTCAGCACCACATATATAGAAAAAGCCAGAAATGGCGCTGTGGCTCAAGTGGTAAAATGCTAGCCTTGAGCAAAGAGAAGCAGGGACAGTGCTCAGGCCCTGAGTTCAAGGCCCAGGACTGGCAACAAAAAAAAATCTTTGAAAAGCCCCATGGTGGGCTGGGGATATATATGGCCTAGTGGCAAGAGTGCTTGCCTCATATAGATGAAGCCCTAGGTTCAATTCCCCAGCATCACATATACAGAAAATGGCCAGAAGTGACGCTGTGGCTCAAGTGGCAGAATGCTAGCCTTGAGGAAGCTAGGGACAGTGCTCAGGCCCTGAGTCCAAACTCCAGGACTGGCAAGAAATAAAATATTAAAAAAAAAAAAAAAACACCCATGGAGCCAGGTCCCAGTGGCTCAGGTCTATATAATCCTAGCTACTCCTGAGGATCACGGTTCCAAGCCAGCCCAGGCAAGAAAGCCTGTAAGACTCTTATATCTCCAATTAGTCACAGAAAAAGCAGGAAGTAGCTCAAGTAGAACGCTAACCTTGAGCAAAGTGGGCTTAAGGACAGCACCCAGGCACAGAGTTCAAGGCCCAGGACAACAGGGGGGAAAAAAAAAAAAAAGCAAGCCAGCCCCATGGAGCCAGGTGCCAGTGCCACTCAGAAGGCTGAGATCTGAGTAGTCTGTGGGATTCTTTTTTTTTTTTTTTTTTTTGCCAGTCTTGGGGGCTTGGACTCAGGGCCTGAGCCCTGTCCCTGGCTTCTTTTTACTCAAGGCTAGCACTCTACCACTTGAGCCACAGCGCCACTTCTGGCCGTTTTCCATATATGTGGTGCTGAGGAATCGAACCTAAGGCTTCATGTATACGAGGCAAGCACTCCTGCCACTAAGCCACATTCCCAGCACAAGTCTGTGGGATTGTCTCCAATAAACCACTCCAAAAAAGCTGGAAGGGGCGCTGTGGCTCAAGTGGTAGAGTGCTATCCTTGAGCACAAAGAGGCCCAGGGACAGTGCTCAGGCCCTGAGTTCAAGCCTCAGGACTGAAAAAAAAAATTTTTTTAAAGCCCCATCCACTTAACTGTTCAGGCTGAGTGAGCTTGCCTTCAGTCAAAGGAAGGCCCACGAGGTTTCTAAAGTCCCTTCTAAAATTCTTCAGAAATAAAGATAGATAATAGCAAGCAGGGTACTGATGATTCATGCCTGTGGGAACCCTAGCAATTCAGGAGGTTGAGATTTGAGGATAGAGGTTCGAAGCCAACCTAGGCAAGAAAAGCCTGTGAGACTTTTCTCCAACTAACCATTAAAAAGCCAGAAATGGATTTGTGGCTCAAGCGGTAGAATGCTAGCCTTGAGCAAAGAAACAACTCAGAGCCCAGTACAGTGGGTCACGCCTGTAATCCTAGCTACTCAGGAGGCTGATATCTGAGGATCAAGGTTCAAAGTCAGCCCAGGAGGGAAAGTCTTTCATACTCTTATCTACACTAAACTACCAAAAAGCTGGAAGTGGTGATGTGATAGAGCAGTAGCCAAGTAGAGCAAAAGAAGCCAGGCCCTCAGTTCAAGCCCAGAACACACACATACACATACACACACACACACTTGGTTAAAAGGATTTCTAGTAGGAAGCCTTTAACATCACAAGTATATTAACCACAGAGCTTGGCTTGCTTTTTACTCTAAAAAAAAAAATCAAGTAAAATGCTTAGAATCCTTATTTCAACTGCCAGAAGATAAATCTACCTCTGGGGAAGCCCTGTAACAAACACAGTATCTGAATTGGAAATCCCCACGTGTGACGGCACATGTCTACAGAATCCCAAATACTCAGAAGATGGAGAGCAGTAGATGTAGAGGTGGAGGCTCAAGTGGTAAGAGTGCTTGCCTAGCCAGAATGAGGTCCTGGCTCCATCTCCAGTGCTGAAAAAAAAAAAAAAAAAACCACACACACATACCTAAATTCAAGCTTAGACTCTGTGTGCTACCACTTTGAATATAAACTGTTTTAAGCCCATACACTCCAGGCAACAAAAGAGATGTAGAGTTGTGATTGCAGGTGGCAACAGCCTGTAGGGGGCAGCAGAGCATACTTTGTTTTTTGTTTTTAGCAAAGGTATTCTTAAAAGCTTTCCTCAAGCCGCAAAAATAAAATGAGAATTTGGTAAAGCACTAAGAAAATAGCAACCAACAAGAAAATACAGGTAATTCTTTTTAACAATGAGACTCAAAGAATTTCCAACTTTAAAGAGAATTATAACCTTGGTGTAGAAGGCAGAGCTGTTCATGTTACAAGGAAACAAGCACTACCTCAAACTCTGAGTGCATTCACTGTCACAACTAGTGCTTGGCTCCGGCTTTGCAGGCACCCAGGCTTAGTCACAGACTGAATAAATAAGGTATCCCCGCAAAAGACGGACATGGTATTTATTACACCTGTTATGGGAAGCTCTATGTCCTTGCTAACTTACTAGTGTTTTATTAAATGAGGGCAAAAGAAATCTTACAGGTTTGTACTATGCCATTTTAGGTATCCACAGCACTATATATAAATGCCAATTTGCACGATCCACTAAGTATCTGCTCTGGTATGGAGTGCTCGCATCAGAAAGCCAAGGTCTACATTAGATTTTAGTTATTCCTACATGCAAAGGAGATCTAGGCAGGTGTGGTTGAATATACCTAGAACCCCAAGGCTAGGGAAGCTGGGACTGGAGATGAGGGAAGATCCTGGGACAGTCTGTGCTCTTAAGACCCAGTTTTAAAGAAAAGCGGGGGGGGGGGGGGGAGCTGGGAACGTGACTTAGTGGTAGAGTGCTGGCCTAGCATGCAGGAGCCCCAGGTTCGATTCCTCAGCACCACATAAACAAAAAAACTCAGGGGACAGTGCTCAGGCACCAAGTTCTCATGTTGGTACCTGGTGAAATGGAGTGGCTGGGTCTAGCCCGCACCATTTTTGGCCACGTGGTGAATAGGGAATGGGTTTTTTTTACCTGGTTCTACCATGTCTCCAAGGTGGCGGAAGGTAAAGTCCGGCCAGCCCTGCCCGAATTCCTAGAGGGGGGTGGGGGGAGACCCTGCCCCTCCCCCCACCAGCTCTCCATTGAAGCAGATCTTGCTTATTATCACTTTTTCTGCTCTGTTTTCTAAGTGTTAGGTGGATTAGAGAGGCTGCAGGTCTTGGAGACGAGTCTATGTGCAGACGCCAGCTTCCTAATAAACACTTAAGCCCAAGACATACCAAAACAAATCCTTTAGTGTCGGGGCCAGTGGCTCACAGCCTATAACCTGAGCTACTCAGGAGGCAGCCATCCTGCGATAGTCATCCTGTACCAGGGCTGGAATCTACAACAGCCTAAAACACCCTAGTGGCTGGAGCTACAGGCATGCACTACCAGCCGCTCTAGTTTTGCTTTGTTCTCCTTTTGAATTTGGTTGCTAAGACAACTACTAAAGGGTTGCGGATAAAGGTAAAGCTCTGGCCTAGCACTTACAGGGCCCTAGGGTGGCAAATGGGGAAAAAAGGTTCTGGTTTACATTAACTGTACACTAAGCTATATAAAGGCATTTAGCCAGATTCTGGTGGCTCATCCCTGTATTGTTATATAGCAAATTATCCAAGAAGCCACATTTTGAAAGATAGAGTATTAGCCGTCTGAAGGCAGCCAGTTGCTACAAAGGCCTGCAGCCCCAAATACACTTAACACTACCAGGAAACAGGCCAGAGAGGGGGGGAAAAAGAACAAAAACAATACCAACAAACCAATTCAGCTCCAATGGAGAGATGACTTGGGACGTCACAGTGACTGGAGATGAACCAGGAGACACGACTGACGACGTGAACTTGGAGACACGTGGCAAGGTGGAATGGCGCCTGAGCTGGTCTGACCCTAAATAGGGTCAGGCCAGGGGGCAGGGTCACAGGAAGCTCCCAGTCCCAGGCACTTGACTGACAGGTTCAGTAACCTATCAGCCAAGTGCCCACCCCTGTCTCTAGGATTCAGGAACACCCATCACCTGGGGGCGAGACTTCCCTTCCTCTAGGAACTCAGACTCACCCGTATCAAAAGGCAAGATGCCAGATAGCACAACACACTATGTGGCCACTGATGGCGCTCGCCAGATCTGACCTCCATACTACAGTATATCCTATCTATCCTGGAGGCTGAGATCTAAAGATCTAAGTTCAAAGCGGCCTGGGCAGGAAAGTCCATGAGACTACTATCTCCGCTTAACTACCAAAGGGCCAGTAGTAGGAATTGTGGCGCCAGTGGTATGGAGCTAGCCTTGAGCAAAAAAGCTCAGGCACAGCACCTATGGCCTGAATTTCACCCCCCCCCCCCCGAAACTGAAGGGAAAAACAAATTCACTTCAAATGGTCAAGTGCTCACCTAATAATAAAGTACCTAAATTCAATATCCAGCCCCAAACTCACCACATTAGCCAGTTATGGCAAAGCATGCCAGTAATTCCAGTACTTGAAAAGCTAATGCAGGATGAGAGGACAAGTTCAAGGTCAGCCTAGGATACAAAACAAGACCCAAGTGCTGTGTGCCAGTGTCTCACAACCCTAATCCTAGCTACTGAAGAGGCTGAGGTCTGAGGATTGTGGTTGGGGACCAGACCAAGCAGGAAAGTCCATGAGACTCTTAGCCATAAGTGAGCTGTAGCAAAGCCACCAGCATTGAGAGAAAAAGCTAAAGGACAACGCCGTTAGTTCAAGCCCCAGTACTGGCCAAACCAACCATCACGTTGCAAAAAGGATTTTTCTTTCTTTCTTCTTCTTTTTTTTTTTTTGGTAAAGCCAGGCACAGAAGGCCAACCCAATGATCTTAGAACACAGAAAGCCAAAGCAGAAGCTAGGCTAACTTACACTAGAGTGACATCCTGTAATCCCCTCCCCCTGGATTTTTTTTTTTTTTTTAAGAAACAACCTTCTCAAATTCAGGAGGAACAAGTTCAATGTACGAACTGACGACGTAGACTGGGGCTGTAATGAATTTACGTAAGAAATTCACTAGCACTAGCACACACACACAAAACCAACTGCGACATTATAGCACCCGGACCAAATAATTGTTTCCACGAATAGGAACTCGGGGAGACAAGATTCTCATTCCTTGACATGCTGCCCTTGGTTCCATTCTCCACACACCGTACAGCGGACAAAAATACCCGGCATCTCTTAATCGGGCGGGGTATTCGCCTTCAGTGTACCAGGCTCGAGACCCCAAGACCGGCCGTGAATAAAGCTGTCTGTCACCTGGAAAGCTCCATGGGCGACAAACACCGACGTAAAATGCCCTGACCTCGGTATAGGAGGGATACATTTTGCATCCGTGCGGAGCCATCAATTGGAGTAAACCCAGCATTTTCATTCCGTCTCCGCCCCCCCCCCCAAGCCAGTGGAGTGTTTTACGATCGTGACCGATCACTGCTTGAAATTACCTAATACGACGAGCCCACAATTAGGCGAGCACACCCCCTCCCCAAGGCGTACCCCGGGGCCCGGGGCCCCGCACAACCGCCAGCCACCCGGCATCCACGTTCTCGTCCTCGCCCACCCAAACCCCAACCAAACCTGTGTCCTCCGTTCCCCACCCCACCCAACCCCCCCCCCCGCTGCCTAGAGGCAGGAGACGCGTGAATGTCCACGCAGGAACCCCGCGTCTCCAAACGAAAAAAGATGGCAGCCCCGAAGAACCAAAGGCGGCGGAGGCCACCCCGGGGGACACCCCCCACCCACCCCCGATCGCTGCTCGGTTCAGACAAAGCTCGGACCCGCCCGCCGCCGCTGCCGCGAACGTACAAAAGAAAAGGCGACCGAGCTGCGGGGGGGGGGGGGGGAGGATGTGTGCGCGGGTGCGGGGCGCCGCGGGGAGAAGACGTCACCAACGGATGGAGGAGCCGGAGCAGGGGGTCCCCGGGGCGTCCTCGGCGGCCCGAGCCGCGCCCCCCCCATCCCCGCCCCGACTGCGGCGGGGGCGGGGGGGGGTACCGCCTCCGTCTCCCCGGAGATGCGGGGCGCAGGTCGGGGGCGGCGAGGCCGCCGGGGCCCCCACCCCCGCAGCGCGCTGGCGGCGGCGCGCGGGCGGGTGGCGGCGGCGGCCAGGCAGGAGGGTGGGGTGGGGGGGAGTGGACGCGGCGATCGCGGTGGGGTGGGATGGAGGGGAAGTGGGGGGAGGTGGGGTCCCGCACGGCTGAGGATGGGACGGCGGGGTCGCGCCGGCCGCCTCCTTCCGGACCCCGCCCGGCCCGCAGCCCCCTCCCTCCGCCCCGGTCACGCAACGTCCCACCTACCTGCAGGTGACCTGTTTCGTCCAGCCGCCGCCGCCGCCGCCGCCCCCGCCTCCCCCCGCCCCCGGGGACGGGGCGGCGACCGTGGGGGTCGGGATGAGGGGCGCCGCCGCCGCCGCCGCCGCTCCGGCTCCTGATGTTGCGGCTGTTGTTCCGGGAGCCGCAGCCTCCGCCATTACTGTTTATCCCACACGGCAATGGCCCCGGAACTTCCGGGATCACATAGTTCCGGTCCGGCTGCGGTCGGGCGCGGGGGTGTGGGGGGAGTGGGGGGGGGAAGCGGCGAGGCCGAGGGAGGGGGCGGGGGTTGTTGCGGGGAGGGCGCGGGGCCGGGGGGGGCGTGGGGGGGTGCGGGGGAGGCCGAGGTCCCCCCGCTCGCTCCGCGCCGACCCCGCCGTCGCGTCTCCCGGCGCTCGGGGCCACTCGGGTCGCGGTTCCCGGCGCGCGCGCCCGGGCCCCGCCCCCGGCGTCGCTGATTGGCGGAGCGGGCGGGCAAGGGGGCGTGGCCGAGCGGGCTCGGCGCAGGTGTGCCCCGCCCGAGGCTCCCCAATTGCACAACCAGAGCGTTCTCAAGGAGGGGCTTGGGTGGCGTACCTGTTCCTTCTCCACGGAGCGTGAAGGATTGCACCTGCTTGATAGGATTTGTCAGAATCCAGAGCGAGATGTCACACCCTAAGGTCGGGAAGGTTCTGGATAGGATTTGGGGCCAGGCGAGTGAGCCTGGTAACAACTTCTATGAGACACTGCCCCAACCACGGCCTGTCAGAAAGACCACTGCAAGCCATCCACCCACGAGCACTAACTTTGCGGTCTGTTCAGCGCAGAACTGGTGTCACCCCTGCTATTTATTGATCTTGTTACAAAATAATTTGCTCTGGGACTCGGAATGTGACTTACTCGGCGGTAGAGTGCTTGCCTAGCATGCACGAAACCCTGGGTTCGAGTCCTCAGTCCCACACACACAGGAAAAGGCCACAAGTGCTGCTGTGGCTCAAGTGGCAGAGTGCTAGCCTTGAGCAAAGGAAGCTCAGAGACAGTGCCGAGGCCCTGAGTTCAAGCCCCAGCACTGGGGGAAAAAAAAGATACTTGCTGTAATATTCATTTTTTAAAATTCTGCTGGCCATTGTTAGGAAAATGGAGGAGAACAAAAGGAACAGGCTGGACTCGATCCAACAGGTGAGGACTGCTTATTGAGGACCCAGGAGTGGCCCTTACCTTTCAGCTAGTTTGAGAGGGGGAGGGAAAGAGGGAGGCTGGATTTTGGGGTGGGCGTATACAGGGCTTAACAGAGAAGCAGAAAATAGAAAATGGGTTATGGTTTCATGGGACCCAGAGTGATGTCCTTGGCCTGGCCCACAGTGCAATGCTCCACCTGGGGTAAATGGCTATTGTCCCCTGGCGACCAAGGGTGGCATCCTTGGCCAGGCCCGGATTGGAGTAACCTGCCTGCAGACAAGCATGTGGTCAAGCCTGTTCACATGCGCCTGGTGTCTTCCTTGACCTGGGGGAATAAGGCAGGAATCTTTCCTATTCCATCTTTAGATCCGTAAAGGATCCGGCCAAGAGGTGAGAGGCAACTCCTTCAGCCATAGCCTCTGTGAATTCGTAGTTACTATGATATGCCCATACTCCCTTGTATTGTCCACAATTGGAAACAATTTAAATTGACAGGTTGCTGTGACAGGCATTCAGATTACTGAGTTTAATGCCTGTTACATAGTAAACACATAATATCTGTTATTTTCAACTCCTTCAATCACCCCTGCTAAGTGTTTTAACCTCTCCTAGCACAAGAAAATCATATAGTGGCGAAACAATGTTTCTGGAATTGACATGCTCTCATGAACTCCCAGCTTCTCTCCCTATCCTGGCCTTTCAGCAACTTCTCTCTTGGTCCTCCAGCTTTCTTCTCAAATAATGATGAAGTGGGAGGAGAAGGGATTAAATGAGAATTCAAGTAAAAACTATCGCTTTGCCTGGTGAGGAAGTAGGGAAGCAGTGCCTGGGGCCTATAATCCTAGCTACTTAGGAAGCCGAGATGTGAGGATTGCCATTCTCTGCCAGCCAGGGTGCTAAATCAAAGAGACTCTTATTTCTGACAAAAGCCAGAAGTGGCGCTGTGGCTCAAGTGGTAGAGTGCTAGCCTTGAGCGGGAAGAAGCCAGGGACAGTGCTCAGGCCCTGAGTCCAAACCCCAGGACTGACAAAAAAAAAAATCATAGTACTTGGGTGAAAGTACTTGATATTATATGAAAATATAATAATGAGACAGGCACCTGAGACTCAGGCCTGTAACTATAAGCTTTAATGCCAGCCTAGGCAGAAAAGTTCCTGAAACTGTCTTCAATTAATAACAGGAAGCCAGAAGTAGAGCTGTGGCTCAAGTGGTAGAGCAAGAGGACCTGAATTCAAGCCCTAGCACTTGCACACCTGCACATGCATGCGTGTGCACACACACGCAAGGATTGTAAAAGTTTCTGTAGAATAGCATTTCCTTTCTGGATGAAAGTCTTTCAAAGCTTCTGCAACATAGTACAAATTACATCTGGTCAACATTAGATAACCCACAGGGCTCAAACATGGGCTTTAGACTTTAACTTTGTAGCACTTAGTGTGGTTGATTGCAGTCCCCTGCATAATCTTCTCTTGCAAATTAAGTTCCTTGAGGGAAAGGCCTGAGAACCTAGCACCCAGCACTTAGCGGG
The DNA here is from genome assembly GCF_023159225.1 of Perognathus longimembris pacificus. NCBI lineage: Eukaryota > Metazoa > Chordata > Mammalia > Rodentia > Heteromyidae > Perognathus > Perognathus longimembris. Next base: position 143,890,406 of record NC_063162.1, read on the forward strand.
AAGCAGCACTAAGGCAGAAGCTAGAATTATTTTTCCCTCAAGCTCTTCTCTGGCTGCTGGAGTACCATATGAAGATGTGAAACTTCTCTGTTTGGTTGGATCCTGTCTCCCTTCCAACTCTAGGACCAGACTTTTTGAAATTACTTATTATTTCTCTCTGTCTCTCTCTGTCTCTGTCTCTGTCTCTGTCTCTGTCTCTGTCTCTGTCTCTGTCTCTGTCTCTCTCTCTCTCTCTCTCTCTCTTCTCTCTCTCTCTCTCCAGTCCTAGGCACTGTCTCTGAGCTTTTCTGTTCAAAGGTGGTACTCTACCACTTGAGCCACAGTTCCACTTCCAGTCTTTTTGTGGTTAATTGGAGATAAGGGTCTTATGGACTTTCCTGCCAGGCTGGTTTCCAACTGTGATCCTTAGGTCTCAGCCTCCTGAGTAGCTAGGATTGCAGGTGTGAGCCACCCATGCCCAGTGGATGTCATTTCTGTACAACTAGAATGGAATTGCTCAATTGCTCACCGGGTCAGAAGTTGATGGCAGCCCACCTGATCTTGGCACACACACACACACACACACACACACACACACACACACAATTAATGCCTACTTTGTGTGTAACCAGCTGGTATAAAACCTAGAGTCTCCCCTCCCTCAGGTTCTGAACTTCTTTCTGGCACCAGCCAGGTTCAGATAGCCAACAATAAATTCCTTTATCCTCTCTAACAAGTCTTGATCTTTGCTGGTCTGTGCTTCCCTGTAACTGTTGAGTGGCAATACGAGTCGCACAGGCTTTGAGCTGTGACCCTCAGAACTCAGCTGCCTACATAGCTGGCTAAGATTACTGGTGTGAGCTACCTCAGCCTGGTCCATTTTGTTTGCGGGAAGCATTTGTAACAGGCAGTAGGCATCCATTTTGTGTTTGCCTTTGTTCTAAGCCATCTTCTCCATGGTCACATTGGGTTCCAATAGAGAACCGAGGGGCTGAGGAATTGAACCCAGGGCTTCATGCATTCTAGGCAAGCACTCTACCACTAAGCCACATTCCCAGCCCTTGAATTTATGTGTGTATGTGCCAGTACTGGGGCTTGAACTCAGGACCTGGGCACTGTTCCTTACTTAGCTTTTTCACTCAAGGCTGATGCACTTGAGCCACACGTCCACTACTGGCTGGCTGGTGGTTAATTGGAGATAAGAATCTCTCACATTTGTCTACACAGCTGTCTCTGAACTACAATCCTCAGATCAGAGCTTCTAGACTCCTTAGGATTACAGCAGTGAGCCAGCTGCACCTGATTGGATGAAGTAAATTTGACACACATTGGAATTGGTGACCTAGGCCTTTGTCCCGGACTGCAGGCTCACAGGAACTGTGCAGCTCTGTATGTGTTCTGGACCAGACAGTCCTAGCCTGCAACAAGGCCTTGGAGGCCCTGGGGACACCCTGCAGAGCTTCACAGAGGAGTCTGACATAGTCAGATCCCATTCAAACATAGGGCTAGGGGCTGGGGATCTGGCCTAGTGGCAAGAGAGCTTGCCTCGTATACATGAGGCCCTGGGTTTGATTCCCCAGCACCACATATACAGAAAACGGCCAGAAGTGGTGCTGTGGCTCAAGTGGCAGAGTGCTAGCCTTGAGCAAAAAGGAAGCCATGGACAGTGCTCAGGCCCTGAGTCCAAGGCCCAGGACTGGCAAAAAAACAAAACAAAACAAAACATAGGACTAGTCCTGAAGCTACCTACTTTGCTCTCCTTACCAAGGGTGCTAACTGGGGTGTGTGCAAGTCCCAAGCTGCATGGGGTAAACACATGCTGACTATCTTTGGCACCTGCCTTGCAGGCTTCATGCCAATCCTTAGGGTAACACTGGGTATCTGTAAGGTCCACATGCAGATCACATGACCTCTATTTTCCCATGCCCTCATCTTTGGTAGCCTTTTCTTGTTTTGTTTTGCTGGTTGATTCTGGGGCTTACACTCTAGACTTGGGCCCTATCCCTAGGCTTTTCTGCTCAAGGCTAGCTCTCTACCACTTGAGCCACAGCTCCACTTCCATTATGTAGCTCAAGATGACTTTGAACTTGCTGCATGGCCCAGGCTGACCCTCAACTTGAGATCCTCTGCCTCTGCCCCCATGGTACTAGAATTACATGTTGACTCCATCATACCCAGCTCTTTTGTTGTTGTTGTTGTTCTTGTTGTTGCCAGTCCTGGGCCTTGGACTCAGGGCCTGAGCACTGTCCCTGGCTTCTTTTTGCTCAAGGCTAGCACTGTACCACTTGAGCCACAGTGCCACTTCTGGCCGTTTTCTATATATGTGGTGCTGGGGAATCGAACCCTAGGCTTCATGTATACAAGGCAAGCACTCTTGCCACTAGGCCATATTCCCAGCCCATACCCAGCTCTTAGCTTAGGCTTTTGTGGCTGTTGTTGTTTTAGTGTTGGTGCGTAAACTCAGTCCTCCAGGACCCAGCCCTGTGAAGGATTCAGGAGGATGAGCCTTGGAAGGCTCCCCAGTCATCTGGGCATCTTACTGTCCCTCAGACAAGTCTGAACAGCTCAAGACATTTCTGTAAAATGAGAGAACAGGAGAGAGGAGGCCTACCAATCTGCTAAGGCCGTGGAAACACCAGCACCAGTTCTTTCTGCTGTCCTCAGTGGGTACAGACTGTCCGCTGCTCTAGCCCTGGTTTCCCCTGGGTTCAGACAGCCAGGCTTGCAGCCCTGTGGCAGGCAACGTCTCTGCTGTTGCAGTTTAGCAGTAGTCAATACCCACTAGTGTTGTCAAGCCACTGCTGCGCCTCAAAAGAAGTCTGAGGGCAGAGACAGTCCGTCATTCAGAGAAGCATCCTGTTGCAAGGCCCTGCGACTGCTCTTGGTCCTTTGGTGGCTGAGTCTAGGGGGTCTTTAGACTCTGGCTGTGCTCTGATTGGACATCACTCCTGCCTAAGGTGGGTCAACAGGCACTTCTAAAACAACATTTAATCTACCTACCTGGACCAGTAAGCTATACCCTAGAGATCAAATACAATTTAGAAAAACCTTTCCACCTCCGTAGGGGATTCCCTCTGGAGTGGGGGCTTAATGCCCCTCAATCATATTCTCCTGCGGGCATCTCACAGCCATCTTAGAATCCTGAGGAAGGACCAGACTCAGGCCCACTGGCCAGATGTTAATGACTATCGGCCCAGGATGTGGACTCTTTGAAGTAAGCATATCTTCTTATGCTACCCTGCCCCCAGTTTTCCCAATTTATTCAAAGGCCCTTGTCTATACCCCAGAAGATAGCTGGGATGGGCCGAATTGCTGTCTCTTGTATCATGTGTTTTCTTTCTCTGCCTTTTTATTTTGGCGGGGGGGGGGGGGGCGGTGAGGGGAGGTAAATGTTCCTGGGGCTTGAACTCAGGGCATAGGCACTATCCCTGTACTTTCCTGTTCCAAGTTAATGCTCTGCCACTTGACCTATATAGCTCCACTTCTGCCTTTTGAGGGTTAATTAGAGATAAGAGTCTCATGGAAAGCCAGGCACTGGTCACTCAAACCTGTAATCCTAGTGAAATATAAATACTGGTGGTATATGGGAATTTGATTGTGAGATACAGAGAAGCCACATTTTGAGAGATTGAATTGGGGGTCTTTATTAAAAAGCCAGTGACTGAAATGGACACCTGTCCCACCCCCCAAAACTTGCGGTCTCAAAATGATTGACCCTTACACCCCCCATCAAGCAAAGCAGCAGGTACACGCCCACATGCTTGCCCGCAGGCAGGCCGTTCAGACCTTGGCTTAGCTGAAAGTTATCTCGCCCCAGATGGAGCATTCCATTCTGGGCCAGGCACAGGCTCCGGCCTTTGGCCCCCAAGAGATCATACCATGTTTTTTTATTTTCTCCTTCCTTAAGACCCAGGTAGGGCTGGGAATGTGGCTTAGTGGTAGAGTGCTTGCCTAGCATGCATGGAGCCCTGGGCTCTATTCCTCAGTACCACATAAACAGAAAAAGCCAGAAGTGGAGCTGTGGCTCATGTGGTAGAGTGTTAACTTTGAGCAGAAGCAGCTCAAGGACAGGGCCCAGGCCCAAAGTGGTCCCCAGAACTGGCAAAAAAAAAAAAAAAAAAAGACCCATATCATCCCAACCCCAAATCGACCCCCTGGCACAACCTCCAATGGCTTGGGTAGGTTGCTGTTCTTCAATAGTCCTTGCCTGGGGAAGATGGAGTCCAGCCTGTTTCCTTTTTTTCTCCTCTGTTGTAGGAAGTAGACTTGACTTGATCTTCATCAGGGAAACATAGTAGCAAATGTTGGGGGCAGTAGAGCTGATTCCATCTTGATCAGGGAAACATAGTAGCAAATGTTGGGGGAGTAGAGCTGACTCCATCTTGATCAGGGAAACATAGTAGCAAATGTTGGGGAGGAGTAGAGCTGACTCTATCTCCATTAGGGAAACATGATAGCAGTTGTTAAAATGAAGTTAAATATTAGGTCAACCTGAGGGCAAAATTCTGCTTCTGTAAATGGCTTGCTTAACTTGTTTGTTGCTTGCTCTACCCCCTGCATCAACCCCCTACATCTGGCTTTTACCTTTATAAACCCCAGCTCCAGGACTGTTAGTGTGTCGCAATGGCTGCTCCTGAATGGCTGCTCCTGAGTCTGCCCTGTGTCCCTGGCCGGTCAGTTCGCTTTTTGCTTCCCCAATAAATCCATCTTTTTGCTTGAGACTGTCTCTGAGTGGTGGACTCTTGGGGGGACCTGGAACCTCCTCCCTCGAACCCCATAACACCCTCCCTATTCCTAACAAATACTTTCAGGAAACTTGAGACGTGAGGATAGTAAAGAAAGAGCAGAAGACAATGTGCACAAACCTGATCGACTCTAATGGAGAACTGAAGAGGGATCCCTGGTGACCCGAGGAGAGTCAGGAGGCGCAATGGCGGCTGGGTGGTGGGGTCTAAGTAGGGTCCTGGTCAGGGGGCAGGGTCACAGGGGGTTCACAAGGTCAAAGAGTCTCCCGAGTTCATGGTACAGGTATGGCAGGTCCGAGAACCTACTGTCCAAGCCCTCCTCCCCCTCACCTGCCTCTAGGAATCCAGGTGCACCTGTCACTTGGAGTGGGGTTGGGTTTCACCTCTTAAGTTTCCAGAAAGTTCCATTGCCCACCAAGATGCCAAGATGGCGCTCGTCACACCCAGTGTCCATATTTCACCGGGTATGAGTCACTTCTCCTGGTCTGAAAGCACTATAAGTGAACTAGGTCATTCTTTGAATTACACGCATCACTTTGTTAGGTTCCAGGAAAGTCTTGGCCCTCAGAAATTCTGGCCCCAAGCCCCCAGTTGTTCTACCTGGCTTTGCATCTGGAAGTGGAATTTTGATAGGTTTAGTTCCCCACCTGAATCACGTGGTTGTGGTTTTTGCCTTTATAAGCTTTGTGCTAGCTGTGTGGAGGCTGCGGGTTCTTTGGGACTTGGACCTCCTTCTTCTTTCCTCCTCCTCCTCCTCCTCCTCCTCCTCCTCCTCCTCCTCCTCCTCCTCCTCCTCCTCCCCCTCCTCCTCCTCCCCTCCCCCTCCTCCCCCTCCCCTCCCCCTCTTCCTCCTCCTTTTCCCCTTTTCCTTTCTTTTTGGTAGTGGGGACCAAACCTAGGATGCTGCACTTACTAGACAAGCACTTTGCCACTGAGCTACATCCCAGCCCTCGCTGAGAATCATCTCCAATTACATGTAACCACCGGAAAGCCAGAAGTAGAGCTTTGGCTCAGAGTGGGAGGGGACCATCCTTGAGCAATAGGAACATAACAGTGCCAAGACCCTGAGTTCAAGCCCCACAACTGACCAAAAAGAACCCCAAAAAGTCTCATAAACTCTCCTGCCTGGGCTGGCCTTGAACCCAGAACTAGGATTACAGGTGTGAGCCACTGTTGTCCAGCTTTGGAATGCTTTTTGTTTTGTTTTTGTTTTTGTTTTGGGCTCAAGGCTAGCACTCCATCGGTTGAACCACAGCACTACTGGCTTTTTCTGAGTTATTTTTTGGAGATAAGAGTCTCATTGAGGGGCTGGGAATATGGCCTAGTGGCAAGAGTGCTTGCCTCATATACATGAAGCCCTGGGTTCGATTCCTCAGCACCACATATATAGAAAAGGCCAGAAGAGGTGCTGTGGCGCAAGTGGTAGAGTGCTAGCCTTGAGCAAAAAGAAGCCAGGGACAGTGCTCAGGCCCCTGAGCTCAAGCCCCAGGACTGGCAAAAAAAAAAAAAAAAGAGTCTCATTGAAGCCGGGCCGGTGGCTCACGCCTGTAATCCTAGCTCTTCAGAAGGCTGAAATCGGAGGAGCATGGTTTGCAGCCAGCTGAGGCAGAAAAGTCCTGGAGACTTGCATTCTTTCTGTAAGGTCCACCTCTGGGGGGGCTCCATGCAGATGCCCTGCCTGTCTAAAGCTCCGCCCAGTACCTGGGTTACCTAGGTAGCCGGCACACCTGGAGGCAGCTGCCCCCTCCCCTGGCCACACCTCCCCGCCCCTGCCCTAGGTAAAGCTGGGGTGCGCAGTGGGCAGCAGCCCTTCTTCCACGTCTCATCTCTGCCACAGGCCAGCAGTTCAGTTCAGGAATAAGCTTTTCTCTCCTGCCTGAGTACTGCATGATGTTTTCCTCCATCAGCTACCTACTTTAATAAATCTTGTCCTTCCTTCCTTCCTTCCTTCCTTCCTTCCTTCCTTCCTCCCACCCTCCCTCCCTCCCTCCCTCCTCTCCTCCCTCCCTCCCACTCTCTTTCCTTCTTTCTTTTTGCCAGTACTGGGGCTTGAACTCAGGGACTAGGCACTGTTCTTGAGACTATTTGTGCTCTAGGCTAGCACTCTACCACTTGAACCACAGTGCCACTTCTGGCTTTTTCTAAGTAGTTTATTGGAGATAACAGCCAGATCTCAGCCTCCTGAGTAGCTAGGATTACAGGTTTGAGCCACCAGCATGCAGCTGGAATGGTTTTAATAATGCACATCTTTCCGACCCCCTGCCCCCAATTCTTCCTATTTAACCTAAGGCAAATATCTATACCCCTGAAAATGTATTGAAGTTCTGTTTTCCCATGGTTTCCATGTAATAAACCTTTCTCTTCTCTCTGTCTCTGTCTCTGTCTCTGTCTCTGTCTCTGTCTCTGTCTCTCTCTCTCTCTCTCTCTCTCTCTCTCTCTCTCTCTCTCTCTCTCGCCCCTCCCCACCCCCCACCTCCAATCCTGGGCCTTGAGCTCAGGGCCTGAGCACTGTCCCTGGCTTCTTTTTGCTCAAGGCTAGCACTCTGCCACTTGAGCCACAGCGCCACTTCTGGCCTTTTCTATATATGTGGTGCTGAGGAATCGAACCCAGGGCTTCATATATATGAGGCGAGCACTCTACCACATCCCCAGCCCCATTTCTCTACACTTTGCCTACTCTTTATTTAGCATCTAGGAGTGAGTGGCTAGACCTACAAAGTGGCACCCTTAGAGTTTGGATCTGGGGTCTGAAACTCAGGCTTTAGGACAGTTTGGTAGTAGGTAGCCTGTCTGGATAGGCCATTCTGGTGGGGTCAGAAGATGGCAAGTTAGGAATGTTTCGAGAAGCAGGCCTCATGCTAATGCTGCCTCCCACTAGCCAGTTCCCACTGGGCATTTAACCCAAGCATGGCAGATGAGAGGGGACAGCCCTGCAGGTGGCACCCCACACCGCTATCACCGCAGCCAGCCACCCCAGCAGCTTATCTCAAGGGCCCCGGGGTGGATGGGGGAAGTGGGGAGGAAGGGGTTAGCTCCATCTACCAAGAGCCAAACGCAGAGAGGAGGCAGGGACCACAGTTAAGCAACTTCCGAAGAGCCCCAGTCTGGATGGGGATAAGAGAACCTATATGGAAGGTTGAGGCCCATCTTCCCTAGATGGAAAAGTTCTGCTGGTACCTGAGTATGCCCGCTCAAGGTCTGGGTGGGGGATAGTGAAGCCTCTCCCCTCAGGTAATGGGCATACCTGAATCCCGGGGCGGGGGGGTGCAGGGGCCAGCACTTGGCTGATAGTTTCCTAAACCTGTTAGTCACAGTTTCCTGTGACCCTGGGCCCCTGCCCTGATTCTATTGAGGCCCAGACCAGCTCTGTTGCTGGGACACCGTGCCACACATCTCTGTGTTCCTGTCCTGTCTCCTGTCTCGTCTCACCTCTGCTCACCATGGCGTCCCACTTCAGCTCTGCATTGGAGCTGCATTGGTTTGTTGGTACTGTTTTTGTGCTTGCTTTCTTCTCTGGCCTGTTTTCTAACAGTGTAAAGGGTATTTGCAGGCTGCAGGCCTTTGTAACAACTGGCTGCCTGCAGACTGCTAATGCTCTAATAAAGACTCCAAGATTCCATCCTTCAAAATGTGGCTTCTTCGTTATCTCACTGTACAACAGTTCAGTGCTAGCCTTGAGCAAAAGACTCAGGGATTAAAAAAAAAAAAAAAGACTCAGGGATTTTTTTTTTTTTTTTGCCAGTCCTAGGCTGTGAACTCAGGGCCTGGTGAACTCAGGGCCTGAGCACTGTCCCTGGCTTCTTTTTTGCTCAAGGCTAGCACTCTGCCACTTGAGCCACAGCACCACCTCTGGCCATTTTCTGTATATGTGGTGCTGAGGAATCGAACCCAGGGCCTCATGTATATGAGGCAAGCACTCTTGCCACTAGGCCATACTCCCAGCCCAAGACTCAGGGATTTGAAAAAAAAAAAAGACTCAGGGATAGTGCCCAGGCCCTGAGTTCAAGCACCAGGACTGGCAAAAAAAAAAAGAGCTCAGGGACAGAGCCTAAGCTCCAAGTTTAAACCCCATGACTAGTAATAATAATAATAATAATAATAATAATGCATAGTGGAAGTTGACATAGATCTTATAGAATAGCCAGAATACATATGCATTCCATTTATACGTGTGTGGCAAAAGTTATATAATGCAAAGAATTGGGCTGAAGTTGTGCATTCACACAGGCACCTCTGGAGCGTAAGAAAGGAAGGATGAAGACCACTCAGTTTGCATGGTTTAGTTTAGGGGAAGTTCCAGAAAGAGAAAGATCTAAGGTTAAGAAGTTTAATAGGTAAATACCAGTCACACCCTGAACCAAGAACTGAACAAAGAGAATATTTTGCTTTCCTAAATGACTTACTGCCTTGATTGCTTTAACAGAGTTTAAGGAATTGTTTGTTTTGTTGCCAGTCCTGGGGCGTGGACTCAGGAACTGAGCACTGTCCCTGGCTTCTTTTTGCTCAAGGCCAGCACTCTACCACTTGAGCCACAGTGCCACTTCTGGCTTTTATCTATATGTGGTGCATGAGGAATCGAACCTAGGGCTTCATGTATACAAGGCGAGCATTTTACCACTAGGCCATCTTCCCAGCCCAGTTTAAGGAATTGTAATTGCAGTTTGTAATCACCGACCGCCGGTTCTGCTTCTGTAAGTCTGCTCTCTTGCTTTGCCTAACCTTCCTGACCACCTGCGTGCAGTACGTGGCCACCTGCATGTGGTACACGTGATTTTTGCCTTTAAAAACCCAGCCCTACTGAGGCTCAGTGCTGTTCCTCACCATCCCGGTGGTGACAAACAGACACTGTGCACAGTGAAATAAAAGACTCCTAGCCCAATTGACTGAGTGCTGGTGACTTTATGGTTGTGGGTTCGAGGCCCACCTGGGTGTCCAATATACAACAGAGGGAAGATCAGCCTCACCCCAAAGTTCCAAGGGAAACTTCAGGAAGTGGGCGGGCAGTGGCCACGCCCCTCTCTTCTGCTGGACTTCTGGCTGGGCAGTTTACCTGGTTGGCTCACCTACAATGCATTGCACACCTGTCAGTGCCAGGCCAGAGGGCAAGGGTGGGTCCTGTGAATCTGGAGTTTTCTAGAAAAGCAACTCAGGCCACATTCTTCCCAGAGGTGACTGCAGGTGTTCCCTGTGCTCTCAGATGGTGGGGGCTGGCGGGAAAGCAAGAACAGCCAGGCAAGCGGCTGGCCAAAAGCCGAGGCTCTGGGGAGCCAGGAAGGCCCCCCGCAGGCTGCTGTTAATGGCCCTAAGAAGACCGAGGCCCCGCCATGCCCAGTGAGATCCCGGTGTGGTCTCTTGACAAGACTGCCATTGATCAGCCTTGACCTTGGGCCCCCCTCTGCTCGCCTTGTTTGGCGGCTTCCTTTCGTCCTCTGCGGGGTTTAAACTCCTGCTCCCCTCCCTCAAGTCTGCTCAGCAGAGTTCTTCAAAGTGGGTGCGTATTTCCTTTCGGGGTGAGGAGAATGAGGGAGAGAGGGTGCTAAGTGCCGTGGCTTGTTCGCTTTAGTTTTTTTTTTTTTTTTTGGCCAGTCCTGGGCCTTGAACTCAGGGCCTGAGCACTGTCCCTGGCTTCTTTTTGCTCAAGGCTAGCACTCTGCCACTGAGCCACAGCGCCCCTTCTGGCCATTTTCTATATATGTGGTGCTGGGGAATTGAACCCAGGGCTTCATGTATACAAGGCAAGCACTCTTGCCACTAGGCCATATCCCCAGCCCTCGCTTTAGTTGTTTTTTTTTTTTTTTTTTTTTTTTTTGCCAGTCCTGGGCCTTGAACTCAGGGCCTGAGCACTGTTCCTGGCTTCTTCCCGCTCAAGGCTAGCACTGTGCCACTTGAGCCACAGCACCACTTCTGGCCGTTTTCTGTATATGTGGTGCTAGGGAATCGAACCCAGGGCCTCATGTATACAAGGCAAGCACTCTTGCCACTAGGCCATGTCCCTAGCCCCTCGCTTTAGTTTTGTGTGGGTCCTGGGCCTGGGTGCTGTCAGTTTTCTTTTGCTCAAGGCTGGTTCTCTACCACTTGAGCCACAGCTCCACTCGAGTTCCTGAGTTCAAGCCCCAGGTCCAGCACAACATGATGGCTTTGTAACACTTTTCTGACAATTGGTTCTTTTTCTTTTTTTTTTTTTTGCCAGTCCTGGACCTTGAATTCAGGGCCTGAGCACTGTCCCTGGCTTCTTTTTGCTCGAGGCTAGCACTCTGCCACTTGAGCCACAGCGCCACTTCTGGCCATTTTCTGTATATGTGGTACTGGGGAATCGAACCCAGGGCTTCCTGTATACGAGGCAAGCACTCTTGCCACTAGGCCATATCCCCAGCCCCCAATTGTTCTTTTTTCTTTTATTTAAGCAGTATTAATTGTTTTAAAATTCAATTTCTTTTAGCACTAAAGTTTTCTCTCACGGCATGGCATCTGCTAGACTTTATGGTTGTGGCCCACACCTCCATCTTTTACTTCTTGGTTATTTTTAGGTATAGTCTTGTGGTTTTTTTTTGTCCCAGAACTGGCCTCTGACTGTGACCCTTGACCCCCACTTCTAGCCTAGGTGAGGTTACTTCCCATAGAGCTATAAAACAGAATACTCTACGACCGTTAGGAAATTTTGATAAAATTGTATATTTATTCACTTGGAGGTCTTAAGTAAACAATGTAATTGGAAATAAGTTAGACAAGAAAGTATATTCCAAAATAATAAAAGTGATCTTTGTGGGAAATATAAAAATATACAGAAATGTCACTATTACTAATCCAAGGATCTGGTTAATTACAACAGGCCCATACCGCCCCTCCCCCCCCCCCACCAGCCGCACAAACCTACTCAGGTGGATTTTTTCCCTCTGCAGGGGTGAGGAATTGAGCCCAAGGCCTTGAGTAGGTGAGGGGGGCGGGCATCTCACCACTGAACCACGTCCCACTGCCTTTCACATTGTGTGTGTGTGTTTTCCCTCCCCTGTGGTGCTTGGCATTGAACCCGGGGCTTCCGGCATACTAGCTACGTGTTCTACCACTGAGCTGCACCCCAGCCGGCTACTCGGATTCTATGCATAGCCTGGTCCCTACCATTTTCCAGAGCCTTGGAGGATGTGATATAAATTACGGATCCTCTTACCTTAAAAAAGTCAGTAGGTATCCCAGATGTTGGCTACAGTTTTGGGGTGGTCTAGGACCCTAGTGTGGAGTGGGAGGCCAACCTCGTCCTCATTTTTTCTTGTATTCTATCCCTCTACCCCCAAGAACCTCTTCTTTCAATCACCGAGAAGGTCAGGGAGGCTCTGTTAGGCAGCATAGTTCTCCTGGGCCATTGGCTGGGTCACAGGCTATCCCTTCTCTTTCTGTCAAGGTTACTGGAATTAACCAGGTGACCAGGCAGTGGGGGTGTGCAGAGGTGGCAGCCCCAAGGCCTGTTGAGAACCTCCTGAGAGCCCAAGGGGCTCTTGTGACATCCCTGCTGCTGCTGGTCCCGCAAGACCTCCCAGACTATGGCTGCCCCCCGGCTCACAGGACACTGTATGCCTCTTTGGGGTGCACAAGTATAATGAAGCCACCCCTATAATCTTGCCCCTCCCCAACCAATGTTCCTCCTGTCTACCCCGCATGCATTTATGCTGACTGGGTCCTGGGGATGAGATGGGGAATGGAGTCTTGATAGTGGCCTTACATGTCACGAGGTGAGCTCAAGGCACCATTGTACATTTCAGGACCCTCCAAGAACACTCATGAACAGAGCCCACGAGATTCCCTTCTTCCGTCTGTCCCTCTAAAGTCTTGGCTTGGTAGGGCGTGGGCAGCGGGTGGCTTTTAAGGGGAAAAGGCAGCAAGTCAAGGTCACTTGGGAAAAGGCCAGGGTCTCTACCACCAGGTGGCGCCACTGAGCAGTCAGGAAGAGCTGGTGGCCCGGGAAAGCTACCTTCCTCTTCTGACCAGGCCCCCACACCAGCCCAGGAAGGGGCCGTCCTAAGCCCTCCCCTCCTGGGGCGCCTCCTCTCAGCCCACACCGGTCCCCCTTATTCCTGTTCCCTGGTCACTGCTCCTTCCCACCCCCTTCCATCCTCCTTTAAGCCTCATTCACAAAGTGGAGATTTTTTTCTTAGCCCTGACAAAATAAAAAGAAAACCCAAACACTTTTCTTCTTTTTAATACCTAAGATCCAATAAAAGAATAGCGCACAGTAACAACGGTTCGCATTTGAGGTTCCCTTCCAGGGCGCCCTGAGGAACAGCGGCTGTTCCAGACAGTTTACAGGCCCTGTCTGGTGGTTGGCACCCGTCCTGGTCTCTATCCCAGTATCAGGGACAGCCCAGGGTCCAACCTTCCAGAAAGTTCTCAAAGTGCTCTGTGGTTTGTCCCTTGAAGCTGAGCTGAGGATTATTTCTTGTGGAGGAATTTCATTTTATTGCCTAAAAAGGAAGATGGAAACGATGTTGTCATCAGGCGGGTTCCATGTTGCCCTTGTCACTGGGATATGGTGTGGACGGCGCCTCCTTCCTCCTAAAGGAGTTGCCCCTGCGTCCTCACAAACCTGCCCGGTGTGCTACATGGGGCTCTAACTCAGACGTGGAGGGGGGGTGTGAGAGGAAGAGGAAGGATGGCTTCATCATGGGAATAAAATGAGAACCCAGTGCACAGGTTCCCTCAGACACAAGGAGGATAGAGCCTCAGCCCCTGGCTGACGGGAGGGGAAGCCCCCCCCCCCCCCCCCGCCTTGCTCCTGCTAATCTTCCCGCTGACTACTTCATCCTCTCTTTTCCAGTGAGGGCCTTAAATAATAATTTTTTTTTAGCATACATTAGTTGTACAGACAAGTTTTATTGTGCTATTTACACGTATGCATATAATGCACTTTGATTAAAAAAATTTCCCTTCTCTATTATTTTTCTTGTTTGTCCTGGTACTGGCGGGGCTTGAACTCAGGACTTGGGCACTGTCTCTGAACTTTCATGCTCAAGGCTAGCGTTCTACCACTTCAGGCATAGCTCTACTTCCTTTTGTGTGTGTGTGTGTGTGTGCTTAATTGGAGGTAAAGAGTCTGATGGGGTTTCTTGCCCTGGCTGGCTTTGAACCATGATCCTCAGATCTCAGTCTCCTGAGTAGGCAGGATTATAGGCATGTTGTGTGTATGTGTATGTGTGTGCGTGCTCGCTGCTACTAGGGCTTGAACTCATGGCCTGGAACTCTTGCTTAGCTTTTTTTTTTTTTTTTGGCCAGTCCTGGAGCTTGAACTCAGGGCCTGGGCTCTGTCCTTGAGCTTCTTTTCTTCAAGGCTAGCACTCTACCACGTGAGCTCCAGCAACACCTCTGGCTTTTTCTGTGATTGTGGTGCTGAGGAGTGGAACCCAGGGCTTCACGCACGCTAGCTAGGCAAGCACTCTACCACTAGGCCGCACTCCCAGTCCTTGCTTAGCTTTTTCCACTCAAGGCCGGTCCTCTTCTACTTGACCCATCCCTCCCCTTCGGGCTACTTAATCGGAGGCAAGCGTCCTTGGGTCTGTCTGCCTAGACTGGCTTAGAATCGAGATCCTCCCCTCTCAGCCTCCCACGTAAGCGGGGATGACGGGTGGGAGCTGGCGCAGGGATCTTACCGAGACCCTTGAGGAATCTGTTGACCCCGCTGTGCACGCCACTGGGAAGGCTTTCCAGGTACTCCTGGGCTCGAACCTCAAACAGACCTGGGGACAGAAGACAGCCGGATCATTTGGGGTGCTCCCCGGCGTGCAGCTCGGGTCAGCCGCCTCTCGACCCTGCGCTGTGCACGGGCTGCACAAATAACCCTCGTGGCCCCGGAAAGCCACGGGCTAGCGGTGAATGGACGCTGGGCCGGGCACGAGGGCTCGGCGGTGAAGCGGGCAGCGCAGGAGCTCCCACCCCTCACTTCCGGGCACGCTCTGTCAGGTGCAGTGCACTGGGCGGCTGGGCCTGCGGTCTCCCGGCTCCCGGGGCTGACACTACCTGGTTTCTGAAGGGCTTTCTACAGGCAGGCTGCTCCTTCCATGTTACTGTGACCTCTCTTATTCAATAGTGACCTGGGAGTTATTTTCTTGTGCTGGTACTGGGGCTTGAACTCAGGGCCCGAGTGCTGTCCCTTAGTCTCCGTGCTCAAGGCTGGCGCTCTACCACTTGAGCCGTAGCTCTCCACTTCTGATGTGTTTCGTGGGTCAACTGGAGAGAAGAATCTCATAGACTTTCTTGCCTGGGCTGGCTTTGAACTTTGATCCTCAGATCTCAGCCTCCTGAGTGGCTAGGATTCCAGGAGTGAACCGGCAGTGTTGTGGAGACAGAACCCAGAGCTTCGCCCCTGCAGAGCTGCCACTTCGTATTTGGTTTTGAGATAACTTTGCTTTACTTCAAATTTGCAATCTCCTGAGCCTCTACTTCCTGCACACTCCCAATAAACACATTTATATGTCCCCAGCAGCTCTTCTATTAAAAAAAACAACAACAAACACAACCTTTAGTGGGGCTAGGAATGTGGCTTAGCCGTAGAGTGCTTGCCTCCTATACATGAAGCCCTGGGTTCAATTCCTCAGCACCACATAAACAAAAAAAGCCAGAACTGGCACTGTGTGGCTCAAGTGGCAGAGTGCTAGCCTTGAGCAAAGAGAAGCCAGGGACAGTGCTCAGGCCCTGAGTTTAAGCCCCAGGACTGGCAAAGAAAGAAAGAAAAAAAAAAAAAAACACAAAACAACCAACCTCCCCCAAACCCTTTAGTCTGGGCAGTGATGTCTCATGTCTATAATCCTAGCTGTTTAGGAGGCTGAGCTCTGAGGATCAACAGTTCGAAGCCAGCCCAGGCAGGAAGGTCAGTGAGATTCTTATCTCAAATTAACCACCAGAAGTAGATCTGTGGCTGAAAGTGGAAGCGCATTAGTCTTGAGCATAAAAAGCTCAGGGACAGTGCTGATGCCCTGGATTTAAGCCCGACAGCCACCACCACCACCACCACCACCAAAAAAGAACTCTTCAGCTTGGTGGCAGCGGCTCATGCTTGTCATCCTAGCTACTCAGGAGGTGGAGATGTGCAGGTCAGAGGTTGAAGCCAGCCTGGGCAGCAAAGTCCACGAGACTCTTATCTCTCATTAGCCACCACAACGCCTGAAGTGGAGCTGTGGCTCAAGTGGCAGAGCACTAACCTTGAGGAAAAAAACAAAAAAACTCAAGAGACAGCAGCCAGGTCCTAAGTTCAAGCTCCAGAACCAGCACAACAAACAAACACTTACTCCCTCTCTATATCCATTTCCTTCTCTACCTGCCAAGACCTCATATTAAAACTACCCGAAGGGCGTGGCTGCCCCTGTCCTTCGGGCACAGAGGGCTGGCGGAATGCTGGGCTTTGGGGACTTCACTGAGTCTGATCAGGGCTCCCCCAGGCCTGGGACCAGGTGATCCCCGGAAATCCTTCCCCAGCGTCTGTGCAGCGGCTCTCCAAGAGAGGTGGGAAGGGCGTCCTTCAGGTTCACCGATGGCACCCAGGGCCCCGGCCCGCGCGCGCGTGGCGGGCTCCTCACCCTTGGCGTCCTGCCGGCGCAGCTCCCGCTCCTGGATGAAGCCCCGGAAGGTCTGGGTCTCCATGAACACCTCCAGGAAGCGGCGCAGGCTCTTGGAGGAGACGGCTTTGCGGAAGGCGTCGCGCTGCAGGCTCCGCTCCTCCCGCTCGCCCGGCGTCAGGAACAAGGAGTAGTGGCCCACCATCTCCACGAAGAAGCGGACAAAGGCCTCGGACACCACCGCGTTCAAGGGGCTGGACGCCGGGCCTGGCCACCGACAGAGAGCGGGGGGCAGTGAGGCTAGCTGGAGCCCACCAAGGTGGAGAATGACCGCAGCCATGGAAACGGCCTCGGAGGCCAATGGTGAGCACCCAGGAAGAAGTCAGGCCTTTCTGCATCTTATTTGTTTTGGTGTGGGAACTGGGGCTTGAACTCAAGAGCCTGGGCACTGTCCCTGAGCTTTTGTGCTCAAGGCTGGTGCTTTACCACTTGAGCCACAGCTCCACTTCTGGCTTTTTGGTGGTTCATTTGGAGATAAGTCTAGCTTTGAAATGCAATCCTCAGATCTCAGCCTCCTGAGCAGCCAGGATTACAGGCGTGGGTCACAGGTGCCCAGTTTCCTTCCCTGCTTTTACATAGATGGCACAGGGCCAATCCCCCCGCCCCATGCCTTGTTGGAATGAAGTCCAGATGAAGAGGCTGATGCTCAGCCCCTCTGCAGCTGCTCCCAGCCCTCTTTTCTTTTTTGGCCAGTCCTGGAGCTTGAACTCAGGGCCTGAGCACTGTCCCTGGCTTCTTTTTGCTCAAGGCTAGCACTCTACCACTTGAGCCACAACGCCACTTCTGGCTTTTTCTATATATGTGGTGCTGAGGAATCGAACCCAGGGCTTCATGTATACGAGGCAGGCAATCTTGCTACTAGGCCATATTCCCAGCCCTGGCCCCATGTGCTGCCTTTACCATAGGTGCAGTCCAGGGGCCCTCCGTCCTGGTCACAGGCCAGCTCGTTCCTCTGCTCCAGAATGTGCTCCAGGGCCGCCTGAAGCTTCCGGGGCAGGATGGAATCCTCATCCTCCATCTGCAAAGCAGAAGCGGCAAGTGGGCCACAGTGCAGGGGCTTCCGGGTAGTGCCTAATCCTGGCTAGCATCACACACTGCTACACCACTGGGCAGGCAGATCTGCTAGTATCTGTGATGTGCAGGCTGATTGTGTGTGTGTGTGTGTGTGTGTACTGGGGCTTGAACTCAGACCCTCATATTCTCACTTGGCTTTCTTGCTCACGGCTGGTGCTCTACTATTTGAGCCATGCCTCTGGTCCTGCATTTTGCTGGTTAATTGGAGACAGAGTCTTGTAGTCTTTCCTCACAGGCTGGCTTCCGACTGTGATCCTCAGATCTCAGCCTCCTGAGTAGCTGGGATTATAGGTGCAAGCCACCGGTGACCTGCCAAAGCCGGCTTTCTGATCTGGCTTGTGGGAAGGCCTACCTGGAGAGCCGCCAGAAGAGGAAGCACGAGTGGAAAAGGAGTCGTCAGGCGACCTCACTCACCTGTCGGAGGAACCGGTCGTTGATGAGGTCCACCACGAGCACCTATCACAGAAGAAGAGGGACTAGTGTTGCCACTAGGGGTGTTGAGATGGAGAAGGGCCCAGCCTTCTTCCTTCTTGGTACCCAGGAGGCTGGAGCGGTGGGGGGCACTGGTGGTTTCCGGATGTTGCAGTGTGGGAATGGGAGGGAGGGCTTCCACACCGGGCTGCTCCCTCCTCAGGGGGCGGAAACCCAGGGACCGGGAGGTGGCGCCCTCTCTCCAGCGCCCGTGTAGACAGCTGGCTGCCGGGGAGGAAGCCCAGGGGCCTGGATGGCCACCCTGACCGCCGCTGGAAACGCCTGGCCTCTGAATGTCCTAGAACCGGGGAAGAGCCTGTCCAGGTCCCGGTCCTCAAAGTGTGATCTGGAAACTCAGTGTGCTCAGAACAAAGTTCTGCTGCTGCTAGTGTGTGTGTGTGTGTGTGTGTGTGTGTGTGTGTGTGTGTGTGTAGGGACTTGCTAGCACTCTACTACTATGACCACAGCACCACTTCTGGTTTCCTTGTGGTTAACTGGAGATAAGAGTCTCATGGACTCTCCTGCCAGGGCTGGCTTTGAACCCTGATCCTCAGATCGCTGCTTTCTGACAGCTATGATTACAGGCGTGAGCCACTGGTGCCTGGCTAGATAGGGACTTTCTATTCAGTCGAGGCTGACCTAGAATTGAGGACTGGCCTGCCTCAGTGATCCTGAAATGCTGAGAGGTGGAATTACAGGCATGTGCTACCATGCCTGGCTTGATGGTTGTCCTTCTGGACTGACAGTGTCATTAGTCCCAGCGCATTCTGATTCGGGCCGGCTCTTCAT
The DNA here is from genome assembly GCF_023159225.1 of Perognathus longimembris pacificus. Lineage (NCBI taxonomy): Eukaryota > Metazoa > Chordata > Mammalia > Rodentia > Heteromyidae > Perognathus > Perognathus longimembris. Next base: position 143,909,061 of record NC_063162.1, read on the forward strand.
GTGCTTTCTTCCCTCCATGCAGGGGTGGGGCAGGCGGCACAGGAAGGCTCTGACATCTCCTAGGTTGTGGGGGCGGGAGCGGTGACAGGGGCGGGGCGGGGCTCACCTCCTCCAGCGGCAGCTCCCTGAGCAGCGGCAGCGAGCTGGACAGCAGCCCGATGAGGAAGGGCGTGGGGGAGCACACGATGTCGATCATGGCGGGCGGGAGCACGGGGATGTAGGTGTGCTGCCAGCTGAAGGGGTAGGTGAGGGCCACCATGGCGTGGCAGCACTTGGACAGGGTGCTGCAGCAAGGGGGAGACAGAGGGCGGGCGGTTCGCTGGGGACAGGGACTGGGCGGCCCCCACACAGGCTGCCGGGCCCCTCCCCCAGGCGCGCTGGCTAGTAGAAGCAAGCCACAGACGGGGCCTTGCTTTTTCTTTTTTTTGGTGCCAGTACTGGGGCTTGAACTCAGCACCTGGCCACTGGGTGTCTTTGTTCAAGGCTAACACTACCCCTTGAGCCGTAGCTCCACTCCAGCTTCTTGCTGGTTGTTTGGAGATGTCCCCTGCCTTGGATCTCAGCCTCCTGAGTGGCGAGGATTATAGATGGGAGCCACCTGCCTGAGCACCGTCCTAGCACTCTGCCACAGCGCCACTTCGGGCCGTTTTCTACATATGTGGTGCTGGGGAATTGAACTCGGGGCGTCGTGTATGTGAGGCAAGCACTCTTGCCACTAGGCCATATCCCCAGCCCCGCCCTTTTACTTCTTGTAGTCTCCTCCTCAGAAGACGAAGGCTCCCTTCCCTCTGCTGCTGCTACATTTTGCCCTGGGGGAGCTGCAGGCCTGACTGAGTTCAGCTGATCCTATGAACGATGAACCAAGGGGAAGACAACGTGATTGGATCAGGGCTGAGGAAAATGGTACCCAGTGCTGGCGCTGGACAGCGAATGGAGTTACAGTAGATTGCGTTTACTCAGGGAACTGGAATGCAGCGAGCACAAGCACAACTGGAACCAATCTGTTTCCCCCAGTGGTGCTGGAGCTCTAACCCGAGTCACACGAACGCTAGGCACGTATTCCCCACGGAGCCACGCCTCATGCCCACGCTCAGGTCTGATGGGGCCACGTGATACATCCCAACTGGCCACCTCCAGGCAGGTGCCCGCTGGTGACCAGTTCTTGCAAGGAGGGACCACTGGTTTCTTTCTTTTGTTTAATGTTCAGCTCCTCCGTTGCAGCTGGAGCCAAATGTTCCCACACCTGGTTACGATTAACACCTCGTTAGGGCGCAGGAGGGAGCCGGGCACAGGAACAGCATGACAACAGGCGGGCAGCTGTGTGGAGGAGTTCTCATTCCTCTTGCTCTGGCCCACGTCCCTAGGCTAAAAGACGCTCCTGCCTTGAGCAGCGGGGGGGAAAAAGAAAGGTCAGATTCTGCAAGTACCAAGGGTGGCTGAGGAGAAGAGAAAGGATTATGCGAAGGGCATCCTATGTGTTTTTCTCTGTCCTGGGTGCAAGTGCGAATGGGCTTTTCCTCCCTGATGTGTGAGGGCTGGAGAGGGGGCTGCCTGGGTGGGAGGCGGGGTATGGGTGTGGGAGGCAGGTGGGGGGCGTATAGGGGTGGAAGGTGGGTTCCGGTGCCCAATTAGGAAAAAGCAAAGCACAGACAATGGTTCTGGAGACGCTGAGCAAGCTCCAGGCAGAGTTGGAGGCAGTGGCTTGTTTGTTTTTTTTGTGCCAGTCCTGGGCACTCGGTATTGGAGGCAGTGTTTTTTGTGGCAGTCCTGGAGCTTGAATTCAGGGCCTGGGCACTGTCCCTGAGCTTTTGTGCTTACTGCCACTTAGAGCCACACACCATTTCCAGCTTCTTGGCAGTTAATTGGAAATAAAGAGTATCATAGGCCTTTGCCTGGGCTGGCTTTGAACTGTGATCCTCAGATCTCAGCCTCCTGAGTAGCCAGGATTACAGGCGTGAGTCACTGCTGCCCGGCCTAGGCAGTATTTTTGAAGGAAGTCCGTGGAGAAGAGCCCAAGCGGACGGCTCACATTGTCACAAGGATGAAGGAGAAACATCAGCTCCCCCAGCTGTGACCAATGGCCAAAAGTGGGTGAGGCAGGACCATGGGAAGTTGGTGGGAGGACATCAGTGGTGAACACAGGTGAGAAGGGCAACTTCTTAGGGCCAACGTATCTTTCTAGAACACGAGAAGCACGTGTGTGCTAACATCGGGAGAAGACACTTCAGTTGTGGGTGTTCCCAGCCCATGTGCCAGGCTTGGAGCGCCTGTGCCCAGCAGGCTTCCAATCCATCTACAAACCAGCAAGAATCTAGCAGAGGCCGGGCACTGGAGGCTCACGCCTGTCTTCCTAGCTACTCAGGAGGCCGAGATCTGAGGATTACGGTTTGAAGCCAGCCCAGGCAGGAAAGTCCGTGAGACTCTTATCTCCAACTACCAAAAAACCAGAAGTGGCGCTAGCCTTGAGTGGCAAACAACAAGCAAGAGCTTGAGGCCCTGAGTGCAAACCCTACTACCGGCAGAAAAATAAACAAATAAACAAGTAATGGAAAGATTTGATCAGCTAATCCTGTTGATCATGAAGCCAGCAGTCTATCATTAAACCTATGGTTTAGAGTACTATAAAAAGAAAATTTTGGGGGCTGGGAATATGGCCTAGTGGTAGAGTGCTTGCCTCACATACATGAAGCCCTGGGGTTCAATTCCCCAGCACCACATATACAAAAAATGGCCAGAGGTGACGCTGTGGCTCAAGTGGCAGAGTGCTAGCCTTGAGCACAAAGAAGCCAGGGACAGTGCTCAGGCTCTGAATCCAAGCCCCAGGACTGGCAAATAAATAAATAAAATAAAAATATTTTATAAAGTTTTTTGAATATCATAAACTTGGTGTTATCTCATTCTTTTGTACAAACTCGTACCTGGGCAGTTGGCTATTATTTAGCCTTTTCTACAGGTTCAAGCAAAAATATTTGGAAGTGAAATGAGTAAATTCAAAGAAAAATGCAAAAACAAGATGTTTATCATCAGGAACAAGACGGCAGGGCTATAAAGAAATATTTATATGGGTTGTTAAGGCAACAGAATAAGCCATCACAAGAACATTCTTTTTTCTTCTATCTGTCAAACTCTGGCTTGACAGAGCCTTTAGAAACACCCAATGTCCACTCTAAAGATGAAACGATGCACAAATGTTATTTTAAATTTGATAGATTTTTGGCTCAACTTAAAACCCTTTCATAACTCATACAATACTTGCCACGACTCCTGGCAATTTCCTCTCTTCTGTGGGCAGGCTCCTTAGCAATGGGTGGAGAATTGAGCTGGGGGTAAGCTGAGGCCCACCCTGGGGTTCCAGGGGGTAGGGCTCCAGGCCTCTGCCTAGTGGCAGAAGAACATGCTGCTGTGGAGCAGAATCAGGAGAACCCGGGTCTGCCTTCCAGGTGCAGCTGGCAGCTGCGGCATGGGAGTTTGCCGAGGACAGAGCGTTGTAGACGAGGGCAGCAGCCACACCTTCAGATCATGATCTGCAGCCTCGTGTCAGTGGTTCGTACCTATCATCTTGGCAACCCCAAAGACTGCAGTGGGGACAGAAGCGTGGCTCAGGTGGTAGAGCGTCGGCGGAGGAGTGAAAGCCTCAGAGAGCGGGGCTCAAGCCCTGGTCTCGCGAGGGAAGAGACTGAGATCTGAGGCTTGAGCCCAGGGCTGGCTCTGAGACTCCTTATTTCCAATGAATCACCAAAAAGCCGGAATGGCACTGTGGCTCACGTGGTAGAGCACGAGCCTTGAGTGAAGAGCTGAGGGACAGCGCTGAGGCCCTGAGTGCAAGCCCTAGTACACACACACACACACACACACACACACACACACACACACACTTTTCTTCCCAGAAATTCTGGTCCTCAAACTCTTGTTTGTCAAGGTCTGGGTGAAGTCCCTTTCAGAAAGATCCTTCCAGCTATTCTCCCATCGACCAAGCAGAGCAGAGTGACAGGGGCACAGATTGCTGCCCAGGCCCACAAATCAGAATTTCATGCAGCGCAGGGTCACGAGCCCCAAAGCAATCAGGCCCATGGGACTGGAGAACTTCAGAGCTGAGATGTGGGGTCGCACAATCACATCTACCACACGGGAGCCTCTGCTCCAAGTCCAAAGGCTGCCCGGGGGCGGGAGGGCGCAGAGAAGAAGCCCAGCCTTCCTATACCAACCTCACCCAAGTGCTGAGTGGTAAGAGTCTTTTGGTTTGTTTGTGTGTTTTCACACCCAAGTTGGTCTCACTATACATCCCAGGCTGATCTTGAACTCATGGTCATCCTGACTTAGCTTCCGGAGTGCTAGAATTACAGGCAAGTACTACCATGCCTGTCTTGCAAAGGGGCCTTGGTGGCTTCGCAAAGACCACATTTCTGTGGACCGGGCCCCACATTTTGCCTGTCACCGACCTCAGTCTACTGCATCAGGGGTTCTGTCACTGTGCCGTTCTTCCTCCTGGCCCAGGGACTGGATCTCTGTGCCTTTCATGGCATCTATCTGACAGAATGGTCTGGAGCAGGAGAGACTGCAGACCACACTGAAAATGGTGCTCTGTTCTAGATTTTTTCTTCCATTCCTCTCCCAGAGCTCTCTAGGCTAGCCAGCTTGCCCGCCCGCCCTTCCTCCCTCTTTTCCTCTCTCCCTCCTTCCTTTTTCAATTTTTTTTTTCCTTTGCCAGTCCTGGGGCTTGAACTCAGTCCCTGGGCACTGTCCTTGAGTTCTTTTTGATCAAGGCTAGCACTCTACCACTAGAGCCACCGCGCTATTTCTGGCCTTTTCTGTGTATGTGGTATCAACGAATCGAACCCAGGGCTTCGTGCATGCGAGGCTAGCACTGTACCACTAGGCCACACTCCTGGCCCCTTTCCTTCTTGCTTTTAATGACAGAACTGGGGCTTGAGTTCAGTGCCTTGCATTTGCCAGGCAAGCTCTCTCTACCACTTGCACCTGGATCTTTCTATATCCCCCTCCCCCCATTCCCATCCACTTTCAGGTCTGCAAGGGATTACAGTAGGCGGAAGGATGATTTCCATGTAACAGAGAGAGAGCGGCTGCCTTTGCGGAAAACAAGACAGCAAAGCCCCAGAAAGCAAGAGCCACGAGGGGCCTAGGCTCTGTCAACCCCGGGGACTCAAGAGGAAGGAGACCCAGGGCAGGGCTGGGCTGGGCTGGGCTAGGCGCTCCCCCTGGGTAGGGTTTAGTCCCAGCCCTGAGGTCTGCTGTTTTCCCTTTGTCCCTGGAGACAGCGGCCATGAGGGAGGGGTTGGCCGGTGGCCAGCGGGTCCACCTGGAAATCCATGGCGGGGGAGGGGGGAGGGAATGGTCACGTGGCTCCTCCAGGCTCCTCGTGGATGGCTGCCAGCAGGAAGAGCTGTCCTCCACGGGGCCCCACCCCTTGCCGTGTCTCCCTTTTCTCTGACTGTACTTGGACCAGATAACTAAGGGTGCTGTCTGCTCTCTTTCTCCCAAGGGTGGGCCCTTCCCTAGTTGACTGGCTCCGCGCCAGCCGCACACATCCTCACCCCCGAAGCAAGTCTCCCAGGGGACTGGTCCAGGCTTGGCAGATGCTACATTTATTCTTTGAGCCTTCTATTTTATTTAAAAAAAATTTTTTTTTGGACAGTGCTAGGGATTGAACTCAGAGTCCCATGCTTGCAAACATTCCACCGCTTGAGCCAACTCCCAATCTTTTTGCCTTTTTTTTTTTTTTTGCCAGTCCTGGGCTTGAACTCAGGGCCTGAGCACTGTCCCTGGCTTCTTTTTGCTCAAGGCTAACACTCGGCCACCTGAGCCACAGCGCCACTTCTGGCTTTTTCTATATCTGTGGTGCTGAGGAATCGAACCCAGGGCTTTGTGCGTGCTAGGCAAGCAAGCATTCTACCGCTAGGCCACATCCCCAGCCCCTCCTTCTCTTGTTTCTGCCTTTCTGAAATCTATCATTTCCCCTTCTCACAAAACCCAACCCTGAGAGCCAAGAGCTTGGGGCTGAGGGGGGCCGAGCAGTCCTTCCAGAGAAGCCAGTTTCCAGGACATGGCGAAATTCAATCCTGGTCACTGAAGGGTTATAACTCATCCCAGCTTCCAGAACCCCAACCCTGAGAACTCGGTCTCAATTCCCCAGCGCCCAGCGTGCTTGGAGCGCTGCCCAGTGCCCCGCACCAGCTGCAGGCTGAAGGCAGAGTCTGCACCGGGAGTGCAGGACTGTGGCATTTAACGCTCACCAGGGAGGGGCAGCCGCGGGGAGACAGGGGCTCCCGCTGAATCCCACCTCCATCTGTGCCAGCCTCCCACCCCTCCGCCCCTTCTCTTCTTCCTCCCTCCCGTGTTCTAGCAACTCTCCAAACCCAGATGCTTCTCTTTTGTTCTGTGCCTGGCTGTGTTTTCTCCCCACATGAACTTCTCAGGTGGTCTCCACTTCCGCCTGGTGGTGGCCCCCACGCCTTAGCCCTTCTTGAGCCCCGAGGAGCTAGGATTACAGGCATGAGCCACTGCTGCCCGGCTGACTCGGTTGTTTGAAATGATAAAACAGTCGTCCTTTGTTAGAAGAGAATGAACCCAAATCCTGAATCCCTACCTGCAGCCCTCCTCCTCCTCCTCCCTCCCTCCTCCTCCCTCCTCCTCCCTCCTCCTCCTCCTCCTCCTCCTCCTCCTCCTCCTCCTCCTCCTCCTCCTCCTCCTCCTCCTCCTCCTCCTCCTCCTCCTCCTCAGTATTGGGTTCTAAACCTCAGCCTGTGCTTGCTCCCAGTTGGTACTCTACCACTTGAGCCAGGCCTCTGGCCTGTGTTTGTTTTTGTTTTCCTGGATATCTGGGGACAGAGCCTGTGGGATCTCTGTTTAGGATGGCTTCAAGCAACGAGCCTCTAAATGTCAGCCTCCGAGAAGCTAGGGTTCCAAGTGCGAGCCAGCAGGGCCTGGCTTCCTGATGCATTTTCATACAAGGTGACCCTGGCACAAGCCTGGCAACTTCCTGGCCAGCGAGTGTGCGAGGTGTGAGATTCGGCTTACCAGCATGGGGGAGAGAGATGCATCGGTGAGGTGTGCACTCTAGCTCCCTTTGCCTGCAGTGTCGCAATGTGCCAGTACTAAGCTTGAACTCAGCGTCTGAGTGCTGTCCCTTAGCTTTTCTGCTCAAAGCTGGTGTTCTACTACTTGAGCCACAGCTCCACTTTTGGCTTTTGCGTGGTTCATTGGAGCTAAGAGTCTCACGGCCTTTCCTGCCTGGGCTGGCTTCAGCCTTGATAGATGAACCTCCCGAGCAGGTGGGATCTGAGGCGGGAGCCCCCAGTGCTGGCTTTGCTTAGTCTCACACGGAGTGATGAGTCAGAACGCACCGTCCAGGGCAGGGGAGGAGTGCCCTCCACGGATCTCCACACTCCCGTGGCACTAGGAGGTCCTTTTACTTCCCAGGCACCCACTGGTCTGAGAACCCTGGGGACAGCTGGTTTTTTCTTTTTTAAATGTCTCTCGAATATAACAGGGTGCCTAGTGCACAGCAGAACTCATGGGAACCCGGCCAAGTACGGGGGTGGGGGGGGGGGGGGGGGGTGGGGGGGGAGTGGTTGGTGCCCGGAAGTTCAGGCCTTGCTCACGGTCCACAGTGGGCGGGCCTTACACCCAGCCGCAGCTGTCACTCAGGCCTGTCCTGTCACCTGCTGACTCCCTTCGGACCTAGGCAGTCCGAGCCCCACTCTCACGCTACACGGCCAAGAGCGGTACCTGAGCTTGTCGGCGATGAAGATGACCCTCCTTTCCAGAAGCAGGGAGGCGAAAACACAGACCAGGTGGCGGACACTGAGGGAGGAGAAGAGAGACTCAAAGTCCACGTGTTCGAGCCGGGAGTCCAGCGGGCGGCACAGCTCAATTACCTGTCAGGGAACAGGGCGGGTCACCCACCTGGCAGGCCTGTCCCAGGTGGCACAGTGCCTGGGGTTCTGAGGCCCTCAGCAGGGGTCATGTGACCCCACTAGGGGGTGGGGGAGAGGAAGGAAAGAAGACAGAGGGCACAGGGAATGGGAGCAGAAGCTTCCAGGAGGCTGGGAAGTGGGCGTGTCTGGAGGGAAGCAAAGGCCTCAGACCGGATGGAGGACATCTGGCTGGAAGGAAGGGAAGAGGGCGGCAGGCAGACCCAACGCAGGTGGCTGGGGCCGGCGAGGGGGCCCGGACCCGCCGGGGACATTTCTTCGATGAAAGGGTCTATCTCCTAGGGAGCAGCAGACCCAGCAGCACTTCCACCGTGCTTCCTCTAGAAACCCAGCCTCCAACCTCATTCTAATCACTTCCCCTCTCTCTCTTTCTCCTTCTCTCCCTCCCTCCCTCTCTCCCTCCTGTCCTTCCTTTGTGTGTGTGTGTGCTGCTCCTGGGGCTTGAACTCAGGACCTGTACGCTATCCCTGAACTTTTTTGTGTCCAAGGCTCGTGCTCTACCACTTGAGCCACAGCTCCACTTCTGGTTTGTGGATGATTAATTGGAGATAAGTGTTATAAATTTTCCTTCCTGGGCTGGCTTCAAACACCAATCCTCAGATCTCAGCCTCCTAAGTAGCTAAGATTACAAGTGTGAGCCACTGGCACCCAGGTTTGCATTATTTTTGATGACGTATCTTTTCAGCTTTTATGTTCAGTGTGTACACGTCTTCTTATTCTGGACTTGCTGAAATGTCCCTAAATCAATCTCAAATTCAGACTGGAGTTTCAACTTGGGCCTTATGTTTGCTAAGTGCTCTACCACTTGAACCATGTACCCTGCCCTTTTGCTTTAGCTCTGTTTTTCACATAGGGTCTCATGCTTGTTGCCCAGGCTGGTGTTATGACTGTGATCTTTCTACCTCTGCCTCCCAAGTAATTGGGATTATAGTTGTGCACCACTCTACCCAGCTTGTTTTTTGTTTTTTGTTTTTGGCCAGTCCTGGGCCTTGAACTCAGGGCCTGAGCACTGTCCCTGGCTTCTTTTTGCTCAAGGCTAGCACTCTACCACTTGAGCCACAGCGCCCCTTCTGGCTGTTTTCTGTATATTGGTGCTGGGGAATTGAACCCAGGGCCTCATGTATACGAGGCAAGCTCTCTTGCCACTAGGCCATATCCCCAGCCCCCCTTCATTTCCTTACTAGCTGGGATTGATGTGTGTATGTTTTGCACCTTGCTGGTGAGGTAAGCAAAGACTAGATTTTTATTTCCAGCATGGCACTTGCCTGGCTCTGAGTGCACTCACTGCTAGCCACTTGCCCCTCCTCACAGCTAAGCCACCACATCTGTAATAAGGTGGTTTCCAGTCCCCAGCGGAAGGTCCCAGAACCTTCCTCATCTCTGCTTAGTCTCCTGCTCAGGGCTCTGAGTGGGGTCAGTCCTCTGATGGTCACGGGGCAACAGACAGGGAACAGGAAGGACAAGAACAACTCCTACATCCATTCCCAGCCTGGGCAAGGAAGGGACACGCTTCAAAGTCCAAGTCATGCTTGCTACCTGAGCTAGTCTTCCCGGAAAAGCATCCATTTTATATTACACAATCATAGAGGTGATGCAGGCCAAAATACAAATTGGTTTAAGTAAGAGTAAGATTTTTATTTATTTATTTATTTATTTTTTTGGGCCAGTCCTGGGCCTTGGACTCAGGGCCTGAGCACTGTCCCTGGCTTCTTTTTGCTCAAGGCTAGCACTCTGCCACTTGAGCCACAGTGCCACCTCTGGCCCTTTTCTATATATGTGGTGCTGGGGAATTGAACCCAGGGCTTCATGTATGCGGGGCAAGCACTCTTGCCACTAGGCCATATTCCTAGCCCCTAAGACTAAGATTTAGGAAAGACTATGGGCCATTAAGATTAACTAAGGTTGGCTGGGTCCTGTAGCTCACGCCTGTAATGAGAGCTGTTCAGAGGACTATGTCAAAGGATTGCGGTTCAAAGCCAGCCTGAGCAGGAAAGTCTATGGGATTCTTTTCTTTTGGCCAGCTGTGGGGCTTGAACTCAGGGCCTCAGCGCTGTCCCTGAGCTCTTTTGCTCAAGGCTAGCACTCTACCACCTTGGGCCACAGCTCCACTTTTGGTTTTCTGGTGGTTAATTGGAGACAAGAGTCTCATGGACTTCCCTGCCTAGGCTGGCTTCAAACCGTGACCCACGGATGTGAGCCTCCTGGGTAGCTAGGGTTACGGGTGTGAGCCACCGGCGCCTGGCTCCATGAGACTCTTATCTCCAGTTGCCAGATGTTACGTGGTAGAGGGTCAGCCTGCTGGGACCTGGCTCCCTGGGGAAGGAGGAGAGGAAGGCTTACCTCAGTCCCCGAGCCTGGTAAGAAGTTCTTCACAAGGATGGTTTTGCCCAGGGCGGGGAAAGGCGCTTCCATGACACTCCGCATGAGGGGCTGCACCAGGGCGGGAGAGATGCCTCGTCTCTTTTCCACCTCATCCAAGATCTGCAAGGGTCACACAAGGAGCTGGGCTGAGCAGAGGGCAAGCGGTGCACCTCCTGCCTTCCAGGCCATTCCTCCAGTCGTGAAATCCATGGAGGCGGAAGGTGGGTGGGTGGCCGCCAGTGCGCGTGTCTAGTGGGTAAAGGGTTCCGGTGTGGCGGTTAGAAGCCTTCTGCAGAGGGGTAACTGTGATATTCAGCTGTGAACGCGCTTCGTGCCTCTAAGCTAGTTAAAAACGATAAATTTTACATCATCTATATCTCATACCAGAAAACGAAAAAGAATATGAGGAGAAGTAAAGAGAAGCCAGACACTGGTGGCTCCTATCTATAATTCTAGCTACTTGTGGGGGGCGGGGAGGGGGGGAGGAGATGTGAAGATCGTCGTTTGTAGCCAGCCTGAACAGACAAATCCACGAGACTCTCATCTCCAATTAATCCGCAAAAAGTTTTGGAAGTAAAGGCATGGCTCGCGTGGGGGAGTGCCAGCCTGGAGTGAAAAAGCTGAGCATGCAAGAGGTCTGGAGTTCAAGCCCCACTCTTGGCATAAAAAGAAGGGAAAAAGAATGTAAGAAGAACTGCAGAGGAAATGAGGAGCAAAACAAAGCCTGCTCAGGGAAGCCATGAGGCGAAGACCAGAGGAAGAGAACGTGGTGGCGGGGCAGTTGTGGGTGTAGGCCTAACTTTCACACGTGGGTTTGCCCTCGTGGGCCTCTGTTGTGCAATGAGGGAACGCGCATGTGCCAGCTCACTGCCAATAAGGGATGCCTAGAATGGAGAGCTGCTCTTCTGTTCTACAGTACCATTTGCCATTTTGGCCATCCTGGTCCCACAGGAGGAATTTCAGGGATCGGGGCTGGGGCTCTGGTTCTGAACAACCTGCAGTGGGGTCTCTGTCAGTTACACGAAGCTTCTCAAATACAGCCTTGGTCAGAAAGCTGGCCACCTCCCCCCACCGGCTGCCTCACTGTAGGCATTCTCCCAGCAAACCTGCAGCCCCCAGCCTACAGGCCCCTCCCATCAAACCCCACGCCAAACACTGGCCTGAGCAGCGACACGCACCTCAGCAGACCTTGGAAACGGCCAGCCAGTGCTAGATGATTACCACTGAAGTGGGGACAGTCGACAGGAGGTAGATATTTTTTTTTCCCCTGGGGTTCTTGTGAAGGGCTGATTTCTCTTCATGCACAGTAGATGTGGGGGATCTACTCAGGGCCCTGGTGCTGTCCCTGAGCTTTTTTCATTCAAAGCTGGTGCTCAACCACTTGAGCCATAGATCCACTTCTGCGTTTTTTTCCTGGTTCATTGGAGTCGTGAGTCTCATGGACTTTCCTGCCCAGGCTGGCTTTGAACTGTGATCCTCACATCTGAGACTCCTGAGTAGCTAGGATTATATAGGCATGAGCTACGGATACCCACCTAGGACTTTTTCTTTAATGGCACTGGGGCTTGAACTCAGGGCCCGAGCTCTGTTCTTTAGTTTTTTGCTCAAGGCTGGTGTTCTATCATTTAAGTCACCGCACCATTTCTGGCATTTTTGCTGGCCAATTAGAGAAAAGAGTCTGGGAGACTTTTCTGCCTGGGGGACACTCCCTTTCTTTCCTTCCTCCCTTCCCCCCCAGGGCCAAATTCTCACCTTTGAAAAGAGGCTGAAGCAACCCAGCCGGCTCACGATGCAGTACACTTCCGGGAGGCGCTTTCCTTTGCCCCCAGGCTTTTGGGAGAGAAACAGTACAAGGTGAACACAGACTCAGCAAAGCCAAGAGCCAGCAGGCTTTTCTTTTCAGACAGGATTTCAACAGGTAGCCCAGGCTGGCCTTGAATTCTCAATCTTCCAGCGCTGACCACTGAGTTCTGGGATTACAGCCATGTACCATACTTAATTCCAAATGCTTTTGAGAGTCTATAACCCAACAGATATTTCCATACACCATAGCTTTTCAAAACTAATATGGTAAATACTTAGAAATACTCATTTTGTAGTTGTAAAGTACATATATCTTCTCCTGAAGGGCTCAAATGAAGGCATTTATACACATAAGTGTGCCATTGGCTGATTAGCCCACGTTACCGTAGGTTCTCTTAAGGAGCTATTCTGAGACCAAATGCTTATTATAATGATAATTCCAAATGAGAAATCACGCTAACAGTCTTTCTGGAACCTTACTTTTGAACTAATCTTCACACCAAAACCAAAATCATTCTCAATACTCTCAAGTTACTTGGAAATATACTAACTTGAAAGTATACTGGGTCAAAGCCAGCCTGAGCAGAAAAGTCTTCATCTATATCTTCAAGTAACCAGTAAAATGCTGACTGGAGGTATGGCCCAAGTGGTAGTCAGTTAGGAGTAAAAAAATAAAAAGCTGAATGAGAGCTCTGAGTTCAAGCCGTAGTATTAGCACATGCATTAAAAATAGTATTAATAGGTTCCCCATGTTTTCTAGTTTATTTCCATAATTCAAACTCTCAGTACAAAAAGATTTGCTATCTCGAAAGATCTGCCAATGACTGGGGCTGAAAATACAAGTTCTAGCTGGGCGCTGGTGGCTCACACCTGTAATCTTAGCTATTCAGGAGGCTGAGATCTGAGGATTGTAGTTTGAAGCCAACTAGGCCAAGAAAGTCCTAAAGACTCTTATCTCTAATTAACCACTGGAAAACTGGAAGAGGCATTGTGACTCCAAGTGGAAGAGCATCAGCCTTGAGAAAGGAAAAAAAAAAAAAAAGGACTCAGGGGCAGTGGCCAAGCCTGTGTTCAAGCACTACAAACCATGTTCTAGAAGGATTTAGCATGATGATTTCCTTGAAATACATTTCTCTTTTATTTTTATTTATTTATTTATTTATTTATTTATTTTTTGGCCAATCCTGGGCCTTGGACTCAGGGCCTGAGCACTGTCCCTGGCTTCTTCCCGCTCAAGGCTAGCACTCTGCCACTTGAGCCACAGCGCCGCTTCTGGCCGTTTTCTGTATATGTGGTGCTGGGGAATCGAACCTAGGGCCTCGTGTATCTGAGGCAGGCACTCTTGCCACTAGGCTATATCCCCAGCCCATTATTTATTTATTTTTGGTGCCAATACTAGGGGCTTGATCCCAGCACCTTGGATTTTGCTTGGATTTTTTTTGCTCAAGGTTGACACTCTACAACCTGAGCCATATCTCTACTTCTGGCTTTTTACTGGTTAGTTGGAAATCAGAGTCGTATGGACTTTTCAGCCTGGGCTGGCTTCAAACTTGAGTCCTCAGACCTCAAGTGAGCTAGGATTACAGGCATGAGCCACAAGTGCCCAGCTTAAATTTTTGACTTTTAATGCTGATTGTTCCAAACAAGGCTCTTGAATTGTCTTTTCTCATTAGCAACCTGAGTAACTAAATGTTGTCTCCAATCAATCAAGATCTGCTTAGCAATTAAAAGTGTTTTTCAATTTTATTTCCAAGTTTTCTGATACCATAGATAGTGAACATTTTCTCAAGAGAAAACTTGTTATTATTATTTTTTTATGTCTAAGACTGAGACTTTAACACAGTACCTAATACTTCCACTAATTGGCTGGCGCTCTACCAAATGAGCCACACCTCCAACTCCAAGAGCAAAATTCTTATTATGAATGCATTATTCCTGCCACAGTCATTATCTGCTCTCTATCCTACTATCCCCTTTAACACATTGTAGCTTTCTGAGCCTCAAAATGAAATCAATTTGTTTTATTTCTTTATCTAAACAGTGGAAAAGGAAAATGTAAGTCTCTTTAATGACATTTTTCAGATGGTTTTAATTTCAGTAAGATAATGACCAAATGTGAAGGTTAAGTCTGCAGTCAAAATGACCCCAGAGGGCTATGTGATCATGGTTCAAAGCCAGTTCAGGCAAGAAAGTACATGAAACTCTTATTTCCAATTAGCCATCAAAAAGCTAGAAGTGGAGCTGTGGCTCAAGTAGTAGAGCACTAGTTTTGAGCACAAAAAGCCCAGGGAGCCAGCACCGGTGACTCAGGCCTGTAATCCTAGCTACTCAGGAGGCTGAGATCTGAGGATCACAGTTCAAAGCCAGCCCAGGCAGGAAAGTCCGTGAGACTCTTATCTCTAGTTAACCACCAGAAAACTGGTAGTGGCGCTGTGGCTCAAAGTGATAGAGCTCTAACCTTGAGCTGAAGAGAATTCAGGGACAGCGCCCAGGCCCAGAGTTCAAGCCCCAGGACCAGCACACACAATAAAAGACCTCAGATGTCATTTTCATTTGACACACTAAGGGACATCCAAGGGGAAGATGGCTAGTTAGCAGGGAGACTTAGGATGTGGGTTGCTGTAGGACACTAAATAACATGGAGTCCTGGAGAACCAGATGTCTGCCGAGCTGACAGTGGATGGCTAATGTGATCAGTGGAGAGCACGCAGGATGAGGTCAGAACAGAACCTAAACAAGAACCTTTGTGGACACCAACACATAGGAGACAATTCTTCCCTCCTTGCAGAAGCAACAGCCACTGTGCTATGAATTCTAGCATTCAGAGCTGCTTTTCTCCCATCACCTGCCATTTTGGTGAGTAACTGGAGGTAAGTCTCATGGACTTTCCTGCCTGGGCTGGCTCTGAACCATGATCCTCAGATCTCAGCCTCCTGAGTAGCTAGGATGACAGGCATGAGCCACCAGTGCCTGGCTTTGTTTTTGCTTTTCTTTGAGGTGAGGCTTCACTATATTGCTTATGCTGGCCTCAAACTGCTGATCTTCTGGCTTCAGCCTCCCAAGTGGCTAAAATTATAGAGATACACTGCCATGCCTGACTTTATTTGTATATATACATGTTATACAGGTATATACCTATATATATCCACAAACATATATTTGCATATATGTGTAGATATATGTGTGCACGTGCGTGCATGCATGCTGGTCCTGGAGCTTGAACTCAGCTTGGGCACTGTCCATGTGGTCTTTTTGCTCAAGGGTAGCACTCTATCACTTAAGGCACAGCTCCATGTCCAGCTTTTTGGTGGTTAATTGTAGGTAAGAGTCTCACGGACTTCTCTCCCTGGGCTGGTTTCAAACCATGATACTCACATCTCAGCCTCTTGAGTAGCTAGGATCATAGACACAAGCCACCAGTGCCTGATACTTTTCTCTCTTTCTTTCTTCCTTTCTCCCTCCCTCCCCTCCCCCTGCCCGCTTTCTTTTTTTTTTGACAGTTCTGGGGCTTGAACTCAGGGCTTGAGCACTGTCCCTGAGCTTCCTTTGCTCAAGGCTAGCACTCTACCACTTGAACAACAGCACCATGTCCAGCCTTTTCTGTTTATGGGGTGCTGAGGAATTGAACCCAGGGCTTCATGTATGCTAGGCGAGCACTCTACCACTAAGCCACATTCCCAGACCCATGGCACCTTTCCTTTTTTTTAAAAATCATGGGGCTTGAACTTAGGGCTTCGGTGCTACCCCTGAGCTTTTTTGCTCAAGGCTAGTGCTCTACTATTTTGAGCCACAGTGCCACTTCTGGTTTTCTGGTGGTTAACTGGAGATAAGAGTCTCAAGAACTTTCCTGCCCAGGCTGGTTTTGTACTGTGATCCTCAGATCTCATCCTCCTGAGTAGCTAGGATTATAGGTGTGAGCCACCAGTGCCCTGCTCCTTTGCATTTTTTTTTTTTTTTTTGGCCAGTCCTGGGCCTTGGACTCAGGGCCTGAGCACTGTCCCTGGCTTCTTCCCGCTCAAGGCTAGCACTCTGCCACTTGAGCCACAGCGCCGCTTCTGGCCGTTTTCTGTATATATGGTGCTGGGGAATCGAACCTAGGGCCTCGTGTATCCGAGGCAGGCACTCTTGCCACTAGGCTATATCCCCAGCCCGCTCCTTTGCATTTTTAACTACATTAATTAATCTGTTACACTGGCTATTTTGTTTTTTGTGCCACATGGTCTCAAAAGAACAGGAAGCCAGGTTTTGCTCTTCACCGAGCTCTGACTGACGGAAAAGCAGACAGTACTAACCAGCAGTCTTCGGCAATATCCAAATCGTCGGCTCCCATCTTCTCCAGTTAAGACAAATGAGAATGTTTCACTGTGGTTGGGAAAACACAAAGGCATTACAAAGCTAGGCCAATCTAAAGGCCCATCCCTACTGCCAGTGTCCCTAAGCACTGCTGGGGCACATTTGCAGGACCTGGTGTTCCCAAGAGCACAAGGCCTACAGAGGTCTGTCAAGGGCCGATTCAACGTGGGGTCATAGGCATGCCAGCATCGGAAGACATGTGCTTAAGCAGAAAATTCAAACTGAGCCCAGTATTTCAGGAGCACTAGGTGAGGATGGATGATGGGCAACGTTTCCCTAACCTTTCCCAGACTAAGAACTACCTTACAGAAGTTTATGAAATACACATGCCCAGACCGAGTGGCAGGCCTCATAAATCTGCCTAACCAGGGAAGTTTGTCTGTTTTTTTTTTTTTTTTTTTTTTTGCCAATCCTGGGCCTTGGACTCAGGGCCTGAGCACTGTCCCTGGCTTCTTTTTGCTCAAGGCTAGCACTCTACCACTTGAGCCACAACACCACTTCTGGCCTTTTCTATATATGTGGTACTGAGGAATCGAACCCAGGGCTTCATGTATGGGAGGCAAGCACTCTTGCCACTAAGCCATATTCCCAGCCCCCCCCCTCCCCAGGGAAGTTTTAAACTACACTAGGCTGGTGCTCATCATGACTGGTTGGTGGAAGGGCTGATTTGTGGGGTCTACCCACTACCATCCCCTATCTCATTGTGTCTTTGTCTTCTTTCTTTCTTTCTTTCTTTCTTTTTTTTTTTTTGTCATTTGTGGGGCTTGAACTCAGGGCCTGGGCACTGTCCTTGAGGTTTTTTGTGTGTGTGTTTTTTTTTTTTTTTTGCTCAAGGCTAGCACTCAACCACTTGATCTGCAATGCCACTTCCAGTTTTTTCTGTATAGGAGGTACCAAGGAATTGAACCCAGGGCATTGAGCATACTAGGCAAGCACTCTACCACTAGGCCACACTTCTGGCCACTGTGCCTTTGTCTTTGGGTGTGGGGAGGGGAGATGGCAGCCCGTACCTGGTAAACTGCTGGACAGGACTCCAGTCCTTGGCGTCTGGGAAACAGAACTGAGGAATAGCCTTCAGCTGGTCCTCAGCCTCTCTCATGAACTTGAAAGACCTTTCCAGCTGGAGGGAAAAAGGCGAGAGAAGGTTGGAGAACAAACCCTGGCATGAGATAGTGAGGCAGAGTTTGGCAAGATTATGTTTTCCCCTTCCCATAGCTGTGACTTTCTCCTTGGGAAGATTTGGGGTTTGGTCTGTGGACCCTTTCCTCCCAGGGCAGGTGTGACTACCAGTCTTAGGACCAAAAAACCAAACCAAACCAAACCACCACCAAACCCAACACTATTTCATGGCAATATTCTCTATGCTTAATGTTCTGAAATATAACTCTCCCTTCTGTCAGGAAAAGTCACCAGGGAGGCCCTGGGATCTGGACGATGAGGTTCCCAGCAGGTCTTCCCATCTCTGGGTCCGGGCAAACAACATCTTAAATCCACCATGAATACAGACGGGAACATTATGTTCCACTGGGAAATTCCACTAGTCTCGGAGCCACTGAGTGTGGGACGAGAAGGGACCTAGGTTCTTACTCAGATTCTTATTCAACAAGAAAGGGAATATGTCCTGCTGTGTGCTGTCACAGTCAGCATTAGATGTGGAAGGAAAATCACTGAAATTCCTGATGTCTTTCCTTTTCTTCCTTTCCCCTTATTTCCTTCCTTCCTTCCTTCTTCTCTTCCTTCTTCCCTCCCTCCCTCCCTCCCTCCCTCCCTCCCTCTTTCCCTTCCTTCCTGAATGGGACTTGAACTCGGGGCCTCTTGCTCTCACTTAGCTTTCCCACTCATGGTTGGTGCTCTATTGCTTGAGGCACACCTCCACTTCTGGCTCCTTGAGGATTTGTCTGTCTGGGCTGGCTTTAAACCAAGATTCTCAGATCTCAGCTTTCCTGGACGAGATCAATCATGCTAAGAGCCTGGGTGAACTGAAGTTCAGTCTAGAGATTATTTATAGAGAGTCTAGGATTTGCTTATTTTACGTGTGAAGAGGAATATGAGGAGAGCATCCAGAGGAACAGAAAAGACTGATCTGATGGTTTCCAGTCTTAAAAAACTGCCTCTAAAGCTAGGTGCCTGTAATCCTAAACCCATGCCTGCAATCCTAGCTACTCCTAGGATTATTCCTAGGAACTCATACTACTAGGAGGATGAGATCTGAGGATGTGGTTCCAAGCCAGCTCGGGCAGAAAAATCCCCAAGAGACTCTTATCTCCAATTAATCACCAAAAAACCCCGGAAGGGGAGTGGAGGCTCAAAGTGGTAGAATGCTGGCCTTGAGCAAAAGAGCTCAGGGACAGCACCCAGGCCCTGAAGTCAAGCCCATGACTGACAAAACATAAAACACACACATAAAAAAAAACCTGCCTTTAAATGGGAGCTGGTGGCTCACACCTGTAATCTTAGCTAGTTAGGAGACGGAGATTTGAAGATCAAGGTTTGAAGCCAGCCTTGGCAGAAAAGTCTGAGACATTTATCTCCAATTAACCAGCAAAAAGGCAGAGGTAGAGGTGTGTCTCAAGTGGTACAGTGAGGAAAAGCCAGGTGAGGAGATGAGGCCCTGAGTTCAAGCCCTAGTACTGGCACAATAACAACCACCACCAGGAAAACCCGCCTCTCGTGTATGACGCCCCTGGCGGTCAGCGGGAGCCGGGGTCCCCTTACCTTCAGGGGGAACTGCTGGGTGAGCTCGGGCACATAGGCGGCCCCCGCCTGCTTCCTGTGCAGAGACACCACCACGAAGTACTCGAACAGCTCCCGCTCCTGGTACTCGATGAGCTCGCGGTCAGGGGGTGGGTACCGAGGGGCCTGCTTCAGGCGGGACTTCACGTTCACCAGGCGCTGGCTGTGGGCTGGGGAGGCACGGCGATGGGCTGACACAGGACTCCCGGGTGTGGAACTGCACAGCCCGTTCCCGGTGACATAATCCCCACTCCAGGGCTTCTCTCGTCCCCAGGGCATTTCCACAGCTAACAAATGACTAGAGAACTCTCTGCTTGGGACCATGCCAAACTTGCCCAACTCCTGGGAAGAGCACCCCTGAGGCTTGCGAAGGGGTGCCTGGGGCGGCAGGACCCAGCCAGGGATTTGTGGTCTGGCCTCCAGGCAAAAGACTGGCTAAGGCCTCACCTCCATCTGTCTGGGGGCGGGGACCAGGGCTCCCCACCAAGGTGACAAAATCCAGAGCGCACAGCATTTTTTTTTTTTTTTTTTTTTGCCAGTCCTGGGCCTTGGACTCAGGGCCTGAGCACTATCTCTGGCTTCTTTTTGCTCAAGGCTAGCACTCTGCCACTTGAGCCACAGCACCACTTCTGGCTGTTTTCTATATATGTGGTCCTGGGGAATCAAATCCAGGACTTCATGTATACGAGGCAAGCTCTTTTGCCACTAGGCCATATCCCCAGCCCATAGAGTGCACAGCTTTGGGGGTGGAGCTTGGTAAACATCCCTGGGACTCTACTGGCACAGCCCTGGCTAACCTAACTGGGAGGAGCTCGGATTCACCTCCCTGGCATCCCAAATGGAGATGGACTGGCTTCATGTTAGGGATGGTCCAGGGAGCAACGGGGAAGGGTCCCTGAGTAGACAATTCCGAGGTCTGAGAAATCACAGCCAACTCACTAGTTTACATGGGAACTGTTGAAGGTTCATTGGGCCCAAGAGGGGCCAGTGATTCCAACAAGTTCATCGGATAGGTGAGAAAACGGACATCTTGAGGACTGAAGAGACTGCCTCAAGACGCGTGGGAACAGGGTGACTGCAGCAATCCGTCAGAGGTGTGTGTGTGTGTGTGTGTGTGTGTGTGTGTGTGTGTGTGTGTGTGTGTGTGTGTGTGTGTGTGTGTGTGTGTACTGGGGCTTGAACTCAGGGCCTAGGTACTACTGTCCATAAGCTTTTTTTGCTCAAGGCTAGTGCTCTCCCATTTGAACAGCAGCTCTACTTTTTAGTTTTCAATTGGAGATAGGAGTCTCACAGATTTACCTGCCCAGACCGGCTTTGAACTGAGATGGTCAGCTCTCAGCTCCTGCGGAGCAAGGATTACAGGCGCGAGCCACTGGTGCCTGGCTCTGCTCACAACCTCCTTGGACCTCTGCAGCCGTGTGTGGCTGGGTGACAGACCGTTCCTGTCGGCCGGCCTGCATGCCCTTTGGGCCCCGTGTCCGCCCCCCCCCCCCGCTCGGGAGGAGGGAGCCTCTGTGTGGCCATCGAGTCCCCCGCATGCGCCTTGATGCCAACCGCTCTCCTCACCTTTCAGCTTCTCCTCCGTGTCGCTGTCAGATTCACTGTTCTCATCTGTCACTAAGCCAAAAGGACAAAGAAGAGGCAAATGTGAGTTCTTGCAGCGCAAGCATCCAAACTCCCTAGTTCAGAGGGGATACTTTGTCGTCTGTTTAAATGTAATGGACAAACTGTTCAGTGGAATGGATATCTAGGCAAGATGGCTCCTTTATCAAATATTACAGGAAGACATCGGCCCTTTGCGAGTCCAAACCATGGGCAGGCCAGGGCAGGACTTGAAGGGGCCACAGAGCCTGAGCGTCTGGCCTTGACCATGTTGTCTAGAAAGGATGTGCTCCGGTGCTGGAGCGAGGAGGGGTGGCAGCCCCCCCGGGGCTTCTACCTTTTCCTGAGTTGCTCTCCGTGGACTGGGACAGCCTCTTCACCCGTTTCTTTCCTCTCCGGGCCTCATAGATGGCATTGATTCGCAACACCAGCTGTTAGACAAGAGCAGAAGAGAAGCCCACGTCAGAGGCCCGTCCCCACTACGCCCCTTCTCTCCCAGGATGGTGCAGATCCCGGGAAGGGGGCGAGAGGAGGCGCTGCTCACTGGCTCGGGAATCTTCTATGCACTCTCTTCTGCCTCGCTGCGGAGCAGCGGCTGGGGTGTAAAAATGCTACCATGCCCGGCTGCAGCCCGCAGGCTCTCCCTCTGGTACTGCTGTCACTGCGGCTCAGGAAGCAGAAAAGGAAAAGACAGAAAAAAAAAAAAAAAAGAGAGTTCCCAAGCAGGGCCCCTTTTGTAGAAAGCATTCCAGAGAATGTCTGAGCCACCCTGGGTGGATGGGAGCCAGGACTGGAGTGGCGGCAGCGTAGCCGTGGCTGACACAAGAGCCGCGCTGCTGTGCTCAGGACAGGAACAGGACGGGTGTGCTGGGTCGGTCTGGCATGTGACAGCTCAGAAGGCCTTCTTCTACCCTTCATCACTGCCAGAGCCCATTGCACCTGCCCCAGGGTCTCCCGACCAGCCAAGCTGCTTGCTTACGTGAAGGCAGACATGCTTCAAAGGCAATGCTTTGCTTTGCTTTTCCCTCCCTCCCTCCCTCCCTCCCTCCCTCCCTCCCTCCCTCCCTCCCTTCCGTGTTGGTTCTGGGGCTTTAACAGAGGGCCTGGTGCTCTGCTGAGCATTTTCACTCCAGCCTAGTATTTTGCCACTTGAGCCACAGCTCCACTTATATATAGGTTTTTGGTACTTAACTAGCGATAAGAGTCTCATGAACTTTCCTGCTCAAGGTCTCTGCCTCCTGAGTAGCTAGGATTACAGGGGTGAGCCACCAGCGCCCAGGCTCAGTCTAGCTTTTTGCTGGGATCTCCTGGACTTTTCTCCCCAGGGTGTCTTTGAATTTTAGTCTCCTGAGTGTTCATGGCAGCAAGTATATGGGAGGATCGCAGTCCATGCAGACCCGGGCCAAGAGTGAGAGCCTATCTCAAAAATAACCAGGGTGAGCTAGGCCCTCGTGGCTCACACCTGTAATCCTACCTACACAGAAGACGGAGAGCTGAGGACCGTGGCGTGAAGCCAGCCCAGCAGGAAAGTCTGTGAGGCTCTTTATCTCCAATCAATCACCCAAAAGCCAGAAGTGGAGCTGTAGCTCCAGTGCTAGAGCGCTAGCCTTGAGCAAAAAAAAAAAATGCCAAGGGACAGTGGCCAGGCCCTAAGTTCAAGCCCAAAGGTTAAGGACTGGAAGTGTAACTCAAGTCCTAACAAGCACAAAGCCCTGAGTCTAAACCCAGTATAGCCGAGAGAGAGAGAGAGAGAGAGAGAGAGAGAGAGAGAGAGAGAGACAGAGAGAGAGAGAGAGAGAAGGAGAGGGAGAGAGAGAGAGAGAGAGAGAGAGAGAGAGAGAGAGAGAGAGAGAGAGAACGAACCCTGGCGCTGCAGGGCTCAAAGTGAGTAAAAGGTCACACGGAAGGACTGACAGCTAAGCCACTGGCCACGTTTGACCTTGCCGGGAAGCGTGTTCCAGAAAGTGCGGCGTGGAGCCCAGGCCGGCACCTGCCTGTGCAGCGGGCACTGGTGGGTCTCGGGAGAGGGGTGACGTGGGGGCGGGGGGAGGTCCGCCTGAGGACAGGAGGGAAGGAACTGGCCGCGTTGCGGATGGGCACTGCGCACACTGGCACACGAGGCGCAGCGGGAGCGGTGAGAAGCGGGAGCGACTGCTGCGGGTGGCGTGGTGGCCCAGGACCAACGGAGCAGAGGCGGCCTGCTGGCCTCCCGTGAGCGGCACAGGGGAGGGGAGGGGAGGGGAGGGGAGGACAGCTGCAGAGGGGTAAGGGGCGTGGTCGGCTGCAAGTGCTACCTTGGGGATCTTCCTCTTCTTCCTGCCGTTCTGTGGGTCTCCCAGGTTAAAGAAGGTGTCGTCGGGGCTGCTGGGCGTGGAGGGGGGGCTGGTTTTGGAAGGGGACCCAGTTCCATCCCGACTCAGCTTCCTTGTGTCCAGGAGCTTGAAATTCCTCCTCTCGGAATTTTGCCGGAAAAAAGTAGGTTTGGACAATGTCTGCTATGTGAGGAAGAGAAGAACAGGAGAGTGAAAAAGTCCCGGCAAAGGGGGCCTGGGCAGGAGGTCACGGGCCTGAGAGGGTGAGGCCGGGTGAGGGGGATGGAAGAGGGTGGGTACGGGCTCCTGGGGTACACGGCATCTGTCCCCTCTAAGCTCAACAGACACTGCCTCTTCCATGGTGGAAAGCTTGTGTGATAAATGATGTAAACCCAAGCCAGTCTCTCTTCAGACAGGTGGCCAGCCACCCCGCTCCCTCTCCTGGCTTTAGAGGCGACGCTTCCTGACAGCCAAGGCCCAGCTGCTGGGAGTTACAGGACGCCAGGCCCGCCTGGGCCCCTGGGCTGGCTCCCCGTGTTAACGGCTGCTATCCTTCCAGGCGCCTCAAAATCCTATTTCTTTTTTCTTTCTGATGGCAGTTCTGGAGTTGAACTCGGGGCCTGGGCGCTGTCCCTGGGTTTCTTCTTTTGCTCAGGGCTAGCGCTCTACCACTTGAGCCAGAGCTCTACTTCTGACTCTTTTTGACTAGTTTACTGAAGATGAGATCCTCACAGACTTTCCTGCCTGGGCTGGCTTCAAACTGTGATTCTCAAATCTCAGCCTCCTGAGTAGCTAGGATTACAGGCGTGAGTCACCAGGACTCAGTACACACACACACACACACACACACACACACACACACACACACACACACACACGTATCGATATATACACACATAGGTATGTATATATACATATGTATGTATATATATTTTTTTCTTTTTTTTTTTTTGCCAGTCCTGGGGCTTGAACTCAGGACCTGAGCACTGTCCCTGGCTTCTTTTTGCTCAAGGCTAGCACTCTACCACTTGAGCCACAGCGCCACTTCTGGCTTTTTCTATATATGTGGTGCTGAGGAATTGAACCCAGGGCTTCATGTATGCGAGGCAAGCACTCTACCACTAGGCCATATTCCAAGCCCCACAAATTATTTTTTGTATAAGCGAACTCATTAATCTCTTCCCTTGTAGTTCATTAATGTCCACTTAGAGGTATGATATTTATTTTTATTTTCTCCTGAATTTCTTTGATTTGTTTTGAATACATTTACTTCATCAATCCATTAGTTACTTAAAAAAAATTTTTTTTTGTCAGTTTTGGAGCTTGAACTCTGGGCCTGGGCACTGTTTCCGAACTCTTCGACTCAAGGCTAGAGTGCTACCATTTAAGCCACAGCTCCACAGCATCACTTCTGGTTTTCTAGTGGTTAACTGGAGATCCGAGTCTCACGGACTCTGCTGCCCAGTCTAGCTTTGAACTGCAGTCCTCAGATCTCAGCCTCCTGAGTAGCTAGGATGATAAGGAGTGAGCCACCAGCGCCCAGCTAGCAGCAGCCTAACTCCATCTGCAGTGAAATACAAGGAAATGCTCTAATTCTTTTCACCACATTGAAACCTGCCAAACCACTGGCAACCGGCAATCATTTGCTTTCATCAGAGACTTAGACTGCACTAGTGTTTGCTTAAAGGAGATTTGACTTATGAAAAGATGTGAGAGGAAAGAAAAAAAAAAAAAGAGGCAGAATCAAAACATGGCACACAACTTCCGATGACTGCCAAGCCGTCTGTGGGCTGCTTGGCCCCGTGTCTCAGGCTGGAGATCGGGGCTCCAGGCATGTCCCAGAGCGCCCAAAGAAGCTGCCACATACCCAGGCATTGTTCGTGAAGGGGTGGGATTTCTTGGCTCCTTGATAAAACAGGAGGAGCAAGCGCGCTATGGGATAGCAAATTACCACTTGGTCTACATTACAGCCTGAGGTCAGACCTCGTTGAGAAAGAGCAAATCCATCCGAGCAGACTCTTTACGGCTCAGAGAGAGAACTTCAAGACAGACCTCGTGAGAGCCAGGCACCAGTGGCTCATGCTTATAATCCTTGCTGCTCAGAGGCCAAGATCTGAGAGCTGTGGTTTGATGCCAGCCTGGGCAGACAGATCCTTCAGATTCTTATGCCCCGTTAATCAGCTAAAAGCCAGAAATAGAGGCGTGGCTCAAGTAGTAGTGCACCACTCTTGAGCATAAAAGATGTGAGCTGCAAGAGGCCCTGAGTTCAAGCTCCAGTACTAGCATAAAAGTAGAAAAAAAGAAAAAGGGAAGAAGTTAACTCGTCTTCGTAGGTGCGTGGTCTTGGGGCTTGAGCGTAGGGCCGGGCGCTGTCCTTGAACCTGTTCTCTCAGGCTAGTCTACGGCTTGAACTACAGCGCCACTTCCGGCTTTTCAT
This sequence comes from Perognathus longimembris pacificus, assembly GCF_023159225.1. Classification (NCBI taxonomy): domain Eukaryota; kingdom Metazoa; phylum Chordata; class Mammalia; order Rodentia; family Heteromyidae; genus Perognathus; species Perognathus longimembris. The sequence continues at coordinate 143,934,614 of NC_063162.1, forward strand.
GATTCCTTGGAGAAGAGTCTTATGGATGTCCCTGCCGGGGCTGGCTTTGAGCCACAGTTCTCAGATCTCAGCCCCCTGAGTAGCTAGAATCACAGACACAAGCCTCTAGCACCTGGCTCACCAACTCTTCTTGTCTGAATAGGGTCAATGTATAAACAACAACAACAAAAGAGTATTTAAGACCAGCCCCATTTCCTTTATCTCATAGCTCCTGTCATATTCCCTGGGCCAGACTGGGTAATAGAGTCATGGTGGAGAGAGAGTAGCGAGAGAGGACATAGGTTCCATCTCAGGAGCGGAAGAGTCGGTTCACAAGCTCAGCATCCATGCCCGCCACCCCTACCTGCTCCCGTCTGAGCAGATTCTGTCCAACTCGCCCCCCCCCCACCCGCACCACACAAATCAACCCCCCAAGATGGCTGGCAGGGGAGGTGGATACAGAAAGCCTGTTCCAGCTACGTGGAAGGTCCCAGCTGCGGCCCAGCTGTGGCAGATGTTCAATGAATATTTGATGAGCCGAATGGAGGAAGTGGTGAAGTCTGCAGCTGTCCCCCGGAACCCGAGCGCAACCAGACACCCAGATGTGGGAGAGCAGAGCTGTCCTGCCAACGCAGGGCCTGGACAGTAACTCGCAGAGGCCCAGACAGCCCGCAAGAGTCAGTGGCAACCACACAGATGCCTCGGCCACAGAGCCCCCCCTTCCCCCCCACTTGCAGGACAGCCACCTCTCTGCGGCAGGCTTGGGGTGGCAGCATCTCTGACTGGGTTGGACTGTTCTCGAAGCAGAGGCACTAGCACAAGTCTTTCCCATAAGCCACTGCACTGTTCCCACAAGGGGACAAAGGGGGCTACTATCCAAGCCTCCTGTGGCAGGTCTGGGTCCCGTGCTGCCGAGCCTTGCGGACACCCAGGCATTTTGGCTTGGGTTGGTACCCAGTCTCTCCCACCCCTCTATCTATTGTTCTCTCTTGGGTGCCAATATCAGGGCTTGCGTTCAGTGCCTGGGCTCTGTCCCTTGCTTTGTTTGCTAAAGGTTGGTGCTCTACCACTTAAGCCACAGCTTCACTTTCAGATTTTTGGTGCTTAATTGGAGTTACAGAGTCTCACAGACTTTCCTGCACAGGCTGGCTTTTTTTTTTTTTTTTTGGCCAGTCCTGGGCCTTGGACTCAGGGCCTGAGCACTGTCCCTGGCTTCTGTTTGCTCAAGGCTAGCACTCTGCCACTTGAGCCACAGCGCCACTTCTGGCCGTTTTCTGTATATGTGGTGCTGGGGAATCGAACCTAGGGCCTCGTGTATCCGAGGCAGGCACTCTTGCCACTAGGCTATATCCCCAGCCCCACAGGCTGGCTTTGAACTGGGATCCTCGGATCTCATCCACCAAAGTCCCTAGGATTCTAGATGTACATCACCAGCACGGGGCTCACACCTGTATTCTTAGCTACTTGGGCGACTGAGGTTGGGAGGATGATGGTTTGAGGACAGACAAGGCCAAAGCTCCATGGTATTTTAGAAGGCTTGGTTGAGCAGGCAGGGGGCAGGAAAAGTAGAGGGGAAGACCAGTCAGGTAGAGAATGAACTGCATCAGGAGGCTGGTGTCCACTGCAGTGGGGAGGCCCCCCCTCTGAGTCCCCCCCCCCGTCCCTGGAGGCTCTTACCTTGGTAGGCGTGTCTGGGATGGAAGAGGTGGGAGGCGCAGGGAAGGTGAGGACACACTTCTTGCCCAGGCAGCGGCCATGTAGCTCAATGTCTTCATACGGGTTCTCCTTCATTGGTGGATCTGTGGCCACAGACATGGGGTAAGGGACTTGGGAAGTCTCCTTACACAGGACTGGAGGCCGCCATCTTGGCCTCTTTTGTGCTAGTTCCAATAGGATGTCTACTGTTTGGCTAGACACTGGTCTTTCTCTTGGCAACGGACCATGATTTCCATTGGGGCAACTGTCTCCCTATTTGGAGGCACACCAAATGAACCCCACTTCTGGTCCCTGGGCTTTGGCTCCTGTGAGGAGATCCAGGCCTCAGTGATGGGGTTCGGGAAAGACTGTTGTCCTGGGACCCATGCCGGCCCTGCCATAGCTGCTGAGAATGGAGCGAACCAGGAGGCAAGGAATGGAGGACAAAGCTGGGTGCAGGTGGCTCACGCCTGAAATCCTAGCTAGTCAGGAGGCTGAGATCGGAGGATCATGATCCCAAACCAGCCCGGGCTTCTACGCAGGCATGTGGACCTCTTACCTAGGATGTCCTCATAGACGTTCTCCTCAGAGAAAGTGCGTGTGAGCCCCAGCTTGGTCTGGGCGTACCAGTCCACCCTGCTTTCGGAGGACGTCTGTAGCAAGTCTTCAAACTCATAGGACTTCCTGGGTGGGCAACAGGGGAAGCAACAGAGAACTTGAATCCATTTCGGGTGGGTCAGAGCACATAGATTCTTTGAGGTGAAAGTTCAGGAAGCCGGTTGTTACAGGTGGTTCACGCCTGTAATCCTGGCTACTCAGGAGGCTGAGATCTGAGGACTGTGGTTCAAAGCCAGTCTGTGAGACTCTCATTTCCAATTAACCACCAAAAATAAAGTTGACAGTGGTAGAGTGCCATCTTTGAGAAATGAGAAAGAGAGAGAGCGAGAGCACCCAGGCCCTGAGTTCAAGTCCTAGCACGCGCACACACACACACACACACACACACACACACACACACACACTCCAGTAAATAAAGTCAATTTTGTAAAAGATATGAATATTCATCAATAAAAACATGGCTTATTTTTAAGTTTTGTTATTTTGAGGCCAGATCTACCTCTATATTTCAGGCTGGCCTCAAACTCACTATCATCCGGCCTCCCTAGTATCAGGATTAGAGGCACATACTGCTATGCCTGGTGTAATATTTGTGGCTTTTGCTTTCAAGAATGTATACCGTCATGCTAAATGAAAAGGGTAATGTATATTTATAGAATATAACCCCAACTTTGTAAACAAACCTATCTCTAGAAAATAAAAACAAGAAACAGAAGCGAAACAGGGAGCTGCCATCTCAGGACTGAGGGGGGTAGTTAGTGGTTTCCTCCCTCCTCCCTCCCCTCCCCTCTCCCCTCCCTCTCCCCTTCTCCCCTTCGCCTCCCCTCCCCTCCCTTTTCTTTCTTTGTGTGCCAGCACTAAGGCTTGAACTCAGGGCCTGGGCACAGTGCCCCTTAGCTTTTTGCAAGGTTGCCACTGAATCACTTGAACCACAGATCTACCTCCAGCCCTTTTGTGATTCACTGGAGATAAAAATCTCATGGGCTTTTCTGCCCTGGCTGGCTTTGAACTGCAATCCTCCTATCGCAGCTCTCTGAGTAGCTAGGGTTCCAGGCGTGCGCCACCAGTGTCAAGCCTAAGCCTGAGAAGTTCCTCTGCTTCTCCTGAAGCAGAGAACATGGCGGACTCCAGAGGGAGGTCCTATAATGGAGCGTGTATCCTCTGTGTCCCCCTCTCCGGCCTTTTCCTTCCCTTTCTCCTGGCCCTTCTCCAAAGCAGCTACAACTTTCCTCCAGGCTGAGGCCCACCAGCCCTGGCCCACGCTCCATCTCCAAGCGGATCTGTCAGGAATGTGCACAGAACTCTTGGCTCGGTGGAATCTGGGCGAATGTGCTTGTCTGCCTGGGACAGGGCACATCCCACACCGGGCCTCCCTCAGGCCTTTCCCTCCTCCTCCTGGTCTGGGGTCCAGATGGTCACAGTTTTCCGGTGGCTTGAAGTCACGGCTCTTCTCAAGTCCTTTGTTCACATGTGCTAGGCAGTAAATCACTCTGACTACCTAGAAATGCATAGTGTCTGTCTCCTCATCCGCACCCCGGGTCCTCGCACTGCCTTTCTAGTGGTTCTGGGATTAAAATACATCTGGGTGGCCTCTTTACAGGCCCTTTTATCAAAGATGAAAGTCCTGATGTGTGAAAAAAGAAAAAGCCATGTTCTTCTAAGTTTGTCCAAAGTGTTGGGCATGGTAGCATATGCGTGTAACTCCCGCTATGGAGGGAGCGTGAGTAAATTGCGGTCCAAGGCTCCAGGAACAAAAGGGAGAAAGCTTCTCTATGAAACATAGTAAAAGGACTAGGGGTGTGGCTCCAGAGGCAGCCCTCAATCCAACCCCCCACTAAAAGAACAAGAAATAGTAGTGGTGGCTGTTAACAGCACCATGAATTAACTATGCAGCAACTGCTTTATGTGGAACACAGCTGTGTGGCGGTGCTACGCTCGGCTATCAGGCGGGACGGCAGGGATCCCGCTCTTGAGAAAGACAGCGAGTCACCAGCACACATTACACACCGTGGGAAAAGGCCCAGCTAGTGCAGTGAGATCAAGGAGGACTGAGGTTAGGTTAGGGATCCTGTAGAGAAGGCCTGGAAAGAAAGTCACCAAGGCCTCAGGACCAAAAGGCTCAACCAAGTCAGTACTCACACCTATAATCCTAGCCACTAAAAAGGCTGAGATGTGAGGATCACAGTTCGAAGCCAGCCTAGGTAGGAATGTCTATGAGACTCTCGTCGCCAATTAACTACCAAAAGGCCAGAAGTGGAGCTATGGCTCAAGTGGTAGAGGACAAGCCTTGAGCAAAAAAGCTAAGGGACAGTACACAGGCCCTGAGTTCAAGTCCCAGGACTGGCACAAAAGGAAAAGGCTGTATCTAAGAAAAAAGAAAGATGGAGGGTGAATAATTTCCAAATTCAGTGAACTATGATGTAGAAAGATGACATAAGGAAGCTCACCTCAGCAAAAGCTGCTGCTCAACAGAGGGTCGTTGGGACAGGAGAAGAGAAGGCGACAGGTTATTTTGAGCAGAACACAATATACGCACGGCTGAAATACCACAGTGAAACCCCTAGGTGCAATTAATATACACTAAAAAAAAGCACAGGAAAGTAAAAGCAGCTCAGATGGTGGCGACCCTAGCGGTTGGGGAAGGGCTAAGAAGAGGTGGACGAGGGTGATGGCCTCCCCATAAAATACAACAATTAAACCCGCTGACATTGCTTTAAGAAGGTAGTGGAACAGGGGAGAGTGATAGGGTGAGATTGATTGGGGTATATTGCACACATGCACAAAAATGTCATAATAACTCCTCCTCCCTTGTACAACTAAGGTGTACTTTTTTTTTGGCCAGTCCCGGGGCTTGAGCTCAGGGCCTGGGCACTGTCCTTGAGCTTCTTTGGTTCAAGGCTAGCACTCTACCACTGGAGACATAGCGCCACTTCCAGCCTTTTCTGTTAATATGGTATTGAGGAATTGAACCTAGGGCTTCATTCATGCTAGGTAAGCACTCTACCACTAAGTCACATTCCCAGCCCTATTTTTTTTTAAGTGTTGGGCCAGGCTCATGCCTGTAATCCCAGCTACTCAGGAGGCTTTGCTCTGAGGATCACAGTTTAAAGCTTGGGCAGGAAAGTCAGTGAGACTCTTATCTCTAATTAACCACCAAAAAGCTGGAAGTAGAGCTATGGCTCAAGTGGTAGAACAACAGCCTTGAGAAGAAAAAAAAAAAAAAAGCTCAGGTACAGTGCCCAGGCACTGAGTTCAAGCCCCAGGCTTAGCACAAAAAAGAAATCAAGGGAAAAAGCAAAAACAAAAATAAAACTAACATTTTCTATAACTGAGGGTGTGAATCCACACAGTGCTGGGGGCACTGACCAAAAGAAGCTGAATGATGTCTCCAAGACTCACAGCCCATCTGTGGAACTGAAAGCCCTGCCAACCTCCATCCATAATCATCTTCCTTCTGCCTGGGCGTGGCTTCCCTGAGTCCTGGCTGAGCCCCACTGCCTTTTAATTTTTTCCTTAAGAGGCAGGATCAGAATAAAAAGCATACTATATATATATATATATTTTTTTTTTATAAAGTGAACATCTTGCCCTAATCATCTTCATGGTAGTATTTTAAACAAAATGCCAAATCTAAAGCCAAAATTCTTAAAACACAGCTGATGCAGTCATATGCAAACTTAGCCAAGAAAAATTCCATTTGGGGGCTGAAACTAAGTAACTGTAGCTGGTTATAAAGAAAATGCTAGAAGATCGAGACCAGTCGATAGTGGCTAAGGGAAAAAGGTAAGACTGGAAAGGACCAATGCGCCTCAAGGCAAGGAAGGGCCCGCCCGGAACACACAAGTCACCACTGAGTCAGGCTGCTGAGCCTTTGCAAGGAGTTAGAACTGGAAACAGGAGGGCTGATTAAGATGGTAGCTCATCAGATTTGGGCTTGAGTTTTAAAAGGAGAAGGACTTAGCTGGGTCTTTGGTGGCTCATGCCTGTAATCCTAGCTACTTGGAGGTTGACATCTGAGGATTGTGGTTCAAAGCCAACCTGAACAGGAAAGACCATGAGACTCTTAATCTCCAATAAACTATGGGGGCAAAAAAATCCACAAGTGAAGCTGTGGCTCAAATGGTAAAGTGCTAGTCTTGAGCAAGAGAGAAGTTCAGGACAGCTCCCAGGCCCTGAGTTCAAACCCCAGTACGTGCACACACACACACACACACACACACACACACACACACACACACACTCACAGTAGGACTTGCCAAGGGAGATGGAGACAGAAGCGTCTGGTCTAGTGGACAAGGAAAGACAATGCTTCAACAGTTGTTTTTAAATACCAGGAGAGAGCAATTGCGAAAATGACAGAGAAGGCTGTGTGTGTGGCTCATACCTATAATCCCAGATACTTTGGAAGCCAAAGTCGAAGGCCAGCCAAGGTAAAAAAAAGTTAGTGAGATCCCATCTGAACAAATAAGCCAGACATGGTTGTTCACATCGCTAATCACAACTATGTGGAAGGATGCAGACAGGAAGGTCACACTCTTGGCTGTCCTGGGCAGTCATACAAGACTCTCCCCGTAAAAGAACTAAGACTGAGGGCATGGCTCAGGCTTGAACAGCACCCACCTGGTAAGCTCTGAGGCCCTAAATTCAAACCCCAATAACACCAGAAAAGAAAAAAAAATGGCAGAGAAGTGGCAGCGGGATTTACCAAGACAGAGGCGGTGGGGGCTGGGGATATAGCCTAGTGGCAAGAGTGCCTGCCTCGTATACACGAGGCCCTAGGTTCGATTCCCCAGCACCACATATACAGAAAACGGCCAGAAGCGGCGCTGTGGCTCAAGTGGCAGAGTGCTAGCCTTGAGCGGGAAGAAGCCAGGGACAGTGCTCAGGCCCTGAGTCCAAGGCCCAGGACTGGCCAAAAAAAAAAAAAAAAAAAAAAAAGACAGAGGCGGTGGGATGCGTGGGGCAAGAGCAGCTTCAGGATGAGCGCGGCGAGTCGGGAAGAGCTGGAGGAGAGGAGGAAAGGAAGCAGACAGGGCAGCTTGCGAGAAATCTGCTCCAAATCCGGTTACGAGGGTTATCAAACCTACCGGCACATTACAGACACGGACAAGAGACTGCCTTTCAAAGTGGGAAAGAGATCCTTTTCAGAGTACATACTGTATTTTCTTTTTTTTTGCATCTTTCTCTCTCTCTCTCTCTCTTTTTTTTTGTTTTTTTGCTAGTCCTGGGGCTTGAACTCGGGGCCTGAGCACTGTCCCTGGCTTCTTTTTGCTCAAGGCTAGCACTCTTAACACGTGAGCCACAGCGTCACTTCCGGCTTTTTCTGTTTATGTGATGCTGAGGAATCGAACCCATGGCTTCATGTATGCTAGGCAAGCACTCTACCACTAAGCTACATTCCCAGCCCACCATACTGTGTTTTCTGGCAATAGCCTGCTTTCTTATTTGATATGTTATTTTAACTCTTTGATAAGAGTCTCATAGCTGGGTGCTGGTGGCTCACACCTGTCATCCTAGCTACTCAGCCAGCTAGGGCAGGAAAATCCCAGAGTTCAAGCCCCATGACTACCACCACCACCACCAACAACAAAAGTCTCACAAACTTTCCTGCTCGGACTGGCTTTGAACCGTGATCCTCCAATCTCAGCCTCCTGAGAGTAGCTAGGATTATAGGCATAAGCTATAGGAGCCGGGCCAAAGAGTGATTCTTAAAATCAAATCCTCCGTTTGGAATGAGAACAAACACAGAACCATTCCCAGACTAATGGACAAGCTGCCTTATGCCAGGCATGCTATAGGCCTAAGGACAGGAGCTTGGGTTTAACGCAGCGGGCAGGTCCGGGGGCCAGCCTGGCCACCCCTGGGGCCGACACAGCTGGCTAGCGGCACCTACCTGTGGTCGGCGCTGGGCCTCTGCCGCCCCGTCCACAGCCTTCTGGTCACGGAGGAAGGAGGGGGGGACGAGGGCAGGGGTGGAGGAGGCAGGGCGGGCAGGGGAGGCAGGTTCCTTTTCTCCTTCCTGAAGCCTGGGCCCGGATCCCTGTCCCCCTCTCCTGCATGCTTGAACGTTCTCCGAGGTTTGGGCAGGGGATTGATGAAGGGCTTTTGGGGGGATCCTTCGTAGCCCCAACATGCGTTCTCCAGGCCTTTCTTGTCCTCTGAGGCCTCCAGGGCCAGCTCCTTGTCCTCCGGGCTCAAGGGGTGGTGGCCCCTAGGCCGGGCTTCTGCACGACCCCCGACCCCGGGACAGTCGTGGAGGGGAGACCCCTCCTCCGCCCTGTCGGGCAGGCAATGCGGAGAGTAACAGGTCCCCGGCAGCTGGGGGTCCAAGCCGGCCGAGCCGTCCTTCAGGGCCTGCTCCAGCCTCCGGACCTGCCTGAGCACTGAGTGGTGGTTGCTTTGGGAGTGGGGTTTGCGGAGCCGTGTCTCCCGGCCTCGGCCCTGGCTGGGGTCCCCAGCAGTCTGGCCGGGGTCTGCCTGGGAACCCCTAGATCTCCCTGTCCTGCAGTCAGGCTCCGGGCTCTCTGGGTGAGGCTTGAGTCCATTCCTAGCTTCTGAAAGGCGAGTTCTCGCCCCCTCGCCCCCTGTGTCCGGTGTGCAGGGAGCCGGGGTCTGCTGGGGCCCCTCGGCCGCACTGCCAGGTGCCGTGGGGGGCTCCTTCTTGCCTTCCCACTCAGATATCTTGTCCTTTATGCTCAGGGGCTTGGGCAGGGCCCCAGTTCGGGAGCAGGGCCGGAGGCTCTGCCCGGGCCGGCCGGCTTCTCTGGCGCTCAGCTCTGCGGTGGGGCCCCCCAGGGTCATGCTTGGGCTGAGCATGGCCACTCCGGCCCCCCGGCATGCGGTGCTGAGGGCTCCCCCAGGCGCTCCAGATGAAGCGGGGCTCTCGATCAGTCTCGGGGAAAGGCACGTAGGACCCACGTGGCTGACTTCCAGGGCTTTCTCCAGCCTCCAGACCTTGCACCTTGACCCTGGACCAGAAAGACAAACAGCAGGTGAGGGGTTCTCAGCCTCCGTTCTTGGCTGGCCGTGGAGATTCGCTACAGCCCAGCTGTAGATGGTGTGTGCTTCACTGCAAACCACATGCGCCAAAGCCAGCATTTAAAACCATCACGTAAGCTGGGAGCTGGTGGCTCACACCTGTCACCCTAGCCACTCAGGAAGCTGAGATCTGAGGATCGCGGTTCAAAGCCAGCCTGGGCAGGAAAGTCCATGAGACTCTTATCTCCAATTAACCACCAGGAAACTGGAAGTGGAGCTGTGGCTCAAAGGGTAGAGCGCTAGCCTTGAGCTGAAGAACTCAGGGACAGCACCCAGGCCCCAGAGTTCAAGCCCACAACCAACAACAAAAAACAAACACGCATGCTTTTCTTGAGATAGGATGGTGGAATAAAAAACAGAATTGGGTTTGTAGTCCAAGAGTCCGGCATTTGAGTACTAACTCAACCACTGACCAGCAGCAGTGTGAACTTGGGTGGGTAAGTCCTCTAAACCTCAGTTTTCCTCTCTGTAAAATGGGGGTAATAACATACTTCTAATAAGATGACCATAAAGATGTAATAGGCCAGGTCACATGAAAGTATATGGTATACTGTGAGGGCACAATAAATTGATAATAATTGTCAGTATTTGTTTTCCCCTGATAAAAAATAGGAGCATTTTCTCTCCCCCATTCTCTCCCTCTCTCCCTGTGTTCGTCATTCATGGGTGGTTCTTTGGAATGACTTAAAAATGCTCAAACAAGCTGGGCACTGGTGGCTCACGTCTATAATCCTAGCCACTCAGGAAGCTGAGATCTGAGGATCACAGTTTGAAGCTAGCCTGGTAGGAAACGCCAAAGAGATTCACCTCTAATTAATTACCAAAAATACTGGACGTGGAGCTGTGGCTTAAGTGGTGGAGCTCTAGCTTTGAGCACGAAATCTCAAGGACAGTGCCCAGGACCTGGGTTCAAGCCCCAGGACCAGCACACACACACACATACACACAAGCCTGAACCAATGCTACAACTATGCCATTTTGACTGAGTCTGGGCTTGATCAAGAGTGCAGAGCCCAGTGTGTGAGACCATGCTGTGTTGGGTACACACAAACCTCCTCAGGAGCTCGCGGCCTCCTGAGATGGCCTCTCCCTGGGTCTCCCTTGAATGGGCACAAGTACAGGACCCCTGAATGAGGGTGGGAATAAACACACATGCTCACTCCAGACGCCCTGCCCTGTGCGGTCACCACTAGCCGCAGCTGACTCTACGAGCTCTCATGAAATGAAAGCGTGTGTTCCTCAGCGGCACGCGGCACGCGGCGTGGCGAGACACTGGGCTGTGCGAGGGGCGGCGCAGAGAAAGACTTCCACGCCTAGAGCCTGAGGTGGGGGTCAGATACCTGCCAGTGAGATTTTTTTTTTAAAGATTACTTACTAATACCCTGAAGATGCTAAAACATTATTATTATTATTTGCCAGTCCTGGGGCTTGGCTTCTTTTTGCTCAAGGCTAGCACTCTGCCACTTGAGCCACAGCGCCCCTTCTGGCCGTTTTCTATATATGTGGTGCTGGGGAATTGAACCCAGGGCTTCATGTATACGAGGCAAGCACTCTTGCCACTAGGCCATATTCCCAGCCCCTAAAACATTATTTTTAAGAAAAACTTTTTTTTTCTGGGCAATGGTGGCTCATGCCTGTAATCCTAGCTCCTCAGGAGGCTGAGACTTGAGCATAGAGGTTTGAAGCCAACCTAGGACAGACAAACCCAGGAGACTCTTATCTCCAATTAACCAGCAAAAAGCCCAAAGTGGAGGTATGGCTCAAGTGGTAGAGAGCCAGTCTTGAATGAAAAAGCTAAACATGAGTATAAGGCCCTGAGTTCAAATCCTAGTACTTGCACAAAGAAAAAAAAAGGAGAACATGTAAAAACTCATGGAATGAGAAAACCTGTGTTTTGAAATGTAAAATATCCATCCCCCAGCAAAGGTAATGATTGAGAATAGAGACAAGATGTACAGAAATTAGAAAATACCAGCCAGCATCCTGGGCACATTTTCTGTGTCTCTATATTGCTGACTGCATAGGGATTCAGACATTTCAGTTCAAATTCACAGGGAGGGATGAATAATTAGTGATTTCATGCACCCTGTTACTAGAACTTTCCATTCCAAAATAGCCGGATGTTTACGTAAAGATTTCTCCCTCACAGTGGCATCACAAATTATGTGTCTATTCTTGGTTGCACAGCATAAATTAGAAAATTGTGAAGATGCAAACTTTTGTTTTTTTGCAAACATATTTTCCATGCTTATCAAAGCAGAATTCTTCATTGATATATGCAAGTAGGATTCATCACAGAATGCTTACAAAACAAAACACAATTTTTAATTGGCCTGCCACCACTGAACACAGATTTTAGAGAGCAGTACAATCAGGCTGTTTCTCTCTGTGTCTCTGTCTCTGTCTCTGTCTCTGTCTTTTTGTTGGTCCTGGGGCTTGAACTCAGGACCTGGGTGCTGTCCCTGAGCCTCTTTGTGCTCAAGGCTAGCACTCTACCACTTGAGCCACAGCGCCACTTCTGGCCTTTTTGACTAGTTTATTAGACATAAGGGTCTCACAAGAACTTTTCTGCCTGGGCTGGCTTCAAACCGCAATCTTCCAATCTCAGCCTCCTGAGTAGCTAGGATCAGAAGCGTGAACCACAGGCCTGCTTCTCTTTCACTGAGGGCGCAAAAGGGAACAGCGCTGGGAGAAGGCAGTGTACAGCCTAGAAAATCATGTGGTTTGGCCCTGCAGAAACTGCATGGAGGATTCAAAGCTCAATAAACCTAGGAGATTTTTCACAGCAACATAAACATCTATACAGGCTAAGAGCACATAATGAACAGCTTTCTTGCAGAATAAAATGTCCCCGTCCCTACAAGAGAGGACAGACATGTAAAACCGTGACAGCCAGGGCTAGCACATGCTTGGTGAAAGCTGATCATAGAATATGAACTATCAATGTCATGTAGATAATTCTGTGCAGCAGATAAATACATGGGCTTGGACTTGGGGTCTGAGTGCTGTTCCTTAGTTTTTTCACTCAAGGTTGGTGTTCTACCACTTGAGCCATAGCTTCACGTTCCACTTTTTGGTGGTGAACTGGAATAAGAGTCTCAAGGAGTTTCCTGCCTGGGCTGGATTCAAGCCGTGATCTTCGAACTCAGCCTCCTGAGAATCTAGGGTTGCAAGCAAGAGCTGCTAATGTCTGCTGGGTTCTTTTCCCAAAGTAAGAACTCTACAACCTTTCTCTGGACTGGAACTTTCTAAGTACACAGGCCAAGTTGATCTTCCTCACTGTTCTTGGTAACATAGTAGGTAATGAATAAATACACATTTCCTGAATGAATGGATGAACTAATGTATCAATGTGCCCAGAGCACAGCTGTTCATTGTAACTCTTTTTCTGGGAGGTGGGCAGTCTTGGGGCCTTTGTGCTTGCTAGGCAGCTGTTCTACCACTTGAGCCATGGCCCCCACCCTCCCAGCCTTCATTATAACTTTTGGTTCAACAGACAGTATTACTGTGACCATTACAATTATTGTCAAAAATCTCAAAGTCCTAGTGCTACTTCCCGGTCACTGGTGTGGGAATGAGAGGAAAGGCCACCTTGCTGGACAGCCTTCTTGACTTTCTGAGCCCACGCAAGAGGGGTGAGGGCAGTGTAGCCATATCTTTAAGTAACTCCAAGGACCGAATACTTTCTCCATGCAGTTGCTGTGTCCAAGAGAGTGTGTGGCTCCGGGTCTCCAGGATTCTACAGCCGGGCCTGCCTGGAAAGGGCTGGGGGTGGAGGATGGGGCAGAGACCTGCCAGGCAGGCTGTGGTCAGTAACAGAGAGAAGGCGCCATTTGGGAGGAAAAGAAGGCTTGTCAGGAGGAGGCTTATTATGATTGTGTGTGTGTGTGTGTGTGTGTGTGTGTGTGTGTGTATGCCAGTACTTGTGCTTAAAAAGTGCTCACTTGGCTTTCTGCTCAAGGCGTTTGCTCTACCACTTGCAGCTTTTGGCTGATGAACTAGAGATCAGAGTCCCAAGGGCTTTCTGCAGGGGCTGGCTTTGAACCACCATCCTCAGATCTCAGCCTCGTGAGTAGCTAGGATTCTGGGCAGGAGCCACCTGTGCCCAGCTGGGAAGGCTGATCTTGTAGACAGATACAGCTGCGCAGACTTAGGGCTCAAAGATGAGTAAACAGCTGTGAATGCTAGCAGGGAGAAAGGTAAACCCTGGCCTGGAAAGCAGCTTGAGAATCTGGACTATGGTGGCTACCGTAGGCCAGACACAGGCGCAGAGCTCTTTGGTCCCAAGTCTTGAGAGAGGGTAGATGAGGGGGAGCAGATTACTGGAGGGTGATGAGAACAACACTTCCTTAGTTCTGAAAGTGGGGTGAGGAAGGAGGAAGGGCGATGGGGGAAGGAGGGCCATTAAGGAGCCTGGAGAGACGGGGGGTGGGGTGGGGTGGGTGGGCTCTTACCTTACCTGTCAGCCAGTGTGGAGTTCGGGTTTGTGGTATGGCTGTGGCTGCCCGGGGCTGGCCTGTACACGGTCATCACGTCAGCGCGTGGAGAAGCTCCAGGTGGCCTGGGGGACGGGGGTGCACACTCAGTGAGCCGCCAGCTCTGCCTCCGAGGAGCCCATGCAGGCCCTGACCCCACCTGACCATCACCGTTTCCAGCAGGAGGCGAGCACAACCCAGAGCCCCACTCCAGACTCAGAGCCCCCCCCCCCCCCCGCCGCGCCCTTCAGACACCTTTTCACAAATTCAAGAAAATTGTAATTCCTCCTTATCCACTGGGGATCTGTCAGGGGCCCCCGTGGGGAGCCCTACAAACAGACTTATACCTGAGTGCCTGCCATGAGGGTTAAACTGTGAATGGGACAGCAGAGCCGGGCGCGGGCGGCTCACGCCTGCAATCCTAGCTACTCAGGAGGCGGAGATCGGGGAGGCTCAAAGCCAGCCCAGGCAGCAAAGTCTGTGAGACTCAGTTCCAATTAACTACCAAAAGGCCAGAAGTGGAGCTGTGGCTCAAGTGGTAGAGCACTGAATAGCTTTGAATAAAAGAGCTCAGGGACAGTGCCCAGGCCCCTGAATTCAGGCCGCAAGACTAGTACCAAAAACAAAACAAGGGCTGGGAATATGGCCTAGTGGTAAGAGCGCTTGCCTCCTACACATGAAGCTCTAGGTTCGATTCCCCAGCACCACATATATGGAAAACGGCCAGCAGGGGCGCTGTGGCTCAGGTGGCAGAGTGCTAGCCTTGAGCGGGAAGAAGCCAGGGACAGGGCTCAGGCCCTGAGTCCAAGGCCCAGGACTGGCCAAAAAAAAAAAACAACTAAAAAAAAAAACAATAAAACAAAACCAATAAAAAAAAAACACACCCCAAAACAGTTCTGTGAATGTGGGCTTTCAAAGAAATATCTTATTGAACCAGGCACTGTGGCTCCTGTCTATAATCCTGGCTACTCAGAAGGCTGAGATGTGAGGATGGTGGTTTGAAGCCAGCCCGTACCCCCACCCCCCAAAAAAAAATCTGTGAGAGTCTTATTTTCAATTAACCAGCAAAAGTCTGTAAGTGGAGGTGTTGCTCAAGGGGCAAGGTGCCACCCTTGAACAAAAAAGCTAAGAGTATGAGGTCCTGAGTTCAAGCCTCAGTTACTAGCACATATGCACACATGTGAATGTGTGCATACACACACACGAATCTGTTTAGGCAACTACAAGTTACTAAAATTATAATATAAAACCAAGGATAAGCTGGGCACTGGTGGCTCATGCCTATAATCCAAGCTACTCAGGAGGATCACTAGCCTTGAGCCGAGGAGCTCAGGAACAGTGCCTAGGCCCAGAGTTCAAGCCCCATGACCGACCAAAAAAAAAAAGCAAGGGTAAGATCACACCCATAATCCTAGCTATTCAGCAGACTGATATCTGAGGATCATGGTTCAAAGTCAGACTGGGCAGGAAAGAGACTCTTATCTCCGATTAATCCCCAAAAAGCCGGAAGTGGAGCTGTGACTCAAGTGATAAGAGACTAGCCTTGAGCATAAAAGCTCAAGACAGCACCCAGGCTCTGAGTTCAAGCCCCAGGATTATCACGTACACACACACACACACACACACACACACACACACACACACACACACACACACACACACAAACATGCTGTGGGGAGCTGAACATGTCTGGACACTGAGGTGGTGGATTTGGGATACCTGAGCCTCACATCCAGCTGGATAGAAACAACTGATGGGATGTACTACTTCAACAGCAGCCCCTTGGGAACTTGGGGAATCACAGTGACCCTCAGCACTAATCCAGGTGCTGAGGTCATCGAGACAACCAGCCATTTGGGAAGCTGTCATCAGCCCGTCAGCCTCCTCTCCTGGCAGCCAGGTGCAGCTCCTCACATCTCTCTTTCTTTCTCTTTCTCCCCCCCTCCTTCCCTCTCTCATTCTTTTTGTGCTGGTCCTGGGGCTTGAACTCAGGGTCTGGGTGCTGTCCCTAAGATTCTTTTGCTCAAGGCTAGCACTCTAGCTCTTGAGCCATGGATCCACTTTGGGCTTTTCTGAGTAGTTTATTGGAGATGAGTTTCACAGATTTTCCTTCCCAGGCTGGCTTGGAACTGTGATTCTCGGGTCTCGGCCTCCTGAGTAGTGAGGATTACAGGTGTGAGCCACCAGCACCCAGCAGCTCACGTTTCTTTTCAGGGAACTTCTAGAAATCCCTCTCCCAGGTTGGTCCAGCAGTCAGGTGATGTGAGGCTGCCCAAGGTGCTAGCCTAGGCATGTTCTCCACCCCTAAGATACCAACAAACCCTGCAGAACAGGCAGAGGGAAGGCCAGAAGGAAGGGACCAAGAAAGGGACCTGGGCACCCATGATAGAAAACGAAGCAGGAAACCATGACCCAAACAAGGGCGGAAGACACAGGTCCAACAAGCCGCTGAATGCGGAGGGAGGACAAGCTCGGACCTGCCCAAGTAGCTCAACAAACAATGCAGCAGCAAGCCAGGCTCTGGTGGCTCACGCCTGTAATCCTAGCTACTCAGAAGGCCGAGATCCGAGGATGGTGGTTCAAAGCCAGCTCTGGCAGGAAAGACTATGAGATTCTTAGCTCCAATGAACCTCCTGAAAACTAGAAGTGGTGCTGTGGCTCCAAGTGGTGGAGCAGTAGTGCTGAGCAGAAAAGCTCAGGGACAGCACCCAGGTTCCGAGTTCAAGCCCCGCAACCACCATCACCACCACAACCAACAATAGAGCAAGGTCCATTCTGCTATACTGTAACAGGTGACAGAAAGAAGCCAGGTCCTGGCGTGGCCCGCCCATCCACGATGGCGGCAAGCCTGCAAGGCCTTCCAGGGACAGGAAGGAACTCATTGTCTGTCTCATAATGCCGGGCGCAGCTGAAGCTTCTGGAGCCCTTCCATGTGGCTGGGCCCGTGGACACTGCCCTCCTGTCCTCATCTGGCAGAGGGCCACGCTGGACTCAGCCAGGGCAGCCCCTCCCTGCCAATGTGCACTCGGGCTCCACATGGAACAAGCCCCTGCCTTCCCTTCCAGCCTATTCCATGACAGCCAGTGCTGCCTCCACCTCCCCGGCTCAGCCTGGCGCCCTCGGCACCCCAGTGCCAGTGCCAGTACCAGGAGCCACCGGCGAGCAGGCCACTCCAGGCCACTCACAGATGAGCCCAGGCTCAGTCCTGGTCCCCAAAGGATCAAAGCCCATCGGTGTCGAAGCACAGAGAGTCATGGGTGGCCTCACAAGTGCCATTCCCAAGGTGACCTTCACCTCGCACAGACTGGTACGAAATGAGCTTAGGCAACAGAGAAACTCCTGTACTAAAGCCACCACTCCAAGCCAGGTGCCCGTGGCTGAGCTGAGGATGGAGATTCAAAGCCAGCCTAGGGGGGCTGGGGATATAGCCTAGTGGCAAGAGTGCCTGCCTCGGATACACGAGGCCCTAGGTTCGATTCCCCAGCACCACATATACAGAAAACGGCCAGAAGCGGCGCTGTGGCTCAAGTGGCAGAGTGCTAGCCTTGAGCGGGAAGAAGCCAGGGACAGTGCTCAGGCCCTGAGTCCAAGGCCCAGGACTGGCCAAAAAAAAAAAAAAAGTCAAAGCCAGCCTAGGGAAGAATTCAAGGGACTCCCCCCCACCCCCATTAACTACTCCCTCCCAAAAGAGGCCAGAAGTTGGGCTGGGAATGTGGCTTAGTGGTAGAGGGCTTGCTTAGCATGCATGAAGCCCTGGGTTCGATTCCTCAGCACCACATACACAGAAAAAGCCGGAAGTGGTACTGCGCCTCAAGTGGTAGAGCACCACCATTGAGAAAAAAACCTGAAGGATAGCGCCCAGATCCTAAGTTCAAGCCCCACTACCAGCACAAAAATTAAAAAAAAAAAAATCACCATTCCAGGAAAACCACATTGACAGCAAGTCAAGTGGGCTTTAGAAATTGGAAATGGGGGTCACAAAAGCCCCCCATCTGTGGCCAGCCACCAGCACTTGTGAACTCCTGGAGGTACCGGAAGAGGCTGCTCCTGGCTAACTTTTCCTGTTTGGCCTCTAATGAGAAAACACTGTCAATTAGGTGACAAGCCTGGCCCCAAGTTCTAGCGGGAGGTCCTCAGTAACTTTAAGGACTGGGCAAATTTTACTGTCATTCTACAGGCCTAGGAAGGAGGGAAGGAGGGAGGGAGGGAGGGAGGAGGAAGAGGAGGAGGAGGAGGAGAAGGAGGAGGAAGAGGAGGAGGAGGAGGAGGAGGAGGAGGAGGAGGAGGAGGAGGAGGAGGAGGAGGAGGAGGAGGAGGAGGAGGAGGAGGAGGAGGAGGAGGAGGAGGAGGAGGAGGGCCATTTCCCAAAGGGTGGTCCATTGGGGATCTGTTCCGGTTGGCCTGACAAGCTGCTCAGATGCCTAAGCACCTCTCCAGGGCTGGCCTGGAATGTGCATTTAAATGCAGCTTATCAAAGGCCTGAAATGGACCAGCACATGGCATAGGCTTATTACAGCTACCCAAGGGCTAGAGGTAGGATGGAGGATGGAGGCTCCTTGAGGCAAAGTTAGTAAGACTCTAGCTCAAAAACAAGCTTTGGGCCAAGCGCAGTGGCTTACAGCTCTGATCCCCCATACTTACAGGTGGAGGTAGCAGAGTCAAGGTCTGAGGCCATCTCCAGCTAACATAGCTGGAGTATGAAAAATAAACTATAAAGAACTGGAGAGTGTGGATCCAGTGACAGAATGCTTGCCTAGCAAATTCAAGCCTGAGTTCAAGTCCCAGTACTGAATCAAAAGAAAAAGGCCTTACATAATTTTTCTGTCAGGCATGGGGCTTGAACTCTGGGCGTGGGTACTGACCCTGAGCTCTTCAGCTCAAGGCTAAGTGCGCTACCACTCGAGCCACAGCGCCACTTCCAGTTTTCTGGTGGTTAACTGGAGATGAGAGTCTCACAGACTTTCCCACCTGGGCTGGCTTCGAACCGCAAAAGTTAAAAGGAAAAAAAAAAGCCAATACTGTTATGGTATGGGTTGATAGTGGGTTTAGATAAATGGTTTTTGTTGTTTTTGTAGCTGTTATTTGGTTGGAGGTTTTTGGTGCTGGAGACTGAGCAGGGCCTCATGTGTACTAACCATGTGCTCTACAACTCCAGCCCCTGTGTTATTTCTTTTTCTTTTTTGTGTCAGCACTAGGTTTTGAATTCAAGGCCTGGGTACTGGTCCTTTAGCCTTTTAACTTAAAGCTGGCACTCTACCACTTGAGCCATACTTCTACTTCTGCCTAACTGGAGACAAGCATCTCACAGACTTTCCTGTTCAGGCTTAAAACTATAGCACTCAGATTTCAGCCTCTGGAGTACCTAGGATTATAGGTGAGAGCCACTGGCACCTGGCTTTTCCTCCCTCCCTCCCTCCCTCCCTCCCTCCCTCCCTCCCTTCCTTCCTCTCTTCCCTTTCTCTCTCTCTCTCTTTCTTTCTTTCTTTTTTTTTGTGCTAGTCATGGAGCTTAGAACTCAGGGCCTTGTGCTCTTATTTAGCTTTATTGCTCAAAATCAACACTCTACCACTTAAGACATATTTCCACTTCCAGCATTTTGGTGGTTAATTGGAGATAAGAGTCTTTTGTCTCAGATTTGTCTGCCAGTGCTGGCTTTAAACTGTGATCCTCAGATCTCAGCTTCCTGTGTAGTTAGGATTACAGGTGTGAGCCACTGGTGCCTGGCCCCTGTATTATTATTTTTTTCTTTCTTGTTCATTGTCAAAGTGATGTACAGAGAGGTTAGTTTTCATATGTTGGGCATTGGATACATTTCTTGTATTGTTTGTTACCTCCTCCCTCATTCCCCCCCTTATTATTTTTAAATAAGAAATATATTTCCTTTTTTTCTTTTTTCTTTTTTTTTTTTTTGCCAGTCCCGGGGCTTGAACTCAGGGCCTGAGCACTGTCCCTGGCTTCTTTTTGCTCAAGGCTAGCACTCTGTCACTTGAGCCACAACGCCACTTCCGGCTTTTTTCTATATATGTGGTGCTGAGGAATTGAACCCAGGGCTTCACACATACGAGGCAAGCACTTTACCACTAGGCCATATTCCCAGCCCTATTTCCTTTTTTTCTTTGGAATATTACAGGTCACCCAACTGGGCAGGGCCAGGTTCTAACTTCTCTCAACAGTCAAGTATTTAAACTTGCTCTCCCTTTTTTTCTGTACTCAGATCTGACAGAAATAATGTCCTGTTTCTAAACTCGACAGCAATCAGTGCAATGCCCTTACCATTTTTCTTTCTTTTTTGTGTAGGTCCTGAGGCTTGAACTCAGGGCCTGGGTGCTACCCCTGAGCTTTTCTTTTTGCTCAAGACCACCACTTCAGCTACAGTTCCAGTTCCAGCTTTTTTGGTGATTAATTGGAGATAAAGAGTGTCATGGACTTCCTTGCCTGGGCTGGCTTCAAACCACGATCCTCAGATCTCAGTCTCCTGAGTAGCTAGAATTACAGACATGAGCCATTGGTACTTGGCAGGGAAAAGAATTTTTTAAGAAATAAAGCAAGTGAACTAAGTAACATGTGGGTGGAAATGGGAGGGAAGGAATGAGAGAGAATGAGGGAATGGATGATACTATGCAAAAGAAAGGAAATATACTTGTTACCTGACATATGTAAAGGTAACCTGCTGTACATCACCTCTAAGATAACTATAAAGTAATTAAAAAAGAAAGAAAGAAAGCATGGCTGGGCATCTGTGGCTCATGTCTGTAATCCTAGCTACTCAGGAGACTGAGCTCTGAAGATTGTTGTTTAAGGCCAGCATGGACAGGAGAGTCTGTGAGACTCATCTCCAGTGAACCACCAGAAAACTGGAAGTGGCGCTGCAGCTCAAAGTAGTAGAGTGCTAGTCTTGAGCAAAAAGAGCTCCGGGACAGTGCGCAGGCCCTGAGTTCAAGGCCAATGTCTTTAAAAAAAGAAAAGATGTGATTGAACCATATTGTTTTGTTGTTGTTGTTTTGTTTGGACTCAGGACCTGAACACTGTCCCTGGCTTCTTTTTGCTCTACCTCTTGAACCACAGCGCCACTTCCGGCTTTTTCTGTTTATGTCGTGCTGAGGAATCGAACCCAGGCCTTCGTGCATGTTAGGCAAGCACTCTACCGCTAAGCCACATTCCCAGCTCACCACACTGTTTTAAGTAAACAAATGTTTCTGGCATAACTGAAGAGCCTAACTGAATATTGTTCAACTAAGGTCCCCTAGGGATTGGGGTGTAGATCCGTGGTTGTGCCCACACTCTGGGTATTTCACACATGGGAGTTTAGACTCTGACTTGTATCTTTTTTCTTTTTTTTTTTTTTGCCAGTCCTGGCCTTGGACTCAGGGCCTGAGCACTGTCCTTGGCCTCCTTTTTTTGTTCAAGGCTAGCACTCTGCCACTTGAGCCGCAATGCCACTTCTGGCCATTTTCTGTACATGTGGTACTGGGGAATCGAACCGAGGGCTTCATGTATACGAGGCAAGCGCTTTTGCCACTAGGCCATATCCCCAGCCCCCTCTGATTTGTATCTTTCTATTCCAAATGCATCATCCAACCTACTCTTCAACTCAAGTCACCTGTGATAGTCACCTCTCAAGGCAGATGCCCGACTTCTACCAGGAGCCTCTGGGGACAGTAACTTCAGAATTTGACCCCGAGGGGTCAGGCTCCTTGGGGACAGCCTGACTTTTGTCTAAGTGCAGTAAGCAGGAAATAACTTTCATTCATAACCTCTGGGAAGGTCAGGGTGAGGGAATTAGCCATACTACATTCTATCCTGCAGGGCATCAAGTATAAACATAATTAAACACAGAAATAATGCATCAGCAATGGTAAGAGAAATAAAATATGGCTACATATGTTCTCCTACAGGAATATTCACAGTAATATTGTACAGAATGGCCAGAAAGGAGAAACAACCCAAGTAGTCATCAGTTGATGAACAGATATATAATGGAATATTAGGAATAAAGTTCAGCCGGGCCCTGGTGGCTCACACCTGTAATCCTTGCTACTTAGGAGTCTGAGATCTGAGAATCATGCGTCAAAGCCAGCCAGGGCTGAAAAGTCCCCATGAGACTCATCTCCAATTAAGCACCAGAAAACAGGAAGTGGTGCTGTCGCTTAAAGTGGTAGAGCACTAGCCTTGAGCAAAAAGAGCTGAGACAGGGCCCAGGCCCATAGTTCAAGCCCTATGACTGACAGAAAGAAAGAGAAAAAGAAAGGAAGGAAGGAAGAGAAGAAAAGAAAGAAAAAGAGAGGGAGAAAGTTAGTTCAGATGTATGCTTCAACATGGACATACCTTGAAAACATTATGCTTGCACGTTCAAAAAAGTATACATAAAGCGCCGTGGATCACACCTATTAATCCTAGCTTCTCAAGAGGCTGAGATCTGAAGATTAAGGTTCAAAACCAGCCTAGGAAGAAATTCAGTGAGACTTTGATCTCCCACTAACCCCCCAAAAGGCTGAAAGTGGAGCTGTGGCTCAAGTGGTAGAATAGCAGCCTTGTGGGAAAATGCTGACACAGTACCCAAGCCCTGCGTTCAAGCTGCAGTGCCAGTATACACACACACACACACACACACACACACACACACACACACGATTCCTTTATATGAAGTGTTGCAAATCTGCCAGCCACAGAGATAGTACCTTAGCAGTTGGTGGAATGGAAGCTGGGAATGTGGGGTATGAAATACAGGTCTTGATTACGCGATGAAAAACGCTCTAAAATGATGGTGAGGGTTACATAACTTTATGAATAACCCCAAATTAAGTTGTAGGGGAAGATTGAAAGTAATTAGAAAGAAAAAAAAGTAACAGGGCACTGGTAATTCCTGCCTGTTTAGCTCAAGCGGCTGGAGAATCACAGTTCAAGGCCAGAACAGGTTAAAAAAGCCCGCAAGATACCATGTCTAATATGACCAGCAAAAAGGTGTGCTGAAGGTGTGGCTCAAGTGGTAGAGCACCAGCACAGCAAGCAGGCCAACAAAGCCAGAAACTCTGAGGTCAAGCCCCGATAGAAGAAGAAAAGAAGGGGCTGGGGATATAGCCTAGTGGCAAGAGAGCTTGCCTCGTATACATGAGGTTCGATTCCCCAGCACCACATATACAGAAAACGGCCAGAAGTGGCACTGTGGCTCAAGTGGCAGAGTGCTAGCCTTGAGCGGGAAGAAGCCAGGGACAGTGCTCAGGCCCTGAGTCCAAGGCCCAGGACTGGCCAAAAAAAAAAACAGAAGAAGAAAAGAAGAGGAGGAAGAGAAAGAAACGGGAGAAGAGGAGGGAGAAGAGGAAGAGGAGGAGGAAGAGGAAAAGGAGGAGGAGGAAGAGGAAGAAGAGGAGAAAGAGGAAGAAGAGGAGAAAGAGGAAGAAAAGGAGAAAGAGGAAGAAAAGGAAGAGAAAAAAAGAGGAGGAAGAGGAGAAGGACAAGGAAGAGGAGGAGGAAGAGGAGGGAGGAAGAAGAAGAGGGAGAGGAGGAAAACGAGGAAGATGAAGAAGGGGAGGAAGAAAAGGAGAAGGAACAAGAAGAGGAGAAGGAAGAGGAAAAAGAGGAGGAGGAGGAAGGAGAAGAAGGCAAGAAAACTTCAAAGTAAGGGCAAGTCAATTTCATTTTACAGAAGAGGAAAGTGAGCATCACTTGAATTTTTAAAAGGGCTGCCAAGCCCTAGAGTTCTTGCTGGATTATACCATTACCTCCTTCACCGGCTGTTTCTGTTCCTGTCAAAGTATTTAGAGTGACTCATAGGGCTAGCATTCTGAGTACAGAGGTAAACGATTGCAAAATGGTGAAAGAAACAAAGCACAGGTGCTGAAGGCAAGGCTCAAGTGGTAGAGCACCCACCTAGCAAGCACAAGGCCCTGAGTTAAATCCCCTGTACCACTAAAAGGGAGAAAGAGAAAAAGGAATACAAAAACCGCAGCCTACCTCATAAGAAGCCGTTTTCTGCAATCTGGCCCTTCCCTCAATCACAAGTCACAAGGCCTCCAGCAACCACATTTGAGGTATGGAAGCACCCCCAGCTTCTGGGTGATTGGCTGTAAGGGAGGCCTGACTCAGTCAGACTACCCAATCAGATCCTGCTCTCAGAGCAGTCCATCAATCCCCCATTGCAGCTGAAACGGGGCAAAGATGCCAGGAGTAAAGAGCAAAAGCTTTGGAGGTTAGGTGTGACCTGGTCATTTCCTACAACAGTGAGGTCACCAGAATGCTGTCCAACAGCCCCTTCTCTTCCTCAGGCCATCCTTCAGGACACTGGGAGCCACAGAGCCATGTGAAGTCTTTGCAAGGCTGATGTCACCTAACCGGAGCTTTCTGGGGAGCTGGGACGATACTGTCAGCATTACAACAGGAAGATGCAAACCACTGGATGAAGTTAATCAGGTCACAGCTATCAGAAGGCACACCATTTCCTTCCTTGAAGAAGAGCCCAAATAACTCTGGGACATGTCAGGAAAAACCCATGGAGAGGTTACTGTGACAAATGACCACATCAAAGTCACGTGTGGCTTTTTCGGTTCTTGGCTTTGGCTCTGCATTCAAGAAAGCAGATCTCACATCCCCTTCCTGCCCCTGTGCCCGGGGCGAGGACACGTGGGTGAACACAAGAGGCTGCATGTGCAGTCTGACCACTAGAAAGAAGACTGACTTCTTTCCCATCCCCCTGTCTATTTTTGGGAGCCATCTGCCTCCAGGAAATGCTAAGCCCCCTCTCCCAGGACCCTGGTCCACGTCCCCCTGCTGGCCTCGGCGGTTCTGCCTTGTGACCCATGGGGGTCACTGGGAACCTGGCCTGCCGATGACAAGTGCTCCTCGGGGGTCCCAGTCTGCAAGGACATTCAAGGAGGAAAGGCAAAAAAAAAGGGGGGGGGGGACACATAACTAGCAAAGCCCCTGCCATGGAGAAGCTCCGAAACACGAGCACAGGGAGGGGACAGGCAGGAAGTCAGGGCTGGAAATGATAAGGCTGGACTTCGTGGCTTGCCCAGTACAGTTGTCTAAACCCGAGGCTCTTGTCCATCCTGCTCTCGCTCACTTCTCTTCACTCCTACAGAGGCGCCGCCTCAACCTGGGTACCCAGGTTACATGGGTTTTGTTGTTGTTGTTTTGTTTTATGACTGTCCTTGGGCTTAAAGTTGGACTTTACCCTGTTTTGTTTTATTTTTTTGCCAGCCCTGGGGCTTGAACTCAGGGCCTGAGCACTGTCCCTGGCATCTTTTTGCTCAAGGCTAGCACTCTACCACTTGAGCCACAGCGCCACTTCTGGCTTTTTCTATATAGGTGGTGCTGAGGAATCGAACCCAGGGCTTCATGTATACAAGGCGAGCACTTTACCACTAGGCCATATTCCCTTGCTCAGCTTTTTTACCCACAGCTGGCGCTTACCACTTAAGCCACCTCTAGTTGTGGCTTTTTGCTGGTTAAGTGGAGATAAGAGTTACTCAGAGCTGGGCACTGGTGGCTCATGCCTGTAATCCTAGCTACTTAAAGAGGCCGAGATCTAGGGCTTGAAGCTCAAAGCCAGCCAGGGCAGCAAAGTCTGTGAGACTCTTCTCTCCAATTAACCAGGAAAAAGCCAGAAGCAGAGCTGTGGCTCAAATGGTAGAATATTAGCTTTAAGTGAAAAAGCTAAGGGACAAGGTCCAGGCCTGAGTTCAAGCACCAGTACACACACACACACACACACACACACACACACACACACACGGAAACGGGGGTCAGGTAAGACTGACTTTCTGATGCCATGCGGAGGCCGAGTGAACCCAGGCTAGCCTGGGTGCCTAGTGTGCGCCCCGGGTAAGGCACAGCCTTCCGCCCTTGCGCGGATGTAGGGCTCAGTGACTTGTGCTCCACTTGGTCAAAGCAGCCAGCAGCCAGCCCCCTCTTCTCTGTCCCTGCTCCCCAAGCAGGCCCTAGTCCCACAGGCGACCCTCAACCCCTCCACCCCCCTCCTTCCCAGGCTGTCTTGGGCTGGACACACCCGAGAACTCTGTGCCCAGCGTCTCTCAACAGCTGCTCCAGTGGAATGCACCTGAATGAAGTTCAGGTCCCAGGGCTTGCAGCAGGCGCCCTCACTCCAGCTGTGCTGCCCCCTCCCTCCTCACCCTCTCCCCTTCCGGTCCTCCTCTTCCTTCCCTCCCCCGCACACTCCCTTCCCACCCTCTTTGGCTGGCTTCTGTTCTTTCTTTCCATGAGCAGAGAGTTTCCAGGCCTGGCTTGCGGCCAGCACATTTGGACAAAAGGCAGCAATCTTCGAGGGAGACGTCATCTCCCATCTCTGTCCGTGGGGCCAGCCCGAGAGGGCCCAGCGGAGGCCGCTGGAGCCAGAGCCAAGGGCCAGGGAGGCCTGCGAGCTGCAGCGCTTCCCATGTCTGGGTCATCTGGGTACTAAGAAGAGCACCTGCTATGACAGACATGGGAAAGGATGCGGTCAGATCATGCCGGGAAAGCCATGTGCTATGAGTCAGGTGCTCAGCGAACGTCTCCTCTGAGCCTACCAAGTAACACTAACGCGGGTAATGAGACAAGATCCGCAACAAGGGCAATGGCAATGGATGGGCCTAGAATGAATGATGTAAAGTGAGGTAAACCAGGCTCAGAGACACAAATGGCACAAGTTTTTCCTCAGATGTGGAAGCTAGATCTAACATATGCCAGGACATGATAAATTACACAGGTCTCTAGGCCTTCACAGCCAGTGAGATCAAAGGACGATACTTTTAGGGGAGGAACACAACGGCGCAATGCCTGTGAGCGTCAGATCATATAAAATAATATTTATCAAAATGAACTCCAGGAAGTGGAAGCAAGAGGTTTTGTTTTTTTTCTTCTTCATTGTTGTTTTTGTTTTCTTTTCTTTTTGTCTTGTTTATCTGTCTTTGGGGAGGGTAAGGGAGTCACAGAAATGGAGGGACAAAGGGTGAACAAATGCAGCAGTGGTACTCACTGGACACTATGTTAAAAATGAACTATACAACTTGTATGCTTTGTTTTTAGCTGATTTTTTTTTTTCCAGTCCTGGGCCTTGGACTCAGGGCCTGAGCACTGTCCCTGGCTTCTTCCCGCTCAAGGCTAGCACTCTGCCACTTGAGCCACAGCGCCGCTTCTGGCCGTTTTCTGTATATGTGGTGCTGGGGAATCGAACCTAGGGCCTCGTGTATCCGAGGCAGGCACTCTTGCTGCTAGGCTATATCCCCAGCCCTTTAGCTGATTCTTAATCATAAAATTCTGATACTGTATTATTTTCCAAATTTAGTTGTTTACCAGATTATTTTTTATTTGAATTGTGATTTTTTTCCTTTCTCTTCCCAGCCTCTCTTGCAAAAAAAAAAAGTGGGTTTCTGCTAATGAAATTGAGCAGATATCTAATATTTTATAAGCCTTTTGAGCTATGTAACTTAATATTTGGATACTTGATAATTTGTCTTATATAATTGATAAAATGGTGATGTGTATTTTTAGTTCAACTATATTTTACTGTCTGGGAATGTGTGGTTATAGGTCTGTGGGAGAAACAATTTGTCAGTGTTCACCAGCTTGCAAAAATTTAGTGCAAGACCTTAAACACCTAAATAATTAAATTAAAAAAAATGAACTATACAACTTGGGGGGGGGGTCTGGGAATGGGGCTTAGTGGTCCAGTGCTTGCCTAGCATGCATGAAGCCCTGGGTTTGACTCCTCAGCACTATATACACAGAAAAACCCAGAAGTGGCTCTGTGGCTTAAGTGACAGGAGTGCTAGCCTTAAGCAAAAAGCTCAGGGACAATGCCCAGGCCCTGAGTTCATCAAGCCCCAGGACTGGCAAAAAAACCCAAAACAACTTGTGGGTGGGGATGGGAGGGAAAAACTGAAAGTGAGGGAAGGGGTGACATTGTCCCTGACTTGTGTAACTGTAAACTCTCTGTACATCATCTTTATAATAACAATAAAATAAAATAAAATAATTTTTAAAAAGGGGGCTGGGAATGTGGCCTAGTGGTAGAGTGCTTGTCTCATATACATGAAGCCCCGGGTTCTATTCCTCAGCACCCATAAACAGAAAAAGGTGGAAGTGGCAATGTGGCTCAAGAGGTAGAGGGCTAGCCTTGAGCAAAAGGAAGCCAGGGACAGTGCTCAGGCCCTGAGTCCACGCCCCAAGGACTGGCAAAAAAAAAAAAAAAGAAAAGAAAACAAACAAGATGCTGCATTGATGATAATAATTATAGGGTGTCCTCAAACAACCACTCTAACTGGCTTATTTTCAATGTACTTAAAGCTTTAAAATGTTCTCAAGCAGGGCCAGGAGTGTTGAGTAGGACTCCCACCGTCAAGCCCCAACACCACAAAACACAAAACAGCTTTCGCACAGATACGGCTGGGTGACAGCATCACTTGCCAAAGTTGCCTCTGAACTTTTCCAGGGAGCAGACCGCTTCCCTCTGCAGCTGCTGGGGGGTAACCTGGGCCACGCGGGCCCCCAGGCAGGCTGAGGGGGGCCGCCACCCTCCTTGGCCGCCCTCTGCGGTGCTGAGCTCCTGCTTCTTAGAGGAGGCCCCAGGTGTTTATTTACTATCCGAACATGGCGGTGAGTACGCTGAAGGTGTGCACCCCCTGGGAATGGGCTCATTTTGTGTACCTTTTTTGTTTTGTGCAGATACTGTGGCTTGAACTCAGGGCCTGCTCATGGCTGGTGCTCTGCCACTTGAACCACACATCCACTTTTGCCTTGTTGCTGGCTCATTGGAGAATCAAATCTCAGGATTTGCCTGTTAGTTTGCTCCAAACCTGGATCTTCAGATCTCAGCCTCCTGAGTAGCTAACATTACAGGCATGAGCCCCCAGAGCTGGGCTTAGCTAAGTTTTGAGGTATTGGAAAAGATCTTTTATTTATGGTTTCATGTAGCTAATCTGAGCCAGCATAGATGGATTGGAAACTAATCTATATAATCAATTGACAAGCTGACCACGGTGTGAGGTGCTGTCGGAACCCCACAAGTAGAAGGGCCATCAACCAGTAGCATTTCAACGTTTCGATAAATGGCACAAATGTATCCGTGCACTTCTATTTGCTTGTTGTTTTTAATTCTTGGTGGGTCTCATGCTTGATTGGCCAGGTGCTCTACCATTTAAGCCACACCTCCAGCTTTTTTTTTTTTTTTTGCTGTATTTATTTATTTCACATAGGGTCTGATGTTTTTTCCCAGGGCCACCTGAGACAGTGATCCACCTACTTAACAACTCTTGAGTAGCGGGGATTATAGGTGTATACCACCATGCCAAGCCTACAGATTAGTTTTGTATCCACCTTGACTTCATTTCATGAAAGAAAGGTCGGATGCATTAGTGAGGCCAAGAAGCACAGGCCATATTTATCAGGGATAAGTTTCAGCAGATGGTTAGGGATGGGAGCCAGATTTCAGAGGCCAGGGGAAGCAACATGAGGACCTGTCTCCCGGGACTCTTCCATTTGCAACGCCTCTCTCATCAGCTGCTTTCTCTCTTCCTGCAATAAACTGGCAATCGGAACCCGAAATTGTGTGTGTACCTTTCCCCATCTCTCTGCACTCTGTTCCAGGAATCTTGGCTGCCCCAAGATTCAGGGAAAAGGAGCCTGGGTCCAGAGGCCCTCTTGGCCCTCTCTCTGTAGCACCAGAATCTCCAAGTGAGGTTGTTTGAGAGGCTGCTCTGTCTTTCTCCTCGCTCTCTCTCCTCTCTGCCGGTTTTTCCCACCCTGTTAGACACAGTCAGTCAGCTGGGGGGAGGTGGGGGCGGGTTATGGATTAAACAGACTGCACTCATCTCCCTTTGATGTCCTGGGAGCTGGTGTATGTTTGCTGATTGTCACAAACAAGGAAAAGGACCGGATATAAATAAAGGCTAACAGTCGCAACAAGATGCCTTTGGATTGGATGACCACATGTTTCCTTCCAAATCTGAACAAATCCCACCTGCAGCTCAGAATACTAAGTAGCGAATCCCTGAATCCCCAGAGAGCCAGAGACACTGCCCAGACAAACAAACCCAGAATATGAGGCCAGACTCTTCAGGAAACCCCCATTTTCCCATCTGCCATGCCCAGCAAGACTGTGGGGGACCGTCTCCTCCTACCCACAGGGGCTGCAGACTCTGGGGCTCAAGCTGGCCTGTGGCCCCTGCTTAGGAACCACACTTAGGTATCCACTTCTAAAGATGGAGGCTTGAGGCCAGCCAGGGCAGGAAAGTCCGTGAACCTCTTACCTGCATTAACCACCAAATAGCTAGAAGTAGACCTGTGGCTCAACTGGTAGAGCGCTAGCCTTGAGCAAGAAAGCTAAGGGGCTGGGCGCTGGTGGCTCACGCCTATAATCCTAGCTACTCAGGAGGCTGAGGTCTGAGGATCTCAGTTCAAAGCCAGCCCAGGCAGGAAAGTCCCTGAGGCTCTTGTCTCTAATTAAGCACCAAAAGAAGCCAGAAGTGGCGCTGTGGCTCAAGTGGCAGTGCTAGCCTTGAGCAAAAGAAGCTCAGGGACAGTGCCCATGCCTAGTCCAAGTGCCAGGACTAGCATACAAAAAACAAAAGAGAGAGAAAGGAAGGAAGGAAGGAAGGAGGGAGGGAGGGAGGGAAGGAAGGAAGGAAGGAAGGAAGGAAGGATGGGGAAGGGGAAAAGGAAAAGGAAAGGTAAAGGGAAGGGGAAGGAAGGGAAGGGAGGCAGGCTAAGGGGCAGCACCCAGGCCCTGAGTTCAAGCCCCAGGACCAGCACACCACACACACACACACACACACACACACACACACACACACACACACACCTTTGATTTTAATATGTTGCCTTTTTACGTTTAACAAACCTCAAAATAATAAATTGTCTCTCTGAATGAGATGTGCTATACATTTTAGTTTTCATATAAACTTAAGGGACTGGGAGCATGGATCAAGTGGTAGGGAGTTTGCTCTACGTTCAAACTCCACTACTGATCACACACACAAAAACCTCCAAAACTATAATAGAAATTCATAATGAATTCAGTGAGGGACTAGTGTGGGATGCTTAGATTATGGAAAGGGATTAATGTAAATTTTTTTTTTTTTTAAAGACTATGAGAATCTCAGGCTGGGAATATGGCCTAGTGGTAGAGTGTTTGCCTTGTATACATGAAGCCCTGGGTTCGATTCCTTGGCACCACATGTATAGAAAAAGCCGGAAGTGGTGCTGTGGCTCAAGTGGCAGAGTGCTAGCCTTGAGCAAAAAGAAGCCAGGGACAGTGCTCAGGCCCTGACTCCAAGCCCAGGGGCTGGCAACAAAAACAGCAAAGACTATCAGAATCTCATTTTCATAAAATCCATCATTGGCCAGGTATCAATGAATACATATTTGGCTTTGAATCTACTTTAATGTAGCAGTTCCACTTTTAGGTACTCAGCATACAAAGACATTAGGAGAGGGGGATGGGGAGGGTTTGTGACATCATCTTTTGTAGTAGCTAAAATTAGAAGCAACCAATTGCCCAGAAGTAAGTAGATCATTTGTTAAACAAATTAAGTCCCCCTATAGAAAGCACCCCAGGCAGGGGTTAAAAAGGAGGCTGAACACGTAGGAGTCAAAATTGCTCCCATAAAATGTTGTAATGGCAGAATGTTATAGAAATGCTTCTATTTTTATAAACAAACAAACAAACAAACAAACATCTGCAAAGGAAAAGGAAGTAGGAGGCTCTGATATACACCCGCCCAGTGACTGACAGTCTCTGAGACCCCAGGGGGGAGGGGACAAGCTGTCACTTCCCATCAGGTCCTTGTTAATATTGCTGAAATGCATAACTTTCAGAGTTCATATGTAAATGCAGATATCCATGTACATATGCACATATTCAGACTTAAAATTACAAGTAACTATTTTGAAGAAAGCAAAATAGCAAAGCAGGCGCCATTGGCTCACGCCTGCAATCCTGGCTACTAGGGAGGCTGAGATCTGAGGACTTCGGTTTGAAGCCAACCTGGGAAGCAAAAGTCCGCAGGAAAAGTCCAAGAGACTTTTGTCTCCAAATAACCACAAAAAGTGGGAGGAATGGCCCCCAATGGTAGAGCAGTAGCTTTGAGCATAAAGGCTCAGGGACCACGCCCAAGACCTGAGTTCAAGTCCCATGACCAGCACAAAAAAAAAGAAAGCAAACTAACAAGCCAGGTGCTGGTAACTACTCAGGAGGATTGCAGTTTGAAGCTAACCTGAACAGAAAAGTTCATGAGGCTTATCTCCAATTAAGTAGCAAAAAAGTGGAAAATAAGCAGGGCACCGCGGGCTCAAGTGATCCCAGCTACTTCGGGAGGCTGCGATCGGAGGATCTCAGTTTGAAGCCAGTCCTGACAGGAAAGGCTGTGAGACTCTTAACAACCCTTAACCACCCAAGCGGGAGGGCGACAGCCGTGAGTGAGACATCCAAGCAAAAGTACAAAGCCCTAGTTCAAGCCATAGTATTGGCAAACCAAACCAAAACAACCAAACCAAACCAAAACACCGCAATGATCGTTTTCCACAGTTCAGCTGTTAGAAAATGAGGATTTTAGGCTTACTTCTCTTGCAGCCCTGCTGGACTGCCAGCCAAAGCCAAAAATATCAGAAGCCAAAGGCAAAGCAGCGGCTCCGGACTCCGGAGGCGAAGGGGAAGAGCATGCCACCGACAGAAGGCAGAACTAACTGACTTTTGCCCAAATCAGACACTGAAGGGGAACACCAGGGCAGATGATTGTGGTTTTTTTCAACACTGCTGTCTTTAGAACATCACACGTAGAGGACTCAGTAAATGGCTCAGCTCCTATTATTAATGGGGTGGACGGGCCCCACAATCTCTCTGTTCAGTGAGCAGTGGGGGTTTCACGAGAGCCTGGAGGGCCCGGTGCATGTTGAGGAAGCCTGTTGGTTCTGGTGGCCACGTCCATACATAGCCACAGTGGGCCGACGGGCTGGGCCTGGAGCCACGACGTGGCAGCAGGTGCCGCCTGTGAAAACGTCTGCAACGGTTCCACCCAGGATTTTCACCAGAATCTCTCCAAAGACACCCCACTACTCCAGGCCAGTGCCAGAGAAGGAAGCCCATAGCTGTCAAGTCTCCATCACAGCCTCCCGCAAAGACCTGGGGCAGGGTCCCCCGAGATCAGGAGGTGCTCCCCGCTGTGCCCAGTCTTCTCATGATTGTTAAAGCAGCCGCTTTCAACCTCAGCTGGAGAGCTTGAACACTAGGGCGTCTAGCACCCTCTCAGATTTTGCTGTCATTGGTCTAGGATGGGGCCCAGGTACCAGTTTCCCTGGAGCTGAAGATCTATCTACATATCCACCTATAGGTTTATATAGAGACATAGATCGCTCTCTCTCTCTCTCTCTCAGTAGAGTGATTACTTACCATGTTGCAAGGTCCTGGGTTTGATTCCCAGTAACTCTCTCTCTCTCTTACCCCCCATTTCCTGGTATTTAAATACATGTTCTAATATGTATCCCAAGTTAAAAACATTAACTGAAATTTAGCTGGGTGCTGGTAGCTTACACCTGCCATCCTAGCTACTCAGGAGGCTGAGATCTGAGGATCAAGGTTCAAAGCCAGCCCAAGTAAGAAGACCCAGGATCTGAGTTCAAGCCCCAGTACCAGCACACACAAAACATTGGCTAGGTGTGAAGAAATCCTGCAGATTCTCTGCCTCCCGCAGACACCAAGGGCCAGCACTAAGAGGAGATCTATGCAGGTCCTCCCGTCTCACCCTCCTCCTCCTGCTGTCGCTCCCCCACGTCCAGCCAACAAGATTCCCACCCTCCCCTGTCCTCCCTGGGCAGATGGTCCCAGACCCCGAATCCCATTCTGCTTGATCACGAGGCCTGGGCACAGAGAGGCCACCCTGAGAACTGGACTTGCCAATCTGAAGGGAACCCTAACATGCTGCCCCCATTCCTCCATTTCCTCTTTAAACAGGGTTTCTGGATGTGAAGCCACTGGCATCCAGGCCCTACCAGGCCTCACCACCTCCGTCTCTGCTACCAACCTACAGATCACGGATGATCGGCCTCCTCTTTTTCGGCTGCGCAAGTTGGATGTTCAGCCCCATATATTCCCAGAAGTAGATCTCCTTTCTCCCTCCACTTGAGGAGCCAGGGGCCATAATCTTCACTCCACAGGCTTCCTCTGACCCAGTGCCTCAAGGCCTTGTCCTTCCATTGGAGACCCTGTGCCGAGACTGCCCATAGTCCGTCCTCACAGAAAAATGCTCTACCTCTACTTCCGAGGAACAAGGTAGACGAAGCTAGTCATGTGGAGGTTCACCTTCCCATCTTTTCATTCCTCTTTTGTTTCAGTTGTAGAGAGTTTGAACCAGTGACCCAGTCCTTGAGCATTTTTGCTCAAGGCTAGTGCTCTATCACTAGGAGCCACAATACCACTTCCGGTTTTCTGGGGGTTAACTGGAGATAAGAGTCTCACCGAAACTGAGCATCAGTGGCTCACCCCCGTAATCCTAGCTACTCAGGAGGCTGCGATCTGAAGATCATGGTTCAAAGCCAGCCTGGGCAGGAAAGTCCCCATGAGACTCTATCTCCAATTAACCACTCAAAAAAAATAATAATAAAAGGGGGGATAGGAATGTGGCCTAGTGGTAAAGTGCTCATCTCATATACACGAATCCCTGGGTCCGATTCCTCAGCACCACATATATAGAAAAAGCTGGAAGTGGCGCTGTGTCTCAAGTGGTAGAGTGCTGGCCTTGAGCAAAAAGAAGCCAGGGACAGTGCTCAGGCCCTGAGTTCTAGCCCCAGGACTGGCAAAAAACAATAAATAAATAAATAAATATATATATATAAATAAAAAGGGTGTCTCATGGATTTTCCTGCCTGGGATGGCTTTGAACCACAATTCTTTCCCATCTTTTCTAATATAGATAATGAAGATTTGTTTCCTTCCTCCCTCCTCCCCTCCCTCCCTTTCTTCCTTCCTTCTGCTCTCCGTCTCTCTTTCCTTTTCTTATCTATGTTTAATTTTGCTTTCCTTATCTATACAATAAAGATACGTTTATATGTCACTCTCTAGTCTTTACATAAAGTTCCTCCAATAAACTCCCAGATGAGATCAATTCCAGGAAAAAAAAAATCTGTTCTGAAATTCATTTATATGCTTTCTGTTGTCGCAAGTCCAAAACTATGCAAGCCAGTGTGT
The DNA here is from genome assembly GCF_023159225.1 of Perognathus longimembris pacificus. Lineage (NCBI taxonomy): Eukaryota > Metazoa > Chordata > Mammalia > Rodentia > Heteromyidae > Perognathus > Perognathus longimembris. The sequence continues at coordinate 143,969,591 of NC_063162.1, forward strand.
GTGTTTTTGTTTGTTCCTGAGCTGCTGAGAAACTTAGGGCCAAATTCAACGTCCCAAACGTTGTAATCGGCTCCATTCAGGCCTTTCAAAATGTCTACTCCTTTTCCTTTGCTTTCTCCTGAGCAACTTAAGACTCAGCTTGAGCCTACCTCACCCAGTGCTCAAACCCATCCCCAGGGCCTACCTGGCCGCCGCCTGGCACCTTCCGCGCCTGCCTGCCTCTTGGGCCTCTCCAGGGCTGGCTCCAAGCCCGGCATCCTGCACCAGGCCCTGGGTATGGCCGGCTCCTCAACCCCCAGGCTTCCACCCCATGACCGGAGGGAGCTGAGGCATCATTTCTGCCTTGGGGAACTCCTCCTCTTCACAGATCCTTCCTGGTTTCCCAGAGCTGCCGGGCTGATGAACTCCCTCCCCCTGCATCTCCCCTCCCCCTGGGCCCTCGCCCTCCTGCCCCTCCTGGCCCCTAAAGCCACACTCTGCTCAGTGACTTTACAGACGCTGTTCCCTCAGCCCCAACCTTCCATGCTGTATGGTTCCGCCCAAGTGTCGCCTCTCTGTGAGCCTTCCCTGGGGACTTCCTTCTCAGGGTTCCTTTGCTCTGTGGCCCACAGCAGGCCAGGATGTCGGTCCTGGGAGAGATGGGATTCATTACCGTGCCTCTACCACCCAGCACGGGGCTGGATACCGGCCTCCTGGCCCTGCTTCTAAAAGCCCCCCATGAGCTGGGCGCAGCGAGCTGGGTGCGGGCTGGGTGCGGGCGTGCAATCCCAGCCACTCGGGAGGCGGAGATCTGAGGGCTGAGCTTGGAAGCCAGGCTGGGCAAAGACAACTCCAAGACACCCCTCGACTTCCAACTAGCCAGGAAATGCCGGAAGGGGAGCTGCGGCCCAAGGGCATGGAGGGGCAGCCTTGAGGGCAAACGCTACAGGACAAGGCCCAGGCCCCAAGTTCAAGCCCCAGGACTGATGAGTGCGTGTGTGTACACACACACACACACACACACACACACTTCTTACCCTTCACGTCCTCTGGCAGTTCTGCTCGCATCCTAACTTGCACACCCCCAAACTCGCACTTGCACTCTTTGGGGTGCTGGACATTGCTGGGGGGCTGGGGGGGGAAGGATTTCTCCAGCCCACCGTCGCCCTGGGTCGTTTGAGGCTGTCAGGCTCCGTGTCCCAGGCCTTCCCCAGCACCAGGGGGCCCCGGCGGGCTCCCAGGACTTGCCGGGAGTGGGGGTAGGAGGGGGGGTCACAGCCGGCTCCGGCGTCGGCCCCTGGCCACAGGACCGCACAGCACGGCTCGGCTCTGCGGATCTCGGGCCCCCACGGAGCCCCGAGTGCGTCCGCGGGGAGGGGCGGGGGGGGGGGTGCTGCGGCCCTCTGCCGTCGGGGTTCCCGCCACGGGCGCAGGGCGGGGCCCCGCCCGGTCCCCCGGGTCCCCGGCTCGGCCCTGGAAGTCTCCGGACGACCTTCGCCCAGAGTCCTCCAGGCTGGGCTGAAGCGCCACCCCCCCCACACCCACTCAGCCCCGGTCCCGGGGTGCCCCCCCCCTCTCTCGGCCCTCCCCGCCCCGGGGCCCGGTCCTACCTCTCCGCGGGCGGCCGCTCCGTGGGCTCCGGGCTGCAGGCAGGGGACGCCCGGGCACGCCGGGGCGGGCGGCGGGGGTCCGGGGCCCCATGGCCCGCAGCGCCCCGCGCCTTTGTCCGCGCGCGGCCCGGCCGGCCGCCGGCGCCTCCCCACCCCCGCCCTCCCCCCCCCGTACCCCCGCGGGGGTCCCCGCCACGCGCGTTCCCGCCGGGCCCGCCGCCGCGCCCCGCGCGCTGCCCCCCCCCCCCCCCGGCCGCGCCGCCGCGCCCCCCGCCGCCCGCCGCTCCAGTGAGCTAATCCGCAGCTGGCGGGCGCCCGGCCGGTTGCCACGGCAACGCCTCTCCCAGGGCCGCCGCCGAGGGGCGCCGCGGTAAACAGCGCTCGCCCCGCCGCCGGGCTCGGCCCTCGCCTCCGGGGCTGGGGAGAGGGCGGCTTAACCCGTTCCGTGCTGGATGGAGTTCCCCCGGGTTCCCCGCCGCCTCGCCGGACTCCCCGCGGGGCGGGGCGGGGCGGGGAGGGGCGCACGGGCAGCCTGACAACCATGAGACCGGTGACCAGCGCTGGGGCCGGCCAGGCCCAGAGCCTGGCACACACACGAGGGGCCCCCAGAGGCCCAGAAAAGTAGCTTGGGGGTATCCCACTGCACCTCCCCCCCCCCACTTTGGCAGGTCACACAGAGTCTAGGATTACGCTTGGAAAGGGGGGGGGGCGGTGTGGAGGGGTCTGGATGAGGAAGACAGGGGATGGGGAGACAGGGGAGGGCAGGCAAGGGGAATGGGGGGGGGTTGGATGCCTGGCATCTGGGGGCCACCAAATGGTGAACCACCACCGGGAGGCCGGATAGGGATTTCAAGAGGCCTTGGAGGGATTTGGGGTGTTCTGTGGCCGGCACTGGGGCCTGGGGAATGGGCAGATGGGAGGGAGGGAGGGAGGGAGGGAGGCCTGGCAGTGCGGATGTGCAGGGGTTGGGGGAAAGCATTCCTGCCTTGGGCTCACAGACCTTGGGAAGGCTTGAGCCTTGTTCCTGAGGGGAACAGTTTGTTGTGACTGGGAATATGGCCTAGTGGTAGAGTGCTTGCCTTGTATACATGAAGCCCTGGAGGTTCGATTCCTCAGCACCACATTTGTGGCTCAAGTGGTAGAGTGCTGAATTGCTCTTCACATCCTAGGTGGGCATGACAGCCAGCAGGGCCTATCACCCGCGGCCCTGGGTCTTCCATTCCTTGAATCTGCTTTGTCCAGTGTCTGTCCAGCCTTCCTTTCAGTTGCTGCTTTTCTGACCTCCTTCCCTCATTGCTGGCTCCTCCCAGAGCCCTGTCACCAGGACAGGGGCCACACAGGGCCCTGTCCCTTCTGGCTCCTGGGGGGAGGGGTCTCCCCAGCTGATCCTGGTCCTGGTGGCAGGCATTCCTCCAAGGTGGGCACTCCCGGGGCAGGGAGCCCCTCTCGGGGGTTTCTTGAGGGCATCGACTCCTTCAACAGCACATTCACCCCTACCTAACCTTCCCTGGCTGACCTCAGTTACTCTCCAGATTGGAAAATGCTAAACACCTATGGAGCCTAAGCTGGGCGCCAGGCTCAATTCTGGAACCTTAGCTGCTCGGGAGCCTGAGATCTGAGGATCACAGTTTGAAACCAGTCTGGGCAGAAAAGTCTGTGAGACTCTCATTCCCAATTAACCGTCAAAAAGGCAGACGTGGCACTGTGGCTCAAGTGATAGAGTGCTAGCCCTGAGTGAAATAAAGCCAAGTAACAGGGTGACACACTAAGTCTAAGCCCCAGTAGTAGCACCAAAACAAAACAGAAACAAACAGCCTTGAGCAATTAAACGCGGATGCTTACCATTTTGTGGATGGGAAAACCCGCATTCCCAAGAGCTCATGTCCCTTTATTCACAGTCACGCAGACCAGGGCCTCTCTGCTCAGCCCGTGTTCTCTTCATGACACCACGATTACCACGATTCTCTCCTCGGGAGCCTTGGCTCTGCCTTGTGCCAGGGATCTGGAAGGGGAATTTGGGACCAGGGTTCAGTCCATGGCCCTTGTTGTGGCTCCCCCATCTGGAAGGTAGAGGTACTGCAGCTCCCCGGGGCATCTCTAGCTCAGCCGGTCCTGGAGTTCAGTTTCCTGTCTTCTCTCGGCTGCTGGCTGTATCCCTTTCTACCTCATTGCCCCCTATCGGCCAGTGCCTTCAAAGGCATACTTTAAAAAAAGTCACCATCTGGAAGAAAGAAATGGAAAGGAGTCAAATATCACGTGGGCTTTCGCTTCTGGGGCCAGGTCACCAGGCAGGCAAGGTGGCCACTCTGGAAGTCCCTCTCGGAGTCCAGGATGAGCTGGGTTGTCCACACGCGCTGCATGTCACTCAGGGGTTTCCAGGGCATGGGTGAACACAGAAACTCTGCACACCTGACAGCCAGCCAGCACTGAGGCTTGTGTGCTGGGCACACGGTCCTCGCTGCGGTTCTGGCTCTCAGGGAAGTATGGGAAGATGCTCTTCACGACAGGGCTGGAGGTGTATGGGTGTGGGCAAGCCCCAAGACACCGAGTCCTTTGAACAACTTAGTCCTCTTGATTTCATAACGCTGGTAAAAGTGGTCTGGTTGACTTCTTCAGTCCCCCACAAACTTGGCCAGGTCACGGTTGCAGAAGGCCACCTGTGGGCAGGGGGCAGAGGTGCAAGTCCCGCTGGGGATCAGTGACAGGAACAGGAGGATGCTGGGGGCCTGGGGTGCAAAGGCCATGAGAAGGTGTAACTAGCAAGCTGGTGTGGGGGAGGGGCGTGCATCTGTGCTTAGCCTGTGACATCTGGATAAGGTAGACAAGGAAGGAACTTGGCTTAGGGGCAGGGTAAAGTCAACAGCCCCATTTCATGTCTGGACATCAAGCCTCCTGGGGACTCGGGGGCCCTTGGGCAGTGGTCTCAGCAACTTTCCAGTCCATGGCTCTCTGGGTTCTCAGGGCCCTGGGGGAGACAAGGTCCTCAGGGCCCCTAGCCCTGTCCTCATCAGCTAGACAGAAAAAGCACAAAAGCAGCTGCCTGTTTTGTTCCCACTCCGTTTCCTGAGTAGCTCAGGGCCCAGGAAAGAGTCCCAGAGTTTGCTTGGGAGGTTGGTTCCAGCACCAGCCTCTCTGTATAAGGGAAGAAATGATCAAAAAGGAGCTGGGGAGGGGGGGGCTGGGGATATGGCCTAGTGGCAAGAGTGCTTGCCTCGTATACATGAGGACCTGGCTTCAATTCCCCAGCACCACATATACAGAAAACGACCAGAAGCGGCGCTGTGGCTCAAGTGGCAGAGTGCTAGCCTTGAGCAAAAAAAAAGAAGCCAGAGACAGTGCTCAGGCCCTGAGTCCAAGCCCCAGGACTGGCAAAAAAAAAAAAAAGGAGCTGGGGGGGGGCTTGCCCAAGGCTACCCACAGTAGCTCAGGCAATGTGACCCCAAGGATGGAAGCACCTCCCCTGGTGGCCACGCCCCCAAGCAGGTGTTTCCAGCAGGGAACTTAGAAGGCAAAAAGCTGAGCCTAGCAGAGCTGGAGAGGGCTGGGAGGCCAACCACGAAGGCTCCCAGGCAGGAGGCGGGGACCAGCCACGGCCATGTGGTCTGAGGCAGGTCCATCACTTGGGAAGGGTCAGTTTGGGGGTGTGAGTGGCCAGAGGTAGATTTTTTTGTTATTTTGATTTCACGTTATTTACTATTTATGTTGGAACTAAGCCTTGAACTAAAGACTTACACTCTCAAATATTTTTTTTTTTTGCCCATGGTGCCCCTACCATTTGAGCCATGCCTCTAGTCTGGCATTTTTCTGGTTCATTGGAGGTGGAGTCTCATAGGCTTTTCTGTCTCAGGCTGGCTTTGAACTGCAATCCTTAGATCTCAGCCTCCTGAGTAGCTAGGATTAAGGAGTGAGCCACTGGCACCCAGCTGTTTGTTTTTTTAACAGTACTGGGAATTAAACTCAGTGCCTTACACTGTGTACCCTGTTATTTTACTTTGAGTTTATTAACACCCCCATCCCCTAGAGCCCTTTTGCCTTCTCCCTACCATGTGAGGACACAGTGTGACGTTAGCTGTCTTGAACTAGGAGACCACAGCAGACATCAAATCTGCTGGTACCCCAGTCTTGGGCTTCTCAACTCCCCTCCTCCTCCTCCTCCTCCTCCTCCTCCTCCTCCTCCTCCTCCTCCTCCTCCTCCTCCTCCTCCTCCTCCTCCTTCTTCTTCTTCTTCTTCTTCTTCTTCTTCTTTTTCTTTTTCTTCTTCTCCTTCTTCCTTCTTCCTCACATTCTTTTTCTTTTGCCAGGCCTGGGGCTTGAACTCAGGGCCTGAGCACTGTCCCTGGCTTCTTCTTGCTCAAGGCTAGCACTCTGCCACTTGAGCCACAGCGCCACTTCTGGCCCTTCTCAACTCTTCTGAACTGTGAGAAGGAAATGTTTGTGGATTATGTGGAATCTAGCTTATAGTATTGACCAAGAGGTGTTTCTGGCATTCGGTTGGTAGGGGCCAAAGATGCTGCTAAAAACACCCTACAGTAGGCAAGACAACCCTCCTCCATACATCAAAGAAGCATCCTGGGGCTGGGAATATGGCCCAGTGGCAAGAGTGCTTGCCTCGTATACATGAAGCCCTGGGTTCGATTCCTCAGCACCATATATATAGAAAAAGCCAGACGTGGTGCTGTGGCTCAAGTGGTAGAGTGCTTGCTTTGAGCAGGGACAGTGCTCAGGCCCTGAGTCCAAGGCAAAAAAAAAAAAGAAGCATCCTGCTCAGAATGTTAAGCATGCAGAGGCCAAGCACCAGAGCCAGTCAACTCCCCAGCAACTGTCCTTTCCCAGGCACAAGAACTCCACCCGTGTCACATCTTCTACGTAAGTGCTCCACGGGAGGTGCTAAAATCAGACCTCTTGTTCAAGAAGAGAAGCTGGGTCAGACCCGTGGCAGAGCACGTCCAGCCCGGGAGGCTTTGGCTGCACTTCAAAGCAAACGGTGCCACCTAGTGGAATCAGATCAAAACAACACCGCAGGGGCATTCTCGAGAACCAGAGACTTCATCACAACCAGCCGGGTTTCCACTGCTGCGAAGTCTGTGGCCATCAGGGGAGACACAGGCTGTTGACTCAGAAAGCCAGACATCACTGCTCTCCCTTGGTTGGCAGGGGAAATTTGGCAGTCGAGATGAATGCTGGTGGAAAAGGTTTCAGGTGCACTGGAATGGGAAGTTGTTGGAAGGCGGGTGCTGGGCCCCGGGGCATCTGAAGCCACTGGCTGGGTCCTTTGTGGTTGGTTTTGATTAGAGGAGGGGTAAATTCAGTGTTCTGGGAGGTGGGAGGACAGACTTCTATTGTCAGCCATGGTCAGGAGAGGGCCTCTTCGTACAGTTATTCTCTTAATATCCATTCTAATACATACACATTCCCGGGCACAGGAACCCACGGGAGAGGAACCAGCCAAATACCAGGCGCGGCTGTGAAACGCTGCCCTGGCACATTTTGACTTGGGGTTCCTATTTGATATGACGGGGCTGGGGTTGAGTGGTACACTGCACATCTAGCGTGCACAAAGAGCTGGGTTCGATCCCCAGCGTCACACACACACACACACACACACACACACACACACACGCACCATTCAAAGCCTCACGCCAGTGCCAGTTCTTCCCATTTTGGGGTTGCGCCCTTCACCCTCTCCAAAGAAGCTCCATCCTCTGTGGTGCCTCCTCTGAGTTCCCCTTGCTTTCCTGGCTCTCCAGCTCCCCTTGCCGACCAGCCTGCGGATGCGTGTATCCACTTCCTAGAGCTCCCCAAAGTCTAAACCGCCCCCCCCCATCACCACATCGATGCCACCCGAGACGCTTGACTACCCCAGGATAAGCTGTCAGGACCCACGCGGGGAGCGGGACGCGGGAGGCGCTCCCGCGTTGGTTTCCATCGCTCTGGGGGCAGGTGCTCACGCCGCGTCCCCTTTAAGGGGCGTGGCCTGCGGAGGGGGGCGGTTCCCGGGCGCTCCCGGAAGACCCGGGGCGCGCGGGCCTCGGCCGGCCGTAGACAGCCGCCCTCGCCGCCCCGGCGACCGCGCCGCTCCAACCGCCCGCACCCCGCCGCCCCGCGCCAGCCCTCGCTCTTCCAGCCTCGATCTCGCCTCGTTTCCTCCCCGGCTCGGCAGCTCGGCGGCTCGGACCCCCCCCCCCCCGCCCCGCCCCGCCCCAGCGTCCCCGGACGCCTGCCCCGCTCCTGGGCCCGGTCCCCGGCGTCCGGATCTCGGGGGGAGCGGGCGCCCCGCACCCGGCGATCTCGTGCGGGCCGGCTCCCGCACGCGGCCCTGCGTCCCGACGCCTGGCCCGGGTCTGGCCGCCGTCTGCCCGGGCTCCGCAGTCCGCTCGGCCCGGCCTCGGGCCCCCGGCGCGGGTAGGAGCGGCGGCGCGGCCGGGCCGATGCGCAGCGCCCCCGGCGGCCGAGGCGCGGCACGGGGGGCCCTGCGCGCGCGGGCCGGGCCGCCGCGGGCCGGGGGCTGCGCGCGGGAGGCGGGGTCCGAGCCTCGCCCCGGGGACGCCTCTCCGCGCGGGCCCCGATGGGCGCCCCTTAGGTGGAGGGCGCGCCGCCCGGGACTGGGCTTCGGGGACGATGGGGACCCCCTGGCGCTTCTCGGCCCGGGTCTGCCTGTCCCATCTGCGGTGCTGCTTTCGGCTCAAGCCGGAGGAGCTGCGCCCTCTCGGGCCCCTGGGGTACCATCGCGGGGCCCGAGTGTGCTGGCTTCTGCTCGGTAGTCTGCCCAAGCTCATCTCCGCCTCCGGGGACGTTGGGGTGGGGGTCCCCGGCCGCGTGTGCCTGCCGAAGGCCCCCCACCGGAGCGACGTGGCCGAGGGCCGGGCCGGGGAGCGGGGCCGCCGCGTGCTCCTGCCTCTGCGCCTCTGCGTCCGAGCCGGCCTGCTCCTGGCCAAGTTCTTCCCCCTCCTCCTCCTCTACCCTCTCACCTACCTGGCCCCGGGCCTGGCCGCCCTCTGGTTCCACCTGCTTCTGAAAGCCACCGAGACCTCGGGCCCCACCTACATCAAACTGGGCCAGTGGGCCAGCACCCGGCGCGACCTCTTTTCCGAAGACTTTTGCGCCCTGTTCTCCAGGCTGCACGTCCAGGTGGCCCCGCACCCTTGGGCGCACACGGAACGCTCCCTCCTCGAGGCCTTCGGAAAAGACTGGGGGCACGTCCTCTTTTTCGAGACGCAGACACCTGTGGGTTCCGGCTGTGTGGCCCAGGTGTACAAGGCGTTCGCCAGCCCTGCCTTGCTGGGGAGAGTCGGCAGCTCGGGGCCCCGGGAGGCCGCCTCCGGAGCCGGGCTGGTCGCTAGGTGCCGAGAGGTCTTTGGACAGCTGGGGAATGAATGGAAGATTCCGGAAAATCTCGCGGACCAGTCGTTTCTAGAAAAGCTGCTCCTTCCTGAAGCTGACCCTGTTGGATCGAATGTAGAAGGGTCGCGGGCGCCTGGCTGTCCACCCGAGCCTGGCAGGCTCATCCCCGTGGCTGTAAAAGTGAGTGCGCTACCGGCTTCCGCCAGACCCTCCCCAGCCCACAGGCACCCACCGAGCCGGGGTGGGGGGCAGGCGGGCAGGACTGCCCCCAGTGCAGGTCACCCCCACTCCGATTATTCCTTTTCTGAAATGCTCAGAACTGGAAATGTTTTAGATTTCAGGTGTTCTTCGATTCAGGGATCTTTGCATATACACAGTGAGATATATTGGGGCTAACGCCCTATACTAGTCATGAAGTTCATTTCTATTTCATATGCTTCTTTTTGTGTGTCTTTGTTGGTCATGGAGCTTGAACTCAGGGCCTGGGCACTGTCCCTGAGCTCTTTTGCTCACCACTTTTGAGCCACAGTGCCACTTCTGGTTTTCTGGTGGTTAATTGGAGATAAGAGTCTTACAGGCTTTTCTGCCCTGGCTGGCTTTGAACCACGATCTTCAGATCTCAGCCTCCTGAGTAGTTAGGATTACAGGTGTGAGCCACCAGCACCCTGCTCCTATGCTTCTTTAATGCATAGAGTCCGAAGGTAATTTTGACAACCTTTTTAGTGAACTTTCAGTTTGACCTCACATCATTGAATGACATCAAGTGTGCTTTCCATTTGTGGCATGATCTCGGTCCTTAAATACTTTCAGAACTTAGAGAATCATGGATCATGGATTTTAGGTTTGTGAATTTCTGTTAATGTAACTGATATTTGAATGCTTGTTACCTGCAGACAGATTGTGTATGTGTGTGTGTGTGTGTGTGTGTGTGAGAGAGAGAGAGAGAGAGAGAGAGAGAGAGAGAGTGTGACAGGCAGTATTGGGGGCTTGAATTCAGGGCCTCCAGCTGTCACTTGGTTTTGTTCCATTTATGGTGGACACTACCACTTAAGCCATGTCTCCACACCATGTCTCCATTTCTGGCTTTTTTTTTTTTTCTGGTTAATTGGAGATAGAATCTCCAAGTCAAGAAACTGTCTTGAATTTGTCTGCCTGGGCTGGCTTTGATTGACCCTCAGATCACAGCCTTCTGAGTAGCTAGGATTACAGCTATGAGCCTCTGATGCCCAGCTATTTTATTTTCTGACTTTAGGAGAGGTGTTGTGAACGGGTTGAGGGAGGGTTAGGAGTCTGTAGTCTCTGGGATGGAGAACCACCAGCAGCAGGGACTTCCTGGGTATCAGGTGCTTCCCCTCTGCTCTCAGGAGGTTATCTGGCTAGGGGGATTATGTTGTCCGTATTTCTCCTTGTGTCTCACAGTTCCTCTTTGTGGCAGGTGTTGCATCCTGGCCTGCTGTCCCAGGTGCATATGGACCTGCTTCTGATGAAGATTGGCAGCCGAGTCCTTGGGCTTTTGCCGGGCGTCAAATGGCTTAGCCTGCCTGAGGTTGTGGATGAGTTTGAGAAGCTCATGGTCCAACAGGTGACTTCTTCCTTCGGCTCTAAATAGCACCTAGGCTAATTCTTGCTGTTGACAGTGCTTAGTAAATGAGGAGGCAGTTTCTTTTTCTTTTTTTTTTTTTTTTTGCCAGTCCTGGGCCTTGGACTCAGGGCCTGAGCACTGTCCCTGGCTTCTTTTTGCTCAAGGCTAGCACTCTATCACTTGAGCCACAGCACCACTTCTGGCCATTTTCTGTATATGTGGTGCTGGGGAATTGAACCCAGGGCTTCATGTATACGAGACAAGCACTTTTGCCACTAGGCCATATCCCCAGCCCGAGGAGGCAGTTTCTTACATTCAGGTAATCTTGAGGGATGTGGGGTTCTGCTCCCTAGTGATTTAGGGACCCAGTTCCTTCCAGGTTTGGCACTGCCATCTTTAGCATGTGTCAGTGTGGAGAGACCATGAAGGATCATGGAAGAGATTTTTTTCCATTTTGTTTTGGTGCCAGTACCGGGGCTTGAACTCAAGACTTGGGCACTGTTCCTTAGACTTTTTTTTGCTCGAGGATGGCTTGAGCAAAAAAGGTTGGCTTACCCAGCTTTTTGCTGGTTAATTGGAGCTGAGAATCTCACGGACTTTCCTGCTGGCTTCAAACCTTGATCCTCAGATCTCAGCCTCCCGAATAGCTAGGATTACAGGCGTGGGACATTGTTGCTTGGCTCAAGTAGGGACTTGAAGTGGGGAACATCTCTTCGTCCCTGGTCTTCTGACCGGCGTTTCCATGCAGCGGTTCAGTGGGCACTTAGGGACACCATCTTCCCCTAGGGGAAGGAGTGATTAGTCACATGATTACTTTGTTTTACTTTGCTTCCACAGTGATTGAATAGATGAGGGGCTCTTCCCTGTTTGGGAGGCTTGGGGCATGGGTCTGTGTAGCCAGGCCTGTGTGTAAACATACCTTGGGGGTAGCCAGGGCTCCTGTGGACATGTGTGCTGCTTCCCTGTCCGGAGAGAACAGCAGTGGGCAGGCCTGCAGAGGCTGTGTGCCAAGTCTTCTCTATATCTGCTGATTTAAGGTGTTAAGTCTCCAGGATTTGTTTCGGTGTTTAGAAAGTGTTTTAGTCTGTGCAGGCTGCTGTAACAAAATATTATAGATCAAGGGGCTTAGAAGTGACAGCAATTTATCATTTATAGCCCTGGAGACTTAAGTCTAAGATCAAGGTGCTGGCAGATTTAGGGACCAGAGCACAGACTGTGTCTTGCCAGGTGGAAGGAGCAAGGGCCTCTCTCGGGCCTCTTTTTTTTTTTTTTAATTTGGGCTGGTCGTGGGGTTTGAATTCAGGACCTGGGCACTGTTTCTGAGCTCTTTTCACTCAAGACTAGCATGCTACCACTTTGAGCCACAGCACTACTTCTGTGTGGTTTTTTTGGTGGTTAATTGGATATAAGAGTCCCATGGAGGGCTGGGAATATGGCCTAGTGGTAGAGTGCTTGCCTCGCATACATGAAGCCCTGGGTTCGATTCCTCAACACCACACATATAGAAAAAGCTGGAAGTGGCGCTGTGGCTCAAGTGGTAGAGTGCTAGCGTTGAGCAAAAAGAAGCCAGGGACAGTGCTCGGGCCCTGAGTTCAAGCCCCAGGACTGGCAAAAAGAAAAAGAAAAAAAGAGTCCCATGGACTTTCCTACCCCAGCTGGCTTTGAACTGCGATCCTCATATTTCAATCTCCTGAGTAGCTAGGATTATAGGTGTGAGCTACCAGCATCTAGCTCCATTTGTCTTTTTAAATATATATATATATATATATATATATATATATATATATATATATATATATTTGGAAGCTGGGCATGGTGGCGCACACCTGTAATCCCAGCACTCAGGGAGGCTGAGACAGGAGGATCTTGAAATGGAGGCCAGCCTGGGCTAGCTAGCAAGACCGTCTCAAAAAAAAAAAAAACAAAACCACAAGAAACTTTTTTTTTTCTTCTTATTGCAAAGGTGATGTGCAGAGGGGTTACATTTACATAAGCCAGGTAAAGTACATTTCTTTTTGGTTAATGTCACCCCTTCTCTTGAGCCCTCTCCCAGTTTTTCCCACCATCCCCACTCACAAAGTTGTAGAGTTCATTTTCAACATAGGGTCTAGTGTCCGTTTGTCTTAAAAACCAGCTCTTCCTTTAGTTTCTCTTCGTGCTTCTTACTGAGTCTTTATCACAAACAGTTGTCTCCACAGCACGCCCACGCATCATTCTCTCGTCTCACCACATTGCTGGTTAGAGGTCTCAGAGCTGTGGGCCACGGCGTGTGAGTCTGTCTCTCTTCACGTAGACATTGATGCTGCGGCTACAGCATTTGGTTAGGCACTGGTGCTGGAAGAGGGCAGTGTGTTTTTCCCGTCTTGTGTTTTGTTTTGCTTTTTGCCAGTCCTGGGGCTTGAACTCAGGGCCTGAGCACTGTCCCTGGCTTCTTTTTGCTCAAGGCTAGCACGCTACCACGTGAGCCACAGCACCACTTCCAGCTTTTTCTATATATGTGGTGCTGAGGAATCGAACCCAGGGCTTCATGTATACGAGGCAAGCACTTTACCACTAGGCCATATTCCCAGCCCATGTTTTTCCTGTCTTTAAGAGGGTGTTGACACATAAAAACTTGTAAACAGACTGTGATCAGAGTTTCTATAGGTGTCTCCCAAGGTTGGGGTGGGCCTCGGCTGGGGCTCAGGAGAGGATGTGGGGGTGCCACCCGCTGACAGCCTGAGTATCAGAAGGTGCATGCATTCTGTGTAGTGGCGAAGGATGCAGGAAAGAGGGCAGAGGCGTGGTCTAAATATTGAATCCCTTTGGAGTTTGGGGTGCCACAGGAGTTAGACTTGGACACTGAGGCATATGTCACATCTGATCAACCTGAATGTCATTCTAGAAGGGCCGACTGCGCCATGCAGACGTGGACAAGAGCTGACAGAGGGAGGAAAGATGAGGGGTGGGTATTAAGACAAAGCCAGGGCCGAGCCTTGGAATCGGCTACAGCGGGGCTGAGCATTGAGCTGCGGCAGAGGGCAGGGTCAGCCCTGTGGGGCGTAGCCACAGCGTATCGGGTGGCAGGGGGCTGCCCCATGGGGAAATGACGTCAACCCCTGGGAGATGGGGCATGGCTGTCTGGGGTGAGGGGGAAGCTGTGTACTAACAATAAAAAGGGGCACCGGGTAGAGGAGTTCGTGGGTAGATTTGGGTCTCTGGAACGGCCTTGGGCTGGACCGTCCTCACCTAGTTTCCCGGGAGTCCTGGGCATTGGAGGAGTGGTAGTGAAGGCAGGGTGAACCAGGTGACTTGCTAGCTATCTGGAAGGTCAGGGTGGCCCGAGTCCAGACTAACCCTCTTCTTACCTCTTCACTGCCCTAGGTTGACCTGCGTTATGAAGCTCAGAATTTAGAACATTTTCAACGCAACTTCGAGAATGTGACGTCTGTGAGATTCCCCACTCCTCTGCGTCCCTTTGTTGCCAGAGAGGTCCTGGTAGAAACATATGAAGTAAGACTTTCATCATGTCTTCACTCAGGTGTGTGTGTGTGTGTGTGTGCACGCGCGTGCACGCGCACGCGTTAGCATGTGTGCATGCACACGTGCTAGTACTGGGACCCGAATGCACAGTCTTGCACTCTGGATTAGCTTTCTCGTGCAAGGATGGCATTGTTCTCTTTGAGCCACAGTGGCTCCACTTGGTGCCTTTTGGAGATCAGAGTCTCACAGACTTTCCTGCCTGGGATGACTTCAAACTGTGATCCTCAGATGTCAGCCTCCCGAGGCACTGGGATTAGAGGCGGGAGTCACCAGCACCTGGCCTTAGGTTTACTTTTAATCACCTTGTCCTTTGAGAAATGGCATCAGAGGGAAGGGAAATGGGTGGGAGGGCACAGACTCTGCGGGTCATCCGCCGAGTAGCAGGGAGGCAGCTCCGATGGGTCCCCCCGGGGCGGCTGGCGGGGTAAAGCTGTTCTCTTGTGGGTTTCTCCAAGGAGAGCGTGCCCGTGTCCAGCTACCAGCAGGCAGGGATTCCCGACGCCCTGAAGAGGAAGATCGCGCGGCTCGGGATCAACATGCTCCTGAAGATGGTGAGCTGGTGCCGCTCGCATGCTCAGGCCCAGCCCTGGGGATGAGGTGCTGGGCTCTGCTTAGCTCTGGGAGCATCTGCTTAGAGGTAGCCCAGCCCCCCACATGCTCACGTGTCCCCCAGTTCCGACTGAGCCCTTTCTCCCTGGCACTTGCTGTGAGCCGTAGGGAGGGTGGCGAGCAAGACCCATTCCTACTCAAGCTGCCTACAGCCCCGAGTGGCTGTTCATCACTCCTTCCTTCCTTCATCCCTGTAGTATCTGCTGAGCCCCTTCTTCGGGCTAGGCACTGAATTAAGTGTTGGGCGTACAGCAGTGAGCCACACAGATGTGACTACCATGTTCATGGAACTACTGTTCAAAGGGACAACTGGCAAAGAGAGAGGATCAGTACAGGGTGCCCAGGGAGGAGAGGCCTTTCCCAACCCAGTGCTTCATCCCAGAAGTGCACGAGTCACCTGCATGAGGACAGGTGGCGCTAAGGTGCTATGGCCCCCGGGTGAGCAACAGCGGGGACCTAATGATGTGAGAGCTGTGGTGAAATATGGCACAGAGCAGGTCTGAAGAAAGGGGCCGTTTGAGGCCAGGCCCGGGGGTGGGGGGGGGGTGGGGGGGTGGGGGAGGGACAAGCAGCAAGGCCTGGCCTCAAGGAGGAGGCTGTGCTTTCTCAAGTGGCCGCAGCCAGGGCTCTCAGGTGCTCTTGTCCACTTGGGGTCCACCTGGCCATATCTGGAGATTTGCTTGACTGTTACAGCAGGGGTGGAGGGAGGCAGGAGGGGTACGATCCTGGCACCTGGTGGGCAGAGGCCAGAGAGGCTACAAACACCCGAGAGCCTAGAGGATATGCTTCTGTTCCCCCAGTGATGAACTGAGATGCCCTGGGCCAGACGGCAGAGAAAGTCTCAGTGTGGGGACAGAATCTGGAGGTTCTGTTTCCTGGGCGGGGGGAAGAGGTGGGGTGGATCACTGACGGGGACAGTGCAGAGGATCTTGGGAGAGTTGAAAATTGCTGCTCTGGCTCTACAAAGAACTACTCAGGAACTATGGGAGGACGCCAGGCAGTGTCTGAATCACACCTCTGCCACCGACTGTCTAGAGGCAGCAAGAAATTCAGCCAGGTGCCAGCGACTCACGCCTGTAATCCTAGCCACTGAGAGGCTGAGATCTGAGGATCACAGTCCAAAGCCAGCCCAAGAAGAAAAGGCTGTGAGGTTCTTTTCTTTCTCTTTCTCTCTCTCTCTATATTTTTTGCCAGTCCTGGGACTTGGGACTCTGGGCCTGAGCACTGTCCCTGGCTTCTTTTTGCTCAAGGCTAGCACTCTGCCACTTGAGCCACGGCGCCACTTCCGGCTTTTTCTGTGTATGTGGTGCTGAGGAAACTAACCCAGGGCTTCATGCATGCAAGACAAGCACTCGACTACGAAGCCACAGTCTCAGCCCAAGGCTGTGAGATTCTTAACTCCAATTAACCCACAAAAATCCAGAAGTGGAGTTATGGCTCCAACTTTGAGTGGAAAAGCGAAGAGAAAGCAAAAGGCCCTGAGTTTAAGCCCCAGTACCACATGAAAATAAAGACATACAGTTCCAGCAAGATGCTGGTGACTCATATCTAATCCTAGCTACTCAGGAAGTTGAGATCTGGAGAACTGAGGTTTGAAGCCAGCCCAAGCAGAAAGGTCTGTGAGACTCCATCTCAGCCAGCAAACTACTGGGCTGGGGAAGGCATGGCTCAGGTGGTAGAGTTCCAACTGTGAGCAAGCAACCCCAGCAAGTGGAAGGCCTTGAGTTCGAGCCCCAGTACCAGCACTCACACACACACACCGAAGTTAAAGCCAGCACCGGTGGCTCATGCCTGTAATCGTAACTACTCCGGAGACTGAGATCTGAGGATCATGGTTCGAAGCCAGCCTGGGCAAGAAAGTCTGTGAGACCCTTCTCTCTAAAAATGACTCAGAAAACTCCAGAAGTGGTGCTGTGGCTTAAGTGGTAGAGCGCTAGCTTTGAGCATAAAGAGGCCCAGCCACAGTGCTCAGGTCCTGAGTTCCAGCTCTATCTAGCACTGGCCAAAAAGAAAAAAAAAATTTTTTTCTTAAACGTTGATTTACAGCCTGTCCCTGTACAAATTCTGGATATATAGGCTTTGTGAAATGTGTCTCTTTGCCATTGTCACCTAACGCTCTATCTGCCCGTGACACGTGCTGGGCGGTGAGGGCTGACAGGGTCCCGCACGCTGCCATTTCTCTGTAGATCTTTGTGGATAACTTCGTGCACGGGGACCTCCACCCCGGGAACATCCTGGTCCAGGGTGCCGATGGGCTGTCCCCAAGCCGGGAGGAGCAGCTGCGGCAGGCGGACGTCTGTGACACGCTGACAGTGGCCATGGTCCCCGCCCTCCGCCCCCTGCGGCTGGTGCTGCTGGACGCCGGCATCGTGTCTGAGCTGCAGGCCTCTGACCTGAGCAATTTCCGGGCGGTTTTCCTGGCCGTGGTGATGGGGCAGGTGAGACTTGCTGGTGGGGCCCTCGTAGGCCCTGTGAGACGTGGGACTCCTCAGCCTTGTTAAAAGGCCCACATTTGTCAGGCAGCTGCTGCTGGCCGTGAGCGGAGGGGGATGGACAAAGCAGAGGCCGGGCTGGAGAGGAGCAGTTCATGTTGTGACTGTGAAAATGAACATCTCCTTTCCCTGCCTTGTATGACTGTGCTGTTTTTCTTTTTGCCAGTCCTGGGGCTTGAACTCAGGGCCTGAGCACTGTCCCTGGCTTCTTTTTGCTCAAGGCTAGCACTCTGCCACTTGAGCCACAGTGCCACTTCTGGCTGTTTTCTGTATACGTGGTGCTGGGGAATCGAACCCAGGGCTTCATGTATGGGAGGCAAGCACTCTTGCCACTAGGCCATATCCCCAGCCCTTCTTTCTGTTTTTCTACCAGCAAAATGTGCAAGCAGGCAGGGGGACACCAGCTGCTGCTGCTGTACCTTCTCCTTTTTCTCCTCTTCTCCTCTTCGTGTCAGTACTGGGGTGTGAACTTAGGGCCTTATACTCTCACTTAGCTTCTTCACTCAAGGCTGGTTCTCTTCTCTACTACTTGAGCCACACCTCCACTTTTGGCTTTTTGCTGGTTAATTTGAGATGAGAATCTCATGGAGTTGTCTGCCCGGGCTGGCTTTGATCCATGATCTTCAGAACTCAGCCTCCTGAGTAGCTAGGAGTGAGCCACTAGCACCTAGAAGACATTAGCTTTTTGACCAAACAATGCCTGTTTCCCAACTCTGTGCTTTGCTGCAAGATGGCAGGCTGGAGAGAAGCAGCAGTATGGAGAACATATCCTCCTCCACGTGCGTAAGACGCGTAGGAATGTGGGGTGGATGTGCTTTGTTTGGGGGCTCTGGGATTAGAAGCTGTTAGTAGAGAGAAGGTACTCAGCAGAGCCTCTACATCAAGGATTACTGGGAAGAAATCCTCTAGCTACCTGGTGAAGAATTCACCATCGAGAAAGATCCTTAATACTTAAGGAGCTTCCAAGGGGGCCAGCCAAAGCCAGAGTCTTGCGCCAGTTAAACTCCTGGTTAAACTTCTGGGTGTACTGGTGGGGCTGGGGTGTTCCTCTGTACAGGTTTGATGGAAGACCAAGACCACAGTCCCAGGAGGAAGAGTTGTGTTCCCAGGGCCATGCAGTGAGAGGTGACGGGCATTTGAGGTGACCACTGAGGCACTTCAGTTTGGAAGGAGCCCTGGAGAGGACAGGTTGAGCCCAGGGAAAGCTGGGGAGCAGGTTGCTCTTCTGCAAAGGAAGGGAGCCCCCTGGAAAGCCTGCCTCTCCCTGCTCCCCGCCCAGCCGGCAGGGCCTGGCGCTGCGTGGACCGCAGCTCTGCCCTCGGTGCCCTCTGTGTGGTTCAGGAAGGCAAAGCACACCTAGACTGCCAGGGACAGAGAGACTTAGGGAAGACTGGCTGGTTACCAGGCCCTGCGGAGGGCAGAAGTTGAAAAAGAGGGGAAAAAAGCCCAGGATGGTAGACAAAGCAGGACAAAAGCAATGAAGAGGTGAGGGAAGTTCAGCAGAGTTGATGCTCATTAAGCTGTACTATGTCTCTTCCAGGGCCATAAAGTGGCTGAGCTCTTCCTGCATCATTCCCGGGCCAACGAGTGCAAGGACGTGGAGAGGTTCAAGGCTGAGATGGCCACACTGGTGACCCAGGCCAGGAAGAACATCATCGCCTTGGAACAGGTGGGAAGATGTTCCTGAGGCTCACTGCCTCTGCCTTTGCTCCAACTTTGCTCCAAGGGAATGCTTGAGGTTGGGGAGGGAGGGTGTGTGTGTGTGTATGTGCGTGCGCGTGTTCACGCGTGCATGTCAGGAGACCATCTCCACAGCAGGTTAAAAATGAAACAAAGCACCTTTCTGTTTTCTTGGAGGCATGAGGAGAGCTGTGGAAACCAAGGTTCTTCAAAGGGACTGCTTGGCTTTGTTCTCCTGGAGTAGCTGGGGAACCTCCATTATTTTTGTGTGCTGGGGCTTGAACTCAGCCATGCATTTTTGCTTAGCTTTTTCACTCAAGCTGGTGCTCTACCATTTGAGCCATACCTTCACTTTTTGCTGATTTGTTGTAGCTAGTCTTTTTGGCTGGCTTTGTACCACAGTCCTCAGATCTCAGTCTCTTGAGTAGTTAGCCATTATAGCTGTGACCCACTGGTGTCTTGCTGGGGTCACCTTTCTTATTCAGCTGATATGGAGAGAGCTAAACATGGAGGGATGGAAGTACACCCCTGAAGCCCACGTCCTGTCCCTAGTTTAGGCCTGATCTAGAGCCTATGTCATATTTTGGACATAGTTCTAGTTACTTGCCTGTCTCCCCCTTGTTAGCAGAAGGTTGCACCTCAAATGGCCACTGTGCTGCTGACCTGGTCTACCCAGAGGGGCTTTTTGTAAAGAAGATGGAGTAGATGGATGGGATGGGCCATTTGCGACTTGTTCTGACAGTGTCTATAACCTGAATCTTCCCCAAGAGTAGAGCCCGTGTGGGCTCCTTACACACACACACACACACACGTATGTTTTGTGTGTATATGAAAATGAGAGAGTATAGCTGGTAGGAAGGGGTGGGGGGTAAAATCCTAGGAAGGAAGGAAACAGTCCTAGAGTTCTCCACCTCTTCTGTTTTCCAGCTACAAGTTTCCAACCTTCTCTCCAACGTCTTTAAACTGCTGATGATTCACAAGGTGAGGCTACCTTCCTTCCTTCCTTCCGCGAGAAGGCTCCTGGGAAGCCTGCAGGGGCAGCGGACCTAGGGGAAGCTGGATGGGGGTGGGGTGGCGTGTGGTACTTGGGTTATATCCATTTTGCAATGTTTTTCATCAAATTCCATTTAATGGCGAATGCTGACCCAGACAGGATTTTTCCTTGCCAACAGTCTATTTATCTGTCAAGTCTACGCAGTGTTGTGGTATTCAGAGTAGGAGGTTCGTGCCCTGGTGTCCCTAGTCAGCTGGCATCCCCGGCCTGGTTGCTCTGTTCCTGGGAGAGAGGTGGAGGAAATGATGATGGCGTGAGGGAAAGGACATTCCACAGGGGCAGAGAGGCCCTCTGGAAGATATCATGACTATGCAGGACCCTGTCTATATCAAGAGGTTTTATAAAGAGCTTCTGTTTTTCATTTCCAGGTAAAGCTTGAGAGTAACTTTGCTTCAATTGTGTTGGCCATTATGGTGTTGGAGGGGCTTGGCCGCTCACTGGACCCCCAGCTGGACATCCTGGAGGCAGCAAAGCCTTTTCTTCTCAAAGGATCAATGTCAATCTTTTGACCCTGGCAGTGGGCAGGAAGTGAAGGCTGCTGCCAAGGGCCTGCCCTGTGGTGTACTGGCCATGCAGACCCCATACTGTGGAAGAAGGCACACCACTGTCTTCTGGGTCTGTGTGAAAAGCTTTACGTGGGGAGTAAAGGGACAAGGGCTCTGTCTGTGCATTTGGGGAGTGGGACCTGGTGCTGGGGGTACCGGGTGGACAAATACATCAAACTATTTTGTTTTATTGTTGTTGTTTTTTAAATCTTGTTTAAATCCTCCTCTCTCCCTGGTCAGGCATAGCCTGCTTGTGCGGTTTGTCAATTCTCATATTTGGGGTAGAAAATGCCGTCAAATCCCAAAGACCTATCTATGTCTTCCAATATAAATATAAAGATATTTATTTTGCATTCTTACTGGCAAAAAGTTGAGAGTATGCATGTTGTTCTTTTATAAACTATACAGGTGCTGTACCACTAGCCAATCTTTGAAGCTATATGACTAGAGCAAATTCCACTAAGTTTCAATTATCTTCCTGGCCAATTTTTGCTAAACTTTTATACGAGAGCTGTGAGTGTGGGTCAGTGGTAGATTACTTCCTACAATTAGTAAAGACCTGGGTAGCGCCAAAAAACACCAAAAACGGGAAACGATGTGACTTGGCCATCACTAGGGTCAGGAGCAGAACGGTCCTGACATTGTCTTCTGGGGGGTGGTGTGTGTGTATGTGTATATGTATGTGTGTGTGTGTGTGTTGTGTTGTGCCCGGAGTAGGGCTTGAACTCAGGGCCCTGTGCTCTCACTCTGGCACTTGAACCAACCTGGAGACATGAGTCTCAGACCTTTCGGCCCGGGCAATCTGCTGAGGCGGATTCCTAGGCCCGACCCGGGTCAAGGAGGGCCCGAGGCGACCGTGTGACGTGGGCAGGGTGTGGACGGCTGGGGACCGAGGTTAGATGTGAAGGTCGCCTGGGGACCGAGGTTAGATGTGCGGGTCGCGAGGCAGGAGACAGCGCGCAGGTTTCTCACCCGAAGCAGGACGTAAAGAGCTCGTCCCGTGGCGGCAGCCAGGGCTCCCACGCCGGGCTGGCCAGCCCCGCCCACACGCCGTCCCGGAGGGCTGGGTGGCGCGGTGACGTCCTGAAGTCGCAGGGAGGTGACGCAAGGGGGCGGGGCGCCCGGAGGACGGTCGCGGGGACGCGGTCAGCATGTCGGCTCTGGCCCGGCTGGCGCCGCTCGCGCGCGCTGGTGGCCGCCTCCTCCGAGGTAGCGGTGCCTGGGCGACTGGAAGCGGCGGAGTCCGTCGGTGAGTGTCGGGACGCCGCGAGGGCTTCGCGGGCCTTGAGGGGGAGCGCCCTTTCCGGACACGCTCACCTTGAGGCGGACAGGGCGGGGGCGGGGGCGGGCCCGCGACTCCCTCGCCTGAGGCATGCTGGGAATTATAGTTTTTACCTGGGCAGTTTAGGGTCATCCGAGGTGGGGGAGTGGGGCAACCTAAGGTTGTCTAGGGACAGTAGGGCCTTTTCCTTCTTGCCGGTCCTGGGGCTTGAACTCAGGGCTTGGGCGCTGTCCCTGAGCCTCTCTGTGATGGAGGCTAGCGTTCTGCCACTTGCGCCACAGCGTCACTTCTGGCTTTTTCTGTGTATGTGGTACGGAGGAATCGAACCCAGGGCTTCATGCATGCTAGGCTGGCACTGTAACTCTAAGCCACATTCCCAGCCCCCGGGAACTTTCTCTTAAAATATTAAGGGCAAGCCGGCCACTAGTGGCTCACGACTGTCTTCCTAGCAAGTCGAGGGATTGCGATCTGAGGAATGGAGGTGCGAAGCCAGCAAACACTCCACCGCTAAGCCACATTCCCAGCCCACTGGATTTATTTTTATTTATTTTTGCTTTTAAACAGACATTTAAAAAATCCTAGGTTGGCACAACCATTATCTAATCTTTGGATGTCTTTTAGTCCCTGTTTCAAGACAGTCACCCTTAGTGTCTTGTGAGTTTCTTGATTTTGAGCCTGTTTTCTCCAAAACGTTTACTGTCCTAATTTGTTGTGTGTGTGTGTTGTGTGTGTGTTGGCCAGTCACTGTCCTTGGCTTCTTTTTGCTCAAGGCTAGCACTCTGCCACTTGAGCCACAGCGCCACTTCTGGCCGTTTTCTATATATGTGGTGCTGGGGAATTGAACCCAGGGCTTCATGTATAAGAGGCAGGCACACTCTTGCCACTAGCCCATATTCCCAGCCCAGTGTCCTAATTTCTTGAGCTCCTGTTTCTGTATCCTCTTGAAGGGGCCACAAACAAAAAATCACTCAAGTTCTTGCCTTGGGATGGTAGGGTGAATTTAGGTGCCAGCCTGTGTGGCTTCTGGTTTGTTTTTTTAGCTGGTCCCGGGGTTGAACTCTGGACCTGGGCTACTTAGGAGAAGGTGGGGAAGGGGAAAGAGAAAAATAAAAATGAACGGTGAATAATTTCATAGTACAATGAAACTATATATACAGCATAAAGGGGCTGGGAATATGGCCTAGTGGGAGTGCTTGCCTTGTATACAGGAAGACCTGGATTTGATTCCTCAGCACCACATATATATATGCAGAAAGTGGCGCTGTGGCTCAAATGACAGAGTGCTAGCCTTGAGCAAAAAGAAGCTAGCAACAGTGCTCAGGCCCTGAGTTCAAGCTCCAGGACTGGCAAAAAAACAAAACCAAACAACAAAAAAAAGATAGCTTATGAAGGCATTACAGAAGTTGACTGTATTCTTCAATAGAGCTTTTTTTTTTTTGGTGCCAGTACTAGGACTGGATTTGTCAGTCTGGGCTGGTTTTTGCACTTTGATCCTCAGATCTCAGCCTCCCAAAGTAGCTAGGATTAATGGCATGTGTTCAGTTTTTGGTAACTGAATGTGCATCTCACTGAAAATTTAATCTACATTTTTTTTAAGACAAGGTCTTTTAGTCCAAGATCGTCTCAAACTAGTGGTCCTTCTGCCTTAGCCTCTCTATAGTGTTGGGAGGCCAAGACTTGCTGCTCCACGTTTACAGCAAACTGAACAAAAAAATATGTAAGGATCATGAACCATGTTCATTGTTACTACTTTGGCGGAGGATATGAGGACTGTTCACTTTCATCTCAAGGATGCAGTGCTAAGGTTTTGGATGACACGATTGAAGCAAGCCATTTCTCATGTTTGTCTCTTAGTGCTGGTGGCGGTGTCCATATGCAGCCCCGGTACAGGCAGTTTCCCCAGCTGACCAGGTCCCAGGTGCTGCAGAGCGAGTTCTTCAGTGCACTCATGTGGTTTTGGATTCTCTGGCGCTTTTGGCATGACTCGGATGCTGTGATGGTAAGTCCAGAAGGGTTCTGGTTCTTATATGCATAGGTAGAGGGAAAATATAGTAATAGCCTTAGATTGCTTATTCTTACATTTGTAGACCATTTTCCTGCCTGGGTATATCCATACAATGTTGTCATGTGTACATATGTGCAGGAGTTACTTAATGGAACATGGGTTCTTTGGACCTGTCTTACATTTACCAGTCCATATCTTATGGTTCCCCCTTCCATGTGTGGGAGACTAGGGACTGGTTCTCTTTCCTTCTGAAATACTGGTTCACTGGTAGGTTGAATTTCACATTTACGGATGTTCAGTGTGAGTGTACTTGTCTCCAGGAGGGGAATTGGTGATTTTTCTATCATATTAATCTCACCTGAGCTTTTATCCAGATTGTGAAGACTGTTCTCTTTCAGGATAGGAAGAAAATCTTCAATTTAGTGTACAGGTTTTAGAAGCAGCAGATTTTGGGGGGGTGGGGGGAGAGCATTGGTCATGGAGCTTGAACTCAGGGCCCTCTCCCTCTCCCTCAGCCTTTTCTGCTCAAAGCTAGTGCCCTACCCACTTTGAGCCACAGCACTTCTTTTCTGGTGTTTAATTGGAGATGAGTCTCACAGACTTCCTGCCTGGGCTGACTTTGAACTGCAATCCTCAGATCTCAGCCTCCTAAGTAGCTAGGATTGCAGGCAAAGTTTCTTCATAGCCATTTTTCTTTCTTTTTTTTTGTTTTGTTTTTGGGCCAGCCCTGGGGCTTGGACTCAGGGCCTGAGCACTGTCCCTGGCTTCTTTTTGCTCAAGGCTAGCACTCTGCCACTTGAGCCACAGCGCCACTTCTGTCCATTTTCTGTGTATGTGGTGCTGGGGAATCGAACCCAGGGTCTCATGTATATGAGGCCGGCACTCTTGCCACTAGGCCATATCCCCAGCCCCTCTTTCTTTCTTTTTTTTTTTTTTTAACAGCACCAAGTTGTTTTTTTTTTTCTTTTTGGTGGTGTTGTTGCCAGTCCTGGGGCTTGAACTCAGGGCCTAAGCACTGTCCCTGGCTTCTTTTTGCTCAAGGCTAGCACTCTACCTCGAGCCACAGCACCACTTCCGGCTTTTTTTTTCTATATACATGATGCTGAGGAATCGAACCCAGGGCTTCATGTATATGAGGTGAGCACTTTACCACTAGGCCATATTCCCAGCCCGATAGCCATTTTTCTTAGAATTGGTTGGGTGTGTGAACTGGAGCACGTTTCACTGCAGAGGCTGCATGTCAGGAAAAGATGGTTTAGGTGGGAGATGGTGTTGCAGTCAGAGGTGTACTTCTAGATTGAGACTGGCACATGCTGATGTTCTCAAAGATGACAAACCTCACAGGGAAGTCTGAAAACATTTATGTTTTGTTTACTGAGATGTTGAAAACAGGTGGAATCTATTGCCTCCACTTCTCTCCACCAGCATACATTGGCCTACGCTACTTCCAAACGAGGCAGCTTTTAAAATCCAGGATGTCATGCTGAAAGGACAGGTGAACAGTCGGGCCACCAAATGGTTAAGGGTCCCATGCTATGTCAAGGTTTATGTATAAGGTACTTAGCTTTAGTTTGATTACCGTATTCTTTTCTCCCAAGCTTTCTTTTGAAACTTAGATGCATTTAGTATATATTGTTGACTTTTTTTTTTGAATACCTGTCACCAGGGTCACTTTACATATCCTGATCCTTCTGAGTGGACAGATGAAGAATTGGGAATCCTTCCTGATGAGGAGGATTGAAATTATACTCAAGCCTTTTGAAGAAGGTATGTCCTAAATTTCTATTTTAATTGCTTATTTATTGTACCGAGAACTTAACAGGGCTTTGAGCTTCTTGGAACTTTGCCTCTTGAGCCATTTCCTCAGTCCCTTTTGTATCTTATGAGATAGAGTCTGGATAACTTTGCTTGGCCTGGCCTCCTATTTTTCTTCCCTATCCCTTCTTTCTGATTAGTAGGTGGGATCTCTGTGTGTACCAAGCTGGCTAGTGTCTTAAATTCTGATTTATTTTTCTTTTTTTTTGTGCCAGTCCTGGGGCATGAACTCAAGGCCTGAGCACTGTCCCTGGCTTCTTTTTGTTCAAGCCTAGCACTCTACCATGTGAGGCACAGTGCCACTTCTGGCTTTTTCTGTTTATGTGGTAGTGAGAATTGAACCCAGGGCTGCATGTATGCTAGCCAAGCACTCTACCGCTAAGCCACATTCCCAGTCCCAAGCATTATCATTTTGTTTTAATGACTAGAACTTGCTTTGTGATGGGAGGAGTAATTTACTTTGTTTATAAAACTAGTCATAAGAACTCAAGAATTACCTTTGAATTATATAAACAAAATTACAGATTTGGATTAGTGAATGTAAGTTTCCATTTTTGTTTTCCCACAGGAACCAAGTGAGAAATTTCAAGGAATTATGGACTTCATGTTGTACCCTGAAGTTGTGAATTAAAAAATGATTGGCCAAGAATGGAGAACTGAGTTATGTTTGTGATGACAACTACTTTACTTTTTGTGCTCCCACTGTGGTACAAGTGGTCCTTTCTGCTTATCCCTTATCCTCTGAGGTGGAAATAGGGTTAGCTGTATTTATCTAGTAAGCCATTGAGGGACAAGGAGATGAACTTGCTTAGCATCATGAAGTTAGGTTGATTCCAAAGCTCATGCACAGTGCCATACTGTCTTCTTGTTCACTGACCTCTAAGTCATGTGACTCGTCTTATTTATCTAGATAGCAGTTGGATTCTTGCCCCAAGTTTACAGATTAGGCATTAGTACAATCCATTAATTGTGGCCTGGGTATTTTGTTCTGAATAGTTGCTCACTGAATTTTTTTTGCCAGTCCTGGGGCTTGAACTCAGGGCCTGGGCACTGTCCTTGAGCCTCTCTGTGTTCAAGGCTAGCACTCTACCACTTGAGCCATGGCACCACTTCTGGCCTTTTCTGTTTACATAGCACTCAGGAGTCAAATCTAGGGCTTCATGTATGTTTGGCAAGCACTCTACCACTATGCCACACTTCCAGCCTCATATTACAGAATGTTACAGAATGATTTTTTTTTTGGGGGGGGGGGCACCAGTCCTGGGTCTTGAACTCAGGGCCTGAGCACTGTCCTTGGCTTCTTTTTGCTCAAGGCTAGCAATCTACCACTTGAGCCACAGGACCACTTCTGGCTTTATCTATATAGGTGGTGCTGAGGAATTGAACCCAGAGCTTCATGTATACAAAGCAAACACTCTACCATTAGGCCATATTTCCAGCCCCGTGAATATGATTTTAAGATGTGGGAAGATGGAATTCTACAGATAAACATAATTTTACAATTGCTAGAGCATATACTAAACTTATTCGTGATTACATCGAGGAAGGCAGTTATTTTGAACGAAAGGTATGTAAGGTGAAAAATACACTTAAAGGGTCATCACCAGTATCTGACAAAAGACTTACCTACAAGCTGGATCACATGTGTAGTACCATGCAGGAATCTGGACAACTTTAACTTCTACCTATCAAGCAAGAATCAACACTGTAAAACAAAATGTATGTGTTTTTCTTTGCCAGTCCTGGGGCTTGAACTCAGGGCCTGAGCACTGTCCCTGGCTTCTTTTTGCTCAAGGCTAGCACTCTATCACTTGAGCCACAGCACCACTTCCGGTTTTTTCTATATGTGGTGCTGAGGAATCGAACCCAGGGCTTCATGTATACGAGGCGAGCACTTTTACCACTAGGCCATATTCCAAGCCCACAAATGTACATTTCTTAGTCTTTCACTGCCTTCAAGAAATGACTGTCAAAAACCCTTGGCTAATTCTCTTCTTACATGTTTAGGTGCTAGGCAAATAATCTTGATGAAGACTTCTCCATGCAGTCAATCTTTATTATAGCAATATTCGCATATTCACATCAAGTACATAGAACTTTTTTGCCTTTTATATATAATACAGAGTTTTTAAATAACTTTACACAAATAAATTTCAATTTGATTTTCAACTATCTTTTTATTTATTTCTCCATGCTTTCTATCCAAACTGAACAATATTTTCCATTATACAAATTTACATGAGAAAAACTCCAAAGTACAAATGAAGGGACCTGAGCAGGAAAGAACCAAGGAGTATCAGGAAGTGGGTATAAGGAATAAAAAAAAAAAAAAAAAAAGACAAGCAAACACTGAGAATTAAAGGTTTAGAGAGACATCATCCATTTGACTGAAAATAAATGTCTTTATGATTTGAAAAATAAGCTTTAAAAATAGTTACTCCATTGTAGTATTTGTAAAGCAGGTATAGAGAGGTCTGTGGACAAGGAAAAAGTCCCCATCTTTTTACTGGGCCCACACCCCCCAGACTTCATGAGAACCTTTTCACAAGAATGCTTGAGTGGAACTGAAGTGAACTAGACCTGAACCTCTGGCAGTTGAGGAATTCATATGTGAGCTGCCATTGGTTTGGAGTGGTGAAACAGGATCCATGATTCACTGCAGTTCAAACAAAAAGCACTTCCCTTTCCTCTCCCTTATAGGAGGAGACGTGCCCTCAGACTTAGTAGTACACGAAGAGGGGGATTTACTTTTCCTTGGAATAAACCAAGGAGCAGTCCAGCTAGCTACTGAACAATTCAAACAAACACGATGAAAGGTAAAAATCAATCTCCTGATCTTAGACCTATCTTAGAAGCAGAAGTCCTAAAGGAAAGGGTCAGGTACTGTGATACAGTCCTTCAAATCAGGCAATATCATGAAGGCCAAACCAAGACTACACATTTGGCATGGCCAAAGGAAATAGAGGACCCAGTGAATGTGTTTTCAAATGAAGAGAAAGGTTACAGCACACACACATACCTGGTATGTAAACTAAATAAGATAAATAAGACATAAAGGTTAGCCACTTATGTTGGAAATTAACATAGCGAAAAGGCTTATGTTTACATAGCTGGTTTTAGTCAGCTATGGAACACATGAATGAATTAGGAAGGAATGATTTTTAAAAACCGTTCACAGCTTAGAATAAAAAGCACACTTATTGCACTCAAATTTCATTTCAGGTAACTATAGTTCACTTCCCACCTTGGCATTCATCTTTCTCTGTTCCCCAGACTTCACCCTATTTTGGTCCATTTCATTTGTGCCTAGTCTGTGAGCTTTGCTGCTCATGTTAGTCTTTGATTTCTTCCTATGTAATTCACATCCACCAAAACACACATTCAAAAGGCTTAAACACAAGAGTGACTTTCAAAGCAAAAACAGAACTAATTCACCCCCAATTCCAGCTCTGTAAACAAGCCCTTTCTTTGCTGCACCTCTTCCAGTGTTTCCTGCCTGTCTCCCCTGGGAACCAGCAGTTATGGGTGCTGATTATCATACTCAGCCGGCATGAGAAGCTAATGGGTTGCACAACATTGTTTTCTGACACATGAATAAACACGTTTCAGTTTTCTATTTTTCAAGAGCACTTCAATCTACAGAATTCTTTTAAAAAATACATCACAAAAACACATTGGCTGTGTCCTCATGCACAACTGATTGTATCATTGCAACTGGTCAAAACAGCTAAATAAAAGTAAACTGATTTAGTAATAAAAATATGAGATGTGGATAAAAGATCTACTTGAACTTACTGAGGTGGCCACTGTGGGGTTGCTTTTTTTTTTTCCTTTTTACCTTAAAATTTCATGAACTGGGATGCAGCTCTGGTAGAAGCCTTGCCTAAGTCGCTCAAGGTCCTAGGTTCAATCTCCAGCATTTGGGGGGGGGTGGATTTTGGGATTCTATCCAATTAAATCTCAAGAAATCCTGTAGGAACTATTATCCTTTCTACAACTGACAAAAATTAGGACTGATTTCCATGTCAATGTCTTTGCCTAAAGTAGAAGCAAGGTTATCTGAAATTTCAACAACAAAATGAGGCTTATATCTTATAGGACAAACAACAAACACATTACCAGCATTTTCAACCTTGCCAGAGCTGGCAACACAGACCACAACCACAATGGCCACTGCCCTCTCCTCTGGCCAATCTTCAAATTACTGTCTGCTGGCAGAGACGCTACTGCCCCTTCTCAGACATCACTAATGCATCTTGGTATCTCAGAGGAGGGTGGTGAGGAAAAAAACAATACGCAAAAACTGCACCATGGAGTGTCTAGTTTTACTCCCACTGGCCGGGTCACTCACGATTTCAATGTCCCTTCACTAAGGGCGACTCCAGAGACTGTCTTGTGCTCTCCACCACTCAGGATTGGGAGCACCGTCCAACAGCACTGCAAGTCCTGGGAGGCAAATTGACATTTTAAATTCTGGAAAAATCAGTGGCTACATTGGCAGCAGTACTCTGGAAACAATTTATTTTCTTTCTCACAGTGAGAAAGCACACACGTGGAACCAACACACACAATTGCTGTCCAGCATACAGTACTTCAACACTGAACTACAGCAGTTTCTTAAAATGTCTGTCAAACATTTTTGTTGTATAAAAGTTCCATGCTTTGAAGAACCTATGGGAGTAGAAAAAGTTTCTCTAGAAATGTCACTGAACAGTATTTTCAACCTAGTTGCTCTATGTGATAAATATATCTGACTATACTAGGGATTATATGCGTTAAAAAAATAATTTTGTTCACTGAAAATTTACTTGTTTTTTTTTCTCATTTTTAAAATGTGTTTTGGCTATAAATTCTTTAGTGCAGATTTGCAGTCTAAATTGCACTCTAAAAATATTAACACAGCTGAGTTAAACCAGAGTGGCTCTCTTCATAATCACTGATTTCTGCTAAAATTTTTAGCGTTTTTTTATTGCATCATGAAGGCACAGTAAGATCATTTGGCAAATTGTCAAGGTATTTTGCTAGAGCCTCATGTACACCTTTTTGCTGTAACCTGCAAGTTAGTTGCTGTTCATTCTCGCCTTCCATCTCTGGCTCTGGTTTCTTATAGCCTAGTGGTTGACATCTGTTGGTCTCAAGCAATGCCAACTTGGACAGAAAGAGTCTAAGAGGGCAATCCTTCTACCCTAAGTGGGTAGTCTCTCTGAATGAGTATCTATGAATGTGACAAAGCTGTGGCTAACACAGTATGAAGATGTACTGTCTTGACAAGCTACTGAAAAGTAAAATTCTATCACTGTGAAGTGATACCATAGCTACTTAACTTCATGAAACTGACTTAAGGTTAAGATTCTGAAATGTATCCAACAGATTCGGCACCACTTCCCACAACATTCAGATACTCTTGAGCGATTTTTTTTTTAAAAACAGTATCACTGCTTAAATGTATAATGCCCTTTAGGACAAAATGAGAGTGCTCAAACACAAATACACATAAAAGTTAAAATCTTAAATCATCTTCATGTTCTAGAACTTGTGGCTTTTCATAACTTAAAATAAATAGCTATTACCTCATTCTGAGGAGGTAGTTTTTTTTTTTTTAAGAAGTCACCTGAACTCTGCAGTGTTTGAAACTAAAGCTAGGTGCTGATGTCTGCAGGCTGGTGGTGGGCGTGCAGCCGGGGCAGCTGAGATGTGAGGGGCATGTGGCAGTTCCCACGACGCCAGATGAAAAGACAATGCTGTGTGATACAGGAGCTGGGACTGCACCCAACAAGAATGAGGAAGTATTTACAAAGCTTCAGTGCTCAAGTTGAACTGTCTTTTCAAAATGCTTTCTTCTCCAACAATGACATAAATATAGCATGATTTACATGGAGTTTTTAACCTTCTAGAATGTCCTAGCATGTCCTACCATACCTCAAATATAATCAGAGACAGGATATCCAGGAACCACAATTTGACAGTTAGGAGTCTTCTTTTAAGGTGTACACAGTACAAATGATCACATCTGATTTTCTACTCACAAGTCTCTTCCATAAAATTTTTTGGTCCATATTATTTAAAGGAAAAAAAATCAATCAGGAATACTACTTATTTAAACACAGCTGCTCTCTAACTTTCCAGGAGGCCAAACTCTCCCAATCAAAACCAAAACACGTGGTGAAAGGCACTGCAACTTTACTGACACAGAGTTCACTGACAGCCTCATGGAGCTGGCCGGAGAAGCAGCCACACACTGCACAATTACTCATAAAGTGCTCTGCACAAACAAGAGCTTCTTCCTCATCTTTCTTAGGAGCTCGTCTACCTACCTATAGGCTCAAGACTGAAATATACAGCAAAGGAAATTCCTTTTATTGTCACTTGTTGACTAAAAAAAAAAATCTATTTGATGAATAAGAAGGAAGGTTTAAACAGTTTGTTTTTACTTTTAAACTTCCCTTTAAAAACAAACAAAAATAATCCTCATTACCCTGAGCCCAACTTTGGGACAAAGTTTCATGTGATATCACTCTGTTCCCCCTTTACAAATAAGATAGCAATCTACCCTAAAATGAAAGGAAGACATGTCTGTCGTGCTGGCTGTCCCCAGACAGAGGGGACCTGCACTGAGGCAGCAGAGAAGGCTCCTGACCATGACTTCAACACCTGTGTTTTCCTCTAACCAGGACTTAAGATCTAAGCCAATCTTGCTAAAGGAAACAGCCATATCACAAAGTATCTACAGAGACATTTCGGACTTTTCAGTAAGAGGTACATCATGCACAGAGGATTCTTTTCATACCAGCACAATATATTTCCATCTTTGCAAGTCTAAAAAAATTTAAGACACTGCTCTGCTCACATCAAACATAAAAACATACTAGAACTATAGCTCAAAATGATTCATAACCTCACAATATTTCCTACTTTTCTATGTCAACCTTTTGCAAGTCTGTGAAATTTCCAGTAGGCCTTCTAATGCCAAATATTTAAGTAAAAATCATCTATCTAGTGGTAATGAGTAGTGAACAGGGTGAAATACAGATAGTGGAACCGGGAAAATGTTACAAGACCACTTTAAATTCCCTGATTTATTTTCAGCTCTATAGAACTTCCAGGTTTTTGGTTGCACTTTAGTTGGCTTGTATGGTCTGCATTCTGAAATCCTGACATGCTATCCTAGACTCCCAATAAGGCAGACACTCACCATTACTTTATCTTGTCACTGTCTCTGCTATTATGGTAATTTGTACTGCCCTTTCATTGAAGACCAAAGGAAGCTTAGGGCTTGGTTTATTTTCCATTTGTGCGAAGATAGGAAAGATTTAGATTCTCAATATCATAGCAGCTCTTTGTATAAAAACAACTGCTAGCTTTTACATATCCTCTCTCAGCCTCAATAGCCCTGACATTTCTGTTTTCCACCTTGGGGAATTTAACTGTCAAATCACCCAACCTTTTGAAGACCAGGCTTGGGAAGAAAGGAAGGAGAAGAATGAATGGAGATACCACCATTTTTATTTTAGGTTGCATATTTTAGATAAAAGACTGGAAAGAGGATGCAGAATGTAGTGTAGGAGTTAAGTTGGGAGAAACAATGAAATTATTAGCAAAGATGTTAGTGTGGATCCAGCAAGTACCATTAATTTAAAAATTATAAATAATTGCCTAAGATTCCCCATGTTTAGGTAGAGAAAAGGACAGTGGTCTGTCTTTAAAAGTTCATATAACAAAAATACAATTTTCAGGATATATAATTCTGGTGGGAAGTATTATTCCAATTAAATCTGAAAATCATTTTCTTTTTAATAAAAATAAAATAAAATTCAGGAATTAAAACTTGTACCTTACATCTCAATTACATAAATTTCTCACATTCAAAACTGCTATTAAGCTGTTTGGTAGGCATTTAATTAGATATGCCCATGGCATTTTGTGCCTTGGACAAAATAGCTATATAAGTACTTGGTGACTGGAAGAGCTTAGAGGAAGATATGGACTGTATTTCCTGAGAATTTGCTACATTATGGAGGAACCAAGTCCCCAGCCCTCATCTCCATTGCTGGACCCAATGAGAAAAGAAGGTGATGTGTACCAGCACTGTCCAAAACACAGGGTTAGGCACAGCCCCAGCAAGCCAGGCAACCAAAGGCCCAGAAACGGAGGTCAGGAAGAAGATGCAGCATTCCCTTTTCCTCTGCCCCTACACGCAGCGCTTCCTCACCTCTCTGCCTCCAGTTAAGCAAGACAGGTTCACTGTGATAAAATCTGTCGAGGACTGAGCATGTGCCACCTGGAAAGGGTATGCTGCATTTTTGTTCCATCCCTCAGAAATTAACTGATGGTGGCTAGGGGAAAGGAGCTCCACAACAAAATCCCAGAACAGGAAAGAGAATGATGCTTGGTGATTGAAAATGCCCATCAGATGATCAGCCACAAACTGATTGGTGGTTAGGAGGGCAAAGTTGACTGGCAGACTTTCTATAGCAAATTTCCCAAGCTGTAGCAGCAGTTTCTTTCCATCATGCCTGACCATCAAAAGGTCAGAATTCAGGGTCTCCTTTTGTCTTCCTGGGAGTAGGCAGACTTGTATGCTCGTGGTTTTGGGTTGAAGAAGAAACACTGGCAGCAGAGAATTCTGGCTCCTAAAGCACTCTTCCCTCTTTTGTTGAATAAGAAATTCCACTCTGTTCCACACCAGTTTATGCATTAAAAATTTTGTATCTTAAAAAGAAAAAAGAACTGCAGAACAAAACTGTGTTTTGATGTTAACAAACTGTACGAACACAAGACTTAAAGAAATAAGAGTAGATGCTGCCATGATGGTGTGGCTACTTGAAGGCTGCAAATTCTCCTGTAGAGGGAGGACAAGAGCTAATTTTAAAAAAGTTATCTCAAAATAGCCTCAGGCAGAAAAGCCTCATTTCAACCTCGCCAAAAGGTGACTACTAATAGATTACAAGCCCAATACCATCATCACTAATTAAAAAACCCAAATAGCTGATATCCATGAAATAACACAAGTATGTGTATTTGTATGTAGAACCATGTTTCAAGTATTTCAATCAAATATCAAAGCTACAGATAATCGGGGTGTTTTTTTTTTTTTTTTTTTTTGCCAGTCCTGGGGCTTGGGACTCAGGGCCTGCGCAATGTCCCTGGCATCTTTTTGCTCAAGGCTAGCACTCTACCACTTGAGCCACAGTGCCACTTCCAGCTTTTTCTGTTTATGTGGTGCTGAGGAATCGAACCCAGGGTTTTGTGCATGCTAGATAAAGCACTCTACTGCTAACCCACATTCCCTCCCCCAATAGTAGTATCTTTTTGTAGAATATTTCTGCTCTCTAAATTTCAGCTGCCACATTATATGGTTATGTCACCATCAGGAAAAGAGAATCATGAACTACCCTCATTGTACAAAAGATACAATTAAAATGTCAAATGATTTGTCCGTATCACATATCTGGCAGGAGAGAAATCCAGATCTTCCATTGTCTAGTTAATCTCCCCTTTTTGAATACTAGAAATTTAGGCACATGTCAATGAACATAATCTTCTGCATAAGGAATTCCTTAAACCATAAAATCCCTTTGCAGGACCAAACTTCAATCTTCTTGAATTTGGGAACGAACATTTGAGCCACAGCTCTATTTCCTGTTTTGGTGAGTCATTGGAGATAGAGAATCATGGACTTTCCTGCCTGAGCAGGCTTCAAACTGTAATCCTCAGATCCCAGCCACCTCAGGAGCTATAGGTGTGAGCCACTGGTGCCTGCCTGGCTAAGCTCTATCATTTTGTTCAAATCTCCTACTTATACAGGCCAATTCCTGTAATTACATACAATAAAGTTTATGGGGGTTGATTAATAATTGTCAAGTACTTAACAGGAGTTTCTGATGAAAATCCAAGCAATCACACACACACACACACACACACACACATTATTTAATCTAGGGACAATAAGTGTGTATTTAGTGACAGTTTTTTAACTGCTGTAAGACTCCAAACGGTTACTAGAGAATATTGGCATGTTGCAATATATAACAGACTGCTAATAACCGGCTGACTGAATCCCAAGATGTGCATGCTGATATTATTAGCAACTGCCTGACAAAATCCAGGTGCCTCACTGAACACCTCACACACATCTGCCTCTGATTCTCATAACAATCTAATGAGACAGATGTTTATCTTCATTTTATAGATGAGCAAGTTGGGGCTTAATGTGCTGAAGATGACATGACTAGAAAAATGTGGAACCTAAATGGAGGGGAGGTTTCAAACCCTGTTATTGGGGCCTGAACTCAAGGTCTTGAGTTCTCCCTTGATTTTTTCACTTGAGGTCAACACGATCACTTAAGACACCCCTCCAGCTCCAAAGGCACAGGTTATTAACCATTATCAAGCCCCTAATTTTTTTGCTGTTATTGAGACAGGATCTTGGTACTAAGTAGTACAGGGTCGTATTAAACTTGCCATCTTCCTACTTCAGCCTCATAAGTACTAGTAGTTGTACCACTATACCAGGCTCCCCAGAAATTTTACTTTATATTTTAAGTTAAAAGGATTGAAGAATAGGGATCTAGAACTGATTTTTTTTAAGTTACATCACTGACACTGGAGGACACTTCAAGAATGATCAAAAGAGATAATATAAAGAGACTAGAAAAATATTAATATTCTCGCAATCACTGTTTGCAGATTTTTGACATTATTGTTTTGAGGTTATTCTCAATCAATATTTTTAAAGTAACATATAATATAGTCTAATAGTAGTGATAGTAGCTAGCAAAACCTAAGTCTCACCAAAAGAGGCCAAATGAAAATAAAATTTAGGTAACTACACTTGGAACAACATTCTACAGTACAGACTTAACCATTAGCTCTAAAAAGAAAAATGAAGTTGGTGATTCATGCCTGTAATCCTAGCTTCTCAGGAGGCTGAGATTTAAGAATCTCAGAATCCTGATTTAGAGGCCAGCCTAGGCAAAAAAGACCATGAGACTCTTACCTCCAATTAACCAGCAGAAAGCCAGAAATGAAGCTGTGGCTCAAGGGGTAGTGTGCTTGCTTTGAGCAAAGAAGCTCAGGGACAATGCTTAAGCCCTAGTACAGGCAAAACAAAAACAACCCTCTCCCACCCCTTGAAATCTTATTAACCAACTCCCAACATTAAGAATCATCTTACTTTACTCCTTCTAAGAGAGTATATATTTTTGTGTGTGTGGCCTTGAACCCACAATAATTTACCTGCAGAGTGCTGAGATTAGGTATACACCATCATTCCACTTATTGCTTGCTTTTTTTTGGCCAGTCCTGGCGCTTTAACTCAGGGCCTGAGCACTGTCCCTGGCTTCTTCTTGTTCAAGGCTAGCACTCCTGCCACTTGAGCAGTGCCCCTTCTGACCCCTCCCCCCTTATATATATGTGGTGCTGAAGAATTGAACCCAGGACTTCATGTATACGGGGCAAGCACTCTACCACTAGACCACATTCTCAGCATGTTTACTTAATTTTGAGGTACTGGGATTTGAATGTAAGGCTTCACACTTGCTAGACAGGTGTTTTACTGCTAAGGTATTCCTACATGTTTTTTGTAATGGTTGTTTTTGCCAGTTCTGGGCTTGAACTCAGGGCCTGGGCTTTGTCCCTGAGCTTTTTTGCTCAAGGCTAGCAATCTGCCATCCTCAGTGCCACATCTGGCCTTTTCTTTGTATATGGTACTAAAGAATCAAACCCAGGGCTTCCTAGCTGCTAGGTGAGCACTATGCCACTAAGCCACATTCCCAGCCTAATAACATCTTTTTTTGGTTTTTGGTTTTTTGGTTGTGGGGCTTGAACAGGCCTGGGCACTGTCCCTGAGCTCTTCAGCTCAAGGCTAATGCTTTACCACTTGAGCCACAGTGCCACTTTCTACAATGGTTGTTTTTTGAGATAGGTCTCACTTTTTGCTTGGACCAGTGCATGCACAAACAATCTATTTCTTTCAGTTTTAGCTGGGATGACAGGCATGCACTACCACACACAGCTTCTCATTTTGGGTTTTCCTGCCTGGGCTGGTTTGGAACAGCAATCCTCTCTATATCTCAACTTCCCAAATAGCTGTGATACAGACACAAGCCACTGTGTCCAGCTATTGGTTGACAAAGGGTCCTTGTGTGGGTATCTCTAGGCTGACCTTAAACTGCTACAATCTTCCCAATCTCGGCATCCCTGAGTAACTAGGATTACAGGCATGAGTTACTGGCTCCTAGTTGTTTATTAGTTACTTTTTTTTTTTCTTTGCCGGTCCTGGCTTGGACTCCGGGCCTGAGCACTGTCCCTGGCTTCTTTTTGCTCAAGGCTAGCACTCTACCACTTGAGCCACAGCGCCACTTCTGGCCATTTTCTATGTATGTGGTGCTGGGGAATCGAACCCAGGGCTTCATGTATACAAGGCAAGCACTTTTGCCACTAGGCCATATTCCCAGCCCTATTAGTTACTTTTAAGATAAGAAATGTTTGTCTATCTTTAAATTCATTAATATATAAAGTCATGATACCAATGTTTATCTTAATCTCTCCAAAGGAACAAAAGATCTGCTACATTATTATGGGATTCCCTGGATGAAATAAAGTATTTTACAGGTTTACCTGTGGTACTTAAAAATGAATTTATCACGAATTTAAAATCTTCCTATATTTTTGCTTTACTGACTTCAAGGAAAGATGATATACATTCAGATGTGGTCCACCCGCTGAAATCTTTTTTGACTATATTTAATAAAGACCCTAAGTGTAAACTGTGTGAGTGAAGATTTAGAGGCTAGTAAGTACAGATAGTGTCTCTGGTGAGATATTCGTGCTGCTCCTCTGTTTTGGATGCCCTCTGAATCACAGAAGATTATACTATACAACTGCCTCATTGTACTCATCTCATGCATACACACACACATACACATACACACACACTTTAAAAGTATTTCATACAGGGATACAAACAGAAAAAACTGGCATTTATCTTAAGTAGAACCTGTAGGGTAAATGATATAAGAAGACAAAAAGTTTAGTTTAGGAGACACATGATAAGGCAATTGCTCTACTGTGTACCACAAAATCTAAGTACAACCTAAAGGAGTAAGTTGAAAAACACACACTAACTAGTTGCCAGGCAACCAGTTATCTAAAAAACCTAAAATTCTCACAGAACTGATGTGTGTGTGTGTATGAGAATAGAGAGGGCAATGCATTTGCAAGGAAATTTAACTTTTTACCAGTGGAGACATCCTTAGTATATAAAGAAACATTATCTAAACTGGGTGGTGGGCTCATGCCTGTAATTCTAGTAACTCAGGAGGTAAAGAACTCAGGATTGTGGTTTAAAGCCAGTGAGGGCAGGAAAGCCCAGGAGGTTCTTACCACCAAAGAGCTGGAAGGGGAGCTGTGGCTCAAGTGGTAGAGGGACAGCCTTGAGCAAAAAAATGAAGGAAAACACCCGGCCCAAGTTAAAGCCTCAGTATAGGCACCAAAAAAAAAAAAAAAAAAAAAAATCTCCAATGAACATTTCTCAACTAAAAAGTCCAACATTAAGCCATTTTATTCATGTCAAATGTGCTACTTCTCAGCATCTCAGCAGTATCTTTGGTCACTCGCATCCATGATTTATTAAAAGATACTCATTCCATTGCTTCAAGGTCACTAAAGACTTCTACTTTTGAGGGGGTACAGAGATCTGGGGTTTAAACTCAGGGTTTAATGTTCTCTGAGTAAGTGATCTGCTACTTAAATCAGGCCCCCCAGCTCTTTTAGGTTCAGTGTTGTTTGGACAGGGTTTCACATTTTTTTCCTGGTGGTAGCCTAGATCTTCATTCTCTCTCTCTCTCTTTTTTTTTTTTTTGGTCAGTCCTGGGCCTTGAACTCAGAGCCTGAGCACTGTCCCTGGCTTCTTTTTGCTTAAGGCTATAGCATTCTGCCACTTGAGCCACAGTGCCCCTTCTGGACGTTTTCTATATATGTGGTGCTGGGGAATTGAACCCAGAGCTTCACGTGTACGAATGAGGCAAGCACTCTTGCCACTAGGCCATATTCCCAACCCCTTCATTCTCTTTTTTTATGGCCACCCACAAGCCATCATACTCAGAAGGACTGAGTTAGGCTCTTGCTAACATTTTGCCTATGCTGGCCTCAAACCTCAATCCTCCTGTTTTCATCTTTACCTTCACACCTCATGAGTAGTTGAGATTACAGGCATGAGTCATTGCACTCAACCACATTTTCTTAATCATAAAAGGAAATAGTTATAGAAAAATTGTTAACAAAGAAAATAGTGACTTCACATATTAGATCTGCTCAATTGCCTTATTTGAGGCCAGCTTCCCATCTATGAACATTCAGAGAAGTGGCCCTCGTAAGTGATAGCTAATACCAAAAGTTGCCTTAGAAAACAAAGAGAAAGCTGTAGAAAAACTAAGTGAATGAAACAAACTCAAACAGAAGTCCCTGGAAAGAGGCACTGTAATTTTTTGCAACACTTTCGTGTTTTAACTGTGGACATTAAAAAATCCATTGTTAGGAATAAACTCAGAAGAAATTTTAATCTAGTTGTTAAACACAGAAGTGTTCTTTGGTTTATGTATAAAGAAAAGAGTTGCTTATTCAATTTAGCATTTAAACACACTTGTGTAAATGTATTTTTTTGTGCTACCGTATTTTAATTTCTCACTCATTTAGTTTGTCTCAGTGGACAGGAAACGCACCATAGCCCCCTGCCTGGATGGGTGTTTTTGGAGAAGCACAAGCATATAGACTAAAATCCTCTGTTTGAAAACCAGCCCGGTTCAAGGAGGGTTCTGATGCACTGCGGTGAATTTTTGGCAATGAGCGGGCCAACAGCTCAATAGAGGCGAGAATCTACCAAAAAAAAAAGAAGAAGAAAAACAGCAGAATGAAAATCTTGATTGTGTTAAAGCTTTAAGAGCCCTATCATACTTTATAATCAAAGTACCTGATATCGTAGTTTTCAATGTTATAAATGCCTGGAAAAACAGAAACTGTTATCTTTCCTTAACAACCCAACCAAATCCGAACCAAACCCAAGCAACAACAACAACAAAAACCGCAAACCTACTATAATACTAGAACTTTCATTTCTGTAAACTGAATTGAAAAAGTAGCTCATATTTAGCTTTTGTTTTGCCAGCTTTGGAACAATGAACAATAGAAATTTGAAATGAGTTATTTACCTATTTGGCACGGACTACAAATCCCTTTTGGAAAGGAGATGAAGTATAAATAAATACTATATGACTATTTCTAAATAGAACAAGACAATTTATCCTTTAAAGAAACTTAGCAGTCAGAAATGTTTAACCCATGTAATTCAAAGCAGGACCACACTGATCCAGACTGCTAGTGGCACATGAACAAGAAGTTACATGTGACAACCCAAGGATGAAGAAGGAAAGTTCTATAAATAGGAAACAACACATAAGATGTAGAAGTCCACATATTTTAAGGTATAGGAAAAAAGGTAATGCCCTTTGAATGTATGCAGCCTGATAATGCAGTTCAAAATTATGCAGTATATGTATAAAATGACTGGGCATGATGTATGGAATATAGTAAATACTCAATGTAACTTTAACAATAATTATTTTTTCAATGTTAGAAATCAATTTATTTAAAAAATCTAACTCTCATAAATGTGTATGTACCCAATAACAGAGCATTATGCTATGGGAAGCAAAACCCTGTTAAGAATAAGTAGTTTTAATTCCATTAGATTACATTACAAATGTAATAATATTTATATCAGGAAAAATAACTGAAAACAAATTTTAACCTCTAATGGTATGGGTGGAATTACATAGGAGTGCACTGAAATCTGTATTTAGGAGCTGATGTGATCTTTTCATACTCAACAGGTGAAGTCTAAAGCTCTCAGCATTCATTTGGGATGGAAAGCAGTACACATTTAGTGTTGACCCACAGTCATACTAATTCTCTTTGGGCAAAAATTATACTACTGTTAATAAGAGGGCTGCTATTTAGACTCAGGTTTCTGATTTCACAGTGATAACATACATATTTTAAAGCCATAGTATTTTTTTCATTTTTCATTGAGTTTAAGTAACTACACATATTTAGCAGTACACATTTTAACTTTCACAATGATGAAAATCATCATTCTACTCTAGAAAGCTTACGAAGTCTATGAACTTGAACAATAAAACTATTTCTTCCAGATCGGGTAATATGCACATTTCTTTCCTTTTGTTTAGTACCATCGGTTCCCTCTTTCGCTCTCATTCCCTCCTTCCCCACGTTGCCCTTGAGTTGCGTGGTTCACTTTCATCAATGTCTGATGTCGCTGATGCTCAGCCTCTCTGCTGTCTTTTTCCCCCATTCTCTACCCATTCTGT
This sequence comes from Perognathus longimembris pacificus, assembly GCF_023159225.1. Taxonomy (NCBI): domain Eukaryota; kingdom Metazoa; phylum Chordata; class Mammalia; order Rodentia; family Heteromyidae; genus Perognathus; species Perognathus longimembris. Next base: position 144,011,492 of record NC_063162.1, read on the forward strand.
GCCCTCTTCCCAGCTTCCCTTAGATGTTAAAGCCATAGTCTTTATAAAGACTAGTATAAGGAAAAGAAGTAAACAACGTAACAAACTTTCAAAATTCCAAGTTTTTATGTTTTGTGGTGCTGGGAGTCGAGCCCAGAGTCTTGTGCATGTTAGATAAGCACTGTGCCATTGAGCCCTTTTTAAATTTCAAGTATAATATGCAAATAAAAAATTAAAAAAATACCATGATATAAAAGGTATAAGGCTCTCAAATCCCAGCTTCAGGAGCAAGCTCAGGAGCAAGCTAGTCTATATTTTCTCCTGAATATTTTTCTGTATATAAACATGTACATATGAAAACCGAGTCAGTCTCACCATCTTTTAAGAGCTATTATATTATGCATGTTTTTCTCATTGTTTTCTTCTTCTCCTACTGACATCCAGGACATCTATGCAGAACTACCTTTATCATTGTCTTTAATTTTTCCTAGAAAACATACTTGAATATGCTTATTGTATGTATTTTATACCTGAACTCTTCAGAAGGTAGACTCTGTCACATATATCTTTAGGAATATTTTCAATTTAGGAATTCTATGCCAAGTATTTCCTAAAGGCTAAACAATGTACATTTCCCCCCATCACTGTGAAAAGAAAATTACATGATTCCCAATGCTGGGATACTGCTAGTCTTGAGAAACAAAATCAAATGCATCCCACTGTGGCACTCTACATTTTACTAGCTGCCACCGAAGCCCTTCTGTCCTTTCCTAAGTTTAATTACCATTTGTACTTTCTTTTTTCTTTATTTTTTGGCCAGTCAGTCCTGGGGCTTGAACTCAGGGGCCTGGCACTGTCCTTGAGCTTCTTTTGCTCAAGGCTAGCACTCCACCACTTGAGCCACAGTGCTAGGTCTGGCCTTTTCTGTTTATGTGGTACTGCGGAATCGAACCCAGAGCTTCACACATGCTAGGCAAGCATTCTACCACTAAGCCACATTATATTCCTTCTGTGTATCACCTGTTCATATCCTTTTCCCCTTTCTTTTTTTTTTTTTTTGGCCAGTCCTGGGCCTTGGACTCAGGGCCTGAGCACTGTCCCTGGCTTCTTCCCGCTCAAGGCTAGCACTCTGCCACTTGAGCCACAGCGCCGCTTCTGGCCGTTTTCTGTATATGTGGTGCTGGGGAATCGAACCTAGGGCCTCGTGTATCAGAGGCAAGCACTCTTGCCACTAGGCCATATCCCCAGCCCCCTTTTCCCCTTTCTATTCATTGCCTTTTACCACTAAGCCATCTTCCCAGCCCCCTATATTAATTTTTTAACACTGTAGAAGTTCAGTAATTTTAATGTATCATATATTATGTGACAATAAACTTTTTAACTTCTGTTTATTGCTATGGAAGCTTTTCCTGTCTCAATAATATTAAAATGATTTTATATTTTACTGTTTTATATGTAAATCTTCAGCCATTTAAGACTTATATAGCACTTAACTGTGTTGTGCGAAAAATAACCTGGAAAGAAAGTTAAATATAATATTTACAAGAGAGAACCCTCCGCTAACCTGGAAAATTACTTGGGAGGCAGGACAAGTTCCAAGATAACCTGATAAACTTACTGAGATTCTATCTCAAAATAAAACAAAAAAAGGCTGGGTATAAAGCTCAGCAGTTAGACTGCTTAGGCACAAAGCTTCAGATTCAAGCTCCAGTTTCTGGAGTGGGGTAGAGTAGTGGCGGGGAGGGAGGAGCAAAGATATGAGCATTGTCCTTTTAAATAAGAAAGACAGCATCTAAGATTATAGAACATCCTATTAAGTTCAGCTGACATGACCAGCAATAACTGCTTTTTCACTTTGATAGTGTCAAGCCAGAATTTATTCAGTTAAAAAGTACATTAAAACAAAATAAAATCACTTCCAAGTAACAGAATTCCAAGTAGGTAAAAAACATATATACCCACCACCCAATCATTTAGCCTCCTCTTTCCTCTCAAAGCAGTTTTTTTTTTTTTTTTGCCAGTCCTGGTGATGAGGAATCGAACCCAAGGCTGTCACTCTTTCACTTTTAGCCATAGCCCCACTTCTGGTTTTTCTAGTGGTTAATTCAAGGTAAAAGTCTCACTTTCTTGCCCAGGCTGGCTTTGAACCTCGATCCTTAGATCTCAGTCTCCTAAGAAGCTAGAATTATGGGCAAAGCCACCAGTACCCAGCTTTTCTTTAATTCTTTAGACAAGAACAATTTTCAAGTAATAATAAAGGATAAGTGAATCTCATTTCTGTAACAGGTAAATGTTACTTAACATTTCTAAGTATCTCAGGACTGAGTATTAAAAGCTACAAGGCTTCACAAAGAATATTCTAGTAATTATGGTAGACTAACTATGGAAGTCAGCATTTCCCACTTGAAACTATTAATCAAGGTAGAGTTGTACAGTGCTTTCTTGAGCATCAGAAAATACTGCTGATACAGTATACTTATTATAGCTAACGTTTCTAACCTTTTTTTTTTTTTTCGTGAGCTCCTTCCTGCTATTCTTTTTTTCCTGTTTTCTATTTGAGGTTGGGTCTTACTATGCTGCTCAGGCTGGCCTTATACTCCTAAGCTCAAGCAATGTTCCCCTTGATCTTGATGTACCACCACATCAAGATCTTTGGCCTTACACCATAAGATTAAAAGAGAGTCAGAGTCTAGCAGATGTCTCTGACAATGACTCTTTTTTTTGCCCCTGTATAAGTGCCTTGAAGGTCCCTCTAGGGACCTCAAAAAGATCTATTATGAGAGATGCTTCGAATCTGCTTATGTTGCCATCAAGAAGAATTAAAGAAACAGTTTGAAAAGCATCACTTCTGGATCTGTAGGAGGTCCACAAGTCAAAACACTTCACAGTAACAAGACAGTATATGCCTTTTGAAGTCACTGTAAGTGAAGTTTTTATAAAGTAGAGTTATCAGAGGCAACATGATGTGAGATGAGATACTGCAGTATAGTGAAGCCAAATAGAGAATCTGGTTGTCCTCTTTTTAAAAAAGATGCCTGAAAAAGTGAAAATATCACTTTTCTCACTGGAAGGTGTGTGTGTGTGTGTGTGTGTGTGTGTGTGTGTGTGTGTGTGTGTGTGTGTTGGTTAGAAATATGTAAAAGGATTCTAAGACCAAGAACTTTGAAAAATGCTGACAAATGTCAAGTCCTTTAAAATCTAATTTTGTATTAGAATCCCAAGTTGTGCTTGACCTTCATAAAGTCATTGTCATAGTTTTACATGTCAATAAGAGTCTGCACATAATCACACAGAATTCAAACCCATGAAATACAAACTGTGTCTCCAAAAAACTACTAAAAAATCCACCTGTTCTTCTAGGTATCATGAAGTTTTCCTTACTTGGGGAAACAGCGGTCTCTCATCTCTTTTCTTTTTGAGGCACTCTGCCATTAATCTCTTCATGGCTTTCGGACAGTTACTCCGCACTTTACTGAGATCTGGTGACAGGTATCCTCGTCCCACCATAAAAATTATCTGGAGAGAAATAAAGATAATACAACCTTGTATGTAAGTTTAACTACATAAACAGTGAAAAATGAACAAACTGTATACTTATGATATCTGTGCTTTCCTATATGTACATTCATTTTACGTATTTCTTTACTTTTCTTTTTGCCAGTCCTGGGACTTGAACTCAGGGCCTGTGCACTGTCCATGAGCTTCTTTTGCTCACAGCTAGCACTCTACTACTTGAGCTACAGTGCCACTTGTGGCTTTTTCTGTTTCTGTGGTAATGCAGAATAGAACCCAGGGATTCATGAATGGCAGGCAAGCACTCTACCACTAAGCCACGTTCCCAGCCCTTGTACATTCATTTTTATAAGATGTTAAAAATTTTAAAATGATGATAGTATTTAGATACCTACACATCATTGATGGTGGGGAACCCCAAACTAAATGGACTGAAGCTCAAATCTATATCACCCTGGGACTTATTAGCAAAGGCCTCCCAACTTCCTTTTTTTTTTTTTTTTTTTTTTTTTGGCCAGTCCTGGGCCTTGAACTCAGGGCCTGAGCACTGTCCCTGGCTTCTTTTTGCTCAAGGCTGGCACTCTGCCACTTGAGCCACAGCGCCACTTCTGGCCATTTTCTGTATATGTGGTGCTGGGGAATTGAACCCAGGGCCTCATGTATCCGAGGCAAGCTCTCTTGCCACTAGGCCATATCCCCAGCCCTCCAACTTCCTTTTGTGCTTGTCCCTCCTTATCCAGTCCACGTTTCTATGTATGGACAATCACACTAAAGCACAGATATGCAACTGTTTCTTCTTCCCTTAAAATAATTCTATGGGGGGCTGGGGATATAGCCTAGTGGCAAGAGTGCCTGCCTCGGATACACGAGGCCCTAGGTTCGATTCCCCAGCACCACATATACAGAAAACGGCCAGAAGCGGCGCTGTGGCTCAAGTGGCAGAGTGCTAGCCTTGAGCGGGAAGAAGCCAGGGACAGTGCTCAGGCCCTGAGTCTAAGGCCCAGGACTGGCCAAAAAAAAAAATTAAAAAAAAAATAAGTAATTCTATGGGCAAGTCAAAATGGCACCCATTAAAGACGTAAGACAACAAATGCTGGCAAAGATGGAGAGAAAAAGGAACTCTCATACCCTGTTGGTAGGAATGTAAACTAGTGTAACCACTATGGAAATCAGTATATGTGTTCCTCAAAAAACTAAAAATAGGCCTTTTCCCTTTATTATGAACCCACCTTTCTACTATTAGGCATATATCTGAAGGAGGGTAAATCAATATATCAGAAAAACACCTGAATATCTATGTTTACTATAACACTGTTCATAATTGCCAAATGATGGAATAAGCATGGTGTGCAATAACAGATGAATGAATAAAGAGGTGTGGTATATATGTATACAAAGATGCATACTACAGAATATGAAAGCCATAATAAAAAATATTTAGCCAGGTGCCAGTGGCTCATTCCTGTAATCCTACCTACTCAGGAGGCTGAAATCTGAGGATTGTGGTCTGAAGCCAGCCTGGGCAAGAAAGTCCGTGAGAATCTTATCTCCAAATAACTACCACAAAACAAAACAAGTGGAGCTGTAGCTCAAAGTAGTATAGAGTGCTAGTCTTGAGCAAGAGAGCTCAGGGACAGCGCCCAGGCCTTGAGTTTAATTAAGCCTGACAGCTGACAAAAAATTAATTTAAAAAATTCTATAATTTGCAGGAAAATGGATAGAATTGAATGAGACCTTATTGAGTGAGGCAAGTCAAACTCACAAAACAAGATATCATGTGTTTTCATGCATATGTGAAAGACATAAATATTCATGAATATATACATGCCTATGTACATATTTACACAACTGTATACATGTTGGTAAACACAAAACATGAATCTTACTTAGGGACTACTTAGGAGAAGGTGGGGAAGGGCAAAGAGAAAAATAAAAATCAATGGTGAATAATTTAATAATACAATGAAACTATATATACAGCATAAAGGGGCTGGGAATATGGCCTAGTGGTAGAGTGCTTGCCTTGTATACATGAAGCCCTGGGTTTGATTCCTCAGCATCACATATATAGAAAAGGCCAGAAGTGGTGCTATGGCTCAAGTGGCAGAGTGCTAGACTTGAGCAAAAAGAAGCCAGGGACAGTGCTCAGGCCCTGAGTTCAAGCTCCAGGACTGGCAAAAACAAACAAACAAACAAACAGCATAAAGAATCTTGATGAAAGCTGCTCATCAGTAGGGGGTGAGGAGCAGGGAGAGAAACAGGCTCTTGTGGAGCTGGGTACTAGCAGGAGAGGGTTGGGCTAACAAGAAGGGCAAAAGGGCTTGAATATGGTGGAAATAGATTGCATGAATGAAAATAAAACTGGATGAAATTGTTGTAGGAAGCTAGGCACTCATAACTCATGCCTGTATTACTAGCTACTCAGAATGAGGCTGAGATCTGAAGATCACAGAAGTTTGAAGTCAGTGGGGCACACAAGTCTGTGAGAGACTTATCTCCAATTAACCAGCAAAAAGCCAGAAGTGGAGCTATGGCTCAAGTAGTAGAGTGCTGGCCTTGAGCGAAAAAGATAAATAAGGGTGTGAGGCACTGAATTTAAGTCCCAGTACTTGTACACAAACATATACACAAACTATTTTAGGAAGAGAAGGGGCTAAGGGAGAGTGATGGGGGGTAAGATGAATTGGAATATATTGAATACATGCATGGTAATGTCACTATGAAATCTCCTCCTGTATAACTAATGTACATTAAAAATATATTCTTGTGAGGGAAAGTGAAAAAGGGGTGACAATGTCCAAAAAAGGAAATGTACATATTACTGTGTCTGACTTATGAAATGGTAACCCCTCTGGTATAACATCTTAATAATAACAATAAAATTATATTAAAAAATAAATTCCTGGAACAAATTGAACACTTTTTTCTTGGGCACTGTTGTAAATCAATCCCCCCCCCCCCCCCACACACACACCTTTTGCCAGTCCTGGGGCTTGAACTAACCCTGAGCTTCGCACTCTAGCACTTGAACCACAGCACCACTTCAGGCCTTTTCTGTTTATGTAGTACTGAGCAATGTAGTACCCAGGGCTTCATGCATGCTAGGAAGGCACTCTACCATGTAAATGTCTTATACAAATAAAAAATGCTAGTCAGGCAGCTACTTAGGGAGGCCGAGTTTTGAGGACTGTGGTTCAAAGTCAGACAAGCAGGTAAGTCTGGTAAGATTCTTGTTTTTGTTTGTTTCTTTGGCCAGTCCTGGGGCTTGGACTCAGGGCCTGAGCACTGTCCCTGGCTTCTTCCCGCTCAAGGCTAGCACTCTGCCACTTGAGCCACAGCGCCACTTCTGGCCATTTTCTGTATATGTGGTGCTGGGGAATCGAACCCAGGGCCTCACGTATATGAGGCAGGCATTCTTGCCACTAGGCCATATCCCCAGCCCAAGTCTGTGAGATTCTTATCTCCAATTAACCACCAGGAAACCGGAGGTGGAGCTGTGGCTCAAAGTGGTAGAGAGTACTAGCCTTGAGCAAAACAGTTTAGAAATAGCACTCAGGCCCTCAGTTCAAGCTCCACAACTGACAATCCCACACCCTACCTCCCCAAAAAAGAGAACCATTTAATAGAAGTTATTTTGGCATTTGTATTTTTAAACTCATTTGCTGTGGAAATTCTAATAAGATATTTGGTTACACATTCTGATAACTGAAGCCTAGTCAGGAGGAAAGGTGAAAACATTAGGAGCTAACATCTCAGTGGAGTTTACAGTTCTGTTTTAACAGTATAAGAGGTGTAATTGAAAATCAACATGAGTTACACCCTAGTGGAGGTGAATGAAGGGGTGGAGATGCAAGGAGTCCTAAGAGTGTTCTTAGACTAAGAACAGCTCTAGAATTAAAGTCTGAGTACTGATTTTACAATGTACATGCAATGTAACTCTTCTACTTGGAGGAAAGTCTACTCATCAGTCAGACTCTAAACTCAGCACCTGCTTTGTGTTCTACACTAAATTCTATATGGAGTATATAAAAATGTGAGGGCTAGCTTTCATTTCTTCCCTCGTATTACTCCTGAAGAAAATTTGGAAAACAGTGTATCTTTGTGTATTCTTAAGTTGCCATCTAAAAAACATTTTATCGTATGTTTAATTGTCCAACGTATAGCTTCTACTTTATTCTAATATGGAACTGCTTTAGCTCTATTCTGGGTCTTTTATGCTTCCATGTGCAATTCTCTGTTTTTTTTTCTGTCTATGAAGAATATTACTGGGATTTTAATGGGAACTTCATTAACTACATAGATCACTTTCAGTAATACAGCCATTTGCACAGTATTAATTTTGCCAATATATGAACAAGGGAAGTCTTTCATCTTCTAATATCTTCATTTTTTAATAATGTTTTACAGTTTTCACTGTAAAGGTCTTTCATTCTCTATGTGAAATTTACCTCTATTTTTTTGAGGCTATTGTGAATGTGTTTGTTTTCCTTATTAAATTGTTCTTTCAGTATGTAGAAAACCTACTGGTTTTTGTATACGAGGCAAGCACTCTACCACTAGGCAACATTCCCAGCCCCAAAGCTACTGGTTGTTGTATGCTGACTTCATATCTTCCTATTTTTAAAAAGTGTTTTAAGATCTAAGGATTTCTCTTCCTTTTCTTTCATTAAAAAAAAATTCTTTTTGGGTGGTGGTGGGTGTAGTACTGAAGTTTAAATTTAGGGTTTTGTAGATGCTAAGCAGGCACTTCACATGAGATACAGACTATAGAATCCTAGAATTTAATAGTTTTTGATGGAGTCTTTAAGTTCTTTTGAGTATAGGATCACATCATCTGCAAATAAAGAATCTGGCATAAAACTTTTCTATTTATCTCTTCTTTAATTGCTCTGACTAAGCATCCAAGCACTATATTCAATGAGAGTAGAGACAGTGGCCACCCCTGCCTCATTCCTGACTTTAGAAGAAATGTTTTTAATTTTCTCCCATTTAGTACTTTTTTATTATACTGAGGTATTTTCTATTTCTTTTTTTTTTCCCTCAGGGTTTTTAACATGAGATGTTAGATTTTGCCTTTTATTCTTTGTTTTATATTTGTTTCAAGATTTTCATATATTGACTCATTTCTGCATCCCCAGTATCAAATTAATTTGATTATGGTGTACAATTATATAAAATGTGCTGCTGAATATGGTTTGCAAGTATTTCATTAAGAAGATTTGTGTCAATGTCAAGGAAACTGGTCCACAGTTTTTGAACTGTGTACTTATCTAGTTGATAGCTTCATAAAATCAGTTCTTTCTTTCTTTCTTTTTTTTTTTTTTGGCCAGTCCTGGGGCTTGAACTCAGGGCCTGAGCACTGTCCCTGGCTTCTTTTTGCTCAAGGCTAACACTCTACCACTTGAGCCACAGTGCCACTTCCGGCTTTTTCTGTTTATGGGGTGCTGAAGAATCGAACCCAGGGCTTCATGCATGCTAGGCAAACACTCTACCACTGGGCCATATTCCCAGTCCCCAAATCAGTTTCTTAATATTCCATCTTTTTCTATTTTATGAAATAGTTTGAGTCTTGGGTTATGTTTTTTAAAAGCTATGGCAGAATTCAGCAGTGAATCCATCTGGTCCGGAGCTCTTATTGTTCAGGAGACTACTACTGCTTTGGTTTAATTTAGGAAATATTTCATTTCTTCTCTAATTTCTTCAGAGGCCCACTGACCACTGAAAACTACATCTTTCTATATATTGGTAGTGTTTCCTTTCAGTGCATAGGAAAATGCATATAGCAAACAGTCACAGGTTGTTCACTGACGGGGAAGAATTGAGGGAATGTGGTAATGTGCCTGCTGGTCTCAGAGTTTTCAGACATGCCCAGCCACAAGTCACCATGAGGGAGGGAGGAAGAGAGAGGAAGTTGGGCACAGACCATGGTCCTGGCCTCAAAGCCTCTGGTCTACCTGGAGCAATCCCAGTTGACAGGGAGGCCACTCTGGAGACCCAGCCATCCTTTAGCCACGGCCTCAGGCCTGGCTCTTTCAAGTCTCTGTGGAGCTTCACAAGCAGTGGGGCTCACTTGCCAAGGGCAAGCACAGTCTGAGCTTACCACTTCTCGGTGTTCTCAGCCAGTCTCAGTTTGACCTTCTCCTAGCTGTGTCCCACCCAAACATTTGTGTCTGACTTTTGGGATTTTTCCTCATTTTCAGGTTCTTCAAGAGTATTTCAGTCTTAGATAATAGGTTTCCCCCTCAGGATGGTACACAGCTGAAGCTCACACCTGTGAACTTTCTATATTCCACAGTGCTTTGTACACAGCAGGTACTAAAAACATTCTCTTAAATAATTTGTGTATTGATAAGATGCTAATACTTATCATTTCTTCAAAAAATTTGTGCTAACAACTCAACTTCTGTGCCACTAGAGACCCAACAGCATGTGGAGAAGACCTCACAGAAAGGTCCATGAGGAAAAAAAGGTGCACTGTCTATCTTTTGGTCCTGAGTAAGTTTTCAATTGACAGCTAGCACCAGCTTGCCAGCATGATGAACGTATCATTTAGGAAGGAGATCTTTTCAATACCTAGTCAAGATACTCTGAAACTGAGACAGATGAACCTTCTTCACTTCCTCGTAGATGACATTATGGGTTTAGTATATGGTATAGTCAATAAAATTATTTTAAATCAGATATTATTAATCCCAACATAGTATAAAAGCTGAGCTGAAAGAGGAAGGAGAGGGAAATGCAATGAAAAAGTAAGAGAGGAAAGGATGTAGCTTAGTGGTAAGATCACATGCTTAATAGGCATAAGACTCTCAGAATCACATATAGGCCAGGTGCAGTGGTACAAATGTAGCCCCAGCCAGCACTTGCAAAGCAGAGTAAGGAAGATCATCAATTTGAAGCCAGCCTGAACTACATAGTAAGACCCTATCAAAAAAATCAGATAATAGCTAGCTAGGTGCAGGTGGCTCTATAATCCTATAGTCCTAGCTACTCAGGAGGCTAAGATGGCAGGAAAGTCCCATGAGACTCTTATCTCTAAAAAAGCAGAAATGGAGTAGCTCAAAGTGGTAGAGCACTAGCCTTGAGCAGAATAGCTTAGGGAGAGCGCAAATGCTCTGAGTTCAAGTCCCATGACCAACAAGAACAAAAAAAATTCAGGCAAAACAGGATTTCAGATTTTCAATGCTAGAGAAAATAAAGGAAGGAATGCACACTCTTTCAAAGTAATATTGAGATAGTTATCCCTCAGAATACTAAGAGAATTATTTTGATAAATAATCCTGTTTGCAGAGCTGGAAAAACCTGTCTGGTTCAAACATTGTCAGTATTAAAAAAAATACCTAAAGAGGTTAGATGATCAAGTGATGCAGGTGTTGAGCCCAAGGCTCAGCCTGTGTGTGGGAGGTAGGAGTTTAGGGGAAAGTACCTCCACTGCATAATAAAGAAGTTGTTCTATCTTCCACGTAAAAGAAAGATATTTCTGGATTCTCAAAGAGAATTTGAGAGCCAGAGAGATCAAGGCACAAGAGAGTGATATAAAATGCAAATCATGGGATGGATGGAGCAATATCTGAGGATGACTAGGGGCAGTTTTCAAAAATGAGGAGTTCCACAGAAAGTACCATTTGAAGAAAGCTGGCTCCTCTATAGTAAGGAAGTAGAATGTGGGCAATGGGAAGAATATATAATTTGTTAGCTATCTTTATCAAATACTTAATTAGGTGTTAAACTGGCAAAGTCTAGGGGCTCTCACTAAACTATTAGAAAGAATTAACTAGAAAAGGCCTTACCCTTCTGCTGGTCACTCACTTACTTCTCTCATGGAGAGTAAGCCCTTTCCACATCATTTATTATACTCTCTTGGAGGACAAAGCACCTAAAATGCCAAGAAGTGGATGAATGCAGAACTCTGGGATGCTTTTATCTATATTGTGGAGGTAATATTTATTTCTAAATCAAAACTGTATATTTTATTTAAAAATAAGTTTACTCACAAATATATTACATCCAGGTTTACGGTTCACAAATTTGACTAAAACTGAACTAGAACTTTAGTAAATCCTCCAGAAAAATAATATACATAGGAAAAGTGAACATGGGTACCAGGTGCTATACTGTATGGTTGAATTAATAACATCTTTCATAAAAAGTGGAGTATACGATGTTTCAAAATCAGACAATTTTGGTCATCAGATTGTTATCAGTTTAATCATCTCAGTAATTATGATCTACCATATGTACAGTAAGTGCATTATTGCGATTATGTTCTTTAATTAACATTTGCTCCACTCACAATCTAAATATCATGAAAATTTAAAACATCAGATCACAAGAAAAAAGTAATGGAAAGAAGTAAAAGTAAAAATAGCCTCCTGATAGCTTTTCTTTTTGCCAGTCCTGGGCCTTGGGCTTGGGGCCTTGAGCACTGTCCCAGGCTTCTTTTTGCTCAAGGCTAACCCCTCTACCTCTTAAGCCACAGTGACACTTCTGGCTTTTTCTGTTTACGTGGTACTGAGGAATCGAACCCAGGGCTTCATGCATGCTAGGCAAGCACTCTGCCACTAGGCCACATTCCCAGCCCCTGACAGAATTCTTTTCATGGAAAAAACGAAGCGTAATTTAATTGTCCCTCTAAGGCTTTTAAAAATTAAAACAAAAAGGATGCCTTAGTAATTCCAGAGGAATTTGATAAAGAAATGTTTATAGTTCAGTTGTGGCTACCACAAACTGTGACAAAGCAAAGGATGAAAGTCAGGTGTGACAATAGCAGAGCTCATTCCCTTTAGAAACATGAGGTTTCCTTCAAGAAACATGAGATATTATCCATGGTTTTATCTGTCTCTAGTCACAAAGCTGGCAATTTGACTCCACTGCAACATTCAAGACCAACATTACAAGGAAAAGTTTTTTTTTTTTTTGGCCAGTCCTGGGCCTTGGACTCAGGGCCTGAGCACTGTCCCTGGCTTCTTCCCGCTCAAGGCTAGCACTCTGCCACTTGAGCCACAGCGCCGCTTCTGGCCGTTTTCTGTATATGTGGTGCTGGGGAATCGAACCTAGGGCCTCGTGTATCCGAGGCAGGCACTCTTGCCACTAGGCTATATCCCCAGCCCAAGGAAAAGTTTTAATGCTGTGACTGCCAAAAGTATATAAAAGATTTCTGAAACTAAGATTAAGTATATATCAATATTCACCCAGGACTCTACTTCCTAATAAAAGTACTGAATAAATACTAACTGAATACTTATACTGAAATAACAAGCAGGAGATGATAAATATTTACCTGGTCCCTGTTGTTGATATTTGAATAAGGTAACTGGCCAGTCATCAATTCATAAAGAACAATTCCAAATGCATACACATCTGACTGAAAGCTGTATGGGTTTTTATCTTGCATTCTGATTACTTCTGGTGCCTGTTAGAATAGAGGAAAAAACATTCCAGCTTATTCTTTACTTCTAGTGAATGAAGAATGAAATACAAACTATGATAATTCCCAGAGCACTATTGTATCACAAAAAAATCCCCCATTAAGAATGTAAATAATCCTCTTATTAATGGCCAAACAAACAAAAACCATTAAGAAAGATGAGGGGGGAAAAAAGAAACAAAGCAACTCTTAAAGAGGCCATTTTACCCTCTTTTCTATAATGCATTATTGAGCTTTTATTGCTATGACTCTTTTCCAACAAATTATCACTATTGTCATTTGAATATTTTCCAAGACTAACCCTATCACTATCAGTTCCCATTTCTCATTCCTGATTCAGCAAAGAAATACTAGACCTGTGGTTGTTAAGAGGCTTGGAGCAGGCACAACTACTGTAGTAATTGTCTTAAGAAATTTTTTCATTGGGATAAATTACTTTCCTTATTCTGAGCACTTTAGAAAATTATGGTAGAATTTCAAGTCTGATCAACTCAAATTCCCTTGCAAGCCATGGAATAAACAAGTCATGGATGCTGTACTTACAAAAGTGACAGCAGACAGAATTAGTAGAAGATGATGTAAAGAATCTTTCGATTGCTCCTTCTTAGGAAAACAGATCAAATAATATTTGTAGTGTTATTACACAATTCAGTCACTGTGTTGAACACCTAGATTTTTTTTTTTCTTTTTGCCAGTCCCGAGGCTTGAATTCAGGGGCTAAGCACTGTTCTTGAGCTTCCTTTGTTTAAGACTAGTGCTGTACCACTTGAGCCACAGAAAACACTTTTGGCTTTCCTTGAGAAGTTTATTGGATAAGAGTCTCACAGATTTTTCTGCCGTGGGCTGGCTTTGAACAGTGATCCTTGGATCTCAGCCTCCTGAGTAGCTAGGTACAGAAGTGAGTAACCAGAGCCTGGCCCTATACAATAAATGACTGGTTAACAACTAGCTTCCTTCACTTTGCACCTCTTGCACCTTTTGTTCAAAAGAAGTGAAAAGCTTTACATTAATTTGAAAAATGAAAAGATTTACATTAATTTGAGAGCAAAAGCATACTGCTACTAGGTCTTACATAAGGAATAATGCCATTCAATTACACATGAGAGGCACAATCAGCCAATAGCACTCCAGCCCGGGGACAGATCAGAGCCTTGGGGCGGGACAAAGACAGTATTAGTCTGTAAAGTTCCTCAGATGACTTCTTATGTCCAACCAAAGTTTTCAAACCACTGATAGAATATCTGTGGGAGATCCTAAGGGGAGTCAAAGGATGAGAGTAGAAGACAAAAAGTCTTAATTTACTTGGTTTTGTCATATATTTTGTTGAGATACTTTTTAGTAATACAGTTTATCAATAAGCTGTGATGAAATGAACAAGTCAGAATGCTGAGAGGTGCTGGTGATAAAGACAGTTTTCAGTCTTAAGTGAATTTTGTGAGGGACAGAATGTAGATCCATGCAAGAACAGTTGGTTTTCTAAAGTTTACTTTTATTTACTATTGTTTGGACATGTCTTGATATGAAGTTGTAGGGTCTATTTAGAAAAATACATGACCGAGGCTGGGAATATGGCCTAGGGGAAAGAGTGTTTGTCTTGTATACATGAAGCCCTAGGTTCCATTCCTCAGCACCACATACACACAAAAAGCCGGAAGTGGGCGCTGTGACTCAGGTTGGCAGAGTGCTAGTGTTGAGTAAAAAAAGCAGCCAGGGACAGTGCTCAGGCCCTGAGTTCAAGTCCCAGGACTGGCAAAAAAAAGTGACCAATTCTCAACTTTGTGATTATTTTGTAAAAAATTTTTACAAAGGTTTCATTCTGAGATCTAAATGAAAGAACATGGAGACGGCCACAGCCAATAATTCATAGGGGGCTGAAGGTATGGTAGAGTGCCAGCCATGAACAAGCAAGCCACAAGCATAAAGCCCTGAGTTCAAACCCCACTATCACCAAAAACAAGCAAACCACCCTCACCACCTTTAAACATACAGTACCATTATAGCCTTAGTTCTGGACAAATTATTCTCTCTTAAGCTATGGACATTCTATATTTGTTTCTGAAAACATCCACCTGCAATATTTAATTATGCATACTATAGTCTTTTTCCTTATCCTAAAATTCAGCCTAGTAGCATAAAAGAATTCATGTATCCAGGTATCAACAAAAAAGTAAACAGAAGGAAATATAAAACTTCCTGTGTAATATTTTACTAACTACATAAACTAAAGTTTTTGAAAAATTAAGGACAAATCTGGAGACTTGACTAAGCTCAGTTCTTTCATTCTAGTTAAAATGAATACATCTTTAAAGCAGATGAAAGGTTTGTTTTTGTTTTTAGGGCCTATGATTTCAGCACTGAAAATGCCATTCCTCTCATCATTTTAGGATTGTCACCTTTGTTACAGGTGAGTGCTTGACAACCAAGACCGTAATTATTTAAAAAAAATTTTTTTTCAAGTAGGGTTTAAATTCAGGACTTTGTGCTTATTAAACTCGCAGTCATTTTTGCTTTTATTTTTCAGATACAGTCTTGTGCTTTGACTTGGGTTTGTTTGACCTGTCAGTAATCCTCCTATTTCTATCTCCTGTACAGCAGGGATTACAGGTATGCACTACCATACCTAGCTTGAATCACGATCCTTTCCATCTTTGCCTTGAGATTGTAATTAGCCTCTCATTTATACTTAGTAATTAAGATAAGTGGCTGGAGTAATAGAATACGGGTCTCCTAACTTAAGAATTGGGAGTCTCATAATATCTTCTCTTTCACATTGCCACTTGCCCTAATTTCATTTATTTGTCATAAATAATCATTCAAGGCTTATCTTGGCTTATCTTGACACTCAAACTACTGCTTTAGAATTCCCTTCCATGTAGTCAGGGAATTCAGGCAGATGTTGCTTTGAAAATGTTTTCAACTTTTCTGCTTTCAGCAGCCATCCCCAAAGTCTTAAGTATAGATTAAATTATTAAAAACTTAAAACTGTGCCAAAGATTTTTGGGGCACCTTGTATTTACATGGGAGCTGTATTCTTCAAATTCTTTGATTTCAGGACTTTACTCTTAAAAATTACTGAGCACAGCCAGAGCCAGTGGCTCACGCCTGTAATCCTAACTGTTTCAGGAGGCTGAGATCTGAGTATCTCCATTCAAAGCCAGTGCAAGTAGGAAAGTCAGTGAAACTCCTATCTCCAACCAACTACCAGAAAACCAGAAGTGGCACTGTGGCTCCAAGTGGTAGAGCGCTAGCCGTGAGCAAAAGAACTCAGGGACAGCACCCAGGCCCTGAGTTATATAAAGCCCCATGACCATCAAAAAATTAATTAAAAATTACTGAACACATCCAGGTGCCAGTAGCTCATGCCTACAACCTTCACTACTGAGAAGACTGAGATCTGAAAATTGATGTTCAAGCCAGATTAAGTAGAGAAATCCTCAAGATCCTTACCTCCAAATAACTAGCAAAAAGCTAGAACATGGGGCTGGGAACATAGCCTACTGGCAAGAGTGCTTGAATTGTATACAATGAAGCCCTGGGTTTGATTCCCCAGCACCACATATATAGAAAAGAGCCAGAAGTGGCGCTGAGGCTCAAGTGGCAGAGTGCTAGCCTTGAGCAAAGAGAAGCCAGGGACAGTGCTCAGGCCCTGAGTCCAAGGCCCAGGACTGGCAAAAAAAAAAAAAAAAAAAAAAAAAAAAAAGCCAGAACATTTTGAACATTGAAATTTTCAACAACTTTGAATAAAATGGAAATACTCCATAATAAATGTTGTTATGATGAAACTGATTTTATAATATTCTTCTTAAAGATATAGAAACATTAAAACTTACTGACATAAGAACTAAAAGCAACACTTTTGTAAATAATGGGAATTACAGAAAATATTGTATTCGATATCTTCAATGACTTTCTAGTAAGTTAGCAGCATCTCAAGATCAAAAATTTAATCAGTAGATAAACAGCCTCAATTCTTACCATCCACAAAATAGATCCAGACAACTGTTCAAACTGATGGGAACCACTCCATCGAGATTTCACTGTGGCTAGACCAAAATCACCTATTTTTACCGTGAGGTCTTCATGAAGAAATATATCTGAGGTGTAGTAAGTAAAGGAAAAAACAGATCTCATTTCCTATTAGAGCAAGCATTTTGAAGATGTTGGGTAAGAGATCCAGGTTCTATAAATCTGTACTATGTTCTTTTAAAAAATAGAGTACTTTTTAAAATGAGAATTAGCTTTCTTTAGCTCATATGACTTGCTTTTAAGATTTTTATGGCTTAAAATGTGTGACAATGAGATGAGATGCTTTCCTGAGCCAATGGGAGATCCAAAAACTTTTTATTTGATTTGGGTCACATGTAAGTGGAGATATCAGTTAACACTACTGTCAGCAGTTAATAAGGCTCTTTAGATTAAAATGGCATCAGACAGGATGAAGTCTGGTCTTTGTCATTTCACTATTGTGTAATTTTAGAGCCTTCAGTTTTCTATCTAAAGTGCTACTTTGCAAGGTCAGAGGGATGAAGCGAACTAGTATACAGCCATAAAACATTCATTTTACAATGCAGACAGAATGTAAGCAAGCAATCAGAAAAGTCTTATTAGTATAGACTTTTGGTTCCATCTTCTTGTAGTGCCTATTCAAAAACCAAAAGCAGGTAGATGCATCCTATTATTATACTCTCATGCAAACTAATTTGTTTTCTTTACAGCATATTGAACTTAGCATAAAGACTTTTTACATAATATGAAGACAAAATGCAGAAGAAAAAGTCAGGATGTTTTCGAACTTCGAAGACCAATTTCAGGAAGGATACTATTACTCTTGAGGTCTCTGTGGATGATTGACTTGGCGTGTAAATAACTGAAAAACAAAACATCATTTTAACCTGAGTAGGGCTAATTGCCCCTAGCCTCAAAATCTACAGAACATATTTAGTGGTGCGAAGTCTTATTTATTAGAATCATGATACAAATGAAATCTGCACAGTATGATAACTTCTTTACAATGTATTAAAATTGTAAATGAAATTAGGATTACTAAGACATACTACTATTGGCTGCAACCAAAATCTATTAAGACTTGTACTTTACCTTTTTACTACAAACCTTTCACTCCATTCATGTCTACTCATTAACATCCTTGAACTAGTTTGATACTTACATTCTACCTGCCATCCTGCTCCCCTCCTGAACCTATCTCCTCAAATAAGCTTTCAGTCTGTTTTTCACCTATTCATATCATCTGTTAAGATGAACACTGTTCATTTTATGTGGAAGTTATAACAGCTTGACTCATGTTTGTTCCATGTTCCTATTTTGTTATTTACAGGTCAAATGCTACAAGAACATGAAAATTAATAAATTATAAATAGTTTTAAAATGGTATGATATGTTCTTAAAACCTTATTAAAACCAGGGAGTAGCAAATGTCCTCTATAATAGTCATAATGGATCTATTTTAAAATCAGTGATAAAGTTAAATCAACTACGACATCTCTGAAAATTGCTTTAGCTGTATTCACTGAAGGAAAGAAAGGGCCATGTCTAGGTTACTAACATTTGTATTCATCGCCTGGTAGGGGGCCTGATATATGTGAAGTTTCAATACATGCCTATTGTGCAGACTTACTATATAGTGTCCTAGTAAAGTTCTTTTTCTTGATTTAACACTAACTAGGGAAAACAAATACGCATCTTCTGAAATCAATGACTACTAAGAAACAAATTGGACTTTTTTTCTAAATGCCGGTGCTGGGGGCTTGAACTCAGGCCTGGGGGCTGTCCCTGAGCTTTTGTGGTCCAGGTTAATGCTTCAGCTATAGCTCCACTTCAGGCTTTTCTGGATAGCTAATTGGAAGTAAGAGTCTCATAGACCTTCCTGTCTGGGCTGGCTTTGAACTGCAATCCTCAGATCTCAGCCACCTGAGTGGCTAGGATTGTAGGTGTGAGCCATCAGTTCTGGCTGGACTTCTATTTATTATTAATATTATTATTTTTTACCATTCTGGTTACAGAAATGTTACAGAAAGAGGATGATTAAATTAGGTTTTAAAACTACACAAAAAAAATAACAAAGCTAAAGGAGAATACCCATAGGAGAGGAACCCAAGGTACAACTTTTCTGAACACTTAAAGTACTATTTAAACAAATTCCAGGGAATAGAAACACAGGTGTTTTTATTATTGTTCTTGTTGGTGGGAGTGTTTGTTTTTGTGTCTTGTTTTTTTTATTTTAGGGGGGCAAAGAGGGGACACAAAAAGGGAGGAAGGGTGAACAAATGCAATCATACTATTCAATATACACAATGTGGAATATGTAACTTATGGGCAGAGATGGGAAGGAGAAACTGGGGGAAAGCAAAAGAAGTGGTGACACTGTCCAAAAATGTACTTATTACCTGATTTATGCAACCGTAACTGCTCTGTAATACCTTAATAACAAAATTTTTTAAAGTTACAGAAGAAATAAAGTAGGGTTTTTGTTTTGTTTTGGAGGTTGTTCTTTGGGGATTTTCTCTAGTGAAAATTATAGGAAAATCTGTTAGGTTAATAATGCTCTTCCAATAGACTAAAGTAGTATTTCTAGGATGAGAAAGACTATTTTACCTTAATTCTAACCCAAGTTGATTGAAGTATGAGAGGCTTGGAGCATGAAATCCCCCTTCCCAGGACCAACCCATAGGCAGAGTCTATGTCTAGGGGCTGCGGTTGTTTACTGGATTAGATCTAACCTGTACAGTTGACTCACCTTAAGCTAGAATGATTGCTTCCAATAATCCTTAGGTGGTGAGTACTCAAAACCCAATCTGTAACATTTTTTTTTACCTTGTTGCACTACTTGAATCTTACAGGTCACCAAAAAGTTGAAAAATTTTCTCTCAGAGACCTTGTGATCACATCCACAATTTAAGTTCAATTTGCATTTCCTCACTGCTATGGCTAACTGCTGCCTATCATTTGCTGCCCCTGCCCCCCAAAATAGCAAGTCAAAGTCAGTCTTTAGTCTTTGGCTGTGAACTAATGGTCTAGACTAGGAGTGTCTTGCTGTTGCTGTCTGTCTGTCTATGAGGACAGTTGGGATTTTATGATCCACAGGGCCCCTGTTAAAAACACATCCTTTTGAGATCACAGTCATTGAGTTAAGAAAAACTTAGAAAAATAGGGTATTATACCCAATGCCTATATCATATAAAGTTTCAGAGTAATTACTGCCCTAAACAATTCTCTACAAATTAACACTAAAACAACTTCTTGAGTTCCAACTGGCTCCCATGGAAAATGTAAAACAAAAAAATCCCAAAAGCATAAAAACTATGTAACTGATTGGGGGTAGGGGGACAGTAACAAACTGAATAATAGTCTGTAATAAACTGGACCCAGAATTCTATCCATTATTGGTATTATTTAGTATGAAATTCTAAATTATGAACTGCCTCTCTTTTAAAGTTGTTAAGGAGAGGTTATAGGTTTAATAACCTATAACCAGGGAAGAACAAACATACCTAAATACGTATCACAATTCCTTCTCAAGATTCTCTTAGGACTATCCTTCCTAGGATAAAATGCCCACTTACAGAAGTATCTCTTTTTCATTGTTGTTGTTTTTTCCAATCGTGGGGTTTGAACTCAGGGCCTGGGCACTACCCCTGAGCTCTTTTGCTCAAGGCCAGTGCTCTATCACTTTGAGCCACAGCTCCACTTCCCAGAAGCATTTTATAGCTGCAAAACCATCTGACCAAATCTGTTCTCTTTCAAGCTCTTATATAAGGATCAGCTTTCCAATCAGTTGTTTGTTTGTTTTTTGCCTCAAACTAAGTACAGTTATTTCAGATTTTGCCAACACAACCTATAATGTGAAATTCTCATCTTCAACTCATATTCACTCTAGACAATAAGATTTTCAGTTTGAACTGAAAATACTTTTATATACTTTATACCTGGGCACAGTCTTATGTTTTGTAGGTATGGCCTTAACTTACCAAAATTATTGTAAAAACCTAAAGATAGGTTTTAAAGATCATCGTGATCATGGTGTCTTCATCTAAGTCACTTTCAAATATATTCATCATATTCAAGAGGAATGAAGATAGAAAACTGCTATCCTCTCAAGGATGATTATCTGATTGCGAAGCTGGTTAAATTTGGCTATTTATGCTACATCTCCTTGACCTTATCTTTTAAGAATATCACAAGAGGGGCTGGGGATATGGCCTAGTGGCAAGAGTGCCTGCCTCAGATACACGAGGCCCTAGGTTCGATTCCCCAGCACCACATATACAGAAAACGGCCAGAAGCGGCGCTGTGGCTCAAGTGGCGGAGTGCTAGCCTTGAGCGGGAAGAAGCCAGGGACAGTGCTCAGGCCCTGAGTCCAAGGCCCAGGACTGGCAAAAAAAAAAAAAGAATATCACAAGAGGGCTGGGGATATGGCATAGTGGCAAGAGTGCTTGCCTCCCATACATGAAGCCCTGGGTTCCATTCCCCAGCACCACATATACAGAAAACGGCCAGAAGTGGCGCTGTGGCTCAAGTGGCAGAGTGCTAGCCTTGAGCATAAAGAAGCCAGGGACAGTGCTCAGGCCCTGAGTCCAAGGCCCAAGGCTGGTTAAAAAAAAAAAAAAAAAAGAATATCACAAGAGGTATCATTCAAATGGCTTCCTGAAATTCAAATACTGTGGCACACCATCTGGCTGCTTTACTAACCTAGTCTATTTAGAAAAGCTCCCAGTGGCTCATAAAAGTTTGGTGCTATTTTCTTGTACTTCTAAAATCTTAGACTAGGCCCTACTTAGGTCTCATACACCTCAGGCACTTTTTTAGCTAATTCTATAAAAGTTCATCAGACTTCAGGCAGAAAAGTGAATCTCTTCCAGGTATCCTAGCCTATAATGGAGAACTTAGTTAGCTACTGTCTAAACTGGCAGTGTGAGTGTGCTAACAACAGTGTCTTCCTTCTATTCTGATGGTCCCTTCACCATCACAACAGGGAAAGGAAGGAAGGCTGAAGGGAGTATCATTTTGCCACTTCTCTGTAGGCAGTAATTTTTTACCATTAAAAAATAAAATCCTCAACAGGCAGTTTCCATACTTTTCAGTTGTGTTTTACATAGTAGCCTTAATTCTAGTTTATTTTACTTTTACAAAATCGAACTTACTGATGTATAACTGACACACAATGTAACAATTTTAAATGCCTAATTTAATAATGTTCCAACAAATACATACACCTTTGTAACTGGCCAGAACCAAGATAAATATTCATTGCCCCACATGGATTATGGATTATTTTTCCAATAATAATACCCTTTTAGACTCAACCACTGGTAATGCTTTATAGGTCAGTTTTTGCCCTTACTTTAATTTCATATAAAGAGAATTACATAGCATTTTTTTTCTCAACTTAAGAGATTTTAAAGTTCACACGATGGTGTGTTACACAGCATTAGTACAACATAGCTTATCCATTTATCTATTGGACATTTGTGCTGTACTTGGGCTTTAATAATTATGAATAAGATACGAGATAAATAATCACCTGTAAGTCTTTGTGGTTCACTTACTTTTTCATTTCTTGAGTATTAGGTAGGATTAGAATCATGAATAAAAGTTTCACTTTAAGAGAAAGTCTTAAAGCCACAACAGGTGGCTCATATCTATAATCCTAGCTACTGAGAGGCTGATTATTCTTTTCTGAGGCAGAAAACTCTGAGACTCTTATCTCCAGTAAACTACCCAGAAAAAGCCAGAAGTGATGTTGTGGCTCAAGTGATAGAGTGCTAGCCTAGAGCACAAAGAGGCTCAGGGACAGGCCCAGATCTAGAGTTCAAGCTGGAGACTGGCAAAAACAACAACAACAAAACACTAAGCAGCATATCTATAATATAAACTGTCTACAAGCCTGTGTTGAGCCAAAACGCTCCTCACAGAAAATTATTGCCTTATTCAGTAATACTCACACTTATTTACTATGCTTAAAATAGTTCAATCTTTTAGATTAGTTAGGATCTGAATCTGGCCAAATCCAAAAGATTGAATTAAGATTTTATAAATGGCGACAATGAGAAAAAAAATCTGTGAGCATTCAGAGAGAAAAAAAGGTTTTTCTCTCTTCCCCACTGGTCTGTTTACTGTTTCTCCAGCAGGCTAAGATGTTCCTCCCTCAGCACTTCATACTTGTTCTTTCCTCTTTAGGGATTTGTGCTACAACTATAATTTCTCTTTCAAATGTGTGTGTGTGTGTCTCTCTCTCTTTTTCTTTTCTTTTCCTTTTTCAGTGTTTGTTTGGGGGAAGTGTTTGGTCTAGACTAGGATTTGAGAACTCAGGGCCCTATGCTTGCTTGACTTGTTTGCTCAAAACAGGCCTCTAGTCTAGCTTTTTGCTGGTTAATTGGAATCAGAATCTGTCTGGTACGAATTCAAACCCTGATCTTCCAGATCAGCCTCCTCAGCCTTCTGGTTACCTAGGACTGTTTTTGGGTTTGTTTTTTGGCCAGTCCTGGGGCTTAAATTCAGGACCTGAGCACTGTCCCTGACTTCTTTTTGCTTAAGGCTAGCACTCTGGTAACTTGAGCCACAGCGCCACTTCTGGCCAGTGGTGCTGAGGAATCAAACCTAGGGCTTCATGTGTATGAGGCCAGCACTCTTGCCACTAGGCCATATTCCCAGCCCCAGTCCTGTTTATCTAGGATTAGAGGAGTAAGCACCCAGCACCTAGCTTTTAAATGTTTCCTTTTAAGAGAAGCCAATTTTGGTCACTTCATATAACGAACATGTCAGTAACCCACTCCTGTCTCTGCCCATGCCCATTCTTTTCCTGTGTGTGTATGCACATGCGCACACGCGTGCATGCCTCACTTCAGAGTATTTTGCTCCCTGAATGTTTTTTACATGAAGTTCAGTTATCTGACTTGAGCAAAACTCAAAGTCCAAGGAGTGAGCAGAGTAAGAACATTGTATAAATTGACTCATTATATAAATGGCTGGGTTGCACTCACTTAAAAGGTAAAACCTTTAAGGACTAGAAAGCTAAATCAACCAAATATCCCAAAGTGTCTGTTTTATGGAATTAAAAAATGTGAACAGTGGATGGTTAACAATTTTCATACGTGGTTCTGTCTTTTGGTACCTTAGAGAAAAATCATTTCCAATTCTTAGGTTTACTTGAAGACAGCGGTGTTCCTGTTGTAGATAATTACAGATTCACTCTAAGTAATCAGGACTTACGAAGTATCATGTTCTTACGTGCCAGTCACTGATTCAATCCAAAGACCAAAGTATTTCAAGAATACTGTCACTAAATAATTGTGTTCTATTATTGATTGAGTAGGTAGTCTCTTGAACTTTTTCTGCCCAGGCTGGCTTTGAACCATACCCCTTTCCCAGGGTCAGCCTCTCAAACACAGTAGTATGCATGTCACCCAAGCTATGTGGTAATTTGAGATCGAGAGGACTGTTATCCAGGTACATCCTAGGAAGAAGCAAGACCCTATCTCAAAATAACCATTGCAAAAAAAAGAGGCATGGGATCAGGGGGCCCTGAGTTTAAACCCAGGTATCAGAAAAATAAACCTTCCCAGTGTTGGGGAACAAGTGTAGAGTTAAGAAGTAGACATATTAAATAATAGTATCACAATAAATTTTGGTAGTTTGATAATATTCTTCAGTTTTCTTAAATTTGCATTGAGACGGGATTTCATTCCAGTTATGATAACGTGTTCTTTTGGATATTGAAGCTGCCTTGTAGAAGTTTAGAAGCTGTGGTTGTGGGTTGTCATTTAAATCGATAAGTTTGAGAAAGCATTTTAATGTTATGTATTTGATTGATTTTAAAGGGTTGCATTGTAGCATGAAGAACACATTTAAATAAAACAAAGTTCTAAATTTAAAAAAAAAAAAGAGGCATGGGTCAGTGGCAGAGTGCCTGCCTGGCAAAGCCCTGAGTTCAAACCTCAATACTACCAAAAGAAATTAACTGTAATTTCTTAAAAGACATGTTTTAAAAAAAGAAAGAAAAGCCACAGGTATGAATAAATGTTTTTAAGTATGTTACCTGATAAAAGCATAGAAAGGACTATTACAACCTAGTAATAAAACCCAGTGAAAAGTGGGCCAAGAAGCCAATGTGGTGGCAGAGGTTTGTAATCCCAGTTACTAAAAAAGCTGAGGCAAGTAAGATCACAAGCTGGATAGCCTTACAGCTATCCAGGGTACACAGGAAGGAGAATCAAGGTCCAAGGCTGGCCCAAACAAAAAGCACAAGATACTATCAGAGAGAAATAACTAAAGCATGTAAAGGGCTTGGAACTGTGGGTCAAATGGTAGCATACTTGCCTATCAAGCTCTGCCTGCAGAACTGCTGCCCCCTCCCCCGCAATATACTTACGTACATACATACAAGTAGCAAATAGGAACTTGCAAAAAAGTTTAACATCATGACTAGGCATTAGGAAAAAAGGTAAGCTAGAATAAGGCAATACTAATGCACCCATTAGAATGTCTACAATTAGAACCACCAATATACCAAGTACTGGAAAGGATTCATAGCATCTAAAACTCTTAAAATAGTGGTCAGGATGTTAAATGAAAAATAAAGAACATTTTAGGAAACAAAGTTTCTTCTTTTTCTTTTTTTTCCCCTCTTGCCAGTCCAGAGGCTTGAATCAGGTCCTGGGCATCAACATAAACACAAGGCTAGTGTTCTACCACTTGAATCACAGCTTCACTTCTGACTTTTTGGTGGTTAATTGGAGATAAAAAGTCTTCCTGTCCATGTGGCCTCAATCCTTATATCTCAGCCTCCTGAGTAGGTAGTATTATAAGTGTGAGCCACCGGTGCCCAGCTACTGCCTCGTTTTGAGTCAGGGAAGGTGGTAGGAAGGAAAATTAGAGAATCAGATATAGCTTGGGTTGTGGCTCCTTATCTATTTGCCCTGAGAGATTAAGTGAAGCGTTTAGACAGTAGTACATGTATATACACTTGTAGTCTTTACTCCAATTCTACAATGTACAAGTAGCATAGTGGTTACAGAGCAAGAGCATTGGAGTTACAATTCTGCGTCAAAACACCTGCTGCCACTTACTACGTGAGGCCTTAGAAAAGTTACTTAAAAGCCTTGGTTTGCTTATCTGTGAAAAGAACATGATATGAGTATAAGGACTGAATAACAAAATCTAAGCATGTGAATGTAATTTGCATTCCATAACATTAAAATAAGATACATATTTTAAAACTACTTCTAAAGCTTTCAAATTTATACTTTACCAAGTTTGTTTTTCATCTAAGTGCTTTCAGGTGTTTTTTGGTTGGTCATGGGGTTTGAACTCAGGGCCTGGAATCTGTCTTTGAGCTCTTTTGCTCAAGGTTACTGCTTTATGACTTTTGAGTCACAACTGCACTCCTAGCTTTTTGGGTGGTTAATTGGAGGTAAGAGTCCCACGAACTTTCCTGCCCATGCTGGCTTTGAATGGAGATCCTCAGATCTCAGTTTCCTGAATAGCTAGGACTATAGGCATGAACCACTAGCTCATACCCAGCTTTTCATTTTGTTTTTAATTTTACTCTGAAAATACTTTGCCATTTAGTTACATTCCCAGCTCTTAATTTGATCCTCTTTGTGGATGTGAAGACATGCTGAGATTTGAATTCAGAGTACCGTGCTTGCTAGGCAGGCCCTTTACCACTTCAACCACAACCCCAGACCTTTTTATCCCTTATTTTTAGGATCCAAGTAGTGTTTTAGCCTAGGGCCAGATTTATATCTAAGTTTCCCATTACAGATGTGAACATCACTCTGCCTTACTAGTCAAGACTGAGGCCTTGCTAACCTTTTGCCAGGACTCGCCTCAAACCACTATCCATCCAACTCTGCTCTGAGTACATGGGATTACAGAAGTATACCAAGGTGCGTGATTTATTTTTTAAAAATTTACTTTTTGCTTAGCTTATGTTATCACCTCAAATCACCTACTTATTTGCACTTCAGAGTTATATGCAAAACATAATCTTTCAAGTTAGTTCTTTATTTTATTTTATTATTTTGTTGGTCGTAGGGCTTGAACTCTGGGCCTAAGCACTGTCCCTGAGCTCTTCAGCTCAAGGCTAACACTCGACCATTTGAGCCACAGGGCCACCTCCAGTTTTTTGGTGGTTAATTGGAGATAAGAGTTTCATGGACTTTCCTGCCTGGACCGCAATCCTCAGATCTCAGCCTCCTGAGTAGCTAGGATTACCGGCTTGAGCCTCTGGCTCTGGGCAGTTCTTTATTTTAAAACGTATTTTATAAACCCTATTATTTTAAATTACATAGCAAAATTCAGTATTAACATTTCAACTTAAAATCCTCAACACATTTTGTAATAGGAAATGAGTGTTTAAGAGAAAATGATCTGTAAAGATAAATAATAATTTTATATACTTCAAAAACTATGATTTATTTTATATTTGTGGTTTATTTTTTATGGGCTACTATTTATTCATTTTTTTTAGCTTCTACTACTTAGTTAAACCACTGAATGATAAATCTAAACTTGCAATTGTTTGTCATGAAGTACTTTATATACTTTAGGTTTTGAAGACTGTACTAGAAAAGACTGCTTTTAGTATCATATTGCTAGCTGTTAATGTCCTTGTACTACTGAACAAGTTTTAAATGCAGTCCCAAAGAGGTGTCAACCAAAGCCTTTAACTACAGATCTTTAAGTTATTTACACGACATTTAATAGAATGTAACTTACTCCATGCCCTGTGCAGTCTGCCGTGCAATATCTATAAGTTTGATCATCTCAAATTTGGTCTCAATGATGTGCAGATGGTGATATAAGCTGGAGCCCTCACACCACTGGGTAACAATAGCCAGCTGTGGTTTTGTGGAATAGCCCATGAAGAGTAGGATATTTACATGTCGTGTTTTCCTGTAAAAAAAGAAATGCGTCAGTAAATACTAAATGTTAATAAATGTTAGCAATTCTTAAAAATAGAGCCAAGGTAGTCTATCTGTAAGATGCTGCCAGAAAAATGTACTGAAGCAGGGAAAAAAGGCAACAGAATGACAAATTTCTGAGATGTGGAATCATGTGACTTAACCTCTAACTCTATCCAGAATTTTTTTTTTTAATAGACCTGAAAAGCAAGTAGAGATTGATTAAATACTTTGGTTTGTGTGAAACTACTGCTTGAGAATATAGCCACTCTCAATCTTACAGGGATAGTATTAAAAACTTTTCTTCACCAGGTGCTGGTGGCTCATGACTGTGATCCTAGCTAACCAGGACGCTGAGGTCTGAGGATCGCTGTTTGAAGCCAGCTGAGATAGAAAATGCCATGAGATTCTTATCTTCAATTAACCACCAGAAAACCAGAAGTGGTGCTTTGGCTCAAAATGGTAGACGCTAGCCTTAAGCGAAAGTGTTCAGGGACAGCGCCCAGACCCTGAGTTCAAGCCATATGACAGGGGGGAAGAAGTTTTCTTCAAGATGCACTGTACCCATAAACTGCTTTGTTAAGTAGCAACTCCCGTTAACAACTACTTAAAAGTAATAAAAAATTAAAATAAAACCAGGTGCTGGTGGCTCACACCTGTAATCTTAGTTACTCAGGAGACTGAGATCGGAGGACCGTGGTTTGAAGCCAGCAGGAGCAGAAAAGTCCCTGGTGAGACTCTTATCTCCAATTAACGACTCAAAAACTGAAAGTGGTGCTGTGGTTCAAGTGGTAAAGCCTTGAGCACAAAGAGGCTCAGGAACAGCACCCAGGTCCTGAGTTCAAGCCCCACAACGGATTAAATAAATAAATAAATAAATAAAATAGAAAGAATGTAGTTTTCTCTAATTTTTACAATGAGTTTTCTTGTTCTGTTTTCTGGAATTAGATGGAGTAACTACATATCCTCTGGAATATTGCAGCCTTCTGTGGGTTAAATTTGCTCACTTTCATTGACCATTATTTCCCCCTAAGTTGTTCAAGAATCTTGCTCACTTAAGTTGTACTACCCTTGATCTACTCTTCTTTGTCAATGTTCCTAATGTCCTTAGAACAAGGACTAAATACAACCTCAAAATGGATTCTGAATACTTAGAATTTTAATTTAAGAGTACTGTTTCCATAAATGGAATTACTATCATACATGATCAGAACACTGTATTTCCATTTTTCAGTCCAGGACTTGGTCTTCTATCATAAAATAGTCAATATTCCTTTAAATAATATGATGAAAGATGAATTATAATTAGACATATTACATTTCTATATCTATTTTGAGTAAATTTATAAAGCTCACAGAAGCTACCACAGGAAAACAGGAGGCAATAACAAGAACTTCTCTCCAGAAAATAGTAATCTGCACAAGCTCACCTGAGTACTCCTACTTCATTTTTGAAGGCCTGTAACTGTTGAGGTGTAGGTGCTGTCACATTCAACATTTTCACTGCTACGTCACCTAAAAGGTAATTGTCATTCCAAATGTCATTCTAATTTACATTTTAAAAATACAAAATATTTTTGGGTGTTTTAACTGTCACAGCCCTAAATGTATTCCATTATAAAACTGCAAATGAGTTAACTATATATATCATAACTATTTAAACTGTATTAATTTTCTAAACTAACAATGCTATTCTTTTACTAGGCATTTCAAAATATCAAACCAAATAAGAGCCAAGTTTATTTTTCCTTAGAATTTGAGTTTAATTAATATCGAGAGCGTTTTTCTGATTATTTAATAAAATTAAATTAGAACTATTTACTTAAAGCTATGAATTTCTTGTGACACGATTAAGAAAATAAATTACTGTACTTCAAAAAATTCATCTGAAATAGCTTCACTTCACACACCCTGCCAATAGATATATGAATTGGGACAGCCACTGTGTAATACTGCTTACTGGTAGTTATCTATTAAATTGGGTGTTTACACATTATGTGACCCCACAATTCTTTCTTAACCTTAAATATACGTGTCCTTATATAAAAGTACATAACCTTTATATATGTGTCCACATATAAAAATGGACATACAGGCTCTCCAAAAGACATATACTTCTACATCATTAGGAATAATGCTAAACTGGAAACTACCAAAATGCTCATTATATAGCAGATGGAAGAAATCATGTAATTGTCACACAGTGAACTATTATTCAGAGAATGAATGACTTCAACTATACCAACACAGATGAATTTTACATACAGTGTTGAATAAATTGGGCAAGACACAAAAGTATACATTCTATGCTTCGGCTGGGATGGTGGTAGTTATCCATGCAGGAGGACTGGCTGGAAGAGGGAAGGTTCTAGAGAGTTTTAATAATGTTCTGTTATTTATTATGCATGTCCATTTTGTAAACTTTCAACTATTTGTCCACTTACATGTACTTTTAGTATTTATATTATACTTTTATATATTATTTTTCCTAATTATTAAAGCAATCGCATGTTTATTCTACTGATTAGGCTACATAATATTTCATAACACTGACAGATGTTTAAAATAGCCTTGTACTGGTGGCTCCTGCCTATAATCCTAGCTACTCAGGAGGCTAAGATCTAACGATACAGTTCAAAGCCGGCCTGGACAGAAAACTCTGTGAGACTCTTATGTTCAATTAACCAACAAAAAAGTGGAAGCACAACTGTGGCTCAACGTGGTAGAGAACTAGTCTTGAGGAGAAAAGCTCAGGGACAGTGCCCAGGCCCTGAGTTCAAGCCCCATGACTGACAAAAAAGCTTAAAATCCTTTGGAAAACATAAAGACATTCCTATAATCACATCTCTTAGAAATGAGCAAAATTATACTGATGTATGACTTACTAGGCTTCTATATATATGCAATGAGTATGTGAAATGATTATAGCGATTTAAAATATTGTCATATATATGTATTTCTATGTAGCTCCACAATAAGGCATTGTACATACTGCCTTATAAGGTCTAACATACCAAAAGCAACTTTCCATATCAATAAATATAGCTCTATTACAATATTTTAACTCTTTATATCATATATATATGTGGAAGTATCAATTTATTTATCTAGCACTCTATTAGTTTTTCATTATTAAATCCCTTAGTGAGGGCCTGGGGATATAGCCCAGTGGCAAGAGTGCTTGCCTCGTATACATGAAGCCCTGGGTTCGATTCCCCAGCACCACATATACAGACAAACGGCCAGAAGTGGTGCTGTGGCTCCAGTGGTAGAGTGCTAGCCTTGAGCAAAAAGAAGCCAGGGACAGTGCTCAGGCCCTGAGTTCAAGCCCCAGGACTGGCCAAAAAAAAAAAATCCCTTAGTGAATATACCTTCACATCTGTTCATTCATGTCCACTTACTCCCTAAGGATGTCCCACAAATGGAACTGCTGGCTCAATGTACGTATTAGGAAATTACCATCCAGAAAGTTGGTAGCTACTTATTTTCCCACTAGGAGGATTAACAATAAAACTCTCAATCTGGGGCTGGGGATATGGCCTAGTGGCAAGAGAGCTTGCCTCGTATACATGAGGCCCTGGGTTCGATTCCCCAGCACCACATATACAGAAGACAGCCAGAAGTGGCGCTGTGGCTCAAGTGGCAGAGTGCTAGCCTTGAGCAAAAGGAAGCCAGGGACAGTGCTCAGGCCCTGAGTTCAAGGCCCAGGACTGGCCAAAAAAAAAAAAAAAAAACCTCTCAATCTGATTAAGTAAAAAAAAATCTTTGACCATTTGAGATACAAATGTTTTTTAATGAAGTTATAATTATTTGATAACTAGTAAAGCTGAACATTTTAGATACGGTTACTGACTACTTATATTTCTTCCTTTGGTAAACAGACTCAATATTTATTGGGTTTTGTTTGCTTTTGTTTCTTTTTGCAGTACTTGAGGCTAGGGTAGTACTCTTCTCACCAGAGCCATGCTTCTAATTCAGCATTTTTTGTTGTTGGTTATTTAGGAGATGGAGTCTGGCAATTTTTTCTACTCAGGCTGTCCTGGAACCACAATTCTCCAAATCTCAGCTTTTTGTGTAGCTAGGATTACAGGTATGAGCCACTGGCACATAGCTTATCTATGACTGATCCCTACAAAAAAAAACAATTTTGGGGCTGAAAGCTGGTGGCTCATGCCTATGATTCAAACGATTCACCAAGCTGGGATCTGAAGATTACAATTTGAAGCCAGTCCAGATAGATACTTTCAAAGGGCTGTTATCTTCAAAAAGCCAGAACTGGATGTGGAGTTTCATGTGGTAGAGCAGCAGCCTTAGATGAAAAGGCTGAACGAGTGTGTGAGGCCCTGATTTCAAGCCTCAGTACAGGCATACATATACACACACATTTTGGGGACCAGCTAATCTGGAAGAATTCATCTTTAAAATTAGTACTGTAATATAACCATAAGAGTTTTCTGGATGTTAACAGTTTATTTCCAAGAGTTTTTGTTGGAAACCTTTGAAGGACTCTTGCATCTGATGAAAACAATTTAATGATCCAAACAGTGAATACTTATTATTATTATTATTATTTGTGCCAGTCCTGGGCCTTGGACTCAGGGCCTGAGCACTGTCCCTGGCTTCTTTTTGCTCAAGGCTAGCACTCTACCACTTGAGCCACAGTGCCACTTCTGGTCATTTTCTATATATGTGGTGCTGAGGAATCGAACCTAGGGCTTCATGAATACGAGGTAAGCACTCTTGCCACTAGGCCATATTCCCAGCCCCCTTAATTTTTTAAAGTAATTGTTGCTTGCTAAATATATCCTGATATGATTGTGGCCATGACACCACATACATACATACCATGCCACTTTCCCTTGAAGACTGTTCCAAATGATCCAGATCCAATTCTCTGTCCCACTGTAATCTGTCCATCAGGAATTTCCCAGTCATCACTTGAATCTCGTCTACCAAGTGTTTTCTTGATGAAAACAGTACAAAGGTCAATCCAAACCAAACCAACAAGGAAAACCGTATTTCACACTACATATATTAACCTATGCCTGACAGCAAAGTAAGGGAGAATAAAGACCCTTAAAAAAAAAAAAAACTCGAGGCTGGGAATATGGCCTAGTGGCAAGCTTGATTCGCACACATGAAGCCATGGGTTCGATTCCCCAGCACCACATATATAGAAAATGGCCAGAAGTGGTGCTGTGGCTCAAGTGGCAGAGCGCTAGCCTTGAGCAAAAAGAAGCCAGGGACAGTGCTCAGCCCTGAGTCCAAGGCCCAGGACAGGCAAAAACAAAACAACAACAACAACAACAAAAACTCACAACAAAGGAATGAACAATGGGTAAAAAGTATGACTCAAAATGTCCTCCCAGCCCCCCCCACCCCGTCAGTCTGGAGTTGTAACTTAGCAGGTTACACTTCTCAGACAAGTGCTCTACCACTTGAGCCACTTTCAGCCCCAGAAATAATATTTTAAAAAATAGACATTGCCCAGTGCCAGGGGGCTCACACTTGTAATCCTAACTACTCAGAGGGCTAAGATTTAAAGATCATGGTTTGAAACCAGCCCAGGCAGATAAGTCTGGGACTCTTATTTTTATTTAACCAGCAAAAAGCCAGAAGTGGAAATGTGGCTCCAGTGCTAGAGCAGCAGCCTTAAGTAAAAAAAGACAAAAGAGAAAAGAGAATCTCCCCGCTGCCCCGGAAAAAAAAAATCATTTTTTCAGCATGTGCAGAAATATATATTATTAAAATCAATAAAACAAATTAGTTTTCTATCACTTGGAAGACTATCAGGGGCAAGACAAGTACTACATATTTTGACTACCTTTAGCCAAATGCCTCAGAATTTTAAGTTTATACTTTTAAAAGAGAACATTATTGCTTCTCTTCCAAAACCAACTTTTACAGGGGCTGGGGATATAGCCTAGTGGCAAGAGTGCCTGCCTCGGATACACAAGGCCCTAGGTTCGATTCCCCAGCACCACATATACAGAAAACGGCCAGAAGCGGCGCTGTGGCTCAAGTGGCAGAGTGCTAGCCTTGAGCGGGAAGAAGCCAGGGACAGTGCTCAGGCCCGGAGTCCAAGGCCCAGGACTGGCCAAAAAAAAACAAAAACAAAACACCAAAACCAACTTTTACAAAATTATGTTAAACATGAGAACCAAAATCAATGTAATGACCTGAACTAGGGAAGGGAAAGAAAAATGAGGGAGGGTGTAACAAATATGACAAGAAATGTCCTCACTACCTTATTATGTAACTGTACCCCCTCTGTACATCACCTTGTCAATAAATTTTTAAAAAATCAATGTAATGGTAAAATGCTTTAAGCAAAAATCTATTAACTCTTAATCTGGTTATGAGAATTATACATCATACACAAACATATCCAAAAGAAAATACAAAAATCGAATATGAAATCTAAAAAGAAAATAATCATTGCATATTCTTACCATTCGATTTCGATCTTCTGAGGATGAAGATGACTTCCGCTCCCGCTGGGGTCCTGGAGATTTCTGTAAGGCCTTCACATTCGTGAGCGAGCCAGGTAATGAGGCAGGTGGTGTGGCAGACAAACCTGTGGTTGACCCTAAATCAGAGAAAAGAGAAACTGTATCCCTTACGCAAGAACAAACATGCTCTCTTATCAAAATACAGAAACTGGGGAGAGACCTAAACTTACTTTTTAAAATTTTGTGCATGTTCAAACAATGGTTTTATAAAAAGGGTACGCCTAAAAGCCTAATTTGTGATTCACAGTATAATTTCTTTTAGTTTTCTGAATGTCTTTAGGGTAGCTAATATACACTTTGCTTACTGGTGCAAGATTTAGAAAAAACAATCTCTGAAATAAGATATAAATACTCAAAAACACTCCCAAAGTTCCTGTGTCTGATAAAAAATTTAAAAAACAGAACCAAAGTAAACACGCACACTAACAAACTGGTTTTAAATTACCTCCAACAGCTCATCAGTATCTTAAAAATACGGAAATCCAAGGGCTGGGAATATGGCCTAGTGGCAAGAGTGCTTGCCTCATATACATGAAGCCCTGGGTTTAATTCCTTAGCATATATATATATGAGGCCAGAAGTGGTGCTGTGGCTCAGGTTGACAGAGTGCTAGCCTTGAGCAAAAAGAAGTCAGGGACAGTGCTTAGGCCTTGAGTTCAAGCCCCAGGACTAGCCGAAAACCAAAACCAAAACCAAAACCAAAAATATGGAAATCCCAAGTAGAAATATTTTCTAATAGCCTAAATGTTAAAAACGTTCTCTTTCATATTAATTCTAAGTTCTACTATTTAAGAGACATTGGTCACTACTGGTGGTTCCTGGAAGGTTTTTTTCCCACTAAATATAAATTGTTACATGTATAATGGAGCTAATAAAAGCAAACCTAAGTAGGTTTCTCAAGACTTTCTAGACAAATCTCTGCCTTAATAAGTAAGAGAAAGTGTTGTGGCTTCTCTGTCAAATTACTGAAAACAGGAATATTTTATAAGCCCAGTGATCCTAGGGTCACTCTTAAGAATTTAGGTCAGTTAGGAGGAATAAATTTCTGATGGATGCATTTCCAAAAGCTGACTCAGTGCAAATATCCTAAGCTCACATATAAACACTGTGTTCAGAGTGGTTCAGTTCAAAGACAGCTAAGTAGGGCCTGAGTATAGCTGGGCAGGACTGAGGTTTCCAGGTAGCATTTCTATACTCAGTTCCATACACATGGAAGGTCCTCAAGAAATTTAAAAAAGAAATTACTACTCTCAGGGAATAAAAAGAGCCATGATTTTCCCAAAAATAAGGTTACCATTAACAACACTGAAATGGTAAATGTATGCAGACATTATATTACTGTATCACAATGCAAAATTTCCAAGATTTTACATGCAATTACCTACGAAAAATGATGTATGGAGTGTGTCCTAACTGAAGCACAGTATATTTTCTACCTGCCATTGATAAATTTCAAGATGACAAAGCCTTAACTGTTTGCATAGGTTCCACAGTTCTGATATACTAAACAGTGCAGTATTTAAATTCTATTACTGGTATTGAATGACTTTTTCCCATTCTATGAATCTTCTGAGAAAGAGCTAGCCTGCAAGTGCAAAAATTCAAAGCACCACTAAAATATTTCAAGTCTTATTCACTCACAAGTATCTAAAGATAGTAAACAGAATCCTTTAAAGACATTTAAAATGAGACACCTGTCCTAACTCTTACTTCAAAGTTTAAAAACTGGTTTAACCAATAACTAAAGTATACAAAACAAAAAGTATGAAATTTCCTCATATTAATTAAAAGTATAACTCCTCAAAATTTCTAAACTTATTCATGCTATGATTTAGTTAAAACTTTATTAGCAATAAAAATTCAACATATATTTTAAAATAACTTCCTACTTTTGTTATAAATACATTCTACATTATACTATATACATTCTACAAAAAACACTGATATTGTAAAATCGTAAAAATAAAAAAGCCTTAGAAAAATCTTTTAATAGGGGTTTCCATTTCTATTTTTATTTTCTTAAAAACCATGAAAATTATTGATGCCTCTCCCTTATTTTTCCCACCCACTGTGATTAAGAAGTTATTGAGACCAAGAAATCATAAGACAACAAAAAACAAGATGGAAATCCCAACTCAGAATTTTCTTGCTTTTAAAATTTTATGACAGACAGCATACAGAAAGCTTGTAGTAGTGAGCATGTGTGAGAAGCACATTCAGAGCATTCCAGCCAGGCCAAGCAGAAATTTAGTACTAAAACTCTCACACTTACAAACACACGCTGTGAGGGTGAGACACAAACAGCATCTACGGATGCTTATATTTAATTTGCTTTGGGTGAAAACAAGAAAGAAGAGCCCAACTACCTCTGAACACTGGGCCAGGCTCAAAATCAAACACTATTTCACTGGGGACAGAATGTAGGAGGGGGCTGGGAGTCCGGGATTGGTATTTCCGAAGACAGCGCATCAGCTGGTTCAAGGGGGCTGTTAGAAGAGAAAGAGAGGGGCAGGCAAACACAGGAAGACAGACACACAGAAGAAATGAAAGAAGTCATGGGGAATAAATACGATGAACTGAAGCCTGCTTCACAAAATAATTCTGGGTGTTAAGGGAAAAAAACACACACCTGCTTATTTTAATAAAATCCCAATGATCTTTTAAAAAGTGACTCATAAAAAGGACAAGAAATGGCACTTGATTTTAGGTACTGAGCAGGCTGTGTTTATGACTAAGTCAACTGTGATGCTAACATGATGGCAACATTTAAATGCTGGATGCACTGGGCAAATTATCAGCAGCCACAGTTATTAGGACATATGAAAGTCAAACTGGCAGCAACATTAATTGGCAGGTTCATGGAATAACAGAACAAAAACTCCTATATAAATACATGTTGTGGTCAATACTAAGCCCAGAGGACATAATTCAGGCTTATTATTTTGTTAGCTTCACAAGTATACAGAAACATAACAAGATGATTTATATAATGTTTACTCAATATAAAATACCATTGAGTCTCTTGGCTTAGATACTTTTGAAGGTACACAAAAAGGTCACAGTGAAGACATTAGCTCTAAGCATAATAGGCAGTTAACCAAGAAGTCTTCCTCATTAGATAGAAGATAGCTGAAAAAATAAACACAGAGGACCTCCTGCAAGAAAACTTCAAGATAATCTCAAATAGCATCTCCTAGAAAACGTTATATAGGGTTACAAAAAGTATTTTCATAACATGAAACATTTCATAATATTTCATGTTGTTTTTGGTAGAATGAATGCTAGGTAAAAATTTTGTAAGAAATCTCAGTTCTGTTTCTCACTTGGCATTTTATTTACTAGACTTAGTAAATAAGAGGGCAACAAGCTTTTTCCATTATGGATCTATTCTATAAAATGTACATTTTTAGTTGGGTGCCAGTGGCTCATGCCTATAACCCTCGGTACCCAGATGCTGAAATCTGAGGATCACAGTTCAGAGCCCATTTGAGCAGACAAAATCACAAGACTCTTATCTCCAATTAGCCAGCCAAAAGCTAGAAGTAGAGTTGCTCAACTAAGTAGTAGAGAAGCAGCTCTAAGCCTAAAAGCTAAGCAAGAACACAGTTCAAGCCTCAGTTCTGGCACACATACACAAAAAGTACATTCTAAATACTTCTAGAAAGATTAAGAGAAGTGGTTGATAATGTCTGACAAATACAATTTGTGGCGGGCAATTAAAAGGACTCCTTCTAAGAATGATTTAGTAAAGTTAAGTTTTATCTGATTCAATCTTTCTGTATCAGTAGAAGTTCCCAGATGGTAGAAATTAACAAAGGGGTAAAATAAGGATCTCTTCTTGATATAATATATCCATTAACAGAACACTGTAAATAGTGTATTTTTAATTCCTTTTTATGTCTTCTAATTTTCTTTACTTACATTTTAAATCACCTTAAAATTTTATTAGCAATACAATATACTATAAAAAAAATTGGATCTTCTCTACACATTTTTCTCTGTGTCTGTGTTTCATGAAAAAAGCAAGTATAAAGAAAACAAGCAGCAAAGCAATTGCATTTTTCCCTGTGTATGTGCTTTTTTTTAGCTGCAATTATGACTTACCTCCATCACCACGAAACCCTTGGTCTCTAATCAAATCCTATAAACAAATAGTAAAGTATATTTACTCAAAGCACATGATAAGAAAGTAACAACAACATCGAATTTTCCACTATTCATTAACAGAAAGGTTAATTCAAAACAGTTCCTGTCTTAACAATTACTTCACAAAACAAACAATATGTAACTAGCTAGTGTACAAGATAAAATCTAAATTCTGAAGTATTTGCCAACCTAATCCTATACTGAAAAGATTATTAGTCCTGATCACTTGTTGAAATCCATTTTCGGCCATTCAATGGCTTCCATCAATCCTTAAAAGAAAATCCTACTGGCACATATTAAGAGCCATAAAAATGTTCATACCCTTTGATCCTGTAATTCCACTTCTGGGAATTTTTCCTATGGAAATAATTCAAAAGAAAAAAATGATATGCACAAAGATGTTTAGTGCAGCATTATCCATCATACCAAAAGCCAGAAATAATTTTGACATGTTATGGTGTATCAATTTAATGAAGTATTATGCAGTTAGCAAAACATTATGAAACTTGGATCATGAAACATGTTTACAATAAAAAATACAAAATTGAAACACATTGAATACCATCATAAAAATACAGGGGCACAGGACATAAAAGGAAAAAAAAATAAAGATTATGTTAAGATTGGTCTTTATAATAATGTTGGTAGTGGGGAGAAACTCCTACTAGTAATGCAACTTGGATCTTGAGGTAGAACTTGGATTAGTTTATTCAGTTTAACTTAAATGTGAGGGACTGAATGGCCCTGAATGTTTCTAAAATCATTTTTTTTTTTGGGCAAATAGGCGGCTTTTTGCTTATGGGTTAAATAAAGAGTAAATTATTTACAGATGTATTTCTAACATGTCCCATGTATTAATGTAGAGCCTTCACCATTTTTTTTACAGAATAATCAACAGATATTCCTATTTTCAAACTAAGTGCCAAATGTAAAAGGCTATGTGACTATCAATAAACAGAAAATCCTAGTGGCCTTACTAACTTTCTGTGGTTCTGAAAGCATATAATCTAATTAGAAGATGTACAAACATAAAAATTAAATAATACATATCAGCTTAACAATATAATAAACAAAAAATCGGTTTGTTGCTAAGTTACTGCCGCCTAAGTGCTGCTGGTAACTTTTAGTGCCTACATATACATAATACCTACAGGATTTGGCTACCATGATGCTGGGCTTCCAGCCTCTAAAAATGGATCATAATGACATGGAAGTAATGAATAATTATAGAATTTGGACACTGGTAAAGTAGTTGAAAGGCATGAGTTGGCCTTTGAGGATAAGTGTAGAAAAGCACAACAAAAAGTCCTTCTAGACAGAGGAATACACGTGTGCATGTGTGCGCACCTACATACACACACACACACGCGCGTGCCACATCCTTTCTTTGTTGCTGTAACAGCTCTGAAATTCTTGGCTTTCTCTGTTCTTAAAACTGAACTCTAGGGCTGGAAATATAGCCTAATGGCAAGAAAGCTTGCCTCATATACTTGAAGCCCTGGGTTCGATTCCCCAGCACCACATATATAGAAAACGGCCAGAAGGGGCTGTGGATATAGCCTAGTGGCAAGAGCGCTTGACTCGTATACATGAAGCCCTGGGTTCGATTCCCCAGCACCACATATACAGAAAATGGCCAGAAGTGGCGCTGTGGCTCAGGTGGCAGAGTGCTAGCCTTGAGCAAAAGGAAGCCAGGGACAGTGCTCAGGCCCTGAGTCCGAGCCCCAGGACTGGCAAAAAAAAAAAAAAAAAAGAAAACGGCCAAAAGTGGTACGGTGGCTCAAGTGGCAGAGTGCTAGCCTTGAGCAAAAAGAAGCCAGGGATAGTGCTCAGGCCCTGAGTTCAAGGCGCAGGACTGGCAAAAAAACAAAAACAAAAAACAAAAAAACTGAACTCTAGTATCCACATAAACTTAGATTTCCAGTATCTTCTTAAAAGTTCCTTGCCAATTTTCTATTTGTTCTAGATCTGGAAATTGGTCAACTTCTAGATCTTTCTATCATTTTCCTACTTTATCTTGTATGTAGCTAGTTCCTTTTCTTACATACTTCTCCATCATAACAAAGAAAAACTTTCAGGCCTACCTTTATATCTGAAAATATTTGTGTAGTAGTATTAGCTCTAATTTTTAACTTCTTAATACTAACTAGGCATAAAAAGTTTTCCAAACCACTACAGTAGACAGGCACTAATAGTTCTAGAGTTAAAATAATTTGCCTAATAACATACAATCTACAGAGAATCATGCTCCTCTTTAATTATTTGTAGCTTCTAGTGAGATATTATTTCCAAGTCCAAGGAACACTACTTCTGCATCTTATTGTCTTCAACATTTTCTTATTGGCTTCTTTCTCTACAGAGTGTGAGTATGGCAGTAAAAGTAAGTGCTCCTTTGTATGTAGGGATGGGAGGGAAAAACTGGGAGACAAAGAGGGAAAGGGCGACATTATCCAAAAAGAAATGTACTCTTTACCCAGCTTTTGTAACTGTAACCCCTCTGTATATCACTTTTATAATAACAATTAAAAAACTAAAAAAAAAAAAACTGCACCTCAACTGCATCAAGCTATGACTGTTTTGTCATTCCTTTACAGGAATCTTTTCAAAATTAACAATCCTATTTCCTCACATGCCTTCCTCTCCTCTACTAGCCATAGATGAAGTCAAAGTGACTTTTCTTTTGTTAGTGGTGATGGGAATTGAACCTAGGACTTCCTACGTGTTCAGTAAGTGTTCTACCACTGTATTTACCCAAACCACAAATAAAATTTTAATTACTCAAAACAAGTTATTTTGGTCTTTATCTCATATAAGTCTTAATGACAAGTGAGCACTCTCAAAGTCCTATTTCTTCCTTTGGCCACAGCAGAACTATTAAAAGCTACCTGAAGGAGAGCCCATAAAAGTAAAAATGAACAGTCTTTCCCTGCAATATTAATATTCACCAGGACTGCATTTTCTACTCTCTTCTCAATTTACATATACTTTTTTCCTTTTCCAGCACTGGGTTGAGCCTTATGCTTCCTATGCCAAGTGCTCTACCACTGGATCTTCACTCCTAGTAGTTTTGCTTTTATTTATCATTTCATACTTTTGAGATAAGGTCCTGAAAACTTTGCCCAGTATGGCCTTGATCTCTGGATCCTCCCATTTCTGTGTCCCAAATAATTGAGATTACAAAGTGTTCAACTTAACACCAGCTCAATTTTGTTGTTGTTGGTTGTGGGGCTTGAACTCAGGGCCTGGGCACTGTCCCTAAGCTTTTTTTACTCAAGGCTATACTCTACAACTTTGATCCACAGCTCCACTTTTGGGTTTTGAGTGGTTAATTGGAGATGAGAGTCTCAAGGACGTTTCTGCCTGGGCCAACATCAACTTGTTTTATACTCTCTTAAGTAATATTTACATCCAAGTCTCAAACTGACACAAATACATTAATTTACTTCAAAATATGTGTCTCTATTTGAGGTCATTATATTCAACTGCAAAAAGACTAAACCTAAAGTCCCACAGATATCTTAACTCAGTATGTCTAAAATAAAAATTATTACTTTTTTAGAGCTGGGCACTGGTGGCTCACGCCAGTAATCATAGCTATTCAGAAGACTGAGATCTGAGGATCATGATTCAAAGCCAGCCAGGGCAAGAATGTCCATGATATTCTTATCTCCAAGTGACAAACAAACAAATAAGTAAATAAATATAAAAAGCCAGAAGTGGAGTTGTAGCTCAAGTGGTAGAGTGCTAGCCATGAGCACAAAAGCGTAGGGACAGCTCATTCAAGCCCCAGGACTGGTACCAACAAAATTTTTTTAAATTCATTTTTTGTTTCTGTAAACATGGTTTCTATAAACCATCTTCTCATTGATGAGCCAGAAACATACACATTATCATTTGTGTCTCTTTCATCCTTTTCCTTTACTACTATGAGCGTAAGATAGGAAGGCCCTATCAGCCAGCCACTTCTCTACAATGAGATCTTGAGTAAATCTTAACTTGGTCTTAGCAAATTCTTTTTTATTTTTCCTTTTTATAAATTTTAAGTGTACTTTTTTTTTTTTGTTTTTTCTTTTTTGGTACTGGGGGTTGAACCCATGTTTCGCTTGCTAGGCAAGCGCTTTGCCA
This sequence comes from Perognathus longimembris pacificus, assembly GCF_023159225.1. Lineage (NCBI taxonomy): Eukaryota > Metazoa > Chordata > Mammalia > Rodentia > Heteromyidae > Perognathus > Perognathus longimembris. The sequence continues at coordinate 144,054,115 of NC_063162.1, forward strand.
CTGAGCTACATCCCAGCCCATATTCTTGTCCTCTTTAAATGTAATCTGCTCAAGAGAAAAATGAAGATAAAAACATTACTTAGCCTAACATTTTTTTGAAGCAGGACAAACAAATGTACTTAGTATAGGTAGTACCTGCACACAGTAAGCACTCAAACAGTTGCCATTTTTAAGATTTCTAAGAATTTTACCATTAATTCATTAATTTTTAGTTTCTCTCAATACACTCATTTTTGCCACCAATGCTATGATTTCAGAAATTTATGATCTCTTCACTGAAATACTGCAAAATCTCCGTTAAGACAGCCCTGCCTTTAGCTGTGTTACCTATTAGGTCTATTCTCCATACTACCATCAACCATTTGTTTTCTAAAATATAAAGCTAATCTCTCACATTCAGGTTGGGTGGAGTGGTCCACACCTGCAATCACAGCACATAAGGGGCTGAATCAGGAGGCTCAGGAGTTCTTTTTTGGTTTACGAGGAGATGAACCACAGGCTTCCTGCGTACTAGGCAAGCACTCTACCGCTAAGCCACATTCCCAGCACATACTATTTCTTTAACAAATGCCTTTCTTCCCTATCAAGTGTGCTTAATAGATGCTTATCCATCCACCTTTTGCATTCTGGCTTAAAAGTTACCACTCTATGCTAATTATTCCTTCATTCAACTAGGAGTTTATTATCTTCTTTAAATTATTTTTGGTCACTCTGTACATACATACATACACACACACACACACACACACACAAACACACACACACACATTACTTATGTATATTTGTGTGGGTACCAGAGCTTAAAGTTAGGGCCTCTAGCTCTCACTAGGCTTTCTTGCTGGTGCTATATCACCAGAGCCATGCCCCAAGTCAGCATTTTGTTGGTTGATTGGAGAGGGTTTTTTCTGCTCAGGTTGGCTTTGGATTTTGATCCTCCAGGTCTCAGCCTCCTGAGTAGCTAGGATTATAAGTATAAGCTCTCTGCTCCCAACATTATCATTCTGATTCATCCTCCATAGTAACTTCCTATAGGGTAATGAATGTACTGCCAATTAATCTTTAATTCCTAGTTGCTGAGCCCAAGGTTAATAAAATTAGTTTCAGTGGAATAAGTGACTGACCATGAATGAAAATGTTATGTGGCTGAAAGTCTTGGAACAAGAGAACACATAATAATATAGGCATTATAAAAACTACCCTAACAAGCCCAGTGTCAGTTGCTCATGCCTATAATCCTGGCTTATCAGGAGGCTGAGATCTGTGGCTCATAGTTTGAAGCCAGGCCGGGCAGTAAAGTTCATGAGACTTTCATTTCCAATTAATCATCAAAAAAGTCAGAAACAGAGCTGTGGCTTGAGTGGAAGAGTGCTAGCCTTGAACAAAAAGTTCAGGGCTAGTGCCCCAGGCCCTGAGTTCAAGCCCCAGGACTATTATAAAAAAAAATTAAAAGTAAAAATAAAATTATTCTAACAATAGTACAAAGAATGGAAATGGATAAAGAGAAATCAATGGTGGAATAATCCTCCAGTAAGTAACTCAATTAATAGAATATAGTGTCAAATGGTGGTAGTGAAGCAGGCAGGACTGGAGGCACTGATCAAGTGATTAGCATGCCTGCCTAGTGAGTGCAAAGTCCTACGTTCAAACCACCAGAAAGGTGGTATCTTACAGTTCATTGTTTAAGGATGAAAACAACATTTAGAGTGATACTTCAAATGTTCAAACCAGAAAACCAGGAGAACACTGTCAAATCAGAAAAAAAAAAAGGAAAATAAGAGCTGGGTGCTGCTGGCTCATGCCTGTAATCGCAGCTACTCAGGAGGCTGACATCTAAGGATCACTGTTCAAAGCCAGCATGGCCAGGAAAGTCCATGAGACTCTTTTTTTTTTTTTTGCCAGTCCTGGGGCATGGACTCAGGGCCTAAGCACTGTCCCTGGCTTCCTTTTGCTCAAGGCTAGCACTCTGCCACTTGAGTCATAGCACCACTTCTAGCCTTTTTCTATATATGTGGTGCTGGGGAATTGAACCCAGGGCTTCATGTATATGAGGCAAGCACTCTTGCCACTAGGCAATATTCCCAGCCCTCCATGAGACTCTTATCTCCAATGAGCCAGGGGAAAATTGGAAGTGTAGCTGTGGCTCAAAGTGGTAGAGTGCTAGTCTTGAGCAAAAAAGCTCAGGGACAGGGTAACCACGCTGAGTTCAAGCCTCATGACTGATCAAAAATAGAAAGGAAAATAGTGTATTATTGTTCAGTTTTTGAAAGACAAAGGCTATCATTTTGAACATATCTAGAACAGATCTAACCTAGAATACTTTGATTTATTTCACAATCTCCTTATTCTCTATTTCCTTTTCTTTGTTCACCTTTGAATTCAAGTCTACCTAGATAGAATAGGAAAACTGGTACTAGGAAAAAAGCCATTTAAATGGACCTCCAAAATTACAGAAAAGTTTCACAGTGAAAAGTGAGAAAATGTGATTTTACAGCTTTTTGTAGTTGTTGTTGTTGCCAGTCCTGGGGCTTGAACTCAGGGCCTGAGCACTGTCCCTGGCTTCATTTTGCTCAAGGCTAGCACTCAGCGACTTGAGCCACAGCGCCACTTCTGGCTTTTTCTATATATGTGGTGCTGAGGAATCGAACCCAGGGCTTCCTGTATACGAGACAAGGACTTTACCACTAGGCCATATTCCCAGCCCCTTACAGCTTATTTTGAAAAATAAAATGAATACGTATGATAGTTTTTCCTTTACACTAAATAACTTACATGGTAATTCTCAAGCAAAAACAATCAGGATTTTATTAGTTATATACCAAACAGAGGACAAATTCTTAATTCCATATTCATCTTTTACAGCACAACCATAATTTATAAAAATTTTGGAGGACTTCATGAATACTTGTAAGGGCCTCTAAAATCTTTTGTTATTTAAACCAGTTTTATTTTGAAGTTAAGATTTTTACAGAGATGATGAAGTCATAAAGAAAAAGACTGGAATAGCTGTAGTTTGGGCACTGGGGAAGTATTTAGGGTTCACGTAAAACCTAGCACTGAAAACAAAGGATAAAATGAGAGATGGCACTTACTTCTGGAATATATGTATATAAACATATATGTTATATATGTATATAAAACAAGTGTGGCAGGAAAAGGAAATACGCGTGGTTTAGTTCTAGCATGCTGGATACTTACATCAATATTGACAGGTTCTATTGTGTTTATGTGCACATTAGGAGCTGATGAGGACCGGTCCCGTTGCCCAAACTGATTTCTATGATCTTCATCTGCTGGTCGGAAGGGCTGTGGAATTGGAATGGATTTTGAAGGAGATGGACTGGTGAGAATTTGGGGCCTGAAAAAATCAAGTCATTGGAAGGTAAGATTCAGAGCAATTATGTAGATATTTTAAAAATGGGACATATCAAGATTTTAACAGGAAAATCTTTCAAATAAAGCATGAAAATTCCGGCAGCAATAACCTTTAAGTTTAAAAAATAACATACCAGGGTGTACTGGAGTGGCTTAAACAGTAGGGAGCCTGCTAAGTAAATCCAAAGCCCTGGCTTCAAATCCTTGTACCACTGCCCTCTCCGAAAACACTACATATAAACTGAATATAAATCCATCATTTTAATTCACTATTTCTTCTAACTTTGTCATTGCTTGCTGGTATCTGAAGGTACTACAATGGAAATTTTATGGAAAGTACTAGGAAATGGTAAATATTTTTGAGACTATTATCTGTGTATTTCAGGAGCAGAAAGATCTATCTACAGCTTTATCTCATAGTTGATTGAGGCAATACTGAAACATCATTTCCAAATTCAGAAAATAATCTTTCTCATTTTAAAAGTTTTAACATGCTCAATTATTGACATCAGTAACACAAGAGAATCATACACGAAGCATTACACCAGTGTTTGTGTGTGTATGTGCAACTGCGCTAGGGCTTAAACTCAGGGCTTGCCCTGAGCTTTTTTGCTCAAGGCTAGTGTTCTACCACTTAAGTCACAGTTCCACTTCTGGCTTTTTGGTAGTTAATTTGAAAGAAGAGTCTCCCTGACTTTCCTACCCAGAGTGGCTTTGAATTACAATCTGTAGGATTACAAATCTCAGCCTGTTCAGTCCTGGATTACAAGCACAAGCCACTAGTGCACAGGTAAACCAGGCATTTAATTCTTTTAAAAATCAGGTCACTTTATTAGGTGACATATTTTGTTACAGATAACTACCAGTCTGTAATTTCTGACCCTAAAAGAAACTTGACATAGTGAACTGAAAAGTTTTCAAAACAGTTGTAAACACCAGTAAAGAGTGAGTCTGTACACTTAAGAAAGATCCTTGGGGGACAGGGAGTATCACTTGCTAGAGGACAAAGGGCTTTATTTAAATGAACTACCAGAAACATGAAGGACCTAGCATTAACAAGCTCTATTCATACTGGTTATCATTTTACCCCTTTTTATGCAAACGAATCAGTATTATTTAATGTATTAGATCAGAAAGACAATGTTGAGGGGAGAGGATTTGGAGAAGAATACAAAGATATAACAGGAAAATAAATGCATAAAGGTTTGAGGAACAAAGGAAGTTCAACAGTAACAAGAAGCCTTTGTATAAAGAATATAAACAGAATATGAAGCACATTATTTAGGATAAGAAAAGAGATTTTGATTTATGTGTTCATATTAAGTATATGAATCCATTTAAAAGTGACATGCAAGTAATATTGGAGGTATATTGAAGTGGTAAAATACTGGTCAAAAGAAAGCAAGTGGATTAAGAACATGAAGCCCAGAGTTCCAGCCCCAATACTAGCACAAACAAAGAAGGAAAAGAAATAGTTGGGGGCTGGGAATGTGGCTTAGTGGTAGAGTGCCTGCCTTGCATGCATGCATGAAGCCCTGGGTTCGATTCCGCAGCACCACATAAACAGAAAAAGCCGGAAGTGGCGCTGTGACTCAAGTGGCCAAGTGCTAGCCTTGAGCAAAAAGAAGCCAGGGACAGTGCTCAGGCCCTGAGTCCAAGCCCCAGGACTGGCCAAAAAAGAAAAAAAAAAAAAGAAAAGAAATAGTTGCTTAAAATATTATATTATAGAAAACAAAACAAAAAATACCTGGTATCAGTCCAGTTAGAATTATGTTATGTTTCACTTGTAACTTTTTATATTATCTGGTTATTGAGAAATTTTTAGATTATAACACAGCTGTCTTTAATCTTGCTGTAGGCAACCAACTATTCACCCATATTGTTAGGGAATTTGGAGAGAGATTTAAAAATGTAAAAATGACATTAAAGAAAACAAAAATGTTTTGGGAGACAGAGAGGGAAGGGGTAGTAACTGTGCCCAAAAAGAAATGTACTCATTACCAGACTTATGTAACTGTAACCACTTTGTACATCGTCTTTATAATAACAAAAAATAAAAATTAAACAAAAAGGGTTTGTAAAGTACACTGTTACAACAGTCTCAGACTAATTTAAAGTCTCAGTACAATAACATCAACATCATAGGACTTAAAATCTGAATATCCGAATTAACTAATATAACTGTCCTGGTATACGCAGAGCTGGCAGTCATTCTTAAAAATTTACTGAGGGATGGGAATATGTACAGGCTAACAAATCTGAACTGTGAATGCAAAAATACTGACCTAAAAGTAAAACCAAACAAAAGGAAAAAACTTGCATCTAATTTGGTAAGTTTCATTTTCATATCCTAAGAAGAAAATGTATATATTATAAATGAAGTAGCTTCCTAGTATGCAAAACTAAATTAATACTATCTAAAAGGGGAAACTGTGCCTTATACAAAGTCAACTTGCTTAGCAAATATCTATTACAACTGTGGAAAAATCTCTCTAGTTATCATAACCTGATGTATTAAGTATCTGAACCATGTCTGAATCTCATGCTCAACAAATACAATTTTGTGATAATTCAGTTTCCCACAAACATCTTCTAAAAGAAGAGCAAGTACTGGCCTACCCAACAAAAGAAGTCTGGTTTATATAACCAGTGTATTTCCCATTAAAATGAGTTATTTGGTAGTATTCTCATTTAGTATGCTGTGAATGTGTTTAAGCCATTATATTCCTAACACTCATAACTTCCAGTAATTGATAAAATTGACTTTCTATACTGAGCAATCCTTTTTTTTTCTAATCCTGAGGCTTGAACTCAAGGCCTTGGGTGCTGTCCCTGAGCTGCTTCTTTTTTTTTTTTTTCCTTTATTGTCAAAGGGAAGTACAGAGGGGTTACAGTTTCATATGTAAGGCAGTGAGTACATTTCTTGTTCAACTTTTTACTCAAGGCTAGTAGTACTCTCCCACTTGAGCCATGACACCACTTCCTTCTTTTTCTGAGTAGCTTATTGGAGATAAAGAGTCTCAAAGACTTTCCTGCCTGGGATGACTTCAAACTGCGATCTGATCCTTATATCTCAGCCTTCTCAGTATCTAGGATTACAGGTATAAGCCACTGGCACCCAGCTTATACTAGGAAATCTTTACTGGACCAAGGTAATTTACATCCTATGAAGTATCTTGGCAATCATCCAATTGGCTTTCTCTAAATGATATCCTTTTAAGGGGCTGGGGATATGGCCTAGTGGCAAGAGTGCTTGCCTTGTATACATGAGGCCCTGGGTTCGATTCCTCAGCACCACATATACAGAAAATGGCCAGAAGGGGCGCTGTGGCTCAAGTGGCAGAGTGCTAGCCTTGAGCGGGAAGAAGCCAGGGGCAGTGCTCAGGCCCTGAGTTCACAGCCTAGGACTGGCCAAAAAAAAAAAAAAAATCAAGAAAAAAAAATGATATCCTTTTAACCAGTCTTCAACAAAACTTTTAAGGCAGTATCACATTAAAAATAATAAGAATTTCAAGGGCTGGGAATGTAGAGTACTTCCCTCCCATGCATGAAGCCCTGGGTTCAATTCCTCAGCACCACATAAACAGAAAAGGCTGGAGGTGGCACCATTGCTCAAGTGGTAGATTGCTTTAGCCTTGAGCAAAAAGAAGCCAGGGACAGTGCTCATGCCCTGAGTCCGAGCCCCAAGACTGGCCAAAAAATAAGTAAACAAATAAAATTAATTTCAAGCCAGGTGTAGGTGGCTCATGATAGTAATCCTACTCAGGAGGTTGAGATTTGAGGGAGCAGGAAAGTCCATGAGACTCTTAGCTCCAATTAACTACAAAAAGCAGGAAGTAGAAATGTGGCTTAAGGGCTGGGGATATGGCCTAGTGGCAAGAGTGCTTGCCTTGTATACATGAGGCCCTGGGTTCGATTCCCCAGCACCACATATACATAAAATGGCCAGAAGTGGCGCTGTGACTCAAGTGGCAGAGTGATAGCCTTGAGCAAAAAGAGGCCAGGGACAGTGCTCAGGCCCTGAGTCCAAGCCCCAGGACTGGCAAAAAAAAAAAAGAAGAAATGTGGCTTAAGTAGTAGTTCCTTCACCTTGAATAAAAAATTTTGCTCAGTGATAGCATCCAGGCCCTGAGTTCAAGCCCCAGGACAGCCACCAAAGGAAGAAAGGAAGAAAGGAAGAAAGGAAGAAAGGAAGAAAGGAAGAAAGGAAGAAAGAAAGGAAGAAAGGAAGAAAGAAAGAAAGAAAGAAAGAAAGAAACAAAGAAACAAAGAAACAAAGAAAGAAAGAAACAAAGAAAGAAAGAAACAAAGAAAGAAAGAAACAAAGAAAGAAAGAACTTCAACTCTAACATTCCTTAGTAAATTACTATTAAGATTTCTTTTGTAAGTCACAACACTTAGAAGTTTCAAGGCAAACTGAGTACTTCTGTTCAGTGCTGTATCTTTTCCTTGCAGTAATGAGGACTGAACCTTCAGGACACTTAGCTATGTATAAGCAAGGATTCTACCACTAAATTACATATACAACCTATGACAGGCAGAATTTCAATTCTGACTGCTCCTAAATTTATACATTCTTCAGCATTTTGAAAAAGTAGAAAAGGAGGTAGCTTTTACTTTGTATTTAAAAGTGCTGAATGTTTTCACTTCTTTAAAATTTCTTGGTTATATCCATTATCATACTTGTTTCATGAACATTTAAATTTTAAATGTTAACAGGACTAACAACAAAGTGCAAAGGAATTTTGACACTGAATCTGACTTTTATTTTTACAAAGGTAAACATACATTGTGACATAAAAATATTAAGATATATAGTGAATTTTGAACACATTTCTAACCATTTGCTCAAGATTATTATCTATTTCAGTTTAAATATGTAATGGCATATGCAAGTGGTTTCTTAATTTTAAGAGAAGAGTCCTTCACTAGAGGACAAATATTGTAGATTATACCATTATAAACCTTCAGAGAGGCCAAGCTAATTTCATTATGGTGTCTCTAATTTTTCACAGAACTGGGAGGTATCATTAGAAAGAAATCAAGGTCTATAAAATCAACTGGGAGAAATATCATCCTCAACAAAGTAGACCAAACAAGTTGGGCCTGGGATGGCACATTCCTATCATTTGAGCTATTAGTAGATGGAGGTAGGAGAATGTCAAAGGCCAGTTTGAGCAAAGTCAAGACTCTATCTTTAAACAAACTGGAGGTGCTGGTGGCTCACGTCTGTAATCTTATGCAGGAGGCTGGGGTCTAAGAGTCCAGGCTCAAAGCCAGCCTGGGCAGTCCATGAAATTCTTCTCTCTTCAATTAACTACCAACAAACCAGAAGAAGAGCTGTACCTCAAGTGGTAGAGTAAAAGCCTTGGACAAAAAAGATCAGGGGCAGTACCCAGGCTCTGAATTCATGCCCCTGGATCAGCACAAAACAAACCTAAAAGCAAAAGGACTGGGAACAGGTCTCAAATCCTAGAGGTTCAATCCCTAGTATTGACAAAAAAACAAATCAAAACATTTTGACTTGACCACCTAAAAACTACACAGGTATATATAAACAATGATAGTACCAAGAGGAATTATTCCATCAGAGGAGGTAAGTATTACAATCTAACAAAAGACTGGGGTGGCTGTATTTTCTACAGTTCCAACAGATAGCCACATTTACTTTTTTTTGTGACCAGTCCTAGGGCTTGAATTCAGAGCCTGGGAATTGTCCCTGAGCTTCTTTTGCTCAAGGTTAGCACTCTACCAACTTGAGCCACAGTGCCACTTTTGGCCTTTTCTGCTTATGTAGTACTGAGGAATTGAACCCAGGGCTTCATGTATGCTAGGCAAGCACTCTACCCATTAAGCCACATTCCCAGTCCTACATTTACTGTTATATAAGGTGTCTTTACTAAGTTTTTAAACTCTGACCCTTCCAGAAAGATTGGCTTCATAAAAATGACAGACTAGGGCTGGGAATATGGTCTATTAGTAAAGTGCTCACCTCGTATACATGAAGCCCTGGGTTCGATTCCTCAGAACCATATATATAGAAAAAGCCAGAAGTGGTGCTGTGGCTCAAGTGATAGAGTGCTAGCCTTGAGCAAAAAAGAAGCCAGAGACACTGCTCAGGCCCTGAGTTCAAGCCCCAGGACTAGCAAAAAAAAAAAAAAAAAAAGACTATTCCTATTTAAAGAAATAGCATTATATTGTAAAGAAAGGGGAAAGTAGGGTAAAAACTGATAATAAATATTCCTAAATTTCTCTGGAATATTCTAGAGCAGAATGCTACAGGGGAACTTTTTAAAGAAGAAAAAAAAATTTAGATATAGCATACTCCTATCTCAAATTCAATAGGAAAAGAACAAGCAGACCTGACATGCTCCACAGCAAATTAATACCCATTTAACTTATTTTCATCATGTATTTTTCCTTCTATAAATATTATTTATTTGCTCATTCATTCATCCATCTATTCATTCATTTATACATTTAATGCTGGTCCCGGGACTTGAATTCAGAGCCTGGGTGCTGTCCCAGGACTTTTTTTGCTCAAGGCTAGTACTCTACCACTAGAGCCACCACTCTACCTTAGGTTTGATGTCTAACTTTCCTTCCCAGGCTGGCTTTGGACTTAAGATTCTTCTGAATAACTAAGATTAAAGGCATGAGCCACCGTCACCTGGCTGAATCTTAAGTATGGTGTTTTTGCATTGTTTTTAAGAGTTATATCTTTATCTTCTAAATTGACAATAATACCAAGTTTTTTCTCTTTTACATTTTAAGCATTGCCACTACTCTAGTTCAGATCTTCATCTTCCTCCTACATATTTCCTCTATTAATTCACCTGTATTTCATTGTTAACTGATTACACAGATTACACACACACACACACACACACACACACACACACACTCTTCTTTTCCTCTTCTCTTCTTTTGGTGATACTGGGTTTGACCTCCAGGACATCAAGCTTGCTAGGCTGACACTCTTGAGCCTTATTTCCAACCATGTAGGTCCCCCACCCCTGTTATGTTGGAAATAGAATCTAATGAACTTCTCTGCCTCAACTGGCAAGATCTCCACTTCCTGAGCAGCTAACACTACAAATAAGGTACCAGGCAACTGATTTCCTTCCTTCAAACCAATTCCAGTTTGTTTTTTTCTTGCCAATCCTGGGGCTTGAACGAAGGGTAGGTCCTGAGCACTATCCCTGGCTTCCTTTTGCTCAAGGCTAACACTCTACCACTTGAGCCACAGCCCCACTTCCAGCTTTTTCTGCGTATGTGGTGCTGAGGAATCGAACCCAGGGCTTCATGCATGCTAGGCAAGCACTCTACAGCTAAACCACATTCTGACCCTCAAACCAATTTCAACAGGTTAATAATCTGTTTCAAAACCTGTCATTTCCATATTCTTCTATTGTCAAGGGAATAACAGTATTAATTCTACAACTCTTCATAATGCAGTATCACACATGGTACTTCTGTTTACATAAGCTTACTTCACGAGCCGTGAAACTGCAACGGTCATCTTTTTTCTTATGTTGTTTCTCCATCTCCTATCATCATGTTTTATTCTCGAGAGTCATTCAGATTCTACTAATCCTTTAAATTCTTCAAACTCTACCTTCATTAAGTTTTCCTGAGCTTTTTTCACACACAAATCTTCCTTGTCATGTAAACATTGATGTCCTTACCACAATTTAATTATTTGCCATTGGCGCATAGGTTACTCTTCCTCTCTCCTGCTCCCTCTCTCTTTCTCTCTCTTGCCCTGTAGCTTCGGCTGGCCTCAAACATGTGATACTCCTGAGTATTCTAAGTGCTGGGATTACAGGTGTGTACCACCTTGCTCCATTAATGCTACAAATTTATACAGATACATGGAAATCATACACTTCTATATATGCTATACTTAACAAAATAATGACCACAAAGCAGAGACTCAAAGTCATCATGACTTTTTTTTTTCCAGAACTGGTACTTAAAACAGTCTATACTAGCTTTAACACTTCTTCTGACCAATTGCATGCACATGTCTAAGTGATGTGATAAAATAAGCTATCTGGGGGAAAAAAAAAACAATCCCCAATAATAAGTGTTGAGAAAGTTTACAATTAACAAAAAGATGCAAAGGAAGGCAGTTCAAGTAACACGTCACTGAACAGCAGGAATCAAATCATACCCAATAGAATGTGAGGGGGGTGCAGAAGGGGGTGATCCAGATGTGAGGGCAGTCTCTGCTAAGGAGGCCTCCTCCTGTGGTATTGGGTGATGTTCAAAGAACTTGGAGACAAACAGCAAACTGTGAGGCAAAAACAAAACAAAACAAAACAAACCTAACTTGTGCAAAACCCAGAAGCTTCAGTAAACTGAATTACACAGTTAATGGAAAAACCTGGCATCAATACCATTTTCAGAAACAATCAAATTCAGTTGGTGGCATTTTTTGTCCAAAGGCTTATTAAAGATTATACTGCACATTCAAGGGTAAGTTCGGAATCTAAAATTAATTTTCTTCAGAAAATTTCTACATATTACAGGGTGTAAAACCATGTTTCATGGCTAAGGAACTAGAAAAAGTATCTAGTGCTAGGTTAGCTTTATCATTATAGTTTGTTAAACTCTTATTTGCTCAAGTGATCAGAAAAATAAGAACTTTACAGCAAATAGCAATGACGGAAAGAGATTATAGTAGACAGTCTAATTTATTAGAAAGGGTGGAATAAAGCAAAAAGAAAATTATAGACATAACACAAGTCTTACAGTGAGGAGAGGTAAAGGTGAAGGAAGGAATAGGAGCGGGAGGATAGGTGAGGGAAAAGGAGGAGGAGAGATGGGTGGTGGGGGTGGGAGAGATATAAACATAACTCACTGAATAGATAATCAAAATAGGAATTACAAAACAGGAATCAGATTCTTTCATCTATGGTTGAACTTAATGAAATGATTCTTACACCTCTCAAAAATCATTCAAAGGTGATTCTAATAGTCTAGGGTATTTACAAATTAAAAGATAATGGGATATATAAATTAAATGTGTAGTTGAATTAGAATTACAGTCTGGGTGGGAACTGCTGTGTCTGATACATGTTATACACTCTAACCATGCTTTTAAAAAAATCCCTATAACAATTATGCTTGACATTTGTCTTTGAGTTCAAAGCAAGCTACTTTAATTATGAAAACTTAAAAGTAAAAAAAGATAGAAAAATGTTACTTACTCAAGTTGGTCATAATTAACACACATCAGTGGAACTTCTGTACTACAACGTTGGTGAAATTTATAACCACATGTTTGACAGCGAAAACCTTGGAAAAGCAGCTTTCGACAAAAGTCACAAAAAGCTAAGGTGAAAAAAGTTTTCCGTACCTGCAAAGTAAGAAATTACAGAAAACTTTAAAAGCTTACAATAATCTTTCTTAGAAATTAATGGATTTATTCTAATGTAAGGGAGCTAAGTTTTCATGTTTATCATAAAAACTTGTACCAAAATACCAAAATGAAAAACAAGTGAATAGACTCAACATATTGACCTCCCACCCAATACCCAACTTAAAAACTCAGAAGATGAGCCTGGTGCTGGTGGCTCACACTTGCAGTTCAAGAGGCTGAGATCTTGGGCTGGGGATATAGCCTAGTGGCAAGAGTGCCTGCCTCGGATACACGAGGCCCTAGGTTCGATTCCCCAGCACCACATATACAGAAAACGGCCAGAAGCGGCGCTATGGCTCAAGTGGCGGAGTGCTAGCCTTGAGTGGGAAGAAGCCAGGGACAGTACTCAGGCCCGGAGTCCAAGGCCCAGGACTGGCCAAAAAAAAAAAAAAAAAAAAAGAGGCTGAGATCTGAAGACTGCAATTCAAAGCCAGTCTGGAGAGCAAAGTCTGTGAGACTCTTATTTCCAGTTAGCCATCAGACATCAGAAAACAAGAAGTGGCACAAGGTCTCAAAGTGCTGCCTTGGGGGGGGGGGGGGGGGGCGGGGCTAAGGGACAGTGCTCTGCCCAGCCCCTGAGTACAAGTACCATGATGGGGAGGTTGGGGAACACAACAGAAGATAGTAACAACTAAAAAGGAAGAAAAAATAACAAAAATGAAGTTGAGAACAGGAAGATCTCTACATTGCTTTTTCCCCCCCTGGAGAGGACTTAAAGGAGATAAAAGGATATAGGGGAAAGTGAGAGAGAGAATACAAATATAATTTATAAAGCAAGTAACAGAATCAGACCCCTAATCTGAGGTACAAAAATACACTGGTAAACTGTAATCTTTTTTTTTTTTTTGCCAGTCCCAGGGCTTGAACTCAGGGCCTGAGCACTGTCCCTGGCTTCTTTTTGCTTATAGCTATAGTCTACCACTTGAGCCACAGCACTACTTCCGGCTTTTTCTATATATGTGGTGCTGATGGTTAGCTGAAATTTCAAAAACTACCACGAAGTGATTTCTACAGGCTAGTGGTCTTTATTAATTATATATATATATAGTATAAATCAAATGTATAGCTGAAAGAGAATTAAAATTTGAAAGGGTTGGCTATATTACATGTTACTAACTTTATTTAAAAAAACACAAAAACTTCCATAACATATTGGACAGAAAAATCACAGCTCCCGACACATTCACTTCATATTATGTAAAATGGTAGTTAGAAGAGATTTTAGTCATTTCCTCAAGAAAGTTATTATAATTAATGCATGTCAGAGAAAACAACACTGGTGATATTTAGTCAGCATTAGAGACTAGCAAGAGATAGGACAACAGATAATTCGTTACAACACATCTGTACTATTTTTAATCCTGTAATCATGTAAATTATTTGGAAAAAAAAGTGAAAATAAGCTAGGTGTTGGTAGCTGAAGCCTAGAGTCCTCTACTAAGGAGGCTGAGATCTGAGGGGTGCAGTTGGAAGCCAGCCTAGACAAGAAAGTCCTTGAGACTCTTATCTCTGACAAACTTAGAAAAAGCTGGAAGCAGTGCAATGCTCAAGTGCTAGAGCACCACTAGCTTTGCAGCACTACTAGCAAAAGCAGCTCAGAGATGGTGCCCAGGCTCAAAGTTCAAGCCCCAGGACCAGCACCAAAAAAACAAAACAAAAAAAAACAAACCCAAAAAGCAAACAGACAAAAAACTAGTTATAAAAGATCAAACTGGCATGTAACTGAACAAAAACTAAAACAGTAATAATTAAAATGGTAAGCCGGAAAATCAAGAGAGACAATAAAACCATTTTATAAACTATCAAACTGTTGAAGAATTAAAATATTCAGGCTACGTAAACTTATTGTGAACATTTTTTGCTTATTCTTTTTTTTGGAGACAAAAATTTTACTCTGGCTGATTTTAAATACAAAAATTTCTTGTTTCAATCTCAGATGTGCTCATACCACATGTGGCTATGAATTATCTGTCTGTCTGTCTGTCTGTCTGTCTGTCTGCTGGTCCTGGGCCCTGTCCCTGAGCTTCTTTGCTCAAGGCTAGCATTCTACCACTTGAGATACAGCTCCATTTCAGGCTTTTTTGGTGCTCAATTAAGAGATAAAGAGTATCAGACTTTGCTTGGACTGGCTTTGAACCACAATCTTCAGATCTCGGCCTCCTGAGTAGTTAGGATTACAGTTTTGAGTGCCCAGCTGTGGGGAAAAAAAAACTGTATGAAATTTAAAAGGCAACATATAACAATTCCATGAGGAAAGGCATGGTGGCACATGGATGTAACCCTATCACCTGGGAGGCTGAGGCAGAACCATCACAGTCCTAAGCTAGTTTGAGCTATATAGTGTGATAAGGTCTCCAAAAACAGGAAGAAAGAAAAATCCAAAACCCAGTCATGTTAACAGACAATATGGACAGGTCTATAAACAGAACTGTGCTAAGGAGAGTCTGTCTTTTTCTTAGCAAAGCTAGAAATTGTTTAAAATGTACTTGTTCTGGGTATATAATTAGCAGAAAACATAAGATATATAAACAAATACCAAATTCTTTGCTATGGCTATTTTAGTCTTGATAGCATGGGTGACTTCTTCATTCTTTGTTGTATGTTCTTAATCAGCTCACTTTTCCAAATTTTAGTAATATACAATAGTATTGCAATAGTAATGCAATAATAATATTCAATACTAACTTTAATAATACACAATAGAACCTATTATATACCTATATTCACATAACAATACTTACTCTAAATATAATGTACACTGCAATTTTCTGGTCTCTCATATATGGTCTTCCTGATATTAAATTTATTTCAAAATCAAAACCATTTTCAGTGAACAATTACTTATAGAAATAGTTATTAAAAAATTTCACAGAAGCAGAGCATGAGAGGTGTTTACCTGTCATTCTAGACTGAGGCAGGAGACTAAGGCAGTAGAGCCACAAGTGTGAGAGCCCCCAAAAAAGTCTGATCAAGACAGTTCTATCTTGACAATCTATTTTGACTTTGTAAGAACATTTATTTATATAGTTTCTTTTACAAGTGGCCTTTATTTTAATCACTTTTTTTAAATGTTTCTATTTTATTTTTACTTATTTATTTATTTTTGCCAGTCCTGGGCCTTGGACTCAGGGCCTGAGCACTGTCTCTGGCTTCTTTTTGCTCAAGGCTAGCACTCTGCCACTTGAATCAGAGAGCCACTTCTGGCCATTTTCTGTATATGTGGTGCTGGGGAATTGAACTCAGGGCTTCATGTATATGAGGTAAGCACTCTTGCCACTAGGCCATATTCCCAGCCCTATTTTAATCACTTTTATTTTTACTTTTTGTATATATTGTTAGAGCATGTGAAAAGTCAAACACTTGTTTTTAGCCTTGATCCTTTTCTACCTGTCTTTGGTTATAAGAAATGAAAAATACTGATTTTCTTTTAGTTTGTTTTGTGGTACTAAGATTTCAACTCTGAGACTACCTCTTGTGCCACACATACAGCCTACTTTATTTTTCAAATAGGGTTACTTTTCAGATAGAACTTTTGCCTGGGGTGGAACTTAAGACTGCCATCCTCCTGATCCTCCTACCTTTGCTTCCTCTATGGCTGGCATTACAGGCTTGTACCATCATGCTTAGCTGAAAATCACTTTTTTTTTAGTATTCATGTGGCCATGATTTGCCAAACTTAAGCATCTTTTATGGTGCTAGCAGAATCTCAGGAAAGTGAGTATAGAAAAGCATAAAATGTTTTCAGTTTATCAGTATCTTTTAGTTATCTGATCCTTTGTGCTAATCACTAATAGTCCCAATCATATGGTAATCTTTCCAGTCCCATGAAGCGCTCAATTTTTTCATTAACCTATCCAATTTCCTTTCTTCACATCACTGACCTACATTTTTAAACTGCATTAATTGATTAGGGGTGTGTGTGTGTGTGTTTATACACACATATCCACATGAGAAAAAGGGACCAAGAAAAGGAAAAGAGAACAAAGTATGAAGGAGAAAACAACATTTGGGGGAAAAATATGTGGATAAGCACCTGAGTATGATTTTTTTTTTTTTTTTTTGCCAGTCTTGGGGCCTGATCTCAGGGCCTGAGCACTGTCCCTGGCTTCTTTTTGCTGAAGGCTAGCACTCTATCACTTTGGCCACAGCACCACTTCTGGCTTTTTCTATATATGTGGTGCTGAAGAATCGAATCCAGGGCTTCGTGTATATAAGGCAAGCACTCTACCACTGGGCCATATTCCCAGTCCTTTTGAGAATGAATTTTAAACAAAATGTTTATATCTGTAAGAATGTCTTTATCAATAAAGTAGGGAACAGAAGGATCTACATTTCTTATGGGTCACAATTAATATTCAATTAGGAATCTGAGCATATCTAATCAGCCATGCTAAATCAGTGGGGACTGTATGCTGGGGACATTTAGCTTATACTTGGTGCTACTAGATGTAAAACACATGTAAGGAAAAAGACTCATGAAGAATTCAATAGCCAGCTATTCTACATTACACTTTCATCACCCTATTCCTTTTTCATTTCTCTGTTGGCCATAAGGCTTGAACTCAGGGCCTGGGCAATGTCCTTGAGCTCTTTTTGCTCAAAGCTAACACTCTACCACTTTGAGCCACAGCTCCACGTCTGGTTTTCTGGCAGGTAATTGGAAATAAGAGTCTCATGGACTTTCTTACCAGACTGGCTCTGAACTATAAGATTTCAGCTTTCTGAGTAGCTAGGATTACAAGTGTGAACCACCAGTGTCCAGTTCTATCACCTTGTTCTTCAGAAACATTTACATAAATCTGTCAAGATTTAAGCAGTGTCTGTTATTTTGCATGTAAGAATTCCCCGTCCCCCACCCCCCGCCAGTCCTGGGGCTTGGACACAGGGCCTGGGCACAGTCCCTGAACTTCTTTTTGCTGAAGGCTAGCACTCTACCACTTGAGTCACAGCACCACATCTGGACTTTTCTGCTTATGTGGTACTGAGGAATAGAACCCAGGACTTCATGCACGTTAGGCAAGCACTCTACTGCCAAGTCACATTCCCAGCCCAATAATTTTTTTTAAATACAAATATGGTGTCTTTAACTGTTATTTTCTGCATGAGGAGCAGGAAATATTTCTGTATTTCCTACTTTATTTATGACAATACTAAAATAAACCCTGTTAAAACTTCAAAAAAGAAAAAGAACAAAAGGGGGGACCCCAAAAAAGAGGGGGGACCCTCACACAAACACACACACACAAAATATCTTTAATTAATGAATGGAATAAAGGTATCAAATTCCTATTCTTATAGATTACTGAACAATTATTACAAGGATAAGACTAAGTGAACTGATAATGTTTTGTTGAATAAAAAATGGAGATAGATATCCTATAGCATAAGTTCCATTTTTTATTTAAAAAAGGAAAATTAATGGAAAGTGATAAAGGAAAAAGAAGAAAACTTTGGGCTTAAAAGTACAAGTATCTGGGGCTGGGAATATGGCCTACTGGCAAGAGTGCTTGCCTGGTATACATGAAGACCTAGGTTCGATTCCTCAGCACCACATATATAGAAAACAGCCAGAAGTGGCACTGTGGCTCAAGTGGTAGAGTGCTAGCCTTGAGCAAAAGGAAGCCAGGGACAGTCCTTGGGCCCTGAGTTCAAGGCCCAGGACTGGCAAAAAAGAAAAAAGAAAAAAGAAAGTACAAGTATCTGGGACTGGGAATATGGCTTAGTGGTGAAGTGCTTGCCTAGTATGAAGGAAGCCCTGGGTTCGATCCTCAGTACCACATAAGCAGAAAATGCCAAAAGTGTAGCTGTGGCTCAAGTGGTAGAGTGTTAGCTTTGAGCTGAGAAGCTCAGGGACAGTGCCTAGGCCCTGCGTTCAAGCTCCAGGAGTGCAAAAAAAAAAAAAAAAGGTATGAGCATCTTTTGTGTATTCAGAAAAAAATTGAGATACAAAAATATAGTAACCTATATAATTACAAACCTTCATAAATATATTAATTTATATAAATGTTGATCTCTGGAGGAGTATTTTCACTTTTTTATTTGATTTTTTGTACCATTCAGATTTTTTTTAGTAAACATCCATTGCTTTAAGTTACTACAAAAATATAACGATTAAAACTCTTTAGTTCAGACTTTTAGAGAACAGAATTTTCAAGTAAAATATCAATTACAGTTATTCATATTTCTTATCCCTTAAATGAAAGTACATTCATAAGACCCTGAATATTTTTGACATTTCAGAAGTGTAATGGTACATACAAAGTTGTGTGTTGTAAGTGGAACATTCTCCAACACTTCTACATGCAACTCTTCCCCAGTAAGCCAGGAAATATCAGTGTCCCAACCAATAGGTTTCTTCTCTCTGAAAAATGTAGACATAAGCCTTTCTTAGTTATCAGATGAAAGAACACTATATACCTCATGCTGAAGATGTGAAGATTGGTTATTGAGGGGCTAGTAATAGGGAGGTTTGGGTCCCTAGTCTTCCATCGTTAGAAATTTAAGTGGCAATAAATTTTTAAGTTTACCCCAAATAAATGTATCACTCTTGGACAAACAGCAGGGTAAAGAGATGTACTCTTTTCTTCAAGTCAGCTCCAGAAAAGACCTACAACAGCAGAAAATGGATTTTTCCTAGGGTCAAACCCCCCCACCCCCCAAAAAAAGCAAAACCACAGGTACGGATTCATCTATCCATTCAGAGAAAAAGAGTACTCAAGGGACATGTTCTGAAATATGATTCAAAATGTAGGTTCAAAAATCTGGAAAGTCTTGGAACAATGTTAGGTACTTTCTGAAAGAAAAACAGTTCAATACAAAATACTATATTTTCTGAACCTTTTCAAGCTATGAATTTTTATTAAAAATGAGAAAGCTCTGGTATGGGTGTATTATCGAAATATCTAAATTGTTGAAAAATGGCAAAATTCTAAACACCAGAAAAGTACTTCATCAGGGTAAGAGTGTAGTCACACTAAGTCATTAATAGCTTGTAAGATTTCTTCAGGCTAAAAGGATAAATTTTTTTTTGAAGCTGATTTTTAATTCCTTAGGTTTAGGAAAAGTTTCTACCGAAACCCCAAAGTTTAATGTCTGATGCTTTTATAAACAAAATTCACAACACATACAAACCATACCCATCCTGAATTCTGTAAACAGCACAGCACTCTGGGATAAGACCTCTCATCATGAGTGCTTTCTTTAGACTGTCTCGGACTGTAACTCCACATCTTGCAGGTACCTATGGTAGCATAAATACAGATAAGAGGTAAAGAAAATCAACTTTTACTTCCAAATCATTTTTTTTAACTCAGTGATTTATCTTTGTTTTGTTTTGTTTTCAGTACTGGGGCTTGAACTCAGGGCCTGAGCACTATCTCTGAGAGGTATTTTTGCTCAAAGTTAGAGAGCACTTCACCACTTTGTGCCACAGGGCCACTTCTGGTTTTCTGGTGGTTAACTGGTTGGTGGTAAGAGTCTCACACGGACTTTCCTGCCCAAGCTGACTTCAAACAGTGTTCCTCTTATCTCAGCCTCCTGAGTAGCTAATATTACAGGTCTGAGTCACCAGGACCCAGCTATGCCAAGTTTAACATCATTTCTATAAGTCATTTAAAGGGAAACCAGAATCCAAATGTCTATTATTTTGTCAAGATAAAACAAATTTTTTGTCTTTTATTAAAATTTTGAAATATTTTATACATAAAAAGTAGAAAATAATAGTACCATAGTATCCCCCACCCAACATAATACCACTGGGAAATAACTGTCCATTTAAATAATAATTTAATAATAATTTAAAGTCCATTTTTATCTAATACTGCTCAAAGCTGTAACCCTTCAATCACAATAACGGTCCTTAAGATATATCTAACTGACCTTAAACATAGCAGGAAGAAAACACTTGTCTTCTGTGCATAATTAATACTTGCTATTTAGTTGCCTAGCATCCCTAATTCCTCTGAGAATCACCCTTTTCTAGAAACCCACAGGGTACTAGAAAGTTATCAATCATGGCTCATTACTCATCTACTCAGTTTCCCATGTCGTTAGCTACAGCAACTGGCCTAGGTCTAAATAAGCCTAAACGGTACCAAGTTCTTTTCTAAACACAAACACTGAATGAGAGATGTTGCTGTTCCTCCTGTGGTTATAGTGTGGAGTCCCCAAAACACTGCGAAAATCTGGTTAAAGAATAAAGCTGATACAGGGACAAGTACAGACAGGAATGGGAAGGACAAGGAAAGCAACAAGGAGACGGTTATCTGTTTGGCTCTTCTGAAGCCTCATCTCCCCAGGCAAATTTGGTATGGACTAAAGAGGGACAGCGGCAACACAGGGGAGCATTTTTTATTAGGGGAAGTGATAGGAGGAGAGGATGTTTCAATAATTACAGTAACATCCATTTCAATCACCTTAAAAGTTTTTAAAGCAATTAAAAGTTGCCAAAGAAATTTGGAATTTTTATGCTTGAAGGGGAAAATGAAATAAAGGCAATACAATTTAAAGTTATTAAAAGGGAAATAATTAAGAAGAATTAATGCAAACATGTGATTAGAAACAAAAGGAGGTACATGCTAGTGGCTCACACCTATCATCCCAGTTACTAGGAGGCTAAGACCCAGAGGATCTCAGTTCAAATCCAGCCCAGGCAGAAAAGTGTGGGAGATTCTATTTCTATGAACAGCAAAAAGCTAGGCTGGAGTTAAGACCAAAAGCCAAGAAAACAAGGCAAAAAAATAAAAAGAAAGAAAGAAAGAAAGAGAGAGAGAGAAAGAAAGAAAAAAGAGGCAGATTTTAGTTCAAAATATCCATTAAAGCTATGTTCCACTGGACTCCGGTGGCTCACATCTGTAATCCTATCTATTTGAGAAGGGTGAGATTTGAGGGTCCTGAGACTCTTATCTCTAGTTAATTACTAAACAAGCCAGTGGTGGAGGTGTGGCTCAAGTGGTAGAGTGCTAGCATCCAGCAAAAGAGCTCAGGGACAGGACCCAGGCTCTGAGTTCAAGCCCCAGGACAAGCACATTAAAAAACTAAAAGACAAGCCGGGCACCAGTGGATCATGCCTGTAATCCTAGCTACTTAGGAGGCTGAGATATGAGGATCGAAGTTCAAAGCCAGCCCAGGCAGGAAAGGCCAAGAGATTCTTATCTGCAATTAACCATCAGAAAACTGAAAGTAGTGGTAAAGCATGAGCTTTGAGCTGAAGAACTCAGGAAGAGCAGCCAGGACCACAGTCCAAGCCCCATGACCCACCAAAAAAACTACATACTAAGGGAAATGTTTGTCATGAGGAAGTGGGGCTCACAAATGGAAGTATTCAGACAGGTGCAGGTGGCTCACACCTACTTAGGGGGCTGAGCTCTGAGGATCATGGTTCAAAGCCAAGGCAGGAAAGTCGGTGAGATTCTTATCTCCAATTAACCACCAGAAAACTGGAAATGGATATGTGGCTCAAAGTGGTAGAGCACTAGCCTTGAGCAAAAGAGCTCAGGGACAGTGCCCAGCCTGAGTTCAAGCCTCACATCAACAACAACAAAAATTTTTTTTAAATCAAGGTATTCAAGAAGTGACTGGATTGGTACAGGTGACCCTCATTATTTGTGGAGACTATATTTGTGCAACCATCTATGAACTAAATTTTATTTATAATACAAAAATGAATATATTTATTGCTTTTGTGGGCTTGAGCAGCTTAGTGAAAAATCTTACTGATGCATGTACCTTCTCAGCTGAGGTTAAAAAAGGTAACACTTTATCTTCTTGTTTCATTTTCATACTATGAACAAGTGTCCTCTGCACAACTTATTTATGGCCATGTTTTCTCATACATGGTGTTTTGTTTAAAATGGTTTGCTGGCATAGTATAAAAGTTCTGTGTAATGTTCCTCAGCTCAAAAAGGTTGACAAAGGAAGTTCCTGTGTTAAGGGATCTTCCTTAAGGCATGAGCTCTGGTAGTATCAGCCAAATGAAAAACAACAACACAATATACATTAAATAAAACCTAAAAATGATGTTATGTACTGACTGTTAGAAATGTGCTTTGAATTCAAAGGATCTGTGGGCTAAGCAAGGAGAAAGATATGACCACGAGGTGGCAGCAGTATACACGAGCATCATGGATGATATCTTTGAT
The DNA here is from genome assembly GCF_023159225.1 of Perognathus longimembris pacificus. NCBI lineage: Eukaryota > Metazoa > Chordata > Mammalia > Rodentia > Heteromyidae > Perognathus > Perognathus longimembris. The sequence goes on from NC_063162.1 coordinate 144,077,053, forward strand.
AGGTTGTATACAGTTCTTTTCCAGCCTGAGACAAGGGTAAAGTAGGAGGACAAGGGAACTCCATGAGAGAGGATTTTTAGAAGAGGGTGCTTTTTACATGTGTAATTAAAATTGCTCAACTGACTGGCAGGCAGGGTGTCTTCACATGAAAGAGCTTCAAATCTTAGCTACAGAGGTCAGGGGAAAAACAGTTTTATGGTGCTTGTAAAGTAAAAATCTGCATATCAGGATTATTTTTAAAACAATCAGATACATAAGATTGGCTGTAGTTTCCAGAAATAATGAACTGAAGGTAAAAGCCCTCTCCTTCTGCCACTCACCTTGTGCCTAGAATAACAAAAACCTTCTAACTGGAAGATAATTCTTTTTTTTTTTTGGCCAGTCCTGGGCCTTGGACTCAGGGCTTGAGCACTGTCCCTGGCTTCTTCCTGCTCAAGGCTACCACTCGGCCACTTGAGCCACAGCGCCGCTTCTGGCCATTTTCTGTATATGTGGTGCTGGGGAATCGAACCTAGGGCCTCGTGTATCCGAGGCAGGCACTCTTGCCACTAGGCTATATCCCCAGCCCCTGGAAGATAATTCTTATCTTTACTTTTAAATCTGATACAACCATCCAAAGATTTCCAGAGAAATCTTTGTAAGAAAGTATCTTAACTTGTATGTTTGTTTCAAAGACTTGTGAGAATCAGATGAAAGCCTCAGATGTGCTCTGAAACATAGGATTCATGTTACCTGAATACCATGCCCTAGACTACTGAGAAGTCCCACTGAGTTCTCTTTTTATTACACAGAGTATAGATAAAAATTACCTTTATACAGGGCTTGTGTTTCCTAAAACTTTAGTTGCTCTACTCCTTTATATCTATTCCTTTCCAAAATTCCTTTGGGGCATGTAACTAAGCTGTTCCATATTTCAAACCACTTAATTTATTTTATATTTTTTTATTATTTTTGTATCTTTTCTCTCATCTATGTTTTTTCTTGACTGCTATAAAAAATTCTCATTCAATTTCAGAAAATTTGAAAAAAGTGGTATAATTACAATAAGTGCATTTGCTTTTAGATTCTAATTTTTTTCACACTTGCTTTCTCTTTCTCTACATTTATTCATAATGCTATGTGTAAAGAAGTGTCAAAGTAACTGACTAAGAGAGATCACCAAAAAATGCCAAGGATATTTTTGCTTTTGTTTCTGGAAGAACTGGGTTTTGAACTTATTAGATAGGCAATCTACTGTGGAGCCAGGCCTTCTAATCATAGTCACTCTTGAACTGGAGGGGGAAAGAAGAGCTCCTTCAAGCACTAGGAATGTTTTGCATCTTAATCTGTAAGGCAGCACTGTATGTTAAAAATCTTGAAGTTGGGGGCTAGGGATATGGCCTAGTGGCAAGAGTGCCTGCCTCGTATACATGAGGCCCTGGGTTCAATTCCCCAGCACCACATATACAGAAAACGGCCAGAAGCGGCGCTGTGGCTCAAGTGGCAGAGTACTAGCCTTGAGCAAAAGGAAGCCAGGGACAGTGCTCAGGCCCTCAGTCCAAGCCCCAGGACTGGCAAAAAAAAAAAAAAAAAAAAAAATCTTGAAGTTGTGCACTTGAGATTCATCACTTTACTGGGCTGAAGTTGCCATTGTCATGACACTTCGTCCCTAAATATTTAACCATGTATTTCCTAAGATTAAGGACATTCTTCACATGATTACTATTGGCACAGTTAAGAAAATTAACAGTTTCATAATACCTAATATTCTTTGGGTTTGTTTTTTTGCCAGTCCTGGGGCTTGAACTCAGGACCTGAGCACTGTCCCTCGCTTCTTTCTGCTCAAGGCTATTACTCTACCACTTGAGCCACAGCTCCACTTCCAGCCTTTTCTGTTTATGTGGTGCTGAGAAAACGAACCCAGGGCTCCATGTATGTTAGGCAAGCACTCTACCACTAAGCCACATTCCCACCCCAATACCTAATATTCTATCAACATTCCAAGGTTTTCATCTCAAGAATGCCTTATCTCAATACCAAAACAAAATTATACAAGGCATATGGTTTTGTTTATGCCTTTGTATACTCTTGCACTAATCTTAGTAAAAATACAGAAGACCTCTCAACCCTGTTATCCTCTATGACATTTACTTATCCAAGACCAGACCTTCTGAGTTTGTCTATTTGCTTCCTAATGGAACTTAATGTTTCTTATAAAATGGAATGTTCAGAAACTTGACATTCAGTGTAATCTTTCCTAGCAATAATATTTCCTAGATGATGTCATCCACTGTTTGAAATTTCAAGACTAGTTAGAAGTTCTGGGCTGGGAATATGGCCTAGAGGCAAGAATTCTTGCCTTGTATACCTGAAGCCCAGGGTTCGATTCCCCAGCACCACATATATAGAAAATGACCAGAAGTGGCGCTGTGGTTCAAGTGGCAGAGTGCTAGCCTTGAGCAAGGAGAAGCCAGGGACAGTGCTCAGGCCCTGAATCCAAGTGCCAGAACTGGCAAAAAAAAAAAAAAAAAAAAAGACTATTTAGAAGTTCTATTTGGGGCTGGGGATATAGCCTAGTGGCAAAGAGTGCCTGCCTCGGATACACGAGGCCCTAAGTTCGATTCCCCAGCACCACATATACAGAAAACGGCCAGAAGCGGCGCTGTGGCTCAAGTGGCAGAGTGCTAGCCTTGAGCGGGAAGAAGCCAGGGACAGTGCTCAGGCCCTGAGTCCAAGGCCCAGGACTGGCCAAAAAAAAAAGTTCTATTTGGTTCCTTTTTAGGAATGTAACCCTTCTGTTCTTAAGTCTTCTAACTCACTGATGGACTGTTTCTGTTTTTTGATGCTGGTCCTAAGGTTTGAACTCAGGGCCTAACCACTCTCACCGAGCTGTTTTGCTCAAGGCTAGCTCTCTGATTACTTTGAGGCACAAGCCATTTCCGGCTTTTGGGTAATTAACTCCAGATAAAGAGTCTCTTGTATTTTCTAGTCCAGGTTGGTTTCAAACTGCAATCCTCAGACTTAAGCCTCCTGAGTAGCTAGGATTACTGGCATAAGCCACTGACCCCTAGCTGTATGTTTGTTTTATTGGGATGTTGAGCACATGTAGGTATTATCTCTAATTTCCTGAGGTCTAGATGGGCCAAAGTATGTCTTGTTTCTGCTTCAGCATTACAATAACTCCAGGACCAGTTGTTACACTAATTTCTTGGCTTTAAGGGTTCCTGAACAATGTATGTAATGTAAATATGAACCTGACACTACAGTAATACTACACAGTTCATACTATAATCTCTAGACTGCTGGCAATAACAAATTTCACTGCTACATATGCTTTGAAACCTTTTAAAGGCTCAGCTTTATGTGACCATCTGAGCTCTATGATACATGCTGAAGACCCAGTTTTATATCCCCATACACTGACATTGTTACCTCTCCGTTGTACAGCGATACATCAAGCCAATGGAGCTCACTAGCTTCAGGTAAATTGAGGCTACAAGTGTGTTTAAAGCATTAGAGCTTTTAAAACACAAAACCCATTTTTAGTTTGTGGGCTATGTAAGAACAGGTTGGATGTAGTCTGAGGGCCATAGTTCAGTGATACCATAAATCAATTCATAGAAGCCTCCGATTGCTCAGTTCCTTCCTAACTTTTACCTTCCAAAGGAATCTTACTTGAAATACATTTAAGTAAATGTATTTTATTCATCATTTCCTGATGAGGTATATTTCTGAACATAAGAACAGCACAAATATGGTATAAATGGGAAGTATCTTAAAACCCAATTATAGTATTTATGTTACAATTTCTTATGTTTTTGGTTTTTTTGATTTAATAATACCTGTCAGAAAAATCTTCCATGTATGACTACTGCTGTAATTTACCCTTTCAGAAGATGTGTTTTACTACATGATGCAGAAATATCATAATGTGATAATTTCTTGGTATTGCTGTATTGTTTTAGTTTATATTCTTTTGTCATAAAATTATTTAACAAAAATCTCTGTACATGTCACTATATACTAGTGCTTTTATTTCTATGGACTAAATTCCTAATACTGGGAGTGCTAGCTTGGAACACATAGTACTTGTGAATTTTCATAGATCTGATCAAAGTGCTTCACAATAAGCTGTACTCCCTCACATTTCCACCCACAATGTAATGGGCTTTCTCTCTACATCCTTGCCAGCAATAATTTAAATTTTGCTGAACAGATGAAATTGTCTCATGGCTGTTTTTGCATTTCTCTCATAACAGTAAGTCTGAACAATGTCCATGTGCATTACTGATTTAATCTTACAATTTTTGTCTTTTTTTTTTTCTGGTCCTGCGGCTTGAACTCATGACCTATGCACTGTCCCTGAGCTTCTTTGTGCTCAAGGCTAGCACTCTACCACTTGAGCCACTTCCAGCTTTTTTGAGTAGTTTATTGGAGGTAAGAGTCTCACAAGGACTTTTCTGTCCAAGGTGGCTTCAAACTGCAATCCTCAGATCTCAGTCTCTTGAGCAGCTAGGATTACAGGCATGAGCTGCAGGGGCCTGGCCTTTCCTGTCTTTTTAAGACAAGGTCTCATGATAAAGCCCAGGCTTGCCTCAATCTTGACATCTTCCACCTTAGTTTCTTCTGGGGGCAAGGGGTCAGTTGTTGGCCTATGAATTCAGGGTCTGAGCACAATTCCTGAGCTGTTCAAGGCTAGCGCTCTACCACTTAAACCACAGTGCCACTCCCAGTTTTCTGGCGATTAATTGGTGATAGGGGTTTCACAGACTTTCCTGTCCAAGCTGGTTTTGAACTTCAATCCTCAGGTCTCAGCTAGGATATGAGTAGCTAGGATTACAGGTGTGAGCCACCAGCACCTTAGTTTCTTAATTGCTGGAATTACAGGTATGTACTACCACATATGACTGTGGTAAACTGCTTATATCTTATATGAACTTTAAGATTCAGGTCAAATTTATTTTCATCTAGTTATGCCAACAGCAAAAATTAAATGATTTACTTTTTCTCTTGATTGAATAGTTTAGTGTTGTTGTTTTTTTTTTTTTTTCATTTTAAATTCTCCTAAATTCTGGGATCTATTTCTAGATACATATTATATTCTACAGAATCAATTCTGAGTACCCAAAACATCTTGGGCTTTTTTTTGCCCCAATTCAACAATGGCTAGAATTCGTTATGTACTTTCATCTGAGCTTTGATGGCTCTGTTCCATCATCATATAGTCCTCAGTTTTCCAGTGAGAATCAGTAATCCAAGTCTCATTGCGTTTTATGAAAAGGTCTCAGATTTTCTCTTGGAAGTTTTCAATCGCACAGTATGTATTCAGGCAATCTCGTTTCCTTTCCTTGCTGACAATAAGTCTAATTATTTGAAAATGAAGGTTTTTTTCAATACAGGGGAATTTCTTATGTCTGAACAGTTCTTCCTTCTATGTTTGTTTATTCTTCAACATTTATTAAACAAAAGTTGTCACTCTTGGCTCTTCTATGTCTCCTATGTTGTTTTTTTTTTTTTAAATATTTGTGACTTCCATGATTTTTTGTTTTTGTTTTTTGCCAGTCCTGGGGCTAGGACTCAGGGCCTGAGCACTGTCCTTGGCTTCTTTTTGCTCAAGGCTAGCACTCTACCACTTGAGCCACAGCGCCAATTCTGGCCTTTTCTATATATGTGGTGCTGAGGAATTGAACCCAGGGTTTCATGTATACGAGGCAAGCACTCTTGCCACTAGGCCATTTATTTTCCCAGCCCCTCATTTTTTTTTGTTAAATATTTTAATAATATTCTTAATTATATCTTTCAAAATTTCAAAATATTCATTAATTTGTTTTCTATCCCAGTCCTTGGGCCTGCCACTCAGGGCCTGAGTGCTGTTCCTGAGCTGTTTTGCTCAAGGCTAGCACTTTACCACTTTGAGGCTGAGATCTGAGGACCACAGTTCAAAACCAGCTAGAGGGACTAGGAATATGGCCTAGTGGTAAAGTGCTCACCTTGTATACATGAAGCCCTGGGTTTGATTCCTCAGCACCACATATACAGAAAAAGCCGGAAGTGGTGCTGTGGCTCAAGTGGTAGAGTGCTAGCCTTGAGCAAAAAGCAGTCAGGGACAGTGCTCAGGCCCTGAGTTCAAGCACCAGCCAGGACTGGCAAAAAAAAAAAAAATCAAAACCAGCCTAAGAAATTATTATCTTCAATTAACCACCAAAAAGCTGGAAGTGGAGCTGTATGGTTCAAGTGGTAAGACTGGTAGCCTTGAGCACAAAGGCTTAAGGATAGAGCCCCAGAACTAGCACAAGAAAAGAAAAGAGAGAGAGGGAGGGAGGGAGGGAGGGAGGGAGGGAGGGAGGGAGGGAAGAAGGAAAGAAGGGAGGAAGGGAGGAAGGAAAGAAGGGAGGAAGGAATCAAGCAAGCTAGCTCTTAGGCTATCATCCTTATGGTTACTTTAATCATTTACATTGGGCTGAGAAAACTGAAGAAAGACTATCTTTAAAAAACAAGCCCATAATATTATGTAGTTTGTGTTTATGAATTCACACAATTATTAAGTTTAGAAGAGCCTAGGTGAAGAATATGGTGATAAAGAGGAGAAAAGCTAAAAATGATCTACTATTGGTTCTTGAATACAGGCAATAAAAATTGAAGAACCTACTAGGAATGAGATGGGTGGCCACAGACTGTTTTGTAACATGCTGTTTCAAAAATAGATTTTCAATTTGCAAATATTTTATGTACAATTTCATCTTAAAGATTTTCTTTAAAGAGGTATCCATGCAAAGGTATCATTTAGAAAATCTCCACTTAATTATAAAACAATAGTTTTGTTTTCATTCTATAGAAAAGAAGAGAGAAGACAGAACTGACTGTGTCTTATGAGTCATAATTCTGCACAATGAACTCAGGGCCTGGGCGCTGCCCCTGAGCTTTGTTTGCTCAAGGCTAGCACTCTACCACTTGAGACACAGGACCATTTCCGACTTTTTCTATATATGTAGTGCTGAGGAAGTGAATCCAGGGCTTCATGCATGCTAGGCAAGGACTCTACCACTAAGCCACATTCCCAGCCTTATGCTATTTTTTTTTTTTAATCACAAAAGGAAGCAAGCACCAGGGGCTCATGCTTGAAATCCTAACTACTTTGGATGTTGAGATCTAAAGATCATTGACCAAAAAAACAGCATGGGCAGGAAAGTCAAGGAGATTTTTATCTCTGATTAACCACCAAAAATCAGGAAGTAGAGCTGTGACTCAAGTGGTAGAGTGCTAGCCTTGAGCAAAAACCTCAAGAACAGCACCCAGGTCGATTTCAAGCCTCAGGACAGACAGACACACACAGACACACACAGACACACACACACAGACACACAGACACACACACACACACACACACACACACTTCAAAAAAGGAGCTGGGTGCCAGTGGCTCAAGCTTGTTATCTTATTCAGAAAGCTGAGATCTATCGGACTGCAGATTAAAGTCAGTCCCAGCAGAAAAATCCACAAAACTTCCACCTCCAAAATAAACAATGAAAATAAAGTCAGGCTAATGGACTGGGATATATAGCTCAGTGGCAAAGTGCTTGCCTACCAAGTGCAAAGCCTTGGGTTTGATCCCCAGTACCAAAAAAGAAAAGACAGAAAAAATAAACAACAAAAACCAAACAGAAAAGTGAGTGGGTACAGCCTCATCTAAGCAAACAAGAGAGGAAAGTATAAGGCCCTAAGTTCAAACTCAGAACCAGGTCAAAAACAAAAAAAATTAAAAATAATATTATTATTATTATTTTTTTTTTTTTTGCCTATCCTGGGGCTTGAACTCCGGGCTCAGGTGCTGTCCCAGAGCCTCTTTGTGCTCAAGGCTAGTAATCTACTACTTAAGCCACAGCACCACTTCCGGCTTGTTCTGAGTAATTTACTGGAGATAAGAGTCTCACAGACCTTTCTACCCAGGCTGTCTTCCAACAACCATCCTCAGACCTCAGGCTCTTGAGATACTAAGATTACAGGTGTGAGAAACTGGCGCCCAACAAAAAGCAAGTTTTATAAAACAAAAACCATTGCCCCTTTATTTTTGGTTGTCTAAAGAGAAAAAAAATCTACTTTGAATCAGATTATCTGGAATTTGTTTATTAATATTTAGAGCAACAATATACATTAAAATTAGTGATTACATATATGTCAGTTATTAAAGCTATTGACAGTGTTTTTGTACTTGAAGATTGTAAGTCATTTATATTAATTAACTCAACAGATTTCTCTGCTTTAAATGTTTCTTTCAGGGTATACTACTTTAATGGTAGCAATACCACTAACCTTAAAAAAAAAGAAAAAGCATTTAGACAAGAGGAAAAATACCAATTACACTTGAAGCTCAGTACCTGATAACTCAGACTAGAGACTTCCTTTCAAGAGGGAAAGATATTGACACATATTAGACCACAAAACAAGCTCATGTCTTGAAATTTTATCTAGTACTTAGATTTAAGGGTCACTGGAGTTTGCTAGCCAGGTATAAAAATGAAATGTGAAAATATATTTTGTTTCCGTTAAGAAATATATGGATTGGTACTAAATAGTTAAATCTTTCCTACTCTTATTTGTTTTTCTTTTTTTTTGCCAATCCTGGGCCTTGGACTCAGGGCCTGAGCACTGTCCCTAGCTTCTTTTTGCTCAAGGCTAGCACTCTGCCACTTGAGCCACAGCGCCACTTCTGGCCATTTTCTATATATGTGGTGCTGGGGAATCGAACCCAGGGCTTCATGTATACGTGTCAAGCACTCTTGCCACTAGGCCATATCCCCAGCCCTCCTATTCTTATTTGAAGCTGATTTTTCCACTTATGTGACCTATGAGTATTAAGAGATTAATATACTAGTTTTCAATTCACTTTTTAAAAATAATAAAAATGACAATGTTAAAAAATTGACTCACCACTGTCCTCTGTTTATTCGGCAGGAAGACTCTAACAATAGGTTTCTGTGGTGACTTGGGGTTGCTTCGAGATACATCTGTGGGATTTTGAAAAACTGAAAGAGATGAAGGTAGCACTGAAAGGCTAGAAGATGATGATGATGTAACAGTGTCCATTGATGCAGAGCTAGAAACAGATAAATCAGTTCCATTCCCCAGAGATTCCAATAACTGCTGTTCTCTTTGTTGGAGGGCATCTAGCTTGCTGGTGTATTCTTCATAGGCCTATAAAAAAATAAAGTAGATGCGTGTTGGATCTGGACTTTTCCTGACATTAACACAAGAAAATAAGAATTTTCAGTCATTGATCACAATCTATTTATAATCTAGCTAACAGGGTTTGGAGTTGCAAGCTACAAAATAAATGCTGAAAATACAGTAAATGAATACTTCCAACTCCTCAGTGGAAGAACTGTTATAAAATACCATTATATTACACCGAGAAAATTGACCTACATATATTTTGTATCTAGACAGTCTATGAAAGTTAAGTTAAAAAAGCACAGTTTCCAATTTTCTGGCCAAATAATAATTTATTTCCTAAATCATATATTTATCATATAACATATAAACAAAATATTATAGTACATTAAGAATAAGAATCACCTCTTTTATTAAATTTATTTTTTTTCAGAGAGATATATGAAGTTTCATGCCCCATTCCACACATTCAAAAAGAACATAGAAAGGAGTTGAAGTTAGGTTACGAGAGATTTGGCAAAATTAAGACTGAGAAACAGTGCCAGATCATATTAGTAGAGCCAAAATATCCTCTATAGGGCTCAGGAGATCTGTAGCTATGCTGTCAGTTTTAAATAGTTTATTCTTCACATTAAAAAACAAAAACTCAACCAAGCGCTGGTAAACCTACCTACTCAGGATACTGAGATCTAAGGATCACAGTTCAAAGTCATCCCAGGCAGGAAAGTCCGTGAGACTCTTAAATCCAATTAATCACAAGAAAACTGTAAGTGGTGATGTGGCTCAAGTGGCAGAGCGCTAGCCTTCAGCTGAAGAGTTCAGGGACAATGCCTGGGCCCAGAGTTCAAGCCCCATGACCAACAAAAAAAAAAGAAAACTCTACAGCCAGGCACCAGTAGCTCATGCTCTTAAATTCTAGCTACTCAGGAGGCTGAGATCTGAGGATTATAGTTTGAAGCCAGTACAGACTGCTGTCCAGGAGACTCCTATCTCCAATAAACTACTAAGAAAAAGCTGGAAGTGGTAGTACTATGGGTAGTACTATGAGTCAAGTGGGAGAGTGCTAGCCTTGAGTACAAAGAGGCTCAGGGACAATACCCAGGCCCTGAGTTTAGGCCCCAGGACCCGCAAATGATAACAATAACAACAACAATAATAATATAGTCTATACTTCTTACTATGGATCCAAAATTACCTCCTCTGTATCAAGTATAAATTTTATTTGAAAATGTGGGTAATATTCTGTAGTCAGGGAATTTGGGGATAGTATCCATCCTGGGTACCCTGGCAGAAGTTTCATTTGACTAAGGCTATGGGTCAGATAACCATGTAAGAAATCAAATAATCTATTATTAACTTTGTGAAAAATATGGCTCCCCAAAAACAAAGCAAAAGTTAATGTGGTATCTAAGTGATGTTAAATTTTTACATCTGTTTTTAGCAGAAGTTGGGCAGCATTATTGGGGGGGGGGGAATCAAATATCCACAGTATGTAAGAAAAAGAACATGAAATAAGAAGTCATTTAGGTAAGAAATATTAATGTACAACAATCTTTGGGACAATAATGTAGCCCATTTGTGGATGCTCAGACTTACTGTATATATGGAAGAAGTAAATTTGAGTAATTTTAGACTATCGAATAAACTGTATGCATATTAAGCATTTAAAATTCTCAACAGCAGTCTTTTTGGAACCATATACCTGTACATAGTGAGAGTCTGCATGTGTGTGTCCCGAGTTCTTCAAAGAAGTGGTCATTTCTTTACCCATGGTCTACTATGTTCCTCACTATCTCAAACAGATAAAGTATTGCAAACATTCAGAAAGGCTACAAAGAAGAATCAAAGATTTTTTGGTATTTCCCATTTCTTTTTATTTTTGGACTATAGAGAAGCAGATGGATGTATTTTTATTTTTGTAAGTATTACATATACAGTTCAAGACCCAGGATCAGCAAAATAAAAATAAAGTAAAATAGGCACCGATGGTTCACACGTGTAATCCTAACTACTCGGGAGGCTGAGATCTAAGGATTGCGGTTTGAAGCCATCTGGGCAGAAAAGTCCATGAGACTCTTATCTCCAATAAACTACCACAAAGGAAAGTAGAATTCTGGCTTAAGTGGTAGAGTGCTAACCTTGAGCAAGAGAAGCTCAGGCCTGAGTTCAAGCTCCAGGACCAATACACGCACACAAAGACTATTCTGAGCCATAGAAAATGCAAGACAACAAGTGGTTATCACTGTATATTTTTTAAAAGTAAGTAAACAAGAAATTTAGTTAGGAATCTTTCAATCTATGCTTTAGAATCTCCAGTATGTGGAGCTAAATAGTAAACTGATTATTTATAATTTAGGGTTACTTTCTTTTCTAACTAGTGATTACAGAGAAAGGTAGTAAAGGGTGAGCTGAAGACTGGAGAACCTGACTGTCTGGATTCCACAAGAGCTTACTTGCTGTGGAATCTGACTAACTTCCAGAAGGAAATGAATGTTAAGACTTGTCTGTGATTACAATTATACCTGCTATCTCACAGGATTAAAGACAATGACTAACTATACATTTACAATCATGCTCAAGGATTGACCACAAACCTCAAGGCACAATTAAACAGTAAAAGTAAGAAATGTTGGGCTACTTCAAAATTATAAATTTTATTTGTAAGAAAAGATATGGTTGCTGGGACTGGGAATATGGCTTAGCGGTAGAATGCTCACCTTGTATGCATGAAGCCCTGGGTTTGATTCCTCAGCACCACATAAACAGAAAAGGCTGGAACTGGAGCTGTGGCTCAAGTGGTAGAGTGCTAGCCTTGAGCAAAAAGTAAGTAAGGGACAGTGCTCAGGTCCTGAGTCCAAGCCCCAAAACTGGCAAATATATATGTATGTATGTATGTATGTATGTATACATATGTATATGTATGTGTGTATGTATATGTGTGTATATATGTATATATACATGCATACATATATATATGGTTAAAAACTTGTTCTAGAAAATGTACTTCACAAAACTTCTGAATAACTAGTGTTGTCAAACACTACTCAGAGAAATAGTTTATAAAGGGCTGTTAGTTTTGTTATTTTCCAAAATATATGTATTATAGTAACTAAACAACAGAAGACTAGGAAATATAATTATGGAAGAGCTGTAGTCACAACTCAAGCGGTAAGAGCACTTGCCTAACATTTGCAACTACAAAAAGAAAGCTAGACAGAAGATAGAGGGATACTGAAAGAGAAATTTCGTTTCATCATATATATACTATATATGACAAAAGTAACATATACAAATGTTTATTTTATATGACAAAACAAATTCTTTTCACCCAATATCTATTCCTAAATTTATCTCCTAAAAGAATCAAAATTTTAAGACCAAATTCTTTATAAAAATTTGCTTATTTCTTTCCAAACTTACTCCAGAGATGATAATGAAAATCTTACCTCCAGGTATATTGATGGTGGATTATGCTCCCCACCAAATTTGTCCAACAGGGCCTCTATATGTTCCTGTGTCAACTTAATCATTTGTTTGATATTCCACACCTAAAAAATATTTTTAAAGAATTTAAATATGATCATTCAGTATATCAATTAGAAATACTTTAATACAGACAAATACAATGTAGTTCCTCAAAGAGCTTCATTTAGCAGAGTGGAGGTTTTCTTTCCTTTATTACAATTTAATTTTTTTTTTTTTAGTAGCAACAGAATGTATTCTCTTCTCTAGTTCATCTAGAGTAAAGGACGTTTACTGACACCTTGGTATGGCACAGTGGAACCCATTCTGGGTTTCTGACCTCCAGCATTGTAAGAAAATAAATTATTATTGTTATATAAATGACCAACTTTGTGATAATTTGTTATAGCAGTCATAGAAAACAAATGCAAAGAGGAAACCTAGAGAGTAATAGAAATGAAGGTAAATCTAAATAAATGAACAATATATAAAATAACGACTACAACTAAAGGATGGAGGAAGGTAAGCATGAAGCATTCTAGGATCTGTTTGTTACTGTTCAAAAAGAATAATAGTAGAACGTTTTAAGCCAGACAGATGCCGAAAAGACAAGAGCCACCAAGAATAGATGGGACTCTTCCCAAATTTGTGGTTTTTTACTAAAAGAATAAAGGCTGTCAATCAATATACCATATACAAAAATAAAATAAAGCCAGGCGCTAGTGGCTCATGCCTGTAATCCTAGCTACTGAAGAGGCTGAGATCTGATGATTGTGGTTTGAAATCAGCCTGAGGAGAAAAGTCCATGAGACTCTTATCTCCAAAAGAGATAGCTACCAAAAACGGCAGAAATGGAAGTGTGCCTCAAGTGATAGGATGCTAGCCTTGAGCAAAACAGCTCAGAGACAGTATCTCCTTCTTTTGGTAGTCTATCAAGAAGCTATCATCAAGAACTAAAAAACAACAGGAAAATATGGATATGGTTCAATGGAAAGAACACTACGCACGCGCGCACACACACACACACACACACACACACACACACGGGTGGTAGGGATGTCCAACACATGCAAGGGAATACTATGAATTAATAAATGAAATGGTATAATTTAAAAACAGATTAAAAAATTAAGCCCAGTGCTGGTGGCTCATTTCTGTAATCCAGGTTATTTAGGAGGCTGAGATCTGAGGATTGAGGTTCAAAACCAGATCAGGGAGGAAAATTTGTGAGACTCCTATCTCCAATTAACCACCAGAAAACAGCCAGTGGCACTGTGGCTCAAAGTGGTAGAGTGTTAGCCTTGAGCAAAAGGGCTCAGGACAGTACCCAAGCCAAGTTCAAGCCCCACAACCAACTAAAAATTAAAATCAAAATTAAAATTTTAAAGAATTTAAATGACTGCATTATCTTGAGCAAAAATGATTTCAAGCACAACTTTTTGCACGGGGAAATTACCAGCCAAGTGCAAGGTCAACTAACACCTTTTAAATATGTAAGATCTCAAACTTTACCTCAGTATGATTGATTCATAGATACAGAAACATTCCTATCTTTTCACCTAACAACTCCACCTCTAAGAATTTTACTAAGCTCTCACAAAACTGGGGAAACAGAGTAGACCCACAAAACAAACATAAAACTTGGGAATATACTGGTCCAGAAAACATAGCCCACAAAAAGCATTATAAAGTGGAAAGGTAAAGGTAAGAACTATGACTACAGTTCCAGTAAGCAAATGGAACAGAGTGAAAGGGTGTGTGTGAAAGAACCAAGAAAATTTCAGAAAAGTTAGGCATGAAGGCCCTGAAATCCATGGTAAATAGCCTGAATTTTTAAGTACAAGAAGCAACGTTTTAAAAGCAGGTTTGTATTCTGTTTACTTACACACACACACACACACACACACACACACACACACACACACACACAGCAACATGTTCTACTGCTGAACCATGCATCTGCTGGCTATTTGAAAGATGGGATCTTGTTTACTGTCCTGACACATGCCTAGTTGGCAATCTGCACACTTTTGGATCTCCATAGTTGATAGGATGACATACAAACACAACCCCAATCAGCTTCCCTCTGTTGAGATGAGGTCTTGCAGACTTTTCCGCCCAGTCTGGCTTTGAACTGCAATCTTTTCATTCTTAGTCTCGCACATAGCTAGGCTTACAGGCATAAACAAGGAATATCAAGCTTATAGTTTATTTTTATTATTGAAAACTATCATCCTTGTTTTACAGATGAGAGAACAGTTACAGAGATACACCTTTCTCAAAACCATACAACTAACTGAGGGGCGAGGTAGAGCCTCCAGGAGGTGACGCGGCTGCGGGGATGGCGCCCAGTGGTCCCGCGCCCCTTCCGGCGCTGGGAGGGTGCTGATGATACCAGACGGCCAGCTCCAGCGCAGGGGACCATGGCCCCCAGCAAAGCCCGCCTGCCCATCCAGCGTGTCCACCATCACCAGGAGATCTCTGCCCTTTGGGGCGGAGAGACCCCAACCTTCTCCCAAGCTGAGGCTGCATGGTATTGTTGAAGTACCAGCCAGATGTCTTCCCACAAAGGATCTCTGGCAGCACAGGGCAATGGGGCTCCGGTCAGTAACAGGGAGACTGACACGGTGGGGCTGGCTGAACTGGGACCCCTGCTGGAGGAGAAGGGCAAGAGGGTAGCTGTAATCCCAACCAAAGCTGACGAAGAGCAAAATGCCCAGTTCCCCAGGAAGAAGAGGAGGTGGTATGGGTACTGACCCTTCCCCTGCAGGCCCACCATGCCATGGAGAAGATGGAGGAGTTCATGTATAAGGTCTGGGAGGGGCGTTGATGGGTCATCCCATATGATGTGCTTCCTGACTAGCTGAAGGATAATGACTACTTGCTCCATGGCCATAGACCATCTATGCCCTCCTTTTGGGCCTGCTTCAAGAGCATCTTCCGCATCACACAGAAACCGGCAACATCTAAACTCATCTACTTGGTTTTGTGCTGTTTCTCTTTTGGGGCATCTTGACCATGCTCAGACCAAATATGTCAAATATGTACTTCATGGCCCCTCTTCAGGAGAAGGTGGTGTTTGGGATGTTCTTTTTGGGTGCAGTGCTCTGCCTCAGCTTCTCCTGGCTCTTCCACACGGTAGATTGTCATTCAGACAAAGTCTATCCTGACTTTTTCCAAATTGGACTATTCAGGGATTGCTCTACTGATAATGGGGAGCTTTGTCCCTTGGCTCTATTACTCCTTCTACTGCTCCCCACAGCCTCGGCTCATCTACCTCTCCATTGTCTGTGTCTTGGGCATTTCTGCCATCATTGTGGCACAGTGGAACCAGTTTGCCACTCCTAAGCACCGGCAGACAAGAGCAGGAGTGTTCCTGGGACTTGGCTTGAGCGGCGTCATGCCCACCATGCACTTTAGCATTGCAGAGGGCTTTGTCAAGGCCACCACAGTGGGCCAGATGGGCTGGTTCTTCCTCATGGCTGTGATATACATCACATGAGCCGGCCTTTATGCTGCTCTGATTCCTGAGCATTTCTTTCCTGGGAAATTTGACATAAGGTTCCAGTCTCCTCAGATTTTCCATGTCCTGGTGGTAGCAGCAGCTTTTGTCCACTTCTACGGGGTCTCCAACCTTCAAGAATTCCATTATGGCCTAGAAGGTGGCTGTACAGATAACTCCCTTCTCTGAACCTTCCAACCTGAGCGGTGGGGGAGGACCTTCCCAAGTGCTTTTAAAAATAACTTCACTGAAGTGAGAGGAAGTCTGAGTTGTCTGTTTTTAGAAGAAACCTCATAGAGAATTGAGTACCAGTCAAGCTTCAGCTCACTTTCACAGTCACTGGGCAACAAACTTTGCATTTCATTCCCCCACGGAGGAGGGTGGGACAGCCATCCTTCTCCAGGAAACTACTGGTCCCTCACAGAGACAGGACTTCGATGCTCATGTTGAGATTTTACCCCTTCCTCCAGTAATTTTGGAAAAAAAAGTTATAATCTGGGACTCTTTGGAAATTCTGGGTATTTTTCTGGAAGAAAATGTCCCCCTCCCTTACCCCCATCCTTACTTTGTAACCTTGGCTTATACCAGGCCATCCATTTTTGTAGCACACTTTTGAAAACATTTCTAACTTGGTCCCACCTTTCTAGGGCCTAGTGCTGCTTAGAGCAGGAAGAATGAAGCTACCAACTTTTCCGTAGCCAGGCTAATCATGACAGTGTGTCCAGGCTTCAGATAACTTGAGTCTTCATTTTGTTTTGTTTTTTCTTGGCAGAGTAATGTAAACTTAAAATGGGGAAAGATATTTAATACTAAGCTTTAAAAGGAACCTGCTATCATTACTATGTATCTTGATGCAAAGACTATGATGATAATAAAAGTACAGAGACACACACACAAAAAAAGACCACACAACTGGTAAATGATGGTATTAATATTATGACAGTCTCTCAGTCCACTTTATTTCAACCACACCCTCTGGTCTTCATCCCTCAAAAGGGCTTCTTGGCTGGCTCTCTGTGGCTCTTGAAAGAAGTCAATTGATATAGTAAGGCAAGCCTGCAATTGGACTTCATGAAAACCACAACAGAGAATCAGGACAGATAAAAAGTATGTCAAAACAGAAAAGTGGCAGAGCAGATCCAGCTCCTTGGAAAGAAAGCAGCCTCCACAAGGCAAGCCAAATTTACCTCTGTGACAGATCAGCAGACCTAATTATGGGACAAATCCATACTTCCTACAAACTTTAAACTCCAGTGCAGGAATTTACCATGTCAGTGGCTCCCAACGTAACAGGACAGCATCAGACAAGGCAGCCTTTAATATCCCATTATCTCAGAGAACAACTGCTAGGTATCATCTTATGGGAGGGCCTCCTGCTTGAAACTGGGGTACTCAGGGTATCAGATTACATTAAGCTGCAAGGAGGCTGCCTGCAGCCAGCCAGGCTCTAGACTGATGTATAACTAGAGGCTTGAAAACAAAGAAATAATTAGTGATCACTGTGATATGCACACCCAGCCAGTGCCCAAGTGGTAGACAACAATAAGTGGAAATTGAGAGTCAACCGGACAGTGGTGAAAACAACTTCATAGCCCCAGAAAACAAGACATAGACTTCTACTGGTAGAGAGCTCCATTTACAGAGTAATCAGTTTTACAATGAGCAGGCACCCTATGGCCAAGCAAGCTTTGGGATTGAGACACAATCTGGGAGGGCCTGGAAATTAAGAAACATTTGGTAATCAGGGAAGGCTGGGACACCCGGCCAGGGTTCAAGTGGCGGACTGCCATCAGAACATAGAGAGGAAGACTTAACTCAGGCACTGGCAGTTGGCAGCCCCACAAAGAAATGTCATTCCCTGAGGGCTATTACACACACACACACACACACACACACACACACACACACACACACACACACACGATCTAGCCTCAGCAGAAACACAGCCTTGACTACTGAGTGACCAGCTTACATTGACTGATTGCAAAGAGCATGTGGCCAGACAGGCTTTGGGACTGAACCATAGAGGTTTGGAGGTCAGAGGAGAGTCAAGGTTTAGGAACTTCTGGGTTTCCCAGTAAGTGTGAAGGTCACATCAGAAAACTAAACACACTGGTGGTGGAGAGCTCAGATTTCAGGAGCTGTCAGACAGATCAGTCTATACTAGTTTCTTATAAGCAGACTGCAATCAGCAGGCCTAGAGACAGCCATACCCCAAGTGATGAGAGATCAATAAAGGACACAGCAGGAGAAGTGGAATTGCTAACCAGAGCAATGTTAAGAGAATGAAATAAAAGAGATTCAAAGAGGAAAGGAAGACGTCTAATTACCTTTGTTTACAGATAACACGATCCTATACCTAAAGCATCCCATTGATGCCATCCCCAAATTCCTAGATCTGACAGTTTTGGAAATGTAGCAGAATACACACACACACACACACACACACACACACACACACACACACACACTGTTCTGTACACCAACAATAAATAAGATGAGAAAGCAATTAGGAGAATGAAATTCCATCATAGTATCTTGGCATAAACCACCAAGGATGTGAAAGACCTCTATAGAAGATGGAGAGACTTCCTATGCCTAGGTTGAGAATCAATACTATAAAAATGGCTACACTGGGCTGAGAATGTGGCCTAGTGGTAGAGTGCTTGCCTCATATACATGAAGCCCTGGGTTCAATTCCTCGGCACCACAGGAGTGGTGCGGTGGCTCAAGGGGCAGAGTGCTGCCTTGAGCAAAAAGAAGCAAGGAACAGTTCTCAGGCCCTGAGTCCAAGCCCCAGGACTGGCAAAAAAAAAGGGGGGGGGGCTATACTGCCAAAAGCAATCTACAGCTTTAATGGAATCTCTACCAAAACCCCAATGTCATTCTTCACAGAAATTAAAAATCATATGAAAGCACAAAAGGCCCAAAGAGACTATCTCCAAAATCAGGTAGGTAAAGAAGACTCAGGACTAGATAGAGCCCACAATATGTATAAGGTGTTGAACAGACACCAAAAAATGGTTGAGAAGAAATGGACAGTGAGGTATGCACAAATATTCCTATGTGAAGAAAATCTATTGGCTAAGAATAGAAACTTGAACTGGGGGCTGGGCTTAGTGGTAGAGTGCTTGCCTAGCATGCTCAAAGTCCTGGGTTCGATTTCTCACCACCACATAAACAGAAAAGGCCAGAAGTGGTGCTATGGCTCAAGAGGTAGAGTGCTAGCCTTGAGCAAAAAGAAGTCAGGGACAGTGCTCAGGCCCTGAGTCCAAGCCCCAGGACTGGCAAAAAAAAAAAAAAAAGAAAGAAAGAAACCAACCTGAACTGGGCACTGGTAGCTCACATCTGTAATCCTAGTTCAGGAGACTGAGACCTGAGGATTGCAGTTCAAAGCCAGTTGAGGCAGGAAAGTCCATGGGACTCTTATCTCCAATTAACAATCAGAAAACCAGAAGTAGAGCTGTGGCTCAAAGTGGCCTACTAGTCTAGAGCAAAAAAAGAGTATCAGGGATACAGCATAAGCATTGAATTCAAACAAATGTCACAATCAACCAAAAACAAAACAAAACACTGAGACTGTGGCTAAAAGACACTACGGAGGATGGGAATTATACCTCTATAAAACACTTTTGGTCATCATTTACATACTTTTGCAAATTTGCTGGGACTGGAAAATAAGAAAACACTGTGGCTAATGGGAAAATCTAGCAGAGGAGGTGAAACTGAGGATGTACAAAAGAGATGTTAACTGCAGGAAAGAAGTCTTGGTGTTGGCCATAAGAGATAAAATCTGGGCTGGGGATATGGCCTAGTGGCTAGAGCGCTTGCCTCGTATACATGAAGCCCTTGGTTCGATTCCCCAGTACCACATATACAGAAAATGGCCAGAAGTGGCGCTGTGACTCAAGTGGCAGAGTGCTAGCCTTGAGCAAAAAGAAGCCAGGGACAGTGCTCAGGCCCTGAGTCCAAGGCCCAGGACTGGCAAAAAAAGAGATAAAATCTGAGCCAGACACTGGTGGCTCACATCTTGTATCCTAGCTACTCAGGAGGCTGAGATCTGAGGACAGCAGTTCAAAGCCAGCCAGGGAAGGGAAGTCCATAAGACTCATTTCATTTAGCCACCAAAACAAAGCCAGAAGTGGAATCGTGGCTCAAATGGTAGATCATTAGCCTTGCACAAAAAAAAAGAGTTCAGAGACAGTGCATAGGCCATGAGTTCAAACCCCAAAAGCAGTCTTCTACCCTCACCCCCCCATCTCCCCGGGGCGGGGGAGAAGCTTCACAAGAGAAAATATGAGTCACAAGTAGAAGAATTAGAACGTTCGGGACGGTCTCTAATAACAAATGAAAGAAGAGAGAACATGAGGATCAATGCAGATATGTTTATAGAGTTAATCATAAAAAAATGACAGCTGCATTTTTAAAAATGCAGGTTCTGAGTATGTAGCCCCTGGTTGGCTGTGAATGCTCAATATTCCTGCCTTAGCTTCCCAAGGTGAGATTACAGGCATGCACCACTATGCATTATTTCAGTTGTATAATTTCTCTGTAAAGTTTGAAGTGAAGTACATAGATTGGAGTGGAAGCTGTAGGCGGTTTTCAGTGAGTAAATGTATTCAATGGGAGAAGTGTAGAAGCATCTGCACTGTCAGACATTGTTGATGTTCTGTTCAGGTTTTGGCATAAATTAAATGCGACATCTTCAATGGTCTAGGTACAGGCAGAGATGGTGGGTAGTTGCTATTTTAACAGCCCAATATAATGAAGGAGAAGGGTTAACAAGTCAAAGGTATTTACTTTTTCATAGTCATTCCTTAGCATTTCATGGCCTATTCTCCTTTCAAAAAACAGTTTTCAAAGATTCTGCAATGTCTTCACTAATAAACAATCTCTCCAGCTTTCAATTCCATCTTACCTATTCCATATACTCCAATAACAAGTAGTTGCTAGGAATATTATGCAATACGTGTTATACTAGTCCTATAGTTTGTATTGAGCACTGTTTACACCTCATTCATCTCCTCTCATCAACTCGGTAAAGTTAGAGCCCAATTTCACAGATGAGAAATCAGGGAGGTAAAGAAGAAGTGAATTGTGTTAAACAACAAATAAGTGGTAGCATAACTCTTATTTCAGAGCCTATGTGTGGGTCCATGAGAAATATTCTATCGTTAGGTGTGCTAACCAAGTACAGCTGCAATTTACACTGCACAATATGAAAGCAGATTTGAATTTAGGCAAAAGTAGATAAGTGTAGATTCATTCTTTCATTCAGCAAATATTTAATGAGTGCTACCTTTCTAGGCAATGAAGATGCTAAATTAAACAACAGTCCCTCACTTCATGAAGCACACTTTCTGGTTGAAAGACAAGCACTAAACAAACAGAACACGTGTAAGATGGTGATTAAAGGTTACAAAGAAAAACAGAACTGCTGAGAAGGATAGGAGGTGGTGGCAATTAATTCTGTAGTAAAATCAAATTTGAGGCTCTCACTGTGCATATGATATATACACATAGATGTAAAGGAACGCAAGTGAGCTCACCATGCAGGCAAGAAAGAAGTAACTAATACAAATGGGAAAAGCAAATACCAAAGACATCAGATTGCAACAAGATTTTAGTGTATGAAAAATTAACTGTATTAATGACCTCAATATAGCTTCCCAATGGGCACATTTTGCCCTTTAACTTTTTTTTTTTTTTTTTTTTTTGGCCAGTCCTGGGCCTTGGACTCAGGGCCTGAGCACTGTCCCTGGCTTCTTCCCGCTCAAGGCTAGCACTCTGCCACTTGAGCCACAGCGCCGCTTCTGGCCGTTTTCTGTATATGTGGTGCTGGGGAATCGAACCTAGGGCCTCATGTATCCGAGGCAGGCACTCTTGCCACTAGGCTATATCCCCAGCCCTGCCCTTTAACTTTGTAGTCTTCTTTCTTTCTAACTCTGAGCTTCTCCAAATGGCTTGTTCTTGTGGTATTTTACAACATGGTATTAGCAAATATGACCCAAGAAGAGACTTGAAAAGCAAACATGATTCTCACCATCTTGCACAACTGAACTTGTGTGCTCTTTTGCCTCTGTTCTATAAAAACATGCCTGTGCTAGCCTAGTAGAACCAAGTTTTGCCAATGAAGGCCATCCTAGAACAGACAACTACATAGAACACTAAGCACAGTCAAGGTAAGCCCAGCACACAATAGCCTGTTCACAGACTCAAAGAAGTAGTTTTAAGCACTATGCATTGAAACAGTAAAACAACAAAAAAATCATACAGTATGCTAGAGGAAAAGAGATACACAGAACACACAAAAACTTGACCATGAATGTTCATAACAATAATTCTCACAATAGCCCCAAAGTGAAAACAACCCAAATGCTAATCACTTAACAAATACAAATGCAGTGTATTCATTCAGTAGAATCTTATTTGGCAATAAAACAATACAACATGCATCAGTTGCAGCCCTGTGATACCTATAGACGTTAAGGTTCCAAGGAGACCTACACTGAGGAAAAACTGCAAAATGTTCAGGATGCAGAGGGTTCAGTCTTGTACCATGTATGTTTGATTCATTTTTCCCATAATGCCACACAACTAAAGACATGCCACCTTTCAATCCACTTTAAATTTCACTTTACCGTTTAAATTAGTCACATTAACTTTCATCTATTTTAGAAGCACCATTTGCTTTTTTGGAGGCATATTTCTAGAATATTAAGTGCAGAGAAAAACTGAACAGATCACAAAATCTAAACCCAACTGACAATAACATAGGACTGAGGTTCTCAATATCAACTGGGCAACATAATCAATGTGCAGGAATTAAAGCAGACTTACTATACCAAGTCAAAGAAGCTAGTCACAAAGGACCATATATTGTATGATCCCACTTATAAAAAAAACATTTCAGAATTTAAATCTATTCTGGAATTAAAAATCTAATTCAGGAATTAAATTAGTAGTTGCCTAGGAATGGAAAGAACAGAGGGACTATGAAAATATGGCTAAGAGGCCCAAGGCTGCTTTTCAGGGAGATGAAAATATTCTAAAGTTAATTTGGGAGCTGAAAATATTCTAAAGTTAATTTGGTAATGGTTATTGTGAAACTCAGTGACTAGGGCTGGGAATGTGGCTTAGTGGTAGAGTGCTTGCCTGGCATGCATGAAGCCTTGGTTCAATTCCTCAGTACCATATAAACAGAAAAAGGCAGAAGTGGCACTGAGGCTCAAGAGTGCTAGCCTAAAGCAAAAGAAGCACAGGGACAGTGCTCAAGCCCTGAGTTCAAGACCCAGGACCAGCACACAAACAAGGCAATCTTGAGGGTTGGAACTGGAGGTATAGATAGGTCATTGGTAGAATGCTTCACTTTTATCAGGTCCTGGGTTTGATCCTCAGCACCCAAAGGGGAAAAAATTTCTTGGTAAAGAAGAATTAAGATCAATTCTGACAATGTCACACATTTTAAAAAAAGAGAGAACCATTTTCAGTACACTTTATAGGGCACATATACTCCAACAACATGAAAGCCCCTAACAAAACAGGCAACATACCAATAGCCTATATGTATATGAATACAGATTCAGCTTTTAAGAAGAAATCATGAGAGAAATTATAAAATACTTTCCAACTAATAAAATCCAAAATACAACAGAAAAACATGGGTTAAAGAAACAGTGCTAAGAAGAAAATGTACAGGAATGTCAAAATATAGATATATTATAGTGCAATTTCCCTAACCATAAAACTATAGATTTTTTAAAAATATAGATAAAATGTCAAAACACACTATAAAACACTAGATCTTAGTAAACTTAGTAAACTGCCACAAAAACCCATACTTTTATCACAACTTAGAATTTATGTGTGTGGGGGCTGGAAATATGACCTAGTGGCTAGAGTGCTTGCCTCGTATGCATGAAGCCCTGGGTTTGATTCCTCAGCATCACATATATAGAAAACGGCCAGAAGTGGCGCTGTGGTTCAAGTGGCAGAGTGCTAGCCTTGAGCAAAAAGAAGCCAGGGACAGTGCTCAGGCCCTGAGTCCAAGGCCCAGGACTGGCAAAAAAAAAAGCTTTTATGTATGTATGTATGCATGCATGTATGTGTTTTTTGATAATTTGTTTAATGGCTATCTCCTGATGATAGAAACCACATCTAAGCACAGCACAAATGGTAATTTTTAAGACAGTTTTATTGTTATAAATGGCTTTTGATCTGGTTAGACATTATACTTTAGGATGTTTACTGTGGCAATAATGTTGAAGTTAAGCAACAAGTCAGGGAGGTTCTAAAGGCAAGGAGACCCATTAAAAGCATGCTACAATTACAGGCAAAAAGTAATGAGTCTGAACTACTGTTAATAGATTTACTATTTTTCAACAACTCTGGAAGCAAAAAGGAAACCATTCCAAAAGAACTGTAAAAACATTTTGTACAATAATTCTGCTCTGAATATAGATGATCAGACAAGCTGGCTGCTAAGAGAAATTATAATCCCAACTTCAAAATAAATCATCACAATTCTCATTCTGATATGGGTACAAAGGAAACTCTTTTGCTCAAATGTAATTATGTCTGGTGACTAGATAACTGAAAGGGGTCAGTTATATCACAGAATCATGGAATGAGCAAATGCAGGCCATAAATATTTTCATGTTAAAATTTTAAACTAAATATCCATTCTCCAATCCTAAGGCAGAGGGGTTTCCTTCAAATATGATCCATACTTTATAGCAAATACTTTTCCAAAACAGAAAGCATCTATTAATTAGCCTGATGAGTTGATTAGGTAGAGATGTCAGAAAGCTTCAACTATTTTTCCATTTTGAACAGTAAGGCAGCAATACATAAATTGAATAATAGTTTATAATGCAATGGTCAAAGCTGTTTTCTACAAAACAGAACACATCCTGAGAGTACTCTATCAGAGATGTCAGCTAGTTACACTAGTTATATATTCATCTAGAAAATTAAGAAATACAACACTTTTTAAATGATCAAGTATTGTAATTCCTATAAAATAATGTTGAATATAATATCATTGCTGCTACAGAAAAAGTCAAAGCAGCCCTCTGTCTGCTCCTGGTACATAAAAACCCAACACAGCATTCTAATTCAGTAGTTCTCCATCAAAGGTGATTTTTGCCTCTAGAGACATCATTAAGTGCCTTTTTAGAAGCACTTTGATATCTCTATTGAGAAGAGAATACTACCAGCACCTAGTGGGTAGAAGCTAGAGAACCTGCTAAAAAAAAACAAACCATACACATACACACACACACACACACACACACACACACACACACACACGACAATCCTCATAATCAATAATTATACAGACTGGATATGGTGACTCACACTTAGATACCAGGCTACTGGAGAAGTTGGGAGGACTGTGGTTTGAGACCAGCCTGGGCCAAAAGTGAGGCCTCTATTTCAATCAACAAGCCAGATATGTAGACTCATTTCTACAATTCCAGCTGCGCAGGAGGCCGTAGCTGTTAGAGGATAGGCCTAGGCAAAAATGTGAAACACTATCTGAGAAAACAAAGTAAAAAAGGGATAGAGCTAGGTGCTGGCAGTTGATGCATGCAATCCTAGTTACTCGGGAAGCTGAGATCTGAGGTCTAGGGTTCAAAGTTAGCCCAGGTAAGGCTCTCATCTCCAATTAACCACCAAAAAGCCAGAAGTGGAAGTGTGGCTCAAGTGGCAAAGCACCAACCTTGAGGGAAAGACCAGCAACTGCACCTAGGCCTTGAATTTAAGCACTACCTGCACGCACACACACGGGACAGGATGTGTAGTAGTAGAGTCCTTGCCTATTCTGTGCAAGGTCCTGAGTTCAAGTCCTAGTACTACTAAAAAAAGTTATCTAGTTTGAAACATCAATAGGGCTAAGGTTGAGAAACCTTGATCTAATATCTGACAAAAAAAAAAACTAGCTTATTAAAAAACAATTATCCGGGGCTGGGGATATAGCCTAGTGGCAAGAGTGCCTGCCTCGGATACACGAGGCCCTAGGTTCGATTCCCCAGCACCACATATACAGAAAACGGCCAGAAGCGGTGCTGTGGCTCAAGTGGCAGAGTGCTAGCCTTGAGCGGGAAGAAGCCAGGGACAGTGCTCAGGCCCTGAGTCCAAGGCCCAGGACTGGCCAAAAAAAAAAAAAAAATTATCCGGGGAAAAGATGAGGCAAAATGGCCTATTGGAAGCATCTGACATTTTCACTTCATGAATGAAAAGACTCATGAATGAAAACACTAAATTCTGAAGACAGAGAGATAAAGAAAACCAGAAACCATGAAGGAAGTGGCAGGGAGGAGGAAAGGACAGAGAAACAAACCCAGAAGAAGAAAAATAATAAAGAGTTCCAAACTAGTCCTCAGCTTCTCTGAGAAAGATGAAGCTGCCTCCAATACAAAGTAAAATCACTGGGTCCTGCCAAAAGACTGACAACTCTAGCTGTGGGAAAAGCCCATATAACCCATATCTCCCAAGGATGGGGGGGGGCGGGGGGAGAGGCTAGTCTCAGTGAAGAAAGGTATTCTGGGGTTCCCATTATATTAGCATATGACTCAGTGGCCACCTTGAAAGAATGCCTATTGGTAAGACTGTGTTACACTGGGGAACTGGGGACAGGAGCAATCACAGCTCACAAGACATAGCACACAGCCACAGAACTTGGGTGTGACTCATTCATAAAAGTTGGCTGAAGAAAAGGAAGTGTACCCAACTGGGACCCACAGAAAGTTTAAACTGTGGGACACACTGTCAGCTTCTGGCTTTGGCTTCAGGACCCTGGCAGTTCTGGTTAACAGAGGCCTGGGATTCCCTGCTGAGACAGACAGTAGAGTACTGATGTGGCAGCCGCTGCGCTGCATAAATGCGTAGCGACTCATGATGCTTGGCACAGGTTGCCATTAGAGGGAGCTGAGTAGGCAAAAGCAGCTGTTTCAGGACTCTGCCAGTAAAACAACCTTGGACTTCCTTCTGAGTCACAGAGCCATTAGAGGTAGCTGGTAAGTGCACATGGCACTTGTAGGGATGTGAAGACTGGGATTCTACTCTCCATGGCTAGAAAATCCTATCGCCCAAGGGTCTGGTGGCAACAAACTTTTGTGCAAATACAGTCCAGTGCCTGCCTATACTCAACTGCTGACTGCTGAGACAGATGCTTTCCAACACAGACCTCAATCAGGTTTTTTTCTACTACCTCTTGTACTCCACAGATGTATACACACATACATACATGCACATATATACACATACATACAAGGTCAATATAAAATTCATACTTTGTTTTGTCTTTTTGCTATTTTAGTTGGATTGTTTTTATGTTTTATTCATGTAACTACCGAGATTTTTTCTGTATATTGGATATGTCATTTTCACATTTTACTCCTTTAGTGTAGACCATTTACTTCCTTTCCCATGCAAATATGTGTACACACAACACACACCAATCCTGGGGCTTGAACTCAAGGCCTGGGCGCTGTCACTGACCTGTTTTGGCTCAAGGCTAGCATGCTATCACTTGAGCCACAGCTCCACAAGCTTTTTGGTGGTTAACTAGAGATCAGAGTCTAATACTTTCCTGCCCAGGCTTGCTTTGAATTGTGATCCTCAGACCTCAGCCTCCTGAACAGTTAGGATTACAGATGTGAGCCACCAGCATTGCTTCTCCTTCCCTTATTTCCAAAATCATCATATCTAAAGTATAACATCAAAATCACAGTAATGCCACTAGCTCAACAATGTTCATTGCAGCACAATTTGTCATAGCGAGAATCTGGAACCAAGCCAGATGCCCCTCCGTAGACGAATGGATCAGGAAAATGTGGTACATATACACAATGGAATTTTATGCCTCTATCAGAAAGAATGACATTGTCCCATTTGTAAGGAAATAGAAGGACTTGGAAAAAATTATACTAAGTGAAGTGAGCCAGACCCAAAGAAACATGGACCCTATGGTCTCCCTTATTGGGAATAATTAGTACAGGTTTAGGCAAGTCATAGAAGAGCATCACAAGGCCCAATAGCTATACCCTTATGAACACCTAAGATGATGCTAAGTGAAATGAACTCCATGTTATGGAGACAATTATTATATCACAGTTGTGACTACTTTCAACGTCCCAGGTCTATCTGTAGCTTCTATTATTGACGATGTTCTTGTATCACCTTCCTGTGGTTGTACCTACACTATCACTGTAATCTTATCTGAGTATATTGGAAACCGTGTATACTGGTATTGGAACTAGGAAATTGAAAGGGAATACCAAAATTGAGAGACACAGGGTAAAAAAAAGACAAACAACTACAAAAGCAATACTTGCAAAACTGTTTGGTGTAAGTGAACTGAACACCTCAGGGGGGGAAAGGGTAAGGGGGAGGGGGAGGGGGGTATGAGGGACAAGGTTACAAACAGTACAAGAAATGTATCCAATACCTAACGTATGAAACTGTAACCTCTCTGTACATCAGTTTGATAATAAAAATTTGAAAAAAAAATAAAGTATAACATCTATCTTTTGCCCTACCTCTTTTACACTTTCCTCCTATCTACAAGTAGAACTGTTTTCTTGCTCATATTTTCTTCTACTCATTCTTCCATCCCTAATTCTTACTTATTACCTATACTCTTTTAACTAAATTGTCCAAACAACTTTCTTATTTTTCTTGTGTATGAGTCTTGTTTCACGTGTGGTTTTTTAGTTTCATGTGAGTTGTTCTGAGTTTTGTTTTGCTTGGAATTTTTGTCATTTGTTGATATATCCATGAATAAATACCTGTTGGTAACTCATTATTTTGCAGTCCTCCTCTACCCCAACACAATATTAACTAGCTTTTTTTTTCTACTTACCTCATTCCACTTTCTCATTAATCTCTTCTATTAAGTTTAGCTTCCACCTACTTCTTCCCTATATTAAAGCGTAGCATTTTCTTTAATGTTATCCTTACTTTCTCCTTCCTATAATAATGCCTTGGTTAACTAAGGGTTTCCTAGAGTATGAAGATATATCTTTTTTTTTTTTTTTTGGCCAATCCTGGGCTTGGACTCAGGGCCTAAGCACTGTCCCTGGCTTCTTTTTGCTCAAGGCTAGCACTCTGCCACTTGAGCCACAGCGACACTTCTGGCCATTTTCTGTATATGTGGTGCTGGGGAATTGAACCCAGGGCCTCATGTATAGGAGGCAAGCATTCTTGCCACTAGGCCATATCCCCAGCCCTGAAGATATATCTTTGCTCTACCCACTTTGAGCCACCGTGCCACTTCTAGTTTTCTGGTGGTTAACTGAAGGTAAGAATCTCATGAACTTTCCTTCCCTGGCTGGCTTTGCACCACAATCCTCAGATCTTAGTCTCCTGAGTAGCTAAGATCACAGGTGTGAGCCACCAGTGCATGGTCTGCAATTGCTTTTATAGACAAGTTTCCTCACCCTGAGTAGAGAAGAATTCTTCACAGTACCATGGACATTAAAACTGATTATTTGAAAACGAGAGGGGCTCCTCCAGTTTACTAACATGAAAACATACCACCCGTTTACTACCCCATCTTAACTAATCTGAGAAATCACCAAGTAAAACCACATAGAAGATTGAAATCTCTATCAAAACTTGGTCCCAGGTGCATAAATTCTATTGAAAAATCACTAGCCTCATGAATAATCAAGGCAATGTGTCTCCCTCAAAAGCCAACAACTTCAAATGACTGAAGTGACATAAAAGAAGAAGAAATGTCAATGACAAGAATTATCAATGACATTAAGTAGGACATTAGGTATATAAACAACTAAATGAATTATCAAAAGATACAGATAGATGAAAAAGGAATTCAATACAGAATTATTAAAAAAGAAATTGAAATCCTGGAAATGAGAGCTGAATAATCCAAATATAAAACTCAATAAAGTCTGGCTGATAGAACAGAGCAAACTGAAACAGGGGAGGGGAGGGGAGAAGAGAAGACAAACTAATGGCACTGAGAGCCTATTCAATAAAGTAGTAGAAAACTTACACTTTGTAGGGCCATCCTTGTGAAGGAGGCTTACAGATCAGACAAGATGAGAGAAGAAAAATTATCCAGAATGGGCATGGTGGCATTCACCTGTAGTCACAGCACTGGGGAGGTAGAGGGAGGGAGGGAGATGATGTGTTTGTGTCCAGCCTAGGGTATATAGGAGAGACTCTGTCTCAAAAAAAAAAAAAAAATTCCAGATTTAAAATATGGGTCTGTACCCACTATTACAACAATGAGTCTTGCCCTTAGCCTAAAAAATTTTGTGCTAATATATTCATATTTAATGATATACTATTACAATTTCACATAGTGGAACATGCATAATTTTTAAGTAAAACAAACATGCAGTGAGGGTACAATCTGTACAAATACAGCACAAGCTTTGAAAGTCTGGAGACCGCTGATTCAAATAACTAAAGTTAATAATAAAGTATCGGTACATTCATTTAAAAGTTGCTTAAAATTCCTAAGATCCTTGCCCCACCCCCACCCACCCCCCACCCAGAAAAATAATAGAAAGAAAAACTGGCAAACACATGGTTTATTCTTTAGGATTTATTCTCTAGGATTCTCAAGGTTCTAATCATAATCAAGATAATAATCCAGAATGAAAAACATCAGTGGAAAATCACTGAACATTACAGAAGCTACCAAGAGAATTGATAAGCTGTCAACAACTGTGGTTAGTTAGCAGCATACAAAAGGGTGGCTATAAATTATATCAAAGTAAGTGGGCAGGCTCCAACAGCACAGTAGTTAAGTCACAGTGTCTGGGTCCAAGTCCTACATCTTTAACTTAAGCAGTGTATGTAGCCCAGGCAAGTTGCATTATGCTTTCTTTTTTTTCTTTTTTTTTTTTTTTGGCCAGTCCTGGGCCTTGGACTCAGGGCCTGAGCACTGTCCCTTGGCTTCTTCCCGCTCAAGGCTAGCACTCTGCCACTTGAGCCACAGCGCCGCTTCTGGCCGTTTTCTGTATATGTGGTGCTGGGGAATCGAACCTAGGGCCTCGTGTATCTGAGGCAGGCACTCTTGCCACTAGGCTATATCCCCAGCCCGCATTATGCTTTCTAAACAACTTCATCTACAAAATGGGAGTGAAAATTACAATATTTAACTCTCAGGTTTGTTGTAAAAATATATTGTACAGTGTATTAGTAGTCAAGAGCACATTCTAAAACAAGAGTTCCCAACTTTGGAAATGAGCTGTGTAACGCTGATTAAGCCACTTAGCATACAAGTGAGTTTCTTGACATAACTCTCTATTCTTTGAATGATACAAACCCAAAGAGTTATGGGAGAATAAAACAGGATTCTCAGTGCCTGGTACAAAGCACATCGCTAATGAGCTTAAGTATGTGAAGTAAATAGTAATTTGATTCATCATAAAGTTGAAGTGGCAGATTATTACTGTAAACATTTTTGTGTACCACTAACTGATTTCTGTAGTTCTAAACATCTAATAACATAGCTTTTACTGTAGTTAGTCAAAATTAATCAAATGTCTACTGTGTGTTCAGGCTTGTGCTGAGCTAAGGACATGGTGGTGAGCAAAAATGACAAGTTTCTTGACTCAAAGGAACTCAAAAGCACTACTATTTTCCCTCTTAAACTAAACATTTCATACTTCTTTTACTGTTCTTCAATGATTCAATAGCTTTTCACTCTCCTGCTTACTGAATATCTACAATGCCACAAACTGTCTTGAAAAATGGGAGTTTCCAGCCAGACACTAGTGGCTAACATCTGTAACCCTACTTAGGAGGCTGAGATCTAAGGATCATGGTTCAAAGCCAGTTGGGGCAGACAAACTGAAGACACTCTCATCTCCAACTAACCAGCAGAAAGCTGGATAATTATTTTTTTTGTTTTGTTTGCTAGTCCTGGTGCTTGAACTCAGGGCCTGAGCAGTGTCCCTGGCTTCTTTTTGCTCAAGGCTAGCACTCTACCACTTGAGCCACAGCGCTGCTTCCTTCCAGCTTTTTCTATATATGTGGTGCTGAGGAATCAAACCCAAGGCTTCATGTATACGAGGCGAGCACTTTACCACTAGGCCATATTCCCAGCCCCTGGGTAATTATTTTTTGATAATTATTCCTCTAATTTCATTATAGTCCTAATACTTATTTTTACAATGTTGAATAATTCTGTTTGAAAATTTTACAAAGATGGTGATTTGCTTCTAATACTTGACTGATATATGTTCATATATTGATACAGATGTTTATAGTTTGTATCTTTTTAATCTAATTGAACTAGGTTTTTATTATGTAAGAAATAAACAACAGGGGCTGGAAATATGGCCTAGTGGCAAGAGTGCTTGCCTTGTATGCATGAAGCCCTGGGTTCGATTCCTCAGCACTACATATATAGAAAAGGCCAGAAGTGGCGCTGTGGCTCAAGTGGCAGAGTGCTAGCCTTGAACAAAAAGAAGCCAGGGACAGTGCTCAGGCCCTGAGTTCAAGCCCCAGGACTGGCAAAAAAAAGAAATATACAATGAGGCTGGGAATGTGGCTTAGTGGTGGAGTACTTGCCTAGCATACTTGAAGCCCTGGGTTCAAGTCCTCAGTACCACATAAACAGAAAAGGCCAGAAGCAGCGCTATGGCTCAAGTGGTAGAATGTTAGCCTTGAGAAAAAAAGCTCAGGACAGTGCCCAGGCCCTGAGCTCAAGCCCCATGACTGCGTCTTGTGGTTTTATTTCCAAAAATTTCTCATGAGGTTAAAACTATTTCATGTTTATCAGTCATTTAAGTTTATTTCTTTTTTTCTGTTTCTAGACATAAGATCTCATTGTGCATCCCAGGCTGGCCCTGAACTTGCAATCTACCTGGGTAAGCCTCTTACACTGGTGGGATGAGGTGTGTTCCACCACCTCTAAAATTAAAATCCATTTTAACTAAATGTCTGTTCTGCTTTTTTTTAACCCTTATTTTCTATTCTGTGTTCTGTTCTTGTCTTAGAAATTCATAGGAAATCATTATGTGTATTTTTCATGTCCATGTTTGTCCATGGTAAGAAAAATTGACACTCTTTATTCAGTATCACTTGTGGTCTGGCACAACATGGTGAGTACTTAGAGGCACCATCACTCACTCTTTCAATGTGCTGCTTAATAAAGCCTTGAAATAGGATCATATGGTGTCTTGATATAAAAAACACTATAGTGATAGTACTCACTAACCTGGTGGTCATAATTACATAATCAATAAGAATCCTATGAGAATGCAGTATTGCCATTTTTTTTTTTTTTTTGTCAGTTGTGGGTTTGAACTCAGAGCCCGGACGCTGTTCCTGAGCCTCTTTGTGTCAAGGCTAGCGCTCTACCACTTGAGCCACAGTGCTACCTCCAGTTTTTGAGTGGTTAATTGTAGGTAAGAGTCTCACTGGAACTCTTCTGCCTGGGCTGGCTTCAAACCACAATCCTCAGATCAGCCTCCTGAGTAGCTAGGATTACAGGCATGAGCCACCAGTTCCCAGCTTATTGTCTCTTTTTACAAGATATGAGTAGAGGTTCAAATGACTTAAAATGACATATCCAAAATCACATCTTACCTTCTATTCTGCTACCACACCTAAAAGGATTAGAAGGTTTCATGGGAAATACATAAGAATGGACTTCAGACATAGGGGAGAGAAAAAGATTTCCGCATCTCAGGTAAACTGGAAATGGCAAAGACTAGCCATAGAAACAAAAATGAAGAGCTCAGTATGTTCAGAACACTAAAGTTATTACTGATTTGTACTAGCAATAAAACAGGAAAAGGAGATAAGGCTGTAGTTATTAAATCAGGACTTTGAATATTAAAATAAATAAGTTACGGGGCTGGGAATATGGCCTAGTAGTAAAGTGCTCATCTCGTATACATGAAGCCCTGGGTTCGATTCCTCAGCACCACATATATACAGAAAAAGCCAGAAGTGGCGCTGTGGCTCAAGTGGCCGAGTGCTAGTCCTGTGCAAAAAGAAGCCAGGGTCAGTGCTCAGGCCCTGAGTTCAAGCCCCAGGACTGGCAACAAAAACAAAAACAAACAGAACAAAACAACATAAATAAGTTTATAGGCAATGAAGTGTTACTAAATATGTTACTGATATGACCAGAGCTATGCTTTAAGTGCTTTAGAACAGTTACCCAACTTTGGGTACACTACATTGAAAACAGAAGTATAGGGGCTGGGGATATAGCCTAGTGGCAAGAGTGCCTGCCTCGGATACACGAGGCCCTAGGTTCGATTCCCCAGCACCACATATACAGAAAATGGCCAGAAGTGGCGCTGTGGCTCAAGTGGCAGAGTGCTAGCCTTGAGCGGGAAGAAGCCAGGGACAGTGCTCAGGCCCTGAGTCCAAAGCCCAGGACTGGCCAAAAAAAAAAAAAAAAAAGAAAAGAAAACAGAAGTATACTAAAGATAAGACAAAATTTGTCTTAGATAACAAGACCTTCCAATATTAGGTTGTTAGAGAAAAGTGATGCCTAAATTAGAGGAATGGGAAAAGAATAAAAAGACAGAAAAATCAAAAGACTGGGAAAAGTTGGGCTTGTTGGTGCAAGCATCTATAATCCTAGCACCTGGAAGGTAGGTTAAGGCATGACAATCTTGAGCTCACATCATGCCAGCCCCAGCTACAAACACAGACCCTCTCCATCCTCCCCAAAAGGATGTAGGAGCTTCACAGCCTTAGCCAAAGGAGAAGCAGAGTCTTTGGGGATACAAACACAAATTATAGTAAATGGACAATATCAGCATGGGACAGGTATAAAGATAAGACAATTAATTCAGTTTAGGACTTCTGACTTTATGATGTCAATGAGACACTGAGGTAAGAAGTCTGAGACAGAGAAATGCAAAACTAAGCTTACAGCTCAGAAAGTACCTGACTATTGAGTAGAACAGATTCTGCTGAATGATAAGAGAAGACAGATTGTTCTGTGATGTTCCAAAAGATTAAAGTAGGGTATGATGCTTGAATTACCTTACTATTAAGTATATTCAATTGAATGCTTGATCATTTGTTATAGAGGACACAAAATCTTGGTATTTTAATTAATATTTTACTACTTTTATAGTTAATTTCAATGCATTATCACATTTTTCACTTACTTTGCTCTTCACTTGAACCTCATCCTTTTATCTGGACTCTTTGTACTTACAGTATATACTTCATAAACACTTCCTATTTCCTTGAAAGGGGCTGATGAAGTTTATTCAACTACATTTTCATTTTACCTTCATGAAGAATAATTCAGGGCAGGGAATAGTAGCTCATGCCTTGAATCCCAGCTACCTGGGAGTCAAAGATTGGGAAGATGATAGTTTAAGGACAGCCCAGGCAAAAAGATAGCAAGATCTTATCTCAACAAACAAGCCTAAGGTGCAGGCATATAATCTCATTTATTCAGGAGATGTAGGTAGGGGGATCACAGTCCAGAGCCGGACCAAGCAACAAGTGCAAGACCATATCTGAACAACAACTAAAGCCAAAAGGGCTGGGGTCTCAACTCAAATGATAGTGTGTGTAGTAGTCACAAGAATTCAAACTTTGCTGGGCGCCGGTGGCTCATGCCTGTAATCCTAGCTACTCAGGAGGCTGAGATCTGAGGACCACAGTTCGCAGCTAGCCTGGGCAGAAAAGTCTGTCCAATTAATCACAGAAAAAGCTGGAAGTGGAATTACAGATCAAGTGGTAGAGTGCTAGCCTTGAGCAAAAGGAGCTCAGGGACAGTGCCCATGTCCAGAGTTCAAGCTCCAGCACAGGGAGGAGAGAGAGGAGGGCGGGGGGAAGAGAAGGAGAAGGAGAAGAAAGAAGAGGAGAAGGAGGCATTGTTTTTTTCAAAACTCAGTACCACTAATTTTTTTTAAAATAATGTCAATTTCCCAATGAGTGTTTTAGATAAAATGAGAATGACTCAATTAACCCTGATCTGGAGACCTAACACCAAAAAACGATGAGATCCACAATGCTGTCAGGACATCTCATACGCTAATTTTGCCCATCTATTACTATTTCTCTGTAGAGTAAGCACTCTCACATGCTACTATACTTTCAACATTTCTCTCCTTGAAACACTATAGTCCCCAATCCCTACTCTCAGATGATAGCCTTTTGTGTCACTGAAAAAAACAAACAAACAAACAAACAAACCTGACCCAACTGGAAGAGACCATATAAAGACTCCACATCACATCTATTAACTCATCAGCATGCTCTTCTTTCCCTCTATTATCATAAAGTATCCTACTGAAAGGAATCCTTCCTACTTGCACACTAAACTTTTCCATCTTGCTTCTGCAATTCTCTTTTGTAATCAACAGTTCATTTATAGCATCATATGTCCTGATGTTTTCATTATTTTAAAAATTTCTTAAGCCAGGTATGGTATTACACACCTATAACACCAACACTTAGGAAACTGAGGAAGGAGTACTGTGACTTTGAGGCCAGTCTGGGATACATAGCGAGTTCCAGGCCAACTTGGGATATAATGCAGACTTTGGTCTCAAGAATGTGTTTGTAATCTTAACACTTATTAAGAGGATCACAAGTTCTAAGTCGCACCTAAGTTACATAGCAAGACAGACTGTCTCAACAACAACAACAAAAATCTTGACCCTACTTCTTTCCCTTGCCCATGGCTTCACTTCCATTCCCCTTTATAGGACAATTCCTTATTGTCTTGGTGTATTTTTTATTACTATAATAATGTACCTAAGGCTGGATAACTTAGTCTCCAACTTACAATTTTGGTGGATAGAGGATACAAACAACATGGTATCAAGATAATGAGGTAAGGGCCCTCTGACTGTATAACAGGAGAGAGGCAAAAAGAATAGGTTTTGTGGAGAAGGGGCTAAGGCATGAGGTGGCTTTCTTTGCTTTATAACAACCTGCACTTGTGAGAGGCAGCATTAACCTATTCTATTCCTAAGGTTGAAATTTTCATGGTGGGGGGTGAGGGGTACTGCCAGCTTTGCTGGAGATTGAACCCAAGGCCTTACATATGCTAGACAAGCGCTTTACCACTAAGCTATAAGTCCCAGCCCAACATACTTCTCTTTAAGGTCCCATGATCAATCACTCTGGGGACCAAGCATACGAACTTGTAAAAGACAAATCATATCCAAGTCACAGCACTCACTATTTTCATTTCCCCTTCTCTCTTAAAGCCATTCCAACTCAAACATATCCCTTAGGGGCTGGGTAGAGTGTTTGAAGCCCTGGGTTCGATTCCTCAGCACTCTATATATACACGTATGTATGTATGTACATATGCCAGAAGTGGCGCTGTGGCGCATGAAGTAGAGTGCTAGCCTTGAGCAAAAAGAAGCCAAGGTCAGTGCTCAGGCCCTGAGTACCCAAGCCCCAAGACTAGCCAAAAAAAAAGTTTACTCTTACATACATCGCCAGTATCTCTACTGTTAAATCCATGATAAATTCTCAGATTTCATTCTAATTGACCTAGCAGCAATATTTTATATAATTAACCACTCCATTAAAAAAAGTCTTCATTTGATTCCCTCTAAGGTTCTCTCATTTCTCCAACGTTTTTCCTTTTACAATCATTCCCCAGATAAGCAAACTTCAGCCTGACAGATTTAAATACCACCCAAAAGCTCAAATTGAGAGCTGGTAAACTGCTGTAATACACAAATGCTATTTTGGGTTTTTTGTTTTTTTTTGCCAGTCCTGGGACTTGGACTCAGGGCCTGAGCACTGTCCCTGGCTTCCTTTTTGCTCAAAGCTAGCACTCTGCCACTTGAGCCACAGCGCCTCTTCTGGCCGTTTTCTAGATATGTGGTGCTGGAGAATCAAACCCAGGGCTTCATGTATACGAGGCAAGCTCTCTTACCACTAGGCCATATTTCCAGCCCCATAAATGCTATTAAGAATTCAAATAGGGCTGGGGATATAGCCTAGTGGCAAGAGTGCCTGCCTCGGATACACGAGGCCCTAGGTTCGATTCCCCAGCACCACATATACAGAAAAACGGCCAGAAGCGGCGCTGTGGCTCAAGTGGCAGAGTGCTAGCCTTGAGCGGGAAGAAGCCAGGGACAGTGCTCAGGCCCTGAGTCCAAGGCCCACGACTGGCCAAAAAAAAAAAAAAAAAAGAATTCAAATACAATGAAGTTTATTTCTTAGTTATCTAACAACCAGGTGGCTGAACAGTTTGGCAAGGTGGCCCTTATCCCTAAATTCATTCAGAAACCCAGGCCAATGAAAAGTATATCATTTACAACACAGGACTTTTAAGGTACCCTTATAATCAACTAAATTTCAGCAAGCCAGAAGAAGAAAATTAGGACAAACGATATCTGTATGATACAAATAATCAGTATCCATAATCTGCTAGCTTTAACTCAATCACATAATCACCAAACTGAAAGAAATTCTGCTTAGCTGAATATCAAGAAAAAATGAGAAATTGATGTTTAACAGTCTGCCACAGAGCCTCAGTCCCAAGCTCCTCAACATTCATAAATTCAGCTACCACTTCTCAGTATCTTGGATAGCTAATAAAACTTAGCATGTCCTACACTAAATTACTGATCTGTGCCCTCTCTTTCCTGCTTGAGACCTCTTTTTCTTTTATGTCTCACATTCAATCTATCAATAAATCCAATTGGATCTACTTTCAGAACATCCAGATTTGACCCCTTCTCAATATTTCTCTTGCCTACTGCTAGAATTTCCTTAGTTCTCTAGTTTCTATCTTGCCCTTTACAATCTAGTCTCCATATAGCAACCAGCTTGTTGCTTTAAAATCAGAGCTGGGGGCTGGGGATATAGCCTAGTGGCAAGAGTGCCTGCCTCGGTATACCCGAGGCCCTAGGTTCGATTCCCCAGCACCACATATACAGAAAACGGCCAGAAGCGGCGCTGTGGCTCAAGTGGCAGAGTGCTAGCCTTGAGCGGGAAGAAGCCAGGGACAGTGCTTAGGCCCTGAATCCAAGGCCCAGGACTGGCCAAAAAAAAAAAAAAAAAAAAAAATCAGAGCTGGGTGCTGGGGGCCCATATCTGTAATCCAGGATACTTCGGATGCAAAGATAG
The DNA here is from genome assembly GCF_023159225.1 of Perognathus longimembris pacificus. Taxonomy (NCBI): domain Eukaryota; kingdom Metazoa; phylum Chordata; class Mammalia; order Rodentia; family Heteromyidae; genus Perognathus; species Perognathus longimembris. The sequence goes on from NC_063162.1 coordinate 144,116,231, forward strand.
CAGTTCCAGACTACTGTGGCAAAGAACTCTCTAGACCCCCATGTCAATGGGAGAAGATTGACATAGTGGTATGTGCCTGTCATACCTAAATAAGAGAATCATGGTCCACACCACCTCAGGCAAAAGTGAGACCCTGTCTTAAAGATAGCCAGCCAGAGGGAGGAGTGGTGCTATGGCTCAAGTGGTAGAGTGCTAACTTTGAGCAAAAAAACTCAAGGACAGCACCCAGGCCCTGAGTTCAAACCTTACTACCAACAAAAACAAACAAAAAGTAAGGACTCTAACTGTGGGCTGGGAATGTGGCTTAGCATGCTGAAGCCCTTGCCTAACATGCTGAAGCCCTTGGTACCATTCCTCAGCACAAGATAAACAGAAAAAGCCAAAAGTGGTGTTGTGGCTCAAGTGGTAGAGTGCTAGCCTTTAGCAAAAACAAAACAAAACAAAACAAAAAACACCTCAGGGACAGTACCTCAGGACTGGCCAAAAAAAAAGTCAGAGTGGCCAGCCGCTAGCAGTTCATACCTGTAATCCTAGCTACTCAGGAGGCTGAGATCTGATGGTCATTAAAGCCAGTCTGGGCAGGAAAGCTTGTGAGATCCTTATCTCCAATTAAGAGCCCAAAAGCCAGAAATGGAACTGTGGCTCCAGTGGTAGAGCACTAACATTGAGCTCAAAAGCCCAAGGACAGCACCCAGGCTAAGGTCTTAAACAGTAAACATAAGACCCCAGGTTCAAACACTGGTACTACCGAAGCAAAAGCCTACACAAGTTTCTATATTTCTGTCACACGACTCGGTACTGGTTAGGTATTCTAGACCCATTTTCTATAAATATAGGTTTCCTGATTTGTTGTTAATTCTTAAGTGAAGATCACAATTAGAAACATTTTATATTGTACAAATATCTTCACCATTGAGCAGTAAAAAGCTGCTAGTAGTATAATTTAAAACAAGGTGGGGCCCTATGTATCCCATTGATGCACTGAAAAGGATGGAGCTATGACCAACCATCATACATAACAATGTAATGTTCTCCCTTAGATTAAAAGTATGTGAATTCTGGGCTGGGGATATGGCCTAGTGGCAAGAGTGCCTGCCTCGGATACACGAGGCCCTAGGTTCGATTCCCCAGCACCACATATACAGAAAACGGCCAGAAGCGGCGCTGTGGCTCAAGTGGCAGAGTGCTAGCCTTGAGCGGGAAGAAGCCAGGGACAGTGCTCAGGCCCTGAGTCCAAGGCCCAGGACTGGCCAAAAAAAAAGTATGTGAATTCTGACAGTGCAGAGATGAAATAAGTTTCATAGGATAGAGTAACATATTATTATAAGATCCTTCAAAGCCTGACTGACATTTTCAAGTGACTTGTTTTGGTCAATGAATACTCACTTTCTCTCATATACTTCTTGATTAATTTCATCATATTGTAATATGGAAAGAGGAAATACCTGATATTTTAGTAGTACTAGGCTTTTTGTTGATTTTACATATATAATATATTAATGTTCAGCTGACCCAGAAATACAAAAGAACACAAGATATAAAGTGCTAATTATATACAAAAAACAATCCAAATGGATCAAAGATCTAAAACTGGCCAGGTGCCAGTGGCTCACACCTATAATCCTAGGTATTTAGGAGGCTGATATCTGAGAACTGCAGTTCAGAGCCAGCACAAACAAGAAAGTCTGTGAGACTTATCTCCAGTTAAGCACAAAAAAAAAAGGGGGGCTGGCGATATGGCCTAATGGCAAGAGTGCCTGCCTCATATACATGAGGCCCTGGGTTCGATTCCCCAGCACCACATATACAGAAAATGGCCAGAGGGGGCGCTGTGGCTCAAGTGGTAGCCTTGAGTGCTAGCCTTGAGCAAAAAGAAGCCAGGGACAGTGCTCAGGCCCTGAGTCCAAGCCCCAGGACTGGCCAAAAAAAAAAAAAAAAAGGCTGAAAGTAGAGCTGTGGCTCAAGTGGTAGAGTGCCAGCCTTGAGCAAAAATGCTCAGGGACAGGCACCAGGCACTGAGTTCAAGCCCTAAGACCAGTTCTAAAAACAAGAAACCCTAGAACATCTAGGAAAAAGCTTTCATGACTTTAAGATGTATTACACGGGGACACAAACCACGAACTGTACACAAAACAATAAAAACCAGGCACTAGTGGCTCATGCCTTTAATTAACTATCAGAAGGCTGAAATCTGAGGATCAAGGTTAAAAATCAGCCTCAGCAGAAAAGTCCACAAGACTCTTATCTCCAATTAACCACCAAAGAAACCAGAAATGGAGCTGTGGTTCAAGTAGTAGAACACTAGCTGGCCATGAGTACAAAAGCACAGGAATAGTTTCCAGACCCCAAGTTCAAGCCCTAAAATTAGTACACAAACATATACAAACGGAGAAATTAAATAATTATATCAGCCTTACAATTCCCCATTAAGAATAAACACACATACATAAGGTTTAAACCCTTCACCAATCAAAATGTATGGGTACTATATTAGGAAACATGCAAACTAAGTTAAAACTACAATGAAAGCTAGATGCCAGGAGCTCACAAGTGTAACCCTAGTTGTTATGAGAGTTACAACCTGAGCAGAAAAGTCCACAAGACTCTGTTTTTGTGCTGGTCCTGGGGCTTGAACTCAGGGACTGTATGCTATCCCTGAGCCTCTTTGTGCTCAAGGCTAGCACTCTACTGCTCCAGTCACAATGTCACTTTTTCTAAGTAGATGGATATGGACTTTCCTGCCTGGTCTAGCTTCAAACCGCGATCCTCAGATCTCAGCCACCTGGGTAGCTAAGATTACAGGCATGAACCACCAGTGCCTAGCATCCAGAAGACTCTTATCTCCAACAAACCAGCAAAAAACTGGAAGTGAAGGTATGGCTTAAGTGATAGAATGCCAGCCTTGAGCAAAAAAGCCAAGTGATTATGAAGACCTAGGATCAAGTCTCAGTACAAGCACTAAATAAATAAAGCAAGCATAGGAGCTACTACTGCATTTCTAATAGAATGGCTAAAATAAGAGACTGACAGTTCCAAGTGTTGAAAAGAATAAAAGTAAATGGAACTATCAATCATTTGGACAGCAATGAAAAATGCAATGCTACTTTAGCAGTTTGGCAATTTCTTATAAATGTACAAGCCGTCATCAGTGCCACTTCTAGGCCCTTTATTCAACAGAAATAAAAGCAATCTCCAAACAAAATCCTGAATCCCAATGTTTACAGAAGGCTGATTCATAATTGCTAAAAACTATAAACAACATATATATCCACCAACTGGGAAATGTCTAACAAACTGTGGCACATCCACACAACAGACTAGTGCTAAGCAATAAACAGAAACTATTGCAACAATATGGTTGTGTCTCAAAAACATCAGACTAAGTTATCTCCATACATAAGATTAGATACTTTGTTATTCCACTGATACAACCTTTTGAAAAAAGCAAAACTAGAGATCATACTGGAGTATGCCACAGATTAAGAAGTGTGATTGAATGCAAAAAGGAAATAGAAAACATTTTGGCATGATGAAAATGTTCTATATCTTGATTATGATGGAATTACGTGACTAACATAAATTTGTCAAAACTAATATTATGTGTAAAAGGAATTATGCACTTTCTCCAAGCCATCTTCATTTTAAAACTTCAACTAGACCACAGTTCTCTCCTTCAGACTTCAGGAATCAAGAACATTACTCCATAAACTAATAAATCTAGCCTAACACATGTTTTTTTATACAGCCAGCAAGAATTCCGTTTACATTTTTAAGTGGTTGAAAGAAAATAAACTATTTTAAAGAAATTTTTGTCTATAAAAATGTTTTATTAGAACACAAACAAACAAAAAAACACAAACAAAATAATTTATTTATATAAGCTACTAGCTACTTTCAAGCCACACTGGTATTGGTGACTAAGTATGACAAGGACCTTGTAGGGTATAATACGTAAATAATTTACCACTCTAATCTTTACAAAAAAAATTGCTAACCCTTGCTTCAAACACAAACTTTTTTTAAATTTCTACACATTTTAACACTTGACATGCTATACAGAGTAGCCTAGGATTTTTTTTTTTTTTGGAGGGGGGGTGTCCTGCTCTGTCCCTGAGCCTCTCTCTGTGCTCAAGGCTAGCTATCAACCACTTGATCCATTTCTGGCTTTTTTTCTGTTTATGTGGTACTGAGAAATAGAACCAAGGGTTTCAGGCATGCTAAGCAAGCACTCTACCAGTAAGCCACATTCCTAGCCAGCTCTAAGGATTTTACAGCCCTAAATCCTTTTTTGGTTAAAACAAAACAAAACAAACAAAAAAAAAACACCAACACATACAGCAGACTAAAACAACATTCAATAACCAAAGTGTAAACATTAAACAGAGCCTTAAGGCAACTTCTAAAAAAAGCCCTTGAGATCAAGGTTTGAGGCCAGGTAGTGCAAAAAGTTAATGAGACCCCATATCAACAAATAAGTCAGCTATTATAGTTCATACCAGTGACTCCAGCTATTTAGAGGCATAGGTAGGAGGATGATAGCCCTAGGCTAGCCCTGGGCAAAAGTCGAAGGCTCTACCCAACCTTCCAAAATAACTAAAACACAAAAGTGCCAAAGCATTCATTATTGCTCTAGTGGTAGAGCACTTGACAAATGCAAGGCCCTCAGTCCAAACCTGAGAGAGAGAGAGAGAGAGAGAGAGAGAAAGAACTCGTCACCTTTGAAACCTCCAAAACAGCGATTTTCAAACTACCTATTGATACCAACTTGGTTGTCAATCATGTAAGCTGATTTTAACTAGTATTTAATTATATATACATATACACACATGTATATACACATATACATATAAATGAATGGTAAGAGATAAATGAGGCTCACGCTTATAATCTTAGCTACTCAGGAGGCTGAGATCTGAGAATTATGATTCAAAACCAGCCTTGGTAGGAAAAGTCCATGAGACCTGTATCTCCAACTAACCATAAGAAAACCTGAAGTGGAGCTGTGGCTCAAAGTAGTAGACAGCTAGCCTTGAGCAGATGATCTCAGGGACAGCACCCAAACCCTGAGTTCAAGCCCCATGACCAACCAAAAAACAAACAAAAACAAAAAAAAAAGAGACGTAAAAAAACTATTTCACATATTTACCTACTGGAACAAAAATGTGTATTTCTCACAGTTGTTTCTTAGTGTTTTTTAAAAGCTTTTCCTGGGGCTGAGAATGTGGCTTAGCGGTAGAGTGTTTGCCTAGCATACATGAAGCCCTGGGTTCGATTCCTCAGCACCACATAAACAGAAAAGGCTAGAAGTAGCACTGTGGCTCAAGAGGTAGAGTTCTAGCCTTGAGCAAAAAGAAGCCAGGGACAGTGATCAGGGCCTGCGTCCAAGCCCCAGGACAGGCAAAAAAACAAAAAACCTTTTCCTGGAGCTCTGGATTTGAAAATCATACTGAAGTGCCAGACTTTGAAGTCAGGCCCCATTTTACCACGTGAACCCCACTTTACCACGTGAACCTGAGATAAGCAGGCCCTGTGAGCAGACCCAGGATAAGCTTATTAGGGCTCAGTCGGTCTAGAACTCTAACCGCTGGGAATGCTTAACTCTGACCACCCCGGGGTGCCTCGAACCCTGAGCCAATCAGATTTGTACCTGTGTCCTAATCTTGCTTGCTTGAACACCTGATGGTTGTAACTTTGTTTTTTGCCTTTATAAGCCCTGTGTAATCGTAGCTGGAGGCTGCCTCCTAACCTCCGCTGTGTTGGTGGGTAGGACAAGGCCCGGGCCGCGGCCCTGCTTGAATAAAGTCTTGCCTTGCTATTGCATTTCGGAATGTCTGAGTCTCGGTGGTCTTCTTGGTGGTGGTTTTGCGACTTGGCACAACAATACTATGGGTATACCTGTCCCAAAAGTGTTGTCAAAACTATAGATACATAATAAGAATGAAAATGAAGTTTCACTTGATATTACTTAGTTTCTAGAAGATATAAAGTTAACTGAGTTCAAAGTGAAATTTTTTTTGGTTGCTCATGGGGTTTGAACTTGGGGCCTAGGTGGGAGCTCTTTTCCTCAAGGCTAGTGTTCTACCACTTTGAGCCACAGCACTAAGTCCAGTTAATTGGAGATAAGAGTCTCTTGGAAAGTGAGCAAACTGGCTTTGAATAGCTATCTTCAGATCTCAGCCTCCTGAGTAGCTAGGATTATAGGCAAAAGCTACCAGCAGCTGGCCAAGACAATTTTTATATTCTGTATCAAGGGCATTCCCAGGGCCCAAAAAGGAATATAAAATTATTTGGCATCAAATTTCCTCCATATGCACAGACTTGATATAAGAAGGAATAAGAATAACAGTTTCGGGCTGGGGATATAGCCTAGTGGCAAGAGTGCCTGCCTCGGATACAAGAGGCCCTAGGTTCGATTCCCCAGCACCACATATACAGAAAACGGCCAGAAGCGGCGCTGTGGCTCAAGTGGCAGAGTGCTAGCCTTGAGCGGGAAGAAGCCAGGGACAGTGCTCCAGGCCCTGAGTCCAAGGCCCAGGACTGGCAAAAAAAAAAAAAAGAATAACAGTTTCTTTTAAGCCCAAGAGAAAACATGGAAAACAAAATAATCTCAAAGGCAAAAGTTAGAAAAAAAATTATTGTTAGGGTGAAAGCTGTAATAGTTTCTTTTGACTAGAATGTTCACTAAGTATAATAGTAAATTAGGTTCACACACAAAAGAAAATAAAATAATAAAAAAGCTAGCTCCCACAACACCTCAATTCATCTATGAAATATTTAAGAAAGGAATGGAACAAATGAAGCTATATTTGTTAACGAAAATGAAATTATATGTAATACAACTGAAATAACATCACTTAACCTTAAAAAAAAAAAGCTTCCAAATAGGCCCATTTATTTTTAATTCAGAAGTGGTATTATTTCTAATTCTAACTTTACAGAATAACCAGTGTAGGTGAAATAAAGAGAAAGCAAAGAACTTACAACAACTTAAATTCTGAGGGAGAGTAAGGGCCACAAATAAAAAGAAAAATTTAATAATTTTAGGTAGAAATATAAGAATAGGAATACATAAGATTTCATAAAACAAGCAGATTATGACACAAATTCACTAAGTACTCAGCTCAATTAATACTAAGGTTTCAAAGAAATCAAATGCCACTTCTTCAATACTAAAGGAGAAAAAGACTATAATTGGGGAGGGGGGAAGGAACAAGACTAAGATGTTGCCCTATTCTACAACTTGGTAGGTAACAGGTCTTAGTAAATACAAAAATGAAAAAAAAAATCCCCGTAAGGCAGTGTACATTGAGTTCCTTTCCCATCACTCAAAAGAACACAGGTTGTCAGCTGCTATTAGCCTGTTGTGATTCCTAGCTATCCAAATCAGGAAAGCAAAACAAGAAAAGTCAGAATGCTCTTGTTGGGTTGCCCCAATTTTCCTGGCCTCGTGTCCAAATAAAATCAATCTGAGACCATGTTTACGACATTCAATAATTCAAGCACTGAGCACAACATTCCTTTCTCATCTGCTTGCTGACATTCAATTGCCAGCCTGCAAGTGACTGATACCAGATAACCAGTGTTGTCTAAAGAGTTTTTAAGGAGAAAGAAAAGATTCTATAAAAAGAGAACATAGAAATGTCAAAGACAAACAGATACCTTACAGGTTTTTGCCAAAAGGAAACCTTTGAATAATAAATTTAAGCAAGTATGAAGAGCAAGTGCCAGAACCTGCATTCACACTACCTGAGTGAGAATACGACTTTTAGGGGATATGATGCAATACAACTGGTATGGTTCACAAGGATGTATCTTAATACAGTGGGCCTCATTATAAAGGAGATCTCATTCCAGAATATTCCCTAGTCAATGCAATATTATAATTACATGGCTTAACCAAGACTGGTGATAAGAGATCTAAAAAACAGAAAATAATACAACTGTAATTATAATGCAATTGTAAGAAACACAGCAAAAGAGGAATAGGTAGTAAATATCACAGCCTGGTATCACTTCTTTTTAGATAAATGTATTTATTACACCATATGGTCATATTATACCATATACCATATCAAACCATACAGTCATAGAAAGTAAGTAACAACGAGGAAAATATAAATGGACAGAAGTAAATGCTTGATGCCAAAAGTATAAGCTTATTCATTTAATAGTCAATTGCTGAATATTCTCTTTTGAGCACCTACATAGTACAAACACATGAAAAGAAATCTGTTCATAGGGCTGGGAATATGGCCTAGTGGCAAGAGTGCTTGCCTCCTATACTTGAAGCCCTAGGTTCGATTCCTCAGCACCATATAAACAGAAAAAGCCAGAAATGGCGCTGTGGCTCAAGTGGCAGAGTGCTAGCCTTGAACAAAAAGAAGCCAGGGACGGTGCTCAGGCCCTGAGTCCAAGCCCCAGGACTGGCAAAAAAAAGAAAGAAATCTGTTCACTCACTAGCATCATTTTAAAATACTAAAAATCTACATTCTGTGAACATGATTGATAATAGCAAAGAATTAAAAACAACCTAATATCCCAAAAACCAGTTAAATAAATTATACTTTACCTAATGATACATAAAAAGGTTTGCTATACGGTTTAAAATTTTCCAAAAATCATATAGTGCATTACACAATAAAGAATAAAGTACAAGCTGGGCACTGGTGGCTCATGCCTGTAATATTAGCTGTGAGGATTGTGGTTCAAAGCCAGTGGGGACAGAAAAGTCCATGAGACTCTTATCTTCAATTAATCACCAGAAAAATCAGAAGTTCAGAAGTGGCCCTACGGCTCAAAGTAGTAGCCTTGAGGACAAAAGCTCCTGAATAGCACGCAGACCCTGAGTTCAGGCCCTCCCACCCCCCCAAAAAACAGGTACTATACAGAAAGAGTAGATGGAAAAATGTGTATCTATATCTTAATTGTAAGATTATAGATGATTTTACTTGTATTTTTTCCAAATTTTGGACATGCTTTCCTTCTACAATTGTAGTTTGAGGTTACCTTTTTGTTTGTTTGTTTCTTTTGTTGGTAGTGGGGCTTGAACTCTGGGGCCTGGGTACTGTCCCTGAGCACTTCAGCTCAAGGCTAGCTACGGCTTGAGCCACAATGCCACTTCTGGTTTTCTGGTGGATAACTAGAGATAAGAGTCTCACAGACTTTCCTGCATGGGCTGGCTTTGAACTGTGATCCTTAGATCTCAGCCTCCCATGTAGTTAGGGTTACAAGTGTGAGCCTTTGGGTCTTTTGTTTCTTTTTCTGCTTGTTTCGGGTTTCCTTTGTTTTGGTTTTTTAGTGAATCTGAAGTTTCTCTTTAAAACCTTTTTAAAGCCAATATTTTACTGGCAGTTAAATATTAAGAATAAAACATATCATTATGCAGACATAATCTGCATTTCGTGTACTTCACAATGACAAGTGAGCATAAGGAAAACACTTCAGTTAAAAGACAACAGAGGGCTGGGAATATGGCCTAGTGGCAAGAGTGCTTGCCTCATATACATGAAGCCCTGGGTTCGATTCCCCAGCACCACATATATAGAAAATGGCCAGAAGTGGCGCTGTGGCTCAAGTGGCAGAGTGCTAGCCTTGAGCAAAAAGAAGCCAGGGACAGTGCTCAGGCCCTGAGTCCAAGCCCCAGGACTGGCAAAAAGAAAAAAAAAGACAACAGAGTAGGGGCTGGGGATATGGCCTAGTGGCAAGAGTGCTTGCCTCGTATACAAGAAGCCCTGGGTTTAATTCCCCAGTACCACATATACAGAAAATGGCCAGAAGTGGCGCTGTGGCTCAAGTGGCAGAGTGCTAGCCTTGAGCAAAAAGAAGCCAGGGACAGTGCTCAGGCCCTGAGTCCAAGCCCCAGGACTGGCAAAAAGAAAGAAAGAAAAAAAAAAAAAAAAGACAACAGAGTAGGCCAGGTGCTGGAGGCTCATGCCTGTAATCCTAGCTACTCAAGAGGCTAAGATCCATCATGGTTCAAAGCCAGCCCAAGCAGGAAAGTTTGTGAAACTCTGATCTCCTATTAACTACCAAAAACTCAGAAGTGGAGCTGTGGTTCAAGGTGCCAGATTTGATCAAATAAACTCAGGAACAGCATTCAGGCTGTGAGTTCAAGCCCCAGTATTGGAAATATACACATATATATGCGCACATACATACATTAAAAAACTATAGTTTATGGAAGTGGCGCTGTGGCTCATGTGGTAGAAGGCTCTAGCCTTGAGCACAAAGAGGCTCAGGGATAGTGCCCAGGCCTTGAGTTCAATTGAGCCCCAGGACCAGAAAAAAAAATTCACTATCTTCTGAATTAATAACAATTTAAAAAATAAAATTATTTCTTAGTGTAATTCATTATCTGTATCAATGCTATCTACATCAGACAGAAGTCCACTTTTATCCACCTCCAAATAAATTATCAACTCTTACAGAACAAAAATCCATTGAACCATAAACATTAAAACTTGGTTGGAGAGGTCAGTGGGAAACAGTTTCAGAAGATCCAAACACATTTTCTTATTATTGGCAATTTATACATAACTTCATCCTGCCTAGAGATTCTCAAGCCCTAACTAGGAAGTGTATCAAATACAAAAATCTATGACCCTGAAGTGCGTCTTCCTGAATCAGAAGCTTCACAATGTACAGCTCCAACAATCTGGCCCTCTTAAGTAAAGATAACAGGGTGGGTAGAAATGTTACTCAATAAAAAGCTTCTCTACAGAATTTCCCAACTGAAACAAAATTCTCAATGTCATAAAGAATTACAGTTCTAGGTCCCTACCATTAACATATCCATTCTTATCCATAGGAGTCCTCAAACATGAATACAATTCAAGAGAATCACACTTGCACTGAGGAGTAAAAGCAAACCTCAGAGGCACCTGTGCCTGGTAATACAAAGGCAATATCTCATTCCTGAAGAAAATGGACAGCAGATGTGACCCTAGTATTTATCCATTAAAAACAATGTATTCTAAAAATAAATTTCCATGTCAACAGAACAAAGCTGTTTATAAATAAGAAGGAATTTGGAGGTGTGAGAAGGACAAGAGGAAGCTTCAGTAAGTTAAATAGCAAAAGCCAGGAAACAAGGCAGAATGAATGGTAACTGGGGACAAGGGAAACAGACTAAAGTAGGAAATGGATGAAGAGAAGAACTTTATCCTTGGAATCCAAGAAGTTGAGGTAAATGAACAGATATTACTGGTAGAAACTGATCAGAAATACAAACTAGAAAGTGGAATGACTTTAAGTAAGAAAAAAGTATGAGAAATTTTGACTAGATCCAATGATGGTACAAAGACACATTTGGGGCAAAAGTGGAGAGGATATAAGAGGGATGGATGCAAAAAAGCAGGAGAAACAGGACAATGGGGGGGGGCGTGTGGGGAAGAGAACAAGACAGTGAAAGAACTGTCACTTAACAGGATAAGTATATCAGCAGAATCTCCAAAGTAAAGACATTAAAACAGGTAAAAGAAAATTGCAAAGAAGAAAAAGTGTTATGAGGATTAGGATATAAAAGATTAAGTACTAGGGAGAAAAGAATATGAGCAAAGTCAACAGAAGTTACATTATCTAATCAGTAACTGTGAAGCACAGTTCTAACTCACATTATTGTTTGTAAAACATAAAAGTGTAGAGAGCACAGGAAGGGACGATATTGTCCAAAAAGAAATATACTCATTACCTGACTTAGGAAACTGTAACTCCTCTGTACATCACCTTTATAATAACTCTTTTTAAAGAAACACAACAGCGTACTATTTTATGCAATAAAATACCAAATACTAAATGTAGTAACTTTATGTGGTTAAAAAAAAAATCAATCAGGTAATCTGACAAAATGACAAGTTGAATAATGCAACACAGGTTGAGGGAAGACAACAGAAATCAATCAAAACTATCTTTTAAAAAAAAATGGAATAAAGAGGCGTGAACGCACGCTAAAGGACTAGCCAGTAGTGCAGTAGTACAAGGGAGCAAAAAAAGCCAGGTGAAACCTGATGGTATCTTGACAGCTTCAGGGTTCGGAAAGTGAGTAGCTAGCTCCGAAGTGTCCAGAAGGATTTGTGAAGATAAGAACAGATAACGACGTTAGGGAGCGGCGGAATGAAGAGGGCCTCAAGAGGCAGAGGGCAAAGAGAAGCGTCCAACGCTCTTCAGGGGGAAGCTGAGGTTAGAGGGGCAGGAAGGTCCAACTGGAAAATGCAAGGAGCCAGGGTGGAGGATGAGGATGGGGTGAGGGTGATCCGTCGGGGCAGCAACCAACATTAGGAAACCAAGGACTGGGATGCCCCCCCCCCCAAAAAAAAGAGAGCGTAAGGGGCGATCTGAGGTGGAAAAGTGGAAAGCTAATGAATCAAAACAGGTGAAGAGAAATGCCCCCCCAACCACGTAGAAAAACTGGGAAGGGGCACAACGGCCTAAAAGGGGGAGGGGGATAAAGGCAGAGGTGGGGGGGGGGCAGAGAGGGAGGGGGGAGGGAGGGAGGTGCTGCGCCCCGTCATTCCCCATGATCATGTACCAATTACACACGGCAGGAACTCGGGCTGGGGTCCGGGCCCCGTTCACTAACCTCGGTGATACCGCCTCCACCCACCCCGACCCGCCGAATAACGACACCATCCGAGGGATGCAAGGCTGGATACTCCGGCCAGGCATGACCTTCTGCCGGCCAGCCCCCGAGTGTCCGCCCTACGGATCGCCTCCAGCTCCACCTCCGCTGCCCCCGAGCCCCACAGCTGGGGTGGGTGGGGGCCAGGGAACCCCCCCCCTCCTCCTCGGGCCACTGTGAGTGTGTTTACGTAGCCGGGAGCCGCGTGACGGAGAGGGACGCGCGGGTGATGCCCACCCCGCGCCCCGCGGAGCCCGTGGGAGAAGGGGGCCGAGGGCGCCGAACCCCCGCCGCCGCCGCCGCCGCCTCCGTTCCCCCCCCCCTCCACCCTGCGCGCGCCCCGTCCCCCGGTCAACACACCCGCCCGCCCGGCGAACGCGGGCCCGGGCGGGGCGCCGGCACTCACCTCCTCAGGAATGGCGGGGTCCGCAGCCGAAGAAGCCGCGGCGCCGGCCTCGGCTTCCATATCCCCGTTGAACAGAGCCTGGCCCTGCTCCGCGCTGCCGCCGCCGCCGCCGCCACCGCCGCCTCCGCCACCGCCGCCGCCGCCGCTCAGAGCCGCCATCTTATAACCGAAAGCCGGGCCCGAGCGGCCGCTGCTGGGCGGGGAGGGGGAAGGGAGGCGGAGGGCGGGAGGAGGCGGGGGCGGAGGCGCGGGGGGCGCGGGAGGGGCGGCCGGGGCGGCGCCGCGGGGGGAGAGAGGGCGCCGGGGCCACCTCAGGTTCCCGGCCCGCGCGGCCCCCGGCGCAGCCGAGCCTGAGGGGGATCCGGGGAAGGACTCGGGGCGGGGAGGGCGGGGGGGGGAGGGTGGGAGCCGGCGAAGGGGGCGGAGACGACGAGGAGTCGCCGCGGCAACGGCGTCACCGGCGTGTCACGGCCGTGACGTCACCGCGGGCGCGTGACGTCATCGGGGGAGCGCCCTCGCGCCGTCGTCAGGGGAGGTTCCTCCCTCGCCCACCTCCCTCGCGCGCTCGCGGCGGCCGCGGCGGCGGCCTCCTCCCTCCCTCCCTCCCCCTCTCCCTCCTTCCCTCCCTCCGCCGTTTCCATGGCTCCCACTTCCTATGGTTCCTCAACTCCGCGGTCCTCAGCCCGTCCTGGAAGGCGGGATTTTCTGGAAGAGCCGGCGGCCGGCTTCACGGAGACGGAGCCATCCTGGAGGGAGGACGGTGTGGGGAAGCCCACAGCACTTACTCTTGTATTGCCTTTACCACGAAAGGCTGCGTGTCTCCCTCCACCCCCCCACCCCCCCAGGTCGAAACAGCCCTGGCGAACCTCGTAGAAACGTGGTCGGGAACAGTCGCATCGTGAGTAGGGTGCTTGTACTCGCCCCGCCAAGGACTGGACCTGTTAGAATGAGTCTAAGTGGGAGCCTGAAACCTCTCCCTCCCCCCCCCCTCAACGTGGAGTGGGAGGGTAAGGGAGTCCATTTAAGGTAGTATCTCCCCCCCCCCCCCATTTAACACGCGCCAGATTTATCCTGTGCCCAACCCCATGTCATTTTAGACATCTGAAACATCAAAACGAAGCATTTTTACCAGTTGAGCCGCTCCACCAGATCCTTTTTTGTGTGTGTTGGTTGGTTTCGAGCTGGGCTCTCCATGTTTGTGTGTGGCAATGGGGATGCCCCCTCATTGGTGCTTCCCATTCTCACTGGGATTGCATGCACTCACCTCTGCACCATTTGTTTCCCCAATGTCTTAGGATGCAGGAATGCCCCCACCATATTAAGTGAGATGGAGTTTAAAGCACTTTTATTCCCTGAGCTGGCCTGGACTCTCCAGTCCTGGATCTGTGCCTCCCAAGTAGCTAGGATTACAAACTTGAGCCACTGTGCCTGACAAAATTAATCTTTTTTTTTTCCTTTCAAAATACCTCCTATGCTTTGTACCTTTCATGAACATAATATGCTAAGACAGCCAGGCTCCAGTGCCTCACACCTGTAATGCTAGTGGCACTGGAGGCTGAGAGCTGAGGATTGCACTTCAAAACCAACCTGGGCAGGAAAGTTCATGAGATTCTTTATGTCCAATAAACTACTAGAAAAGCCAGAAGTGGAGCTGTGGCTTAAAAGATAGAGCATTATTCTTGAACACAAAAGCTCAGGGACAGCAGCACCTAGGCCCAGAGGTCAAGCCCTTGACCAGCACAAAAAAGAAAAAAGAAGAAAGGAATATGCCAAGACATTCTTTGTATAAATATGTATGATAGAAGGTCAAGTAAATTTTCTTTGAGAAACCCAATTATTGAATGGAACTAGACTCAATTCACTTTTTTGTTTTGGTTTGGTTTTGTGCCAGACTTGGAGCTTTAACCTAGAGCCTGGGCACTGTGCTCTACCACTTGAGCCACTGTTCCACTTCTGTTTTTTTGCTGGTTAATTGGAGGTAAGAAAGAGTCCCATAGACTTACCTACCTGGCTTCAAACCCTGATCCTCAGATCTCAACTTCCTGAGTAGCTAGGCACTTGACCCAATTTGTTATTAAAAATAAAGATACATTTGATATAAAAAAGTACAAGAAAAAATTAAGACAAAAATAGGAGTGGGAAACAAGTTTCTTATGGTGTATACTTAGTCACCAAAGGCACCTAAACACAAAGTCATAAAAAGCTTGAGGGGGTTTTGTCTTTTCTGTGCTTCCAATGGGATTAGGGAGTCCACCATGACCTTAGGGTACTTGGAATATTCAGGAGATATGAAGCTGTTCTTCTGACTTCTGAAGCAGGATGTCTGCCAATTTGATGGGGTCACCATGAGTCTGGAAGGCTGGGAGTTGATACTTCTTTCAAGGTGAGAGATGAGCGTGTGGTTGCTGGATGAATCAGAATACTAAGGTTCCTATGCTCAGAAAAATACCACCGATTAATCAAATACCATTCCATCGTATATTCTCTTCCAAGTAGGAAAGTTTCCTTAAGGAACAGTTGAAATTGGGTGTCTAGACAAGCGTGGAGCAAATGAAAATGATTCCTCTTTGAGGTCAGTTTTCACCACTTTCAATTTAATTGCCCATGTACCCCTAGGCCCTTCATTCTTTGTTTATTTTCTCATAGAACTTGAGTCAGTCAGTTGAGGCTGCTATAGCAAAGTGTCAAAGTGGGTGGCTTATAAACTAAGAAATTGATTTCTCACAGTTCTAGACCCTGGAAGTGTCAGATCTTAGTGCCTGTATGGTCAGGTTTTGCTAGGGATTCTCATCTAGATTACCGACTTCATCTGATATCCCCACCTGTTAGAAAATATAAGAGCTCCTAGGATTCCTTTTGTTGTTGTTGTTTGTTTGTTGCTGGCCCTGGGGTTTGAACTTAGGGCCTGGACACTGTCCCTGTGCTGCTTTTGTTCAAGGTTAGTGCTCTACCACTTGAGCCACAGCTTTACTTAGGAATCTTTTGGTAATTTATTGGAGATATAAGACTCACAAACTTTCTTGCCTGGGCTGGCTTCAAACCTCAATCCTCATATCTCAGCCTCCTAAGTAGCTAGTATTAAAGGCGTGAGCCACCAGCTAGGATTCCCTTTTTATTAATCCCAATGGTGAGGGCCTCATCTTCAGGACCCTCTCAAAGGCCCCCTCTCCAAATACTACCATATTGTAAGGGTCAGGATTTTGGCATATTGATTGGTTTGCAGAACACAGATAGTCCATTGCAGAACTTTTATTTTTTAAGTATTCCATTGTTTCATTTACAGCAATGACTTCTAAATCAGAATCCCAGTCCAGTTCTTTCTACCTGGCTTCAACTTCTTATCCAACTGCCTAGCAGAAACCTGTACACAAAGGTACCATAAACAGTGCAATGTCAGCATCTCCCAGACTAAGTTCTGCAGCTCCCATTTAACTTCAACAGCTGCTCAACCTGACACAAAAGATCAAGTATTAGTTTGCCATACAATCTTTTGACTTTATTATTTCAAGATAAATATTAATCTTACATTTTAATCTCTATTCCAGATATAACCAAGATTTTGGAGTTCCAGTCTGTGTAGGCATTTTTTAGTAACTGAACTCAGCTACTTCAGAAATTTTTTTCCAACAACAGAGTGCTAATATCTGTCTCCTCGATATCCTATCTTTCTGCGTAGTTATCTCCTGCTGAAGGAAATATAGATTTTCCTTTTAAAAATTTCCCATTTATTATTTTGATACCTCTTTGGCCCTCTTGTTTATTCTTGGGTTTGAAGTTCTGGTTTCAGTATCTGCCATTCATCACTTTCTTTCACTTTTTATTGAATAGCTCAACATTAGATAATAGAACACAAATGTTAACATTTTTATTAATGTACTTGTTTCTACTACTATATGTCAACCACACAGTATATATACTATACAGTATATATATTTTATATTTACATATGTATATATAGGTGGGAAGAGAGAGAGAGAGAGGAAGAAAGAGGAAGAAGGTATGTAGGTGCTGGTCCTGGGGTTTGAACTCAGGGCCTGGGGCACTCTCTCTGAGCTTACCAATTGAGCCACAGCTCCACTTCTTCCTTTTTTGGTAGTTTATTGGAGATTAGAGTCTCACTGACTTTCCTTCCCAGGCTGGCTTTGAATAGTGCATCTCCCATCTCAGCCTCCTGAGTAGATAGGATTACGTGCATGAGCTTCTGGTGCCTGACTGAGTATATATTTTTATAAATTGAAGTAACATAATGATCTCTTCGTGCAAATATTCTAATTATTCATTCATATATATAAATAATATGGAGAGAGTTTCTATCTTCTTAACATTTCAGAATTTAAGGTGGTTCTGTGGGTGCCACTTTTCACATAAGAACTTCCCTCACATGAATATAAACATATTCTACCTTATTTTCTACATGACAATCATTCACTCTGGAGGAAAGGTTATCAGTTACTAAAATAGTGAAGGAAGTCAAAGGGTAGGAAACACAGGAGTCAGAAACACTGTTACTCAGATTAAATATTCCATCATTTTTCCTTTCATGTTTACTACATTTCAAGCATATTGTAGGTGCTGAGGATTGTTCCAAATGAGATTAGGTCCAATGGGTTTTGAAATGTTAAAGAGAAGATGTGGCTAAAATTGTCATTGAAAAATTAGGAGCAGGAACAGAGCTGTAATGGCAGCAGCCATTAAAGCCAAATTTTATTGCTATTGCGTATAATATATAAGAATTTATCTATGATACACACACATATGATATAAATGCAAACAACAGCTTCATGATATCACTTTACCTTTGGAAGTTTAAAGATATATACATCAGCTGGGACCCGGTGGCTCATGCCTGTAATACTAGTTACTTAAGAGGATGAGGTCTGAGGATCATGGTTTGAAGCCAACCAGGGCAGGAAAGTCTGAAACTCTTATCTCCAACAAACTACTCAGAAAAAAGCCAGAGATGAGGGGCTGGGAATGTGGCTTAGCAGTAGAGTGTTTGCTTTGCATGCATGAAGCCCTGGGTTCGATTCCTCAGCACTACATAAACAGAAAAAGCCAGAAGTGGCACTGTGGCTCAAGTGGTAGAGTGCTAGCCTTGAGCAAAAAGAAGTCAGGGACAGTGCTCAGGCCCTGAGTCCAAGCCCCAGGACTGGCAAAAAAAAAAAAAGCCAGAAATGGTGCTCTGGGTCAAGTGGTAGAGCACTAGCCTTGAGCACAAAGAGGTTCAGGGACAGTACTCAGGATTGACAAAAAAAAAAATGTTTTCATGATAATGTGGAACTGGACCAACTATATTAAATCCATCATATTTTCGCTTAAGACACTTGCTTCTAATTTGACCTTGCTGGATGTTGAAATTATACACTGAATAAAACACTCTTTTTTCTTCTGTCCATTAAGAGTTAACTTCATTGTGATGTTTCAGCATCCAAATAATTAATTGTACATCTTTTTTTCCCCCCAGTAGTTAGAGAAGAGTCTCACAGCCTTTCCTGCCCAAACTGTGACCATCACATCTCAGCCTCCTAAGTAGCTAAAATTACAGATGTGAGCCACAGGCTCCTGGCTATAATTGTACATCTTTAGATGTAATTAACTTAAGATGTTACACACTATAGAAGAATTGGTTCTAGGGAAACTTTTGGAAATAGGAAATAGGCATGGTAAAGATTTTTTTGGTGGTATTGGCATTTGAACTCAGAACCTGCACTTCCTTGTCAGGTACTCTACCTCTAAGCCATGCCTCCTGGCCTAAAGATATATATATTTTTTTTTTTTTAATTATCAAACTGAATTACAGAGAGGTTACAGTTTCATACATTAGGCATTGGGTACATTTCTTGCACTGTTTGTTACCTCGTCTGGCCTAAAGATTTTTAAAAAGTGAAAATTACAAAGTTTTGTTTCTAGATGGGTCTATATATAGGCAGACCTCTAGTTATTTTCCCTCAAAAAGAAGTCACCACTAAAAGAACCGTAGATATTGTGTGCTGATTTAGATATATGCTTCTTTGCCTCCTTTGTATGGTGGTTGGAAATGGCATATGGAGATGATGGTATATTAGAATATTCTAAACTCTTGCCTATTTTGTGGCTAAAGCAAACTTTCAGTTATGGGATATTAATCATACACGATGGCAGAAGAATAAATGAAGAAGAGATGCTGACAGGAGATTTTAGAGAGAGTTGTTTGTCGTCGTCGTTGTTTTGCCAGTTCTGGGTGGGGCTTGAACTCAGGGCCTGAGCACTGTCCCTGGCTTCTTTTTTTTTTTTTAATCAAGGCTAGCATTCTACCATTTGTGCCATTTCTGGATTTTTCTATAGATGTGGTGCTGAGGAATTGAACCCAGGGCTTCATTTATGTGAGGCAAGCACTCTACCACTAGGCCATATTCCCAGCTCCTAGAGAGGTTTTTGTTAGAAGTGGTATTAAGACCTCGGGAAGCAAAGTGTCATGGAGGTAGGGACCATTTTCTCCCCTTAGCTGTTGTAGCAGTGGACAGACAACAGAGTAGAAAGGGCCAGCATCCTTGGCATGAGGGGAAGAGAGCCTGTGGAGGGTGTCCTCAGAGTTAGATCAGAGGATGTCAGAGGCAGTGAGCAATGATCAGGACCAACTGATGTAGAAGAAAAAGAACATGGTGGATCCCAAATGGGATCTGCTTTTTAAACGCCTACAAAGCGTAGCCCCAGAATTCTACCCTCCCAGGGTGACCATTGTGACTCTCAGTTGTGCTCTGGGAGTGTCACCTAGAGCACAATGTGAGTCCTGGCCCCCAGGAATTGGGCAATTTACCCAGAACACAGTGTGAGTCCTGCCCCCATGAATTGGGCAATGTGGCTGTCTGGTCTTGGGAAGCACCTCTTTAACAGACTCCCAGAAATAATTACAGGCTGCTTTTATGAGCTGCTGAGGCTCAGTCTATTGTACTGGTAGAGACTCAAGCCACTATTATTTTGAGTTTTGAGTTAATATACTTACATTTTATTCCTCTGATCAGATAACATCTTGGAATCCTGGTTGATTTTTAATTATTATTTTTAAAATGTTTTACCACTTTTGTATAGGGGCTCAGCTAAAATCCAACCAGTTATCCAGGTTCAAGTGTATTTGGAAAAATGGTGGGACGTGTTTCCCAAGATGATGAGCTTATAAGAGCTTGCAATATCTTCTAGGTGATTCAAGGACTACAAATCACTGTTAAAGTGATGTTTGCTGGGCACCAGTGACCATACCTATAATCATAGCTACTCAGGAAGCTGATATCTGAGAACTGAGGTTTGGGGCCAGACTGGGCAGACAAAATCCACTACAGTATTATCTCCAGATAACCAGCATAAAAACTGAAGTAGATGGGCTGGGAATATGACCTAGTGGTAAAGTACTCGCCTTGTATACATGAAGCCCTGGATTTGTTTCCTCAGCACCATATAAACAGAAAAAGCCAGAAGTGGCGCTGTGGCTCAAGTGGTAGAGTGCTAGCCTTGAGCAAAAAGAAGCCAGGGACAATACTCAGGCACTGAGTTCAAGCCCCAGGACTGGCAAACTACAGTGTTTTTGTTTTTCCGGATAGTGTAATATCTATCATTCAGATGACTTTCTTTTTTTCTTTTTTGTCAGTCATGGGGCTTGAACTCAGGACCAGAGCTTTTTTTTTTTTTTTTTTTTTTTTTGGCAGTCCTGGGGCTAGGCCGTATCCCCAGCCCCAGGACCAGAGCTTTTGAGCTCAAGGCTAGCTCCACTTTCAGTTTTCTGCTGGTTAATTGGAGATAAGAGTCTCACAACTTTCCTTCCTGGACTAGCTTCAAACTGTGGTCCTCAGATCTCATCCTCCTGAGTAGCTAGGATTATAGGTGCGAGCCACCAGCACCTGGCACCGATGATTTTCCATTCCTACTGATTCCTACACCTTAAAGAAAATATGAGAGTGGCTCTGAGGTGAGCCATGCAGGGCTTTGATTTTGATTACCTCCTGTGTTTGCCTACAGAATGACAGAACTTGCCTCTGGAAGAGGTGTAATGTCTGTTTTAGGTTAATCCGGTATAAGATAGGATCAGAGAACCTTAAAAAAAAAAAAAAGCACCAAACCAAAGATGTTTAATGATCTGTTTTGTGTCTACTTACTAATAAAAGTTTCTTTAATAAATATAAAAAAGAAAATATGAAAGAAGTCACACTTAATTTGAATCTGTTCTGCATAGAACTTACAGCAACTTCCATTTGGAAAACTACAGTGCCACTTCTTCTAGAGTAATGTTTATGACATCCAAGAAGAGGATTACACATTTCTGAGAAGCATTTCCTGGCATGGTCTGGGCCCTGAGAGGTAGAACCTTTAACCACAGTTTGTCAGACCTGCCAGTTCCTAAAGACAGATAGACCTAGGAACAATTTATTAAAAGTTTGAGATGTTACATTGCAGATCAAACTTGATGAAGCACAGAAGGCACAAATCAACAACTCCAGAGACAAATAGGCTTAGACCTCTATGTCATCTGCCAGAGTTGCATGGTTGATCTTCCATTAGGTCAAATTTATGGCCATACTATGGGAAGAGGTCCTATAAATCAGCTTGAAGGATGAGGAGAATGCCTAAACTTGGCTTTCAGGATTGTCAGCATAGTACCTGTGTGAAAAATGAATATGAATGTGACTGCATTATATCTACCCTTAGGGATGGCCTTGAGTAATAGTGGACAAGGGAAGTCTTCCCAATGGGCAAGGTGAACTTATACAAATGATCATCTACTTTGTGTGGAAGAAATGGCAACAGAGTAAAAATATATGCATATTCCTGGATTGTGGTCACCTACCAGGGGCCAAGACGTAAGGGATTGAGAAATCAGAAACAATGATTTCTAGGGAAATAGCACATGAAGCATGTTTTGTATTTACAAATACAGAATACATGTCTTATAAATAAAAAACATGCAGATCTTCTTTTTCCCCAGCCCTTTGTTTTTGTTGTTGGGAGTAGGGCTTGAACTCAGGGCCTGGGTGCTGTCCCTGAGCTTTTGTACTCAAGGATAATGTTCTACCACTGTGAGTCACAGTGCTACTGCCGGTTTTCTGGTGGTTAATTGGAGATAAGAGTCTCACAGAAGGCTTAGTGGTAGGGTGCTTGTCTGGCATGCATGAAGCCCTAGGTTTGATTCCTCAGTACTTTATAAGCAGAAAAGGCTGGAAGTAGCACTGTGGCTCAAGTGGTAGAGTGCTAGCCTTGAGCAAAAGACGCTCTGGGACACTCATGTCCCTGATCAGAGTCCATGCCTTGAGTTCAAGCCACAGGACTGGCAAAAGAGAAATGGAGAGAGAGAAAGGGCCTGGGGGGTGTGGGGGGGAGAGTCATAGAGTTTCCTGCCTGGCAGGCTTTGAACTGCAATCCTCAGATCTCAGCCTCTTGAATAGCTAGGATTATAGCCCTTTTTGCTCTAATTGTTAAGCAAGTCTCATGGTTTTGACAGAGCCAGGCTGGACTAATATCTTCCTATTTATGCATATCCAGCTTATTGGTGGAGATATAGAGTCTCACTAACCTTTTGTCTGGACTGGTCTGTAATCCTGATTCTTCCAATCTTCACCTCTCAAATTGCTGGGATTACAGCGGTGAGTCACTGTGCCTGGTACAACATGCACAGATCTTCATATCAAATATTAACACCCACCAGAAAGCATTCAGTTTGGTGAAGAACATGATGGATAACTTTATGAGTCAACTTGACTGGGCTACAGGGTGCACAGACAATCTAATCAAACATTATTTTAGAGTGTCTGTGAAGGTGTTTCTGGGTGGGGATAATATCTGAATTGGAATACTCAGTAGAGTAAATTGCCCTCACTAATGTGGCTAAGCCTTGTTCAATGGACTGCAGATCTGAACATAACAAAAAATGTGGTCTTGCCACAAGTAGAGGAGTATTTCCACTTGTTTGACCTCAGTAATCTGGGACATCTGTGGTTTTTTTTTCTTCTTCTTGCAAACTGATACATTGGCTTTTCTTGGGTCTTAAAACTTGCTGTCTTTAGACTAAAACCCTGCTCTTGGCTCTCCTGAGCCTGTAGCTTGACAGCTGCACATTTTGAATCTTCTTATATGGAGATACACCTATGCTCCTATATCACAATGTGTAATACAATTTATATATGAATAAAGATATGTATGTAAACATATAAATAAGATAAAAAAAAACATGTACAGTATGTAGCTACTACCCCAAAAGTGGACAATTGCGCACTGTAGCCCCTTTTGGGAGATTCTGTGAAGGACTGTGAGGAAGGCAAATCCTCCCAGTTGGCAGGAGTTTGGATCATTTCTCGTGGGGAGGAAGAGACAGGTGTGTGATTATATGTTAGTTTGTAGCTATGTGGACTTTGGAGAGAATACAATTTTAAGTGTAATGATAAGGAAATTTAAAGAAGAGGTGTGTGGAAAGACTTTCGTGAATTAAAAAAGATACTTGCTTACCAAAGAGTGAACTCAGAAGGAGAGAATTTTATTAACCAGTGAGTAGCATGATCCAGTCTGGATGCCACTGAGTGAGCCTCCTTCCTTAAACACAGAGATCATGAATAAAGTTGCAATGGCAGACATATAGATTACACAGGAGCTTAGAACTGTGGACTTCTACTCAAGGCCAACCTGGCTGTGACCACCACGTGATGCACAGTGTACAAACAGCACTGACCAATGCTTAGTTCTTACAACTTCCAGGAGTGTTCGGCTATTGATAAGAAAAGGCAGTACTCTGTTTTTCCTTGAACTGATAGTTAACTCTGGCTATGATTCACCTTCTCTGTATACAGTGATTCTTCCAGCACTGCTTATTTGTGGGTTTACAATATGCTGTATCCACCAGCATTGTAGTCCAGACAGCATTGCCTCTGGTCAAGGAAATTACAGAAAAAGAAATGAGCTGGGCATGGTGGCTAGTGCCTGCAATCCTAGCTATTCAGAAGGTAGAGATAAGGAAGAGCACTGTTTGAGGCCAGTAGAATGAAGAAAGTGTGCAAGATGTCATCTTAACCAATAGAAACGTGACGTGGGAAAATGTGCCTGTCATCCCAGCTAAATAAGACATCTTACCAGTAACCCCTAAAATCAGCTGTGAAAGCTAAAGGAAAAAAAACCCTATGTGTAATTTTACCTCTTGATGTTTTTTTTTTCATATAAGGAACATAAAGTATATTTATCCTTGCTTAGGAAAAGATGCAAGTAAATGTAATTCAAATGAATACTGCCAGATTATTTTTTTAAGTTTCTAGTACTTCCTCTTTCCACCAACAATATGAGAATCTCCTCCCCATACTCTTGCCAATAATAGGCATAAACATTACTTTTACTTGAAAAATAGATTTAAAATAGCACCTCATCATTACTTTTTTACAACTTTGTTTTGACAGTCCTGGGGCTTGAACTCAGGGCCTGAGTACTGTCCCTGACTTCTTTTTGCTCAAGGCTAGCACTCTACCTCTTGAGCCACAGTGCCACTTCTGGCTTTTTCTGTTTATATGGTGCTGAGGAAACGAATCCAGGGCTTCATGCATGCAAGGCAATCATTCTAGTGCTAAACCACATTCCCAGCCCCATTACTTTTTTTTTATATTTCCCTAATTGCTCACAAGGTTATTGCATTTTAAAGTGTCTGTTGGGCACTAGATTTCCTTTTCTGTGAATTGTCTGTTCATATCTTTTGCCTGCTTCTCTACTAGTCTTTTGTTCTCTTTTGCTTCAGTTTGTAAGTGTTCATTATTACAGTTACTGACTTTTTTCTGTACTCTCTAAATATTTTCTTGAATATATTATCTTTGATTTTTGATTATGTCTTCTTTAAATATATCCACACAAAAGCATAAACTATCATAAAATCAAATATTTCTACTTTGTCTTGTATAACTTGTAGCTTTCTGAACCCTTTAAAGGGATTTTTTTTACCCAAGACGTGTTTGCTTGATTTTTAAGTTTCTACAAAAATCCACCTGCTATTATTTTTTTATATCTGGCAGGAAATGTAAATCTAAGTGTGTTTTTTTAAGTTCTTTAAGTGAACATTTATTTTGCTACCAGTAATTACATTAGCACATCAAAATTTCCTTTTTTACAATTCAAATGTATGAAAGCCAGAATATCGTTAATCATCTCCTAATTCTTACCCAACACTCACAAATACTTAAGCCAGCACCATTTATTAAATAAATCATCTATTCCACAATGATTCTACTTTATTTTTCATACGTATACTGAAATTGTTCCCTCAATTCTTATTCTATTCCATTGATATCTTAGTACATTCTTCTAGGTGATCCTAGAAAAATCATCCAGATTCCATACTGAGTTTGTAACAATGACTTTTCAGTTTGTTCTAACATCTGTTTTGTCTCCCTCATTATTTTGTTATTCTCAGTCACTTATATGGTAATGATAAGGATTTTCATTTTAGGAATCCTTTGAACAAAGAAAGAAGAACCAAACACTACTCCACATGATATACTTAGGCAAGACAAAACTTTTTGTTTTTCAGAACTGGCAGAACTTTTCCCCTTAAATGAAGAGTGCTTTCCCTCAGGTGCAGTGCTTAAGTGAGAAGGCCTGGGTGCTTAAGGCATGAGCATTTCCTCGAAGGTTTACTTTTAGTTCCTAAATAACAATACAGCCCAAATGGCACTTAACTCATCTATTTTTCACTCCCCCCCCCATTTTCTGTCTGCCACATAATTATCAGCTATGTCTATTGTATGGAATGTGTGTGTATATATGTGTGTCCATGCTGGAGGCTTGAGCTCAGGGCCTAGGCCCCGTCCCTGAGCTTTTTTTTGCTCAATTCTAGCACTATACCATTTGAGCCACCACACCACTTCCTGCTTTTTTTTTTTGTAGTTAATTTGGGGGGGGAGGTAAAAGTCTCATAAACTTTCCTGCTCTAGTTGGCTTTGAATCAAAATCCTCACATCTCAGCCTCCTGAGTAGCTAGGATTACAGGCATAAGCCACTGGCACCCAGCTAGCTATATATAGATTTTTTTTTTTTTTTTTTTGGGCCAGTCCTGGGGCTTGGACTCAGGGCCTGAGCACTGTCCCTGGCTTCTTTGTGCTCAAGGCTAGCACTCTGCCACTTGAGCCACAGCGCCACTTCTGGCCATTTTCTGTATATGTGGTGCTGGGGAATCGAACCCAGGGCCTCATGTATATGAGGCAGGCACTCTTGCCACTAGGCCATATCCCCAGCCCTATATAGATTTTTTTTTTTAATAGCAAAAGTTTCTTTGACACTTCTTATGGGGACATACAAAGTCCCTCTTGATCATCAATGACAATTGAGAGTTGTGTGAGGCCTTATAGTTCCAATTGCTCTCACTTCTATTTTATTTTAATACATGATTTTTGTATTTATTTACTTATATAATCTTCAGATAGTTGTACAAAGTGGCTTCAACTGATCAGCATATGAATTCAGTGCGTCCTGATCAATGTTCTCTTTTAATAACTTAAGACATGTTCTTTGGAAAGACTAATAATGTTAATAAGTGTGTGTGTATGTGTGTGTCTATGTAGGTACTGGGACTTAACCTCAGAGCCTGGGTACTGTCCTATAGCCTTTTCACTCAAGGCTGACATCATGGTTTTTCCAGAGCCAGACTGAACTAATATTTATGCCTCCCACATAGCTGGTGTATGACAGACATGCACTTCCATGTTCAGCTTATTGGTAGAGATACTGTCTCACTATTTAATCTTTAAGTAGTTGTACAAAGGGGTTTCAGTTCAACTTGTCAATTTTATAAGTGTAATGCATCGTGATTCATGGTCTCTCTTTTTTTTTTTTTTTTTTTGCCAGTCCTGGGGCTTGAACTCAGGGCCTGAGTACTGTCCCTGGCTTCCTTTTGCTCAAGGCTAGCACTCTGCCACTTGAGCCACAGCGCCCCTTCTGGCCGTTTTCTGTATACGTGGTGCTGGGGAATCGAACCTAGGGCTTCATGTATGGGAGGCAAGCTTTCTTGCCACTAGGCCATATCCCCAGCCCCTGTCCCTGGCTTCTTTTTGCCCAAGGCTAACACTCTACCACTTGAGCCACAGCTCCACGTCCAGCTTTTTCTGTTTTTATGTGGTTCTAAAGAATCGAACCGAGGCTGGGAATATGGCCTAGTGGCAAGAGTGCTTGCCTCGTGTACATGAAGCCCTGGGTTCGATTCCCCAGCACCACATATATAGAAAACTGCCGGAAGTGACGCTATGGCTCAAGTGGCCGAGTCCAAGGCCCAGGACTGGCAAAAAAAAAAGAATCGAGCCTAAGGCTTCATGCATGCTAGACAAGCACACTAACCGCTAAGCCACATTCCTAGCCCCTTAATGTTCTCTTTTAATAACATAAAACAATTTTTTAAAGACTAATATTAATAAACACTCTCTCTCCGTATGTGTGTGGGGGGTGGTACTGGGGCTTGAACTCAAGGTCTAGACACCATCCTTTAGCTTTTTCACTCAAGGTTGATACTTTACCACTTGAGCCATAACTGTACTTCCAGCTTTTTGGAATGTGCCTAGCACATTGGAAGGAAGTTAAGAATGAGGCCTGTGGAGGCAAACTGTTTCATTTGCACCACAGCTTCATCATTTGCCTGCCTGCCATTAGCCTTGGTTTCTTCCTTTGTAAAGCAGGGATAATGACACCATCCGCATGTGGGTTGTAAAAGTGGAGAGATAATCTACACAGTGTGCAGAGCATTGTGCCATATAGTCTTACTTCATAGTAAGTGCGTGGCAAATGTTCCTTATTATTTTTGGAATAAACGATGGCATGTAAAAACTTCCCTCTAGGCACGTTCATGCCTCAAGTACTCTGAAGCTGAAATAAAACTTAGCATCAAAAGGTCTTAATTCTTTTCTCTGATCTAGCAAATCACAGAAAAAAGACTAGATCAATGCTGTGGAAGGCAGACAATGGTTTGTAGCACTTAGAGCATTTGAAACAGGGCATTTGTTGCCTGTGATTGACATTTTGGTTTTCTCCATCTGACAATCTCTCTGTATTTACTTTTGTTCTTGAGGATTTCTTGTTCCTGTTCTACTATTCACCTTGAATGTTTTGTCTTTTTCTTTTATGAAAAATCACCAGCACAGAGGAAAACAGAGATAATAATAAGTCATCAGAACATCTGCAACCAAAGATCATATATGTGTATATGCGTGTGTTTGTATAACTTTGAAACACATAGTTGAAGTGGTAATGGTTGATGTATATATACATATATGTGTGTGTGTGCACACACACGTTTATAGTCACTAAGCCATTAGTTTCTTCCAA
Source organism: Perognathus longimembris pacificus (assembly GCF_023159225.1). Lineage (NCBI taxonomy): Eukaryota > Metazoa > Chordata > Mammalia > Rodentia > Heteromyidae > Perognathus > Perognathus longimembris. Next base: position 144,144,553 of record NC_063162.1, read on the forward strand.
AGATAATCATCCTGAATTTCATACTTATTTATTCCCATGCATGGCTCTTTTGTTGTTGCTTTTATTTTGACAGTACTGGGAACTGAACTCAGAGTCTGGGAATTCCTTTCCAGCATCTGGAGGATGAGGCAGGAGAATTTTGAGTTTGAGGCCAGTCAGGGTTTCCTAATGAGACTCTGTCTCAAGAACAGCTAACAAGAAGAAAATTTTAGTGCAGCTGTTAAATACAAGACTTTGTTGAGTGATAAATAGCCTAGATCTAGTATCATGATATTTAATTCTTTAATACCAGTTTTAAACATTTTCTGAAAATGTTTGTATAATGTGGAGGTTGCCTGGTGATTAAGTGAAATTCTACAAAACCCTCTGTGCTTAGTATCCATTTTTGTTGTTTTTGTTGCCAGTCCTGGGGCTTGAACTCAGGGCCTGAGCACTGTCCCTGGCTTCTTTTTGCTCAAGGCTAGCGCTCTGGCACTTGAGCCACAGCTCCACTTCTGGATTTTTCTATATATGTGGTGCTGAGGAATCAAACCCAGGGCTTCTTGTATACAAGGCAAGTACTCTTGCCACTAGGCCATATTCCCAGCCCCAATTCATAAGCTTTTATTTTACATGTATATCATTACTTTTCTGACAGCGTCTGTGTACTCCATGCTGACCTGACTTGGAATTTGCCTGTAGCCCAGGCTTCCTGGGATTTGCAACCATCTTGCCTTACCTCTCAAGTGCTGGGGTTACACAATTTATCACTGTGCCTGGCTAATTTGTTTATTTTTCGACAGTTATGCTTGGATTACTCTTTAAAATTTTGTAAGATAATACACAAATAGCCATCATCTTAAATAGTTTATCTTTCTGACAAGTTTTGTAACAGAGATAATGTGAGTTTATTTTATTAGTAAACCTAGTAGAAAACGTATGTGTCTCATATTTAACAAATTAATTTGATTATTATCCTGAGGCATAAAAATACCACATATAAATGGCACACAGGCATGGAGACAGACATAAACATGCAGATACCAAGCAACAAAGATGCAATGCTTTTATTCTAACCTCTACCTGTGGACAGGCACAGCAATGCAAAAATGGAAGATTCAAATTCTGTTCCTGGCAGTTATGGTTACCATGTAGAGATAGTCCAAGGTTTTTCTACTAATATTTGTGGAAAGGATTTAAAACTGTTTTTCATTTACTAGTTTGTTTCTAAATAGCTCTTTTTCCTCCCCTTAGGATGACTCATCTTCCTAAAGTTTACATTTCAAAGAGATGACTGTCAGGTCCTCGAGAAGATAGGGTAGAAATTTAATATTTGAAAGAAACAATTCAAGGTTTCTTTTAAAAGAATTTTTGAGACTGGATGTAGTTATTCATGTCTGTAATTCCAGCTACTTAAGAGGCAGAGATCAGGAAGGTTGATGTGTGTTGGGGGGAGGGAGTTAGCAAGACCCCTATCTCAACAACAACAATAACAAAAACACACAAAAAAATAGTGGTGTAAGCTAAGCTCTGGTGGCTCACTCCTGTAAACTCAGCTACTTGGAAACTGAGATGAGGAGGATCAAAGTTTCAGGACCAACTTGATTGTATACTTGTATACATGAGAACCCTTCTCAGCCAATGGCTGGATACAGTAGCAGGTGTCTGTTATCCCAGTGACAATGGGATGGCTGAAACAGGCAGATCAACATCCAGGCACAGGAAAAAAGCAAAGACCCTAGCTGAAAATGGGCCAGTGAGCCTCTTGCCAGCGGCTCATGCCTGCAATCCTAGCTATTCTGGAGGCTGAGATCTGAGGATCACAGAAGCCATGAGACTTTATTATTATTATTATTTTTTGGTCAAGGTGATGTACAGAGGGGTTACAGTTACATATGTAAGGTAGTGAGTACATTTCTTGTCAAACTTGTTACCTCCTCCCTCATTTCTCCCCACCTTCCCTCCTTCCCTACTCACCCCCCCCCCCAGTTGTACAATTAGATTGCAACATAGTATCTTGTAAGTATTGCTGCTGCATTGGTTTGCCTTTTACCCTTTGCTTTCTCTCTAATTAACCACCTGAAAACTGGGAGGCACTGTGGCTCCAGCTGGTAGAGTGCTAGCTTTGAGCAAAAAAGCTCAGGAATTCAAGCCCCATGACCACCACTACCAACAAAAATCAATTAATGCAAGAAATGTTGGCGGTGTGGCTAGCATTGAAGCACCTGCCTATCAAGGGTAAAGTCCTAATTTCAAACCCTCGCTCTACCAAAAAGCAAAAATCCTAACAGCTGAGCATAGTCGTGCATACCCATCACTCCAGATATGCAGAAAGTATGGCCCAGGCTGGCTGCACAAAACAGTAGACCCTACTTGGAAAATTTGCTTCTGTGTTTTATTTTTGTGGAGAGGAGTTGAACTCAGGGTTAAGTGCTTTCTCACTTAAGCCATGCCTTCAGCCTGAAGCATAGAAATGCCTTAAATAATTTTCCCTCATTTTTTTTTTGAGATAGAGTCTTGGTTGTGTAACCTAATCTGACCTAGAACCCTCTATCTCCTTCAGGCTGGCTTTCAACAAGATCTTCCTGTCTCAGCCTCCTGAATGCTAGGATTACAGATGGACACCACTACACTCAGTAGAAATTTTAATCTTGATGTACTCTAAATTGTCTACTTTTTACTTTTGTTGCCCGTGTTTTATACAAGGAATCATTGCCCTCTTGCAATATAAGAAAGCTCTTTTTCTGTATATTCGTCTAGTCTTTTTATAGTGGATATTCTTAGGTTCAGATCTTTGAACCTTTTTTTGTCCCCCCAGAGCTAAGGACTGAACTTGGAGCCTTGCACTTGCCAGGCAGGTGCTCTTCCGCTGAGCTTAATCCCCAGCCCCCAGATCTTTGAACCTTTCTGAGTTTAAGTTTTATAGGTGCTATAAGGTAAGAGTACAAATTCATTCGTTTGCATGTGGATATGCAGTTTCCCCAACATCGTGCGTAGAAGAGACTGTCTTTCCCCACACTGAATAGTCTTGGCCCTGTTGAAGAACTCTCTTGCCATGTACATGAGGACTAGGCTTTCTTCTCTATCTGTATACATATCTATGATACCACACAGACTAATGCACATACTTAATATGTATTATTTAATAATGTTTACATTTCCAGTAATTCTATCCTTCCTCCAAAACAATGTGTATTTTCATACTCTAACTATAAAGTATATTCTGTTTAGGTGATAGGCGTGTGTGTGTGTCTGTTTGTCTGTCTATTTGTTTGCCAGTCCTTGCTTGACCTTACAGCTTAGACACTATCCTTGAGCTTTTCTGCTTAAGGCCAGAGCCCTGCCAGTTGAACCATATGTCTTTTTGATAGTTAATTGAAGGTAAGTGTTTCCTGGACTTTCCTGCCTGGCTGGCTACCAACTGCAATCCTCAGATCTCAGCCTTGTGAGTAACTAGAATTATAGGCATGAGCCACTGGTGCCCAGAATGTTTAGTCATTTTTAAGTTTTAAGTGAATCCTTCTTAAGTCTGTCTGTAAGGGTAGTGAGAAATATGGAGAAAAGAGAGGTGCTTTACTTAATGTTCAATTGTTACTTCTGTCAGTGTGGCCCCAGAATCTTTCCTTGTTCCACTCATCCCTTCTTACCTGAGGCCCAGGGCTTCTTTATGTCTTTATCAGTGGATAATTTTGTAGGAGTGGGCAGGTAGATGAATACCCACAATTCTATTGTGCTGACAAAAATTGTATGTAAGCAAAGCCAGCTTTGCTGGGTGTGGGCGCCTCACACCTGTAATCTTAGCTACACAGGAAGCTGAAATCTGAAGATTGAGGACAAATCCAAGTTAACAAGAGGTTGTATAACAACCTTGGTTAAAAGAGACAGATAAGCGCACAAGACCTTGAGTTCAAACCCCAGTACTAATACAAAACAAAAACAAACAAAAAGCAAACCAAGCTTTATGAAAATATAACCCACTCATCATAAAACTCATGCATTTAAAATGTGTATCTCAGTGGTTTCAGTATATGCACAGAGCTGTGTAGTCATTAGAGTGATCAGATGTTAGTACATTTTCATCATCACAAAGAAACCCAATACCCGTAAGCAGCTGAGACAATTAACACTAGTATGACACTAATTTTCCACTCTAGCCAGGTTCACATTTTTTTCTAATTCTAAACATGGCATATCTAACATTTTATGTACTTTAAGTTCTTTTTTTGCTCTAAATTACAAGAAATTGCAGTCCACATAATTTTAGTCTTTTATGTCAAACAGAACTCTAGGGTTATGTTCCTAAAAGATACAAGCCTGTGTGTTTCACTGTTCTTCGAGACACAGGAAGCTTTTAAGGCTTATTGATTGTCCCTGAAATAAATTCTTGGCAGGGCTGTTCCCTTTAGCTGCCTAATTGTGGGGGTTGCCATTCACAAAAGCCACAATGGGAATGGCATGCTGTGGTATGCCTTGGCAGCACTGACTAAGGACAGCAGAGATGGGATGACTGCAAGGACGAGGCAAGGAGGGTGATCATTGGTCACTTCATGGCATTTTCCTGCTTATATTGTATTTAACCAGAGCATCTCATTGAATCTGTGAAGGTAGGGTAGATTATCCACACCTTTATTGTTGCCACAATATGCTACAAATGGTATAAAACTGACCAATAAAAAGTGGGACTAAGCCGAGTGCTGGTGGCTCACACCTGTAATCCTAACTACTTGGGAGGCTGAGATCTGAGGATTGCAGTGAAGATAGCTGGGGCAGGAAAGTCCAAGACTCTTATCTCCAATTGTGGCTTAAAGTAGTAGAGTGCTAGCCTTGAGCAAAAGAGCTTGGGGACAATGCCAAGGCCCTGAGTTCAAGCCCTACAACCAACAAAACAAAAGAAATGGTACCAGGATTTGAACCCAGGGCCTTTGCTTGGTAAGCAGGTACTGTATCACTTGGGCCATTCCAACAACCCCATTTCACACTGGTTATTTTCAAGATAGGGTCTCAGTTTCTGCCTGGGCCAGCCTAGACTGTGACTCTCCTATTTATTTCCCTTTGTTGCTAGCATGTCAAGCACTGGCCACTGCACCCTGCCATGTTGACAGAAACACATCTCTAGCTGGCTATTGGTTAAGATAGAGTCTCACAAACTTCTATGTCACTCTGGCCTGAACCACAATCCCCTTGATCTCAACCTCTCAAGTAGCGAAGATGACAGGCTTTAGCCACTGTGCCTGGCTTTTTCTTTTTTCTTTTTGCTAGTTCAACTCTGGACCTGGGCATTGTCTCTGAGCTTCTTTTTGATCAAGGCTAGCACGCTACTTACTACTAGAGCCATGGCACCATTTCTGGCTTTTTCTGTTTATGTAATACTGAGGAATCAAACCCAGGGCTTCATGCATGCTAGGCGAGCATTCTACCACTAAACCACATTCCCAGCTCTCTTTTTGTTTTTTTGAGATGAGTTCTTGCTCATCCAGCCAAAGTTGGTCTGGAACTCCTGGTCTCAAACAATGCTCCTGCCTCAGCCTCTGAGACAACTGCAACCTGATGTTTTGTTGTACTTAAACATTGTGAAATACTTGCCACACTCAAGCCAATTAAAATATGTATTATCTCACATGATTTCCATTTTCTGTGTGTGTGTGTGTGTGTGTGTGTGTGTGTAGAGATCTACCTTTCTTGGGCTGGGGTGTAGTAATGCGTGCCTATAATTCCAGCTAAATGAGAGGCAGAAGTAGGATTTTGGTCAGAGGCTGGCTGAGGGCAAAAAGCCCATGACCCATACCTGAAAGATAAACGAAATCCAAAAGGGCAGAAGGCATATCTCAAGTCGTAGGACACTTGGCTAGCAAGAATAAGGCCCTGAGTTTAAACCCCAGTACAAAAAAAAAAAAAAACCCACCCCTCTTACCAAATTTCAAGTATATAAGGCAGTTAACTATTGCTGTGCATCAAGTCTCCATCAGGTATTCCTGGTACCTAACTGAAACTTTGTATCCCTGACCAACACCTCCCCTTTTCCCCCTCCCTTTAGCATCCTCTGTCTGCCGTGCTTTTACATATGCAGTGCTCTCTGAATGAGGCTTTCTTCTGCAGCTTGGCATAGTCTGCCTGTCTCTGCTCTTTCTCCTCAATTACAGCTCAGCCCCCTCCTTTCTCAGCGTCCTCATGGGTCGTCTTCTCCTCTGTGCTATGCCACTATGGCATCTGTGCACATCCTGGCCCCGGGGCTGGACATACAACCTTGGGCTGTTTACCTATGTCTCCATCAAAAGACAGCGTGTTCAACAATAGTCACTGAATTTATCAATGAAGTATTGAGACTGCCAGAGTAGATTCTAACTTCTGGGAACCAGGAATAAGGCCTTGGTCTTTGACCTTGAATTCCAAGTTCTTATATGGGAACATTTGTTCGTTCATAATTAAAATCTCAGCTGTCAGGTATATAAGATGGACTGAGAATGAGTTTTTATTTAGCTTCCCACTCTTCTTTCCTCTAGCAACTGTCTATAGGTAGAAGAAAGCCTTCTTCATCCCTCTTCCCGTGCCCTGGTCCCTCCTAACCAAGGTGTCTCTGTCTCTGTCTCTGTCTCTGTCTGTCTGTCTCCCTTTGGCAGTACTTTCATTTGAACTCAGAGCCTCATATTTGCTAGGTATTTGCTCTACCATCTAAGCCAGTCTGCCAACTCCCCCCCCCTTTTTTTTTTTTTTGCCAATCCTGGGGCTTGAAATCAGGGCCTGTCCCTGGCTTCTTTTTGCTCAAGGCTAGCACTCTGCCAATTTGAGCCACAGTGCCACTTCTGGCCTTTTCTATATATGTGGTGCTTAGGAATCGAACCTAGGGCTTCTTGTATATGAGGCAAGCACTCTTGCCACTAGGCCATATTCCCAGCCCTGCCAGACCTTTAAAAAAAATACGGTGTTACACAAGTATGTGCTTCCTAGTGTAGCTGGAATGAACATGCCAGGTATTGGTTGAGATGGAGCCTCATAAATATTTTTCCCTAGGCTTGCCTCAAACTTTGATCCCACAATCTCCACTTCCCAAATAGCTAACATTATAGGTATGAGACACTGTGCCCAGCTTAACCAAGGTTTCTCTATCCTCTGATGTTGAAGGTAAGAAGGACAAAGGGAAGCTGAATCATGGCTAGGAATAAGGCATTCAGCTTAGGTACAGAATTGAAATGGGCTCAGAAATCAAAATGAGTCAATACAGTATTTGAAAAAGTCTAGTTTACATGCAAAAAATCTAAGAAAATACACAATAGCAAAAATATAAATAAAAAGCCAGGAGCTGGTGGCTCATACCTGTAATTGTACCTACTCAAGAGTCTTGAAGGGCTGGGAATATGGCCTAGTGGCAAGAGTGCTTACCTTGCATACATGAAGCCCTGGGTTTGATTCCTCCGCACCACATATATATAGAAAACAGCCAGAAGTAGCACTGTGGCTCAAGTGGCAGAGTGCTAGCCTTGAGCAAAAAGAAGCCAGGGAGAGTACTCAGGCCCTGAGTCCAAGGCCCAGGATTGGCCCAAAAAAAAAAAGTCTTGAGATCTGAGGATTGTGGTTCAAAGCCAGCTTGAATAGGAAAGTCTGGGGGACTATATCTGATTCACTACCAAAAAGCAGGAAGTGGAGTTGTGCTTCAAATGGTAGAGTGCTGTCTTTGAGCAAAAAGTTAAGGGATAACAAACACCCTGGCCCTGAGTTCAAGCGCCAGGACTCGCACTGTATATATATATATATATATATATATATATGACTTATTTTTGTTTGTTTCATGACCTTGCATTCATCTCTAACCGAAATATTGTTTCTGATAAACCTGAGGTTCACAGACCAGCTTGGCCCACCCTGGGTGGGTTTATGAGGTTTTGCAGTATAGTGTGAAAAGACTAGGAAACCTAGAATTTTAAGGTTATAGAGCCTTTTAAACTATTCTCCTTAGTGTAATTTGGGAAGACATTTTGATAAGTACATTTTCCGGCACTGGTTCTTCTTAGAAATCTCCAAGGAGAAAACTTCATAGCTTTTGCTTTGTTTCACTTCATGACCAAGAAGTGAAAGAAAGAGAACAAGAAGGAGTTGTCCTCCCATAGTTCTCTTTGAGAGCTCAGCTCCTGTGACCTCTCGGTAGTCCCCAGTCCAGGTTCCATCTTCTCCCAACAGCCCCCCCGCCCCCGGGGGGTGGGGAGCTTTAACCCTTGTGCCTTTGAGGAGCATTCACATCCAAATTAAATGGACATAGTTCATCACACCTCACTTTCAATATCTCCTATTGAGAATGGCTCAAACTCACAAGAAAAATTCCAAAGATGGCAATACAATCTATCAAGGAAATAACATGAGGGAAAAAAAGAAAAAGATATGAGGCTGGGCATGCAGCTCAGTAGTAGAGCATATGCCAAATGTATGCAAGGTCCTGAATTCAATCCCCACCAACTCCAAAGAATAGATAAGCTTTGAAAAGCCATTCAAGAATGCGTTGTTGAGCCAGGCACCAGTGGCTCATGCCTGTAATCCTAGCTAGTTTACGAGACTGAGATCTGATTGCAGTTCAAAGTTATCTCTAGCAAGAAAGTCCATGAGACTCTTTATCTCCACAAACTACTATAAAAGCCCAGAAGTGAAGATGTGGTTCAAGTGGTAGCGTGCTAGCCTTGAACAAAAGAAGCTCAGATACAGCGCCCAGTCCCTGAGTTTAAACCCCAATATTGGCACCGAGAGAGAGAGAGAGAGAGAGAGAGAACATTGTTAATATTGATTTCCTCTGGAACTTTAATTCTGTAAACAAAATGTCAAAGTTGGTGGCCTTGAGCAAAAAAAGCTCAGGTACAGTGCCCAGGCCCTAAGTTTAAGCCACAAGATTGGCACTGAGAGAGAAGGAGAGGGAGAGAGAGAGAGAGAGAGAGAGAGAGAGAGAGAGAGAGAGAGAGAGAGAGAGAGAGAGAGAGACATTATAATTCTATAAATAAAATGTCAAAGTACAGGTCAGCCATTTTTCTACGTAATCAAATCACAAATGCAAAAAGAGTCCAATTAAATGAAGCATAGCAATGTGATTGTCTTTATTATGGTATATAACTGTAATGCCAGTCTTTTGGAGTATTGCTCTGAAAAAATCATTAGCCAGCCTCAGGCTGACTTATCTGTGTCATTACTATTAGCACTCCTTATACAATTTAGCTTATCTAAGAAAATCCAAATCATAGTGTTTCTCATTAGGTCCGTTGTGAATTAAAGCAGACAATGTTGGAGCATTGGAATTTGTTTATCAGATACTGTGTTTGTCTTAGTAAGCAGACATTCATCCATTTTGTTAAATGTAATTTCTTCATGGAAGCTCTGGAGTATGAAAGTCCCTGAATATAATCCATGCTTTACAAGCACAGGGCCCATCTCTATCCTGGCCTTTCTGTGTCTCCAGGGCCTAGCACAGGGGTGATGTGTTGTATGAGTGGATTCATTTACTCCTTAATCTGTGACAGGTCCAGTGTTCCTTCCCAGAGATATGAAGGGGAAAGATCAAGTTCCTGCCTCTCCAACAGCTTGGAGTATTTTTAGGGAAGACTAAGCAACTAATGGACAATTGTCATACAGTCCTACTTTGATAGGACACATCCAAGTTATGTGGGAACACAGAGGAGAAATGTCATCTAAACAGGGCACAGGAGAGCTCTCATCTGAATTGGGAGAGCAGAGAGAGTGTGCTGGAGGAGTAATGGCTAGGATTAAGCGTTGAAGGACAAGAAAAGTGTACTCAAGTCTCAGCAATAAAGGAGAACTCATATGTTTGCAAGGAAAGAGGCCACAGGGTATGTTTATGTAGCAGCACTTCTATAATAAGACAGAGATGGCCTGGCGTGTGTGTGTGTGTGTGTGTGTGTGTGTGCGCACATGTGTGTGCACACGGGCCTGCGTCTGTAAAAGCCAACTGATGCTCATTCAATTGCCCCTGCAATTTTCCTAAAGACCTAAAACCCTATTTCCAAATATGCTTTGACACCTGCCTGCTCTATTCTTTGCACCCACTTCCAACCTTTTCCCCCAGATCACTTGGTTATTTTTGATGCTTGTCTTTACCTGGTTATGGTTCCTTTTCTTTTCTGCCCTTGCATGGGTAGGTGAGACTTCTTCATTTGATTGGACAAAGATCCTTGATACAGAGCCATCTGGAAGTCAGTCCCAAGATGGTCATCTTAGAACAATGAGACCCATTCATTTCACACATGGCAACTTTTCCCACTGATGCAATTATCTGGTTAAATGTCTTCACCCTCAATGACACAGTCTAAATATTGTGTCTTTATGTAGCTACTTCACGGTAGCCATGGAGAAGCAGCGGAGGATACCACGCTGCTCAGGCAACACAACAATGGAATGTCACCAGTTTCTCATAATGCCCCCACCGCTCATTGGCTGTATAAGTTTGGAACCAGTCATTCTCTTGTATTTAAAACAAAAGTTGGGCTTGTACTATGTGCTGTCTAAGGTAGTGTTGTGTTTGAATTATCAGAGGAAAAATATGGCCTTACATGCAAGGCAGGGAGGCACATTGTAGATTTTGAGCAGAAATATTGGTAAGTTCAGCTCTCTCTCTCTCTCTCTCTCTCTCTCTCTGTTTTACACACACACATACACACACACACACACACACACACACACTCCACATGCTTGATAGAAACAATTCTGTTGAAGGAACTTGGCATAATAGAAACCCGGCAGTGGGAATAGAATTAGCATTCTCCATAAATGTTTTGTTAATTGTACACTTATAATTAAGTTCCACTTGACAAAACTGGTTCTCACAGTGCAGCTTGAGAACTTCCCTCACTACTTATTCAATTCCAGAGCTCAGAGGCTCTAGCCAATCTAGTAGCCACTAACTTACTTTGTCCCCATGTCTATAGCACTAAGACACTGCCAAGACACAGTATCATCAATGTGACTTCGGACTCCCTGGAAATAGGTGAACTGTATTTTTCAGAAAAAAAACAAGGTAGTAAATCTGTTTGTGTTTAGTTTTTGAGTATCTTCCCATCTAGAGAAGAGCTAATTATGCTGTTTTCCTTCAAGGGGGTAGTTGGTTCTGCGTTTCTATTATTGTGTTTGCGTGCCTATCTGTGTGTACCTGTCTCAAATAAAGTAACAATTCCAGTTTGGCAACCCCCTAATTGCAGGGATTGCTAAAAAGATTATTATGCATGTTATTGCAGAGAACTCAGCACCCTATAAAGTCATGGGCAGGAACTAGGGCATTTCTCAATTTACCACATTAGTATTGCAGTAACCCAGCTCCTCTCCTCTGTGTAAACATGAGGCTGACGCGCCAGCCTGCAGGGTAGCTGGAGAAATCAGCCCCCCAGGAAGATGGGGAAAACGGCAGTTTTGTTCATCCTTATCTTGCTTTTGGCTTTTCTCCCCCTCCTCCTCTCATTCCTTTTTTTTTCTAGTTAGAAAACGGATATATGATGCATATAGAAAGTTTGCAAAGTGTAAAGAAGCAGAAACAAAAATTGAAATCCTACTTACCAGTTCAGACCACTATAAACCTTTGACAATTATATTTCCTTCCAATCTTTTTTCCCCATGTTTTATACACGTAATATTATAAAATAGGCATTTGGAGATTATTTGTAGGCATCATTTTAAATGGATAACTAAATGTCTTACTTATGGAATTTGCCTAAATGGGCTTCAGTTATTACATGCTAAGTTGATGTCTAATTTTTCACTTATATTAAAAAAAATTTTAAAAATGAGGAGGTAGTGGTATGGCTCATTTATAAAGTTCAAGTAGCAGTCTGAGATGAAAAAATGTTACGCTGGTTATCTTAGTGTCAAAATATTTGTGCATATTTGGGTCACTGGAGCAACAGAATCAGAAAGCAGACCATTTTAAAGCCTCTTTAAAATATCGCAGAGGGGTAGGGAATGTGGCTTAGTGGTAGTGTTTGTCTAGCATGCACAAAGTTCTGGGTTCCCTTCTTCAGTACTATATAAACTGAAAAAGCTGAAAGTGGTGCTGTGGTTCAAGTGGCAAAAAGAAAAACAAAAAACACCAAACATTGCAGAGTTGCTATTCAAAATGGCTCCTTCCTTCCTTCCTTCTTTCCTTCTTTCTTTTCTTTTCTTTTCGTTTTGCCAGTCCCTGTGCTTGAACTCAACACCTGAGCACTGTCCCTGGGTTCTTTTTGCTCAAGGCTCACACTTTACCATTTAAGCCACTGCTACTTCCAGCTTTTTCTGTTTATGTGGTGCTGAGGAATTGAACCCAGGGCTTCATGCATGCTGGGTAAGCACTCTAATGCTAAACCACATTTCCAGCCCCCAAATGGCTTTATTTTTATTCCCACAGACAGTAGCATGTAAAAGGACATGTCTACCCCTCTGTATCAGATGGGAATTTACATCTTTGCTAAATACATAGGCAGGCAATTATCATATATTTTCTATTTTAATTCTGTTATTTTATTACAAAGTTGATTATTTTTATCAAATATCCATCATCCCAATGAAAGTGCATTGTCTGTTTATATCCTTTGCCCATTAAAGACATAAGAGAAATTAAGAGTTGTTTTTTATTGGACTCATTTGTGTGAACCCCCTTAATCTTTACTTCATAAATAATATTTGCTTAACATTTACTGTTTCCCAGCAAATCATTGTTTATATTTCAAACCTAAATGTATCTTTTTGGTGCATAGAAATAGAAATATTGGATGCAGGTCAATTTTTCAGTCTTTTGTTCTCTTTCTCTTTTCTGCTCCCTCCTCTCTTTTTCCTCTCTTTCCCTATTTCTCTTTCCTGGGGGTGCAGCCATGCTAGGCAAGAGCTCTACCTCTGAGCTGCATCCTTACCCCCTCCTCTCTGTTCCTCTCCTCTTTCCCCTCTTCCTTCCTTGCTTCCTCTTCTCTTTTTCCTGATTTAGACAGGCTGGCCTTGAACTCATGATTCCCCTGTCTCATCCTCTTGAGTGCTAGTATGAGAAGTTTGTTTTCTGTTATTGCTATTGTTTTTTGTGGGGGTGGGTGGAACACAGGGCCTGTGTCTGCTAAGCACATGCTGTACCGCTGAGCTATACCCTTAGCCATGATAAAAATTGTTTTTAACTTTAGAAAGTTACCTTGAGGTCACAGTTAATAAGGCTTTATACATGTCTGTACTTTTATCATCATTTCATTCACATACATACACATATATACATACATATATTAAATGCAACATACACACAAAGTCTGAGGACATAGCAATCAAAGGAAGACAAGGGTAATGATTCATTAAGAGGTTAAAGTCTTGTCCTGTTAGGAACCAGTTGGACGGCAAATTCCAATTTGATTTAAAGGGAGTATTTGTCACAGGGTAAGCAGCTGACTGCAGAGTTGGGGGTGCCAGGGAGGAGGTTACTGGAGAACCCTGTGGACTGAAGACACGAATTCCATACTGATACCCTCCATTCTCTTTTATTCTGAGTTTTGAAAAGAAATTCTTAGCAACCACAAATCTACGGAATGCTGACAAAAGATAGTTGTGGTTGCAGAGTGCTGTGTGTTGCAGTTGCTCCTTTTCCAAAGGCACCAACAGAAACGAAAGGGTTAAAGATGTGGGGGAGGGCAGGGGGTGTAGCTCAGTCCTAGAGTGCTTGCAGATCTGGCCCTGGTTTTTCTCCCTAACATAATTCCCCCTACCTGGAAAGTGAGGGGTAGCAAGAACTGGAGGCAACCATCTGTCCCCCAATAACCAGAAGTAGCTCCCTTAGTGGAAATCTGAAGCCGAATCTCAGGCACAGAAGGTGAGCTAAGTCGTTGTGAAATCTACACAGCAGACCTGCTTGCTTTTATTTTACCACTGTGGGTTGTTTAAATATTTGCAGTGGTTATACATTCAGCAAGCGCATTTACCTTTTTAGTTGAAAAGATAACATAGGCCCTCATCATGATCTTCCCTCGGAAAAAAGCCTGAGTTGTCTAACAGCTCACACCTGGGCTGTGTTCTTTAACCTCCCTGAACTGCAGGCATTGTGACTAAGAGGAACCACTTGGTTTGTTAAGAACTGGCTATATGAGCCTGGGCTTAGGAAGTGACCACAAATTTCACAAGTCAACACATGTGCCGGCTTGAGCACGTTTGTCAAGAGTCCTACATAACTTGGGTTTAGTTCTGCATCTTCAAGGGACTGTGGGTAAAACACCCAGCTCTTGACATGCTAATTTTCTCAGATATAATATAAGGGGCTTTGCTAAATCTCTAACCACTTGCTTGGCTTTAAAACTTTTGATTGTTAAATCCTGCAATTAGGAGAAACCTAGCAAGCATAGTTTTTCTTGCTTTATTATATGAAATGATGTTTTCAAGGGAGCCAAAGAAGCAGCCTAGAAATTCCAGCTGATTAGGAAATCCAGAAAGGTAAGAAGCATATGACTTAGACTATCTCTGACTTTAATGTTTGTTTCTCTCTTTTTTTTTTTTTTTTTTTGTGGCCAGTCCTGGGCCTTGGACTCAGGGCCTGAGCACTGTCCCTGGCTTCTTCCCGCTCAAGGCTAGCACTCCGCCACTTGAGCCACAGCGCCGCTTCTGGCCGTTTTCTGTATATGTGGTGCTGGGGAATTGAACCTAGGGCCTCGTGTATCCGAGGCAGGCACTCTTGCCACTAGGCTATATCCCCAGCCCCTCTCTCTTTTTTTTTTAACTTTTATGTTTTTATTTTCTTTTTGTTTGCCTTTTCGTTTTACTGGTTACAAAGCATTATCTATAATATTTAATAAGTTAAACATTTTAAATTATAAATTAATACTATGCAATCAATAAATAATACACATTATATATGTTATTGGTAATCAAATTCAAGGCCTCACCGTGCTAGGGAGGTGCTCTACCACTGAGCAACACTGTCCCTAGATCACCCTCTCTTAATTTTTTTTTTTTTTTGTGCTAGTCTTAGAGCTTGAACTCAAGGCCTGGAAGCTGTCCCTGAACTTCTGTGATCAAAGCTAGTGCTCTACCATTTGAGCCATAGTTCCACTTACAGCTTTTTGGTGGTTAATTGGAAATGAGAGTCTCACACACTTTCCTGTGCAGGCGAGCTTTGAACCTCAGATATCAACCTCCTGAGTAGCTAGAATTACATGTGTGAGCCACTGATGCCCAGCCTGAGATCACCCTCTTGTAGTAAAAAAAATCCATACTAAACAGCCCAGTGCCTGTGGCTTAGTCCTATAATCCTAGCTATTCAGAAGATAAGACATGAGAACCATGGTTCCAAGCCAGCCTGGACAGGAAAGTCTGTAAGACTCATCTCTAATTAAAACAATCAGGAGAGAGAGAGAGAGAGAGAGAGAGAGAGAGAGAGAGAGAGAGAGAGAGAGGAGAGAGGAGTGGGGAGGGGGACAGAGAGACAGAGAGACAGGCAGAGAGAAAAACCTTTACTAAATTAAATTATCAATGACTGAGGTACCTCTGCCACCTGGTGGCACGTGGCCTAATTACAGGAAAAGTATATTAAAAGTCATTACAAAATAACAGCAAATGTATTAGTCTTAAATAGGATTCTGGCCTGTTGCTAGTGGCTCATGCTTGTAATCCTAGCTACTGAGGATCCCAGTTCAAAGCCATCCTGGGAAAGATAGTCTGCCAACTCTTATCTACAATTAACCACCAGAAAACCAGAAGAGGTACTGTGGCTCAAAGTGTCTGTAGAGTGCTTGTCTTGAGCCAAAAAGGTCAGGGACAGCATTCAGGCTGAGTTAAAGCCCCACGACAAAGGAAAAAAGAGGACTCTGAAATTAAAGCAATCACAACACAGGAAATAGGGCTGTCATGTAGCTTAGTGGTAGAGATTTGCCTAGCATATGTGAGATGCTAGTTTTGACTTCCAGAACCACTAAGAAGATGTATATTTTTAATAAAGTAATCATTATCTATTAATCACCAAGTCATCATCATTAAACCTGAAGCTCTATAACAGTATTTGACTTTTCCTTCTGGCCTTGGGAAGGAAAATATTCAAATTTTTTTCAATTGGTCCACAACACTTAGTGTATTTTTCCTTTAAGCAATTTTCATCAAACTAATACATGCTAATTATAGAAAAATTACAATATTAAAAAAACCAAAAAGTCATTTACAATATCATCACCAGAAAGAGTAAACACTATTAACTTTTTGTCATATTTCTAAGATCATCTTTAAAAAGTACAACTCAATATTTTTTTGATGAATGTATAGATTGTTTTTTCTATTACAAAGAAGTACTCAGGAGGCTGAGATCTAAGGATCACAGTTCAAAGCCAGCCCAGACAGGAAAGGCCAAGAGACTCATCTCCAATTAATCACCAGAAAACTGGAAGTGGTTGAGGCTCAAGTGGGTAGAGCGCTAACCTTGAGCTGAAGAGCTCAAGGACAGCACCCAGGTCCAGAGTTCAAGCCCTATGACTGCCAAAAACAAATAAATAGATTTTAAAAAAGAAGCTAATTGGTGGGGGAAAGTAAAGGAAAAGCCAAGACTTTCCAACAAAAGAAATGTACTCATTACCTGACTTATGAAACAGTAGATCCTCTATACATCATCTTTTTTTTTTTCCAGTCCTAGGGCTTGGACTCAGAGCCTGAGCACTGTCCCTGGCTTCCTTTTTGCTCAAGGCTAGCACTCTACCACTTGAGCCACAGCGCCACTTTGGCCTTTTCTGTTTATGTGGTGCTGAGGAATCAAACCCAGGGCTTCATGCATGCAAGGTGAGCACTCTACCACTAAGCCACATTCCCAGCCCCTACATCATCCTAATAGTAACAATAAAATTACATGTAAAAATCTGATTCACATTTTTGTTTATTTCTATGGTACACATATGGAATTCCTGAGTCCAAAGATAGTCATATTTAACCTCTGTTCACAGGTTACTTTGCAAGAGTCCCTTCAAAAACAGTAGTTTATCCAGATAACCGCTTTAAAAAAATTTATTATTAAACTGATGTACAGAGAGGTTACAGTTTCATACATTAAGCATTGGATACATTTCTTGTACTGTTTGTTATGTCCTCCCTCATTCCTCCCTCCCCCCAGATAACTGCTCTTAATGACCACTGCCAGGCCATGTATTACTGGTGGCTAGGCCACAAGCTGTGGACCACAATTCCTATGGCTCATTAGCTGCTTACACCGTGCACTGCTGACCAGCACAGAGCAGTGACTGCCACCACTGTCCAGACGTCATCTCTGGCTCTGTTCTCGCCTGCAAGCTGGCACATGACTCTGGTGTCTCAAGAGTTCATTGTTAACCTGAGGGGTTATGCCAACTCTGCTAACTGCTCTTAATTACCTGCATGTTTTCTGGTATGTTTATTTTAAGAATCCAGCTACTAATTATTGTGACTCTTGGGTTACTACTTCTCTTCTACTTTACTTGCTTCTCTTTACGATTTTCTGGTCTTTTATTCGTAGACAATTTAGTAATACAGAATATACACAGACAAGAAAATAAAGGAGGCACTTAGAAAGCTGTATGTAAATAAATGTAATCATAATTTTGTGATCTCACTCACAGTCTTCCCTGTAAGCAGGCATTTCTTCTGCAGCAGATAAATTATGCTTCAGGAGAGGGGTGGTGTAGAAGGAGAGGGGCAGAAATAGTTACCCCAGTGAAATGTGGACTGAACAGTTTTCTCTGCCAGGTACTAGTGGCTCATGCCTGTAATCCTAGCTACTCAGGAGGCTGAGATCTGAGGATCATGGTTTGAAGGCAGTCCTGGAAGGAAAGTCCATGAGACTCTTATCTACAATTAACCTCTAGAACTGGAAGTGGAGTGGTGGCTCAAAGTGGTAGAGCACTAGTCTTGAGCAGAAAAGCTCATGGACAGTGCCCAGTCCCTGAGTTCAAGTCCCACAAAAGACAGACAACAACAACAAAAACAACTCTCTAGGCCAGTGGAAGTATTGTAAAAACAAGTAAGATGACTGCAGATAACACCAATGGATTATAAGTTTCAAAAAGAAAATGAAAAGGATTTTGAGTGTTTTCCTCCCTTAGAAACAATAAATAGTTGAGAAGATAGATATACTTAATGGAACATTCAGGTGGGAGGTGCACCCACATCTAGGAGTTTGTCACCAGCTCTGGCACATCCCCTCAAAAACAAAAACAAAAAAGTAGATAGGCTCCTCCCCATCTGAGTATTACATAATATATACATGTATTGAAACACCATGTAAATGTTATGTGCCAATTAAAACATATAAAAATGAGTCTTTTTTTTAAAGGAGAAAACATGAAAATGGCATGATTTATTGTTATGTGACTACACAATGGAAAGAAACATGTCATGGTTTTCATGTACTGTTTATTGAGTCTCCACTTCAAGTCTTGGTCTAGGTGCCAAGGACTCAGGGTGTGAGTTACACTTTCATGGGCACGCAGAATGACACACAGACTGTACAGTCCTGTATATTAACAGAAGACGTAAGGGAGCAGAAATGTGGGAACAATTCGTTTTGACTTGGGGAACCAGGCATATTTCATCTTTGGGCTGGGCATGGAAGGATGAGTAGGAGTTGGTCTGGTTCATAATGGAAGGCAAAGAGTAATGTTTCTATGAGTAAAACCAGAAAGGGCTGCATTTGGATCTTTGGTACCACTGTGGCCTGGAGATGATTATAGATTCTAGTCTCATACTTTGTATACAAACTATCCGAGGATTTGGTCACTGAGGGCATAGAGTAGGCCTCTGATTCTGCATTTTACAAAGCGGTCCCCAGGGGCTTTCTGGATCACACTCAGAGCAGGAAAGCTCTGTGCATTGCAGTTGCTGTTTCAGCTCCGCCTGCTAGTTGGTACAATCTAAAAAGCAAGATAGACTTTGCTTTTTGCTCTGAGATAATTAATAAAAAAGCATTCAGGGGGCTGGGGATATGGCCTAGTGGCAAGAGAGCTTGCCTCGTATCCATGAGGCCCTGGGTTCGATTCCCCAGCACCACATATACAGAAAATGGCCAGAAGTGGCGCTGTGGCTCAAGTGGCAGAGTGCTAGCCTTGAGCAAAAAGGAAGCCAGGGACAGTGCTCAGGCCCTGAGTCCAAGGCCCAGGACTGGCCAAAAAAAAAAAAAAAGCATTCAGAAGCTCTCCTTTTGAGACTATGACGTTTCAGAAATAGATCCTGCATCATACCTGAACCAGCCAGGGGTGTAAATCCAGAGTGACTCATTCCGGAGGTCACCTGCTCAGATGACACGGGAACTGGACCTTCAGGACAGAGGAGGGTATGGCTTACACTGGCCTGGGAAGTTCAGTGGATCAAGGTATCTGGGCAGTGGCGAAATCCTGTCTGAGGGACTCTGGTGGCAGTGAGAAGGAAAGCAAGACATATAGTATCATCACAGATTTTTTTTTAATCGAATGGAGCTCTTTCTTAAACAATTATTGGATAACAATAATTAGGATAACAACAATAATAATTATCATTAGGAAGACATACACCACCATTTTGGTGATGCCTTCTTAGATATTAATTTTTAGTGAGAAAATAGCGCAGTACTTTATGTTTGGGTTTGAACTAATGACAGTGTTCTATTAAATTTAGCTTTTTTTTTTTAAATCATAGAAGTGGTACATGCTCTTTGTGGAACTTTTGCCAATAAATAGAATTCTGGGGTACATAGTAGAATGGATGATCTGTAATGACTTCCTCATTCTCTCTTTTTTTTTTTTTTTTTTTGCCAGTCCAGGGACTTGGACTCAGGGCCTGAGCACTGTACCTGGCTTCTTTTTGCTCAAGGCTAGCGCTCTACCACTTGAGCCACACCGCCACTTCTGGATTTTTCTATATATTTGGTGCTGAGGAATCGAACCCACAGCTTCATGTATACTATACGAGGCAAGCACTCTACCACTAGGCCATACTCCCAGCCCCTCTTATTCCCACCTTGTGAGCAGTACCTAGTAGCTCTACCCTCCTCAGGGAGCTGGCACCAGTGAGGTTTGATGAGATGGCAAATAGAACCTGAGGGTAGGGAAGAGCTGCCTGTTAGGCTGAAAGCAATCTGCGATCTCCAAGTGAGATGGCTAGACTTCCCTTCACTTTCATCTTCCTGCTGCTTATGCTGTCTGTGGGATGCCATGGGGAGACTGCATAAGACTAAGGATGGAAGAAGAAAGATCTAAGAAGACATTAGTAGTTCCCTTATGTAGGTTCCAACTTTTCACAGACAATCTGAAGCAGACCATGTAGCTAGAAGTTAGCACCAGAGATTAGTAGTCTAATTACCTCTGGATCCCCAAACATGCTCACATGAGCACTGTAGAGATGAGCTCATAAGCAGTTGTCAACACCAAGGACTGACCAAGAATAAACCCAGACAGATTTGTGCGCCTACTGCCAAGAATGATCCAATTAGAGGCCACAGAAGCCCAGGTGACTAGGCCACCACCACACAGTCTACCCATGACATTGCAGGCCTGTCCTGGGGCTCAGAAAGGATGCTTCTTGGACCTAGGGCTTCTCACTTTCAATTGTGGTTCACTAGAATTCCCCAACAGGCGTTCATGTTTTAGAGTGGGAAGAGCATGCCCAGAATGCAGCTTCCTGGGTTGAACCCAGGTCAGCCTGCAAACTCGAGAAGCCCTTTTGTGACCTTGCTGCCAGAGGTGGGCAGAGCCTCTCCAGAGAAGATGACCTTCAGGAATGCACACTAATGGATAAAGCACTTTCCTTCAGGAATGCACACTAATGGATAAAACACTTTGAAAAGATAATCAGCAAATGTCAATGGCACCAGGAAAGAACACTTTTGGTGTTTTTTGGGGGTTTTTTGCCAGTCCCGGCGCTTGAACTCAGGGCCTGAGCACTGTCCCTAGCTTCTTTTTGTTCAAGGCTAGCACTCTACCTCTTGAGCCACAGCGTCACTTCCAGCTTTTTCTGTGTATGTGATACTGAGGAATTGAACTCAGGGCTTCAAGCATGCTAGGCAAGCACTCTACCGCTGAGCCACATTCCCAGCCCCAAGAATGTTGTTTTTATTCCCACTAGTCTGTCACCAAGAGCTAAGTTCAACGAGGGGGAAAAAAATTGAAAGAATGAAAAACAGAATAACAAGTCTTTATTTTCTCATAATACTCTTTCTAAAAAATGATGTTTGTAGTTTCCCTTTTCCCTATCAGAAGGTCTTTGTGTGTGTGGTTTCAGTTACCAGTAGTCAAGCTCCAAAAATCTTACAGGGAAAATTCCAGACATGGACAAACTATGAGTTCAAAATAACTTGTTATATTTTTTTTTAATTTTATACATTGTTGAACTCTCATTGTGCCTGGTTTATCATAGGTGTGTCTGGGAAGGAAGAAGCATTATGGACAGACTCTGCTATCAGTGGTTTCAGGCAGCCTCTAGGGGTCATGGAAAGAACCCCCTGAGGACACATGTATCTAGTTTGTTTGAGCTAACTGTTGCCACCTTTCAGCCTTAGCTCACTCACCATTAAGAGTGCAGTTGCTGACAAAAGGCTGCACCAGAGCCCCAAGAGCCTGTGTCTTGGTAGCAGCAGCGCCCTGGTTTACCTGGGGGCTCCCCTCTCCGGAGGACTGCTGAGGTCATCTTGCCTCTTGCTCTCCTGGAGCTCTGTCCTAACTTCTCAAGTTGGGCTGCAGACCCACAGTAACCCAACCCCTGGCTTTCTTCTTCAGGGTGCACTACTTGTCAGACCAGCTGCCCCACTAGTGTGGCTTTCTTGCTTGGTTCTATGATTGCTGACCAGAATCTAGATGACATTCGCAATGAGAGCTTCTGCAAGAGAGCCAGCAATCCCTTCCTGCATTTGCTAGAAACCAACCAGCCTATCCCTCCTGAGAGTCACAATCCTTTTCCCTTCTCTGCCTCCAGGGCTCACATGTGTTCATTTCCTTCAAGCAAAACTCACCGGATCCTTTTGTCTTATTTTCTTACTGTCACAAAATGTTAGAGAACAAAGAAAATGAATATTTTACTGCTTATAGAACCTGCTAGTGTCTTCCTCAGCATATTTTTCCATCTTTTCTCAGGGTGTATCTGTAGGAATCAAGGGTTCTGGAACATGGGCGCCTAGGCGGCACTTAGAGTTTCAGAACAGCACCTCTGGTGAGCTTGTTCTTTTGACATCAAGCAAGTGAGGCAGACAGCACCTATCCTAGGGTTCCCCATGTCGTGGGCTGTTGTCTGGATTTTCTGCTTCAGTGAAATCCTGACACAAATTGAAACTCTTGGAAGTCTATAAGAGAGCCAGGGAGGTAACCCAAGTGAGAGGCCAGTGGGGAAAGAGCTCAGAAACAAATGCAAATGCTGGCTTTTCTGTCTCCTGAGGGATTGGAAAATGCAAATGCTCTCGTGAGGCAGCTGTATAAACCTGGTGTGTTCTCCTGACTTTTGCTTTTTTTCCCCTCTTAAGTAAAAGCTAGACGGAGAGCCAGTGGCTCACACAGCTCCACTGCCAGCCTTTTGGTGATTAATTGGAGCCAAGAGTCTCCTGTATTTTCCTCGCCGGGCTGGCTTTGAATGTGATCCTCAGATCTCAGCCTCCCGTGTAGCTAGAATACCAGGAGGGAGCCACTGGTGCCCCTGGCAAGTCCAAGGTTGTTTACAGACCCTGCAAAACCCTTCACAGTCTGGCCTGTATTCTGGTGGCTAATCAGTAGTCTGTTTTTAATTTTCGAAAGAAAACCTCTTCTTACCTTAGGACTTTGCAAATGGTGTTCTTTCTTTCAAAGACTTCTCTCAAAAATGTTTCTTTTTTTTTTTTTTTTGCAAGTCCTGGGCTTAGACTCAGGGCCTGAGCACTGTCCCTGGCTTCTTTTTGCTCAAGGCTAGCACTCTGCCACTTGAGCCACAGCGCCACTTCTGGCCGTTTTCTGTATATGTGGTGCTGGGGAATCGAACCCAGGGCTTCATTTATAGGAGGCAGGCACTCTTGCCACTAGGCCATATCCCCATATCCCCAGCCCCTCTCAAAATGTTTATTTGTCTCCCATAGCTCAGCTTAATTTTTTTTTCTTCAGGAAAGCTTATCTTTTACTTTATTTAATGAAAATGAGAGGAAGTTGGTTAAGATAGGAGTACACTTTCAACAGACTTAAAGTGAGTCATCTCTAGGGTGAGAATGATATAGGAAGGGCTTTTTAAAATTATTATTATTGTTTTTGCCAGTCCTGGGACTTTGGACTCAGGGCCTGAGCACTGTCCTTGGCTTCTTTTTGCTCAAGGCTAGCACTCTACCACTTGAGCCACAGTGCCACTCTGGCTTTTTCTGTGTATGTATGTGGTGCTGAGGAATCGAACCCAGGGCTTCATGCATGCCAGGCAAGCACTCTACTGCTAAGCTAGAGCCACAGCCCCAAACCCTTTTTGTTTTAAAATTTCTTCAAGTTTAGGAGAATTGCCTCTGAATGATCATCTATCCACTCACCCACACACTCACCCACCCATGCATCCATCCATCTACCACCCATCCATACATCCACCCTCTTACAGAACTCTGGCCTTTTCTCCAGTAGCATCTAATATAATTTCATGTAAATTAGTTTGTCTGTCCCCAAGACTGGAAGTTCCGCCAGGTAGAGACTGCTTCTTTTGTTAACTGCTGCATTACCAGGGCTCTAGAAGCATGTAGGCACTGAATATGCCCTTTCCCAGGAAAGCCTTTGATCCCACTTAGATGCCCTAAAAGAAGTAGGTGGAGATGGTAATAAAATTTGTGAGCTTGGTGGTGGAGACAGTGTCTTATAGGCAGAGAGATAAAAGGTTAGGGCTGAGAAAGAATGAGAAAATGTAAGACACTTGTTTAATGTAGTCTCCCCAACCCCCCCAACATCCCACTCTCCGCTAAACATGTCATTAGACAATAATTTACCTGCTCCATTGCAGAATTAGGTAAAGCCAGATTACAAAAGTAGAGAAAAATAATTTTGCAAAATTAGAATGTGTTAATAGCTGGATTGGGCTTCAATATGACATGATTGTGTTTCTTCAAATCCTTCATTAAAAATGAAGTGTGTGGGGGCTGGGGATATAGCCTAGTGGCAAGAGTGCCTGCCTCGGATACACGAGGCCCTAGGTTCGATTCCCCAGCACCACATATGCAGAAAACGGCCAGAAGCGGCGCTGTGGCTCAAGTGGCAGAGTGCTAGCCTTGAGCGGGAAGAAGCCAGGGACAGTGCTCAGGCCCTGAGTCCAAGGCCCAGGACTGGCCAAAAAAAAAAAAAAAAAAAAAAAAAAAAAAAAAATGAAGTGTGTGGAAAGATACACGTCCCCCTCAGTCACTCAGCAAGAAATTGCCTTTCTTGATGGGCAACACTATTTCTTCTTTGATGCTCGTTTTCCTTCTCCTTTCCTTGGTTTCCCCTTTCCACGGAGTTTCTTGAGACGCCTTTGCTCATCCTTAAAATCCTGATGCTCATCTCTAAACAAAGAAAGAGACATTAATCAACTGGTTATTATTACTTTTTTTTTTTTTTTTTGCCAGTCCTGGGCCTTGGACTCAGGGCCTGAGCACTGTCCCTGGCTTCTTTTTGCTCAAGGCTAGCACTCTACCACTTGAGCCACAGCGCCACTTCTGGCCGTTTTCTGTATATGTGGTGCTGGGGAATCGAACCCAGGGCCTCATGTATACGAGGCAAGCACTCTTGCCACTAGGCCATATCCCCAGCCCGCTGGGCCCAATTTTTAACCCTGCCTATGCAGTTTTAAAATAGATTGGTTTTGCCAGTGGCTCACACCTGTAATCCTAACTACTCTAAGGCTAAGATCTGAGGATAGTGGTTCAAAGCCGGCCTAGGAAGAAAATTTTATGATATTCTTACCTATAATAACCACTAAAAAGCTTGTGGAGTTGGGACTCAAGTGGTAGAGTGCTAGCCTAAACAAAAAAGCTCAGGCCAGCCCTGATTTCAAGCATGCGCATACACACTAGATTTTTTTTTTTTTTTGCCAGTCCTGGGGGCTTGGTCTCAGGGCCTGAGCACTGTCCCTGGCTTCTTTTTGCTCAAGGCTAGCACTGTACCTCTTGAGCCACAGCGCCACTTCTGACTTGTTCTATATACGTGGTGCTGAGGAATTTAATCCAGGGTTTCATGTATGTGAGGCAAGCACTCTACCACTAGGCCATATTCCTATCCCCCTGATGTTTCAGTCTGTAAATACAATGGACAGTATACAACAGACCTCTTCTGGATTAGCTATGAATGCTAAATAATTCTCAACAGAGCAGAAAGGATCATACCTAAAATTATGGCAGGAGAGAAGCAAGATGATGAATTAGAAGCAAGCAGAAGCCAAAGCTGCCAGAAAACTGTGAGTTTTGAGGGTCCAAATGAGAGCCCAAGCACTATCAGGAGGCGAATTACTGTCTCTGGGCAAGTGGGAGCCAGGTGGAAAGCAGCACCAACAAGAGCGAGGCAGGAACTCCATCAGTCAAGAACCAGAGCCGTGGGGCTGGGGATATAACCTAGTGGCAAGAGTGCCTGCCTCGGATACACGAGGCCCTAGGTTCGATTCCCCAGCACCACATATACAGAAAACGGCCAGAAGCGGCGCTGTGGCTCAAGTGGCAGAGTGCTAGCCTTGAGCGGGAAGAAGCCAGGGACAGTGCTCAGGCCCTGAGTCCAAGGCCCAGGACTGGCCAAAAAAAAAAAAAAAAAAAAAAAAAAAAGAACCAGAGCCGTGATGTCACTAGGTTGGGGTGCATTCTACATGAGTGGGAATCCAAGTGGGAGTTGGTAGGACCCTAAGCAATGTGGGAGTCTAAGATAAAGCCAGAGACAGGCGGGAGCAAACTGCATGGGGAGGAAGTTGGGAGCAAGGTCAGAGGCAGAAGTCGCCATGAGTGTAGTGGGCGCTGTTGGTATGCAAGCCAGGAGCGAAGCAGCAGCTTCGGAGCCCAGCCGGAGGGAGCTTGCAAATAGCCCTTTCTGTCTCCATCCTGTCTAGGGGTCCTGGCTCAGAGTCTGGCAAGGTACTGGGAGGGCACTCTGCCAGCGAGCTAAGTCCCCACACAACCTGTGCAGACTTCAAAAAGCTAGAAACAAAATGACTTTGGAGAAGAAGTTACTCCTCCCAGAGAAGTAATACTTATTCATTTTTCATTCAGTTTGTTGTATTTTTATCATTTGTCTTTCTCCGTACATGTTCTTTTGTGTTTTTGTAATTATTTTGGCATCTTCCAAACAGATTCAATACTGGAAAATTGGCTGCATTACTCAAAGATACCTACAGTTCAGCGCAATCCCCACAATCCCAATGGTTTTCTTCACAAAAAGAGAAAAATCTGAAAATTCAAATGGAATAAAAAACTCAGATATCCTGAGCAGAAGTGCAATGCTGGAGTTATTACTACAAATTATACTACAGAACCACATTACAGAAACAGCATGGCACTGGAACAAAAACAGATATATTGACCAGTGGAATAGAATGTTAGATCCAGAAATAGATAGAAATAGATAGGATCCAGAAATAGCCATGGTTTTTTTATTTTTGGCCAGTCCTGGGGCTTGGACTCAGGGCCTGAGCACTGTCCCTGGCTTCTTTTTGCTCAAGGCTAGCACTCTGCCACTTGAGCCACAGCGCCACTTCTGGCCATTTTCTGTATATGTGGTGCTGGGAATTGAACCCAGGGCCTCATATATACGAGGCAAGCACTCTTGCCACTAGGCCATATCCCAGCCCCCAATTAGAAAGCTTCTGCAGAGCTGGGAATGTGGCTTAATAGTCGAGTGCTTGCCTAGCATTCATGAAGCCCTGGGTTCAATCCCTCAGTTCCACATACACAGAAAAAGCCAGAAGTGGTGCTGTGGCTCAAGTGGCAGAGTGCTAGCCTTGAGCAAAAAGAAGCCAGGGACAGTGCTCAGGCCCTGAGTTCAAGCCCCAGGACTGGCAAAAAAAAAAAGTTTCTGCACAATAAAACCATCTGTAGCAATAAAAGACAGCCTACAAAATGGGAGAAAATCTTTATCTGCTACTCATTCCACAAAATAATAGCCAGAATATATACACAAATCAAAAATACCAAAAGAACAATTAATGAATGGGCATATGAAATAAAAACAAATATATGTCTCAAAAGACATATAAGTGACCAATAAATGTACAAAGAAATGGTCTATCTACAAGTAAACAACAAATGCTGGCAAGAATGTGGGGCAAGGAAACCCTTATACATTTATACTGGTGGGAGTATACATTTAGTGCTGTAACTGTGGAAATCAGTACAGAGGTTCCTCAAAAGGCTGAATGAAGAACTAAGAATATGATCCTCCTATATCATCCCCAGGCATATATACAAAGGAATAAAAGTCAGCATGCAACAGAATATCTGAACTCCCACGCTAATCACAGTACTATGGAATCAACTTAGGTGCCTTTTAATCAGAGAATAGACAAATGACACAGACAGACAGACAGACAGACAGACACACACACACACACACACACACACACACACGGACTACTGCTCAGTAATCAAAGTGAATGAAGTTTTTGTCACCTGCAGAAAGAAGACTGAAATGGAGATAATCATTTAAGTAAAATAAGTCGCACATCTCCTGTTTTCCTTCTGTTCTTGAACCTAGGGCCTGGGTGCTGTCCCTGAGCTCTTGCTCAAGGCTAGTGCTCTACCACTTTGAGACATAGCACCACGTCTGGTTTTCTGGTAGTTAACTGGAGATAAGAGTGTTGCAGACTTTTCTGTCTGGGCTGGCTCTGAATTGTGATCCTTAGCTCTCTCCTGACTAGGTAGGATTACAGGCATGAGTTACGCTCGGCAGATCTCCTATTTTCTCTAGCATGAAAACCCTCTTACTCGGACTCTCACAACCTGCCTGTGGTCTTCTCATGGATCCCCAAGCCTACACTTCTCCTGGGTGATTCTAGACACACTTCTGCAAGGCCTTCTCTTGTCTCTTCCTCGCTAGGTGTCTTGTGGCTCATTTACCACCTTAAGCTCTGCCTAACCCTCATCCCCTCACTGGGGCTGGCCGACTGTCCTGTTCCGTTCAGGCTGTAACAACCCTTTCTCTACCCGCCGCGGGCCCTGTCAGTGCATCCATCCAGCTCAGCCGGCTCTGCCTTTTCCCTCACAGCACGTAACTGATTGATTTATGATTTTCCCTCCTTCCTTCCCTCCTCTGTTTCTTTCAACCTTTGGACAGGAAGACAGCTCCACAAGGCAGGGGAATTTGTTTCTGTCTATGATAAAACCTAGAACCTGTTTAAGTGAGTGAATCAATTATTCTTTTAAGAAACTGTGCTTCCTTTGCAGGCCTTTGAATGGGGTTTTCTTTACTGAAGGGTCTGTCTGGCTTAATTATGCCAGATGCTTTCAAACGCTTTGCATGGAGTAGCCCTTACCATAACTGGTAACTAAACTCACAAAAATCATTTTGCTTTTCCAGGGATAACTGTTAATTATTTCTCTCCCCTGGTCTCCACAGCCATTTTTCAAATAGAACAGCAGGAAACAGTTCAATAGTTGAATATGATTAATTATGGGTTATACTCTCTTCAGGAGATCTGGTTTCCAATATTTTATTTTGTCATAATAAAATCAGTTTTTATTTTCTGAGCCCAGACTAATGGCAAGAGATATAGTCCCATGCAATTCTAGACATTCAAAATAGGTCATGGTGTATAATTTCTAATAATATTTTAACTAAGAATACTGTGTGTATGTGTGTGTGTGTGTGTGTGTGTGTGTGTGTGTGTGTGTGTGTGTGTGTGTGTAGGTTGTGGGACTTGTACTTGGGCCTGGGCACTGTCCCTGAGCTTTTCTGCTTAAGGCTAGTGCTCTACCACTTTGAGCCATAGCACTACTCCTGGTTTTCTGGTGGTTAGTTGGAAATACAAACTTCATGGCGTGTCCTGCCCTGGCTGGCTTTGAATTGTGATTCTTAGATCTCATTTTGGCTAGGATTACAAGTATGAACCACCAGTACCCAACAACAATTTTTCTTTTTCTAAAGAAAAATCACCACACAGATATTTGATCTTTTTTCTTTCTAGATAAGCATATAGTACTGGGTGTACCCAAACATGTTAAGAGCCCATGTGATTTATACATTACTCTTAGCGAGAATTATAGCTTGTTTAAACCTAATTCATACACTAAAAAGCTACAAAATAAAAATGCCAGAAATGAGTGGGAGGAAATAACAATCCCAATAACACTGCCACCAGCAGAGAAAGGAGGCAGATCGGGGTGGGCAGGGGCTCTGCTCAGCTGACACCAAGAACCTGCTGCCCTGGCAACCCCGGTGCTCCTGGTGTTTTCTTCCACAGCATGTGGATCTGTTTTTCTCTCAGTATTCTTTCCAGAGTGCTCTTTGATTAATGAATTATTAAACACTGCTCCAGTATCAATTCAACATTAGTCACGTTTTAGACATAACTAAAATATGTATAAAATATCCCAATAAGCATGTGTTTAGTGCTTTTGTTGTTGTTTGTTCCCCAGTGTGTTCATTATGGCTATTTGGAACGAAGTCTTTTCCCCACAAATTATACCTTTTGAGTGACCTGGGTCTCTCTTATAAGATCCATAAAAACTCTTAAGAACATAAAGGGTATAAAAATACTGAGCCCAGGCTGGGCTCAGGTGGCCTACACCTGTAATTCTAGTTACTCGGAAGGTTGAGATCTGAGGATTGCCATTCAAAGTCAGCTAGGGCAGGAAAGTCCATGAGAATCTTATCTCTACTAAAACTAATCAGACCCAGATGCCCCTCAGTAGATGACCGGTGTGGCATATATACACAATGGAATTCTATGCCTCTATCAGAAAGAATGACATTGCCCCATTCATAAGGAAATGCAAAGACTTGGAAAAAAATCATACTAAGTGAAGTGAGCTAGACCCAAAGAAACATAGACTCTCTGGTTTCCCTTACTGGTAATAATTAGTACACATCTAGGAGAGTCCTAGCAGAAGATCACAATAGCTCAATAGCTATGTACATATGAACACATAAGATGATGCTAAGTGAAATGAACTCCAAGTTATGGAAATAAGTGGTTTATCATTGTTGTTATTTCCAGCATATCATGTGAAATTATGCCATTTTCTTGTCTTTCTTCCCCATGCTTTTACCCCGGATGTCACTGTAACTGATTTTGGTACTCTGGGTATTGTAAGTATGTTTATCAGAAGTAGGGAAGGGAAAGGGAACATCAAAATGGAGAGACAAAGGGTAAAAGGCAAACCAATGCAACAGCAATACTTACAAAACTATAAACCAACTGTACAACTTGGGGCGGGGTGTGTGTGTGGGGGGGGGGGAAGAGATGGGAGATGGGAAGGGGGAAGGTGGGAGAAAAATGAGGGAGGTAACAAGTTTGATAAGAAATATACTCACTGCCTTAAGTATGAAACTGTAACCCCTCTGTATATCACTTTGACAATAAATAAGTCAACTAGAAAATAAAATAAAACTACTCAGAAAAAGCCAGAAGTGGTACTGTGGTAGAGCACTAGCCTTGAGCACAAAGAGGCACAGGACAATGCCCAGACCTTGAGTTCAAGGCCCAGGGCTGGGAAAAAAAACATCCTCCAGTTCCTTTTTTTTTTTTTTGTCATCACCTGTAAAGCCCAAAAAACCGGAGTGTGCCCATGAGCGCGAAGTATGTGTTGTGGTTCGGATACCAGTCGTAAGTCTCCTTCCTCTTGGCCAGGGGCTGTTCACTGAATAGTTTCACCACTTTCATGGATGTGGAATCCGTAGGCCTGGCAACTTCACCAAAGAGCCGGGCGCTCAGACGAGTCATGCGCAACGCATATTCTGAGAGTGAAGACATTTCTTGAGCATCAGACAGAGCAAGATCCTTACAGCAAGTGAGAAGAGAGATAAACATGTGAGAGTGGGAAATTCTAAGATTATCTAATGAGCATTTTAAAAAAAATACGAAAAAGCAACGAGTCACACATGAACCAGTGTGCACTGGGGCATGTTTTGGAAGAGAGTGATTTCCTTCGCAAGCTCCACGTTTGCCTTCCCACACTGTTTTTCCTCGCTGTAGTGCCCCTTTGACAATGACCTGCTTTGTAATGCAGTAAGTTATTTACTGGTAGTCAGTTTACTTACGTGCAGGCTGATGAAGAGGACAGCGAAACAAGTTCTTCTACCTCAGCACTGTCATTATACCTCTCGGAAAAACAACCACCTAAGCAATCTGTAAATAAATATGCTGACTGCCTGCCATCTAAAGGTATAATCATGACAAAGAAATAATTATGCTGCTGTCTTTATCATCCTTCCTTTGAACACTGTTCCCCTCCAGGGCACCAGGTGGCTCTGAGAACTGCTAATGAGTTATGAGGTCATTTGGCCTCTAGGTTACAGGATTGAATTCTGCCTAGAGACTGAGAGTCTAGAGACTGAGAGCCACGTGGGAGAAACAGACAGCAGTTCTATAGAAGTAGACATTCAATTGCTCAAATAAGAGATCAACAGCTTAAGAGATTCCTGTTATTCTGAATACAAGGCACCTAGTTTACTTATTAATGAAAACTAAGTTGCTAGCTGAAAAGAGTCACTTTTTCTTCAGAGGCACAGAATGTTGAAAAAGATATAAGCATGTAAACCATGATATGCGAAAAGTATAGCTCAGAAGACATAAAAAAGCTATGTAAGTGAACTATGCCACCCTATTCTAGATCACATATGTGGGCCACTATTGGAAAATATGCTAACTAACCTGAAATTTTAATAAAATGTAAGTCTTTGCTGACTAAAAGACTATCTGGGAGCTTAAGTTAGCTGACATTAAAAAAAAAAAAAGGAATTGATTTTGGACAGAAAAAAAAAAAAAGAAAATCTTTTTTTCCTTTCTGGTGCTGGCCCTGGGGCTTGACCTCTGTGCTTGGGCACTGTCCCCGAGCTTATTTTCCTGATGGCTAATGTTTTACTCCTTGAGCCACAGCTTCACTTCTCGCCCTTTTAGGGGTGGTTTATTGGAGGTAAGAGTCTCCTGAACTTTGCCTGGGTTGCCTTTGAACCATGATCCTCAGATCTCAGCCTCCTGAGTAGCTAGGGTTACAAGTGTGAGCCACTGGTATCCGGCTGGACGAATCTATCTTGAAAGCCTAAAATATATAAAACACCTAGGAAATGCTGCCAAAATATCTCTTCAAAATATTTATACATTACCTTTAAATGGCATTTATATCAAATTAACACATCAAAAGACTTCCACATATCTGCTAAGATGCCAATCTGGTGTTGGGCAAGGGCTCTATTCACTTGATAAAATTTCAAAACAGTGTTTGAGAGAATAGACTCAGTGTTTAAATTATGGAGGTTTAATGTCCATTTTAAGATTCATTATAAGAGCAGAGGCTGACCTTAAGCCAACTGCAGAATATCAACAACCACAAACCATTTCAACACCGACCAATCAATCAATATTGGGCCAGCAGTGCCACCTAAAGGCCAGCAAGGGGAAAACTGTCAGTTTCAAGGTCTCTGCAGCCCCAATATAGGGATTACATACAAGTCTTGTTCTTTGCTTTGTCTTTTCCACCATGCACCCCTGGCTCTTGCTCGACTGAGTGGATTCTGGTAGATTGGTACTGTTCTGGTGCTGTTAAGACTAGGGTTATATTTTTATCAGTGACAAAAAGTCATTAACAATGTAATGTCAGACTAGAAAACAGTAACAAATCGGCACTATAAAGTTCCAAGAATTCGAAATGTCTAAAAGACACCCTCAGAAGCCACATAAAGTTTCATTGCATGCTAATTCTTTCTTCTACCTTAGAGTGCCATTTCCAAACACCATTTTAAAAAAATAACAAAAAAAATTGTTTCTTTAACTTTGCCTTGTTTTGTTTAATCACCATATGGCACCAGAATTTCCAGATACTTTTTACCACTGGTGAAATTTTATTTCAAATACTATCACAAATGAGCATTTTGTGACTTTAATCAGTTCTCTCTAAGACAGTGCTTCCTATTGCATTAAAAACTTTAGTTTTGCTGGGCACTGGTGGTTCACATCTATAATCCTAGCTGCTCAGGAAGCTGAGTTCTGAGGATTACAGTTCAAAGCCAGGCAGGAAAGTTCTTGACACTCTTATATCCAATTAGTCACTAAAAAGCTAAAATTGAAGCTATGGCTTAGTTGGTAGAGCACTAGCCTTAAGCAAAAAATCCACAGGTTCAGCACCCAGACTGAGTTTAAGCCCCAGAACTGGCACCAAACCAAACCAAAACACAAATAACCAAACTTTAGTTATGATAAAGAATAGCTATCTCTGGAAAACAGAATAGCTAATATTACAAAACATATGGCAGTGATCACAAATATAGATTAGAGTCTCTCTCTAGAGATACTTCTAAGCCTTTTTTTTTTGGCCAGTCCTGGGCCTTGGACTCAGGGCCTGAGCACCCTCCCTGGCTTCTTCCCGCTCAAGGCTAGCACTCTGCCACCTGAGCCAGAGTGCCCCTTCTGGCTGTTTTCCATATATGTGGTGCTGGGGAATCGAACCAAGAGCTTCATGTGTAGGAGGCAAGCACTCTTGCCACTAGGCCATATTCCCAGCCCACTTCTAAGCCTTTCTGGGAACTTTGTCATTTTGTCTTGAATTCCAAACCAGTTTTTCTTTTTTTTTAAATAGAGGCTACATGAAGTTCTGAGACCTAGCTTTGAGTACTGGCTCTGCCATTTACTACCTGTGCTATTCTGAAGTTACCTATCCTCTGTAAGTATCCTTTTTCTGAATACTAGCTTGCAAGGGCTATTGTGAGAAATGAACAAGACAATGGCCTTCAGTAAATGGTGTAACACAAACCCTTAAACCTCTTTGTAAATTGTGTTCAAATGCTCCACTCAAGACATATTTGTTGATTTGTTGTTGCCACTTAATCACTCGTGGAAGAGAGTGTATATGTGGGGCTAGGGTAGCATATGTGTAAGGGGGGATGATACACTTTACAATTACAACATTTTCCTCCTACAAAGCCTTATCGCTAGAAAAACAAAATAGCAGAGGGATTAGCACCTAAGAACCTGACAGGCAGGAGGAAGAGGGGCTAAGACAGGGTCATCATAGGGTCCTGTTATCTCCATGCCCACTTCCTAATGAGCACATTACTGGAGAGAGTAACCAAAAAGTCACATTAGAATTCGTTCAAAGAAGTTAGATATGACTACACATGGCTATAGTCCCGGTACCAGGAAGGCTGAGACAGGATCACCAGACCAAAGCCAACCTGGGAGGAGGGAGGGAGAGAAGGGAAGAGAAAGGTGGGAGGAGGATTCATAGAAAATGTATCACAAAACCCAAATCCCCAAATTTTAGGAAAGAGAATGGGAATGAGCCTATCAAATAGAATCCTTTATTAGAAGAAAAGAGCCACTAAGTTGCTGAACAGGAAAATGTAAAATCCTTACAATTACCAACACTACTTTTGTTTTTGTTTTTGTTTTTTTTGCCAGTCCTGGGGCTTGGCCTCAGGGTTGAGCACTGTCCCTGGCTTCTTTCTGCTCAAGGCTAGCACTCTATGACGTGGCCCACACTTTGCCTGGCTTGCATGAAGCCCTGGGTTCGATTCCTCAGTACCACATAAACAGAAAATGCCAGAAGTGGTGCTGTGGCTCAAGTGGTAAGAGTGCTAGCCCCAGGACCGGTACAAAAAAAGAAATAAAGAAAAAGGGAGGGAAAGGGAAAGGGAAAGGGAAAGGGAAGGGGAAGGGGAAGGGGAAGGAAGGAACCCGGGGCCCGCACCGTTCCCAGGGCCGGGAGAGATTTCTGCAGAGGACAGGAGCGCGACCCGCGTCCCGCAGATTCGCGGAAGGGCGAGGGGCGGGCAGGGGTTTTGGTGACACCCACGTGATGACACGTCCGAGCTGGTCACTAGAGAAATGGATTCGCTTCACTCCCGGCAACTCTACAGTCCTGGAGACCCCTAGGACCTCCGGCGCCAGGGCCGCAGTCTCCCAGTAACACCCGCCCCCCAAAAGCCTCCAGCCACCTTACCTGCTCCTGACCTTCCTCTCCTGCGCACGCGCCTCCCGTTCCGGAAGACCCGCCCCCTTCCCTGCTCCAAGCTCCCCGCCACCAATGCAGAAGGGCGCTTACAGAAACGGAAGTGTGGCGGCTAGAGTGGAGCCCGGGTAACGACCCGGAACGACTAGCTTCCTCTCTTAGGGCGGGACTTCTAGAGAAGGGGGCGGGGTACATCGACGCCTGCGCAGTTGGGAGGCCCGGAGGCGACGCTTTGAGGGAGTGCGTGCGGGGAGTGGGTGCAGTGGGAGTGGGGTGTCGTTCGAGGCGCAGCCCCGGGGCGGAGGGAGTCATGGCTTTCCTGTCGGGCCCCTCAGGGATGGCCGACTTCTTTGTGGTTGCTTTTTTTTTTTTTCCTTCCCATGGAAGGGCATTACTTGACACCAGAGGCCGAGGTCTTTCTGACCCGTTCTGGGTTCGCGTTCTCCTCCACTCACATCCGTCGTCCTTAGAAGCTGTTCTGGCCCGCGGCCCCCCCCCCCCCCCCATCCTGGCCAGGCCCACGTGCGGGAAGCCTGGCTCGCCCCTGCCGCCGGGGCCTGGCCCTCTGCATCTCCCCACCCTCCACCCCACTGGCCAGGGAGCAGCGATGGGACGCCCACCTGTCGGCCTAGTAGGTTATCTAGACACCCCCACCCCCACCCCGTTTGGCACGTGGTAGAAACACTGTGCATTTTGCTCCGGACTGAATCTGCTTTCAAGGAAGCCACGTGTTGCAGGCGTTTGTATGTTACAACGCTTAATGGATCCTGGGCAGTTCGCTTGAGAAGCCAGCACCTGTTTCTAAGCACAACTCCAGGCTTAGGTAAATACTCCTCCACGCGCCTTGGAATCAAGGCGTCTCAGTGGTTGAGACCCGTTGACAACTGTCCTCCCTCTTAACGGAATTTGTAGTTATTGTCACCGGACAGAGCTGAGGTTTGGTGAAGTTTCCCCCTTACATGCAGGAACCCTTCCCTTAGGGTCTTTGGCTTTGGACAAGTCGCGATGGGAAAGGAAACTTAGTGGAGCTCTGTTGTGTAAGTCAGCAAGCAGGTAACAGACAAAAAGCAAGCACTAACAGTGTGGGTGCTCTCATAGGGAGATAGAGACACACAGAGACACACGGCTCCTTGGCTGTTGGGGTACATATATGCAGGAGGGTCTGGCTTCAGATTGAGCAATCTTTGTTCTGATCACACTTGGTACTTTCTGAGCTTCCAGGTAAGAATGCATCCTGCCACAAAACAGATCATTATGCTCGACATAAGGAGGCAGTGGCCTGTTACCTGCGTTTGGGGCAGGATTTGGCTGTAGGCACCTTGGGGAAGCAATTTTCTCAGGAAGGAATGCATCCTGTTGTCTCTCTTTGAAGCAAAATGGCATTTCTATGTCTCTAAATACCATATTTCTGGGCTGCCTTCACCAGGCCTCAGTTTCCTTAAGTTATCCTGTTTCCTTCCACACCCCCCCCCCCCCACTGACTTTAGTCCCTTAATCTTTTTTTTTTTTTTTTTTTTTTTGCCAGTCCTGGGCCTTGGACTCAGGGCCTGAGCACTGTCCCTGGCTTCTTCCCGCTCAAGGCTAGCACTCCGCCACTTGAGCCACAGCGCCGCTTCTGGCCGTTTTCTGTATATGTGGTGCTGGGGAATCGAACCTAGGGCCTCGTGTATCTGAGGCAGGCACTCTCGCCACTAGGCTATATCCCCAGCCCCAGTCCCTTAATCTTAAGGGAAGTATATGAAGGAATCTCCTTTATTGCTGCTGTAAGCTGACTGTACCTCATTTTCCCTTTGTCCATCCTGCTTCATTTATCAAGTTAAATTTTGGCGGGTTACTAACCATGGTACAGCTAACTGTCATATAAACTTGAGTCGAATGATTCTAGTTACATTTTCATTGAGAGTAATGAGAATCATATGCATAGTTACAGTTCAAAAAACATTCTGACTAGCAGAATTCCTGGGTAAAGTTGCATTTTGTCTTTTGTGTTTCTATGGAGTTGGTGGTGGTGGGGTGTGTGTGTGTGTGTGTGTGTGTGTGTGTGTGTATGTCAGTCCTGGGACTTGCACTTATTCCTGAGCACTGTCCTTGAGCTGTTTTGCACAAGTTTAGCACTCTACCACTTGAGCTATAGCTCTACTTCCTGCTTTTTTGGTGATTGGAGATAAGAGTTTCACGGACTTTTCTGTTCCAGGCTGGCTTTAAACAGCTCCCCTCAGATCTTAGCCTCCTTAGTGGCTAGTAACTTATGCACAGATTCCTATATATTTTGTCATCTTTAAATAACTTAATATAATGGAAAGGCTGGATAATGCTTGTTGCACTCATTGTTAAGGAAATAATGACAAAACTCTGTCTCTATCCACTACAGACACATTTTTTTCCCCTCAAACGTTTTTATTAATAGTTGATTGAATCTACCATGAAGAGCCTGTAGTAATGGAGTGCCTGCTGTATTTGCATTCCCTTGTTGGCTCCATTTTCTTTATCTATTTTCACTTACTATTTGTATTACCAGTATATTTCTGAATCTACATAAACTACCATAAATCTTTTCTGAAATGTAGTGAGGTGTATTCGTTTTTTTTAAAACTACTGTTAATAATGTAATACCACATATTCCATAGACTACAAAGGAAAGAAAAACTTATAAAGGAAACAGGTAGGACATCTGTCTAGCAAGCGTGAGGCCCTGAGCTCAACCCCCTGAGCTCAACCCCCTGTCCTATAATAAATAAATCAGTAAAGTGATTTTAGAAAAGAAAAGAGGTTTATTTTTTATTCATGGTTCTCTTCCAAAGGTGAGGACCCACATGTGGCGATGCGCTTCTTGCTTGCCAAGTCCCACTGGGATGGTGAATGCATCACGGGGCAAGTGTGTATGTGTGTATTGGCATACCCACGTGCATGTGCCTTTATGTTTTCTGATCTCTTACTGTAAAATCACTGTATTCAATCATGTGGACTCCACCCTACTAGACTCTTCTTTAATCACCTCTCAAAGGCTCCACCTTTAGACACAGACAGATTAAGTTTCTATCCTTTTAGTACAATGAAAATTA
Source organism: Perognathus longimembris pacificus (assembly GCF_023159225.1). Lineage (NCBI taxonomy): Eukaryota > Metazoa > Chordata > Mammalia > Rodentia > Heteromyidae > Perognathus > Perognathus longimembris. Next base: position 144,182,581 of record NC_063162.1, read on the forward strand.
AATTTCACCGCAGAAAACTTTGGGGGAACATACTCAAACTATGTCCAGACCATAGCACAAAGTATACAGAGTAACAGGTGAATGTTTAGGCAGTTTGTACTATGGCTATCATTAAGTCAAATCACTGAGTTTCATACTAGTCTCACAGAATTTTCCCTTACATTTCTGGAGGTCATACGTTCAAATTCAGTATCACTGAACCCAAGTCAAATGTTGATAGGGCTATATTTCCTGTAGAGACTGGGGAGGTGGGGTGGGAATCAGTTCTTTGACTTTTCCAGCTTTTAGAGGCTGTTGGCTGGCATGTGTTGGCTTGTGGCCACATCATTTCTGTTCAAGACCATCATTTTCAGATACCACTGTACTCCCTAATTGCCACCAACTCCATGTGTGTTTGATTTCCCATCGCTTCCCTCTTATAGAGATATATGTGATTGTATCTAGGACTCTCCTGGCTAATCTAAGATAGTCTCTACATCTTTTTTTTTTTTGCCAGACCTGGGGTTTGAACTCAGGACCTGAGCACTGTCCCTGGCTTCTTTTTGCTCAAGGCCAGCACTCTACCACTTGAGCCACAGCGCCACTTCTGGTTTTTTCTGTTTATGTGGTGCTGAGGAATTGAACCTAGGGCTTCCTGCATGCTAGGCAAGCACTCTACCACTAAGCCACATTCCCAGCCCAGTTTCTACATCTTAAGACCCTTAACTTCATCACACATTCAGAGGCCCTGGTCCAGTATAGGGTAAGGTTTGAAGTCTTCAGGAATTAGGATCTGCTATTTTCGAGGAACACTTTTTTTCAGCCTATGACGGAAGTGGAAACAGAAAATCCATGAAACCATTCCAGCAGAGACTTACTTACCAAAGAGAAAACTGGAATAATAAGAGTGGAAAAACTGAAGAAACAAAACAAGTTAACCCTTTGTGGACATTGACTTTATCCACCTATACCTCCTAACCAATGTTTCGTTATTGTTCTTTTGAGACAATTCTCTCTTTGTAGTTCCAGGCTAGCCAGACTTGAACTTTTGATGCTCTTGAGTCATCTTTCTAAGTGCTGGAATTGCAGGTGGGATGCCCAGCCCTTTCAACAACCGTTCTTTTCTTAAAATTTTTTGGGAGTACTGAGCTTCGAACTCGGTCTTGATCTTGCTTACAGCCGACACTCTTATCACTGCTATCACTCAAGCATGGCTCCACCTCTGCCTTTCTTTCTTTCTTTCTTTCTTTCTTTCTTTCTTTCTTTCTTTCTTTCTTTCTTTCTTTCTTTCTTTACTGGTCATTTTGAAGAGAAAGTCTCACAGATTTTTCTGCCCAGGCTGGCTTCAAACTGAAGTTCTTTAGATCTCAGCCTCATGAGTTTCTAGGATTATAATCATGAGCCACTGGTGTCTGGCACTAACAATGATCTTTTAAGAATACTTCTCATGGCTGAGTATGGTGGCATATACCTACAATCCCAGCTCCATAGGAGGAACTGGTAGATGAATCAGGAAGCACAAATAGAAATATCACAGCCTGAGGCCAGCCCCACACAAAGATGAGAGACCTTCTTCTAAAAGAAAGAACTAAAGCAAAATGGGTTGAGAGTATGGCTCAAGTGGTAGAATGTCCACGTAGCAAGCATGAAGCCATAAATTCAAACCCCAGAACCACCAGAAACAAAAGAAAAAACCAAATTAACAAACAAAAACAACTGCTTATGCTTAGAAACTGCTTTAGAGGGGCTGGGAATATGGCCTAGTGGCAAGAGTGCTTGCCTCGTATACATGAGGCCCTGGGTTCGATTCCCCAGCACCACATATGTAGAAAACGGCCAGAAGTGGCGCTGCGGCTCAAGTGGCAGAGTGCTAGCCTTGAGCCAAAAAGAAGCCAGGAACAGTGCTCAGGTCCTGAGTCCAAGGCCCGGGACTGGCAAAAAAAAAAAAAAAAAAAAAAAAAAAAAAAAAAAAAAAAGAAAGAAAAGAAACTGCCTTATAGTTGGAGATAGACTTATTTATTTTTATTTTCTGAGGTCTATTGTGTTCATATAGTGGGCAGGAAGCATAAGTTGATGCTCTAGTTTGGGTCTTGAATGTCCTGAAAAGTCCGTTTGCTTAGAGCTTATTCATCAGCTTGGTGATATTGAGTGGTGGTGGAACCTTTAAGAGGTGGGGCCTAATGAGAAGTCTTGGGCCACTGGTGGTATGCCCCTCACTGGGGTAAATTGCTTTGTTTTTCAGTCCAGTCATAAAGTAAATTGGCCATTTGCTCCACTACAATCTGCCACTGTGTTGTGCTACCTTGCTACTGTCCCAGGTCCCAGTACAGGGAGAGGAATGGTCATCAACGGAAATTTCCCAGACTCTGAGCAAAACAAAGCTTTCCTCTTTTTAAAAGTTGATTCACATTTTCCTCTTTATAAGTTCATTGTTAAGTAATGGAGAATTGACTGACAAAGTTGACTATGTAAACAATTTAGTTGACCAAGACCAGCATTACATGATATTAGAATGCACCTGTGTCTTGGACCATAATGTAAAATATGCTTCTCCTTCTGGGTTGTGATAGCAGGGAGAGCCTGTGCTGTAGGTGATTTCATTATTCATCATTCTCTGAAGCTGTAATTCCTTACTAGAAGGCAGAGCAAACACCAGAGTTCATATTGACTTCAAATTCGTATTGTGTGACATAGGCCAAGGGACATTGTGGTTATTACTTTAAATAAGTCAATTCATAGATTTCCTATTTCCATAAGTACTCTTGGCATCATATAGATTCTTTTCCACTTCTGCATTTCAAATAGTTCTTTGACTTTACAAAAGAAAAACCTATCACTTACCCAGGATACAAAGCCCTCTAGGACAACAAACAAAAGGAAAACTCAAATGTCTTTGAGAAAACTTCTTGTAATAATTGATTAGGGTACCATAACTGCTCCTTAACTTTCCTGTCTCTTCATGTTGCACATGTAGATGTGTTCCAGTTAAGCGTAGTTGTTAGAAGTATTAGTAACTAGGGGATGGGAATATGACCTAGTGGCAAGAGTGCTTGCCTTGTATACATGAAGCCCTGGGTTCAATTCCCCAGCATCACATGTATAGAAAAGGCCAGAGGTGGTGCTGTGGCTCAAGTGGTAGAGTGTTAGCCTTGAGCAAAAAGAAGCCAGGGACAGTGCTCAGGCCCTGAGTCCAAGGCCCAGGATTGGCAAAAAACAAAACAAAACAAAACTATTAGTAACTAGATATTTGTTGAGATCTTCAGAAATTGGTGTCTTGTGTGAATGTGAATGGTGGTATTTTTAAAATTCCCTAAGAAGTGCATCGTGATGAACAGAGTATCTGTGGAGAACAAAGCAAAATCAGCACAGAAAATCAATCTTCAATATTTTTTGTTGGTACTTGGCCTTGAACTCAGGACCTCATACTCAATCTGCTATTTTACTCATAGCTGGTGCTCTATTTGAGCCATGCCTCCAGCCTGCCTTTTTTGCTAGTTACTTTGGAGATAAAGTCTCTCAGACTTTTTTTTTTGCCTTGATTGATTTCTTTTTTTTTAAATTTTATTTCTTTTTCTTTATTGTCAAAGTGAAGTACAGAGAGGTTACAGTTTCATATGTAAGGCAATGAGTACATTTCTTATCTAGCCTTGGCCTTGATTGATTTCTAACCTTGATCAACCTTGATGCTCAGGTCTCAGCCTCCTGAGTAGCTAGGATTACAGGTGTGAGTCACTGGCACCCAGCTTAAGCCTTAATTATATTTTAAAAATGTAAACATTGTTCCTTTGTGCTTCTCTCAATATTTATCCACAGAAGGTATCACTATCTGAAAAACAAAAGCAGCCTTGGACAGCTGAAGTAGTGGAGTCTAGAGACAGGGATTATTACAAACATAATATGGATTGTTTTCAGGGACCTTTATAGTTTCACATTCCACTGAAATAACCTGCACAGTCATACATAATTTTATTTTAAATAAGATAATGTGTTATGCTTGGTGATAATCATTGATACAGTCAAATATTTCCCATTTCTCTTTCCTTTGGTTAAATTATATTTCATGGTAATTTGGGGGTTGGGTAAGGTCTTGTTTTTCTTCCTCTGACAATGAGTTATGAGCAGGAGTCAAGAGTCACCTTGTGGCCAGCACAGTTAATTATCCTTATGAATATTCAGTGCTCTCACTGACAATGATATTGCTCCGTCAGTCAGTGCTCCTAAGAGGTTATAACAGGCAGATCCTGGCCTGCCAGTCATCTTAGAGTAGAAATAAGCTGTCCTTGTTTTTAAGCCACACGCCTCTGTTGTTGCTACTGAATGACATATCTTATATTTCATGAGATCTATAAATACTTCAATCCAGGTCGAGAGATCCTAGCTCAACTAATAAAAAGCTAGGTGTGGTGATGCGTATCTGTTATTCCAGCTATGCTGGAAGTGAAATAGTAGAATAGTGAAATAGTAGAATTGTGGTTCAGACTTCCAGGGCATGTGCACAAGACCTTATTCAAAAAATAATTGAAGGAGCTGGCAATGTGGCCTAGTGGTAGAGCACTTGCCTAGCATGCATGAAGCCCAGAGTTTGATTCCTCAGCACCACATATACAGAAAAAGCCAGAAGTGGTGCTGGAGTTCAAGTGGTAGAGTGCTAGCTAGCCTTGAGCAAAAAGAAGCCAGGGACAGTGCTCAGGCCCTGAGTTCAAGCCCCAGGACTGGCAAAAAGAAAAAAAAATAATTGAAGCAAAAAGGACTAGTTCAGGGTATGGCTCAAATGGCAGAGCTCCTGCTTGCCAAGTACAAGGTCCTGAGTTCATACTCCAGTATCATCAAACATAAATTACTTCAATCCTGACTTTATTTCATCTTTTGTATGTTGAACACTTTTTGCTTATTAATAAAAATAAAGTTATGCTTTAGTTGCTGGACTGATTTTTCCTTTTTTTTTTTGGTGGTTCTGGGGTTTAAAGTCAGGGTGTCACACTTGCTAGGCAGGTGTTCTACTACTAGCCCCAGGCTAATTAAACATTTAATAATATACACATGTATGCTTTATTAAATGTGTAGGAATATTGTAATCATTTTTCAAGAAAATGATTAGAGCAATTTCAGAGTTTGTTTTATTCTTTTTTTTTTTTGAGGGTGACTCTAGGGTGCTCATTTCCAGCCTAGAACTTGCTATATATTCCAGAATGTCCTTAAACTCCCTGTGTTCCTGCCTCTGCCTCCTGAATGCTGGGATTACAGGTGTGCATCACCAGTCCTAACCACTAGCTCTTGGCTTTAACTACTACTTGAACTAATACTACATATTTGGTAATTTTGTTTCCCATTTTCAAAAACACATTCTAATATACTTTCCTCCTTTTTTTTTTGTTTGTTTGTTGTGGGGCTTGAACTCAGGACCTGGGCGCTGTCCTTAAGCCTCTTTGTTCTCAAGGCTAGCACTCTACCACTTGAGCCGTAGTTCCTCTTCTTGTTTTTGAATTGGAGATAAGAGTTTCATGGGGCCTTTTCTGCCCGGGTTGGCCTTGAACCACGATCCTCAGATCTTAGCCTCCTGAGTAGCTAGGATTACAGGCATGAGCCCCCAGGCCCTGGCACATTCTAATATAATTATTTGAGTTGAAAATGAAACTAAGATGTTTCCTCAAAGTGAATCTGACCTAAATGATTGATTGACAAGTAGGATTGGCTTTACTAATTAGATCATATAACTAACAGATTGGTTTTTTTAAAAAAAATAAATTGAATAAGCCATATCTGCATCTCCAAGTTCTGGTATGCATGTGCATATGCAAGCATGTGTGTGCTGTGTGAGCATGAATGTGTATAGGTACTATATATACACATACAAAAAGAGTACATACTTAATTTTTTTTTTTTTTTTTGCCAGTCCTGGGCCTTGGACTCAGGGCCTGAGCACTGTCCCTGGCTTCTTCCCGCTCAAGGCTAGCACTCTGCCACTTGAGCCACAGCGCCGCTTCTGGCCGTTTTCTGTATATGTGGTGCTGGGGAATTGAACCTAGGGCCTCGTGTATCCGAGGCAGTCACTCTTGCCACTAGGCTATATCCCCAGCCCAATATTTTGTTTTAACTTAGCAATATTTCTATTTTCCTAATTTATCTATCCCTTTCAAGAGTTATTTCAGGTAAACAAAGTGCTTCTAGATGAAAACAAAACAAGTATAGATTTGGCAGATCTCAGTATTGCATTTTTGGTCTCTTTCCCAGACATTGTGAAGAGAATGGCTATAATGACTACATAACACTTCTTTTAAAGGCCAGGTTGAAAACATTTCTTTCATTTTTGAGGAAATTGAAAGAGGAATTATTTAAGTTTTGAGTGCATAGATCATTGCAAAAAAATTATTGTGATGGATTTCTCTTTACTGGGTGTATGATTCAAGAATTGGGGGATATTGTTGTATGAAGAGTGTCCATTGGGAATGCTGATGTTCAGAGTTGGTTTGATTTTGGTGTATCTGGCTGTAGTCTTATTGTATTTGGGATTCTGTTAGTTTCTTTAATCTGTAGCCATATATCTTTCATCAAATTTAGGATGTTTTGGCTACTATTTCTAAAGTGTTTTTTTATTTATTTATTTTAATATCAGTACTGAGGCTTGAGCTCAGCTCCTGGGTACTCTCTAAGCTTTTGTGGTCCAGGGTAGGGCTGTTCCACTTGAGCTACTCCTACTTTTTTAGGTAGGGTTTTTGGTTGCTTTTTGTTGGGTAATTGGAGAAAAGAATCTCACAGACTTTCCTGCCAGGGCTGGCTTTGAACCATGATCCTCAGATTTCATCCTTCTGAGTAGGTAGGATTACAGGCATGAGCTACAGGCGACTGATATATTCTTTTTACATCAATACTTCTGTATTTCTAGAGTTTCAAAGAAAGGACTGTGTGTATAATTTGATAAAATTGTGTTGATTTCTTCCTTCCTCTGTTCTTCTTGGGTAATGTTTACTAATCCATTTGGAAATTCATAAACTCATTTATTATTCCCTTTATTTTGCTAAGGATTTTATCCAGTACTTTTTCAAGTACTACCCTTTTTAGTTCTAAAATTTACAATCAACTATTTGCTGATAATTTCTGCATTGCTATTCAAGTTGGAGTGTTTACCTTTACCTCATGAAACATGGACATTTTAGTTAAAGTCTGTCTGAGTTTACAGAAAAACATGCTCAAGTATTTATAGCAGTTTTACTTTTTTTTGCCAGTCCTGGGCCTTGGACTCAGGGCCTGGGCACTGTCCCTGGCTTCTTTTTGCTCAAGACTAGCACTCTACCACTTGAGCCACAGTGCCACTTCTGGCCGTTTTCTGTATATGTGGTGCTGGGGAATCGAACCCAAGGCTTCATGTATATGAGGCAACCACTCTTGCCACTAGGTCATATCCCCAGCCCACTTTTTTTTTTTAGGTATGAGACTGGGACTGAACTTGGTATCTTCCACACTTGCTCATTGGCTGGCACTCTACCAACTGAGCCCACGCCTCCAACCCCAGTAGTTTTAATTACACTATTTATAGTAGCCCTAACTACAAAATATCTCAGATGTTCATCAAGTGGCAAGTAGGTAAGCTAATTTTCGGATCATATACAATGACATATAAGCATATTATATTTAAGTAATAAATATAAATACAGGTAATATAAAATATAAATATACAATTTAAATATAAAATAAAATATAATAATGAGTAAATAATAAAAAATGTAAAATATAAGTCATGGTATATGTAATTAAAAAAAGAGATACAGCATAGATACATACAAATACATGAATGAAGCTAAAAATTATTATGCTAAGTGGAAGAAACCAGATAGAAAGGGCTACATACACTCTGGAAAAGTCATTCCGTAGGGAGATGGAAACTGTGAGGACAGACGCATGGAGGTCGGTGGCCAGGCCATGGGTTAGCCTCCAAGGGTACCCAGGGGAATTTTCTGAATAATAAATGGTCTTCAGTTATGTTAGTGGTTGCACAACTGCCTATTTCTGCCTCAAATCATCAAAGTGTATATCTAAAAAGCTGGATTTTATGGTATGTAAATTATATCTCTATAAACTAGAATTTTTAAACAAGATGGGTTCTTTTTATAGCTTGTTGAAGGAATGCTTCCTTTACTTCTTCCTCTTTAACATTTAGATTTTGCACTGTAAAAAAAAAATGGTGTAGATATAACTAAACCCCTAGCTCCACCCCTCCCCCGCCTTTCCCAGAGCAAATGATTTCTCTGAGATGGTTGCAGATCATTCCCATGTGTTTATTTTTACTTTTAGGACATGTGTATGTATCTGTAAATAGTATACAAACAACTATTTCTTGTTTAAAAATTACATAGATGGTATTATTCTGTATGTATCTTTTGCAGCTTGCTTCAATTACTTGAAATTGTGTGTTTGAGATTCATCATGTTAATATATACAGAAATAACTCATCCATTTTAATTTATGTAGAGTATTCCACTATATGAATAAATTATGGTTATTGAACCATATTTACACTAAGGTGACAGTTGTCTCCATTTCATGGGGGGAAGCGTCTTTTACCAGAAACAATGATCCAATGAGTATCTTTCTGTACAATGCCTTTAGTATATGTAGATATGGGTCACTTTAGATGAGGTCCATGGAAATGGTATTGCTGGTTTAAAGGGCCAAGCACCCCTAACTTGGCTTTCAAAATGATTTATATCCCACCAGCAATGAATCCAATATTTCATAGGATTAGATTTAGTCAGCTCTGGGTAACATAATACCTCATGTGGGTATGCTGAATTACTAGGAAGTGTATTCATCTCGTTTCATTATCTCTCCCTCTCTTTTCCCCCAGTCCCACTCCTTCTCTCAAGCTAATCATCCCAATAAACTATCCCACTAATATTCTAGAAGCTTCACCCAGAAGTCTGTGTTATCCCTGAGTTCTCATTCTTCTGTCTTCTTCCACCTCCACCCTCTCCAGCCTCCTTCCCTTTAATTTTTGCTCACAGTTACAGTGGACTTCTCACTAGCACCTTGTCTCCATGGGATTCTCATCTCTTCCTGCCTATTCTCCTCACTGTACAAAGATTATCGTTCTGAAAGACAAATTTAATAATGTCACCCCCACACAACCCTCCTTGGAAAATCCCACATTCTTCTTGCTCACAGGACTTCTGGAAGCTCTGTATCATTAACATCAAAGTATCACCATTGTCAACATTAGTCTAGGTTTCTATCCATGAAATACTTTTGTGTATCAATTGGCATCATCATATGATTTTCTTTGTGGTACTAGGGATTAAACCCAGGGCCTTATACATGCTGTGCAAGAACTCTCACTTGAGCTATTGCTCTAAGCCTTTTGTTTTTTATTTTGGTTTTGGAAAGAGTCTTGCTATCTTTTTGCTCAGGTTGCCTTCATCCTTGGAATCCTCCTGTCTCTGTCTCCTGTGCAGGCTGAGATTACAGGTGTGTAACACCATAGTTGGCTGACCATATAATTTCTTATATTCTTTGTTAATATACTACATTGGTTGATTTGCTCCTTATTACTAAAATACACAAAATGTGATGTGCTATTATTGTTATTATTGTTATTATTGCCTATTGTGAACTCAACACTTGGGTGCTTAAGCTTCTTTTGCTCAAGGCTGGTACTCTACCACTTGAGTCAGCTCCATTTCTGACTTTTTTGCTGGTTTATTGGAGATAAGAGTCTTATAGACTTTCCTGCCTGGGCTGGCTTTGGCATAAGCCACAGGTACCTGGATAGATTTTTGAAAAACTCAGTTTGTAAATATCTTGTTTAGGAATTTTGTATTTCTACTGATGAGTCTGATTAGTCTATAATTTTGAGAAACTATTCTCAAAATGTGTTCCATCTGGTTTGTTTTTCAAAGTTATACAAACTCATAAAGCAACACAAGGCTTGTTCTCCTTTTTCTGTTTGCTAGAAGAGGTTTGTTTGAGGTCAGTATACTTCCTTTAAAGGATCTGTGTTGACATTTCTTACACTGGTTAGTTATGTGCTCCATTGCTTGATCCTGTAACACCTTTTACTTCAGTTACTTTTCAGATAAGGTCTTTTTCTTGAGCCAGCCTGGACTGGGATTCTTTTGTTTATGCTTCCCTTCTACCTATGTATAGCTAGGAGTGCAAGCATGAATGACCAGGCTTGGCTTGTTTGTTCTGAGTGGGTCCTGCTGAAGTCTATAGCCAGGAACCAATGAACCACACCAATAATCCTAGCTACTTGAGAGGCTGAGATCTGGAGATCTCAGTTCAGAGTCAGCCCAGGCAGATGAATCTATGAGACTTTTACCTCCCATTAGTCAGCACAAAAGCCAGAACTAGAGCTGTGGCTCAAGTGGTTGAGTGCCAGCTTGGAGAGGTAAAGCCTAAGGGAGAGCATAAGGCCTTGAGTTCAAGCCCCAGTAACACCCCCACCCATACACACCAGTCACGCACGCACGCACACACACACACACACAGAGTAAGTCTATGTGAAAACTGTATTGTGGTGATGATGATGATGATGATGATGATGATGATGAAGATCATGATCATCATCATCATTATTACTGTGGTGCTGGGACTGCACACAGGGCTTTGGGATTCCTGCTAGGCAAGTATTCCATCATGAAACTATACCCTCCAGTGCATAGACATCATTTGGAAAAATGAAAACTGAAAATCCCTTGTCTGTTCAGAGACCTTGTAATGTGGTGTTAATGAGAATGACATTGTCACCAGTGCTTTGGCCTGAGGACTTATGAATATGGAAATCTGGGAAGATGGGACAAAGCCACACTCAGGTCTTAGAACTTAAGATTTTAAAAAGACAAGTCACCGAGCAATACCAGAGGAATCTAGACAAAGATGTTGACATTACAGATGCCAGTTTGGTAATGTGCGTCCTTCTATGTCCAACACCTTACATGTAGATTTCTTGGGTGGGAGGCAGAATCTGGAGGCTAACACTGCCTTGGACAGCCAATGGGTGCTTTGTTAAAGGGCTGGTGCTGAAGGGAAGTTATGCTATATGTAAGGTATTGGCACATGGCTCTGTTGGTTTTTATTTATATTTTTTTTATGTGTGTTGGTCTTGGGCTTAAACTCGGGGCCTGTGTGCTGTCCCTGAGCTTTTGTGTTCAGTGCTTGTGCTCTAATACTTGAGCTACAGCTCCACTTCTGTTGTTGTTGGTTTTTGTTTTTTGGTGTTTTTTTTTGTTTTGGTAGTTAATTGGATGTAAGAGTCTCACAAACTCTCCTGCCTGGGCTGGCTTTAACCCTTAATCTCAGTTCTCAGCCTCCTGAGTAGCTAGGACTACAGGCATGAACCACCAGTGCCAGGCTTTTGTTGTTGTTCAGGTCCTGGGGCTTGAAGTCAGGCACTGTCCCTGAGCTTTGTTGCTCAAGGCTAATGCTCTACCACTTGAGCTACAGCTCCACTTCACTTCCAGCTTTGTACAATGTTACTCCCACCCCCCAACACTTCCCTGGCTCCGTGGTCCTTTCTGCTTCCAAGTAATCTTCACCCTGCTGAGTACATTATTTGACTTATCTCACTGAAGAATCTTGTCTTGGAACTTTTCACTGATGCATTAGCATTCTGAGAATATCACATTCATATTTCTATATAAACCATTTTGAGTTCTTAATCAAGTCATAATAATTTGGAGAGCATGTATTATTTCCCAATAGCACTGAGGGGACTTGGAGTTAACCAGGACGAGAGAAAAGGATTTGAAAGAGAGTTTGAAAACCCGAGAGGAAAGCCCATTTGCTTTGTAAATTTGTCTGTGGTTAGTTTCTCCAGCGGCTACACTGATGGAGCGTGGACTCTTTCTAGTATCTTTGAGTCTCTATGGCTTCATTTCCTCGTCTGCAAAGTGAGATATAATAACGTGTGTGGCTATTGTCCTCTGATGAGAGTGGGAATAAATATTCATGTGATTTATTAATAATAAGAGTGTCACCATACAACCTCCCAGGGCCAGGGAGTCAGGAGAGTGTTGATTAGACACAAGAGTTTTAGAGCCAGACAGCCTAAGTTGAAGCCCAGTTTTGCTATTTATCACCTGCCCCTGACCTTGAGCAAGTCACTTATATTTTGAAGCTTTACTTTATCTGAAAAATGACAGTAATAGCTTCTACTTCATAGAGTTGTTAGATGATTAAATGAAATCATCTTTGGTATTTCAGTCAGTGTTCTATACAATTTTAAAGTGGTTGTTCTTTACAGTATTAATGGAGCCAGGTGTAGGGTTCATGTCTATAATTTTATCTACTTAGGAGGCAGAAATTGGGTCGATCATCATCTGAGGCTAGCCTGGGCAAACGGGTAAAAGTCATTTTTTTCCCCTAATGGAAATATAATAACTAAAGCAGAAAGGTCTTGAGGTTATGACTTGTGTGGTAAAACAGCTAACAAGTACTGAGTTCAAAACCCAGTCCTGCTAAGGAAAACAAAAGTAATAATGGAAATTAAGTAGATACTGTGCAATAGCATAGTAGGAGCTTTGTAATAAGTGACAGAAGTTGATAAATATTTTCAATTCTTCCTATTGTCTTTGCTCTGAACAGCAAAGATGAAAAGCAAGTGGCAGCTGAGCTTAGCTGCACACTACCGTAATCCTAGTTATTTGAGAAGTAATATTTATAGAATGACTATTGCATGATCATTTGTATTCAAGTTTACTTTTTTTCATCTCAAACAAAACTTCCTTTATGCTTTCTATTAATATTCACTCTGGTAAGAACATTAGTTGTCTTAGTATATAAAAATGTGCTTAGAATTCTTGGGGAAATGTGAAAGCCGAGGGAAGAGTTAAAATATTTTGTATAGCTAGCAGCACGGTGTTCAATGGTAATTGATAGATGGGTAACAGATAGATTATGTTGCTATTCCTATTTGTGCCCTGCTCTGTAAGAAGATGTTAGCATCTCTATATGGTTTGAGTGTGTTCTCCGGGGGTTCCTCTGCTGGAAACTTTCCTGCCAAGATACTGTTCTGACACACAGTCCCAATGTAGGGACCCGTGGAAGGTAATTAGCTCACCAGGGACACTGCCCACAGAGGGGATTAATGCAGAACTTAAGGAGTGAGTTATTCTTGTAAGACTGAGTTGCTGTGAAGAAGGCAAGACCGGCCCCTCCCCGTGCACTGACTTCCTGTCTTCCTCTGCTTTCTTTCTCACATGTGATCCTTCCACGGTGCCATCTACCATATCGTAAGGCAGTTTAGGGGGCTTTCATCAGAGCCTGAACAGATGTTCTTTAAAAAGTTAAAAAAAAAAGCTATTATTAAGGTGATATACAGAGCGATTACCCTTTCATAAACCAGATAATGAGTGCATTTCCTTTTGGGCAATGTCACCACTTCCTTTACTTCTCTCCCAGTTTTCCCTTCATGTTCTGGCCCATCTTTATTGTAATAGAACTAATGATTTTCTGAATAAAAGTCAAGAAAAATAAATCTAATGACAATACATAACATTAGGAATAGTGAACTTTGCTGGCCCATCAACACACAAACAACAATAATTAATTTGGTTGATATATTACCAACTTTTATTCATATAAAATGTAACTATAGGGCTGGGAATATGGGCTAGTGGCAAGAGAGCTTGCCTCGTATACATGAAGCCCTGGGTTCAATTCCCCAGCACTACATATGCAGAAAATGGTCAGAATTGGTGCTGTGGCTCAAGTGGCAGAGTGCTAGCCTTGAGCAAAAGGAAGCCACGGGCAGTACAGTGCTCAGGCCCTGAATTCAAGGCCCAGGACTGGCCAAAAAAAAATGTAACTATACATATTTCACATTTTTTCGTCATAAAGGTATTTTGTTGTTGTTGTTGTTGTTGTTGTGAGTTGTGGGCTTGAATTTCAGGCTGGGGTGCTGTCCCTGAGCTCTTTTTCTTAAGGCTAAGTGTTCTACCACTGTGAGCCACAGCTCCACTTCCAAAGATATTTGTAACGTAGAAGGGTAGAACCCATTTTTTTAAACTGTCAATTATTTATTTATTTATTTATTATCTTCTTTTTTTATTAATTTAATTTATTAATTGAACAAATTTTTTGACAAGTTGTGCAAAAAGGGTACAGTTACATAGTAGGGCAGTGTGTACATTTCTTGTGATATCTTACACCCTGTTTTTCCATCCCTTCTCTAGGTCAGGTAGACATATATACAATATACAATGTATCAAGAATATATACAGTAGCCACATGGCCACACCCAAGAAAGTTCGTCTAGGGCTTTAAATGTAATGTCGATATTAGACAATATGTCAACAGTAGTCTTATATGAACGTACATACATAGCTTTTGAGCTATTGTATTCCCCTGAGAGGTCAATTTTTGACCTTTATATGTTGAGTAATTGTTTGGTTTTAGTTACATACTGTTGGGTCGCTGCCCCAATCCTGTGGGGAATACTATTTGACAAGCAGTTTTTGGTTTCACAGACTTGGTCTCTACTGTCTCTCCGTCTCCCTTTGTTAACAGTCATATATCAGGGAGATCATGCCCCTTTGTTTTCTGTGTTCTAGGCTTGTCTCGCTCAACATTATTTGTTCGAGTTCTGACCATTTCCCTGCGAATAACAATATTTCACCATTCCTAATCGCTATGTAGTATTCCATTGTGTATAAGTACCATATTTTTTGGATCCATTTGTCTGTGGAGGGGCATCTGGGTTGTTTCCATATTTTGGCTATTGTGAATTGTGCCGCAATAAACATGGAAGTACAAAGGTCTTTTTGATATCTTGGGGTTTGCTGTTTAGGATAGATGCCTAGGAGTGGTATGGCTGGGTCATAGGGTAGGTCTATATTGAGCTTTTTGAGAAACCTCCATACTGTTCTCCAAAGTGGTTGTACTAATTTGCACTCCCACCAACAATGGAGAAGGGTTCCTCTTTCCCCGCACCCCCTCCAGCATTTGTTGTTGCCTGAAGAACCCATTTTTTAACCAACACTGTTACTTGATAATTTTTGGATGTTTAGATATACATCACATAGGCCTCCATTTTTATGCTTCCCTGGTTCTTTGTATGTTGGGGCCAACTTCCTGCTTCCTTGGCTTCTTAGTTCTCCCATTATGCTTTCATTTTGCACAGATAGACAGTGGCATGTCTTGTTTCTTTATTCCCCCTTTTGTTTCTAGAGTTATGGGTTGAGTACAATCTCTTCAAATGTTAGGCTGATGTCGAAACCCCCAGCATTTCAGAATTGGACCTTCTTTAGAAGTAGTATTGCTATAGAGGTCATCAGTTAAGATGACCTGCTCCATTCTGGAGCAGGATAAGCCTTGATCCCGTAGAACTGACATCTTTCTGAGAAGGAGAAAATGCAGAGACAAAGTTGCACAGAAGATAGATGATGTGAAAACATATGAGAAAAGACAGTTATGTGACAACACAGGCAGAGACTAGAACAAAGAATATGTAGGTCAAGGAGTGTCAGGGGCTGCCAGAAAATCCTGGACTCCAGACCCGGCAAGAAAGCACTGTACAGGGCTGGGAATATGGCCTAGTGGTAAGAGTGCTTGTCTCATATACATGAAGCCCTGGGTTTGATTCCCCAGCACCACATATATAGAAAATGGCCAAAAGTGGCGCTATGGCTCAAGTGGCAGAGTGCTAGCCTTGAGCAAAAAAAAAAAAAAAAAAAAAAAGAAGTCAGGGACAGTGCTCAGGTCTTGAGTCCAAGCCCCAGGACTGGCAAAACAAACAATCCCCTCCCCCCTCCCCTCAAAAAAAAGAAAGCACTGTACCTTACAGGTTTCTAAGTGGGTGTGGTCCACCCAACATCTTGAGTTTGGACTTGACTTCTCTGAAATGGCACATTTCTGACATTTTGAGGTATGTGGTTATGGTAGGAAACGAGTGTGGGTAGCATGCGAAAGATAATTGTTGCCTTTGCAAACGTTTATTGTTTTTGTCAGTCCTGGAGCTTGAACTCAGGGCCTGAGCACTGTCCTTGAGCTTCTTTTGCTCATGGATAATGCTCTACCACTTGAGCTACAACTTTACTTCCAGCTTTTGGGTGGTTAATTGGAGACATGAGTCTCACAGACTTTTCTGCCTGGGCTGGCTTCAAACTGTGATCCTTGGATCTCAGTTTTCTGAGTAGCTGGGATCATAGGTGGTACTTGGCTGCAGAAGTGTTTTTACAAGCCAGTTAGCTATCAACATATCTTCTGGGTCATATGAAACATCTTTTTTCTTCCAGCAGTGATTCCAAATGGCCCCCTAGAGTGTCTGCATTAAGCCATGTTCCTAACACAGCTGTACAATGGCTGGTTTCTCTACATTCTACTCAACACTTGACATTAACAGACATGTACATTTTTATCCCATCTCATAGGCAAAATCAGCATTGAAAAAATATGTATTCAGATTACTGACAAGGTTGAGTTTTTAATATGTTAATTTCTATTTGACTCCTTTCTGAAAGTTATCTCTTTATAAACCTTGCCAATTTTTCTGTTGTGCTGTTTGTTTTCTTCCTACTGAGGTGACATTTTTTCTTGGTGTAGGAGATGATCTTATTCACTTAAAATGGTTCCTGGTTTAGAAAGAGCTTTGAAATATCAGGCAAGTTCGTTGGGCCTAATTAGTTGCCTTTTCAGCATCCAGTGAGATGATCAAGTGATATTTATTTGACCTATTGATACAAGGCACCTGTTATTGTAAGAACTTTAAAAAGCAGAGCCATTAAATATTTATGGGCAAGAGGAACGATGCCAATGTGAGACTTTTTAGAACATGTTTAGAGGGTGGAAGTCCCTGGAGAAAACAGGCTGCAGCCTTATGCAGGAGGTGGTTAGGGTGTAATGAGTTGGAGTTTTACTGCACAGACAAATGGAGCTAATGCAGAATTTTGAATGAAGGACAGCTGTAGAATTTATGATTAATACAGTGGTGTGGTAAAGGAAAAAGCTAAAAGCAAGGATCAGACTTAGTTAAAAGGCGAAAGATTTTATATGATCTAAAGGGAAACCAGAGTATAAGGATCAGACTTAGATACCCAGCAATACAAACCAGTCTTTTGTTATAACGACTCTAAGGAGGAAGAAAAGAAGGAAGGAAGCTCAATGGAACCAATATAAAAGAAGGTGTTTAGAAAAACTGCTCACCGAGGCAGAAATTCCAGCATTTCACAGAGTTGGGGAGCTATGTTGGAAGGGCTCAAGCTCAAAATCACTTTTGGGTTGCACCCCATGTCCAAGTGGTAAGTTAACTATGGAAAAAAGAAGAATTAAGGCTATGTAAGAAGTAAGGCCTTTTCTCTGGGCAAATGATGTCATATTGGTAGATAGATGTCAAAGAGGCCATACTTCATCAACTTTTACTTTGCTTCCAACTGATGGTGTCAAAAGGAAGATATTCAGACTGAAATTGGAGGGTGAAGTAGAATAAATAGGACATGGGTACAATGGGGAAAGAAACTGCAGGAAGATGTCTTTTTGCTTGAGTAGATTGGGTTCTCCGAAGTTGAGAGAACTTGGCAATCATAGCTTCATGTTTGTTGGTTTGCCTTAGAAAAAGCACGCAGAATGGTACCACTACATCAGAAGAAAGGGTGCATTTGCAAACATAATTTCTAATTTCATAAACTGAAAATAAATACTATTTTTCTTTAAGTAAACTGGGATTTGAACTCAGGGCCTCATGCTTACTAGGCAGGCACTCTATGGCTGAGCCGGGTTAAAAGGCAAAAGCATGGCTGGGAATGTGGCTTGGTGGTAGAGTGCTTGCCTAGCATGCATGAAGCCCTGGGTTCAATTCTTTCAGTGCCACATAAACAGAAAAAGCCAGAAGTGGTGCTGTGGCTCAAGTGGTAGAGTGCTAGCCTTGAGCAGAAGCAGCTCAGGGACAGTGCCCAAGCCCTAACTTCAAGCCCTAGGACTGGCAAATAAGTAAATAAAGGCAAGAGCAAATAATGGAAGGAGGAAAGGTAAGCACAAAATCAGCAGGTACACTTACTGCAAACGCGCACTGCTGGGTTGCCCAAAAGGTCTCAGGAATTGGTTCCAAAGAGAGAGGAGAGCTGGGGACTAAGACAGTGCCATCTGCTTGTCCCCTATTAGCCCCAAAGCACTCTGGGCTTTAGGAAAGAAAATAGCTTTAGAAATTTAACACGTGTTAAATGCGTTAAAAGAGTTTGTGCCCATTCGTTTCCTTGTGTTCACAGGCGCTTTGGGTGTGTGTGTGTTGGGGGGGGGGTGGGGAGAATTCCTAAGACAGGGAAGAAAGGGAAATGAGGAGACACGGTGATCAAAGTCAGAGGGTTCTGTGTGACATCTTAAAGAGCCCAAGGGCGAGGACCTGGCGCAGGGCCTGGGCCTGTGCGGCCCCGTGGACCGGCCGAACCCTCCAGAACCGTTTGGGCGTCCATCTCTCTGTTTCTCACTGTTCCTTCCGTAAAAATCCCATGGTAGAATCCAGGGGCGAAAAGCGAGACACGCCCCTCCCCCACTAGGTGGCACTGAAACGCCTTGTTGGAGATATTTAAAATGGGGTGGGGGGGGGGGAAAGCAAGAGAGAGAGAGAGAGAGACAGACAGACAGAGGCAGACAGACAGACAGAAGGCAGACAGAGACAGTGAGAGGGAGGGGGAGGGAGGAGACACAAAGACTATGGTGGAGGTGCGCTCATTTCCACTCCCATGCCCGTTCGTGTCTAGCTGGGCGCCCGGCATTCTCATTTCCCCAGGGCAGCGCTTAACCCAGCAGGGGTGGGGGTGGTGACCCTCGACTTTGGAGCGAGGGCAAGGAAGATGGATGAGCATCAGAGTGCCGCGGAGTGTGGGGCGAAGGGAGGGAGGCGCCCCGGCCGGTGCTGCCCGGCCACAGCTCACCTGAGTGAAGCCGGAGGGTTGGAGGAGGGGGGAAGGGGGAGGGATAAAGCAGGCTCCACCGGGGAGGTTCAAGGCCTGGGGTCCGGCCGACCCTGCCCGGAGCCCACGCAGCCATCAGCCCCCACAGAATACCCCACCATAGCAATCTCTTCTGGTCCGGCGAGGGAGAGGGCAGGCAGGTGGAGGTGTGTGTGTGTGTGTGTGTGTGTGTGTGTGTGTGTGTGTGTGTGTGTGCTGGTGCCCACACCCCCAAGCTCGGGCTTGGGCTTGGACTGGGGTTGATGGGGGACCCCCGCAGCCGCTCCCTGCTCCGTGCCTGAGGCCTCCAGGGGGTGGGAAACAAAGATCAAACGCCACCCAAGACACTAGCGCGGGCAGAAGCCAGCGCCACGAGAGTTCTCTCGGCCTCGGTCAAAGCCGTCTCTGCCATAAGCGTCCTTTAAAACACGAGAACGCGAGGGGATCTGTCACGGCTCCAAAGAAAAAGAGAGACCGATGTCTCCCCCTCCCCTCCCCCTACACCCCCCACCCCATGGATAACGATACCCATGTAAACATGTCACACGCCCCACGTATGTGCATGTGCATAACGATGGATGTGGTCGAGACACCATTGGCTCGCCTGGGTACGGAATAAAGCCGAGCTACTTTGTGCCCGGGAAATTGGTGCAGTCTAACTTTAAGAAGGCCAGAAAAATAAGGGATGGGGCTCACGTTGCACGGATGACATCACTAGCTTTGGGCCGCGCGCTCCGGGTGCTCGGCGGTGGGTTTTAGCCAAGGCTGCAGCGCCCCGGCGGCCGAGCCGAGTGAGCGAGCGAGCCGAGCCGAGCGAGCGAGAGCCGCAGCGGCTTCCTCCGGCGCCCACACCCGGGCGGGCGGGCGGGCCAGGCGATTTCTGGAGCCCCTGGGCGGGGTACAGCCTGGGACCCTTTCGTTCTTCTCCCGATACCAGCCGGGTCCGCCGGGCCTCGGAGCCGCGGCTAAAGAAGGAAGCCAGGGGAAGCCCGCGCACCCAGCCTCCCTCCCCCACCCTCGCCCCGTTCCCCTCGGCCACCCCACCGTGGTGTGCCCGGAACCCCGATCCTCCGGACCACGAGCCCAGGCCAGGACCGGATTGTCCCCACGCTGCGTTGCGGAGGGAGCCGGCATGCGGGCGCCCGTCCGCCCGGGTGGGCTGCACTGAAAATGGTGCAGTCTAAGAGCGGCTGACCCCAGCCGGCGGAGCAGACCCGGGGCTCGGGTGCCCGGACTCAGCCGGCGGGAGCAGGGGCGGGCTGTGTGCAGGAGCCCAGACCTGTTTTTTTTTTTTTTTCTTTTTTCTCTCTCCCTCTGTTCCCCCCCACCGCCCCCCCCCCCCCGGCTCCTGCCGCACCTGGGCAGCACCATTCCAGGTGGCGGGGATCCCGAGGAAGTGAGGCGGAGGCAGATCTGGAAGCAGCTGCCCGGTGGACCCGAGAGGAAGGAGAAGGCACGGCCGAGAGCAGCATGACGCCGCCGGGAGGGCTGGCTGCCGGGCGGGCGGCACGCGGCCTCTGCACGACCTGTCCATGGTGTTGAAGGCGCCGTGCGCCGAGCCGCCCGCGCCCGCGCGCCCTGCCCGGTGCGCCCTCCTCTGCGCAGCCGCCCGCCCCTCGCGCCCGGCCCAGCCTCTGCAAACCCCGGGCCCGGACGAATCGAGGAGCTGCTGCCCAGGTGTCTGCGCCGTCTCCCTGGGGCGCCGCGTGAATGGCGAGGCCGGAGACCGGCCATCCGGCTGCTCGCAGGCAGAGGCGGGCCGAGGCCGTGCGTCCGCGGGAAGCTCGCCTCTAGGAGCCGCCGTGGACCCCCGAACGGGCAAGGAGCCTGCAGGTGATCACACCACGGAGATCTTTCTTTCTTTCTTTATTCATTTTTTAGCACTCGATCCGGAGAGGAGAACATTTCTGGGCGAGCATCCCGAAGCGAGTCGCCGATAAGGGAGATCCGGGCGGGACTCAGGGCGGCTGGCCCCGGCATCCGGAGGGTTCCCTGGGCTGCTGGCTGCGGGTGGGTTTCACATCAGCCCGAGGACCAGCTTCCTCCGGACGTTCTCCTCCCCCACCCGCCCCCCCGGTCCATCGCCCCCCAGAAAGCTCCGATCTCCTCACCAGGCTGCACAAAGGAACCCCCCGAGCGAGTCCCAGCGGCAGCGGAGCGGTCGCGGGCACTTAGGGCAGGCGGCATCGCCCGGAGCCGGGCTGCGCGCGGGGCCTCGCAGTCCCTTCCTGCGGGGCGGGGAGGGGGCGGGAAGCCGCGGGGCGCAGATCGCGGCCACCGGGAGGCTGCGCCAGCCTCGGAGGATGCCCAGGAGCCCGCGGGAGCCTCTACCGAGCAGAACTTTTTAGGCTTCCCGCCCCCGATCCGCGCACTCCCGGGGCTGCGCACCAGTCGGTGGGGGCTCCACCACGCGGGCCCCCCCCTCCCGTCCTCTCCCCCAGCTCGGGCGGACGCAGGGAGGGAAGGCGAGGCGCGGCGGATCATGCCCATGGTGTAGCCGCCCAGCGGAGGCATGGCTGCCGGAAGGTTACTGCTCTACACGGGCCTCTCGCTAGCGCTCTGCGCCCTCGGCATGCTGGCTGTGGCCATCTGCTCCGACCACTGGTACGAGACGGACGCCAGGAAGCACAGGGACAGGTGCAAGGCCTTCAACACTCGCCGGGTGGACCCGGGCTTCATTTACAACAACAATAACAACTTGCCTCTCCGGGCCAGCCGCTCACGCCTGGACCGCTGGGAGGGCAAACTCCTCCGGGCCCGGAATCGCCGGCAGCTCTTCGCCATGAGCCCCGCGGACGAGTGCAGCCGGCAGTACAACTCCACCAACATGGGCCTCTGGAGGAAGTGTCACCGGCAAGGCTTCGACCCCGAGATCGCAGCCCTCATCCGGAAAGGTAAGCGCCAGGGGCGCGGCGTGGCGACTGGAGGTAGGCCCCCCCGTCCCCCCGCCCCCCCCGCAGCTGCCTGCCACCCCATCTCCTAATTCTGGGTGAGGCTGGCATCCAGGCCCGGCGGAGCCTGGGAGAGAGGACCGCACTTGCCTGCCCAGGGCTGGCTGTGGAACCCGGCCGAGGCTCCGCTCTGCTGCGCCGCTGCCTGGCTCTTATCTGTGCACACTCACGTGGCATCTCACGGCCCAGGAGGAGGCTACCCCAGCCTCTGAGAAAGAAGGGACCCCTGAACGAGGGGTTTCTGGAGGAAGCCCCGGGAGGAGTGAACAGATTCTGATGCAAATCAAGGGAACTAGCAGGGAATGTCTCACAGAGGCCTTCCTTACTCATCCCCAAACGTTTACTAAGTGCTGTCCTAGGCCAGGCATGGTGCAGGCAACGGGGGGTCGTGTAAAATGGCAATTCATGACATTCCCTGCCTCAGCTGCCCCGCTCGAAACCTGTCGGTCAGGAGCATTATCTTCCAGTCCTTTATTTCTCCTTTTGGAAAAAAAATCGTTGGCAAAAGTGATCATGTGCAGTGACTATCAGCAGGGTCTGATAAACCCAAGGAAAGTAACGCCAAAGCAGGCATTTCAGAAGAAAAGAATGCCATTTTCTGATGATTAATATCTTTAAAAAAATACCCAAAGTAGACTTAAAACAGGAATTAAGCTGCGTTTGGTAGTGACGAAATTTGATACTTTAAGATGGCTATATACATTAAAAAAAATCTGCCTAGTGGTTACAGCTTGTAAATCTTGTATGATTTCTATGTTAGAAGCCATCCGGATCCATCAGCCTAGTGAAATATAGCTAGCTGCAACGTTTCTCTGAAGAAGAGCATATGTTCTCTTCTGTGGAGGCTGTGTCTGGGAAGATGTGTAGATGATTCTAAGTGTCGCTTCTATCTCCATGTTTTACTCTCTTCCACTACTAAATGGTGATGCCAGGGTGGCAACCTTGGAATGCTGTTATTTGCAAAGTGCTCCGAGGCCAAGACATAAGAGAGTTCTGACTGCCTCTTATTTAGAAGGCTGTGAAGTTTACTGGTTTGAAAATAATGCTCATAAGGGCCTGATGTGCTTTGATTTATGCAGGTGTTGAAATTGATCAGCAAAAAAAATCGGTTAATTTGAGAAAGCAAAGTCAGTCATTTAAAGATGACAGGCAGTAGGTACACTCTAGGAAGCCAGTTCACATTTATGAGGTGAGGGAGGGCCAGAGGGAGAATCCATCTTGGTGTTTGTTGTGTAGATTCTTTAGCATGACTAGGAGATTTCAGCTGATTTAGTTATGTGTGTGATCTCTGCTATGCTTCATGACAAGGCTCTTCTTAGAGCAGGGGGACTTAGCAGGAATGCCACAACTTTGTAAAGGTATACAGGATGTTAGAGGATTCCAGCAAAGCAAGCTGGGCTTGGAAAACAAGAGGAAGTAGAATCATTTTGACAATGGGTGACTTTATTCCAGTTTTCAGATTAATAGAGTGGTTATTTTATCCATCATGTTCTGGCTTCTTTAACATTGAAATGGTAGGGAGTTAGCTGAAATGAGGGGGAGAATTCATGCCACCATGACTGGTGAATACTGGCAGGGTTTTCTGAAGGGCAATTGTGAATTTCCTTCCTTGAACCTTGTAGAATGTGACAAGTATCTTGTGTCTGGTATTGGTTGACCTCACTTAGAGAAAAGGGGATGGAATTCATGGCTTCTGGTGGCTCCTTCCAGGTCTCTGATTCTGTGATACTCAGGTTGGCAATTGGACTAGAAAGCTTGACTTGGTCTGGGCACCAGAGGGATTGGTTACCATAGTGACATGTTCTTCCGGTGAAGCTGGAAACACAGTGACAAGAAAGGGATAGGGGAAGAATGTGCAACATTTTGACTTGATATCGACTGATTTTTAATTGCAGCAACAGAAAATGGACAGGCACAGTAGGGGGATTGAATACACAGACACCTAGAGTTGGCAGGGCATTGTATTTCACTTGAACTAATGGAAATGCTGTTCCCCATCACCCCAAATACAGCAATCACTGTCAGCTGCAAAGCACCTGCTTACTATGGCTGTTTCTGTCCATTTGACATTCTTGTTAGGAATTATTGAGATAGATGGTATACCAGCCTTACAAATCTTGAGAGACTTAAGGTCACTATCTTCATTTTTAACCTCAGCACTCGTGTGCGCACAGGCACACACACACACACACACACACACACACACACACACATCACCAGAGCTTCCTTTTCTTAGCAGCAACAGACATATTTTGGAAAGAAGTTCATCTTATATCATTAGAATTCACAGGCATTCCAATAACATAGATAACATAATTTCTCCACTTACTCAATGTTCTTCCTAGGTGGGAAAGTTTTATAAAGAAGTTAAAAGGAAATTGATACCTGTACTTAAATTTAGGACATCTTCTAAATGAGACAGAAGATGCTTATGCTATTCTTGAAAGATCTGAAAAGTCATCTTAGACTTTTGTCTTTATTTGTAATTTTTTAAAATAAAAATTAAAACATTAAAATCAAATATAAAAATAAAATATTAAAATTCTGGGAGAAGTGTTTTGGGCAAGGGGAAAGAAAAGCCAGAGACATAGATTGCTTAGCAATCTATCAATATAATGCTAAAGTAAGAGATTTATGTAAATGATCCTATAGTCCTAAAAAAATTCAGTCATTTGTCAAATCAATATTTGTTACACTAGAGTGTTCTGTTTATGCATTTAAAAATACAACAAACCTGGTGCTGGTGGTCATATCTGTAATTCTAGCTACTTAGGAGGCTGAGACCTGAAGATTGCAGTTTGAAACCAGCCCGGGCAGAAAAGTCCTTGAGACTCTTCAATAAACTACTCAGAAAAAGGCAGAAGTGGCGCTGTGGCTCAAGTGGTAGAGTGCTACCCTTGAGCAAAAAGAAGCTCAGGGACAGAGCCCAGGCCCTGAGTTCAAGTCCCAGGACCAGTGAAAATAAATAAAAACAAAACAAAACAAAAAACCCCAAACCACCAAATTAATAAGAAAAGAAGAGTCACATCTGAATCTAATCTGAAGATAATGTTTGGATTCAGATTCTTCCTGAAATCTGTTTCTCAGTGATTTGCTGCCATGATTGTATCCACAAGTGAAGCACTGTCTATTTATTTTCATGATTGATCTATAAGCTCTTGGAGGGTAGGAAAGACCAACACCTGTAAAACAGAGAATATCTCATAAAAAATAAGTTTAAGATAATGTATACAGTAAGAGTGATTTTTTTTTTTTTTTTTTTTTTGCCAGTTCTGGGGCTTGGACTCAGGGCCTGAGCCCTGTCCCCGGCTTCTTTTTGCTCAAGGCTAGCACTCTACCACTTGAGCCACAGCACCACTTCCATTTTTTTCTGTTTATGTGGTGCTAAGGAATCAAACTCAGGGCTTCATGCATGCTAGACAAGCATGCTACCACATTCCTAGCCTCAAGAGTGACTTCTAATTATAGGAATAAGTACCTAATTTTTGGGAATTCCAAGAAAATATTATTTCAGAAATTATGATTGAGAAAAAATTCAGCCAGTCTGGCAATTGGGTTATGGTTAACATGGCAACATATGCTAGGCAATACACCAAAGAAAGATGTGCTGAGTAAAAGCTTTGCTTTGGAATAGGGGAAAAACCCAATTCTTTTTGGATAACACATATCAACACTCACACTCATTATTTCTCATGTTCAATAAGATTTTATTTTCTTCTTGGAGGTAGGATTGGAGTCTATTTGGATTGGATAGATAGATAGATAGATAGATAGGAGCCAAGGATAGATTAATCACTCCAAATTCCCGGTTACTATGCCTATAAGAAGTCTTAAATCAGAAACTCTCAGCTTCTAAATCTCATTCTTGTCTTTCTGAAAAATTACTGTAAGAACTAGAAACAGATCTATGGTAAGAACAGCTTTGAAATCCAAGAGACTTCTTGACCCTCAGCTGTAGGTAGGATTTTGTTGCTGAGTCTATTTTTGTTCTTTGGTTTATACTGACTCATTATGTCTAACCTAACAAAACCTAACAAGGTTTTGAAATAAACAGACTTTCAACTTATATTCTAAGAACTTCTCATTTAAAAATTTGCTTTATAATGGACTTTGACCCAGACAGTTTCCATTGTTATGAAGTGGTTGTCAGTACTCTGAAAACTCTTTTTTTCCCTTAGAACATTGAGTATAATTGTAGTTTAGTAATATATTCAGCAAATATCTATTGCACATGCATTATTTGACAGATTGGCACACATGACTAGAAGAAAAGGATGCTTTAGAAGACTAGGACTTCAATATTCTTTCCTTTTTTTTTGGTTGGTTGTGGGGCTTGAACTTAGGTGGCCTATGCATTGTGTCTGAGCTCTTTTTGCTCAAGGCTAGTAGTCTATCACTTTGAGCTCCACTTCTGGTTTTTGGGTTAATTGGAGCTAAGAGTTTCATGGCAACTTTTCTGCCTGGGCTGGCTTTGAACCATGATCCTGAGATTTCATCCTCCTAAGTAGCTAGGATTGTAAGAGTGAGCTACCAGGCCTGGCTGGAATTACCTGCAGACAGACTCTTAGTGTCACAGACACTAAATTATAGCCATAGAATTATGACAGCAGCCATTAAAACACATTGAGAGAAACAAGGTGGGGGATGGTAGGGGCAGATTGTATCAGCTGTGGTGAGATAAGAGGGCTGGGAATGTTGTCCAGAGGAAATGAAATCTGAACAAGGCTTTGATGAGGTTTGGAGGTGGGTTTGGAGGAAGGCCATTTCAGACAAAGGGGTCAGCATCTAGAGTGAGCCTGCCCAGTAGGGGACCCACTAGCCATATGGGGCTGTTTAAATTTAAAGACAATATTAAAATTAAAAAAAAATTTACTGAGTTGCACTGGCTACATTACAAATATTTAATAGCTACATGTGGTTAGTAGCTGTCAGTTTTAATTGTGCAGATTACCGTGAATGTTCCCACCATCAAAGAAAAGTCTTTTGGGTAGCGCTGCATAGAGTCTACAGCTGCTAAAAAACAAGCTCATACTTCGTTTCAGATGAGGATAATTGCATGGTAATTTGGGCTTACATTTAAGAATATTATTTCACACTTTAGGAAACCTTTTGCTTCTTGAATGTTTTGGGGCAGAGGTTTTAGTTTATGGTTATTTCTGCTAACTCTGTATCTTATTAATTTTCCATCATTAATTCTCACTTCTTTTCCTTTCTCTGACTTCATTAAAACAACTCACATAATTGACAGAATGGGAAGGAGAATAATAAAAATAATGGCCAAACCTGAAACTCAAAACTCTTCTTAAAGTTTTTTTTTTTTTTTTTTTTTTTTTTTTTTTTTTTGCCAGTCCTGGGCCTTGGACTCAGGGCCTGAGCACTGTCCCTGGCTTCTTCTTGTTCAAGGCTAGCACTCTGACACTTGAGCTACAGCGCCACTTCTGGCCATTTTCTGTATATGTGGTGCTGGGGGAATTGAACCCAGAGCCTCATGTATACAAGGCAAGCACTCTTGCCACTAGGCCATATCCCCAGCCCTCTTCTTAAAGTTTTATGTCTATTCACTAATTTATTGTTTATAATAAACTTTGGAAAAAGACTTTTTTTTTGTTGGTTGTGGGACTTGAACTCTGGGCCTGGGCACTGTCCCTGAGCTCTTCAGCTTAAGGCTAGCATTCTACTGCTTTGTACTACAACACCACTTCTGGTTTTCTGGTGGTTAATTAGAGATAAGAGTCTCACAGACTTTCCTGCTTGTGCTGGCTTTGAACCACGATCCTCAGATCTCAGCCACCTGAGTAGCTAGGATTACAGGAGTGATCCACCAGCTCCCAGCAGGAAATAGAAATTCTTTACACATACATACACACACACACACACACACACACACGTATATATGTTTAAAATATTCTCATTCTATAGTAGAGGGAACCAAGGCACACAAAGGCCAAATAACTTGTAAAATCTTACAATAACTAAATGAAGGTGTCTGGGTTCAAATTCTGGCTTCAGGTTTGAGAAACTATCTCCATTGGCTCCATAGAATCAAGAGACTGCTGTGTTAATTCCCTAAAACAAAACAAAAAGCAATGCTTTCAGAGTCTTCATTCTAAACTAAAGTAGCCTTGTTCTGAGACTTACTGACTGAAGCTCCTATATTTTTGCTATGTAAGTTTTGATATTTATTTTGCTTAATGTAACAGATACTGGAATTTTTGTAGACATATTCAACTAATACTCCTCCCTCCACCCCTCACAGCCCTGGGGCTTGAACTCAGGGCTTAGATGCTATCCCTGAGCTTTTTTACTCAAGGTAGGCATTCTACCATTTGAGCCACAGTTCCACTTCCAACTTTTTTTGGTGGTAAACTGGAACTAAAAGTGTCATGAGCTTTACTGTTTGGGCTGGCTTTGAACCACAGTCTTCAAATCTCAGCCTCCTGAGAAGTAAGGATGACAGGCATGAGCCACTAGCGCCTCACATCAGCTAGTACTTTTGAGGGAAACATGTGCATTGTTGACAAAAATGGAAAAGTTAAGAGTCTGGACAGAGTAGGAGAGATACAATGAGTAAATATTGATAGGACAAACTAGTGTCTAATAATGGAATTGCAATATATAATACAGCGTAAGATAGTGTCATTAAGAGTCTTTGCTCTTAGGAAGCACAAAGAAGGAAAAGTAAGCAAAAAAAATGTAATAGTTGTATTAGTTTTAGAAGATTGAGTGATCTGGGAAAAAGAGAGGTCAGAAGTGGCTGACCTATGTTCCTGGAGGGTAGGGATTATTAAATTTGTAAATCAGATTTTGGTCTTTGTACATAGTAGGTCCTGAAAGATATTTTGCTCATTGACTGAACATCTTTTTTTTTTTTTTTTTTTTTTTTGCCAGTGGTGGGGCTTGAACTCGGGGCCTGAGCACTGTCCCTGGCTTCCTTTTTGCTCAAGGCTAGCACTCTGCCACTTGAGCCACAGTGCCACTTCTGGCCTTTTCTATATATGTGGTGCTGAGGAATTGAACCCAGGGCTTCATGTATACAAGGCAAGCACTCTTGCCACTAGGCCATATTCCCAGCCCTGACTGAACATCTTTAACCCAAGACATACCCATTCATATACAAACCCATGCCCACACTCCTGGCCATTCAACAAGGCCCGCATTCAATTAGTTAAACACGCTCTTAGTCATACTCCTTTTCAGCTGTTTACAAACAAAAGGAAGCAAGGAGGGCTGATGATTAGGGAGGGAGTTCTGTGAAGGGGGCAAAGGCATGGCTAGAAGAGAGACTCACCTGCACTCTGTTGTGTCCTGAGCTCTTTGCTAGGTGTTCGGGAAAGAGATAAGAGGGACAGGACAAAGAATTACAGTGGTCCTTGGGAGCTTGTACTCACTTTCCCAAGTTGACTCTCATGCGTGAGTTTTGTATGAGGTTCTTGCTCAGGAGCTCACGTTATGGAGTCAACAAAGCCAAGAACCTTATTTCTGGTCTAGAAGGCCAGCTTGTTTATTCTTTCACTGGTGGGTCAGTAAGGATCAATTAGAGGATCAACTCTATATAACCCACTTTGGATTGCCAATTAAAAATATTGTCCCGTGCTCTGCTATAAGGCAATCCTAAGCCCTTAGGGAAAATGCTAAATACAGTCTGGTCAGTTTGATCCTACACACACACACACACACACACACACACACACACACACACACACTCACACTCACACATTAACTCCACCCCCCCATCTACATCTAGTTGGTGGACATTAGTCACAAATGTTTGTTTAGATGCAGATACTTTTGTAACTTTTTACTCTAAACAAAACTCAGGAGAGGAAATGTGTGACTTGGTAGAGGAACAGAAAAGAAAATTTCTCTAATATCTTCATTTTCTACTGCTTTTGAGTGATGTGTATATTCTTAAAGAGGACTTTGTTTTCTCTTAGGTGAAACAGCTGTTTGGATTCTGTTTTTTTTTTTTTTTGGCCAGTCCTGGGGCTTGGACTCAGGGCCTGAGCACTGTCCCTAGCTTCTTCTTGCTCAAGGCTAGCACTCTGCCACTTGAGCCACAGCGCCACTTCTGGCCATTTTCTGTATGTGTGGTGCTGGGGAATCGAACCCAGGGCCTCATGTATACGTGGCAAGCACTCTTGCCACTAGGCCATATCCCCAGCCCAACCGTTTGGATTCTATAAACTCCAAGCCCTTTCACATAGCAATATGTGATGAAAAGATTTAAGTGACAGAGAATAGCTGAAAGGTACATGATTGAGAAGTGTATAACGAGGAGAATGGGAAAGTGAGGGAGAGGGAGAGAGCAAGAGAGCAAGAGAACAAGATGGAGAGACAGAACAGCTGTTTCTAAAGAGATCATCCCCAGTACTAATTTCTAATAGGAAGTGGTATAAAACCAAGCAACTAGTTCCTCACCATTATACATTCATGGAATAAAAACTAACCTTTTCTTTTTCTAATGACTTGAAATACTATTTTGCAGATTGGGGTTTATTATAATCTAATAGAGAAAAGTAGTGGTAGATGTACAACCATGTGAATGTACTTAAATGTTATGGAACTCTACACTTAAAATAATTACAATGGTCAGTTTTGTTATGTGTAATTTTCCCTGTGTTATTTTGTTTTCTATTACTGCAACAAAAGATCTGAGACCATAAAATTCAAAGAGGGAAGGTGTATTTGGGCTCACAGTCTAGAGGTTTCAGTCCCTCCGTGGCTGCTTGGCCCTGTTGCCTTTGGGCTCTGGTGAGGCAGTACATCATGGTGGGAAGGCATGGCAGAGGAAATTGCTCACCTCCAAGAAAAGAGAAAAATGGGGCTGGGGATATGGCCTAGTGGCAAGAGTGCCTGCCTCGTATACATGAGGACCTGGGTTCAATTCCTCAGCACCACATATACAGAAAATGGCCAGAAGGGGCGCTGTGGCTCAAGTGGCAGATTGCTAGCCTTGAGCAAAAAGAAGCCAGGGACAGTGCTCAGGCCCTGAGTCCAAGGCCCAGGACTGGCCAAAAAAAAAAAAAAAAAAAAAAAAGAAAGAAAGAAAAGAGAAAAGAGTCAGGGATCTCGTATCTTCAAGGGCATGTTCCCTATGACCTAACTTCCTTCTAGCTGACCTCATGGCAGTCAGAAAACCAAGAAAGCGGAGAGGTTAAGGACCCAATATCTCCTTCAAGAGCATGCCCTCATTGACTTAGCATCCTTCCAGAAGATTCCACTTCCTAAAGCTTCCACCACTTTCAGATAGTGCTCTGGGTGAGGACCAAGCCTTCAATACGAGGGTCTTTGGGGGGACATTCATGGTCCAAACTATACTATACTATTCCCTCAATTTAAATAAATAATAAAAGGACTTTATCACCTAATGGAGAAAGGAACTGGATTCTGGTCAGCCTATAGAACACTTTGTAGTCTGGAGTATTTGTCCATTCAGCACATTTTTAAGTACTTACTATGTGTCAGGTAGTAGGTCAAATACATTTGAGACACAAGTTAATAAAGCAGACAAAATGACTACCTTCACAGGGTTATGTTTCAACATTTTTTTAGCATCAGATTAAAAAAAATTTCCTGAACACATAAACTAGGCAAGTTGAACTATCACTGAGTTCCCCTAGCCCTAAACAAAACTTAAAAAATAATAAATTTATTTATTTATTTATTTATTTATTGTCAAAGTAATGTACAGAGAGGTTACAGTTTCATCTATAAGGCAGTGAATACATTTCTTTCAAACTTGTTACCTCCTTCTTTGTTTTTCTCCCCCCTTCCCCCCTTCCCACTTCCTTCCCTTAAACAAAAATTTTAAAACATGCATGTGTGTGTGCGCACACACCCACCCACCAAGTAGAAACAATGAATAAATTCCTTGGGTCATTTAAAAATCACTGAATGAAGAATATTTCATTGTATGGACTCTATAAATGTCTGTTGAACAGCATCTATGCCAGGGGTATTATGTGGGTCAGAGGAGATGAGTGAAATCCATAGTTCTTATCTTCAAGGAGCAAAAAGTAGAAGACAATGTGGCGGAAGGCTAATGAATACATGTTCTATGCTTGGTTCTGTGATACAGCTATGGGGTAGGGGCCCAGGTGACTGGATATTACTTCAGAGCAGACAGCAGACAGATCAGGTTTTTCAGTAAAGACAGTTGGGCTATCCATACATAGATATAGATTCACACACATATTAGGATAACATATATAGGATATCTAATTTATTATTGTCATAATATATGTGCCCTAATATATGTCGCATATATACTATTCTAGTACTATCAGTCACTATATAGTGTGTGTGTATGCTGGTACTGAGGCTTGAACTCAGGGCCTTGTTGCTGTCCTTTAGTTTATTGTGCTCAAGGCTAACACACTACCCCTTGAGCTACTCCTCCCCTTTTGTTTTCTTGGTAGTTAATTGGAGTTAATAAGGGTCTCATGAATTTTCCTGTCTTGGTTGGTTTCAAACTACAATCCTCAATCTCAGTCTCCTGATCAGGATTTGAGATACCAGTACTTGGCTAAATTCTTCTTAGAGAATTATCTGTGGATTGGCAGGGTGAAATCTTAGGCTCATTGAAACATTAATTAATTCTAACTAGGTAGTACTTGTCTTTCTTCCACTCTGGTCTTTGTATTCCAGACTTCTTGACCATCTCCTGTGGGGGAGCCATCACTACCAGATTTTTATAAATCACATCACAGATATTCTGTTCATAATATTTAAAACCCATACTACATGTATTTATAAGCTAGATGGCAAACATGTGTTTTGAGTATGAGCAATGTTGCTTGTTCATCAATTTGCCTGCACAGAGATGCGCTCTTCTAGGAGTCACTTGCCGTCTTTTGCCATGAGGTTTAGTGTGAGTAGGACAAGCTGCTGTTGGCATTCAAAAAAGTTTGACAGATTTGCTGCTTTTATGGGAGACTGCAGTATCTGAATTATTTCAATTGATTTTTTTTGGCGTCAAAGTATTTTGCCAAGAAAAGGCAATTTACTTTATATTAGGTCATCTTCCTACATTTGTATCATTTCCTGTTCTTAAAAAATACCCCACTGTTTCATATTCAGGACTATACTCTGTTGGACACTTCATATATTCTAGAGCATTCTGTTTTGTCCTAAATTTCTCTTTATGTCCATAATAGTGATTCCATTTTGCACTTTGACTCCCTGCTTCTCAAGGTGGTGGAGTATTTCATAGACCTGGATGGGGTGCAATTGGTTTGATTGTATGGAAGGGATACGGGAGATTGAGGTTGGGAGGGTGGTGGTTTCAGGCCAGCCTGGACAGAAAAGTTCATGAGACACTATCTTAATGGAAGAAGCGGGATGTGGTGTTATCTGCCTGTCAGCCTAGCTTCAATGAGAACCCCAAAATAGGAAGACTGCAGTCCAGATATGTGTTTGTGCAGGAACTGAGTCCCTATTTCAAAAATAACCAGTGCCAAAAAAAGAGATGGAGTATCTGCTTAGCAAGTTTGAGGTCCTGAGTTCAAACTCCAGTACTTTCAAAACAACAACAGCAAAAAGAAATCCTAACATCCTCTTGAGAGTCTTCCATGCAGTGTCAAGATGCAGCTTCTTTATGGAAAATTCTTGGAAAACTTTGTCTCTGAGGCAGCCTGTGACTGCCTTTTTTTTTTTTTTGCCAGTCCTGGGCCTTGAATTCAGGGCCTGAGCACTGTCCCTGGCTAGCACTCTGCCACTTGAGCCACAGTGCCACTTCTGATCATTTTCTATATGTGTGGTGCTGAGGAATCGAACACAGGGCTTCATGTATACAAGGCAAGCACTCTACCACTAGGCCATATCCTAGCCCCTGTGACTGCCTTTTTACAAAAACAAGTCAGTAGTGATAAGAGGTATTTGTGATAAGAGGAGAACGTGGTGACCAATAATTAACAGTTTTCACTGAAAGTAACGGATAAAGAAGGGCTTAGAAATAATTAGTTACGTTTCCTTATTATGCTTATTATGTGGTATAAGAAGAGGAATTCAGGGATTTAGTTATGATTAATTGCTGAAATAGAGACAAGTACACAAGTCACTCCCTTTTTGTTAAATTTCCTATTGCTTGTGAGGAAAAAAATCTAGAACTCTGAAGGATAGACAGTTGATCTATTGCATGTTTTTCCTTATATATGGGGCCAGATTTAGCTTAAAAACTTATAAGTAAATGTGCAAGTGTTGACAAATGCATTAACTGAAATATGAAAAGACTTAATGGGGAATTCAAGTAATGTAATTCCTTAGAAAGGCAAAGTCAAAACTCAACAAAATAAGTACCAGAAAGCAGGTATTTGAAAGAGGTGGGGTGGGGTTAAGGGAAAAGGGCCAGAGGAAGGAAGGGGAGAAGTGGGGAGGGGGGATACAGTAAAGATTTCAATGCATATAATACAAAATTAAAAAGAGTGAGGGAGGATGGGTGAGAATGTTGAAAGGGCTGACCCTGAGCACAATGCAGTATATTCATAAACTGCTTGGTTGCATGGCAACTCCTTTGTGCAACTACTTTAAAGATAATTTTTTTAAAAACTGCAAAAAAAAAAACCAAACAAACAAAAAACCAACCCACATCCACAGTTGAGTATGGCTAAAAAGGAAAAAAAAAAGAAAAGAAATAGAAAGTTAAGCCAAAGCTATACCATCTGTCAAGTTGCTTAGATACTAAACCTAGTCTAGTCAGGACACCGAGAGGGAGTGCAACTAGCTATGGAGTGTTAGAACAAATCAAGGACTGACCACATTGCTCAGAGGGCATTTTATTCCCAAGGGAAAGACTTCAGGGCAAGCCAACAAATAAAAAGAGGTTAAGAATTGATTTTAGAAGAATCAGAATTATACTTTCCTTCTTTAGCAGTTTTTATGTCACTTTTGATACTAGGTAGAGAATGTCAATAAAAGTTTAAATCGTTTTTATGATTGATGAATATTGTACATGCACGTATATTTATTTATTTATTCTGAATAATTACTTATTTATTGTTAAAATGATGTACAGAGGGGTTACAGTTTCATACATAAGGCAGTGGGTACATTTCTTGTACAGTTTGTTACCTCCTCTCTCATTTCCCTCCTCTCCCTCCCCCTTCCCCTCTCCCCCCATGAGTTGTTCAGTTGGTTTACACCAAATGGTTTTGCAAGTATTGCTTTTGGAGTCGTTTGTCTTTTTATCCTTTGTCTCTCAATTTTGATATTCCCTTTCACTTCCCTAGTTCTAACACCAGTATATACAGTAACCAGAGTACTCAGATGAGATACAGTGATAGCTCAGGGAAAACCCCAGGCAGGGGATACAAGAGGATCATCAACAACAAAAAAAAGCTACAGTTTCACATGGCATGTTGAAAGTAATTACAACAGTGATATAACACTTGCTTCCATAACATGGAGTTTATTTCACTTATTGTCATCTTATGTGTTCATAAGGGCATAGCTATTGGGCTCTTATGATCCTCTGCTATGACTAGCCTAAACCTGTGCTAATTATTCCCTATGAGGGAAGCCATAGAGTCCATGTTTCTTTGGGTCTGGCTCACTTCACTTAGTATAATTTTTTCCAAGTCCTTCCATTTCCTTATGAATGGGGCAATGTCATTCTTTCTGATAGAGGCATAAAATTCCATTGTGTATATGTACCACATTTTCCTGATCCATTCGTCTACTGAGGGGCATCTGGGTTGGTTCCATATTTTAGCAATGACAAATTGTGCTGCAATGAACATTGTTGTGCTGGTGGCTTTAGTGTGTTCTTGTTTGTAATCTTTTGGGTAGATGCCCAAGAGTGGGGCTACTGGGTCTAGGGGAACTCTATGTTTAGCCTTCTGAGGAATCTCCTTGTTGCTTTCCAGAGTGGCTGAACAAGTTTACATTCTCACCAACAATGTAGTAGGGTTCCCTTTTGGCCACATCCCCTCCAGCATTTGTTATTGTTAGTTTTCCTGATAATGGACATTCTTACTGGGGTGAGGTGGAATCTCAATGTTGTTTTGATTTGCATTTCTTTTATGGCCAGTGATGTTGAGCACTTCATGTGTCTCTTGGCCATTCTCATTTCCTCTTCAGAGAAGTCTCTTTTAGGTCTTTAGCCCACTTGTTGAGGGGGCTGTTGGTTCTTTGAGGTTTTGTTTTGGAGGAATTTAACTTTTTTAGTTCCATGCATGCATATTTAGTCTTTAATTTTTTTTTCTTTTGGTTGGTTATGGAGCTTGAACTTAGGGCTTAGCTCTGTCACTGAGCTCTTTTGCTCAAGGCTAGTGCTCTACCACTTTGAACCATAGCTCTCTTTCCAGCTTTCTGGTAGTTAATTGGTGATAAGGGTCTCATAGGCTTTCTTGCCCCGATGACTGTGAACCACAAACCTTAGATCTCAGCCTCCTGAATAGCTAGGATTACAGGTGTGAATCACCAGTGTCTGGCTCTTCTTTAGTTTTTAAAAGAAAATTCTACTTGTTATCATAAAGGTGATACACAGAATGGTTATCATTCTCCTAAGTCAGGTAATGAGTACATTTCTTTTTGGACAATGTATTATCTATTTTTGTTGTCAGTTGTAGGACTTGAACTCAGGGTCTGGGCACTGTCCTTGGGCTTTTTGGCTCAGGCTAGAGTTCTACCACCTGAGCCACGGTGCCACTTTCCAGTTTTTCAGTGCTTAATTAGAGATAAGAGTCTCATGGGGACTTTCCTGCCTGGGCTGGCTTTGAACTATGATCCTCAGATTTCAGCCTCCTGAGTAGCTAGGATTACAGGTGTGAGCACCAGCCCCTGGCTATGTTATCTATTCTTAAAATAGGGTGGCTTCAAACAAGAATCTCTATGTTATGATGACCTGTTCTTACTTACTGCATTTATACAAATTGTAACTGGAACATAAAAAAAAAATCCCATCCGAATTTTAGCAGGGGCTCCATTTTCACCTGACAGTGCTATAAAAAGCAGAAGCTGGGCCTGACCTTACCAAGGGATCATGCAAATCCTGTGGGATTTCAGGAGTGTTGAAGCAGAGTAATTTCCATGCTTGTATGTCAGTAACTACAGGGCTGGAAGCGCTGTTTAGAGGCAACGCTAGAACATCCTAAGAGGTCCTGGCATGAGTTGCTGGATCCATCACGCTTGGTAGGGGTTGAGCACGCTGGCCTTCCTTGGGTGACTGATCTTCCATGTTAGCAAGGGCTGACCTCTGTGTCTTCAGCTGACTCCCTTTCTCCCCCCAACCCCCATCCTTTCTCAATGTGCTATCAACACCAGCAAAGCTGAAGGTGGTTCAAACTTGGTTCCCTGTGCCTGTTAGCTGTGGCTTTTCTCCTTCTCTGGCTGTCTTCTCTTTCTTATACCTGCCTTTTGTGCATGTTCCCCACCTAGCACATCTCCATCCGAGACTGCTTTCCTGGCTCTTCAGGTATCCTTCTCTCCTGCTTCCATCCACATCCTATCCCTTCTCCTTAGATGCCTCTTCTTTTCTTGGCCTGTGCATCTATTCTCTAGAATCACACGTCTTACTTTCCATTCTTCATCTTCTCCTTGACCAAGCTCATCCATGTCTAAAGTCATTTTCTTTCATGTTCACTAATTGTGCTGAGTCTCTCTAGCTCATATTTCCTATCCTGATGTCTTGCTGACCAGATATCTCCACTGTGATCATCCATACAAAACTCTATTGCACCTTTTTGCACCCAGACTCACCCCCATTTTCCTCATCATGCAGATAACATCTTTTCCCTCAACTTGCCCAAACTAGAAACTCAAGGGTCATTATGAAGACTCTCTTCCCTATTTTCCTAATCACTCAAGTAGGGAACAAATTTCTTTAACTGCTGGTGACTTCCCTGTTCATTTTCTCTGGTGTTAATATTGATGCTGTCCTTTGTGCACTGATCACCTGACCTCTTGCCGTATCTCTGTGCACCTTCTTTGTTCTCTAACCTCATTGGTTGCCAATGCTTTCTAGTTAGAGTGTGTGCAACAGAGAGCTCAACCAGAGCTCCTTGTTTGATCTTTCCCACTTGGTCTGATCTCCTTGATCCTAGGATGGTTACCCACTCCGAGCATCATGGGATAAAGACAAAGCTACCCTCATTTCTGGATCTAAGACCTTCTACATTTACCTAGGGTCTTCAACTAGCATATCTGATCACTCCTTCAGGATCCATTTCCAAACTTCTCAATACTTAACAGCAAGAGCATCTTCAGGTTGCTTCTGTGAAACTTGCCTCTTAACTCTTCATTTTGGACAGCCTCCTCCTGGACCCTCTTGTATTAGTTACTTTTTTGCGTGTACTGTTCCTGAGGCTTGAGCTCAGAGGGCCTGCACATTGCCCCTGAGCTTTTATGCTCAAGGTTAGAACTCTACCACTTGAGCCACAGCTCTACTTACTGGCTTTTTGGTGAGTAATTGAAGATAAGAGTCTCACAGACTTTTCTGCCTGGGCTGGCTTTGAACTGTGATCCTCAGATGTCAGCCTCCTGAGTAGCTAGGATAACAGGCATGAGCCACAGTGCCTGACTGACAGAAATACACGTGAGAGTGAAAGGAGGAATAATTTATTTTGGCTTACAGTTTAGTCCATAGGCCTTGGCTGCATTGGTTTTGAGGTGAGGCAGAGCCTCCCACCATGGCAGCGGAAGGATGTGACAAAAGAGCTTCTTCATCCCATGACAGACAGGAGACAGAAAGCAGAAAGCGAGATGAAGGGACAGGGGACCAAGTAGAACCTACTGGTGCCCTGCTTTTTCCTGCTAGGCCCCCACCTCCCAAAGGTACCAAAACCTCCAAACATGTCTGATAGTGATTTTGGTGAGATACTGACCAGAAAACAAACTATGCCTACTGTAATTGCCCCTGCCTGGTTCATACTTTCATGACTTTCAAAAGGAGCATGTCAGTGAGGCTGGGCACACCGGACAAGGCTCTGCCTTCTGCCTGCTATCAGGACACTGCTGCTGTCCTTGGTCCTGATCGTCTCCACTCTTACTGCATGCTCTGTTTAGCTTCCTTATTCTCTAATATCATTTCTAGTCAGTGCTTTGCTTGTTTGTTTGTTTTTCCAGTCCTGGGGCTTGGACTCAGGGCCTGAGCACTGTCCCTGGCTTCTTTTTGCTCAAGGCTAGCACTCTGTCATTTGAGCCACAGCACCACTTTCTGCTTTTTTTTTTTCTCTATATATGTGGTGTTGAGGAATCGAACCCAGGGCTTCATGTATGTGAGGCAAGCACTTTACCACTAGGCCATATCCCCAGCCCCTAGCCAGTGCTTTCTGTTCAGAGAAAATGTTCTCAGATGTCACTGTAATCACGTTATCACCCTGCTTAAAAAACATTTCAGTGGCTGTCCATGGTTTACCAGTCAGAATAAGGTCGATAATCCTCCCCATGGCCCACTGGGGTTTGTGAAGAGCATCACGCACAGAGAGCGTTCATCCTCTCGCTGGAGTGAGACTCAGAGGTGGAAAGATGTCACAGGCAGCTCATACATCTTTGTTCGTGAGGACTACCAGGTTCTAGTTCAACGGTGGGTGAAAATTGTTCACTCTTCAGAGTCTCACAGAGAAGCAGGTTCTGGAAAAATCAGTGATCGTTTTTTTCTTTCTTTCAAGATGGGTCATCTCCCTGTCAGTTTAAAAGACTTCTCCCTTGGCTGTGAGATCT
This sequence comes from Perognathus longimembris pacificus, assembly GCF_023159225.1. Classification (NCBI taxonomy): domain Eukaryota; kingdom Metazoa; phylum Chordata; class Mammalia; order Rodentia; family Heteromyidae; genus Perognathus; species Perognathus longimembris. Next base: position 144,222,044 of record NC_063162.1, read on the forward strand.
GCTAAGCCACAGCCCATTGTCATATAATTTGGATTAAGTAGAGTATTTCTTTTGAATCCAGCAGATAGAGATACCATTGTATTGCTTGGCTCCCTAGATGAAGTTGAATAAGTGATTCATATCAGGAAAACATTTTCTATAACTATTATAATTCCTGGATTGATATCAGTTAAGTATATGGCAAGTTGAATTGGAAAATGACTTCTAGCACTTTTTCCCCAAGTAGTGTAAAATGCTACAGGTTAAAGTTAAGATTGTATGCTTGATAGTAACCATTGCATAGACATTCTAATTAATCTTGCATCTTCTAAAAAAAGAATGTTAAGACCAGGTGATGGTCACTCATGTCTGTAATCCTAGCTACTTTGGAGGCTGAGATATGAGAATCACAGCTTGAAGCCAGCTCAGGCAAGAAAGTCTGTGAGACTTTTATCTCCAATTAATCACCAGGAAACTAGAAGTGGAACTGTAGCTCAAAATGAGAGAGTGCTAGCCTTGAGCAAAAGAGCTCATGGAGAATGTCCAGGCCCTGAGTTCAAGCCCTATGATCAACAATAACAACAACAACAACAACAAAAAGAATGATAATACTGGGCTGGGAATGTGGCTTGGTGGTAGAGTGCTTGTCTAGCATGCATGAAGCCCTGGGTTCGAATCCTATAAATAGCAAAAGCCAGTAGTGGAGCTGTGGCTCAAGTGGTAGAGTGCTAGCCTTGAGCAAAAAAGAAGCTCAGAGATAGTGCCCAGGCCCTGAGTTCAAGCCCCAGGACTGGCAAAAAGAAAAAAAGAATGATAACACTTACTCATGAGTTATATAGTGAGTCTTGTAAAAAGACAGGTAACCTTAACCCTGGAAAACACTCTCACTGTTTATTTTAAAATCAGTAGGGACCCAGAGGCTTATTTCAAACTGAAGGTGGCATTTCATCTCTCTGGGTCAGCATCATTGTTAATATTTCAGAGGAGGATGTTTATGCTCCTCTGCCCACAGCATGCCTGTATCAGCTTTTATTACACACCCGTACTGGTGTGGTGGCTGACTGGGCACTTGTAGATCAATAAACTGCTAAAAAGAGAGATGCATTGGAGACCATAATGGCTTCTTCACACAGAAGACAGATGGTCTCCAGGTAGTGAAGTGCATTTAGGAATAACAAGAATGATATCCATGCATTGAGATCTTTGCTATTTAGAAGAAAGGCATAGATTCTCTTAAGGTGATGAGTCCTAGAACATAGCCTGCTAAACATTCATATTTGTTGAACTTGTTAAACATACCTTCTAGGAGGTCTTATGTCCACTGTTATGACTGAAATAAAACTAAATTCAGTTTGCCCTAATGAAATAATTTCCAGATAGAGAATCAGTTCATTTGACTTCAAACATTACTTGCTCATGGTTATTCTTGTTATCCTATTAATTTTTTAAAAAAGTCTCATGATCTGAATACTGATTTTTAAAAAGGAGATTTTGATTGATTGGCTTGCATTTAGGATTAGTGAGGAAATGGGAAAGGTTAAGAGACTGACAATGAAGTTATTTAGGGTGGAGGGGCACTTACAGAAGACAGCACCCAGCTCTTTGGCTTGAAGGCTGGAGACATACAGACTTTACTGTGCTGAGTGTACTTATGGTCTGAGATCCACCTGACATAAGAAGCGATTATGGCTTTTTACAGTAGAGTAACTCTTTTATTTTTCTGCCAGTACTGAGGCTTGAACCCAGAGCCTTGAGCTCATTTTCTTTTGCTCAGCACTGGTGCTCTATCAGCTGAGCCACCCCTACACTTCCTGTTGTAACATTTTTTTTTTTTTTTACTCTGTGCTTGTCCTTCATGATGCATAAGTAAATTACACAGATAGGTATTTTCTGAATATGCTTTATGCCTGGATTTGTATTAGGGACTTATGGTACACTTGGGCACTAAATAGCAAAAACCCTCTACATGAAATTTATATTCTAGGAAGAGAAAACTTAATAAGAAGAGAGATAAAAGTTGGAGGTCAGTGGCTCACACTTATAATCCTAGCTACTAGGAGGTTGAAATTTGAGGACTGAAGTTCAAAGCCAACCTGGGCAAGAAGATCCAAGAGATTCTTATCTCTAATTAACCACTTCAAATCAGATGTGGCACTGTGACTCAAGTGGTATAGTGCCAGCCTTGAGCAAGAAAGAAAGCCAAAGGAGAGCACTCAGGCCCTCAGTTTAAGTCTCAGGACTGGCACAAAAAAGTGAAATAAGTAAACGATATCATACTTTAGACAGTATCAGTGCTATCCTTTATTATTGCTCACTGAGATGACTTTTCAGTAAAAGTCTTGAAGGTTGTGAGGAACTAGCTCTGGAGAATATCTAGGAGAAAATGTTTCAAGTAGAAGAACATGGCCCCCTGGTGACAAAGTGACTAGAGTACTGGGAAACCCCCTAAGAATGGCTGAATCAGTAGGGTGGAAAAATGAGGGGGCTTGCAGCGACATATGGTGCCACAAAAGAACCACCTTAAGTAAAGTTAGAAGGTCACAGAAGGACTGAGATGGAAGGCCATAGTAAGGTTTCAGAAGAGGAGTGATGTGGTTAGATTTATGGCTCAAAAGAATAACTTGGTTCGTTGAGTCGATAATAGATGACAGAAGGGCATGTTTACAGGCAAGGAGACCAGACAGCCTACCTGGTGGCTAGAATTAGAATGATGAGAGATGGTATTAGATTCTGGATACATTTTGAGTGCAAAGTTATCAGGGCAGCTGGTAGAACAGACGCAGGGCAGGTGAGGAAAAGAATGATCAACAGGAGGAGTTGGCATGTTATAGCTGCCCTTAAGGGCAGCTTAACTATGACAGATAGGAGCCGGGTGCCGGTGGCTCAGGCCTGTAACCCTAGCTACTCGGGAGACTGAGAAATGTGGTTCAAAGCCAGCCCAGGGATGAAAATCAACATGACTCTTACCTCCAATTAATTACCAAAAAGCCAGAAGTGGAGGTGTAGCAGAAGTGGTTAGAGCACCAGCTTTGAGCAAAGAAAGCTAAGGGATAGCCCTGAGTCCAAGCCCCAGGACCAGCACAAAACAAAAAACATGTTTTAGGTGAGGCAGGGAATAAAAAAATTTGAGGCCATGTTTGATTATTTAAAAAAATTAAGTAGTTGTTACAAAGGGGTTTCAATTCAACAGAGACAATCATTCTTGATGCATGTTACCAAACATTTTACTCATACTCCCAAAGTTTGGGGAATAATTTGAGCAAAGAGCTTTAAGCCTTGTAGATTTTCTGCAGCATTTTAGCATCCAGTAATTATTATTGAGTACTTAATGTGAATCCTCTGAAGAAAGCAGGTTTGTGGGGAGGTGAAGCTCACTGTGTTCTATTTCTACACAGTGGTATTACTTTCTGCTTTATGAAAAGCAATTCTGCTTGGAGTAGCCTACCTGTTCTAAGCACCAAGTAGCGGGGGCTTGTTTAGACGTATTATGACATTTTGCTCTCAGGTAGTGTACTGTGGGTTGGAGCATGATGCCCAGAGAAGTTTAAAAAGCCTTCTGTTTTAACAAAGAGGACAGTTTATCCTCAGCCCCCTTACACTGACTGCTGCCAATGGCTTAACCAGTGGTTTCCACGGCTTTCATTTAATAGCATTGTTCTAATTAGAATTTTTGGGTGCTTTGGCACTGATGACTTTCAAGTCTTTTTTTTTTTTTTGAGATAAAGTTGCAATATTTTCAGGCTGAATAGGCACATTCTTGCCTTGTCATCTAAAAATGCTGCGCTGTATCTGCATTTCGGAGCCTCTGATGAAATGACTGAAGACCTACAGTAGTACAGAAGTACTCTTCTTTATCTATTATGCTGTAAGTTTCCCCAGAACACAAAACCCAAGAATTTCTAGCATTCTCTCAGCAACAAATATTTTCTTACAATTATTGTATGAATTAAAGGCACAAAACTCTCCTTCCTTGGAAAAATGAGAGCCTGGCTATTGTGCAGAAATTATGAGCTACATTGCTAGGCAATCACTTTGCCGGTTTTTGGAGAAAGGTGTAGCTTTCATTAGTCTCTTTTATTTCTTCCCTGAGGATTATAACAGCTCGAAATTCTAAGAAAAATGGTAAAAGTGCTAAAGATGGGGTAATCAGTTCAAGTTAGTAGAGCAGGTGGAATATAATATCACCTTTGCCTCCTACTCAGAAATGGCTGGGGCAGGGAAGGAAGTTGAGTCCTAATTTAGAAACCATGTGAGAAATACCATCCACTGCTAACTGTAATTGTGCCTAACTTTTTATTTATTTATTTTTATGCTTCTGGTTTGTGTTTAAGGGTATGTTTGGTTCTATTTGTAGGCAAATTGGCCCTAAGTTTTCATTAAATGTGTTTGGGAGCAGATGTGATGCTCCATTTTATTTTTTGAAGCTCTTGGAAACAATTTACCATGTGATTTTTCTCTGTTATGATATTGTGGTTTTCTTTCATAACTATCACAGTCCATAGGCTTCTTCAGTAAGTTATATATATCCCTCTCTGTCTTCCATCGTTTATTATTCTTTCCGGAGCCGCTTATTTCCTCAATCATATGCATCAATACTTTCTTTAAAGCCAATCCAACCTGGAGCCACCTACCCAAGGTGTATGATGGTTGGAGGAGGTGTGACGGTTCCAGTTTTTTCATTTGGATGATCTGAGAGTCAAAAACCATGTAACTGTTTGCTTAGAATGTAACTATTTTAGAAATTTCCATTCATTTATATTAATTAGAATTTCCTACCAGATTGAATAAAAAATATTCAGAAAGCTGAACAATGTGTTCTCTCTCTCTCTAGTTCCCAAGGAGAAGGAATGTGTACCACTGTTTGTGTTTATATAGAATGCAGAGAAGGAATTTGGAGGAAGAAAGTGACCACAAAAGCAAAAGTTCACACGCAAACACAAACACAAAACCTCAAAGACCCGAATGCAAGAGCTGAAACAATAAAATTATCAAAAGGAAACAAAGAGAGACACTCTGAGCTATTGATGTTGACATTTTTGTGGTATATAACTCCAAAAGAACAGGAAACAAAAGCAAAAACAGACAAATGGGATTATATCCAACTGAAAATGTATGGCAAAGTAGCAGAATGAAGAGATCCCCTACAGAAGGAGAGAAAGTATTTGTTAATGATTCATTTGACAAAGGATTAGGATATAGAATATAAAGGGGATTTGAAAACTTAATAAAAAGCAATAATCTGATTAAAAATGAACAAATGAGTGAATGATACTTTACAAAAGAAATTAAAGTGTCTAACAAAAATATGAAATTGCAAGTAAAACTTCTAACTTTGCTAAAGCCAATGCCAATGCATCTATAATCATCCTCTACAATAAAACTGATCTACTATGTTTCCTTTGGACATCTCAGCTTCCTCTATAAGAATCTTTTCTTCCATTGATCCCTTAAGATTACCAGGTAGTGGTGTAGCTCATGGTTGTAATACCAGTTACTTAGGAGGCTGAGATCTGAGGATCTTGGTTTGAAGCCATCCTGGGCCATCAAATCCAAGAGACTCTTGTCTCCAGTTAACTAGCAAAAAGCTAGAAGTAGAGGTGTGGTTGAAGTGGTAGAGGGGGGAAAAATCTAAGCAAGAGTAGGAAGCCCTGAGTTTAATAATCTCTTAAGAATTATCTGCCTTCCTTCCAATTTTAGCCTTTCATCTTAAGATGTTAAATAACCAATAAGGCCCAATGACTGTTTGTTCTTTCCTGGGAGCAGCTGCTACAGCTATGGTAACTAAATGGTAAATGTAAAGGAGTACATTTCTAATGTGACATTTAAGCTATTAGGTGGGATGGGTATTTTGCAGCCACACAGTTCTTTGTAATATTATAAATAGGTATGTTTCCCCCACTTCCTACATGTCTAGCTCTGATTAAGGGTTTAATTAGTCCTGAATTGAAGTGTCAACTTGCTGAATAAACTTAAAAGTAGCTGGTACATTGTTGTTAAAGACCCATGAGCTGAGGGCTCTCAGGGGGTGATGCAGATTAGAGTGGAGCTCTAGACCCAGTAATGTTCTAATCTCTTGATTGGGAACAGTGGTTGAATTGCACTGTTGCAGATCTATAGCACATCACAGTTTTGAATGAATCAAGTGAATTAATGTGACACTGTCTTTAATTACTGGTTTGGTGACATGTAATTGAAAGACCACTGTGCTAGGCTTAGTCAAAAGTATTGACTCCTACTTCCAGATCTGCCCCTCCCCTTGGAGCTTTTGTTTATGAAATCAAAGTGCTATCTCTTAGTTCAGACTGCAATCGTAATATACCTGGTCAGCTTGAGAGTATGAGGATTATCAGATCTTGACTTTTTGTTTGTTTTTTAGAGCTTCTGATTCAATGTGCATGTCAGTTTCTAATACTAGTCAAATACCTGAGACAATCAACTTACAAGGGGGGCTGGGACTATGGCCTAGTGGTAAGAGTGCTTGACTCATATACATGAAGCCCTGGGTACGATTCCCCAGTACCACCTATATAGAAAATGGCCAGAAGTGGCTCTGTGGCTCAAGTGGCAGAATGCTAGCCTTGAGCAAAGAGAAGCCAGGGACAGTGCTCAGGCCCTGAGTCCAAGGCCCAGGACTGGCAAAAACAAACAAACAAACAAATAATCAACTTACAAGGAAGAAATGGTTTTGGTTCAGAGGTTTCAGTCCTCGGATGGTTGGCATATTGAATTTGAGCCTGTGAAAGAAGCTGCTGTCCACCCTAGGATGGCTGGGTAGCAAATAGAGAAATAGCAAAGAGTCAAGGTCCAAAAATTCCCTCTAAGGGCACACCCACTATGGCTTTAACTTAACTCAAAAGAAACAGTAGACTGGGGGTTGGGAAGGGAGAGAGATAGAGATAGAGATAGAGACAGAGATAGAGAGATAGAGAGAGAAAGAGAGAGAAAACACAACTGGTCAGCTTTCTGAACATTCTTGATTCAGTCTGGAGGGGAATTCTAATTAATATAAGTGAAAGGAAATTTCTAAAATAGTTATATTCTTCCGTGAACTCAAACACATGCTCTTACAGCCGAGAGTATGCATTTGAGTGTATGGAAGACAATAACTAAGGCACGAGTCCCTGACTTCAGGCCCCTAGTACACACACACAAACACACACACACACACAATAATAAAAAAAATAGCAAACAGAAGCCACTATTAGACACTTAACTCTTTTTTTTTGGGGGGGGGTGTCGGTTGTGGGGCTCTACCTCTCGAACCACAGCACCACTTCTGGTTTTCGGGTGGTTAATTGGAGATGTGTCTCATGGACTTTCCTGTCCAGGCTGGTTTGGTTTTGAACCCCAATCCTCAGATCTCAGCGTCCTGAGTAGTTAGGATTACAGGCATGAGCCACCAGCACCCAGTAACTGTTTACTCTTAACTAAGAAGCTTTTCTATAGATATAAATGAAGCTTGACTGTATTGCACACACAGACACACACATGTGCATGCACACACATACAAAGACATACATATAGGAATGTATAGTGTATGACCACAAACGGGTTTTGTGTAGTTCATAAACAAATTCTAAAAAATCCCCTGAAAGAAGAATTCTAAATGTGTGTTAAGCAATGGGATAATTATATGGAACTCAAATTTAAGGCATGAAGTCTTTGAGGAGCACTCAGTGGAATATATGCTTTTGGTGTTTATTTAAAAACATAGATGCTTTCATGTACAGTCTAACTATCTTATAGGTAGAAATATTTTGACTTACATGTCTTCAAAGCTCTTACTTTATTCCATGAATCTTCAAAGAGAAGAAAAAAATTAATTTCCAAAGGCTGCATTTGGATATTTTTATAAATGATTAAAATAATCCTTTGAGATGCAGCCTCTGGATCATTAGATAGGCTACCAAATTCTAAGTCTATCACCTAGAAATCTGGGGAAAATATTTTGGCTTTTTTGAACCTAATTTGGATTTGGCAAAAGATACTCTGAATCTGTTGCCTGTTGTATAACTCTTGATTAATTAGTTAATGAACAACAATAAAACGTTTCAGGCACTCTTTCTACCATTTCCCTTTAACCTTTTAAGATCCAAAATACTTGATTTCTACTTCTTTTAAGATTTCTTGCCTGTGTTCATGTGGTAAATGTTGATTTCATCAGTGGCAGACTTCACTGCTGATTCAGGAGCTTTAGTTGAGATGGTAGAAGGAATTACCACCTGTTTTCTCTGGGACAGTTGAAGATGCCCTTGTAGCATGGAGCACTTCTTCCTTCTCTAAGATGGTTCTGATGGTTTGGAAGCTTCTAGAATGATAACATCCAAATACAAACACATCTTAGCTTCCCTTAGAGTGCCTCTTAATTTTAGTTGGTGACAGCAACAAAATAAAATTGGAGAGACTGGTGGATAGCAGCCAGCTACTTATTAACAAAAGCATATGCAGTCGATTACACACAACCAATTCTATATTAAGTTATCCAATATTTTTGCCCTGAGGGGATTGAATTTTAATGACTGTATTATGAAAAAAATCACATTCCCTATGTGTAGTGAGGTGAAACTTTGTGTTTGCTAAGTTAGCCAGCATGAAGGAACAGTCTGACTTTGGGGGTGCTCTGGGGTCTTTTTGTCATTACTCCTATTTTTTTTTTTCCCTGTGGGTCATGGGGCTTGAACTCAGAGCCTGGGCGCTGTCCCTGAGCTTTTGCGCTCAAGGCTAATGCTCTACCATTTTGAGTCACAGCACCACTAATGGTTTTCTAGTGGTTAATTGGAGATAAGAGTTTCATGGACTTTCCAGCTTGGGCTGGCTTCCAACTGTGATCCTCAGATGTCAGCCTCCTATGTAGCTGGGATTATAGGCGTGAGCCACTGGCACCTGGCCTACTTTGCTTCTTCGGGTTTCCAGATAGTGTTTGGCTTAGTCTGTGTGTTTGTTTGTGGCAGGTGTGTGCTTGCTTCTGCCTTTCTGTGGACTTTTTTTTAAGAAAAAAATAGGTTTGACTGGGATGTTTGGGATAAGAATCAGTGAAAGAAGTGGGAGGGCCTTGGGAGAAATAATTGCTACTTGATGGCAGGAGGAAAGTCTGGTAAAGAGGTTAGCAATCCTTTTTATTATTGCCTGCAATGCAGAGATTTTTGTAATTAGTAGGTTCATTAGAGAGTGTGAATGACTATTAGATGGTTCAGCCAAACAAAGCATTCATTGTGTTGGAAAATTTATTGTAGTCAGCTAGATCAAGTACTGTTCTTGTGAATCATTTGTCGGGATGGAGGTCCAGTTGCCCTAGGAGGAGTTCCGCACTCCTAGGCTTTCGGTGTGGAGGTCCTGCCGCTTTGCCGGGGCTCTCTTTGCATCTACCTTCCCCATGTTGGCAGCAGGAATTCCCTGGCGTAGTAGCGCAGGACACATTCCATTTCATTCCATTGACAGGGGCTGGTGTTCCGCACATTGCTTGGAGGTGGGACCGTTGTGTTTGGCATGGTGCTGCCTGCTACAGATTTCATTTTGTGAGCTCTCCTACTCTGCTGCGATAAGGCCAACTGAAACGTGCTAGTTTCTAAGCATATGCAAGTTTCCTGGCATAGAAGATGCTTATAAGGCTTTGCCCACACACCAACTGTCTCTGTTTAGAAGTAGCTGTCCCTGTTTTTTTTTTTTTTTTTAAACCATATTCACACTTTGTTGATCCAGAGTGGTACAATGTATTTTAATCAAGCCTGAAGCAGCTTTGTGGCTAGGTTAATTATAACCCTCTTTTTTTTTTTTTCTCATTTGCAATGTTTTTCAGGCTTAGGAGTATTTTCACTGATCACAGTTCCTTTGACATCGCAAGCTTCTCTGTGTTATACAGGGTGACTCTGCTCTACAGAGGACCAGGAGGAAGTTTGTGGGATTTGATCAACTGTCCAGTTTAGTGGCTCTGGTGGGCAGGGCCAGGTCTGACCATCTGGAAGTCTTTCCATCCCAGCTGCCACTACCCATATTGCAACCCAAGCCCTGTGTTCCTAGGGACAGTTAAACTCCCGAAGAGCCCCAGAATAGTACTTCATGGCATTTGTAGATTTCCTTCTTCTCTTCCTTTTTCCTTTCCTTTTCTTTCTTTCCTTTCCCCTTCTTTCCTTTCTCTCCCTCCCTCACTGCTTTCCTTCCTTCCTTTCTCTCCCTCTCTCCCCCTCCCTCCCTCCCTCCCTCCCTCCCTCCCTCCCTCCCTCCCTCCTTCCTTCCTTCCTTCCTTCCTTCCTTCCTTCCTTCCTTCCTTCCTTCCTTCCTTCCTTCTTTCCTTCCTCCTTCTTTCTTTGTCTGTCTTTCTTCCTGGGACTTGAACTCTGGACATGGGTGCTATCCCTGACCTTTTGTCCTCAAGGCTACCACTTTAGCTACAGCTCCATTTCTGGCTTTTTGGTATTTTTTAGCAGAGATAAAATTATCACAGACTTTCTTGCCCAGGCTGGCTTCACACCACGATCCTCAGATCTCAGCCTCCTAAACACTTTAGGATTACAAGCGTGAACCACAAGTGCACACCTGTAGATTTTCTTTATCATCATTTTCAGTTACTTATCATTTCCCCACCAACTTGTCTCTCCTAAGATGGTTGAAAGGTAGCAACAATCATAGACCTGCTGAATCACAGTTGTCGTATAGATTATAGGGGCAGGAAAGAGAGGAACAATTGGCCATGGACACTGATTATCTGACTGAGATTATATAACATGAAAATCATCATGTCTTATGGGTTGCAGTCTCTGACTAGAAGTTACGATTCAAATGCTTTCAGACTTCCACACATAAGGTTCTGGCTCTGTCCCTTCTTTCATGTTGCCTCAATTGGGACCATGTATATTATTACACTGCCTCCCATTGAGCTGCATGTCTGTTTTGAGGGCAGGTATTGTATCTCATTTTGTCTCTTTATCCCCATTTCTATTACCTTGTCTGGCACACAGCAGGCGCTTAGTAAAAGCAGATTGACTTAGGACACTGGGTTTGGAAAGAGTACTTGGATTGTTCTTTGGCTTCCATGTAGCTTTGGGGGAATGAAATTTTGACCTGAACGAACTTGAAATTTGTGCAATAATGAGGTGCGTTGTTTGAATTTGTACATGTGATATGTTTTTCTCATCTATTTAATAACAACATTACTGACACATTTTCTTCAGAGATATATTGGCAGATTTTGCTAAGACTGTATTAGTCTGGGATTATGGATTTTCCCTAGTAAGCCCTTAACTCTGCAAAGAAAACAGACTTGATTGGATTGGGGATCCTTTCAGGATTCAATTCCTCTACATAAGCGCTGATGAGAGAAGTCTCTTTTCACTTGGGACAAATGGGGATCATTTAGCAAAGCAGAAACGATTTTCTTTTCCCCCCACCTGCCCTGCCACAGCTACCAAGAAAGGACAAATTCAGGCATTTGGAGAGCTCTTGCCACAGGATTTATTTTGCTTGGGCCTTCTGAGAGCACCCTGGGTAGGTGGCAAAGACTTTGCTTGACCCAAACCTAAGGGTGTGGGCTGTGGTGGCTTCTGTTCCATGGGCAAAGAAACCTCCCTTTCCAGACTAGGCGTGCGGAAAGGCCTCCTGAAAAGCCTATCTGCCAAGCTTTCTCCTGCTAACGTGAGAAGTGAGATGATTGCTTCCCAGGTGCTGAGGAGGATTCCTGCATGACAAAGCCATGATCCCTTTTGGATTTTAGAATAGCTAACCTGCTCTTCTGTTTCTCCATCTGGGCCCTGTAACCCACAACCTTCTCTCTAATTCCTTCTTCATTTGGAGGTCGAGAAGTCCAAGATCAAGTTGTTTGTACCGTTGGTTTCTCCTAATGTCTGTCTTCTTGGCTGAAACATGGCTGTTCCCTGTGTCTTCACACAATCTTTTCTTCTGTACTTTTCTTTCTGTGTCCTGATTTCCTCCTCCTTCTTTCCCTCCTTCCTCTCCTTCTATGCCCTCTCTTCCCTCTATATCCTACTGCTCCTTTTCTTCTTCCTCCTCCTTCTTTTATTTTACTGTCCTTATGCAGTTGTACAAAGGGGTTTCAATTGAACACATCAGTTTGTGAGTACAGTGAATCTTGATCAGTGTCATTCCTTTCATTGTTCTCCTCTGTCTCACCCCTGCCCTTGCCCTCAGTTTACCTAGATGAATTCTTCTTTCTACTAGGAGGACACCTGTCTGTGGGATTAGGGTCCACTTTAGTGACTTCCTTTTAATTTAACAGCCTTTGTGAAGATGCTGTTGTTAACTACAGTTGCATGCTCAGGTACCAAGGGATAGGCTATCATCCAATGAGTTTCAGCAGGACACAGGTCAGCCCCTAACATTGTCTGTGAGTCTAATTCTTCATGGGCTGTAAGAACACTTATACTGAACGGGTGAGAGGTCTGACTAAATCCACCCTAGCAGATAATCACTCTCAACCCCTGTGTGGCCCTTCATGACAAAGTTAGAAAAGGGAGGAGAGAAAAGAAGCCTTGAAAGAGTGTGGGAGAGGGAATGGTGGAACCTCTCTCTCTCTCTTTCTGTGTATTCTGTTATAAATAGAAATGCACATTAATGCCACTTTCATTAAAAATACTCTTCTCCCTAATTTCTCTCATCAGTTATAATGACTTCTTCCAAGTTATGGCTGCTAAGGACATGAAAGGAAAATGTAAAATGTAACATGTAGCTGCTCTAACGAGATCTAGAATAAAGTGTTCAGACACTAGAAGACTTAGAAAGCACAGTCAGAAGTTTATATAGGGTCCACTTAATTCAAGGAGTCTTTTATTTTTATTTTTTTGAAATTAATTGTTTTTATTGTGAAGGTGATATATCGAGGAGTTATAGTTACATAAGTTATGTAATGAGTACATTTCTTTTGGAACACCTTTTCCCTTGTTTTCTCCCAGTTTTTACCCTGCTGACCCCTTCCCCCCCAAGTTTTAAAGTTCATTTTCAACATAATGTCTAGTGAGTATCCCTGCTATATTTGTTCGCCCTTTGTCCCACCATTTCTGTGCTCCCCCTTACCTGCCCCCAGACCAACTTACATACAAGACAAAAGGTACAGAAATTAAAAAAAAAACTGACAAAGAAAAAAAAACCACACACAATGAAATAAAAGACCTCTTGTTTCTATTTCTTGGAGTTCATTTCGATAAACAGCAGTTTCAGTGGTCATATGCACATAGCTATTGAGCCTTTGCCATCCTCTCCTAAGAATATCCTCCTCTGGTCTCACTATGTGAGTTTAGAGACCTATTTAAATTTTCATCATTAGGTGCATTTTTTTTCACATTGCCACTAGATTTATATATATTTAATTTTTTCTATTTCAAAGTGATGTACAGAGAGGTTGCAGTTTGATACATTAGGCATTGGATACATTTCTTGTACTGTTTGTTACCTCCTCCCTCATTCCCCCCTCCCCCTTCAAGGAGTCTTTTAATGAAGCTTTCAAGGAAGGTTAGTTGGAGTCAGCCAATTGTGAATAAGCAGGTTTGTATTTATACTTCAGCTTGCTTTCTGTATTTTGCATGGTTCTTGTTTGGTAGTTCCAAAGTGCTCAGTGAGTCTCAGACTAGGGTTCATGTAGGACTCCAGACTGGCCTGTGTGTTTTACTGGAGTTTTGGGAAATCAGTGACTTAAACTGTTAAATAATTTAATGTTACTTTTAACTCTGCCTGAGCCATACCTCTAGTTGTTTTGCTTTTAGCTTATTTTTCATCTAGGGTCTCATGCTTGTGACTAGGTTTGGCTTTGGTCTTTGCCTCCTTGAGTAGTTGAGATTACAGGTGTAGGCCACCACATCTGGGCCATAAAACAGGATTAAAAATAATCTATTATTCTTTTTGAATTTATTTTTATTGTAAAGGTGATGTACAGAGGGGTTACAGTTACATGAGTCAGGTAATGAGTATGTTTCTTTTTGAACAGTGTCACCTCTTCTCAATAATTTATTTTTAATTATTTGTAAGTACTTGTACAAAGGGGTTTTAATCAACATGTCAATTTATCAGTACAATGCAAGTCGATTGGCGTTACCCCTTTTGTCCTTCTCTACCCATTTCTCCTCATCCCACCTTTCTCCTTATGTTACCAACTTCCATTTTTATATATGGGCCTTGAGTATTATGACTATATTCATCCACCTCCTGTCTCCATCCATCTGCCAAAACAGCATTCTTTAAAGAATGTAGGGTTTGTTGGGATAGTTGCACTCCTCATTTCCCCTGGGAATGCAAGTTCATTTACTCTTTGGAGCTTGATAGATTGTAGGAGGGTTTTAGAGACACTTAAATGGTCTCAGAGATACAAGGTGTTTGGAACCCTACTTTCTGCTTCAGGCTACTTTCTGAAGTAGCAGTGAAATAGTTTGATGAATGACACGTTTGTGCAAACGTGCTTATACATGATGACTTCTTAGCAGGCACACAATGGTCTTTCTCATGGTCACATTTTCACTCTTGAGTGCACCGTGCATATATCGCATATAGTAATGGTGGCTTTTGTGATGATGTCATTGTCACTCAGCTGATGCAGTCACTCAATGCATATTCATTGGGTGCTCACAATGTACCAGCCACTGTGCGAGGCATCTGAGATGCATGGGTAAAAAAGAAAATAAACAAAATTCATACCTGTTTTCCAGTGAAGAGATAATAACAGAATATGTGAATAATACCTGGTGCTTGAAGCTGGTGAGTGCTTAAAGAAAAATGGAACAAGACAAGAGATTGGAGTACTGGCTTGAAATTTCAAGTAGACTTTGAAGAGATGAAGCATTGGGAAGTACGACTTCTGGGGAAAGAGGTAGAGTAAAGAAGCAGCCAAGTGCAAAAAGAAAAGAAAAAAAAAAGACTAAGTGGGGCTGGATCACTAGCGAGAACAAGCTGGCAGCTCAGGGGGTGGTGGGCAGACGGAGTGTGGTACGGAATGGGATTCCACAGGAGTTGGCGATTGGTACGTGAGTGCCCTGGAGTCCCTGGCTGAGCCTTTACTTTCGGTTTGCAAAGGCCTCTGCTCCTATTCTTTCTTGCACTTGCTTCCGTTGGTTACGTATTTACCAGTGTGGTTGTTTCCTCTGTGAGCTTGTAAAGGCAAAGCTGGTAGGAATCGGCTGAATAACTGATGGGAAGAAAAGGCATCTCGTGTTGATTGGTGGTTCATTTGAGGGGAACATGGCATAGACGCTGTCTACTTGGGTGCTATGGTTTTGGTGACCCTTAAGTGAGAAGCACATTGGTTTTAAACTAGTGATGAAAAGGTCAAACCCAACAAGAAATGTACTCAGTGCCTTACATATGAAACTGTAACCCCTCTGTAATTCACTTTGACAATAAAGGAAAAAAGAAAAAATAAAAAGATCTAACCCATGATGAGGGAGGGGTGACACTGATCAAGATGCATTATATTCATAAATTGACGTGTTGAATTGAAATCCCTTTGCACAACCAAAGACAATAAGAAATAAATTTCAAAATGAAAAAAATAACATGAAAGAGAAAACCATATATTATTTTTAAAGCTAAATTATGGGGAAAAGAAAGCATATGGTAGGAAAAACAATTAGATGTTAGGAGCTTATTTAAGAATTTTTTTTTTTTTTTTTTGGCCAGTCCTGGGCCTTGGACTCAGGGCCTGAGAACTATCCCTGGCTTCTTCCCACTCAAGGCTAGCACTCCGCCACTTGAGCCACAGCGCCGCTTCTGGCCGTTTTCTGTATATGTGGTGCTGGGGAATCGAACCTAGGGCCTCGTGTATCCAAGGCAGGCACTCTTGCCACTAGGCTATATCCCCAGCCCCTTATTTAAGAATTTTAATTAAGTAATTATTATTATTATTATTATTTTTTACTTGTACAAGGTTCTGAACTCAGGGCCTTGCACTTGCTCAGCTAGTGCTCTACTACTTGAGCCATGCCTCTAACCTAACAATTTCATTTAAAAGAATAACTATTAATTTGTGTGTGGTAGTTCTTGCTTCTTTAGCCCTTCAATAGTTTTGTGAGTGTCTGTTACGTAGCAGATCCCACAGACACATGAGTTTTAGTGGAAGAAAACAAAAATCCTAACACCAAGTAGTGAGCGAAAAGAACCACTTTTTAAAAAATAAGTCATCGAAATCCAATAGTACATTTTGAAATACGGCATTGCATTAAAACTTGGTAAGAACAAACGAATATTGATCTGAATTTTATGCTTCTCAAGAAGTCATATTTAATGTAGAGGTAGCTTTTGTTGTGGTGGTACTCGGGCTTGAACTCAGGGCCTTGTGTTCTTGCTTGGCTTTTTCTTCTCAAAGCTGATACTCTATCACTTGAGCCACACTTTCACCGTCAGCTTTTTCCTGGTTAGTTTGAGATAAAAGTCTGCAGGAAAAAACAAATAGAGGCCTAGTGCTGGTGGCTCATCTCCATCATCCTAGCTACTCAGGAGGCTGAGATCTGAGATGGAGGCTTGAGGCAGGAAAGTCTTTATGACTGTCATCTCCAATTAATAAACTACCAAAAAAGCTGAAAGAAGAGCTATGGTTCAAGTGGCAGAGCTCTAGCCTTGAGAAAAAGAGCTCAGGGACAATAAGCCCTAGGATCATAGAATCAATACACTCACGTGTGTGCACATTCATACACACACACACACACACACACACACACACACACACACAGAGCTGAATAGACTTCCAGTCATGTTTTTAGATACAGCAGTGCTAGAATACTACAATAATCCTTCCAAGGAGGAAGAGTAGGATACATCATTGCCATCATGACTTGTGTTTACATTTATTTCTCTCTCATCAGAAATGAGTATTTGTGTATATATCAGTATTTCCAGTCTCATTGTACCCCTCAACAAGATAAAGTATATCTACTAATTTATAGAAGCAGTTGAAATTAACAATCGCTATTTCGTGACAAAACCAGATACATTATTCTGTAGCTCAGAAGTGTTAAGGGTGCATAATTTACCAAGTCAATAATTGTTTTTCCTGGTATTTACTTGTGTTTGATCTTTAGTTCTTGCGTATTCATATGCATATTGTCTCATCAGGGAGAATGAACTAATGTAGGCATATTTTCATATGAACTTTGGGTAAATTGATTCACCTGGAAGCACTTGATTTTACTACCTCACTGTCTTAATGCTTGAATTCAAATCTAACTCACTATTAATAATCACAGGCCAAAGGGCAGGAATTTGCCCTCTGCTTTGCTTTTCTATCTGTACACATTTAGGAAGAACATTTCCTCATCCAATCTAGCTGTCCAGCTCTAGCAATCCAGGGGGTACGGGTGGCTGGGAATAGCACCTGGTAGAACTTTCTCCCATCTATCAAAGGAGAGAACTACTTGGATATTCTCAAAGCCATCTGTCCTGTTCTGCAAATAGCCACTCACCTTTTTGGCCGGGGTGATAAATGGCTTTTGCTGGGTGAGTGGCCAGGAAGGGTATTTCATTTATCTTCCTGTTCAAGCTCCTCAGGTGCAGAAGAAGAGAATAAAGGACGTGAAATTTATTATGACACAGAACTTCCTTTGTATTTTAGCCAGATGGAGGCTGTGGGATATTGTTAAATTCTCCAAATATGAGGTAGCTTCAGTTCCACTGGTCCCACACCTCCCAGTCAGCAGGAAGAGTTGGAGGTATTTTTGGAGAGGCTGGAAGATGAGGGGAAAAACCAGGCCCTTAGGCTCAGAGGCCCTTCCCACATTTATGGTAATGACTGGAAGCAGGGCCCTTCTCCAGCTCTCAGATGGGTGCTTTGTAACTGCAGCAGTACGGCTTTTCTTTTTTCTCTTTTACTTTTTGTAACTTCTCAAACACTTGTTCCAGTGGAGATCATCTTGTTCTAACTCTGCTGCCAGAGGAAAGTGGGTGGGGACCGCAAGGCTTTGTCCATCTGTCCCTTCACTGTCCATCTGTCCATGACATCCTAGGACTGAACAGGACACGGCTTGAAAGCTTTGGACTTGCAAATCATGAAGGCTGGAAAAGCACAGAGGGCTCAAGCTCAGCTCCTGTTTGGGGAAGCATAACTACTGGGACCCTTTGTTCTTCCTGTTCCCATTCTCTTCCTTGGACGAGCCTTCCCCAGCCCAGAGTCCATGTCAGCACTGGGTCCTTCACAATCCCGACAGTGCAAGGGGCATTCCTTCCTGTGTGTGTGTGTGTGTGTGTGTGCGCATTCCACCACTGGAGCCACTTCACTTTTTGCTGGTTAATTGGAGAGAAGAGTCTCCTAGACTTTCCTGCCCAGATTGACTTTCACATTTGAATTCTCAAATCTCAGCCTCCTGAGCAGCCAGGGTTACGGGTGTGGGCCACGGGCACCGAGCTTCTTCTTCTGAGTTTTTGTGTCTCTGTCTTTCTGGGGCTCTTGGGCAGAGAGCTGGGCTTTCCCCAGGCTGAGAGGAAGCTTCTGAAAGGCCAGGTCCATGCCACACGCAGTGCTACCCCTCCCCCACACCCGCAGCCACGCGCTCCTCCTCACAAGGATACAGCAAACATTTGTAGAATTGAGTTGAAAAGATCATTTATATGTGGCCACAGCTTAATTATCATGATGAGCTGTCTAATCTCAGGTTTCGGAGTATGATAATTGTGCCACCTTCGGCAGGGAGGGGGAAGGCTATTAGATGCTATTATTAGTGTATAGAGCTGGTATGTGAAAAATCTAAAGCCGTGATCATATTATCTTGTTATTTTCACAATGAAGGGAATCTTAGTATGGAGGGGGTGTCAAAGATGTGTTTAAAGTGGATATAAAGAGGAAGCCTGGAGATTTCCAGGTCTGAAGCAGATTACTGACAATTGTGTGAAGGCCTTGAGGAAAAAGCATGGCATGCACATCCAGCATTCCTCTTTTAAGCGGGTGCTGCCAGGCTCTTCTGTGTCCCGCCTTGCATCCTGCCTGCCCATCTTTGATTCCAGCCATTACTGGACAGCCAGTCTGGCATAGGTATAGCTAGACGGCATCTCCTGTCAGCTGTACCGTCCTTCCAGCCTTTTATGCCCCAGTGTTCCCAGGAAACATCCTGGGGACACTGGTAGGACGTGATGCATTTGCAAGGTAAAGAGCTCTGCACTCCTCAGGCCAACCCTTGACTCACGAGGGCTGGGAGTGGACAGTGAATAAAGTGCTGTCTCCTTCTGTCCTGGAGTGCATGATTCACAGACACATTCTGTTCCTCTCCTTCAAATGTCCCAGGAGGACCTGGGCTGCTTGGCCACCAGCTCATTAAGGCACCTCTGCATTGGTGTCCTCTCTTTGATCCAAGCTCTTTATTTTTCTAGTTCCTAGGATCTGGAAAACTTGTTGTATAGCTGTTTGTCCCAGACTATGTTTAGAAGAGAATGGAGGCTAAGTCAGGAAATAAGGTAGTGAGATTGTCTCCCTGACCCCTACCCCAGAGTGTACACTGATTTCTCAGTGCATGGGTCATTGGGGTTACTTAAGAGTATGTTGTAGGTTCAGGCCAAAATGAGTGATTTGTACAGTGGGTTTGTCAGAGAATGGAAGAAGGGCAGGGTGTGTGGAGTGGTGAACTAGGGGAATCCAGAGGAGGATGCTTGAGATCTGTGGGGTTTGAGAGGGTGGTGGTGGAGGTGGTGGTGGTGTGTGTGTGTGTGTCTATCAGTATCGCGGCTTGAACTTGTGGCCTTACACTTTTGCTTAGCCTTTTCATTCAAGTCTGATGCATGAGCCATAGCTGCATTCCCAACTTTTGCTGGTTAATTGGAGATAAATGTCATAGAGACTTTCCTGCTCAGGCTGGCTTCGAACAGTGATTCTCAATTCTCAGCCTCTTGCATAGCTAGGATGGCAGGTGTGAGCCACCCTTGCCCAGCCTAGAATTGGCTTGAACTTTAAACATAGTTACAAGGTTACTTAAATATCTGTGACCTAGTGACAAACTACTAGCATTTGACACTCCTAGAAAGCCAATAGTGAATTCCCACATTCAAACAAATAGAATGACAAGACGGAATAAAATTCAAATTAGCAACATTAACTGAATATGATGGATGGTGACTTTTACTCATATGAATTTGCGTTGGTGCTGGGAGCTTAAGCTTTGACTCCAAGTTCAGGGTGTTTTGTGCTCTGAAACAACTCCCTTTAGTCATCCGTTTTTCTCTTTCTGTTGCTGAGAAACTGTTATCTGAACAGCTGGTCACAGTTGAACCATTGTTTACCTATTAAAGCTGCTTGTGTTCGGATTTCCAGAGCACAGACAATGAGAGTGTCGTCTGTGCCAAACAGCCAAGAATAGAGCAAAAGTAGACAGATGTAGCTGGGCAGAGGTGGGAAGCTGAGGGATGAGGTGGGAGGGAGGAAGAAGCCCGGGGAAGGAAGAAGCCCACTGAGCCTCATGAAACAGAGCGGGCGGCTAGGGTCCAAATATTTACTTCAGCTGGAAAGTCAAAGCCAACTACTTTGACTATTAAATTCCAATGAAGACTCAAGTGATTGCTTTTCTGGATCAGGAGACCTCTGTCTGGCATCCTGCGTGGCGTATCAATGCTATTACATTATTTACTGTCTCTTGTACTATTTTTGTGAAATGATTGTGTTGCAAGAGTTTCATAGATTTGTCTTCCTGGGCTGGCTGTGATCCATGCTCTTCAGCTCTCAGCCTGCCGCGTAGCTGGAGTAGCAGGTGTGAGCCACCAGCGCCTGGCTGGACGAGTTGTTTAAATTGGGTGCCTCAGTGTCTCCATGGAATGAGAGCTGTGAGTGATGGTGATGTGGACATCACCTTCCTCAAGGCGGCTCCGGGCCTGCTAACTTAGTGCTTAGCACCCAATAAGGGCTCCCCAGGAGGAAGGAATGGGCAACAAGCAAGACTCTGCCAACGAAACAAGACTAGAATAAAAAAATAAGAAAGGATCAAGAGCAGGGCTGGGAATATGGCCTAGTGGTAAAAGTGCTTGCCTCGTATACATGAAGCCCTGGGTTCGATTCCTCAGCACCACTTATATAGAAAATGGCCAGAAGTGGCGCTGTGGCTCAAGTGGCAGAGTGCTAGCCTTGAGCAAAAAGAAGCCAGGGACAGTGCTCAGGCCCTGAGTTCAAGCCCCAGGACTGGCAAAAAGCAAACAAACAAAAACAACAGCAACAACAAAAACAACAAGAAAAAAGAAAGGATCAAGAGCTTTGATGAGTTCAGCCCTTGTTAACTTGCTTCTTTAGACTTTGTGGTTCGAAGTTTGCCTTTGCAAAGAAGAAAGGGTGAAAAGAAAATTGGTGTGAAGGAAACACTAGAAACAAAATCCCAAGGGCTTTGCCTTCAGTACTTCAGAAACTCTTACTCTTCTAACAATATTTATCTTCCTTCAGAAACAAGCAGAGGTGCTAATTACGCGTTCCTCCTCTCCATTTATCACAGCAAGCCCTCACGAGGCTGAGGAAGGAAGGGGCTTGAGGAGGAAGCCGTTCGCTTGGCAGGGTTTTGCTAGGCTTCCATCTGGCCTGGACATTCTGGGGAACAGGCAGAAAACCCATGGCTCCAGCTGGCTGAGAGTGCTGGGCTGTGCATACTTCTATCCACCCACCTTCCCCCAGGGCCAGAGGCCTGGGTCCCTGACACTGCCAGGCAGGAGCTGTGGTGGCTAGAGGTCAGGCACAAAAGGTCAGGCACAAGGCGGCCTGCACCACCGCCATATGAACTTGCAGCCCATTGAGACTAGAATGAGGTAGTGTGCTGGGGCTGGGAATATGGCCTAGTGGTAAAGTGCTCGCCTCCTATACAGGAAGCCCTGGGTTCGATTCCTCAGCACCACAAGAAGTGGCGCTGTGGCTCAAGTGGCAGAGTGCTAGCCTTGAGCAAAAAGAAGCCAGGGACAGTGCTCAGGCCCTGAATCCAAGGCCCAGGACTGGCCAAAAACAAAAAAAACAAAACAAAAAAACAGAATGAGGCAGTGTGCTTTCATGAAGTGTATCCTCTCTCAGTCTGATGTCAATTGCTAACTTCACAGACAGACACTGTCAACTCCTCTGCTCTGTGCAACACCTACTTCTTAGGGTGGCACTTGGCAAACAGTGTTGTGAACATATTTTGATGCATTTTGAAGATCCATTTGCTAAATGTCTTTGGAGAGGAATCTGTCTGTTCTGCGTTGGGTTCAGCCTTGGCAATGGAGGCAGGGTGAAATGGAGGAAGGGCTGGAGAAAGGAGGCGTGATGAAGGCTGGGAGAGGCCGACGAGGTGCCCGGAACGTCAGGAGCCTCAGGTTACATCCTCAGCTTCCTGTGCAAAGGCCCTGTGGTCTCTCCTTGCCATGGCTCTGCCGTCACTCAGGGGAACTGGGGAGCACAACCTGCTTTTACTGGGTCCCCCAGTTGTCAGAGGACAGGGGCCGCAGGGGGAGTGGTAGGGGGCGAGGGTGCAGGGTGTGTGGGTAGGGTGTGTCATTTTGGGAACTTAGGCAAATTAAACCTTTCTTTCTTCAGGTCGAGAAGGGAGAAAACGCTAATATGCCACTTATTAGGCTGTTGTGTGAAGATTAAAGAACAAATATATCCATTTACAAAGCATTCACCGTCTATGATTTTTTAAATGGTGAAATATTTTAAATGTTTACATTCAGCAAAATGCTTTTAGTAAAATAATGCAATACAAAAAATACAATTATGCTACTCATGAGATAATTGCGGGTTTTACGAAATGTTAATTCACAGTCTGTATTAATGGGACACATGTTTTTGAATTTAATTTTGTTTTTATTAATACTTTTTAATCAAAGTAAAGCAGTGCTAGTAAAATACAACTAAAAGGGTCCTAGAGAGAAAAAAGCCTTTCATCTCCCAAGCCAGCTTTTAATCCACAGTCATTTTGGACATTTGCAAGTTGTTTTCTCATATATCACATATTTAAAAACAATATAATCGTGTTGCGATTTCCTGGACAGCTTTAGATACTACATATTAACTTTCGGATATAATTGATTATAATTTAGCTCTTTTACGCTACCCTGCACTTCCTTCATATTTTCTCAATATAACTAGTTCATAGTTTTGAGGTTGTATCCCTTGTCAGTATCTATATTGCTACATCTGTATAAGTAACATTTAGCTCTGATCTAAGTTGTGAACTATGATTATGTTAACTTCTTCTACAGCATTTTGTTTTCCTAGTGACAGCAGTCACCTTTTAAGTGTTTGTGTAAATTTGTCATAGCTAAAATATGGAACCATGGAACCAACCCAGATGCCCCTCAGTAGACGAATGGATCAGGAAAATGTGGTACATATACACAATGGAATTTTATGCCTCTATCAGAAAGAATGACATTGCCCCATTTGTAAGGAAATGGAAGAACTTGGAAAAAATTATACTAAGTGAAGTGAGCCAGACCCAAAGAAACATGGACTTTATGGTTTCCCTCATAGGGAATAATTAGCACAGGTTTAGGCTAGTCACAGCAGAGGATTACAAGAGCCCAATAGCTATGCCCCAATGAATGCATAAGATGATGCTAAGTGAAATGAACTCCATGTTATGGAAATAACTGTTATATCACTGTCGTAATCACTTTCAACATGCCATGTGAAACCGTAGCTTCTTTTCTTTTTTTTTTTTTTTTGCCAGTCCTGGGGCTTGGACTCAGGGCCTGAGCACTGTCCCTGGCTTCTTTTTGCTCAAGGCTAGCACTCTGCCACTTGAGCCACAGCGCCACTTCTGGCCATTTTCTGTATATGTGATGCTGGGGAATCGAACCCAGGGCCTTATGTATATGAGGCAGGCACTCTTGCCACTAGGCCATATCCCCAGCCCCCGTAGCTTCTTTTCTTGATGATCCTCTTGTATCCCTTCCTGTGGTTGTCCCTGCGCTATCACTGTATCTCATCTGAGTACCCTGAATACTGTATATACTGGTATTAGAACTTGGGAAGTGAAAGGGAATATCAAAATCGAGAGACAAAGGATAAAAAGACAAATGACTCCAAAAGCAATACTTGCAAAACTATTTGGTGTAAACCAACTGAACAACTCATTGGGGGGAGAGGGAAAGGGGGAATGAGGGAGGAGGTAACAAACTGTACAAGAAATGTACCCATGGCCTAATGTATGAAACTGTAACCCCTCTATACATCACTTTGACAGTAAATAAGTAATTATTATTTAAACAAAGTTTGTGTAACTGTCTAGAATACTCCTAGCAGCCATCACAACAGCTCAGTAGCTATGTCCATATGAACACATAAGGTGATGCTAAGTGAAATGAACTCCAAATTATGGAAACAAGTGGTTTACCATAGTTGTTGTTCTTTTCAACATACCATGTGAAATTATGCCCTTTTTCTTTATGTAGGTGTTGCTAAATGTCTCCAAAGATTCTAGTAGATCTGACAACGATGCAATATTGTGGGTTTTTTCCCCCCTCAACTCTAGTGCTCTATCACTTGAGTCTCAGCTTCATTCTCAGTTTTCATTGGGGATAAGAGTCTCTCAGGCACTTTTAAGGGGCTGGCTTTGAAATGTGATCCTCAGCTCTCAGCCTCCTGAGTAACTAGGGTTAAAGATTGGAGCCACCAGTGCCCAGGTCTAGAACTGTTCTTTACATACCCCAATCTGTCAGATAACCTACAAGTCCCATTTGTTGTGGTAGAGTCGTCTTTCTTCATGCTTGAACTGGTTTTTCTTGGCTGTGTGTGTATGTATTCATTGATTACTCTTCAGTGATCTCTTCCCACCTCTTCCTATCCCTTCAAATAGGAGACATACCTTTTCTTTTTTTAAGTTTATATCCTCTTTTTTTCCCCCATAACACATCCTATAGTAGCCTCTTAAAAATGGAAATCTTTCAGTTCTTGTTTGCATGAAAATGTTACTATTCTTGAACTCTTGGCAGATAGTTTAATTGGAAAGAAAAGTCAAAATTGAAATTATGTTAATTTTGAAAGCATGAGTCAGTTGTTTTCTAGGTAATGACAGATGTGATATCTCATAGACAGCTTCTTGGGATGAGACTGGAGTTTTCCATGCTATGAACACAACCCCATCCAGCCCTAGCCCTCCTTTTCTGGATTCTGGGGAGGTGTGTCTCTCCTTGCTTCTTCCTGACTGCTTTCCCTCACTGTGGTCATGGCATCCTTTAATTTCTGTTTAATTAGAAATTCATTATTTTCAGAAGGCAATAGGAAATTCTGAAAAATTTCCTGAAAAGCTGTCACATAACATATTCAGAGCTGAGACATTTTTTCTGGATAAGAAAAGAGTAACAGGACAGGGAAAAGGAAAAGCAAAAAGAAATGGAAGCAAGAGGAAGAAAACTTGATGGGGAAAATAGGAAAAATAGGCCTTGATGAGAAACATTTAAATGTAGTCATTATTATTTTTTGTTTGTGTGTGTGTGTGTGATTGTGTCTGTGTGTGTTTTGCTGGGGGTTGAACCTAGGTGCTTACAGACCTAGGCAAGCACTGTAGTACTGGTCTATACTCCTTAGATCCCAATGAGGAACTTTATATCAGCAGATCAAGCAAGAAAAACAATCCAGACTGGTTATGTATAAATGCAGGTTGTACAGACATATCGTAGATTAGGAAATTGTTATTGATAATAGATTTATTAATGATTCATCATCCTAACATCTTTTTTAAAGTGTGTTGTGATATGCAAGACTTTTATGCTTCTTGGCTCCAGAGAACTCAAAGAACACATGATTATAAAATAAAGGACATTGATTATACAAAAGAAATTCCATTCTGGCCTGGGCAGGTTGGCTGCGCTTGGCACAGAAACATCACTAGCATCTTGAGTACGAAACACAAGGTCCAGTGACGTGTGAATGAGCTATGTGGAGACTGAAGACTCTAAATATGATTACACGAGCGTAAGAGATCATGACGGAAGGGAGGAAAATTGTGGATCAAGGCTTTTTCCTTTTTCATCTTGTCTGTGATGTTTCTTCTGTCTTTACCACTTTGCTTTGGGAAACTGGGGGGCTCTGAATGAAAGATCACCATCATAGCCAGCTTGTTTGTGCTCTAATGATAACCATCATGGCTTGTTTGCTTTCATAGCCAAATATGGGATTTCTTGGCCCATTTGCAGGTGGATCATAGCAGCTGGTCAAGGAAAAAAGACAATCTAAACTCTAAAATTCTAGTTTGGGCCACCTTTCGAGATCCTAGTCCAGCTGCCAACAATTTATGTCCAACATTCTGATGTTGCCCTTCTTGCTCCTATAATTATTTTTACGATTGCCCCTTGGTTTTAAGATTCCTCTGAGTATACTATTTGCTCTACCTGCCCCAACCCATCTCTCCTCTGTCTCCTGAAGAGCTTTCAGGGACAGTCAGAAATATAGATAGAACTCAGGCCAAGTTAGGAAAGAGATTTTTTTGGAATCAGAGGAGATAAAAAAGGCAGCGCTGATCTCTCTCTCTCTCTCCCCTTCTCTCCCTCCCTCCCTCTAGTTGGCTTTAACTCAGGACCTTGGTGCTTTTGAAAAAAATTATTTTTTGTTTGCTTAAGTCTGAGGCTGTACTTCTTGAGCTCCTCCTCCTCCCTCTCCCCCATCCTCCTCCTCCTCCCCTCCCCCCTTCCTCCCCCTCCCCTCCCCCTCCCCTCCCCCTCCCCTCCTCCTCCCCTCCCCCTCCCCTCCTCCTCCTCTGGTTAATTGCTGGTTAATTGGAGGTCAGAGTCTCACGAGTTTCCCTGCCCAGGCTGGCTTTGGGAACTGTGATCCTCAGATCTCAGCCTCCTGAGTAACTTAAGACAACAGGCTGTACCACCCATAGCCTGCTAGCACTAACTTGATAGGTTGGGTATTCAGGTGGTCAGGAGGCTCCTAGCTTCCCTACTTAGGCTTGGTGCAAGGGCTGGTGGGACTACGGGACAATTTTCCTGAAGTATTCCCCAAGGCCCGCCTGCTCTGTATCCTTCAGTAGATGGAGGAGGCAGCGGAAGCAGGCGTGGCTCCTCCCCCTCTGTCCTTCCCAAGTCAGCCCTGAGCTCCAGAAATCTCCAGGAAGAAGCGCTTGTGCCCCAGGGAGAAAAGTGGGCAGCTGTTGGGCAGCACATCTGTCTCAGGTCTTTGTCATTATGCAGTCAGCTCAAGCCAACCTTGACCTTGGTGGGTCTGAGCCACCAAGGGGACTGTGTGTGTGTGTGTGTGTGTGTGTGTGTGTGTGTGTGTGTGTGTGTAAAGACTGATGCTGTACTTTGCTAGAGGCAGATGTGTGTGCTGAGATTGCACATTCGTTTCTTTCAAAAGTTTCAAACAAATGAACAGACTAGTCTGTCTGATTATGGGGGTCACACATGGCAGGGCAATGCCCTCCCCTTCCCCCAACTTTGTAATACTGATTACCAGGTCCCGAGACTATCAACTCCTTGAGGGCAGGTCTGTTTTGTCTTGGAGAGCTCTTCAGATCTATACACAGTGCTGAAAGCAAAAGTTGGCCACTTTTTATTTCCTCTCCTCAGCCTCTCTCACACTGCCAGAAGAGTAATAAATATTTGTTGAATTGAATGCCTAACCTATGGTATTGTAAGTATTGTGGATGTTTGAAATTGCAACATAAGCAAGGTAAGGGTATGAGTATTGTATTTTATTTTTCCTAAAGGGGGGAAAATATTGTATGAAATAAAAACCTTTCAAAGAAGATTACAAAGCTCTTCTCTTTTCCATTACTCATCACTTTCTTCTTCCCAGCAATTTCAAATCCTTTTGTCTCTCTAAGCAGAGTCAAGAATGGAAGAAATATATAAGAAGAAAGCTTCTAAAATGGAGGTTCTCTGCTCCCTGTCCCCCCTTTTGTTTTCTGTTCTTTTTGTACTTGGGTTTGTGGGAAGTTAGCTAAGGATAAAAGAACTACCTGAGACCCCCTATTGGGATGTTAATTAGTTGTTTCTTGTCCAAGAAATTTAAGAAATACTTCTGAGGGAGTGTCTGTGTTTGATTTAGAAGACAATCTCTCTCCTTCCTCAAACCAAGTGTTCAAGGTTGACATTCTCAGAGGTCAAGCTCGAGAGGTGTGAAGACATTGAGAAAAACTCAACGCAGAATTCATTTGACTTTGCTTTTGTTTTGAGCAGACAGAGATGCCATCCGTGGCTTCTAGAGAATAAGGCTGTTGTACAACTTGGCAAACAATAAATAAACAAGGGAAACAACTCAGTTTCCTAGCTACTTGGAAGAAAGTGAAGTCTGATGCCACTTGTGAGCTGCAACTTCCAGGAAAATGAAGTTGCTCCCTTAATTACAGTTGACATTTGCAACTCTCTAGGTGAGTGAAGTCAGCTTGCTAGGACATTTCTTTGGACACTAGAAGCTCGGGAAATGAATAGGGATGAGCCAAAGATAAAGTTGTATTTACCTACTAAAGCCCAGTTCTGGAATTTCTCCTGGACCCTCAGGTGACCTTGCCTTGTCAGTGGGTTGACATGAATGAAGACCTGTCCAGTGGAGGAGCCTCACAGTAAGGGATGAGGGGTTCTTTCCCTAAAGAGCTTTGGAGAGTCAGAAGTAGGAAGGGAGCAAGATAGCTATATATCGTTATATTTATATCTGTCAAGAAGTGACCAGATTTCACAGGATAAGCGAACAGATCATTAACATACAAGAGTTCTGAGAATGGAAACAGGACCCAGAAATGGAGTGAAAGCAAAGATGTTGGGGAGGAAGGATTTCCGGTAGGACACTTGGTTTGCAGGTGGGTAGAAAGGACTGGTGGGCGTCAATGTCATGTTAGCACAGGCCAAAGTGTGTATGGATATGCGGATGGATAGAGAATGGGATATCTTGGGCTTGGGGGCAACAGTGAGAGTTGAGGAAGAGAAGATGAGCGGGAGCTGCTTTGTGAAAGGCCTGATGTTTGGGGCTAAGGCCCTTAGATCAGTGGTCTCCTTCTTTCTTTCTTCAGCCTTGGAATCCTTTCTTAGATGTGTTGTTGGAATCTGCAGGATCTCCCGAGTCCCCTTTTCTCGGCCTGCACCTTGCTCTGGGAGTGAATGGAGAACCATTGGGAAAAGGCTGCTATAGCAATAAGCCAGCAGGGGAGTGACAGGTCCTGGAAGATGATTACACAAGGATTTATTTTTAAATTCAACGTTATGCTGCTTTCACTTGTTTACAGTCACAGGTAGTTGATGGATGTTGAACACCCTAAATTGGACTGGTGTTTGGTGTGAAAATTCACCCAGGGGAAAAATTGTATCTAGGAAGATTCTGGAGGAATTTTGAGATGTAAGGCATCTATCTTTCCTCATGGCTGATGCCCAGGAAGGCAGTCCTATCTCCTCTCTGCTGTTCCTCCAGCCTATGGGTTTAGGGGGCTAACCAATACTTTCCATGACTACTCTGTCTTGGGGCAGGTTTGTTCCAGATGTGCCATTCTATGTCCTTAGACCCCTGTGTGTGGCCCAGCTTTGTGGATGCTCGGTAGGAGCTCAGGGAAGCCATGCAGGTGAGAGGTGGGGAGTGGCCATTGACCAGTCCATTGGTTCATCCTGGTGGGACAATCACAGCAACTGTTCTCTATCTTTCTCGCCTCTCTGTGGCCAAGCCCAACCAGCTGCCCAAGAAATTGTCTTTGTGTCTTCAGAGACTTTTCCTTCTCTATGAGGGTTTAAAAATGCCTTTAGAGTTAAGAGCTTTGTGTTTGAGGTCCAATTCCTTTTACATTTTCTTCCCTCTCAGGGTCTGCTCATCCTGGGATCTGTACTTCCTTGAGTGGCCCAAACTGAATGACGGGGTAAAGGCATATCTGGCTTCTTTCTCAAAAAGGTCATGTCTAGTCTAATTCACCAGCTGTTGCTTCCCTTACAAGATAAGCTGACACTGAATTTATTGTTCATTGGGGTCCATTTTCCCAGTGAAACGATGCACCATTGTACTCAGAGCAGGTGTTTACTGCTCAGGTAGGCTTCAGACAGACGAGGATGCCTGGTTACCCTTCTTATTGGCCATATTGAGTGGCTGAACACTAGTCCTGTTGGGTCTCCCATCTGGTTTTGTCCATATTAAACACAGGAATAGTTGTGGCTATATTTGAGGAGGAGGGGCCCGGCAGCACCATTCAGTTTGTTGGCCTTCCCGAGTTCCTTTTCTTTTGCTTGCTTATTAGCCCCCCACCCCCCATTTTGTGTCCCTATCTGGGTTTGAACTCAAGGCTAGACTTCTCTCCCTTGGCTTTTTTTTTTTTTTTTTTTTTTGGCCAGTCCTGGGCCTTGGACTCAGGGCCTGAGCACTGTCCCTGGCTTCTTCCCGCTCAAGGCTAGCACTCTGCCACTTGAGCCACAGCGCCGCTTCTGGCCGTTTTCTGTATATGTGGTGCTGGGGAATCGAACCTAGGGCCTCATGTATCCGAGGCAGGCACTCTTGCCACTAGGCTATATCCCCAGCCCTCCCTTGGCTTTTTTAACTCAAGGCTGGTGCTCTACCACTTGAGCCAATGCTCCACTTCTGGCTTTTTTTCTGCTGGTAAGTTGGAGATAAGACGGGCTGGGAATATGGCCTAGTGGCAAGAGTGCTTGCCTCGTATACATGAAGTCCTGGGTTCGATTCTCCAGCACCACATATATAAAAAATGGCCAGAAGTGGCACTGTGGCTCAAGTGGCAGAGTGCTAGCCTTGAGCGGGAAGAAGCCAGGGACAGTGCTCAGGCCCTGAGTCCAAGGCCAGGACTGGCAAAAAAAAAAAAAAGGAAAAAAAAAAGTTGGAGATAAGAGTTTCATAGATTTTTTTTCCCCCTTGGCTGGATTTCAACTGAGATACTCAGAGCTCAGACTCTTGAGTAGCAGGGATTGCAGGCATGAGCCACGGGTGCCTGGCTGCTTGTTCTATTCTAGAGATGATTTCTTTTTCAGTCCGGAAATTATCTGACTTGTTTGGTCTTCAGACTTCTTTGTGATGGCCAAATAGTGCCTGGATGGTGACCTTGCTTGTTCACCTGTCTTCCACTCAGCATTGTAAACACACCTCTCTCCAGTGAGCGGGGGAAAATTGGGCTAGTTTGACTGTAACGTGGGGTTCTTGATACAAAACAAGCTATGATAAGCAAATTATTGAACTAAACCAAATATGAATGATCGAAAGAACATAGGATCAACGAATGATTGCTTTATGCTAGAAGCAGAAGCAACGAGTCTGTCCCATTTCCTACATTCATTCTCAGCTTCTGGACCTTTCTGCAGGGCAGCATGGCAGGCTCAGGGTGAGGCGGTGAGAGCCGAGGGACCAGATGTCACTTCAGGATTTCCATGCCACTGCCCCTGCCAGGGGGACAAAGACTCACCTGTGGGATACTCCTCGGCAGGGTGGAGCCCGGGTCACAGCCTCTTTTGCTCTGCTATTGTCACTAACAAGAAGCCTTCCAGAAGGATGTGGCCCTCACCTCCAATGACCTAGAAAAGTCAATTGCAATGAAACCCCAGGATCTGAGGTGTATGAACTGCATTGCCCCTCAGGCGGCAAGGACGGCCGCGCATGAGTCTTGTGTTATGGAATTAGAATTTGTCTAGGGCTTGCTGGTGCAAGTCATGGCAGCCACTTTAGGGAAGCTCTAGGGGGGGTGCGGCAGGGCGGACTGCCCATCGAGGGGATGCTCCGAGTGCCAGTGTTCTATGGTCAGGGGCACTTGGTGAGCTCCTGGCAGGTGGGAGATGCTCACATGAGCTGTGAATGAATGAGCCATCGCTCATACTTCTGTCATACCAATGACAGCATAGGCCCAGCATTTCTATTCATTGCAATCACTGAACGTATCTGAGATGCTATATAATATCATATTCTGAAATGGGCTTCTCTAATAGGCTTAGTTGGACTTAGGTTCTTTCAGATTTTTTTTGTCAGCCATGGGGTTTGAGCACAGGTCCTGGGCACAGTCCCTGAGCTTTTGCACTCAAGGCTAGCATTCTACC
This sequence comes from Perognathus longimembris pacificus, assembly GCF_023159225.1. Taxonomy (NCBI): domain Eukaryota; kingdom Metazoa; phylum Chordata; class Mammalia; order Rodentia; family Heteromyidae; genus Perognathus; species Perognathus longimembris. The sequence goes on from NC_063162.1 coordinate 144,253,889, forward strand.
ACAGTGCCACCTCTGACTTTCTGGTCATTAATTGGAGATAACAGTCTCACTGACTTTTCTTCCCCGACTGTCTTCAAACCCTGATCCTCAGATTTCAGCCTCCTGAAGTGTTAGGATTATAGGCATGAGCCACCAGCACCCGGCTCTTTGATGTTTTTTTCTTTAATCGAGATAAAAGCTACACATACTAGGAAGCTCAAATCTGTGGTGAATGGCTCAGCTAATTTTTATACACGTGGACATCCATGTTTCTGCCACTCTGATCAGGACGAAAAACGTTTCCAACGTGCAAGAAAGTTCCTGTGTGTCTCCTTCCCATTCTGCCCATTCTGCCAAACATAACCATGCTTCTGACATCCACTCTCCTAGGTCAGTTTTGCCTGTTCTTGAATGTCACATAAATGACAGGACACAGTGTGTGGCTTTGTGAGTCTGGCTTTTTTCATTTAACATTATGTCTTTGAGATGCATCTGGGTTGTTAATTGCTGTGAAGTAGCAGTTCATTGCTTTTATTGCAAGGAGACATTCCATTATATGAACACATCACTATTTATTTATATGATCAGGTACTTCCTAGTTTGGGCTATTGTGAATGCAACTATTATCAATGTTTTTGCCCATATCTTTAATTGCACATCTATTCTCAGACTTCATATTTTTCTTATAAGAATGGAGGGAGCAGAGGGAAATAATCATGATAATAACTGAGACTTATGGAAGCGTACTGTATTGTATGTCAGGAATTATGGTAAGCAATTAAATAAATGCTCTACAGCCATAGCTGGGGCACCGTTCATTATTGCTACACCATTCTGCCTTCCAACTTCTTTTTTTAATTAGAGAAAAACTTAAAAGCAAGATGACCTTTAAGTACAAATCGAGAGCATGATCAGCCAACAGCTGCAATGATCTAATTTTAAATTGTGGTCTCTCTCTCTCATTACCACACCATCTCCCACTAGAACAAGGACCAATTAATACTGGGACTGAATTATCAGCATCCAAAGTGAGTTTTGTCCTGACAGATGCTCAATAAGTATAATTACTTATAATTTACTTGTAAGTAAAATATTTAAGAAATTTATTTAATTTATAAGTATATTCTTAACATATAAAGAGTTATTTCTAAAGGAAAGTAAGCAGCTTGTTTGTAAATTTTTTTTTTTTTTGCTATGATTCTCTTGGTCTAGATTTCTTAACCTGGTGTTACCCATGTAGAATGCCAAGGTAGCCATCAAGAATCTTATACTCAGCTGGGCACTGGTGGCTCACACCTGTAATCCTAGCTACTCAGGAAGCTGAGTTCTGAGGCTCATAGTTTGAAGCCAGCTGGGGAGGAAAGTCCATGAGATTATTACCTCTACTTAACCAGCAAAAAATCCAGAAGTGGAACATTGACTCAAGTCATAGAGCAAGTCTCAAGGGACAAAGCTAAGGAACTGTACCCAAGCCTTGAGTTTAAGCCTTATTACTGGCACAGAAAAGACAATAAAAGGAAGGAAGGAAGGAAGGAAAGAAGGAAGGAAGAAAGGAAGAAAGAAAGAGAAAGAAAGAAAGAAAGAAAGAAAGAAAGAAAGAAAGAAAGAAAGAAAGAAGGAAAGGACAGAATTCTTAAATGTTTTAATTTCTAAGAGATCATCTTTCTGAACTTAATTATTTGCTAGTATTTTGTATCTTCTGTATTATTAATTTGATATTAAACAACTTAAATAAAAAAGTAGCAGGTCATCATTAACAAAAACCCAGATCTTAAGTGTTCTGTTTGATGTGTGTTGACAGTTGGGAATAACTATCATCCCAAATAAAATTCAGAATATTTCTATCACTCCATGTGTCCCCTCATCAAGTCTCTACCTTGTCCCAACCTCAACGACCACAGGTATGAGTTCTGTCCATATAGATTGTTTTTCCTTATTCTTAGACTACATATAAATGGAAACATACAGTATATAGTGTTTCATGACTGGGCTCTTTTTTATCATAATCATTGAGGCTTACCCTTGTGTTTGCATTTTTTACTGCTGAGTGATTATATCATCCTGTATGTCACAAGTGAATTATGTAAACAAATCTTATTGATGGACTTTTGTGTCATGTCATGTGTTCTGCTAAAGGTCAATTGAGATTAAATAGCAGTATCATGTGTATCACTCAAATGGCTCCGAAGGGCTCCTGTTTCAAGCCTTGAGGGCAGCGGTTATGTTGCCAGGCCCCTTCAGTTATGAATATTTTTGTACAAGTCTTTCTGTAGACTTAGATGTTCACTTCTCTTGTGTAAATGCCTAGGAGTGGGATTATGAGATAGATGTATGTTGAATTTTATAAGACACTGGCACTTCTATTCTTACAATGTTGTGGCTAGAACCCAGGGCCTCCTGCATGCTAGGCTGGTCCTCTACCACTGAGCCATGGTTCTCAAAACGATTTCACCAACAGTATAGAAAAGTTTTAGTTGTACACCGTAAGTCATGCTTGGAATTGTCATGGCACATTCGGAAGTTCCCCCCCCCCCCCACCTCCCCCGGTTGTTCTTTAATTCTTCTCTTTCTTTTCCTTTCCCCTATCACACAGTCAGCTTAATCTCAATGGCTGTGTGTTGAGTTTGATTTTCCCCTTTCATTTTACCTTTATTTATTACATAACCACATCCAGTTTAATACGATGAGTGACAGTGATGAACTGTTGTGTAGTGGCGCTGCTACTGAGATGACCGTATGACGATCCTTCCATTGCACCTCATTACAGTGTAGAATGGGGCTGTGAGCTGTCTGGCCCCTGCACACGCCCTCAGCCTCCTTTTACTCCACACTTCCTCTCAGCCTGGAGTCACCATTGGTAGCTCCTTCAGTTGGTTCCTGGTATCCTTTGACCTTACCCCATCCATCTTTTACAATTATTTTTAAAATGTCTTTCCTGTCAGGCACTAATGATGCTCCAGAATCCTTGAGCATTTCCTACCCCAGTCTCAGAATCACTGTTTCTACAGAGAGCCCTAGATCTTTCTGTGGAGGATAGCCCTGGAAACTAGTCTTGGCATAGGTGTGCTTGTAGCTACTAGGGTATCTATCTATCTATCTATCTATCTATCTATCTATCTATCTATTTATTTATATTTTTGTTGGTCATGGGGCTTGAACTCAGCATCTGGGTGCTGTCCCTATGTTCTTTTGATCAAGGCTAGCACTCTACCACTTTGAGCCACAGCACCACTTCCAGTTTTTTTTTTTTTTTGGGGGGGGGGTAGTTTATTGGAATTAAGAGTCTCATTAACTTTCCTGCTTGGGCTGGTTTTGAACCGCTATCCTCAGATCTCAGCCTCCTGATTACAGGCCTGACCCATCAGTGCCTGGCTTTCACTTATTTTTTTGTTATACTCTTGGCATAAAGTACACAGCATGCTATTTTTTTTGTTTGCATTCTTACTGTATGCTTCTATAACTATTTTTTTTCTTAGCTCTGTTTCCCTCATGGTGCCTCACACATAGTTGGCATGTAACACTTATTGAAAGAAAGAATAGACCACTTTTCTTTTCAGTACTCAGGATGATTGAACCCAGAGCCTCAAGTTTGCTGGGAAAATGCTCTTCTGCTTGAAATGTGCCTCCCTCTGTTAATTTTATGTTTGAGATAAGATCTTGCTAATTTTCTGTCTGGCCTTGAACTCATGATTCACTTCCTCTACCTCCTAATTAGCTGGGATTATAGGCATAGGGCAGCACACTAACCTAGACACAGAACTTTGGTGAGAGAGCTTTAAGTGTATATTTAATAGCTGATGAATTAAAGTCCAAATTTAAGGTATGATCAGTGGTTTCAACTTTAGGAGTTTCTATGTTTAAAGTACTAAACAAAGGTTAGCTTGGTCAAAGGCAGACAATATGTAAGTGAGGGCCTGGAAGTATAGCTCAAGAACAACAATTGTTGTGCCAAGTCGCAAGACCACCCCCTAGAAGACCACCGAGATTCAGACACTTCGAAATGCAAAAGCAAGGCAAGGCAAGGCTTTATTTAACGAGCTGCCAACTCGGGCCTCGTCCTACCCACCGACACAGCGGAGGTTAGGAGGGAGCCTCCAGCTACGATTACACAGGGCTTATAAAGGCAAAGAACAAGGTTACAACAATCAGCTGTGCAAGCAAGATTAGAACACAGGTACAAATCTGATTGGCTCAGGGTTCAATTCTAAAATGGGGTTCACGTGGTGGGGCCTGACTTCAAAGTCTGGCACCTCACAATGCCTGCCTAACCAGTATAAGCCCCTGAGTTCAAATCCCAGTATCACCAAAAAAAGAAAACACTTTAAATATCTTTTAGATTTAGGTGCGCTGGTGCACACCTGTAATCCAGCTACTTGGGAAAAGAAGATCTGGAGGTTTGTGGTTTGAGGCCAGCCCCGGTAAAAAGTTAGTGAGACCCTGTCACAGCCGACCTGAACGTGGTGGTTCATATACACAATAGCAGCTATGCAGGAGGCATAGGAGAGGATCAGGGTCTAAGGCTGCAAAAAAAAATATAAGACCCTAGGCAAAAAAAAAAAATGGGCTGGAGGTGAGGCTCAGGTGGTAGAGCACCTGCTTAGCAAGCACAAAGCTCTGAATTCAAACCCCAGGACCACCAAAAAAACCCAACATTCACATGCGCATGTGCGCACACTAATTCACTCACACACATACACTCACACACACAATTGAGGATCCCCTATAGCATTTAACATTTGTTAATTGTGTTGATATTTACACTCGAATTCTCTAGGCAACTTGGTAATTAAGTTTTCTGACCAGAAAAAGTATCAATGAAGTTTAAAGTCTAGCTAACTATTGCTTGTTGTGTATGAGATAGTAAAATGAAACAGTAGAATTTCATTTTTCTATGCTGGGAACTATGCTAAAGATACAAGAGTTGTTTTTCTTTTAATGCCATTGGGGGCGGGGAACACAATGGAGGAAGAAGTACAAATGGGCGCTTTACCATCTTTCTGTCGAAGGCAATGTCTTGTAGCCAAGCTAAGGATGGGCCATACTACAGCACTGGCTGGATGGGCTGGTGGGGGACTTACCCACACTGTCTGGGTTCTAGGACCCAAACAGGAAGGATTTTCCAGCCTCTGGAGGTCAAGTGACATCCCACGAGGACACCCTGTCCCTACGGTGCAGAACGAGACACACACCGTGCCAGGAGATCTGAGTACTTGGGCCAGAAGCTCCTCCACCTGCCCAGAGCAAGGTGCCACACTCAGAAGAGAGTCTTAGGACAGTCCTTTGCTGCAGCCAGAGGATGGCCAGAGTAGGGCAAGCTGGGCTGGAGAAGACTTGAGCACAGGGCTTGTCCTCCAGACAGAGCCTGGGCGAAAGGCATGCTGCCAGGACTAGGTTCTGTAATGCAGACTCAAGGCTTGGTTCTCCTTTGGCTTGGGACCTCATAGTAGCTTTCCATCACTGAGTGGGCTCAGGTGGGGAGATCACACGATCTTCACTTTAGGTGGAAGGCAAACGTGGCCTGGATGTTGGGGTCTTTATTTGCTTCTTGGCCTCTCGTGCTGGCATGATGATTTTCCTGAGGAAATGAGTTGATGTCACTTGGGGCTGCACGCTGGGCAGTCAGCAAGTCTCACTGCAGGCCTGTGACTCAAAGCTTTGTTCCTGTGTTACAGAAATGCCTGTGTCCCACCAGCGCTTGGAGACCCTGGGCTATCCCTTGGTTTGGCTCCCTGTGCCTTCAGCCAGAGTTCCTAACCCAGCTCCCGAGAGGAGGTGGAAAGAGGCTGTGATCTAGTGTGGTACTCAGCTTAGGGACAATTCCTGCCCCCAGGGATGGCTCTGTGCTGCCTCAGGCCTACCTCTTCTCTCAAGAGCCAGCCCTGGTAGAATTTAGTTAACCCTTCCCATCCCTGCTGGGCATAGCTCTCCTGGCTACTGCACCCCCTACCAGAATGGCCCAATGGCTGCCCTAGGATGTTCCAGAACAAGAAAAATGGTCTTTTCTTCTTTTCTTTTTTCATGTAGAAGCCACATCCAAAGTCGCAGCATTGCAGGTCAGATCATTCACCTTTGAGCCATTATACATGCTCTCTCTCTCTGATTCTGGGGATCGAATTCAGGGCCACTTGCTTCTTTTTTCAATTAGTTGAGTCATACCTCCTGCCCTCATTTTTTTGTTATTGTTGGTCATGGGGCTTGAATTTGGGCCCTGGCTGCTGTCCCCAAGCTCTTTTGCTCAAGGCCGGTATTCTACCACTTCGAGCCACAACACTTCTGGTTTTCTGGTGGTTAATTGGAGATAAGAGTCTCACAGGGACTTTTCAGCCTGGGCTGGCTTCAAACCTAGGTCCTCAGACCTCATCCTCCTGAGTAGCTAGGATTATAGGCGTGAGCCACCACACCTGGCCTGGCCTGTCACTTTTCTTTTTAGTTTGTTTTTTAGATAGGGTCTCAAGCTTTCCTCAGGCAATCTTAGATAGTGATCCTCCTATTTCTGCCTCCTGGGTGTCTGGGATTACAGACACTTGCCATCACATCAGCTTTCTACTCCTTAGTTAAGTGGTTCTCAATTGTGGGCGTGCACAAGTATTTGAGTGGCACACCCAGGGGCCCCAGTGTGTGTGTGTGTGTGTGTGTGTGTGTGTGTGTGTGTGTGTGTGTGTGTGTGTGTGTTCTGGACATGGGAAGCAGATGGATTTGGGCTCTTTTGGTTCTGATGTAGGAGCTGAGATCTCACATGCGGTCAGGCATTCGGCTGGGGTGGAGACTGTACTAGCTGTAGCTGCTACACCTGCTTGCCTTGTGGACATTGTAGTTCCTCCCTGTTTCTCAGCCTTTTAAAGTACTTGGTTGGCCAAACAAGGTACATGTCCAAGGCCATGCTTTGCAATTGCTCTTCTCATGCTTCTAGAAAAGCATTAGATTGGCGGCGGGGGTGGGGGGGGGGATGTTGAGGAACAACTATTTATTGAAGCAGCCAGAAGGAAGGAGTACTTATTTATTGAAAGCTTATTATATGCTGAGCACTGTACTGAATAGTTTAGTATCACATCTGCTTCTAATAAGGGTCTTATCTCATCAGATAGGATTGATTTCCTCACTTATAGATGAGAAAACAGAGAAGTCCAACAGCTTTGTAATGTTTCCATCGCTAGCAAATAGCAGAGGCAGGATGTGGGTCTAGGTCCACATGACTTTAAGGCTAGAGTCCAGCCCACTTTTACCCCCTATATTCCATGCTCCTTCTTCAAGGAAAGAAGGCACTCAAATCTCCAGCTGTAGCATGTGCATGTCTAGTGGTCTGTGAGCTGCTGCTACTACTAAGGCAGGTCAATTTTTAAAAATTTATATTTATATGTTTGCCAGTTGTGGGGCTTGAAATCAGGGCCTGGGAGCCCCTGAGTTTTTGTACTCAAGGCTAACGCTCTACCACTGAAAGCCACAGCCCCATTTCTGGTTTTCAGGTTGCTCTTTGGATATAAGAGTCTTATGGACTTTCCTGCCTGGGCTGGCTTCAAACCATGATCCTCGGATCTCAGCTTTCTGAGTAGCTAGGACTACAAGTATGAGCCACCAGCGCCTGGGGTAGGTCCTTGTTTTTAATGACTTTAGTAAAATCCCTCTGTAATCTGACAACCTTAGGATTCTGCCAATTTTTGCAATGTGACATTGGACCTCTCCTTTCACTTTCTCTACTTAGTCACACCATGTGTCGAGGCATACAGCATGAAGATAATTATAGTATCTCTCTTATGAGATTCTGATGGAGACTAAAGAAGTGACCAGAAGTAAGTAGGCACCCCTTTGCTATGGTGCCTCCAATTCTTAAAGACCTTTGTATCCTTGTCTAGTGACATGACGTTTGGCCTCATTGGGACTCAAGGACTGTTGCTCATAAATGTGCCCTGGTTGACTCTTGCATGGTCATGTATGTTTTTCCTTTCATCTTCAGCCTTTCTACCTGTTATGTCTTTTTTCTCTGGTCCCTAAGCCAAAGCTCTTACCTGCTTCCCCTGCCTTGGATGTTTGTGACTTGAGGCTGGGTCTACAGGAAAGCTTTTTTTTTTTTTGCCAGTCCTGGGCCTTGGACTTAGGGCCTGAGCACTGTCCCTGGCTTCTTTTTGCTCAAGGCTAGCACTCTGCCACTTGAGCCACAGTGCCACTTCTGGCCATTTTCTGTATATGTGGTGCTGGGGAATTGAACCCAGGGCTTCATGTATACAAGGCAAGCACTCTTGCCACTAGGCCATATCCCCAGCCCCTACAGGAAAACTTTTGAAGGAAGTTATCGGAAGGCATTTGTAGTTGGGTGAGCATCTGTCTGTATCTTCTGTATTTGCAAGTCTGTGGGTGGGAATATCTATAAAGAAATAAAGATCACATGAATTTGCATCTTGAAGTGTGAGTTTTGCTTTTGTTGGATGCATCTTGAGGACAATTGAGAAAGTATCAGAGCTGATTTCTGTGTGTGTAAGGGTCTGATATGGGAGGGACGTCTCCATTCCCCTTGAATAGACCGTCTATCAAACTGGGGCTTTAGAGAGGGTGCAGGTTTTAGAGATCTGGCAGGGGAGATAGCCTTTCTTTCTGCTTTCTTTCTTCATCTCCCAGTAGAGGGGTGCATGTAGGGTAGTGGGAAGTGTAGGCTGGGGTGTTGGGGTAGGAGGCAGACTGAGGCAGACTGTGTTTAGCAACTTGACTTTTATCTCAGAGGAATTTAGGAGCAGAGGAATGTGATGAGATATTTGCATTTCAGAGGGGAAAAAAAAACCCAGCATGGCAGTGGACTTGAGGGGCTTGGGATGGAGGACAGGAGGCCACATAGAAGTATGGTAAATCATCAAGGCATTGCTTTGAGGATTGTGGTAGGAGCAATGTGTGAGAGAGGATAGGTTGATGAGATAAGGGTAGCAGGACTAGCAGAGCAGGTCAATGGGACATGAGTGAAAGAGAGAGAGAGAGTCCTTAGGAGCTGTGCTTGGGAGATGGTATATGAGGCTGCTGTCGGCTGAGACTACAAATACGGAGGAGGAACAGGTTGGGGTGCAGTGGGAGAGGGATTGAGATGAGGTTGGATTGACTGTGGGGTACCCATACAATACCCAGTTAAGGATGTAAAATGGGCATTTGAATACGGAGGTCCAAATTTTTAAAGAAGAAACATCCGTTTGTAGATGGTCATTAAAGCTATGGATAAAGATGAAGTTGCCCAAAGAGAACACTTAGCAGGGGAAGAGAAGAGATCAGTATTAGTTTCTATAGCTGCTGTAACAAATTACTATAATCTTAGTGACTTCAAGCACCACAACTTTATTTGGCGCTAAAGATCAAAGGTCTTATGGATGTCAGCAGAGCTGCATCTCTTCTGAATGCTCCAGGCAAGAACCCACTTTTTTTTTGGTCTTTTCTATGGGCTGCCCACATTCCTTGGCTCATGGCCACATCTCTCTGCCATTAGCTTTTATCATCATATCGTCTTCCTTGACTCTGACACTTGAGCTTCTCTTTTGTAAGGGGCCTTATGATTAGATTAGTCCCTCCCACATAAACCAAGATAGCCACCGCAGCATAGATCCTCAGCCATGTAAGGAAATGTGTATACTGAGGTCAAGGACATAGACATCTGAGGGGGGACATAATGCCTGCCACAGAGACCCAGAGCAGAGGTGGAGGCGTGCAGTCTGAGGTGGTTGGTTGTGGACAATCAGCCTTAGGAAACAGATCAAGTAACAGAGGTGGAGCAGAGATAGAGCTGACAGGATTTGTTGATGGATGGGAGGTGAGAGGGGAAGGAAAGGAAGAGAGCAACTGAGGATAAACTAGATTTGTAGTTTCAGCAACTGGATGGCGGATGAGTTTCCGTTCTGAGATTGGAAAGACTATAGATGGAGCAAGTTTGGGAAGGAAAATCAAAAGTTGAATATGTGAGTCAGAGGCTGAGCCAGAAATAAAATTTGAAGGTCATTAGCATATAGATGGCATTGAAATAATGAGAATAAGTGGAATTACCCAGGGAGAGGAAGTTTCTAGATGGTTGGTTATACAATAGGATAGGACACAGTCGGGGAAGAGTTTGTAGCCATATAGACAGGATGAGATGGAAGAAAAAGGATGCACGGTCTTCAGGGTCATAGGAATAAACCAGATTTAACTTAGATGAGTGATGAAATGGAAATTTGAAAGGCCATGGAATAATGTATCATTCAAGAAGTGAAAAAATACAGAAAGCGCATTTCAGAGGCCAAATGGCACTCACCAAGTTATTTAAGTGTCTGTGCCCTGCTGTATGAGGGGCGTGGAGGAGAAAACAGTGAGCACAGTGCTAGGACTGGCCATGGAGGGAGAGAATGTGGGTGAGGATAATGGCTGTCATTGACTGAGCTCACCAGCTCTCACATACTCCAAATCCATCCTGTTGTGTAGACCTCATCACAGCCGGTGTGGTGGACTTGATTCTTTACCCCTCAGGTGAGGAAACTAGATCTTGAAAAGATAAAGGATCTATCAGGTTTACACTCTTTCTACCAGGGTGTTTATTGACCGTTAGTCCTTCATTTGACTTGAAGGCAAGTTGAAGGTCAAGATTATAGTTGGTGCTCAGGGGATCCTCTGGCCATGAAGAGTCCTATATTGGGCTGGAAGTTATGGTGAGGAGGATTGGTGCTGACTGTGCTCAGCATGGTGGAGATGCAGCCCAGAATCTTGTTACCCATGAGAAGAATGAGAATCTCGTTGGAGAGGAAAGGGCCGTGGGAACTCATACCATTATAACTGAAATCTGGAAGCTTGAGTGGCCCTCTTGCTTCCTGTTTCCTTCCTTCCTTCCTTCCTTCCTTCCTTCCTTCCTTCCTTCCTTCCTTCCTTCCTTCCTTCCTTCCTTCCTTCCTTCCTTCCTTCCTTCCTTCGTTCTTTGTTATTATAAAGGTGATATACAGAGGAATTGCAGTTACATAAATCAGGTAATGAGTACATTTCTTTTTTTCTCACTCCTAGATTTTCCTTCCTATCCTCCCACACAAGTTGTACATGAACTTCCTCTCTTGAGGATGTTTTCTTATGTACCAGGTCATGACACAGCTGTATGGGTGCTGGGTGTCTGCCCCAAGGAGGAATTTTGTTAGAATAGTGCTTCTTACCTTGTAGGTTCCTTCTGACCACAACAGTTGCATCCTTTGGCCTTGCTATGTGGTGTCTTAATGTGGAGCAGCATGCTACAGTGGGTTCTCTGGGCTGAGACCGAAAGAGGGCTTGCCTGATAAAAAGGGCTCAGCCTGTATTGAAGGATTGAGACTGTACTGAGAGTTAAGCCAAGGAGAGAGCCTCTGTAGCTTCTCTCCAGAAGCTTCTAAGCAGTGGGACAAGGATCTGCAGTGAGGATGGGATATAGGCACACAGGACCCCACACATACAAGGCTTGGAATGACTAAGGTCGGGCAGGGTTGAGCATAGGGGTATTCTTACGTGGCAGAGACTTCAGCCTCCACCGCGCGCCGTGTTTTCTGCAGTGGCTTGGAGCCTTGGCTGTGTTGAGCACTGGCTCTGGGATAGCGGGCCTCAGGGTTCTGACACATCATGCTGATTTCGGCCTCCAGACTTTACAAAATTGGGGTCACTTCAAAGACAGTTGTTGTCTCTTTCTCCTTTGTGGTGCTCAATGTCAAACAATAGATTTCCAAGAGTCCTGGGACTCCAAGGCAGTGTGTGACTGCGGGTCGCTTTCCTCACTGGGGGGCTTCGAGGGGCTGAGGTGTTTTGTTTCACTCAAGCCATAGCTCCAAGTATTGTAGACTGAGAGCGGGGACAGGGCTTCAACCAGAGGGACTTTTTCTCCCTGGAACACGGCTGGCCTTCCAGCCGGACAGAAAGGTGTATTCTGCCTGAGCCCCAACCAACCCAAGGCCCAACCTCAAATAATGGTCCTTGCTGTTTTTAAGTCAGTTCCTATTGTTTTTCTCTAATACTAGCAAACTTTTTAAAACCAGATTTTCATCATGTGCCAGGAATTGTGTGTACATCACAGAGATTAAAAAAGAATTAAATTCCGGTAGATTCTCCTACAGAAAAGACAACTGATCCTAAGTCGCATGGCTGGCCAATCATAGAACCCAGAATGAAACCATGACTTGGATGTGGCCTCCAACTGAAAAAGAGAAAAAAGCACATGCTTTTAGTAGAAAAATTACAAAGTATAAAAAAATCAACTAAGGGAAAACTTAGAGGTTAAAAAAAAATCAAACCATCTGTAGTCTATCTGCAGAGAAGCACTTTTAATATTTTTCCATATATATGTGTATATGTGTGTGTGTAGGTTTGAAAAAATAGTTACTTTAAGTATTGACTTACAGACTGCCTTTTCCATTAGACTTTGAATATATTTCCCAATGTTAGATATTTTCAACACCTCAATTTTTAATGGCTGCAGTGAATTTCAGTATAGAAGAATCTATAATTTACTTAAACAATCTCTCTCTGTAATTGGAACTTTTGATTGCTTATACATTTTGTGGTTATAAATATTGCCATGCCTAGCAGCTTCGTTCATGCATCTCTGTGTATAACTCAGAAGACTGCCTGAGGATCAATTCTTAGAAGTGCTGTTTCTGCATCAAAAGGCACATGCAGAAAAAGGCTTATTGTGTGATTGCAAAAACACTTTCCAGAAGGTTTGCACCAATTTACTTTCCCACTAGCAAAGTATGAAAGTTCCTACGTCTTTACAACTGCTAACACTGTGCAATTCATTGTTCTTAAACTTCTGTCGATTTTCTCATGTGAGAAGTATCTTTCTTTGGTTCCTAATGACAGCAGATGTTTCCTGCTCATTGGTCACTTTACTTTTGTGAAATGCTTTTGTCATTATGAGAATATTTATGACTATTTTTTTCTTTATTGATTTGGATGAGCTCTTTCTACATTTCGATGTGACAGGAATGGTTTGACTGTTTGGCATATCTGTTGGGGATACAACATATACTTTTATGTACAGAAATTTTAAATGTCATGGTAATCAAATTTTCCAGCCTTCTTTTTCCCTTTGGTACTATGCAGGGTGATATAGGTGCCTTTATTCTATAAAAAATGAGTCTTTTTCTCTTCTTCTTCTTCTCCTCCTCCTCCCTTTGTTATGGGGCTTGAACTTAGGCCCCGGGCACTGTCCCTGAACTCTTTCACTCAAGGCTAACACTCTATTACTTTGAGCCACAGCTTCACTTCCAGTTTTCTGGTGGTTAACTGGAGATAAGAGTCTCATAGACTTTCCTGCCTGGACTGGCTTTGAACCACCATCCTCAGATCTCAGCCTCCCGAGTAGTTAGGATTGCAGGCATGAGCCACTGGCACCCAGCTAGCCATTGACACCTGGCTTTTTTGTTTTTCTGTTTTGTGATAGTACTGCAGTTTGAACTCTGGGCCTCTTGCTCTTGCTTGGCATTTTGACATTCAACCACTTGAACCATAGCTCTGCTTCCTGGCTTCTTGCTGGCTAATTAGAGATAAGAGTCTCCTAGACTTTTTCCCCCTGCATTGGCTTTGAGCTGTGACCCTCAACCTCATACGACATAGCTAAGATTACAGGCATGAGGCACCAACTGACTTTTTTACTCATTTTAAGTCACTTAATTGACAAATATTGCTTGAGTGCTACTTTATACTTAACATTTTATAGGTGCTAGGGACACAGAAGCAAGGCCAAAAGAAAACATTTTTCTCTTTCATTTATCTTTTCGTGTGTCTGAAATTTATTGGTAAGTACTGTGTGAGGAGAAGCTGTGAGAAGCTCTTTCTTGACTAGGTCAGCTGGGGATATGTGCCGTGGATCTGCCTTCCACGGCAGGAAAGTACTGGACAATTCTCCAGTCCGTGCCAGCACTTTAAGGAAGATTTATCACCAAGAGATGAGAACTGTCAAGTTCCAGAGCATTGGCCACAGGCTGGCTGATCCTACCTAGGTGTCTATGTGGCCCTCTTCCTGAAGCTGGTCCTTGAAGACAGGTGTGGGCCTCATCTGAGATATACCCAAGGGCTCTGCTGCACTGCTACAGTTATTGGTTGGTGTTTTCACTTCTGGTCCTTCCGAGGTGGCTTGATATGGGAGAGAAAACAAGACCCACTGAGGTGCGTGAAGTTCCTAGAGTTGGTCAGCTTTCCATTACTATAATAAATAATTGAGATAGTCAAGTTCTGTAGTGTTTCATTTGGGATCGCTGTAGCAGAGGTTTCAGTCCCTGATCAGATGGCTTCATTGCCCTGGGGCTTGTGACAAGGCAGCACATGCGGGCTGGGGCTCTGGGAACTTGCGGCAGAAAGCTTATGTAGACAAGTAATTCTGACAGTTCACATCAAGTAGATGTGTAGTTATCATACAGGATCCAAGATCATGGAATTAACAGGAATTTGGGTAGGAGATCTTCTTATTCTTGATAATTCTGTTTTTTTTTTTTTTTCTGTCTCTTCTGAATATTCTTGTCTCTGGGAGAGAGTCAATTTCAGGGCAGGTCTTCAGTCTGTGGTGGAAAGACAGCAAGCCTTTCTCAGGAAATAATCATAACAGCATCTTTACATTGTAGCACACGCCAATTTCTGTGGTGTAAGGATTCTCATGGCTTTGCTCCCTTGCCACAAAATTGACAGCTGACATACAACATTAAGGTCTTGGTACTCAGGAGCTGGCATATACTTGGCTTCAGAATGATACTGACAGCACCGTTCATGGGTGTTACTGCCAGCTTAGAAGCCTGGGCTTGGTCTGGGTCTGAGCACCAGGAGCCCTTGCCACCTGCTGGCTTGGCAGGAAGATGTTTCTTCTCAATCGAGGTCATTTTCTTTTGTTATCCAACTTCCTCCCACCCTCAGAACACGAGTCTACTGCTGGGCATCTTAACGGATATGGAATGACCCATTGTCAGTATTTTCCTAGTTGAGCCTGTTCCTAGAATGATCCTGCTCATCTTTTCCATGGCATGATTGGTTGCTTTGCTACTAATTAACTGTGTGTCTTAGAAAGATCAGTTACCTTTCTTAGGCCTCAGTTTCTTATCTGTAGGACGACAAGGTTAGAACTGAGGATCTCTGAATTCTTTTCCAGCCCCAACATGACATATATAAGAGACTTTGAGTGACAGTAGTATTTATAGGACTCTATCACCAAGGCAATGTTCAGGCTGGCTCATATTCTGTGTGAAGTTGAGAAGAACATGCAAAGTCATTTGGAAAAATTACTGTTATTTTTGAGTAACACAGAACTTAATCATAAAACACAAATTGCAAAAGGGAGGAAAGTAAACCAGACCACATTTCTCAGGTACAAAAGACTGACACTTTGAAAGATGATGGGGTTAATAGATTCAGCACTGAGGCATTCCAGGTCTCTAGCATGAAACTAAAGGTCCACCTGGGAAATCAACAGGAACTCTTTTAGACAGATCAACTCTAAATTATGGAGGGATTATCCAGGTTCAATCTTGCTTTCATGCTTTTGACTGCATCTCTCCTGCTTAATTACTTACTTGGTTGGCATCTCAGATTTCCTTTATTTTCTTGCAGCCTGCAAGGAATTCCTTGATAGGATAAGATGAGACAGTAAAAAAGCAATGGATTAGAAACCAAAAGGTTCAATTTCCAGCTGATTATAAGTTCCAATACACCATCCCTTCAGTTTGGGTCTCAGTTGGAAAATGAGGGAAGTGGAGTAGATAAGAGATTTGCAATCCGGTTATTTCCAAATGCCATAGAGCTAAGTTTCTCTTGGCTCCCAGCTGCCATTGGGGCTCAGATTTCTCCATAGGACTCTTGGCACTCTATTGGCTTTCTGTGTCCAGGGAATGGCTCTGAGCCTTCTGATCCCAGAAGCCTAGGTTGAGTTGAAGCTGTCATTTGTGCAGGTTTTTCACTGGGCATGGCAACTTACTTGCTTAAGCTAGACAGATCTAAACAGAACTGTTTTCCCCACTTCTCATGGAACAAATTGCAAAGTCATGTGCAGAATTGAGACCAATAGTGCAATCTACCAGAGAGGATCATGCACTTCTTCCTTGTTGTCTTATAGGACAGCTCCAAGGCAAGAAGCAAAGCAAAGTTCAGACTTTCTCTTCCTTCTCTCCTCTACCAATCAACCACAAAGTAGACAAGGAAAACTCAAAGCAGCCAGCAGTATGACAGCTGTAGCAATACAAGGGAGGCCTGTGGTCCCAACTCTGCTTCCTAATTTCTCCTGGTGGCTAGAGGCTAGGTTCTACTCTGGATAAACTTATTTGAAAAAACTTTGAATTGTAACACGGCTTCGGTTGCACAGCTGTGAACTAGGGATAAGAACTTTAATCTCACCGGGTACCTGCGGCTCCTGCCTATCATCCTAGTTAGGAGGCTGAGAGCTGAGGATCACAGTTTGAAGCCACATTGGACAGACAAGTCTGAGGGACACTTATCTCCAATTAACTAGCTGAATGTCGGAAGTGAAGGTGTGGCTCAAGTGGTGGAGCGCCAGCTTTGAACAACAACAACAGAAAGCCAAGTGCCAGGTCCTGAGTTCAAGCCCTAGTACTGGCACACACAGGAAAATTCAGCCTCACTCCTGTGAGTGAGTGGGTGGGTGGGTGCTGAGTAAACTGACAGCTGTGAAGTGTCACACACAATGCCTGGCGTCTTGTAGATATGGATAAGGCATTTGTTCCGCCTCCTTGCTCATCCCTGACCCATAACGCCATGACTGGGGGTCATATCAGCTTCCTGTCTGCCCCTCCACCCTGCCTCCTGATGCCTTTCTTGTGGACTGTTCTCCCCTCGACTGTTACAAAATGGTTATCATAAACCTAACTCAAGTAATGAGTATATTTCTTTATGGACAACATCACTCTTTCCCTCTCTTCCTCCCAGTTTCCCCTCCTGTCCCTACCCTCCCTCTGTACCTTTAAGAAGCACTTCTCTGGCTTAGTACCTCTTTTTCCCTCCCTTGACCTCTTCCCCTTTGTCCTACCCCTCTCCTTTCTCCTTTCCTCCTCTTCCCTCCCCACCCCTCCTTGTCCAAATTGTGTTTTTCCTTGAAGCCCAGCATGCATCTCACTTTCTTGTGATGAAAGATCTCAGCCCATGACAGTGCCTCTCTCTTTACCATTTGGTATTTAACCGTATGCGCTCTCTTCTCACCAGTGGTTGGCACTGAAAGTTTCTCATGGGCAAGATCCCTGTGTGATCCACCTGCGTATGCCCCTTCCGCCGCCGCCCTCCTTCCAGGGCACTGTAAGCTCGAGACGTGTTTGTGGAATGCTTTTTGAATGGGAATCTCAGACTCCTCTAAGCTGTCCTTTATCTGTGTGTTTTGACAAGGACGAGACCACTGCAGGAAGAACCAGAAGATGTCAGGGGAATCCCTTGAGATAAGAGGCCGTGGACAAGGTGGTCCAGGTGTTGACGTGGTCTCAGGTGACCCTTCTGAGCTGGGTTGTTACTGATAAACCTCTGGACCCCCGATGGGCCAGCTCTTGGATGTCTGTTTGGAGATGCATGTGGTCTGACTTCCTGCCAGCCAGCATACACAAGGAACCGACCTCCACAGGCTGGAGTGGAGAGGGTATCCCTGCCAGTCCTTTCTGGGGGTAGTGGTTACCTTCTTGCCCCACAGGGATTATTTCTGAGGGTGACCTTTTGAAAAGGAGTCAGGGAGTTCTGGGAGGTGCAGGTTCAATTGTGGTTTAGGGTTACGAAAAGTTTTGGAGGTGGGGAAAGAAAGGAGGAAAGCGCTTGACAGGGATTGGCACCTTCTGTAATTGTGTGTGTGTGTGCCTGCCTGTCTGGGAGCTTGGCCTCAGGGCCTGGGCGCTACCCCTGAGCTTTGTGCTCAAGGCTAGCTACTCTACCACTTTAACCACAGTTCCACTTCTGGGAGTTTTGGCAGTCAATTGGTGGTATGAGGCTCACAGACTTTCCTGCCCAGACTGGCTTTAAACGTCACTCCTCAGATTTCAGCCTCCTGAGTAGCTAAGATTATAGGCATGAGTCACCAGTGCTCGACCTACCTTTTGTAACTATTCATGTCATTTATATCTCTGGTTCTACTGCATATCTGAGTGAGACCCCTACGCTCTGAGGGATTTAGGCTCTAGACCTTAGAATGGTCTTCATTCCCCCCTTCTTTGTCCCTCCCCTTTGCCTCCCTCTCCGCCCCCCCCATCCAATTTGTTTCATACATTCCTGCTCTTTTCTCTCCATCCAGTCCATCAAATCTTCTCTTTTCAGGGCTCCACAGCCACCTTCCCCTGCGGTAGCCTCTCTGCAGCTCTTCTTCCCCAGAACCCAAAGCCAGAGCGATGTTCTAAAAATCAGAGTGAAATTATGCCCCCCCCCCACTCCAAAGCCTCCATTGACCTCCAGTTTAGCCAAGAATAAAACACAAACTCTTTGCAACACAACATGGCAGATCCTTAAAAAAGTATATCCAATATCGTTGTATGATGAACAGTTCCACCTCTGGGTATCAGCCTGAAGAATGGGGAGCAGGGGCTCAGAGAGAGCAAGGTCTGTGCACTTACCTCCATGGTCGCCAGCAACAGCCATGTGGAGAAGCAGCCCAAGTTCTCATTGGTAGATGAAGAGATCCATAGGGTGTGGTTTCTCCACACAATGGAACATTTCCTTCCTTAGAAAAGGAAGGGGATTCTGACCCAGTGCAACATAGATCAACCTTAAGGATACTGTGCTGAGTAAAAATAAACTGATCAGAAAGCCACAGGGCTGTAGGATTCTTCTTCGGGGGTGAACGATTGGTTGGTTTCACGTGGAGCGGCAAGTTCACAGAGGCAGACAGTAGCAAGGGCGTTGCTGAGGAGGACGGAGGCACGGGGAATTATGCAGTGGGCGCCACGTTTCAGTTCTGCAAGATGAAGAAAGTTCTGGAGATCGCTTAACACTACTGAATCATAAACTTAAAAATGAAGATGGTAAATGTTATGCTATGTATATTTTACCACAATTAAAAAATTCTTTCAGCCTACAGCTCACAGGTCTCCACCTAATCTGAGCCCTTCCGAATTAGCTTCTCCTCTCTCTCTCTCTCTCTCTCTCTCTCTCTCTCTCTCTCTCTCTCTCTCCCTTTCAACCCTCCTCCCTCTCTTGTGCTAGTACTGGGGCTTGAATAACAGGCCCTGGGTGCTGTTCCTGAGCTGTTATGCTCAAGCCTAGCACTCTACCACTTGAGCCATAGCTCCATTTCTGGATTTGTGGTGGCTTTGAACTGCAGCCCTCAGATCTCAGCGTCCTGAGTAGCCAGGATGGCAGGCGTGAGCATTATAGCCTGCCTTTCCCTTCTCTTCCTCAGGGCTCCAAGCTGATTTGCATTTGCTGACCCATTGGCCTGATCATCTCATTTGCATGGCTGGTACTTTCTTGAAGGTTGGGTCTCTGCTCCAGCTATTTTTTTTTTTAACCTCATACCCATGTCTTCCATGCCCCCCCCCCCCCATTTTTCTCTATGATTCTCCTGTAGTCTTGTTAGTCTCTTGGCTAAATGGCACTCTTGCCTGTGTCCCTAGCCAGCAGCTGGCCTCTGGGCAGGGATAATGCTTGGCCTGTGACAACAGCTCAGTTGACTGCTAGTCGAGGGTGTTTTCTGGCACTTGCTTTTGGTTGACCATGAAGAGAACATATGCTCTGAGTCGTTTTCCTCATTGTGAGTCTGAGTTCACATGACCCAGCCTTGACCACCGGTCCAGTCTGCTGGGCCCAATGATGGAAACTGGCTGAATGTGGGACTAAGAAAATTAATTGAGCCTGATAGGGATTCAGTTATTCACATTCAATCCAGCACACTTTTCTTTTCTTGATTTCAGAGAAATCAAGAGAAAGAACAGAGAGTTAGGCAGATGTGAGACACAGGATCTATCTCAGAAAGCTTCCATTTTAAGGTGAAGCTGTGCGTAGTAAGGTCTTGTGAATGGCAGTCACGGTGAGTGGGATGAGGAAAGGGGAGGGGAGGCTGATTCCATTCCCCACAGGGCTCCAGAGAGGAAGTGCTCTTTACAGAGGCTCTGCGGCAGGTGAGGTGGGAGAGGTGGAGGACTCTGACAGGTGGGAGGAGGCCTAGACGGCAATCCAAGAGCAAAGCTGGAAAAGTGGATGTTGGGCGGGGCAGGCTGTGAAGGCATCTGGGGGTGATCTGGTGGGGCCAGGCAATTGGAGCCCCAAAGAAGGGGCCTGGCATGTGTGTTTATGGTGTGACCCATAATCTGTCACCCTGGAGGAGTCGGTGGCGTCTCAGTACAAGAGGCTGAGCTTCGTGAAGATGGCTTGATAACCATGAGCAGTTCTGCTTGGGGTTGGGATTGAAGACTGGTAGCAATGGTCCCAGCCTGGTCTGGAGGACCTCCTAGGGGAAGAGGGAGAAGGCAGTGTAAAGTTGAGTGTGTGTGTGTGTGTGTGTGTGTGTGTGTGTGTATGGGGGAGAAACACTTGTGAGGTTGAACAGTAATAGGTCCTGGCCCACAAAGGTCTTGTGTGTCAGGGTATACTTATGAAAAAAGCAAGAGAATGTGTGCACCTGCGTGTGAGTGTTGTGCTTGACAATGTGAGCGTGTGTGGTGTGTTTGTGTAAGAGAGGGTGGTGGGGGTGAGTGTATCAGTGCATGTGGAAATATGTGTGTCAGAATGTGTTGTGTGTGAGAGAGTGTGTGTGTGACATATATGTGGAGATATGATACGTGAGAGGATGTATGTGTGCACGTGCAAGGGTATATACGTATATGGGTGTGTGTATGTGTATTTGTGTGTGCATTTGCAAGCAGAAAGGCAGCGATCTTCCCCGGGCTCAGCAGTCTGTGGTCCCTTGCCAGGAGCTAATTTCCCAGCTGCCCTGCCTGTCAGGTGCCAGGAACCGCCTTCGCCTCCCCCTGCCGACTTGGCCAGTTCCCCTAGGATCCCTCTTCCTCACAGTGGCCGCAGAAAGGCCCAGAGCAGGGGCAAAAAGCTGTCTCCCTTGGAGGATGATGCGTGTCGCCTTGTGCCCCACAGGCTCGGTGCGCCGCGTGTTGTCCTGTCCTCTCCCTCCAGCCGCTCGCCTCTCACCTTGTTCTTCTCGTGTTTAACATCCTTCAGCTGTCCCCGGGGCTCCATGGCCTGCCCGTCCCGGAGCCCCTGCAGAGCTCCTGGCGCCTTGTCTGTCTGCTCCACGGTTGGCACTCCACTGTGCTGCTATGCTCTGGGCTTCTCTAGGTTGGCTGTGACCCATGCTTGGGGCTGGCACTGGAACAGCATTTGTAGAGAGTAATCAATGTTCAATACATAGTGTAGAATGTTTAGAAAACAAAAAAAACTAATTATATAGGGGAAGGGTGGGTCAAAGGGGGTGAGAATGTTGAAGAGATCGATCGTGAATTGTATTTATAAACTGGTTTGTTAAATGACACCTCCTGTACAACTACTTAAAGATAATTAAAAAAATATACTTCTTTTTTTTTTTTTCACTACCACTGCCTATGGAAATAAAGGAATATTCAACCCATGGTAGAAGGTTGACATATAATTTCTTTTTTTTTTTTTTTTTTGCCAGTCCTGGGCCTTGGACTCAGAGCCTGAGCACTGTCCCTGGCTTCTGTTTTGCTCAAGGCTAGCACTCTGCCACTTGAGCCACAGTGCCACTTCTGGCCGTTTTCTGTATATGTGGTGCTGGGGAATTGAACCCAGGGCCTCATGTATTCGAGGCAAGCACTCTTGCCACTAGGCCATATCTCCAGTCCCATAATTTCTTTTTTTAAAAAATTTTTTATTGTCAAACTGATGTACAGAGAGGTTACAGTTTCATACGTTAGGCACTGGATACATTTCTTGTACTGTTTGTTACCTCCCTCATTGACATATAATTTCATTCTTTTATCAATGCATAGTTAGGAATGAACTATGTTCTCAATGCATAGTTAGAAATGAACCATATTCTCATAGTACCAATACTGGCATTTCATTTCATTAATCAAAACAACACACATTTGCTTGAATTCAGTGGTTGCACACAATGGGGATTGGAACAAATTGTTTTAAAAGGTGGTATTGTGTTGATAACTAGCATTTGACCATGCTCTAATAGCAATGGAGAATACAGATCAAGCAGTGTGTAAGGTGGACTAAGGAAGGGGGCCACTTAGCTCCACTTAGGGGCCAAGAGCTGGCTGTGAAGGTAGCTCCCAGCAGGCACCTGAGTCCACCAGTTTACTAGTAAACCAACTCTCTTTCCAGCCAAGAATTTTATAGCAAATACATCCAGCCCATTCCTGCCCTCAAATAGATTTTCTCCAAGGTTGCAGTTCCTCTTCAACAACTTTATTATTTTTGTTGTTGTTATTGTCTTAAGTAGTTGTTCAAAGAGGCTTCAGTTCCATTTGTCAGTTATGACTACAATACATTGTGATCATTGTCACCCCTTTCATCATTCTCTGCTAATTCTTACATCCCCACTCATCCTCTCAATTCACCTGGTTCCAAGTTCACATATGTGTGTGGAATATCAGGACTGCATTTGTCCACCTTTCCTCTCTCTCCCTTCTTCTCTCCTCCCTCCCCTGAACTTTCCCCTACCCCCATGCTTCAGCTTTTTTTTTTGTTTTGGTTTTTTTTTTTTGGCCAGTCCTGGGGCTTGGACTCAGGGCCTGAGCACTGTCCCTGGCTTTTTTTTGCTCAAGGCTAGCACTCTGCCACTTGAGCCACAGCGCCACTTCTGGCCGTTTTCTGTCTATGTGGTTCTGGGGAGTCGAACCCAGGGCCTCATGTATACGAGGCAAGCACTCTTGCCACTAGGCCATATCCCCAGCCCATGCTTCAGCTTTTTGACATTCATTTTGTTAAACTATAGCTTAGCTGCTTGATGAAATGACACCAGTGATACCTTACTTTAGTTAATGTGTTTGTGTACATATGCATAGGATCCTGGATGTTTTCAGTGATGTTTATAGTGTAGCTCTAACTTTCACATGAAGTTTTAAGGCAATGTGTATCAGCTAGCTTTTTCTGCATGACAAACAACTATAAGACCTCAGCGGCTTACAATAGGCATCATTTCTTCAGATTATTTGGTGATGCTGTGGATCTGTTTTGGTCCCAGTTGTGGGTTCTCTTGGTTGGCTGGGCCCATTCATGTGTCTGTGGCTTGCTTGGGGTACCTTAGCTGACACAGTTGTTCATGGGTCCTTAGCATGTATACTCATAGCAGTGAGGGACATGGCATGAGCATGAGGAGAGACATATAAACCTCCTGGAAGGCCAGGCGATTCCTTTTCTTCGTGTGTGTGTGTGTGTGTGTGTGTGTGTGTGTGTGTGTGTGTGTGTGTGTATTGGTACTAGGGCTTGAACTCAGGGCCAGGGTGCTGTCCCTTAGTTTTTTCACTCAGCACTAAGTGCTGTACCACTTGAGCCACCTCCATATCCAGCTTTTAAAAAAAACTGGTTAATGGGAGATAAAAGTCTCATGGATGTTGCTGTCTGGGGCTGGTTTCAAACTAGGATTACAGGCATGAGCTGCTGGCACCGGGCCTCAGTTGTTACTGTAGAACATTCACTCGATTCACTCACACGGCTGGGACCTGATTCCAGGCCTCAGCGTAGAACCCCCTGCCTCAGTAGTGAGAGACACATTGAATTTGTGCACCATATAATGAGCATATAGGACAGGGGTTCCATAAAATTGTGATGGGCTGAAATATTCCTTCCACTTAATGATGCTGTAAGTCATTGTGAAGTTTTAGCACAATGTGCTACTCTACTCACATGTGGTGGTGATGCTGGAGTAAGCGAACCTACGGTACTTACCGAGTTTAGGAGGGAGAGCTCCTGGTCATAGGCACATACTAGATATGTGACTGTTACTGGCTTATGTGTTTAACCTTACTATACCTTTGATCATTATTTTATGGTGTACTCCTGCTGTACTTCATAGAGTTACTAAAATTATTATTTTTTGTATGCTAGTATTGATATTTGAACTTAGGGCCTCTTGCTCTTGCTTAGCTTTTTGGCTCAAGGTTGGTGTTCTACCAGCCAAGCCATACCTCAATTCCAGCTTTTTGCTGGTTAATGGGAATTAAGAGTCTCTTGGATTTGTCTGAGAGGCTGGTTTTGAACCAGAATCCTCAGATCCCAAGTTGTTTGGGCTACAGGGGTGAACCACTGGTGCCCAGCTAGCTCAGAACCCAGAGCCTGGGTGCTGTCCCTGAGCTCTTTTTGCTCAAGGCTTTACCACTTTGAACCACAGCACCACTTTCAGTTTTCCAGTTGGTAATTGGAGATAAGAGTCTCATAGACCTTCTTGCCTTTGCTTTGAGCCATGATCCTCAGATCTCGGCCTCTTGAGTAGCTAGGATTACAGTTCTGGTGTGAGCCATCAGCACCCAGCTAGCACAGGAGTTTTAAGTTGCTAGTGACTATACATATGGAAATGTCTTCTCTAAAGTCTCTTCGACAGATAGGATCATACACATTTGTCACTGTGTATCTTCTCTTCAGTAAAACCAAGTAAATATAACCAAGCATAATTTTAACACTTGAGACCTTGTTCATGAAACTTAAAATATGAAACACATGGAATGCTAATGTAATTTGCAGATGTATTGCTGAGTTCAGTAATGGATTCAGAAATGAAAAATATAAGACTTATGTCATTTGAGTGAGGAAGGAAACTCTGTGAGACACAGCGTAATCTTGCATTGCAGCATTTCATCCTGGTGTGTGTGTGTGTGTGTGTGTGTGTGTGTGTGTGTGTGTGTGTGTGTGTGTGTGTGTGATGATACTGGTGTTAGGAATTTGTACTGAATAGTGAGGTGCAGCAGAGGAAGTTGAACCAGACAGAACTCGGTATTGGTGATTGCTTTGCTGCTGCTGGTTATTCATGCTAATAGTGATGGGCTAGAGTTGGTGGACTCTAAGACCTATTTCAAGATAAAGATTCCAGGTTTTTTGTGTTTTTTTTTTTTTTTGGCTAGTCCTGGGGCTTGGACTCAGGGCCTGAGCACTGTCCCTGGCTTCTTCTTGCTCAAGGCTAGCACTCTGCCACTTGAGCCACAGCACCACTTCTGGCCATTTCCTGTATATGTGGTGCTGGGGAATCGAACCTAGGGCCTCATGTATACGAGGCAAGCACTCTTGCCACTAGGCCATATCCCCAGCCCAAGATTCCAGGTTTTTTGTATCAGTGATATCAGTTTTTTTTTTTAACTGATATTAGTTAGTAAGGATTCATTTTGGTTGTACTGTACAGGATAGTCCAAGTAAGGGACATATAAAATAGTAATAATTTCTTTTTGCCATAGGAAAAAGGAGTTGCATTTTTAAGAGTCCAGGGATGATGAGAAGGCAATGAATATCAGAGATACAGACATTTCCATTCTGTTCTGCCATTCTTAGTACATGGCATTAATTTTCAAGGTGACCTTAAGGTAGACTAATGGACCAAAATGGTTGCTTGAGCTCCAGCAGTCACCATAATTTAATAAGCCAGCATTAGGAAGGAACGGAGGAAAGCAAAATGTATTTCCTTTGAAATACTTTTAGATTTATTAAAAAAAAGGTACAAAGATCGTATACCCTCCATTCCTAGCCTTTTCCTAGCCGTTATAGAACCAACTTACATAACTATGTATGATATATTGAGCAAAAGAGATTAACACAGACATACTATTATTAATTAACTATGCTTTTTCTTAAGGTTTTACTAGCTTTTATGCTAGAGAGCCTTCTTGGTCCTGGGGTCTAATCTTAGATCCCATATTGAATTTAGTCATCACATTTTCTTCAGTCTTCGTCAACCAGTGAGATGTAGAAAGTTTCTCATTTTGGTTTAGGTGATATTCTCTCATGATGAAACCAAATTATTTGTTTGATGGAAGAACTCCACAAAAGTTACCCATCACAGGGCATCATGTTGGGCTCCTAGTATCAGGGTTTATTGCTGCTGATGGTAAGTTTGATCACTGGGTTACAGTGGCATCTTCTGGGTTTCTTCACTGTCAAGTGACTCAGTTTACCTTCTCCAGACTCTCTTAGATAGAGGTCAGTGTTTCAGTTTGAGTCACATTCCAGAGAAAGGGGAAGAACTTCCATCTCCAGCAGTCCTCTCCTTTGTAAGTGAGTTCCATCGTCCTGGATGTTCCATAGGCTTTCCGCTTTCATGGTTAGAATTTCTGTAGTGTAATGAATGGTGAAGACCTTTGACTCAGGGCTGCTGGAGTTCAAATCTCACTCTCACATACATTACCAGTATACACTGGCAAATTGCTTTATGTATCTGTGTTTTAGTTGGTCCTGTACAGAGGGAATAATAATTGTTCCTCTGATGGGATTATTATGAGTTTGCGTATGGACAAGTGCTTACAGTTGTGCTCAGTACATAGTGAGTAGCCATGATTCTTAGCCCTTCGCATTGTTATGTGGCCACAGTATAAATTTGACTGAGAAATATATTTAGCCTAAGGAAAACTTGAGGTGCTGTTACTAAGGAAGGAAGAAGAGACTGGCTATTCTAAGGCAGTCAGTGGTGTCTGCTACAACCACTATGCTCAGGATCTGGACTACTAAGATCTACAGTGGGTAGGACCGGGATGTGACTATACTTTCCCCAGTATAACATCTCTGATGATGTGTCCATCTGAAAGCATTCAGTGTGTTTACTTTCTTTAGAGTGCTGAATAAAAGTTGGGTAGTTTCTTTGGGCATCACTAGGAGAGATGGGGTAGAAGCTTTGCAATGATCAGAGCCATCTTGGATCATTTGCTAACAGGAGGAGCTGAAAAACTACATTTGTGGGGCTGTGGAGGGATGACATACAGAAAGGCATAGGAAAGATCTAGAACCTGCCCAGCCCCATCTGTCATGTGTCACACGCTCCTTAAGAGGACAGAAAAGAGTTCCAGGAGCCACAGGCTGGGTCACTTCGAGTTTTGTATTGGGTTAGAAAGGCAAACACCCAGAGAAAAGATCAAGAGTGACTTCTCCTCCAGATGGCATGCAGTTAGAGCTGGAGTCAGCATGTTTGGGTCTGGCCACCGCTTCACCTTCTGAAGTTTGGTGCTGACAGGTGTAACTTAGCAAGCTCTCATTCTCCTTCCCCATCACTGTGTGTAGTCTTGGCAGGGACAGCTTCCTCCACTCTGGTGTTAACTCTGCCATGTCTACACCGATCACATAATATTATGTTTGGAGAATGATGGTGTGGGAGGCCATAGCTGGGAGTGTGGCACAAGGCCAGGAGCTAATCACTTAACCTCGCTGGGCTCCGTGCTCCTATCTGTAAACAAGAGTTTTGACCTACACAATCTAAGATCACTTTCAACAAAAGCTACTCTGGGCACTTTGCCCTGCGCAGGGGACGCATGAACTCAGTTTCCTGATACTTTCATCCAGAGCTGGCCACAGACATTGCACCTTGCCCTTGGTGAGGATTTTAAGAGAGCACCTCTAGGACTTTAGGCAGCTCCAGTGCCAGGAGTTCCGAGTGCTGCCCACCACCTCAGCACCCTGAAGTCTCCCTAGTGTGTCTACCCAAGGAGATGCCACCAGTGTGGGCACGCAGCTTGAACTGTGCTCCTGCTACTTTGTAGCTTCTCTCTCTGGTCAGGTTCTATTAAGAATGACAACTCTGAAATAGATTCATGCCTTTAATTACATCACCACACATACGAGGGGCCTGGATCTGTTTCCCCGACATCTCTTGCTCTTTTTCATCTCTTTGATCACAGAAGGTGTCTGACATGCTCTCTCATAACGGGCTTCCTTCCAACCCCTTAAACTGAAAACATTTTGCAAAATGCTCATGCCCGTGCTGTCCCCAGATGCATAATTAATGAATGCAGGATAGCTGTATTCCTGATTCTGAGGCTGCTCCTTTTTGAAGGCCCTGGAGAAGGAGGCAGCCTTGA
The DNA here is from genome assembly GCF_023159225.1 of Perognathus longimembris pacificus. Classification (NCBI taxonomy): domain Eukaryota; kingdom Metazoa; phylum Chordata; class Mammalia; order Rodentia; family Heteromyidae; genus Perognathus; species Perognathus longimembris. The sequence continues at coordinate 144,281,746 of NC_063162.1, forward strand.
ACGGCTGGGAGCGCCGTGGGTGGCTCCTCCTCAGGACAGTTAGCTGGCAATCTGTAAGCTCCTTACCTTGAGGAAATGGCTATGTCCTACTACTCTGAACTAACTTTTTTTTTCTGCTAGTCCTGGGCCTTGAACTCAAGGCCTGAGCACTGTTCCTGGCTTCTTTTTGCTCAAGGCTAGCACTCTGCCACTTGAACCACAGCACCACTTCTGGCCGTTTTCCATATATGTGGTGGAGTCAAACCCAGTGCTTCATGTATACGAGGCAAGCACTCTTTCCACTAGGCCATATTCCCAGCCTCTGAACTCACTTTTTATTGGTCCATCTATTTCTGTAGAATTCACATGTCATTTGCTCTAAGTACTTATTGTGGACAAGTTCTTTCAAATGGCACTTTTTAAAAAATACTGATCTTGAGGCTTGAACTCAAGGCCTGGATGCTGTCCCTGAGCCTCTTTGTGCTCAAGGCTAGCGCTCTGCCACTTGAGCCACGGTGCCATTTCCAGAATTTTCTAAGTAGTTTTATTGGAGATAAGCTTCACAGAGAGCTGGGAATATGGCCTAGTGGCAAAAGTGCTCGCCTCGTATACATGAAGCCCTGGGTTTGATTCCCCAGCACCACATATAGAAAATGGCCAGAAGTGGGACTGTGGCTCAAGTGGCAGAGTGCCAGCCTTGAGCAAAAAAGAAGCCAGGGACAGTGCTCAGGCCCTGAGTTCAAGGCCCAGGACTGGCAAAAAAAAGAAAACAACAACAAAAAAAACAAGCTTCACAGACTTCTCTGCCCAGGCTGGCTTTGAACCACAATCCTGAGATTTCAGCCTCCTGAGTAGCTAGGATTACAGGTGTGAACCACAGTATCTGACCCAATGGCACTTTCTGATGTGTCCCTTTCAAGTTCATTTTCTTAACATGTCTAGTTTTCATGACATCCCACAGGGACAAAATAAAGTCAAGGAAGCAGTCCCAGAGATGCTGAGAGATTAGCTCATGATGCTGGATATGGAGCAGCTTCCTAATCTTCTGACCCAGGATCTCAGTGTAACTTGGCTGTACGTGTGTGTGTGTGTGTGTGTGTGTGTGTGTGTGTATTGGAGCTTGAAATCAGGATCTGGGCATTGCCTCTTGTGCTCAGGGCTAGTGCTCTACCACTTTGAGCCATGCCTCCATTTTTGTCCTTTTGGTGGTTAATTGGAGATAAGAGTCTCATGAACTTTCCTGCCTGGGCTGGCTTTGAATGGCAATCCTCAGATCTCTGTTTCCTGAGTAGTTAGAATTCCAAGCATGAGGGGGCTGGGAATGTGGCCTAGTGGCAAGAGTGCTTGCCTCCTACACATAAATGGAAAACGGCCAGAAGGGGCGCTGTGGCTCAGGTGGCAGAGTGCTAGCCTTGAGCAGGAGGAAGCCAGGGACAGTGCTCAGGCCCTGAGTCCAAGGCCCAGGACTGGCCAAAAAAAAAAAAAAAAAAAAAGAAAAAAGAATTCCAAGCATGAGCGACTAGTACCTGGTGATTATGTATCTTTAAAAAATGTAAACTTCATGCTCTCTCCTTTCAGAGATGAGCCTTGCCTTGGAGAAGACCTTCAGACCACAGAGAACGGGATCGAAAATGTCTCTATGCTTATGCGTCTGGCCTTAGGGGTCATGTGAATCGATTCACATCCAAGAGACAAAACTGAGGATTTTGCTTCACTTACTCTTTTCTTCAGTTTGTTCTCTGGTACTTCTGGTTTTTTTGTTTGTTTGTTTTTCTGTTTTTGCCAGTCTAGGGCCTTGAACTCAGGGCCTGAGCACTGTCCCTGGCTTCTTTTTGCTCAAGGCTAGCACTCTGCCATTTGAGCCACAGCGCCACTTCTGGCCATTTTCTATATATGTGGTGCTGAGGTATTGAAACCAGGGCTTCCTGTATACGAGGCAAGCACTCTTGCCACTAGGCCATATTCCCAGCCCCTCTCTGATATTTCTTTACAACACAGTTCCTCTGGCTCTTGTGGTGATGCAGAGGTCGGTCGCAGCCTCCGCAGATTCCTACATGTTTGATTTTGTACCTTACTATTGACTGAAGTCCTGGACATGGGGGAAATCATGATGAAAATGATACTTGTTTTGGCCTTCCAAAGGCTCACAGAGATTGCTGGAGCTATTAGAAATCTTAGAGATCCTAGCCCAAGCCTATCCTTTGTAGTTTTTAAACTTTTTTTTTTTTTTTTTGGCCAGTCCTGGGCCTTGGACTCAGGGCCTGAGCACTGTCCCTGGCTTCTTCCCGCTCAAGGCTAGCACTCTGCCACTTGAGCCTCAGCGCCGCTTCTGGCCGTTTTCTGTATATGTGGTGCTGGGGAATCGAACCTAGGGCCTCGTGTATCCGAGGCAGGCACTCTTGCCACTAGGCTATATTCCCAGCCCTGTTTTTAAACTTTTGCATCCTATGCTAGTCATATTTAGCAATATTTGCACAAGTTTGAATTAAAGGAGGAAAGAATTTCACCTACAATCTGTTTCTTGCCAATTCAGCTATTTTCAGTAGCTCATTTCTCTTTTACTCTGTGTCCACATGAATGTAGAATTTCACACCAATAACCATTTTCTTCAATAATTTAGAGGTTTTTTCATTTTGCTACCCTGATATAATCAAGCATATGTTTCATGTCCTTTGAATTTTCCTTTATTATTAGAAACTTAGCTTTCCATACTTTTGCCATTAGCCACCTGCAGAAAATACTTTTTTTCATATAAAACTTAAAAATTCTTTTTTCTTATTTCATTATAGTATAGTCCCTCATTTGGGATTACTAGGTCAAAGCCTGAACATTTTCATGAAATGGTTGTATTGATTTATTGTCACTGACAGAATGTGCATTACTTCTCATGCCCTGAATTGTCCATGGATTGGGTCCATCTGTAACGAGTAATTCTCGGATCCTGGCAGTAACAGACACATGGTTGATTGAGCCTTGTTTCTTTCATTATAGTCCTTCTCAATTCTTTCTCAGTTGTCAGGTGACCAGGAATGAGATCAAGGATAAGCGACTTAGCCTGAGTGTGCCTCTCATAGGTCATCTGGAGACAGGGATTATCACTTGTTTCTGATTTGTTATGAGGGTAACAATAGGACGTACGGATTTGCTCTGTAAATGACACAAAAGCAAGTAGTCTCAGATGGTGTAATTGATTGCCTCTCAAGGCTCACTTTATCTGCTCTGAATGACCTCCCCAGAAGGACTATCGCCAGCTGACAGGGACTCTGCAATGGCGGGGAATGGGGAGAGGGGCAGGCCCTGTGCGAACAGGGAGAGGTCTGGAAATGTCAACAACAGAGCAAATCCCAGACCTGTTCTTTTTTTTTTTTTTCTGCCAGTCCTGGGGCTTGAACTCAGGGCCTGAGCACTGTCCCTGGCTTCTTTTTGCTCAAGCCTAGCACTCTGCCACTTGAGCCACAGTGCCACTTCTGGCTTTTTCTATATATGTGGTGCTGGGGAATCGAACCCAGGGCTTCATGTATACAAGGCAAGCACTCTTGCCACTAGGCCATATTCCCAGCTCCCCCAGACCCGTTCTTAGCATCCAACTATAGATCCCGTCCTAGCCACACAATCATGGGTTCTGTGCTGCGTCCCAAACATGCCATGCCCCAATGGATACAGCAGCATAGGTCTTCCTAGTTCACTCTCTTGAGTGGTTGATGTACAACCGGAGATTTGACCAGTGGTCATTATCGACCCAGGATAACCATACACATACACACCCTGAAGATAAAAATCCATGCTTGAAACATAATGCTTCCTTTTAATCTTGAAGCTTACACTTAGGTCCTTGATAAAAAGCCTGCCATTTTATTTTATTAGTTAAAACACTTTATTTTTCATGTTTTCATCTGAACCTTTAAAGGTTGTACATGTCTAAGTATCTAGTGTTTCTTGATCAAACTCACCCTTACCATCATTCTTCTTCCATCCTGTATGTTCCCCGCCCCCCACCCTCCCCCCCCCCCCCACATTTCATATGCCCAACTTCCTTTTTTGTAATCACACATGTGCATTGGGTGTTCTTGCATTGAGTATTCCTCTGTTCCCTCTTGCATTCATTTCCCCTCCTGATAAACCCCATGCTTTTTTCATGGCAAGCCACAATCCATGCCATGTATTGGGATATCGCTCTTTTTTTTTTTGCCAGTCCTGGGCCTTGGACTCAGGGCCCTACTGTCCCTGGCTTCTTCCCGCTCAAGGCTAGCACTCTGCCACTTGAGCCACAGCGCCGCTTCTGGCCGTTTTCTGTATATGTGGTGCTGGGGAATCGAACCTAGGGCCTCGTGTATCCGAGGCAGGCACTCTTGCCACTAGGCTATATCCCCAGCCCTGGATATCGCTCTTTTTAATGTGTGAAGAAACTGAGGACCTGAGGCAGAGAGAGATTAAAAAAATCTTCCCGTGGCTGCTGCAGTTTGAACTCAGGGCCTCCACTCCAGTCCTGGTTTTTCACTGGGTATTCTTAGGATAAAGTTTGCTTCCTACCTGAGTATGTTCCAGAACCATGATCAGCTTACTTTGGGCTTCCTATCATTGTTGGTAGCTCGTGGGTGTGTGCCACTGCATCCAGCTCTTCGGACAAGATGGAGTCTCATTGTTCAGGCTGGTCTAGAATGGTGATCCTCCCAATGTCAGTCTCCCATGTGGCTTAGGATGATGGGCACACACCAGTGTGGTCTGGAATTGCGGTGTTCTTGATCTTAGTTGCTCATGTAATTAGGATGATCAGCGTGAGCCATAGGCTTTCCTCAAGGTTCTAAATCAGCAGAAGCAAGATGCTGATTAACAGGACAGTGAGTCTACAGTAGTTTCTTTCATGATTTCATTCATTTGTACATTCCTAACCATGTTTTCAGAGCCACTAGGAGCCATTCACAGTGTTCAGCACTGTGAAGAGTGTAGGCTCTGATTTGCTGTCACTAGGAAGGATATTGATAATGTCACGTAGAGTGCACCAGACTCCATGTCTCAATCCGTGATGGAGCGTGTCAAGGTTTTTGTTCAACTTGAACTTAGGCTGGAAATTATGTTTCAGACTAGAAACGAAAAGGCTGCTATCTCTTCCATCAATACCAGATGAGCACAAGGGACCCTTGGAACAGAAGACAAAGTGAAGGTCAAGGTTCTGTGGAGTACCCGTCCTCCCCGCTTCTCCCCCCCCGCCCCCCCCCCCCCAGGGAAGTAGAACTTTCCCAGTACTCAGAAAAAGAAGGTTGGCCTCAGAATCCCTTTAGAAGTCACTGTTGAGGAATTCCGATACCAACTGGCCACATCGTATACCACCGAGGAGAAACTGGGGACAAGACCTTGCAGATCAGGAACATGCACATGCAGGTGGTCCCTGTCCTGTCACATTAGCTGGGGGTGGGGACAGTTAATGGCGAGGAGATGTTGATGGTGCAGTAAGGCTCAGGATTGCTTAGCTTGCTGGATGTAATTATGTGTTAGTTCCATCCCCAAGCAAAACTAGTCATTCTCAATTAATTCTTTTGTTATCCTCATTAAATCCTAGTTAATTTATTCCTTCTGGTACTGTTATAGGAGATATCTGCACGTTTGTGTGTGTGTGTGTGCGCGCGTGCATGCACACTTACACAATAAAAATGATTACTGAGGACTAGACTCAGGAAGATCATTGAAATATTGGAATAGGGGACCATCTAGGTCTTCAAAAGACATTTCACTTGACTCTGAGAATCCAGACATATATGTCCGACATATCCATTTCCCTTAAAAGAATCAAAACAGAAGCAAAGTGATAGAGAGCTCTCCTAGACTAATGGTGAGCATGAGTTCAATTTCCAGTGCCATAGACAGACAGACAGACAGACAGAATGTGACACTGTAAGGGTGAACTTCCATGGCTTCTTGAGGGCAAGAACCATTGTTAGATGCAATCTCTCTTTAGTACCTAGCCCCATGCTTGACACAGGCAGGTATTCAATAAATGTTTCATAATTGAGTTGAATGAATAAGATGTACAATGGGTTAAGGAAACAGAAGAAATCTATTACTTGCTTCCTGCCCACCCCATTTCCAATCCTCCCCACAAGGTATTTGTCGAAGGCTTCTTTGAGGAGGGGTATTTGAGTCAGGTCTTAAAGATTAGTCTGTGCTCATGATTGAGGACTTGGATGCCAAGGAAATAGCTTGTCTTCTATGAAAAACTTGCAGTTCTGACAACCTATAAATCTAATTTGAGACCACTTAATAATGACTGAGGCCCGGGATCATTTCCTTCTGAATGTCAGTGTCAATCAATCATAACGGTTGGCTGAAATGGTGGTGAGGGAAGGATTCTAAAGTCTTACATTTTGCTGGATTGATTGGCTCAATCCCACAGTGGTGGAATTCCCATGGTGGTGGCATTTGCATTAGCTATTCTCTGGGCTCTTAAACATAACCCCAACTCCTTTCATTTGCTTCAACTCCATTGTGATGTCATTTTTCACTTCTGTGACAAAATGCCTGAGGAAACAAAGGGAGAAAGGTTTGCTTTGGCTTCTGGTTTCTGAAATTTCAGTCTGAGGGTGGCTGGCTCTGTCCCCTGGGGCTGAGGCCGGGCTGAATGTTAGGACGGGGCCCTGTAGAGGCCTTGCACTTGATGCTGGCTGAGAAGTAGAGGTAGAGAGAGCCTGTACAGCTGGCTTCCTCCCCCTTCCCCTTTTGTTCCATGTGGGCCATGCTCCCTTAGTTCCTGTCTTATAGAACAATTAGCTCTGGAAATGCCTACACACACACACACACACACACACACACACACACACACACACACACACACACACACGCTCTACTGATCTCCTAGACATCTCTCATTCCAATCAAGTTGACAATAATATCAACCATCCTATCTATGTGCAGGGCAAGCAGACTCTTGGTTAACAGCCTGGTAATGTGTTTGGCACCAAGTTCCCCACCACAAAACATTTTTCATCATGCTGAATGGACGGAATAGGTTCTGAGGAAATTCTAGTAGAGATACTTTCTTTATTGGAAAGAAATCATGCACCTGGTAAGACATAGAACCAGAAACAGTTAAGCACAATTCACTTTTTTTGTGTGTATCAGTACTGGAGCTTGAATCCAGAGCCTTATACACACATCTCTCTGCTCCTTCCTTCCTTCCTTCCTTCCTTCCTTCCTTCCTTCCTTCCTTCCTTCCTTCCTTCCTTCCTTCCTTCCTTCCTTCCTTCCTCCCTCCCTCCCTCCCTCCCTCCCTCCCTTCCTTCCTCTCTTTCTTCTGGCAAATTCTGGGGAATGGACTCAGGGCTTTAGCACTGTCCCTGGCTTTTTTTTTTTCTCTTAAGGCTAGCACTCTACCTCGAGCCACAGCACTACTTCCAGCCTTTTCTGTTTATGTGGTGCTGAGGAATTGAACCCAGGGCCTCATGCATGCTAGGCAAGCACTCTACCACTAAGCCACATTCCCAGCCTTTCTTTTCTCTATGGCTGGGCACTCTACCACTTGAAGGTATACCATTATTTTGGACTTTGTTTTTTTTTTTCTTATTTGGAGAGTCTGGTGGATTTTTCTGAACCATGATTTTCACCCTTCCCAGCAGCTAGGATTATAGGTGTGAGCCACTGGTGCCTAGTTTTAAGCACTATGCACTTCAGTGTAGCAATATTTAATCATTTCCTCAAGAATCACTGATGTATTAAGTGAGTCACTAAGTTTACATTTCCAGATCACTTAAGCTTTGTGTTAAAATAGTTACATAAAAAATAGTTACATAAAGTCCGGGTGTATGGTTTGTGTCTACTATCCCAGTTACTCAGGAGGTAAAGATCAGGAAAACTACAGTTGAAGGCCATCCTAGGCAATGAAGTTAGCAGGACCCATATCTTAACAAGTAATCTTGGTGTGGTAGTTTACACGAAGATACCTAGGAGGCACACGTAGTAGGATAGCAACTTCAGGTCAGTCCTGGACAAAAAGTGTGACTCTATCAAAAAAAAGATAACCAAAGCAAAAAGGGGTGATAGCTGTGGCTCTGGGGTTAGAGCCCCTGCTAGCACATGGAGATCATTCTAGAAGGATTGAAAGCCTTCTTCCTCTTAAATAGCTCATTCCTGTTATTCTTTAAGTTGTTGGTGGTGATTCATCATCATCAAGGCAGATGCTGGGTTTTCCTGTAGTCAAAGTGTCCTGGATGGGAACTGAGCTGCATGGCCTTGAACTCTGTCACCCCAGATTTCTCCAATTCTTGAGGTCTTAGGTCTTTCCATATGGAGTCCATTCACGCAGCTGGCAACCTCCTGGCAGCTGTCATTTTGCCAGCTTTGAGTAGTAGTTGATAATTTTGTCTATGATTTCCTGTTGGTAATTCTCTATGAGCTCTAACAGGCATGGCCAGAATTTAGTCTAGGAAGCAGCAGAGGGGCTTCCATGAGAAAGAAGAACTGTAAGCCCGTAGGGCTTTGCTGTGAAGACTCTTGTCTCTCTTGGGTTTTTGGTTGCTTTGGCTTAGATGAAGATGCTTTGTAAGTTATCTCAGACAAATGAGGCTTAATTGTGCTGGTAGAGATCTGCTGGCTATATGGTATGGCCGCTTGCGTGCGCATGGTCCTACTCTTCAAGGCCTTGTCTCCCGTTTCTCCTCTGTGGTATACGATGTGGCCAGTTGGTAATGAAGTTCCTCAACAGTGACTTCTAAAGAGATTCTGTGGCCAGCCTTCTTCTTAGTACTGGGCAAGTTCTACCACACTGCAACGCTGAGGATTGAGACACTGGCTAGAACCAGCCGAGCTCTCACTACGTTAAGAATTTAGCTTCTTGGATAAAGGGTTATGTTCATATCAGAAAAATTGTAAAAGCTAATACCTGTTCAAAGGTTAACAGTGTTAGGTAATAGAATGGCAGAATTAGCATTTTTTTGTGGGGGGATTGTTACATTATTATTACTTTTTCTTTTCCTCTGAGGAACAGAGGTAAGGAGTAGCTGTGTCATAGGAACCATCATTTGAAATGGTTGCATAAGACCAGGTAAGTCCTCTGGCATGGCAGCCGTGCACGCCGCCATAATACATTATGCCACTCGCGGCTAATCCTTTTTATTCTTTCTCTTTCCCTCTGAACTTGCTGACAGCGGAAGATTAGGTCTAGAGGAATAAGTGCAGTTCATATTCTGTTGGACAATATTTAGAATTCAAAATGCCCTGTGAAAGGAAAAGGGCTGTAGGGAGTAGGATTTAAGCGGATGGGAACAGAGTGGGGTGGGAAGGGCGAGGTGGGAGGGAGTGACTTTCTCAAGCCCGTGGCAGGGCTGGCGATCCTGAACCAGTGTCCTCTGCTCACATGGCCACAGGAATGATCAGGCCAACTGACCCTTGGTCCAGTTACAAAGGAGACCAAGTCTGATGTACCACTTTTATAGGCTTTACTCTCTCTCTTCACCCCTCTGGTTTGTCTCAACCCTCCCTGCCCGCTTCTCCCATATTTCCATGCTTTAGTATTCCTTGCTTCCACCCACCTCTGGAACCCTTCCCATCCTGGCCTATTTTTAAGAAGAAGGCAACCTGATTAAACTGATTAGGTGCAAGCCACATGTGGGCTTTCGATCTCCATGGAGTAAAGCCTTTGGAACAGTATATACAGTGGTGAGCTTTCTATATATTGGGCTTGTACCACTACGCCAAAATGGTGGAGGAGTAGAATGGGTGGCTGTGGTTTTAAACAGTATGTATGTGGCGTCTATACCATATTTTCTTGACCCGGTCATTTGTTGGTGGATGCTTTGTCTTCTTAATGATGGCCATTCTGACTGGAGTGAGGTAGAGCCTCAATGTAGTTTTGATTTACGTGTCTTTGATGACTAAAAGATGGCAAACATTTTTTTCATGTATTTATTGGTTATTTGTATTTCCTCTCTTGAAAAATGTTTATTCAGTTCATTTGCCCATTTATAGATTGGGTTATTTGCTCTTTTAGTGTTTAATTTTTTGAGTACTTTATATATTCTGGTTATTAATCTTTTGCTGGATGAATAGTTGGTAAAATTTTTCTCCCATCTTGTAGGCTGTCATTTTCAAAGGTCATTTTAAATTCTAAATTTAAATTCTCTCTGGTGATTGTTTCTGTCTTCTCTCTTCTCCTTCTCTTTTCCTTTCATCTTCCCTTCTACCCCCCCCCCCCCGCCCCATTCTTTTCTTCCTATACTAGGGATTGAACTCAGGGCCTTGGGCTTCTTAGGCAAGCACTCTACCATTTTTTTCCAGGTTGGTCTTGAACTGCTATCCTTTTGCCTCTCCCTGGGGGTTCACAGGTGTGGCCACCCCACACGATCATTGTTGATTGTGTTTCTTTTGAACTTGATGCAATCTCATTTGTCAATTCTTGCTATCATTCCTTAGGCTATTGGTGTCCTACTCAGAAAGCCATCACCTATGCTAGATCTTGAAGTGCTTCCCCTGTCCTTTCCTCTAGAAGTTTTAAAGTTTCAGGTCTCACACTAATGTCTTTGATCCATTTAGAGATGATTTTGTGTGTGTGTGTGTGTGTGTGTGTGTGTGTGTGTGTGTACGCACATGCATGCACGGACACAAGTAGTTAGAGATAAGGATCTAGCCTCAGTCTTCTACATGTAGATATTGAGTTCTCCCAGCATCATTTTTCCCCCCCAATGTATGTTTTTGAGCCCTTTCTTGAGAATCAAATGCCTAAAGCAGTATGAATTTACTTCTGAGTCTAAACAATTTACTTCTGTGTCTAAGTTCTTCATATATGTTTCGTCGAAACTTTAGTATCTGTGGTGGGGATATACAGTACAGATGACCAATGACTAGAGAGAAGTGGCTCTAGACTGGCTAGCTGGGGAAAGGCTCAGTGTATCAGTGCAGACTTGTTTCTCAGACAGGTTTGAGATGAGTGAGTAAGGAAGTTCTATCCTGTGCTCTCATTCTGGAAAGATAATCCTGATTAGTGTTGCTTTTATTTGCAAATGAATGCACTTTCATCACTCCCAATACTTATTCTTTTTGGGGGGTGAGGGCATTACTGGGGTTTAAACTCAGGGCCTCATGCTTGCTAGACAGGTGATCTACCATTTAAGCCACACCTCCAGCCCATTCTGCTTTTATTTATTGACTAGGATGGCATTTTTTTTTTTTGCCTTCCCAGGCCTGGACTGTAATCCTCCTATTTATGTTTCCTATGGAGCCATGTAACATCCTGTTTAGTATCCTGTTACATAGCAATTGTACCTAGATTTTTATTGGGTGATATGGAGACTCATGAATTTTTTTTTTTAATCTGTCATGGGGTTGAACTCAGGGCCTGGGTGCGATTCCTGAGCTTTGTTTCACTCAAGACTAGAGCTCTACCACTTTGAGCTGCAGCAACACTTCCAGTTTTCTGATGGTTAATTGGAGGTAAGTTTCACAGATTTTCCTGCCCAGGCTGGCTTCAAGCTGCGGTCCTCAGATCTCAGTCTCTTGCATAGTTTGGATTCTAGGCCTGAGCCACTGACATCAGGCTCTCATGAACTTTTTGTTCCAACTGGCCTTGAACTACAATCCTCCCACTATCAGCCTCCCAAGTAGCTAGCATTACAAGTATGTGCCATATGTCCTGACTTACAATTTGCCCTAATGGTCAATGTCAAGAAGAGGAGTGATAGTGAATTCAGGTTATCAGTGAGTACCTGGAACCAGCAAAACCACAGACACATGCATTCCTCTTCTATCACGGGACCTTGAGTTTCTTGCTAGACTGTATCCTTGTTTCCTAGTAACTCCTGGAAGTCTTCTTCCATGGGCACTGATCTTGTGCATAATCTACTGCTCTCTTCTCTAGATCTATGGTGCTACCAGTGGCCTGAGGAGGAGAAGCTCATTCTACTGTAGAGAGTCCTGTACTAGAGCCCACCCTCCAGCTCAGCTCTCTTGACTGTAACTAGTTGACCTTAGAAATGGCAGTGACTGTGGTAATTCTCATTAAAGCTAGATCTTGAGTTGGGTTGTCTTTCAAGAAGATGAGCATGCTTCTTCCTAGCTGTACATCCTTTCCCATTAGCTTCTGAAATCTTCATGCTTAGATGCTGGACCTACACGACTTTGACATAGAGAAAGAGATGGGAAGTTGGAGTTTTCTGGATCCAGGTAAGTAACTGGGACACTTAGAGACTCAAGCCTGCTTTCTGGGTAGTGACTTCAGGATGCCTCTATTGAGATTCCTAGTCCACTGATGACATGTTGTGTGCAGCCAAGAAACTAGTCCAACTCTTCTTATGGGTCCAGGCCAGTTCTAGAGATTAACCCACCAGGAATCATACAAGTAAGAGGAAAAAGGAGGTCATTTGGCTCGAAAGGGCCAGTGAGGGAAGCAGAAAAGTGACATGGACATTGACATTGAAGGGTCAGCCTGTTGAAATGACATCCAGTAAGGCACTGGAATAAGTTAGTGAAACAGTAGGCCTGGATATCAAGGATCAAAGGCTCAAGTTGTTTAGTGTGTGTGTGTGGAGGGGAGGAAAGGATGCTGGTACTAAGGTTTTGAACTCAGGGCCTTACATTTATGCTTGGCTTTTTGCTCATATGTGGTGTTCTGCCTCTTGAGGTATACCTCCATCTCTGGCTTTTTGCTGGTTAATTAGAGGTAAGAGTCTCTTAGACTTGTCTGCCTGGGCTGGCTTTGAACCATGATCTTCAGATATCAGCCTCCTGTGTAGCTAAGAGACACTGGTGCCTGGCAAAAGGCCAGAGTTTTGTCTTTGAGCTGTTTACCATAAAATTGCATGTGCTTGAATCAATGAAGCTGAGGAAGATCCTAACTGGCTGAAACTACTCATGATAAAGACAATGTTGACTATAAGCCATACTCAAGAGGCGGGAGCTCACCATACCGTGTCCTGGATGATAAGCCTGTCAGGCAGGAATCTCGCAGGGCCCTGGGGTGAAGTGGGCAGAGGGTGGAAGGGCGCAGCTCTTACCCTTTGGTTCTTCCCCAGTTTGCCCTCTCCTCAGAATGTTTGCTCTCAAATTCCAGGTCCTTCGCCTTGCCCTTAATTGCTGAAAATGCATGAGCAATTAACTTGATAAATGGCAAAAATTAGTGTTCTGTTAAGTCAGACCTCTTCATCCTTCAAAGAGAGCTAGAAATAGGACTTTTCTTTGTGTGATCTAGGAAAAAAATAGTTGAGCATATTAGAAGCTAAGTATCATTTTCTGGTGTCAAACAATTTGGGAGCACAGATTTATTTCTCAAGCGCCGGTGTGTGAGTCACCAAATAATTCTTTATATTTATTAAAGCAAGATTTCCTTAGATTCAATTTTCCTCCTCCTCTTTCTTTCCTGCCTTCTTTCTATTTCCTGCAAAACAAATGACAGTCCCACATTGCTCGAGACAGGGGACATGTTCTCAGAAAGGCACTGGTAGGTGATTGTCATGTGAACATCAGAGGCTACCAGCTATGATGGTCATGATCTCATCTCCTGGGCCTACCATCAGAGATGCAGTCTTCCCTTGATCCTATGTTATATGGTGCATGACTATACCTTATAAACGGCACAGGCTGAGACTAAGTTCCATTACTTTTGTCCCTTCAGCATCTCATCCTGTGCCTGGTACTTACTGGATCATTTTGAACCTATACAGGGTTAGGATGTTTGATCAACAACCATCTTTTCTGGAAGTGACAGATCCTAAACTGGGTCCTAGGTGGATGACTGTGTCTGAGTCAGCCTCTCCCCACACCGGCCTTCTCGGTGTGTAGAACAGCCAGTGTTGACCATGGTGCAGCCATGCCACCTTCAGACATGATGAAACGTGACCTCTCTGAGGTCAGCCTCCAGCCAGCTGGCTCCTCCAGCGGGGCTTCTGGGAAGCCCTTGTTTTCCTTGGAGGGTTTTTCCAAAGAAGGGAAAGTCCTGTGAGTTTCTTGGGGATTTCCTGTCTCTCATGGGGTCTGCTACAGAATCACAGGCTCATAGCCATTACCCAGGAGAACCACAATTGTTTTTAAAGCTTCAGGAAACATGGGAACTAGGCTTTGTGGTGAGAGTCTGGAGGGCATTTCTCCTTATAACCAGAGTTCTAGGCCTGAGGCCCAACTCCAGATGTTTCAACATGTCTTGTGTGTCCACTCACTCTAATACGCTAAATAAAGAGATGATGAGGGTTGAAGGGCAGACAAAGATTTCCTACGCAGCCTCATTTCACCGGGGGAAGAGGAGAAGTAAGCATCTCAGCATTTTGGGGGTACAGACATGAGCGTTAGATTCAAATAGAGGAGCTGGGAGTGAGAGGCATATATTGTTCCGGGGTTCGAGGGAGGGGATTGCCCGGCCCTCCGAGAGTCTACCACTCAGAGACGGTCTCAAGCAAAAAGATGTGTTTATTGGGGAAGCATAAGGTGAACTAACCGGCCAAGGACACAGCACAAACTCGGGAGCTGAAAGTACTCCAGTGAAAAGCGGGCTGACTGGCCAGGGACACAGTATAGACTCAGGAGTTGCCACTGTGACCCCAGAAGTCTTCAAATTGGGTTTTATCAAGGTAAAAGTGTAGCATAGATGTAGGGAGTTGGTACAGGGGGTAGAGCAAGCAACAAACAAGTGAAGCAAGCCATTTACAGAAGCAGAGTTTTGGGGTCAGGTTGACCTAATAATCAAGATGGAGTCAGCTCTGCTCCCCGCCTCCAACATTTCCTACTCTGTTTCCCTAATCAAGATGGAGTCAGCTGTACTCCCCACAACATATATAATGATTAACTGCTGATGGTCAGAGGTGTGGTCAGTTGCTCAGTCAAGCAGGGCCTGGCCATGGGAAGGAAGTCATCGTTGCCTGGGAGGTAGCTTAGACCCCTGTCTTGTTTATCCATCTGTTCTGCCCGTCCTGGGATACCAAGTGGCTCCAAGATGGCTTTAGGAGAGACTAGCTCACCACAATGACAGTTGTGAAATGGAGACAGGGAGGCCAAGGTTCGAATACTGCTTTCAAGGAAGGCTCTTAGCCTTTTGGCAAAAGCAGTTTCCAAGTACCTGCCATGCCCTCCATTGTGAAGTACCATTGTCAGTGCTTGTTGATCACCCATTACCTGACTGACCTGCACTGGGTTCAGGTTTAAGCATGGTTTTGGCTGTCCTTATTTCCATTGCCTTCCTTGCCTAGGGACCTTGAAGTTCCTTGCATGGAGTGTCTCAGGAATTTCCAAATACTCTTGTCTTGAAGGTTCTGATGTCTCCTGAAGGTCTTCGGAGGACTCTGTTCTTTCTGCCACAACTTCTGCCCTGTGGCCTTTTTTGGTCCACTTGGAGGTTGTCCTGGTGTTACCCCCATCTGAGGCACGAGAGCTGCAACTCTGCTAGCTGTTCTAGACTTAGGCTGTTGAGACTAGCTGTTGCATTCTGGCCTTTGGGTTCTTGGTTCTTGGCCCCTAGCTCTCCATTCACTAGAGAAGCGTCATTTGTAAGACAAGAAAAAGAGTAGAAAGGATGAACTCAACACTCCAACAGGTTTGATTTGGAAGGAAAGCCTGGGAAGGGCAAGTAGGTCTCTGTCAGCCTGGAGGAAGGGGAGATGGTGTACCCTCCCCCCCCTTACAACTAGGGTCCTTTCAAATATTAGGCAGAAAAGTGGGGGAAACAGCACTGTTATTTTGACGAAGGAATTTCAAGGTCTCAACAGCATCTGTGATCACCCTATTTCCTGCAGGGTATGTTTGTTCAGGGGATAGGGGAGGAGAGATGATTCAGCAAGGGCAGTTCTAAGATAGAGCCATCAGGGGGTGAAGTGCCAGACGTTGAAGTCAGACCCCACTTAACCACGTGAACCTGAGATAAGCAGGCCCTGTGAGCAGACCCAGGATAAGCCCATTAGGGCCCAGTCGGTCTAGAACTCTTAACCGCTGGGAATGCTTAACTCTGACCACTCCTGGGGTGCCTCGAACCCTGAGCCAATCAGATTTGTACCTGTGTCCTAATCTTGCTTGCTTGAACACCTGATGGTTGTAACTTTGTTTTTTGCCTTTATAAGCCCTGTGTAATCATAGCTGGAGGCTGCCTCCTAACCTCCGCTGTGTCGGTGGGTAGGACGAGGCCCGAGTTGCAGCTCGCTTAAATAAAGCCTTGCCTTGCTATTGCATTTCGGAATGTCTGAGTCTCGGTGGTCTTCTTGGTGGTGGTCTTGCGACTTGGCACAACAGGGGAAAGGTGAATGCTTTCAATGTAAGTTATTTCCCATCATTCTTTAGGGTATGTGACATCATCTCCCAGGGACTGTGAGCAGTTGGCTTGTTAGTTTATTTTATTTGGCCTCTCTTCCCTAGGGCTCTTTTTAAAACTCCCTGGAGCTTAGAGCCTGGGCATTCCAATGTAACGTCTTCTCTGCATTTGGACCAAGGGATCCCTGCATCTGACCCCACTACCCTTGTCCCAAGCTTGTACAATGACCTGTTTCTCAGGATATATATTTTCCCAGCATTGTCCTTGGTCTTTGGTACAAATTAACTTCTGCAAGGCCCAGAGAGGAAAAAAAGACAGGTAAGCCTGGATTTAGAGCATAGATATTCTGAATTCCAATCAGCACAGCCGCAGGTCCGAACTCTAGCTGCCCTACTGACCTCTGGACGTGTCCAGACATGTCTGAGCCCCAGGCAGTCCTGGCTTAGGCAGCTCAGACGCCGCCTCCCTTGCATCAGGGGAGCCACTATTTAGAGCCTCATGCAGACACCTGCACAGGCCAGGGCTCCAAAGATGATGTTAATTATGGGATCATCATTGACTTTGGTCTTGGCTCAGCTTCTCCAGAGAATGTTTCCCCTTTAACATGTCAGTTTCTCGAAATCTTTTAGATTCTGAACAACTGGTCTTCTTTTCCCATCCACTGGAATTCAGTACATAAGGAAAGGACTGTAGGGTTTGGGTAGGGGCATGTGTGTGCTGGCAGAGAGCTTATCATTATGGTAGACAGTTCTATCCATGGTCAAAAAGTCAAGGTCATGGGTAAGAAACCAGAGCTTACCCTTAGGGTCTGTGGTAGATGCCAAGAACTGAGAGGTTGGTGCAGCAGCTGTAGTCTTCCAGAGAGGGAGCTGAATTTTGGACACGGGATAACTGCATTTTCAGGCTACCAAGTCTTTTGGGGGCCAGTTGGCCTAGAATCAGGAAATCTACAAAAGTTACATCAAGTTCCTAGGGTTGACTGAAAGGGTGCATCTGACAGGACTGTGAACGGGGGATCTGAGGAATCTAGCAGCTCCTTCCTCATCTGCTCGCCTGAGAGCCTTCCCTGCCTGTCTCCCTTATAACCTTAACTTGTATCTTCCCTACTTTGATCTGTTTCCTTGGTACCTGCTCAATCTTATGGCATGTTGGTAATGTCAGTGGTTGCCTCCTTTTAATGTTTCTGATCTCCTTTTTCAACTCAAGGGAGGGTTTGATTTGCTACGTTCAACCTGTGTTGTATTGGGTCTTAGATCATGAGTGTCTGAAGTGTGTTCAATCTGGCTTCTAGGAGCTAGAACAGTTGGGAAGTTGCTTCTCTTTGTTTATCTGGTCATGAAATAGCTCCATCAAGGACTGTGAGCAATGTAGACTGCCCATTCTTCCTGGCAGGGCTCTGGCCCCTGCAGCAACTTCAGGAGAGACCTGGCCTCCAGCTCAGCACAGAACTGCAAGTCTGTATGGCTGATACTGAGATCATGCTTTGAGAAATAACTTTCAGTAGATGAATCCATGCAGTTTTAGGGCTGCATGTCATGTCCAAATCTGCACCTTCATATTCCTGGATCTTCACAGATATCCTGTAAATCAAATGTTATTGCTCTCTCTATCTACATAAGAGGAAACTGAGACAGAGAGCAGCTGAGAGGCTTGCAGATGAATACGAGGGAGACTTAGGCCTAGGCCTCCTGACTTCGAATCCTGCAACCTCTTCCCCTGCATCCTACATCTGTATGCAGAGCACTGCTCCTCTCTAGGTGTTATGAGGAGATAAAACAGAAATAAGCTTACATTCTGGTTGGGATAAGCTGCAAACAACATCCATTAAGATAGTCATTTGAGAGCTGATTGCTCGGTGCTGGTGATTGTGACCTTGAAGTACTCACACAAGAGGATGCACGGAAATTACAGGCTGCTTTGCAAAGTCTGGAATGCACTGTGGATTGAAGATAAGCCTGGAGAGAACCAAGGTCACGTATTTGCCCAAACCAGGAAACCTATTGACAGCCAGTATTTGTGGTAAATATGGATCTGGAACGTGTCCCTGAAGAAGGTCTGGGGTCACAGGACCTGATGGGGATTTAGCTGACAAGGAATTGGAAGCCACCACAGAAGAGGCTACTGTGTCCTTTGGAAGTAGAGTCTGTGAAGCTGGCATAGATCTGAAGGTCTACACTAAAGCTCTGTTTCATCTTCCCAGCAGCCGTGGAACCTGAGCAGGCTGAGGACATCATAAGAGGTTTTTGATGCTGTTTTAATGGAACCTGGAACGCACACCAAATGATAAGAGAGAATCCCTCACTACCATTTACTAGCACAGTGCCAGAGGGTAGAACCCGAATAATTGTTCCCAGAGCAAATCTCCAGTGAGCAAAGGCAGAGCTCTGCCAAGCAGTAGCCCAAGGGGCACCCAAGGGGTGGCCACTAGAATGAGGAGTAGAGATGACCAAATACAAGGGCCGCCCCACCCTGGCCTGCAGGGCCATCTTGGTGGACAGACAGCAGACAGGCAGGATGTTAGAACCTTCGACAGCCTGTTGACTGCTGAATCAGGGCTCCAGAATGGCAGCCAGTGGCCATGCCATTGAAGGTTCATCCTGAGCCAGGAATCTGGCCATCCTTGGTGGCCTCTGGGAAGGTGGGAGCTTCTGCTTGGAGCGGGTGGAGGCTTCTGTGGTCATCACATACCAGCCCTAGTCATGGGAGAAGGAGGCAGAGGCCCATTTACAGGGCATACAGAACACAGTTCTGGGTCAGTGCAGTTAGTGTGGTATCCTGACGTCCCCTCAGCCTGGACTAGAATATGGCAGCCGTTCTAAAGCCTGGCTCTTAGGTTTATGCAAGTGGTGATTTGAGCTATGGGGACAGGCACTCTGAGTTCCAAAGACAGAAAGGTCTCTACCAAGCGCCACCGAGACTCTGAGGCCCTGCTGGTATAGAAGCCAGAAACATAGGGTGCAGAATCCCCTTGCACGGAGGGAAATTGCCCTCCCTTACCTGCACCAGGGCAGATCCAATCTTTTATTTTATTTTTTAATAATCTTTA
This sequence comes from Perognathus longimembris pacificus, assembly GCF_023159225.1. NCBI lineage: Eukaryota > Metazoa > Chordata > Mammalia > Rodentia > Heteromyidae > Perognathus > Perognathus longimembris. The sequence continues at coordinate 144,300,978 of NC_063162.1, forward strand.
GTTTGTTTTGTGTTCATGTTATAATTAACCTTTTAAAAAAATATTGATGATGGGCTGGGAATATGGCCTAGTGGCAAGAGTGCTTGCCTCGTATACATGAGGCCCTGGGTTCGATTCCTCAGCACCACATATACAGAAAATGGCCAGAAGTGGCGCTGTGGCTCAAGTGGCAGAGTGCTAGCCTTGAGCAAAAAGAAGCCAGGGACAGTGCTCAGGCCCTGAGTTCACGGCCTAGGACTGGCCAAAAAAAAAAAAAAATTGATGATACATTCACTATTTTATAAGTGTATAAGGCTTTATGAGAATTGTTTCTTGCATGTTCCTATTCTCTCAATTCTCTAACCATTCACAACCACTATTACCAGTTCCAGACTGAGATGTTTTATGAATATGCAGAGATTTTTTTTTTGCATGTGCAAGCGTATATTGATACATCTACCTCTATTCGTATCCACCATTGTTTGCTCTTTGACTCCATAAATGTAACAAATGTTACATGATTTCTGGCATCTCACTTGTGTTCACTTAATTTATCTTGTAAGGGTTTCTGTGTCCGTTTGTAAAGTTTCATCTTTTAAAAATTGGCTATATTGCCTTCATTGGGTGGATAGTCCATCACTGAATCAGTCTCCTATTGATGGAAGTTTAGGTTACTCTTTTAGACAAAATGGCAATGAATAACCTTGTATGTCATTCACACCTGTGAGATTGCATGTCTTAGATAAATTACTAGAAGTGGAATTTCTGGGTCAAGTTGAGCCTTTGTAATTTTGAGAGATGTTGATGAATTGCTCTCTAGAGAGGTTGAACAAATTTACAAAATTTATATTCCAACAGCAACCTAGCATATGCTGTTTTTTTTTTTTCTTTCTCTATTCCAGTCATCCAGTATGCTATCAAACTTCCGGTCTTTGATCAAAATGATAATTGCAAGCGACATCTCAGTGCAGATTTAATTTGTAATTTTCTTATATTGAGTGTTCCTGAGCTTCTTCTCATATACTTAAGAGACATTTATATTTATATGAACTATCCCTTCATCTCTTTTGTTCTTTTTGGATTGGTTTCTGTTTTCTTTATTGATTTTTGGGTGCTTTTATGTGTGGGAAATATTTTCCTTCTTGGTGATACAAGTTGCGAACATTTCCCTTACTTTGTCTTGATTTACCTTATGGTAGGTTTTACTATGTAGAGTTTTCTATGTCCATGTAGTCAAATTTATCAATATTTTCTTTCATGGACTTTGAACCACAAAGATTTTCTCTTTATTTATTTATTCTGGTACTACATGGCTTGGCTTGTTTTTCAAACAAATATTTGACCTTTTTGGAAATTATTCTGGTTTGAATTGCAAAATGTATCTTCAAATTTTATTTTCTTTTCCCCAGAGGGTTACCCCATTTTCTGAATACCATTTACTGGAAAATAAACACTGTCTTTTCCGATGTTGCGATGGCACTACTATGAGAATACATTTCCTGTGCTTTTGCTGGGCTGGGTTTTGGAGATTCTGGTCCAGTTCTTGCTCTTTTACATATCACTGCTCATCTTAGGCAGCAGGGAAGGGCAGAACTCTGGTAAGTGAGAGGAGAATCAGGGCTCCAGGATGGGGTCAGCTGAGAGGCAGGGGGTTGTAGTTGGGGTTTAGGGCCTGGAGAGGGAAACCCAGATGACAAGGGGTGGGGGGCTCATGTAGCAAGAGGAAGCAAACAAATGTCTTAGGAGCTATCTGAGTTACAGCAAATTGGATGGGAGATGGAAAGGAGAGGGACTCTCCAGGAGGGAATCTTCATTCCCGGGTTTATGCTTTGGTCTTCCTCAGGAGTTGAGATTTCTCTTGCTTTAATGCTTCTAGGTTCCATTGGTATCGCTGTGATACTCATTTTGGAGTACTAAATCTTCAGGGGTGGCATCTTACTACTGGAAATACATGTGTTTCTTTTTAAAAGCCTTCAAATATGATATTCATTGCAAGCAGGAAACATGGTAAGATGATAGAAGGTTCTCCAGTGCTGGCTGGCCAGGCCCACCCTCATCTCAGCACCCCTCCAGTGCCTCGGTCTCCTCTCTCTCCAGCCCCTTCCAGCTCACTCTGCAGCCCAGCCTTGCCTGTCTGTTGGAACCGTTCTTGCTTTTGGCTCTGCTTCCTGGAGCCTGAGTCCCCTAGAGGAAGCTTCCTCGCCAGGCTGTGCTGCATCAGTTCTGTTTGTAGCTGAAGTGGCTCCCCAGGCTTTGCAGAATGAGATAAGAGACAGCTGTCTGTCTGATCTGTCTGCTTGGTGCTGGCTGTGAAGTCCAGCGAAGGCCCCACCCACCCCCAAGAGAAGCAAGCCAGGAACAGTTTTCTGAGGGACAATGGAACAGTTTTCTGAGGGACAGTGGGAGTAGCTACTCCCTTTAGGATAAATTGCTCCTTTGCATTTACTCAGTCTGGCTGCCTGGGGTCATTAGGCAACCCCTTGTCACCTCTCTGCCTCCTACAGGGGAAGTTAGAGGGTGGGTCCAGGTCTCGCTATGCAAGGAGCGGGTTCCAGGAAGCTCCTTCTAGGCGTTCTTCCCGTCCATACCCCCAGCTGCATCTAACCACCACTCTGGCCCTGCCCAGTTGCTCCCCTCAGTGCCCTCTGCCTTCTGCGGGACGCTGTCAAGTTTTAGCCTCAAGAATAGCCCTGTTCTTGTCAGGTGCGGATTCCTTGCATGACCCCTGGGTACCATTTTCCTACATCTGTTTTGCCAAGCTGAAGTTGCATCAGCCTTTCCTGATCTCCTCAGCCACCAGTCACCTCCTCCCTCCACCTCCCCTGGCATTAGGAAGCACTCACCCTGTCCTGGGTTTCCTTAGCTTGAGTCTCCCTCCTCTTGCAGAAACATCCTCTTCCTCAGGACCTCACCAGTGCATCTCAATAGGCATGGCACGCAAAATGTCCCAGGTGGATGGAGGAGGGGAGAAGCGCCTGAAAAGACTAATGAAAGATGGAGACTAGTGAAAGGGGGCTCGGTCACTTCATCCTCACCTGGAAGAATGAGGCTTTGATTTCATCAAAGGCATATATTTTTTTTTCTTGAGAAATCATTGCCTTCTCTCTTATTGGAGGACCATATTTTGTGGGTGAAATGTAAAGTACAGAAAAGTACAAAGAATAGTGTAAGATTTACTATTGTGCTTGCTGGATAGAATTAGCAAATACTAATCTTTCTCATGGGCACTCAAGAGAATATGTAGATGAAACTGAAGCCGTCTAGTTCCTCCCACTTTCTCTCTGGGGACACATTTTGTGGGTATTGTCCCATGTTTTTGCTGATCACATAGTGATGTCTCCTTAAGCTAATGATGGAGCTGGTTTTCGTCCTTTGCAAATATATACATACACACAGAAACAATTAACCTTCTGTTCTGTATACTTAGTTTTGTATGTTGAGATCTGTCTCTATATATTAATATGTAAGTTCTAGTTCACTTATTTTAACTATTGTATGATATTCTACTGTGACCAGAACCATGTTTTATTTTTCTGTTTTCTCATTGATGGGCATTTGGTTTTTGCTCTTTCTTCCAAGAATACTATTGTGAACAGTCTTGTACACATCACTTCCATGTGAATACATATAGTAGTTTGCTTAGAATGTGTACTTTGGGACCATAGGACATGTCTATGTTTCTACCTGATTTCCCCCTCTGTATTTGTAACAATTTGTACTCCCAGCGACAGTGTCTGAAAGTTTGTTTCCCTTCTATTTTTATCAGACCGTGGCATTATTTGAGTTTGTTAGATTTTTGTTTTCACTGGGAGGTGGGATGCCAGGAAGTTAGAAAATGCAATTTTCCATCTTGGCCTGAATTTGTGTTTCATCACGTTAGGGCTGGGGTTGGAGGTTTGGGGACCCATGTTCAACTAACAAGTATCATTGTTTAAAGTCACCGCTGAGTTCTTACTTTGCTGAGTGTCAAACAGCCACCTTACATAGTATTGTGCAATTGGAGCCATGATTCTGCCTTGTGTCTGGGGGGTGGGTCTTGCACATGGACGAGGGAGACAGATTTGAGAAGCTTACAGGTGTGACTGGTGAATGAGGCACTGGAAATCATGAAGGTGGGGAGGGGAGGGAGAAGGCTTGATCTGAAAGCCATGAGTGGGTAGTAGGATGTAAACAAGGTTGTGGGATGGAGGAGGTACTTTTGAGATGGAACTGGGGCTCAGGAAAGATACCAGAGACATGGGTAAGAACCGAGCATCGGAGGCCAGGAGAAGGCAGGCTGAAAGGAGCCTGTTTCCTAGTATATCCATCTGTTTGGTTAGAATAGGCCACCTTTGTGCTTGCTGCATGTCTTGAAGGACGTTCCTGGTGTCTGATGTACATAATAGATATGTTCGTGGAACTGTAGAATAATAAGCAATGATAATTACAGGATGCTTACCATGTGCTGGGCACTAAGTGATTTATGTATGTTAATCCACTAAATTTTACATTGCACCAGAGCGGGTAAACATACTCCTTTCCTTTAAAGTAAGTACAGCTAGACACAGAGATCTCCATGAATTTGGCCAAGATCACAACCGAGAAAGTCTCAAGGCAAGGATTTGGCCTCAAGCGATCTGGCCTCGGCATCATGTTGTGACCCCTGCATCCTACTCCGGACATGGCCGGGAAAGAGTAGATTTCTCCTCCTTCCAATGGTCATTTCTGTTTTCCCATGTAACCCATGAATTGGGATAAGTTCACGTCTTAATGAGCATTTCTCATATAACCATTTAACTTAAACAGAGAAGTAGTTAACTTTGTGAGTAGAGAGGAAAACTAAAAAGAAAACAGAATTTGCCTCTTTGGTCATTTGCCTTTCTTTCTGTGATCTTCAGTTTCTATTCACTTTTTGGGTAAGGCATATAACAGATTGAAGAGAAAAATAATCAGTCACCTGGGTTTGGCGTCTCACACACAGCTCAGCTTTCCCCAACACATAAATATGCACGTGTAAACTCTTGGGGGCATGTTCTCTTTCTCCCTGAATTAACTATAAATAAGGAAAATCAGCATTCTGTGACTACTTTGTCAAATGAAAAGTGCCAAAAAAAAATCAGTAATCTGTAATCTTTCTCTCTAGCTGAAACCAAACATTCATTCAGCTATTTAAAAAACACCTGGCCAGAGAAAAAGGCTAAAGGATGAACCAATGCAACAGAGACACTCACAAGACAATATGTTGGAAATTAGCTGTACAAGGTGGGGGTGGGCGTTGGAAGGTGGGAGGGTGGAGGAAAATGGGGGAGGGGTAACAAGTATGACAAGAAATGTACTCGCTACCTTACGTATGTAACTGTCACCCCTCTATACATCACCTTGACAATAAAATTAAATTAAAAACAAACAAACAACAACAACAAAAACCATGGCCAGCTGTCTGTACTCTTATCTGGCTCTGCCTATGGACCTTCCCTTGAGGAAGGCAGTCCTACTGTGGATTGTAAGGTCCACCCCCAGGAGGGTTCTACAAAGATTCCCCCCATTTAAGTCTGTGCCCAGTGCCTGTGTTACCTAGGTAACTATCTCCAGGTGTGCCAGTTACCTAGACACAGGTACTGGGCACAGACATAAACAGGTGGGGGCATCTTCGTGGAACCCTCCTGGGGGTGGACCTCACATGGGTAAAAGCTAGTCCAAGCATTGAAGGTAGAGTCCTGACCCGTCCCCAGAGGAAGCATTATCAGAGAACAGTGGAGCCCATCTCTGTCCCAGCCTCTGCAAATCCTGGTGACTCACGAACCATCATTTCACTCCGGTCGGAAGAAACAGGAATGACGAATTTCCAACTCTGTTTATCTTCTCGCTACCCCTCCCCTTGAGGACAACTCTCTCATGCTGAATCCTTAATTTAAAGAAAATGGATGTTTCCCTCCGGCCCAAGAGCTGGGGATTCTTATCAAAAGTGACAGTAAAAAAAAAAAAGTGCCCGACTGGGCTCCCTCCTGCTGAAGGCCCATCTTTCATAGCTCCTGCCGGCCTCCATGGCAGGCTCCCCATCTCCAGATCTGGCTCCACTTCCTGGTCCCTGGGGAGAAAGCATGAGCTCATTGTTTGCCATGAAAAAAGAAAGAAAAAAAACAACAACCCAGATCTGGTCTCCTTCTCACCTCATTTGTCTGTCAGAGCCTGGAGATGGATGAGCATTCCTCCAGCGGAAACTGTACCTGGAGGAGCTGCAGACTTCTGCGCTGGGTGTTGGGGCGCTGAGTGGGGAACGGGTGTGTGTGTGTGGGGGGGGGTGCTGTCAGGGCCATGACAGCTTGCAGCTCTGAACTTTCTGGAAGGTTATTAGAGAGGTGATGGGAATAAGGGAACCGATTATTTACTATACCCCAAATGGTAATTTCAAGCCATACCTCACCTTCTCATTCTTTCGCATGAAATCTGTTTCCAGCTGGAAAATACACGAGCGGTTCGGGACCAGGCAGTGAGCAGCCAGCAGGGACAGTGGTGCAGTCATCGTGGCAGCTTGTTCTTCATTTCCTTTTGTGAGAAAACCACCACGTAATGACATTAAAACACGCCTTAACTTAAAGCATAGGAAAAGGCGCACGAAAGGCGAAAAGCTGCACAGTATCCGGGAATGACAAAGTTAGGATTTCAAAGGTTGTAGCGATGAGGGGGCCTAGATGCTGCTGCCATCTCTAGTCAATGCAAAAAAAAAAAAGAGTCTCTTGATGAAGTGCTAAAGAGAGAAGCTGGAGGATTGGAAATGGTACCCTGTGGCACAATTGGTTGTCACAAGAGGGGTGTGTGGTGCTTACCCAGAGAGAGGCCTCAGTTTCATTTCTTCCTCTTTATTTATTTATTTTTTCGGGTGCTGATACTGGGCTTGAATTCAGGGCCTGGACACTATCCCTTAACCTTTTCTGCTCAAAGCTGGTGCTCTACCACTTGAGCCACAGCTTGATTCCTAGCTATTTGCTGGTTAATTGGAGAGAAGAGTCTCACAGATATTCCTTCCTAGGCTGGTTGCAAGCCACAATCTTAGGACTTCCGGCACGGCTAGAGCGCTCGGGTCCATTTCTTAGTTGGAGTAAGAATGTCCTCCCTCATCTTCCGGATGGAGTGAAGGGAGCAGGAAAGCAGCATGGGAGCTGGTTTCCTCAGTCCTGCTCCCTCAGGGGGCCTGGATAACCCGAGAAGTTGTAGAACACGAGTTTCTAGAAGGCACACAATTTTTGATGACAGAGAGGCTTGTGGGGAGTCCTTGGACACAGACAGGTAGATGGGGGGAAGGAGCTCCTCAAAACTGTGCGAAGGGCAGATAGTAGGGGCACGTGTCAAGTAAGTGGTGATACCAAGAGAGAAAACAAGCCCTGTCAGGCTACCCCATTTCCTTTTTTTTGGATACCCATCAATCATGGTGAATGATGTAGGGGACACAGGCCTGGGAAGCAGGCTCTGAGGCAGACTCCAGGCAGGCTGAACAATTGAGCCCAAAGAGCTCTCTTCTAATGGTTTGATTTCAGATCACAAGGAGATTATGCACGTGTGTGTGTGTGTGTGTGTGTGTGTGTGTGTGCTGTTGCGTGGCATTCTCTTTCAGCATCACAGTGCGGGAGGACTTTAGTGATGGCGTGGATGAGACCGGCGATGGTGCGTGGGACTAACTGCTAATGTGTACGATGACAAGATTATATCCAAAAATTTCTTCAGGGGGCTAGAACAAATAGAAAGATCCTCTGGAAGTAATAAACCAAAAATATAAAAATAACAACAAAAGAAAGACAGTTGCTTAGTGCATGGCAGGGTGAATTGGCTTAGCTGCCAATTCCAGTGGAGGTAATCGCTTTGGCATGGTCCCCTCTGGGTGACCAGTCCTGTGACTTGGCTGCCCATGGAACTAAGGAGGAAACTAAGCTATGTCTCTGTGATGCCATCCAGACTGGGAGTGCATGGTCCTGTGGATCAGCACAGGTCCCACCAGGCATGGGGACAACGGTGGCCAGGGCTGTACATGGCACTGGGAGAGATTCCCACCACGGCCTTGACCTTGAGAATGACTAGTGTAATACTGGCCTAGGCTTGGTCTTGAGAATGACTAGGGTAGCACTGGCCTTTGTGGACTGTGGGGTTGGGAGAACTTGGAAGCCTTTGGCTAGAAGGAAAGGCGATTTCAGGGTGGGAAGGAGTAGGAGAGCTGTCTTTAAATATTTATAGCCTATTAGATGGGCACGGGATGCATGTCTCCAGAGGCATAACTAATAAATGATGTGAGCATTTATTGAATGCTCACTGCAGAGCAGGGTTTACACGGGGTACCTCATTTAGTCCTCATCAGTCTTATGAGCTGAGTGCCATTATTATCTGCATTTTACAGATGAAGAAATGGCGGGGGGCGGGGGGAGGGAAGGAGCTGAGAGGTTGAGTAACTCACCCACAGGCCCCTGTTGTCCTGGAGTGGAGATGGCCATGTGGCCAGGCTTTTGGCCACAACAAACGTGCTTTTAGCCTTTTTCTACCTCTGCACTTCAGTGTTAACTATGGAGCTTGGTTCTCTCCGGCCCGTCGGGGAGCTATGGAAGCAAACATTTTATCTTGCTCTGAGAAGAACATCAGAAACTGCAGATGTGGAAAATCTCTGCAAATGGAAGTTTTGCTTTGTATGAAAGGTGACATGTCTTTCAGAAGAGCTTGATTCCCCCACCCGATTTCTTTTCCTGTATGCAGTGCTATGTGACTGTCTTGAGGTGGGTTCAAATCCCACTCTTTCCACCTGACTTTCTGGGTAGGATAATCTCTCTATATTTGTTTAACATCCATGTCTGTGACATGAAGAAAATGAGAGTGCCTAACTTTTAGGATTAAATGTTGTGCCACCCAATACAGAAAGCATGAATTAAACAGCAGCAATTATTAACATCCTTTAAAAAAAAACAAACATGTGTGGCCAATAAGTACAGAGATGGATAACATAAGCTCCTCTATTTGGAGGCTTTTACTGTAGCTAGAAATACATGATTGATATACAAATAACTGTGCCACAATAGTAGCTAGCAGAAGGCATTTTGGGGTGGAGCGAAGGGTCAGAAATGTGGTGGTAGGGAGGGTGGGAGTGATTTGAGTTACTGAAAATGAAATTCTGTATATGTAATGAGAAGGGCCGGAACACTACTCATAACAAACACTAATGTAACATAGGGTGGAAAGGAATTAAATATTTAGGCTTCAGTCTGTGTGATGCATACAAAACAACATTAAAAGGCCACACTATAATCACAAGCACCCAAACCAAAGCATACAAAATGGAATGCATCTGAAGGCATTAAAAATAAAAACAAGCTAACACTTTTGCTCAGTAGAAAGACAAGAAAAACATTCCTTTCTGGCTGGGTCTGCAGCAGCTAGGTGTGGGCCTTGCAAATCTTTCCTCTCAGAACATCTGGGAAGAGCAGAAGGCGCGAAGAGAAGACTTGAGGGAGTTGCTGGGGAGATTTCTTGTGAGGAGCTGTTGAAGAGAGATGCCTTTTAAATAAGGAGAGCATCTTGCCACCGTAGCCCATCAATGCAGGCTGCGGAAAGGTGGGCTTTGTACACTCCCCCTCCTGTCTTGGGGACAGGGCTGATAGGGGTTTACTTCTCGTCCCTTTCATGATCTCTGACCTCAGACCTTTACCCCTCCAATAGCCTGTGTTCCTTCACCCTATCTCCCTTACAGACTGCTAAAGAATTCTACAGAATGCCCCTACATCTGAAAATGGCTTTCTTAATCTGATAAAGGAAAAAATATCTCCTTTCTTTGGCTTTCTGCTACGATGTAACTTACTTTTCTTTGTGTAGAAAATGCTCCTTGAAGAGGAGATAAAATCCAGGTCTTAAAAACTCGAAAACTGGTTTCATCTCTGGTTGTTGTTGCTGTTGGTGTTAGTGTTTCTTTTATTTATTCCCCTCCACCGCCCCCCCCCCCCCAAGTGCTCTCTCTGGTTCCTACTTAATCTTTATGAAGCGCAGAATTCCAGCCAGGGCATTGGCTAGAAACATGGCTAACAATCATCAATCTACTGTGTGAACCTAGGGATGAGAGGAGACACTGGCTGACCTTGTAGTCGGGCAGGGCTTGGCGTGGCAGCTGGAGAGCCCAGGTGGTCTGGGAAGGAGTAACATACAAAGCAGGCCCGTCCCTTCTCTCAACTGACTTGCTTTCCCTCCCTCCCTCCCTCCCTCCCTCCCTCCCTCCCTCCCTCCCTCCCTCCCTCCCTCCCTCCCTCCCTCCCTCCCTCCCTCCCTCTTTCCCTTCCTCTTCCCTTTCTTTTTTCCCCTCGTCGTAGATGCATCCAGTTTCTTCTGTGCCATGCTGTAGCTTGTTAAAGAATCCTGGTTTCCAGAGATTTTTCCACCCAGCAGGGAATCATTTTGGCTATGATGTCGAATCTACCTGGACGGAGAGGCCACTGTCTGCGTCCTGACCTTTCTCCCACTTGGTGCAGTGGCTCCAGGAATGGCTTTCCCTTTCTAAACTCCCTCTTTGCTCCTTTATCTGCACCATCATACCTCCCACATGGGGTCCTTGGGCTGCCATAGCAGAACATATGAATGTCAGACATGTGCTAGGCATGAAATAGAGTCCCTGTTGTAACTCAGATGCCATTGGTCAAGCTGCATCATACTCATTCATTGACTATGTTAAATTGAAACCCCTTTGTATGACTACTTAATGATGAAAGCATATAATAATAATGATGATGATGATAACGATAATGGAACACAGCAAGAAATGAGATTCTGAGAAGAGCATGAAGGATCTGAGGTGGCTCCAGGGTGCAGAGGCAAACGTGCTACCTCACAGCTGCACGTGACACTGATTGGAGGGAACTAAGAAAGAATCCGGAGAGCATTAGAACACAGCAAACACAGACTCTTGGCAATGGCCCACAGGTCCTTTCCTGCTCAGCAGGACAGGAATAAAGTCACAGGGGTGCTGAAAAGAGAGAAATCACCTCTGCTACAGGTGTAGTGGTGACTCTAAGTCATTCCAGTTCCTTTTACTTCTCACCTCCCATGGGATTCTCCAACATGTGCACCATCTGCAATACTGTCCTCTATGTGGTTCCACTGTTGTTGGTATAGACTCGCTCAAAAGGGAGGGTACTTGCTGGGTGTTGCCAGCTTGTCTAGGATCCCCATCCATTTCAGCCTTGAGACAGCTCGTTTTGCAGGTGACTGAGGGATGTGGTTCAGGGTGCGAGGGCACCAGCTCCAGTCCTATTCTACACCCCAGTCACCCCAGATCCTTCGTGCTCTTCTCAGCATCTCTTTTCTCTGGAAGTTTTCTGTAGCTTAAGGTCCCTCTAGTCTGGACAAAGAGGATTTAGGGTCTCATTCATACTTAGATGTTGTGACACAGGACTTATCCCTTCATACATGTTTAAAAGAACTTAAAAATCAGCGTGTAGAATCCCACCCAAGCAAGGACTCTGCATGAGAAATTTAACCATGCCCTCTGGTCAGGAGGGCTAGTTTTAGATGGGGAGAGGATGGGTTCCAGCTCTGCCTCCAAAACCAGTCTGCCTAAGAAGCTCTTCTTAATGTATGCCATCCTCAAGGGGTACTTGGGCTGCTCACCACCGATAGCGAGAGGGCATGTCTTGGTTCCTCTTTTTCTGCATGCCATCACTGATAGCTACATTTTGGTACCTCCTCCACTTCATCCCTATTTCTCCATGCTAGCGGTGCTGCAGAGACTCCTACAATCACAGCATGTGAAAAATTCATGCACCATAGACATAGGTCTGTATCTGTAGGGTCATGTAAACATTTCACTAGTATTATGCATGACTTGGAGTGTCTTCATCCCTGTAGAGCAGTCACAGGACAGCCATTGATGGGCATGTCACATTTCTGAATACTTACTGTGTACAGGGGCAGCATTTAACACTGGATGTGAGTTTCCATGCTCATGCCTGGGATCTTGCTTTATTTTTATTTTTATGGTGCTGGTCCTGAGGCTTGAACTCAAGGCCTGGGCACCATCCTGGAACTTTTGTGCTCCAGGATAGAGCTCTACCACTTGAGCCACAGCTCCATTTCTGACTTTTTTGGTGGTCAATTGGAGATAAGAGTTTCGTGGACTTTCCTGTCCAGGCTGGCTTCAAACTGCGATCCTTAGATCTCAGCCTACTGAGTAGCTAGGATTACAGGTGTGAGCCATGGGAACCTAGCTTCTTTCTATTTTTTTTAAATTACTCTATCTTCGTTGTACAGAGCGGGATTCCATTGTTGTATTTCCACATGTTTACAGTGTACTTCAATCTCACCCCCTCAATCACTCTACCTTGGGTCTTAAAGGACTTGCAGTGGAGAAAAAGGAATGGAGCAGTCTCTCTCAATTCCTGGTTTGTCATTGTGGAACGTGACAGGTAGAGGGTGAGGGAGGAGGAATGTGCTGGTATTGGCTAACAGGAGGTTGGATGGATGCGTTTGCAAGGGGTGAGGACCAGGGAGATGTTGGGAGAAGAGAACAAAGAGGAAGAGGATTGATCTCTGGCTAACCCTCTCAGCTAGCTTCCATCTTCTGCACCTGCTCGGAGCTCTCTTCCCTTTCCCTAGCCCCAGTGGCCACCAGTCTACACTCATTTCTGGGCTTGATTATCTTAGATCCGTTATGTAAGTGCAATCACTCAATGTTTGGATATTCGGGTTGTCATAGATGGCTGTGTCTCCTTTTAAAAGGCAGAATAGTAGTTCCTTGTACGGACATACAACCTTTTCCACGTCCACTCATCAACGGATGAGCACTGGCCATTGTGAATGATGTTGCAGCGAATGTGGAAATGCAGATGTGGCTTTTGGACATATCTCTAGAGGTGGCATTTCTGGATCACAGCTGAGATAGCATTTCTTTTGGACATGCATCTCTAGAAGTAGGATTTCTGAATCACATGGTAGGCTTACCTTCAGTGTTTTGAGGGACTCCATACTGTTTTCCATAGTGGCAGTACCGAGTTATTTCCCCACTGAGAGTGTGCACACATTTCAGTTTCTCCATCTCCTTGTCAACACTATCATTTCCTTTTAAAGTTACTTTTTGGTGGTAGCCGTTTTAACAGGTTACAGGATGATACCTCATTGCGGTGGTGATTTTCACTTCTCTGATCATCTAAATATCTTCTCTGGGGAACTGTCTGTCCAGATCCTTGAACAATTTGAAACTCAGGTTTATGTTGTTTATTTGCTATTGTTTATTGCCCTGTCTGGGTGTCCTGTCTGCATCTTGCTGGGCTCTGGCATGCAGGTAGATAGGAGGGTCTTTGGTTCAGAAGGCAGCGCTCGATTGAGCCGTAGGTGGGGGCCGTGCCTTGATTCAACAGCCAGGGCTCCTCCTGGGAGTGGAGAGCAGGGGCACTGCGCCCCAGTGCAGGCCTTGTGAAGATGGGCTTGAGTTCCTTTCCTGGTAAGACCTCGGGCTTCCCCGTTGCCTTCCAGGTAGCCTCTCTGCAGCACTTCCTGCAGGAAACCTGTTTGCACTGGGGAGCCCACATTCTGGGCACACGCACTGGGTGCCCAGATGGTGCCTGTATTTATGAAAGCCCAGAACACTGACAGGACCTGCAGACACATGGATAAATATTTTGCCTTTCTTCTTAGGCAATATTTGAATCTTTCGAATTTAATTGCTGTCAAAGGCAGGATGCTCACATCTCAGAGGCAAAGCAAACAATGAGGGCCTTCAGCAGGGCCGCTCTGCCTGCTCTCCCAGGCTCTCTGGCCACAGTGCTTCGTGTTCTTTGCTTACTTGCTCTTGCTGAATGTCAAGCGACCTCCTCCCTCATTGGCTGTGTGGGCTGTGTGGTTGGAAAGGCTCAGGGAACTGGCTTCCCCTTGCTTGGGGCTGGCAGCAAATGTGTTAGGTTTAAGTTGAAGGCTGAGAGGTCCTGACCTCAGCTAAGAAATCAGGAGCTTCTCTCGGATGCAAGTGACAGGCACCCATCTGCCCACCAGCAGTGGCATTGGGTTTTGCACTCCAAGGCTGGGTCTGAGGAGTGTTTTGTTTGATTTTGTAATTATTGCCTGTGCAGCTGCTGCCAGCTCGTATGGTACTTTTGTGAAAATTAGATAAACACAGCCCTTTCAGGCAAGGGAAATCCCCCCATGTCCCATTGGAGTGTAAGGCTTGCCAAGCAGAGTAGCTGCTGGATCTCAGCACCCAAGTATTTCAGGAGATGCCCTTGTGCGGGGCACAGTCTGCCCAGCTGCACCTGCCCAAGCAGTTGTCAGCGCCATCCTTGTTCCAACCGTCTGATCTTTTCCTTTTCTCTCTCCTATTTCCTTTTTATAGTTGCTTTTCTCTCCTCTTTCTTTTCTTTTCTTTTCTCCCCCACCTCCACTCCCCACCAAATCATTGATCTAGTTGCTCATTGGATTAATATGCCAAGTACAAGATCATGTCTCAACACGATCTGTGTCCCAGCTGGCTGGGATTGTTAAGACTCTCCTTGGGGCTGGGAAAATGGCCTAGTGGCAAGAGTGCTTGCCTTGCATACATGAAGCCCTGGGTTCGATTCCTCAGCACCACATATAGAAAAAGCCAGAAGTGGCACTGTGGCTCAAGTGGCAGAGTGCTAGCAAAAAGGAAGCCAGGGACAGTGCTCAGGCCCTGAATTCAAGGTCCAGGATTAGCCAAAAAAAAAAAAAAAAGACTCTTCTCACACTGTCCAAACAGGGAAGAGGTGTAGGCTACAATCTCATAGAGTTCTGCAACATTCTAATTTGCTTCAGTTATTTGAACTCCTTGCATGGTATTCTTTGCTCACTGTAGTCTCACAAATGATGTCTGATATTATTCACACCTTTCCTCCAAGCACACAGTGTTATGGGTGCTGGCTTTGCTCTGGGGGCTGGGCAGATAAAAAAAGAATGAATAAGAAAACATCCCTGCCCTTGAGAAACTCATAATCTCGTGGAGAAGTGAGCCTTGTAAACACATAAATCACAGCCAATTCTGTGCACACTGCAGAAGAAGGGTCGCTGGGTAGGAGGGAGGGGGAGCCACAGGTGAGCTTGCCTGTGGCATGCACAGTTACCTTGGTGACAAGGAAGGCTTTGCAAGGAGCCCTTCTTAGGACCAATGTTGTTGGAGGGCAGGCAGAGATGGGAACAGGTGCCCTAGTGCCTTGTAGCCAGTATTTTCCCACTGGAGCCCCAGGTGTGCTGAAGGGAGCTGGAGAGGGGGCTGGAGAGGGGGCTGGAGAGGGGACTGGGTCTTTGTG
The DNA here is from genome assembly GCF_023159225.1 of Perognathus longimembris pacificus. Classification (NCBI taxonomy): domain Eukaryota; kingdom Metazoa; phylum Chordata; class Mammalia; order Rodentia; family Heteromyidae; genus Perognathus; species Perognathus longimembris. The sequence goes on from NC_063162.1 coordinate 144,316,208, forward strand.
CCTGAGGACTGTGGAGCTTCTCCTGTGACAGAAAGAGCCCAACAGGGGCCTCAGAGTGTATCCTACGGAGGAAATGACACCGCCTCATTGCCTTTGTGGAGCATGCTCTGACTGGGACATTGGCTTAGGAGAGGTTGGCTCTGGGCAGACCGTCCTGGGTTCTAATCCTGACAAGACACTTCCTTGGACAAGTCCCTTGACTTCTTGATTCGGTGTCTCCCCCATTCTTCTTATCAAACAGACATGATGTAGAGGTAACATGGACTTCATTGGTCATGTCATGGGTGAAATCCATGGTTAGTGGGTTACATGAGACATTTACAGCAGAGTTTCACACTGGCGGGATGAGTAGAGAACCTGGAATAGGTTCTAGGTGTGTTAGAAATGCTGGTTTCTGCAGTTCTCAGGGGCCTGACAGAGATAGCCTTCACTGTTTATGTCAGGGTATCTTGTGAAGCGTTTCTCGGTGGGCACTGTGATCTGCATGAAGCTGGAAACCACTGGCTACAAAGCACTTGCAAGTCTCTCCTACCTAGCATGTTCCCAACAAAAAGGTACTTGTTTATGGAGACTGGTCATTGTAGTCATGTGTCACCACCCATCATCAGGATGTGTTCTGAGCAGGATGATTTTTGTCATTGTGTGAACATCATAGAGTGGACTTATACAAACAAAGATGGCTACATCAACAAGTGATGCCATCTTTGAAGAAAACAAAAAAATTTTGGATAGTATTGGGTTTTGAACTGAAGGCCTTGCACTTGCTAGGCAGGTGCTCTACCACTTGAGCCATATCTCCAGCCCTGAATGCTTTTAATTACTTTTGGATTGGGTCTCGTATTTGTTCCTGGGCAGGTCTGGACCGCAGGCCTCCCATTTGTGCCTCCCATGTAGTTGATATGACATCTGTGTGCCACTATGCCCAGCTATTGGTGGAGATGGGAGTCTAGTAATATTTTTGGCCAGATTTCAAACAAACCACGATCCTCCAGATCTCTGCCTTCCAAGTATCTAGGATTATAAAGGTGAGCCACTGAGCCTGGAAGATGATACACTAATCTTAAGGGACCATCATTGTATGTGTGGTCTGGTGTTGACTGACCATTGCTATGCTGTGACTACATTAGAACGTTATAGCAGAAATAGGGCCTGAGGAGAGAGACTAGGCTCCTGGGACATTTCTGCAGTAGAAGTGACAGAATTTGGGACCAGTTGATGTTAGGAAGGAGGGGGCCCTTATCAAGGAAGAGGAGACATTGTGGATGATACAGTATTTTTAATGGAAATTCTGAAGTGAGAGTAGAAACGAGAGTAGGTGTGAGGATTTGAACCGAGGAAGTAGAGACTATCTGGCAGATACTTTTCTCAGATGTTTAGCAAATCAAGGGAGGTTGGGGGATGAAGGGCAAGGAGGAGGTGCTCTCTGGGTGTGTGGGTGGGGGTGGGGGGCAGGGAAATGCTGGGGTCATGTGAGAGATTGCAGGAAGCTGGAGGGCTAAGGTGTGGAGTGTAAAGGAGCTTGAAAAACTGAAGAACCCAGGAAAAGAGTGTATATCACTTTCTAGAACTTTTGTCTATTTGGATAGAGTCTGTCCCATTAGAGAAATATCCACCGATAACTGGCACTGGCAACTGGGCAGTTGTCCAGATATGATTTACAATAAGGCATCAGTTTCACAAGGCACTGTCTAAATTATTGCACTCAACCAATTGCCAGGTTCCCTGCTGACAGTGGGCCAGGGGGGTCAAACAATTCAATCAGGTGCCACCGGTTATAAATTGAAAATCAGTGGGGTGCAAAATGGATTACCATCAAAATCCATTCAGGTGCAAAACCAAATTTCAAAACCTCTAACCTCTAAAAATCACTCCTTTCCTGATTCTTCACAATGCGCTGCCATCGAGTTTTAATATCCCCTAGATAAGTAAGTGTCAATAGAAATGGCTGCAGGGGACCAAAGGTAATCTGGCCTTCCTTTTGGAATTTGCAAACTTGATGGATCCTTAAATTAATACACTGGCGATCACGTTAGGTTCTTTAAGGCAGCAGTTCTCAAACTTAAGCATGCAACAGAATCACTTGGAAGCCTTGAGATTCACCCAGGATCTGGCTTGGAGTTTCCGATTCAGTACATTTGAGATTGGGCCTGAAAAGCTGTATTTCTAGCAAGTCCCTAAGGAGAGGTGCTAATGCCACTGTTCCTGACCACACTTCAAGAATTTCTGTCAGAAATATAATAGAAACGTTTTGACTTTCTTTATTTTTTTTTTTATAGCAAATCTTGACCAGGTGTTGAGTTTGGAACTGGGCCACAATTTTGTCTTGGAAACAAGAAAAGAGATTGGTTTAAAAAGACCCAGATTGATTTGGTCAGAGATTGGGGAGAATAGAGAGAGAAAAGGGAAGAACCCCTACTTCCTCTCACCCACTCTATTCCAGAAGATTATGTTGACTAAGGCCCCAATGACATCTTTAAGGTTGAAGCCTGCTCTTTGGCCCATATATACTTTGTATATATGCATATACGCGCACGCGTGTGTGTGTATAAAATGCCAAACTTTCACTGTGAGTTAAAAGTTGACTTTCTTAAGAAGATTAAACAGCGATGGGTACCATTTTCTCCTAAGCTTACTTCCAGTAGTCTAAACATTGGTTCTTCCAACTTCTGCATGATCCTAGAGATGTATTTTTTTTCCATCCATATCAATCTGCTATCTGATCAGGGTTCTAGTCTGTTTCCCTTTTAGAGTCAAACTTCCTGCCTTGTATATATGGTAGACATCATCAGGCCCATATGAAACAAGTCTTTATTCCAGGAGAGAGAAATGTATCACTGAACTGCTCCAGATATGGTCACTAACTCATTAATATTTGGCTTCTCATCTCTCTTTTCCAGGAGAACTTGAGCGATGTACATACATCAAGTACCACTACTCCTCAGCAACCATCCCCAGGAACCTCACGTTCAACATCACCAAGACCATCCGTCAGGATGAGTGGCATGCCCTGCGTAAGTACACCTGCATCTTTGTGGTTGTGTCTCTGCTGTGTCTGTCACCTGGAGGGCTGGGAACCTTGTGTGTCTCCTTCGGAGATCTGGGGAGTCTAAAGGCATCGTGGTACCCCCCTAAAGTGCCAGTAGCTATGGGTCAGAATTGTCTCAGTTGGCCTGATTACATGACAAATTTGGAGTATTTTGACTTCTAAAAAAAAAATCAAAACAGAATCAACCACAACAAAAGAAAACCACCAGACAAGGGCCTTAGTTCACGATCCTGATTTCATCTACCTGGGGTGTCACCCCAGCACCCCTCCACATTGCTTGGTGTGTTATGGTGGCAATGTACGAATCCTTTGTGTCATCATTTGTAAAAGGCGAGACCAGCTGGCGGTTGCAGGCTGCATGACTTTGGAGACTTGCCCCTGAGGGGTCACTAAGGGCGTAGTGCCTGGCCTCAACTTCCATATTTCTATGTACCTTTGAGCGACAGGACTTGGAACTGTGGCTCACATGCCCTTGCACAGAAAGGTGAAAACATCTGTGACCATTGGTTAGGGAATTTCTTGGCCAGGGACTTACATTACAGTCACAGGGGACTTAACGAGCAAACAGAGATGGCTGGCTATTTTCATGCCTATCTGTTTTGTGCCTGTCTGTGTCAGGAGGGCTTTTCCTCTTGCTGGCCTAGTTCTTCACCATGACCCATTTGTCCCGTGAGCGCCATGTGTTTGCCACATAGTCCTACAACCAAGGGGTAAGACTCAATGTACATTTCCATGAAAATAAGCATTCCTTTATTGTTTCCTAATGTTAAAGATAGCTTTGCTGATTAACCCGATCTTTAGGCTGAAACATCTTCCTTCTCTTTAATGTATCATTGTGTGCAAAGGACCCACCAGCTATAGTCATCTTTATTGGCTTGACTTGAATTAACCAACCATGGTTTAGAGTGGGGAGATGGGAGAGACAATGAAGCAAAACAGAACAATCATTCATTTGTTTCAGGCAACATTTTTAGGTGTCCAGATGATTATGACCCAGTATTCTTGAAATGAGAGAGCAGGTACCAGCGATGGACGAACCCTAAAGAGACAGGGGCCCCTTCCAGCTCTAGCCTTTACCAGAGACTCAGCAGTACACGGGGGCAGAGAGCTCATATCCAAGAGCAACTCCATATGCTTCCACATAGCTAAGTGTATGATGTACCTATTTAATTTCAGTGTGACATTTGCCTTAGAGACGCTAGTAATCAGGCTGACTAGTTTCTTTTAGGTAGGTTATAGACATGTAAGGACCCAAAGGTAGAAATCTCTGACAATAATTGCTTATTTCCCATAAGATATTGGTCTAATAAAGTCCATCAGTAGGAGAATAAATGGATATTTAAGATATATGGTCTGGTGCTGGTGGCTCATGCCTGTAATCCTAGCTACTCAGGAGGCTGAGATCTGAGGATTATGATTTGAAGCCAGCCTGAGCAGACATGTATGAGAGACTGACTCAACTCCAGTTAACCACCAGAAAAGCCCAAAGTAGAAGTGTGACTCAAGTGGTAGAGTGCTTGCTTTGAGTGAAGAAGCAAATCAAGCAAGAGCATGAGGCCCTGAGTTCAAGCCCTAGCACTGGTGCATACACACACACCCCACACATGATCTAAATCCTGCCAAATTAAATCTAGCATATTATGGGGCTCATACTAGGATTCAGAATCTAAGAGGAAAAAGGTATTGACATTTCACTTTCAATTTAAATGAACTCAGTCTGACCATGGTTACTGAGTAGTTAACACAAGGCTTCAGGGAGCTCTTTTAAGGAGCTCAATTCTGGAGGCGGGGCAGGGCAGGATTGGAACGAGACATTCACAAAGCAAATAATTTCAAGGCACTACGATAATTAAAATATAGAATCGCCTCATGCAATTAAAATAGTTTGCGAGTTTCAGCAAGAAGGAGCATTGTTTCAGTGTAAATTGCACAGAGACACACGGAAGGGGAAGCTGCTTGGAGTGTTAATGGCTGAATGCACTGTACATGTTTAGAACGGGAAGCCACAGCCCATTGAAGGACCATCGGAACATAGCACATGGCCTCACCAGAGACAGAGGTTTATGGGTCCTCTTTGAGGCCTGTGTGTCTCCTGTTGGCCAACTGTAGTGCTGGTGAGTTCTGACACATTGAGTGTGTAGCTTCTGCTGTGAATTGAGGTGTTAACAGATCTATTTTTAACAGATAAAAGCCATGGCAATGACTGCTAGATGTAAATGGCTCCACACAAGGTATTGGGCAAAGTTGATACTTTCCTTTGGGGAAGGATTCATCTGCCTCTTTCACAAAGTTGCCTAATGGGCTATTAAGCGAACAGAGAACATTTGCCAGGTCTGACATTGGATGGCAGCTATTTTTAGCCTGAGGGCAGGTGAGCATCTGTCACAACTGAATTTGGTGTAAGTGTATCTGGGAATGCTGGCTTGGTGGTGAAGCATGGATTGTTTTTCCTGTTGATTTTCATCGGTCAGGCACTGATGATGTTAAGTGGGTGGTGGGCATAAAAGTCACCTTTGAAGTACAGTAAAACTAGTTAGAAATTAGCAAACTCCTGTGATCACATGTTTGAAAACGAAAGGAAAAAGACACCTGACATTTTAGACTGGGGGATGTAGTAGTGGTATTCTTGTCTAACCAACATGTACAAGGTCCTGGGTTCAATCCTTGGCACTGAAAAACCCAAGAAAGCAGATTTTATTCTTGTCTCATCTCTTTTCTTCTCTCTTCTTTTTTATTTTTTGGTGCCAGTACTAGGGTTTAAATTCAGGGCCTTCTGCCGTTGTTGGCTTTTTAGGTCAAGGCTGGTGTTTCACCTCTTGAGCAACAGCTCTACTTCTAGATTTTTTTCTGGTCAATTAAATAAGAGTCTCACAAACTTCTTTGCTTGGGCTGGCTTTGAACCATGATCTTCAAATCTCAGCCTCCTGAGTAGCAAGGATTATAGGCATGAGCTATCAGTACCTGATTTGATTTTCTTATTTTGATTTTTCTTGTTTGTTTTTGTTTTTTGGCCATTCCTGGGACTTGGACTCAGGGCCTGAGCACTGTCCCTGGCTTCTTTTTGCTCAAGGCTAACACTCTGCCACTTGAGCCACAGCGCCACTTCTGGCCGTTTTCTGTATATGTGGTGCTGGGGAATTGAACCCAGGGCTTCATGTATACAAGGCAAGCACTCTTGCCACTAGGCCATATCCCCAGCCCGATTTTCTTATTTTGAGAGTGTTATATGCTTTAATATTCTGATAGGGATTAAGAAAATTCACTTGGTACTATGTTGGTTGCCATTTAAGAATGTGACCATAATATTTTACATTCTATAACTTTTCTCAGATAATTTTGGCCCAAGGAAAGAACATTTTGATTTCTTTTATGAACTTTTTTTTTTTTTCTTTTTGGTGGAGTGGAGTAGGGGTTTGACTCCGGGCTCTGCGATTACTAGAGAAAGGCTTTATCACGTGAGCCATATCCCAGCACCCCCCCTTTTTTTTTTTGCCAGTCCTGGAGCTTGAACTCAGGAGCTGAGCACTGTCCCTGGCTTCTTTTTGCTCAAGGCTAGCACTCTACCACTTGAGCCACAGTGCCACTTCTGGCCTTTTCTATATACGTGGCGCTGAGGAATTGAACCTAGGGCTTCATCTATACGAGGCAAGCACTCTACCACTAGGCCACATTCCCAGCCCTCCCCTCCCCACAGCCCTTTTTTATTTCAGTTATTTTTCTGCTAGAGTCTTGCATGTTTTGCCTGGACTAGCCTGGATCAGAGGCATGTAACACTGCAGTCTTGTTGGTTGAGATGGGGACCTTGCTAACATTTTGCTCAGAGTTGGCCTCGACCTTCCTACGCCCTACCTTCTGAGTAGCTGGGATTATAAGCATGAGCCACTGGACTTAGCTTTTCTATTTATTTATTTTTTTAATGAAACAACCTGTTGTAGATATTTGAAATTTGGTTATATACTTTTCATCAGGAATTTTCCTGTGGCCTGATATCAACCCTTGTGGAAAAAAGTTTTCAAATGGGAAAGGGCAGAATTTGATTTGTGTTACGTGTTTTTAAAAGTCAAGCTCATCAATGGGAGGCTTAATTGCTGGACTCACGATCAGCTGAATAGCAGGTGAAAGAATAAAAGACCTATAGTCTACTAGACTTCCAGACCTAAGTGTCAGAATTTACTCCATAGGGAGGAAAAGAGAATCCAGCACATGCACGTGTGTGTGTGTGTGTGTGTGTGTGTGTGTGTGTCTGTGTGTGTGTGATGGAGCAGAGGATGGGCCTGAGGTTCAGATGCTGTGTTAGGTGGTGAGTTGTGACAGTTCCAACCCTAGCCTGGATGTGGATTGCTGGTGACATTCTGTGGGTCCCTGGTTCTCCTCCCCTGCCTGGAAAGGGCAGAACATCTCCCCTAGCTGCTACCTCATACTTGGCTTCCCTACTCTGCCTTCCTACCCACCCTGCCTCCTGTAGTCCCGGCATTGCAGGGGTGAGGTAGCTGCTTCGGTGGGCTCTGGGTGCCTTCGTTCCTTACCTCAATCCTACTTCCATTTCCAGGGCTGAAACAGGAAAGGACAGTGTCACTGGCCAGTGAGGAGGAGCTGGGCGGCCCCAGGAATCAAGCTTAGCAGATGAGACTCTTTAGCTGGGTTGTCTGGTTCGATGTTTTGAATATGACAGACTGATTACCAGAGGCTGGTCCTGGCTGGCCCTGTGGTGACATTTCACTGGCACTACTTCCTCCTCCTTGGAATCCATCTCTCCAGTCTTTTCGCTTGTTTGGACAATCTTGTGTCCTCAAGCAACTCCCGAGATCCCCAGAGGCCATGTGTCCCCATGGCTCTGCCTTGGTCATCCCTGCCACAGCATCCTCTGTTCTGCCCTTGCTGCACGGCCAGCAGGCTGGACCCCTTGCTCAGTGTGTGGGCACATGCAGACTGGGGTGGGGACTGGGGATCCGGGTGGACTGGCAAAGGCCACCACGGGAGAGACTGTCTGGGGACGCCAGGCAGACCACCTGCGGGAAGGTGTGGGGTTGGCCTGTCCTCTCCCCTGACCTGCTAATCTGCTTGGCAGGGACGGGTGAACAGCGGTGACGAAGCACCTCAGGACTCCGAGCCACTGTGTGTGTGAACTCGCGTCTTCTCATTCTGCTTGGCGTGGGGGAAGATGGAAGTTTCAGCTCCTAGCTGATTGCTCCCGGCAGTGAGAATCAAGGAGCTGGGACTCCACTTCCTGCAATCAGATCTTTGTTATTTTTCAAGAGGCTGTGAGCCAAGGAAGTGAGAGGGTTTTTTTTTTTTTGGTAAAGCCTCCTTCTGTTAGGCTGAGGGCTTGACTAATTAGATTGGATGGTCACATGGTGCCCTTCCAGCCGAGAGCTGCTTTTCTCTCCCCCTTTCCCTGGCCCTCACTCCTCAACCACACCCAACACAGTCTCACACAGTGCTCCTGTAGCTGCCCCTCAGGCACCCGCCACCTGGCACTGGACCCGGCCCAGCAGGGGGGACCTCCAGCACGGAGGGCTTCTTCACTCTTCTCCAGTACAATGGGATCTTCACCACTGCTCCCTGCAGTGGCCATAGTACCAGAGAGGGGAGAGCACTGGTGACACACATCCCTCCTGCTGCTGGGTGAAGGGAAGGCAGAAGAGACCCAGCCTAGCTAAAGGAGGAAGGGAGGGGAGAGGAGATCTGGGGAGGGGAGGGGAAAGGAGGGGAGGGCAGATGGAGACCCAAACTTGGTACATGAACAACGTTCTTGTAGTGGATCTACCACTAAGGGGACAAGAAATCACAGGCCCAGAGCTGGTTGTCATTGCAGATGCTGGATGACAGCTCAGCTCTCCGAAGCTCTTGATCTCTCTTGCCTATGGATCAGCTCATTCTTGGGTTCCTAGCCCCTCCCAGGCTGGTATGTGGGAAGGAAGCCCAGTAAGTCATGCCACTCTAATGAGGGTCAGTGGTGCAGAAGTGCTTGGCCAAGCCCTGCCTGTCTCCCCCTTTAATTGATCTCTCTTATCCTTTTCCTCACCTTTTGCCTTTCCAGAATGAGGTGGTCCTCCCCTGAAAATCAGTGCTGTCTAGACTCCTCCAGATACTCCCACATCCTGCCACGTCTAGGATCTTAGGTGGCTTATTGTCCCTCCCCACTGGCATCGGTCTTTTGGCCTTAGACTTTTATTGGTTTCTTGTCCCATGGCTTCTGCCCTTTGTTTCCCAATAGACTGGCCCAATAGACCCTAGCCAAGCCAGCTCTTCTGTAACTATCTGCCCTCTGCACTTCTTCGTGTTTAGACTCAGCTCAGAACAGCTCAAATTCCTGGTCTTCCCTTTCCAAGCATCCCTGGTTATAGTAAAATGAATGTTATAGACCAAATGGCTTGGGATAAAACTACCAGTAATTATGACACTGCTACCCCTTTCTTGTTCACATCTGCCATAATCATCTTCAGAGGGGGGCTTGCCTTTCCTCCAAGCACTATTCCAGCTGTAGCGGCTCCTTTGTAGATACCTTAACCAGGTTGGTGAGGCAGGGGATGCAGAGAGTACACCTTTGTGTCGGAGGAACCTGAAGATGAGAACTCAGAATCTAAGATGGTCTCCAGCCCTCCAGCTATCTCTTCTTTTCCCTTCTCTCCCCCTTCCCTTTCTTTCTTTTTCTCTTCTCTTCTCTTTCTCATTTTGTCTCTTCTCTCCTTTCTCTTCCTTCCTCTCATCTCTTCTCTTCTTCCCTTCTCTCCCTCCCCTCCTCGCTCCCCCCTCCTCTCCTCTTTCCTTCCCTTCTCTTCTGTGTCCTTTCTCTCCCCTCCCCTCCCTTCCCTTCCTCTCTTTTTTGTGTGGCTGAGGTTATGTAAAACAGCTCAATGAGGTAAACATCCCAGACATTAGATGCTCAGCTTCCCTGCAGCGTCAGCCATTTTCCTTCCCTCGCTTCTGCGCGGGAGCCTAGCCAGTGTGAGGCTTTCCATGTGTGCAATCTGTTGTGAGATGCTTCTTGCTAGCCACACTGGCATCCATGGGGGTCATCATTTGCAAAGAAACCCTTTGTAGAATCGGAAAGCTTGGTAGCACTGGAACTTAACCCACTGGCTGCCCACCAACTGAAATTCTGCCACTTGCACACCATTGCATGTCTTTGTGCCCCAGTTCCTGCAGGCAGTTCCTGTAGACCTTTTGGGATACCTAGAGCCTTCAGCCTAACCACAGCTAGCCCGTGCTTGCACTCCCATATCTCTTGTGGTCTTACTGCATCAAGGTAGGCAGAGAGTGCAAACCCTTTAACCCAGCTTTGCACCTAGACCTGCCCTTGGAGTAGTAACTTATGCAGGGCCATTTCCTTTTTCATACACAGCTTTTTGTCTGCCTGCCAAATTTACCTCTTGGTCATGCATTTAGGCTTCTGCTAGAAAACAGGCCTTCTAATTTCATCAATGTTGTTTACTTTAAAGGATATAATTTTATTGTTATTACAAAGGTGTTATACAGAGGGGTTGACAGTTCACAGTTCAGGTAATGCATAACATTTCTCTTTTGGACAATATCACCCCTTCCTTCACTTCTCCCAGTTTCTCCCTCCTGTCCCTACCCATAATAGGGACACTTTCCCACTAAGTGTATATTGACTAGCATGATTGGATTTGTTCACCCTTCTTCCCTCCCTTTCTGTACCCTCTTTACCCCCTGCCTAAGAATCAGAAAAAGAGAAAGAACAAAACCCCGCAAATGAACAGCAACAACAAAAAGCCCCCACCACTAACAACAACAACAACATAAATAGCTCATGTTTTTGTTTCCTTGATTTTTTTTTTTTTTTGAGGCAAGGCCTTGCTCTGTGCAGTTCAGGCTGGCCTGAAAACTTGTGGTCTTCCTGACTTGCCTTCCCAAGTGCTGAAGATGCAGGAATGAACCATTATACCCAGCTTTGATGACTTTTTCTTGGATGCTACTGTAGTTTGAACTCATGCTTGCTAGACAGGCTCTTAGCAGCTTCAACCAAACCTCCAGCCTATTGATGAACTTTTTGAGCTAATGTGTTAATGTTTTTTTTTGGGGGGGTGGCAGTCCTGGGACTTGAACTCAGGGTCTGGGCACTGTCCCCGAACTTGTTTTGCTCAAGGCTAGCAGTCCACCATTTGAGCCACAGTGCCACTTCCAGCCTTATCTGTTTATGTGGTACTGGGGAATGGAGCCAAGGGCTTCATACATGCTAGGCAAGCACTCTACCACTAAGCCACATTTCCAGCCCCTGTGTTAATTTTTTTTTGAGACTAATCACTCTGAATAGTATTGTTAATTTTTCAGGAGACCTACCCAAAGGAATGATGAGGAGGCAATCACAGGTAGTATGGAGATTTTACGAACTCATAAACACATGTGCCGCTCTTGATTTTACCTATTTAGACCATTGGCCTGGCTAGGGGGTCAATGATAGAAATGGAGTAGACAAAAGAGAGAGCTTATTTTTTGAGACGGCCTTAGGGGTAGGGAAAAGAGAAAGTTTGGAGTAGGAGGATGGGGAGTGCAGTACAATCTTTTGTGTTAAAAACAATCCACGTACTGGAAAAAAAAATCCCCCAAACTACTGTGCTGCTGTAACTGCAGTCTTCTAGCCACAATCCATCTGAATGTGTAGGTCCAATTTTGTGCTGGGAATTCGTAGGAAGTCTGGCCTAGAGGCATTCTCTCAGCTTCTGCAGATTGCATGTTGTTTTCTTCTGGCTGAGCAGACTGATCTGGATCCCACCAAGGAGAACTGGGCACAACCCCAGTGGCCTTCTTCATCCCTTTGTTCATTTATTCATTTAGTATTCACGGAGTGCTTGTTTTGTGTGAACCAATCCCCTTGTTAGGTGCTGGAGGGGATATTAAAAGGTACTCTACTTTCCAAATTGGATGATATATTTAGGTGACAACCAGGCAAGGGCTCAAACTGCTTGTTGCTTAATGTTTATTGACTACCCAGAGAGTTTGGGCTAATGCTGCCAACTTGTACACATCATGGGTCCCAACTTCCATACTTACATCAGCAAGGATTCATTAGAGGGAGAAATAGAAGTGAAATATAATACCAAATTACTATATCACAGAGGCATGGCCTGTTTTTTTTACAGCAAGGGAAAGGCAATGGTGTTGGGTCTAACCAGCTTAGCTCTCCAAGGGAGCTGTCCAAGCTCTAAGTGCTGAAAAGGAAGCTCAGTATGGCAGGGGTTTCTTCTTTCCAGCAGTTAAGACAATCAGAAAGCTGCAATTTTGGAAAGGAGAAGGAACAAGACCAGGAGCTGAGGATTCATTTGAGGACAACATGGTGAGAGAGAATCTGGGTAAGATGGTATAGATGTCTGGGCCGACAAACACCTGGCATTAAGGTCAACAGGTTTGAGGATAGTGGGTGTTACTTTAGGACTTAACACTGTATAATTCAATCTCCATGAAGAAGGCTTGGCCAAAGGTTGTTCCAGAAGTTACAGAAGAAATCTGAAGTATTAAGGAGGTAAAATAATAAAAGAACTGTGTTTAAGAGAGAAGTATATGGTATATGAGAACTGGAATGCTGTGCCAAGAACAAGTCTGAACCCTAGTTCCAAACAATAACCAAGATGAGTCCTGGGTTTTGCAGAAGGATTTCGAATGCACACAAGATTGTGGGCAGTGAAGCGAAGGAAGTGCTGGGAAGTGGAATGGTGTAACCAAAAGAGTAGCCAAGGCCTACGGTGTGTGGTAAATGTCTTAGAAGAGTCAAGACTGTGCTGTCCAAATGCAGTTCATGGCCTAGCAGCCTGTATGATTTGCATACTTGTTAGGAATACACATTCACAGACCGCAGCACAGATCTCCCAAATCAAAATCTTGTGGTGGTGGGGATAAGGCCCAGGAACCTGTGGGATTTTTAACCTGTTAAAACTTGAGAGCTTTTGGTCTGGAGTGCATTGATGTGGGATGTGGTGACCAGAGATAGTTCAGGGCCGGAGTGAGTGGGTGAGCTTTGGGTGAGAGCCAGGAGATGGAATATTGCATTGAGTACATCCTCTCACATCCTCCTCTTCTATTTGTGTGCCATTTGTTGATGGTTTCTATTTGGATCTAGCTTTGGGAGAATCTGCATCCAGATGTCCTGTTGCTGGTAGTTTAAAATAGCACAGAAAAGTTAGGTGAGTCCTTTCTTGTATTACGAATTTTAACTAGGAACGTGATCAAATATCTAGCCTCAAATCTCTATCTTGTGTTCTCTCAGAAAGAGGCCTCAAAGCCAGGCATGTTGGGACATATCTATGATCTCAGCTTCTTGGGAGGCAAAGATTGAAGGATTATGATTTGAGGCTAAGCTAGGCACAAAACAAAAAGCTCTAAAATCTCAAAATATAAATGAAGCATGGTTCATATCTGTAATCCTCACCATATGGAAAACAGAGATAGGAGGATGGCAGTCCCATGCTAGCCCCAGGCAAAAGCAAGAGAACTTATCTGAAAAATACCTAAAGCAATAAAGACTAGGAGTGTGGCTCGAGTGGTAGAAGGCCTGCCTGGCAGGAATGAGAGCCCAAGTTCCAACTCCAGTGCTACAATAAAATAAAATAAATAATAAATACTACAATAAAATTAAATTAAAGAATGAAAAAGAGAGAGAGAGACCTCCAGTTTCACAGAATACAGGAGACTTAGAATTGAGTTCTTCTGCTTTGGGAAACTGTTGAAGTGTTCTCAATCCAGTCCATTCCTCTGAAAAACCATGGTAGGAATATCTAACTAGAAACTTCTTACAAGATTTCAATTAAGTAAAGTGACTTATTCAAAATGTCCTGGTGAATGCAAAGTCTGGTACCAACCACCTTTTGGCACTATTCACATTGGAATCCTGGGAGCTATAGCTGGTGCTGGGCTCCATGGGGTTTTGGTGGGGGGTACTGTCTCTGAAATGACACATCACTAACTTAGGGTGTTTTCTGCTGCACTCTGCAGCATGTGTGGGTGATCTTGGCTTGAGTGTGTGGCTATGTGGGTTGGAGGGTATGTTATTGGTGTGCTATTGGCACAGGTGTGTTGAGAGCCTACACCAGGTGTTTAGGATGTGGGAGTAGGAAGGGGCTGAGGGTGTTATTTGCTTGTGACAGTGTGGCATATTGTGAAAGGAGTTTCCAAGCAGGAAATCATCAGCATTGAAGATCCTCAGTGGGATAGCAGCAGTAGATCAGCCCTCTAATTTACTAGTTGCATCCAATAAGAATACGTTTGAGACAGTGACATGAGTCTCTAAAAAGAAGACTTAGGTGGCTGGTGTCTAAAAAGTTGCATTTCAGTTTCGGAGGCAGAGGCTATGAGACTGCATTTGTATTGAAATCGCTAAGAGGAGTACAAAAGGATTTCTAGGGAAATGATAGAATGCAAGTCCTGCTTCCAGGGAGCTGGGGGAATCTGATGTACAGATCCACGATGGGGATGAAGGCCAGAACCAGAGCCAAAGTCAAAGCTCAGAGTGTGCCTAGGACCTGACCTGCCGAGGGCATAGGCAGTGCATTGCTCATCATGTCTTGGCCAATGACTGGCAGTGTTGGACTCTAGGAAGGACCTTGACTTCTCTGTTCTGACTGAGAGGAAAGGCTGCAGGAGCTGACCAGTGAAATCACACGAGCACTGGTCTTAGTAGCTGTGTTGGCAAAAGGTTTGAAACACTTATTAGGGTCCTCTACAGCTGATGCTAAGAGCTGACCCTCTTCTTTACTTTGGTTTTGGGTCTAATGTTCTGTCCTATTTCCCTTCTTATTATTTCCTTTTGATATTGAACTCAGAGTTGAGCATGGAGGGCGTAGCTCTTAAGCCATAGTGCGTAGGAGGTCAGAGGCCAAGAAGCTTGTGTGGTTCTGGCTCATTCTGGCTTTCTGGAAGTTCTGATAGAATTCAGTCTAGAGTTCATGGGAGAGGAGGGCATTGAAGTCTTCCTTCATTCCCCTGTGCATCTACTTCATGGAAGGTTGGAATAGAATATAATTTCAATTAAGGAAGACCAACAGAACTTCCTGTGATGATGGAAATTTTCTATAAAGCGACACTGCCAAACATAGTAGCCACCAACCATGTGTGGTTATCGAGCACTTGAAATATGACCAAGAAACTCAACTTCCACATTTATTTGATATGAATTAATTTAAATCTAAAGAGTCACATGTGGCCATTGGCTCCTATACCAGGCACAGCAACCCCAAACAAGCCTCCTTCTATTTCTCTTTTTCTTGGCAGCACTGGGGTTTGAACTCAGGGCCTCATACTTGTTAGGCAGGTACTCTTCCACTGGAGGTTCACTGCCAGTTTCTTTTTTGGCTTAGTTATTATTATTTTATTTTATTTTACCTAAGCTGGTCTGAATCATGATCCTCCTAATTATACCTCCCTCATAGCTGGCTTTGTTTATGGAAATGGAGTCTCAGGAACAATTTACCTGAGTTGGCCTCAAACCATCATCTCCCTGATTTCCCCCAACAGACTAGCTAGGATGACAAGTGTGAGATGCTAGCCTTCTCCTATAGAATCTGCTTCTAAATGATAAACTCTTGGTTCTGAATGTGTAGACCTTAGAAGTACAACAGTGCACATTTAGATTGCCTGGCTAGCTGGCCCTTTTCAAGGGATGGGGCACGCATGTTCTTGGGACCTCCAGATCCTTGCTTGTCACTCTGCCCTTTAGGCTTCCAGCAGCCCCAGTCCCAGAGCCTACTGGGGGTTTACCAGCTTTTCTGCTGGTCTCGTCTGTGCAATGCACCATGGCATCCACCATGTTAGAACCGTGTCCCCCACAACCCACTGAGGTGGTCAGTGGGCAGCTAAAACTTAAGACTTCAGCTTCCTTCAAATAGAAGTAGAATCAGACTGCTGTGACCACCACGTCCATCCTCTTTCTTGCCTCGGGATGCTTTCTTATATCTCCTCTGAATTTCTTCTTCTGGGACAAGCATCTCCTCATCTCTTCTCCAGCCCTCCCCCACCACGCCTCTCACTTCCAGCCTATTACCTGATGCAAATGAGGAAGGAGCGACCAGGCTGCCACCCCCTTCATCCAAGCTCAGTAATGCTCAAAAGAAACGAAAGAAAGCTATTTATTTTCCATTTCTCGGTTTTTCTTTTTTCATTTAATTACTGGTATCACAACAGGATTTTGTTTCTATTGCTTTTCATTGCAAATGTATAGTATTTCATCAACATTATGAGTTAAATAGGCTTTTGTGGACTAGCCTAAAACCCCAATCATCATTTATAACAGACAGGACTTCTCTGAAAATGGGTTTGGAATTCTAAGTGACTCACAAATGAGGTTTTAGAATAGAAAGCTGGAGGAGAGTTTGCAGCTTTCTACTTTCTAGGCAGTTTTATCTCTGAATGAACTTGCTATCCCTCCACTGCCCACATCTGTCGTTCTTAGGCTGGGTTCCCCAAATTTGACACTCTTGGCACCCAGGAAGAAAGCTGGTTTCCTATTCTCAGTACCTAGCAAGCTGCTGGTACCACACTGCTAAATGCCCCTTTGTGTGTCCTGTATAGACTTGTATAAAATCCAGAAACTTAGGAAGAACTGTCAAAGTTATTATTTTTTGTCAGTTGTGGGGCTTGAACTCAGGACCTGGGCACTTCCCTAGGCTCTTTTTTTCTCAAGACTAGTGCTCTATCAATTTGTTGTTGGATTTTTTTTTTTTTTTTTGGCCAGTCCTGGGGCTTGGACTCAGGGCCTGAGCACTGTCCCTGGCTTCTTTTTTGCTCAAGGCTAGCACTCTGCCACTTGAGCCACAGTGCCACTTCTGGCCATTTTCTGTATATGTGGTGCTGGGGAATCGAACCCAGGGCCTCATGTATATGAAGCAGGCACTCTTGCCACTAGGCCATATCCCCAGCCCTGCTCTATCAATTTGAACCACAGCTCTACTTCCATTTTTCTGGTGGAGATAATTGGAGATAAGAATCTCGGGGCCTCTCCAGACTGGCTTTAAACCATGATCCTCAGATCTCAGCCCCCTAAACAACTAGGATTATAGGCGTGAGCCGCCAGTGCCTGGTGTCCATCAGAGTAACATTTCCCGAGGCTCTCTGCTTGGGCACCCGGTACCAAGTCAGTTCTAAGCAGGTATGTGTGTGTAAAGTTCTGAAGCTGAGTGGCTGCTAAACATGAATTTGGCGTTGACACATTTGATTGACGTCAGCATCTCTACTCCAACATCCCAATCCCACTGCTTCCTCCTGGAGCATCAAATTGTTGCATGGTTACCCAGGATGGTTGCCAAGGAAACCAGGAAAAGCAACTGGACACCAATTACCTTGTCCCCAGAGCTCACCAACATCTTGGGGAGATGGGGAGAGTAGAAGCAAAGGGTTCCTTCAAGCAGTTGCCCAGGGGCGTGGGAGACATCCTGCTGCCACCAAATCCCAGGTAGTAGCTCTATGCCAGCATTCTCCTCCATCTTAGTCTGGCCATCCCGTGGTGCCCCCAGTTCCTGCCCTCCAGGGAGTTTTTCCTCTGTAGGAAGTAGAAATTTTATTCCACCCGAAGGAGTAGAGAGATCTCTGGCTTAGGGAAAGGGTTGAAATTCAGCTACTTGTTTAGCATAGCTGAGCTAGCAGAGTGTGTAATTAAAAAAAAAGTTACTAGCCCAGTTCCATTCCCTTATGAAATGGAAGTTAGAGACACTGGGATTTTGAGTTGTTTACATGTCCCAGGTCAGAACTGTGTGGCAGTGGCTCATGACAAGCTAGGCTGTCTTTGCTCTTGGAATGACCAAGATTGCTCTTGGAATGGCCAATGCTCCTGTAGGCCATTCCTCCATTTCTGGGGCGTGTGTGTGTGTGTGTGTGTGTGTGTGTGTGTGTGTGTGTGTGTGTGTACAGCACTGGAGAGAATAGGGAGAGAGACCCATGAGCTGAAAGTTCTCCAAAAGAACACAAAGCAGTGGTGTAAATTCATGATGTCAAGAGCTGGTACTAAGGGATGTGGGCAAACAAAATGCCATCGACTGCTTGCAGAGGAGGCAACAGGGTCACAGGCTGGCAAGGGTGGCACTGGCATTTGACTGAAATACTTCACTCATTTACTCAAATCAAGTGTATTGAGTTGCTAGCCTTCCAGACATTGGACGGAAGAGGCACCATCTTTCCCTCAGGGAGCTTGCATACTTGTCTAATTCTAATGACCATGCAGGGAATGTGTCTAGGGCTGCTACACCCCAGATGTGCATTAGTTCATATCAGCCCAATTGTACTGTGAGGTCCATGCTGTATGCTAAAAGAGGTTGAAAGGGTCACAGAAGAGCAACCGCTCCATGATTTAGGAAATCCAAATGTCAGCTGAGTTGGGACAGGTGGAAGGGGCGGAGCCTGGGCTGTGGGAGGAGCCTTCTCTGGTATTCTGGGTGTGAGAAAATGGGGTGGATTAGATTCTCAGCCATGGATATGTGGGACTCCAGAGAGTTAAGGAGGTGAGGTCATCCTCTGAGAACTGGAATAGAATGGCCTCTCTAGGCTGGCCCTCTGTTCCTGGTGTTTAAGATGGTCTTTGGCATGTGTAGCTTTGGAGACAGGAATGAAAGAGTTTATTCTATGAGGGGTTTTCTTGGGATGTGTGTGTGGGGGGGTGAGATTCTGATGAATGTGGACAATGTCTGAGCAAGCTTCTGCGGTGTGTATTCCTAACTTTTCAATAGTAACTATGGGCATAGAATATAGGATAACTCTTGGAAAATAGGCTTTCCTTAATGTGTAGGAACAAAATAGGAAACTCTTTTTTTGAGCTTACAGTTCTCTTTTCATACCCAGAAGTAAAATATATAATTACATTCAAAAGCTAATTGAACGTAGGCACTTGGTTATGGTTTTTCCCCTTCTAAAATTCATGTTTAAAGTGGATGTTGCTATAGGGCGGTAGGGCCTTTAAGAGACAATTAGGTTGTTAGGAGAGACTAGTGCTTTTCTTATGAAACTTGACTAGTTACCAAAAGCTGGACATAGTGGCACATTCTTCTAATCCAAGAGGCTGAGTTTTAGACTAGCCTGAGAAACATAGTAAGACTCTCTCTCCAAAAAAACAAACAAACAATTCCCCAAACAACAATCAAAACAATAAAACCAAGGGCTAGGAATGTTGGTGCTCATCTGTAATCCTAGCCACTTGGGGGTAGAAATTGCAAGAATTGCAGCTCAAGGCTAGCCTGGGCCGGAAGTTAGTGAGACCCTCATACAAGTCAGTTGGTAGTGCATATATATAATCCTAGCTTTGTGGGAGACAGTTACAATTGAAGTCCTAGGCTGGCCGAGGCCAAAAACAAGAGACCCTGTCTAAAAGGTACCCTAAGACAAAGAGGGATGGAGGTGTGGCTCAAGCAGTAGAGTACTTGCCTAGCAAGCGTGAGACCTTGAGTTCAAACCTATCAGGAAAGACTGTGGGTTGTCAAAAATTAAGGCGTCCTCCCAGTTTTCTCTCCTCTGCATATACCTGCTTGTTCTTTGTTCTTTTGCCATGAATTGAGAACAGTGCCAAGGCCTTTATCGGCACCATCCTCAGACTGGAATCATAGGCTAAACCAACCTCTTTTCTTTATAAATTATCCAGTGTCAGGTATTCTGTCATACTGACAGAAAAGACTAAGACCGACATCTGATAATTGCATGAGCTTTTCTGGCCTATAACTCTTAAGGATAACCATCATTTTAATTTTGTTAATAATCAAATCTATTTTATCGCCATTAGTCCATAAAATTAGATTTCAAATATGCGCTATACTTAAATAGATGTAGATATTCCATGACCAACCTCTTAATTTTATTTTTTTTGCTTTCCCAATCAAGTGTAAAATATCCTAATTATTCTTGTGAAAAAAGCCATTTGAACACAATTCATTAATTCACTAATTATTCATGACCTTGGATTTAGAATGATAGTGTGGTTTTTCTCTTTTTCTTTAAAACTGGATTCTCATCTTTAAGGGGGATAAGGAGGGGAAAAAAAAAAATCAATGAGCACCTATTCCTTACTTTCAGAAGAGGAATTCCTCTGCCTTCCTGGGTTGGAGCTATGAATAATTCAGTGTGGGCCCAGGCTCCTGTTTCCCTTCTTGAGGTTGAGCTTATTAAAATTGCATGGGCAATAGGACAACTGGTGGGGAAATGGTAGGCATTCTCCATATCTGCTGTCAGAATCTCCATCATCATCATCTCTTGTCTCTTAGTAACCTCAGCCCCTTCTGGGAACCCGAGCTAGGAGTGACCAATGGGTGAATGAAAGGGGTGAGGGAGGAGCTGTAAAGGTCTCAAGACCTCTGTATGTGTAGTTCCCCTCCACTCCCTGGGGCAAGCCTGGAAATGGAAGGCTGTCTCCATGCTTACTTCTGATCAACACAGTCATCATTGTTGGCCTCATCATTAAGTATTTATGGTTTCTGATTGAAAGGTAAGTGCCAAACAGATGGGGTCCCCATTTTAGAAGCTTTCCAAGACAATATAATTCATCTCCTCTAGCAGGATGGAATCTCTAGAGAAAGAGTCTAAAGAGTCAATTGATTATAGGCAGCACTGGTTGTTTGTGGGAGCCTAACCTTTATTTTATTATTAGGGATTCTGTGAAAACACTTTTGAAAAATACTATAGTTCATTTGAAGTGTTTCCCTCCCTGTGGGTCAGTGTATAAGGTTTCTAAGGCCAGGTACAATTTAACTTGAGAACCAAGAATGGTAGAGCCAAGTAAAATTTGAAATTCCATAGTCTCTGGCTATGTTACCTTAAGAGCTGGCAGGGAGATGGAAACCTAAGAGTAAATTCAGTTAATTATGAAAAGAAGGGAGGGAACTTGGGATAGATATTGCCTCCAAGTCCAACTCTGAGTAGCAAGCATTTGGTCATCATTGAGATCCTTCAAATCTCTGCTTTCTGTCTTTCTGTGTGATTCTGGACCTTACCTCAGGTCTGTGGAGCAGAAGAGCATCTCTTGTTTTAACACTGCCCCTCCTCTTACATTATCTCTGTTTCCATCAGCTTCTCTCTACTGATTACCAAGATTAAACATGATTATTGTAGAAAAAATGATCAAACTGACTCAAGTATGGTATGCATGCACAGAGGTGGACTTCTATGGCGCAATGACCTTGCATAATGAACAGTTCAGCAAAATGAATCCCAGAAAGATGAATGGGGGTGGGTGGGTATGGACGAACAGAGAGAGGAATCATGGCTGAATACCCTCATAATACTCAATGTACACATGTGAAACTGGAACTGGAAAACTTGAGTGTATGGGAAGGGTTGCAATAGAAGGGAGACAGGGGAGAATGATGGACGAGGCAATGCTAATCAAGATGCATTGCACACATGAATGAATGTGCTGAATTGAACCAAATCCTTTCCTACAACTGTTTAAAGATAATTAACAAAACCAAACAAATAGGGAAAAGTCGCCTAACTTGTTACCCCTCTTAGATAAATTCCAGTTGTGGAATGTGTCCTTTGCCTTTTTTCTGTTGTGTAAATAATTCATATATAATACTTCATATATAATTTTGTACCCTAAGCGTGCTTTATTATCGTAGAATCAACATTTTCCCTCTGTCATTGACACTCTTCATAAGCGTAATTCTAATGGTTGCAGGATGTTCTACCATATGGATGTGCATGATTTACTTAACCTTTCTTCTAAAGCTAAATGTTTATATTCACCAGTTGTAATAATGTTATAGTGATAATCCTTGGGAATAAATTGTTGATCATATTTCTGATAATTTGTTTAGGATAAAGGCCAAGTATAGAAACTATTGGCTCAAAAGACATAAACATTTTTTTAAGATTCATGATAGATAATGCCAGATTTCTAGAGAAACGGAAGCCAATTTTTAGTTCTATTCAGTTTTACCTACATTGAAAATTCTTTTTCAATATATGTTAATTTGAGGGATGAAGAATAGTTACTGTTGTAGTTTTGGTTTCTATGGTCATGAGAAGGGTTAGATTTAAGAAGTGGTTTTACCCTTGTGTATTTCTCCTCTTGAGACCTTGACCTCCTATCTTTTCTCCTCTTTCCTTGTCATCTTTGTGCACTTCAGCCAGGCTTTAGTAGACGAGCCTCATGGCTAGAAGCTCCCTCTTACTTTTCCCTCTGATTGTTTTCTTTTATTTACTCCCTTTCCCATCCTTTTAGATTTCCCTCCCAGGCCTAAAGAAGTTGACAATACCTGGATTAGAGTTACTAGATCCTAACTGTCATTCAGAAAATAATGACTTAAATGGGTTCAGAAATGCTTGGAATTTTTGTGACTTTCGAATTTGCTTAACACTTCCGGAAACTCTTGCATACATCTAGAACAGAGCTGGTGCACACCTGAAGGCAAGGAATTTGCCGCCTGCTTGTTGGAAGAATAAACACTGGCTCTTTGAGGTTTTGTTTCTTTGCTATGATTTGGGCCTCCTGGCTCAGAATCCCATTGCTGAGTGCAAGGAAAGAATGACAGGGCTTCCAAGGAAGTTTGAAATTAATCTGCATTTTGCAATTTGTGCAAAAATATAATTAGATTCCTTCTCCAGAGGTAATCCATTAATGTAATCAATGATTGCAGTTATTTGGTATGTAACCTTAAGAAAAATTGCAGGTGCCTCGTAAAAATAAACACTTGCTTAGTAAAATAATTCTACACTCAGTACTAGCTATTTCTCTATTTGCTTTTTCTACTGGACATGGTATCTCCTCTCCTCTGCAGCATCTGAGGAAGCCAGGCCTGGTCCCCAGAGGCGGGGCGGGCTGCTCAGATGCCTGCTTGGGGTGTGTGTGTGTGGGGGTGGGGGGAGCAGGGAGCTGTTGCTATCCTGTAGTGCAGCCACTACAGAGGCCTGCCCTCACTGCCAGGCAGTTCTCTGGCTAGCTGGGCATTGCTTTTTCCATGCAGCTTAACTCTTAGTTAAAGCAGAAGTGAACATACGAATGAATTCATGTATTCCAAGGGGCTCAACTCCCTTACTTCCTCCCATCTATCACTTAAATTCTTCTTTCCTCTGCCAGAAGGCTTTCCTTAGCTCTGTAGTATCCACAGACCTCCCATCATTCTGCCGTGAACATCAGGCAGGCTCATTCCCCGCCCTCGGGGGGCCTTGTCCTGACTACGGGGCCCATAGGGATTTGCCACTCAGGCTCCAGACCCAGGGAACTGGGGACTAGTAATGAAGGCATTGTGGCTCAGCCAGGAAGCTTGAAGAGACCATCAGAGCACAGATGTGAGCTGCTTGCCCTGATAGCCCCGGGGGAATAGATGATGTCAGTTCCCTGAGCTGGAAAAATTCTTGTGTGACTTGGAACAGATGGAGGGAGAGTCGATTGATTTGTTTTGGGTCATTGTGAAGGAATCTGAAAGGTTGGGTCTCAATCTTTCATGCTCCTCTCTCTTAGGGTATTTGAGGGGCCTTCTCTTGTGGATATTGTTCTCAGCATGCTTTCTGTTTACATTTTGATTACTGCTGGGCATGTCTGTCCTAAGCCTGGGGACATAACTGGCACACAATAGGTAGGGGAGACAATGAATAAACACATTAAAGACTGTGAGAGTGGAGTTAGGTGTAGATTAGCTCAAAGCACAAGGATGTGATCCAGGGACTCACTGAAGGCAGGATTTATATTTCTGTCATCTGAGCAAATCTTTTCTTGAGGATAAATTTTCTCTGTTTTTTTTTTCCCCATATTACCTTGGAAACCTTTCTCCAAGTTGTAGGCTGCCATAGCTCTTCTTCTACTTCAGGCTGGTCCTTCTTGAGGGTTCCTGTGTTTCTTAGATGTTAAGGATTACAGTGGGTCTGTTATAGCTTCCACGTCCCACTTGGCTGTGTGGTCTGTCAGGGAAGAAAGTATCTTGGGGCTAGAACACAGGCACTTCTAGGGACAAGATGGCTGGAAAATGCTGAGAAGATGACTTGTATCTTTTGCTAATCATCACAGTGTGAAAGAGCTCTGGGCACCCCTACCAAGAGGTACTTTGCCCTTGTGCAAAACTGGCAACTTGTAGCTCAACTTTTTTTTCTACTTCATTGTGCACTTGTTCCTCTCATACAAAATACAAAATACTTTCCCAGGGCTACCAGCTTGGAATCCACTTGTGTTGGCTTGTAAAAAACAAACAAACAACGAGATTCTTGATCTGTGAGAGATTCCACCTACTGTATCAAAATCTGTGGCAAGCTTAGTTAATTCACATTTTAACAAGTTCTACAGAATCTATGTGTGAGTTAAAGTTGGATCACTGCTGACCTAGGGCATGGAATGTTGATCTTCCCCCAACTTTCTTCTTGGAGCTATGATCTTCTGTGATATTCCTCAAGGCTGTATGGCCCAGATGACAGCAAGAGAAGGCAGCTTTTCCCTTCCTCCATTCTGTCCCTTGCTTCTCCGTAGTTACGTTTAAAGACTGTGATGGCATTGCTGAGCATGCAATCTGAATAAGAGGCTAACTCTGTCCCGTGTTGTTTCAAATCTAAAGTGTATACATTTGTATGGAAAGCACTTCAAGAAAAGATGCTGTGGGGTGAGTCAAAGGCCATAGAAGACGGGAAGAAGCGGAGATCGCTTGACCCAGGTGAGGATGCTCTGGGGTTGGGAGGTTGACTCAAATTGTTTGAGTCTTGAAGAATGACTAGCAATTCCTGGGCCTCTATAGAAAACAAACACTTAGGCTACCAGCTCTGAGCAAAGGCATGGAGGTGCGGAAGCGGGAGGGCTGTCTGAGTGCAGGGGTGGGAGGAGTAGAGAGTTGAGGGGGAAAGAATCTGAGGGATGCCCCTGTGGCTAGAATAGAGGATGCAGGAGGTTTTACCATGGGAGGAAAGTCCAAAGCAGTGGTACAATTCAGGCGTATTAGGATTTTGTTTACCCATGGCAGTGAGGTGGTATTTTCCAGCAGTATCAGATCGCATCACATCCCTTCATCCAGAACCCGGCTTGGAAATGTGACCATCTCATTGCCTCACACTTTGTTAACCAAATTCCCTTTCCCCTGGTGTTTCCACATACCCCACGTCTCTATCATCTCCCCCTTCTTGGTGACCAAGGGAGGATACCATTTGGTCAGTTCTGCATTGTCTGTGCTGACATGGGAGATGAAGCATCTAACTCAGTGGGGGCCACAAAAGCCATTAATATTTGGCCTTTAAACATACAGCGTGATTGCTGGCAGCAGGGGCAGCAGATTTACCTTCCTAATTAGGCAAATATTCAAATGAGTTGGCACTCCCTGAACACATGCCGCCCAACTCTGAGGCTGGATGAGGAAAAACTCTGACAATTGATTTTTATTTTTAATATTAATTACTCACTAATACTTAGAACCTTCTAGAAGGTTAACGTGAAGAGTGGCTTTTCCAGCAAATGGGCTTCCATCTGCGCATCTTAGTCACTGCCTTTCACAAAGCTGGTAATAACTGCTACAAATTTCAGAATCATTAAATAAAGGCTTTTTGGTTTATTGCAGGATGAAATAAGTTATTACATCAGTAATAATGTCATGGTTGGTGTAGAATGCTTGGTGGAAGCTTGTTTTCCTAGTTGTGTTGCATTGGACACGGTAGGCAAGGAAAAGGCATTCATGTAGTCTAATTCCCTTTTGAACTCCAGTTTCCAGTAAAGTACAGTCAGATGTAAATTACGGCATGTACTCTAAACCCATATGTAGACAGAACAGAATTTATAACCATTAATAAAAGCATTCATCTTTAAGCTATTAATTTAATCATGGAATTTTATGGCTAGAAGTGACATTTGAGATAATCTAATCTAACTTTATCATTTGAATGATGAGGCCCGAGAATGTGAAGGAACATGAAGAGAAAGTACAAAGTGTTTTTGTGGAGTCATCCATTGGCCAAAGATATAAAAAATGCACTTGTTACAAAAATGAAACAAAACAAAAAATCCCAAAGCTGCCTGTGGCTAATTCTAAAACAGTTAATTCTCTCTCTCTATTTTAGTTATCCTGTTTTAGAAAGTAATACTTTACTGGAGGAGGCTGAGATGGGAGGATCGCAATTCAAAGGCCAGTCCAGCCGGGAAAGTCTGTGAGACTCTTTTTTTTTTTTTTTTTTTTTTTGCCAGTTCTGGGCCTTGAACTCAGGGCCTGAGCACTGCCCCTGGCTTCTTTTTGCTCAAGGCTAGCACTCTACCACTTGAGTCACAGCGCCACCTCTGGCCATTTTCTATATATATGGTGCTGGGGAATTGAACCCAGGGCTTCAAGTATGGGAGGCAAGCACTCTTGCCACTGGGCCACATTCCCAGCTGTGAGACTCTTATATCCAGTTAATTAATCACCACAAAGCTGGCTTAGGCTACCGGCTTGAGCCAAGGCATGGAGATGCGGAAGCGGGAGGGCTGTCTGAGTGCAGGGGTGGGAGGAGTGGAGAGTCAGGGGGAAAGAATCGGAGGAATGCCAGAAGAGCTAGAATAGAGGATGCAGGAGGCTTTACCATGGAGCTAGCATATGGCTCAGGTGGCAGCGTGCTGGCCTTTAGCAAAAAAGCTGAGTTCAAGCCCCAAGACTAATAGAAAGGAGAGAGAAAAAGAGAGAAGAATTGATATTTCCAACAGACACAAAAAGCATTCAGTTTTGCAAACTAATCTAATACACAAATTAGCAGATATATTAATAGTGTATCTTTTTTCCTTAGCAAAATTAGAGAATGTCCATTCATTTTGGCATATCGGCAGTAGAATAAATTGATATAACCTTACTTGAAATCAGTTTGGCCATATTTATTAAGTCCAAGAATGTCTCTAGCCTTTGAGCAAATAATTCCATTTAAAGGCTTGCATCCTAAGGAAACAATCTGAAATACACAGAAAGTTTTATATTCAAATTATTCAACAATAAAAATTGGTAATGATCTTAATGCTGAAAAATGAGGGTGATAGTTAAACAAATCATGGTTCAATTGTAGAGTCGAATTATGCTGTAGCCATTAAATGGTAGACTTTTGCTGAGTTCTTACACATGAAGAAGTGCCTATATATTGAATATTAATTGAAAAAAGAAGAATTCACAATCATATAGACATACCATAGATGGTCCTTGAAACTGAAATGTGATATGTATACACATGCATATATATATATATATGTATGTACATATACAGATACCTGGAAGACAGCTGTACAAAAATTAATCAATGTGTTATCATTGGGTGTAGTGATTATTAGTGACTTGTTTCTTTTTTTGGCCAGTCCTGGGTCTTGGACTCAGGGCCTGAGCACTGTCCCTGGCTTCTTTTTGCTCAAGGCTAGCACTCTGCCACTTGAGCCACAGCGCCACTTCTAGCCATTTTCTGTATATGTGGTGCTGGGGAATTGAACCCAGGGCTTCATGTATATGAGGCAAGCTCTCTTGCCACTAGGCCATATTCCCAGCCCGACTTTTTTCTTTTTAAGACTGTTTTTGTATTTATTTCTGTAAGCACATATGATTCATCAGTGCAAAGCAGCAATACTTTATTTTAAAATTAAGCACAGGAGGCAGTAAATGGCACAGTCAGAGCTGAGCTGGGGGACAGGGCAATTCTGAGGGGCTCACACTGGAGACAAGAACTAGCAGATCATGTCACTCTCCACAGCTTGTAGCCCAGGGGATGGGCAGGTGCTGACATGAGTTAAGTCTTCACTGATGCCCAGGCAATAGATCCGAGTCCTCATTACAAAGGCGGCAGCTCAGTGGTGGTCAGTGTTGGGTTGAGGAAGAATAGGCACCCCAAGGACCTGAGAAAAGAAGCTATTGGGGATCCCTGGGTGGCAATTTTCTGGGCTCACCTGATCCAACTTAGCATGTTACAAAAGACCATACTTGTGATTCCTCTTGATGATGTACCCCTTGCATCCAAAGATTCAACCACACTTTCGGACAAATACCTGGCCTATTGAACTGTGATACGAGGGCTGGAGCGGACTGGGTAGAGAAGAGCAAACCAAGGACGATCAGGGGGAGGATCAGGAGCCCAGAAGAGCATCTCTGGGAGAGCAGTCACTCGTCTGAGCAATGGAAGCACAAATGCAGCTGCGGAGCCCCGGCATGGCAGGCCTCAAGACTCACCTGACCTGGTCACTGGGTCAGCTGAAGTCTGTGATCCTCTTACATGGACTTCTTGCAATGGGTGTCTGTGGGCATGCTTTAGGGGTGCAGTCTGTAGTCAAGGAAAAGAGTGACACTAATTGGCCTGCTTGGGAGGGAATAGCCACTGTCTGCATCCTTAGACTTATTAGCAACACAACGAAGACTCTAGGAAGGGGAGCTAGCCAGCTGCATGGGTGGTTAGCATCTGGGAATCAGGACTTCCTCCTGATTTCTCTGCTCAATAGAGCAGGGACATCCAAATATCTTGTAATCATCACAACTGACAGCCTGCAGGAACTGGGAACGTGTGTGTGTGTGTGTGTGTGTGTGTGTGTGTGTGTGTGTGTGTGTATGTATGTGTGTGTTATTCTGGGCCCAGAGACTGAGCAAATGAACTAACTTTCTGCATGTGTGCATGTGTGTACATGCGTATGTGTGAATGGTGTACTCATTGGTTATATCACGTCCTTCATGTCTATGAAGTTGGGAGGTTAACCCGGAAGCAGATGTGGAGATGGAGCTTTGCATACAGGAAGTTTCCTGAGGATTACCTGGGGAAACAAGGCTGGACAGAGGGAACAGTGGAGGGGCAGTTGAGTTGTACAGGGAGCTTGGAACCTGGGGGAGCTGCTCACAGTTTCCTGTCATGTGTGCAGGCTGCTGCGTGGAAAGGTATAGCCTGGGGTGAAGCAGTTGCCTTTGGTCCAGTTCCTAAGACTTCTAGAGGTGACATAGCTTATTGGCTTATTGACAGATAATTTTAATAAGTACTTCCATTTTTTGTTATATATATATAACATATATATTTTATATATGATATATATATATATATATATATATATATATTACCAGTCCTCTTGAACACAAGGCTTGAGCACTGACCCTGGCTTCTTTTTGCTCAAGGCTAGCACTCTACCACTTGAGCCACAGCGTCACTTTTGGCTTTTTCTATATATGTGGTGCTGAGGAATCGAACCCAGGGCTTCATGTATACGAGGCAAGCACTCTACCACTAGGCCATATTCCCGGCTCTTATATTATTTTCTTATTAGTATAGATTAGTTGTACAAAGGAGTTTCATTTCAATGTATGTATGTATGTGTATATGTGTGTATGTGTGTGTATGTGTGTGTGTGCATGCGTGCATGTGGGCGTGCTGGTAGTGGGGCTTGAACTTGGGGCTTGGGCACTGTCCCTGAGCTCTTTTTGCTGAAGGTTAGCCCTATATCATTTGAACCATAGCTCTGTTCCTGGCTCTTTGGTGGGTAATTGGAGACACGAATCTCATGGATTTTTTCTGCCTGATTGAACAGTGATCCTCAGATCTCAGCCCCCTGAGTAGCTAGGATTATAGGCGTGAGCCACTGGCATTTGACACCTTCAATATTTCCGTATACAGTGCATCTTTTTTTTAAATTTACTTTTTTTGTAAAGGTGATGTCCAGAGGGATTATAGTTACACAGGTCAGGTAATGAATACATATTTGTTTGAACAGTGTCACCTCTTCCCTTGTTTTCTCCCAATTTTTTCCCTCCTGAACCTTCTCCCCCTCAACTTGTATGGTTCATTTTTAACATAGTGTCTAGTGAATATCACTGCTGAATTAGTTCACCCTTTGTCCCACTACTTCTACACAGTGAATCTTGATCAGAGTTATCTTCTCTATTATTCTCCTTCCTTCCCAGACAAGTTTTAGTCAGTCTCCTTGTTCCATGTTCACATAGTACATAGAGTAAACATGTTCTCCCTTCTTCTCCCACTCCATTCATTGTCTCCTATTACTTGAACCCCCTTCCTTGCCAAGACACGCTTCAGTTTTCTAGTGCATGTATATATATATATATATTATATATATATGATGCATATAGTTAAAGTACATGTGAATTGTTCAAGTGCTTTCATAATGGTATCTACCACTTGCATATACCATCTATGCTTTAGTCAGAATGATCTTGCACGCTCATGTGCACACACACACACGGTATTTGTTTGCATATAAAACCTATACCTAGCAGCAACTAGACTTAATAGTGTTGGAATCAAAACCTTAATAAGGCTCAAGACACTAAACTATTAGGCTATAAAACTAGAAGATATTCTTCTCTCTTCTGTTTTCTCTAAATAAAAAAGTTAATAATTTTCTATGTGGGACATGAAAACAAGCATTTTGTGATTACAAGTTTTACCTTTTTTAGTTCTTTTAATGATGCTTGTTTATTATTTATTTCTTTTAATGATAATTTATGAATGAAATTTAATGGAGATTTCTTTCCAGGATAATTGATGTGAACTTTTTTTAAAATTAAAAATGTTTTGAAATAAAGTCTCACAATATAGTCCAAGTTGGCCTCAATCTCATGATCCTTTTCGCTCTGTCTGCTGAGTACTGGGATTATAGATGTGAGCTACCTTGCATGGTGAAAATTTTGCTTTCAAGAATATTTTGGTACAAGAAATGTATCCAATGCCCAACGTATGATACTGTAACCTCTCTGTACATCAGTTTGATAATAAAAATTTGAGAAAAAAAAAGAATATTTTGGGACAAGATATTCTAATATTGATTAATCCATTGAATTGCATTTTCACCCCCCCAAAGTTATTAGGTCTCTGTAGGCATTGGTCCATAGCCTGGTAAGGCTATGCTTGCAGACCTTTTGCGTAGTGGTGAAGGCCAAGGAAGCCCTCCCCATGAACCTAGAAGAGTGTCATATCCTTTAGGATCCCCCTTTCATTAAAAAAATAGTTATCATTATTCTCTTAATTATCTTTAGGTAGTTGTGCAAAGAAGTTTAATTCCCCATGTCAGTTTGTGGCTATGGTGCGTCTTGATCCCTATCACTGCTTCCATCATTCTCCCTCCTGTATATGTGATCCCCCTTTGATCCAAATTTGTAGATGAATTAGAATTTATCTAGCTCTCCAGTATCTGAGGAGTCTCCAGCAAGATGTGGAGGCATCTGATGACAGGAGTTTTCTATGAGGCCCTTCTGGGCAGTCCTAGCATTTGAATTCAGTGCTTTATACTTGCTGGGTAGGTGCTCTACCACTTAAGCCACACCTCCAGTCCTTTTTGCTCTTAGTTATTTTTTAAGTAGAATTTTGGGACTTATTTTTCCCCTTAAGATAGGCCTCAGGCTTAAATTAACTCTTTCTCTGCCTCATGAGTAGCTGAATTTCCAGACATTGGCCACAGTATCTGGCTTCTGTCAAAGCATGTAATGTTGTTTTGTTTCCCACCAGAAACATATGAACCATAGAAACAGTTTAATATTTTCCTATAGTCACATTAAAAACAGTAAAAATGAAACATTATATTCAATTCAGTTATTTAACCTGGCATATTCAAGATAGTATCAGTTCAACAGGTAATCAAAGCGAATCATTATGAAGAGATAATAATTTGGTACTGAGTCTTCAAAATCTGGTGAGTATTTTATACTTAAGATGCATCTAAATTTGATTGTTAAGTTTTCATCAGAAATACTTGCTCTGTATTTAATTCATGAAAGTTACTGTTGAAATTGTGGATTCTCATAGCCAAGTTACCTTAAACATATTTAAAAGTTTTATTTCCAAAAACTATATTAGCTATCAAAAAATAAATCAGTTTTGTTTAATACTTATATCTATGTCAAGGAAACTAGTTTGTTACTTTTAGAGTTGGTTTGATTTGAAGTGAAAAGTAGTTACTGCCAAAATAAAGTCATGCTTAGTGAAAAGAGACTCTATACTGACTATACTGCTTTCAGTTTCAAATTGAAGTGTAAGTTTAATTAAAACTTAAAGATTCACTCTCTCAATCACAGTAGACATGATTCAACTACTCAATAGCCACCTGGGACTTCTTTAGAATATTTTAAAGTACTGTTGAATTGAAGAGAACACAGTATAAACAGACTGGTGTTGTATAGGGATTTGCTTTCAGTATTTCTATTTAAATTAATTTACTTTATTATTAGTATAGAGGTGATGTACAGAGTGATGACAATTACATGAGTCAGGTAATGAGTACCCGTCCTTTTGTACAGTTCTCTTCCAGTCCCTCCCTCCCGTCTCCACTCATGAGTTGTACAGTTCACTTTCACTGTGTCCAGTGAGCTCCATGCTGCACTTTTCCACCCTTTTGCTCTCAAGTTCTCTGCCCCCCCCAAAGATATACATGTAAATGCACCATACCTAAGGTAAAGAAGACCGAAGCATCAAAAACTTAAAAAAAGCTTTTTTTAAACCTTTAATTATTTAAAAATTTATTTTATGTTTCATTATATTTATTGTAAAGATGATGTAAAGCAGCGTCACCTCTTTATTTTCTTACAGCTTTTCCCCCCTCTTGATCCCCCTCCCCTCCTAAGTTGGGTTTATTTTCATTTCATTTATCTCGTAAGTTCATTTTCAACATAGTGCCTAGTGAGTATCACTGCTGACTTAATTCACCCTTTGTTTCCATATCTTGGGGTTTGTTTCAGTATGTACACTATTTTCTGTAACTATGAAGAGGCACTTAGGCATTGTACCTTTGTGTTTCTCACAAGAGTATCCACTTTTGGTCTCACTGCGTGTGAGTATCTTGAATCCTGTATAACTTGTCATATCCCAGTCAGCATTTCTTTATTTGGATGCCTTCAAGATGTGTGTGTGTGTGTGTGTGTGTGTGTGTGTGTCAGATAGACAAAGACAGAATCAGAGAAAAGAGAGAGAGACAGATACAGAGAGAGAAACAGAAAGAGACAGGCAGACAGACAGACTTCCTTTGATCTGAGATTGTAACTGTTGTTTTTCTGTCTTTTATTATACTTGATTTTGCCTTATGCTTGATTATTACACTTGCCTGCCTTATGCTTGCTGGGCAGGCATGTTACCAGTTGAGCTGTTCCCCCAGCTCTTTTGGTTCTTTCCTCCCCCTCTCCCTTCCTGCTTCCTTCCTTCCTGCTTCCTTCTTTTCTACTTTGAAAATAGGATTGTGAATTTATTCCCCAGGTGGTCTGGGCAGTTGGTTTTCTCACAGAGATGGGATGACAAGCATGCACTACTGCCTTCAACTTTTGTTGAAATGAGGTCTCCTGAGCTCCCCTTGGCCCCCAAACCTAGCCTTGAACCATCTTCCCAATCTCCATCTCCTGTGCGGCCTGGATTGGAGGCATGAGCCCCAGTGCCCAGTTTTTTGCTTGCCTTTCTGACATTGCTTTTCATTTGCTCTCCTGTCTTTTCACTTCTTTTCTCTTTTCCTTTCACATCTGGCTTTCGCCATAAATTAGCAGCAATTAGCCTGTATTTTGTAATCATGACAAAAAAAGATTTTGTTGTTTTTAATGCCAAGGAGCTTGAATTTCTCAATCATTGGGAAATAGGGGTAGTGTAGAGTTTTCACCCAGTCTAAAATAAAATTTGAACAAGGGTAAACAAGTAAATGCATGTGACTGGATTGATTTCCTGTGCTGGCTGATGAAGAAGTAAACATCCTTGCTCCGGAATCTGCGGAGGTCAGCCAGGGACTCTGGGGTTTTGCTGAGGGCCGCTGGGGCCATCACTTGTTTTGTCCTCTGAACCCAACAATTAACTTCTGTTTGGAGATTTCAAACGAGACAGAAACTGCTCTGTCTTTCTGTCCTTGCGAGGGGAGAATAAAAGTCCCTCTGCTCTGTGGGCTTGTGGTTGCATAGCAAGTCACAATGGACAGCTCAGCCCAGGAGGGGAGCTGTTAATGGAGCTGAGGGAGGAGGTGGCCGGGGCTGGGTGGTGGCATTGAACAGCTCAGTGAGACAGCTAACATGACACTTGTATGAAGTGTCTGGGGGCAGGAGAAGGGTGACCTTGGAAAGTCATTCTCCTCCCTGGGTCTCTGTGTTCTTCCTCCTTGTTGATTTTTTTTTTTTTTTTTTGCCAGTCCTGGGGCTTGGACTCTGGGCCTGAGCACTGTCCCTGGCTTCTTTTTGCTCAAGGCTAGCACTCTGCCACTTGAGCCACAGCGCCACTTCTGGCCATTTTCTGTATATGTGGTGCTGGGGAATCGAACCCAGGGCCTCATGTATATGAGGCAGGCACTCTTGCCACTAGGCCATATCCCCAGCCCCTCTTCCTCCTTGTTGAATTGTGCTTGTGCGGGTCTCTGCCCATTCTCATTGCCAGACATGTACCCTGTTACAGAGCTGAAATGAGCTTGCAAACACTGACGTTACATAACAAATATAATGTCAAGGAGATGATTCCACATTCCATTTTCACAAAAACAAAGGGTTGAAGTCTCTGTAAGTCCTTTGAGTACTTTTGGTTTGATCTTCTAAGACCCAAACATATACCTGCCATTATGTATCCACATGTATTTTAAGCAATCTCTGGGACAATCATGACCAAGTGCTTTTAACCTTCTACTAAAATCAGTAGGAGGGGCAAGGTTGAGGCTATGGGTCTTTTGAGGGAACCTTTTCAAATGTGGTTCAATTTTATCCCATTTTCTGAGGTTTATTATTTTCTCTAAGCTTATATTTTTTGGTCATTATTTTCTACCAGGCCCCTAGACAAGCAGTTTATAAAGATTAGCTCATTCCTTTTGTGCTAGAGAAGTTGGATTCTCAAAATTACCCACAACCCCTGAAATCGAGAAGCATATAGACCAGTGTATAGAAAATAACTTTCAGATCTAGCATGTTTCCACAAAACAGGTAACAGTCCAAGGTGCTGCTTTATTAAGCTGACTTGTCAAATGATTCTACGATGGATGCCTTTGGCAGTTAAGAAAGGGAGAAATGAGTTAAAATTAAAACTGAACCTTAAAGATATTCATGATCACAGTAAGTAAAGAGGAAAGAAGGCCCCATTTTGAATAAAAATAATATAGATGCACTTCAACTTGGTTCTAATTGATTCTAAAAGATGCAGGAAATAAAAAATTATGCAAGTAAGTCATGGAAGAGCAAATGACTGAGTGACTCAGTATTTGAGCCTAGATGTTATCAGAAGAAGCAGGGAAAAAGTGGTAATGATGTTAATTTGGGTCATGTAGAGATTGTGATGGAGATGATGGTGACGTGTCCAGGTAGATATCTGTGGGCCTCCGGACTAGACTGTGGCTGAAAAATCGACTGAGGAGTACAGGTGGGAGGATCTGGAAGAGAGGTGAACATGAGGTCAGCAGAATGTGTTTCCTAAATGAAAAAGTGTGCGTCAGAATGGTGGGAAGTATAGATGGGTTGTACTTCCAGGGAAGAAATGGGCCAAGGGAACAAGGGAGTAGGCTGGAGAGGCAGGAGGAACCAAGCAGCCCCTCCAAGGGTCTGGTGGGGAGGGTTCTTGGTGTGGACTGCCACTTACACTAAAGGAAAATCAGAACCATGGAGAGCTCCAAGCAGAGCCAGGTTCCTGCTGGAGGAGGCTGGGATATTGGTGGAATAAGAACCGTGGATTGGTGGTTAAGGGAGGGGAAGAAAAAGTATGGAGAGGCCCAAGCAGAGCCCAGGTTTGGACTGGAAGAGATCCGGGACATTGGCGGATAGAGGTCTCTTTGTTTTACACTTGCAGAGAATTTTGCTCTGGGGCTACATGCTTAACTTTTGCTGCCGAGGATGAGTCTTCTTTTGAGAACATTTACAAAGTAGATATTCACACAAAAGTCTCCGAGAGCCAATTGTGTTTACAGCAAGGAGAGAAGTCACTGAGGTCTCAGTACTATTTCTCTGCTCTTTGGAAGACACTCTTCTGCCAATAATGCTCATATGTTTCCACTTGTCCCCAAACTCAAGCACAGCCACGCTGTGCATGCAAGCCAGCTCCCCTGATGGAAATCTGCCTGATTCTGTTCGATTTTTTCAACTGAAATAGAGACAAAGACTAGCATGCTACAAGTACATTTGCTTCCAAGACTTTCCCAAGTGCATATTCTTTTTGGTGGTGTGGATTGTCTAGTATGTTTCATTAAGGCCCATGATAGCGATGTTCTACATGAACTCAAATGTAAATCTGACTTCTGATACATAAAAACTGTGATCTGGGCCTTCCTGGAGAACCATCATCAGGTCACAAAAGAGACTTGGGGTAGGGATGGGAGCTATAAAGTTTGAAAAATAATAGGGGCTATTAATTTTTCAATTCTGATTAAACCTGGCCCAGCACAACTTAGATTTCATCCAGCTTTATCTCTGACAGAATGCATCTGTGTAAGAGTCAGGTCTCTTTCAGGTCCTGGATGTCTGTAGTAGAATGGCAGCAAAGTGGTTCACTTTTGTTGATAGCTCATCCCAACTGATCTATGCTTTCTGTTGAAATCAAGTCACTCTCTCAAATATTTATTATTCCCTGAATAAAATGGAATTGAAACACACTTGCAAGGTAATGATCCGTTTCCAGTGATGCAAGGGACAAATCTTTCGTTCATGAGTCCAGTAACTATTTACTAGGCCGACACCATGTGAAGTGTTTTCAAGGGTAGAAAAGAGTATTTTCAGTGGTATCCATCCTCCTGGAACTATGACCTACGTAAACCGACAAGATTAACTCAAATAAAAGGATTTACAAACAAATTTGACTAAATCTATAAGCCATTTCCTGGCACAGTCCGAAGGTAGATATTGATATGAATTTAAATATTATTAAGTGACAGAGGAACCAGAGATGACTTTCTGGAGGAGGCAGCTCATGGATTAGATTATATAGGGTTAAAATGGGAGGAGATGGTTGGGGATATAAATGGCTATTTGTTTATACAAATCTGTGCAGGGGCACAGAGGTGAGTTCCAGAAGTGTGATGTGGGTGGAGAATTGGACTATAGAGAATTGAAGGCTGAGATCAGATGAACTAGCTGACGTCAGGTGTGGTAATGTCACGAATGTCAGGCGTGTGGAATGCCAGGCTTTGTTCTGCTCCACCAGAGCCTGGGCCTTGTGGAGTGTCCTGTCACCCCTCTTTTCTTCAGTCCTAAACACTGTTTCTTTATAGAGATCATCGCTCTGAGAACTATTTATTTTGTGTTACTCTAACAGAGTGCCACATACTTGGTCATTAATTTTTTTTTAATTTTTTTTTTGCCAGTCCTGGGCCTTGGACTCAGGGCCTGAGCACTGTCCCTGGCTTCTTTTTGCTCAAGGCTAGCACTCTGCCACTTGAGCCACAGCACCACTTCTGGCCATTTTCTATATATGTGGTGTTGGGGAATTGAACCCAGGGCTTCATGTATAAAAGGCAAGCACTCTTGCCACTAGGCCATATCCCCAGCCCCAGACTTGGTCATTTATAAAGGAAAGAAGTTGATCATTCATCTGTGTGGTGACTGGAAGGGCAATATCAAGACGCCGGTGTGCTGTGCATGTGGTTAGGCCTGGTGTGTTGTGTTTATGTCACCCTGTGATGGAAGCTCTGGAAGGGAAAGAGAGTGGAAGGGATAGGGGAAGGATAGAGAGAAAGAGAGCGAGTGAGCGAGCACACATAGGCTGAACTCATTCAGCACACACACGTTCTTGTTACAGGGAGCCTATATCCTGAGGAACGTTAATCCATGGCTGAGGCAGGATCCTTACGACCTGATCCCCCTTAGCGGTCCCACCTCTTCACATGACCACATTGGGGATCCAGTTTCCAACACATGAACTTTGGAGGACACAGGACACCAGCACTCTCCCTTGCTGTGCACCCCTAGACCCACGAGAGGCCCTGAAATGAGCTCGACATCACTTGACCTGTTCATGGTGTTTGTATCCAGCTTCTTCCAGTGCTGCATCCATAACTGCTTCCTCTCTGCCACCAGAGGAGGGGTCTTCCTTTTCTTTCTACTTCTTCTTCCTCTTGTTCTTCTTGTTATTCCATCTTCCCTTTCAACTTCCCTTCCCCTTCCTTCCTTCCTTCCTTCCTTCCTTCCTTCCTTCCTTCCTTCCTTCCTTCCTTCCTTCCTTTTTGATGGTGCTGGGGTTTGAACCCAGGGCCTCACACTTGCGAGGTTTGTACTGGTTATTAATGATGGAGGCTCTCACTTCCTGCCCAGCCTGTGTCTGGATCTGCCTATCTTAGGGTTCCTGCTGTAGCTGGAAAGATAAGTGTGCACCACCACGCCCAGCTTCTTCCTCTGGGATGGATTCTCATGGGCTTTTCTACCTCCATTATGGGAAAGATCCTCCTGATCTTAGCACTCCTCCCCTCCCTTACCGCCCCCCCCCAAGTCCCCACATGGCTGGGGTGACAGGCACATTCATGAACTTTTTGCCCAGGCTGACCTCTGAGTACAATCCTCCCAAACTCAGCCTCCCAAGTAGCTAGGATTACATGGGTGAGCCATGGGTTCTCAGCTTGGGGAATGAGTTTTCTTTGACCTTTTCCTTTTTTTTTAAACCAGCAAGGAAAGGGAAAGAGGGTGGAGACATACTTTATTCACCTTTGTGTCTCTAGTAGAAGATACAATGGGGGACTGCAGCTTGCCCAAGAGATGGGAGTTATTAATATCAGAGTATATCAGAATTGTGCTTACCATGCTTTATGAGATGCCACATGAAACCTTAAATTGCAGGTAAACAATGAAAAGTATCATATATATATATATATGAATTGTAAGCTATATTTTCAGCTTTCTTTCAGAATACACTTAGAAAAGCCCATTCCTGGTTTTCACATTCTCATATAAATGTATGTATATATCTATATATATAGTGTATATATATAGAAGTGTATCTATATATATAGTGTGTATATATATACACACTATCTCTCTCTCTCTCTATATATATATATTTAGAAGTGTATTCCCCTACATTGTGTGGGCCCGCCAAATTGGTGCACCAATTCTAACTAGAATGATAGGTTGGTTCAAACAGTTGTTATGAGGCAGACTGTAACTCCATTGGCCACCTGCGTGTGGCCTGGCATGCTCTGTAAGTGCTGTAACCTCATTGGCCACCTGCATGTGGCCAGGCTTGACTATGTGTTTTTTTTTTTTTTCCTTTTTAAACCCCTGCTTGAGTGGCCTTGTGGTCACGGTGTCAGCGCCCGAGTCTGCACTGTGTCCCCGCGGCCGGTCAGCCCGCTTTTTGCTTCCCTAGTGAATCCATCTTTTGCTTGAGACTGTCTGTGAGTGGTGGGCTCTTGGAGAAACATGAAATTTCCTCCCTCGAACCCCGTAACAGGAAGGTAGGAGAAAGCTCAGTTGAGAGAGGGTGTGAGCTGGCTGCCAACATGGGCCCTGCTCTGTGGGAGATCACACAGGAAGCAGGGAGCGAAACCCATTGTGAAGTCCTGGCCCGTGTAAGGTGGGACCGTTTTGATAGTGGCAAGAGGCACACACTTGGACTCCTTCCTCTACTCTAAAGGAGAAGTACATTTCCTTCAGTGGTGGATACAATTTCATCTTTTCCCTGGAGATGCATTTCAGAAATGTTGGGGTTTTTTTTGTTTTGTTTTTTGGTTAAAGAAATTGCATGTGGCAATATTAAATCTGGACTTAACCTCTACCTAATATCACTATGATAATTCAGAGGCAAGCTGTAGTGGAGGTGATGACTAATTCAACACAAGTATGCCTTACTTTAAGGAACCACATTTTCAGAATTGTCTTACTTCTTTTCTTTTCTTTTTTATTCTGTTGCTATAACTGAATACAGAAGTCTGGGTAATTTATAAAGAAAAAACAAAGAGGTTATATAGGGTCATGGTTCTGGAGTCTGGGAAATCCAGGACCTAGTGCTGTCCATTTCTCAACTTTGGTCAAGGGCTTCAAGACGTACAACTCCTCTGAGTACAAGAGGTGACAGAAGAGAAGGTGACAGGTGCAGAAGAGACCAACCAGGAGGGGTGGACTGGAGCAATAGCCTTACTTTGTAACAACCTAACCTGGAAGTAACTGATCTAATCACAGCAAGAAGCTGCTGCTGGAGGAAAGGCTTTCATTCATGAGGCTTCCCACCATCCACCAAGCACCTCTCCTGGGCCCCAGTCACAACACTGACACCTGGGGACTAAGCACAACATGAGTTTTCATAGGAACACACCTTAGTCAAGCCATCGTGAGAATCAGTGCTTGTAGGTTTTGTTTTAAATAATCAAAACTCCCCAATGCAAGATTTTCTTGACCCAATTCCTTGCAATTATTGTTATTTGTAGCAGCAGCAACAACAACCACAATGGCAGCAAAGTAGCAGCAGTAATGATGGCTGCTGTTGTTGGTAAGCAATTTCTGCATGTCTGGTATTTTATATTGAGTTTCATCACTATTACCATCCCCTCAAATACTTTTCAAGAAGGCCTTTAACAACTCTCTAGTTTAATACAGCTAATGTTACAAATGTAGAAACTGAGCTTTGAGGTCTCCTGGGCATATAACCGAAGTCACTTTCGTTTTTAAAATTGTATTTTTATTATCTTTAAGTAGTTGTACAAAGGGGTCAGCATGTCAGTTTATGAGTACAATGCATCTTGATCAGTGTCACCTCTTACATCATTCATTCTCCCCATTCCTCCCAGCCCCCCATCCTTTCAAGTTCACTTTCATAACACTTACACACTCACTTACTGACTCATGGTACAAACCCCATGAGTAGAAACTACTACTAACACCCTATCTTATTGATGAGAAAATTCAAGCAAAGAGAAGTTATGTAACTTGTTCAAAGTCCCACAGCTGGTGAGGAACAGAGGAATGGTTTAAAGCCAGCAGTGTAACTGCAGAATCAGAGCTGTTTCCACTACGATCTGCCTTCTTGTGTGTAATTGGGCCGGGACCAGAAGGAAGTGAATGGCGAAAGGAGAGAAAGTGTAGAGTAGGAGAACCAGTTAGTTTTGGAGCTCAAAGGAAAGAACAAAGATGGAGCATCTGACACATTCCTGGGCAAACCAAGAACTCAATGTCAGCTTCCCTTTAATCTCCTCAAGGCGCCTTGACATTTAGCACAATCAGCTTCTCTCAGCAAGAGACTCCTGCTGAGCACCTGGCCATACAGGGCTATCCCCTGGTCTCCTCTCCAGGATACATGGATTCAGTCTTTCCTTTCCTATTCCTTCTCAAAACAATTCCCTCTAGCCTGGGCTCATTCTCCAATCCTTAATGTATCACACAGGATCAAATAAATACATCCAGTATTATCATCATCTTTCAGGAAGCATGAAATCCCAAAGCATAATCTGCTTTCTCCCCACCTTGCAACAAATAGGAGGGCATTCTCAGAACGCCAAGCTAGAGGTAAAGAAGGCTTCCTTGAATTCCTCTGAAGGCTCAGCCTGGCTCCAGTTTGCCTAAGACCGGGTAGCATAGCACACCTTCCTGAAGCACCTTCTGCGAGGTGCGCCGCTGGGCCTGGAGGACAGTCTGTTGGCTGAGAGAAGGCTTTATTATCTCCAGAGGCTCATGGTCTAACTTGGGTAGCCCCCCCCCACCCCCACCCCCAGCTAGTGAGGATGCAATCTCTGCCAGAAACCTTCACCAGAGAAAAAAGCAAATAAGAAAACAACCACAAACACCTACAAAAATCAGAAAGGTGCATTCAAATAGTAGTGGGTAGAGGGGCCTGGGGAATGCCTACGGACAGATGTGCAGGGAAAGTCACAATGTGTGCCTCCGGGAGTGGGTCAGACAGAGGCCAAGCAAGACACTGCCAGACAGGCGGAGGAGTGCGAGAAATTCTCATGGTTGCTGAAATGGTGTCGAAAGCATTACAATTACCACTTATTACCAAGACCTACTAGGTGCCCAATGCAGAGTTCCCAAGTAACTACTTTAGCCTGCAAGATTACTACCTAAGTGCAGATTATTAACACATTAAGCTGAATCATTAAGCCAACTAATGGCAGTAATAACTCCATAGTAACAGAATTAGACCTTTTATTATCGCAGGTATACTTTAATAGAACTGTTTGTTTCAGTGTATCACAGCCCGCTATCCAAGGTTAACATGCTTTTCCTTCTTAATTTACTAGTAGTCTTGCTGTAAAAGTACATGTTCCTGACAGGCAATGGTAGTTCACACGTGTAGTTCTAGTTATTCAGGAGGGTGAGATCTAAGGACCATGGTTCAAAGCAATCTCAGGCAAGAACGTCCATGAGACTTTTCTTTTCAAATTACCAGCTCAAAGCTGGAACTGAGCTGTGGCTCAAGTGGTAATAGTGCTAGCCTTCAGTAAAAACAAAAAGTTCAGAGGCAGCACTCAGGCCCTGAATTTAAGCCCCAGGACTGGCATACATACAAAATTCTCCCACAAAGAGCTACATCTTCTCTTTAGTAGGGCTGGAGCTCCTCCTCACATTTAGGACCTCAGCAGGATCCTGTAACTGAGGTGCACAGAGCCTCTTTTACTGCCCCCGGGCCCAAGGGAAGTCATATCGGTAAACTTTCATTCACCTTTACAATCGTCTTATTTCTTGGTATTTTTTTTTCCTTTTAGGAAAAAGGAATTTTGAATCTTTGCTTTGGGTTTAAAAATCTGAAACATTACATAATTGTTAGTGTCTTTTTTCTAAACTACTTTGAGACAAGAGGAGAGATTTTGTAAAGCTATAAAGTAGTATGTAAAGCTATAAGAAGTAAGAACGAAAACAAGGAACATAAGAAGGTTTTTCACTAGAAGAGCAAGCCCCCTGACCATGGGATCCAATTCCCAGCAGGTACCAGCCCATTGATGGCAAGGATGCAAGGGAATCATATGGTATTAGAAGCAGCCTACCACAATTAGGCCTAGACTCCACCATTTTGGGTGTCTTTGACCTCTTCTGTATATCTAGCCTATGAAGGTTCTAGAAGCCAAGGTACATCTTCTCAAAGACCCAGATTTTCTGCCCTCAAAAGCTACAAGGAGCCATGTGAATTTCTGAACTCCTCTGTGAGTAGCACTTGTGATAAAAGTCGCTGAGAAGAAAGTGATAAGAATTCCTTGTTGGTAAAAGAAATTATGCCTTTGTCTTCCCTCACTCTTTTACCTCTTCCGATTTTTCATTGTTTGTTGTGAATTTTTGATTTTCAAGAATATTTTAAAAGTGGATCTAGTTGGACTGAACATTCTCAGTGGACTGGAAGGACCTTTATTTGAATCTGCTTTGTTTCTTAAGTGGGATATAATCTGTTCCTTGCTTGCTTGATTGGCATTTGTGAGTGGAATACATGGGCTGGTCTTTCAGAGACAAGTGCTCTCAACGAGGCTGGCAGGATCCTAGGTATGACCACCACTGCCCATCTGCTACCTCGAGGTCCCCAGGAAAGGCAGCTCAACTCCCTTTGGTTTTTCTCAAGCTTGTTCACTGAACGTCAGAATCAAAAGGAGTGATGTTTGAGTCGTGTAGTGATCTTCTCCATGCATTGTCCTTAAATTCCAGACTCTGAGTGAAGGTGACCTAATTTTAACAGTAGCTGACAAATCACAATGTAGATTTACAAAAAAAAATTGCTGGGGATTTAGCCGGGAACTAAATAGACATTCTTAGCTCAAATAAATTCTACTGGAGACAACGGACCATAAACACTTATAAAGTCAAACTAAAGGAATCACAGGACTCAAGAAAGATAAATCAAGTTAGTCTATTTCAAACAGATCAGAAAAAGCTACTCAGATCAGGTAAGGAAGAACCCAAATGACTGAATGGGTATTTTTTTTTTGCCAGTCCTGGATCTTGAACTCAGGGCCTGAGCACTGTCCCTGGCTTCTTTTTGCTCAAGGCTACCACTCTACCTCTTGAACCACAGTGCCACTTCTGGCTTTTTCTGTTTATGTGGTGCTGAGAATCGAACCCAGGGCTTCATGCATGTTAGGCAAGCACTCTACCACTAGGCCATCTTCCTAGCCCTGAATGGGTATTTGATGGGAGAGCTTTTCACGTAGAGCTAAGAGCAAGTAAGAACAGGGCCCTAAAGCAGGAGGTACTTGGAATGTGCCGTAGCTCTAGGAAGCCTGGTGTGGCTGAAGGGGAGTGGTGGGTGCAGGTCTGATGAAGTAGCCAGGGTCCAGTTGATAGGACATATCAAAGCCATCCTGGGGATGTTTTTCAGCCATGAAGGGAAAGCACTGGAGTGTTTCCCTGGGGAGATGACCTCATAAGAATTGTCCCTGTGAACGTATCACTTTGGCCACTTGGAGAATTTTCTGAAGGGAGGAGGACAGAAGGAGGAGATAGGAAAGGATGATAGTTTGAGCCAGGTCCTAGTGGAGATGCTAACTAGAGAAGTTGGGTTTGGGGAATACTTTCAAGATATGACGGGCAGCACTGGATGGGGAAGTGGGAAAGGGGCGATTGTTTCTGAGAGGTGCAGCACA
Organism: Perognathus longimembris pacificus; assembly: GCF_023159225.1. Classification (NCBI taxonomy): domain Eukaryota; kingdom Metazoa; phylum Chordata; class Mammalia; order Rodentia; family Heteromyidae; genus Perognathus; species Perognathus longimembris. Next base: position 144,360,544 of record NC_063162.1, read on the forward strand.
ACAGGAGTTCTTTTCATCATCCCAACCTGGGTGATGAATATGTGCGAGTTTGGGGTTCAAGAGTGAATCAGTATGAAGTGGTAGTGATCTCCGAGGAAAAGATGACATAGACAAGCAGTTAAAAAAGGACTTAGAGGATCAGAAATGAGAATAATCCCAAACAGGAGACTAAGAAGCAACGTCCAATGATATAAGAGGAATACCAAGTGCAGAAGGTCATTTAAGAAGATATTTCAACTTGGCTGTTCCAAAACAAGCAAAAGGCTGCACAAGATGAAAATCTAAGCCTAGAGAAACCAGCCTCTTGGTAATGTTTCCCCCAAGACTGAAGAATTGTCTCATACTTTGTTTCTCTGTCTCTACCTCCAGACCCAGTCCATACTACCCTCCAACCAATTCTGTCATTCCAAGGTGGTAACCAAAAATCTATAGGTTCTGTTACTGAAGTAAAGGTCATTATATTGGGTTTGGAATATGCCTTTGGCATGTTGGAGTTCAACAGTTTCGTTATGTTTAACAGTAGAATGGTCATTGAATCCTTCAAATCCAGTTCCTAGATCACAGAGTGCTTTCTAGTTGTTCCCATGCTTATAACAACTGTCCTTCCTCAGTTTCCCCTTTCAGTCACTCAGCTCCAGATATGTGTACTATGAGAATAGTGTAGCTGGCAGACAAGCAGGGGAAGGGAAAGAGGCTAGGCATAAGAACAGTAGAATACTGTCTTCCGGAATTCCTCATTCTGCGCGAGGTCTGGGCAGCCTGCTGGTGGTTACATCTTTCCTATGCTTTATTTTGTGCCAATACTGGGACTTGAACTCAAGGCTTGGGAACTGCAGGGCTGGTTGTATACCATTTGTGCCATAGTTCTACTTTCATCTTTTTGCTAGTCAATTGGAGATAATAGTCTCATGGACTTTACTGCCCATGCTGGCTTCGAACCTCAATCCTCAGATCTCAGCCTTTAGGTAGCTAGGATATCAAGCATGAGCCTCTGGTGCTTTTAATTTCAAACTCATTGTGTCTTTGATTCTAAAAATTGTCTTTTATAGGTAGCATTCAGATGTATCTTTTTCTTTTAAATTTAGCCTTGCCATCTCTACCATTTTATTGGAATGTTTTACCCATTCACATTTTATGAGACATCGATACAGTTGGATTTGTTTTGTCATTTTGATATTTTTTCTTTATGTCTCTTGTCATTTTTATTTTTTGTTTCTCCTTTATGGATGTTTTTTTCAGTGTACCATTTGAATTCTTTTCTTTTAACTTTCTTGTATTTTACTGTACGGTTTTTCCTAGCATTTTCTCTAAAGAGTATGTTAGGATCTTGCATTTGTAATAATCTTAAAATTAATATTAATTTAATTCTGGTAAAGTGTAGATACTACTCTCGCACCATTTCTGTCTCCTTCTTCATCTATTATGGTCATACATATTTCGCCTTCATAGTTCATAAGCTATCAGATCTTCTGTTATTGTTAAATGAGTTATAGGCCTTTTAAATCTAAGAAATGAAGAAAAGAGAAAAATTTGAAACAACATTTCCATTTATTTATTTACCTTTCTGTGTTCTTTTTTCCTCATGTAGATTCAAGTTATATCCAATAGTTTTTTTTTCTAGCCCCAAGGACTTGTTTTAAAATTAGCATTTACCAGTTGTATAGGCAGTATTTTATTTTATGTTTCTGTATATGCAAGCAACATGTCCCCATCAACCTCCCACTTCTGTCATTGTCCCCTACCCCTCCCCCCCGCTTTTTTTCCCAGTCCTGGGGCTTGAACTCAGGGTCTGAGCACTGTCCCTGGCTTCTTTTTGCTCAAGGCTAGCACTCTACCAATTGAGCCACAGCGCCACTTCCAGCTTTTTCTACACATATGTGGTGCTGAGGAATCGAACCCAGGGTTTCATGCATACGAGGCAAGCACTCTTCCACTTGGTCATATTCCCAGCCCAGCCCTTTCTCCCTTTTTAAAACAATATTATTGTTTAATGTTCTTACTTACAAAGGAAATACAAGAAGAATTGATATTATTTCTTGGAAGTAGGCCTGATACAGTGAAATTTCTCAGTCTTCAGCTATCTGGGAATGCCTTTTTCTGTCCTCATTATTGAAGGATAGTTTTGCTAGATATAGAATAGAATTCTCCCCTAATACATCACTTTCTTTTAGCATTCTGTGTCATCTCACTGCCTTCTGGTTCTCATCATTTCAGATAAGAAGTCAGCTGTTAGATTGTTTCTTGGTTTGTGATGGGTTGTTTTCTCTTGATGACTTCATGATTTTCTCTGTATCCTTGACATTTAAGACTTTGACTATAATGGGTATAAGTATGGACAGTCTGTGGTTATCCTACTTAGAATTCATTGAACTTCTTGAATGTGGTGTTCAATGATTTTCATTAATTTTAGGAAGCTTTTGTCCCTCGGTCCTTCACGTTTATTCCATTTCTTTCACTCTTTTTTTGTCTTCTGGAACTCTAATTATATGTATTCCACTTATGTGAGGTTTTCTTCATTTACATTTGCTTTTGGTTTTCAACCGTATAATTTCTATTATCCCAGTTTTCACATTTTCTTATTCTTTCTCTTGTTGCCTCTTCCTCCTCCTTCTCTTCCTTCCCTTCCTCCTTTTTCTTTTCTAGTACTAGGAATTGAGGCCAGGCATTATGCTTGCCAGAGAAGCGCTCTCCCATTTGAGCTTATACCTTTAGTACTTGTATTTTTATTTTGATTATGCAATAGAGTCTTAGAAACTTTGCTTCAGTTATCTTAAGATCTCTGTGTTCCAAGTAGCTGGATTATAGGTCTGTGCAAGTGTTCCTGGTTGACCTTAGGTTACCTTTGACATTGACCTTTCTTATTTATTTGTTACCAGGATTAATTAATGTTTATAACAAGACCCATGGGTTCATTTTCTTTTATGAATGTGTGTGTGTGTGTGTGTGTGCGCGCACACGTGTTTTGTATTCAACTTCCAATAAAGTCAGCTACTTCTGTTAGCAAAGCTGGCAGTTTTCACCTATCTTCCCACTTTAATAGAACTACTACATCTCTGGAATCACAGGTAGGATGCCAAGTTAATTTCTGTAGGTTCCCTGATATTCTGAAATAAATGCAGTCTACGGCCATACCACCCTGAACGCGCCCAATCTCGTCTGAAATAAATGCATTTCAACTTGCAATAAGTCTTTGGTCATTGCCTAAGTATGAAAAATTTTGTTGTTTTTTTTAACCCCCTTTTCTCCTAATGTATGCTACATTCCTTCCCCATCCTTAGGAAGTAGAAAACAAAATCTTCCTATTTAGGCAGTACAGGAAACCTGGGTCCTACCTGGAGCATGGCAGAATAAGTATGGTATATCTTCCAGAAATGTCCATTTCTCTGTAATATTTGGAGCACAGAGCTAAGTAGGTGATAATCATTTAAAAGTGATTATTTTCAAAGTATACACAATTGTGCTTGCATTGAACACAAAATTCACAAGGATATTTATCTTCTTTAAGATAATCCTAAGACTTCAGATAAATTTTATGCCTAATAGTACCAATTTGGGGATAACTATACAGGTATGACTTCATTCTTAAGAGAGAATGTCCTTTGAAACATTATAAAAATGGTATAGAAATTAGATTTAAAATAGTTAATAAAGGTCAGGAGCTGGTGGCTCACATTTATAATCCTACCTACTTATGGAGGCTGAGATCTGAGGATCTCAAAGCCAGTTTGGGTAGGAAAGCCTATGAGACTCTTATTTCCAATAAACTACCAAAAAAGATGGAAGTGAAGCTGTGATTCAAACGGTAGAGTGTTAGCCTTGAGCAAAAAAAAGCTCAGGGACAGCTCCCAGGCCCCGAGTTCAAAATCCATGCCTGATTCAAAAACAGCAGCAGCAACAACAAAAAAACCCAGTTAATAAAAAAAGATCACCCATACTTTGTAGTAAGAAAGCATTAGGATTTATCATACTAAAAATCAAGACCACTTTGTAATCATATAAATGCTAACCTTAGTTAATCATTAATTATTAAAAAGATTTACAAATTCTCAATTCAGTTATATTCTTTTTTTCCCTTTATTGTCAAAGTGAAGTACAGAGGGATTACAGTTTCATATGTAAGGCAGTGAGTACATTTCTTCATCAATTTGTTACCTCCTTCCTCATTTTTCATCTGCCTCCCCCGTCCCCTTTTCCTTCCCCCCCATGAGTTGTACAGTTGGTTTACACCAAATGGTTTTGTAAGTATTACTTTGAAATGGTTAGTCTTTTTATCCTTTGTCTCTCGATTTTGGTATTCTCTTTCCCTTTCCTAGTTCTACTACATGTATATACAGTATTCAGGGTACTAAGATCAGATACAGTGATAGCAGGGGTAAAACCACGGGAAGGGAATACAAGAGGAAAAAAAAAAAGAAACAAAAGGGTACAGTTTCACATGATATGTTGAAAATAATTACGACAATGATATACCACTTGTTTCCATAATGTGGAGTTCATTTCGCTTAGCATCATCTTATGTGTTTGTACGGGCATAGCTATTGGGCTCTTGTGATCTTCTGCTATGACTAACATAAACATGTACTAATTATTCCCTATGAGGGAAACCATATATTGAGTTATATTCTTTACATTAAAAATTATCTTTAAGTACTTGTACAGAGTTTCAGTTCAACAATTTATGAGTACAATGCGTCTTGATCAATGTCAGATATGCTCTTATAATTAAAAAGAAAGTGACATTTAATGAAGAGATTTCTTGTAGTAAAAACTGGTGAAGTGCAGCCTAATGTCTGCATAACCATTTTTTTGGGGGGTAAAAAGTTTTTGTAAATTCCACTTTGTGGTGCTAGCATCAACCCGGAAGTTTTCTACAGTTTCAATTTCAGTGCTTTGCTCATGATGTGAAGGGAAGAATGTCTTCTGTCAAGCCACATTCCTACTTATTTCCTTTAACTGGCTCTCCTCACAAACTTAAGGTTTTGTTTGTTTGTTCGATCGAGTATTGTCTACCCTTAGGTCGCTAGAACTTGTGGCATGGGGCAGAAGTTAGAATCTTTGTAGGAAAAGTGGCCATTGGGACATGGGTAGAACTCTGGTATGTTTGGAAACAAGTCATACTGTCAATGTGGAAAATAATCCCAAAGTGCAGGGATTGTTAATCATCATTTAATAGATCAGGCCAGAAAGTCTAAAGCCAAATGAGTGTTTGGGAGTTTTGATTATCTTCCTTCCCATAGGTGGAGCCCCTACCCCAGCTCTGCTAGGCGCTCCAGTCCCCGTCGTAAACTCTGGCAAGCAGAACAAGGGTCAGGTATTGGTAAAGTGAGCTCAGAGCAAATCAAAGGTGCGAAGAGTCCAGAGAGACAGGGAGATGGGGCTCCACCTCCAACCCATACCTGCACGAGTCTCTTCCATCATGGGGTCATAAGGGAAACAACCCATTTTGTGTCTGAAATCTCACAGAATCTCTCTCTCTCTCTCTCTCTCTCTCTCTCTCTGCCAGTCCTGGGGCTTGAACTCAGGGCCTGAGCACCGTCCCTGGCTTCTTTTTGCTCAAGGCTAGCACTCTACCACTTGAGCCACAGTGCCACTCCTGGCCTTTTCTATATATGTGGTGCTGAGGAATCGAACCCAGGGCTTCATGTATATGAGGCAAGCACTCTTGCCACTAGGCCATATTCCCAGCCCTCACAGAATCTCTTAATCATGGAAGGTACCCGACAAAGGCTCTCAGCTCTAGCCTTTGATTCCACCATAATAAGATGTTGCTATTCTCTGCGTCTCATAGTCACCTAAGGCCAGGGCAGAGCCCTAGAGACTCAGGATCGTCAGCCATGTCTTTCTTCCACTTACAGATGAAGGGAGTTTGTAGGTGGAAGTCTTGCAGCGCAGAGATAGTCTAAAGAGCACATAGTAATGCCCAAACGTTAACCAGCTTGCAAGCCAAGTTTGTGGGTATCATACCAGAAGTCCTGGGCCATCTTTTTAAAAAGAAGCCTCATCCAGTGAATGCATCTGATGTTACCAGATTCTCTTTGGGTTCAGCAAATGACCACTTGTTCAGGCTTATGTTTTAAGTGGAACTGTAGAAAAATTAGGGTTTCTTGCTCTCTTTCTCCCTCTGCTGGCTCTTATAGCTGAGTCCTATAAAGGGACAGATTTTTGGGTAAAGAAATACCTTCAAATAAAATGGAAGCATACATGTGGATTGCTGTAGAAACGAGAAAGAAAGCTACAGTGACGACTTCTTCTTCATCTTCGTCTTCTTCTTTTGCTTCTTTTTTGGTAAACCCAATCCAGTGGCAGCTTGAGGGGAAAAAAGAAAAAAAAATATTTATGTATATCTCTCCCTGCTTTTCTGGTTTCTCTTGACTATACACAATGGCAAAGCAAAAATGGAAAACTTGAAAAAAAAAAGTTGACAGCATTCTGTGATTCAGCTAGCAATTTGCTACAGTATCCAAGGAGACAGCTTCTCACATACATTAGCATAATGTGAAATGGCAGCTAGAACCAGAATTTACTGTCTAAGCAACTCAGCCTGAACAGCCGTTGACGACAATGCAATTTAAAGGAAATCCAAATATTAGGCTTAAGTGACTGATGCAGCTCTCAAACCTTTTCATTTTGAACATATGGGGTCCAGGATTTTTCCTTAATTTACACATGGCATTCTTGGAGGCAGTTGGCTGGGATTCAGGGCTCACAAAGGAAGATATTGTCGCTAGTTCCGATCCAATATAGCATTCAGCCAACCAAAATGTATATTCTTTCACTCATGCTATTTTTGAGGGTTTTTTTTCCCCATTTCCATTGGTGCTCAAATGCTGACATTTCTTCTGCCTGTATGTTCCCCAGGAGTCTTGACTCACGAATATACCTCCTTGCTTTCCACTTATCTGGACAGGGAGCGACTGCAGATAGAGGCACGCCGCTGAAAAGGAGCTTTGTTTCTTAGGAGCAAGGAGCCAGCATCCCCGGGAAAGGTGTCCTTACAGGAGCAAGATTCCTGAGAATTCTTTTTTTTTAAAATTATATTTTTTATTATCTTTAAGAAGTTGTACAAAGAGGTAAACATGCAACAAATCAGTTTATAAGTACAAGACATGGATCTGAGGATTCTGAATGTCATTATAGAGGATCCTTTTCCTCACCTCTGGCTTCTCGCCTTGCCCTTTGTCTGGAGAATTTCCTCCTTTAGGTTGAGGACCAGGCTCGGTATCATGGTGGCTGTAATGTTTTCCCCGCAGGTGAGATTCATGGATACGTAGGTGGCTATTTCCAAGGAGAAGTCTCCCACAGGACACCCTTTTCAATCTATCACCGAGTGACCCTGCCAGATTTAGAAATTGTGTGTGTCCCAGAGGCTGTGTGGTGCTGGAGGTCAGAGCACAGAGAGGGTGGTTGGGAAGGGTGCACGTTCACTTAGAGTCTGCCAGTCACCGGGACCCCACAAGGACTTACTGTGGCTGCGGGGTGACAATTTCAAGCTTCAAGGTTTACGTTAGGATGATGGGAGGAGCCAAGGACGTGGTGCTTCTCTTGCTTAGTGGCTTCCTTAGTGCATGCTGGAGCTTGGCTGACTGTCTGCAGCGGTTTCTCCAATGGCTTCTACAATGTCAGCCTGGAAGCTGGTCTTCACTTCTGACACCAACTACACATTTACAGTCCCAAGATCCCTCTCCCTTGAAGGGCCCACAGAATGACTGAAAGCTCATGGTTATAGTTTGCTGAAGATATAAATAAAATCAGCCCAGGGTGCACAGCGCAGAATCTGGAAAGCCTCTGTTGGTGGAGCATGCAATTCCCTTCCTCCCTGGGAGTCCCAGGAAGCCATACTTTCTTGGAACCACTGTATAAAAATATGTATATGATATTCCCAACCAAACCACCGCAGTGTCCAGCGTGTTTCGGAGGGAATGCAGCTCTACACTGATGACCCTTCAGAGGTTGAGCTGATGTGGCAAAGGTCAAAGTCATACTGCCATGCTGTATGACCCAGAGATCCCAGATAAGCAAACACAAATACCCACTCCGGTGGGTATTTCCTTCTAGGGGCCCAGGGATGACCACCGGGAAAGCCAGGGCAGTGACTACAGTCTCTTTTGAGCAAGATTAGTTCTTTACTACATAGCTTCTTTCCGACTGCCTGTGTCTTTGAGACTTCCCACGCCAGCTGCTGACATGCTCAGCGAAGGCGGGGTGTGTCTGAAACAGTTGGTTAGACTAGAGACGGAGGTGAGAGAAGCACCAAGGAGGGAGGGGGGAGCGAGGAAGAAAGCTGAAGTTGGCAAGGAAGGGCGTGAGCTGTGAGGAAGTGTACTCGAAGACTTGAGTAGAGGGAAGGACAGGAAGCTCAAGGAATTTGTTCACCAATGAAATACTATTTTGGAAGCTCAGAGCTGTGTTGGGCTCTTTCCTTTTGTCCATCAAGAGGATAGCAAAACAAGTGGCAGTGTATCTTCACTTTCAGGAATGAGAGCTAGTGTTGCCAAGTGGAGAGCTGAATTAGGTTAGAAAGAACTTGCTTTGGAGTCAGTGGAGTTTTGTTTTCTCTCTACATCAAATGAGTAGTGGAGCTCTCCAATACCTTGGAATGGGCTACGTGTTTTGAGGATACCAATAGTAATGACTAGTATAGCTTTAAATAATAAAGGCTACCATTTATAAAGGTCTTTCAAGTGTCAAGCACTGTTCACTTATTTACCAACACGGTCACATTTAACTATATGACTATTACAAACAAAGGTGTTACTGGCTGTGTTCTGGATGTTGGAAAATTGAGGCTGATAGTTGTTCAACAATTTGATTGCAGGAGACAAAGCCAAGATCCAACTCCAGGTCTTTCAGACTTCCATGTCTGCACTTGCCCTATTGCAAGTCTGCATGTTGGGTATGGTGGGGGAGTTGAACCTTTGGATTATTGCTTTGGTGCAGATTCGACCTCAGGCAGCTCGCTAGTGCCCTCACAAGGTAGGACTACGTGCTCAGACTGGCTCTTCTACACCTGGGAGGAGAAGAAGGTCGACATCTATGCCTGAGAGAAAGGTTAGGATTTGCAGTTTAAGACTATAAAAATGAGGCAGGAACAGGCAGTGTTGGAATTTTCTAAACCTGAGGGCAAGGAAGGGGGACTTGTTTATTATTCTGGCTCTAGTATCTAGCACAGCACAAGGCACTGTGCATGGTTAATGAGTCCCTATTGAGGAGAGTGAGCAGATTCGACTGGCTCTGAGGTGGGACCCTCCTCTCTTGGTGTGGGATTGAATGGAGACTGAAGACACAAAATCAATTTTTGTACCATCGTGTAAGTTTTCCAGAGACATCCAAATACTTGCAAGGTGACATTTTTGTGGCCCTTTATAGCTCCTTCCATACCTATTACTTCTTTGAGAGTTAATTTTTACACTCCACTTGGTTTTTTGTTCTTGGTGCCAGTCCTGGGGTTTGAACCCAAGGTCTGGGTACTGTCCCTGAGCTCTTCTTGCTCAAGGCTAAAGGCTCTACTACTTGAACCATAGCTCCACTTCCATCTTTTTATTGGTTAATTGGAGCTAAAAGTCTACTGGACTTTTCTTCCTGGGCTGGCTTTGAACCAGGCTCCTCAAACCTCAGCCTCCTGGGTAACTAGGATTACAGGTGTGAGCCACCAACCATGAGGCTACTCTATTCATTTTATGTTAACAAATGGGAGCTTAAAGTTCACAGGTGTTAAGTGACTTGCTGAAGGCCACCCAATACAGAGGACCAAAATCTGTGACTATAAATCCCGTGTTCTCTCTAGGACCTACGAGGGGGCAGCAGGTGAGGATTATAATGGCATTGCCCCAGCCCCCCCAACTTTAAAAACTGGCCATGATGGCTAACAGTTCTCCCTTCCTGACAGTAGAGTGTCATTTATTTGGAAGGGTTTTCTTGTCACAAAAGCTCTGGCTTTCCCCAGCTGGTTGGACTAAAGCCGATGTCCATGATCCAACCCCATGTGTGGGGCCGGCTGGAGCTTTAGGTCCCCTGTGAATTTGTCCTGGAGTGCCAGTGGTTCCCCTGTGGCCTTTCTTCTGTGCCATGCTCCAAATCCTCTCCAGACAGCAAGGAAAGAAGTGTTCAGAAGCCAGATGAAGTCATGTCTCCCCCAGATTTTCTTATTTTCCCTGAAGAAAAACACAGAAACTTGAAACCCAAAGAGCACTATCCTGCTGAGCAGCCTTCTTTCTGATGGACAGCGTTTGGGCTTCCCTCTGTGGGGAGGATCATTGCATTGATCCATTGATTTTTCCCAGCATCCTTGGGAGGCCGCCTGCACTGTGGTTCGTACTGGTTTTCCTCACTGGCTGGGGTGCATCTGAGCGTGGACTCCAACCCCCCCCTTCCCTAAGTGACCCCAGAATATTGACTAAAGAGAAGGGAGCATTGTTTCTGCTGCTCAGGGATTCTCCGTTAGTAGCTTACCCTTCTGCCTGTATTGTTTTCTCAGCCAATGTGTACTCGGAGCTATACGTCGGTGGAGACCTTCGATCAACAGCATATTCTTGGTGGGGTTCAGCTCTTCGTGCTTGTGTCTCACAGGAACACCCGAAGGGAGCTTTCTGCTGGTCTTTGGTGTACGGAAGGCTCTGCAAATCTCCCCGTTGGGCCAATGGCGGCCTCTGAGATGCCGAGGGTACTGAGGCAGCCTTCCACGAGGCTCCTGCACAAGCCATTACTGCCCTTGCTCTCCAGGGATCCCAAGACTAAAGACAAACTATACAGGTTGAAGACCTTAATAGGGGTTTGTTATTAATATTTTCAGAAATACTATATTTTTGCTCAGTGACAGTGCTGAAATTGCAGGTGATTTGTCTATAAACTGGTTGATAAGGACACCCAGGTCTGAGTTAGGGGTAAATTACTGCGGTTGCCTTTTGTCAAGGTAGAGCTCGCCTGGATGCTTTTCTTCTGGATGCTGTCTCTAAGTCCCTATGGCGGGCCAGCCTCCAAGGCTGCTGAGACCAAGCCATGTTCCCAGGGGCTTTGTCCTTGGGCTGGCTGATGGCAGCAGGACCACAAGTGTGTCATCTGCTCCTTCTTGTTGGCTGAGGAGAGAGGAGGAGGTTGTGACAAAAGAAAATTCCTCCCATGGTAGTTGCTCTGAAGCTAAAAGCACATTGTGCCAGGGCAGAGCAGCCTAGATGGGAAATGCCCCAACTTTTATTGGCCTCTTTGGTTTCTGGTCCCTCTATTTACCTCTCATTTTGATGCTTTTGAAATTGTGGCAATTATTTAAACCATTAAATTATGAAGCTGGGCACTGGTGGCTCATGTCTATAATTCTGGTTACTCAAGAGCTGAGATTTGAGAATCAAGGTTCAGCAGACAAAGACATGAGACGCTGATCTCCAGTTAAACCACTGAAAGCCAGAAGTAGAGGGCTGGCTCAGGTGGTAGAATGCTAGCCATGAGCAGAAAATGCAGAGTGAGAGCCCTAGGCCTGGAGTTCAAGCCTCAGTACTGGCGTGTGCAAATACACACACACACACACACACACACAGCCCCCCCCAATTATTTATTAAATTTATTCATACTAACATAGTAGGGATTGAGTGATTCTGAGAGAATGGGCATAGCTTTTTCAAGGAGCACTGAAAAGAGAACACAAAACTTATCTCAAACCAAGGAGCAGCCACTGAGGTGTGGAGGCCTCAGGGATGGGAGAATCCATTCAGGGCCACCCTTGTCAACTCCCGTCAGCCTCCACGTGAGGTTGTGCCTGGCTTTGAACCAGCGGCCTCCATGGCATGCCTAGAAGTGAATGCCTTGTGTTAATGTTACTGACATGTAGCATCAGGCTGGGCTTGCGTGCAGAGAGCTGGAATGGATGCGGAGCCCAGGGGCGGCCCTTCTGTGCCACAGGCTTCGCTGGCACTGCCACGCTCTTCTCTGGCCTTTGCCAGGTTTTCTGTTCCAGCATTTGGGATAGCCTTATATTTAATTCATGGTGTTACCCTTGACGAAGAGCTGCTTACGGGCTTTACTGGCCCAATTCTCTATTTCTTATCCTTAATTGAGGGGAAAGAAAATGCCAGGCTGATAACCTTTTCCCTTTAGACCTAGCTGGCACCTGCACTTATTAGGTGTTCAATAAATACTCTCAAAACTCACCCTAAAAGCCAGGATTGCCGCATCACAAAGCACAGGCAGATTTGGTCCCATTTCTGGCACCCCCCACCCCCCAACTCTGAAGATCCAAGCCAGCCCTGGCGGGAAAGTCTGTAAGACGACTTTCACCAAAAAGCCAGAAATAGCTCAAAGAGTAGAGCATCAGCCTTGAACAAAATAGCTCAAAGACAGTACCCAGGTCCTGAGTTCAAGCCCCAGTACTGCCCTCCCTACTCCATGACATTCATGCAGGTCAGCAATAGATACATTAATTTCATTCCGGATATCAAATGTATTAAGAATCATTTCATTACTTTCTCTATTTTTTTTGTTGCCATGGTTGCCAATCATGTTTAAGGCATCACTTCTAATTAAAATAGAGACTTTTTCAAAAATACTGTATCATTCAAGCTGAAGCTTAACCAAAATGACTCAAAGAAAAATGATATTTGTGATCCTTCTAGAAAGCAAAGCTATAGTTCTGGCGGGCCTTTGCCTCTTACTGCTGCTATCTCCTTGGTAACTGTGTCGTTGATCTCTAGTCTCGGGAAGGAGACTCAGACACTGTGAACAGGCCAACTGTGGAGGAGTGCTGTTATGGACGAGCCCCCTTCCCCAGTTCTCCACCCCCATGAGCTTCCTGGGTCCCTCCGTGTCCATGTGTTCCTGATCCCAGGCCGGCCCCTGGCTTCCTTACTACCAACTGCGCTAAGCATTTGTGATAGGCCCTAACGCCTATCTGTCCTGTGAAATCTCTCCTGTGAAAAGGCCAGTCGTAGAGGAGCCCCTTCCCCTGCAATGGTTTCTGGGAAAGATGTGGTGCTGTGCGATCCCTGTGATCACTGACACGACACTCCAGTGTCACAGCCAAACGCCAGGGACAGCATCAAGAGCTCTGCTTCAAAATTGCCACCCCCCCCTTTCCAGTGATTTCTCTCAGTCATGTTTGCATTCCTAAGGGGTAAGACTGTATATCAGACTGTATTATGCCCAAGTATTTCTCTGGGATCATTTCCTTCTGACATTGCTCTTTGTTTTATTTTGTATTTAATTCTATTTTTTTATTGTTGTTAAAGTAGCTGTACCAGAGGGGTTGCCGTTCCACACAGCAGTTGGTGGGTACGATGTGTCTTGATCAAGATCACCTTTCATCCTTCTCCCACATCTTTCCCAACCCTTCTCTTCCCATGAATTTTCCTATAGACATTGCTCTTTAAACATTTGGGTTCAAGAGTCCAGTGGTTTGGGGTCTGAGTGAGGATGAATTGACTCCCGTCTTCGCGAGGTGGGCCCTAGTGTGTCGGAAGCGTCTGTTGGGCTGACGGTGACCTCTTTTCCCATATCAATGTCTTAGATTTGTTTGCGTGACAGGTGCCATGAAGCTCTGTGACCCATTTCCTCTCACTGGCAGAAGTTACTGTTGTAGAACAAGGCCCTTTGTCAATGACCTAGGCCCCAGCATGGAGCTCACCCCAATGGCTGCCTCTGCTCATCGAGCAGGAGACAGCAACTAGAACAATAGTTAGTATTTACTGAGAACCCTCCCCCTACCACCCCGCTCAGTCAATTAGCTCGTTTAGTGTTTTACAACAATCCTGCAGTCAGATTCCTCTAATATCTTACTTTTTGTTTTTGTCTATCATGGGGCTTGAACTCAGGGCCTGGGTGCTGTCCCTGAGTTTCTTTGTACTCTACCACTTGAGCCATAGTGCCACTTCTGGTTTTTGAGTGGTTAATTGGAGGTAAGAGTCTCACAGGGGCTTTTCTGCCCAGCCTGGCTTCGAGCTGAGATCCTCAGATCTCAGCCTTCTGAGTAGTTAGGACTACAGGAGTGAGCCACTGGTGCCTGGCTTAATATCTTACTTTTACAGTGAGAAAATGGAGAACCGGGGAGCCTTAAGCAGTTTGCTCAAGGTCACATGGCTAGCTACAAGCATTAAGTTCTAAACGGGCTCTCCCATTAGGCAGAACAACCTTTTTGCCTTGTCTTCATGGCCTGGTACACATTGTACCCTTGCTTGATCTTCCTTCTCTCCTGCCTTCTGTGCCCAGTTCAAATCCTACTCTCTTTTATGGATTCCTCAGGCAGACATGGGCTCCTCTAGGATGGCTTTGCTGACATAGCTCAAGGAACTTACCATTCACCCTGTCACTCTATTTCTTATCCTTAATTGAGGGGAAAGAAAATGCCAGGCTGATAACCTTTTCCCCTTAGTCCTAGCTGGTACCTACCCTTACTAGGTATGACCTAAGACATAATTTAAAAAACCAAACCCAAGTAGAGAATTCTACAAAAATAGAGCAGTGATTATAAACCATCTAAACACATACTCTTTCAGCAGATTGAGCTGTAATTATAATGGCAGAGAGAAAGTGTGTGTGCATTTGTTTTCATCCCCTCATTAGTTCCAATTATAGGCATACAAACAGGTCTGCCCACATTTCCTATGTGTGGTATTGTCCTAGGAACTGCAAAGCATCCTGAGAAACCTCTGTCCCAATGCAATGTCCTTCAAAGGGAAGAGAAGTTCAGAGAAACCTTTGAATAGGTGAAGGTACCTAACAGATGCTCTGAAGCATCTGGGTCATTATTGTGATTGGAATGTTGTGAAGTTGCATGGCTTACTGTGACTCATCCTGCTGGTTGGCAGGAGCTCCAGGTGAAGGGTGATGTCAAGCTTATGCAGTGTAAAAGCACCTGAGGAGAATTGGTTCGAATACTGCAGAAGGATGGGATGTATCACCTCCAGCACCCACAGGGGGCGCTCACGAGCGATTTAATTGAAGAATTAGTCGTGTAGATATGTCCCAACTTTCAGTGGTTCAACCTGCGTTTCTTGACTTTATGATGAGTCAGAAATGTATCCATCCAGGTGTCAGTGGCCCTAATCCAAGCCACTCAGGAGACACTGAGACCTGGACAAAAACCAGCCAGGACAGAAAAGTTGATGAGACTCTTAAATCCAATTAAACACCAAAAAGCTAAAAATGAGACTATGGCCCAAGTGATAGAGGACCAGCTTTGACTGAAAAAGCTAAGACAGTGCCCAAGCTCTGAGTTCAATACCCAGCACCTCTTCTCCCCCAGCCCCTCCCACTCAGAACGTATCCACACAGCCATTTTCTACTTTCAGCACTGTATTCAATAAATGTTATGAGATATCCAATATTATTATTGAATAGGACTTATTGGGGATGTTCTTGCCCAACTATAGGCTAATGTGAGTGTTCTGAGCATGGTTAAGGTAGGACTAGGCTAAGCTGTGGTATTGGTAGGTTAAGTGGATTAAATACATTTTCAACTCAGAATATTTTCAGTGTAGAGTGCGTTTGTCAGGACATAAGCTCGTTATTAGTAGAGGAGCATCTGGACTTGTAAGTCTTTCTACTTAGCTCATTTCTTCTTGTCCAAAATGGGAGCAGCTCAGGGAAGGTCCCTTCAAGAGCGAAGACTATGATTTCTTTAGCCCCATTGTAAGATTCAGGGCAAAACTGTGATTATATAGTCTGGATAGCATTTCCTATATGCATAGTTATTTGTTGTGCAGAGTTTATTATCACTCAATCAATGACAGAATGTTCCTCAAGGCCATCAGCGAGCGTGTGGAAACAGAATTGTTTCTGGAAACAATTATTTGGGATGGCCTGGAGACATCTCCTTTTGTAATGGATGTGTTCATGGACAGTTGCATGTTAACCACAGAGGGTCACGTGAACCCCTAGATCAAGCACACGAAGAGTGTCTAATATAAAGGGATTTCAGGCTGGGTGTGGTGGCACTAACCTGTGGTCCTGGCTACTCAGGAGATGTAGATCAAAGGATCACTGTGGAGCTAAGCAAAACTCCAAGACCTTATCTGAAAAATAACTGAATATGAAAAGGACTGGGGTGTGTGGCTCAAGTGGCAGAGCCAAGCAAGTGAGAGACATTAAGTTCAATTCCTAACATTGCCAAAAAATTAATAGAAATTTAAAAAAAGTATACAGATAAATAAGGAGAAAGTTACAACAGAGCCAGGGGAAGGTTTGGGCATGCATTAGCCTTTTTTGTTTTTTCCCAATTCAACATGTCAGTTTATGAATAAAGCATCATGATCAGCCTTACCTCTTTCCTCATTTCTCCTCATCTCAGTCTTTGTAACCTCCAAAGCTCTTTCCACGGTATGAGTCTGCTGCTGTCACTTGAAGTGACATGGGTGCTCATTGTACTCAGGCCCCGCCACAGTGTAATCGGGTCGGAGAATGTCCAGTCAGCAGCTACTGTTGTCCTCGATAGCCGGGGACCAGTCTGTGAGAAAATTGTCCTGAATCCAAACCAGAATGAAAAAAATAAAATAGAATAAGAGGGAGAGCTCCTGAGGTTACATCTTTCAGGTGGTTCTTATTTGTATTTGGTATGAGAGTGTTGTTTGAGAGGATGATGCTAATGAATTAGGTTTTTAAAACGACGTTCCTTGTCAGAAGAATACATTTTGCAGGCCTGTGAGATTAAAAAAACTTGGGAAACACTGTGCAATTATCTTTCTGGCTCCAAGGCTGTCACAGTTTGTAAATAAGAGCCAAGTGGGTTGGTGGGAAGAGCAAATGCCGAGGAAATTCATAGGAAGGGGAAAGATGGCTACTCCTGCCCTTTTCTCCCCACTCCTGCTCCCCTATCAGTATCTGATGGGCTGAAGGAGAAGCTGCCCCAGGCTAAGCCTGAAAGTTCCTGGTGTGCCCCAGAAGTCATCTGTGAGCCAGCAGCCTGACACCTCTTCATGGACAGCCTTTTCTGTAGCCATGAGAGGATTCCCATTGTATACCTCCATGGATTTCTTCTCTGATTCTCTCCTGGGGATCATGGGAGTCATCGTCCTCGCAGGAGCTCTGTTTGAACTTGGATGGTCTAGGACTCATGGGATGTGTCATGGCGGAAACTCAACTTGAATGAACTTTGTCACATGGCCTCTTCCCAAGGCATGGGTGGGCCAAGGTGGGGAGGAGGGACTGGGATCTTGCCTTACCATTCACCTTAGCCAGGCTGATCTTTTGATTAGGGCTCCCAGGGGCTAGGTACAATCCAGGATCTGTGGAGGTTGTGTGCTGGCTGCTCTCCCCTCCTTGTGCTGTGTATTCAGAGGGGACAGGAGGAGCTAGGAAGTCCCCCAGTGCGAGATGAGTGCGGTACCAAGAACATGGACTGATCTGACTGAAGGTCAATCCTGATTTCCTTGTTTGGGGGAAGATTCCTGTCTGGGCCACAGGGCTCCCTGCTGGTTCAGGCCAGTAATTAAAGCATGTTTTCTTTTTTCCTTGCATTAATGAGTTGGAAACAACCAGCCTCCTCTTGCTGACATAGCAGGGCAGGGGCAGGGCTGTGTCTCTAGG
Organism: Perognathus longimembris pacificus; assembly: GCF_023159225.1. Classification (NCBI taxonomy): domain Eukaryota; kingdom Metazoa; phylum Chordata; class Mammalia; order Rodentia; family Heteromyidae; genus Perognathus; species Perognathus longimembris. The sequence goes on from NC_063162.1 coordinate 144,378,046, forward strand.
CACCACTGAGGAAATGCCATTTCCTAGGGCAGCGTTTGGAGACTGCAATCACTTTCCAGAAAGCATGCATTCAAATGAGGAGGGTTCCCCCTCCTCAGGGGCGGGGTCTGGGCCCCAGGTGACCCCACAGGTGCTTGTTTGGCTGCACTGGGTAGGACAGGATGCCTGTCTTGCCTGGTGTTTTATCTGTTCTGTCCAGCGCGCTGGTCTTTCCTTCAGACTGTGCATGTTTTTGAAGAGGAATGGTAAATGTACAAAGTGAACTATTTCAGGGCATCTAGGGGTGAATGCTTTTGCAGAGCGAAGCACAATCCTTTGATGATGGAGTCCATTTTGTTCCTTTTCTACCCTTCTGGGGAAAAGATACTGGGAATTGTCAAAACTCAGAGAAGGGCTTTTTAAAGGAGGGTACTCAAGGCGTCCTGTTACTGCGGGAGTCTGTGATAACTCCAGCTATTAGTATTACTTTATTTTAAGTCTCAGGTTTAAAATAGCTCAGGGCTGCACCTGGAATAAAAATGAATTAAGAAGAAAATCACGGAGTGGAATTTAAATAGCGCCTCGGGGACAGGCTTGTTCTGCTCCCATCCCTGAGACCCAAAGGTTCTCTTTCCTCTTGAAAGCCTCGCAAAGCACAGCTCACGTGAGCAGACACGGGGGTTTCTGTCATTTTTTTCTTCTGTAAGGTTTAAAAATACCTTGGAGAAGGAATCCTGTCTATCTTCTGTAGTCATTTAAAAGTCTCTGGTTGAGTAACGAATGGCTAGGATGGTGTCTTCTGTTTGCAATGGGTCCAGGACTACAGGGGTGATACTTGCAACAAGCAGTCCAGTTGAACTGTGGTCTCTCGCGCTCTCTGTGCCAAGCTAGAAGAGCAAATACACCCTGGTGTCTGCTAAGTTCCCTGCTGTCTCCCCAAAGCGGAACCTCTAACCGATGTGATTTTCCCAGCGGTGTACACTTCTGACAAAGGGAAATGCATGTGGGCGAAGGGAAGGAAATAGTATTGTAGAGAGGCAAGTGGAATGAGGGGAGAGCGTGGAAAAGCCATTGGAAATTCGGGGCAGGGGAGGTACAAATCAAGAGTGGACTCAGATGTATATGGAATTGTCTGGATGTTATTTTGAAAGTAACAACAAAAAAATGGAGCAAAGTGATTGAATTTGCTTCTTAAAATGTGTGTGAGTGTGTGTGCACGCATACGTGTGTGAGCACGGACACATGCATATACCCCAGTACTCAGGGCCCCCTTGAGTTGTTTTGCTCAAGGACAAAAAAGTGATGGTACTCCACCACTTGAGCCACACCTCTGTTTTTGTCTTTTTGCTGGTTAATTAGAGAGTGTCAAGGACCTTCCTGCTTGGGCTACCTTTGAACCACAATCATTAGATTTCAGCCTCCTGAGTAGCTAGGATTACAGGTGTGAACCACCAATGCCCAGCTGGATTTTCTTCTTTAAATGACTCTTTACTGGTGGAATGTTAGGAGTGGACCGGAAAACCAATTCGATGACAATGACAGTGACATGGGAGGGCAATCATAAAGGTTTGAACAAGACCGGGGTACTGACCATGAAGAGCTGATGGAAAGAAGGGATGGTTAGAAGGAACAAGAAAACAAGAGGCATGGTAGACCTAGGTGGAGTGGCCAGAGAAACGGAAGGAAGTCCAGGTTTCCAGGGAGGAACAAATTTAAAGAAAGAAATGGTGGGAAGGCCTGGAAATATTCCTTTGTTGGCTAATTAACTCTAAGGCTTCTATAACCTTGACCTTAAAACGAGCCATATAGCATTCAGTGGGGACAGGAGAAACATCTAATCTCCATGGTTGTTCTGATGATAGGATAGGAAGGAAGAATCTGAGCTATTACTCAGCTGTGAAGAAGAAATTGTAGAATTAATCCATCTGCCGATAATCTGTGGGGCTCTCCTTATTTATCCCCTTGGCCCATTATTCTCATGCCATATTCCCGGAGGTGAAAGACAAGGCTGAAGTCACAATGGCTGATAAATCTGGAATAGAGGGGAATAATTAGGAAATTTGTTAATTATCACTCCATTAGCAATTTGGCTACTGAGTCCAAATGGTAGTTTACAACACCAATTTAAGCCTTATCGGATAAGAGGTATTGACTTAGCATGAGTCCCTGGAGAGGAAAGCGAGTGAAATTCAAACATACTTGTGAATGTAAATTCAAACCCATATAGGACTGTAATCAAGGCACAGCCTATTAAGTAACTGAACATTTGAAAGTGCAGGACTGGCATAGAACAGATAGTCTAACCATCTTCTTCTAGCTAATTCTTCCTTCCCAACTGCCTGGAGATGAGAAAGGGGGAAAAACAGGAATGAAGAACTCTAATACGAGGTATAGCTTACTGAATGCTTAGACAATGGTGTCAGACATTTTTCTGGGTGTAGTTCATGAGCAATCCTACCTAATGCTTCCTACAATTTATGAGGGAGGATGTACAGAGGGTTTTACAGTTTCATACATATGGCAGTGAGTACATTTCTTATCAAACTTGTTACCTCCTTCCTTATTTTTCTACCACCTTCCTCCCTCTCCAGTATCCTCCCCTCCCCCATGTTTGTGCAGTTGGTTTACAGCATATTGTCTTGTAAGCATTGGTGCTGCATTGGTTTGCCTTTTACCCTTTGTCTCTCCATTTTGATGTTCGCCTTCCCTTCCCTAGTTCTGATAAACGTATATACAATACCCAAAATCAGTTACAGTGACATCAGGGGTAAAACCATGGGGAAGAAAGACAAAAGAAAAAAGGCAGAATTTTACATGGTACATTGAAAATAACAACAACCAAGACAAACCACTTATTTCCATAACAAGGAGTTCATTTCGCTTAGCATCATCTTATGTGTTCATATGTACTAGCTATTGAGCTACTGTGATCTTCTGCTAGGACTATCCTAGATATATATTAATTATTATCAATGAGGGAATCCATAGAGTCTATGTTTCTTTGACTCTGGTTCACTTCACTTAATATGAGTTTTTCCAAGTCTTTCCATTTCCTTCCAAATGGGGCAATGTCATTCTTTCTGATGGAAGCATAGAATTCAATTGTGTATATGTATTTTCTTGATCCATTCATCTGCTGAGGGCATCTTTCTTAATAAAAGCCCAGAAACATGACAAATCAAAGTGAGGTTGGACAAATAGGATTGCCTCAAACTGCAGAGCTTCTGCTCAGCCAAGGACATAGCTAGCAAGATAAATAGAAAGCCCTCAGATTGGGAGAAGATCTTCACTGGCCATACAACAGACAAGGGCCTCATATCTAAAATATACTTAGAACTCAAAAAATTAACTTTCCCCAAAACAAAATTCTCAAAGAACCAACTGCCCCCTTAATAAATGGGCTAAAGACTTAAAGAGAGACTTCTCTGAAGAGGAAATGAGAATGGCCAAGAGACACATGAAGAAGTGCTTGACATCACTGGCCAATAAAAGAAATGCAAATCAAAACAACATTGAGATTCCACCTCATCACATTAAGAATGGCCATTATCAATAAAGCTAATTACAGATGCTGACAAGAATGTGGCCAAAAGGGAACCCTACTACACTGTTGGGGGGGGAGTGTAAACTTGTTTAACCACTCTGGAAAGCAGTGTGGAGGTTCCTCAACAGGCTAAACAAAGAGCTCCTCTATGACCCAATAACCCCGATTTTGGGCATTTACCCAAAGGATTACAAGCAAGACCACACTAAAGCTACCAGCACAACTATGTTCATTGCAGCAGTACATTTTACCATAGCTAAAATATAGAACCAACCCAGATGTTAGCCCCATTTTGACAGGGGGGATCCTGGAGGCTATATAGGAATGAAACTGGTTCAGAGGATGCCATGACCCTGGGCATAGACAGGCCTGGTCATGTCAGAAGAGCCAGACATGGGTTCAGCTCCTTCCTTCCTTCTGTGAGTCCTAAGGCTTGAACTCAGGGCCTGGGCATTGTCCTTTTTTTTTTTTTTCCCAAGGCTAGTACTTTACCACTTGATCCTCAGCTCCACTTTCAGAATGTTAGTAGTTAATTGGTGAGTCTCACAGATATTCCCTCCCAGGCTGGCTTTGAACCATAGTTCTCAGATCTCAGCCTCCTGAGAAGCTAGAATTACAGGTGTGAGCAGCTGGCTCCCGGCCTCAGCACTTTCTTAAATGCATTGGCCTTCCACTTACTTATCAGCAAATGTTCAAAACACCTCCCAAATGTTCCTAGGTATAAAATACAACCAGTTCTTCCTCCTGTGACTGTTCTTGTGCCTGACCCCAGGAGTTCTCCAGTGTTGTAGCTCAGCATGAGAATGACCAGAAGGAATGGATGAAGATAATCATCCCAGTTTTTTCACATTGGGGAAGTAGAAAGCGGGGTTCAAGGCAGAAAAGTCCACTCATGGCAGCTGTTTGATATGTTTCTAGTCTTTCTCCAAAAATGTCCTCTGGGTCCCAAATGATCTTGGCCTTGGAAATTAAGGAGGGTTAAATTTCTTCCTAAGTGTGGAAGAGCTTGTCTGAAATGTCTGAGAACCATCTTGACAGCAGGGCCTGCATTGAGAAAATGTTGTTGACATCTTGAAGACAGAATAATGACTCCGAAAAATAATTGAGCTGGATTCGACTTCAGCCAGATTCTGTCATCATACAACATGGCTGTTGCTGCTGATCTTTACTGAGCACAAGGATCCTCACACAAATGCATAAGACAAAGGCATAAGGAAATCAGAAGGACCAAGGACCTACAGCTGATGGAGCTGAGCAGGCCAGAGCTGGAGATGGGTGGCTCTCTCTTAATGTTCTGACACAGAGTTAGCCATGACTTTATCTAAAATCTCCTTAAATGTCTATTTCTAAGCCAGGCATGGTGGCACAGACTTGTATTTCCAGCACTCTAGAGGTCAAGGCAGGAGGAGCTGGAGTTTAAGTCCAGCCTGGGTTATATAGTGAGACCCAGTCAAAAACATATTACCTCTTTAGCAGGGTGCCAAATAGCTTATGCCTGCAAATCCTAGCTAGTCAAGAAGCTGAGATCTTGGCGTCTTGGTTCAAAGCCCAAGCAGACAAATCCAAGAGACTCTTATCTCCAGTTAACCTGCCAAAACCACATGTGGAAATGTGGCTCAAGTGGTAGCGTGCCAGGCAAGTACTTGAGGGCCAGCATTTAGCCCCTTCATGGGCACAAAATGTTTTTACATTTTTCAGTATTACTATCTCTTATCACTTAGAATTTTTTTTCTTATTAGTCATTTCTTCCCAACTTCCCCAAATCTGTCCAGAACTCAAGAGAAAATACCTAACCTGGGTATTCTAGATTTGGTCTTCAAAGTTATTGTTTTTTAGGACTCTTTGGAAATGTTGAGATTGTGTCCTCCCAACGTTATTTGTCCTCCAGATTCCTACTTTCTTTCATCCATCCTTGGCAAGAAGTCCTTTCTATCTTGTGGTGATCTCTAGTTGCTCTTCTCCAGACCTTTCTGATCCCATTATTTTCATCATGGACCAAGCCTCTAAGTGGCATTTATCCTAGAATGCCTAAGGATTGTGTGGTTGGAAAGTCTCGTACTGTAAGTGACATAAGGTAGGTATGGGGTTAGCATGGCTGGTATACAAGCAAACACTCATTATGACTCAGTTCAAGTCCAGTATGAGGATGGGTTAGGCAGAAAGTTGGTTATGAAGCCTGGGGCTGGCTGGTATAATCTCCAGGATATCAAGCAAGATTGGGACCCTGTAATTAAAGGTGACATGAGTAAGCAGGGACTTAGGTAGAGGCTAAGGGGGTTGGGAATGGTTCAGAGAGCAGAGTCCAAGGTCAATCAGTATGGATGGATCACATCAGGGCAAAAGATTGTGGAGCTTGCATTTTAGGGGACTGGTGATGACAGGGATGTTCAAAGTCTGACAGACCAAACAATACATATGCCACCTCCTCCTCCCATATTTAAGAAGCCATATGCTGCATTTAAGAATCACATTTTCCCCACTAGTATTCTTTTTTTCTGCCTTAAGATCCAACCTGTGGCTGGGTGTCAGTGGCTCATGCCTGTCATCCTAGCTACTCAGGAGGCTGAGATCTGAGGATCGAGGTTCAAAGCCAGCCCAGGCAGGAAAACCCATGAAACCCAAGAAAACTGGAAGTGGTGCTGTGGCTCAAACTGGTAGGGTGCTAGCCTTGAGCAAAAAGCTCAGGGACAGCTCCAGGCTGGGTTCAAGGTCCGTGAACGACCAAAAGAAAAATCTAACTCATGTCACTAGAATCACTCCAGCTTTGTCATTACCTGCCCAAGAAGTTACATGTAAGTTCAACTTCTGTATCAGATGGTTTACATAAAAGCATTTAAAGGTAACCAATAATATATTGTGTTTCAGAATTATAGGATGTATTGAAGCACATTTGGACACTTCCTAAATTATTGAATACTAGTACAGAATAGATGCTTAACTGTCAACTAACGATAATCCTCCCTCCCCCCCCCCGCTTTTATTTATTTATTTTTTTGGCCAGTCCTGGGCCTTGGACTCAGGGCCTGAGCACTGTCCCTGGATTCTTCCCACTCAAGGCTAGCACTCTGCCACTTGAGCCACAGCGCCACTTCTGGCCGTTTTCTGTATATGTGGTGCTGGGGAATCGAACCTAGGGCCTCGTGTATCCGAGGCAGGCACTCTTGCCACTAGGCTATATCCCCAGCCCGCCTTTTTTTTTTTTTTAAACAGAGTATGGCCCCAAAAGATTACATGGCTTGGACAAATTACTATTATTGAGAATAGAGTAAAGCAACAAAGGAGTAGACATGTACAAAAGAGTAGTGCCAGGACCTCACTTTTCTCCCTAGTGTGATTTTTTAAAACACATTATGTATACCTTTATCTCAATAACTAGAACCCTTATGGCCCTCATTGCTGGACTAATAACTGAGCTTTTTGCTCAAGATTAGTGCTCTACCACTTTGAGCCACAGCTCTACTTCTGTTTTTTTTTTTTTTTTTTTTTTTTTTTTTTTTGAGGTAAGAGCCTCATGGACTTTCCTGACCAAGCTGGCTTCAAACTATATTCCTCAGAACTCAGCCTCTTGAGTAGCTAGGATTACAGGTGTGAGCCACCAGTGCCCAGCTGGACCAATAACTTTTAAGACTCATTTGGCAGCATCATTGATTTAGAAGGGGTAGTTCAGGTGTTAGTATTGCTGGAAAATAGTGGTATCAGCTTCCCAACATACATAAGAGGTTGCCCACTGCATACCCTTGGTCCCTGTGGATGAGAGGATCCTGAGTCCTCTCCAGATAGTGTTCCCCAAATAGTGTTCCAGACAGACCAACATGGAGGATGTGTGACCTTGAGGTGCCACTCAAGAGAAGGAAGTAGAGAGAGTCCTCTGGAGTTTATAGTATAAATACTTGATTTGTCCTGTACTTGTTCTGTATTGCATAAAATAATCAGGCTGAAACTGTAGGCTGAGCATACTTGGACAGTACTGGGATTTTTAATGAAATTTACTCAAATTTGAATTACAAATAATCATAGACACAGAGTTAGAGAGATTCTTGGAGGTTATGTTACATCGAACTGCAGAGGAGTCCTTGAGGTATTTGTTGATAACAATTGCACACTGTACTCTTTCTCGGCGCCTCTGGAGAATCCTCTTTTGGTTCTAGTCACAGGAATAAGTAGGCTTTTTTTCTCCGTCTCTCTATCCTTTTCCCCTTCAGATCTCACTTTTTTCTTCCTATCTCTCCTTTTTAAATTTTGTAGATGGTGTGGAATGATCAATCAGTTGCCTGACTGAACACTTAGAGCCAACTTAGTGGTCTGTCTTCAGGAAACGAGTGAATCTACTTTAACAAGTAGAACTCTATACTGTGCATTTGAATAGTTACCTCCTTTATTGCTCCATTTCTTAATTTCTCTCCTACCCTTTGTTTTATTTTCTCATATAGTTGTGACTTGCACTGTTTGGCTGAGTTTTTGGTGTCCTTTTAACCAAGCCTTCAGTTCTTTTGTGGAGTAAGACAGAGCATACATGAACAAATAGCACTCTACCTCCTCTTGAGTTCAAAATATAGAAGTGAGATTATGAAGGACAATGTGAGTCCTTGTCACTTTTATTAACATATTCTCCTCTAGGTACTCACGAGGATCCAGCTGAATAATTGATACTTGCTGGGGGTCTCTGGGGCCTTTGGAGGGTCTGCTTGCCTCCCTCTCCCACCCCATCGGGACAACAGCATCTCTTCTTCAGACCACTGGCTCTCTGAAAATGTGCCCAGATGTACACCTCTGGGCCACTCCACCAGTTCTGGGGCCGTGCTACCTGAAGACTTGAATAGTTGTCTCATTTCAGAAAGCCAACTGTTCTCTTATTATCTTTCCACTCTCTTGCGCTTCGCTTACTTCTTGATGATGTTTACTTTACCTTGCTGCCTCTCAAGATCATTTTCCTAAGAAAAGGCAAACAAAGGAGGAATTTTGCCTTCTTATTGCCATCTGTGAGCATTAAATGATCTCCCCTGAGCAGTGAATTCATCTTTCCTTGCTTATTTTTCCTTCAAACATAGCTCAGAGGTTCGTTGAAATGTTGTTTGGCACTTTGTGAGCCCTTGGTCCTGCTAAGAACTCCAGGCCTCGGCTGTGGGGCTGTGGGCTCAGTACCTGGGGCGCCTCCTCCACGACTGTCCCTAATGCCCCAGCTCTGTGCTCCAGGGACAGCTGTCTAGATGGTCCTGTGGCCTCTGTTAGCCATCTCCTATACTGTTCCTTCTCTAGACTTGTTTCAATGAAAATTCCCTCTCAGCCTCTTCCTTGTGTGAATGGCTTACTGAGTAGACAAGGTAGATGTGGGAGTTGACTCTTTTTCTCACCAATTATGTTCTGTAGAGGGTCCTACTGAGGACTTGACACCCTGCTAGTGCTTACTTATTTAGTTGTTTGTTTTTGGGCGCTGGTCCCGGGGCTTGAACTCAGGATCTAGGTGTTAGGGTCACTGAGTTTTTTTGCTCAAAACTAGTGTGCTACCATTTTAGCCATTTCTGGATTTTTGTTGACTAATTGGAGATAAGAACCTTATAGATTTTCCTGCCCAGGCTGGCTTAGAACCCACAGTCCTCAGATCTCAGCCTTCTGAGTAGCTAGAATTGCAGGCATGAGGCACTTATTACTGTAGCTTCAGTTTTCCCCCCCATTTATTTATTGTTAAAGTGATGTACAGTGGGGTCATAGTTTCATACATAAGGCAGTGAGTACATTTCTTATCCAACTTGTTATATCCTCCCTTATTTCCCCCCTTCTCCCCTCCCCATTTCCCTTGTAAGTATTGCTGTTGCATTGGTTTGTCTTTTTATCCTTTGTCTCCCGATTTGGGTATTCCCTTTCCGTTCCCTAGTTCCACTACACGTATATACAATATCCTAGGTACTAAAATCAGTTATGTAGCTTCAGTTTTACTTGCTGGCTCCCTAGGTAAGCTGCCTACAAAGATAAACAGAGGTTTTCCTGTCTAGAGAGAGAAAAGAGATTTTAAGTGAAAGGAAAGAAAATGATAAAGAAAAATAAAAGCTCCCTCCTGCATGCAGGGTTGTACCCCCTGCTGGAATTGTCACAGTTCTGCCTTTCAAGTTCACATGCATATTCCTTGACAGCCCTGCCATTCTGTCCTTTGTTCTCATCCATTTTCCCCTTGGGTTCTTTGCAGGCTGACTTTCGGCTTCCTGATGTCTTTGAAGCCATGAGTTCTAGTCTTGTTCTTCCAAATTGCTGCCCCTTGGCCTGTCTCGGGCCTTGTGTGAAAGTGACCTCCATTGCCGCGTGCTGTCTGACGTAGGTTCATCCCTCCTTGCAGCCCGCTCCTATGCCTTTACTTCTCCAGCTCCTGACCTAGCTGTTCATTCAACCTTTCTAGCCTCCCTCAGCAGATTGATGGGTTCTTGTCCCTCTGTGCTCCCAGTTTTGGCTGGCCTCCCAGTTTTGTTTATCCTTCTTTTCCAGTTCAGTGCAATACATCTGTGGATAACTCTGCAAAATTCTTCTCCCAACTACCTGGCCCTCGGGATCTTTCTGCCCATGGACAGCCCTTTCCGTGAACACACCAGCCCTTTATTTGAACATCTTCAATTACTTTTATTCCATAAACAACTGAGCTCCAAGTCTTTGCTCCTAGTTTCAGTTGGAAAGCACCTGCCATTTGCAAGGCATGGAGGATCAAAGCAGCCCCTGACGTGATCAATCTTGGTCCTTTGGGGTCAGAGTCCCACACAGGCCTGGCTCCCTGGGTTCTGGGTTTTACACTGGTACTGAGCTGAGCACAGCTGCCTCAACAAATTCCACGCAGAGACCGTGCATCCCGCATATCCTGCTACATAAGCTCCTCAGGTGATTCAGGGTGATGAGTGGAGCCCAGACCTTTTCTGATAGGACAGATGGGGGCTCACTGAACATTTAGACAATGGCTACTGGTCTCTGTGCCTACTACCTTCGTGCTTTCTGTATCCTTATAGGACTTCACACTGGGCCAGCTTCCATGCCCTCTGTATGGTCGTCAATATCCCAATTTCCAAATCATTGTGCACTTTTCCTTAACACACACACACACACACACACACACACACACACCCCACCCACAATTTCTGTAGTGCACCTTTCTCCTATCTCCTCTCATCCACAAGATGCGCTTCCTCCTTGTATGCACTAATATTTGTTCCTCTGCCTCTCCATGCTCATCCATAAGATGCCCTTGGAGGTTATTTATTTATTGTCTGGGGAGGACTAGCAGCTCCTAGAAGGCAGGAGCCGTAGCCACCACTATTCATAGCGAATGGCTCTGAATGGTCATGTCCACCTCTGTGCCGCATCCCTTCCCAAGCGATTACACTTTTATTCTTAGATAAAATGGTCACTTACTCAGGAAATTCCTGCCACTTACACATTGTCAGCTGCCTCTTCCTTGATGTCAGAATTGTGTCAAGAATAGCAGTTTCCCTAATTGCTTTCTCTACCTTTTGAGAGATACAGTTGTCAGCAGGACAGGGCGAGGGACCTATTTGATGTTCTCTGTGTAAAAGCGTTGGGCCTCCAGGAGATAGCAGGGTTCTTCATATCGGGGCTCTGGCTGGGCTTGGAGAATGTTTTGCCATCTATATTGGGAAAGCGTATTTATCTCCTGCAGCTGGAGGAGTGTTCTGCACTCGATTACCTCAGCCAAGGACACTCTGGATGTCCCGTATTTCAGGAGACCCTCTGGGAAATCTTTTTATGGTCCTCAGGCCCTCTGACATCACCATGAGGCAGACTTTTTCTTTCTTATAAGAAGCAACTGGAATTAAGCGATGGGTTCCTCTTATCTTTTATTCTTAAGTAGGTTAAACAAAGATGTGTGCCCCCTTCCGTGGAGGGAAAACTGGGCAGAACCACATTGAGTGAGAACACACAATGGCTGCACGTTTCCTTTGAAAATTCTCTTTGTTGAGTAATCCTGCTGACTTCCTTTCTCTATGGGGAGAAATAAACCACTCACTGTCCGGAATGAGGAAGAAAATTGACATCCAGGGCTCACGATTCCTGCCCCAAGGGGCAGGAATAAAAGAAGCAAGAACACTTTATTTGCTCCTTCATGTTTGTTCCAGCTACAGAAACAGTGGTTACCAACCCTTATGCTCAGAATTGTAATGACCATCAAAGAAGTTATCCTTCAGCTAGCGGGAGATGTAGGTACAGTAAACCTTCTTGGCCCATCTTCTTGTGTGGAGGGGCTGAAATGCCTATCTTTTCCAATGAAAACACAAGCCAGATTTGCTCAGTATTTTATAGGGCAGCCAGTAATTGGGTTTGACTGGCTGATGGCTTCCTGTTGTCCTTAACCTAAATGTAATCCCCTGGGATTCTGGACCCCAGTTTGTATCTTTCATGGGCAGCAATATTTTTTTTTCCCCTCCAATATCAAAGCCCTGTTTGTTCTTTTCATGTCTAAAACTGGCTCTGAGAGTTCATCTTGGATACACATTTCATAAACCCACCCTTCTCTGCTTGCCTTGTTGCCTTTAAGGGATCACCCGAAGCACTGTGCTGTTGCTGGGCCCCCCTGTGGGTGCTAATGAGTTTCTTTCCGCCTATGCAAGACTTTACCTAGATGTGCTGTGGCGCACTGAGAGCTGTTCTTATTGAATGTTCCAGAATATTTATACACATGGATCACGGCTGACATGTCTGGATTTCTTCTTGACCTACTGTGTCATGTTCTTCCACAGTAGCCCCTCTTACCTTTGGTTTTATTCTAATCTCTCAGTAGTATCTTTTCTTGGTCATCTTGTCTAGCAGTCCTTTATCTTGCTGAATAAGCCAGACTGTAAAGAATCATTCTTCAAGTACCTTACATCCAGAGGAGCAAAGGGGCGAGAGTGCCCTAGCTAGCTGCTCACACCCTTGGGTGTGAAAACTAGTGGATAGTCAGTCTATGTCCTTAAAGCCACCCATGGGTGTCTGTGTGCTCACATCACTAATGAACCCACGCCCTCCCTCTCTTCTCTATATTTCACCTTTAAATAACCCTAGACCTGCTGGCCCCCAGGTTTGCATCCAGATCTGCTTTATTTATTGGCCACAACTCTGGGGAAGGGTGGAGCCAGGGACACGCCATTATCAAGGTCATGGGAAAAGGGTCTAGACAAATAAAAATATTACCAGACCTGCATGCAGGTCAACCTCGATCCCTGCAGTTGGTCTAGTTTTGGGGCTAAGGCATGGGGGAAGGGGCCCAGTTCATTCTTATTGAGTAAGGCAGATTCACCCCTGGCTTAGGGAAGGGGACAGACTTGAATGTCTTTTGTGATCTCAAACTGAGTGCTCCTTCTTTCACCAGACCTGATCTGAGTCTGTCATACTGGGGACCATTAGGCAAGGTTCCACCCGGGGTGGAGGGCTCTGCCTTTTGCAGGCCAGGCCAGACCTAAATATCTTCCTTTACTGTCTTCACCTTCTGCTCCTTCTCCTGAGGGGAGGGGGGGCGGGCTACATCTACTGGGAGACTGGTCTCTAGCAACCCTTTCATTTGCAACAATTTTCTTTGCTGTTAAGACCCCTGACTGTGCCTTGTTGACTGTGATGATTGTTTTGTTTTACTTTGATGGTCAGAAAATAGCCTTGGAAGGCAGTAGCCATACCAAAGGAGCTAAGGCAGAACAATGACATCCACTTGCAGTGCTCTAAAGGGGAGGATGGAGAGAGACAGTGGCCAGGAGCAGGAGGCAGGCAGTGGAGACCGTAGGAGACACAGATAGGATGGCTTTACTGGACTCAATCTTTGGCAGAACATTTGTCAGGAATTGCTTGGTGTGGTTTTGTACAATTGACAACAAAGGTTCTCTTTGCTTCACACTGATTTACTTTTGGGAGAGCAAAGAAAGGAGTCTTATTTGTTCATAGCAGGTAGGTTTTATCTGCCTTGCTTGTCCAGATGACATACCTCTATGTACCTCTATCTCGCACCAGGTCTGGCATGTAAGAAAGCCAATGGGAAGTCCTTGTGAAAAGAGTAGATGGCATATCCTTCCTCTACTGGGCTTTGGATTTAGGAAATCCCAAAGGAGGTGAGATTGTCATGTTCCTTCCTTGACCTCTGGATTTGGGATGTCTTCTGTTAGACATTTCCATGTCCTGAGGTCTGAGGGGAGAGGTAGCACCGTCATGAGAATCACAGAGGATTTGGATCAGAAGATCTTGGCATGAACCCTTGGTGTGCATTCGCCACTTGCTAGTTGAGAGACCTAGGTGAGTTTGCTTCTCTTGCTATACTGAGGGAAAAGGTCTTGCCACTCTCCAGGCTGCTGTAATGATAAAGGAAGTGGGTGCAGCAGGGAGCAATGAGGAAACTGGTTTACAAGTAATTGTTGCAAGTATCATAAGTATCATAAAAGGAGTAGTTTTAGGGTCCCTCCGTTGTACTCTGACTCCTGCTGTTCTCAACTGCTTGAATCTAGAAAAGACAGCATGGCCCTCTGACAATACCATGCCTTACATTTTGAGATCCAGAATGTCAGGCCCAAAGCAAGAAGCAGCCGGAAGCCATCTCTCCTTGACAGTGCTCCTGGGTCTGATGGACTGAGTGTAGTGTGGAAGGATTTTTAACAGAAAGAAACAAAGAGACAGTTTAAAGAGATGAACTCAGGCTCATGACCAGCATTCCCAGTGGCTCAGTTGTTACAGCTTTCAAAGAAAAATAAAAGGTCAACAAAACAAACTCTCCTAATTAAATCTTGGTGAGTTGGGGCACTGAGTTGAGTCAGGCTGTTCTGTCTCAAAGACCCAGATGTTCCCTGGGCTCCTTGGCTGACCCGGTAGAAAGCAGCTTGGCTCCTGGGGTGTGTGGGTGTACAGAAGTGGTACTCCTTTCCCATAGAGATCAGCCTCTGTGAGTGCACATAGAGAAAAGAATGGGAGAGACTCCATCCTGGAGGATATTCACTTTACCCTCAGTTCCATCATTTGGACAATTCTAGCAAATCTCCTGTAGAAACCCCCGCTTCCCATTCCATTTGTTCTAATTCCTTCCCTTGGGTGGAGTCTTGTGGTGTGAAGAGCTGCTTTGGAGACAAAGATGCTGTCTACACCTGCATCCTGGCTGTGCTGTTCTGTGGAAGGGACTGCACCTGCAGAGAGAAGGCATCCAAATTCCAGAAGTCTAAATACAGTGTATGAGGGAGAATGGTTTTTTTGCTGGAGAGAGAGAGAGAGAGAGAGAGAGAGTGTGTGTGTGTGTGTGTGTGTGTGTGTGTGTGTGTGTGTGTGTGTGAACCTCAGTTTCTCCCCAACAAAGTTAGGGAAATTCAAGTTAGCATTGGTTTGGGAATGTACAGGGTGAGGAGCATAGATTCCCCCAGGACAGATGCATGGGAAGAAGGCAAAGAACTCTACCCTTGCACCTGCCCTCAATTATTTGCTTTAGTTTGCTTCTCCCAGGGTGAACTATTTCGTGGCTTGCTATGATATTCTCATCTCCCCAGAGGATGTCTGGTGTCCTGATCCTCTTAACTCAGGGACTGGCAGGTCCCACATACGCAAGTGTTATTATCAAAGCACTAAGAAGAGGCCAACGAGGTAGCTACCTGTGAGCAGAGAGTGCTTTCTTAGCAAACAGACTTGCCCTTGCCTTTGGTTTCTGCAGGGGGGCCAAGTCCTGTGCTCCTTCACTTTATCTTGTGTCAAGAGAGGCAATAGTAAACAAAGCACATGGCCAAGAGCAGGGAATGAAATTAGACTGGGTATTTTGGCTGCCAAACTAGAGGCCAGGCAGAGGAGCAAAGAGGGAATACAAGCTCAGAAGAGAGGCTAACCTTTGTCCCGCATTTCCAGAAATCTGAAGATGGTCCAGAGGCAGCCCTGTTACCATTAACCTCTTGATGCTAATGGTGCCTGGTTTGCATTCCCGTTAACCTTTCCTGGCTTGGTTTCTGTAACTGACAGCAGCACATACATTTCTTCTAGTCAAGGTTTCCAAAGACACAGAACAAAATCAAGTGTAACAAAGCCCCAGTGTTTGATCTGCAGATAAAGGCTAAGGGACATTTTTGACTAGTCATTAGGGGTGAGGGTTTGGGGATGGAGGATGAATTCTTTTATGTATTGATCCAACATTTCTTATGAGTCTGTGGTGACCAGGCATGATACTAAGCTGGAGAGACAGAGATGACAAGGTAGTCCCTACTTTTGGGAATTGGGAGAGTGGAGGGTTAAGGAAGGACAGCAACGTCCTAATGGAACACAGATTCATTGTGACAGAATCTTAGGGACCTCCGCTTTTGGCAGACATCTTTGAAAAAATGTTTCCTGTCGTCGTAGCTGTTCAGGGGGCTGGAGGATCACAGTGTCAGGCCAGCCTGGGCAGGAAAACCTATGAGACTCCAGCTCCAATTAACCAGCAATGTGTTGGACTGGAGGTTTGGCTCAAGTAGAAGAGCACAATCTGAAGAACAAGGAGGCAGAAGAAGCACAAGGCCTGAGTTCAAACCTCTGTACCCCAAACAATCAAGGAAACAATTTTTTTCTGAGTTGATTTTTGATTCACTCAAGGATCCAAGAAAAGACACAGAGAAAGCCCTGTGTCCTCACTTAGGTTTCCCCACTGCCCTTGTGTGTGGCTTTAGCACAATCTCTCAGACGCTCAGTGTGTTGATTGCATTTTCATTGTGCTGTCTCCCATTCTTGTCTCACCTTCATGGATCCCCTTCCTCTCGTACCCCGGCCTTCTCATGCTGCAGGGTCTCTCCAGGCAGGAAAGAAAGACACTGCACGAGTCACGGAGTTCTTGTTACCTTGAGGACTTGCATGCTTAGAGTCTCTTCCTGGAATGGGGAAGCTGGCTATGATGGCTCTTAGGTCTACATGCTTTCTCCCCATTTACTGGGACACCACAGTGCGTCACTGAGGTTGGGCTTAAGAGAAGGCATAGTCACGGATATTATTATAATGGCAGTAACATGATGAAGCCTTTGCTGGCTGGGGCCATGAACCTGAGCTTCATGATGCATCTCGTCCTCAAATCACCCCTGGGTGGCAGGCCCCATGACCATCCTGCACAGAGGCTGAGAGGGGAAGTGACTCAGCTGCTAATAGCAGAGTCAAGGCTGTTCAGCCCATCAGCCAGCTCCTGACATCCACTTTGACAAAGGAATAAACTGATAATGATGGATTCTCAGGAGCCCAGGCAATGTTGCACTAGCAATGTCAGTAGGACAAGGAAGTTCTGGTGGGCCTCAAAGCACACACCAGCCATATTTCTTCTTCCCAACCCATGTTTAACTCAAATTGGGGTTAGCATTCTGTTCCAGCCTCCCCCTCCCTACCCCCGCCCCCATGCTCCAGTGCTTCCGAACCTTATCAGACCCCACTCTCCTCTTTCTCTTTTTAAATTTGTTCATTGGAATGGATCCTTCTTCACATTGTATTTTCTTTCTAGCCCTCAATTCTTTGCCTTGTATTATACTCCTTTTTTCCTCCCTCCCTCCCTCCCTCCCTCCCTCCCTCCCTCCCTAGAAAATTCCCCATTCAGCCCTGCCTACTTCTCCTTACTCATCCCCCTCCTCCCCTTTTCCTCTGTTTCCATTTTCCATGTTCTTGGGCTGTTCAGAGTACGTTCCAGTTGGAGAGGTAGCACTCAGCCCTGCTTACAGATGCTTGCTTCCAGATTCTTTGCTCTACTGCAGTACCAGCTCTGAATCTCAGCACATTAGACACACGCTCCATAACCCAGGAAGCAAGCCCATACCTGAAAGATTCTGGCAGTATTTAGAGGAAATGGGGATTTAATTAGTGGTCCCTTTTATACCACTGTCAATATGCTACTGTTACATTTATGGGGTTGTGTGGGTATCCTCCAGTGACTCATTACATGAAATTTCTCTTCTTTGTTACGGTCTAATAAATACACGCAATATATAAAGTTGCATTTGACTCTGGTGCCAAAAGTGAGATTCTTAAACAGGGTCTTATTTTTCTTCTCTTTAAGATGATGGTAGTTTTGTAATTTTTTTTAATCACTGGGAAGGTGATATTTGTAAATATCAAATGAGTAATCAAAATGCATTCTCCTTTTTTTCTTTTCTTTCCTTTTCTTTTCTCTTCTCTCTGTCTGTCTGTCTGTCTGTCTGTCTGTCTGTCTCTCTCTCTGTGTCTCTCTTTCTCTGTCTCTCTTTTCTTGCCATTCCTGGGGCTTGGACTCAGGGCCTCAGCACTGTCTCTGGCTTCTTTTTGCTCAAGGCTAGCACTCTGCCACTTGAGCCACAGTGCCACTTCCGCCTTTTTCTGTTTATGTGGTGCTGAGGAATCAAACCTAGGGTTTCATGCATGCTAGGCAAGCATTCAACTGCTACTCCACATTCCCAGCTCTTCTTTTCTTTCCTCTTCTTTTTATTTAAGGTAGGGCTCTAAAAGGTAGTTGTGAAAAGACAATGAAAAAGCCCTCAACAAATAGGAACTTATATTTAGATAGTCCCCATTGTGCCTGCTTCCCAACCTCCAGCTGTGTGTGTTTCATTAGCTCAAGAGCCATGTGTTTTGTAAGTATGCGTAAAGGTTAGGAGCCACTTCACTCCTTGTCACATGGGAAGTATTGGCTCCCTTTCCTGTCATGTGTGGGACCTGCATGTGTTCCCAGACATCCTCCAAAGCAGCCGCCATCAAGACTTCTTGGAAACATCAGTCCAGAAAGAACTCAACTGGCCATCAAGGAGCCCTTGCTACATGCAGCCCTAAGTGCTGAGCCCACTTTTTGAATGGAGAAACTTACTGGGTGCAGTCCTTGCAGGCTAGCCCCCAGCTCCAGGGAGGAAGGAGTGGGGAGTTTGTGTTGAGTATCATGGAGTTTTAGTGCAAAGGTTCTGGAGATGGTCAGGGAGGGGAATGGTGACACAGCAGTAGAAATGAATGAACTTGAACAGCACTGAACTGTCCCTAACAAGTGGTTAAATGCTATACATATCACAATGAAAGTCAGTGCATAGTTCCTAGGCATTCATTTAAAAAGGCAGCAATTCTATGAAATGGCTAAATACAATATGGCACATCTGTCCTTACAGTAGGACATTATTCTGGCTTAAACAGGGCATTCTGATCCATGCTCTGTCATGGGTGGACTCCGAAGACGTGAAAGGAAACAGCCATGAAAGGACCACCGTGATTCCGTTTATGGGAGCTTCCTAGCGTAGGTAAATTCATAGAGACAGCATGTAGAAGGGGAACGGGGAGGGTGAGGATTGAAGGTTGTTGTCTAATTGGTGCAGAGTTTCTGTGTAGGAAGAAGTGCTGTTGATGGTGATGGTTGTATAATAATGTGAACATATTTAATGGTACTGTGCTGTACACGTAAATACACTTAAAATGGTTCCAAATGGCAAATTTTACATCATCTATATTTTACCACAATAGAAAAAAATATAAAAACAAATCTTGACAGGCTGCAAGGTACCAACAAAGCTGTGTCCTGTTCCAGCCCAGTGCTCTTGGGATTAATGTTAACTGCTTCCCTGGGAATGCAGTGTACGAAAGAACCAGGAAAGACTCTGCGTTCTGACAGATGCCCGCCATTACTGCATGCCAGAGAGCAAAAGGCAGCCTGATAGAGACTTGACCTCTGGGCACAGAAGACACGCAAACACATGCCAGCTTGGAAAGAGGATTAATGATTTAAATGGTCCGAGGGAAAGAGATTGCTATTTAGTGTTAGCTTGGCTTACTGAGAAGGGTCCATTAATTCACATATAGGCGATCCGGGGGGAGAGATGCTGTCCTAATTATGTCTTGGGTAATTTGGTCATTTAAATGGCTAACCAATTTGCAAGTAGGTTCTTCCTTGAGGTATCACATCTTTATTCAGTGCCATTCCTTCCCGCCAGGAGCCAGACTGTTCTTTAGATGGGAGGATATTAGCTTGTCTTTGCTGATCGCTACATCACCTTCTCTTCAGTCATGTGACCTTGTAGCTTTTCTGTGGGATTGGAAAAGTGTCTAGCTGAAATAATCGCCTATGTTAGCAGGATCCTTGTAGCCCCCAGAAAATACAAGGCCAAATACTATGCTTGCAATGTCTTCTATGAGCGGTTGTGATGGGAAAGGATCAAACAATTATCCTTCAATTAAGAGGAGATTCAGAACCTGTCTGGGCTTCGCGGTGAGATGTCTGATGGGACAGCCCGCTCTACATCATCAGCCACGGTTGCGCTATCCACTGGCCAGTGTTCCCCAGGATCTCCCAGGCATGGCTACCTCTACCGCATGAGCTCTGAACACGTCAGGGCCCTGCCACAAACATAACACTCAGGGACTCCTAGATGAGGCCCCAGGTTGCTCCTGGCCATGCAAGATGTGTCTCTGGTCTTTGGTTGGAGAGAGAATGTTAGGATTGATGACTCCTCCTTGCTTCTGGAAGCAAAGACACTGAAAGTCTTAGAAGTGAAAAAAAATGTGATGGTCCTACAGTGAATGGCAAAGGAGCACAGAATATTTATTGTCAAGGTGTCCTTTGATATTAATAGGAGACAAAGCTATGATTTATTTTCTGCCAGGCACTTTGCTAAGCTCACTCCCTATAATCTTCCACTACATCTTTATGAATAACCTTATGGGTGTGGGCATTGTTTCCATTTTACAGACAAGAGAAATGAGAGATTTGGTGACCTCACTCCGACCACACAGCCAGTAAACCACAGAAACAAGATTCCAATCAGATTTTCCGATATGAATTCTTATACTCTTCAGCAGTGCATAGCTATTCAAGGAAGGGGACTTATTCAAAGAGCTAAATATCTAGGGTCAAAGGTAACTTCCTTTTAGTCCCAAACACATAATATATTGTTTGTTTTCTGTTTAACACTATGTATTTTTCCTCTTTATCTTCTGACCTAAGGGCTCTTCTATACTCTGTAACACATTAATGATTAAAGATGGCGGCAGTGTAAAACAGAGAGTGCATGTTGCAGGAATGAGTGAGCATGGTCACACAGGATGGCAGGGTTCCACTGACCCAGTTCTAGGCTCTTGAGACAAAGGCAGTGATCGCATTCCACTGGTTCTGTACATGGTTCCCATTCCTCTTCTGTGCACAGTGTGGATATTCCCAAAGCGAGGCCTATTCAGGGCTGACTTCTATTGTCCACTCTTCTTCTTCAAGACTCCACCACAACTCGGCTTCTACCACTATGACTAGGACCATCTTGGTGGTTATCAGGTCGGTATCATCAGTCCCCAGTGCCTTGGGTTTTAGAGCTACCTCCCCTTTGGGCAGTTCCCTTGGGGTTGCACCAACATTTTGGTGCAATCTTTTATGGTGTGGGACATCTTTGAGCTTTGCGCATCACCTTTGCAGTCTCACATTCTGCCGTCATTATACTACACCAAACCAGAAGGAGCAACAGTGGCCATGGGGGGGCGGGGAGGAACACCATTGTGGTAGCAAAGCAACAGCAGCAGAGGTCGTGGCTATGATCACAGGTTACATCCTACGGCTCAGCATTGCTGTAAGGGCTTTGTCTACTTGAATTTCCTTAACTCTTGCATCTGCTCAGCGACTGGGCTCTCTTCTACAAATGCATCACTTCCTTCACTAGGCCAGGTCTTGAACTTTCCTTTGGATCCACTCTTGCTCCTGTCCCAGTCTAGTCTTCCTCTGTGCCTCTCCAGATCTAAATCTTACCCTGCCTGGGAACTTGAATAGCTGCCTTTTCCTTCTTCTGTTTCCCTCGGGCATTCTCCTGTTAGATGGGTTCTTATCTATCTATCTATCTATCTATCTATCTATCTATCTATCTATCTATCTATCTATCTATCTATCTATCTATCTTTTGTTGTTCTTGGGGCTTGAACTCTGGGCGCTGCTCCCTAAGCTCTTCAGCTCAAGTCTAGTACTTTACCTACCACTTGGCGCCACAGGGCCACTTCCAGTTTTCTGGTGGTTACTTGGAAATAAGAGTTTCATGGATTTTCATGCTTGGGCTGGCTTTGAACTATGATCCTCAGATCTCAGCTTCCTGAGTAGCTAGGATTACGGGTGTGAGCCACTGGCACCCTGCTCTTCTCTCTCTTGCTTTCCCTCTTCTTCTCGCTCTGCTATACTAGGCTTGAACTTAGGGCCTAAATGCTGTCCCTTAGCTTTTTCACTTAAGACGTTCATCTACCACTTGCGACACCGCTCTACTTCCTTTTTAAAATTTTTTACTGGCTAATAGGTGATAAGAGTTTACAGACTTTCCTGCCCAGGCTGGTTTCAGACCTTGAACCTCAAATCTCAGCCTTCTAAAGCAGCTGGGGTGGCTCAAGTGGCAGCGTACTAGCCTTGAGCGAAAAGGAAGCCAGGGACAGTACTCAGGCCCTGAGTTCAAGCCCCAGGACTGGCAGAAAAAAAGAGTGCAGCTAGGATTACAAATGTGAGAGCACCAAGCTTGGGGTTTTGCTGCTCCCTTTTTGTAATCCTTAATCCTCATTGCAATTTAGCTGTTGTAAGGGTGTGTGTCATTGTGTTATGTTGTCTAGTTTCTTGAAAACTCTCAGGGATATGGACTGTCTTTCCTGGATCCATAGCCCCTTGTAACATGGAGCAAGTACTTTCTGTGCAGTAGGTGCTGGATATGTTTGGTCAATTGAACTGGAGTGAATAGGATTGAATTCATATTCCAGAATTTTTGCCTTGTGGTCAGTGTCATTCATGTAGCTAAGTCCCTTCTAGCTGAAAGCCTGGGTAAACCCAATCAAATCAGGAAGAATGAAGACAACAAACTGAGATAGAGACAAAAACTCTTCTTTCATTTGCTGATCAGTATTCAGCAATTATCTGTGCCCTTTGGAAGAAGCGTGTGGGAGGGGCCTTGGTGGAGGGATGCCCTTTGCCTGGTGGGAGGAGATGATGGATGTGCTCCTCTTGTGGCTGTGTTGATCACACAACATGTGAACTGAAGACACAGAACCAGGCCAGGAGAGCAGGAAGGAAATTTGGTACCTAGAAAAGGTGTGCTCAGTATGAATACATCTTCCTTGTGCTGTTTACCTAGTTTGGAAGAACCGAGCATTATTCTTGGATCTTGTAAGTGTATTGACTTCAAGCAGGAAGAGATTGGAGCCAAAAATATACTGTACCCAAATCACAAGACTTCTAAGCCTATTGTCCCCAGCTTGCTCTCCCCCACTTTTCCTACTGGAGCCATACCCTAACCCCCTTTTATTGCTTTAGTGTGGATAAGGAGATATATAAATAAAGTATATAAATATATATTATATATCATATTATATAATATAATAATATATTATAGTAACATATAATATATGTATTATATTGTATATAATATATAGTATATAACATAAATTATATAATATCATGTATTATATATAAAATATATAATATAATATATATGTATATAAAATCAAGGACCTCAGGCCTCCTATTTATGCCTCCTGGGTAGCTGGGAGTATAGACATGTACATCTTTCTCATTACAAGGATAGTATATGTTCAGTATAGATATTTTGAAACTATACATAGACAATAAAGAAAATGAAAGGAAATAATAAAAAATAAAATGTAACTTAATAATCCCAGTACTCTGAAGTGATTATTGGTAATACTTTGGTTAATATTCATCTAATCTTTTATTGCATCTGCTCATAGGTAAACATGGTTAATATAATTATATTCTGCTTACTGGCATATTTTCCAGTATGATAGATTAGGGATAGAGTTAATTTTATCTTCTTTTATTACTTGATGATTAACTAAAAACGAACTTACTGATTATTTGTTATTCTACATATTTCTTGTCCATGTCCTGTTATTTAGCAGATTGCTTTCTGATTTACAAATGTTCTTTATAGATTAAAAATGCATGTATCTTCTCCCTACATCTATGTGAAAATACTGAGTATATAATTCATGGATCTGTAACTTTTAAAAAATCATTCTTTCTATAGTATTTCTAAGTTAGGTATATATTTACATTATTATAAATAACACTACACACAATTTCTTTACACATAGATCTTACCTGATTATTTCTTTGGGATTGATTCAAAGATATTGAATTCTTGGATTTTTCCATGCCAGAAGTATTTGCAGATATCTATTACTCTAACTTAGTATAACTGAGTGTTGTCTTTAAAAATCTGTTCAATTTAATAATCAAAACATAGATTCTAATTTTGTTATTTAGTTACTAGAAAGGCTAATTTGTTGTTCATATTTTATTATCTTTCTGTATCTGAGTGTTGTAAGGTAAAATATCAGAGAAGCCACATTTTGAAGGATTGAATCTTGGAGTCTTTATTAGAGCATTGGCAGTCTGCAGGCAGCCTACAAATACCTTTAACACTGTTAGGAAATAGTCCAGAGAGGAGAGAAAGAAAAAAAATACCAACAAACCAATTTAGCTCCAATGGAGAGCTGAAGTACGACACTGTGGTGACTGGAGAGCAGCCAGGAGAGAGGACACAGAACACAGAGACATGTGGCATGTGTGATGGCGTCTAAGCTGATCTGGTCCTAAAGAGGGTCCGGTCAGAGGGCAGGGTCACAGGAAGTTCCCAGTCCCAAGCACTAGACTGACAGGTTCAGTAACCTATAGGCCATGGGCCCACCCCTGTTTCCATGGATTCAGGAACACCCATCACCTGGAGGAGGGACTTTCCTTCTTTTAGAAATTTAGGCACACCCATGAAGACAAGATGCCAGACCCTACAATTCACATATGGCAAAGATATGGTTGGCCAGACCTGACCACCTTACTTTATGAGTACTTTGAATACTGTCCCTTTCTTAGTTATTTTGTTGTTGGTTTCTTAGTTAATTTCTTAAAGTTTTAAAAATATAACTTCAGGATATTTGCATTGCAATATTTGCTTTAATGCATTTGTTTCTGCTCAATATGAATTTTATTTTACATTAGGTTTTGTTTGCTACTTTAGACTGTGTGGTCAAACCCGTTGATTTTTAATAATTCCCAAATGTTTTTATGCCTTGGAAAACATCAGCATCTCCCTAGGATGATGTTCCTGGTTTTGTTTTGTTCAGCTACTAGTGTGTTTTCATATGTCATCTGTTCAAAGTGGAGCCGTGTTAGGAAGTTTCAAGAGAGTGTGAGCATCAGGTCTGACCAGTCATCTAAAGGCGTCCTGAACTGGCAGAGATGCTAAAGGCAGGTAAGCAGGAGAGAAGGATACAGCTGGGGTGAGGGGAAGCTCTAGGTGGGCAGAGGGAAGAGCCTTAGGATACCCAGACTTTGTGGGTCAAGTGGTGAGTCCCCCCAAGGTTGTAGCCACTTACACTGGTGAAGTAAAATTGGAAATCACAGGAGGGAGAGGTTTATTCTTGGTTCTTCTGCCATCCTCACCTCCAGGTGGGGCCTTGTGTCTTCTGCTTCTCTGCACTACAGACTCCCCTGGGTGAGTTGATTTATTTCTACCCCTGCAGTGACCCTCCCTGCACTGAAGACCTCTTTCCTGGTATGTGACCTGGCTTCTGGAATTGGCATGAGTACATCCAACTCCATAATGATTGGACATTTCCTCTCATATTCATCATCTTCTCTTGTCCCACTAAAGTCCAACTTTTCCCTTTCTCAGAGTTCCTTATCTTCTGAGTGGATTTGCTAACAATATGCATATGAGCTCCACTTTGAGAGCTGTAAGGTTCCAGGAAAGAAATGAATTCCCATCTCAGTGAGAAACTTTGAATAAACATGAAGATTTTCTATGGTTAGAGAATGAGAAAGTGCGGAGCAGGCTCCCCAGGAAACTAAAATAGGAGTTGGGGTTCTTTGAACAAGGAAGTAAAGCCCTGGGTATTTTCCTGGCCAGGGAGTTTATTTGGGAGACAAGTTTCTAAGGATTCCTCCTGGGAAAGATTCTGTAAATAACCTTGCCCAGGCTTCAGCTTTCAATCCAACCTCCAAAGGTCGCATCTACAAAAACAGTTTCTAAATTTGCTTCTATGATTCGCATTCATAAGAATGCGATGTGCACCTGCAGATCGGTAGGGCAACAACGTAGCCGTACAATCAGATCCTCTCCTGGTCGCCCCTGGAGGGTGCCAAGTGCATTTCTAAAGCAGGTGATGCCTCTTCAGGAGAAACTTCTCACCCACCCATCCTAATTGGGCAGAATTGGTACTTCATTGTATTTTTTTTTAATTAATGAAAGAAACAGACAGTTGATTAGAATGAGGCCAGTTCTCTCTAGAATAGCATCACAGAGCTCCAAGTTAATTTTAACCAGGATGGGCTAGTTCAGTTGTTACCGGAGAAGGAAGACTAAAAAGCTCTTTATCCATTTGCAGATATTGGAGTCATTTTTCAAAGCTATCAGAAAAAAAGTGAACAACATCATCTTTCATTCTAGCACCGACTGAGAAGGAAGAACGTTTTCCTCGCTAAGGTGTATAATAAAAGACTTCGCCATGATTTGCTCTTTCCAGTCCCCACCATGCTCTTTCCAGCAGCTGCTAAGCTCATCTGCCTTCTCCTCATCCCAAATAATTATGCCTCCTTTTATTCCATCAAGTAGAATCCTGCCTACGAGGTAGCTTCTTGGGCCTTCTAATCTAAGTATTTCCTGCTAATACCCTCGTGCCTCCTGCTAATTTGTGAACATGAAGGGCAAGCATTTTCTTTCGAGGAAACCTCATGGATCTGTGGACCTCCAGAGCACTAATTTGCACCCAACTACTAGAGAAAATTCTATGCCCAAGAGGGGACGTGAGCTCCAAATGTGCCTGACCATGCCTCCGTGCTTCATTACTTTATCTGTGCTTCTGCTGTCCTCTATAGTACAGGCGGTCATGGCCAACTTCATTCTGCAAGCTGACACTCAAATCACAGTGTAACTGTGCTGTTGAGTGGACAAACAGCCGTTCTGGACATATTTTTACGCTTTGGGAAACATCTTCCTTTGCATTTTCTGTGTTTATTGATGTCTTTGGGTCTTATTTCAGAAAAGCACAGAGGCACACTTGGCTTAGGAATCCCCTGTTGAGATAAAGTCATTGCTAAGTGCAAAACCCACTGATTTAAATCTAGATTCTTGATAGGGAACAGACAGGAACTAGATAGAGCTTCCCCTAAATGATGCCAGGGAGCCCTTGCAAGCAATGAGGTGAAAACAAACCAAACAAAAAAACTTTTGGCCGCCTGTGGTGCAGACATTCTAGCCTCCTCCTCCACCAAGCTCTGCCCTGCCTGACCTCTCTTCTATTTAGCTGCAGCAACCCTGGCTTCTTGGCCTGGTAACTCAGGAGATTCCCTCTTCTCATCTTTCCCTTCCCTGGAACCATTTGACCCCTGCCAGCTGGAATCAGCATTTCAGGGAGGGGAGGAGCCAGCCATATGGCACAGCTCTCAGAATGGCAACTTTCAGGTTATCCATATTGTTTGGGACAGGGGAAATTTTCCTGGCAAGATCCAAAGCTGGCCTTGTAGGAAAGAATAGAGACAGGCTGTGTGCTCACAGGATGTTTAGACTCTATTGGGATTCCTGTCTGGCCAGGCTATTGGATGCTAATGCTACTCTCTTGCCTTCACTGCTATGTTGACTATATGAACACTAACGTGGTTGTTCATAATTGCTGCTCCTTCCACTGTCTTCTCATTTCTCTTGTTCCATCTTTCCAGGGACCCATAGATGATATCTTTCCAAGTCTTCCTGGTCTTCTGTGATGGTGCATTCTGACCAACCTAATAGCTCAGGACCTGCGTCCCTTTCTTTGGGCAGCTTCGATAATCATATCTGCTCAGTGTTGCTTGGTGCCACCCCTGCATCCATCCCATCATTGTCTGATCTTGCTTTTCTTCCACTCCAGTGACAGCTCATTCTCTATGTCCACCCATGGCTCTTTGGTCTCTCCTCATTTCCTAGATGTTCCTCTGTCCATCAGTGCTGGCTGCTCTTTCTCTGAGCTCTCTATCACCCTAATGAACAGCTATTGGTTTTCTTCAGATACTCCCAGCCCGTGCTCTTGTCTCACTAAGTTCCAGAAGACTATGAACTGCTGCTTGATGGTTCTATCAGGTTTCACATTGTTATCTCAGTGAGATAACTATGTTTAACATTGATCAAATCATTCCCGATCTACACCCATGATTTCTTCCTAATGTTCCTCAACTTAAAATGTAAGGCTCTCTTTTGCTACTTGGTTCTGTTTGGGGGCATATATCATATCAGTGGCCTAGGATGGAAGGTATAATTTTTTCCCTCAATGTCTCGCCAGTCTATTCTCATGTTCTTTACCTGTGTCCATCCAGAAGATTTGAGTTGCTCATAAGTTAATCTTGTTGCCAGTTTCTGATTCTGTGTATGTCTGCCTGATCAATCTTCTGTGAGCCCATCTTTCCTCCACCATATTCTTTGTGCAAATGCTTTCCCATTGTCAACAGCCTACATTGTCATTGAAGAATTCCCAGTCCAGTCAGACATGGGAGGCTCACACCTGTCATCTGAGCTACTTAGGAGGCTCAGACCTGAGGCCTGTGGTTGGAAAACAACCTAGGCATGAAAGTCTGTAAGACTCGTTATCTCCGGTGAGCCACCAAACTCTAGAAGTGTAGCTGTGGATCACATGGTAGGGCACTAGCCTCGAGTACAAAAGCTCAGGGACACCATCCAGGTCTTAAGTTCAAACTCCAGGACTGGCAACAAAAATAAAACAAAATAGAAAATAAAACAAAGAATTCCTAGTCTGAGGCTATATGAATCCATGAATCCACTCTTCCAGTCAGTGAATGTCAGCCATACCCAGAACATGTCCAGGGCATTCTGCCTCTTCCACATGCTCCTGTAGGCTTCCTTATTCCCATGTTGAAATACTACTCTCTCTTTTTTCTTTTTTGCCAGTCCTGGGCCTTGAACTCAGGGCCTAAGCATTGTCCCTAGCTTCTTTTTGCTCAAGGCTAGCACTCTACCTCTTGAGCCACAGTGCCACTTCTGGCCATTTTCTATATATGTGGTGCTGAGGAATCGAACCCAGGGCTTCATGTATCCGAGGCAAGCTCTCTTGTTACTAGGCCATATTCCCAGCCCTTACCACTCTCTTCTTGAGGTACTAGATTAGGATCTACTTTTCTCACAAAGCTTTCTGTAAATAGTTTTCTCTTTATTGACCCCATCCACATCATATGCTACATTTCACACACTTCTTTGTCATTGGTATATTTCATTTTTAAAATTGAGATTTCAAATTTTAGTTTTGTATCCAGAATTCTTTTCTTTTCATTTGTATATTTTATTGCCCTGACACATCAGAAACTTCTTAAAAGCAGAAGCCATCCATTTCCTCCTTATGCCTCTCATCATCAGATGCAGAACTTGCCATGTGGAAGTTACTTGGCATTGAAGTGCAGAAGGAGATTTAAGGTTACCTTGGACAGCTACTCTATGTTAATCAAGGAAATCTATTTTCAGCATAACTTTTTTCTGTACAAAATTATTTATTAGCCTATTTAATTCTCCCAACTCACCATCAGTGTGTAAAAATAAAATTTTACTCATCAAAAAGTGTTCTGTTTGTTTGTGAGCTTGATTATGGATGATTGACAGCTGAGACATACTAATATGGTCCTTGTCTTAAAAGACATGTTGTCAGCTCCTCCCTGATGAATCTGTGAGAATAGTGTACAAGAATCTTACTTGTAGTTACACATTTGAACTCCAGAGAAAAAAAGACATAGTAATATCAGATGAAGCAACCACTAAACCTAATTCAGGTTCAACTACAATCTGCTAACTTTTACATTATAGACTAGTAAAGAGAGATTAGATGACCAGCAAGGCTGGGTATGGTTTGTCAGCTTGACAATTTCAGAAATTTGATTTCATGGTCCACGACTTTTTTCAGAGGAGGGGAAAATTGATATTCACCAAACCTACAAACACTGGTTGTAAAAGCAGCCATTCCATGAATTAATTAATGTATTTTGAGGACTGATAGGTTTGCATCTACCTCCTAAGGTGATGCTTGCAAAGTATCCAGGCTTGTGGACAAGATAATCCTAAATTCGAGCGTTGGTTGGTGATCATGAGAAAATCAGAGCCAGTAGTCTTGTGGAAGTCACTCAAATTCTTGGAGAGCCCGGAGATCTGCTTCCTAACTATGTGCACTAAACACACACACACACACACACACACACACACACACACACACACACACACACCCTCTACTATTTGCAACAATGTATTGAACGCCTTTCTAAGTGCTGGGCCCTAGGCACTGGCCCAGCTTCATGGAGTTCATGGACTGCTGTTTGTCTTTTGGACAGTACTGAGTGAATACTTAATGTATCACTTTATTCATCAGCTCTTTTTGCCTAACTTATCTCTATTCATCAAACTTACTCATCTAACTCCTTGCAGATGGTCATTTAAATTGAAGTGTTTATAAACTGGCTGATGTCATCCATTTTGTGTCACCTCACTTTTGAAAGTGATGTTTTCACCTCCTCCTCCAGTTCTGGACAACACTCTACTGTACACAAGGGACAGTGGCAGGACTCAGGGAGGGCCTATGGCCAGATATTTGTCATCTTCCTCCATTCTGTCTTTGGTATTGCTTATTCTTGGGTATAGTAGAAGTGTACAGAGGTATGTTAGAAGATCCCTCATATTTTCCAGTCTAAACATTTCCATTTTTTACCATTCGAAAAGGAGCTCTTACAGAAACAGGAGCCTCTGTTAAGGCAGGCTGTGGCCAAGGCAGGTGGCAGAAGTTTCTATCCACTTGTTTTATAGGCAGCACTGAGAAGTCTTGTTATATTAGAAAGCACTACCTAGTAACACAGCTATCACTGCAGCTGTCAGAGGGAGAGAATTTTTCTTTATTCTTAAAAAGAAAGCTGGGTATTTTCTCACAAGTGTGAAAAAGATGACCAACTTTCATGATGGAGCAGAGAAAGGTCTTATGTGGAGATAATCTAACCTCTTCTGTTTTGCCCACTTGGCTACAGGTGCATTAGTGAGAATGGCAGAATGGTAGACCTTTTCTAGGTGGCAAGGTGGCAAGGAGACTAAGGCTAAGTCTGTAATTAGTGTGAACAACTTAACACAGGTGGCAAGGGCATTGGCAATGCGCGAAAAAACCCTGGTGGTGCCTGGGAGCGGCTGGTAGAACATTGAATGCCAAGATAACCTTTCAGTCTTGGAGCTGAGATTCCCAGGACGCCTGCCCAGGAATGATCAATGCCAAGATAAGAAGCCTTAATGTGATTAAGGAAGCTGTGCTCTAATCAGACTTTGGGCACAAACCGGATTGGAAACTCCAGAGTGATACTGAAGTTTGGGGAGTTGTTTCATTCCAAGATATGATTCAGAGCCAGTTAGAAAAGAATATTTTACCAGAGCCTAGGGATAACACCAAAGTTTGCTTGGGTCTTCCACCAGTGACGGGTTAACAATAAAATACCAGGTTGCTTTATACTGAGCAACTAAAAATAGAAGCCAGAGGGGAACGAATAGAGTTACCCAAAGTGGCAGAGTGGGGTTCTTGTTAACACCGGCAGGATGTAAAATGCGTTAAGCACTTATGATACCTAATGCTTATTTTTTAAATTGATTTATTAGATTTTGATTCTAAGAAATTAGTTGGGAACATGGAGAGAATTTTAAGTTACTTGAAATATAACGAAATCACCTCTTACTGAAGAAGCCTTTTTCAGATATTGAGGTTTTGACTATGATTCGACTCCAGTCTCAGGTGCTGTGGAACCACTGCCTATCCATTCATCTGCCAACCTGCTTGTCTATTCATCTAGCCAATAACAATTCAGTAAGTCCACAGCATAGCAGTCCCTATGTCAGTGACACACAAGTACACTCACATTTTGAGTTTCTATTTACATAAAATATGACAGGCAACTATCTTTTCCTACAGCTCACTTTGAAGATGAGAATGGGGTTGAAAAAACAAACAATAATTGGGTATTTGAATGCGGAAATAAAGAAGCTTGGGTGTGCAAATATCTGAGTTGATGAGTTAATTTAGAGGGGGGAAACCTCCAAATGTGTGGACTCAGAAAACCATTCACATTTTTCTGTTGTCTCAATTTCTTTGAATACATGCTTTATTTAATCTGGAAAATTCCCACTCACACTTAAGGCACCTATTACTGGTCACTCAGTAAGAAATGGAGATTTACATGGCATGAAAAGATTTTTTTTTCAAACCTATGCCATATTGCCTAGTTATTTGACAGCTAGTTCCATACTCTTCCTTCAGAAGCTTGGACTAGACACCCCCAACTTTCCTAATCTGTCTAGTTTGTAGCTCATATCAATCTTACAATATGTTACCTTATAGAGAGCTACTACAATATCACCACATATGCTCAGAATAATACTGTCAAATATTGTTAAACTGCTAGAAATCAACTTTTGGAAAAGGGCTAAATGAATGTGTATTTCCCATGCTAGCTTAATTTGGTTAAAGATATCCTTGTTTTAACCATATGTGCCAGAAATGCTTACCTTGGCTCCAAGCTTGAATATGAGTTATTTCTGCCAAAATGAATAATTTTTACCAAGTTTTAAGCAATTGCAAAAAAAAAATAGTAACAGCGTTGCTTGGAAAGAATTGTCAAACTCTACAAAATGTGATTCTAGCTCAACTCTAGAAAATCAAATTGGAAAGCAGAAGATTTAGGAGTAGCATAAAATGGGGAGATTTGATGATCCTAACGAACCACTGGATTTAGAACAAGGAGAATCACTCTAGGAAAAAAAAAATTTAGCTTTTGAGGATATGTTCCAAAGAGCGGTGGTTCATATTGGATTTTGTTAGGTTTGCCTGGGGAAAGGGCCCCTTTCTCCGTGCGAGTCTGCACGTAGACTTACCCCTCCCCCTTTATTTTCCATTCAGGAAACCTCCGCACAGCACCTGCATTACCCAGGTGACCAGTACACCTAGGAGCAGTTGCCTTCCCTCTCTCTGAAGTCACTCCTTCGGCTAGACTCTAGTGGCTAGGCCATCCTACCTTGAGCCCTCAGATTTCTGCAACCCAATCAAATCCTACAATTTCCCTCCCCACCCCCACCATTTCACAGAAAAGGAAACTGAGACATAGAGTAGTTCAGTCATTTGCATTAGGTCACATAGATAGGAAGTCATCTGAAACTCAGTTCCTGGTTTTCCAGCCAACTCTGGTTCTCAGTCTCCAAGCTATGGTCCCCTAGTATATGAGTTGGCTGGAAAAGGACTGGCCCTTCCTGTGGCGGCGCCTTTCAGAAATGGAGATGGTTTCCAATTTGCTTGCCAGCTCACCTGGGTCTATTCTGGGAGCCCATGGTTGTGAATATACCTTATTCAAGGTCATTGATGGAACTCTGGCCTGTGCACATTTTCTTAAGACAATGGAGTCCTCCCAAATAAATAAAAGTCCTTCCTATCAAGGGTTTGTGGACATTAAGACCATATTTAAAGTCTGCCATCGCTTGTATGAGGCTCAGAATCTGCAAATGTTCCAGCCCTGGTAATCTCCAGACTACAAGAGAACCTCAGTTTGTAACCAGCAGGGCAACTGGCATTCTTTAGTGATTTGAAAGCCTATAAAATCTGGCCTGTGCTCCCAAGATGGGGATAGCATTTCCCAACGCAGTCTGCCCCTGCTAGGCATGGGCAATGCTTCCTGACGTGTCAGCACTGAAGACACAGTGGAGCGTCGCTGAGCTCTGTGACAAGTGATGTGTTGCATGCCCTGCGTGCCTCATTCAGTACTAGGCACAGTGCTGGTCACAGTGGCAAGGGACCATGCCAAGGGAGCACGCACACATTTATCTTGCAGCTAAATTCTTGTTCTTATCTTTGCTCCTCTACCTGCCACAAGTCCTAGAGGTGGCTTTAAGGGTTCAGCATTGGTCCCATTGCTTGTGATCCTCTTCTGGTAACACTACCAGGCCTGAAATACAGCATGAAAGGAAGAACAGGATAGCTCTCAACTCTGGCTGCCAATGGGAACCCTTTTAAAATCACATTTTACAACAGCACCAATACTCTGACACTCTCCTTGAATTTCTGATCTACTTGTCAAGCATTAAGAAGAAAAGTATGTGCTAAATAGCTGCTAGGTAAGACACACTCTGGGTCTCAAGCTGTGATCCCCTTTTGGGATCCCGTGGGCTTACCTTTGGAGGGAGACAGATGCCATCTCCCACTCCCCCCTCCCCCCACGCTGAACTGCAGCCCCACCGTCCTCCTTCTTGCCAGCATGTCTTCTGAGGAGCTCCTCCTTAGGATGATGAAATGTTCTGTTTTGTGCTAGGAAAGGAGAAGATAGAAATCAACTTAGAGCCTTACAGAATAGCTTCAGATCTGGAATGATCCAGGGTGGAGGGACAGCCTGTCTGTTCATCTCATGTCGGAGCTTAGGAAAAGGTGCCCATTATTTTTGCTTTTATTTATGACAACAATAGTGACAAAGGATGATGCCAAGGAATGTAGTGACAAAGATACTAGGAGGGAGCAGAGTATGGGAGTCTGGAAGAAGATTCTAGCAAGGCTATGACAAGGGACCTTCAAGGTCTGGAGGTGACTATGCATGGTATATTTGCCAAAGACAGTCACTCCTTCCTGCTTGCAACAGTGGTTAGAAAAGAGCAAGAGATTATGGGATGCAGTTTAGCTCAGTGGTAGAGTGCTTGCCTAGCATGTATGATATCCTAAACTTGAAAAGTAGAGAGGCTGAGGGTAGAGTTAGAGTGGATAACCGAGAAAGGAAGGCTGTCGACTCTGAGATTGTCTCTCTCCCTATTCTCTGTGTACTGTACCCCTCCTACTCCACTCGACTTTGTGGTGAGGGAATTTTAATTAGCAAGCTACATCGATGGCTCTTAGTTTGCTCTTTCTGCTCCTGATTTTTAAAATTCTTATTTGAATTTTTTTTTCAGTTCCTTACAAAGGACACTTTGTTGTTAAGGAAAGGAGGCAAATCTTCCTTTGGAATTCTGAGCAGCTAGCTGTCAAATAGCTTCTGGAAGGTTGAGCTGAAATGGTTTGAATGCTGCTTTTTATGGGGTGTTAAGTTTAGTCAG
Organism: Perognathus longimembris pacificus; assembly: GCF_023159225.1. Classification (NCBI taxonomy): domain Eukaryota; kingdom Metazoa; phylum Chordata; class Mammalia; order Rodentia; family Heteromyidae; genus Perognathus; species Perognathus longimembris. Next base: position 144,412,582 of record NC_063162.1, read on the forward strand.
GCTCTCTGCAGGTAGCTAACCCTTGGTTAGTGTTAAAGAGAAAGCTCTTTATGAAATTCTGTTTAAAAGCTGTCCATTGTAGAATATCCAATGAAGAAGGAACCATTTTAGATTCTTCTATCAAGATGGATCAAGTTGCCTGTCTTTCTCCTCTCTCTTTCTCACCTGTCTCTGTATCTTCTACCTTAAAAAATACATACAAGCAATAGAGTTTTATAATGAACATATGAAATGCATGCATAACATTTTACAAAGAGATAATAAGCTTGCTGTTTTTTAACCTTCTAATTTGAATCAGTATGTTGTGATAATTTTTCCATAGTACTGAATAAATTTGACATCATTATTTTAAGGGCTGCATAGCACTTTTTTTAGTGGCTGTATCATTAATTATCTAACCAATTTCAGGTACATAGACTTTTAAGAAGTTTCTAATTTTTTCCAATTATTTCCAATGATTAACATTTGGGATGACATTTCTTACCTTCAACATCCAGATATTTAGCAAGTATTTATTGAGTATTATATACTGACTTGGCTAAGTGGGTATAACTGTGATTTATTTATAAACAAGAGATGAAAATTTTAAACCCAAGCAGCTCATGACATACACAGTGCACAAGGTAAACAAGTAATAGATGAGGTCTGCTGCATAGTAATAAGTGCTAAATAGGAAAGAAAGCATGGAAATAGAAATATAGAAATAAGATTTAAAATAGGTGGAAGTCAGAATTTTGAGAGGGGTTGTCTGGAAAGTTCTCAACAAGAGAGATCTTTTAGATACAGACATGAGGAAACCAGCCAAGGGAATATCAGAAGGTAAGAGTTTCAGGTAGAAGGATCAGCAAGTGCAAAAGACCCGAGACATGGAGATGTTGAATGTTTATGACAATGCCTAGAGTTCAGCACCTTGGAGTACAGTGTGTGAGGGGGAGATTTGTGGCAGATGACTTAAGAGAACTAAGGCGGAGCCAGATCACTGGGGCCCTGATTCTTAGAAACAAAGAAGGTTTTGATCACAGGAATAATATTATATGAGTTATATTCTAATAACATCAGACCTGAAAGCAGGATATAGTAATTACTTTTCTCATTACTACAACAAAATACTTGACAGAAACCAACTTACAGGAGGAAGGATTTATTTTGGCTTATGTTTGCATAGGTGTTGGTCCATCAGGTTGGAGAGGTTGGGGAGAGAAGCACTTCCTATCACGGCAGCCAGGAAACAGTGAGCATGATAGGAAGTGGACAGGGATGACACAGCTCCCAAGATCTACCCCAAACACCCCACTTTCTTAAGCTAGGGTCCCACCTCTTAATGTCTTCAGAACTTCCCCCAATAATGGTACCAGCTGGGACCTGTGGGGACACTTAATATCCAAACCATGTCACATGGCAAATTATATCACTTGAAAAGTTCAGAGGCAGAGACAGGAGGCAATTTAGATATTCTAGGTAGCAGATTGTCATGGCTTGGGCTAAGGGTGATGGCAGGGGAGATGGTATGAAGTTGCAGGACTTTGGACGGACTTGGACTCAATGAGATTTGCTGGCAGATTGGATGTAGAGTGGAGAAGAGACAAGGGAAGGATTCAAGGGTTTGCGGTGAACAACTGAGAGGAGGATAGAGATAAATGCTGCCGGTAGACACAGTGGATTGGGCAGCTGTGTAAGTCTGTTTTCTGGTGATAAGAGCACAATACTGCGGAGTTGGTACGTTTCAAAGGATAAAACTTTTGTTTGGCCCATGGTTCTGGACAAAGGTTGAATAGTTGCATCTGGTGATGATCATTTACTGGAAGAATCCCAAAATGGCTTTGGGCATTAGAAGGTAAGAGACAGGGAAGGAGACATACAGTGGTGTGCAAGTGTCCTGTGCCTTCTGTCTCTCTTCTTATAAAGATGTCAATATCCAACCATAGGGCTTTGACCCTGGTCACCTTATCTACTTGTAATCACTTTTCAAAGGTCTCACCCTAGACCACCACAGTCAGACTAATCTTTTACTCCCTTAATCCCTCACAATGGGAGTTATACACCAGCATGAGATTTAGAGGGAACAAGCCATGTTCAAACCATAGCTGAAGGGACCACAGAAGCTGGGTGTCAGGCTCAATGATATGCTTCAGAAAACAATTCCTCTGTACAACTGTATCTCATTTAAGGCACAGGTTGGCTCTCAGTTTTAAGAAATGTAAACGTTTGATTTTAGAGGATTTCCTCGTCACAGTTGTCAATAAAGAGTCTAACAGCTCTTTTAAGAATCACTTGCTTGTGTGTGTGCAAGTGTGTGCGTGCACGCATGCATATCTTGTTTTAACCATAAATCTGTTTACTGTAGATTACATTTTTGGTTGGCCATCTCTGCTGATTCTTTTTAATGATGTCAATTTGCATAAAAACAGGTCCTTTTGTTGCTACGCTCTCCCATTGAAGTCATAATTGGCTCTTTGTGACAACACGGTGGTTGCTCTTGGAGATGATTAGGATGTCAAAATTGGGATTCGGATGCCAGGTGGAGAGTAAGTGCAAGGGGCAGATGGTCATTTTCTCAGCAACAGAAGAAGAAGAAAAAAATCCCTGCCTTCTTGCCATGCTCCCAGAGCTGAGAGAAGGAGGCCAGGAAGATGTAGAATCTATAAATAGAACTGCTTCTGAGGAGCTTGCTTTCCTAAAGATTTCATTAGGCATCAGAAAGCCCTTTACACTTAGCAATTAATGGCACTGTGATTTGACTGTGCTATATGATGAAGGCTGAGAAAAGAAAGCTAAACTTGCATTCTTATGGAACAGATGCAGGTAAAATGCCTGAGAGAACTCTAAATGGGTTGTATAAATCTCAAGTCATTTTCCCTCCAGAATATAAAAGCATCTTGAGGAAGAAACACTCCCAGCCTTTCTGTGTTAACTCTTCATTGGGACAAGAGCAAATGTCCATGCTGTGCTCTTGTTATCTGGGTAGTGCCTATGCCTCAGTGGGGTGTCCTGGCACTGTGGGTCAGGGTATGTTCATTCACCATCCTCTACGGGACAGTGGCTTTTGTTTTCTGCTTGCTAACGGTGACCCCTCTGAGTCAGTTCATCCCTGTAGAGAAGGGGCTTCTGATAGGACTTTGTTGGTATCATGCTTAAACCTGCTGAACTGACAGGACCCAAAGAAGGTGACACCAATCTGGACTTCTTGAGAAGCCCATAAAGATATATACATATTCAGAGCCCTTATTCTCAGACTTGGAGAAAAAAATGGATCAGAAACTCCTTCTTCTCTTTTCCCTTAGTGAAATTAGGTTCACACCAGGCAGCTTTCCACCTGGAATGGCCTGAATCCAGATAGATGACTTTGGTTAGTCATGGTAGACTGTCTGGGAAAATAATGTCCATCTCTCTAGGGAGCTTGGTTGTAGATGTACAGAAACATAAGAACCTTATAGATTCATCCCTGGCGATGACTAAGGACTTCTTCACTTTTTTTTTTTTTTAAATGTCTGAGACATCTTTGATACTCCAAAGAAATCTGCAGGCTACTGCCAAAATGCTCACCTGCACCCACCATTACTAATATACACAGGAAGTTCTTGAAGTTCGTCCATGAATACTCCTATTTTTGTATATTTACTTTAAAATATTTGATATGTATTTATTATATACCATACATCCAGTGCTGTCCTAGGTACTAGGAATATGGCTGTAAGCAAAGGAGCCATGTATTTATATTTACATATTACAGTGGTTAAAAATCTCCTAAGTAGGGCTGGGGATATGGCCTAGTGGCAAGAGAGCTTGCCTCGTATACATGAGGCCCTGGGTTTGATTCCCCAGCACCACATATACAGAAAATGGCCAGAAGTGGCGCTGTGGCTCAAGTGGCAGAGTGCTAGCCTTGAGCAAAAGGAAGCCAGGGACAGTGCTCAGGCCCTGAGTTCAAGGCCCAGGACTGGCCAAAAAAAACAAAAACAAAAACAAAAAATCTCCTAAGTAGAAACTCAAGTTCGTTGTGTTTTCCTTTCTTTTATTTTTATCTTGTTTTCTCATTTCTCTAAACCAAACATGTATTATTTGTATTAGACAAGCATAATAAAGGAGAAAGAATTCATGGTTGATTTCTTGAGAACAATACATGATGACAAACGTTCCTTGAAAAGCAGTAATGATTTGAAAATGAATTGGTGTTTTATCAGTGATGATAATATAGAGATATTCCTAGACATATTTGATTTCTTTTTGCTGCCTCTGGGGTTTTAACTTAAGCCCTCACACTTGATCAGTTCGCTTGCTAGGCTGGTGTTCTACCATTTGAACCATGCTTCCAGCCTAGCTTTTGGCCAGCTATTTTGGATATGACTCAGACTTTTTTTTTTTTTTTGGTCTGGGATAGATTTGAACCATGATTCTCTGGATCTGAGACTCCTAACTAGCTCAGGCGTGGGACACTGGTACCCAGCTGGACATGTTTATTATTCAATCTTTGACTATTGCTTGTGTCACTATAGGTAGGTACCTCTGGGTAGATGTCTTACCCTAATTCCTGCTTCTGAGAATTGATTGTCCCTAGATTAGGAGTAGTGCCTCTTGACCAGGGTGTGGCAAAGTTGGCCTATGGATCATACTCTACTTATATGAAAAGTTGGAGCACAGTCAGATCCATATCTATATCCTTTATAGCTGTTTCCAGACCAGGATAGCAGGGATTCATTAGGTATGACAAAGGTAGGCATTGACTAGGTCTCCTCTTCAAAGCCTAAAACATTGACTGAACTTGTCCTTCTATAAGGAACCCACCGGGTGATAATGCCATTGCTTCATGTATGAAGGCAGAGCCCTTTACAAGCAAAGTTTTGGATGCCTATTCTGGAGTAGCTCTGTTCAATAGAAATATTCTCTATCTGTGCTGTCCAATGTGGTAGCTACTAGCCATAGGTATGTACTGAACTCTTGAAGTGGTCAGTGGGACGGAGGTGCAGACATTTTAGTTAGTTCACAGCTGCATATAAAAAGCCACATGTGACCAGCGACTACTGTGGTGGCCATTGTAACTTTAATTCAGACCATAGATTTCTTTTTTCATCTGCCCTCCTGCTTCTATTTTCTGTGTCCTTTCAGCCTGGATACCTGCCTCTGGCTTCTTTCTAGAATCTGACTGAAATACCTTTCTTTTAAATGTGCCTTCTGTGTTCCTCAACTTGGTAGACTGTGGCAGCTTCTTCCTCTTCTTCTTCCTCTTCTTCTTCCTCTTCTTCTTCTTCTTCTTCTTCTTCTTCTTCTTCTTCTCTTCTTCTTCTTCTTCTTCTTCTTCTTCTTCTTCTTCTTCTTCTCTTCTTTAATGCAGTACAGAGTTTATGAAGTTTTCATCTGGGAAATGTCTCGTCATGGGAGAGTCAAATTTTTCAGAAGAAGATACGGACTGAATATTGAGCAGAACATGGGGAGTTGTCAGCCTCTTCCTTTCAAAAATGAATAAGCTTTGCATTTTAGAGAAGTAAATGGTTTACAGTGAAACTGAGCAGAAGGGAGGGGACCCTAATGTCCTCTCCCCCCCCAACCCTCCCCCCCACAGCCTCTGCGCTCACACATGCTCAACCTCCTCAGGTGTTAACAGCGGTGAACCTACCTCAGCACCTTTAGCTCTCCTTGGTGCTATGAGGAGGTCCTAAAAGGAGAGAGAAGGGAGTGAAGAAAAACATACATTTGCTCTAAAATTTCAATGCAGTCTTTTTATTTACTGAACTCTGAGGGTAAGTGGGCGAAACTATGTGGATTTGAGTTCCGTCCACCTCACACATACTCACCCTCCCACCTGCTCTCAGGATTGGAGAGGATGAGATCTGGGTTTCTCCTCCTTATGTCAAGCGCTTTCAGGAGACCTCCGTAGATCTAGTAGAGAACAATGTCGGCAATGGAGACAGGGAGGCTGCGAGTCCTGCTTTTGGAAGATGTATATTCCCAGGGATATTTACTGTTTGTGTAGGATCTCACGTTCCCTAATGGATTGCATGTTCAGTAACACTCCAAACAACACCATGAGCTCCATGAACCCTGTTCTTTGAATGTGGCCCTTTCCAGTTATTCTGTGAATATTTCAAGGTTGAATTAGGACGTCCTGTTTGCCGTGACTCATATATGTGGCTTTATCCTGAGTTCCATTTTAAAGCAACATACTGTAATGTTTTTAAATCGCTGTTATACTTGCTTAATTCACAGTTTCAGGTGTTAGTAATAATCTAATGCCATATATCACCAACCAATCCTCCCCTCCAATATCTAACTTAATGCCACATACTAGAGGGACATTGTAAGAATCACAGTGTTTTTCAGGAATAATCTTAAACTTTGCTTTATTACTACTGAAGAACTGGATAATTTATTACTTAGTGTCTTTGATGCATTTGTAGCCAAAATGAAATATAGGTGGTATGAGACCATTATTGGAGATATAAGAGGTGGTCTATAAAATTGGGATAACTTAAGTTATTTATGTCATGGGGCTTTTATGTAACGTCTATATCCCAAACTGTTAACAGGGCCCAAATGGAAGCTCATTCAACTCTTCAGGTGTACTTTTCTGTGTATGCTGGTGCTTGTGCTAGAACTCAAGATCTCTCCCACCCCCTGGCTTTTTTCTCTCATGTCTGGCACTCTACCACTTGAACCACACCACTAGTCCCAGTTTTTTTGCCAGTTAATTGGAGATACAAGTCTTTTTGGATTTTCTCCTTGGGCTGGCTTCAAACCAAGATCTTCAGGTCTTAGCGGCTGAATAGTCAAGATTATACACATGAGCCACCAGAGTCTAGCCCAGTTGTATTTTTAATAGAAGGTATTCTGTTAAAGTTGTAGTCCAATTGAAACATTTTCTAAACTGGTACCCATAATGTACAGTATATGTAATTCCACATGAAAGGTAACCAAAGGTTAGTTGCAAATTTGAAGAGATACCTTTTCCTGGTTTCCTTATACATTCTGAAGTATAGAACCTAAGTATTTCCTATTATGGTCTGTCTTCAGCCAGCTTGATTAGAGGAAGATTGAATCCTTCATGGATGATCAGATGAAAGCAAAAAGACAACTTCACATCTTCTTTGGCCCTCATAGTCACAGGAGCCATAAGATGTGCAAGAGGGAAAGTGGCATGTCATCCCTGAGGGAAAATGTACAGTATATATCTTCTTTCCTGCTCATTTGTTTTTTTTCCTTCTGGAGGTACAGGTGCCATGACTTGAGTGGTGGAAAGGAAAGGAATTCTTTTCAAACTTCATGCAAATGGTACCACATGTCTGCTGTCTTTCTTTGAAGGGAAGATCATAGAAGGGACAGTAAGACACACTATCTGTTGATAGAAACAGAAGCACATTGGTTTCTTTTTGTTTTCTCTCAGGGAAGCTAGACGCTGACGTAGGTTGTTTCAAGTCTATAAGAAAATGTCGAAGAGCTCTGGCCTAAGAAAGAAGACACCTTGGGCCACTGAGAATGTGACTGGCTGGCTCAAGTTCCTTGATCAAAAGAAGGAACAAAGGAGAAGTATGCTTAAGCTTTTTAAAGTCCCCACATTGGTGTATAAACTGCTATGTTTTCCCCCTGTGCTGTGCCCCTGGCAGACGTTTGTATTCTGCTCAGGAAAAGTGGTTGAAGCAGTTGTCATGAATCTTCTTTGACATGGGCCCAAGCGCCTGGCCACTGTCATTTACCATTCCCAAGTTAAATGAGCCAGGTCAAAGATGCCTTTCCTTTTCCTTTACTATGACATCTCCTTAGCTTGGTGGCCCGCAAAGGTCTCCAAAGGCCAGCTAGTGTAAGACCAGCTATGCTGCCAACTCCTGTGCATAGATCAGGCTCAGAGAGTTTCTGTGCCTAGCTCAAGGTGACTCTGGAGATTAGTGGTTAGAATCAGACCTTATGACTCACAGATCATTTTAATGTACAGTGGTTTTTTTCCCCAATTGGTCTTCTTTATAAGTTAATACTTCCCTCCCAAATAAATGGTGCCTTCAGATTTATTGTCCTCAAACCTGTGAGCTTTGGAATGAGGAGGCAGAATATTTGAAGAAGTGCTAGCAGATATTCTAAACCTCCCCAAGGGGAACAACATCTATTAGTCTCTTGAACCAATCCAATGTGATTGTTGTTAAAACACATCGTAATAAATAGGAGTGAAGCAAAAGCATTATCCTTTCTCCTCCTCCTCCTCCTCCTCCTCCTCCTCCTCCTCCTCCTCCTCCTCCTCCTCCTCCTCCTCCTCCTCCTCCTCCTCCTCCTCCTCCTCCTCCTCCTCCTCTTCTTTGAGAGTAGCAGTATGTGGGCAGAATCTCAGGCACCCTCCCTTATGAGACCAGGATGACCTGCCCATCCTGGTTTTTTTCTTCATTATCAGTTCTTTCCCATGACTGCACAGCAGCTTCTACAGTAAGCTAGTAGACAGCCTGTCTAGTGACCACATCAAATCATTATCCTTTTGTCCTGATGCTTATCAGGACACTAGAGCTACCTTTTCTTCTTATTCCAGGAGATAATACTTTTATATTATTAGACTATGTTCAGGTAAAGTCATTTGTTCAGGTAAAGTTTTTGCCCAGAGGAATTGCAAAAACAACAACGATAACAAACAAGCAGTTGTATCAAATGTCTAGCATATCAACAATTCTATATAATACTTTACCATAGCTGCTGTTGGCATGTTTGGGGAAGAAAACCAACCTATGGTCCAGGAACATTTACCCAGCCTCCTTTTAGACAAGACACACATTCTGTTCCTCTCCGCAGCATGAGAATATTTACATAATCATGAATCTTATAAAGGGACTGAAAAGAGAATATATGGTTCTAGCTAAAAACAAGTATAGGGAGATCAAACTCACCCAAAGAAACAATTCATCAGAAAGTATTCTAGTGATTGCTTAACTAATACAATGTACACGCAGTCAGTGCCTAGCTAGAGCTCACCTGGGCCCATGCCCAAGAGATGCTCTGAGACTATCACTAAACAACCCAGGGAAGATGAGCAGAGCTCATTCAGAAACCTGTGGAAACCTTGAGGTGTTTAGACTTCATTCTGAGAGCCCAAAGATTCTTGAAGAGCTTTTCATGGGAGAGGAATACAAAGTTCTCAGAAAGATTGCACCAACTGCTGGGTGGAGAATGACATAGCGTGGGGAGGAGAGTGTTGGGGTGTTCTTCACTGAAACAGGGAATAGAAGATAGCTGAAAGGAAATGAGAAGTTTCGAGGGACACTCCAAGGGGAGGTCATAGGAAAAAAAAATTGAGAAGAATGACAGCCGTGGTTAAGTGTATCTCTCTGGCTTCTGTATTGAGTATATACTGGGGTCCGAAGAGGGCAGCAGTGGAGGGAGAAGCCATCGTACTCATCTAGAAAAGGGATGACAGACAGTAATGGAGGTTGAGGGAGGTTGTTCCATTCTGTCTTTATTTTGAAGGTCTAGCCAGTAGGATTTGCTCACAAACTAGATGTAAGGTACGAAAGAGCCTGGGCTGACTCCAAGGCTCTGGGCCCATGAGGTTGGCGTTGCTATGCACTGAGGTGAGAACATAAAGGGTTGGATTTATGGGGAAAAGGTTGGATGTTGATTAGACATTTCAGCAGAGATATCTAGTGGGCAAAAGGATTACACGTGTTGAGTTCAATGGGAGGTACAGAATAAAGACATAAATTTGGAAGTCTCTGACATCCGGATGGCCTTTAAAGCCTTCGACTAAATGATATCACCAAGGGAGGGAATGTAAATGGAAAAGATGAGTGTTGGTGTGAGTCCTGGGACACGTCAATGAGGAAAGAACGAAGAAAATAGCACAGATGGAAAAGCTGTGCTCTGTAAATTAGCAGGGAAATGTCACAGTGTGGGGTTTGGAAGCCAGAAGAGCCAAGCATTTTCAGGTGAAGCAGTGATGAACTATGACAAATGCTGTTGAAGGGGCAAACATTTTTTTCTTAAAAAAAAAAAAGCAGGTGGATGTGTCTCCATTGGGTTTAGCAGCACAAAATGCAATGGTGAGAGTCACCACAACTGTTTTGGAGAAATAGAGGAAGCAACACTTGCCTTGTACTGGGGGATGAGAAGTTGGCTACTAATGACGATGGATATTGTTTTGGAAGAATTCCACTGCAAAAGAAAGGAGAGAGATGGGAAGGGGTAGTTGGAACTAGAAGGTGGGTCCAGGAAGTGGCTAGTATTGGGTGAGAGGTTTCGGTGTTGTTGCCATGGAGAAGGAGAGTTAGGGTTACTCTGTGTGTGTTCAGCCTCAGAAAAAGGTTAGTATTTTGATTGAGTTGCTGCCATTCCTGGGCCAGTGGCAGACCTTGGGATTTTCTTGGTCTCCTGGTTTGTAATTCCTGTATATGTACTTACTTATATGTACTTACTGGTATAACCCACTTGGTTTCTAATTCAGAATCTCCTTGCTCTCTCTTTGGGACATTTCCCCTTGGACCTTTGTCCTTCATGCTAACTTTCCCAGTGCTCTCTGGTTATTTAGCCGAGTACTTCCTTCCAGTGAGCGGGGGATAACGTCTGTGCTATGTCCTCTCCATCTCTGTAGCCCTGGCCTTCACATCTCTCCTTCTAAGCCAGCCTGACTCATAGTTCTGAATAGCTTTGTCTTGGTGCCCAAGGTCCAGGACCCACTTCTAAGTCTCTGTGTACAGTTTTGTTCATTAATGCACAATTTAAGTACTAATTAGTTATTGCATCTTATAAATATTTTAAGCTTCTCTTCTAATTACTCAGCTGATACATTCCTTTTAAATTAGAATATACTCATAAACAAAATGAAAAGAAAAACATTCCAACGAACTTATGGCTTAACAAAATAAATACTCGGAAGTAGGAACATGTGTTGGGGAGGAAAGAGAAGCATGGAGAAGGGAAGGATGGGTGAAGGCAATCATACTATTCAGTATATATGTGGCAATGGGACCAGGTAAACTGAGGCAATGGGTAGGAGTGGGAGAGATAGGGGGGAACCGTGGAAGGGGTGACATTGGTTGAGATGTGTCTACAAACAGAGGTTGAATTGAAACCAATTAAGGATAATTAAAGGAAAAAAAGGAAGAAAGGAAGCAAGGGAAGAAGAAAGAGAATAGAAGAGAAAAGGTAAAGAAAGATCTCCATAGGGCTCCAGGCTCAGACCAGTCAGGTATGGGAGTTGTGTCATTGTGAGCCATCCTTCCTTGTTTCCTTTGTCCTCTCCGTCCTCTCCCGCTCTCTTCCTTTCAGGTGTCATCTCTCCAGCCCCTTTTTACAGAAGTGCTGTCGATGTAGAGAGGCGCGGGAGTGTCACCTGAAAGTCCACGAAGGCTCTCAAGTATTTCTTCAAAACATTATTTTCAAATGATAGAAAATCACAATGTGTGTGCGCAGGAGGGTGACAATTGATTTTTGTCTCTAGGATACAGGTGTGAAATGCAGATGTGTTTGTCTTCTGTTTGCAGCTCTGTCCTTCTGCATGACAACTTACCCATTGCCCATCCCACCTGCAGAATGCCGATGTGTCCAGTTTCCTTAGTGTTTTCCCAGCTTGGAGGGTGGGTTACAAACAAAATCCCATACTAACCAGCCTAAATGCTAATGCAGTGCTTAGAGAATGGATGTACTTTGGTGCTTTGCCACCTAGATCCTCACTTGCTGGATGCTACAGCTTTCCTAGGTTGCAGACTCTTTTTCTACTTACATAAGAGAGCACATAGCTGCAGAATTGCCCCTCTCCCCTGCCCATTTATTTTGAGTCCCTTGCCTGTAGGAAACATCCAAGCTTCTCTACCCTATTAGTTTCTGCTCCTACAGGGAGTGGCTGTCCCTAGGAGTGGCCCAGAATGAACACTGTTTTTTTTTTTTTTTCCATGTTCCGCTAGCATCTCAGTGAAACCACATGGTATTGAACACAGCATCAGACACAAACATCCTTATGGCTCAATCACATATCAGCTGGCGAGCCTTGCCAGTCTGCGATTACACATGATTCATGTAGGTGTCGAGGTTTTCATTTTCCACCCTCTCTGCTTCCCCAGCCCCCAGATCTTTGTCACAGCCAAGCACAACTACTTTGGGTTTCTAATTCCCTTTCTGGTTTCAGCAATCTCTTATTTGGCTTTTCTGCCTGGGAAACCAAATGCTCCCACACAATCATTAGCATGTGTGGGAATTGTTAGGAGCTGAATATTTATTGTACACCCACAAAGTTTTAGGTGCTATTCAGAACGCGATTGCCAGGGGATTGCTTTTGTCTAAGATGCCAAAGGAAGTTAATGAGCATTTGAGAGAAATGCTTGCATTAGCGAGTGACCTGACTGCTGCAAAAGCGGAGAAGAGGCTTCACGCGAGCCAGAATAGGCCACAACTGAATATAGGCTGGGCTCAGGCTCTGTCATTATGTTAGGGGGTGTCTCCTCAGTAGTCTTCCCCCACTCCCAGAAAAATAAAAACAAGAAGAGGGCTGAAGAAGGAGATGGAGGCAAGCCAAGAGAGCCTCTGCAACTGTCCAGCATGTACTCCCTCCCCATCGACACAACCTTGGGGACAATGGAGGGAGGAATTTCTGGTGCTCCTCTGGCTTCCTCTGGCTGGGCCCGGATGCTGCACATATACTCGGCCAGGCTGTGGTGTGTTTGAGACCTGGCTCAGCAATCCGTACATAGGTAAGTCACATGACATCTTGGGGCCTCAGTTGTCTTAGATGAAAAATGGGTGTCACTGCATCTCCATACAGGCTTGTTTTGCAGCTTAGAAATGGAGAATATTGACCTGTGACTCTCTGCAGATGATGTCACTCTCATGGTTACTTTTGATGGTCTACTTTCAGTCCTGTGGCCTTAAGGACCCCAGGAAGATGAATGCCAGGGGCCAGCTACCTTAGCCACAGTCCCAAAGAAGGCACACACCCCAATTCCTTGGGAATTTGCTATGGGAAGATCTTGGAGTGGGTAGAAGGGGAGAAAGATGGGGAAAAGGCCAATGCTTTTAAATCTTCTCTAGAAAAAGAGTCATAAGTTAGATCTCTTGCTCTCCTAACCCATTTGGTCTGCACTTGGAGATCCACATCTCACCAACACTCTTCTTCTTCTTCTTCTTCCTCCTCCTCCTCTTCCTCCTCTTTACAAATCAATTGTGAAAAGCCTGAGAAATGCACGCCGTTGGCATTCATGTCCTATAGGTAGAGAGCACTTGATGCAGGTAATTAAAAGTGTCAGCTCCTTATCCAGGAGAGGCTTCTATTAAATTATGTACAGTAAATATTTTTGCAAGTTGGAGCTCTGAAGAAGACTTATTGATCTGTGGCAGGCTGCCAGGCAGCTGGTAAAGATTTGGAAAATGGTTCTCAGACCAGGGCAGGTCCTAGGAGGGGTGGGAAACAAAACCATCTGTAGCATCTTCTGTCTCACCTTCGTCTTTGCCTGTAAGGTGCCTGCAGTTTCTCTCAGGGCCTCGCAATCAATAGTAGACAATGACAGTGCTGTATCCTGTGGGATTCTGATCCAGGAGTATCAATAAGATGCTTGGCTGGGGGCTGGGGGAGGCAGGGAAGGGCAGCCTGCATGGAGTCCTACATAAGGGAAGGGAAATTGAGGTCAGGGGACCAAGGAAATCAGACCCAGCTAGACATGTCTCCTCCACTAAGGGTGGGTGAATGGAATAGTTTTACCCTGACCCTCAGCTCTGCCTCAGGAGTTCCTGACCTGGGCACTGAGGTGAGTGTCTGCCTCCACCAGCTCCTATCCCCACCTGTGCTGGGGCTTGGCCCTCCAGGGTTCTCTGTAAATGGTATAGTCAGTTGGCTCTTGAGAACTGATTGTTTTATTAATATTATTATTATTATCCTTTAATAGTTGTACAAAGGTGTTTCAGTTCATCATGTCAATTTGTGGGCACCCTGCATCTTGATCAATATCACCCCTTTCATCCTCCTTCATCCCTCCTAACCCTACCCATCTCCTTAACTTAACTAGTTTCATTTTCACGTGAATATGTTAAATAGTATGACTGCATTTGCCTACCCTTCTTTTCACTATTTCTCTAGCCTCCTTCTTTTGACCCCAGCACCCCCACCCTGCCACCCAATACTTGTTCCAGCTTCCTGATATTCACTTTGTTAAACTGTAAGTTGTTCAATTCTCCCCTGTATATACCACACTTTAGTGAATATGTCTGTGTATATAATACATGTATATGACCCCATGGGGGTTTACATATACATATTTATGTTAGACATAAATTCCACATATGAGAGAAAACACACGTGCTTTGTCTCTCTGAGCCTGGCTTCTCTTGATATAATTTTTCCATCTATTTTCTTGCAAATGGACATACTACCATTCTTCTTGATGGATGAGTCAAAAAATATCTATCTATCTATCTATCTATCTATCTATCTATCTATCTATCTATCTATCTATCTATCATCCATTGAAGGGCATCTGGGCTGTTTCCATAACTTGGCAACAGTGCCATCTTGAATAGTGCAGCAAAGAGCATGGGTGTACAAGTGGCTTTGCTATGATCTGACTTGTAATCTTGTGGATGAATGGCTGAGCATTGTGCTCCTGTATCACACTGGATCTTTAGTTCTGTTGTACTGGCGAGGCACCCTTTAGCAGAGCCTCTGGCAGCAGCTGAGAGGCTACCTGCATACCTGCAGTTCAGGCTTTTCTGTCCATGCTTTTTCTTCCTCTCAGTCTTGTTTACTGTGGTATTCCTGGTTCTTTGAACACTTCCTGGCATATTGCACACGCTCTGTTAATATTTGTTGAATGAATGAGAGACTCTGCCTTTCTTTGTTTGCAGTTATTCTAAGATGATTCTCAGTGCGGGAAACCTTCAGGCACCCCTCTCCCGGGCCTTCAGTTTGAGGGGGTGTGCCTCAGGACCTGGCAGCCATTTGCCTCCTGTCATTTGGAAACGCCTGGCAGCTGGGCTTTGGGACAGAAGGAGCATCCCCAAGCAAAGGGACAGATGGTCCAGAAGCACCCCTGGGGCCCCATAAATGATGCCCACAGCTGACCTTTCTTCTCTCTCTATCCTGGGCTCTGGCCCCATGTACCTGGCAACTCCTCTCTCCCAGCCACCCCCCCCCCCCCGCCCCCCCGCTTTGGTCTTGACTCCAGTGGTTTCAGCGTGACTCTGAGGATCCGGCAGAGATTAAGGCAGATACCTGGCCTCCCTTCACTCTTTTCCAACAGCTTGGTATGTTGCAGACCCGTGGCTCATTTGTACCTTCGGTGGTTATGGAAGAACAAAAGAAAGCAGCCCACAAATAGACAGTTTTGCTGCTCATTAGTAACTTGTGCCAGGCGAGGGAAGCTGGTGAACTCGTTGGCAATACAGCATGCGGTTTGGGATTGCTATTTTTTACTCCCTTTCAACATCTCATGGCCTCACTTCTCTCCCATTAGCACTGCAGGATGGGATTATGTCGGCGTTGCTGAAGCGTTTGTAGTAGATTAATGGCCATTTCTGTTGGGGTGGCTTGGTGATTCAGGTGAGCAGCTTGGAGAATGTTGTAGAAGGCTCCACTCTGATAGACACATGCCCTGGCTTTTCCAAAGCCATGGTTTCTCCTTCCCCCTTCCAAAGGCCAGAGGAACTTGCTAAGTTTCCTCTTGCTATCTCTGAGAGAAGAGTGCCAGCTCTGTGCTTGAGGTTTAGTTCTCTGCAGGGAGCCATTCCTGGCTGTTTAAAGAAGGCTTTATGCTTTGCAGCTTTAGATCATTTCACATGATGAAACACCATCTCACCACTGACAATTGTAATTTAAAATGTTTGACAGTCTTTTCAACTGAAAAAGAGTAATCATCACTTGCCATAAGCAGACTTGGAGAGTTGCTGTTACTGAGCAGAGCCCACTGGAAGAATCTGGCTGGATCCTCCCTGGACCTCATGAGTTAGCAGAGGGACTTCATTGGAGGCTATTCCTCATCCTCATTGGTTCTCACCCATCTCAGGGGCTGTTCTCAGCCACCCCATCCCCAGATCCCCATCCTCACACAATTTGCATTCCATCCTTGCTCCCAGATCCAGCTGGTCTGCCTACATTTTCTCATCTGTTACAAGCTGGGAGTGTGAATCTCTGCCTGGCTGCCTGCAGTACCAGACCATGGGAAATGCTGAGCTTAGGAGCGAGACTGGCAGGGAAGAGAATGTCTGCCATTGTGGTCATAGTGCTTCCTCCTTTCCCAGTTCAGGTCTGTTATCTGATCTGTAACATGAGTCTGGTAGTGCCTATCTATCTGGAAGGCTGTGATTTTTAGGGCCAATGTTGTCAAGTCCCTAACACAAGGACTGGCTCAAGTAAGTTGTTTGATCATCAGGATTATATCCATGGGATTGAGTATTTCAAGAGTCATGTATGTTACAATTCTTGTACAGTTTTACTACTCAGATGTTCCTGCCCAGTGAACTTGAGCTACTTAGTCTATGATTCTACATTACTGATGACATCATCTTTACCACCACCATTACCACCATCTATTATTACCACCGCCACTGCTACCACCACCATCAACACCAACACTACTGCCATGGAAGTCACGACAGCATCATTGTCATCATCAATTATTACCACCACTACTGTCATCTCTCCACCACAACCATCATGATCACCACTACTACCACAACTATCATGTCATTCCCACCATCACCATCATTATAAACACTAATAAGAATTTCTGGTTGGGCGTATTTACCAAGCACTGTTTCATATGTATTTACTCCCTCAATTCTCACAAAAACACTATGAAATATTCAAATATCAGTAGCTTCAATGTTCAATATTAATATCTTTGCTTCATAGATGACAAACGAAAGTCTCAGATACTCACTTGTCTTCCCATGACCACAGACAGAGCTAGTCAATGGCAAAGGAGTGTCTTCTGTACTCTTTGGCCATAGCTTCCAGGTTATTTGTGTGGGTGCTTTTCTTTCTTTCTCTCTCTTTCTTTCTTTCTTTCTTTCTTTCTTTCTTTCTTTCTTTCTTTCTCTTCTTTCTTTCTTTCTCTCTTTCTTTCTCTCTTTCTTTCTCTCTTTCTTCTCTCTTTCCTTCTCTCTTTCTCTTTCTTTCTCTCTTCTTTCTCTCTTTCTCTCTCTCTTTCTCTCTCTCTTTCTCTCTCTCTTTCTTTCTCTCTCTTTCTCTCTTTCTCTTCTTTCTCTCTCTCTTTCTCTCTCTTCTTTCTCTCTTTCTTTCTCTCTTTCTTTCTCTCTTTCTTTCTCTCTCTTTCTTTCTTTCTTTTTTTTTTCTCAAATTTTTATTATCAAACTGACGTACAGAGAGGTTACAGTATCATACGTTGGGCATTGGATACATTTCTTGTACTGTTTGTTGCCTTGTCCCTCATGCCCCCCTCCCTCCCCCCCTTTCCCTACCCCCCCAGGTGTTCAGTTCACTTACACCAAACAGTTTTGCAAGTATTGCTTTTGTAGTTATTTCTCTTTTTTTACCCTGTGTCTCTCGAATTTGGTATTCCCTTTGAATTTCCTACTTCCAATACCAGTAAACATGGTTTCCAATATACTCAGATAAGATTACAGAGATAGTGTAGGTACAACCACAAGAAGGTGATACAACAACATCATCAATAATAGAAACTACACATACACATAGGACGTTGAAAGTAGTTACAACTGTGATATATCACTTGTTTCCATAACATGGAGTTCATTTCACTTAGCATCATCTTATTTGTTTCTAAGTGTATAGCTATTGGGCCTTGTGATGCTCTGCTATGGCTTGCCTAAACCTGTACTAATTATTCCCAATAAGGGAGGCCATAGAGTCCATGTTTCTTTGGGTCTGGCTCACTTCACTTAGTATAACTTTTTCCAAGTCCTTCCATTTCCTTACAAATGGAACAATATCATTCTTTCTGATAGAGGCATAAAATTCCATTGTGTAAATGTACCACATTTTCCTGATCCATTCATCTATGGAGGGGCATCTGGGTTGGTTCCAGCTTCTTGCTATGACAAATTGTGCTGCGATGAACATTGTTGTGCTGGTGGCTGGTTCTTTCTCTCTTTCTTTCTCTCTTTCTTTCTCTCTTTCTTTCTCTCTCTCTTTCTTTCTTTCTTTCTTTCTTTCTTTCTTTTTCTTTCTTTCTTTCTTTCTTTCTTTCTTTCTTTCTTTCTTTCTTTCTTTCTTTCTTTCTTTTTTTTTGCCAGTCCTGGGCCTTGGACTTAGGGCCTGAGCACTGTCCCTGGCTTCTTTTTGCTCAAGGCTAGCACTCTACCACTTGAGACACAGCACCACTTCTGGCCATTTTCTATATGTGTGGTGCTGGGGAATTGAACCCAGGGCTTCCTGTATGCGAGGTGAACACTCTTGCTACTAGGCCATATCTCCAGCCCCTGTGTGTGTGCTTTTCTAACCGGATGCCTGTGTACCCAAGGGTTTCTATTTAAGTCAGGGCATACTTCATCATTTTGACTGTGAGGAGGTCATGGGGGCCTTTAGTCAAAAATATTGTAAACAATAAAGGTAGAAAAATATTTGGGAGAGATCCAGCAGGTACCAGAAGATAGTCTTTGTTTTTAAAGCTGTTATTTTTGAATTTCCATGATAGAAATTAATTAGAGCAGTACAGGTGTAAGATAGGGAAGGACAGTAAAAAATTGGCTATAGTTCAATTAAAACCTTCACTACTAAGCCCATTTTGTTTAAATGTTATTATAATCAGTGGAAAAATGCTGTCAATTAGTTAATTACATAACCATACTTTCTCTTGTCCTTCCTTTTATTCACATTCAACTTGATTTTCTTCTTTGGAAACCAACCATATAAAAGCAATTTTAGGTGTTGAAGTTGGAGCACACACTTATTCTGGCCAGAAAATCTCACTAAGGTGGCTAGAAGTCTAGACCACCTGCCTTCTACTTGACATTGGTGGAAGGGAGGCAGGAGTAATGTCTTTCCCCTTGTCTAGAACAAAGGCAAAAGACAACCCTTGGCTCAGTGATTTCAGGTGTCAGTGCCACATTGCCTGTCAGATCTGGACTGCTTGGATTGGTGAGTGGATTCATGATGTCTGACAGTACAGAGGAGAGCAGAGGCCAAATTCTCCCTCTGGCCAGCAACAGGGCCATGCAGCTGGGTGGGAGATGGGGTGTCCAGCGAGTGATGGGGGCTGGCTCCATCATTCCACCTCTCCAGCTGTCTGAAACACCGCAGGATGCAGTGTCAGAGGTGACATCTGTGCATAAAGTCACATTGATTTATATTTTAGTAAACAGTGCCTTTGAAGGATGTTTGTGCCAGGTACATTTCTCAGCCATCACAAATAATTTGTGCTATGGGGAGCTACCTCTGACCCAGAAGCTGGAGCTACCAATTAAAATGTAAATAGTTATTTCAAGAAGCATATGGGGACTTTTGTGGCAGGCGTTGGGAGAGAAGGTGTGTGTGTGTGTGTGTGTGTGTGTGTGTGTGTGTGTGTGTGTGATTGTGGCTTTAACATGTACGTGTGCATTGTAAATCCCTGAGCAGGACAATGTCTTTATACCCTGATTCGTGACACTTATCACAGTGATCCTAGAGCTGCCATTTCTCTTTGGCTGTAGGGGTCAGAAGCAGCGATGGTTCATCTTAGCAGTGGACAGCTCGCACAGCCAGGATGGGTAATGTAGTAGCCTGGTGGGAACCTGTAGGCCAGATCAGGATGAAGGATAATGTGCTGCACCGGGCAGGCCCAGTGCACACCATCCGGGAGAGAGGTGATAGAATTTATGAAACAGCTGTAGCAGTGGCTAGAATAAGTACAGGTTTAGAAAGTCTACACTTCATAGAACTGACCAAAAGGATTAAAATTAGCAAAGGATATTAAGAAATATAGGGAGTTCAGCTGGGTGTCGTGGCTCATTGTAATCCCACCTAATTGAGAGGCAGAAATCAGGAGGGTCATGGTTAGGGACTAGCCTGGAGAAAGAGTTAGCAAGATCTCATCTCAACCAACTGGGTGTGGTACTATACTTAACCCCACCTATATTGTAGGTGGCAAGTAGGAGGGCTGTGATCTGAGGCCATACCTGGGAAAAATGCAAGACTCAAACTGCAAAATAAAAAGCGAAAAAAGAGCTGAGGGCTCGGCTCAAATGGAACATGGCTGCTCAGAAAGTGCAAGGCCTTCAGTTAAAAAAAAACAAACGAGAACCACCAATAAATAAACGAATAGATATTTTAAAGTGTGGAGTTCAAATAGTTGAAGGTACAGATTATCATCAAATACAAAAGTGAGACACTCATGTGCTTCATGAAAGAAAGTTTGAATATTAAAGCACATTCTCACTTCATCTTCAAGGTTTTGTCACCTACGTGGCAGAAAGCTGTTTCTGCATGCTGTAGGGGTAGAACTGGATGGGAAATCAGCCGTCTGGGATGGGGGGAAGCAAGTATAGGTCTGAGGAGAAGAAGATGCAGAATCTGACCCAGTCACAGACTGTCCTTGGGTAGATGTGGTCCTGGGCATGCTATCGAACAATTGCCTTTACCTTGGCTTGAAGCCAAATAGCAGGGCATTTGACTGTGGAATAGGATTTAGGGTGAGTTGGAAAAGGTCATTTTGTTAGAGTCTTGGAGTAAGACCAACAACAAGCTAAAATATGATTATCAATAGACATGATTTGATCAAAGAGGCCCTGTGGTAGACAAAATAATGGCCCCACCCATAGCTGCAGAGAAAATTGTGGATGTGTTTAAGAGAGATTCGAAGATGCTACACTGTTGGATTTGAAGATGGAGGGAGGATCTAAGATAAAGTTGAGGCGATTGTTACTCAGTTTTCCTGTACAGACTCCTGAAGGAGTCCTGCCTAGCGAAACCCAACATGGGCTACTTAGCTGCTAGATTTATTATGTTTTTTACAGCAGCAATAGAAAATGGATACCTCCAACCAGTTTCTGCTGAGATACTTCTTTTCCTTTAATAGGGTCTAGAAATCCCACCTATAATTATAATTTGGTAGGTGCAACATTGACAACATTGTACTTAAGTAAGGAGTAATGTCTTGTACAGGAGTAAAATCATGCTTATTTTAGTCTTACCCCAAACATCCATGTCAACAGATGGTGTGTGCTTCTCAGAGGAAGCTAATTGTAGCCACACCACTACCTGTTCCAACATAGTCTTCCTTTAGGAGAAGAAAATATGGAAGGCAAGCACAAAGCACACCAAGAGAATTGCAACAGAAAAAGCACTCACTTAACAGGTTTTTACTTGTTGCAAAGTAAAAGCAAATATCATGTCACAACATGAAATTGTATCCAATAGTTCGGTGGGTCACTGATAGGCTTTATAAATATTCCAAGCACCTATAACATTCTCAGAAAATAGTCTCTCTCCTTCCCAAATACAGATGGAATAGTGTAAATTCTTCTTTTTGCAAGCTCATTTGCATGTTATATTATGTATCTGTGCTCCAACTATGTCACTAAGTATGAAACTTACAGCTCCCTTCTCCAAGGTCAGAAACAAAGACATGGTCTATCTATCTTATCTACTTATCTACGTATATATCTCTCTTTCTATATAGATATATATAGTATAGATATATGTCTATATATAGGTACCATATACTTAGAGCATGCTCTAAGAATCTATCTTCTGTTTATCTATGTATGTAACTTGCAGCCAAAATACTAAATGGGATTAATGTACAGGGACATAAATGACCTGTGACAATACACCCATCCACATACATAGATGAAAAGAAAATTTTCTACTTTCTTCCTCAATCCAACACTGTTTTTGACCCCATTTGGAGTTCTCTTTGCACAAGCTGGAGAGATGGAGGCAAACTGCTTGCTGGTTGTTGTTGCCATGGAAACTGGCAGAGACAAAAGGCCACAAAAATGAAGGAATAAGATGACATCTCAGGATTAAAAAAAAACAAAACAAAATGAGTTTCTCTTTCTCCTTCTCTCTATACTGTACCATTGCAACTTGGTAAGCCCAGTCGTTCTAAGCCTGTAAAGTGTGGGGAGGGGATTGTAAGAAAACAAAGGACAAGGCTTTTGCCTTCTGTCACCTGTTTTATTTGGATAATCCGAGAGTTTTCTCTTAATCACTGCTCTTTTTCTTGTGTATGGAGATATTGGGGTTTAAACTTGGGGTTTTGCACTTGCTAGACACGTGCTCTGCCACCTAAGCCATGCTTTCTGCCCTTTTTGCTCTCATTTTTTGAGGTAGGGTCTCACTTTGTTGCCTGGAACAGCTTGGACAGCGATCCTCTGCTGTAGCTGGGATGGCAGGTACATGCTATCACACCAAGGTTTTCTATTAAGATTGGAGTTTTGTGGTTTCCTGTATTTGGCCCCGAGTGGCCAGGACATTTGGTTTTTCCAACCTCAGCTCCTGCATAGCTGGGATGACTGGAGTGCACCACTGTACCCAGCTGTTGGTTGAGTTGGGATGTCTTTCAAACTCTTTGCCTAGGCTGACTTGGTAGCACAACCATCTCTGTTTCTCTCTAAGGGGAAGTGTGACTACTCAATTCACTCAAAACTACCTCATTAGCCAGAAGATGCCTGTCTTCTGATTGGATGGCTTCTACCTCTCAAGGCCAAGGAATGGCTGCTTGTAGCTAGGGTGTAGCTAGGGTAGCTGGGGTCTCTGCTGACATTTGCACTACTCATCATTTCAAGCACTTCACTTAGGGACAGGACTGCGTCTAAGAATTTCACATGCATTCCGTTGTAGCTCGGAAAAGAAAAAGGATGGCAAGGCT
The DNA here is from genome assembly GCF_023159225.1 of Perognathus longimembris pacificus. Classification (NCBI taxonomy): domain Eukaryota; kingdom Metazoa; phylum Chordata; class Mammalia; order Rodentia; family Heteromyidae; genus Perognathus; species Perognathus longimembris. The sequence continues at coordinate 144,435,294 of NC_063162.1, forward strand.
CTTGGCTTGGCAAGTCCAGAAAGCTTCCACAGCCTTTCCTCAGCCCCATTCTACCTTGACCTAGGACACTTCCTGTTTTTCCAATTCCAGTGATTCTTTTTATTCCCTTGATCTGAAAGCCAGCCTGGGCAGAGAAGTCCCTTGGGACTCTCATTTCCCATTAACCACCAAAAAGCTGGAAGTGAAGGTGTGGCTCAAGTTGTGGAGCACTAGCCTTGAACAAAAAAGCCAAGTCAGAGTGCAAGACCCCAATTTCAAGCCCCAGTACTAGCATCATACACACACACACACACACACACACACACACACACACACACACACACACACACACACACGCCATGCATAGTTAAAAAAAAATCAGCTTGGCACCAGTGGCTCACACCCATAATTCTAACTACTCAGGAGGCTGAGACCTAGAGAATCAAAGTTCAAAGCCATCTCAGACAAGTCTGTGAGACTGCATCTCCCATTAAACAGCAAAATGCTCTGTCAAAGGCATAGCTCAAGTGACAGAACATCAATTGTTTGCAAGAAAGCTGAATGAGACTGCGGACACCTTAAGTTCAAGCCCCAGAATAGGTGTGCACATGCGCACGCTCACCCATGCATATGCACACATACCCAATTACACATATGGAGCATTTTGTTTTGTTTTCTTTTTTTTTTTTTGTTGGTAGTGGGGATTGACTTCTGGTCTGGGCCCTGTCTCTGAGCTCTTCAGCTCAAGGGTAGTGCTCTACCACTTGAGCCACAGTGCCATTTCTGTTTCTGGTGGTTAATTGGAGGTAAAAGTCTCATGGACTTTCCTGCCTGGGCTGGCTTTGAACCCAGATCCTCAGAGCTCAGCCTCCTGAGTAGCTAGGATTACAGGCATGAGTCACCAGCAGCTGGCTGGAACATTTTCTTAGCTCTTCTAAGTGGACTCTGTCTTGGGATGAGCTTAATAAGCTCACTTTATAAGTACTTATTTTATTTTTGTCAGTTGTGGGACTTTAACTCAGGGCTGAGGCACTTTCTCTGAGCTCTTTTGCTCAGAGCTAGTGCCCTACCGCTTCCAATTTTTGAGTAGTTAATTGGAGATAAGAGTGTCTCACAGGGGACTAGGAATGTGGCTTAGTGGTAGAGTGTGTGCCTAGCATGCATGAAGCCCTGGGTTCAATTCCTCAGTAACCACATAAACAGAAAAAGCCAGAAGTGGCACTGCAGCTTAAGTGGTGGAGCCCTAATCCAGAGCATAGAGAGGCTCAGAGACTGAGTCCAGGCCTTGAGTTCAAGCCCCAGGCCCGACCAAGAAAAAAAAGAGTCTCATAGGACATTTCTGCCTGGGCTGGCTTCAAACCTCAATCCTTAGATCTCAGCCTCCTGAGTAGCTAAGGATTACAGGCGTGAGCCACTGGCACCTGGCTCTAAGTGCTTATTGGATCTTTCATTCCTTCTTCCAGCCAGGATGGGTTGGATGGCCTTTCAGAAGGTCAGAGCACTCCGTTGATGCTTTACTCTCATTTAGGTTAAGGGAAGTTTGGCCCCTTGGTTCACAAGGAATCTTTTGGGGGCAAGTTGAAGCATAATGTTCTTCCCTGGACACAGAGAAGAAGCAAGCTCAGAGTCCATTTGAACCAAACTCTTTTCACATCCACATGACTCAATCACTCCTGTTTTTTTTTTTTTTCCTTTCTTCCATTTGAGTTTCTGCAATCAGTGAGGTGTGAAATTCTCTGACCTATCTTATGGCGCATCGGTCTTCAGTTTCTCTCAGCTTGATCGACGTCTCTGCTCACCGCTGGCTGGTACTTCACGCTGTGGAGTTCTCATGATCTCTATTCTGACGGAATGCCAACTTCCTGTCATTATTTTGCTTTCCACTGCTCATGTCTAGCTGCTCTGCCTAAACATACCTTAGACCCACTGGTTTGCCAATTTCATCTCAATGGGACTGATTTGGAGAATTTGCTGAAGCCCAGATGGTGGGGCCCATTTCCAGGGTATCTGACTTGGTAGATCTGGTCTGAGGCCCAAGAAAGTATACTATTAACAAGCTCCTGGGTGATACACAGTGTGTCATCCAGGGACCACATTTGAAGAACTCTTGCCCTGTTGCCCTCTATTCATATCAGTAGACCACATAGATCTGATTTCATCCCTGTGCCATGAGCCCTGGCCTTGCTTATCCCAAAGCCGTGCATAGTAATTATGTCTTATACTGAATTGGGCCAATGCAACAAGATGTGTCTGTGCCCTCGGATTGGTCCTGAGGCGCTTCCTTGGAGTTTTCCCAAGCCATATGGCCTCTCTCACACCGCCAGACAGGTTTGTGAGTTGGCAGTCTTCAATTCCATGGCCTGTTGTTGGACTCATTTGCATCCTTGGAAGATAAGGCCAGACTAGTGTTCAGGTGGCTGACCTCACAGCTGCCCAGCCTAGAATCAGACCCGTCACAGACCGCAACATGGGCGGGAACGCTTTTTAAGGCCCCTCTGCTTTTAGGGACAATCGTGTGGCTGTCTGTTTCAGCCCCTGGTCTTCTGATAGAGCAGTGATTCTCAAACCTCCTTGGGAGTAAAATCAAACTATACTATAGATGAAAGGGTATCTTGAATTGTGTTAAGTCTGAAAAGAGAGGATATTGGCCCCTAAATTTCTCTTCTTTGGCTTCAATATAAGGGTGACATTGTCTAAGAAAGACAGTTTCAGTATCAGCAGTCATGAACATAATCATCTAATTCCATTGTTGGTATTGTGTGGTTGTCTACATCCTGCTTTATGCATCAGGATACTGAGCATTAGGGTGATTAAGTACTTTGTCCTGGATCACAAGCTGGAGGTGTTAGCCTCAGTCTTTGACTGCGAGGCCTAAATTCAACCAGTTCCACAGTCCTTTAGTTACTGTACCATCAGATGACATTGTGAAGATCCAACTTCTATCAAATTCCACTTTATAATAAAGAGTTACGGTAAATTTCCAGCACATATTTAGGCTTTTTTTTCACTTTGGGATATTTTTAAATATGATTTTTGAAACCTGGTAGAGCCCTGTGTTTCATTAATGGTCTTATTTTAGTGAAAAAAAAGTCTTTGGTAAGAAAGACTTAAGATATAAAACAATAAGGATAAACACAGAAGGTCCTATACTTGCCAACTTAGCACCCTAGAGACTCAGATTTATTTGAAAGTCCCTGGAAAGAGTCAGGACTGGGAGTCAGAAGGCCTGATATTAACTGTGGTTCTGTTACTCTCTGGATGTGGACTGGAGATGAGTCAGCCAACTTTGCAGGACTCAGTGGTCTCCGCCATAACGCTAAAGAGATAAACAAAGCCCTATCACATCTCTGGTGAAGATCCATTAGTTGGCTAATGAACTTGAACTAATGTCTAACAAAATATAGGGAAGAAATGACTTCTGCTTTCACGAAGAGCTTACAGCTAGTTGTTACATACAAATGTGACAAGAAAGAGTGCTGGGAAAGAGATTGTGACCTACAGTTAGTAAGAAATTACAAATGCACACATGTGCCCTCATTTACATTGCTGTTTAGGACCCTTTCCCTTTTATTTCCATTTATAGATCAAGCACAGTCATATTTCAGCCAAACCCTGGACAAACTGGTACAAATTCATGATCTGTAGTACCTAAATCAGTAATATATTATTTATCTAAATAGACCAAGTTAACAGGTAAAATTAAAGAGAGAGTTGAGTCCATGATCAAGTCTTTACACACAACTGTCCATCATGGGAGATTGGAGCACACATTTTTAGAGAGAAAATCTAGAAAAGTAGGATGTCTCCTTCTACCTTGGTTTTATTTTAATTATAGGGCTGGTTCTCTTCTCTAGCCATGCCACAGTATAAAGGTGACATTGTCACAATGGTACTGTTATTACCAGATAAGTTGGGACATCATGCTATCCTTTTTCTTCTATTCAAGTAGTAGGTCATTTTGGTCATTATCCTCATAAAAGTAAAATTTAATAAGTTTGGTACAGATAAAAGTAATGAGTTTGGTACAGATCATTGATATTTCATAGAAGATGCAAAAGAAGGCCAGAACATTGATATTTATGTCATAATGAAAAAAGATAAAGAGCTTGGTTTAATTACTAACTCAACTTATAAATGTTCATTTAAAAGATCCTTCTTGATTGTTTTATATTAACCATGACTTTTAGCCTTAGACTGGCATTTATTTATTGGGTTCCAGTCCTGGGGCTTGGACTCAGGGCCTGATTGCTGTCCCTGAGCTGTGGTGTTTAAAGATAACTTTCTACCACTTGAGCCATAGCTCTACTTCCAGCCTTTTTGGTACTTAAGGCCTGATGGACTCTCTTGCCTGGGCTGTCTTCAGACTGAGTGCCTCAGATCTCATGATCCACCGGTACGTGGCCTACACTGACACTTTCAACCTTTAAATTTTAAGACAGTTGGTAAGTAAGTGAGATCTGCACTTTGGGTGTGATGTCTCCAGGTGGTAGAAGATGGGAAACTCACTGTATTTTAGGTGAGTCAGATCTTACCTAGGATATCTGTATTTACTTAACTACTATACTAATAATAGAAACTCTTTACCCAAATAGAGAAAAACAGAAAAAGGAAACTCATGTTTTAGAAAGCTTGGTCTTAGTGGGAAAAAAAACCTAGATACAAGTTGAGACCATTTCCCACAAGTCTAAGACATTATTACTTATTCAGTATTTATGTAAAATGTTACAAAAATATCCCTTTTAGGACATTATCCACCACTAGGACTTACCTCATGAACAGTTTTGTGCATGGCATATTATGAGTAAAAACCTTTGTCTTTATTTATTCCCTTTTCTTGCTTTAGCCATCCTAGATCTAGGGGTGTGTGTGGGGGGGGGGTGGGGGGGGGTGTGTGTGGGTGTGTGTGGGTGTGCACGCACACACTCTTCTTTATTTCCATTGGTGGAGTCCTTTACGCTTCTCTTCCACATGGAAGAAAGGAAAATCAAGCAAGCAAGCTACCAGGCACATAGATAATAGAGTGTATAAATATAGACACATGAATGGAAATAACCCTTTGAACATTAAAAAAGTAAATTTCTATTGAGTGAGTATCCATAATGAAAGACAAGATATTCCTTGCCCCATAAGGACCCAGGTTCCTGTCTAGAGGACAAGGTTCCATCTAGGTTTCATGCCATGTAAATATGGTGAAGAGGAAGGTCATGCTACTGTGGGTAAGTTGAATGTTAGGGTGGAAGGTGGAAACCTCTTTGGACCGTGCCACATCAGAAGCTGCTGTGGGTTTCTAAGGACCCCTGCAGACCTGGTTTTCCTGCAGCGAGGGAAGGCCACTGTTCAGCCAGCTGAACATCAGGTTGAAATATGTGGCTTATGTTTAGAAGCTGATGTCTTGGTCTATTTTCTGTTGCATTCGTGAGTAGAACCACAGACTGGGTAAGTTATAAAGACAAGAGGTTTATTTTGGCTCAGGCTTCTGGTCCAAGGTTGAGGAGCTGCATCTGGTGATGGTTTTTTTGTTGGCAGAATGATGAAGCAGCTCGGGGCATTGCTTGGCAAAGGCTAGGAAGTGAGAGAGAGAGACCTAGCCAAGCTGGCTTTTACACCAGATCCACTCTCCAGATAACCATTAACCCCTTAGTCACATGAATGGATTAGCATGCTCTGGAGAACAGAGCTCTAATCTTTTACAGTCCCTTCTCCTAAGTGTCTGACTACAGGGATTAAATGTCAACATGAGTCTCAGAGGAAAGGGGACAAGCCATTTTCATACCATAGCAACCACAATGTGCAGAAATATTTCTCTTTATGACCTGGCTTCATACACCTGTGTAGCAAGATGCTCTTAGCAAAGAGAGTCATGGTAACCGGGAATACTTCCTAGGCCTGTAGGTTTATGGCTCATCTTCCAGCTCCTTCCTTCTCTGCTCCTTGAACAGAGTCTTTGCACAAGCACTGGGCCAAACCCTGCTCTTCTTTCTCTCTGCTACTTACCACCCTTCCGTATGCCCTCTGCCTTCTCTCTCCCTCCCTTTCCTGTCTTCCTTCCGTACCCCTTCCAGTCTGCCCTCTTCTTTCCTCCCTACTCCTGCTAATTGTGAAATTCACTCCAGTGGAAAATGTATATAATGAATGTACCCCTTGGACAAACCACCGAGACAGTCTTGCTGTGTCTCAGTAGTTACCTAGGAAAGATGATTGTACAAACAACCTCTGTCATAAAACCTTTCAAAACTTAATTTCCAGAGGTCTGCGTCTTTAAAAATAATATTTCTTAGATGGGGAAGAAAAAAGATTTAAATAAATCTAATCACATTTGGCAGCACAGTTAAATATACTGTTGCTCCCTCTTGAGATTTTCATTAGCTGGAACAATTTCATTTTATTTATTTATTTTTGTCTTACCTAAAAAAAGAAAATACCCAACAACTTGATTTTGGCCATAGTGGGTTGTTTTTGTTTATTGATTTTTGTTTCAGAAATGGTTTTTGCTCTTCTAAAAAATAAGATTATGAAATCGATGAATGAAAGTTTCAATTATGTGATTATTTGGCCAAATTACTGGCTGAAGAAATTCTGTGCTACGTGGGGTTTGACATGCAGCTCAGATGGGCAGCTTATCTGGTAGAGGGAGGGGAGAAATATCATTGTGACTGGGGAACAAGTGTTGAAAGACAGGATTCTGGAAGAAAGAAACCATCTCTGGACCATCTTGGCAAATTGCAACGGAGGGCGAGAACAGTCTGAAATGAGTTAATCTCATTTACAATGAAGAAAATGCAGCCATTTCCAGAAGAGTGTGGATAATTTCAGGCAGAAAGAGAATTTCAACTGACAAGAATATCGCCAGCCTAGTTAAGTTAATGAAACCTTAACTAGGTTACAGAGAAGTCAGATTATGAGCTTCCAATGGACCTGTAAAGAAAAAGAGCCATTTCAGCTAATGTGTATCACCCTGGGTAGAAGGCTGATATTTGTCTGAAAAAGAATATCTCTGCCTAGTTAAGCTAATGAAACCTTAACTAGGTTACAAAGAAGCCCGAGCATTAGTGAGCAACGCTGCCCCTCAGGAAGCTGTGAGAATGCTATGGAGAGAGACAGGCAGAGTTTACAACAGGGTCCTAGGGGTGGGGTATGGATGATTGGCAGCGCCAGGAAATGTGCCCTCAGTGACCAACACACAGCAAAGGAAAAAAACCCCACAAAGAACCATTTCAATATATGTTATACTTTTTCTACCAGATTTTTTCGGTGCTTTATTGAGGAATTAATTAATATTGTTATTAGCGCATACAGAAACAACTTACCATTTATTTACAAACCAGAATTCTCTTGATTGTTGATACTTTCTATTTCTGGGGTCTGTCTTCTCTCTGTATCAAGTTGGCTTGAATTTTTAGATTGCCCCAAATACTATATGCTTTTAAATGTCAGTTACTCAAGAGAATAACCTCCAACCTTTGCAAGGAACAAATGATGGACAGCTCATCCCCAAAGCAGACAGAATACAGTCAGCAAAGCAATCTAGACACAAATCAGGCTTCAGAAAATCTAAGTTGGGCAGAGTCCCTTACAGACATTTGGCTCCTATATGTTGGCTTCTGGACTCCTGTGTGCTTGCGTTACTACAATGAGAAAAACATCTGAAGCTGCTGTCCTCCAGAAGTTTCCATTTTGGTGATGGAGACAGATAAACGATGAATACAAAACAACAGGTTGGTGAAGGATTTGATATGGCAGATAATTACTTTGGAGCAAAGGAAAGATTTAGCAGGGAAAATGATTGGGAATAGGGAGAATATGATATTGACTAGCCTCACTGTAATGGCAGCTCCCACGATGTTGACTGATTCTTACTATTTGCTGAACTGTGAGGAGGATTCATCCATTCATCTCCATTTATCTTTACCCATCTCCATCCATCCATCCATCCATCCATCCATATATAGACACACATCTGTCTATTCAACTAATTACACAAGCATCTACCAGTTTCCCACCTACTCTGCATCCATCCATCATCCATCCATCTGCCCATCTACCCATCCCCATTTATCTGTGCTTCTGTTCATCCAGTAACACTTAGTGTCTCCTTTATAGGCTGGGTCTGTAGGTATGGAGAAGATTTGATCCCTATCTCCAAGATGTCTAAATGGGGAAAAATACATAGTTAAGAAAACCAGTGATGACACTATAACACTTTGCCCACAGTGTTCCCTCATCCAGACATAGCCTACCTTTCCTTCTTTGATCTTCCTGTGCAGAAGAGCCTTCTCAATGTCCTTCTAATCCCTGACAAGGCTTTGTTTTATTGTGTGACATGCATCTTCCTCAGCATTGTTATTTATATTTTATTCTCCACCACTAGAATGTGAGCTCTGAGAGAAGGGTCGGTGTTTTTTTTTTTTCCATTGCTGTAGCCTTGTCCGAAACAATACCTGCTTCATAGAAGATGCCTAATAAGATTTGTAGAATGAAATGAAGTGCTACTAAGGAATATATTAAATGTGGCGCTGCTGACCTTGTATCTCCTTATATAACAGTGAGCAGAAAAAGCAGTATTAACAGAGAATCCCCTGGAGACAGTTGAAAAGTGAAGAGGAAAGTAATGTGATTATAGCAAGAAAAAATTTGTTACCAGGTTAAAAAATTAATTTTAAATTCTAAAATATCCCAGCAAACAGAAATTTATAAAATGTCCATGTAAACGTTAACATTAATTTTTTTATTTTTCACACACACACGCACACACACATACACACGCGCGCACACACACACACTTCCCTGGCGGTTTATACTGCTTGAATCTTAGGGCTTAAAGTAGCATTTGCTTATGGTAGGCCATTTGAAACCTATAGAGATCTGGTTCTTCCCCCTGCTTCTGCACTCCAGGGGTGGGGGTGGGGGGAGCCATTCCCAAGTCCCTTTGACCACGTATGACCTGCGCACCTTCTGACGCTTTTGAGCAAGTGTTCTCAGTATAGGATGACAGATGCACGTATATACACCAGGAAATGGTGTTGTCTGCCTGAACACCAACATGTCCTGCCAGCAGTGCCAATTTCATTCAAAGTAGGGAGGGTGGGTTGGGTGTAGCTTGGGGTTACAGGGTTTTCTTATGTAGCATCTGGGAAGCTTAGGTTCAGTCCCCAGTCCCAATAAAGAGCCAAGGAAGAATATTCCTTTTGCCAACCCAACTTACCTTTAGTTCTTTTTCCTCTCTGACATCTATGCGTTCATATTGATTTTTGAAATGATCATTTTTAATGTTTAAAAATATTTTATTATTTTTAAGTAGTTGTACAAAAGAGTTGCCATTCACCAAAGCAGTTATGACAACAGTGCATCTTGGTCAACGTCACCTCTTTCAACATTCTAACTCACCCATCCCAGCCCACCCCTTCCCTTACTTATCTTCATTTTCGGTTATGTATTGGATTTTTTTTTGCCATTTACCAAAGCAGTTTGTGTATACAGTGCATCTTGATGTGTATCATCCCTTCAACATCTCCATTCCTCACCCCTTGTCCCACCCCTTCCCTTATATCTCTCAATTCTGTGTGAAATTATCTTTAATTGGTCATATAAAGGGGTTTCAATTCAACACGTCAATTTATGAGTACAGTCATCTTGGTCAGTGTCACCTGTTCCGTTATTCCCTCCATCAATTCCAACTCCACCCATCCCTTCATGTCCTGGTTCCATTTTCATGTATGTACCTTGAGTATTACAATTACACTAGCCCACCATCTCTCTATTGGTCCACCTCCTCCCCTTAAACCACACCCTCCTCAGGCAAGAGGCTCAGAGAGACAAAGGGCTCATGCTTTCCTTTCTCATATGTAGAAATTAGATCTAAACTATAAGCCTGTATGAAAACACATACAGCGCCACATGCATACATATACAGACCGACTACATGCAGGGGTAGTTTCTCATGGTATAACCCCTTTGAACCATTGATGAACAGTTGAAAAAAATGAATATCTTTAATCTTTTTTAACAATCCCCAAACTCTAGTGAGTTAGAGCAACAATTCATTTATTTAGCCACAGAAGTTTCTGAGCTGACATTGTGAGTTGAGCTCAGCAAGAGCTCACTCTTAACAACTGGGTCAGAAGAAGGGGGCTCCAGGCTGGCTGGCTGGCACAGGTGGGCCTCAGCCAGGCCAATACAGGCATGTTGATATGGCAGTTGGGCAGGGTGCTTTGTATAAGGCACAATTGTACAAGTACAAGGTCACATTCACTGAATTTCATTGCTCAAAGCAAGTCACAAGGTGAGCCCAGATCAAAGTGGTGGGGAAATAGGCTGTCCCTAGTTAGGAAACACTTCAAAGTCACCTGCAAAGAAATGTAACTACAAAGAGAAAAGTCCAATCTATGCGGCCATGTTTGTAAGGAATCGGCCCTAAAACTGACATCATTTTTTCCTTTGTACTTCCATCTATGAGTCTATTTCCTCTTTCCGTCATAGTTTGAAAACCTAGAAAAAATTTCCCCAATTTTCTGGTTTGAACACCTCTTAACTTTAGGTTCTTGAAGAGCAGGTATGCACAGGGGATAAGAAACCACCAGGTAATAAGTCTCATTTTTGATGGACTGTTGTAGGTGAAATGTAGAGGCAGTCCAAGTATATCTGGCTTGAGAAAAGAGAGACCAAAGGTAAACACCATGCAACCTCCGTTTTTGGAGGCATTCCCTCTTTTCAAATCATGTAGTGTTGCTTCCGGCAGCTTTCTCTCCCTTATTCCTACCTTCCATCTCAAAACCCGATGGACTTTGCTTCTAAATGCTTTCTTGAATGCATCCCTTCCACCACCCACTCAGTATTTAGTCCTCTTCATCTGTTGCCATGGCTACCATGAAACCTCCTCACGGGTCCTCCATCTCAGCCCCTCCTTCTTTGTCAAGCTACTGGCTAAGTCTATGATGTTCACAGAATGTCTAACACACAGACTTGCTCATGTCATTCCCCTGAGAGCGTTTCTGCATGGGTCCCTCCAACCTACAGATGTACAGAAAAAAAAATCCCTCATGCCCTGTGTAGCCTCACTGAGCGGGCATCTTCTCACCCCACCATCTCTGCAGGCTCACGTCACGTTTTATTTTGAGGAAAACAACTATTGATAGTTACTTGAAGCTGCCAGTATTACTCAGATACTTTGCTTTCTACGGTTTTCTGTGGCAAGAATAATCCATCTCCCACTTGTCTGCCTAAAGACTGTAACTTAACTTTCATTGAAGGCAGGTTATTCTTTTAAAAGATGCCTACAATGTTTAGGTGCTGTTGATACACCTGAAAACTGCTATTATTGCTGTCTCAGATGCCTTCAGACTACCTTTTCTATTTCAGGTGGGAGCTCCATTGCTTCTTTCCCACTGGGTGATTCTGTATTACCGTTGTCTCTTTTAAGATTTGTGCAATTTCTGGAACCTCATTCAAGAGAGTAACCCTGTCTTTTCATCTTTCTTTCTCAAGCGACTAGCACTTAATAAATATTAATTGAATGGATGAAATTGAACCAGAAAGAAGAGGAAGATAGATGTTCACTTTCGTTACACTGATGGGCAGGCAGCAAAGTATCACATAATGATCATTGGACTCGATGCCAGAACATGTTGCTTTGCCCCTTAATAGCCATTTGACCTTGAGGAAGTCTCATTACTTCTCATAGTCTCAGTTTCCTCATTAGCTAAATAAGAATACACTTACCAGTTCTACCTCATAGAGGATAAAACGAGAGAAAGAAATGTGAGCATCAAATGATTTGCAAAGCAAGGCTAGGCACCAGCCCAAATCCTTATAGCAGGACTGAGATAGTCTGTGAGCTCTTCTCCATAACTCCTTGCTTCCTCAGGCCATCTCCCATGGTTCCATGCTCTCTAAGGGACAGCAGCAACTTACAGAATCTGAGTGCTAGCAAATATATTGGTTTGCTTTTAATATAATCTAAAAAAATGTTAATGATAGGATATTTGTTTGTTTTGCTTTTCCTTAGAATAAGTTAGCCCCCAAAATGTGAACGAATTCTTGTATCAGAGAAATACATTGCATTCTGTAGAAATATTTCTAGTGCTGTGGTGGTTCTGCTGTGCCCAGTGGATTCTCTTCTACTCATAACACAACTTTAAGATATCAAGTTTGATATTCAACCCAGTTTTGGCAAAATAATGAAGGCAACCTGTAACTCTAGGAAAATGCAAAGTGTATTGAGCATGTATTTGCACAAGAATGTGTCTACTCATGATATAAATAAAAATGAAATTTAAAAATTATGACATCCTTTCCCTTTCCTACCCTTTTCCTGACATATCTCTATTATTGACTTCTAAAGTCAAACCTTTTAAGGATTTTGGAACTTACTGTAGCAGCCTATCTTTCTGTCCCACTCTTTTCATTCCTTTGTGGTGTTTTCGTGTTTCCTATTTACCTCAGTTCCATTTCTACATCCTTTATTCCTGAGCCATTAACACTAGTATCACCTCCTCCAGAGACATTGCTTTAGTTTTCCTGTCTTTTATCTCATTAGGACTCTGGCTCTTCTGCTTTCTCCACACTTTCTGTGAACTGATTTTGAATACTTTTAAGGGTATAAGAGATTCTAGCTGCTCTCTATTTATGATTAAAAAATTTCCTCTTTGAGCGTTTTTTAAAAAAAAAAATTCTTCTTTGTTTCCTGTGGAAGAAACAAAGTTATTCATGTTAATGAAAAAAATATCACTAAAGGCAGCTAGACTGAAGTAAACTGTTTCCTCAAGCAGGCTGTTTGCTGCTGTGATGAAAGGGATGGAAAGGATGAAGGACTGTTCTTTGGGAAGGCAGAGAGAGAGAGAGAGCGAGCACTCGGGTGAATACTGATCATTTTTCAGTACTGTCTCCAACTTTATTGAAAGAAATCAAATGTTCTTGCTAATATTGTCAGGGCTTGGCTGACATTCAGATCTGGTGACTAAGTCAGGAAATAAAAGGAGCTAAAAGGATGGAAAATATGAAGGGAAAAACAGAGCCATAGCCAAACAGGCTTCCCTCCCTGCTCTGGAGCCTTAGAGAAGCCTGGAGGCCTGTGAGGATGCCCAACAACCCCTTTATCAGTCATTCAGCTGACATGAATGGAGACAGATCCAGGACAGAGGAAGATCACTGCTTTTTCTTAAAGAGTTAACTCGTAACTCTTGAGTGATATGAGATAGATCTGTGGTGGATAGGAAGAATCAGGAGGAACCAGGTAATCCTAGACAGGTGGGCATTCAACATAGACTTGGGTTCTTCTCAGAGCCCAGGCCATGAGGATTCCGTCTATGGCTGCGCTGTCCAAGGTTCTGACAGTTTCCTGATCTGATCCTCAAAGCTTCTGTCCCAGGACTTGGAGTCTTTTATTTATTTGTTAGTGTTTTTTTTTTTTCCAGACAGGCTTTCTATACATTTTAGGCTGTCTTGGAACTTCCTATGCATTCCAGGCTGGCCTTGAACTCATGGTCCTTTTGCTTTGGCCTCCAGAGTGCTGGGGTTGCAGACCTGAGCCACTACACCCAATTGGAGTCTTGAAGCTTGCTATTCCTGGTAGTAAGACCTCATACTTTCTCTTCTTTCAACTGTGCCCTACAATCACTCTTTGCCTGTGTCACTACCAGCAAATTTTGTCATCCAGAAAAATGTTTGAATGGAATGGCCCCAAGAAATTGAGTGACCCTTTTCTTCAAAACCCAGGAGTTTTGCAGTAGTATCTAAAAAAGACTTGGTGATCTTGGGGTGTCTTGATGACCCCCCTCCCACCTTTCCAGAGTAAACTTGGCCTCAGCTCTGACCCAGGGTATACCCTACTAGCTTGGTGCTCTCCTTCTGTTGAGCTTTACATAATTAATTTCCCTGATGCTACTATAAAAGTTTGGTGTTGAATTTTTCCTTGCCATTGCCATGTAAGAGCTGCCAGGCTCTCATCCAACCTCTCAGATCCACTCTATCCACACCAACACTCCAGTCTCTCCTAATAGACCTGTTATCACTAACTCAGTTGTTAGCTGACCTTAGCCATGATTGGAAACAATTGCGATGACAACCAATTCTTACAAGAGTTACTAATAAATTTCAGCTTGCAAGTGGCTCATATCTTGGTTCCATCAGCTATTTTCCAGGCCCATGTTAGTGCTCTGGAGTTGGGTGATTTTTTTTGCCAACTTTATTCTTTAGTTTCCTTAAGATTCTTAGATTTAACAACTAACTTGTATTTATTTTATAAATTTAGCCTTGTGGAATTTTTTGCCTACATGATAGCCACATGACCATCCCATCTCTTCTAATGAAGTTGTGATTCTGCTCAGCTAAGCTCAGGTAACGATATGGATGGGAAAGTAGAGATGATCATTTATTTTGACAATATTAAAGGATGTTATTATTGATATGAACCAGCCACCGTGATTCTATGATCTCACAGATATTCCCTTCTTTATCTCAGGATCATCTATGGGCCTATTAGGCTAATACGAGGAAAGGAGACATCTTCTGGAGAGAATTTTGATTCTAAATAAAAGGCCAGATTTTCATGTGTGAAAATCCTTTCTTCTTCTATTCATCTCTTCCTGCTCAGCATGCTAGTATATAAATATGTTGTCTGGAGCTGTGGCAGCTGTCTTATAAGCATGATGGGATGGACTAGAGAAATGCAGAGCAAGGACTGAGCATCCTGACATTCTTGAACCCCTACAATAACTCTTTAATCATCCACCTGCAGAATTAATGTTGTGTGGAATAAATAAACAACCTCTCATGGAGTCAGATTTCTAATACTTGCACCCAAACACATTCTCAAACGATATGGGATTAACGTGCAATGATTTGACCCCTTTTTCCATTTAGGTTAGAATCAAGTCCTAGGCTCTGGTCTTTAGATGTTGTGTTAAGTTAAAACCAAACATTTTAGAGGATATTTGGGGACCAAACTATCATCTAATTGTCTTTGGTAGAAGAAATAAACAGGAGACATGTTGTTGATCCTTTAGAACCACAAGGGCATCCAGTGGAGAGAGGATCAATCACTCTGGGCAATTCAGCCAGACAAGGCCTTAGAGAAGAGAAATGATCAAGGAGTGGAGTTTCTCTAGGCAAAGAGAAGAAGGGAGGAAAAGGTAAAAAAGTATCAAGCTAGGCAAGGCAAAGTGCCTCTTGTGAGCTCTCTTCCAAAAGAAGGAAGCATTATTAGGGAGGCCAGCTGATGTGAAGTCTTGAATTCTGTCCTTGGTCTGAGACTGTCCAGCTACCATCTGGTACTGAGGCCCAGTGACTTCTCTGCTCTTCATTCCTATGCCTGGGTGCTCCATGGGGGCTATTTATCTCCATCATCCCTGTTGGAGAGGAGGTAAGAAGTCAATGAGCAACCCAACTAAAGTGGCTCTACCTTGGAGGAAGCCCTAGAAAACCAGTTGAAAAGAAACCATTTGAAATGTGAAACTGTTCAGTTTCTCCATATTTATGATGCAGTCGGAGGAGAATGGCCAACATGAACAGAGACAGTAAGATAATTCTACACATCTTGCTGTGGCAAAACTTGGGTTGTTCAGTGTAAACCCTTTATGTATTTTGAATATTCGTTATCAACATTTAAAAATCAGGAGATTTGATATGATATGAATCTCCATAGTTCTGTCTCTCTTAGAAAGTCAGACATTTTGGCCAGACAACCAGCATTTCTGCATGGTACTTGGTTGGACTCTTGTTCTGTTTTGGTTTGATGTACGCTCTGTCATTTTCCATTGTCACCCTGTCTTTATCGTCTCTGTGACAGCAAGGCTCACTGTTGGTTTATCATCACTTTTATACTGTTGTTTTTCTCATAGTGGAAACTGTCTCTCCCGAATGGGAAAAGGAAGGAGTAGATAGAGAGGGCTATGTTTCTGACACTGGTCTCGCTTTGTCATTAAAATTAGCTGCCTACCAGTACCTGTAGGCCTGAGAATTTGCAAACCCAACTATAACTCTAGTACAGACCACAAATGGAAATTTGTCATCGTAGAAGAGAGAAGGTGAGAAGGTTGATTACTATTTTTCTTTACAAGCAAAGCATCTTTAGTGCTTGGCTAAATTAATTCAGCTTTCCAGACCCTTTGCTACAAGACAGCTAGTCTGACAAATGCCACTGCTAATTAGTGCACTGATTCACGGGAGGGACCTCACTATCTCGTGACACACTTCATGCTTTTCAATAGGTCCCACAGATTAAGACATGACAGGTCATCTCTGTCCAGCATTGAGACAGTTCTGAGGACCTTTGCTTTCTACTGGACATGGGGCCTCTAGCAGGACCATTGGCTGAGACAAAAGTCACAAAATTTTCCTGCAAGAAAATAAACATGGCACTGTAGTCTTGACAAAGGAGACCTTTTTTATTTTTTGAAATGTACAGACACGTTGCCTGCAGCCTGATCATCTCTCTTGCTTCTGACTAAAATGCTATTCCCATAGTGCCTATAAAACTGCAGCTTTCCTCTCCAATTCCTTCCTAAGTGTGAAAGCTTAACACGTGTACATTTTTTTTTTCCAAAAAGACCTGTTAATTAGCCAGACTGTTAATTTGTCCACTAAAAGAGAAAGAGCTCTGTGGAACAAGTAGGCCTAGATAATTTTATGATCGAAGTGTTAAAGGAAGCATCAGGACTTCTGGACATGGGCTATTGGTTCTGGGGAAGGGGGTGGGCTCACTCAGCAAGGCTGGGCAGAGATGCAGCCAGCAGTTTGCAAGGTATAGGAGAGGTGACAGGGAAACCACCCAGACAGATGCTCAGAGGGAAGTCGATGCCCTCTACACCAGTGTCTATCCTCCTAGCTACCTGAAAAGACCCTGGTGAAATTAGAAATGGCCAGAACCATAGCAGACACAGAAGGAAATTGTTTGAGCAGGTATAGCCAATACTGGGAATGCAAGCAGAAATCCATCTTCTGGGAACAAAAACAGGCCAAGTACTTCCATGCCAGTGGAGTCTGGAGAATTGGCAGGGCAGAAAATTTAGAGGGACAAAGTCATCAAATAGGTCCCAAAGGCCTAAGATAGAGTAGCTCATTAATGCATTGAAAAAACAATAAGAGTGAGCGAATCTTAATGTGAGTTAGAATATTGTGACTCATGAACAGGGCTGGCATGAAACCTTGGGGATTTGCCTTGGCTGGGTTGGTAAACAGTTAGGAAGTCCTTTAGGATCTTACATCAAGAGCCAAATTATTTTGAGCAAAATGCACTGCACATGGCTTTCTTCCTTGAGTCTTTTGCCTGTATCTTCTAGCTGGTCACTTACTCAGATATCATACAAGCTCACCAAGTGTGTCTATACCAGGCTCAGCATTTTCCAAGTCATCCTTTGGTGCTGAGAAGGGAATATCTGAATTTTTTCCTTCCTTCCTTCCTTCCTTCCTTCCTTCCTTCCTTCCTTCCTTTCTTTTTTATTCTTTCTTTCTTCTTCCTTCCTTCCTGCTTCCTTGCTTCCTTCCTTCCATTTTCTTCCCTCTTTCTTTCACTGTGTGTGTGTGTGTGTGTGTGTGTGTGTGTGTATGTATGTGCCAATACTGAGCTTTGAACTTTCAGAACCTTGTACTTTTCCTTGGCATTTTTGCCCAAGGCTTGGCACTCTACCACTTGAGCCACACTCCTACTTCCAGCTTTTTTATTGGTTACTTGAAGCTAAGAGTGTCATGGACATTTCTACCTGGTCTGGCTTTGAACCACATCCTTATGTCTCAGCCTGAGTAGTGAGGGTTATAGGCACGAGCCACCAGTGCCTGGCAAGAATATTTAAAATTTCACTCCCTCCTCTGGCTCTTATGGGCCATGTTTCTGTGGTATGAGTATGAGTGCTTTCTTATCACAAGCGTCCTGTGTCACTAAGAATTACCCCTTTCCATCTGTCTCTTTCACATGCAATAGTGGAAAGTTTCTGTGGATGTTAGATCCCTCGTAGTGGCTCATTTGAAGCCAGGCACTATTTTGAACTCAGTTAAGCCCAGGACCCAGAGAAGCTATGATACTTGGCCGCCCCAAGGCTATGTACACAAGATTGCATGAATTACCTAAACTCCTTCCTGGTAACTGCTTATGTATTTGTCATCCATGAATATATATAAACCAATTTTGGGTCTAGTTATAGTGATCTTTCTTCTGGAAGTCAAGGATTTATGTGTTTTCTGAATGCAATAACTGTGACTGATTTGTCTGAAAAGCAACTGCTTCAGATCCTACTTCACAAGGTAAACACTCACCTCACCATTCCCTCCTGTCTCACCCCCCCCCTCCTCCTCCTCCTTCTCCCTTTTGGTTTATTGAGATAGGATCCTATTGAACTCCATTTCTCCCTACCTCCATCTTCTGACTACTGGGATTATAAGTATGCAAAACCATGTCTGGTTTAATCCTCCTTTCTTGTCCTAAAGTAACTTCATAATCTGTTCCATCTTAGTATAGTTTGAGAATCCTATTTGTGCTATGTTTCTGGGCTATGCCCCCTTTCAAAGTAAACATGTCTCATAAATATTTGTTCCTAAGCCTTAGGAACATATAAAAAAGTTGGGCGACTGATCACATATGAAAATATTTACTCTAGAGCCAGGTATGGTGATTCATGCCTGTTATCCTAGCATTTAGGAGGAAGAATCATGAAAATATCAAGTTTGAGGCTAATCTGCTCCAGAACAGCCTGGAAGTAGCTAGGTAGCAAGACCTCATCTCAGAAATAAAGATTACAGGCCAGGCAGGTAACCCGAAAGAGCAGAATGGGCCAGATATTAGAACAGCAACCCTGAGAATGTCACATCTGTCTTGTGTCTGTATATGTCCCAGCTGGGAAAATCAAATACACTAATACTGGAGGACCTTTCTAAACAGCACAGAGATCTTTGTAGCTGTGTGGTGGTTTGTTCTCACCCTCGAGGGGATGTGATAAGGTCAGAGATGATGATTGTTGAGTGTGTGTCTTCCTCTGAAGCTATCATAAAAATAAAAGCTTGTAGTATTTATTATTAATAACTGGTTTGCTGGATCCCTGGAGGCCCAGGAACCTGCTGATGGAATCCTTGGATACTCTTCCTGTTTTTACTTCTGCGGATCCTCCCCCGTTGCTTCATGCACGGAAAGCATGCTCATGAGTTCTGGCCTGAGAGGAACATGACTGTCTCGTTTTCCCTTCCAAAGAGAGTAAATGCCCCACAAGGACTATGGCAAATTGGTCTCAAGGTATCGTGCTTTCAAATCCATACATATTGCCCAGAGGGATTTATTTCCTTGTATTAAAGGCCTGTTTCTAATGGTTTAAACACTTCACTCAGAGAGTAATTCTTTGAAGAAAAGGAGGAGGTCTCAGGTTTCTTGCTAATTCAGCTCCTTCCTGTCCATGCTCCCATTACCCCTTGACTTCCTCTTTGTTCTCTGTATGCTGCCATTTTGTTTATGTTTCCATTGCTTCCTTCTCAAACACTCTCTTGCTTTTGCATATTCCTGCCACATTTTTCTTTGTCATTTACACTTTACTTTTTCTCTCTTTAAAGAACACAAGTATCCTTCCCCTTCTCCCACTCACATCTTTTTCTTTTTCTTTTTTTTTTTTTTGGCCAGTCCTGGGCCTTGGACTCAGGGCCTGAGCACTGTCCCTGGCTTCTTTTTGCTCAAGGCTAGCACTCTGCCACTTGAGTCACAGCGCCACGTCTGGCCATTTTCTGTATATGTGGTGCTGGGGAATCGAACTGAGGGCTTCATGTATACGAGGCAAGCGCTCTTGCCACTAGGCCATATCCCCAGCCCACATCTTTTTCTTAATAAAGGTGTGGTTGAAATCCTGGGCTTACTTCTGCTTTATTTTTATACTGAGGCCCTCACAGGCAGGCCCTCCAGCCCACAATATACGCTGCCACTCTTCTGTGACAGTTTATAATCTGTTTTATGGACCTTAAAACTAGTCAGTCTCCTTGCCCCCTAAAGGAGATTGCCGATACTAAATTGAATCCAAAGGGTTTGGGTGGCAGAACTGCTCCTTTATGGACAGTTGCTTATTTATGTGTCTTTATTGCTTGTTGGTTGATTTGTACTGCTAAGCTTCTGGGCCTGTGTCCCAGGCGGGGGACCACATAGCAGCAGAGGACAGAGGGAGAGCTTCCTTCCCTGTGGCCCAGTTGACACAAGACTATCCTTAGCACTAGTCCTCTGCACTGGGAGGAGGAAAGGGGAAAGATATTGGCTGAAGTTTTTACAAGCTGACCACCTGACAACAGAGCGGGAAGGATCTCCATTCATTGATTCGCCAGTTACTCTTTGAGGTCTCACTAATAACCTGGCATCATATTGGGTGCTGGGAGCATCATGATAGCCAAAACATTATCTTGAAGATAATCAGAAGATCTTAGTAGTCAATAAACAGATAATTACAGAATCACCCTGTAATTACAGGCTGTGATGAACACCTTACCTCCTTTCATGGAGCCAAAAGAAGGGCCCTGAAGGATTCCTGAGAGGCAATGACATTGAGCTGAGTTTCAGAAAGGAAGAGAGTAGAGAGACAGGAAGAATTCAATATAGGGAAGGCAGAAGGGCATAGGATTTCCAACAGTGGAACCACAGATACAAAGGAAGATACCATGAGATATCTGAAGATCTGAAGGCCAGACGGACCCCCCAGCAGGAAAGCTGAAAGGCCAAGACCCAAGAGAAGGGCAGACAGAGGTCATGTTTATTCTGGAAAAGCAAGGAAATGTTGAAAATCATGAAGAGGAAATAATCATATGAAACACTGTGCACCTACTCTTCAGAACTGGTCTCATACTATGTTTACATTTTGAATTCTTCTGAGATACACATACGTACAGCGAAATGCTTAAAGTGCATTTATTTTTGAGTGTTCATCTCCCTAGATTTGTGCCTGACAATACTCTCTGCTTATACACTTGTGGTTCTGGTTTTTTTTTAAGTAACATCATATCAAAACAATTTTGCCCTGTTACAAGTACTCCAGTAAGATGATATTTACAGACAGAAGAGGTGCCACAGATACCTCTTCAGTTCCCCATTCCTCTCTGTGTGCATTTCTTTTGCTTTCATTTGTCCCTGTTGGAGTGGGCCACATGGACACATTGTGGTGTGTCACTGTTGGTGCTTGCCTGGTGATTCTCAGAGTAATCTTAGAGGTCGAGCAGGGACGGGGATGAGGCTCCGGATGTGAAGTGCCAGGCTGCTGAAGGGGGTCGGGGTGTTTCTTCCAGGGTTTCCAGTGGTGTAATCACATTTCTAGATCTCTTGTCTGGTGCTTTCCTCCTGCTAATTTTCTAGGAAAGGACCATTGCTATGCCTACTTAGGTGCATGCGTTTGAGTCTAAACAAGAAACATTCTCAAGCAAAGGGCCAGCAGTGAGTGTTAGCTGTGGCAGGGGAGACGGGCCTGGCGGCTGAAGGCCCTCTTGCAGATGGTCTGGCTCCACCAAGGAAGTCTGGGCTTCTGCTTATTCTCCCCAACAGACTTGTCACTGTAGAGGTTTTTCATTGAAGAAAGAGCTAAATATCCCTTCTGATTTAACTTACTTGCCTTCCCCAGTGGACATACCCATTCTCGAATAAGGAAGGTATTCAGTATTTGTTGGTTAGTGAAGATGCAATTTTACTAGAAGTGATACTCTCCAGGTATGTCTGCTAAAGATGTTTATGCCCTTACCTCCTCTCTGTCTCTGTCTGTCTGTCTGTTTGTCTGTCTGTCTGTCTCTATCTCTGTTTCTCTTTCTCCCTCTGCATGTGTATGTGAGTGTGTGTGTATAAAGAAGATAGAAAATAAGTCTCACTATAGAGGAGGCAAATTCTGTTGATCTCTCTAGCTCTGCCTTGCCCTCAAAGCAGCAGGAACAAACAGGGTTCTGGGCTTCTCCAGCTGTTTAAATAGCTGGCCTCCTGTTTACTTCCTTGTTTGTATGTCTGAGCAAAGTAGGAAATTCAAAGGAAGGTGTTTTGCTTTCTCCCTGAGCAAGAGCGCTGAGCAGGGATGCTCTTCCTCTGTGCGTTACTAATGGAGAAAGCTTGCTCTCTGCACACTGGCTGTGAGCCCAGGTTGACAGAAATTCACTTCAGACAAATACGTTCTGCCACTTTCCTCTTGAGGACAGGCATGGCACAATCCCAGTGGGTCATTCCATCTGTCCCCTGGAGCCAGGATTACTTCCTACTTCATCTTCACAACGAGTTTTAAACAACCATAAAATGAAAGCATGCCTGGCAAGTGGAAAATCTCCTATGGGTTGAAAAGGCTAATAGTGGAAAATGCTAACAAGATCATATAACTTGGAGAAAGAAAGACAGACAGACAGACAGATGACACAGAGAGAACTGTAACCCAAGCAGCAGCAGAGAGGAAAAGGGGGTTGTGGATAGAGCTACTACCAGAGGAGGCTCGATCTTAGTGATGGATGGCCAAGAGGTCTCAGAGAAGAGAGTGAGGATTCAGGTTTCTCTTTGGCCAGCAGTGTTGGAAGCAATGCCAGGGAGGGAAGGACATGTACCTGAGACTTCATTTTGGCAGCTGGAAAAACACTTACAAGTGGACATGGCTAGGACCAATTCTGGAACATTGCTGAGGTTTTCGGAAACATGAGCAAAATGTGCAGGGCATGGCGTCTGCCATCCGCATGTGTTCAGTGCAGCCAAGGAGGCTACTACATCCACAAGTGAGTGTATAACATAATGTGTGATGGTGCACCCCCATGTAGACTGTGGGAGGGGTGCCCCATTAGAACTCAGAGCCAGGAGACTCGAGCAGAGGAGGATTTTCTGGAGAGAAAAGGATTCATCTAGGTGTTGGAGGCGAGTGAGAGCAGACAAAAGGGCAAGGTGGTTCAGATTCTGACTCTGTGGCATCTGACAATATCCAGTTGGGTATATTTTGCTGAAATACTCCCTTTGAAGTTAGCAAATTGTCTGTACATGTTGGGGAAAAGAGCTTCTCTGTGCTAGCACCGAGGCAGAAGATGTCCTGTCGTCTCCATCTTACCAAGGACATCTGCTACTTGATCTTTTGACTCAGTTCTCAGTTGTGGGACTCAAAAGTAATGGCATTGTCAGCATTCTGAGCATGGATCTGTCCTTCTTGAGAAGATTCATGGACACCAAGTTCAGAGGACTAATGCAGAGATGCAGAGCTGTCCAGCGCTCCCTCGCTGACAGATAAAGACTCAGTGGTGGGAGTGCTCAGTAGCCCATGTGACCAGTGCCTCTTTTTTCTCCATGTAGCTAGATCTATGAGTAAAGTTAGAAAGAAGAGAAGCAATGGTGTGAATATGGAAGAACTAAGACCAGAGAAAGGGGACAAATGGTGCTAGGCAGAAACAAACCAGGCATCATCATCTTCACAATATTTCTGGTCTCTTCACTAAGACCCAAATGCATGACATCAAAATAGTAGAGGTCTAAAGTCCACAGCAACTAGTATAGGTCTCTCCATAAAAGCTAGACTTACCAGTGTAGCCATGGGCCAGAATACCAGATGCCCACGGGCTCAGGCAACCTCAGTTGGCATGCCTTGCCCGTCTCTACAGTCGTTCTTCTCTTCCTCCTTTCCCCACCTTTCTAGTCCTGTCCCCTCCGACTTGCCAGTATGTTACTTTAGTTTACCAATTCCCTACTTTTTTAGTCTTCATTTTCTATTTCTTTCCATTGGCTTAGCTTCAGGAGCAATTTCTCAGTTCAAAGCCAGACCAGGCAGGAAAGTCTAGGAGACTCTTATCATCAATTAAACACCAACACACACTCACACACACACACACACACACGCGTGCGCACACGTGCACGCACTGGAAGTAGAGCTGCCGCTCAAAGTAGTAGAGCATTATCCTTGAGACAAAAGCTCAGGGACAGTACCCAGGCCCTGAGTTCAAGCCCCAGGACAGCAAAAACAAACAAAATCTCCTCTTGAGCCTATTTCCCTGTTAGCTGAACCCCACATCTTTCCCGGTTTTTGTTTTTTTTCAGCAAAACTACACATGAAGAGCTAGCTTATTCTCACTGGGTTGTTTTTCCTCCTTTTTCTCTTAAAATCACACTAGTCTGGCATTCATTATTCCCTCTTCCTTTCTCCCCAAAGGAGAGAGGCCAGAGGCCTCCATGTCGCTAATCCAGAAGTCAGTCCTCCACACTCCCCTTCCTGGGCGCTAGATCACTGGAGTGTGTGGATTGCTCCCGTCTTCTGATGAGCCCTCTCCATTTCTCAGCATCTGCAGCTTTGCTTTCACATTGGTCTCGCAGTTGTGCCTCGCATAGTCCAGGCATACTCTTTCTCCATGCAGAGCCATTACAGAAACATTCTTCCCCTGCATGGAGTCCCAGGGTTCCTCCCTTAGCTTCTTCAGTCTTTGCTCAAATGTTGCTTTTTTTTTTTCCCCCAGAGGGGCCTCCATCCATGCAGCAGTTACATTAAAGGCACATTAATTCGGGAGGGTAAAGGTGGGCACGTAAAGGGTGGAACAAGGGTGAACAAATACAACAGTGATTCTCACTAGATACTATGTGGAAAATGAACTGGTATCTTGTTGCTGGGGATGGGAGGGAAAAACCAGGAGAGAACAACGGAAGGGGAGACGTGGTTCAAAAAGAATTGTACTCATTACTCATTACCTGATTCATGGAACTGTAACTCTACTTTGTATCAACAGACATTAACAATAAAAATTATAAAGTTTAAAAAGGCACATTATAGGTTTCCAGTGGCCTATTGCCGCTCACTGAGCAGAGGATTTTCCTCTGGAATCAGAGAAGAAAGTCATGCAAAATCTCCTACATACATCTGGAGGAGTCATGCAAGTGACCCTTGAGAGAGAGCTCGAGGTGTCTGGGTTAGCATGGAGCATGTAGGTTCCAACTATTTTAAAATTATGAACAAAATCTCAGAGAACTACTTTGAAATTGAGTTTTAGGAAGCTCTGTGGGTGATAATACTAAGGAAAGGTGAGACCTTTGTGATTTGATACAGTCTGAGAGCCAGACTTGCTGTACAAATGATTCAATGATGTCTAGACAAGCGAGCAATCCAGGACTTCAGTGGTGGGGAATGGGGAGAAGGGGTTCTAAAATTAAAAGACTATTAAAGGGGCAAGGAAAAGGATAGATGAAAATGGTGTCGTGGTGAAGGAAAATTGGTTTTAAAGTCAAGAATGCCAGGAGTCTAACCCTAATTCAGCCACTGAGTAGCTATGTGACTTTGGGCAAGTTAATTGATATCTCTGAGACTTGGTTATTCTTCTTAAGAAATAGAGTTAATCATGCCTTTCCCTCAGGACTTCAATGATTAAATGAGATTCGGCCTATGAAGTGCTTTCGGCAGTTTCCAGCCTATTGGGAGTGCTTTGTAAATGAATGTAAACTCTGGGGTTCCTGCTGTCTTCCAGGCTCTGAAAACAGTCAGAGCCCAGAGCGGATGGCAAAAGAAAGGTTGTCAATGCTCCTCAGGCCCAAATAAACAACCACAAATCCTTGTGACTATGGAACCATGGTTGGTAGTGGGGCTTGCTGTTGGCCAGGTTTCCCTGGGAAAGACTGTGAGACTCTTAGATTTGCATGTGAGAGGCCACCTGAGAATACCTCCCAAGAATAAAGGAATAAGACAGGGCAGGACAGATAGCATCCATGACCTCAATCCACACATACTTTTGCAATCAAGGCCGTTTTGGTCCTCTATTGCTGTCCTCTGAGATGCTATAAAATCTGGGTAGTTCTTCCAAGAGGAACTACTTCCACTAACTTCCTCATGTGGACAAATATCTAGTTCAACACTAAACCTATCTCTGTGGGATCGGCTTTAATAGAAACAGCTGTAATTTTTAATGAAAAATATGGATAGGTGCATAGTAACAGTACATATTTATGGGGCACAGTGTAGTATTTTTGATACACACATACAATATGTAGTTATCAATTCAGGATAATTAGCACACCTATTACCTCAAATGTTTATCATGTGGCTAACCCTTCCTTCCCACTGTTTTGAAATCAGTAATAAATTATTGTTTAGCTATAGTCCTCATATTGTACAATAGAATGTGTAGAGCATATGTTCCCCATTTATCTGTGCTGTTGTACTCAATAACCAGCCTCTCTCCATCCATCCTTTCCCCACTGACTCTCCTGCCTGGCCTATGATGACTAACTACTGTTCTGCTCTCGACTTCTATGAGATGAGTCTATTTAGCGTCCACATGAGTGAGAAGGTGTGGTGCTTGTCTTTCTGGGCCTGGCTTATTTCGCTGAACGTGATGATCTCCCATTCCATCCATTTTTGTTGCAAATGACAGAATTTCATTCTTTTACTGTGATCAAATAATAATAAAAGGACTGATTTTTAAAGGACTCACTTCTCCTATTTTGTGCCTTAAAAAATACCTATGGAGAGAAAGTCCAGAGCTGTTTTATGGCTGAGAAGGAAAGCACTGAGCTCAGTCACCAAGGTGTGCATAAATACTTTCTGGTATTTTAGGTGTGAAGCCTAAGATTATAAATATACAGGATCAGTACCTGCTTCACAGTCCCTTGGTGCTCAGGTACTGTGTAATATGTGTTCTCAGTTTGAAATTTGCATTTGAATAGGATTCCATCTGCAGTCTGTGGCTTTTAGGGCATCTGTTAGATAATTTCCTGGTATTTCTGGATGCTAAGACCCCCCAATGGCTAAACACTTTATAAACATGATGGGTGGACACATCCACACAGATAGGTAGTCCATAACCATAATTCCAAATAACCTTCTTAGCTTTTCTTTTCATATGCATTCCACTGGAGAGAAATACAAGTGAGAAAGAATCGGGGGATATGGAGTGAGGAGCTCAGTGGTACAGACTAGAAAGCCTTAATGCCAACTTGGCTCACGTGGTAGAGAGCCCACCGAACAAGCAAGCCCAATGAGAGTGAGGTCTGGATTTGAAGTCATGGTACTTGCACACATACATGAAAAGAAACCCTTAGTGCAGGAAGTGCCAGAACCTCTCACATTTGTGCAATTGCGTCTTCCCAAGTTGTCCCACACATATCACCCTGTGTGACAATTACTTCGACACTCACGGGACTTCCTTTACCAGGCAACTTGTCACTCGATTTTACTCTGGTGTTTACTTTTTTTTTTTTTTTTTTTGCCAGTCCTGGGCCTTGGACTCTGAGCCTGAGCACTGTCCCTGGCTTCTTTTTGCTCCAGGCTAGCACTCTGCCACTTGAGCCACAGCGCCCCTTCTGGCCATTTTCTGTATATGTGGTGCTGGGGAATCGAACCCAGGGCCTCATGTATATGAGGCAGGCACTCTTGCCACTAGGCCATATCCCTAGCCCCTGGTGTTTACTTTTTGTAGGCAATTTTCTCTCTGCAACTCCAGATTACTCTCTGGTATTTGAACTAAATTTGTAAACATTTCATCTGATAGACTGGATCATTAGTAGACACCTTCCATGCCTAGATTCCTCATAGGCCAAATGTAATGTGGCAGGGAACCAACTACAGGTACAGAATCCCAGGGTCCACATCCTATTCAGTATGCACTTTATATTTGTCTTAAGATCTGAGTCTCCATGTCCCATGGCTGGGATTTGAGCATCTGTCTTCAAGTTTTCATGCTGTTTCTTTGTTCATAATTTAATGTACCATTGGCTACTGATGGATACTTCCCCCTTAAGATCTTGCAAACATGGTGGACAGATTGTTCTTTCATTTTATGTACTAGATGTTGAGCATGATTATTTGCTTTCATTTGCTCATTAAAAAAATTGTGCCAGGGGCTGGGCATATGGCTTAGTGGTAGAGTGCTTGCTTCCCATACATGAAGCCCTGGGTTCGATTCTCCAGTACCACATATATAGAAAAGGCCAGAAGTGGAGCTGTGGCTCAAGTGGTAGAGTGCTAGCCTTGAGCAAAAAGAAGCCAGGAACAGTGCTCAGACCCTGAGTCCAAGTCAGAAAACAAAGACAGGGCTGGGGATATGGCCTAGTGGCAAGAGTGCTTGCCTCGTATACATGAGGCCCTGGGTTCGATTCCCCAGCACCACATATACAGAAAATGGCCAGAAGTGGCGCTGTGGCTCAAGTGGCAGAGTGCTAGCCTTGAGCAAGAAGACAGGGACAGTGCTCAGGCCCTGAGTCCAAGGCCCAGGACTGGCCAAAAAAAAAAAAGAAAGAAAAAGAAAAAGAAAAAAGAAAACAAAGACAAACAAACAAAAAAAATTGTGCCAATCACCCAGGGCCCAGGCACTGTCCCTGAGCTTTTTTATTCCGGGCGACTGGTGTACTTACACTAGAGCCACAGCTCCACTTCCAGTTTCTAGTGGTTAATTGGAGAGAAGAGTCATGTCATGGACTCTCCTGCCTGGGCTGGCTTCAAACTGTGATCCTCCGATCTCAGCCTCCTAAGTGGCTAGGATTACAGGTGTGCGCCATCAGCACCCAGCCTCACTTGTTCTTTTAAATCACTTCAATATTGTTGCATCTCTCTGTGAGCTCCGTAATGAGCAGGAGTAAATCATGCCTCTAATTTTACGCTTTGGATAGGTTCAGTCACGATGGGAAGATTTCAGTGGGGCCCATCTTTGAAACGACTTGCAGCCTGCAAATTCTGGGCTCATCATTTCAGGGTCACTCTGACATAACACATGAATTGCAAAAGGTAAATTCTCCTATTACATCCATCTTGACTGCACCTGCATGGAGGTTGTCAAAGTGAGACCTTGTCTTTTTAACCAAGAAAGACAAGCTGTTAAAAACATAGTAAAAAAAAAAAAAAACCACAAAAAACCTTTCATGATGCTGATTTTAGCAGACGCAGACAGGACTAACGTGTGTGTTAGAACCACACAGGGTTACATCCTATTTCTTATTATAGTAGATGATGGGCTCCAGGGGAACTAATTTGACTCCAGGGGTTCCTCCACCGGTTTTTGTGAAGCAAGCCACAGGAAATGAGCCCCTGTGTTACACTAAACATTCTTGATTACTGGAGACTGCGGTTATTATATTATACTTAGAGGGGAACATGTTCTAGCAGTGTATTTAGAAATGGCCATGTTATGATTCTTTAAGAATTCAGTGCTCATCTGTATTAATGAGGACTTAGGGAGGCTCACTTAAAGAAAAAGTCCTTTCTTGGGAAAGAGGCCAGATTAGCAGCTATCAAATAGAGACAGAGGGGGCAAGTCCTGAAAGAACAGCACAGAGAGGAGCCCTTTTGGCCTTAAGCCTGGAAGATTTCAGACAAGACCAACTCAGGGACTAAGGCAAGGTGACCCTGGAGCCGTGCAGTCCTGTGGGCACCAAATTTAATCTTTGTGAGCCCAAGCAAGTCTATATTTTGTATTAATAATACCCTCAGCATTTATCGCCTTTTTGTTTTCCCTTAACACTTAGTCAAAATCTTTTAAATATTTCAGCCAATGTTTCTTTTGTCTTTTCTGTAAGAAACTGTATTTAAGGATAACTAAATAGCCTTGGTTGGTTAGGAAATTGATTACTTTATAAAAGAAATCCACCTAATAATAATAGGAAGAATTAAAGAGATGTTCACTAACTCTAATGAAATGTTCAATTCAGGCAAGTATTACTGTCATAAAAAAATCCCTAGATATGTAGCTATAGCTGGAAAAAGACACTCTTTATCCTACCAAAATTACATCCACTATATGGGGTACTTCCTGATTTCAAGATGAAAACATAGCTAAGTCATCAATATAAGGGCGAGATTATCCTCACTCTAATCTGGTAACCACACATATGATCACTAATGATGCACCAACCTAATGTATGTCTTTGTAATGCATGTCTTTGTGCCATTGGTGGAGTTGGTAATGAGTGAGTGGAACAAAGTAAAAGGTCACACTGGGAAAACAGAACATCTGGCTCCCTTAGTCTCTGCTTCTTCATCCTGGCTCTGCAACATGGAGAGTCCCCTTTCCACATTAAAACAACAACAACAACCCACCCTAAGTTTTCCTTAATAAGAGCAATGGTCTTCCCATATGAAAATGATTCTGGTTTCTACGCAGCTTTCCCTGGGACTGGAGACAGTGGGCCAGGAGGAAGGAAGAGACAAATTTAGTTGAATGTGAAGAATGCATATTTCAGTGGCAAAATGTTTAGGGCCAAGTATGTATTTTGGGTAATACTTGATTAAAATCTGCAGACATTTGTGCTGAGCACTTCAGTAGCTTAGAACTGACTATCATTTTGCAGTGATTAGTGGAGGGTGGGCAGCAAGAAATTGAATGCTGTCAATACTTCTTGACTATGTGCAAGAATCAAAATATGTGAAATATTGACATGCTTTTGATCAGCAGCAGGCATTCAGAACAACTAAGTCTTGGAATCATATTCTACCCTTTCTGCAAAGATTTTCCTAAGAAAATTGTGTAGAGGACTCCATCTTGCTCATGATCAATTGTAGGAAGTTTTCTGTGCTTTTGAACATGATATCTTAAACTCCTTCTTTGTTCTGCCTAATCTGGATGGGATTTGTACCATTTTTTTTAATGTTATTAGCTTTTGTTTCCTTCCTGCT
This sequence comes from Perognathus longimembris pacificus, assembly GCF_023159225.1. Lineage (NCBI taxonomy): Eukaryota > Metazoa > Chordata > Mammalia > Rodentia > Heteromyidae > Perognathus > Perognathus longimembris. The sequence continues at coordinate 144,465,794 of NC_063162.1, forward strand.
TAAAATACACATTTTAACAATCCTACTCAGATAGAATGCACTGTAATTTTGGAATTATTTCATGCATATTCAGTCCCAGCATTTTGGTTACAGTTTTTTTTTTTGTTTTTGTTTTTTTTTTTGGCCAGTCCTAGGCTGTGAACTCAGGGCCTGAGCACTGTCCTGGTGTCTTTTTGCTCAAGGCTAGCACTCTGCCACTTGAGCCACAGCGCCCCTCTGGCCGTTTTCTGTATATGTGGTGCTGAGGAATCGAACCCAGGGCTTCATGTATATGAGGCAAGCACTCTTGCCACTAGGCCATATTCCCAGCCCCTTGGTTACAGTTAAAAAAAAAAAAAAGTAAAGGATGTGAGTAAAGATAGTCTCTACCTTTTAAACAGTGAAATCCATCCGTTTGTTCTTGTTTTCCCTGCCACTGCTGTGTGCAGTCAGGGCTGGGGGGTAGATTCTATATCCTTCTATGTACAAACATGAATTGAATGTATTTCTCGTCACGGTCTGTAAGACAGTTATTCACAGAGGCCATAATCCTTGTCAGCTCTGTTCGAGCCTGTTCCGCTGCTCATGGTGTGGTAAGTGAGATTGTCTCATTGTGTTACTCTCCTTGCATTTTAGAGGCAAGGTATCAGTGCTGAAAAGAAATGTATACCTTCCACTCTATCAGGAAATTTCAGATTCCAACATCTATTTAGAAGAAAGCAAACATGCAAGTGTGGATTACAGTGGCTACTATTGTGGCTTCTGAGTGTTAGGTACTCGGGACCGTTGCCCCTCCCCTGTCTTTCCCCCTTTCCTGCCCTGGAAACATAACACTAGCTACATCTTAACAGTGGCACACAGTATGCTTCTTTTGTGTTCTTGTTCACTTTCCTATAATATTCCAGACAGGAGAAGAGCCAGGACAAGTCATGTCCAGAGGTCAGAGGAATAGACCATGGATGTGACTGAGAACTTTATCTGTAGTTGGTGTTGGGGCCCTCCCTCCCTCATTTGAATCTTGTAGTTAATTTAGCAATGGCTTCTCCTGACTTTCTGTGATGACTTTGCTCACTTCTTCTTATTGTTGTTATTATTATTAATTATCTTTAGGTAATTGTACAAAGGAGTTGCCATTTAACCTAAGTTCTTCCAGAAACTCAGGCCAAGTTAGTGACAGTTATAGCCTACCATTCTAAATAAAGATGTAGGCTCTTTCCGAGGAGGAAGAGGAGGAGGAGGAGGAGGAGGGGGAGAAGAGGGGGGAAGAGGAGGAAGGGGAGGAGGGAAAGAAAAGAAGGAGGAGGAGGAGGAGGAGGAGGAAGAAATTTTGATTTGGCTTCCCTGTGCCACACTTGGTTTGTCAGAGTGAAATGTTGCATAAAATTTTCCTTCCTTAGAGAAAGCAACTTCCATTTTTTATGTTCTTCCTCTTTCTTTGCCAAGCTTCAAATATTTGAACAATTACTGCTTTAGAGTTTGTTCCCCTTCATTTTCAGATATCCTTCCACCTTGTCTGATTAGGACGGATGAATATATTTAAGTGAACAAAGTAGCCAGCATTTCCTACATTAAAAAATAACATTTCCTTGAGGTTGTGTGTAATTAGGGTCGGAGGAAGGGCCTCTCCTGTCAGGACAATGACAATTCAGATTCCCCTTTTTGTCCACAAGTAAAATACATTTTAACTCTTAACTAAAGAGAACTTATACCCTCAGACATTTGGGCTTTATTAAAAAAATGTTTTCTTTATTGCCAGAGTGAAGTACGAGTTACAGTTTCATACGTAAGGCAGTGAGTACATTTCTTATCCACCTTGTTACCTCCTCCCTCATTTTTCTTCTGCCTCCCACCTTCCCATTACCCTCCCCCCCTCCCCGTGCATTGTACACTTGGTTTACACCATATAGTTTTGTAAGTATTTCTGTTGCATTGGTCTTTCTATCTTGTTTTGTTTTGTTTTTTGCCAGGCACTCAGGGCCTGAGCACTGTCCCTGGCTTCTTTTTGCTCAAGGCTAGCACTCTACCACTTGAGCCACAATACCACTTCTGTCTTTTTCTATATATGTGGTGCTGAGGAATCTAACCCAGGGCTTCATGTACACAAGGCAAGCACTCTTGCCACTAGGCCATATTCCCAGCCCTCTTTCTATCTTTTGTCTCTCAATTTTGGCATTCCCTTTCCCTTCCCTAGTTCTGATACATGTATATACAGTATCCAGGGTACTAAAATCAGTTACAGTGATATCAGGGGTAAAACCATGGGGGGAAAATATGAAACCAAAGGACATGGTTTCACATGGTATGTTGAAAATAACAACAATGATATAGCACGTTTCCCTAACTTGAAGTTCATTTCACTTAGCATCGTCTTATATGTTCATATGGGCATTTGTTTTATTTTCTGTCTGGATTTAAATCTCCAGCTCTTCGCATGTCTTTGACTTCCAGATTCAGACACTATTATTTCCTGTGTGTCTAAATGCCATTTCCACACTGGGTCTGATATTTCCTCAAACTTAACATGCCCTAAGTGAACCAAATTCTCACTCCTCATTCTCAAAATATGGCACCAATCCTCTTGTCAAAATTATGCTGGATGCCTCTCCTCAATATTCCCCACCCAGTCTATCAATACATTTCTTCTTGGCTCCAATCTCCAATTAATCTTAAATCAATTGCAAACCACCGATCTGGACCACATGACAAATTGTAGGAATGTTTTTCACAGTGAGACCTAGTCTGCCTTCTTTGCCCATGCGCCTTCTGCTGTCTTCTCTTCTGAGAGCAGCTAAGGTAGCCGTTTAAGACTGAAATCATGCCAATCCTCTCCATACAACTGTCCAAACGCTTCCTATTCTTGGCAATGAGCTGTCTTCAACCTCCTATATACCAGGTTTCCTTCTAGGGACAGGAATTCTATAAAGTACCAGGCAAAGTCTGCCCTAATGGGGTCAAGAATCTGGTGGGATTCCTAAAGCATCAACAATTCATAAGTGTGGGACTATCCCTGATTAGTAAGGATTCCTCCCTCCCCCCAGAAATCCCAGTTTTTACATTTGCTGGAATACTCACGCATTATGTCTGCTATTTTCCCTAGTCTCTGGAAGTAAACTTGCTTATTTCACATCTCTGATGTGCTGCCAGGTGTAACATTCCACTTTTTACTGTATATAAAATACCACTTTCTAAGACTTTGCATCTATTAGCACCATTAGCCATTGGCTTTCTTTAATGGACCATTAAAGAAAAGAATATTTTGGAAAAGAATCACTTTATGAGTAGTAATACACATGTAACAAAAAAGAGAAAAACAACACTAATCCACTGAGTGGGGCCTTCCACAGGAAGCCTAGCCTTTCTCTCTAGATAAGTGATTCACTCTCCAAAGAAAGCTCACGGGGCTCACTTGGTCTCAGCAGAGAGCTGAGTTCCTTTATGTAGTTGGAGTGTCTTGTCGACATCACAGCATCATCTACCCCTGTGAATTTACAGGAGGAATCTTTCCTATCATTGCCCCATCCTCCTGCCCCTCCCATCTGCAAACCCTGAGCTATCCCAACACTAGGGTCGCCCCTTCAACATTCTCATCCGTCCCTCTCCTACCCACCCCTGCCCTCACTCTTCTTAATTTTGTAGGATATGTATTGAATTCTTGACTGTGTTCTCCTTGTCTTCTCCTCTTTCCCCTTGACCCAACCCCACCACTTTGGGTCTCTGTATGTTATGAAATATTATCAGGGACCCAGGTTCAATAGGGCAAGTTCTGCTTGAAACCTCATTGGTCATTTCATATTTTCATAATTGATGTAACATAGAAATCCACCACACATCATTTCTTGTATTTATCTTCTCTTCTGGAGCATGCTAATAACTTACATTGCTACTTTCCACATTTCTATGTTCCTAGATAACCTAAAATTTCTTTTTAAGTTTTGGTATGAGTCCTTGATTTTAAAATTAAATCCAAAATACTTTTTGCTCCAAGTAACCATCCTAACTTAAGTTTGTATGATGTTTTTTTTTTTAAAGATCTTCTAATTCCTTTTCACCAAAAGTCTATTTTTTCCTTACTTTCCATACTTTTCAGATAAAATGCATGACTATTTTGTTTCAGGATTTTTAATTATGTCAGAGCTTTCGCAAATGCAATGTGTCCATTACTGAAATAAAACATATTATATCACTAGCCCTTAAAGTTGGAAAAAAAAATCCCTTGTGCTGTGCATACATAATTAGGGCCCAGCCATAAAATGGCTTCCAGATGGTAGATTGACTTTGTTTCTCTAAGCCTAATCAAGATTTGCAGAAAACCTTCACAAAACTCAACCATTTGAAGTTTTTATAAAAATATACATCTTCTTTAAAAATTACCAAGATATTACATATAATCTTGTACCCTACAAGTAATTCATACCTTGGAACAAGGAGTGAAAAAAATCTAGCCCTCAAAACATATCATTATTGCTCAAGTTACTGTGAGCAGACTGCTCTGTATAATCTCTTCTGTTATCAGGTCAACCCTGCCTTTTCCCTGTTTCTTATTTGCAGCCATGTTGTAAGGCATAGATGCTATGTACACTAGTAGAACTTTTCCTGCTATCCTTGGCCAGAGATTGGTCTTCATCAGCCCTAGCCTGGGCTGCCTGGATCAGTGATGATTAGAGAATCAGCTTCACTCTTGTGCTGTAAGAACAACTCCGGATGCACCTCTGTCATCCCAGAACTCAGGAGCCAGGGGCCAAAGGACTATGAGTTCAAGCCTACATAGTGATGCTCTGTTCCAAATATAATTTTTTTAATAAAAAAGCTTTGATTTTTGGATAAAATTGAATACTATCCTATTTTTACAAGGCGAGCACTCTTGCCACTAGGCCACATTCCCGGCCCCACCATCCTATTTTTAAAAATGATTCTGACTTCTCATTTGACCCTACCTGGATTTAGTTGTATGACAGAATGATAGGTTTATTTTTTTCTTGGGATTTCTTTGAACTCATTACATTGTCTAATGACAGCTAGATTGTGAGGCTCTAGGCTTCCCACAGCATCCTTCTACCTGTCATGAGCTCTCAGTATCCACTCACCAAAGTTAGGAGGTCCAGAAACGTTGGGCCCCATGAGCAGAAGGCCTCTAAAATTCACAGGGGGCAGAGGCAGTTTTAAAAATGCTGCCCTTGTCTCTTGAGCTCTGGATTGTCATGGATTCAATTAGTGCTCCCCATTTCCTCCTTCAGTTCCTTCCCTCCTGGGTAATGACTCGATTAAAAATCGTATGTGCTTATTGGTGGCATTCTAGTACAAAGGGTCGTTTGGGGACTTGGCAGGATCTTCCACACCATTCCCTGGACTCCAAATTATGGGAGAAGTCAGAGCATTAAGATGCGCCCCAAGAACTTTGCCCTGCCTCAGAGCAAATGAAGTGTTGCTTTGGTTCTCGTGGAGCTCCCTCCCCTTGACCTCCCTACACGAAGTCTTGAATTCTTGGGTTTTAACCATTCAGAGGGAAATTCCTGAATACACTGACACTGTCACCAAAACTGTGGACCTTCTTTCCAAAGAATGTGATTATCCTAGTATATATACGTGTAATCTTGTCGTCATTGACCTGTCCTTTGCATGGGAGAAGTCAGCTCAGGCTAATGTGAACAGAGGGTGCTGAGGCTCTCCCTCCTCCTTCCTTGATAAGTGCAGGGCAGGAACCTGGACTTTCCCAGAGGCATTGGGATGGAGGGGTCCTCTCCTAGGCTCGTGGTCAGATGAGATACTCAGCTCCAGTGTCCATTGTTCATATCTGCCCCCAATTTCGGAATCTCAGGGGAAGGGAGTTAAGGTCTTAGACTGAGTGAGAATCTATCAGTTCTTCCCGGAGGGTGTGTTGCTCTTTAAGGCTCAATTTGTGTAGCATGAGGCCATTCCAATTATGACCTGGGCAGGCATGACACCAATGAACTTGTCGTGTCAGGGCATTCTTGCTTTGGAGAAAGTTAAATCTACTAGGTTTGGCAGAATTCATAAACCCTAGAATGTTACAATTGAAAGAAACTTAGATTAATAATTATATCGCAATACTGAGAACCTAGTATGTGCCAGACATTGAGCATACACTGTGATTTCATATTTATAGCAACCCCCTAAGACAGGGGCAGGTTATTATTTTTCATCTTATGGTGAAGGAAATGAAGACTCTTGTTACAGACTATAAGAGTTCAGAATCGGGAAGAAAGTCTACTTTTGTTTCCAAGTTCATGGAGATCCCATGTGTACTGTTCCTTCATCAAAATAGGTCAGAGGTAAGTGGCAGAATGTTACTACATCCCTCTCTACAGTGTATTTCAGAGCAAATGGATCACCTCCAAAGCCCACCAAAGCCCACCTCTGCTCCCGCAGCCAAGGGGACTTTGAAGAGCTTCTCATGCCGAGAGCCTAGATTTAGCAGGCTCCTTTTCACAAAGCGAAAGCATTCAGTGTTCCCCTATCTGCAAGCCCCCATTTCTGTCACACAGTGTGTGGTCTTCCCGGGCCTCACACTTGTCTTCTAGCACCACATGCAGCACCCACAACTGTTCTGTTTCTGGTCCTCCCGGCCACCCACTCTCGCTCTGCCCTTCTGTCGCGTAACCCAAAACTCATGCAGATTCTCTCCCTCCCAAGCCCGCGCTCCTCACTGGCTGTGCCTGCCTTCTGCAGGAAGACAGCTCGCTCCTCTTCTGCTCCTCTGCTATGACAGCCTGCCATCTTCCCCTACCCCAGTGTCACTTGCTCCAGCCACCAAGCAAGGCTCTTTTTCCTGTAGCGATTCATCAGCTAGCTGGGGTACTGGGTACATCTAAATGACCAAATGGGACATCTTGCGGGAAGTGGCCATCTTTCCCAGGTGTCGTTGTTCCAAATCAAGTGTGCTATTATTGGGTAACTCTGAAGTTCCTGGAGGTCAGCAGAAAGAAGCTCACGTGTGTCCTGGGCTCCTCTAGACCCAGTACGAACCAAGTCAAAGTGTGAACTCCAGGAGAACTTATCTTAAATGGTCAGGTCTGAGATAAACGATAAATATATAAATATATATTTTTTCTGGAATAAAAATACCACTAGTCAAAATGTCCACATGCTCTGATGTGAGTGTAACTGTGAACTCACTAGAGACTGATCTACTTTTCCCAAGGGGGATAATATCCTCATCACTTTAATTGATTCAGGCTGAACTCCTCTAGACAGCAAGGAAAGGAATGAGTTATTTCTTCTACCTGAGGTCACTTTACTCCCCTCCCTGTGTGCTCTCCTGCTAGTCAGAAGAATCATGCTGTGGCATCCTCAAAGTGGCAGAAGAGTTTCTTAGAAAGGGACTAGAACAACAACCACTTCAGGTAGGCATTAATGTTTCCTGCCAGTTGTTGCTTGATAGGTGGTGAACATTTGTCATTCTGTGCCCAACCCTATTGCTGCTCCAAAGTGTCACAATGCTAGAAATGTTCCAAACCATTTGCAGCGGATTTCAGGACTGGTCAGGAAGACTTATCTTTCTTTCTGATGATCTATGTGAATTGACAGATGTTAAAATCGAACACCTTGGACTTTCTGAGATTATATAAAGAATTGAAGGCATTACCTAGCAGCCCTTTTGTAAACTTATCTGCCGGTGTGTCCTCTGCAGGCCCAAAGGTTGACTTATACTTTGTTCCTGGCAGCGTAGGATTTCAACAGTTCCAAGGTCCAGCAGAATTCACATAGTATCACCACTGCTGGATCAACAGGGCCTAGGAGTGGGGTCTCACTGTATAGTCTTAAGATGGAATGAAGGAACTCCTTAGTCTGGATTTTAACGAGCAGGAACCTACCAGCAAGTTTCTAGCTTTTTCCTGATACCACTGTGTTCACATTTGATTCATAGTAAAAAAAAAAAAATGTGCTGCTATTCTGGGCTCTCCTCTATCAATATGTGGTGGTAACATGTGATTGCAAATGGAAAGGTTATCGGTTTCTATATTACCAGCTTGCCACCGAGAGAGACACATATCCGCTCTCCTAATAGCCCCTTCTAGATCCTAGAGTGGTCTTACTAGTAAATTGTTTGGGAACTGGGTTATATCCAGGCCGACTTCCATTTATATAGTCTAATGGAAAAAACGGAAGTACATCTGAACACAACTTAATATAGTATAGTAAAAGACACAGCAGTGATAGCTGTGATGTATTTACCACTTAGAACATGGGAAGATTGATGGGTGTGGGAGGCCCTGATGTTCCCCTGATCTTAAAATCTCTGATTAGCCAATAATAACACACTCGTGCACCAATTATACCAGCTGTCACTAGGCAGCACCATGCTGTCAAAGTCATCAATGGAGTGACAATCCTCTTTGCTTTCAAAATTGTCCTTGATCAGTGTCAAAAGCATTAATCGTTGGGAGATGTTTAAACGAATCTAGGCAGAGAAGCTTTACAAGGAGAAGCTTTAGAGATGAACAGGGAGATATTCAGAGGCTCTGGCTTTGGGGAGGGAGGACACTCCATTAACCTCCGTCTTTCAGAAGGGTGCCTGAGCACCTGAAAGATCTGCCTGGGGTAGCTGAGCATTAAAGAGAGACTGTCCTCTTTCTTTTAAAACTAACATCTGCTTTTGGAAGTGAGCAGTGTGTGATGGAAGGTAGACCAAGTGCATGCTGGGAACTTCTTGTTCTAGCCCAAGCAATTACTACGAAGGGGCCATTTAGCATCAAATACTAAAATCCAGAGAAAGGGAAAGAGGAAGGGAGTGTCATTTAGGCTTTAAAGGGATGAAAGAGAGAGAGAGAGAGCAAGGCAAAATTATGTGAAACAGTAAATCATCCTTTCTCCCTCTGTGCTTTACCATCTTTCTTGGGACCTCTCGGGGTCCTCTTTTTGGTTTGGGACATGGTTCTGTCTTTGTCACATACACTGTGGGCTGTGAGCACGAGGCACATGCTTTAGAACTGCTTTGATGGCCTCTGTCCCTAACTGACAAAGCTTTTGAGGGTTAAGCAGAATGATACTGAGGTTTGAACTCAGGGTCTCACACGTGCTATGCAGGTACCCTACTACTTGATTCACAACTTCCATCTTGTGACACATTTTCTGACGGTTTATGTTTTCTTGACTATGTCTTATTCTCACACAGAAAAATACCAGCGCTGTGGTTTTAGAGGGATTCACTTCTACACAGAACCAAGTAATTTTTTCTTTCTTATTGTAAGACCTCCTTCTCCAGAGAAAGTCGGCCTCATCTCTAGCCTCACAAGGCCTGGCTGATATCCCTGTGGGGTCTTAATGATGCATATTTTATATACGGTTTGGGGTTGAAGGGAGGAATTGCAATTTTCTGGTTCTGACCTTTTGCTCGCAATCCCACGTGACCCATAACCTTTCTAATGTTCACATTTCCTCAAAAGATAATTTATGCTGCTCTGTGTCTGTAGGGAATCTCAGATGATCTGTGTACACAGAGTTCTGAATCCGAACATTGGTTTTGTTTTGGACAGCAAACAGGCATTTGTGGAGAATGTGGACGATAGAGAGGCGGCAACAGAGAAAAAGGAATCCATTGGGTTGGGAGAATAACGGTATGGACTGGAAAAGTGAATGACATTTTACAGGAGAGAGAGATTTAGATGGCAGGCCTGTGAGGAAAAGAGGATGGGGTAGGTAAGAAACGAGGCAGGAGCCTCAGGAGGGCAAGAAGGTCTTGAAGATCAGGCCGGGGCCTGTCGTTTATATGCTTAATTTCTTTCTTTCAAATAACTTTTAATCGTGCCAAAACATGCATTACATACCAGTGACCATTTGGACTATTTTTAGGTGTGGCATTAAGGACACATATGCTGCCAGGCAGTTCTTACCACCTCCCTCTCATGAACTTGCTCATCTTTTTCTTTTGTTCATTTCTTTATGGTCAGAGTGATGTACAGATGGGTTACAGTTTCATACATAAGGCCGTGAGCACCTTTCTTATCCAACTTGTTACCTCCTCCCTCATTTTTCCCCCGCTTCCCCCCTCCTCATTTCCCTCTCCCCTTCCATGTATTGTACCCTTGGTTTACCACCACACAGTTTTGTAAGTATTGCTGCTGGAACTTGCTCATCTTGAAAAACTGATTCCCTAGATGCCCTCCTGGCCCCCGGCAGCCATGCTACTGTTGGCCCATCATTGTGACAATCCTCGCCTCTTCATATAAGTAGAGAATCTGTCCTTTTGTGATTGGCTTATTACATTTAAAAGAATATTTGCAAGATTATAGCATACCTCAAAGCTTTCTTCTTTTTAAGTCTAAATAATATTCTACACTGGTCAGTGTAGATACCATGCTCATAAGCTGCTTTGTTAAATATACAAGTCCTTTGTATAACTACTTAAGGATAATAAAATAAATGTAAATATTAATATATATGTTATTGTATCACATGGCATATTATAGTAATCCAATAATATCACATATTGCACACACACACACACATACACCAATTTATCTATTGTCCACCAATTAACACACAGGCTACTTTCATCTTTTGTTCATTGTGGATAATGCTGCCTTGGCACCAGAATGTAAACGCCTGTTGGAGCCATTGCTTTCTCTTCTCCGAGGCATATATCCTTCAGAAGTGTAATTCTAAGTGTCTCTTCTTGAGAAACTACCCTACTGTTTTGATTGCAGAAACTTCTGGTATTTATTCACAAAATTGAAAGAGAAGTGCAACACACACCCCTGTCCTCATTACTCACCTCCAGAATTGCTTTAAGCCAAACTGTATGGCCCTGAGAATGCTGTGTGATTAGATATGGGGCAATAGTTTGAGATGGAGAAACTAAAGTCATAATTCCCCGTGGCCTTCAGCACTCCATCCCATAGCATGCACAGGATTCTCATACTCGAAGGAAATTTATGCTTCCACACCTCAGAGGGAGCAGGAGTCAACCATATCCAAACCTAAGAAATGCTAATAATATGCCACATTTGCTTTATCTTTCTTCTCTATAAAAATGTTTGGTTTTTTGTGAATGAATGAAATGTGAATTGCAACCATCATCACCACCCATCCTAAATACACAGTGTGCCTACACATGCTTATTGCTTTATAATCACATCCAATTACATTAACAATAATTTCCTAATAACCTTTATTCAAAAGCCCACAGTTGTCCCCTTCCCGTGTCATTAGTGATTTGTTTCTCCAGTCAAGAATCTCATAACCCAGTGTTACAACGAGCCAGATTTTGATTGTGTTCAACAGATAAAAGGGAATCACTAGGAGTAGTAAGCAAGGAGAAATAAGATCTAACCTGAATTCTGGCATTGGGAACCATAATGTTTTTCTAACCTTCTTCTGACTATTGAGAATGGATTTAAGAACGAGAGCAAAGAGTGAATTCTTCCAAGGCAAACCAGGTCTAGATCTTAATAGGACTTTCACACGGCCCATTGCTTCTGCCAAACCTTCACCGTGTCTGAAAAGCGAATAGTGAATCATTACCAAGCACCCGGAATTCTCCATCACCCCCTCCAGGTCTTGTTATGTGAGGTAAATAATGATCCAGTTGTAGCAATTTTAGCCTGTGCTTTTCTTCACAGTACCTCAGATGATGGGAGTTTACGATGTATGTGATAACTCATCTTCTCCAGCCTGATGCTTCCTCTCCTCTCATAAAGAAGGCAAGTTCCCAGGAAAATGCCATTCCAGGATGCTTGAACGCGGTAGTATCCCTTAGGGCAACTCAGTCTTTAACTTCCTAACTTCCTTACCATGTCACCAAGCATTCCAAACCCTAAATCCTTAATCTGTCACTGAATCAGCTGCGCATTTACCAAGTGACAACTATGTACTCAGCATGAAGAAGTCAAATGAAATAAAAAGCACTCACAAATATGAGAAAGAAAACTAATAGAAGCACCGTCATGGCTTTCAACTAAGCCTGCACAAGATAACAGAAGTCTGGTGACGGGCGATACTAAAGGACAAAGAAAGAGCCAGAGGACATGATGGGGGCTAAAGGGTCTTGAAGGATTGTGGTAGGGGACCAAAGGCCAGGAGAAGGCAAAGAATCGCATCCCCTGAGCCTTGTAGGGTCAGAGCTTAGTTCTCACCTGCCTCTCAGTGCTCTTCTTAATGAACATACCAGCCTCTGGCTCCTCAAGAGGAAGGCCCCTGAGACAAAAATATCAGCACTGTCCTGAGACAATGCTTTCTTTTTCTTAAGTTCTCTCCTCTCAGTTGTCTGTGCCTATGGCTGACACAGGTCCATATACACATTGTCTCACAGGGATCTGCATTCAGGATGGATCTGTGTTTGGGACAAGCCAATGAGGCAAAAATCTCGTTCTGGATGAAAACATTCCATTTTGGGGGATTCCTCCCAAGACCTATTTTCACCATTCTGTAATCAGAATTTATTAACTCTGAAATTTTCATTTCCTTCCTTCAACTGGAAAGAAAGCTTTTCAAAGAGTTTTGTCCTCTCTTGTTTGAATTTATGATCTGTTTACTCAAATCACTGGACACTCTGAAGGTAAATGCGTTCTGTCTCCGTAAATCTTTGGCAAGTTCTGTCATTTAATCTGCTCTTGACTTATAGTTAGTTTGTGGGGAATTGAACTGCCTTAAGATTGATCCCATACAATTTAGGCAAAGGTTTTCCCTCTAACCATTGCAGTAACATCTTATCCCTTTCATGGGACTCTGGAAAGACCAGCAGCTGGGGGAAGGGCTGGGCCACAGCTGGCTCTTGGCCTTGGTGTATTCTTTCATAACTTCCATGTTTAATACATAAATATGTCATGATGTCCCAAATGTAGCCTCGTGTCTGGAAGAGTTTGGCTCCAATGGGACCTCCTCATCTTCCAGATCTGTGGGCCTAATATAGCACAGGTGCTGCTCTCTGCTGCCGGGCAGGTCCTGGTGACTCAGGAGTTGAGTATGGGCTTGAAGTTTAGTGCTGCCACTTGCTTAGCTGTGTGACCTTAGTCAAGAAATCTATGTTTTTCTGAGCCACCATTTCCTAATGAATAGAATTGAGGTAATACTATCTAAATCTCCAGGGTTGTTCCGGCTTATAAATTGTATCATAAAGTTTCTAACCCTCCCTTGTGTATGATAACACAAGCCAAACCATGGCTTATGAGTAGAACAATAAACTGTATGCAGCCTCCAACCCTCCCTGATGGCTTTATTATTTCCCACTTACATCCGTGTGAATGTACACCAATAGCATTTTCAGCAAGTTCTGCCATTTTCCATTTTGCATCTATGCCTTGGCTAGTTTGCATATTTTCAGAACCTACTAAGATATAGAGGAAAGGAATGACATAAGCACTTCTTTTTATATATCTGCATATTTTTTTCTCCTCAGCCTCATCTCACCCTAAATTCTTTCCTTTGTGTTCCCTCTCTGAATTTCTTCCAGGGTCTGCCCCATTTTAAAGTTGTTGTTGCCTGTTTTAAATACGTACCCCCCATCCGTGGTGCCTTCAGCCGGCCTTTTAGTCTGAGCTCTTCCTTGACCCTCATCCTTCCACACACCAAAGTGCAGCCCCTCTCTCCTGCGTCCTTTCAAACTGTGTCCTGCTCCTGATTAGCCCACGCCACCTTCAGTTCCCTAGTATGTGCAGTCTACAGACACACTCCAGAAGATTCCACAGAAGGAATCCACGGGGGCACAGAACAGATGTGAGGGGCACACCCTCACCTGTTGGACAGCACTGCCATGTCCCCATCACCATGGCTTTGGGCCTCCGAGCGAGCGAGCTCCTTAGAATATAAGAGCCAAGCCCCTGTGGTATCCCCAAGGTCTCTCTGCAGGGTCGTGGTGGTGCCAGACCCAAGTCCACACTGTAAGCTCAGCACCCACTGCCCCAGGACTTCTTGCCCTGCGCAGATCCACAGGGCACATTTACGCTGCTTATTTCCGAGCAGAGAGCTTCCTATAGCAGCAGAGCAGGCGGGAGAGAGAGAGAGAACAACAAGGCTGGGGGTTGGGAATAGGTTGGAACCAGAGAGCTATAATTAATCCTTTCTCCCACACAAACCACTGAAATACCACATAGAATAAACAGCACCACCCGCAAAAAAAAAAAAATAATGCCATGATTACACAGCGTTGCTTCATATGCAGGAGGAGAGGGGAGGGGGCGGTACTAATTAACAGGTGGAGATGGAATCGTTACAACGTACTATTACTGGTAATAGAATTATCTTCACCATTCTAATCATGGTGGAGACACAGGGATTCTCCTGGCTGTGTGGCTACCCCATGCCCTGCGAAATAGGAGGACATAAGAGGCTTATGGGCGGGGGGGGGGGGGGGGGGGAGATTCTGTAGCTCCCTGGAGAGAGAGGGCTGAAGAGCAAAGCAGGGACTCTGGTGGGGTAGGAGCATGCCATCATACCAGGAGGAGGGGTGCTGTCCAGCTGTGCGGCCTCACCCTTCATTACGTTATTCTACTCCTCTTGGGCACCTCCTCTCCCTGTAGTCCACACCCCCAAAGAAGAGGGAAAAGAATCCATTTCCAAAGCCCCCAAAAGGCAAAGACCCAGCCAGGCTATGATGGCTCATACCTGTCATCTTAGCTACTCAGGGTCTGAGTTCTAAGGATCCTGGTTCGAAGCCAGCCCAGGCAGGAAAGTCTATGACACTCTTATCTCCAACTAACCACCAGAAAACCAAAAGTGGAGCTGTGGCTCAAGTGGTAGAGGCCTAGACTTAAGCAAAAATGCTTAGGGAGAGTGCCCAGGGCTTGCATTCAAATCCCATGACCAAGGAGGGAGGGGACAGGGCGGGGAGGGGGTGGGGGTTGGAACCTAAAAGGCAAAGACTTTGCTGTCGCTGGCACCCACTTCTACATAGCCTTCCCAGGCCTGTTTCCAGCCACTCTCCTCTCTAGGAGTCTTCATTCCTGCTGCCTGCAGAGCCTTTAAGGCCTTGACCTTCCATTTTAACCAGTTCAGGCCTCTCGTGCAGCAGAAAGAAAACAGAGACTTAGAAAGATGAAGTGACCAAAAACCAGAACCAGAAAAGGTTTTGCCAGTGCTCAGCTGAACGCGGCCCTCCCCGCGTCCTCTCCTAACAGACACTGTGCAAGCAGGCAAAAGGCCACTCCAATGTAAAGAGAAAAGCGGGAGAAGGTTCAGAGGACAAAAAAAAAAAGTATATTTTAAGATACAGCATGGACACGGTGACCACTTAGCAGTCTATTAGGAGTCTATGTGATACGGAGAGACAGATCATAAAGAAGGTCACTGTTACAGAGTGAAAATGAGAGGTGAAATGATGATGGAGCAGTCGTCACTGTAATTTAGGTGTTGTTGAAATCTCTCCATCCATTTCACAAGGGGACAGCCAGTCTCTAAGACAGTTGTGGTGGTTGTCATTCGGGAGAGAGAGCTAAGAGATGAAATGCCATCAAGTCGAACTTACTTTTCTGTCCCACGGACGTAGGGAAAAGAAAAATACGGAGACCGTTCCCATGGTTACCACACCACCCTGTGAGCACCCCGGTGTCACCTTCCTCCATTAAAGGCTGAAGATCAGAGGGAAGATGAACTTGAACTGATACTTGAAGTAATGAGCGTAAAAAAATTTTCTCTCCTAAAATCGAAGTGATTAATTCTTACATGTCCTTTGGTTTTCCTCTCTAGAAATGGTACAGGGAGAAAAAAATGGAGGTAACTACTACTCGTAGCTGTGGGAAATAGAGATGGTTCTTTTCCTCAGTGATTCCTAGATTTCCTTTAATATCAGAGTCTTGGGGACATCTATACTGTGACTGTCCCTTGGTTGGTGCATTGCTCTAAGAATTACATCACTTCCCCTTCCTGCAAATCCCCAGACTGACAGACCTGGAAAACTGTTGGCCTCGGCTGAGTCGGTAGCTCATGTTAATTCTAGCCACTCAGGAGGTTGAGATCCGAGGATTTCGGTTCGAAGCCAGCCAAGTCAGGAAAGTCTTTGAGGCTCTTATCTCCAGTTAACTACCTAAAAAACTGAAGTAGAGCTGTGGCTCAAAGTGATGGAGAACTAGCTTAGAATGAAAATGCTCAGGGACAGTGCCCAAGCCCTGAATTCAAGCCCCATGACCAACCAAAAAAAAAAACCCAAAAAAACAACACCCTGTGGGTCTCCAACTTAGAATGAACCATGTCCTCAATCTTCCCAGTAATATGGTGGTCTGGAACTCAGACCACATGTTCTGATAGGAGCCATGCTATAAATAGTAGGCAGGATCCCCAGCCAGTAATGAAAGGCCTATTTAATCCATCTGCAACCAAGCGGGGAGTTCTGGCTTCAGAGGCTCTGCGTTCAGCCCTGTCATTAGCTGCCTACATGGCTAGGATCAAGTCATTTAGGCTTTGCCTCTGATTTTCTCACTTGAAGACTTATTATTTGTCTCTATTGAGTGAAATTGAGTTTAATAACCATTACAAGTAGTTCGAGGGCAAGTTATATTCCAGTTTCTGAGGAGCCATGCTGGAGTGCCTCTCTTCCCTCCCAGTGGGGGTGGGGGGGGGGCGGAAGTGAACCCCAGGCCCACACTTTCTCCTCGAAGCCCCAGGCCTGGCTTCAGCAGCTGTGGAGGAGGGGGCGACTTGAAGTCTAAAGCCGTAATAGTTGCCCTGGCAGAGGACATCGTTAGGGGCCCCAATAGGCTATATGAGTATTGACGTCTGGGTCATTTCTGGGGCTAGGACATTGGAGGTGGGGAAGGCAGGGTGGCCAACACCACCTTCTGACGTGTTGAGCCTCAGTAAGGTTTCCACTAGGGCTAAGGATGCTCATTTGGAAAAAGGAAACACTTCCGAGAAACCTGTGCCATCTAGGTACGTTGTGGATGAAGCCGTCCCGGTTTTCTCCCTGGCAGCTGGGACCCTGAGTCTGCCTTGAAACAGCCCAGTGGTGAGCAGCCTGTACCTCCCACCCCTTCTTATCTGTCCTCCTGTCTGTTTCTCTCCATGTCTGTTCCCCGCCGCAAGAGGTTTCTTTTTGTCCCTGAAGCTTGGAGCCTCAGCCCCCAGTGTGGTCCTTTCTCTGGACCATCAGCAAGATCACATAGGAGGCAAATTAGGCTGCTTAGCAGGGAGCAGAGAGTAAGATATGCTGGAACAGTTTGATGGAGAACCCCCTGTTTTCTGGAAGCCACAGGAGGTGCTACAGAGCCTCCACTGAGCTGTGTTAGAAGCTGTAGGAGCTTCCAGTGCTAGCTGGGAAAGCAGATGGCTGCTGCCCAACCTTCTCCGCCTAACGAGGAGGAATCTGAGACCCAGGAAGGCGAGCCACCTTCCCTGAGATTGAGGATCGAGGTGACAGAGGAAGGACGTCGAGTCCACGGCTGGTCACAGTTGAAGCTCCTTTCCAGGGAAGGGGTGATGCAGAGAACTTGTGCAAACAAAGGGCACCCTCATCAGGAGGAAGGCACACCTTCATCCCAAATTAGAAAGCATCAAGCTGCAATCAGTGCGCGCCGAATATGCGGACAGCACCCATTCAGCACCTGTTTGCCGCTGTTCTTTTTCATTTGGGGAAGGTTTCACATCCATGCAAATCCCAACCAGATTTCTCCACTCCGCCTGCCTTCTCACCCTCTCTCCTGTCTCTTGTCGTTGAGTGTCTACCATGCATCCTTGCTGTGACCTTGTCTCCATACCAAAGTCCTCCCGGGCTGTTCTCCATCCTCCTAAGTTCCGGCAGGATCCTAGCCAGCTGGCAGGATCCCTGGACCTCAGCCTGTCCCCAACTTGGACATCACTGCATCCTGTGCCCATAATAAGCCTGTCGGGAAAGATAGTGAGGAATATGGATGTGGTGGAAACACACTGAGTATTCTAGCCGGTAACTAGAGCAGAATCCCAACAAGAACTCAGCCATCTGACCCAGCCCAGGGCTACCCCCCAAACATTCCAGCCTAGGTGAAGAATTATGCCAGTTCAGTGTTGTTTATTGTCATGAAATGTTTTCTGTATTCACAAATGCCCTAAAAGGTAGACTTAAGTTTGCTAGACCTTTCTGGACATCTGCCCAGTGGCTAGTTTCATCTTCGTGTTTAGGTGCAGATCCACTATTTCTTAGAATATTTTTTAATAGATGTTGATTTGTTTGCCTTTGAACTGTATTAAGGGGTACTTTCGACTGCAGAGTCATGGGGGCATAGCTATGCCGTTGTGGATCCTTCTCTTCCTCCTGTGGGCTCCAGAGCATTTATGTTTTAGTGTGTGTGTGTGTGTGTGTGTGTGTGTGTGTGTGTGTGTGTGTGTGTGTGCTCATGGGCTGATACTGGGGCTTGAACTTGGGCTCTCATTTAGCTTTGAGTCTCAAGACTGGCACTCTATACTTGAGCTACAGCTCCACTTTTGGCTTTTTGTTGGTTAATTGAAGATAAGAGCCTCACAGATTTTTCTACCCAAGTGAACTTTGAACTGAGATCCTCCTATGTCAGCCTTCTGAGTAGCTAGGATTATCGGCAAGAAACACCAGTATCTGGCTTTCCTTTCCTTTGAAAATTACATATAACTTTGGTCCTTGGGAGTTTCATTGCTCCTTTTTTTCCTTGTTACATCTAAAAATACATGCCCTCGCATTCTCTAATTTTTTTTTGTTATTGCTTACGTTCTATTTATTATTTCAGTGCTAGTATTCTCTGCTTGAAAAGAAATCTTTGTGGGCAACAAGAATGTATATTTAGGAACTCTTATAAACCATCAGTTTTTTATTTATCGTAAACCATTGGTCTCTCACATTCCCTGTTGGGTACCAGGAACACAACTATGAAGATAAGCTGATATGTGGTCTTAAGGGAGCCCATGGCCAAGTGAAAGCAATTAGCATGGATATAGATGACTATAATTTGACTTTATAGGTACCATGGATCACTATTCACCCATGAACAAGAATTCTCCTACCAACGGGCCACAGATAGGCTGAGCATCCTAATGCTCAAGGAATCTCCTACTCCACTAGACTATTCCAGAACTGCTCTATATATTGGCACTGATATATGAAATCTTAATTGCATGAAGATCTAAGTCTCAAAGGGGAACATGAGTTCCTAGACTCTCAATAAACTGGGAGTCTCCCTTTAATTTAACAGTTCAAAGCATGATTCTCATAAGAGAAATAGAAGATGCTTCAAAATTCACTCAGCTCACTAATTGATAAGATGGGAAGATAGATGGAGAGACCATTAAAACAGGGGTTTTATGTATCCCATAGGGACAGACATTTAAAGCAGAGGATAGGAAAGCTAGGTAAGATGCCACAGGGCCATAAGCAGTGAGCACTGGGTTCTCTTCTATGAGACAGAAATTTCTGTGTCTCCATAGGATTGCACTCATTTGCTTGGCAATTAGACAGAGTCGTTTACTTTGCTATCAATGTCCTAAAAGTTAACATCTATCCCGATAAGTTGTAAATATCCTAATCAATAAGAAACAGCACATCAAACCAAGGCACAGGTCCTACGAGAATCAGCTAACTCTAGGAGGCACACACTTCTTTTTTTTTTTTTTTTAAGTTTTTATTATCAAACTGATGTACAGAGAGGTTACAGTTTCATACGTTAGGCATTGGATACTTTTCTTGTACTGTTTGTTACCTTGTCCCTCATACCCCCCTCCCCCCTCCCCCTTTCCCCCCCTGCGGTGTTCAGTTCACTTACACCAAACAGTTTTGCAAGTATTGCTTTTGTTGTTGTTTCTCTTATTTTACCCTTTGTCTCTCAATTTTGGTATTCCCTTTGAATTTCCTAATTCTAATACCAGTACACACTGTTTCCCATTCACTCAGATAAGATTACAGAGGTAGTGTAGATACAATCACAAGAAGGTGATACACGAACATCATCAATAGTAGAAACTACAGATACACATGGGATGTTGAAAGTAGTTACAACTGTGATATAACAATCATTTCCATAAAATGGAGTTCATTTCACTTAGCATCATCTTATGTTATCGTAAGGGTATAGCTATTGGGCTCTTGTGATCCTCTGCTGTGACTTGCCTAAACCTGTGCTAATTATTCCCAATAAGGGAGACCATAGAGAGGCACACACTTCTTTCTGTTGCTATTATTATCTTTAAGTGGTTGTACAGAGGGGTTCTAGTTCAACATGTCAATGTAGGAGTACGATGCATCGTGATTAATATCACTCCTCCTATCATTCTCCCCCATCTATCCCAATCCTACCCCTCTTCGCATACATACACTGAGTATTAGGACTATATTAGCCCACTATTCCTCTCTCCATTTGTCCGCCCTCTTCTCAAGTCCCTTCTTCTCAAACAAAACATATTTCAGATTCCTGGTAGTCATTTTGTTTTGTTTTTTTTTGGTGCAGATCCTGGGGCATGAACTCGGGGCCTGGGTGCTGTGTCCCTGAGCTTCTTTGCTCAAGGCTTGCCCTCTACCACTTGAGCCCCAGCTCCACTTCTGGTTTTTTGGTTGGTTAGTTGGAGACTAGATTCTTACAGACTTTTCCTGCCCAAGCTGGCTTCAAATCCTCAGATCTCAGCTTCCTGAGTAGCTAGGATTACAGGCATAAGCCATCAGCTCCTGTCTCCTGGTATTCGTTTTGTTTTAAAATTTGACTTGGGGTGTGTGTGTGTGTGTGTGTGTGTGTGTGTGTGTGTGTGTGTGTGTGTATGCATGCGTGTGTATGCGTGTGTGCCTGTGTCTGTATGTGTACCAGTACCAGGGCTTGAACTCAGGACTTCATGCTCTTGCTTATCTTTTTTGCTCACAGCTGATAATCTACCACTCAAGCCAGGCTTCTGCTCCTTAGCTCACTTATCAGCACATTAAAATAATAAAAAGATCTATAATAGCACCCATGCTTTGTTTCCAACTCTTTCTTAATTTTTATTTCCAAGCTCTAGTAAAGAAGTTCTTAAGAGATTTCGTCTTCATTGGTAATACCAGCAAACATTTACTGCGCAGCTCAACAGACCTGGTTTTCTACTGAGCCAGGGATTCACAAGGAAGGCTGAGGCGTAGCCCTGCCCTCCGGGGGCTGGCCTTAATGCTGAAGAAGCACTACAAGGAAGAGTAAAAAGGAGGAATACACAGACAATAGATATTCTTCAAGTTCTGGGGCAGAAAAAAAAATCCATCGTGGCATAGAAGAACAGGAAGCCTTCTTGAGGAAGCTCCTTAATGCCTGTGGGTTTAGGGAACCTCTTTCCCCTCGTCTGGGGCGTGGGTGTCTGCCGTCTGCCTGCAGGGGTGGAGGCTCCCTTCTTTGCAAGTTCTGCAGAGAAGGAAATCGGATTTCTTCTGTGAGCCTTTCCTCCCATGCTAATCCTCTTGAGACCTGCTTCTTGACAGTGATCAAATGCTGTCCACTATGGGATGTAAGGGGTGGACCTCAGAGGGTCATGCTGCCAGACCCCTCGCAATCAGACGAATCCATG
The DNA here is from genome assembly GCF_023159225.1 of Perognathus longimembris pacificus. NCBI lineage: Eukaryota > Metazoa > Chordata > Mammalia > Rodentia > Heteromyidae > Perognathus > Perognathus longimembris. The sequence goes on from NC_063162.1 coordinate 144,487,175, forward strand.
CATCCTGAAAAGTCAAAAATGAGTGAGAGGAGGAGAGATGAAGGGGTATGTGGTCGGGGTGGGGGCGGGGGGGAAGCATGGTGTGTGCCTGAACAGTTGCTTAGAGACAGGTGGACAGAGGTAGAGGGAGCTAGACTGACAGACTTCAGGAGACAAATGTCACAGCCATGGCTAGTTGGATCTGTAATTATCTGAGCTCCAATCAGCCTGTTATTACAATCACTCAGCCCTGCCAGGGGAGCCATGGCCGGGAAGCTCTCCAAGGCCGGAGTACTGACGGCACCTGCAAGTCTGCAGAGGACTCTGGGGTAGAAGCTAGGGTCAACCCTAAGATCTCAGGAAACTTACCTTTTCCTTTTTCCCCCCCATTTATCCCCTATAAGGAAGAGCTTCAAAGTGCTGTTTTCTCTCATCACAAGCAAGTTAGCTTCAAACCAGAAATGGAGATATTGTTATTCCTTTCTGGATATATTGTTATTCCTTTCTGCATGGCTAATATAAATTCCTTTCTTTCTTTCTTTTTTATTTTTTTCCAGTCCTGGGCCTTGGACTCAGGGCCTGAGCACTGTCCCTGGCTTCTTTTTTGCTCAAAGCTAGCATTCTGCCACTTGAGCCACAGCGCCACTTCTGGCCGTTTTCTGTATATGTGGTGCTGAGGAATCGAACCCAGGGCTTCATGTATACGAGGCGAGCACTTTACCACTAGGCCATATCCCCAGCCCATGGCTAATAGAAATTCCATTTGCCCTAAGTTTTCGGCATTCCAAAGGTTGGCTTTGGCAAGGTCACAGAGACCCCAGAAATTGAGCTATGTGGCTTTTAAGGCCAAAGCAAGACACCATGATGTAATATTCTGCCCATGATCTTCCTGGGGGCTCTCAGGGAATGGTCAGCGCAGAGGTTTACGTGGATCTATCAGATCTGTAAACTAAAGAGCAAGGATTTGGTGTGAAAGGCCTGTAGCTGGGTTGTACTATACAATCCTTGATTTTATTCCCACTGACGTTTCTTTTCTGTAAAGGGCCATGTGGGGGCTGGTCATGAAGCATGTGGCTTTTCCACCGAACCGAGGCTCGTGGTAGAACTTAATATCAGAGCCTCCTGCTGCCCTTGGTTTGGGGGCTCAGGTTTTTAGGGAGAATACCTAGTAAGAACCCACAGTCCCCCGATGGGAAGAGCTCAGGCTCTCCTGGTTGGAATCTACCCTTCGTCACTTGCTAACCTTCCTATTGGGCAAGATAATCAATTTGTTTTCTTCTTCTCACTTATAGGATGGGAATAATAATGAAATCTGTCTTGTGAGGAAAGTCTTGTATGAACAGATGTACTTTACATCCAACACTTAGCTTCATGCCTGGAGTGAAGTCCACCCTCAGTCACTATTAGCTTGTCCTTTGCTTCAGAAAGTCCTTGGCGGTGACAGCCCCTAATCCCTGAGGAAGGGACCAGCCATGAACAGCTACACTAGATAGGAGTTTCTATAGAAAGAGCAAAATGTCTCCAGGAAAATGGATCCTTTCATCACTCTGACCCTTTCAATGTATAAGGGATGTTCATCCGTCATACTCCATTCAAGTTCATGGCCTCCCAAGAAGGCTAGCAGGAGGAGGTCTTTATCCCATTATTTTAGTTTCTTAGGATGGCTATGAGAATTTACCACAACCTGGGTGGCTTCACACAACAGAAGTTTGCTTTCCCATGGTTCTAGGGGACAGAAGCCCAAGTTAGGGTATCAGCTACGTCATGTCCTCTCCAAAGGATCTATGCTCAGCTTCTTCCTGCCATGTCCAGCATTTGGTGGCTTCAGCATTCCTTGGCTCGTAGCTCTACCCTGCCAGTCTCTCTTGACGTGATCTTCCTCACTGGGTCTTGGGTCTCACACTTTCTTTTCCTTTTTCCTATGTAGACAAAGTATTGGAGGGGCTGGGAATATCGCCTAGTGGCAAGAGTGCTCGCCTCATATACATGAAGCCCTGGGTTCAATTCCCCAGCACCACATATACAGAAAATGGCCAGAAGTGGCGCTGTGGCTCAAGTGGCAGAGTGCTAGCCTTGAGCAAAAAGAAGCCAGGGACTGTGCTCAGGCCCTGAGTCCAAGGCCCAGGACTGGACAAAAAAAAAAAAAAAAAAAAGACAAAGTATTGGATTTCAGGACCAATCATAAATGCAGATGGTCTTTTTTTCCCCCTCAAGGCTAGTGCCCTACCACTTTGAGCCACAGCTCCACTTCTGGGTTTCTGGTGATTAGTTGGAGATAAGAGGCTCACGAACTTTGCTACCTGGGCTGGCTTCAACCTTGGATCCCCAGATCTCAGCCTCCTGAATTGCTAGGATTACCGGTGTGAGCCACTGATGCCTGGCTCAGGTGGTTTTCTTTCGACATCCTCCACTTAGTTAGGTCTGCACTTAATTGTATCAGCACAGATCCTATTTCCAAATAAAATCTCATTCACAGATACCAGGGGCTAGCATTTGGACATCGCTCTCGGAGGGACGCAGTCCAGCCCACTATATTCAGGTATCAGGAGCTCAGAGAGGGGTTCCTGCCTCACAACCCAGAGAGAGAGAGAGGGTTGTGTGACTGTCTCGTATGTGGGTAGGACAGGACCCAGGCTTGCAGTTTATCTTGACTGTGACGGGCATCCAAGGGCTTCCACTTCAGGTCTTTCTCTTCCTCCATGTCAAGCACAGACTTTCCTATGGAGCTATCCTCTGGGAAACAACTTTCTACAAACTCCCCACAGTTGAATCTGACCTGTGTCCATGAGCTTCAAGCCCTAATCAAGTCACAGGAATCTGGACATACATGTTGAAGCTCCTCTGAACAATTGGTTCTAGTTGAGCCAAAGGGTGTGCAAGTGCCCATTCACCCCAATGGTAATAGGTGGCCATGTAACGTCCACCCCAAGGACGAGGCCAGGCTAGGGCAGCACCGCTGACCACATGTCTCTGGATCACAGGGGGGCATTTCATCATCGTGGAAGCCTCCTCCTGAAGTCCAGAGATAACGTTGTGAGCTGTCTATACAACTTGCCTTGATTTGGGCCTTGACTCTACCTGACTTTGACCAGGAGATTGTTGTCCATCTGTAGAATGAGAAAAATAAACTCCCCATCTATTTCCCAGTCAGTGAGACGCAAATGAATGAAGTACATGACTAGAACTAAGTAGATTATCCATTTTGTTATCACTTTCATAGTCCCTCTCCTCCCTAAACTCAACCCAGTCTCCGGAGAAACAATTGTTCTGTAAGACTATACACCTGCCCCTCTGCCCAGAGGAAAGGGCCCCACCCCCACCATTCATAGGGGAGGAGGTCCAGCCTGAAGGAGGAGACCTGGGCCATGATGGGAACTGCATGCTTCCTTCTTACCTTGGGTCCCTTTGGAAGGAAGATGAGGCAGCGTGGTGTTGCACCGTGACAGGTGCTACAGATAGATTTTTATTTTAATGGATGTGTCAGCGCATCAAAAAGTCTATGTCGCATTCAATCCTCATTAAAATGGAAGCCCATCGCCACGGGGTACCAGCGGAGGTGTGCTGCATTATTTATTGTTGTTGTTTTATTTATTTTTATCTGTTTTCCTAAAACTGGGCTGTTCAGGTTCAAATGGCAGATAAAATTGCCACCCACCTCTCTCCACCCTGTCATTTTCCAGCTCACATCTGTTCACTGCACATTGTATGTTAAATGCTACATTACCAGAGTGTCAGAAACCCTGACTAGTACCTCTGAAATCTGATTTGTCTGGCTTCTTAGCCATGGGTAGGGGTTGTATTCTGCTCCTTTCCTCCCTGGCTCTGGTTCCCATCGCCTGCATTCTGGTTTCTTCCCCATGAAGCTACTGCCCAGTGGAGTCAGCGAGTTCCTACGTCTCTCCAATTATTACTTTCTGCCCTGTGTTCCTTCTGGACACTACACTTGACCAAGCCTCTAAGTTTCCCTTCCAGATTGTTCCGGAGTTGGGTGTAGAAATGGGAACTCCATCTGTCACTTAGGAAGCCTAAAGGCTTCGAGCAAAACAACTACTAATTCAACCTGACTTGCATGGAGAACAGTGCCTAAATTTGTTCAGATTATTTGTCAGGCTAGTGATATTCTTATGCTTTTCCTGTACATTTATACTAGGCCTATAACTTTGACTCCTAGAAAGACAGAGACTATAGTATGGATGTATATTTTATGTTTAAATTTTCACTTAATAAAATGCATCATACTCTAACTAGGCTGAGTAGGCAGACATGAAACTAGTTTTCTTTGCTGTTGCTAGACCTTCAAATGACACTGTGAAGAGAGAATTCCTATAGTGAATACCATATTGCTCCAGTTCTGAAGCTGAAGGGAAGTCGTATTACAATTCATATACCTCAAGATATATGTGTGTGTATATATATATAATATCAATTATAATATATAGGTGTATGAATTGCTGTATTATACTTCATATACCTCAATATCTATAGGGATATAATATAACATATTAAACATAAGGATTATATATATACACATATATAATAAATAGAGTTGTAGCATGTTTCTTTTCAGTGCTAAGGGTTAAACACAGGGCCTGGTACCACTTAGCTATATCCCCACTCTCAATAGCCAATTTCTTTATAATGAATTTCCAAAAAAAAGTTCTTTTGAATGAGGCTGTGGAAAGTGAGGTCAGGGTTCTATTATATCTAGCTCGTTGGTGCTCTAAGCTAGAGACCACTGAACTCCACTCATATGTAGGCCAAATACAGGCACATATATTACTTTACAAATAACCTATTGTGATTTTTTTTTGCTATGGCAGCCAAGTTGAATAACAGAGGCAGTAAGTAAGGCCTAACATATTCACTATCAGGCCCTGTCTGGCCCTTCAGACAATGTCTGCTGATCCCTGCTCTGAGTTCTTAGACACGTTTCTGCTGTCTAACACTCCCAGATAAACTTTGGGACATAATATGTTTAAAGATTTAAAAAGCTGCTCTATTTGATGTCTGAACCAAAAGTAAAAGAAAACAAAACCCAAAACAGTATTCTATTATAGTCTGTACCACAAAAATATATACAGGTATCACATAAACAGGTTAGATTGGTTAAGATGATTCCATGATTGGTTAAGATAATGCCATGTGATCTCTGATCTTGTGCTCTTCCTCACAACAATGAGAATAACACCATTAGCAGTAACAATTGTCTACTAGTAGCAGTGACTCCTGCATCTCCTGAATGTTTGGAGCATTTTCCATATATTCAAACAGCCTGAGAGGTGGCTGGTAGGAGCGACCATGTAACTGGTCAGAGGACTTCAGTAGAGAGCGCGTCAAGGAGATTTGCACATCACATGGAAGCTTCAGAATTGGTCAGAATCCAACCTCATCCCTGCACCTGTGTCACGACTCCGCACTCTCAATCTGTGAGGGGTGCAGTTTGACAGTGTTTGTTACAATTGAGTTTATCTGGATTCCCAGAACCAGAGCAATTTCGAGCTGAAATGCGTGGGTATGCTTAGCGTAGCATGTCTTATTTTGCCATTGAACAATGCTCGGAGGAAGTGTGTTCACATGGATCCGTGTATTTGATATGCAGGTCCAGCCTGTGAGATAGGCAGATGTGTTCATCAGCATTCTGTTACTGTTACTGATATATGAGACAATCAACTTCAGAAGAGAAAAGGTTTATTTGGGCCTATGATTGGTTGGTCCTTTGCTTTTAGGCCTGTGGGGGTACATCATTGTGAGAGTGCATAGCAGAACAAAATTGCTTACTTCATATCTAGGTAATGCAAATGATAGATAAAATACTCACAGTCCCCTTTAACTTGTCCCTAATAACCTGAAGACTTCTCACTAGGCCCTGCCTCTTAAAGGTTTTAACACTTCCTAGTAGAGCCAAGCCCTCAGTACATGGGACTTTGGGGAGCCCTACCAATTCAACGACAACAGCAGATTTCCTCTTCAGGAAAGAAATGGAGGACCAGAGAGGACACACATATATCCCACCGAGTCATGACCAGGCCTCTTGCCCTTAACCTACCCCTAGGAGGTTCTCCTTCATCGGGAGCTGGGTGGAGCTTGAGGTTGAATTTCTAACAATTTCCCAGGGTCATGAGAGCACACTTAGAGCATCTCGAGGCTACATGCATACAGAAGATTTAATCCAATATGGGGTGTTTGTGGTTCCTTCCCTTGATGGAGGCCAGGAGTGGATGGAGGGAGAGATGGCTGGAAGAATAGATGGATGGACAGACTATTAGATAGATAAGTCGGAGGGGCTGAGTAAAGAGAACACTACAGTTCAGTGTACTCCTATAACAGAGTACTACAGAGTGGTAATTTACATTGAACAGAGGCTCTCTGGCTCACAATTATGGAGGCTGGGAAGTCCAAAATTGAGGCCCCATCTGGTGAGGCCGTCTTGCTGTTTGATAGCATGACGCATGGCATCGAATGGGCTAGAGAGAACAAGAGAGGTCTGAACACATTTGAATAACAAACCCACTCTTAAGAATGAGCCCCCTTCTGCAGTAACCACAGGAATCCGTTCCTGGGGTCAGAGCACTGACAACCTAATGCCCTCTTAAAACCTCCATACTGTCGGAATGGGAAATACGTTTCTAATGCACAAATTGGGGGAGCACGTTCAAACCACAGCAATGTGGGAGGCAGACAATAGACATCCAGTTGGGCGCAATCTGGCTTTGCAGAGAAAGTGGATCCCGCGTGGCCAAGCAGAAAGCAGAGCTGTTTTGTTTTGGTGGTTGTTACAGTTTTGTGCCAATACCAGGTGTTGAACTCAGGGCCTTCCATTCCCACTTGGCTCTTTTTTCTCCAGGCTGGTCCTCTTGAGCCACATTTATACACTCAGCTTTTGGCTGCTTACTTGGAGATAAGAGTCTCCGACTTTTCTGTCCAGGCTGGCTTGGAATCATGATCTTTAGATCTCAGCCTCCTGAGTAACTAGGATTTACAGGTGTGAGCCACCGGCTCCTAGCACAAAGAGCTGTTTTGATGCCCAAAGAGCAGCCATCAAAAAGACCTGTAAGGGGGCTGGGAATATGGCCTAGTGGCAAGAGTGCTTGCCTCATATACATGAGGCCCTGGGTTCAATTCCTCAGCACCACATATACAGAAAATGGCCAGAAGTGGCGCTGTGGCTCAAGTGGCAGAGTGCTAGCCTTGAGCAAAAATGAAGCCAGGGACAGTGCTCAGGCCCTGAGTTCAAGGCCCAGGACTGGCAAAAAAAAAAAAGACCTGTAAGGCCAGGAAGACTTGGGAATTCTCCATGGATGTGTAAGACTGGTGAGAGACAACTATGGGCAAGAGATAGGGAGGCAGGGAGCAACGTGAGAGGAAGCCAGAGCACCAGGAGCAGCCGTATCCCAAAACGCCTCCAAGGAATGGGGTGTCACTCTAAAGCAGCCACTGAAGGACTAGAAAGAGTGGAATGACAACACCAGATGTGCATTGGAGACAGGCGCCCAGATGTGCAGACAACTCAGTGGGGGCCACAGAGGGGCCTGTGGAACAAATGCTCAGCACACCCCAGATGACTAGGCAGGAAGAGGGGGAAAGGGTTGCATTTTACCCAGGACCTTTGTTAACCTTGTTTTAGGCCATTAAAAAAAACAAACAAACAACTCATTAAGATAGCTACGGAGTGCCTCGTGATGAAAGACAATTGCACTTTGCTGTGTGACCTTGGGAAAATGACTTTGCCTTTCTGTGCCGCTGTTTGCTCATCCGTGAAATGAGGATGGTAGTGGGTTGTTGTGAGGATTATAAGGGAGTGTGTAAGTAAAATGCCGCCAAGGATATTTTAAGTGTTCCACGCTCTGCTTTCCCAGGAGAGATGATACGGTTGACTATTTCCGTTTCATCTCGGGTCTCTGTAATTAGCCTGTTTTCTTGGAGAAAGTGAACAGCCAGAGAGTGAAGAGCCCTCCTGTATACAAATACAAGTGCATGTCCTCTTTGACTGTCTTTATCTCTCTCTCTCTCTTTCCGTAGAAGTAATTTCATGGCTCATGCACTTAAGATTCCATCAGGAAAGCTGGTCCCCTCTGTCAAGATGATGATCACCCCCGCCGGCTTTCACTGGCAAATCACAGTTCTGTTAATTAACACAATGCAGGATTCCAGCTCTCCACGCCTTCCACACGCTCCTTCTCACTTGGGGTTTGAGTGGTGGCCTGGCCTGTCTCCTGAGCCCTGGGGTGTCTGTGCCGCCCACCAGCCCTTTGTCCTTGCCTCCATCCTGGGCTCAGCCGCTACAAGGACGGGAGCCACCACCGCCGCGTGCATCGTACCCAGCTGCCTTCCTTACTCTGACATTCCATCGCTTTCTGGAAGGGCTCCTGATTTCTTCCCAGTGTCACCGGGGACGTGCATTTCTGTTCTGAGCACTTTGCTTTTGGTGGTGTGATTTTGTGGACAAGGCCCGGATGCCTGGGATTGCGCAGTGGGGGCCTTCCACGTCCCCCATCATTCAGATGCTACCAACTCTACCCCAAATACACTCTTGAGTCAGGTGGCATGCTCTGTCCCTTGTTATCACTTTTGCTACTTCCCTTGCGAGTACGTCCATGGCTGTTTTTATTCTCTGCGTGCGTGCGCGTGCATACGCTTGGAATTACTTGGGCTTGAACTCAGGACCTACATTCTGTCCCTTGGCTTTTCCACTCAGTTATGGTGCTCTACCACTTGAGCCACAGCGCCACTTCTAGCTTTGAGGAAGTGTCTCACTGACTTCCCTGCCTGTGCTAGCTTGATAGATGATCCTCATATATCAGCCTCTACTGCGTAGCCAAGATTACAGGTATGACCCATAGCACCTGGTTCATTCTTTTTTTTTTTTACTCACCCCCCACCCCAGGGCCTGGTACCTTGTCACCAAGAGACCTAAAAGTATCAGTCACAATGATAAGTTACTTGAAAAGTCACCCTATCCCCAAACTCCTGGCCTTTTTGGAGGTAGCAACTCTGAGGTTGTGCAGTCTGTGGTGGTCACTGCCAAGACTGTCACCTTGAAAGTGAATCACTGCAGACACTGAGTAGTAAACTCAAAGATGAGAAGGTTGGCCAGGCACTGGTGGCTCATACCTGTCAACTCTAGCTACTCAAGAGGCTGAGATCTGAGGATCACAGCTCAGAGCCAGCCTGCTTAGACAAATCTATGAGAGTCTTATTTCCAATTGATCAACAAACAAACAAACCTGTAACTGGAGGCATAGTTCAAGTACCAACTGAGCAGGACTGCAAGGCCCTGAGTTCAAGCTGTAGTTACACGCACACACACACACACACACACGCACACACACACGCATGCACACGCACACACCACACCAAGAGAGACACAGAGTGAGAGAAAGAAACAACACCACAAAACAAAGACCAAGATGATCAATTGTGTATGTGTGTTTTGTCACTGTTTAATAAGAGGTAGGAAATTCTCATGCATACTACAACGTACAAGAACCTTGAAAGGTTGACTCAAATGAACTCACGCTGCATGCGGGCACTTGAGGAATCCGAAAAGAGACAGTCATAAACACAGAAAGCAGACAGTGGCCTGAGCCAGGGTAGGTGGAGACTGAGTGTTTATTTGTGACAGCGACGCTCGGAAGATGAAAAGTTCTAGAGAAGGATGGAGGCAATGGTTGCACAACCATGAATAAACCTACTGCCACTGACTTCCACATTTCAAAATGATTAAGATGGTTAGTTTTATATTATGAATAAGCTCAATTTTAAAGGGAAGGAGAGAATGTATAATGAAAAAAATTAAAGCACAAAGTAAAAAAGTGGGGATGTACAAAAACACAGAAATTACCTTTTGAGAGCCCTTTTTGATTGACTTAAAGTCATTTGCTTCACTTTAGTAGGTTAACATAGCTCATATATAACTTGGGTTATTCATAAACTCATCATTCTTGGCACATTACATTTAAAAACATAAGTCAGATGCCTAGCCCTCTTTGTTCAGCATGCTAATGGGGCTGTGGTCTCACTGAATCTAGCAATCCCTTCTTTTCTTTTCTTTTTTGCCAGTTCTGGCATTTGGACTCAGGGCGTGAGCACTGTCCCTGGCTTCTTTTTGCTCAGTGGCTCTTCTGGCCTTTTCTATATATGTGGTGCTAAGGGATTGAATCCAGGGCTTCATGTATATAAGGTAAGCACTCTTGCCACAAGGCCATATTCCTAGCCCGAGCAATCCCTTCTAACATACTAATTGAGTTAAATTTTAAAAGGTTGACTTCTTTTGTTTCCCCCTTACAAACTGTAACAAGCTTCTGAACTTGAGGAATCAAGCATCTCTTGATTCTTGTGGGTTTCGTCGACGAGTCTCCACAAGCTTTAGGGAGGAGACAGGCCCAGGTGGGCTTTAAATGCAAAGGTGTCAGGGAGTGGAGTATGGAGGACGCTGTGTTCTTGGTGACACACATCCCTGGGTCCCAGGGCTCGGGCCGGGCTGTCTGACCTGCTCCATCTGAGCATCTGTCCCATTCCCATACCCCCCCATCCCGTGGGATTGAATCCACTTGGTGTTTTTAATGAGGCGATGTGTTGGACAGGGTGCTTCTCCAAGCTGTTGCAAAGCTTCGTTGTTGGAATGATTGAATGAACTAACTGTAAAGCCTTGGACTCGTCTCTGTTTGGTGTATGGTAGGAGCTGAATGAATGGTGTCATTGGTTGTAAAGCCAGGCACCACGTCATGCTCTAAAGATGAGAGTGGAGAAGTGGAAGGGACCTAGTGAAAAAAAATCTGACCACAATTATGCGTTCTGTATGAGACTCGTTGAAATGCCCATCACCCAGCAGCCACTCTTATGAGCTCTGGAACTGGGGCAAGTCCAGTACTTACTACGACTGACCATCTTTTATATCTTAGTCTGTGACTAGTGAGCCCAAGAGATTTGGTTGACAATCCAATCACAATTCATGCTGTTTACTGACAACAACAACCAAAAATTATTTTTTTTTTCACTCAACTTCATGCTTGTTGACCCTGCATCAATTTGGGTTCTATTTGACCTGTGCTATTTGAGTAGATTCTGATGAAAGTTTGCAAGAACGCTGGCTGGGCCAGCAATGTGGCAGGTCCAGTGCTCCGCGGAGGATGCGAGGTTCCTCTCTCACTCACACAGGTTCCTCTGTCCTTTATTTTGTGTTCATATGTGAAAATGCCAGAAGCGCGATACATATTTTTTTTCAACTAAGAAGTTCATGTAGCTCACAATTCTGTAGATTCAGGAGCACAGTGCCAACATCTGTTTGGCTGTGGTGAGGGCCTTGCCTTCAACAGCACACTAATGGCCAAAGCCAAAGAGATCACACAGCTCTGAGGAAGCAAGAGAGAAAGATCCGAGGCAGCCCAGCTTGCCCTACCGCACCCATTCCTGCCCCAGTGAATCCACTCTGTGAGATCAGCTTTCATCCTGCCGGAAAGACAGTGACCTCGCGACCTTCCTCCAGGCCCACCTCCTGGAGGGTCCCCACCCTGGCACTTCCACAATGGGGGCCCAGCCTCCAGCACACAGTGCATCAAGACTTTGGGGGGACAACTTCAAGCAATAGTCTTCTCAACCCCTCACATTCTGAGGGACACACCACAATGAAGGCCATTTTACAGATGAGACATTAGGGCCTAGCAATGTCACTTGGCAGATAAGAGCCATTGCTCCAACCCAGAAGTCTTACTCAAGACCTTTCTAGGTATCAGTATTCTTTATGTTTGGCTATAACTTAAAAGCACCAATATAAGCCAGGCACTCGGCTCATACCTGATACCCTAGCTACTATTCTAGCCAGGAAAGCCTGTAAGACTCATATCTCCAATGAAGCACCCAAAAGTCTGAAGGTAGAACTGTGAGTCAAGTGGTAGAGTACTAGCTCACAGACAGTGGCCAGGCCCTGAGCTAGCACCCCAGAATTGGTAACACACACACACACACACACACACACACACACACACACACAGGATCACTATACTTGGTGAAGTCTAGTTCTTTTTTAGGTATTTGTGAGAATGCTCAGCTTCATATTGTCCCAAGAGGCACACTTGACACTGCTTTGTGGCAATGTCATTCTGATATTTCATGTTACAGAAGGTACCAATCAAGAATCTGACTTGAAAAGCTTAGTGTACTGTATTCACAGCCATTCTTTGCTGGTTCCATCCTCTAACCCTAACTGACAGTCAGGGTTTTAGAGCTGCTATGTTGTTCTGGGCATATGCATTTGTTATTTCTACGTTTCTCTAGAAATTCTTCCCCCCACCCCAGCAATGGTGCATCTTTCAGTTCCCCATGTGGGACTGCCTATGATGCCAAGGCATTGTGGTCTTTTTTACTTTATTTTTTAAATCTGTTTATTTTATTGACTTTAAAAAATTATCCTTAAGTAGTTGTACAAACGGATTTCAGTTTAACAAATCAACTTACGAGTGCAATACATCTTGCTCAGTGTCACCCCTTCCATGATTCTCCTCTATCTCTCCCAACACCAGATTTCCCCTCAGTTTACCTAGTTCCATTTTCACATATGTACATTAAATATTATGAGGACGTTTGCCCACCCTTTCTCTTTCCCTTTGTCTACTCTCCTTCTCTTGAGCTCAGCCTCCCTGACAACACATAGTTCAACTTCCTGATATTTATTTTGTTAAACTATAAGTTAGTTGTTAGAAAGAGTTACACCATTGGTAATCCTCCCCACATATACTATACTTCAGCAAATGTATTTGTGTATATGGCATTGCGGTCTTGAGGATTCAGAAAATTAAATAAATTAAATGAAGACGTCTACCAGTATGCCTTGTCCACTATGAGCAGAGAGTTTATAGAAGATGTTCTGTTCTTCTGCAAATCCTTGAATCTGTTTGCTTGGTGTTCTGCAGTCATCTGGCTGGTGTAGCACCATTGGAATGTAGAGTGAGCACTTGGTCATTGGATTCTGTTCAGGTTACTACTGAGGAAGAAACTTGTTTTGTGGAAACCAAAATCCTCCTAGGGTTTGCTTAGACAAGGCTGAACAGAGCTATTGAACCCCCTCTGTCCACATATTCCTCATTGAAGCCCAAGGATAGTTGTATGACTCCATGTTGGCTTTAAAATAACTATTTGAGTAATCTCTTTGATAGAGCGACATATAACTTATTATTGTGGGGGGCTTTGGAAATCGCAGATAAAGAAAAAATTACTGTATAGAAATTACCCATAATCCTCTCTCACTATTAACATTTTTTGCATATTATCTTTGGTTTTTTTCCCCTTTGTTTATTGTGACTGTTAGTGTTTATAATCATTATAATTACATATCCGGGAGTAGATAAAATGCCCAACTTTGCATCTGTTTTTTTTTCAACATCATTTAATTCCTCCAAAAACATCAGCTTTATGGCTACATAATAGCCCATAATGTGAGTGTACCATCATTTATTTAACGGTGTCCTAATTGTTAAAATAGTTTGGGTTGTTTTCAGCTTTCACAATGGGGATTCTATTGCCTGAAATGTGCTTCTCACATCAAAGGAGATGGTTGGTCAGCCTATAACATTTGGACATTAGTTCCTCATCAGAGAATAGCTACAGAAGACTTTAATTTCTCAAATGAATTTACTATATAGAAAGATGGAAATTCATATATAGAAGGCTACTATCTAGCTTTACTCTCATTCTACTCTATTATTTAACCTATCTATGGCCACTTACCCATAAATTTACCCATAAACCCTAAATTCATATATTTGGAAATAGCATTTAAAAATTTTACTTAAATAGCATATTTATCATAAATATTCTGTTCATTTTATTGACTTCTAAAAATTATCCTTAAGTAGTTGTACAAATGATTTCAATTTACTAAATCAATTTATGAGTACAATGCATCTTGATCAGTGTTACCACTTCCATCATTCTCCCCTATCTCTCGCAACCCCAGCTTTCTCCTCAATTACCTAGTCCATTTTCACATATGCACATTAAATATTATGACTACATTTACATTTTAAATGCATATCTAAATTTTATTTATTTTTATTATTCGTACATAGTTGAACAAAGGAGTTTTAACTTAACGTGTCTGTTTATGAGTACGTGAATCTTGTGTGTGTGCATGTGCATGTGCGTGTGTGTGTATGTGTGTGTGTGTGTGTGTGTGCCAGTCCTGTGGCTTGAACGCGGTGCCTGAGAGCTGTCCATAGCTTTTGTGTTCAAAGCTAGCACTCTACCACTTGGGTCACAGCTCCATGTGTGGCATTTTGGTGTTTAATTGGAGATAAGAGTCTCAAGGACTTTCCTGCTTGGGCTGGCTTTTGGGCTTGCCCTTCAAATCTCAGCCTCCTGAGCAGCTAGGACTACAGGTGTGAGCCACTAATGCTTGGCTTACTTTTGCATTTGGTTATGCTTTTCAGATATGGTCTCAAGCTAACTTTTCTCTAGGGATGAACTTGGACCCCATCATCCTACCTCTGCCCCCCACATAGCTGCGATTACAAGTGTGTCCCACCCCAGCCTTGCCTTGTTTTTGAGGTAGGTTTTTTTTTTTACTAACGTTTGCCTACAACCATGGTTCTCCTGTCTCTACCTCCTGAATATCTGGGATTACAGACATGAACTTGGCACTTCTGGCTCTTAAACTCTAAGCTTTGACAAAGAAAATAGATTCTTTGGTAAGTCATGAAATCCACTGCCGGAAACTGCCACATTGCAGTTTCCTCCCAGTTTCTAAATCCGTAGTCTGGCCCCGAGCCTGCCTAGCAGGCAGGGCAATGAGCAACTAGTTTGAAACTCCTCAGGAACATCTGGATGGCACTATGAGTTCATTCCAGTCCAGCAAGTAAAGATGTTCTCCCCATTTCCTACTCTTTCAAGCACAGAAAGCTCCTTCCACTTTCCCCTTGTCTGCTGACAAGGGTGTTGTCTTCGGGAGGCAGACAGGAAACTTGAACTGGCTAATGGTTCTTTCTGTGTTACCAGATGTGAAGACACAGGCAGTGTGAAGACTTGATGAGTTACATCCAGATGAATAACTTGCCTTTTCTCTTCCTTTAGAAATCATCTGAGGGGTGAAAAAGGCAGTTATCAGTATGGAAACATCTTGCCATAAATATTTTGTCTGTAGTGTTTTATACGTATCAATGATCCAGTTGGGTTTTTCCAATTTGATGAATTACAGATTAAATGCTTTGGAAGAACTGACAAAAAACAGAGTTTTTGGACAAAATGTTTCCCATTTTGTTCTGGGTTTTCATATATCTGCCAATGAGCTTGGCCTTGTTAGCAAGCACCTTGCTGGAAAGGGCTTCACTAACTGACCACAGCACAAAGACAACACAGAGGGCGGAGGGAGCAGCTGGCACACACAGGACCAAAGGAATGGGGATGCTTGTCTCTTGTAGATCCAGACAGCAAACACATCACAAGTGTTTATTAACAAAAGACCCCACTGAAAAATAAACCCGGCAACATGCAAAAGTGACTGACTACATGTGAAGCATGAAAAATGTTTCCCATCATGTGAGACACTTGAAGTACAGAAAGCAGCAAACCATCGAAAATGGCAAACATTTGAAAACAGAAAAGCAAAGCCATTAGGCATCACTTTTCAGCAAAACAAATAGAAAAGGCTTTCTCCTCGCTTACCTCCAAGTGATCTGTGTACCACGCACTGTCAACAGTGCCTGGCTCATCATAAGTAGCAAAGAGATGTCAGCTCCTTTCTCCCTTGTGAACAGATCATCTAGGAGACTGCATGTTCCTACTCATTCATGTTCCTCCCGAATGGAGGAGGCATATACTTCCTTTCTGTGGAGAATTAGAGCTTCCGCTCTATGTTAGATGCTGTGAGACAATGAGAAAGAAAATGCAGCCTTGGTCTCAAGCACTAGATGACTGGAAGACAGGGAAGAATGGTCAGAGGGCAGGACAAGAGAACTCCAACCAGCAACCTCCCAAAGGAAGTGCTGGGGTCTTCCCCCAGTCCTCCTATCTTCAATCCCTAGAATAGTGTCTGACTGAGGCATGGAACTTTACAAGTGCACAAATAAATGAGCCAGTGAATGAATGAAAGCACCCTCCACGGAAGATCCAGCCCACCACGAAGCTCCACAATCGGACCTTCCTCCAGAACAGGTCATTCTGAGTTGAGTCCACAGGAAAGGTTGCAGATGGAGGGAGAACCTGATGTGAGCCTGAGTCACTTAGGTGGAGGAATGGCATCTCTCATCTGTAAAAATGTATTCACTGACTTTCTTTCTTCCTCTCTCCCTCCCTTCCACTTACCAAGCTTTGTTCCTTCTTATTCCTCTCAAAACCACCCCTTTCCACAGGGTGTGCATGGCATGTGCAATTGTAATTGTATATCCTGCCTTGGTCTCTAAGATTTATTTTCTGAGCCTGTACAAAGCCACTGGCTTTGTGCCAGCTACAGATGCCATCCTTACCACTATCCTGTGAGACTTATGAAGAAACTGAGTCATAGAGATGTTAAGATCTTGTGGCTAGAAAGAGGCACCTCTAGAACTCAAGCCCAGATAGTCTGCCCCTGGACTGCGTTTCCTTCATCACAAGCCAAGTGAAATTCATGTGGTCCTCCCTATTGATATGGATAAGATTTGGAGCTTGTGAAAGTGTAAGCTTTTGTATCATCAGTATCACTCTCTTTGCTAACTCCTTTCCTTCTGCATAGAGATAGACTCAAGCCTTACATACTTGAAAAAAAAAGTCCATCCTCCCTTCATCTCCTTCTTTTCTTTACAGTCTTCATCCCTTCTTTCCAGCCTTATTACTTGAAATCATAGCACTAGGAACAACTTGCAGTTCCTTATCTCCCATTCATTCTTAGAAACCAAGTGAACTTGGCTTCCACTAAAAGGGCCCTTGCTACAATCATGTGGGACCTGTAGTTGAAAATCTAGTAATCTGCCTGTGCTAAGACACCATACCCAGGTAGAAACCATGTTCCCTGTGGCTAACGTGACACCTGGCACAAGATGTGTGTAGAACAAATCCTTGTTGAAGTTATATCTTACTTGATTTCAGCCACTTAGCCATCAGTGAAACCTTTTCTTCTTTTAGCTCCCATGATGCCCCTCCCACTGGGTGTTGCCCTTCCCATTTTAGCTGTCCATTCTCATTCTTCTCTTCCTTCTCACCCCTTAAATATTGTTTTCCAAATTCTATACTTAACTTTTCTTTCTTCTCATTTTTGTGTAGCAACTCTAGGAAAGCAGACGCTTGAGCTATGTGCTCATCAAATCGGAATCTCAGCTACGAATCCTTCCCCACATCCTAGGCCCATACAGCACCATTACAAATGGGCCTCTCAGATTTGGTTTGAGTGCAATAGGCACTAGTTCACCATTCTCTTCTCTTTCTATGATTTGGCTTTCTGTCCTTCTTTCCAGCCCCTCTCCAAAATATATGAAGCGACATTCTATGTCATCTCTTTTATAATATACATTTGTGAATGTGTCCTCATTTTCCTCATGGACTAACCCAGAAATCTAGATGTCAGTAGTGGTTCATCTCACTTTCAGATTTCTCATCGTCAGTCACTGATTTCTGGTTTTCTGTTGAACAGTTCAAATTTGGAAACTGGAAAATGTCAAAACGACATTATTTGGAAACCTTAAGAATTGCATTTTAGGGGGCACAGGTTCAGAGAGCATTGAATCAGTATTTCAAAGAAGGCCAGGAAAATGGGAGCTTAAGTGGACACACAGTTCAAAGTGAAGAAAATGCCTTCACAGGGAACTTTTATTGAAATGGAGAAAAATCAGATGTTGTATGACAGGTTCTGTATGGCTAATAATGATCAGGGAAAGAAGGAATGTAGTTGGTGTAAAATCTCTGTAAACAAGAGTTCAAGGACCTCATGACCCGTATCCCAAGTCTCCCATGCAGTGGAATTACATTCTAGATGTCTGCAGTCAGAAAGTGACAGCGGCCATATTCCCAGGAAGCGTCTGGAAACTTGCTAGTCCTTCTCCCTTGGTGGCCTCTTGACTCCAGCTTTAAAAGCTCTCACAATGGTACTTTTACTGTACTTTCCTTTTTCTTTTCATCTCTCATCCCTGTCCTCTGCTCTAATCTCTGCCTAATCTCTTACACACAACATCTGCATCGTTTTCCCATGCTAAAAGATTGTCTTCTTCCTAGAGTCCTCCCTTCCTGATTCCTCCCCACTCCTACTCTGTCGCCACAACAATCTCTCTAGAGTAAATTACATCCTGCCAGTTCTTCCCTGATTAGAAAGCTTCCATGGCTCACCAGGTCATCCCCCCCCCCCACCCCCAATAAACTCTTAACTCCAAGTGTGGCACATGAAGTTCCTGGGAGTGTTGACTAAGTGTATTCCTCATCAGAGGCAGTTACATGGAACACGTCTCTGTCTTCCTAGCCATTGTGGTAGGAAATGAGCACATGGGTTCATGCAGATTCTCTAAAGGTGAACCTCGCTGGTTATGGCAAGTATTTGTGTTTCTCACAAACAAGATGTGGCTTGAAGTCGGTGTATATAATAATTAGTGGGTGAAAGGATGGCATAGGATGACACAGGACATGTGGCCACCCCACTGCTCTTCAAATAGGATAAGTAGAATCTTGCATCAATGCTTCTGTACTTATTCTCTGCCTGGAATCCTTTTCCTCCGTTTATCCACATGCCGCTTCCCTCTCTTTCTGATGTGTCTGCTCAACTGTCAGTTAACACAGCTTTCTGAGCTAGCTATATAAATTATCAGCATCGCTACTTCCATCTCATTGCAACCCACTTACCTACTTTATTTCTGTCCATTGCATTTATCCTCATCTGACCCACAAACATATATGTGTGCATGCACCTATCTGTGTTATTTTCGTCTCTCCCTGGAAGGTGCATTTTGTGAAACCAGGGTCTCAATTTTTCCCACTGCTATATCTCTCACACATGATAGCTGCTTGATAATCATGCACTGAATACATAAATGAATTGGATGTCCCCAAAGAAGGATATTCTATTGATGGAATAGTTTTCTAAGCAGGGGACATGATACAATCTTTTGGGTTGTTGTTGTTTTTTTTCCTACGGAAGTTCCTTTTGGGGCAGTGTCTTTATTTGAATGAACTATCTGCTAACGAAGCAAAGAGCCTACAAAAGTAAGTCTTCAAAAAGCCTTCAAAAATAAGTCAGTAGAGCTACAAAGAAAGGAATAGAAAAGGATAAGTACTGGTTACTACCAAAAAGAAACCAAAGGGGAAAAGGAAGTGTGGTCTCTGAGACATGACAAGAAGGCTGAGTTATATATATCATGCCGTATTATGCCTAGCTTTGTGGGCGGTATATGCCCTAGTATCTATTTGATGTATGATTCTAGGCATTCTTAGAAAATGGCTCCATGATGTTAGTGTTTTAATGATATGCTCTATATTTTTCATATCTTGTTCTTTCTCTTGAGAGAAAGTCAAGCTAGCCACTACACAACTGGTGTTGAAAATGACAACTACTGGAACAGAACCAACTATTCTAGCCCCAGATCTCCAGGTATTGCTATTCCCATTTCACAGAGTAGACACATGAAATTGTGCATTGTCCCTAAGGTTTCAGGACAAGATGGATTCGGAGGCACTCCAGTTTTCTGGGAACACCCACCAAGTTCCCATGATTCTTTCCACTCTCAAACATTCTTTTTCCTGCTGCACTGGCCACTCTTGCTTTGGAAAACAACTTTGCTTACATGTGGATGGAGGTAGACATGCATTCTTTCAGGCCCTTTCACTATCATATTCCTAAATAGAAAAATAGAACTTGAAGAAATTGCAGAATTTAAAGGTTTTTGTTTTTAAAGATAAAACGAAGAAGTTACTGTTGTATTTCATGTGTTGTTTGTAAAGAGCAGTATACCCTGGTCCTGTTAAGTACACATTCGATGGTGCTGATAATAGCCACTGGGTTCACTGTACTTGTTCCTCCCTCTTGTAGCCGTGTTGTGAACATTAGGTGATTATTGGCGTTTGTAGCAACACTTTACAGTTTACAAAGGGCTTCC
Source organism: Perognathus longimembris pacificus (assembly GCF_023159225.1). Taxonomy (NCBI): domain Eukaryota; kingdom Metazoa; phylum Chordata; class Mammalia; order Rodentia; family Heteromyidae; genus Perognathus; species Perognathus longimembris. The sequence goes on from NC_063162.1 coordinate 144,507,193, forward strand.
ACAGATCTTATTTGATCCATGACTCAGTGATTAAAAGCAACAGCCTTAGAGTCAAAGCAGAATGCTCTGCCTTATTCTATAGCTTCCAAGCTGTGGGCCCAGGGCAAGTTTCTTGTTATCTCATCCATAAAAGGGAAGTGATAGGAAGTCAATTTGAAGGTGGGGTTTAAGATCAAATGTGATAATGTGTAGAAAGTGCTTAGCACGTAAAAATATTAACTTTATTATTACTATTCTTGTTTCAAGTATGGCTTGTAGAAGGTTATCTGTAGCTAATTTATGAGAAATACTATATAACTTTGTTTTTTCTTCCTACAGCCATTCTGTCTGTTCTCCCATCTTCGTTCCTAGACAATATGTATAGAAGATACTACAGATTTTTTTAATAACTTGCTATGGATTAATAAACTCTTATTTGTAGCTAACAAAATTTGAGTCTGATCTAATATCAGAACTTCAGTCTTGTATCTACATTAAATCTTCTCTTTTCTCCAGTTTGGTCTGGACCCATTTGTGAAATGTTCCATTTGTTCCCTAATAGTCCTATAACTTCCAGTTCCCCCAGGACTGGGTTTGGGAAAAGGAGAGCAGGTAAAAGCAATAGGATTCTAATGTGCCTGGCATTCTTGATCTCTGTATTGCTGATCTCCACATTACAGGGCCCACATCTTGGCTCTGTTTCTTTGTTCTGTTTTTTTGCCAGTCCTAGGGCTTGATCTCAGGGCCTGAGCACTGTCCTTGTCTTCGTTTTGCTCAAGGCTAGCACTCTACCACTTGAGCCCCAGCGCTACTTCTGGCTTTTTCTGTATATGTGGTACTGGAATCAGTGCTTCATGTATATGAGGTGAGCACTTTACCACTAGGCCACATTCCCAACCCTGGCCATATTCCCAGCCGTGGCTCTGTTTCTTATAGGGAAATGTTTGGGGAAAGTTTTGCAGAAACTGACAATGCTACAAAGTCACCTGATACTAGGCACTGTCAAAGTGACCTTGTTCCACTCCTCAACTCCCATTTTCGGCACTGCCTCTTCTTGAGACCTCCATCTCACCACAGTGGGCAAAGCTCCGGGATGGCGGCATGTAACTTTCATTGGCTTCATATGGTTGGCTCAAGAATGGGTATGGGATGCTTCCCCAACTAGGCTCCAGTTCACAGCTCCATCTTGGGTTCTCCTGCCACAGAAACGCCTACCAGCTCCTCCATTTTTCTCTTTTCGGGCCACAGAAAGCTGTCCTATGATGTCCTCTAAATTCAAGAGTGCCCTAGTGAACTTCTCTTAGTGGACTTGAGCTTAAAGGTAGATAGGGTGTAGGGAAGCCCAAACCAGGAGGAAGGGGATGTATAGCTTCCCAATGACTCTATTCTGTGGAACCTTCTCTCCCTAACCTCTTAGACTCCTGCCACATGTGAACTGAAGTTTGGGGTGCAGTACAAGTCTCGGAACTAGCTTGGGCACTTAAGAACAAGGTCCGCACAAGACCTTACACCTCTCTTCAGAACAGTGAAATCCCACAGAAGCATAATGCACACCACATATATAAGTTAAAATGTGTTAGTCATGTTTGAGTGGCATAAGAAGAAACAAGTAAAATTAATTTTCATCTAATATATTTCATTTAATTCAACAAGTCCAAATATGATCATGTCAACTGAAAATTGTTATAAATAATTAAGAGACATTTCAAAGACAATCCTGCAGAGTTTCAGAGATGGTGTGTATTTTACACCTACACCAAGTTCTCAATTTGAATGTGCAATAGCCATTTCAAGCGTTCAACAATGTCACACAGCCAGGGGCTGCCATCCTAGACAACACAGCTATGGACTGCAGAGGCAGAAGGGGGAGGGGGGGCTTGTCATTGTTCAGCCTCAGCTTTGAAGCCTTGGAACTGTCCAACGCATTCCAACCAATCTGGGCAAAACTGAGACTTAAATTCTGCTCTTGTCACCTGAAGTTCAGAAGTTGGGTTGTTTCACACATATATGCCTCCCTATGGGTGTGCTCCAGATTTGGTTGGTTGAGGGGTGGGCATATGATTCAGGGAGTCTCATGATTGGTTGAGGGGTGGACATGTGCTGTGGAGAGTCTCATGATTGGCTGAGGGGCAGACATGTGCTGTGGGGAGTCTCATGATTGGCTGAGGGGCAGACATGTGCTGTGAGGAGTCTCATGATTGGCTGAGGGGTGGACATGTGCTGCAGGAGTCTCATGATTGGCTGAGGGGTGGACATGTGATGATTGGCTGAGGGACATGTGATGCGGGGAGTCTCATGATTGGCTGAGGGGGGAATGTGCTGCACAGTCTTCTGGTTGGATCCCCCACCTCTGCTGATGGTGACATAAGGGGCCCTTGATTGGATGGAGGCTGGGAAAATACACACTGGCCATGGCTACAAAGGACACATGCATTTTGCTACATCTTCCTCCTGCCCTACCATGCTGGATGGGGTCTCAGCTGCCATCTTCTATTCCTAACTACTTAGCCAGGAAGACCTAACTTCTCCTCAAAACTATGGCAGATAAAATTGCAGATTACGAAGACTGATCTTTTTTGAAGCAGTACTTCTGAGAAAGAATCTGAAGGCCTTAGACCACTATGTTCTGTCTTTGTTCCCATTAGGGCAGGTTGTCTCATTGTTTGTACTTATAATTGTTTAAAAAAAAAACAATATATAAAAAGCTCACATTTCCCAACGAACTCAAAACCTGACTCTTAAAGTAACACATTGTCATTGTACAAAAGAACAAACCAAACCCAAAATAAATCACAACCCAAAAAAGCTCCCAGTTAACATGTGGTGTACTCCGCCACTTCTCCCACATGGATACAGAGCCATTGGTCCGCATGTGCATGCCGATAGTATATGGGTCGAATGAATATTAAGGCTTGCATATTGCTTTTCATTTTGTATTCTGCCATGAACTTCTTAGATCATCAACATTCCTCAACAGGATAATTTTGATGACAGAATATTCAAATGTTGTGTGCTGGTGTGTTTGAAATGGTGTGACCTCTGAAAAGCACCCAGGAATATAAGCAGCACGAGCAGAGTGATGCCTTTTCCCGGAGAGCTTACTGGCTACTTAAGTTGGCAAACTAAAATCCCCTTCTTGATATTCTGAGGAGTGGTGAATGGCCAGTCAAGGGTAGTACCTATTTACTGACTCTGCCCTTGGGCTTGTCGCATTCTTTGCCATCAACCAGTTCCCAGATACCTATGGAATTCTGTGGATGACGTCGTGCCTGTGTGCTTCATAGCCCCCATATTCTGATTGCTTTGTAATGACTCTCTGGGGTCACATTCTTTCAAGCAACCCCAGACTTCTGGATTTTGCCTTTGAGCAGCTGTGAATGACGTGTGGGGTAGGGACTGGAAATGGGAGCTTTTCTCGGGTGGAGGAGCAGATGGCAAGGGTCCCACTCAGGTGGTCTGGGTGGCTGAGCTTCACTTTCCTTTCCATCATTCCATTCTGTGCTTTGTAAATTTGCTGGTAGTATAGCTGTGCCCAGGCACGGGGAGGAGACCATTCTTGGGATTTTGTTTTGATGTTACTTATTTATTTTGTGTTTAGAACACTGCTGCTTGGTTCTCTTTTTCTTTTCTCTTCTTCTCTTCCTGCACTTGTTCTGGCTGCTGACCTAGCTTTTATCAGGCGAGTACGCATCTTGCAATTTGCCTTCCATTGTTTAGACAATGGATGTGATTTGTATATGGCAGCATCACATAATACCCCTATTTATGGGAGCTCTCTAATCCGGAGGTAGGATTGAGGAGGAGGAAGCTTCAAGTCTGTCTTCTGACCCAGAAACCACTTCTTGTTTCTACAGCAACTACCTCATTCCACTGTCTCTTCCTGACATGGTGCAGAAAGGTCGATGGCATGCCTAATCTGTGGGGCATCGCATGTGCTCATTAGCTTCATGGCTCTGCCATCTGCAATCCAGATGCATGCTGATGTTTCCTTTGCATGCGATAGGAACTGTGCGAAACTGTTAAGCAGTAGTTAATGCTTGCGTCTTATTGGAGAAGAGAAAAACATTGGCTTCAAGTTGCAATGCCATTTGAGTCAGGGAAGCAGGTTGGATTGTGAAGGAATGCTCTTCTCTCCCTCCATATTCCACAGGCACATGATTTCAGTAATTGCTACAGGGTTGGATGGTGAGCTCATTTAGCAAGTATTTGTTGAGCACCTGCTTACATCAGGCAACAAGCTAGGAACTAGGAGGTCAGAATAAGGCAGACATAAATGCAACTTTGAAGCAGCTCAGATTCATTGGAGGGAGAGAGAGAGAGGAAAGAAGGGAGGGAGGGAGGGAGGGAAAGAGAGAGAAGGAAACAAGTAATCAAAATAAGATTTGAGAGAGATTATTAGCCAGGCACAGAGGGAGCTCCACAAGTTGGGTGCAGGGGTCTGTTAAAGCATCATGGAACCCACCCAGAGATTTTCCTGTAGGGGGTAAAATCGTTAGGAATGAAGGGAATCTTGGTAGAGAGCACGGGAGAGAGGGAGGATACTACGGTTTGTATGATGGGAGTCTGAGAGGCTTAGAATAAGATAAGGAGGCAAGGGGAGACAGAGGGCAATTTTGAAGGTCCTTTTAGTGATCAACCCCTTACATCTCTGTTTGCATCTGCCTAAGAACAATTTTATTCTCACAGGAAACTAATTCCTTAAAAACCACTACAATGCAATGCTGACCCAACCTATACAATAGAGAAAAGTCCTGGGCTACATGTGCCGTTAGGCACTTTGCTGTTTCTGTTTTTCTTAATTAAATCATGGAAGTCCTCCCAACAGAACTACAATCCTGCCCCATGTCTTTTGCTTGTACATCCACGTAATGTTTACTGCCGGAGTCTGGGGTTCAGCAAGCCTCCAGTGCCACAGGGCCCTTCTGCCATTAGCTGTGGTAGCCTCCAGCTGTTTTGAGTCCTTGGAGGACAAGCAGCAATAATACACCGGGTGGGTACATCTCCACCATCATAAATAAAAAATAAAGCCTTCACCTTGGCATCTCCACGTACTTGAAATGCAAAGATACAGCTTCCAGAAGCCTCTTCCTTCTGGGTACCAGTCCTTAATGAGGGACACAATCTAACATGCCAGTCAGGTCTTTCTGTGCATGGCATAGCAAAAATGAGGGGTATTAGTAAGGGGATGCTAGTCAGGCAGGGGAGAATAAAGGAAGCATTGTTTTAATTGAGATGGCATGCATTTTTATTTACAAGTCTAGACCTCCAGCATGAGTTACTCACATTAACTTATTTAATCCTCTTAATTAGTTTGGAGTAAATATTGTCAGAGCTTCTACTCACAGATGCAGAAGCTGAAATCCAGAGAGATGAACAAATGTGCTCATATTCTCGTGTCCAGTGGGTGGAAGAGCCAAAATGTGAGCAGGAAATCTTTCCCAGAATCTGTCCTTCTATGCCTATCTGTTATATTTCTATGTATCAGGATCAAAACCTCACTTTCTTCAAAGATAATGACTTTGCAAAGACAGTCCCTGGAATATTCCCTATCTTTTAAATCACACTGTCATGAGTAAGTCCTATGTCTCATTATGAACTCTTTGGGGGCAAAAACACTTGAACTTTATCCTTATCACTTTGCTCGGCCTTTTAATGCCTGTGACGTTGATTCCCTTGTGAATTCCTAGGGCTGCCAGCCCTCTACTACCCCTGTGTCCAAGGCTGTGTTCCCTGTAGGTAGAAGCAAGAGCATCCAGCAAATGGGGCTCCCCTGCATTGGTCATGTGTCCAGCTCAGGACTGTGGTCTTGGTGGTCTTCACCTGCAGAGCAGCACTGTAAGTTCTTACTCCTGGCTCCATTAATACAATGTACTTTCTAGATCCAGTCTTTACCTGGAAGCAAGGTCTAGCACCTCTTGCCTTCATGATCTTTATGAGGCTAAAAACAATTCAGTCAGCATCATTTTTCTGTATAAGGTCTTTAAAGAGCAAATAGACATTTAGCACCTAATATATATTTTTCTTCTCTAAGTCGTGTTAATTTAAATGCAGATATCCTGGTTTCCTGAATAGAGTTGCAAGCAATACCTTTGCATTTACATGTTAATAAGAATATTCACTTTAACAACAACATCTTTTTCCATGTGGGAGAACTGCTTTTCCTGTCTCTATTTAATGGTTCCTCTTACCTTTCCTCCTCTACCTCCCTGATTAGTAGCCTCTCTCTGTCCACTTCTTTCCACCATGCTGAACTGAACTCCAAAGTGTCGAAGAGGCAGCTCTCTCATTTTAAAAATTAGAATGTTAAATGTTAGAGTCATGGAATATAGATAATAGATTAAAATGCAACCCAGTTCAGGAGAAGATTTTTCATCCTGGGCTTTTGCCTGCAGAATCAAATTTATTATTCAAGGTTCTTTCCAAAGGGAGTATTTTTAGGCCAATGTAATATTTTTAATATTTTTGCAATCTTTTTCCAAGGCCACAGAGTTAGGTGAGTTAGTTTCTTCTCTCTTTTCATTTTTCTAAAATTCCAGAAAGAAATAGTGAAGGAAACACAAGCTATGTAAATTCCTGAGTATGAAACACAGCTGTGTGCCTAGTGAGGAATCTAAAAAACAGCTAGCAATCTTTCTCTTACTCCTGAAGAGGGAAGATGGACTGGATGCCGTAAGTCAAGGAAGGTGAGAATCAAGGAATGTTCATGGGGCTTCTACAAACTGCTTGATGATAAGTGGAACTAACACAAATGCAAACAAAAAGTAACGGAAAACTTAATAGAAACAATACAATAGAATGCCATCAAGTTCAAATGGTATGATAGGGTACCATTCCTCAGACCCTCACGGACCACATTTGGTAAGTGAATGTGTTCCTTGGCATCATCTTTTGAGTCTTCTTTTCTCTCTCCCTCATCATTTTCTGCTATTCTACTGTGTTCGTTTTGTAAGCTTCTTCCTCTTTCTTTCTTTTTTGGAGCACAACAGGCCATTCATACAGTAATTAGAATTGAATTTATAATATAAATTTCATAGATGTTGATTTTGTTATTTTATTTCAAGATATTGTTTTTGTTCTCCAGCTGGTTGTTTTTAATAGAGTTTTATTTTCATGGAGTCAATATCTTTTGGCTCTTGTCTGTCTGGAGATGTTAATCATTTTAAATTTGCTTTTCCCTGTTAACAGTTTCCCCCAAATTGTGGTCCCTACTGTTCTAGACTTTGCTCAGATCTCTGAAGATGCTTGGTTGCTGGCTTCTATTTAAAAGAGGGCTATGAAAGAGCTGCCTGAGAGCACCAAATCTGTGAGGGAACCCCAAGCTAACTTGGGGGTTCATGAAGGTGTTACTCATAGGGCAAGAAAATCTAGTCAGACTTGGGAGTGCAAGGTGAAGAGCTGGCAGCCAGCTCGAGGAGTCAAGTAGAAGAGGTCTGTGTTTCAGTGGTTAGGTTTAACATCCTTATCAGAGTGTGGTGGGGAACTTCAGACCACACTCCGGTCTGCACCTGTGCTGCCCACTCCTCCCCTAGCTTGAGACTACCATTCCCCAGAGCTCTGTTATATGCCTTTTGGGTGAGAAGAGAGTTCCCTCAGTGGTGTGGAGTACTGGTAAGGATTGGGGACAATCTGAGAATTCACTTCCTTCTCAAATAACCTCCACCAAGTGTGATCTCTTTCCACTTTGCTTAATGATCCAGGGAGACCTATATGTGCCAGTCTCTGAGCCTTTGGGAGATACTGCAGGTTGGCTTTCAGCTTCCGGATGCTAGCTGTAGATTAAGCTCTACTATCCAGTTAGTGACACCATCAGTGTATCGGTTCCACAGCTTCAAGTCTGCTTGTGATCATCATCTTTCCTGTTTTTCCAAAGTTGTGGACATCTGTCTTTAAACAAATCTTTTAAGTGCAATTCTGGCCTGACTTTGGAAGAAGTGCTAGATACTGTTAGTTCAATCAATCATTATAACACAGTAGGCCTTCAATTCCATTCTCCAATTCCTCATATAACTCAGTAGTGTTGTTAACTCTTCTTGCAGTTCATTGGTTTGGAGATTGTCGATAAATGATTTAACATTTCTGGACCTTGCTTTCTAGTCTGCAAAATAGGCATATATTTTGTCTTACTTCTTTTGTGAGTTGTTTCAGTTTGCCTGAGTTATTGTGGAGATAACTTGAGTAACTCTCCAAGAACAAAATAACTATCATCCTGGCTTCCACACTAACAACTTAATACCACCTTCCATTTCTGCTAACAAAGCCCAGTAGATAACAGGGGAGTGACTCTAATCTCAGGGAGGGGGAGGGTAACAGCTCCAGCCTGACCTGGGACCTACCTGACAGGTGTGTGCCCAGAATTTGTGGAAGAGCCATTGTTCTCTTCATTCTGCTTCTCTGATCTCTCTTCCCCCTGAAACACTTTGTTCTTAGTCTTCCAATATCTACTACTTTCTCGCTTTTCTGATTTTGCATTTCCCTTTTGTTTCCCTGCCAGTCCTTTTCCCCTCCATATCGGGTTAAAGTACACTCACTAGATAGGACCCATTGTCCACTTGACCCTGCAGGTAGCACCTTGGAACCAGTACAGGCCTTCCAATGAACAAGGCCAAATGGGACTCAAACCTGCAGCAGAGGAGGGTCTGTAGAATCCTTTGTCTCCAGTGAGGACAGAGGGGACAAGATCCTTAACCCTTGGAACCATCCTACACCATTAAAGGAAAGTCCCCAGAGTGGATGTGCCAACTTTGGGACCTCCTCTCCAGGGGTTAAACCTCCTGAAGGGAAGTTTCAGGTGTTAGAGGAGGTTTCATGAGTTAAACATTCCTTGCAGGGACAGCCAGCTGGCCTCCCTTCCTTCTCATCTTTTCTTGCCCTTGAAGCTTTGATTAGACAGTATCCCATTTCCAGGAATCAATGCAGATGGCCTGTGTGGCCAATGGGGACCTCCCCCCCCCCCCCCACACACACACTGAGGAGGCAGCTCAGGCCCTCTTGGCTGACTCCCTGTGGTGAAGAAGGAAGGTACTCAAGTCAGAAAAGACTACTCTGAGGCATCTGGGGAGATGGAAGAGACAGGGCAGTCCTGGGAAGTTTAATAAGAAGTATGACAAGTGGGGCTGATCCTCTCCTTCTCTTATTTCAAGCTGGCGGTGGCTGGCTGTTCAGAAAGTTTGGCTCACGTGTTCATATTGTAATCAAACCACACTTTCAACAAAGCTTCATCTGACTCATTTAGTGATATGAGCAATCAGCACGGTGCTGCGTGATAATGAGGCATCCTTGGCAGTTCACAGAAGTGAGGATGCGAGTGTTACTTCTACCTGGCAAGGGCAGGCTTGCCAGGTTGGCAGGGGAAGGCCAAGAACTGGGCGGTACTGAAATGTGCTCAGCTGCTCCTGAGGACCTCTGCCTCTGGAGTCTAGGGCTCTGTCTGGCTTCTTTTACAGCTCCTGCCTCTTTGGAGGGGAAGGTCAGCCGTGTTTTCCCTTCTATGGCTGCCCCTTTCCATTCCCCAGCTAGGGTGGTCAGTGTCTGATGTTTCATGTTAGGACAAAAAGATCAGATCCCTTCTCCAGAAGAATCTCAAGCCAAAATGGGGCCAAGGTTCTTTTATTTGTTCTGCATGGCAGCTCTGGCTAGGATGTGAAATAAGAATGGAGGAGATGCCCCCTTATGAGGTCTGAAGACTGCAAAGCATTCTCCACAAAGATCCTGGGGCATTTGTCTCTGGGGTGAGATGGTAGTGTTGGGTTGTTTGCAGGCGGGCGCCCCTTCACACTTCCTCCTCCTCTCTGAGAGATGAACGTCTCCCTCCCTCTGCCAGTTCAGGCTGCTCTGCCATGCCCCAGGGGCGTCAGAGCTGGACAAATGGCTTTGTTTTTGTGTGGAGGCCTGTGGGTAGGCTGGAGCCAATGGGTAGGTCCAGGTCCAGATGTGAGCTAGAGCAAGAGGCAGCTGTAGGTGGAGACAGGGCAGGTGGAAGGCATGGTTTGCCTGGAGGGCGGGAGGCGGGGAGGGAGGGGCTGGGAAGGACCCTCTACCTCCTGGAGCCATTCCTGGCTTTTCTGAAGGGTCATGAGAGGAGTGGAGCAGGAAAGGTCCTGACACTGAACACAGAGCTGACCTAAGGGGGGAGGACTGGGGTCAAGTGCAAGAAAGGGGCACACTGCAGCCCCTCACGCACGCAGGCAAGCCGAAGCTTCGAGAGCCAGCTCGGAGGGGTGGGAATGGAACACAAACCCCCATGAGCTGCATGGAGCAGCCACAGGATTGAAATCCTTTTCAGCGCCAACAGTGCACCTCCATGGTTCTTGTCTCTCGGAGAGGCTGACTGATTCTGCCATGAGCCACGTTAATCTGGGTTCAGGTCCTTGTGCTGCAACTTCTGAGTTGCTTTGCTTCAGCAAGTTGTTTCTTTTTATTGGAGACAGTGAGCAAAGCAACTCCATCCCTGAAGGTTGACATAGGTGCATGGGAAGAACAGCACTTGCCTGGCACAAATGATGTATGCAAGCAACGGTGGTGTTAGCAGGATGCGCTCTTTTTTGGCTTAGAAACCCAGCAAAGGGCAATAGGGAGCCGTCACCAGGGACCCTCTGAGGCTCTGCAAAGGACGTTCTGATGGAGGAGCCTGTCTGGAAAGGGAAAGTTGCTGTGCTGACCCAGCAGCATCCACCCTCTCTGCCCCTGCTCTGAATCCCAGGTTCTGATACTGACTGCCGCCCGCTTGCCTTCCCCACAGACTTGCGCAGAATGACGGCCGGCTTCATGGGCATGGCGGTGGCCATCATCCTCTTCGGCTGGATCATCGGAGTGCTGGGCTGCTGCTGGGACCGAGGCCTTATGCAGTATGTGGCAGGGCTTCTCTTCCTCATGGGAGGTAAGGCAGCTGGCCTGGGAGGGTATGGGGAGAGGAAAGATCCCGGTGCCTGGAGTGGTGGGAGAATGGCGCGAGAGAGCGACAGCTGAGCCGTGACCTGATTAGGGCTTTTCTCGTTCCCTCATTCATTGGCTCATCGAAAGGTCTCCCAGCTCCTACATGCCAGCACACCAGCTGTTAATGATGCCAAAGAAAAATAAGACATGGTCTGCACCCTCTAGGGGACCGGGGATCTGACTGCCCAGTATGGGAGACACACACCATGGCTTTGAGATTTGGGCTATGGCAGATGGAAATCCAGGGGACGCATGAACCACGATGTACTTGGGCCTATAATATACCTGGGCCCTGTGCTTTGGTGTGGTAAGAAAGGAGGAGGTACTTCCTGAGCAGTGAACTTCCTCTCCAAAGGTAAGAAAGGAGGAGGTACTTCCTGAGCAGTGAACTTCCTCTCCAAAGGCCCGTGTTCACCCTTGAGTCCTAACCTTCCTCCTACATGACCTCCTCCCCTGCCATTTAAAATAAAGCAATGGTGGGAGACAAGGCTTAACCCTTCCGCGTCAGGATCCCTTCCCTAACACAGAAGTCACTGTCATGGCCGTTGAGCTAAACCAATGTCTTTTAACAGGGATTTTATATAAGGAGAACTGCACAGCTATATGATAATATGGCATCCCACGAAGTAAAAGTTCAGCCACCATCTGCCTGTGCCTCCTCCTTCCCTTAAGAGCTAGAATGCACCCTTTTGTTTCCTGGCTGGAGTCTCAGTCTAGAGCTGAAGTTTTAGACTGCTCCAGGAGGCAGAAGGGCGGATCATAGGGAGCTTGGTAGAAGGGGTGTGGGATTAGACAGAGGGAATCAGACATATTTGTGGAAACAAGGGCCAGTGAGTCCACAGGAAACGTTGATTAGCTTCAGGCACCATGTATATATCCAACTCAGGTCCCCTTTGTGGCCTGGCAGTATTTCTGAGTAGAGGAGACTCATCCTCTACAGGTTAATTTGAGGGAGAGGAGAACCTGTCTCTCTCACTGCACAGAAAGATCTCTGGGGCCCAGAGAACATTGTACAATGGGACCTGAACGCTTGCCCTTTTCTTTGAATCACACTCTTCCCGTGCCCAAGATAAGCAAGGGCTTTCAAGGAGCTGCCGTGCAGGCCTCAATTCTCTGCCATCGGAATCAGGATGTCTCTTGGCAGAACTGCCTCCCCTTAGCCCCCACATCTGTGGTTATAGCAGAGATGGGGAGAGATCGGAACATGGAAACTCTGTGATAGTGGGTTGAATATCCTCCGGGTCTGCTACAGAGAAAGGCTCACAGAAGAGCCTCACTTACTTTCTCTGGGCCTCGGTCCCCTTCAATGAAATAAGGAATCAAACCAGCTCATGATTCCCACACTGTGTTTTAGCAGTGGAGTCCCTTTTTTGTTGCCTTTTCGCAATCCAACTTTTATATGGACCCCATGGAATGTAGAAAGTTAAAAGTGAGGCAGTTCTGTTTGTAGTGAGGCCTAGCACTGAGGCTCTTTTCAATACACAAAGCACGCTCCTCTAAAACAGGGCTTTCCTGCGGCTCTAGAGAGGTCTCCCAGGAATCCCAGAAAAGCTGAGCAAATAGGCCTCGGGCAGAGCAGGAATCCAGAGAGCCCTGGGGGCTGGCTGGCTTTCATCTCCACCTCTTTCTGAGTGTTTCAGGTCCTAGGCATGTTCTCTACTGTCTGCTGTCCTCAGACACACACAGACTCAGTTCCTGCCAGGTGCTAGGCCTGAGACCTTTCAACTCTTCAAGAACTTCCTTCTTGACTGCTTCCCTCAGCTTGTAAACAAACAACCAGAAGGTGATTGGCTGGCTTCTTTTCCCCCTGGTCAAGTCACACACTACAGGCCAGACAAAAAGCAAGACTGCGTGGAGATAGTGGTGAGGCCAACAGCTGTGACTCTTACTGGACCATCTCCTTCCTACCCACCTGAGACCCTCCCAACGGGGTGAGAGGCAGACAGTGAAGGCAAGAAGGGTGCCTGGAGCTCTCCCATTGCTGAGACACCAGCCAGACGCCTGGGCTCTGGGCAACATCTCGAGGCCACTCCTTGCAGGGTGGCACAGTAGGAGCCTTGTTCTCCTCTCCGTGCAGGTTGTGGTCCCCACCCACTGCGTACAGGAGAGCCCTGTGGAACTTTTACAGACACTGATGCCGTGCCCCGCCCACACCAAGCCAAGCTCCTTACCTGCAGCATCAAGAGCCAGGAGACCAGATGAGTTTCCGAGCTCTCCCTAACTCTACTATTTTGCAATATGAGAGACAAGCTCATTGCCCAAGACTTCTCATGATTTAATCTTGGCCTTTTATGACTATTTCTCCAAGCAATGTGCAGCAAAGAAAGAGTTCAGTGCCAACAGGCCTCAGGCATTAGTGGGAGGGCCTACTGAGGGCCCAGATAGGTTTTCTTTTCTTGGATATGTGTCTATTTTCTATGTCACATAAGCATACTTTCTGATAAAGTATTGGTGTGATAACAGGCTTTGAGGAAGCTGCTATACCAACTGCTATTTCTTGTTAACTGGGCATCACCTAAACTGGAATGAATCCATCTCGTGCACAGGTCACGCAGACTTCCCGTCCACCCTGGAGCTCTGCCATCTGTGTCCCTAGGTAAAGTGATATCCTCCGAAAAGGTTGCGTGGGAAATGATAGCCTCATATTTTTGGCCATGGACCAACAGAAAGGAGTGATGAACAATGCCATTAGCTGCTGAGCCTTTCAATGATGGTCTTTTCTGGAAAGTGAAAGAAAATCTGAGGGATGGGAGGGAGCCTGCTCCCCGCCCCCCACTTCAATCTAGTGTCCTTTGCAGTGAGATGAGACCTGGCCCTAGGAGCCCAGAAGCCTAGGGAAGCTGCTATGTGCTGATCTAGAAGCTTGATTTAGTTAGGAAGTGGGGATTATTCCGGTGAACAAACGAGGTACAGAGGCTGCATGTGACCAGGCCCTGCTCAGCTGTGACAGCTATACTGAGAGGCTGGGCAGCAAAATAGAAGTGACTTGTTGTCCAAGGCTTTTGTTTTTGTAACCTTGATCTTTGACGACTACTTCTGTAAGCCTTGTGCTGCAAGAGATTGTGCTGTGCCGATACACCTTGACCTGTAGAGCCCTTGTGTTGGAGAGACATGTCAGCATCAATGTTTCTCAGAACCTCACCAGCGCCTGATCGCTAAGGGCGAATCTCTGATGGTGGCTCTGTTGAAGAACTTGGAGTGTCAGCCACTTGTGACAGCCACCTGTTGGATACAGTTAAACCATCACTCACTCACACCATGCAGATATTTTTACAAGAGTGGGGACAAAGAAGTTCCTATAGCCTGAGCTTTCCTCTGGAGTTGTAGCTGAACACAAACACATAGCCAAAGGGTTTGGTTCAGCTGCAAGTAAAAGCGAACAGAGGGGAACCAACAGCCTCTGGGGTGGACTAGCATGGAGGTAGTGCGCAGGTAGAAAAAGAAGGGGGCAGCAAGAACGGTGTCATGACTCCAAAGATGGAATTGCAGGTGACCTTATAGGTGAAGCTATCCAGGGCCAAAATAAACACAGAGAGACTCTATTCACACCGTCTTTGTGCACCAAGTCTTCCTCTTTGCTGCATCAATTCTTCCTCTTTGTGACTCAGCCCCTACTGGGTATTTCTCTATTCCAGATGTAACTATTTCTGAGTTAAAGAGAGGGCATCTTGCACCCTGTACTGTGAAATAACACAACCAATTGCTTAATTAATACCTCACCCAAAGGAGGCAATTAATTAAGCCGGGCAATGTTGTCTGGCCGGGAGGGGAGGGGAGGTGGGTGGGACCCGGCTTCCCTGTTGGCAGTGGCTCCAGGGAGATTCTAGCTCATACTGGTACAGCAGCCTTGGATGCCAGCAGTTGTCCCGATGAATCATCAGTAGTGTTCAGAAGCTCAGGAACAGGATGACACGGGGGGGGGGGGGCAGCTTGCTTGGAAAGGGGAGCGTGGAGTAGGTGGTCACCCGTGTTTCCCTCCGGGAGAGCAAGCACCTTGTGAGCAGATGTCTATGGAATGATGATGTCCCACCCTTCCCAGACTCCTCCCATAATTCTCTCACCCGCACCAGAAGCCATCCATGCTCTGTATACCAGCTGAGTCTTAAGGCTCTGCCATCTCTTGTCAAGACCAATACTGGATCCTCCTACCAGATGGATCTGTCTCCACTTGGGCTAACAGAGCAGTGAACCTAATTTTTTAACTGCCGATCAAATACCACTCACTTACTATTAATAGTCCAGTGGCTTCTAGATGAACTTAAAATCTTCTTTAGGACCCATGTACAGTCTAGCTGATCTTGCCTAACTCATGTCTCCTGTACACAGCCCTGTACCCGCGTCACTTAGCTCACACTGGCTGCCTCGCTCATCCCAGAACACACCAAGTGTGACTTCAGGGATCTGGAGCCGGCTGACGCCATTGCTCATAGCACTTTCCCTCAACACTTCTTGGATGGATTCTTCTTCAGACTTAAGAGTCCCACTCAAAGGTCCATTCATACACGTGCGTGTGCACATACACCTGCGCACACACACGCACACACACGATGACCTCCCTTGACTACTCTCCTTTTTATTAACATGTTTACATTGATAATGGTACATTTGTTATAATTAATCAATAATTGCTGGTACATTATGTTCCGGAAGTCCACAGTTAATTCAGATTCCTTTTTCTGTTCCTGGATCCCATCCAGGATCACAAATGCTTTTAATTCTCATGTCATCTTAGGCTCTTCTTTGGCTGTAGTAGTTCTCAGACTGTCCTTGTTTTCCATGACTTTGGCAGTTATAACAAGCTGTTGGAAGCATATTGTAGGATGTCTCTCTGTTGAGATTTGTCTGATATTCTTATGATTAGGAATTTAGGGAAAGAGATTACAGAGTGCCATTTTTATCACATCATTTCACTATCACTTGTGATGATGGATGGCCTTTGTGCCTTTGTTGTGATTCTCCACTATGAAATTACCCCCCCCCATTTCCATACCACATATTCTTTGGAAGAAAGTCCCTATGTATGGCCTTGTATGAGGTGTGGAAAGCTAAGAGAGAGCACTGGCACGAGAAAACTCCCTTGGGGGTGGAATGTGCATATAAATTATTTATAATTCTTCCTCTTGAGAGATGTGTCTCTACTTATTAAACTAGTCAGTCATTTGCTTATTTGTATCAGTGTAGGCTCATGGGCATTTATTTTACACTTTGGGTTATAAATTCAATGCCTTTTTATTTTGTTGCTGTTCCAGCTTTTGATTTCAATTAGCTCTTGCCCTCCTTTGACATATCTCCATGAAAGTGGGCTTTTGTCTTTCAGTGCTTCTTATTTGTTTGCTCTAACTTGCCTTGTGTATTTCCGGCCCAGGTCCTATAATCAGCCACTTCTTGAGGATCTTTGTTTCTTTTTATTATTATTGGAGAATGCTATTAGAAAACAAGATCTGGAGACTAGAGGTGTCTGAAGTGTTTTTCACACCTTGTATTTGTTCACTGTCTCTCTCCTCTCACCAAGATGTAAACCCCATGAGCTTCAGAAGCTTGCCTGCCTTCGTGATACCATGGTATCTTCTGTGTTGGGAATAGGATCTGCCTTCTTGATAAGTATTTGTTGGACCAATGAATTGGAAATGTGAATTATATGAAACCAAAAGCAACAGCATTTTGGTGTTGTCTTGATAGAGCAGCAATTCCTCCAGAAAGCATCCTGTGCCATCTTCCATCCTTGTTCTAATCAGCTCTCCCTTCCTTGGGATTCTGTTTCCACTTCCTATCTTTATTTGAATAGACATAGGGTTTTCTGCTTCTGTTATAAAATGTCTCATTTCTTTTGGAAGTATGAATTGTACATAGAGTTCATAAAGGGACTTCTGATTTTACTGAACTCATAGAATTTTAGAAACGGGAAAGACTTTTGGACACCATCCAGTTGGACCTCGTGGTGTTTTAGATAAGAGTAGTTGTGTCACATAGCTGTCCTAGATCACTTAGTTAGTAGCTGGAAGAATGGAAGCCAAGGCCTGGCCCATGAGCTCAGCCTGGACTGTGACAGCCCACCCTGCTGTTTCTGCTCTCAGTATCTTGTGTTGAAGATTCCTATGCCCCACTAAATCACCCTCGTCCTCCTCCTCCCCCTCCTCCTCCTCCTCCTCCTCCTCCTCCTCCTCCTCCTCCTCCTCCTCCTCCTCTTCCTCCTCCTCCTCCTCCTCTTCTTTCTCCTCCTCCTTGAGGAGCTGAAGAATGAGCCCAGGGCCTCGGGCCACACTTCTCACACTGGCATGACCCCAGTTCTGTGCTTCTCAGCAGACCTGCCATTCTCACTGCATCCCCGCTGTGCCTTTTGTAAGCCCCACCATGACTCCTTCTTTCATTCTCTCCCTCCTGAAGGCACGAAGGGACCCATGGAAGGGATGGTGGCCAGAACTGAGGGCATACATTGTAATGGGAACAGGAAAGCAGGAAAGGTTCTTTCCCTACCATCCGTGATCGGTGTGACGTTCTCTACCTTCCTAGCCTGTCAAGAGGAATGAAAACAAAGCCCTAAAGAAACTCAGGCTGTTGGGTTTGAGTGATTGCCGTGATAGACAAACCAAAGATGCCGAATGCCTGGCATCTGTAGCCAGCTTTAAAATGAACCTCAAGACACTGGCCATTAACATCCTTCTTTTGGCAGAGAGAGGCCTTGACAATGGTCCAGCTACTTCGAAAGCCCAAGACCCCCGGGTGTCTTGCCTTGAGTTAAGAATGCTTAGAAAGTGATGGTTTCCCCATCACCCTGCTCTGCCTTGCCACTCCCTGCCACTGTTCACACATACCTGCTTACTTCTGCCTGTCTACTTGTCATGTGTCCTCGAGCCTCCTCTTTTCCACTTCCCTATGGCTCATCTTCCCTGAAACCATTGTCTTTGTGACCTCATATTTAGTGACCTTTCCCCCCCCCACCCCCCATTTCTTGGCACCCTACTTAGAAACATGACCAAATTTCTACTTAGCCTTTTATTTCATACCTTCAGGCCATGACTTCATGACTCATGGGTCAGAGAGGGAGACGTAGCACAGAGAACCATGTAAATTAGATAATTTGGGGAAAGAAGAATACATTTAATAAACCAATGACTTGCCAAGATACAAAGCTTACCAGAAATATGAATGCCTCAAATAAAGTCTTTTGTATCCAATCAAGGGTGGCTCTGGCATGAAGGCCATCTATTTATCCTGCTTATCTGTTTTGACAGATTAGTGTAAGACTTCACTAGAACATCATGACTCTTCCCTAGACTTCTTATCTTGCAGTCTTTCAAAATCTTAAACAGAGATTAACAAAGGACTTTATACCCTGGAACATGCCTGGCCCCTTGGAAGCTACATATTTGAATATTTATTAGTATTTGCTAACTACATTCAAAACAAATCCTTGCCAGATAACTCATGATGGTAAAAGTCATTTGGAGCCAGACACTGGTGGTGTTATGCCAGATTTCCGGTCCCCAAAAACCACCAAGGAGCCGATACCGAGGCAAATGCACGAGAGTCTTTATTGCAAGCTCGAGGCCTGGACTCCCAACCGTCACCGATGCAACGGATCTGGATTGAGAGCCCCGATAGGCAGGGTTTTTATTGTCATTACAACAGGGGCAGGGTATTTCCAATATGGCAGATACTTGATTGGATGGCATTTAGCAAGCAAGTCTTGTCCTATTTCTATTGGCTATCTACCCTTTCAGTTATCTATTTTGGTTTTGATATCGGGAACTGGCCTCAATATCAGGAACTGACAACAGGTGGTCACATAGCACTGCTGCAGGGGGTTGGGATAGAGCAAGACACAAATGGGTTAAGCAAGCCATTTACGGAAGCAGAATATTGCGGTCAGGCTGACCTAGTACCAACTTTATTTGAACAATTGCGACCATGTTTCCCCATTACCACTAAGCAAGCTTTAGTGGGCTAAAACAATCCAGTACTCAATCATAAGTAAACCAACCTGACAGTTACCATGGCATTTCTACTACTATTATGGTTATTTCTATAGTATATGTCTATGATCATTTTTACTGTCTGTTACTATGGTTGCTACCCAGGTATAGAGGTGAACAAGTGCCCCCTACATTTTTAAACGTCAAACTATAAGAAACTAGTCTCATGGGTGGGGGTATAGCCCTCTATCATGAAGTCATCACCAGGGTTTAGAAGCTGTTATAATTTTAACACTAAAACTTATATTCAGTTACTCCAGTTTTCAGGTCAGCCCTTACATTGGCTCACACCTACAATCTTAGCTACTCAGGAGGCTGAGATCTGAGAATCGAGGCTTAGAAACTGCCCAGGCAGATAAATTTGTGTGACTCTTATTCCCAATTAACCAGCAAAAATCCAGAAGTCGAGGTGCGGCTCAAGTGACAGAGTACCAGCTGTGAGCCAAAAAAGCAGAGGGAAAAGGCTGATGAGAATGTGAGGCCCTGAGTTCAAGCCTCCATACCATTGCTGGGAGCAGTAGAAAATAATATCCAAGTTTACTAACATCAAGCCAAGACCAAGTACCAGCAACCCCTGGGAGAGATGTGGGCTTCCGAAGTGAACAGTGAGCAGCCTTGACACTGCAAACTCAAATCTAGTCAGCGAAAGCCATGTTCGTGTGCCCTTTTACCTGTCCACAAAGCCACAGTGCCACGTCTTCACTGGAGTAGGGGACAGCTTTGTCCTTGACTTCCCAGACAGACCCGGGAAGGAGATGGGAAGGAGGGTGGTTGGTGCCTGTGTGGAAAGGGAGCCCATAAGCATCCTCCCATTCCTGCTGCCTAACTGGAGATGACAGTGTTTGTTCAAGAAGAAGTATCACTCAGTTCAAAGAAGGAATGTATACTTCTACTGTAGAGACCTAATCCAGGATCAGGAGGGCCTTGGAGTAGCCACGTGACATGGGAAATTTCTTTATCTACCTCTCATGCTTTTCTTCAATTTACTCATCCACTAAAAAGGGCTATTCATGGTATTCAGCTACAGCATAACTGTGAGAATTACAGCATTAAGTCATATGAATAACATACAACAATGCCCGGAATTGTTCTTAGTACATTTTAGATATTAGTGTATCATTTATATCTATTACAGATATCTGCCTTCAGTAACACTCCACTGTGAGTCTGAGCAGACTCACTCCATACAGGTACCATCTAGGTCTGCTCTAGGCCTAAGAAATCCTCTCTGGCTAATCACTGCCCTATTCACCCATTCAGTGTCTCAATCATTCAGTAAATCTTCGCCTGGGATTCATTGTTTACCTGGGATATGGTGGGGCATGGGATAAAGTCTTCAGGATGCTTACATCTAGTTGCAGAGACAGACAAAAGGCAAGCTTGAATGGAGGTAGTATGTCTTAGGAAGATTTGATGGAGGATTGTTTCTTGCCAAAAGAACTGGGATTGCCAGGAGCTGGTGGCTCATGCCTGTCATCCTGGCTACTCAGGAGGCTGAGATCTGGGGGTTATAGATCAAAGCCAGCATGGGCAAGAAAGTCTGTGAGACTCATCTCCAATAAACTACCTCCTTCCCTAAAAAAAAGAAAAAAAGAACAAGGATGTGCAAGGACTTGGGGTGACAATGAACCTATTTAGTCTGGAGAAGTTGAGCAAGAGCTTGTGATAGGCACAGAGTGAGATGGAGATGATGCAGTGTCTAGATCATAAAGATCTTGGTGACTGTGGTCAGAGATTTGACAAAAGCATTGTCACTAGGCCTTCATGTATTCCAGAATGCTCTAGGGCTCTCTACTGGGCAGCATTCAGTATTGTGTCTCTAGTTACCTTCTGGAGTGTCACTCCTGGGACCTCTACAGGCTACCATTCCTGGTGCCACTGAGATGGGACACAGCATCCATGCATGGGGTAGTCAGGTCAGGTTTAGGGTGCTATGATGTACCCCCAGAAGGTTTTGCAGTGCTTTGCACTCATGCAAGATCAGCTACATAATTTGATGGCCCCGTATAAGATGCAAATCCAGTGTGTCTTGTTCAAACACTGAGGACTTTAAGAGCACAATAGGAGAGCATTATGGTAAGAAGGAAGTTGCATAGGCTGTGCATTCTGGAAGCCAGTTCAGCTTCCGGCATTGCTGGATGCACCCTGACCTGCAGTCTTTTACTCCAGGGGCCCCAGAAAATCTTGAGAAACCAGGTCAGTTCTCTATTCTGCTTGAAGTTCCCCCTTCTACCTAACTCCTGCTGTCCTGATGAATCAATAATAGTAAAAAAAAAAATTGTGAGCCCCTTTGCTTTTGGTCAAACCTGCTCCCAAAATGTCGAGAACACTAATCAAGGAGATGATAAAGATGCAATTTATTGCTCATGTGATAAGGAGAATAGCATCTTGAAAATGTTTGCTAGGGTCTCAGCAGGGAAGAGGTAAGAGGAGAATTTATTGAGAATTGAAAGTTTGGTTTAAGGCCATCATTTCAGAATGAGTACTTGGTTAAGGCTAGGTAGGAATAATGGTGTAAACGTTGGATAAGGATAACCAAGTCTGGTCAGGAGGGATGGTAACAGCACGTAAGAATTTAAGAGGTGAAAGATCCAAAGGACTTTAGGATGCACACTAACTGTGGATAGTTTTACCGGATCAATTGACAAATCTTTGGGGAAGTTTCCATAATGAGTAATCAAACTATTTTCTTGGTTCAGATAGTCCCTCATGTGAGATAGCAAAGTCGTGTTCCTATAGACGGTGAGGTATGGTCTTGGTTCTTGGTGTCCAGGCTAAGGGGATGATTTTGGTTCTCTTATCATCTCGGATGGAGGAATTCTTCCCAGTGGGTGCTCCTCTTGCCAGCCTGCCTATACCAACACAGACATGCCAGATAGGTCTGAATTACTGAATAAAGATGATATAGATTGGGCTAATATCATGAGCTCCTTCTCTCAGCCAAGCCCCTGTATTTCCTGGGCCTGCATTGAATTGGGGTTCCTTATTTTTACACAATGGACTGTCCATGGAAAATGGCAGGCAGGAAAAGAGGAAAGGGTAGCTGAAAGACACCTACTGCTGGGTGTTTGTTGAAAAAGAACAGGTTGCTTTACCACCCTTCACTGGAAACAGAAAGTCCCAGAATGTGATGGCGACTCCACAGGGACTGGTTACCATGGAAACTCTGGCAATTTCTTAAGCAACTTTAAAAGCCTCCCTCCCATGGCTCTTCTGGGAAGTTTTTACAGAGATGTGCAAGTCTTAGAGAAAGAGAACTTGTCAGGCCAACTTGGGCCCTTGAAAGAAGTCACAAATCAAAGTGATGGTTTCTGCAGTAAACGGAGATCCCTCTCATTATGCTGGAAAGCTTCTCTCAGGAAACCATGAAGAGATTAGAACAGGTGTCAGTGAAGAGGGACTTCCTTTCTCCTGCCCCAGGAGGTGGAAATGGGAGAACGGTGGAGGTTTAGATGGATGAAAAGATAAGGACAGGTGGGCCATAGACAAAAGCAGCCAGGAAAGAGCAACAGTACCACACTCCCTTTGTAGATAGAAAACTAACTTAGTCACAGGAGGACCCTTATACATTTTTATGGAAGGGCTTGGTTGGCTAATGACTAACCTTCTTTGCAGTTTCTGGTACTTGGCACACAGAGTTCAAATGTTTTGCCAAAAATCACAGTCAGTTTCCTAGGAGTCAATTCAAACTCAAATCTACTTCATGTTGATGCCTATGTTTCTCATTAGCATGCAGCACTAACCCCCAGTTAGTTCATTAACTTCTTGACATCGAAACAGCTAACCTGATAGGGTAAGCAGTGACCCCATACAGACATTGCATCATGAAAGACAAAGCGTGTTGTTTTAGGGGGTAGCAGGAAGATGGAGGCTAATTCTGCTTACGGGATATGTCTTAGAGAAATAGAAAAATGAGTCTCTTTGCCTGAGAGCCTTATCTTTTCATATGTTCTAAGACAAAAGACAAAGCTTGGGCTCATGGATAATCCTTACTTATTACTTTTGTAGTTCAGCTAGCAACCCATGTCACCTCTTGGAGTCTGTTTTCTGTTCTCACCATGTCAGTAAAACTGCTTTCTTGAAGAAGTGCTTACTTCTGGCTGTTCTACTGGTCATCTGTCCATGAGTCTTTTCCTTCTTGACCTTCTTAGGGCTCACGTATATCTGTCTTCCTTGAGACTCTTGTCTCCTGACAATGCAGTCAGTTCCTCGCCCCCCCCCCCCCCACCGCACCTCCAATTTCTCTTTCCTTTCTGTTTTCTTTGTCCTTTGCTGTACCTATAAATTTGGGCTTTTGAATCTTTTTTTCTTTTGTTCTATAAACATGCTTCCTTATCAACAATAGCCCACCTCAGAGTGAAATTATCTCAGTGCAGCCGAATGTAGAACATGTGAGTAGAATAATCTGTTCTGAGCTCCAGCTTTGTATTGTTATTTATTTCTATTACTTTTAAAAAATACCTTTGAGTAGTTGTAGCCACATGTTTTTAATTGCTTCCTAGACATCTCTTTGCTGTGGAATTTCAAACATGCTTTCAACTTTCATCTGCATATATTACCAATGTGTACATGCATACATTACCCTCATCAAACACATGCTACATGCCCGGGCCTCTATAGACAACCATTTATTGTCAGCCCCTATCATTTCCCGTCCCTTAAGGAAACTGAAGCTTCTTTTGTTGACATTCTTAAAGATAGGGCTGTCCCTTGAGTCACTTTCACCTCTTCATTTTCACCAGCACCTTTCCATCAGTTGTCAACATCTGTCAGTGTTTTCTTTGTAATGCTCTTAGTGGCCCATTCATTTGCTTCCATTCCTTGAGCTCCATCTGGGCCCTGATTATTGGAAGTCATTTAGCCTTTGGTGGAAATCTCCGTCCTACCAGTTGCTTGCCAAGATCTGAGCTTGCATTTTCTCATCTGTAAAACTGAGATCGTCATGTCTGCCCTGTAGGGTTGATGCGTGGCTGAAATGACACACGATGTGGCGAGAGCATTTAGCCAAGAATAAGAATTTCATACATGTTCACTTCCCTACTTTTCCCTAAATTCATCTTGGAAAAACATGCTGCTTTTCTCAAATATACTGATTGCCATGTCATTACGTGAAGGAAAAAAAAAAATCGGTGGCTTCCCGGTGTTTCTAGAATGAAATTCGAGTATCCCTTGCCTGCAGTTCCGCGTCGGTCGCAATCCCGTGTCACGCGCGTGTCTTGGGCACGCATCCCGGCCCTGTGCAGTTGGTCTCCACCCAGCCACCTGCCCCTCAGTACCTTATCAAAAAATGTTAAAGCTGCTTTATATAAAGTTAAAATGTAAATCTAGGATGCTATTTTCCCCTGGTGTGGGTTCCAGGCAGGAAAACATGCCAATAGCAGTGTCCTCCCCTGGCCATGCTAACAAAGCCTAGGCATTTCTCCCAGTCAGCTACACTTGCTTACAAACATGAATCAGTGTCTGGGAATGCTCTCTATGCTTCAACTCTTAACATGTTCAGCTAACCCCATTTCCCAGAAGCCTCTGGGTCACGGCTTCTTTTTTTGGCTCCTGAATTCGTGTGGCTCAAAGACAGGGGTCAGCTGAGCTCTCATCTCAGTGCTCAAATTAAGGCCCTCCCTCTATTTCTGTTTCCTTAGAAAGGTACTAACTGGGGTCTGTGTTCTCCCAAGGCCCTTCTTCCCAAGGGAGTGACTTCCTTTTCGGATGGCTGAGCTTGGGAGAGACAGAGCTGTCGTGGTCCAGCACCACCCAGGCCTCTCCTCAGTGTGGTCAGCGTCTGGCTGGCTTCAGGAGCCCAATTTTCTTTTGCTGGCCCACTGGGATGAAGTGATAGCTCCAAGTGAGTGTAGTGATCCACAGTCAACATGCTCTCTCACGCCAAATCCTCCTAAAATGGAAGCCTGAGGGGATCTACAGATACCACAACAGCCTCACCAGGAGCAAACCACAGGTGCCACCCAGCCCCCCCCCCCCCAGGAATAAACCACAGGTGCCACACCAGCCCTACCAGAAATAAGCCACATATGCCACACCAATTTTGCTCCCAGTCTGCCTCGCTTCTGGAGCCTTTCTCATTCGAGTTTGAGTTCAGAAGGGGGTGGGGGCAGAGAGTGAATATGTATCATTCCTCAGATCCCCGAAGGGAAGGTGGAAGTAGAATGCCTGGTAGCAAATCTAGGGGCTGGGTGAAAGTGGGAGCCCCTCTGAGGGAGTAAAGCTCAGCACTGTGGGTTCTCTTCTGCCTACCAGTCAACCCTGCCAACTACATTTAGTGTCTAGCCAAATGGGAAGCATCAAAGAGTCTCACTAAGAAAGATGTCCTATTCTGCCTTTGATTCCCTTCCTTGACTTCTGCATGCTATTCCTTGTGGGGACTTCATGCCCCTCCAGTGGTGAGTGAAGTTAGCCACAGTTGTGTTAGGGTCCCGGGTTCCATGAAGAAGTTGGCAGTGAGGTTTTATTATAATAGACCATGAGTCTAAAGGGCATTCTGTTAGTGCTAGGGCCTCTTTTTCCTATCTCACCAGCCAGTCAATAAATCTTACTTACACATCACTGCATGTAGGGTCCTATTTGGGGATAATAAAAAGAGTTCTCTTCTTACGTGGACTTCAGTCTAGGCGGTGATGTCCATCATGTGAGACAACGTAACGAAGGCTGAACTACGGATTTGAATCCTGGTTCTAATTCTTTTAGCTGTGTGACTCTGGGCAGTTAAACTGAATCTCTCTGTGCCTCTGTGTCCTCTAAACCTCCATAAAGTTGTGTGGAGAATTAGAAATGCTATGTGTAAAGCACATGAAGCAACGCCAGTCACATAAACAACATAGGAAAGTTTTGTCCACATCAGAGCTATACATGTGTCTGGCGACCCAGCAATGAGATGACAGCAGGAAAGACATCACTCCAGTATAGATTTTCCTCCCAAAGAAAGGCCAAGGCCAAGCAGACAAATGTGCCAGGCAGATGGAAACATAAACCAAACCAGGTGGCAGGCTCGCCCGATCTCCTGGCCACCACCCCAGCTTCTTCCTCTTCTAATTAACATGGCATTGGCTTAGATCAGATGGGGCAGAAGCCAGAAAGATTTCTTTTAGGAGCCAATTTCTCCCAGACACTTAAACAGCTGGGCCCCCATCCCTTCACATTTAAAATCAAGGCAATTGAGAGCACAGCCTCATGTGCACATTGGTGTGGAGTAATGACATCCAGTGATCTCATCTCTCTCTCCTTCTGTGCATGTCAAGGAGTAGGAGGTTAGGGGGTGGTGTCTCCCCCCACCCCCCACCAGATGGTTCCTGATAGACAAAATTAGTGGAAGCCACTCCTTGCCTGAGTCAGAGATAGTACTTTTGGACCCTAGTCCCTGGAGTTTCCAGGTCACTTAGATGGAAAGGAAGGAACTGAGAGATGTGGTGTTGCTCTTGTGTTTCATGGCCCTGAGACAGGAAGTGATTTTCCCTCTCTATGGGCTGGTGTATGGCCAGAACCCAAGGTCTCCTTTCCACTAAACCAAATCCCTACGTATTATAACTGCCCTTCCAGGAAGCTGGTGCAGGCTGACAGTGGCCCTATGGGCCTGGAGAGCCTTATAGTCACCAAGACAGATGACACTCATGTAATGACAGAGCTGTATGCACGTATGCAGTTTCATGCTGGCCCTGGGGGTGGAGGAGGTAAAGTGACTTTGCCAAAACCTTTCATGGTACCTAGGAAGAAGCTGGGCCTGAGAAGTTCTGCAAGAGACTATGATTTCAGGAATCCCTCCCCAGCAAGAGACTTAGACAAGATTGCCCTCTGCCCTAGAGGTTCTCCAACTGTCTCTGTCGTCAGCAAGAAGGGAAAAGAAGCTGGGGCAGGAAGATGGCATTCACAGAGTGGCTTTCCTCTTGGAAGCTCACTAATCACAGTTTGAGAATGTTCCTTTCTGCACAGCTGTAGAAGCCACTCTCAGTTTAGTTAAGAAGCCAGTTGGATCCCACTAACTCTCAGCTCTGAACTGAGGCCCAGATGGATAAGAAGCTGCAAAGATTCACACTGAAAAACATGTGGTGCTACACTCTTAATTTGCATCCTTTCCAAAACTCTCCTCCCTACTCTGTGGGGAAAGTTCCCAGGAGATCTTCTTTCTCCACAAAACATGGAGGGTCTAGAGAGTCAGATGGGCAGACTGAGCGGGCCAGTGTTGCCAATGATTGCTTCTCTGGAGATTCTTTTTTCCTTTTCCCTCCCTCCTATCTTCCTTCCTTCCTTCCTTCCTTCCTTCCTTCCTTCCTTCCTTCCTTCCTTCCTTCCTTCCTTCCTTCCTTCCTTCCTTCCTCCCTCCCTCCTTCCCTCCCTCCCTCTCTTCCTTCCTTCTTTTCCAGTAATGAGTCTGGAAGAAAGCGGAATGGATACTTTTCAGATGTTTCTGCAGTCACATAATTTCAGGGAAAGTCAATTACAGCAAAATCAAATATTTACTCTGTCACATGCTTTGAGACCTTCAGCAAATTATTTAACTTGAGATTTTTTTTACTTTTATGATTATTTGTTACATCTAGAAATGTATATGTTTGTACATACATCTATATACTATTATAGCTATGTCTATCTATACATTTCAATCCTACATATACAGTCACCCTCCCCCTAAGCGATGCAGAAGACATAGAAACTGAGGCTTGACTTCAGTGGCTATTCTTGAAAGAATCATTTACTACCTGAGAAAGACTAGTAATGATGTTATACTCAAAAGAAGAAAAAGGAGAGTATGTTATGCTGATTAAAATAATGGACATGTAGTCTCACAGTCATTGGATAACTAAGTGCAGGGTAATAAGTACAGGCTATTCTGCAGGCACACTTCTAAAAGCCCCTAAATTTGATGTCCATTACCTGATTCTTTATAATCATGAAAGGCTGGAGTAATATAGATACTCAGTGTAGGTATGGTAAACTTGACACATAGACACAATGCCATATGCTTTATTATTAGGATTTTATATGGGCAGAGATTGTTTTCAAAAGCCAAATTAGTGATCAAAGCATGGTGCAGAACAGCTAGTATGATTTTGTAGGAGAAAACACCTATTAAACACACACACACACACACACACACACACACACACACACACGAGAGAGAGACACAGAGAGAGAGAGAGAGAGAGAGAGAGAGAGAGAGCATACCAGACTGAGGATGGTAGCTATCTTGGTTGGAAAGGGTGGGAGCATAGAACAAGGAAAATGTTAGCATATACCCAAGCCTTATATACATCCTTAAATTGATTGTCACTTTTCCCCCAGTTACATTTGATAAGTAGGACAAGTTAAAAAGTCAAAAGTAAGAATAAATCAAAAGTAAGACTCTTTGAGCAGGAAGCCCTTAACCCATGTCCTGTCGTCCTTCCCCAGCTATCTCTTCTGACTCCACCCACCCTTCCTGGTGGGAGCCACGGCCTTGGTGAATGTCTCCACAAACCTCGTGGTACCATGTGACACCATTGGAGGTTCTGACCTCGCAGAGCTCAAACACAGGTTCATTTAGAGAAGGCTCTGCCTCACAAGCGGATTCTGAGATTCCCTCCGTGTTGCACAGTTTGGGCTCCAACCAAGTCCACAGAATGAAGGGTTGGTCCCAAGTGAGCACTTGTTCTGGTCTCCATTGGGAACCTCCACTCCCTGGGGTGGCGTTGCCCTGGGACGAGGCCAGGGAGATTGGACTGGCTGCTGGAGATGGAAACAGCAGCCGCATTTTCTGCTTGTCCTTAAAGAACAATTTGTGTTCAACCTCACTTAAAGCTTTCCATTTCTAATATTATACCTTACATATAGAAATCAATTTTAACTTCTCTAAGCCTTTTCACATGTATCATTATCGCTCTTCAAAATAATCTTGCAGAGAGGGTACCATTCAGATGCCAAATTTCTGTGAAACTAAAAAGGCTTCCTGAAACCTAAGGCACCAATTGAAACATAAAGTGGAGGCATACAGGCGGGCGTGGGAGTGTGCATATGTGTGTATCTGTGTGCACACATACACATGCACGCACACACAGAGGTTCACAAACATTTCAGCACTGCATCGCAATTTCCAAGGTCAGGAGGATGGGCAGGGATTAGGCCTAGTATCTGCTTCATATCCTTCTTGATTTAAAGGCCATAGTTCACCTAAAAGCCCCATAACCTAGAAATCTCATTTCTTCAAATGATATGGATGTTACACTCATTGCTGTTGTTAATAAAAAAGGAGACACCACCAGCTGGTAGCTTGTAGAACGGGCATCTAAACATAGCTAGCCATATTAAATAAATATAGCAGTCAGGTGCCAGTGGCTCATACCTGCAATCCTAGCTACTCAGGAGGCTGAAATCTGAAGATTGCACTTGGGAGCAAGCCCAAGCAGGAAAGCCCATGAGACTTATCTCCAATTAAGCACCAAAAAAAGAAAAAGAGCCAAAAGTGGAGCTGTGGCTGAAGTGGTAGAGTGCTAGCCTTGAGAATAAAAGCTCAATAATAGCACCCTGGCCCTGAGTTCAAGCCCCAAGACTGGCACAAAAACAAATAGATAAACAATAGATAGATAGATAGATAGATAGATAGATAGATAGATAGATAGATAGATAGATAGAACAAGCTACTGGACTATGCTTAGTTCTTTTCCGAGCTACTTTTTCTAGGTCATGTCTGGAACGATATTCTTATTTCATTATGTAACACCATTAAGCAAATTATTATGCACGCACCTGTTGTAGCCATGGACTGGGTAACTTAGAAGAAAGAAATTGAGGTTCCAGTCATGTAGAGCCTAGATTATGTCCTAGATTATGATGCCAGCAGTGTGGTTTTCTCCAAAGCCTCTTTCCTTCCCTTACAGATGGCTTCCCTCCCGTATTTCATTCCCTGGCTGGCCCTGGGTGTGCAAACCCTCGATGTCTCTTATAATGTCCTAATCTCCTCTTACAAGGACACTGGTCAGGCTGAGTTTTGGGGGGCCTACCCTATGGTCTTATTTTAACTTAAGTACTTCTTCAAAGGCCCTGATCTCCGAAGACAGTCGCCATTGAAAGTCCTGAGAACAGAGATTCAACATACGAATTTCTCAGGGCCACAACTCAATCCATGCACCTATTTTAGATTTGGTACCTGCCGTATAAATGTGTGGGGAAAAAAAACACCCAAGGTTTAAGACTACAGATTCTATGACAGGAACGTGGATATATTGTTCTAACTTGATATCTAAGGAGATTGGATTGGGGACCCTTCATACATACTGAAATCTGCTGATGTTCAGGTCTCATGTATAAAATGCACATCATTCCATGAACCTTGAATCATCTCTTGACTACTTATAGTACTTCCTACAACCTAAATGCTAGGTAAATAGTTGTTGTGCTATATTCTTCAGCAAATGCTCACAGGAACAGGTTCAGTAGAGGCCAAATCTTTTTCTTTAATTAAAATTATTTCTATTGATGGAAGCTGATCAGCTCTTTTCGAAGGGAACAGAGGTACAGAGTATATTCTTTAAAAAATCAAATTACTTTGCAAGTTAAAATAGTACGTGTTTTAGTCTTTAGCGTAATAACATCCATATAGAAGCTGATCTTGCAGCCAAATTTGGTGTGTAAGTAGACTGACCACTTCAGACCTGAACAGGGCATACTGAACTCCGCTGAGACACACAGGCCTCAAATGCACCAACAAGGTTTTGATCCAGGCTTGGCTGAATCTGTGTGTGTGTGTGTGTGTGTGTGTGTGTGTGTGTGTGTGCAATCCACAGATACAAAAGGCCAATTGTATTCTCTTTTTTAGGTTTAAATTATATTACATTTACATATAGTCTAAAGAAATAATACAAATGTATCCCTAAAACACTTTTCCCACTTGCCACAAAGGTACCATTTTGGGGGAAAAAAAAACAACTGTAGTATAATATCATAACGAAAATACTTACATTGATATATGAGTAACTGTGTTCTATTTAGAATCCATGCCAACCTGTACATACAGAGCAGTCCTTTTGGTGTCTTGGTTTGGGACTGTGGCGTGACTGTGGCATAAACTTGCTTAGGCACACCTTGTGGTGTAAATATGTTGTCTGGGAAGCACAAAGTCGCTTGGATGTGGCGCTTCTGTGTTCCACTCCTGGCAGAGTCTCAGCCTAGAGCATCTGCATGGCTTGCAGAATGCTGGGCCATTCTACCCTGCCTCCCAGCCCGAATGCTTGGAGTGCATTCTCTTCCCCAATACACCCACCATCCCTTGCCGCATCCCAGTGAGCTCCCGAAGGCACCTTTGATGTAAAGCCCCGTGACCTGCCTGTTGACAGCTGATGATGCAATGGTGTATAATCAACAGTAATTTATATTCCGTGCAGGCCTGAACATAACTATAAAGTGCTCTCAAGAGCTGAATGCTGCTGGGGCATTTAATCTAAGCAAAGAAAGGATTTAGTGTGCATCAGCTTCCTAGGATGAATACAGCACTGTGGAAGGAGAAGGGATTCCTTTTCTGTGTGCTGATTTGCTGCTTTGTGGTTGTAATGGCTGGCTCGGGTCTGAAAGGCAGAGAATCTGAGAACTTAGCTGCTTTGCAGGCATCCTTGACATGCCTGTCAATGTGGGCATTTCTGCATCTCCATCTTTGCGACAGTGTATGGAGCTACTGGTCAGAAAAGAGACCCTTTCACATGGTGACAAGGGAACAGGCCAAGGTTGGGAACACATAGACGTCGTTTCTCATTCCTGAGAGCAGAAAATGTCACGCAGATGGATTCCTAGCTCTAGAAAGCTGGAGAAATTATGTGCCAGTGAAAGTTGTGGGCGCATCTTGGTCACATAAAGAATAGATATTTGGGGAAATGGTTGTGCATATAATATGTAACTGCTCTGGCTCCCCATGAGAACCCTCGCAAGGGCCTTGGTTTCCTAGGAGATGGCTTCTTGAATTAGTAAGAGCATTTCTGCCTCCTAGCCTGAGGCCTACATTTTGATGCTATTTCTCCACAGGGTCCACTGCTGTGGTGTTACTGCCGTGGCTTCTCTGAGAATCCCTAAGGGGTGTGGAAACACATGTTCTTCCCTCCCCGGGTTGTGTAGGCTAACCTGG
Organism: Perognathus longimembris pacificus; assembly: GCF_023159225.1. Lineage (NCBI taxonomy): Eukaryota > Metazoa > Chordata > Mammalia > Rodentia > Heteromyidae > Perognathus > Perognathus longimembris. Next base: position 144,539,170 of record NC_063162.1, read on the forward strand.
CAACAACCATACAGGAGGTACCATCTTGTCTGTCGTATGCACCTGTAATTAGTGCTTAGAAGTAGGTTGAGCAAGGAGTTAATACTGTAACTCTGAATATCAGCTTAAAAGGTGCTTAAAAGCTCTCATGCTGAGAGCTGAGGATCACAGTTTGAAGCTAGCCAGGGCAGAAAAATCCAAGAGACTCTCCAGTTAACCAGCAAAAAGCCAGCAGTGGAGCTATGGCCCAAGTGGTAGAGTACCTGCCTTGAGCAGCCCTATATAATATAATCAGGTCACAACAATCATCACATAGGTGAAAGAGTACTGTCTCTGACAGACCATCCTACAATTTTATGATGTGCACAGAGTAACAGAAATGCATAGCCATACACTTCTCAGAGAGGATGCAGACATGTGACTGCACCCAAGACTGGGCCACTTACAAAGTGTAGGCATTTGTTTGGCTCATGGTTCTGGAGGTTGGGATGTCTAAGAGCACAGCACCTGCTCAGCTAGTTAGAGAAGGGGTCTGGCTCAGGCTTCTCTTCCTCATCTTACAAAACCACTAAGGCCACCAGGGGCACCCCATGCTCAGGACCTCATCTAATAATCAGCTAATTACCTTCCAATGGCCCCGCCTTCCAATACACAACCATAGAGATCTTGGGATTCGGTTTTCAGCATGTGACTTTTTGGACAGGACATGCAAATTGTAGCATGGGGTAGCAGGGGAGAACTTGGACATACTGAATGCCTGGACTGGGGTGTGGAAAGAAGGAATTGTTCACGTGTATCAGTCATGTACTGGTGGTAGTTCTAGAAGGAAGAGAGCTTGTGACATGACACAGGATGCTAGGACAGCCAGAGACCTGCTAGTCTGAAAAGACAAATGGCAGCTGAGAAGCCCTTGGAAGATTGAAACAGCTCAGGGGATGTAATGAAGCCTGATTTCAGGGCAGCTTAGAAACCAAGGAGATATCTAAGCAGGAGGGAGCTGTCCAACATCCAAGAAACTAAAACGAGTGAGAAGCTCCACTCTAGTATTTGGCATGCAGAGGAACATTAATTAGAGATTGCAGCAGAGTGAAGGAGGTGGAGGAAGCTGTCTTTGGAGCTGGAACAGGAGTTGGGTGTCTGGGCATGGAACGTTTCCTCTCTCTTTCATGGGAAGGAGGGAGCTGGAGGGAAAACAGCAACCCTGAAACTCCATGAGAGCCCCTCCCCTCTTCCAGCCAGGGGACTCGGGGGACAAGAGTGTCCAGCTCAGGCTGGAAGGGTGCTAGGTGACTTCACTTGGTGAGTCTTGAAAATGCTGCGGGTAGATGGTCATCGAAGGAGGCAGATGCTGCATTTGACCTATAAGAAGGCAACACTTAACGCATAGCTTATTGCACCCACGGGCCATGGTTTCCTGCCCACAGGTGTTTACAATAGTGGCACCAGATGTTGTTGTAGTGTCTGCTGCAAAGTACCACTACTTGCATACCAACAGGTCTTCTTCTCAGCCTGCAGCTATTTAGGTGGTTCCTTATCTGCATCTAACTGGATTTAGGAAATCTGAGCCTGAGCGAGCAAGAGTCCTGGTACAAAGAGGGTAATTTGTTTTTATGTCTCATTCTAACCAGCTGCAACTGACTGGCCGTGGTTGTCTGCCAGAAGGGCTGGGTTGAGGAGTCTGTGGCCCCTTCCAGGACGAGCAAGAATGAGAGTTGAGATTCCCATTCTTCTGGCAAAGCATGGACTGTTCAATAATACAGTGGACCACCCTGGACTTTGCGGCCCAAAGGGTAGTTTCTGCAGTGACATAACTTAATTTTTCTCTGCAAAGGGGCAAAGCGAGTGCTTTTCAGAAATGTTTAAGTTATAAGGATATCCAGTGGAATTTCCCCTGGAAAGAAATCAAATCAGCATCATTCTACTCAAAGAGAGGAAAGACAGCTGGGAACCTCCTTATTCCCTCCTCCTTCCCCAGTGGCATTATATCTGTATCTACTTCAGAAAAGGCCAGGGAGGGTCCCTCCAAGGATAGCATTGGATTTTGGATCTGGGAGTAACTACAAGATCATTCTGGTCAAGGGAACCACAAGGGCAAAGGCCCTGTAATGCATTTGCTAGTTGGCAAAACATTCTAGTCTCTAGTGTGGCTAGAGCACAGGAACCATGAGAGTCAAGGTTAAGAAATTTGGTCCAATAAGCAGAATACTCTCAAGTAAGGCCAATATGGATAGGATGTAGAAGTTTGTTGTATTTATTGGAAGCTATTGGTGGGTTTTATACAGACTAGAATCACAATCTGGCTAATTTTTTAAACAATCTCACTAGCTAATATATAGAGCAAGAATAAAAGGCAGGACACCAGTGATCTGTTATGGTGGTTCATGTTCCAACTGATGTTGCAAGTTCTTTAAGTGATGGAAGCTTGGCTCTGGTGGCAGGAATTATCTCACAACTGGGAAATGCAATAAGGGGTCTGTAGATGTCATCTTATCTCAGGCATGGAGCTCTAAGGCAAGGAGCTCTCATTGTATAGGGACCCCCTTCTGATTATTGCTTGTAAGATCCTATTCTTCCACTGAGACTTGCTTCCCAGTTAGGCAAAAGAGTTTGTGAGACCCCAGTCTCAACACACTGTTAAGCATGGTGGCTCATGCCTGACATCCTAGCTACTGAAAGAAGCATGAACAAGAGGCTCATGGTCCAGGTTGGCAATAGGCATTATGCAAGACCCTATCTCAAAAAAGAAAAAAATAATGGGAGTAAAAATGACTGGTGGCATGACTCAGCAATAGTGGGCCTGCCTAGCAAGTGTGAAGCCCTGATTTCAAACTCCAGGTTCACACACACACACACACACACACACACACACACACACACAGATGGTCATAAGCAAGAGATCCATAAACATTTTCCTACCCATGGAGCTATTGGCCAGAGGAATTCTTTATAAAGATTCCAAACTCACAGGTAGTAAAGGCAGAAAGATGCCCTCATTAGCAGGCCATGTTTTGAGTTTGACTATTTGACATTCATGTCAGCTTTCTTTGCTTCGCTGCCTCAGACAATTGCTCTCTCCTTGGCTGAGCTCCACAGGGTAGGTCTTCCCTGTTTCCATCCCTGCTGCTCCCTCCTGGAGCTGTTGTCCAGGTGACAGAGTACCTCTGCCTGACACAAGGACGCCAACAGGCTGATCTGTGAGCGTCCTCTGGAAGCTTCGCCCAACTGAAGGTGCCCATTTTGTCCCCCAAGAAGTTCTGATTTGAAAAGTTGGCCGAGAGTCATTTGCCCCAGGAACCACCAAACAAATTGTTCTGAAGCCTAGTTCACAGCTGTGTAACTCCTGCAAGTTTGTGTATGTGTGTGTACATAGTTGTTGGCACACATACATGAGACACACACATGCACATGTGTGAAATACATATGTGTGCACACATTTATCTTCATGCCTGTGAGATGCGCAGATGCACACATACATATACACTCATAAACACTACATTTGCACACACACACGTGACCCACGTAGGCATTTTAGTTATGCCATGTTTGTGCCCAAGTCACCTCTGACAGATCTCTTTCAGCCAGATTATTTGTATTTCTATACAAATTATCATCCACTAAGCCATGGGGATCTCTGGACTCTGCCCCACTTACCAAATCCTCCTACCTTCTCCTGGTGACCACAGCAGGCTTTAGCCATCTCTACCACTGGACCTACCCATTATCCTTTGCACTTCTGATTTAGTCATCTTTGGAGTCATCAACGTGCCTTGATCCCTTCTAAGGCTCCAGGCAAGGCTCAAATGGCCCAGCCCCCAAAATAGTAGTTACCCCCAAAACCTAGACTCACAGAGGCCCCTCCCAGCCACTCCTCACCACAAAGATCTTCATTGTTGTCCCCAGATGGGATTGTGAAAGGAAATCATTAGGTTAAAGGTATGAATGTTTTAATAGTCGCTTTCCTGTAAAGAAACATTAGCTTACAACACACCTGGAGACGGTATATTTTAGGGTGCCCTTACTAGATTTGGAGATAATGATGGGGAAAAAAAAAAAACAAATTAAAAGTTTGCTAATTTGACAGATTATACTCTTCCAAATGCCTTTAATTTTCTATTCTTGGATGATGGGTAAAAATCGGTACTTTTCATGACATTATCTACTAGTAGTTCTTCCTGTGATCTGGACTTTTGCCTATTAAATTTCTTCTTTCTTCAGTGAAACTTTTGTGCTAATACAGTGGTCTCTGAGGGTAGTCACAAGACAAGCAGTATCAGCATTGCCCAGTAATGTGTAAAGAACCAGAAACAGGAACTGGGGCAGGTTCCAGTCATCTGCTTCTACAAGCCTTGCATGACTACAAACATTCTAACCCATATTGACCGATGTAGAATGCACAGTGGGAGGCGGAGGGGCTCATAAAGGGGCTACAGGCCTAATGCTAGTCTTAAGTAGCATGGCGGATACAAATGCCAAAGACTATAGCCTGGCTTTTCCAGTTCCTGGTTGTATGATCTTAACCTCTTTGTGTCTTAATACTTTCACTGAGAAAAAAATGAATCTACCTCAGAGAGTAGTCTTAAGAATGAAACAGTCAATGCATGTTAAGTACTTAGCATAGAACCCAACATATACCACGTGAGTAGGAATGCAGCAGCTATGACTGTTTTAATGGTCACAAACTCATGACTCTCATTACTCCACACATTTCCCTTGCTGGAGACTTCTGGTAGACATAAGGCTCTATCTTAAAGAAACTTGGCTATCATGAAGAAATAATTTCTTAATTTTTTTTTTTAGAAAACTTTGTCATACTAGTTACTCCCTCCCCTTAGAAAATATGCCCGGCCTTTCAGTAATCCAACCTAGCCTGTTGTGCACATTATCAGTGATCAACTAAGGAAAACGAGAGCAAACGCTGACAAGGCTCTTCAATTCATTCAAGGTAGATCAAATATTTGCACTGGTTAAAATGGGATTATAACTCTACATCATTCCATCCCCTTCTGCCTCTTCAAAGTGATCTTTTCACTGGAGGCTAATGTGAGTAATATTTTTAAACAAGAAGTCCCATGATCAAATAAGCTTATTACAGAAGTAGATCTGACATATTCACATACACGTGCGTGGATGATGAAGGCAAAAGGGCATGTGGAGGATTGCAAATGTCTGTTACTCTATCTCCCACCTGGCAAAGGTATGCCTGAGAGAATTAGTACTCCTTGGAGGACCATTGGGGAAATACTATCATATTGAAAATGGGCAAAGATTTCCAAGAGTTGCAAAGTGAAAAAACCAAAATAGGAGGGCATTTGTTTTTCTGCTAGATAGAGTAGTTTATGGATTGACTAAAGAAAAGCCTAATGTAAAAGATGTTATGTGTGGGGGAGTGGGAAGACTGTCTTGTTGTTAAAGAAGTACCCAATGGGATGCTTTCAATGTCTCCCAAGAGGTGTTTCTAGCTTATCACCTTGGCAATGCACGCTCTTACTTAGATCTCCTCCATTTCTTCTGGCCAAGAAATTGAAAGTGTAGTAATCCTAACTTCTCTCTCTCTCTCTCTTTTTTCCTCTCCTCTCCTCTTCCCTTCCCTTCTCCATTTCCCTATCCCCCATGCTCTCCCTATTCTCCAGGAACCTTCTGCATTATTTCACTGTGCACCTGTGTGGCTGGGATCAACTTTGAGCTGTCACGCTACCCTCGCTACCTGTATGGACTCCCAGATGACATCAGTCATGGCTATGGATGGTCCATGTTCTGTGCATGGGGGGGCCTGGGCCTCACGCTCATCTCGGGATTCTTCTGTACCTTGGCCCCCTCTGTCCAACCTGTCCCGAGGACCAACTGCCCTAAATCCAGACCCGAGAATGGGACAGTGTGCTAAAATAAACACAAAACACAAACAAACCACACACACACACACATACACACATACACACACGTATATATAAATATATATATAATATACATATATAAAATGAAACTCAACCAAGATGATGCCAGTGCCAAGGTAGCGTCGAGTTGGCACCTGCATCTTGCTGGACTTTGTGTCGCCTCATCACCAAGATGGGGAAATCTGTCCCCATCTTGTGGCTCTTCCATCAGTTCTTGACTTTTTGGCTTCATGGTTTCTTGAAGACACAACAAACACCACCACCACTTGCGGTCGTGTCTTGATCCCGGTCTCTCGTGAGGATGCGGGGGTGAGCTGGAAGGGACAGTGGCACTGGTACAAAGCAACCCAGATGCAGAGAAGCGTGTGCTAGATGTGGACCAGCAGGAGAAGACACCACCCCCGGCCGTCCCATCCTGGGTAAACAAGGCTCCGAAGTTCATCGAATGTAACTACATCTTCGAGCCCATTTTCAGAACCACTTCTCCCGCTCTTCCTTCCTGGCTTGCCAGCAACACACAACAAGTCCAAGAGAAAACAGACTGAGGAGGAAGTTTTCTCTTTGGGGCCAAACTTTTGGACAACGTTTTGGAGGTGGGAAGGGGAGAAACCACACGGAGAGGGCAAGATCCACGTCAATCAAAGGATACTTCAGTGGCTGCTCAGAAAACCCAGTCTTACCTTCCAGCTGCCTTATACCCAAGTTAAACAAGAGGCTGCCCTGTCCTCCCCCACCTGCACTCCTGGGCAGACTGAAGCCTTGCAGCAATGATGCTGTGATGTGTGTGTGTGTGTGTGCGTGTGTGCGTGTGTGTGTGCGTGTGTGTGTGTGCATGTATGTTGGGTGGTTTCATATTACAGTATGGTAACACTGTGGAGGTTTTTTGGCCCAAGATGGAGGCCCCAAGGCCTAGGAAGTATCATCAGAGGCAGGCCTGTATGGGTGCCAATCCTGCAGATGTAGATCCTTGGAGATAGATGTGCATATATGTGTGTGTGCACGTGCGTGTGTGTGTGTGTGTGTGCGTGCATATGGTAGATGTTTCCTGAGAGTGTGGTTTTATTGTTTGTGTTGCGTTTTATTTTCTATTATTTTTGGTACAGCTAACATTCCCAGAGGGCAAAACCAAGAACAAAACCATTGGGCCAGAGGACCCCATGGTTCTTCGCATTACAGTTCTGGAACTCTGCAAGATTTAGTCCTCTAATTTTGGAAGTTCAAGACACAACTGGGCACAAAAGCCATGAGAGAAGAGGGGGAACACATGGTTCAGGAGGGAAACAGAATGTTGCCTCTGGTTGCTGATACATGTACGTATACCAAACAAGACCTTTGTCACTGAACATCTGCCCCCTTAAGGGGTGACCTCTGTACAGATGAAGTAGGTCACATGTGGAGAGAGCACCTCCATTTCCCATGGGCTCTAGTTTGTATGATATTGTGTAAATTAATGGGTAACCCTTGACTCTTTCCATCATCTTCCCTTTCCTCTTGATACTCCAGGCTATGAATCCCAAAATACCTGTCTTAGTGGCTAGCACCCAAGCAGCGGTGGCACAAGTCCATCCGAATGTCTCACACGCCCTTGAACAAATCAGTACTCGAGGTGCCAACAGGGGAAGAAGCCAGCCAGAGTTGTGAATGCTGTGGGGGCAGGAGCAGCTCACATCACCTTGGGGGTCCTGCAGGAGCCTAATAGCTCTGGGGAGACAAAGTAAGAGTCCTGGAGCTGGTATAACCACCGTCAGCTGTGTGGCAGAAAATCCAAGTGTCCTATGACTAGACCACTTTGGGAACTTTGCCAGCCACTCCGCAGCTTTCCTCTTCCACATTCGGTTTCATCTCCTCTCTTCCTATCCGCCTCCCCACTTCTCATCCACTAACCAATGACTATCCATCCACCCTTCCTCCATCCACCAGGATGTAAGTTCTGCCTGTCTCATTGGCTCTTTTTGACTGTGTGTGTAATTCCTTTCTGGTGTGGCATCCAGTGGACTTGAACGTGGGTCTCTGTATGCATGTTTCTCTCCCTGGTGCATTCTGTGTGTGCTCGTGTTGATGCATACCTACACACGGGTGTGGATGTACCACTCAAGACCCCCTCACAGGGACCCTGGTCAGCTTCTGCGAAGAGTCTCATGGATGAGGCCCCTGGGTTACGAGTGTGAGCAGTGTGAGCTGGATAGCAGGAAGTGCTGGTGGCTTCCACTTGACGTTCTAAGGATTCTTTTTTTTTTTTTTTTAAGATGAAGGATTTATTCAAGAAGAAGGGAAATCATTTTCAAGAAACCTCAGGTTTTTAATTGAGAATTTTATTTTTCTTCACATAAAGTTAGATTTTTTTTTCACCTAAGGGGATGGGTAAACGCCGGCTTGTGGAAAAGGGAAACTAAGTATGGCAGGTGGAGAGACCTCATAGCTTCTTTCCAAGCATCTTGAAGCAGGCAGGGACAGGCAGGGGTCCAGCAAGCAACATGTGAGACAGAGACTCTCGTTGTAGTTGGATGTAAGTTCTAGATGTTTTCCAGTTTCACAAGGATGAAGGAAATGCTTCTAAAAAGGACACGTTGCTATCAACTCTTTTCAATTTTCCTTTACAAAAAGTCACATTTGAAGATTCTAGCCCACAGACCTTTCATTATTTATATACTCTTTCTCATAGCATATCTACTAAAGGCAGATTGTTGGCTGTATCTAATTACCTATCTTTGTGGCAGAACTTAATAAATCTTACTGCCTTCTTTGGAAACATAAGTGGCCCTGAAACATTAGGACTCTCAGGAAAGGTGTAACCATCTGGGATTAACTATTAGCAAAGAAGGGTCATTGAGCAACTTTCCTGGTAGTGGAGCCAGATAGGTGCATAGACTCACACTCTGGGGTCCAATTCTACTTGGAAGAAAAATCATACCCAACCACACAGTTGGCATGAAAGCATCCATACAGTTAGCAAGTTCAGGCCACATGACTTTGCTTACTTCAACATCGACTCTCAACCACTGATTAAAACATGCCCTTGCAAGTAGTTGCTGAAGTTTGGTGAGGAGATGGCTGAGAAAGAAGCAAAGGAGAAGGAAGAGAAGAGTCTCAACTTGTTAGGTTTCCCTAGGTCAAACTCTTCTTACTCCAGATCCAAGTGTCACCCTGCCTTATGATAGGACTGAGACTCGGTGGCCTCAATGAGGTCTTGAGTTCCTACCCAGATCAAGTCCAAACTCCTTGTGTGTGTATGCAAGTCACAGGGCCATCCATGCTTATCCTTTGGGCTCCGTGAAAATCAGCCTTGGGCATGAGTTCCACTTATTTCCTGTCCTCCCCTGCTGTACGGAGGATTCAGGAAAGGGGTTTGTCTGTCAGGAAAGACAAGGAGGAAGGTCATAGTTTCTGCTCTTCTCATTTTAGGAGCTATATTTTCTTTTCTTGTTCCCTTTTCCTCTGTCGTTCCTCTCTTCCACTTCTGGATCACCTTTGGTTAATAACAGTTGTTAAGCAGTTTATCTCTAGGGATGATAGAGATAGACTCTAAGCAGCCCTTTTGTTGTGGCTCTAGGTTTGAGCTTCAGTTCTCCCATAAGCCTTTGCCTTTCAACAACTCCACACCTCCGGGGACCATGAGGTGGAATAAATCCTTCAAGTCAAGACCAGCCTTTCTTGATCTCATGTCCCTGAACAGCGTCCTAAGCCCTGGCACCATGCTGGTAGATTCTCCCTCTAGGAATGAGGCTATGAGGCTGCCCCTCCTTCTATAAGAGGAGAAGACAGATAAGCTGAGACTCCATCTCCCCATTTGTCTACACTTGAGAAGTGGCCTGACATGAAAGTGCCATGATCAGGACATGAAAGTGTCCTGATCTTATGGGAGGATGAGCCTCTCCGGGCTCTGAAGCTGCCCACCTGAGTCAAATTCAGAATCACCCTGACTTTTCAAACGCATGGCTCAGAGCACTTAGAATGAATTGTCTTTCCCTGGCTTATGCTGACAATGTGGATTAACTGATGTTCAAAAGTCCAGGGTAAGAGTGGGGAGAAATGGTACTGGATCTGCCTTGGGATTGGTTGGTGTGGGATATTTGGTTCCCTTGTTGTGTGAGGGAAGCTGCTTTTCCAAACATGTTCTCTCTGTTCCGGGGACTAACTAAGCACTTCCATGAACACGTCTACCCCGTCCCAGGGAAATGGCGATGAGTCAGCATGAGGGCGGATTTCACCATTCTTACTAGAAATATGAAAAGTTTCTAGAAGTAATGGGTACAAACCCGCAGACTGTCCTTGGCACTGCCTTCCAGCTGGTGCAGTCAGAGGAAGGGAACAGAGCTTTAAGCAAGTGGGCAGAGTTGATGCATACAGATGATTCTGATACCTTGCAAAGCTGAGGCTATGTTCTCCTTCTTTCCCTTGATGCTAACATGGTAAAAAAAAAAAAAAAAAAAAAAAGATGTTTCCAAAACATCATTCCAATTCCCAGAACATGTTGCTATTATTGGCTTGTGGGCTTTCCCCCTTAGTAATACAAGCTCATTGTAGAAAATTACAAAAACAACACACAAAAAGACTGAAAGGTGTGGTCAAGACCCATCACTCTGAGGCATCTTCAGTTTACCCAGTCAGAATGCTCGTAGCCCCAAAGCCTCCCCAGCCTTTGGGTTGGCAGATGGGGTTAGGAGGACATTGTATGGCCACAGAACCTCCCTGGTCAATGTCAAGATGACCCTACATTATGTGGCCCAAGAACTCAAAGAGAGCAAAAAGGCCTTTGAAAGTTCAGTGCCACAGCTTAATAAAGGAAGGGTAGAACAGGGCCCAAAGATTCCTATTTAGGGATCTCTGTCTTTCGTACGTCTCTCTCTTCCCTTCTCTTCTCTCTCATACTCCCTTTCTCTTCTCTTTCTTCTGGTCTTTTGTCAGGTACCATCTCAAATCCAATCATTGGAATAAAACACTGAAGCCAGAGAAGCTCACTAATTCAGCAACATTTGTATAATGCAGTTACTGTAAATTTCATTTCCACTCAGCACTAACATGATTTGTGACTCTGGGCACTGTGTCTTCTCCATACTTGAACTTCCTCATCTACAGGATGAGGGTGGTGATAACACTTTACCTCATGGTATATTCAAGGTGACAAAGAAATTGCAAAGTGATTTGCACATATGAGGTGTCATAAGAATTCCATACTGATCAAATTACCCTGCAGCAGCTGAGCCCTTACTGCAATGGAATGTTCCATTTAGGGTCTGTCCCTCACTGCCAAGAGTTGATCTAGAGAGGGATGTCATCATGGTTGCCGAGTCAGTGTGCCTACCAGACTGAAAACCTTTAGAGCAATTGGCTCTTTTATTTACTCATTCCCAAACTTGCTTCCTTTGACCAAAGCCTGACTTTGCAAAGGGCATTCTTATCCCTGTGATTACTCCCTGAAGTCATGAGCTGAGTGAATTGAACCATGTGGCGCCAACAGTCAACTTTTCTCCCTGGCATGGATTCATTCATGCCTTGGTATGAGTTCCCTTTCAATACTCCTTTAACACTACTAGTTGTGCATGCTCAAAGAGTGGGGGAGTAAACCAGGTTCTCAAAGATCTTAAAGATCTTTCAGGTTTAGGATGGGGGTGAGTTTCTAGGCACTAGAGTCAGCTCCTAGTCAGTTGGTGAACCCAGTGAGATCACTGGCTTTTGAAAAGCTTTTGGGCTCTTGCAGGAAAACATCTGGGTGGGACCTACACTAGGACTTGTTCCCAGAGTGATCTTGCTTGGGAAACTCTTGACACTTGGATGAGAAATGAACACTTGAACTCGAGAAAGGACTTTCACTCTTTCTGTAGTGGATCAATTTTCCATATCAAATGGAGACTTTCTCTAAGGGGAGGCCAACTCGTTGCTCTCTATGTAGCTTGAGCCCAGTAATGGGGGAAAATGCCCTCCTGAAGGGGTGATTGGTTCAGTGTGGACAAACAAGAAATGGGGTCCTTTCTGGGATCTGGCTAACATCAGCTCAAACTGACATCTCTCAGACATAACGCCGGTCACCTCCTCTTCATGCCCAAGGACTAGCATTGCTCCCTAGGAAGCCCCGTGTCCCTCTTTCTCTCTCCCTGACCCTTGAGTTTTCCCTTTCCTCTCTGGGTGGCTTATGACCTCTCTCTCCTCTCTATGTGCCAGTGTTTCTGTGTTGTGAGTGTGACGATGCCTTTCACACAGAGCTTTCACGTAATCACTCATGCCCCTCTCCCATTTCCTCCCATGGTGTGACTGTTTTGCTATTCAAGACTCTCTGTAAAAAAAAAAAAAAAAAAAAAAGTACAAATAAAAGTGGAAACTGAAAAATAAGGGGAGGGGGATTGCAACTTCTCAGATGCAATGATGTAGGCCTCAGTTTTCTGGGAGTTGTGTGAACTGCTCTAGAATCCTGATTCTGGTGGCATAGGAAGAGAGGGAATGCCATAGCACAGATTTTTTTTTTTCTGGTTGTTTCTCTGGAAGTCACTAGTGTCTGCTTAGAACTCTGTTCTGAAGAGATTCGCTTTTGAAGCAAAAGTATCTTCCACAAAGGAAAAGGATATATATATCATCAGAGTCAGAAGAGTGAAGGTCATGGCAAAGTCAACACAAAGAACTAATCTGGGGTGATATTCGTGGCTTTGTTAGTACGTCTTCCTGGGCTTTGGGGTGAGTCTAGTTACTTCACTGTGCCCCCATGTCCTCTCAGCTTAGCAAGGAGCAGGGTGTCTTTCAGCACTCACGGGGCACCAAGTTTCTTTGTCCCTTCTGCTGCTACTTGTAGATTTCGTGACCATGCTGACTGGCATGTACTTTCTGCACCGAGGTAATTTCAGAGATGTTTCCTACCTGCTACTTTTGCCCCACATTGCACACCTCAGAAAGTAGCCTCAAGCTAACAGCCAGTTTGTGCTCAGAGTCCAAAGCCTTTTATCTACCTTTTTCATTCTCAGATGCCTTTTCCCACCCACTTTGGCGATCTCCTTTTACTGTCTCTGCTGACAGAGCTTTGCTGGGCTGGGCTGGGGGTAGGAGAAGGAGCATCAAAGGAGCTGATATATGTGAATTGCTTTGTCATCTTTGACTCACTCTGCAAGTGCTGCTTACCATGTCCGAAGCAGGGAGTCTGGCCAAGGGCTGCCACCAAATGGGAATAAAGAAGTCACAGGTGGAGGCTGTAGGCTGAAGATGTGGAGTAGGGGGTAGAGAGGTAAAGAAAAGGAAACTTTTGGATGGAGAAATGGCTTGATCAACAGAATACACTCCATATGGTGGCAGAGGAGGATCCCCAGAACAGGAACTCTGAAAGAAGAGGACGTAGGGAAGCACATTATAGTACAGAAGGTGCCTCTCTGCCCCCCAAAGAGTAAGAAAAGCCACCACGCTGGAGGATCGTATACACTAAACTCAGTCAGTACTACCCATCCTCTCCACTGTACAATTAAAGCAACTGTCAGCCTCAATGTTCCTCTCCTCTGATGATCCATGATGATCACCTTTATGACCAGTATCAGGAAGATGATTTAGAACACCACTGTCCAAATTAACTACGATCCAAGCGACATATACCATTTTAAATATCTTATTAGCCACACTGCAAAGGTCCAGGAAGACAGATAAAATTAGTTTTCATACTGTACTGTAAACCTGCACTCAAAAAATTGAGTCAACATAGAAATATCATTGAGATATTTATTCTTTTACCTTCCAAATGAAATCTGGGTCCAGTGTGAATCTGACTCCGAGGAAACATCTGGGTTTGAGTCAGCCACCATGTGAATGCCTCAAAGTTTACGGGTGGCTTCTCTCTACCAGCGAGGATCACGTAGAGTCGGGCTCAGCATTCAGAGTCGGAGCAGGACGCCCTTGTCCATGAGCTCCTCACTGGCACAGACTCTGTCACGGCTGACTGCAGCAGGAGGCTGAGTTGGCCAACAATAGAAAGCAGAACTGTGCCCAGGCTGCTGTCTTAGCCTGGGGAGATTCTGCTCCACCTGCTGAGGAAGGGGAGACACCATTGCTGAGAATTCCAGGTCCCATCTGCCCACCAGGCTGAGGGCTGTCCCTGGGCATGGTCCTGATCACCTGTTGAGGTCCATGAGGCCAAAGCAGGTCACATTCTTTAGTTGCAGTTCCTTATCCACATGTCCTTGGTCCCACTGTGGAGATGGGGCAGACAGGCCTTCCTTTGGCCAAGAATCAAGATCTTTACCACCTCCTGTCACCTGGTGCTGTCACCTGCTATCTCTATCTCACTCACACATTTGGAGCTGATTTCTCCATCCTTTACTTTCCTTACGTTTTTTAATCTTGAAATCAAATGCTAATAAAGAGATTCACTGGGAAGAGCAGGCGTGCTAGGTCTACTAGGAGGTAGTGGTGACATGTCCTACCTTTGGACCCGGATTAAAGCCACCCATTGCCTACCTCTCCTCTCTGCTTGGAAGCCTTCCTTAGGTTTGGAGAAGCCTCTTTTGTTCAAGGGGAAATAAATAATAAATAAATAAGTACCGAGATCCTAATGCAGAGAAAAGAATAAAATACAAGCAACCAACCCCTGGGCATTCACAGAGCATTTCAAAGAGCCAGTATGACAAGGTTAGATTCATTTAAAATGTAACATTCTGAGCCCGGTGTTACCGAGTGAGAGAAAAATGAGCTGATTTGGTGAGTATGTTTTATATATGGTCATTAGACAAGGACCATTGCCAACAAAACTCTGAAACACCTGGAGTGTTTATGGTCCACCAGATTATTGCTCAGTCAATATAAATTTATTTACCTTCACTTTAATTTGCATAGTGCTTTCTGATTGGTTAGACAAGGAGTGGTGTATACTGCAGGATTCTAACAACGGACTCTCCCCTTGGAGGTAGCAATTCCTGTGGTTATTGGTGCTAAAATAAGATTAAATATTATGTTACTTTGTTCTGATACGATGTGAATAAATGTGTTGTTTAATCTTAACAAGAATGCTACATCTTATCAGATCTATTGTACTGTCTGTTCCTTCTCATAATTAATTAATTACAGGAAAGGTGATTCAAACCAGATCTTGAAACTCTTACCATATTCGGAGAGGATTTTTCATAAGGAAGTGGGAGGGGGGAATGAAAAGGGAAATTGCCAGGTTCCTGTGACTTTGAAAGGACTGAGGAAGCAGAGCATTTGGGGACCTCACTGAAACTGACTGCATCTTGCAATTTTCTTTTTCAAATTGGCAGAAATATTGTATTTCCATCGATTGAAGAAAACAAAGTGTCTGGTAATTAATTAAATGACTTGTTCATGGAAAAAAATAAAAATAAATAACCTGTCAGTTGTGGAATGTAAACTGATTAAACAATTAAATAAAGAAGATCATGTTGTGTGTTTTAAATGATTGTGTCTGCTATCTCCTTGGGGAAGAAAGGGGACAGAGATAACTGAGGAGGGAGAACGGGGCTAACGTTTGTTGGAGAGCAGTGTTACTCCCTTAAGTTATGTATAGAAATTAGTAATACAACTCTTGTGCCAAGAGTCAACTGAAAGCTCTAGTTGAGAAGGAAATTGACAGCTAACTTTTCAATCATGTGCAACCTAAGGCACATGCTTTGAGGGTTGGGTGAAGAAACAAAAATGAGTAGGTATTCAGGAGAGAAGAAGAGGGAAACACTCTTTGTATCCTATCACTGGCATTAATAAAATAAGTAAATAAAAGCTTTATGAGATGCTGGAATTAGTAGTTACATTCTAGCCCCAGTTATGAAGAGTTAAATTTCTCACAGTTATATCATCTTGGTCATTATTTCCTAGACACCTACCTTTTTTTTAAAGTTCCTGGGTCTTGCCTGCATAGAAAATCTAGGGAGAAAGGGAGTTTGATTGGAAGCAAATACCTCTAAAATGGTCAGTTAGCATCCCCAGGCTTAAGTGAAACTGGGTCTGTCTGATACACGTGATAAATCCCCCCCCCCCAAAAAAAGACCTGGATAAGTTAGAGGCCTGTTACCTGGACATGCAGAATCACATCCTGGTGTGGTCTATATTCTGCAGATGCTAAACCCTGGCCATCATAGCCATATTGCATCCCTGATCAAGTCCAACTCCTTGTTTACACACATACACACACACACAGCACACACATGAGAAATTAATATTGTACAGGCATGGCAAGTTACACTGGCTGCTGACACTTTATCAGAGGGTGTGAGGCTGAGGCTGGATCTTGCAGCACAAGGATTTTCCTCCTAGCACTGCTGGGAAGCTAATGACAGCCCCAGTGATCTGCGGGCTGGAGTGGGAGGAGCTATACCCATGATCTCCTATTGGGGCCCCCGCCTTCACAGGCCAGGCTGTGTCAGGGCTGATGGGACTGCAGCCTTTATGGAAAAAACTATCCACAGTTCTACCTCATGTCCAGTGGCTGGGACTTCTCAATTATTTGTGGGCAGACCTCATCTTGAGGATTCAGCCATGAATAACAACAGGGTTTGTCATGTGCCTTCAGGACCCTTCTTGTTATTGTGGTTTTTCAGGAAGGGGTGCATCAAGGTATAGGGGGCTGGGTGATTTCCTTAATTTTATTCTCCCTTATTTCCCATGATGCTCTTTTAATTTCAGCAATACACTATATAAGACTGAAGAAATAACTTCTGCTGAATGGCAGCTCCTTTGTACAACTACTTAAAGATAATAAATATTTTTATAGAAGAAGTAATTTATCTCCCCATCGCACATGCACATGTATATAGGAAAATAAAACAATACGAAAGAAACCAAAAGATTCAATGTTACTGGAGTGAAACTATTTCGTGTAAGGTGTGTAGTCCTGAACCTGAGGGATGGAGCCATGAATGACACAGACAGAAATATTTGCCCATCAGGTGCTGTCAGTTGAGTGTGGCAAGGATGAGGGGAGACAGATGGTGAAATAAGTAGTCATCACTATGATGATGCATTTTTCAGAGAAAAATAAATCAAGAGAGGAGAATGGAAATACTAGGAGGTGTGGTCTTAAATGGGTAAGAAGATGCTGTCTCCATAGCAACCTGAATGAGGGAAAGGTAGGGACCCACCTGCATTCCAGAGAGACAGGGCCCCTGGATCGGGCTTTAGAAACACAGGGTAGATGGAGGGAGAAGCAGTCCATTCTAAGTTGGCTATCTATGTAACTTTACTCCATTGTGCCCTTTACATGAGCACTGCAGAACTAAATAAGGCATTATTTACTTTCAAATATTATATTTGGTTTTTTTGTTTTTTTATTATCAAACTGAATTACAGAGAGGTTACAGTTTCATACATTAGGCATTGGATACATTCCTTGTACTGTTTGTTACCTCGTCCCTCATTTCCCCCTCCCCCCTCCCCCTTTCCCTTCTCCCTCCCCCCCCATGAGTTGTTCAGTTGTTTAGTTCATTTTCATCAAACAGTTTGTAGGTATTGCTTTTGTTGTTGTTTGTCTTTTTTTTTACCCTGTGTCTCTTGATTTTGGTATTCCCTTCCAATTTCCTGGTTCTAATACCAGTATACCCGGTTTCCAATGTACTCAGATAAGATACAGAGATATAGTGTAGGTACAACCACAGGAAGGTGATACAGGAATATCATCAATAATAGAGGCTACAGTTACATATGGCACGTTGACAGTAGTTACAACTGTGATATAACAATCGTTTCCATAACATGGAGTTCATTTCACTTAGCATCATCTTATGTGTTCATAAGGGCATAGCTATATATTTGAATTAACTCACAGTAGTAATACAAGGAGGGCTCATTGCGATAATTGGATATGTGATACATATCGGTACATGTGATACATACAGTGTTATTTGAACAAGTTCATCCCCTCCATTATATTCCCTTTCTTCCTTCCCTCCTCCCTCAATTTTTAAAGTGTATATATGTACACGTTTATGTGGGGTGTTTAATTTTTTTGAGCTCAAAGTATATTTTAGATATGAAGCTTTGTCTGTTATATAGCTAGTGAGGATCTTCTCCTAGTCTGTGGGCTTTCTATCTTATCTTGCGGGTTGTCCTTTGGCCTGCAGAAGCTCTGCAGTTTAATGCAATCCCATTTATCCAGCCTCTTTTTTGGTGTGTTTTTGGGTGTTTATTGAGACAGTTTCGGCCTGTGCCAAGGACCTCTAGTGTTTCTCTTTTGATCCATTTGGAGTTGATTCTGGTGCAGGGTGATATATAAGAGTTATAGTTTGGTTATTGCAGATAGAATTTTATTTACTTTTTCTCCTTATGTTCAACTTCTTAGCAAGCGGCACACCTACCAAATAAATGAGATTCTTTTGGCTCCCTTTAGCCCTGGTCACTGAGATTGGCATTCAAACATATTTTTATGTGGCGTTACCATCTCTAACATAGTAAATCCAAGGCCTACAAATGTCTTTGTTTTTTGTTTTTTTTTTTGGCCAGTCCTGGGCCTTGGACTCAGGGCCTGAGCACCGTCCCTGGCTTCTTCCTGCTCAAGGCTAGCACTCTGCCACCTGAGCCACAGCGCCCCTTCTGGCCGTTTTCCATATATGTGGTGCTGGGGAATCGAACCGACAGCTTCATGTGTAGGAGGCAAGCGCTCTTGCCACTAGGCCATATTCCCAGCCCTACCTACAAATGTCTTTAGCCATCTGTATCAGAAAAGAAGCTCTCTGTTGGTGACAATGTAATTTCATTGGGTGTTCTTTGGAGATCACAAATCATCTTACTGGTTTAAGAGCCTTTGAGGACATCAAGCACTCTGTAAAATTTTAAATATAATCATCAGTTGCCTTCTGAGATCTTTTCACAAGACAGATTATGTCAGTTTGAGAAGAAAGAGACAATTTAAAAGATGTGAAACGTATGTGTTCAATGAAGACAAAGGTCTTTTATGCTCATCTCCTCCAGTGGCATTTTGATATTGGTTCACTTAATCCGTGAAACAATCTTCAAATTCTTTGAGTGTTTCCCATCATAAATGGTGGTTTTATTTTATTTATTTATTTTAAAATATTGTCATCCTGGGATTGAACCAAAGGCCTTGTGCATGTTAGACACTGAGCCATATCTACAATCTAACTGGTGATTTTAATATCTTGATAAATGATAGCCAAGAGCTCATGCCTATAATCCTAGCTGCTCAGGAGGCTGAGATCTGAGGATTGTGGTTTGAAGCCAGCAGGAGCAGGAAAGCCTATGATCTCTTATCTCCAATTAACTACCACCACAATAAAAAAAAAAAAAGTGGAACTGTGGCTTAGAGTGGTAGAGCGCTAACTTTGAGCACAAAAGCTCAGAGACAGCACTCAGGACCTGAGTTCAAGTCCCATGACTAACAAAAATAAAACAAAATTTAAATAAGTAAAGGTTCTAAAGTTGTGGGCCCTAAAAGATAATTATCCCCAAGGCTCACAATCTAGAACAGTAAAGGGTTAGGAACAAAAAAAAAATTACGTTTGATAACCTGTATCTACAAGGTGTGTGGGAAGGTCCTCAAGGGGTCCTGTTTTAGAACATAAAATGATGTCTATGCAAGTTTAGTTCTCATTAATTCCAACTGAATAGTCATAAAATCCGAATGGCCTTCAGAACGCACTCTAGCTACTCAAGCTTGAGAATTTGGATTGGAGCCCTTAGAGGTCTGCCTTTTCAATATACCTTTCAAATGCTGAAGGATTGGGCCTGTCTACAGTAAAATGAGGGCTAAGCGAAAATAGAATCTATCCCTAGCTATTTGGAAGGCCAAGTGTGAATGAATTTTGCACACCCTGGAATATGTATTTTCTTCTAGAATAACCCAATTCCTCCTAAACAGGAGACTTTTCTGAAACTAAGTGGCATAAGCCATTTTACATGAAATATTTGGTGTGACATTTTTATCTACACTGACAATTATAACTAAAAAACAACAACAAAGTTTCTATTCATTGGAAAAAATAAGGGAAATGCCATGAGCAGGGGGAGAAGGAAGGAGAAGGACTCACACCGTACCACCCATAGATAACAACCCCGAGCACTGCGACAGATTTTCTTCCTAGTCTCAACTTGCTAAAGGAGACATAATTGTGATGGATACGCTGCATGTATTTTAGAAGACAGTGTATAAAACGAGGGGCGCTCTCTTTGCTGCATTAAAGGCTTCCTCCTTGGAAATATGGTCATTTTCCCGCGTCAACATCACACTGCTTTGGTTTATCAGGGGCTCCGGTGGCTCACACCTATAACCCTAGCTACTCAAGTGGCTGAGATCTTAGAATCATGGCTCGAAGCCAGCCAGGGCAAGAGTTGTGTGAATGAGTTACTGAAACATGATGAGACCAAATTACTGCTGTCACTACATTGTAACTAACTAACCAGCTAGTGATTGATTCTTTCTGTTTGGCATCAATTCCTGTTTTTTATTGAGGAAAAGGAAAGCAGTCCCTCTGGGAAGTAGAAATTGGGTGGTTGGATTTTAAGTTTTTGAAATCAATAGTATCATCTTCCATTTCCCAAGCACCTGGCATCATACTAATTGTTTTACATTAATTATCTCATCTGATCTCTAAGCCAACTCTCTCTCTCTCTCTTTTTCAGACTTGAGTTCAGGTAATTTGTCAAGGTCACACAGCAAATGAGATGTCAGGATTTAACTGAAAGCCTAGCTGTGAACTGCCTGATTTCACTGTGAATTTTGTTTCCTCTACTAAGGGGAATAAACCAGCAACACACACACACACACACACACACACACACACACACACACACACACACACACGCACCAATTTGGGAGCCCAGGTCCTACTGCAAGCAATATCATCATGTGTTTTCACCTGACCTCATCAACTCTCAAGCAGACCGAAATATTTACCAAGACATCTACCTCCACGCAGCCTATTTGGGCCACACCCAGCAGCCATATTGAAATTAAAATATTCATCCTAACTCCCCAGTCCTGGTTATACCCACTCAATAGCTTGCTGTTGGATTAAGATCCAAATATCCTCTGTGGCTGCTAAGGCCCTGTTTCTTTTCTTTCTATAATTTTTAAAATTGCTATTATTATAAAGGTGATATGCAAAAGGGTTACAGTTACGTATGTCAGGCAGAGCACATTTCTTTGGGGACAATGTCACTCCTGCCCTCTATTTTTCCCAGTTTGTTCCCTCCTGTCCCCACATACAAGTTGTATAGTTGATGTGCACCACAGTATCTAGTATCACTGCTGCCTTTGTTCACCCTCCTAAAGATAGATAAATGGTGGCTGGGAATATGGCCTAGTAGCAAGAGTGCTTGCCTCATATACATGAAGCCCTGGGTTCGATTCCTCAGCACCACATATATAGAATAGGCCAGAAGTGTCGCTGTGGCTCAAGTGGTAGAGTGCTAGCCTTGAGCAAAAAAGAAGCCAGGGACAGTGCTCAAGCCCTGAGTCCAAGTGCCAGGACTGGCAGACTAAGTAAATAAATAAATGTATCTTTTTTAAAAAAAAGTTAGATAAATGAACAAACAAGACAAAGACAGCAACAAAGAAAAAAAAAACGTGTTTTCATTTCCTGGAGTTCATCTCAATAAATATTACTTTATATGATCAGAGGTACACACAGGCATCACACGTTTGTGTTCCTTTCCTAAGAGGATCCTCCTTTGGTCCCACCCAAGGCCCTAGTTCCTCTGAAATTTTCTCTTGACCCTCACCTGCCTACTCTAGATACTTCTTTGTCATCTCTCCATCTACTCTTGTCTGAAGCCCCCTTGGTCTGATTCCAGTTCCTCCTGCAGGTATAGTGGTGACCTTGACTCTTCCTCTTCTCCCCATCTCTAGCTTTCCCTTCCTCCCAACACCTTTCCTATTCTAGCTTGCATGATACTTCCTCAAGAGACCAGAGACCAGCCATGACCAAGTAAGAAGTTCTTTTCTCTTCATCTTAATCTCAGGCCCTTGCTTTGTACTACTTTTTTTTTTTTTTAATGCCAATTCACAGTTGCTTGGTTTGCTTGCTCATTTATGTGTTGACAGCTTCCTCCAGCGAACCCCAACATTCCACGAGGGCAGAGGTTCTGTGTGTTTGACTTTGCAGGCCCAGGGCTAGCAAACTGTCCAACACACAGTGGGCAATGCAGGGATTTTGTATGCGGCCAAGGAATACAAGAAAGTAAGGCTGTCGCCTGGACCACGCAGGCAAGTTAATAGAGCCTCTGAAAAGGAGGCACGGAGCACAGCGATGAAATGGGAATGCATCCTGCCTGCCCCTCTATGAGCAAACAAACTGTGTGATGCCTAGCACTGCTCTTCCTCCCACCTGGCTCTGTTCCTGACTCCTCTCTCTCTTGCCACAAGTAGTAAGCAGTCATTTAAGCATGATTTCTCACTGATGCTTAAACTGTTTTCTCCTTCCCTGTGTCTGCAATCACTTCATTTCCCTCATTTTCCCTTATTTCCTCACTCAGGGCCTTGTAGGCTTGTTAGGGAAGAAAGAAGAATCAATGTGAGTGCTGCAGTTGGCAAACAGCATGTACAGGAAGAGGAGACAGAGTCTATGGAAATTGCCAAGTAACCATTCTGCCTGTTGGCTGGTTGCTAAGGTAATGAGGAATCTTCATCTGTTTCCCCTGGACCAGTCCAGATCACTGAAGGCCCTAACCACGCATCTCTCTGCACATCCACCTGAGTTCTCCCTAGGCCTTCTGTATGAAGGCTCCCCCCTACCCCTGTACACACACACACACACACACACACACACACACACACACACACCTACTTTCCCTGACTGTCTATCTGTCTGTCTGTCTGTCTGTCTGTCTGTCTCTCTCTCTCTCTCTCTCTCTCTCTCTCTCTCTCTCTTGTTGGCTCACTCTTCCTAATGATCCCCCAGGAAGTAGCAGGCACTGCCTGTGACCTTTGAACAGTGCCCATGGTTCTAGTCATCTCCAGATCCGTGGACACTTGCATTTAGATGAAGGGCAGAAATGGTTCCCTACACATGCTAGAACAGCATAACCCTTCAAACCCTGACTACTGTGGACACCCCTTTATACTGCTCCTTCCACCACTTCACCCCACCCCTGTCTCCACACATGCACACTTCAAGGAAAAGATATTGACAGTGGGTTTTTTTTTTTTTTAGTTTTCCCAAATGTTTAGTAACATTTTTTCCTGTCAATACATGTCTTTGTTTAGCTTGCTGTGTTTCAAATGTAGCCCCGAAATTTCATGTACTGGAAACTTAGTCCTCAAAAAATGTATATGTTAATGAAATTTGGAGATAAGACCTTTGGAAAGGGGCAGAACCCTTATGCATGGATTAATTCATCCATAGATGGATAAAATAAAGGATTTATGGCTTCTCGGGGAACTAGCTTTGTCATAAAATTAGTCTGTTAGCCAGATGCTAGCATCATGCTCTTGAAATTCCACTTTCCAAAGCCATAAGCCCAATAACCTCATTTTCTTGGTGAAGTATCAGTCTAAAAAATGTATCTAGATGTTGGCTCTAGAAACAGAAAACAGATGAAGATAGAGCTATTTTCTTTTCTTTTACCTTGTCATCTAGATTTTGATAGAAAATACTTTTTTTTTTTCAAAAGAGAAGTTTGCTGCTAATGAAAGTTCATTAGGAAAAATATTAGGTATGATTGAGAGCCATCCATATATTCTCATTTTCTAACAGCAACTTTATGGAAGTTCATAATTTCTGTATGTGTCTGTTGTTTTGTGTGACGGTAGAGCTACCAAGAGCATCACTTGCAGAATGACATCTTTCCAGAAACATCAACAAATCTTCCTCTTTTTTCCTTTCTCCTTTTCCCATTTCCAGTCTCCTAAATAACATGAGGTTATTTTAAAGGAGTACCAATGAGTTATAAACAAATACTACATTAAGTTTATGTGTCTTGATTCTGGGAATGTAGCTCAGTGATAATCAGCTTGCCTTGCATGCAATAGGTCTTGGGTTCAATCCCCGGCACTACAGAAAAAAAAAATGTGCCTAAAATGGAAAGGAGCTCTTATATTGACTTTATTTTGAAAAGCACTTATCTACCAAGTGGAAAAGGTAGGAATTCTTTGACCCTAACATATCTCTTTCATCAAGATAAAAGTAGACAGATTTGGTAACATTTATTAAATTCAGTGAACAATTATTGATCTGGTCACTAAAATATAGGTTAACCCTGCTTTCAATTATTGTAGTGGGCTTTTTTTTTTCTATTCCTTTCTTCTCATCATCAGGATCAGCTGAAAGTGGCTAGACTCATTGGTCTTTCCAGCCCTACAATTGTAAGAAGAAGACACAATAGGAAATTAGTGAATTAGCAAAAGCCAAACAAGGGTAAAGGACAAATGTGAGGATTGAACTCCATTCTTCTGAACCTGAATATGTGCTTCTCTGACATTAAAAAAAATCATGTTAAATTTTTATGAGTAATTGAAAACCTGAACACTAACTGCATCGACTGTATTAAAATTTACTGTGTGTTATTTTAGGGGTGTGGCTAAATGATACTGTGCATATGGCCTTTTGTGAAACAAAGTTATAGTTTAAAGGTAGACGTGAAAAATATAAAAGAAATCATAAGCTAATGATAATGATAATAAATGATAGATGCAATGATGTCTAGAATTTACTTCAAAATAATATGGGAGGAGGGAAATTGGTAGGTCATGTGTACCACAATGGATTGTGATTGGTAAGTACTGAACCTGGGTGGGGGAAGCACTATTTTCGCCATTTTTATCCATGTGTGCAGTATCCCATAACAAATTCAATTTTAGTAAGTAGAAAAGATGAAAACTATGTTTTGTGCATACACCTGTCTAAATAACAGAGCCTGAGACCAAACTTGGGAAGATTTCTATCCCACAGTTTTCTCTGGGAACCAACAAGGATTTCAAAATGGGATCCAGAATGGACATGGGGATGAAGAGACAGCTAAATATTGAGCCCCAAAATGGGTCATTTCCCCTGGGAATGCCGGGAACAGGTCAGTGAGTTACCAAAAATATGTCTAGATTCTGACAGATGTCCCCTGGGAGAAAAGCTCCCCTCATCAGTGGAGTCAGCACCAAAGGACCCCCAAAATAGCACCAACAATGCTTTGTGGAGGAGTGAAAGAAAAACAAAGGACATTTCTAGTTCCTTCCTCAACTCTTCTGTCATCCTTCTTTCAAAGAGCTTTACCAAAGAGACGTCTTACTGGGCACCTTCCACTGGTGAGGAGGGAGAGGCTCTTTGGACAACCCTTGAGACAATATCACAGTTACAAAGGCATTTGAAGACATTTCTGTGTGGGAATTTTGCTGCAACTATATTCATGTGCACAAAGAGTTGGGCAAGGGTGTTCATGAATAATTTGACCCTCCTTCTTAGAAACAACAGAAATAAATATGGCCATATAATAAACACCGTGCAGTGCTCTCTGAGAGTTGGCAAAGAAGTATGCACAAGATAAAACATGAATCATATGTGTAGTTTGAACCTAAAAGGATTCTAGCTATGTTTGGAAGGTGTGTGGACTGTTAGATCTATTCCAATATGTCTATTTGTATGTCCTTAGACATCATTGAGGCTCATTTTAAGCTGGGAAGGGGATTTATAGGGATAGAATTCCATCTCAACTCTGTCCAGCCACAAAGCCTGTATTCCTGACCACTCCTAGCCTCTTTCTATTGGTATATTTAATCTTCTGCAATTCTGATGACACAGACTTGAGGCCATTCTCTGTAACATTTAGCAATTCCTCAGCCATGTGTGCCCCAGAACTGTTTCCTAAAGAGCAAAACAGTGGGGCAGGCCAGACAGAGCCAGCCACGCCCACACTCCTATGGAGAACCAGCCATCAACATCAGCCCAGGGCACTTCACTTCTCGTTGTTCTCCCATTGCTGCTGGGAGGCAGGGTCTGTGTATCTCCCTCTGCGTCCTTCCACATACACACCATCCTTTTGAAGAGAAATAAGGGAAAACAGGCTCTGCACCTTTTCTGCTTGCTGTCATTGGCCGGCAAGAGCACAGCAAGGGAGCCCAATGTTGACATATGTCTTCTCTTTTCATGAGAGAGGTTACAATAAGCTTAGAAATCTATAGAGGAGCGACAAAGTCACACACACAAAAGAACTGTGTTGAAATATCACTACTTTTCCTCAAAATATGAAATGACTGGGCAAACTATGTCTCCTGTGAGAATCCCCCATTTTGACTTCTGGAAGTTATTGAGTGTCTTTGTGATCGGCTGCTATATTCCATCGCATTTAATGTGTGCTGCCTAAAGCCGTGCAAAGATGGGGTAAGATGGTAGTGGTTTCGATGCCCACATGGTGAAAGTTGAGTATGAAAGTCTTTCGCATAGAGCTGAAAACAAATTCAGAAGCCAGGTGGTGGCCATCAGAGTGTTACGGTGTGTGTGTGGTTCTGGTCCCATGCCTGTGACAATCACAGGCTGTCATACCACTTGGACTTTCACAGTCCCTAAAATTAGCATGTGGGGCAGGCACTTTACACAGGAAGGGAAGCCATCCATAAGCACCCACTCTGTAAGGTCCACATCTGCTCAGAGAGTGATCTTAGGTAGGACATCGTCACCTTGACTGGAAAGCAGGAGGCAGGACTGGTACTAATATCCTGGGCACAGGAACCAGCAGGTTGGAGGGAAATTTCTGGCTGAATTAGTTCCCCTTCCATCTACCCTGCTTCCCTGCCACTTGTTTAGCCAACCAGACAATGGATAGAACCTGTGAACACAGTGACCTTCAGCAACCATTTCAGCTGCCTTCCGCAGTCCAGATTTCTTAACTCTAAGTTGTGATTTCCGACTGCTTTGTTCCTCACTCTGGGCTCTGTTTTTCCAAGTGCGACACACTGCATAGCACATTCAATAGCAATCTGACTAATATAGATTGCAGTCTAATGATTGCTTCCTGGGCTTCTCATGCCATTCTTGTATAAATATAGCTGGGAATTATTCTTGCTCCTCAGCAATAACATCCAGGGGTAAATCCTCCATCTGTGGTCAACCTCCATCTCATATTTTTTCTGTATTACACTTGTGCCACAACATCTTTCTTGACCTTCCTAGGATCGACTTTTCTATGCCTAAATTGTCCAACTAAATAGCCCTACTGTTAGAAAATGTGGCATTGTACTAACAGAAGCAAGAATTATTCAAACCACATTATCTTTTCACTACTGTTGAGGAAAAAAATATTTAAATTAGGAAGGGCAGAAATAAAAACTGGGAGAGAAACTATTACTCCTGGGCAAAAGGAACAGCAGCTTGCTACAATGAAGAGAGTCCAGAACTAAAAAGTCCTGGACCCAGGGACCAGCTTGATTCATGGCTTACTGTGTGGTCCTGGGCATGTCGCTAAACCTCTGTGGCTTCCGTTTCCTTATCTACAAAAGGAAGCGATTAGACTACTTTATATCAAGTTACCTTTACCTCAAACTTTGGCATTCTTGTCTGAAATATGTTTGCTAGCTGATTCTTTTTGAAAGGGTTTGAGGAGTTGCAGAGCCAGGTAGAAAAGACAAAGCCTGGCCTAGTTCTCTAAACCTTAGGCTCTTTTTTTTTTTTTTTAAACAAAAAATTATTGAACTCACACTAGACTCTTCATGAGGACAAGAACATGGATATCTCCCACCAATTCCAAAGACTTACATTCTGAACAGGGATTGAAGGAGTAAGAGGAAAATTCTTACCATTGAGATATCATCCTGTAACTGGCCATCAATTAGGAAGAACAATCTGAAGAATTATCAGGGAAGGCATGAGTCTCAGCTGTGAGTTCCATTGCCAAAGCTGGCCTGTACCTTCTTCTAGGCCCTTGGAAATGGGGCAATCACCTGGGCCTGTTGGAACCATGGGTATCATTTGGGGCCTTCATATGTTCAGTATCAACAGATGAGAGTTCAAAGATGTCCTGAATCTTCAAGTCAACTTGGGGAAAAGTATGGAGCATTCTGTGTGCTGTGTTTAAGAGTCAAAACTATTCTGGCCAAGAAAAACCTATTCTATTGCCTTATCTTGTAGAATCAGGAAAAATAAGAAGAAATAATAGTCTGAATACCCTTACGGCTTAAATGGAAAATCCAAGATGACTCTGCCATGCTTCTTAAGGTTAATTTCAAAAAGCTTATGCTCAAGTCGAAATAATTTTTTATCAATGTATCCTTAAAGAAATGTGCCTTCAGCTGGGCATTGGTGGCTCACACCTGTAGTCCTAGCTACTCAAGAGGCTGAGATCTGAGGATCCCAATTCAATTTCCTGCCAGCCTGGGCAGGAAAGTCCATGAGATTCTTATCTCTAATAAAGTATTCAGAAATAGCTGGAGGTGGTGCTGTGACTCAAGTGCTAGAGCACTATCCATGAGAGAAAAAGCTCATGGACAAGCCCAAGCCCTGATTGAATTCAACCTTGTTTTACTTATATTTTAGTAGATTACTTGGCTGTCAATATCATAGTACCTATGCACTTTTGAAAATATTTAAATGTCATCTATATTTCAAGACATTTAAAAATGTAAATGTGTATCTGGATCAGATGGTGACATAAGAGACATTGAGTAGTACTTTGAAGCATATTTTCTGCTTATAGTTGCTACCCATAAGTTTTAATTTAATTTTTTGTGACAGTACTAAATCTCAAGTTCTCACTTGGCTTTTTCTTTCAACCTTCACTTCCTGCTTTTTGCAGATTAACTGGAGATAAGAATCTCATGGGCTTTTCTACCTAGCTTGGCTTCAAACTATGAGCCTCAGGTATCAGCCTCTTGAGTAACTAGGATAGCAGGCATGAGCTACCAGCGCCCAGTTTACTACTCATGAATAACTTTTATGAGTAGAGCTGGCTCACTGTGGAGCAATGAGCTTAACAATGGTACTTCATCCTTGTCCATGTCCTTTCAAAGAAATTGCCATGTCAAAGAGTAGGATAAAAACTGAAAATAGGGGCTTGGAATATAGAGTGCTTGCCTAGCATGCATGAAGCCCTGGGTTCGGTTCCTTAGTACCACATAAACAGAAAAGGCCAAAGTGGTGATGTGGCTCAAGTGGTAGAGTGCTAGCCTTGAGCAAAAGCAGCTCAGGGACAGTGCTCAGGCCCTGAGTTCAAGCCCTAAGACTGGCAAAAAAACAAACCCTGAAAATATATGCATAACAATTTTACCCATGACCTGAAGCAGGACGGATTGCTAATGTAATCACAGGCAGCATTCAGTTCTAAGTAATTTTGATTGACCTTCTAAAAATAAACACCTCCAAACCTGAAGTCCCGTATTTTTAGTTCAAGATCAGTTATACATAGGGAAAACAGAAGAGCTGGAGCTAGGCAGAAAAGCACATGCAACAATTTCGACAGCAAGGTGGCTTTAGAACAAACCTGATGCAAATCTTGAGTTTCTTCCATTATAAAGTATCTGGGTACAAAGCATGTGTTCACTTTCTGCCCATCACAATTTTTACAGAGTTGCTGAATGAGACTGTGTGGAGAGAGGAATGTCTGGATAGAGGAATGAAAATTACCACGGGAAAGTTGGCCCTCTACATCTACATCCATCGTTCCAGTCAGGCACACATTAAACATGGCATCCGGCTTATGACAATTCCATCTGTACTGAACACATCCCCTAAACAATATGGTATGACTATTTATATCATATTAGGTATTACAAGTAACCTAGGGAGGATTTAAAGTACACAAGAGAATGAGTATTATGTAAATAGCACACCATCGTTCAGAAGTGACTTGAATGTCTGATGATTTTGGATACTACTTAGGAGTTCCTGGAACCCATCCCCTGCAGATACAAGAGAGGACTATCTATGGAAATAATGGAAATATCTGGTGTTCCTTCCTCTTATTACTCTATCAGAACCTACTGATCATCAATAATGTGCCAATAGCTATCACTGCCCCCTGAAGATTCAGAAAATGCAAGAGAAGGTCCAATTGGCAAGATGCTGAAAATTCAGAAGAGGACTGGGAAAAGTAAGCAGTGTGAGGTATAGTGAGGCAGGTGAACCGAAATCAGGGGGTCTGGAGGGGCACTTTCAGGTAATTCTGATAGTGGTGATAGAAAGTTCACTTGGCAGAGGTGAACTTCAAGAAGAACCATAACCTACTAAAATTGGAAGAAATCTTTTCTAGTGCATATGAAACATAGAGGAAGGGGATTAGCTTCTTCTCAAAGACCCCTCTGACCTTCCCATTTTGTATCCGAGTGCTGTTCTACAAGGTCACATAGCTCGTTTCAGTCCTCAAGTTAGATTTCTACAGCCATGTAATTCCTACTGAACTTCATCCAATTGTTTTTCCTATGGACCAATTTCCCCCTAGTTGCTAACCCTTATTTTGCACGATTTTCTGCTAGAATTCAGCTGGCCCGCCAAATTTAGTATTGCCTGACAATTTGACAAGCACATACTGAATTCCTTTGTCCAGATCACAAAGCCTACTACGAGAATAGATCCACCCTCAAGCCAGAGCAGGTGGCTTACCACTAGGTATGTCCCAGGCTACTCTCCAAGGATCCTTGCCAAGGGCAGAATGGATGTGAATAGGCCTCCAGCTTATTAGTGAAAGAAAGAATATGACTAACTGAGAAGTCTATTATGTTGAGAAAAGCAAGCCTCAAAAATAAATAATCAAACTGATCTTCATGAAGTACACATATATGCCTTTGTCCCGTGTTCGTAATAGAGGAAGGTGAAAGCATGAAAAGTAACTCATTCATTTTTTTTATCACTAAAGATTTTATATTCTTCTATTTAAGAGACAGGAGGAGTTTCCCCACCTTTTGGTTGACAAGAGCGTCAAGATAAAAAAAAAAAATCTGCTGCATTGAGATGGTCGTTTGCATAGGGTCTACCCATTTGCTGAAATAATAGCTCTTTCCGAGGTGAAGTGGGATTTTCTGTGCCATTTCAACAGCTCAGGCTCTGTCAGAAACCCTGTGGTGAACACAGGACCCACTAACGTCAGAACCTGATGGAATCAGAGGGTTTGCTCCACGTCTGGTCTTGTCTTGATCAATAACATCTCTTATCTTTACTATTCTTAAATTCGATAGCCTTCATATTCTTTGTGATGGATCAGTTCTATGTCAATTTGGTTAAGCTGTAGTATCAAGGTAGTTAGGGAAACAGCATGCTTGGTGTGGCAAGAAAAAAATTAATAGGATGAGATTAGCATATGAATCAGTCAGTTTCAGTTAAGCAGAGTTAACTCTGTAATGTGGGTGGAATTCATGTAATCAGTGTAAGGGCCCTGAATGAGAACAGAGGTCTCCAGGAAGAAGAGAAAATTCTGCCTTAAGGTCATGTTCTTAGTATCACCCCCTCTCTAGTCTCAATCTCTCTCTCTCTTCCTCTCTTCTCCCCCCCCCCCCACGCTCTTTTCCCTCCCTCCTCCCTCTCCCCTCTCTCCCTTCTCTCACCTCAACTCTACAATACTGGTGTTTGAACTCAAAACATCGTCTAAGCCAATTACTTTAGCACTTGAGTCATACCCCTGGCTCCTTCTCACTTTTGTTCATTTTGGGGGGCCTCAGACCATGAATGCAAGGACTGATAGTCTGGGGAACTGAGTGAAAAGTGAAGACAGCTAGGACCTGAGGCGGCAGCTGACAGCGGTACCACAGAGGCTGTCTTAATCACTGTTCCATACCCAGCATTCACATAGCTGAAGCAGCTATGGCCGCTCATGAACCTGGGATGAACCACCATGCCTGGCTTATTTGTCGCGATGGGTTGCAATATTTTTTTCCTGGGCCAGCCTTGGACTATGATCCTCCTAATCTTCCCTTTCTGAGTAGCTGGAATTATAGGCCAAGCCCATCCACACAACCTTACTACTACTGATTAGGTTTACTGTTGCCCAGTGCCCTGCAGCCATGCAAAACCACTCTTAAATATAAGTATGTGGTTATCTTCATTTCTATATGAAGATAGGTCCCAAGGTTTTGAGTGATTGAATAACTTACCCAAAGTCACAAAGCTAGTAAGATAAAAAGCTGACATTCCAATGATCTCTTTGTTCTTAGTACATAATGCTATCATGGATTCTCTCACTTATTCTATCCCTCATAAACTGTAAAACAAAAGCCACAATTCAATTTTTTCTATAATGTAAGAATTGCAATTTAAGATAGACAATAAAGCCCTATACTGCCATAATCAGAAACTCCATACCTAACACTTTTCCAAACATTTGAATCAAACTATGTTTTGGGGGATAGGAAATAAGAAGATTAAGTTGTGTGTTCCAGTATTAACAATATGATTTCACAAAGATAAAGTCTCAATCATGAACTTTCACATGGAAGTTGTATGGTTTTCCTTAGCCTTATTGAAGGGCATATTAGGATTGCTCTCTAAATCCATTTCTCTTTGTTTCTGCAGAGATTCCATTTCCCAGCATGCCTTGAAATTAGACACATTCCATGACTGGGTTCCAGGTATCACAGAAAGTGGATCACCTTTACATCCACCCGCAACCCAAAATGCCTTTGCTTGCCAATGGGTTTCATTATGACATGCTAATATTTGCATACTATGTATTTTGATGACATTCGTATCTCTGGCTTCTTGGCCTCCCTTCTCCAAAATAGTCCTTTTTCTTATTTTCATGTCTACTTGTCTTTTTATATTTAGATGCAGACAGAAAACATATAATGTTTGTGTTCCTGTATTTGGCTTACTTTGATTAACATGATGGTCTCCAGTTCCATCCATTTTCCTGCAGCTGACATGTTTCATTCTTCTTTATAGGTCATAATACTGCATTATGAGCATATGCCACGTTTTCTTTATTCATTCACCTGTGAATGGGCTGGTTATGTGACTTGGCTACTATGAATTGTGCTGCAAATAAACATGGTAATGCAGGAGTCTCCATTGTAGGCTGGCTTACATCCCTTGGGGTATAAACCAGGAATGGTAGTGCAGGATCCCTTAGCAGTTCTGTTTTTAGTTTTCTTATTACATCTCCATGCTGATTTCCATAGTAGCTGCACTAGTTTACATTCCCAACAACAGTGTTATGAGAGCTCCTTTATCACTGTGTTCTTGTCCGCATTTGTTTTTTGTACCAGGGCTCCAAACTTGCTAGGCAGGCACTCTACCACTTGAGCTATGCCTCTACCTTTGTTTTGCTTTGTTTATTTTCTAAATAAGGTCTTGCATTTTTGCCTGACTAGTCTAGAACGTCAATCTTCCTACCTGCAGCCTCCCTTAACTAGGACCATAGGTATATACCAACATGCCAATTTGTTTTGTTGAAATGTGGTTCTCTGATTCTTGGCCTAGACTGACCTCCAACTGCTGTAATCCTGATTATTCTTTCTCTTACACAGCTAGGATTACAAGCGTGAGCCACAACACCTACCCTTTCCATCATTTTCAAATGCAGAATCCTCAAATATAGGTAGCTTTTCTTAGACTATTAGTGCTAAAGTCAAGTTTCAAATCCAAGCCATTTGGCCTCAGAACTGGTAGGCCCCTAGTTCTCTCCTGAATGGAGTTGTAGAGATTGATAATGCATACACAGTATCTATGTAGTGATGGACCTGAGGTCAATGCTCAGTAAAAGCAGCTTAATGTCATTGTTCATGATCATTATAGTGTCTTCCATGCTCCTTCTTCAGACCTCATCTTTCTGCCTTCTTATTTTTCCCCTATCTCCTGTGTTGATCTTAATTCCCACTTGTTGTATGTCTTATTGTATGTCTTCATCTATAGGGAAAAGTCCTGGTGCACTCTTTTTCTGTGTGATTATAGCTGTCTATCAAGGTTCCACACACAAGCTGGGACAATGTGTTGTTTGTAGGATGGGTCTAATTTCACTGCAATGAATTTACAGATCTTTCTTCATCTAGATTGCTATCATCAGCTTTGAAAGAACCTCTTTATAGCTCTGTAAATCAAACTGGAGGATGAATCAAAGTCGAGGAAATAGCTAATATGACAGAAGACAAAACCAAGACTCCAAATGCTCACAACAGGCTGGAAGGATGGACTAAAGCCAAGAAGAAATTTAACAGTGAAAAACAAATGGCAGAATCTTGGAAGAACAGACCCTTAAAGGTCATTGACTGGAGCCTTTGATTAAATCCTTGAACTGGAAGGATTTCCTCCCTGTTGATTTTTGACTATTCTAGACACATCTGTTTCTGATTATCTCTGAATGTGTGAAGAAATTACCTTATCTGCTTAAAAATCTTGTTAAATTCCAATTAAATGGACTGGGATGGCTTAGATTTTGTAAACCGGGAGCTCTTACAGCAGCTGCATCTGAAGCAGACTTGTATTTAATCCCGAGTGTGTGATCTCTGCTTTGGAAAGTGTTTAGTGAAGAAAGTTCAGTGTGTTTGTTATTGATTGGTGCAATGCATTTGGTGGGGAAACCACCCAAATGTACAAGTTACACTGTCATTTTATTTGTTCTTGTGACCTGAGCAAGAGGAGCTACTAAAAGATCAAATTTGTATTCTTTTTAATAAACTAGAAGGCAGGTAATTAGAATCAATGCACCGGCATCCCAGACAAAAGAAGCACTAGTAGGTTTGATATCTGACAAAGTTGCTCAAGTCAAAAGTCTTGCAAAATGTGATGACTTTAGTGAGTTTCCTTATGCCCTCTACATAATGTATTTCAGTATTGCTCATCCTCCACTATTCTCTTTTTCCCCTCAGGCTCACAGAGAATTCCGTAGTCACAATCATGTTATATGTATATGTGTACATATTTGTGTGTGTGTGTGTGTGTATTAGGTCTAGATTCTGCAAATGAGCAAAAAGCATGGGATATTTGGTGCTTTGAACTTTGCTTATCTCATTCAACATGATGATCTCCAATCCTGTTCACATTCCCACAAATGACACAACTTCATTTTTCTTTATGTCTGAGTAATATCCTCTAGTACATATGCAGTGCGCCATATTTTTTTTTATCCATTTGCCAGTTGTTGGGGCCTTGGCTGATCCCACAGTTCAGCTATTGTGCACAGAACTGCATGGTATAAACATGGGTATATAAGTATGTTTCTTATATATGGCTCTACACGCCTTCGTAAGTATGCCCAAGAGTAGTGTAGAGGGATCATAAAGTAAATCTACATTTACTTTTTTGAAGAACGACCACACTTAAAACTGTTAAGCAATAGGGGGTAATGGGAAATGGTGAAAGAGAGCAGTAAAAGAGGTTAATCTAAGCAAATTATAATATATCCACCTGTGAAATACCATGGTGAAACCCTTGTATATTGTACAATTAGTATACACTAAAAATATGACAGGAAAGTAAAACAGTGGGGGGTCAGGTATCCATGGGAGAGGGGAAAGTCGATGGAGAGGGTACACAATGGTGAAGTACTTTATATGCACGTATACACAATGAGACCAGTTGAAATTGTTTCATGAAGAGAGAGTAAAGGATGGGGGAGTGAAATTCACCTTGTACAACTAACAGATCTTAATTAATAACTTTTTTAAAACTTCAGTAAATGCGCTTCAAAATGTGAGTGTAAGTTTAAAAATTCAGTACCATTCAAGTCCAGGGTAAAACAAAGGATTAGACTGAACAATGGATGATATTGTGGTGGATAATAATTAAAACTATTTTTCTTAAATTGTGAAAGACACCACAGTTACTTAGAGTGACTATTAAAGTGCACCATACTGAGCCCTACCCCAGGACTACCAAGCTAGAAGTGCTGAAGACAAAGCCAAGGAATGTGCATTTTAACAAAGCGCTAAGATGGGAACTTGTGGTGTGGAAAAAGATATCTAGATATTTCTTTCTGCTTCCTGGCCAGGTTCCTAACGGTTAGCCACAAGCTGGAAGGAGGACAGTATCCTGATTACTGACTATAGAAGGCCAAACTGGTCCTAAGAAACCACAGGTGAAAAATGAAGTAAAGATATCTTATCTATCTATATCATCTCAGGTCATGAATGCTTGAGTATGTTCTTATTTGTCCAACTATCCATCACAGTACATGTATATACATACTCATTATATTTAATTAAGGGGAGTTCACTTCCCCCCCGACCCCCCATGTCCCTTTGAGTCTGTGGTGAGCTATTTTTTTTTTTTTTTTACCTTAGGGCCAGAAAATCCTGAGCCTGTTATAAGGTATTTTTTTCTGCTCCTCTTAATCACTAGAATAATTTCTTTTCATTGCTCATATGCCTGGTTCCATGCAAGAGCTGATTTTTTTTTTTTTTTTTTTTGCCAGTCCTGGGCCTTGGACTCAGGGCCTGAGCACTGTCCCTGGCTTCCTTTTGCTCAAGGCTAGCACTCTGCCACTTGAGCCACAGCGCCACTTCTGGCCATTTTCTGTATATGTGGTGCTGGGGAATCGAACCGAGGGCTTCATGTATAAGAAGCAAACGCTTTTGCCACTAGGCCATATCCCCAGCCCCAAGAGCTGATGTTAGGTAGAGCTTTGCTATCCTACGCTCAGTGCTGCACGGCCGGCAGTCCAGGACAAAGCACGATGCTTAGCTTTCTCCACTGCCTCCTCCATCACTGCTAGCTGCAAGTTCTAGCTCAGGTGAAAAGGGATCATGGAAGAAATACATTTTCTCATCGCTGAGATGTTACTGGCTTCTGGTCTTAGCAGAATTTCCATGCAGATTCTTCCTTCCAAATTTATTTCTGGGGTTTCTCTGAGATTTTTTTCCCCCCTTCATTGCTTATCCAACTTGTTGGATAAGAAATGTACTCACTGCCTTACATATGAAACTGTAACACCTTTGTACTTCACTTTGACAATAAAGAGGGGAAAAAAAAAAACCACCTTCATTGCTATTCCAATGAATCAAGAGATGGATTCTCCCAATGGCTGCTTCTAACATTTCGGTTCTCAGCTTTTGGATCCACCCTCTGCTGAGTGCATTCTTCCTGCCACATAGTGCTCACGATGTTAGGCTACCTCCTTCCAACGTGTCACACATTTGGTCCACTGGGGAACACAGTCGCTGTACAATTACACACCCTCTGGGGCAGCGTCGGCCTCTGCTCTGTTTCTTCAAGCCTTTTGCTTTTATGTCTCTCAGATGTGTGTTAGATACTACTAGCTACCGATATTCCCCAAGAGCCATGTCAGGTCAGGCTCTCTACGTGATTTCTAGCAGTCACTTCTGAGTTGAGGGGGTGCAAAGCATGACATTTCTGCAGAAGAATGGACTCTTCTTCAGTTTTCCAAGGCCCCTTGTTTCACGGGTTGTAGGTGAATGAGGGATTGATCCAATAGTTTCTAGGAGATGGGATCATGGCACCTGTTACATCATTTCCCACCATTAGCGATTCAGCGGAAACACATGGACCACAGGAAGGTTGTAGAACATGCTGTTCTAAGCCTACATAATTAGCTGTGTGTGTGTGCGTGAGAGAGAGAGAGAGAGAGAGAGAGAGAGAGAGAGAGAGAGAGAGAGAGCGCCACCACTGGTTAGGGTGAGAACTTATCTGAGTGGTGCTTTCTTTAGGAGAATAAATATGAAGGCACATGGTAAATGTAAAGTAATGAAGATGTCACTGCTATTCTGTGGCATTTACGTAGAAATGCAAATTGTCTATAAAAGCAGAGAATCTTAGGAGGACAGAAAGAAAGTGAGTAGCAAGGAGAAAGACACGAGTGAGTAGTAGGGAGGAAAGAAGACTCCAAAAGACCAAGTGAACCGAGTTGGAGGACATTAACATCCTAGGAAAGCCCATGGAGGAGAGAAAAGGACCCCAGGACAGTGTGCCGGCTGGGCTCCTGGTGATGGGCTGGGCTGGCTTCTTTCAGCAATGTTCACCTTCCCATTTTCCTCTGGGAACCACTGTAAAGTCAAATCCATTTTGAAAAGTCTAAAAAGAACCTTATAAAAGACAGCCCACCCAGCCTTAGCTGGCCCATGGGCTCTTGGTGGAGCCAGTGTGTTCATTCCAAATCCAGGCAGAGATGAGAGCTTTGATGTCTTCCTGAGGGAAACACCTAGCCTGCGAGGCTAAGGAGGGCTGGTTTGCTCTCTTCTGTGGCTGGCTTTTCCCCCACCCTTCTGTCCTTCTGCTTTCCCTCCCCGCCCCCCCACTTTACCAGTCTGTCTCCCCCATCCTCCCAGCTAAGCTCTTCCCTGGGTGGGAGCTGAGAGCTGCTTTGCTCAGCCAATGTGGGCTGCCCCGGCTCCAAGCAGACGCCCAATGGGAGCCTAGTAACAGCTCTGCCTCCTCCACCTGCCAACAGCCACTGCTAGTGTATCTCTTAAAGGGCCCTTCCCTCTTTCCCTGCTGTAGCTCATCTCTCCACCGTCCCTTCACCATTCATCCCAGGGCTCCCGCGTCCCCACCCTCCCACCCTTCTTTCCTTACTGACTTTCTATTTTGACGTCTCTTCCTTTCTTACAAGTACACACTCGTCACTGGTTAGCTCAACCCCTGCCTTTACCCTGTTCTCCTGCCTCAACTCTTTCCCTCTTTCTTGTTAGCATCCCTCATTTTCAACTCCCTCTCCAGCTGTGAGTAGCAGGTGACAGCAATAGATTCCAGCTTACTAGGAAAAGAGATTCTAGAAATAATGGACATACTAAACAGATCATAAGTGTTGTACTCCCTCTTTCTTTAATGAAACAGAGGTCAGAGTACTGAGTGTGCTTTCATGAGCTAACTGTACTTTGGGGTCTGCAAGGTTTGGTCTCAACTTTGCAAATTCATAAACTGCATCCTTTTGATTCACCAGAAGCAATCACACATGACAAAGCAAAAGCACACTATGATACTGCTAAGAGACGAACGTCAAAATCTATGTAATTACTAGGCAGGGTGGACTGTTAGTGGCAAAGATGAGCTAACTGCTCACCAATCCTGACTCTTCTGTCTGAACCCATAGGAAGACCATAGTCCCCAGCTACATTTGCAGTTAGGTGGAACAGACTCTGGCCAAAGGAACGTGCGTAGAAGTGATTCATGTCACTTCTAGATGCAGCCATGAAATGCAATGCACCAGATGCTGGAAGGAAAAAGGACTGCTGCAATGGTGACATGCAATGGGAGGAGCCTCCATCTGTCAGTCACCGCAGGGAAGGAGGCCCAACTAACACTGACTGTGATGTGGGCAAGAAGTGGATGTGTTGTGCAGCACGGGAACATTAGAGGAATGATAGGGGAATAAGAACTTGTTTCTGTTGTTCTAGGTATCTTCTTCCCTGAACCAAGATACTTGAGAATCTTTGTCCTCAGTTTGCTTGATGAGGTTAAAAGGGAACAAAGACAGAAGACTTGATGTGCTTCACAGCAAGGCAATCCAATTTTTAGCAAATATTTCTGCTTTAGCCCGTGAGGTTCTGGAAAGGAGTTGAAGGGGAGGGGAGCCATTTAAGTAGTCATTTCCAAGCATTGGGTACCATCTTGTCACCTGTTAATTTAGAGGCAAAGGAAGAAGGAGGAGGAGGAGGAGGAGGAGGAGGAGGAGGAGGAGGAGGAGGAGGAGGAGGAGGAGGAGGAGGAGGTGGAGGAGGAGGAGGAGGAGGAGGAGGAGGAGGAGGAGAAGGAGAAGGAGAAGAAGAAGAAGAAGAAGAAGAAGAAGAAGAAGAAGAAGAAGAAGAAGAAGAAGAAGAAGAAGAAGAAGAAGAAGAAACACTTGTACATCCTCAGAAGTATGAGATGAGGATGAAACACCCAGGTTAAAAGGCTTCATGGAGCACCATACTAAGACAGGAAAGATTTTAGGCTGTTGAGGAAGGAATTGGTCCAAACCACGAGCCAGACCACTGTCTGGTCAATGTCTCAAAGCAGGTATTGAATCAGTATTAACAGCTCTCTGACAAATTAAATTTAACAGAATTTATCTGAACAAGGACCCATTCACAAATTGGGCAGTGCTCAGAACCAGGAGAGTTTCATAGAGCCCTGTTCTGACAGGTGGGCAGTGAGTATAGACAGAAACTGGATGGAAAGTACAGAAATAGCTTATATGGATACAGCTGCCTGTCTGCTTTGTATGGAGATGGCCTGACCAGTCCACTCTGCCTGCGATTGGCTGGAGCTTAGCTGCTTGCGATTGGCTGAAATCTGACTGCCTGTTAGATACTCCTAAGTTAATTTTGTAGTTTGTTTCTGTACTAAATTAGATTGCATTTTGTTCCTGCCTTGGGCCAATGAGTTTTCACTTATTTAATTTAACATGAGTAGTCCAAATATCCTTAAGCTCACCTTAAGATTCCTTAAGCTCACCTCATCTCAATGGACATATGTTTTCTCAACTTCTCAAGCCGAAACTCCAGAACTGTCTTAAGTCTTTTCTCTCTCTTATATCTCTCTGCTATATCCCGTCCATTAGTGAATTCTGTAGGGTTTACCTTCAACAGACATCCAGAAGTCAGCTGCCGCCCTGGGCCAGGCTGGCCTTCCTGTCCCCAGCCTCCCTTCTGTGTTATCTTCCCTGACTGCAGTCATATCATTTTTATTTTAAAATGGTAATCAGATCTCATTGATCCAACGCTTCAACTGCTTGCCATTTTACTGAAAATAAAAGTCAAAGTTCTTCTTGCCATCCCCCCGCTCTGGACTCTGTCTTCTCTGATTCCATCTCTCGTCACTCTCCTACACCAGACACTGCCAGCACCCTGCCCTCTTCCCCTGCTTGCCACGAAAGTCACCCCTAGCACTTGTGCTCTCCGATCCTCCCTGCAGCCGCTGCAGGTCTTCTATAACTCTGTGCGAAGGATCCAAACGTGTTTTTGTACCTGTGAGGCCAGGGTCGGATGGACACCCAATCTTCTAAATCCCCAGTGCGGCAGATCTGAGTCAGGTGTCTCGTAGCTCTCAGAGGTCTTTGGCAGGAATGAATTCCGTTCCCAGCTGAACCAACATGTTCGTATCCTTCTTATTAGCTTTCTTTTCTGCTCTCTCACATTTCTCCAGTCTATCACAGTGTTTCTAAGAGGATCTCCAGAGGAAACTATTTGTACCCCAAACCTGTCTCAAGGAAGATCCTTCACTTGACTATGGCTATGTCTGCTTCCTGCTTGGAGAACACAACAAATACAGCTCCTTTGCCTCTTTGCATCTTCTCTTCCCTCTGCCTAGAATTCTTTTCCCTTGCAGCCCCTCAAAGGTCTCCAAGCCCTGCCTTCTCTGAAGAACGTGTAAGATGTGATCTCTAGCCCTATGGATCATTTTCTGCCTTCTTTTTCCTTTTTGCTAACACAGTCATTGCATGTTGATCTGTTTGTTTGTTGACTATCTCCTCCAGTTACAGGAAAGAAATCAGGCTGCATGAGAAGGGGGATTCAGTCTGCTCCGTTGTGTTCTCTGCTGTTTTCTTAGTGAGAATAGTGCCTTGCACACATCAGGCATTCAGTAACTATCTCGTGAATGGATGGACATGGAGACAGAGACTAGAGAGAAAAGAAAGGAACGCCTAATTACAATCACAGTCCCAGGCAGACAGCATGGCTGCAATGACCTGCAGTGGCGACAAGTAAGCTACTAGATGGGAATGGACCACTGTACCTGACAGGTCTACAGCTAAGCTGCTAGATGGGAATGTACCACTGTGGCCTGACAGCTCTACAGCTAAGCTACTAGATGAGAGTGTACCAATGTGCCTGACAGGTCTACAGCTAAGCTACTAGATGGGAACGGACTGCTGTGCCTGGTAGGTCTAGGGACACACTCCATTTCTTATTTTCTCTAAAAGAACTCGAAACTTTCCCTAATGAAAATGAGGAAGACAGTTAATTCCTCATTTACCTCTGTTACTCCTTATAGGCATTTCAAATCCTAATCATTGTATCATTCACAAATTCTTTTATTTGGAAAATTTTATTTAAAAATTTAAAAAAAAAATTAGATCTGTACCACTTCAATGGTTTGATGTGGGGGCCAAGGGTAAGGTTCATTCAGACACTATATTTCTTTTGATAGGGGTCAGACTAAGGGTTGATGTTAATGAATAAGGATAACAAAGAAAAGTCAACCTGAGCTCTTGTCTTCGTTTCTCTTGTTTCCCTTCGTACACTATCCCCTTGGGAGGGTGAGCTGGATCAGACCTGCATTTTATATCAACCTTCAGGCCCCAGCTTAAAATGTCACCTTCTCTGACCACTGCCCAAAGTGGTGTTACTCTTACCCTGGGCTCCTTTCTACCCGTGTACCGTAGATGCTTCCTGAGGACAGACTCTGTCTGTTCTTCACAACTGTATGCTCAAGTGCCCGGTGCGTGACGGACAGCCCAGGCACACGTCTTGGATGCCGCAGTGAAAGAAGGCATGAGGCAGGGAGCCATGTACTCCCCCAGTGGACCATCAGCCAAGCTCAGGACCCAGCCTCACAACTCGTGCACTGAGTGCTCCCCAGGCCCATGCGGTGTCTTGCCAAAGCTGTTGACTTCCTTGCTGATAGACAGATAGGGTCACCCAGGAAAGTCAAAAGATGAGAAGAAAAAGGAGACACAGGAAGGTAGAATGGAGCATCGGCTCTTTTAGCAGCCACTATTCTTTATTTCTTGCCAGAGTATTGGCACCTTTAAAAGCCTTGGCAGTCTTCCCCAACCTCCCTACTCAATCACAAACCACAGTGCCCAGAAAAAAAAAATAGAGAAAAAGAAATCAATGTGTTAAATCTCCACTGAGCTCAGTGGCAAATCCCTGTAGCTTCCCCTCTGCTAGCCACAGAATTGAGCTCTTCAGCTCTGCATGCAACTTGCATGTTAAGAACACTCCCTCCCTATCTCCCCATCCCATCCCTAGCCTGGAGAAGATCCAGGAGGAGGCCCTTGGTCCCCTCTCTCTCATCCTCACCCTACATGCCTAGCTGGAGCTTCTAGCCATTGTCTCCCTAGTCCTCTCCCTGGCTGTCTACTCTCAGCTCCCTTGTCTTTCTGTCATCACCATCTCTGCTATCACATACCCAGC
Source organism: Perognathus longimembris pacificus (assembly GCF_023159225.1). Lineage (NCBI taxonomy): Eukaryota > Metazoa > Chordata > Mammalia > Rodentia > Heteromyidae > Perognathus > Perognathus longimembris. Next base: position 144,581,881 of record NC_063162.1, read on the forward strand.
CAATGCCTTGTAAAGCTTTCTGTTCACAATTCTGCTTTACTTACACTCTCTTTTGAGTGTGTAGGGAGTGAGAGGTGAAGGATGAATCGTTCTCTGAATGTAGATCGTTGAATTGGGAAGATAATCATCTTAACCTGGTTTATTTTCATTTCTCCCTAACCATACTCCTTTTAGCTCTCCGCTTCCAAGTCTGCACTGTGAAATTTCCTACCCCAGGGGAGCAGAAGGCAGGTGAGCATATAGGACTAAAGACTAAGAGGGCAGCTGATCACCTTTGGGGGAGTCAAGCCTATGTTACATGACTGCTTAATCAGCAGCTTTGTCTCCCGAGAGCTAAGCTTTATGGAAAGACATACAAGCTTGCTAAATGCTAGAATTCTTTCTCTAGCACATGGCAAGCCTTGCCTTGACGGTTACATGGGTGGGATTTAGAAAAGGAAGGTCTGTATTAGACATGGATGAGGGTTGGTGAGCTCCCCTGCCTAGCCGTCCTCCTTGGGTATTCTCCCGTATCACTGCTGGACTCAATGCCATATCCATCTCCCTGGCGGAGACACTGGAATCTGTGTGCTTGGAACTTTCCTGGGTGCACCGTCTAGCTCCTCCCTGGGCTGGTTTTAATCTGTCTGTGTTCACTGTACGAAACCATCACAGCTTTCCACATGGTCTGGTCGTCTTCCTCGTGAGCAGCAAACCATCAAGAGTTTTGAGGGTCCTTGAACTTGCAATTAGTGTCAAAGCAAGGGCCATCTTGTGAACCATCTGCTCCTCGTTTTGTAACATGTCTCTTAGATTTTTAGCTTTGATTTCTGTGAGATTGAACGAGGCCATGATACTAGCTGCTCTGCCTACACGGAGGCACCGGCTTGGAGAATCATAACCTCTGCCACTAGTTGTGCAGGGCCATCCTGAACACAGGTGTGAAGAAGACTAGGCTGCCTTATAAGTGATTGTGGAAGCCAAATCTTTTTGATGTGTACTGAGAATCCACTCTGGGGAACCAGATAATGTATGATCCTTGTCCTCAAGGAGTTAATCTTGTAAAGATGAAGCCAATAGGTTAAAAGAAGAAACAGTGCTACAGATCTCATCATTAAATTTTTTTTCTTGTTAGTCAGGAGCTGGTTGCTCACATCTGTAATCCTAACTACTCACAAGGCTGAGATCTGAGGAGCGTGGTTTTATGTCAGCCCAGGCAGGAAAGTCTATAAGACTCTTATGTCTGATTAACCACACACACACACACACACACACACACACACACACACACACACACACACACACGCACCAGAAGTGGAATTGTGGTTCAAGTGATGGAGTACTAGCCTCCAGCACAAAAGCTCAGGAACAGTGCTCAAGCCCTAAATTTAAGCCCTAGGACTAGCACACAACTTTTTTTCTTGTTGAATAAGCACAGATATGAGCAGTGAACAAATCATACGTATAACTCATTGAATTTTCATGAAGTAAATGCACAATGCAACTATGCAGATTAAGAGCTAAAACATGATGTAAAGGAACCTAGTCTTTCCCTTACCATCGTTTTGCTTCTTTCTCCCTGCAGGTAGCCACTACCTTGACCTATCACATCACGTTTGCAAGCTCTTCTGTGTTTGCACCAGTGCAGGACTGCCGCATGTATGTCCAGCTTCATGCTTAACATCACACATGTGAGACCCGCTCAAGCCAGAGAATGAACCTCTATCACATTTGTTTCACTATGCTAAAGGTTTCCATTTTATGAATATATAACATATAAATGCTTTCTCTACTAGTTATGAACACTAGGACTGTTTTCATTTTCTTAACCAATACAGCAAATATTGCTCTAAATATTCTTACTGGAGTCTTGAGGAATTCTGGCAGAATAATAGTCCATACCCAAATGGCTGTATCCAAATCCTTGGAATGTACGAGTAAATTGCATTTCATAGCAAAGGGCAATTAAGGTAGCAGATAAAGGTAAATTTTCTACAACAGAAAGCTCATCTTTATTTTTTTTTCCTGGTGAGCACAATGTGATTGCAATGGGTATTAAATGCAGAAGGAGACAGGCTCAGGGTCAGAAGATGTCACATAAAAACTCCTCCTCTGCGTGAGTTTGGGGGCACCAGCCCAATGATGGGCAGAGAGGAGGCAAAGTGCCAAAGGAGTGGCTTCTTCTTTATGTCTCCAGAAGGAACCCTTCAACAACTCCAGACTGGCTGACATCTTGATTTTAACCCAGGAGGTCCCCTTTGCCACTTCCAATCTACAGAACTGTAGAGAATACACTTGCATTTTTTTAAACCACTAATTTTGTGGTAAATGGTTACAACCAAGATGGAACATGAGTATAATGAAATTCTTATCATAGAATCATTGGGGTGGGATGTAGTTATCTTTTGTAGATTAAATTAATCCGCTTTCTATGACTATGACAAAATACTCAAGGCAAATAACTTAAAAGGAAGAAAGGTTTCTTTAAACGCATGGTTTCAGACTTTCAGCCCACAGTCATTTTGCCCTATTACTTGGAACATCCTGATAAGAACATACAGCAGATGAAGCCTATTTACCTCATGATACCTAGAAAACCAAGAGAGAAAGAGAAGGGACTATGGGCTTAGGGATACATGCCTATAATTCTAGCACTAGGAGGTTGAGCAAGAAAGAGCGTGAGTTCAAGACCAACCTGGACTATATAGTGAGACCCTATCTCCAAAAATAAAGGGGCTAGGGTCCTAATATCTCCTTCAAGGCCCTGCACTCAGTGACCTAACTTCTTTCCACTAGGACCTCCCTCCGGAAGATTTCATCACTTCTGAGTTGCCCCACAGCGGGGAAACCAAGCGTTTAATATGTAGGTCTTCAGAGAACACTGCCCAAGCTATAGCATAAATGCGGGTGTACCCATGATACTCCCAGTAAGAACACCGAATGCTCTCACCATGCCATCCTCTCAGTTTCCACTGTCATCCATAATTTCAGTTAGAGCCATTTTGTTGTGATATCTCAGCAGAGCCCAGTCCAAAACCTTTACTTCTGGCTGTTCATCTATGTCCTTTCTAAAACTCCCTGAAATGCAACGATTAGCTTCATTGTCTACATTTAGTGAATCATTAAAGCAGATTATCAGAACTGAGGATGGAGGGTGTGGGAACCCCTTGATTTGTAGTCCAGTCAGACGGGAGCGTGGGTAACCTGTCCCCTACTATGGTGCGGGACACGTGGACTGGGGCAGTCTTGTAGGATAGAGCCTCTCACCTGTACAGACCGCACAGGCTCTGTGTGGAGAGTGTCAGAATCTCCTGAAGTGGAAAACCCATGTGTTTAGTGTCAGAAGAATTGAGTATAGATTACGGGGAGGTGGCGGGGTGGGGGGGAACCCAGTATTTTCTCAGTATCATGCTATTCCTTTTTGCTGTTGTGGTAAAAGAAGAATAGAATTTAGAATATAGCTCTCTCATTAACTATTCATAAAACCATTTTGCATTTTCAAGTCACAAAATTAGGATTTTCTTTAATATTGTATGAGACTTTTTTCCTTTTCTCATTCTTTAAAATAGTATAGCAAACAAAAGTCGATTCTAGCCTGTGCATCATATAGTCTGGCCATTTAAATGGAGTCCTCAAACACACACACACACACAAACACACATACACACAGACACACACACACACATACACACACTGTGACACAGAATCACAAACATATATGTGACCGTGGGAAAAAAGTAAAATCAACTTTGAAAATAATAGTCATAAATACCAGCAGACCATTAGGATTGTATTTATTGATTAATCAGCTCTTCATGAGACTATTCCATTCAGAGGCTCTATAGTGACTACACCCAGGCTGGCTGGGTATTCGATGTTAAGACCGAACTAGGATTCTGTTTAGCTGATAGAACTTCTAAAATAAATCATTCATACAGTTAGTGACTCATTGTATTCCAGCACACTCTGCTACATATCGAGAGGTTTTTTTTAAATTTAATATAAGCATTTTCATTATTGTGAATTTTTATTGTGTACCATTCAGTTCTGAGTCTTGGGCAATTGTGATAATAAAGTTACTAGTCAGAGGCCTCAGATAAAGAACAGCAATTCAATAATTAAAAGACAAACAAGAAAGCAATCTGTTGAGTAGAGGAAGGAAAAGAATCAGATCTGAAAGTGCATGAAGATGGGCTGAATGCCAAAGCTATTTTTGTTTTATTTTCAGGGCTGGCTATCAAACCCAGGGCCTGGCACACGCTGGGCCAGTGCTCTACCATGGTGCTACATTTCCAGCTCTGACGGCCAAATACATTAATGCACAATATGCTTGTCCCCAGTGGTGAAGCGGTAGGTGTTGGGGCCTGGTGTGACATGGGGGAAGGGGTTATGTTGGACCGTGACACTGACAATATAAGGCAGGGAAGTCCTCATTTTCCTTTCCAACAATTCCTAGCTATTTCCTCTCAGAATTCCCTTTGTAATAATTTCCATGTTCTATTAGAACAAGTCTTTCCTACCTCTTTGATTCCTCCTTTCCCTTTCACTACCATTTCTACCGTCTGCACGATTTTCCATACTCAGGAAGTGTGTGTGTGTGTGTGTGTGTGTGTGTGTGTGTGTGTGTGTGTGCCAGTACTGGGGCGTGAAGTCAAGGCCTGGGCACACTGTCCCTTAGCTTTTTGCTCAAAGCTGGTGTTCTACGCTTTGAGCCACAGCTCCACTTCTGGCTTTTTGCTGGTTGATTGGATGTAACAGTCTTGCATTTGTCTGTCTGGACTGGCTTTGAACTTTGATCCTCGGATCTCAGGCTCTTGAGTAGCTAGGATTGCCCCTGTGAGCCACCAGCACCTGGCTAAAACGAAGTGCTTTGAAGACCAGGATCCAGTCTTCATCTGCTTTGCAAATCTTTTAAAATATCTGTGCGTCTATCCCTGCAGCCAACGCCCAGCGCAAGCCAGGTTCTTGTGATGCCTCCCATGGCATTCTCCTCATTCCCCATCCAACCCCACCCCACCCCACCCCACCCCACCCCACACCACTCCAACTGCCTCACAAAGCCTGCGTATCCGCTGGAGTGACCACATTGCACACGCCTGTTCGTTTCACTCCTGAGCTTACTGTGGCTTCTCTTTAGCCCTAACTCTTCAGGGCAACTTGAAGACTTTGCCTGGGTATGTGCTAACCAGCACCACCACCTCCTCCCGATTCTTCTCCCTCCTCCTCCTCTTCTTTCCTTCTTCTTCTTCTCCTTCTCCTCCTCTTCTTCTTCTTTCTTTCTTTTCATCCTTATTCTCTCAGCTCTACCATCAAGATCCTAGAGCTAATCCTACTCTATTATACCTCAGGGCCTTGGTATACACACACACACACACACACACACACACACACACACACACACACACACTTCTGAGGCTGGAAGGCTTCATACCTGGCTAGTTCCTTCTACTGGGAAGATTGATACCAGCCCTTCAAGTCTCCACCAAAGCATCGCTTAGCTCAGCCTAACCCTGCAATACCCCCAGCCTGTGTGTGTGTGTGTGTGTGTGTGTGTGTGTGTGTGTGTGTGTGTGTGTGTCTGCTATGGCCTGGGAGGCACAGGGAGGAGCCCTCTGCAGGCTGTTGGATTCCTGTTTTGATTGCATTTCCTGGGAAGTGATGGGATCTTCTTTCTGGTCCTTCCCCATCTCTGCTTCAGCCGCCCTGAGCTGAGCTCTTCGGCTCTGCCTTGTACCCCCTTGCCATAATGCTCTGCCCGTCCGTGCCCCAGGAAGAGTGGAGCCAAGTGACTGTGGACTGAAACTGAGAGCCAGAATAATTCTTTCCACCTTGTAGGTGCTTTCTCTTGGGTACTTGTCACAGTGATGGAACAGTCACCAACAGTGAGTTTACTGAAACTTGACTATAACTTCCTAAATCCCAGCAGCCTTCAAGTCCCCTTAGGAAAAGTTCACATTTCTGGAGACCTGTCACCCATAGTCTCTCCATTCCCCAAATTTCTCGGTCCTGTTGTGACCACATTTGTGTTCACATTCCTGAGGCTGCGAACGAGATGGCTACGTTCACCCCATTCCTCCACTGCATTTCTTTGCCCTATAATTCTGCAGATGTCCTTGTCTTCTCCAGTCCTTTCCAAAATATGCCCTAACAGATTACATACCTTGGGGGACGGGGGCGGGGGGGAAACATTATGAACTTTCCCAACAATCTCAGGGCATAAACGTAGTCACATCACCTTCATTTCCCAAGCAACGTATCATGTACATCCCTAGGGAACAGTCACTCCACTCGCGCACCTCGTGTAGGAATTCTGGAAGTCTGTAGTCTCAAGAGTAGTACCTGGGCCTGTACACCCAGAAAAAGAGAAAATCAGAACCTCATGACTTCCACTGCTCTCAATTCTACTGTCCACCAGGGGTCGCTGCCACCACCATGCTGAAGAGCTCTGGGATATGCTTTGCCTCTAGAAGAGAACCCATCAAGAGCCTCCACAGCTATGTATAGAAAGCAATTCCTCCCACACCGTCCATGCTAAGTTCTACAGAGCCTCCAGCGTCCTGCAGGCGGTCACCCTACTTTCATCCTTAGATCCAATAGATTTTCTGAAAAATGAGGAGAGAGAGCAAGGATTCCAAACGACTTGGGAGGAAAGCATTGGAAGGAAGAAACAGATGCTGTTTTGAAGTTAAATATGATTTCATGAAATCCTTGCATTAACTCACATCAGCCTTAATGTAGAGTTCTAATTTGTAATGTGTCACTCTACCAAGTTGAGCTCAATCAAAGCCCTGGGAGACAAATAAATAAATAAAAAGCACTGTCACTGGAGAAAGTGGAGGGTAGATAGGCACCAATTTTTCTGCTTGTAAATGTTTAAACGGAAGAAAAAAGAGCATTGAACCCTGGGATAAGAAGACCTGCATCAAAGTCCTTGTCTTGCTATTCATTAGCTGTGTGACCCTCAGAAATCACTAGATTTCTTTGGGATAATTCGAGTTCTTTCCACTTTATGGTGTTTGTATGAGAATCACATAGACTGGCCTCCACAACTATGTAAAGCATTATCTAATGGTGACATCTTTCCTAGCAGATTTCTTGTCAGATGAATACCCAGTTTATTTGGTAGTTTAATGTGTGAAGACAAATTGGGCAGAAAGTACTGAGAGTTCTCCTGCACTCACTTTCTAGTTTTCCCTAGTATTAACTTCTGACATCAGTTTGTTATCATTGGCAGGCTACTGTCCGTGTGTTTTCATTAACTAAACTCCATGGTTTACACCAGGGTTCACACTTTGTGTTGAACGTTCTATTCATTTTGACACATATAGTTCTGCCAAGAATGGCCTCACTCCTCCAGAAATGCCCAGGGCTACACTCCTATAGCAGGTCTTCCTTCCCTCTAATCCCAGAAACCATTTCATAGTCTTACCTTTCCCACAATGTCATGTAATTGGAAATCGACAATAATGCAGTCTTTTCTCCTTCTGAGACAATAAAAATAAACATCCAAATCTATGTAAGGGATGGAAAAGAAGCTTCATGTAGGAACTGGCCAGAAGCTACAGGCCTGTATGCAGATGGTACGTGTGGGTAAAGGGACAGATTATGGGCCGGCTGTGGAAACACGAACTAATGGTATTTTTTTCTCCACTTCCTTCTTGAAGCACAGGTCACCTGGCCACAATCTGGTGTCCTGACTGCTGAGCCCAGACAGTGCCTCTGAGCCATGCTACACAGGTTGTCACTGACGTCAAGATTAATATATATATGTATATATATATATTTGAAAGCCCTTGTTTCCAGCTACACCATTCCTAGCTATGTGGCTGACACATAATTACAGGCAATAGATGCTCATGAGAATGACTGGAGAAACACCAAACAGGCCCCCTGGACTTGGGGACTGAGGGAAAAGGAAGGGAGGAAGTAGAAAAATTGACTCGGTAATGGTTCTTTTGATGTGACCTTGGAGATACTTATTGCAAAGCCCTAGTCTCCCCTTTGCTAACTGCTGAGCACTGCAGAGGGGCTGTTTACAGCAGACTCATGCTAAGACATCCCCAAGATCCTGACAATAAAAGATAGCAGCCTGGAGCTGGCCAGTGGCCTAGCCAGGAGGAGGCTCTGCTTGGGCGGCTGATCGCCAATGCACCGTCCACAGCTGGATCTTCAGCGCCACCTAGTGGCGCACTCCTCCGGCCGCCACTGACTAGGACTCAAAACGACTAGGTTGAAAGCTCAAGGATTAAAGTTCCCCTCTTAAGGTCCAAGATAAGAGACTCTATGGTAATAACCAGCACATTAAGGGCTTTTAGGATTAATGTCAGAGAATTTTAAGTCCCAGAATTTAATCTCAGCAATTACATACACAATTAGGCGCAGGATTTTGTATTTGTGTGAACCATTTTGCAATTTGGGACACTGAGCAATTTTGGACAGAGAGGCCAAGATCAAAAGTTAAAAGCTGCCAAGGAAGTGGAGAACTGAGAGGAAGAAAGGAGAATCCTATCCAGCCCAACTCTCCGTTAAACGCCAAGGTCAAATGCTCAGTAAATGAGGACGAACCCAAGGGGGTGGGAGATTCCCCCTCCCCCACTACTTCAAAGGAACATTCTCCTCTTTCTTATTTATTTTATTTTGCCACTCTACTAATAATGGGTCAGCCAACTTTATTCTTAATCCCCAGAACATTCGCCCAATGGAGAACCTAGACTTCCTTAGAAGCTTGACAATGTGAATGGCAACTTATAATACTTATTCCATGCACACTGATCTCTCATATATCATACTCCTACCGTTTTATTATGATTAAACTTAGGTCCCTTTCTGTGTATATTTTTACTCTTAATTGGATAGAAATTAATTGACTGACAATAATGAGGATGTGAATAGTACAAATTATAGTGGATCTCTTAAATCCATGTTTTCTTTGAGAATATATGATTTGGATTTGAAAGGATAATTTATTTGGCATCAGATATTAACTAGGTGGTTTTACATCTAATAGTTCATTTAATCTTTGCGACTAGCCCTTTGAGATAAATTAGGTCATTATGTTTATATCGAGAAAGAAACAGACATTCAAAATTTAAATAATCACCCCCAGCGGTGCCCTAAACAAAATGACTGAAATTAAATCTAAGTTTCCTGTCTCTAAGTGTAGAAAGGCTTCCATCATGCTACTTTAAGCCAGCAGACAAAGTATTGAGAAGTCTGTTTTATTCCCAACTTAAATGCTACATAACACTATGTACTATGACATCTTTTTGGAATTTCATTGTATTAATACAGTTTTGTTGAGTTCTAATGTGGAGACATATATTTAACCTAGTGATTCTCAAGCTCATGGAATTGGTGGTGGTGTGGTGATAGTGGTTATGTGTGTGTGTCAACACATGTATATCTATAATCTATAGCTATACTTTTTTTCTGAAAGAGTGTTCTATAAAACACACTGTGAAGAATTCTGGCCTGGAAGATAATAAACTGAGGGTTTGATTGGAGCTATCTGGGCTGAATTAAACAACTACCCAGTCTTCCAATGTAGTTCTTGGGTATACTGGCCATGAGCAACTCAATACAATTTTATTGTAGCATACTTGTTTATAACCTTCCTTGTTCAAGGGTGAATTAATGTAGGAGAGCAGGATTTGGGTGGTGTGATGACTGTCACCACGCTCTCAATGAAAATGTAAAATGTGTCTGCTGTGCCCTGTCACTTCCTGTCTTTGACATCTCTCTTCTCTTCTTGGATTGCTTCCCACGCTCGCAGCCTATCTTCCCTGTCTGTCTCAGTGAGCTCTGGATTTCAAAGTCAACCTGATGTGACTGGAGCAATTGGATCAAGTGAATAGTCATTATAGTACCAGTCTTTTTTACTGCAGGAATATTGGAAGTTGGAAAATTTTCAACTATTTCCAGAGAGATTGGAGGAAAAGTGTAAGATCAGGTGACTCCTCAACCTCAAACTTCTTTTTTACACCTATGGCAAATATTTTTATTGTTAAAATTACCAACAGGTTAATTATAACAATTAATGGGATTCACTGTGATATTTCTATTACATGCATAGTATGTCCATCTACCTGTCTACCCTGCTGTATGTGTGTATATATAAGTATGTATGTGTGTATATATATATATTCTACTGTCTCCCAATTCCTAATAATCCATCTTCAAACGTATATGTTGTATTTTCATGCATCATCCAGCTTCTGCTGATGAACTCACAGTTCCCCATCCTGAGTTCTAGAATTAGGATATGGTCTAAGCATGTTTCCTAAGGGTTCCTGTGCTGGAAATCTAACCCATGATCTGGTGGTGTTGATGTGGTAGAGCCTCTGAGAGGTTAGTGCAAGGTTAATTAGGTCATGAGAGCTCCATTGTCATGAATGGGCAAAACATTTGAACAATGCTTCATTGAAGCAGATATGTTATAGACACTTAGATAAATGAAAGTGCCATCAGGTAAAAGCTGATATAAGTGTTGACAAGGAAATAGAGTCCTTAGTAGTTTTAGCCATAACTTCTAGAAATGGAAAATAGCTTGGCAGTGTCTTAGAAGTTAAACACACACTTAGCATCTAACCTAGCCCCCAAATGAAAGCACAAACAAGTATCCACACAAACCTGTGTGCACACTCTGTATTACTTTCATTTGTAGTAGAAGAAAAAAAAAACAACCAACCCCGAAATAACCTAAATGCCCATCAACAGGAGGATAAACACATTGCAGCAAATCCACACAATGAATGAATACTTATCCGTAAGAGTGACAGAATACTAAGGCACAGGGCTGGGATATGGCCTAGTGGCAAGAGTGCTTGCCGTGTATACATGAGGCCCTGGGTTCGATTCCCCAGCACCACATATACAGAAAACGGCCAGAAGTGGCGCTGTGGCTCAAGTGGCAGAGTGCTAGTAGCCTTGAGCAAAAAGAAGCCAGGGACAGTGCTCAGGCCCTGAGGTCAAGGCCCAGGACTGGCCAAAAAAAAAAAAAGAATACTAAGGCACACAACAACAGGGCTAACACCTAAAAGCATTGTGTAGAAAGAAAGAAGCCAGAAGCAAAGGGCTCCATACTGAAAAATTCCATATGTATTAAACTCTGCAAGGAACGCAAGGGTACAGAGACAGAAAGCAGATTTGTGGGTGCCTGGTGCCGGGTGGGTTGGCGGAGAGTCTGTGAGGGTTGACTGAGAAGGGTAAGGAAACTCTTTGGTGATGCCAGAAATGTTCTTCATCTTCATTATGGCCATTACAGGAATGCACACATTTATCATGGCTCCTCTATCTGCATCTTTAAAATGGGTTCATGTTACTGCATGTAAATTATATGTCAATAAGATTTATTTTAAAGCTTGATCATTCAATCCTTTCAATACCAGACACTATGCCAATGGAGATATGGATATTCTGTAGAAAAAAATACTCTCTCTCATATAACTTGCTTTATTTTCTCTCATATAATTTAGAAGACTAAGAAAGAGGGAATGTTAGGCACTGAACAAAGAAAAGCATGAGATTTATAAGTATAGATTATTAGTAATGCTGTACAGGTCTAGAACACTAAGGAAGAATTTACCAGGAAGAACCTCATTTATTTTATTTTTAGTTGTTTTTTTTTTTTAATGTGCTAGGGCTCAGACTCAGGGTCTTGCATGTGCTACACAAGCACTGTACTACTTAGTGTTATGACGAGAATATAAAATGTCAAAATTACCCAGCCTTGGTGACCTCTAATCCTAGCTACATAAGAGGCTCACTTCTGAGAATCCAAGTTCAATGCCAGCCCAAGCAGAAAAGCACATAAGACTTATCTCCAATGAACCATCTAAGACACTGAAGGTGGAAGGGTCACTCAAGTGGCAGTGTACCACCCTAGAGCAAAAAAGCTAAGGTACAGACGGAGCCCAGCCCAGAGTCCAAGCCCCAGTCCCAGCACAAAATAGAAACAAAAGTGAAGAAATAAAACCAATAGGGAAGCCCTTGTTTGATAGAATCAACGTAGGCCATGCCATTGTGCCTATTCACATTCATATTTGAACAGGCAGCTGGAAAGTGCCAGTCAGGGGGCCCAGCTAAAGTCAGGAGGAGCAGGAGGCACAGGATTAAAGGGGCACGCATTCAGGGGAGGACACATTAAGAGGACAGGACCCATGTAGGCCCTAGGTGACAAGGGGCATTATAGAGGGCTCTTTTAGAGTGCCCTGCAATAATATGGAAAATGTTTTATTTGATTGGAAGCCATTGGTTTCTTTGAAAGGCCTCTTTGCATGTTTCCAATCTGGTAGTAGTAGATTCGGTTGATATTAAAGGTCATAGTAAGGGAAGGATTTTAAGCATAAATACCACAAGAACACTCTTTCATATTTTTTTCCCTTAGAGGAAACAAGGCTTAAAGAAGTGTCTATATGCATAAAGAGAATAAATATAGCAGAACGGATGTGAAAAGACTTGGTGCATATTTTCTATGATGGAGCACAGACTCTGGGGAGCATCTTTTCCCACAAGCAGATTTCATCTGCGATGCTAAAAGCTACCACTGCCACTACAAGCATTATACCATTTCCCCCTAAACTTTTAAATGTATTTTTACCAATAATGAATCTATGGAAAGTGAGCATAGCCCAGTCCAAAGCCCAGGGAAATAATTGGAGAATGGTTATCAGTAATAGCAGTAAAAGGTTAAGCACAGGACAACGTCAGCTACTGTTATTTTCCCCCCCATTATCACTTGCCCTACCCCCACAGTGTCATCATTTTAAAAACACTGTTTTCTCTCTGTCTACTGTCTACCTCCACCAATAGCTGATGGCTTGCAGATTATTAAGTCTGTACTCATGGATTCAAAGAACATCCATTTTCCTGTAATTGCCATAATTTCATCCTCCTTTATGTTTGAATAATACTCTATTGTATTTTCTTTATCTATTCATTGGTTGATGAACACCTAGGTTGATTGCATAGTTTAGCTATTGTGAATATCCCTATTGTATGCAGACTTACTTTAGATATTCTCAGAATCCTATGGCAGTTGTATTTTTAGTTAGTTTTTTTTTTTAAAGGAATTTCCATACTGATTTCCACAGTGGCAGCCTTGATTTACATCCCTACCAACAGTGTAAAAGACCTCCTCCTCCATTCCCACCTCAACATTTGGACATTTGTTGGTTGTTATCTTGATAATTGCATTCAGACTGAAAAGGGATGGAATCTCAGTGTAGGAATTTTTTTTTCAATACTAAAGATTGAACTCAGGCCCTCAGATTTGCTAGGTAGGCACTTTGCCACTTGAGCCACACCTTTGGCTCCTTTTTGCATTCCCTTCCTCCCTCCCTCTGTCCTTTCTTTCTTTGGTAAGGTCTTGTTTCATACCCAGATGCCCAGGCCAGTTAGGGCCACAATCTTCCTACTTGTGTCACTAGGGATGACAGCCATGCAACACTGTGCCCAGTCCTTGTTTGAAATGGAAGCTTGGGAACTTCTCCCTCCTCCCCCAGTCTGGCCTCAAACAGTGATCCCCTCATCTTTGCCATCCTAGCTTTTTGAAGTTAGAATTACAGGCTTTGAGATACTGTGCATGGTTCAAATGATATATATCATGGTCTTCTCAGTACCTAAAGGAAAGATGGAGTCTCAGGAGAGAGGGCAAGAAAGTTCACACCATTATGTAGTATAGCCCAGTAAGGATTACAGTTCCACAAGTGTTGGCAGACTGAATGCTGGAAGAAGTGAAGAAAAAGCTTTGGTTGACTCGGTCCTCACACCAATGTTGAGTTAGGACATAGAAATTAAACCCTCTGATGATCAGCATTGGTGTTGGCTTCTCTGTAGCTCTCTTGTTCTCTAGGCTCCACCCACTCTAAACTCCAGAGAGATGTGGAAAATGTAAACCGTATCTCATCACTCTCCTGTCTCCTATTCCATAGGACATACTGTTCAAATTCTTTACCATCACTGAGGAGGAGGGAGATACGGAGTCTTGTCATAAATTCATAACTGGGACAGAATCTTGCAACAAAGGACAGATTAATGAGAAAATAGGCATGCTTACTGATGTGCACAACCAGGTTAAAACTCAAAGCAGTGACTTAGTTATAGCATCTTCCACAAAGAATAACAAAGAGAGATGACAGGAAAGAAAGAAGACTCCGAGTCTCTATGGGCAGTGACGGGTTGAACAAGCAGTAGATAACCGATAGTTGCAGGCCAGGTGTCGTCGCTCATGTCTATAATCCCAACTACTTGGAGGGAAGAGGTAGGAAAAGCAGTCCAAGGGTGGGGGAGAGAGTGTGAGGCCTTCCCTTCAAACCCGGGCACTGCCCCCAATATACATCATTTGTCAGCTGCACTGGTCACCTGGCTGCGGATGGGGAGTGCGGCTCTCTTCAGTGATCTCCTGACCGACGGAGGTGTGCAGGATACTGCGCCTTTCCTAAATCTATGTGGGGCTCTTAGGCAAGCGGAGGCGGCGCCGGGCCATCTGCCTTGGGGCCTAGGCCTAGCCTGGTCTTCCACACACCGCACCGCCTGCCTGGCCCAACCCCGCGCTCCTCACCGGCGCTCGCAGGCCGGCCTGGGCCTGGGCCTGGGCTTGGGCAGAGGCCTCTGCCAGGCCCACTCCTCCCTCTAGCTTGGGCCCCGGATGTAGCCCCGCTTGCAGGCCTGGGCTTGGGCCGAGGCCTCTGCCAGGCCCACTCCACCCTCGAGCTTGGGCCCCGGATGCGGCCTTGCTCTCGCGGCCACGCAGGGCGGGCGGCCCTTCCTCAGGGAGTTCTACCCGGGCTGCTCCATAGAAGAAGCCCCAGCTCCCGCTCACCCACCCGGTTTATCTCCCTCCGGGCATTTACCACCACAGACCCCAGCCTTTTTCAGGGAGTGAATTTGCTTTTGGTTTCCGTTCCTCACACCCGGTAGGCCCAAGGCGGTGCCCCAGGGCTCCCTTCCCCCCCCCCCACCCCCTCTACCCCCGCCCTACCCCAGGCCCGGCCCCGCCCGGAACCCGAGGGCGGCGGCGCGGTTTCCCTCCGTCTGGCGGGGCGTCTCGGAGCGCACACCGGAAGGCGGGCGGCGAGCGGCCGGGGCCGTGGTGAGTGCGTGCGAACCGCGGTCCGGAGGCCGGCTGGGCCGGGCCTCCAGCGGGGGGCCGGGGCTCAGGGCGGAGCCGCCGGAGCCGGGAAGAGCCGGGGTCGCCGGGGCCGGACCTAGGGACCTCGGAACCGGCCTGAGGATCCGGGCAGCGGCTCGGAGGGTGCGGGCGGTGGCGCGGCCCGGGGTGGAAGCTCGGCCGGGCCTGTACGTCTGGGGTCGGGGCGGGGGGGGGGAGGGGTGCGGGTTCAAGGTCTAGGGCCGTGGCTACCCATATCCCTCCCTCACTTTCCCCTCTGCCTTCGGCGTGTTCGTGTGCAAAGTAACGGGGCCACTAGTATCCGGTCCAATGGGGGCGATTCATTCATTCATTCATTCACTCATTCATTCCAGGCCCGGTCCCAGGTCTGTAGCTACAGGTGGATGGAACTGCCCAGAGGGTGTTCAGTATCTACCACACCCACTGGTCTGTCTGCCTCTGTTTCTCTCTCTCTATCATCTGTTTATCATCTGTCTGTATCATCTATCCTCACTTAAGCCCCTACACCTTCCACACCGAGAGGCTGGGCTACAGTTAGAACGAGGTGAGGAGGGGAGACCTGCAGTGAAGATAAAAGTGTATTACTTTAAACACACAGAATTTAGGCTTTTTAGTCAGAGTTCTGGTCATTACTGAATGCACTGCCCATGGTGCTGACAGTCACAGTGAAATTAGCCTATCAGAGAGCAGATGATGCATCCTTCTCTTATTAGTGAATGACTTACCCGGGCTCTCACCTCCAGTAAGGAACTAGACTGTGGTCTGGTTGGAGACTCCTAGACTAGCGCTTTCCACCCTAAGTTGCTTGCATATTTCATCGTCATTGTTTTGTGTTGGTAGTGGGGCTTTAACACCCTGTCTCTTCTAATCCCTCAGCCCTGGGTTGACTTCATCCTCAGAACCCAGCCCACTGAGTACCAAGGTCTTATAGGTATGAGTACTGGCATCTGGCACCAAATAATTGATTATGATGATGATGTGGTGATGGTACTGAGGTTTGAACTCAGGGTCTGAGCATTGTCCCTTAATTATTTCACTTAACGCTAGTGCTCCGCTCCATCACTTGAGCAGCCTCTCCACTTGTAGCCTTCTGGGTGGTTAATTGGAGATCAGAGTCTCACAGAGTTTTCTTGTTGAGGCTGGCTTTGAACTGTGGTCCTCAGATCTCAGCCTCCCATGAGACTAGGAATACAAGCATCAGCCACCCTTGCCTGGCTGCAAAATATTTTTTTTAATTTGTTATTGTTATTTTAAAGGAGATTACGGGGGGTTTACAGGTACACACGTCAGGTAGTGAGTACATTTCTTTTGGAACAGTGTCATCTCTTCCCCAGTTTTCTTACAGTTTTGCCCTCCCTACTCCCCCTCCCCCACAAGTTGTGTAGTTCTTTTTTTTTTTTGCCAGTCCTGGGCTTGGACTCAGGGCCTGAGCACTGTCCCTGGCTTCTTTTTGTTCAAGGCTAGCACTCTGCCACTTGAGCCACAGTGCCACTTCTGGCCATTTTCTATATATGTGGTGCTGGGAATCGAACCCAGGGCTTCATGTATATGAGGCAAGCACTCTTGCCACTAGGCCATATTCCCAGCCCGCTGCAAAGTATTTTTAAGTCCAGAAATCATTTATGACAAAAACTAAGTCAGAGATGACCTTTCAGCCAACTTAACCCACTCAAATTATTCTCTAATTTACTGACATTCTTTTGATTTCACCTTCAGCTTTGATTGTTTCAACCCCACTGAGTGCTGCAACCAGGTGCAAAGCAATAACAAAGACTGGCTGGTGGATTTGAGATTTGGGGTACCAGGGGACTTGTGCAGGAAGTACACACTTCAACAGGTGACAATATTTTGTATACATACATGTGGTAGATGACCTCCTCATATGGGGAAAGAGAGCTAAACAGTAAACCTAAGTCTACCCCCAGGCACCCACACAGTCTAGGGTGGAGTTAGCTCACACCCAGGATAGAAATCTGAATTCTTGTTAAGCCAGGATTGATTGACCTTTCTTGGAAACTCTCAGCATTGGAGAGTGTGTTGGGAGAAGGCTTTCCCAAACTCCCAGTCCTTTTGGGGGTCTCCCAGCTTGGATTTTCAGGCTCTCACATTTGATGATACTTTTTTAAAGTAGTCAAATGACCTCCACATGACTCAGTCTCAAATCTGTATCTTCTGCCTAATTTCTCCTTCTTTCAAACTCATATCCAGAAACCCAATAGACATTTACACTTGCTTGCTCCAAGCCTCAGTCCTGGTATCTTCTAAGCTGCACACACCCTTTCCCCACAAACTTTTGATTCAAATCTGAAATCCTCCACTCTGGATCTGGGCACAAATCTGTCTCGCTTCTCTTTAACCTTTTATAAACAATTGTTCATCACGTGCTACCTATTCCTAAGTTCTGAATATCTTCAATCCAATCTGGTTTTTTTATTCCTTTCTAAATTTAAGTGCCTAGGAATTAGGGCAGAAAGTTAGTAATGGCTTGCTTTACCTTTACTTTTAATATCTATCTGTTCACTTTACATTCTGATAAAAAGTGATTTTTTCCCAAAAGTTCAAATATGCTATCACTCTGTTAAATCCCATATATATATATTTTTTTTCATTGTCTTTAACATAATACCCAAAGGCTTTAATGTGATCCATGGTCTTTTCTAATCCTTTCCTCACCCTCATCCTGTATCTCCAGACCGCTCTTTCTCAAAGTTGAATATGGCACTGACCTTTGTTAGAATTATGGGAATCGTTGTTAAGCATGAAGGTGACAGCTCAGTTTCAGAGCAAATGACCCTTTTGGGTAAGGGAAGTAATAGCCATGACTATGCATTTCAAACAAGTTCTGTGCATTTTAATACATGGGACGTAAAGACCAAGAACCTCTGTTCTAGACACTCTCTCATACTTAACTCTGACTAATGAGGTTCAGGACATACCACCCCAAAATATGGCACTTAGCATTTGAGGAATAGCAGAAGCAGGAAGCCCACTCTCTGACTACCTACTCTTCTTCCCTGAAGCAGAAACTGCAAGAGATCTTTGACCTTCTCTGATGGTTTAAGACCCTCCTGTGAGGGGTACCCATCCTGTAAATGCAGGGAAGAAATACTCTAAATCCTTGAAGATTCAGGGACATAGAAATCCCAGCAAACAGGCTTTGCTAAATTCCCCTTCTTTGTATCATACTTCTGCACAGCTATCCACTCTTCATCAAACTTAGCATAAAAATACACAAGTTTCCCTATTTCCATATTCATCTCTGAAGGCTTTTGTGCTATGAAAATCGTACTTTTTTTTTTTGCCAGTCCTGGGACTTGGACTCAGGGCCTGAGCACTGTCCCCGGCTTCTTTTTGCTCAAGGCTAGCATTCTGCCTCTTGAACCACAGCACCACTTCTGGCTTTTTCTGTTTATGTGGTGCTGAGGAATCGAACCCAGGGCTTCATGCATGCTAGGCAAACACTCTACTGCTAAGCCACATTCCCAGCTCCCATTAAATAAATTTATATGCTTTTGTTAATGTGGCTTTATTACAGGAATCATAGTTGTGAGGCTTTGAATGAGAAGAGAAATCTCATATTAACTATGTTCTTTGAACATAACTTGTTTTGTCTTTGTACAGGCTTAGTTCAGGTTACTATAACAAAAATGTCCCAGACTGAAGTAGCTTTAAGTAACACATTTATTTCTTATAGGAAATCTGTGGAAATCTGGCTGGAAATCTGTAACCAAGAAGCCAGCAGAGTTGCTCACTTGGTTATAGCCCTGTTTCTGGCTTGCACATGGCTGTATTCTTGCTTTGTCCTCACATGGCGGGGGGTGGGGGGGTTTCGGGGGAGGATAGGTATCATTGTCTCTTCCTACAGGGCCACTTATCCCATTCAAAAGGGCACTGGTTTGGTTACCTCTAAAAGAATCTCTCACGTGAGGATTGGAATACGACCTTATTAGAACTCCAACATATGGATTTTGGAGAGACCGAGAGAATGAAACCATAGTTCACACATAGTTCTTTCTTTGAACCCTTGACATTTATCCTGTTATTGTAACCACAGTTCTTTTTTAAAAAGTATTTTCATTGTCTTTTAAGTAGTTGTATAGTATAAAGGAGTTGCCATACAGTGTGTCCTGACTGTTTGACATTCTTACCTATCCCTTCCAACCCACCCCTTCCCTTACTTTTCTTAATTTTTAGGTTATGTATTGAAAATTTTCTTGTCATTTAACAAAAGTCTATTATACAATGCATCTTGATCTGTGTCATACCCTCAACATCTTAACCCCCCTTTGGTGTACCCCTTTCCTTATTTGTCTCAATTATGTGGTATATACAATGAATTCTTGCTCACTTTCTCTCCCCTATCCCCTTTCATTCTACCTCTGTCCCCTTGGCCCCATCCTCCCCTCTGTGTTTTAATTATGGCCTTCAAAGTTGTGAGCACTTGAGAATGGGTTTTACTCTTCCTTGCCCTAGATTCTGGCAAAGAGCCTGCATTATAGGTGTTTTTTTTTTTTTTTTTTGCCAGTCCTGGGGCTAGAACTCAAGGCTTGGGCGCTCTACCTGTGCTGTTTTTGTTCAAGGCTAAGTGCTCTACCACTTGAGCCACAACTTCACTTCCATCTTTTTATTGGTTAGTTGGAGATAAAGAGTCTCATGGACTTTCCTGCTCAAACTGACTTTGAACTGCAATCCTAAGATCTCAGCCTCCTGAGTAGCTAGGGTTACAGGCATGATCTAGGCATCCAGCGTATAGACATTTTTTGAATGAAGGAGTGCTTTAGTGTTGGATGGGGAGGGAATCAACAGTAGATGGCCTTTGGGACCCTTCTGTACTCGTCCAGATGATGTCTAGGATTCTCCAGAAGGTGGGCTCCCTGGCACTGGCTTTACTGTTGCATGCAATAAGGATGCTTCTTCCCAGGAGGAATTTTAACAAGTGCAAGTTAGTAAGAGAAATAGAAGAACTAGACTTTTTCATGGTCTATCTACCTCAGTTATAAAGTTATCGACATTTAAAATTTTTATGTTTAAACTAATTTATAGCATATGCATTGCAAGCTTAAAAATAAATATGATCCACCATCCCACAACCTAGAGGAAATCACATAATTTTTTGTTTCTGTTGGCATTTTAAAACTCAGATGTATATCTTGATGTAATCGAGATAATGCCAATTACATATTTTTTTATCCTGCTAATTTTGCTTAGAATTTTCTTATTTTTTTTCCTATATCTATAAACATTCTCAGTAAAAACAAAGTTACCTCAAGACTTATTTAATTGGTATTTCTTAAGTAGCTGTTCATGCCAGATTATACTTGCGTGGCATCTAGCAGCAATTGGAACAAAGTCCTTACTCTCTTGACGTTTACATTCCAGTGGAATAAGCTAAGCAACAAATTGACAAACAAGCTGCCCACCAGTGGCTCACGCCTCTAATTCCAGCTACTCAGGAGGCAGAGATCCTCAGGATTGCAGTTTGAGGCCAGCATACACAGAAACATTGGAGGGACTCCATCTCCAAAATAATAGGCAAAAAGCAGGACTGAAGATAAGGCTCAAGTGGTAGAGTGCCAACTGAGCAAGCAGACTGAGTGAAGGCATACCCTGAGTTTGAACCCTGGTACCAGCAAAAACTAAACAAAAAAAATTAGTAAATATAAATAAATATCACCATGTGGTAAGTGCAATGTAGAAAAAAAAACAAATAAGTGTAACGTTCACCGGAAAGGAAACCCACCTCATGATTCAGGTATTGGGGGAGAACAAACTGCCAGCCCACACAAGATGGAGGCGCAGGGAGACAGAGGGGAAGGAAGAAGAGAAAAGGAAAAAGAAAGGGGATGTGTGTTGAGCTGGATTACATAGGGAAAGGCAGGAGGTATGGCCAGGTGGATTGGATGTGACCTCAGAGATGGGGGAGGCAACTGCCTCCAGGTATGCCTAGGTAACACAGGTACTGGGCACAGACTTAAACAAGGGCATCTGCATGGAGCCCTCCTGGGGGTGGACCTTACAATAAGGTTGTATTTTATCATGTCTTTTTTAGTAAAGTTAAACTAGCTTACTTTCATTATGGGAGTGTATGGATGTATCTATCTTGTTTTATTTTGTATGTGGATATTATAATTTAAAAGTTGTTGATTTTATAGGCAAGTGATTATAGTTCTTTATAATTGTACATCTTTGAGCTTTTAGGAGACTAAATTGTCATGTACATTTCCTTCCTTGAACTTTGTGTGCATTTTCTTATACTTCTTTTCCTACTAAAGGTCTCGTATGGTTTGTGTTTTTTTTTTTTGTTGTTTCGTTTTGTTGTTGTTGTTTGGCCAGTCTTGGGGCGGCTTGAATTTGGCTTGAGCACTGTCCATGGCTTCTTTTTGTTCAAGGCAAGCACTATACCACTTGCGCCACAGCGCCACTTCTGGCTTTTTCTGTGCTGCTGAGGAATCGGACCCAGGGCTTCATGCATGCTAGGCAAACACTCTATTGCTTAGCCACATTCCCAGCCCCCTATTATGTTTAGAATGAGCCCTTAGTGAAGTGTTGTTGTGTCCCTCATCTATAATGGTCAGTCTTAAACAGTGGCATAGTGAAGGGGTAAAAGCAAGAAAAGCCAGCAGAAGCCTGGAAGTCCCCTTCTTCCCCTTCTACACCTCCTCCCTTCTAATGTCCTGAAGAAAAAGAAGTGTGGAAAGATGTGAAGTAAGAAGGAAATAGGTAGGTGAGTGAGAATGATGAGACTAGAAGGAAAAAAGAAGAAAGCAGAAGTGATCAGAAGGAAATGGAGTAAACAAAGGAAAAAAGGACAGTGGATGCCAGACTTACACAATTTCTGTTGGGGAGAGTAGAGCTGACTCCATCTTGATTAGGGAAACACGGTAGCAATTGTTAAAATGAAGTTAAATATTAGGTTGACCTGACCGCAAAATTCTGCTTCTGTAAATGGCTTGCTTAACTCATTTGTTGTGCTACGCTTTTACCTTTATAAACCCCAGCTTGAGGGCTATTAGGGGTTGCAGTTTCAGCTCCTGAGTCTGTGCTGCGTCTCTGGCTGGTCAGTTTGCTTTTTGCTTCCCCAGTAAATCCCTCTTTTTGCTTGAGACTGTCTATGAGTAGTGGACTCTTGGAGGGATGTGGAATCCCCTCCCTCGAATCCTGTAACATTTCATAATAATTGGGTAATTACCTCTTCCTTTTTCTGCCTCCTCTAACCCAGCTCATCTCCAGGAGAAGATGTTCTTCAAAACACTTCGCAATCACTGGAAGAAAACCACAGCTGGGCTCTGCTTGCTGACATGGGGTGGCCATTGGCTCTATGGGAAACACTGGTAAGTAATGGTCATTCCATTCCACCTTTACTCCAACCTCCAAACAGTGCAAAATTCAAGGCTTGAGATTGAAATCTTGTCTCTAACATGGTATTCAAACCAAAAGCCAACACAAAAGCTTCTTATAATCAATTCTGTATAATTGAAATATAGTAACTATTAACACTCATGCTCCAAGAGAAATAGATTATAGTAGCAGCAAGACTGGAAACAACTATTTTATTTATTGTTGAAGAGTATAAACTCCTCTTCTAAGTTAGTAGTTGATAAAAATTGAACTCATGTATCTCCTTGATCCATTATTTACTGTGTCTTCATCTGTCCTTACTCTGGCTACTGGACACTCATTGCTATGCTTCCTCCTCCATCCCCTTGACTGTCCTATGAACCTAGATACATTTAAAAGCGACAGAGACTGTCAGTCCTTTTGTTTGAGTAAGAAACTCAGCGCAATCCTGAGTATTATTAGCCTTCAGACATGGAGGGAGAGGAAAGTGCTGAAGCTCTTCTTCTGGTTTAATATGGTAATAAGGTTAAATAGAAGTTTTAGGAATGAGTTTAAGGGATAAGTGCTACGTCTTCAATATGTAGCAACACAGAACTCTAGAAGTCTTAAGTGATAACAGTTTTTAATTGGAAATCTCCACATTGGAAAAAAGAGATTCGAACTGATACCTTTTGTGAATATTCTCACCTCACCATTGTGGGAAAAACTAGGATGCAATGTGATGTCTGCTTTTCTGCAATATAACTTGGAACATAGCTGCCCTCCCCCTCTTCATTTCTTCCTAAGTATTCTCAAGATTAAGCTCTCAGATTCCATTAGCTAGCATCTCTGAGGAGACCTAAGAAGCTTATCATTTGTAATATAAGAAAAGACAAGGGTGGCACATTTATTTTAACACATGAAATATGAAGCATGTAACGTTTTGCTTCTCCTCCCTTTTCTAACTGACTTGAGCCTTCAAGGAGAGGCTCCTGTGTCTCCTCTGCAGGATCTCTGAGCTACATGAGGGACAGCTCAATCTAGGGACCCAGACACCCACCGGGATTACTGTTGTTTTCCCAAGTAGGTGAATGGTTTAGGAGCTGACACTTCTCTTTAAGATGGCGTCAGAGATTCTGCAATAACTTCCTGGAGTCTTCCAGTACAAGTAAGGTAGTCGTTCCAGTCTTCCCCCATAGTGCTGAAAACGTCTTGTATGGCTCCCATTGCAGTTGTTTTCTTCTGTTTGTTTCTTCTCTAATCTTAAGTCTAGAAAGGCAGAGACCACGCTTTGTCTATCTCAGTGTTGTCCTGAAGGCCCAGCACATATATGACACCCATATCAGTTATAGAGGAGGGAACACACAAGAGAGTGAAGAGCTGAGGACTTGGTCCTTCTGGCTGCTCCCTTCTGAACTCACATATACAGCCTGCTGAATCCTCCTGCAGGAAATAGGACACTTAATCTGTAGCCAGGTTTCTTTTCATTTTCTACAAAACCTATTTTGAAACATTCATGAATTTCCTTCATTTCAGTGTTCTACCTTCAGCATGCCAGCTTTACTATGTGGAGACAGAATCTTGTAGACTTATGTCCCTGGGCTGTCCCGACACTAAGCGCCACCCAATCTCAGCTTCTTGTGTAGCTTGACCTGACAAGTCACCCAGCTACCAGTTGGGAAAGTGGTCTTGGGAAATTTACTGTCTTGTCTAGGATTGAACCCCAATTCACCCAACCTCAGACTTCCAAGGACCTGGCATCACAGACATTAGCCACCAGCACCCAGATTAAATGGGTACTTGTCAATCTTCACGTGCCACATTCAGTTAATTCCCTTTGATCATTTCTTTTCAGTCACCTTATGAGTATCTTGCTATGCTTGTCCTTTAAATGCTGGTGTTCACCAGGTTCCATTTTCAATCTGCATATTTTGTAAGTGATCTCAACCACATGTTTATTTTCAGATATGACAGAAATTTTGGAGCCATCATGTTTCTCTGGCCTAGATTTTTACTGCTTTGGGCATTCTGGGTAAATAGGGAAAAAAAGATTTTGGAAATTTGGCATGTTTTATTTTTAGCTGTCTCTTGTATTACTGCCCTTAGTTTACCTTCTCAACACTAGATATTTATTTGAAGGCTTTCTTTTATTGTTAGTAGTGTTTGTGAATAGGAATTCCTCCTCCTTTTTCCCCTTTGCATAATTTCCCCACAGCAGGCTGCAGTAGTTGATAGCAGCAGCAGGTACAGCTTTCAGCTCACCTCAGTAAGAGCAATTGAAGAGAGGAAATGACCCTGTTCCTTGAGAGTAAGGAGAGTTTAAGTAGTGCTCATTTCTCTTCAGCTGCTCTTGCCGAGCTTTCTGGGTTCCCTGGGGAAGATCATGTTCTAGCTTTCTCAGTTCATCATGTCAGCAGTTTACTTGCAAGTGTTTCTCACTCATTTGTATCACTTTTAGTAGCAAACAGCCTGTTAATAAAAAGTAGCAGAAGCTGGGTGCCAGTGGCTCATGCCTGTAATATTAGCTACTCACAAGGCTGAGATTTGAGGATTTCAGTTTGAAGCCAGCCTGGGCAGGAAAGTCTGTGAGACTCTTCTCTGATGAAGCACCAGAAATGCTGGAAGTAGAGCTGTGGCTCAAATGGTAGAGAGCACTAGCCTTGAACAGAAAAACTCAAGAGACAGCACCCAGGCCCTGTGTTTAAGCCCCAAGGCAGGCACATTAAAAAAAATATAATAATGGAAGAAAGGAGGCAATATAGTATGAAAGCCATCTGGAGTCAACAGCAATGACATTTTCTAGCCATGTACCTAGTTCTGTGCAGAGGGGGGAATAATAACACATGGGTCATTGAGGACTTGAGTGAGATAGCTGGGAAGCTTTTAGGTCTATGTCTGCTGGATGTCAGACCTCAAAAAATGTGAGTAAGTGTGAATAAACCCCATGTGATAAATAGTCCTGTTGAGGCCACAAAATGCTTAGGTGACAGCTAGTGGGGAACACCAGGACTCTCAAATTGATCTAATAAGATTTGAGCCTTTTATCTGTAATGAGACATCTTGGAAAAGTCCAGTTTTAAGACTCAGAACCACAGAAGAATAGGGCTTAAGCACTTAGGACTATCAGACTATACCCAAATCTTTGTCTGTCTTAGTTGACGTCAGATGGTTCTATCATCATTGGGGACATTGTTCTTGCTTTTCTTGGCTCTGGTCTGTTTCCTCATGGCTTTGGCCTTGGCACTACTTCTCAACCAACCTCTTGGCTTGGCTCCTGGTTCTTACTTTACTCCTTCTGGCTCCATTTCTACCTCCACTTTAGCCTGTGACTCAGGATTCCCTCCTATTTATATGGCAGAGCATCAATCCTCTTAAATTAGTCAGAATTCCTATTATCTTGGAGATTTTTTTTTTTTTTACAAATTTCATATGCATCACATATCCTTTGCCATTAAGCTTGGAAAGCAAATGTGATTGTGCTGAATAGTTCTGAGTCGTGAATTCATAGCTTTTTGTTTGTTTGTTCATTTGTTTTACTAATATTAGATCTTTTTCTCCCTCTGAACATAGAACAGGAATCATGCTTACTGTATATTGGTGTTTCTAAGCACTGGTAGGAGCTGACTTTCAGGTTCTATGGTCAAAACCAATTTCTTAGAAGGAGGAAAAATAGTTATGAGTTTTGCCTAAGGGATGTGTTCATTGTCACTGAATCAACTTTATTAGAACTGAGTAATACTATTGGTAATAATAGCTAACACTCAGGGATTGCATGATTTCATTCTAATAACTCTGTGAGATGGCTGTTCATCTCATATTAGCATGTGATTAATAGTCATGTACATGAAGAAACGGGCAACAAGATTAAATAATTTGCCCAGGACACAGAATCAGCATGTGCCAGAACTGTGAAACAGAATCAGGTCACCCTGGTCTGAACCTTTCAGGGTGACGGCTGTGTTTTAGGTGCCTTGAAAGATAGGAAGGACTGTGAGCTGAGGATGTCTTGTGCCATACTGGTTGTAAGAGTAATTGTTACTGCAGTGTACTTCAAGTCGAGAGTAATTGTTACTGCAGAGTACTTCAAGTCGCGCTTCTAAGTCTTGCTACTTTTTGGATGTCTAACTTTTGGCAAGTTCTTTAAGCCTTACTGAATATTGATTTCACTCAACTACCACACTTTCTGGCACATAAGTTGATATGTACTACATCCTGTTCAAGGGGTGACTAAGAGGAGGAAAAAGTATTCATTTTTTTAAAACTTTGTGTGTGTATGCCATTACTGTGGCTTGCTTGCTCATGGCTGGCCCTCTACCACTTGGACCATGCCTCTAGTCCATCATTTTGCTGGCTAATTGGAGTTTTTGCAGACTTTTCTGCCTGGGATAGCTTTGAATCACAATCGTCTATATCTCTTCTCCTGAATAGCTAGGATTACAGGTAGGAAACCCTGGTATACTACAGTAACTGAGCTTTAATTTGTGACAGAAAGCTGTGTCACCAGTCAGTTGAGCTATGAGTAAATCAACTAAGCAAGCTATAGCCAAGGGGCTGATCAGTAGACTAAATTGTAGCCAATTCAGTTATTTACAGAATCTCTGTAAATGCTACCATATCACCAATTGGTTGAAGTTTTCCGAACTTGCCCTGTTCTAGGAACTGCCTGATTCACAAATCTTACTTTTCTGTGTGTATATGTCAGTCCTTGGACTTGAACTTGAGACCTGGGCACTGTTCAGAGCTCTTTTGACCAAGGCTAGTGGTCTACCATTTGAGCCACAGCTCCACTTCCAGCTTGTTGGTGATTAATTGAGGTCAGAGTCTTATGGACTTTCCTGCTTGGGCTGGCTTCAAGCCATGATCCTCAGATCTCAACCTCCTGAGTAGCTATGATTATAGGCATGAGCCACCAGGACCTGGCTTGTGAATCATTTTAATTTGTCTTGTTAAAATTTTGCTAGATTTAGTAAGGTGAAAAAGATTTCCATTCTAAAGCACCAATTTGTTTCATTTATGTTCATCTTTTTTTTTCTGTGTTCTCTACTTTTTTTTTAAACTGGAATGTTTTAAGGCAAATCCTAGGTATTATATTATTTTAATTATGAGTACCTTAGTATCTTAGCTTCAATAGGACTTAGAAAAAATTACAGTGCTACCATCATGAACCTCACAAAATTAAAAATAATTTCTTTTATAACACCTAATAGCCTGTTTATATTTATTGTCCCCAAATTGTCTGTTATACAGTTTTGCTATATCAAGTTTCACAGTTTACTTTTAGTGTCTGCCTTTTAAGTCAACTCTGCTTTCTTGCTTTTTGTAGTATTTGTTTTATAAACTGGAAAACTACATTTTGCCTACAGAATTTTCATACTCCTAGATTTAGCAGATAGCTTTCCAATAGTATTAAGTGCTATTCAGAACCACACTCAGAAACTGTTGTACACACACACACACACACACACATAGTGATGCTGATCCTGACTTTATTTTTTTAATTGTCAAGATGGTGTACAGAGAGATTACAGTTACATACTTAAGGTAGTGGATATATATACATTTCTTGTCCTACTTTTTAGCCCCTTCCTCATTTTTCTCCCTCCTTCCCTCCCTCAATGCCCCTTGCTTTCTTCATTTTTTTTTTTTTTTTGGGCCAGTCTTGGGGCTTGGACTCAGGGCCTGAGCACTGTCCCTGGCTTCTTTTTGCTCAAGGCTAGCACTCTGCCACTTGAGCCACAGCGCCACTTCTGGCCATTTTCTATATATGTGGTGCTGAGGAATCGAACCCAGGGCTTCCTGTATACAAAGGCAAGCACTCTTGCCACTAGGCCATATTCCCAGCACACTTTCTTCATTTTAAAAAAAATCTTCCCCTTGATGGACATTGTCGATCTAGTCTACAATACTTATGACCTCTTTGATTATTAACAATAACAGTTCCAGATCAGGTGATATATACATTTCTTTCCTTTTAGTGTAATCTGTGCCTTCTTTTTCCCTCATTTCTTCCCTTCACTCCGCTGCCCTTGAGTTGCTTAGTTTGCTCTCATCAGTATGCATTGCAGCTGTTGGGCCCCCTCTACTGTATTTTCCCCCCATTTCCCACTCATTCTGTGTCCTTCTCCCAGCTTCTTTCAGATGTGCATGTGAATATGCCATATGTGAGGTAAAGAGTATAGGGTCCTTTAAATCCTCTAAGACTAATGACGAAGAAGTCCTTTGCTTCCTTATCTTTGGAGTTCTTTTCGTCTGGATATTAATTTATGTACATATGAATTAGTGTGTGTGTTTTATGACTGTATTTAAAATTGATGCTGTATTTATCACAGGATTTTCACATTCCTCTTTATTTTGTAGATAAAAAGACATTAACATTTGAGGCAGGCTGATTGGGGGGCATAATTAGATTTTGGTGTAAATTATTTGACAAGAATGCTCATCTATGTGTGGTGGATTTCTTATGGCATCACTTCTGGAGGGAGGTAGTGTCTAAGTGTCCTGCTGTGATATTGAGGTTAATCAGTGGGCTCTTATGTGATCAGCTGACTCACCCTTGAGAAAGCCAAAAAAGATCGTTTCTGAGAGTCCTTGAAAGCAGAATGGCTAAGAGGGGGTTCTAGACCCTAATGGTGTGGAATTAAATGTATTCTCTATAGCTTCCAAGAATGTAACCCTGGGTAAGTTAACCTCTCCATGCTTGGACGTAGTATGTAGTAGTACTGGTCTCTGTGGGCTGTCATGTAGATTTTTTTTTTTTTAGAACAGTGCTTTGCACAAAGAAATTTTCAGTCAGACATAACCACTTCCTCCTCTTCTTGGCTTTTGGTCTCCTCATCAAGCAAGACATCATAACAAAGATATCACTGGAGTTGGGCCCTGCAGACTAAGCAGCATTGTTGTGAGTGTTTTTAGATACAGGTGTTACTACTTACTTGAGCAGAAGCAGAACGTTGAAACTCACAGTGGATTTATGGAGCTTGGTAAAGAATCTAACTTGACAGTAGAGTTGCATGTTGCCAGTGGGATGAGGGAAAATCAGATCAGAGAAGGCTTTAAATATAAGAAGTTTGTAGTATTTAGGGAGCAGTGACCATTTTAAAGGAAATATCATGAAGAAGGCAGCCCTCAAATCCAGAACCCCTGTGCAGATGTATTTGATGGAGAAAAGTCTGATGGCCGAGAAGTATAATAGCAGTTTACCTAAAAAGGAAATGAGGCCTGAATCAGAGTCGTGGCGTTGGGAATGAAAAGTAAGTGGGTGAACATGAGCCTGTGGAGGGTGAAGAGTGTGCACTGAGCACAGGCGTAATTCTATGTGATCAGCAGTTCGTTGTAAGGATGGAATGGGGGAAGCCAGCGGCACATGTACTTGTACTGTGCCTGGCTTCAGTTAACCCTCAGTAAATTCTAGTTTTTGTTGTTCCTAGATAATTGGTTGTTTGGCTGAAGGAGAGGAATGTAAGTCTTTTTTCTTTTTGCTGTAAGACTGGAATAATTGGTGATATAGGGAGAACTGGTTGGAGGAGGTATTCTGCTCTGTTTTAGATACGCTCAGTGTGAGATCTTGACAGGATATCCAGGGGGGAATGTGTCAGATGCCAGGGGTAAATTATGCATGAGCCATACTTGACTAGACTCATACTTTTTCTTTTGGTACAGATTATAGTTTCAGGAATGTGTTGTGCTTCATTTTTTAGTGTCTCTAGAGTTCCTGCCAAAGCAGATGTTTTGCCTTGCCATCCATTCAGATTAGCCCCTGACTCTGCGCTGGGTGGTCTGGGGCCTGGCTGCCCTGCCAGCAGCAAAGGGAGGCTTACTTCCCCTCGGGGCTTTCTCATTGCAGATTTTGTTGAAATTTTGACAAAGCAGTTTGTTTTGCTTTTTAGCCATTTCAAACTTTTTTCCCCTCCCTTTTTATGCATAAGCTGAAGTTGAAATTGGGGTACTAATGGGTGCTATTTAAAGAAGCTCATTTATGGGTAATTAAATAACATGCCTGTCAGCACAGATTTGGTAGGGAAGAGGAGAACTTTTTTTTTTAATATAATGAAGTTTAATTATATTCCTGTTCCTTTCAACTCCATTGTTAGGTTATCTAGAAAACAGATTTTTCTTCTTCTTTTAAATCTAAACTTATATGACTTGCTCCTGTATCTCTGTAAGGAGGAAGAAGGTATGTTTTATTTTTTTTTGGTTTCACATAATTTTTAATGTGTTCCAAGCACTATACAGAGAACAGTACGGCTGGCGCTCTCCAGGTAGTGATAAACGTCCCAGACATTTCATGTTACAGGGTAGTGAAATGTGGACCATAGTAGCTACTAGTTTATGTGTTCACAGGTCGACTAAGTGAATACCATTTCATAGGGCGGTTTGTAGGCCACAGAGGAGAAGGGAAAGGATGCCCTCATCTTATGCTTTCTTCTTGAAGACCTTCAAAATCTGTATGTCATGCTTCCTGTCTTCTCTTTTTCAGTGTAAATAGCCGAGACAGAAGGGACTAGTATTTTGGTTGTTTAGTAAAGTTGATGTTATGCAATAAATGGGAGAAAAGTGTCTGGCATCTACTGTTTAAATTGAATTGTTATATGAAAATGAATGGGTGGGGGAGGAAAAGAGCAGGAAGTAGAAAAAGTGAATGAGTCACAAGCGGATGTTAGTAGAGTATGTGGGAGAATTAAACAGGAATAGAAATTTTTAGAAAAAGACCTGGTGGTAGCAGCTCAAAGGATGTCCTTTCGTGATAGCCAAGGCTTCCCCTTATGGCACAGAGTGAATCTTAGCAGAAACTTAGCTTCCAGAAAGAGAATTTTCTTTTCCAGAGTCTACAGAAGTCAACCAGCTAGCTCGTGCTTCTGTGACTATTAGGACAATGGAGTGGAAGACAGTAGAATACTTTTCTGTCCTATTAGGCGGAAAAGAGAGCTCAAGATAAAGACTTGCTCCTCTTCCATTTCTTTTGGTCAGTCAGATGAGGGGATAAACTACCTATCTGGTTAATGAAAAGTTCTACAGAGAAGGGAAAGATGATTAACTGAATTATGGGAGAGAACCCACTGGAATGTCATCTTTCATTTTCCTCTCCTGAGCTGGACAGGGAACAGATTGTGAAGAGAAACCCTGAGGAATTAGTGTTGTTGACAGATTGCACTCAAGTGTGTGGACCAAAGTGGCTAGATCTGAGCATAAGGATGGCTAAAGGTGGCTTGGAGATTTCTAATTTCAGAGAGAGAAAGGCAGGCACCAAACTGGAACATACACCTGTGGATTTTGGTAGATTTGAGGCCTTCCGATCATAGGCAGAGGT
This sequence comes from Perognathus longimembris pacificus, assembly GCF_023159225.1. Lineage (NCBI taxonomy): Eukaryota > Metazoa > Chordata > Mammalia > Rodentia > Heteromyidae > Perognathus > Perognathus longimembris. The sequence goes on from NC_063162.1 coordinate 144,613,614, forward strand.
CATCTTTGGCAGAAATATGTTCTTAGATTGAGGATAAATTTCCCACTTGCAGGAATAAAAGAGCGTGGTAACCACAGCAGTAGCAAAGCATGATGGAGGTGACTATCAGTGAAGGCATTTGCCTATGTATATGACAAATGGTAGACAGGGCTATATTGGTCATTTGGGAATGTCTCTAGGAGATAGAATAGAAGCAGAGTATTGTTGGAGACAGTGCTGTGACAAGAGTCCATGTAATACCAGTGCTCAGCCTTTTAGTAACTTCTAAAAGTAGGTAAAGCCCCAGGCTGGCAGTTCTCTGTAGCTGCATCACTTAGTTCTTTTCTAGGAGTTTAAAGTTGAGAAAACTGTTCAGTGAGCATACCAGATTCATGAGGCCCAGAGACCTGAGGTAGGGCCTTCCCTGTGCGTGTCCTTGCCCAGATGAGAATCACTGCCCCAGTGGACTTGGTTACTTACTAATGGAGTGTTGCTGTAGCGTCTGTATTATTTGATTGGTGAGGAGGTTGAAAAGTCTTGGTTTCGATGATTTCTAAGGTCTCTTCCAATCTTAAAATGTTACACATCTAAGAAATGGAGTTTGATTTTGGATGGCCTTGACAAAGGCATTTTATTTGCATGGGTGCTATATGGCTTTCATACTTGGTCAGTAAATAAGTCATGATAGCAAAAAGGAGATTATAAATCTGAAAATTGCTGTAAATATTCAGGAATCCATCCTTGCCTCTTTCTGAGGTACCATTTGACCCGAGTGTTCCTGACCCCGTTTGCCATATCTTTACATGTCCCTAGGCAGCACCACACACTCGTCTTTTACAATTGATTGCAGAGTTTGCTAACTTTGTTATTCTTTTGCCAGTCTTTTAAGCAGCAGAAATGATGACTCTTAATGCCAGCCAAGGCTTGTATGGCCCCTTATTTCCCCCCTTATGTACTCTAAGGGATGCTGAAATGGAAGATAGTCTCTGTCTCTGCATAATGTATAGTTATCAATTCTTCCCAGTCCTTTATTCTGTGTTTTTTTTTTTTTTAAATCAGTTGTGAGGCTTGAACTCAGGGCCTGGGCACTGGCCCTGAGCTCTTCAGCTCAAGGCTAGGGCTCTGCCACTCGAGCCACAGTGCCACTTCTAGTTTTCTGGTGGTTAATTGGAAGTAAGAGTCTCTTGAACTTTCTTGCCTGGGCTGGCTTTGATCCTCAGATCTCAACCTCCTGAGTAGCTAGGATTACAGGTGTGAGCCTCCACCATGAGTGCCAGCTCAGCCCTTTATTCTTTTGTAACTTCAGGAAATTTCTTTATGGTCTTGTGCTTAGGAGAGGTTAGGAGATAAAAATCCCTTCAGTAGCATGGAGCCCATCATCTAGCCCATCATCCAGATGCTCTGAGAACAAAAGGAGATAACATCTCCTATGTACTGTCTTAGACAGACCAGAGCAGATAGCCCAAACTAAATGCTTTAAACAAAACAAAACGAAAGAAAAAAAGCACAGAAAACTGTTAGCATTAACAAATTGCTGGTGGTTCATGCCTGTCATCCTAGCTACTCAGGAAGTTTAGATCTGAGAATCTAGGCCGAAAAGTCCATGAGACTCTTTATCTCCAGTTAACTAACCAGACACTGGAAGGGGAGCTATGGCTAGCTTTGAGTTAAAAAAAAAAAAAAGCTAAACAACAGTGCTTAGGTCCTGAGTTCAATCCCCAGTACTGGCATAAAAACAAAACACAAAATCATTAGCATTTTCTTTGTTGCCTTGGTTTTCTGTCATGCTGCCTATTTTCTCCAACCCACGTGGATGTTCTTTAGGACCAAAGACTGAGTATTCTTTCTCAGCAGGCTGCATTTCCTTTCTAGTTCCAGCCTCTTTCTCTCAGGCAGAGCTGGTCACCATTTCCATGATTAAGAGGCCCACTGCAGCAATCTTCCCTGTTTGGGTGAAGTCAGGGCAGGGGGACAGGGTTGTGCTGTATTTTCTTAGACAGCTCTCTCCTTCTGCCTTCACCTTGCTATGATTCATTTCCAAATTTGCTGTGCTTCCACTCCCTTCCTGCTGCTCCGTGGAAAGCCACTGGGTAAAGCCACTGGCCATGCAGTGATTAATTATTCTAGGAAGCTTAGATAAGTTGAAGTGCTAGTTATAAACATCTCAACTTGAAATCTATTTTGTTGCAAAGCAAAGGCTGTGTTTGCATGCACCAAGGGAAAAGCTTCTGGTAGAAATTGCTGTACAATTTGCCTGTAGACTGTAGTGGGAAATATCCTTTTTGGGAAATAGGTTGGATCGATGTGATTTTTCCCTCCATGTTAAGTTGTTATTGAAATGGCAACTTATCTTATTTTGCAGTCCTAAAGTAATAAATAAAACATTCATGGCTTGGAATAAATTGAGAGCATCCCATTACCTATAGTGGCGGGCATGTTCATATGCCTCTAAAGCCTCAGGCAGTGACATCAGCAGGTTTTGTTCATTTTCTAATCCAGAGGCTTCTCATTTCTTTCTGTCAAAGAATTTGCGTTTCAGTACTGAGCAGATCTTCAGGGACCCTCTCTGATATGACTACATTTGTAGCACCTCTTATAAATTGCATTTAACTTTAGCTCCCTGGAGACGGCTGGGCCTACTGGAAAGAGCCTGGGCTTGCACTGTATAGAAGTACTTTGTTTGGTAGCAAGGTCTTTAGGTCAAGTTGGGATTCTTGACCCATTAGCTATCTGGAAAATCAGCCACTAAAAGAATTCTTGTGCTTCCAGGTAGTACCCAAAGGAATGTACACCCAGCCCTTTTTAGAGGGGACTAGTTTGGTTATACAACACAACACGTACACATATGCATGTACGTGCATATACACACCCAGCCCTGAGATCTTTCTAACCTGGCAAAGTTCCGGTGGCTGTTTGACTTTTCATGCTGCACTACCCTATAACTCTTTCCCTTTGGTGGTAGTCACATTGGAGACCCATCCCGGCTGAGCTGTAGGTCCAAGAACGCCAGATATGCATGTGAAGATTGACCTTTACTTTCCCTTCCAGAACAACGCTGGCCTGCCCCAATACAGTCAGTTTTTCCTTTCAACCATTAGCCACTATTTATTAACAAGTAATTATTGGTCCTCTCCTATGTACAAGAGTCTGTTCTGTAGGCTGTTAGGGAGGAATTATCCATGATTTTAAGAAGTTTATAATCTAGACAGGAAGATAAAAGATACATTTGTGGGGGGTGGGGAGTATGTGTAAAGACATAGGTGGCATTATATTTAGCTTTCTACACCCCCCCCCCTTCCCCGGGGGAAAGAAAAAGGATTCAACCTTTAGAGAGCATGCAGCTTACCAAGCTTTACATCAAGAGGAATGATGGTAGATGGAAAAACTAGATTTCCTCAATTATGAGTTTTTTCTTTGGAGGGCAGTTCCAGTTTACTTGACATGCATTCTTGTTGCTGATTTTTGAATGACTTGCTGGGGGCATTTGATAGGGAGGCATACAGGAGAACAGCAAAGAGTAAGGATTTGTGAGTCTTGGGTGTGGGACAGGAAGGTGGTACAACTCTCTGCCACCCGGATAGCCATGGATCAGGGTCACACAAGCAGCTGAGGGTTGGGCCTGGTAGTCTGCTCATCCAGGGGCCACCTCACAAAAGGAGAAGCTCCTGGAACTTTGTCAGACAGCAGGGGCCTCGGAGGTACTGGTGCCATCATAACCTTAGAGGGCACTGTTGTCAGGTTCACATTGATGCCAGCGAAGCCTCTCTTTGGACAGTGCTGTCTTACTAAGACTGACTTGACCGGCCCAGAGACCTTTGGGGTGATCCTGTCATCTGGCCGTGGACAGCATTATCCAGCAGCCTGGGGCTGCAACTAAGGCAAAAAGTTGCAGATTTTTTATTTTCATGACTTGTTTAGTTTTCAGTATTCATATTAGATTTGAAATGACTCAAATGCAAAATTCAAGGTCTCAAATGTTATAAAATGTGCTCAGGGAAAATAATATAAGGGAAATAACCCTGTTCCCCCTTTTAAATTCTTCCTACAAATTGGTTAATGGGCATGCTTTCTGGGTACTGGTTTTCTTGCCTGCTGTTCACCAGGTGAAGTTCTCATTGTAGCTGCATGCACAAGTGCAGACTTGAGCATGTGCTCTGGCCCTGTGGGCTGTCAGTGCTGTTCTCTTCAGTGTATTTTAGAGACCGTTATGCTAAGTAGATGATCAGGTACTGGAAATGCTTTCACTTGCCAAAATTTTGCCTCTTGACAAAACTTCTCATTTGTGATATAATTGATTGTCTCACAGTGATATAAAGAAGAGGGGATTTTGAGAAAATAGCAGAAGCAACTCAACAGCAGGTTTGTTTCTGCCAAAACAGTACCAGTGATTTCCTCTTGATAAGAAAAATTCAGGATGTGCATATTAGTTTTCTGTGTTTGGCTAGTAAGTTACCACAGGCCTCATCACTTAACACATTATAAATTTATTACCTTATCTGGATTAGATCTCCCTGGGCTAAAGTAAAAACGATGGCAGGGACTTGAGGAGGCGCTTGGGGAGAGGCCACCTCTCGGGCTCCCCACTTCTGGGTGCTGTGCCACATTCCTAGGCTCTCAGCCTCTTTCACAACCTTCCAGAGCCCCATGTGCTCTGACCACAGGCAAGAATGCTGTTCTGTGCTAAGGACCTCATGGGAAGAGTGAATCCATCTGGATAACCTTACAATCTCCAAGTCCTAAATTTAGTATCATCTCTGAAGCCCCTTTGCTATGTAAAGTCATGTGTCTTCACCTTCTTAGGGTCAGAAGGTAGCCATGGGAAACTTGTTGTGCTATAGAAATACTTCATTTAAAGTTTCATTTAGAGACTGTATTTTTCAAACGTACCCATGATTTGTTATCGGGTCTGGAAGAAACTCTGACTTGGTTATTTATAGGGAAGAGGAGCAAATCCCACAAAATTTGCTTGTGTCTTAATCTTCTGTAGAAACTGATGTTGGTTTTCTTTTTTGTTTGCTTTGATAGCGATAACCTGCTAAGGAGAGCTGCCTGTCAAGAAGCTCAGGTAATGCTGTTTCCTGTAAGAAAATTAAACCCTCTTATCTCCACGGAGCAGGAAGCCCACAGTACTCCTGGGACAGGCACAGAATCTTAGCTCCATGCAATTTGGCTATTTTCCCCTGCTATCTGGGGATGAATCAGGCTTCGAGCCAACTCTGAACAGTGCTGGGGGGAAGTTTACCATCTGGTGAAGAGCAGTTCTAACGCCCATCCCGTTAGGCTTGTTTACTTCTGGATCACTCCCGAGAACACAAACCAACCAGCGGAAGCTCTGGGAATTTGCTGTGTTTGCACTTGTCCTTGAAGACCTGGCTCAACCCTGAACCAGCCCTGATCCAAATGGTCCCCAAGGATATCAGTTCAGAGCCAGCATTGCCTCTGAAAGTCAAATCGTCTTCAAATTGTTGATTCAGACTTTATGCCCATCTCTTTAACAGAACCCATTCATTACCCCAGTTCCATGGGATTCTACTTAAATGTCCATTCATCTGCTCCATAATTACAGTTGAATTGTTAATCCTTTCCAATTCAAGAACACCGTCTTGCCCTCCCCATTTGTCCTGACAAGTGATAGCTGTGACTCAGTTGCCTTTTTAACCCATGTGTCACTTAAGCTTATGGTGTCAGAAATTTTAAAAAAAGTGATGGAACCCATGCTAAAAGTGACAAAGGAATGCAGCCTTTACTAAGGGATGGCAAGCCTTGTGCTTGTTTCTGACACGATTCCTGGGGTCCAGGGACATAGGATAATAGTAGTAAGTTCCTCTTTTCCGTAGTTGTTATCTAAATGTTCTGAATGTGAATTTGTGTGTGTGTGTGTGTGTGTGTGTGTGTGTATGTATATGTATGTATGTGTGTATTTGCATGCCTCCTGAAACTCATTCTCTCAGTTGGTTTTTTCATTCAAGTCTTTGCACTACCACTTAAGCCACAGCTCTACTTCTGGCTAGTCAGAGGTAAGACTCTCATGGACTTTGCTGCCTGGATTGGCTTTGAACCTTGTTCCTTAGATCTCAGCCTCCTTAGTAGCTAGGCTTACAAGTGTGAGCCATTAGAGCCCAACTGAATGTGGGTCTTAAGAATTGGATTATAGTTTTGCTTAAATATATTACGTGACTCCAAGTTATTTTAGAAATCAGTTAAAATAAACTTTAAATTAAAAAGTTATTTTTTAAGTTGATACTATATGTATGGGTATAATATACTTTGGTGGAAGTTTGCACTGTACAGTGATTAAATCAAGGTAATTATCAAATAAACTCTAACATTAAATTTAAAATGATTCCCACTTCAAACATCTGTGTGTGTGTGTGTGTGTGTGTGTGTGTGTGAGAGAGAGAGAGGATTGTTGTAATACTAGAGTTTGAACTCAGGGCCTGGTGGGCAAGCACTCTACCATGTGAGCCATACTCAAAACCCTTTTTACTTTAGGTTATTTTTCAGATGAGATCATTTTTCTGCCTCCCAGGACTAGTGTGTACTTCCATCCTTCTACCTGTGTTTCCCAAGTAACATATTATAATTGTGATTATCACACCCAGGTAGTTTGTTGAGATAGGGTCGCACTAATATTTTGCCTTGGCTAGCCTTAAGCTTAAATCTTTCTGATCAAGTAGGAGTGAACCTGGCCTCCACTATTCTTATTAAATCAGATACCTCCACTTCTAGACTTGTAATTTATTAACCCTGTGACGTTGGCTAACTTAATCTTTCAGAGTCTTAGCTTTCCAATCTGTAAAAATGAGATTATTGAATATATACTTGGTTTCTGAGAGCCAGGATCATTATATGTAAACGTGGCAAGTACCAGGTGTTTACTATTAGTGACATCACCCTTCCCATGCCAATTGCTGCTGTTTAGTTGTGAAGCAGCATTGCAAAGAAGAGTCAAATAGAGTATTACGTTAATTTCTTCTACTGGAGTTTGAACTTAGAGTCTTGTGCTTGCTAAGGAGGTGCTTTAGTCATTGAGCCATGTCCCTGGCCCTTTTTGCTTTTGTTACTTTTCAGGTAGAGTCTTCCTTCCTCCACCTCTCCCTTCTGTAGCTAGAATGGCAAGAGTGGCCCTCTATACCCATTTTTTTTATTGGTCGAGATAAGGTTGCATGAACTTCTTGCCAGGCTGTCCTCAAACCATGATCTCCTGAATCTTAGCAATTAAGTGGCTAAGATTACAACACACTGCCTAGCTAGGCTAATTTCTTATATCTGTAGAGCTATGAAAATTAATTGGCAATCCAGATTCTCCAGGACTAGGTTATATTAATAAGTTGAATGAGACAAAGATTACATGCTGAAACTAAGGACATGTGGATTAAATATCCCTTCTGACAGCCTTACTGCTTATGTTTGTAATAAACCTTGTCATATTTTATATAGAAAAATTATTCCAAGTAGGTAAAGAAAAATATTTATACCAGTTTAAGATTAGCTTCTTGTCATTAAATGGTGGTACATTGTTGTTTATGGTGTTTTGTTAGTATTAAATCATGAATGAGCATAGGTATTTTTCTCAGAGTAGGTTGCTCATCTGCTGGAAGCAAACTCTTGGAATGAAAGAATATATGTGATCACTAGCTGAATAAAAGGCATTTACTGAAAACTTTTCTGTTTTTCTTCTAGGTGTTTGGTAACCAACTCATTCCTCCCAATGCACAAGTGAAGAAAGCAACTGTTTTTCTCAATCCTGCAGCTTGCAAAGGGTAGACCACTTTGTGATTTATTATATATTCTATTTTCCAAGGGAGGGGGAAACACCGAATGTCAAGCAGTCAGTTAGATTGGGTGAGATTGGAAGAGCTATGTCCAATACTCTTGTAGCAATAAGATTCATTCACAATGTAGAAATAACGATTAATGTGAAGTAACTATAAAATGAGGTGATTCTTAGCAAACTTTTCGAGTTGAGATGTAATAATCCTTCAGAATTAACTGGTAGAAAACAGTCTTGCCAATCCTGGTACTTGAACTCAGAGCCTGGGCACTGTCCCTGAGCTGTTGTGCTCAAGGTTAGTGTTCTACTGTTTGAGCCACAGCTCTACTCCTGGCTTTTTGGTAGTTAACTAAAGGTAAGAGACTCAGGGACATTTCTGCCCTGGCTGGCTTTGAACTTCGATCCTCAGATCTCAGCCTCTTGAGTAGCTTGGTTTACAGTTTAAATTGAACCATTTTCAAGTTTTAACTACAGGATCAGATACAGTGGTTAATACCTAAATCCTTTAGAGAGGTGGAAACAGTAGATACACAGTTTAGGGCCTGCCAGGACAAGAGTTAGTGAAACTTTGTTTTGAACCAATCACAGTGGTTCATGCTTCTAATCCCAGCTATGTGGGAGGTGGAAATCAGAAGAATCTCTATTTGAGGCTAGTCTAGCCAAAAGTTAGCAAGATCCAATCTCAACCAACAAAGCTGAGTTGGGTGGTTTGCCTCTCATCCCAGCTCTGTGGGGAAAAAAAAAAGGATCACAAGAAGGTGACCCCAGGCAAAACCATGAGATTCTATTCAAAATATAAAGTGGAAAAGGCTGGAACACAACTCAAGTGGTAGAGCATCTGAAAGGATGCAAGGAATGAGGCTCTGAGTTCAAATCATAGTACTTCCCCCAACCTCCCTTCCCCTCCCCCATTACCAACACATTGCTTAAATGGAGAACTTGTTACCTTGCCTAATTGAATCACACTTTCTGGGTTTTGTTAGAATCAATTCTTCCCCTCATAAACACTGCTCGTAATGAATTGTAGTGCCTATTGATCCTCCTTGTTTAATTCCAGAACTAAATAATACCAACCAACACAATACAACCAGACTGGCCAAGGCAGCACCTAGATAAGAGAGGACAGCGTGGGTATTTTGTTTGCTGCTCACTAACTCTGGGATACTAGAGGAGGATTTGTAAGTCCTCCGTTTACTCATGTGCAAACTCAAGAAAGTCCTAGCACATACCTTAACAAGTAGCCATATAGTATGTCTGTTGAATTAAGTGAGCTAATAATGCCTGTGGAATCCTAAAGCATTGCCTCTGTGTCCTAGAAAGCGCTGGCTGTTGCTGTTAGTAATGCCGGCGAGGTCCAGGACAGTCTGCACTTGGCCCTGCCCCTCTTCCCAATAGCCCTGTATTTTCCCTTCAACTTCCTTGAGCCTTCTTTCACCTAGCTGTTCAGTCCATTATTCCTTCAAAGATCCAATGCGTTCCTAATTTGTCATTTCTGGTGAGGACATTTATGGCACTTTGCTTACAATGTATCAGTAGCTGTGAGTTTCTACTTTGAGGAGTACTTGATTTTTATTTTTATTTTTGGTGCTGGGGGTCATCTCAGGACCTCACACAAGCCAAGCACACATTGTACCATGGGCTTTTTTTTTTCTCTTTTAAATCAATAAACTGATTTTTTTCCAAAGCAGTTTTAGGGTCTGCTTATTTTCACATGTAAATGTGTTTCCATTTTTAACTATGTGTTCTTGTGGACAAGTGTGTAATGCCTTCCTTTGTTTGAAGGCAGGCGAGGGATCTACCGCTGGGTGCAGGCTTCCTTTCCTGAAAGCTTTGTCTCCTTCAACAAGGTGAATTCATTGTGTGTGCATCTAGGACATGGCCCCTCTGAAACTCCCCAGCATCTTCTTGATTTTGAAAGTTTCACCGTTTAATCGCACTGTTTTTGTCTTCATGCTCTGCTTTGACATGTAATTTATAATTTATCATCTATTTCATTATGCAGCACTAGTTTAAAACTTCAAAAGAGCTTTAAGAAATAAGATAACTGTGTGTTTAGCATTAATAAATAATACATTAAAGAGTAATTATTTTGTGTGTGCCTGAGCCTGGAAATTGCTATAAGTACATAAAGTTTTTATTTAGCCCTGGTACTGTTGCACTCTTAATTATATAATAAATAATGTATTTCTTACTGGCAATACTTGTTCCTCAATGTTTTTTATAGAATGTTAGAAGGAAAAGGTGTAGCCCTTATTTTGGAGATTTTTCTGAACCTGTGGCATCATGAGACATGAATAAGCACAAAACATTGAAATCTTTTTTTTTTCCAAGTAACTCCAAGAAAGTTGCAGATTGGTTGTTAATATGGCAGAGTATGGCTTCTTCAATGATTTGCTTTTAGGAAGTAGATCCATTTGTTCTTATCAGTCCAGCACTGAAAGCAACCCTGAAAGGAGAATTGTTCAAGTATCGCCAGCTCAGCCCATTACTGTTGGGTTAAGTGCCCAGGAATGGCGAGCAGGAAAGGCAGCCTAAACGTCGCATTTCCTGTGCGTTGCTTATTATTCAGGCAGTGGGAAATGTAGGGCGTGTTTAATTTGCTTATAATCTGCTCAGGTAGGCTCTTGAAGGTTCTTAAGAAGATTTTTCTCAATGTCAGTTTTCGTTCTGTGTTTTGTATTGGTGCTTTTATATTTTCAGCTTAGAACACTGAATTCAATTTCTGTGTAATTATGAGAACTCTTTATGAGCTATATTTCTGCTTCTTTTTAGTATAAAATATCCCTAAGAAACTCAAAACATCCAAATTATTCATTTAGAGAAAAGATTTTTAGGAAGAAGGTGGAGTGAATATGGATGTAAAAGTTAGATGTTTAACATTGACTGGAAATACTCATGTGATAGTTGAAAGTGTTATTAAGTAAAGGACAGATCAGTTAATTAGTATGTTTTAACATTAATTTGATTTTGACACTATGCCATTTGTGGAGGGACTTTTTGTAACTTTTGTATCTGTCCCTTGAGTTCTAGATTGTTTTTTGAGTTTTGACCTAAACTAGAGAAGAGTTCATTATCAGAATAATGTCCATGATATTTTTGAAATACCCAAACTCACCAAAAGGCTATTCAATGATTTATTACCAGATACTCCAATCTAGCCATTTTCTTTTTCATTAGAATTTACATGTTGAAAACAATTGAGTGAAGCTTACTTACTCATTTGTGTTTTAATTTATCAGATACTTATTTAGTATTTCTGAAGTATTTCATACATAATTCTAGAAGCTAGGAGATTCAAGAATGAGTAAGGCTTGGTGTTTGTTTTTTCAGAATTTCTATTCTGAAGACAGTGTTGGAAATCTCTAATCATCACACAGTGAAAGTTTCTTTAGATGGCCATGTCAAGACCTAGAACACAGAGAAGGGCAAATCTATCTTTGATTAATTAACCCATAGTTACACTGGATCATTTTGAACTTTCTCCTTTCCGGTCATCATGGAGAAGAGTTCTGCTTTGTCCCCAGGCACACTCAAGACGTGGAGAAAAGCTGGGTGAGGTGGTTCAAGCTTGTATTTATAGCTACTTGAGAAGCAGAGACTGGGGAATCAGAATTGAGGAGCGTCTGGGCAACAAATGGTTGGGTGCAATGCATATGCCTATTATTCCATTTGCAGGGGTATTGGGGAAACACAATGGCGGGGCACAGTGGTGCATGTCTGTCATCCCCAGTGAAACAGGGAAGTAAAAGTAGGAGATCCTAGCCCAGCCCTGCCTGTCCTAAAGAGAAACCCTACCTTAAAAATACCCAATGCAAACAAGGAGCTGGAGGCATGACTCAAGTGGTAGAGTCTCTGCCCAGCAGGTATAAGGAAGGCCCTGAGTTCAAACTTCAGTACTGCCCAAAAGGGAAAAAAGAAGATATGTAGCTTTTGAAGTTAAAAGTGGTGTATCTCTATCCAAAAGGTTGAGTTCACTGGGTTAGAATGAAGTAATATTGTTTTATTTGTTCTACTCGGGCCATTTGTACAGTGCTACAGTAAATCCCTTCCACTCTTCCACTGGACAGTGTGAATCGACCACAGGGACAAGTGTTCCTGTCTGCACTATCCTGTTGTGGCCCCAGCTCCACCTGTGTCTGTCACTCAGCAAATGGGTAGAGTGAATCCGTCATAGCTCTGAATCAAGCCAGAATGCTGCCCCATGGGTGAGCTGGAACCATCCCACATGGGAGAGAACTGGCTGTAATAGACAAGGGAAACACTTTTTCTATCTGTAGTAACTCATTGCTTAGAGCTGAGCTTCCTATACTTGAACATCTGTAAAGGAAATGCCTATGTCATAGTTGGTCTTACTCAACTACAAAAAAGATGGTTGTTTTTCTTCATTCTTCTTGGAAACTCATACTAAAGTAATTGTGTTTTTTCCCCCTTTGTCCACAGCAAAGCCAGGACTCTATTTGAAAAGAATGCTGCCCCCATTTTACATTTGTCTGGCATGGATGTGACTGTCGTTAAGGTGAGAGCGACTCTGGAGGGTTTATTGTATCTAAACTACTACCCCTTTTAAGTATCCTCTGCTCTTAGCAGAAATCGCTTGTCACAAAGATGAGTGCAAAGCAATCAGTGTTGTTTTGTTCTGATAATGAAAGCCATTTGGTTTTTTTCTTGTTAGTGTCAGCTTTTTATTTTCAAAATAAGATCTAGATAGGTGTGTGGCAACCTGAGAATCTTTCATCTGAGCTGAGGTGGAACTGTCTACTTAGAAGTTGAAGTTACTGGAATTGTCCCAATTCTTCTCTAAAAACACAAGACCCTTCACTTTGAGCAGTTTAATTTCTTGGTAAACATTTTTCTTCCTGGCAAGAAATTATGTGATGAGGAATTGCAAGCAGTAAATCTTCACAAGGCGTAGCTTTGAAGCAGAAAGAACAACAACAAAAAAAGTTAGAAGGAATTGTGATGTTTTAAAGATGCCCCATTATTGTATGTGTAGACAGGGCATGTATTTAGTGAAAATCATCCTTACAGTATTTTTAAGTCTATGACTAACTTATTTCTGAATTATACACTTGCAGTAACTCAGAGGTTAGTGTAACTTAGACCTAGTTCTAATTTGTCTGAGCTAAAGTTTTCCAGTGTTCTGCCTCTAGGGATAGTAGAAAGAGAGATAACACATTTATTGCAGTTTCTGCAATTTAACAGGATCTAGGATGAGAGATGAGTCTTGGAATGGCTGGGTAATACTGATATTATTTATTTCTTGAGTAATTGATAGAAGGAAATTATTTTTTGTATATTAGGTCAGAGGGCTTGAACTCAGGACTTGGATGCTGTCCCTGAGCTTTTTTTTTTTTTTTTTGATTCAAGATTAGTGCTATACCACTTGAGCCACAGTTCCACTTCCAGTGTGTTGGTGATTAATTGGTTATTCTTATAGCTTTTAACTTTCAATATATAATACTTACATTACCATTAATTTCTCAATATTTCCTAATTTCCATTATGATTTTTGCTTGACTTAGGAGTTATTTAGACAAGTCTCAATTTTCAAATCTAAAGTTATTGAGGTTTTTCCACTTTTTTTTTTTTTTTTTCAATATTAGGGTTTGCACTCAGGCTTTCTGCTTGCCAGGTGGATGGGCTTAATGTCCACAGCCCTCATTTATTAATGATTTTTCAATTTATTTGCATCTTGTTAAAGTAATGTAGCCTACATAATTCCAGTATCTTAACATTTATTGAGATTTGTCTTATAGTCTAGAATAGAGTCTGTTTTCACAAATGTTCCATGTATGCCTAAAAACATGGCAATTGTTGGACACTTATCCATTTTAGCCCATTAAGTCAAGTCTGTTAATAATGTCATTGCAATCATCTTTGTCCTAAATTTACATTGGTTTTAACTGTAAATCATCAAGATAGGGTTATTAGAAATTACCCCTTATGATCACAGATTTGTCTCTTTCATTACATAGTTTTGTCTATTCTGTTTTGTGTCTTGAGACTGTTTTTAGATAGACTCAAGTATCAGATTATTTCATTTTCCTTGCATTTTGGCCCTGTCATAAAGACTATTCAGCATTAATTCTACCTTTGGCAGTAGTTTATCTTGTCTAGTATTATTAGTAATAACTTACTTGTGTTAGGTTTTGTTTGTTTGTTTTCAATATTGGGGGTGGAACCCAAGTCTTTCTGCCTGTACTCCATTAATGAACCACATCCCCAGCCCTTTTGCTCTCAGCATTTTTATATTGTTTTCTTTGAGGTGCATCATTAATGAAGCACAAAAGCATTAAAAAACAACAAACCATTTCCCTCCCTCTTTGGTCTGAACCATTTAATCCATAAGCATATATTTGAACATGTTTTTATAGTAGGTAGCTATCACATTCTGGCAAGGCTATTGCTTTTCTGATTGGGATCCTCTGGTCAGCTTGTGTTGGTCCATCTGGGTTCTTCAGTGGCATGCTGGGAAAGGGTGGTCTCAGCCTTACACATCTTTTGGTTCATCTTCACATGGGGTTCCCTGAAATAAAGAACAGACCTCATCTCATTTGATCACTAGATACATCAATGTATATGAATTAACAAATATGGATATTTTTCTGTGTAATTACATCAACATTTTCTTTTTTTTTTCAAATTTTTATTATCAAACTGATATACAAAGAGGTTACAGTTTCATACGTTAGGCATTGGATACATTTCTTGTACTGTTTGTTACCCTGTCACTCATACCCCCTCCCTCCTCCCCCTTTCCCTTTCCCCCCCTGAGGTGTTCAGTTCACTTACACCAAACAGTTTTGCAAGTATTGCTTTTGTAGTTGTTTGTCTTTTTTTAACCCTGTGTCTCTCAATTTTGGTATTCCCTTTCACTTTCCTACTTCTAATACCAGTATACACGGTTTCCAAAATACTCAGATAAGATTACAGAGATAGTATAGGTACAACCACTGGAAGGTGATACAAGAACATCATCAATAATAGAAGCTACAGATACAGATGGGACGTTGAAAGTAGTTACAACTGTGATATAACAATCGTTTCCATAACATGGAGTTCATTTCACTTAGCATCATCTTATGTGTTCATAAGGGTATAGCTATTGGGCTCTTGTGATGCTCTGCTATGACTTGCCTAAACCTGTACTAATTATTCCCAATAAGGGAGACCATAGAGTCCATGGTTCTTTGGGTCTGGCTCACTTCACTTAGTATAATTTTTTCCAAGTCTTTCCATTTCCTTACAAATGGGGCAATGTCATTCTTTCTGATAGAGGCATAAAATTGCATTGTGTATATGTACCACATTTTCCTGATCCATTCGTCTACTGAGGGGCATCTGGGTTGGTTCCAGATTCTAGCTATGACAAATTGTGCTGCATTGAACATTGTTGTGCTGGTGGCATTACTGTGATTTTGTTTGTGGTCTTTTGGATAAATACCCAAAAGTGGGGCTGCTGGGTCATAGGGGAGTTCTATATTTAGCCTTCTGAGGAATCTCCATACTGCTTGCCAGAGTGGCTGAACCAGTTTACATTCCCACCAACAATGAAGTAGGGTTCCCTTTTGGCCACATCCCCTCCAACAATTGTTATTGTTAGTTTTCTTGATATAGGACATTCTTACTGGGGTGAGTACATCAACATTTTCATACACAGAAAAATTGACACTTCTGTAATATCAGTTTATAGTACCTGGCCCAATTCATATATCCAGTGACTCATATTTGTATATATTTTCAATTTAAGATTCTTACCAATTATATGCAAATACTACTATGTATATCACATACTCAGAAAAAGCAAATTAAAAAGTTTTCTTTTTAAATATGAATGAAATGCAAATATTAATGTTTTCTTATATCTTACTAGAAACTACTGCTCTTTGAAGAGCTTATTTTGTCTTTTCCATTAAATTTTATTTTGAAGTAATCTCAAACTTAGAATTACCAAAAGGATACATTCACATATCCATTATAACTCACCAACTATTAATATTTTACTATGTTGGACATACACTCTTCATATAAATATGCATGTTGTGTGTTTGAATATACATATGTACATATTATTATTTTTTTCTGAATCATTTGAGAGTAGTTTACAGAAACAGTATATTCTATAAAGAAAGAAGGAAATTTTCTTCTGTGATTGTAGAATAATTGTCAAAATAAAAAAAAACAGAGCACTACTGAGTTTATAGAAATTCATTTATAGGTAGTACTGGGGTTTGAACTCATGGCCTTGTGTGCTCTCCTGCTTGGATTGTACATCCAGCCATTCTTTGCTTTAGGAACTTTCCAGGTAGAGTTTCGTACTTTTGCCCGGAACTGGTCTCAGACTTCAATCTTCCTACCTACATTGGTATATGAGATAATTGTTGTGAAATACCATTCCCAGCCCAGAATTTATTCCATTCAAGATTTTCATTGCACTAATGTTAGTAGCAAAAAGAAAATGTACTTTCTTTTTTCAGTTCTTCAGCCATCCCAGGATCACGTTTCATTTAGATATCAAATCTCTTAGGCAACTTTAAATTATTTATTGTTATTATTAGTAATAGTACTTGCAGTGCTGGGAACCAAGCCCACAGCCTCCCCCATGCTAGACAAGTACTTTACCATTGAGCTACACTTCTGGCCTCTGTAGGCAGCAAAGCCTTTTAATCTCTTTCACAGCCTTTGAATTTTTAAAGAAACCAGTGAATGTTCCTCAGTTTGCTTTATGTTCTTTGTGCCACATTAGGTTGAAGTCATGTGCTTTAGCCTCTGCTAAATTCCTTGGAAGAATATTTTGTCTTTCTCAGGGGCCAGTGCAAGGAAGTCCTGGGAACTGTTTGATTTCATTCTTAGCAAGGTTTTTCATGTTATCCAAGTACCATGAATTTGGGTTACTAACTTGTGTGAGACACAAGTAAACATCTTGGATTCTGAGGGAATATTTTTACATTAAGTTCACTGCCTTCTACTATCTATTCACTCTTTTCTCCTCCAGTAGTCTTTTTTTTTTTTTTAAATCATCGCAACATGCTTTTGGAGACGTCATAGTTGGAATGATAGAGTATGTAGCCTTTCTGCATCTCATCATTGATTTAGCACTGTGCTGACTATTGACTTCTTGCATGTAATGTTTCAGGTTCCTTTGTGTCTTTTCATAGCTTGATAGCTCACTTCTTTTTAATGAAAGGTATCATTCCTATTTCTAGATGTCCTAAAGCTCATCCATTTACCCACTGAGGTACATCTTGGTTTCTTCATATTTGGGCAATTAATGACTAAAGTTGCCATAAACGTTCATGTGGACGTAAGTTTTCAGTTCCTTTGGGCAAATTCTGAGGATTGTTATTGCTTGATAACAGACAAGAGTCTGTTTAGTTTTCCCCATGCTCCACACTGACCCTCACAGAGTTCCACACTGGTGAGCATGCCATGCTACATTCCCACCAGCAGTGGCTGAGCGGTCCTGTCCTTCCACATCTTCATATGCTGCTTTCAGCCCTTTTGTATTTTAGTCAACACAGCAGATGTGTAGTGATGGGTAAGTCTGGGAGGGCAATAATGTTGAGCCTATTTCCACAGGCCTACTTTCTGTCTATTGAGTTACTTGCAGATCTCTGCCCTTTTAATTGGATTGTTTTCTTCTTTCTTTTTTTAGTGATACTGGGTGCCTGTGCTCGGTAGGCAGGTACTGTAACACTTGAGCCATGCCCCTAGCCCTTTTCTCTTTTGTTATTTTTCACGTAGGTTATTTCCTGGTCCCAGAAAATGACAAGGGGGCCAGTTTTCAGACTGCCACCCACCTACATATGCCTCCTTCCTGTGCAGCTAGTATTACAGGCATATGTCCAAGAGCAGAATCTCGTTACCTTTTTGTCCGGGATGGACTTGAACAAAGACAAACTTATTTTTTCTTTTATTTTTATAACCATGGCTGCTTGAAATCCATGACATTTAGATATCTAACTTTTGCCTATCAGTGTATCTAATATACTTAGAATTTCAGGGTTAGTAGCATCTTATCTTTTAAATTTAGCATTTGTCTTTAGAGGTATACCTATCATTGGTGGCTGAAATAGTTCATTTAAGTAGATACTTGTATCTGAGATAAAATGTCGCCAATAAAAATGGTAAGGGTTAAGTGTCTTTGTGAGTACTTTAAAACACAACTGTGTTTCTTTATGCACAATAATAAAGAGATATAAATCTCTTACTTGGTATAGTACTAGTTATGAACATTTCCTTTTCTGGCTGATTCACATCTGTTTGTGACAGTAGTACAAAGTTTTTGGTTACCCTCTCTCTATAACACAAACAATTTCATTGATAAGATATTAAGATCCAGAGAGTTTAAAGCCACTCAGTGAAAATATAGTTGGGGATTGATCTAGCTCTCTGGTGCTCTGAAATCTGGCTTTTCAATAACATCTGCCCCTCATTTGCATATGAACTTGACTTCCTGCCTTCCACTGAAAAGTAATGGGTGACTGATGTATTGAGATCTGCGCTGGTCCAGAAATGGGTCCATTGACTAGGAAGCTGTGTAACTGAGGCTGACTCAATAGATGGTAAAGTACAAAGTGATAAAAACTGTACACAATTATTTTGATAGCTGGGTTTTTTTCATGTCCATCAATTTTGTAAAAGTTAAAGGAGTCCATGTAAAGCCTTAACATTTTTTTGTTGTTTTTTTGTCAGTCGTGGGGCTTGAACTCTAGGCTTGGGTGCTGTTCCTGAGCTCTTCAGCTCAAGACCAGAGCTCTACCACTTTAAGTCAAAGTGGCACTTCTGTTTTCTGGTGGTTAATTGGAGATAAGAGTCTCACTGACTTTCCTGCCAAGGCTGGCTTTGAACCACGATCCTCAGAACTCAACCTCCTGAGTAGCTAGGATTACAGGCATGAGCCATCGGTGCCTGGCTCTCATGTTTTTTAACCTTTGACTTTGTGGTCCTAGGATAACAGATTTACCAAAGCCTTCCTCTGTATTTCAGACAGATTATGAGGGACAAGCCAAGAAGCTGCTGGAACTGATGGAAAGCACAGATGTGATCATTGTTGCTGGAGGAGATGGGACACTCCAGGAGGTATGACTTTTTCTCTTTGAGCCACTTTGAAAGCAAGAAAAAAAGAAATTAGGTTTCAGAACAGTGATGTGAGTACTTACCATTTAAGGAAATTATTCTTCTTATAATTCTTTTTCTTTAGGACTACTGCTTTTAAACTAGTATAGCTGTAACATTTTTATAGGAGCTTCTGTTTTGTTTTGTAAAACCCTCTGTCCAACACAAAGAGTTTGTTATTAAACTTATTAGATAAAATTGAGTAAAACAGAAGGCAACATGGTGGCAGGTAGGGTAAACTTGCTACATTTGGAAGACATCTATAAAGTAGTTCTGTTTGTAAAGGAGCCTTAGTTTCAATTATTAGGAATGTTTCTTACCAGTAAAACTTAAAGACTATTTTCAAGAGAATGTATATACCTACCTTTTTTGTTCATTGCTAGTGATCAAACACTAGGCATTACATATGCTAGGCAAGCAATCTACTTCTGAGCTACATCTCAGTCTTGGCTTTGCTTAACTATTACATATCCTCAGTGAGATACCACTACACACCTGTTAGAATGGCCAAAATCAGGTGGGTATGGTGCGATACCTCTGTTATCCCAACTACTTGAGTGTCAGAAGTAGGAGGATCAAAAAGGATTGATTCTAGGCCACTCTAGGCAAAAGTTAGTGAGATCATGTCTGAAAAACAAATTACAAGCAAAATGACTGGAGGAGACGCTCAAAAGACCCTAAATTCAACCCCCATTGCTTCCAAAAAAATTTAAGAAAACCCCCAAACTAACTATCAAATATTGGTGAGAGTATGGAGTAACAGGAATGCTTGCTCATTGCAGGTAGGAATGCAAAATGGTTTAGTTCCTTTGTACCTATGAGAACAACCAAAATCTCGAAAAGCAAAAATGCACAGTGGTATAGCCACTTTGGGCAGTTGAATGTACTCTTACCGTATGATCCAGCAGTGTGCTTCTTACTGTTTATCCAAGAGAGTTCTTGTTCAAACAAAAACCTGTATGTGGATGTTTCTCACATCTTTATTCACAGTTGCCCAAATTTAGTTGTCTTTCTACAGATGAATAAAGACTAATACAGTCAGATAATAGAATACTACTCAACATTGAGGTATTAAGCTGTGAGAAGACAGGAAAAGTAAATGCTTATTACTGAGTAAAAAAGCCAATATGAGAAAACTAAACACTGTATTATTGCAAGTATCTGACATTTGGAAAGGTAAAAATATAGAGACAGTAAAATATCAGCATTTTCCAGGATTTGGGGGGAAGAATAAAAGGTATAGAAAGAGCACAGAGGATTGTTAGGGCTATGAAACTACTCTGTTCACTGTAATGATGAATGTGTATCCTCATATGTTTGTGAAAACCTAGAGGGTAGAAAGAACACAGTGAACCCAAACAAATATAAATGATGCCATTTGGTGCTAATAATGTATTAAGATAGCAGAGTTATTGGTATTAGTGGTAATAAATGCACTACTAGGTTGGAGGTTGTTGGTAATGATCAGGGGCTGTATGAGAAATCTGTGAACACTTTTAGTTTTGCTAGGAACTTTAACTGCTTTTTAAAAAAATAAAAGTTTACTAATTTTAATTTTTTTAATTAATTTTCAATTTTTTTGGTTGGTCCTGGGACTTGAACTCAGGACCTGGGTGCTTCCCCTGAGCTCTTTTGCTCAAGGCTAGCATTCTACCACTTTGAGCCACAGTGCCACTTTCTGTTTCTGGTGGTTAATTGGAGATAAGAGTCTCAAGGTCTTTCCTGCCTAGGCTGGCTTTGAACTGCGATCCTCACATCTCAGTCTCCTGAGCAGCTAGGATTACAGGCATGAGCCACCAGTGCCTGGCTAAAAGTTTACTAATTTTAAAAAGTGACATACTCAGCCAGGCACTGGTGGCTCATACCTGTAATCCTAGCTACTCAGGAGGCTCAGATCTGAGGATCATGGTTTGAAGTTTGAAGCCAGCTGGGGCAAAAAAGTCCTAGTGAGATTCTTATCTCCAATTAACCACTCAAACCCCAGAAACGGTGCTGTGGCTCAAGTGGTAGAGCACTAGCCTGGAGCACAAAAAGGTTCAAGGACAGCACCTAGGCTCTGAGTTCAAGCCCCACACTGACCAAAAAAAAAAAAAAAAAGTAACATACGTACTCTTACTGGCTGCTCTCACCTAGCAAGGATGGCAAGTGTTTTGTCCTGCAAATGTTCTTTCATCCCTATAACAGGCCAGTTCAGTCTTTATGTACTAGAAGTCCCTGAAGAGCCCAGTGGAAGGGATTTTGCCTTTCTGATTGCCTTTCATCTCCATTTGGTAGCTTCCTGGGTGTGTGTGGGTCAGACACTAATCATGGATACTGTTTAATTTGGCATTGTGTGAGCCTTCCTAAGCTTCTTTTAGAAAGGCTTTTGTAATGAACTTGTAATTGTTTTTATGGCTTTTTAATGAAGTGTGAAGAGTTCTTACAGCATGCCTACAAAGAAGGAAGTAGACCACTTGAGAGCTCTCTTTAATCCTGAAACTCAGGATGGAGAAGATGGAGGGAGGTGTCAGCCCCTACTTCACAAAAGGTTTTTAAGGAAAGACAATGAATTATGTATTCACTATATTTGCAGCCATTAAAATAGGCATTGGCTAGAAGAAGATTATGGGGAATATATCAAAATGTGAAAAAAATGGATTACCCAATGTGGTAGAATCGTGAAAAATTATTTTTCTTCAGGTATCTTTCAGTTTCATAATATTCTGTTTTTGTATTCTTCAATAAAAATCATTTATTTTTGCAGATTTCACTGAATACAACAAAGTAGTCTTTTCCTATATGACTGCTTCTTAGGGAATTGTGTAATTGATGTCTATATCACATTTTGTATAGAACTTAAAACATAGACATTAGTTTTAAGTTCTACAAAACATGATCTTATCAATATAATATGGAGTTTTTATGATTATCTTAGCCTTTATTATTGATCCTAGGTCAAAGATAAAATCCAGTTTAGCTCTAATCCTATTTGAGAATACAGTATGTTTTAAGATTCAATATATCTTTTAACATGGTTTCTAGGAAGAAAATGAATAAATTTATGGTCCATGAAAACTGAATCCAATTTCTTTATGATAAACAAAATAACATGTTGTTTATAATATATTTTTTAACATTTGTAGGTTGTTACAGGAGTTCTTCGAAGAACAGATGAGGTAAGCTTTTCCTAAAAGAACAATTATGTTTTGAGCTTTTATTTTTTATTCTTTTCACTTTTATTTTTATCTGACCCTCCATGTTTTAAGTACACACACACACACACACACACACACACACACACACACATATTATATGTACACACATCTTATATAATGTAAGGGTTTGGGAAATATAAATATTTTTGGTGTGTGATTTCTTTTTTTTGAACCCAGGGTCTTGATTATGCTGAACAGGTGCTCTATTACTTGAGTTATGCCTCCAGCCCATTTCTTCACTTTTTTGTTGTTGTTCTGAGAACAGGGTCTTGCTAAGTAACCCAGGCTGTACTTGAACTCACTATTTTCCTGTCTTAGCATCTGGGGTATGTAGGACTAGAAGTATATACAACCAGGCCTGGCCGCCATGTTGTATTTTAAGTTGTGATAGGATTAGATTGTAAAAAATTTAGCGTTGCTGCCTCTTTAATAAGACACTGTAATGAACCCCAGCAGGCTTTCTTTATTGGTTAGTGTGCATGCATGTGCTGCTCCTGGGGTTTGAATTCAGGTCTTGGGTTTTGTCCTTGAGCTTTTTTCAGTCACTTGAGCCACAACTCCACTTTTGGCTTTTGGGTAGTTTATTGGAAATAATAGTATCCTGGACTTTCCTGCTGGATTCATACCACAGTCCTCAGATCTTAGCCTCCTGAGTAGTTAGGATTATAGGTATGAGCCAGCAGTGCCCAGCTGCATTTACTTATTCTTTTTTTTTTTTGCGGGGGGGGGGGGGAGGCCTGGTACTTGAACTCAAGGCCTGGGTGCTTTTTATCCCTGGGCCTCTTTGTGGTCAAGGCTAGCACTCTACCACCTGAGCCACAGCACCACTTCTGGCTTTTTCTGAGTAGTTTATTGGAAGCAAGAGCTTCACTGGCTTTATTGTCCCAGCTAGAGTCTTAACTACATCCTTCTATCTCAGCCTACTCAGTAGCTAGGATTGCAGGTATGAGCCACTGGTGCCTGGCAACTTTTTCTTAATATAGGCTGTCCTGTAATTTTAACAATTCTTTATAAAATACAAAAGTTTTAAGCTGGATATGTAAGTGAAGTGGTAGAGCACTTGTCTGTGGTTCATTGTTAATACATCTGAAGCAAAATGGCAAATGCTAACTAACATTTGTTCAATCTGTGTTGGAGACTCATTTGTTAAATCTGGCTGTATTATTATCTCATGTATTTTTAAAGAATATTTAAACTATTTCGTGAATAAAAACAAAACAGAAGGTCCTTCTCGGTTCCTTTAATAATAATTTGTGCTCAAAAATAGCCTTTGAAGATCCTTAAAGTGTCTACTGTATTTGGCACATTTAATTAAATCTGCTGCTATGCCATTACCTTGTGCAGGTTAACTTGCTTGTTCTCTTTGCCTTATTTGCACTTGAGGTAGTTTATTGTCATTGATTACATTGTGTACATGTTTCTAATTGAATTTAGTCTGCTACTTTTTCAAATAGTGTAACGATAGGGTGCAGTCTCTGTCATACTAATGTATGGATCCATGAGCAGTTAAGTCCTGCATTATCTTAACCAAATTTCTTGTAAAATGGTTCTCTTTAATGAGTATCCAGGTTTCCAAATTTTCCTTGTTTGTTTTGCTTTAGGAACTGCTCACTTACTAGTATTTTATTACTGGCCTAGAGATGTGGGAGGGGAGACAGGGAGGCTGATGCAGGACTAGTTACGTGGTTACAATGGCTGCGTAGTGCCTGTCCACTGAGCCTTATTTCTGCCATACAACAAAATGTTCTCTTTTTGTTTCCTCAGGCTTCCTTCAGTAAGATTCCCATTGGATTTATCCCACTGGGGCAGACCAGTAGTTTGAGCCATACCCTCTTTGCTGACAGTGGAAACAAAGTCCAGTAGGTTGTCAATGTGGAATGTTGGCGTCTGTGGGTGAGCGAGCTTGGGAGTGAATAAGAAATTTTTTTTCTTTTGGCCAGTCCTGGGCCTTGAACTCAGGGCCGGAGCACTGTCCCTGGCTTCCTTTTGCTCAAGGTTAGCACTCTGCCAATTGAGCCACAGCGCTACTTCTGGCCATTTTCTATATATGTGGTGCTGAGGAATCGAACCCAGGGCTTCATGTATACGAGGCAAGCACTCTTGCCACTAGGCCATATTCCCAGCCCCAAGAAGTTTTTTTAATTTTGAGTTTTGATGGCCTCAAACTTGAAATAATTGGGAGGAGAGTTCAATAATCTTTCAGGTCACTGGGAAGTTCCCCAGTTGGGTTGTGAGACTGTCTCATCTAATAGGAAGTTCCCTGTGGGGTATGAAGATGAGTACTTTTTGTCCTTTTATCAGTCGTGAAGCTCTCATCCAAAGTGTTTTTATGCTTTTACAGCGTAAGATCCTTTTGTGAGGGTAGGTTCACACAGATCATTTGTTTGCTTTAAATATACACAATAACAAATGTCAAGTCCCTTGTGAAGACTGAACTGAGAGCTTTGGCTTCATTATCTTGATGCTAGTAATAACTAAAACCCCCAACTACAGACTCATCCTTTGGGACTGCCTGACGTGCTAGGCAATATGGATAAAATAGACAAGGAAAAGCAATGTAGTCTGGACATCTACATTAAATTGATATGAGTCTTAACAAAGAGTCAGTCTTCTGACTGCTCAGAAGTCAGACCCGATTGTTGTTATTATTATCCTATTTTCTTGAAAGCCTTATATGATCAAAGCCATTGTCTTTCAAAACAGTAAGGATCTTCAATTTGAGGGCCAACTTTCAGTGATTAATAACAATCTTGAGTGCTGGGTTGTCAGAAAAATCCAAATAAGTAGAGAGATATCTGACAGACAGTCTTTAAGCTTTGTGACACTTTGGAAAAAGTCAGTAAGTAAATGTTTGCTGAGTGAATTAGTTGAAAATTCCTCATAACTTTTCTATTTGTAATCATTTAGACTAGTGATGATGATGATGACAGTAAGATTCAGTTGATTTTTTTCTTTTAGCTAGGGTATTTTTCTGCTTTGGAATGTTTTCATTAAGCTGATTCTCAGAGACTGCTTTTTTGCTGTTGTAATTTTAGGAGTCAACTGTTGTATTTTTCAACACTTATTTTTAAAGCTTGTGTTCAGTAGTAAATACTAGACTTATACACAGACATATGTCAGACCCTTGTTCTGTTGAGCTATTGTCCAGGCCTAGAAAACAGGAGAGGCCGTTTCAATAGATAATACTTTTTGGTTGCAATTTGGAATTTTTGAAGGTCAATAGGTAGTGATAAATGAGTTATTCAAGGATTTTTGCATACCTGAAATAAACCTCCTTAGTTTGGGTCCAGAGAACTTGTACTAAGAGAGGCTATTTGAATTACTCTAGCCAACATTTCAAAGGGGGAAATATATCTGTGTCTATCTCTGTGTGTGTGTGTGTGTGTGTGTGTGTGTGTGTGTGTGTGTGTGTGTGAGTGATCAGTGTTGGATCATTTTCTTTGGAGAATCCCTTGCCTTTCCAAAAGCTATTTTGTATGGAGTGTGCACTCCCTGAGGATCTGAAATATCATCGAGTATTTTAGGAGTTGATTTCTCCCTGTTGTAAAAGAAGTGTTGTTGCTAATTCTAGTTATAATTTAAAGATTTATAAAACTTAATTTCTAAGCATGCCTCAGGGCTCTTAAGTAATGAAATAATTTGGTCTGGGTTCAGAATTTTGCAGACCTCTGAACATGGCAGTTGCCTGAGGCTGTTTAGAAAGAGCAGGGCTTTGTTTCTTGCCCTGCTATCAAGATTCCTTGTACCATAATCACTGCAGAAGAAAAAAGGAACCATTTTCTTAGACTTTGGAGTGTTGCAGGTAAATAATTCTGAAATTGCTGTTTGATGTTATTTGGAACCTCCAGTTACTACTGGAGAATGATAAATTAAGGTTGCCTTTCAGTTGTCTTCTGCCAAGTAAGGCTTTTGAGTTGCAGTAGTTCTCTAAAAGCACTTTCTGGGCTGTGGGGGTGTTCAGGGCTGTCCAGAGGGAGGGGTACTCTGAACGAGGCCACGTCCTGTTCAGTCATTTCTTTCAGAGCCCATGTTCTAGTGTTCGTATTGAGTCAGCCTAAGCTTGTCAGTGCATTCCTCCTATGTGGGGGTCTCATTTTTTAAAATGGCTACGTGCTACCCAGGTGGCACCCATAGTGGAAGGAAAAACTTGGATAAATATGTATTTGTAGAGAAAAAGGAGAAAGTACAGTGATTTCAACATACTTACCAAGGAGCCCCATATATCTGTATGTATGTGTATGTATACTCACACATATGTACACACAGATATGTGTATATACATACACACACACATATATATACATACACATACACACATATATAGTTTCAAATTTTATTTATTCTTGCACAGGTCCTGGGGCTTGAACTCAGGGCCTAATATTAGCCCCTAAGTTTTCTTGCTCAAGGCTACTTGGAGCACAACTTCACTTTTGGCTTTTCACTTCTTGATTATAGATGAGAGTCTCACAGACTTTCTTGCCTGGACTGGATTTGACCTGAGATTCTCAGATCTCAGCCTCCTGAATAGCTTGGGTTACAGTGGCATGAGCCACTGGTGCCCAGCAACATGTATGTTTTTGAGATTTTTAAGTATCTTCAGTTGTATTTGGTTTTGTTAAATCACTAGGTTAGGTAGGTGTGACATTTGCATCAGCTTAGTCACAGTGATGGAGAGACTTACAAGAGCTCACAATCTATAGATATGGGAATCCATATACATTATTGTTTCATCCAGAGCCCATAATAGTAGTATTTCAGTTAAACAGCTGAAGTGGAGACTAGTTAGGTAAGCATAGTTGTGATGAGTAAAGTCATCTGATACATAAAAGACTTCGTATTTATCAGAAATTTATTTAAGAGGATCAAACAAAAAATAACATGCTGTTATTGATTCTAGATGCTATAACTAAATCAAACAACAATCAAATAGATAACTTTCTGTTCTGTTACTAAATGCTTTGCCTAGAAAGTTGTTTTTGGGTTTTTTTTGAATCACGTCATAACTCTGCCTATCAATTATCATGGAAACGGGGCCTTTCTTCTCCAGGTCTGTATGTGGCAGAGCAGATTAGGAAGGGCCATGTAGATGACAGACTTAATTCCTTGGGTAGAAATCACTCTCTCTCCTTGTCTTGTCTTGTCTTGTCTTGTCTTGTCTTGTCCTGTCCTGTCCTGTCCTGTGCTCTCTTTCTTCTGTTTAGGGTTTGAACTCAGGATTTTGCCCTTGTTAGACAACTATTTTAGTCTCATCTCCAGTTCTTTTCAGATAGCATTTCTTTTTGCTCACACTAGCCTTAGGCCTCAACCTTCACTTCACACCTACACTTTATGCATCCTCACGATTACAGGCATACACCACCATGCCTAGCTTATTGATTGAGATGGGAGTCTCACTCATTTTTTGTCTGGACCATGTTCCTCCTGGTCTCTCCTCCCAAGAGCTTGTGACTACAGGCATGAGCCAACATACACAGCCTAATGTAGTTTCTAAACAACTCCTATTTGTGATTTTACTTTATTAGTAATGAATAATGAATTTTTCTAAAATATAACTGTCTAACAATAAAGGCAATAGAATGTTAACGTGGCTTATCCTTTACAAAGACATGAACAATTTAGGATAAATCTAAAAAAAAAACATTCAAAATTTATACGCTGAAAACTACACATCAAAAAGTCAGGAAGACCTAAATAAATGGAGGTAAATTTGTGATCGGGGATGGCTAGACTCAACCCTGAGGGTCAGGTCTCTTCAAAGTGACCTGGAGATTCAATACAACCCCAGTTCAGGAAGACTACTTATAAAAATTAACTGATGAATTAAAATTTTATATGGAAAAGTAAACTAGAATAGCTAACATATTTTGAAAAACAAATAACACATGTTGAGAACTTACCGTGTTTTACTCAATGTAGTGTTGGCAAGAAAAGAGACACCTCAATCAGTAGAAGAGAGTCCCAAGTCAGGCTCACACACATGAACTGTTGACTTCTGGGAAAGGCCAAGGCTGCTCAGTGGAGGAGGGATGATATTTTCAACAAATGTGTTTAAACGATAGTTAATAATATACCAAGAATTAAACCTCAATCCACTTCTCACATTGTATATATAAAAAGGTCACGTAGTTGTAGCTGTTCAGGAGGCTGAGATCTGAGCATCTCTGTTTGATGCCAACCCAATCAGGAAAGTCTATGAGACTCTTATCACCAGTAAGCTACAGAAGGAAAAAAAAAAAAGAGCCAGAAGTAGAGCTCAAGTGGTAGAATACTGCCTTTGAGTGGAAAAGCTCAGGGACAGTGCCCAGGCTCTGGCTCCATGACTGGCAAAATAATAATAAGTAATAGCTCTTAGACCTAGGTAAAGCCTTAAGCTATAAAGTTACTAAAAGACAATCCTTAGTTATTAGAAAAAAAGAAAATTAAATCCTTGATGAAATGTCACTATACATCTATTAGAAAGGCTTGCAGGAACAATAGCAGCAAAGCATCCGGCAACAAAACAAAACAAAAAAAACTTGACAGCCCCAAGCCACTGACATATGTCCCGCAATGAAAATTCCCATTGCCATTATGAATGCTAGGTAGCATTGATATTACAGGAAATGATGTGGCTCTTTCTTACAAAATTAGTTTCATCTTTACTATGTGACCAAGAGTCATGCTTCCAGGTATTTACCCAAAAAGAAATGAAGATAATGTTCACACAAAAACCTAAATATAGTTGTTTTTGGAAACTCAGAACGTAGGATACTGCCAGTGTCTTCTCTGATTAATGGAGAAAATAAACATAATAATACATCCAAACAGGGACTTATGTTTGAGACTCATGAATGGGACCAATGAACCATTATTGTCCACTAACTCTGGAGGCTTTGAGTAGTCAACAATATTGTGAGCTCTTCTGGGAGCTTAACCAGCATTCCCTAGTAAATATCAGAGAAAAATGCCATGTTTCTGCAATGGATAAGGGGAAAGGAAACATTTGAGATACACTCCAAGATTATCTTTCAGGAGAAACTAGTAAACCAGACCCTAGCCTGCTGGAATATAACCAGAGCTTACAGACATAGCGGAAGGGAAATTCTGATCTTCAGTCAGCTCTAGCCTTCCATGTGGAGAAGGAAAATGCCCAACCCCAGCTGACCCTTGCTGGCCTATCCCATCTTAAAGAGAGAAAAAGTTGAGAATTAAACCGAAAAGATAATGAGAGAATCAAAATCTGTGATTATGTAACACACTTGTAATTAACACGTGTAAGAGAAATAAAAACTTGTGAAATGTAGAAGTATTTTAACTAAAGCTAAACCACAACTTAGCAAAATCTATGGGAAGCAGCAGAAGCTCTCCTTAGAGGGCAATTAATAGCACAGGATGTACAAATTAAAAAAAGAAGAGCCATAATCAAAGTTTCCCCCATAGCAAACAAGGAATGGATAGCATATTAAATCCAAAGTAAAAAGAATAAAAATTAGAGCAGAAGCCAATGACATTGAAAACTGGAAATAGAAAAAAAAATTTAAACCCAAACTTTTTTCTTAAAGAGTTCAGTAAGATGAGGGAGTTTCTAGTTAGCCTAAGTAGAAAGAAAAAAGTCATCCAGGTACAGTGAGTGACACCTGTAATCCCAGTGATTGTGGAGGTGTAGGAGGTGATGTGATGAGGCCTCAAGCAAAAACTCAAGACCTTATCTGAAAAATAACCT
The DNA here is from genome assembly GCF_023159225.1 of Perognathus longimembris pacificus. Lineage (NCBI taxonomy): Eukaryota > Metazoa > Chordata > Mammalia > Rodentia > Heteromyidae > Perognathus > Perognathus longimembris. The sequence continues at coordinate 144,643,381 of NC_063162.1, forward strand.
AAAGCAAAAAGGACTACAGGTAGGGCTCAAGTGGTAGAATGCTTGCCTAGCTACCTCATGGCCCTGAGTTAATTTCCTAGTATCACATACACATTCAAAGGAAAAGAAGAGAACATGAACTATTAATAGTAGCAGTGAATAGAGAGATGATTGCTACAGATTCTGGAGCATTAAAGGGTTAATAAATAGTATGAACAACTCTTGCCTACAAATTTGATAGCCTCAATAAAATAGACTGCTTCTTCCTTGAAAGACAGAATTTGACAAACTTATACAAGAAGAATAGGTGAGTGGAACAGTAGGTGAATGGAATAACTTAATGCAGACAGTAGAGTATTGTTTAGTTCTAAAAACGTATATGATCAAACCATAAACAGGCATAGAGGAAACTTACATGCTGAGTAAAAGAAGCTCATGGAAAAAGGCTATGCATTATGACTCTAACTGCCTGTCATCTTGATTAGAATTAATTCCCAGAATTCTGAATATAGTAAAAGGATGGGTACCTGCTAGTGTTGAGGGGGAGGGTATAAAAATACAAGAGTAGAGGATTTTTAGGTCAATCAAATATGTTGTTTATAGTACAGTGGTAGACACATGCTAGTTTACATTTGACCAAACCCACAGGCTGATGAAAACTACACTGTACACCAATGTAAGTTCCTCCCTTGTGACAGCTGTATATACCAACCACTCTCGAGGGAGATATTGATCATGGAGGAGGGTGTGTATATGTGGGGACAGGATAGATGGGAAACTCTCAGTACATTCCCCTTCATTTTGCCATGAACCTAAGAAGGATCTAGAAAATAAAGTAATTCTTTAAAACTTAGCTAATTCTACCTTCTTAGGTAAGCCTCAGGGAGGAGTTCTTACCTTCTCCTCAACTTGGCTAGCATTAAAATGACCTCTTTTGTCACTTGTATATTAACCCTTACACCCCACCATGCCAATGATTCAATTTGAACTGGGATCTGGATCAGGTGAGACAGGGGTGAGAAGACAGGGTTGAGGGGGGAGGCATGAAAAGACAGTGTAGAAGATCTTTGCAACAGTGACAATTTGAATATAAGGCTAATAAATTGAAACATACTGGGTACACATAGCTGTGATAGTGATGCTGAGAAAATAAATAAAAATGTTAAACTGAGCATAGTTTGCGATGGTATTGGGAATTAGCCTGTTAATTTGAAAATTAAAGAATCATTTGTCCTGACTTCCCCATATCATCTGTATTATGGGGTGTTTAGCTTGTTAACGAGGGCAAATTCCTTATGAACGCAGATGATAAATTAGAATGGTTACCAGAGCGAAAGGGTTGTCAGTGTGGAACCTCATTGCTTGATGAATCAAGGCAGTGGTTTTCACTGGCCATCGTCATCACAGAAAGAGATGAACAGATGTTACCGAGTTCCTGGTGGAAGAGCATGCCCTCACATGAGGACTGTTGTTGCCCAAAACCCAAAAGCTGAGTTAGCAGATTTCCTATTCTAAATACAGATCATCAGACAATACTAGTGCTGGGCATGTATTTTAATGCCTCGGGGCTAAAATCAGTCAAATGTAAATTAAAAGAAGCATATAGTTGTAGATTAGAAAACTTTGTAGCACACGAGCCAATTCAAAAATCTCTTTTGTACATATATAATGAAATATTTATGGCTGAAATATTAAGGTAGCTCAGATTTGCTTTAATTAGTACAAGTTAGGGGACAAGTGGGGGGCGTAAATAAGATTGGCTATGGGTTAGCTATTGAGGAATACATAGGAATTCATGATACTATTCTCTGTAGTTTTTATATATTGAAGTTCTATTAAGGTATTCATTCAGCAAATTCCTTGTGTATTATGTACCATGCACCTTGCTAAATGCAGGTTTTATTTTAGACAGTAAATGAACATTATATTTGTCACTAGCCTTGCATAATATTTCATTCTCTAGGTGGTAGATGGCAAAGTAATATACATGATAGAGCTGGTTGTGGCAGTGTATGCCTGCAAGCCTAGCACTTGGGAGGCTGAGGCAGGATTATTTGTTTGAGGCCAGCCTGCAATGCATAGTGAGAGAAATGAGTGAAGAGGAGAAGGAGGAAGGACAGAGTAGGAAATGAGTTTAGGACGATTTATCATCTACAGTGAGTAGATGGTAGAGAATTATAGATAAGGACCTAGTCTAGCTGGAGTGGGCCTCTCTGAGATGGTGAAACGTAGTCAGACTGGAAGGATGAGAACAGCAAGCCTGTGGAGGGGCAGACAGGCACTCCAAGGAAGTACTTGGCGAAGGTCTGCTCATTCTCCCCACTCTTGAGAGCAAGTACCTTATCAGCTCACCACTTGTTGGTGTAATATTTCTTTTGTTGACTATCTGTTGTGCATTTCTGTGTGGCTAATCTTGAATCAAATTGAAATACAACTCTACAATTGCTTCTAAGTCAGTCAGATCCACAATGTATATCTATAGTACATACCTTTTGATGAGTACTTTCTTACATACAGACTTTTCAAAAGATTGTTAAGTCCTACATAAGAATAATCTCGTGTCTCTGAACAAAAGAATCAGTGATGATAATGAAGTGTGTCTTCATAGTCTTGGAAGGGGGAAAAATATGTCTAGAGTCTGGCTCATAGTTTGTCTAGATAGCAGCAACAAATTCTGTCCTTTAGTCACCCTTCTGGTGGCTTGAGTAGGGCTGGGGATATAGCCTAGTGGCAGGAGTGCCTGCCTCAGATACACGAGGCCGTAGGTTCGATTCCCCAGCACCACATATACAGAAAACGGCCAGAAGTGGCGCTGTGGCTCAAGTGGCAGAGTGCTAGCCTTGAGCGGGAAGAAGCCAGGGACAGTGCTCAGGCCCTGAGTCCAAGGCCCAGGACTGGCCAAAAAAAAAAAAACAAAAAAACAAAAAAAAAACTGGTGGCTTGAGTAAAAAAGAATGGGTTTTCAAGTGCCTGAATTCCTTACAATGACTAAAAGATGTTACATTGCTTTATTTAAGTACCTTATTTTACTGTGATAAATATGAGACACAATGGAGATACCCAATAAATATTAAGGAAGTAAATGACTGATATCCTGTGTAAGCTTCTAGCCAGAGCCTCTCTTTGAGCCTTCTACTATAGTGTTTTAGTTAATAATTGTCTCACATAACTTTGTTCTGCTTTCTTGGCCCATTTTAAAATGCAGTTTTGTTTTGTTTTTTGCCTGGCTCATCTACTTGTATTCTGGGAATGCGTGCGTGCGTGCGTGCATGCGTGCATGCGTGTGTGTGTGTGTGTGTGTGTATGTAATGTGAGCATTAGGAAGGTGTTCCCCCCCCCCCCCCGCAATGTGATCATTTTCTTTGTTCCCCTTCCTTCTTTAGACATATTACTGATGCCACGCTCGCCATTGTGAAAGGAGAGACAGTACCACTTGATGTCTTACAAATCAAGGTAAAATATTTCATACACATTTTTAAAAAATCATCAAAGTAATAAAGCCACATGCACATTTAAAAAAATAAAGTGCAATGGTTCAAATGAGATTAATGTAATGAGCATCAAAGTCCCTCTTCCCTTCTTATCCAAGTATTAATTCACACAGGAAAAAAAAGATTTGCCCAGTTGCCATGAAAAGTTTTTACTTGTTATCACTCATTAACATGATTGTGAACTTACGTTTTTAAAAATATTATGGTAGGCAGTGAAGGCATAGCTCAGTGGGACAGCAAGTTCTTAACATATTTAAGGCCCTGGATTTAATTCCCAGGATAGTAGAAAATAAATATAAATAAATAAGTAAATACTGTAGCAAAAGCCTGTAACATAAAACTTGCTGTCTTAATCATTTTAAGTGTACACGTCAGTGCTGGCAGCGTGTGATGCAGCTTTATATCCGTTTTCAAATTTTCCTCTTGATCTCTATGGCATATGAAGTGCTTAGGGCAGTGGCTGCTTGTGTGGTGGCTTTCTTCTATATTCTCCTAGTGGTGAAGGCCTTTCTCCTGACCCAGTAGAGCAGCTTCTCTTTCTTTGCGATATAGATTACTTGGCTGTTTTACAATCTCAGCCCTCAGATGGGCCTAGGAGAAGTTCAGACTTTGTAGGTTATCTTTTTCTTTTTACAGTAGGAAGGATGTCTTTGTGTAACTTTTCCTAAGTGGGAACACAGCTCCCCTTTTTTCAACTAACAGTTTTAATTATTTAATGTTATAGCTGACATTTTCTTGTTGATCTAGAATAAGTCTTACTAATTGGTTTGCAAATATGTTTGTTGGCTGTGCCTACAGAAAGGACTTAGAAACCATGTACCCTTCAGTAATGAGCATACTTGCACCCAGATTTTGGTCTTTAAATATTATATCCTAATAAAAATAGCCAGGACTCTGAAGAGATGCTTTTCTGAGGCAGGATAAGACCAAAGCAAGACAACACAAACACTGATGGCGGACATCACAGAAAAATGTTAAGAGCCAGCCTGGTAGGTTCTGAAAACTGACTTTGGAACAGTTTACATATCCAAAAGAATGATAGCACTGGTGGATTATAATGCTTTACATAAAAATAAATGATCTCTAAATTCCCAGTAATTTCTAGCTTTTAAATGTAGAAGGAATGACACAGTATGAACATGATCAGTCTTTCGGTCACCATTTTGATTGTTGCTTTCAAGTTGAACTAATAAATGGATCCTAAAAGCAATAAAGAAAAAGGTATTGAACAATAAATGCCTATTCAGTCTCAAGTTTATTTATTAACAATTAAAAATGGAAGACTATTTCTTTTTTTTTTTTTTTTTTTTTTTGCCAGTCCTAGGCCGTGAACTCAGGGCCTGAGCACTGTCCCTGGCTTCTTTTTTGCTCAAGGCTAGCACTCTGCCACTTGAGCCACAGCGCCACTTCTGGCCATTTTCTGTATATGTGGTGCTGAGGAATCGAACCCAGGGCCTCATGTATACGAGGCAAGCACTCTTGCCACTAGGCCATATCCCCAGCCCCAGACTATTTCTTTAGAGTGTAGAAATCTGGCAAATAGCTACCTTAACCAAATAATCAAATTTAGCCTTACCAACAATTGAGCGACTGACATTATCTGCTTCCTGATGTGATAACCTCTGGTATCCAATATTGCTTATGCAGTTTTCAGCCCAAATGCTAATCTCATTTCTGAGATAGTCTACCTTCCTTTTAAAAAGAGTTGTGAAATACAAAAGAAGTAGACATTTGAAGATTAGGGGAAATTAAATATAACCCAGTAAAAGATCTTGGGTTGGAAATGATAACCATTGGCAATCATTATGGATGTTAAAGTTTTTATCTTCTTGGGAAGTATTAGAGCAATTGAAAGTCTTTTAATATGAAAGATAGCATCTACAATGTTGAATTTCTTTAGAGTCATGGTCACACCTGTATATATCATTGCTCTCAGAGGATGTATGCTGAAGTATTAGAATGTGAAGTCTATAGTACAGTGTTTGCAGTTTAACAACACGGCAAACCTAAACATATACACACAGATAAGGCTTATATGGGAAGATGCTGGCAATGGGGATTTAAGTAAGAGATCTAAATGGTATTGATTGTACTATTTAAATTTTTTGGCATGTCATTTTTTTCCAAAATAAAAATTTGAGAGGGGGAGAGGATGAAGGCCATTTTTAATTCTTGATCAGGATCCTCTCTTAAAAAAGAATTTAAGAGTTCAAGTGGCATAATTCCTTAGAAAAACAAACTCATAGTCAAAACAAGTACCAGGAAACTGGCACTTGAAAGGTGTGTGTGGGGGGGCAGTCAAGGGGGTGGGGGGGTTGTAGATTCATGAAGAGAAGAAGGCCAGGGAGAATGCAGTCATAGGATTCAAAGCATAGCCTATGAAACCAAGAAACCTGAGGGGAGGGGCTGGATTTCGACAGATGAGGGAGAATGATGAAATGGGTGACATCAACAAGATGCATTGTACTTATAAACTGATTCAGTCGAATAGCAACTCCTATGTACAACTCCTTAAGGATAATAAAAATAAAAAAATTAGCAAGGATTTAATTCCTACAAGACAAGTATTCTCAGTTAGATAGTGGTTCAATAACTAATTTTTCTTCATCTAATCATTTTCCCCCCCATTTTTTCTTGTCCCCTCTCCACAAAAGAGTACATTTCTAAGAAGGCAAAACTCTGAAGTTAAACCACCCATCCTATAAATAGTGAAACCTATAATCTCTATTTAGATTTGACTTCAATATACCATGTATATTGAGCGTTTTATACTCATTTGTTACTTTGTATTTGCAAAAGAAGGGTTCACATTGTACTATGGTTCTAAACTTGATTTCCCCAGCCTAGCTATTAGTTATAGTGGATGAGCATCTTTAATCTGAAAATCTAAAATCCCAATAGCTTCAAAATCTGAAATTTAGGAGCATTTCAGATATCAGATTTGGGATTTTTGGACTAAGGCTGTTCAACCAGTAAAGTCTATGTAGATATTCAAAAATCCAAAAGAACCCCAAAATGTGAATGCTTCTAATATCAAGCACTTTGAATAAGGGATACTCAACTTGTATAGCATGCTATGTACATATTGACAGTCGCTGAGCCAATAAGCATACTAATTTTTTTTTTTTGCCTTCTATTTCTTTTCTTCTTTATGCAACAGTGGCTAGATTCCCCACCATGATCAGTCTCAGTGGTCATAACAAAAGTAATTTAATTTGTAGTTGATCTTATAGTGTGTAATAAAGATAAGTACTTTTTTGCAAAAATGAAAGGATTGTGCTGAAAGGAAAAAAACACTACTGTTTTCTCACTTAGGAAGATATTGTTTGAAACTACAGTTATTTCCAAAGGAGGTGAGTCAGGATGTATTTTCTAATAACAGTGATTTACTGCTGTTATATATGTGTTAGAAGTGATACATTTCAGAGGAATTAAATTTTAACTGGAAATTCTTGTCATGCTTGCATCTAAATGTTTCTTGCTTCCTGAGTCTTCTATGTTTTTCTTTAAAATATACTGATTTTGTGAATTGATTAAACGAGTGTCAAATTTACCACAGGCTTTGTATATTGACCACACAAGCCAGGAAGCAGAAAACCTTCAAATCAATTCCCAGAAACGTGACATTTAATGGCCTTGACTCTGCTTTCCAAAGAACCCAGCTAGGTTTCATTTATTTTCTCTTTTCTCCTTATTTCTGGAAATTGCTTTCAGAATATGGAGAAAATCACTATAGAGAAAACCTGATACCGTAAGCATTATAGACAGAGCCTGATACCAAATTCTTCATCTTTGAAAAGGCAGCTCAAACTTTAATATATTAGTAACTGGAGAGTCTCTAAAGGTAAGATAGAGTCCTTAGATGCTACAATAGCGTTTCCTATTTAGCCTTTTCACCGTCCAGTGTGTATTTAAATCTCCATTGAACCACCAACTTGGTGAGAAAAATCAAGATGTGTATTAGTATCTTTACCTATCAGATATATCTATTGATATTTGTATATATATCAATCATTGGGTCATATCGCTGTTGTGTGGGAGTCAGAGCTATAATCTAGATTTTCTGCTGCATAGTCTGTCTGCTGCATAATTTTACCTTTCACTGCTTGGTTCAGAATGTATCACATCTATCACTACTATCACTATCCACCCCCCTGCCCCCCTGTTTTCTTTGGTCGGTTGTGGAGTTTGAACTCAGGGCTTGGGCACTGCCCCTAAGCTCTTTTGCTCAAGGCTAGCATTCTATCTCTTGAAGCCACAGCACCACTTCCAGTTTTCTGGTGGCTTATTGGAGATAAAGTCCATCACAGGGAGGGACTTCTCTACCCAGGCTGGCTTCAGAATGTCTATATCGACCTGCCCATCTCAACCTGTGCATCCCAATGGACTAAGATAGGGTGTTACTTTGTTGTTTTAATCTCTATGCAACTGGTCATATTTCTTTTGCCCATGCTTGTGTATACCTCCTCAGGGACTCATCTCCGTTACTGACCATAGGCCCTTCAGAGTCATCACATCTCTGTGTCCATCTGGCTGTTGGGCTTCTCTATAGTTCTTTGCACACATTAGGCCTGGTTGCCTATTTATGTTGCCCAGAGCCATTTCCATCCTTAGCTTAGTACATAGCTTCCCACATCAAAGGAGTCTTGTCATTACAAGGCTTTTCCATCAATCCATAGAGAATATTTGTAAAAATCCTAAACATTTCTAGCAGGGGAGTTAAGTTAGGGGACCATTCCACAGTGTTGAGGCCTTAAGACTTCCTCACTCCTTGTTATTTGGGCCTCATGCTTTAGAATGGCAGCGCCCAAGGAGTGCGAATTGCATACAGAACTTCTCCCAGAGAAGGATTGGCATTTAAAAACTGAGGAGAAACTGCTTTCTCTACTTTCCTTCTGGAAATTTATAACATACACGAACATACTAACAACCTTAAGATAATATCTAAGTTTTGTTTTTCTCAGCTAAGTCCTAATACTTGGTGTTACTTGAACTGTTTTATGTTACCTTGTTACTGTCTTGTTAGTCTATGCCCTTCAACAGAAAGCTTGATCCATATTGGGGGTTCAATAAATATAGGAGAGACAATGAGAACAGTTACCTTCAGTTACTTAGGAGAATTGCCATGAGATTAGAGTAAGAAGAATTAAATTGCGGGGCAACTCTGTCACCTAGTTTTGTGATGAACAGAAGTAATTTTTGGTTTCTGTTTAGAGATAAAATGTGTTAACTTGGCTATTGCCACTCAACTCTGCTAGGCAGTGAGGCTGTAGAACCCTATGGAGAAGTATGATTATCAAGGGATTATCAAGGAAAAGATGACCCTGTTTGCACAGGTACAGATGAAACTTGCCTATCACCACTTAAGTTCTCCATGAGGATTCATTCTCACATCAAAACATTTGTTCTAAGTTACCATGCCATTTTATGAATCCTCAGTGATCGGCGTGTAACATTCCCGAGGAATAAATGTGGTCTTTACATGGTTGCTTAACTTTCATAACACTGCAGCATATATCAGAAACATTGATAGCATCTTTGATTCTCCACTGGCAGGCAGCCAAGAAGTCTTGTTGACTCTGTCTTCAGAATATACCTAGAGTCCAGCCCTTCTTCCCAGTGCTCTTGTTTCCATTCGGGTGCTGGTACCTTCTTCTGTCTCCATCTCCCCATGCCTCTTTGTGGTCTGTTTTCAGTGTAGTCCCATGCTGTGGCATATGACTTCTCTGTACAAAAAACAAAATCATTCAAAGGCCTTCAAGGCCAGACACAGTGCAGTGCCTGTCATCTTGCTGGCCTTACTTGTGCTGCACATGTGTTTCCTGTCTCTGTTCAAATGTCCCTGGAACTCTGATAGCTTCTCTCATCTCTTATCAAATAGCAATCATCCCTCCCCTCAGCATCTTTGGAATATGTGGTTTTTCATCCCACTCTTTCCTCTTTATGTTATTTCCAGCTCCCCTCCTGTGGTTGCATAGAAGGATTAGAGGGCAATCTTTACCCTTGTCAGGTGGTACTAATGTACCTCCCTCTTGTTGCTGATGCCTCAGTGCCTCTCTTACCACTTCATTTGTGAGTTCTTGCAATGTCTCCCAGTGCAAGAGTTTTGAGTTGAAGATTTTTCCTAGCTCCCCTGCCTTCATCTCCCTCTCCAGCCCCCAGGCTTGGGGGCCCATACAGTGCTTGAGCACTATGGCACCTGGACTAGTCTCAAAGCCCTGCTACATTTCATAGCATCTACCTGTCACTTCAGAGACTAATATGTTCTCTTTACTGTCTGTCACCTCCTTGCTCTGCCATCCCAGAGTCTGGGTGCCTGTTCCATTGCTTATGAAGGTGCAAACAGCAGGAAGGCCAGTGAACCATCTGAACAGACAAAGGGATAAAAGGCCAGTGCCTCTTTGTTAGGCTTTCCTGGTGCCTCTTTGAATGCTTAGTGTTGGCATTGTAGGCATGGGAGTGAGAAGGAAGGGGGAGAAGCCCTTGGTCCCTTGGGTAGAAGACGGAGCATGATTTCTCCAGGCCAGCAACTTCCAGGGCCACTGCTTCCCCCTTGGGTTTTCAACTTAGCTTGTGCTAGTCATGGTGGTTAATGGTGTGGAAGAAATTGAAATGGTTCTTCTAACACTTAGAAAACTAGAGCTGTGTCCAGCGTTAGGCTGTCTTTAGAATGTGAGGGTGCCCAGGGTCTTCAGGTCTTGGGATACATCTGTATCAGACCTACAGCAGATATGTCCTGAGACAGCAGATCATGAATCTTCTTCTGAGACTCACTGTATAAACATTAATTTTATCTTACAGTGTAGATTGCCCAAGTACTCTTACAACATGGTCATAGGGTTAATTTCTTGACTATTGAAGTATGCTTTTTAAAATTTTGGTTTGGGGGGGCTGGGGATATAGCCTAGTGGCAAGAGTGCCTGCCTCGGATACACGAGGCCCTAGGTTCGATTCCCCAGCACCACATATACAAAAAATGGCCAGAAGCGGCGCTGTGGCTCAAGTGGCAGAGTGCTAGCCTTGAGCGGGAAGAAGCCAGGGACAGTGCTCAGGCCCTGAGTCCAAGGCCCAGGACTGGCAAAAAAAAAAAAAAAAAAAAAAAATTTTGGTTTGGTAAAAAATAGGCTATAAGCATTTGCTCTGGGCACTTTCACATTTAGAACATTCTGAAGCTACTGTACTTACTAAGCTTAATCAAATGTATTTAATTTCCAGGGTGAAAAAGAACAGCCTGTGTTTGCGATGACTGGCCTTCGCTGGGGGTCCTTCAGAGATGCTGGCGTCAAAGTTAGCAAGTAAAGGATCACTATGCTGATGTGTTATGACTTAAAAAAACAACAACAACCTTCTTCTGTCCCTGACTTTGAGATTCTAATACACAATGCTCTCTCTGGGAATAAATCTGGAGGTTGAGCTGGGTATGAGTTATGAGGTAGTAATCGTCAAGTCGTGTTTCACATCCTCTATGCAGAGAGGCTCAAGAACGTTCCAGTTTCCTCAACATGAGTGTGGTGGCAGCCAGGGAGAAGGATCCATCTCTTGATTTAGATAACATATTTGAGTGTAGTTTAGGATCAAGCTGAACTGAAGACAAAACTGAATTGCCTGTCATCTGGCTTAGCAAGGTACCAAGGGGGAGGTGCTTCCTGACCTCAGCCTCGAATTTCTAGTTGGTTGGAAAACTTTGCTGAAGAGCTGTTTTGTTTTTTCAAGTGTCATAGTCTGAGACCACAGGCTTACCGTGCTTAGAGACAGAAGAAAGGGGGAGGCTTGCCTGTGCAATGAGACGGAAGAGCTGGCCTGTAGAGATGATTAGAAGGCCGCTGCTGGCTTCCATGGCAGTAGCTTTTGTTTTGGAGAATCTATTACATGAAATGAGACTCTTGGCTTGGCAAGATGGTACATCACACTCCCTTCCATGTGGAAAGGGAGTGCAGGCTGTGGCCTCCTGAGGTAGGACTGAAGGAGCCACCATATGAGGTTCACTTCATTCCTGATGGCTGTCCTTTTTCCGTGTCCTGAAACCTAGGGCTCCTAGTTTTAGTGTAGTTGAGCTGAATGATGATTGATGACACACAGCTTCTCATTAAGAAACTCTTCATGTACTTTGTAGGCTGGCCTTCATAGAAATTTCTCATAGTTTCATTTCATTATTCCTGTTAATGAAGTCCCTGACTGTGGAATGTCAGAAGAGAGATACTGCTGTATTACATTACACATGGCATCTTAAATATTTCACTTTTTTTTTTTTGCCAGCATGCCATGATTATGTTGATTTCACAAATTACATTGGGTTTGCTCTGTAATCTTGTATTCCCTCACAGCTCACCAAGAGGAATTGCTTTGCTTTCTCTGAGAGTCTAGTGGGAACAAATTGCTTTCCAAAATGTATTAATCAACAACTAAGCACAGCTGTCTAAAGATACCTCCCATTCTTGCTCTGTATTTTGACTGGCTTTCAAACAGTTAATAGCAAAATTTGGTGGTAGTTGTAGACTACCTTGGCCAGCACTGGCCACTGGGTTACTTTTTGTGTAAAACAAGGACCAGAGGACATAAGAAATCATTCCCTAGCTGGCCATGGGAAGACTGGGAGCTTAGTGTCAAGATTTACTGCTGGAAGAGGTGAAGGGAACTGCTGACAATTTAGAAATAAATTGACTGAGTCAGGATGTTTTTCTACTTGGCTAACTGGGAAAAAAAGTAAACTATAACGTAAGTTTAGGAAACAACAACAACAACAAAAATGTCAGATGACCAAGGCCCTCATCAGTAGCCTCAAGGTATTATCCTGAATAATAATTTAGAATGTTCCACACTGCCCATTAAGCAATATGGATAATATCTCAAAATCCAGATCAATTACTGTATTATTGACCCTAGCTGTGTAATTATGCATGTTTATATTTTTAGGCTTTCCCTAAAGCCTAAAATGGTTGTTGTTTGATGATTTCCTTTCCTCTGCCAGCCATTGTCTATGTGCCATACCCTCACTTGATTCTTGTACTACTCATTTTATATATATGGCTGCTCTGATGATTTTAGGCCTTTCGTGATTTTTTTGTCTCTTCTTGACTCCCCTTACCAAGAAATTGTGTTCAGATTATACCATGACGTATACAGTAATTTATTATTTTCTTCTACCCTTGAGGGCACTTAACTTCTCAAATCATAAGTTCTCAAAGTTGGAAAATTTATACTGTATTTTTCATATATATATATGTATGTATGTATGTATGGGTTTCTTTTGGTTAGTTGTGGGGCTTGAACTCAGCCTGAGCACTGTTGCTGTTCCTTCAGCTAATGGCTAGCACTCTACCACTTTGAGCAACAGTGCCACTTCCAGTTTAATTAGAGATAGGAGTCTCACGGACTTTCCTGGGGCTGCTTTGAACCCCGATCCTCAGATCTCAGCCTCCTGAGTAGCTAGGATTACAGGCTTGAGCCACTTGTGCCTGACTCTTCTGTATATTTTACCTTTCCTCCGTGGACATAGTAAGAATAAACAAATATATGCTGATCAGATTAAATAGCAGTTAAGAAGGGGTGGCTGATAACAGAATTTTAAGAGATGAATCTATTTGTTGTCACTTTCAAATTCCAAACTAGGCATCTTTCTCCTTTTTCTTTCCAGTAGCTTTTACCTATTTGCCAATGTACAGAGATCCTCTTCCATAATTAAAACTTGCCAAAAGCTGTATAGCATGAGTGGTGCAAAAGCATACTAGTTTACATGTTTTAATTGTGTGTGCTCTGGATGTGGGGCACAGGCTCCATCCTGTAGTTGGTAATGCACAGCGATTGTGTAGAATTTGCATTGTTTCAATGTGGCTTCATCATTTTATCCTCATGGCTCTTTTGACTGCACACTCAACTGTATTTTATGGCTGAAAATCATCATTAGAGTGACACTTGTGAACTTGGGAATTCAAGTAGACCTGGTTTTATTTCTATTGAACTTAGGAATTAATTAGACTCTGGTTTTACTTCTAAGTGGCAAGAATCTTTCTACTGTCTCACCGCATGGGACATGGTATCAAACTTCAGGTTAAAAATTTAATGTAGTACTCTCTTTTGTTGAGCCACAATCCTCAAGCTCTCATAATTTTAATGTATTATCTGTCATGATAGCTCCTTTTATATTTTAATCTGATTTTCATTGTGGTCCTTCTCAGGTACTGGTATCTTGGGCCTCTAAAAACCAAGGCAGCCCACTTTTTCAGCACTCTTCAGGTAAATACCACTTAAAACTTGCCCTGTATTATTATTTCATTGGTTCTTTGCAAAGTGTGTATTTGAGATTTTTTAAAAATTTTCCTGCTAGAGGTGCATATCATGTGATCCAACACTAAAATGAGTGCATTTGATTATAGGCAGTTGCAGAAGCTTCTTGTTTTTATAAGCAATCCTTGTTCATCTACATACTTACTCCCTTCCTCTGTGACCAAATTCATATTGGATTTCTCCTTGATGCTCCCCTTCCCTTTGCTTGTCATTCATTCACCCTTCAGACAAATTTTGAGCAGAATAACATTACTTACGTGTATGTCTACACTAGTACATAGCAATGAATTGAAGATTTATACTAGAAGATACCTAATTGTACAGGCATGTTTATAATATCAGTTATACTACCCAAGTTATACTACCCAAGATGAGTAGTGGGTACCATACTGGGTATGCATAGGTAGAGAACATTTTTGTTATCAGAGGAAGTTCTTAGGTATACTGCTGTTATATGCGGTACATTAAAAGGGGTAGAGAGCATAACACAGTGGTAGAGCCTGAGTTCAAGTCTCAGTACCACAACCAAAATAAAATAACAGTTAAAAATTGGCATAAAGGGGCTGGGGATATAGCCTAGTGGCAAGAGTGCCTGCCTCGGTATACCCGAGGCCCTAGGTTCGATTCCCCAGCACCACATATACAGAAAACGGCCAGAAGCGGCGCTGTGGCTCAAGTGGCAGAGTGCTAGCCTTGAGCAGGAAGAAGCCAGGGACAGTGCTTAGGCCCTGAGTCCAAGGCCCAGGACTGGCCAAAAAAAAAAAAAAAAAAATTGGCATAAAAATCTCAGGAATTTTTTTTATGATTAATTATTAATGAAAAATATTGAGGAAAATGCAAGCCAGATACTGGTAGCTCACACCTACAGTCCTGACCATTTATGAGGCTTAGATCTGAGGATCAAAGTTGAAGCCAGCCCAGGCAGATAAATTCTTGAAATTCTTATCCCTAATTAACCAGTAAAAAGCTGAAACTAGATGTGTGACTCAGTGATAGAGTGCCAGCTACGAGCAGAAAAAGCCAAGTGCGAATATGAGTTCAAGTCCCAGTACTAAGCATACATACAAAATAAAATAGAAAAATATTAATAGAAAACTTACCCTTAACTATATACTATGTTAGCTTTTATGCAAATTGACGTAGAATAGTCCTATTTGGCGAGCCAATCTAAAAACTAGTAGTGAGAAACTTGTTTCTAGTATTTATATAAAAAATTATTGGTAAGGTGGGCACTAGTGGCTCAAACCTGTAATTCTAGCTACTCAGGAGGCTGAGGTGAAGATCACAGGTCAAAGCCAGCCCAGAAAAACAAACTAGCAAAAAAAACATTTTCTAGGGACATTGAGAACCAGAGACTGAGAACTTGTAGTATGATGTTGGTGGGAGGGGCGTGGGGGGGGTTTCTCTGTACCAAACCCCAGCAGGAGTTGGCCTTTTCCATCTCACAATGCTGGGTTCTGGTATGAAAGTATAGACAAGATTGATCTACATGTGAGCTCATCAGGGTACTTGTTATTGGAAGAATAAAGTAAAAAAATGGCCAGAAGTAATGGAAAATGAAAGCAATTTTAAGGGATCAATGATTGATTTGGCACTGAGGTAAAATGGAGTGGTTAGGGATGGGATTTCTCAATATGATTGAAAACTCTTATCTGCCTACCATCTTTAGGCGGCCAAGAAATAACACTCCTATCTTCCTCTTCTGAATTAGAACCAAGTTTCGAAAAACATGTAGAAACCAGGAAAGTGGAGATGAAAGTGGCCGCTTTCTACATGACAGCAGAACTGACAGACATAACCTAGATATGTGGTCAGAGTTGCACTTACTAACTCACCAGTTCGGATTTATCCAGGCAAAATGGGCAGCTTCAGGACAGAGACCTTCTTAGTGAGATGTTTGCGCAAAGAAACAGAAAACCCATCACAATTGCTGCCCGACAGGGTGCTAGGGCAGGTCAGGCCCATGCCTATCATTAGTCCTCCTAGATTGGGAAGGAATAAGCAGTGTGAGTTTTAAAAAAGCCAACATTGTTTTATTCATTCGTTCATTCATTCACTCATTTTGGTGCCAGTGCTGGGACTTGAACTCAGGTCCTAGGAACTGTCCCTGAGCTTTTGTGCTCAAGGCTAGCACTCTACCACTTAAGCTACAACTCTGCTTTCAGCATTTTTTGGTAGCTTATTGGAGATAAGAATCTCACAGACTTTCCTGCTAAGTCCCGCTTCAAACTGCAGTCCTCAGATCTCAGCCTCTTGTGTAGCTAGGATTACAGGCATAAGCTACCAGCACTCAGCCAGAATTGTTATATTTATACACACACATATGTACAATATATATTATATATACACATATATATACAAATATATATATATATATATTTACCTCATGGCAACTGGAGAACAGGAAAGTAACTCAGTATAACAGATGAACGGGGCACAAAAGAATCAACCAAACGATGATGTAATGTGATTAAAGGGTAGGATATCAGGTATATTGGACTTTCGTACCATGTGACCAAATACTAGAGAGAAGCAACTGGAAAAAAATTCAGAGGTAGCAGAGGGCTTGGCAGAGCAGAGCAGTTCACATGGCTTCCAGGAAGCAGAGAAAAAGAAGGAACAGAGGCCAGGACAAATCTGTCCCTAAGGACATACCTGTGGTGACTGACTTCCTCCAGCTAGACTGTACCCATTCCTTTCTCCACTTCCCAGTAATGCCATCCCATTAAGAATGCACCATGTGGTCAAATCATATCTGGAAACCCCTCACAGACCTACACGAAAGAGCTTTACTAATCTCCCAGGCATTTGTCTACTTCTGCCAAGTTGACAGTGAAGATTAGCCATTACTTCAGGGGTTGCCATGTCCAAGATGGAATAGTTGTACCTAGTAACGAGAATCAGGATGCCATGGAAATAGAGGCTGTTATGAATTGGGCTAGAAATCTGAAGTGTGGTTTTTATTTTTACTGTGGATGGATCCAGGATGTCACTGGATTTGGGTGCTGAAAAGTAGATTTCAAAACCTCCATTGAGGATGATGGGCTTTGAGCTGGATTTGGATTGCAAGACTGGGCTGGACCATTCTACCTTATATGTGGAGTATGATGACAGAAGTAAGGTGGCTGTATGAGGCAACTGGATTTCATCAGTTTAATTTCATGTCACTGGGGATAAGCAATCACAGGTTTCTTTATTTCTTTCTCTTTTTCTCTTTCTGTCCCTCCCTCCCTCCCTCCCTCCCTCCCTCCCTCCCTCCCTCCCTCCCTCCCTCCCCTCCCTCCCTCTTCTTCCTCTCTCTCTCTCTCTCTCTCTCTCTCTCTCTCTCTCTCTCTCTCTCTCTCTCTCTCTCTCCAGATGTAAACCATAGTTGTCTACTGGCTTTCCCTCTGATGTGTATTAGGGAGTGCAACAGAGGCAGCAGTCATGGAGAGAAGATAAGAGGGAAGGGACTCTGGAGGATTCCCTACTCCAAATTAGAGAGAATTCTGTTGAAGAATCTAAACCCTTGCGAAGTGAACCTCCCAGGGTTAAGAACTGTATGTGCATGACCAAATTGTTTTCTCTCATTAACAGGAGTGGCCTCAGACTCACCAAGCCTCCATCTCCTACACAGGACCTAAAGAGAGACCGCCCAGTGAACCAGAAGAAATTCCTCCCCGGCCCTCTCTGTACAGGAGAATCCTCCGCAGGCTTGCCTCCTACTGGGCACAACCACAGGATGGTGAGAAACATGGTGACTGCAGATTAGGAAGCTCACTCAGTGTAGAGGTGGCCTCACGTAGACCTCCAGAATCAGCCACACGCAGGAGGTGTTCATTCGGCTTTCCTGTACCCTCTCTCTGTCATTGATATTTATATTATTGTGGCTGTTTTGGGCATAGAGATTCCATTTTTAGCCTGATGTTTCACCTCTGTGAAGGATAACATAAAGCTAAGGTGGAGAGCTGGCAGGAAGGGCTCAGGTGGTGGGAAGGGGTCTTGTCAGTGCAAGAAGCTGACCTGTGTCTGATGGATTCCCAAAGCCCTTTCCCCAGAGGTGAGCCCTGAGGTCTGGAACGACGTAAAGCTGTCCACCATCGAGTTGTCCATCACAACCCGAAACAGCCAGCCAGACCTGATGGTAAGTGTGTTCATCTTGAGAAAAGCATTTGGCACATGAGGATAGTGATAACAATGCAGCATATTCTTAGACTATTTTGATATTTTTATTATTTCTCTGTGAGCATAGGGAAGAAAGGATTAGAAAAGGGCATGGTGAACTTACAAGGAAGAATAGCAATGGAAGATGTAGTTAGGTGTAGTTCAGTATGGAAGCTAACAGGACTTGAGCAAATATTTCTGTCTGTCATTATTTAGTTGGCCTTCAGAAGGCTTAGGACAGAGGTCTTTAGAATGAAAATCTATGAAAATCTCTTCTTTTTCATTGGAGCAAAAATTATTTTTATGACTATATTAAGTATACAGACTCAGGTCCTCAGAAACACACACACACACACAAACACACACACACACAAAAACACACACACGTATATAGCTATACAAATTATTTTATTTGGGTTCAGTCTCTTTTTTTTTTTTTGGCCAGTCCTGGGGTTTGGACTCAGGGCCTGAGCACTGTCCCTGGCTTCTTTTTGCTCAAGGCTAGCACTCTGCCACTTGAGCCACAGCGCCACTTCTGACCATTTTCTGTATATGTGGTGCTGGGGAATTGAACCCAGGGCCTCATGTATATGAGGCAAGCACTCTTGCCACTAGGCCATATCCCCAGCCCGGGTTCAGTCTCTTAAGACAAGCACTGTCTACCATGGTAGTCAGCTTCAAAAAATTACTTACATTAAAATTAATTAGAATTAAGGTAAAATTAACTCATTTCCGGGCTGGGAATATGGCCTAGTGGCAAGAGTGCTTGACTTGTATACATGAAGCCCTGGGTTCAATTCCCCAGCCCCACATATAGAAAGTGGCCAGAAGTGGCGCTGTGGCTCAAGTGGCAGAGTGCTAGCCTTGAGCAAAAAGAAGCCAGGGACAGTGCTCAGGCCCTGAGTCCAAGGCCCAGGACTGGCAAAAAAAAAAAAAAAATTTAAAAATTAACTCATTTCCTCAGTAACTCTAGCCACATTTCAGATGCTCAATACCAGTACATGGCTAATAGCCACCATAGTGGAAAGCGCAGACATAAAACATTTCCATCAATGCCAAAAATTCTAGTGGACAGTGCCACTCTAGACAGTGTACTAAAGTAAATGGTGAAAGAAAGCAGGGATGGGCAAACTAGTCTGCCGGTTGTTTTTATATCGCTTATAAGTGAAGAATTGACCTTCTAGAATTAAGACTCATTTACTAGAAGACAGATAATAATTGGGAAGATGCCTTAGTTACTAAGGAAGAGTTAAACAAGATAAAATTAAAGACATAAATCCTGTGAAATAAGTGAGGTTTTTGTTGGAGCACAGGCATGTTTTTTCATATCTGTGTTGTCTCTGATGTCTTGGAGCTGTGGTGAGAAGGCTGAGTAGTTGTCATGGCTCCAGAGTCTAAGACATTTAATATTTGGCCATTTTCAGAAAAATTTTATTGATCTCACCATAATGAAAATCTTAGTAATTTATATAAATGAGAATGCTAATAGAAGCCATTCTTAACTGTGAACTAATCACAGCATTCAGCTTTTATGCAAATCAGAGTCACTGTTGCCCTAGCCAGTTGGAAATTGGCAGAGTCAGAATGTGGTTTGATTCCAGTACTAATATTTGGAGTATTGACTTGTTTTGTAATTACTAAAGTAATACATATTTGTTGCAAAATGTTTGCCAAACATTCTTAAATAATAATTGCAATTTAAGAACTGCTTAGTAAAACTACAGAAGTATTAGAGTAAAATCTTGAGTGACTTCAATATATGCCTGGAGAAGACAAAGCCTCTCAACATGATACCCACAGGAGAGCTCCTGTTGATGCATTCATCTGTTTATTACAAAGATACTGTAAACAAACTTGTAATTACAATTTGGTAAAAATATATATATATATTAGGATGTGATACATTGGCATTGAATAGCTTTTCTTATCACAGACTTATAGTTTAAGTCAATAAGAAATGAACAGAGGAAACATATGAAAGAATGAGCAAAGGATTAAAATAGAGAATTTGCAAAAGAAATCAAGACGTGAAAAATAAAATAGCTTCTATTTGTTGAGTATTTACTAGATGCTTGGTACCATCCTAAGAATTTTACATGTATTCACCTACATGACCCTCATGACTACTCTATCAGAACGTTTATCTGCATTTCATAGGTAAGAGAACAGAAAAAAAGTTCTCAACATCAAAGAAATACTGAATAGTAAGTAGTGGACTATTATAGACAAAAAGATCTAGCAGGGTCTGTGTTGATGCTGGTAGAGCTAAGCATTGTGGGTACTATGACAGTGTAGCTAGCACCCTGTTCAATAGCAGCCTGGTAACTCTATACAGTGTCTAAAATGCATGCCTACCCATTGTTCTGTTAAGTATAGGAATTTATCTTACAGAAATGAGCACATAAATATGTAATATAGATAGTACTTTCTCTTTGACCCAATGGAATTCTGAAAACATTGTGGAAAGTGAGAGTATGAAGGTTAAAAAAAGTGAGATCTGTTCCAGAGGAATTTTACAAAGAGAGATAAAATTTCTATCACACATTTCCTTTCTACTCAGCCTTTGGTAATTTGTACTTCCAGTATTTTGTGCATGTTCTTTTAGTATTGTTCTCGTCTCTGATGATTGAATACCAATGAATGGATTGGGTTCAGTGAGCCTGTGATTCAGCTCTAGATTAGTTGCATTCAGAATGCTGAGTGCTTTTATCTTTATGCCAATTATAAAGGTAGCCAGTGCTGTGCTCCTTTATCGCTAATGGAACACATCCATTCTTTTCCCTTTTTTCTACCCCTTTTCGCAGAAATAAAAGCAAATGCAATGAAACATTGAAAGACAATGTGCCCACCATGTGATAGCCTAAAATGCTTACTTATCATTAAAGGCAGGATATTCAGAGTAAGAAAGAAGCTTTGGGAATATGAGAATGTTAGGATCTTTTGAGTAAATGAATTTACTGCATTTCTTTTTTGCTGTTTTTGTGTCTGTCCTGGGATTTGAACTCAGGGCTTTGTGCTCTCACTTGTTTTTTTCATTTAAGGCTGGAGCTCTACCATTGAGCCACATGTCCACTATATACTGTATTTCTAATAATACAAGATATGAAACTAACACTTAATGAATTTTAGTACATCTATTTCAATATATAATCATCTAGTTACTGGTAAGGCAAGATACACATTCAATGTTGTTAAAAAAAAACTGAGTTAAAATAATTTGTAAGTGTAAACCCTGGTACTGGCACACAAAAAAATAGTCAATAAAATTATTTGCATCAAATGGTTCCTTTTGTAGTTAAAAGGAAACATTTTTAATTAAGTTTTGTTAATGATCGAAGTAAGGCTCCAATTTTTTTTCTTCCAAGTAGCCAGTTGTCCAAGCCCATTGGTTGAAATGTTCATGTCCATTTTCCTCAGATCTCCCTGTCATATTAATTATATGGATTCCTTTGGATTTCCTGTAGATTTTGTTATTTCAACTGCAGACAGTACAAGTCTTTTTTTCTCCTTTCAAATATTTAGTCTTTTTCTTCACCACACTGCCAGGATGTCTATTCCTTTATTTTTCTATATTTATAACCTGGTTTTCCTAATTATTATAATTTTATAATACATCCCTCTGTTTTTGTTCTTAAAGAGTCTCTTGGCAATTTGTGGCTCTTTTGATTTCTATAAATATTTTATAATGTTTATTAAGTTCCACATAAAAATTGATGATATTGGTCTGGGCTACATTACCCTTGGATCAATTTGAGGAGAAATGACATTTCTACAATATTGACTCTTGCAGCATATGCGTGTGATATGTTGCTCCATTTTTTTTAATGTCTTCAATATCTCAATGATGTTTTATAGTTTTCTCTATACATCTTGTCTTTTGCTAGATTTATTCTTGGCTACTTTCCTTTTTGATGCTACTATAAATAGTGTATGTTAAGATTTCATTGTCTAACTGGCTTACTAGAAGGACATGTAAATGATTTCTTATCTTGACTCTGAAGCAGCAGCATAAGTAATTTCTTGTTAATTATATGGATTCTTTTGGATTTCCTGTAGGTTTTGTCATTTCAACTGCAAACAGTACAAGTTTTGTTTTCTCCTTTCAAATACTTTCCCTTAGTCTTTTGTCTTCACCATAGTGCTAGGACCTCAGTGGTATTGTACAAAGTAGTGACATGATCATTTTCTCAAGCCGTGAGAAAAGCTTCATGCTTCATTCTTGAATTCTGTGTGATTAAAAAAATAAAGATACTTGATAAGATCGAGCAAGTCTTCATTATCTAATTCAGTTGGTTAAGAGTTTTGATTGTGTGTGTGTGTGTGTGCGCGCGCCAGGACTAGGGCTTGAACTCAGGGTATGGGAGCTTTCCCCGCTGAGCCTTTTTGTTCAGGTGAGAGCTGTACCACTTGAGCCAGAACTCTACTTCTGGCTTTTTGGTGATTGAAGATGAGAGTCTCACAGACTTTTCTGCCTAGGCTGGCTTTGAACTGTGATCCTCAATTCTCAACCTCCTGAGTAGCTAAAATTGCAGGTGTGAGCCACTGGCAGGCAACTAGCTCAGCATTTGGATTTTTAATCTTTGCTATCATAGACATTTAGTTTTACTGAGTATCTTTTCGGTATTTTTAAGTTGATAAACTTTTCCCATTGAATCTGCCAATGTCATAACTTGATTTTTGAAACATGTCATGAGACTTTTAGCCAAGATCAGCAACAGTTTTACCTTTGCATCTGAAATACTGAACAGAGTCTATGAAATGACTGTTTCATTCCCAGAGAGAAAGAAATCAACTCACCTAGCTCACCTCTGGAGGGAGAGCACCGGAGTAACCAGAGGCCCACAGGAGCCTACTGGTCTCCAAGAGAGTACAAGAGAACTGCGTGCCCGGCCCTTCCCTGTTTTAGTTATTGCCCAGACTGTGATCATCGTCCATCCTACGCCTCTCACATCGCTGAGCTTACATGCAGGCTAGACTCACCATAACTAACTTGCTAGTTGAGATGGGGTCTCACTAACATTTTGCCTGCGTTGACCTTGAGCCACAATGTTTTATGTTTTAAACTATTTTAAAAGTTGTTACATGTAAAATTATACAATATTCAAATAGTGTTTTTAACCTTTTTAGAGCAAAGAGGACTTCATGAACATCTGCATTGAACCCGACACTGTCAGCAAAGGAGACTTTATCACCATAGGGTAAGTGGACTGGCATTTGTAGGACCTGGGCTTCATGACATAGCACGCAATCTCAGACTTCACGGCTGGGGGCGCCATGTCATCTGTTGACTATAGAGATGGAGTGAAGTTCTCGTCTTGGGTGGGAATTCTGGCATTGAGTTTTCCAAAGGGCCAATGTGCATAATGTCTGTCTGCTACTTTGGAAAAGAGTGTAGAACAGCCCCTGACTTTCTGCCGAAATTAAGGAATTCCACACACTAGGCACAAGGTCAGGAACTCTGGTTTCAGTTAGAAACGGGAACATGGTCTTCTTCATTCTGCTATTCACTGACCTTGAAACTAAGGTCCTGCAAGCTTTTCTGAATGCTTCCCCTTTCCCGTGTATTAAATGTCAGCCTCAAGGAGAGTGTTTAAGCTATGTGACACTTTTAGAGCCCCCTACCCACCCCCTTGCTGTTCTGGTCAGTTTACCTTCCTAATCGTAGGGCAAGCATGGAAAACTAGAAAAGGTATTGAACACCTTGGACATTTCCCAGGCTTTGCTGAGTCCTACCTCTGCCAGGATTTTATTGGCTAAGAATGCTAAAAACCCTCCAGCAGTCTTCGAAGCATCTAAGTTGCTGGCGTGTTCCCATGCCAACTGGTAATCTGCTCAGCTCTGTGTGTCTGTGCTTGGTCTCCGCGCTCCCTCTTGTGCCCGTTTAGGGAGGGGATGTTTCTCCTGCAGCAGCCACGTCTCCATGGCTGCATCATTATCTACACCAGCGCTGACTGACAGCAGAATGGCTTTCATTAGTTGATGGTACAAATTCTTGAGATTCTGAATAGCTCCAGAATTCTGCAGCCTTTTGATATACTTGCTGTATCCCAAGTAGGGGAAGAAAGGAAAAGCCCCGGGCTGCTCTGCTCCTGTGTCCAGAAACCATACACAATATTGACTAAGAGTGTAACCATGAGGACTAGCTTGATTCAAATCATTAGAAAACCAACATCCAAAATTAGAAACAGAGCCCCATCCCACTGCCCAATCTAGGCAGAGTCATCCTGTTCCCCCTTCTTGCCAGCTGTGGTGGCATTAGTTTCCTCTTAGTCCTTACTGGAAGTGAAGTTAAAATCATGGTGTGTGTGTGTGCATGCACACATGCACTGGGTATCTGAGTGCTTCCAGGATAGTTCCATATAGTTTTCCATATATATGTATGTGTATGTGTATGGATGGGTATGTGCATATGTGTGTCCTTACCAAATGCTAAATTGAAATCATGGTGGGTGGGTGTCTCTCTCTATTGTCTAGTAGAGATAAAATATGGTAGTAGGTTGTCAGTATGGAGAATCATCTAAGAATGTCTTAAGACTGATCCTGTATATAAAAGAGCTATGTCTTGGGCTGGGAATATGGCCAAGTGGTAGAGTGCTTGCCTTGCATACGTGAAACACTGGGTTCAATCCCTCACCACCACATATATAGAAAAAGCCTGACGTGGCATTGTGGCTCAAGTGGTAGATTGCTAGCCCTGAGAGGAAAAAAAAAAGCCAGGAACAGTGCTTAGGCCCTGACTGAGTTCAAGCCCCCAAGACTGGCAAAGAAAGAGAGAGAGAGAGAGAGAGAGAGAGAGAGATCTTAAATCAGAGTAAAAATCATTTCTACTTTAGTAGAGAATAACCGGAAGGACCAATGACAGTACTTTCCCCAGATAATTATAATTTCATTTTGAATTTTAAATTTGAGACTAAAGCCATGATTAGATTTGTGTGTTAACAGTTTAAAACAGAACAATCCGGAGAAACCCTCCATCTTAACTTCCTGCCCAGTTCTCTGGATCTCTGGAGCCGGTTAGCCTGCTCAATCTGCAATGTGCCATAGAGCCGAGTAGGAGTCACTGTGGGAATTTATTCACAGAACCCCACAGCACCGCTGAGCCGGCCACTTCTCCTGCCCTCATCTGGGGAGGGGGACAACTTGAGCTTTTGTCGCTGAATGTCATTGCCATCACCACGGACTTCTAAGCTTGATTTTTTTATTTTTGCCTATACTAACAGAAGTAAAAAGGTGAGAGACCCCAAGCTTCTCGCGGATGGCACGGAGTGCCTCCAGGCGGGCCGCTGCACCCTGCTGCTTCCGGAGGTGAGAGGGGAGGGGAGGTGGGCCCATTTAGTGTTCTGACTCCTCTGCTTTCTCCCCCCACCCCCTGTTAGCAGGCATTTGCTTGGTTTGGGGGTCAAATTAAGGGAGACCTGGGATGGAGTGCTGACCCCCTGGGGCAGGGGTTGGAGATGTGGGAGTTTCCCACACGGTTCATGTGTCAATCAACAGTGCAGAAGCGTTCTATGATAATACAGGAAGAATTCTCTAGTTAGGGCTTCATTTTAATATTTCCTATAGAAGATTTGGAATCCGTCTTCAGCCAGCACTGAATTTGCACTGTGAAATGCCTCCATACTTGGAAGACTAAGCTATGACAGTGGAAAAAAAAAAAGTTAGAGATCCGTGATTGGTGCTAGCTCCGGGAGGAGTTGCCGCAGGCCTTTGAACGACCGCGAGCAATGGTTGAGATGGGGGTCTCTCCACCTCCACCTCTGAGTAGCTGGGATCACAAATGTGAGCCCCGCCGCCCCCCCCCCCCCCCCCCCCCCCAGTGCTGGGATGTTGTGGAGGCTCAACAGCTGGAGTTACTTTCCCAGCCCTGCATTTGAAAAGTTTAGCCTGGCCAAGTCCCAAAGCACTTCGGGAGGGGGACGATTAAAGACAGGAAGGAACGATCGGGTTAGGATGAGCCCGGGCCGGCCGAGGCCCGGCTCTGAGCCTCTCCCCCTCCCCGTCCCCCAGGGAACGGGCGGCTCTTTCAGCATCGACAGCGAGGAGTACGAAGCCATGCCCGTGGAGGTGAAGCTGCTGCCCAGAAAACTGCGCTTCTTCTGCGACCCCAAGAAGCGGGAAGAAATGCTGCAGAGCACAGCCCAGTGAGCGAGCACCGGCCCCGCCGCCCGGGCCGCCGCGGGGCCCCGGGACCAAGCACCTCCGCCCGTCCCCCCGTCCCCCCCCTACCGCGTGCGGAACCCCGGGACCCGCTCCACCCGCCTGCCCGCCCCACCTCCCGGCTTTGTGCCTGCACTCCATCCGCGCATGCGCTCACGGCGGGGCGGGGCGGGGCGGGGCGGGGCGGGGCGGGGCTGGGCTGTCCGGTGCCAGCCTGGATCTGCGGATCTGCAGCGGAGCGCGGCGTCCTCGGACTCCCGGCGCTCCGCTCCCCCCTCCGCTCTTTGTTGCTCTTTGTTTCGGGGTCCCCCGGGGTAGCGCCGCCTCCCCAGACACTTCCGCCCCCCTTTTACAACGATACTTTGTGAGCTCCTGTCTCAGTGGTATCCACCACCGAAAAGAAAAGCAAACGTCAAACGGCTTCCCTCGCCAGCGTGCTAAATACCGGGGACCGGGCAGCACGGCAGCCCCGCCTGGGACAGGCCCAAGGTGCCCACCCCCCCCACAGTCCCAAGCCCCTCCTGGACAGGCCCAAGCCTCTCACCAGCCTGGGCTCCCCCCTCCAGTCCCTCTGCAAGCTGCAGTGTTTCAGAAGCACCCCCCCCCACCCCCGTGCCACCCACAAGGATGTTCACAAACCATAGGTCCACGCCAACACCTACAGTTCTTAAAGGGAAATTAAATAGTTGCCAGTGTACTTCGTGGTGTCTTGTAAATATTACTTTTTTTAAAACTTATCCAGTATAATTTTAAATTCCATAGCAATTTATTGCCCCTCATTCGTTTATAAAAATAAACTAGTACTTCAGTAGTTGAAAAAAAAAAGTTAATTTTTCTCCCTGTGGGCGTATTTCCATACCACTTTCAGCAGAAGAATCTTATAATGTAATTTATTTTTATGTGTGCCATTTTGTTTTGATTGCTTCTCATTCACAAAAAAAATATAAATGGACATAAAATACATTTTGCTATAGTTCCTAAATGCTAAGTTAGTGAAGAGCAAATGTTTTTGTAATTACTGGGCATTATAACTGAGAAAAGTTAATTCTTTGATAATTAAAAATTATTAGAATTTTCTTTACCTTCGTTAGCTCATTTACTCAATACATATTTGTAGTGCGACAAGAGTTAACAGTTGCAGTCCTTGTTTAGCTTTTTATACTTGTGAGCACATAGGTAAACAGGTAGAAACAAAAAAATCACAACAATCTTACACAGTTCTTTGAATTCTTGCATGGCACAAGCAGTGTTCTCCCATTAAAACAGCGAGTGACTTCTCAACAGGCAACTTCATTAGGTCCTCCTTTCATTAAAAGAGAACTCAAAACCACCCAATTTGCTAAGGATGTTATGCAGAGATGAGCATCATGTGGTTCCAATACCGCTCTTGACATTTCCCTTATTTTCTACTCCAGAAGTCCTTATTCTCCAGGGGTCCGTGCGCCATAGCAAGGTGCAGAAGGAGGTAGTAAAGAGGAACGTGGGGAAGAATGGCGGGCAGACCAGAGCTCCAGCCTCTCCTCAGAAAGATAATATACCCACATGTCCCACAGAGAGTGGCCAGTAATGCTTTATTATACATACAGCAGCTTCTCCACACATGATCACAAAATGTAAGGCTTACCTGTTTAGCACTCTTATGTCAAGGGGGTTGGTGGTAAAAAACACTTGAGCAAAAAAATTACAGATGGGTCCAAACATATCTCTAATATAGGAGCCACTCCTTCATGCCACCATAGAGCGGTGAGGGGTGAGGCTATGTGTAAGGAATCAAATTAGCATATTATGGTCCTATCACAGTAAGACTAGTACAGAATCTGACTTCCTTGTTTCACTGAAGTGCTTCATCTACACCAATGGTGCAAATGGATGGGGAAAGATATTTAATGCATATGAAGAATTTTACTTATAAACACACTTTAAAATTTTGTTTTCTTTCTTAGGCTCTACTGTGGGGACTTGCTTTCCTTACTGTCTATTTCTTCATTCTTGCCTTAGTCCTTCCGTGAAATGACATTTTACAATGCAGTCACAGCTGGAAAACGGAGCTGGTGTCCTCCTCTGCACTATGAACTTCAGTGGGTTAATTTCACCCAAAAGCTGCGTATTTTTGTGCAGTAGATGCCTTTTTTTTTTTTTCTTTTTGCCTGGGTGCTATCCCTGAGCTCTTCAGTTCAAGGCTAGCTCTCTACCACTTGAGCCACAGCGCCACTTCCAGTTTTCTGCTGGTTAATTGGAGGTAAGAATCTCATGGACTTTCCTGCCTAGGCTGGCCTTGAACCGTGATCCTCAGATCTCAGCCTCCTGAGTAGCTAGGATTACAGGTGAACCACCAGCACCTGGCTTGTGGAGGCCTTCTGGAAAACAGGTTAACAAAGGTTTTGTTCTTTCCTCAAAAGTTAAAATGACTAAGCAACAGTGTCTTGTATATGCACATGGCATATCAGTTCTCCAGCACCCCCCAAAATACATACATAGCTACCGTGCTCAGGAAAGTAGGAACCTGGCTTTGTGAGAAATGCTTAAGTGGGGCTGGGGATATGGCCTAGTGGCAAGAGTGCCTGCCTCATATACATGAGGCCCTGGGTTCGATTCCCCAGCACCACATATACAGAAAATGGCCAGAAGTGGCGCTGTGGCTCAAGTGGCAGAGTGTTAGCCTTGAGCAAAAAGAAGCCAGGGACAGTGCTCAGGCCCAGAGTCCAAGCCCCAGGACTGGCCAAAAAAAAAAAAAAAAAAAAAAAAGAACTGCTTAAGTAGCTCTCCCAAAGTTCACAATACACACACACACACACATACACACACACACGTACCAGTATGTAATGTAATGTAATGTCTTTTCAGTCACTGTGTAAAACAGAAGAGCTGCTTCTCCAAGTTCCCTTTTGTGATTCTGGGGGCGCAGCCCTGGCTCTTTGGATGGCATATTCTCAACCTCGACTTCTGATTTCTGAACACTGTGTGTCCAAACCACAACTTCTCTGCTAGAGTTCTCTCTAGGTCTCTTTCCCATTCATGTAAGCCAAGGCAGGGCTCAGCCCGAGAGCTCTGGTCCCCCCAGCGGAGCCACCACGATTCCTTCCTACCACAAACCATATTGGTTGACTAGGTGAAGGATCACACCACACATGATCATGTTAAAATGTGAACTTTAATTGTAAAAATCATTTTCTGTAAATATAGTTCTATCAACCTCTGCACACACTTGGTTCAGATATATACAGATATGATATACATAGATGTCATTTATACCACCGAAACAAAGCAACTCAAGAAACTCTTAGCCATATGATTAACCCCAGATTTCTTCAAGCCTTTAAATGACTGCCATTAAAGACACAGAAAAAAAAGAAAAAGACCACTGCACCTGTTTACAGTAGCATCCAGAGAAAACATAAGAACTTCCGGATTTCATCACATGAGGTAATAACTTGAAACAAAAATAGATTCAGTTTCTCTTATTGCTATAACTCTCAGGATGGTATATGATTCAAAATGGGGTTTTTACATTTAAGGCAACAGGGACGTTATGCTGAGCCTTACTTGCGGGGGGGGGGGGGGAGATAGGAAAACAGGGCTTCCAAGGTGACAACTACCTTGTTTTCAGAAAAGATATATCCTAGAGCTGTACAAAATTTTAGCCAACAAGCTTTGGGTAAACAAGAGACTTCAGTGTGTTTACCTCTATGCTCAACCCCTGGTGTCACCCACCCAGGCTAGTGAAACCCAGAATCCCGCACTCCTCGCTCAGGACTGTCACGTTGGCATGGCAGACCCAAACTTGGTTTTCCTAATTTTAAAAAAATATATACTTCATCTTTGCTTCAGTCTTAATTTGAATTAAATATACTTCCAACCAGCCAATGTGATTACCTCTCTGTGGGTTTTTTTTTTTTCTTTGTGGATTATCTCTGTTCAATTTAGGATACCCTACCTCACCCCACAACCCCTATTAGCCTTAGAAAGCAAATTCGACTCATCATTTGTCTGAAGAGACATTTTACTCAAAGGTCAGGAACACGCTATGCCGTTCAACACTATGGTGTTGAATAACCACTTCGAATTTAGGTCCTCCTAGGCTAAATGTCTAGAATCAATTCTAAAATGAAGACAATGGGGTTTAATTTACCCAATTTCATTATTGCCGTGCAGCACTGAAAAAAAAAATTCCTATTCCCTTTCTAAATTTGCAATGTCACCCAACCACCCTAAATTTCAGCTACTTAAAATGAATGGAACTGCTAGCTAGAAAGCAACCTCCCTTTCCCAGGGGCCTCCAACTGAAGGAGGGAGGGGCTGAGAGCTCAGAAGCTCCCTCCCCTCTTCAGTCCTAGAGGCTGGCTGAAGTTAGTGTTTGTGTAGCATCCTTCCCGGGCCCGGGGCATGGACGTGGAGTTCCGCCAAGATCACACAGCACAGTGTGTTCCTTATTCACATAGTGAAGCCTCTCAAGGTTTCAGCTGCAAACAAAGTACCAAACTGCCCCCTTTCTTCTAGGGTTATAGCCTTGAAACCTTCCATTTCAACACCTTTACACCCAGGTCATCATGTAGTAACAATGATATAAAAATAAACTTCCACTTCTTGTAAGAAAAACATTAACTTAATTCACAGCCTTTTCCTACAATACTCAGTGCTCCAATGGCTCCTGGGAACAGAGGTATATTAGTAGTAAAAATGGCATATTAAAAAACTATGATGGGTGTAAAAGGAGTCCTTAACTCCTCCCCTCCCCTACCTGAATCGGTAAAGGGTTTTCTTTAAATGAGAAAGGCAGAGTCTAGGCCTGTCAAGGTGAGACTGGCCCAGCAGGATATCCCCACAAATACAGCCAGAAGGTGAAGGGAAGAGACAGGACAGCTAGACTTAGCTCAGGTTCAGATCCAACTAGCCTGGACCGTAGCAGGACACTGGCAGTCCACATGGGGCCACTCAGGTCTCCTTATTAATTTTTGCCTGTTTTAGAACTGTGCTCACCCTGCGCTTTATCATGTGATCTTTTGCACCCACAGCCCTCCGTTCCCTCTCTTACAGGGGTCCGTCTCCCGGGCTGTGCCGCTTCAAAGGCAAACAGTTCCTCAGGTCCCCATCTCTTCTTAGAGGTTGATGTCTGCCACTACGGGTGGCGAGGCGGATCATTTGACCTCAGTGTTTGAAGCGCTTTCAGTATATGAGGACAGGTGGTGAATCCATCCTCCCAGCCACCGGAAGGAAGACAGTGACTTAGCTAGGAACTAATTTGCCTTTATCTCCCTTGTAAAACATAGGTAGTAAAATAATGAACCTCCGTATGTGCCAACAGATGCTATCCTACCTACCTGTGTACAACTGTTGCCTTTCCCACTTTGGTTTCCATGTGGTTTATAACAAGGGTGATTACAAATGCCAGTTCCTGTGCTGACTTATTATTACTCTTGGTGCAGCCACAGGAGAGATGGCAGAGTGGATGGTAGGTATGGGACGCAGATCCCTCCCGACGTGCACTCACAAATGACAGGGCCATAGCGTCCCCAGGAGGGGATGTGTAAAGCCATGTGTAAAGCCAAAGCTAATGCTAAGCAATGACTTGGTCCCAACTTTTGAGCCCCAAACCAGAAAACCCAAGCCTCATTCACTGCTAGAAGGAATGATAACACCAGTGAGAAAGTCCCTGTTTGCCTTGCAAGGGAGGAGAAGGTGGTCCATAAAAAGTTGTTTTCTTTTGTAAACATGTTTCTGAGATGATGGCTAAACCCACACTACAGACAAGGAGAGAAGAAAACGGATTAGTTGCACAGTTTACATTTCAATGTCCAAATCTATTTATATATTTACATAAAAGAGGCTACCCTGATTCATCAGTGTCTATTCCTGTTTCTATACATATGAATTTCTTCACTCTTGAAATCTGCATCAGGGTGCGATAGTGAAAATACTTTGAGTTAAGCAGTAAAAGGCTAGTACTGAGATAAGAGGCATGACCCATCCATCCACTGGAAAGTTGTTTCCCTCTGGCTGGCTTCTGGTCACAGACATGGATGCATCGATGGTTAGCTACTTTGAGAACAGAATTCAGCGGGAAGGAGGTAAGAGAAGAAATTAATCTGTTAACAACCCAGGATCCCAAGCCCAAGTCCTTCATTATGGCCAAAAGACCCCCTCTAAACTACTACAAGAGCTCTTTTTTTACCTACAGTTAACAACTGTCCTCTTACCTAAGCTTGTAGTCATCAAGAAACCCAGCCCAAAGGAGTGGGCAGGTCACCACTGGGTGCTGCCCAACCTGAAACAGTCCACAAGGAAGTGGGTACAGTCACCACTGACTGAGGGGAGTCCCACCCACTCTCCTGCAAGAAGGCATTGCTATACTTCCTGACAAAGCCTAAACTCCTGGGCCCAGTGACACTGGCATAAGAAAAATCACCTCTGCTGAAGAGATGTTCATCAAGGCTCCAAGCTGGTAAATAATCTGAATAACACAACTCAATCAAACCTTGGAGTCAGATCAGATCCTGCTAGATTCCAAATCCCAAGGGTCTGTGAACAAAGGTTCTAGAGAACTCTTGGAGTCCCGGAGAAGAAACTCACAGCTTCTTCTCTACCCTGTTTAAATAGCTACTGCTCCACCCTTGCAAAATACCCCAGTCATAACAGGAGGATGTGCAGCCCTTTAGAGAGACTAAGTTATAAAAATGGATTTGCTTGCCAGCTCTAGGGCAACATGGGCCGCGAGAAAGTGACCTGCCCATCTCAAGAGGTGAGATTCAGAGAAAGAGCATTATACCAAGTAGCTGCCATTCACTTACTTGGAAAAGGATTTCCAGGTTTCATTCTATAACTTAGTTTTCAGCTGACTAACAAGCTAGCTCTCCGTTCATTTTGGCTCATAATGGGTATAAGAAACATCACTTTGTGTCACTCTGTGGTCCCGCCTTCAGCAAACAGAGAAGACATAGACTTTCTCTAATGAACAGGAAAAAGGACTTGAACAGTTCTGACCCCTAGATCTTGACCTTTCAAGGTCATCCATCAGTTTCTGCCTGTAGGAAGATGAACAGCTAAGGCCACTCTAGACAGATGGTTGTCTTGTTCTTGCACGAATCGAGAGACAAGGACAAACAGACCACCCTAGTGTTTCCAGATCTCAACGCACTCCTAGCAACACATCTACGAAGACTAAGCCCCCAAACCCAGCAGCTCTGAGAGGAAGTAGCCTACCCAATATCCAAGGCCATCTCTCTTACCCTTAGGGAAAAAAGGGAAGAAAGAAAACTGCCAAAATTACATTTGTGGGTAAGTAGAAACAATCTTCCTTTGTGTCAACCTAAAAAAAATGAGGCCATTGGAGGCCTGGAGTGCACTCCGAGTTGTTGTCACCACAGCAATGGCTTGCCAGTTCCGTGCCGCTCTTTCTATGGACAGCAGGGGTTGTCGATGACCAGCATGACGTCAATGCCATAGGCCTCCAACAGGTCCATGAGAAAGCTCCGGTCCCCTTGGGGGTCCAGGCCCATGCCACGGGCGTGCTCTGCTGTCAGAGTTTTGTCCTGACTGGCAGACACTTCCAATAAAGTCTGAAAGATCCGGTTGTTTTGCTCTAGGAAAAACCTGCAATTGCAAGACAGAAAAAAGAACTCACTATAGTTATAACCTGCACAGCTGGGACCCAAGTTGCTATTTTAAGCTTATTTTTCATATGTACTGGCACTGGGGTTTGAACTCAGGGCCTGGGCACTGTCCATTAGCTCTTGCTGCTCAAGGCTGGTGTTCTACCACCTGAGCCACAGCTCCACTCCAGGGAGTGGCATGAGGGATGTCATCAGCCAGGACAGTTGGCCGAGAGGACTCAGGGGCCCGCCGCCGCGGCCCAGGCCCACTCACAGCACGAACAGGTCCTCTTCACAAGGATTGTAGTCTCCTTCCACTTCCTGAGAGTACAGCAGCATCTGCCTGTAGGGAAGAAGATCTCCATCAGACAGTCAGTCTGACTCCAGGGCTCCAACCACAGGCTTGCTGGTGGGGCGGCTGGGCATCTAGAATGGGCCTCATCTCCCAGGAAGCAGCACGGGTCAGAGGAGGCCCCATCCAGAGCACAGAGACAAGAGCCAGGAAAGGAAGAAACAGCAACGCAACATCCCAGGCCCACAGCCAGGTGGTCAGGCGATGGCTGCTCTTTCCTGATTGCCCAGCACGTAGATGGGATGGTGAGGACACCACACATCTCCTAGGATGGCCAAATGATTGAGAATTATATGAAATAACACATCAGCAAGTTTCCAAGAGGGATTCACATAGTGTGGATGTTCAATAAATGGTTGTCTCAAACACACACACACACACACACACACTCTTTAGGAGAGTTATGTGATGTGGGGGCCGGGCTGCCTCATGCGTGCAGTACCCTGGCAGCCTGCACGCTAGCAGGTGAAGGAGCGATGGGACAGGCTTTACAGAGATCCCTCCGTGTGGTCCTGAGAAGGATCGAGCATCCTGGGCTGTGCCCACTGGCCCAGGTGTGGCCCTCCCAGGCCGGGCCGGGCACTCCAGCCGCCCCTACCTCTGCTCGTTGAGCCGCCGGTACTTCTCCCGGTCGGCACTGTTGATCTTCAGCAGGGGCTGCAGATGGTCGTGGTGTGTCTTCACGTTCTGGTTATCCACGTAGACATCATAGAGCTCCTGCTTCTCCTCGAATATCTTCTCTGTGGTACCTGGAAACCGCCACCCCAAGGAACCACTGAGAGTGCTAGCCTGACCCCGCCCCCTCCAGGGGAACAGGGAGCCCACGAGCCCAGGGGAGGAGCAGGTGGGCTTGGATAAGGGACAGGAGGAGGAGGGGGCCCTGTACTCACAGGCCACATAGGACACCTCGACCTCCAGGCTCTCGATGTCAGCCACGTTCACATAGAAGAAAGGCTTGGACTCAGGGATCGTGCCTCCGATGCCAGGCAGGGACACATTGGCCAGGCAGCAGCAGCAGTACACTGCGGGGGAGGTGGAAGAAGAGGCGACAGGAGTGTCTTCCCTCACTCCTCCACGGAAGCCTTCTGGCCAACCCCGCCAAGAAGCCACGGTGGTGTAGACGCGCGGTCCCCAAGGTCCCAGTTCTGAAGGATGACCGGCTTTGAAAAGGGCCCAGGACTCCACCCTCACGAAGGTGACGACGTGGTTCCACGAGTGGAGAGTGGAGAGTGCAGAGGTGAGCCTGGCCCTTCCCCCTCACACACATGCCCACTTCCACTCTTCCACCGCCAGCGCCTCAAGAGCTGTGCAGACACCTGGGGAGCACACTCCTGATTCCTGGAACCGGGACTCGGGCCTCTCTCCTTGTGAATTAGTTATCCCAGCCTTGGGCATTTTGCCAGAGCCATTGGACGGGGGCTAATGGAGAGGCGTGAGGGCTTTGCGTTTGGCCATCATGTACCACAGGAGCCAAGCAGCCCTGGCATTGGGTGGGAAGCTCCCAGGGCCCCTGGGAGAACTTGGGTCTCCTAAAGGCCACACCCACAAGGCACCTACCAACCCCAGTACATGTTTTCCACTCTCACTGGTCGTGCTAAGAGTTCGATACTGCTCACTCACCCGTTCTTGAGACCAGCCCACTGTAACGCTGTATTCTCTGGTTCTGCCTTTCTGATAGAGCTACCTCAGTTTCCCTGTCCCGTGCCTAGCACATCTCTATTCTCTTTCTGGGTGGCTTCATCCACCTCACAGCTATCACAAGTTTTCACACCCCTCTCACATTGGCAGCTGAGTTTTCCACAGAGGCCCTGACCCAGCCATACAAGCACTTGGCATACATATTGTTGGCAAAATCTTAGCCAGTGCTCATTCACCACGCCCCACATCAACCCCATCAAGCCAGTCCTTTCACCACTTCTCCCAGGTCCTTCATTTTGGTGGGCCACCATCCATGTCACCTCACACCCCTCCCCATTACCCCTTTATACACCTCAGAGCCTTTACAACGGATCAGACAACCCAATCCATGTGTCTCTTAAACACACCCCGAACCACATTCTCTGCTTTAGCCCAGGCCCTTATTTCTCACTAGGCTACTGGCTACTGGTCACTTTAGTCACTACACCCAGTTTCTCATTACCTGAAGACTCCACATTCTAAAATACAAATTTTAGCTGGGTGCTGGTGCTCACACCTGCAATCCTAGCTACTTGCGAGGCTGAGATCTGAGAATCATGGTTCCAAGCCCGTCAGGACAGAAATCTATGTGACTCTTATTTCCAAAAAAGCACCCCCCAAAAAATAAAAGCTGGAAGTAGAGCTGTGGCTCAAGTGGTAGAGCACTAGCCTTGAGCACAAAAGCTCAGGGACAGAGCCCAGAGCGCAGGCCCAGATTTCAAGCTCCAGGACCAGCCAAAAGACATAAATAGAAAATAGACAAAGCCCACTCTCAGGACTCAAACCCTTGATCTCCTTCATAAGACCCAAGCTCTCCGCAACCTGGCCAGCAAAGACGGAAGCAGCTGGTGTTCTGTGAATTGGGGAGGACCCACGGCAGAGGCGTTCGGTTACCTCGGTAGCACACGACGCCCACGGGCGGGGGAGAAAAGATCAAAATGCGCTTTCGGAGTAAGGCGAACTTCCAGAGAATCAAGATCTGCTCTCCGAAGAACTTAATAAACTGAGACATGCAGCCAGCTGGATGGGTGATCTGCGAAACAATCAAAAGGGGCCAGGGAAGAAGGAGACAAGCAGGAGTGAGTGGTTTTTCTGGAGCCACCAGCCTGTGCCGGGAAAGCTCTGGGCAATGGGCACCACTGCACAACCTTCCCCCACCCCTCCCGCTTCAGCCCATGTAGTGGCTCCCCTCGTCTCAACCTTTCTTAGTAAGGACATAGAAGCGACTTTCTATAAATAACAGAGCATCTTATGGAGTAAAGTCATCCTGTAGCTATCTCCAGAATATTGTTCCAAGTCCCCCTTCCCCCCAATGCCCGGTACCAGAATCTGATGTTCACTCCTCATACACACAGGGCTGTATTGGACGCCTAGGACCTACGCATACCTTCCCACACGTTTTAAGACATCGTTAGATGACCAGTGAT
This sequence comes from Perognathus longimembris pacificus, assembly GCF_023159225.1. Taxonomy (NCBI): domain Eukaryota; kingdom Metazoa; phylum Chordata; class Mammalia; order Rodentia; family Heteromyidae; genus Perognathus; species Perognathus longimembris. The sequence continues at coordinate 144,680,477 of NC_063162.1, forward strand.
ACCTCATACAGTATAAATGCTAGGTAAATAGTTAACATGCTATATTGCTTGTGGTTAATAATTAGAAGTCGGTACATGTTCGGAATGTGTTTAGGATTTCTTGATGTGCAATCGGTTGAACTCTGTGGCTATATGGCAAAGGGTTGAATTCTGTGGCTGCCATTTGCTTAAGACTTTCTTCTATATATAAGCATTATCTTCTTCCCATCATACTTTGTCTCACCTCAAGTCATATATATATTACTTTATATATTAGTTATATTAATATTTACATGAATATATAAATATATAGCCTTAATGTATAAACCATATTATAATTAGATAAAATTATATATTATAAATTATAGTTTATATGAATATCTCAGTATCTATATACATGTGTTTGTATATCCAAAACTGAGACTATGATTATTTTACATAATAATAGGTGAAGTCATATTGGCTATAATTTTCTGCTTCTTGCTATTCTCACACAAAACTGATGCTGTAGAGCTTTCCCACCATCTTCTAATGCTCTATTATTACACCTCTGCTACTCTATGACTGGCAAGGAGTGTATGTACTTCCAGGCCATTTGGCGTATAGGTCCTTCTAATGAAAACAGAAGGCCACGAGGAAGGGAAGCACCATTCTCTTCAGTGTCCCATTCCTCTTAGTATTTCTGCCACAGCAGTGGACACCTCTGACTCCAGCTTCCAGCTCTGCTCCACACTCTTAGCACAAGCCCAGCTGGGATGCTGAGCAAGTGGCTCCAACATTAGCAGCGCAGTGCTCTCCCCAGCCATCTGAGCCTGGGCTGCACGGAGACTCCTCCTTCAAGCTCCGCAGTTCCGATTAGGGTTTCCCTCTCCCTTCTTGCCCTGTCCTGGTGTGGCAAGAAGCTCTTTAGACATGACTCTCCATCTTGGTATTTACAGCCTTATGCTATGGACACACAATTCTCTCTTTCTCGAGTAACCTGCTTCTAGCAAAGAGAATATATTGACTACGTTCCAAAACTGTCACTTCCATCTTGCTGACTCTCTCTTGCTGGCTTTGGTGAAGCAAACGGCCACATGGTTATAAAAACTGAGGATAGCTTTCAACAGCCATCTACCATCTAGGTACTAAGTAAGGGCTTCAAGTTTCATAGCTCTTAAGAAATCTGATCCTGCCAACTTCCACAAGAATTTAGAAGTGGCGACTTCCCCTGTTGAACCTTCCAATGAGACCCCAGTCCTGGCTGACACTTACCTTGTGGTCTCATGAGAAACAATGAAGTCAAGAGCCTTGCTAATCCATGCCTGAACTTGTGACTCACAAAAATTGTGAATTTGTGTGTGTGTGTGTGTGTGTGTGTGTGTGTTTAAGCTCTTGATCTTGGGGCAATATGTTAGGTAGCAATAGATGGGTAGAAAAGAATAGAAATTACTGTGTAACTAATAAACATATATATATATATAGTAATTACTAAAAAAAGGTAATCACTATACCTGCATACACACACACACACACACCTTTTTTTCCAGCTTTTTCCTTCAGAATTCGAATTCCTGCATTATCTATTATCCTACAATAAATTAGTCTGAAATACCTAACCACAGTATCTATTTTCCCAATAAGACTGTTAGGTCCTAGGCTTCAAATTCCATGCTTTAGTATCTAAGCTTTTCCTCAATCTTATTTCGCTGTACTATTCTCCCCTTTTCTCTTATGGCCAGGGGATTTAAAGAAAAGAGTTGAATCCCAGGTAAATAATTTTATGACCCATGAACATGCCTTTTGCTCTCCCGTGTCCCTATCTTGGCAAAGACTGTGAAGCAGTGCAGGAAATGAGAGTTGGTTTTGGCACAAGTCCTATGTTTAAATTTCAGTCCTATTTCCTTCTGGCTCTAAGGAATAAAGCAAGTCACTGAACCTTTGATAAGTCTCAATTCTCAATCCCTTCAACTGGAAAATGAGGACCAGAAAACCTTTCCTTCTCTCCAAATTGCTCATGTCTGCTCCCAGTCTGGAGTTGGTTTCCCTAACTTTCCAGCCAGCCAAATACTTCAGGGACCAACACCTCTTCTTAAACACCTTCTCCCTAAACTCATGCCTAGTTTTTCTCCAAAGAGCCTGAGGTGTCCACTGAGACATCGTGTGACTAGACACAGAGGAGAGGGAAGGAATACATACCATCTACCATCTTCCCAACACTTTTTTTTTTTTTTTGCCAGTCCTAGAGCTTGGACTCAGGGCCTGGGTACTGGCCCTGGCTTCTTTTTTGCTCAAGACTAGCACTCTACCTCTTGATCCACAGTGCCACTTCTGGCTTTTTCTGTTTACTTGGTGCTGATGAATCAAACCCAGGGCTTTGTTCATGCTAGGCAAGTACTCCACCACTAAGCCACATTCCCAGCCCTCCAACATTTAATGTATGGCAAGGAGTTTTCTTTTCCTTTCTTTTCTTTTTTTTATTAATTCAATTTTATTGACAAGGTGTTGTGCAAAAGGGGTGCAGTTACATAATAAGGCAGTGAGTACATTTCTTGTGATATCTTACACCCTCATTTTTCTTTCCCTTCCCTAGATCAGGTAGGCATATATACAATACCCAGTGTACCAAAATCAGTGTACCAAAATTTCTTTTCTTTTTTTAAATGTTAATAAATATTCTGTGATCAAAAGCAATGTACTTCAAAAAATACAAAAAAAAATAAGACAATATCAAAAATAAAACAAAGAATGATCCTATTTGTTCATCAAATCTTCAGCTCAAGTGTCTGGCTTTACAACAGCGGAAACAACCAAGAAAATCAAATCCCCCTGAATTCTCCTAAAAGTCTATCACAAACTGGCCTATCTTAGATGGCTTTGACCTGCAATTACACCAGTGTCTAGAAGGCATATGATTTGAGATAATTCGCCTTATGTTTGAACTAAGCCCAACGGTTCATGCTGTTATCCGATTCTATCAGAAGCAGACTTTTTGCAAGAGTCCCAGACAAACATTCCTTATCAATTAAAAATGAATCCACAATCACTATCCACAGATACCAACCAGTCCAGAAGTGTGGGAGAGACTGACGGGCCCCATACCTTCATCTCAGGGTACATGTAGCGGTGGATGGAAGGCAGCCAGTAGACAGGGGGCAGGCTGCTGCCTCGGCCAGGGCCGGCATGGAGCACTCCTTTCTTGTCCTCATAGAACGCAGCCAGGTGAGAGTAATGCCCTGGAGTCTCCAGCTGGTGCCTGTGCAAAACACACATGCGCAGTGAGAGCAGCTCCAGTCACAGCAGAGAGCTAGCTCCGCAGGCCTCATTCCTCCAGGACTAACCACCTACTGTCCCCAGAACATCTGCACTTTGAGACTTCCTCCAAGTCTGCACTGGTATGACAGATGACACTTAGGAAAAGCTCAAATGGGGGAGGGGGGGCGGGGGGGGGGCGCTCCAAGTCCTCGAGAGCACCATGAAACGTGTTCTCTTGACTGTGGGAAATGGACAACATTAACAGGCTGTGACTAATGTCTATTGTTCTGGCTTCCCAAAGAAAACAGTCAGCCAGTATCTTTTGATCAATGAGAAATAATCATTTCGTAAAAAGGCTCTCTTATAAGAGAGATACTGAAGGCGAGTGCTGTAGATGAGATTCAAATCAATACAGAATGTCAGAAGTCAGGATAAATATAAAACACAGATTAGGGGCTGCAAAAATCAAGTCCAGGTAATTTATGTCAAGTCACTGCTGCCGTAAAGTACTCTGCGTACACTTGATTTATTTCCTCATGTTTCTTTCCTCATGCTTCATCTCACAAGTCTCTCTTTCTCGTATCACTTCTGGGATTCTTTAAGCACCAACTTGGGAAACCATTTTTAGCTATGCCTCCAAGTCTAGATACCACCAAAAAGCTAATGAATTCAAAGAAGGAACTTTTATCTATACAACTAAAAACTAAAGTTGAGAGACAAATGCCCAGAGCAGCGGATCAAGCCCAAAACCCTAGCTACTTGGGAGGCAGAGGGCGATCAAAGTTCAAGGCCATCCGGGCAAAAAGTTTGAGGCCCCCTCCTCAACCAGTGGCTGGGTGAGGTGTTTGTATACTTGCTCCATGTCAACTAAACAGGAAGTATAAATGAGGATGATCACAACCCAGGATAGTCCGAGACAAAAGTGAGACTTTCTCTTGAAATGAACCAAAGTAATAAAGTGTGGAGGCGTGGCTCAAGCAATAGAGCACCGGCCTAGCAAGAGCAAAGCCCTGAGTTCAAAAACCAGTGTTGCCCCCACCCCTCACACCAAAGTTAAATGACCAAGTGGGATAACGCTTTCAACTCACATCACAAAGAACGAATTCCCACATGATACAGCAACGTCTTAGACATTACTAAGGAAAGGACAGAAACGGCTCACAATGGAAATGCTAAGGACTCAGACATATATGAAGGGGTTCAACCGCACCTACAATAACAAAAATACGAGCTAAAACTATAGTGACGTTTTGCTCTCTATCCATCGCAATGTTAAATCTACAAGTTTTATTTCGAATTGGGAATGTTGTATTGGAACAGATGGCCTCCTGCATTATGGTTGTGCATGAAAAATGATGTATTTTGTCCCTCTCCGTCTGTGGGTACAGAAGCAGTGCAAGCTTTCCACACGTGCACGAGAACTCCTAAAAACAAATATTTCTAGGTGGTGGAGGAATAAGGAGAAAGGAGAGGTAGGTTCCTGAATAATGGCATAAAACACAGAAGTCTACTCGCTTGGACCACTGTCCTTATCTCTATACTGTTCCAAGAAAAAGAACCCTTCTATTTTAATTGAGCCATTGCATTTTGAGGTTCTGTGGCTGCTATTTAATCAGAACTCTGATTAACTTATTACTTCCTCATAAAGTCTGGCTTTTGAGCCAGGAGAATGTATTGCCCTTTGGGAAATCATTATCTTTACAGGAATAATTTCTGAAAACTGTCAGGATCCCAATAAAAATATTCCCGTCTTTAAACTTCATAATATTACCATTGAGACAAAGCTGAAGAAGTGCTCCAAGCACAGAAAAAGATGTGCATGAAGTTGTTCAATGTAACTCTAAAATGTAGAGAAGTAAATTAAAAAAAAAGAAATATACTACATGCTAAAATGCTCAAACAGAGGAAATAACCATATGAATTTATGGGGCCCTTACTTTTCTTCTAGTCTATAAAAACAAAACCATGCTTAATATATTTCATTAAAATAACCTATTCAAAGCAAAATTACAAATTCCATTTTGGTATGATATACACAGTTGGAGTTCAGAGTATTGATATTTGGGAGAAACTTTAGTTTTTCTCATACATTATGAACATTACTAAACATTCCAAGTCTTTTCAACAACTATGGAGACAGATCACATTTCACAAAAAGTTTTAAATAAAAAAAAAAAATATAGACTACAGATGCAGGCATAGTGGCACACACCAGTAACTCCAGCCCACAGAAGGCAGAGACAGGAGTACGACTTCAAAACCAATTTCAGCGACATAGTACAGCACTGTCTCCAAAAGAAGTACAACAGGCAGGTAGATAAATATACATAAAATATATCAGATAAATGTACAGGATAGAAAAGTTGACATCGAGGGCTGGGGATATGGCCTAGTGGCAAGAGTGCCTGCCTCATATACATGAGGCCCTGGGTTCGATTCCCCAGCACCACATATACAGAAAATGGCCAGAAGCGGCGCTGTGGCTCAAGTGGCAGAGTGCTAGCCTTGAGCAAAAAGAAGCCAGGGACAGTGCTCAGGCCCTGAGTCCAAGCCCCAGGACTGGCAAAAAAAAAAAAAAAAGAAAAGTTGACATCGAATATCAATGTCCATACACATAGACACACACACACACACACACACACACACACACACACACACACACACACACACTTTTTTTGAGACCGGGTATTGCTATATTGCTATTGATACAAATGGAAAGCCTTAAGATCCTGGGCTCAAGCACCACCATAACCAGCTGTCAAGTCCACTGCCTTCAAATATACAAACACTCAAATAGAAAAGAGGTAATGCTTAACAATGCTTCCAGGATTAGACATAAATTTCTCCCTCATTATTTGAAACATAATTGTTACTTCTTTTTCTAGCAGGGTGCCAGTGGCTCATGCCTGTAACCCTATCTACTCAGGAGGCTGAGATCTGAGGATCATAGTTCTAAGCCAGCTCAGGCTGAAAAGTCCCCAGGAGACTCTTATCTCCAATTAACCACCAGGAAACTGAGAAGTGGCACTGTGGCTCAAAGTGGTAGAGCACTAGCCTTGAGCAAAAGAGATCAGGGTCAGTGTCTAGGCCTTGAGTTGAAGGCACATGACAAAAAAAAAATTATTTTCCTATTACCCTAATTAGTACAAGACTCTCCATATCTATCTATCTATTTATCTCTATCTAAATCTCTCTATATAGAAGTAAATCCCTAGACATGTGTTTTATATATATATATATATGATAGATCTAGATCTATTTATGTATATATGTGTTGTACATACACAAAGACAGATCTAGATATATCTGTCTAATCTGTCTGTCTGTCTATCTATCATCTGTCATGTACGGGGCCAGGAGATAACTATATTGCCTTGGGGTAAACAAAGAAAGACTAAGTACAAGTCAACAAATTATTTAATTAAACAAAAGTAATGACGGCATTAATATAAACTGAAAGCAATATCTCCTCCAGCTTTGGTTGTGGGAGGAAGAACTATTCCCCAAGACGTTGGCTGAGAGAAAGGACTACCCCCTAAGGCTCGGCCCAGCCATGCACGCGCGTGGAGCGGCACCTGGGCATCTAGCACAGGTCCTTTCTCTCGGGGGCTCATGGCACAAGCGCCCGCTGGCCGAACGCTGCTACCCCCAACACAGACGAAAGCCACCTACCGAACCTGGTTCTCCAAGAAGTGCATATACCGGTAGAGCAGGGTGTAGGAAGGAGAGAGGATACCCACGGACTTCATTCGTGCACCACGCTCCAGCTCACTTTCCACGGGCATGTTGGCAAAGCAGGCCAGGCCAAAGAAGGGTCCCTTTCGGAAATAGCTGAAATAGACCAAATATGGAATGTGGCCTGAGGTCAGGAAAAGAACATTTCCCCCTCTACCATCCAATCCCACATGAAACCACTGTGTCGAGCGCTCCAAATCACCAAGTTCAGCCTTAAAACAAACCGCTCGGACTCACGGAGGAGAGACCGCCAAGCTTTAAACACTCTAGAAGTCTCCAGCTGAGGTTCCTCAGCGAGGCTGGGCTGTGGCCCCCAGCAAGCTGGCTGGATGCTCATGTAGACACAGCCACCCTCCCCTGCTCTACAAGCAATGACTTGGACAGGAAAACCAGAACCGTAGGCCCCTCGGGAACCAACAGTCTGTTTCCAGAGCAGAAATCTCTCAGTCTGTGAAGCTCTGTCTGCAATTTTCAACACTGCTGCCATTTTACTTTCTCATACTATTACATCTCGAGATTTCTGCTCAACGAGAAGATTAAAGCTAATGAATTACTCTTAAAGTCTTTCCATTTATTCCCCCCTCACAAAACTCATAATGCATCAATTACATAGGGATGAAAATCGGCCCTACATTAAGCCAGAATCCTCACCCATATGTGCTTCATGTTATTCCACAATGAGCACTTGCAGGAGAGCTACATTCCCTCTCAGCAGGTGAGAGAACACCTGTGGTCAGAGGCATTCACTGTCAGGGCATGATGAAACCCACTAAGAACTTAAGGAAAACTAGTGCTCTTCTTACTGGAAAACTCATAGAACACAAAATTTTTATACATATTTCCAGATCATTTGCACACACTACCTGAAGACCTCCTAATAATTTGTGTTTGGGCTCTGGAGAAAGTGAAGGGAGGGAGGAAGAAGTGTTTTAAGAGGATCTGGGTTCAGAAGTAACTTACATGAAATCCGATTGAATTTTATGGGACCCACTGGCCATAGACTTGAACTCCACTCCTTCAAGATCAATATCTTGAGGTAGACACCACTCTACCATGTTTCCTGTGGGAAGGAAAGGATACAAGTTAAAAGAAACAAAATCATTCAGAGCAAAGAGCTGTGTACTTAGCAGGCATGGCTTCTCAAACGTGTACTGCTGACTTGGCCTGACTCAGGACCACTGAGAAGGGCAAGGCTGATCTGATCCAGCACTCCACTGTTTCTTCCAGAGAATGCTCAGCCAGGCAGGAAGGGAACCTGTTTTCCTGCCTCAAGCAACCCTCTTCTTTAGTCAACTGCCTTTGGTCTGCCATTGTCAGCCATTCCCAAGTCTCCCCTCCATACCATATTCTCTAAATGTATAATTTCCTTTAACTCTTTCTGTTCCATTTCATCATCTCACATTTTTATTATCAAGTGCTTCATGTTTTCCAAAATCATGTGGCCACTACCTCTGTTCTTTAGGAACATTGTGTGTGTGCGAGTGTGTGTGTGTGTATGTGTGTGTGTGTACTGGGGCGTGATTAATCCCTTGATGGATTACTAATCGGAAGGATTACTAATCGGAAGGTGAAGTAAGGCAGGGCTGTGATCTGGCTGGAGGAAATCGGTACCTCTTCTGAGGCTACTCTATGTTGGGGACGACAGCTTGCCCTGCTCCTTCTCTTTCTTCTGCCTCCCTGACAACATGAAGTCAGTTGCTCTGCTCTGCTCTGCTGCACTGGCACTAGCCTAGCCAGGATGGACTGACACCTTGAAACCTTTAAACCAAAACAAACCTTTCTCATCCTTACCTTGCAAATAGGCAAAAGACCTGAACAGACACGACATCAGAGATATGTAGATGGGAAAGAAGCACATGAAACCATGTCCAGAATCACCTGAAGGAACTGCACACTAAAGCAACAATGAAATCCACTGCACACCCATTAGATACTAAGCTAAAATCCCAAACACCAGAAACACTCCGTAAGGATGAACACTGAAACCGAAATTCTCGTTAATTGCTGGTGGGATTGGTTCAATCACTTTGAAAGGCACTTGGGTAGTTTCTAACCCAATTCAACCTACTCTTATCATAGGACCCAGGAATTGTCTTCCTTTACATTTATGCAAATGAGTTGAAAACATGTGTCCACCCAGAAACCTGCACATACACATTTATAATACATAGTACTTTTGTTCATGGATGAGCAAACTATACCATTACAAGAAAATATGGTTGTGCACTAAGAAGAAAAACACTACTGGGCCATAGGAAGACATGGAGGAACTCCAGGCTAAATTATTCACTGAGAAGATGACATATCGTGCGATTCTAACGATGTGACATTCTGGAAAAGGGCAGACATTACAGATATTATGAAGCCATCATCGAGGAGGAAGGGATAAACAGCTTGAGCACTGGGTTGTTTTTTTTAGGATAGTAAAGCTGTTTCTTGTTGTTATGGAAAATGTATAGTATTTGTGCCTTTTTCAAACCCATAGAATACATTTCATATTTGCTTACATATGATGTCAATCATCAGATACGCAGGGGAATGCAGAAAACCAAACTTAGCTGAATCAAGCCAAGAAGGAATTCACAAAATGCAGCCACCTTACTTTTCTTCCTGCTACTTCAGGTCATGTGTGTGTTGCCAGCTCATGCTACCAACATCTAGTGTTATAGCTTTCAGTCTGACTGCAGATGGCACTTCCATGATTTCATTTCATTTCATGATATAACTCAAACTCAACCCTTTCCACACTCATGTCTATGGACAGACCCTATGTTTATTTACATATGCAACACTGCCCTAGGCTTTTCAATGGGTTCCTGTCTTCTTTTCCTGTCAGTTATTTTTTTTTTAACCTGTGTTATTGACAGTTTTTGAGGGCTGTGCTCATCACCGCATTTTTCTCATGAGTCTTGTTAGTTTCACCACATGATTTTTCATGGTGGAGAATTTAATGTTGCAGGGGAACTAAGAGGATAAGCAACCAAGCCAATATGACAAAATGTCAACAGACGGGGTGTGTCTGGGAAGGATATACGGGTCTTCATGTACTAGTCTTTCAGTGTTTCTAAGGTTTAATAAGTCTTAACGTGCAAACTGGGAAAACAACTGAAATGCTAGAGATGTAAAAGATATAAAGCACTGAAAAAAGAAAGGAGGAAAGCTATTAGGATGACTTGAGGACGTCCTTCTATAGGATTGCTGTAAATTGCTTTTTGTTTGTTTTTGTGTGTGTGTGTGTGTGTGTTTTAGCTAGTGCTGGGGCTTGGGACTCAGGACCTGAGCACTGTCCCTGGCTTCTTTTTGCTCAAGGCTAGCACCCTACCACTTGAGCCACAGTGCCCCTTCTTCCCTTTTCTATATATGTGGTGCTGAGGAATCAAATCTAGGGCTTCATGTATAGGAGGCAAGCACTCTACCACTAGGCCATATTCCCAGCCCCTGGACTGCTGTAAACAGGAAGCCTGCTTATACGTGGAATTTACAAAGCTTTAAAAGAAAATGATTTTGCAAAAATAGCAATCTTTACTGAAAGATATTTAATGCCAGAAAGAAAAAAAACAAACAAACCTTACACTGAGATCTACCTATCCTGGGCTCAGTAGTACCACTCTACCCTCGTGTGTTTCTAATAGTCTGGCCATATTAATGAGAACTTAGCCAGGGAGCTGAAGCCTAGGAGTCAGCAAGGGAAATCAATAACAAAAGGCCCCTGATCTTTCCCTCTACCCTGTTCTCCTTGGGCTGCATGCCCATCTTCTTCCTGGGCTATAACCTGTACCTACCACAGGACCTGGAGGGTCCGCCCAGCCTCTTCTGCAGGGGTAGCTTCTGAGGAGTTTGCACAACCATGGAAGAATAAATGTGGCGATCTGTAGTGTATATATTCAGCTGGTCATTCAGTAAACATTGGTGGAGCAAAACTTGGCAGCACCGTGCTAGATGCTGAGCTCATAGAAAAACAAATACATCCCTCTTTCACAGAACTTAGACTCAGGCTGACAGCACAATGGGCAGGGGAAGCCAGAGGGCTGTGTGTGTGCAGATAACCTGAACTCCCCATGCCACTTCCCCACCACTGCTCCAAAGGCCAGCCTACTGGCTCTCTGGGTGTGCAGAAGGCCCCCCATGCAGATGTTTTAGAAGCTTTCAGACTGAGATATAGACTGTCTCCCCTGCATAAAGGCTGCTTCTGCTTCTCCCCTGTTCTGCTGAAATGTTCTAGCTTGCTGAAATGATCTTAATCCCTGGTACAGTAGATTTGCCGAGCATCATTTCCTAGGGAGCACAGACCTTAGTGGCTGTTATGGCTGCCCATTAGAAAGTTCAGCCCAAAATGTTCAAAAGGATGAAAAAAACACTGATCTGGAGCCCAAACAATCTCTCTCTCTCTCTCTGATGGGACACCTCTTGACAGGTGGCTTCAGTCCCCACTTCCTCTTCCTGGATGGTGAGGTGTCTGCCTGGTTACATTCTCACAGCTGTCTGGCCTAAGGAACTTTACAGCAGTCCCCCCCCTGCCCTCCCAAAGGTGCTTTGTGTTTACTCTTCCCATCCATCTGCTTCCTCCCACCACACAGATGCCTTAATTCCAGCCAGGAAGCAAAGGGATTCCTGGCTCAGAAATAAAGGCCAGAATCCAGCTGTGTCATCCTTAGCACCAACAAGTTTCCTTTACGAGATCACATTTCCTCTCCACAATCACCAAAGTCCAGAAACAGAAGAAACTTCAGGTGAGTGTTTGATCCTGACCCCAAGGAGCCTGTAGTAACTGATTTTTGGCTTGAAAAAGAGTCCCAAAACCACCCCAGGATGAGAGTACCACTAAGGCAAAGGGAAAAGGAAGCAGGATGAACAGCTTTGAGTCAGGCAGAGATTAGTGCTGGAGATTTCAAGTCAGCCATATGTCAATGGATGGCTGAATTCCAGTGCCTTAATTCTGCATAGAAAACAACCTTCCAGTTAGCAGACCCCATCTACTTTTTCAGTCGCTGACCCCATTGCTCTTTGAATCTATGTGTTTTCATCATCACAGTGAAGACGGCTGGAATTCCTCTACTTTTCCCTCGGTAGTTTAAGAGAAGAAACTGAATTCACAACAGATGACTGCAAACCGACTTTGCCCTGCAAACCACATGCAAGGTGATTCACTAACCCAGCAAAGATTCTGCTAGTGTGGGGTTAACTGAATTCACCACAATTGTATTTCTGCCAATCTTGACACCTGATGGGGAAGGCAGAGACAGGACAGTGACAGAATTCATCTTTCCAGGAGACCTTTTGGGTGGACATCAGAATTGGCTTTCCCTTTGCCTCCCTGTGAGCTGGGCATTCTCCAGACTGCTCAGTACATCTTCAAATTTTTCCATTCACCTGCCACTTTATCAACCCCTCCCCCCCACAGGGCTGGTGCCATTTATTTTCTGAAAGGAGTCAGCTGATATGGGCAACACTCCACATTCTGCCTTTGGGACCAGCCCTCACCCTAATCTCACTGTGCCTTTCTACCCTCTTTGCTATTAATAAGGCTTGTAGTTCCTTGATTGTATGGGGAAAATCTATAGGGACTAAAATTAGTATGTAGAGAGAACAAGGGAAGGGGTAACATTGTTCAAAAAGAAATGTACACTTTACCTGACTTATGTAACTGTAACCCCTCTGTATAACACCTTCATAATAACAAAAAATAAAAATGAGTATGCAAAATTGATTTTAAATAGACCCACTTGATATAAGCACAGGGGCATTCCGATGCATTACATGAAATTGGTGTTTGGGTGTAACTTGGGCTGCAGGTCAAGGGAGAAGAGGTCATAGTTCATTTCTAGTCAGGAAGAGTAAACAAAGGAGCACATTGAAAATCTCACATGATGATATGCCCTGAGACCATCTCCCTCCCCCTCCAAGTCGTGCCAATAAAACACACAAGCACAGGAATCTCCTCTGGACACCCGTAAAATAACTCAGCTTCAAATGTAGCAGTGTAGAGTGAATATTTCATATATATATGTGTACACACATACATACACACACACACATATATATACATATACTTGGTGCAAAAGGGTAGATTCAGAGGTGACCAGACACTGCAGGTACAAAGCTTCATTGGCCCAAGTCCCACTTTCAGTCCTTAATTACACTGGCTAGCCAAAGCCTACACTATGATGATTCCTTTTTACTTAATTAAGTAGAGGAAAGTAACTTTTACTAGAATCCCAAAGAACAAATAAAAAATTACAGTCAGGTCCTAAATTCTGTGGCTGAACACAAACAAACAAGCAAACAATAAATAAATGCAATATTTTGCCAACCTTTTCTACCCAGCATGCAGAGCTGGCATCTGGGCCTGGTTTCAATGGCAGCTTTGTGGCCCAGATGGCCAGCACCATCATCCGACAGCTCCCTGCTCCAAAGAGAGAGAGAGACAGGGAGAGAGAGAGACAGAGAGAGAGAGAGAGAGAGAGACAGAGAGGGAGGAAGAAAGAGAGAGACACACTCAGAGGGAAAGTGGTGGGGGAGGGGAGAGTGCAAGTGTGCACATATGTACAAGGAATTTCACCTTGAATTTGAAGCCCCTAGTCTTCCCATAATTTGTAGATCCAACAGCCATAAGTTTAATGTCATGAGCTCAATGAAAATATATTCTTTCTCTATATAAAACATCCAGCTTCCTAAACTTTCTATTTAAAAATGCAAAAGAATTACTTCTATTCACCAATGAAAGAATCAGTGAGGACATTCCTGTCCAATCACACACACACGCACATACTCTTTCTTTAATGAGGACCCAATCCCCCTTCATATATCAACTTTCTTATACAAGTGTCAAGTTATGAACACCTTCCCATTCACTCTCTCAATCTCGATTTCTCGCCACCCCATCTCCCCATCTCTCCATTTCTCTATCTCTGTGTCTACCTCTATCTCTCATTTCAACACATGGTGACACACAGTAACCTATACTGGTGAGAATGTTCACGAAATGCCCATGGTCTGGGCAGAAAGTTACTGGAAGGTGGGCACTGCTAGAAATGAAAACTGAAGACATGGCCAGGAAGGAAGACCACAGAGAGAAAAACTGTGGGAAAGTTCCTCTTAAGTGGTAACTTCAACATTTGTTGCTTTTCACAAGGAAGCAAGGTTTGCTTTACTACTTTGGGCAATACTGGGTAAGAAAGGGGGGAAAAGTCTAGGGTGACTCATATTTAACAGAAACATAGAGCGTTAACTGCCTCAGGAGGGTCCCCAGTCGTATGTAAAGCAACCAGCACCTATCATGGGGAGAGAGAGAGAGAGAGAGAGAGAGAGAGAGAGAGAGAGAGAGAGAGAGAGAGAGAGAGAGAGAGAGAGAGAGGGTCCCCAGTCGTATGTAAAGCAACCAGCACCTATCATGGATAGAGAGAGAGAGAGAGAGAGAGAGAGAGAGAGAGGAAGAGGGAGAGGGAGAGAGAGAGGAAGAGGGAGAAAGGAGTAAAGGAGGGAAGGAAGGAAAGAAGGAGGGAGGGAAGGAAGGAAGGAGGGAGGGAGGAAGGAAGGAAGGAAGGAAGGGAGGGAGGGAGGGAGGGAGGGAGGGAAGGAAGGAAGGAAGGAAGGAAGGAAGGAAGGAAGGAAGGAAGGAAGGAAGGAAGGGAGGGAGGGAGGGAGAGAGGGAGGGAGGGAGAGAGGGAGGGAGGGAGGGCAGGAGGGAGAGCATGAAGTATGTGCTACCTGTAGAAGGGGTTGGCACTATTCATTAAACATTTGGCTTCATTTGCATATGCGTGTACCGAGGACTTGAGCATACTGGCAGTGAGGTTCGTCTGTAAAATTAATTTCCTATGGTGGGTCAGAATAAAAAAAAAAAAAAAACCAAGTTTGAAAGCTCCTGGCATTCAGTGGGGCAAAAGTGAGAGGATTCAGAAAGGTCAGGGTTGTGGGCACAGAAGAGGGGATTCAGAATCCTGGACCAAATGACATCTTGTCTGCAGACCATCACCTTCCTTGTTTTTCAACCCTGTCTGCTTCCCCTTCTTCAAATCCGGAGCCCTTTTCCTCCCACCCCACCCCAGCCCTTCCCTCATGCCCCGTCCCAGTATCCCACCCCCAGCCCCCACAGGTGACAAGCCTCACCGCACAGCCCCCCCCCCCCGGGCGCCACCCCCACCCCAACGAGAGAGCGCGCGGGTGGCTTCCCCTTTCGTCCAGCTTCTGCGCTTTAAACCCCCGCGCCCCATCCATTCCCCAACGCCCTCGAGGTCAATCCCTAAAAAAAAAAGGAAGGAAGAGACGACCGCTCGCCGGCGGAGAAAGTGAACTTGGCCGCCAGGAGAGTTGCCCGCGTGGGAGCGCAGGCGGGCACGCGGGGGTTGGGGGGGCCGGGGAGGTCGGGCCCGGGGGTCTCCGAAGGCGTTCGCGGGGTGGGGGTGGAGGGGTGGGGTGGCCCCCCCCCCCACTCTTTCCCACCAGAAAAGCCCTCCAGCCAGCGAGGAGAGAAGGAAAACAAAAGCCAGCGCGCCCGCCCGCCCTCCCGATCCCCCAGCCCGGACCCCGGGCGGGCGGGACCCGGGCACCCGGCGCGGGAGAGGCGCCCGCCGCGGCGGGACGGACGGGCTGCGGGCACGGCGGGGCCTCCGGGAACAAAGCCCCGGGGTCCGCAGCCAGCGGGGCGCGCCGCGCCGGGACCTCCCCGGGCGGGAAGCCGGGCCCCACCGCCCCCGGGCTTTTCGGGGGGCCGCCCGCTCCACCCCCGGAGGAGACGGCGCAGGTGTGTGGGTGCGGGTGCGCGCGCAGCCAGCCCCGGTGTGCTTCCCCAGACCCCCCCCCTCGGGTGGGGGGGAGGCTCCCGACCCCGCTCCCCGCCCCCTCGGCCCCGCCGCCGTCCTCACCCGAGCGGGGATCGAAGGTGACCACAAACACGGCCACCACCTGGTCCTCCTCCACGTCGCCCAGCTCCAGCCGCCCGGGCTGCAGCAGCACCTCGCGGGGAGCGGGCTCCGCGGGCTCGCGGCTCCGTGGCGGCTCGGCGGCCGGCCGGGCGCCCCCGCCGCCTCCCCGCCCGGCCCAGCCTCCCGCCGGCAGCTCCGGGGCCTGCGGCGGGGAGACGCCGGGGCCCCTCGGCCCAGCGCAGCAGCGGCGCCGCGTCTCCCTGCTCCACCATGGCGAGGCGAGGCGGAGCCGCGGGCGCGAGGGGCGGGGCCGCGGGCGCAGGGCTGCGGGGGCCCCGGGGTAGCGGGGCGCGACGGAGCGCGGGGCGACCGGGTGCGGCGGGCTGCGGGCCAAGGGGCCGCGGGGACGCTGGACTGCGGGGCGCGCCGGCACCGAGAGGCAGCTGGGCTGCGGGGCCGTGGGGCGCCCCCTTTGCCCGGCCCGCGCCCGCCTGGCGATCGCAGTCCGCAGAGCGGGCACTGCACGGCCACACCTGCCCCCCTTCCGCCCGGGCCCCGGCTCCGCGTCCCCCGGGCCCGGCCCCGCGGCTTCACGGCTGGCGCTGCGCGCGCGGGTGCCCACGGGCGCATCCCGGACGGTCCACCTGCGCGTGGGTCGGGGCGCCTCCCTCCCCCCCCAACCCCTCCCACCCCGGGATTCCGAAGCATAGCCGTAGCCCTGGGAACTTTCATACGTCACCATTATTTTTAAGGTCCCGTGGACATAAAGACTGGGACACATGTGTTACATAATCCGAAATGCGTGGCGAAGGCGCCCGCGGGCGGGAAGTGAGGCCGGGGAGACGGAGGGAGTTCGCCAGGTGTGGCGGGGATCGGAACGGCCGATCCCGGGGACTGGACGGGGTGCCCGGGTTGGGATGGGGCGATTCTACCTTGCTGGTGTTTCAATAAACTGGGGAGGAAAAAGTCACAGGGGCGCGCGCGCGCACACACACACACACACGTGTAGGGGTATCAAACTGAGAGATACCGGGGGCCTTGGGGCGAGGAGGGGGGAGTGGGTTCCCACAACAGATCAAGATAAAGATGCTTTAAGGCAGTAAGAGGAAAACCCTAGAAGCTTTATAACTTTAGGAACACGTGTGTGTGTGTGTGCGTGTGTGTGTGTTTTAATGATTCTTTTATATTTAAAAATCTTAAATGGCGCAATCTTCGAGGTTCACCTGAAGAAACCTGTAGGAAAGAGTAAGGCGGCAAGAGAATTGACACACAATTCACCCATAGCTCAGGAAGGCCCGGGTTCGCCTCTGTTGCCTGTCACGGGTCCAGGTCCGACTCCCACCGGCCAGAGATGCCATGAGAATGGGACTTAACCCTCTTCCCCAGGAGCAAACGATAGACTGCCGAAAGCGGCTGCCTCCAGTCCAAACTCGAGGATGCAACAAAATAGCCTTGCACCCTACAAAGAAGGAGTTGACTCAGCCATTTATTTAATTCAACCTGCCCTGTCCCCCTGGAAGTGACCATTCATTGCTCGGTGGGGTACAAATGGAGAGACACAACCCAGCCAAGGGTGGGGCACTATCCGGGCCATTTGAGAGCATCCTAGTCTGGCTTAGCCCGGAACAGCCCAGGCCACAGCCGAAAGCTCTCCAGGTTGAGACATGCACAGTTTTTATCTTTAATTATACAATAGAAATTCATAGAAAATCCTTAACCAGTTCAACCTTGGGGACAAACAAATTTCTACATCCAGCCCCCTTTGTGCGAGAGGTTGGTTTGCCATAGGCAAGCCTACAGAGCTCCTCATCTTGGATATATATATATATATATATATATATTTTTAAAATTCTGTCATTCAACATAATGGTGTATCTTCGAATTGATGGTCCAGTATATGCCTTTCTCTTCTCTGTATTTACATGTTGAAATTATACTGCATATCAAGGTTGTATTCTTTTTTCCCCTAATGTGAGAATATGAACATTTTGACATTCTATAGAAAACATTTTATATACATTGTGTTGATGGTTCTCATTCTATGTATGCCTGCTAATGTATTTCACCATCTGTCACTGTTGGATAGTCAAGTCTTTCCCTTTTTGCTATGCTTAAAGTTTTGACCAGATTTCTTCCTTGCTTAGTTAGCTCTATGGCCCCAAGCTCTTGGAATAGCACTGAGACATCTCATCTCTTCACCCTAACGGGAGGCAGCCATGAGTCAAGAAACGAAATGTGGAATGAAAGAAGTCAGGCTGGAAGATTCCAATCAGCCATTCCCGCTGTTGATTTATGATCATTGCTAGAGGTGGCAAACCTGGTTAAAATGCATTCTTGTTTCTTAGGGTCTTGATTTGTGTTTTGATTAGCTCTAATTATATTTTCAAAATAGATGTTAACAACTTATGGTTTCTTTTCAGTGCAGCCATCCATTTAATTACTTAGTCTACTCTATGCTTAACTAAGTGTTACGAAGTGAGACTACCTTTTCTCATTGAGTAGTTCATATTTGCGACATCACTCTCAGAATTGCTTTTTATTCCTATTACTTGTAATTCTCCTTTGAAGTGCAATATTAAATTACCACTAGAGTCACCAATCTGTGTATTCTTAGCCATTTTCCTGTTTTTCTATTTTTACACTAGTACCACACTAATTTAATTATATATGTATGTATAAGTATATATATATATATATACATACATATTTGGTTTTCTGTTGGTGATATTGGGGATTTAAGCTTATGCTTTCAAGGCTGACTCAATTCCCTTAAGCCATCAGCCCTATTTTTCGTTGCTCTATTTAGGATAGAGTCTGTCTTCCTATGAGAGAAAGAACCAAGCCAAGACCCACATAATTCTAGGATTCCTGTTGTTGCTGGGATTGGAATCATGTGCTACAATTCCAGCTTCCCTTTGTGGAAACGACATCTCATGCATTTCTTTGTTTGTTTTCTGCCCAGACAGGCCTCACATTGCAACATCCCAATCTCAGCTTCCCATGTAGTTTTGGGTGTATTTTAAATGTTATTCTTTTATGTTTCAATACAGAGAATTGAACTCCACGCCTGTTTTAACACTTATGCCATGCCCAGCATCCTTTTGGTTTTAACTTGGTTTTCAGATGGAATCTTCTGCTCACTTTGTCTGGGCTGGTCTCAAATTGCAACGCACCATCATGCCTGGCCCTTTTCTCTTCTCCTCTAGAAGACATCCAGCCATTCTCTAGTCAATTTTCCATGTTATCTTTATAATACTTTCATCTAATTTTGAGAAAAAGTGAGCATTTTTGTTCAAGTTCAATGAGAAGACATTCACTGGAGAAGAGACGTCTTGTAGGAACAGCGCTCCACCCAGTTTAGCGTAGGCAGTCCCACATCTTATGGATCTGCGGAATTCGTGGGCCAGAGCTGATGCCGATGGTCCAGACAGGAGTCCAGATGTGGGTGGGACAAGCTGAGATGGAACACAGTTGAAATTAAAATATAAGTGGATGAGAAGAACAAAACAATCTTCCTGTAAGGAATATCCACACTTCTAAGGAAGATTCCCAGCCAGATTGGTGTGTGTGTGTGTGTGTGTGTGTGTGTGTGTGTGCGCGCGCGCGCGCATGCACGCTCTTCCAGGAGCTTGAACTCAGGCCCTGGATGCTGTCCCTGAGCTTCCCCCCCTCCCCCAGGCTCGTATTTGAACCACAGCGCCACTTCTGGCTTTTTGGTGGCTAACTGGAGATAAGATTCTCACCATTTTCCTGCCCTACCTGACTTTGAACCACGATCCTCAGATATCAGCTTTCTACATAGCTAGGATGACAGGCATGAGATAGATTTTGAGATGACTGAAAGTCCAGGGCACCCAGAGCTATCCTGATGTGGCCCAGACTAGTCCAAGTCCCCTGACGTCACTGAGCCCATCTGCTCCAGCCCTACTGCCTAATGTCTGTTTAGTCAGCTCTCAATAGCGAAGACTGCAGCCCTGTGGGCATTAACATTCCTTCACACACACACACACACACACACACACACACACACACAATCATCTGTGCTTAGCCACTTGGTATGGCCCAAGTATAAAGTATAGTAAGTCACATATCATAGAGGCTAGGCTCTGGCTAGGCCAGGCATGGTGTAAAGATTGATGGAATGAAATGCATGTTCACAAATACTAAATTATTTACAGTCAGCACATCCCTTCCTCTTAGTCAGTCCTCTTAAATTTGCATCAGGGTTGAAAATTTAACATTTAAAACCATATAAAAGACATCTGCTCACTAATGGCACGCACTGTGGGGATAGATAGAATACATAACAAGCTTGATTCCCTTTGCTAATATTTATCCGGCACCTTATGTGTTCCACAAGCCCTGTTCTAAGTAAAAGGAAATAGAACAGCGAGTGAGAGTTAAGGTCATGTCCTCATGGGATTTGAATGCTCTTGGAGGCAGGGTAGAAAGACAGGAAATTAAACAAATTAACCATTTAATATGTGATAAAAGCTGGACACCAGTAGCTCACGCCTGTATCCTAGCTATTCAGGAGGCTAAGATCTGAGGATCATGGTTCAAAGACAGCCTGGGTAGGAAAGCCTAGGAGACTTTTATGTCCACTAAAAAAGTTGCAAGTGGAGCTGTGGCTCAAAGTGGTAGAGTACTAACCTTGAGCAAAAACAAAAAAAGCTCAGGGACAGCATCCAGGCCCTGAGTTCAAGCTCCAGGACCAGCACAAAAAAATTATAGTAGTGATGTGTCCTGAAAGAATGCCACACACAGCCAGGATTCAAGAAGAAGTGATAGGCACAATCATAGGGGATCTTAGGAAGACCTCCTGGATATGTATGTAACCTTTAATCGAAGGAGAAGAGGAGATAGATGGAGAAAGAGCACGCTAGCAGAAGCAAAGGTCCTGGGGCATTTGTAGAAGCATCCAGGAGACCAGAGAAGATGCAAGGGGCGGCGGGGGTGTGGGGGGGAGGGAAGATGACAGAGTCAGACAGGTTTGGGGGTGGATTGTATGGGCCTATGAGTCTTGATTCTGGGGCTAGCTCTGAATTCTGAATGGAATGAGAAGAACTGGAGAATTCAAATACAGGAATGTCATGATCCCACTTATCTTTTGGAAGGTCTCCATCAGCAGCTAGATGAAGAACAGAATTCAGCAGGACACATGTGAATTCAGTCTATGGGGAAAGAATTGAATGTGTTTCTCTCCTTCCTGGGTTTCAGAGAAAGAAGCGAGTACTCATCTGCTTCTATTTACTGAGCCATGAAAGCGCCGCAGGAGCAGGTGCGATGGGGGGAGGTTTGTGGGCCATGCAGAAGGAGAACTGATAAAACAGTGGATGATTTTAAAGTTTAAAAGCAAGCTCTGGCTGCAGATAACGATTCCCAGGGTACATGGGATTTCAACTGTGAGCTGAAGGATTTTTCCCAAGAAAGTGAATGCACAAAGAAAAGGAAGAAGTTGGGCTAAATCTAGGGCCTCCCGAGCTTAGAGATCAAGATAAAGTATGTAAAATGGTTCAAACATTATGGATTGGTTTTAAACGTGTATTTGTTTTAACCATTATTGTGAACATTATAACAAGTAGGTGTTCATGGCCAAAGGTTAACTTAATCAAATTGCCTATGAGACACCCCTTTAACCGCACTCTGTCCTTAGAGCCAACCAATTCCTTTTTTTTTTTTTTTTTTTTGTCAGTCCTGGGGCTAAAACGCAGGGCCAGAGCACTGTCCCTGGCTTCTTTTTGCTCAAGGCTAGCACTCTGCCACTTGAGCCAAAGCACCACTTCCGGCTTTTTCTATATATGTGGTGCTGAGGAATCGAACCCAAGGGCTTCATGTATATGAGATGAGCACTTTACCACTAGGCCATATTCCCAGCCCCTACCAATTACTTTCGATAGCTTCTGAGTGTCAGAATCTCTAATGGCAACCCCCTATGAAAAGACTTTACTTTCCTTTTTTAAAAAAATCATAATCTTCAAAAACTCCTTAAGAAACAAAAGTAAAGGTTCAATGTAGAGATCTTTCAATTGGATCAGAAACATGAGTGGCTGAGAATGTTTGGCCAAGTCACTAGTATAGTAACTTCTAGAGATGTTCCTTTAGGGGCATGGAAAGCCAAACAGGCATAAAGGGTCCAGCTCTAAGACTGAGTCTTTCTCACACTAATTTCTTCCAGGTAAAACAATGTATGTGTGTAAATACGTTCCTGTATATGTGCATGTGTAGGAGAGACAGAGACAGTTACAGAGACAGACACACTCATAACTATAATGGGAAGGAGAGGAGAGGAGAGGAGAGGAGAGGAAAGAGAGAGAGAGAGAGAGAGAGAGAGAGAGAGAGAGAGAGAGAGAGAGAGAGAGAGCTGGGGATATAGCCTAGTGGCAAGAGTGCCTGCCTCGGATACACGAGGCCCTAGGTTCGATTCCCCAGCACCACATATACAGAAAACGGCCAGAAGCGGCGCTGTGGCTCAAGTGGCAGAGTGCTAGCCTTGAGCGGGAAGAAGCCAGGGACAGTGCTCAGGCCCTGAGTCCAAAAAAAAAAAAAAGAGAGAGAGAGAGAGATCTCCTTTCTGACTGCAAGACTGGCCTAGTAGGTCACATGCGGTCACATGGGGAAAACATTTTCTGCTCTAATCTGGAAATGACCAACAGCACAACTGTAGCTAACCAAGAAAAGGTTCAGCCACTGAGTCAATACTGTATTAAAGGAACTAACTTCTTAAAAACACAGGCAGAATGTCATGAGTGTCTAAACTGTTGGCTATCAGTGCAGAAATCCGTTCCTGTCTAATACTGGGTCTGCGGGTTAGTAAGCCACAGCTCTTTTGATGAATAGCCTTTGGTTCTACCAAGGGAATCTGTGGTGAGAGGGGAAAAAAGCATTAACGTCTATTTGATTGGTTTGCCAGTTAGATTTCAAGTTAATGAATTAACATAGAGATTTTTATTAATGAGACCAAAGTATTCAGGAACAATGAGACATGTTATTACTAATTTGCTTTAAAATACCACAGCACTCTCCCCCAACAAAATTGAAAATACTAAAGAAATAAGATAGTAAAGTTATCCATGATGTCTGAAGCTAGATTATATAACACAGTAGGGCTTACTATATTATCATCCCTATTTTTTGGTATGCTTGAACATTTTTGCAGGAAGAGTTCAACAGAAAAAAGTGTGTTAATCAGGTTTAGGCTAGTCACAGCAGAGGATCACAAGAGCCCAATAGCTATGCCCTTATGAACACATAAGATAATGCTAAGTGAAATGAACTCCATGTTATGGAAACGACGTAATTACTTTCAACATGCCATGTGAAACTGTAGCTTCTATTGTTCATGATCCTCTTGGATCCCCTTCCTGTGGTTGTACCCGCACTATCACTGTATCTTATCTGAGTACATTGGAAACTGTGTATACTGGTATTAGAACTAGGAAAGTGAAAAGAAATACCAAAATCGAGAGACACAGGATAAAAAGACAAACGACTACAAAAGCAATACTTGCAAAACTGTTTGGTGTAAACCAACTGAACAACTCAAGGGGGGAGAGGGAAAGGAGGAGGGGGAAGGGGGGAATGAGGGAGGAGGTAACAAACAGTACAAGAAATGTACCCAATGCCTATCGTATGAAACTGTAACCTCTCTGTACATCAGTTTGACAATTTACAAAAAAAGAAGCGTGTTAATGAGAAAACGGACATCCCAGTGGTTTTCAATTGGGGCAGAACCATCAAATATATGATAACAGAGCATCACCATTACATTATCTCAATTACTGAATGATTCAGTCTTTGCTTTTGGAGGAGGGGACAGCCTTTTAGATAGGATCTTCCTATATATCTTAGGAAATCCTAGGACTTGTTGTGTAGCCCAGACTGACCTTAAACTCTCCATCCTCCTGCTTTAACCCTCTAAGTGTGTGCTGGGGCATATACCATCATAGCTAGCATAGCTTAGCTTTAATTCACTCCATATATATTTGAGGGAGAAAAATACTGGGGTTTGAACTCAGGTTCTCAGGCTTGCTAGGGTCACTCTACCGTTTTGCCATTCCCCTAGCACTGCTCTTTGTTGGTTTATTTTGGAGATGAAGTATAGCAAATGTTTCTGCCCTGTTTGGCATCAAACTGTACTCTTGATCTCAGCCTTCTGAGGATAATTGGTAACTTAGTAGTCCCCCTCCCAAAGTTTTTAAGCCTTTCCATGGTGGCTTTTGAGACAAATTAAATAATATGTATTAAAAGTGTATATTAAGAAACATTGGGGGCTGGGGATATGGCCTAGTGGCAAGAGTGCTTGCCTCATATACATGAGGCCCTGGGTTCAATTCCCCAGCACCACATAAACAGAAAATGGCCAGAAGTGGCACTGTGGCTCAAGTGGCAGAGTGCTAGCCTTGAGCAAAAAGAAGCCAGGGACAGTGCTCAGGCCCTGAATCCAAGCCCCAGGACTGGCAAAAACAAACAAAACCATTGATAAAACCCTATTTTTTTGTCAAAAGCCATTTAATTTTATTTTTGTGTCAGTCATGGGGCTTGAACTTGGATGCTGACCTCTTTTTCTCAAAGCTAGTGCTCTAGCATGTTGAGCCATGGCACTAATTCTGGGTTTTAAGTGGTCAATTGTAGATAAGAGTCTCACATGGGCTTTTCTGCCCAGGCTGGCTTTGAACTGCAATTCTCAGATCTCATCTCCTTGTTCAATTTTCCAAAAGCTTTCAGTGCTAATCCTTGGCAGAGAGGGAGAGCATTTCAGCAGCACAGGTATGTTTGGCAAAGAGCTAAGGCATGTGCCTCCCTGGGAATATGAACTTCAGGCAAGGTACGTTAAGGCTTGGTTACTGAGCATTATGCTATCCAGGTGATGCCGAAATTGGATGATGCGATGTGTCATTGGATGGGTGATGAGTGGAAGAAACATGAGAGTGATATTGAGATCTGACAGGCATAAAAGTCAGAATAATTTCTTTCCAGTAATGAGCTTGTCCCCAAATTGGCCAGTAGGACATCCAGACCAGGCTAAATGGAAGGAATTGGACTATCTCCCCAGTAATTTTGTAGTGCCTGGTTTAGGGAGACTTATTAGAATAAAGAAGTTCTGTATATGAATTGGATTTATTGATCAAAAGAGATTTTGTTCTGTTTTGCTTTTATTGTAGGGCTTGAACTCAGGGCCTGGGCACTGTTCTTAAGCTTTTTTTTTTTTTTTACATTCTTTTTGTTTATGAATATGATGCATCTTGACCAGTGTCATCATCATCTTCCCCCGCCCCCTTCAACCCACCCCTTCCCTACTTTTCTTATTTTGTGGTATTTACCATGAGCTCTTGACTGCAATTTCCGTTTCCCCCACTTCATTTGACACCCTCCCCCGCCCCCACGCACACTTGCAAGTACCCATTGTTTGGCATTTATTTTGTTGGACTTTGTCTTTCTACAAAATTACACTACTGAAGCTCTCCATAGTCTACTATGCTAGCATTTAATTCATTTCTAATCATTTATATACCACCCTACCCCCGTGTTTACTTATGGGTTTATAGGCTGATTTTAGCTACTACAAATGAGGGAAACCACGCAACCTTTGTTTTTCTGGGTCTGACTTACTTTACTTGGTATAATTTATTTCCCAGGTGTTCTTGAGCTTCTTTGCTCAAGGCTGGTGCTCTACCACTTGAGCCACAGCTTCACTTCCAGCATTTTTTGGTAGTTAATTGGAGATAGGAGTCTCATCCACTTTCCTGTCTGGGCGGGCTTTGAACAGGGATCCTCAGATCTTAGCCTCCTGAAAGTCTACGATTACAGGCATGTGTCACCAACACCGGGTTTTTAAAATCAGAATGGAAATGAGGAAAAGCTGAGGCCTTCTGGATTTGTGGTACTTAAGGAAGAAAATTCACCGGGCGCGGCACAGCTGTTGGCTTGTAGCCGGGAAGGCAGGCCAAGTTCTCAAAGCTTGCAGGGCTCAGTGCCTTTCTCCCACTTATTCCTGTAGATTTTGAGGAGACTTCCCTGCCGGTGCTGGAAACACCTTCACAGGGATGGGCGACAGACCCACTGACAAAAAGCTCGGTCGGAAATTGACATTTTCCTCTTGTGAAGAAGAAAGTGGGAACCAAGGGCAGATGGTAACACCAGAGAGTGAGGAGACCCAGGGCCGAACCCCAGAGAAAGAGGAGGCTGTGGACTTAGGGGATCCCAGGACTCCCCCCCGGGACATGCCCACGCGTGACACCTCTGGGGAGAGCCACCGAGAAAGTCCAGACTCCAGGATTCCGAGTCTGAGGTCGGAACCCTCCAAATGTCCTGCAACACCAGCTCGACCTGACGGGAGAAGCGAGCCCCGGGGCTGCCCCGCGACGCCCATGCCCAAAGTAAGTGCAGCCTGGGGAGCTGCCCTCAGCTCTGGGAAATGTGGCTCAGTGGTAGAGGGCTTTGTCTTGTATGCATGAAGCCCTGGGTTCGATTCCTCTGTACCACATAAACAGAAAAGGCCGGGAGTGGCGCTGTGGCTCAAGTGGTAGAGTGCTAGTCTTAAGCACAGAGAGGCCAGGGACAGTGCTCAGGCCCTGAGTTAAGGCCCAGTGACTAGCAAGTAAATAAACAAATAGATAAGTAAATAAGCAGTACTGGAACTGGAAGGAATATGGGGATCTAGAACCAGTCTGTGTTCTTATGAGAAAATCGAACTCCCAAGAGATAATAAGCTCAGCCAGTGGCAGACCAGAGGAGTCATGTGATCCGTGGGCTTCCTCTGTTCTTTCCATTAGGGCAGTCGGCTGCATTTGGGGGTAATTATTCCCTAATGTTTCCTAAGATAGGAATATTCCCTGTCTGGACATGTGTGTGCCTCTCCGCTGCTAGCTGTGCCCCTAGAAGGCATTCTTCTCCCCTTCCCTCCTGGCTTAGTGAAGTGTAGACTCTTCCACTATACACAGGCAAAGGGGGTAACTTGTTGGTACTTATTTAAAAACTGAGGATGGCAAGTAAGCAATGGTGGCTAACAGTTACCTACTCCTTATCTTTGCCGTGATTGGTCGCATAGATGACTGATGTCATTCAAGCCAAGGTTGGGACAGTGCTAATGTTGGAGTAGATTCTGGTACCTTGGTGTGTGATGCTCTCAGATGGTAATAGCGCTGCTCGCTGCTGGTTCAGCTTGAGGTCCTTAATAACATAAAAATGACATCTATGGTCCTGTGTGCAGGATAGTTTACTGCTCGCAGGTCCCTGTAGGGCCCGCAGGGTATGCAAACTGTGTTTAACAGCTAAGCTTCTTGTCTGAACTAAATACAGAATAATATGGCCAGGCATCTATTGGTGAAATTTTCACTGGTTCCAAGACCAGCCAAGTGATCCTCCTTTTTGTGTTTTCCTTTTTGAGATTCCATGTGGGTAAGGTGTGTAAGACCCAATTTGTGCCCGTAGAAACTTACACTGCAGCAGAGACCAGGAGGGCGACAGCAGGGGATTGGGAAGAGCTGTGCCGCTAGTTCTGTGATAAATGCTTCGAGAGTGGTGGGAATTCTCTGGGCTGATTGATTTTCAGGGGGAAAGAAAGGGAGGGGAGTCAAGAAAGTTGAAGAAAGAATGTAAATGGCAATGAAAGTTGGCACCATTTGATATATGGTCGAGAACAGGCCAAGAGTGTGGCTCAAGTAAGAGAACACAAGCCATAAAACATGACACATACGTAGTCTGTTCATTTCGTTGTTTACAACTAAACATCTTGCTATGTTAGCAGACCCTCTGTGGGCACAATCCCTTTACTGTTTTCCAAAACAGTTCCTCAAAATGAACAAAGATAAGCAACTGAAACAATAATTAAAGTTAGATCGTACAAGCTAGAAGAATGGTAGAACATGCTGAACAGACATAGGAATCAAGTTTAAAAGTATCAGGGAAGGGCTGGGAATATGGCCTAGTGGCAAGAAATCTTGCCTCTTATACATGAAGCCCTGGGTCCGATTCCCCAGCACCACATATATAGAAAACATCCAGAAGGGATGCTGTGGCTCAAGTGGCAGAGTGCTAGCCTTGAGCAAAAAGGAAGCCAGGGACAGTCAGTGCTAGGGCCCTGAGTCCAAGGCCCAGGACTGGCAAATAAATAAACAAAAAAATTAATTAATTTTAAAAAAGTATCAGAGAAGACTTCTAAAGGAAGTAGGGCTTGAGAAGAATCATAAAGGATGAATTAGAATTATCCAAGCAAAGAGGAAAATAAGAACCCCAAGGAAAGAAAAAAAATGAACACATCCACCAAGGTTCCAAGGGACAAGTGCATGTTCCACTTGGAAAACTGCATGTTATTTAGTATGACCAGAAATAAGGCCAATACAGGAAAGCAAGAGATAGGTCAGGATTTCTATTGAAGTGTTTAAGAATGTCATTAAATAATTTTATATAGAGATCTTAAAAAAACTCTGCATTTCTGTGTAGGATGGATGGGATCAGGAAAGAGCCTGGAGGAAGGGCAATATTGTTAGAGGTTCTGCTGAGAACAGAAAAGAGCCTGGCCTAGAACAGGCATGGTAGGGATAACTTGAAAGGTGTTCAGGAAGTAGTAACTGTCACAACAGGAGTTGGGGGGAAAGGAAGGATTTAAAATTACAGTGAGGCTCATCACTTGATTGAGTGGTTGGTGCCTTGAATCAAGATAGGAGAAGCAGATGGGGAAAGACACTGGGTTTGGAGAAAGGCAGGTAAGGTAAGTAGTTGGATAAATGAGTTAGAGATCCATTTGCATATCTATGGCATTTAGGAAATTGGTGAAGCCATGTATGGGGATAAAGTCATATAGCTGGAGTGCTAGAGTAAGATAATGCCATAATTTGAAGGACAGGCAGAGAATCAAGTTTAGAAAGGAAGCTAAGAATGTAATAGGGAAATGATTACTTCATGAAAATTCAGTTCGGATCAGCAAAGTGGTAAGTGCCAATGGTTTGCTGAAGACAAGTCTGCAAAGGAAGAACATGTTGCCTGTATTCTGCTCTGCCCGCCCAAGATCCAGAACTAGAGCTTACATGAAAATGACTTCCCTGCTCCATAAGGAATTCCTAACAGTGTTGGGCAGAAATGAAAGCATCTGTAGAAGGTAGTAAGCTCCCAGTGGCTAAAACACATTGAATGCTAGTGTAAACAATGTTCTGCTGGAACATTGTAGATGCAATTCAAGCATCTGATAGTCTTTTCCAGTCCTAAGATACAACGCTGGAGGTGATGTTTTCTGGTAAGTTCTCTTCTTTTCTAAACATTGTGAGAGGTGTCTGAGAGATTTTTCCCTCATCTCCCAGAATCATCCACACAAAGCTATTCCACAGGGGTTTAGCTATACTCTCCGGAGTTCATTTATACTTAACCTTTGTTATCGTTCTGCAACTTTTCAATCTGGTTTACTTTTAGATATAGCTTCCTTTTATAATGGTGATTATCAATATCTTTCTCCCTATCACAAATGGGTTTCATGAATTCAATTGCCCTTCTTATTTCTACACTAGAAGTATAATGGTGTCTACCCTGGTGTGAAAATTTGCCTTATTTTTCCCCCCAAAATTCCATGGGCAATTTGAAATTTAAAATCTTCCTTGAAGTATGGAAAGACAATTATTCCAAGTGTGTACACTTCACTGTTCCAAGTGTTATAGACACATTTTTATTTTCCTGTGATAGCCAGCACTGCAAAGAACTATTTCTCAGGGCATGATTTAGTATGCTTTATAAACTCATTTCTCAAGTCACATTGACAGTTGAGAAATATCATTATGTAATTTAGTTTTGCTTATATTGAACCAATGTTCAGTCCTCATGATAAACTCACTGGAAAAAAAAATCATGTTCATTGGTGAAGGCTTTGAATATAGTCCCTTAGCAATTCTATACTGTATTGCAAGACCCTTGTAAAAAAAGAAAACCTTGAATGTGGCATTGACAAAATTTTCTTCACCTACATGAGTTATTTGTGGGCTTTGCAGTGGCTTAATTTCTCAATATAGATAATTTATTGGATCTCTAGTGATAAATCCAGTAATCATTCTTTGTATTGTCAGATTCTTTAGTGAGTTATCTGGCTTCTACTTCTACATTGAAAAAAAACGTAGGCAAAGACCATCAAAATGCAACAGTGCTAAGAGCGTACATGAGATTCCATCATGGCGCACGTATGCTGCTGTATGCTTGTAAATCCAGAGCCCAGGCCTTCCTCCGGCCCCAGGCACGTAGGTCTAATACAGTTCTGCTATCTTTGAGCTTGCTTATTGGCTCTGGTTAGGCCTCGGCCTGTATCTTCTTACTATACTACACTTGGAGCAGTAAGTCTTTCACACTCTTCTATTTATTGGGAGTTATAGCTATTGCAAAGTTCTTAAACCTTAATGGATTATTTTAGAGTCCTATGTTAAGTCTCTTTATTCTACTTTATGGAATGCTTCACATTTAATGCTGTATTTTAAGTGAAACTGGGAACTTCTTTTTTGTGTTTAATTAAATCTTTCTCTTATAATGTGATTACTTCTGGCATTGGTTAATTGAAAATTAATAGACCATGTATTTCTCAGGAGGTAGAATTCATCCCTGTACCCATTAGTACCCAGCCCAGCATCTGCTACTCAGCACCAAACAAATATTTAGATGAATAATTGAGGGTGTGTCAGGTTGATCTATGAGACCATAAAAACTAAGTATTGTGTAGAAGCCTTCAGTGTCCTTATCTTTAAACAGTGAAGTTAGGACTAGAATTAGTGGGTTTCAGCGCTAGATAGAATTGTCTAAGGCTAAGGGTGGAATTTAACAAATGGATTCATGTGTTGACCCCAGGAATCAGTATATTTAGATGAGAGTCTGGGTTTCTGTATTTCTTAAAAAATAAAGGTATCAAGTACGATACAGCGACTCCATACTGAACCAGATAATCTTCCAAGGCCTTTTCAGCAATAGCATTCTTTTGTATTTATCTAACAAACAGAGAACTTTACAAAACTAACCCTGTTCGCCTTTCATCCTCATTCAGGGCTTGTTGAAATCCCCAGCGATTTCTTCCGCGGGGAAGCTTGGTTCCCGAAGCTCCGAGCATTTGAGGAGCACACGGGCCCTGCTCACGGATGAGATGACCTCACTGGCACTGGTCAATGCTAACCCATTCACCCCAGAGTCCTACAGAAAATTAATCCATCAATCCAAAGGCAAGAGGAAAATCCGAGGAGATCTGTAAGATCACAATTGTCTCTTATTTTTTAAGAACTCCTATGATCAAGTGGTAAGAAGAAAGCATTCAAATATGGTTAGGAATAGAATTCTATTTGAAGGAAACAAATATTTGTATGGCCATCCGCACTAAGTGTCAATGCTGGTTACAGGTATCCTGGCTTTTTTTTTTTTTCTATTCTGGTGTGTATTTCTGATGGCTTCTCTATTAAAAGAGTAGAGCAGAGTAAGCAGTAGATCTCTCACTTCAGTTAGGAGGTGGACGAGATAAAGAATAACATTCAGAGGTCTCCTTTGCTTAATATGAGGCTAGCACAAGGCAAGGTATAGTTCATATTTCAAACAATCCATTGCTGCTTCAAGTCTAGCTATGTGAGTGGTAAAGAGAAATATAGTGAAAGTACTTGAATTTCTCTGCAGGTGATAGGAGATTGATGAAAGAAAGGCAGTGGTAGTTCATAAAAGCTAGGGATAAAAAGGAAAGCCAAACTGCACTATTGCACAAAAGCCACAGCATGGTAGAAATGGCTCAATTAAGGATCATGCATGTTACTCAGAGACATTACTATGTTTCTTTTCTTCTTCTTCTTCCTCTTCCTCCTCCTCCTCCTCCTCCTCCTCCTCCTCCTTTTTTTTTTTTTTAACAGAATAGAAGTACCACCCAAATGGGGCAGCTATTTGTGTTGCTATGCACTCAGTGAAATAAATGCAAAGATAACCATGTAAACGTCGAAGAACATTAATGTGTCATGTTGTTTCTTAGGAATCAGTGCTGATATGTTTTTGAGTCTGGTAGCCTGAATAGGTTTTCTCAACTCTGTCTCCTCAACACCCAGTTTACTTTGGCTGCCAAGAATCTCACCAGCTGGGCTGGGAATATGGCCTAGTGTCAAGAGTGCTTGCCTCATATACATGAAGCCCAGGGTTTGATTCCCCAGCACGACATATATAGAAAATGGCTAGAAGTGGCACTGTGGCTCAAGTGGTAGAGTGCTAGCCTTGAGCAAAAAGAAGCCAGGGACAGTGCTCAGGCCCTGAGTCCAAGCCCAGGACTGGCCAAAAAAAAAAAAAAAAAAAGAATCTCACGAGCTGTAGCTCTTTGGGGGTCTTTGTAAATTAATTAAGATCAATGGCTCCACCTCTCCTGGAAACCAGCAGGCAAAGCGATAGTATGTACTTGAGTAATATCACTTTAGAGAATACGTTTCTCCTTTGTGGTGTTGACATTTTATGAGGGATCAGCACGTAGTATTAAATTTAAGTCACACATGGGCGTCGGTTTATTTCATGAATGAAGTGTCACCCACTTGTAAAGTGTACTCTGTACTTTTCCAAAAGAACTTAAGCTGGCCAGTCAGCAATTTGAAATCTTGCCCTCATACCTGGACTACAACCACCCATGCAAAAGAGGATGTTTGTCAGTGACTCCTGCTTATTGTGAACTAAGGATACCTCAGGGCTTAGCGTCTGTTCCATTTACAGTCCACCTGTGATTGGAATTGAAAGCCCGGTTCTAGGGGATGTAGGTACTGGAAAGAGAGTGTTATGTGCTTTGGAGTCCGATATCATTTCTTTAAAAAATGTTAGTTTGATCACTATTTTTTTTTGGCCAGTCCTGGGGCTTGGACTCAGGGCCTGAGTACTGTCCCTGGCTTCTTTTTGCTCAAGGCTAGCACTCTGCCACTTGAGCCACAGCGCCACTTCTGGCCATTTTCTGTATATATGGTACTGGGGAATCGAACCCAGGGCCTCATGTATATGAGGCAGGCACTCTTGCCACTAGGCCATATCTCCAGCCCCTTGATCACTATTTTTAATTGGTAAAGGTGAACATGTGATTTCTCTGAGACTCAATTTTTATCCTTGGTGAAATGGGCAGAGAATTCAACTTGCCTGGGAAATTTCTTATTTTTTAACTTAAGTTTTTGAATATTTTCTTTAGGTAGTTGTACAAAGGCGTTGTCAGGCAACAGAGCAGTTTAGGAATACAATGCCTCTTGATCAACGTCACCCTTTCGATATCCTTACCCACCCCTCCCACCCCGCTCCTTCCCTCACTTTTCTGAATTTTTAGATTATGTTGAATTTTTTTGGCCATTTAAACAAAGCAATTTATGTATACAATGCATCTTTATCTATTCCATTCCTCAACTATCTCCTCCACCTTTGACTCACCCCTTCCCTTATTTTTCTTAATTCTGTCATATATATAATGCATGCTTGCCTACATTCTACTCCCTTCTCCAGTTCATTCTTCTATCTCTTTCCTTTTGTGCCTCCTCCCTTCACTCCATCTCCAAGTACTCATTTCCTGGTACTTGTTTTATTGGACTTTGACTTAGTCTTTCTAAAGAATTATATTTGCGCTCTCCATACTCTATTATGCTTTACTTAATTCATTTGTAACAGCTTGGATACCACCCCAGTGTTTTTACTTATAGATTTATAGGCACATTCTAGCTCCCACAAATGAGGGAAAACACACAACTTGCGTTGTTCTGGTCTGGCTTACTTCATTAATATCATTATTTACTAATTTCGTAACCTAGAGTGAGTTAACCTCTCTGGGCCTTAGAAATGCTAATGCCCATTTACAGTTTCAGGTATGTTCCATGCTCTCCCTTGTTATCAATTCTTTTTTTTTTTTTTTTTTTTTTTTGCCAGTCCTGGGGCTTGAACTCAGGGCCTGAACACTGTCCCTGGCTTCCTTTTTGCTCAAGGTTAGCACTCTGCCACTTGAGCCACAGCGCTACTCCCAGTTTTTTCTGTTTATGTGGTGCTGAGGAATGGAACCCAGGGCTTCATGCATGCTAGGCAAGCACTCTACCGCGAAGCCACATGCCAAGCTGCCCCCTTGTTTCCAGTTCTTAGCCTGGAAAGAGTGGGGAAACCCCACTCTTTTCCCCCCAGTCAGCTCCCACTGCTTCTTGGAATCTTTGCTTTCACAGGCTCTCTACTTAACAGAACTGAGTGCTGTCCTTGGTATTATGTGATGCCTTGTTCTTATCCGGTGTAGGTTCTTGTATAGAAATCTCCTGGCCATCTCTACCCCCAAAGATAAATTGAAGAGGGGATGGTACTGCTTTAGGGATTCTTGAAACCACAGAACCTAGCACAGTACCAGGATAAGTTAGTGTATCAATCCTATGTTGACAAAACTTTATTTTTATGTACCTTCAGTGAGGGGACCAGTGCAGAGGAAGGCAAAGAAGAGCAAGGACAACCTGCCAAGGTGAGTGGGGTCCTGTCACCTACATGTCACAACTTAGACAGTTCATCCTATTCTCTCTTTCATCTCAGTTCCCCTCATTCCATCCCCTCCCCATTCGACTACTAACACACTCATCTCTCTTATTCCTACCTGTCTCTCTGTGCCCTTACCCCTATCTTTTGTCTACCTCCTACTCTTCCCCACCACTCAAACACGCTTTGAGTGCATTGCAGTTAGACTTATCAGGACTCCAGTCAGTCTCTATAGTCTTAGTTGTTCCTCTGACAGGCAATACCTGTTCTATGTTGCTAAAATATTATCACTGAATGTTTTAAAGTTAAAGGCTTCTGCTTCTGTTTTGACCTGAGAAAATAGCTATACTCATATGCTAAAGAAATTTGGGGGAGTATCAAGATACTTTTGGTTTCCAGATGGAAAAATCGAATGGAGAAAAATGTTACAGATCTAGAGATTTAAATGTCAAATAATTAGCCCTTAAAGATGTCCATATATATTCATTTTATAATGCTTACAGTCTTTAATTTGGTAAACCTCCACTGCCAATCGAGCCCAACAAAATAATAATGTCAGTACTGATCTCAGTATTATTACATATTAATTGTGGTAGCAAAAACAATGAAGCGTGTTGTTACATGACCAATAATAGAAGCATGTTTAATTATAGTTTTAAGTCATTAGACTATTAAATTGTCACTGAGATGTTTACAATGTATGAAAATATGCCTCTGTTCAATATGCAGTATGCAAAAGTGGCACATTTTTCTATGTTGGATGAGTACAACAATGCATTACACATTGATCATTAAATTAGATGTTGTAATAACTGCCATCATTTCAATGTCTTTGAGTGATGGAAACTTAATGTGCTGTTTTCCTAATAATTCCTGAAGTTTTTGAAGCCAATTTGCTCTTACTTGTATAAACAAGTTAATATTTTTAAACATCAGCACTTGGCTGTCAACCCTTGTAGGAAAGAAAGTGCTGGGCACAGAGTTTATTCCTCATGCAAATGCTTCTAATTTATGTCTTTGCTACTTTAGCCTTGTAACTTATTCCTATCTTATTTTACATGTTGTCTCCTGGCTTCAGATAGAAATGCCAAAAATATTCATGAAACATTTAACATATGCCAACCATGGTATTTGGATCTCATAAGGGAAAAAAGCAGCTAAAGGAAAATCACTACCCAAGAACTCACATCTTTGAAACTTCAAAGCAACCTATGTGTAAACACAAAACTATAGGGTGTGTGTATTTGTATGTACCTGTGTGTAGCGTGTGTATGTATATCTATCTATCTATCTATCTATCTATAGATATATATTTAAAATATCCATGGAGAGTCAGTCAAAATATTTCTTGTAGGAAGCAAGGTGAGTAGGAGAGATGTGCATGAAGATGATTTGAGGCAAAGGCATCTTTGATTGTCAGTGCTTTGAAGGCAGAACAGGTCATGTGTGAGAGGGAGGTTGGGTGGGGAGTGATAAGGATGCTAAGCTGGCTCTTGAGATGAGGGTGCTATAGTAGCCAGTGGGAAATTGGTATGGGACTTTCAGTCTCCTCTCATAGGGAACAATTAGGTGTCAGATTCTATGGTCTCCTCTTGTATAGCCAATTCTTACTGCTACTGTTAACAGCTGTAGAAAAATCCAGGTGCAGAGAGAGAGAGAGAGAGAGAGAGAGAGAGAGACGAGAGAGAGAACGAAAGAGAGAGCTTGATATGGGTTGGCTAGGTGTAGCTGATGGAAACAGATTAGAATTAGATGTTAAAATGAGCTAGTAAGAATGAAGTTTTTAACCTGATAATGTTAGAAGGTAAAAATCTTTGCCAACTGGAATACATTGGGAAAAGATGACTTTGGGAGGAGATACATTATCTTGGATTTAGATTCACATAAAGCTATGCCCATTTTGTTGGGCATTATATTATATGTAATACAATGTTGTATATTCTCATCTATTATTTAATTATACCATGAATGAACACTTTCATGTTACAGATGAGAAAATTGTTCAATGTTTTGCTTGAGCTGGCAGATGAGCAATGTTACTAGTTTGTTGGTAAGGGGTGTGTTCATTATACCTGATAGGCACAATCAGGACCAATAATTTGGATGGTTTTGCTTTCAGACTGACTTTGGAGGGGGGAGGGGAAAGAGGGAAGAAGTTACAACAGAAATCTGTTCAACTTGAGATGAAAATATTAGCATCTAGACTTTGTGAAAGGTAAAGAAGGGTGTCAAAGGAAATACTTGTTTTGTTTTAAACGTGCTCTACCCCATTTCCTATGCTTCCTTCAGTTTAAGATAGTAGTGCTCTGGATTAGAGCTGTTCCCTGTTGAAACACATAGAAAAATGACTAGAGAAAAGAAAAAAATATCTAAGGATATATGAGAGCTGTATGGAGCATTACCATAGAGAATGAGGCCAATGATTGGGGAGCAATTGCTACTGTTTATTTCAATCCCAATAGAATCCATTGCCTTCACCTCAGAAGTACTTTTGAAAGACCAAGTGAAATTTAGGAATGTAATATGGTTACATTCTATTGCTCACAATATGTTAAGAAGAAGTATTCTCTCTTTTCATTAACATATTTTAGAAAAGTCTTCTAGAAGAAATTAACATGGCTTCCCGATATGAAAAGGAATTCTTGGAGGTAGAAAAACTTGGGGTTGGAGCATTTGGTACAGTCTACAAGTGCATCAAGAGGCTGGATGGATGTGTTTATGCTATCAAGCACTTGACCAGCACCTTTTCAGGACTATCAGATGAGTGAGTGCCTTTGACGGGTGCTAGAAGTACAAATGTGGATTCAGAGAGCTATTTCTGAGCAAAGTACTTAAAATGGTAGCGCTTGTCATTATTACAAATATGCCACTTGTAACTTTTTAATGATCCTTTCAGGTCACGTTATGAATCTCTTGGCTTTTAGTTTCTGTTACTGAGACTCCTGTTTTGTTTTGCTTTATTGTTGTTGTTTTACAAGTAGATTTATGGAATGGTCTTCCACTGGCCTTTTTAGTTTATCAGAAATACTGCCAAGTAAGAAGTTACTGCTAACTCGTTGATTTATCTCTAACTTCCATGAATAATATATTCCAATAGTCAAGTTTCAGAGACTAAAATTAGGGAAAAATTATTAAAGCAAAGTTTGTAGTTCAATCCTAGAACTCGTTGTTCAAAAGTTCTTCCTTGGATCATTCAGAAAACTAATATTTTTATATTCAGCCAATGCTTTCTAGGAACGTGGTGAATCTAATACTTACTATGCTCAAGTTAAAATTACAAGCTTCCATTTTTACTCTGAAACTCATCACAGACTACAGTTTGCTTTTCTTTTATTGGAATTTCCTACTGCATAATGAATCTCTCTCCCCAAAGTATCTCTGTCCCTGAGACTATATTGAATTGTTTGAGTTTCATACAGACTCTGATGAGTAGCTGACTAGCCTTTATAGAGAAAGCAGAGTCCTATCACAATATCACAATCAAGTGTCTGATGGACTTCATGTTTAAGCCCATAAAAAATTTCATAGTGTGAAACAGTGAAATTAAACCCTGAAGCATGTTAGCTATTGGGACAGGAAGCACCCAAAATTCAATGAGTTTGGTACCAGGGTGATCACGGTTCTGCTTTTGGGCTTACAATGATCTTGACTTTGGACTAGTCACTTAACTTCTGAAGACTTCATGCTTTCCAGAGTCTCTTACAATATAGCTATGATGATTAGATAAAATACAGCAGTCTGTGCCTGATAAATGTTCTGGAATTGTTCGTGTGTCACATATATTTTAATGTATGCTTTGCTATCCCCTAGGAATCTGGATTTGCATGAAGTTTATGCCCACGCCGTGCTGGGACATCACCCTCACGTGGTACGTTACTATTCTTCATGGACAGAAGATGATAATGTGTTTATCCAGAATGAATATTGCAATGGTAAGCATGTGGATTAATATCTACACAGACAGAACTGAACTTTATAAATCTCCAGAAATAAATTCTGCCGCCTTACAGTTTATGCCAACCGTGTCTGAGGCAAATCTAACATTTCGGTGCCATAATCTTGCTCAGAAGCAGAGTATTTGGGAGAATGGTTGAGTTGCAAAGCAGTTTCTAAGTACATGTATTTCTTTCAAAGATGTTGTGTCATGCCTGGGTACATAGAAGCCAACTTCCTTTACACTTCACACTGAGAGAAAAAAAAATTACCCTACTACTTTGAATGGATAAATAATACTTTGACCATTCACTTGGTATTGTGAAAGAAACAAGCCATACCATTGTGGGGGATGGTGAGGGGCAACATTGCTTTTTTGTTTTGTTTTGTTTTGTCAGTCTTGAACAGATTGAACGCTGTGCCTGGGCACTGTCCCTGTGCTCTTCAGCTCAAGGCTAGCACTCTACCACTTGAGCCACTGCGCCACTTCCAGGTTTTTGGTTGTTGACCGGAGACAAGCATCTCACGGACTTTCCTGCTTGGGCTTGCTTTCAACCCAGATCCTCAGATCTCAGCCTCCCGAGTAGCTAAGATTACAGGCATGAGCCACTGGTGCCCAGTGTAACCTTGCTTTTAAGAAAATTTAAAAATATTTCACTATCTTTAAGTACTTTGACAAAGGAGTTGCCATTCAACAAAATGGTTTATGAATAGAATGTGTCTTGATCAATGTCATCCTTTTCAACATTCTCACCCATGCTTCCCAACCTACCACTTCCCTCACTTTTCCTAATTTTGTAGGATATACATTGAATTTTTGGATGCGTTCTCCCACCCTTCTTTTCTTCACTCACGTGTCCAAAGTTTCCTTATCATGATGAGGTTTGTGATACAGACAATTGTTGAGTAATTTTCAAGTAGATTACTCCTTCCTTTCTTACATTTGAGCTTTAGGGTTCTTTTTGTTTTTCCTTATTTATTGTCAAAGTGATGTACAGAGAGGTTTCAGTTTCATGCATTGGGCATTGGATACATTTCTTGAACTGTTTGTTACCTCCTCCCTCATTCCCCCCTCCCCCTCCCCCCATGAGTTGTTCAGTTGGTTTACACCAAACAGTTTTGCAAGTATTGCTTTTGTAGTCGTTTGTCTTTTTATCCTGTGTCTCTCGATTTTGGTATTCCCTTTCACTTTCCTAGTTCTAATACCAGTATACACAGTTTCCAATGTACTCAGATAAGATACAGTGATAGTGCGGGTACAACCACAGGAAGGGGATACAAGAGGATCATCAACAATAGAAGCTATGGTTTCACATGGCATGTTGAGAGTAATTACAACAGTGATATAACACTCGTTTCCATACATGGAATTCATTTCACTTAGCATCATCTTATGCATTCATAAGGGCATAGCTATTAGGCTCTTGTGATCCTCTGCTGTGACTTGCCTAAACCTGTGCTAATTATTCCCTATGAGGGAGACCATAGAGTCCATGTTTCTTTGGGTCTGGATCACTTTACTTAGTACAATTTTTCCCAAGTCCTTCCATTTCCTTATGAATGGGGCAATGTCATTCTTTCTGATAGAGGCATAAAATTCCATTGTGTATATGTACCACATTTTCCTGAGGGGCATCTGGGTTGGTTCCATATTTTAGCTATGACAAATTGTGCTGCGATGAACATTGTTGTGCTGGTGGCTTTAGTGTGTTCTTGTTTGTGATCTTTTGGGTAGATACCCAAAAGTGGGGCTGCTGGGTCATAGGGGAGCTCTATGTTTAGCCTTCTGAGGAATCTCCATATAGCTTTCCAGAGTGGCTGAACCGGTTTACATTCCCACCAAGAATGAAGTAGGGTTCCCTTTTGGCCACATCCCCTCCAACATTTATTATTATTTATTATTATTATTATTATTGTTAGTTTTCTCAATGTTGTGTAAGGACATGGGATAGGCACTGGGACCAAAGTTGGTGATTTCCAATATATTCTCCTCCATTCTTCAGGACCGCACATACATAGTAACTAGGAACGGTTTGTAATTGTGTGTGTGTGTGTGTGCACGCTACTTAGATCATAAAGAGCAGTCCTGTGACTTAACATCTAATTGACAGTTAAGAAGTTGACATGATAGCAATTATGTGGCATCAGCCTTGGAAATATTTTTTTGTCAAAATGTTCAGTGATAAAGCAGAAAAGTGCTGCAATAAAAGTGCTGAATAAAAGCTATTCTATTATTAGGGGTAGCAAGTAATATTCTGGCCATAGTAATATTTGAAAACCACATTTCTCTCTGTCAGTCCCCATCTATCTGAATTTCTTCAGCAAAGAAACTTTTTTCCAGTGATTTCAGTAACCACCAGATGTCCTTGAATATATAAATATAGCCTGACATTTAAGAACAGTGACTAATGCTAAAGATTCATTATATGAATGAACAAGTGAGCAAGTAAATAATAATGTGAAATGCTAGAACATGGACACACAGCCCATAGAATAATTATGGTATTCCTCCTATGTTTCCTCAGAGACAGATTTCCTCTTAACCTTACCTGTGGTCTCCGTAGAGCTCCTCTCCTCTTACAAGTTCACCACAAATCCCTTTTCTAACAAGCTGTATGGGTAGAGAATAGATCCTTTCCTTACAGTTATGACTGAGAGTTTGACTCTTCCTAGTCTCCTTCTCTTCCTAATTCCCTTTTATAGAAATCTGAGATTTCTTATCCTTTCCTCATGTCCTTCCTCATTCTACAAGGAAACATGTTTTTTTTTCATGAATTTTTGCTGTTAACAAACACAATATTAAATAACAAAAATTAATAGAACAAAACTGCTTTTCAACCTGATTTGAGGGTAATATGAACATTTTTAAATGTTCAAAAAGAAGAGATGGAGTGTTTGTTTCCATTAATTGTCATAAACAGTTTTCATAAACTAATGATCATTAATGAATTCATCTCAACGTTGAAGGGTCTTCTTTCATATTCTATGGGATTCTTCTACTGTTTTTCCCCAGGTGGGAGCTTGCAAGCTGCTATCATTAAAAACGCTAAGTCGGGCCATCATTTCCAAGAACCCAAACTCAAGAACATGCTTCTTCAGATTTCCTTGGGGCTCAAGTACATCCACAATGCTGGAATGGTGCACATGGACATCAAACCTAGTCAGTATGGGCTCTCCTGTTCTTCCTGTCATATACTGTCTTTTTCACACCATCATCTGTGCCCATGTGTCTGTCTATCAAGTGTCAAAGATAGGCTAGGGGTCGTGGTGTATATTTGGCATCCAGCTACTCAAGAGACTGAGATTGGGAGAATTTGGGAGATCTCATTTCAAGGCCAGCCTGGGGGGGAAACGTTAGTGTGATCTCCATCTCGATCAATAAGCTGGGTGCGACAGTGTGCTGGGCTTGCAGCAATGGTAGGAAGACATTGGTAAGAGAACTGCAGTCAAGGTGGACCCAGGCAAAATTTGGAGAGCCTACTTGAAAAACAGTTAAAATTAAAAAAAAAAAAAAGATTGAGGGCATAGCCCAAGTGGGAGAGAACTTGCCTAGGACCAGAATTAAAACAAGTGTCAGGAGCTGGGAATGTGGCTTAGTGGTAGAGTGCTCACCTAGCATGCATGAAGCCCTGGGTTCGATTCCTCAGCACCACATACACAGGAAAAGCTGGAAGTGGCGCTGTGGCTCACGTGGTAGAGTGCTAGCCTTGAGCAAAAGAAGCCAGAGACAGTGCTCAGGCCCTGAGTTCAAGCCCCAGGACTGGCAAAAAACCAACAACCCACAAAACGGAAAACAAACAAAACAACAAGTGTCAAAGGTTGTATTTGCTAGCAGAATCCCCTTTTCCCATTTGTCTTCCCTAAAATAGCTTTAGCTGTTTCCCCCTTGGGCACAGTGGGCAGAAAGGAGAAAGACTCCCATCCAAGGGATAACATATACAAATACTTAATTTACTGCATAGATAAGTGATAGTATGCTGTTTATTTTCTCATTGTATTTACAACTAGTATACAGGGTTCATTTTTTTCCCTTTCTTTTTTTGAGTGAATCCTGGGACTTGAACTCTGAGCCTGAGAACTGAGTTTTTTTGGTCAGGGTTATTGCTCTACCACAGCTTCATTTCCTCTTTTTGGTGGTCAGTTGAAGAGAAGAATTTCACAGACTTTCCTGCCTGGGCTGGCTTTGAATCCTGATCCTCAGATCTCAGCTTCCAGAGTAGCTAGGATTACAGAGGCATGAGCCACCAGTAGCCTGACAGTACTACATATTTTAATTCACTGATCAGTGTGAGTGTACATGAATGATGGTATCATTCTCTTAGGTGAAATGCATGGACAGGTTGTTAGTG
The DNA here is from genome assembly GCF_023159225.1 of Perognathus longimembris pacificus. Taxonomy (NCBI): domain Eukaryota; kingdom Metazoa; phylum Chordata; class Mammalia; order Rodentia; family Heteromyidae; genus Perognathus; species Perognathus longimembris. Next base: position 144,723,018 of record NC_063162.1, read on the forward strand.
TTTTGTGGACTGTGTTTATTTTGAGACAGAAGCCTGCTACCAGCCTCTTTCAAGGATGGGGAATGTATGAGGTCAGCATTACCAGAACAGGTGCTGCCCATCACTGCTGTTCTGGTGTGAGAGATTGCATGGGAAAAGTTGGAGTCTTGGGATAATCACCAGACAAAAGGAAGGAGCTCATGGTCCTCGTACTTCAGCCTCCTAAGTAGTTGTGATGACAAGCACGGAGTGTATTTTGGAATCATGAAATATCAAATCCAGAATGTAATAGCAAACCTTTGGGGGATAAAAGCTCAGGAATCATTACAGTTGTCTATTCTGTATTTTCAGGTAACATTTTCATTTGTCATAATAATCAAAGTGATGCTCCTGAGGGCCCAGAAGAGGTTGAAAATGAGGCCGATTGGTTTTTCTCTGCCAGTGTGGTATATAAAATTGGTGAGTTTGCCTTCTATCCCTATTTGCATTCTATTATCCTATGAAACCTACGTTGATGATGCCATTTGTTCCAGTTCCAATAAAGACATGGTTCTTAGGACTACACACTTGTGGGGCAGGTATTCTACTGCTTGAGCCATGCCTCTAGCCTTTTTTTTCCACTGGAGTTATTTTTGAGATAGGGTCTTGCTTTTTTCCAGGGTTGGCTTAGATTCCAATCCGCCTATTTATGTTTCCATATATCTGGGATGACAGGAGCATACCACTGGGCCCAGCATTTTCTGTCCAAGTGAGGGTCTCATGAACATTTTTTGCCTGAGCTAGTCTAGAACCATAGCCCTTCCAACCTCTACCTCTCAAATAGAATTAGCAATGTGATCCACCAGTGCCTTCACATTTCCCCCTCTTCTTTATTCGTGTATATTAGTTATACAAAGGATATTGTGATATTTCTATACACGCTTATAACTCACCCTTCTATTACTTTCTCTTCCCTCTTCCTTTTAAAAAAACAATACTGAACAAGTTTCCCTGTTCAAATTTTGTACATGTATATGAAATTACTGAACCTCATACATTTTTTGGTCTGTTGTGGGGCTTGAACTCAGGACCTGTGCACTTGTCTCTGAGCTCTTTTTTCTCAAGGCTATCTAGTGCTCTACCACTTTGAGCCACAGCTCCACTTATGGGTTTTTTTTTGGGGGGGGGTGGCAAATTGGAGATAAAGAGTCTCACAGACTTTCCTGCCCATGCTAAGCATCGAACCATGATCCTCAGATCTCAGCTTCCCTAGTAGCTAGGATTACAGGCATGAGCCACCAGGAGCCTGGGTGAGACATTTAAAGAGCTCTATTTCTTTCTTTCCTTTTCTGCTTCTTTTTTTTTTTTAGGTGATCTGGGTAATGTGACATCCATAAGCAAACCAAAAGTGGAAGAAGGAGATATCTGCTTCCTGGCTAATGAGATTTTACAAGAGGTATGGACTGAGGAAATGGAGTGCATTGGATTTTAGTTATTTATATTTTAGATTGTGTGGCCTCATGCTTGAAGCAAGTGACTTACCATTTAAGCTGTGTCTTCAGCCCCTTTTGTTTTATTTTCCAGATCAAGTCTTACACTTTTTCTGGGCTTGTTATTTAAGATAGATTTCCTTAATTTTTTCCCAGGCTAGCTTTGTACCTGCAGTCTTCCTATTTACCTTTTAAGTACTTGGGATTATAGACATATATCACTACACCTGGATTTATTATATATATATATATACATATATTTATATATAAATCTATGCTTTTAAGTTTTTAACACTTTTTAATGAACTTTTTGAGACATGATCTGTGCTGTCCAGGTTGGCCTTCAATTGATATAAGAGGCCAGAGCCTCCCAAGTAGCTGAGACTACACACTCTTTGAATCTATTGACTCTCAAATGAAGGCTTGAAATAACCAAGAAAAGAGTAGTATATAGCCTATAATTTAAATATATAGTATATCTTTTTCCATCTGGATTGGAAACCAAAGGTAAGAAGGAAACATCTAAAAGGTGACTCGGTCAAGGACCAATCAGTATTCCTAATGTTGTTTCTGGTTCTTTGAGAATTTGTTGTCTCACAGATCTGACTTTTAGGAGGGAGTCCCTATCTTGCTCATATCAGCAGAACACATCTTTGTCATGCCTTTATCATGCTAGAATCCTGATAGCACCATCAGCTCTCCTCACTAAAATGACCTTGGGTCACTGACTATAAGATGCCTGTTGAATTTGACCTAGGAAGGCCATAATTTCTCCCTGGGTGATAATTGGGGGAAAAATAAACAGACCATAGCCATTCCTTCCCATGATCAGCTAATTCATGTGCCAAGATTCCTTGAGTGTGACAGAACAAAATGGTTCGGAGTTTGTCTTGAGCTCTTTACTATTAACACAGCAGTGTTAGTAATATGGGTTTATTTCCCCTCTATCTTCTTAGAAATAAGCCACCAACTTTGGCAAATATCATTTTTTCCATAGTATTTAGAGCTTGTGTGTGCTCAAACACGACTCTACTAACAGTTGTGTATTTTAATCTTCACTCTCTCTGCTTAGCGAACGAACTGGCCTTTGTATCTTCTGTCTTGCAGGATTATCGCCACCTCTCCAAAGCAGACATCTTTTCCTTGGGATTGACCATAGCAGTCGCTGCCGGAGCGCAGTCACTCCCTGCCAGTGGTGCAGAATGGCATCACATCCGCAGGGGCAACCTTCCCAGCATCCCTCAGGAGCTCTCAGAAGACTTCTACCAGTTGCTCAAGGTAACATCTCTAATGAGAGGAAGACAAGATGAAATGTCTTTGTTTTATAGTGTAACAGCAAGTGGAGGGTGGCAGGAAAATGGAATGTTTGGTAGTGCCATTAACGGAGGAAGAGTGAGCTCCAAAGTCCAGGAAAGATACAGGATGGGCTGAAAACTTTGTAAGGCAACGTGAGTGACATTTACAGTCAAAGATCCTGTTGTCAACGTCTTCTCTTGTTCTTCTTAATAATCCTGAAGCCTCATTCTTGTAGAAGAAACCAGGAGAGCAAGCAGGGGAAGCTCAGGACTCAGAGTAGCCATTTGATGCTTAGATTCAGCTAATAATTGGTTAACTCCAAAACCAAACCAGAGTAGGAGGGAAATGGGTTTTAATTATTGGTAATGGCAGCAGTGATATTAATGAAAGATCATTCCAAGTGCATTTTAATAAGTAGTAAGCTACTTATTGATAGTTGACACATATGCACTTAGGTATTTCTACCACATTGAAATCATCTTAGGTTAGAAGTTACAGTGTTAGCATGTGAAAAATGTTCTATGAACAATGGACAGTTCTAGGGATTGAATTCAGTGCATACTAGGCAAGTACTCTACCACTTAAGCTAGGTTCCCAGCCATTTTGTTTGTAATTGGTTTGGGAGATTTCCTCACTGTTTTTGCAGGGGCTGGCCTCAAACTGGAGATCCTCCTTTCTCTAAAATTTGAGTAGCTGAGGTTATAGGCATGAACCACTATGCCTAGCTTTCACAGTGAGTCATTATTAAGTGGTAAAGGAGCATGATATAGTAGAATGTAAGCTGATCTAACACTTGGATAAATCCAGTTTTGGCTTTGGTAATTCCAATAACTAAGACAAGTTACTTGTTTAAAAAATTATTAGGTAGTTGTACAATGACTTGTACAACTAACTACTGATGGTTGATTGTAATTATAATCCCATAAGTCAGGTTATGAGTATGTTGATTGTAATTACAATTCTGTAAGTCAGGTTATGAGTATAATGCATCTTGATCACTGTCAGTCCTCCCATCATTCCTTTTTCCTCTCATTTCCCCCCTCAAATTAGTTCCAGTTTTATGTTGAATATAATGAATGAGTACTCTCACTCTCCATTTGTTATTTCTCTTTTGTCCAAGACTGTGACTCAAACCTGGTATCTGATAATTATTGTTCATTGGCAGGTGCCCTGCTACCCGAGCCATGCCTCCAACCCCATCACCCTCCACCTGTGTGCCCCCCATTGCCCCAATTACTGCCCCTTTCTCTACTTTAAAATCAAAGCATTCAGCTAGTTTTTTTTTAAATCAGCCACCCAGCCCTCACATATGATGCTTAAAGACAAGTCAAAGGTACCAATAACTGATGTTATCAGACATGGTCCATCTTTCTCTCCAAAGTAGAGCAAGTTTTCTTCTTCTCCCCTTTGCACAATGGAGATGTGCTTGGCTTTGGTGGGGGAGATTTCCCCGGTTGGGAAGCTTCTCTTTCCTTCCTTTTGGTCCCGTGTCATTAGAACATGATCCACCCTGACCCGGAGGAGAGACCTTCTGCGGCAGCTCTGGCCAGAAGCCACATTCTCCGGCCCTCCCTGGGGACCACAGAGAAGCTCCAGCAGCAGCTGGACTTGGAAAAGTCCAAGATAGCAACCTTGGAAAGGTAGATGTGGGGTGCTGGAAGCGAGGAAGAATCTGTTAACTCCTTCTCAATGGTATGATGGGGCTGGTGCGCCTCCACAGATTGAAGTTTGGGTATAGTCTACATTAGGCTACACAGGACTGGCAGTAGTGTGATTCTTTGTAGCTTGGGATGGGCAGCACTTTGACTAGGGAGTTTAAGAGAAAATCCCAGGTAATGCAAATATAGTAAGGGAAGGGGATACAAGGGAATACCACTGGTAATGGAAACTCAGGTATCAATACAACCAGTCGTAATCATCTTGTAAGAGAACCTTAGGTAAGGTAAGTAGAGATGGACCTATATTTAGAAAGCTTGGTAAGGTGAGCAGAGACCTATTTCAGAAACTCATTAAGTTTCAGGGACAGGTAGGAAGACATCCTGTCCTGATACAGGCTTAAAGGAAGAGATGTTTTTTTCCTGAGGAAATCTCCTTATGGGACTGTTGTGAGAACCAAGTGAACTAACATAAAGGTAGCTAGCGTATTGCCTAACAGAGGACCTGCACTTAGGCACTCAGAAAGTACAAACTAAAGATCAAATAAATATGACCTCTTATTCAAGTAGGCCTGTATTCATGTATGTGTTCATTCACTAATTCATTCCCTCACTGAGCAAGTGAGAATTAATTAGTAAGATAGGGTGAGGTTGAGGGATAGTTCACGCAGTGTGGGATGAACAGGTTTTGAAGGAATGGTTATACTGTGTACAGCCGAACATAAAGAAGGAAATGAAAGATGGCTGTTATCTGAAGCAAGTTCATAAATCCAACTTCTGTTGAATGAAAACATCCATACAAAAATATGGTCTTTCTGTAATGACTGAAATCTGCTGTTGGTAAAACAGTCAAGGGTTTTATAATTGTGTGTATATATATATATACATATATGTATATTATAAAACTATGTAATATATGTTAATGTTACATATAACATATTCAATGAGTGGTCCAGAAAGACTTCAAGGAAAACATGTTAAGCTAGGTGCTGGTTGCTCATGCCTGTAATCCTACTTAGGAGGCTGAGATTTGGAGGATGGAAATAAGAAGCCAACTGGGGGAGAAAAGTCTGCTAGGCTCTATCCAAAATAACCAGCAAAGAGTGGGGCTGGTGATGTGGCTCAAACGGAAGTGAACAAGCCAAGTGAGCTCAGGCCCCTGAGTTCAAACCCCAGCACCACCCAAAACAACATAAAACAAATCAGGTGGTAAGCCAGATTCCACCCAGAAGCTACCGCTTTTCAACCCCATAGTTTTCATCGAATACACCCTGAAGACTTGTTCACTTTTAATTTTGAAGATTATGTACACCTGTTAGAAGGATCTGGAAAACAGAATTCTATCGTATGCTGTGGGTGCCAACCTTTTCTAAAAAAGATAAAATTAGCATCAATTGCACAAATTTATTTATTTATTGTGATATTTACAACTTGCATAAATGTACTTTGATCAAATGTACCCCATGTACGGTACTCTTTCTTAATGACTGAATTGTCTATTTTGTATACAGTTCAGGCTTGTTTCTGTAAAACTCACAAGATAAATGTGTGTATTAGCTGTGATCATAAGCACCATTTCTAACTGGGGAATGAGTAACCTGTGCTTTTCCTCTTTCATTACAGGAAACTGAGGGAAATCCAGCAAGCCCAGGCCCCCAAAGTAGACACCCCCCAGGGTCACCCCCGGCTCTCTGAGGTGCACCCAGAATCAGGGAGCACAAAGCGACTGGTTGGGGGAAAGAGTAGGAAGTTTTCAAGCTTTACCTGTGGGGAATCTTCTCCATAGAGATCACTTGTCATCATTCAGCCTTTTGCTGCACAGCATTCACAAACAGATACTGACCTCTTACGAAATGGAAAATTGAGCCAACTGGAATGACCAAAGATTTCGAAAGCCCTCCTAATTTATCATCTATGGGTCCTAAAGCTACCAAAGCTGCGTGGGGCAGTGGGCCCAGGTAGCCCTTTCTTTTCCCTATGGTTAGATTTGTAATGCCACCTACTGATGTCTAGATTCTTGGGTTTAACTGAGGAGCAAAAAAAAAATGTTAACCTTGCTTCAAGTTGAAAGAAGGAAATGACCTTTGGTTTGGTTTATGGACTAATTAGTGGCTATTGTCTATTTCTTCCCCAAGGAGCCTAGGATCTCTACTAATAGAAAGGAATAAAGTTTGCCTTTGAGTTGAATCACAACTCCCAAGAAAATGTGCCTGGATTTCAACAGTGTTATATAGTGCTAGGTTATACAGTGCTATTCCTAAAAGAATTACCCCATGAGCAAGTGTATTTTCTGGATAGAGAAAAGCTCTTTGATACTGTAATTATTAAATGAACGGCTCAATTATTGTGTGAGGTGGCTAGCAAAAGGATACAACAACATAGATATTACTGAGGTGACTATTAATGAATGAAATGGAAGCACTGAAGTAGAGGGGCAGAGGGAAGTTTGAATCTTTGGTTCAATTTATCTTAACCCACTTATGACTGATTCGGATTGCCTTTGACTTTTCTGAGTGTCACCAGTTTTTCTTGATTTTTAGCAGAATTTGGCCTTGTTTCCTGTGATTTTAGCATATGTTATCCAAACTGTTTTCTGTATGTACATATATTTAAAGGAACAGAATATTTATAAATAAAGGTTTTTATTCTCCTTTGGAGTCACGTAGGGGTAAAGCATTCTTCTCTGTAATAAGAAATTTATGTTGGTAAATGTTCTAGGAGTGGGTAAGAGAATTCAGTAGGTTGTTAGTAATAGCTCTTAGTGGTAACACCCGATTTCGCAGGTACAAAAGCTAGCATGGTGTGACTCCAAAATTATATTAGCCACCAAATTATTTGGCAACTTCTCTTTGTGTAATTCTAATGATGGTAACCTGGTAATGATTATTGGATTTTCTGATGCCTGATTTTTCTTCTTCTATAGAAGCCAAGTTTTTTGGTTTAATTAACGATATTCATTCCATTTTCTGTTGTTCCTTGGAGTAATACTATTCCCATGCAATTAAATGCCTTCAGTTCTTCCTGTAGACAGCTGCCATTCTAATTCACTGGTCTTTTATTTGTTATTTGTTTTGTGGGTGCTCCACTCTGGCTTTTGGTGTAAACGAAGATAAGAGACTCATGGACATTCCTGCCTGGGCTGGCTTTGAACTTTGATCCCCAGATCTCAGCCTCCTGAGTAGCTAGGATTATAGACATGGGCTGTTGATGCCCAGCTGGGATTAGCTGACCTTTTGTCACTTTTATGTCCAACACCATCCCTGTATCCTTTATACTATACTCAGTGAAAGCTTCACCCTGCCTGTGGTGTAGAAACAGGCACATTTTTAGGTGTATGCCACGTACAGTCCAGACATTCTTTGGTTAAACTTGCCTTCTGGGTTGCACACTATCGCTAGAAGGGTCTATGATGCTTTCTCCATTCCGTTGCTCATAGACCAGTTTCATGGCTTAATGGACTGGTGCCAGATTCCTGGCACCTCTCTCCCCTCTCCACTGGGTGCCATGGTAGCAGTGCATTGTCCAAATAACCCATAGGTGCACAGGTAGTATGGAGTGTGAGAGAAACTGAGTCTCACTGGGTTTTGATTTTATCCCTTCTGTTTCACTTGGACATTTCCCCTTCGTTGAGTAAGTTCTGCTTTTGTAACTCAACAACCACAATTAGGTCATTAACATCATCAGGCTGCTGACAATAAAAGAACTGAATTTAAACACATTGGGAAATATGTTGCTCTTCTATAGATGTCATCATGACTATAAAGTATTGCTAAACATCTTTCGAACCACCTCAAAATACGTTCTAACAATCAGTTTAGGTATAAGTGCTGTAATTTTCCAACAGCTGTTACAAGACTTCAGGAAAACTGATTTAAAAGCAAAGTGAGAACTTGATGAACAATTTTCTTGTACTTCCCAAACACAAATCTGGATCTTGACCCTCAGCTGCCAAGACATGATGGTGAGAAATACACTGTATTCTGTTGGTCGAAGTTCTAATACATGAACTCACTCGAAGAGCAGATTTATCTAAAGCTATAGAAAGATAAGTACTCAAAGGCAAATGTCAACTTTCTAGCCTGAACAAGCCTTTTAATCTCTAGAAGAACTGTAATCTCAACCTGAATAACATAAAAATTTGTCAGGCTGATAGGTTTAAAAAATAGCCATCATAACTACAAAGTATTGCTAAAATTGCTTTTGAACCACCTTAAAATATATCCGTTTAGGGAAAAGCACTTGAGACTTTAGGAAAATGGATTCAAAAGCAAAGTGAGTACTTGATTAAAATTTCCAAAATGCTTTTACAGTAACGAAATTGCCCAAAGCTCTTTATGATAAAGCATTGCTACCCCTAGTCTCTACCCATGGAAGCCCATAGCTGAAACTTCTGATTTAGGGGGCAATAAAGGCAGGGCCCAGGGTAACTTTGCATGTCTGAGTATATAGAACATATACTTCCTTTTCTCATTGAACTTTGCAAATGATGAAAGTTCTGAATTCACCTATCAGTATCAGAGAATAACACTGATTAAAGCCACAATGCTGCCACCACACATTATGAAATCCTTTTCTGGGACCAGAAATGAACTATAGAAAGTATACAGTTATGTAAAATTTCATGTGTGTGAATATATATATATATATACATACATACATACATACACACACACGGTATGAAAAGGTTTCTGGGATTCCCCATCAGAATGTAATGGTAGATTTGAAAGTGTATATATATTTGTTTTTCGCAGTTTCTGTGGTTTATTTAAGCACAGCCTGGTATTAGGAGTGGGGAATCTGATGACCATCTAGGCTGCTCTTTCCACAATGGCTTTCCAGTTCTTGGAGGAAAGACTGGGCCATCTCGGTACAGTAACACTTTTTACACATGAGCAGCACTTGCAGATCCTGGACAGAGGGGATCAGGACTTTGTGGAAGCCACTGGGCAGCATGTGCTCTGTTTCCTTGTTGCTTCCATAACCGGTGTTAGGCATCAAGATCTGCCCTTTGAATCTTCTCCGCATGGTGTTGTTAGTGCCCATGGGGTTCTGACAGGCTTAACTTTAACTTCCTGACTGGCGGCGGATGAACTTCTTGGACTTCCTTTTGACAACCTTGGGCTTCACCAGGGGTCTGAGGGCAACCATGATGCCAAGTAGCACATGGCAGGAGAGGAGGAGGAAAGAAAGGAAGAGGAGGAGGAGGAGGAAGAAGACTGAAAATACAGTTTCCTTCCACCAAAGCCAGAAAGTAAAATTATACTCCGATTTTGGTGGTTTAAATAAACCAAATTTAGGACAACATTGTGAGTCTTCATATGTCCTCTCTGGAAATTGCAAAAATTCCTCCAGCTATTATAACGTTTCTGAAAAAAACCAAACAAACATAAAACCGTGTATCTAAAGATGCACACGCCTACTCACACCTCAAGCCCCAAATGGTTTGAGTCTCGTATTTCATTAAAATCTGAATTTCACTTTTTCTCCTATTAATTCGTGCATTTAAAAATGGCACATGGAAGCATTTCTCTTGGTTGTCTTTTCAATTATTTTTCCTCTTTTCTTCTGGCGTGCACATTATTCCTTCAGATTTTTATTTTTAATGGTTTTGGGAATTGCGTGTCCCGTCCCCCGCTCCCTCCCACGGCCCCTCCCCGTCCAGTAAGGGGAACTTTTTCCCTCAGCTTCACCTACTTTTAGCTCATCGGAAACCTCATTAAAATAATTGCATTGCAATGGCGACCCTGAACTCCGCGGCACTCACCACCTGGTGGCGGTAATCCGCTCCACCCCCTCCTCCCGCGAAGAAGTTCCCGGAACTCTCGAGTTGGGGGCTTAGGCTCGGCCGTGCGAGCCGGCAGCATGTCCGCGGCGCACGCACGCACGCGGAACTTCCGGTGTCACCGTTTCCCGCGCGCCCGTGACATCTTCTCTGTGCGCCGGAAGTGACGCCATAGCTAGGGGTCGTCGGTCCGGGCGCGCTTGGGGAAGGTGGAGAGACGCGGAGACGCGAAAGTGCGTGAGTGGTTTGGTCCGCATGTGCTTTTGTGCGGGGCTCACAGGCTATGGCGCTTGACCGTCCGCCCTTCCTACCGGCCCGGGCCGACACCCTCCCGCCCTCCTACTCGAGGCCGGGTGGGGACGTCACCTTAGGGGAAGGGCGCGAGGCTGGGGCCGGGGAGCGCTGGGACTGAGGAGGACAGCAATAGTAGCGGCGGATTTCGGATTTAATAACCTTACCGACAGTAATGCTTATCGAGCCTTCATCTCTGTGTTAGGAACGAATGTGGGGGTTTAGGATGTGACAGTAGCGAGCAAATTATACAAAATTCCCTTAAAGGAGCTTGCATTCCCCTGAAATCTGAGAGGCAGCGTGGTCAACTCAGAACTCCTTTTATATGGCTTGGAGCAGGAAGAGGAGTTAAGTGGGATCAGAAAGACACAAGGGTGAGGAAAGAGTAAAGGAAGGGATCCTGATTACACAAGCCAAGGATATTGATGAGTCTGGTGCCACTTGGGCCTGCAGAAAACCTCAGTCCAGTTACGTATTTAGAACTAGGCATCTTATGCTGTTGCTGTAAATTGTGGTGTTTAATTTATCCTCCTTTCCCCTTTCAGGAAAGTCCGAAATATTAGATTGTAAGAAAAGAAACCAGAAGCCATGTTTCGGAGACCTGTGCTACAGGTTAGTTATTTTTCAGTATTTATGGTGCACTTTGTTATCAGCCATGGTAAGAATTTCTTAGGCAGCATTTGGCTGCAAGGGTAAAAAACTTTTACGCCTACTTATCCATTGCTGTGTGTTTGTGATCGGGTTGAGTATGACTTTTGCTATGTAATGTTTGTTATAGCTTTTTTTTTTTTTTGCCAGTCCTGGGGCTTGGACTCAGGGCCTGAGCACTGTCCCTGAGCTTCTTTTGCTCAAGGCTAACGCTCTACCACTTGAGCCACAGCACCACTTCTGGCCTTTTCTGTTTATGTGTTACTGAGGAATTGAACCCAGGGCTTCATGCATGCTAGGCAAGCACTGCTAGGAAGCCACCTTCCCAGCCCTAAATCAAATATTTTAAAGTATATTTATAAATCAGGGTGCTGGTGGCTCATTCTTGTAATCAGCACTATAGGAGGCAGGTCTGAGGATTGCTTTTTGAATCCAGTTTATGCAGGAAAGTCTGTGGGGTCTCTTATCTCCAGTTAACCACCAATCATCTGCAATTGGAGGTGTGGTTTAAGTGGTAGAATGCCAGACTTGAGTAGAGTAAAACCAACCCTCACTACCAGCACACACACACAAAATATTCTCAGAGTGGGAATCTCTCCTATGGAAAACTTGTGTAACTTGCATTTAGATCATTTAGTGAGCATTTAAGGCATTTAATGATTTGAGGACTTAGAATCATTGATTATCACTTGAAAAATAAGGTATTATGGTTCCTTTATTGGCCATCTATCTACTTCTGTCACTAAATGTTCCCCTTCCATCTTCCTACAGTGAGGAGAGCAGCTCAAGTCTCCGCATCATCACAAATTCACAAGTCATGAATTACCATTTTACTTCTACAGGATCTTGAGCATATTACTCTCTCTGAGCTTAAGTTTCCTCAGCTCTAAAGTAGGAATTGGGCTGTGGACATGGTTCAAGCAGTAGAGTTCCAGCCCAGCAAGCACAAGGCCCTGCGTTCAAATAGCAGTACCACTAAAGTGGTGTGTGTGTGTATTTATATATTTAATTTTACTTACTGCTGTTATTTGGCAGTAAATATCTTTTACTGATGACTGTGTGACTTATATGGCCTCCCCCCCCCCGCCCCCACCCCTTTCCAGGTGCTTCGTCAGTTTGTAAGACATGAGTCTGAAATAGCCACCAGTTTGGTTCTGGAAAGATGTAAGTAGCTATTTTCTATGTTTACAGTGTTCTTTGTGGTACTGTGCTAGTAATCTCAGAACTAGAGAAGAGATGTGCTGAATTTAACTCTGCTAGCCATCATGCTTCTGGCCCACGCATTTGTTCTTCAGATCTGTCCCATTAGGCTGTGGGCACCTAGTGTCAGTTTCCTTCTTAGCCAGAGACTACTTGCTCACTGTTGTGAAAGAATTTCTTCAAGTAATATTTGGTTATCTGTATCTTGCATGGTTATGTTGGACAGATTGTGAAAGATAGTTTTTTTCCCAGAATACTCCTTTTTGTAATAAAGACTTAAGCCTCAGATTTGTTCTTTTAGCTCCACAGTTGCTTAAAAATACCTTGAAGAAGAATTTAAGATAAAGAGTTTGTTTTGTGGGGTGATATTCTCTGTTTTTGCCATATTAACCCCTTTTCTCCCTCTCAGGCTTCCTTTATTTGTTCCATTAACTTATTTGCTGGTCTTCTGTAACTTGATTCGTTTAAAACAGAGACTAGAGTTAAAGTAGTATTTGTAGCAGTTTCTTCTCTGTATGTTTTGATCTCAAGTGTGTGGATTTCATAGTCAGCTTTGGCTACTCTAGTGAATTACCATAGTGAATAAAAAAACAGGCTTTTGTTTTTCAGTTCTGCAAATTAGGGATCCAGGGTTAGGGCACCAGTGTGGTTGGGCTGGCACTGACAGGCTTCCCTCCTCTCTTGTACACATTGCCTTTTCTGCCCTCACTTGCTGGAGAGAGAAAGCTTTGATCCTTTCCTCTTCAGATATGGACACTAATCTCATCATAGAGGCTTCACCCTCAAGACCGCTTCTAAACCTAATTATCTATCTGCCCTCTATTATGCTGTCAGATTGGGGCAGTATGTTGAAGAAGCAAATTTTGAGAGGGACAGAAACTTTGGTCCGTAGTGTAAGTACACAGTTCTGTTTGATCTCCATATTACATTTCAGCTCTGAATCGTGTGCAGTTACTTGGGCGAGTGGGTCAGGACCCTGTCCTGAGACAAGTGGAAGGAAAAAATCCAGTCACAATATTTTCTCTAGCAACAAATGAAATGTGGCGATCAGGGGAAAGTGAAACATACCAAACGGGTGAGTATAAAAGCCTTCCTTTTTATTCTTTTTTTTTTTTTGGCCAGTCCTGGGCCTTGGACTCAGGGCCTGAGCACTGTCCCTGGCTTCTTCCCGCTCAAGGCTAGCACTCCGCCACTTGAGCCACAGCGCCGCTTCTGGCCGTTTTTCTGTATATGTGGTGCTGGGGAATCGAACCTAGGGCCTCGTGTATCCGAGGCAGGCACTCTTGCCACTAGGCTATCTCCCCAGCCCCTTTTTATTCTTATCACCAAACAAATAGACATGATTTATTGCTAGTTACCTAAGTAGACATAAACTAGGTTTACATAGAGTTTGTCTTATTTCATTCTGTTCTGTTCTTATGGAAACTATGAGTTTGGTTTTGCTGAGTGTTTGGTCCATTGGGCATTCATCTTGTCTACTGGCATTTGTAATCATGTTTCCTGTACCCATGATTTAGGAGATGTCAATCAAAAGACAACGTGGCACAGAATATCAGTGTTCCGACCAGGCATTAGAGACGTGGCATATCAGTATGTGAAAAAGGGGTAAGTTAAAGAAGGAAGGGCCTTTGGGATTAAATGGATGCAAAGTGTTCTCATAGCCAGAAACACTTACTCTACCTATGCCTCTGATTAGTTACATTTAGAGGTACTCGTTAGGTGGGCGTAGTAGCACGTACTTGTATTCGCAGCCCTGGAAAGACCGAGGCTGAAGGAATGTGTGTTCAAGGCCTGTCCTGGCCACAACACAGTAAGATCATAGTCCCCTGCTTCCCCCATCCAAAACACTTAGAATAAAACAATAAAAGAGGTACTTGGTAATTTTTTTGGGGGGGGAGGGGCAGTCCTGGGGCTTGGCCTCAGGGCCTGAGCACTGTCCCTGGCTTCTTTGTGCTCAAGGCTAGCACTCTGCCACTTGAGCCACAGCGCCACTTCTGGCCGTTTTCTGTATATGTGGTGCTGGGGAATTGAACCCAGGGCCTCATGTATACGAGGCAAGCATTCTTGCCACTAGGCCATATCCCCAGCCCTACTTGGTAATTTTTTAATGCCAACCACATGGAATGTCACTGTGTGTAAGTGTCTCAAAATGGAAATTTTAATCATGGCTGTAGGTTTCTAAGAACTTAAAATGTAGAGCCAACAAGGTACATACATAGACAGAAGTGGATTAGGCAGATGAGAAGGTGGAGTAGGGGCCTCTGTTAACACTTGTTTTTAGGAGGTCGATGCCTGTGTGACCAGGGGCCTTGGGCGGGGAGGGGGAGTGGGGGTGGGAGGATAGCCTCTTTGCCGGGCATCCGCGTGACGCCCAGGGTACAGAATCTGAAGTCCGCACAGCAGCGTGTGAGAATATTCTCAGCAGTTATTTGATGTTTGAGAATTCTCTAAGGCTTATTACTATTTTCCTTTTGTAATTCTTGGATTGATTATGTATAGAAGTATTCTTTCTAGACTCTTAGAACAAAAGGGCATTGCCTTAAAAGCTAATATGCTTAGAAAAAATGTTTTCTAGAAGACAGATATACCTTGTGAAAAGTAATTTCAGCAATGATTAAAACTCCCATGTCTTTTCATTAACTGTATCTTTTCTTTCTTTGTGTCTCCCTTGTCCTTTATGTATGTGTGTGTATATGTATACACACACACACACACACACACACATACGCACATATAGGGTAGGAAAAGCTCAGCATACAATTCCACCTGGTTGGGGAATCTGTATTTTCTCTTGTATATGTCATTATTTCATTAGTTGGTCATGTTTCTATTGTGGTCATATTATACCCTTCTAAATCATAGTCAGCTGTGGTGCCTCACACCTCAAGTTCCAGCTACTGATCTAGCTGAGATCAGGACAGTCACCGTATGAGGCCAGTCTGGGCAAACATTTAGGAGACCCTATCGTAGCCAACCAAGAGCTGGGCATAGTGGGACATGCCCACCATCCCAGTCATGTCCAGACATAAAGGCAAGACCCTATTCCCCATATAGCTAAAGAAAAAGGGCTGGTGGTGGTGTTTGAGGTAGAGCATCTGTCCAGCAAGCCCAAGGCCCTCCCTGAGTTCAAGACTCCAGTATTATCAAAAAATCTCTGTATAAATGAAAAACATAAATACTGTCACCTAGTTCTGTCTTCCAGATAGTATAGAAACAGTTGTAGTAATTTACGTGAGCCTGTTCTAAGCAGAAAACCTCTCTTGTGAATATGAATCATCTTTGTCCTTGAAGAATAAGGTCATGGGCCTTAATGTTTCTCTGTAAGGGAGTTCAAAGCAAAGGTTTAAGAAAATGACACATTGGGAATAGAGTTGCAATGGTGCTGCTATTTGCTATTCTATGTTGATGGTCATAGGTCACTTAAAAAAAAATTGCTGAAGGATAACATGTTTGTGTGTGTAGGGGTGGATACTGAGAACCAAGCCAGAAAGCCAGGGCCTGCTGCATACTTGGCAAGTGTTCTACTATTGCACAATATCTCCAGGATTTTTTTTTGAAATTTAACTTTTGACCGAGAATCTCTCTCTAATTTGTCCAAGCCATCCTTGACTTTGTGATCCTCCTGCCTCAGTCTCAGTCATTGGGATTACAGGCATGTACCACCATGCTTTGGTAACTAAATGTATCAAATCTGTTTGCACATTGTGTTCAAGTATTCGTAACTGAACTTTGAGAAATGATCGCATAAAAGATGAAGACTCTACATCCGTAGAGTATACTCATTACCACCCCAATCTGACTCTTGCGAAGCCTGTTAGAATTTCCATATTGAAAACTTAAGTTTTATTTATCCCAGGTCTCGAATTTATGTGGAAGGAAAAGTAGACTATGGTGAATACATGGATAAAAATAACGTGAGGCGCCAGGCAACAACAATCATAGCTGGTAAGAAGAGCATGGCAATGGTTGTTTTCTTTTTCTCTTTAAATGTTTGGGTGTGTTTTAATTTTATTTGGGCTATGATACTTATGATTACAAGATTTTGGCAGCTCATCAGAAAGTCAGTCTTTTTTCTGCTGGTAGTTTCTGCCTTTATGTATACCTTTTGGAAATTGTCTCTGTATTCACAGTTGTGGTTCTAAAGTAATTTCTTGGTTAAGTATAGCATGAATTGTTCATTGATGTACTTACTGTTGAGTATTAGAAAATCTTAATCTCACTGGTGTGTGTGTGCGTGCGTGCGTGCGTGCGTGCGTGCGCGCCCTGCCAATACTGAGGCTTGAACTCAGGACCTCTGCTGTTGCCTAGCTTTTCTGCTCAAGGCTGGCTCTGCCACTTGAATCGTAGCTCCACTTCTGGAATTTCCTTTTTAATGGTTAATTGGAGATAAGAGTCTTAAAGATTTTCCTGTACACAGACTGGCTTTGAACTGTGATCCTTGCATATCAGCCTCCTAGTACTCGAATTGCAGATGTAGCCACCCTCTCCTTGTTTTCATTGTTTTGTTTTAAAAGAACATAGCTTAAATATGTGTCTAGACAATGGTATTAATGTGAGTGCCATTAGAAATTTATGTAGATTTATCCAGAACCTCCTTGGAACCTAATATGCTTAATTTCTACTTGAAACTTTTACTTTTGTTTTTAAGTTACAAAAGAATGTAGAAAGTAGATACATAAACCTTGAAGAAAATTAACAAAGATAATATCTATGTAGAAAAGTATTCAAAGTTTTGTGAAAAATTCCTAAGTCTTTTGAAACTAGGTAACCTTTTGGTCTCCTTTAAGTTAATATTAAATATTTTTTGATACTAAATTATTGAGTTATGCTTGGATTGATGGAATCTAAGTACTATAACAGTTTGATTGCTACCATCTTCCTAGAAAAAGAAAACAAACTTGTTATCCTATGAAATTTCACATAGTTCTTCTTTCTTTGAGCTTGGCTTTTCCATTTCCATGTCTATAATCCTAGTACTCAGGAGGCTGAGGCAGAAAGATTGAGGATTCCTGCCAAGCATGGGCAAAGTTATTAAGACTCTGCCTCAAAATCAGACAAACAAAAAGCAAATTAGAAAATAAAGCGAACCCCCAAAGTGCCTGTTGTTCAAGTGGTAGAGTGCCCTGTAGACTCTGGCTTCATTCACCAGTAGTGAATTTAAAAAAAAATCTAAAAGCCAAATAATAAAGTATTTAAATGTATATTTTAATTTAATATAACCTTGAATAATTAAGATTCTTCTTACTCTATTTGTAACAGAAACAGATACACCTAGACATTGCTTAGGGATTTGGTTCCAGGTACCCACTGACACCAAACCAGGGAATGCTCAAGCTCCTTATTGGTGTACATATAAGTTATGTGCGTCCTTTCATGTACTTTAAGTAAATCATCTCTAGGTTATAACATAATATAATGCAATTGACATGTAAATTGTTATGCTGCATTGTTGAAGGAGAAATGACAAAAAAAAAGCTTACCTATTTAGTGTCAATTTTAGTGCAGATTTTCCTTTTGTCTTATTCTTTGCTCTGGAGCTCATGTCTTAGTTACATTACATACTGGTAAATTATGATTGGTTCTAAGCAATATGCATGCATTTTTCTGACGTGTAATGGTTTTGAAAAACAGTGTAGCTATTTACCTACTTGTTTATGTTCCACTGTAAGCTGCATATGTAGATGGACAGAATTGTTTTAATTGTTGGGTTGTTATGAACCAAACTAAAAAGGACTTCAGATCTTCTATTTTTTTGCTTTATCTTGTCACCATTTTTTGCTAACATGGTTGATTGGCTATATGTTTATGACTGATAGTAAGACTGAGTAGACCTTCAGTGTTGTTTAAATGGAAAAAATAGAATTTAATTTGCTTGATCAGTTTTATAGATCATCATTTCATTGCCCAGGTATCATTCTTACAAATAACCACCAGTAGATGGCATTGTTCTTTCACAGTAATCTGAGTTCTAATAATCTCTTTTCAAGAAGACTCAGTTTATGAAGTTATGAACAAATGTTAAGTCCTTATATAGTAACCACTTTGTGTGTAGTCTTTTTTAGCGTTATACAGGAAATGCTTTTTTCTTTGCTTGTCTTTAGCTACCTCCCTTTAGGATAACTTTCAGAGTATTGTCTAAGGATTTTGGTTAAAAAAAAAGTATGTTCTGTAGTATTTATGTAAAGATTTTCACCAAAATGAGTTTATAAAAAATATCATTATCTTAAAATTTCAGAGCAAATTTTTCCATGAGCCTTTAAACTTACTTGCAAACATGACCTACAAGGTCATGTGTGGATTTCTTTCCTTGTGGACATAAAGTCTGTGTGTGGAATGTGTTGGTCGTCTGTGGATGTGCAGCCTGGCTTCATGACAGGACCACAGATCAAAACAACTTATTTTTTCAAATGTCATTGAAATTCTGCTCAGTCCTGTTATCTGTCAAGCATCCAAACTTGTGTCTAGTTCTCTTAAAAGAAGTT
Organism: Perognathus longimembris pacificus; assembly: GCF_023159225.1. Lineage (NCBI taxonomy): Eukaryota > Metazoa > Chordata > Mammalia > Rodentia > Heteromyidae > Perognathus > Perognathus longimembris. Next base: position 144,741,820 of record NC_063162.1, read on the forward strand.
TTTGCTGGGAAAATCATAACGTCTTCAGCAAATACAGGAAATTCTCAACTCTTCTTACAAATTCTGAGCGGTTGAATAGCCAACTGAAGCCCAGCATTTAGCTCCAATTTTTGCCTACTTTATATGCTGCTCTCAAATGTAGCCAAAGTCACTTGATTTTTAAAGAACTTGTAACCGTATTAGATGAATATTATTAAATGAAATGGAGAAAAGTTCTGAAAATAATGTTTATATTTTGACTTCTTTACAGATAACATTATATTTCTGAGTGACCAGCCAAGAGAAAAGTCATAGTGTGGACGATTCTTCCTGGGCCAGTATTTGGTACAGCCTCATTTCCAAATCATGTATAGTCTTTGTAGTTTCTAAGGACAATGATTAAAATGCTCTTTCATGTAAAGTGAGTGATATTTTTCCTAACAGACATTTCTTCTCTTGGTTTTGTGGCATAAACCTTGGTAGATTCTATTGATTGTAATATTTCCAGGTTTATCCATCTGCATTTTTTTGTTGGTTTGTTTTTGTGCCTACACTGGGCTTGAACTTAGGACCTCATGACCTTGCTGGGCTTTTTTGCTCATGGCTGACATTCTACACTTGAACTCAGAACCTCGTGATCTTGCTGGGCTTTTTTGCTCATGGCTGACGCTGACACTCTACACATGAGCTGCGTTCCACTTCTGGCGTTTTGCTAGTTAATTGGAAATTACAGTCTCTCAGATTTTTCTACCCAGGCTAACTTGGCATCCAGAAGGTTTTTAAAAAATATATAGGTACACTTCTATGACAGTATTGACTCAGTTATTCAGTAATTTATTGAGCACTACTGTATGTCAGACATTTACCCCATAGTTGCAGATATTGATTTTCTTACCTTTTGGTCTATAGCACTGAAGGCAAGGACCGGCTCTCTGTGTATCTGAACGCTCACTAGAGCTTGGCACAAAAGAGTCACTCAAGAAACACTGACAAGTGAATGAGCCCATTGGATTATTGAGCTTTAGTATAGGGGTTAGTACCCAACTTAAACCCATTCAAGACTTAACTACTTCATTAACATCTTCTGGTTTTGGACTGTTTCTCTATAGCATGTATGAGATGTGGTTTATCAGTAATAGAGACTTGTCATATAGCTAGAGATGAAATAGCTCATCTCCAGATGCCCTGTTTCTATTATCTCTATCTTAGGATAAAGTTTCCTTTGGAACTCCTTGGCAGAGATCGGTTGATTGTTTATTTGTTTTGTGATTCCGAGTATTAAACCCACAGCTTTGAAGGTTTCAGCAACATCATAGTCTCCCATTGAGCTGCATGCCCCGCCCAAGGATTCCCCCTAAATGCCTTTCACATTGCCTCTCTAAAGAGCCTCAGCCACTGAATTTTTTTCCCTCCACATGGTTTCTGATTGGACGCATACGCATATACACAATTACATATATATATTCAATTTTATTGTAAAACTGAGGAGCTTAGAGAATGCTAGTAATTTACCAATAAAGATGGTATAAACCTGGCTTTTCAGTGTGTCTTTGTTTTCAAAGTCTGTGTAAGTCCTCTCCAGACTTGCCTGCATTTTCCAGAAGGTGGCTACTTCTGAGCAGGTGGTATTGTTCACAAATCCCGCTTTCTGTTGCTCTTCTGTCCCCGGCTTCAGAGCAGCTTACAGATTTGTTCCCCTTTGCCTAATGTATCATGCTCACTGTACCTTAGGTCATGGTAGTCTCTGAACAGGTTCAAAATATACCTGCTATTCTCTGGGCCCTTGACTTTTGTAAGTATTTCCTGCACATGTGAACAGCTCTTTCTTTTGAGGAAAGATAGAGGTGTTTTTAAATGCTGAGTCCAGTGATTGAACTCGGGTCTTCATGTTCTTGTCTTTACTCGCTTAGAGTTGGCACTCTGCCACTTGATCCACATCTCCAGCCCGAGATAAGAGTTCTTTAGTTTTTAATATAGTCTTTGCCTAGGAATAGTACAAACTAGGTTTCATCTATGAGTCCTTTTATTTTTTTTCCTGCCACTTAGGCTAATAATTTAGCCTAGGTCTGTTTTTAAAAAATCACCTTTTATACTTCTTAACATGTGAGATGTTATGTATGTTAGTATTCCTTTTTAAAGTGATGAATGTGTTGTCCAGAACAACCAAGAGTAATTCTCATTACTATTTTTTGAGTCCAAAATGCAGAGGCAGATTAGCAAGTGCATCCTGCATGCCCAGGAAATGTCATCATGAGTGACTGTGGGCCACGGGGCTCTTGTCCCAGCTCTCCACTGGAGATGGTCTCCATGCCGCAGGTCCAGGAAGGTTGCTGTGAACCTGCAGTGGGCCATGGGCTCTCCTCCCTGCTTTCTCACTGGAGAGTGCCTCTTGTTTCTTCAACCCTGAATAGCCACGAGACAAGGGAGGCAGTACTGTTTCCAGAGTCAGGTTGTCTTCTACTTATGTATTGATTCTGCTGGCCCAGTGGCCCCAATCCACTCACACTTGCTATTAAGCTGCCTTTCTCACTCAGGTACCTTAGGTTTTTTTTTTGCCAGTCCTGGAGCTTGGACTCGGCCTGAGCACTATCCCTGGCTTCATTTTGCTCAAGGCTAGCACTCTGCCACTTGAGCCATAGTGCCTCTTCTGGCTGTTTTCTATATATGTGGTGCTGGGGAATTGAACCCAGGGCTTCATGTATATGAGGCAAGCTTTCTTGCCACTAGGCCATATTACCAGCCCCCTGGCTTCTTTTTGCTCAAGGCTAGCACTCTACCACTTGAGCCACAGTGCCACTTCTGGCCGTTTTCTATGTATGTGCTGCTGAGGAATCAAACCCAGGGCTTCATGTATACGAGGCAAGCACTCTACCACTAGGCCATATTCCCAGCCCGTTGTTGAGAAACTTTCTGCTATTCCCAGACTACTTCAGGTTTGTAGCAGTCTTGTGAAATCTAAGTCTTTAAGGGAATACTAATGCAAGTTTTGGAGGTATTTTCCTTTTTTTCATGTGATAGTATCGGCATAAGCTTGCAGAAAACTGCCCTATGACTTTAATTTTGGACTTGTTAAAGAAAAATGGCCTACAAAAGTGAAAAGTGTCAAACAGCATTTGTGATGTTACTCTTGTTTTTGTTTTGTTTTTTTTTAAACCAACTGGTTAAAATTGAATATATTAGAGGGAGAAACATCAAAATGTGATTATTTTTGGAAAGGGTGTTACATTTCTTATTTGTGCTCACATGTAATAGCATGAATATGTATGCTATACTAAGTACAACATTCATTTTGTAAAAAATCTTTCCCACTTTATTTTTTTGTAGTCATCTGGTTTATAGCATCTTACACTTGTATACTTCATTTACCTCTTGTACAATCCAGAGGGACCACCCTCTATGAGATCCACTGTTTGCTGTCAATACAATTCTCAGTCTTCCATTTCTTACAAGTCATTGCATGATTCATTCAAAAACATCACAAAACACCCAACACATTTTTCTGTAGCCGTTTGGGAAATAAAGCATTTATTTTGTAAGGATTACTTTTTATTGCCAATTGGGTTTCAATCTAACCTTTGTAACTCAGGAAAAATTAATTCAGCCTTCCCCTTGTTCCCAAAAGAGCTCATGTAATTCTTGGAGGCAGGGTTGTCTTCTACTCAAATTACCCATTTGGCTCCATGTAGCTCCGTGTAGGATTTTATAGATGTTGTTCAGCTAGATTAACATGAAAATGAGGGCAGGATCATTTTTCTTATTTTCTTTTAGGATTTGCGTTCTGTACTGTGAAGATTGATGGGACAAACAGCAAGAAAATCACTGTAGGAAATGAGCCCTAATCCCCAGGGTCAATGAGTTTGAGGGAAATCTCCGCAGAGGTAACAGTCATAGTGAGGATGAGATTTCTTACATGCTTACTATGTGTCAGGCACTGAGCTAAGACCTTATCACATTCAGCTATTGTCCTAAGCAGAAAGCACTGTATTGTTTCACATGTCAAGTCCAGAAACACCGCCTGTTCCTGTTGCACACACTGTACTGGCTTTGCATGCTAAGCTGGAGAGGGTCCCAGGACGTGCTTGGAATCAGTCTAGATGTTGAGTAAGCAATAGGATTGTTTTGGGAAAAGAGTTGGGAGTGGAAGAGAAAAGTGCCCCTTACTACCTCTGGTTCTCAGCCTGATCATCTATAGGAAAGTAAGTCACAATTCTTTTGTGAGAGTATGTTGATATGCGTTTTCTAGTTAGAGTAACTTGAGGGCACTCATTTTATTGCTTACTTATTAAGAGTTGAGATTGTCAATGTTGTGGGAATTTTTGAGGAATCAAGGGACATTTGCCTCTGTGCAGTCCACGGCCTCCTCCATTAGCGCAGTGGGGAACTTGGGCTGTCAGCATCCCACACTGCACTGCTGAAGCATCTCATTTGGGTTCTTCATGAAAAACATTACCAGACTAGTAGAATACACTAAAAGAAGACTAACTCCATTGATTTGTCATTTTTTGTTTATTAGAAGCAAATTACAAAAGAGGTCAGTTTCCCCAAGCTGATGATGTTACAGGTCAAAAGAACTTCAGGTCAATTTGCAGAGGTCCTTCAGGTGAACTTAAGCTGATTCTAAAGATACATTGATAAGTGAAGGTCCCAGAACAGTGGACCAAGGCTTTTTTTTTTTTTTTTTTTTGGCCAGTCCTGGGCCTTGAACTCAGGGCCTGAGTACTGTCCCTGGCTTCTTCCCGCTCAAGGCTAGCACTCTGCCACTTGAGCCACAGCGCCGCTTCTGGCCGTTTTCTGTATATGTGGTGCTGGGGAATCGAACCTAGGGCCTCGTGTATCCGAGGCAGGCACTCTTGCCACTAGGCTATATCCCCAGCCAGGACCAAGGCTTTCAAATTTATTTATTTATTTATTTATTTGTTTGTTTGTTTGTTTATTTATTTATTTATTGCCAGTCCTGGACCTTGGACTCAGGGCCTGAGCACTGTCCCTGGCTTCTTTTTGCTCAAGGCTAGCACTCTGCCACTTGAGCCACAGCGCCACTTCTGGCCATTTTCTGCATATGTGGTGCTGGGGAATCGAACCCAGGGCTTCATGTATACAAGACAAGCGCTCTTGCCACTAAGCCATATTCCCAGCCCCTAAATTTATTTTTTTTTGATAAAGCTGTTTTGGTAAAGTATACTACTAATGCAGGAAAAACAAACAGAGGCATTGGAACTAACCATGCTCTGTGGAACAATATTGGTTAAAAGTGGCACCATAAATTATTAGGTAAAGGATAGATGATTCAACAACTGACATCAAGAAAATGTGTCGTCTGCATAGAACAAAACTGAAATTGCATCTGTCTTACACCTTATGCAAAAATAAATTCTTACCGACTTAAAGACTTATTTGACAAGAGCAAACTAAAAAACTAGGAGAATGTAATGAAGTTAATTTTTTAGTAATTTGAGGATATAAAATTGAAACTTCCATTCTAATACAGAACCGGTGGTAATGAGCTTAATTTAAATGCACCTATATCCAGAGTGATGGGTAGTGCCTCACTGGGGGAATTCTGACATTGCTCTATTTCTGTATATGTCTCTAAGTCCTCCTAGAGGGATAAGATTTTTCATCCTTCTTAGTGATTTTTTTTGCCACTCACCTTTCTGTTCTGGATGCCTCTCACCTCCCCTACCCCCAACTACCTACCTGGCTTCCATCCTGGCTTCCTTCCTGTTCTTCCTTTTTCTGCCCTCCCTCACTCCCTCTCTCCCTCCCTCCCTCCTTCCCTCATTCCTTCCTTCCTTTTTCTGCCCTCCCTTCCTCCCTCCCTCCTTCCTTTTTCTGTTTTCCCTCCCTCCCTCCCTCCCTCCCTCCCTCCCTCCCTCCCTCCCTCCCTCCCTCCCTCCCTCCCTCCCTCCCTCCCTCCCTCCCTCTTCAGATAGGTCTCACTTTGTAGCCCATGCTGACTGTGAACTCAGTCCTGCTAACCACAGCCTCCCTAGTGTTTACAGGCCTGAGCTGCCATGCCAGCTGGCCCTGTTCCCTTTGAAATTGAATCCAAGTCGTCCATGTTTTTTTATGACCCAGCTAGTTTCCTTCTCTGTGTGACCCTGGACACTTTGCATTTTTGCAAAGAGCTGCTGAGCTGCAGATGATAGGTGGAAATGACAATTCGTGTCATCTGTGAGGACAAACAAATCCGAACGAGTCAGAGAAGATTCACTAAGCTATGCTGTCTGGCAAGCTAAATAAGCCAGAAACAAGAGACGGGTATAGTGAAGCAATTAGGTAGTAAGGGGAGTTCTCAGAAAGATTTAAGATTAGCAGAGATTCCATATATCAAGAGAAATCATAAAGATTAGTACTGCTAAACTGCTGACATGTTGGAATTCTCTGAGGGGATGTTCCTAGTTCTGCTTGTCATTGAGTTCATCCTTGGAAATCTAGGGAATGGGTTTCTTGGATTGGTCAATGGCAGCAGCTGGTTAAAGAGCAAGAAAATCTCCTTGCCTGACTTCATCATCACCAGCCTGGCCCTCTCCAGGATCATTCTGTTGTGGATTATTTTTGTTGATGGTCTTTTAGTAGTATTCTCTTATGAAACTCATCATTCAGGCACAGCCATGATCATGATTGATATTACTTGGACATTTGCAAACCAACTGAGCATTTGGCTTGCTACTTGTCTTGGGGTTCTCTACTGCCTGAAAATCGCCAGCTTCTCCCACCCCACGTTCCTCTGGCTCAAATGGAGAGTTTCCAGAGTGGTTGTGTTGATTTTGTTGGGTGCACTGCTCCTATCCTGTGCAAGTACCGTGTCTCGCATCAATGAATTTAACATCTATTCTGCCCTCAATGGAATTGGTATGGCAGGGAATGAGACTGAACACGTCAGAAAGAAGCAAAGTGAATACGATCTGTTTCATGCTCTTGGGAATCTGTGGAGCCTCCCTCCCTTCGTTGTTTCTCTGATCTCTTTCTTTCTCCTCTTTCTCTCTCTGGGAAGGCACATGTGGCAGATGCAGCAAAATGGTATCAGCTCCAGAGACCAAAGCACGGAGGCCCACAAGAGAGCCATCATGATCATCTTCTCCTTCCTCTTCCTCTTCCTACTTTACTTAGTTTCCTTTATAATTTTTTTGTTGAGTCGTTTCCTATCAGATAAGAAGCTGGCTGTCATGATTGGTGAAGTTATTACTATGTTGTATCCTGTTCTCCACTCATTTATTCTCATTTTGGGGAACCCCAAGCTGAAGCAGACTATTGTGACAGTGCTCCCATGTGAGTTTGGTTGTCTAAAGCCGGGATCTAAAGAACCTGTTTCCCCATAGAGGGAATAGGATGGACCTGGGAATCCTTCAGGAACCTGGGAGTCCTTCAGCATGGCTCCATTTCTGGGCTCTTCCTGACCTCTGTTTCAAAGGATGTCTTTAGCATACTTTAGGTTCTAGTTTATTTTTATTTGCATTTGGTAATGTAAATTTGCCACCTTGATTGGATGAGATATATGTGTACACATCTAGGATTGCTCTTGTTTTCACTCAACTGCTAGCATAGATAAGAGATGTCCTATTCTTGCATTCAATGCTCTCCAATTTTTGTTGTTGTTGGTGGTGGTTGTGGGACTTGAATTCAGGGCCTGGGCACTGTTGCTGAGCTTTTGTGCTTTAGGCTAACACTCTACCACTTTGAGCCACAGCTACACTTCTGGTTTTTTGGTGTTTAATTGGAGATAAGAATCTCAAGGATTTTCCTCCCAGGCTGGCTTTGAACTGCAATCCTCAGATCTCAGCCTTCCTTTTTATTTATTTATTTATTTATTTTTTATGTTGGTCGGTAGTGGGGCTTGAACTCTGGGACTGGGCCCTGTCTCTGAGCTCTTCAGCTAAGATCTCAGTCTTCTGAATAAATAGGATTGCAGGTGTTAGCCACCAATGTGTGGCTCAGTGATTTTTTCTAATACCATTTGCTAAGAAGATTGTGCCCTTTCTGGTTCAAACAATGACAAAGAGATTAGATAATGACATGGTAGCTGTTTGACCCACAAACTTATAACTGGAGCATGATTGTACATTTTGTACCAGAATTTTCTGATTGACAGTTAAATGCCTCTGAAGAAATAGCCAAATGAGATCTAACCATAGATCCAGATTTGTAAAGAAGACTCATAAGAAGGCTGATTTAAAAAAAAATTCTAGGTAAACACAGAAACAAACTAGAATGTAAGGCAGTGATTTATGTATGTGGCTAATGTAAGAATGTAAAGTAATTGTGGAATGATGGGATTATGAAAGACTGTCTTAAGGAGGGGGCTGGGTCCTTGAACTTGATAATTAGGCAGCCGTGAATCATTCTAAGTAGTGAGGCATAAACGGAAGGGTATCCTGTCACTAGAGAAAATGGCTGCAGCATTGGCAGAGTGCAGGAGAGAAAGCAGTTGAGGTTATAGGTGTTCCGTGGATGTATAAGTAGGAGGCAGGTGGCAGAGTGCGACATGAGGGTTCCCACCACATTCTGTGGTTTCTGTGAAAAATAAGCAATGACTCTCTGAAACAGTGGCAGGAATAATGCTGGACTAGAGCTCTCTGATTTGGATCTGAAGTTCTTAGGGGCAGCCATGACTGTCTAGCCCTGCGGCTTTTGGACAGGTGGACTCCCAGGTGCCGGCAGGTTTGTTTTAATTAAGCATTCTTAAGGAAAGAAAGAATAGGAATGAAGACCTAGTAATGCAATCCTTGGAAGATTTGCATCTCAATAAAAGCAGCTGGCTCTTAGTCCAAAAGTGAACGGTTCATTTTCCATGCTGGGAAAATAAAAAGGACAGATTGGATTCGGTTGGATTCTGATGCATACTGATATATCTCAGTATTTCTTCTGTCCCTTCCATTAACGACACCATAACTGCAGAATCCTCAGTGGACAAAGATGAGCACAGCATGGTATATATCTCTTTTTGGCATCTCCATTCTGTCTAATTTTGTAGGATTCCTTGTGAATCTTTTCATGACAGTGGTCATTTACAAGACTTGGATCAAAACCCATAGAATCTCGTCTTCGGATAGGATCCTGTTCTCCCTGAGCATCACCAGATTTCTCATGCTGGCATTGATTTTGCTGAACACTTTGCGCATCTTGTCAAATGTTGAAATATCAGTGTATTCTTTCACAGTTCTCCTGTTGTGTTGGAGATTTTTGGACTGTTGCAGTCTCTGGTTGGTGACCTTGCTCAATGGCTTGTACTGTGTGAAGATTACTAACTTCCAATGCTCAGTGTTCCTTCTGCTGAAACGGAGTATCTCCACGAAGATCACCAGAATGCTACTGGGCTGTCTGCTGCTACCTGCCTTCACTACCCTCCTGTGTGTTGTGGTCAGACTGCTACCACATCTTCCTGAATTTGTGACTGGGAGGAATGACACGCTCTTTGACCTCAAGGAGGACATCTTGACTTTTGCAATCTCTTTTGTCTTGAGCTCATTATTGCAGTTTATCCTTAATGTGACGTTTGCCTCCTTGCTAATACATTCCTTGAGACAACATCTCCAGAGGATGCAGAGAAACTCCACTAGCTTCTGGAATCCGCAAACTGGTGCTCATGTAGGTGCCATGAAACTGATGATCTGTTTCCTCATCCTGTACATTCCATATTCAGTTGCCAACATGCTCCATCTCCCTTCTTTTGTAATGATGGATTTCAGTGTTAGAGCCATTTGTGTGATGATTTCTACTATTTACCTTCCAGGACATTCTATTCTAATCATTCTCACACATCTCAAACTGAGAACCAAAGCAAAGAAGATTCTTTGTTTCAAGAAATAGTGGAATTTCAAGAGTAAATGGCTAGGTTACCTCATAGTTTGGGCACAAGATTTTCTCTGTTAGCAGTTTTCCCCAAAAAACTGAGAAATTCATTTTGTGATTCCTTATCTGACATCCTGGGTCTTTAAATGCTTTTATTTGAGTTAATTCTGCGTTTTGGGGCTAATGATTTAAAATAAGGTACATTCTCTAAGGCATTTGGTTGCGATGTTACTGATGTATTTTACATGCTGTTGTATTTCTGGATTATAGAAAGCATCACAATGCTCCATTAATTACTGAAGTAGAATGAGAGATTCCCCCACATCAAGGTACATTTTTTTGTGCACTTGACTAGCTACATGTTTTATGTTTAGTGCAGGAACCTGAAGTAAGGTGTGAGCAATAGGTAAGTGGTCATTGAGAAAGCATAACTGAGCGGCACAAAAAGGCAAGGAAAAGGAGAAAGATTTCAAGAGAAAAAAGGAAAGGAAAAGAGTTGAAATAGGTTTACATTGTAAGATAAGACAATTTACCAACTTTGCTGGGAGACAGCAACTGAGCTAGAAACCCTGGCACTGAATTTCTAGGCTTGGTTTGGAGAGGAGAAAAGGGTCAGAATTGATAAGTGGTGAGAAGTGATTGGTATTAAAAAAAACCCAAAAACAACAACCCTCAAGTCCAGAAAGCTAGCCCTAAGGACAAAAATAAGTTCTACATAGTGAAAGTGATCTCATCTGAGTGCAAATATACCAAACACTAGGCATCACTGGAAGATGTGGAATCCAGAGCAAAGTCAAGAGGAGCTACTGAATGAATGGGAGCGTTTGACTTCAATTTCCATCTGAGCACAGCACCTTTCTTGAGCAGAAGTTATTTCATGGGGCTGGAATAACAAGATGATGGTTCCAGAAAAACTTTTGTCTGATGTTATGGGGTACGAGGGAGGGGATTCCCCGTCCCTCCAAGAGACCACCACTCAGAGACAGTCTCAAGCAAAAAGATGGATTTATTGGGGAAGCAAAAAGATGGCCGACTGGCCAGGGACACAGTGCAGTCTCGGGCGCTGACACTGTGACCCCAAGCAGTCCTCAAATTGGGGTTTATAAAGGTAAAAGCGTAACACAGATGTAGGGGGTTGACACAGGGACTAGGGCAAGAAACAAGTGAAGCAAGCATGGCACAGATGTAGGAGATTGATTCAGGGGGTAGAGCAAGCAACAAACAAGCCATTTACAGAAGCAGAATTTTGAGGTCAGGTTGACCTAATCTATTCCCCCCAACATTTCCTACCATGTTTCCCTAGTCAAGATGGAGTCAGGGCTGGGGATATGGCCTAGTGGCAAGAGTGCTTGCCTTGTATACAGGAGGCCCTGGGTTCGATTCCCCAGCAACACATATACAGAAAACGGCCAGAAGTGGCGCTGTGGCTCAAGTGGTAGAGTGCTAGCCTTGAGCAAGAAGAAGCCAGGGACAGTGCTCAGGCCCTGAGTCCAAGCCACAGGACTGGCAAAAAAAAAAAAAAAAAAAAAAAAAAGATGGAGTCAGCTATATCCCTACAACATCTAAAGATGGAATGATTCTGAAGATGGACAATTTTTGCAATGGGAACTAAGGGTTAATTATGGATAAAGCTAAAAATAAGCTGCTTAAGCAATATTTACAAAATGCTTATTGGCACATACCTAAATAAATCATTATTCAGCTTTTACAAATTATCTGACTTTTATATTCTGGCCACCAGAATTTTGACTGCAATATTTAGTAAATGTTATCCAAACCAATATTTTATGGTCAGAAACCTGGAGGAAACCTAGTGATCATCATCTAGAATCTGAAGATTCTCAGATACAAATATTAGTAAAATAATTGATGTATATTATGTGATTAGAACTCTAAATGAGTGGGAAAGGCCTCCCTGGGTCCCCTAATATCTGTCCTTTCTCTTTTTCATCGTAAATTTTAGATACTAGAAGTTTGGCTGCTAATTTTATTTCATAGCTTCCTCTTATAAGTAGATGATATATTGCATGAGCAAATTATGCCAATTGAGTGAGCAGAAACGATGTCATTTCTAGGTTTGTTTCTCGAACATGCCATATCTTTCTCTCCCTCCTTCCCTTCCTCCTTCCCTCTCTCCCTCCCTCTCTCTTTCCCTCCCTTCATCCCTCCCTCTCTTCCTTTCTTCTCCTTTCCCCTTTCCCTTTCTTTCCTTTCCCTTCCATTCCCTGTTTGTTTGTTTGTCCAATGGGTTGTAATGCTGGTGTAATGATTCCCATCCTGAACAGATGCATCTGAGGTGAACTCTTAAGACAGGTTATTGTCCATTGTAGAGCTTGCTGCAACAGTTTGTTTCCCATGGGGAGAAACATATATGAGGAGAGACTCCATATATGCATGTGACTGTGTGGTGTGGATTAATGGTGTGAGGAGAGGGGAGTGGAAAAGGAGCTGATGGAGTAATTGGACAACAGCAGGAGGAGAGGCACCAATTGTGCCTCCGTACCTGCATATGGGAGGTCAACACCCTATATAGGCTTGATTATTCTGTGAATTATGGCTGTATAGATTCATGAGGCCTGGGAAAAGTATGACTGAACTCCTCCCTGGGTCATGAGGAAGGAGAGAGGGACACTGGACAAATGACTGGGGGTGTAGACATTATTGGTAAATGAGTACCTACCAGGTACATACCTTTGTGACAATACTTCTGACTTTTTTTTTTTTTTTGCCAGTCCTGGGCCTTGGACTCAGGGCCTGAGCACTGTCCCTGGCTTCTTCCCGCTCAAGGCTAGCACTCTGCCACTTGAGCCACAGCACCGCTTCTGGCCGTTTTCGGTATATGTGGTGCTGGGGAATCGAACCTAGGGCCTCGTGTATCCGAGGCAGGCACTCTTGCCACTAGGCCATATCCCCAGCCCCTTCTGACTTATTTTAAATATTATTTGTGCCAGTTTTGCTTTCTTATCTAGGATACTGACTATGGCGATAAGGATCTGATATCCAGGTCTCAAGAGCTGAACATAATTGGTACTGTATAGAAAGATCTATCCTAACTTCCACCTACTCTTCTACATCTTTTCTTATTAGCATGTATTAATTATACAAAACAATGGGGTTATATCATTTTCATGAAGTGTTTATAATGTACTTTGATGATATACCCTCTCTCACTTTTTCCCTCCCTCTTTCCAGTTCCCATCTTCCTTCCAAATAGACTTCCTTCTGATATCATATCTTTTCTTTTTGATGGTACTTGGGTTTGAACTCAGATCCTTGTACTTGCCCGGTGGGGTTCTTTACTATTTGAATCATATCTCTATCCTTTTGTACTTTCATTATTTTCCAAATAGGGTCTCACGTTTGTGCCAGGGCCTGCCTGAACTGAGACGCTCATATTTAAGGTTCCCATGTAGCTAGGATGACAGGAGCAAGCCACAGCAGCTGACTTTATTTTTGGTGTGGTACCTGAGCCACATCTCTAGTCTCATTTTTGCTGGTTATTTTTGATACAGGGTCTTACTTTCTACCCTGACACACACCAGAGCCTCAGTCTGTTAGGCTTCCCATCATTGTTGGGACCACAGGCAAGTGGCACTACTTACAGCATTCTTTTGGTGAGATGGGAGTCTCATGGAATTTTCTGCCTACATTGGCCTTGAACCGTGATTCTCCTGGACTCAGAGGTAGCTAGGATTACAGGGATGAGCCACTGGTACCTGGCTCTGGTGTCTTTTGAGTTTTGTGAATATTCTGAATTTCAATTGCCTGTCAGCAGAATAGATGACAAAGATTGTCTACCACTTTTTAGGTTCCTTCCTCACTCTGGTAATTGATTTGTTGTGCAAAAGCAATTTAGTTTGAGGAAATTGCATTGGTCAATTCTTGCTGTTATTCCTGAGATTCTAAGTTCTAGTCAAAAAGACAATTGTCTATGGCTATATCTTAAAGTATTTCCCTTAGCTTTTCTTTTAGGAGTTTAAGCGCTTTGATCCATTTTGAATTGATTTTGTGAAGGGAGAGACACGTGGTCTAGTTTTGGTCTTCTATATAAAGATATCAAGTTTTACCAGAAATATTTATCTCAAAAGATTGCCTTTTCCTCAACATATGCTTTCAGGAGCTTCTTTGCGATTCTAGTAGCTATAGTTGTTTGGGTTCGTTTCTGGGTAATTGCAGCTACAATAAAAATATAAAAGAGGGGCTGGGGATATGGCCTAGTGGCAAGAGTGCCTGCCTCGGATACATGAGGCCCTGGGTTCGATTCCCCAGCACCACATATACAGAAAACGGCCAGAAGCGGTGCTGTGGCTCAAGTGGCAGAGTGCTAGCATTGAGCGGGAAGAAGCCAGGGACAGTGCTCAGGCCCTGAGTCCAAGGCCCAGGACTGGCCAAAAAAATAAAAATAAAATAAATAAAAGACATAAATAAAATTAGACTGTGAATACAAAGCCATCCTTTGCCCTAGTGAAGGTCTCTTTCCCATGCATTCTGCTCGGGCTTTCATTGCCTTTCTTTCCTCACTTCAGGTACTTTATAGTGGGGAACTTCAGAGATGCCTTTGAAGGCAAGTTATAAAGGTTAATGTCACATCTGAGGGGTCAGAGCAGTGCATTGTTGGGGAGGAATGGAAGGGGTTTTGTTAGAAAGAGGTATGGCAGCATTTTGGTAGATACATTTGTTATGAAAAGCAAAAAAAAAAAACAAAAACCAATGGTCACTCCAGTGAAATAGAAAGACGGAGGTGCTAACTCTTTATATTGGCTCTTGAGTAGTAGCCCTTGGCATGGAGGTTGATCTAAGCAGTTCTGTGTGGAAACAGAGTATGAGCTGTGGCTCACAGATTTCTTTCCTGCCTAAAGTCTTCTAGAACTTATTACTCAGAATTTCCCATTTTACATTTGTTCTTGCTTGTGCTCTCACTGGCTCATTTCCTTTGTTTTCCCTGCAGTTGTATGAAGACAATTGTGTATACATTGTTGTAAGGTGAATCCAGTCAGTGAGATACAGAGAAGCTGCATTTTGAGAGGTAGAATTGGGAGTCTTTATTAAAAGGCCAGTGTTTGCAAGTGGACTCACAAAGACCTGATGGCCCGTGAATACACTTAACATTGTTACAAAACTGAGCCATCAGAGCAGGAGAAGAAAGAGCAGAAAAATAATACCAATGACTCAGATCAACCCCAATGGAGAGCTGAAGTGGGATGCCATGTTGATTGGAGCAGAACCAGAAGGCAGGGCACAGCACAAGAGGCCTGGCCTCGTGGTATCTGTGCTGGTCTGCCCCTAAAATTGGGTCTGGACAAGGGGCAGGGTCACAGGAAACTGGAGAGTCTCTCAAGTTCAAGGCCCAGCACTGACAGGACCAGTAACCTATCATCCAAGTCCTGACCCTGCCTCTTGGCATTCAGGCACACCTATCACCTGGGAGGTGGGACTTCCCTGGGTTTAAACTACACACTTTACTCACTGGATCTCAACAACATGGTGTATCTGCAATTCAAAAGGTGGCTTGTCTCACCTCTAGGCCTTTGAAATGGGGTTAAGCGCCCTAATCACCTGGTTAGGCACCAAGATAGCTGTGAGAGCAAGTGACTTAAACCCAGTCTTTCCCTTCCTTCAATATAAGCATAGCTGTGTGGTCTCATGTTCAATGTGTAAACATGTCAAAACCAGTACTGTCTCACCAGAATGTAAGCCCCTTGGGAGCAGGGACTGTTCCCTTCACACTGTGTCCTGGAAAAGGGGTCTGGTACATGCTAGTTACTTAGTAGATATTGCCCAGCAGTTAATCATTGGGCTTTCCCCCTTGTAACATGAGGTTCCTTGCAGTTGCCTCTGCTTGCCATTCGTGTTGACTTCTGTGGAATTAAGATGGGGTGGAAGTAGGGTTACAGGAGCTCTGCTGCGGGGTGTCTACGCAGGTACACAAAGCTTACACATCAGCGAGGGCACACAGCTCATGCAGCGTGGAGGCCTCTGCCAGTCTCCGGGACCCCAAGTGGTTAGGGTCTTCCTCGTGTGCCTGGCGGGCGAAGTGATGGTCTGCGGCCAGCAGGGGCAGGGCATCTCAGTGCAGGAGGCCCCTGTCAGTCTCTGCAGGCTGTGGAAACCGAGCCGCTTCAGTGCCATGGTGGCCATGTGGTTGGGTTTGGTTTCAAAATGACACCATGCAATGGCCTGAAACCCTGTAATTGTGTGCCGCCCCCAACAACTCCTCAGCTGGGGTTGAGGCCTAGGAGTGCTGCTGGGGACAGTGGTCAGTTATCTGTGGTACCTGCAGGGGCTGTTGAGGCCTCCTGTTTATCCTTCCTCTGACATGCAGGGACTTTTTCCAGTGCATGCTGGCCCAGACTGGAGCAATGGGGCCGTTGATGAAGGCGCTTTGCTCCTTTCTTTACTAGACCACCTGGAGGCCCTGTATCCCACAATTCCTCCGCTCCATCTGCACTGGACTCCACGGTTCTCCCCACATGTTCTAGCACAACAATAGTTGTCTAGTTTTGATTCTTCCTTGTAGTGGGTGTGTCCAGTAAGTTTTCTTGCCGGAACTTTCCTCCTGATGATCTTTTTGTGTACAGATGTCACAGGAAGAGGAAGAAGCACAAGGCTTTGTGCAGCGAAGGTGGGTTCGTTGTGAAGTTCCTCCTCGACATGGGTTGAGTCGGCTAGCCCCTTCTCCCATCACCCCCCAATATCCTCTCTTGGAGGGTAGCAACCCCTGCCTCTCTGTAACACCGCAGGCTACCTCCGCCTCTCTCCCTCCCTCCCCAGCTAGCAGAAGGAACCAGAATTGTCAGAGAATTCTGTGGCAGGTGGTAAGTGCCCAGTGATGGACAACGGTTAAGATGACCTGACATTTTTAGTAAAATTTAATTTTCTCTTCTTTCTCATTTCTTCTTTGATTTTGTAACAAAATGAGAAGCCAATATGAAAAACAGGATGGAAATCAGAGCTGTTGCTCTCTAAGTGATGCAAAGCTCATTATTTTCATAAACTTCAGAAGTCAAAACTAGATTTTATGTTTGCATTGCAAGTATCATTTCTGCAAATAATCAAACATCCTTCGCCAACACATTGGTTATGTCTCCTTGATAAGAGTAGAAAATAGCTATTGTTTCAAAATACATTTAAGTACCTGAATTTAAAAACTATGAGCCAGCACATCAATTGCTTGATATGTTCTAGGCAACATTTTTTTTTCTCAGTGAAATTAAATGGTGGCCTCATTTCTCTATGTGGTTTGGCTTTTCTTAACATCCTCAGTAGCCTGTGAAAATTCTGATTTTAGGTTTCTGGAGGCTTCTGTTCTCTTCTTTTGAGGCCAGACGAGCCCTTGTGGAATTGTGTCAGACGACTACCATATTCCTTAGAGATCCCATGATGTAGCCCCATGGGGGAAGGGAAGCACTCACGTCTCTATTGGAAAGTTGCCAAAGATGCACTGCCATTGGACAAGTTCTCTGGCTAGTAGAAGATTGTGACCTCTCCTCTCTTTTCCCACAGCCCCACAGTTTTAGGGTGCTGGGTCTTGGAGCTGCAGGGAGGCTATGCAGAATGTACCTTCCTTTGTTCAGTGCTGTGCACTTCATACTAATATACTTCCTCCTGGCCCATAATGAGTACTCTGTACATCTTTTCTGAAGGAATGGAAATCTAGTCCAACAATCCAAGTGTTATTGGTAGAGCTACTGATACCCAGAATGGGTAGTGAACTGCATACAATTTGTAGAGAATCCCAGGAAGTGCTGGGGTAGCTCCTGGTTCAGAACTCTCCTCTCCACGCTCATGTTGCCCTTATCAGAAAGTAGCATTGCCTTCCTATTTCTCCCTAGTCCAGTTGCTCTTTCTCCACATTTCCTTACAGTTATTTCCAGATTTCTTTGAACACTGTATTAGCTTTCTATTTGCTGTGTAGTAATAGAAGCCTAGCAGCTCAAGACACTGTACATTTATTATTCCAGTTTCAGTGGATCAAAGTTTTGACAAAGCTGTAAGGTCCCTCCCTGGAAGGCTCCATGCAGATGCCCCCACCTCGTTAAGTCGCCACCCAGTTACCTGGGTAACCAGCACACCTGGAGGCAGTTGCCACCCCTTCCGCTGATTCTAATCCACCTGGCCACACCCCCTGCCTCTGCCCTAGATAAGACAGGGCTGGGTGGGGGTCTTAATAAACTTTCTCTCCTGCCTGAATACCGCGTGTCGTTCTCCTTTACCGGCTACCTACTTTAAAAAACCTAACATATATGGTGCCGTGACTCGGATAGGGCTTAAGAGTCAGGACAGGCAGAATTCCCCTCTATTTTTCTCCTTTTTCTGGGAGTATCCCCAGTCCTGACGGCCCTTTTTCTGTGAGCCGAACTGCTGCGAGACGCCACGTGGGACTTTTCACCAATACCATTGCTGGCCTCCACATCCACGTCTATACCACTGCTCTACTCTGGTGAGTGAAACTGCTCCACAGACTTTCTGTTGCTTTCTCTGGACTTGGTACCGCGCCAGAGAACTTCTCAGGCCCAGGGCCTGGTTGCCTCCAAAGCAGGGACACTTGTTCCCTCTGTGGTTCTAATGAAGTGCTGCAAGTCACGCCCGAAGCGGGAAACCCCTTTGGAATGCTTTCTGCAATCACTGGATGTCTTGTCCCTTAAGGACTGCATTGACCAAAAACGACTAACTCATTATTGCACTGAGGTCTGGCCGCAGTACCGACTTGACAATCGTTCCCAATGGCCTAGAGATGGGACTCTGGATTATATCGTGCTCAGAGATTTAGACAGTTTCTGTTGCCGCAATGGTAAATGGTCAGAGGTCGTCCATGTTCAGGCTTTTTTTGCTCTCAGGAATAACCCGGCTCTCTGCCAAACATGTCCGACTTTCCCCATTCTGCTGGCCACGTGAACACACAGTTTCTGAGAGCTCCAAGGCCCCTCTGGAACCTGATGTGTCTGACCCCCTTTTTGACTCCACCCCTCTTCCTGCTGAGCCTTCAGCACCTTCACCTGCTTTCTCTTCCCCTCCCTCACCTCCTCTCCCCTCCCCTCCTGTGGCTCACAGGTGACACTCGAGCCCCACCAAACTCCTTGTGTCCTTTGCGGGAGATGGTGGGGCCTGAAGGGATAGTAAGAGTGCATGCCCCATTTTCAATGTTTGATATGGCTCAGATTGAGAAGAAGCTGGGATCATATTCCCAAGACCCTAATGGTTATGTCAAATAGTTTAAGTACCTTGCTCAGGCCTATGACCTTACCTGGCATGATATATATTTAATAATATCCTCCACTCTTAGCCCGGAGGAAAAAGAAAGGGTGCGGACTGCCGCCCAGGCACATGCGGACGATGCCCACCGTGTAGATAATGACTTCCCAGTGGGAGCAACAGCCGTGCCCAGGGAGGAGCCCAATTGGGATTATCAAAGTAATGCCCCTGGGAGGAAAAGTAGAAATAGGACGATAACTTGCTTAGTGGCAGGCCTCCAAAAAGCGGCTCATCGCCCAGTTAACTATGACAAATTAAGACACATTACCCAAAGAGGGGATGAGAATCCGGCCGAATTTCTTGACCGCCTTACTGAAGCTCTCCAGCGTTATACTAAGCTGGACCCAGATTCAGCAGAGGCTAAGGTAATCCTCAATACTCATTTCATAGCACAATCTGCTTCTGATATTAGGAAAAAGTTAAAAAAGGCTGAGGACAGTCCTCAAACCCCCCACCCTCCCACCAACAAGATCTGGTGAGCATGGCATTTAAGGTTTTCAATAATTGAGAGGAGCAGGAGATCGCCGATAAGACTGCTCATGAGAGGGAGAACTATCAGTTCCTGGCTGCTGCCATCCGGCCTCCTCCGAGAAGAAGCACCCAACGTATGCCATCTGGAACATGCTACAAGTGTGGGCAAGAAGGCCACTGGGCAAAATTCTGCCCTTCACCGCGACCACCGCCTGGACCCTGCCCAAGATGTGGACAACTGGGGCATTGGGCAGACGACTGTCCCTCCTCGCCTCCACGAGGTAGGCCAGTCCCTCCCCGGCCCCAACCACGCAGGCAGGAGGAGCCCGACCCGACTGAGATTCTCTGCTTAGCTACACAATGACAGTGCCCGGGGCCACTGGCTCCCCAAAACATCCCAATGGAGGAGCCCAGGGTGTGCTTTTATGTAGCTGGTAAGTTAGTATCCTTCCTCTTGGATACAGGAGCCAGTTTTTTGGTGTTATCTCAATACGCAGGGAAGACTTTTCCCTCCCAGATCTCAGTGGTGGGTTTTGACGGCCTACCTTCTTGTCCCCCATCTACGGGACCAGTACCGTGCAAAATAGACAACTTTCCCTTTTCACACTCCTTCCTAATCCTACCCCACTGCCCTACCCCCCTCCTAGGGAGAGACTTGCTTTCCAAATTCCATGTCTCCATCTCATTCCATATCCCCAAGCAGCCAACTCCTATTCTACTTTTATCTCTAGATGAACCCCCCCCCCCATAACCTCCCAGTTAGGCCCTTTCCCCCTCCCTCCAGATCTTGTCAACCCTCTAATCTGGGAGACTTCTACACCCACTATGGCTAGACACCATACTCCTGTTCTCATTAAGCTTAAAAACTCTACCCATTTCCCCAGCACATCCCAATACTCCATTTCCCTCAGACATAGGCAAGGTTTAAAATCTATCATTCTCCGCCTTCTTAAACAAGGACTTCTCAGACCTACTAACTCCCCCTTCAACACCCCTATTCTGCCAGTCATTAAGCCTGATGGAACCTATCGCCTAGTCCAGGACCTGCGCATCATTAATGCTGAAGTCCTTCCTATTCATCCTGTTGTGCCTAACCCATATACACTCCTTTCATAGATACCTCCTGGAACCACCCACTTCTCAGTGCTGGACCTGAAGGATGCATTTTTTACAATCCCCTTGCATCCCGACTGTCAGGACTTCTCTGCCTTCCAGGGACGGACCTTACAATAGCCTCACCAGATCTTTGGTTCAAAGTGTCTGCAAGCCACAATTAAGATGTTTCCTGGTCTGAACATGGTGGCACATGCCTATAGAACCAGCATTTGGGAGTGAGAGACTATAGAATCCAAGTTTGAATTCAGCCTAGTCTATATAGTAAGCTCAGTGGTAGAGTGTTTGCTAGAATGCCAAGAGCCTAGATTTGAACTGCAACATAAAAAAAAGGTAAAAGCATACTAGCTGGGCTTCATTCTTTTTTTTTTTTTTTGTCAGTCATGGGGCTTGGAGTCTGGGTCTGGGTGCTGTCCCTGAGCTCCTCAGCTCAGGGCTAGCACTCTGCCACTTGAGCCACAGCACCCCTTCAGGTTTTCTGGTGGTTAATTGGAGCTAAGACTCTCATGGACTTTCCTGCCCAGGCTGGCTTTGAACTGTAATCCTCAGATCTTAGCCTCCTGACTTGCTGGGATTACAGGTGTGAGCCACCAGTGCCCGCAGTTGGGCTTTATTCTTAATTGGAGTTTGGAGTCTTCTAAGCTCAAGGTTTTTTCTTTCTTTGGTGTGTGTGTGTGTGTGTGTGTGTGTGTGTGTGTGTGTGTGTGTGTGTGTGTGTAGAATTGAATTCTTTGTGGTTGTAGGACTAAGGTTTTCATTTCTGGCTGCCTGCCAGTTAGTTAATGCTCTCTTGCACATCTAGAGGCCTGTGACATTTCCTTCCATGTGTCTTCTCACACATGACGGCTAGATTCATGAAGGCCAGCAAGCAGGAAGGTCTCAGGAAAGTGGGAGAAAAGAAACAACAAAGGCCAAGTCCCTTTCCCAAAGCTTTCCATTGATTAACTCAGGCCTGCCAGGACAGTGTGCCTTGGATTAATTCAAAATTCACTTGTATGAGATCTTTTTTTTTTGGCCCGTCCTGGGCCTTGGACTCAGGGCCTGAGCACTGTCCCTGGCTTCTTCCCGCTCAAGGCTAGCACTCTGCCACCTGAGCCACAGCGCCCCTTCTGGCCGTTTTCCATATATGTGGTGCTGGGGAATCGAACCGAGAGCTTCATGTGTAGGAGGGAAGCGCTCTTGCCACTAGGCCATATTCTCAGCCCTTGTATGAGATCTTTATGTGTTCAAAAGTCCTTCACGTTTGCCGAATCACGGAAGTGACATCTCGTCCTACTCAGCACCAGCCACACCCAAGTCTTGTTCACACACTGCACCACTGGAGCCACCTTAGAGTTCAGCTCACCATAAACATATGTGTATTGCATTATAGTTCAAGAGAAGTTGGAACTTCAAAGATAATAAGTGAAGTGAAGCATTTGTATCACTTTTTTTGGGGGTGGGGAGTGCTGATTTTAGGGCTTAGCTCTCCTCGTTAAGGCCGGCTCCTCCACGTGAGCTACACACACTTCTACTTCCACACATTCCACTTCTGGATTTTTGTTGGTTTCTTGGAGATAAGAGTCTAATGGATGTTTCTGCCAGTGTTAGTTTCAGACTGTCATCCTCAGATCTCAGAATCTTGAGAAGATGGGATTACAGGTGTGAGCCACTAGTGCCTGGTGTGTAGCATTTCTTAGTAACTATGTCCTGTTTTTCAGTTCTGCTTATCTCCTTCCTCTGAGCTGTATATGAGTTATATGTTAAGACAAGCTGTATGGATAATTGCCCTGATAGCCATACACAGATGGATTCAGAGACAGTGATTGATAATAATGCCTCCTCTACTTGACCTTTTTTTTTTTTTTAATTGTTTGGCGTTACCCTGATTGCTTCCTTCCTTCAATCTTTCCCTACTTCTGCCTTTGATCATAAGTCTAGTTTTAATTTAAAAGTTATTTATCTTTTATGCATACATGTTCATGGATCTTTTTATGAAAATAAAGGTATGTTTAAAATATCACCTGAGCTTCTCTCCCTTTTTGAGAGTTCTGGTTATGTTTATATATTTCAACCTATGACCCCCCCAGCATGAAAGGATTGTGTCTCTGATACTGTTTCTGATCTCTGAATCAGTCGTAGAATTCCTTTGTACAGATGCAAATATGGGATGGATCATCACAACCGCCTGGCATCCTGGTGGCAGTCGGTCCATTTCCTCTTGAGGACAGGTTACAGAAGGTCAAGTCCACATCTAGCTGTGTAGTGGGAAGGTTTGCCTGAGTGTGGCATCGCATCTCAGCCGGGAGCCATTCACCTGCATCAGCACCAAACCTTAGGATCCGTCCTGGGACCTCAGTGAGAAGCTGCTCTCCTCAGGCATGTTCCTCACCGCCCTAGGACTACTAATGCCGGTAGCCGTAGCTGAGTTTCTCATTGGCCTGGTTGGAAATGGAGTCCTTGTGGTGTGGAGTTTTGGAGAATGGATCAGGAAAGCCAGGGGGTCCTCATACAAGCTCGTAGTCCTGGGTCTGGCTGGTTGCCGGTTTCTCTTGCAGTGGATGATGATGTTGGACTTAAGTCTGCTTCCTTATGTCCAAAATTCTTTCTGGCTTCTCTGTGTCAATATTGTCTGGTCTGTGATGAGCCAAGCCAGCCTGTGGTTTGCTGCTCTCCTCAGTGTGGTCTACTGTAAGAAGATCACAACCTTCCAACATCCGGCTTACCTGTGGCTGAAGCAGAGGGTCTATAGCTTGAGTCTTTGTTGCCTCCTGGGGCACTTGATAATAAATTTGGTACTTCTGCTTGGCACCCAATCCTCGGGTCTTTCTCATGCAAACAAGAGCATTGACAACTTCTTTTCAACATGGCAGAATCGTTCTATATTCCACCTCACTTCAGCAAGTGGGCTGCCTTTAATGATGCTTCTTGTTTCCTCTGGGATGCTGACTGTCTCTTTGTACAGACATCACAAGAAGATGTGTGTCCACACTGTGGGTAGGAGGGATGCTCGGGCACAGGCGCATGTCACTGCCTTGAAGTCCTTGGGCTGCTTCCTTATGCTTCACCTGGTTTATGTCCTGGCTAGCCCCTTCTCTTTTACCTCCGACCATTCGCCTGCTGATGTCACCAGGGTCTTAATCTCAGAGACACTCATGGCGGCCTACCCTTCTCTTCATTCTGTTATACTGATGTTGGGCATTCCTAAGGTGAAGCAGACATGTCAGAAAACCCTGGGGAGGCTAACTGGAGCGTGGAGCACCTGTCACGTGATTCGGGGAGAAAGGTGGTGTCAAGATATTCTTTGGAGACTTTCTTTTGATAGCTTTCTAGGAAGGAGCTAATTTTACGTTAATGTTTTTCTTCTTAACTTTCTGTGTCGATAAACAGAGCATGGAGCTGCTCTAAGGGAGGGAAAAGGACAAAAGAGGGTGAAGCATTTTGAAAGAGAATAAATATGGTCCAGTATTTAACTATGAAACTTGAGCAAGGAAACCTGTTAAAATTGTTTGGGGAAGGGGGAAAGAGGAGAAGGTGGGAAAGGAGTGATAGAGAGGATGAGATCGATTGTAATATAGTGTAAGCGTATGTGGGAATGTAGCAATGAAACGCCCTCCTCTGTATAACTAATGTAGGAAATTGTTTTTAAAAAAGGATTTTTCTTCAATATCAGTTTAATGAGTGGGCAACAGAAAATACGGAATAAAAGCAAATATTTTTCACAATGCAGTGAATTGTTTGAATGTATGATAGAAATCAAGATGGGATTTTACCTCTTACAGATTTTATTTTTGTCCACATTTAGTAAATCATTTCACTATTTTAAATTACATACACAGGTAATTTTATTCTGGAAAATAGAACAATGCAATCATTTTTATGAAATGTCATCTACCCATTAGTATTAGTGACTTAAGCTTTTGAAAAAGAGCATGAAATAGTTTTCCTCTTCCCCCACCTTAGTAGAACTAGTTATTAAGTGGAGACAAAACCTATTTATATTCTGGAAATTTCTTTGAGTCCTACATTTTTTCACAACTAAGGTCATTTGGCCACTATGATCTATATTAGACAAAATGAAGTGAAGGGTTTTGATTTTACTCTCACAAAGCAGATTGCTGGTAAGGAGGTCATGCTTTACCCTCTATCCGCAGCTACTCATCCTCACTGGCCACTCTGGCCTCTCCACAGCTAGAGTTTGCGTTCTAGTTTACCCCGTTTTGAGTTGGATACAAATCTTGGAATGTGTAGTATGGCAGCAGAGTTTTTGTGGCTTTGTTCTTTCCTATGTCTCTGATGACTGGAACAATGAATAGCATAATAGATACTTAAAGAATATTTTGAAGTGACTTGAGTAACTCTGATAACTATTCTTTTTTGTTTTTGTTTTGCCAGTTCTGGGGCTTGAACGCAGGGCTTGAGCACTGTCCCTGGATTCTTTTTTGCTCAAGGCTAGCGCTCTACCACTTGAGCCACAGCATTCAACTTTTACTGTGTATGTGGTACTGAGGAATTGAACCCAGGGCTTCATGCATGCTAGGCAAGCGCTCTACCACTAAGCCACATTTGCAGCCTTCTGCTAACTATTCTTAAAACTACTCTTTACATCATAAATAAAAAAGCTGAGCTGAGCACCTGTGGTTCAAGCCTGCAATCCTAACTACTCAGGAGGCTGAGCTCTAAGGATTATGGTTTGAAGCCGACCCACGCAAGGAAGTCTGCAACTCATCTCCAATTAACCACCAAAAAGCTGGAATTGGAGCTGTGGCTCAAGTGGTTAGCCTTGAATGAAAACAGCTCAGGGACAGTGCCCAGGCCTTGAGTTGAAGCCCCAGGACTGATACAGAAAAAAATAAAAAATAAAAAGCTGAGGTCTAGAAGAGGCAGAGGCCTGCCTGGCATTTCACAGAGTCTCTGGCAGTGCTGGGACCCCTGCTGCTCTATGATTTAGAGCGAGTGGTCCTTTTCTTTCAAAAACAATATGGTTAGCATCACTACTGCTTGAACTCAAGCCTCACACTCAGCATGTTTGCTTGGCTGGTGCTCTACTACTTGAGCCATTTCTCCAGCCCTACTTTTTTTGCTACTTATTTGTGGATAAGGTCTTATGGACTTCCTCCCTCATACCAAAGCCCACCCCCTCCCAGTGCTGACTTTGAACTATGATCTTCTGGATTTTAGCCTCCTGACCTGTTCACAGGTATGAGCCTCCCATGCCCTGCTAGTTTAAACATACATTTTAAAAAGCTCATTTAAAAAGCTTAGTTCTGAATCTAAAGGACAATACTTGATTCCTTAGGCATCTTTCCATTGAGGGGGAAGCACAATCTGAGGTAAGATCTCTCTGTGTATCTCAGGCTTTTTTTGAATTTATGATCTGCCTGCTTCCGCCTCCTAAGGGCTGGGATTATGGGCATGTATCACCATACCTTGCTACTCTCAACATTTTATTTTTACATCTTATCAAACATGCCAATCTAATTAATCTACTCTTCTAAAATTAACTGTGTTTACCTAAGTCTGTGGAAAATGGTAATACGAGTCACATGTGGGTGTTAGTTCAGGAGAGATGGCTCCAATCAGGTCACTGAGTTGGGTGTGGTCAGGTACCATTTTTTGTCTTGGGAAGGAAAATATCCATTTTTAAAATAAGATAATGCTTCTTAATTTTTAGAATGAGGCTGTCTATTAAGCCAGTTCTATTTTATATTGTTGTCTTTTTAAAATGATTGTGATAATAAAAGTAGCTAAAATGTAGCTTTGCATTTTATCAAGAGTGCTTCTGTATAGTCCATGATCTCATTTAATTGCACAAATGGTACTCCTACCCTCATTTTATCGGTGACCAAACTGGTGTGTAATGATTTGCTCACCACCATCAGTTGGTAAATGACACAGATGTAACAGTCCCAGTTTTTCGACTCAAAGAGGTTTTTGTGCTTTTCCCAGCAACCCATATGTAAGTCATTTTCAAACTTGTTAGCCATCATGTAGGATGATGTGGAATGCCAGTTTATGATCCTTTTTTAATTCAGGAAATATAAACTAACTTTTAAATCTTGCATTGTTAATATACCTGGGGACTAAGACCTCAACTGAGAATAGATCAAAGTTTGCATGATTTACTTTCTTTATGTACATAACAATAACTGGGAAATGGAATCACCCTAATATCTATTAATGCATGAAAGGATAAAGAAAATGTAGCATAATATAAAATTTAATATTATTCAGTTTGAAGAAGAAAAGAAACACACTCATCCATGAAAACAAGGAAGAACCGAGAGGATATTAGGCTCAATTATGTTCAACAAAGCAGAGCGGGTGATTGTGACCATCCTTTCACAATGTATACATATATCTATCAAAATGTCATGTCATTTTCATTTACCGAGGATACCTTAAAAAGATTGAGTGAAATCTTATGGTTTCCAGGTACCTTTTGGGACTTGATTTCCTTCTTCTGTAAATGCTGTTGACAGGTGTGAGGCTGCTTTGTGTTTTAGCCAGAAAACAAATCTGAAGGCAAATCTGTGTTCTTGAGTTGATTCCTATGTAAATAAATCTTAGAATTTGCATCCTCAGAGTTGCAGCTGTGTGTGTGTGTGTGTGTGTGTGTGTGTGTGTGCGCGCGCGCTCATGCATGCATTACTAACCTTCTTGTGCACTACTTTGATGGTGTAGTTTAGATGTTTGAAGTAACACAAATGTGACATATGAGCCAGACTAAAAATGATCCAAGCAGTACAAAGATATGAAGAATAGCAGCACTCCCTATCTCATTCACTGTTGTCCCACTACCTGGATTTAATCATCTTCTATGCTTTTAGTTTACTGGTGGTTGTTTTTTTTTTTACAATTTAAATGATAAAAACGTACTTCCTACTTGGTTCATCCACACATTAACAGTAGCTTTAAATCCCATTCAACAAAGTTAGTGGATTATGTCACTTCACCCTAAATCTATTCTATTAAGTGCAATCAGTTTTATTTTGCCATCCTTCCCAGCATTAATTTCATCACAGTGTGTTTTCAGCTCTACCTTTTGAACCATAATGTATGATATTTGCTTGCAGAGTCTCAGCCGTGTAGACAGGAGAAGTCAGTCCCTCAGTTCTCCTGCACATCTCTAGTATTCTGAATTCTGTCACCTGTTGTATCCATGGGAAGGCTTGGCAATTGGACTAAGAATCAGATCCAGAAAGGGTTGGAGTAGTCACACTTCAGGGGCTGGTGCTGGCCCCACCATTCACATATCCTTCCCTACTGCATGTTCTCAACGCTGCCTGCCTCTGTGAACTTGTCTCTGAGTTGTTCCCCCAAGATTCCCAAATCCTGGGTGGGAGTACCTGATTGGAAGATTCTAGGTGCTTTACCTAGAAAATAGGAAAGCCAGAAGTTGGCTAGAGGAATTCTCTCCGGATGTATGAGGAAGCATAAAGACGTGGGGAATGTGAAAGCAAAACAAAGCAAGGCGGTATACAGAGATAAAAGGGTAACGATCTGTATAATTGGACCCCCAGGAGACGGACAGAACAAAACACAGTAATGACACATTTGAAAAACTAGTGACCACTAACTGCGTTGAGTTTAAGATGAAGAAAACCTTGAGTGAGAGGTCTCAATGGGTACCAGAGAGGCCATGGGAGCTGCAGAGAGCCCAGCACACGTAAGCACATCAGAGGGGAATGCGAGCATATCCAGTACAAAAGGGAACTTGGTAACACTTGGAGAAACGGCAGGCTGTGAATTAGATGCACGCTAGCTGTGGTGATGCATGCCTGTAATCCCACTGCTTGGGAGACGGAGGCAGGAGAA
The DNA here is from genome assembly GCF_023159225.1 of Perognathus longimembris pacificus. Classification (NCBI taxonomy): domain Eukaryota; kingdom Metazoa; phylum Chordata; class Mammalia; order Rodentia; family Heteromyidae; genus Perognathus; species Perognathus longimembris. The sequence goes on from NC_063162.1 coordinate 144,770,224, forward strand.
TTGCAAATGTGAGGCTAGCCTGGGCTGTCTAGTAAGACCTTGCCTTTCACAAAAATAAAAGAGTAAGTGTACATTTTCACCAGAATGTAGAACAAGACTTTAAAAAAAATTACATTTATTCTAGTAAATATTTTACTTTTAGTAATATGTTTCTGGCTAGTGATACATTTTGTATGTATGCAGTGCTCATTATAAAAATGCCAGTGGAAATCAGTAGGTTGAATGTCATGAAGTTAGTGAACAAATTCTGAAATATTTGAATAAAGAAAAAAAATGAAGCTCTCCAGGAGTTGGAAAAACTGCACTGTCACATTTAAAATTGAATTAAAGAAGACTTGACCTGGCTGCAGCCATCTTGAGGCTTAACTACCATTACTACCCCTGAGTAAGCTGGATTGGTTTTCCCTGCATGATTCCCTCGCATACTAGAAATCAATAAAATAATAACAGCCATTAGAATTGTGTCTAGGGCATTATAACCAGATACACACTAGTATCTTTAGTTCCAGAAGCTTGCCCAGAGAATTTGCTATTAGCTTAAAATGGACCATGTACATTGCTGCTCAGATGAAATCACTTTTGTCTTATTACCTGCACTTCTGCATCTGGCCCCAAATCTGAGGATCTCCTTGTTCTGGCTTCTGCCCAGACCATGCTACTGCCAGTAAGTTCCCAATAAATCGCACTTGGTGCAATCCTGAGCCAGTCTGCTTCTTTCCTTTTATCTCACCATAACTTGTAATTGGTTCTCATATACCAAGGCCAGGTCGTTTTTGTAATGGGGGAAGAAGCAGAGAAAACATCTGTGAGTGCTACAAAATGTATTAGAATGTAGGAAAAGGAGATATAAATCAAGCACCCAAGGGAGAGCAGAAGCCAGCAATGGCAACGTTCCCCCAAGTAGTGGAAAAGCCTTAGCAACAGATGCACATTGTAAGAACAACGCTGGATGCTTTACTTCAGTGCTTTACTTAGGAGCAATCACCCGAGTGATTCTTCACCATCACTGGTGAAATGAAGTCAAAATTAGGGAGTGTGAAAATGTTCCTCCTGCTCACTTTACATTCCCCCCCCCCATATTCTTTTGTATCCAAACGTATCCCACTGAGCTAGGAAGCAACACCAAGAGGAAGCTGAAGTACTGAGAAATGCTTTTTTAGGGGGGGAGGTAGGCAGAGGTTGGCAGGAGATTGAAATTTCTTCTCAGAGAAACTAAGTACCATGGGTTTAGATACTCAAGTATAAAGAATAGCAGTTTTAGCTGGGTGCTGGTGGCTCACATCTGTCATTCTAGCTACTCAGAAGGCCTGATAACTGAGGATTGTGGTTCGAAGCCAAGCCTGGTCAGGAAAGTGAGACGCATCTCCAGTTAATCACAGAAAAAAGCTGGCAGTGGAGTTGTGGCTCAAATGGTAGTGCACTAGCCTTGATCAAAAGGAGCTCAGGTGTGGCCAAGGCCCTGAGTTCAAGCTTAAGGACCAGGGTCCCCCCCACCCCCCCAAAAAAAAGTTTTTATGTATGTGGATTTAAAAGTGCATCAGTTTTAATGGCTACTGTAGCAAATTACCACAACCAACTTAAAACAACACTTTAAACAAACTATCCTATGGGAATAAGAGTTCTTGGGGGGGCCTCTTTAATGAGGGCATATCCCCCATTTATTGGGACTCTACCCTCATGACCTCATCACCTACAAAGTTCCTACTTTCAAACACCATCCTCTGGGGATTAGGTGTCAACCTATTTTAGGGGATAGACATATCTAGCATATAGCGGTGCCTGAATTCTTAACTATAGAACTGAAACTGCATTTTGCCTTGGTTAGGGCTGTAGTGTGTGGCTCAGCCTGGTTTTTACCCTGTGCCTCATTTCAGATGTGTGTCCCCAGCTCTGTTGTTGCTCTGGGTGTCTGTGTTTCCTGGCATCGGGCTCGAGAGCTGCTAGGCTCCTTTTGGGTTTGATTCAACAGTTGTCACTGTCCTGGCGTTTCATTCTTGACTTCTCACTCCTCTTCTGGATCTTTATCTGTAGAATGCTACAATCTGAGTGCGGCTCAGCTATGGCAAAGTTTATTTCAGTACCTGGGACCTTAGCCATGGCAAGAGCTTAAACTCCCTTGAATGAATAAGAGGGGCAGCAGGGGGCTGGGAATGTGGCTTAGCGGGAAAGTGCTCACCTTGCATACATGAAGCCCTGGGTTCAATTCCTCAGCACCACATAAACAGAAAAGGCTGGAAGTGGAGCTGTGGCTCAAGTGGTAGAGTGCTAGCCTTGAGCAAAAGGAAGCCAGGGACAGTGCTCAGGCCCTGAGTTCAAGCCCCAGGACTGGCAAAAAAAAAAAAAAAAAAAAGAGGGGCAGTAGGAAATAGGAGCCAACAGACCATCCTACGAGAGCTAAAAGCATGGGATTTAGAATCTGACATTTTGGCTGTGATAACTTCCAGCGGTTACTAACACTTAACCTCAATTTCCTTTCTAAAAGGGGGATAAAAGAACTTCTAAGTGTTTTGTTTTAATCAGCATTGTGTGTGATGAGTGTATCCCAGTTCGGCATGGTAACCCCTCTGCACGTCATTACCGGGGGTGGGTACAGTCACAAATAAAAGAGACCTACACTGCCAGGGTGCTTCAGCCAGCGATTCCTGCTTAGAGATTTTCTTTTGAGTTTGGGGAGAAGACAGGCTTGTGCAATCAGTGGCGGTGGGATGCAGATGGAGAAGTAGGACGTTATTTTGCCTTGTCCTTCGTGATGTTCTCAATCCAGGATATGTATCTGTGGACATTGGTGTAGATGCCGACGTCCCCTCCCATGAAATGTCCAACTTCGATTCCCTGGAGCTGGTTTTTACAGATGACAGTAGCAACAGCTACCTCCTACCAGTCAGGAGAGTGGGGATAGGGGAAGAGGGGAGGAGGGAGGGAGAGAAAAAGAGTGTGAAATCATTTCCTTCTAGGAATCCTCCTCAGTCCTTGCCTTAGGTGAGCTCCTTGGTTGTGAACGCAGCACTGAACTGGGGACAGCAAGCTTGGATCTTTTTCTCTAGCCTTGCTGTAATGAGCCTTCATAATCTTGAAAGCCAGAGAATCATATGTAAAATGAATCATACTCTGAATGTTTGAACTAAGGAAGTCAATTACAACTTGTGAAAAAGTTTGATTTTGTGTGTGTGGACTTATTGATTCATTTTCAGTTCTCTTCCAAAACTAGAGAGGATGCGAGTCTTGTGGGGAAAATGTGACATGGTAGAACTGTTGAAAGCTGGCAGATCTGGTTGGATCTCAATGTTTCCTGTTTGTGGTGGCATCAGGTAAATTCATTCATTAAGAGAGCTTGACACATTTAGCCAGGCAACAGTTCACCCTGAATTCCTACAAATTTTGATTTTTTTAAAAAAAGCAGTGTCTATTTTAATTACTTATACGATTTTGCTCTCAGATGCAGGGCTTGTAGCAAAGTCTTATTGCCTGGAGGAAATACAGAGCAAAGCTCCCTGGTAAGGAGAGCTCACAGCTGAAGAAACAATAGTGTTTTTGTGCTCCGATGACAAATTCTCAAAAAAAAAAAAAAAAAAAAAGAAAATCTAGAAATGAGAGACATTTGGATAGCATGGTTCCTTGACTGGACATGGTGTAAGTAAATGAACATTGATTGTAGAGCAAAAAAGAAAAGAAACGTACCCCCAGAATGCGGCTGAACACTTTCACAAACTTAATGCACAGGGAATTCCTGTGGGTGCGTCCTTGCTCGGTTTTCTGGCAGTCTGCGTCGGTCATCACGGGGGCATCCAGGTTCTGTCTGAGGTCAGGATGTCTGCCTGAGGGAAGATGAAAACCGAGTTCCGTTCCTATGGCCCTTCAGTTCTCACCCACGCCTTGGTTCAAGTGGTCTCTTTTTGTATGTGCGTGAAGAAAATAAGGAGTGTGAGAAAGAGGAGGATTGTGAAGCAGCCATCATGTGTCTTTGGAATGCAGTTTCCTTTCTGCTCCACCTGCTAAGGCTCCAGAGCATCAGGAGGACAGTTGAAACTCTGGGGCGTTGGGGAATCTGGGCAGGTCTCCTTCTGCGAGCTGCACTCCTGTAGCGTCTCCCTTGGGCCTTTGCCCAGTCTCCTTTCCCCTCTCTTTCTCCCAGCTCTGAGGACACAGATGCCCCTCCTCAAGGATACCTGGTGACCTTGACTTACAGTGGTCGAGCACTTACCACTGTTCTCCTGGCTCCAGTCCAAACCCGAGAGCATGCAGATGGTGCCTGGCTGGACGTCTCGGGAGGCGATGGGGATGGTCTGCACTTTGTGGTTGAGGATGGCGGGCTGAGCCAGCCTGATGAGCATGAGGTCATCCTGAGGGGCCGTGTGGCTCGAGTTCCAGTAGCGGATGATCTGGATGGGGCTAATGGTCTGCTCGGTCCCATCTCTGATTCTGCTCTTGAAATTCCCTAGCATCACCTTCAGGTTTCTGGAGGGAGGATGGGTCGGAAGTATGTGTCATTATCACCACCACCACCATCACCACCATCATCACTAAGATACTGAACGTTATAATGTGCCACATACGACAGTGGCTCCTTTATCTAGTCTCTCTCATTGATTCACAGTGATTCTGTTTTTATTCCTCTTTTACAGATGAAGTCAGAGAAGCCCACAGTACATACATTGTGGAATCCTTTGAATACCGTGCTTTAATGCAGTGTTCCTAAGTAGTCAAGAGGAAAATAAGACATGCCAAAGAAATTGAATTTTCCATCATCTCCCAATCTCACCTACTCAGATCAGGCAATTTCCATTTCAGTGAAGGCAGAGGAGTAGAAAGATCTGTGAGGTATTTTCAGGGTTTCTCCACTAAATTCACTCTCCTTTCTGTATTCTGCTTTGTACATTTGGAAGGTGACATGGGAATGAAACCAATGGGGCTGGGGCTTCTTAAACCCAACTCTTCTCAATGTACCCTCAATTTACTCAGCGGAGTACACTATCAGTTACTGTGGGGCCCTCCATTTGTATCTCCGGGGGGGGGGGTGCTGAAAAGGGAGGAGAGGCAGGAGGTAGCAAATGTGCTGTAGGATCAACCAATGGTAGCTGGCTATGTCTTTCGGTGAGGAACCTATGTTGCACACTGTAGGGTGTTTAGCAATCTCTGCTTTGGTCACAACTGTTCTGATTGTGATAACAAAAATATTTGTAGACAAATGTGTTTTTGGCAAATGTGCCTGAGGGCGAAAGATTCCCCTATCTGAGAGTCACTGGGTTGGATTAAGATGATGATACTCAGTACTTACGGTAAGTAGCAGTGAGCTGGGGCCAGAACCCAGGTGGTTTTGATGAGCACCCCCACACATGGGTTGAAGTGGGACTTAAGGTATACCAAATAGGGAGCAGGGTCTTCCTTCTGCACAGATGATTGAGTGAAAAAAGCTGTCCCTGAAAATATCAACAATGTTCTCAATGTGTAAGTGTTAGAACAAATAAGACAATAGTTTCTCAATTGAAATAGAATCTATTAGTCAGGAATTGACATTTTCCTGATAAAATGTAAGTAAAATGACATTATTGCCTCTAATATTTCTAACCCTTTTTGGTTAGTACTGATGATATTTAATCTCACAAAGGTTATAATAAGGAAGACTCATTTTACTGCTTGTCAATTGATTTTATTTTCTTGAAAAGCAACTTTCTTGAAACAGGCACTAAAAACAGTACTTGACTTAACAAGGCTCTGTTGGTGCATTCCTGTGATCTTAGCTACTCAATAGGCTAATATTTGAGAATCAAAGGTTCAAAGCCAGTCCAGGAAGGAAAGTACATGAGATTCTTATTTCCAGTTAACCAAAAAAAAAAAAAAGTCAGAATGGAGCTGTGGCTCAAGTGGTATAACACCAACCTACAGCTAAAAAGGTCAGGGATGGTGCCTAGGCCCTGATGTCAAGCCCCCCAAAAGAAATAGTAGTGGACACACACAAAAAGAAATAGTAGTGGACCTACAAATCTCGAGAGTCTCAGAATGTCTGTATGGATACCTGGCTTTGGAAGCATTTCAGAGTGACTATAAATACATGGTTATTTCAGAGGCTCTGCCTTTAAAGCACTTTTCATTTATAATTTTTGCATTAGTTTTTTTGTTATCTTTAAATAGTTATACAAGGGAGTTTATTTTAGGAATGTTGATTTTTGTGAATCAATATCCCCAAAGTTGAAATCATTGGGAATTATATTTTTTCATTTTCGCTGGATCATTTATTTTGCTATTTACTTATCCTATCATTAAAGCTTATCTGAGGACATCTACTAAGAGATCATACCTTGTGACCTGATTCCCACAAACCCATTTTAAAGTAGCAATTTAGTATAAACAAAGATTGTGAATGAGCACACTCATTTTAGCACTTTTTATTGTATCACAGTACTGGAAGTATACATGGCTGAAATGGTATTGTTGGACATTGGAATACAGAAAATATATTAGCTTTGGAGAGCATTATATACATTAAAATTATATCTATAGAACATTAAATGCTAAAATATATTACTATTTTATTAAATCTTACCAACCATAATATGTACATAATATGTACATAATGTGATTTAATTGTCTAAAATCAAGAATAAAGAACATAAAAATAAGTCTGACAGTAAATTCAAAGTATTGACATACAGTCACCTAGAAATGAGATTATGAATTTTTTTCTACTTTAAATTTCCAAGTCTTCTAATATAAACATATATCTTTATAATTGAAATACTTAGAAAAAGCTTTAGAAAATAAAGGGTTCCAGTATTGGAAATAAGATTCTGTTCTTGTCTGTTCTCAGCACTTTTCTTTTTTTCATTTTTTTTTGATCCTCAAAGGCTGGCCTAGGACTTCCCCTTACACAGATTTATTTACTCTTCATAACTCTGTATTGGAGGTAGCAAATAGCTCCATCTGACTGAAGAAATTGTGGCACAGATGTGTCAACATGCCCAATGCTACACACTAACTATGTAACCCAACCTTGACGGGGCAGGGAAAATGCCCCAGTGGCAAATTCTGCAACCAGAAGAACATTGTGGCAGGCAGGGACTACAGAAAGTAGGGCCCTGGGTATCCAACCTCTTGTTTCAACCTTTGCCGTGCTCTGAATTGTATGGTTTTGGAAAGAGGGAACAGCAGGGGTCAGCATGGTTGACTGATATTTGATATGGTTCTCCGGCCTTGGGACCATATTGGGACTTGTTCAGAGGGTGTGGAGGCCCATAGTTTTGGAATGAACACTTACTGTTGAGAATTCTCCAAATCAAGTCTGTGCTGTCACTTACCCCACAGACTACCACTAGAAGGGTGGGCTGGCTGTCCGATTCTGCTCAACGCAGTCTTCCTTGACTCTTCCCGGGCACCCTTCAAACATCCACCCCTGATCTACACCACCTATTTTAACTTGTGCCTTACAGCACAAAGTAGAAGGTCTTACAAACATACCAGCAAGGACAGTCAAGTAGAAAATAAATTTCATGGTGGTCCAGCCTTCCCCTGTGAGGTGCAGATGAGCAGTGTGTGAGGTTCTCAGCTCAGTTGTCTCCTTAGGAACACCTACCAGAATTAGTGGGTACAGTCAGGTGTGGGGCATTACAGAAACAGTGGGTACGGTCAGGCATGTGGCCATTACCAGAATCAGTGGGTATGGTCAGGTATGGATGGAGGCACCCGGTGGGATTGGGAAGCAGCTCTGGGCATAACCAGGGAAGGGAAATGTCTTCCAGGGAAGACAGAGCACCATGCCTCTAATTGGGACATACCAGGCAAGGAAAACCTGGGTCCAGACCTCCCCTACCTGATGCTCTTCCTAAAAGCTGCGCTGCTTGAAGACCGATTTAGTTATCTTCCCCACAGAGCTTCAGAGGCAAAGACCAAGAGGGAACAGAATTTGCCCCCTCATTCAAGGAGACAGGGTCCCTTGATATTGGCTCTGACACCCTGATGGGTACTTGTGCTCCCCCTGGCCCCTCCCATCTTTGTTACACTAGTTTGTCTCCCTTTGGACCACTGTTTCATCATGCAGTCATCATTGCAGCAGGGGCTGTGTTGTCCTGATCACTGGCTTTGAGCTAAGGACATGAGGAAGAGAAAAGCATGCTTGGAACAGTTAGTTTTCTCCACAGCTGGCGAACGGTGTTAGATCTAACATTTAACACGTGTTAGTGATGATCCAGAAGAGTACTTCTAAATGCTTTTTACATGAAGAAAAGATTTCTCAACTTCAGTAGACAGTCACAGTTAGATTTGGATGATTAGTAGATTTTCCAACTTTTCTTGCTACAGCACGCTCTGAGGAGAAAAGGAGCAGTACAGGAAGAACTAACAGTCATTGGGCACTTAGTGAATCCCAGGGTAACATTGTATGTAATAGGAATTTTCAAAGGAACCATCAGGAGCTGCTGACTTAAATTACAAGTTCAGTTACTTAATGGTTCTATTCAGATCATTAATTTCATCTTCATTGAGTTTTGATAATTTGTGGGGTCTGGGGCTTGCGTTCTTACCAGTAATGGCTGGGAAAGTCCTTGTTGCTCACCATACATGCTGGTGTCTTGTTTTATCAGTGTTTTTGATGTTAAGCATTCTGAATGTAGGTCTATTTCATTGTTTTAATATACAGTTCTTGAAGCCATATTATTTTGAATATCTTTTTGTGCACCTGTTTCTATATGTCTTTGTCTATTGTGTCTGTTCAGACACAATGTGTTTTCAAATCTCTCTCTCTCTCTCTCTCTCTCTCTCTCTCAATCTTAGGGACATTCTTTGCATCCTTTGGATACCAGATCTTTATCAGATATGTATTTTCCTAATATATTTTCCCATTGAAATCCTTGAGTATTTTACATCAAACTCTCAAGATAACTTTTTAAAATTTCTTGTAATGCCTTTGATATTAATGCATTGCTGTTTTGTTGACTATGTTAGAAGTGTTCTTCATAGTTTTATTTTTTGAAAGATCTTGTAAAGAATGAGTTTCATTTCTTAAATGTTTGGTAGAATTAAATATGTACTATTTTTAAGTAGTTGTACATAGGAGTTGCCATCCAACAAAACAGTTTATGAGTACAATGCATCTTGACTGATGTCACTCCTTCCAACATTCTCATTCACCCCTCCCAACCCATCTCTTCCCTCACTTTTCTTAATTTTGTAGGATATGCATTGAGTTTTGACTGCATACCCCACCACCCTGCCTTTCTTCTCTTCCTTCGTCTACTTCCTTGACTCCATCCTATCCCCTTGAAGTACCTGTTCCCTTGAAATACAGTAGATTTAAGGAAGGACTCAGTATAATTCCTTAGAAAGGCAAAATCATTGTTCAACAAACTAAACACCGGGAAACAGGTATTTCGTAGAATTAACAAAATGAAACATTTGAGTTTGTTGCTTTCTTTTTGGAAGGTTAACTACTGACTCAATTTCTTTAAGGGATACAGTTAATCGATCCTTATGTGAGTTTTACTAGATTGAGTCTAACAAGGATTAGGCTGTGTGTTTCAAACTCAAATTGGTAGTATAGAGCTTTTATGATATTCTTTTGTGAACCTTTTAATGTTCACAGGTCTGTGATGATGGCTTTAAAAAAATTCCTAGCATTAGCTATTTTTCTTTCTTTCCCCTTTTCCTGGCTAACCTATTTGCAATGATTTCTCTCTTTTATTTCTTGGTTTATTAATTTCCTGTTTTCAGACTTTTGATTTCTACTGTTAACTTTTATTTGTTTCTTCTGCTTATTTTGAATTTAATATGCTTTGCATTTTGACAATAGTAGAGTGAAAGTTCAAGTTATTGATTTTAGTCCCCCCCGTTTTCTAAATTATACATTCAGTTTTAAAAAATTTTCTCAAATATTTTTTTAGATGTACCCCATGCATTTCGGTAACTTGTATTTTCAGCTTCGGTATTTCAAAATATTTTAAATTATTAATATCTTATTTTCCTTGACTTGTATTATTTAGAAGTGTGTTGCATAATCTCAAAATACTTTGGGATTTCCTAATTTTCTTTCTGTTATTAATTCTTTTGTTACTTAAAAACACCTTGCATGATTACTTCTTTTACCTTTGTTGAGATGCATCTATCTTGCTGGGTAGAGCAAGTTTCTGATCTTATATTAAAATCTTTGATAAGGCTCTGTTAGGGGGAGGTAATAGCATAAGTACAAAGGGCCAACAAAGAATGAATGAGCAAGAATGGTCAAAGAACTTTACAACCATACATAAAAACGATTGTTGGAATTGTTTTAAGAAGTGGGTGTTGAGGGTAAGAGTTTTCTTGGTACATTGAATGTTCGTATGAAAGTGTCACAATAGATTCTCCCTTGTAACAAATATATGCTAATAAAATATTGTTTTTAAAAATCTTGAAATTGACATTAGTCTCCTTCATGTAGATATCCAGTTTTCTCAACACTATTTGTTGAAGAGACTATCTTTTCTCCAGTGTGGGCTTTTGGAGTCTTTGTCAAAAATGAAAGTGGCTATAGCGGTGTGATGTTATTTCTGCATTTTTCCATTCATCTGTGTGTGTGTGTGTGTGTGTGTGTGTGTGTGCATGGTTATTTTTGTTACTGTGGCTCTGTATTGTGCCTGAAGTTAGGCATTGTGCCACTGTCGCCATTACTCTTTTTGCTTAGGGTTGCTTTGCCTATTTAAGGGTCATTTTGTACTTCCAAATGAAATTTAAGATTCCCCTTTATATTTCTGTAAAGAATGACACTGAAATTTTGACAGAATCACCTTGAGACTGTAGATTGCTTTTGGTAGTACAATCATTTTCACAATGTTGAGTCTCCTGTTCAGGATCCATGTCATCTTAGTTTCTTTCTTCAGTGTTTTATAGTTTTTATTGTCAAAGTCCCTTCTTAGTTAGATTTGTTCCCAGGTGTTTTTTTTTTTGAGCCTAGTATGAATGGAATAATTTTTTTGATTTCTTTCTCAGTTTGTTCATTATTGATATAGAGAAACTGATTTTTGTTTGCTTCTTGGCTGAAAGTGTGGATAAGATCAATAGTTTTATCATATATAGCTTTTACTGTGTTAAAGTATGGCCCACTCAGAATTTCAAAAAAATTATCAAGAAAACAAACAAGTGCTGGTGAGGATGTAGGAAAATGGGGCCTTATACACTGTTGGCAGGAATGTAAGCTAGAGCAGCCACTATGGAAGAAAGTGTGGAAGTTCCTTTTAAAAAACTTAAAGATAAAACTACTGTATGATCCACACAACTCCTCACATTTACCAAAAGGAAAGAGAGTCAACATACAGTCAAGATGCTTATAGCAGCACTATTCACAACAGCCCAAACATGGAACCAACCTAGGTTGATGAAAGCAAATAAAGAGAAGTGGTAATAAGGAAAGTTTGAATGCTTGAAATTTTGACTAGTAGCTGGGTGCTGGTGGCTCATGCCTGTAACCCTAGCTATTCAGGAGGCTGAGAAATGAGGATGATGGTTAGAAGCCAGCCTGGGCAGGAAAGTCCATGAGACTCTCATCTCTAGTAAACTACTCAGAAAAGGCCAGAAGTGGCACTGTGGCTCAAATGGTAGAGTGCTAGCCTTGAGCAAAAGAAGCTTAGAGACAGTGCATAGGCCTTGAGTTCAAGCCTCAGGATGGGAAAAAGTACTACTAATTCAAGTTGTGCTTTCAGATGAAGACGGTAAATTGAGTTTGAATATTAAACCCTCTTCTCTCCAAGCCCCATTAAATTAGTACTAATGGAAATTTTTAACTTATAAACAGAAAAGTTAGAAGAGAACAGGACACAGCAGGCAACCTGCCAGAGGTTGAAGGCTTTGAGGTAGGAAAAATCACACTGTTGCTACACATAGGAGCCAAGGCAAATTTGCCCAAGGTAAATTTAACAAAACCAATGACCTTTCACCTGTCCCCCTTATATATTATTATTATTATTACATGTACTATATATTAAGTATATTATATATACACATATGCTATTCATTCATAAATAAGAATGAAATTATAGCATTTGCAGGGAAATGGAGACCATTGTGTTAAGTAAAATAAGCCCAAATAAAATATCACATTTGATATATGGAAACTATTCCTAAAACATGAAGGACAGGAATATAAAACAGGTTCTGTTTGGGGGTAGGTACCAACAAAAGGAGGACAGAGGAAAGGAGAGGGTACTGAGGGGATGAATATGGTAAAAGAATTTTACATGTGTACGAAAATAGAATAATGAAGATTTGATTTCAATATTAATTGATGATGATAAAAATGGGAACAATGTTTCTCATTAGGAAAGTGCGTAGAATGGTTTTAAAGGAACAATTAGGAAGTTAGTATAAATGATGCTACAGGAAATGTTTTCACCGGTAAGCCTGCACATTTATACAGTTAAATTTTGCTAAATTATTGTACTAAATTTTGCAAGCTGTTACCAAATAGCCCTTCAAAAAGTTGTATCAGTTTATAATCTCTAGAAATAAGACTATATGGTGTCTGTCTGTATAACTTCTTGCAAGAGGATGGCGAGAAGTTTTTCATTTCAGTGTTAACCCTATGCAAATCCCAGAAATGGCACCAACCTATGAGCGGAGAATAACCACATTGTGAAGTGAAAACACACCCCAGGGCTTCCCATCTCCATGGAAACTGTGATGCAAGTTGCCCTGGCGTCTTTGTTACAGCTCTAGGCTGCTGGCTTCTGAGATCTGTGCTGGAGAAATGGGGAGGAAGCCCACTGGCAAATGAGGAAGTTGGAATCTTTCCCTGAGAACCCATATTGCAGAACCAATTCCTCTCATTCAAGGAATGTAACTGTGAATCAGGTTCATGTGCTTTACTCAGAAAAACCACGGGTTCCATAACAAGTTGTCAGGCAAGGACAAAGATTGACTTGAAAAGCTAGTCAACCAATGAAGATGGAGTCTGGTTCCAAACGACACCATTTGGTCAAGCAGTTGGAGACACCAGGCTTATATAGGCCAGAAGTGTTCATGATTTGACTACGAATTCCCGATTAGAAAACATACAGCTCATATTATAAATTCCATCTCACAGGAATAGGTAATTTTTTCAGTTTTAGGATATAAAAAGCATCTTTTCACCTGAGAAAAGGGACGGATAGTGAAAGGGTACTTCCTCATTCCCTGTTATCTTCAGGGAGAACCAGGAGAAATGGGGCCAGGGACATTACACTGACTATATAGCAGTTTTGAATTGAGGTGGCTCCAGTCACCAATATCTCTAACAACAAAGCCAGTGAAACATTAATAGCCTATCCCTCACATTTGTGGCCTGAAAGCCAATGCTCTTTATAGTCTGCTAGAAGCAAGAGGAACAAGAGGGTTACTCAGGTGACTCACCATGACAGCCATAGGTTGGTTTCTTTGGGTATCTTCTAAGTGGTGTTGTCAAGTCACATTGGCCTAGTGGGTACTTCAGTAGGAAGGAACACGAAAGTGTAAACCCATTTTAGAAGAGTACTGTCAGTTTCTTTCAATTGTACCATATACCTGCACCATGTTCAGCAATTCTAGCTATTTGCCTAAAAAAAAGGAAAAATAGCTTCACAGAGATTTCTGGTACAATGTCCATAGAACGGCTTAATTGAGCTAATGACTACACACTGTAAATAATCATTGACAGACTGGTTCAGTTGAGCCTCATTATAAAGAGATTCTGTGCCTGTGAACTTAGCTGGTCACTAAAGCTTACTTGTCACCTCAAAATAGACACTTGCAGTTCTTTCAGAGACTCCTGCTGACACACACATGTGCTGACACACGCATGTGTGTACAGAGCTGTGTCACTTGGTATCGGTGGGATGGAACGAGCCAACACTTTACTTTGTTCCTGCTTGCATTCTATAAATGACTGTCTTTAATGTCACCTTTTCTCTTATGTTATTGTGTGATTTTTAGTAAAGTTGCTGATTAACGTGGTCCTTAAGCATAGTGCTAAAGGGGGTTGCCAAGCATGAATCAATGCAAGAAGGCTTTGTTATACCATATGGAGACAATCTCCATTTGGGTATTACTTGTAGTGCTGGACTGCAAGTTCAGTATTAGTGAATCAACAATATTTTCTCTATAAAGAAGGCCCCATAAAAATTGATATACATGTTGGTGTTGACTGGTTGATAAACATGTGACCTGAGGCTTATAGTATCTTCTCCCTATAGTTGTGCAAACAATAATTCAGCATTCATATCAACTTTATAACACAAGTAAGAACCAAATGTGTATACATATGAGGGAGTGCTACCCAGTAATGGAAAGTGACAACCTGCTGATATGTACAACAAGAAATAAATGGAAGATGCCAGACACCAAATACTATATACTAATACTCTACAAATACAGATACTTATACTGTACAACTCTATCCTGCAACCATCCAGAGTACCACAAATCATCAAAATATATGTTTAAAGAAATCCCAGCTTTGAATGCTTTGGTGCTAAGGAGAAATTGTCTGGGAAAGACATTTTAGTATTTGCCTGAAGATTTCCTTTTTCCTTTCTTGTAAGATCTCTATCAGACTTTGTTTCCTAGGTAATTTTTGGTCAACATAAAAATTTAAGATACAGATCTTCTTTTATATTTTGTGGAACAATTTCCAGGAAACATTCATCAGTGAGAGCATGTAGGCTAGGACTTGCCCCACGTGGGAAAACTTTTGATTACAAGTTGCAGCGGTGTGAATAATGTCCTTGACCATCACAAGGTAGCCACATCCCAATTCTCAGAATCTGTGGATTTCATGACAGAAGAGACTTCGAAGATGTGATTAAGTCAAAGCCCTTGATGTGGGGAGATGGGCCTGAAACATGGGGTGGTTTCTGCATCTGGCAATGCTTCTTGACATGAACTCCACTCTTTTTAAAAAAAATTTAATGTTATGGTCAAGGTGACGTACAAAGGGTTACAGTTACGTATGTAAGGTAGTGAGTACATTTCTTGTCATACTTGTTATCCCACCCCTCATTTTCCTGCCATGTTCTCACCCCCCTGCCTCAAGTTGTACAGTTAATTTCCAACATATTGTCTTGTGAGTATCGTTGTTGCATTGGTTTGCCCTTTATCCTTTGTCTCACCATTTTGATGATGAACTCCAGTCTTTCTGATAGAAAACAATATCGTCAGTTTCCATTCCCTTCTGCCATTTAGTTTCGATCTTTGTTTTTATTGTATAGTATGTCACATGTAAATATATATCAGAATTTGTGTATTTAGTTCATTTTCATAGAATATAATTTTCCATTTTCTGATCCTTCAAATTTGTACCATCTACAATTTTGATCTACCTTTCTTACCTCCTTTTAATTATTTGAACATTTTTATTTTCTATTTTATTCCTTCATTGGAACATTAGCTGTACCTTTCTGGCAAAAATTTTTTAGTGAGATTTCAATAATCATCAAGATATCATCACTGCCTACCATGAGTTAATATTATAAAATTTCATATAAAATTCAAGAGCCTTGGAAAGATGCACCTACACTTACATCCCTAACTATTTTATGCCTAGGCCAGCCTGAGCTGCCGTCCTCCACTAGTGCTTTTGCATGGTCCTGGTGGGGATAACTGGCCTTTACTACTGCACAAAGCCATTGTGCTTCCCTTGGAGCTGGGAAAACAGGCATGCCCCTGTGTCTACACATTGGTTGATAGGGCATCTTGCCTGGCCTTAGTTTTGCTAATATTTTGCCCTGGCTGGCCTTGAATTGGGACACTTCCAATCTCTGCCTTCTTGGTGGCTAGGATTATTAGTGTGAGGCACTGTACCCAGATTAAAATATTTTGTTCTATAGCCTAACACAAAATAAAATATTCTGTGTAGTGATGTATAATAATATGGCTGTTGTTTATCCAGTCAAGAACTTTCATCACTTCAGAAAAGGAGAGTAAGATTGAAAAGCTTGTGTGCTTGATTTGTGATGAGAAGGAAATGATTCAGAAGTTGGAAGAGCTGTGGAGAAATCTCTCAAGAGAAAATCTGGGTGATTTTGTGTTGATGTATTAATAGAAGAAGCCTAGTAAAGGAGTGTTTCCTCTAAGAATAGGAGATAATTACTTTGATTCTTTATAAAGTTTCAAAATGGGAAAATAATCTCTTGTGAGTCAGGGCAGAGAAAGTATTCAGGTGGAGAAAAGGATTTCCTGAGTTAGAAAGGCCTGCCATTTGGTGGCAAACGATAGGACATTATTTATGTTATGGCTGAACAACATCCCATGATGCATATAAACCACATTTTCATTATCCAATTATCAGTGGTGGGCATCTGATTCCATGTCTTAGCCACTATGAACAGTGCAGCAGTAAACATGAGCAGGCTGGCATCTCTGGTGATATGACTTAACTTCCTTTGATTATATAATGGGAAGTGGTGTAGTGGTTTCAGTTTTTTGAGGAATCTTCATGCCTGTCTCCATAGTAACCACACGGCACTATTACTACATTCCCTTTAATAGTGTGTACATATTCACTTTTCCCCCATCCTCATCAATGTTTGTTATGCTTTGCCTCTTTGAGAATAGTCATTCTAAGTGGGGTGACACGATATATCACTCTGGGGTTGATTTTCATTTCCCTGGTAGCTAATGGTGATGAGCCTTTTCCTGTAAATTTGCTGGCTATTTGTTTTGTCTTCTATTGAGATGTATCCAGTCATATCACTTGCCCATTTTAAATCAGGCTATTCTTTTTTTTTTGAAGTAATGTGAATAGAACTGTGGACATTATATTGAGTGAAATAGGGTAGACACAATAAAGATAAAGGCTGCATATTCTCCTATGACGTTGAGAAGATGATCTGAATGTAGAATTGTACTTAGTAGAGATGGGAAATGTGGACGAAAAGGGGATAGAAGAAGGTTGGGCAACAGTTACCAGAAACACAGACAGAAGTGGTAGACATCACTGTGTATAGCGCAGTGCATGGTGGATATCCTCAGGAATTCTTCTGGTTTCAATGTCAATAACACTTATAAATAAAATAACCAAACTTGATTCCTGATATTGTTTAGGCCTTATTCCTTTTCAGTTTTCTAACCTTAAACTTTTTGCAAGAGACCTGAATTTTCCAGACCCCTGTGACCCGAGGCACTCATGCATGCATCCTCTGCGATGACACTTTGCGTGCCAAAGGGACTTCAAAGGAGTTATGTCTCCTGGCTCGGTCCTCTCTTCATGCCTTCCCACCTCTTCTCACCAAAACATACAGGTATAGATCATTTTCCCTCTCTTGTGCAAATTAGCCCACACTCACTCATGTTAGTACCAAAGTAGCTCCTACATAGCCTAATAAGGCTGGGGTCAGAAGACAGAGGATTAAGTATGAAGGATGACCAATAGCCATTCTTGAAAGCAGAGAGCTTCTGTTCCTCAGAAATTGAATTCAAAGGAAAAGAATAAACAAATCACTCGATATTATGGAGTGGAAGCATGAAACCTAGCCTTTACAATCTGGTTGAAACATCCACGTACTCAAAGAACTTGCCTTTTAAGAGTTTCTTCTTAGAAATTTGCTGGAAACTTTGTTCCATCAGAACTAGGAAGAAAAATGAGGGAGGCAACAGGGTAATTTAGTGAGAAGGAAGAGAAAGAGGGGCATACTGCAAAACTACGAAGGATGCCCCTGGATAGATCTACAGACCACAGCCAGAGCCTCTGGCACAAATATTGTTAGGTTTGGGATATTTGCAAAACTCTGAGAAGAAAAAGTTGCATGCACAAGCCAACATTTTAAATAAGAGCCAGGCACTGGTGGTTCACACCTATAATCCTGAATCCTAAAGAGCACAGTCAGCTGGGACAGACAAATCCTCCAGACTCTTCTCAGCCTCCAAAAAGCCAGAAGTGAAAGTGTAGCTCAAGTGTCAGAGTGCCCACCTTGAATGGGAGAGTCCAAGGCCCTGAATTCAAGCACCAGTGTTGGCACATGTGCGTGTGCTCTCTCCCACCCCCTCTCTCTTCACACATACACACACACACACACACACACATGCACCCACACACGTATTAAATAAGGTCTTAATTGTCTATAAGGAAAACACAATAAATTAAGAAATATTTACATACCCATATTGCAGCTGAATATGTGCTAACAGAAATGGTTTAATATGGTTGACAAGTAGTGGTATGGGTAAGAAGGGAAAAGGGACAGCAGTGGTTATTTCTGTCTTCATAGCAAAATAACCTGATAGTTAAAAACTATTTTTTTGTGTTTACATAAAATATTCAAACTGAATTTTTAGCTTCCATTCACTGTATGGGAGCATCAAATGTATCTTTTTCTATCTCTCCCTACTTAACACTGTTATACTAAAATCCCTGCTGAAGCTTAAAAAATGAAAACTACATAGCACAAATATCACAACAGTATATTTGAAAGGTTTTTTTTTTTTCTTGCAAAACTATGAATTCCCTGCCATCTTTAATTTTTTTTTGGTAATAGCATTAACACATACTTAGAAGATACACATATGTAGTCAGGACATATTCTATATCGAGTTGGCATAGACACTGTGCTGTCTGTGTGGACCCCTACAGTGAGTCCCAGAAGTTGGGGACCCCTGCCTATTTGCCAGCTTACCTAAGATCACTTGATATGATGTGTAGATGGTGACCTAATTTTTGCCTAAGGCCACCTGGAACTGTGATCCTTACTTCTACCTCTTATGCGGCTGAACTTACTGATGTGTACTATCATGCCTGGCCCTGACTTTAATATTTGTGCGGAAAGCCAATGATAACAGTTCTAGGAAAAAAGGGACAAAGTAATTTCCTTCAGTCCTTCATTTAATCAATTATTTTTGTATCAAGTATTTATACAATAGAAGTATTTTATTTTATAGGCTAGAATCCAAACATTACTATTTCATTTGTTACTCATATTATTCTACTTTTTACTATTGAGCTGCTAGAGGCTCGAACCAACCAAGAAATGGGATTGTTTCATGTTGAGTTCTGTATGTCTCTGGTATGCTTAGAAGTGAACACTTTTGAAACCATACCCAGATGAAGCAGGTGACTTTTGATAGTAGCTCCAGAAGCCCCTTTAGAGACCCTAGTCCAGCTATAGTATTCATGTCCTCGACTGTACTTTGAGCTCAACTTCTAAGCAACCACTTCCTTTCTTTAATGGTTTGTCACTCTAGCAATCTTATCCAGGTTTTTAAATTTGATGTACTATTGAAGTCCACTTTGTGCAGGAGATCTTGCCATAGCCCTTTCACTTCTTTATAATCTACTAGAGGAAGAAGTCAGATACTTTGACTATGGGGTTTACCAAAATTTGAGGTGTGTCGATGATATCTTTTTGTACAGTTGGATGTATCTTCCTTCCTATTTTTGAATATATTTCTATAAGTTAGTAGATAGTTTCGGAGACTCTAACAGACTTTGGTCTGATAAATAATGTGTATCATCTTTTGAAGGTCACTAATTTAAAATATCATCAAATCGTGGTTGTAAATGTATCTGATAGCTTCTAAATGACCATCATTGCCACTTTTTCTTTTGAAAAACAACTTCTTTTATCCTGGGCTAGTAGAAGTCTTCTCTAATTATCTTCTTAATCCTTTTAATATGACCTAGTAATCTTTGCTATGTGGTATAATATTTCTGTGTATGTTTCTTCCCTAGACCTGAGTCTTACCTATACTTATAGACACGCCATATCTATCTATAGAATATTTCTATGTCATTACAAAATTAGCCCATGACCCAGGGCAAGAAAAATCCATTTCTTAGCCATTCTCTCATTTTCTGAGTGTATGTGTCCATTTACTTTACAATGCCTAGACATACTAAAGGCCTGTGAGAAGCAAACCTACTTGTTAACTAGATGCAGGATGACTTATTTTTTTGAAATAAGATGTTATGATGAAATAAGGCTCAAAGCACCATAAAGAGCTCTCCTGGCACTATTCCTGAGCCCCCTTCCAATCACATATCCCCAAAGGAACTAATTTTCTATGTCCCCTATCAACCTTTTTGCTTCATGCAAATATATACAAGCATGAATATATAATAATTTTACTTTTTTCTTACAAAAATGAACATTTAAGCAAAACCTGCATTTCTTACATTGTGAGCAGTGTATATTGGAGGGCTTTTAATGACATAGAAAGCATCCTTATACTTCTTAAACATTTTATAATATACAGCAAATATCAGTTCCATAGCTACTTAAGAAGTCAGCTTCTAATATACATTGGGTACATTCATTTCTAGAACTATTTATGCAATACAGCAGAAGCAATCCCTACCCTATACCTGAGAAAGCAGATGATTAAAAACAATAGCTAAGATGGGGAAAATACTGGCAATGAAACACACATTAGAAGATCTCTATGTAGACATAGAGGAGAGACTGGCAAACTTAGTCCTTAAAAGAGAAGGGAAGAGAAAAAGAATGCACAAATGCATCCGGCAAATAAAAGAGATACATAAAACAGAGTCAGAACAGACACTAAGCAACACTGTATGTGGAATGAGGAAATAAAGAGCAGGGAAAGGGAGGGTCCCATGACAGAGCTGAAGAATGTGAGGTATAGGGCTAGGGACCAGAGCCTGATTCTTTCCTTTGTATTCCCTTTTCATATCATAGCAAAAGGACGTTCCCTTTATCCATTAGCTTTCAGAACTCAGCTCCATTGCTCCCTCAAAGTTGGGGCTGGTATGATAATGTGAATAATTAGAGAAAAAAAACAACAACTTCTTCTAAGATCTTCCTTCCAAACCTGAGTAGTCTACCAATTAAAGATATGACTGTATTAACATTAACATGTATATAGCCCTGAGATTGCTAAGGAGTTGGGGTTGTAGAGTAAGATCACTCTCCAGTCAGGAAGATGGCCAGGAAGGTGCTGCTGATATTAGACATTGTAGGAAGGACATGCAAGAAGAGTTGAAACTTGGGTTTGGACCTACGCTCACTCAGGGAAGCAATAGTGAACTTTATATAGTAAGAAGACATCATTGAGCAGGGCCCTGGTGGCTCACACCTGTTAATCCTAGCTACTCAGGAGGCTGAGAACTGAGGACTACAGTTCAAAGCCAGCCTGGGCAGGAATCAATGACACTTTTATCTCCAATTAACCATGAGAAAACTGGAAGTGGTAGAGTGCTAGCCTTGAGCAAAAAAGCTCTGGGACAGGGCCCAGACCCTGAGTTCAAGCCTCATGACACCACCCCACCCCCAAAAGACCAAGACCATATAAAAGAAGGTGGTATACCACCTAAAATTAAGCATTTATGTCAATTCTTCACATCACACTTTTGCTGTTTACAAGTTTGAGTACTCTAAATAGCACACACATTTCATATGTTCAGACTTGTCAAATTTATTTTGTGAAATGTAGCATCGCTATGAAATTGTGCATGCTTTTATCCAGTTAAAAATGATAAAATGAGATGGAGAGTGTCACTATAATACAGTCTTTATGTAGTGTACCTAGGGCCCTGTGTTCAACCCCAGGTTTGTAATTGGAGAAAAATGCCAAATTGGGACATGATGAGTTGTTTAACATTTCTTAGCTCATCACTGATGGTTTGATTATTAGAATAAGCCTTTTCAGATTTGAGTAAACATGCTTCAGATTTCTCAGGTTCATGGTTGGGATTTTATGTGTGAGAGGGTCAATCCTTGAGAAGCTGATAGAAACATTTCACACCAACCTGAAAGGACTGTATAAACTTTTCATTCCGGAGAGTGAAGATGAATGGATTCAGCAGAGGAGTCACCACTATAACCAGCAGCGAGGCTATCCTGTTGCTGTAGCCAATCACAACATAGGTGAAGTGGGAGGCACAGGTGGAGAAGGCTTTCCTCCGGCCAGAGCCTGAGGGGATCTTGAGGATGGTGGAGATGATGTAAGCATAGGAGATGATTGTAGGCATCAAAGAACCAAAGATAATGAAAACAGCCATTAGAAAAAGGCTAAACTCTGTGAAAACAGTACCATCACAGGAGAGTTTGAGCAATTGTCCTCGGTCACACTAAAAATGGTCTATTAGATTTGATTTGCAGAAAGTGACTTGAAATGTGGCATAGATAGGCCAGATTTGAAAAAAAGAACCCAAACACCCAGGGCAAAATTACCATGCAGATGCAGGGTGGCTGCTCATGATGGTATCATACCTTAAAGGGTTACAGACGCCGTGTAACGGTCCACAGCCATCACACCTCCTAATACCAACTCTGAGCTGCCCAGAGCCAGGTACAAATAGAGCTGTGCACAGCACGAAGCCAAAGACACCTGCTGAGTCCGTGGGAGTAGCAGCCCCTGGAGCATGACAGGAACAGCAATGGACACCAGCAGAATCTTCAGGACAGAGAGGAAGACTGAGGAGGAAGTACATGGGAGACTGCAGATGCTTATTGGCACAGACGGTGATGATGATGACGATGTTTTCCACTATGGTCACTGAGTAGAACAAGAAGAAGGTGGCAAAGAGTATATGGCGCAGTTCCTTGGAGCCAGGGAAGCCCAGGAGAAGAAATTCTGTGGCACTAGTGTAATTCTGTACCATCACCTTTGGGCTCTGAGCACCTGTTCTTTGTGAAGCCTAGAGAACAACAGAGAAAGAGGATATTACACTATTCTCATTTTAAAGAAGTACGGAACTCTGTTATTTGAGACCAAATGGATGGAGTGGAGAACATTATGTTCAGTAGAAGAAGTCAGATACAGAAAGCCATCTGTACACTGTTTTTATATGCGGAAGCTTAGGCACGTAAACTTGAAAAAAGATCACTGACTAGAAGTTGCAAAGTGGGTGGAGACGAGGGTAAATGGATTTGATGAATCGATGATGTTTCTATGAGTGGAAAAATCACAGTAAGCCCCAGTAAGATTTACAATGATTGCATGTTGATAAAACATGAATGAGAAGTAGAAAGTGTCCCAGTTAGAGCTAAGACCTTCCACCTGCTCGGTGTCTCCATGACCTGACAGGATCATGTTTCCAGTGTTTCCATTGGCAGGTGTGATCACATTTTCCTTTCCTGTACCATATATGAATGTGGAATTGGCATAAGATGAGCTCAGCGATTCTTGCTATGCTGTAGATGGGGCAGCTGTCCCCCAGCTTGCCTGCCTACCTTCTCTCGATCTGCAGTTTCAGCCCCCCCCCCCCAACATGGCTCTGAGCAACCATCTGCCTCCTCTCTGACACAGTGGATCCTTTTCATCACCAGCCTAATCAAATTTGGAATTTGTCCCACATTAACCTCATTCTGGGGTTGGAAGATGGAAAGCTTTGGGCCCAATTGCAGCATCTGTATTCAGGAATGCTGAAGCCCTATGTTCAGCAGGAGTTAAGCAACTAAATATAAATGCCCTACACACCCATGGCCACAGTCTGAGTCCAGCCCATCTACAAGTTCATATAGTCTTCTCCAAAAACAACTCCTGTTATAATCATGCTTTCCTCCAAAAGTGAAATCAGAAATTTCTGATTTATCTGTCACTAATACAGAATAGAACCAAAGACTTAAGCCCCTGGGGCCTTCTGGATTTGTTTCTCACTTCCCTTCAGCTCTTTCCTTGAATGTTGTAGCTCAGGGAAACTTTGCTCATTATTCTGCCCAAGAGAACACACATGCTCTTCCGTCTCTAACGCCTCCATAAGATCTGTTTACAGTCATCACCTAAAATAAAATGTTTCATCACCTAAAATTGAATGTTTACTTTTCCTTTCCTGTCACTTTGTCTTACAGTGTGAGCCATGAAGGCGACAAACTTGTCATTCTTGTTCACTGCATTTGATATAGAACAAGATGGTAGCTGAGTGAATCAACGAGCTGTTTATTTAAGGAAGAAACCTATAGGTAGAGACCTAACCATTCTATCTACAGCTATTTTGAAAGCCCCTGTGGTCTTTTGCCTTCCTGTGGCACTTCTATGTCAACATTCAGTTTTATGTGGAGGCCCTTCAGGAAATAAATGGCAGTTTGAAACAAGAAGAGATTTCTCAAGAGAGTTCAGAAATCTGTTTTCCACAATCTCTGTTTAGTTAGAATAAGATGTAACCTTAGGAGAGATGCGAGTCCTGACAATAATCAGGAGCTCTTTTTTTGTATCAAAAAAGAGTGCACTCTGCTCATGTTCTAGCCCCCTCCTCTGATGGTGCACATCTTGGTTGTAGATGGCTACTCACACAAGAATAGCTCCTGATCTGTCCTACTCCCTTTCTTAACAGAAGGAAACTCACCTGGAGAAAAAGGGACTGACTGACTGATTGAATATCTCTGCAACAATTCCCAGGCCACTTTCTCTCTGGCTAGTCTGAGTTTGTTCCCAGAGCCAGACAGGCTGCTGCCACTTCACTCTCAGGGAGACAGAACAGTGTGTTCACACTGGCATTTAGGTAAAAGCCCAGAAAGCATAGTGCTTGGGGGTCCCAACTGTTTCCTTCTTCTCATCTCCCTCCTTGTTCCCCTCTGTGATGTGTCTCTAAGGAATGTTATTCACTGAGGGGTTCACTGGAACCCTGGGGAGGCTAGTCAAGAAAGAGCTAGAGAAACTTTCAGCTTTTCTCTCCAGAGACTGATCAACTTCCAGAACTTTTAAAAGTCTGTGTAATGAGAAAAATGGAAAACTCCCTCATTCATAGTTTCTAACATGCAGCCTGTCTTCCTCTCAGGTGTCAAATTAGGGTTTGTGCCAATGTGTTAAATCAGCCCTCTGCTCTACTGTGTGAATGTCCTTAAATTTCAGGCATTATTATAGACTCAAAGCTTCCTTTTATAGGAAGATTTCACCAAATTTTTTGTGATCCATGTCAGAATCCTAGAACCCATTGTTGGGAAAAGATGGGACTAAACTGGTGGAGTTGGCAGCTCCAACCTCCTTCTCCTCCATGGAAGTAGAAGTGAACAAGCAGAAGCCATTGGAAAAAAATTATCAAAACTTGGAAAGCATTCATAGATTTACAACATCAAGCAACCATAAATGCAAGAAAATTAACAGAAACTGCACTTCTTGAAAGACTAACTGAAGGTGCGGATTTTTTGTTTCACCTAATATAGAACCCACTCAAGTGTTGCACAAAACATTGAAAAACTTAGTAAAAAACCTCAGTGTCATATGTAAGAGATAATCTAAGTTTTCCAAGGAAAAATTTGGAAAAGTTTCTTAGGAAAATGTTCTTACATCTATTTTTTATTTCCTACATATATAATAAGTAAATGCATAATTGCGTATGTATTTTATTTTGTACATGGTATATGAAGATACATTTTTATGACAACACAAAAAGGAGTATCTTGCTGTAGAAACCAGAGTTTCATATACTCTTAATCTTGATATCTATATAATTTACAGTGGTACACATTTAGTATATAAAACATCATCTACTGTCTAGTCACAAAAAATACCTTAAAAGTACACAAAAGTGGTGGTATACCACATAGTAGAAGAGCAAGAATTTGCTGCAGTGAGGCTGAGATTTATAAGATACTCTATAAATTAACTGCTAAATTTTAGCAGAACTTGAGACCTAAGACAAAAACTCTCCGCATTATTTCAAAAAATAGAAAGGAAAAGAATACTTGCAAACTAATTTTATAAAGGTAGATACCTTGATATCAAAACTAGATAGGACATACAAAAGAGAAAACGCTAGACCAGAATCCTCAGTGAACATAGATACAAAGATCATCAATAACATACTTGTAAATAAAATCCAGCAGCATATTAAAATGTTCATGTAATGCGGTCACGTTAATCACATTAGCCTTATTCCAAAGATGCAAGGATAGTTCAATTTGTACAAATCAAGACATGTAATACATCATATAAATAGAATCTGGGATAATAATCACATCATTATCTCTTTGTGTGTGTGTGACCAGAATTTGAACTCAGGGCCTCATACTTGTAGGCTGTTGAACCATGCCTCTGTGCTCCAATCATCTCAATATATTTGGAATAATTACTTGGCAAAATTAAATGTATTGGGTAAAAAGCCGTATAAAAACTAGGACTAATAAATGCTATATAACACAAACTAACATTCTACACAGTGGGAAACAACAAAAAGCATTCCTTCTGAAATCAGGGACAAGACAAGGGCATTTACTTTCACTAGTGGTATTAAATATAGTGCTTGGGTTTTTAGCCACTGTAGTAGGCAAAGAGAAAGAACCAAAAGGGTCGCAGATAGAAAAGAAATCAAATTATTCCTATTTGTACACTACATGATCTTGTACCTAAAATACTTTAAAGTTTCCACTAGGAAACTCTTCCAAAGCTGACACTTTTAGCAAAGTGGCAGAATACAAAAACAACATACAAAAATCAGTAGTTTTCTTATACATCAACAATAAACATGCAGAAAAAGAAATCAAGAAAACAGTCCCACCCATAATAGCCTCAAAACATACCTAGGAAATAAACCTAACCAAGGTGGTGGTGGTGGTGGTGGGGGGGATAGCTCAATAATAGAACTATAAAACTTAAGAAAAATTGTTTTGGTGGCAACAGGGTTTGAACTCACGATCTCATGCTTTGTACCCAGGTGCTTTAGCATTGAGCCATGCTGCCAGTATCTTTTTTTTTTTGCCAGTCCTGGACCTTAGACTCAGGGCCTGAGCACTGTCCCTGGCTTCCTTTTTTTGCTCAAGGCTAGCACTCTGCCACTTGAGCCACAGCGCCGTTTTTCTGTATATGTGGTGCTGGGGAATCGAACCCAGGGCCTCATGTATACGAGGCAAGCACTCTTGCCACTAGGCCATATCCCCAGCCCTGCTGCCAGTATCTTAAAGATACTGTTCCTGTGTCCTGCCAGACACATGCCTGGCCCATGATCTGCTTTAAGGCTCTTCCTAATTGCTGGATTGGCAGGTACACACCACTCTGCCCAGTCTCCCTCAGTGAAGAGAGAATTGTGTGTTGTTTTCTGTCTGGGCTGACTTGCAACTTCAATTCTCCCAACTTCAACCTCTCAAGTAGCTAGGATTACAAGAGTGAGCCTCTATCAACACCTAGCTTGAAAACTATAAAGTTTTGAAGAAAGAAGGCAAAGAAGACACTGAAAGATGGACAGTCTTAACAGACATGGCCAGAAGTTAGCTTCTTTACATTTTACTGTAGTCAAAATGCTAAAATTACAGAAGAAAGACTACTGCAAACTGCAAAAAGATTTCCCAGTTTGTGTACTAAGGCTGCAAAAGAAAATTTATAAACTTATTACAGTAGACATCTCTGCAAAAATCTTAAAAGTCAAAAAGGCATGGAATGATATGTTTCCAATTCCGACGTTAAATCACTGCCAATCAAGGGCAGTATATCCAGCAACTTTACTTGTTAAAATCATCTTAGAAGTAAAGGTCTTTCAGAACAAGTGCAAACTAGAACAATTCAAGACCAGTAAACCAGCACGTAGAAGACACTCAAAGGACTCCTATGCACAGAAGAAAGACAATCAGAAACGTGAGAGGTCAAGAAAGGTTAAATTTCAGGAGGTGAAGTAGATCAGCAAATGAGGAAAAGGAAAGAGAAGAAAACAAATTCAGTTCAATAAGCAAGGAAACTCCCAAGAGAAATGAGAGAGAAAGACAACATCCAAGGAAAATCAACCAGAAAAGAATCGCCAGACTCAGCAAGCAGCTCTTAATAACGGCTCTAAATTTGAATGGTCTTAACCTGCCAACCAAAAAGAGATTAGATGATTGGTTTTAAAAATAAGATCTAACTATCAGTTTTCTGCAAGAGGCATACCTGGCAGACACACACAGACTAAAAGCGGAAGACTGACGTTTTCCTAGGAGGTGGAAAACCATCTCAGGGAATTAAAGAAGAGTGACAGAATCTGATGTATTCTGTGAGGAGTGTAATCTAATCTATTTAAGGATCAGAAAGGGAAGAGGAAATCAGTGAGGAGATAGGAACAGTTAGCTCTTGCTATAGAAGAAATAACCACAAGACTCCAGTGGCCTACAGCAATAAGCTTTTATTTCTGTGCAGTAGAGTTCCAGACAATGTAGCCGAGGCTCAGCTGTTAGCTCTGCTGGTCTCAGAAGGTTCCAGTGACGAATGCGAGTTAGGCCTGGCTCACCTAGGCTGGGCCTGCATGGCAAGTATGACTTCCAGGTTTCTTTGGATAAGCCACAGAAATTTCGAGAGACCCCCCCGCCCCGCCCTGACTTGGGTAGATTTTTCTTTATTTCCACATTATAACTGAATAAGCAAGTTTTCAGAAATTAAGTGGCTCGGCCACACTCAGCTTCTACTGACACACTGACAAGCATATTCTGGGCTTGAAGACCTCAACTTTAAATTCTCCACAAAGGGCTTCACCCCATGTTTATTGCCATTGCAATATATAAAGGGATCTTATTCGGCATGTACAGCATTTCGTGAGCTGGGTATCACTGCCCTATTTTATAGACAAGAAAACTGAGACATAGAAGGTGTCTGAAATCTCTACAGTTTCACACAATACATTAGAAACAAAATCAAACTCTAAAACAATAATTTGCTAAAATCTTTTTTTTTTTTTTTTAAAACAAATGATACCTAGTAAAGGACACATGTTAGTCTACTCTTCTAAGGATTCGGAGCTCCTTCTCAGTAGTGGCTTTAAACCTGAATCCACGCAAGCCTTCCACGCCCTCCATCCTCACCAAAGCCCAACTGGCTGCTTTGAGAATTTTACACAAGTATCTTCTCAACTTGGG
The DNA here is from genome assembly GCF_023159225.1 of Perognathus longimembris pacificus. Classification (NCBI taxonomy): domain Eukaryota; kingdom Metazoa; phylum Chordata; class Mammalia; order Rodentia; family Heteromyidae; genus Perognathus; species Perognathus longimembris. Next base: position 144,798,897 of record NC_063162.1, read on the forward strand.
GGAAATTTGGGCTTTGACCACAGGAATCCCTAGATGTCTCCATTTCCCGACCTCGGACATCTGCAATTATTCTGTCTTCAGACAGGAAGTGTGGCAAATGCAGTTCTCTTTTTATCTAAAGAGGCTATTATTTCCTCTACGTTACCTGGGTTCTAAAGTGTAGCTCTGGTTAGAATTTGATTGGTCTTTTCTCCACCACAAATGATGCCTCTACATTCCTTAATTCTGGCATCGAGGGCTAATATAATGCCAAAGAACTTACCTTTCTACATGGCATTAACCTAATTCAAATATCTACCTCCTTCCAAAACAATTCTTTCTGGTAACTTCCTTCAAGCTAGTTCAAACACTAGTGCAGTATCTCTCTCTCTCTCTCTCTCTCTCTCTCTCTCTCTCTCTCTCTCTCTCTCTCTCTCTCTCTTTCTCTCTTTCTCTTTGCCAGTCCTGGGCCTTGGACTCAGGGCCGGAGTACTGTCCCTGGCTTCTTTTTGCTCAAGGCTAGCACTCTGCCACTTGAGCCACAGTGCTGCTTCTGGCCATTTTCTGTATATGTGGTGCTGGGGAATCGAACCCAGGGCTTCATGTATACAAGGCAAGCGCTCTTGCCACTAGGCCATATCCCCAGCCCAGTATCTCATTTTTAAAAGCTGTAAATGGCCATGCTAATGAGCTAAAAATTTGTAAAACTTAGCAATATAAAGACGAAATTTAGTTTTGTAATAAAAGATACAATTTTCAGTATTCTATTTTGACTAATGATAAACACAATCAATAGTGTGTTTAGAAGCAATACATTGATATTAAAGACAAATGGTAAACCTGTTTACTTAGATGACTAAGTTTTATATAGTCTTATCTATACTTTAAGTCTTGTTACTCAAAACAATCAATGCCTCTTTTTTCTCTCCTAAGGTATGTATGCAGTTGATCTTTACCTCTTGATGCAGATAACAGCCAAGGGATCTGAGACTTCTGTTTCTTTCTTGCCTTTCTTTTTTTTTTTTTTTTTTTTTTTTTGGCCAGTCCTGGGCCTTGGACTCAGGGCCTAAGCACTGTCCCTGGCTTCTTCCCGCTCAAGGCTAGCACTCTGCCTCTTGAGCCACAGCGCCACTTCTGGCCGTTTTCTGTATATGTGGTGCTGGGGAATCGAACCTAGGGCCTCGTGTATCCGAGGCAGGCGCTCTTGCCACTAGGCTATATCCCCAGCCCCTCTTTCTTGCCTTTCTTTTAATGTGGCTAAATGAACCCTTGTTTGTTCTCATGACTTCTATATCCTGGTATCGCTTTCTTCTCTATGCTTGCGCCTTGCTTCCATCCTACATTCCCTTTTATGGCCCTTCTCATTCTCTGCATGTCAGTTTGCTCCACCAGTGGTGCACTAACATGATGCTAACCAGTGCAAGGCCTTTTGAGGTCAAGAGGCATACCCAGTGTCCAAGTCTTTCTAGTGGAATCTTCTGTAATCCCCGAGGTCCCAAAATTGTTTCCCAAATTCCTAAAGTGTATTCAAATAACAGGGTTGGGAAATAAACTGCAGAGGGGAGTGAATTTGCTCACCAAAATTCCAGTTGTGAAGGAGCTACATATGCTACAACAGAATTCCATGCCAGGACAAGAAGATGTTTAGCTTGAGTGTGTTTTTGGGAAAGTGCTGAAGAATAGTTAGCCCCTCTCCCCTTGGACTTTTCAGAGGCATCACTGAGAAGATTCCTGTCCTTTCCAGACCTGCCCTCCATTCCTAAAAAGGATGTCTTTCTTTTCCAAATTCAGCTGTAGGAACTTTCCCCAAGGTCTGGTCTCAGCTTGCAGGGTCTCTTGGGAACAGAAATGGGGTTCCCAGAAGCTGAGATCATCCAACTTTTACCCATGTTGCCTTGTAGATAGTTCTACTATCTGTTCAGTTTGCAGTTTCTCCCTCATAGTATAGTCACATGTCCTGAAGAAGAAACAAACTCTGCCAGAAATGTTCCGCTCTGTAGACACAGACATCATTTCCACACCAACTGTGCTGGCTCCGTGAAAGTGAACCTGTCTTCCAGGGATGACTAGTGTCTAATTCCCCTATGCAGAATACAAAAGCTCAGTTTTCAAACAGGCAAGGACCTCCGCTAGTAAGCAGGTAACAGCCCCTAATGAACTGGACATTCCCTGAGGCTGCAGTGTGACCTTGAGGAACAGCTGGCTCAGGGGTGTTTCCTGGTTGTGTGTACATGAGTATGTGTGTGGAAGGAGTGGTGAATTCACTCCGAGAGCTTTGCCAGAAACCTGAGGAAGATGGGTGCAGTGATCTGATTCCTGGGACTACTCCTAATGGTAACTTTTCTCTTTATTATATCTATTTTTTGTTTTCTTTTTGCACAACTGTGATTCTTAGGGCGTCTTCTCACAGATCCAGCGGTAGCTGATGTCACAGGATGCAGCATCAAACGCCTTTGTCAGGCCTATGGTGGCACAGTTGAAGTTCTGGTTCTGGTTGGTCACACTTAGAGAGGAAAGAAAATGTTTAGGACTCATGATCTCAGTCCCGCCTTTACTGATCGCAGAGTGGGAGTGTGGTGGACCTGCACACAAGGGGCAGCAGGCTGACCATCCTGTCATGCCCTGCTCAATCTAGTTTCTCCAGATCCACCTGTACACCCACTTTTTCCTCTTAACTCTCCCAGGAGTTCCCAGACTCTAGGAGTCGTATATCCTCCAGAAACATCTCATGGTTTCCCTTCCCCAGGTTTTTGTACTCTGTGCATGTATAGAACCAGGAAGACTCCAGCCGGCTTTAGGAAAGAACTTGGTAGAGGTATCTGTTGGCCTTCCCCTATCTCTTTTTCTGTCTGTCTTTCAATCTAACAAGATTCTGGCTTCAAGGGAAAGTAAGCTGATTTCTGCGCTCAGGTGAATAGGGGATCACATATGGTGCTATGGCTTTGGAGCTATGTGAGACTCAACACATTTCAACCTTTCCTCTCAGCAATCTGTCCATTAGATAGCAAGCAAGGAAACACTTCTTAGGTGTCAGGATGGATACGGTGGGAAATTCTGTAAAGTGCTTAGCACAGGGCCCACACTTTTGTAGACATGAATATTAATGTTTTCTTCTCTGTAGGAAAAAGTGGCAGGCTGGAGGGTCCTGATTTGATCTTTGCCTGACTCAGAATTTTAATATGAGCAATGGGACAATTTCTCCCCATGGACTGAGTCACTGGAGATCACACTTGGAAGTTAGAAGCCCACAGATTTTAAAGGAGAGGCAAATTGATCATAATAACTTTTCTTTCACTAAAGGAGCTATATACATAGCTATATATATATATATATATGTATATATTTAGCTATAAATAGGAAAACCTAGAAGCATGTAGGAAGAAAAGGTGATTTTCAGTTTGAAAGATATGAGATGCACAAAAACAACTTGTATGTAAATATGTTTGGGTTTAACTTGGGACAAAATAATTTGTCATATGAATATTCTTACTTATTATGTAAAATGTTTCCTAGTTTTCATAATGAGAAGTTTAGAGCACTTGTGTCTCTGGCAACATGAAAGTTGGAAGGAAAAAGAAAACTGAGCCTAGGCCTTTGAACTGTTTTGGGAGGAATTTCAGGTTTGATCTTTTGACATAAAGCAAGGTTCCCCAGAAATATGTGGGAGGTTTCACATACTTGCCCTTGAACTCAGAGTTGTCAATCCAATGCCATCTTTTCTCTGCCTCATATATTAAGCCAATAAAATACTTCTCAACACCAGCTATCTCCTGAAGGAATGTCTGAAAGTAGAAAGGAAACATCTCAACAATGGTTTCTTCACTGTTGCCCTTGAGTCAATCAGATGATAACCTGATTCTGTGAATAAGGAAAGAGGTTCAGGATAGGAGGCCGGTGGTGTCTATAACAAGTGTCCACAACAGACCCTTGTCTGGGAGAAGATGTTCATTTTGGGGAACAGTACTGGGGATTAAATTTACAGTTCTCCTCTCAATAGGCAAGGCATTCTATGGCTTGAGTTAGGTCCCTCAGTCTCTTTTGATTTCATTATTTTTCAAAGGTTCTCACTTTTTGGCTGGCTGACCTGGACTGTAATCTACTTACATATGCTTTGCACGGAGCTGAAACAACAGGTGCACACCATTCAGCCCTATCTATCTATCTATCTATCTATCTATCTATCTATCTATCTATCTATCTATCTACCTACCTACAGAGAGAGAGAGTGAGAGAGTGTCCTGGGGCTTGAACTCAGAGCCTGAGCACTGTCCCTGAGCTTTTTTGCTCAAGGCCAGCACACTACCACTTGAGCCACAGCGCCACTTCCAGCTTTTTCTGTGTATGTGCTACTGAGGAATCGAACCTGGGGCTTCATGCATGCTAGGCAAGCACTCTACCACTAAGCTACATTTCCAGTCCCCAGATACTTTTTTTTATTGGTTGAGATTAAGTCTCACAACTTTTTGCACTGGCTGGCCTCAAAATGTTATCCTCCTGATCTCAGCCTCCTGAGTGTTGAGGGTTATTACAGGGGTGCACCACCTTACTGGCAAGAACTTCTTAAGCTTTTCAGGCATTCAGGCCATCTGGAAGTCTTGCTAAAACACAGATTGCTTGGCTTCTGGCACAGAAATTCTAACACAGAGCATGAAGTATTTATATTCCTAGCAAATGCTCAGGTCATGCTGGCATGGTCCCCTGGGACTCCACTGAGGTAATGGGGAATGGGGACATACAATGGAAAGCAGGTGATTTCAGAGCGATCTCTTTTGTATTTGGCAGGTATCGCTGTATATCTGTAGGGAAGATTCTCATCATACTAATCTTTACATTCCAAATGAAGTTGAATCAAATGTTAAACTGAGTGTTACATCATTTAACTTCTTTGTGAGGATAGCATGGAAAATGCCATGGGCTAAACTTTGAATTTACCTGAACTTAAGTGATCAAGAGAAGAAAGCAGATCAACAATTTTCTATCTTGTGCCCCTCTTCCTTCTCCTTCTGTTTCTTCTGTTATCTTCTGCCTTGTGCCTTGCTCCTGACTTTTATCTGAAGACATTTTTTTTTCTTCCCTCTAGGGGTACCCAGAAAACCTGTATCATCCCAACTCCTGTCATTGGTTGCTCATCTATTGTCAAAATTCAGAGAAGAAAGCTCTTTGATAAATGCCTCTCAGTCACAGGAGGACATTTTAGAGGAGGAGTGATGGAATGAAGAAGGAGAAATAGGAATAATATATAGCACATTCCTTCATAATGAGCAGGTGCTTGGATTTTTTTTTTTTTTGCCAGTCCTGGGGCTCAGACTCGGCCTGAGCACTGTCCCTGGCTTCTTTTTGCTCACGGCTAGCACTCCACCACTTGAGCCACAGCGCCACTTCTGGCTTTTTCTTTATATGTGGTGCTGAGGAATCGAACCCAGGGCTTCATGTATATGAGGTGAGCACTTTACCCTTAGGCCATACTCCCAGCCCCAGGTGCTTGGATTTGTAGAGACAGCTATAAACAAAATCAATTATGGTCTGTAGTTGATCAGGACATAAGTTTTGAATCAGAATGATGTGAATTCAATTCTGTGTTCCATTATTTAGGTATATAATCTTGACCAATACTTCTCTCTGTGTGTCATAATTCCCTCATTTGTAAAGTATAAATTAACAATACAACCTTAGAATTATTATGGGAAAAAAGGAGATAAAACAACCCTTCTTTTTTTGCAATGGATTTTCTGGAACAAAGCTTCCATGTGACCTGATTCTTTATTTTTCATTAATAATTTTATTAACACACATTTTCTTCTTTATTATGTAAACTGGAATGAAAACATCTGTAATCAGCTCTTGGGTCATTCCAAGTGCTTGCTTTTTAAAGAAATTATTATTTTACTAAGGTTTGAAATCAGGTCCTGTGCTTGTAGGGCGGATACTCTATTACTTGAGCCACACCTCTTTTTTTTTTTTTTTGCTTAAATTATATTTTGCCTAAAATCTCACTTTTGTGTGGGGCCAGATTTAAACTGGGATCTTTTTATTTGTGCCCCCTGTGTAGCTGGAACCACAAGTATGCTTTCTCCACAACCCCTTCCCCCCCAAAATGCTTGGCTTTTTGGTTGGAGGGGGAAGTCTCGGTGAACTTTTGCCTAGACTGGCTTCAAGCCTCAGTCCTCTCTCTCTCTCTGTCTCCCAAGAAGATGGGATTACAGGTGTGCGCCACTGCACCTGGCCATTTCCCGTGTCCTCCCTAGGATACTAGCCATCCACAGTGCCTGATAGGAAAGACCAGGGGTCTGGATTTCTAGCTCAGATGGAGCGAAGGACATGTAGTAGGAATTCTTCCAATCCCAGGTTCAGACCCAGGATCCTGCACTTCCCAGCCAGCCACCTCTCCATTTCTTTCCCCATCTCACATTTCATTCCACCGTGTTGCCCACGGAGCTCAGAAGCGCGGGCCACATCACCGCGCCCTGCCATGCTCTTACCAGTTTCTCGGGTGTGTTAGCAATCGCCAAAGTGGAGTCTTTTGATATGCAGTCATCCTTGCCTACGTTCCAAGGTGATTCCGTGATGGATAAGAAAAAACACCTTCCTAGATTAAAGTCCCAGTCTTTGGGGCAAGCCGGAGAGACGCTTGGTGAACGAGTAGTGTGGGGTGTGCGCCCTGTCATAGAAGAATGGAACATTATTTTAATTATTTTTACAGCTACTTTGTTATATAATCTGCTATTAAAATTTCAGTGATTCAAATTGTTCTTAATCCAGGAAGAAATTCCATCCCGTTTAGTCTGTTTCTCTATCCATGAATTGGAGGGAATAAACTAAAAACTCTTCCTTCATGGCCTCTTTGTGCAAAAAAAAAAAAAGTTTCCTAATAATGGAGGCAATAAGTCAAATCAATAAGTCTATCGAATTCACCATATAAGAAGATGGGGGTGGAGAGCTGTGAAAGTTGGACGCTTTACCTGTTCCATAGCTTCTTGTAGGAACGAGGCTATCACTGCTCCCGAAAATCTGTGAGACTGAAATAAAAAGAAAGCTTAAAGGTTACTTTTTTGTTTTGTTTTTGGCCAGTCCTGGGCCGTCAACTCAGGGCCTGAGCACTGTCCCTGGCTTCCTTTTTGCTCAAGGCTAGCACTCTGCCACTTGAGCCACAGCGCCACTTCTGGCCATTTTCTGTATATGTGGTGCTGAGGAATCGAACCCAGGGCCTCATGTATACAGGCAAGCACTCTTGCCACTAGGCCATATTCCCAGCCCCTAAAGGTTACTTTTGAGTGACTCTAAGGCATAACACACAACCATCAGAGCATAGACTGAGTCATGTGACTATTTGCCCATGACCAGGGAGCTAGAACTTTTCGGATACTTTCTTTCTTTGAAACTTCAAACTACCACACAATTTTCTATGATCAATACCTAATCCTCATTTGTGTCCTCTCTCTCTCTCTTCTCTTTTTTCTCTCTGTCTCTATCTTTCTGGTATGGGGGTAGGTGTGATATACCAAGAGGGAAAAGAGTAAGAAAGAAGAGTAATGGAGGAATTTAGATTCTCAGAAGAGTGCTACTGTATCCCCAAACAGCTGTTGGGAGCATTCATACTCCAGGCACTAGGAAGTATTTTTGCTGTTCTTATATATCTTCTGTCTCAAACCCTCTACAAAAATGTATAATCCTGACAGATATTGGGCGTTCTTCTCATTAGCACTTTTATAGTGCAAAAGATTGTGATTCATTGGGACAGGAGTCAGAACCTAGTGGGTGTTAGCAATGAAGCAATCACATGAACATTCCAGAGATTTCCTATAAGCAGAGAAGAGTCTGTTTAAATACAAATAGGTGATTTGATGGGCTTGCAAGACTGGCCAAAACTCCACTCAACACTCAGTTATTTGCTATTATGGGAAAAGACCACTTTAATTTACCCAGATACAACTTTTAAAAACTTAGACATTAGCATTTTTTAAAAAATTTCCTTAATTCAATGAATCCTTGTTTAATATCCTGCCTTTCATCAGAAACTACTTTGGAACTGAAAGAAACTGATATATATATATATATATAAGCATTCACAAGTATATATGTATATATATACATATACAAATACATACATATATACAATGTATATATATACATATGTGTATATATTTTATGAATATTTTGTTCATATGAATCACTGTACTGGGTTGACATAAAGATTGACAAAGACAGGTCTTTCTCTTAAAGATGTCAAGAATAATTAGTGTTAAAAGAGAAAGTGAGAGAGGAGTCTCAGGGAAGGCCCAAAGGAGGAGTTTAATAGAAGAGCCATATCTATCTATCTATCTATCTATCTATCTATCTATCTATCTATCTATCTATCGTTTATCATCTATTTCTATATCACACATATTTTATTACATTATGCTGTATATTTTATAAAATCATGTTTTTTCTATTCTTCTCTGTATAGTTTGTATATTATATTTTTTGGCATATATACCACTTTAGTACTCTTAGTACAGTGGTTTTTATGCTGCATGGTATCTATATGACCACACTTCAGAGTCTTAGAAGCATATTAACACTAAACTGATTCCACAATCATCCTTATTTCCAGGAAGAAAACTGAGGACCGGGGATTTCACCCAGGAACTCAAGGATAATTTAGTAGCAGCGTTCATATTTTGCATCATGGGTCTGATTGCTAGCACAGCAAAGGAAAAAAAAAAGAAAAGAAGATGAAATTAAAGAAGTTTCACAGAGTCTAGTTGTGATTTCTCTCTATTTACAAAAGTAGACAAAAGAGTTTCTTGGGAAAGAAGATCTTGAGGAAGAGCTCTAGGAATTCCCCTCGTAGAGGCGGGATGGAGTGAGGAAAACAACCTTGTGTAATCATCTGCTCCCTAGCTCCTCATGTGAATGACGCATACTTCCTCCTGCCAAAAACCTATGGGAGAGCAACGAAAGTCAGCTCCAAGTGTGGCTACACAAAGGTTGTGATAACCAAGCCCACAAGGAGTTCTAGGACACTGTGACCCAGCAGGAAACCTTGTGCTCTCTGAGTCAGGTCGGTGGCAACGTGGACATCTTCACTTATTCTCCTGCTGTTTCTTTTCTGCTTTCGTAACTGATGGGCCTTGCACAAGGCAGGCCACGCTTACCCAACTGCTGTGACCTACTCACTCACATTTCCTTCCTCATTTGTTTTCCCTACTGTCTTTGGGGGCTAGAGATTCTACTTTTATTGAATTGCAGTGGAATCCTTTGATACGAAGCTTTCCTCTTACTAGTGAATTCATGGAGATGAATGAGCTTACATGTATAAAATTTAGACTATCTGTCAGATCCTACCCTCAAGTTACCTCTTGTTCATTCATAGCTCAGCTCTTAACATAAGCATATCATTGAACTAGAACTCTCTTTTCAAATCGCAGCAGCAATAAGAAGCCCTGTGGTGTACTTCAGCTCAGATTATCCCAGTAAACCTCAAGAAACAATGTTTTCTAACCACACACTGGGCAGTTGGCCCATTACGTGCACTGGCATCTGGGAAGGGCATTGTTGGTGGCCTCAGGCTATGTCAGTTGACTTCAGGTGAAGAAACCTAGGGCCTCCCCTGTAAGCTCATCCCTTCATTCTGAGTGGAGTCAAAGAGCAAGCCAATGGGGAAATTAGGGTCAGCGATTGCTCAAATACTTACAGTGCAGCAGGAATAAGGTCATTCCAATCACTTTAAGTACCACCACAATAAGCATAGAGATGATCATGTGCCAGTTCATGACGATGAAGATGTGGAATCCTTGGGGGGATCAGGACAGCAGCAGCAGAACTTTGGGACAAAGTTGTTTATCCCCAGCACTCAGCCAACCCTCTTTCTTAGGGTACCTGGGGGAGGGTTTGAAGAGAGATTTGCCCTTGACAAGGGAAAGGAGGTGACCAGACATGTGCAGAATATGGATAGGATTTCATCCTGGCTGAGGGCCTTTCTATTTGGTGGCACTGCGTCTGTCTCCTTCCTTAGCTCTAGGTCTTAGCCTTGCCTTCATCTGGTGGCCTCTAAACTCTTATCTAATAATTAAACTTCCTGTGTTTCTTTTCATGAGCTCTGCTCCCATAGATCTTTGCTTGTAGTATTATCTATACTGACTTTAGCTGTACAAGTCACATTCTTCAATTTGTCAAGGACAGGTGGCAGAACAGGCATCTCTGAAGGTCTTAGCATTGAGGAAGAGCCAAATCTGTGCAGAGGAGACAGACAGACTTACCTGCTCTCTCCTTGGGAGACTGGGCTGGCTTGTTGATGAGGGTCTTCCAGTGACCTAATGGTTGGTACAGTTGGCAGGGGCCGTGCCCTGAGGCAGTTTGACGTTGATAACAGAGTCCTCAGTAGCCAGGTGAAATGACTCTTTTCTGTAACTGGACTTCCTTCTTCACAGCTGCTGTGCCCTGGAAGCATCTCCAAGCAAATGCTTCTGACTGCAGTGCTCTTGGCAAAGAGAGCAGGCGTGGTAAAGAGAGGAAGGGAACCGCTAGCTGGGCAAGAGGAGGTTCCTGTTAGAGGAGTCATAACACAGCACAATGTTTCTAGAAGAATTTGGAAAAGAAAATACCTTGATGTGAGCTTAAGACTTCCTCTGTTAACTCTCCATAGTTCTTAGCACGAAGTTCACAAGGTCTATGCCGCTTCTGTTCTTTCAGCAAGTGCTGTGGAGGGCTTACCACACATTCTTCGAGGCACTTGGGAAATAGGTGCTGGATTTGCAGCTCTCTAGCATGGTCTGCTAACAGCTGCAAACTCGTGTTTCTTCATGTGTTCTTTTTGGACTCACGTCTTCACATGTTGGCCTGGTATGCCCTTATTGCACAAATATATGTAAAATACTGATCATATTGTCTACCCTCTCTCAAGTACATGCGGAAGCTATGCATATAATCTCTACAATCCTCTTACGTATTTAAAATCAACTTTAAAAACTACAGATGCAGTTTTGAAAATATTTTTGATTAGCAGTTAGTCGGATCTGCAAGTGGAATTTATGGAATTAATTTTTCTTTTCTTTTTCTTTCTTTCTTTCTTTTTTTTTTTTTTTTTTTTTTTTTTGCCAGTCCTGGGCCTTGGACTCAGGGCTGAGCACCGTCCCTGGCTTCTTTTTGCTCAAGGCTAGCACTCTGCCACTTGAGCCACAGCGCCACTTCTGGCCGTTTTCTGTATATGTGGTGCTGGGGAATCGAACCCAGGGCTTCATGTATACGAGGCAAGCACTCTTGCCACTAGGCCATATCCCCAGCCCCGGAATTAATTTTTCTTTCACTTAAATTTTTTCTTCCTTAGTGATATAGGATGTAATAGGTCATCTGACCCTCGATGACATCTAGGATTCTATGAAATATGAAAAGAATGCTATGAATTTAAGGTGTTACAACTTCAAACTTTGCAAAGTAGATAAATACTTGTACAAAGAGAGCTTAAAATAGATCCAAGAAACCGAGGACCAGAAGGGCTTTAGCAAAATATATTCCCAAGATTTCCCAAGAGCATTGCTACAACGAGCTGTAAAGATCTGCGATTTAAAGTGATAATTTCCATGTGAAGCTTAAATTTGAAATCACTTTAACAATTTTAACATACGTAAAATTTAAACCATCTGATCAGGTGTTTGTGGCTCACATCTGTGATCCTAGCTACTCAAGAGGTTTGAACTCTCGAGGTTCACAGTTTGAAGCCAGACTAAGTAGAAAAGTCTGAGGGTCTCATCTCCCAAGTAACAAGTAACAAGCTGGGCCAGACACACAGCTTACGTGGTAGAGCTCCAACATAGCAAGCAAGCTGTGCAGGTATGAGGCCCTGAGTTCAAACCCCCTGCCTCCTTAACTGCAAAAAATGAAATGAAACAATACAAACAACCAACAAACACAACCTCCTCTACAAGAACCAAATATATTTCTATGTTTTTGGATACATGTAAGTACTTAATGATGATAAATCAGGAAGATTATCATATGATCTCCTCAAACATTTACCTTTTTAGTACAGGCTCAATAGTTTTGTGCATATGATCATATAAAGTGATAAAATCATATAAAATGAACTCCAAGAAATAGAAACAAGAGATTTTTGTTGTTGTTGTTTTGCCAGTCCTGGGGCTTGAACTCAGAGCCTGAGCACTATCCCTGGCTTCTTTTTGCTCTGCTTTTTTCTATCTATGAGATGGCTGAGGAATGAAACCCAGTGCTTCATGGATACGAGGCAAGTACTCTACCAGTAGGATACATTCCCAGCCCTAAAGTGATCCTGACTTTTTTGTTCCAGAACCCTGTAGGAGAATGAGGATTTTTTTTTTTTTTGGCCAGTCCTGGGCCTTGGACTCAGGACCTGAGCACTGTCCCTGGCTTCTTCCCGCTCAAGGCTAGCACTCTGCCACTTGAGCCACAGCGCCGCTTCTGGCCGTTTTCTGTGTATGTGGTGCTGGGGAATCGAACCTAGGGCCTCGTGTATCCGAGGCAGGCACTCTTGCCACTAGGCTATATCCCCAGCCCCAGAATGAGGATTTTTTAAAAACTTTTTGTGGTTCATTTTTTTTTCTGTTTTTCCCCTTTGGTTGTTGTTTTTGATTTCTGTACCTCTTGTCTTATATATAAGTTTATCTGATTTGGGGAGGGGAAGGGAAACACAGAAATAGTGGGACAAAGGGTGAACCAATTCATCAGTGATACTCACTAAACACTATGTTGGAAATGAACTTTACATCTTGGGGGGAAGGAGGGCCAGGAGGGAAAAAAAACTGGGAGAAAATGAGGGATGGGGTGACAATGTTAAAAAAGAAATGTATTCATTACCTTACTTATGTAACTGTAACCCCTCTGCACATCACCTACAATAAAATAAAGAACATTCAAAGTCTACTCTGCAAGCTATACAGAAATGCCTGATGCATTTTTGGTAGCTATAACCACCTGCTATCTTATAACTTATTCCTTGGATTTAATTGTAGTTTTATACCTTTTGACCAACCTCTCCTAATCTCCGACTTCAAATCCTCTTCTTTTTTTCTTTCTGGAAAACATGATGTTAACCAAGTTGTAACAGCCTTAACCATTTCTCCAAAACTGAAGCCAACTTCCTCTCTCAACTTCCTCATTTTTATTAACGATTGCATCATATTAACAATCCCCACCAAAATCCTATTTGAGTCCTTTTTTTTAAAGATGTCCAGAATAGTTTATTGTTTAAATGCATTAGTCATTCACCTTTTTTGCCCCACAATGATAACAAAGATGTCCATGCAATTGTAACATGGAGGGAGGGTGAAACTGGAAAATGTCTCTATTTTATACCTTATAGTGTTATAAAATTTACCATGCCTCACAAATCCATAGGTCTTGGCTTTATTAACTACTGGTAACCTTTAGCCAAGGATTCTTGGTAAGAATCTTCTGTAGCTCAGAACCTTTACAGTTATCAAGAGTTGAATCCCCCAGAAGGTAAGCTGACAAGACTATTAGGAGAAGTCACCAACCTTTTCTTCTTATCCACAGGTTTCCCTTAGTAAATGGAGAAACTACAGTGCACTGACATTAGCCCTTCTTCCTCAGGCTTATTTGGTGATCAACTCATTAATCGTGAAGAATAGCCCATCATGAAATAATCTTTTATAGGCCCTAAAAAGCAATCTGTTATAGTGCAGTACAAAGCATCAACTAGAAATAAGGTCTAGCTTACATGGAATCTTCTTAAGCATGACTGCTTTTATTTGGAAATAAAAATAGATAGGCATCCAGTCTTGATAAACACATTGGAAAAAACAGAAGAAACAAATAAATATACAAACAGAAACAGTTATTGAGATGTCTCTCATAATGACCAAATCGATTTTATCAACTAAAACAGAGAAAAAAAATAAGAAATGCAGTGGGTAAAAAATAAGAAATGCAGTGGGTATTGATTCCTCCTTCTTTGTCAACACTATATTAAGACACTGAATTAAGATGATGATAACTTTCCTGAAGGTCTCATACCTGTGCCAACTTTTCTATTCCTGCTGTTTTCACCCATGACTAAATTTCTTTGAAATATAAATGGATCCTCCTTCCTTTCATATTAATCCTACACAGTGTTGTTTAAATCTTTGTAAAATCCTTTATTGATTGTGTTCATTTCAGGTTTTCTTATGGTTACTAACAGGAAAAGCCCCAACTCAAATGTGGCTCTGTAATGTGACCTACATCTACCTGCTCCTTCCTCTAACTATTGTCTACATCATTGACTTGAATTCAACAATCCATACAAACATATGGATTCTTAATGAAATAATACTAATCAACCATAGAAATATTTAAAGTAATACATTATGGTCAAGTGAAGTTTATCATGGGAACATATGGTTTGTATAACATTCAAAAACTTAGCAATGTAATTTGTCATGCTAATAAAATAGAGGAGAGAAATAGGAGTACTGTATTAGTAAATGCCTGCATGCTGTCCCTGAGCTTATGGAGTTTCCTGCCTGGGCTGGATTTGAACTTCAATCCTCAGATCTCAGCCTCCTGAGTAGCAAGGATTTCGTACTTAACCCATGAGCACCTAGCTGGGAACTTTTTAATAAAATTCAACACTCATTGATGATAATAGTGCTTAGGCACTTAAGGTAAAAATAATTTTTTTCATAGCCTGATAATTGGAATCTACGAACAGTCACAGCTAACATTATTATACCTAATGATACAATATTGAATATTTTCTCCCCCCAAAAGGAGAAAAAGATCTAGGATATATTCTCACATTAACTCTAAATAGTGTTTATTGGAAATTATTACAAGTAAAAAAACTAAACTTCATCCCTTTGATATCTTTCAAAGTGGATTATATAACCAAATATAAAATTAATTCAAACTGGATTGTATAACATTAATTCAAACTGGACTGTATATCCAGACATAAATATTAAAACTCTTAAAAATTAAGCTGGGCTCTAGTGACTCATGCCTGTAGGCCTAGATACTCAGTAGAAGATTATGGTTTGAAGCTATCCTAAGATGGAAAGTCAGTGAGACTCTTATCTCTAATTAACTACCAAAAAAGTCAGAAGTTCTAGCTTTGAGCAAAAATGCTCAGGAACAATGCCCAGAGTCTGTGTTTAAGCTTCAGGACTGACATACACACATACAAAAAAAAACTTTATTAAAATAAAGAGGAAAAAAATCATGAACTTCTTTTTCATATTGGAGGTAGGAAGATACATCTTGGAATATAAAACACAAATATTAAAGATAAAAACGCAAGTTGAATTTTATTAATGCAGAATTTCTTCTTATAATGTACAATTAAAAAAATGAAAAGGCAAGCCATAGTCTAGGTTAAATTTGCCACAGTATACATCAGAAAAAGAACTTGTTTTAATAATTTCCATATATGTGTATGTCTATACATATATACATCTACATATTTCTACACATATGCATAATTACATCTATATTTTGCATATATATACACACAAACTCCTACAAATCAATAGGCAAACCAGACTTCTATGAAATTGTAAGGCATAAATATACTTATAACTTGGGTATGGATACATGTAAAACATATGCATACAAACCCTAAAATTCAGCAATAAGTAATCCTATAAATCAGCAACAAAAAGACAACTCAGTATAAGCATATAGGCCAACAAATAGTTTCTACTATAAGATATGCAAATGACCAAGCCAAACATGAAATTTTACTACATGTCATTTTCTATAAGGGAATGCAGATTGAAAGCATTTCAGTCCCACTAGAATAACCAAAATTAAGAAGACTGATAACAGGCATGCTAGCATATGGCTATCATTTTATCTACTCAGGAGGCAGAGGTGGGAGGATCATGGGCCTGCACTTGGCCTGGAAAAAGTCAGACTGTATCTGAAAAATAAACTAAAACAAGTAAAATGGCTCAAGTAGTACAGCACTTGCTTGAGGCCCTGAGTTCAAACTCCTGTACCAAACTACTAACAGCACTGAATTGCTGTTGGTGAGAATAAAGAACTACTCTCCTACAGGGTTGATTGGAACAAAAAAGTCAGGATCACTTTGGAAAGCTCTGTAGCATTTTCTTTCTTTTTTTTTTTTTTTTTGCCAGTCCTGGGCCTTGGACTCAGGGCCTGAGCACTGTCCCTGGCTTCTTCCCGCTCAAGGCTAGCACTCTGCCACTTGAGCCACAGCGCCGCTTCTGGCCGTTTTCTGTATATGTGGTGCTGGGGAATCGAACCTAGGGCCTCGTGTATCCAAGGCAGGCACTCTTGCCGCTAGGCTATATCCCCAGCCCCTGTAGCATTTTCTTTTTTAATTTTATTTTTTATTACAGGTAGTTTCTTATCAAGTTAAACTTGTATTACCCTTATGACATAATGTTTTCATTCCTAGGTATTTAACTAAGAGAAACGGAAACTATATCCATGGATGGAAATTGTTTATAAGAAGTTTATTGATATAATAACTCCCAACTCTAAGCAACACGATCCTCAATTGATCCTCAATTGTGAGTATATAAATAGGCTGTGATTTATATAATATTATGTGTGAATCTCCAATATATAATGTTAAAAATAAGTCCATACACACTATCATATGACAAGATTCTCTGCGTCATTTATTATCAGAGAAATGTAAATTAAAAAACACAAGCTACTAAGTCACAACCCTGCCAAAATCCAGACAAAACAAAAAACATTAGCAAGTTTGTACACAACAGAATTTCTTGGTCATTGTGGGAATATAAAACACTTTGGAAGTATGGTGGTTTCTTACAGAATTACACATCCTTTATCATAGGGTGCAGTATCTGATTTACTCAGAATTTACTCAAAGTCCTTGAAAGCTCATGTCCAGAAAACAATCTGCACAAGTCAATCTGAAAAGGCTACATCCTATATAATTCCAACTATATGGCATTATCAAAGAGGGAAACTGCGGCAACAGTGAAAAGATTAGTGGACCAGGCTCTGGTAGCTCACGCCTGTAATCCTAGCTACTCAGGAGGCTGAGATCTGAGGATCGCAGTTTGAAGCTAACCTGGGCAGGAAAATCTATGAGACTATTACCTTCAATTAACCACCAGAAAACCAGAAGTGAGACTGTGGCTCAAACTGGTAGAGTGCTAGCCTTGAGCAAAAGAGCTCAGGAACAGCACTCAGGCCCTGAGTTCAAGCCCCAAGATCACGACCAAAAACAAGAAAAAAGGCTCACGAATCCCAGGAGTTGAGAGAGGGTGGGTGCGATGAATAGGCAGAGCCCGAAAGATTTTTAGGTCAATGAAAATCTCCTATGTTATATCACAGTGGTTACTACATGGTATCATAAATGTACCCAAACTACAACATGTACAACAGGAAGAGAGAACCCCAATTTAAACTGTATGTTCATTAACATGGTAGTAATCATGCCACGTCAGTGCAGGCTTATCACCTGTACACCTGTCCCATTCTGGTGGGCGGCATTGACAATGGAGGAGGCTGTAGCCTAGCTTCGTGCCTTTAAGTTTTATGGGGTTCCTAACACTGTTCTGAAAAATAGTCTTCAAGAAAAGCCATGAATGTAATGAATACCTGTCTAGAGAGAGCTGTAGCAAGAGAGAAAGAAAAGAAGGGTATTCTCCACTGTTGTTTTTCTGGTGCTATTATTCCTCAGAATCCTCTAGGAAAGTGGAATTAAAAGGCAACAAGGAAGTTTGGTGGGAGGGTAGCAGGGCTTCTCACCATGGATTGGATCGTCAGCTTAAAAACTAGGCTGTCTGATTTCTATCCCCAAAGATTTGGTCTTTCCTAGAATATACCCTAAGCATTGTCATTTTAAAAATAAAATTCTTAAGTAACCTAGTCGTACAACCACTGTCTTTTGAGGGAAGCCTGTGGCAATCTCCCTGTCTACAAAGAAAAAGAAGTCAGGTAGAGGTATAAAACTGTAGCCATGGGAACTGAAGAAAAGGCTAATCTGTTGGGGGGAAAACAGAGTAAGAATGAGATGCATCGAGACCCGGTACCTGAAATGAGAAAGCAGTTCTCTAGCTGTACCCATGGCCAGCAGAAGGAATAGCCGGAGTGATGACTTCACTCCGAAGTCTTTCAGTATTTTAATGTCTGGTGTTCAAGTTTCTCTTCTGAACTTTTTAGACATTGTCTTGAGGCAAGTCTGCCTGTGTAATACCTATACAGGAAAACAAAGATGGTATCATCTCCCCTTTTGATTAGGCTTTCCTGCAGGTTCCTTAACTAGATTGACCAGAGCGTGGCTAGAAAAACAGATACCCACTGAGCGCAGATCTATGTCACCTCTTAGGAAGCAGGTGGAAGTCCATTGGGAATCATTGTCTTTTCAGACAAAATGACCCCTATCTGTTGGAGTCACTGGAGTTTTAATGTAATGTCTTTAGAAGCTGGAGCTACGATCATTGTTGTTCTTGGCTTTTCTTTTCAAAGTTTGTTTCCATGCAAAAAGTGTGTCATTTGAAAATGGTATCATTTCCATAGTAGCAAGTATTTTTCAACTATTATAAAAAGCACAGTTTGGACAACGAGCTTAGTACCCATGTTAAAAGCCAGCCATATTCTCTTGAGATTTAGAGATGACTTCAGAAGTGGTGATTTCTCAGGGTTTAGCTCATACTGAGCAATAGTAATAAACCATAGTGTAGCAGGGGTTTACACTGCACACCTCCTCTTTCTAATTTGCTCGTTATCCCAAACTAACCCAAGGAACCAAGGCTAGTGTACTTGTCCAGCTCACTTCAAGAGCTTTAATTATTACATTCTTCCATGAGCAAAACAACTGTTATCGAGCACACAGACTTCCAGTTCAGTATTGAAAAAGAAATTGGAACGCTGAAGAATCAGAAGGTTATTCCTGAACAGCAGAGGCATATCCACGATGGCCCCACTTGACCTCAGCAAAGCATCTTGGGGCCTGCCTTGTGGGGGGTCCTTCCCCTGCGGCTGCTCTGAGCCCAGAGGAGAATGGCCTTTCCTGCCCTCCGCAGCTTGGCATTGCCCGAGATGAGGACGGCTGCATGGCCACAGGGGCAGGCCGCCATCACAGCTATACAAACCATCACCCCAACCTTGCTGCGCCACAGTATCAGCAGAGGTATGGAGATGAGGGCAGCACAGAAGGACAGCACGTAGGAGCAGAGAAAGGAGACCAGCGACACGAGGGCTTTGACGTGGGCCTCCAGGCTGGGGTCCCCAGAGTCTTTGGTTTGTGACTTCATTGTCCTCATGTGACTTCCCAGGGAGAAAATCAGCAACCCGGAGGAAACCAGGAAAGATACGAAAGGGGGGACAGACATCACATTGCAGAAGATAAAGGAGTAAAAGAATTGGAGTTTCGAAACATGCAAATCGAAGTGTGTATCGTTCAGGGGTGACCCCGCTGTGAGGATGAAGTGAGATCTGCCAAAAAAGTCCCACAGGCAGAGGCAAGCACAGCTGCAGGAGAAAAGCATCGCCCCCAGGAGAATCTGTGAGATCCTCCTGGAGACCCAACTTGTCAAGCAGAGCAAGAAGGGCTGAGAGAAACGAGCGATCTGAGAGCAGTAGAGGAGGCTGAGGCAGGCGGCGAACCAGAAGCTGACTTGGTTCACGATCATCCACAGCATGAGGATGGCTTGGTAGTCGTAGCTCAGTGGGTGTTGGATCTTCTGGAAGCAGACGAGCTGAATGGCATCCAGAAACAGCAGCCCATGCAGGAAAAGCCGCGTGATGCTAAGGCAGAGTAGCACAAGGTCGCAGTTGCTCAGTGGCTGCTTCTTCACCACATCCCAAAGATTCACCAAGAAAATGAACGTATTGGTCAGGATCCCCACTGCAAACTCCAGAAAGGAAAGAAACAAAAACACAGTCTTGGCTTCAAAGGACACCGTTAAGGATGGAGTCAGGGTCAACATGATCCTTCTTCTCCAGTTGACTAATCTATTTAAGACTCAAGACACCATCCGGTAGGCAAAGGCAAGAGAAGCTTTGGAACCAGGACCTTCCTTTTCAGACATTCAGCTCTTGCCCCAGCTTGGCCCCAAGAAGGTTACAAAAAAGGCCCTGGCAGGAGCTTAGAGAGATGTTGCTTGAGAATATCTCTTGGATACACATGAAAGCTCATCACAAGAATAGATGACAGAAGGTTTTACCTCTTGGGTGATGCAGAAGCTTTTAATAAAGCCAGTGTCCACTTCCATGGCTTTAGAGGGCTGCAGTGCAGAATCAGCGATGCAAACAAGATAGGGTCAGCTTTCCGATGAGACAGGGTCCAGTTTTGCATGCCCATCTGGACCTGTCAGGGTGGAGGTGGGAAGGAGTAGGATTTGTTTATGGGTTTCAAGAGAAATGGAAGCAGGCAAAACAGAGATTCTCAGTGAGCGAAGGTCCTACATGCTACCTCTTTCCATTTGCATTTGTTCCATCTCCTCTGTGGCACAATTCTTAACCATAGACATGTTTTAATATGAGCAAGTGCGTGGCGTCCTGTGACATCAGTGAAGAGCTATAGTTCAGCCGCTGACAGTTTCCTATTTTCAATCTGTCTTTGTTGTGCCAGACACTGTGCTTGGCAAGAGAGGTGTTACTATGTGCAAGACTAGCATCTTGCTATCAACAGGGAGGGAAGGGGCCATATCTGACATGGACTGTTCTATTCCCACTTCCTTTCCAGGTTTCCACAAAGCAACAATGGTCCCGATAAAATAAAATTTAGACCATACCATTGCTCTGTTCAAAACATCCTGGGCCTCTGGAATGAAGTTTCATACTTTAAAAGAAATGTCCACAAAGCATTTAGTAATCTCATTGCATTCTCGTGGATTCTATCTGTAACAAAACATTTCATATTTTAACACCCCTAGGAATGTGTTCTAATCTACATGGCTGTAATTTCTGATGTCTGTTTCTCCCACCTTCAACAACACCCAATATTTGTTAACCTCTGGCTTTCCAATCTCTTTCATCCTGCCTGGTCTCAAAAGAAACATCAATGGATTTCATGATTACATCTGAATACATTGCATTCGGGTTAGTTACTGGACAGATGGTAGAACAAATCATTCAGAGACTGAGTATCATTTTCTGACATTTCCCCCAATCTGGTGCCTCTCTGCACTCTTGCCAATGCTTTAATTTCTCTGCTTTTATTGTGATTGATCTTCACACCTTATTCAGGCCCTTATCTGTTTTGTGGAATGGGTGAGGGTGAAAGGAAAAGCGTTCTATCTGTGTGTGATACTCTTCCCTATAGGCTTCCACCTCTGTTCTGCTTGCTTAGCCCGGGCCTTCCCTACCCACTCTGCTCTACTTCACTTGAAGTGTTCTGTGAGGCTCTGTCCAGAGTGTTTATCATGAACACGGCACTTTTTTGAGTTAAGGCCTCCCTCTGTCACTTACCCTCTCTCTGATGTTTGCAGACAATTAAACTTCTTCCATTCACCTCATATGAAATGATGACTGGAATAATATGAACACAGAATGTTGCAAGGTTTACCTTAATGGACTCACATGACAAGCTTGGAATGGTGGCTGTCTTTGAATGATGCGCACTGAATAAATGTTGTTTATTATGACCATTGTTTTAACGTATTTGTCCTTGATCTTCACCACCCAGTCCTCTTTCCCGAATACTCATTTAAAATATTGCTGAATCCAGGAGTTATTTGTAGGAAATTTGAGGGGGTGGATGGTGTCGGAAGAGATCTGGGAGATCAATATGTATTTTAATCATAAACCAACATGTTAAAATGAAACTCTTCTGTACAACTACAGAGAGATAATAGAAAAATATGTATTTGTACTGTTTTTTTACATCCTTCATCTTCTTCATGCTTCCTTTAAAGTCCTTGTGTATTTGAACATTGAGGTACAAATCGGTGACTACTAAAAATGTTCACTACTCCTGCTTCATTCTGATCATAGTGTTCTCCTTATAGTTTTTCACTATATATAAGTACAGAACTTGTGGTTACATTTAACTGAGTGTGACTAGTTCATGGGGTCATTCTCAGCAGGATGTTACTCATTAAAGCATTGAATTCTGTATGTTGAATTGAAGCTTATCTCCCCCTTCTCTTTA
Organism: Perognathus longimembris pacificus; assembly: GCF_023159225.1. Lineage (NCBI taxonomy): Eukaryota > Metazoa > Chordata > Mammalia > Rodentia > Heteromyidae > Perognathus > Perognathus longimembris. The sequence goes on from NC_063162.1 coordinate 144,820,933, forward strand.
CCACACACCAGGTGGCAGTCTTGTAACAAAGTTTTTAATTAAAAGTGGTTGCTTCTTTAAAGATTTTGGATGGAAAAAAAAAATAAGATCTGGATGGAAATTACTTGCTCCACTGCACAAACTAAGATATCTAACCACAGGGCTATAGCCATTCAGATAAAAATGTTAATCTTTCTATCAAGAACCATGCAATCTTTGACGTGTATTGATTTCTTGTGCACCACATTATGTCATTATCTCTTCATAATACAGGGGTCTTTTAGAGACAAATTGCAGAGACCCTCTGTGGTGTCCCTTTCCCTTGGAATTATGCAATGGAATGTTTGGGATGACAATCTCCATGGGGATGGCCCTTAGAAATTGGCTGTCTTTTGAAAACTGTCACTTAGGAAGATAAGGAAAGCGAAGTCACATGTTAGTAATAGAACCCATAGAAGGAACAAAAACTTCATTCTATTCAATGTAGTAAAAACTCACCTCCCCTCTACTTTTTCATCTAAACAAAGGTTGAAAATTCTGTAAACCATATACAGTTGTGTTCGGACTTCAACTGCCATTTTATTTTGGGTCATTGGAATTGAATCCCTTGGATTGGCTTCTTTTTAGAATAGTTGTTAGCTTGACAATATGCAACTGCAAATGATACCAAATCCCAGTCTCTTGAAATACACTAGTGATTCCAATACCACATAGGTGGATATATTAAATAGCATTTATTGAGAAATAAATATATTCTAGTCATTGTGAGGGGCACTGGAGAATTTTTGCTAAAAAAGGGAATAAGAGGAACTGAAAAGGCCCAGGACTGGTATATACCTCAGGATGGGGGAAGGAAGAAAATGGAACAGAGAACTTTCTAGGCACTGGTCTCAGGACCCTAAAACAGATTCACTGTTCTGGGCTATTTTGAGATGTAAAGCTAAGAAGTTTAGAGGACAGGAGGATAGTGGGAGAGGCAGAGGGAGAAAGTCTTATTTGCCTGGGTATTTGGAGAAAAACAGGAGCAAGAGATAAGTTGTCTGAAAGCAGTCAAATTGACTTGCCTGTTTAAGCATGTGAAAGCAAGTGGTAGAAATGGCGAGATCAGCAGGAAGTAAGCAAGAGAAGAGGAAATGAAAGAAAGGATGTTTTTACTTCCTGCAGTTTATAAGGCATATAATTTTTTTAACCACTCTTAATTGTCAAAAAGAATATGGGTGAGTAGTTCTAGAATGGGGAGATGAAGTTAAAGGTTTTCTTGTTTGCCTCTTATTTCTGTTTCTCTTCATTTTGTTCTTGTTACTAATTAATCCTGCTTTCAATTATTTCTGGGTCTTACATTAAGAAAGAGAGTCCTTGTGGTCTAATTGTCACACAGGAAGATGCTTTTTTACTAATTTAATTTAATTTAATTTAAGGGCTGTCTGTTTGGAGATTAAGAGCCCATCCCTGGTTTGGTCATCTTTGACATCAACATGGAAGCTTGTGAGTAGGGACATAAATAGCACTTTCCTCAAAAGGGCCTGAGTGAAGAAGCTCCTTCAGAGCGAGAGGAAATGTTAGGCGAAGCCAATAGACCTGTAAGACCTTAGATGATAACCAACTATGTCCTGATTCTCCCTAACACAGCTTAGCATAGTAGTAAGGGAACTTGGGTAGCGCTGGCTTTTTGAGTTTTCACTCTCTTTGACTAGCCAACATAGATGGAGACTGTGGCCTTGGGGACTCCAGACTGCAGAAGAGCAGGAGGAAGATCACAGGGGCCTAGCAGAGAAGAAGTAGAAATAGTGGAGCCCATGCATGGAAGTAAGGCACTGTCAACAAATGGAGGGTATTTTCTATACATTTTCAAATTTTTCACTGGGTGTGAGAGAAGAAGAACACATAATTACTCCTCTCAAAGTCATTTCCTCCACTGGGTTCTGTCTATCTCTTAGAGGGTCAAACTTCCTAGTATCCTCTCCAATACAGTAGTTTGTTACTTGGGGAACAAATTCCCTTCAAACCATGACAAGTCTGAATGGTTTCTTAGTTCTGCTACTCTCCATAAGTCTGTTCCATTTTCAGTATGGCAAACAAGCATTTGTTAAAAATCCTTCAGTCGCTGCCCCAGCAACATGACACGATCCCATAGACCTAATGTCCAGTGAGCATCATTTCAAATCTGTTTCTCAAATCCCATTGGTAAGTTTGGGTTACCTGTCCAGCACTGGTGCAGTCAGTTTTGGCCAGGGGTTGGAGCTGTGCGGAGCTGCTCTTTCATCAGTGGGCTGTGCCGGGAAAGGAAGTGCAGAGCAATTGCTGGGAGCTTCTTGTGTACGAGATTTAAGCTTAGAGAATAGGTTGCTGTCTGAGTGAGGTGGGTCAACTCTGGCAACTAAGAAGCTTTGAGAGTTGCTGTTTTGGAGGATTCATGGTGAATGAACTTTGAATTTGCGAAGTGAAAAAACAAACATTATAAAAACACACAAAAAGCCAGTGCTGGTGGTTCACAACTATAATCCTAGCTACTCGGGGGGAGGAAGATCTGATGATCACGGTTTGAAGTTATCCCAGGAAGAAAACTCCATGAGACTCTTATCTCCAATGAATCACAGAAAAAGCCAGAAGTGGTACTGTTCCTCACGTGGTAGAGTGTTAGCCCTGAGCAAAAGGTGTTCAGGAATAGTGCCCAGGGCCACAGTTCAAGTCCCAGTTCCAGCAAAACAAGACAAAACAAATACATCAGCAAACATTTAGTCTCAAAAGCAGTTTTGAACATCTACTGACTTTAGACCTATGAACATTAGATTTCTAGGTTGGAATTAAATTAGTATGCGCTCGAGTATGCTACTGTCTATTTGATTGACCTCCAGTGGGTGATTTTCCCTAGTTTCTGTTTCCTCATTTATAGGTGAGGATTAAAAGTATCCAAGAGATGATGCAGATTAAAGTCTTCTGTAAAAGGCAAGGCACCAGAGAGTTTTATTCCTATCATAAATATTACATAATGTATTTCAAACAATTCTCCCCTTGAACTCACACTTCTGTGTGCGGTTGCTCTTACCTGTGAGGCAGAGATGAGGAAAAATGAAGAGAGCCCTGAACAGTAGATGTTTCACAAGAGCAGGATATGCTGTAATGCTCCATCTACGTCATTTCTACTCTCACCTTCCTGTGAACATTTCTGGGCAAAGAAATTGCTCCTAATTCATCTGGCTCCTCTTCTCCCCTCTTAAGGGGCTGTGTTGCGAAGGACTTGCAAGTGGGACAAAGGAAAGCAAAGACTTGGCTGAACCAAAGAGGTATAGCTTTAAGATTGTAGACTATAGAAACGGAGAGATCATTTGGGTGTCTTTGGAATGTGCTTGAGGATGTGTACTATGCTGTGATGTTGACAGAGAGGCTGAAGAGGGAGGGAGATGTGTAACGCAAAGCAATGAGATGGGCCTGGTCTTTCTCCACTGGCCTGTAGAATCAATTTCGTGTGGTGTATGATGGGGAGAATAGAATAGAGCAGTGTGACTTGACATGTGCTACTACTTCAGTAGTTTGGGAAAAGGAAAGTATCAGAATCACAATAGCAACAGTGAAGTGCTTTTTCTGGCTTCTGGCTTAGCTCTAGTCAAGAGCCTTCTTTCATTTTGTCCTCACAACCGTACAACATCCTTTTTTTTTGGCCAGTCCTGGGCCTTGGACTCAGGGCCTGAGCACTGTCCCTGGCTTCCTTTTTGCTCAAGGCTAGCACTCTACCACTTGAGCCACAATGCCACTTCTGGCCATTTTCTGTATATGTGGTGCTGGGGAATCGAACCCAGGGCCTCATGTATACGAGGCAAGCTCTCTCGCCACTAGGCCATATCCCCAGCCCCCATAACATCCTTTTAATAAACATCTGGCTGTGTCACTTCCGTGATCCCTTGTGGAGCTACACTGGGACTTCATGGAGCAGGAGAGGTGATATTCTCGACTACATATGGAAAGAAGCAGATCAGCATTTAAAGCCCTAGGCAGAGAGCTAAGTCAACTTGCTCATGTTTAGGACGGCTCTGGGCACTTCTGACCTGCTATGGTTTGCTGCTGCTTATGAAACTATTACATCAAGATGCTCCAACATCTGTATCTTGGCTCCTGTGTGCTTTACAGACATGGTCTTTAATTTGCCTGTAGCTGTTTCCCAGTCTGTATCTGATGGTGGCAATTTCAAAAGCAGACCCATTGTTCCTTTCCTCTGAGCATTGCTGATGCTGTTCTCTGGGCTTAAAATGTCTTTCTTCTTCTCATTCCCTCCCTACTGTGATCGAGTTATGCCTTTGATTTTGTCCCTCATGCTTCCAGGGGGTACATTTTCGTCCTAATTGCAACATACTTCTCTTCCGTATCAGAGCTGTTTGGTTTCTTTCATTCTCTCAGCTAGGAGATTATGCAAGTGTCAATCATATTTCTATTGAAGTGATACTTGACTAGACTGTCTAGCTTTGCATTCCAGTTTCATCTTTTATCAGTTATCTACCCTCATGAAAGTTACTGGTTTCATAAGTTTTTGCCTTGAGGTATAATAACAGTCTCTAGCAGTCCTCACTGGACATTTATGAAGAGGAAATGAAAAATGCATGTGGGTCATTTAGCACAATACCTAGGCATACCACCAATGTTATTCTGATGGTGTCTTCTTCATAGTATGTGTATAAAAGCCAAGCATTAAAGCAAATAGTGTTCAGGGAGTTAGTTACTTCTGTATTTTCTGTGCCTGGAAACAGGGACTTGATCCAGATCTAGGGTCCTAATGACCTCTTAAGGGCGGTGGCTAAGGGAGTAGAGAACCGAAGGCATGTTTGTCATGCTATTTCGTCTCACAATTGCAAGATCTCCATGGCTCCCATGCAGATAGTATCTATGCCTTACAGCTCCAAGCTCAGGGAGGGCTTTGTCATCACTCAAAGCACCTCACAACCATATATGCCTTGGTCTGGCCAAAATCTATTTATTTATCTACCTATCTATCTATCTACCTTCCTTCCTTCCTTCCTTCCTTCCTTCCTTCCTTCCTTCCTTCCTTCCTTCCTTCCTTCCTTCCTTCCTTCCTTCCTTCCCCTCCCTCCCTCCCTCCCTCCCTCCCTCCCTCCCTCCCTCCCTCCCTCCATTCCTTTCCTCCTTCCTTCCCTTCCTTCCTTCCTTCCTTCCTTCCTTCCTTCCTTCCTTCCTTCCTTCCTTCCTTCCTTCCTTCCTTCCTTCCTTCCTTCCTTCCTTCCTTCCTTCCTGCCCTTTTATTCCTTTCCTTTCTCCAATACTGGTATTTGAACTCAGGGCCTTTTGCTTACCTCCTTTTCCTCTTCTTCCTCCTCCTCCTCCCACTCTTCCTACTTCTTCCCCCTCCTCCTTTTCCCCTTTCTTTTTCCCCCTGCTCCTTCTCCTCCTATCTCCCTCCTCCCCTCTCCTCTCCCTAGGTTTTTTGGCTTGTGGCTAGTCCTCTACCACTTGAGCCACAGCTCCACTTCTGGACAATTTGTCAGTGAATGGAGATAGAGTCTCATGGACTTTCCTACCTAGGCTGGCTTTGAGCCTTGATCATCAGATCTCAGCCACCTGAGTAGCAAGGATTACAGGCATGAACCACAATCTCTGTGTTAAGCCAAAGACTTGGAGCTAAACTTTTACACTGCTTTAATTGGGCAGCACCAGTGATTGTCAGTATGCAGTACATCTCTATGTCTCTTACACAGTAATGGCCAGCACTATGCTGGGCTGGGAATTTCGAGGTAGGGCAGACCAAAAGGCTGATGTAGTTGAAGAAGCCTGGATTGAAAGTCCAGGCTGTGGTCTCCAGTCACAACTGTGGCAGAGCATCAGCTAGAGCAATTCTAGCTGACATTTACTGGATATTTTTTGTAATACCACGTTGCTTACTTGTATAATTTTGCTCATTTTGTTCATTTGTTGTATAGGCTCCATGGTTATCTTCATTTAAATTAAGAAAATAGCAGCTTGCTTGCCTAAGACCCTCCAGGCTTTGAATTCAGATCTGCGTCTTTTAGTCAGCAGCCACACACACACCTCTTATTTCTGAGGAGCCAGGCTTGGTTTCTTTATTTTTTAATCTTTATTGAAAAGGTGATGAGCAGGGGCTCTTCAAAGTTTCTTAGAGGGGATGGATGCCAGCCTGTTGTACTGGCATAAGCTCTGGAGCTCGGTAGAGGTGCATTCAGAAGTTAGATAATTGCTGCCATTGCAAATCACACGGTGAGGCAGGCAAAGTTCTTGGTACCTGACAGGCCTGTGTGCCAGTTAGTTTCCCTTTCCCTCCTGTTGCAGCTCTGAGTGGTTCTGATGCCTTTGGCATCCACTGTTCCTCCAGACTGTGTTGCAGATGTTGCCATTTCCTAGCATTTTCACTCGTGATGGGCAAAGTGTTATGAATAAGAACAAGCAAGTGAATTTTCCAAAACAAGATATCACTTCCATCTTGGTTATCCAAGGCAACAGCAGCTCACTCTGACGTGACCAGGATAAGAGGTCGGGACTTCAGTTTTTCCAGGCAACCAACGCAACCTAGAGCAGTAACTAGAGTTAATGGGCATTCTCAGCACTTGTTTTTAATTTCGATTCCTATTTATTTGGGGACTGGTGAGTCATGGATCCCTCTTGAGGCAGTGTTTGAGGAGCACTCTGTCCCATGTTGGCAAAGTCCACTTAGTGATAAGGCAGGATTTTTAATCTGGGGTTCTTGGATAGGATTCAGAAAGCCCTGCGAACTTGGGAGGGTGAGGGTATTTACAGATCTATTTTTCCTAAACTCTAATTGAAATCTAACATTTCTTTTCAGTACAAAGTCAGGCTGTAAACTCATAGTAAAGTATGCAATATACTTGGTTTGCTTTGTATCACTATTTATCTATTTTTCATACACTTAAAAACTTACTTGTAAGCATATGCATTTTGCAAAAGAATCTTCTTCAGCATAAGCACATTTAAGGAGCCCTTTTGTCATGGCAAGGAAAAACCAAAGTGATGTGGAAAACATTTTCAAAACCATTTCCCTCAATCACAAACCATCAGATTGTGCGACGAAATATTGAGAAGTTCCTGAGAGATTAGGGGTCTCTGAGGAGAGATCAGAGTTCTACTGGGATACCAGGACATTTTTATTTATCTATTTATCTATTGATTGCTTTTTATTTTTGTCTGCAAATGGCACCAACCCTCTGTTGTCTAAGATACGTGAGCTCTCCTTACAGCAGTGGCTGGAATGGGTGGAGAGCTTGGTGCAGTGCTGGTGGCTTCTCACTCTAGGGCCCTAAGGATGTTCTCAAAGAGGAAGACTGTGATTATTAATTAACTCACAATTCTGATCAGGGGTTGGGAAGCTGGGCAGTGGTTTGCAGCTGAAAGTAATTAGCATATTCCTGATAGGCCAGTCAACAGTGACCCGAGAATAGGTTGCTTTCTGGCCTAGTGCTCCTCTGCTTTTCTTACAAGTTGTCCTGCAGGAGCCAGGAGCCACGAGCCACAGAAGGAAGCAATGAGGTATGTTTGTGAACTGTGTAATTACCTTGAAGGTAGAACTTATTTACCTGTAAGCTGCAGGGGTGGTGTGTGTGTGTGTGTGTGTGTGTGTGTGTGTGTGTGTGTGTTCTCTTTGGTTAGAATGCCATTGTTAACTTATCATGGACCAAAATAGAATACAAAGTTAAGCAAACACACACGAAATTAACTCATTTATCTTCTTTCTTCTCTCTCTCTCTCTCTCTGTATGTTTGTGTGTGTGTGTGTGTGTTCATACATATATTCTTCTGGACTTGGGCTGGATCTACAAAGCCTGATTGTAACTAAACTTGTATGTTGGCAGTGGGGTATAAGAAACTAATATTCATGTGAGATAACAGGTGGAAGTTTGTCCCAATTCTGGAAATGAGGTAGAAATGAGGAAAAGCATGAAAAACTTTGGAGTAAGACTGGCATGTTTTGAGACATTCCTAGGAAAAGGATGTGGAGCTGTGATTGAGGTAATTAGAGATCCCATTATAGTAGTTAGGGGGTTTAGGGAATCTATTACTATCCTGAGGAATTTGGTGATTTTATTCGTCAAACATAATTATTTTAGAGAAGAGCATGTGCAAGCACGTGTGTGTATACGTGTGTGTTTGTTTGATGTTGGGATGCTTGTATGTATGTGTTGGTGAGTAGGAGAGATTTCATGTGGAATCTGGAAGGAAATCATGAGGGAAAGGGAAGGAAGACCTAGACCACCTGTGTGAAACACAACGAAAGGGGAAGGTAATGAATAGTTGTTGGGTCCTTCCCTTTAAAAGTACAGAGTTGGGTCCTTATTAATTGCTAGATAGCTTAGCATCTCCATTCTGCCCAGGCACTGGGGTAGGAGGGATGAGTTTCTAGGGAAAGGGAGAGAGGTGAAGGTCAATCCCAAGGATCTCACTGCTTCCAGTGGATACAACCCATGAACAGCAGCTTCCATGTACTCTCTGATGTTAGCTAGTGGGCCAGGGATGTGCATGGGAGGGAGGGACGGAAGGAGGGAGGGGTTCCTTGTACTGGGTGCTAGGTAGGGACCTAATGAAATGGGATGGCATTCTATTTTCTACCTGTTAGTTAAGAGTTCCATCACTATTTTGCACACACTTGTACCGGATGCTGAAGAAGTTATTCCTTCACTAATTAATTTCAAGGAGCTAATAAAATTACAAAGTGCTCTATCAGCAGGAGAAATCAAGGAATAGATAGACCTAGAAGAAGAAATTTTCCATTTAAAATTAGTTCAGGCAGTTACCGTGGAATGTGATGTGCTGGAGAAGATAAACTCTCATATGCCCAGGACCTGGGATCACAGAGGGATATAGTTGTCTTCAAGAGAAGGCCCCTCCTTTTGAAGCCCACAGAGGAGAATAAGACTCTTTTTGCAAGGACACATGACTGACAAGATTAGAGCTGACTCTTAGATCTCTGTATTTTTGGATGTGATCAGACTTGAGAAACAACAGCAGCAACAAAACCCATTGTTATCCAGGAGCTATGGCCAACCTTCTAAACAGTGCTCAGTATTTTTGGAGGAATATCCATGCTGGCAGGGATATTCTTTATAACTAGATATCCATTTCTGTTAAGCTTAACCCTTCCTTCCTATTGGTATTCTTATCTTATATTATCAAACAGTTCATGAACTAAACACTGTTGTACATCAGAAGAGGAAAATGATCCAGTTTTTTCCAAATTAACTTCCATAGTCATTGAGCCCTCTGGTGGTTTGTTTCCTTTGGATAAAATTTTAAAACAGTACATGGAAAATGATCTTTGACAATTATTTGTATAACCAGATAATTCAGGAAGAAAAAACTGCTGTCGGGGCCGTGCCATTTATGTACAGTAATAACTCTTTTACCTTCTTAGTAGATTCCCATAGCCAACCTTTTTGACATTACAACCCACCTTCTTTTTTTTTTTGGCCAGTCCTGGGGCTTGGACTCAGGGCCTGAGCACTGTCCCTGGCTTCTTTTTGCTCAAGGCTAGCACTCTGCCACTTGAGCCACAGCGCCACTTCTGGCCATTTTCTGTATATGTGGTGCTGGGGAATCGAACCCAGGGCCTCATGTATATGAGGCAGGCACTCTTGCCACTAGGCCATATCCCCAGCCCACAACCCACCTTCTTGTTCTTCATCTTTTCCTTCTCCTTTCTCCTTTGATTTTTCTCCACACCTCTTTTTTTTTTTTTTTTTTTTTTTTTTTTAGATTTTTGCCAGTCCTGGGGCTTGAATTCAGGGCCTGAGCACTGTCCCTGGCTTCTTTTTGCTCAGGCCTAGCATGCTACCACTTGAGCCACAGTGCCACTTCTGGCCTTTTCTGTTTATGTGGTACTAAGGAATCAAACCCAGGGCTTCATGTATGTGAAGCAAGCACTCTACTACTAGGCCACATTCCCAGCCCCAAGGGTTCTTTTTAAATCTGACTTGTTCATTGTTCTCTGGGTCAGCTCCTAGAAGAATGCTTGCAAGTTGTAGGAGCTTAATAAAATATTGATGAATGAACAAGTAAACTTCAATCTGACTTCCTTTTCATCAGAGACAGTTTGGTTCACTGGTGATGGATAAATCTGAGAAAGGACACACATTAAGAGCTTGTTCCTCTTGGTCTCATAGGGAATTTGCAACAGTGTTGTGAGCCATAAACTTAAAACAAATGGATAGATACTCCAGGGGCTCTGAGAAGCTGTTCATTCCACCCAGAAGTTTTTCTTTTTGTTTCCATGAGCCTTTTGGTTTGATAGTTGTCTTTGGATACAGGTATCTCTCTGTATCCTATCTCCTTTAATTTAGAAGCAATGATCAAGTGTGGACACGCAGCTTTTCTTCATTTGCATTGCATAGTAAGAGATGGTATAGCATCAACTTTAACAGTGATGGCTTTAGAGTTCAGGTTGCTTGTCTTGAGGCCTTGACCTTGAGCAACCTAGTCTCTCTAATATTCAGTTAGTCCATTTGTGAAATGGGGATAATAATCCTGACTGGTTAATTGGTTGTGAGGACTCAATGTGGTAATGTTTATAAATACTTAGCCTCATTCAGTATTTATTTTCAGTTCTTGGTTAATGAGCCAGACACTACCCAATAAAGCTCCAATCTCACACACAAAAAACCCCTACAATGACAAATGCTTGGGCACTGCAGTGGAGAATATGGTCAAAAGCCCTGGCAGTGCAGTCCAAAGAACAAGGGTTTAAACTGTGGTTTTGCTCCTTATCTGTTGGGCGCCATCAGGCAGGTTACTGGAGCTATAGCTTAATAGCTATAGCTTAATTACCTCCACTGAACCCTGGGGACATTAGCAGAACTCCATGTGACAAATTATGGAAACCTCTTAGCACATTTGCTTAATCATAGTCAGCTATGATTATCACTGGCATTAAAACTCACGGTCACGTTTGTCAAATAAGAAGAGTATAGACTATGCAAAGACTGATGACCAAGTGCCAAGCAAGAGCTTTTGAAAACACTCTCCTTTCTTTTAAACTTTAAAATGCATTAGCCTTATTTAAATTAATTCCTTGGAATTTGTTTTCTCCTTTGATGTTGAGACAGGTCTTGCTGTGTAGCCCAGGCTGGCATTGAACTCAAGATCCTACTTCCTTAGTTTCCCAGCAGCTGATTGCTTCCCTGTTCCACTTCCCCCTTGGACTTCTCCTTGTCTTTCTCTTCTACCTATTCCTCTTCTACTTCAGGCTAGTCCTTCATCCTCTGGAGTCAGAGAGTTCTGAGTGTTTCTGGGGCAACGTCCTTCCTGTCTCAATTTTCATTTGAATTTGTTTCCTTTTCCATAGTAAGGCAGAGTAGGAAGGCGAGGAGACAGTGTGCTTTAAAACAGTGCTGATTACTTTAATACAGAAAGTAAGGCAAATAGTCTTAAGGAAATAAGTTTCTGCATAGCTGGAAAATACATATTAGTACTGTATAGAGAAGATAACCCTATTTGAATACATGAAGCCAATGGGCATTGACAAGAGGCCATTTAAAAAAAAAAGCCAGTGGTATTTCATTCAAAAGTTTTATTTAGCTGTGTGTATTACCCATTGTTGGGTAACAAAAGTTTTGTAGCTTAGAACAGAAAAAAATGTTTATACCTTAGCTTCTGTGGGTCAGAAATTTGGAGAGGTTCTCTTGTGAGTACTTCCTCCCCGCCCCCCCACCCCGTTCCCCCCCACCCCCCAGAGCAAGGACTGTGGAGGGAAGGCTGGGCTTTGGACACTCACTGACATGGCTGTTGGCAGAATGCCTTGGTTTTATGCCAGCTTGTAGACATTTCCATAGTCTTGCCTGAGTGTTAGGATGTCATGGGAGCTGGTTTCCTTAAGAAATTACCCAAGAGAAAAAGCAGGGGAAAAAAAAGTCACAATATCTTTGATAACCTATTCTTGGCAATCCGATACTGTCCCTTCTGGAATGTTCTATTTGTTAGAAGTAACTCTAGGCCTGTATCAAAGGGTTGGAGTAGAGGGTTGGTGCTACCTCCTTCTTATTTGGAGGAATATCTTAGAGTTCATGGACTTAAAAAAGCTCCCATATTGTGTGTTTAATATTAATCTCGAATTTTAATTATGTTCCCATATTTACTCAGGTGCCTTCTGGTTTTGTTTTTAATCTATACATATGTTGATTCACATTTGGTGGTGAGATGAATTTCTCTAAATGAAAGAGCTAAGTTGTAGGTCTGCATAATGTTAATAGTTCTGCCAAGATACCATTGTATTTGTGGTGCTTATAATTTGACCAGCAATCTGCCAGATGTTTCCTCATTGTTTCTAACATAGCATGTTAATGAACAGTTGGAAATAGATAAAAGTACTGAAATAACAAATGATCTCCCACTTTACAACTGTCAGCCGTCACTAAAGAGAAAGAGACATAGTTGTGATCACTCATCTCTTGATTAATGATTTAAGATTACGCCTGTCTTTTAGTTCACTTAATTGTATCACGTATTGAAGATGACTAACCTTTATGGAGGGACATGGAGTACATGTTCTTCCTGATCTGGAAAGTGGTAGGTGAGTTGAGGTAGAAGGTAGGACTGCTGCCCAAGGATTTCCTCCTTGCTTTGTGCACGTGGGGGTAATGTACAGGACACTAACATGTGGAGTCATAAAGCACTTAGAAGGCAAAGAGGTCATATCAGGCAATAAGCAGTACCATTAATGGTGCATATCAGCTCATACCACCAAACACCTACCTCACCTTTCAGTGCTGTGCCATTGGATATTATATTTAGACAGGTGGATTTGAAGGAGCAGGGATTCAAACTATTGCAATGAGTACATGTGTAATTCGTGTGTGTGTGTGTGTGTGTGTGTGTGTGTGTGTGTGTTTGAAATTGTAAATCTTCAAGTATCCCTTGGGGAACCTTAAAAGGCAACTACTGGCTAAGAAGTTACATGAGGTACGTTTAGTTCTAGAATTCTAGGTTAAATTTCATCAGCTCGCATCTAGGCTACGACTCTAAATAAATACTACTGTCACCAAACAAACAAGGGCTCCTTATAGATGTGTGATTCCAGGCTGAGATTAGGGATGGTGTTGTCATATTATGAATATTATGTTATGCTAGAAGCAAGAAAACTGTCAAAGACTTAGGGTTACAATTACGTAATACAGGATTGAGGACCAAACTTGGAAAGACTCCTTCTGGGCAAAGATGGAAAGATATTAGAAGTATTATTACATTCAAATCCATAATTTTATGGAGAGATGTTTTAAAACAATAGCAACAAGTGAGCAGTCCCCTTTGGAAGATGCTGGGAAAATAACTCCGTATTTCACAACAAAAACAAAAACAAAATGTCATTAGTGTCCTAATTAAACTCGTTTTAATATGAATAATGTATTCTAATAAAAAGTTAAAACATGAGTTATTTTATACTGTATTTTGTTTTATGCCCTGCTGGTGGTTGAACGCAGGACCTCACACTTGTTAGATGGTTGTATTACCTCTTGAGCTACACCTCCGGCTGCAGCCTGACTTTAAACATGAACTAATTATAGATTAATATACATTCTTAAGAGAATAGAACAAACAAACTAGGAGTTTTTCACCTCATGGGATGAGGTGAATTTCACCACTGACTACATAATCAAAAATACATTTTTAGCCAAGTGCCTGTAGCTTAAGCCTGTCTTCCTAGCTACTCAGGAGGCTGGTATCTGAGAACTGTAGTTTGAAGCCAGCCCGGTCAGGAAAGTCCATCATACTTTTATCTCCAATTAATCACCAAAAAAGGCTGAAAGTGGATCTGCGGCTTAAGTGGTAGAGCACTGACCTTAAGCACCAAAGTGCAGGGACAGTGTCCATGCACTGAGTTCAAGCTCCTGAGAAAAGCACCCAAAATTCTAAAACTTTTTATTATCTAATAATACAAAATATTTTTATTATCTAATGCTAGATAATAAAAATACTTTAGGCATGATAATAGTTTGCTTAAGTTCAGGGACAGCGCCCAGGCCTTGAGTTCAAGCCTTAAGGCCAGGACCATAAAACCCCCAACCTTTTTTATTATCTAATAAAATAAATACTGTTTATTATCTATTACTAGATCATAAAAATACTTTAGGTATGCTAGTTTGCTTGTTTGTAAAGTTTCTTTCCCTTAATGAATATTTTCAGATTAAAATACATGAAATCTAAACTTTGCTTAAAATAGAACAGGATCAGGGAAACAAGTAGGCATAAAGTCACACTGAAATTGGCTGTGAATGGATGGGTTTTTAAAGTTTAGATAATTGATACCTGAATTTTATATACATTTGAACTTCCCATAAACATGTTTACCAGCCTGGCTGGAGTATGTCTCAAGTAGGGTGAAGTAGGGTAGAAAGAGAGAGAGGAAGAGGGGAAGTTAGGGGGGATGGGGGGGTAGGGGGAGGAGAGGGGGCTGGGGGAGGGGGATGGAGGGGGAGAGAGAAGGGGGGGTGAGGGGAAAGGGGATAGGGAGAGGAGAGGGGAAGAGGGAGGGAGGAAGAGAGAGAGAAAGAGAAACAGAGAGAAAGAGAGAGAGAGAGAGAGAGAGAGAGAGAGAGAGAGAGAGAGAGAGAGAGAGAGAGAGATATGTCCCTGAGTTCAAACTCCAGTTCCCTGGGAAAAATAAATTACTAGTTATATGTTGAATAAAATTTGGTATGATTTTTTTTCTTCTATGTCTTTTCCATAGATGGCAAAAACGTGCCTGAGAAAGTTTACGACGCTGGAATTAATACTCAGTGTTCTTCTGCTTATCGTGTTTATCATTGCTGTTGTTCTCATTGTGCTGTTAGCCAACAAAACAGAATTAAAAGGTAACAAGGAGTTCGGGATCTTCCCTCATTAGGGGTGGGGAAGCCAGGCTTTCGGATTCATATCTCGTGGATCTGAGCATATGCGTGTGCAGATATATGTGGGACAGTCATGGTTTAGGGAACATGAATTCAAAACTGGGGCAGCTTGATATTTATTTCCTACAGGTTTAAATTAGGACACTCTGACTTCTCAGTTCAATTCGTACACTGGGTTAAAGTTTGCCATTGACACTTGAAATACAGTTGCTGATTTTTTTTTTTTTTTGGTCAGTTGTGGGGCTTGAACTCAGGGTCTGGGCTCTGTCTGGTCACTGTCCCTGAGCTCTTTTGCTCAAGGCTAGTGCTCTACCACTGAGTCACAATGCCACTTCTGGTGGTTTCTGGTGGTTAATTACAGATAAGAGTCTCAACAGACTTTCCTGCCCTAGTTGGAATCTTCAGATCTCAGCTCCTGAGTAGCTAGGATTACAGGCATGAGCCACCAGCAGCTGGCTACATTTGCTGAATTTTATAGAACCGTACAAATTCTATTAATAATTGCATTGAACAATATGTTTGTGTGAAAGGCATAAGGTTAAAATCAGTTGAAGTATTTGAGGCTTTCAGTTCTTAAGAAAACTACTCAGGTTGTTTTATTACAAGTTTATTTCATTGTTATATATATCCCCAAAGATGGGCTGGTCTATACCGACTTATCTAGAATTTCCTATCTCATTCACTCAGGAGCAACTTTGTAGAGAAATCAGGCAATTTTACACCATCCCTAGGAATAGAAGTTCTACTTTTTTTTTTTTTTTTTTTGCCATTCTTGGAGCTTGGACTCAGGGCCTGAGCACTGTCCCTTCCCTGGCTTCTTATTGCTCAAGGCTAACACTCTATCTCTTGAGTCACAGCGCCACTTCCAACCTTTTCTGTTTATGTGGTGCTGAGGAATGGAACCCAGGGCTTTGTACATGCTAGGCAAGCACTCTACCGCTAAGCCACATTCCCAGCCCCAAAGGTCTATATTTTATGGTCATTTAGCTCAGAATTTTAAAAGTCCCCAAAGATATAGCTAAAACCTTTATGCACAAACTGGTACAAATAGTGAGTTTGTCTTACCTACCACTTTTGAATTGGAAATCACAGCTGAGAAAATCTAAGAGATAAAGCTCACTAAAAGCCTCATTGCTTTCTCTGAGTGTCATTATTAATTTATTAAAGAGTCCTCAGTAAAAGTTCACTTTCTTACTTTAGAATTTAATGTAAGTGCATTTATTTTTCTGTTTTATTGATTTTCAAATCTGAAATCAACGTTTTATAGCCCTGGCATAGTTTCTAAACTGTGGGACTCATTATATTTCTTTTTCTTTTCTTTCTTTTTTTTGTTGTCATATACGATTTTATAGAATGCTCTTGCTCAGAAGTGTGCTTTGGTGTTTGATTGAAAAGCAGAATTCAGATTCTACACCCAACCCCTGCTACTAGGGTTCACGGACTTTTCTGTAAATCAGGAGAGAGCAAATAGTTTAGATTTTGTGGATCCTATGATCTCTCTCATCCCTACTCAATACCACCATTGAGCAGAAAATCTGCTATCATAAGCAATTCTTGGTTTAGAAAGTAAGATCTGACTTGATTTGGATTGAAGGCCATAGTTTGATGATCCTAGAATTAAAGTTGGTTCCTACTTTCATGAGCCTCTAACCTAATGACGAAGGCCTGTCTTTCATAGAAGGTTAAGGGTACAAAGACATGGTCTGGGCTTAATAGAGATAAATACAGTCAACAAAAGCAAAAGGAGGTTTTGTGCTTAATTTTTGAGGACCTCAGAGGAAATCCCCATCAGTGTTATGTAATTACAGTATAATTTTAAGTGCTCAGAACATGGGGCTTTAAGTGGCTCAGATGTCAATGTGTCTAATGGTCATTGTATGTTCGCTTTTGGGACAGACACAGGTTCTGAGACAACTGGTACCCCGGGTCCTGTGTCCACAAGTACTACCCCTAGTCCTGCTGAGTGCCCCGTGGTAAATGACCCGGAACGGATAAACTGCATTCCTGACCAGTCACCAACAAAGGTTTGAGCTATGGATCTTGTCTTCACTGAAGAGTTTTTCTTTCTTTCAATTTCTGTTCACCATTCTCAAAGAGTTGCTAGTATGGCAGCTGTTACTGGCTCAGGAAAATGAATCCTATGCCCATGCTTGCATGGCTGAACACCTCCTTGGATCACTGATTCAGCCAAGGAAAGGAGGGACTCTCAGTTAAATTTTAATTTCAAATAAACAGTGAGTAAATCTTTAGTACCCGCGTGTTCCCTGTGAGACTTGGGACTCCACTGAAATGTCTTTATCTTTTCCTGGACAGCACATCTTGGCTACTATCTGTCCCTGTCACTGCCTCTGCTTTTGCCTTCTCTATGCCCCTCTTCCTCCTGTCACTATTTCAGAAAGTTATCTAGGGCACAATAAAAATATTCGTGTGCACGAAGCATGATTTAACCAAAGGACAAAGTTTCAAGGGTGTGCTCAAGAGGAAGAAAGTAATTAACCCAAGAGTAAAGATAGCGCCGGGACAGGGACAATCACTTTAGTCCAATGTTTCTTGGACACTAGCTGAAATACATCTGATTATCACGATAATAAAGTCATAAGTTACCTTTTATTTTGAGAATAAAATGAGATCCCAGTGAAAATGGAGTGAACTTACTGGCATGCAATGACAGATTAGCATCAAACACAGAATGGATGCATGCTGCCTGCGTGGCTTAGATGAGCGGCTCTCCCACGGTTATCTCAGAGATCATCCCCATCATCCCCGTCAGTGGACTGACTGCATGAGTCTAAAGGTGTTCTGTTTATCTAAAGGACTTATATAACCAAAGATATTTGTATTAGAAGATAAATCTGTGCTAGCTCTGCTCTGTTGTTGAGGCTTCAGGTAAGGTCAAGGTAGCCCCAGGAGAGTAGCCTTGCTTCACACACACGCACACACGCATGCACGCACACACATGCACACGCACATGCACACGCAGGTAAAGACATAGAAAAGCAAAGAGGAATCAACTCTTGATCAGAAAGTGACATCTCCTGTAAAGCCAGGTGCTGGGTATTTTAGAGTCCAACTGCTGATGACTGAGTTGACCTCCCTTTCTAGGAGCACTTTATTAGCTGATCATGCAAGCAGGAGTATGCCCGTGGTGTGCTGATGGGTCAGGAAGGAGCCCACTGTGACTATGATATAGTGTAAGAGAAGAGAATGGAGGGGATGAGACCATGAAAGAAACCATATAGGCTTTGCAAGTCAGGGAAGAAAGTTGTTTTGGGTATGACACATAGCAGCTCCGAACAGTCATTTAGGACTGAAGGAAGCCATAAAATGGGGGTTGAAAAAGGAAGGGGAGAATAAGAAACTTAGAGAAATTAAAGTAAAAGCAAGAAAAGCACTTTTAGAATGTGAGCAAATTTAAAGACAAGGAGGAATCTGATGAAAGATAGAAGGAATGGGATGTGAACTCCAGAGGGTAGAGAGGGTAGAAACAAAGTTGTACGAGGAGAAATGATGGAGCTGTATGATAGATGGAATGGTCCCATAGAGCTAACGCATAGGGTAAGTCTTGAAAGAACGATCATGTAACACTATGAGATAGGTTGGAACTTGATGGCAGAGGCTTGTCAACAGAAAAGGGAAGTTGTGGCCTGGTTTATGTTGCACCTAGCAGGATGTTTGGCTGGCATACTGGGTTTGCAGAAAACGGACACATAACAATTAACTTGCTAGGAAATGAGTTAGCTGGAAGCCCCAGAGAAGTCTGTCCCTTCCTAAGGATGTCTCCCTTGAACTAACCCATCTTGTTCCTGGACTTCGGTGATTTTTACATGTCATTAATGCCATGCCAATGCTTTTTTGTTATTTTATTGAATTATTTCCCTGTAAATCTGTAGCTCAGTATCTGATTCTTAACCTTCTCTATGTAGTGTACCCAACCGCATAACTTTATGACCTGGGCGTTCATTTCTCAGCAGCCTCCTCTTTTTGCCCAACGGATGGAAAGGCCACTGCTTTCAATCACCTGTTTCCTCAGGGAAGGTGTATGTATTCCAGCAGTCAGGCTGCATTCATTCTAGATACCAAGCGCTATTCCAGCCTGTTGGGATCCCAGCCTGCTGACAGGCTGTGTGTATGGATAGCAGTGTATGGGATGTGTCTGTGTTAAAGTGAAGTGTAAGTGTATTGCTGGAGGACAAGGGTAGGAAGGAATCATGGACACAAAAGGAAGATAGGATGGGCAAAATGTTCTGTTGCTAAGGTGGCTGATGTACATTTTAATCATTCCTCTGTACCTAACAGTGTAACATTTTCTGCTACTTGATACCTAGTTATAGACCCCATTGATTCTTGTTTTCAGTAAGAAAACATTCTCTCTGCTATCCTTCATCTAGGGTAAGAGAGAAAATAGCTGGCAGAACATGCTGGATTCTCCTGGAAGCCTTTTCTGTTTCTTTTTTCCAGAGAATGGATGTCTTAATGAGTCCAAAAAGAGAACATCACTCAGTAATCTAAATCTAGTCCTGATCTTTAATTCTGGTCTCTGTAGCTGGTTACAAGCTATCGTCCCTGGACTTCTTCCTAGCCTATCAGCTGAGCTCCCCGCCTTCTCTTCTTTCTTCTGTCACACTTCTGTTAGTATCATCATGTTGAGTACCTTCATGTTTCTAGTTCCTCAGGCAGAAGCAGTGGAACTTTTGTGTGGCTTACCCCTATATGAAAATTATCATTAATATGATTACCTAATACTATATTACATAATATAATTTTTAAATAATATCATCCAGAATAAGTAGTTCATTTCTCATGAACATCACAGGCCATCGTTGCTGCCGTAGTCTCCTAGCTTCTCTTCTGAACTCCATTTCTCCTGTCTATTCCACCATGTGTGATTGCAGCCCGTCCCTTTAACAGCCTACTTTGATTCTCATTCTATTCAGTGCCAGTAGAGCAGTTCAGTTTGCATACTGGGTCAAACTCAAATGTATTATTCTATCTAAATTTCTTTGTGTCTCTACAACTTCGCTTAGCCCATTTCCCCCTAAAGATTGCAGAGATAGTTCTTGACACTGATTTGAAATCTACTAGTAGTAAAACAACCTGTTACTTTCCTTATCCTTGATGAGGTCTTTTAGCCATAATTCTAGAACTTAAAGTTGAAAGATTCCATTGATGTTGAAGCAGAAATATATTTAGTCAAATTCTAGATATCCAGATACCATCTCAAGAAAGGGATGGTAGGTAACCCTTTTAAACATTTTGATGTTTCAGTGTTAGAATTACTGTGAATATATAGGAGAGAAGATATGCAGGCAACCACTGTAGAATGATTAACCTGACAGAGATTTTCCATTGTTTTTCATGAACAAGAGTCATAAATTTTCTGATATTTTTCAGATTCATATTCTTTTTATTCTGAAACTTTTTAGTCTTTTATTATCTTTTTTTCCTTATGATATTCTTTTCCAAGTTCCAGTTTCTTATGACAGTATTTAAGGGTCCAAGTGTTGTGATATTTTAGCAAAGATATTGTGTTTTGCTGATAAAATTATAGGCCTCCACCTTAAGTTTACACAGCATTATTTAAGGGGCATTAGTTGGCACTAGGAAAGCAGTGAGACCTAAGGCCCCAGAAATAGATGTGGATTTGTTTCGCATGTTGAGTTGATGGTGTAGGCATTGGGCCAGAATGTGGTAGGGAGCCAGAATACTCAGTTTGCATTCTGGCTTTGCTTCTGAAAACCTGTATCTCCTTGCATACTGTCAAATCCTTATCAGTGAAAGGGGACTGTATGTGCTCAAATATACTTAGTCATTAAACAAAGGACTACTGAATACTGAGTAAAGAGATTTTATGATAGCGATCTCTAAAGTCCTGAAAAATGTTCTCTGAAAATGTACCATCATCTAACTTGGGGCAATAGAAAGAAAGCTGAATTGGCAGGAGTATCATAGTTATTTAAAGATCTTTGCTATCAGATGATGGGAAAAGTGACAAGGTTAATTTTCAAAAGCTTATAAAAAGTGACTCAACATGCATGCGTTGTGATATAATCTATAGTTAAGATATTTGCCTGAGTTGAGATTAGGATTATTCATTCAATTTTTTTCAAAGTCCTTACATATCAAAATAGCAAAGAACAAATTTCATGAGTACAAGTTGTACTGGAATTCTTTTCCTATCATGTGGTTGTACTTCTGAAGTTCCTTCCTCAGTAAGGAAATGGGATATTACCCTACTGCTGCTCTCAGTATTAGGTTCTGGCACTTTATTTAATTAATTCTTATTTTTTTGGTTGACCATGGGGCTTGAACTCAGGGAGTAGACACTGTCCCTGAGCTTTTGTGCTCAAGTCTCTAGTGCTCTACCACTTTAAGCCACAGCTCCACTTCCAGTTTTCAGGTGGTTAACTGGAGGGGAGAGTCTCCCGGTCTTTCCTGCCTGGGCTGGCTTTGAACCGTGATCCTCGGATCTCAGCCTCCTGAGTAGCTAGGATTATAAGCATTGAGCCGTCTGTTCCTGGCTTGGCATTTTATTTAGTTGATTTCATTTTCTTATTTTATTCTATTTTTGGCAACCTTCTCCTTCCTTGTGGTCTCAGAGGCTCTCTGAATGGTCGCTTCAGCAGGGTGGCCTGACTTCTCACAGAATAGGTCTGCCAAAGATGCAGGGAAACGTTCTTTCTAGCCAGGCACAGAAGCATCCCAGCATCACCTTTTCTGGCAAACCTGTCAGGAGCCTTCTTGGACTCACTGAGAAGGGTGACGGACTCCATCTCTCAATAAGAAGTCAGAATTTGCTGCCATTAAAAAAAAATCTGCAGAGCAGATATAGGAAGTATGAAGGCTAAGGAACTCCTGGACTCACACATGATAGCGGATTTGAAAAGCTCGGAGTGTGAAAATAAAAATCACGGTGGAAGCAATACTGATGACAAAGCTTTTGAAAATTGGGTTGAGGGGCCCTTAGAGAAGAGAAATTTATGCAGGCTTCCTCACTGCCTGGAATGTGGACTGCAGGAACCTTCACCCTTGGTCTGCTGGAATGTAGACTGCAGGTACCTTCACCCTTGGTCTGAAGGCATCTAGGACAGGTGGTTCCATGGTGCCCAAGACTCTGGATGCACAGAAAGAGGTTATAGCTACTTTTATAAACATGGGCATTCCTTTCTTAGTCTTCAGTCACCTGGCCCCTGTTTTTGACTGTAATAGACCTTGTTGCTACTTTATAATGAGACATTATTGTTTGTTCTTATAATCTCTCATTTGCCCTGTCTTCTTTAGTGTAAATTCAAAGCTATCTGAAGCTGTGTCTGATGGACTGCAATTCTCGACACCAAATAAAG
This sequence comes from Perognathus longimembris pacificus, assembly GCF_023159225.1. Classification (NCBI taxonomy): domain Eukaryota; kingdom Metazoa; phylum Chordata; class Mammalia; order Rodentia; family Heteromyidae; genus Perognathus; species Perognathus longimembris. The sequence goes on from NC_063162.1 coordinate 144,843,097, forward strand.
TTCCTTTACTTCTACAGTTTGAGTTTGCATTGATAGACAAGAGGGAGAGGAGCCAGCATCAGGCTTAGGGGGAGTGGCAGGGTGGATTAACTGGAAGGAGTCTGCCCATTTGTTCCAGTGGCAGAGATAGCTAAAACTGCAGACCCATTTAAGCTGTCTCTGGGCTTTGGATCACATGCCTTATGCTCTTCCCATCTGTCCTGGTGACTGCCCTTCCTCTTTACTAAATGCAGTATTTGATGAAGTCCTGATTTAAAAAAAACTCTTAGGTCTGTTGTTTCCTAATGACAAAATATTTATGCACTCCAAGGCACCAGTAATCTTAGCAGTAAATTATTTTAACCCACTGAAAGAGATATGAAATCATTAATCAGTTATCTTGTTGATAGTGGATTTTACCTCTGACATATTCTCTGGGATATATAGGGCAGCAATTTCTCTTTTTTATATTAAAATACTTGAGATTTTGTCTTTAAAATACAAAGGCATGAATACTTACTATGCAAAATACTGGGAGAGAGGGTTTGCGGAGATCCGTTTACATCTTTTCCGGTGCTCTTCTGCATCTACTATACTGATTAATATCACGAAGACGGGGGAGCTCCTTTTCATTTTTCTTGTAGCAGTCTGAGTCATGGATTCCATTTTCATATTCCTCCTTTCTACTTGCTTTTCCTTTCTGCAATTGTTAGGGGCATTGCATATGTATGGTGCTGTTTTTCTTGAGAGTCTTAGTTCTCTATGGGGAATAACATAAAACATTTTAAAAGATACCCATTCCTTGGGCCCACCCATTCCAGGAATTCTAATTTAATTCTCAAGTGTAGAGCTCAGGTATGTTTATTCTTTCTTTTCCCTCCCTCCCTCCCTCCCTCCCTCCCTCCCTCCCTCCCTCCCTCCCTCCCTCCCTCCCTCCCTCCCTCCCTTCCTTCCTTCCTTCCTTCCTTCCTTCCTCTTTTATTTTGCCAGTCCCAGGGCTTGGACTCAGGGCCTGAGCACTGTCCCTGGCTTTTTATGCTCAAGGCTAGCACTTTACCATTTTAGCCACAGCACCACTTCCAGCTTTTTCTGTTTATGTGGTGCTGAGGAATCGAGCCCAGCGCTTCATGCATGCTAGGCAAGCTCTCTACCACTAAGGCACATTCCTAGCCCCAGATATGGTTATTCTTACAATATTTACCAGGTGACCCAAACATGATCTAAAATGACAGTGTCTAGAGCCATGGTTCTCAAACATTCAACAGCATGAGAATGGCTATAAATTAGTGTATATATCATAATCTTCATTCTATACAAAGGCTACTTTTGCAAATATTTCAATTTATTCGTTCCTTGAGTATATATCTTCAAACTGCTCTCCAAAGTGGCTGTGCTAACTAACCATCCTATCATCGATCTCTGTAACCTTAATCCTTTTAGCAATTGACAGTCTTTTAAAACTTTTCCATTTTGAGGAAATGATTATCTTCATTTCTTACATATTTCAGTCATGCAATAATTGACTCTTCTCCCTAAGGTATTATGTTTCTCATTTGCTTTGGATTTTGTGTGTTACTCTGTCCTCTTATGAACATGTTTGCACCAAGGGTTTATCACACAGCCCTGGATTTTCCCTCAGCACTGTATTGGTAGTTGCATATTTTGTACTATTTCAGCAGTATCTGACATTCTTACTTCAAACCTGAAGTGCTGGTTTGTGTGTTGGGTCTGATGCTTTCCGGGGCACCTTCACCCTGACATGTCTCTCTAAAGTAGCTTTCTGGACTTCCCTATCTGTCTTCCTCTCTCATTCTGTAGGTTTTGTTCAGCATCCTCCACATTCACTGGTATTTTCAAGTTAGCCAGCAGAGGCTGTTGACATCCTTTCTGCTTTAGCCGGTCTGATCTTTGCCCTTTCCAGTGCAGTGAAAACACGATTCATCTCTGGAGAGTGTACTGAAGCTATCCAGTTTGACACCTTTACAACACTTTTCTCTTTTTTTAGTACTATTGAGGTTTCTTCTGATGAGGTTTGAAAGGAAAGAACAAGATCCTGGCAACTGATTATAGTTGAATGCACAGTGCAATGTGATTCCACAGCGAGGAAGGCCGTTTACAGAGCTCATCTTCCACCCTTCATGCATATTGAGCCATCCTAATCCAGATCATAAAGTTAGAGGTTGTGGGCTAGTTGCTGGGCGCCAGCATCTCACAAGTCTCACTACTCAGGAGACTGTGGGAGGAATGTAGTTCAAGGCCAACCCTGGACAGAAAAGTTGTCATGATTCTATCTTGAAAATAAACAGCAAAAAGCAGGGCTAGAGGCATGGATCAAGTGATAGTGTACTAACCTAGCAAGCAAGCTAATGATGTTTGAGCCCCTAAGCTCAATCCCAGCACTTCTCAGACCTGAATATAGCTCATTATGTGCAGATGTTCCAACAATCTGAAAAAAAATCTGCAATTTGAACTGTTTGTGGTGTCAATCATTTTGGATAAAGGCTACACAATCACATTTGACTTTCAGCATAAAAATTAGTATTTGATTGAACATAATTATTAATATAGACCAGCAAGATCCTTACTATCCTCTCATTTGTGAGAGATTGTCTTATTGTTCTGAAAACTGTGTGTTAGCTGAGTCCATCCCTGAACACAAAAGAAAGGAAATCCTGAGGGAACAAAGCTTGTTCTCGCTAGTGACCCTCAGCTTGTTGCTGCAACTCTGTGGGCCTTGTGGGCTTCATCTGCAAAAGGATGCAAAAACCAAGTCTTTCTTATTTGATTGGAAATTATATCCAGGGCCTCTTGCTAGCTAAGCAAGTGCTTTGCTACTGAGCTACACCTGAGCCTACATTATCCCAATGCTTGATGGCTTAACATCATAGACCTTATTTTCTTGGATCATAGAGTTGAAAAATCGGGTCTTCTTTAGCTAGGTGCCTCTGTCTCTGAGTGTCTTATCTGAGTTCCTTGCTGGCTACTGGCTGGAGACCTCCTTTGGTGCCTTGGCATGTGGGTCCTTTGGTGATAGGAGGATTTGCTTTGTTCACACTGAGGACTCCAGCAAAGAAAGTGCAAGAGAACAAGCAAGACAGAAACCACTGTCTTTCTGAGGCCTAATATAGAAAGGAATGTCCTATTGTGTTCTGTTAGTTGCAAGTCACACTAAAGAATGAGATTTCTCTTTATTTATTGTAGCTAGAACAAACTAGAATCTATCTAAGTGTTAGTGAAAGATTATTTTTTGTCTTGGGAGGAGTTGAAAAAATATGTACATGTTTCATATATAACTATGTGTCATATACACATATGTCACATACACACATGATGCAAGATTTTTAAAAATCATGGCAAATTATTTTTATTTGAAGGCTTCTGGATAAAGGTGATTGCAAATCTTTTAAAAGGATTTATTTCAATTCAGCATGTTGGTTCATGAGTAAAATACATTTTGGTGAAGGTCACCCCTTCTACCTCCCTCCCTTAAAAAAAGTCAGAGCTAGTATATGTGAAATTCCATTTGCAAATTTGGATTACTGGTGATATAACTATATTAGGGTTCAGGATTTTTAGATGTATTAATTGGTTTTAGTGTAAAAGATATGTAATGCAATGTATCCCCTATACTGTTAACATAGAAAGGACACAAGCTAGTAAAATTAAGTGTGAGTGGACACTGCCACTTGGGCCAAATTCCCTTATTTGTAAAATGAAATTATTCCTATGAAGATCTGAAATTAGATGACTTGCACTTCTCTATATGGAGTTGTTTGGATGAATCTCTTGTTTCAGGCCACATGTGAGCAGCGTGGCTGTTGTTGGAAGCCCCATGAAACCACAGACGTCCCTTGGTGCTACTATTCCAAGAACCATGGCTACAGAGTAGAGGGCGATCTTGCAAATACAAATGCAGGTAAGCCAGACTCTGCAGGCAGGCAGGAGCCCCGGACTCTCCAACCATCCGCAGGCTCGGTATCCTGCAGGGAGGGACCTTCTGGTGACAAGAAGTGAGCACTGTTCTTACCAAGGACCCACTTTTGGCATCAAGCAGCAGTCTCCCCCTGCTGGGAGTTTGGAGGCCACATTCTATTTCTGGTTTCACCTTAATACACCTCTGTGAACTTGTGTAATTATCATTATTTTCTTTGGTTCTTAAGTTTATGACTATTGCAGGAGATGAGGATTTGAACTCAAGGAGCTCTAATATGACTTCTGATGTAACTTGTATGAATTGGAAACAACTCCAACTTTACAAGCTTTGTTAGAAAAATTACCTGGTCAATGTTAGTATTCATTAACCAATTGTCTGCTCTTCTTCTTCCTGTCCCAAATGAAGAGCCTCTTCATGAATGATTTGCGGGGTGGGATAGAAGATGCTCTGGGCCTGATGGGTTCTTCTACAAGGCCTTAACTCTCACTTGATTTCTGTTTCATTAGGGAGATGGCTTCAATGTGTGTGACCGCCTGTGATGTAACATTAAAATAATTAAGAAGGGGTAATGTGTAGATATATGTATATATACACACACATATATATATGTAAAGTGTATAAAGGGTATTTGTTCAACACAGAATGACTAATGAACTGGTAATGTAAAAGTTAGTCCTTGTGAGGGTAGTTTTTGATCAGATTTTGTAAAAAAAAAATCCAGATTTTTAGATAAGGTAGTAATAGTATCTAGTTTCCAGATTGGGACCAGGATACAGTATTTATGTACTTATCTCCTCCCTTCCTCCTCCTTTCTCACTCCCTTCTTTAGTTCCACTGACCTAAAGCTTAAGTTTTATGTGGCTATTATTTGAGAATTTACAGAACCAACTATGAAAGCCTTTTCTTCTCTGCACATTAGGATTCACAGCCCAGTTGAAACGTCTGCCCTCTGCATCTGCATTTGGAAATGATGTTGACAACGTCCTCCTTACGGCAGAACACCAGACATCTAACCGTTTCCACTTTAAGGTTGTAATTTGTTCTCTTTCACAGACTCTTCTTAAGACGCTCTGTTCCCTTTCTGATTAAAGCAGTTCCTACAAAGTAGAAAATCATGCTACTGGCGGGTCCTATTTCTCTATTCTTCTTATCACATTATTATTTTCTATTCTTCAGCAAACAAGGGCTAAATAAGAAGAATAGAAAAACTTGTAGGCTGAGGTCTTCTATAGCCTTCTTTTTGTGTGATATCTTTGTAAACCCACATATATAATTTATTGCTTAGCCTTTACCTTTCATTTATTTGGCCTAAGTAAGTTGTGAAATTTTGGAGGGTACGAAAAAGTTACCACAGCTCTGAATATTTTGGGGGATAATCCATTTTGGCAGACTTTCACTATATATTTCTACATAAAGACCAACATGCCCCGTGGTTAAATCTTTGCAGTTGATAAAATAATGAGTTCGTATCCTAAGATAGTACCAGTTTCACCAGTATCTGACTTCTAGTACCAACCATACACATGGGAAGCATAGGTATTGATGGGGGATACTTCTAATGTTTGAAAATCAGGAAAGTTTTCATTTTGGCTCCGTTTCTGTTCATCTCTTGTGGCAGTTGACGGACCAATCCAAGGACAGGTATGAAGTGCCCCACGAACACGTGCAACCCTTCCGTGGAAATGCCGCTTCCTCCTTGAACTACAAGGTTGAGGTCTCCAAACAGCCATTTAGCATCAAAGTGACCAGAAGAAGCAATAACCATGTCCTGTGAGTTTGAGAAACTTCTCTGGGGGTGGACTAGGAAGTGAGGGTGAAGGGAGGCCCCAGGACATTTCAACAACATCCCTGAGAACTCTAAGTCTATCCATGGTGAGCAGTCCATCTCTGCTTCCATATGTGTATGACTGTCTCATTTTTCTTCTCTTTTGCCTTCTGTCTGCACAATCAGTTTTTTCTTCTTTATTTTTCCCTTTCTCCCATCTATCCAACCCATCAGTAAACATCAATGACCACATAAGTATAGTGTTTGCTCTTATGGTAGGTTATTCGGTAGAAGGTAGAAGAAATTGTACCTATCTTCCCTGCTGCACAGGAATCCTAATCTCTTGGTATCTATGGTCGAATGTCATAGGAGGGCAAATGGGACTGACCAAACCAAATGACAGCTATAGAGGAAATGAGATATAAAGGTCCATTCTCCGTCCTTACTTGTCACTCATTCCTGTGTTGTGCACTTCTGTCAAGGTTTGACTCAAGCATCGGGCCTCTCGTGTTTGCAGACCAGTTTCTTCAGCTCTCTATTCGCCTGCCCAGTGCTAATGTGTATGGTTTGGGAGAACACGTGCACCGGCAGTATCGGCACGACATGAACTGGAAGACATGGCCCATATTTGCTAGGGACACAACCCCCAATGGGGTAAGCATATGTTTCTGGTGGGAGTAGGGCTGAACTTAGGGACCTTGGTGTAAACTTTCAGGCTGGGCCTGTTTCCATTGAATATTATACCCTCAATCGTGTAGGTCACTTTTGGTATTCCAATAACATGGTTGAGTAGGAATTTTGGCTCTGCTACTTACCAGTTATGTGGCTCTGGCTAAGCTAAGTGACTGAGCTCTCTGTCTTCTGGAGATAATATCCGTATCCTGTAGTGCTGTAAGAAGTGAAGAAGTTGATGCATGAGAAATAGCTAGTGGAATGACTATCACATAGAAATTGCTCAATAAATGCCAACTACTTCATACTGTATCTTCTCTAACTGGCTAACTGTGGTGGAAATGTTGTTCCTATCTGCATTTTGAATGATAGTTGATTATGACCTCCATAATTTAGGATGACCTTGAGTATGTCAAATAATTCTTGTGGAAAGAATGATTGAGGCAACAAAAGAATATATCATGTTCTCTTGTTACTATTTTGTTTTATTTGTATTGCTTTTTTTTTGCTTTGGCTGCTAAAATTTGAGGCAATATTTTTCTATATGAAGAGCAATACTCTATAGTTCAGGAATTTTCCTGAGTAAATAGATTTAATGCTGGATGAAACAAGGTCACAGCAATATTCTATAAACAACCATGTTTGTATTCTCTCCCTCCCTTCCTCCCTCCTTCCCTCCCCCTCCCCCAACTTTTGAAACAAGGTATTGCTATATAGTTCAGGCTGGCTTTGGACTCTCCTGTGTTAGCTGGGATTACAGGAGTGCATTACCACTTTATATTTGTCTGGCTTTACATATTATTTCTATGTAGTAAAATGATCTAGACAAAATAGGAATTGCTTCCTCATTTAACAGAGCCTAAGGTGAAAGAGTTTGTAAGAAGCAGAGACAGGATCTGATCTCTACTCTGTCTCACCTAAAGCCTGGGCTGTCTGCTACTCAAGCCTGTCGGCAAAGCAGAGACGCTGCAGAGGCCAAAGCCCATACAGGAGCAGAGAGTGATGGGCATTTAAGCAGGGAGCTATAGACTGTTGCCCTTCATGGTGGACTGCATGGCCACCTGCTACTCCAATGTGGGAATCCTGAGCTCTTCCTCCTTCTCCTCCTCCCACAGAGTCTCCTCCCACTAGCTAGATAAGTGCTCTACCATTTGATTCACACTACCATGTTTTTGCTTTAGTCATTTTTGGGATAGTCTCCCATTTCTGTTCCATGCCCATGTTGCTTAGCCTGAGACCCTTAATGATGGGCATGTACCACCATGTCCAGCTATCGTTTCAGACAGCGGTCTAGCTTTTTGCACAGGCTAGCCTTGAACTACAGTCCTCCAAATCTCTGCTTCCTGAGTGTTTGGGATTACACGTGTGAGCCACTGCACCCAGGACCTCCCCTCTAATTGCGTTAGAATTTTCATTTACAAAAATGCATGTGCCAAATGATGACAAGCACAGTAATAGAGCATTGATTTTCATATGTGACTACACAGTAGAACTGTCTAGACAAATTACACACAGTAACAACAACAACAACAACAACAACACAAACCAAAAAAGGCGTATCTGCTTCTATTCTCAGGGATTCCGTTTAAATTGTTCTGGGAGGAAGTCTGGGTAGAGAACTCTTGTTCGGGAGACTAGTTTAGATTAGAGTTCATCTGGTTAATTCTTATTATGACTCAGTAGAGGGAGGAGGTAACAAACAATACAAGAAATATATCCAGTGCCTAACGTATGAAACTGTAACCTCTCTGTACATCAGTTTGATAATAAAATTTGAAAAAAAAAGACTCAGTAGAGTGATTACAATAAGGTTGTCAGGAAAAGGCAGAACTCTGAGAGAATTTATGAATTATGGCCTCAGCATTCTTATCTTTTTACCTTTTAGCAAATATCACAGTCTCCACATTCGTACTAGATAAATGATCATCACTGACTCATATAACAAAACTCATTGATTTGGTTGGCATAAGCCAAAAGGAAATCCTATCTTTTAAAATCTGTGACTTCATTGACGACAGGTTTCCTTAACCATATATTAATCATATATGCTGATTTTGCAAATCAACCTGGCAGTGTGATGTTTACACAACAGGTCCATAAGTTTATGGTTTAAATTGTCTTTCTGCAGGATGGAACTAACTTGTATGGTGCTCAGACATTCTTCCTGTGTCTTGAAGATGCTAGTGGATCATCCTTTGGGGTGTTTCTGATGAACAGCAATGCCATGGGTAAAAGATGAAAGGAGTATTTATGAAGATGAAATGAATGTTTATGAAAAGAGGGACACAAAGACTGACTTTTGTTCCCTTATTTAAAGCACTAGAATAAAAGAAATATACCCTTTAAGTGTGAGTGGACCATGGCCAAGGGGGTTATTGTCCCATGCCTACCTTGTTGGGTGAGGGGCAAGGACAACATGATCTTTGGTTCCTTGTATAGAGGAAAGGTTTTCCCTCTCCCCTCTTAGATTTAATTCTAGGGACTTGAACATTGAGCTGATGGAGCAATCAGCAAGGAATGGAGAGCACACTGATGTGCTTAAGTACAACTGTGCACTGGTGTGCCCATGATAAGTAACTGAAAGGGAGGGTTCAAATTGGGGGCTGGTATTTGAAAAGGTGAAGGGATGAAACAAACTTACAGGAAAACAAGTAACTTGGGAAATGTTAGTCTGTGACAATGTCTGTTTGCACTTACTGTCTCAGAGAAGAATGGAGTTGCTCATAGAAGGTGGTTTGTGATAATTGAGTTATTCAAGAGACTTTACTCTTAGGTAGATCAGAAGTATCAATAACAAATACCCTCAGCCCCAAATATTTTTTTGTGCCACTTTGACCTATTCTGTACCTCTTCATGAGCCAGTTTTCTCTTAAAAAATTATTTATCAGAGCCTAGGTCTTAGCAGAAGGAGCTATTGAAGTCTGTCACTGAACAATTGATCTAGTGTTCACATGCATCTGTTTGCCTATTTGTAGACAAAATTTGAGGCATTGAAATATTATTAATGTTAAGATGGTTAGTGGCCCTCTGGTCTAAAACTCTGTAGTTATTACTGAAGAATAATTCTTTTCTTTTTATGTCTTTTAAGAGGTCAGCCTCCAGCCTGCCCCAGCTATCACTTACCGCACCATTGGAGGTGTTCTGGATTTCTATGTATTCTTGGGAAACACACCTGAACAAGTGGTTCAAGAATATCTGGAGGTAAATTTGCAATATCATAATTTATGATAGAAAAAATCCTTTATAGCAAATATTTAAGATAAATAAGCTTAATACACAGTGACCCAGCAAACCATCTACAATTACAGATTTGAAACATTAATGGCTAGATTCCATATGTGCAATAGAAATTGATTTATACAATACTGAATTATAAAAGATCAAAGGCTACACAGATGCCCTAAAACAGAGCCCTGCTCTCCATGATGGAAAAGGGAACAGAAAAACAGACTAATAGTCTGACATGAATGAATCTCTGTACTGGAAAATGTAGTATGCTTTTTGCACTAAACCGGCGCATAACATTTTATTGAAAAATGTATTCTCCTAGCTCATTGGACGGCCATCCCTGCCTTCATACTGGACCCTGGGATTTCACCTTAGTCGCTATGATTATGGTACCCTAGCTAAAATGAAAGAAGCTGCAGACAGAAACCGTGCAGCACAACTCCCTTATGTAAGTAAAGCTTTAAACAGTTCTCCAAACATAAAATCAAAGAAAATTTTCTAGAAGTATAAGAACAGACGTGTATACTCATTCTTTCTTTCCCTTTTACTTTATTGGTACCAGGGTTTGAACTCAGGGCTCATGGTTTCCTTGGCTTGCTTGTTTAGCTGATGCTCTACCTCTCTAGCCTGCCTTTTGCTGGTTATTTTGGTGATGGAGTCTTGTAGACTTTTCTCCTTGGGTTGACTTTGAATCACAGTCCTCCATATCTCAGCCTCCTAAGTAGCAAGGATTGCTGACATGAGTCATTAGTCCTGGACTAAAACAATTTGATGTTTTTAAAACACTAGAGGTTTTTGTTGGGCTAATAGGCATGCTTTCCAAGGTATTGTACTCATTTTGTTTTAGTAGTAATGTAAAGACCCCTCGTGGATAGAAGGCAATTTGCTTTTGTATCTATTTGTCTTATCATGTTTTATTAGTAAAAGTTCCTTGTGCTTACTATACTGATTTCACTTTCTAACACCATACAAAACGGTCAACTGTGACATAAGAAATAGAGAGAAAATGGAGGATAGATAGCTCTTTCCTTCTAGTACCTTGTGTATAGGGTGAAATGTATTTTGATAGCCTTGGTGGTTTGTCATTGCATGGGTCTTATAGGGACATTTGTTTTTAAAACTCCCCTGAAACAGGAGTCCTTGGATGCTAGGACTGTTTAGCACTCTGTTTAGATTGCAGGTTGGAGCTCACACATATATTGAATAATAATGCCGATAAATCAGGTGCTGATGGCTCATGCCTGTAGTTCTAGCTTTTAGGATGCTGAGATCTGACTGGAAGCATGGGTCAAAAGATAGAGCAACAGCCATAAGCAAAAGAGCTAAGTGAGAGCTCTAGAAGTCAAGCCCCAGACCTGGGACAAAAATTAAAATAATAAAACACAATAATAAATATTAAATAATGAAATACAATATCACAATAATAAAACATAATAAATGCTGATAAGGTGGACTTGTGCGTTCCTTCAGGATGTTCAGCATGGTGATATTGATTACATGGATGAGAGGAAGGACTTTACTTACAATCCAGTGGGTTATAAAGGCCTTCCTGAATTTGTTAAGGAGTTACATGGAAATGGACAGAAATTTGTCATCATTGTGGTATGTGATGTCTTTGTTATTCCTTGTGGTATGCCCTCTCAAATCATTCTCTCTCATTCCCTCTTCCTTATCAGTATACCTACCTCTACGGTCTTGGTGCCTCCATTCTCCTTTCAGTGCCTCCAGCTTACAGATGGCCTCTTAATTGTGTTTACTCCATTCTTAGGATCCAGCCATCTCCAACAACTCTTCCCTAAGTCGTCCATATGGCCCATATGACAGGGGTTCAGAACTGAAGATATGGGTGAATGATTCAGTCGGAGCAAAACCACTCATTGGGGAGGTAATATAATGGGGAAACAGGTTGGGGTGTGTGTGTGTGTGTGTGTGTGTGTGTGTGTGTGTGTGTGTGAGAGAGAGAGAGAGAGAGAGAGCGCGAGAGAGCGAGAGCGAGAGACAGAGACAAAGACAGAGAGAGGGAGACACACGGAGCTGATTATGTTGTACATTTTCAAATGCCTCGTACATGCTAAAGATAAATTTGCCTTTTAGTCCCTGATACCAGCCCACCATCTTCCCTCTTCCATGGCTCTTAGGTGTAGCTTATTCACTGGGTGTCCACCTCCTCCCTCATCCTCGTCAGTGCGCTGGGTTTCCTTCTGTGTGTAAAACCCAAGGGTAATGTTACATGTCTCTTCTGTAGTCAAGTTTTCTGCAGTATTTATTCATTTGCCCTCTTTTTTCTCACATCTTTCTTTGACCTTGCTTTTCAAGGTGTTACCTGGTGTTTCATTTTTTAACAGCACTGATGACCTTTTCAGAGTATGGTGTGAGAGAGACATTGGATATGGAGAGAATAGAGAAAAGGGAAGGATGTAAGAATCTACAGATTTTAATGGTCTAGTGGAAATTCATACAAAATGCTCCCCGATTACTGTTCCTAAGACTGAGAATAGAGAGTCATAGGAAAGGTTATCCGTAGTCAAAGATGAGCAGGTTTGAAAATGCTTTATCCATGAATTTGCTAATTACACATTAACTAGTTTTTTTTTAAATAAAATTTTCTTCAAGTGATTGATTATTCCTAACATTTATTCTCTGAATTCTGAATTATTCATCTTTCTAACTAAAGGACCTGTGCCTGTTATCTCTTTTCTGCACAGTCATATTAGGAATTTCTATATAAAGGTCTTTGCTTTATTCTCTAGTCACTTAACCCACTCCTATTGGTGTTTCTTTTTTCACTCTTGCAGGTCTGGCCTGGGCAAACAGTCTTCCCTGATTATACCAATCCCAACTGTGTGGCTTGGTGGGCTAAGGAATTTGAGCTTTTTTACAACCAAGTGGAGTTTGATGGAATTTGGATCGTGAGTTCTTATCACTTTGCTTCTTAGGGATGAGTATTCAGTGTTTACAGCTCCGTCTATGTCTTTGAGTCACGAAACATAGGAAGAGGAGGAGAGGAAAACAAATATAACCATAATTCCTTGTATTCCCCATCTTACTATTCAAATAACCTTCATAAAAATTCTTAAATCTAGCTTCTTTTTACTTTTTACATTGACATAAAGGAAAGATATTATCCAATTACCTCTTTCATTTGGACATGTTGAACAGACCAGTTAAAGCCGAAGTACCAGGACAAAGTTCTCTGGGTGATATAAGAAAGGGGAAATATCTCATCTAGTGAGAAATAAAAACAAGTATAATTCATTGCTACAGCCCAGCAAAACGAAGGAAGTTTTTATGTTGAATTCTTTTTCTACTTATAAGAGAACCATGTAAAATTTAAACAATACAGCTAGAACTATAAGAGCCAAATTGAAATAGAAAATAGAACAAGAGCAGTTGAAGACATCTGCCATGACCATCGTGGTACCAATTTTCCAGACCTTTCATTTTTTACAGGTTTGGAACATGCAAACCCTGTTCTCAGCCCCTCTTTTTTGGTGTATATTTATATGTGTGTATAACTTCTATGGCTGTGAATGCGTGGTTCTATTTGCTTACATACAGAGTGTAGGTTGACATTTATTTTTAATACATTTGGGTATTGATCATTTTTTGTAACTATAGATATAGATCATTTAGAAAGGATCCTGGGGATCTTCTCAGAATTTCTCCTTGATTAGGAAAGACAAGGACATCTATTTCATTATTGTAAATAGAAGAACCCTTTATGAAAAGGTACATAGAATTATTTCTCTGAGTCCTTAAGAAAGACATCATCACTTAATATTGTGGAATATATTATTTTACTTAGAAGTTTTTGCTATTTGTCTTGCAGGATATGAACGAAGTTGCCAACTTTGTTGATGGCTCCATTTCAGGATGTGCCACAAACAACATCAACTATCCCCCATTCACTCCCAGTAAGTCTTTGTGGTTCGTCTGGTCAGTGGCTTGGCACATGTGATATTTTATATTCTGAAGGATAGCTCTGAACACACTGGCAAGGATGTTTGTATGTAAGGGCATAAGGTGAAGGAAAATGCCCTATCTATGGCTCCCTAGGGGAAAATCTAGTCTTTCCACCTGTAATCCATGCCATTTTTAGAAGAAGGATAGTTCAATGTCACAGTGGAGTGTGTGCTCCACAAGCTGGGGCTTACCAGAAAGGAAGTGATGAGGAAGTAGACTTGATCTTCAGGCAAGGAAGGACAGACATGAGTCATAGAATGAAAGAAAGCCAGAGCTATGGACTGGGAGGCCAGCAAATATGTCCTTCCCAAGCTTTATCTGAATTTCAGACAACTCTATTTCTCACAGTATGGAATTACAATATTGATTGTATTTAAAGAAAGAAAGATACAGGTTAGAGTACAAGTTGTATCTTGACTCATAACAGTTCAGGTTGATTTCAGTTTGATGTAAAACAAAGAAAAACAGTAGACAGGTCAGAATCAAATACCCAGGGGCTTGCATGGAGCCTAAGCAATTCATATTTTAGTGTTTTGGTGATAGAAACTATTTATGATTGAGCTAGAGGGAAGTATGGTGGCCCAATCATTTTGTAATTATTAATTTGTACTATGAATTAAATAGAAGGGAATAAGTCATTCAGAAACTATCTTAGGGCAGGGATGTAGCTCAGTGGCAAAGCCTAGCTAGTGTAACATCCTAGATGTGATCCCTAGTATAAAAAAAGAAAAGATTAAAAAAAAACAAAGAAGCTATTGGATTAGTTAATATCAGAAAGTAATTTGGATCAGAAACAGAGTGGTACATGGGAGTAGAAAGCAGGTGAATGAATCCAAGATGGAAAATTGTTCGTGTGTGTGTGTGTGTGTGTGTGTGTGCGCGTGCCAATACTGGGAGTTGAACTCAGGATTTCCCACTCTCAGTTTGGCCTTTTCTCTCATAGCTGATGTTTTTGTTCAGGCTGGCTTTGAACTGTAATCCTCAAATCTCGGCCTCCTGAGTAGGTAGAATTATAGGAATTAGCCACCAATGCCCCCCCCAAAAATCATTCTCTATAATATATAATTAAGACGAAAGAAGCAATCATAAATTAGCTTGTATGTCCATCTAGTGTTTCAATGCTTGGATTGTTCAGCTTATATGAAAGGATTTAGATCGACCCTATTGCCTAATGGGATTCTTTTGCTCTTGAATGCCTTTCCCTTGTCACATGTGAAGCCACGTGGATGAGGTAGTGAGGGTCAGCACAAGTTCTCTTTTCGAGGAACCACCTCAAGTATACACTGACAATGAGAAAGAAGTGTGATTGTTATTAGATTGGCCACTGGCAACTTTCCAGGTGTGATGGATGAGGTGTAGGAAACATGCTTTGAAGGCCCACACTGACCCATGCCTCTTTTGTTCCAGAGATCCTTGATGGATACCTGTTCTCCAAGACGCTCTGCATGGATGCAGTTCAGCAGTGGGGCAAGCAGTATGATGTGCACAATCTGTATGGCTACTCCATGGCGATTGCCACTGAAGAGTGAGATCATTATTCCTATAGATTTAGATGGGATCAAATATGGTTCACTAGAAACGAGGTGACCCATTCAAAGTAGGCACGATAGTTATGGCTGTCATTATTGAGTAAAGGAACTTCCAGGCATGTGGGGAAGAAGAAATCCAATAAAGATTTGTGGCATCTGTAAAATGAAAGAACAAAGGAGTTAAGGAAAGAATGACAAGTTAGATGGAAGAAAGTGAATTTCTTCCTTTGCCCAAGGATGAACAGGTAATACATTGAAAAAGCAGAATCCAGGCTCTTTTCTCTATGAGTCCCAACCCATGTATTTTCCTTTCTGTATACTCTATAGACAGGAATAATGAGGGGTAAGTAACTTATAGATGTTCATGAGTTTGGGAGTTTCATCTTTGACCCAGCATTCTACTGTTTACCTGTGTGTGAAATAAAATGCTACAGTGAGGGAAAGAATTAAAAAAATTATTCTGCTTGTTGTGATGGCAGGAAACCAGACCTAAAATACATTAATTCATTCTCTTTTTGTTTTTTTTGCCAGTCCTGGGGCTTGAACTCAGGGCCTGAGCACTGTCCCTGACTTCTTTTTTTGCTCAAGGCTAGCACTCTGCCACTTGAGCCACAGCGCCACTTCTGGACGTTTTCTGTATATGTGGTGCTGGGGAATTGAACCCAGGGCTTCATGTATATGAGCCAAGCACTCTTGCCACTAGGCCATATTCCCAGTCCCATTCTCAAGCTAGTGGATATAACTGTAGACATTTTTAAAGCACTTGAAAGTGCTCTACTGCTGAGCTACATACCCAGCCCCATAAAACTTTTTAATTATATGTATATACATACTTATGGTTAGTATAGACTTATATTTAGTTATAAATTATGTACATATAATTTAAAATTTTTTTACTACAAAATTATTACCCAAGTATTTCTACTCAAAAACTGAACTTCTAGTAGGCTGTTATGTCCATATTTGTATTTGTATTTCTGTTGTTATGATATGAGAAATTAATGTATATGCATTGGTGTAGTTAAATTTCATCTTTTTCTAGAAAATCTATACCTTTAGTTACTAACCTTTCCAAAGTTGCTTTTGAAATTCTTGGAAATTGTGGGGTTAATGATGTGCATGAAATACCTTTAAACAACAACAACAACAAACCAAGAATGTAGTTCATGGTAGACTTTACCATTTTAGTCCTGTTGAAATGACAAAGACGAGAAGAATGGGACATTTAGAAACTTCCTTGGCATGGCAACTGTGTTTCAGGTCTGAGACAATCTGCAGTCAGTTTGACCCCTAAACCTCTCTTCCTTCCAGAGCTGTTAAGGCTGTGTTCCCTGGGAAGAGAAGCTTCATCTTGACGCGTTCTACCTTCGCGGGCTCAGGCAAGTTCGCAGCCCATTGGCTAGGAGACAACACGGCCACCTGGAATGACCTTCAGTGGTCCATCCCTGGCATGCTTGAGTTCAACCTTTTTGGTATCCCCATGGTGAGTCCCTGTACCAAGTTCTCTTATTAACGCCCATTCCCAGAAAGACACATTCTGGTGAGATTTCAAACCCCAGAGTGTGGCATGGGTTAGGGAGGTAACATCCTGAGAGTATATTCTTCCCATTCTCAATAACTATGCATTGACTTGCCTCGGGTACCAGGTCATCCTTCCCTGTACTGCCTTCCTTATAAAGACAGAAATGTGAAACTTCACTATCCTCTGGAATATTCCCTTCTATTAAAATATATCTCACATACAGAAACATGCCTAGATCCTTCATTCTAAGGCCGATGGGTACACTAATGATAAACCATGTACCTAGAATCTGTGTGAAGAAATATAACATTGCTAGCTTTCGAGCGGCTTTGTAATCTTATGCCTACATCCAACGTATACATTTTCTGAACTACTCACTGTGTTCAAGGTGCTATGTTAGGTATGCCTGGTTAGTGTGCAGTGAAGCATAAATGCACAGCAACCAAAACACCTTCACAGTTCTCAAAGACCTTAAAGTTTACTAAGAGGATATATATACATATACACATATATACATATATACACATACCTACATACTCATACAAATAATTATGCCAAGATTGGGTAAAAGAGCCAATTGGGCTCAATACGTATTAGGATTTTGGGAAATTCTGAGAAACTCACGTAGTAACTCTGAAAAGATGATAAGGAACAAAGGAAGACTGGGAAGCCAAAGTTCTTAGTAAAGATAATGCTTGAGGTTAGCCTTGAGTAATGACTAATGAAGGCAGAAACTCATTTTTAAGATTGAGTAAAAAACATGAACAGAAAGGAGATGAAGAGAGAAACAGATGTATCTATTAGGATTGGTGTGTGGGGCCAGAATGGGAGACCATGCTAAGAAGATAAGTTGCAACCAGGGCTTGATGAGTTCATAGGGTAAACAATAGTAAAGACATCCAGGGTGTTTTGACTAGGTAAGTGACATGCTCAGAGTCAGGCTATGAAAAAGTGTGAAGTAAAACAATATCTTTAGTAGTATTACTGGTGACTGTTCATTTAAAAGCTGTCATATCCATTTTAACAAAACAGAGAAACTGAGGTAAGGAAAGGCGGAGGTGACTCTGTGTCATTCAACAGGAAAGACCGAGCAGAGAGCTGGCCACTATTGCCTCATGCCTATAATCCTGGCTGCTTAGGAGGTAGAGATCAAGAGAATTGGAGTTTAAGACCAGTCCAGCAGACATACTAGAAGCCCCCCTCAACCAATAGCTGAGTGCTATGGCTTAGACCTTTTATCTCAGCTCCGATGGGAGGCGGGAATTAGGAGGATAGTGGTTTCAGGCCATCCCAGGCAGAAAAGTCCAGGAGACTCCATCTCCGTGGAAGAAGTTGGATGTCTGGCTATGATGAGAAACGAAATAGGTAGAGCATAATCCATGCACGTGCTTAGGCAAAATGTGAGACCCTATTCCAAAACACCCAGTGCAGAAGAGGGCAAGACTCCGGGGTAGAGGGTCTGCCTAGCAAGCACGAGGCTGGGATCAAACCCCAGTTCTAATGAAAGTTTTTTTTACAAAAAGAGTCACCCTGAAGCCAGTTTTGACCACACTCCTAGATCCTTTGCAGCAGGAAGTTTTAGTGCTGTTCACTTGGGAAGTTCCTGGTAGAAGACAAAGGCGGGCGGGAGAGGAGAGGCGCGCTGCCCTGCTGTGTCCTTCCAGGTGGGAGCAGACATCTGTGGCTTTGCTCTGAACACCTCAGAGGAGCTCTGCAGGCGGTGGATGCAGCTGGGAGCCTTTTACCCATTTTCCAGGAATCACAATGGCCAAGGCTACAAGGTGAGTGAAGCTGGGGTTGGGAGGCGGGGTGTGGGGAAGGACAAGCAAAGCCAATCTGGCAAGTGTAGGACTCGATCTGTCTGCATCTTCCACAAAGACTCCACTAAGCTGGCATCTGCCTTGATGCTCCACGCACTCTTATTTGTGCCCTCATTTGCATTTCCCATAGTATAAACTCTCTCATGTAGTGCTGCCATCAGGAACTAGCAAGCCAGTGAAGGTTTCCGGCTCAATTTGTTCCGTCGGTCTCTGCTATGCTCCTTTTGTAATTGAGAGCACATGGGACAATACGAAAGTTGTTCAACGACAGTCGTCTCCCAGCAGTGCAGTTCTCAGGAGTGAATGAAGGACGGCGACTTGTACTAGCCGCAGCATGGCAAAATGGCCTCCCTTTGCCAGCTGTAATGCTCAGAGGCCAAGTTTGCAACCTAGAACCCAGCTCACTCAGGAAGCAAGTCCTTCCCTATGGAATGAGGTCCAGAGTTCTGTGTATCCTTGCCAACCCCCAGCCAACCCACGATTGTGAACTGCTATTTCCTCCCAGGACCAGGATCCCGCTTCCTTTGGAGCTGACTCCTTGCTGCTGAATTCCTCCAGACACTACCTTAACATCCGTTATACTCTGCTGCCTTACCTCTACACCCTCCTCTACCACGCGCACAGCCGGGGGAGCACTGTGGCGAGGCCCCTTGTGCATGAGTAAGTCCTTCCAACCCTACAGCCTTCTGTGCATGAAAACAGGTGAGGACGTCATGGGATAGCGGAGTAAAAGTTGAAAAGTTCAAGCAGTTATTCAGGTGTGTGTGTGTGTGTGTGTGTGTGTGTGTGTGTGTGTGTGTGTGTGTGTGTGTGTGTGTAACTGGAATACAAATACCCTGTTGTTACTTATAAGGCTCTTGCTACCAAGGTACTATTATAGGACTTGACTTTATTATACCTTGTTCACTTTGCAGAAATAAATAAAATAGAAGTCATGAGACTTGGTGGCTTTTCTTTGTTCTTTCACTAACTTAACTCTGTGTCTCAGACAACTGTCTCCCCCCCCCCCCCATGCTGGGGATTGAACTCATGATTATGTTCATGGTGGACAAACCCTTTACCACTGAGCTACATCTCAGCTCCCTTTACTTTGTAAAGACGTGAGAGCTTGATGGACAATCTCCTCTGTAATGCACAACGATGCCAACATTCTTGCAAGCAAATAGGAATATCACACAGGATTTGAAGTTCCTAATTCTTGTTTGCCAGCCACAGAGCTGCAACAGGGGACTATGAGCTTTCCCTTGTCAAATATAATTCACTCTCATGTCTGTGATAAATGAGGCCCTCAGGAAAACATATGCACTTTTGTAAATTCATGTTGAGGTTAAGTCTTTGTCAGCTCCTAGAATTCCCAGGTACAAGGAAGGTGTCCTAAAAGATTAAAAAGTAAAACTTTACCTTATTTGGAATGTTTAGTGATCAGACCCAATTCCTTCTTTGTAGTTGAAATGTAAAACTATATTAAACTCCATGCTTGGGGCTTAAATTGGTACTGTGGTTTAGGGCCTTGTGTTGCTAGGCAAGCGTTGTATCACTTGAGCAACAGACCTTTGCTCTTGTTGATTTTGAGATTGGGTCTCTCATTTTGACCAAGCAGACCTGAACCTTGATCCTCCTATTTGTATTTTTTTTCATCATGGCTAGGATGATAGGCGTGTACCACCAAGCCCAGGATTTTCTCTTGAGATAAAATCTTGTAGACATTTATATCCAACTGGTCCCAATCTGAAATCTTCTCAATCTTAGCCTCCTAAGTAGTGAGGATCTCAGCTGTGAGCTACCATGTCCAGTTTACTTTTCTTATTTTTTTAGAGGGAGATGTGGTAAATAGGACTGTAGCCTGAGGCTTGCCTAACCTAAGCTCTGGGATAGGATGTCCGGTCATATCTGAGGTGGTGGCTGGAGGACAGTTGCGATGTGTTCGGGAATGGAGGGAGGAGGGCAAGTCCAGGTGTCACAGGTTGATTTTGGATGTTTTCCTGGTCTTCCTGAATGGGTGCATTGGAGAGATACCCAGGGTTGCTCTCCTAACCCCTGGCCCACATCTAAGTGACCTGTGCCTTTGCCATCTAGGTTCTACGGGGACAGCAACACATGGGATGTACATCGACAGTTCCTGTGGGGGCCGGGCCTTCTCATCACACCCGTTCTGGAGGAGGCAAGTGTTCTCACAGAGGCCTCTACATCCCTCCCGGGACTTCTTCCCCGAACTCCGCTGTCTTCTCTTTATCAAACCCAGTTCCAACAAATGTGGAAAATCTGAGGCAGCTGTGTCCAGACTGTCCTGGGTTTGGGAAGTGGAATGTTGGTTACACATTGTCCTCTCTAGAAGAATGTTTTTTCCTGGACACACTTCCTAGCCAGTGTTATAGCACCTACTGGGAAGTCTTGGTTTAGGGATGAGCCTTTCTATGGGTTATCCAGTTATCCTAGCTAACTATTATTCCTACTGGGGTCCCTTGGAATGCCAAGTTATGTCTTCTCTTATCTGCATCGGGGGAAAGACAGAAGACAGAAGTGGTTCAGTAACAGAAAAGAAGGACCCGTGTCTTCCCTCTCTGAATATGGTTCGGAAGTTTCCTAGGGAATGGTAGGAGGTCCATTTTATCCACCCAGAGAATGAGTCAAAATAGATGATGTTTTGTTTTGCTTTTAGGGTGCAAAGAAAGTGACGGCGTATGTGCCTGATGCCGTCTGGTATGACTATGAGACTGTGAGTATCCAGGACTTTTCTCAAGGACACAGCTTAAGTTGCTAGACAAGGTGCCCCATGAAGAGAGAAAAATATCCACCTACATGATGAGTAGCAATTCTGTCATTTTTTTTTTTTTTTTTGGCCAGTCCTGGGCCTTGGACTCAGGGCCTGAGCACTGTCCCTGGCTTCTTCCCGCTCAAGGCTAGCACTCTGCCACTTGAGCCACAGCGCCGCTTCTGGCCGTTTTCTGTATATGTGGTGCTGGGGAATCGAACCTAGGGCCTCGTGTATCCGAGGCAGGCACTCTTGCCACTAGGCTATATCCCCAGCCCCAATTCTGTCATTTTTAAAAAACAATTTCATAGTAGAGCATAGAGTGAAGTGAAGTCATTTAACCCCAGTCATAATAAAATCTGGGAGCAGTACTTTCACAGCTTGATTCAGCAACAAGATGAAGATGCAAGTGACATCTTTATGAGCAAATATTGGAGGCACTCAATTGGAGCTTGGTCAGGAACCGGATTAGTTGTTCTAATAGTTCCCACAGTTAATATCAAACAGACTCCCGCTAGTCACAGCACAAGTTCTTAAATGTTTACCTTCCCTTGTTTCACTGCCTGAGTAGACAGCAAGACGGCTGAGTGGAAAAGGAGAGCAGTGGAGAGCACCCGCACACGGCGGTTAGGGGGGCCCACGGATGGTCAGGATAACGTGTTTGGTTTCTCTGCCTGCAACAGGGGGCCAAGTTAAGATGGAGGAAGCAAGAAGTGGAGATGGAACTTCCTGGAGACAAAATCGGACTTCACCTTCGAGGAGGCTATATCTTCCCCACACAGCAGCCCAGTACAACCACCATGGCCAGGTACAGTGTGGGGTATCCTGCAAGGGGGAGGCTGACTGAGCGGGACATTTTGGTGCTCATCTGACGACCACTGGTGCTAAAGCACAATGGAGAATGTGGGGAGGAAGGGGCATGCTGTGCGTGCGTGCGTGCGTGCGTGCGTGTGTGTGTGTGTGTGTGTTGAGGGAAGGAAGCCCAATGTCCTTGGGTTTCCCTTGACCACTTTGCAAGAAATTACTTTTCTAGAACTGTAGATCTTCTTAACATCTCAACGGGAAAGGCAGAAGCACAAAGCCTTCTTTAATCCCTTTATCCTTAAAACTCAACATCTGGAAGAAGGCCATGGAAGGAAGCTGGTTTCTTTCTTTCTTTTTTTCTAGTTGAGTTCCTGATTTTCATTTCTGAGTCTCTTATAATATTTATATTGACTTCCTATCTAGCTATCCTGTCTCAAACTGACTAATTCTTCTATATAAATATATACCCAGGATTGGTGGCTGGATCACATGGAAATTCCAATTGTTCAATTTTAAGGATTTTATTCTATATCACAACTAAACCAGTCCTAGTGTAGCATCATTGTCGTCGTCATCATCATCATCATCATCATCATCATCATCATCTAGGCAATACTGGCATTTGAATCCACTTGAGTCACTTGCCAGCTCAGCCCTGGTGTACTTATAATATGATGATTCTACTTAAACACAGTTTCATCTACAAGAATCTCCATCTCCTCTGTCAGAGAGAGTGCTGCTGGTTCCCTGTTTCTTGCCATTTTAGAGAAATATACTATATTTACATTCTTCTTAGTGGATTTTCTCTTATTGCATTATTTTTTGTTAAGTTTCTTTTAGTCACAGTATTTGGTTGAAGCATTTTGTATCTGAAAATGCTATTATCTATAGTCCTCGGGTGTGGGGGGTGGAAATCTACTTTTTATTTATTTTTATTTTTATTTTTTTTGGCCAGTTCTGGGCCTTGGACTCAGGGCCTGAGCTCTGTCCCTGGCTTCCTTTTGCTCAAGGCTAGCACTCTGCCACTTGAGCCACAGCGCCACTTCTGGCCGTTTTCTGTATATGTGGTGCTGGGGAATCGAACCCAGGGCCTCATGTATACGAGGCAAGCTCTCTTGCCACTAGGCCATATCCCCAGCCCCGGGGGGTGGAAATCTATGAATAATTATTTCTGCTGACTTTCTTTCATGCTAACTTACTTTTAGGTGTATTTATTGATTTAATTTTGTAAAACGAGGTGATGATAACAATCCAAATGTGGGTCTTCTTGACCTTCAAAGGTGACTTGCTTTTTCTTTGGTAGCAAGCCAGGGACTTGTGCTAATTTAGTGTATATGTGATCTTCTAACCAGGACCTTGATTGCACATGGGAACTGAGCCATCTTCTTTAGCTTCCATGCCATGCTTATCCCCTCACTTACAGTCTTTTTAGGTATTTATCTCTGGGATAACTCCCAGATTTTCTTGCTGGATGTTCTTATAATTTTAGCTCACAGCTTAGTTTTCCGGTTGTCATTTTGAACTTTTGAATATATCCTTTATTTTCTTCCAATCCCACCAGCATTTTCTAAATTAGAATATGTATTATAGCTCCTGTAGGATCAAGTCGTATTTTAATGGATGTGTCCTCCAGTTCATCACACTCCCTTCACTCCTGGAAGTGTTATCCTAGACTCACTTCGGTGTCACTTTTCATTTGTGGCTTTGATTATTCGCTGTGTCTAGTTTCCTATACCATTTAAGTGCTGAGAGGTCAGGAGTTGTGATTTTCATCATCTTTGCTCGTCTTAGTACCTCTGGACTTCTGTGATGGTGATCTGAAGAGAAGTCACTAGGGAACCGGAGAACAGTGTTGGGGGTGGGGGTGGGAGGCACAGTAGGGGTAGGGACATGGTGGAGAGGAGAGGGGAAGTGAGAAGCTTCTAAGTGAACTTTCTCCCCCTGCAGTTCACCATCTCTTTACATTACACTGCAGATCATGACAATGTTGGATTTTTTTTCTGTCAAAACAAAATAATGAGTAGCTAACCAAGAGAAGTTGCTGTATGTGGTGCAGTTTGAGTCAAAATGTTCTTGGGGAAACAGCGTGTCTCCCTTACGTCAGCTGCCTCTTCTCACCTGTCATCTCTGGAGAGAGCTGGCTGCGCACGGTTGTCTGGGACTTCCTTCTCATCCAGTAGTTCATGAGCTAAATGAAAGCTGCAGCCACTTCTGGGATTCTGATGCTCACATCATGGTTTCCTCCGTGCATGTTTGTTGGAAATTCACGGGAGAGTCTGTGCTCTGTGTCCTGTGTTCTGATACAGGACTAGGGTAATCCTGACATTTTCATCTTGCTCCCTGAAGAGAAGCAGTGCTTTCTAAGGGTGGGATCATTTCCCAAGGAAACTTGATGGAAATCTTTGGTAAAATTCTCTGGGGGTGTCATCCCTAGTTTCTTACATGAATCTTGTCTCCTGCAGCCGCCAGAACCCTCTGGGTCTTATTATTGCCCTGGATGAGAACAATGAAGCCAGAGGAGAGCTCTTCTGGGATGATGGGCAGTCGAAAGGTGAGTGTTGATATGGGCACATGGCCTGTTTCAAACCTGCATGTTTGCCTGTGGCCCTTACCAACTGTCGCTCCTTCCCTGTGAGAGGATTCTCACCAAGCACAGTAGCGAAGGTTCTAAGAGAAGAGTTTGGTTTCTAGTTGTAGTGTTCAGAGGCAGGGACAGGTGAACCAAAGAAAAGCAGATTCCTGTCTCTCAGAATTCTCCATTGGCAGAGATCTGTGACAGGTACTCCTTTTCTTGTTAGTGGGAACCTAGAAAACAAGTTTTCAAGATAATTCCTATAATTCGTTTACATTGTAAATAACTTAACCGGAAGCAACAACCAAAAGAGGATATGAAAAAGCCATACAAATTTCCGTGAGGCTCTGAGGACGTACTTTGTTTTTGTGTGTGTATCTGGCTATACTTCAGAGCATGGCTCTGATTCAGGTGTTGCGGTGATTCTTGGGGTCTACCTTAGGATAGGAGACCTATGTCTGAAAGCACCTGGAAAAGAAATGTTTTGACCTCATGATGGAGGAAGGGGACAAAACAGTAACTTGGCCCTGAAGACATTCTTTATAAGAATGTCACTTTCAAGCAAAGTTTTTTCAAAGGCTTTTTATCAAAAAATACTTAATTGACAAAGACTGAAGATTGTCAAGATGAATAACACATACATTCACATTGTGTACTGATTGCCCCCAATCACCACATTTATCCTTCCCCTTCCTGGATCTTAGTTCCTATAACATTACTTTGTGTAAGTATAGAAACCTATGTACTTTGAACAATATCTTCTCATGTCCTCCACCCTTTGCCCATGGCTACAATTGCTTGCAGAAGTCCCATAATTCTAGACACGCATATAAATAAGACCTCTGAGTGCCTTTGTTGTCTGCCTTATTATGCTTATAGTTTTGTGTTGCATTACACATCATAAAAAATATGGAAATAGGGCTGGGGATATGGCCTAGTGGCAAGAGTGCTTGCCTTGTATAGGTGAAGCCCTGGGTTCGATTTCCCAGCACCACATATACCGAAAACGGCCAGAAGTGGCACTGTGGCTCAAGTGGCAGAGTGCTAGCCGCAAGCAAAAAGAAGCCAGGGACAGTGCTCAGGCCCTGAGTCCAAGCTCCAAGAGTGGCCAAAAAAAAAAAAAAAGGTATGGAAATAACAATTATTCTACTCATAGATGAATGAGTAAAGAAGTTGTGATACATAGATGAAATGGAGTACACACACACACACACACACACACACACACACACACACATTTATTTATTTATTGCCAGTCCTGGGGCTTGAACTCAGGGCCTGGGCACTGTCCCTGAGCTTCTTTTGCTCAAGGCTAACACTCTACTTTGAGCCGCAGTGCCACTTCTGGATTTTTCTGTGTATGTGGTACTGAGGAATCGAACCCAGGGCTTCATGCATGCTAGGCAAGCACTCTACCACTAAGCCACATTCCCAGTCCAGAAATGGGATATATTTGATCATAAAAAGAAGGAAATTCTACTACTTGTGACACTGAGGGTCAACTTTTAGGAAAAGCAGATGAAATTCATCCTTCTGGGTTGGCAGGCCAGTCTGACTTGTCTTTCTATTACTTTCAGATACTGTGGCCAATGATGTTTATGTTTTATGTGAGTTTTTGGCCAGTCAGGTAAGTAGCACATGAATCTTAGGTAGAAGAACAGCACATCCTTATAAAGGTTTTTGTGATTTCATTTCCCTAAATAACTATAGGTAAACACATTTCCATTTATGATTTAATTTTCAGTAATTGTGTTGTGTTATCTAAAAGAGGCAAGAGTATTATTGTTAAATCAAAATGATGGCATGTTCAATATTGTTTTCTAAAATGTCTGTGCATATGTTTGTTTATTATCCCCAGAGTTTTATTAAAATAAGCTCTCGGTCACTATGCACAAATCGGTGGAGAGCTCAGGGGCATCAGAGCCTGATGAGTATATGGTCTCTGTTGGAGCATTTGAGTGACAAGAGACTATGAATACCGAAGATCCAAGCTTAATTCTGCTTCACTGTTTTGCAGACACACCTGGATGTGAACACTGCAAAATCAACCTACAAGGATCCCAATAATTTAGCATTTCAGGAGATTAAAATTTTGGGGACACAAGCACTTAAAAGTGTTACAGTGAAGCAGAATGGAGTCCTAACTCCAATGTCTCCTAACGTCACTTACGATCCAAACCTGAGGGTAAGAATCCATTAAGCCTATGTGGTTTTTCAAGAAATGTTTATAGCATCATGTTCTGCCAAAGTCTAGGCTTTCAGGAAGAGCCAGGGCCCTGTATGAGGGTAGCGGTGAGGTCTATGTGCTGGGCAGGAAGGTGAAATTGAGGAGTTGGTCTGGGCCTGAAGCATTCCTTTGCTCTCTGTTGTCTTCATTTTCAAAGAAGTAGTTCTTGTGGGCAGACTGTGGAGTGGTGGGTGGGGACTGGCAGGGAGGGCAGGATGGTTTAGATGAGGAGATGATGACAGTCCTTACAATAAGACTTTATTGCTGCAAGGTAATTGTTTGCTAATCATACACAGTGTTATTTTAAAAAGAGTCAAATATATAACAATAGGCATTGAATAATTTAATAATGATTGGGATTCAATTGAAAAATGGTTTCCGGTTTAAGGTGAGTCTTGGTCTACAAATGGTTGTAATGTTAGAAATGAAAGAAAGACAACGGGGCTTCCAACTCACCATTTTCTCCAGTGATACGTCCAATAGCCACAAAATCTAAATGTTTTGCTAAATTACAGATAAAAATTGGGAAGAGAAAAGAATGAGAACCAAGGCCATGTGTTCTTATTGCTTGGTTTTTCTTAGTTGGCTAAACATTTGGGTTACACAAATTTGGAAGTGGGGGAGAAGAAAAATGGATTGATTTTTAAAAGAGTGACAGAGACTTTCTGAAAATAACAGCAAAAGCAGAAAAAAAAGAGGGAGAGAGTTCAGAGAAGCAACCAGAAGCAGTGATTAAAACATATATTATTTGACATTATTCTTTTCACAGTGCAGTTAACAAGGTCTTGATCGAGTACTGAGTCTACATTGTTGTCAGTGAACTGTCACTGAAGTTTTTTGTTTGTTTGCCAGTCCTGGGCCTTGGGCCTTGGACTCAGGGCCTGAGCACTGTCCCTGGCCTCTTTTTGCTTAAGGCTAGCGCTCTGCCACTTGAGCCACAGCGCCACTTCTGGCCATTTTCTATATATGTGGTGCTGGGGAATTGAACCCAGGGCTTCATGTATTCGAGGCAAGCACTCTTGCCACTAGGTCATATCCCCAGCCCTGTCACTATAGTTTTTTACAACTCTTTCTGTAATGTTTAGGAATATGTTTCTTAAATCACTGAGAGTCTGGTCTCACTTTAAAGATTCAGGACTCGAGCTCAGATCTGTCTGACCAACACTACCCAGTTCATGGGAGGCCTGTATCCTGGACATGTTCCCATGCGACCTCTCCATTCTTCCAGGTGGCTGTGATCACAGGAATCCATCTGGTCCTGGGAGAAGCATACACGGTGCAGTGGGACATTGACATAAGTGACCAGGAGAAAATAGACTGTTATCCCGATGAGCATGGAGCTTCTGAGGCCAACTGTACAGCCCGAGGCTGCGTGTGGGAGGTAACTGCATTGAGGATGTGAACCTTCCCTAACAGCCCTGCCCCTCACCCATAATGCATGACAGACCCCAGTCCCTTAGCATCCATTACAGTCCACGCGAAGCAAGGGCTCCCCAAGATGCCTCATCCAGATATAAAGACAGGCAGAGAAAAGGGTAGGAGACTGTAAACAAATATCTTTTTTTTTTTTTTTGCCAGTCCTGGGCCTTGGACTCAGGGCCTGAGCACTGTCCTTGGCTTCTCTTTGCTCAAGGCTAGCACTCTACCACTTGAGCCACAGCACCACTTCTGGCTGTTTTCTATATATGTGGTGCTGGGGAATTGAACCCAGGGCTTCATGTACAAGTCAAGCACTCTTGCCACTAGGCCATATTCCCAGCCCTAAACAAGTACCTTCTTGATAGAGAAATTTAAATTCTTGCCGCTATCCAATGGAATGTTGTAATGCCTTGTCTAACCCTTGCTATTTGGTAACTGCAGGCCCACATGCTAATGCACAGTATTGATTTTGCTCCTCAGGCATCCATTACCCCTGGGGTCCCATACTGCTACTTTGTGAATGATCTGTATTCAGTCAGCAATGTGCAGTATACCTCACAGGGGGTCACAGCTGACATCTCCTTGAAGTCTTCTCGTAATATCAATGCCTTCCCCTCCACACCTGTGACCCCTCTGCGCCTGCTCGTGAACTTCCACAAGAATGAAATGCTGCAGTTCAAGGTAAACACAAGACATGGTCAGGTACCAATAGTTCAATTACTCTTTGCTAATGAAGATTACAGAACCAAACATATTTTTCCTTTGTAGAGTTCCATTTTTCTTTTTTGGTCTAAGAAATATACATTTACTTATGAGTCTTGATATGTTTAGAGCAACCTGTTTCTGAAGTCTTTTACTGTGAGGAAAATGCTGACGAATTGTTTTGACTAAATGACTGTAGTACAGATAAAACCAAGTAATCTTTAGGAGCAGATAATAAATTTTATTGGCTTAGGAATACTCTTTAGATAGAGTAAGGTTCTCAATGATCTTAAATCAGATGTCTGAATCTTGTCATCATAAACATGTATATATGTTTAAGTGTCATATGTGCACATAAATGTACACATTATTTATGTATACATATAATTGAAAGAGAAGTAGAAGGGAGGGACAGTGAGAGTTGGAGAAAGAGGGACAGAGGTGCATAAGTGTGTGTAAAAGATTAAGAATGAGTATGCGAATCAAAGCAATCCTTCCTTGAGCTAATTATTTCACTATGAAGACTTGCCATACCTTCTAATGAATTTCTTGGTTTGTAGTAAAATGCACTTCAAAAGGACCATAAAGACACAAATTTAGTTGACAGACTACAATGGATCCAGAACAAGTCACAGTAAATATAGACTTATGTGCACTTTCATGCTGGTGATTTTCTTTTTATTTTTTATTTTTTTATTTTTTATTTTTTGGCCAGTCCTGGGCCTTGGACTCAGGGCCTGAGCACTGTCCCTGGCTTCTTCCCGCTCAAGGCTAGCACTCTGCCACTTGAGCCACAGCGCCGCTTCTGGCCGTTTTCTGTATATGTGGTGCTGGGGAATCGAACCTAGGGCCTCGTGTATCTGAGGCAGGCACTCTTGCCACTAGGCTATATCCCCAGCCCGGTGATTTTCTTTTTAAACCATAAGCCACATAAGCCACATTATTATATACAACTGAAACACGACTTTTAGCACAGTGTATGTATGCTAACATAAACTCAGTTGCATATTCAAAACAATTTGCTTTAACATATGAAAGTTCTGAAAAACATAAAAGCATCAATACATTCTATAAAACTGCAGTTAGAACGTCAGTTTGCTATAAGCATATAAAAACATCAAGTGCTTTCTTGAGTTTCAAGTTACCTCTTTACGACACCATCTTGTTTGCATATATAGTCCTTCAATAATCAGTAGGGATTTTCTTTTTCCTTAAGAGGTTTATTTTCCAGGCACATTACAAGCTCAAGAAAACAGACCCAACAATTATGTAATATAATTATGTCAAACAACTTAATTGCACATAAAGTTTTAAAGTAGGTTTGGGTGAAGTTCTCAAACACTTTGGTAGATGTTCTTCAGGGACTGCTATTAGAAGAAGCAGAAATTCTAAGTCCCTTTAATTCCCATTTTGTATTAAAATGGATGAGTCTTTGGTTAAAGTTCTACATTTTGGGCATCTATTATCAATTAAAATGGTCCCCAAACCAATAAATAGTGCTGATGTAGTACTAGTTCACAAGACTTCATTCACTTAACCTGTTTATGATGCAGTTGTATACTATAAATACTCATTTACTAAAATAACTTTACTGACAGTTTCAATCTTTCAGTTAGAGGCAGAGAAATCAATAGGTTTTTTATTTCTCTGAATTTTGTTGTTACCTAAATGTGTATGATAATTTCAGTAACTACAGATTAGGTTTAGAAAGATGTAGAGCATTAGAGTTAGCTTATTCTGTAAGTCAATATTAGACTGTACATGAATCTGTATTAACTAGAGAATAGGTTGTCAAGTAATGTTCATTTAAAAAACCCAAACCATTCCATGTATAAGAGTAAACTATTGCAAATGTATAAAACAGCAGATATAAAGGACACCAAACATACTTTATTAGCACAAAGAAGCAGCCATAACAAGGCACAGCAAGCAGAAACATATATTAGCAGTCAAAGGATTACTGTTGCATACAAATATAGCTTTTCTTTTTTGTAGCCTTGGCAATAGCCATAGGGATATAAAATAACCTTCTGTAGCAGCTGGTGGGGAAACTAAGAAGCACTCACCAGCAGCACAGAACACGTTAATAACAAGACAAGAATGGATTTGGCTTCTGTAGTGCAAAGTGTCTAGGACAGAACTAAAGAGTCAGTTCAATACTAAGAAGCAAACACTAGAACTTGGTAATACTTCCCAAAGCACTCACTCAAACTGTATTATATCCTATTCTGAATGACAAAAAGGTGCTAAGTAAAGTTATTTACAAATACAATGGTTGTATAGTACCTTTAAATCTGCAATTTAGGTTTCAGATTTTCCATTAAGAATGAACTGCACTGAAGTTCTACAAATTATACTTAAGCAATTCAGCTATGAGTGCTTACAACAAAGAGATAAATACTGCCATCCAAATCATTAAATATAGTTTAACAAATCTCAACAGCAACAACCATTGTAGTTAGTTACTATTGTCTGACTTTGTATGGGCATCTTTTAGTCTCATTTTCTTCATAGTTTACAACCTTGTTATGGACATAGGAAAAGACCCAACCTTAATGAAACAACATTTAGATTTCATACACACACACACACACACACACATACACACACACACACACACACACACACACACACACACACACACTTGCAGCAGCTATCTCAAATGCCTAAAGTTGAAGCCTTATTAAAAAGTCAATCGCAAGGACCTTTAAATAAAATTTGACTATTATCTTTCTAATCTGAAATTTTAAGAACTATTTAGAAAACCTGGTCTACTTAACAGTACCTTTTGCAGAAGAGAAAAGGAAACTATAATCGACATCCACACTTAAGTGAACTGCACTATGCCCTTGTGGCCAGAAAATTGCATTTGTTTTTTTCTTAAAAGGGAGGCAGCCTACTTATTTATTTGTTTGCTTGTTTTTGGACTTTCAAAGCTGGATTTATGGTAACTACAAACATCACTGCTTTGGAAGGTTATAGAAAAATTCTTAGAAAAAAATAAGTTAAAACATTAGTCACACTGCTGAAATACTCATCCAATAAATAATTTGTTCTCCGGTAAGAAATAGAACTCTTCATAGCAAATGCCCCAGAGTTGCCTCATTCAGTTATTACAGCCACTAAAAAGCAAACTGCTAGCTAAACCGACAAATGTTTTTGTAGCCTCACTGAAGACTAGCTTTATCCTGCTGTTGCAACAGGGACCACTATCAGTGTCATTGCAGATGGTCGCTGACAGAGGCCACTCACTAAGCTGACGTCCTGTGTGAAAATCCTAGCACTGACACTGTGCTTCCAATAGGTATCCTGTCTAATGCACATAAAAGCAGACCTAGCTAATGCCTTTTGGGGTCAGAAGAGTTTACTTGCCTTGATTGGCTCTTGTTCTAACCAGCGAACTCTAACCTTTTGCTTATAATGATACTGTTTTAGGAACTTCTGTAACTTGGATGGCAGAGGGAGCCTAGCAATTCCATCATAGGTGGTGCACCTGCAGATTACTGCACGGCAGATATACTGCAGGCTGAAAGGAAAAGTCCTATTTAGTTGTATAGTAAGCAATGGTTCAAAAAACATGCAAGAACTGGGATCCTTGTAATGTTCTAGAAGTCCTGTTACAGTGGAGGAGTGAAACACACATGGGTCGTGGGCATCAAAACTGAAGTTGTGATTCCACTGTTCAATTCTGGCATGCAGGGATCTGTTGTAGCGGCGGAAGCTCACAGAGAAGAGGTAGTCCTTTTGTGCTGAGTCCCTGAGCAAAAACGTGCCTTCAGGTTTTCCTTCAAGAAGTGCTTCTGCTTGATAATGGTCCATCACCCCCCAGTAACAGGGATTCCCCGTGATCTGAAGCAGATCTGGCACAAGGCAGTGTATGTAATCAATCTGTGTATGGACTTTCCATGCACCATATCTGCGAATGTGGACATGCCTGTCTCGAGACACCTGGTGTTGCTTCAGCCTCCAGGACTGCAAACACAAGGTGGTTGTGTCCCCTTTTGAGTGCCGGTTACCTTGTGGAACTGCAGCACTGCCCCCACTTATTTCTCTCATTCCAGGAGCTAACTTTGGTCCCAGTTTGTATAATGGCTTAACCTGGGCAGTAGCTTCAAATTTATGTGTTTGTGCTTTGGGAGGGGGGTCCACCCCTTCTTCAATACTAAGCCGTCTTTTCTCTCGAAGTCTGTCTTCTTCATCTTCTATAGAAACCGACGATGGATCAAGTGTATCAAGTGACGTTGAATGTGGGCTCACAGGAGCTGTATTCTGTTTATTCAAATGGCATTTTGGGGCTAAATCTGAGTCAGCTGGAACAGGACCTTTCTCCAGCATTGATTCAGAAAGTTGTGTTTCGCTTTGGTTGGAGGAGAGAGGCTTTGAGTGCTTTCTGTAAGCCCTCCTTGGGAAGCACAGGCCTACGGTGTCCTGCAACCTCTGCCTCAGCGAGCGGCTGCCAGGGGCTCTGCTGGAAACGCTGTCCATATCCTGCGCAGAGCTGACTCCACAGGGCCGCTCTCGCCTCTCAAGTCCACTTGGACTTCTACCAGTTTTATCAGGATCCAATGAACTTTGGGTCTTTGTGGAACAGGAATGCTTTTTCTTCCCACCCCAGGGGGCACGCCCAGAGTAGGAATCTCTCCGAGCGTGCCTTGTTCCTGGGGCAACACCTGAGTCACTGTCCTTCTCAATGCTGATTTTAACCGTTGGAGGGATTTCTGCAGCACAGTTTTGGTTTTTCCTTTTAGAATTCTTCGAGGGGCTTACTCCCAGTTGTAAGGCCCTATTTTCTCGTGAGGGGCTGCTCTGCTGCTGAGGAGCTGAGTCTCCCAGACATGTGTTGGAGTTCATGTCCATGCTTTCGCCGCGGCTCCCTCCCTCATGACCCAGAAGATTCTGACAC
Source organism: Perognathus longimembris pacificus (assembly GCF_023159225.1). Lineage (NCBI taxonomy): Eukaryota > Metazoa > Chordata > Mammalia > Rodentia > Heteromyidae > Perognathus > Perognathus longimembris. Next base: position 144,876,888 of record NC_063162.1, read on the forward strand.
CTGTACCTTAAGTTATGCCACATTCCCCCCACTTTATCCATCGATTACAAAACCAGCATCTCCTGTCCAGTTGTACGCTCAGTTAAGACATCTTAAAACTTCTATGGAATATGGGCTTCAAAGTTGCCAGGGCCTTTTTTTTTTCCCAACCAGAAAAGCAATTCTTCAGAAACGTCCCAAGAGCCGACTCTGTGTCAGCTCTCACCAGGCGCGGCGCAGTGCTCACGGGCTCGTGATGCGGGCTTGCCTTCCTCTTCCCCGCCTGCCCATCCCAGCCCGAGGGCCGGTGCTGCCTTGCCCCGGGGTGCGGAGGTGCGGGCCAGAGGCAGCCAGCACCGGGCGCAGGCACCGGGGCGAGGAGGAGAGGCGGCCGCGGAGGCGCGGTGGGGCGGCGGGGTTAGGCAGACAGTTGGGCGATCGCGGGGACACTCACCGGCTGGCCGGGGCGCGCGAGGCGCGAGGCGGCCTGAGCAGGGGCACCTGCGTGGCGGGTGGCAACGACCCGGTGCAGTCAGGAGGGGGATGGAGAGTGGGGGCGGGGGGCGTGGCGGGTAGTGCGCCTCCAGAGTTCCATTTTTCAATAGACTAGATCATAGTCTCAATCTAAACATGGTGAGAAATCCTTGAAAGACCAGTCAGAATTTCTTATTGTCTGGGTCTTGAGATGATGATCACCGTGGCTACTACAGACATGTTATAATAATAAGAAATGGAGAGGTAAGGGAAGAGACTACTAGGCTGGCTGGATGAGGAATTGAGCTGGTACTAGGTCCAAGAAAGGAGAGAGAGAGAAAAAAAAGATAATAAAAAAAACAAAAAAAAAACCGAGAGGATAGACACCAAGACCCAGCAATGGAGGCTGTAACCCATGAGGGAGAACACAGGTTCAAGAATAATTACATGTGTGTAACTGGTATCATCTGCTGACATTATCTGAAGGGAGGCAACAGAAATGGTTTGGGTTAAACAATATTAGAAGATGAATTTAGTTTTTGACACTGAACTCGAAGTATAGGAGATAGCCACCAGTGTTCGTTCGGTGGCTTCTTTGCTTCTATAATTTATCACATGTAAGAACAAGGCTAGACTGGCTATCTTACAGTGGTTTCTCCATTAAAATGTGATATGGTGCTTTTTTTCCTTTCTTGGCACTTTTGATCCATCAGAGAGACTAGCACATACTAAATGTAAATAATAGTTTTAGTATTATAAACAAATCTTGTTTTCTGTAATCGCTGTCTGGATAGCAAAACAACAGATTGTATACATCCTCCCCACTCACCTAAATCCATTAATCTTGGTCTAGATTTATGATCCCAACCACACGCGGTATGAAGTCCCAATCCCTCTGAACATCCCCAGCGCTCCCAGCAGCTCTCCTGAGGCCCGACTCTATGATGTTCGCATAAAGGAGAACCCATTTGGGATAGAAATTCGCCGGAAGAGCACCGGCACTGTCATGTGAGTGGCCTGGTTGGATTGGGGACTGGAGGTTATGAGAACATCCTAGCCAGGCGCGCTGTGGTTGGAGATGCTCTGTCTGAGAGATTCCCACAGTGTATTTCAGATCCAAGATAAGTGGTTCCATTAAGGTCTGTTCTTATGGCAATCTTTGCTCCCTCAGACAACTACTGAGGCAGCTATTTGTCCCTGGGAATTTCTCCAGCAATTGTTTATGGCATGCCTTCTGGGTATTAGGTGCTGTTCAAGCTACTGTGATTATATACAACATGGTATTCCCATTGATGAATGAAAGGTTAGTTTACAGTATAATTTGGAAGCTGAAATGGAGAAAACTGTACAGCAGTTCCAGTTCAGATTTATCAAGAGACTACAGATGTTATCACTTTTGTTATTATGGTCTGGATAATTCTCTCCAGGCCAAAAGGCCTGGCTTTGGCTCTAAATGCTCATTCTCATTAATATAAAATCTTATAGTATAGGAAGGTTTGGAAATTGAAGAAATTTATAATTTTGACCAAATTCAGAAATTTTACTCTGTCTTGGCATTGGTTGTAGTAATGTCACAAGTTACAGAAAATATCACAAAATATCCACACATGATACTAATATAGGAAGCCTTCCTTCTGCTCTTAGGGCACCTGGGACTTGCCCTTCCATCACACATGGAATTTTCTGGGCTCAAGCCACATGAGGATGAGAAACTTATAACATAGGACCGGGACAAGGAAAAGAGAACACCAACTTGAGGCTCTGGGGAGAGGAAAGAATATTTGTGGTAGAATAGCAAGTACACAGGCCATGACAGGAAGAATGCTCACCTACCAAGGAATACCAAGCATTCCCCTGTGGTGTGTGAGGAGAAGGTGGGACACAACTGGTGTGTTAGGTGGTCTCCAGACCAGGAAGAGCTGTGAAGGCCTCTTCTCTATGACACATGAATGGAGACCGTAAATAGGGGATGTGAAGATGGGAGGTGTGTGTACAGTCAATGGCCCATCCAGAGTAAGAGCAGGAGACAGGTGTGTTGGTGTGTCGGCAGTGGAGGAGGATGAGGTGTGATTGGAGTTTGTATTGGGGAGGAGGCAGTGATAGAGGGAACAGGAAGAATGAGCAGTGACCGCTGGGCTGACAGCAAGGGTCTCCATTTGTGTTTTGTCTAAATGGACTTTGTGCTTTGTTGCACAAGAGTGTGTTCTGAGTGGTTGGGGAGCACACAGGTGCAGCTGTGCTAGAGAGATCAGCTGCTTGCAGCCCCAGGAGAGCTGACTTCTCTGTCTCCCCTGTCCTCTCCCCCGGCAGCTGGGACTCTCAGGTCCTGGGCTTCACCTTCAATGACATGTTCATCCGCATCTCCACCCGCCTTCCCTCCGACTACATCTATGGCTTCGGGGAAACCGAGCACACGGCCTTCCGGAGAGACTTGAACTGGCACACGTGGGGCATGTTTTCCAGAGACGAACCCCCGGGGGTAAGGGCAGAGTACAAGGAGGGTCTGAGGTCACTTTTCTGCACCCCCACTGCATGGCTCTGAACTCCCCCTGCGGGCCTCTGTGCTCCATCTTCCCTGACTGGAATGAGGGGTCACAATCTGCTTCTGCCCTACAGACCATTCCTGGGGCTCCCTTGTGTTCATGTAGTTGGATTCCTTGCAGGAGAATGTAGGCCCTGAGTGTTTGGTGACTTTCCTTCTCTGAGGCCATGTGTTCTAACTCTCCCCACTTCTTCCCTATGATGCTCAGTTCAAGAAGAATTCCTATGGCGTGCACCCCTACTACATGGGCCTAGAGGAGGATGGCAGTGCCCACGGAGTCCTCCTGCTCAACAGCAATGCCATGGGTAAGTGGCGGCCTGTGCCCCCTCTGTCTTTGTTTTAATCATTCTTGAGGTACATTAAGATGTCTGTGACACAGCTGCTCATGTACGAACGTTGTGGCAGGGCTTTATTTCCTTTCTTCTGTTTATTTCATCCTATCTATACGTGATTCAAAGATTAATGCAGCCATAATAGTTTCACCTCTTAAGGGATAAGAAAACCAAGCTGAGTTCTATCATCCTCTGGGGTATAGAGCTTACATTGAGCCATCAAAATGTGAACAAAAGTTTTCTAGAAAATGGTTGAACAATGCAGATGCTAAAATAGCTTTGTCAGTGGACGTGTCCTAAGTTTAACAATTTGCAATGTTTAAGTATGGCGCTATTCTTTAAGAAACTGGGTCAAGTCTTCATGCACACTATCATACAAGTTTTATGAGTCCTAAACTATTATTTTAGTCTTAAAAAATTTTTTTTTGGTACTCAGGATTGAACCCAGGACGTTGCACTTGCTAGGCAAGCACTTTGCCACTGAGCCACCTCCCAGCCCATTCGGCTATTATTTTAGTAAGCAGCAATGATAATCTTCATGGAGAAGATTTATAAAACATGATAAGATATTAAAACAAATCAAAACATTCATGGATTGTACCATGTCGACTTCCCCTTAACTTCTTCCACTCTGTGTGAGTTGAGCACAGAAAACCATGTCTTGATGGTGTGCGATGGAGGAGGGAAAAGGCCTAGTATTGAGGGCTGCTTTCTTTCCACGCTGAAGCTTTGCAAGCATCTGGGTTCACATTTCCCTCTCTCTTCAGATGTGACCTTCCTGCCGATGCCGGCCCTGACGTACCGCACCACAGGGGGAGTTCTGGACTTTTATGTGTTCTTGGGGCCCACTCCAGAGCTTGTCACTCAGCAGTACACCGAGGTAGGTGGGGCTTTATTTGTCTTTCAAGTGTCTACTCAGCAATGCTGGTCTCCAAATCCTACATTCATCTCTATAACTCTCACATGACAATGAGAATTATTGGACATTTTCAAAGACAGGTGTATTATAACATAAAGGTCAATACATAAATTCCAATGTTCATCAGATTCATGACATCCATTTATGGCAGGGAAGTAGCATCAGTCATGGTAGTGGTAGTAGAAGTGATTGTAAGGGTGGTGATAGTGTTGTTGTTGGTGGTGTGCTGGTGCTGATTGTGCTGGTGATGATGGTGATTGTGGTGATGGGGATAATGGTCATTATGGTTTTAATGGTTGTGATAACAGCAGTGAGAGTGGCGATGGTGACATAGGTGACAAAGATAGGATGATGATGGCACTAATTGTGTTGACAGGTGTAATAGTAATGGCACTGATTGTGGGTGTGGTGATAATGAAGGTGGTGATTACAATGGCATTGATACTGGTGATGATGTTGGTACCAATAGTTTCACGAGTATTGATGATGGTTATCTCTGTTTTTTTTTTTTAACGATGGTGTGGTGAGAGTTAAGGTGGTGGCAACGTTGTTGACTGTTAAGTTGTGAGGGGTGAGGGTGATAGATGTGGAAGTAGTAGTGGTAATGACAGTTGCTGAGGTAGAGGCAAATCAGTAACTGTGGGTGGTGGGTTGTGGCATGTCGGGGTCTTTGGCCCCCAGAGCTCTCCTGACCTGTGGGAGAGATGGGGAAGCACACCCTGAGCAGGGCGGGCCAAGAAAGGAGAAGGGTCAATGGACCACCCACACCCAGCCCCCCCTCACCAGAGGACAATCAGAGGCGTCCGGGAGAATGTCTTGTGCAAGTTCGCTTTATTGAAATAAGCTCCGCTCTTAAATAGGTCAGAGAGCAGCAGGAAGGGGAGGGGTGTACATGCACCTATCTAGGGACTATGAAGGGAGGCCTGAGCTGTCTGTCAAGGGTGGAGGGCCGAGGGACCAATCCTAAGAGGCGGCCTAATTCTATGTAACAGCCCACAGGACCGCCTCTGGGTTCATCACCAGGCGCCATCTTAGCCACACGTGGTCCCAAGGCTGGGAGGCAGGGCCAGCTAGAACCACCTTTCTGGGTTCCAGTGTAACAGCCACACATGGTTCCAGGTCTGGGAAACAGGCGGGGCTAGCTAGTTGCCTCTTTCTGATGTAACATGCCCTGGCATGTCCCACAGTGGCAGAAATAAATTTGGAAGAATTATTGCATTTGTTAGTGCATGTCAGAGTACTTCAAGCATAGTAATGCATTCAGACCTCATAGAAACACCGTGAGACAGATGCTGAGAGTATCTTCAGTGTACAGGGGAAGACGCAAGCTGAGATTACTTAAGTGTGCTCAAAGTTACACAGCTAGCAAGCTGTGGAGTGTGTGTGTGTGTGCTAACCCACATATTTTGACCTAAATTCTCAGCTTCTCACCAGTAAATGAGACTCCACCTAAGAATGAAGAGAAAAGAAGATAGTTCCCCAGAATTCCCAAAGAATGAACTGCAGTCTCCTAGGAGGTTTTCCACAAGGTGTTCCGGTAGTTCATCTCCGATCTCCATCTGTGGATTGAATTTGTTGGATTTGTAGCTTGGAACGCTGGAACATTATTCTTCTTACTTCACAGATAACGTCAGTGTGGCTTCTTGTTTCAAGAACTAGCATTTGCCAGCATTTGATGTCTGTTTCCAGGTGATTGGCCGGCCCGTGATGGTGCCTTACTGGTCCCTGGGGTTCCAGCTGTGTCGCTATGGCTATGAGAACGATGCTGAGATCTCCAGCTTGTATGATGAGATGGTGGCTGCCCAGATCCCCTACGTATGTACAAGCCATGGCGCGCGCCGTGCTCCGTATTCTCATAGGGGATTCTGCTTCTTCTGAGTCTCAGTTTGGTTGTTATAGTGTTGTGAGGGTCCATAAGCACAAAAAGTGTTTTTTAAATGATGTCACCATCCCAGAGATCCATGTAGGCTGGTGCCTCTTCTAAGCACTGGGAGAGCAAAGATCCACAGTGAGCAGACTGAGCTGGTTGTAGGTATTGCTATGTAGTATAATAGATCCCAATGTTTCATCTATGTAACTTGAAGATATTTAGTGAATAAAACTGTGTTCCCATAAAAAATTCCTCCAGCAGATTTTTGCTTATTTAAAATGACCCCAGATTCTCTTAGCCCATTATATGTTTAGGGAGGTCAGCAGGTCAGCATCTGTGGGCACTGTGGGATCAGATCTGCTCCCTTTATGTTTATGTTTATTTCATTCCAGTTTTTTTTTTCATCCAGCTGCTTGCAATAGTAACCAAATCGCACACAGCCACCCTACACATATCCTTTGGAGCTAGGGAACTGTGTCTGATCACCACCAAGTTAGGACTACATGTGTTTGCATTTCTGTGCTTTGTAGTAGACTTTGTGTCTATCTGGTGGTAGGGCTGGGGAGGGGACCGTTCTTTTCTCTTAACATGAACCATGGAAGCCAAGGGCAGCTGTATGGTGGAGGTAACCAGACTTATTCCTTATGTTACCTGTTTACAAAGCACTTTCTCAATTAGTGATTTTTATTAATCCTCCCAATATCCCCACCAACTAAGCCTTATATTCCTATTTTTTTCCTGACCTAGATACTTTTCTTTATAGTTTTGTGAGTGAAAAGTTGAACAAATATGTATCTTTCCCCCATATCCATAACTGAGAAAGAACTGAGCAGGGAGTTGAGTCAGAAGTCATGTGAAGTGGGGCATGGGCGGTGGAGAGTCACTCTCCTGGGAACCTGGCCTCATCCCCAGCTACCACTCAGTCGTCTCCTGTGTCCTCTCCCAGGATGTGCAGTACTCGGACATCGACTACATGGAGCGGCAGCTGGACTTCACCCTCAGCTCCAAGTTCACTGGGCTTCCCGCCCTGATCGATCGCATGAAGGCGGATGGCATGCGGGTCATCCTCATTCTGGTCAGTCCTCATGGGGCTTGGTGCAGTGTTTTGGAATGATGACCAGGCAGTGGTGGAGAATGCCTGCCTTGGCTTTCTTGACATGGTGTAAGATGGGAAATTGAAGTGTAGCCAGGATGGTGGGTTTGTCACAATTCACATGGTAGAGTTCAAGTGGAAGCCAGGGACCGCTCACTGGAAAAGCTTCCCTGTTTCCTGACTTTGGTCATTGTCTAGTAATTTATTATGCTTTGGTTTTAGGACCCAGCCATTTCTGGCAATGAGACAGAGCCGTATCCGGCCTTCACTCGTGGTGTGGAGGATGATGTCTTCATCAAGTTTCCCAATGATGGAGGAATTGTTTGGGGCAAGGTACAGGGGTAAACCACTCACCCTTCACCTGGGGTGGTGACACAGTTGATACGTGGGTTCGTGTTGATTTTTGTCTTTTCTCATGTGGAATCTGAACATCGGTAATTTCCATGTTTCAAACAATTTTTGTTCATATATTTAAGGGCTTTGTGGCATCCACTTTGTTTTAGATCAGCCCTACTTAATAAATCATGGATATTGTACTCTAAGGAGCACAGTTTTTGGTTTCATAGGTCTGTATGAGAAAATATCTGCTGCATTGATAAGGAACATTTTCTCTACTTAGGTGTGGCCTGATTTTCCTGACATTGTGGTTAACAGCTCTCTGGACTGGGACAGCCAAGTGGAGGTAGGGTTTTTTTTTTGTTGTTGTTGTTTTGCTTTGTTTTGTTTTAGTTATGGGGCTTGAACTCAAGGCTTGGGTGCTGTTGCTCAGTTCTTTTTCTCAAGGCTAACTATCACTTTGAGCCACAGCCCTACTTCCTATTTTTGGGAGTGGTTAATTGGAGATAAATGTCTCACAAGACTTTTCTGCCTTGGCTGACTTCGAACAACGAACCACTCTGTGTGTGTATGTGTGTGTGTGTGTGTGTGTGTATGTGTGTGTGTGTGTGCATGCGTGTGCATGTGTTTTGAGTGGTCATGGTTACAAAGAAGGGAAGGCCATGCCTAAAATGCCTGACATGGAAGGGTGAGGGAAATCATGTAGGAAATGTGTCTTGTAAGTCTGTGTGCTGATGCCTCTACATGCAGTGATAATGCTTTGCTTACAATTGAGATATAGGTATTTTGGTCCTGGGGGTAAGGACCAAGGGACTTTAATTACTCGTCCATGGTATCAGCAATACCACAGTGCTTTCAAATCCAGGGCTGCTAGATGTCAAAGGCCATTGATTTTGCACTGTTTGATAGCTCCAAGAAGTCTTACCTTTTTTTCTTTGCCAGTCTTGGGGCTTGAACTCAGGGCCTGAGCACTGTCCCTGGCTTCTTTGTGCTCAAGGCTAACACTCTACGACTTGAGCCACAGCACCACCTCTGGCTTTTTCTATATATGTGGTGCTGAGGAATGGAACCCAGGGCTTGTATATGAGGCGAGCACTCTACCACTAGGCTATATTCCCAGCCCCCTCCAAGAAGTCTTATCTTTTCTCTAAATAAGTGCAACTCTTGTGGTTGTCTTTGACACCATTATAGAAGTGTCCAATCTGGTTTAGCTACTGTTTTTTTAAAAAATCTATACCTCTTAAATTTTTGACAGATATCTCCATCTTCGTAATTATATTCTGCCCCCTACTTTCAATTAGTCTTAACGTTTTATATTAAGAAATTTGCCTTTAATGGATCCAGGTAGCCTAAGATATTAGATCTCATTTTCCCACAACATGACTAAGTATTGGCTGCATGAAAAAAATATATGGTTCCTAGAGGGTCAGAACACCTTAGGCCTCATTGTTTGGCTCAGACAAGGACCCAATGACCTGACAGTAGCCTGCTTTATTTATTATCACATGTTCTCCTGGGAATTCTTTGGGAGAGCAAGGACCTTGCCTGACCCTTAGCCCTTCTTCAGCAATTATTTTTAAACAGGATTTCTATTGGAGAATATGTTGTTTTCGATATCTTGAAAGCAAAACTGGGAAATTAAACAAAAGCTTGTTTCCCAGGATACTTGTCAAGGTCTGCAGGGTGAAAGAGCTGCCTTCCAGACAGCAGGTTGGTGTTTTTTTGTAGAAGAGCTACAGTTTTCCCAGACCAAGTGTTCTCGCTGGTGCAGTATCAGCCCTCACCACAAGTCTCCTTTAGATTGCTCATTCTTATCACTCAGTGATTTGCACAGAGAAAGGTATTTATTGAGCTACATCAAAGACCATCATATTCTATATGAAGAACCATGGAAGAGTAGAAAGAATTTTGCATATTTGTTTTTATGTAATGGTATGAATGCACAACTGGACCTTCACTACTTACTATTAGCAATTTGACTGAGTATATAATCAATATTTATTCCCATTTAATTGTTAGTTGTCAGGTTCAGCCTAGAAGAGATATGAAGATAAATCATAAGAATATATGCCAATTACTGGTAGCCTAATCCAATAGCCATTCAGTTGAGAATTGATGTTTAGAGTCAGGTGTAGCAGACTTCACAGTCTTCAGTCATCTAGCAAATAACTGGAAAAGGAGACATGGCTGAAGCATGAGTAAAAAAAGCTGAGGAAGAGCTCAAGGCCCTGAGTTTAAGTTTAGTTCAAGTACACCCCTCCCCCCCATATATACACACACACACTCATACACACATACATGCATACAAAAAGAATATAAATAATTTAAGTAATTATTTCCAAAAATCTTTTTGTGTAGTGAAGAAGTGAGACCTTGGATCACTTTCATGCTAAAATACAGACACTAAAATACAGATACTGCTTTTATTATTTGAGGGAAAATGAGAAGAGAAACTTTCCTCCTTAGATACAACTGGAATTTTGGAAGGATTCAGAAATAGAGACAACTGAGGCCCATAGAGAAAAAACATAGCACGAACTACACCATTATCCAACCTCCAGTTGTGTAGTGGGAATGTCAGCTAGATGATACAAGTTCGTTGTACAGCACGTCTGATGTCTGACCCTGAAAGATGCAGTCTCTCTCCTGCTTCTTCTTTGTCTTTGTGAAGTCCTTAGGAAGTGGCAGGACAATTAAGGGTCAGGCTTGAAGCCCAGGAAAGTAAGACTCAGTGCACATGTTTTACCATTCAAACATAAGCATGGGAAAGAAGAGTCTTCCTCAGTGCCGTATGAGTATTTGCATGAGTTAAGATTTTTTTTAGTACTCTCCTCTTTTCTCTCTGGTGTACTGGTCTGAGACAAATGAATTGTGTTTTGTTTTCATAGCAATACAGAGCCTATGTGGCCTTCCCAGACTTTTTCCGGAACTCCACTGCCCTATGGTGGAAGAGGGAAATGAAAGAGCTCTACTCCAATCCACAGAGCCCAGAGAAGAGCCTGAAGTTTGATGGCATGTGGATTGTAAGTGTGCGAGTGCTTGGCTGTGTACACGTGGATGCACGCTATGTGAACCTTCACTTGTGGTGGCATAGGGATCATTTCTGTTAAGACACTAAGTCATATGACTTTAGTTAAGAAACTTAAATATTCCTCCATTGAAACGTTGGGTATCTCAGACTGTACATTTTCCCACCAGCAGTATGCCTGTTCAATATCCTCCATACATTGTGCCAGGCCTGAAATCGGTGCTGTGTCCTTAGAACTTTGCTTGGCCTTCAAGAGAGTATTTTATAACTCTCCAAGCAGTCATCTTGTAGATCTCACTTGCTATTTCCTGCTAATTGTCGCCTTAGTATGGTCACCCTCCCTGGGCAGCATCGACAGGAATTATGGAACGGTGAATAATTTATCCACTGCTCTATAATCTCTGACTTGACACCATGTTCTTGTCTTGACAATAACATGTCTGACATATCTAGGATATGAATGAACCTTCGAGTTTCGTGAACGGGGCAGTTCCATCTGGCTGCAGGGACACGACTCTGAACCATCCTCCCTACATTCCACGTAAGGACCCGGGGCCTCCTTAATCCACTAAGATATGGCTAGAGGGAAGGTAACTTCCGGAACTCAGCAGCCCGGAGCACCGAAGGCTGATCCTTGTGGTGGTGGGGTTTACGCAGAGCCAAAGACATTAGCACATCACGCATTTTCAACCCTGGGAAGTGGGCAGTTGAGGAGACAATTTCTGAAAATTAGCCTGAAATTTCTTAGTGGTTTAATATTGCCAAAGTATTTTCATAGCTAGATTTCTTAATTCTTCAGGCTTATAATAACTAACAGGAACGCCATTTAACACCAATCAGAATGATGATGCTCAGTGACTATGGAATTGACATATATGTGCTCACTGGGCTTACCGCCATCAAAAGTTCTTTTTTTATTTTTTGTCAGTCACAGGGCTTGAACTCAGTGAGGCTTTTCACTCAAGGTCAGCACTCTGTCACTTTGAGCCATTGTACCACTTCTGATTTTCTGCTGGTTAATTGAGAGAAGAGTCTAACGGATTTTCCTGCCTGGGCTACCGTTGAACTGTGATCCTCAGATTTCAGGCTCTTGAGTAGCTAGGATTATCCCCATGAGCCATTAGAGCCCAGTATAAGTCCTTTTTTTGTTGTTGTTGTTTGCTTGTTTTTTTGAAGCACTGTGAACTTCCATAGATTTTATTTTATTTCCAAATAATTATTTCCACATCATTATCTGAAAGAGACAAACAACTCTGTTTACTTTGTACAATTATTATAAGACTTAAATGAAATAATTTATGTATGAAAGGCTCAGATCAGGGCCTTCTTGAGAGTAAACGCTTGAACATTCTGGGTGGTTACTGGCATCTTTCTCTTGTTGGGCTGGTATGGAAAGCATGTGCAGACTCCGCAGCAGCTCAGACAAGCATCGTGCTCTTGTGAGCCTAGGTGAGGCCTTGTGGGCCATTCAGAAGTCAGCCTTAAGATCCAGAGTTTATCCCTCAAAGAGAGGCAGGCCAGGGACTAGGTCTGTCAGGACTGTTGATTCACATTCTTCAATTTTCTCTTCAGATTTGGCAGGCAGGGACAGAGGCCTGAGCAGCAAGACCCTGTGCATGGAGAGCGAGCAGATCCTTCCAGATGGCTCCCGGGTGCGGCACTACGATGTCCACAGCCTGTATGGCTGGTCCCAGACCAGACCCACCTACGAGTGAGTCCTGTCTTCCTCTCTACCCGACACCCCCAGGTGCTCAGCAATGCACTTAGAAGAATTTAGTTCTATCAGTGAAGTCATTTCTGTTCATTCCATAAGCACCCTGAGGTTCATGGGATTATTTTTGGAACAATGGAGTGAAGGCATGGTCCAAACAGACACATGCATAGTGACACTAGAAATTATGATGTTTTTATTTGCATTATTATTTTTACCTGTGGATATTCATTAATGTCATTACATTCATGTAGAGGTTCCTGATGGCCTGGCCAACTCTTTATTATTCTAGTAGTCAATTGTCTCTACTGGGATTTTTCCCCATCTTGTTTGCTAGTCAATTATTCCTTTGAGGTAGTGCAGTCCTACTTCATGAGCTCATTGAATAAGAAAAATAATAAAAGCTACCATATGGACAACCTGAAAAGTAAATTTATCTTGTTCTATGACTATGACTGGTGGAATGCCTAGGAGGTCCTTGGGGGTGAGCAGAGGGACCTCTACTGAAGACTCACATAAGAAAGAAATACTCCTCCACAGAAACAAATTTACAGACCTGTCAGGCTTGATTAAGGAGGTTCATGACAAAGCTAGAAAAGTACATATTTAAGTGACAGTGTGCAGGTATGGAAAAGACATGGTGTTCTAACTTCAGTGAGTCATGTATATGTTTTGGGTCTATACTGGTTTTATTCAAATTTATATTACAGTCTTTTTTTTATTTAAGTTTTATACTATGGCTACTCACTTACTAATGGCCTTTCATACCAAAAGTCTTTCCTGAGGATCCTGTTGTCAAGTTCTCATCTGATGGTTCTTAGGCAGCGTTATTTTGGTGTGTGTTTTGTTTTCTGTTTTTGTCAGTCCTGGTAGGTAATGGAGATAAGAGTCTCATGGACCTTCCTGCTGGGGCTGACTTTGAACCATGGTCCTCAGATCTTGGAGTAGCTAGGATTACAAGCATGAGCCACTGGACAGGCTGTGTGTTTTCAAACTGGCAAAGACATTCAAACTAGGGAGCACATGGTCATGAACTACCGATTCTACAGGAACAAGTTGGGCATTGTTAGTAACGTGATCTTTTTGAAGTTTAGTACCTTCAGAGGAATCTTTACATCTCTCTGTTGAATGGCTATAATTGGAGAGAAAATAAGGATGTAGAGTTCATAAGAGGAGTGAGGAAAGAGGATGGCAGGGTGCCCTGTGGCCTTTCTGCAGCTGCGCTGACCTCCATTGTCCCCTGCTCCCTCCAACCAGGGCCGTGCAGGAGGCCACAGGGCAGCGAGGCATCGTCATCACCCGCTCCACATTCCCTTCTTCTGGGCGCTGGGCAGGACACTGGCTGGGAGACAACACAGCCGCCTGGGACCAGCTGAGGAAGTCCATCATTGGTGTGTGGCCCTTGCTCCCAGGGGCTGTGCCCCTCCCCCAGGGCAGGGGCTGAGGACCCTTGGTGAGGGAGCAGGAGGAGGGCCTGAGAGCCTGGCCTGACACAGCTGTGCTTCTCCTTGCAGGCATGATGGAGTTCAGCCTCTTTGGCATATCCTATGTAAGTGACCTGGGTCTCCTCTTGGTCCCCACGCAGATGGCCACCTCTGTGAGAAATGTGCAAGAGGCTCGTTTGGTTCTGTCTTGTTTCAGACAGGGGCAGATATCTGTGGGTTCTTCCAAGATGCGGAATATGAGATGTGTGCTCGCTGGATGCAGCTGGGGGCCTTTTACCCTTTCTCCAGGAACCACAACACCATCGGGACCCGGGTAGGGTGTCTTTCCTCCCCTGCCCTGTTTTGTGACACAAGAACCCAGCCACCAGCCCCGGGGTGTGGCTCAGACAGTCTATGTTCTCTGGGGACATGCTCCAAGCCTGGAAGCCCTCACCATAAGGAATCTTAGACCTCTGCATTGATCAGATGATTCCTTCTGTTAGAAGAAACTATCTCTATCATATTCCAAGAAATGTATTGTGGGAAAAATTTTCCATTTTGTAGAGAGAGTTTTGTTATGTTTTAGGCTAGTAGTAATGATCTCTTAAGAAGTGGTTGATAAGAAATGAATTCCAACCATGAATTCCTAAAGTCCCATCAGTCTCCCTCAGTAAGTTCAGCACATTCTTCTGTTTCTCCATTAGAGGCAAGACCCTGTGTCCTGGGATGCAGACTTTGTGAACCTTTCCAGAAGTGTCCTAGAGACCAGATATACCTTGTTGCCGTATCTCTACACCTTGATGCACAAGGCCAGCACGGAGGGCGTGACTGTGGTGCGGCCTCTCCTCCATGAGTGAGTGTCTAGCAGAAATTCTGCTCAGTACTGAACAATGCATGTCTTTCTGTAGGCTGGTGCTTTCTGCAATCTATGTTTCAGATGAGAACATCTCATTTCTTTTCAGGATACTCAATTATATTTTCTTAACAACACATTTTGTTTATAGAGCTAAAATATATGTGTTTTCATGAAAAAATGCAATGGCAATGGGGCAGCACAAGGGTTTGTGCCTGTCCTTCGTGTTATTTGGGTGGCAGAGACCAGTAGCTTGTCCATTTGAGGTCAGTTGAGTAAAAGTTTGCAATACCCCAACTCCACCAATACCAGTTATGATATCAAATAGGCTGGAGGTTAAAGTCAGTAAGATCACAGTTCTAATCAATGTCCTGGGATGGAAATACGACTCAAGCAGAAGAGTGTATGTGTAGCAAACTTAAAACTCTGAGCTGAAGCGATAGTACCCGCCCCCAAATGACGACTATTTTAATTAACTTTAAGTAGTTTGTACAATGGAGGTGCCAGTTTAAAAGGTAGTTGATGGATAGAGTGCACCTTGGTCATTTTTACCCCTTCAACATTCTCACTCCAACCAGTGCCTCTTTTTTTTTTTTTCATTTTGTGGCTTATACAATGAATTCTTGTTTGCATTCTTCCCCCTTCCCAACGTCATCTGTCTACTACCATCTCTATCCTACTAGCCATGTTTTATAATTTCTTCCTCCTTTCCACCCACCCCTCTCATAATGTTGGGGAATCTAGCTGAATATGCAGTGCTTGACATATTTTGTCCCTGGGAGCGATGTGATGTCGCTTGTTGCTTTTGTAAGATGGCACCATTGGCCAGTGCTGTGGTTCCCAAGTTCACAGGGCACGGAAGTTGAAGTGCAACATGAATTCCTCTGCATGAGTGGGGACGGCTTAGAGCAAGGGGCTTGCTTAGAGGTCTGGAGATGAGGTTCAAAGTGGTGGAGCATCTGTCTAATACTCTAAAACGCCCATGTTCCAATCTTAATATTGTAACAGAATTTTTTAATTGAACAAAAAAAATAATTTGTTAAAAAAATTCTGATTTTTAGGCAGAGACCATCCTGAACTTGTCATTAGAAGACAGTGTGATATTGAGCAATAGCCATGGATGAGGGGCGATTTGTTGAGTGTACAAGTTTTGAAACAATGTAGGAAAACGTAATTTCTTTTTTCCCTTGTTTTGTTTTGCAAAGACACCCCTAACTTTTATAAGGCCACGTGTGCTCAGGTGAGGAAAGAGGGCATTTCAGGGGAGATGAGTGGGATGGGCACAGCCTTGCACTGGAAATGTGGACCAACAGTGGAGATATTTTCTAGAGAAAACGTATTTATAGCACCACCAAAGTTTGAGGGTCGTGACCTGTGAGTACTGGAGATTAGCTCTTCCTTATTAAAGTCAGTGATGTGTAAGGGCAGTTCTTGGAGCAGCTGGATTTCTGACTTGGTGTACTTTTGAGTTCTTCTGCAGGGACTTGGGTCATGGTCTTCTGGGGCTCTGGCTGTGACACCTTCCTTTGCTTTTCCAGGTTTGTGTCTGACCGGGAGACCTGGGAGATTGACAATCAGTTCCTGCTGGGCGCCGCCTTCCTGGTCAGCCCTGTCCTGGAGCCTGTGAGTGTAGAGGCTGGGGTGGGTGGAGGCTCCAGCTAGTAGGCTGGGTGGCAAGGGGAGGAGGAGGAGTCCCTGTAAGCAGTGTTCCCCAGAGAGGATTTCTTCTCCCTGCCTCTCTTTTCTCTCCTTCTATGCAGCAGAAATTACCCAGGGGTGTGTGTGGAATCTTTCTTAATGCTGGTTTAACCATTAGAGTCCCAAATCTGACCTCGTATAATTGAGGACTGTCACTTGATTTACAAAGGAAGGGAACATGGTGTGCTGGGAACAATAGTAAATGAATTCTTTTCATGGCAGTGTCCCCATTGCAGCGAAGCTGAAGGCTCCTAGGAGCTCGGCTGTCTGGGCTGGGGGCATGCAGTGCTGCTGGCCAGCCCTCCTTTCCTTTTGTGCTGGGTCTGGCAGGCAGACACAAGCCATTTCTTTGCACACTCTCGGATCAATACATCTTCTGATTATAATGTCCTAATAGTCCATGCGTCACAGTCCTTTTTATCTGGGAAGTTTCCTTCTACTTCAAACCCAACTCTGTGTGTTTGTGTTTTTATAGAGGGGATCAGTTCTTCTGAAAGAAAGTACTGACCTTTTTCCTAAAACCATGTATCCCAAAGGTCTTTATTACAGCACCTTGTGGTGGGTAGGAGATTTCCTATTTGAGAAGGGAGAACAGAAGGAGGATATCCCAACCTTGCTGATCTCAGGAGAGCCAAGGCCTGGGGTTCAATTCCACCACTGCTCTATGGCCCCTTGTCTATATAGATTGCTTAATGTATCCTGAGCAACGGTGCCAAGCCAACCTTGTATCTGTGTTTCATTTCAGAATGCCAGAAATGTGACAGCATATTTCCCTAGAGCCCTCTGGTATGACTTCTACACGGTAAGCTTTGGTAAAATGTATACAGCCTGGGGAGATGGTCTGTTATGCATGTGTGGATATGATGGACCTCAGCCCAAATGCTCCCATTTCCTATTGGAGAGATTCATTTTTTTTTCAAATTTTTATTATCAAACTGATGTACAGAAAGGTTACAGTTTCATACGTTAGACATCGGATACATTTCTTGTACTGTTTGTTACCTCGTCCCTCATACCCCCCCTGCCCCTTTCCCTTTCCCCTCATGAGGTGTTCAGTTCACTTACACCAAACAGCTTTGCAAGTATTGCTTTTGTAGTTGTTTGTCTTTTTTTTACCCTGTGTCTCTCCATATTGGTATTGCCTTTCAATTTCCTAGTTCTAATACCAGTATACATGGTTTCCAATATACTCAGATAAGATTACAGAGATAGTGTAGATACAACCACAGGAAGGTGATACAAGAACATCATCAATAATAGAAGCTACAGATACACATGGGACCTTGAAAGTAGTTACATCTATGATATAACAATCGTTTCCATAACATGGAGTTCGTTTCACTTAGCATCATCTTATGTGATCATAAGGGTATAGCTATTGGGCTCTTGTGATCCTCTGCTGTGACTGCCTAAACCTGTGCTAAGTATTCCCAATAAGGGAGACCATAGAGTCCATGTTTCTTTGGGTCTGGCTCACTTCACTTAGTATAATTTTTTTCCAAGTCCTTCCATTTCCTTACAAATGGGGCAATGTCATTCTTTCTGATAGAGGCATAAAATTCCATTGTGTATATATACCACATTTTCCTGATCCATTCGTTTACTGAGGGGCATCTGGGTTGGTTCTAGATTCTAGCTATGACAAATTGCGCTGTGATGAACATTGTTGTGCTGGTGGCTTTACTGTGATTTTGTTTGTGGTCTTTTGGATAGATACTGAAAAGTGGGGCTGCTGGGTCATAGGGGAGCTCTATGTTTAGCCTTCTGAAGAATCTCCATATTGCTTGCCAGAGTGGCTGAACCAGTTTACATTCCCACCAACAATGAAGTAGGGTTCCCTTTTGGCCACATCCCCTCCAACAATTGTTATTGTTCGTTTTCTTGACATATGATATTCTTACTGGGGTGAGATGGAATCTCAATGTTGTTTTTTTTTTTTTTTCTCAAATTTTTATTTTCAAACTGACGTACAGAGGGGTTACAGTATCATACGTTGGGCATTGGATACATTTCTTGTACTGTTTGTCTCAATGTTGTTTTGATTTGCATTTCTTTTATGGCCAGTGATGTAGAGCACTTTTTCATATGTCTCTTGGCCATTCTCATTTCCTCATCAGAGAAGTCTCCTTTTAAGTCTTTAGACCACTTGATGAGGGGGCTATTGGTTCTTTGCGGTTTTGTTTTGGAGGAAGGTAATTTTTTTAGTTCTGCATATATTTTAGATATGAGGCCTTTGTCCATTGAATGGCCGGTAAAGGTCTTCTCCCAGTCTGTGGGCTTTCTGTTTATCTTGCCAACTATGTCCTTTGCCGTGCAGAAGCTCTGCAGTTTGCTGCAGTCCCATTTGTCCAATCTTTCTTTGATTTGTAGCCTTTCTGGGTCTGTGTTAAGGAAGTTCCATCCTGTGCCAAGGAGCCCAAGTGTTTCTCCTACTCCTTCCTTTAGTGTTTTCAGGGTGTCTGTTTTGATTTTGAGGTCTTTAATCCATTTGGAATTGATTTTGGTGCAGGGTGATATATAAGGATCTAGTTTTAGTTTGTTGCATGTGTTGAACCAGTTTTGCCAGCACCATTTGTTAAAGAGGCTATCTTTCTTCCAAACTTTTGTTTTAGCTCCTTTATCAAAGATTAAGTAGGAGTAGTTCTGTGGGTTCATTTCTGGGTCTTCAAGTCTGTTCCATTGGTCTTCAGGCCTGTCCTGGTGCCAATACCAAGCTGTTTTTATTACTATAGCTTTATAATACAGCTTGAAGTTAGCTATTGTAATTCCTCCAGCACTGTTCTTTCTGCTTAAGATTGTTTTTGCTATTCTAGGTCTTTTATTTTTCCATATGAATTTCTGGATTGCTTCCTCTATTTCATTAAAAAATGGTGTTGGATTATTAATGGGTATTGCATTGAATTTGTAGATAACCTTTGGCAATATTGCCATTTTGATTATATTTATCCTCCCAATCCAGGAGCATGGGAGGTTTTGCCATTTCCTTAGTTCTGAATTAATTTCATTTTTCAAGCTTTTAAAGTTCTCATCAAAGAGGTCTTTCATTTCTTTGGTTAAGGTTATTCCTAGGTATTTTATGATTTTTGGGGCTATTGCGAAAGGAGTTGCTTTCCTGATTTCAGCCTCGGTCTTTGGGTCGTTAGCATAGAGAAAGGCCGTTGATTTTTGAGGGTTTATTTTATATCCTGCAACTTTGTGCCAAAGTTTTGGATCAGCGCTAGTAGCTTGGGGGTAGAGTCTATGGGGTTCTTTAGGTATAGGATCATGTCATCTGCGAAGAGAGAAAGTTTAACTTCATCTTTTCCTATTTGGATCCCCTTTATATTTTCTTCTTGCCTAATTGCTCTGGCTAGGAATTCCAGTACTATGTTGAAAAGCAGGGAGAGAGTGGACATCCCTGCCTTGTTCCTGATTTTAAAGGGAATGGCTTTAGTTTTTCATCATTTAGAGTTATGCTTGCTGTTGGTTTGTCATAAACTGCCTTGATTATATTCAGGAATGTTCCCTGGAATCCCAGTTTTTCCAGGGCTTTTAGCATAAATGGGTGCTGGATTTTATCGAAGGCTTTTTCCACATCCAGAGGTAAAACCATGTGGTTCTTTACCTTGCTCCGGTTGATGTGGTGGATTACATTAATTGACTTACGTATATTAAACCAACTTTGCATCCCTGGGATGAATCCAGTTTGATCATGGTGTATGATTTTTTTTGATGACCTGTTGAAGTCAATTGGCGAGAATTTTGTTGAGAATTTTTGCGTCTATGTTCATCAGGGAAATCGGTCTTTAGTCCTCTTTCCGTGATGAGTCCCTGCCTGGTTTTGGGATGAGGGTTATACTGGCTTCATAGAATGTGTCTGGTAGTGAACGTTCTCTTTCAATCTCATTGAAGAGTTTGAGAAATATTGGTGTGAGTTCTGTTTTGAAGGCCTTGTACTATTGGAAAGATTCTTTCTACATTGTAGTATGAAATTTTCTCACCTCGCTGAGGTGTCTGACCATTGCTTTAAAGAAGTGTCCTCATGAATCACCTAAGGCATTGCATTCAGCACCTGACTTCTCCTTCTTTATTTTTGTGTGTGATTTTATTCTCACTTTGTACTATCACTATGTACAATATACTCCTGTCATTATTAAGTTTGTGGTAGAGACTAGATTTTGATTTTTGTGTAGTAGAATTGAACTTTGTACTCATAACAGTTGCTTAACTGGTGCATTCCTGTTGAGCCATTCTTCCACTTGTTTATTTTTTTTTAGCCAGTCCTGGGGCTTGAACACAGGGCCTGAGCAATCTCCCTGGTTTCTTTTTTTGCTCAAGGTTAGCACTCTACCACTTGAGCCATAGCACTACATCTGGCTTTTTCTATATATGTGGTGCAGGGGAATCGAACCCAGGGCTTCATGTATGCAAGGCAAGCACTCTACCAGTAGGCCACATTCCTAGACCCTCCACTTATTTTTGGACTTGTCTTTTGGAGATGGGGGTGGGAGTTGTCACAGATTTTATTTTTTTGCATAGGCTGCCGTTTATCAGTGATCTTCTGCAACTCAGCCTCCTGAGGAGCTAGGATTAGAGCCATCAGCCAAGAGCCTGACTAAACCATTATATGTGTGTGTGTGTGTATACATATATACATATATATGTATATATATACATATATGTATATGTATATATATGTCTATGTCTATGTAAATCTTTGACTATTTTAAGTGATTAAGTATAGAGGCTTCTCTGTCACCGAATAAAGTAGCATTGCTGCCCAAATATTTTCTATGTTAAGATTTCTTATCTTAATGACCACAAGGCAGTGCATGAAGCATACTGAGGCAGGGCCCTGACTCCCACACCTGAGCACAGCATGAGTCTTTGTAATGAGGAATCCACGTGATTTCCCTATTTTTTGCATGGACTAGTAGAAGCACTGAAGACCCTCCAGGAAAACAGGGTCTTGAGAAGCCACACAGGGTGGGTTCTTTAGAATCAAGGTTGAAACAGTGTTTTGAGAAATAACCCAAATGTCTCTCCTAGCCCTATAACCAGAACCCTTTCCTGACTTTCAGAGGAGCCAAAACCAGTAGATAGGAAATACAACATGAAGACAAAGAATGAGAGAGGGTGCTCATGATTTTCATCCAAGCAGATTACAGAGGTGTTGGGTGCTATAAAGGAAGTTCAGTTGCTCTTACTCTCTATTATGAGTCCGATCCAGTCACCCATCCTTCTCATTGGTGTGTCTTTAATAGGGAGTCCTACTAAGTCCTCACAACTAGTCTCAAGACCCTCAGAGCAGAGAAACTGCCTCAGTGTCCCTCTCAAGTATAGGCACCAGGGGCAAAGAGGGGCAGCTGAGGCATCAGGAAGCAGAGCTGTGCAGGTTAGGTTTGGTCCTCCCACTCACCATCCCTTCCTCTTCCTGCCCACAGGGGGCACAAATCAATGCAAGCAGTGAGTGGAAGGTCCTGCCAGCTCCTCTGGACCACATCAATCTTCATGTCCGAGGGGGCCACATCCTGCCCTGGCAGGAGCCTGCACTGAACACACACCTCAGGTGAGTGGCGGGCCCGGGCTCTGCTGTGCGTGCTGGGGGCGCCCCTACTTGCAGGGAGCGTCCTCAGTCCCAGAGACACTGCTCTCAAGGCCACATGTGATTTACTGAACACATGTTCTTTTCTTCATTTTGTTTTAGTCTTCTTTCATGTTTACATTCTGAACAATTACCATGGATTGTAGATTTGTGTTGAATGGGGGGTCTAGGAAGTGACATTTGAAGAAGAAAAAGCCAATATACAAGTGTCAATATACAAGTGCTTGCAATGAGGGTGCTTCTTTCCTCCTATAAAAGATGAGAAACTGCTGATCTACGCCTATCTAATTATTGGCAATGACTAATACCAATGAGTACTTTTCTGTGCCTGAGATATACCAAGATGGACCATGGTATTTTCAGATTTTTTCCCTTAGATAACAACAACACTCATTTTCTTCTGGGATCTTATTTTCTCCATTTCAAGGATAAGCAAATAAAAGATCTCCAAGGCTTAGTGACTTACGGTTCCATCGCTTAGATGAGGATGGACATATCTAGGATCTGTGTTTGTGTGATAGCATTACTTATAATGTGGACCCTCAGTTGCACAACTTCAGCGATCGTGATAACTGAAAAAGTAGGAATATTCACAAGTAGAACTCCATTGCGTGCATGAAGAGTTTTCTCTGTCCCTTCATGTGCTTTTTGTGAGCTAGGCAGATTCTGTAATTGGTTACTGTGATGAGTGCTTTCCTATGCATGGCTATGCTGCTGTCCCTGTAGCAAGCTGACCTGTGCTTTCAGGTGGTGAGGCTCAATCAGATTGGAAGTTCTAGTGCTTCAGTTCTGTTGATTCCATTCTTTGTAAATGACTGAACCCCGGTGCATTCTCAGTGGTCCAGGTTACACTCCAATTTCCTCCAAAAATGGTGTCCACTGTTCTAGCAGCAACAATGCTGGTGTTCCTTCCTTCTGGTTATCTTCACTTATGTTGATGTGTTTTCATACTTCAATTTCGTTCCTTACTATTACTAAATATTTCAGTTACAGTTATTACACATTGTATGTCTGAAGATGTCACCTGTATTTTGGGGGAAATGTAAACCTATAGCTATTTCTTATGTGACTTTCCTTCCTCTTTTCTTATTATCTAGTATAATTAATAACATTTTGATTGAAATCTGATGTTAAGGACCCAAATGTGGATCTCCTTCCTTTAGAGATGAACGTTCTTCTCTTTGAGTAGGGTCTTGTGCTTTCTTTTCCAGTTACAATGAAAGATATTAGAATGTGTTGTCTTCCCCTCAAAACCAAACATGCCATCGCATAAGTCAAGTTACCATTAGAGAGAATGGTGTACCTGTGTTGCAGTCTTTGTGACATTGTCCCTGGGATCAGTGGCAGCTACTCCTAGGAATGTCATTCCTAAAGCAAGCTGACCTCACCACTGTTGCCTAGCATTATCTTGTCTTCTAATAGTCTAGGTCCTAAATCAGAGGTGGGGAATGTCTGAGCCACAACAACCACGTTGTACATGGCAGGAGGGGTCCATATGTTCCTTGCTTGTTTCTTGTCAGGGACTCATGGTCATTTACCTGTATTGATAAGTTTGTACTTTCCAACAATGGTGTCATAAGTATTTAACTTACCTTTGACATTTTAATGTTTGTGTGTTTGTGGCCGTAGCCTCTACTCTAACTAGTGTGGGGATTCTGATGCTCAATGTTCTTGCTGACTCTGTGGTTGTTTTTTGTTTACATAGTGGGTATTTCTGTGTCCTGTGACATTATTCAACAGGAGACACTGGTCTTTGTCCTTGAAAGAAAGCACTGCCTTTGGCCGGTGATGATTTTTACAAATAAAATTTGAAGGACACATAAGGCAGTGCTTTTTGCTTCCATGCTTGTTTCTCACATGAGTCTTGCCTTCTGTAGCCGCCAGAACCCTCTTGGTCTTATCATTGCCTTGGATGAGAACAATGAAGCCAGAGGCGAACTTTTCTGGGATGATGGGCAGTCAAAGGGTGAGTGTTGTTATGGGCACATTGCCTTTCACAAACCTGCATTGTTGGCCTTCCCTCCTGCTGGCTCATCAGCTGTTGGAGAACTTTTCCAGGCACAGTTCTTGAGAGAGGAGTTTGGCTTCCAGTTGTAGTGTTCAAGAAGTGAGAGGTTAGCCAGGGATGAAAGGAAAGCTTGGGGGTGTTTTTTAGAGGTGTGTGCTAACTGTGATCTGTCAGAGATATGCACTTCCATGTTATAATGGGAACCTGGAAAATAAAATTTGTGGACCATACCTGTTATCGCTCTGTCCTGTAAATATCTTCCCCAGGAAAGCTAGGAACAGTGGGCAGTCAGCCTGTGATGACTTGTGAAGCATATCTCTCTCAGTGAGGCAGTGAGGATGCACTTTCCTCGTGGTATGCATCTGCCCATTATTTGTGTATGGCTCTTGTTCTGGCACAGTAGCAGCTCCTGGGGCTCTCTCTTGGAGGTGGACCCCAAGAGACATGTCCTTGAAAGCATTGCCGTTACACAATGATGTGAGAAGGAAAAGGACACATTGTCCTTGGTTACTGTGGCTGTAATAGCATGCATCCCAAGATGTAGCTTTCTAAAAACAAACCTCATTATTTTACTTACAATTATTTAATTGACAAAATTGAGTATATTCAAGAGAAAGAACATCTACGTGCACATTGTTGCGTGACTACCCATGGTCATTTTAATTAACACGTTTATAATTCTCCATGCTGCATAGTAGCTCTTCAGGAAATTCTCTTTTGCTGGTTGGAAGTTTACACACTGATGAACATATCTCCATGTCTTCCAACCCTGTACCCTGCCTCTATTGTTCTCCTCTCTTAACTTTTGTAATTTGAATGGTGTTAGGTTCTTATGTAAATGGCATTACAAGGTAATTTTTTTAGGGTCTGTCTTATTTCACTTATAGAACATGCTCCATTGTTATACACATGTCATAAATCTAAGGGTTTTGAATGTGTGCTAGTGCATGTGTTACTCTGTGTTTGTGTGTGACTGTGATGGTAATTCAGTGTCTCACTGTGTAGGAGCTGGCCTTACTCTTAGACATATTACAGTTTAAAAATCTCCAATGTCCTGTTCTTTCAGCATTATTCAAATAATAGCATTTCCCAGTGTCATTGGGAAATGAGGGAACAAAGAAACCAATGTACAGAGATGCAATGGGGTATATTCCAGCCCTTGAAATAAAGAAAGCCTCCTATTTGTGACATCAAGTAGCTTTAGGGAGAGATAGGTAAAATTCATCCTTCTAGGATGGCAAGCCAGTTTGACTTGTCTTTCTATTACTTTCAGATACCGTGGCCAGTGATGTTTATGTCTTATATGAGTTTACGGCCAGCCAGGTGAGTACCTCATTTTCATGAATCTTAGGTACTAGAATTTAGCAATACTGTAATTGTATTTCTATTTACATTGTCTAAATGATGAGACATAAGGTATTTCCATTTATGATTTAATTTTCCATAATTCTTGAGTCTGTTTCATCCAATAGAGGTACTAATATTCATCAAGAAATCACATGGTAGGTTCAGTCCTATTTATCAAAATGTCTATGCCTATGTTTATTTCTTTTCCTCAAAGTTTTATTAAAGTATGTTTTCAGTCACTAAGAACACCTTGGTAGAGAGATCAAAGGCCTGAGGAGAGCCTGAGGAATATATGGTCTCTGATGGAGTGTTGGAGAGACAAGAGAAGATGAGTACCAGAGATCAAGCTTTGTGCCTAATTCTGCTTCCCTCTTTTGTAGACACACCTGGATGTGACTGTTTCCAAGTCAACCTACAAAGACCCCAATAACTTAGCATTCCAGGAGATTAAAATCTTTGGCACTCAGGCACTGCGCAACGTTACAGTGAAACAGAATGGAGTCCTAACTCCAATGTCTCCTCGAGCCACTTATGATCCTAACCTAAGGGTAAGAATCACGAGGTTGGGGTGATTTTTAAAGAATTCTTCAGGGCATTGTTGAGGTCTCTGTATAGTGCTATTTGAAGAAGAGTGCTAGAGGGTAATCGTGGTGGCATATATCTGTCATGTCATCTGATGGGAGGATGAAGCAGAGGGGTGAAGAACAGAGGCCTGGTGGGGCAAAATTCAGGAGGCCATGTGTGAAAAGCAATTACAAACCAAAGAAAAGAAGGAAATCCTGCTACCTGTGATATCAAAGTAGCTTTGGCATAGATCTAAGGGTTAAACATTTGGCACAAAGCCCTGCATTCAATTCCTATTACGGCAAAAAAAAAACCCATGAAAATATAGAGGAAAAAATATACAAAAGATTTAAATTGATGAATTCACTTACAAAATGGCTTCCATATTATGCAGTTGCGGGAGACTGAATAATGAGGAGTCAGAGCTGTTAGAAATTGAAGGAACTATAGAGATTTTTTTTCCAACTCACCATTTGTAGTTGTTAAGCTTAAATCTAAATTATTCATATAATTAGTCTAGGAGTCCAGAGAGAAATGGGAATGGAAAAGGAATAGGAAGAAGAGCATAGGAGTCTTCTTGCTCTCTTTCTACCATTCCATATAATTGTGGAACATAGATTTGTGGAGAAAGGGACAAGAGTAATAGAACCATTTGGAAAAAGCAACAGGGCCAATCTGAAAAAAAATAAAAAAGCAGAGAGAAGTCAGGGAAGGTAGAAGATAAAAAGACAATGAAAATTTTCATTTGGGACCCTGGGTATTGTATATACTTTTATTGGAATTAGGGAAGGGAAGGGGAACATCAAAATGGAGAGACAAAGGGTAAAATATGACCCAATTCAAAAGCAGTCCTTATGAGACCATATGGTGAAAATCAACCTTACATCTGGGAGGGGTGGGGTTAGATGGGGGGAGGGAATTGGGGGAAAGTTGGCAGAAAAATGCCATAGAAGGTAACAAGTTTGATAACAATTGTACTTATTGCCTTATGTATTTAACTGTAAACCCTTTCTACATCACTTTGACAACAAATAAAAAAGTTGATTTGGCCATTTTGTGTACCCAATGTACTATACAATATGTAGAATACTGATATTACTCTGTGCCAACTCCATAGTGAATAGGAACCCTGTGTGCATTGACCTCTCTGCCCAAAATGTCTAAGCATAGGTCACTTGCATAATTGATTGTGGTCTCAGTTTAAAGACTCAGCTCATGGAAGGGCCATGTCCTGAGGACCCAGTCCCATGTGACCTCTCCATTCTTCCAGGTGGCTGTGATCACAGGAATCCATCTGGTCCTGGGAGAAGCATACACGGTGCAGTGGGACATTGGCCTGAGGGACCAGGAGAAAATAGACTGTTATCCCGATGAGCATGGAGCTTCTGAGGCCAACTGTACAGCCCGAGGCTGCGTGTGGGAGGTAACTGCATTGAGGATGTGAACCTTCCTTACCAGCCCTGCCCCCCACCCATAATGCATGACAGACCCCAGTCCCTCAGCATCCATTACAGTCCACGCGAAGCAAGGACTCCCCAAGATGCCTCATTCTGATGAAGAGTGGGACACTCTAAATATTTATTTTCCTGATAGAGAATTTAAATTCTTGCCACTGTCTGATGGAACCATGTGCTGCCTTCTTTACCCCTTGCTGTTTGGTAACTGCAGGTCCACATGCTAATGCACAGTATTGATTTTGCTCCTCAGGCATCCATTACCCCTGGGGTCCCATTCTGCTACTTTGTGAATGATCTGTATTCAGTCAGCAATGTGCAGTATACCTCACACGGGGCCACAGCTGACATCTCCTTGAAGTCTTCTCGTAATATCAATGCCTTCCCCTCCACACCTGTGACCCCTCTGCGCCTGCTCGTGACCTTCCACAAGAATGAGATGCTGCAGTTCAAGGTACCTGGAGTTAAGTGTGAGAGAGCACTCAGGGCCTTCCCTTCTGATCACCATGGTAGTCAGTGATATGTCATCCTAATGTATGCTAATTCTTTAACGTTCCATGCTACAATAAACTCAACCATTCTGTGAATAGCAAGAGCAATGAGAAAGACTTGGTAAGGTAGGCACGCATTTCCTAATGTGCTTTTAGAACAGGCTACTCCAAAAAATCATTGATATCAAAGAAGTGGAGAGATGAGGAAGTAGCTTACCAGATAGGTTGATGGAGTGAGGGATAGAGGTCATCTAGGTGCAGATAAGCAGGATAAGAATGGCCTTGTTTAGACCGAGAAGATCTGGAGACTGATAGCATAGGATGTTAGGGAAAACTGAAGGGGAATGGTATGTTTGTCTCTCTCATCTGTGTTTTTCATAATGACACTAAGTAAATGGAGGAAACTAGAAAGGTTTAGTGCTTGGACAATATTCCATGAGAAATTCTTTGAGTCTATCAATTGGATAAATTGGAGTTGAATTGGAATTATCTTTGAAATTCCACTCTGCCCAGTGCTTGTTTCTCCCTCTATGCTGTACTTACACGCATTACCATGGCTGGGCTCACTTTCTTATGGCAATTTTCTATTAAACGGTGAGGTTCTCTGCGACAAGGGATTTGTTCTCTTCTTGTGCTTCTCCCATATCACCATGCTAGTAAACTGTAAGCCCTGAAATTTTTGCTGATGGAATAAATAAAAATAAAAGAGTATGACTGCAGGGCTAGATTCCCCTCCCCTGGTGTGGGGTTGCTAAGCTTACTCCCTTATCAGTGCTCCCCTTTTCACCCTCTCCCCTGGGCGCCCGACCTGCAGGTGGCCAAGGTGGAGCGAAGGGACACAGGCAAGCTTAAATTGCACGAGGCCTAACGAGATCCCCTTTTCCTCCGTCCTTACCCACCAAGGAAGCCAGGAGCACACGGATCTTGGAGACGTTTTGGAGAGCAATCTGGTTTATTCAGGAGGGGCTTACAGTAATGATTTTGTATGCAAATACCAAAGTCAAAGAAACTGTGTAATGATAATATGGCCCTTCAAATATGAGCTCTAACAGACTCAATACAACATGTTAGATCTCAAGTTGTTTCATAAAGCTTAAAGCCAAGATATACTGTCTCTATTTCCTCCAATCCTGACAAGGTTCTCCTAATGGTATATATTTAAGGACTTACATTTTTTCTAACATTTCTAATTCACAGATAACACTCATGCTTTTCTTGTGCTATTCAGTGCTCTGTCTTCGCACACTTACGTATTGTGAACTGGACAGCTTATTGTTGAATTTGCCAATCTTCTTAAGAAACTGCAATTTCTTATGACTAAAAAGTTGTAATTCTTATCTTGCGGCTATTTTGAGTTAGATAATAGAATATTTTATGATTTTTCTATATATGACAGCATAGCTGAATGTACATGCACAATCTCCATGTTCACCTAAAATCCTTTTCCTCTGACCTAGATTTATGATCCCAACCACATGCGGTATGAAGTCCCAATCCCTCTGAACATCCCCAGCGCTCCCAGCAGCTCTCCTGAGGCCCGACTCTATGATGTCAGCATTAAGGAGAACCCATTTGGGATTGAAATTCGCCGGAAGAGCACAGGCACTGTCATGTGAGTGGCCTGGTTGGATTGGGGACTGGAGGTTATGAGAACATCCTAGCGAGGCGCGCTGTGGCAGGAAAATCTGCAGCCTTAAGTCCTGCTTTTGTTTCTCATCTTATCTTCATTAGGAGAAAACAATATTTTAAATATATATATATATCAATCTGTATGTGGGTATGAGTATGTGGATATGAGAGGGTAAGATTGAGAGACAGGGGGGGAGAGAGAGATTGAGAGAGAGAGAGAGAGGGAGGTAGATTTATGTACAATTACAGTCAAAACTGGAGAAGAGAAACAAGTCTCAGTCTTCGCTACAGTGTCACAACTTGTACAAAAAAATGACACAAAGCCAAGAAGTAGGCATTTCTCCTGGGGATAGGACCATCCTCACTCCCACCTGGAATTTGCTTGGGTTCATGTGGGGGTGAGGTACAAAACAGGACTCGGGTATCAATGTGGCTTCTCTTCAGTGATGGCCTTGAAGGCATTGAAAGACGTTTTCATGATAGGCCATTGTAGAATGAAGTCTGGGAAAGTGAGGTGCCTTTAAAAACCTCATTGGGGATCTCTCTAGGAAATGGATGTTGGGTTTCTGGGAAATGGGGAAGGATGTGGCTTGCATTTGCTAGAGAGATCAGCTGCTTGCAGCCCCAGGAGAACTGACTTCCCTGTCTCCCTCGTCCTCTCCCCGGCAGCTGGGACTCTCAGGTCCTGGGCTTCACCTTCAATGACATGTTCATCCGCATCTCCACCCGCCTTCCCTCCGACTACATCTATGGCTTCGGGGAAACCGAGCACACGGCCTTCAGGAGAGACTTGAACTGGCACACATGGGGCATGTTTTCCAGAGACGAACCCCCAGGGGTAAGGGCAGAGTACAAGGAGGTTCTGAGCTCACTTTTCTGTACCCCCACTGCATGGGTCTGAACTCCCCCTGTGGGCCTCTGTGCTCTATCTTCCCTGACTGGAACGAGGGGTCACAATCTGCTTCTGCCCTACAGACCATTCCTGGGGCTCCCTTGTGTTCATGTAGTTGGATTCCTTGCAGGAGAATGTAGGCCCTGAGTGTTTGGTGACTTTCCTTCTCTGAGGCTATGTGTTCTAACTCTGCCCACTTCTCCCCCATGATGCTCAGTTCAAGAAGAATTCTTATGGTGTGCACCCCTACTACATGGGCCTAGAGGAGGATGGCAGCGCCCACGGAGTCCTCCTGCTCAACAGCAATGCCATGGGTAGGTGGTGGCTGCTTCTTCCCCTGTTCTGATGGCTAAGAATTCTTGAATTTTCTTGTAGAATACGATTTTGTGATCTACTGGAAATGAAATCAGCCATAACACGAGTGCTACTCTATCTTATGCTTATCCTTTTATGTCCCTCTAGTACTGTGGAATGGATAGATTCAGTGATACTCTTAGTTTTCTAACAAACAAAGGAAGAGATAGCAAAGGCAATGGAGACCATAAAGAATGAATCCATCATAACTCAGAGGTCAGCTGAGGGATCCACGAGCATAATTTGAATGAGCTGGAAGTTCTTGTTAGAGCACTCACTCTGGGTTTATGCAAGTCTGATGGAAATTTGTCTCTTGTAATAGAAAGTGGTAAAACTTAATAGTTAGTAAAATGTGTGTAAAATGGATGAAACCTAATATGCTGCATATCTGAGTTAGTTGTGTTTTATTCATCATTTTTACAGTATACCTGGTGATACAAGGTGTTCTCCTTAAGGGACACTGTGTAAGAAGGACATGGAAGGGAAACCTCATTTTTAGAGCTTC
The DNA here is from genome assembly GCF_023159225.1 of Perognathus longimembris pacificus. NCBI lineage: Eukaryota > Metazoa > Chordata > Mammalia > Rodentia > Heteromyidae > Perognathus > Perognathus longimembris. Next base: position 144,907,975 of record NC_063162.1, read on the forward strand.
TGAATAGTCTTGAACTACAAGGGTATATGAAGGTGTGTGCTGGTGGTCATGCTTAGCTTTGTGGGAGGCTGAAATGAGGAGAATGTCAGATCCAAGCCAATCAAACGAAAAGGTCAATGTGATTCCATCTCAATGGAGGAGGTGGGGTAGAGTGTAATGCACCTGTAATTATAGATCTGCTGGGAGAAGTAAATAGATCGATTGCAGTCTCAGCACATGCCTAAACAGAAAACAAGGTTCTATCTCACAACAACCAGAAAAAAAGACAAAGTTATAGGCTTAGGTGTCAGACACCATCCCTAGCAAGCACAGAGCACTCTATAAAATTATTTTCATGGAGTGGATTGACCAAAGATCTAAGATAATAAGGTAATTGTAAAGGAAAGTGTTCATGGATAGAAACCTACTTCCTTTTTCGTCTTCCACTCTGTGTGAGTTGAGCACAGAAAACCATGTCTTGATGGTGTGTGATGGAGGAGGGGGAAGGCCCAGTTTTGAGGGCTGCTTTCTTCCCTTGCTGAAGTTTGCAAGCATCTGGGTTCACATTTCCCTCTCTCTTCAGATGTGACCTTCCTGCCGATGCCGGCCCTGACGTACCGCACCACAGGGGGAGTTCTGGACTTTTATGTGTTCTTGGGGCCCACTCCAGAGCTTGTCACTCAGCAGTACACTGAGGTACGTGTGAACTCACTTATCTGTCATGTGCTTCTTCATACCAAGGCTGTGTTCCAAATGCAATATCCGCTTTGATAGCCCTCACTGTGATAATTGGGATTGTTGGCTTTTCTCAGAGATCGTATAAATAGGAAACAATAAATAAATCTAATAATCATTAGATTAATAGCCTTTAATTGTTGCAGGATAGCAAGTTAGCCTGGTGATAGTGTTGAAGTGATAGAGGTGGTGATGGTGGTGATGGAGTATTGGTGGTGGTGGTGATGGAGAAGGTGATTCCTGGCGTGATGATAGGAGTGGTGCTTCTGATGGACGTGATGGTTAGGGAAGTGATGAGGATGGTGATGGTGACTGACGCTGTGTGCAGTTACAGTTTTCAGGGTGGTGATGGTGGTTCTGTTGACAGGGCCATGAAGGCTGCAATGGTTATGATGTGAGGTGCGGGTAGAGGTGAAGGGTGAAGTTATTTGTGATTGTGATAGAGATAACAAGCATGGAATAACTGCTGAATGCGTTACTTAATCCATGTGGGAGCATATATAGTAACTTCAATTCTCATAAAACCACTATGGGATGCACACTGAGATCATACTCAACGTACAGGTGAGGAAACATGCACAATTAGTTATTTATCCTTGCCCTAGGTCACGGAGCAGCGCATGGCATATGTGTATTAGTCATGGATTTGGATTCTGAATTCTGGACTCCTCTCTAATAATTTAGACTGCATCTAGGAATCAGAGCAAAAGCCACTTCTCTAGATTCTTGAGGCATGAGTTCTAATCCAGCAGCAGGCTTTCCCGCAAGGCATTCTAGTGCTGTGCTTCCCTTCCAATCTACTCTGGATTTGCAGGTTTTGTTTGTCTAGACTGGAAATATTGTTTTTATTTCACAGGAAACTTCCACCTAGCATCCTATTTTCAGAGTTAATGTTTAAAATCTTTCTTGCAGGTGATTGGCCGGCCTGTGATGGTGCCTTACTGGTCCCTGGGGTTCCAGCTGTGTCGCTATGGCTATGAGAACGATGCTGAGATCTCCAGCTTGTATGATGAGATGGTGGCTGCCCAGATCCCCTACGTATGTACAAGCCATGGTGCGCGCCGTGCTCTGTATTCTCATAGGGAACCTGCCTGGGTCTGGGCCTCAATTTCTTTATAGGGTATTTTTGAGTTTCTGCACGTACATGAAGTCCTTTCTCATGTGATGCCACCCTGACCTTGAACTTGTCGTACTAATTCGGTGAGTTGGTTCTAGCTCTGTGGCATTAGGAGATCAGTGACTCACAGTGCAGAGGGAAAGCATTAGCTCCCAGAGCTGTTGCTCCTATGTCCTATTTCCTTCCATTTATTTTATGTAGGTTGAAGACATTTAGTCCAAAACCAGAGTTTTCTAAGAATAGAGTAACTTTCCAACACCTTTGCTTAATTAAATGAAATGAACGGATGCTCATTGGCCCATTGTCCATGTAGGTAGGTGTGCAGTTAGCATCTGGTCGGAACTGCAGCCCAGGGCCATGCATGATGAGCCACTCTCTGGCTGAATGCAGGGATCCTGGGTTTCCAGGGAAACAAACCTTCTTAGTCACTGAGGACAAGAACAGTCCTGTAATCACAACTTATCCCACAGCCTACTTTTATGTTTAATTTTGTCCTATTGTTTCAGATAATTCCATTCAAATATATCACTGGTAATAAGGAAAATATGTCTGATTATTAGGAGTGGACATGTCGCAGTTAGGGCTTGTGCTTTTGTTTCATTGATTTTGAATAGTAAGTCCTACTCTTTTTCTGCTACTAGGAGTAGATAGTGCAGTTCTTTTTTTTTTTTTTTTTTTGGCCAGTCCTGGGCCTTGGACTCAGGGCCTGAGCACTGTCCCTGGCTTCCTTTTGCTCAAGGCTAGCACTCTGCCACTTGAGCCACAGCGCCACTTCTGGCCATTTTCTGTATATGGGGTGCTGGGGAATCAAACCCAGGGCCTCATGTATACGAGGCAAGCTCTCTTGCCACTAGGCCATATCCCCAGCCCCCCCCCCTTTTTTTTTAATGTGTTTCCCTCACAAATCAAATTGTTTTCCTGTTAACACTGAATCTTGGGCAGTCTCTTCTGAGCGACCACCACACTCAATCACTACTTATATTCACACTTTACCCAGTAGTTTTTTATGTCATGTGTTTTCTTTCCTTTTTTTTGTTTTTCTGTGGGACATTAGTTTGATATCGGGGCATGTCGTTTGCTAACTATGGACAACTGAACTATACCATTAACCCCTTTTCTACAGTGGTTATCTCAAGAAAGAGTCTTGCTGTTTTTGTCTAGACTAATGTCTCTACTGTAACCCTCCTATTTTATTCTTCTGGCCATAACCAAGATGACTGTGGGTACCATTTGCCCAGGTTATTCTACTGAAATATTTATCCTATGTACTTGTATTCCCCTCACTGTGTAAGAACTGAGTTTTTCTTGATCTCAGTCTCTGGTGTAACTGACAGGTGTGAACTGCTATGCCCAGGAAGTGACTGCGATGTGTTCTAGTGAACTTTTTGCTCTGGTTGGCCTTGAACAGGCCTGAGCTCTGAGCCAGTGGTTTTCACTCATGCACAAAAGTGCCCCACTAAGTAGTATCTTCATCCTACAATTTATGATATGCAGGTTCTTATTTTATTTTTTTCTTAATTTGGGGATTTTGAAAAAATTCTGTCTGTTTTCAGCTTTCAGTTGATAACAAAGAAGGGAACTAGTGTTTGAGTCTGAATTCATGTGAAGTTGGGCATGGGCAGTGGAAATTCGCTCTCCTGGGAACATGGCCTCATCCCCAGCTACCACTCAGTCCCCTGTATCCTTCCCCAGGATGTGCAGTATTCAGACATCGACTACATGGAGCGGCAGCTGGACTTCACCCTCAGCTCCAAGTTCACTGGGCTTCCCGCCCTGATCAATCGCATGAAGGCGGATGGCATGCGGGTCATCCTCATTCTGGTCAGTCCTTGTGAGACTGTGTGGCTCTGGGAGGATGAAGGGGTTGGTGGGGAATGCCTGTACTGTATTTCCTTCCATGTTACACAAGGAAAGGTCAAGTTCACTGGGAAAGATACTTACAAGTGTTCTGAGACTCTTTAATGTTAAACTCTAAAGGAAGGAACAAATGTTATTGGAAGAGGTGTGTTGTGTCCCTGACCATTCTCTAGATTTGTTTTTCCATCTGACTTGTGCTTTGGTATCAGGACCCAGCCATTTCTGGCAATGAGACAGAGCCGTATCCGGCCTTCACTCGTGGTGTGCAGGATGATGTCTTCATCAAGTTTCCCAATGATGGAGAAATTGTCTGGGGCAAGGTATGATCTAAGGCGCAATCCAGGAACACCTAGCCTGGGGTAGAGGACACTGTGGGGTTGTTTTCCATTGTTGTTTTTCCCTCTTTTCCATTTTGTTTCTATGTTTCAATCCCTATTTATGCATCCACTTAAAGGCTTTGTGGAGTACACTTTGCTGTGGAGCAATGCTACATGATAACTAAATTATCTATCTCTAGGACAGTGGTTGGTAATTTCTGTTGCTGTTGAACTGTTTTTCTCTGCATAGGTCTGGCCAGATTTCCCGAATATTGTGGTGAACAATTCTCTGGACTGGGACAGCCAAGTGGAGGTAAAAGACTGTTTGTGAGTGTTGGGTGGGGCCAGGGTTACCTGAAATCAGATGCCTTTCTCATGATAACAGACATGTCAGTCAGTGTGAAGATTGCTTTTACTTCCAATGGTCCTTATTATCCTTGGGACCAGAAACTGAGATTCCCAGTTACTTCCATGGTGTTAGTGGGCACAACGCTGATTTCACTACAGCCTATTTTAAACGAACATGCCCTTTGTTATTAACTGTTTGTTTTGTTTTGTTAACTTTATGTAATTGTACACAAGAGTTGTCATTTAACAACACAGTCTCTGAATACAAGCCATGTTGAGCAGTGTCATCCCTTTCGACATTCTCCTTCACCTTGGCCACACCTGTTGTGCTACTTTTCTTAATTTTGTAGTATAACTAATGAATTCTTGGTGCATTGTCCTCCACTTCTCCTCTTCATTTGCCTTCCCCTTCCTATTTGCCGTCCCCTTGTAAATACCTGTTTTCTGGTGCTTATATAAGAGGGATTTGTCTTTGTTTTGTAAGAAATTACACTGCTTGAATTCTCCATAGAGTCTGCCATATTTCACATTTTTTAAAAAAGAAATCATCATTTCATGGTTGTACTGAAGGTTTTTAACTCAATATGTCAGTTTATAAGTACAATCCCTTTGCTCAGTGTCAGCCCTTCCACCATTCAATATGAACAGGGTGAGATGGAAACAGCACCTTGGATAATTACAAGGACCTTCATTTTTTATTTCAGATGATCATAGTAGAACTTGTTGAAGTTGAAAAATTATGGTTGGCTTTAATTTCCCATTCGCATCTTTAGTTAATGAGGGCCACTGTGGTGGTAGGCATTGGTTTCATTATTGGAGGGAAGGTGTGAAAGGAGGTGATTGAAATTTTCTGCTTAGATCCTCCCACTTAATATCACCCAGCATTTGCTTCGTATAGGACTTTGACATCATAGAAAACACGTCCATCCCATCATTGTGTGGACTGTAGCCTTTTCTTCCCTTGTTCCCCCCAATGGAACATCAACTGGATGATTCTTCCCAAACTGGCATGTGGGATGTCTGATACACCCATTTGACAAAGATCACCCATGTGACCTTACTAGCTGCAGGTTCTTCCTGCAAGTGGAATGGTTGTCCTAAGAATGGAATGGAGTCCTAAGAAGAGGCAGGACTACAAGAGGTTAGGGTGAGCTTTTAAGCAACAGATGGAGAGTTTACTGTATTGGCTGATATCTGGTGTGTAGGTACAAAGAGGAGAAGAGTGTATGCCTGTTTTCCAAATGTGCAAAGGTACATTGTTTGTGACTCTATTCTTCGTACCTCTTGCTTTTCCAAGAATCCCAGGACATTAAACTCTGAAGGTGCTGGTGAGTCTCCTCATACTCTCTATTACCATGAAATACAAATCTTGACTCATTTGTGTTCACTTCTCAGTAATTCCTTGTTTATTATGTTGTTTATTCATTTGGGACTATTTGTGATTTGTTTTCATAGCAATACAGAGCTTATGTGGCCTTCCCAGACTTTTTCCGGAACTCGACTGCCCTGTGGTGGAAGAGGGAAATGAAAGAGCTCCACTCCAATCCACAGAGCCCAGAGAAGAGCTTGAAGTTTGATGGCATGTGGATTGTAAGTGCGCGAGTGCTTGACTCTGTACACATGGGGAATCGTGTGTATGTGTCTTTGTTTTTGCCCATGCCTCACTGACACATGCTAGAGCATAGGATGAAATCATCAAGGAAGACTTTGGACATCTTTGCTGCATTGACTCCATTGGGAGGAGAGCAGCCCTCTGTCATCTTCTAACCTGGAGCTACCTTGACCTTTCTGCTGTCCAGCCTCTGCAGAGATTGTTGGGAATTTCTTGGAAATGGGCTTACTGGCAGGAGAATACTTTGTAGCTTTCCAGCCATTCATCTTGTAGGGCTTAGTTGGTATTTTTACTTAGTTTTCTCTGGTGTGTGGTGTGTGGCGATTTTCTCTAGGCACCGTGGATAGGAATTACAGGATGGTGAGGGAATGACAAAACCATGAATGTATTCATGTAACCATGTGGGTGTGTGTGACATTTCTAGGATATGAATGAACCTTCGAGCTTTGTGAATGGGGCAGTTCCATCTGGCTGCAGGGATACGACTCTGAACCGTCCACCCTACATGCCACGTAAGGACCCGCGGCCTCCTTCACCTGCGTGTGGCTAGAGGCAGGATGTCTGAGCCACAGCACCTCTGCCAGGGCCCCCTCAGGAGGACCCCAAAGGACTGTGTTTTAATAGGGACCAGAGACAAAAGCACTATTGAGATGCTTCCTTGGCTTGTGCAAGTTGACAGAACCTCTGGCACAGTTCTGTTAACATGGCCAGAATGCACTTAACAGTGGTAATGTCTCCAAAGTATTTCCCCAGCATTATTTCTTAGGCCTTCTGGCTTATGATTAGTTACTCACAATAATGTCGCACCTCCAGTGTTATGGTGAACTGCTGCCTGTGTCATTGTACTCATGGAATTTGGAGTTATACTTGTTTTTATAACTGGGCTTTTTCAGTTAATCTTTATACTAGTTGTGTGAACTTTCATGGATTTTATGATATTTCTAATGATCAGTTTTCTAAGATCTCATGGAAGGTAGCCATATTCATCTGAGAGAATTATAAAATAAAATAATTTATACATTAAAATCAAAGAGGAGGCCCTGATTCACAATGAATGTTTGAGAATCCCGCATTCTTCTGATCACCTCTACTTTCTCCAGTCAACTTGATGCTGAAAACAAACCAAGGCCCACTAGGGCTCTGAGAACAATTCCCATACTCCAGGGAGAGAGCGAGACAGAGAGAGAGAGAGAGAGAGAGAGAGAGAGAGAGAGAGAGAGAGAGAGAGAGAGAGAGAGAGAGAGAGAGAGAGAGACAGTGTCCAATGGAGTTTAATTCAGCATTAAGATTCAGAGTTCAATCATTTACCTACAGATCAGGGACTATATCTTTCAGGAACTGTTGTTTGACATTCTTCAATTTTCTCTTCAGATTTGGCAGGCAGGGACCGAGGCCTGAGCAGCAAGACCCTGTGCATGGAGAGTGAGCAGATCCTTCCAGACGGCTCCCGAGTGCGGCACTACGATGTCCACAGCCTGTATGGCTGGTCCCAGACCAGACCCACCTATGAGTGAGTCATGTCTTCCCTGCCTGCCAACCCCTGAGGGTAGACACAGAGAGGTTAGGCAATCCTACTCTTCCCTTTGTCCCTGGATGATGGGTGAGGAGGTCTCCAACCCAGTTTCCCCACACAATCTCAGGTCATGAGTTCCACACATGAAAAGCATTTGAAGGGCCCTGAGAATAAGGAGAATCTCAGAAGATAGAATATTAAGCATGGATTTATTTCAGGATAAGCAGGATGAAGTAGGAAGAAATAGAAAAAAAGGGGAGAGGTAGGAGGAGAAATATCCTGTTCCCCGTGCAGGATATGGAAGTTGAAGACTCCCAATGTCAGTTCTCACTTCCTGTCTTTATTCTTTTTGAGCTGGGGAAACGCACATAGTCATGTCTTCTAACAGCGCCTCATGCATAGACAGGGGTTCTGTGTGGCCAAGATGGATGCTGTTCATCAGTCTCAAATATAGAGACATAATTTGGTGTATCTAAAAGCAGGTCCTAGGTGTAAGTTTAAGTGCGTGATCTCCCCAAATATAATTTTATTTTTCTGTCCTTATGCATTTATGAAGAATGTGTAGCTTCTTACCATTTTTAAGGGCAGAGCAGAAAGTAGAGCTGTTTCTGGAATCCCTGTCAGCCAGGAAGACCTTCCCCAATGTTGATCCTGAATTCCTTCTAGTCAGGCCCCAAGCACTTTGTCCAGCCTCGAGGCCCAAGGTCTCTGGAGGGAGGATCTATGGCCTTTCTTCTATACTATTTTAGAAAACTAACAGCTGAATAAATATAAGGAAGGTGATCATTTTAAATTTTACACCATTTCAACGGTTTTCTACATGATGAATATCTCATAAAACTCTGTGAAATGGCAGCCTTGTCTAATATGTCTGGCAGCCCGGAGGAAGCATGTTCCTTCCATTCAAGCAGGAGGATTTCCTTTTTATTCATGACTTGATTCGAGTTCCTAGGACTGGAATGAGGAACGAGGATGGCAGGGTGCCCTGTGGCTTTTCTGAGGCTGCACTGATCTCCGTTGTCCCCTGCTTCCTCCAACCAGGGCCGTGCAGGAGGCCACAGGGCAGCGAGGCATCGTCATCACCCGCTCCACATTCCCTTCTTCTGGGCGCTGGGCAGGACACTGGCTAGGAGACAACACAGCTGCCTGGGACCAGCTGAGGAAGTCCATCATTGGTGTGTGGCCTTTTCTCCCAAGGACTGTGCCCCTTCCCCAGGGCAGGGGCTGAGGACCCTTGGTGAGGGAGCAGGAGGAGGGCTGAGAGCTTGGTCTGACAGAGCTGTGCTTCTCCTTGCAGGCATGATGGAGTTCAGCCTCTTTGGCATATCCTATGTAAGTGACCTGGTTCTCCTCTTGGTCCCCACGCAGATGGCCACCTCTGTGAGAAATGTGCAAGAGGCTCGTTTGGTTCTGTCTTGTTTCAGACAGGGGCAGATATCTGTGGGTTCTTCCAAGATGCAGAGTATGAGATGTGTGCTCGCTGGATGCAGCTGGGGGCCTTTTACCCTTTCTCCAGGAACCACAACACCATCGGGACCCGGGTAGGGTGTCTGTCCTCCCCTGCCCTGTTTTTGTGATACAAGAACCCAGCCACCAGCCCCGGGGTGCGGCTCAGACAGTCTATGTTCTCTGGGGACATGCTCCAAACCTGGAAGCCCTCACCCTAAGAATCTTAAACCTCTGCATTGATCAGATGATTCCTTCTGTTAGAAGAAACTATCTCTATCATATTCCAAGAAATGTATTGTGGGAAAAAATTTCCATTTTGTAAAGAGAGTTTTGTTATGTTTTAGGCTAGTAGTAATGATCTCTTAAGAAGTGGTTGATAAGAAATGACTTCTATCCATGAATTCCTAAAGTACCATCAGTTTTCCTCAGTAAGTTCAGCACATTCTTCTCTTTCTCCATTAGAGGCAAGACCCTGTGTCCTGGGATGCAGACTTTGTGAACCTTTCCAGAAGTGTCCTAGAGACCAGATATACCTTGTTGCCGTATCTGTACACCTTGATGCACAAGGCTAGCACGGAGGGCGTGACTGTGGTGCGACCTCTCCTCCACGAGTGAGTGTCTAGCAGAAATTCTGCTCAGTACTGAACAATGCATGTCTTTCTGTAGGCTGGTACTTTTGGCAATCTATGTTTTAGATGAGAACATCTGATTTCTTTTCAGGATATTTAATTAGATTTTCTTAATCATACATTTCATTTACAAAGCTAAAATATATTTGTTTTCATGAAAAATTGGAATGGCAATGGGGCAGCGCAAGGGCTCATGCCTGTCCTCCTCTCTATTTGGGAGGCAGATACCTGTAGCATCTCTATTCGAGGTCAGTTGGGCAAAAGTTTGCAATACCCCAACTCCACCAATGCCTGTTATGATATCAAATAGGCTGGTGCTTAAAGTCAGGAAGATCACAGTTCTAAGCAACGTCCAGGGCTGGAAATACAACTCAAGCAGAAGAGCATATGTATAGCAAACTGAAAACTCTGAGTTGAAGCGATAGTACCTGCCACTAAATGAAGATTTTTAAATTATCTGTATGTGGTTTGTACTATGGAGGTGCCAGTTTAAAAGGTAGTTTATGAATAGAGTGCACCTTGGTCATTTTTACCCTTTCAACATTCTCTCTCCACCCAGTGCCTCCTTTTCTTCATTTGTGGTTTATACAATGAATTCTTGATTGCATTCTTCTCCCTTCCCCACTTCATCTGTCTACCACCATCTCCTTGGCTCAGAATACCTCTTTACCCGGTAAAAAATATCCTACTAGCCATGTTTTATAATTTCGTCCTGCTTTCCACCGTCCCCCTGTCATAATTTTGGGATATCTAGCTGAATATGCAGTGTTTGACATATTTTGTCCCTGGAAGCCATGTGGTTTCGCGTGATCCTTTTGTAAGATGGCGCCATTGGCCAGTGCTGTGGTTCCCCAGTTGACAGGGTGTGGAAGTTGAAGTGCAACATGACTTCCTCTGGATGAGTGGGGACGGTTTAGAGCAAGGTGCTTGCTTAGAGGTCTATAGATGAGCTTCAAAATGGTAGAGCATCTATGTAATACTCTAGAACGCCCATGTTCCAATCGTAATATTGTAATAGAATTTTTTAATTGAAAAAATAAAATAATTTGTTAAAGAAATTCTGATTCTAAGCAGAGACCATCCTGAAGTTGTCATTAGAAGACAGTGTGATATTGAGCAATAGCCATGGATGAGGGGCGTTTTGTTGAGTGTACAAGTTTTGAAACAATGTAGGAAAACATAATTGTTTTTTTCCCTTATTATGTTTTGCAAAGTCACCCCTAACTTTTATAAGGCTATGTGTACTCAGGTGAGGAAAGTGGGCATTTCAGAAGAAAAAACAGGGATGGGGGTATCCTTGCACTGGAAATGTGGAGCAACAGTGGAGATATTTTCTAGAGAAAACTTATTTATAGCACCGCCAAAGTTTGAGGGTTGTGACCTGTGAATACTGGAGATTAGCTCTTCCTTATGAAAGTCAGTGATGTGTAAGAACACCACTTGGAGCAGCTGGATTTCTGACTTGGTGTATTCTTGAGTTCTTCTCCAGGGCCTTGGGCTCTTCTGGGGTTCTGGCTATGTCACCTTCCTTTGCTTTTGCAGGTTTGTGTCTGACCAGGAGACCTGGGAGATTGACAATCAGTTCCTGCTGGGGGCTGCCTTCCTGGTCAGCCCTGTCCTGGAGCCTGTGAGTGTAGAGGCTGGGGTGGGTGGAGGCTCCAGCTAGTAGGCTGGGTGGCAAGGGGAGGAGGAGGAGTCCCTGTAAGCAGTGTTCCCCAGAGAGGATTTCTTCTCCCTGCCTGTCTTTTCTCTCCTTCTATGCAGCAGAAATTACCCCTGGGGGGGGGGTGTATTTTTCTTAATGCTGGCTTAACCATTTGATTCCCAAATATGATCTCATATAATTGAGGATTGTCACTTGATTTACAAAGGAAGGGAACAGGGTCGTCCGGGAATAATAGTAAATGAATTCTTTTCACGGCAGTGTCCCCATTGAAGTGAAGCTGAAGGCTCCTAGGAGCTCCGCTGTCTGGGCTGGGGTGTGCAGTGCTGTTGGCCAGCCCTCCTTTCCATTTGTGCAGGGTCTGGCAGGCAGACACAAGCCATTTCTTTGTACACTCTGGGATTAATACATCTTCTGATTATAATGTCCTAATAGTCAATGCATCACTGTCTTTTTTATCTGGGAAGTTTTCTTCTACTTCAAACCCAACTCTGTGTGTTTGTGTTTTTATAGAGGGGATGAGTTCTTCTGAAAGAAAGTACTGACCTTTTTCCTAGAACCATGTATCCCAAAGGTCTTTATTACAGCACCTTGTGGTGGGTAGGAGATTTCCTATTTGAGAAGGGAGAACAGAATGAGGTTACCCCAACCTTGCTGATCTCAGGAGAGCCAAGGCCTGGGGTTCAATTCCACCACTGCTCTATGGCCCCTTCTCTATACAGATTGCTCAATGTATCCTGAGCAATGGTGCCAAGCCAACCTTGTATCTGTGTTTCATTTCAGAATGCCAGAAATGTGACAGCATATTTCCCTAGAGCCCTCTGGTATGACTTCTACATGGTAAGCTTTGGTAAAATGTATACAGCCTGGGGAGATGGTCTATTAGCATGTGTGGATATGATGGACCTCAGCCCAAATGCTCCCATTTCCTATTGGACAGATTCTTTCTACAGAGTAGTATGAAATTTTCTGAAGTGTCCTGGTGAATCACCTGAGGTATCACACCCAGCGCCTGACTTTCCTTCTTTATTTTTATGTTTGATTTTATTCTCACCTTGTACTGTTATTACGTACTATATACTCCTGATAATATTAAGTTGTGGTAGCAACTAGATTTTCATTTTTGAGTAGTAGAATTGGACTTTGTACTCATAACAGTTGTTTAGCTGGTGCATTCCTTCTTTTTTTTTTTTTTGCCAGTCCTCGGCTTTGACTCAGGGCCTGAGCACTGTCCCTGGCTTCTTTTTGCTCAAGGCTAGCACTCTGCCACTTGAGCCACAGCGCCTCTTCTGGCCATTTTCTGTATATATGGTGCTGGGGAATCGAACTCAGGGCTTCAAGGATGCAAGGCAAGCACTCTTGCCACTAGACCATATTCCCAGCCCAACTGGTGCATTCCTGTTGAGCCATTCTTCCTCTTATTTTTTTTTAGCCAGTCCTGGGGCTTGAACTCAGGGCCTGAGCACTGTCCTTGGCTTCTTTTTTTGCTCAAGGCCGTACTACTTGGGCCATAGCACTACTTCTGGCTTTTTCTATATAGGTGGTGCAGCGGAATCGGACCCCGGGCTTCATATATGCAAGGGAAGCACTCTACCACTAGGCCTCATTCCCAGCCCCTCCAATTCTTTTTTGTACTTGTCATTTGGAGATGGGGTTGGGAGTTGTCACAGATTTTATTTTTTTGCCTCCGCTGACATGTATTAGTGATCTTCTGCAACTCAGCCTCGTGAGGAGCTAGGATTAGAGCCATCAGCCAAGAGCCTGACTAAACCTTTATATATATATATATATATATATATATATATATGTATAAATATGTGTGTATATGTCTATGTAAATCTTTGACTGTCTTAAGTGATTAAGAATAGAGGCTTCTCTGTCACCGAATAAAGTAGCATTGCTGCCCAAATATTTTCTATGTTAAGATTTCTTATGTTAATGACCATAAGGCAGTGCATGAAGCATACTGAGGCAGGGCCCTGACTCCCACACCTGAGCACAGCATGAGTCTTTGTAATGAGGAATCCACGTGATTTCCCTATTTTTTGCATGGACTAGTAGAAGCACTGAAGACCCTCCAGGAAAACAGGGTCTTGAGAAGCCACACAGGGTGGGTTCTTTAGAATCAAGGTTGAAACAGTGTTTTGAGAAATAACCCAAATGTCTCTCTTAGCCCTGTAACCAGAACCCTTTCCTGACTTTCAGAGGAGCCAAAACCAGTAGATAAGAAATACAACATGAAGACAAAGAATGAGAGAGGGTGCTCATGATTTTCATCTAGGCAGATTACAGTGGTGTTGGGTGATATAAAGGAAGTACAGTTGCTCCTGTTCTCTATTATGGGTAGGATCCAGTCACCCCATCCTTCTCATTGGTGTGTCTTTAATAGGGAGTCCTACTAAGTCCTCACAACTAGCCTCAAGACTTTCAGAGCAGAGAAACTGCCTCAGTGTCCCTCTCAAGTATAGGCACCAAGGACAAAGAGGGGCAGCTGAGGCATCAGGAAGCAGAGCTGTGCAGGTTAGGTTTGGTCCTCACACTCACCGTCCCTTCCTCTTCCTGCCCACAGGGGGCGCAAATCAATGCAAGCAGTGAGTGGAAGGTCCTGCCAGCTCCTCTGGACCACATCAATCTTCATGTCCGAGGGGGCCACATCCTGCCCTGGCAGGAGCCTGCGCTGAACACACACCTCAGGTGAGTGTTGGGCCTGGGCTCTGCTGTGCGTGCTGGAGGCGCCCTTACTTGCAGGGAGCGTCCTCAGTCCCAGAGACACTGCTCTCAAGGCCACATGTGATTTTCTGAACACATGTTCTTTTCTTCATTTTGTTTTAGTCTTCTTGCATGTTTACATTCTGAACAATTACCATGGATTGTAGATTTGTGTTGAATGGGGGATCTAGGAAGTGACATTTGAAGAAGCAAAAGTTAACATACAAGCGTCAATATACAATGCTCGTAATGAGGGTTCTTCTTTCCTCCTATAAAAGATGAGAAACTGCTGATCTACACCTATCTAATTATTGGCAATGAGTAATAACAATGAGTACTTTTCTGTGTCTGAGTTATACCAATATGCACCATTGTATTTTCAGATGTTTTCCTTAAATAACAATAACACTCATTTGCTTCTGGGATCTTATTTTCTCCATTTCAAGGATAAGCAATTAAAACATCTCCAAGGTTTAGTGACTTATGGTTCCGTAGCTAAGATGAGGATGGACATATCTAGGATCCCTGTTTGTGTGATAGCATTACTTATCATGTGGACCCTCAGTTGCTTAACTTCAGAGATTGTGGTAAAAACTGAGAAACAAGAATATTTATAAGTAGAACTCCATTGTGTGTATGAAGAGTTTTCTGTCCCTTCATGTGCTTTTTGTGAGCTAGGCAGATTCTGCAATTGGTTACTGTGATGAGTGCTTTCCCGTTTGTGGCTATGCTGCTGTCCCTGTAGCAAGCTGACCTGTGCTTTCAGGTGGTGAGGCTCAATCAGATTGGAAGTTCTAGTGCTTCAGTTCTGTTGATTCCATTCTTTGTAAATGAGTGACCCCCGGTGCATTCTCAGTGGTCCAGGTTACACTCCAATTTCCTCCAAAAATGGTGTCCACTGTTCTAGCAGCAACAATGCTGGTGTTCCTTCCTTCTGGTTATCTTCACTTACGTTGATGTGTTTTCATACTTCAATTTCTTTCCTTACTATTACTAAATATTTCAGTTACAGTTATCACACATTGTATGTTTGAAGATGTCACCTGTATTTTGGGGGAAATCTCAATCTATAGCTATTCCTTTATGTGACTTTCCTTCCTCTTTTCTTATTATCTAGTATAATTAATAACATTTTGTTTGAAATCTGATGTTAAGGACCCAAATGTGGATCTCCTTCCTTTAGAGATGAACGTTCTTCTCTTTGAGTAGGGTCTTGTCATTTCTTTTCCAGTTAAAATGAAAGATATTAGAATGTGTTGTCTTCCCATCAAAACCAAACATGCCATCGCATAAGTCAAGTTACCATTAGAGAGAGCGGTGTACCTGTGTTGCAGTCTTTGTGAAGTTGTCCTTGGGATCAGTGGCAGCTGCTCCTAGGAATGTCATTCCTAAAGCAAGCTGACCTCACCACTGTTGCCTAGCATTATCTTGTCTTCTAATAGTCTATGTCCTAAATCAGAGGTGGGGAATGTCTGAGCCACAAAACCACGTTGTACATGGCAGGAGAGGTCCATATGTTCCTTGCTTGTTTCTTGTCAGGGACTCATGGTCATTTACCTGTATTGATAAGTTTGTACTTTCCAGCAATGGTGTCATAAGTATTTAACTTACCTTTGACATTTAAATATTCATGTGTTTGTGGCCGTAGCCTCTACTCTAACTAGTGTGGGGATTCTGAGGCTCAATGTTCTTGCTGACTCTGTGGTTGTTTTTTGTTTACATAGTGGGTATTTCTGTGTCCTGTGACATTATTCAACAGGAGACACTGGTCTTTGTCCTTGAAAGAAGGCACTGCCTTTGGCCGGTGATGACTTTCAGAACTAAAATTTGAAGGACACATAAGGCAGTGCTTTTTGCTTCCATGCTTGTTTCTCACATGAGTCTTGCCTTCTGCAGCCGCCAGAACCCTCTTGGTCTTATCATTGCCTTGGATGAGAACAATGAAGCCAGAGGCGAACTTTTCTGGGATGATGGGCAGTCGAAGGGTGAGTGTTGTTATGGGCACATTGCCTTTCACAAACCTGCATCATTGGCCTTCCCTCCTGCTGGTAATCAGCTGTTGGAGAACTCTTCCAGGCACAATTCTTGAGAGAGGAGTTTGGGTTCTAGTTGTAGTGTTCAAGAAGTGAGAGGTGAACCAGAGATGAAAGGAAAGCATGTGGGTATTTCTTAGAAGTTTGTGCTAACTGATTTGTCACCAATATGCACTTCCATGTTATAATGGGAACTTGGAAAATAAATTTTGAAGACCACACCGGTAATCCCTCTGTCCCGTAAATATCTTCCCCAGGAAAGCTAGGAAAAATGCACAGGCAGCCTGTGATGACTAGGGAAGCATGCCCGTCTCAGTGAGGCTGTGAGGATGCACTTTCCTCGTGGTATGCATCTGCCCATTATCTGTGTATGGCTCTTGTTCTGGCACAGTAGCAGCTCCTGGGGCTCTCTCTTAGAGGTGGACCCAACAGACATGTTCTTGAAAGCATGGCAGGTGAATAATGATGGGAGAAGGAAAAGGACATCTTGTCCTTGGTTACTGTGGATATAATAGTATGCATCCCAAGATGTAGCTTTCTAAAAAAAACCTCTTGAGTCTATTTAAAATTATTTAATTGACAAAATTGAGTATATTCAAGAGGAAGAACATCTATGTGTTCATTGTTGCTTGACGACCCATGGTCAAGGTATTTTTTTATTTTTTTAAATTTAAATTTATTTATTAATTAAACAAAATTTTTTTGATAAGGTGTTGTGCAAAATGTGTACAGTTACATAGTAGGGCAGTGTGTACATTTCTTGTGATATCTTACACCCTATTTTTATTTAACACATTCATAATTCTCCATGCTGCATAGAAGCTCTTCAGGAAATTCTCTTTTGCTGGTTGGAAGTTTATATACTGATCCAAGTCTTTCCCTGTATCTCAGCCCTGCACTCTGTCACCATTGTTCTCCTCTCTTAACTTTTGTAATTTGAATGGTGTTAGTTTTTTATGTAAATGGGATCTTGAGATACTTTTTTCAGGGTCTGTCTTATTTCACTTGTAGAACATGTTCCACTGTTATCCACATCTCATGAATCTAAGAGTTTTGAGTGTGTGCTAGTGCATGTGTTACTTTGTGTTTGTGTGTGACTGTTTGTGATGGTAACTCAGTATGTCAGTGTGTAGGAGCTGGCCTTAATCTTAGAAATATTACAGCATAAAAATCTTCAATGCCCTGTTCTTTGCAACATTATTCGAATAATAGCATATGCCGTGTCACTGGGAACTGAGGGAACAAAAAAGCAGATGTACAGAGATGCAATGGGATATGTTCCAGTCATTGAAATAAGGAAAGTGTGCTACTTGTGCCATCAAGTAGCTTTAAGGAGAGTGAGGTAAAATTCATCCTTCTGGGATGGCAAGCCAGTTTGACTTGTCTTTCTATTACTTTCAGATACCGTGGCCAATGATGCTTATGTCTTACATGAGTTTTCGGCCAGCCAGGTGAGTACTACATTGTCATGAATCTTAGGTGCTAGAATTTAGCAATACTGTAATTATATTTCTATTTACATTGTATAAATGAAGAGAGGTAAGGATATTTCCATTTATGATTTAATTTTCCATAATGGTGTAGGCTATGATCCAATAGAGGTGCTAATATTCATAAATAAATCACATGGTAGTATATCAAAATGTTATTGCATATATTTATTTCTTTTCCTCAAAGTTTTATTAAAGTATGCTTTCAGTCACTAGGAACACCTTGGTAGAGAGGTCAAAGGCATGAGAGCCTGAGGAGTATATGGTCTCTGATGGAGTGTTGGAGAGACAAGAGAAGATGAGTACCAGAGATCAAGCTTTGTGCCTAATTCTGCTTCCCTCTTTTGTAGACACACCTGGATGTGACTGTTTCCAAATCAACCTACAAAGACCCCAATAACTTAGCATTCCAGGAGATTAAAATCTTTGGCACTCAGGCACTGAACAACGTTACAGTGAAACAGAATGGAGTCCTAACTCCAATGTCTCCTCGAGCCACTTATGATCCTAACCTGAGGGTAAGAATCACGAGGTTGGGGTGATTTTTAAAGAATTCGTCAGGGCATTGCTGTGTCCTCTGGATAGTGCTATTTTAAGAAGAGTGCTAGAGGTTAATATGTATTATATAATATATAATGGATAATATCATGGCATATATCTGTCATGTCATCTGATGGGAGGAAGAAGCAGAGGGGTGAAGAACAGAGGCCTGGTGGGGCAAAATTCAGGAGGCCATGTGTGAAAAGCAATTACAAACCAAAGAAAAGAAGGAAATCCTGCTACCTGTGACATCAAAGTAGCTTTGGCATGGATCAGATATCTTCATATTTGGTACAAAGCCCTGCATTCATTTCCTATTACGGCAAAAAAAACCCATGAAAATATAGAAGAAAAAATATACAAAAGTTTTAAATGGATGAATTCAATTACAAAATGGCTCCCATGTTATGCAGTCGCGGGAGACTGAGTAATGAGGAGTAAGAGCTATTAATGGAAGGAACCATAGTGATTTTTTTCCAACTCACCATTTGTAGTTGTTCAGCTTAAATCTAAATTATTCATATAATTAGTCTAGGAGTACAGAGAAAAATGGGAATGGGAAAGGAATAGGAAGAAGAGCATAGGATTCTTCTTGCTCTCTATCTACTATTCCAGATCATTGTGGAACATAGATTTGTGGAGAAAGGGACAAGAGTAATAGAACCATTTGGAAAAAGCAACAGGGCCAATCTGAAAAAAAAAAAGTATAAAAAAGCAGAGAGAAGCCAGGGAAGGTAGAAGATAAAAAGACAATTAAAAATTTTATTTGGTATCCTGGGTATTGTATATACTTTTATTGGAATTAGGGAAGGGAAGGGGAACATCAAAATGGAGAGACAAAGGGTAAAATATGACCCAATTCAAAAGCAGTCCTTATGAGACCATATGGTGAAAATCAACCTTACATCTGGGAGGGGTGGGGTTAGATGGGGGGAGGGAATTGGGGGAAAGTTGGCAGAAAAATGCCATAGAAGGTAACAAGTTTGATAACAATTGTACTTATTGCCTTATGTATTTAACTGTAAACCCTTTCTACATCACTTTGGCAACAAATAAAAAAGTTGATTTAACCATTTTGTGTACCCAATGTACTATACAATATGTAGAGTACTGATATTACTCTGTGCCAACTCCATAGTGAATAGGAACCCTGTGTGCATTGACCTCTCTGCCCAAAATGTCTAAGCATAGGTCACTTGCATAATTGATTGTGGTCTCAGTTTAAAGACTCAGCTCATGGAAGGACCATGTCCTGAGGACCCAGCCTCATGTGACCTCTCCATTCTTCCAGGTGGCTGTGATCACAGGAATCCATCTGGTCCTGGGAGAAGCATACACGGTGCAGTGGGACATTGGCCTGAGGGACCAGGAGAAAATAGACTGTTATCCCGATGAGCATGGAGCTTCTGAGGCCAACTGCCTGGCCCGAGGCTGCGTGTGGGAGGTAACTACATTGAGGATGTGAACCTTCCCTAACAGCCCTGCCCCTCACCCATAATGCATGACAGACCCCAGTCCCTCAGCATCCATTACAATCCACGCAAAGCAAGGGCTCCCCAAGATGCCTCATTCCGATGAGGAGTGGGACACTCTAAATATTTATTTTCCTGACAGAGAATTTAAATTCTTGCCACTGTCTGATGGAACCATGTGCTGCCTTCTTTACCCCTTGCTGTTTGGTAACTGCAGGACCACATGCTAATGCACAGTATTGATTTTGCTCCTCAGGCATCCATTACCCCTGGGGTCCCATTCTGCTACTTTGTGAATGATCTGTATTCAGTCAGCAATGTGCAGTATACCTCACACGGGGCCACAGCTGACATCTCCTTGAAGTCTTCTCGTAATATCAATGCCTTCCCCTCCACACCTGTGACCCCTCTGCGCCTGCTCGTGACCTTCCACAAGAATGAGATGCTGCAGTTCAAGGTACCTGGAGTTAAGTGTGAGAGAGCACTCAGGGCCTTCCCTTCTGATCACCATGGTAGTCAGTGATATGCCATCCTAATGTATGCTAATTCTTTAACGTTCCATGCTGCAATAGACTCAAGGATTCTGTGAATAGCAAGAGCAATGAGAAAGACTTGGTAAGGTAGGCACGCATTTCCTAATGTGCTTTTAGAACAGGCTACTCCAAAAAATCATTGATATCAAAGAAGTGGAGAGATGAGGAAGTAGCTTACCAGATAGGTTGATGGAGTGAGGGATAGAGGTCATCTAGGTGCAGATAAGCAGGGGAAGAATGGCCTTGTTTAGACCGAGAAGATCTGGAGACTGACAGCAGAGGATGTTAGGGAAAACTGAAGGGGAATGGTATGTTTGTCTCTCTCATCTGTGTTTTTCATAATGACACTAAGTAAATGGAGGAAACTAGAAAGGTTTAGTGCTTGGACAATATTCCATGAGAAATTCTTTGAGTTTATCAATTGGATAAATTGCAGTTGAATTGGAATTATCTTTGAAATTCCACTCTGCCCAGTGCTTGTTTCTCCCTCTATGCTGTACTTACACGCATTACCATGGCTGGGCTCGCTTTCTTATGGCAATTTTCTATTAAACGGTGAGGTTCTCTGCGACAAGGGATTTGTTCTCTTCTTGTGCTTCTCCCATATCACCATGCTAGTAAACTGTAAGCCCTGAAAATTTTGCTGATGGAATAAATAAAAATAAAAGAGTATGACTGCCGGGCTAGAGTCTCCTCCCCTGGGGATGCTAAGCTTACTCCCTTAGCATGCTCCCCTTTTCACCCTCTCCCCTGGGTGCCTGACCTGCAGGCAGCCAAGGTGGAGCGAAGGGACACGGGCAAGCTTAAGGTGCATGTGGCCGAACAAGATCCCCTTTACCTCCCTCCTTACCCACCAAGGAAGCCAGGCGCACACGAATCTTGGAGACGTTTTGGAGAGCAATATGGTTTATTCAGGAGGGGCTTTCCGTAATATAGTGATGATGACAAGGATTGAGCAGGAGCTGACGATGGGCTGGGGAGCTTGTCTGTCCAAGAGCAGCTCCCAAGGCCCTCCCTCATGGGCTAATTTCACTTCCCATATTACCGCCTTCTGGGCAAAGCCAAGGAAAAGAGTGCACACATGCTCGCTGGCGCAAGGTGGGGGATGGTCTCAAAGCTACCTCTTCTGCTTCTGGACCCAGAAGGAGATAGGTGTGGCTCACTTCCACACTGCCCCAGGGCTGGTGGAAGGGCGACCTCTCGGGAGCACTCTCATCGCCATTCCCCCATCAAGGCCAAGCTGAATCCCCAACATATGACACCACAGCCTTGCCTAAAATGTTCTTAACAATGACATTCAGAAGGACGCTAAGGTCTTTTCCATCCTTTAATTCTATGCTTTTATTTGGTGTCCTCAAGTTAGCATTAGCAAGTAGGATATACCTAATACATGGAATGAATCAAGTTGCTCAGATTTCCAGCCTTAAGCCCTATGTACTTAACCAATTAATCAGGAAACTACCTATCTCCCTACATACCTTTGTACATACACACATACATAGGTTCCTTTCTCAACCCTCTGGAGCACAGTAAACCATGTGTTCATTAATGCATTGCTAGAATGACCTGATCTCTGTGCTTAGTTGAAGACTACATAGCACTTTAGACTAAGAATACTTCTCCCACAAAGTCAGTTTTTCTCCCAGACATAGTTGCTGAAATCACCTTCCTTATAATCTTACATTCCTTCTTTATAGTTGACCATTAGTCCACACAATTTAAGGGATGTAATCATCTTTCATTCTCTGGTGGGACTGAATAACCCTGGCTTACTATGTTCATGTCAGTAGCACCTAATTCAAAACCAGAAAGGGATACAGTGCAAACTCCATGCATCCAATTATATGTCATTTTTAAAGCATGGACAACTGTGGTTGTTATAATTGTGCTCGGTAAAAGCTTCACAGACACTCATATACACACATATGGAATAATATGGAATACATAATATTTGCACACTGGCTTATGAATGACTTTGCATGCAAATACCAAAGTCAAAGAAACTGTGTAATGATAATATGGCCCTTCAAATATGAGCTCTGACTGACTCAATACAACATGTTAGATCTCAAGTTGTTTCATAAAGCTTAAAGCCAAGATATACTGTCTCTATTTCCTCCAATACTGACAAGGTTCTCCTAATGGTATATATTTAAGGACTTATATTTTTTCTAACATTTCTAATTCACAGATAACACTCATGCTTTTCTTGTGCTATTCAGTGCTCTGTCTTTGCACACTTACGTATTGTGAACTGGACAGCTTATTGCTGAATTTGCCAATCATCTTAAGTAACTGCAATTTCTTATGATTAAAAAGTTGTAATTCTTATCTTGCGGCTATTTGAGTTAAGATAATAGAATATTTTTATCTATGATTTTTCTATATATGAGAGCATAGCTGAATGTACACACAGAATCTCCATGTTCACCTAAAATCATTTACCTCTGACCTAGATTTATGATCCCAACCACATGCGGTATGAAGTCCCAATCCCTCTGAACATCCCCAGCGCTCCCAGCAGCTCTACTGAGGCCCGACTCTATGATGTCAGCATTAAGGAGAACCCATTTGGGATTGAAATTCGCCGGAAGAGCACAGGCACTGTCATGTGAGTGGCCTGGCTGGATTGAGGACTGGAGGTTATGAGAACATCCTAGCGAGGCGCGCTGTGGCAGGAAAACCTGCAGCCTTAAGTGCTGCTTTTGTTTCTCATCTTATCTTCATTAGGAGAAAACAATGTTTTAAATACATATATCAATCTGTATGTGGGTGTGAGTGTGTGGATATGAGAGGGTGAGATTGAGAGACAGAGGGGGGAGAGAGAGATTGAGAGAGAGAGAGGGCGGTAGATTTATGAACAATTACAGTCGTAACTGGAGAAGAAAAACAACTCTCAGTCTTCGCTACAGTGTCACAACTTATACAAAAGATGACAAAAAAGCCAAGAAGTAGGCATTTCGCCTGGGGATAGGACTGTCCTCACTCCCGCTTGGAATTTGCTGGTGTTCAAGTGGGGGTGAAGTACAAACAGGACTCGGGTATCAGTGTGGCTTCTCTGCAGTGATGGCTTTGAGGGCATTGAAAGACATTTTCATGAAAGGCCACTGTAGAACGAAGGCTGGGACAGCGAGGTGCCTTTAGAAACCTCATTGGGGATCTCTGTAGCAAATGGATGTTGGGTTTCTGGGAAATGGGGAAGGATGTGGCTTGCATTTGCTAGAGAGATCAGCTGCTTGCAGCCCCAGGAGAACTGACTTCCCTGTCTCCCCTGCCCTCTCCCCCGGCAGCTGGGACTCTCAGGTCCTGGGCTTCACCTTCAATGACATGTTCATCCGCATCTCCACCCGCCTTCCCTCCGACTACATCTATGGCTTTGGGGAAACCGAGCACACGGCCTTCAGGAGAGACTTGAACTGGCACACGTGGGGCATGTTTTCCAGAGACGAACCCCCGGGGGTAAGGGCAGAGGATGACGAGGGTCTGAGCTCACTTTTCTGCACCCCCACTGCTTGGCTCTGAACTC
Organism: Perognathus longimembris pacificus; assembly: GCF_023159225.1. Lineage (NCBI taxonomy): Eukaryota > Metazoa > Chordata > Mammalia > Rodentia > Heteromyidae > Perognathus > Perognathus longimembris. The sequence goes on from NC_063162.1 coordinate 144,931,497, forward strand.
CCCCTCTGGGCCTCTGTGCTCCATGTTCCCTGACTGGAATGAGGGGTCTGCTTATGCCCTACAGACCATTCCTGGGCCTCCCTTGTGTTTGTGTAGTTGGATTCCTTGCAGGAGAATGTAGGCCCTGAGTGTTTGGTGACTTTCCTTTTCAGAGGCTATGTGTTCTAACTCTGCCCACTTCTCCCCCATAATTCTCAGTTCAAGAAGAATTCTTATGGTGTGCACCCCTACTACATGGGCCTAGAGGAGGATGGCAGTGCCCACGGAGTCCTCCTGCTCAACAGCAATGCCATGGGTAGGTGGCAGCTGCTTCTTCCCCAGATCTGAGGGCTAAGGATTCTTGAATTTTCTTTTAGAATATGATTGTGTGAGCTACTGGAAATGAAATCACCCATAACATGAGTGCCACTCTATCTTATGCTTATCCTTTTTTGTCCCTCTAATACTATGGAATGGGTGGATCAGAGTGATACTCTTAGTTTTCTAACAGTCACACTTGAAGAGATAGCAAAGGCAATGGAGTCCATAAAGAAAGAATCTCATAATAACTGAGAGGTCAGCTGAGGGATCCATGAGCATAATTTGAATGAGCTGGAAGTTATTGTTAGAGCACTCACTGTGGGTTTATGCAAGTCTGATGGAAATTTCTCTTTTGCAATAGAAAAGGGTTTAAATCAATAGAAAAATGTGTGTAAAATGGATGAAACCTTATATGATGCATATCTGAGTGAGTTGTGTTCTATTCTTCATTTTTACAATATACCTGGTGGTAAGAGGTGTTCTCCTTAAGGGACACTGTGTAAGAAGGACTGGGTAAGAAGGGAACACAATTTTTAAAGCTTCTGAAGATTCTTGAACTAAAAGAATATATGAAGGCGTGTGATGGTGGTAATGCTTAGCCATTGTGGAAGCTGAAATGAGGAGAATCTCAGTTCCAAGCCAATCAAGAGAAAAAGTCAAGGGATTCTATGTCAATGGAGGAAGTGGAGTAGGGTGTAATGCATCTCTAATTACAGCTGTGCTGGGAGAAGTAAATAGATTGATTGCAGTCTAGGCACATGCTTAAACAGAAAACAAGGTTCTCTCTCACAACAACCAGAAAAAAAAAGACAAAGTTATGGGCTTAGGTGTCAGACACCTTCCCTAACAAGCATAGAGCACACTGCAAGAATTATTTTTATGGAGTGGATGGACAAAACATTTGAGAAAATTAAGTAATTGTGAAGGGAAGTGTTCATGGATAGAACCCTGCTTCCTTTTTACATCCTCCACCCTGTGTGAGTTGAGCACAGAAAAGCATGTCTTGATGGTGTGCGATGGAAGAGAGAGAAGTCTCAGTATTGAGGGCTGCTTTCTTCCCTTGCTGAAGCTTTGCAAGCAGCTGGGTTCACATTTCCTTCTCTCTTCAGATGTGACCTTCCTTCCGATGCCGGCCCTGACGTACCGCACCACAGGGGGAGTTCTGGACTTTTATGTGTTCTTGGGGCCCACTCCAGAGCTTGTCACTCAGCAGTACACTGAGGTATGTGTGAACTCACTTATCTGTCATGTGCTTCTTCATAGCAAGGCTGTGTTCCAAATGCATTATCCACTTTTATCGCCCTCACTTTGATAATTGGGATTGTTGGTTTTTCTCAGAGATAGTATAAATAGGAAACAATAAATAAATCTAATAATCATTAGATTAATAGCCTTTAATTGTTGCAGGATAGCAAATTAGCCTGGTGATAGTTTTGAAGTGATAGAGGTGGTGATGGTGGTGATGGAGTATTGGTGGTGGTGGTGATGGAGAAGGTGATTCCTGGCGTGATGATAGGAGTGGTGCTTCTGATGGACGTGATGGATAGGGAAGTGATGAGGATCGTGATGGTGACTGACGCTGTGTGCAGTTACAGTTATCAGGGTGGTGATGGTGGTTCTGTTGACAGGGCCATGAAGGCTGCAATGGTTATGATGTGAGGTGGGGGTAGAGGTGAAGAGTGAAGTTATTTGTGATTGTGATAGAGATAACAAGCATGGAATAACTGCTGAATGCGTTACTTAATCCATGTGGGAGCATATATAGTAACTTCAATTCTCATAAAACCACTATGGGATGCACACTGAGATCATACTCAACTTACAGGTGAGGAAACATGCACAATTAGTTATTTATCCTTGCCCTAGGTCACAGAGCAGTGCATGACATATGTGTATTAGTCCATGGATTTTGGTTCTTAATTCTGGACTCCTCTCTAATTATTTAGACTGCATCTAGGAATCAGAGCAAAAGCCACTTTTCTAGATTCTTGACGTATGAGTTCTAATCCAGCAGCAGGCTTTCCCACAAGGCATTCTAGTGTTGTGCTTCCCTTCCAATCTACTCTGAAATTGCAAGTTTGGTTTGTCTAGATTGGGGCCCTGGAAATATTGTTTTTATTTCACAGGAAACTTCCACCTAGCATCCCATTTTCAGAGTTAATGTTTAAAATCTTTCTTCCAGGTGATTGGCCGGCCTGTGATGGTGCCTTACTGGTCCCTGGGGTTCCAGCTGTGTCGCTATGGCTATGAGAACGATGCTGAGATCTCCAGCTTGTATGATGAGATGGTGGCTGCCCAGATTCCCTACGTATGTACAACCCATGGCGCGCGCCATGCTCTGTATTCTCATATTGAACCTGCCTGGGTCTGGGCCTCAATTTCTTTATAGGGTATTTGTGAGTTTCTGCACATACATGAAGTCCTTTCTCACGTGATGCCACCCTGACCATGATCTTGTCCTACAAATTCTGTGAGTTGGTTCTGGCTCTGTGGCATTAGGAGATCAGTGACTCACAGTGCAGAGGGAAAGCATTAGCTCCCAGAGCTGTTGCTCCTATGTCCTATTTCCTTCCATTTACTTTATGTAGGTTGAAGACATTTAGTCCAAAACCAGAGTTTTCTAAGAATAGAGTATCTTTCCAACACCTTTGCTTAATTAAATGAAATGAACGGATGCTCATTGGCCCATTGTCCATGTAGGTAGGTGTGCAGTTAGCATCTGGTGGGAACTGCAGCCCAGGGCCATGCGTGCTGAGCCACTCTCTGGCTGAATGCAGGGATCCTGGGTTTCCAGGGAAACAAACCTTCTTAGTCACTGAGGACAAGAACAGTCCTGTAATCACAACTTACCCCACAGCCTACTTTATGTTTAATTTTGTTCTATTGTTTCAAATAATTCCATTCAAATATATCACCGGTAATAAGGAAAATATGTCTGATTATTAGGCGTGGACATGTCACAGGGCTTGTGCTTTTGTTTCTTTGATTTTGAATAGTAAGTCCTACTCTCTTTCTGTAATAGCAGTGGATAGGGCAGTTCTTTTTTTTTTTTTTTAATGTGTTTTCCTCACAAAGCATTTTGTTTTTCTCTTAACATTGAATCTTGGGCAGTCTCTTGCGAGTGGCCCACACACTCAATCACTACTTATATTCGCAGTTTACCCAGTAATTTCTTATGCCATGTGTTTTCTTTCCTTTTTTTTTTTTCCCTGTGGGACTTTAGTTTGATATCGGGGCATGTCATTTGCTAAATATGGACATCAGAACTATACTATTAACCCATTTTCTACAGTTGTTATCTCAAGAAAGAGTCTTGCTTTTTTTTGTCTATGCTAATGTCTCTACTGTAACCCTCGTATTTCATTTTTCTGGCCATAACTGAGATGACTGTGGGTGTCACTTGCCCTGGTTATTCTACTGAAATATTATCTCATGTACTTGTATTCCCCTCACTGTGTAGGAACTGAGTTTTTCTTGATCTCAGTCTCTGGTGTAACTGACAGGTGTTAACTGCTATGCCCAGGAAGTGACTGTGAAGTGTTCTATTGAACTTTTTGCTCTGGTTGGCCTTGAACAGGCATGAGCTCTGAGCCAGTGGTTTTCACTCATGCACAAAAGTGCCCCACTATGTAGGTATCTTCATGCTACAATTTTTGATATGCAGGTTCTTATTTTATTTTTTCTTAATTTGGGAACTTTGAAAAAATTCTGTCTGTTTTCAGCTTTCAGTTGATAACAAAGAAGGGAACTAGTGTTTGAGTCAGAAGTCATGTTAAGTTGGGCATGGGCAGTGGAGATTCGCTCTCCTGGGAACATGACCTCATCCCCAGCTACCACTCAGTGCCCTGTATCCTTCCCCAGGATGTGCAGTACTCAGACATCGACTACATGGAGCGGCAGCTGGACTTCACCCTCAGCTCCAAGTTCACTGGGCTTCCAGCCCTGATCAATCGCATGAAGGCGGATGGCATGCGGGTCATCCTCATTCTGGTCAGTCGTTGTGAGACTTTGTGGACTCTGGGAAGATGAAGGGGGGTGGTGGGGAATGCCTGTACTGTATGTCCTTCCATGTTACACAAGGAAAGGTGAAGTTCACTATGAAAGACACTTACCAGTGTTCTCAGACTCTTTAATCTTCAACTAAAAAGGAAGGACAAATGTTATTGGAAGAGGTCTGTTGTTTCCCTTAGCGTTCTCTAGATTTGTTTTTCCATCTGACTTGTGCTTTGGTATTAGGACCCAGCCATTTCTGGCAATGAGACAGAGCCGTATCCGGCCTTCACTCGTGGTGTGCAGGATGATGTCTTCATCAAGTTTCCCAATGATGGAGAAATTGTCTGGGGCAAGGTATGATATAATGGGCAATCCAGGAACACCTAGCCTGGGGTAGAGGACATTGTGGCGTTGTTTTCCATTGTTGTTTTTCCCTCTTTTCCATTTTGTTTCTGTTTCAATCCCTATTTATGCATCCACTTAAAGGCTTTGTGGAGTACACTTTGCTGTGGACCAATGCTACATGATAACTAAATTATCTAGTTCTAGGACTTTGGTTGGAGATTTCTGTTGCTGTTGAACTGTTTTTCTCTGCATAGGTCTGGCCAGATTTCCCTAATATTGTGGTGAACAATTCTCTGGACTGGGACAGCCAAGTGGAGGTAAGAAACTGTTTATGCGTGTTGGGTGGGGCCAGGGTTACCTGAAATCAGCTTCCTTTCTCATGATAACAGACATGTCAGTCAGTCTGAAGATAGCTTTTACTTCCAATGGTCCTTATTATCCTTGGAACCAGAAACTGAGATTCCCAGTTACTTCCATGGTGTTAGTAGGCACAATGCCTATTTTAAACGAACATGTAGCTTTCTTATTAACTTTTTGTTTTGTTTGTTAACTTTATGTAATTGTACACAAGAGTTGTCATTTAACAACATAGTCTATGAATACAAGCAATCTTGACCAGTGTCTCCCCTTTGGACATTCTCCTTCACCTTGGCCACACCTGTTCTGCTACTTTTCTTAATTTTGTAGGATAACTAATGAATTCGTGGTGCATTGTCCTCCAGTTTTCCTCTTCCCTTGCCTACTCCTTCCTCTTTGCCGTCCCCTTGTAAATACGTTTTCTGGAGCTTATAAAGGTGGGGTTTGACTTTGCTTTGTAAGAAATTACACTACCTGAATTCTCCATAGAGTCTACCATATTTCATATTTTTAAAAAAAGAAATCATCATTTCATGGTTGTACTGAAGATTTTTAACTTAGTATGTCAATTTATAAGTACAATTGCTTTGCTCAGTGTCAGCCCTTCCACCATTCAATATGAACAGGGTGAGATGGAAACAGCACGTTGGATAATTCCAGGACCTTGATTTTTTTTATTTATTGATTCAGATGATCAGCGTAGAACTTGGTGACGTTGAAAAATTATGGTTGGCTTTAATTTCCCATTCGCATCTTTAGTTAATGAGGGCCACTGTGGTGGTAGGCATTGGTTTCATTATTGGAGGGAAGGTGTGAAAGGAGGTGATTGAAATTTTCTGCTTAGATCCTCCCACTTAATATCACCCAGCATTTGCTTGCTATAGGACTTTGACATCATAGAAAACACGTCCATCCCATCATTGAATGGACTGTAGCCTTTGTTTCCCTTGTTCCCCCCAATGGAACATCAACTGGATGATTCTTCCCAAGCTGGCATGTGGGAGGTTTGATACACCCATTTGACCAAGATCAACCATGTGACCTTATTAGCTGCAGTTTCTTCCTGCAAGTAGAATGGTTGTGCAGGAGTCCTAAGAAGAGTCAGGACTACAAGAGGTTAGGGTGAACTTTTAAGCAACAGATGGAGAGTTTACTGTATTGGCTGATATCTGGTGTGTAGGTACAAAGAGGAAAAGAGTGTATGCCTGTTTTCCAAATGTGCAAAGGTACATTGTTTGTGACTCTATTCTTCGTACCTCTTGCTTTTCCAAGAATCCCAGGACATTAAACTCTGAAGGTGCTGGTGAGTCTCCTCATACCCTCTATTACCATGAAATACAAATCTTGACTCATTTGTGTTCACTTCTCAGTAATTCCTTGTTTATTGTGAAGTATATTCATTTGGGACTGTTTGTGATTTGTTTTCATAGCAATACAGAGCTTATGTGGCCTTCCCAGACTTTTTCCGGAACTCGACTGCCCTGTGGTGGAAGAGGGAAATGAAAGAGCTCCACTCCAATCCACAGAGCCCAGAGAAGAGCTTGAAGTTTGATGGCATGTGGATTGTAAGTGCGCGAGTGCTTGACTCTGTACACATGGGGAATTGTGTGTAGGTGTCTTTGTTTTTGCCCATGCCTCACTGACACATGCTAGAGCATAGGATGAAATCATCAAGGAAGACTTTGGACATCTTTGCTGCATTGACTCCATTGGGAGGAGAGCAGCCCTCTGTCATCTTCTAGCCTGGAGCTACCTTGACCTTTCTGCTGTCCAGCCTCTGCAGAGATTGTTGGGAATTTCTTGGAAATGTGCTTGCTGGCAGGAGAATACTTTGTAGCTTTCCAGCCATTCATCTTGTAGGGCTTAGTTGGTATTTTTACTTAGTTTTCTCTGGTGTGTGGTGTGTGGCGATTTTCTCTAGGCACCGTGGATAGGAATTACAGGATGGTGAGGGAATGACAAAACCATGAATGTATTCATGTAACCATGTGGGTGTGTGTGACATTTCTAGGATATGAATGAACCTTCGAGCTTTGTGAATGGGGCAGTTCCATCTGGCTGCAGGGATACGACTCTGAACCGTCCACCCTACATGCCACGTAAGGACCCGCGGCCTCCTTCACCTGCGTGTGGCTAGAGGCAGGATGTCTGAGCCACAGCACCTCTGCCAGGGCCCCCTCAGGAGGACCCCAAAGGACTGTGTTTTAATAGGGACCAGAGACAAAAGCACTGCTGATATGCTACCTTGGCAAGTGCAAGTTGCCATACCTTCTGTCACAGTTCCGGTAACATGGCCAGAATGCACTTAACAGTGGTAATGTCTCCAAAGTATTTCCCCAGCATTATTTCTTAGGCCTTCTGGCTTATGATTAGGTACTCACAATAATGTCGCACCTCCAGTGTTATGGTGCACTGGCTGCCTGTGTCATTGTACTCATGGAATTTGGAGTTATACTTGTTTTTATAACTGGGCTTTTTCAGTTAATCTTTATACTAGTTGTGTGAACTTCCATGGATTTTATGATATTTCTAATGATCAGATTTCTAAGATCTCATGGAAGGTAGCCCTATTCATTTGAGAGAATTATAAAATAAAATAATTTATACATTATAATCCAAGAGGAGGCCCTGATTCACAATGAATAGTTGAGAATCCTGCATTCTTCCAATAACCTCTACTTTCTCCAGTCAACTTGATGCTGAAAACAAACCAAGGCTCACTAGGGTTCTGAGAACTATTCCCATGCTCCTGAGAGAGAGAGAGAGAGAGAGAGAGAGAGACAGAGAGAGAGAGAGAGAGAGAGACAGAGAGAGAGACAGAGAGACAGAGAGACAGAGAGACAGAGAGAGAGACAGAGAGACAGAGAGACAGATACAGAGATAGAGAAAGAGAGAGAGAGACAGTGTCCAATGGAGTTTAATTCAGCATTAAGATTCAGAGTTCAATCATTTACCTACAGAGCAGGGACTATATCTTTCAGGAACTGTTGTTTGACATTCTTCAATTTTCTCTTCAGATTTGGCAGGCAGGGACCGAGGCCTGAGCAGCAAGACCCTGTGCATGGAGAGCGAGCAGATCCTTCCAGACGGCTCCCGAGTGCGGCACTACGATGTCCACAGCCTGTATGGCTGGTCCCAGACCAGACCCACCTATGAGTGAGTCATGTCTTCCCTGCCTGCCAACCCCTGAGGGTAGACACAGAGGGGTAAGGCAGTCCTACTCTTCCCTTTGTCCCTGGATGATGGGTGAGGAGGTCTCCAACCCAGTTTCCCCACACAATCACAGGTCATGAGTTCTACCCATGAAAAGCATTTGAAGGGCCCTGAGAATAAGGAGAATCTCAGAAGATAGAATATTAAGCATTGATTTATTTAAGTTAAGCAGGATGATGTAGGAAGAAAAGAGGAGAGGTAGGGGGAGAAACATCCTGTTCTCCATGCAGGATATGGAAGTGGAAGACTCACAATATCAGTTCTCACTTCCTGTCTTTATTCTTTCTGAGCTGGGGAAACACACATAGTCATGCCTTCTAACAGCGCCTCATGCATAGACAGGGGTTCTGTGTGGCCAAGATGGCTGCTGTTCATCATTCTCAAATATAGAGACATAATTTGGTGTATCTAAAAGCAGGTCCTAGGTGTAAGTTTAAGTGCTTGATCTCCCCAAATATAATTTTATTTTTCTGTCCTTATGCATTTGCAAAGAATATGTAGCTTCTTACCATTTTTTTTTTTTTTTTTGCCAATCCTGGGCCTTGGACTCAGGGCCTGAGCACTGTCCCTGGCTTCTTCTTGCTCAAGGCTAGCACTCTGCCATGTGAGCCACAGCGCCGCTTCTGGCCGTTTTTTCTGTATATGTGGTGCTGGGGAATCGAACCTAGGGCCTCGTGTATCCGAGGCAGGCACTCTTGCCACTAGGCTATATCCCCAGCCCCGCTTCTTACCATTTTTAAGGGCAGAGCAGAAAGCAGAGCTGTTACTGGAATCCCTGTCAGCCAGGAAGACCTTCCCCAATATCGATCCTGAATTCCTTCTGGTCAGGCAGCAAGCACTTTGTCTATGTTCAAGGCCCAAGGTCACTGGAGGGAGGATCTATAGCCTTTCCTCAATACTATTTTAGAAAATTAACTGCTGAGTACATAAAAAGAAAGTTATCATTTTATATTTTATATCATTTCAACGGTTTTCTACACGATGAGTGTCTCATAAAACTGTGAAATGGCAGCCTTGTCTAATATGTCTGTCAGCTAGGAGGAAGCATGATCCTTCCATTCAAGCAGGAGGATTTTCTTTTCATTCATGACTTGATTCGAGTTCCTAGGACTTGAATGAGGAACGAGGATGGCAGCGTGCCCTGTGGCTTTTCTGAGGCTGCGCTGACCTCCGTTGTCCCCTGCTCCCTCCAACCAGGGCCGTGCAGGAGGCCACAGGGCAGCGAGGCATCGTCATCACCCGCTCCACATTCCCTTCTTCTGGGCGCTGGGCAGGACACTGGCTGGGAGACAACACAGCTGCCTGGGACCAGCTGAGGAAGTCCATCATTGGTGTGTGGCCTTGGCTCCCAGGGGCTGTGCCCCTCCCCCAGGGCAGGGGCTGAGGACCCTTGGTGAGGGAGCAGGAGGAGGACTGAGAGCTTGGTCTGACAGCTGTGCTTCTCCTTGCAGGCATGATGGAGTTCAGCCTCTTTGGCATATCCTATGTAAGTGACCTGGGTCTCCTCTTGGTCCCCACGCAGATGGCCACCTCTGTGAGAAATGTACAAGAGGCTCGTTTGGTTCTGTGTTGTTTCAGACAGGGGCAGATATCTGTGGGTTCTTCCAAGATGCAGAGTATGAGATGTGTGCTCGCTGGATGCAGCTGGGGGCCTTTTACCCTTTCTCCAGGAACCACAACACCATCGGGACCCGGGTAGGGTGTCTGTCCTCCCCTGCCCTGTTTTGTGACACAAGAACCCAGCCACCAGCCCCGGGGTGCGGCTCAGACAGTCTGTATTCTCTGGAGACATGCTCCAAGCCTGGAAGCCCTCACCCTAAGGAATCTTAGACATCTGCATTGATCAGATGATTCCTTCTGTTAGAAGAAACTATCTCTATCATATTTCAAGAAATGCATTGTGGGAAAAATTTTCCATTTTGTAGAGAGAGTTTTGTTATGTTTTAGGCTAGTAGTAATGATCTCTTAAGAAGTGGTTGATAAGAAATGAATTCCATCCATGAATTCCTAAAGTATCATCAGTTTCCCTCAGTAAGTTCAGCACATTCTTCTGTTTCTCCATTAGAGGCAAGACCCTGTGTCCTGGGATGCAGACTTTGTGAACCTTTCCAGAAGTGTCCTAGAGACCAGATATACCTTGTTGCCGTATCTCTACACCTTGATGCACAAGGCCAGCACGGAGGGCGTGACTGTGGTGCGGCCTCTCCTCCATGAGTGAGTGTCTAGCAGAAATTCTGCTCAGTACTGAACAATGCATGTCTTTCTGTAGGCTGTTGCTTTCTGCAATGTATATTTTTGATGGGAACATCCGATTTTTTTTTTTCCAGTCCTGGGCCTTGGACTCAGGGCCTGAGCACCATCCCTGGCTTCTTCCTGCGCAATGGTAGCACTCTGCCACCTCAGCCACAGTGCCCCTTCTGGCTATTTTCCATTCATTTGGTGCTGGGGAATGGAACCGAGAGCTGCTTGTGTAGGAGGCAAGCACTCTTGCCACTAGGCCATATTCCCAGCCCTGATTTCTTTTCTGGATATTCATTAGATTTTCTTAATACATTTTACTTATAAAACTAAAATATATTTGTTTACATGAAAAAATGCAATTGCTACGGGGCAGAGCCAGCGCTGTGCCTGTCCTCCTCGATATTTGGGAGGTAGAGTCCAGTAGCATCTCCATTCGATGTCAGCTGGGCAAAAGGTTGCAATACCCCAACTCTAACAATACCTGATATGATTTCAAATGGGCTGGAGGTTAAAGTCAGGAAGACCACAGTTCTAAGCAACATCCTGGGCTGGAAATACAACTCAAGCTCAAGAGCATATGTGTAGCAAACTTAAAACTCTGAGCTGAAGCGATAGTACCCGCCCCCAAATGAAGATTATTTTAATTATCTTTAAGTAGTTTGTACAATGGATGTGTGCCAGTTTAAAACGTAGTTTATGGATAGAGTGAACCTTGGTCATTTTTACCCCTTCAATATTCTCACTCCACCTAGTGCCTGCTTTTCTTCATTTTGTAGTTTATACAATGAATTCTTCATTGCATTCTTCTCCCTTCCGCACTTCATCTGTTTATCACCATCTCCTTGGCTCAGATTTCCTCTTTACCTGGTAAAAAATATCCTACTAGCCATATTTTATAATTTCGTCCTCCTTTCCACCCACCTCCTCTCATAATTTTGGGAAATCTAGCTGAATATGCAGTGCTTGACATATTTTGTCCCTGGGAGCCATGTGGTTTCGCTTGTTGCTTTTGTAAGATGGAGCCATTGGCCAGTGCTGTGGTTTTGCAGTTCACAGGGTGCGGAACTGGAAGTGCAACATGACTTCCTTTGGATGAGTGGGGATGGCTTAGAGCAAGGGGCTTGCTTAGAGGGCTGGAGATGAGCTTCAAAGTGTTAGAGCATCTGTCTAATACTTCAGAAAGCCCTAGTTTCCAATTTTAATATCATAACAGAATTTTTTAATTGAGCAAATAAAGTAATTTGTTAAAGAAATTCTGATTTCTAGGCAGAGACCATCCTGAACTTGTGATTAGAAGACAGTGGGATATTGAGCAATAGCCATGGATGAGGAGTGATTTGTTGAGTGTACAAGTTTTGAAACAATGTAGGAAAACATAATTTCTTTGTTTCCCTTATTTGTTTTGCAAAAACACCCCTAACTTTTATAAGGCCACGTGTGCTCAGGTAAGGAAAGAGGGCATTTCAGGGTAGACGAGAGGGATAGGGGCAGCCTTGGACTGGAAATGTGGACCAATGGTGGAGATATTTTCTAGAGAAAACTTATTTGTAGCACTGCCAAAGTTTGAGGGTTGTGACCTGTGAATACTGGAGATTAGCTCTTCCTTGTTAAAGTCAGTGATGTTTAAGGACAGCACTTGGAGCAGCTGGATTTCTGACTTGGTGTATTCTTGAGTTCTTCTGCAGGGACTTGGGGTCATGGTCTTCGGCGGCTCTGGGTGTGACACCTTCCTTTGCTTTTGCAGGTTTGTGTCTGACCAGGAGACCTGGGAGATTGACAATCAGTTCCTGCTGGGCGCCGCCTTCCTGGTCAGCCCTGTCCTGGAGCCTGTGAGTATGGAGCCTGGGGTGGGTGGCGGCTCCAGCTGGGAGGTTGGGTGGCAAGGGGAGGAGGAGGAGTCCCTGTAAGCAGTGTTCCCCAGAGAGGATTTCTTCTCCCTGACTCTCTTTTCGCTCCTTCTATGCAGCAGAAATTCCCGGGGCGGGGGGGACGGGGGAAATCTTTCTTAGTGCTGGTTTAACCATTAGAGTCCCAAATCTGACCTCTTATAATTGAGGACTGTCACTCGATTTACAAAGGAAGGGAACAGGGTCAGCTGGGAGTAAGAGTAAATGAATTCATTTCACTGCAGTGTCCCCATTGCAGGGAAGCTGAAGGCTCCTAGGAGCTCGGCTGTCTGGGCTGGGAGCATGTAGTGCTGCTGGCCAGCCCTCCTTTCCTTTTGTGCTGGGTCAGGCAGGCAGACACAGCCATTTCTTTGCACACTCTGGGATTAATACATCTTCTGATTATAATGTGCGAATAGTCCATGTGTCACAGTCCTTTTTATCTAGGAAGTTTTCTTCTACTTCAATCCAAACTCTGTGTTTGTGTGAAAGAAAGTACTGATCTTTTCCCAAAAACCATGTATCCCAAAGGTCTTTATTACAGCACCTGTGGTGGGTAGGAGATTTCCTTTTTGAGAAGGGAGAACGGAAGGAGGCTACCCCAACCTTGCTGATCTCAGGAGAGCCAAGGCCTGGGGTTCAATTCCACCACTGCTCTATGGCCCCTTTTCTATATAGGTTGCTTAATGTATCCTGAGCAATGGTGCCAAGCCAACCTTCAATCTGTGTTTTATTTCAGAATGCCAGAAATGTGACAGCATATTTCCCTAGAGCCCTCTGGTATGACTTCTACACGGTAAGCTTTGGGGAGATGGTCTATTAGCATGTGTGGATATGATGAACCTCAGCCCAAATGCTCCCATTTCCTATTGGACAGATTCTTTCTACAGAGTAGTATGAAATTTTCTGAAGTGTCCTGGTGAATCACCTGAGGTATCGCACCCAGCACCTGACTTTCCTTCTTTATTTTTATGTTTGATTTTATTCTCACCTTGTACTGTTACTATGTACCATATACTCCTGATAATATTAAGTTGTGGTAGCAACTAGATTTTGATTTTTGAGTAGTAGAATTGGACTTTGTACTCAAAACAGTTGCTTAACTGGTGCATTCCTTTTTTTTTTTTTTTTGTCAGTCCTCAGCTTGGACTCAGGGCCTAAGCACTGTCCCTGGCTACTTTATGCTCAAGGCTAGCACTCTGCCACTTGAGCCACAGTACCACTTCTGGCCTTTTTCTGTATATATGGTTCTGGGGAATCAAACTCAGAGCTTCATGGATGCAAGGAAAACACTCTTGCCAGTAGGCCATATTCCCAGCCCAACTGGTGCATTCCTGTTGAGCCATTCTTCCACTTATTTTTTTAGCCAGTCCTGGGGCTTGAACTCAGGGCCTGAGCACTGTCCTTGGCTTCTTTTTATGCTCAAGGCTATACTACTTGAGCCGTAGCACTACTTCTGGCTTTTTCTATATATGTGGTGCAGGGGAATCGACCCTGCGCTTCATATATGCAAGGAAAGCACTCTACCACTAGGCCTCATTCCCAGCCCCTCCAATTCTTTTTTGTACTTGTATTTTGGAGATGGGGGTAGGAGTTGTCACAGATTTTATTTTTTTGCCTCGGCTGACATTTATTAGTGATCTTCTGTAACTCAGCCTCCTGAGGTGCTAGGATTAGAGCCATCAACCAAGGGCCTGACTAAACCTTTATATATATATATATATATATATATATATATATATATATATGTATGTATGTATGTATGTATACATATGTGTGTATATGTGTATGTAAATCTTTGACTGTCTTAAGTGATTAAGTTTAGAGGCTTCTCTGTCACCGAATAAAGTAGCATTGCTGCCCAAATATTTTCTATGTTAAGATTTCTTATCTTAATGACCACAAGGCAGTGCATGAAGCATACTGAGGCAGGGCCCTGACTCCCACACCTGAGCACAGCATGAGTCTTTGTAATGAGGAATCCACGTGATTTCCCTATTTTATGCATGGACTAGTAGAAGCACTGAAGACCCTCCAGGAAAACAGGGTCTTGAGAAGCCACGCAGGGTGGTCTCTTTAGAATCAAGGTTGAAACAGTGTTTTGAGAAATAACCCAAATGTCTCTCCTAGCCCTATAACCAGAACCCTTTCCTGACTTTCAGAGGAGCCAAAACCAGTAGATAGGAAATACAACATGAAGACAAAGAATGAGAGAGGGTGCTCATGATTTTCATCCAAGCAGATTACAGAGGTGTTGGGTGATATAAAGGAAGTACAGTTGCTCCTGTTCTCTATTATGGGTAGGATCCAGTCACCCTATCCTTCTCATTGGTGTGTCTTTAATAGGGAGTCCTACTAAGTCCTCAAAAGAAGTCTCAAGACCCTCAGAGCAGAGAAACTGCCTCAGTGTCCCTCTCAAGTATAGGCACCAAGGGCAAAGAGGGGCAGCTGAGGCATCAGGAAGCAGAGCTGTGCAGGTTAGGTTTGGTCCTCCCACTCACCATCCCTTCCTCTTCCTGCCCACAGGGGGCACAAATCAATGCAAGCAGTGAGTGGAAGGTCCTGCCAGCTCCTCTGGACCACATCAATCTTCATGTCCGAGGGGGCCACATCCTGCCCTGGCAGGAGCCTGCACTGAACACACACCTCAGGTGAGTGTTGGGCCTGGGCTCTGCTGTGCGTGCTGGAGGCGCCCTTACTTGCAGGGAGTGTCCTCAGTCCCAGAGACACTGCTCTCAAGGCCACGTGTGATTTACTGAACACATGTTCTTTTCTTCATTTTGTTTTAGTCTTCTTGCATGTTTACATTCTGAACAGTTACCATAGATTGTAGATTTGCATTGAATGGTTGATGTAGGCAGTGACATTTGAAGAAGTAAAAGTTAACATACAAGTGTCAATATACAATGCTCGTAATGAGGGTGCTTCATTCCTCCTATTAAAGATGAGAAACTGCTGATCTACACCTATCTAATTATTGGCAATGACTAATACCAATGAGTACTTTTCTGTGCCTGAGTTATACCAAGATGGACCATTGTATTTTCAGATGTTTTCCTTAAATAACAACAACACTCATTTGCTTCTGGGATCTTATTTTCTCCATTTCAAGGATAAGCAATTAAAACATCTCCAAGGTTTAGTGACTTATGGTTCCGTAGCTAAGATGAGGATGGACATATCTAGGATCCCTGTTTGTGTGATAGCATTACTTATCATGTGGACCCTCAGTAGCTTAACTTCAGAGATTGTGGTAAAAACTGAGAAACAGGAATATTTATAAGTAGAACTCCATTATGTGTATGAAGAGTTTTCTGTCCCTTCATGTGCTTTTTGTGAGCTAGGCAGATTCTGCAATTGGTTACTGTGACAAGTGCTTTCCCGTTTGTGGCTATGCTGCTGTCCCTGTAGCAAGCTGACCTGTGCTTTCAGGTGGTGAGGCTCAATCAGATTGGAAGTTCTAGTGCTTCAGTTCTGTTGATTCCATTCTTTGTAAATGAGTGACCCCCGGTGCATTCTCAGTGGTCCAGGTTACACTCCAATTTCCTCCAAAAATGGTGTCCACTGTTCTAGCAGCAACAATGCTGGTGTTCCTTCCTTCTGGTTATCTTCACTTACGTTGATGTGTTTTCACACTTCAATTTCTTTCCTTACTATTACTAAATATTTCAGTTACAGTTATCACACATTGTATGTTTGAAGATGTCACCTGTATTTTGGGGGAAATGTAAACCTATATCTATTCCTTTATGTGACTTTCCTTCCTCTTTTCTTATTATCTAGTATAATTAATAACATTTTGTTTGAAATCTGATGTTAAGGACCCAAATGTGGATCTCCTTCCTTTAGAGATTAACATTCTTCTCTTTGAGTAGGGTCTTGTCATTTCTTTTCCAGTTAAAATGAAAGATATTAGAATGTGTTGTCTTCCCATCAAAACCTAACATGCCATCGCATAAGTCAAGTTACCATTAGAGAGAGCGGTGTACCTGTGTTGCAGTCTTTGTGAAGTTGTCCTTGGGATCAGTGGCAGCTACTCCTAGGAATGTCATTCCTAAAGCAAGCTGACCTCACCACTGTTGCCTAGCATTATCTTGTCTTCTAATAGTCTATGTCCTAAATCAGAGGTGGGGAATGTCTGAGCCACAAAACCACAGTTGTACATGGCAGGAGAGGTCCATATGTTCCTTGCTTGTTTCTTGTCAGGGACTCATGGTCATTTACCTGTATTGATAAGTTTGTACTTTCCAACAATGGTGTCATAAGTATTTAACTTACCTTTGACATTTAAATATTCGTGTGTTTGTGGCCATAGCCTCTACTCTAACTAGTGTGGGGATTCTGAGGCTCAATGTTCTTGCTGACTCTGTGGTTGTTTTTTGTTTACATAGTGGGTATTTCTGTGTCCTGTGACATTATTCAACAGGAGACACTGGTCTTTGTCCTTGAAAGAAGGCACTGCCTTTGGCCGGTGATGACTTTCAGAAATAAAATTTGAAGGACACATAAGGCAGTGCTTTTTGCTTCCATGCTTGTTTCTCACATGAGTCTTGCCTTCTGCAGCCGCCAGAACCCTCTTGGTCTTATCATTGCCTTGGATGAGAACAATGAAGCCAGAGGCGAACTTTTCTGGGATGATGGGCAGTCGAAGGGTGAGTTTTGTTATGGGCACATTGCCTTTCACAAACCTGCATCATTGGCCTTCCCTCCTGCTGGTAATCAGCTGTTGGAGAACTCTTCCAGGCACAATTCTTGAGAGAGGAGTTTGGGTTCTAGTTGTAGTGTTCAAGAAGTGAGAGGTGAACCCGAGATGAAAGGAAAGCATGTGGGTATTTCTTAGAAGTTTGTGCTAACTGATTTGTCACCAATATGCACTTCCATGTTATAATGGGAACTTGGAAAATAAATTTTGAAGACCACACCAGTAATCCCTCTGTCCCGTAAATATCTTCCCCAGGAAAGCTAGGAAAAATGCACAGGCAGCCTGTAATGACTAGGGAAGCATGCCCGTCTCAGTGAGGCTGTGAGGATGCACTTTCCTCGTGGTATGCATCTGCCCATTATCTGTGTATGGCTCTTGTTCTGGCACAGTAAAAAGCTCCTGGGGCTCTCTCTTAGAGGTGGACCCAACCGACATGTTCTTGAAGGCATGGCAGGTGAATAATGATGGGAGAAGGAAAGAACAACTTGTCCTTGGTTACTGTGGATATAATAGTATGCATCCCAAGATGTAGCTTTCTAAAAAAAACCTCTTGAGTCAATTTAAAATTATTTAATTGACAAAATTGAGTATATTCAAGAGAAAGAACATCTATGTGTTCATTGTTGCATGAAGACCCATGGTCAAGGTATTTTTTTATTTTTTTAAATTTAAATTTATTAATTAAACAAAATTTTTTTGATAAGGTATTGTGCAAAATGTGTACAGTTACATAGTAGGGCAGTGTGTACATTTCTTGTGATACCTTACACCCTGTTTTTATTTAACACATTCATAATTCTCCATGCTGCATAGAAGCTCTTCAGGAAATTCTCTTTTGCTGGTTGGAAGTTTATACACTGATCCAAGTCTTTCCCTGTATCTCAGCCCTGCACTCTGTCACCATTGTTCTCCTCTCTTAACTTTTGTAATTTGAATGGTGTTAGTTTTTTATGTAAATGGGATCTTGAGATACTTTTTTCAGGGTCTGTCTTATTTCACTTGTAGAACATGTTCCACTGTTATCCACATCTCATGAATCTAAGAGTTTTGAGTGTGTGCTAGTGCATGTGTTACTTTGTGTTTGTGTGTGACTGTTTGTGATGGTAACTCAGTATCTCAGTGTGTAGGAGCTGGCCTTAATCTTAGAAATATTACAGCATAAAAATCTTCAATGCCCTGTTCTTTGCAACATTATTCAAATAATAGCATATGCCGTGTCACTGGGAACTGAGGGAGCAAAGAAGCAGATGTACAGAGATGCAATGGGATATGTTCCAGTCATTGAAATAAGGAAAGTGTGCTACTTGTGCCATCAAGTAGCTTTAAGGAGAGTGAGGTAAAATTCATCCTTCTGGGATGGCAAGCCAGTTTGACTTGTCTTTCTATTACTTTCAGATACCGTGGCCAATGATGCTTATGTCTTACATGAGTTTTCGGCCAGCCAGGTGAGTACTACATTGTCATGAATCTTAGGTGCTAGAATTTAGCAATACTGTAATTATATTTCTATTTACATTGTATAAATGATGAGAGGTAAGGATATTTCCATTTATGATTTAATTTTCCATAATGGTGTAGGCTATGATCCAATAGAGGTGCTAATATTCATAAATAAATCACATGGTAGTATACCAAAATGTTCATGCATATATTTATTTCTTTTCCTCAAAGTTTTATTAAAGTATGCTTTCAGTCACTAAGAACACCTTGGTAGAGAGATCAAAGGCATGAGAGCCTGAGGAGT
Source organism: Perognathus longimembris pacificus (assembly GCF_023159225.1). NCBI lineage: Eukaryota > Metazoa > Chordata > Mammalia > Rodentia > Heteromyidae > Perognathus > Perognathus longimembris. The sequence continues at coordinate 144,950,278 of NC_063162.1, forward strand.
ATATGGTCTCTGATGGAGTGTTGGAGAGACAAGAGAAGATGAGTACCAGAGATCAAGCTTTGTGCCTAATTCTGCTTCCCTCTTTTGTAGACACACCTGGATGTGACTGTTTCCAAATCAACCTACAAAGACCCCAATAACTTAGCATTCCAGGAGATTAAAATCTTTGGCACTCAGGCACTGAACAACGTTACAGTGAAACAGAATGGAGTCCTAACTCCAATGTCTCCTCGAGCCACTTATGATCCTAACCTGAGGGTAAGAATCACGAGGTTGGGGTGATTTTTAAAGAATTCTTCAGGGCATTGCTGTGTCCTCTGGATAGTGCTATTTTAAGAAGAGTGCTAGAGGTTAATATGTATTATATAATATATAATGGATAATATCATGGCATATATCTGTCATGTCATCTGATGGGAGGAAGAAGCAGAGGGGTGAAGAACAGAGGCCTGGTGGGGCAAAATTCAGGAGGCCATGTGTGAAAAGCAATTACAAACCAAAGAAAAGAAGGAAATCCTGCTACCTGTGACATCAAAGTAGCTTTGGCATGGATCAAATATCTTCACATTTGGTACAAAGCCCTGCATTCAATTCCTATTACGGCAAAAAACCTCCATGAAAATATAGAAGAAAAAATATGCAAAAGTTTTAAATGGATGAATTCAATTACAAAATGGCTCCCATGTTATGCAGTCGCGGGAGACTGAGTAATGAGGAGTAAGAGCTATTAATGGAAGGAACCATAGTGATTTTTTTCCAACTCACCATTTGTAGTTGTTCAGCTTAAATCTAAATTATTCATATAATTAGTCTAGGAGTCCAGAGAAAAATGGGAATGGGAAAGGAATAGGAAGAAGAGCATAGGAGTCTTCTTGCTCTCTATCTACTATTCCAGATCATTGTGGAACATAGATTTGTGGAGAAAGGGACAAGAGTAATAGAACCATTTGGAAAAAGCAACAGGGCCAATCTGAAAAAAAAAAAAAGTATAAAAAAGCAGAGAGAAGCCAGGGAAGGTAGAAGATAAAAAGACAATTAAAAATTTTATTTGGTATCCTGGGTATTGTATATACTTTTATCGGGATTAGGGAAGGGAAGGGGAACATCAAAATGGAGAGACAAAGGGTAAAAGGTGACCCAATGCAACAGCAGTCCTCATGAGACGATATGGTGAAAACCAAGTTTTCATCTTGGGGGTAGGTAGATGGTAGGAGAAAATTGGGGGAAAGTTGGCAGAAAAATGCCATAGAAGGTAACAAGTTTGATAACAATTGTACTCACTGCCTTATGTATGAAACTGTAACCCCTCTCTACATCACTTTGACAACAAATAAAACAGTTTATTTGGCCTTTTTGTGTACACAATGTAATATACAATACGTAGAATAGTGGTATTACTCTGTTCCAACTCCACAGTGAATAGGAACCCTGTGTGCATTGACCTCTCTGCCCAAAATGTCTAGGAATAGGCCACTTGCATAATTGATTATGGTCTCAGTTTAAAGACTCAGCTCATGGAAGGACATGTCCTGGGGACCCAGCCCATGTGACCTCTCCATTCTTCCAGGTGGCTGTGATCACAGGAATCCATCTGGTCCTGGGAGAAGCATACACGGTGCAGTGGGACATTGGCCTGAGGGACCAGGAGAAAATAGACTGTTATCCCGATGAGCATGGAGCTTCTGAGGCCAACTGCCTGGCCCGAGGCTGCGTGTGGGAGGTAACTGCACTGAGGATGTGCACCTTCCCTACCAGCCCTGCACCCCACCCATAATGCATGACAGACCCCAGTCCCTCAGCATCCATTACAATCCACGGGAAGCAAGGGCTCCCCAAGATGCCTCATTCTGATGAAGAGTGGGACACTCTAAATATTTATTTTCCTGATAGAGTAATTTAAATTCTTGCCACTGTCTGTTGGAACCATGTGCTGCCTTGTCTACCCCTTGCTATTTGGTAACTGCAGGCCCTCATGCTAATGCACAGTATTGATTTTGCTCCTCAGGCATCCATTACCCCTGGGGTCCCATACTGCTACTTTGTGAATGATCTGTATTCAGTCAGCAATGTGCAGTATAGCTCACAGGGGCCACAGCTGACATCTCCTTGAAGTCTTCTCCTTACACCACTGCCTTCCCCTCCACACCTGTGACTCCTCTGCGCCTGCTCGTGACCTTCCACAAGAATGAGATGCTGCAGTTCAAGGTACCTGGAGTTAAGTGTGAGGGAGCACTCAGGGCCTTCCCTTCTGATCACCATGATAGTCAGTGATATGTCATCCTAATGTATGCTAATTCTTTAACGTTCCATGCTACAATAAACTCAACCATTCTGTGAATAGCAAGAGCAATGAGAAAGGCTTGGTAAGGTAGGCATGCATTTCCTAATGTGCATTTAGAACAGGCTACTCCAAAAATCATTGATATCAAAGAAGTGGAGAGATGTGGAAGTAGCCTAGCAGATAGGTTGATGGAGTGATGGATAGAGGTCATCTAGGTACAGATAAGCAGGAGAAGAAGAATGGCTTTGTTTAGACTGAGAAGATCTGGTGACTGATAGCATAGGATCTTAGGGAAAACTGAAGGGGAATGGTATGTTTGTCTCCCTCATCTGTGTTTTTCATAATGACACTAAGTAAATGGAGGAAACTAGAAAGGTTTAGTGCTTGGACAATATTCCATCAGAAACTCTTTGAGTTTATCAATTGGATATATTTCAGTTGAATTGGAATTATCTTTGAAATTCCACTCTGCCCAGTGCTTTTTCCTCCCTCTATGCTGTACTTACACGCAGGACTATGGCTGGGCTCGCTTTCTTATGGCAATTTTCTATTAAATGGTGAGGTTCTCTATGACAAGGGATTTGTTCTCTTCTTGTGCTTCTCCCATATCACCATGCTAGTAAACTGTAAGCCCTGAAAATTTTGCTGATGGAATAAATAAAAATAAAAGAGTATGACTGCCGGGCTAGATTCCCCTCCCCTGGGGATGCTAAGCTTACTCCCTTAGCATGCTCCCCTTTTCACCCTCTCCCCTGGGTGCCTGACCCGCAGGCAGCCAAGGTGGAGCGAAGGGACACGGGCAAGCTTAAGGTGCACGTGGCCGAACAAGATCCCCTTTTCCTCCCTCCTTACCCACCAAGGAAGCCAGGTGCACACGAATCTTGGAGACGCTTTGGAGAGCAATCTGGTTTATTCAGGAGGGGCTTTCCGTAATATAGTGATGATGACAAGGATTGAGCAGGACCTGACGATGGGCTGGGGAGCTTGTCTGTCCAAGAGCAGCTCCCAAGGACCTCCCTCATGGGCTAACTTCACTTCCCATATTACCGCCTTCTGGCAAAGCCCGGGAAAAGAGTGCACACATGCTCGCTGGCGCAAGGTGGGGGATAGTCTCAAAGCTACCTCTTCTGGTTCTGGACCCAGAAGGAGATAGGTGTGGCTCACTTCCACACTGCCCCAGGGCTGGTGGAAGGGCGACCTCTCGGGAACACTCTCATCGCCATTCCCCCATCAAGGCCAAGCTGAATCCCCAACATATGACACCATAGCCTTGCCTAAAATGTTCTTAACAATGACATGCAGAAGGACGCTAAGGTCTTTTCCATCCTTTAATTCTATGCTTCTCTTTGGTGTCCTCAAGTTAGTATTAGCAAGTAGGATATACCTAATACATGGAATGAATCAAGTTGCTCAGATTTCCAGCCTTAAGGCCTATGTACTTAACCAATTAATCAGGAAACTACCTATCTCCCTACATACATTTGTACATACACACATAGATATGTTCCTTTCTCAACCCTCTGGAGCACAGTAAACCATGTGTTCATTAATGCATTGCTAGAATGACCTGATCTCTGTGCTTGGTTGAAGACTACATAGCACTTCAGACTAAGAATACTTCTCCCACAAAGTCAGTTTTTCTCCCAGACATAGTTGCTGAAATCACCTTCCTTATAACCTTACATTCCTTCTTTATAGTTGACCATTAGTCCACACAATTTAAGGGATGTAATCATCTTTCATTCTCTGGTGGGACTGAATACCCCTGGCTTACTATGTTCATATCAGTAGCACCTAATTCAAAACCAGAAACGGATACAGTGCAAACTCCATGCATCCAATTATATGTCATTTTTAAAGCATGGACAACTGTGGTTGTTATAATTGTGCTCGGTAAAAGCTTCACAGACACTCATATACACACATATGGAATAATATGGAATACATAATATTTGCACACTGGCTTATGAATGGCTTTGCATGCAAATACCAAAGTCAAAGAAACTGTGTAATGATAATATGGCCCTTCAAATATGAGCTCTGACAGATTCAATACAACATGTTAGATCTCAAGTTGTTTCATAAAGCTTAAAGCCAAGATATACTGTCTCTATTTCCTCCAATACTGACAAGGTTCTCCTAATGGTATATATTTAAGGACATATTTTTTCTAACATTTCTAATTCACAGATAACACTCATGCTTTTCTTGTGCTATTCAGTGCTCTGTCTTTGCACACTTACGTATTGTGAACTGGACAGCTTATTGCTGAATTTGCCAATCATCTTAAGTAACTGCAATTTCTTATGATTAAAAAGTTGTAATTCTTATCTTGCGGCTATTTGAGTTAAGATAATAGAATATTTTTATCTATGATTTTTCTATATATGAGAGCATAGCTGAATATACACACAGAATCTCCATGTTCACCTAAAATCATTTACCTCTGACCTAGATTTATGATCCCAACCACATGCGGTATGAAGTCCCAATCCCTCTGAACATCCCCAGCGCTCCCAGCAGCTCTCCTGAGGCCCGACTCTATGATGTTCGCATTAAGGAGAACCCATTTGGGATTGAAATTCGCCGGAAGAGCACAGGCACTGTCATGTGAGTGGCCTGGTTGGATTGGGGACTGGAGGTTATGAGAACATCCTAGCAAGGCGCGATGTGGCAGGAAAACCTGCAGCCTTAAGTCCTGCTTTTGTTTCTCATCTTATCTTCATTAGGAGAAAACAATATTTTAAATACATATATCAATGTGTATGTGGGTATGAGTGTGTGGATATGAGAGGGTGAGATTGAGAGACACAGGGGGGAGAGAGAGATTGAGAGGGAGAGAGGGAGGTAGATTTATGAACAATTACAGTCGTAACTGGAGAAGAAAAACAACTCTCAGTCTTCGCTACAGTGTCACAATTTATACAAAAGATGACACAAAAGCCAAGAAGTAGGCGTTTCTCCAGGGGATAGGACTGTCCTCACTCCCGCTTGGAATTTGCTGGTGTTCAAGTGGGGGTGAAGTACAAACAGGACTCGGGTATCAGTGTGGCTTCTCTGCAGTGATGGCTTTGAGGGCATTGAAAGACATTTTCATGAAAGGCCACTGTAGAATGAAGGCTGGGACAGCGAGGTGCCTTTAGAAACCTCATTGGGGATCTCTGTAGCAAATAGGTGTTGGGTTTCTGGGAAATGGGGAAGGATGTGGCTTGCATTTGCTAGAGAGATCAGCTGCTTGCAGCCCCAGGAGAACTGACTTCCCTGTCTCCCCTGCCTTCTCCCCCGGCAGCTGGGACTCTCAGGTCCTGGGCTTCACCTTCAATGACATGTTCATCCGCATCTCCACCCGCCTTCCCTCCGACTACATCTATGGCTTTGGGGAAACCGAGCACACGGCCTTCAGGAGAGACTTGAACTGGCACACGTGGGGCATGTTTTCCAGAGACGAACCCCCGGGGGTAAGGGCAGAGGATGACGAGGGTCTGAGCTCACTTTTCTGCACCCCCACTGCATGGCTCTGAACTCCCCCTGCGGGCCTCTGTGCTCCATGTTCCCTGACTGGAATGAGGGGTCTGCTTATGCCCTACAGACCATTCCTGGGCCTCCCTTGTGTTTGTGTAGTTGGATTCCTTGCAGGAGAATGTAGGCCCTGAGTGTTTGGTGACTTTCCTTCTCAGAGGCTATGTGTTCTAACTCTGCCCACTTCTCCCCCATGACTCTCAGTTCAAGAAGAATTCTTATGGTGTGCACCCCTACTACATGGGCCTAGAGGAGGATGGCAGTGCCCACGGAGTCCTCCTGCTCAACAGCAATGCCATGGGTAGGTGGCAGCTGCTTCTGCCCCAGATCTGAGGGCTAAGGATTCTTGAATTTTCTTTTAGAATGTGATTGTGTGAGCTACTGGAAATGAAATCACCCATAACATGAGTGCCACTCTATCTTATGCTTATCCTTTTTTGTCCCTCTAATACTAAGGAATGGATGGATCCAGTGATACTCTTAGTTTTCTACCAGTCACACTTGAAGAGATAGCAAAGGCAATGGAGTCCATAAAGAAAGAATCTCATAATAACTGAGAGGTCAGCTGAGGGATCCACGAGCATAATTTGAATGAGCTGGAAGTTATTGTTAGAGCACTCACTGTGGGTTTATGCAAGTCTGATGGAAATTTGTCTTTTGCAATAGAAAGGGGTTTAAATCAATAGAAAAATGTGTGTAAAATGGATGAAACCTTATATGATGCATATCTGAGTGAGTTGTGTTCTATTCTTCATTTTTACAATATACCTGGTGATAAGAGGTGTTCTCCTTAAGGGACACTGTGTAAGAAGGACTGGGTAAGAAGGGAACACAATTTTTAAAGCTTCTGAAGATTCTTGAACTAAAAGAATATATGAAGGCGTGTGATGGTGGTCATGCTTAGCCATTGTGGAAGCTGAAATGAGGAGAATCTCAGTTCCAAGCCAATCAAGAGAAAAAGTCAAGGGATTCTATGTCAATGGAGGAAGTGGAGTAGGGTGTAATGCATTTCTAATTACAGCTGTGCTGGGAGAAGTAAATAGATTGATTGCAGTCTAGGCACATGCTTAAACAGGAAAAAGGTTCTATCTCACAACAACCAGAAAAAAAAAGACAAAGTTATGGGCTTAGGTGTCAGACACCTTCCCTAACAAGCATAGAGCACACTGCAGGAATTATTTTTATGGAGTGGATTGACAAAACGTCTGAGAAAATAAAGCAATTGTGAAGGAAAGTGTTCATGGATAGAACCCTGCTTCCTTTTTACGTCCTCCGCCCTGTGTGAGTTGAGCACAGAAAAGCATGTCTTGATGGTATGCAATGGAAGAGAGAGAAGTCTCAGTATTGAGGGATGCTTTCTTCCCTTGCTGAAGCTTTGCAAGCAGCTGGGTTCACATTTCCCTCTCTCTTCAGATGTGACCTTCCTGCCGATGCCGGCCCTGACGTACCGCACCACAGGGGGAGTTCTGGACTTTTATGTGTTCTTGGGGCCCACTCCAGAGCTTGTCACTCAGCAGTACACTGAGGTATGTGTGAACTCACTTATCTGTCATGTGCTTCTTCATAGCAAGGCTGTGTTCCAAATGCATTATCCACTTTTATCGCCCTCACTGTGATAATTGGGATTGTTGGTTTTTCTCAGAGATCGTATAAATAGGAAACAATAAATAAATCTAATAATCATTAGATTAATAGCCTTTAATTGTTGCAGGATAGCAAATTAGCCTGGTGATAGTTTTGAAGTGATAGAGGTGGTGATGGTGGTGATGGAGTATTGGTGGAGGTGGTGATGGAGAAGGTGATTCCTGGCGTGATGATAGGAGTGGTGCTTCTGATGGACGTGATGGTTAGGGAAGTGATGAGGATGGTGACTGACGCTGTGTGCAGTTACAGTTTTCAGGGTGGTGATGGTGGTTCTGTTGACAGGGCCATGAAGGCTGCAATGGTTATGATGTGAGGTGTGGGTAGAGGTGAAGAGTGAAGTTATTTGTGATTGTGATAGAGATAACAAGCATGGAATAACTGCTGAATGCGTTACTTAATCCATGTGGGAGCATATATAGTAACTTCAATTCTCATAAAACCACTATGGGATGCACACTGAGATCATACTCAACTTACAGGTGAGGAAACATGCACAATTAGTTATTTATCCTTGCCCTAGGTCACAGAGCAGTGCATGACATATGTGTATTAGTCCATGGATTTTGGTTCTGAATTCTGGACTCCTCTCTAATTATTTAGACTGCATCTAGGAATCAGAGCAAAAGCCACTTTTCTAGATTCTTTTTTTTTTTTTTTTTGGCCAGTCCTGGGCCTTGGACTCAGGGCCTGAGCACTGTCCCTGGCTTCTTCCCACTCAAGGCTAGCACTCTGCCACTTGAGCCACAGCGCCGCTTCTGGCCGTTTTCTGTATATGTGGTGCTGGGGAATCGAACCTAGGGCCTCATGTATCCGAGGCAGGCACTCTTGCCACTAGGCTATATCCCCAGCCCCTTTTCTAGATTCTTGACATATGAGTTCTAATCCAGCAGCAGGCTTTCCCACAAGGCATTCTAGTGTTGTGCTTCCCTTCCAATCTACTCTGAAATTGCAGGTTTGGTTTGTCTAGATTGGGGCCCTGGAAATATTGTTTTTATTTCACAGGAAACTTCCACCTAGCATCCCATTTTCAGAGTTAATGTTTAAAATCTTTATTCCAGATGATTGGCCGGCCCGTGATGGTGCCTTACTGGTCCCTGGGGTTCCAGCTGTGTCGCTATGGCTATGAGAACGATGCTGAGATCTCCAGCTTGTATGATGAGATGGTGGCTGCCCAGATTCCCTACGTATGTACAAGCCATGGCGCACGCCGTGCAACGTATTCTCATAGGGAACCTGCCTGGGTCTGGGCCTCAATTTCTTTATAGGGTATTTGTGAGTTTCTGCACATACATGAAGTCCTTTCTCACGTGATGCCACCCTGACCATGATCTTGTCCTACAAATTCTGTGAGTTGGTTCTGGCTCTGTGGCATTAGGAGATCAGTGACTCACAGTGCAGAGGGAAAGCATTAGCTCCCAGAGCTGTTGCTCCTATGTCCTATTTCCTTCCATTTACTTTATGTAGGTTGAAGACATTTAGTCCAAAACCAGAGTTTTCTAAGAATAGAGTATCCTTCCAACACCTTTGCTTAATTAAATGAAATGAACGGATGCTCATTGGCCCATTGTCCATGTAGGTAGGTGTGCAGTTAGCATCTGGTGGGAACTGCAGCCCAGGGCCATGCGTGCTGAGCCACTCTCTGGCTGAATGCAGGGATCCTGGGTTTCCAGGGAAACAAACCTTCTTAGTCACTGAGGACAAGAACAGTCCTGTAATCACAACTTACCCCACAGCCTACTTTATGTTTAATTTTGTTCTATTGTTTCAAATAATTCCATTCAAATATATCACCGGTAATAAGGAAAATATGTCTGATTATTAGGAGTGGACATGTCACAGTTAGGGCTTGTGCTTTTGTTTCTTTGATTTTGAATAGTAAATCCTACTCTCTTTCTGTAATAGCAGTGGATAGGGCAGTTCTTTTTTTTTTTTAATGTGTTTTCCTCACAAAGCATTTTGTTTTTCTCTTAACATTGAATCTTGGGCAGTCTCTTGCGAGTGGCCAACACACTCAATCACTACTTATATTCGCAGTTTACCCAGTAATTTCTTATGCCATGTGTTTTCTTTGCTTTTTTTTTTCCCTGTGGGACTTTAGTTTGATATCGGGGCATGTCATTTGCTAAATATGGACATCAGAACTATACTATTAACCCATTTTCTACAGTTGTTATCTCAAGAAAGAGTCTTGCTTTTTTTTGTCTATGCTAATGTCTCTACTGTAACCCTCGTATTTCATTCTTCTGGCCATAACTGAGATGACTGTGGCTGTCACTTGCCCTGGTTATTCTACTGAAATATTATCTCATGTACTTGTATTCCCCTCACTGTGTAGGAACTGAGTTTTTCTTGATCTCAGTCTCTGGTGTAACTGACAGGTGTTAACTGCTATGCCCAGGAAGTGACTGTGAAGTGTTCTATTGAACTTTTTGCTCTGGTTGGCCTTGAACAGGCATGAGCTCTGAGCCAGTGGTTTTCACTCATGCACAAAAGTGCCCCACTATGTAGGTATCTTCATGCTACAATTTTTGATATGCAGGTTCTTATTTTATTTTTTCTTAATTTGGGAACTTTGAAAAAATTCTGTTTTCAGCTTTCAGTTGATAACAAAGAAGGGAACTAGTGTTTGAGTCAGAAGTCATGTGAAGTTGGGCATGGGCAGTGGAGATTCGCTCTCCTGGGAACATGGCCTCATCCCCAGCTACCACTCAGTCCCCTGTATCCTTCCCCAGGATGTGCAGTACTCAGACATCGACTACATGGAGCGGCAGCTGGACTTCACCCTCAGCTCCAAGTTCACTGGGCTTCCCGCCCTGATCAATCGCATGAAGGCAGATGGCATGCGGGTCATCCTCATTCTGGTCAGTCCTTGTGAGACTTTGTGGACTCTGGGAAGATGAAGGGGGGTGGTGGGGAATGCCTGTACTGTATTTCCTTCCATGTTACACAAGGAAAGGTGAAGTTCACTATGAAAGTCACTTACCAGTGTTCTCAGACTCTTTAAACTTCAACTAAAAAGGAAGGACAAATGTTATTGGAAGAGGTCTGTTGTTTCCCTTAGCATTCTCTAGATTTGTTTTTCCATCTGACTTGTGCTTTGGTATCAGGACCCAGCCATTTCTGGCAATGAGACAGAGCCATATCCGGCCTTCACTCGTGGTGTGCAGGATGATGTCTTCATCAAGTTTCCCAATGATGGAGAAATTGTCTGGGGCAAGGTATGATATAATGGGCAATCCAGGAACACCTAGCCTGGGGTAGAGGACACTGTGGCGTTGTTTTCCATTGTTGTTTTTCCCTCTTTTCCATTTTGTTTCTGTTTCAATCCCTATTTATGCATCCACTTAAAGGCTTTGTGGAGTACACTTTGCTGTGGACCAATGCTACATGATAACTAAATTATCTAGTTCTAGGAGTGTGGTTGGAAATTTCTGTTGCTGTTGAACTGTTTTTCTCTGCATAGGTCTGGCCAGATTTCCCTAATATTGTGGTGAACAATTCTCTGGACTGGGACAGCCAAGTGGAGGTAAGAGACTGTTTATGCGTGTTGGGTGGGGCCAGGGTTACCTGAAATCAGCTTCCTTTCTCATGATAACAGACATGTCAGTCAGTGTGAAGATTGCTTTTACTTCCAATGGTCCTTATTATCCTTGGAACCAGAAACTGAGATTACCAGTTACTTCCATGGTGTTAGTGGGCACAATGCCTATTTTAAACGAACATGTAGCTTCGTTATTAACTTTTTGTTTTGTTTTGTTAACTTTATGTAATTGTACACAAGAGTTGTCATTTAACAACATAGTCTATGAATACAGCAATCTTGACCGGTGTCTCCCCTTTGGACATTCTCCTTCACCTTGGCCACACCTGTTCTGCTACTTTTCTTAATTTTGTAGGATAACTAATGAATTCGTGGTGCATTGTCCTCCACTTTTCCTCTTCCCTTGCCTACTCCTTCCTCTTTGCCGTCCCCTTGTAAATACGTTTTCTGGAGCTTATAAAGGTGGGGTTTGACTTTGCTTTGTAAGAAATTACACTACTTGAATTCTCCATAGAGTCTACCATATTTCATATTTAAAAAAATAGAAATCATCATTTCATGGTTGTACTGAAGGTTTTTAACTTAGTATGTCAATTTATAAGTACAATTGCTATGCTCAGTGTCAGCCCTTCCACCATTCAATATGAACAGGGTGAGATGGAAACAGCATCTTGGATAATTCCAGGACCTTGATTTTTTTTTATTTATCAATTCAGATGATCAGCGTAGAACTTGGTGAAGTTGAAAAAATATGTTTGGCTTTAATTTCCCATTCGCATCTTTAGTTAATGAGGGCCACTGTGGTGGTAGGCATTGGTTTCATTATTGGAGGGAAGGTGTGAAAGGAGGTGATTGAAATTTTCTGCTTAGATCCTCCCACTTAATATCACCCAGCATTTGCTTGCTATAGGACTTTGACATCATAGAAAACACGTCCATCCCATCATTGAATGGACTGTAGCCTTTGTTTCCCTTGTTCCCCCCAATGGAACATCAACTGGATGATTCTTCCCAAGCTGGCATGTGGAAGGTTTGATACACCCATTTGACCAAGATCAACCATGTGACCTTATTAGCTGCAGTTTCTTCCTGCAAGTAGAATGGTTGTGCAGGAGTCCTAAGAAGAGGCAGGACTACAAGAGGTTAGGGTGAAATTTTAAGCAACAGATCGAGAGTTTGCTGTATTGGCTGATATCTGGTGTGTAGGTACAAAGAGGAGAAGAGTGTATGCCTGTTTTCCAAATGTGCAAAGGTACATTGTTTGTGACTCTATTCTTCGTACCTCTTGCTTTTCCAAGAATCCCAGGACATTAAACTCTGAAGGTGCTGGTGAGTCTCCTCATACTCTCTATTACCATGAAATACAAATCTTGACTCATTTGTGTTCACTTCTCAGTAATTCCTTGTTTATTATGTTGTTTATTCATTTGGGACTATTTGTGATTTGTTTTCATAGCAATACAGAGCTTATGTGGCCTTCCCAGACTTTTTCCGGAACTCGACTGCCCTGTGGTGGAAGAGGGAAATGAAAGAGCTCCACTCCAATCCACAGAGCCCAGAGAAGAGCCTGAAGTTTGATGGCATGTGGATTGTAAGTGCGGGAGTGCTTGACTCTATACACATGGGGAATCGTGTGTAGGTGTCTTTGTTTTTGCCCATGCCTCACTGACACATGCTAGAGCATAGGATGAATTCATCAAGGAAGACTTTGGACATCTTTGCTGCATTGACTCCATTGGGAGGAGAGCAGCCCTCTGTCATCTTCTAGCCTGGAGCTACCTTGACCTTTCTGCTGTCCAGCCTCTGCAGAGATTGTTGGGAATTCCTTGGAAATGGGCTTGCTGGCAGCAGATTACTTTGTAGCCTTCCAGCCATTCAAATTGTAGGGCTTACTTGGTATTTGTACTTAGTTTTCTCCGGTGTGTGGTGTGTGGTCTTTCTCTCTAGGCACCATTGATAGGAATTACAAAATGGTGAGAGAATGACAAGACCATGAATGTATTCATGTAACCATGTGGGTGTGTGTGACATTTCTAGGATATGAATGAACCTTCGAGCTTTGTGAATGGGGCAGTTCCATCTGGCTGCAGGGATACAACTCTGAACCGTCCACCCTACATGCCACGTAAGGACCCGCGGCCTCCTTCACCTGCGTGTGGCTAGAGGCAGGATGTCTGAGCCACAGCCCCTCTGCCAGGGCCCCCTTAGGAGGTCCCGGAAGGACTGTGTTTTAATAGGGACCAGAGACAAAAGCACTATTGAGATGCTTCCTTGGCTTGTGCAAGTTGTCAGAACCTCTGGCACAGTTCCGGTAACATGGCCAGAATGCACTTAACAGTGGTAATGTCTCCAAAGTATTTTCCCAGCATTATTTCTTAGGCCTTCTGGCTTATGATTAGTTACTCACAATAATGCCGCACCTCCAGTGTTATGGTGAACTGCTGCCTGTGTCATTGTACTCATGGAATTTGGAGTTATACTTGTTTTTATAACTGGGCTTTTTCAGTTAATCTTTATACTAGTTGTGTGAACTTCCATGGATTTTATGATATTTCTAATGATCAGATTTCTAAGATCTCATGGAAGGTAGCCCTATTCATTTGAGAGAATTATAAAATAAAATAATTTATACATTATAATCCAAGAGGAGGCCCTGATTCACAATGAATAGTTGAGAATCCTGCATTCTTCCAATAACCTCTACTTTCTCCAGTCAACTTGATGCTGAAAACAAACCAAGGCTCACTAGGGTTCTGAGAACTATTCCCATGCTCCTGAGAGAGAGAGAGAGAGAGAGAGAGAGACAGAGAGACAGAGAGACAGAGAGAGAGACAGAGAGACAGAGAGACAGAGAGACAGATACAGAGATAGAGAAAGAGAGAGAGAGACAGTGTCCAATGGAGTTTAATTCAGCATTAAGATTCAGAGTTCAATCATTTACCTACAGAGCAGGGACTACATCTTTCAGGAACTGTTGTTTGACATTCTTCAATTTTTCTCTTCAGATTTGGCAGGCAGGGACCGAGGCCTGAGCAGCAAGACCCTGTGCATGGAGAGCGAGCAGATCCTTCCAGACGGCTCCCGAGTGCGGCACTATGATGTCCACAGCCTGTATGGATGGTCCCAGACCAGACCCACCTATGAGTGAGTCATGTCTTCCCTGCCTGCCAACCCCTGAGGGTAGACATAGAGGGGTAAGGCAGTCCTACTCTTCCCTTTGTCCCTGGATGATGGGTGAGGAGGTCTCCAACCCAGTTTCCCCACACAATCACAGGTCATGAGTTCTACCCATGAAAAGCATTTGAAGGGCCCTGAGAATAAGGAGAATCTCAGAAGATAGAATATTAAGCATTGATTTATTTAAGTTAAGCAGGATGATGTAGGAAGAAAAGAGGAGAGGTAGGGGGAGAAACATCCTGTTCTCCATGCAGGATATGGAAGTGGAATACTCACAATATCAGTTCTCACTTCCTGTCTTTATTCTTTCTGAGCTGGGGAAACACACATAGTCATGCCTTCTAACAGCGCCTCATGCATAGACAGGGGTTCTGTGTGGCCAAGATGGCTGCTGTTCATCATTCTCAAATATAGAGACATAATTTGGTGTATCTAAAAGCAGGTCCTAGGTGTAAGTTTAAGTGCTTGATCTCCCCAAATATAATTTTATATTTCTGGCCTTATGCATTTGCAAAGAATATGTAGCTTCTTACCATTTTTTTTTTTTTTGCCAGTCCTGGGCCTTGGACTCAGGGCCTGAGCACTGTCCCTGGCTTCTTCTTGCTCAAGGCTAGCACTCTGCCATGTGAGCCACAGCGCCGCTTCTGGCCGTTTTTTCTGTATATGTGGTGCTGGGGAATCGAACCTAGGGCCTCGTGTATCCGAGGCAGGCACTCTTGCCACTAGGCTATATCCCCAGCCCCGCTTCTTACCATTTTTAAGGGCAGAGCAGAAAGCAGAGCTGTTACTGGAATCCCTGTCAGCCAGGAAGACCTTCCCTAATATCGATCCTGAATTCCTTCTGGTCAGGCAGCAAGCACTTTGTCTATGTTCAAGGCCCAAGGTCACTGGAGGGAGGATCTATAGCCTTTCCTCAATACTATTTTAGAAAATTAACTGCTGAGTACATATAA
This sequence comes from Perognathus longimembris pacificus, assembly GCF_023159225.1. Classification (NCBI taxonomy): domain Eukaryota; kingdom Metazoa; phylum Chordata; class Mammalia; order Rodentia; family Heteromyidae; genus Perognathus; species Perognathus longimembris. The sequence continues at coordinate 144,965,393 of NC_063162.1, forward strand.
AGAAAGTTATCATTTTATATTTTATATCATTTCAACGGTTTTCTACACGATGAGTGTCTCATAAAACTGTGAAATGGCAGCCTTGTCTAATATATCTGTCAGCTAGGAGGAAGCATGTTCCTTCCATTCAAGCAGGAGGATTTTCTTTTCATTCATGACTTGATTCGAGTTCCTAGGACTGGAATGAGGAACGAGGATGGCAGGGTGCCCTGTGGCTTTTCTGAGGCTGCGCTGATCTCCGTTGTCCCCTGCTCCCTCCAACCAGGGCCGTGCAGGAGGCCACAGGGCAGCGAGGCATCGTCATCACCCGCTCCACATTCCCTTCTTCTGGGCGCTGGGCAGGACACTGGCTGGGAGACAACACAGCCGCCTGGGACCAGCTGAGGAAGTCCATCATTGGTGTGTGGCCTTGGCTCCCAGGGGCTGTGCCCCTCCCCCAGGGCAGGGGCTGAGGACCCTTGGTGAGGGAGCAGGAGGAGGAATGAGAGCTTGGTCTGACAGCTGTGCTTCTCCTTGCAGGCATGATGGAGTTCAGCCTCTTTGGCATATCCTATGTAAGTGACCTGGGTCTCCTCTTGGTCCCCACGCAGATGGCCACCTCTGTGAGAAATGTGCAAGAGGCTCGTTTGGTTCTGTCTTGTTTCAGACAGGGGCAGATATCTGTGGGTTCTTCCAAGATGCAGAGTATGAGATGTGTGCTCGCTGGATGCAGCTGGGGGCCTTTTACCCTTTCTCCAGGAACCACAACACCATCGGGACCCGGGTAGTGTGTCTGTCCTCCCCTGCCCTGTTTTGTGACACAAGAACCCAGCCACCAGCCCCGGGGTGCGGCTCAGACAGTCTGTATTCTCTGGAGACCTGCTCCAAGCCTGGAAGCCCTCACCCTAAGGAATCTTAGACATCTGCATTGATCAGATGATTCCTTCTGTTAGAAGAAACTATCTCTATCATATTTCAAGAAATGCATTGTGGGAAAAATTTTCCATTTTGTAGAGAGAGTTTTGTTATGTTTTAGGCTAGTAGTAATGATCTCTTAAGAAGTGGTTGATAAGAAATGAATTCCATCCATGAATTCCTAAAGTATCATCAGTTTCCCTCAGTAAGTTCAGCACATTCTTCTGTTTCTCCATTAGAGGCAAGACCCTGTGTCCTGGGATGCAGACTTTGTGAACCTTTCCAGAAGTGTCCTAGAGACCAGATATACCTTGTTGCCGTATCTCTACACCTTGATGCACAAGGCCAGCACGGAGGGCGTGACTGTGGTGCGGCCTCTCCTCCATGAGTGAGTGTCTAGCAGAAATTCTGCTCAGTACTGAACAATGCATGTCTTTCTGTAGGCTGTTGCTTTCTGCAATGTATATTTTTGATGGGAACATCCGATTTTTTTTTTTTCCAGTCCTGGGCCTTGGACTCAGGGCCTGAGCACCATCCCTGGCTTCTTCCTGCGCAATGGTAGCACTCTGCCACCTCAGCCACAGTGCCCCTTCTGGCTATTTTCCATTCATTTGGTGCTGGGGAATGGAACCGAGAGCTGCTTGTGTAGGAGGCAAGCACTCTTGCCACTAGGCCATATTCCCAGCCCTGATTTCTTTTCTGGATATTCATTAGATTTTCCTAATACATTTTACTTATAAAACTAAAATATATTTGTTTACATGAAAAAATGCAATTGCTACGGGGCAGAGCCAGCGCTGTGCCTGTCCTCCTCGATATTTGGGAGGTAGAGTCCAGTAGCATCTCCATTCGATGTCAGTTGGGCAAAAGGTTGCAATACCCCAACTCCACCAATACCTGATATGATTTCAAATGGGCTGGAGGTTAAAGTCAGGAAGACCACAGTTCTAAGCAACATCCTGGGCTGGAAATACAACTCAAGCTCAAGTGCATATGTGTAGCAAACTTAAAACTCTGAGCTGAAGCAATAGTACCCGCCCCCAAATGAAGATTATTTTAATTATCTTTAAGTAGTTTGTACAATGGATGTGTGCCAGTTTAAAAAGTAGTTTATGGATAGAGTGAACCTTGGTCATTTTTACCCCTTCAATATTCTCACTCCACCTAGTGCCTGCTTTTCTTCATTTTGTAGTTTATACAATGAATTCTTCATTGCATTCTTCTCCCTTCCACACTTCATCTGTTTATCACCATCTCCTTGGGTCAGAATTCCTCTTTACCTGGTAAAAAATATCCTACTAGCCATATTTTATAATTTCGTCCTCCTTTCCACCCACCTCCTCTCATAATTTTGGGAAATCTAGCTGAATATGCAGTGCTTGACATATTTTGTCCCTGGGAGCCATGTGGTTTCGCTTGTTGCTTTTGTAAGATGGAGCCATTGGCCAGTGCTGTGGTTTTGCAGTTCACAGGGTGCGGAACTGGAAGTGCAACATGACTTCCTTTGGATGAGTGGGGATGGCTTAGAGCAAGGGGCTTGCTTAGAGGGCTGGAGATGAGCTTCAAAGTGTTAGAGCATCTGTCTAATACTTCAGAAAGCCCTAGTTTCCAATTTTAATATCATAACAGAATTTTTTAATTGAGCAAATAAAGTAATTTGTTAAAGAAATTCTGATTTCTAGGCAGAGACCATCCTGAACTTGTGATTAGAAGACAGTGTGATATTGAGCAATAGCCATGGATGAGGAGTGATTTGTTGAGTGTACAAGTTTTGAAACAATGTAGGAAAACATAATTTCTTTGTTTCCCTTATTTGTTTTGCAAAAACACCCCTAACTTTTATAAGGCCACGTGTGCTCAGGTAAGGAAAGAGGGCATTTCAGGGTAGACGAGAGGGATAGGGGCAGCCTTGGACTGGAAATGTGGACCAATGGTGGAGATATTTTCTAGAGAAAACTTATTTGTAGCACTGCCAAAGTTTGAGGGTTGTGACCTGTGAATACTGGAGATTAGCTCTTCCTTATTAAAGTCAGTGATGTTTAAGGACAGCACTTGGAGCAGCTGGATTTTTGACTTGGTGTATTCTTGAGTTCTTCTGCAGGGACTTGGGGTCATGGTCTTCCGCGGCTCTGGGTGTGACACCTTCCTTTGCTTTTGCAGGTTTGTGTCTGACCAGGAGACCTGGGAGATTGACAATCAGTTCCTGCTGGGCGCCGCCTTCCTGGTCAGCCCTGTCCTGGAGCCTGTGAGTATGGAGCCTGGGGTGGGTGGCGGCTCCAGCTGGGAGGTTGGGTGGCAAGGGGAGGAGGAGGAGTCCCTGTAAGCAGTGTTCCCCAGAGAGGATTTCTTCTCCCTGACTCTCTTTTCGCTCCTTCTATGCAGGAGAAATTCCCGGGGTGGGTGGGACGGGGGAAATCTTTCTTAGTGCTGGTTTAACCATTAGAGTCCCAAATCTGACCTCTTATAATTGAGGACTGTCACTCGATTTACAAAGGAAGGGAACAGGGTCAGCTGGGAGTAAGAGTAAATGAATTCATTTCACTGCAGTGTCCCCATTGCAGGGAAGCTGAAGGCTCCTAGGAGCTCGGCTGTCTGGGCTGGGAGCATGTAGTGCTGCTGGCCAGCCCTCCTTTCCTTTTGTGCTGGGTCAGGCAGGCAGACACAGCCATTTCTTTGCACACTCTGGGATTAATACATCTTCTGATTATAATGTGCGAATAGTCCATGTGTCACAGTCCTTTTTATCTAGGAAGTTTTCTTCTACTTCAATCCAAACTCTGTGTTTGTGTGAAAGAAAGTACTGATCTTTTCCCAAAAACCATGTATCCCAAAGGTCTTTATTACAGCACCTGTGGTGGGTAGGAGATTTCCTTTTTGAGAAGGGAGAACGGAAGGAGGCTACCCCAACCTTGCTGATCTCAGGAGAGCCAAGGCCTGGGGTTCAATTCCACCACTGCTCTATGGCCCCTTTTCTATATAGGTTGCTTAATGTATCCTGAGCAATGGTGCCAAGCCAACCTTCAATCTGTGTTTTATTTCAGAATGCCAGAAATGTGACAGCATATTTCCCTAGAGCCCTCTGGTATGACTTCTACACGGTAAGCTTTGGTAAAATGTATACAGCCTGGGGAGATGGTCTGTTATGCATGTGTGGATATGATGAACCTCAGCCCAAATGCTCCCATTTCCTATTGGACAGATTCTTTCTACATAGTAGTATGAAATTTTCTGAAGTGTCCTGGTGAATCACCTGAGGTATCGCACCCAGCACCTGACTTTCCTTCTTTATTTTTATGTTTGATTTTATTCTCACCTTGTACTGTTACTATGTACCATATACTCCTGATAATATTAAGTTGTGGTAGCAACTAGATTTTCATTTTTGAGTAGTAGAATTGGACTTTGTACTCAAAACAGTTGCTTAACGGGTGCATTCCTTTTTTTTTTTTTTTTTTTGTCAGTCCTCAGCTTGGACTCAGGGCCTAAGCACTGTCCCTGGCTACTTTTTGCTCAAGGCTAGCACTCTGCCACTTGAGTCACAGTGCCACTTCTGGCCTTTTTCTGTATATATGGTTCTGGGGAATCAAACTCAGGGCTTCATGGATGCAAGGAAAGCACTCTTGCCACTAGGCCATATTCCCAGCCCAACTGGTGCATTCCTGTTGAGCCATTCTTCCACTTATTTTTTTAGCCAGTCCTGGGGCTTGAACTCAGGGCCTGAGCACTGTCCTTGGCTTCTTTTTATGCTCAAGGCTATACTACTTGAGCCGTAGCACTACTTCTGGCTTTTTCTATATATGTGGTGCAGGGGGATCGACCCTGCGCTTCATATATGCAAGGAAAGCACTCTACCACTAGGCCTCATTCCCAGCCCCTCCAATTCTTTTTTGTACTTGTATTTTGGAGATGGGGGTAGGAGTTGTCACAGATTTTATTTTTTTGCCTCGGCTGACATTTATTAGTGATCTTCTGTAACTCAGCCTCCTGAGGTGCTAGGATTAGAGCCATCAACCAAGGGCCTGACTAAACCATTATATATAAATATATGTATGTATGTATGTATGTATAAATATGTGTGTATATGTGTATGTAAATCTTTGACTGTCTTAAGTGATTAAGTTTAGAGGCTTCTCTGTCACCGAATAAAGTAGCATTGCTGCCCAAATATTTTCTATGTTAAGATTTCTTTTTTTTTTTTTTTTTTGGCCAGTCCTGGGCCTTGGACTCAGGGCCTGAGCACTGTCCCTGGCTTCTTCCCACTCAAGGCTAGCACTCTGCCACTTGAGCCACAGCGCCGCTTCTGGCCATTTTCTGTATATGTGGTGCTGGGGAATCGAACCTAGGGCCTCATGTATCCGAGGCAGGCACTCTTGCCACTAGGCTATATCCCCAGCCCCATGTTAAGATTTCTTATCTTAATGACCACAAGGCAGTGCATGAAGCATACTGAGGCAGGGCCCTGACTCCCACACCTGAGCACAGCATGAGTCTTTGTAATGAGGAATCCACGTGATTTCCCTATTTTTTGCATGGACTAGTAGAAGCACTGAAGACCCTCCAGGAAAACAGGGTCTTGAGAAGCCACACAGGGTGGGTTCTTTAGAATCAAGGTTGAAACAGTGTTTTGAGAAATAACCCAAATGTCTCTCCTAGCCCTATAACCAGAACCCTTTCCTGACTTTCAGAGGAGCCAAAACCAGTAGATAGGAAATACAAGATGAAGACAAAGAATGAGAGAGGGTGCTCATGATTTTCATCCAAGCAGATTACAGAGGTGTTGGGTGCTATAAAGGAAGTTCAGTTGCTCTTACTCTCTATTATGAGTCCGATCCAGTCACCCATCCTTCTCATTGGTGTGTCTTTAATAGGGAGTCCTACTAAGTCCTCACAACTAGTCTCAAGACTTTCAGAGCAGAGAAACTGCCTCAGTGTCCCTCTCAAGTATAGGCACCAGGGGCAAAGAGGGGCAGCTGAGGCATCAGGAAGCAGAGCTGTGCAGGTTAGGTTTGGTCCTCCCACTCACCATCCCTTCCTCTTCCTGCCCACAGGGGGCACAAATCAATGCAAGCAGTGAGTGGAAGGTCCTGCCAGCTCCTCTGGACCACATCAATCTTCATGTCCGAGGGGGCCACATCCTGCCCTGGCAGGAGCCTGCACTGAACACACACCTCAGGTGAGTGGCGGGCCCGGGCTCTGCTGTGCGTGCTGGGGGCGCCCCTACTTGCAGGGAGCGTCCTCAGTCCCAGAGACAGTGCTCTCAAGGCCACATGTGATTTACTGAACACATGTTCTTTTCTTCATTTTGTTTTAGTCTTCTTTCATGTTTACATTCTGAACAATTACCATGGATTGTAGATTTGTGTTGAATGGGGGGTCTAGGAAGTGACATTTGAAGAAGAAAAAGCCAATATACAAGTGTCAATATACAAGTGCTTGCAATGAGGGTGCTTCTTTCCTCCTATAAAAGATGAGAAACTGCTGATCTACGCCTATCTAATTATTGGCAATGACTAATACCAATGAGTACTTTTCTGTGCCTGAGATATACCAAGATGGACCATGGTATTTTCAGATTTTTTCCCTTAGATAACAACAACACTCATTTTCTTCTGGGATCTTATTTTCTCCATTTCAAGGATAAGCAAATAAAAGATCTCCAAGGCTTAGTGACTTACGGTTCCATCGCTTAGATGAGGATGGACATATCTAGGATCTGTGTTTGTGTGATAGCATTACTTATAATGTGGACCCTCAGTTGCACAACTTCAGCGATCGTGATAACTGAAAAAGTAGGAATATTCACAAGTAGAACTCCATTGCGTGCATGAAGAGTTTTCTCTGTCCATTCATGTGCTTTTTGTGAGCTAGGCAGATTCTGTAATTGGTTACTGTGATGAGTGCTTTCCTATGCATGGCTATGCTGCTGTCCCTGTAGCAAGCTGACCTGTGCTTTCAGGTGGTGAGGCTCAATCAGATTGGAAGTTCTAGTGCTTCAGTTCTGTTGATTCCATTCTTTGTAAATGACTGAACCCCGGTGCATTCTCAGTGGTCCAGGTTACACTCCAATTTCCTCCAAAAATGGTGTCCACTGTTCTAGCAGCAACAATGCTGGTGTTCCTTCCTTCTGGTTATCTTCACTTATGTTGATGTGTTTTCATACTTCAATTTCGTTCCTTACTATTACTAAATATTTCAGTTACAGTTATTACACATTGTATGTCTGAAGATGTCACCTGTATTTTGGGGGAAATGTAAACCTATAGGTATTTCTTATGTGACTTTCCTTCCTCTTTTCTTATTATCTAGTATAATTAATAACATTTTGATTGAAATCTGATGTTAAGGACCCAAATGTGGATCTCCTTCCTTTAGAGATGAACGTTCTTCTCTTTGAGTAGGGTCTTGTGCTTTCTTTTCCAGTTACAATGAAAGATATTAGAATGTGTTGTCTTCCCCTCAAAACCAAACATGCCATCGCATAAGTCAAGTTACCATTAGAGAGAATGGTGTACCTGTGTTGCAGTCTTTGTGACATTGTCCCTGGGATCAGTGGCAGCTACTCCTAGGAATGTCATTCCTAAAGCAAGCTGACCTCACCACTGTTGCCTAGCATTATCTTGTCTTCTAATAGTCTAGGTCCTAAATCAGAGGTGGGGAATGTCTGAGCCACAACAACCACGTTGTACATGGCAGGAGGGGTCCATATGTTCCTTGCTTGTTTCTTGTCAGGGACTCATGGTCATTTACCTGTATTGATAAGTTTGTACTTTCCAACAATGGTGTCATAAGTATTTAACTTACCTTTGACATTTTAATGTTTGTGTGTTTGTGGCCGTAGCCTCTACTCTAACTAGTGTGGGGATTCTGATGCTCAATGTTCTTGCTGACTCTGTGGTTGTTTTTTGTTTACATAGTGGGTATTTCTGTGTCCTGTGACATTATTCAACAGGAGACACTGGTCTTTGTCCTTGAAAGAAAGCACTGCCTTTGGCCGGTGATGATTTTTACAAATAAAATTTGAAGGACACATAAGGCAGTGCTTTTTGCTTCCATGCTTGTTTCTCACATGAGTCTTGCCTTCTGTAGCCGCCAGAACCCTCTTGGTCTTATCATTGCCTTGGATGAGAACAATGAAGCCAGAGGCGAACTTTTCTGGGATGATGGGCAGTCAAAGGGTGAGTGTTGTTATGGGCACATTGCCTTTCACAAACCTGCATTGTTGGCCTTCCCTCCTGCTGGCTCATCAGCTGTTGGAGAACTTTTCCAGGCACAGTTCTTGAGAGAGGAGTTTGGCTTCCAGTTGTAGTGTTCAAGAAGTGAGAGGTTAGCCAGGGATGAAAGGAAAGCTTGGGGGTGTTTTTTAGAGGTGTGTGCTAACTGTGATCTGTCAGAGATATGCACTTCCATGTTATAATGGGAACCTGGAAAATAAAATTTGTGGACCATACCTGTTATCGCTCTGTCCTGTAAATATCTTCCCCAGGAAAGCTAGGAACAGTGGGCAGTCAGCCTGTGATGACTTGTGAAGCATATCTCTCTCAGTGAGGCAGTGAGGATGCACTTTCCTCGTGGTATGCATCTGCCCATTATTTGTGTATGGCTCTTGTTCTGGCACAGTAGCAGCTCCTGGGGCTCTCTCTTGGAGGTGGACCCCAAGAGACATGTCCTTGAAAGCATTGCCGTTACACAATGATGTGAGAAGGAAAAGGACACATTGTCCTTGGTTACTGTGGCTGTAATAGCATGCATCCCAAGATGTAGCTTTCTAAAAACAAACCTCATTATTTTACTTACAATTATTTAATTGACAAAATTGAGTATATTCAAGAGAAAGAACATCTACGTGCACATTGTTGCGTGACTACCCATGGTCATTTTAATTAACACGTTTATAATTCTCCATGCTGCATAGTAGCTCTTCAGGAAATTCTCTTTTGCTGGTTGGAAGTTTACACACTGATGAACATATCTCCATGTCTTCCAACCCTGTACCCTGCCTCTATTGTTCTCCTCTCTTAACTTTTGTAATTTGAATGGTGTTAGGTTCTTATGTAAATGGCATTACAAGGTAATTTTTTTAGGGTCTGTCTTATTTCACTTATAGAACATGCTCCATTGTTATACACATGTCATAAATCTAAGGGTTTTGAATGTGTGCTAGTGCATGTGTTACTCTGTGTTTGTGTGTGACTGTGATGGTAATTCAGTGTCTCACTGTGTAGGAGCTGGCCTTACTCTTAGACATATTACAGTTTAAAAATCTCCAATGTCCTGTTCTTTCAGCATTATTCAAATAATAGCATTTCCCAGTGTCATTGGGAAATGAGGGAACAAAGAAACCAATGTACAGAGATGCAATGGGGTATATTCCAGCCCTTGAAATAAAGAAAGCCTCCTATTTGTGACATCAAGTAGCTTTAGGGAGAGATAGGTAAAATTCATCCTTCTAGGATGGCAAGCCAGTTTGACTTGTCTTTCTATTACTTTCAGATACCGTGGCCAGTGATGTTTATGTCTTATATGAGTTTACGGCCAGCCAGGTGAGTACCTCATTTTCATGAATCTTAGGTACTAGAATTTAGCAATACTGTAATTGTATTTCTATTTACATTGTCTAAATGATGAGACATAAGGTATTTCCATTTATGATTTAATTTTCCATAATTCTTGAGTCTGTTTCATCCAATAGAGGTACTAATATTCATCAAGAAATCACATGGTAGGTTCAGTCCTATTTATCAAAATGTCTATGCCTATGTTTATTTCTTTTCCTCAAAGTTTTATTAAAGTATGTTTTCAGTCACTAAGAACACCTTGGTAGAGAGATCAAAGGCCCGAGGAGAGCCTGAGGAATATATGGTCTCTGATGGAGTGTTGGAGAGACAAGAGAAGATGAGTACCAGAAATCAAGCTTTGTGCCTAATTCTGCTTCCCTCTTTTGTAGACACACCTGGATGTGACTGTTTCCAAGTCAACCTACAAAGACCCCAATAACTTAGCATTCCAGGAGATTAAAATCTTTGGCACTCAGGCACTGCGCAACGTTACAGTGAAACAGAATGGAGTCCTAACTCCAATGTCTCCTCGAGCCACTTATGATCCTAACCTAAGGGTAAGAATCACGAGGTTGGGGTGATTTTTAAAGAATTCTTCAGGGCATTGTTGAGGTCTCTGTATAGTGCTATTTGAAGAAGAGTGCTAGAGGGTAATCGTGGTGGCATATATCTGTCATGTCATCTGATGGGAGGATGAAGCAGAGGGGTGAAGAACAGAGGCCTGGTGGGGCAAAATTCAGGAGGCCATGTGTGAAAAGCAATTACAAACCAAAGAAAAGAAGGAAATCCTGCTACCTGTGATATCAAAGTAGCTTTGGCATAGATCTAAGGGTTAAACATTTGGCACAAAGCCCTGCATTCAATTCCTATTACGGCAAAAAAAAAACCCATGAAAATATAGAGGAAAAAATATACAAAAGATTTAAATTGATGAATTCACTTACAAAATGGCTTCCATATTATGCAGTTGCGGGAGACTGAATAATGAGGAGTCAGAGCTGTTAGAAATTGAAGGAACTATAGAGATTTTTTTTCCAACTCACCATTTGTAGTTGTTAAGCTTAAATCTAAATTATTCATATAATTAGTCTAGGAGTCCAGAGAGAAATGGGAATGGAAAAGGAATAGGAAGAAGAGCATAGGAGTCTTCTTGCTCTCTTTCTACCATTCCATATAATTGTGGAACATAGATTTGTGGAGAAAGGGACAAGAGTAATAGAACCATTTGGAAAAAGCAACAGGGCCAATCTGAAAAAAAATAAAAAAGCAGAGAGAAGTCAGGGAAGGTAGAAGATAAAAAGACAATGAAAATTTTCATTTGGGACCCTGGGTATTGTATATACTTTTATTGGAATTAGGGAAGGGAAGGGGAACATCAAAATGGAGAGACAAAGGGTAAAATATGACCCAATTCAAAAGCAGTCCTTATGAGACCATATGGTGAAAATCAACCTTACATCTGGGAGGGGTGGGGTTAGATGGGGGGAGGGAATTGGGGGAAAGTTGGCAGAAAAATGCCATAGAAGGTAACAAGTTTGATAACAATTGTACTTATTGCCTTATGTATTTAACTGTAAACCCTTTCTACATCACTTTGACAACAAATAAAAAAGTTGATTTGGCCATTTTGTGTACCCAATGTACTATACAATATGTAGAATACTGATATTACTCTGTGCCAACTCCATAGTGAATAGGAACCCTGTGTGCATTGACCTCTCTGCCCAAAATGTCTAAGCATAGGTCACTTGCATAATTGATTGTGGTCTCAGTTTAAAGACTCAGCTCATGGAAGGGCCATGTCCTGAGGACCCAGTCCCATGTGACCTCTCCATTCTTCCAGGTGGCTGTGATCACAGGAATCCATCTGGTCCTGGGAGAAGCATACACGGTGCAGTGGGACATTGGCCTGAGGGACCAGGAGAAAATAGACTGTTATCCCGATGAGCATGGAGCTTCTGAGGCCAACTGTACAGCCCGAGGCTGCGTGTGGGAGGTAACTGCATTGAGGATGTGAACCTTCCTTACCAGCCCTGCCCCCCACCCATAATGCATGACAGACCCCAGTCCCTCAGCATCCATTACAGTCCACGCGAAGCAAGGACTCCCCAAGATGCCTCATTCTGATGAAGAGTGGGACACTCTAAATATTTATTTTCCTGATAGAGAATTTAAATTCTTGCCACTGTCTGATGGAACCATGTGCTGCCTTCTTTACCCCTTGCTGTTTGGTAACTGCAGGTCCACATGCTAATGCACAGTATTGATTTTGCTCCTCAGGCATCCATTACCCCTGGGGTCCCATTCTGCTACTTTGTGAATGATCTGTATTCAGTCAGCAATGTGCAGTATACCTCACACGGGGCCACAGCTGACATCTCCTTGAAGTCTTCTCGTAATATCAATGCCTTCCCCTCCACACCTGTGACCCCTCTGCGCCTGCTCGTGACCTTCCACAAGAATGAGATGCTGCAGTTCAAGGTACCTGGAGTTAAGTGTGAGAGAGCACTCAGGGCCTTCCCTTCTGATCACCATGGTAGTCAGTGATATGTCATCCTAATGTATGCTAATTCTTTAACGTTCCATGCTACAATAAACTCAACCATTCTGTGAATAGCAAGAGCAATGAGAAAGACTTGGTAAGGTAGGCACGCATTTCCTAATGTGCTTTTAGAACAGGCTACTCCAAAAAATCATTGATATCAAAGAAGTGGAGAGATGAGGAAGTAGCTTACCAGATAGGTTGATGGAGTGAGGGATAGAGGTCATCTAGGTGCAGATAAGCAGGATAAGAATGGCCTTGTTTAGACCGAGAAGATCTGGAGACTGATAGCATAGGATGTTAGGGAAAACTGAAGGGGAATGGTATGTTTGTCTCTCTCATCTGTGTTTTTCATAATGACACTAAGTAAATGGAGGAAACTAGAAAGGTTTAGTGCTTGGACAATATTCCATGAGAAATTCTTTGAGTCTATCAATTGGATAAATTGGAGTTGAATTGGAATTATCTTTGAAATTCCACTCTGCCCAGTGCTTGTTTCTCCCTCTATGCTGTACTTACACGCATTACCATGGCTGGGCTCACTTTCTTATGGCAATTTTCTATTAAACGGTGAGGTTCTCTGCGACAAGGGATTTGTTCTCTTCTTGTGCTTCTCCCATATCACCATGCTAGTAAACTGTAAGCCCTGAAATTTTTGCTGATGGAATAAATAAAAATAAAAGAGTATGACTGCAGGGCTAGATTCCCCTCCCCTGGTGTGGGGTTGCTAAGCTTACTCCCTTATCAGTGCTCCCCTTTTCACCCTCTCCCCTGGGCGCCCGACCTGCGGGTGGCCAAGGTGGAGCGAAGGGACACAGGCAAGCTTAAATTGCACGAGGCCTAACGAGATCCCCTTTTCCTCCGTCCTTACCCACCAAGGAAGCCAGGAGCACACGGATCTTGGAGACGTTTTGGAGAGCAATCTGGTTTATTCAGGAGGGGCTTACAGTAATGATTTTGTATGCAAATACCAAAGTCAAAGAAACTGTGTAATGATAATATGGCCCTTCAAATATGAGCTCTAACAGACTCAATACAACATGTTAGATCTCAAGTTGTTTCATAAAGCTTAAAGCCAAGATATACTGTCTCTATTTCCTCCAATCCTGACAAGGTTCTCCTAATGGTATATATTTAAGGACTTACATTTTTTCTAACATTTCTAATTCACAGATAACACTCATGCTTTTCTTGTGCTATTCAGTGCTCTGTCTTCGCACACTTACGTATTGTGAACTGGACAGCTTATTGTTGAATTTGCCAATCTTCTTAAGAAACTGCAATTTCTTATGACTAAAAAGTTGTAATTCTTATCTTGCGGCTATTTTGAGTTAGATAATAGAATATTTTATGATTTTTCTATATATGACAGCATAGCTGAATGTACATGCACAATCTCCATGTTCACCTAAAATCCTTTTCCTCTGACCTAGATTTATGATCCCAACCACATGCGGTATGAAGTCCCAATCCCTCTGAACATCCCCAGCGCTCCCAGCAGCTCTCCTGAGGCCCGACTCTATGATGTCAGCATTAAGGAGAACCCATTTGGGATTGAAATTCGCCGGAAGAGCACAGGCACTGTCATGTGAGTGGCCTGGTTGGATTGGGGACTGGAGGTTATGAGAACATCCTAGCGAGGCGCGCTGTGGCAGGAAAATCTGCAGCCTTAAGTCCTGCTTTTGTTTCTCATCTTATCTTCATTAGGAGAAAACAATATTTTAAATATATATATATATCAATCTGTATGTGGGTATGAGTATGTGGATATGAGAGGGTAAGATTGAGAGACAGGGGGGGAGAGAGAGATTGAGAGAGAGAGAGAGAGGGAGGTAGATTTATGTACAATTACAGTCAAAACTGGAGAAGAGAAACAAGTCTCAGTCTTCGCTACAGTGTCACAACTTGTACAAAAAAATGACACAAAAGCCAAGAAGTAGGCATTTCTCCTGGGGATAGGACCATCCTCACTCCCACCTGGAATTTGCTTGGGTTCATGTGGGGGTGAGGTACAAAACAGGACTCGGGTATCAATGTGGCTTCTCTTCAGTGATGGCCTTGAAGGCATTGAAAGACGTTTTCATGATAGGCCATTGTAGAATGAAGTCTGGGAAAGTGAGGTGCCTTTAAAAACCTCATTGGGGATCTCTCTAGGAAATGGATGTTGGGTTTCTGGGAAATGGGGAAGGATGTGGCTTGCATTTGCTAGAGAGATCAGCTGCTTGCAGCCCCAGGAGAACTGACTTCCCTGTCTCCCTCGTCCTCTCCCCGGCAGCTGGGACTCTCAGGTCCTGGGCTTCACCTTCAATGACATGTTCATCCGCATCTCCACCCGCCTTCCCTCCGACTACATCTATGGCTTCGGGGAAACCGAGCACACGGCCTTCAGGAGAGACTTGAACTGGCACACATGGGGCATGTTTTCCAGAGACGAACCCCCAGGGGTAAGGGCAGAGTACAAGGAGGTTCTGAGCTCACTTTTCTGTACCCCCACTGCATGGGTCTGAACTCCCCCTGTGGGCCTCTGTGCTCTATCTTCCCTGACTGGAACGAGGGGTCACAATCTGCTTCTGCCCTACAGACCATTCCTGGGGCTCCCTTGTGTTCATGTAGTTGGATTCCTTGCAGGAGAATGTAGGCCCTGAGTGTTTTGTGACTTTCCTTCTCAGAGGCCATGTGTTCTAACTCTCCCCACTTGTCCCCCATGATGCTCAGTTCAAGAAGAATTCTTATGGTGTGCACCCCTACTACATGGGCCTAGAGGAGGACGGCAGCGCCCACGGAGTCCTCCTGCTCAACAGCAATGCCATGGGTAGGTGGCGGCTGCTTCTTCCCCTGTTCTGATGGCTAAAGATTCTTGAATTTTCTTGTAGAATACGATTTTGTGATCTACTGGAAATGAAATCAGCCATAACACGAGTGCTACTCTATCTTATGCTTATCCTTTTATGTCCCTCTAGTACTGTGGAATGGATGAATTCAGTGATACTCTTAGTTTTCTAACAAACACAGGAAGCGATAGCAAAGGCAATGGAGACCATAAAGAATGAATCCATCATAACTCAGAGGTCAGCTGAGGGATCCACGAGCATAATTTGAATGAGCTGGAAGTTCTTGTTTGAGCACTCACTCTGCGTTTATGCAAGTCTGATGGAAATTTGTCTCTTGTAATAGAAAGTGGTAAAACTTAATAGTAAAATGTGTGTAAAATGGATGAAACCTAATATGCTGCATATCTGAGTTAGTTGTGTTCTATTCGTCATTTTTACAGTATACCTGGTGATACAAAGTGTTCTCCTTAAGGGACACTGTGTAAGAAGGACATGGAAGGGAAACCTCATTTTTAGAGCTTCTGAATAGTCTTGAGCTACAAGGGTATATGAAGGTGTGTGCTGGTGGTCATGCTTAGCTTTGTGGGAGGCTGAAATGAGGAGAATGTCAGATCCAAGCCAATCAAACGAAAAAGTCAATGGGATTCCATCTCAATGGAGGAGGTGGGGTAGAGTGTAATGCACCTGTAATTATAGATCTGCTGGGGGAAGTAAATAGATCGATTGCAGTCTCAGCACATGCCTAAACAGAAAACAAGGTTCTATCTCACAACAACCAGAAAAAAAGACAAAGTTATAGGCTTAGGTGTCAGACACCATCCCTAACAAGCACAGAGAACTCTGTAAAATTATTTTCAAGGAGTGGATTGACCAAAGATCTAAGATAATAAGGTAATTGTAAAGGAAAGTGTTCATGGATAGAAACCTACTTCCTTTTTCGTCTTCCACTCTGTGTGAGTTGAGCACAGAAAACCATGTCTTGATGGTGTGCGATGGAGGAGGGAGAAGGCCCAGTTTTGAGGGCTGTTTTCTTCCCTTGCTGAAGCTTTGCAAGCATCTGGGTTCACATTTCCCTCTCTCTTCAGATGTGACCTTCCTGCCGATGCCGGCCCTGACGTACCGCACCACAGGGGGAGTTCTGGACTTTTATGTGTTCTTGGGGCCCACTCCAGAGCTTGTCACTCAGCAGTACACCGAGGTACGTGTGAACTCACTTATCTGTCATGTGCTTCTTCATAGCAAGGCTGTGTTCCAAATGCATTATCCACTTTGATAGCCCTCACTGTGATAATTGGGATTGTTGGCTTTTCTTAGAGATCGTATAAATAGGAAACAATAAATAAATCTAATAATCATTAGATTAATAGCCTTTAATTGTTGCAGGATAGCAAATTAGCCTGGTGATAGTTTTGAAGTGATAGAGGTGGTGATGGTGGTGATGGAGTATTGGTGGTGGTGGTGATGGAGAAGGTGATTCCTGGCGTGATGATAGGAGTGGTGCTTCTGATGGACACGATGGTTAGGGAAGTGATGAGGATGGTGATGGTGACTGACACTGTGTGCAGTTACAGTTTTCAGGGTGGTGATGGTGGTTCTGTTGACAGGGCCTGAAGGCTGCAATGGTTATGATGTGAGGTGCGGGTAGAGGTGAAGAGTGAAGTTATTTGTGATTGTGATAGAGATAACAAGCATGGAATAACTGCTGAATGCGTTACTTAATCCATGTGGGAGCATATATAGTAACTTCAATTCTCATAAAACCACTATGGGATGCACACTGAGATCATACTCAACTTACAGGTGAGGAAACATGCACAATTAGTTATTTATCCTTGCCCTAGGTCACGGAGCAGCGCATGGCATATGTGTATTAGTCATTGATTTGGATTCTGAATTCTGGACTCCTCTCTAATAATTTAGACTGCATCTAGGAATCAGAGCAAAAGCCACTTCTCTAGATTCTTGAGGCATGAGTTCTAATCCAGCAGCAGGCTTTTCCCCCAAGGCATTCTAGTGCTGTGCTTCTCTTCCATTCTACTCTGTATTTGCAGGTTTTGTTTGTCCAGACTGGAAATACTGTTTTTATTTGACTGGAAATTTCCACCTAGCATCCCATTTTTAGAATTAATTTTTAAAATCTTGCTTCCAGGTGATTGGCCGGCCCGTGATGGTGCCTTACTGGTCCCTGGGGTTCCAGCTGTGTCGCTATGGCTATGAGAACGATGCTGAGATCTCCAGCTTGTATGATGAGATGGTGTCTGCCCAGATCCCCTACGTATGTACAAGCCATGGCACGCGCCGTGCACCGTATTCTCATAGGGAACCTGCCTGGGTCTGGGACTCAATTTTTTTATAGGGTATCTGTGAGTTTCTGCATGTACATGAAGTCCTTTCTCATGTGATGCCACCCTGCCCTTGAACTTGTCCTACTAATTGTGTGAGTTGGTTCTGGCTCTGTGGCATTAGGAGATCAGTGACTCACAGTGTAGAGGGAAAGCATTAGCTCCCAGAGCTGTTGCTCCTATGTCCTATTTCCTTCCATTTATTTTATGTAGGTTGAAGACATTTAGTCCAAAACCAAAGTTCTCTAAGAATGGAGTATCTTTCAAACAGTACTTTTGCTTAATCAACTCAGATGAATGTATACTCATTGGCCCATTGTCCATGTAGGTAGGTGTGCAGTTAGCATCTGGTGGGAACTGCAGCCCAGGGCCATGCGTGCTGAGCCACTCTCTGGCTGAATGCAGGGATCCTGGGTTTCCAGGGAAACAAACCTTCTTAGTCACTGAGGACAAGAACAGTCCTGTAATCACAACTTATCCCACAGCCTACTTTGTGTTTAATTTTGTTCTATTGTTTCAAATAATTCCATTCAAATATATAACCGGTAATAGGGAAAATATGTCTGATTATTAGGAGTGAACAGGTCACAGTTAGGGCTTGTGCTTTTGTTTCTTTGATTTTGAATAGTAAGTCTACTCTCTTTCTGTAATAGCAGTGGATAGGGCAGTTCTTTTTTTTTTTTTAATGTGTTTTCCTCACAAAGCATTTTGTTTTTCTCTTAACATTGAATCTTGGGCAGTCTCTTGCGAGCGGCCAACACACTCAATCACTACTTATATTCACACTTTACCCAGTAATTTCTTATGCCATGTGTTTTCTTTCCTTTTTTTTGTTTTTCTGTGGGACGTTAGTTTGATATCGGGGCATGTCGTTTGCTAACTATGGACAACGGAACTATACCATTAACCCCTTTTCTACAGTGGTTATCTCAAGAAAGAGTCTTGCTGTTTTTGTCTATGCTAATGTCTCTACTGTAACCCTCCTATTTTATTCTTCTGGTCGTAACCAAGATGACTGTGGGTACCATTTGCCCAGGTTATTCTACTGAAATATTTATCCTATGTACTTGTATTCCCCTCACTGTGTAAGAACTGAGTTTTTCTTGATGTCAGTCTCTGGTGTAACTGACAGGTGTGAACTGCTATGCCCAGGAAGTGACTGCGATGTGTTCTAGTGAACTTTTTGCTCTTGTTGGCCGTGAACAGGCATGAGCTCTGAGCCAGTGGTTTTAACTCATGCACAAAAGTGCCCCACTATGTAGGTATCTTCATCCTACAATTTATGTTATGCAGGTTCTCATTTTATTTTTTTCTTAATTTGGGGATTTTGAAAAAATTCTGTCTGTTTTCAGCTTTCAGTTGATAACAATGAAGGGAACTAATGTTTGAGTCTGAATTCATGTGAAGTTGGGCATGGGCAGTGGAGATTCGCTCTCCTGGGAACATGGCCTCATCCCCAGCTACCACTCAGTGCCCTGTATCCTTCCCCAGGATGTGCAGTATTCAGACATCGACTACATGGAACGGCAGCTGGACTTCACCCTCAGCTCCAAGTTCACTGGGCTTCCAGCCCTGATCAATCGCATGAAGGCAGATGGCATGCGGGTCATCCTCATTCTGGTCAGTCCTTGTGAGACTGTGTGGCTCTGGGAGGATGAAGGGGTTGGTGGGGAATGCCAGTACTGTATTTCCTTCCATGTTACACAAGGAAAGGTCAAGTTCACTGGGAAAGACACTTACAAGTGTTCTGAGACTCTTTAATGTTAAACTCTAAAGGAAGGAACAAATGTTATTGGAAGAGGTGTGTTGTGTCCCTGACCATTCTCTAGATTTGTTTTTCCATCTGACTTGTGCTTTGGTATCAGGACCCAGCCATTTCTGGCAATGAGACAGAGCCGTATCCGGCCTTCACTCGTGGTGTGCAGGATGATGTCTTCATCAAGTTTCCCAATGATGGAGAAATTGTTTGGGGCAAGGTATGATCTAAGGCGCAATCCAGGAACACCTAGCCTGGGGTAGAGGACACTGTGGGGTTGTTTTCCATTGTTGTTTTTCCCTCTTTTCCATTTTGTTTCTATGTTTCAATCCCTATTTATGCATCCACTTAAAGGCTTTGTGGAGTACACTTTGCTGTGGAGCAATGCTACATGATAACTAAATTATCTAGCTCTAGGACAGTGGTTGGTAATTTCTGTTGCTGTTGAACTGTGTTTCTCTGCATAGGTCTGGCCAGATTTCCCGAATATTGTGGTGAACAATTCTCTGGACTGGGACAGCCAAGTGGAGGTAAAAGAC
This sequence comes from Perognathus longimembris pacificus, assembly GCF_023159225.1. Classification (NCBI taxonomy): domain Eukaryota; kingdom Metazoa; phylum Chordata; class Mammalia; order Rodentia; family Heteromyidae; genus Perognathus; species Perognathus longimembris. The sequence continues at coordinate 144,984,852 of NC_063162.1, forward strand.
TGTTTGTGAGTGTTGGGTGGGGCCAGGGTTACCTGAAATCAGATGCCTTTCTCATGATAACACATGTCAGTCAGTGTGAAGATTGCTTTTACTTCCAATGGTCCTTATTATCCTTGGGACCAGAAACTGAGATTCACAGTTACTTCCATGGTGTTAGTGGGCACAACGCTGATTTCACTACAGCCTATTTTAAACGAACATGCCCTTTGTTATTAACTGTTTGTTTTGTTTTGTTAACTTTATGTAATTGTACACAAGAGTTGTCATTTAACAACATAGTCTATGAATACAGCAATCTTGACCGGTGTCTCCCCTTTGGACATTCTCCTTCACCTTGGCCACACCTGTTGTGCTACTTTTCTTAATTTTGTAGTATAACTAATGAATTCTTGGTGCATTGTCCTCCACTTCTCCTCTTCATTTGCCTTCCCCTTCCTATTTGCCGTCCCCTTGTAAATACCTGTTTTCTGGTGCTTATATAAGCGGGATTTGTCTTTGTTTTGTAAGAAATTACACTGCTTGAATTCTCCATAGAGTCTGCCATATTTCACATTTTTTAAAACAGAAATCATCATTTCATGGTTGTACTGAAGGTTTTTAACTCAATATGTCAGTTTATAAGTACAATCCCTTTGCTCAGTGTCAGCCCTTCCACCATTCAATATGAACAGGGTGAGATGGAAACAGCACCTTGGATAATTACAAGGACCTTCATTTTTTATTTCATTTATTTATTTATTTATTTATTTATTTTTTTGCCAGTCCTGGGCCTTGGACTCAGGGCCTGAGCACTGTCCCTGGCTTCTTCCCGCTCAAGGCTAGCACTCTGCCACTTGAGCCACAGCACCGCTTCTGGCGGTTTTCTGTATATGTGGTGCTGGGGAATCGAACCTAGGGCCTCGTGTATCCGAGGCAGGCACTCTTGCCACTAGGCCATATCCCCAGCCCTTTATTTCATTTATTGATTCAGATGATCAGCGTAGAACTTGGTGAAGTTGAAAAATTATGGTTGGCTTTAATTTCCCATTCGCATCTTTAGTTAATGAGGGCCACTGTGGTGGTAGGCATTGGTTTCATTATTGGAGGGAAGGTGTGAAAGGAGGTGATTGAAATTTTCTGCTTAGATCCTCCCACTTAATATCACCCAGCATTTGCTTCGTATAGGACTTTGAAATCATAGAAAACAGGTCCATCCCATCATTGCGTGGACTATAGCCTTCTGCTTCCCTTGTTCCCCCCAATGGAACATCAACTGGATGATTCTTCCCAAACTGGCATGTAGGATGTCTGATACACCCATTTGACAAAGATCACCCATGTGACCTTACTAGCTGCAGGTTCTTCCTGCAAGTGGAATGGTTGTCCTAAGAATGGAATGGAGTCCTAAGAAGATGCAGGACTACAAGAGGTTAGGGTGAGCTTTTAAGCAACAGATGGAGAGTTTACTGTATTGGCTGATATCTGGTGTGTAGGTACAAAGAGGAGAAGAGTGTATGCCTGTTTTCCAAATGTGCAAAGGTACATTGTTTGTGACTCTATTCTTCGTACCTCTTGCTTTTCCAAGAATCCCAGGACATTAAACTCTGAAGGTGCTGGTGAGTCTCCTCATACTCTCTATTACCATGAAATACAAATCTTGACTCATTTGTGTTCACTTCTCAGTAATTCCTTGTTTATTATGTTGTTTATTCATTTGGGACTATTTGTGATTTGTTTTCATAGCAATACAGAGCTTATGTGGCCTTCCCAGACTTTTTCCGGAACTCGACTGCCCTGTGGTGGAAGAGGGAAATGAAAGAGCTCCACTCCAATCCACAGAGCCCAGAGAAGAGCTTGAAGTTTGATGGCATGTGGATTGTAAGTGCGCGAGTCCTTGACTCTGTACACATGGGGGAATTGTGTGTAGGTGTCTTTGTTTTTGCCCATGCCTCACTGACACATGCTAGAGCATAGGATGAATTCATCAAGGAAGACTTTGGACATCTTTGCTGCATTGACTCCATTGGGAGGAGAGCAGCCCTCTGTCATCTTCTAGCCTGGAGCTACCTTGACCTTTCTGCTGTCCAGCCTCTGCAGAGATTGTTGGGAATTTCTTGGAAATGGGCTTACTGGCAGGAGAATACTTTGTAGCTTTCCAGCCATTCATCTTGTAGGGCTTAGTTGGTATTTCTACTTAGTTTTCTCTGGTGTGTGGAGTGTGGTCTTTCCCTCTAGGCACCGTGGATAGGAATTACAAGATGGTGAGAGAATGACAAGACCATGAATGTATTCATGTAACCATGTGAGTGTGTGTGACATTTCTAGGATATGAATGAACCTTCGAGCTTTGTGAATGGGGCAGTTCCATCTGGCTGCAGGGATACGACTCTGAACCGTCCACCCTACATGCCACGTAAGGACCCGCGGCCTCTTTCACCTGAGTGTGGCTAGAGGCAGGATGTCTGATCCAAAGCCCCTCTGCCAGGGCCCCCTTAGGAGGACCCCGAAGGACTGTGTTTTAATAGGGACCAGAGACAAAAGCACTGCTGAGATACTACCTTTGCAAGTGCAAGTTGCCACACCTTCTGTCACAGTTCCGGTAACATGGCCAGAATGCACTTAACAGTGGTAATGTCTCCAAAGTATTTTCCCAGCATTATTTCTTAGGCCTTCTGGCTTATGATTAGGTACTCACAATAATGCCGCACCTCCAGTGTTATGGTGCACTGGCTGCCTGTGTCATTGTACTCATGGAATTTGGAGTTATACTTGTTTTTATAACTGGGCTTTTTCAGTTAATCTTTATACTAGTTGTGTGAACTTCCATGGATTTTATGATATTTCTAATGATCAGATTTCTAAGATCTCATGGAAGGTAGCCCTATTCATTTGAGAGAATTATAAAATAAAATAATTTATACATTATAATCCAAGAGGAGGCCCTGATTCACAATGAATAGTTGAGAATCCTGCATTCTTCCAATAACCTCTACTTTCTCCAGTCAACTTGATGCTGAAAACAAACCAAGGCTCACTAGGGTTCTGAGAACTATTCCCATGCTCCTGAGAGAGAGAGAGAGAGAGAGAGAGAGAGAGAGAGACAGAGAGAGACAGAGAGACAGAGAGACAGAGAGACAGATACAGAGATAGAGAAAGAGAGAGAGAGACAGTGTCCAATGGAGTTTAATTCAGCATTAAGATTCAGAGTTCAATCATTTACCTACAGAGCAGGGACTACATCTTTCAGGAACTGTTGTTTGACATTCTTCAATTTTCTCTTCAGATTTGGCAGGCAGGGACCGAGGCCTGAGCAGCAAGACCCTGTGCATGGAGAGCGAGCAGATCCTTCCAGACGGCTCCCGAGTGCGGCACTACGATGTCCACAGCCTGTATGGCTGGTCCCAGACCAGACCCACCTATGAGTGAGTCATGTCTTCCCTGCCTGTCAACCCCTGAGGGTAGACACAGAGGTGTAAGGCAGTCCTACTCTTCCCTTTGTCCCTGGATGATGGGTGAGGAGGTCTCCAACCCAGTTTCCCCACACAATCTCAGGTCATGAGTTCTACCCATGAAAAGCATTTGAAGGGCCGTGAGAATAAGGAGAATCTCAGAAGATAGAATATTAAGCATTGATTTATTTAAGTTAAGCAGGATGATGTAGGAAGAAAAGAGGAGAGGTAGGGGGAGAAACATCCTGTTCTCCATGCAGGATATGGAAGTTGAAGACTCACAATATCAGTTCTCACTTCCTGTCTTTATTCTTTTTGAGCTGGGGAAACGCACATAGTCATGCCTTCTAACGGCGCCTCATGCATAGACAGGGGTTCTGTGTGGCCAAGATGGCTGCTGTTCATCATTCTCAAATATAGAGACATAATTTGGTGTATCTAAAAGCAGGTCCTAGGTGTAAGTTTAAGTGCTTGATCTCCCCAAATATAATTTTATTTTTCTGTCCTTATGCATTTGCAAAGAATATGTAGCTTCTTACCATTTTTAAGGGCAGAGCAGAAAGCAGAGCTGTTACTGGAATCCCTGTCAGCCAGGAAGACCTTCCCCAATATCCATCCTGAATTCCTTCTAGTCAGGCAGCAAGCACTTTGTCTATGTTCAAGGCCCAAGGTCACTGGAAGGAGGATCTATGGCCTTTCCTCAATACTATTTTAGAAAATTAACTGCTGAGTACATATAAAGAAAGTTATCATTTTATATTTTATATCATTTCAACGGTTTTCTACACGATGAGTGTCTCATAAAACTGTGAAATGGCAGCCTTGTCTAATATGTCTGTCAGCCCAGAGGAAGCATGTTCCTTCCATTCAAGCAGGAGGATTTTCTTTTCATTCATGACTTGATTCGAGTTCCTAGGACTGGAATGAGGAACGAGGATGGCAGGGTGCCCTGTGGCCTTTCTGAGGCTGCGCTGACCTCCGTTGTCCCCTGCTCCCTCCAACCAGGGCCGTGCAGGAGGCCACAGGGCAGCGAGGCATCGTCATCACCCGCTCCACATTCCCTTCTTCTGGGCGCTGGGCAGGACACTGGCTGGGAGACAACACAGCTGCCTGGGACCAGCTGAGGAAGTCCATCATTGGTGTGTGGCCTTGGCTCCCAGGGGCTGTGCCCCTCCCCCAGGGCAGGGGCTTCAGCCCCTTGGTGAGGGAGCAGGAGGAGGTCCTGTGAGCCTGGCCTGACAGAGCTGTGCTTCTCCTTGCAGGCATGATGGAGTTCAGCCTCTTTGGCATATCCTATGTAAGTGACCTGGGTCTCCTCTTGGTCCCCACGCAGATGGCCACCTCTGTGAGAAATGTGCAAGAGGCTCGTTTGGTTCTGTCTTGTTTCAGACAGGGGCAGATATCTGTGGGTTCTTCCAAGATGCAGAGTATGAGATGTGTGCTCGCTGGATGCAGCTGGGGGCCTTTTACCCTTTCTCCAGGAACCACAACACCATCGGGACCCGGGTAGGGTGTCTGTCCTCCCCTGCCCTGTTTTGTGACACAAGAACCCAGCCACCAGCCCCGGGGTGCGGCTCAGACAGTCTGTATTCTCTGGAGACATGCTCCAAGCCTGGAAGCCCTCACCCTAAGGAATCTTAGACATCTGCATTGATCAGATGATTCCTTCTGTTAGAAGAAACTATCTCTATCATATTTCAAGAAATGCATTGTGGGAAAAATTTTCCATTTTGTAGAGAGAGTTTTGTTATGTTTTAGGCTAGTAGTAATGATCTCTTAAGAAGTGGTTGATAAGAAATGAATTCCATCCATGAATTCCTAAATTACCATCAGTTTCCCTCAGTAAGTTCAGCACATTCTTCTGTTTCTCCATTAGAGGCAAGACCCTGTGTCCTGGGATGCAGACTTTGTGAACCTTTCCAGAAGTGTCCTAGAGACCAGATATACCTTGTTGCCGTATCTCTACACCTTGATGCACAAGGCCAGCACGGAGGGCATGACTGTGGTGCGGCCTCTCCTCCATGAGTGAGTGTCTAGCAGAAATTCTGCTCAGTACTGAACAATGCATGTCTTTCTGTAGGCTGTTGCTTTCTGCAATGTATATTTTTGATGGGAACATCCGATTTTTTTTCCCAGTCCTGGGCCTTGGACTCAGGGCCTGAGCACCATCCCTGGCTTCTTCCTGCGCAATGGTAGCACTCTGCCACCTCAGCCACAGTGCCCCTTCTGGCTATTTTCCATTCATTTGGTGCTGGGGAATCGAACCGAGAGCTTCTTGTGTAGGAGGCAAGCACTCTTGCCACTAGGCCATATTCCCAGCCCTGATTTCTTTTCTGGATATTCATTAGATTTTCTTAATACATTTTACTTATAAAACTAAAATATATTTGTTTACATGAAAAAATGCAATTGCTACGGGGCAGAGCCAGCGCTGTGCCTGTCCTCCTCGATATTTGGGAGGTAGAGTCCAGTAGCATCTCCATTCGATGTCAGTTGGGCAAAAGGTTGCAATACCCCAACTCTACCAATACCTGATATGATTTCAAATGGGCTGGAGGTTAAAGTCAGGAAGACCACAGTTCTAAGCAACATCCTGGGCTGGAAATACAACTCAAGCTCAAGTGCATATGTGTAGCAAACTTAAAACTCTGAGCTGAAGCAATAGTACCCGCCCCCAAATGAAGATTATTTTAATTATCTTTAAGTAGTTTGTACAATGGATGTGTGCCAGTTTAAAAAGTAGTTTATGGATAGAGTGAACCTTGGTCATTTTTACCCCTTCAATATTCTCACTCCACCTAGTGCCTGCTTTTCTTCATTTTGTAGTTTATACAATGAATTCTTCATTGCATTCTTCTCCCTTCCGCACTTCATCTGTTTATCACCATCTCCTTGGCTCAGAATTCCTCTTTACCTGGTAAAAAATATCCTACTAGCCATATTTTATAATTTCGTCCTCCTTTCCACCCACCTCCTCTCATAATTTTGGGAAATCTAGCTGAATATGCAGTGCTTGACATATTTTGTCCCTGGGAGCCATGTGGTTTCGCTTGTTGCTTTTGTAAGATGGAGCCATTGGCCAGTGCTGTGGTTTTGCAGTTCACAGGGTGCGGAACTGGAAGTGCAACATGACTTCCTTTGGATGAGTGGGGATGGCTTAGAGCAAGGGGCTTGCTTAGAGGGCTGGAGATGAGCTTCAAAGTGTTAGAGCATCTGTCTAATACTTCAGAAAGCCCTAGTTTCCAATTTTAATATCATAACAGAATTTTTTAATTGAGCAAATAAAGTAATTTGTTAAAGAAATTCTGATTTCTAGGCAGAGACCATCCTGAACTTGTGATTAGAAGACAGTGTGATATTGAGCAATAGCCATGGATGAGGAGTGATTTGTTGAGTGTACAAGTTTTGAAACAATGTAGGAAAACATAATTTCTTTGTTTCCCTTATTTGTTTTGCAAAAACACCCCTAACTTTTATAAGGCCACGTGTGCTCAGGTAAGGAAAGAGGGCATTTCAGGGTAGACGAGAGGGATAGGGGCAGCCTTGGACTGGAAATGTGGACCAATGGTGGAGATATTTTCTAGAGAAAACTTATTTGTAGCACTGCCAAAGTTTGAGGGTTGTGACCTGTGAATACTGGAGATTAGCTCTTCCTTATTAAAGTCAGTGATGTTTAAGGACAGCACTTGGAGCAGCTGGATTTCTGACTTGGTGTATTCTTGAGTTCTTCTGCAGGGACTTGGGGTCATGGTCTTCGGCGGCTCTGGGTGTGACACCTTCCTTTGCTTTTGCAGGTTTGTGTCTGACCAGGAGACCTGGGAGATTGACAATCAGTTCCTGCTGGGCGCCGCCTTCCTGGTCAGCCCTGTCCTGGAGCCTGTGAGTATGGAGCCTGGGGTGGGTGGCGGCTCCAGCTGGGAGGTTGGGTGGCAAGGGGAGGAGGAGGAGTCCCTGTAAGCTGTGTTCCTCAGAAAGGATTTCTTCTCCCTGACTCTCTTTTCGCTCCTTCTATGCAGCAGAAATTCCCGGGGCGGGGGGGACGGGGGAAATCTTTCTTAGTGCTGGTTTAACCATTAGAGTCCCAAATCTGACCTCGTATAATTGAGGACTGTCACTCGATTTACAAAGGAAGGGAACAGGGTCAGCTGGGAGTAAGAGTAAATGAATTCATTTCACTGCAGTGTCCCCATTGCAGGGAAGCTGAAGGCTCCTAGGAGCTCGGCTGTCTGGGCTGGGAGCATGTAGTGCTGCTGGCCAGCCCTCCTTTCCTTTTGTGCTGGGTCAGGCAGGCAGACACAGCCATTTCTTTGCACACTCTGGGATTAATACATCTTCTGATTATAATGTGCGAATAGTCCATGTGTCACAGTCCTTTTTATCTAGGAAGTTTTCTTCTACTTCAATCCAAACTCTGTGTTTGTGTGAAAGAAAGTACTGATCTTTTCCCAAAAACCATGTATCCCAAAGGTCTTTATTACAGCACCTGTGGTGGGTAGGAGATTTCCTTTTTGAGAAGGGAGAACGGAAGGAGGCTACCCCAACCTTGCTGATCTCAGGAGAGCCAAGGCCTGGGGTTCAATTCCACCACTGCTCTATGGCCCCTTTTCTATATAGGTTGCTTAATGTATCCTGAGCAATGGTGCCAAGCCAACCTTCAATCTGTGTTTTATTTCAGAATGCCAGAAATGTGACAGCATATTTCCCTAGAGCCCTCTGGTATGACTTCTACACGGTAAGCTTTGGTAAAATGTATACAGCCTGGGGAGATGGTCTGTTATGCATGTGTGGATATGATGAACCTCAGCCCAAATGCTCCCATTTCCTATTGGACAGATTCTTTCTACATAGTAGTATGAAATTTTCTGAAGTGTCCTGGTGAATCACCTGAGGTATCGCACCCAGCACCTGACTTTCCTTCTTTATTTTTATGTTTGATTTTATTCTCACCTTGTACTGTTACTATGTACCATATACTCCTGATAATATTAAGTTGTGGTAGCAACTAGATTTTCATTTTTGAGTAGTAGAATTGGACTTTGTACTCAAAACAGTTGCTTAACTGGTGCATTCATTCTTTTTTTTTTTTTTTTTTGTCAGTCCTCAGCTTGGACTCAGGGCCTAAGCACTGTCCCTGGCTACTTTTTGCTCAAGGCTAGCACTCTGCCACTTGAGCCACAGTGCCACTTCTGGCCTTTTTCTGTATATATGGTTCTGGGGAATCAAACTCAGGGCTTCATGGATGCAAGGAAAACACTCTTGCCACTAGGCCATATTCCCAGCCCAACTGGTGCATTCCTGTTGAGCCAATTCTTCCACTTATTTTTTTAGCCAGTCCTGCGGCTTGAACTCAGGGCCTGAGCACTGTCCTTGGCTTCTTTTTATGCTCAAGGCTATACTACTTGAGCCGTAGCACTACTTCTGGCTTTTTCTATATATGTGGTGCAGGGGAATCGACCCTGCGCTTCATATATGCAAGGAAAGCACTCTACCACTAGGCCTCATTCCCAGCCCCTCCAATTCTTTTTTGTACTTGTATTTTGGAGATGGGGGTAGGAGTTGTCACAGATTTTATTTTTTTGCCTCGGCTGACATTTATTAGTGATCTTCTGTTACTCAGCCTCCTGAGGTGCTAGGATTAGAGCCATCAACCAAGGGCCTGACTAAACCTTTTTTTTATATACATATATGTATACGTAAATCTTTGACTGTCTTAAGTGATTAAGTTTCAAGGCTTCTCTGTCACTGAATAAAGTAGCATTGCTGCCCAAATATTTTCTATGTTAAGATTTCTTATGTTAATGACCATAAGGCAGTGCATGAAGCATACTGAGGCAGGGCCCTGACTCCCACACCTGAGCACAGCATGAGTCTTTGTAATGAGGAATCCACGTGATTTCCCTATTTTATGCATGGACTAGTAGAAGCACTGAAGACCCTCCAGGAAAACAGGGTCTTGAGAAGCCACGCAGGGTGGGCTCTTTAGAATCAAGGTTGAAACAGTGTTTTGAGAAATAACCCAAATGTCTCTCCTAGCCCTGTAACCAGAACCCTTTCCTGACTTTCAGAGGAGCCAAAACCAGTAGATAGGAAATACAAGATGAAGACAAAGAATGAGAGAGTGTGCTCATGATTTTCATCTAGGCAGATTACAGTGGTGTTGGGTGATATAAAGGAAGCATAGTTGCTCCTGTTCTCTATTATGGGTAGGATCCAGTCACCCCATCCTTCTCATTGGTGTGTCTTTAATAGGGAGTCCTACTAAGTCCTCAAAACTAGTCTCAAGACCCTCAGAGCAGAGAAACTGCCTCAGTGTCCCTCTCAAGTATAGGCACCAAGGGCAAAGAGGGGCAGCTGAGGCATCAGGAAGCAGAGCTATGCAGGTTAGGATTGGTCCTCCCACTCACCATCCCTTCCTCCTGCTGCCACAGGGGGCGCAAATCAATGCAAGCAGTGAGTGGAAGGTCCTGCCAGCTCCTCTGGACCACATCAATCTTCATGTCCGAGGGGGCTACATCCTGCCCTGGCAGGAGCCTGCACTGAACACACACCTCAGGTGAGTGTTGGGCCTGGGCTCTGCTGTGCGTGCTGGAGGCGCCCTTACTTGCAGGGAGCGTCCTCAGTCCCAGAGACACTGCTCTCAAGGCCACGTGTGATTTACTGAACACATGTTCTTTTCTTCATTTTGTTTTAGTCTTCTTGCATGTTTACATTCTGACCAGTTACCATAGATTGTAGATTTGTGTTGAATGGTTGATGTAGGCAGTGACATTTGAAGAAGTAAAAGTCAACATACAAGTGTCAATATACAATGCTCATAATGAGGGTGCTTCATTCCTCCTATAAAAGATGAGAAACTGCTGATCTACACCTATCTAATTATTGGCAATGACTAATACCAATGAGTACTTTTCTGTACCTGAGTTATACCAAGATGGACCATTTTATTTTCAGATGTTTTCCTTAAATAACAACAACACTCATTTGCTTCTGGGATCTTATTTTCTCCATTTCAAGGATAAGCAATTAAAACATCTCCAAGGTTTTGTGACTTATGGTTCCAAAGCTTAGTTGAGGATGGACATATCTAGGATCCCTGTTTGTGTGATAGCATTACTTATCATGTGGACCCTCAGTTGCTTAACTTCAGAGATTGTGGTAAAAACTGAGAAACAGGAATATTTATAAGTAGAACTCCATTGTGTGTATGAAGAGTTTTCTGTCCCTTCATGTGCTTTTTGTGAGCTAGGCAGATTCTGCAATTGGTTACTGTGATGAGTGCTTTCCTATGCATGGCTATGCTGCTGTCCCTGTAGCAAGCTGACCTGTGCTTTCAGGTGGTGAGGCTCAATCAGATTGGAAGTTCTAGTGCTTCAGTTCTGTTGATTCCATTCTTTGTAAATGAGTGACCCCCGGTGCATTCTCAGTGGTCCAGGTTACACTCCAATTTCCTCCAAAAATGGTGTCCACTGTTCTAGCAGCAGCAATGCTAGTGTTCCTTCCTTCTGGTTATCTTCACTTATGTTGATGTGTTTTCATAGTTCAGTTTCTTTCCTTACTATTACTAAATATTTCAGTTATAGTTATTATACACTGTATGTTTGAAGATGTCACTTGTATTTTCGGGGAAATGTATATCTATAGCTATTCCTTTCCTTCTTCTTTTCTTATTATCTAGTATAGGTAATAACATTTTGTTTGAAATCTGATGTTAAGGACCCAGTTGTCAATCTCCTTCCTTGAGAAATGAACGTTCTTCTCTTTGAGTAGGGTCTTGTGCTTTCTTTTCCAGTTACAATGAAAGATATTAGAATGTGTTGTTTTCCCCTCATAACCAAACATGCCATCACATAAGTCAAATTACCATTACAGAGAATGGTGTAACTGTGTTGCAGTCTTTGTGAAATTGTCCCTGGGATCAGTGGTGGCTACTTCTAGGAATGTCATTCCTAAAGCAAGCTGACCTCACCACTGTTGCCTAGCATTATCTTGTCTTCTAATAGTCTATGTCCTAAATCAGAGGTGGGGAATGTCTGAGCCACAAAACCACATTGTACATGGCAGGAGGGGTCCATATGTTCCTTGCTTGTTTCTTGTCAGGGACTCATGGTCATTTACCTGTATTGATAAGTTTGTACTTTCCAACAATGGTGTCATAAGTATTTAACTTACCTTTGACATTTAAATATTCGTGTGTTTGTGGCCATAGCCTCTACTGTAACTAGTGTGGAGATTCTGATGCTCAATGTTCTTGCTGACTCTGTGGTTGTTTATTGTTTACATAGTGGGTATTTCTGTGTCCTGTGACATTATTCAACAGGAGACACTGGTCTTTGTCCTTGAAAGAAAGCACTGCCTTTGGCCGGTGATGATTTTTACAAATAAAATTTGAAGGACACATAAGGCAGTGCTTTTTGCTTCCATGCTTGTTTCTCACATGAGTCTTGCCTTCTGCAGCCGCCAGAACCCTCTTGGTCTTATCATTGCCTTGGATGAGAACAATGAAGCCAGAGGCGAACTTTTCTGGGATGATGGGCAGTCGAAGGGTGAGTGTTGTCATGGACACATTGCCTTTCACAAACCTGCATCATTGGCCTTCCCTCCTGCTGGTAATCAGCTGTTGGAGTACTCTTCCAGGCACAATTCTTGAGAGAGGAGTTTGGGTTCCACTTGTAGTGTTCAATAAGTGAGAGGTGAACCAGAGATGAAAGCAAGGTTTGTGCGTGTTTCTTAGAAGTTGTGCTAACTTTGATGTGCCACCGATATGCACTTGCATGTTATAATGGGAACTTGGAAAATATATTTTGAGGACCATACCTGTAATCGCTCTGTCCTGTAAATATCTTCCCCAGGAAAGCTAGGAACAATGGGCTGTCAGCCTGTGATGAGATGGGAAGCATGCCCATCTCAGTGAGGCAGTGAGGATGCACTTTCCTCGTGGTATGCATCTACCCATGCTTCTGTGCATGGCTCTTGCTCCAGCACAGTAGCAGTTCCTGGGGCTCTCTCTTGGAGGTGGTACCCAAGAGACATGTCCTTGAAAGCATTGCAGGTACACAATGATGGGAGGAGGAAAAGGACACATTGTCCTTGGTTACTGTGGCTATTATAGTATGCATCCCAAGATGTAGCTTTCTAGAAAAACCTCTTGATTTCATTTAAAATATTTAATTGACAAAATTGAGTATATTCAAGAGGAAGAACATCTATGTGTATATTGTTGCGTGACTACCCATGGTCAAGTTATTTAACACATTCATAATTCTCCACACTGCATAGTAGCTTTTCAGGAAATTCTCTTTTGCTGGTTGGAAGTTTATACACTGATCCAAGTCTTTCCCTGTATCTCAACCCTGCACTCTGTCACCATTGTTCTCTTCTCTTAACTTTTGTAACTTGAACAGTGTTAGTTTGTTATGTAAATGGGATCTCGAGATAATTTTTTCAGGGTCTGTCTTATTTCCCTTGTAGAACATGTTCCACTGTTATATACTTGTCATAAATCTAAAGGTTTTGAATGTGTGCTTGTGCTTGTGTTACTCTGTGTTTGTGTGTGACTGTTGGTGCTTGTAACTCAGTGTCTCAGTGTGTAGGAGCTGGCCTTAATCTTAGAAATATTACAGCATAAAAATCTTCAATGCCCTGTTCTTTGCAACATTATGCAAATAATAGCATAAGCCGTGTCCCTGGGAAATGAGGGAACAAAGAAGCAGATGTACAGAGATGCAATGGGATATGTTCCAGCCATTGAAATAAGGAAAGTGTGCTACTTGTGACTTCAGGTAGCTTTAAGGAGAGAGAGGTAAAATTCATCCTTCTGGGATGGCAAGCCAGTTTGACTTGTCTTTCTATTACTTTCAGATACTGTGGCCAATGATGCTTATGTCTTACATGAGTTTTCGGCCAGCCAGGTGAGTACTACATTGTCATGAATCTTAGGTGCTAGAATTTAGCAATAGTGTAATTATATTTCTGTTTACATTGTATAAATGATGAGAAGTAAGGATATTTCCATTTATTTGTTTATTTATTTATTTATTTTTGGCCAGTCCTGGGGCCTGGACTCAGGGCCTGAGCACTGTCCCTGGCTTCTTTTTGCTCAAGGCTAGCACTCTGCCACTTGAGCCACAGCGCCACTTCTGGCCATTTTCTGTATATTTGGTGCTGGGGAATTGAACCCAGGGCCTCATGTATACAAGGCAAGCACTCTTGCCACTAGGCCATATCCCCAGCCCCGGATATTTCCATTTATGATTGAATTTTCCATAATGGTGTTGGTTATGATCCAATAGAGGTACTAATATTCATAAATAAATCACATGGTAGGTTCAGTCCGGTTTATCAAAATGTCTATGCATATGTTTATTTCTTTTCCTCAAAGTTTTATTAAAGTATGTTTTCAGTCACTAAGAACACCTTGGTAGAGAGATCAAAGACATGAGAGCCTGAGGAGTATATGGTCTCTGATGGAGTGTTGGAGAGACAAGAGAAGATGAGTACCAGAGATCAAACTTTGTGCCTAATTCTTCTTCCCTCTTTTGTAGACACACCTGGATGTGACTGTTTCCAAGTCAACCTACAAAGACCCCAATAACTTAGCATTCCAGGAGATTAAAATCTTTGGCACTCAGGCACTGAGCAATGTTACAGTGAAACAGAATGGAGTCTTAACTCCAATGTCTCCTCGAGCCACTTATGATCCTAACCTGAGGGTAAGAATCACGATGTTGGGGTAATTTTTAAAGAATTCTTCAGGGCATTGCTGTGTCCTCTGGACAGTGCTATTTAAAGAAGAGTGTTAGAGGGTAATTGTGGTGGCATATATCTGTCATGTCACCTGATGGGGGATGAAGCAGAGGGGTGAAAAACAGAGGCCTGGTGGGGCAAAATTCTTGAGGTCATGTGTGAAAAGCAATTACAAACAAAAGAAAAGAAGGAAATCCTGCTGCCTGTGACATCAAAGTAGCTTTGGCATAGACCAAATGTCTTTACATTTGTCACGAAGCCCTGCATTCAATTCCTAATATGGCAAAAAAAAAAAAAAAACCCATGAAACAAAGAGAAGATAAAATATACAAAAGATTTAAATGGCTGAGTTCAATTACAAAATGGCTTCCCATGTTATGTAGTTGCGGGAGACTGGGTAATGATGAGTCAGAGCTGTTAGAAATTGAAGGAACAATAGTGATTTTTTTCCAACTCACCATTTGTAGTTGTTCAGCTTAAATCTATATTATTCATATAATTAGTCTAGGAGTCCAGAGAAAAATGGGAATGGGAAAGGAATAGGAAGAAGAGCATAGGAGTCTTCTTGCTCTCTTTCTACCATTCCATATAATTGTGGAACACAGATTTGTGTAAAAAGGGATAAGAGTAGTAGAACCATTTGGAAAAAGCAACAGAGTCAATCTGAAAAAAAAATAAAAAAGCAGATAGAAGTCAGGGAAGGTAGAAGATAAAAAGACAATTAAAAATTTTATTTGGTATCCTGGGTATTGTATATACTTTTATTAGGATTAGGGAAGGGAAGGGGAACATCAAAATGGAGAGACAAAGGTAAAAGGTGACCCAATGCCACAGCAGTCCTTATGAGACTATATGGTGAAAACGAAGTTTACATCTGGGGGGAGTTGGGGTGGGGGTGGGAGGAATTTGGGGGAAAGTTGGCAGAAAAATGCCATAGAAGGTAACAAGTTTGATAACAATTGTACTCACTGCCTTATGTATGAAACTGTAACCCCTGTCTACATCACTTTGACAACAAATAAAACAGTTTATTTGGCCTCTTTATGTGCACAAGGTACTGTACAATATGGAGAATAGTGATATTACTCTGTTCCAACTCCACAGTGAATAGGAACCCTGTGTGCATTGACCTCTCTGCCCAAAATGTCTAGGAATAGGCCACTTGCATAATTGATTATGGTCTCAGTTTAAAGACTCAGCTCATGGAAGGACCATGTCCTGGGGACCCAGCCCCATGTGACCTCTCCATTCTTCCAGGTGGCTGTGATCACAGGAATCCATCTGGTCCTGGGAGAAGCATACACGGTGCAGTGGGACATTGGCCTGAGGGACCAGGAGAAAATAGACTGTTATCCCGATGAGCATGGAGCTTCTGAGGCCAACTGCCTGGCCCGAGGCTGCGTGTGGGAGGTAACTGCATTGAGGATGTGAACCTTCCCTAACAGCCCTGCCCCTCACCCATAATGCATGACAGACCCCAGTCCCTCAGCATCCATTACAATCCACGCAAAGCAAGGGCTCCCCAAGATGCCTCATCCCAAAGAAGAGTGGGACACTCTAAATATTTATTTTCCTGATAGAGAAATTTAAATTCTTGCCACTATCTGATGGAACTATGTGCTGCCTTGTCTACCCCTTGCTATTTGGTAACTGCAGGCCCACATGCTAATGCACAGTATTGATTTTGCTCCTCAGGCATCCATTATCCCTGGGGTCCCATTCTGCTACTTTGTGAATGATCTGTACTCAGTTGGCAATGTGCAGTATAACTCACACGGGGCCACAGCTGACATCTCCTTGAAGTCTCCTTACACCACTGCCTTCCCCTCCACACCTGTGACTCCTCTGCGCCTGCTCGTGACCTTCCACAAGAATGAGATGCTGCAGTTCAAGGTACCTGGAGTTAAGTGTGAGAGAGCACTCAGGGCCTTCCCTTCTGATCATCATGGTAGTCAGTGATATGTTATCCTATGTAAGTTTATTCTTTAACGTTTCTTGCTACAATAGACTCAACCATTCTGTGAATAGCAAGAGCAATGAGAAAGGCTTGGTAAGGTAGGCACGCATTTCCTAATGTGCATTTAGAACAGGCTACTCCAAAAAATCATTGATAACAAAGAAGGGGAGAGATGAGGACGTAGCCTAGCAGATAGGTTAATGGAGTGAGGGATAGAGGTCATCCAGGAACAGATAAGCAGGTGAAGAACAATGGACTTCTTTAGACCTAGAAGATCTGAAGACTAATAGCATAAGATCTTAGAGAAAACTAAAGGGGAAGGGTATGTTTGTCTCTCTCATCTGTGTTTTTTATGATGACACTAACTAAATGGAGGAAATAGAAAGGTTTAGTGCTTGGACAATATTCCATGAGAAATCCAGTGAGATTATCAACTGGATAAATTAGACTTGAATTGGAATTACCTTTGAAATCCCACTCAGCCCAGTGCTGTTTTCCCCTCTATGCTGTATGTACATGCAGGACCATGGCTGGGCTAGCTTTCTTATGGCAATTTTATGTTAAATGGTGAGGTTCTCTGTGACAAGGGATTTGTCCTCTTATTGTGCTTCTCCCATATCTCCATGTTAGTGAAGAGTATGCCCTGAAATGTTTGCTGGTGGAATAAATAAAAATAACAGAGCATGACACAATAACCTTGCCTAAAATGTTCTTAACAATGCTATTCAGAACGACGCTGAGGCCTTTTACATCTTTAGTTCTATGCTTTTCTTTGGTGTCCTCAAGTTAGTATTAGCAAGTAGGATATACCTAATACATGGAATGTATCAAGTTGCTCAGATTTCCAGCCTTAAGCCCTATGTACGTAACCAATTAATCTGGTAACTACCTATCTGCCTACATACATTTGTACATACACACATAGATATGTTGCTTTCTGAACCCTCTGGAGCACAGTAAACCATGTGTTCATTAATGCATTGCTAGAATGACCTGATCTCTGTGCTTGGTTGAAGACTACATAGCTCTTTAGACTAAGATTATACTTCTTCACAAAGTCAGTTTTTCTCCCAGACATAGTTGCTGAAATCACCTTCCTTATAATCTTACATTCCTTCTTTATAGTTAACTATTAGTCCACACAATTTAAGGGATGTAATCATCTTTCATTCTCTGGTGGGACTGAATACCCCCGGCTTACTATGTTCATATCAGTAGTACCTAATTCAAAACCAGAAAGGGATACAGTGAAAACTCCATGCATCCAATTATATGTCATTTTTAAAGCATGGACAACTGTGGTTGTTATAATTGTGCTCGGTAAAAGCTTCACAGACACTTATATACACACATATGGAATAATATGGAATACATAATAATTTTGACTTTGCATGCAAATATCAAAGTCAAAGAAACTGTGTCATGATAATATGACCCTTCAAAAATGCACTCTGACAGACTCAATACAACATCTTAGTTCTTACGTTGTTTCATAAGAGCTTAAAGCAAAGATATTTTATCTCTATTTCCTCCAATACTGACCAGGTTCTCCTAATGGTATACATTTAAGGACTTACTTTTTTTCTAACATTTCTAATTCACAGATAACACTCATACTTTTCTTGGGATATTCAGTGCTCTGTCTTTCCACCCTTACGTATTGTGAACTGGACTGCTTATTGATGAATTTGCCAATCATCTTAAGTACTGCAGTTTCTTATGATTAAAAGGTGTAATTCTTTTCTTTTGGCTATTTTGAGTTAGATGATAGAATAATTTTATGTATAATTTCCCTATGTATGACAGAAGAGATGAATGTCCACGCACGATCTCCACGTTCACCTAAAATCATTTTCCTCTGACCTAGATTTATGATCCCAACCACACACGGTATGAAGTCCCAATCCCTCTGAACATCCCCAGCGCTCCCAGCAGCTCTCCTGAGGCCCGACTCTATGATGTCAGCATTAAGGAGAACCCATTTGGGATTGAAATTCGCCGGAAGAGCACAGGCATTGTCATGTGAGTGGCCTGGTTTGATTGGGGACTGGAGGTTATGAGAACATCCTAGCGAGGCGCGCTGTGGCAGGAAAATCTGCAGCCTTAAGTCCTGCTTTTGTTTCTCATCTTCATTAGGAGAAAACAATATTTTAAATACATATATCAATCTGTATGTGGGTGTGAGTGTGTGGATATGAGAGGGTGAGATTGAGAGACACAGGGGAGAGAGAGAGATTGAGAGAGAGAGAGGGAGGTAGATTTATGAACAATTACAGTCGTAACTGGAGAAGAAAAACAACTCTCAGTCTTCGCTACAGTGTCACAATTTATACAAAAGATGACACAAAAGCCAAAAAATCGGCGTTTCTCCGGGGAAAGGACCATCCTCACTCCCGCTTGGAATTTGCTGGTGTTCAAGTGGGGGTGAGGAACAAAACAGGACTCGGGTATCAGTGTGGCTTCTCTTCAGTGATGGCTTTGAGGGCATTGAAAGATGTTTTCATGAAAGGCCACTGTAGAACGAAGGCTGGGAAAGCGAGGTGCCTTTAGAAACCTCATTGGGGATCTCTGTAGCAAATG
The DNA here is from genome assembly GCF_023159225.1 of Perognathus longimembris pacificus. NCBI lineage: Eukaryota > Metazoa > Chordata > Mammalia > Rodentia > Heteromyidae > Perognathus > Perognathus longimembris. Next base: position 145,003,560 of record NC_063162.1, read on the forward strand.
GATGTTGGGTTTCTGGGAAATGGGGAAGGATGTGGCTTGCATTTGCCAGAGAGATCAGCTGCTTGCAGCCAAAGGAGAACTGACTTCCCTGTCTCCCCTGCCCTCTCCCCTGGCAGCTGGGACTCTCAGGTCCTGGGCTTCACCTTCAATGACATGTTCATCCGCATCTCCACCCGCCTTCCCTCCAACTACATCTATGGCTTTGGGGAAACTGAGCACACGGCCTTCAGGAGAGACTTGAACTGGCACACGTGGGGCATGTTTTCCAGAGACGAACCCCCGGGGGTAAGGGCAGAGTATGACGAGGGTCTGAGCTCACTTTTCTGCACCCCCACTGCATGGCTCTGAACTCCCCCTGCGGGCATCTGTGCTCTATGTTCCCTGACTGGAACGAGGGGTCACAATCTGCTTCTGCCCTACAGACCATTCCTGGGCCTCCCTTGTGTTTGTGTAGTTGGATTCCTTGCAGGAGAATGTAGGCCCTGAGTATTTGGTGACTTTCCTTCTCAAAGGCTTTGTGTTCTAACTCTGCCCACTTCTCCCCCATGACTCTCAGTTCAAGAAGAATTCTTATGGTGTGCACCCCTACTACATGGGCCTAGAGGAGGATGGCAGCGCCCACGGAGTCCTCCTGCTCAACAGCAATGCCATGGGTAGGTGGCGGCTGCTTCTTCCCCAGATCTGAGGGCTAAGGATTCTTGAATTCTCTTTTAGAATATGATTGTGTGAACTACTGGAAATGAAATCACCCATAACATGAGTGCCACTCTATCTTATGCTTATCCTTTTTTGTCCCTCCAATACTATGGAATGGATGGATCCAGTGATACTCTTAGTTTTCTAACAGTCACACTTGAAGAGATAGCAAAGGCAATGGAGTCCATAAAGAAAGAATCTCATAATAACTGAGAGGTCAGCTGAGGGATCCATGAGCATAATTTGAATGAGCTGGAAGTTATTGTTAGAGCAATCAATCTAGATTTATGCAAGTCTGATGGAAATTTGTCTTTTGCAATAGAAAGGGGTTTAAATCAATAGAAAAATGTGTGTAAAATGGATGAAACCTTATATGATGCATATCTGAGTGAGTTTATTTTATTCTTCATTTTTACAATATACCTGGTGATAAAAGGTGTTCTCCTTAAGGGACACTGTGTAAGAAGGACTGGGTAAGAAGGGAACACTATTTTTAAAGCTTCTGAAGAATCTTGAACTAAAAGAATATATGAAGGCGTGTGATGGTGGTCATGCTTAGCCATTGTGTAAGCTGAAATGAGGAGAATCTCAGTTCCAAGCCAATCAAGCGAAAAAGTCAAGGGATTCTATGTCAATGGAGGAAGTGGGGTAGGGTGTAATGCATCTGTAATTACAGCTGTGTTGGGAGAAGTAAATAGATCTATTGCAGTCTAGGCACATGCCTAAACAGAAAACAAGGTTCTATCTCACAATAACCAGAAAAAAAAGACAAAGTTATGGGCTTAGGTGTCAGACACCTTCCCTAACAAGCATAGAGCACACTGCAAGAATTATTTTTATGGAGTGGATTGACAAAACATCTGAGAAAATTAAGTAATTGTGAAGGAAAGTGTTCATGGATAGAACCCTGCTTCCTTTGTACGTCCTCCACCCTGTGTGAGTTGATCACAGAAAAGCATGTCTTGATGGTGTGCAATGGAAGAGAGAGAAGTCTCAGCATTGTGGGCTGCTTTCTTCCCTTGCTGAAGCTTTGCAAGCAGCTGGGTTCACATTTCCTTCTCTCTTCAGATGTGACCTTCCTTCCGATGCCGGCCCTGACGTACCGCACCACAGGGGGAGTTCTGGACTTTTATGTGTTCTTGGGGCCCACTCCAGAGCTTGTCACTCAGCAGTACACCGAGGTATGTGTGAACTCACTTATCTGTCATGTGCTTCTTCATAGCAAGGCTGTGTTCCAAATGCATTATCCACTTTTATTGCCCTCACTGTGATAATTGGGATTGTTGGTTTTTCTCAGAGATCGTATAAATAGGAAACAATAAATAAATCTAATAATCATTAGATTAATAGCCTTTAATTGTTGCAGGATAGCAAATTAGCCTGGTGATAGTGTTGAAGTGATAGAGGTGGTGATGGTGGTGATGGAGTATTGGTGGAGGTGGTGATGGAGAAGGTGATTCCTGGCGTGATGATAGGACTGGTGCTTCTGATGGACAGATGGTTGAGGTAGTGATGAGGATGGTGATGGTGACATACACTGTGTGCAGTTACAGTTTTCAGGGTGGTGATGGGGGTTCTGTTGATGGGGCCATGAAGGCTGCAATGGTTGTGATGTAAGGTGAGGGTGGTGGTGAACAATGAAGTTATTTGTGATTGTGATAGAGATAACAAGCATGGAATAACTGCTGAATTTGTTACTTAATCCATGTGAGAGCATATATAGTAATTTCAATTCTCATAAATCCATTATGGGATGTACACTGAGATCATACTCAACTTACAGGTGAGGAAACATGCACAATTAGGTATTTATCCTTGCCCTAGGTCACAGAGCAGTGCATGACATATGTGTATTAGTCCATGGATTTTGGTTCTGAATTCTGGACTCCTCTCTAATAACTTAGACTTCATCTAGGAATCAGAGCAAAAGCCACTTCTCTAGATTCTTGAGGCATGAGTTCTAATCCAGCAGCAGGCTTTCCCCCAAGGCATTCTAGTGTTGTGCTTCCCTTCCATTCTACTCTGAAATTGCAGGTTTGGTTTGTCTAGATTGGGGCCCTGGAAATATTGTTTTTATTTCACAGGAATTTCCACCTAGCATCCCATTTTCAGAGTTAATGTTTAAAATCTTTCTTCCAGGTGATTGGCCGGCCCGTGATGGTGCCTTACTGGTCCATGGGGTTCCAGCTGTGTCGCTATGGCTATGAGAACGATGCTGAGATCTCCAGCTTGTATGATGAGATGGTGGCTGCCCAGATTCCCTACGTATGTACAAGCCATGGCGCACGCCGTGCAACGTATTCTCATAGGGAACCTGCCTGGGTCTGGGCCTCAATTTCTTTATAGGTTATTTGTGACATTCTGCACGTACATGAAGTCCTTTCTCACGTGATGCCACCCTGCCCTTGAACTTGTCCTACTAATTGTGTGAGTTGGTTCTGGCTCTGTGGCATTAGGAGATCAGTGACTCACAGTGCAGAGGGAAAGCATTCTATGTCCTAGGTTGAAGACATTTAGTCCAAAACCAGAGTTTTCTAAGAATAGAGTAACTTTCCAACAGTACCTTTGCTTAATTAAATGAAATGAATGTGTACTCATTGGCCCATTGTCCATGTAGGTAGGTGTGCAGTTAGCATCTGGTCGGAACTGCAGCCCAGTGCCATGCGTGCTGAGCCACTCTCTGGCTGAATGCAGGGATCCTGGGTTTCCAGGGAAACAAACCTTCTTAGTCACTGAGGACAAGAACAGTCCTGTAATCACAACTTATCCCACAGCCTACTTTTATGTTTAATTTTGTTCTATTGTTTCAGATAATTCCATTCAAGTATATCACTGGTAATAAGGAAAATATGTCTGATTATTAGGAGTGGACATGTCACAATTAGGGCTTGTGCTTTTGTTTCTTTGATTTTGAATAGTAAGTCCTACTCTCTTCCTTTAATAGCAGTGGATAGGGGAGTTCTTTTTTTTTTTTAATGTGTTTCTCTCACAAAGCAATTTGTTTTCCTGTTAACACTGAATCTTGGGCAGTCTCTTGTGAGCGGCCAACACACTCAATCAGTACTTATATTCTCAGTTTACCCAGTATTTTCTTATGCCATGTGTTTTCTTTGCTTTTTTTTTTTTTGTCTTCTGTGGGATGTGAGTTTGATATCGGGGCATGTCGTTTGCTAAATATGGACAACTGAACTATACCATTAACCCCTTTTCTACAGTGGTTATCTCAAGAACGAGTCTTGCTGTTTTTGTCTAGGCTAATGTGTCTACTGTAACCCTCCTATTTTATTCTTCTGGCCATAACCAAGATGACTGTGGGTGCCATTTGCCCAGGTTATTCTACTGAAATATTTATCCTATGTACTTGTATTCCCCTCACTGTGTAGGAACTGAGTTTTTCTTGATCTCAGTCTCTGTTGTAACTGACAGGTGTTAACTGCTATGCCCAGGAAGTGACTGCGAAATGTTCTAGTTAACTTTTTGCTCTGGTTGGCCTTGAACAGGCATGAGCTCTGAGCCAGTGGTTTTCACTCATGCACAAAAGTGCCCCACTAAGTAGGTATCTTCATCCTACAATTTTTGATATGCAGGTTCTTATTTTATTTTTTCTTAATTTGGGAATTTTGAAAAAAATTATGTCTGTTTTCAGCTTTCAGTAGATAACAAAGAAGGGAACTAGTGTTTGAGTCAGAAATCATGTGAAGTTGGGCATGGGCGGTGGAGAGTCACTCTCCTGGGAACATGGCCTCATCCCCAGTTACCACTCAGTGCCCTGTATCCTTCCCTAGGACGTGCAGTACTCAGACATCGACTACATGGAGCGGCAGCTGGACTTCACCCTCAGCTCCAAGTTCACTGGGCTTCCAGCCCTGATCAATCGCATGAAGGCGGATGGCATGCGGGTCATCCTCATTCTGGTCAGTCCTTGTGAGACTTTGTGGACTCTGGGAAGATAAAGGGGGTTGGTGGGGAATGCCTGTACTGTATTTCCTTCCATGTTACACAAGGAAAGGTCGAAGTTCACTAGGACACACACTTACCAGTGTTCTCAGACACTTTAATCTTCAACTATAAAGGAAGGAACCAATGTTTTTGGAAGAGGTGTATTGTGTCCCTGACTGTTCTCTAGATTTGTTTTTCCATTTGACTTGTGCTTTGGTATTAGGACCCAGCCATTTCTGGCAATGAGACAGAGCCGTATCCGGCCTTCACTCGTGGTGTGCAGGATGATGTCTTCATCAAGTTTCCCAATGATGGAGAAATTGTCTGGGGCAAGGTATGAACTAATGGGCGATCAAGGAACACCTAGCTTGGGGTAGAGGACACTGTGGGGTTGTTTTCCATTGTTGTTTTTCCCTCTTTTCCATTTTGTTTCTGTTTCAATCCCTATTTATGCATCCACTTAAAGGCTTTGTGGAATACACTTTGCTGAGGACCAATGCTACATGATAACTAAATTATCTAGCTCTAGGAATGTGGTTGGTAATTTCTGTTGCTGTTGAACTGTTTTTCTCTGCATAGGTCTGGCCAGATTTCCCGAATATTGTGGTGAACAATTCTCTGGACTGGGACAGCCAAGTGGAGGTAAAAGACCGTTTTTGAGTGTTGGGTGGGGCCAGGGTTACCTGAAATCAGATGCCTTTCTCATGATAACAGACATGTCAGTCAGTGTGAAGATTGCTTTTACTTCCAATGGTCCTTATTATCCTTGGGACCAGAAACTGAGATTCCCAGTTACTTCCATGGTGTTAGTGGGCACAATGCTGATTTCACTACAGCCTATTTTAAATGAACATGTAGCTTCGTTATTAACTTTTTGTTTTGTTTTGTTAACTTTATGTAATTGTACACAAGAGTTGTCATTTAACAACATAGTCTATGAAAACAGCAATCTTGACCAGTGTCACCCCTTTCGACATTCTCCTTCACCTTGGCCACACCTGTTGTGCTACTTTTCTTAATGTTGTAGTATAACTAATGAATTCTTGGTGCATTGTCCTCCACTTCTCCTCTTCATTTGCCTACCCCTTCCTCTTTGCTGTCCCCTTGTAAATCCCTGTTTTCTGGTGCTTATATAGGTGGGGTTTGACTTTGCTTTGTAAGAAATTACACTACTTGAATTCTCCATAGAGTCTGCCATATTTCACATTTTTTAAAAAAGAAATCATCATTTCATGGTTGTACTGAAGGTTTTTAACTCAATATGTCAATTTATAAGTACAATCCCTTTGCTCAGTGTCAGCCCTTCCACCATTAAATATGAACAGGGTGAGATGGAAACAGCACCTTGGATAATTTCAGGACCTTGATTTTTTTAAAAAATTTATTGGTTCAGATGATCAGAATAGAACTTGGTGAAGTTGAAAAATTATGGTTGGCTTTAATTTCCCATTCGCATCTTTAGTTAATGAGGCCACTGTGGTGGTAGGCACTGGTTTCATTATTGGAGGGAAGGTGTGAAAGGAGGTGATTGAAATTTTCTGCTTAGATCCTCCCACTTAATATCACCCAGCATTTGCTTCGCATAGGCCTTTGAAATCACAGAAAACAGGTCCATCCCATCATTGCGTGGACTATAGCCTTCTGCTTCCCTTGTTCCCCCCAATGGAACATCAACTGGATGATTCTTCCCAAACTGGCATGTAGGATGTCTGATACACCCATTTGACAAAGATCACTCATGTGACCTTTCTAGCTGCAGTTTCTTCCTGCAAGTGGTAAGGTTGTGCAGGAGTCCTAGAAAAAGGCAGGACTACAAGAAGTTAGGGTGAGCTTTTAAACAACAGATGGAGAGTTTACTGTATTGGCTGATATCTGGTGTGTAGGTACAAGGAGGAAAAGAGTGTATTCCTGTTTTCCAAATGTGCAGAGGTACATTCTCTGTGACTCTATTCTTCGTACCCCTTGCTTTCCCAAGAATCCCAGGACATTAAACTCTGAAGGTGCTGGTGAGTCTCCTCATACTCTGTATTACCATGAAATACAAATCTTGACTCATTTGTGTTCACATCTCAGTAATTCCTTGTTTATTGTGAAGTATATTCATTTGGGACTATTTGTGATTTGTTTTCATAGCAATACAGAGCTTATGTGGCCTTCCCAGACTTTTTCCGGAACTCGACTGCCCTGTGGTGGAAGAGGGAAATGAAAGAGCTCCACTCCAATCCACAGAGCCCAGAGAAGAGCTTGAAGTTTGATGGCATGTGGATTGTAAGTGCGGGAGTGCTTGACTCTATACACATGGGGAATCGTGTGTAGGTGTCTTTGTTTTTGCCCATGCCTCACTGACACATGCTAGAGCATAGGATGAAATCATCAAGGAAGACTTTGGACATCTTTGCTGCATTGACTCCATTGGGAGGAGAGCAGCCCTCTGTCATCTTCTAGCCTGGAGCTACCTTGACCTTTCTGCTGTCCAGCCTCTGCAGAGATTGTTGGGAATTTCTTGGAAATGGGCTTACTGGCAGGAGAATACTTTGTAGCTTTCCAGCCATTCATCTTGTAGGGCTTAGTTGGTATTTTTACTTAGTTTTCTCTGGTGTGTGGTGTGTGGCGATTTTCTCTAGGCACCGTGGATAGGAATTACAAGATGGTGAGAGAATGACAAAACCATGAATGTATTCATGTAACCATGTGGGTGTGTGTGACATTTCTAGGATATGAATGAACCTTCGAGCTTTGTGAATGGGGCAGTTCCATCTGGCTGCAGGGATACGACTCTGAACCGTCCACCCTACATGCCACGTAAGGACCCGCGGCCTCCTTCACCTGAGTGTGGCTAGAGGCAGGATGTCTGATCCAAAGCCCCTCTGCCAGGGCCCCCTTAGGAGGACCCCGAAGAACTGTGTTTTAATAGGGACCAGAGACAAAAGCACTGCTGAGATGCTACCTTGGCAATTGCAAGTTGCCACACCTTCTGGCACAGTTCCGGTAACATGGCCAGAATGCACTTAACAGTGGTAATGTCTCCAAAGTATGGAGGAGTCCTGTGCGGTTCAATTTGGCCTCAGGATCCAGAGTTAATCCCTCAGACAGGCCAGGGACTAGGTCTGTCAAGGCTGTTGTTTACCATTCTTCAATTTTCTCTTCAGATTTGGCAGGCAGGGACAGAGGCCTGAGCAGCAAGACCCTGTGCATGGAGAGCGAGCAGATCCTTCCAGACGGCTCCCGAGTGCGGCACTACGATGTCCACAGCCTGTATGGCTGGTCCCAGACCAGACCCACCTATGAGTGAGTCATGTGTCCTCTGTCTGCCACTACCTGAGGGTAGACTCAGAAGTGTATAACTGTCCTATTCTTCCCTTTGTTTGGATGAGGAAATCCCCTCAGCTTCAGAGTTTCCCCACAAATTCACAGGTCCTCAGATTCCCCAACCATGAAATGCATTTCAAGGGTGTAGAGAACTTTGCAGCTGAACTGTGAAACTTGGGAAAGATTATAGAGTTTGGAACCATGCCTCAGTTGTACTCAAGACACTGAGAGCTCTTCCTGGATAGGAGGAAACAGACAGCTCTGGAGTGGTTTAAGAGACTGAAGTGCTGCCCCCTTCTTCTGTGCTGGAGGGCCTGAGAGCTAGACTTTGAAAGCTAGATAAAGGGGAATATAAGTGTGATCTTTGCCTGGGTTGCAGTCTCCTTTCTCAAAACAATAAGAGAACTCATTTTTCTCACAAAGTCTCTTTAGGCTCTGAATGTGCTATCAGTATAGATGCTTTATTTTTTGCATGTAGCCATGGTAACCTTCACTGTGTAAACTCAGATAAAGACACTTGCATGTGGGAACTCAGAATACAAGTGCTGGTGAGCCTTGGGCCTGCTCGTCCCTGTTGAATTTCTTTCTTTGTACTTGTCTCTGTATATTCTCACTTCTTCAACTCTGGTATCCCATTGTGTGTCTTGCATTGAGGTGAGCAAGACAAGGGTTCTCAGAATAAAGAGGATCTCACAAGCTAGAGTATTAACAAGGATTTATTTCAGTTAAGCGGGATGAAGTAGGAAGAAAGAGAAAAAAAAGGACAGAGGTAGGGGGAGAAACATCCTGTTCCCCATGCAGGATATGGAAGCCAAAGACTCACAATGTCAGTTCTCACTTCCTGTCTTTCTTCTTTCTCAGCTGGGGAAATGCACATAGTCATGTCTTCTAACAGTGCCTCATTCTTAGGCAGGGGTGCTGTGTGGCCAAGTGGGATGCTATCCGTTATTCTAAAATATAGACATGTAATTGGATGTATCGAAAACTCAGTGACAAGATCTAAGCTGAAGGGCTTCCTTTTTTCCCAAATATGCTTTTTATTTTTCTGTCTCTACCCGTCTATGAAGAGAGTGCAGCGTTTTACCATTTTGAAGGGCAGAGCAGAAAGTAGAGCTGTTATTAGAAGCCCTGTCAGCCAGGAAGACCTTCCCCAAAGTCAATCCTGAATTCCTTCTAGTCAGCCAGCAAGCACTTTGTCCAGGCCGAGGCCCAAGGTCACTGGAGGGAGGATCTACGGCCTTTCCTCTATACTATTATAGAAAATTAACTGCTGAGTATGTATAAAGAAAGTGATCATTTTATATTTTACACCATTTCAACGGTTTTCTACATGATGAGTGTCTCATAAAACTGTGAAATGGCAGCCTTGTCTAATATGTCTGTCAGCCTGGAGGAAGCATGATCCTTCCATTCAAGCAGGAGGATTTTCTTTTCATTCATGACTTGATTCGAGTTCCTAGGACTGGAATGAGGAACAAGGATGGCAGGGTGCCCTGTGGCCTTTCTGAGGCTGCGCTGACCTCCGTTGTCCCCTGCTCCCTCCAACCAGGGCCGTGCAGGAGGCCACAGGGCAGCGAGGCATCGTCATCACCCGCTCCACATTCCCTTCTTCTGGGCGCTGGGCAGGACACTGGCTGGGAGACAACACAGCCGCCTGGGACCAGCTGAGGAAGTCCATCATTGGTGTGTGGCCCTTGCTCCCAGGGGCTGTGCCCCTCCCCCAGGGCAGGGGCTGAGGACCCTTGGTGAGGGAGCAGGAGGAGGGCTGAGAGCTTGGTCTGACAGAGCTGTGCTTCTCCTTGCAGGCATGATGGAGTTCAGCCTCTTTGGCATATCCTATGTAAGTGACCTGGGTCTCCTCTTGGTCCCCACGCAGATGGCCACCTCTGTGAGAAATGTGCAAGAGGCTCGTTTGGTTCTGTGTTGTTTCAGACAGGGGCAGATATCTGTGGGTTCTTCCAAGATGCAGAGTATGAGATGTGTGCTCGCTGGATGCAGCTGGGGGCCTTTTACCCTTTCTCCAGGAACCACAACACCATCGGGACCCGGGTAGGGTGTCTTTCCTCCCCTGCCCTGTTTTGTGACACAAGAACCCAGCCACCAGCCCCGGGGTGCGGCTCAGACAGTCTGTATTCTCTGGGGTCATGCTCCAAGCCCTCCAGTCCTGATCAGAGGAATCATAGTTTTCCTCATTGATCGGATGATTCCTTTCTTTAGAAGACTTTTCCATTCTGTAGAGAGAGTTTTGGTGAGCCATAGAGTATTGATAATGTTCTCTTAAGAAATGTACTTCATAATTATCTTTAGTTTAGTTGTGTTGTTGATAATAAATGATCCAGGACTGAATTTCTTAATTCCCCTCTGTTTTCCCCAAGAAGTATATAATATTCTTCTTGTCCTTTAGAGACAAGATCCTGTGTCCTGGGATGCTGCCTTTGTGAACCTTTCCAGAAGTGTCCTAGAGACCAGATACATGCTGTTGCCATATCTCTACACATTGATGTACAAGGCCAACACGGAGGGCGTGACTGTGGTGCGGCCTCTCCTTCATGAGTGAGTGCCTAGCCGGAATCCTGCTTAGTACCGAACAATGTGTAACGTTCTATAGAGTGGACAATGCGTAGACTTGTAGGTGATTCAAACAATTCTTCTAACCTGGAAGCCATTATGTCTTCTGGCAGAGACCATACACTGTGTTTACCTCTCCAAATGTCATGGATGAAAGGCTATTTATCCAGTGGATAATTATTTGGAAGATCAAACACATGACAGAACAATTTATCTTTCATGTAGCCATGCAAAACCCTTCCTCTCTTCTGTAGCCCTTCCTTTCAGTTCAGTTATGTGGATCCAGACCAATATATATTCTCATCATGAAGGAGGGCATTCCAGGGTCAGTCCAGAATGAAATCTGCCTTGTATTGAAAGTGTGCCATCATATATACCTCCCAAGAATAAACTTAGCTAAGGAGCTGAATGATGAAAAGTATAAAATGCTGAAAAAGGAAACTGCACCAAGGAATAGGCAATGGAAAGACCTCTCATGTTTATGGGCAGTGTTAAATAATTTTGTGAAAATGCCACAAATATTTACAGATTCAATGTAATCCCCATCAAAATTCCAGGGACATACTTCAAAGAAGTACAAAAATCATCCTGATAATTTTTATGAAGCCCTAAAGGGCCTCAAACAACCAAAGAAACACAAAAAGAGCAATCCTGAAGATATCACAATATCTGGATTGAATTGTTGTACAGAATTATAGGAACACAAACTGTTTGGTACAAACACATGAACAGATAGCCCTGGAATAGAATAGATGGTCCAGAAAAGACAAAGGCCTAACAAATGGTGTTTGGAAAACTGTATATCTGCTTGTAGAAAACTAAGACTAAATCCCTATCCATCTATATAAAAATCTATTCAAAATTATGAGAGATCTTAATGTAAGAATGGAAAACTTAGCAAAGAGACTTGAAAATATAGGAATATAGGAAAATATAGTTGCGCATGGTGAATCCATGCCTGTAATTCTAGCTATACGAGAGGCAGAAACGAGAGAATTTTGGAGAGAACAGAATGAAAGTATGTTGTTAGCTGGAAAATGGATGGAACCAGTTTCAGAAAGACGAATACTGCATATTTTCTCTCATATAAAATATAGTCCTTTGCTAGAATGTAGCTCAGTGGCAAAGCACTTGCCTAGCAAGCATGACATCCTGAGTTTGATCCCCAGTACCACAAAATAAAAGAGAAAAAAAAATACAGTTAAAATACAGCCCTAAAAATGATATAAATTTAAAAGGGTGATTGCTGTGGATTGGCAAACCAGCAAAAAAGGGTGATGGGTAAAGGGAGAGGGTGATAGTGAGTGAATGATCACTTTGCATGACTGTATTGAAATTTTGGAATAAAATCCAGTACAATGGTAAGAAAGAGGAGGATAGGAACGTATGTGTATGGAAATGCTGCACCGAAACATGTTTGTACAATTAGTAAGTGAATACAAAAATACTACAAGGAAAAAAAGTGTTGTGGTGAGGAGCCATAGAGATAGTCTGTAGGAGAAAATGTCTAAAATATTGCTGGCATTGGAGGCCCATGATCTACAGAAAGTGGAGATGGTCTGAGCCTCATTAAGCTGGGGGAGTAAGATGGCAGAGGCTAGCTGGATTTTGGAGTTGGGCCGCAACTTGAGCGCTTTCCGGGGTGGGGGTGGGGCTCTGACTGTGATGCCTTCATGCTCTTTTCCAGGTTTGTGTCTGACCGGGAGACGTGGGAGATTGACAGTCAGTTCCTGCTGGGCCCAGCCTTCCTGGTCAGCCCTGTCCTAGAGCCTGTGAGTGTGAAGCTTGTGGTGGGTGGAGGCTCCAGCTGGGAGGCTGGAAGACTGGAGGGAGAAGAAGTCAGTTGGATGGGTGATCCTGAGACCTAGAGTCTTGTTCTCCCTTGTCTCTTCCTTCCTGAGCAGGAGTCTATCCCTTAGGCTTTCCTCTTCAATATTTCAGCCTACGAGATCTAGGTCACAGAATAGTCAAGAAGAATACTGATATGTGATGATGTTGTTGTTTGTCCATCAACTGAAATAAGGAGCACAGTGTTAGGTGGGGCCGGCCAACCCCAGTAGCTAGCGGGAGAACAGCTTGCACCCATGGGATCATGTGGAGCTGCTGGCCAGGCAAGGCCCTCCCTTCCTTCCCTGACTCTGTGGCCCCACAGGAAACACCATTGCTTTCCCCCTTGTGTGAATGATTGGCCATCTGTCTAAAATGCTCCAGTTATACCTCCAAATTTTTGTGTACCTGCACAACTTCTTTCCTTCAATGTTTCTTCCAACTTTATCTCTTTAGAGAGGGACTGGGTCCCTCTGTAAACAAATGTCGATCCTTTTCTCTGTATCCCAAAGGGCTCTATTAGAGAAAGCATCTTGTGTTTGGTAAGAGATTTCCTGTTTGAGAAGGGGAAAGGGAAGGAGGTTGCCCCAACCTTGCTGATCTAGGAGAACTGAAGCCAGGGGTCCAATTCTATCACTGCTCTACGGTCCCTTACCTGTGATAATTGCTTGATTTGTATTGGGTAAACGGTGCCTAAACCCATGTCCTATTTGTGTTTAATTTTAGAATGCCAGAGATGTGGCAGCGTATTTCCCTAGAGCCCGCTGGTACGATTTCTACACGGTAAGCTTGAGTAAATTTACACAGCCTAGGGAAATGGCAGAGTACAAAGGTTTTGGATCTGATAGAACTCGGGCCAAATGCTGACACTGGAAATCACAAGTTGTGGCCTTGGAGAAATTACTTTACACCTGCAGCCTTGGGATTCTCACCTTAAGTGCTGTGTGGTGACACAGGCACCTGTCTCTGTTCCTTGGCTGACACTGGTGTTCCTTACAAAGGAGCTTCTGACTCTCCACTCTCACCCGTCACTGGGAGACACAAAGACTCTAAGAGCTTGAAATTGTGCTATAAAATGATCTTTGACTCTGTCCCCTACTGCTGTAAGCCCATAAGGACAGCATCTTTTGATTCTCTGATGTTCATCAAATGTCTGCTTCTATAATATCAATGTTCAAGGAAAGTTTATCATGTAATGATCTATACTATGAGTCTGTGGAATGGAAATATGTCCACAGAGATAGAGGCTCAGATTTCGGGCCTGCACATCTCATGTGCTTTAGTACGTCAGGAGCCACAGGAGTGCTCTACTGGGGCCCTTGGAGAACAGGAAAGCAGAGTTTGTTCTCTGCTTTGTCCCGAGTCACCCCCTGGACCTACCCTCTAGAGAGTATTGTACATTAAGATTTCGATATGTGCTTGCCAGCCAGGCCCGGGCTTTGTGAGGAGGGAAAGGACAATGTTTGTTTGTTTTAAGTTGTTGTTTTGTGTCAGTGGCAATGGGATTTGAACTTGGGACCACAGCTTTGTTAGGCAGGTGCTCTACAACTTGAGCCATGCTTCTTGCCCTTTTTACTCTAGTTGGTTTCAAGGTAGGGTCTCCTAGATGTTTGCCTGAGCCAGCCTGAACCAAAATCTCCTATTTATGCAAACTAGCTGGGATCATAGGCCTCAGATACCATGTCCAACTTCTTAGTTGATACAGGGAGTCTCACAGAGTTTTTGACTGGTCTGGCTTCACTCAAAATGCAATCCTCCCTTATCTCTGCCTACTAGCACCTGTAGGCTCATCAGAATGAGCCACCATGCCTAGTCAACTTTCTTAAGTGCCCCACACATGGTCTTGAGTTTTCACAGTGACCATCCTATTTCCTAATGGTCAGTCCTTTTGAGTATGTTGTGGTTTGTGGTGCAGGGCCTGGACTAGGGCTAGGAGCCTAGTACACCAGCTCCAGGAAGAAACCTACTGTAATCCCGGCTCTCTATTTAAATAATTTGGACAGTGAATGCCTCCTTAAATTTTGTACTATTGGCATCTTGTTAGCCACATTTGGTCTTTGCCTTGCCGGCTTTGAAGCTCTTCATTGAGCCCTAGGTGTTGAAACACTGCGCACACTCTTGCAATGTGTCATGTACTGGGTGCCGGGCTAGATTTACCTCCCCTGGTGCGGGGATGCTAAACTCACTCCCTTATCAGTGCTCCCCTGTTCACCCTCTCCCCTGGGCACCTGATCTGCGGGCGGCCAAGGTGGAGTGAAGGAACATGGGCAAACCTCAGGTGCACGTGGCCGAGCGGGACCCCCTTTCCTCCCTCCTTACCCACCAAGGAAGCTAGGCACACACGGAGTCTCGGAGAAAGCTTCAAGAGCAATCTGGTTTAATAAAGGGAGGGGCTAACAACTTATACCAGGAGAGGTGACGAGAAAAGGGATGATAGACCAGGAGCTGGCAAGCTTGTCAGCCCAAGGGCGGCTCCCCAGGACCCCCCCATGGGCTAACGTCACTCCCATAGTACCACCCTCTTGGGCAAAGCCCGGGAAAGGGGAGCACACATGCTCGCTGGTGAGAAGTTGGGGGGCTGGTCACAAATCTACCCCTTCTGGTTCTGGACCCAGAGAGGTGTGGCTTGCTTCCACACTGCCCTAGGGCTGGGGGAAGGGCAGCGTCTCAGGATAGCTCTCCTTGCCCTTCCCCCTCAAAGCCAAAGCTGAATCCCCAACACTGGGGAGTTAGGATTAGTTTCATAAGCACTATACATGTAAATAATGCCATGTACTTCATGAGGAAAAAAATAAAGTATTAGGACTTTTAAAGAAATGTTTCCTGGGATGACTGATTTTAGAGAAGCTCTTCAACCAGAAGATAGTTACAGATGAAGGAGGAGAAGCCAAAGAAATTATATGGAAAGTTGACTGATAACAGAGAAAGTCAGTCAGTATAAAAGAAAATTCTGATACTAAATTAAAAGGAAGATCATTTGGCTGGAATTAATGCAAATATCTCCTCTTTAATTAATTTACAAAAGGTATAGGTATCTAGTTTTTGTTCGACAGTAGAGATTGGTAAGTATGTCCCACAGTCAATTATGTCTTTCACTTGTTTTCTTATCTAAAGTTTAATTAGCACACAGTCACGCACATTTGTTTACTTGTCAGTAATACCTGCTCCGTATGGCTAAAGGAGCATTCTTCAAATGAAGGCATTTTGACTTCCTGGGGACTTGGCTATGACTCGAGACAATTTTGGTGGTCACAGTGTAGTCAGGAGATGGGGTACTATTGCCACATGGTGTGCAGATGTTGAGCATGCTGCCTAATATCAGGGGAAAACATGACAGCCCCCAGCAAAGTACCGTATGGCCAACAACGTCAGTGATGCCAACAATGAGAATCGCCGCTGTACTTGAGAAGTAGTAGATGAATGGTCACTTAGGATTTCTCAGCAATAAGTCCCTCACTTGGATCTTCTCTGAGAACTGGGAATGACAGGTGTTTGTTAGTCCAAGGGCATGAGAGTGGGGCAGGAGGGGAAATAGAGACTCAATTAACTCTTGGTGCCAGGAAAGGTCTAGAATTCTATTGTGGCACGTGTGTCGGAGCCATGAGGAAGTACAGAAAAGGTTGCCTGACTCCTTCGTAGTGATCTACGACTCAGAAACAGGTTGTAGGGCGAGGGGTGGGCTCTGATACATGCCAGGACCTCACGTCGGGCATCCTGTAGACATTCCTAGAAAGGCCAGTGTTCTCACATGACAAAGATTTCACCCAGAAGCAGAACAAGATTTCATCCGGCAACGGGTGAATGCAAGACTGTATGCCCAGGCTTGTGGGGGACAGTGAGGGACAGGCAGCAGGGTCAGAGGAGCAGCTGAGGCTTCGGGAAGCAGAGCTGCTCAGGTTAGGTCTGTCACCTCGCACTCACCGTCCCTTCCTCCTCCTGCCCACAGGGGGCGCACATCAATGCAAGCGGAGAGTGGAAGGTCCTGCCAGCTCCTCTGGACCACATCAACCTTCATGTCCGAGGGGGCCACATCCTGCCCTGGCAGGAGCCTGCGCTGAACACACACCTCAGGTGAGGGGCGGGCCCGGGCTCTGCTGTGCGTGCTGGAGGCGCCCCTACTTGCAGGGAGCGTCCTCAGTCCCAGAGACACTGCTCTCAAGGCCACGTGTGATTTACTGAACACTTGCTTTGAAACCTTCAACTCTGCATTCTGAACAATTATTAACATGCACTTTAGTAGTATGATAGGCCTACGTAGACATATTTCAAAGAGAAACTAGAAGCAATTAGGATGTTATGATTCATGGTACTGGTTTTTTTCAGTCTCTCATTTGACTCTCAAAAACACCTGTTGCTAAAAAATAGCCACTGAAAACATGACAACAGACACCTAGGACTGAGATTTAACGCTACTTGATCTCTGTCTGTGTGGTAATGGACAGTGATGCCCCTCAAGTGAGTGCTTGGTCTGGGCCCATAAGGGGAGTCCTTGGAGAGTTTTCCTTTTCCTTAGTGAAAGGAGGGAGCACTTTGAAATGGGCACTGTATTGTCCCCTTTTTGCTTTCTGAGCTCAGGGATTCAGTCAGCTACTCAGATAGTAAGGGCATGAACTCTGCTAGAAGCCATGTCTGTCCGAATCAGCCCTGCAATCTCAAGTCGCTTACTCCGAGCTGCAGATCGGAGTTGAAGCGCTCAGAGACCGACATGTAGAATTGACTGTGTGCATTTTAGGAAAAGGGTTGTGAAGGACAAGGATTTGCATCTTTGGGGGTTTTCCTCACAAACGGTTGGAGGAAGCAAGTTAATTTGTTTTGAATGTTTTTAAAGGAGCTTGTAGGAAAATCTCCCTAATTCAGTCACAAACTCATGTATTCACGACGCAGTCGCGTGGCTACATGGAGACAGAACCCTGGCTAGGGTCACGGGCGTCTTCAACGCCAGTGCCCCGTCCCCAGGAAGCCCAGCCTTTGCTCCTTTGTCTTTATGGAAACACTTGGCTGGTGACTGTGGCCTTGTTTTTAGCTAACATTTCTCTTCTGCTTTGCTGCAGCCGCCAGAAATTTCTGGGCTTCAAGGTTGCCTTGAACAGTGAAGGCACAGCCGAGGGCTGGCTCTTCTGGGATGACGGGCAAAGCATCGGTGAGTAGGGCTTGCCTGAGATTTCTGCCAGTCCATCGATGAGGTGCTTGATTACCTTTTGACCCTGCTTTTACAGTTCCCATGTTAAGAAAACAATTTTTTTAAATACAGTAATTTGTTACTTTAAATGTAGATCCCTATTTTACGTGATCCTTATGCCTCATGCAAATTCATTCTGAATCTCTGTCATTCAACTATTTTATTTCTTTCGTCAGTGATGGGGCTTGAACTCAGGGCCTGAGCACTGTCCCTTAGCTTTTCCACCCAAGGCTAGTGCTCTACCACTTTGAGCCATAGCGCCACTTCTGGTTTTCTGGTGATTCGTTAGATAAGAGTCTCACAGGAAGTGGCCCTGTAGCTTAGGTGGTAGAGGGCTAGCCTTGACCTGAAGAGCTCAGGGACAGCGCCCAGACCCAGAGTTCAAGCCCCAGGACTGACAAAAACAAAGAGAGAGAGAGAGAGAAAGAGAGAGAGAGAGAGAGAGAGAGAGAGAGAGAGAGAGAGAGAGAGAGAGAGAGAGAGAGAGTCTCACAGACTTTCCTGCCTAAGCTGGCTTTGAACATCTATCCTCAGATCTCAGTGTCCTGAGTAGCTAGGATTACAGACATGAGCCATCGATACGTGGCTCAATTATTTTATTTTATTGTGGAATAAAATAGAATAAAGAGGGAAGTTTGACGTGACTTTCATATGATTTGTGAACAAAGACAATTTTCCATGTTATATGTAGTTCATTGTCTCAGCAAGACAGTGTCTCTCAGTTATGCTATTTATTGGGGGAAATTTTCCCTTTCTTTAAAGAGGAAGAGTCAGGTATAATCAACCCTGTAGATCAGTGCTATTCAGTAGAACTTTGTACAGCAATGAGAATGTTTTTCTTCTGGTACCCAGTGCAGTAGTAAGCACAGGTAGCTCTTGAGAGCTGAAACTATGACAAGGGCATCTGAAGAACTGAAAATTTTATCTTATTTAATTTTAAGTCATTTAAATGTTCATTGCTACCTTTTTCTTGTGGCTGCTGTCATAGATAGAATCATTCTAGAGGCACTATGCCTGCAGCCTGGGGAAATGGGAAGTGGTGAGTTAAGGAGAAAGATCGGCACATGGGGAAGAGAGACAAAGTCATGAGGATAGAGAGAGGACCAGTCCACCTTCACAGGACATGTAAGACTCCACATTTGCCCAGGGCCCGTGGACAAAGAGGGTTTTTCTAAGTTCTCTGGAGATCACATTTTAAGAGTTGTCAAATACCTGTGGAGTCTTAATCCCCCTGATGTATCGGTCTTAGTGTAGGTGACTACAACCGTGTGTAGGTGTACACCTAGAGTAAGGAATCCAGAAATTCTCAGGCAACTGGGACGGTGTTGGCAAAGGGACTCAATCAAGAGCGTTAGGAAACTTTAATAAGGTGGCTATCAGAAATATACATCCATCACTCATATCAGTTGTTTTGTCAACTGAAGTTGGGCACAGAGTGTAAATTATTCCTCACAAAGAGAGCTTACATTATAAAATGAAACTCTGTAAAGATTAAAACGAAACAAAATCCATCCCTAATCTCTCAACTAAGACAAATATTCCATTAGCATATAACCTCCAGGTCCAGGTTATATTTGCCTTGTCATGTTTTGCAGATGGACAGTATTATTTGGCCCGCTTTTTTGTCAGCCAGGTAAGTGTGACTGTCACCATGAAGTGAGGAGAGAGTTCTCTCAGGTTAGTAGGATGCTGCATGGCATAAGGGCACAGGATATCTCTTAGACGTCTTCACTTCTTGTCCTCTAATTCTCACCCTTCCCTTCCACCAGACTTCAGATGGAGATTCCCTGTGCTCCCAGCAAGTTTTCTCCATTTGAATCTATTTATGTTTCATTAGTCCTTGTCCCTTGGTTTACCATTCCTCAGATGTATACCGTAGCTCTGTATTGTCTGGCCCTTGTTCCTTTATTGAATGGGCTGCAAGTTTTGTGACTTCTCTACATGTGGAACCAGTTTCTTGGTAGCGGATAATTTCTGCTATTGATTTCAAAGCAATGCTAGAGATCCTGCAGGTGCCTCTGAGTGCAAAGGGAATGGAAGCTGGCAACAGAGAAACAGCACTGAAATCATAGACGGCACTCTCTAGGGGCACACATGATTATTTGAGGTTATCTCACCCAATCCTGTATGCTTTTGCCTAAAAAGAAGATGAGGACAAAGAAATGAACTCACTTTGTTATAATTTCCTTTCTGTTTTATTTTCCATTTGACAGAATACAATGCAGACGGATGTAATTTTCAACAATTACATCGCTGGTACAAACCCTTTGAACCTGGGCTATATTGAAATCTGGGGAGTGGGCAGCGCTGTCACCACCGTGAACCTCAGTGTGAGCAATACGAACTCAGTGATCCCCTTCCAGTACAGCCCTGCCACCCAGGTTTGTGCCTACAGACAGGTCCACTGCTGTTTCCCAGCCCCGGGTTTTCAATGCCTAAGCTGCCTTCTCTTGCAAAACCCTTCCAAAGGGGAAGGGAAATTCCATACTTCTTATTTGGAGTTAGTGTCTTTTCTGTGTCTGCCTTCCTATGTGAAAACTTTGAAATCAACTTTCCAAACACCCGAGACTGCCATATTTTATCAAAGACATGATACTGTCAATTGAAATGGATTGCGTTTGCATTTGCTCAGAAAGAAAAAAAATGGATGCCGAAGCTATGAAATAATTCTTTAATACCACTGAAAAAAATTTTTTTTGTCAGTTGTGGGGCTTGAACTCAGGGCCAGGGTAATGTCCCTGATCTTTTTCATTCAAAGCTAGCTTTTTACCACTTTGAGCCACAGCATCATTTCCAGTTTTCTGGTGGTTAATTGGAGATGAGGGTCTCATGGACCGTGGACCTCAGATCTCATCCTCCTAAGTAGCTAGGATTACAGGTGTGAGCCACCACACTCTGAATGCCATCCAGTTTTTTGAACTTTAAAGTTTCCCCAAGTTGTTTGAGGCCTTTGTGAATATAGAGTTTTAATTTTCCTATTTTAAGTGATACTTCAGGTGAAAATGTTGTCTAGAGATACAATAATAATTCGATATCAAAGTAGTTTAGAAGAGGTAAAAGCTGAATGAGAAGTATTAACATTATCTTAACTGTGGAAATATGTATAGCACATTTTCCCTTAATTATATACATTTGTATTCAGATCTTTAAAGTCTTTTATCTGTATCTCTATCTGTCTATATTATTTAAAAGGAAAATACATGATGCTGGCTGGATATTGTGGTCCATGTTTGTAATCCCAGCTATTGGGGAGGCAGATTTAGGAAGATCACAGTCCAAGGCCAGCTCAGGCACAAAGCACAACAGCCTAGTTGTGGCTCAAATAGCAGAACATTTGCTTCTCAAGCATGAGACTCTGAATTCAAACTCTTCCTATTGCCAAATGTGCATGAGTGTGTATATGTGTGTACCAGGAGTAATGATTTGTAGCGATTCTTAGAGATTCTTCCACTAGTGCCTATTAGCCACTCACAAGCTTTGTACAAGTCTCCATCCACATGCTTTCCTGACCTTATTGCAGCTTCCTTGCGAACATCATCTTTACTTGATGGCCACAGTCCGTCCACTGCTAACTCTAGCAATAGCAATGAAATTTACAGGCACACAGACAGTGACAATTGTGCCATGATGACTCCAAGTTAGGGCAAAATTTTCATAAATAACTTAGATTTCGTGAGTGCTAACATGTGAAAATCTGGCACCTTCATGTAGTCTTGTAATCCTAACACCTGTCACCTTGGTGGTGAAGGGGACTGTCATTCCTGTGTGCTCACTTTCAGGTTCTTTCAGGTGTCTTTCATTTGCTTAGGTCTTTGGGGCAGTATCTCACTGTGTTAGCTTTGAACTTAGGATCTTCCTGCCTTAGCCTCCTGAGTGTTGGGGGTTATAGGTGTGAGTCACCATACCTGCATTTCTATTTTTCTTTTTCTGAACAAAACTGTCTTTCTAGACCTGAAACAAATGCTCTTCCTTACTTTTGTATTTTAAAAAATGTTACTTTCTCATAAAAATGGCTTGTCAACCCACATTCCAACGTTACTAAGAGTGAGTTCTTAAAAGATGTCACCCAATTCTGTCAAACTGATCTGTAGGCTTACGCCTGCACACACAGTAAGACCTAGAAAAAGGCAGGGATATTAGATTCTTCCTAGGCAATCACTGAGTGTGAAGAGAACTTAGAGAAGAGGAAGTATAAAGAGATCTCCAAAGAAAATGACTATTTTAGAAGACTGGGAGAGAGCGGATTTTCTCTGGCTTGTGAGTGCTGTTGTTCCTCTCAGGGATTATGTGTTGTACTAGTGAGAGGCCCATCCTTGTCACTGAATAATCTTTGTCCTCTAAGGTACTAGGAAACTCCTTCCTTGCCAGAAAGTAATGGGCAGTTGGAAGTGAGGTCATGCCTTATGGAAATAGTATGGGGTTTGTGTGGATTGTTGACTTGTACCTGATTTGTTGGTGTGCAGGAAATTTCACACAAGGGCCTTATACTTTTTCTTTGATTTCTAACAGGTTCTCAGCATCGATGTGACCGATAAACGCATCAGCCTGCATAATTTCATTTCATTGACATGGAGTAGTTCTCCGTAGAGTAAGACACTGATTATAAGCATATTTGAAACTACTATTATTTCATGGTCACAACATTGCGTGTTGCTACTTGGTCAATACCTGATATGGATATAATATTTTATTGATTTTGTTATATGTTTTGTCCTAAAATTCTTTGCCATGGGATAGGAAGTAAGAAGGTGTGGAAAACTGGGAGGGTGGGTTCTATAACGTTTCCTCATGGTGGTTACATAATAGAGACGATTGGTTATAATGAAATTAACTGAAGCTAAAGTGGCTCCATAGTGAAATGTGTGTATGTGTGCATGGTTTGGCATTTGTGGTTATGGGATGGCTTTTACTCTTGTGTTAAAGACCCAACAGGAAGTTTGCCATGATTGTTCCTTGCCTGAAACTAAACAAAAATCAAGATAAACAGACTCACAGGGAGGGAAAGGAAATGTAAACTCACTTGGCAGAGACAGGAGGGTCTTGGGGAAATCCTTAGCATCTGGGAATGAGGATGAGAATGAGACTTGTGTGGAGAGTTTGGATGCTAAAAAATCATTTGTATTTGTGTGCTTTGAAGTCTATGTCTTCTTTCTCTACCCTGCTAAATGTATGTGACAACAGTTCATGTAAACAAATGTAATTTATATGTCAGAGAAAATAAAACAAGTGAATTTGCAAGACATTTTGAAGGTTGTAATATTTTGTTCATGGGAAACCTCACACCAGTTTTAACCATTCTTCTAGTTCAACAAACTCTTGCAAGACGATCTTTCCAGTTGCTTCCACTCTGGAGCTCCTGCAGTCTAGCCCAGCAAGGGAATGGTCAGATTTATGATCATCCTCTTCCTCATATCTCTGCAGTGAGTCTTCATAGATTTTAGGTTCAAGGACGTGTGCTTGGATAGATGCAGGTGAGACAGGCCAACCAGGGCAGCCTGACAGAACATGGCAGACCAGCATGTGCCTTCCACGATGGGAAGCCCTGGTAGGAGCGAGAAGACTGTATCCAGGTGTGTGAGCATGACGGCCCCATCCATGTGCACCCGATGGGAAATGCCCTAGGTGACAGAACCGGAAGCACAGAGATGGGATGAGAGGAGGCCAAGCGGATGGGATGCGCTGAACCTGCAGCTGAATTCAACTCACTTTTGTTGCTTAAGTCTCCACTTTGGAAACTTTGTTTTACTTTTTGTGGTACTATTCATTTGTGGCCTACCACTGCCTTCCTTACTTGTCCAACATCTGTTACTTGAACTGGCTTTCTGGGGCTTTGGAACCCTGAGTGTGACAGAAGGCAAACTGGGCCTTCAGTATCCTAGAGAGACTCAGTATGCTGAGAAATGCCTTATTGTGCACTATCTTCCCCGACTTCACCGGACAAAGGGCCACAGAAGACTGATTTCCTCCTGAGCATGGCAGGAGGAACCATAGTCTTCTCTGGCCTCAGGCTTTCCACAGGGGACTCACCCAGAAGCCTGGGAGGTTGCATAGCTTCTGTCCACATGGGTGGCCAGTGTCTGACAGTGGGTAAAACAACTCAAAAGCTTGGCTGCCCCTTAATCAGGGAAGGTGCCATTAAACTCTAGAGGTCCTACATATCAGTTCAGGGTTATTTGATAATACATCTTCATCCCTCTACCACTTCATGTCCCCCTTCCCTGCTGTATGATCGCCGAGAAAAGAGGATGATCACCATCATGTTCTGAAACTTGTCTTTCAATTTCCAAGACTCTTAACAACTCAAGGAAACAATGAATACAGGCTGACACTGGACTGTTCACTGCTGAATTACACACAAAGGACACAGGGGTAAAACATTATCTAGAAAAGACCTGATTTCCTGCCCCCAATGCTAACTAAAATCATCAGCTTCTATCTTTGTCAATTTGGTATCTTAAACATACTTTGGGAATTTGGGACACACAAGTCCCTTACAAAAGGTAGAAAACAAAATGAGTCCTGCTTTTCATAATCATCCTTGAATTTACCTTCACCAGTGTTCCCGTTCCTTTTCTTCATACAACATTGAACTTGAACTTAGACGTGAGAGACTTCCTCATACCTGGAGGTCTCAGTGTTTGTATCTGGTTAGTATCTTGATCACTTCTAAATTTCTGAGAAGACATTTGGGAGGATATGGTTCTGGTTATTGACAGGATTTGTGCAGCTTAATTTTTTAAAATTCAACTCTATTCTGGACTCTGTGGATTTGATGAGAAACTTGATCATCTGTAGAAATTATGGACAGTTTTCTGTATATAGGTCCATGTTAACCATCAACCTTAGCATATGTTCAAAACAAAGCATTATATAATGTCTCTTGCACAAGTTGGACATATCAGAATTGAAAGAAAAATATGGTCAGTGTAGAAGTAATATAGTCTTTGAAAATGAGATAGTGCAGGCTTTCCAACCAGACACAAAAAGGACATTGGACTACATTACAGATTTTTTTTGGTGGTTCTTGATTTGAACATGGAGATCTTACACTCAATAGGCTCTGCCTTGAATCAGGCCTCCAGCTGTTTTTGAGATTGTTTTTATTTTACTTCCCATTTTAGGTGGATTCCCACCATGCCCACCTTTTTCATTGACACGGACTTTCATATACTGTTCTTTCTCGGCTAGCTTTGAGCTGTGGTCAAATCATCAGGAATGGTGCAACCTCCCAGGAAACTAGGATTACAGACATGTGCCCTGGTGCCTAGATCAGATTGTAATCTGTAAAACAAAGTAAATGTCAATCTCCCATAATCCATCTTAGCAAAAACTTTGGGAGTACATGATGTTGAGGAGGAGGAGGAGGAGGAAGAGGAGGAGGAGGAGGGATGATTATGATACAGAAAAGGGATCCCCCTACTTCTATCTGTTTTTCATGAACTCTTGAGATGGTTTCTGATTTCTATTATCTCATCAAATTTGCAATAAACTGGGGCATGATCACCTATATTCTCTCTTCTTTGTGTGTCCTTCATTTGAGCAGTAAATGCACACTGGATTTGGTTAAAAAGCTTAAGAGAGCAGGGTTCTTTGTCCTTCCTATAACAAAGTGAACCCTGTCTCTTAGGCTGAGATCTGGAGGATCATAGGTCAAAGCCAGCCCAGGCTGAAAAGCCCATGAGACTCCATATCCTAAATGATTTCCACAAACCTAGACTGGAGATGTCGAGCTAAGCAATAAGCTGAGTGAGCTGTAGGCCCTGAGTTCAAACCCCAGTACTGGGGAGAAAAGGCTGAGGGAATGGTGATTTCAGAATCTTATTCGGGTGACCTTTAGACATGTAACCTTGATTGATTCAACCAAAATGCTGCGCTGTCAGCTACGTGTCACTTCCTTAGCTGTTTGTTGGGTTTCTCATGCAGGGAGTTTGTTTCTAGAGCAATGGATTCTATCATATTTTTGAGAAGCCTCACCCAGGTGTTGGTCCTTCAGACACTCTGTGTAGTGACCTGGATGTTGTGGGAATCAGAGGTGGGTGGGTGCAGTTATGATACCCATGTGGTTAAACAGCTCCTGCAGTTCCTGTCCACCATGTACGTGGTGGACAAAGGCTTGCCCATCTGGGCCCTGTGAAGGGCTCTTTGTGAAGAAAAGCATCATGGAGAGAAGCATGGGGCAAAATGTGCTTACCTCATAATGAGAAGGAGGCAAAGAAAGGGCTGACATCTAGAACAAAGCCCCTAGTTTACTCATTTCCAGGTTTCAGTGGCACAGGGTAAGCATAATTATTTCACAGCGCAGAAAAGTAAAAAAAGAGGAATCAGACCAATGCAAGACCGAGTCCCAGTAGGAAAAAGTCCTATAACCCTTTTGTCTAGCATCCAGGGAATGGTGTGCAGGTATGTGAGCATCAAAGGGTACGGGGTATGCCCTGTCCCTATGACCTTGTCAGCCACAGCTGGCAGGGGGCTGGCTGGGCTTGGACTCCGTGGCTCCCCGTGGCTTCGCTAACTTCCTGGAGTCTCCAGTGTTGCTTTGGCAACCTAACCCTCATAGCTTCACATAGTGTCTCTTGGCGCTCCCTGCAGGGTCTCTGCCCGTATCACACACTAGACAGCTTCCCAGAAGCCTCCTTGGAAATCTTGGTGGAAGCCCCCATAACCCCTTAACTTTTATCGTCTGCATGCCTGCCCCACCAGCTCCTTATGGATGAAGTTGCAACCTGTCACCAAAGTGAACCACGCTTCCTGAGGCCCCTGAGCCTTCACCTCTGACGCCCTTGAGAGCCTCATGATTGAACACTTCCTAGACAACCACGGTCACATTCACGTTCACATACATGCTCACACACACGTGAGCACTTATCACTCTGAAACACGTGCTCCTACACAAGCTTACCACTCACAGATGCTCTCTCGCTCGCTCTCTGTCTCTCTCACACACAGAGCTACATTCACTCAGGGAACATTCTTGCACACTCAAATCCACACATTCACACCCTACATTTTAAAGGACATTGTGGCTTCTAAGCAGTCAGCTCAACAGCAACACAAACGTTCCATTTGGAAAGACAAGCTGGATATGGTGAGGCAGGCCTGCACACCTGGAACTAGAGAGGCTGAGGTAGAAGGGTCGTAAGTTCAAGGTCAGTCTGGGCTATCCATGGAGACAAAATCAACCAGAGAGGAAAAGGTGGAATTAGGTCCTGAACAGTTTTGTGTCTGGCCTTGGATGCTGGTTCTTGGAAAGCGAAGGCTTTGCAATGTGACTCCAGCCGTCAGCTTGCTTTCATAGCTCTTTACGATCTGTCAGCTAACTTCATCCCTTTCTGTTAACTAGCCACAGGGAGATAAGGGGCCATTGGCTTGTCGTCTCTCCTTTTTAAAATGTCATTGTTACTTTTCCACTAGTCAACCTAGCATGTAACCAAG
This sequence comes from Perognathus longimembris pacificus, assembly GCF_023159225.1. Taxonomy (NCBI): domain Eukaryota; kingdom Metazoa; phylum Chordata; class Mammalia; order Rodentia; family Heteromyidae; genus Perognathus; species Perognathus longimembris. The sequence goes on from NC_063162.1 coordinate 145,030,510, forward strand.
TATCTCCCAATTGGGAGATGGAATGGTGAAGGCAGCTATTTTCTACATTATATAAACAAGTTATAGATTAGTTAGGATTGCCTGTTACCATTACAACACAAACGGTATCTAAGATAAACTCAATGTGGGGAAATAAGGAGGATCTTGTGTGACAATAAATATCTCTTTTTGATCTTTTGCCAATATTTCTTCCCAGTTTGAAATAAGATCCATTTCCATGCCCCCACTAACAAAGTCCACTTTGTACTGATGCAGAAGGTGATTGTGTCATGCCAGGAATTCATCCATACAGATCTCTGTGTGTTTGTGCATGCACCTTTGCCCGTATACTGTTGAATCTGAAGCAAACACAGAGCACTGCTATGGAAATTGTCACTTGCCACCAATAGATTAAAGGATCCTGCAGTACATTCAAATATTACCCAGATGAATACAAACTGATGAAAAGGCAAACAAAATATGGTTTATGTATCCATGCAATGGATGAAGGCACACACAGGAAAAGGTAAAAGTACCTGCAACAGTGTGAATAAACTTGGGAAACATTATACCAAGTGAAAGAAGCCAATAAATGGGCTGATTAATACAGGAAATGGTATGATTCCATTGACTTGAAATATGCAGAACAGGCAGTCCATAAAGACAAAAGGGGTTTCCAGCATAGGGGAGAGTGGAATATGAATATATATACCACTAGGTCTCGCTCCTTGTAAACATGATGTCTCTCCACTATCCTGGGTCCACAGAGGACCTCGTTCTTGGTACTTTCCTCTTCATCTAAGCTAATTACAGGCAAAATCTCATCACTGAGTCCAGGCCCCTTGCTTCTACCTTGGCTGAAAAGAAGGCTGAGAAAGAAGATTTCTAGCCTTTTTCTTAGAGAAACTGAGTTCCAAATGTGAGAAATTCATTTAGCATAAGAAGAATTTTTTTTGAGATGATGAGTAGTCATAGGTCACAGTAAGTACATAAGTAGTTATTTAAGTGTCTTGGCATTTAATATGTACATTGCCTTAACACCTCATGGTTCTATATTTACTGTTTCCACGGGGGTTGGCTTATTTAATAATTGGGAGAGTGCTGTATTTAAATTGATGAAAAGCTAAGTTAAACCAGGAAACCTCTAGAAGGTGAAATGGAGACAGGAACAGTGTGGTAAATGAAGAGCTACTTATTTAACGTACACCTATTCAGAAGTAGGTATATATTTTGAAGACATCTGTCCATCTGAAGTATACTGGTAACTAGGGGATACAATCACAGGAATGATAGATAGAGCTTAACTCTTGAGCACTATAAGCTTACACAGGTAGGTAAGCAAATAAAACATAGTGTAAGCATGGTAATCAAATGGGGAGAGGAACACAAAGTAGGAACAACTATTAGGAGAAAAAAACCAGAAACACTTGTCTTCCTCTTTTGTTATCAAGTGGAGATATCTCCTTGCCACAGAAAAAGCACCAACTCTTTTATAGTCATTGAGAAATGAACTCCTTTCCTCTAATGGCCATCAACTTTATGGGGCAGTAAATCAATCAGCACAGAAGCTGGCTTGATCAGCCCAGTCCACCTTTGCTCAGGGCTCCTTGGACATCACTGACGACTAGACACAGCAAAGAGAAAAGCAAGGATCTGAGGTGAGTCCTGTTGCCCATGTACAGAGCACACGTGGGAGTTTCTTGGAAGTTTTCCTGTTTGCTCCTCTGTTAGGTGGTTTAGATGCCCTTGCTTTTCCTTCTGGACTTGACATTTCCTTCCTTTTCTTGAGGGTGTGAGGAACACTGATGAGATGGAGCATGCAGAGGTGTGTGTGTGTGTGTGTGTGTGTGTGTGTGTGTGTGTGTGTGTGTGGTATGTGTGTTTGAAGAGGTCTGGTGTGAGACACCCATCCCTCACTGGAGTAAAACCATAGAAAGAACAGGGAATCCTGGAATTGAAGGTGGCATGGATTCAGGACTATGAATATGTCTAACTTTGGAGGAGAATTTCCACCTTGACAAATCCCCATTCCTACCTTCTTCTTGGATGACCGTAGCTTCTCTGGTAGGAAAATGCCCAGAATTGTCCCCTAAATGCGTTCAAACATCCAGGCCTAACGTGGTGCCTACTCCCCTGGGAAGATGAAGGAGTTGTGCAGTGATGCTTAGTCTTGGTTCCTAGAGGATGGAAAGAAAAATCTCCCATGGAGAGAAATAATGTGGGGAGCAGGAGGCCCATTGGTGGCCACTATGTCTGCTGTGTGGTAGGCTGAGTTGTAAGTGGTGTGTGAGAGAAACTAAATCAGGAATTATGAGTGTTTGAGTCCTTCAGACTTCTTTCAAGGCCTAAAATCCCACCATTGGAGATTGTTCTGTATGCCTTTAAGTTCTGCACACGGAGAGGTGTAAAGAAAGCCCTCGGGTACTGACTTATGGAGGGATAGATCTCAGTGTTTGCCTCAGTTCCAACACAAATCACGGTTAAACAGAACTGTTTAATACTCCATCCGTGAAGTGGGAGTCATGAGGCCTTCGGCTTCAACTTTGAGGAATTATTTAAAAACAAATAATGTGATATATGTCTTGTGGGGGAATAGAATAAATCCTTTGAACAATTTGGACTGCAAAAAAGGCACTTGATAGATTTAGACTCCTAGGACAGAATAGGTAATAAACCTCATTTCAACCCCCAGGCTCAGTTTCTCCAAGAACTAAGAATTTTTCCTATCCTTTTTGGTAAATTATCTAATTTTCTTTTCACTCTCATTTAAATATTAAAATGTTCCCTTTTTCGGATTGTTACACACTATCTCAAAAGTTGCCTCAATTACATGTTGAGTTCTGCATGTTGTCTTGGAGAAAGGCAAGAGCAAAGGAAATGTCAAGTGGGAGGAAGAGCAAAACAAGAAACAAAATGTAGCAACTTCTTTTGTGCATTGATTGCTAGGCTGTTGGTATATCCAGTAGTGGTTTCAGTATGGTGAGAATATGGGCAGAAGAGATTACTCATCTGGCCATGAGAAGTGTCAGAAAGACTTTGAGCCCAAGGTTGCAAGGATTTATAGTTTATCTAGAGAACAATTAAGATTTGACTACAGGAAATTGAATGACCTTGTTTGTTCTTGGTCATTGGGGAAATGAATCCAAGATATAACTGAACTGGTAGTAAATGATGAGTAGAAAGTAATGGCTACAGAGAGAAATCAAAAAGTTTCCTAGTATGTGTCAGACAAAAAGTTTGGAATTTCTTCAAACTATGAATTATTTGAGAAGTAGTTGACTGGCAAACAGGGAGAATCTGGGACTTAGGTGTGGGGAGGGATGCTCTCATGTCTATACATGTTCATTTTGGCTGGATGTTTGGAACACACTATATATCTATCAAGAATAGATGAACTTCAATCTGCAGGACGAATTGTCAGATGTTATATGAAGTTCTATGAATCTGGGGGATTGTTCAAGGGAGTGTTCCATGAAAATTCCAGGAATATTAACACTTAATGGAAGAAGAGTTAAGAGACCATAGGAAAACCAAGGTTGAAATAAATATGGGACATCACTGGGTAAAGTGTCAAGGAGCAGGGAGAGTGTTCTGGCTGGGTAGTGAAGTCAGTATCTCCTGTGTTTAGCAGACAAGTCACTGCCGACTTCGGCAAGAGCAGTGTTATGGGAATGTAGAAAGCACAAGGTATGCCAGTAACCAACGAGGAAGTGATAAGAGCAATGTGTAATTATCTCTATGAAAGGTTAGCTGTGAAAGGAAACAAAGCTAAAATGCTATCTTGAGAAGAACAGAGTCATGGGTGGTTTAAGGGGACTTGTCATCCATCTATGAGGGGAAAAAAGCTTGTTGGTTGGGAAAGTTTGATAAAACAAGAAGGGATGGGGAACATCAAAATGGTGAGACAAAGAGTAAAAGGCGAACCAATGCAAAAGCAATACTTAAAGACAATATGTTGTAAGCCATCTATATAATTCTCCTGGTGGGGGGTGATTAGGGAGGAGGGAAGGTGGGAGAAAAATGGGGGAGGAGAAAACAAGTTTGGCAAGAAATGTACTGACTACCTTATGTATATAATGTAACCCCTCTGTACATCATCTTGACAATAAAATTTTTTTAAAGAAAATAATAGAATAAAGAAAAGAAATTACAAAAAAGAGGGGAACAAAAGAATGCATAAAATAATCCTTTAAAACATTTAATTGTAGTAAAAACTAGAGAGTACACAGGATTATGCATGGATAGAAGAGGGAAACTTACATTGAGATCAGAGGATAAACAGGAATATATCTAGTTATGCATTTTTTAAATAATAAAATGTGGGTAGAGCATCAGAAGGATAAGATAATTTCTGCAAACATTGGGGGTGATATTGTGGAAGAGTAACAAGTAGGGATAGAGCTATAGCTCATTAAGAAAACAAAATAAAAAATAAATAAAAAGATGTAGACGACAGAGGCTGGGTCTGGGAAATATATATATATATATATATATATATATATATATATATATATATATATTTTTTTTTTTTTTTGGCCAGTCCTGGGCCTTGGACTCAGGGCCTGAGCACTGTCCCTGGCTTCTTTTTGCTCAAGGTTAGCACTCTGCCACTGAGCCACAGTGCCCCTTCTGGCCGTTTTCTATATATGTGGTGCTGGGGAATTGAACCCAGGGCTTCATGTATACAAGGCAAACACTCTTGCCACTAGGCCATATCCCCAGCCCTGTTTGTTTGTTTTAATTGCTCCTTGCTGGGTGCCGATGGCTCACACCTATAATCCTTGCTACTTAGGAGGCTGTGATCTAAGAATCGAAGTCCAAAGCCAGCGCAGGCACACATGTCTGTGAGACTCTTATCTCCAGTTAACCCACCAAAAAGCAAGAAGTAGAGCTGTGGCTCAGCTGAAAGAGTGCACGTCTTGAACACAAAGCCCAGGGACAGTTCTCAGGCCCTGCGTTTAAGCACGAAAGCAAAACCACACAAAACAAACAAAACTGCTGTGACAAACGGAGGGAAAAATCAGAAGAGCTGGAAAGACCGTCAGTCAGTTTCCACGCCCATGTTTTGGGGAAGACACGAACCCTAATGGCTGAAACACGGCAGTGACGTGCCAATCCACAGTCAGGTATTCCGTTTAATGGTTTCCTTATATTGTTTCCATCATTAGATAATGCAGAAAGAATGCTCAAACCAATGGCAAGTTAAATAATAGGTATTGAGGCCTGGTAGGTAGGAATAATATCCAGGAAAGATTCAGAGAACAAGGGAAATGGAAAAAGGACAGAAAGGAAGATTGGTGTAAGGCTCTGGGGAGAGCAAAAGGCCCTAGCTTGGGACCAGGAAATGAGAGTTAAGATTCAGGATTTAGGAAGCAGAAGAGCTCGGGAGGATAACTTCAGAGGAGTGTGGGATGATGGAAAGGGGAAGATGATGAACGCATTGTGTTGGGGATATTGAATTGCCCCCCAAGCTCTGAGGAGCATATCATGTTAGATTTCTGTGAAGTCGAGCAAAAATGTCAGAATTCACCGGATTCTCATAGGTTCTGACAACCTGAACTCAGTTTTCTAGATGAAGAAAGACAGTGGGTAAACAGAAAACTAGGACAGGAATTCAAGTGCGTTGATTTCCTGGTCATTCCCACCCTCTGGTACAGCAAGTGTCTGAGAGCCCAAGTAGGCATTATTCTGAGGACCAGAGTCAGGTTTGGTTGTTTTTGTCAGATTCTTCGTAGGGTCAGTATCTTCTCATCAGGTGTTGTACCTCAGGATGTGGGAGACAACAACTTGGGCTCCAGTTTTCCTGTTTCTGCTCTCAACTGTACGCAGTGAGGGTACAGGTAGAAGGGTGTAGGGGCATCCGAAAAGGCCTTGTGAGTCACCTCATCCCCTCACTGCTCTGTCTCCAGCCCATTCTACTCTCTCTTCTCTCTGCTTGTTACACGTGACATACTTTCCCTGAGACAATCCGCGACATCTTTTCAGAGAAAAACGATGCGAGTCCCAGAAGTGTTAGATGCATGGGCTGGAGTTAGTGAGCAACATGGTGATGGCAGCAAGAAGTATTCACTGGATTATTATGCAATATTATTATTATTATTCCTTATGCAATAAGGAATACTGCTGCTCAAGGCTGTCTTTCAAGAAGTTCACGTGCTGGTTTTGTTGATTAATTGATCAGTTTGCTTGGTTGATTGCAGGACAGGGCATTGAACTCAGGCATGCTGGGCAATCCCTGTTCTTTTCACCTTAGTTATTTTGCTGATAGGGTCTTGTCCCTTTTCCCCTGGGATGGCCTCATCCCTAAACCTTACTCTCTCTACCTCCTATGTGTCTGGAATTACAGTTTGTTCTTTGAGATAGAGTTTTTCTAGCTTTTTGGTTTTTTTTACAAGTAGCTGGGATTTCAGGCATATGCCAATGTACCTCTTGGAAAGTTCACATTTTTAACACAGTGCTTGTCTATTCACAGGGATTGGTCTGGGTCTGTGGTTTGCTTTAATCCAGTTGCCTGTGTCCATCAGAATGGCGAGGAAGCTCAGTGTGTTAGAAATCCTTCTGATTGTCTACATCTTGGTTGTACTGGCTCTGGATATCCTCTTGCTACTTCTTGTGTTGGAGAAACCTTCAGGTAAAGGAGAGCTTGGGGCAGCTGAATGGAAATCGTTGTTAAAGGAAAAGTTCCCTGAACATCAAAGAGATCATTCCATGTCTTCATTCTTCAGTGTGAGGCTGTATTGCAGCATTCAAAATCCATGTCCACAATTCATTTAATTCAATCTCTAAGATAAATATTTTCTTTTAAACAATTAAACCTTGAAAGCTTGTGGCACTCAGGATCTTCCAAGGCCTCCCTGGTGCATTTTGACAGGATGCAAAATTGAACTCATTAGATGCCTACCTTTCAGTAAGTATCACATATCAATGAGAAGGAATTCCATCTAAGGTGATGGCTCCTAGCTCCATTACACTATAGTAAAGGCTGTTAGTCACAGGCAAGTTGAGGGCAGTTTGCACTGTCCTATACATGACGGAAATAGCTATGATAACTCTATAGATGCTTGAAACTGTTCTCTGTCTCTCCCTTTTACTGTGCACACACACACAGACACACACACACAGACACACACACACCACACTTGATGATTTTGTTTACATGAAATGTGCTGAATCACTGAATCCACAGTAGAGACAACAAATGAATGTTTAACAAAGCATGGGAGAAAGGAGTCATGGAAAATGATCACTAATGAGCATATGATTTCAGTAGGATGCAAATGCTTTAGAACGAGTTGCTGTGAAGTATTTGAACTGTACATTTTAATAGGGTACATTTTTGCAGTATGGAATTCTGTGTGTAAAAACCAACTAGTTGAACAAGAAATGTACTCACTGCCTTACATATGAAACTGTAAGCCCTCTGTTCTTCACCTTGACAATAAAGGAAAAAAACAACCTATCAAACAAATTTTAAAAACCAAGAAATCAAGAATTTTTAGTATCTGGAGAAGTGTTAAACAGCGTATGCAAATGTAGACACCAGCTACCAGTGATTTGTTAATTTCAGAAGTGGCCAAAAGTCTGTAACTCTTCCCTTCTTTGCTGGACCTGTGATATCCCTGAGAATTTTCAAATGCCTTCTTTCATTTCCGTACAGATTCTTCATTTATCCCGGAGTGCCCAGCGATCCCGGACTCGGAAAGGATAGATTGTGCTCCTGGCAAGGTGGTGACGGAGGTCAGAGCACTAGGGTTTCTGCCAGGCTCTCATGGTGTTTTATTGGAGGGTAGAGATGGGAGGGGGAAATGGGAGAGAGCAAAGGAAGCGGTGACATTGACCCAAGAAGCTTTGTACTCATAACCTGGCGCACAGAATTGTAACCCCTATGTACAACTGCTTAAGAAGAAGAAGAAGAAATGGGTATGTTAAATGGGGAGAGGGTCACAGATGCTTATGGATCCGTAATTTCTTTGGAGGCATGTTTTTTCCCTTGTCTTAATGAAATAGACATCAGTAATAAGGAAGTGAGGAAAACAAGGTAAAAAAAAAAAAGATGTAAGCATAGGAGGAAATAAAGGTCTAAAAGTCCAAAGGGGAGGAAAAGCATAAATGTTAAACGTATCCTAAGTGTGATTGCAAGGTTGAGCGTGGAAAGTTAGGTGCCCAACAGCTGCACTTTATTTCCCTTGAAAATGAGGTCATCAAGTCTGGTGAATGCACAGTCACTTGAGGAATGAATGCAGGTAGTGTTTATAAGAAGAGCCTTCTAGAATTACATATTGGTAATGGAAGTCCCCACAAACATGTGGCAAAAAGTACAGATTTTTCTCTCTAATTAGATTCCATAATAATATCAGCTATGTGAACCTTGCTTAGTGACTTTGCCTAAATAACTTTGACTTTGTCTAGGCAACTTTGCCAAAAAGGCTGTAGTATATTTAGACCTTCTTTCTTTAGCCTACCCAGAGTTTGCATTCCATAATCCATAACATCCTATTCATTAGGACTATGTTAAATTTAAATTTAAGTGAGGCAATATTTACATCCCAATAGTCTCAGAAATTTCCATTCTAAAATGCTTCCATTGTAGATAACATTTTAACAAATAAATAATAACAGCGTTGTGTCATTCTCATATAATTGAGAGGCTATTCCGTTAGATAAAAGCCTCCTATACTAGAATATTTATAGCAGCACATCTCACTTTTCATACTTTCAAGCTAATAAGCTCAGAGCTATCCTAAGATTTAGATTTCGCCATAGAGAAATCCTTAGATTTATCCTAGTGTTGGGAATAGTTATGGGTCTTTTGTTCTTTTTTTCCATATTGTGTTTCATGAAATTTAACACAGTTTTGTGAAAATCTATTATACTCTTGGTAAGTATTTGTTGTGAGTTTCCATACCTTGCTGCCCGGAACAGTAAGTAACTTGTATTCTGGTGAAAACACAGAGGATTCCATTGGCCGGGACCTAGGAATGGAATTTCCAGCTTGTAGGACACTTACAAGTTTAGGCTTAGTGGATAACTGCAAAATAATTTCCCTTCACTCATCATTTCTGTTCCTAATTTTTTTTCCAGCTGGTCCTGGGACTTGAACTTGGAGCCAGCACTCTGTCCCTGAGCCATTTTTGCTCAATGCTAGCTAGCATTCTACCACTTTGAGCCATAGCTCTACTTCTGGTTTTCTGGAGGTGAATTGGAGATAAGAGTCTCAGCTCTCCCTGCCCAGGTTGTCTTTGAACCATGTTCATCAGGTCTCAGCCTCATGAGTAGCTAGGATTATAGTCCTGAGCCACCAGGGCCTGGTCCATTTCTGTTTCTTTTAATGGGGAATCTTTTGAAATCTCATGATATGGCAACGTTACTTCAAATAATAATGTTTTAAAGTAGTTTTCTAATGTGTCCCATTACAGTTTTATCTCCAAACACCAAGGTTCCTTTTCACTTCTAAAATTTCCATATAGCTTGAGATGGTCCATCAAAAAGGAAATATACAACCGTAGCATGTTTTAGAATATGAGACTTTCTGGAGGTTGTTTTTCTGTAAGCAAATGTTATGTAACATCTTAGTGAAACAATGAATATAAAAGGATTGTCTGATTTTGGAAGAAGTTGGCTATGCATCACTTACAGAATTTAAGCATGAAGAAATGCTTGCATCAAATAGAAGTTGGGCTAGGTAAGTTTTAAGCCAATTTTCAATTCTTCATTGATACAGGACAATATTTTCTGGTTGAAAAGAGACATAAAAACTTATTTGACATAAAATATACTGACAAACGGTCTTGCAAAAGGTTTTGTGTTGACAAGAAAACAGAAATAAAGGGACTTGTGAGTGAACATGATAGTTCAGACTACAGTATATAAGAGTCTGTTATTGTTGCAAGACTGAAAAAGAAGGAAAACAATATTGTTTCTGTATTCTAATACATATAATACATAATATATGATATGCATAGCTTACATATATGTTATGTATATATGACATATAATACACATCCATATTGTGTATAATACATACACATGTGTGTATGTGTGTGTGTGTGGGGGGAAGAGAATAGAGGTTAAATAATAGTTAAGTAATTGTCCCCCTGAAAGAACGATATCAGAGTAGATTACACAGAAAAATATTACATTTACCTGAATGTTTATTTATTGCCTTTTCTGAGGTTTGTAGACTTTGAAACCATTTATGGCAGCGAAACTCACCCTTTGGACTTTACAAACTCCAGTTTCAGGGGTGGCAGAGTTGATCACTGTGTGCTCTAGACTTGCAAAAAACAGTAATTTGGAGGCCACCTAGAGACCCCAAATTCTTTGCTGATCCCCTTCAGGAATTTTCTCACCTGAAAAGTAAGAAGAAATGCTTCATTCTCTGGGGAAGAAATAAGTTCTATTTATTCTATGAGGAGTAAATATTTAAACAATGGTATAGCTACAATGTGATTGCCTTTTCATTGTACATATGAAATGTATTAAATTAATGTCATGACTTTCCAGAACAATGACATAAGGTATTGGCATCTAAGATGCTTTTCAGTACTCTCCGTTTTTAAGACAAGAAGTGTTGTGGCATATTCTTTATTTTAAAAAAATAACACAACCTACACTGAATTCAGTAAGATTCAGGCTGAAAGGTTATGTACAGAACAAAGCATGGAAGTCCTTATTTGTAAAGTTTTCTTTCTATTTGCAGTTCCACTCCCTGGAGTTGAGTTGTTAGTTTAGTGAGCATCATTCTTTTGATCTTTCTGTGCTCATTGCTCTTGACACAGTTTTTTTTTTTTTTAAATCAGGCATTGCTACTTTCTCTGACTGAATTCCTGACTTGCTGTCCACCTGTCTATCCCCTTCCTAGTGATTTAAAATTCCTACCTAGAGCACCTCCTCATTCCACCCTCAGTCTTCCGGCCTGGGTGCTGTGTGTTCTTTGTAGTTTCTAGGCACACACTGTTGGAGTACTTAACTCATTACATTGCAGCTCTTTTAGTTGTTTTCATTTACCACTGACTGTCAGTTTGCTGAAGGCATAAGCTGTGTCTTACTTACATCAGTTCCTTCCTTATAGGGCAGGGAAATAAAATGGGCAATAGATAGTCAAATAATAATTGCTTCCTTCACTTTGTAGAATGCCAACTCTTTACCCTTGTTACAGGAGATTTGCACATGGCATCATAAATGCTGCTGGAAGCGTGGCACGGATCCCAACACCCCGAACTGCTTCTTTCCCAGGAACTGGGGCTACGAAGTGCAAGGTGGCCCAACAAAGAGAAGCACAGGTGAGTCCCATGCCCAGGTGGCTCCAGGGGACAACTCTTTGTGGCCCAGATAAGCTAAGGAGAAAAGAAAAGTGACAACTCCCTCTTACCCTCCTCCCCAACCCTAGGGTTCACCGCCCAGTTGAAGAGGTCACCATCCCCATCTCTATTCGGAGATGATATTGCCACTGCCCTCTTCACCGCGGAGAGCCAGACGCCCAAGCGTTTTCATTTCAAGGTAGCTCTCTGCAGATGACAGTGCTTCGTCCTGGATTCGCACCACCCTCCATCATGCATGGCACAAACGTGCCCAGGCCGATGGTACCCTTTCTTTCTCTCTGAATCTCAGCGTGGGATGGAGAGGCAAATTTGTACTTGACTGAGCAGGTGTAACTAGGTGATTTTTCCCCCTCATAAATCAGAAACCATAAGGATTCAGAATCAGAGATTATTTTCATGGGGGCCTGTTTGTGAGGAAACATCTTTGGTGGCTCTACAAGAAAGGGGTCGGGGCTGAGACTGTTCCTTCTGCTTTTCTCCTGACAGATAACTGACTTCAATGAGATACGCTATGAAGTCCCTTCTGAAGTGATCAATCCGGCCAATGGGACTGCTGATAGAGCCACCTTGAGCTACGACGTGGAGGTCACGCATAAGCCCTTTAGCTTCAGAATAATTCGGAAAAGCAACAAGAAAGTATTGTGAGTTCTTTCAACCACTGGCATATAGAGTCAGAACGTCATTTTTGACACATGTTGGGCACACAGTAAGATAATCATGACTCAGGGATATGTTTCAACTTCAGAAAAATCCCAGATAGCGGCTGGGAATATGGCCTAGTGGCAAGAGTTGCTTGCCTAGTATACATGAAGCCCTAGGTTCGATTCCCCAGCACCACATATATAGAAAACGGCCAGAAGTGGTGCTATGGCTCAAGTGGCCTTGAGCAAAAAGAAGCCAGGGACAGTGCTCAGGCCCTGAGTCCAACGGCCAGGACTGGCCAAAAAGAAAGAAAAATCCCTTATGACATACTGTAATTAACAATGGTAATCTATCATGATTGTAGAGCAAAAAATAAAAGTGCAGTGTTCCATAATGTTTATAAGTATGCATATGTACACATGATTCAAATACTTTGAAATAGCTATTATTTTCTTTTCAGTTACCATTCCTACTGCCATTCACACTTTATTTTTTTTATGGTTCCAAAATATTACGACCTGTGAACCTTCTTGTGTGTGAGGCAAACATACCATGGATTGCCAGGAGAAAATCCTGGCACTAACAAATTACCGGTCATCTGTGGAACATAAGTCGCTAGCGCTCACTTCTTCAACATCTTTCCTGGTCCACAAAAAGAGCATCAAAATATTCGTTTGTGTTAGGGGAAATGGGATGTTACCTAGAAAGTAATCCCGAGGAAACTGAGGGAATGGGTGGGGTTGGGAGAAAAGAGGGACAATGATGGAAGGGCTACGTAGCACTGTATTACAAACTGACTTGCTGAATTGAAGCCTCTTTGTACAACTACTTAAGGACAAAATTAACAATAACAGTCATAATTATAAAAGTGGTATAGCAGATACGCTGCAAGTTGAAGACCCACATTTCCTCTCTGCAGTCTTCTCCCCCCCCAATCATTCAATTTAAGCCTCTGGGGTCCATCACTAATCACAATGCTCCCTTAGATTCAAAGAAACAGAGAGGCCTTAGGAGAAGCACCAGAGATGGCATGAAAATTCAAAGAAACAGAGAGGCCTTAGGAGAAGCACCAGAGATGGCACTGATAGTCACTGGGCTCTGAGTGCTTTGGAGAGAAGCAAGCAGAATAAGAGGGGCATAGGTAACTCTTTCCCTGTGTGGCCCAGGTTGGACACCAGCATTGGGCCCCTCCTCTTGGCCCAGCAGTACCTGCAGCTGTCTTTCCGTCTGCCCAGCACCAATGTGTATGGGCTGGGGGAACATGTCCACCAGCGGTACCGCCACGACCTGGACTGGAAGACCTGGCCCATCTTCACGAGGGACACCACCCCCACGGCGGTGAGTCCTCTCCTGCCCTCCCTCTATCCCCCAAAGCAGCCTACATATTACAACTAGATCTCATTTGCCTCAACTAGCGGTGTTAGTGTTGAGGAATACCTGATTGTAAACAACTAGACATGGCAATTGTATAACAGCTGATTTATACTATGAGAGACAACTTAATAATTAGGACGTAGTAGGTGTTCGAAAGCCAACTTGTAAGATCGCCTTTTGTTTACGAGGAAAAAGTCAGTGGAATCTTATGGATGGAAAATGCTTCTTTTCTAGCAGCTTGTGGGTTGTTGGTCAAAGTGTGTTTCATAGTGTGTTTTATATCTGGAATGTTTGCATGACCCTGTTGGTGATAGAAATGTAGCATCTCAGATCACAGATGCCCTGAGATCTACTGGATTCGTCTCCATAGCGGCCCGGGAAAGGTATTTCCAGGTGAATCAGAGGCACATTGACATGAGAGCGTGGCTACTCTCATCCTACTTCTCTCAATTTACCTGGACTTAAGGATTAGCTTTTCATCTTTCCTATCTCTTTTATTATCTTATTTTCCCTTGTGCTTCTCTAATATGGCCAGTAGTCTTGTGCCATACAGTTAAAGTACCCCATTGGAAAAACAAAATACAAAGACCAAAAGCATACAAATTACAAGCCTGGAGTTTTCAAATTAAACAGTTATAAAATTGCCCTTTTCAATTGCTATGAAAGATTTTCCAAATGCTTACCTTTGATTTTTGTTCTTTACCTGTTGCTGGCTGATAGTAAAGGTTTGGGAAGGTAGCATTCGCTGGACAAGGCTTTGAGCAGCATTTGTGTGCAGAGTGCTTCTCCAAGCCCCCACTACGCCTACAGTCCTCCTCAGATCCCTTACAAGAGCTGCAGGTGCCTTGAGTAAGGGAGGGAGGAAGCCGATGTTTTATAGTTTATATTCTGCAAAGGTTGAACAAACGCAATTAAGCACATTAGTTTGTAACATTCCTACCAATATCTAAAACAATGGAAGGGACGCTCTTACTTTTATTTTTTTCAAATTTTTATTATCAAACTGATGTACAGAGAGGTTACAGTTTCATACGTTAGGCATTGGATACATTTCTTGTACTGTTTGTTACCTCGACCCTCATTCCCCCCTCCCCCCTCCCCTTTCCATATCCCACCATGAGGTGTTCAGTTCATTTACACCAAACAGTTTTGGAAGTGTTGCTTTTGTAGTTGTTTGTATTTTTTTACCCTATACACCACTGTTTACCAGTATACATGGTTTCCAATATACTCAGATAAGATACAGAGATAGTGTCTGAACCAAACAAAAAGGTTTTAAAAAACAACCACAAAAACATAGCCAGCATATTCACAAAAAGGTTTGGTCATGAGTCCTAGCAAATATCCTCAGTATCACACTATTTGACTTTCTACAGCTAAATTCTTAAATTATATAGTTACAGATTAGATTAAGTATAGTCCTTCCTTCCTTCCTTCCTTCCTTCCTTCCTTCCTTCCTTCCTTCCTTCCTTCCTTCCTTCCCTCCCTCCCTCCCTCCCTCTCTTCCTTCCTTCCTTCCTTCTTTCCTTCCTTCCTTTCCGCCTTCCTTCCTTCCCTCTGTCCCTCCCTCTTTTCCTTCCTTCCCTTTTCTTTGTTCCCTTACTTTCCCTTCTTTTGCTCTCTTCCTTCTTTCTTTCTTCCCTTCCTCTCATCCTCTTTCTCCCCTTTTCTTCTCCTCATTTATTTTCTTCCTTAAAAAGTTAAAAACAATTGTCTGCCTTTTAAATGTTGATGCCATGTCTCTTCCTATGAATTTCAGATCTAGCCTAGGAAGGCCTGCTGATCTTTATTTTACATATCATGCTGATTTTCTTTCATTTTTCCCTTTGGAATTTACCATGATCAGAACTATTGCCCCATACCACGGGCTGATTGTGACATTACCACACCACAGGCAGTTGGAGAAAACATTCTGTCTCTTGTCCTCTCCGTATCTGCTGTTTTATAGCACTTCCAGTTTTACATGAACACCTTACATCTTTCTAGGTCAGAGCTCAACACAGCCTTCTCTGAGGCTCAACCTTTTTAAAAAAAAGTTTCAAGAATTTTATGACTTTTATCTATTAAGTTTAGAAAGATTAGAAAGTATACTTGAGAATTAAACAAGAATTCAAATTTTCTCATAATATCATCATATTCAGCAAAATTTTTATGCATGTTTAATCTTTTAGGAATAAATGGCTGAGATATGATTTATATACCATAAGATTCACCTGTTTCAGGTAAAATTCAGTGGTTTCTAGCACGTGTGCTGAGTTATGCTCATCACTATAATCTAGTTTTAGAATGCTTTTATTATGTCACTAGTCTCGTTTGCCCTTTTATACTTAACCCTAATTACTAACCCAATGTGCCTATAAGCTCCAGGCAGCTTCTTGCCCTCAACAATTTTTCTGTCTATGGGTTTGTTTTCTCAGTCATCTCCTGTAGACAGAATCATGCAATGTATGTTCCCTTAGCACAACATTTTAAAATATATAATTTATTGTAATATGTATTGTGTCTTATCATCACAAATAAATATCTAATAAAAATAAATGCATACACATTATTTTCTTCCTCTGTTTGTTGATTAATGTAGCACTTTAATACCTTTTATTAGAAAGTGAGCCATATTGGAATATGTTGCATCTATAAATGAAGATTGCAAAATATAACTTGCCCAAGTTGTTGAATAATGGAGATAGGGCAAGTGAGAATAATTGAGGTGTCAATCTGATTAAAGTTCTGTGTATATGTGTGTGTGTGTGTGTGTGTGTGTGTGTGTGTGTGTGTGTGTGTGAAACATCAAGGTGAAAGTTTTCCAAACAACTGATATACATTAACAAAATGAGTGGCAGGAATGTAAAGTGAGTCCTGTCTAAGGTGAGAGTACTAGTGGAAAGGAAGAAGTGAATGCAAAGGATGAAGGAGAGTGATTATGGTCAGAATACTTGGTGTGTTTCATGTGTGAGAATGAACCGTGAAGCCAATTGAATTGGTTTGGAAAGGGGGAGGAAGCACGTGAGAGAGTGGCAGACAGTACTTTGCCTGCATATATGGACATTTTGAAATGAAGTCCCTTTGTACATTAATTCATGTTAAGAAGATCATAATGTTTTTCAGTATACTACTTCACTCTATCAAATGTTGGTCAATTATATACCTGGGTGTATTCTTTTTTTTTCAGGGTGAATGGGGTAATGTTGCTTTGTAGCCCAGGCTAGTCTAGAACTCTTTGTGTAGCCCAGACTTGATCCTCCTGCCTTCACATCTCAATTGCTGGGATTGGAAGCATCACACCTAGAAGAACATTTTTTTTTCGACACATAGTGTGATTAGTTCTCTTTTCCCTTTCTTGCTGACAGGGCATGATTAATCTGTATGGAGCACACACATTTTTCTTGTGCCTCGAAGACACCAGCGGGTCCTCTTTTGGAGTTTTTCTGATGAACAGCAATGCCATGGGTAAGAAGCATGTTCGTATCTTCCATGGACACAATGAACTTTTGAGATGCTGCTTTTATATAAAATAAATTTATGTTGAGACCGTTGCTTAACAGAGACATATCAAAACAATGTTGCTTTTATTGGAACTAGGACTGAAAAGTACTTTTGCCTGACTACACATGGAGCTTATGTTTACAGCCATTTTATTGAAATATGCTTCTGAGGTCTTTGCTGGGCAATGTCTCTTAGCATTCTGCAGGTAATAGATAGAAACTGTAGTTTCAGCCATGAGATTCTAACAACTCACTTCCGTCCTCCCAGAGATTGCCCTTCAGCCTGCTCCCGCAATCACGTACCGCACAATCGGAGGGGTATTGGACTTTTATGTGTTCCTGGGAGACACCCCAGAGCAAGTGGTCCAGGAATACCTGGAGGTATGGCTTTGCATGTACACAGTCTCGTTCACTGATCTTTCCTCCTATACTAATAAAGGTTATTAGTAGACAGGATGGATATAAACGCTGACGTCCTAAGTCTACCATTGTTAACATTATGATAACATTTATTGGACCTTTTCTGCGTGACAAAAGGTACTGTTTGAGCCACGAGGAATGCAAAACTAAGCTCAACACTGCTTGCTTGCAAGACACTCATCATTCATCCAGCTACAATCTATTAGTTTAAGGACCCACAACCACCTATCAGTAAAGTTCAATCCATCATGTGAAAGTAAGTCTGCTAGGTCACATGTATTTGATTCAAACTGCAAAACAAAGGAGAACTTAACACTATTTCCCCTCCACTTCTTACCTTCCAGGCAGAAAAGTTAGGCACAGGAAGATGACTCAGGCACATTCAAGATGACTCAAAGGCACATTAACTATGGTGCCAGATTCCAGTGAATTTAGACTCAAATAGGAGAATTACGATGCAGACTGAAATCACTGTAATAGGGAGGACTCTATACTATGTGCTAGTACTGAGGTATAACTTAACTTCATGGGAGGAATTCAGAGGCAGGGGGAAAGCTTCTTCATATTAGATGCATGGGCCTCTTAGGAAACAGTGTATTTTGTCAGCTGGCTTCCTAAAGTGGTGACTTGAAAAAGTCAGATTTCAAACCTATCTTAATATTTCTTCAACTACCCTAACCCTAATCCTATTAGTTCTTATTCTCCTCTCCCTGGCACATACCAGTATGTAAAATGACATCAGGTATATTTATTTGCTTTGAGTTCTATAAAGCTAGAAGCTATGCTTGCTTTGCATCAACATGTTCTCTGTGCCTTTATCTGTGAAAATTCTTGCTGAACCAATGAATATTAATGTTTTCCAGGACTAGGAATGTCACTCTTTGTTAGAGCAGTTGCCTAGCATATGTGAGGCCTTGAACTCTATACCTGCTGCTCTAAAATAACCAAATAAACGATAACAATGATTGCTGTCCCCCAAGATGACTTTGTTAATCAAGCATTTCCTAACAATCCTAGTACCGTCTGATGTTACAGTTTGGGGGAATGCGTTTATGAGGTTAGTAAAGAAGGATGTGAGTTGTAGAGTTCTGCTGATCACCCTCAGGGATTTCTCTGACTGTTAGACTAA
The DNA here is from genome assembly GCF_023159225.1 of Perognathus longimembris pacificus. NCBI lineage: Eukaryota > Metazoa > Chordata > Mammalia > Rodentia > Heteromyidae > Perognathus > Perognathus longimembris. The sequence goes on from NC_063162.1 coordinate 145,048,857, forward strand.
GGACCCCATAGAAAATGCAATGATTAACCATGTTAATCATGGTCCTACAGTAGAGCTGTCATCACAGTATAACTTTGACACTTCTCCACTTCTCTTTCCAGCTTGTTGGACGACCATTCTTGCCTGCCTACTGGAGTCTCGGGTTCCAGCTTAGTCGCAGAGATTATGGTGGTATTAACGGATTGAGAGAGGTTGTAAGCCGAACCCGTAAGGCGGGCATCCCATATGTAAGCTTATTATGATTTAGGCACCATTTCCAAACTTTTATTTTTTTCCCAGTACATCAATTATTTATTTAATTGATGAGACTACTGAATATCATTTAGGGACATCATGAAAATTGGATTACATTATAGATTTTTTTATGTCTTTCTTTAAGTCACTCAGGTTAGGATACTGACTTGCACTCTAAATCAACATTCTAGTAGGTCTTTCCATTGTCTAGTCCATAACTTCCTCAAGGACAAAAGTAATTTCTGTTTCATAATGTGCCTGGAACATTCTGAAGTACTTTTGTAACTTCTTGTTTGGTGCACATAGCAACCCAGACATGGGCAACATGCATTACTCTTTATGAGTAGATGCTGTGGCTGAAGCTCTCAATGAAGATGAGTTATCCAAGGTCACCCGGCTAATTAGAGCCAGAGCTAGTGCTGGAATCCAGGTCTGGGCTCTGGATGCCTCTCCCCAGAGCCTAGTTCAGTGTGATTGGACAGCTGCAACAATTTGTACACAATGAAGTGTTCCACCAGTGTTGACTGGCTGATTTGGCTCAAGGCAATTGAAGATATTTGTCACTATGATTTTTGTTGTTTCTCCAAACGACTTCATTATCTCTAGTTTGCTGGTGTGCAGGAGAGAAACAAAAAGCAAACTAATGATCCATTTGTAAGTTGTTTATCTGGATACCTAGAAAGTATTCAGAGCAAAGAAGTTCCCTACTTTAGTCCCTGACTAACACTCTCCGTCATACCATCTGCTGAAGTGGACAGGAACCCATCCAACTCCAGTGACTCCTGAGACAGAACATCCATTAGCAGGTCATAAGAGAGTAATAAAACTGTACACAGTGTGCTGTTTTTATTCAGATCCTCCAGAGAGTAGCTGTTATAACAGAGCTCTTCGTAGTATAAGCCACATGGGTAGGAAAGGATTTGAGTCCTTAGCTCTTAGGTATTTGAACCCAAATCAGCTGGTTTTAATCAGAGATGAAGTGATGTTTCCAAGAGCTAGCTATTTATTTTGGTTATCTGTAAAATCTTCATTAGATGTGCATTTTCTCTGGTGTTGATTCATCCAAAAGATGAGCACTGCAAACTTTCAGTGCATAAATTTGGAGACTGATGATTGATTAAATCTGTTGTGCTGGTCATAGTTGCAGAGTTGGGGTAAGATTACTCTGCCAGCTCCTAACCACCCTGTCAGCTGCTGCACACCATGTGGACATTTGCTAAAAACAAACAGATTCCAACCTTTTATTTTTGCATCATATTTAATCTATTAGGAAATAATAGAGAGAAGGATAGGTTATAGAGAGGGGGATATACTTCTGTTGTGAACTTGCACAGTGAATTATCCATTCGATCATGGAGCGCGCACAGTCTATGTGGTCAAATGGATGTGTCTTTGACTTTGATTCTCACCCTTTTCTTTAGCTCCATACAATGCTGGGATAATTATCATCTTTGAATTTTTGTGCCCACTCTTGTAAAAGAAATGGAAGAGTTGGTAGGTTAGTATAAAGAGATACCTTATAAAGCAAATATATAATACATGGGTCAGGGGATAAAGTTCATCACAGTTAGCTGTTACTATATGAGAGAAAGCAGCACTTTATGAGAGAAAGCAGAAGTGACATGTCCACATTAATGACTGACAGTTAATGGTTTTCTCATAGAGAACTTGAGAACTCCTCTCAGATCTGATAGACTTGAACTTCAAAGCTGCAACTATTTATGATGTTCAATGTCCACCTGTAAATAAAAAGATAATTTCTAAGTGTGGAATGTTTGATAAGGTCTTCAAGGAGATACATAGCCTATGGTTGGTGAAGTAATAAAAAGAACTCATTAGAGGACAGCTGTTTGCATCTTTGACATGTTAGTGCAGGTAGATGTGTGAGCATATGAAGGAAGATGGAACAGGAAGTGAGTTGGGTCTGTTCTCAGCATTCTTAAGTACTCTTTGGAATATTGTTAAGGCCAGGCAGGGGGATCAAATCTTCCTTTGAGAAGAGAGATGCCCAAGGTGTTGTTTGATGGTAGGAAAGAAATTTACTGTGTTTCGTTTTACTTTCTCCATATCTACTGTCTGAAAACATCTAATTGCAGGTAGAACAAGAGCTGTATGTTTTCAGCACAGCTAGCTAAGTATCAGGACCATCGCAAGTACATTTTTTCCCACTTTGCATTCTTTCCTTTTTTTCACTCTGCCATTGATTTGGGTCTAATGCATTTGGTTCGAATGGAGGTTGCTTGGCCACTCTGTCCTACCTCTGATGAGACCGGCTTTTCTGAGACGCTGATGACTCAGGAAGAAATGGGCTTTTCTCCCTCCTTAGGTGGCAGCCAGGGACCCTGCAGTCATAGTGATTGTCGGTTAGGACAGGGGGGCTTGTTTAGACAGCGGGGGTCCTTTAAAACATGAACACATGAAATATCCATAGAAGACCTTTGTACTTGAGGAAAGGGGAGGATTGGGGGTGGGGGGAAGAGCAGAATTGAAGGTTCATGACCAAGTCCTTAAACAACTACCTCTTCTGATTTTGGAAATGGAAGTCAACCCTTTCACATGGAAATCCTTTCACTAAGAATATTATCTACTCCCCATAGATTGGTATGCAAACAAAAGAAAATTTAATTAGTGAAATCTCTCTCTCTTAGGCATTTATCTTTACTAGTTATTCCTCTAGCTGTCTTCTAGAAGGAAAAAAGGACTATTTTCCCTCTTACCATATGTTCTGGCTTGATGTGTGGGGTCAAGGGTAGTGCGTAATTATGACATTATCCACATACTCATGTAAATAGACATTTATACACATCAAAGACTCTTAATTTGCAGAGATGGACAGAGCACGGATTTTATCCTAAGTCTGGTTAGGGTAGTTCTTGTCCTAAGTGGGTTTCTATCGGTAGCCTCATTTCTCAAAGAATTAACCATGCCCCCAGAAGGTTCCTGGATTATTAAGCAATGTGGGCTTCGTGTGTGTGTGTGTGTGTGTGTGTGTGTGTGTGTGTGTGTTTTCTTTAAATAGTTGTACAAAGGTTTTTAATTCAGCATGTCAGTTTATCAGTACAATGCATCTTCAGTGATGTCATCCATTCCTTCGTTCTTCCTGTCTGGCTTCCATTTGAATGGTCACACCCCAGTCAAAATCCTTTCCATCAAGCTGGTGTTCATCCCTCTAGATTATAATTGGATAGAGCTTTTCTTTCAGGATGTGCAGTACTCAGACATGGACCTTATGGAAGGAAAAAAGGATTTCACTATTGACAATCAAACTTACCCCAACATCTCAGATTTTGTCAAGGACTTACATGAACATGGACAGAAATACATAATTATTACGGTATGTTCAAACACTTCTCTGTTTCCTTCTTTTGTTTTCTTGCAGGGGTCAAAAGAAAACTATTATTAAAAAATAACATTTATCTACTGTTTCTTTATTAGAATCCTGACATCTCCAAATCCTCTGACTATGAGGCCTATAACAAGGGAAGCATGAAGAGAATATGGGTGTTGGGAAACAGTGGCTTTGCTGTTGGGGAGGTAATTTCTCGGAAGTTTTGAGTAAATGACAATCATTTAGGGAAATTTGTATCTTTGGTATGAAGATGAGCGAAAAGAAAGCTATAGTATTGCTACTCTTGTGATTGTTTTAGAAGTTTCATATATACATGGCAGTGTTGGGGTTTGGGTTCAGGAGTGAGGTGAGTGTTCTACCACTTGAGCCATTCCATTCTACAAACTCCTTTTTTGTGTGCTGGTATTTTAAGATCTTGCTTTATGCCTAGGCTAGCCTAGCCTTTGATCCTTCTATGTGTGCTTCCTTGCTTTTCTGGAATGATAGGTGTATGATACTGCAGCCAGCCATCATCTTCCCTCTGTAGCTGGGATTACAGATAGGAACCACTGTGTATAGGCATTGATTTGAAAAGGAGTCTTGTAATTTTCTTTAATCCAGGCTGATTTAGAACCATGATTTCTGTCTTCTTTCAAGTAGCTAGGATTACACACTTGAAGCACGCACTGTGCCCTGCACTCATTACTATTCATAACCCAATAGAGGAAATGGAAAAAATAATTAAAATTCTAGTGGATACAAAAACGCTAGTCCCTGACCTACTAATATTTCAGAGGGGTGCAAAGGAATATATGATTAGATGAAAATGATTTCTACCTCTTTTCCAAGACATGAAACTCAGCTTCACTAATGTAGCAGGACAGTTGCAGATTAATGTGTAATCTTATCTCAGCCAATATATACTTCTTAGATATCTTATTAGCACAAATTAATTATACAAAGCAGCTCCACTGTGATATTTAAAATGTACATATAATGTACTTTGATAAAATCCACTTCTTTTTTTCTCTGGGATTTGCAGAATTTTCTTTTTTAATTTTAAAAATTATCTTTAGGTAGGTGTACAAAGGAGATGCCATTTAACAAAGCAGTTTATGAAAACAATGCACCTTGATCAGTTCCACCCCCTTCAACCCACCCCTTTCCTTACTTTTCTTAATATTGTCATTTTACACAATGAACCCTTAACTAAATTCCCCTCCCCACTTCCTTTTTTATTAACCTACCCCTCTCCTCTTGGTCTTACCCCCACCTGAAAATATGTTTCCTGGTTCTGACTTTGTTGGGCTTTGACCTAGTCTTTCTAAAAAAATTATACTGTTTGAGCTCGCCATAGAGTGTACTATACTTCAGTTAATTGATTTGTATTTTTTAATTTTTTTATTATAAAGATCATATACAGAAGAGTTACAGTTTCATAAGTCAGGTAATGAATACATGTCTTTTTGGTCAATGTCTCCCCTTGCTTCACTCTCTACCACAGTTAACTCATTTATAACTTCTTGCATACCACCCAGTGTGTTTACTTGTAGATTTATAGATACATTCTAGCTATCACAAATGAGAGAAAACAGGCAACTTCTGTTTCTTTGGGTCTGGCTTACTTCATTTAATATATATTTTTCCATTTGGGAGACAGCAAAGGAAGTGGTGACATTGTCCAGAACACAGGGTAAAAAAAGACAAACAACTACAAAAGCAATACTTGCAAAACTGTTTGGTGAAAGTGAACTGAACACCTCAGGGGGGGAAAGGGAAAGGGGGAGGTGGGAGGGGGGTATGAGGGACAAGGTAACAAACAGTACAAGAAATGTATCCAAAGCCTAATGAGTGAAACTGTAACCTCTCTGTACATCAGTTTGATAATAAAAAATTGAAAAAAAAGAAAATTACCTATTACCTAGCTTATGTAAGTATAACCCCTCTGTATATAACCCTTATAATAACAATAAAATAACCAAAATATATGTAATGTTATATATATTATATGTAGATGTAATTTTTCCAAGTCTTTCTATTTCCCAAGTTGTACAATTATTCTTTCTAATAGATGTGTAAAATTCCATGGTGTGTGCATATATATCTCATAATTTCTTGAGATGTGTACATATCTATGCACACACACACACACACGCACACACATTATATCACATCACATTTTCTTGATTCAGTTTTCCATTGAGGGACATCTGGGCTTATTCCATATCTTGTCTGGGGTGAATAGTGCTTCAGTGAATATGGTTGTGCTGATGGCTTTATTGTAATCTTTTTGTGTTCTATTGGAGAAATGCTCATGAGTAGAATTGCTGGGTCATAGTGTAGCTTTATGTTTGTTTTTTTTGAAGACCCTCCAACTACTTTCCAGAGTGGTTGAACAAGTTTACATTCTCACCAGCGGTGTAATGGAGTTCCTTTTTGGCCCCATCCTCACCAGCATTTGTTGTTTATTTTCTCAATAGTGGTCATTCTAATTGGGGTGTGGTAGAATCTATATTACTCTTTTACTCTTTCTTAACCTGTCTTCAGTGAATGTATATTTAAGTTACACATACTTATAGATAAAACTTAGGTTTGATATTAAGGTATCGGTTTCAGATATTGGAATAAACTATTCAGGAGCTTGAAAATATGTATTTTAAATAAAATCATATAAGCAACCTTTGATTTCAACTACATGTCAGATCAAGTCTAGGTAGTGGACTTGATTGAGATTTACAGAAACTGATACTTAACCTAAAAAGTCCATGTGGTTATTGTTTTTGTTGCTCCTGAGAAAGTTGCTTTGCAAATTTTTCTTCTCAGGGTTTTTGATAGCTTCTTTTTCTTGATCTTGTTTCTTCATCTCTTATCCTCCTTTTTCTTTTCTTTCTCCTCCTCCTTCTTTCTTCTTTTCTTCCTCTTCACCCTCCTCTCCTCCTTCCCCTTCTTCCTCCTTTCTTCTTCTTTGTCTTCATCTCTTCTTCATCTCTCCTCCTTCTCCTTCTCGTCTTCCTTCTTGTAATGATGCAATAAAATTTTACTTTCTTCATTGAAAAATGCACATGATGGGTTTTCATTTAAGAGAAAACTAGGTTTCCTTCTGTTCCTTTCTTTCTTTGCTTCCTTGCATGCATTCTGCTTGCTTAGTTTTTGTTGGGGGCGTTCCAAGTTTGGACTATCAAATGACAAGTACTCCAGAGTTTCTAGTAAGAAATGGTCTCCAATGACCAATGAATCACTTAACTATTAGATTAATTTTCAGAGCCTCTTTCTTTATTTTCCAGGGATATCCTGGAGACTCAGTCTTCCCTGACTTCAGCAATCCAGCTTCTACTGAGTGGTGGGCAGACCAGTTCAAAGAATTTCATGACCAGCTGAACTTTGATGGCGTGTGGATCGTAAGTAATCATTCCAGACCCAAATTTCCTTTGGAAGCAGACAACTTGGATTTTCAAATGAACTTTAATAAGATGAAATGAACTGAAATAGTTGACATGACAGACTAGTATTTACAATTCTTTCTTGTTTTATGAGAAAGTTGTTTTCATATTTATTGTTTCCATTTTGCACCCTATTACATTTCAGTTTCTTATTAAGTGCTCATCCTTATTATATTAATTTTGGGAGCTAAGATAAACATATATCTATAATCAAAAGAACTAAATAAGAGCCCTGTATATTAAAGGTTATGCTAGTCAATAGTCACTAGTGAATGCTTAATAACAGGTTTTTAGGGACATGTGGTAAGCATTTATATGTGTCTTTTATCCATGTCCAAGGTATAATGACCGTCATTTGTGGTTGATTTCAAACTAGCAATAAGATATCATTGGCTGGCTGTCCATTATCTATGTAGTCAGGAAATGGTTAGCATGATGAGCTTTCATGAATTGGTGTTCACTGCAGCAAGCCTTCTTTTACTTAATGCTGAGCTAATACATAGTAAATTATTCTGCTCGACACCCTAGTTTCTTACTCTAGATTTCCAATCAACTGGTTAATTTTGATTAATACTTTGTTTACTAAAGGCTTTGGCCTTTCCCTCCATTTATTCTCTTTTGGATTAAATTATTACTTTATTGAAAGTTAGGATTGCTATTTTTTTACAGCATTGGCTCATAAAAGGTTAAGCACTAGAAAATAATGAGGCCCTTGTGGATTTTATCAGAGAGCACTAGGTAGATTTCTTTGAAAGTTGAAAATTATCTTTGTTAACAACATTAGATATCACTTATTTTTAGATCATTTTAGACAAATGGGTTTTACCTCAACTTTTTCTCTTATTACTCCTTATTCAGTGGAAGAAGAGGGAAAGCAACCAAACACAGTAATTACTCAATCTTTGACTCTTTAAGCATTCAGAACTAGTGACACCAATAATAAAATTTTCACAATTCTAAGAGCAGTTTTGGAATTTTATCTCTTAATAAGTTAAAATCAATTTATAAGAAGTAAAATGTGTTCATTATTATTCCAAACTGGAATGTAATTTAGCGATAACTTAATCTCACTGACTTAAGTTTACAAAAGTTGAAACAGAGACCAGGAAAAGTGGGGAAGACAATTCAGGTCTAAAACCAGTTAACACTACACCTTAGACAGCCTGGCTTCTAGTTAGGTGGCATCCCTCAACAGCTAGTTGTAACTCAGTAACGTTTTCCATTTTGTGTCTTTGAAGGAAATGGATGAAGTATCTACCTTGGCCCAAGGCTCTGATCACAAGTGTGAAGCAAACAACTTGAACTTCCCTCCTTTTATCCCCAGTAAGTTTTCCCGTTTGATAATATGGAGATGGGGCATGTGGGAAACAACCTCATTGTTCAGTGATATTCTGTATGGCAAAGAGCAATTCACTTCCCAATCCTGTGAGTCCACCAGACCCCTCTTTTACTACAGTCTTGGTAGCATTTCTTGGTCCTTGATGACCTGTCTGTCGATGTAATCCAATCCAGTATGTGACAGAAATGGTTAGTCTGAGTTTGTCCCCACCCCCACCCCCTTTGGCAGTTCTTCTACTTCAGATTTTCAATTTTTTTTCAATCAATTCATCACCTCCAAATTCCTTAGAGGGCTCCATTTTGGACTTTGTGAGAATTTTGAAACACTGTAAGGTACAAATACCTTACAATGATGTAAGTCTGTGCTATTCCTTTCTCCTTTCCTCCTCCTTCCCTGCCCTCTCTCCCTCCCTTCCTTCCTTTTGTACTTCCTCCTCTCATTGTAGGCCATGAAAAGAGTCGTATTTAGGGTAGAATTAATGATCTGAAAAGGATTCTGTCAGTGGTTATTGGTGAGGATGGCACAATAACCAGGAAGAAAGGGATTATGTGGTTATTTTGTTGAGGTTCGTGGAAGGAAATGGGCCTCACTGGAGGGTACTTTCCCCTAGGCATTCTGGACCATTCGCTGTCTACAAGAACACTCTGCATGGACACAGAGTTTTACTGGGGTCTTCACTATGATGTCCACAGCTTGTACGGCTACACCATGGCGAGAGCCACAGACTCGTAAGAACATGGTTTTCTACATGAATTCAGGTTTGGGGAAGCAGAAATGGGAGGTAGGGGGATTTCCCTTCTCACCCACAAGTATATTTCTCAAATACATTTTTGAGCTCCCAAGACTGTAGAAATTGGTATGACAGGTAATGTAAGAGGTCCTCTCATTAAAAAAAAAAAGTGTGCTTTCTGTACAAGATTAACTTTGTTTGACTTGGGTTTATGAAGCATTATTGCGGGAATGCCAAAATCGAGAGACAAACCATTCCAAAGGCAATACTTAAAAAACTATTTGTTGTAAACCAATTATACAACTCATGGGGGTGGGGGAGAGGGAACGAGGGAGAGGGAAGGCTGGGGAAAAATGAGGGAGGAGGAGGTAATACGTTGGATAAGAAATGTACTCACTGCCTTACATATGAAACTGTAACCTGTCTGTACTTCACTTTGATAATAAAGAAGAAAAAAAAAAGAAGAAAGGGGGGGGGGAAAGAAGCATTATTATTTCAAAGATATCTATTGGCAATAATTTGTAAGGAAATCAGAGCCCCCACATGGACCTTGGCTCTTGCTTGGTTCCCATTCTTCCTGTCACTAGGGAGGATGGGTGCATACCCTAATGCCAAGCCATTGCTTTTCCTCCATAGCTGGGCTAGCAGGGGCCACCTTCAGGCTTCAGCTATTGGTTGAGATTGAATCTCACAGACTTTTTTTTTCTGAGGTGGACTCTAACCATGATCTCCCAATCTCTGACTCCAGGTTCAGCTAGGATTACAGGCCTGAGCCTTAGCACCTCACTCTTTTTGACCTCTTTTGCTTGGGTAGTTGATAGTACCTCACATACTGCTACTTTTTATTAGCTAACTTCCACACTCTGGCTAATTATTCTTGAAGTTCTTGGAGTCCTTATCTTGTTTGATAGTGACACCGTCTCTGTCTCCCAGACTGAAGTGAGAGACTTCCCATCACCCTTTGTTTCTTTTATGATTCTATGTGAAATCAAATCGTGATCCTTTCCAGACTACATTTGATACCTAACTATCACCATCTCCTATTTTTTTCCATATTCATTTCATTTTTTTGTCTGTCAGGGGGCTTGAACTCAGGGCCTGAACGTGTTCCTGAGCCTTTTTGTACTCAAGGCAAGTGCTCTACCACTTGAGCCACAGCATCACTTCTGGACTTTTCTCAGTAGTTTTTTGGAAATAAGAGTCTTCAAAGACTTTCCTGCCTGGGCTGGCTTTGAACCACTTGAACCATGATCCTCAGATCTCAACTTCCTGAGTAGCTAGGATTACAGGTGTGAGCCACTGGTACTTGTCTCCATATTCATTTCTTAATTAAAATTGTCATCATCTCTCAGGTAAGTTATTACATTTAGCTTACGGCCAGTCTCTCTGACTTTAGCCTTATCTCTAAATCATTTACCACCTACTACCTTTTCAAAGTGTGATTTAAGGGCTGGGAATATGGCCTAGTGGTAAAGTGCTCTCCTCATATACATGAAGCCCTGGGTTTGACTCCTCAGCACCACATACACAGAAAAAGCCAGAAATGGCACTGGGGCTCAAGTGGTAGAGTACTAGCCTTGAGCAAACAAAACAAAACAAAAAAAACAACAAACAAAAATAACAAGGACAGTGCTCTGGTCCTGAGTTCAAGCCCCAGGACTGGCATTAAAAAAAACAACAACTCGCCTCAAAGTGTGATTTAAGGACCAACTACATAATGTTATACCAGGAAATATATTAAAGTGTGGCATCTTGGGTCTCAGCTTAGACCATGGGGAGTCCAACTCTTTGTTTCACCAAGACCTTTGTACATACCAAATGCATGTTAAAAATTAAAAAACACTACTATTCTTCATTGCCTGCAAAGTGATCTTTCAAATGTACATGGTTTCTCATTTATTTCCCCAGTGTAAAATTATTTGTAGCTTGCTCTTTTTGTATAATAAAAATCTAATCCCCTTAGTAAAACTTGTACAGTGTTTCATAATCAACTTTCTTATGTCTTTGCCACTTGTGCAAATGTTATTCCCTGGTTATATAGACTAACTTGCTATTCCCAAGTTCAAACTCTTCTCATTCTTTATGCATTTTTCTACGTCTTTTGTGTACTCATTTCTCTGAATAAGGGCAACTTTCTTCTAGAACTTCACCTAAAATTTTAACTGTGGGATCTTCCTAACAGGAAAAGATTCTCCTTTGTGTTCTATTTGTATATTGCAATATATTTAATTTGCAACATTATTATGTCATAAGTTTTAGGTGGCCATTTGTTTCTTACTCAATTTTAAGCTCTTTGAGGGAAAACTCACCCCATATGCTCAGTTTGATGAACATGTTCCTTGAAGGCATGTTTGTAGACCAAATGTCTATCTTGAGAAAGCCAAGGGTAGGGCGGAGACCTGACGAATCAGAGGCAGAGATTGGGTGTGGATTTTCAACCCTATGTTCCCTCATAACTTTGCATGATGTTGCACTGTCTAAGGAAGCGAGTGTCCTTGTTCAGAAAATGTATACATTTGCTTCTCGTAAAAGTAAAGGAGACCAAAATATGATTTTGTTATCTTCTCTTTATTGTCTTCTCTTTTGCTCATACTGCCTTTTCTAGGGAATAAGCTAGATAAATAAGACTTAAACTACCTGGTCATTTATATGAGAGAATTGAACTGTTGTTTACAGTAGTCCCTTCCTATTCTGATATGCTTCCCAAAGTAAGAGGCAGGAGAGAGAATAAATAAATGTTCAGAATAAGGAATGATTAAAGGAGGGAGAATTCCAAATTACTTCATTGCTTGAGTTTGGTTACTATATTCTAACAGCGATTGATAAGTTACCCAGTAACTACTTCTGGATAAATGGTGGTTGACACTACCTTTTCTGGTGTGGTCAGGTAAGATTTTTACTAGGAGATATCAACATCAGAATAACTGAAGCTGCAGGTCTGATGAAGGTTTGATTCAACCTTAAGTGAGAGCTTGGTTTTGGGAAACTGGCTACTAAGCTAACCAGAGAGTCCAATTCCCCTCTGTCTTGCCAAAAGGTGATGAAGGCCAGCTCCTCCTCACAATCATGAACTGATTATGGATAGGCCAGATGTGGGGGATAGGAGAACCGTATGGATCTGGCTCTCAGTCAAGTCTTTTCTCTAAACCAGGAACAGCCAGTGTTATCTAATCAGTGTCACCATAATGATCTCCTTTCAACTTTAACCTGAGATATCTCCATTCTGGTTTCAGTTTTACTCTTTATGTGTTTCTTTCATGATCCCTGATGGTAGGGTGCAATTAGCTTCCAACCAGTGGTAAGAAAAGGTAGAGTATTTGCTTGTTTGTGTGAAGGAGGAGAGGAGACACAGAATCCCAATCTGAATTGGTGTTCTGCTAAGCAGGGTTATGTCTGGATAGCAAGGGATGTTAGAAAAATATTGTCTAGAGGAAAAGATGGGTCCAACAACTCCATGAATGATCATAATACATTGTCCATTAAATGGGCCTCATCAAAACCAGATCTTTTTTACCAAGAGGTAGGAAACACAATTAGGACAGGAAGTTGGAGAAATGCTTTTGGGGAACAGAAATCGGGGTTTGTACTATCTAATAGGAGATCAGAAACTTTACCTAGAAGATGGGGGGAAAAAAACCACAACAAACTTCTGAACATGGCAAGCAGTGTGGAAATCTGGGTTCTGATACTTTTCAGTGTGCTTTCTTGTTGTTGTTTTTCCAGTTTGGCGGAGAATCCCATGCTTCCTAGGCAGAGGTGAGTTCTGGATGCTCATAGCTCACCTCATATTCAATGGGCTGTGTTACTTTTCAGTGCCATGGGGAAGATCTTCTCCAATAAAAGAAGCTTCATCTTATCCCGGTCTACTTTTGCTGGCTCTGGCAGGTTTGCTGGTCACTGGTTAGGGGACAATGTGGCCACCTGGGATGACCTCCGATGGTCTATTCCCAGTATCCTGGAGTTCAACCTGTTTGGCATCCCAATGGTGAGCCTCATTCCTAACCTCTTTCCACTGATGGTCTTTGAGGATGTTTGTAAAACTAAGGTGTGCTCGACGCTGGTGGTTCATGATGATAATCCTAATGATTCAGGAAGTAGAGATCTGGAGGATGGCAGTTTGAAGCCAACCTGGACAGAAAAGTTTACTAGATTCCATCACCAATATAATCAGCACATAGAAGGGCAGGAGGCGTGGCTCAAGTGGTAGAGCACCAGCCAAACAAGGGTGAAATTCAGAGTTCAGGCCCCAGTTGTAGGCAAAAGAAAGAAAAGGAAAAAAGAAAGGAAGGAAGGAATGAAGGAAAACAAATAGAAAGAAAAGCAAAGGATGACATGTCACATTGTAATGTGTACTGGAAACATTGATTTCTGTGTGTGTTATGAGCTGCTCACTGAAGAGATGATCAAAAAATGTTATTCATGGGTGGTCTTCCATGAAATCTTTGGAGGTAGGAAAGAAATACCATGCATAAAATGCTTAAAATCAGAGAAATTCCATCAGGACAGCATCAGTGAATTGGAAGATATCAAATTGGGAACAGCATAATGAAGAAAACTCCTAGATATAAGAGCTTAAGCTATACTGTCAGTTCTCTCTGTTCATTCTCTGTTTCTTTTATTTGCTGGGCACTGAGATCTCTTGATAGTGTTTCTTTTTTTTTATTTCCTTGTCAGTCATGGGCTTGAACTCTGGGCCTAACTGCTGTCCCTGAGCTCAAGGCTAGCGCTCTACCACTTGAGCCACAGCGCCACTTCCCACTGAGATCTCTTGAAACATGGAATGAGGGCAATGCCTGATTCTCTCTTCTGTTACTGTGTAGGTCTGTAGTCAGTGTCTTTGCTTCTCTCTGTGACGGTTGTGCCTGTGTGTGTACTGATTCCCAGGTTGGCGCCAACATCTGTGGTTATACAAATAATGTGACAGAAATACTCTGTACAAGGTGGATGCAGCTTGGAGCATTTTATCCACTATCAAGGAACCACAATGGGCCAGAGTACATGGTAAGGGCCTCCAAGACAAGTGATGGAAACTCCTTGATTGTAACATCTACTTGTCCTCAACAAAGGGGTTCAAGAAAAATCCTACAGGTTGGTGCTAGCTGAAGAAGGAAGCTAGGGAAATCTTGGGTGAGGAGCCTAAAAGTAGATTATCTACTTGGGTGAGATTGTGAGGAAAGAGATGTGTAGTAGTTGTACAAAGGAGTTGCCGTTTAGCAAAGCAGTTTATGAATACAATGTATCTTCACCAGTGTCACCCCTTTCAACATTCATTGAGTAGTTTTAATATCACCAAAGTGTCAAGCAAAAAAACAGGGCTTTAGAAGCATGGATCAAATGGTGGAATACCAGCCTAGCAAATACAAGGACCTGAGTTCAAACCTCAGAACTTCCAGAAACACACACACACACACACACACACACACACACACACACACACACACACACACACACACACACAGGAAACTGAATCGCTTGTAATACCACAGTGGGAAGGTCATGTGATCTTCACAAGTGTTTTCTCAACCATAAAATGAAAGAGCAGAGCCAGTTGGAGAATATAGTTATGTTCATTTGGGGTGGCTCCTTATCAAAAGAAAACTTTTAAAAAGTATGATAGCAAGAAACGTTCAGTCATGGTTTCCACTCCCTTCTAGGATCAGGACCCCGCTGCCTTTGGTGATGACTCGCTGTTGTTGAACTCGTCCATACATTATCTGAACATCCGCTACTCCCTCCTGCCCTACCTCTACACCCTCTTCTACCGTGCTCACACTCGGGGGGACACCGTAGCAAGGCCCCTGGTGCATGAGTGAGTTTCTTGATCCTCAAAGACTTTCCTTAGATCACAAGTTCACTTGACCTTTTTGGTGACAAGGTCAGCTAGCCTACGTAATGCGTGGTTGGCTCAGATTGGAAATCTCACTTACCTCCCTGGGTTCTGTTTCCTAGGTTCTACCAGGACCCAGCCACGTGGGACATACACGAGCAGTTCTTATGGGGGTCTGGACTTCTCATCACCCCAGTTCTGTATGAAGTATGTTTGACACCTGAACAATGGGGTGGGATATTGCAGTTGTCTTGGATAAGCTGGATAAGCTAGATCTGGAGTGCCTATGAATTACATTTCAATAGAAACATAAAGGAATATTTAGAAATAAATGAATACTTAGAAATCAGAAAAATAAGAATTCTTTTTCCTAATACCCCATCAAGTAAAAAAAAATTTCCATGTTATAAAATTGCTTTACAACCTGTATTTATAAACCCTATGACCTAGCACTGATATGAGCCTTGATTATTCTATAGTGTGTGTGTGTGTGTGTGTGTGTGTGTGTGTATGTGTGTATGCAGGTACACTTGCATGCCTCTTGTTTTCCAGAGGGGATTACTCTTGAGGTTGAGTCAGAAGGAAAGAATAGATGTGAAGCAGAGAAGGAAGAAGGATGCCCATATATGAACACCCTGTGCAACACACTTAAGTGTGATTCGGGCAGGAGTGAGTGGAGAAGTGGGTTGAAACACTCAGGATTGTAATGATCAACGTGAAAAGACAGAAGATTGGCAATGTGCACATGGCCAAGGCTCTGTGGGCTGGAATATCAGCACATCATCTGGTGACAGAGCGTGCTAACTCATCAGGGACCTAGCTGAAATGATCTGTTGCAGGCCTGAGTGGCCCCACGCTCCTCCCAACTGCCAGGTGGCATGACTCACAGAACAAACTGCCTCTGTTTCTAGAAAGAAAGGAATGTTGAAACTAAAGGAAATTCATTTCTAGGTAACAGCTTGGCTTTGAACACACTGCTCAGTCTCTCGGAGTTTCTGTGCACTTCAGTACAATCAGATGATCCCAACTGTCTTGTAGACTTGTTTGGATACCTCAGGCAGTAAAAAGTGTTTCAGCAACTGTAAAGGACAATGATTGTATTAACTGTTCTTCTTTCCTCAGGGCATTGACCTAGTGAAAGCATACATCCCAGATGCAATCTGGTATAATTATGAGACAGTAAGTAAAGTATCCCCATCTGTCTCTGAGCCCTGCCTCTAGCATAGGGTAATTCTAAGCCAGCAGACTTTGGAACTGAGGGCTGGATACAAGTACAGGTTTTATGTTGAGTTGATTGTGGGTACTTTTCTGTAAGGGCTATCTGTCCATTAGGGATGGTTTAATACAATACCTTACACAGGATAACTTACAGACAATGGAAGTCAAAAAAAGGCACTGGCAGATTTGGTATCTGAAGTGGGCTGACTACTACTTCACTGATGGTAGACTCTTCCTGAGATTCTGTGACTTAATTACCTAAAGGTCTCATCCCCTTAATACTGTTGCATTGGGTTCCAACATAGGAATATTAGAGGGACACGAACATTCACACCATAGTAGATGACTTTTCCAGTGTACGTTTATGGTATAGCTGGAGTAGATTTGTGAAAATTTTGCTGTCTCAATCTGGTTACTGTTGTGCTAGTTTTTGGTCCTTGTGATAACAGAGAATTCAAGCTAAGTTGTGGAGTTAGCTTTCCAGGCAACAGTTACCAATGCATCCAAAGAAAAAGGGTGCCTAGGCATTCAGTTTTAGAAGTTGTCCTTCAGGATCAGCTGGCTCCATTGGTTTTGGCCTTTGGTGTAGGCTTATGGTAGAGCAAAACTACTCAGTTGTGTCCAGGAAATGCCAGAGAGAAGGAAGGAAGAGACCAGGGTCCAGTAATTCCCTTCAAGGGAACATTGCTCCATCACCTAAAACTTCCAATTAGGGCCCATCTGTTACAGTTTCTACTGCCTTCCAATAGGGTCTCCAGCACATAGTATAGTACCAGGTACAGAAGAGTAGAAGTTGGATTCTCAGCTCTGTTCTCTACTACCTAGGCACCTTGGGAAATAAAATCACTTCCTCTTATTATTTTTTTTTTTTTTTATGGCCAGTCCTGGGCCTTAGACTCAGGGCCTGAGCACTGTCCCTGGCTTCCTTTTGCTCAAGGCTAGCACTCTGCCACTTGAGCCACAGCGCCACTTCTGGCCGTTTTCTGTATATGTGGTGCTGGGGAATCGAACCCAGGGCCTCATGTATACGAGGCAAGCTCTCTTGCCACTAGGCCATATCCCCAGCCCCTTATTTTTTTTTTAATGTGGCAACTGAACTGAATGATCTCCAGGGTCCTTCCTTGCCGGTCCAGTTTATCGTCTGGTCTTTTTTTCTCCTTTGATTAGGGAGAAGCCATCCAATGGAGGAAGCAATTTGTGGATATGAAGTTTCCTGGTGATAGGATAGGGCTTCACCTTCGAGGGGGCTGCATATTTCCTACCCAGGAGCCAAATACAACCACAGACACCAGGTAATGCTCTGGCATTATGAAGACACAAACAGGGTCTGAGAGCCAATTGGGCCAAGGGAAAATACATCCACTCAGAAATTTTCCTCTCCATTCAGAATTGTACCTAATTTGCTTTGGAACCCTCATTTAACAGCAGGTGCATGCGGCGTCTTCAATTCCTTTATGTTTCTCTAGTGATTCACAAATTAAATGGGATCATGAGAGCAATCAAAGCAATCACAATAATAGCTGTGGTCAGAAGTTACCCTTTTCTAAGACAAGAAGGAATGCTAATTGAAGAGGAGGTGATGGTGATCATGGGGAAGTCAGCGTAGCCTGGAGCTTGAGAGGTCAGACTGCAGAGAAAAAAAGAGTTTGAGCTGACTCCTGGTTCTATAATATATATACTGGGTGCGTTTACCCTGGGAAACTTACTTCTCTGTGTATGCACTTGTTTTTGGTAAACTAGGGAAGACAGAAGTTTTTTAAACATCATTATGAGGATTCATAATAATGCTGATGTGTGTGGTGTTATACTTAGTTGACCCCTGGCACCATGGTAAATGATTACAGACCCCAGATCTCAGCAGGAACTTCTGTTCTCTTCCGTTCTTCCTGTGCTCACTCCACTACATTCTGCTGTCCACACATGCACAATCCTCGTCTCCCTACACAAGGATGATATCTCCTCTGGTTCTGGAGTAGATGCTGGGGCACCAGTCCTGGGGGACTTTAGAAGACAATGCCATGTCCTCTGAACCTGAGCATTGCTTTTCTCAGCCGGAAGAATTCCCTGGGACTCATTGTTGCCTTGGATTATAAGAGAGAAGCAAAGGGGGAGCTGTACTGGGATGATGGCGTGTCTAAAGGTAGATTCCTCAGGGGAGATGGGGTTTTGGGTGAAAGTTAATCATCAAAGCCTGCCCCCGCAAATGCTGCTCCTAGTAGTGATTATTCTAGCTTAGAGCTGATGAGTTGCAACTCATCCTAAAGGTCTTGTTCGTCAAGTACAATGAATTAAAATAGACTTCCAAGTGTGTAACGTAAATGTTATTCATGCAATAGACACCATTGCATTTAGTTTACATGTAGTCATTATTCATACCAAGCAATGTGCTTTGTTAATAACTTTGGAAAGTACCACTGAGGCAGAAGTATAGAGTTTGTGTAGAATGCTTCCACTGTGAGATTCTCAGATGAACCTCAGATGAACATCACATAAACTTTTAGATGGACTGTTTTAAAAAACCTTTAACAGTACAAGAAATGTATCCAATGCCTAACGTATGAAACTGTAACCTCTCTGTACATCAGTTTGATAATAAAAAATTAAAAAAAACCTTTGCCTAATAGAATTTAAAATTATTAATAAACATTAAATAGCACTAAATGATATATTTAAATATATTTATATTATATGTTATTATATTATATGTTTAACTATATTAAATACTTGTTATTTATTGCTTTATTATTACACTATATGCATAAGATATAGAGATAAATGTCACATAAACATTGGCCTTGTGGAGCCTGTAGTCTAGCAGGATAGACACAATGTGCATGGAAATAATTGTAATGTGAGTTACAACAGGCAAGACTTGGATGCGAAGAATTAAATGCAAAACTATTCCAGAGTAGAACATGGTCCCGTAGCCCCTCTGCCTCCTGTAATTGACAATAGATCTACGTTTTTCCCTTTCAGATGCTGTAACTGGAAAGAATTACATCCTGTATGATTTCTCCGTGGCGTCTGTAAGTACTGGCCTTGAGAAACACTGGGTTTCCCGTGCCTTTGCTGAGATTACCCAAGCACAGCTATGTGAAACAGGAGCTGTCTTTGACTAGGAAGATCCCACAGAGGGTTCAAGTTAACATGAAAGTGTTTAATCGCCGTTAGATGTGTGAACATTTAGAACTTTAGTGTGAGTTCTGTGCAGAAATTGTGGAGTTTTATCCTAGAAAAAAAAAGTCATGTGTTGGAGGTTTCATGCATTCTGACTTCCATGATGAGTCTTTACTCAGGAGTGTGGTACTCAGGGCGAGTAGGAGAGCGTGATGCGTGCAAAGTCCTTTTTGAGGTTCTCTTTTTCATGTCTAACCCTAAAACTTATCTTTGGGAGTAGGCTCAAGTGAGGGTTTCCAAAGGTCGGATACAGATCAGGCCTTACCTCATCTCTGTTTCCCAAGAGACTGAGAGGGAGGAAAACCAAAGGCTAGCATACAATGGGAGAGAAAATTCTTAGAAGTGTGAGGACATATAGGCAGATTTTTTTTTGTCAGAATACCTATTTTTCTTTCCTTATACATTCCTACTGTTCAAAATTAGAATGCTAACTGTGAGCTCATTAAAGGTGCTAATAAACTGTACAGTTTCTGCGTATGCTTTATACAGCTTCCCCGAATGTGAACACCTGTGCTAATGTTCATAGCTCTAGTACTGGTGTTGATCCTATTAAGGTAACGAACACACAAAGATCTGTCCCCTTTACTTTTCATATTCCTATTCATTTGCCTCCTGTTCCTGTCCCTTGTTAGGTGGAAAAATCTGCTCTCATTTCTGTAATTATGTCCTTTTAAGAATGCTGTGTAACTGGGACCACTCAGTGTGTGTGACCTTGAGGACTGGACATTGCATTCAGCACAATTTCTCCATCGTTCTTCCAATTGCATTTTCTATCTTTTTGCTGAGGTGGAGCCTTGCAAGTTATGGAGGCCCATCCTTTTGGCCAACCTTTCATTTGATAAAGACACTCTTGGATGATTCCAGTCATAAGCCATCCTAAATAAGATCTGTCTGTTATGGACATTCACGCACATATTCTGGTAGGCACATGGATTTTCATTTCTCTGACACTAGTGCTGAGAGTCCAGTGCCTTGATCTTATATGATCCATATTTAGTTTTTAAAAGAAACTTTCATCCTATTTTCCTGACTGGCTGCACTACCAGCAGTATAGGAGTAAGTATTCATCTCTGCCTCATTATCAGCATTTGATGTTTCCACTGATTTTCAGTGTGTGATACTGGGGACCATGGCTTACATTTATATTTCTCCCATAGCTCATCCTATAGGAACTCTTTGCATAGGCCTAGCCGCCCTTTGTATGTTTTCTTAGATAAAATGGCATTCAATCCTTTGCCTGTTTTTGAAGGGATTGTTGGGATTTCACACAACTCTTCAGTTCAGGGAAGTTTTACATGTTTTGGATACCCGTCTTTTGTGGAACATGTGATTTATAAGTGTTGTCTTCTGTTTGTAGGCTTTCTTTTCCATCCTCTTTACACAGGCGCTCACAAAGCAAAAGCTTGCAATTTTGATCAGCCTCTGACTTTCTTTGTTTCCTCTCTTGTGGACTATACTTTTTGGTGTAAGAAGTGTTTCCCTGGCCCTAGATCTTCAGTACTTTCTCCAACATTTTTCTAATTATTTTATAGCTTCAACTCCTACATATAAGTCTTTAGTTTCTTTTGAACTCCTTATGTTAAGATACCATATTTATTTTAATTTCTTTTGCCTATGTGCATGCAGTTGCTGTCACACTCTTTGTTGAAACATTTGTTCTTTCTCCACTGTGCTGCTTTTACCTCTGCTAAGAATCAGTTGGGTTTATTGTGTGGCGCTCTGTTTTTGTCTTCATCTAAATGTCTTTTTCCTTTCAATGTTCAGTTCCACCTTTCTCTTTGCTAGCTTAGGTTTTTATTTTCCAACAATGGTTTCTTAAATAAGTTAATTGATTTGTCTGTGTTTTTGTATGCTCATTTGAAAATGGAAGCAATTATACTTTCAACCCCAGCCTGCTGAGAGGATTATGATGTATGTAGAATACTTAGCACAGTGTCTGGCATAGAAGAAGCCTTCATTGAGCTTTTATCATTATTGCTAAAATAGAAATAAAAAGTGATTGGGGTAGTTTCACATGTGAAGTTACTGACACACACCACTGTGAGCCAGTGTGTTTCTGTACGTGCTTCTGTCTCTGTTTGCATTGTAATGACTTCAAGGTTCTGTCATTTAGGGTTATCTCATGAGGATAACAGAATCACAAAAGAATCAGTAAACCAAAGCAACCTGGAAATATCACACTAGAATTTAGGGTATTGCTTCTGAGCTAGTATATTCCTTGGGGACAGTCACCTTCAGAACCACAGAGAAAAATGAAACGTCTTAGATCTCAGAAGCAGATGTTGACTGCAAAGGACACAGTTTCTAAAACGACTTTTCCTCCCTAGAACCGCCTGCAGGCAAAGATTATATATAATAATTACACGGACCCTGACAATTTGATGTTCACCAATATCAGAATCTTGGGGATGGATAAAGAACCATTTGATCTTACTGTTGTAGTTAATAATGCTGCCACATCTATTTCAAGTGTTGTATACAGCTCTTCAAAAAAGGTGAGAGATTGTTCCATTGCCATTGAGAAAAGCCCTGGCCTCAGATACTGACAGCTGATCCTCTCTTGCTCTTTTGTGCACTCAGAGCGTATTGGGAAATCCACATTACAGGATGATGTGGAGGAAACGTGATATAGACCTGCCTATTTTGTATGCATTAGGCTTTAAAGGAAATAGCAAGAGTTAGTACCATAAGGGAACACACTATTTTCCTTGAATTTCAATTTCAATTAGTCAAGAAGACCCCAGATATGACATGTATTGTCCTGTTTCTAGAGAGTATTTACATAGTTATCCTCTCATTAAAAACTCTCTTTGAGAGTCTTTGAGACACCATTGATGTATTTCCTTAACACCGCTGTTTTATGCTAGAAAATTTGAATCAGGTATTGGTGGCTCATGTTTTTATTCCTAGCTATACAGGAAGCTGAGATCTGAAGATCCAGACAAATCCAATAGAGATTATCTCCAATTTATAAGCAAAAGCTGTAGTATAGATGTGGCTTCAGTGGCAGAGTGACAGCCCGGAGTGAAAAAGCTGAGGGAAGAAGGCAAGGACTTGAGTCCTTGAAGCCCCACTGCCAGAACAAAACGAAGAAAAGGAGAGAAGGAAGGGAAAGAAGGGAGGGAGGGAGAAAGGGAGGGTGGGAGGAAGAAAAAAAGACATAAACTGTGAGTGGGAGCAAACACAAGAGAATCTGGGTTTGCTGTCACTGAGTGATTCCCTTAGATAAAGTCAGAGAGAAGTCCAACTGTTAGTTCACTATTTGAAGTGCTAGGAAGTTAATTATTCACTAAGTCAGTCATTTTCTATTTTGCAAATACATGTAGAAGAGAGCAGGAGCTTATTTTCTAGGTTTAAGCTGAATAGGGTTTCGGTCCTCATCGAGTGTCTCCTAGCTGTGAGGTCTTGGGCGCAGAATCAGACTTACACTTCATTTTTGTGTTCTGTAAAGTGGAACTGGCCATAGCATTCATAGTAAGGGACCAACTGATAGGATGAATGGTCCTAATGCTTACAAAGTGGTTTTTCTGGTACTTGTTCAATATGAATGCTATATGAATATTTAGCTATTGCTACTATTATCATTATTCACACAAAAGCATTGTGCCAAACAGATGCTATTAAGTCTAAAAAGAAACGTTGGCCCTGCCTGCGACCTACACTCTTTCACATGGCTGTGGCCCTTCCCATTCTCACTTCCACACTGACTGGGTAAAGCAAGGCAGGTCCGATTAAAGCCAATTCCAGGTGCTCCAAAGCAGCATGGGAGGAGGAGCCGATCTTGGCTTCCAGACCATTATTAGACAGGAGCATCATCCACATTGTTCACTTTGGCATGGGGTCCCTGTTCTCCTTCTTTAGGTGGTGACCATCACTGAGCTCCAGGGACTGGCCCTGGGACAAGAATTCTCTGTGGAGTGGAAGTTTCTCGTCAGTGACCTGGAGAAGTTCAACTGCTACCCTGAGGATGCTGCAGTGACCGAGGAGAGGTGCCGGCAGCAAGGCTGCCTCTGGGAGGTAATGACCAGATGCGGGGTGCCACGTGGATCAGGAAGGGCTGAAGGTTTCCCCCGACGTTACCCGGACACCCAGGAAATACTTCTCAAATGCTGCTGGCTTGGAGACTGTCACAACAACGCACCAATGTGCATTTTGTCAGCTCTGAGTGGTAACAGAGGTCAACACTGCCGGCAGGTAGCCCCTGTCAGAAGGAATTCATTGGCGCTCTTGCTGTCTGTCCATTTACATCATTCAAAACCCCAGCTTAGGACAATTAAAGAGGAAGGAGGGAGTCAGGGGAGGGGGATATGGAATGAAATGGGTAATGGGAGGGTGAGTATGATCAAATTATGTCATCTGCATTCCCCAAAACATCTGTTATTATATGCTAATAAAGGAAGAAAAGGCATTTCTTCAATGCATTGAACACTGAGTAACTTACGTGATTCTTTTCTCCCCCAACCCATTGGAAAGCCCAAACGGGAAAGATAACATAAAGCTGGTCCTTTCCATTTGAATGAAATCCAGAAACTGAGAGATTAAATTGGGAGCAGTATGACACCGAAAGCAGGAGCTGAGCTGTGAATCCGGCTGAGGGTTCTTGCTGCTTCTGTTCTGTTCACTCATCACTCATAATCGGAGACCAACTAGGTGTGCGTATGTGAGTGAGTGTGTGTGTGCATGTGTGCATGCGTATATTCACTCGTATGTTCAAATTTTTCCCGCTAATCGGGTCACCAGTTATGCTGGATTAGAACTCTTCTCAGGGACATCTGCAAAGACCCAATTTCAAGCAGTCTGGTCCACCCATAGTCTGGGGGTTAAAAGTTATCTGTTCAGCAGCTTTTTCAGTAACTAGAGTCTCAGTTGTGGTCACATTAACTGACCATGAGTTTCTTCTGTCATTTCAGCACACGGCAGATCCAGGTGTGCCCAGCTGTTACTATGACACCATCCCGGCCTATGCTGCCAGCAACCTTCAGTACCTATCCACGGGCGTCACCATGGACCTCACCCTCTCCGAAATGCCTGAATCTGGGAGAGCAACAGCCCCACCGACACAGCCAGCAGCCGCCGCCACGCGTGTCTCCGATTCTCTTTCTGGAAAGATCAGCAGCCTTCAACTGAACGTGATCTATCATACAGAAACCATGCTTCAGGTCAAGGTAATTCACAGGTGGCAGGTTCTGGTTTCCAGTGAGGTACTGTAGACCTTGGTAGAGGTCTACATTTTTAACTTACTCCAGTCTTTCTAGTAGCTTCTCCAGTAGGGGTAGTGCTGAAGCCTTAGCAATCACTAAAATCACCTTCAGATCTGGTGACTACCCAGACTTTTGCACTTCACCTCCTGAGTTGTTTCCAATTCAGAAGGTCTGGCCGGAGAATCTGCATCTCTAATGTGTTCCCAGATGATACTGATACTACAGGTCAAAGGTCACTCTTTAGGACTCACTGCCCTGCTCTACCTACTAGATATATGATGCAAAGTTGTATTGTTTTTATTTCTGCTTTTGTTTTTCTACTCTCATTAAAAAAATATATTATCCTTAAACAGTTGTACAAAGGGGTTTTGTTCCGTTTTGTCCGTTTATGACAGCACCAATGTCACCCCTTCCATCATTCCGTTCTATGTCTCTCAGCCCCAGGCTCCGGAGGGTTCACGTATATACGTGGAATATCATGAGAACATTTGCCCATTCTTCCTCTCTCCATTCTTCTTTCACCCTCCCCCCACCCTGACCTCCAGTATTGGTATTTGAAAAACAACAAAATGAAAATTATTTTAGTAAAGTTTTGTTTAGCCCTGGTGTTAACTACCACTTCATCTTGAAATCCAAGTTTAACTTCTGAGAGATTTCACAGGCTTCTCATCATTGTATCTCTAAAGCTGGTGTGTATTTTGCACTCACAATGAGTATTAGCTTAGACTAGGAAACTTCTGGGACCAGAGCCAGGTGTGGCCGGGGACCATAGTGTGGTCAGCTGGGCACATGGCTGTGTGCATTTGGAGGTATTGTGAAGCACCTGAATGTCTTGGGGAAATGGAAGCCCTCCCTCAGAAGCTCTAGAGGTGGGACTACGAGTCCACACGTCCCACAAGGCCCCAGGCCACCATACAGCTGCTTTGGGTTTGAGAAGTCTTACAAAACAAGGCTTTAGGAGTAAAGCTTCCACCAGAACATAAAGTGTTATTCCAATACTACGAGGGGGCATTGCTGGCTCCTAATGAGTCTGCTCCCTGTCTTGACATCACAGTTCACTCTCTGCATTTTCCCTTCACAATAAGTAACAATAGTGGTTGCGTACAAAAGGGCAACTCCAGAAGTGTAGAATCTGGGCAACAGCTGGAAGTTCATAAAGGAAGGAATCTTGGAATCCATACAAACTCAATTTTCTGTTTCCTTATGTACTCACACAGGTTTGCACACATGATCGCATAGTTGTACGCACACATGTGTTCAGTTGACACATGTTATTCATGTGCATACGTTCTGTCCATGAGATTCCATGTGTGTAGATCACATGTTGTCTGGAGACCAAGCCCTCCCTGGCTTTGAATGAATGTTACTGGGTCAGTTTTGAAGCTCCGCATCTGTGTCGGACGTAGCAGCGCGGGCAGAACTCACACCTTCCTGCTTGGAGGCTTGGAGGCATTTGATGTCCGAAGGTGGATTCAAACTCAGCAACACAACAGCAGAACTGAGTTATATTGGCAGGCATGAGGGGTTGTAGTGCATGATTCCATCCAAAAGAGATTTGTTCCTTTTTTTTTTTTTTAACAGATATACGATCCCACTACTAAAAGATACGAGGTCCCCATACCTCTGAATATCCCTCCTTCCCCGATCAGCGTCTCTGAAAACTGCCTGTACGATGTCAGGGTTCAGATCAATCCTTTTGGAGTCCAGATCCGACGAAAAAGCTCCAACACTGTAATGTAAGCACTATTGATTTGCTTCCGAGAACAGTTCTAGATGTATTTGCAGTGATTCTTATTGGTGTGAGTGAAATGTTAATCTTAGATACTCCATATAATAGTGAGAAGTACATAGATTTTTTTCCCCTGCTCCATTAGGCAATTTCTAATTGTCATTAAATCAGAAAAAAGTCAGTATTTAACAATTAAAGAACCCAGTTGCTCCCTAGCTACTCAGGAGGCTGAGATCTGAGGATCGCAGTTTTGAAGCCAGCTCAGGCAGGAAAGTCTATGAGACCCTTATCTCCAATAAACTACTAAAAAAAGCCAGAATTGACACTGTGACTCGAGTGGTAGAGCACTAGCCTTGAGCAAAAGAAGCTCAAGGACAGCACCCAGGCCCAGAGTTCAAGCCCCAGGGGCCAGCAAAAAAAATAAAATAAATTTACAAAACTTGCTGCTTGATTCCACAGAAAACATATGTTCTCTATGCTGATTTTGTAAAGCAGAACAGAAAACTCTATTGAATAATTACAACACATAACCTAAGATGTCAGTTGGCTCCCTGTTTAGCTTCACTAAGAAATATTTTTTTTAGAAATAATATTTGAAGAGGAAGGCAAGAGAGAAAGCAGGAGAGACATGACTTTCTAGCATTTGCTTCTATTGTCACCATAGACAAAGTCTCTTCACAATGCTAGCATAAAGGAATTGGCAGTTGGCATCACCATGCCTTGTCCTGCCCCACAAAGAATGGATTTGGCTGGGATGAGGTTCCCCACACCACTGGGCATTATCACCCTCGTGATCAGTTTTGTCTTTTATAATGCCTTCTGCTTTGTTTGCCTATATATCCAGTTGCCCTTAGTTGCTTCTTTGGCTAATAATAGAGAAGTTGTTCTAATATATTTTTTTCTATGGGAAAATACTTGCAAACCCTCTTATGCCTTCATATGTTTGTTCAAGCTGACAGGTCAGGCACTGAGAACTAAGAATAAAGAGATGAATGAGACACAGTGAACCCAAGACTTGGGAAAGGAACTGTTAAGGTCTGAAAACCATAGACTAAGAATGAAAGCATAAAACAGTAGAACTGAGATGTGGCCAGCATCATAACCAGAGTCATTTCACAGAATTTCCACTCAGTCCACATGCCCAGTAATTCAGGAGGCTTTGGGGTCATCAGCCATCCTAAGTAAGTAGATCGTGCCCTGTGCCCTCCAGCTCAGGAAGTAACGGCCTGCCCTTGTGTTGCAGTTGGGACTCTCCGCTTCCTGGCTTCACCTTCAACGACATGTTCCTTTCCATCTCCACTCGCCTCCCCTCTCAGTACATCTACGGCTTTGGGGAAACAGAGCACATGGCCTTCAGAAGAAATATGAGCTGGAACACATGGGGAATGTTTGCTCGTGATGAGCCACCAGGGGTAAGGACCAGAATAAAATGAGCAATTGTTTCACTCTTTATGTAAATTAATTTTAGTACTCCTGTCTGCAAAGGATGTCCTAGTCATCATCAACTTTACTTTTTTTTTTAATTAAAAAAGATTCTGGCTGAGTGCTGATGGTTCACACCTTTAATCCAAGCTACTCAGGAGGCTGAGTTCTAAAGATCGTGGTTTGAAGCCAGCCCAGACAGGAAAGTCTGTAAGACACGTATCTCCAATTAACCATCAAAATATCAGAAGTGGCGCTGTGGCTGAAGTTGTAGAGTGCTAGCTTTGAGCAAAATAAAAAGCTCAGGCACAGTACTCAGGTCCTGAGTTAAAGCCCCAAGGCTAGCACAAAAATTAAATAATATAAATATATAAATTCTGCCCTCAGTTGCAGGAGGTCACCTATCATGCAGTGTTTTCTGTAGAATCCATCTTTGGTGTATACACATATATGTATTTCTCCCCCTCCTGTGGACCACAGATTTAATTGATTGTGCAAGGTTGGCTTTGCTGTTTGGGCTGTGGTATGAAAGCAACATAGGGGATTTCACTTCGTTATTTACCCCATGGCTCTTCTAAACCAGTACAAGAAGAATTCCTATGGTGCGCACCCCTACTACATGGCATTGGAAGAGGACGGCAGTGCCCACGGAGTCCTCCTGCTCAACAGCAATGCCATGGGTAAGACGGAGGCGCAGTCCTGTTCACCAGCATAAACCCCGCAGGCTGGGGTACTGGTGGAAATAAGGAAATCCAGGAGCAATGAGGATCCAGGGAAAACAAACTGACCTTTCACTCCTTCCTTCCTTCATTCAGTTGGGCTTTACTAAGTGTTCTGGTACTAAGTGTGAAATTGTGACTAATCATAGTCTTAATGTTCTGTGCCACTCGCTCCTTTTCACAAGGTGTTACAAAATGTCGGGACGGCATAGTTTATTTGGGCACCTGCAAAGCCATCCCTGACTCCACAGACTGAGAAAAGACTTTGTAGACGAGCAAGATGGAGAGGGACAGGGATGAGAATGGCACATTTTAGAGTGAATTCCCTATCTGGGTGATGCAAAGATCCACCAACTGCTCCTGACCTATTCTTTGTATTTTCCTTTTTACAGATGTGACTCTCCAGCCCACTCCTGCCGTGACGTACCGCACCACAGGAGGAATTTTGGATTTTTACATAGTTTTGGGACCAACCCCTGAACTTGTCACTCAACAATACACTGAGGTTGGAGGTCATTCGATCTCTTGGCAAATCACCAAAATATTTATTGGGCGTTATGATAGTCTTAGTGCTGAGGCCAAATTATTCTTTTTTCTCCTTGGGTGTGTTCACTCATTCATCATTATTTTTTTTCTGAAAGTTGTATCTCCTGATTGCAGGATGCTAAGGGCATAATAGTGTCCCAGACTTCTCTTGATTGCTTGTCTGATAACATAGGAAGTAATAATCACAGAGAAGTAATAATCACAGAGATCTCAGGTTTCCTATAGTGATGGCTAGAACATATGAGGAAACCTCAGCCACAATGTTTGTATCATTCCTCTCCAGGTTGTTGTGCATTTATTCATTTTCTTATTTTGATTTCACTTTCTTATTTCTTAAGAGAGACAATATTTGCTATTAGTGTTCAGGTTGCATCAACCATCATGTCTCCTGAGTTATTTATTGATTATGTGTGTACATCCAGTATTAGGGTTCAAATTCAGAATCTCATTCTCTTGCTTGGCTCTTTCTGCTGGATTTCTATCCCTAAGCCACATCCCTACTTCTGGCTTTTAGATGGTTAATTGGATATAAGAATCTTACAGATTGTTCTTTGGGGGATGGGGGTTGCGGGGCTGACTTCAAATCCAGATCCTCAGATCTCAGGCTCCTGAGTAGTTAGGATTTCAGGCATGAGTTACCAGTACCTGTTTTGCTTAAGAAATCTACTCGGGTCCCTTACTTTTCCACTTTGAAAATTTTATATTGATAAAAATATTTGTGGTGTATGGTATGGTAACCTGATGAAAGTGTATAATATGTGATGATCAAATGAGGGTAATTAATAGTTTTCTATTTCAGCTGATTGGTCGGCCAGCTATGACTCCATACTGGGCCTTGGGATTTCAGCTGAGTCGCTATGGATACCAGAATGACAATGAAATCTCCAGTTTGTACGATGCAATGGTGGCAGCCCAGATTCCCTATGTACGAAACCCATTCCCGCCTCTGGTCATGAGTATTTGTGCTAGATTATATATGGAAACAGCTTCATACAGATTACTGTTGTGATTACTTGGGTAGATAAAAAGGTAGCTGGGAAAGTAGTCCTGTGTACAGTGCATTGGTTTTTAAATGTACTGCGTTCTGTCCTTTTAAGTCAAGGTTCAAAACTAAGACTTGCACAAAACCTTCAGCAGTTTGTGGAATGATTTGGGGATATTAGCTCTCATTGCCACTTGTTGAAAATGTCCTGCAGTAGGCATGACTGGGTTTAAGCTATGTCTCTGGAGATTTGGAAATGGAGATAGACCTTAGAGAGATGGGCATAGAGTAATATATGAAAGGAGACAATTTAAATTAAGTCTTCACATGTTCGGAAACACATATGCACCTATGCTATCCTACAGGGGCAATCTAATGCTTCAGGAAAGGCCTAAGAACTGTAGTCAATTGCTGTCAGCAAGGTGAATTTCACTAATGGTATTCTCATTCTCCTTGTGTAATTATCAGATGTCTGCCATGACTTCTCAGT
This sequence comes from Perognathus longimembris pacificus, assembly GCF_023159225.1. NCBI lineage: Eukaryota > Metazoa > Chordata > Mammalia > Rodentia > Heteromyidae > Perognathus > Perognathus longimembris. The sequence goes on from NC_063162.1 coordinate 145,079,239, forward strand.
GAGATTTTTAGGGAGCAATTAATTATTTGAAGATGAGAATGAAGTGTTACAAAATTTTCATTAGAGATATCAAAACTTAATTATTTTTATTTTTACATACCTTTTATCTTGCTTGTTAAGGAAAAATAAGAAATGTAAACAGGAAATAAAATAGGAAAACTACGGGATAAAAATATCAATAGATCTACCTTAGCAAGAACAATCAAGGCCAGTAATGTTCTGGTTCATACTTTTCAAAATTTTGGCTTTTGCGTAAGCCTATTGCTGCAAACAAGTTGTATCTAGAACCTTAAGGCAGGTAGGTTAAAAAACACACACTTTTTTTTCTTATTTTCCTTATTGTTCAAAAATCAGTGAGTAAATGAGTTTCCTTGTGCAAAAACCAGAGTGGGCAATATATAGAGTTATGCATAGATATCGATATATTAACATACATGTGTAAACATATGCAATATTTTATTGTGTACTCTAAAACAGTATACTATAAATCTATATTTTGTAGTATAAATCTATATACTATTTTGTAGTTTACTATAAATCTTTTCTGTTCCTTGGAGAAGTCTTATGGTCTACCCTTGAACATTTTCGTTAGTATGTCGTGTGATGGGCTTGCCAAGTCTGAGATATGAAGAGTGGGGACAACATGAATTGAGGGCTGAAAAGGGGAGAGACTTAGAGTTAAGGAGAAGAGGAAGACTGAAGACAAGTGCAAGCAGGATTCAGAAAATGATCCCAACCTTCTGTGTTGGAAAGCCAGCGTAGGGGAGTAGTGAGAGGAGCGATTCAGCGGGGCCTGGGTGGCCTAGGCCAGCAGCCTGAGCTGGAGTTGAGCAGCACTGTTGGTGTGTACCTGCTGAGGCGGCCTGAGTGTCCTTCCCACTCCTCCCTGCAGGACGTTCAGCATGTGGACATCGATTACATGGACCGGAAGCTGGACTTCACTCTCAGCCCCAGCTTTCAGAACCTCAGTTTCCTGATGGAGAAAATGAAGAAAAGTGGCATGAGATTTATTCTCATTCTGGTAGGTACTGAGACAGATTCAATGTTTTTTTTTTCTTTTTAAATTATGGTTCAAAAAGAATACCACTGGGATAAAGTGGATGAAGGGTCAAACAAACAAAAACAACCATCTTGTTTTTGTGACAAATGCTTTGAAGCCATAGCTTTATATATATAACAAACAGAGAAGTAAAATGACTTTAAGGTGAAAATGACTTTAAGAATTAATGCTTGTCCCTATTTCCATAGTTGGATATCAATAGGATATAATTTGCTAATGATTTTGAGCAAAAAAAAAAAATGCACCTAAAGAAACAGCTATGTCTCCTCTTGTCTCTACCTCAGAGGGTTCAACCATCCCTTGCTTTGTGTCTTTGTTGAACAGAGCTGATCTGAAGGGACTTATTTCTATTATATTCAACTCAAACAGCTGAGCTGAGAATGCTAACTTAGTACATGACCTCCAGTCGGCATCTTGATGAAGAAGCAGTTACTTTAAAATGAGTATCCTCGCTTCCCAAATTAGAGCATGACTTTGTTCATTCATAAATCCAAGTATTTGTTGAACACTAGCTTAAATAAACACTGTTATAGAAGGTGTGTGTGTGTGTGTGTATTCTAAATTGGTGAACAGGGTGATGTGCTTTTTCTTAAAAAATCATTTGTGCTAGTGGAATGAGATAGCCACTGAATAAATATTTAAAAAACAATTAATTTGATAGTGGTGCTTTTATGGTAACTGAAATGGTGTGATTTTGTAGAAAGTAACTGGGGTGGATCTGAGTTGGGATTATCAAGGATGACCACTTTACCAGCCATATTGGGCCCCAGGACAGAATAAAGAAATTTCATGTTCTTAAGTATTGCTATTATATTCTGGAAATGCATCAAATTGCCTCTCTTAGCTTGCGGGTAAGGTCTTAGTAGACTAACTTCTCTCCAGCACTTATTTCCCAACATTAGCCCTTGTTCTTTCAAGAACTTCATGGAGAAATAGCAATCTATGTTATTTCATAAATTTTTTTTCTAGAGTAGATTTCTATGTTATTGGAAATATCACTCGTACCATGTCAGCTTTCAGATTCTCCAGGTTCTACCCCATTTCATTAGTTACAGCGGGAGTGGTTGTTTTTATAACACAGAAAGTCTCCATTTACTGACACAGATTCTTATTCACTTGGAAAGAGGTTAAGCTTTATAAGGGTTACCTTTGGGTTCTTGTGGCAATTTTCCATTTCCATTGGTTATAGTAATTTGTCAAACTTATCATGGGTCTTCATTTATTTAATATGATTTTTTGTTTCATCATTTCTTTCAGCACTATGAATTATCAAAAACTTGGACTGTTTTCTTAGAGATGGTCTCTTCATATTTGTGCTTTTATCACTTTTACTACAGGATCCAGCCATTTCTGGCAACGAGACCCAGTATCCGGCATTCACCAGAGGGCAGGAAAGCAATGTGTTCATCAAATGGGCTAACAGCAGTGACCTTGTGTGGGGAAAGGTGAGGCTGGGAAAGGTGTCTGTCACAAATCTACATCACTTTGTCTTGACTGGAAAGAGGTTCTCATAAATCCTGGACAAAATCCACAGGGCAGTCAACAGATTATGAACAAATAGAAATCCATGTGATGCTGATTAGCTTAACAACTCAAGTTCAAAATTACAAATATAGGGCTGGGAATACGGCCTTAGTGGCAAGAAGTGCTTGCCCCGTATACATGAAGCCTTGGGTTCGATTCCCCAGCACCACATATACAGAAAACGGCCAGAAGTGGCGCTGTGGCTCAAGTGGCAGAGTGCTAGCCTTGAGCAAAAAGAAGCCAGGGACAGTGCTCAGGCCCTGAGTCCAAAGCCCAGGACTGGCAAAAAAAAAAAAAAAATTACAAATATAATCTTCTGAAATATTAATCATTCTATATTGCTTAGAAATGTTCTGACTTCCCATCTTTTTGTATTAGGAGTTATTTAACACACATTAAGGATCCTTAGAGAACAACTCTGAAGCCTATGTCCCCAGTCACCTACACTTAAAGCCAGCATTTACCCTACAAGCAGATCTCTAAGTCTTGTTGATTCTTTTTCTCTCATTTCCTTGTGTTCCTTTTTTATGACCTCAATACTCATGGCCATATGTCTTCTTATCACCAATGGCATATGTGCACTCCAGATAACAATAATTCTTAATCCACATTCAAACTCTGCTCAATATTTTGTAATTCCTCCATGGATGGGCCCTGTCCACTTCGAATATTATCTTCTCAGCTTGCCCAGGCAATATCTACACTGCAAGACCAATTCAAATCCTCCCTGTGAGGGGCTCAGAATCTGTTGGAGCTCAGCCTATTTTCTGTGCCTTTGTCCTCAGATACTACATGTAATACACATTTATGCATCCACTGTGAGTTCTTAGAAATAAGCAGTAGTTCCTACTTAAACCTTAGTAGGTACCGATTCTATAAGTGATTGACAAATTGAAAGTGCTCATTCAGTGTTCTCTGAATTAATTAATCCCTGTATTTAATTAATGTCCTAATAATTATCTGAAGTTGGTTGCTACTATGGATTTTAAACTGCTACATATACTTGGGGTCCTCAGTGCTTAAAAATATTGAGATAAATCTTCTGGGTGGTGAGTGGAATTCACTTGTATTTCTTTATTGTCACACTTCAGTTTACTCTATAAAAGAGATTTTGTTATAGGTCAAAATGAAATCAGACAGGAGAAATGAATAATCACTCAAAGCTGATTGCTCACAAGATACATTTAAAATGAATTTTGTTACACATTAAATTAAAACATGAAAACATAAAATAAAACAAGATACTCTAGCCTGTTTCACCGTGTTGAGCAGAATCCCATTACATTACATCCCATTTACACATTAATAGGTGACAAATATAGCACTGTACTTTGTGAAGATGCATAGCTTTAGAGTCTGACATTTAGAGTTTGACAATAATCTATATCTAATGACCTTCCTTGTTTGTTTTGGTGGTAATGGGATTACCCAGAGCCTTGCACTTGCTGGGCAGGTCCTCTATCTTCCATCATCAGCCTCTGTAATGCCTTCAAGACTTTCAACTTCTTTTTCTCTAGGCATGGCCAGAGCTGCCCAATGTAAAGGTGGATGGATCTCTTGACCAAGAGACTCAGGTTAAGGTACAGCTGTGTTACACTTGCCTATCTTACATTACCCTAAACATCTAGGTACTTAGTTTAGTATTGTTTTAGTTCTTTGATTAAGTAGCTTTACCATGAGTATATTTGTTTTCTGGCAGTTCATGGCAAAAAGAGATTCTCAGATGAAAAACTCAATGGAAACATCATAGATGAAAAACTCAATGGAAACATCATAGGAGGAAATCATCCATGAAATCCCGCACGCATATGCCTTTAGGAGGCTGTGACTCAAATCTTACAATGACTAACCAAATAATGAGTCAAGGTCCAAGGATATGTTCACTTGAGTGATCTCCATTATGAACAGGTGGATTTCAATGAAGGGCGTGTTCTAAAGGCAACATTGGCACGCTGAAAGGACAAAGTCCTTGATCTTGGCCTTCCCTATCGCATCCCTTGCCACCGCCCGCCCCGCCACCGAGCCGTTCACTTTTCCTTGGGTGATGGGTTTCCCTTCACTTCATTTGGTCAATCTACAAAAATCGTTTGAACTGCTAAGGCCCAGTGGTTTAGAAATGGTTAGTTTTCTCAATTCCCTAGTTAAATGCCTCATCATAAAACAAGCCTTATGTCTCAAAAGGACTTTGAATGAAAGCAGCTTTCCTCCATCTCTATGTCCATGATAAACTCAACAAAGTAGCCGCAACAGGCCTGCAGTTAGATCAGAGACTGATAGGAGAGCTGAGCAGGCACAAGTACCTACTAATTTTCACCTCCTTCCTGGATGGGTGGAGGCCCCTCGATGAGACTGTGTGTTACACTTACAGCTGTACAGGGCGCACGTTGCTTTCCCCGACTTCTTGCGGAACAGCACAGCTGCCTGGTGGAAGAGAGAGATAGAAGAGCTCTATGCACACCCTCGGGAGCCAAGGAAGAGCCTGGAGTTTGATGGACTGTGGCTCGTAAGTGCACTTTTTACTTGTTGCTCTTCGGACATGTGAGCACGCCACACGGTCATTCGAAAGCAATCTGTAGACAGGCGAAGCAGGGAGCTGGGCTGGGAAGGCTGAAAGAGAGAGGGGATGTTATGCAATCTGTGTTGGCAGAGCTGATTGTGAGCTCTGCTGTCTGCTGGAAACTGGAGCCCAGAAAGGAGAAGTGCCACTGCCTGAGATGTCAGAGCGTGAGAGAGAGGGAAGGGAAAATGGCCTGATGTCCCTTACCCTCCACCGCCCATGTCCCCTCTACCTTCCCTTTGGTAAAACTTCTCTAGACATTGAGAAGCACATCATGTAACAGGACAGATCTAGGAGCCGGCAGGGCAGAAATGTGAAAACCAACCGACACTCACCATGGAACTGGGGAGTGGCTTACAGGGCCTGCTCAGATGTGCGTCATAGAGTTTAGTGGGCCTGAGGAATAGAGATTCATGAAGCAAGTTTGGGACATGTATCCAAGTGCTCCTCCATTAGTGTTTTCCTAAGAGTGGGAGGAGTATCATTGCCATGATTTCCCTTCCCACTCTTAGGTGGCTTGAAATCCCAAGCAAGTTGTAGGCTGGTTATGAAGAGCTCTCTCAGCTCTTTAGTCCAGGAGGGACGAGCTCCTGATTCATTCAGAGACAAGCCTCTAAGCTCATTCTCTACCATGGCCACTTGTCCTGTTGAATAGATAGCACAGAGCTGACCTGAGAAAGGACCCAAATCAACCCCAAAGGCAACCAGACAGTGTTTACATGTGGGTACCTTTGAGACACAAGAGATTTGTGATAACTGTGAGTTATTTGTTTCCAAAGAGAGAAAGATGCACTTTTCTTTAGTAATGGCCTATTTAAGGTAGAACAACAGACAACATTTTAACTTTTGTATTTATAAAGTAGTAGATGGATTTTCTTTCAGAGTCTCTAAGTCCTCGCATCAAGTTATACATTCCCCAGCCTATGATGATTGATTTCCAAACTTGTTTCAGAGTTGTGACAGTTTTTCAGAATACACTTCAGGCGGACCGTGACGCATCCCTCTTGTGTTTGCTCTATGCCAGTATCAGAATCCGTATAAGAGAAAGGGGGGAGGAAGGTTACAGTGACCCTTCACGACAACCACATAATCCATGAGTAGTAAAGCAAAGACATGCTTCCTTCTTATGTGGGACAGATGCAGTCCTCCATCCAGCATTAACTCCATGTTTTTGCTGATATGACACAACCCTTGTAAGTTTAAAAACCCCAAGTCATCTGGCTGAAGGCAAAAACTCCATTCTACTACAGCCGACATGGATTCTTAGTCCATCTTGGTCAATGCCAAGGAGAAGGGAGAATAACTGAGTCACTGGCTGAGACAAGGGTTTGACTATGACCTGGTCATCTCCCAGAAGTTAATGTCTTCTACATGCAAGGCCATATTCCTCCTGATATGATGGAATTCTTATTGCTAACTTTTTTCAGGATATGAATGAACCATCAAACTTTGTGGATGGATCTGTTGTGGGCTGCCACAGTGATATTCTCAACAACCCACCCTATATGCCATGTATGTAAAAGGCCGATTTTATCACACTCCTTTCTACCTACAAATCCTGAGAAAAAAGTCAAAGAATGCCTAGTTCAGGGGAAGGGAGTTAGAAGTAGAACATTCTTACAACATGGAATAAAATCTCAACTAGAACAGCCTTGAAGAAGTGCAAATTAATAAATTATTAATCACAAGTACAGCAGCAATAATGATGTGTTAGAAAAGACACCAATGAATGCATTTGATTGTTTTGGTAACTGTAACCTGATTGCTAACATTTTAAGTAATCCCTTACACACACACACACACCCACCCACACACACACACACACACACACACTCTTGCAACATGAAATTTTCTTAGAAATAAAACCTAGTCCTCTAAATAAGAGGTTAATTTTAAACATCTTTTTTTTTTTTTTTTGCCAGTCCTGGGCCTTGGACTCAGGGCCTGAGCACTGTCCCTGGCTCTTTTTGCTCAAGGCTAGCACTCTGCTACTTGAGCCACAGCGCCACTTCTGGCCATTTTCTATATATGTGGTGCTGGAGAATCAAACCCTGGGCTTCATGTATACGAGGCAAGCACTCTTGCCACTAGGCCATATTCCCAGCCCGAATTTTAGACATCTTGAATACTGAATTATTTCATTTAACAGAGCCTTAAGAACAGAAGAGTTCCTCAAAGAATTCATGTTTCTTGATGTCTTCTGGGTGGTCTGTTACTCATTCCCTTAGTTATTCATTCATTTGGTTTCCACCCTCTCCCTTAATATAACATTTAGGTTTCAGGCAAGTGTTGACACATTGAGGAAGTCTGAAAGATCTGATCATTTGGAAAATAGATGTAAAATTGATTTAAACAAGATTTATTCCATTGGGAATAATACCATCTAGTGGATGACAGAGTCCTAACAGTAAAGAAGTTCTGTTGAGAAAAGGGCTGACCTGCAAGTTAAATTGTTTGAGAAATAATGGACCGTTTTGCTCTCTCAGACTTAGAATCTAGGGACAGAGGCCTGAGCAGCAAGACCCTGTGCATGGAGAGCGAGCAGATCGTTCCAGACGGCTCCCGAGTGCGGCACTACGACGTCCACAGCCTGTATGGCTGGTCCCAGACCAGACCCACCTACGAGTGAGTCCTGTCTCCTCTGCCTGCCAACCCCTGAGCGTAGACGCAGAGGGGTAAGGCAGTCCTACTCTTCCCTTTGTCCCTGGATGATGGGTGAGGAGGTCTCCAACCCAGTTTCCCCACACAATCTCAGGTCATGAGTTCCACACATGAAAAGCATTTGAAGGGCCCTGAGAATAAGGAGAATCTCAGAAGATAGAATATTAAGCATGGATTTATTTCAGTTAAGCGGGATGAAGTAGGAAGAAACAGGAAAGAAAAGAGGAGAGATAGGGGGAGAAACATCCTGTTCCCCATGCAGGATATGGAAGTTGAAGACTCACAATGTCCGTTCTCACTTCCTGTCTTTCTTCTTTCTGAGCTGGGGAAACGCACATAGTCATGTCTTCTAACAGCGCATCATCTGTACACAGGGGTTCTGTGTGGCCAAGATGGATGCTGTTCATCAGTCTCAAATATAGAGACATAATTTGGTATACCAGAAAGTAGGGACTAGATGTCAGTTTAAGGGCTGATCTCCCCAAATATAATTTTATTTTTCTGTTCTATGCATTTATGAAGAATGTGTAGCTTCTTACCATTTTTACGGGCAGAGCAGAAAGCAGAGCTGTTACTGGAATCCCTGTCAGCCAGGAAGACCTTCCCCAAAGTCGATCCTGAATTCCTTCTAGTCAGCCAGCAAGCACTTTGTCCAGGCCGAGGCCCAAGGTCACTAGAGGGAGGATCTATGGCCTTTCCTCTATACTATTTTAGAAAATTAACTGCTGAGAACATATAGAGAAAGTGATCATTTTATATTTTATATCATTTCAATGGTTTTCTCATGATGAGTGTCTCATAAAACTCTGTGAAATGGCAGCCTTGTCTAATATGTCTGTCAGCCAGGAGGAAGCATGTTCCTTCCATTCAAGCAGGAGGATTTCCTTTTTATTCATGACTTGATTCGAGTTCCTAGGACTGGAATGAGGAACGAGGATGGCAGGGTGCCCTGTGGCTTTTCTGAGGCTGCGCTGACCTCCGTTGTCCCCTGCTCTCTCCAACCAGGGCCGTGCAGGAGGCCACAGGGCAGCGAGGCATCGTCATCACCCGCTCCACATTCCCTTCTTCTGGGCGCTGGGCAGGACACTGGCTGGGAGACAACACAGCTGCCTGGGACCAGCTGAGGAAGTCCATCATTGGTGTGTGGCCTTGGCTCCCAGGGCCCTGCTGGTGGTGGGAGGGAAATCGGAGTGTGTGTTATTTTGTTATACTGGGGATGTCTGGGTTCTTATCTATATGGAAAGTAAAATCAGAAGTTGAGCTTCCTATGCATGCATGTGTTTGAATTTATACCTAACTTTGAATAATTCCATCATCCATGAGATCATAGAAAAGCTGGGTCAAACCTTCCATCGGCTTCCCACAGGATGTCATCACCTAACATGGCTATGTTGTTCCATTGCAGGCATGATGGAGTTCAGTCTCTTTGGAATACCTTATGTAAGTCATAGTGGCACCATTGCTAACGATCAGGATTTCGATGTATCTGCATTCTAAAACCACCCACCTTTATTCTCTGATTTCGCATTTTCTCAGACAGGGGCAGATATCTGTGGGTTCTTTGGAGATGCGGAGTATGAGATGTGTGCTCGCTGGATGCAGCTGGGGGCCTTTTACCCTTTCTCCAGGAACCACAACACCATTGGGACCAGGGTGAGGTAGCCGTTACTCATGCTTCAGGTGTTTTATACTTCAAATCATACATTTTTCTAAAAACAACAACAACAACACATACACCTACAACAGTATTGCACTTATTTCTTGTCAAAATCATGAAGATAACCAGGATCTTCATTTCTTGGAAAATCCACAATTCTGAATTTATCATGATCTTTTTTGGGTGTGTGTGTGCCAGTCCTGAAGCTTGAACTTTCTTCTTTCTAAACTCCATTTTTACTCAAGGCTAGTGTTCTGTCACTTAAACTAAAGCTCCACTTCTGGCTTCTTTGGTAGTTTATTTGGAGATAATAGTCTTACAGATTTTTCTGCTCTGGCTGACTTTGAACCATGATCTTCAGATCTCAGCCTCCTGGGTAACTAGGATTAAAGGCATGAGCCACCTGTACCTGGCTCAGCAACTTTTTAAAGAAAACAATTTTCCTTATCATCCAGGAAATTAGTACTTAGAGGCAAGAAATCTATGGCTCTCCCGTGGGACTAAAACATAAGACCCTCTCCCTTTTGCTCTTAAGAATATTAAGTTTGTATTTTATTCAGATCCATCTGAGGTATATCAGTGCTGTGCAGAGACCTCTCCATGAGACTCATTAATATATAAAGAGTCAAAGCTAGATCTGTATAGGAAACCTAGGAATCAGCGATAAAGAATGACACCTCTCCTTTGGAAGGTGGCAGGGGAGTGGGTAGAATAGAAATGGAGAAGTGATGCCTGGATATCAAATAAGTACTGATGATCCCCTCTTGGATACCACTAAGATGGAATGAAAAGAGATCTGTTATCTGCTCTGTATCTCCCTAGAGACAAGACCCTGTGGCCTGGAATTCAACTTTTGAGCTGTATGCAAGGGAAGTCCTGCAGACCAGATACACGCTGCTGCCTTATCTCTACACGCTGATGCACAAAGCGCATGTGAAAGGCAGTACTGTCGTCCGACCTCTTCTCCACGAGTAAGGAAGGGAAGTGGGTCTGGGTGAGCCTTGTCACTCGGTTGTAAGGTGCTCGGTTGTAAGGGTCTGGGAGAGACTTTTGTATTTACATTTTCAGGTTTGCTGATGACAACACAACATGGGAAATAGACCGGCAGTTCATGTTAGGCCCTTCCATCCTGATCAGCCCTGCGCTGGAAAGCGTGAGTTTTTCTATTCTAGATCACAAAATCCCCAACCACAGAGTCAAAAGCCACAGGAAATCCACTTTAAAGGCGCTCTAGTATTGTCTAGTTCATTGTGTTTCAAACAAATGGCTATCTAGAATATAAAAAAGAATTCTTATTCCTCCCCCTCCCCCCCAAAAAAAGTCTCCATTAATGAAAGCTTCATACATCTGATTTCTCATTAGGAAAATCTGTTACTTGGTGTCCTTTCACAATTCAGTTTAAAAAAAAAAACATCGATCTTATATATTTGCAAAAAAAAAAATTCTAGGCTGTTTTCAATAAACTCCCAGACTTCTGAATCCTAACGATTCTATGTACACAGAAAGCATTTTAAAGTTTGAAATTCTTGCTTACTGAAATGTTCGCAGCCATATGTAATTCTGTTGGTTTCAGAACATGGTTGAGATCAGCGCTTATCTTCCCCGAGGGCGGTGGTATGACTACAGCACGGTACGTACAATGGCGGTTCGGGAGGTCAGATCGCCTTGTGCTGGAGAGAAAGGCGTCTAGACTTTTCTTCTTACTTCCCAGCACCTGTGTCCACCAAGACCCATCGTCCACCCTTCCTGGAGACACAGAGGAAAGATGAAGCTTTTCAGAGGCAAAAGCAAAATTGAAAAGCAAAAATTTTCTCCTCGAGGCTGGGAATGTGGCCTAGTGGTAGAGTGCTCGCCTCGTGTACACGAAGCCCTGGGTTTGATTCCTCAGCACCACATATGTAGCAAAGGCCAGAAGGGGCGCTGTGACTCAAGTGGCAGCAGTGCTAGCCTTGAGCAAAAAGAAGCCAGGGACAGTGCTCAGGTCCTGAGTTTAAGCCCCAGGACTGGCAAAAAAAGAATTTTTTTTCTCCTCAAAGACTTTTTGATCGTAGGGTTTTGCTTATTTTCCAACATGCTTTCTTAGAAAAGAAAAGACGTTTATAGGCTTTCCTGTCAAAATCATAAAGATTGTCATCATTTTCATTTATTGCATGCCTAAATTACAGCATCCCAACTTCTTAAGACTATACTCTGTCTTATTTCTTATAAGATTAGTACTTAGAGGTATGAATATTTTTAGAGCTCCCTCATGGAATTAAATGATAAGAAACCCCTCCTTTTGCTATCAAACATACTGAATTTTCATTTTATTCAAATCTCCCTGAGCTATGTCGGTGCTGCACAGAAACTTACCTATGAGACTCTCCAGAGGTGCAGAGCCAACGCGCGCACCCATTGAATCTATTTCTCTGTCACCGTTTCTGGCCTGCATGCTTCCTTCTAGGAATCTGGCCGTGAATCTACAGGCGAGTGGGAAAAGCTCAGGGCTCCCTTAGACCACATCAACCTTCATGTGCGGGGAGGCCACATCCTCCCTTGGCAAGAGCCTGCAATGAACACTCACCTCAGGTAAGAAGCTGCGGGGTATCCCCACCTCCCTTCCTCAAGTGGAAACCGCAAGGCATGGTCTTACGCGAAAGGATTTTGCGTTGCGTCTTGAGTAGTGAGTTCGATTTGCATGCATGAATACAAGGGAGATGGATATATTCTAGGAAGATTAAGGAAGTACAAATGAAAACGGAGCTGAATTGGGGGACTCATAAAGCATTCAGGCAAAGGAAGGTTAAAATAAATGCAAGTGAGTCAGGTTGTGGTTAGATGATGAGATGGCTGCAGATGTCAATCTGGGAGCTTTGGATTTTAATCTGTAGCAACCGGGAATCGATGGAAGTGACCTGGGTTTGGGGGATTTCTTCCTAAGGAATTCGTGTCTCATTACATTATTGTAAGATACATTAATGTGTTTATTTATGAAATAAGAATCTTTGATTTTTAAAGTACCGAGGTTTGAACCCAGTGCTTCCCACACGCTAAGTATGTACTCTCTACCAGCCCTTTTTGTGTTATTTTCGAGTTAGTCTTGCTTTATGGACTGATGTAGGCTGTGATTCACCTACCTGTGCTTTCCTAGATTGCTGGCATGACAGACATATATCACTGTGCTCAGCCATTGGTTGAGATGGAGTCTCACAAGTGTTTTATTTTTACCCTAGGCTAGCTTCAAACTGTAATTCCCTCCTCCCTACCTCCCATTTCTGTCTCTCAAGTAGATAAAATGGTAGGCTTGAAATACATCACCTGGCTTTAAAAAGTCATTTTTTTCAAATAGTTGCTGTTTCTCATTTTTCCTTTTTTTTTGGCCTGTCCTGGGCCTTGGACTCAGGGCCTGAGCACTGTCCCTGGCTTCTTTTTGCTCAAGGCTAGCACTCTGCCACTTGAGCCACAGCACCACTTCTGGCCATTTTCTGTATATGTGGTGCTGGGGAATTGAACCCAGGGCCTCATGTATAGGAGGCAAGCACTCTTGCCACTAGGCCATATCCCCAACCCCTGTTTCTCATTTTTCTAAAGCCTGTAATCTAGTGGGAAATAACTCTTGTCTTTTGTAGCCGGCAGAATTTTATGGGATTGACTGTGGCTTTGGATGAGAACGGGAAGGCTGAAGGCCACATGTTCTGGGATGATGGACAAAGCATTGGTGAGTATGAATATCCCAGGGCCCCTGTTTCCTTTATTCAGGAAAGCCATATAGTGGGGACGCAAGAGACCCTACTGGAAACTGAAGACATGTCTTTGGGTCTGCTCCTGCAGAGAAGGCAACGATGGGATGTTTTCTAACTTTGGACTCTTTGTCCATGTTCCACTACAAATGTTACAGACCACGATAGTCCCCGTTTTTGTGGGTTCAGAAGCCTGGTGGTGTGGATTCACCCACGGCTGACTTGTATCCTCTTGGGGTGCCTCACTGGACAAGCAGTGTGCAAGTGTGCGTATTCTCCATGGGACATGGCAGCTCGATGAACGGGCTGGCCATCCTTACCAGGCATCCTTCCTCCCAGGACTAGGTCCACTCGAGAGACAAACCTAGAGCTTGTGACTTGTCTTGAGGGACTTGTAATTGGGAATTAAATATTGCTACAAGGACACTTTTCCTGTTCTGCTTTTTTTCCACCTCATTGTAGCTTGGATTATTGGTATCTGTTATAATTGTACTACCTCCTTCCTTGCACATTTTTATAGCAATACTAATGCCAACCAGAAGTTGCTTTGCACTTACCTCTCTGGACTAGAGCACTCTGGTCTTGCAAGATGACACACGTTCTGAAATGATAGCTCATGTTTTGAGGGGGGAGCTCATAATTTGAGGGGGAGGGGCAGTCTTGGGGCTTGAACTTGGGTCCTGTGTGCTGGCCCCGAGCCTCTTTTGCTCAAGGCTTGCATCTGAGCCACAGTGCCACGTCAGGCTTTTTTGGTAATTTATTGGAGATAAGCCCAGACTGGTTTCAAACCATGATGCTCAGATCTCAGATCTCAGCTTCCTAGTAGCTAGTATTATAGGTATAGGTAGGAGTAGCTAGGATTATAGGTGTGAGCCACTGGCACTGGGCTGTTTCACTACTTTGTAAAGATTTCTTCTTTGTGTACTTTTGCCATAAAATAAGAATGAAATTGGAAGAATGAAATGTTCTCTTTAAAAGATTTTAAAGAGATTAATTTTTTAAAAAACCTAACAGAACAATAATAATATTCTCTGTAATGTCTTTGCTTTTGCATCACTTAAGAAAATGCTTATGTTTCTATACAGCTGAAAAGATACCATAAACTTAACTTGTGTATCCTGTTTATTTTCCCTAAATGAATGACAGGCACATATCTATGAGTATTTTATAAGCATAATTATTGCTATATTTTGTTGAGAAAAATACCATAATTTATCCAACTCTATGAAAACCCACCTGTAAAGAATATTTTTAGTTTTATTGTTATATACATTTTGAGCATAGTTTTAGTAACTCTTTGTAATTAGTATTTCAGCTGTTTTGTACTTAATACAGTACAGGTTTTTATAAATCAGCTTGTTAATTTTTTTACAACAAAAAACTAACTTGCTATGATTTTGACTAAAATTGATTTGATCTACAAATAAATTTTGGGATGTCTATCTGTCTTATTGATCTACTCATCCTTCACCTTTCATTTGTATGTAACTTTCATATATTTATGTTTTCTGTAATTATTCTCAGCAGTGTTTTGTAATTTCTAGTGCATGACTTTTGCACATATTTCAAGAAGTTTAAGTTACTTCAGTAATTGTGACACCATTAATATATGTTCTAACTGTATATGACATCATTTGCTATAATTGAAACAATAACTATGCTAATTCTTTTTTATTTTTAAATTTTTCTCTTCATCTTTATTAGCATATATTAGTTGTGAAAGGGAGGTTTTCACTGACATTTCATACAGAAATGCAGTATACCTCAGTCAAACTCACCCCATCCATCACTCTCCTTCATCTTTTATCCCCTTCTTAACACAATTTCAACAGTCTTCATCTTTACATATAAATTATTTGCCTATATCATCCTCCCTCTCTCTCTCTCCATTAGCTGCTCTCTTTCTGCTGATAACTAACCCCCTATTTTAGTTTCTTGTGATTGTTTCTTTTTCCCACAGATGTATATAACTTTATTACTGTCTCCTGTTTTTTTAGCAGTTTACCTTCTATTGTTCAATAATTTTCAGTGACTTTCTTTATACTCTCTTCACACATAGATAGATACCATCTATTTCATTATTATTTGTCATCAATTATTTTCTCTGCCTCCATTCTCTTCCTCGTATGAAGAATTCATGTGTATACATGAATGTGTATAAGTAGGTGCGATAATAGACTTGGGTACAAAGAAATCTCTCATATATTGATTGCTACTCTGACATACATATGCTCTACAATGGTACGGCAGGATCCTAAGGTAGACCTATTTTTAATTTTTGAGGAATCTCCATACTGATTTCCACAGTGGTTGTACTCATTTGCATTCCTACCAACATAGTATCATGATTCCTTTGTGCTCTACATCCTTACTTTTTTTTTGTCAGTCATTGGGCTTGAACTTGGGGCCTGGGTGCTATCTCTGAGCTTTTTTGCTCAAGGTTAGTGCTCTACCACTTAGAGCCACAGCTCCAATTCCACTCACTTCCATTTGTGGTTTATCCTCTTGATGGTGGATATTCTGACTGGGGTAAGGTGAAATCTTAGTGTGATAGTTTTGATTTGCAGTTCCTTTTTGGCTAATGATGGCGTACAGTTCTTTGTGTATCTCTTTTTCTTTCTTGCAGATACCTATGAAAAGGGAAACTATTTCTTAGCCAGCTTTACAGCAACTCAGGTAAGACTTTAATTTTATAAATGCTTTTCCAGTTCACTATATTTTAAACGTTGTCCATGAATTGTATAAATCGAATTTCTCTCATCTTAATTGTACATTCTTCTGGCATTTTCAAACTCAGCTTTATTATAGCAGACCTTTTGACAATTATCCAATAATTCAGCATTCAATTAAAAGAATCTTGAAATTCATCAGTCTGGGAAAAATTGGATCCTTAAATATATAACTTGTTTCCAGGGATGGGAATTCTTCTGGCTGAAATGATTTTCAAGTATAAGTACAGGCAATAAGGCTGCATAAAAGACAATCTCAAAAGCAGTGACATGAAACTTATTTAGCTATGGCTTTTCAGAGTTTAGATGATCTGGGCTAGACATGTATCATCCAGTAGCCATTGGCCTGTTTGCTTTGGGTCCATTCACTCATGTATCTTATGGGTCAGCTGACCTGTAGATGAGCTTAAATGACCTTATGGGAAAGTCTGTCCATGAGTTTTTGATGATATGGGAAAGGGCAAAAGTAGAAGTAGAAATGCCTGAGGAGCTACTAAAAATCACCTTTTGCATCAAGAGATACTGAGTTCTCAATTAGCTAATCAATGTCAAATCTAGAGAGGCAAAATTATGAAAATGACATAGAAGAGGATATAGATAGACAGAAATCAGAAATAAATAACCAGAGACAATAATGCTCTTATTGTACTGTGTGTGTGTGTGTGTGTGTGTGTGTGTGTGTGTGTGTGTATAACCATTCTATGTACTGCTAATGAAAGAACTCAGAAAATCACCATCAAATCTGAAATCTGCTTCTTTGTGATTTTTACCTACTGGCTGGAAATAAGGACTATGGTAGCACAAATCTACTAACATTTTCCATAACAGTGCATCATATGCTTGAAGGTTTCTGTGTCTATCTGTGTTTATCCTTCTGTGTCTTCCTTCTGAAAATTATACACTTCTAGGAGAACCTCACCTGTCCTGTGTTTTGTGTTTATACTGGTTTCAAGATTTAATTATTCTGGCTGACATGCCGTTAATCTAGAATAGTCTTAAAACATGGTTCTTGGGATGGAGAGCAAACTTTAGGCCTCCACCATCCAATATGATAATCACCAGCCACATGAAGGTATTGACCACTCGATGTAGTACTAACCTACTTGGAAATGCTCAAATCCTTAATGATAAAACATCTCGTAAGCATTTTTGTATTGAATTAATGTTGAAATAATGCCTTAGAATATTGAGTTGAATAAAACATTTTAAAATTCAATTTATATTTCATTTGCTTGAGTTTTGTTTTCCTTGATTCAGCCTGCCCAATCAAACCAAAGACGTCTCCATAGTGCCAGTTGAATAGGTGCCATTCTCTTGGTACTGCTGTACTAGTTCGTTAGCCCCTGCTGGAGTTGTCTTTGTACTCACTCAGCAAAGGAGTTACTCTTCAAAACATCCCTACTTTACTTCCATTCCCTGACACATTCTGGCTGCCTCCATAAACTCCACCTATCTCTTTGGGTCATCTGGATGCCCGTTACTCAACTAAATCTTTCATGGTTATTCAGTTTCTTCACTTGTGTGTTTTGGGCGGGGGGTGGTGCTGGGGCTTGAACTCAAAGCCTTGAGCTCTTGGCCTTATTTTGTTCATGGGTAGCAATCTACTATTTAAGCCATCCCTCCACTTCCTTTTTTTCTGATTAATTGGATATGAAGAGTCTCATGAACTTTTCTCCCTGGCCTGGTTTTGAGCCTTGATCCTCAGATCTCAGCATCCTGGGTAACTAAAATTATAGACATGAGCCACTTGGTGCCTAGTTAATTTTCCTTTTCTCTTAATTCCCATACTTTCATTTGGCTTCAATTATGCAGCATCTTGTGACTTGCTTTAGCCCTTGTATTGCTACATAAGCAGTTTATGGTTTAGTTGATTTCTATGTCCCTATAGAGGATTCTTAGGCTTGGGACTGTTTCCTATGCTCCTGTGTTCATCTGTGTTAGTGTGTGTACTCGTGAGTTAATAGACTGCCCCACATAGGAGCTTCATCACTCCACCCTGTTTATGCCAATCAGCTGTCTGGGCTGTTCACTGTGTCTCCTGAAGCCTGAGAGTGAAGCAGAGCAGTGAAGCAGTGAAGCAGAGAGAATGGCAATTTCTGTTAATACACATAAAAAAAACTTCTAGGGCTGGGGATATGGCCTAGTGGCAAGAGTGCCTGCCTCATATACATGAGGCCCTGGGTTCGATTCCCCAGCACCACATATACAGAAAATGGCCAGAAGTGGCGCTGTGGCTCAAGTGGCAGAGGGCTAGCCTTGAGCAAAAAGAAGCCAGGGACAGTGCTCAGGCCCTGAGTCCAAGCCCCAGGACTGGCCAAAAAAAAAAAAAAAAAACTTCTATGATGTTGATAACTAAACTTATTTCTGACATCACCCAAATTTTTGTGCCAGGTACACTGGAAGTATGTCTTTATGAAGTGGTGAATTAATACAAAACATTTTCCAAATGTTTGAATTCAGAAGATAGTCTATCATCCATGCATTCTGATGTACTTTTTCTCTTTACAAATCCCTTATAGAATAACTTACAAATCCATGTCATTCACAACAAGTATCTGAGTAATTTGAATCCACTGAAAGTTGGCTATATCAAAATCTGGGGAGTGAACTCTGCTTATGTGACACAAGTCAATGTCACCTATGACAGCCAGCAATTCATGGAGACCAGCTTCCGAAGTGACCCTTATAAGCAGGTATGTCTGAAAGGAATATTATCATCAACTAACTTGATTACTCTGAACAATTATCATCACTATTGTAATCATTATTGTATATAACCCTGCTAGTAAAGCTATGCATGTATACAATAGATATATTCCTGAAAGTTTCTGTGTGTTGGATTATGTTATAAAGTGAGTGGCCTAGTGTAATCCAGGATTAATGGTGGTATCTGTGAGCTTATCCAAGGACTTGTGCTATGTTTGAATGTATTGATTTTCTGGGCAATATAACAAAAGTTGCCCAGAGGCTATAAGACAAAGACAAAGGTGGCTCCCTATATTTTTGAGGATTTTTCCTTCTTTCAGTATGCACAGCCATGGGCGTGCTGTGGGATTATTTGGGCTTGAAGCTGGTGATTAACTTCAGTGATCAAAAATGAGTCTATGTTACCTATAGTAGGAGATATACTTATTAGATGAACAAAACACAAGGATATAAATTAGAGGGTCTGCTTTGGTTGTAAGAACCGAATAAGCAAGCATCTTAGACCATGAAGTACCAAACAGAATTACCAAGCACCACCCACCACTGGAGACATCATTGTGAATGAAGGGGGTGGAAGAAAGGAACTGACGTGACATTGTTATGCAGCTAGTGTCTCCACCTATTGACCTGAGCAAAACCAATGTGACCCAAAAGAGCAGTCTTTATCCTCTTTCTCTCTTGAGGAAGAGCAACTTTTCAAATTCTGATTTGAGATAAGATTTAAATACAATATTAAGACATTTTTCATGTACAGCTTTGATTTTTTTTTTCTTTCCTGGCAGACACTAACTATTCAATTGACCAACAAGAACATCAGCTTGGAGAAACTAATGGAGGTCATTTGGGTTCATGGTGATCTACCAGTTCCCACGACCACAATAATGAACCCCCCTTCCAACCATTCTTCCCCACCTACGACTACGAGTGAGTCCACCAGCACCGAGGAGATCACCACCTCCACTACCACAGGCACTACCACAAGCATTGGTACTATACCCATCTCAACCACCATTCCCAGGAGCACGACTGACACCACAACTGGAACCACAGTTGCTGTCACACCCACGTTTTGGGCCACAAGTACCACTGATGGTACAACGAGCACAACTGTTCCTGACATAACCACCCTTCCTTCTACAAATGCTGATGTGTCTGTCACAACGCCACAAAGTCCAGCAAATACCTTTGATGTGACGCTGAACAGTACTAGTCTTCATACAAGCACTCCTATCTCGGCCAATGCCAGTATCACAGCTCCTGTCGCAACCTCAGCTTACATAACACACAGTACTGAGGAAATAGTAATCAGTACTGTTCCAGGTACAACTACTTCTTTTATAAATGCTACCGCCAGTACTAGTCCTAGTACAAGCACTCCTATCTCTGCAAACACCACGACCAATGCTCTTATCACAACCCCAGCTCACACAACAAATACCACTGAGGTCCCAGTAAACAGTACTGTGTCAGGTACAACTACCCCTTCTTCTACAAATGCTACTGCCAGTACTAGTCTTGATACAAGTCCTCTTATCTTTGCAAGTACTGCTGCTAATGCCAGCATCACAGCTCCTGTCCCAACCCCATCTAACACAACAAACACTACTGAGGTCACAGTAATCAGTACAATTCCAGGTACAACTACTTCTTATTTGATAAATGCTACTGCCAGTACTAGTATTAGCACAACTACTCCTATCTTTACAAGCAATACCGACAACACTGGTGTCACAACTCCTATCACAACTCCAGTTCACACAACAAACACTACTGAGGCCCCAATGAACAACACTGTGTTAGGCACAACTACCACTTCTATAAATGCTACTGCCAGTACTAGTATTGATACAACTACTCCTATCTTTACAAGCAATACTGACAACACTGGTGTCACAGCTCCTATCACAATTCCAACTCACACAACAAACACCACTGAGGTCACAGTGAACAGCACTGTTCTAAGTACAATTACCCCTTCTTCTATAAATCCAACTGCCAGTACTAGTCCTGGTACAAGCACTCCTTTCTCTGCCAAGACAACCGTCAATGCTGGTGTCACAGCTTCTATCACAATCCCAACTCACATAACAAACGCTACTGAGGTCCCAGTGAACAGTACTGTTCTAGGCACCACTACCCCTTCTTCTACTAATGTGACTGCTGGTATTAGTATTGATACAACTACTCCTATCTCTACAAGCAATACCGCCAACACTGGCATCACAGCTCCTATTACAGTCCCACCTCACACAACAAACACTACTGAGGCCACAGTGAACACTATTGATTCAGTTACAATTACTCCTTCTTTGACAAATGCTACTGCCAGTATTAGTATTAGTACAACTACTCCTATCTTTACAAGCAATACTGACAACACTGGTGTCACAGCTCCTATCACAATCCCAACTCACACAACAAACATTACTGAGGCCAAAGTGAACACTACTGATTCAGTTACAACTACCACTTCTATAAATGCTACTGCCAGTACTAGTCTAACTACAAGTACTCCTATCTCTGCCAACACCACAGCCAGTGCTGGTGTCACAGTTCTTATCACAACCATAGCTCACACAACAAATGCTACTGAGGTCCCAGTGAACAGCACTGTTCTAGATACAATTACCCCTTCTATAAATCCAACTGCTAGTACTAGTCCTGGTGCAAGCACTCCTTTCTCTGCAAATACCACCACCAATGCTGGTTTCACAGCTCCTATCACCACCCTGGCTTACACAACGGACACTACTGAGGTCCCAGTAAACAATACTGTTCGACGTACAACTACCCCTTCTTCTGTAAATACTACTGCCAGTACTAGTGTTGGTACAAGCACTCCTGTCTCTGCAGGCACTACTGCCAATGCCAATGTCACAGCTCCTGTGACAACCCCAGCTTACGTAACAAACTCTACTGAGGTCACAGTAATCAGTACTATTCCAGGTACAACTACTCCTTATTTTATAAATGCTACTGTCAGTACTAGTATTGGTACAAGCACTCCTATCTCTACAAACACCTCTTCCAACACTGGTGTCACAGCTCTTATCACAACCCCAGCGCACACAACAAACACTACTGAGGTCCCACTGAATGGTAGTACTGTGTCAGGAACAACTACCTCTTCTTCAGTAAATGCTACTGCCAGTACTAGTATTGGCACACGTACTCTTATCTCTGCAAGTACTACTGCCAGTGCTATTGTCACTGCTCCTATCACAATCCCACTTCACACAAACACTACTGAGGTCACAGTGAACAGTACTGTTCTAGGTGTACCTACCCCTTCTGTCAATGCTACTGCCAGTGCTAGTCTTGGTACAAGCACTCTTATTGCTTCAAGCACTACTGCCAATACTAGTGTCACAGCCCCCACCACAATCCCAGTTCATACAACAAACATGACGGAGGTCACAGTGAACACTACTGCTTCACGTACAACCACCCCTCCTTCTGCAAATGCTACTGCAGTACTAGTCCAATAATTCCTACCATAACCCCATCTATTACAAGTACTACTGATGTTACACCTAGTAGCACTCTTCTTGGTACAGCTACTCCTTTCTCTACAGACACTGCTGCCAACACCAATGATACTATTCCCATCACATTCCCATCTTACACGACAAACACTACCAAGGTCACGACAAATACTACCAAGGTCACGACAAATAGTACTCTTCCAGATGCAGGCGCTTCTTCCTCAGCTGGCCAAAATAATAAATGAAGTAAACATTTAAATAAGAGCTAAAGAATGACTGTTTACTTTGAATTAAATTATAGCCATCTTGTGGCCTTACAATATTATTTTAGTGTTTTGCAGCCAAAGATATACATTTTTATTTATTTATTTGTGCTTGATAGCTGACATTCTCTGAGTCCATGGCTATAGTAGAGTTAGAGACCAAAAATGCTTTCCCAGAGTAAGCCTTGGCCAAAAGTTCTTCCTTGTGAAAATTGACATTTTCCCACATTTTTTCCAGGTTATTCCTTATCTGCCTTGTTTTTCTTTCTCTCTTCTTTAATGTGACCTCCTTTTTTTTTTACAGTGCTATCTTTTATATTCTCTCCAGTTTGTTTTAGTTAAAATTTTGTTTCTAAGTAGGTTTAAAATTAGAGAAAACAGGAGAACTGGGGGAAATCAAAGGAAGGAGTGACATTGTCCAAAAAAGAAAAGTACTCATACCTGACCTATGAAATGGTAACCTTGCTGTAACACACCTTAGTAATAACAATAAAATTGTATTTAAAAACTGAAAAATAAAATTAGAGAAATGTTGCAACCATAATAGAGAAAATGCTGATATACTATTCACTCAGATTTCTAGATTATTATCTTACATTATAAATTATGCACCCCATACTGACTTTCTGTTTCCCCCATCCCTCTGCCTTACCTATTTGAGAGTTTGTAGATTGTTTTATTATTGTGAAAAAGGGTTGTGTGAATTTCCTAATACAACAAAGAACATTTCTTCATGTGCCTACATTTTAATAAAAAAAATCCAGCAAATCAACCTGTAGATAATAATATGACCCATTGCCCAGACATGAGCTAAATTTAGCCGATTGTGCCCCTAATGCCACTGTAGTATCAACACATACAAAAAAATTATTTGTTCTTGGAAGCCCTGCATTCATACAAGTGATAACAGACATATCAGATGTATTCATTCAGCAGTGTGAAGTGGGAGAAATGATCTGTTTGAGTTGTTTTAAGTTTCCACCTAGATCTGCTTTTTAATCTTCATGTTTCCTTGTTGTAGAAAGCCCTTCATATCCTTCAGATAACCAAAGGCCTCTCAGGGTTATTACAGTGAAGGAAACACCCCATTTCCCTTGCATGGTGTCCGTGGATGCCTGTGAATCCAGAATTAAGATGCTCCTGGTTTTTTCCTGTCCACACAGTTTTAGGGTCAGAAGGGGTTCCAATTAGGAAGATGCAAAGCGGGTCTGCAGGAGCTTGAATGAGGGCAGTGAGCTTGTTTCCCTTTCAGAGAGGAGCGCCCTGAATTTCCCATGGGCAAGGACAATACAGGTCACTGCTGACCACGCCCCCTGTCCCCAGTGCACCTGACCAGTCCCAGAGGAGGCCTAGTGCCTCCTCAGGAAGCAGGGCTCTGATATGAGGCTCCAGGTGGCGTCCCTAGACCCCAGAGCAACGTGGAGCTTGCTGAGACTACATCCCTGGTCTGGGAATTCAAATCCTTAAGTGTGGGGATGAGCTTTTCAAACTGAGAACACAAAGACATGCCCATGAAACTCGCAGAACAGCCACCACTGGCCTTTTCTAGAAGCCATGGGTACAGCCTGCAATGGGGCTTCCCAGGGCATTTGCACTTAATTGCTTCTCTATCCCTGTGAGCTTTCTGGGCTCTGGGCTTAGGACTGCCTTTCTCCATTTTGCTCTTCATCCATTCCCAGAGCTCAATTCAGCTTGGCTGTCCAGTAAGGCTTTTGAGAATAGCGTAACACTTGGGGAAACAAAAAGATCACCCAACAGTCAAGACGGAAGCAAATGACAAGGACTATATGGTAAATGTCAGCCACAAACTTGAACTCCCTTTGGATACCTTATCTGAGAACTTGGAGAGATTGCTCAGCGGCCTCTCCAAGACCAAAGGTGCAAAGGAAAGAGATGGTAACAGGAAGCCAGTTGAGTTAATGTGAGGCCGGGAACTTCGGTGTTATACACAGAGCCCTTCCCTTTACCACAGATCACCTCCAGCTCTCCACATCTGTGGCTCATTACTACTGTGCCACACAGAGGGCAGAGACAAGTCCTTAGAAAAGAAAAACTAGCGGTCATGGAGCGATGATGGAGATGGGCAGAAGAGCCGCTGGGCTCTCTTTCTGCACTGAATCCCATCCCAACTTGTGATATCTTCTTGATGGAGTTAAATCCCTGACTTCCCAGAGAATGAATCCATCATGGCATAAGCACCAGCCTTGGAGCCAGGCATTGTCAGAACCCGGTTGGGGGTCACCTTTCTCATCTCCTCTGTGCAGTGAATAAGGGAGGACTGAGGCCAGGCTCTGAAGAGGAGACAGAATCGCCCTGCAGGCTACAGGATGCTCAGGAGCCACAAGAGGGCACCATGGAGCCACCCAACGGCCGCCAGAGGACAGGCTCTGGGCGTGGCAGTGTTGGAAGCTGTTTGGGCCACCAGTGCGGCCCTGAATCCTGCAGGGTTCTTGTCCTGGGGCTCCACTTTGCCTCCTGAAGACTCCAAGCAAGGTCCCCGAGGAGTAGGAGTGATGGCAGGAATCCACCCTGTGGTGTTTTGAATCACCTCCTTCAGGAGAGAGGAGGAAAAGGGGAAATCCAAACGCTTCCCTTCCCAGCTTTCCCTTCTTCGAGACCTTACCAGATCATTTCTGTTGAGGCCAAACTCCCAGGATAACTAGAAGGCTCCATTCACGCCCCCACCCTACCGTGGGGAAGCAACAACTCATCATTCTACCCAAAACGCCACCATTGTCATTCACTCAGGAATCCTCTTTTTCTGTTTTTGGCCAATACAAAATCCCAGACCCCCCCTGGTCCTGGCCCTGGAGGAGGGCATCTCCCAAGGCACCCACACTGATGGTTCTGATCATCACCGTCTGCCAGGCCTCCTTGCAGGCTTTCTTGGCCTTCCTTATATTGTCTGGAGTCCAGTCGATGTTTTCCAGGATGATCAGGTTCTCCATGGGATTCCTGAGGATGTGTGGTGAGGATGGGACACACAGATCGGCTTTGGGTTGACTGAGAGCTTCGACAGAAGGTGCTGAAAGCCTCCTCCTCGTTTCTGTTAGCACGAGTTGCCTGTCAGCGCAAGCCACGTGGCATGACTGATCACTCATGAATTTGACAGAGGACAAGTATCATCAGAAAGGAGAATTTTAGACATCGAAGAAGGAAAAGAAGACCATATTTAAACATGGTTCTTAACTGAGTAGCCATAACATCCAAGAACGTTGCTGGACCGACTTCAGGAAACCCGTAGCTACCCTGAAATGCCATGGGAAATGGAGTGTGTTTGCATGGATGCACATTCTTTCTTGGAAGTTTCTGGACTCTTGTGAGCACCTCAAAGACATTGACCTCCAATAATTGAAGATCATGACTTGAATGTGAGCCTAAGCTTTGAGTCCAAGGGTGCAGTGAGAAAGACAGAACTTGTGCAGGCCAGCTCTCATCTGCCTCCCTCAAAGGTCTTTCTGACATAGTAAACTCCTCCCCTCCCCACCAAAAGAAATCTGATTGGAGAATCAGACACTGATGAAATCATGAGAAAGGCAGGGGTTGGTTCAGCCACCGGCCCCCCGCCCCCAACCCCACTGAATCCTGGCTCTCCTAGGCTGTAGTGGGCCAGTTACCTTTTCCTCCTTCCTCCAGCCCCTTAGCCCAGGCAGCTAGAGATGTTATTTCGAGGATAGTAGAAGAGAAAGATGAGGCACATCTCATTAATGGTGCTGATGCCTCCCTGGAACATGGGAAAGAGACAGAGAGACTCAGCACAAAGTTGTGCAGACAGAAGGACACGAGGCAGGCAGAGAGCAGTATAGGTAGCCATTCTGTTTGAGAAACTTCTCAATTTTGCCTTTACATAGAGCATCCTTCCAACACTCTTCCTTTCTGATGTTATATTTTCAATCATGGGGCAATTACTGATAGTTTGAAAGGTACAGAACAGCATCGCCCCTGCTTCAGGACCTTTCCTAGTCTCATCTACCCTCAACTGCAATCTGTTCCTTCAGATATCTTTCCAAATTCCTTTAACCTCCACCCAAGAGCCTGCCTTCCCTCTCTTCCTTTTTTCCTCCCTCCCTCTTTCCTTCCCTTCCTCCCTTCTATCCTTCCTTCCTTCTTTTCTTCCTTCCTTCCTTCCTTCTTCTCTCTCTCTCCTCTCTTTCTTCTTCCATCTTTCTTCTCTCTTCTCTCCATTTTCCTCAGTTGAACTGGGGATTGAACTCAGGGCCTCGTCACAACTCATCTTACTTGCTTGACTGGTACTCTGTCACTCACTTGAACCATATCTCCAAGCCCTAAGCCCCATGAATACTCCATGTTTTCCTTATTGAAGGCTTTCTCATTCTTGTCCTTCTTTATAACTGCACCCCCCAAGCCATTATCCCCAATTTTCTCTTGTAGAGTGCTATCTACCCTATGATCATTTTATGGTTACATTTCTTCCTCAAAAGCATGCGATCCTTTTTGAAATTCACAAGAAACATTGAACCATTTCTAGCACAAATATGTATGGTTCACTATTCTCATGGCAATGACAGTAATCCCTTATCGAGCATCTACCATGGGCAGGCAACAATCTAGCTGTCCTGCAGGTACTAACCAATTTTTACAGCAATCTTATGCGATAGGTAGCAGTATTGACTCTTTGATACAAAACTGGAGTACAAAGAGATTGAATTAGGTTAGAAACTTAGTAGATGATCATGCTTGCATCCCGTGTAAGCAGTGAAGACTCAGAGTCCATGGTCTTTGTGGTTATCTTCTATCATCCCATGGCCTTAATGTGTCATTGATAGACAATGTAGAGAACCTCTGCCCATCTTGGTTAGGTGGGAGAGGAAAATCATGAAAAGTTCCATGTGAGTGGGTTGTGTCATTGAGGGAAGAAATGACAGTGGCTGAAAAACCAATCACTGGATATAGCCAAAGCCTGGGCTGAGCTCTCTTTGGGGGCTGAGGTCATTGGTGCCATGTTGGAGAGACACACTTACAAAAGTTGTGGAGTCCCGATCCAGTGTCTGGTAGTTACACTCTACCAGCAGCTCATCTCCCTGTTCAGAGGAAATAGGAG
The DNA here is from genome assembly GCF_023159225.1 of Perognathus longimembris pacificus. Taxonomy (NCBI): domain Eukaryota; kingdom Metazoa; phylum Chordata; class Mammalia; order Rodentia; family Heteromyidae; genus Perognathus; species Perognathus longimembris. The sequence continues at coordinate 145,106,662 of NC_063162.1, forward strand.
ACTAAGTGTCGGAAGGACTCCGGTACACTCTTAGAGCTTCCTTTGAGCACCGACCCTGCTCTCCGAGCCCCAGCCATGCCTGCCCCCAGCTCTCACCAGCTTGATGTCCACAAGATGTGGCAAATCTCGTGTCTCCTGCAGACTGAAGTCATAGGAGTCAGCTTTACAGATTGTTCAGAGTTGTTTTCCATTTCTAGCAGGAGAGAGGGGAGGAGACAGGGATGAAATGGAGAGAAGGCCCGCCAAGAAAGGTACTGTGTGCTGGGGTCCCTGTGAACAGAGTCTGTCCCCAAAATTCATGCAAACGCTCCTTCCTCCACAGCCTTGCTCTGGTTGTCCCCAATTGAGCATGCCTTCAGGCTGGAAAATTAACATCTGTCCCTATATACAGAAGAGAGGGCTTCCAACCGAGGTGGTCCATTACCTGTACTGCACATCCCGCAGAGCCCATCCAGCCAAGTGAGTGTGGAGGAGGTAGCTTGCTACTATCATGTCACTTACTGGAGCCCCATTCATTTGTAGCAGAGGGGAGGCACACTTGAGGTGTGAAGAACTCTGAGCTTGATCTCTGCCTATAGTGGTATTTGCTATTGACCTTCCTCTTCCTCACCTAGCTGATGGGCATTTGCTTAATTCATACTAAGCCCTTCTGCCTCTCTTCTTACCCTCCTTCCCACCACCCCAGAATCCCTGACTCATCTCTTCCCTTACATGACTGATGTTCGTCATTTTCCTAAATGCCAGGCTGCAATCAGGATTCTCCAGATCTGGTGTTCAGGCTGTACATGCTTGGGCACCAGATCAACAGCCATGTTGGGAAAGGAGGAACCCTCAGGGGAGGTCTGGCATCCAGCTTCACCTCTTCAGACTTGTGTGGATTACACAGCCTATAGGACAAGAAGAATTCAGCACCCAGTGGGATGAAGTGCATGGGAAAAGTTAAGACGCCCAGCTCCAGGATTCCTAGGTCGTATTCACGCAGGTGAGAGGTGTAGTACAAACATATCCCTGATGAGTCATAGATACCTGGTATGGAAAGAAACGACCTCTTCAGAAGGCAGGAGAGTGAGTCTTGGTGTAGAAGCAGGCCCAGGAAGCTGAGGCCAGGGGGGTGGGGCTGTGACCAGTAGGAAAGAACATGCCCCCAACACTTACAGGAGAGCTTCCCTCGGCTCAGTTTTCAGGAAGCTCACCAGGGAGGTTGTGACCATTGCTGTAGTGAATCTCTAGTCTGATCCAATGAGGGTCTAAGGGAGTCCCAGTAGAGATGCCCACATCATCAAGAAGCTGGTAGCTCTGGGGAAGGTGGGAAATGTGGCAGCAAGAAGAACTGGGGAGGGCTCAGGAATCTAGGGCTCTGTTGTCCTTTGCTAACCACCACTCCAGACCTCACGATCTCCTAGATTTCCACCAGCCCCAGAAGTTCCCCTAAGTCCCCCTTGCCCAGTAGCATGCACCTCCCTTCGCCATGCATTTTCCCCATCACAAGACACACAGGACCCCCAACAACCCAGCCCATGATGACTTGGGAGCAGAGGGAGAAGGTGGCATCAAACCCATAGCATTCGTTGATGATTGTGGGAGAGTGTGCTGGCATTGCCGCAGGTGTACACCAAGATGTGGTGCACTGTCGTCTCATTGTGGGCCAGAAGCTTGGGCTCAAACTGGACAGGGAAAGGAGAGCAAGACACAGTGAAGGCTTCCCTCTGCCAAATCCTTGCTCTCTTCATTCTTTCCCTGGATGTAGCTCGGCTATTTTCGATTTCTAAATCTTTCTCAATTCCTCTTCCCGAGCTATCATTTTGCCCAGTTCTGTTTGACTCTTCTTTTGACTTTAAGCCTCTTAAACCTTTCCCTGAAAACACAGCACATGGTATTAAAAAGATTTTCCAAGACTCCTTCCTGACTTTATCTGGTAACTTCAATCAATTTACATATACTCTTTATACACAACTATACCTTTAAAAAAGTTGTCTTTCCTTAAAAACAACAACAACTGTTCCCATGTATTTGGCACTTTGTAAAACATTGTGTGTGTGTGTGTGTGTGTGTGTGTGTGTGTGAGAGAGAGAGAGAGAGAGAGAGAGAGAGAGAGTGTCATGGGGTTTGAACTCTGGGCCTGGGTGCTGTCCCTGAGCTCTTCAGCTCAAGGGTAATACTCTGCCACTCGAGCCAAGCTCCATTTCCAGTTTTCTGGTGGTTAACTGGAGATAAGAGTCTCACAGACTTTCCTGCCTAGGCTGGCTTTGAACTGTGATCCTCAGATCTCAGTCTCCTGAGTAGCTAGAATTACAGGTGTGAGCCACCAGTGCCTGGCTTAAAATATCATATTTTTATGGATTTGGTCAAAATGAAATGTTTTGAAGTTGAAGTAAAATAATCAAGTTTGAGTTCAGTCTTTATGACTATTTTCTAATAGCCCTGACCACAACCCCTCCTGACTATCTCTTCCTCGGTTATGCAAGCAGAGTTCTGGGGCAGAATTATTTACTAGTAGCCTCCAACCTAATGTCCACTGCATGTGAGGACTGAGTGGGTTTAATTATATTTCTGGGTTCAGGAAATGATGTCACTTCCATGTTCACAAGCTGACTCCTCCTCTGCCCACCGCCCCCCCTTCCTATCTACTTCTCCTTTGCTTCCACCCAGAAACCTTCTGGTAGACATCTTTCAGGGTGCAACATGCCCACTGCTCTGCTAAAGTGCCTTTCCACCCTCGCAATCTGTGGTTTCCCAAACAATCTGGCTGGCAGACTGTACCTTGTAGATGTGATGCTTCTTGCTGACAATGGGAGGGGAAGAACTGTGCAGGCATAGGTGTCTGCCTCTGGAATGAGGAACTGGGAGAGGGTGAAAAACACTAAGTAGGAAGGGAGTGATGCTTTCCAAAAAGGAGGAGGAGGAGGAGGAGGAGGAGGAGGAGGAGGAGGAGGAGGAGGAGGAGGAGGAGGAGGAGGAGGAGGGGAAGAGGGAAAGGGAGGGGAAGGGGGAGAGGGAGGGGAAGGGGGAGAGGGAGAGGAAGGGGGAGAGGGAGGGGAAACAGAAGGGGAAGAGGGAGGGAGAAGGAGAAGGAGAAGGAGAAGGAGAAGAAGGGACAGGGCAAAGAAGGGCATTTGCTTTAGGGCTAGACTAGTGGTGTTTGGGAAACAGAGGGAAGTCACATTAGCCCCCAAGGAATGAACTGAACACTGGTTGTGAAAGGGGAGTCTGGTTTGAGTGGGGGGATGGAAACGATGCTGGAGGCAGGTAGGTAGAGCATGGCGTCTCACATGGGTGATTTCCAGGTCACAGACGATGGCATCCTCAGGAGCATCCTTGTCACCATGGTAGAATATTTGTAGTAGGAAAATGGATTTGACGAAGGTCCACTTCCGGTGAAGCTTGAGTGTGTCATCCAGGCCATAGGCGGTCAGGACCCTCATGGTGTCACTCTGGGGGGTATCATGAGCATTGGGGGGCTGCCGCACACCAACAGCCCTTTGCACATCTCGAACCCAAGGCCCTAGGCAAGCAACTCACGTCCACCCAGGGGAATGGAAAGACCTTTAAGGTGAGACAGGATTAATTCGTTTATTATTCTGTCTCCAGGGTTAACCTTTCAGATCATTTTGAACACACACTCTCTCCCATTTACTCTCAGTGCCTGGGTCTATATATGTAATTCAAAAGGGTTCACTTAACCAGGAACCCTAACCCTGTGTGGTTAAATGACATTGGGCAGGGTTCTTCGAGAGAGGAAGGACAGGGCAGGTGCTGAATCTCTGGGAGGTGACCCTGTGGATGCAAAGATGGTACAGCTGAGGGAAGGCTAAAGTGTCTGGAAAAGATTGAATTCCAGAGAGGTGCAGTGAACTATATGACTGGCAGTGATTCTACCTCAGCAGGAAGAACAGCTGGGTTGCGCCTCTCTGTAGCCTACCGTGATGTCTTGATCATGAGGGTTGCAGGAGCGAAGGGCCAGGAGAAGTACTTGGTGGTGTAGCCGCCATCTTCTGTCAGTCCCAGGAGCTCAGCATTCTGGCTCCCATCCTCCTCCAGGGTGTCTTCATCTACCAGGTGCTGATCCTGGAGTCCAGGGGGAGGTTAAGAAGTAAGAACGAGAGCCCGGACAAGCATGCATTGAGGCAGAGAATGTCCCGTAGCAACCTCAAATACTGAAGCAGCGGAACCCCGGCTGCTTCACTCGGTAGCTTCCATCTACAGCACAGCATGGCACCCAGACTTGAACTTGTGGGGAAGACTGACCGTGTCTGATGGCATTTTACCTCATGACCTACTTTTGCTTCTCCCATTTCAAATCTTACCTCCATGACCGTTGGAAACTCACTTATTTTGAGACTGACTTAAACCATTTATCCTTTTTCCTGTGTCTCTTCACATCTATTACCTTGTGCTATTATAGATACTTTCCTAGGCCAGTGTAGTTCAGACAGTGATTCTGAGCTCAGTCAGTGAGATTTGGGAAGCTGAGTGAAGCTCCTTCTTCATATGAAATGTGAGGATAGTAATAACAATATACTTCATAGTGAGTTTATGAAGTTTAAAATGAAAAGAAGTCCGAACGATGCCTTTTGAAATCAAAATATCTAATAATTTTAAGACACTGATGCCATTGCTGCTGAATTTAGTTTAATGCTGTGATCCTGCTAACTGAGCTGAAGGTGTAGGAGTCTCTAGTCCCCCCGCCCCTGGTGCTCCCCCGACCCATGGGAGAGATGGGGAAGGCACGCCACAACCTCGATGAGACAAGAAAGGAAAGGGTCAGCAGACCACGCGCACCCAGCCCTCCCTCACCGGAGGACAATCAGATGGCCTGGGAGTCAAGTCAGCGCAAGATCTCGTTTATTGGGGAAGTACGTGCCACTAATATAAGGCACAGGAGCCAATCAGGTCTAAGATCAGCAGGAAGGGGAGGCATGAGCTGTCCATCAAGGGTGGAAGAGCCAGGGCGCCACAGCCCACAGAACCGCCTCTGGGTTATAACCAAAGACATTTGTAGCAGCTGCGCGTTGTTGTGAGGCGCCGCCATCTTAGCCACAGGTGGCCCTAAGACTGAGAAACAGGCAGGGCCAGCTAGTTGACTTCCAGGTATGCCCCACAGAAGGGAAATGGAGGGAAGGGGCTTTGAATTTTCCCTAGTGACCTGAATTTAGTGGGTCATTAGCAAGTTGAGTTCATAGCCTAAACCTTTCTTTTTCTTAGCAGCCTTGGAGATGGGTGTGTTGGAAGCAAGATGGTGAATTGTACACTGGACCATTTCTGTAGGGAGAGATCAGTAGAAAGCTGGGTTATAGAGTGTGCTGGGGGCCTGGTTGGAAACTAGGGGTCATGAAGTCATCCTTGACCCGGCCAAGAAGTTGGTCTCTGGCAGAGAGTCACCCTTACAGTTACTGAGAAGTAGACATGGCCGTCAGGCAAGACTCCTCCGACCACCAGATCACTTCCCACATTAGTGTAATGATTGTTGATGCCCAGGCCCGCCCAACCAGATGTCTGGACTTGGAGCTCAAAAGTGATGATCTCAGTCTGTAGGTCAAAGTCCCAGGGAAGGAAAATAATATTGGAAGGATCTAGGAACCTGGAATAGCCCAGTTGAGGCATAGGCCCTCCATGGTTGCCTTGGGAAGGTACTGCCAGGCCCAGAAGTAGGAAAAGCCTGAAGGGAAGGACACAGCTCATGGCTTCTGGGGCCCAGAGCATCTCTCCTACAGATAAACACTCATGAGCTCTGGACTTATATGAGCCTCTCCTTGTGCTTGGTGTTGTGCCACAGGGGAAGGGGCGGGGATGGGCCAGGACTCTGCTGTTCTGATTATCCTCTAGTTTCAGAGTGGTGCCACCTACATAACTGAAATAAGATGTGACTGGAGAGTAGATCAGGGAGTTTTCTCTCACCATGAGGCAGGGACTTAGCATGGAATTATCAGCAGTAAGTCACATTTCCTACCTTAATTCCATGCCAATGTCTTGTCCAAGGAGATTCGGCAACGTTAAGGAGGTTTTCAAACTCCTCTTTCCCTCCCTCATGTCTCTCCCTCCCTCCCTTCCTGTGCATCCTGTATCCTTAGATATCTAACTTTGTCTGAATCGAGAATTCACAGGCACATCAGAGGAGGCAGGATGGCAAATAAGCTGTTCAGGCTCAGCCAGATACAGTGTAGGAAGCATGGAAGTTTCTAGGAGGGAACACAAAAGACACCTAGAGGCAAATAAGCTGACATTGGTATCCTGATGGGCAAGTCTGAAGCAGCTTTGATTTTCATCTTTGATTCCTGGAGAGGAAGAAGGAGAGGGCAAAGTGAGGGGAAGGAGAGGGAGAAATGCGAAGTAGACATGAATTTCCCTTCAGGATATTTTGTGCTTGTTTTTCTTCTTTCTGTGAGTTGCCTTTCAGAGAAATCACATTTTCACAACGCTCCCTGCAAGCCCATGGGTATGATACAAGCAACAAAAGCACAAAAGGAATATTAGAATATCAAAATAGAAATGTAGAAACTTGAGGTCCCTTCAGCTTTCTAAAAATTGCAGTCTATCTAATTTTTGACAACCCAGTGGGGGCACAAATGGTGTTCAATGCATATGTTGTCAGTGGCCGAACAAACACTAGAAGCCGGAGCATTCCCCATGTTTTTTTTGTTTTTTTATTGCTGACATCCACAGGACAGAAGACCCTGCCAGCCTTTTCCACCATGGTGTGTGTGTTCTAGTGGGAGAAAACAGGTGTGATGTTTGCATAGCTGAAAACCGAACTCAGGGCCTTACACTTGCCAGGAAGGTGCTCTTCCCATGAGCGAAATCCCCAACTCCTGGTGTTGTATTCTGACTGCTCCTTCGAGATGGACACGAGTCTTGCTCTAACCGCAGACTTACTTTCTCCTGGTGACTCTCACAGCTGATCCAAGGGAGTGAATCACCTCATGTGGCCCTGGTCCCAGAGCACTTACAGAATGCATTCTCTATGGTGCTGGGGGACTGCAATATACAGTGAGTTGCAGCTCTCCACACAGGAGTTCAACTCAAGGAAGGGTGAAAAGGTACAGGAATGTTCTGTCCATGCCATCAGTTCAAGCACAGTCATTGAATTACCTGCTGAGCTTAAAGGCTAGTCAGGCTGTTGTGAGCACTTGAGTGGTAATGTGGGAGGTAAGAGGAGAACAAACAGATTTCTCAAGGGGGCAGACACAGACACAACCTCTGCCCCTGGAAGAGAAAGCAGCGAGCTAAGCAGTCATCTGGAAGCAAGAGGCTTACTATGGCCCAAGATAGGGACTCAGCCAAGAAGAGAGGGAAGGCCAGACTTCCAGGAACACAATGACCTTGAGAGATAATGGGAGTGTTTAATATACTCTGATCCCAATCTCATCTGAGGATTAGGCTAGAGGAGAGTAGGGACACAGTAGGGAGACAGGACAGCCAACTCTGTAAATTGAGAGGGGCCCAAGATTCTTTATCTGGCAATCTGTCCAGTCAGCCAGATCACTGTCCTCAGGGAAGAAGCAAGGTTCTTAGGACAGAGTTGGGAGCCCGTGAATTCATACTGAGGCCATTTGATCCCCTGGAACCTCATCTGGCTTCCACGCTAGACATGGGGGCTTTGCCAATCTGTACATGAAAGCTCCTTGGAGAAATGGATCTGGGGTCTTGTCCAGGGTCTAGGATGGGCAGACACAGATTGAACTACATTGTGTTCCCAGGCCTTGAAACAGTATGATGAGTTAAGACACTGGTCTTGCTCTCTGTTTTCTGCAAAATGTTGAGTTGGGAGAGATGGTAGAAACAGGAGCTTTGCATTGAGTTTCCTAGAGACTTGTTTCCAAATTGGTTGCTAATAAGGACCATTTTTTCAATACTTCAAAGTCTTGGAGAGTTGGGATTCAAATGTTAGTTATTTTCTACATAATAGGTAATAGAAGATAATCACTACTATTAATTCTGTCACAATTTAATTGAACTTAAAGTTTGCCATTGCAGCAATATAGGGAAAAAGAAGAAAACAGCTTTGTTAGTGAACAGGCATTAAATTGGAATGTGACACACCCCGGTCTCAATCTGCTGAGGCTGCAAAGCCAGGGAGGGACCTCACACTCTGCTATGCTGTAACAGAGACAATTCATTGTACATGCATTTTCAAGGTGACCTGTGGGGATGCCTGCTGTAAATGTAAAGGGGGCAGTCCTGACTGACTCTCCCCTCCTCCCGCCCTGGGGCCACATGGCTGGAAGCCACTCCTATCTCCTTCCGGGTCAGGAACCAGAAGGAGTAATTCTGGACCAGCCCCGCCTCCCATCTCTGTCTTGGATCCACGTGGATGCCTCCAAGATGGCGCCGCCGGGTGGGGGGGGCGCCCAGGGACGGTTCTATTGGGGTATGACGTCAGCCCGTGGGGGAAGTCCTAGGGTGCCACTCCGGTCGAACAGTTCAGCCAATCGCTAACTTCCAGCTAGCCGCCCCAAGTCCCTCTCCTTCCCGCTGTCATCACTGTAATAAATGCTATTGCCCTCCCTCTAAATAAACCGAAGGTGGTAGTCCATCGGACCAGCTCCCCGAAATCTTCGTGTCCAGCGTCTGCTCTTAAACGTAAGGGGGATCGGGATGGGGGGTTTCAGCAGCCCTACCCCAGCTTAGCTTGGCCCGACCGGGACACGCTCTGCCGTCCCGCTGGCAGGAGCAGCGCACAGAGCCCACTGTCCCTCACAATTAAAGGCTTGACGTCTCCCCAGGGGAGACGTGGAGATTAAGCCCAACAGTGACCCATAAAAAGTCTTCAGCCACCATCTGTTGCACACAGCTTAAGCTAGATTCACCTCCGGCAACCGGAGTGACACCAGTGTTTGCCATAGCCATTGACTGCACACAAGAAAATACGAACACTCTTTTAGAATAAAAGGTCAATTTGCATGTTGGTGTAAGGTTTCAGCTTTAGGATAACTTGAACTTCTAAACTGTGCTCCTTCCTAAGTTATGGTATCTCTTAAGTGAGGTCCTCATCTCCCTCAGAAACTGGAAAATATGGAAGAGTGCATTCCCTGATTATTACATTTCAGAATCATTCCCAAGCCCTTGAGAAAAAGGCTTGCTGAGCCTTACAACTAGCAAGGGACTTATTTCGCCTTTCAGAAAATTTGCAAAGAGTTCAAGGAGTCAGAGAGACAGGAAGAACTTGTTATTCTAAAATTTTCTACAGTCAGTGCTCTCAGACAATAGAGCATAAAGGAAGAAGAGTCTCTTCCTTAATTCCGGACAGGGGAAATGTAGCCTCTTGTTTTTGTGTTTGTCCTCACCGTTGAAAGTCCGTTACTGTACTGTCCAGTACTATCACCACCTCCGTGTGAGGGTGAGCCCTGTGGGGGAGAGCGGCCTGCTCAGTTCTCTTGGCATTGCTTCCTGGTTTTGAGATGTGTTGATCCCTTGTGAACAACCAGGAGCCACATTCGGTTCCCTTGCAGTAACATGTGGGCTGCGATCCAGGGGGGTGTAGGACCAAGTCCCTTACACAGAGGCACTCAGTCAGTGCAGGGGTGTAAATGGGAATGCACAGGCCAGCCCCTTAAGCCAGGCAGCCTGCAGACCTTTGGCTTGAGGTTTGTGCTTCCAGGAAATGATGAAACAAGATGCAGGATGTCCTGAGGAAGCCACGCCCACACGGGGCTGTGGCCCAGTTTGTCAAGCAGTTGCCTTTGCCCGGGGTGAGATATTGCTCTCTCTTCTGGCTGGTGCCACTATCTCCCACTCTCTGGAGGGAGCCTGAGGCGCCAGAGGATGGGGTCATTTTCCATGCTGTGTGTCTGGGCGCTGATGGTGGTCGTGAGTGTAGGTCAGAAGGCAAGCAGAAGCGGCCGCCCAGGGTGTCAAGGGAGGGAGAAGCCATAGGCGGAGAATTGGCTTCCTAACTCTAACCTGCTGCCTTCACTGTGGGCACAGCTGCTCTCCTTGGTCCAAGGTCTCTTCTGTTCCCAGCACTTTCCCACCAGCCTTGTTCCTGAGTCCCTATCTTTAGGACTTAGCTCAGTTCCTCCGGGGTAACTCCAGCTGCCTTCGTCTCCATCTGCCTGTGTTTCAGAGCCCACTGCACACTTACTGGAGCAAAGACCCCGGTGGGCCGTGGTCCGGCACAGAGGGGCTAGGACGCTGCACTGCCTCCTGAGGGATTCGCAGTACCCCTGGATGAGCTGGTTCCAACAGGATGACCAGCAGCAGCTGAAGTTTTTGGTTAATCTAAGAAGTCCTGGCGACAAGGAGGTCATCTCCCTCCCTGGAGCAGACTACGTGGCCACGCGGGTCAGTGACACGGAATTCATATTGCAAGTGGCTAATGTGACCCAGGACAGAAGGCTGTACTGCACCTGCAGCAAGGACACACTGAGAAACCCTGCTTGAGCATCTGACTAAAAACCGCACACCCAGGATCCCCTGACTCCCCACCCCTCCTTCCTCCCCACCGGCTTCCCAGTCACAGGTGACTCCCCCTGACGATTTCCCATCTGCCTTTCTCTGCTGGACCTGCGCAGTGATTTTAACCTCAGGCTCTGCATGGCTCAGAGTGCAGCTTTTGGCTCTGCCATCTGTAAGCTTTGGGGAAGTCTGTTATCCCCCCAAGCCTGTGAAAGGCAGGCATGCTACCGGGAGTGTGCGGTGCAGCTCAGCTTTGTACACCAGTTGTCGGCAGGCAAGCAGCTGGCATGCAGGTGGGAGTTTGGCAAAGAGGGTGTGGACTGTGGGCAGAAACACTGGCGGGATTCCTCAGCACCTGTGGCAAGGGTGGTGTCTTTCCACCAGGGGGCAGCATTGGCCCACAGATGCTGTATAGACCTCTTCCAGGTTTGTCTGTTTACAGCAGCTGCCTGCTGTAGACACCTAACCACAAGTCACTGAATAAGGGGCAGAGGCCATAAATGAGGTGATTAAATCAGCTCTCCAGGACTGCTTTACCGCAGGAACTGAAAACTGGGAAGGTGAAAGCCAGTTTGCATGTATATTTTATAGTGGAAGGCAATCCTGTGTCAGGCTCCATCACTTCATCTCCGAAAAACTAAAGAGAGCGCATAGACTGGGGCAGGGAGACAAGGAAATCACATGTCTGTCACAGGGCATAGGGGTATGATTTTGTCCAATGTTGGTTTCTCTGATACATGTTCGCCATTTTCATTTCACCAGCTGACCCAGGACAGCCCCTGGCTGTCCACCTCCCTCCCTCCTTCCCTCCCTCCTTCCCTCCCTCCCTCCCTCCCTCCCTCCCTCCCTCCCTCCCTCCCTCCCTTCCTTCCTTTCTTCCTTCCTTCTTTTTCTTTTCCTTTTGCTTCCTTCTCTTTTTACCCCCCCCCCCCTTCTGTAGGTCTCAACCAGCAGAGTTTTGACAGATTTTCATGGGGAGTTTCCTTTGGGCACTTGATTGAGGACTAAAAAGGAAAAAACCAAGGCATGGTCTAGAGTGTTTTATTTGTAGTTCTTACAAGTAGAGGCTGGAGATATGGATATAGATATTTCATATATATGTGGATACTATAAGATGTACAATTTGCTATTATGTATAAATAGCGACTACGTTTACTTATTAGGTCATAAGCTCCGGTTAACTTTTGCATTAACCTCTGATTCTCAAGTAACGGCCCAGAATCCTGCACAATGAATGGCTAGAACATATCTAGGCCCAGTGATGAGCTGTGTGGACAAGGAGAAATTAAGTGCAATGTGTCTTACAGCCCTTACTCTTAAGTACTTCTTCCCACCAATTTTGCTCCTTGCTCGCTCACTCCTTGTCAGACGACCTGTTTGAAGGTGTGTGTGTAAGTCACTTGATGACAAACAACAGACACTATTGAATTCAGTGTAAGCAGTGGAGGTGTTGATACAGCATCAAAGATGAAGTGGCCCTTTCTTCATTAAGCCAATCGTCACTTTTGTTGAATAATGATCCCCGACATTGACTTCAGCTGCCTATGGTGTGTGTGTGTGCTTCCCGTCTTTACTTATGGGGGAGGAAAGGTGGTCGTGTGACTGCTATGTTACAGACCGTTCAGAAGTAAGCTAGACCCGTGTAGTCTAAAGAGCCCATTTAGTTTAATGCTGAGGTTGGCAAGTGTGGTTACATCGCCTAGAATTCCTGCAGTGGCAACTCATTTGCTTTGGATTATGTCTTCAATCCAAGACATGTAGTGAAAGATGCTTGTATAGATGCCAACGTCGGCTCTCAAAACACATCCGTCTGCATATGACAGGATCCCATGAAGGGTGCCATTGCAGACGGCTGGGGCAGAGGAGACTTCCTGCCAGGAGAAGAGAAAAGTAGGTGAGTTTTCTGGAAAAAGATACAAGGGATGAAATGAGAAGCTAAAGGCATCAAGGGCAGGTTACCTTGCAAGGCACCCTCCTCCCTGGCACGATGCCCACGCAGATCATGCTGTCTTTGATGTCCTTGGATTTATAGCCGTTCGCGCACTTGGCCTTGGAGATGACAGAGATGTTGACGTTTTGAAGCGAGTCAGGGTCTTTAGCTACATGGAAACAGAAATGGGACATTCTGAGCAGTCCCCACCGACAGCAAACCTTCTGTTCTCGCTTTCCTTCTTCTTTATTTCAATGTTTCCTCTTCTATCATTAGAAAGGAAAGGAGATTGAACATGGAGAAATCAGAAACTCACAGGTTAGAACAATCTGCTGGCAGGAAATGATCAGACAAATAATTTCTTGAGATGCAGCTGTTTGCCTCTTTGTGAAAGGGATTAAATTCTTAGGAGGTACATGGAAAGAGGAGACATTTATGTAATAAAAGGAAATGGACTGCCTCAAATTTTAGAGATTTAAGGAGTGTCGTTCACCATGGAGGATTTAGAGCTTACAACATTTGGAAATATCTAGCCCTAGTTTCTCACTTATCAAGTGAAAAAGCAAATGAAAACAAAAATCTGTTCAAAAACATTCTTGTTTTTATTTATTTTACTGTAGTATAATCCAAACAACAGTAAGTAGTTAAATGACTCAAAACCTTTTGTCCTGATTCTTAATACAAGTTGCTTCATTTACACGGATGATTCTGAAAGATTCTCAACTGTGTACACCCATAAAATATTGGTCTAGTCTCAAGAAAAAATGGAAAAATAAAAAAGCAATATCTACATACAGGTGTTCTCATATGGTTTCTTTTGGGGGGGGTAAAAGTTCTGTATTTTGAGATTTTTTAATTTTTCTTAATAATGTGTGTGTTCCCATCTCCCTTACTTCCATACCTTCCTTTGAAAATAATATACTAATTCTTGCAAAGAAACGTTAAGATTCTCTGCTTGGATCTGTCTCAATTCCTCATTTGGAAACATGTCTTAAGAAAGTGTTTACTTAGCTCCCTCATGAATCAGACCAAGATAAATGACTCCTTTTAATTTCAGCCATATATTTTCTGGACACAAAGAATCAGATGGAGAATTCAGATGTATCAAATATATTCTCTACCAGAGGGGATATTTAGTTATTGCCTCAAATCAGACTGACTCTCAAACTGCAAAGAATTTAGCTGGATGCTGGTGGCTCATGCCCATAATCCTAGCTACTCTGGAGGCTGAGATTAGAGGATTGTGGTTCAAACCCAGCCTGGGCAGGAAAGGCTGTGAGATTCTTACCTCCAACAAACTATCACAAAAGAAGCCAGAAGTGGAGCTGTGGCTCAATTAATATATCCAATACCTTAAACAGTTATGGCTTCTTGGTGTCCGGATTATTCAAAATCCTCTCATCAAGCTATTTTGAAATATAATATTATCTACAGCTACCCTATTGTGCAATAGAACATCTTCCCATCTCGCTCTTGCCACTCCCCCTGCTCCTTGATATATTCAACAAAATATACACAAGGATTTGAAAATGAAGGCCTTACTAAAGAACAGTGTTTAATAGTTTTGAATAATAGCAGCATTGTTAGGATGTGTGTATAGCTGCCCTGACTTCTACAATAAGAAAGTAGAGAAAGAGCCAGGTGCCAGTGACTCCTAACTATATTAACTACCCAGAAGACTGAGCTGAAAGGATCAGGCTTCAAAGCCTGTCTGCTCAGAAAAGTCTGTGAGATTCATCTCACTTTTCATATGAGGCTGTATTCTTTTTTTCATTATATTTTTATTATTTTAAAGTAGTTGTACACATGAGTGACTATTCAACATATCAGTTTGTAAGTACAATGTATCATGAGCAATATCAGCTCTTTCCTTACTTTCCCTGTTCCTCCCAGCCCTATCCTTCCCTTCAATGTTCCTAGTTTCAGAGGATGTGCATTGAATATTATGATTGCATTCTTTCCATTCTTCTTTTCATTAACCTAACCCTCTCCCCTTAGCAGCACTCCCTAACATCTCAAGTAAGAAGCCATATTATTGTTCTATTTTTTTTATAAAGACTATCAATTCTTTCTCTTCAAGACTCACTGGTATCAAAATGAATAACTATAGACAGTCTAATAGCTTAAAACTCTGAGGATGCGATATCATGAAGACCAGGAAGAAAGTTAGAAAACAGTTTTCACAAAATCTGAAGGATGAGAAATAGAAGAAAGTGGGGCTGGGCATATGGCCTAGTGGCAAGAGTGCTTGCCTCATATACATGAGGCCCTGGGTTCGATTCCCCAGCACCACATATACAGAAAACGGCCAGAAGTGGCGCTGTGGCTCAAGTGGCAGAGTGCTAGCCTTGAGCAAAAAGAAGCCAGGGACAGTGCTCAGGCCCTGAGTCCAAGCCCCAGGACTGGCAAAAAAAAAAAAAAAAAAAAAAAAAAGAAATAGAAGAAAGTTCAGGTGGAATATTTAGTTCAGTAATTTCCAGTTATCTGTAGAATCTTTGCACTGGTGAAAGGAATGGTAGCCTTTTGTGAGTTTTCTGAAGATATGAGCCATGTTTAGAATGTTATCAGTCAAAAATATTATGAAAAAAATTGGAATTTTATTTTCTTCAGGCTTTATATCTCTTATAATCTTGCATAAAAAAGTCCTGTCTGACTTGGCACAAGATGTGTATTTATCTTATGTGTGTGTACATTAATATTTATTTCATGGCATCTCAAGGCTTTAAGTTGCTTGCTTGCCAGAAATGATTTGAAAACACTAGATTGAGTGTTGGTCTTCGTTTTAGAATTACAGAAACTGAAACTCCAAGGTCAAATAAAACGTCGATCAGCCAATTAGAACTAGATGTATAAGTGCCTTCTTGTATCAAATTTGAAAGGAATGATAGAAAGATACAGTGGGGAGGGGTGGGAGGTAAGGCCGGAAGGATACCTTGAGTAAGGTATAGGACAGAAAGGGAAAGGACCTGCAAAGGATAAGGAAAACTTCAATGGGTGAAATTCCAGCTCTAGGAGAAAGGTCTCTCTCTGAAAGCTCTACATCTAACCTGACATAGTTTCCAGAGACTCTGAACTCACCGACATCACATAAGTTGTAAGCCCAAGTGGAGACTGTGCACATGGTGTTTGTGGAGACCATTTGTTTGGGGAGATTGACTGGTTTCACATAGTCATTGAATTCAACTTTCCTGGTCAGCTTGATTAACATGAGGTCGTGCTCGATAGAAGATATTGAGAAGAGTGGATGATGGATCATCTTCTCGTAGCCCATCACCTGCACGTGGTCTTCGGTGGGATCGGAAGGGTCTGTCACTCCCAATATCACCCGGAGCTTCCTGAGACAAAATTCCTGCCTGTCAGGGGACTTAGCCACACCTGGCTTCCCCATCCTCGGGAGATTTATTTAAGTAGCCCTCCCCCCAAATTCCTCCTTTCTTTGTCCTGCTACCCATTGTCCCTTGAAGGTCATCTTTATTTCATTTGATCGGAGGACTGTACTAGGAAGTGTCTGTACCCCATTTGAGAACCCAAAAAGTAGACTGATTTGGGGGGCTTGGAACTCACGGTAAATTGCAGTGTGCGGCTGTGATCACCCATAGCTGGTGAATCAGGGCTCCAGTGCAGGGCAGGTAATCCGATTTCAAGAAAACCAAATAAGGTGGAGTAGGGCCAGAAATGTGGTCAGAATTATACGTGAGCAGACCTGGGAAGAGAGGCAGAGACAAGGAATTGTGGGATTTTTCTGGGAATCACTGGGAAAAGCAAGACACAAGCATTTCCTCTTCTTTTTAAATTTAATTAATTAAAAAATGATCTCTAAGTATCTGTACGTAGGGCTTCAATTCCACATGTCAGTCTCTGAGTACAAATCAACGTCGCCCCTTTTCACCATTCTGCCCTAATCTCTCCCTACTCCACCCATTACCTCAGTTTACCTGGTTCCATTTTCACAATGCATATTGACTATAAAGATTGCATCATCATTTAAGAGGCTTCAAATGCCCCTCACCATTCCCTACACCCTTTATCTGTCAACTAAATCACTCAAATGACCTAATTGATTCTACGACAATGAAGAGAGTGGTGGCTAACAGAAACAAAGGGTGTTTAGCCTGTTGTCAGTAATCATCAAGCTGAAATGTAAGCTTTCTTAAATACCTTAATTCAGTGGATGCTATGTTGAATTAGCTGACTTGAAAACCTTCTCTTTGGTCAAAATTAGAATATTTTACAAGGCTCAACTCTTTCACCCAGCAGTGATGCATGGCAGGACAATCCAAATGCCTTTGTAGGAACAGGCCAAGTTCTGACAGAGTCCAGGGAGGGAAGGGGAATAAGTAATTCATCTAAGAAATACTGAGCACAGAGTCATGTGCCAGGTCCTATTTTAGGAACAAGGTAAGCATCCTAGATATTCTTGCATTCACAAATTCAAATTAGTGGGTGCATTCAATAATAATGAATATAATACATAAGTAAATTAAATAGCATAGTAGATGGTCATTAGTGTTATGAGCTAAAAAGTAGAAAGAAGAAAGAAGAGCAGTACCAGCTGTCTGAGGATGTATACCCACATGTGAGGTTAATGTTATGCAGTACTTAGCATTTAATCAGCTGGGTATGGTGGTGCATATTTATAATCCCAGATACAAGGGAGGGTCATAGTCTGAGGTCAGTTCTGGGCAGAAAGCACAAGACCCTACTTGAAAAATAAACTAAGGCACAAAGGGCTAAGGGTAGAGCACTTGCCTAGCAAGCACAAGACCCTGAGTTCGAAACCCCAACGACTCCTGCCTTGATCTACTTCTTTGGTTTCCTCAGGATTCCCCTTTAAGACATAAAGATATAAATGTGCAGGTAGATACTCACAAGGCAGCTTTAAGAGAACCCAGAGGATAATAAACTTCATGATGGTGCTGAAGGCCTCTTTCCAGGTTTAGCTCAGGGTCTCTAAAAAGCAAGCAAAGGAAGAGAAGCAGATGAGAAAAGATAAATCAAGAAGAGATCCTTAGGACTGAAAAATGATATCTAAATTAGTTCAGTAGCAGGATTCAGTTCCTGAAAAGGTTCCCAGCCACCTGAGTAGGCAGTGGTGTCTGCTCACAAAGGCACAGTGGTCGGTGACATTCTCTCCCACATTTGGAGATGGTTTTGGAACCCAGAGTTTTACCTTCCCTTCCAAGGAAGAAGTTCGCAATGTCCCCAGAGCCACCTCCTCTGGTATGGACAGGCAAGTGGCTCTGGGAGCCCTATGCAGCCTTCAGACCCCTCCTGTCTCTATGATGCTGACTCTGTTTGTGCTACCCCAGGGGTTATTGCAGTGGCTATGGCCAGGCCTCTGGCTGTGATGGAAATGAAAGGTCTTAGCAGAGATATAGGGCATGAAGGACTGACGTTGGTGGGAGTGGATTGCCAGTGGGAACACAAAATGGTGCAGCCGCTTTTGAAGATACTTTATCGGTTTCTTTAAAAGCTAACTGCAGTCTGGCCACGTGCTCCACCAAGACACTCCTTATTATTGACCCCAGTATGTTAGAGATGAGGCCTGCAAAGAAACCCAAATGCCTTATTCAGAGGCATCAAACCTGGGAAAAGATTGAGTTGTTGCACAGTGGGTAAATGGAGGAACGGATGTGGTACAAACACACAACAAGATGTTAAACAGAAGTTCTATCTGAGCCATTAAGTCATGAAAAGACACATATATAATTATGTGATTATTTAAAGAATGGTAGTGAGAATTGGATCTAGGGCCTTACATATACTAGGCAAGTGCTCTAGACTTAAAGCATAGCTCTGGGTCTTTTAGTTTGGGTTTTGATACGGCTTTACTAACTTTGGCAGGGCTGGCTTCAAACTCATAATCTGCCTCCCTCTGCCTCCTGAATAGATAAGATAGATGTGCCTATATGCCTGAGTTAAATGTTCATTGTTTGGTGAACCATGTCCATTTGAGGAGTTAAAAGAGTGTATTCCATATCATCCCGAATGATGACATCCAAGAAAAGGCAAAGCTACAGAGATCAGTGGGCAGAGGTGAGAGAAGACAAAAGAGGAGAGGAGAGAGACGGGGCAGGGGGAGAGGAAGGAGAGGAGAAAGAGAAAAAGAGAGAAGAGAGGAGAGACAGGGAAGGCAGGAAAGAGATGAAGGAAGAGGTTGAAGAAGGGAGAAAGACAGAGAGAGACATTGAGGGGGGAAAATACACTAAGAGAGAGAGACTGAGGAATAGAGACACTGAGGAAGAGAGATTGAATGAGAGACTGAGGGAGATTGAGAAAGAGAGGCAGTGAGAAAAAAAGAGTCAATAAAACCTAGGAGGGTCTTAAAGTAGTGAAAATTTTCTATATGATCCTGAAAAATGATGTGATTTCTTATTATACAATTGTCAAAACCAATAGATCTGCCCAATATAAGGAGTTGTAACATAAACTGAGGGCTTTAGTTGATAATAGTACGTCAACCTAGGTTTATGACTATAATAGTGTACTATACTACTGAAAGATGTCAATAGAAATAGATTACTCAGTGGTAGACTCTTGATGGTAGGCCTACAGGTATTTACTCTAAGTCATTCAACTTTTTGGCTGGGTACTGTGGCTCATGTCTATAATCCTAGCTACCCAGGGGTGCTAAGATCTAGAGGATGATTAGTTCAAAGCCAACCAGCATAGAAAAGGCACATGAGACTCCATTTCCAAAATAAGCAGCAAAAGGCCAGGGTGGAAGTGTGACTCAGGGTGATAAGAATGCTAGCTGAGCAAGCAAGTTTTCAGCTTTTTGATATTTTTCATAACAAAATGTTGGAATCTTTTAAATTGAGGCATATACCTTTAGTGTATAGAGGTCAAGGGTCCTTTTCATCTCTTACATTAAGAAAAGAATACTGTATTTTACATGGGCCCTGGGTTGGGGGAGCTTACCCTGTAGCCACAAAAGGAGAGGAAAAGCTTGAGTGAAGACAGAAATCCTGAGATGACATTGTGTGTTTGTAGAACGACAGCCAATAATCAGGCATATTGAAAGGTAGACGGATAAGTAGGAATGGAACAATGAAAGCTTTCTTCTTTTTTTACAATAAGCCTTGCATGTATGATAGAAGACTTGAACAATACGGTGCAGGAAATAAGGATCCAGGAAATCCATCACTTGACAGAAACCTATTGAAGGTTGTGAGGCACAAGACCCTGAGCACTGCTGTGCACTGCTTGCATAGCTCTCTGCTCTTGAGGGTGAGAAGCCCCATAACCTGGCTTCTAGTAGAACATGACAGAAGTGAGGGGCTGTCGCCATGTGATTGTGTCTGCAAGAGCCCAGTGTTTGCTTTATAGGCCTGGCTAGAATGAATGCACACATGCTCCCTGCCGGAGCAAAGCAGAAGCCATGTGGAAGCAGCCCCCGGACAAAGACGACCTGTGGAGGAAAATCAGTTCTTGGCAACATCTCCAATGGTGGCTTCTAGCCAAGAGTCAGTAAAAATGTGAGGTCCTGTGTCTCATAAACACAAGCAAATGAATTCTGCCCACAACCTGATTAAGCACAGGAGTGAATTCTTCCCCTGCAGTGTTTGTAGATTTGGAAAAAATAACACAACCTATTAGTGCCTCGACTTCAGACACATGGAAACTCTGAGACAGTAAATATGGGCTGGTTTAATTCGTGGTATTTTTTGAGACAGAGTCTTGCTTTCCTCCACCCCTCCAAAACTATGATTACAGGTGTGTGTCACTATTTCCAGCTGTGGAAAAAACTTTTTGTTATACAGAAGTGCAAGTGTGCATTGTGCGTGTTATGTGATGACACCTTGGTAAAGGTGATTTTCTGGTAAGGCAGATGGGATCCTGCTCTGGAGGGTCAGATGTCCATGGAGAAGGTAGATATTCTAAGAATTGCCATCATGCACGTCACGATGGGAGAGGTAAAGCAAGGCAGAGGATGCGGAACACGAGGGTCAGGTGGCCTCCTGGGGGAAGTGCTGTCTGAGACTAGAAGAACCAATAGAAGACAAATAGAAAGAGAAATGGACCTGGACTCTGAGGAGAGAGATCAGCCAGGACACAGAGACAGGAGGAACCTACAGAACAGACCAGGTAACACATCCGGTCAGCCTATCTTTGTGCCCTGTATTTTCCATGAGCATAGCTTTATCTTGCCTCAGTGATGGTAAACATACATTACTTCTTGTTTTCTACAGCAAGGTGGCATCATTATCGTGATTTGGATTCCAAAATAACTGTGAGAACCGAATGCTTCCCATCATCTAGAAATGATACATTTATCAGGAGCGGGCAATGCTAAATTACCCTGATGTGATCATTGCGTATTATAAATTATGTATTATGCAGCAAATTGCAGTGCTGTATTCCATAAATATATACAAATATTATATACCAAGCAAAAGAAATACTTACGTAACTTCAAACCAAAAGAAAGACACATAAAGGGAATGAATAAAGCAAGTCCATGAACAAACAGGGGACATAGCATACATACTACAAAGTCTACAGATAATAGCACTGCTCTTCACTAGGATGGGAGAAAGTAAAGCAAGAGGAACAGCAACCTGAAACCAACCAAACAGCAGCAACAATAGCAACAAACAAAAACAGAAAGGCCCAGGCATGTGTCCATATGATGAAAGTGCTGCATATATGCGTGTGAAATGCCATGGTGGGTGGTAAGGTGAATGTCCTTTGAACAACTAACACATTCAGCCAAAAAAAAAAAAATGGCTAGGAATGTAAAACAAATCCTGTGTTGTTACCAGTGTGGAGAGGGTCGAAAGCACAAAGGGTGAAGAAGGGGACTATGGTTGAAACACATCATTTCTCTGTTGATGGGCTAATGAAGACCGGTTGCCAAGGGAAAGTTACAGTTCTCTGACATGTCAAAATGAACTCATGGTCATAAAATGCGTGAGGGGAAATAGGGCAAGGAGTGCTCAGAGGAGCACTTTACACAGGTACAGCTTTGGTTCATTAAGTGTACAGTTGGGGGGAGGCATAGGCAGGAACTTGGCGGGAATCCAAGACAGGACTCGAGGGACCAGGGGAGGCTGTAGAGGGGAGAGACAAGAAAGGTCTCGACGTTTGGATGGGGACAATGGTTGCAAGACAGAATCACCTTTTATCACTTTCTTTCACTTCCTGTACAATATATTTTTTCTGCCAAGTGTTACATTTTGTTTTACATAATTTTCAGGACACAAAATAATTTTATATGTGTTTGTGCTTTGCTAAGAGGATATTTCTCAACTATCCTCTCCTGATTTATCAGTCTGGTATTCCTTCCCTACCTCCACCACCTAGAACACTTATCTCCATGATGGTAATTTGCACAAGGAATCACGACTGTCTATCCAATCAGGCAAAGGCTGTTTCATAACCGCGAGTATGTCCCTGGAAAACGCACCTAACTTTCGTATTGAGTGAACCAATTATGAGGTTTTCGTGAAATGTCGCATGATTCATTAAGATTATAGGATAAAGAAAGTCGGAAGCATAATGTAAGTTTCCGGTGTCCTCTTTTTAATTGGATATTTTCTCTTTCTATTTCGCTCAAGAATAAGAAAGAGGAAGTACTGGATCTGGTGTAGAAATCAGGCGACACCTCAGTGGGTTTCCAGAATGTTCAGGATCCATCTTGCATAAGGATAAACTTCTGTGAAGAATCCTCGATTTCCCAGTGTGAACCCTGGCTTGGCCCAGGACAAAACTCCATGCAGCCTCCCCAAGCAGATCGCGGGAGCAGCTGTGACTTCCTGCCAGAGAAAAGGAAGGGGGGAGAGAGAGAGAGAGAGAGAGAGAGAGAGAGAGAGAGAGAGAGAGAGAGAGAGAGAGAGAGAGAGAGAGAGAGGAAACGGGTCATGAAGAAAGGTTAATGTCCAAGAAGTGGTACATCACTGGGGTGAAAGTTATCTAAGAGAATTGAGCTTCGTTTCACTTGCAAGCTGCCACCTCTCTCCTCACCTACATTTTGGCATCCGCCTTCTCTGTGAAAGCTTAAGGCAGCCTGAGTTAAAGCAGGAGGAAGGCTAGATGGCACATTCCAGAGCCCCTCTCTTTAAAAAAGAGGAAGGCTGGAAATGGTGCGGTGGCTCAGAGTGGTAGAATGCTAGTCTTGAGCAAAGAAGCTCTGAGACAATGCCCAGGCCCTGAGTTTCAAGTACCATGACCAACAAAAAAAAAAATAAAATGAAATAAATAAAAGTGAGGAGGGCAATGAATTATGAAGCTGAAACCAAACTGGAGGGGAGAAAGACCGTCTCTCTGCCACAGACTTTGTGGAAGGCCTTTTGGCTGTGAAGGAGGGAAAAGTACCTTAATGGGAGACATGATGTTTAGAGGTGGTCCTGCTGTGCACATGATATTCACTACTTGTCCTTGTTCTTCTTGGACTATGTTCCAGCAGTCTTGTTGTGGGAGAGAATATTGGTTTATCCATGTCAGGATATCAGGTTCACTGACTGCAAGGAAGAAGAGACAGATAAACTCAAGAGTCACTCTCTTTCCCTCAAGTCAGCCACTGTTTCGTAAGTAAATTCATCCCCGAGAGTACTCAGCAAGGAGCACGATTTGCACACTCCCTCCTTCTTAGGCTCCCAGAGTCATAATTTCCATGTTGGAAAGTGAATCAATTAGTCCCTCACCCATAGTCATCAGATGTGTAGTTCTCGCAACAATGCAACAGGTACAAAACTTTGCGATCACCGCATGAACAGAATAAGTGGATACGAGGAGAAAGAAGACGGTATGAAAGTTGTCATCAATCAAGTTCATCTCCATTCTCACCTTGCACTGGAGATGCTACAGTGAGCCAGCTGCTCTCATTCTGGCATGCAAAGCCACATAGTAACAAGCTTTCCATTGCTTTATCTTGCTTTCAAGCAATGCATAATAAAGTACTTTGGTAAGGTGTGATCCAATTAGTTGGAGAAAGAGAAATTCAAGAACAAAAAACTTATACAAGTTGCAGTTTGTTCAGAAAACTTTCATGCATGTAGATCCTGAGGTACTTACCATTTCAATTGAAATATAACATTGTAGCAAGGTTTAAACTTGCTTATGCAGGTTTCCACAATACATAGGGGTATGCTCATTATTAAGAGCCCATACAAAATAACAACCAATAGGGACCAGCAAGTGCATCAATAAAAACCTATTTCCTTTACAAAGTGCCTGTGAGATGACAGGCTCTTGTAGACACCAGATCTCAGTTGGTCCCATTTGGCCACAAATGGGAGCTGAACGTTCCTACCCTGTGAGCGGGGACTGTCTTTCCCATGAGGCATGTCAGTTCAGAGAAACATCTACAGATGTCATGACAATCACCTTCCCTTGGACCCTCCCACATCTCCACCCACAGAGGGGAACTCAGAGTGGTTAGTATTAGGTATAAATGTGCTCTTCAGAGAACCAGCTTTGGTAATGGGGCAGATGGCTCCCTCCACACAACCGGTTCTCCGTGCCTCCTCTCTGTTGATGTCAGATTATCTGCCCTGCAACCTTCTCTTCCAGTCTTATCTTGGATTTTCAATCTCGATGGTGTAAGTCCTAATAGTAATAACTCTAGAGTTATTACTGCATTTATTCTCAACCCCCACTTTCCCCATGATGACAGAGACAAAGTTGAACACTCACAGTTTTTGTATTCGTTCCATGTCCAGGTTGGGATAAAGCAGGTGTCATTGTGTGCTATGGGCTCCAGAGCTATGGCTATAGTTCCCACGTAGGGGTTCACCACAGCCTCCTTGGAGAGTTTGATCAGCATTAGGTTATTTTGCAGGGATTTCGCATCATATTTTGGGTGGGGTACAACCAATGAGTAATTCACAAGCTGCTCTTTCGTATTTTTGATGTTGGGTTGATACACGCCCAGTCGAATCTTAGAGCTTGGAGAAAAACAAATAAGGTAGGGACGTGGGGAAGAACAGAAACATAAAATGTTATACTGCTAGAAATGTTAGGCACAACTTTCTTTAGTTGCTTTATTTCTTCACCTGAATATGAAACCTCATCCAGCCTCAGTCTATGAAATTAGAGTAGTGTACAGGGTTTTCATAAACACATATGTAAAACCTAACATGGCGTCTGACCCTTAGAACACATTCAATGGAATCTATCATTCATATTTGGCTTCTGTCAACTAGCAGACAGTAGAAATGAGACCACAACCCATGATTCCATATGGTATAAGGTAGCTCTCAGGCAAGTGCACCTAGGATCCATTATCTCTAGTTATTTCTGGGCTTTGCTGTGGTCCTCCCAGGCCCCTATTATATTTATTACATATTGCCTACACTCACTGGAGACACAGTTGATTTGGAAGCATTGTGCTCATAACCTGACTTATGGAATTATAGCCTCTTTGCACAACTACTTTGTAATAATAATAATATCCTATTCATGATCTTAAAATAATGAGTTTGTCTAGAATCCCAGCCATCATTTCCCCTTGCATTTCCTAGGCAGATTCAGACTCAACTCCTTCACCTACTTTGGCCCCAAAACACATCAAAGAGCTACTCCCTGCTTAGAGTCATTCATGTATGATCATATGGATGATAGCAATAATATTTGATGTTCAACTCTAATTACAAGAGGGTGTAAGCTGTCTTTATTTCCTGTGTGTTCTTTATTTTATTTTATCTTTTAATTTTTTGCCAGTCCTGGGGCTTGGACTCAGGGCCTGAGCACTGTCCCTGGCTTCTTTTTGCTCAAGGCTAGCACTCTACCACTTGAGCCACAGTGCCACTTCTGGCCGTTTTCTATATATGTGGTGCTGAGGAATCAAACCCAGGGCTTCATGTATATGAGGCAAGCACTTTTGCCACTAGGCCATATTCCCAGCCCCCTTCCTGTGTATTCTTAAAGAAGAAACCAAACATTGTGGGGCCTGGAATATTCCCTAAGGTTTATTCATTTGAATGTCCCCCTATCTTCAGGGAGACCTGATGTATTCTCAGTTTATTTTACAGCTTATGTTTCTGTTTTATGCTTTACTTACAGCTATAATTTTGGTAGGGGAGGAGGGAAGCTCACTCCCTCTACCAGAATGTTAGCCCCATGAGGGAAAACTTACCTACCCTGTTCCCTCACAGTACGCTCTTTGTACACAATGGTCTTTGCAAGTGGATGCTCAGGACCGGTTTGTGTGCCATGGTCTTTGTAAGTGGATACTCACGGTAAGGGGCAGTGCGCGGCAGTCAGGACCCACTCCGGGTGAATGAGAGATCCCACACAGGGCTCTGGGGTCGATTCAAGGTAGACCATGTAAGGGATGTTAACATCACTCAGTGATTTCTGGTTTTTATTAATATTCTGGGCCAAAGCAACTCCTGCAGAATTGAAGGGAAGTCACAGGTGAAAACAAAACCCAAAGAAGTTAGAAGACTAAACAACAAGAGAGTTTAACCGAACATTTTCATAGATAATAGCACTGTAAGATCTTTACTATTAAACACGCTTTTACAAATCAGAGGAACTAATGCACACAGTCTAAGCTGTATGCATTAAAGTAACAGACACATGCTTTAGTTTGAGATAGAGTTATATTCAGATTTTGTGACACTAACTCATAGGTTCCTCTTAGGTTGATCAAAAACTCTAATTGGCAGTGCTATATGTCACACAAATGAACCAACTAGAGTAGCATTTTAAACACATTTTTTATATTTTAATATAACCTTTCCCAAGAATTGAGAGTAGAAAATGTAAATGCTGATTCTCATCACCACAGATCAGTAAAACCCTGAATCTTCTAGGAGTCCTACCTAGCCCATGCACCCTCATACCCTCTGTTAGCCCTCTTGCTAGGGAAAGGGAACCGTGGCTTTTCCAGAGAAATGTAAATGCTTGAGAGCTTGCTGTGGCTTTCCAGGGGAGGTGGGTGTACCTGCAATGAACACACAGGCTCACAGACATCGGAAGGGGGGCACAGCAAACTCTGACAGGATAAACTGCACATTGAAAGGCCTTCTTAAGCTTTATTCAGCAGCTTATGTGTGTGCTGGTTTTGGGGCTTGCACTCAGTGCCTGGGTGCTGTCCCTGAGCTTCTTTTGCTCAAGGCCAGCACTGTGCCACTTGAGTCACAGCTCCACTTCTGGTTTTATTTCTGATAGTTACTTGGAGATAAGAGCCTCAGGGACCTTCCTGCCTGGGCTGGCTTCAAACTGCTCCTGACTAGCTAGCCATACAGGCATAAGTTGTTGGCACCTGGAAATAGTTAACATTTCTTTAAAGTTGCCCTTCACTTCCTGTTCCATGAACTGTAGCTGGCTATTTGTCTTTCCAGTCTATCACATGTTTTCCTAGATTCCAGCCTTGGCAAAAACCAAGTCCCAAACTCACCAACGGCCCCCAAGAAGGTGATGATGAGGAAATTCTTCATAATAGATTAGAATCTAGTCAGAGAAGATGACAGATGGCTCTAATCTGGGAGTCCAAGGTTCTCTGTAAGAGTTGCTATGGAGGGAAACTCTGCTTTGGGTTGAAATTTCACAAAAATCTCCAAACTAGGTGCGATCAAGAGTCGGTTGTAAATAAGGCATTGCTAGGAGCCAACTTGGATCTGGGTGTGGACAACCAGGCCAGTGAAGGCCCTGATGTTTCCTTAGTCCTAACATCTCCCCGAATGTCACATGCATCTGCTGACCTCTATCCGCCCCTTTCTGTGACATAAGCTTTCATTGTTGTCTTCTCTGCTTGTCACTTTAACCCTTTCTACCTGTCTTCCCCTGCCATTCCCCCTTTCCATTGTGCTTGTGCTCTCTCCAGAGACTCACAGAATATTCAGGTATGAAATACATATAGCCAATCATTTCTTTTCCTTTCCCTTTCATTTTGGTGATGAGGGTGTAGTTGTCATGGAAGTTAGCAGCACACACGCAACCCCGAACAAAGTTTCCAGATTCTCTGTGATAAGTTTGAGTGTTACTGAGCCCTGTGCTCTCAGAAAACAGGAATGGCTAAGAAATTGCTAGAGGTACAAATCCTTTGTGTTCCAGGAAAAATATTACTACAAGGAATATTCTCCCCCCCCCCCCCACCAAGATTTGTTTAGAAAATCCATGCACTCTTTTTCATGACTCTAGTAAGACTTTTCTTCCTTGTTGACCAGTGACAAGTCAATTTTTTAAAGTGCTTTAGTGCTAGGCATAGTAGCTTACACCTACAATGCTAGCTAGTCAGGAGACTGAGATTTGAACATCTTGGTCCGGTATCAGATTAGGCAGACAAATCTTAGAGACTCTATAATCTCCAATTATAGGGAACTGGTAGTATGGCCCAATTGTTATTCCGCTATATATAAAAAGCCTCTCTGTGCCAGGCCTTGAATTCATGCCCCAATACAAGCAAAAACAAAAAGAGATTTTTTTTTTTTTTTTTGGCCAGTCCTGGGCCTTGGACTCCGGGCCTGAGCACTGTCCCTGGCTTCTTCCAGCTCAAGGCTAGCACTCCACCACTTGAGCCACAGCGCCGCTTCTGGCCGTTTTCTGTATATGTGGTGCTGGGGAATCGAACCCAGGGCCTCGTGTATCCGAGGCAGGCACTCTTGCCACTAGGCTATATCCCCAGCCCAAAAAATAGATATTTTAAAATTAATTACCATATATTGTTTGTGAGGATGTTTATGCTATTTTCATATCTAAATATAATGGACTTTGGTCATATTCATCTCCTTTATTACTTTTTTCTTGTCCTACTGAATTCAATACCCAGCAATACACACACACACACACACACACACACACACACACACACACACACACCACTGATGAGTTATAAAAGTCTGTAAAAGTAATGTTTATCTGTAAAAATTATTTTTTGTGTGTCTGTATGAGTGTACTAGTACCAGAGCTAAATCAGGCCCTTGGACTCTCCACTCTTTTGCTCAAGTCTAATGCTCTGTCACTGGTGTCATGCCCCTAGTTTCTTTTCTTTGGTGTTGTTGATTAATTGAAGCTAAGTCTCAGAATTGTCTGCCCAGGCTGGCTGCAAAACTTGTGCCTCCGATCTAAGCTTTCTGAATAGCCTGGTACAGACATGAGCCACCAGTGCCTAGCCAGATTAGTTCTTATGAAATTAATGTGAAACATACTAGCTTGATGTTGTCAAGAGCTCTAAACTTAAGAAGTATTCATCTCTTTATTCAAAGCTTTAAACTATTACAGTTGATACTAAATTCAGCATATAGAAAATTTTACCCTGTGTCATATGTGTGAACTAATTTGTCATGTGTAAGAAGCCTATATGATAAACATCATGTATATTTTCCCCAAATCGGAAACTAAAGTTTGATAAGATTCCAAGTCTTACTCACAAGCTGGGTGCTGGTGGTTCGTACTCGTAATCACAGCTACTCAGAAGGCTGAGATTTGAGGCTCATGGCTCTAAGTCAGCAGAGGCAGGAAAGTCCATGAGACTCATATTCAATTAACCACCAAAAAGCCAGAAGTGGAGCTATTGCTCGAGTGGTACAGTGCTAGCATTGAGCAAAAAATCTTAGAAACAGTGCCCAGCCATGAGGTCAAGCCCTAGTATTGGCGTACACACACACACACACACGTGCGTGCACATGCACAAATTTCTCGTAGAGTTTGCATCTTCCACTCACAGCATTTTGGGAGGTCTAGCACATTTCTGCCCTTTCCAGAGATTTATCCAGTAGACTGGGACTTATTTCTCTAGCCAGGCTACATTAAAACAGCTGTCTCATTTCTCATTTCATTACTAACCTTAAGGTAGAACTGGTTTTAGGCTTTAAAGATTTGGAGATTTTGAGAGGAACAGATTCAAACCTAAAATCCTTAAACAGGACATCAAAAAAGTAATGCTAGTCAGGATACATTGTACTCAAGAACAGAAATGTTGAATTGAAACCCCTTTGTTTGGCTACTTAAGTAAAAAATAATATTCTCTAAATTACTTTTGAGTGATTCAAATCACTTACATACTCTGATTCTTGCCACATCCCTTGGCCCTATCCTGAATTTTTCTACATCTTTCCCAGGTACCATTCCTGATCCCAAGAAGCCTCAAGAAAAAGAAAAAAAAAACACCTGTATGCTGTTAATCCACCATAGATAAAATGGACTCACTAGACATGTGTAGAATATTTCACCCACTCGCCAGAGAATACATTTTCTAAGCAAAACCTGAAAATTTCTCCAAAATAGATCACATTTTAGCACAGAAACCAAATCTTAACATGTAGCATAAAATTGAGATAGCATTCTATTTTTTGTCAGACCACAATAGAACAAAACTAAATATTGAATAATTTCCTTTGGAATAGTCAGTTTGTCACTGGAGAAATAAACAATGGGGCAAAGAAATGAAAAATCCTAGAATGAAATGAAAATGAAAACACTATCAGAAACATTGGGTCCCAGAGAGGGAAGCAGTAAAAGGAAACTTTATAGCTATAGTGTGTAGATTAAAATATAAGACAGCACCTGTTAAAATTAATTACCTAAGTTTAATTTTTATTATTGTATTCAACTAAATGTTTTAAACAATTGATATGCTTGATAAACATTATAGCTGTCTTTTTCATGTAGAAATAACTTTGAAATTTCCAAAGAAAGTCAAATAATCCAATAATAATAATAATAATAATAATAATGCTTATTCAGAGCCAAATTTATATAAGTGCCGAATGAAGAGTCATTCCAAAAAGCATGGGATTGCAAGAAGCCACTATTTCCCTGTATGTTAACCATAATTGATCTGCATATTTGGCTACACCCAGACTTTTTCCTCAGATTTTTTTTTTCAGATGGAAATAACTTTACAAACAATTGATTTCTCCTTGAATTTTCTTTGGTGAAAATTGGTATTAAGATAATGGTGATGAAATCTCAGTCCTGCCTAGCAAACATGAGGCCCTGAGTCCAAACCCAAGTATCTCCAAATGACTTGTGATTCTTTAAACAAGAGATGGAAATCCCAAGAGGCACCACTGGCATGTTGCTACTGGATGTCAGCGAGAACAAAGGACCTGCTGCCTTTCAACCCTGGGAGCTGCTGGGATTTCCCATCCTGCATGAACCTCAGTTCCCTTGGTCAGGTCTGAAAACCACCCTTCCTTGATGGGCAGTGGTTTGAAGGTGGTCATAGAGAGCACACCAACATGTCAGCAGGGGAATCCTAAACTCATTTGCATCCCGGGTGTTGCCAGCGATGAGATGACATGGTAGAGCTGGAGCAGAGGGAACGCAGAGGGAATATGGTGCTCTCTCTGATGGGAAGCTGTGTGCTTCTCATGCCTCAAGGCTGCTCCCACGGCCAGCTAACTCCTCCTGGACACCTCTTCCCCAGGATCTTAGCCCTGTCCTTGAGTTATTCTCAGAGAAATTCACCCTGACCTTCTCTGCACGCACACCATCTGGCACCGCTGGAAGGACATGGTTCAGCCTGCTACAGCTACAGAGATATTTACAAGGAACTCTCACACTCTCATACATAAAAACCCCAAAGGCTCCCCGATCCCCGCTCCCTGTTTCTCCAACCCTGCTCCTTGTTAAACGGAGGCCATCGGCAGCCATGATTAGAGCCTCTTCTGGTCTTTTGAGGCCTCTACCTTCGTTCTCTCATCTGCTTGATCTTTCCTAACACTCATGACTCAGTTTCCTAACACTAGAAAGCACAGCAAGATGAGACCTTGAAAAATGCTAGAAACGTGTCATTGACATGGGTTGTTTTGTTTCTTATTGAGCCTCAGAAGAATTTCAGATGAAGTGAAGAATAGCATGAAGAGACACACCCTATTACAGGAGCATCAGTGTATTGGGGATAAAGAAAACTTCATATTTTGTTGGATCTCATTATGAACTAGGTAAATGACTTTTCATTGATTATAACTGTCTCCCATTTACTGTCAGTATGTGTGCTAAGTTATAAAGATGTGATCTGCCATAACATATTTCACCTAGTGTGCATCGTAACAAAAATGTTTAAAATAGCTCATGCTAAGAAATTACCAAATATTATTTAATGAAATTCTAAGGAGTCTTTCTAAATGTATTCATAAAATGACTTAATTCTCTGTTCACATGCTCACTTAGCAGCAAATTCCAAGGGAAAGTTCATGGAGCTGCGGCTCAAGTGATAGATTTCCAGCCTTGGGCAAAAAAAAAAAAAAAACACAAAAAAACTAAGGGACAGGCCCTGAGTTCAAGCCCTAGTTCTTGCACACACATGCACACAAAAGTCTAATGAAACTACCACACATGCATATGCTCTATTCAAAAGGTGAAAGCTTGTATAAGTAGCTAAGTGTGGATATTCATTATACATAGCTATAAAAGATGCAACCTGAAAGTTGTCAGTTAACTCCAAGATTCTAGCTCTAAATCATTTCTTACCACAATTAAAACCTGGATGTGAAAACCTTGTCTGTATATAACAGTCCTGATCTCATATCTTTATTGTAAGAGAAGCTTCTCAGATATTGTCATTATCACCCTAATCCTTTCACCTGTTGGACACTCTCCAGTTCTTTCACTGCAAAGAAATATCACTGGATTGTTAGAATGGTAACCACCATTTCTTTAGTGATACCTGGGTTGGACGATAAGCTTCAAACATGTCAGGCAAGTCCTCTACCGCTTGAGTGACATCCCTAATCCTATGGCTTCGTATTTTTTTTGAAACAGGTCCTTTTCCAGGGATGGTCTTCAGGTCAAATCCTCAACAACTAAATGATGACCAAGGCTGGGTATGATGGTACATGTCTGTAATCACAGCAGATAGGAGGGTGATACAGGAAGATTGAAAGTTCAGGCCAGCCTGGACTACATAGCCTTTCCCTATCTCAAAACCCAAAGCAGTACCCCCAAAAGTATAACTAAATATGTATGTTGGCAAAATCTTACAAAAATGTACCTAATATATGTCCTAGTTATATTCGAGTGGAATATTAAACCTTTCAAACTGTCTCCATAAGAAATTCAATTCTTGAGTTCCCTTTCTCAATGAGGAGTAAGTTTCATCAACCAACCCCAAGCAATAACTAGGCCTGGTCAGCTGTGGAAAAGAACAAAATATTTTTATTTAGATGCTGATTTCATGAATAGAGAGGTGGAGTTGATGGCAGAGGATGGACCAGGAACACAGGGAGGTGCTTAGTTGGCAGCAATGGTCTGCTGAATCCAGTCCACGTATTTGCACACCTTGGTGTAGACACCGGGTTTTCCCTTCAGAGCACAGCCATAGCCCCAGGAGACAACACCCTGAAGTTGTCCATTGCAGACCACGGGGCCACCAGAGTCACCCTGAAAAAGATGGAAAGGATAATGAGAGCACTGGCTTATGTTTGGATGCTAGAACTGGATCCAAAGTGCTCCTGCTTAATCTAGGACTGATTCTGAAGAACCAATCTATATGCTTGGATTCCATCCTTCTAGCACCCTACTCTGTCCCTATTCTTCCTCCTCTTCCTTCATAAGCCTACTTGACCAAGAAGTGAGGACCTGAGATAGTTAAGGATATCCCAATGTCTCTGTCTCTCTCCCAAAGGGTCCATTAAATAGTATTATTGCTGAAATGGGCACTTAGGCATAATATTTGCAGGCCATCTTTTATTGTTTCTCCGTGAATCCCAAAGAGCATTATGGTAGAGATAGTTTATAATTTATGCCAAGTCTTTCCTTACCATTCCAGATACTGTTTTATACCCTTCTCTGTTTCCTCAAAGCAGAAGCAGGAAAGAGGAGAGGGAGGCTGGACGGATAAGTGCAAAGAGACTCACCTGGCAGGAATCCTTTCCACCTTCCAGGAAGCCCAGACAGAACATGTTGCTACTGATCTGGCCTGGGTAGGCACTTTTACAGGAGGAGTCAGAAAGGACAGGAGCTTTCAGACACTGCAGAAGTGAGGGGTAGTTGGCTGTTGTGTGCAAGAATGAAAATGGAAGGTTAGCCACAGTGTTCTGGAAACTTCCTTCACACTCTACCTCCTTTCTTTAATAACACTTCTTCCCATCCACTGTGCCATTGACTTCTAATTTTGAAGACATTCTGTGTGGCTGTTGTTTTTGTCCAGGAAGGTTTTCCAAGCACTTCTATTCTATTGTTCTTTCTTTGACATTAGCATCAGCCTCCACAAATCAGAGACTTTATTCTGAAGCAGGTATGTGCATGAGGAAGCCCTGAATCCTGTAAGTAAACTCTCCACTAGTAGGTTTCCAGTTCACAGCACATCAGTATTTGCATTTCAGTTACATACCAGACCCTTTCTGATATTTCTATGTCTGTGTCTTTTGCCTGGCCTCAGCCAAGGGAACTTTCCCAGTTCAATTAGAGTAATTCTAAGATTGCTGAGGACCAAATTAATTCCTGAACCAACCTTGCCTTGTGGGACTAACTGATTTAGACTAACTCTCGTCTCCAATACCCTGGAACTCCATAGTTGGGTTTCAGGTCATACTTACTGCCGCTGCTCAGAGTGTTACCCCAGCCAGACACGAGGCACTGAGTACCAGCAGATGGACAGGATTTTGGCAGAGAGACGGTGCCCACTCGAGAGTTGAGACTAGCAGTTGAACTCAGTTTAATCAGCATGATGTCGTTATCATAACTAGATGACTTGTATTTGGGGTGCTTGATGATCTTGGCTGCATTGATGAATTGTTCGTCACCCTCCACGACATCGATGTTATGTTCTCCCAGACGTACCTGGATCTTGCTGGGTTTAAGAATTAAAAGGTGCCCGTATATTCGATGTGATCTCTTTTCTTTTTTTTCCCTAAGCTCCCGATGATGACCATAAATACAGATACCACCCTCTTTAGGCATTCAGTCCTATAGTCACCATGCAATTCAAGGCAGATTGCACACTACCACCTGTGGTGCTCACTAGAGAACTCATTAGGTAAGTATCCCTGCTGGTCATAGTGAGCCATCTTGTTAGAATTCCAAGGGATAGAAATGGGAACCAAAGGACCCCTACAAAAGGATCAGGAGTAAAGAGGGGATTGGTGGAGGTTGAACAGTTCTCCTCTGGCTGAGATCCCTGAATTTCCTAGGAAGATGAGGCCGGTGCCAGAAGCAGAGTGAAAAATGTATGCTTAATTTACATGTTTTGCTGGCAATCGAATGTGTTTCAGTGTCTCTGTAACTCCTTTCCTTCGGGTTCAGCTCTGACTATTAGGGATGTGTTTTAATCCATGTTCTCATGCTATTTCCAGGGATACTTTATTAGCAAATCTTCGCCTTTCATGTCCTTTATATCATTACTTAGGGAGAGATTAGTGAACTCCATTTAAATGAATCTCAAAACAACATATACTTCTTAAAGGAATAATAATTAGGCTTTTAGATGCTGAAGGCATTACATAACTCTGTAGTTCGTCTTGATCTTTCTTTGGTGGGCCGACAGGCTTAATAGATTGTGGGAGCTGGTAACTTACGATTTGTAGCAGTGGGCTGCAGACACCACCCACTGGCTGTTGATGAGGGAGCCTCCACAGTTGTGGTAGCCAATATTCAGTGACACCTGGTATGGGACAGAATTCTTCGCACAGGTGTAGCCCCCGACAATCTTGTCATCATCATCATCCGTAGGGAGAGCCACTGTCAGAGAAAACATTGGGGCTCTCTGTCCTGGTTGCCTTTGTGTCACAGTGGTAAAATGCATGACAGGAAGAACCAAGGAAGGGTGTCATTGGGTGCATAGTTGCAGAGGTTCTGGTACATCAAGTCAGGAGAGTGTGAAAAGCTGAGCTGTTTAGCACATGGCAGCCAGAAAGTAGAGAAGGACAGGAAGAAGCCAGATGAGATACACCAAAGAACCTTCTCCCGCCAGTGATCTACTCCCTTTACTTAGGCTCTGCCTCCTGAAGTTTCCAGAACCTTCCCAAATAGCACCACCAGCTGTGGACCTACGCTACAACACATGATCCTGTGGCAGACATTTGTTGTTCGAACTACGAAACACTCTTAAAATAGACCCATCATTCAATTTCTATTCACTAAGTATTTGCAAAATGAGAAAAGTGCTCACAGTGAACCGTTTCACATAATTGGGAAATGGTGGTTTTAAGGTTTTAGTGCCCCTAAATCTTATTATTTTATACTTTAAAAAAATCTATTCCTTTTATGACACTGTTCATAAACATCTAACAATTTCATTTGCTGATTTGAATAACATTTTATTCTTACAAAGGTAACACACACACACACACACACACACACACACACACACACACACACACACCAAAAAGATGAGAGATTCTTTTCACAATAAATATGTAGCTGCTTCAACCTGAAATTCTTTGCATACAGGACGCTGTCCTGTGGTCATGGACATATGGAGGGAACTTTGCTGTGTCTGCACTGTCCTGTGTTTGTGTCCTGTGATATGGCATAGCCTTATCTGCAAGGTACCAAAACCAGAAAACCTTAGGAGCCACCTGAGAATATTCTAGCTCAGAAGGAAATTAGAGGTCTTTACTTGTCCCCTCAAGTTCTTTCTTTGATTCTAGCCTAAAATTTTTATTAACTCATTTCATAGAATATTAAAATATTCATCTTCTGTTTGTCATACACTGATAATATTTCCAGTATTCATTAATGTATTCAGCATTATGAAGTATTACCTGCTGATATCAATATTTCTTACAAAGTCTATAATTACATTTTATGAGACTCATTTTTCAATATTGCAATGTAATTTTACTAGAGATATTTCCAGGCTTGTAGACATGTAGACAGAGATATCAAATTTATTGTCTGCTGGATTTTTGAAACATTCAGATTAACCTTTAGTCATATAAAACTTGGCAGCATCAAAGAGAAATAGCCATTAAAAAATATTTTTAATGATGGAATGCTGTGTGAGTTTATACCATGAAGATTTTTTTGGTAAAGAGATCATAAAAGAAAGCCTAAATATTTTAACTGGTGTAGTGAGGCACACCTATAATTCCAGCATGATGAAGGCTGAAACAGGAGGAGTTTAAGTCTAGACTAGGGTAAGTGGCAAGTTTCAGACTACTCTCAGAAATATAAGGAGATCTTATTGAAAAATAGATACGTGCATATATATAATTTATTATATATACTATGTAATTATATATACTTATATATAATAAATAGATTCCTGTTTTCTAGCCTTTCGGGCTCGGGAGGTTCCGATGCTGATGTTCTCAACCTCTTTGAAGTGTGTAGAGTGCCTTCAATTATTAACTCCAAATTCTAGAAAAGTCAAGAGCAATGCTTCTTCTTTCTTTTTCTTTTTTTCCCCCAGTGGACTGTCCTCTTTCTCTCCTAATTTATAAACTTTGCCTAGAAGTTCAGAACAACTCCTCCTTCCTTATGTCCTCTATTGCTCCTCAGCACTACAATTGTCCTTTGACAAAGGAGAAAATTTAGCTCTCTGTAAACATACACCTTATGCACTGTCATGAAAACCTCTCTTCTTGATGGTTCTGGGGGTTGAACTAAGTACCTTGTGTTTGCTAAGCTGGTACTCCAATGCTTTATTCATTCCTCAATCCCATCTGAACATTTGAAGCTACTTTTGTACAAAGCCTGTATTGTTCTATCCAGAGCACAACACACAAACTTACTTATAAATGGATATATAAGAGACACTCACCGGCAAACCCCAGGAAAGCAAGGAAGATGATGGTCTTCATGGTTGCTCAGGGAATCTAGACTATGCTGAAGAATGAAGGCTCTCTTCCACAACTATTTATACTCCAGATTTATCACTGACACCCATAGCTATAGCTACAGGTGCCAGAAAGGTGATTTCACTAGAAACTATGATAGATAGAGGATAAGTCAGAATCAAAGTTAGATATCAGCAATTTTTCAGAAGGTTATGGGAGTGGAAGGAACAAAGGCACCTGGTGAGTGCTGTGGCCCATAGTAGGAAGATATGCTGGACTGAAGTCACCGGAGAAAGGTACAGATTTCCAGACTCCCAGACAAACAGCTAAGGCACTGAATCACCTCAACGGTGAATTTTATTCCTAAGGATCTTCTTAAACCTGAAATCTTTGGTGCTTAAGACATTGTATCATTCACAATTAAATACATTGCTTTAGGGTAGTACTAATAGTCTTCCATGTTAATTTTTGCTATTATCAGTAAAAATGACTTGTTCCTAGAAGGAAGTAAAATTATAATAGTTTGAAATGATAAATAAAAAGGTGAATGTATGACAAGAGAATATATGTCAGGGGTACATATACTAAACTTTCTCCTTATCTGTGCTTTGCCTTCCATAGTTTTGATTGACTAGAGTCAACTATGAACCAAAAATAATAAATGGAATGTTCTGGAAATAAACAACTCACAACTTTTGAATAACTTTCATTAGGTGTACTTTTGTATTTGTTCTTTTTTATTACTATTTTTCATTTCTTATTGTTCATTGTGTGCAAACAAAATTTTATCCCAAGTACATATTTATGAAAATTAAATGTTTCACAGACCTAGGTATATATTCCTATATTTGCATCTGTATAGATATATACCTATAAATGTGCATAAATATTTATACTTTCACATGCATCCATATATGTGTAGCATATGTATGCATATATATGATTTATACCATTTTTAGTTTTAGGCACCTAGTGACCTTGGAATGTATTTCTATGTCTGTCATGGACAAGGGTCTCGGGCTGGCCTGGAACACAATCAGATGGATAAGTAGTGTATGCCACCACATCCAGGTTTTTCTGTGGAAATGGAGTTTCATGATATTTTTTTTTTGGCCTGGAACTGTGATTTTCCTGAACTCAGCTTATCACGTCGCTTCCAAAATGAAACTTTACTTGTTAATACAGAAGAACAAAATGGTGTCATTTTCTGGAAACAAATGGAACTGTAGATCAAGCAGCTGTTGAAGGTGGATAATTTTTTTTTAAGTCATGAAAATTAAAGGGGAAGAAAAAAGAGGAAGAATAAGAAAGTAATAAAGGGGGTGATTTAATTAAACTACCTGATTATGTGAATACATATGAAGATGCCAGTATGTATAAATATTTGCTTTGTACAATTAATATGCACTAACAAAAGTGGAAAGCCTTCTGAACCTGTGTGTAATGCATTCTTGTCTCCACTTTATGTGTGTAACTGTTCTCAGGGATAGTAATGAGCTCTCCTGCATGCCATCCTGACCATGTTGCTCTGTGTGTGGGGATGTCTCTTTCCTCAGCTTAGCTCCGGGGAAATTCTCATATTCCTTTACTTTAGGAGAGTTTGGTATCCCATTCTTTTCATCCTAATTTTGAACACATGGTAGTCCAGAGGCATGTGTTCATATTTAATTAGCCTGTATTTGCTATCTTTGTTTCCCATGCACATGGCTTAGTAGCCTTGGGAGACTATTTGATCTTGTGTCTTAATTGAACGCTGATTGGCCTTTAGCAAATATGTTAACATTTGTATTGGCAAGAACAAGAGTTAGCATCTTCTAAAAGCAATTTCATATTCCTTTTTTTTTTTTTTTTTGCCAGTCGTGGGGCTTGGACTCAGGGCCTGAGCACTGTCCCTGGCTTCTTTTTGCTCAAGGCTAGCACTCTACTGCTTGAGCCACAGCACCACTTCTGGCTTTTTCTGTTCATGTGGTGCTGAGGAATGGAACCCAGGGCTTCATGAATTCTAGGCAAGCACTCTACCACTAAGCCACATTCCCAGCCCTCCAATTTCATATTCTTTTGCTCTGCAGGCTATGTTTTTCCTTAGCTCTCCAGTCACTTTCCTAGCCAGTGCGTCACTGGTCACTGAGGTCACAAGGAGTTTTCACCACTCCAGTAGACAGGAAAAAAAAATCTAACTAAAACTTCTTTATTAAAAAGAGTTGTAATAAAACATTCGACACATGGCATAAGCAATCAAGGCAACCAAGTGAGAAGAGAATGAAGTACATAATAAGTGCTTCTGAAAGAAGCTCAGTGTCGACCTGAGAATCTATCCTAAGCTGAATTCACTAATCTTCCTATAATACAGAAAATCATTGCTAGATGAGCCCTGGCACAGATCTGCATTTTCTTGAGCATATTGTTCAAGGATGGCAGTAGATTGGAGAGTTCTTTTACTTTTATTATATTCTCTTTAAGTAGTTGTGCAAAGGAATTGCTATTTAACAAAGCTGTTTATAAATACAATGTGTCTTGATCAATGTCATTGCTTTCAACATTCTTACCCTTCCCTCCTTACCCACTCCTCCCCTCATTGCTCTTAATTTTGTAGGCTATGCATTGGATTCTTAACTGTATTCTTAGTTTGGAGATTTCTACTCTTGCCATATGTGATTCTCTTCACTAACTTATTTGCAAGTGAGATGTATGTACAAAGGATCAGATTGCAAAGGTTTTAGAAGCACATGCAATATAGTCTTTGTCATAATTACTCTTCTGATGCACATAAATGCAGTTGTAGACAATAGGCAAATAATGGAGTATGGGCTGTGTTTTAATAAAACTTTATTAAAGTGTCTGTAGGCTGAGGGTACAGAGCTCACTGGTACAGATCTTCCTTGCATATGTAAAGTATGGGGTTTGATTATTCACACTGACAAAATAAACCAACATAAACATAAAACAAGTTGCGTATCAGATTTTTCCACAGGTGGTCATAGTTTATCAAGTCTTTTCTATAGGGAAGAAATCATTTTAATGTCCTATATCAAGACTTAAATCTGAATGGTGTCTCAATTCCAATGACCTGAAATAAGATGAATGCTCTTAGGAGAAATATCTTAATCTTCACATAAAATAATGTTTAGGGAGAATGAAATACTTGCAATTAAAGAGTGAGAACCTAGAGTGACAAGGCAAGTGCCAAAGGGAGTTTGAAAGAAATAGAAAGCCGAGTGTGCAATGCAGTCTGACACTCAGGATCAAGACCACAAAGTATAATCCATTTCAGTAGGTTGATTTGAGAGCCCTTGTCCTCAGACACACGTTCACACTCTGACAAAGGCAGGCAACGGGACCTACCCACCAACTCGGCTATTGCAGGACTGGGAAAGAAAGTTATCGAAGCCTGGATTTTCTGCTTTTGCTTGTAGCTAATTTAAGGAACTGACTCATCTCATAATTCATGGATAAGACACTGCTTTTAATGTGTTTCTCTGTACCTTTTGTCATGTATGTAACTTTATCTGCTTGAGGGTGAGAGGGCACAGAAATGGTGGGACAAATGGAAAAATGTGGCAGTGATACTCCCTAGACATTATCATGAACTATACAACTTGTGGGGGAGGAAGATCGGGAGGTAAAAAACTGGGAGAAAATGAGGGAAGAGTAACTGCACAAAAAGAAGTACATTGGTTCCCTGGCTTATGTAACTGTAACCCCTCTTACATCACCCTTACAATAAAAAATAAATAAAATTTAAAAACAGAAATACAATGTGTCTCAAAGTATGAGAAACCATAAAATACTGGGAAAAAAAGCCCACTTTGAACAATCTGGTTTTCTGGACACCATTTTAGATTTCATTCTCTCATTAGTGTTTCTTTTTGTCTCTCGACTTTAATAGCCTCATATGGAAATGAATAGTCACAGAAGCATAAGGGAGAAATAAAACAATATCTTTCATTCACAATTTATAATTTTAAGATGTCCAACTGAATTAGTTATGTCTGTTAGAACTTACTTCAAATTACTCTGTCCCTCCAATTTTTTTATTCATAAGAAGCACTCCTAATTCAATATAAATTAAATTTGATCACAGAAGCAGTATATATATATATATATATATATATATATATATATATATATACACACACACACACACACACACACACACACATCAGAAATCAATAACTCTCAGACAGGTATAAATGCTACCATGAGGTAGAGAGATGTTGCAAAGAGAAAGCCTATAAGAAGAAACACACACGTGAGGATGGAGACGGAAACAAAGCTGAGGGTTGACAGCGAGCATTGTAATTGGAAGAAATAAAGAAAGAACATGCAAAACACACCTCACATTCCTTTTTAGTCACAATTTTCCACCTAATCAGTTTCCCAGCACAACATTGAGCACATAGGAACTCAGCAGAATTTATTGCCTTCTAGTGAATGTCTTACATTCCATCATTCTAGCCCCCTTCAATACACCTGCCTTGATTTTATGGAATACATTTCCTTAAATATTTTTCTATTATAACTATAAAAACTGCCATTTGGGAGGCAGAAAAAGAAAATTTAGGGTGTTTTTTTAAGTACTAGGGATGGAACTCAGGACCTCATCTTTGCCAGACAGGTGCTCTATCACTTGAGCCCGAAATCCAGCCTCTTTTTACCTTGGTTATTTTCAAGGTATGGTCTTACTTTATGCCAGGGCTGGACTGAGCTGTGATCCTTTTACTTGTTCTTGCCTGAGGCTTATGCCCCTGGGCACCGTTATGGGGCTCCCCGTGTAACTAGCATAATAAGTATGAGCCACCACAT
This sequence comes from Perognathus longimembris pacificus, assembly GCF_023159225.1. Lineage (NCBI taxonomy): Eukaryota > Metazoa > Chordata > Mammalia > Rodentia > Heteromyidae > Perognathus > Perognathus longimembris. The sequence goes on from NC_063162.1 coordinate 145,148,401, forward strand.
CAAGCCTTTGGTTGAAATGGAGTATTAAAGGCTGTAAGAAAACTCTCCCCTGACTACCATAACCTTGGACCCCTAAAATTACTGTCATTGTCCTACTCTGCTCCTTTGGAGTCATTAGAGGGAGGATTTGAGCAATTTATCAGGGATTGGAGATTCACGAGGAGAAACTTCTGTCAATTGAATCTTATGTTCTTTCCCGGTGAGCTCATCAAGTTGAAGAATCAGGATAAAACCTGGAACCCAGTGGATTTTGCTTGTCAGCATAGAACTTGGTGATATTTCCAATGATATTTTTCCACTAAAGGTGAGAAAATGCTCTCATTAAAAAAAAAATCTTCCTGTCAACAGTCAGCAGTTACACTGTAGGCTTCCAGAAATGAGCCAAGGGAGAACAGAATAATGAGTACAACAGAAGCAAGCCAGGCATGTACCCAGGGGGACAAGCTGAAGTTAACTTGAAAGACTGGGTGTTGATGGAAGACAGGATTGGGATTAAAATCACAGAAGGGAAGTTTAGCCTTAGAAAAGAAAGGGAGATATTTGCGGAAGAGGTGAGCAGAGGTCCAAGGAGAAAGTCATAAGGGCAGGTTTTTAAGAAAAAAATTATTGTAGAGGTGATGTACAGAGGGGATTACAGCTATATGAGTCAGGGAATGAGTACATTTACTTTTGAACAGTGTAACCCCCTCCCTCATTCTCTCCCAGTTTTTCACCTCCCAGCTTCCATTCCCCCAAAGTTGCATAGTTCATTTCCAACATAGCGTCTAGTGGGTTTCACTGCTGAACTTGTCCCACCATTTCTGTGCTTCCCCTGCCCCTCCCCAAATCAGATAAACATACACAAGACCTAGGGTACAGAAATCATAAACAGCAACCAAAGGGAATAAATCAAAGGAAAATGGAAAGAAGAAAAAAAGAGATAAACAATAAAGAGCTGCAAACAGTACAATGGAAAAAAAAAAGAATACCTCTTGCTTCCATTTCTCAGAGTTCATTTCAATAAGCATCATTTTATATGATCATATGCACATAGCTATTGAGCCATATGGGCAGTTTCTCATGGGCCCCTAGATCTCAGTGCCTGGACCTTCTCTCCTCATGGGGTGAGTCAGTCTCAGAGTGAGAAAGGAAGCCTACAAGGGATACTGAATTCTACCCCGGGAGCTTGAGTGACCACACTTAGGATCTGCAGCAGTGCCCTGCTGAGAGTGTCCACTGCCTGCTGGGGAGTCCCCTCCCCCCGGGTGTACAGGGTGTCCAGTGACACCTGTTAGATGAGGGTGTGCTTGTTACAGGGGTAGCAGCCGACTTTCTTATAGTCATTGTTGCATCGGTCCTGGATTCAACCCCTAGAGAGGAGAAGAAAGGAAAACAAGAACCACAAAAGAACTGGGTACTATGCTTTGTCCTCAAGCCTTGGCTAGGAAGTCGATTTTTAAATATCCACCATGACCCTACAGGTGGGACCATGACCATATTCTGTGATCCTGTATTTTTATTTTTCCACATGAAATCCACTTTAAAGAGCATTGCCTTAAGAAAGAAGACCCATCCACATAGGAAATAATTGTAGAGTTATAGTGCAGTGTAAATAAAGCAATACAGAGAGTTAAAATTATCTCAGATTCTGCTGACTGGAAATAACTACTGCAACTATGCAGCAGTTAGGAAGGGAAGCAAAGGAAATAGAGAAATTGGAAAGAGAAATATGGGGGGAGGGGAAGAACCTTCCCAAGAGAGGAGGCGCTACATCTGAGGGTTGTGTTAAAATTTAGATGGGCTCTAAGGCCAAAAGAAAAATATTCCAAGGTGTTTTTTTTTTTATCCTACATAAATGGAGAAATGCAGTCACAAAGCGAGGCGGGGAGTGACATCCCACACCAGCTGCTTAGATGGGGAGCCTGATGGTAGACAAGCCTCATCTAGATGTAGTATTTCTTCAGCTTGAACTTTCATGTCAAAAGGAAAGAATCCAAAGCTGTCATCTGCCTGGCTTCTGACCTTAGCATAAAGGCAAGAAGCTAGAAAAGGGGAACATGCAAAGGGCAAGGGCAGCAACACTGGCCTGGAGTATTGATTCTAAATATAGGTCGACTCCAGGTCTCGATTAGCTCGGGATTCTTCTGGTGTATGAATGGTGTCCTGATACAGTGCTACCATTCATTCTCAAATGTGCCCCAAATGGATCCGTGAGTTACACGGTAACCCCAGTCACGTGGCAGGATCTCATTTGATCACTAGACCTGGAAGGTCTAGTTTATCTCCAGTTTATCTGGAATTAAGTTTATTTCCTCTTCCAGATTTCCAATACATGCAATGTAACTGCTTCAATAAAATTAGCGAGACCGGAAGCATGGAGACTCCCTTAATTTCCCTTTTCACTTTACTCAGCACCTATATTCTCAAATAGCAAGTCTTAAAGATTTTGTCAGTCATGAAGATCCTAGACTCCTCTTGGAGGACTCTTGACAAGTCTTTCATGTCCCTCATTTGTGCCTTAATTCAGGAAAATACCGTTCCTTCTGAATGACTGAGCCCATGCTACAAGCACTCTCTTCTTTCTTGATTTACTTTCCTTCAGCCCTCTCTCCACATCAAGTCATCTTTCTAAACTAAACATAGATTGTGTCGTCTCCCTGCTTCAAGTCCTCAGCAGCTTCATCTTGACATTGGAACACATCTAAATTTCAACAAAATTCTGTATGTATTTATGGATATAGTTATATTTTTGGTCTAGCATCCACTAGTGTCGAGCAATTTGTTTCTTTATCTGTACCTTCAACTAAAACTATTTCAAGCTCCTGGACAAAATGATTTGATGTTTAACTCTTATCCCAGGAGATCACAGTACCATCTTAAATCATCGACCTCAAAAAATTCTTCTTCCTCATGTTGAACCAAAAAACTGTCCTCTTAGAGCTTCCATTCATTCTCAGTCCTTTTCCTTGGCAACATAGGATCAGAAGAACAATGATAAGAAGGTAAATGGTCTCCACAGGTGAGAGCCAACAGAAGACCATGGGTTTTAAATGCATTAGCAAGTGGTTCAGGAAAAGGAAAACTTCTGAGCAGAGACATGCTAGCTATTTTACGAAGCTGTTACAAACCTCAAAGGGTAATCTCAAAAGTTTCTATGTTGAGGTTGAAAAGTGGAATGTCAGAAAATGGTAATCAAACTCAGATACTGGCCTTTTATGTTTTGTGTTGTTGGTCATGAAGCTTGAACTCAGGGCCTAGGCACTGTCCCTGAGCATTTTTGCTCATGGCTAGCACCATACCACTCTGAGCCATAGCTCCATTTCCAGTTTTTAGGTTAATTGGAGTTAAGAGACTCACAGACTGTCCTGCCCAGGCTGGCTTCAAACCACAGTCCTCACCTTTCAGTCTTCTCAGTAGCTAAGATTGCAGGCTTGAGCCACCAGTGCCCAGTCACACTGGCTTTTTAGTATAATCTAGCAGCAATAGTCTTAGAACTATTCTCTGCACAGGTAGCTTATATTGCTCTAAGATTTGGCATAAACGTCTCTCCTTCAAAACAACTTTATCAACTCTTGCAACCCCAAATGATCATTATTTTTATTATTAGTTAGATATCATATAGTGATTTTAACTTTTTTTCACTTTCAGTTTTTTCAATTATGAAAGTTTTAATATTCTTTTTTTTAAAAGTTGTTTTATTTTTTAAAAATGTCCCTCCTATCCACATCATATCCATTATGTCAAAAACTTTGTACTAGATGTTTGTACTAGATGTTTGTACAGATGTTTGGTGAGCAGAACATAGCATGGAAGGATCTCCAGGGCTGAGAAGAAAGCATCTGTTGTGGGTCTGAGGCCTGGAGTCCTCTGAGGAGGAATGGGAGGTGACCGGAATGCTTACACCCCTGGGAATAGCCAAGACTTGGCTCACTCCCACTGTCAAGGGAAGAAACCATAAGGAGCATGTGGTGGTCTTAAAGGCATGGGACTGGGCTGGCAATGTGGCCTAGTGGCAGAGTGCTTGCCTCTTTTTTAAAAATATACTTTATTTTTTAAACTTTTTATTTTATTGTCAAATTGATGTACAGAGAGGTTACAGTTTCATATGTTAGGCCTTGGGTACATTTCTTATACTGTTTGTTACCTCCTCCCTCATTCCCCCCCTCCCCTCCCCCTTTCCCTCCCCTCCCATGAGTGCTTGCCTCTTAAAGGCATGGGACCCAGGGCAGCTGCTGTTCCTAGCATGGAAGGTGCACATGCAGATATTTGCTAGGTAAATACTGGCAGGGGAGGAAGAGGGTTGTACTAGGAACATGGACAAACAAGGCGATTTAAAGATACCATTTAAAAAAGCAAATCCAAAGGAAGAGACAAGGTCATAAATATTGTTTTTTTTTACTTATTTATTTTAAAAAGTTAAAAAATGTATTGAACACCTACTACACATCAGGCACTGTTCCAGGAGCAAGAATAGAGAACCAAGTAAATCAGATTCTCACGGAATCCACAGCAATTTGATTTTGATCACTGGTCATTTTTTTTATTATTAACTTTAAGTAGTTGTGCAAAGGAGTTGCCATTTAACAAAGCAGTTTATGAATACAGTATATTATTATCAATGTCACCCTTTTTCACAGTCTCATCTATCCCTCCCCTCCCCATCCCTTCCTTTTTGCTTCTTAATTTTGTAAGATGTACATTGGGCTCTTGACTGCATTCTCCCCCTCTCAAGAAGAACATTCTAAACCAGTGCGTTTAGAGTGGTGGTGGCCATTGGCGTTTCCACAATAGTTGATACTTGTTATTAAACTTTTTCTTTGGGGCTTCCCAACCCTCTCCGGCTTACATTTCCCCAAGCTTTGAAAGGTCATTCTTTGTGTAACTCTGCTCATGCTCTTCTATCTTAGAGGTCGCATGTATGACCTTGATGACAATGTATGACCTTGGCCACTAAGAGGAGCTGTGACATCACTGAAACTTCAGGATCTGGAGAAGAGATCAGAGAGAGGGTCAGGGAGGGAGGGAGGGAGGAAAGGAAGGAAGGAAGGAGGGAGGAAGGGAGGGAGGGAGGGGAGAGGGAGGGAGGAAGGAAGGGAAGGAAGGAAGGGAAGGAAGGAACTCTTCAGCCTCAGGGTTAGCTCCTTGTTCTGCTTCGAAGAGGGAGTCAACACGACTCCAAAGACACTCAAATCTCTTTCACATTGGATTTCTCTGGACTGCATAGCATTTCTCTTGTTCACAGCCTTGTGGCTCAGTCCCAGGGGACCTTTCGTTCTGTTGTCTCTTCTATGCCCCTCTGCCGTGTATCCCTCTGCCTTCGCTCTCAGCGGCAACGGAGGTACTTTGGAGGTACCAAGTCCGCAGTGCCTTGCCTTGCATGGACGCACACAGCTGGCTTCAGGGCAGGGATCCAATGGGCTGGGCCAGATGGCCTCTGTGATTACTCAGGGTTGGGGAGAGGAAGCTCCAGTGGGCCTGTCCTGTGTGGGAAGGTATTTCTGTAAAGGGGAGGAGGGGAACTGCAAAGCACACACAGGAAGAGGAGATGCAGCCGTTATCTCTGTAGGGCAGCTACTATCAGCCATAGCAACCGCCAGAACATGGGGTGTATGGGGTTCTGTGTCTGGGAACTCACTATGCACAGTCTGCCCTGAGAGAAATGACAAGCGAAGGGCCAGTATGACCTTACCATCCAACAGGAACCAGTGACTTCTCAAACAAGACCTCCCTCTCTTGGGGCTTGGGAAAACATCCAGATAGTCAGGAGCTGAAGAGGTCCACACAGGTCCCCCTCCCCACCCCAAGGGCCACCACCATGGAGTCAAGGCTCCTCTCACTATGGGATACTTTGCTTCCTGGTGATTTTTTTTTTTAACCTCCAGATTTTTTTTTTCATGAAACTTCCTTGTAAAACCCTTTTCTGGATTGGGTCTAAATTTGGCTTCTTAGTTCCACAGGCCTTGGAGAACCTGACTTGCCCAGCTACCAAAATACTTGGTTCACATGATGGGGGAATCAAATAACCCTGGCCTGTGAGCAGAATCTGGGACACAACGCTGTGTATTGGTGTAGACTGAATACCAAGAAGCACCTGGAACTCATCGTTTCTGGCAACTATAAAGAATTCATTGATTTTTTAATTTATTTGTTTGTTTATTTTTTTGCCAGTCCTGGTGCTTGGATTCAGGGCTTGAGCACTGTCTGTGGCTTCTTTTTGCTCAAGGCTAGCACTCTGCCACTTGAGCCACAGAGCCACTTCTGGCTGTTTTCTATATATGTGGTGCTGGGTAATCGAACCCAGGGTTTCATGTATACGAGGCAGGCACTCTTGCCACTAGGCCATATTCCCAGTCCCTGAAGAACTCATTGAAAAGGAGACTATTCCCCATGCCCCCACATCTGAAAATCCAGACAGATCTCATGTGTACCAAGAAGGTACACATATGTTCATAGATGTTCATAGAAGAACTATGAACATCCTGAAGCCAGAAGACTCAGCTGAGGAGCAGGCTTGCAGAACCACCACCGCTCCATACACAAACCTCTTGGGTCTAGCAAGGAAGCTGTGGGGGCAACAGAGCCTCTTCAACGTTCCATAGGATTCAGAGAGAAACTCAGACCATGGTACCACCTGCCAATTCACTAGATATGGCACGACCTCATCAGCTGTGAACCACTGAGCACAGGGCCTGCTCGTTCTCTGAGAGACACCTCCTCACTGACTTCGCTAAATAATGCCTGCCTTCAAGCCCTGATCCCAGGCCTCCTCCAATCACGGTCAGACCTTTTAAAGACATCTAATTTCCACATCAGTATTTCTCAACAGGGGCTTAGTTGGCCCTTGGAACATTTCTATTTTGAATGAGTGTCTCCTATGAATCTTGCATAAAATTTGGAATCTGTCCAACGATTTTAGCGAACAAAACGCCCCCACATATTTTCAAATGTCTCCAAAGATATAGCATATACCATCTCTAATTGAGAAGACATGTTTTTTTTAAAGAACCTTAAGTGTGTCATTCAATGCAGAAAATATGAATCTAATAAGACTCAGATGAGAGAAAGAGAGAGAGAGAGAGAGAGGGAGGAGACAGAGACTAAGGTTATTCAATCCATATCTTATATTTTGGTCTCCATTTGTGGACTGATCATTTCCATAGCTTTTGAAATCGCCTCAGAATGCCTTGACATTGGTTGCTGTAGCATACCCTCTGCATGGGCCTTACATCAGAGCATTGTCTGGTCCAGTGGGAGAGGGGACCCTGCCAGGCCTGTGAATGGGGCTTCAAGGCTGACAGTGCCTCAGAGACAATGGCATCATTATTCTAACAGCTCTTCCGGGGGTCCTTTTCTTCCTGATGGCCTTACGTCTGACCTTGGAAGAGGCTCCCTCCTGCTTTGTCCAGGTTGTTGGCACCAAGCTCCCTAAAGAGGTGCTTATTGAGAAATCAACCAGAGTTGGAGGGCAGGGGCTCATTACAACCCTCTCCACCTCCATGACCACCTCTGTTTTGATTCCTCCGCTCCCTGCGGACTTGAATTTTAACACTTGGACCCTTTGGCCACAAGGGGGAGCTGGGGTACTACTGAGATTCCAGAACCTAGGGAAGCCCTAGAAAACAAACTGGATGTAAGAGGTGAGGATAAAGTTTGGGTTGGTTTGCAACATAGGAAAGGAAGTATGGTCTTTAGGCCATCACCTCAGGGACTAAATTCCAGACCTCACTCTATGCTGATGTGCAGGTGATGTTGTCTTGGAAAACAGCCTGCACTGACACTCTGGCAGCTGGTGAGTCTGTGTAGAGGGAAAGGTAGGGTTAGAATGCAGAGCTGGAGCTGGGGAAGTTGGGAGTTTACAGGGACAGGCAGATGAAGGACATGTCTATGAGAGAAACAAGAGGTTGCTGGGCTGGCCTCTGTCTTGGTTCAACCCCATCCCTTCCATCACTGCCCTGGTTGAGCCACCGAGCCTGACAATGAACCTGACAGGACAGATGTTCTTTTTTTGTGTGTGTGTGTGTGTGTGTGTTATTATCAAACTGATGTACAGAGAGGTTACAGTATCATACGTTGGGCATTGGATACATTTCTTGTACTGTTTGTTGCCTTGTCCCTCATCAGGCCAGATGTTCTTTGCAGACCTTTCAGAGAAAATAATCGCTAAGAGAAATTACTGAGCAGGCCAAGGGCCAGTGGCTCAGGCTTGTAATCCTAGCTACTCAGGAGGCAGAGATCTGAGAACCATGGCTCAAAGCCTGCCAGGCAGGAAACTGTGAGGCTCTTCTCTCCAACAAACCACCAGAAAACCGAAAGTGGCTCAGAGTGGTAGAGTATTAGCCTTGAACAGTAAAGCTCAAAGACAGTGCTCAGACCCTGAGTTCAAGTCCCATGACCATCAAAAAATTAAAAAAAGAGGGCTGAGAATACGGCCTGATGGTAGAGTGCTTGCCTCCCATACATGAAGCCCTGGGTTCAATTCCTCAGCACCACATCTATAGAAAAAGCCAGAAGTGGCGCTGTGGCTCAAGAGGTAGAGTGCTAGCCTTGAGCAAAAAGAAGCCAGAAGCAGTCCTTAGACCCTGAGTTCAAGCCCCAAGACTGGCAAAAAGATAAAAATAAAAAATAAAATAAATTACTCATTAAGCCAAAAGAAATACAGATCCCAAATTCCTCCATCTAGAATATCAGAGAATTAAACTAGAAAAGTTTTATGATCATTTGTCTGCTAGTGTGGTCCGCTAGGTTCTTGGAGCTGGCTTGTTCAAGCAATGGTAGGAAATTCCTCTGCTGGTTCTCTCAAAAGAGCAGCAGCAACAAAAACCAAACCTTGACAGTAGACACCCTTCTGGCCTTGTCTTCGATGTCTATATCTGTCTGCAAAGATCCATGGAAGGAACAATGTCCAGAGGATGAGACATCTACCAACAGAAGAGGATGAGCCAGCAACCACCGCAGCATCAACTCTGAAACACCCCTTCCATTTTGTTCTCATTCAGTGTTCCCATTGCACCTTTAGAAAAGCATTTCAAATTGTCCTTCTCGCTTAGAAATCCAAGAATGCGGCAAAAGCCCATTGAAGGTAGCTGTGAGAGTGGATGTATTGTTTCATTTGCACAAAATGAAAATCCAAACTGTCTGACAGGAAGTCTGCTAGCCTCTCTGGGAAGGGTAGTTCTGCAGTTTATCACATAGCAGAATAAAAGAACCCACTGAAGACAGCCAATTAATTTTTCCATACTAGAATCTAAATTTAACTTTCTGCATTGTGAACCACTTTAAAAATCTAAGGAAAATCATACATAAATGTAGGAAACACTTCTAAACTCAAAATTAGATATTAAAAGTGAGTAATTTTATCTTAAGGCATGGGACTTCACAATTTTCTGGATTTTTCCAGCTAATACTCATCCCCAAACATCACCATCTTCTTGCCACTAACAAAAGTAAGATAACCTTGACCATGCTATCATAATATACATTTAATTGTTATACTGAAATTACTATACATTAAACAATTATAACTTATATAACTGTAGGAATAATAAGTTTAAATGTAAACAATTTAAGTGGCTAGAATTCTATGTTAGCAGGCAAATAATGTTAATTCATAGTTTACACAGAGGAAAGACAAGTTAGCCAAAGTCCCTGGCTGGGACTAGGTGAAGACATTTAGTAGTTCTTCCCTGTATCCTCTTTTGAGTCACCCGAATTATTGTCATGTTGCATAATTCTCAGTGTTTCTGTGGTTCTGTTATCAAAGCTAATTGCAGACTGTTAGGAATTTTGGTGTTGCTTAATGCAGAATATTAGAGCCCTTACTACTTCTAATTGCAGAAAGCTAGAACTTTTTGTTATTTCGAGGCAAAATATATTTTCTGATGCTCTTTTTTCCCCCCTCTTGCTATGTCTGTCCATCAGGGTTCAAGAAGAATTGAGGAAAGAGGTGAAAAGAATGAAAATTCTTCACACAGGTATTGCAGGATCAGGGAAACAAGAAGAAAGAAGTATCGGGGACTAGCATGAGTGGGTGACTAGTACTCACATTGTCTCAAATAAGAGGCAGCGGGATCGAGTTCCCAGGCCGGCCACTGGCCATGGCGCTTTGGGAGAGAAGGCTATCCACAATGTGCTGTTCATTTTATTAGGAAAAGTAAATATGAACAACGAGCAAGGCAGTATCCAGGGAAGTCTTCTAAACTAGGATGGTTGCTTGTCCTATCCCCATTTCACCCCACTGACATTTCTTTCCCTACAGAGATATCCTGGGGACCTAGATCAGAGAGTCCATTCCACTGAGCTCAGTATGGGTGGATACGTTAGGTCTGGGGAGGTAAACACTACTATGCAGAATGCCACAGACAGGAAGGATGGCCTGGGGAGGGATGAATACAAGCTTGCTAGCTATGTGGTAGGAGATAAACAAGTCCTGGATAACTTTGGGGGATGTTTTTATTCATAATAATTTGTAGGCAATCCTAGTACCCTTTGGATCTGATCGCATGATGTTACAAGTCTCAGAATGCCACCAGGGAAAGGAGAAATAGAAACCTTGGTTGGAATCTGGCATCATGATATAAATACACCTAGATAGAGACTGAATTGGAAGCATTATTTCATCACCAACCCAGTGTTTTCAGGTACTGGGCAGATGTGCAGGCAGAAGTGTCAGCATGGAGCCAAGGAAGGAGTAAGTGAAGGGGAGGAGGGAAAGGCTGAAGGAAGCCTTCAGGAGGATGGTGGGACAATAACACCACACCATAATCCTCCTTAATCAGCATAATCCATAACCAGCACTAATAAGGTGGGTCAAGAACTCAGCCTTTACAGGAGAGCACAAACTCTGAGCACACAGGCTCAGGGCTGCCTAATACAGCTGGGCATAAGCTCCAAGCACCTTCCCTGGGAGATGTGTTGTGTCCTGGGATCAGGTGAGCTCGTCAGACAAGGGGAGCATCACCAGTGCGCCCTGTGGTCTTTTTCTGCTGGGGCTCCACCTGGCCCCTCCCATGCTCATGCTCCTCCTACCTTTTCCCCCAGGCCTTTATGAGATGGAGGCCATCCAAATCCCAGACTCCTGACAAAATCAGTAAAGAGAAAGTGACACTCAGATGGTCCGTAACTCTTGGGATTCTCAGGATGTCCTACTATCAGTAGGCCCTTGGCTGGAGCCCCCAGTTCATCCTTGAGTTTACCCACATAGGCAGACACAAGGGAAGAAACTTCCCTGACAGATTCTCAGCTCAGCACTCTTTTGACTGTAGTTCTGAGCTGAATGCTGGAATGAAAAGACTTGGCTGTGTATGTTTATGCCAGCAGCTTGCAAAGTCTTGCTGTAATCACCATGCTGTTTACAAACTTCCTACCTTGGGGGCTGACAGGGAGGAAGTGTGGGTGTCTATTCAGGCTTTATTCTTTCAGTGGATACTTGGAGCTCTTTCCTAGCTTCTTCTTCTCTCTTGCTGAGCTTAGAGCAGTTTGAACAAACCAAACAAGAAGGCCAAGCTCGAGTGTGTGTGCCAAATGGTCTTCTTAAACAGCATGTTCTTGCAGCTTGTCCAATCCAGTTTAATTTTACAAAAACACAGAGCCCTTAGATCTTTTTTTAATACTGTTATTATAAAGGTGATGTACAGCAGGGTTACAGTTACATAAAGTCCTTAGCTCTTAATGTGCATTGTTGTTTACATATACATTGTGTCTTAACATTTTGACACAATCATGCAAGTAAGCTATTTTTATCCCCCTTTATAAATACAGAAGTTCAAGGACAGTGGATTAGCTTTCCAAGGCCTCCTTGTTTGTAAGAAAGAAAATTGGAACATAGATGTTTGTGTTTATAAAATCTGTATCTCTTCCACATGCCAAGCTACTACATCATTGCCTTCTGTGTCCTGGATAATGTGATGAAACCTCAGCCTTATTGTCCTTGTCCAGCTGGGAAGGAAAAGGTAGCTTAGACATCATCCTCAGCACAATTTCTTCCATGGCAACTTGGAGGAATATATAATTTCACATGGATTCTTCAATATTTGATTATAGTCCTTGTAGATTCTTTCATTCTGTAGACTATGATTTCATCTTTTAATTGAGGTATGTTTTGGTGGACTACAGTTTAATGCAGCTGATACTATAGTCTTGTTTGCATCTCAAATGGATAAAATCTTCCCCCAAGAAATACCTAAAATATTTTCCTTCATTTATTCTGATGAAGCTTCAATGTTCTTTAGTAAGAAATCTATGTTTTATGTAAGAAACAATGTAGAGACTGAGAAGGTGAAGGAAGGGGACACGTTCAATGTCAATCAGAGAGCCTTAAAAAAAAGTTCCCCGAGTATGGAAACCTGAGCTTAAAGCAGAAAAGCAGATATTGAAAAGCAGTTACATGGAAGTTATACCAAGTTGTCCATCAGAAAGCTCATGTGGCTGAAGGTTTCAGCTGAAGGTAGGAAAGGGGAGAGAGAAGGGTGAGGGTGGAGACAATGACATTTCCAGCCCACATGACTACAGCCAGGTATTCCAAACTGAAGACTTCTCCATCATTCTTCCATTCTTCCCGCCCCTCTCCCATTGTCATCAGGCTCTTAGGGGAGGCAAGTACTCTGAAACCCTAATCAAAGATTAAGTACTGGAATCTCCTGAACTGCAGAGCTAGCTCCTTCCATCACAGACTCTGCAAAGGTGTTTTGTTTTGCTTTGTTTGACACCACACATCTACATTCTTTCCCTCACTGGTGCTTTATGACTCCTTCTTCTCCATCCGGTGCTTACCTCAGTCTCTGCCTTGTTCCACTCTGCTTCTTGGCTGTGCCCTGACTTTCATCATACCTGCTTCAACAACAGAAACTCTATCTCCCTCTGTCCCTCGTGAGCAACATATCCTTCAAGACTAAAATGTTCTTCCTCTTTCAGGCCGGATTCTCTGAGCCAATCCATCTCTTCCATTGTTTTTTCTCTGTCCTGCCACTTTGCATGTAATATTCCTCTAACCCATAGCTCCCAATGCAATAGATGCTCCTGGCCTATAATATTCATGGTACTTAGTGCAGCTGCTGTTTTACATGAATTTTTGTCATGATTGGACAGAAGTTTATCCTGATCCTAGGCTCTAAACCTCATCACCATAGGGACTGCAAGCTTTTCTGTTCCTCATCTTTACTGTCCGTACCCAAAGCAGTTCCAAGTTCAAATGGTCAGTCTATCCTGATGCCCGTGGATTCCCACATGGTCATGCCTGAAGTCTGAACACATTATCTGGGCACTTCCATCCTATTGTCTCCTAAGATCAGGTGAATCTTGGACAGAGGTGAGTAATCTTTGTGTTGGTGGTATAAATGGATCCCACGTCTTTCTGCAGGGTGAGTTTCCTATCTTCTCATCACCAGCTGGGGCTGATCTTTTCTTGTCTCTTTTCTTCATTGGCCTCCTGGATTCTGATTCTGGTCTTACATCATGGCTGTTATGCAAGACACTGAGCCACATCCTTTGCTTCTATCTGCTTTTCTTCATACCACTTAGGAAAGACCACAGTTATACCAGAAAAGCTCCATCTACTAGTCCTTAAACAATCATGAAGCATGTGGGCTAGAAATAATCTAATAAAAGATCATCTAAGATTGCCCCAAGGTAGAAGAAAGCCCTCATTTTGCCTGAATGATTTATATCTATGCTTTAGAGGCTAGTACATTTTAATCTCTGCTGGCAGTGAGGACCAAAAATAGACTACTTATTTCAAAGAGTCAAACCATAAAAGGCTAAAGTGAGAACAACTTCCTTATGGACATCTCTTACCACAGCCAAAGCTGTGACCCGCTGATGAACCACAGAATAACATCACGGCAGGTGACCTTAGTGCATGGTTTAGGTGTATGAAGAAGAGCCTTCCTACAGCCTGAAAAAAAAAAGAAAAGAAACATGGAACTTACCACTTGCTAAATTTTGAAATGAAGGAATGAGAATCTGTTCATTTGGTTGGGTTTTCTGATGGAGGATTACTCGAGACCAGTGTTGGAATGAAGAAGCAATGGCCACTCCGAGTAATAAGATACTCTGGGATAAAGGCCATGTGGAATTCCTGTCAGCAGAGACTGGCAGCAATGTCTAGTGTGTTCGACTCTTTGTTGCTCCACCCCCAGAGACAGAGACCAGCCACGAACACCAGAAACCTTAGTTGCTCACACTGCACAATTTAACCATAGTTCATTCAGGAATCTGGCTGGGCCTCCATCAGGCCTCCCTTTGCCAAGCCTTTCTATATGTTGCCCATTTCGATATTTAGAATTATGTCACCTGATCCAAGGTGTGAAACGAGCTCTCCTATGGTTAAAACTGATTTGTAATTTCAAAACTCAATGAGGTACAAATAAAATACCAAGCATTTCCCTCTGTCTCTCAGTTGAATTCCTCCTTCTGTGGAGGATCAATATCATCCCTTCTACTCTTTTTAACTCCCCACTACCTCCCCCCCCATTCACATAAATTTGTCTACCCAAATGCACTTAGAAAAACGGGGTGATCTCTGTTCATTCGCTGCCACAGGTGTAGCTTTTTCTGTTAATCTCCATTGAGCTGTGGTTTCTGATTGATCTGAACCTTTCCTGTGCCTATGAACCACTTCATCTGGAATAACCAACGATGCAGGAGCACACTCCCTTAGACACCGCTGTCTTAGGCCTTTCTGAAACAATTTCCGTGTTCTGCGGATTATTCTTCAGCCAACTGTAAGGGCTCCCTGTGACCTAGGCAATCTCATGGTAATGGGAAGGTTAGAGGGCATACAATAAGGGCAGGGTGGGAGATTGTTAAGACCTCAATCTCTTTCAGACACTGGGACAGAAATTAAGAATTGTTAGAGCACTACTGCTAGATAGATACTTGATAGATAAAGTACTACTACGACTGATAACCCTCTGCTAGAAGCTCCCTTTGAGTGTCCTTTCTTTGATTAAATATTGTGAAAGGGTTGTTACTGATAACCTTTGGTGTGAGGGCTCTTTAGAAAGGTGCTTTAGCCCAACAGAAGGTGAACAGCCACAATTGTCACTTCTAGAAAGGATAGAGAAGAAGGGGGGCACTCACCCCAAGAGAAGGCCTGTGATTGGCACACATGAGCACCCCCCTTTCTATCTGACCCCTCTCTCTGCTTCTGGTACTGTGACCTCCCTTGGTTATAAACAGTCTCCACCACATTACACCAAGAAGTGTGGTCGTAGAATGGGGGCCTCTCATGAGCCGTGACAGTAGCTCAGGCATTGGTGGGGGAAGGTGACATCACCGAGTCACTGAGACAAGACGCCACCTTCTCTTTTCTCCCAAGAGGGCAGGAAGACACAGGAGAGCACCTGCTCCTGAGATGGGCACCCAGCTCTTCCGTGTGCTTGTCTGTCTCCTGTGGGCAGGTGAGGGATGGCTACAGGTGGGCGCCCACCCTCACCCCCACCCCAGGGAGTCCCAGGCCTTTCCTTGAGAGGCACCTGCAGGCTCAGTCATTCTCTATTACAGGACACATGGAGGCGGCCATCACCCAAAGCCCACGTCACAAGCTCACACCGACAGGACGACAGGTGACTTTGAGCTGCCACCAGACTGACAACCATGACTACATGTACTGGTATCGCCAAGACCCCGAGCACGGGCTGAGGCTGCTCCATTATTCCTATGGTAAAGACAACACGGAGAAAGGAGACATCCCCGACGGGTACAGCGTGTCGAGGCCAGGCACGGAGGATTTCCCCCTCACGGTGGACACGGCCGCGGCCTCCCACACAGCTGTGTACTTGTGTGCCAGCAGTTTCTCCACAGTGCTGCGTGGCTGCCTCCTCCCTGCACAGAAATGTGAGGGGAGACGGAGGGCGTCTGTGCTCCCCCTTTGAAGCCCTGCCTCAGCCACAGGGGCAGAGCCCCTGTCAACCCACGGATGCCACAGCAGAGGCACCGTCGGTGTGGAGGTCTTTCTTATGCTAGCCTCAGCCTCACTGCAGGTCATCCCAATGCCCTGTTCTAGAGGAGCCCCCCTCTTTTGGTAGCAAAGAAAGAAGTGCAGCTTTAGTTTAGATGGTTCCCCTGATAATCTCAAACCATCCCTACCTTTCAACTCTGTGGGCTCCAGTGACTTCTTCATGTACCCCCTACTGCTCTCCATCCTATTAACTCCTTCATGGATAGGACCTGTACTATAGGGACCCAGCATCGTGAAGCCCTGTGTCTCCTGCCCTTTATTTGTCTCTCTATCAGCCTTCTGCATTCTGTATCATCGTAGCTCTCTGTTCCAGCCATGGTTATCTACCTCTAGTTTGTTCGTCATCTGTATCATGCTGCTTTCTACTTGGACATCTTATTTTCACAAGTGCTCGCTGCTGTCTCGAACATATGTTAAACCCCCTTATTTCTGGTCCCCTTTTCCTTTCGTTTCACAAAAAAAAACATATTTCACCCCTACTTATCCTCAAATGGGAAAAGACAAAACTTAAAGTTTGAGTTAATTCAGGAGAATATTTTTAGCATTCACTTGAGGAAGGATTTTTTTTAATAGAGACATAAATGAACACAAGCCATCAAGAGCAATATTTATCATTCTATTCATGTATAAAAGTACATCATAAAATGCAATGTTATGCCACACATTGGGACTAGGCTTGCAGAATGCAAAGAGGCGATGAAGAATCAGAGTGGCAGAGACTTTTGTGCTCATTAATCCTGTGGTTCCATCATAGCTTCAAGCCTCACTTGCTGTTAGGGGGTCTAAGCAGGGAGAGCATGAAGGCAGGTAGACTGCCTACTTACTGGTAGCTGCAGGGGGAGGGGTGGACAAGCTCAGATTCTCTTCAAGGTCATGCCCTCAGTGATCTACTGCCTCCATCCAGATCTTCTTTTTCTTCAATTTCTCTGCACCTAAACAGTGCATGCCAATATGAACCCACAAGATCAGAGATGGAGCTCAATGGTAGAGTGCTTGCCTAGTGTACACAGACTCTGGGTTCAATCCCACTTCTACACACAAACAATGTTATGACTCTTGGGGAGGGATTTCTCCACAACTGAGCTCCTTTTGGAGGATGTGAACAGGTGGTTCAAGGTCACAGTAAGCCCTTTCTTGTACTTGCCCCGCATTTGCGGTTTCATTTCCTGACTTCTCTCTACATCCAAATATACAGCTCTGTGGCATGTTCCCTTCATGTTATTCTGGCCACCAGGGGGAACTGTGACACTACTGAGATTGCGAGATGCTGAGGAAGCCCTGAGAGAACTCTCTGGATAAGAGAGGGTTAAGAGAAAGCCTGGGCTGGTTTACAACACAGGAGGATGCATGGTCTGTAAGCCAAGGCCATCTTGTCAGGGACTAAATGCAGACCTCACTCTGAGCTAGTGTGCAGGTGGTTGTCCCAGAAAACAGTCTGCACCACCACACTGTCTGCAAGCTAGCCTGCCTGCATTTGGAGGGTGCGTTTGTACTGGGGAAGTTGGGAGCCCACAGGAAAGGCCAGGTGGAGGGCCTGTTTGTGAGAGCAGACCACCAGAGCAGGTGGTCGCTGAGCTGGTCCTGTGTCTCAGCTCAGCCTGGTTCCTATCAACCCCACCAGGATGTGAGCTCCTGGCTCCAGAAAGGAACTTGGAGGGGGGCTAGAGGGAGATTTTGGGGAGCTTGCAGAAATAGTAATAGCTGAGAGAATGCTACTAACCAGGCTATAGGATCCCAGAGCTTTGTTTCCTTACTCCAGGGTATCAGGAAATTAAACTGGAAGTGTTTATTCTTGTTGATCTGTGGGCGTGGCTTCTGTGTTCTAGGAGCGAGGGTGTTCAAGTACTGATAGAAAACTCATCCTCAAGTTTTGAGAAATTGGCCAGATCAAATGACAGAAATACCCAAATAACGAAATAACAACAATCCCTCTCTCTCTCTCTCTCTCTCTCTCTCTCTCTCTCTCTCTCTCTCTCTCTCTTTCTCTCTCTCTCTCTCTCTCCTATCTCTCCCCAGTTTCTAGGTCAATCTTAAAAAATCCATAGATGCTAAAGCATTCAGATGTTGAAACACTTGATGATATCAAAACACCTAGCGATGAGCAGCAGCGGTATGGACAGAAACAATTCTGAATTAGGACTTTTCTCTTTGTTTCCACTCAAGGCTCCTATTATACCTTAAACTGTGCCTTAAAAAGACATCTGAGATTTCCTTTGCCTCTAAGAAGCCAGTAACATTGCCTTTTCTGTGCTTGTTGCTAGTTAGCAGAAGGAAACCTCATGGTATCTGTCCAAGCCACTATATATATATTCTACCACGGGCTAACCATTGAACAGGAACACTTAGCTTGTCGGCAAAGATTGCTTTCTCAGTTAGTTCACTGTAGAGGATGACAAAGGACTCTTATAAACACAGCCAACTCATCATTAAGTTATTTAACTTTCTGTATCAAGAGCCATTTGTAAAATCTATTGAGGGCTGGGAATATGGCCTAGTGGCAAGAGTGCTTGTCTCATATACATGAAAGCCTGGGTTGGATTCCCCAGCACCACATATATAGAAAACGGCCAGAAGTGGCGCTGTGGAGCAAGTGGCAGAGTGCTATGCTAGCCTTGAGCAAAAAGAGGCCAGGGACAGTGCTCAGGCCCTGAGTCCAAGGCCCAGGACTGGCAACCCCCCCACCAATAAATAAATAAAAAATAATAAAATCTATTGAAAGTTACAATGATCAGAAAATGGAGGAGCACACACTTTTAAGCCCAAAGTAAAACTGTAAAACAGATTGAATTTAACAGGAGTGAGAATTCCATCACCCCCACAAAACATGTACATTTTCTTCCCAGTTAAAACAAAAAAGATGACCTATATCATTTTAAACGTCAATACATAATGCTTCGTATAATAGTATTACCTTTAAATTTGATGAGTAAAAATAAATAAATAAATTTGATAAGTGTTACTTGCAAATGATTATTTATTAAATATTTATCACCTCTAGACTAGGAAGAATCATAAATGTAAATATTTTATGAGAATAGATAGAATTTCACACCTAAGCAAGAAAGTACATGAATTGATCATTTACATCCAGAGAGACCTAAAGTCCTAAAAGACTCTCGTCTGTTTTCGATGGAGATTCTGCTTAGAAACTGGTAGCTGCTGGTCCCTGTGTAGGCATAGAATTGCATGGGATGACGTGCATGTTGACATATCTTTTTGTCAGGGAGAAAATTGATTTCTCTTCCAAGACAACATCACCAGTAATGAGGAGCAACATGAGCAGAGTGGAAAGATAGACATAGTCCTTGTCCCCTTCATGACCTGAGCAACTGACCTCAAGCACCAGAGAGACAGTATCTAATGACAAGCACATCTTCTGGGCCTTGGTCCCAAGGATGTGTCTGGGACTAAACGACTTAACCCGCCCCCCCCCCACCATGCTGTTTTCCTAGTGTACCCAGTACAATGCCCACTGCTCCCCCCACAGGAAGCATCTGGAAGAGACCTCCCCCAGATGGATCTGTGCTCCAGTGAGATTCACAAAAAGCAGGGGCTGTGATGCAGCTTTTGTTTCTAAGAGTTCACTTATAAAGCATTCAAACACACACACTTTTCCCATTTAGACTTTGGGACCCAAATGAAAGATGGAGCTTGGAGGAAAGTGAAAATCATGGCCAATATCCAAAATACGAGTTTGGATGTCATTTGGTCCACTCCCCCTGTATTCGAGGCCTTTCATCCTTCTGCCTCATTCCCACTGGTCTGTGACTCTCAGTATTTGTGGAGTAAGCTAGAATTATTTTAGAAATGATTTCATTTTTTTCTTCCCTCATTTGCCTGCTTGATTAAGTTGTCAGGGATTCAAGTATCAGCATTGAGTGCTTTCTCTTCAGTTACCCTTTCTTTGATTCAGCTGGCTCTGCCAGAAAAGAAAATTGCTCCTTTTTATTCCATTAACTACTTTTTTTTTGCTTGTCATGGGATTTGAACTTGGGGCCTGGGTGTTTTCCCTGAGGTTTTTCAGCTCAAGGCTAATGCTCTACCACTTTGAGACACAGTGCCACTTCTGGTTTTCTAGTGGTTAACTGGAGACAAAGAGTCTCACATATATTTCCTCTCTGGGCTTGCTTCAAACCATGATCCTCAGATCTTAAGCCTCCTGAGTAGCTAGGATTACAAGTGTGAGCCATCAGCTCCCAGCTCCTTTGACTATTCTCAATGGATAATAAAAATTATTGCCTTCTGATTCCTTCTCAAAGTACATAAAACAATACCCAAAACTAATATCACCTACTTTTAGGCAAGCTTCTTAATAATAAAGTTTTATTTCAGCATCTACTCCAAGGACTGTTGAACTGATTGTGTCAAAATGTGCATAAAAAGTATTATACTTATCTGAAACCTATTCTTCAAGAATGCTTAATTCTCTATGTGTCGTTTGTTTATACTCACCATTATCTATATTCTTGTTATTGTACTTCTTTCTCTCTCCTTTCCTCTGAAAGGCTTCAAATGTAAGCTGTGTGTGGCAATTAGGTGCTGGGGACACTGCAGAATACTCTGGAATTTTAAAAGTGGACAGTGTACTGAAAGTTAGATTACAGCTGAGGTGGAATATCATATAGAGTGTTAGTCTAGCATCCCAGCTCAAAAAGCAAGCATTTATATTTTATTCCAGGAGAGTGTAGGCATCATGACAGCAATGTCATTGTCTCGCTTAGGTTTTGAACTAAGTTGGCATTCAGTGACTGCAACAAATAAAATATGCTCTGAGTTCCAGGAAGGGTGGCAGCTCTTTTTCTCTTCTTCACAGCTATATTCCTGATATTAGTTCCATGCTTAATAGAATGTAATAGAACCCAGTGGCTGGGTCATTAGAGGGGTTTAGGCAGAAGCCAGTAGTGTGGCTGGGAAGGGGAACTGGGCCTCTGTTCCCTACTGAGTCAGGAAGATGATGGACTCCAGGTTAATCTGGGCTGCACAGCAAGACGCTATCTCTGCCATGTAATGGGTGACATTGATCAAGATGCATTCATTGTACACATAATCAGACTTGTTGAATCAAAACCCCTTTGTACAAACTACTTTAATTGTTTAAAGGAAAGACCTTATTTCAAACTGCAACAGTAACAATAATATCAATGAAGTACAAACGCACCCCCCCCCAAGTAGTGGGTAGCGGTGATGGTTCTAAAGTGTGTGTGTGTGTGTGTGTGTGTGTGTGTGTGTGTGTGTGTGTGAAGCAGGTACCTTCTAACAGCCCTAGTTCCCTGGTGTTCCTCCTGAAGGCCAGAAGTAGCAGAGGACACGGGGATGTGACCATTGCACACACTACATCCATCCCCAAAGCCTGGCAGAGGCCAGGGACTTTGTTAAGCATCCTTCAGTACACAGGGTGTCCTACAACAAAGACTTACCCCATACCATATGCAAACAATGCCAAGATTGATAAGTTCCGGCCAGGCATTGGGATGCAAACCATGTACCACATCAGAGGAGCTGTGTCTCATGAACAGTGGCCTAATTCCACTTAGACTTTGCCGAACTTCCATGTGGTTTTGTTGGCCCCCACATCCACTTCGTTCTTAGCAGAGGAAGGCTCCTCAGTTCCTGCCTCCTAGCAGCAAAGTCCTGTGTGGCCCTGCCCCTGAGGCAGACGACATTGCGGGGAGCAGGCAGAGCACCGCCACCAACTTTGCATTCATGTATTGTGAAGGACAGCGATTGGCTCAGATCCATCTCTTGCCCATAAACGAGTAGTCTGGTGGCTACTGTTCCTACATAAGACCTTTATAGGAACCAGGACTGTAGGGGATTGCTCCTGCACTGGGGTGGAGGGAAAGACAGAAGCACAAAAAGGAGAGCAAACAGGGAGACCACAGAGCAACCACAGAAGGGAAACTGGATGGAGAAGCAGCCGTTAGAGCAAGAGAGACTGCCAGAGATGTCAAAGGGGGGCCCTCCGCCCAGGCTATGACATCACAAGAAAAGCACCTATCCGAAGCAGGGGAGTTGGCATCCTGGTCTTTCTGCTAAAGAAGATCCTGAGCTACTGCCTGCCTGGCCTGGCCTGTCTGGCCCGACCATGGGCTGCAGGCTCCTCTGCTGTGTGTCCCTCTGCCTTCTGGGAGCAGGTGAGTCCTGAGCACAGGGAACATGGCACGTTGTCCTTTGTGCCCACAGCTGGGTCTCCTTTCTGGAATTTGCCTGAATCCTTCTTCTCTCTATCACAGGCTCCTTGGACACAGCTGTTTCCCAGACTCCAAAATATCTTGTTACACGGGTGGGGAACAAAAAGTCACTTCAATGCAACCAGAATCTGGGCCACAATGCTATGTACTGGTACAAGCAAGACTCCACGCGACAGCTGAAGATCATGTTTACTTACTATAACCAGGAACTCTCAATAAATGAAACAGTCCCAAGCCGCTTCTCACCTGAATCTCCTGACAAAGCTCATTTAAACCTTCATGTCAACTTCCCAGAACCAGAGGATTCTGCCACGTATCTCTGTGCCAGCAGCCAAGACACAGCCTTACAGAGTCCCTGCCTCCCCGCGCACAAACCTCCCGGCCAGCCAGGAAGCTGTGGTGGCTTTGTGTTCATCTGTGTCGGTGTCTCCCTTCCCCAGTCCTGTCAGGACCAGAATGGATACTCCATCTATGGCCCTGCCTTCCTATTCCCCAAAGGGAGAAGTTCTTTGTTAATGTACACATAGGCTTAGCAAATTCTACTTCTCAGCTAGAGTAGCATTTCCTAACCATGCCACCCCAGGACTCAGGGACATACAATCAAAGAACAACCCTGAAGATCTCACTCAGCTAATGCAGGAAGCCATTCCATATTTCTCCTCCAAACATCTTGATACGTATTATCTAAGATCTGAAGGAAATTCCAGTTATGGAGTTCTCACTATGCAATGAAAGTTGTCTGCAAACGGATGGCCTTCCTTGCTTCCCGAGCTTCCATGGTGCTGAGATTACAGGTGTGTCACTATGCAGGGAGTGCCTTGATAAGCCGGGGCGGGGGGAGGGTTATCTATGTAGGGAAGCATGGTAATAGACCGGGTAGAAAGGAAGGTGCAGAACAAGTCATGGAGGCGGGTGTGGACACAGAAGAGCGCCTCCCTTCGGGAAGATCAATTCTACCCCAATTCCGAGTGTGATCTGTGAGCCTTCTGCATGAGTAGGCAGTTGTTGGATGATGGAAAGTACTGGAGAGGGCCTTGGACAAAAATTTCTAGGATGTTGTCAGCTGTGGGTCTGAAATCAATTAAGATACTATGATCAAATCTGTTTTTGGTCCAGCAGGTGGCAGTATAGATTTAGAATAGTGGCAGGTTTTTGGAAAGAATGAACAGCACATTAAAAGATTTCGAAACCATTCCACAAGAAATACAACACGTTTGGGAGGGAGGGTCATGCCAGATTATCAGGGTAGAGCTTGGAACATGTTAATTTTCAGTAAAGAGTGCTTTTATTCTAGTCAGTTTTCATAACTTAAGAATTGGTCCTGCAGAAAAAGAAATTTCTTTATACATAGCCTTACAGCTTTCCCCTCCAGAACTTTAAATCCTCCAACCCCAGCTTTCTTTGTAATCAGTCGCATCTTCCAGCAATAAATACTAATATTATCATCCCAGATAAATATGTTTATTTACATTTATCTCATGGTCATCTCTACTTCTCATTTCAACTGGAGAAGTCCCATAGTGCTGAGATCATTGTTAGCTAGTTCCTAGGTCAGAAGACTTCAACTCCCCGGTGGCCATCTCCTGTGGTGGGAAACATAGGTATTGTCCCTGGGCATTATAGCTTCTCATTGTCACTGTGGTGCAAGGTTTCACTTTAAATTCTAGTGTTTGTTTGCAATTCTTGGCATTTACTTATTAAACCCAAACAATAAAATACATTTGACTTATCCTTGCCCTTTTTCTGTATCTTTGAGAAAGACCTAATCTATTTCCTTGATGCTCTAGATATGTGATTTCAGGTCCTTACCAGAGAATAGGATATCTCTGAATGGGGGCCATTGTATGTCTCACCTGCCCAGAGACAGAAGACTATAACCCCTTTATTCACACTCAATCTGCAAATTTGTATACAGGTTTGTTTTTTAAAGATACATAGAAAAGTTGCTAAAAGTTATAGATAAGAAAATGCTATATTTGCCTTCTAAATAATCATTTGGCTAAAGAATCTGAATTGGCAGTCTTTGACATCATATTTTTACCCTTCTAACCCAATATTGACTAGTATATAGGATATATATGTATATATATACATATATATATATATACCCTTATCTCTGGTCCTAAAGGAACAAAGTATTCATTCCAATTTGATGAAAACTACAGAAAATGAGAATAAATAATTTAGAGATTATTAATCACTTCATTACACTTACTTGCACCTTCAAAGTTTTGAGAATTTTACATTTTTTGAAATGTACTGGCCTTGCAGTACATTTTGAAAGATGCTCTTCAAGTAACTACATGATCAGAAAGCACCTACTATATGTGTGTGTGTGTGTGTGTGTGTGTGCCCACATATCCAATATAATATATAATACTATATACATATGTAATCAGGAATAGCCATAAGTAGAACTGTACCAGCTTGCCTCAAATTGGAAAGTCATCCAAACAACTGAGGTGTTTGGTTTGGTTCATAGCATGCCACAAATAGACTGGACTGGAAGTCCTGCATTTCAGTTCCTTTGATTTTGTATGCAGATAAGGAAACAGGGTGTTACATACATTAATTAACTCAAGCACTAAAAAATACCAAAAAAAAACCACGTTTCTTTAACATCATATAAGCTCCATTTTTTGGTCCCTAGTTGTTATCTGTGAATATATTTAGTTGTCCTGCAAAAATAGAATCTGTGGGTGAAAATGTTAGTGTGTTTGTGCCTGCTCCTAGCTGCTGTTCAGTGCGTGTCTGCCGAGACAAGCCAAGTTGGCCTCTATGCTCCCCGAGGGCTAGATAAATAATATCAGTGCCTCTCATTACTAGCGATTCCTACACAGCCAATCTTGGTGGAATGGAAATCAACGTCTTGTTGCACAGTGACTAACGCTCCTGTGGAGTCTATTGTATCAGTTGCTTTCTTCCTCTTCAAACTCCCCCATCTGTGCCTGACATATGGGATGTGGGCAGCTCCGGGTTGCTGAAGGTGGTGAGTAAGAGAGCTGTGGTCTTAAGATGTGTGATTTCACTGCAAAGAGGAGCTGTGCTCCTTCCTTGAAATGTCTGAGGCCGGTGCTGAGGGTGCGGGGGAGAGTTGAGGGTAGGGGAGGAGAAAATCTTACCTCTGTGGATTCCGGTCCAGTGGGAGCTTCATTTCAGCTATCTCAGAAAACACTAACGTCAACTCCTAATCCATTCCCCCTTTGTCTAGCACCACGCATGTCTGCAGTTCACTCAGAATCCAGTGTAGAGAAGATTCTCTCTAAGTCTTGGTTGATATCATGGTCAGGCAAGTTAAATGATGGACACAGGTTGCAAGTGGAACCATGCTTATCCAATCTTCCTCCCTCCACAAAGCTGGCCACCGAGCTTCCATGCGGAAGGAAGCAGTATTTTGGACTGAGCAAGGGGAGAAAGGAGATTACACACACACACACACACACACACACACACACACACACGTTCACTGGCCTGTCCTGGAAGGAGAAGGTAGAGAGCAACTACAGGATGAGGTGGCATGTAGGAGCAAAGGAACAACAATCAGAAAAGACAAAGTTCTGATGGAGGAAAAAGAAGCCCATTCTGCCTCTTCCACATTCATCCTCCTCATCCGGACCTGGTCCAATTAAGCACACCTTTCACCAAAATCTGTACAGGGCCCAGAGGGAAGGAATATACTAGGTTGCCCACCCAGAAGCCACTGCGTGTAGGCAGAGTTTGTGTGTTCAAATGTGTTTGTTTGTGGTGGACAGTCTCTCCCTCGTGTTCCTTAGAGGTGCCCAGGTGATTGGGAAGAACTCAAAAGCTTCTGTAGGTCGTGAGAGAAAATTAAGACCCAGCTAAATCTCTCTTACATATAGCTCATTTAGTTCGTGGGTTTCGAAGTTTGGGGATGAACATACAACACCTAAAACCCCCCAAGTGCATTGTCTGAAATGTGGTAGTGACCCATTTCAATGCAAAAATTCGTGAAGCTCTACTCCTTCTGATTAGCCAAGAGGAGCTGTGAAATGGGCCTCATTCCAGTCAGGCCTTCTTGAGAGGGGGGATGTTTATTTCCATGTCCCATTTTATCCTGAGTAGCCTCTTCCACCCTAGCAGACCATCTCTTTAAAATGGTAAGTTTGGTCCATACAAGTCTTTGCCTTCACAGACTAGTGGTGGATCTGAGGATCAACCCCAAACTAGTCTTGATACAAGAGCCAGAGATAGAGCGAGAGAGAGCAAGAGAGGGGGGGAAGGGAGGGAGGGAGGGGGGAGGGAGGGAGGGAGGGCGCCTCTGTGCATTGTGGGATATCCACCACGCTTGTGGGGAGCTCTGTCACCCCATGATGTGGAAGGAGCCTTGAGGTCGCCCAGGAGATGAGGCCAAAGGGAGCCCCTCAGCTCCCCGTTGGTTGAGGGAAGTGGTTTGGGGTTGAGGGGACAGGGTTGGAATGGGAGGCCAGATCAGGAAATCAGGGCCTGGCCAGGCCCAGGGGCAGGCAGAGGTGGAGCCCACATAAAAGGAGAGGAGGTATGTCTCCGCCCACCTGCGACTTGGGGCAAGAATGAAAGATGAAGGGGGAGTCGACTTGGGGCAAGAATGAAAGATGAAGGGGGAGTCGAACCTGGGTTGTCCTGGGACCTAGTGCACTGGGCGCCGTGGGCCTTGCAGGGAGGGAACTACCAGAGCCAGCTGTGCGCTCCTGTGGAGGAGGGCAGGGCTGGAGACCCTGAGCTCGCTCCCCCAGGAAGCCCACCCCCCAGCTGGAAGACGCCCCGGGTTTCCGAGGGTACCATGGGCTGCAGGCTGCTCTGCGGCCTGGCCCTTTGTCTCCTGGGAGCAGGTGAGCCCCGGGGCACCCAGGACAACTTCGGATGTGAGGGTTCCCCTTTCTGTCATGATCTGACCTTAGCCTCTGCCACCCCCCCCCACCCCCCGTTCACAGGACCAGGAGACTCCGGGGTCACTCAAGACCCCAAGCACCTGATCAAAGCGCAGGGGCAGCGGGCCGCGCTGCGATGCGCCCCGGTCTCGGGACACCTCTACGTGTTCTGGTACCAGCAGCCGCCGCGGGGCCGGGGCCTGAAGTTCCTTCTGTCCTTCTACAGAGGGGAGCTGCGAGAGAAAGGAAACGGGACGGAGCGGCTGTCCGCCCAGCGGGTGGGCGAGTCGGGCTCCGAGCTCACCCTCAGCGCCCTGGAGCGGGGGGACTCGGCGCTGTTCCTCTGTGCCAGCAGCCAGGCACAGCTCCACACCACCGCCCGCCCGCGGCGCCAAAACCCAAAACCTCCTCCCCTGTGCGCCAGGGGCCCGGGAGGCCTCGCCCTCCCCGACTCTGCGGCATCAGGACCTCCCTCCCCCCCCACCCCCCACCCGCTGGCTCCAGTGAGCTCGCTAATGCAAGCAAATGGCCCAGCAGAGAGCTGTCTAGGTGGCTGGCACTCGGTCTAACAATACTAGTAGTGTTAGAAAGGCGGGGTGGCAACAGACACCTGCTCCTGGTTTCCATTCCAACGCTAGCTCATGGAGACCCCCTGTAATCCGTAGTGCCGTATTCATTAAAACGAGACTAACAATATCCGTCCGTATATGGGAGAGTTCTTCAGAGAAGCAGAACATAGAGAACCTATCTGCGTGACTACGGTTCAGTCTCTGCGTCTCTTCCTTTATCTATCCATCCATCATCTATTTATTATCTATCGTCTGTTAATCTGTAAATGTCTTTCTCCCTCTATCTGTCATTTATCAATCTACCCCTTATCTAGTCTATGTGTTTATCTACATATCTATCTATTATCCCTCTGTCATCTATAAATCCCTAAATATCGTTCTCCCTATACCTATCCATTATCTGTCTACTACCAGTCATCCTTCTATCTTTATCATCTATGGAATCTCTGTATCTCTCTATCATATATCAATCTCTGTACCTATTTCTCCATCTCTCTCTCTCTCTCTCTCTCTCTCTCTCTCTCTATCTATCTATCTATCTATCTATCTATCTATCTATCTATTTACCTATACACTGACTGATCTTCCTTCTGTATGATACTGTCAGTTCTCCCCCAGCTAGGAGCAGTGAGGATTTTTATGGGAACTTGAGGAACACCACAGCCTGTCTACCATGAGAGAAGCGAGGAAGAAGATCCTGGGGAACGCAAATGGTCCTCTGGGCTGGCACACAAGGCGGTGAAGTTAAGGATAGCCCCCTTCATAGTGTCCTGGAAGTCCAGCTCTTTGGAGAACTGGTTAGCACCAGATTGACCTTAGCTCCTGCCACACACACCCCTTGCTTTTTCCAAAACCATCTCTTCTCTCCCTGCTGTTCAATGAAGCACATTGTTCAGGGATTGCTTGTGTAGTGTTGAATCCCATGGTTAGCTTAGCTGTCCGCAGCCCTAGTTTTCCCCCCCGCATTGCTTCTTCTATGATGGTTTACTGACTTACAGTAGCATTTCGTCTTCTCATGGGCCTCCTTCTATTCTTTTGCTCACATGTTTTAACACATCTATCTTGAAGATAACTTTGATTACCTGCCATCATTGGTTTATAATTTGGGTGTGACACTTGTCCGTTTCTATTTTGCTGGGTTTGGGTGTTTTTGTTTACTCTTAATGACAGAGACAAAAGAACCCTCTTACCCCCAATTCTAGTGCTTTTCTTTTGAACACTTCATGTGAAACTTTTTTTTTTCCTTTTCATTCTTCAACTGTTTAAAAAAAACATCTGCGATTATAGCTGGTGTATGGCCGAAGTAGAATGAGGGAGTGATTAGGTGCAGAAGCCCAAGGAATAGTCAGAGATAGAATGAGTGTTGAAGTTAGGCTTTCGGGAAATTGGTCCTAGAACTTTCCCCACAGTTCTGGAAATTTCTTCCAGACATTTCCCCGCATTTCTTTCACCACTGTAGAGGAAACAAGAATAAAACAGCACAGTGCCACAAGATGGCACTGTGATGCTGCTGTCCTCCAAAAATCTCTAGGGAGAGCTGAAGCGCACAGCCTGTGAGCAAGGGGGTTAAGGCAAACTGGGGCCTGGATCTGACATTCGCACACGCAGGGAGGTTTTCAGTGATTGGTATACTATGGAGAGCTCTTCAGCAGGTGGAGGTCCCTCTGAGCTTTGGAAGGTGCACAGCTGTTGAATGTTTTTAAGGGCAGCTTTGATGTGGGATAGGTACAAAAACGGGGCCAACTGCCACAGATAAAGTGGGGAACCACGAGGTTGGGGTTCTCCTCCACACGGCACATTATATTGCTTTACACCCACCTTCCTTGTGGGCCTGACTTAAGCGATCACAGCCCTAAGAGGAGGCGCTGATCCTGCCTGAGACAAGAGGCCTGGGGGGGAGGAGAAGGGGGTGTGGGCGTGGAGGAGCTCATCCCATCAATGAGAGAGGAGCCGAGCCTCCTGCCGCAGCCCTCAGTCCTAAGCTCACAGTGTTCTCTGGGCTAGGCTCTCCCTTCTTGTGATCTGTCATGATCCACAAACTCTTCTATGTTCTCCATTTTTCCCTTGGAGTAGGTGAGTTCTTGGTTTTGTTAGAGATCTGTGTCATGAGTCTACCAAGTCCCAACCCCACACCATCCGTCTAGAGAGATGTGCTTACTCCTCAAGTATTGATTTCATCGTATGCCTCCTGCCCAATAGGGTTCCTGGATGCTGGGGTCACTCAGACCCCGAGATACCGAATTACAAGCACAGGAGAGAAGCTGGTCCTGGAGTGCTCTCAAGATATGAACCATTTTGCAATGTTCTGGTATCGGCAAGATGCAGGCCAAGGGCTGAGGCTGATCCATTACTCAACGGATGTGGGCAGCACTGTCAAAGGAGACTCTGCAGAAGGGTACAGTGTCTCCCGAGGCGAGCAGAAGCGCTTCCCCCTGACACTGGTATCGGCCAGCCCCAGCCAGACCTCTCTGTACCTCTGCAGCAGCAGCCTTCACGGTGCTGCACCATCAGCTGTGCTCTGCACAAGAAGGGCGGGCACAGCTTCGCCTTCCTGAGTCCCTGCCCCAACCACCATGCAAAGCTGCTGCTCTTCCCAGCAGACGGGTCTCAACTGGCCGGGCTTTGTGATGCAGGAGAGAGAGAGACAGACAGAGAGAGAGAGAGAGAGAGACAGACAGACAGACAGACAGACAGACAGACAGAGACACAGAGAGACACACATACACAGAGACAGACAGAGACAGAGAGACAGAGACAGCAACAGAGAGACAGAGACATGGACAGAGAGAGAGAGAGTACTTAGCGTTGGTTTGCTCAGTGTCATAAAGGGACAGTATTTTCTCTCACAAATCTGTATTTTCTTCCCGTTTCCATAGAGAACAATTCCAGAAGTTTTGTGAGCTGCTTTAATTTCCCTGAGGAATCTAGGATTCTTCATATTTCGTACCATTTTCTAATCTATTCCATCAAGTCATTTGCCTGATATTTCCGGTCCCACCCCCCACTCCAATATCCATTTACGAAACTGGCCCATCTACTGAAACTTGATATCATTGCTGAACAATAAAATGGATGATGACCAAATTTCGCAAATCATGATATCGACTACTTTCACCAGCCCTGGGGATTTCTTTAAAGGGTTTGTTTGCCTAATGTTTTCATCCTGCAATTGTTCCTTCTCTTTCTATTTCAACCTGGCTTATTGTTTTGCTTAATTTAGGGCTTTTGTATTTCTCTTACCTGAACACTTCTCCCATTCTCAAAATTTCATGTATTTATTTTTGTTTGTGCCTCTGGTTATTTTTTGGAGGTAATAAAACTTAAATTGGTCTGTGTAGAATACTCACCCATTTGTATGGGACTTCCACTTTATGTAATTTATTTACTACCTTGATGCAATATTTATTAAACTGTAGCTATCGAGAATGTAATGTCCATATGGATAAAAAACATTTGATCAATTTTAAAGACAACACGCCACTGCAACTATAGCTAAGTCACAATGAAGAACATTCCATCACTCAAGACAGTGTCTCCCTGCCTCTTTCTACCCTGTTTCTCCTGAGAGTTGTGTCCGATGTACATCTGATTTCTAGCACCATTGATTAGTTTTGTCTGTTCTCGAACTTCACAGAAACTTAGTCTTATACTACTATTTTATTAACTTCTATTTCTCAGAACTTAACATTTAAGGCTGTATTCACATTGAATGAATCAGAAGTTTATTTGTTTCTGTTTCTGAGTTGTATTCCATTGTGTTCCTATTGATTTTGGGATGTTACTTGAGCTCTCTTTCAGTCAATCTCTTTTTTTTTTTTTTTTTGGCCAGTTCTGGGGCTTGAACTCAGGGCCTGAGCACTGTCGCTGGTTTCTTTTTGCTCAAGGCTCACACTCTGCAACTTGAGCCACAGCACCACTTCTGTGGAGCTAAGGAATCGAACCCAGGGCTTCATGTCTACAAGGCAAGCACTCTACCACTAGACCATATTCCAGCCTCAGCCTCTCTTTTCTTAAATTATATTTTTATTATCTTTAAGTAGTGTGTAAAGGAGTTACGATTCAACAAATCACTTTATAAGTACAATGCATGTTGATCGACATTCCATTGTATTTATGTGCCATGGTTTGTTACCCATTCTCTTTGGAATACAATTCAACCTAATTACCATTCAACAAATCAATTTATATCTACAATGCATCTTGATTGACATTGACATTGTGCTTCTGTGTTCCATTGTGTGCCTTAATTTGTTTTGTTACCTGTTACTCCAAGCTTCAACTGCTATGAGTAGAACTACTTTGCACATTCTTGTAACTTCTTTGTGTTTTCATTTCTTGCAGGTACAGACATAAGTCAGGAATTACAGATCTGTAGGCTGTATGGACATCTAAACTAATTAGAAGCACTTGCACAGTTTTCCAAAGTGCTACTCCTTTTACAACGCTAAAGGACTTGACTTCCTCGACTCCACATTCCCAGTAGAACTTATTTTTCTCAGTATTCTTATTGTTATCCATCTTTTAGAATCCCTTGTGATCTTTCCTTCACATTTGCATCTTAAGTAATGATGGGTTTTGTGTGCTTGTTGGTTATTTTCATTTCTTTTTGCTTTGAAATCTTCCCATTAAAATGATAACATGTTTGTCCTTGTTTTATAGAAAATTATTTTTTATTATGATAGAGGGTCTTTGGCCACTAAAATTGCTGAGTTCTGTCTGATGCGGTAGCCTATGCCTACAACCCTGAGTATATGAGAGGCAGAGATGTGATTATTACTGGAAGATTGTTAGCGAAACACCACCCTAAAAAAAATCTAGCTGTGGTTGCCCATGTCTATAATCCCAGCTACACAAGAGATGGAGAGCAATGGATCACAGCGCAAGGCTAACCCTGAGTAAAAACACCAGATCCTATCTGAAAAAGGCCTGAGGTATGGGTCAAGTTGTAGGGCTTTTGCCAAGCATGTGGATGACCCTGAGTTCCAAACCTCGTCTGTCTTCTCACAGAGTGGCTTGAATTTTCATTGTCTTCTTAAGTCTTAGGATATGTAGAACTTACACATAAAGTCCAGCTTATAATATTTCTCCTATTTTGGTTCGTGTCCTTTGCATCCTGAAACCTTTTTACCTTCTTACCAAGACCTTCTTACCAAGTTCTGAATTGTTTCTTTCTATCACTTATTTTCCTACTCCACTTTGGTAGCTCATCTTTGTCAGTTCTTGACGTCACGAGGAAATGCTCTTCCACTGGAATCCCATCCTTCTTATTCTACCACAGCTCATATTTGATGTTGCCAGGACTGCCTCTCCATCACTAGCTACCTTTCCTTTTATGCTTTCAGGCCCTGGGTGGGAGGAGGTTTGCAGTCACTGGTGTGGAGGAATGTACCCTGGAGAGGGCAGCTGAACTAAGTACCACCAAGGCTGCCATGTTCACGAAGGAAATGCTCTCTCTCTGACATAGACTCCCAAGGTTAGGAACAGAGGAGAATGTTTCATGATTTCTCTCTGTATATCCTGTGGAATGTGTCTCTAAGTCACACTGTTTATTCTCACAGTTAGCATTTCTCACTGTTTCTGCTAACTCTCTTAGCAATGCTAATTGCAGGCTGGTAAAGACCTTTTGTTACTGCTAATTGGAGAATATTAGAAACCTTGTTACATCTAATTGCAGCATCTTAGAACTTTTTTTTTTTCCATAAAAACTTTCCCCTCTCTCTGTCTTTCAGTGAGAGTCTTGGGTTGGACAGAGAGAATGAAGGGGAGAGAGAATGATTTACCAAGGTGTGGCAGGAGTAAGGAAAAAATGAAAATACTCACATGGCCTCAATTGAGAGACAGAGGGTTTGAATCCTTGAATAGCTGGGCATAAAGCAATAAGAAAAGGCCATCTACAATGTGCTGTATCATTTAGTAGAAAAAAGTAGCCAAAAAATGTATTCTAACAAGAAAGTAATCCAACCGAACAGTTGGTTTCCCACCACATTTTATTCTCTTGACATTGTTTTCCCTGAGTCAAATTTACTTTGGATATTTTTAAAAAGTATTTAGTTCCTATAATCCTCTGGGTTTAGTCTCTCATGACAGGAGTACTCTGAAGGAATAAACACAAATGTTGCCTCAAGCTACACATGAAGAAAGACTCAGAGGGTGTAAAAGCCTGAACTACCTAGTTCTATACTATGAACTGATAAATTTGCACTGGTTTAGGAGGGGGATATTTTGTCCTAATAACTTACGGATAGCCAGCAACCCTTTGCACGTGATCTGATGGGCTAGTCCGTGAGAACTCTGTGTGATTGGTCATTTAGAGGAAGCGCAAGTGATAGGAATCTACAGAGAGAAGCATGGCCTTGGTCCAACATGATAAGAACCATGTAAGGTACTCGGTACTCGTATAGAACAGGAACAGGACGATTTCATCAAGTGCTCCTGGTCCTCAGCTGATGTGCAGCTTTCTGGTTCCACCGTGGAACCATGCTAAGAATGTATAAAGTAAGGAATGGAGGAGGTAAAGACTCTTGTTCCTAGCACTGAAGCAATCCTTCAGAAGGATAATAGCGGAACAGCACTAGGTGGTACTTCTCCAGTCAAGAAAAATAAGACTAGACAAGAAGTCAGCTCTAATTCAAGAGCACCAACCCTGGGCATAGAGACTCAGGGCTGTTTTCTGCAATGGGACCACAAGCTCCAGTTTCCTTTCCTGGGTGATGCTTTGTCTCCTGGGGGTGGGGGTGGGGGTAATTAGTTCTGCAGAGAAGAAAGTTCATTGTTCAAAAATTGAACACATTCACTGCTGAAGGACACCCAGGCATCTGGGGATCAATGCCTACCTGGTAGAGGTGGTTTCCACAGTCATCTTCGTCACCCTCTTGGTCCTCATTCTAACCTCTGTCCCCGGGCAACACAGCCACTCAGAACTTCCAGAACATTCTGTACCAGAGGAGCTCTTCTTTGAAGCCAGCTTACCTCATCCTCACCCCTCTGGCTGTATAGGAGAAGGCCAGCTAGGTGTGAGGAGACCCTCGATGCTGAGTGTGCTAAGCTTTTGCAGAGGAATCATGTACGTTGAAAAATCTGTGGGTTCTGGGTTCAAAAGGACAAGTTCACTCTCAGAGCACATGGGAGGCTCCATGTTCCTCTGCTCCATTGCCCTTGGTGTCCATGGGCAGGGGAGTGTAGAGCCCTGGAGGAAACCCCTGCTTTGTCAACTACTCAACATCTATTTATAAACACTTCCTCTGCAGCGCTCTTTCTGCCATGTCCAGCTCTCCTGGACACCATATTCCGGGGAACCCTTGAAAGAGGGTGGCAGGGCAGGACAGGGACAGATAGGCATGGACTCCATTCTCAGGTCATCTGCTGGAAGTGGTGTAAGCTGGAAATGTATGAGCACCAAGTTTGCACTACTGGGCCAGAACACTTGTGACTGTGAAAAAATGATGGTGTCTTCCCCGCTGGCCAGTATGATGGCTCTCACTGGGAAGCGGACACGAACTCTCCATGCAGGAGGCTTAGCAAGGTCTCCCTGAGTCAGCAGCAAAGAACTTTCCAGGTCATACCTGCTCTGCTCAAACTATGTGCCTGTAGTTTTCAATTTCCTCACAAATCTGAAGCTAACTTCCCCACAGAGGCAGGGACTGGGGCTATGGTTTCTTCTGAGAATGGTACAGGCAGTGATGTTGTAAATTAACTTAAGAATGAAAATCAACAGTTAACTACTCATAATGCAGGCTGTGAAGATCTCCAAGAACCAATCCAATTCCTCATGTTCCTTTTCTGGTGAAACTTTGACTGCAATGTTAACTGTGAAGTGTTACTGAGTATTTCTAACTCTCTGACAGAGAAGCCCCCCCACCCCTTGAAATGCAGAAAGAATCGTGATGAAGAATCAAGGACCAAAAGTAGTATGAAGGTCGATGAATTCATTATCAATGGGCAATTAAAAAATATTCTAGAATGAATTAAAGAATCTGCCTAGATGGGTGCCTGTTAGTGGCAACATTTCTTCCTTGCACTTCTGAAAATGAATTCAAAGCACTTTCAGGATAAGTTCTTGGCACTTCTCCCCTCCAGCTCTCCTTCCCGAACTTTGGGCAGGGCCCGTGTAATCTCTGAAGATAGATGGCAGTCGGCCTTTGGTTTCTGATGAGGGGTGCGGGAGAAATATGCAGGGATCACTGCCCCCAAGAAAGGAGAGAAGTAAGAAGAGGATCCAGAGACCCTGGGTGAGATCTGGGAACCAACAGTGGGGGGCGCTGAGCGGCATCAACAGGGCAGACCTTGCTCTGATGGGCATGAAGTAAACCGGGATTTCTGAATTCTCAGTCTTGATATTTTCTTTTCTTAATGATTTTGATCACAACTCACACGGACTTTTGTTCTTTGGACTGCCTCATGTTAGGAGGGTTCTCCTCAGGGTTGCTGGCATCTTAGGCTGAATTAATATCAAGTTACCCTATGGCTCAGTGATGTCACTGTAGTAACTCCCAGTGGGGACAAAGGAGGCCCCTCCTCCCCTGCTGCTGCTTACAAAGGTCTGTGATCTGGTGCCTTTCTCCGTCCTCATCCTCCTCCCCCATGAGCACCAGGCTCCTCTGCTGGGTGGCCCTCTGCCTGCTCAGCACATGTGAGTCACCAAGTAGGGCCAAGCTGTTCTGGATTGTGTGCAGGTGTGTGTGTGTGTGTGTGTGTGTGTGTAAGGTGTGCATGTGCTCCCATGTATGTGTCCATGTAATGAAAACAATGTCCTTCTGTATTCAAAGGTCATGCCAAAGCTGGAGTCTCCCAGACTCCCAGACACAGAGTCACGAAGAGGGGACAGAATGTGTCTCTCAGGTGTGAACCCATTTTTGGACACCGGACTCTTTATTGGTATAAACAGACCCCAGGGCAAGGCCCGGCATACCTGACTCACTTCCAGAATGAAGTTGCCGCAGTCAAATCTGAGATGCCGAGCGAGCGGTTCTCTGCGGAGATGCCCAACAGCTCCTACTCCACTCTGAAGATCCAGCCGGCAGAGCAGGGAGACTCGGCCCTCTACCTGTGTGCCAGCAGCCAGGCACAGTGCGGCACAGCCCTCTCCTTCCTGGGCACAAACCACCAGGGCTCAGCCCCCTCACACTTCCCAGAGGCCCCAAACACAGGAGCTGCCTGGCCTCTTCCTCACCAAAGGGAAAAGGGGGTTTTGAACCCAAGGGGAATCTGCTGACAGCCCAAGGCCAGGAATTAACCCCTGAGTTGCTTGACAGGGAATTCTGGATCCGGAAAAACTGGGGTCAAGCTTTCTGACATTACATTTTTAGTCAAGATTCAACAGCTGGGGGTGGACTGGAAAGCTTAACCTGAAAGACAGTGACAAGTAAATGTTCTCCTGGAAGTTGGTAAGATTTCACACATTTACAGTAAACTCCTGAGCAGAGTGTCACTAGCTCACACATACACAAGTCAAACAGTGGGCCAGACAGAACAAAGTAACACTAAGGCAAAGCTATCAGTCCTTTAAAAAAATGTTAGGATTGTAAGTAAGAACTACCATCAAAATTATCCACAGCCATCTCTCATCCATAATAATACACATTAAACTATGTCTCCACTGTGCCTTGTAAATTTCTTTTGACAATTTCTGTCATTATTTAATGCTTTTATGTTTTTTACCTATAACTTGTTTCTAACTGGAAATCAATTTTGCTTGATTTTACAAACTATAACTCCCTCAAGGTTGAAAGAAAGTTCATAGAAGAACCAAATAGCAGTTTCATCGGCAATTTAGGTTTCTTTGAGGTTTCTAAAGTCTATGTGCCAATTTACACTCACACCGAAAGCACAGCAAACTTTCAGTTTGTTCCTTCTTTTTCTCTTGTTAGTTTTTCAGTTGTTTGAATGTTACTCGCCCATTTTTACTATGTGTTCTTTAGTTGTATGTATTTGCATAATACAGTATGACAATTTAGTGTATGTCCATCTCTTGAAGAATATTTAAACATTATTGATTAGCATATTGTAATTGTACGAAGTTATGGGTGTGGTAAATATCTATTTCCAGTATTTTGAAAAACAATGTTGAATATTTTGAAAAACAAAAGTTCTTAAGAACACATCACTCCATTTCTGCCCTTTTTTGCAATCTATTTTGATACCACTTGAATAAACTGCTATTTCAAAATGGCCACGTTTTCTTATACTTCCTTGTAAAAATTCTTGAATTACCACCAAGACAACAAAGCCCCGAGTTATAGTTAAATCAATGAAAGGTAATGGTATAATGAAAGTGGTGCTCCAACCCCACAAGTTCCACCGACCAAACAAAGCAGGAACAAGAGAAACATGGAAGGAAAAAGAATCCTCAAAAGCAGGCAGCAGTGCCACCAGATAAACAGGGATATCTGCATAGCAGAAATGTCTTTATCAACATCCATGAAGGTGGGCTGGGGATATGGCCTAGTGGCAAGAGAGCTTGCCTCGTATACATGAGGCCCTGGGTTCGATTCCCCAGCACCACATATACAGAAAACGGCCAGAAGTGGCGCTGTGGCTCAAGTGGCAAAATGTTAGCCTTGAGCAAAAGGAAGCCAGGGACAGTGCTCAGGCCCTGAGTCCAAGGCCCAGGACTGGCCAAAAAAAAAAAAAAAATCCATGAAGGTTGCACCTAAGTAGAAGAGCATTTGACCATTCAATTGTGTGAACGTGGGAGGTTTGGGGTACAATCCCCAGCACCCCCCCACACACAAAAAAAATCAAACAGAACAAAAAATATACCAGCAATTCTAGATGTCTCTGACAAGAAATTCTGTCCTTCAAGTATTTCAAAACAGGATAGAAAAGTAAAAGGACAGAAAAAAGTATCATGTTAATACTAATAAATACAAAGCTAGAATCAATACACTGGTATCGAGGTAAGTTTCAGAAGAGAGCACATTATCTTGGAATTAATGTATTTTATCACATATGATACGTATTATAGGTACTACACATACCATACATTTCATATATAGACATAAATATATGTGGGATGTCTATTCATAATTCAAAGAATGTGTATGAATCAGAAAGAAGAAATGATTCAACCTGAAAATTAACAAAATGGTTGAACAGGATCTTAAATATGGAAGATGCACAAGTGGCAGCTTCCTCTTCATGTGCATGGTTGATT
Organism: Perognathus longimembris pacificus; assembly: GCF_023159225.1. Taxonomy (NCBI): domain Eukaryota; kingdom Metazoa; phylum Chordata; class Mammalia; order Rodentia; family Heteromyidae; genus Perognathus; species Perognathus longimembris. The sequence continues at coordinate 145,187,115 of NC_063162.1, forward strand.
TGCTTCCCCGGCCATTGAGAAGACTTACTGAGGGACTATAGAATCCCTGCTCCTCTCCTTCTGGGCATTCCTGGGAGTTAAAGACACTGCCTTGCCTGGGTTCCTGCCACACTGAGGGCAGCTGGCACAACACTGTTTGAGGAGAGGAAGGACTTTGCTTCTCATTTTAGAAAAGAAAGGCTGTTCCATGCCTCCCTCCCTTCCCCAGACAAGAGCTGAGATTGCAGCCTGCAATCAATCCTCAAGAGTGAACAAGAGCTGTGCTGGGTGCGGGTAGAACCCCAGGCCTGCTTTAGAAAGCAGCCAGCTCCTGGTTCACGCAGAGGAGCGCCATTTCAGTAATGACCAGGGAGGATCACCAGGGGGCAGTGTGGGCCCACCGAGCCACCAGCCACCCGACCGGGAGAGTGTGACTCAGTCTTGGCTTGTTGTCCCAGGCAGGGATATATTGAGATAAACGGAGGGAGTGCTGGCCCAGCAGGGAGGGAATCACGAGCCTCACACATCCACTGGTAGGCTTCGCAAAGGCGTCCACGAATCTAGTCCTCTGGGCTCCATCTCGTACGTTTCATGGGTGCTGCGAGGGAGCTTCATGGAATGTCCCAGCTCACCCCTGGGCAGCTAGGGAGAAAGGAGCCACTCCCTCAGAGGACAGTTCCAGAAACTCTGGGCCTGGACAGCTGTGCCTCATGCTGTCGTGACTTACTCATCGCTGGTAGCTCCCCCTGTCCGTCGGGGGCTGAGCTGAATGAGGAAAGTCGTGCACACTAAGCGGGAGGTGGGGGTGGAACTTGTTGGAGCCCCATCAACGGAGGCCTCAGAGTGGGGACACCACTGAAGTCACTTCCAAGTCCTGCGAGCAGTCAGAAAGGAGGATCAGGATTAACAGCAACCCCCCCACACCTCTCGTGCACCCTCAGTAGGGAGACGATGCCTGGGCCTGCTCTCCTTGACTCTGCCCGGGGCCCCGGGCTCCTCTGCGGTGTGGCCCTGTGTCTCCTGGGAGCAGGTAAGTCAGGAGCACTGGTGGGCAGAGCACCCTCTGCCCTCCTGGGCTGGGGGTTCATGGCTGTCTCCTTCCTGCCCAGGTGCGGCGCATGCTGGAGTCCTCCAGTCCCCCCGACACCTGATCAAAGCCAAGGGAGGAAAGTCCACTCTCAAGTGCTCTCCCGTCTCTGATCACGACACCGTGTTCTGGTACCAGCAGGCCGGGGGGCAGAGCCTCCAGTTCCTCATTTCATACTATCGGACATCAGAGAGAGAGAGAGGAAGCATCCCTGGGCGATTCTCAGCTCAGCAGTTCAGCAACTATAGCTCTGAGCTGAACATGAGCGCCTTGGAGCTGGGGGACTCGGCGCTGTATCTGTGTGCCAGCAGCTACCACAGCCCTGCACCAGGACTGGCTCTCTCTACCCAAACCTTCCTGCCCCCTCGGATGACGTCACCTAGGGAGAGGGCGAGGCTGACACCCAGCCTCAGCCAACCCCAGCATGCTTCTCCTGCTTTAGTCACCCCATTCTCAGTCCTGCTGAGCTCAGATGGCTTCTGAGCCCTGGAGGCCCTAACCCTCTGGACGGTCTCTCCTTCTGTGCCCGCGCATTGGATGAGGGCCTCTGCTCTCTGCTCCACAATAGCTTGGATCTTTGAATGCAGACACAGACTCTAGGCTATCCACTTCATAGGTGAGAGATCTCAAGGTGTCAGGTCATAGATGGAAAGCCGTAGTTCAGAGAATTTCCTAATACTCCATAGTAAAGAGTATCAGCTCTAGGATGGGCTCGTCCACTCCCCAGCTGTAACCTGAAGTTCTCCCGAGGCTCCATGGTGTTTTCTGGTCTTGTGTGGTGGCAAGTAAGCTGCTGGATCAGCTAGGCGGCAGTGGGAGGTCACATTCCAGGACAGAATTTATTAAAGCAGGGAATATTTGCCCTATGATAGATCGAAATAGAATGAGTGATTCTGTAATGCATTTAAAAGTAAATGAAAAGAGCCGGGCACTGGTGGCTCACACCTGTAATCCTAGCTCCTCAGGACACTGAGATCTGAGGATTGTGGTATTCCATGTGCCTTAAACCACCACCACCCCTCAAGAAAATGCAAGTCCTCAGCTAGAATCCGTTTATGTCCTACAAAATGAAGAAGAGGAAGGGGAGGGGGAGACTGAGAGGGATGGGTGAGAACGTTCAAAGGGTGGCATTGATCAAGATCGATTGTCCTCATAAACTACGTTGTTAAAAGGCAATTCCTTTGTGTATCTACTTGAAGAGAATCACCTAAGAAATTGGAAATAAAGAAAAAAGAAATCACTTTTCTTGTTCTGGCCCAACCCTGGTCCACGGGCTCCTCTGCTTGGCGGCTCAGGGTCTCTGGGACTGGCTGGGCTCCTCCAAGGCCGCTCACGGGTTGCTGCCCTGCATCTGTACCTATCTGCTTCTGCTCTCCCTCCCTGGAGCCCAAGGGCAGCGTGTGTCCATCACGATTCCGCCATCTTGTGCGGCCACAGGGTGGAGAGCGCACATTCAGCCCTGGTCTAACTGGAAAAATGATGAAAGGCATGATTATTGGGTATGAATCCATTTTCACGATAGAAAAGTTATGGCTCACTCGATATTATTCTTTTTGGCGAATGGGAATCTCTGAACGAAGACAGAGGAAAATCTGTGTGATCCTGGACACAGCAGTCGCCTGTGTTTGCTAGAAAAATCTCATTCCTCCTAGTAGTCAGCCTTCTTATCCGTTGACAGAAAGCTCCAGCAGGAGGACACGGAAGCAGTGGATCTATGGCTGGACTGAAACAAGGTAGACTTCATCTCCATGAGGACACATGGAGTCCTGAGCCCAGAGGGCTCCTGTCACCTGAATCACTGTGCAAAAACATGCCGGACTCTGACCTTGACTCTTACACCCTGGGTGTCAGGTGGCGTTTGAAGGCCTGGATATCATTGCACACTGATAGGGCAAAGAGAAAAAAAAAACAAATGCAAGCTACTCACAGATACTTACAGAAAAGATGCCATGCAAAGCAAGAGGACAACAGTGAGACTGGCAGAGGCTGCCAGAATATTAGGAAAATTCAAACAGAGTGAAGATAAGGAAGTATATCATAATGAAAATAAAATATGATCGGAGGCACAGATGTCCTTCCTAATATTGTGGAAACACTGAAATATAGAGTTGTATTTAGAAACAAACTAAAAATGCCACTTCATTATGAAATGTTACATTGTGTGTGTGCACCACAATTACTTTTGTCAATGTTGTACACTTGTGCACACACGTAATCGAAAAGGAGTTGCTCTTGCAGGGAGGGGATCGGCAGGTTAGCAGCAGCCCGGGCATTGGTGGGGGAAGGTGACATCACCGAGTCACTGAGACGAGACGCCACCTTCTCTTTTCTCCCAAGAGGGCAGGAAGACACGGGAGAGCACCTGCTCCTGAGATGGGCACCCAGCTCTTCCGTGTGCTCGCCTCTCTCCTGTGGGCAGGTGAGGGATGGCTACAGGTGGGCGCCCACCCTCACCCCCACCCCAGGGAGTCCCAGGCCTTTCCTTGAGAGGCACCTGCAGGCTCGGTCATTCTCTATTACAGGACACATGGAGGCGGCCATCACCCAAAGCCCACGTCACAAGCTCACACCGACAGGACGACAGGTGACTTTGAGCTGCCACCAGACTGACAACCATGACTACATGTACTGGTATCGCCAAGACCCCGAGCACGGGCTGAGGCTGCTCCATTATTCCTATGGTAAAGACAGCATGGAAAAAGGAGACATCCCCGACGGGTACAGCGTGTCGAGGCCAGGCACGGAGGATTTCCCCCTCACGGTGGACGCGGCCGCGGCCTCCCACACAGCTGTGTACTTGTGTGCCAGCAGTTTCTCCACAGTGGTGCGTGGCTGCCTCCTCCCTGCACAGAAATGTGAGGGGAGACGGAGGGCGTCTGTGCTCCCCCTTTGAAGCCCCCAGCTCAACAGAAGTCTGCGCCAACTCTTTACTCCTCAGCCACTATCAGTTCAGAGCTTGGAGGCTACAGGTGACAGATGTCCTAGCTGTCCCACGCGTGCTGCTTGCTGGTGGGCTTCCTTGTTCTAGACAGCAGTGGTCATTGAGTTGCTGTTGGATTGGATTGACAATCAAGTGGCAGGAAGATGCTCATGCCAGACTGGACTTTTGTAGATGGAAGATATAAGACAGGGTTCTCATTGAGTTTTATGATTTGCTTTGTGTACTAATCCATTTCTGTCACTACGACAGAATGCTTGAGCAAACCCAAGGAGGATCTATTTATTTATTGGACTCACAGTTTTAGGCATTTCAGCCCAAGTTTACTTGGCTCTGTTGGACACCATCGTGGGGAGTACATAGCACAGCAGGGTTGATCACTCCATGGGAGGGAGTACATAGCACAGCAGGGTTGATCACTCCATCATGGAGAGTACATAGCACAGCAGGGTTGATCACTTCATAGTAGCCTGGGAGCAGAGAAAGAGGGAGCAAAAAGGAGGAAGTAAGAAGGAACATAGAAAGAAAGAAGGAAGGAAGGAGAGAAAGAAGGGAAGAAAGAAAAAAAGAAAGAAAGAAAGAAAGAAAGAGGGGAGGGGGGAAGAGAAGGGAAGGGAAAGGAAGGAAGGAAAGAAGGAAAGAAGGAAGGTAAACCAGACAATTACATACATAGGAGAAAGACACATACACACACACACACACACACACACACACACACACACACACACACACAGAGCACAACACATGTCCACGATTGGAGATCAGTTAGCCACTTCTTCCAGCTAAATTCCCAATTCTCTCCCTGTTCACTTTTCTCCATCTCTCATTAGTTAATTTAGACAATAAGCCCTCAGTACAATAATCCATGAATGAAACCAGCGCCCCAGTGATCTGACCCCCCAAATCCTGCCTCTGATGGGTCCTCGCACTGGCCCAAATGCGCAAGGGCAGGATGCACTTCCTATCCAAACTATAACAACATTATAAGCTGTTTTGTTTTCTGTAGCATAGCTTAACTCCTCTAATAAAGCTAACAAAGAATTCTCCTCACTGGATAACTGAAAGACAGTCCATGAGAACCTGAAGAAAGAGAAATGCCCAAAGGGATGGGTAATTACAGGTAGGAGAAAGAGGTCAAGAGCTGATACCCCAAATTTCCATTGCTTTGTGCCAGTCAAGTGGAAATATCCAGGAGAGAGAAGACAGCCCTGGAAAGGTAGAGGGAGCGTCAGTTCCTTAAGCACTGGAACTGAGGGTGAACTGGCCCATGGGCCATGACTGTGAACACAACCTGTAGATCTCTGCTGGCGAGCAGCTCTTGGACGCTAAGACAGTGTGGCCTCTATGGAGATGACGTCATGGCGGAAGCTGCTGTGGGGGACAGGGGAGCCTCTTCCTCTCTCTTATGCTCAGTGACAGTGCCCTGGGGAGCCACCTACTGCGCTTCCCTTGCAATGAGCACCCACTTGCCATCCTGGGTGTCCCTCTGTCTCCTGGGGATGGGTGAGTCCTCACCAGCCTCCTCAGCCTCTCCTTGTCATACCTCCCCGGCAATCATCTCAATCATTTCCACCCTGATTCCTTGTCTTTTCCTCCACAGCACTCGGAGAAGCTGGGGTCACTCAGTCTCCCAGATACAAGATTACAGGGGAAAAGCAAGCTGTGTCTTTTCGGTGTGATCCAATTTCTGGCCACAATGTCCTCTTTTGGTATAGGCAGATGTCAGGACAGGGCCCAGAGCGCCTGGTGTACTTTCAGAATGAGGCTATTGCAGATGATTCACAATTGCCCAAAGACCGGTTTTCTGCCAAGAGGCCTGAAGGTGCAGACTCCACCCTGAAGATTCAACCTGCCCAGCTGGGGGACTCGGCGGTGTATCTGTGCGCCAGCAGCTTAGACACAGCAGTGCAGGGACAGTTTCCTGCTGTGCACAAAGCTCCGTGGTTCTCCATCTCTGTGCAGCTCTCAGCAGCCCGAGACAGGGCCCTGTGCTTTCCGCATCATCAGGGGAAGGAGACCCGAGGCCAGTCTTCAGATGTAGGCTACCACTCATGCCACGAGAGGACAAGACTTCCTTCTGGAGACACGAGGGCTACGTGGGTGTGGAAATCATCCCGGAGGGACTGGAAGGCACTTAGTGTGGCCAACTCAAGAACCCCAAACTGACAGTCACTCCGACAGACTCAGGTGTCCCAGAGCCCAGGGGCACCTTGTTCACAAACCATACACTCACAAAACACATACAGCCACCTTGATATCAGAGATGGCATTGACGCATTCGTAACAACAGCAAGCCCTCCTGCACTTCTTCTGTGGCTCCCTGAGTGACTTATCCCAAGCCTTCCTGAGAGCCTTGGAATCCCGCTCCTTGTCCAGCTTCCTGTCTTTTTTTTTTTTTTTTTTTTTAACATGGGAACTTTCCTGCATTTTCCTGCCCCTTTGTTAAGAACTGTCTCCCTCTGTTCCTATGGCCTTAAGTTAATAATAATATTGTGTTGGCAATGATGATGGTGATGGTCATTTTGTGCATTTTTGCCAGAGACTTGGTAGCTGCTGAGAAGTGCATGTCCTTACCCTAAATACTTATTCAAACAAGGTTCTACTTTGACTAGAGAACTCTAACTTTTCCATTGGTTTAAATGGTTCAGAGGTAACAAGGCATTGGTGGAAATACTTGAAAAGTTCTTTACTCAGAACTTTCTCAAGGTGTTCTCTCTTTCCCCAGCCCATCATGGCATCTCTTGCCTCCTTCTCTAGCCTACCTGCAGGTCTAAATACGTTTTGTCAATCACAGATGATAATCCAATATACTGTCTTCCAACACCAGTTATGGGATGGGTCAACAGGACCATTGATCATAACTTTGTCACAATTGTTATTTGATTCTTTTCCCAACCTACTATGTCACTTTGTATAGTTACTGAGTCCCTTATAACATGTTTTGTAGATCATCTTTAGTGTTTTCAAACATAAAATAACTTATTTCTTTGAATTTGCCTTATGATTTTCGCCTCTAAAGTCTGTAGGGTATTGAGTTTTCTTCCTCTTTCTCTCCCTCCTCCTCTCCTTTACGCTGTTCTCCCCTCCCTCCCCTTATATTGATTCCCTCCCCTCCACCCCTCTTAGATCCTTCTCTCTCTTCCCCTTCCCTCTCTTCCCTTCTGATCTCTCTTCTCTTCCCCTTCCCCTTTCTTCTCCTCTCTTCTTCTTTTGTGTTTGTGGGTATGAAATTCAGATCCTCATACCTCATACTTGCTAAGCCCAGGGAAGTGCTCCACTAGCCTCCCAACTATTTTTGTCAAATTTCTTTTCATGTTAATTCACATTCACAGTTTTTACATATCCACAGTGTTTGTATTTTTTAAACCAATTCTTGTGCCAGCTACAATCACATTTTGATGTAGCTCTATATTCCAGAGGGAATATCATTTTTTTTCCTGCCAAACGTGTAAGACAAAAACAATTTAAGGCTTCGGCAATCAGCATGTCCACTTTGAGGTCCAGCTCACCTAGAAAACAATTTTATTTCAAACTTCTCATTGTAACCATTTGGTATGTTCTCACCTTAGACTTTAACCCCCATGACCTATGAGTGGCCTCCAGAAAGAGTTGAGCTGTGGTCATCAAAAGTTGCCAAGGAGAGCTGGGGATATGGCCTAGTGGCAAGAGAGTTTGCCTCGTATACATGAGGCCCTGGGTTCGATTCCCCAGAACCACATATACAGAAAACGGCCAGAAGTGGTGCTATGGCTCAAGTGGCAGAGTGCTAGCCTTGAGCAAAAAGAAGCCAGGGACAGTGTTCAGGCCCTGTGTCCAAGGCCCAGGACTGGCCAAAAAAAAAAAAAAAGTTGCCAAGGGGGAGGAGAGAGTTGTGTTCACACTTCCAGCTCTTTCTCCAAGTCTCCGAGATTTAAGGCAAGTTATAATTCACTAGATCCTTAGGATACAGTCATTAATTAAAATGTTTGATTGATAGTTGCTGATATTTTTAGCTATGTAGCTAATGAAAGAAAGATTACGTGTCTGCCTCTATCATCACTGGGATTAACCTTAAATAATTATATTTGTAAGTGCTGGGAATCAAACCCAGGACCTTGCACATACATAATGAGTGCTTTATTGCTCTATTATTGAAGTACAAACCAGTCCTCTCTAGAATACCATGTTAGTTTGTTGTTCCATTGCTTTTAAAATGTAAAGGACTAAGATACTTCAATTTTGACTTCATCCACAGGATGAAAATGAAAACTTTGAAAAGATTTAGAGTCAATTTGGGATGCCTTTTTGGTTTTGGCATTTTATGATTAGAACGTTTCTATGTTGTTATTTGTTTCCTGTTATACTGCATCACTTCTGGGGTTCTAACTGACACAGAAGACCTGCATTCTTGATTGTGTGAGTATACTTAAGAGGCAGTGGTTGGAATTTAAAAGAGTCATTGATATCTGAGTGAAGATGTCTCCCCACTTTAATTTTCTGGGATAATTTGTTCACATTCTCCATTTTGGAAGAACTCTGTCAAGTAATAATGCAGTTGTAACCTTCTCATTTCTTGCCATGTTATCTATATTAGAAGTAAATTAATCACTTATTTAGCCATTGTCTTCATTTTTGTTTAGCCTCTGTCTTCATCTTTTTATTTTCTTTCTGGCTGCCACTGGAAAATGTAGATGGGGTGTTTTCTCAACATGCGCCAAGACCAATGGTAAAATTTCTTTTTCATTCAGGTCTAGCCTTCATTTTTAGAAGGAAGAAAATAGGCTAAACTATAATTTAGCATAGTCTGAGTCAATCTACATGGTCTCATATCTAAGCCTTTTTAAAAAACAGTATTGGAACTGAAATTATGGTATGGATATGCTATAATAAAATGTATTAAATAAAAATGCTTTAAAAGTGACATTACTTCTTCATATGATTCTAGTGTCTGTAAGATGTTAATATATTAATATTTTTCCCTTACCCTTTGACTTCAAGAAATTACAAAATCTCAAACTTTCTGTCCTAAATAACCCTAATCACAACTCCCCTAGATTCTGTGTTGTTTCTCCCCCATTGGCCAATAGGAGGCACTGTGGTGTCAGGGTCACCTAGCGTAGAAAGGGAGGCACTAAGAAGATGGCAGGAACAAAAGAGTTAAGGGAAGCTCTGAGGTTAGGCCTTGTTTCTAGGAACTGGTTTGCAGATGTCTTGAAAGGTTGTTGAGAATGAGACAGCGACAGGACAGCTCTTCCTCTTCTGTTCCTGTGGAGATGGGTTTTCCTTTGCCTTAAGAATTGAATTAGTCTCTGGGTGGCAGGTCAACTTGCAGTTGGTCTACCTTCTCCTGGCTTGATTTGAAATTCTTTGCATGTGATTTTGCACCTGCATTTTTTACTCAGCTTGTAACTCTTTCACTCATGAATTTCGTGGTTGCTACAAAGTGTTAAATGTCCATGGCTGCTATAAGGACACATCACTAAGCTGCCAGCTTAAATCAACACAGATTTCTTGTCTTAGAGTTTGGCAGGCCAGTTGTTCCTGATTATAATTGGGCTAAAATCAAAGTGTTGTCCTGGCTTCATTTCTTCTGGAGGATTTGCATGAGACTGTACCTTGTCTCTTTTACCTTCTGTCATCTATTAGTCCCTTGACTCTTGGTCCCTATCCAAAGTTCCATCCATGGTCTCTATTGTCCCTCTGCAAAGCAATAGCAGCTGGCTGATTTATTTCTTGAGCCAGGGCACTTTGAATCTTCTTCCTTTTTCTTCCAGATTATAAGACTCTTGCCTTATAATCAGGTTTATTTAAAAATTCCAGTATAATCTCCCTGGCGACAGGGAGGAACAAGCCATGGCCTTTATGAAAAGAGATTGATGGTCATATTTCTTACTATAGACTTAAGATATTACAAGATCTTGGAGCTCTCTGGGAAAGAGTCGTTTCACTACCCACCAGCCTGGAAACCTGTTACTTAAAATTGTCATGTCCTGTCTGGCTCAGGGAACTCAATAGCGTGTTTCTTTGTCAACAACCAAAAAACTGGGAAAAATTAAACTGCTTCTTGTTTGTTACAAAATAATCAATGGACCTAAGACATGGAGCCTTCTTTTCCCTTTGTATCCCCTCTACCCAGAAAGGAGCTCGGCTTATAGCAGGATTGTTTTTGTAAGGAAAAGTTCAGGTATTCGTGATGAAATCCTTGAGCTTTTCTAGGAGAAGAGACCAAGATGTAAATCAACAAGATGTAAATCAACTGGAATGTTTTATTTACACACTTTACAGAACAAGATCCAGATTTGCATGTGTCACGAATTAGATAGAGATTATAGGTGAGTCTGTGCTGCATACCCTGGGAGTTTAACACAGCTCAAGATAAGTACTCTCCGAGAGGTCTTTTACCCCCAAAGACCTTTTCAAATCTAATCAGCTCACAGGTCATCCATTCAGCTCCTCCAGCTCTAACAAGGAGTTGTTATCCTTGCTCTTCCGGAAGAGCGCTGAGAGCAGCTTCTGCACACCCAATGGGTGATTTCAATGTGAATAAGGAACTCAGAGCCTTGGGTGGCAGAGGCACTGGTGTTCAATAAGACAACCATTCCTCTCGCAACTTTTGGAGGTTGAAGTGCAGCTCGAAATAGTTGGCAGGGTCCAAGAGCAGGGTCACAATAAAGAAGGCACGATGACTTAAGAAGGTCCACACATATCCTGCAAGAGCCCTCTAGATGTCATAGGTCTGCACCTCATTCAGTGCTGCCAGCCAAACCCCTCTCTGAGCAACAAGCAGCGTGGCCTCCTCTGATAAGAGGCTTCAAGTTGGGCGGGGGTGGGGCATTCGTGAGGTCACTGACAGCAGGAAGTGTCCCATTGTCACTTTTCTGCTCATTATTTTCTCCATCTGCTCTCACCCAGCTATGGACGCCCAGACCTTCTTCTTTGTGGCCCTTTGTGTCCTGGTAGCAAGTGAGTCCTCAGAAGGTTTAACATCATCCCAGTGGGCTTCCACTGTTTTCCTTATTCTTCTCCCCCAATTCTCTCTTCTTTCATAGAGCATGCAGATGCTGGGGTCACCCAGACACCCATGCATGAAGTGACAGAGAAGGGACAATCAGTCACTCTGAGATGTGAGCCCATTTCAGGGCACACTGTTATTGTCTGGTACAGACAGACTGGCATGCAGGCCCCGGAAGTACTGATCTACTTCAACAACAAGGCTGTAATAGATGACACCGGGATGCCCGCAGATCGGTTCTCAGCTGAGATGCCAACGACATCACTTTCTACGCTGAAGATTCAACCCGCAGAGCCTGGGGACTCTGCGGTGTATCTCTGTGCCAGCAGTGTGGGCACAGTGCCACAGAATCACATTCTGCTTGTGCAGAAACCCTGCTCTGCCTCGCCTCCCCTCCGGTCTGGTCCGCCTTCTCATTCCCCAGGAGGAGGGTGGGAGTACAGTACGCAAAAGGCACTGATAAAGTATCAATACGGAAGATCTTGGGTAGGAAATGGGGCTTGGGGATTCCTTGCAAATGGTGAGTTCAAAGCTCAAGTATCAGTTAAACATTAACCACCCACATTGTCATCCACATTGGAATGGAACCGTCCTCCTTATGTTCACTACTCCATCTTCTTATTCTCTTTTTATGGTGAGCTGTGAACACGCCTCTAGCCCTCTTGAATCTTTTTTAGAAAAGGTAGAGTGGGGGGGGGGGGGGCTGGAGATATGGCCTAGTGGCAAGAGCGCTTGCCTCATATACATGAAACCCTGGGTTCGATTCCCCAGCACCACATATACAGAAAATGGCCAGAAGTGGCGCTGTGGCTCAAGTGGCAGAGTGCTAGCCTTGAGCAAAAAGAAGCCAGGGACAGTGCTCAGGCCCTGAGTCCAAGCCCCAGGACTGGAAAAAAAAAAAGAGAGAGAGAGAGAGAGAGAAAAAAGAAAAGGTAGAGTGGTTTTTTGTTGTTTGGTTTTGAATTTTTTTTTTTTGCTATCATGGCACTTTACAAAATGTTAATTTCATCTCCATTTTTTACTATATAAAGTAAACTCAATATGGGTGAAACAGGCATGATCAATCTATAACACACTTTCCAACTTTGACGCATTGAGTGTCTCTCCACTAAGTTCAGGACGAAAGAGCCACTTCTCGAGGATGTTTAACAATGTTTAAAGTCAGACCACTATGACGTTTCACAGTATTCATCTCATTGAGAAGTCAAAAACACTTCATCTCCTTGTAAAATACAGGCAATCGGATGTCTTTTATGCATCTGTTCTGATCATTGCTGCCACCATCTCCATACGTTTGAATCTTCAAATCATTCAGGATGCCGTGGAATGCTTTCCTTCTCCATGAAGCGGCGAACATCTCTGGGCACTCCTACTCTGCAGTGGAGTTCACCAAGAGACATTCATTTTGTAAAAGGACAACTGTATCCATTGACCAGGCTCATTCTCCTCAGGGAGACTCTAGTTACCTGTAAGGGAGCTGTGGGATCTCACCAGGGTCTGTTCTGTTTCTTTTCAAATTCCCAGCTCCCACCACTTGAAATCTGTAACGAGAGTTCCTTATTCGAACACTTGCACTAAACAAATGCCTGTGCGGAGGATGTAAACAGAAGCTATAGAAATGGAGAAAATATTTGCAAACCAACAAAGCACTGATTTCTATGATGATATTAAACAAAGATTGTGTCCAACCCACAGTCCCAGAAGTAATAATGAGTGGTTTCTGTTCTAAACCAATGAGTTTTGGCGGAAAAACTCATTAGACAGCATTATCTGCCGTTCAGTATTGGCCTTTATATTGGCTGATTCCCTAGCATGAGTTATTTTTGGACAGAGTTATACAAATTTTTTACCTCTCCAAAACTTTCAGAGAGTACTAACATTTCATTTATTTTTTTAGTATTTTTTATTATCTTTACATAGTTGTACAGACACATGATTGCTTCAGGTGTAGAATCAACATGTCCCTGTACTCTTCACAGCAGATTATTCTGTGTTAATAATATCCAGTAGATGCTCTTGGCATTGTTAATGTCTTATTATTTAAGTGGAGAATGTGTATGTTGGATGCTGCTGCTGTAGGCTGTGGGCTCTTCATGACACCGGGACCTATCCAGCTGTTGCTGCTGCTCCTGTAGGGATATTCCATGAGATATTGCCTGATTATAGCCTCCCCATCCACAGATAAGAAATTAAGAAAAAATAGAAAGCCAGCCTTGATACCCAATCTTTTATACACTTTTAATATACTTATTAATTATCCCCATTAGGTAGATTATCATGGGAAATTTTCTATTTCCGATACTCTGTACAAAGTCAAGAAGGTGTGTGCTTTGATACAGAGAAAGGGAAAGGGCAATTGTGCCAGCATCACGGAGCGGCTATTGTACAAGGCTTTCCTGTCACCCAGCCTGTGTGGGACCTGGATTTCAAGGTGAACTCTGAGGTGTGGCTCTTCTGCTCAGAGCCTTCGTCCTTCAGAAGTTTATTAATATCACCAGAAAAGAATGATCCGGACCTACAGAAGCACACATCATCTGATATCTTCCCCTATTAAGGAACAAAACACTGAGCAAAGAAGCAATCTAGTCAAATACCAAACTCATCACATACTCCAGGTTTTTCCTTTATATTTTAGAATAGATTAGTCCTGGGCCCAGATAAAGAAATCCTTGTTTGGAAGCGTTTCTGCTTATTTGTGTGTCATCTTCCCTGGTGAGCTCTATAAATGACTTTTCAAAGTGTGAGTCCCAGGGTGCTACAGATACAACACCTGATCAGAGAGGGAGAGATAGTGTAAAAGGTGAACAGAAGGCACACACACCACACACACACACACACACACACACACACACACACACGTACAGGCTAGACCAGGGTGGAGTAAGCATGGCTGAATCTCTACCATGATGAATACTTCAGCATGTCACTTCCAAAGTGGCCGGTTATGTCATGGTCCTGACCGGCTCCCAAGCTGGGACCCCCAAGCGTGTATCTCTCTACCAGTGGCAAAGATGGGGAGCTGGTACGTTATGCCTTCTACATAAGCAGAAATCACATTATTACTCATATTATCAGATCCGTGTCCATTCTCAAGTTCATATCTGTCCTCACTCCCTCCACCAAGAAGTGTTCATTTTGGAATGCCAGTTGTCTTACTTTAGGGGAGGTCAGATGCTAATCCCTGAAGCCATTAGGTTGAAAATTAGAAGTTATTGCAGAGTGCTTGTAGAGGAACCTACAGGAAAGAGGAAGTCTGCCTTTGTCCCTATTCATTCCACAGCGGGACTTGAATGGTAACAGAATTTTGACGCTGTCCTGTGTTGTGGATAAGAGAACCATACACCCCATGAGAAATCTGTTTTCTCCTTCACCAGGGACAAAAATCATCTCAGTCCCATCTCTTCGCCATCCTTACGATGAGTAAGTTCAAATGCTTCCAGGATGGGGCTGGGACAGAGCCTTAAATAAGCACCAACAATTCTGACTTTGTGTGGGGTGTGTGGGGGGGAGATAGAGTTAGGACTGATGAAGTACTTGAGATGTAAAATGCAATTTAACCGATGCCCCCAATCTGAGGAGCTCATGGCATACGAAGTGGAAGCAGAACGAGGGGGAGTGATGTTGGCAGTTACTGAATGTAGAAACTCTGAGAGACAACCATGTGTGTAGGCGCTTACAGTCTTTCAATGAAGTAATGATGCTGTGATCAATTACAAATGATGTGAATCTTTTATCAGGTGCGAGGGCTCATCAGCTTTGGAAAGAGGGTCCTTTGAGCCCTGGCAGGGATAGTGATGTCATTGCTAGGCTATACTCCACCTTGAGGAGACAATAGATTGTAGAAACCTCAGCCCTGTGGATGGTATTTAGAAGAGCTTCCTGTGGGGGCAGCTTCCTGTCTGCCCTAGGATGGTCACCAGGCCCCTTTACTCCGTGATTCTTTGTTTCTTGGGAGTAGGTGAGGTCGCAGACTTTTTTTTTTTTAATGGATCTGGGGGGGGGGTGGACATTGCTAGTTACGATCGTCTTTATGTTTTTTATTCTGTCTCTTCCCAGAATCCATAAATGCTGGGGTCTCGCAGACACCCAGGTATGAGGTGACAGAGAAAGGAAAGGAAATCGCTCTGAGGTGTGGGCCCATTTCAGGGCACACTGCCCTTTACTGGTACAGACAGACTGTGGTGCGGGGCCTGGAAGCACTGATCTACTTTCGGAACAAGGCTCTGATAGATGATACTGGGATGCCCAAGGGTCGATTCTCCGCAGACATGCCTACCTCGTCTCTCTCAATCCTGAAGATCCATCCCACAGAACCCGGGGACTCAGCCACATACTTGTGTGCCAGCAGTGCAGCCACAGAGATGCAAAGTCACCCCCACCCAGTGCAAAAACCTGAGCGCTTTCCCCTTCCCTTCCATCTCCCAGAAGCTCCCAGCAGTCATCCTAGGCCCCGCCCAGCACCGGAAGGACTTGGCCTGATCCTTGGTCCTCCCTCTGCCTCAGGTAACTAAAGAGAGCACTGTCATGAAGTGTAAAGAAAGAGAGCACTGTCATGAAGTGTCACACTAGGAAGGTTTGGGGGGGAGGAATCTGGGCCTGGCTTCTGGGATGCCTCTCAGGTTGCCTGTGAGGGAGACTGAACACGACAGAGGGTCAATGTCACACACCTTTGTCTACCAGGATTATGGAAGCTGGAAAGTGGGTGAGAAGAACACAGGGAGAATAGCGCCTCCTCCCTCTGCCTTTCCTTCCAGCTTCTCCACCGTTCCCTGTCTCCTCTCTCTTAAAACTCTCAAGCTTCCTTCCCAGCTTCCAACATCTAGATGGGACTTAGGTAGGATTTATTCACTTCTTCACTTCTTTTTTTTTTGGCCAGTCCTGGGGACTGGACTCAGGGCCTGAGCACTGTCCCTGGCTTCTTCTTGCTCAAGGCTAGCACTCTGCCACTTGAGCCACAGCGCCCCTTCTGGCCATTTTCTATATATGTGGTGCTGGGGAATCGAACCCAGGGCCTCATGTATATGAGGCAGGCACTCTTGCCACTAGGTCATATCCCCAGCCCCACTTCTTCACTTCTAATAATCACTTCCTCCAGCCTGTCTCATAGATTCGTGAATGTTTTCATATTCTAAACTCAGGTTGTCACCTGATTGGAACCACTTCAAACCAGCTCTCTCTGTCTTCCCTTCTTCCTCCTCCTCTTCCTGTCTCCAGCCCTTCCTCTGCAGCAACCCTCTCCCACCAAGGCCCTAATGGACCTCTGGAAACTCACTTTCAGCATCTCTGCAGATACTTAAATCCTTCTACATCCTCCTTAGTGCAGCCCCTGCTCTAAGAAAATTATGAAACCCATGCCGATGTCTTCAAATCATATCCTGTTTTCCCTGTTTCTTACCTAGAAGAAAACAGTACCTCTGTGCCCCTTTCTGTGACAATGAGCTCACTCTTACCAGGCGGGATTGTAACTGTATCTTAAGATCTGTGAGGACATCCATCAACAGGAAATTGAACCTTTTATTTCTTTTATCAAAATAACATGCTATTTTGATTGAGTTTATGGATTGTATCCATCAATCATAGTTAAATTTTTGACACTATAAAAACATTAAAGATTATACATACAGAATGTATAATCTTATCCTGCATTCATGTCTCATGATGCACAATTATTTTTAAAAGCAAGACAGCTTACTTGTTGACTTGTAAGGATAATCAAGACTGTCAGTGGGAAGTAATTTGCAAGATAATGTATAGTTCTGAGACTATAGAAAATAAATAAATCACAACTGGGAATTGTGGTGCACACCTGTAGTCCTAGCTAAGTTGAGGGCAGGTCATGCAGATGCTATTGTTGTGTAGGACCCAAGACACTAGGTTGACGGAGCGGGAAAATTAGGTGACCCTCAGCCATTCTCAGAAGCTAAACCATAATGCATATATGAGGAATGGAAGTGGTCCCAGAGAATGTGAATCAGGAAAACTATGGAAGTGAGGAAGAGGCAAGCCTCCTTCAAGTTAAAGAGGGCATGGAACAAGAAATACTGCAGCCTTACAAACGGTGACACGGAGGTGCATTTTTATATATTTGCTCGGAGTCAACATTCCTGTGTCGGAACTGAGTTCTAAAGGAAAGCCAAAAAAATGTAAAACAAGTGGTAGGTTAAATGGAGACAATAAATAAATAGAGACAGATTGGGAAGAATATGACAAGATTTATTACAAAAGAACCTTTGTAAATTATTTCTTTGTTATTTATTAATTATTACTGTTATTTATTTGCTAAGTATTTCTTGAGGTTCGTGATTATAGCTCACATTTACCAATCCCTTCTGTGGTTCTTTGTCTTGTGGCTTCAAGCACGTTCCTTTTCTGAAGTTGTCAAGCCCTGCTCTAAGCCTTTGTCTGGGCTCTCAGATTCCCTGCGGGGCTTCATCTCCCACCTCTGTCTGCTCTCTCTTCAGGCTCTCTAGATGAAACCACTCAGACTCCCCGGCACCTGGTCCCCGAGAACGGGCAGGACATACCGATGTCTTCTGTCCCTGGAAGAGGACACAAGTATGTGTTCCAGTATCAACACTTCCTGGACAAAGAGCTCAAGTTCTTGATGTTCCTGCAGAATGAAGATGTCATGGATGGTACAGGGATGGCCCAAGGGAGGAAATTCTCGGCTGAGTTTCCTAAAAACTCACACTGCAGCCCGGAGATGGTGGCATCCAAGGACCCTGCTGTGTATCTGTGGGCCAGCTGTCATCTCACAGAGCTCAGTGTGGGCTGAGCCCAGCCACTAACCTACCACAGGCCCCGCTCAGGAAACAGATGGCACAAGAGGGTGGGAGGCAGTTTGTTAAAGCCTAGCTATATCTTAAGATCAATGAGAAGTTACTGTAAGGCTGAAATATGTCTTCTAGAATACTGAAACAGAATGCAGGGATATTTTGGAACCAAATGAGAATCTGACCTTAGAACTGTGATGTCAATGAACTGAGAATTCTATTTCTTCTTCTTCTTCTTCTTCTTCTTCTTCTTCTTCTTCTTCTTCTTCTTCTTCTTCTTCTTCTTCTTCTTCCTCCTCCTCCTCCTCCTCCTCCTCTTTCTTCCTCTTCTTCCTCCTCCTCCTCCTTCTCCTTTTCTCCATCTCCTCCTCCTCCTTCCTCCTCCTCCTCCTCCTCCTTTTCTCTTCCTCCTCCTCCTCCTCCTCCTCCTCCTCCTCCTCCTCCTCCTCCTCCTCCTCCTCCTCCTCCTCCTCCTCCTCCTCCTCCTCTTCCTCCTCTTTCTCCTCCTTCTCCTTCTTCTTCTGCCAGTCCTGGGACTTGAACTCAGGGCCTGAGCACTGTCCCTGGCTTCTTTGTGCTTAAGGCCAGCACTCTACCAGCCAGACTAGAATATTATCAATCCTGATATAAGCCCTCCATATAGCTTTGAAGCTACAATAAGAAGAACCAACTTTGCTCTCTCTCATTCTAGATTGTAGATCCCCCACATAGAATAAAACTAATGCTGCTGCAGCCAAGAACATGCCCTTGGGGAAATCAATCATTAGTGAAGAGTTTGGGGTGGTTACATGGTTGGGGTTATTTAGAACAACATGGAAGCTGAGAGCCTGTCCTTCTGACCCATAGGACAAGGATTTCAAAGAGGAAATTCCTTTCAACAAGCCATCAACATTCAAATTGAATAACAAAATTTGAAAATAAAATGTTTTCAAAATTATTACAACCATTCCTTAGCTGAAGTGAGGGAGGAAAGAAAGAAACTGAGAAAATATCAAGCCATTTCCCATGGTTGGCTTGCCCCACCCCCCGCCCCCAGCAATATCGGTGTTCACTTTTCCTGGTTCTTAATATGTGCCATTAGATATCACTTCCATGCTGCCACCGCCACAAAGTATGAAAATGATTCAAGACAGATAAAGGAAGCTACAGGAACAACAACAACAACAACAAAAAAAAAACACAAGAAAGAGCAAAGAGGGAAGTAGTAAAAAAAACAATGCGCAGGTGTTTCAGAATATAACAGCAATGGATGGAAAAGCCTCACACTGTCTCCCACAAATACATGCTAAGCCACATTGCCTGTATAGTTAAGAACAAAAGAGCTACAGTTCCCACGGATGTACGAGGTTAGCTTCAGATGAACAGGACCCACGAGAAGTGGGTACTGACAGCAAGATCCGACTTGACAGAAGCATCTATGAGGTCTAGCTCCCAGATCTGCTCAGAAAGGACCCTACCTGGCCCCAACCCTGGCTCACCTTCCTGCCCCACCTTCCTGCCCAAGTTTGTGCCATGAACACCAGACTCCTCTGCTGTGAGAGCATCTGGCTGCTGAGGTTGGGTGGGTTCTAAGCTAATGGTCGCCATCACCGGGCTTTGTATCTGACTCTAACAACTCTGTCTCAGAAAATATCCCCTGACTCTAGATTGCCTTAAGATTTTGTGTAAAGTTTGGCACTTACAGGAAAAGAAGTACTTGTAGTAAGGTGAGAAAAGCAAAATTCACATGGACTTTTAAGCCCACATAGGAGGCTTCACAGTGGGCTGTTTCATTGCAAGGCACTTCTTCTTCTAACATGATTACAACTCTGTCTCATGCACCACCTTCTCTCCTAAAGTATCTGAATACTGGCATCACCCAGAGCCCAGGACTTCTGGTCAGAAGGAGAGAAGAGACCCTAAGATGCCCACCACTGAAAGGCTGCAGTCATGTCTTCTGGTATCAGCAGCTGCCCGAGGAAGGTCTAAAATTCATGGTTTTCCTCCAGAACGAAAACATCATAGATGAGTCAGGAATGCCAAAGAAATGGTTTTCTACTGCCTTTCCTGCAAAGGAACCCAACAGCCTTTGGACCAAGGTAACAGAGCTGGGAGACTTGGCACTGTACTTCTGAGCCAGGACATCAGACACAGTGTTGCAGAGTCAGAGGCCCTGCCCAGAAAGAGCAGTGGCTACTGAAGGAAGGCCCAGCAGAGGATTGTGGGAATATCATGAAACATTTCCATCTAAGTTCAGACACTAAAACTCTGTCACTGAGAATCATATTTTAAAATGTCAGACATAAGGGCTAGGTTAAACACTTACTGACCAACATAGTTCTCTTCTCCTTACTCCATATTGTATATGAAATTCTATGTTCATGCTTTACCTATAGAAATTGCTTTGATTTTCAAGACTGGCAAAGAGAGAAAAGCTATAGTCTCCAAGAGTTGCTTTTTCCCATGGGGAAAAACAAACAAAAGAAGGAAGAAATGGAGGGAAAAGGGGAAGGAGGAAAGAAGAGAACAATAAGCCAATCAGTGACAGAGATAAGATCCCAACCCAGATTTGGGCAAGTAGAAGCAGTATTCTCCACCATTACTCCCTGCTGCCTCTGGTTCTTTCTGGCACAATCCTTGCTTTGTTCCTAGAACATCTGCAGACCTAGAAGGCTATCAGGATAGAGAACTTCTAAACACTCAGAACACCCGAGAGATGGTAGAATTAGAGTGGGATAATTGTTCTAAGTATAAGAGAAAGATCCAATCGACAGATATTTCTCACCAGCAATAGGTCACCAGAACTCATCACCTTATTCTCATCATTTGATAAATACTGGGCACCTAGAGAAAAGTGGCGTATCATTCGATTTTATGAGAAAATTTCTGAAGATCAAAAGGCCGACCAATATGAAGTCATTTCAAAGGCACAGGTAACAGATCCAACACCTCTAGTCCCGAGCCTAAGCCATGGTCCCACATGTTTGCCTTCTGGTTTTCTGAAATCATTGCAGGTAGTTCTACCTCTGCCTTATCCACATGAGAAGTGGGGGAGGGAAGAAGAAGCAAAACAAAAAGGATATAGAGTGCTCATAAGTAAAACACTACTGTCATTGTAAAGGGAAACCCAAATAAGCAGAATGAGATGTGTCAGAGAACCGCTTCTCAGCTCTGTGGTGGCACAGATGGGAGGGGACGGCCTGCAAAACGACCCCGGTGCTCTTCCTGTCTTCCTGTGTTACAGCTGCGCGAGCCCCAGGAGTTCTCATAGCCACAGAAATCCCCTTTCCACAATGAGCATCTGGCTCCTGTGCCCGGTGGTCCTTTGTCTTCTTGGAGCAGGTGAGTCCCGGGTTTAGGAGGCAAGTTCCTGTTCCAGTGCTGCCCCTCTACCCTTTCCCCACCACGTGCCCTCCTGGGCTATTTCCAGTCTCTTTCTCTTTCTTCCTTAGGAACTCTGGAGTGCGGCATCATTCAGACCCCCAAATTTCTGCTCAGAAAGGAAGCACAGAGCGTGACTCTGAGATGTGAACAGAGCTTGAATCATGACTCCATGTACTGGTACAGACAGGACCCAGGGCAAGGCTTGAGACTGATCTACTATTCGCAAGTTGTAAACACAGTTGAAAAAGGAGATCTAGCTGAAGGCTACCATGTCTCTCGAGAGAAAAAGCCACTTTTTCCTCTCACGGTGACTTTGACCCAAAGGAACCAGACCGCTCTCTACCTCTGTGCCAGCAGTGTGGCACAGTGGAACACAGCCACCTCCTCTCTGGCATAAACGTCCTGCTTCCCCCACCAGGTGGCGCTTCTGTTCCCAGCTTCTGCCTTGCCTTTCCTTCCCCCTCAGCCAGACATGGGCAGCAACATGGCTGCTGGTGTCAGCTGGTAAACTCTACTTGCGCACTCATCTGCTGTTGTTGTTGTTGTTGTTGTTGTTGCCAGTCCTGGGGCTTGAACTCAGGGCCTGAGCGCTGTTCCTGGCTTTGTTTTGCTCAAGGCTAGCACTCTGCCACTTGAGACACAGTGCCACCTCTGGCCGTTTTCTATATATGTGGCGCTGAAGAATCAAATCTAGGACTTCATGTATGCAGGGCAAGAACTCTACCATCAGGCCATATTTCCAGCCCCTCATCTGGTTTTAAAGAGGGCATGTACACATTTGTATGAGAGCAAGTCAAAAAGAAAGGCGCAAAGGAAGAAGGGAGAGGTTATTCCATAGCACAAGCTTCCCTCTGTTTTGCTGAGCACTGTGAAACAAACAAAAAGCAGAGACAGGTTCCTTCTTTGAGAAAAAGCAACAAAAACCACATTGGGTGGAGAGAGATGTAAAATCCAGATTCATGAGCCACAGTAACAGAAAGGTACAATGTCACCAGTTACAGGTGTAAGAGAAGTGTGGGAGTCACCTGGCCAGCTCCACCTAATGACATCCGGAAGGGCAGAAGGAAGGCAGCATTTGGTAAAAACATGACCGATGATGAGCGTGTCATCTGGTAGCAAGCATCAGAGTAATGTGACAGCCTTAAGGGACTTGGATGGAGGAAAAATGTGAGCGATGGATGATGAGACTGGGTGATGATATCACTAATGACTGGCAAGAATTCCATGGAGTATAAAGCAAGCTACAGCAGTGAGTGCTGTCTCCGCTCTCACTGCTTTGTGGAACCATAGAGCTGAGAACTCTACCCAACCCATCTCACCTAGGTCATGGCCTGGGGAACCAGTAGGTACAGATGAATTTCCTTTCCCCCTTTGACCACTAGGGGGACATGAGAGTACATAACACCATCGTGTCTATTATACATCCCATTGCATTTACAGATGGGGAAAAAGCATAAGAGGGGATCATGAGAAAGGATCAAAAGGAGGTAATTTTTGGCAAGAGATAAGTTTTAAAAGGCTCAAAAGCATCCAGAGAAGCATCGCATAACTGGTAGATCCGTTTAGTAAACATAGCAAGATATTGGATATAACATAAATATAAAGGGGCCAGTTTTATTTACGCATATTAGGGGCAGTTAAAAGATGTATTGCTTAAACACGCACACACATATACATAGAGGATCATTCACAAATAATAATACAAAATTTGTGTGTTCAATGTAATGTAAGGACCACACAACAGAGAAGCTAGATTTTTCACCAGCGACTCTTTCAAGAACTCGATTATGTTTTCAGGAGCAAGTATCATGAAGGGTTATGAAATTAAGAACAATAAATTGTAGTAAAGTAATATGAAGAATGCTAAATATTAATAAGAGCAAGTTGTCTAGAATTATGTGTCAACATGAATTAGAAAGAAAAGAATAATAGCACAGGAAAATGTTGACAGAAGGATTTCCCTTAAGCATCATAGAGCATTAAATGATATATAAACTATAGATTCATACATAAATGGCAAAGACTATGATGAAAACAATGCGAATGTGAAATCTAAATATCAGTGTTGCCACTACCTATGAGAGAATGATAGAATTTGAATGAAGAACATGGAATAGAATTTTCTCAGACCTATACTATCTCAAGCTAATTGATTGGGGGCAAAGATCTCATATTTTCACCCTATTCATTAGTTCATTACCACTCCCTACTCCAATTGCATATTTCCATAGATATTTTTGTACAGTCTAACATTTCATTATTTACAGTAACTACTATGTGATGCTGTCATGGTGGCAAAAACTATGAAATGCTAAGTATTAGTAAGATTGAATTGTATAGAACTCTGTTTGGTTACAGGCGTGATATGCAGAGTGTTATGATTCAATCCCTGATGGAAAGGAAGAGGCACTTTGACAGCCTTAAGAAGAAAATACATGAATAATGTGTGAGTTTACAAACTGTAAAAAGGCTGAGCAGAGTGGCTCACACTTGTAATTTCAGCTATGTAGTAGGCAGAAATCAGGGAGACCATAATTTGAACCCAGCCCAGGGAAACAATTAGCTAGATCTCATCTCAGTCAATAAGCTAGTTGTGGTCTCAGCTATTTGGGAAGCTGTAGGCAGAGGGATCTTGAATCAGAGGCCTGCAGGATTAGAATGTTCTACCTGAAAAATAACTAAAACAATTGTGAGAGACCAAGGGAAGCAGTGACATTGTAAAAAAAGAAATATTCTCAGTACTTGACTCGCGTAAGTGTAACTCCTATATAATGACAGTAAGTTGTTTAATAACTAAAGCAAAAAAGGGCTAGGTAGGTGACTCAAGTGGCAGAGAGTGTGACTAGCAAGTGTCAGGGCTCTGAGTTCAAATTCCTGTAGAGCCAAACAAAACAAAAAGGAAATAAGAACAGCAAGAGTCTCAGAAGAAGATAAAAGACAATAAATACAAGCTGAAACTAACCCCTGTTTCCCATTAGGGAAGATAGATCCTGCCCTCCCACATCCGATGAGACGTTCCTGTCCTGGGTGGGTAGAGGGACTGTGAGGGCTATGGGAAGTGATCACGTGACAGGAAGGTCATCTAAGGAGATTGAAGAGGCCACCTGTCACCGCTCTCTCCCTGAAACACATCATGTGTCTCAGACTTCTCTGCTCTGTGGCCCTTTTTGTCCTGGAAGCAGGTGAGCCCTGCTGGTTGGATTCCAGTTTTAGCACTTTCTTTTGTATTTAAAATATCAAGCTGTCTCTGGTCTTTTTTATTTTCCAGTACTTTCTTTTCCTCCACAGGCTCCATGGACACTGAAGTCACCCAGAGTCCCCGACATCTGATCAAAGGAAAAGAGCAGAAAGCAAAGCTAGAGTGTGTTCCTAGGAAGGGACACAATTATGTGTACTGGTATCATCAGAGATCAAATGAGGAGCTCAAGTTTCTAGTTTACCTTCTGAATGAAGATATCATGGAGAAGACAGATGAGATCAGTAAGAGATTTTCACCTCAGTGCCCCCAAGACTCACCCTGTAGGATGGAAATCCAGTCCACTCAGCTAGCCGATTCAGCACGGTACTTCTGCGCCAGCAGCGCACAGTGCTGAATGGTGGCTTTTCTTAGAACACAAATGCAGTGATCTCATTCATTCTGGAGACCTTGCTCAGGAAACCAGTGTGCATTCAACTGGTAGAAGCTAACAGATCTCCAACCTGGAAGAGCTTAAAGCAGAAGGGAAATCTGAGAATGATGGCTCTAGATGAGCAAAAAGGAGTGGTTATGTAAGGAAAGGCAGAGAAAGAAGAGAAAAAACAAAGGGGGGGGGTGTGCTCAGACTCCCCATTTTGCTGAATATTAGGCAAAGATGATCAGGATTTCTTTCTCTGTGTCGGTGTCTCTCTCTCCCTGTGTCTGTCTTTCTGTTTTTCTCTCTCTCTTCTCTTGTCTCTGAAAATGGCCTTGATGAATTTCTAACCAACTTCATAAAAATATGCAACCCAGTGTTTTCAACTTGGTAAAGCTATGTGTTACAGAATAACATGACAAGAAGATAATGGTGCCTTTCACATGGATCGTGATCATCTGCTCCGACATATTTCCTGAAACAGGAGCCAAGGATGCTCAGAGATACATGATGACAGCTTCTCATAGTCTACCCTGCCATAGAAATGTCCAGAAACTCAGCCACCCCCTGCCCTCAGGAATTCCAAATCATACAATTAACAAAAAAACTTTATATGAACACATATAACATATGGCCCATAGGAATGTACATTTCAATAGAATTTGACAAATTTGGCACTCATGTAACCTCTGTGACAATGACGATACAGAACTGTCGGGGCCTCTGAGGACCCCTTTTCCCCTACCTCCCGGGGAAAATGCCTGAACCCCCAAAACTATGAAAGAGCACTTGGCCTTGTCTTCCGCCAGCAGAAGGCAAAAGCGTACTCTCATGGATTACGCTAAGTTGAGGAAAGGTTGCCGAAGCCTCTCCTGCACGCCCCCCCTCCATCCCCCCGGTCCCCTCACGTGTCAGGAGCGGCGGCAGGAAGAGAGACATCAGGGAGACACCTTGATGGTTGAATGGGTCTCGCCCACCCAGGGGCGGGCAGAAGGATTTATTACGATGACAAAGGCGGAAGGGGAAGGACTTGGGGTGACTGACTGATTGGCTGACTGGGATGCCCATTAGGTGATGTCATGAACCTTCCCCTGTGGGCGGGGATTACAGCTCCCCAAGAGCTGGGTCTCCGCCATTAGACACGTGGCCGAACCTTCTCTTCCCGTTGAGGCCGAAAGGTGGGAGGGGCTAACTTTTACACTGTCCTAGGGCTGGTTGAAGGGCAGTGAGGATCCCCAACATCTGCCCCCCTTTTTTTTTTTAATTAGCAGGGGGTGCTGTAAACATATAGCACATATGTAGGCATAAGGCAGTCCAAGTCCAGAAAAGTTGGAGTCTTTAGTCTGTTTCTGCCCCAAGTGCAGACATCAACCCTCTTTTGGTGGTGAGGTAGAAGTAGGCTGGAGCTCTGGCATCTCTGGTAGTTCACAGTAGCTGATAACTTAAACATAAGTGATTAGTAAAACATTTCTTTTTATATAAACATTGAAGTGAAGGCACTAAGCCTTTGCTCTTACTTTTTAAAAACATTTCTATCATGAAACATTGAGGTTGGGTGTCAAAACCCTCAGCTCCTATTTTGTAAACATTATCACAAATATTAAAACAAGGTGTCAGAACCCTCAGCTCTGATTTTCTTTCCAACGGGACTCCCCAAGTCTAGCAGCAGGGGGAGAGGAAAGGAAGAAACACGGTGCAAAATTCTTTAGTCTTGTGTGATGCTGTGGGCAGTATCGCCACGGCAAAACATTGAGCCTTGAGACACTCAAGAAAGAATCTAGAAAGCAAACAAACAGGGAAGTGAAGCTGGCTGCCCTTTTACAGCTACCACTGTTGCATGCAGGCAGGTTTTCTGTATTCTCTTAGAAGAGCAGGAGAAATCCAGTGTGTTCCTTGTTTTTCTGAAGAGAACAAGAAGAGACATTTCTCCAGAGCAGGTGCTCTGGGTTTAGTTTTCCAATCTGGCAAAACACATATACAGTACTCCATCCCACACTGATTCAGGATGATTTAAAATTTTTTGATATTTAACATAAGCATAACTATCCTTAATTAATCCTGGGGGCTCTTTTGTTTTTTAAAATTATGACACTGGCGGGCACCAGGCAGGGAGTATGGGTGGAGGTCTCTTCTTCTGTAGCTACTTCCTGCTGCAAGGGAGCGACAGAATCAAGGGCCTGGCACCGTCCAGTGTGGCTGGCAAAAGTTCCTATCATTACCATGAGAATGGTCACTAGGGCCAGAGAGTGCTATGGGCTCCTCTGGCCCATTCCTGCATCTTGGGCATACCCAGAAGTTTCCAGGGCTGGGGCCTCCAGGGTTCAAGTCTGTGTTAGGGTGACAGCTATGAGCAGCAAATTCCCAGGTGGTGATCTCAGCAAGAGATTTTATTCTGTTAAAAGAAGCTTTTGAAAAGGTCAGACAAAGTATTGACAAGTTCTCAGAGCTGGTTGGCATGAATGACGTAGAACACACCCTGGGCATAAGCCAGAAAAGTTCCATTTGGAGCATAAACTCAATTGTAAAATGAACAGGTAAGGAGAAATGACTGAAAGAAGTGTTTAGTGATAGAAAACCGGTTTGGCGTAGCCAGTCAGAGGCAAATATATATAACTGGCAGAAAAAGGAAAGTGGACAGGTATTACCTCTCTCGATTTCCCGGCTGTGATCCGTTTTGAAAGGGCGAGACAAGGCAGCTCCGTTTAGGATATGACACCATTCTCCTCTCACTCCACTCCACATTCTATCTCCTGGACTGGCTAAGTCCCAGAACTTCCAGCGTTTGTTGCTGGAATGGCATTTTCCTATCCGCATTTACGGGTTTTGAACTTGGGGCCTGAGCACTGTCCCTGAGCACTTCTGTTCGAGGCTAGTGCTCTACCACTTGAGCCACGGTGCTGCTTTTAGCATTTTGTTGGTTCTCTTGAGCCAAGCTCTCAATCTGGCTCTTTGCTGGTTAACTGGGAGGTGGAATTTTAGAGAGATTTTTCTTTTGCCTGGGCTGGCTTTGAACTGCATCCAAGGAGTCTTAGTCATACAAGCCCCTTTTATCTCCAATTGAGCAACAAGGAAAACAACAGAGATAATCCATTTATAACTTGTTGAGAACTGACCAAAAACTGCTTGTTAAGGTTTTGCTGTAACACTTAGAGAACATGAGACCTATGCACCATCAACCTGAATCACACCATTTAATCTTACTGGCAAGAGAGAGAGAACACAGATAAATGACAACTGAGGGCAAAGGGTTAAAGCAGTGTGGAATCCTCAGTCCCAGAAGTGGCTGCGTCCCTCATCCCAAATTGGCAGGTTCCATGCCATGCAATGGAGCAATCTGAACAAGGCTGCAATGGCATCTCTGGATAGACTGTCACATCTTGTCCTGGGTTACCTGCAAGATTTCTACACAGACTGGTTGATATTTAAAATCCCCCAGCATTCCTGGCTTTTGTAGGCTGATGCCCTTCTGGTTTAAGCAGGGTAAAAGGATTTTCTTAATCACCCAATCCACATGGCTAGCTCTGTGGCCGCTATCATAACTATGGTGATTTAACCTGGAGTAACTGTAAAGATAGGACTATTATAAACCCAGCTCTAATCTTGGGAGAAGATCGTTAGTAGTAAAACCAGTCAGTTTGGGAACAGACAGCTAGCACACGTGTTGGACCTGTATCCTAGGAAGCAAAATGTCAATTTTGGGTCAGGAAAATTTAGGTTAATAGTCACATTTGTCTAAAACGATTCCAATTTTTTGATCTTGCGAGTTTATGAGAATACAGGAGATAAAAATGGGAACGTAAAATCTTAATTTATGCTACACTTGACTTTTAACACACTGAATATAAAAAATAACATACTGCTTTTATATCATTGTACTTATACCACATGCTGTATTATTTGAACCTTTATGGAGTTTCTCTTAGGCACATTTGCTTGCATCCGAACTTTGGGCTGAAAACCTATTGTTCTGCTTTTAAATCTTACCGACAGACAGACACACACACATACACACATATAAACCCTGAGCGCTCTTAAAATTGTTTTTCTGATTGGCCATTTAAGTTTTCTGGAATTCCAGTGGCAAATGGTATTCATTTGCCCATAATAGAACCACGTGGTTGAATAAAAAAGCAAGAGAAACCGGTTTCTTCCTAGGAAGTAAAAACTTTCACAGTTTATCTGGCAAGGAAATGAAGAAGCCACATTTTGAAAAAAAAAAAAAAAAGGAACCAGTTTGGAGACAGGACATGAACAAAGCACAGACACATGGCCCGGCTCATATCTTTAAGCTGCCCTGCCCAGCCCAGGGGAGTGTGGCACGCCCATCACCTGGGGGAATGGGTGGGACTCCACCTTCAAGAGTTTTTGGGGGGCTGGGGAGATAGCCTAGTGGCAAGAGTGCCTACCTCGGATACACGAGGCCCTAGGTTCGATTCCCCAGCACCACATATACAGAAAAACGGCCAGAAGCGGCGCTGTGGCTCAAGTGGCGGAGTGCTAGCCTTGAGCAGGAAGAAGCCAGGGACAGCGCTCAGGCCCTGAGTCCAAGGCCCAGGACTGGCCAAAAAAAAAAAAAAAAAGAGTTTTTGGAACCTTGAGGGAACCAAGATGGAGGAATCCATTGCCCGCCACGTGCATTGACCTGCTAGAGAAAACAGGATTTAACCAACAAGCAGAACTTAACCGAATCTCCAGGCTTAACAAACATCAACAACCCTTTTGTTTCCCTTAAAACAGATTACCCAGCCTTCCCAGGCCTCAAAGGTGGGGGGGAGGGAGCCAGGCGCAAAGCAGTTTTCACCCAAAGCTCCGCACCGCTCGCAGCCACCGGGCTGCAGCGGGTCGAGTCGCTTCGGGCGTCCCAAGCACACAGTCGCAGCTGCCGCCATGTCTCCAGAGTCAGGCGCCCGCCGTCACCCGCCAACCCAAGTGGGGGCGCCCGGCCCGGGGCGCGCGGAGCAGGACCGATCCCAGCCCGAGGCTGCTGTCTCTGCGCTCCTGCCTCCGCTGCCCGCCATGCTCAGCGGCCCAAAGATTTCCGCACTAGATGCCCGGCGCCGCCCGAGGCCACGTGGGCCCCAGTGCACGCCGCCGCCTGTGAACCTGAGCGCCCCCCCTGCCCCCCGCCCGTGGCCTCGCGGAGACCAAACGCTCTCTTCGCACTCCCCGCCACTGGTTCGCAGATCCGGACCTGGAAACACCAGGTGGGTGGGGGCTCCCGGGCGAGATGGTGACATCGCTCCGGGCTCCCTGGCCACCCGCACCTCCGCCATCCCCTGTGCTCCCCTGCTGCGCCTCTGCCGGACGCACGCCCCGCTCCCCCGAGGGCGGCAGAAAATCCGCTTCTCTCTCTGTGCTTCTGCCCCATCTGGATGGGCACAACCCTCCTCTGAAAACCCACTTAGCACAATCTCTGGGGTTGCTGAACCCTGAAATTCCCGGCCGTGCGTTCCCGCCTGTCCCCCACGTTCAGGCGCCAGATGTTGGGACCTCAAGTATCCCTTTTCCCCTATCTCCCGGGGAAAATGCCTGAACCCCAAAAACTATGAAAGAGCACTCGGCCTTCTCTTCTGCCAGCAGAAGGCAAAAGCGTACTCTCATGGATTATGCTAAGTTGAGGAAAGGAAGGATTTATTACGATGACAAAGGTGGAAGGGGAAGGACTTGGGGTGACTGACTGATTGGCTGACTGGGATGCCCATCAGGTGTTGTCATGAACCTTCCCCCGTGGGCGGGGATTACAGTCCCCCAAGAGCTGGGTCTCCGCCATTAGACACGTGGCCGAACCTTCCCTTCCGGTTGAGGCCGGAAGGTGGGAGGGGCTAACTTTTACTCTGTCCCAGGGCTGGTTGAAGGGCAGTGAGAATCCCCAACACAGAACAGTGTCAGTTTCCCTATAGCTCCCAATCGAAGTCTTTGCACATTTCTCTCAGCATGGACTTAACATTTTTTATTATGTAGCTCTTCCACCTAATGTGTTCATCTTCTTCTAAGTTTAATTTAAACAACATCATTACTACTGTACTTTTAACACCCATAAGGAATTTATACCTTGAAATATTTCCTGCAAAGATTTCCCATGAGCTCAGGGCAACGTTATCATTGCATGTTTTTTTAACTGATGCCTCTACCTCAGCATATTACAGAAAAACAGCAACTCCAGACACCAGTGATGGCTGGTGGCCCTATGAGTGCGATCACATCAGCCGTTCCTCACCCCAACCAAGGAAGTGTCAGGGCGGCTCAGTCTGAGGTAGAGTATGCTCAATAAAACATAGTAGAATGTTGGAAATGAACTACACAACCTCGAGGTAGGCGGGGTAAGACCAAGAGGGGAAGAACTGGGAGGAAATGAGGAAGGAGGTGACACTGTTCAAAAAGAAATGTACTCATCACCCGACTTAGGTAACTGTAACCCCCCCCATCACCTTTACAATTAAATTTAAATCAATAAACAAATACAAAAACTGTGACCTGTCACATTTGTTATGAAACCAAAATTGCCCCTAGTTGGTAGTCTATCCATTGAGCCAAACCCTTAGTGGAGTGGAGAGAGATGGGGTGGAACAATGATGCAGTCCT
Organism: Perognathus longimembris pacificus; assembly: GCF_023159225.1. Lineage (NCBI taxonomy): Eukaryota > Metazoa > Chordata > Mammalia > Rodentia > Heteromyidae > Perognathus > Perognathus longimembris. The sequence continues at coordinate 145,218,439 of NC_063162.1, forward strand.
AACAGTTCACATATGAGGAGATGGTAACTAGGTAACTTGAGGGAATGGGGTTGGGGTTGGGTAGATGTGACTTGGAGGAGGTGGGAATGATGGGTGGGTGACACTGATCAAGATGCATTTCACGAGGAGAAAGATGGCGCCGAGACAATAGGGAGGCACCCCGACTCGCACCAACTGAATAGCGAGCTGGGAACTCCAACACCCAACACTCCACCAAGAACCCAGCAAAACCAGCATCCAGAAGCAGTGGAGAAACGCAGGAAAACAAAAAGGAGCAAAAAAGAAGAACCGAAAACCTACACGGAGCCGGAGATTAATCGGGGCACCCTCCCCCCACCAGCCGGCCCTGGCCCAAACAGGGTCAGGCTGGGAAAGGGAAACCCGGCGATCGGCAGACAGGTTGCCAGGAGCGCAGAATCCATATAGCGGGAGACCCCACGGACACAAAGCAGGGTGCGGACCAAGACACACCCAGCAGCGACGAGAAGTTCGGGTCCACACCGGATTCGGACAAGGGAACCCAGCGCGGCAGAAAGAGGGAACGGGGGAGCCACCACGACACTTCGCCAACCCCTGAAGGGCCAACGGCGGTGCGGGACACGCACACAAAGCAGCAAAAGTGAGTCCCCCATAATCCCTTCCCCCAACGGGAGACCCAAGCCCGACAAAGACGATATATCTCCCTCCCTCCCCCTCCCCACTCCCGTGGGAACAAAGATTCCCCAAATCAGGCGGGAAGCTCCCAGCAGGCACTGGGAAGCCAGTCTAGCAGGGGAAGGGCGGAACAGCCCCAAGCCCCCAAAGGTTCCTGAACTGGCAGAACCGGCCCCGTCCCCTTCCCAACAGGGGCCAGGGACGGCCGGCAGGGCAAGCCCCACCCGAGGCGCCTAGACCTTGCGGACTCTTACAACTAAAATCACAGGCGCTGGTGGGCAATACCAGCCCAGCAGGGTCACCTGAGCCTGATCTCGTTCCCCCTCCTCGAAGCGGAGGTGAGGTCTGAGGGTGCCAAGCCACACCCGGACAGTCGATCCCACTGGGCCCCACACATACTGCTTCCCCCCCCCAACGGACTCGCGGGAGGGCGCAAGCACAACCCAACAACCCAGGGCTCGCTCTGGGAGGCAGACCCCACTTAAGTGCCTGTTGTAGGGGACTCACAGTGCACAGGAGGGCGGGGCCCCGGCGAAAGCGCCCGCTCTGATAGGCGTGCCCTGCACTGGTGGGCGGGGCCACAGCGACAGCACCTGCTGACGCAGACACGCCTACACAGAAGGGAGGGAAGAACTACACAGACTTCCAGATGCGCAAATCACAAAGAAACATAACTCAGTTCATCAAAGGACAAGCCAACTCGCCAGCTCCAAAAAGCAGCACGACTGGAGAGGAGATGGAGAATAAAAAAGCAAATGAGGACATGTTAACAGGAATGATCGAAACCGTCAGAAATGAAATCAGAAAACAATTCCAGGAGTTTAGAGCGGAAATCTGGAAGGACACCCAGGAAGCCAAGAAAGAAATGGAAGCAAAACTGGATACAATGCAAGCCTCGTTTAAAGAAATGGAAGCAAAAATGGATATAATGCAAGCCGCCTTTAAAGAAAATCTCCACACCCTGAGAATTGAAATGCATGAAAAAATAGATTTAAAATACAACTCTTTAAAGGAAGAAATTTCCACGATCAGAGCTGATATGACAACCATGAATAGCTCTCTGACATCCATAAACTCCGCAATTGAAACCATAACACAAAGAGTGGACCATATGGAATCCAGAATCTCTCGCCTGGACGATGAAGCAGCTGACAACAACCAGAAAATGACCACACTCCAAGAAAAGGTGAAGCTTCAGGGAAGATTACTCCAGGAACTAATGGACAAAGACAAGAGATATAATCTGCGTATAATTGGAATAGAAGAAGGAGCCGAATATCAGAGCAGAGGGCTTAATCATGTTCTCAATAAAGTTATTGCAGAAAACTTCCCCAATCTCACAGGGGACCCCATCCAGGTAACCGAAGCCTATAGGACACCTGGCAGGCCAGACCCCAGGAAAACCACCCCAAGGCACATAATATTCAAGACTACAGACCTCAAGATTAAAGAGCAAATTCTGAATTCAGCCAAAGCGAAGAAGGAAACTTTTTTCAATGGGAAGAGGATTCGAATAACATCCGACTTATCCACACAAACTTACCAAGCTCGAAGTGAGTGGAAGAACACCATCCAAGTACTTCAGAATAACAATTTACAACCTCGGATCAAATATCCAGCGAAACTGGAGTTCACATTCGAAGGGAGAACCAGATCTTTCCACACCAAAGAGGAGCTAAAGGAGTATGTGAATAAAAAACCAGCCCTACAGCGAATATTAAGAGGGGAAGCCCACCCAACAGAGATCGTAAAAGACACACAGACAGATTCAGAAAGAAACTTCAATAGCCAAAGTCCAGCAGAAACACAAGCTCACTAAAGACAAGAAGAAAAAAAAAAAAACAACAGGAAAAAACAGCCCAACAAGAAAATGGAAGGAGAAAAAACACCCTTATCCTTGATCTCTTTAAATATAAATGGCTTAAACTCCCCGATCAAGAGGAGCAGACTGGCAGAATGGATCCGCAAGCAAAAAGTTGACATCTGTTGTCTACAAGAGACCCACCTTACAGCAAGGGACAAAAACAGGCTTCGAATGAAAGGATGGAGCAAGATCTACCAAGCAAATGCACCCACCAAAACGGCAGGTGTAGCCATCCTGATCTCAGACAAGCTGGATTTCTCTTTAAAGTCCACTCAAAAAGACAAAGAAGGACACTACATATTGATACAAGGAAAAATCCAGAATCAAGACATCACGGTGATAAATGTATACTCACCGAACAAAAGAGGCCCGACATATGTCAAGCAAATTCTCACAGAATTACAGAGCAAGATAGATGCAAACACAATCATAGTGGGTGACTTTAATACTCCTCTCTCTCCAAGAGACAGATCCAACACCCAGAGGATTAGTAAGGGAGCTGAGGACCTAAATAACACCATTGCCCAAATGGATCTAACAGACCTATATAGAACCTTCCACCCTACAGAGACCCAATACACCTTCTTTTCAGCAGCCCATGGATCATATTCCAAAATAGACCACGTCATAGCCCACACAAAGAACCTCAGCAAATACAAAAGAATTGACATCATCCCATGTATTATATCTGATCACAGTGGATTAAAGGTAACCCTCAACAACAAAGGATACCACAGAGCCTATACACACTCTTGGAGGCTAAACCCCACGCTGCTATCCAACACTTGGGCCACAGATCAAATTAAAGATGAAATCAACGAATTCATAAGCCACAATGACAAAGAAAACACATCACAAAGAAACCTATGGGACACAGCTAAGGCAGTACTGAGGGGCAAGATCATTGCACTCAGTACCCACATTAAAAGAATGGAAGCAGAGCAGGTGAATACCCTCACGATGAAACTAAAACAACTGGAGAAACAAGAAATGACAGAATCTAAAACGACTAGGAGGGGAGAGATTACAAAGATTAAAGAAGAGATAAATCTGATTGAAAATAGAAAGACCATTCAACAAATAAATAAGACTAAAAGCTGGTTCTTTGAGAAAATAAACAAAATTGACAGACCCCTTGCAAGACTCACAAAAAAAAGAAGAGAAGAGACTCATATACGTAAAATCAGGGACTCCACAGGAAAAATTACAACAAATACACACGATATTCAAACAATCATAAGGAGCTATTTCCAAAACCTCTACTCAACAAAAAACAATAATTTTACAGAAATGGATCAATTCTTAGAGAAGTACAAACTGCCCAAACTGAACCAAGAAGAAATAAATCAACTAAATAAACCAATAACTTACGGTGAGATACAGGAGGTAATCAAGAACCTCCCTACTAAGAAAAGCCCAGGCCCAGATGGATTCACCAATGAATTCTACAAAACCTTTAGTGAGGAGCTAATTCCAATACTCCTCAAACTCTTCCGCGAAATAGAAACGGAGGGAAAAATCCCGAACTCATTCTACGAAGCTAATATCATACTCATCCCCAAACCAGGCAAAGATCCAACAAAAAAAGAGAACTACAGACCAATATCACTAATGAACACAGATGCAAAGCTCCTCAATAAAATATTAGCTAACAGGATCCAGAAAGTGATCAAGAATATCATACATCATGACCAAGTAGGCTTCATCCCTCAGTCACAAGGATGGTTCAACATCCGTAAATCAATCAATGTAATTCACCACATAAACAGAACTAAAATCAAGAATCACATTGTTATCTCAGTCGATGCCCAAAAAGCCTTTGACAAAATACAACATCCATACCTATTAAAAGCTTTGGAGAGAACAGGAATAGATGGAACATTCCTCAAAACAATAAAAGCCATATACAACAGACCAACTGCTAATATCATATTAAATGGAGAGAAACTTAAATCATTCCCCCTAAACACAGGAACAAGACAAGGATGCCCACTCTCCCCACTTCTGTTCAACATAGTACTGGAATCCCTAGCCATAGCAATAAGGCAAGAGGAGGACATCAAAGGGATCCACATCGGCAAGGAAGAAATCAAGTTATCCCTATTCGCAGACGACATGATCTTATATCTCAAGGACCCAAAAAACTCAGTACCCAAACTCCTACATCTAATAAACCAATTTGGCAAAGTAGCAGGATACAAAATCAATCCACAAAAGTCAGCAGCTTTTCTGTACACCAGCAATAGACAAACAGAAAAGGAAATTATGGAAACGATTCCATTTACAGTAGCCAAAAAAAGAATAAAGTACCTAGGGATCAACTTAACCAAGGACGTGACGGAACTATTCAATGAAAACTACAAAAATCTAATAAGGGAAATCAAAGAAGACACAAGGAGATGGAAAGACCTCCCATGCTCATGGGTAGGCAGAATCAATATAGTGAAAATGGCCATACTGCCCAAATTGTTATACAAATTCAATGCAATACCTATCAAAATCCCAGCCACATTCTTCACTGAAATAGAGAAACCAATCCATAAGTTCATATGGAACAGCAAAAAACCTAGAATAGCCAAAGCAATTCTAGGCAAAAAACATAGTGCAGGAGGTATCACCATACCAGACTTCAAGCTCTACTACAAGGCCATCATAACAAAAACAGCATGGTATTGGTATAAAAACAGATCGGAAGACCAGTGGATTAGAATTGAAGACCCAGAAATAAAACCGCACTCTTACAGCCAACTGATATTCGACAAAGGAGCTAAAGACATACAATGGAATAAACATAGCCTCTTCAACTACTGGTGCTGGGAGAACTGGGCAGCCATATGCAGAAAACTCAAAGTAGACCCAAGCCTATCACCATGCACCAAGATCAACTCAAAATGGATCAAGGACCTCAACATCAGACCTGAATCCTTGAAACTACTGAAGGACAGAGTAGGAAAGACACTAGAACTTATAGGCACAGGAAGGAACTTCCTGAATAGAGTCCCAGGCGCACAACAAATAGGGGAAAGACTCAACAAATGGGACTACTACAAATTAAAAAGTTTCTGCACAGCTAAGGTCATAGCCACCAAAATAGAAAGACAGCCAACGATATGGGAAAGGATATTTACCAGCACAACAACAGACAAAGGCCTGATATCTGTCATCTACAGAGAACTCAAAAAACTAAGCCCCTCCAAGCCCAATAAACCTATTAGGAAATGGGCAAAAGAGCTAAAGAGAGACTTCACAAGAGAAGATATAAAAATGGCAAAGAAACACATGAGGAAATGCTCAACATCCCTGCTAGTAAAGGAAATGCAAATAAAAACAACCCTGAGATACCACCTCACCCCAGTTAGAATGGCCTATACTCTGAACTCAGGAAACAACAAATGCTGGAGGGGCTGTGGGGAAAGAGGAACCCTTCTCCATTGTTGGTGGGAGTGCAAATTAGTACAGCCACTTTGGAGAACAGTATGGAGGTTTCTCAAAAAGCTCAATATAGACCTACCCTATGACCCAGCCATACCACTCCTAGGCATCTATCCTAAACAGCAAAACCCAAGATATCAAAAGGACATTTGTACTTCCATGTTTATCGCAGCACAATTCACAATAGCCAAAATTTGGAAACAACCCAGATGCCCCTCCACAGATGAATGGATCCAAAAAATATGGTACTTATACACAATGGAATACTACATAGCGATTAGGAATGGTGAAATATTGTTATTTGCAGGGAAATGGTCAGAACTCGAACAAATAATGTTGAGTGAGACAAGCCTAGAACACAGAAAACAAAGGGGCATGATCTCCCTGATATATGACTGTTAACAAAGGGAGATGGAGAGACAGTAGAGACCAAGTCTGTGAACACTGTATATGTGCTTGATACATTGTATACTGCATATGGGTCTACCTGACCTAGACAAGGGATGGGAAAACAGGTTGTAAGATATCACAAGAAATGTACACAATGCCCTACTATGTAACTGCACCCTCTTTGCACAGCACCTTGTAAAAAAAAAAAAAATTTATGTTCAATTGATAATAAAAAAAAAAAAAAAAAAAAAAAAAGATGCATTTCACTCATAAATTGACATTTTGAACTGGAACTCCTTGTGCAACTTACTTAAAAGATTTAATTAATTTATTATGTTGCAAGTTAAAAGTAAGGGCGCGCCTTACAGTTAAGCCCATGGTCTGAAGGGAATAATTTGGTATTGCTGCTCTGGTTGGTCAAATCTGTGCATTCCCTTCTTGATCCTCTAGAGGGCAGCATTTGTCAGCGTGACAGTTTTACCACACAGGATTTGGGGGGCGGGGGGAGGGTAGAGGGCAGTTGTACTAGTGGAACATGGGCTGCTTTGGAACTATAGTTCCTACTATAGTTTTATGTGAAAATACAGTTCACTAAATAAAAAAGTCCACAGGAATTCAGATGGATAACTTCCACACTAAAGGCATGATATGACAGGAGATGATGAAATCTCTTGTAATATTAGGAAAATATCTGTTTAACAAACGTCTTCATGATCTATTCCATAGAGTTATAGCCAGAGTATGACACTACCTAACAATGAACAAAGCAAGGATTCCCCACCCCTACCCTGCTGGTAGTAGTGGGTTTGAACTCAGGGCTTTGACTTGGTAGGCAGTTGTTCCAGTACTTGAACGGTGACCCCAATTCTTTTGTTTTTCAGTTATTTTTGAAATTGGATTTCTCATTTATGTTCAGGCCAGCCTTGGACCACAAAACCTCCTATTTATGCTTCCCATGTAGCTGTGATAACAAGTGAGTACCATTACTCCAAACTCTCATTGGGTTGGGGGGGGGTCTCACAAACATCTTGCCCTGGTTAACCTTGAACTACAGATCTCCCAGTCTGTACCTCCTGAGGAGCTAGGATTGCGATCATGAGCCATCACGGTTTCCCAGCACAAGTATCATGAATTCTGTAGGATTGTTTGAAATTCTGTCAAGAAGAACAGTGTTTATATTACCATACCATATTGTTCAGATCTGAGGCATTACAGAAGTATTAACAAATATAATTGCAAGGGGCCGTTTGTAGCGTGTTTTTTTTTCTTGATTCTATTTTGGGGAAATTATCTGTGTACTATTTCCATCTTTCATGCAAAAAGATGCTAGTACTTCAGTAGTTTCTCTCCAAAATCACATATATCTGAAGATAATGATGGTGGTGATTGTGGTAGTGGAGGGAGTAAGGTTATGGTATGAATAATGAGGACAATGGAGGGATCTAGCTATCATCCACCTGTCTGTCTGTCTGTCTATCATCTATCTACCTATCATCTATTTTTCTTTATTCTATTTGTCATCTAGCTATCTAGAGAGAGATTATATATTATACTATATTATGTTATTATATGTATTTCTATATAGGAAGACAAATAATGAAAAGTCTATGTTTCCAAGATCAGAATACAGTCTAGGTAAGTATCTGTTATAATTTAAGTCTTCAAGTCAGTCATCTTCCTCTGATTGATTTGACCAATCTACAATTTTCACATGGTGGTAACATGTCTTTAAGGATCTGTGACCTTCCTAACACTTTCCCTTGGTGGACTGCAGCCTGGGACTTATTCTTCTGTGAGGGAAAAAATATTCATCTGTGACTCCAGGACTGCCAAGCAATGCGTAGAGAAGATTCAGAGAAGTCACCAATTTAAATAGAAAAGTACATCTTTATTTTTAGTCATCTCTAACTGAAAATGAATCATTTCCTTCCATGGTAAATTTAGTGAGTAATAATAATAGTTTTCATAATATCTGTGACAAAATCAGTAATATAAAATCATAGATATTTTCACATACGTTGCATACATTACAGCTGATATAAGAGTCAGATTTCTCACATTATATGGAGTAAATATCATTTATTATCATCACTACTTTGAAGTGATTGCAGTTTTCAGATTTATCAGGATATGTTCTATCTATTTAGCTTGAAAATATATGTATGCATGAATACATCATACATTTAAAAAATAACATTTTAATATCTCTACTTCAGGGTAGGTTTCTCTTTGTAATATTTTGTGTTCTGGTTTCTACTGTCTAAGTCTGAAAAGAAGGTCCTTGGGATTTATCAGACTGAGAAGTGAAGTCATGGTAAAAAAAATAGTCTCTGTACAAGGAAGGAGATCTTAATTTTCCAGGTATAACTGAACACCTGAGGCCTGAGCCAGAAGCCTTGGAAGCCCCCGTGCAGTAAGCATTCTTTCTCAGATTTTATGCACAGGGTTCAGCTCATAATTGTCACTCTAAATCATTCCCACCCATCCTGTCTCTCTCTACCTCTCTCCTTCCCTTCTCTCTTCCTCATCTCCATCTTTTTCTCTCTACCTTCTGCCTTTCTTCCAGGAAAAGACAGTATCAGCTACCACGCCATCAGATTCCAGCTGCAAGTTTATCATGAAAGTGTCTTCTATTACAGACGATCAGAGACAAGATATAAAATAGCAACATCCATCTAAAGAGTAGCACTTGTTAAGAAACAAGAAACCTCATTTCTATTTTATCTCAAGACTCAAGAAGAACTCATTTTCTGCAATGAACTAAGCACTCCTGTACAGTGCTTGGAAATAGTTTAGTAGGTGCAATATTGTCTTAATAAATGCCTGGTTTCCCTTGATATGATATTAATTTTCTAATCAGAAATTATAACAGAAAGAATATATATGGTGTTGTGTGTTAAGATTAGTGTAAATTATCAATCAATCTACCTACCTGCCTACCTACCTATCATATATCTATTATCTATTTACCTACCTACCTACTTATCCTATATTTATTAGCTATCTACTCATCTATCTACCTACCACTTGAGAAAACCCCAATATTCAAATTTGTAGATGTGGAAGTCAAATCAAAGTGAGGGTAAGTCATTTCCCCAAGATTACATAGCTGCTAGATAGCAGAGTGAGGGTCAAGTTCCAAACTGTCATCCACACTCTATTCTACAAAGGGTAGCTAAGGCCCTTTGCTAAAATTACACAAGTATCCCTACCCATCTATTATGTTAGTGGCCTTGAGTAAATATAAATGATGGAGAACATACATTTTATTAAACAACTCCACATCTGAACTCTTTCCTGTGTTTGGAGCATCCACAACTCAACAATGTTTGCCAGAGAAGCAGAACAATCCATTGACCCTGAACATTTCAGGTGTTTATTTTCCTAACTCTTCACAGCCAGTGCAGAGGCACGAGACATTCTGAACTTGACTCTCACCAGGAAATACGGGATTCCATCTCCGCCTTGTGGGCACTTGTCCTTTTCGAAGTGATACAAAGGGCTTTTGTAAGCAGCAGTGACATATTCTTGTAGCAATGATATGCTTCACATATTGAACGGGGTGGAGGGCCTTCCATTGGCATCTCTCAGACATTGTGTGTGTGTGTGTATATATAAATATAAATGTATCTATACATATGTGTGTATCTGTGTGTGTGTGTGTGTAAGGATCTTGAAAGATTGTCACTAAAGCATTAACTGTGCAATTATTATCCACAATGAGTATACTTACTAGAGTACAAGTAAGGATAGGACACTTTCAAATGAAAGAAACCTCAACTAGTCACATTTACTTGGTGAGGGTGAAAGTGACCTTCTAATATTGTGAAGTGTCTTTCCTGTACTGTGCAGTGGGTGTGGGATGATGATGATTCTGCAGAGGGCTCGCCTCACAGGAAGCACACTGATGTGTGTGTGTGTGTGTGTGTGTGTGTGTGTGTGTGTGTGTGAATCACCTCACCCTTCTGCTGAAGTGCCGTGACCATGGGCTCCAGGCTCCTCTGCTGTGCATTCCTTTGTCTCCTGGGAGCAGGCGAGTCCTGAGCATAAAGGAAAAACCTTTGCCCTGGGCTTGGCAGCCATAGACCCAAGCTTTACTCCTTCCCACTCTCCTGACCCTCCCCTTTTGTTTTCTTCCAGGCCCTTCAGATGCTGAAGTTATACAGACTCCACGACATCTGGTTAAAGGAAAGGGCCAGAAAGCAAAGATGAGTTGTACCCCCAAGCAAGGACACCCTGTTCTTTACTGGTATCAACAACACCAGCACAAAGAGATTCAGTTGCTGATTTACCTACAGAACCAAGAAGTTCTTCAAGAAACTGATATAGCCAAGGGGAAATTCTCAGCTGAATGTCCCCCAAAGTCCCTCTGCAGCCTGGAAGTCCTGTCACTTGAACCAAGAGACTCAGCACTGTATCTGTGTGCCAGCAGTCAATCCACAGCCCCGCAAGCTTCCTTCCCCTCAGTGCATGAACCCCTCATGGACCCGGTTCACCAAGCAGGAAGCAACAGAAATGAACTGTAGCATGGTGGAAATTCACATCAGGCTATAGAGTGTTTAGAAGCCAAGAGTGATGGGCTGAACATTCTGATACAGCCCTGCTTAGCCCTGGACTGGGGTGTCTGTCCATTTAGCTCTGTTTTGTTCTTTCCTCTTTGTGTAAGCCATCTTTCTCCTTTAGCCCAGTCCTCATCATTAAAATAAGATGGCTACTAAAGATCATAAACGTGGTTGGCTTTGCTGTACCACATTGGTCAGGATGATGCCAGCTCTCCCTATGCTTGGGTTTAAAATCTCAAGAGAAAGAAAGACCCCTTGGAACACACAACTGTACTTGTGAATGTATGTGTTTTAAAAAAATCACACAAATGTTGGTTTTATTATAGATGCAATTTTCCCACTTGGAATTTTCCACTCAGTTCAAAGTGAAGGAAGCTTTCCAATCTTAAGTCTTCCATCAGGAGCTCACTTCCACACTTCTGAAAACAAATGCAAATTTCCCCAGAATCCCAACAGCACTGAGACACTTGTACTTATTCCTTCCGGAGGCTCCCTCCACAGGTTTGCACACACAGAAGCATCACTGTTGAGCTGTAGATGACTACATTTGTATGTTATGTATCTAAACTCCACCAGTGGACTCTTCCAATTTGCTTTGTAAGTCTACACTTTCACATAAAATTGTCCAAGTCTCCTTACCCTAACCTATACCTTCTTATGACATTCTGGAGCTCTAAATTTTTGTTGGGCTAGCACTGTAAATAGGTTAAAACACTTACTTTCTCTCCCTCCTCCCCCCTTCGTGATCTCTATCTCTTTCTCTTAAGACATTATCCGTATTTACCAGAGAGACGCAAATGAAAACAGACACACAGAGATCTGAGAAGATCACTGACCACCATCCTATGAAATTTTTACTTCAGTACTTAGTTCATTTTATAGCTTTCCAAAATATGTGTGTACAGCCAACTTTAGTGAAATAGATATAAAATATGTCAAAAATTAATAAGATATCAGTCTTGCTTATTTTTATCACTTTCTAGAATATGTGTATATGGTCGTATATATGTATAATTTCTAAATAAATAAAAAGTGTTTAAAGTGCTGTTGTTTTTTTTTCTGTTAGGACAAAAACTTCCTGCTGGACATCATGAAGGGTCTTTGCCGCCTGTGTGAAGCAGCAACGAGGTGATTTTGAATCACGTCACAGGAAGCTTGGTGTTGGGGAATGAAAGTGCATCATCCTGTCGCCATTTCAGCATGACTATGGGCTCCAGGCTCCTCTGCCGTGTAGCTCTTTGTCTTTTGGGAGCAGGTGAGTCCCAAGCGTAAAAGATAAACCTTTCTCCTTAGCTTTCCAAACCCTAGAAACAAGCACTTTGCCTTGTGTCACACCCATATAGGTTTTCCCTTTGTCTTCTTCTCTTCCAGGTTTCTTGGATGCCAAAGTTACCCAGACCCCAAGATATCTGGCCAAAGAGAAAGGACAGAGAGCAAAGATGTATTGCACCCCCAAACAAGGACATGCTTATGTTTACTGGTATCAGCAAAAACTGAAGCAAGAGTTTACGTTTTTGATGTACTTTCAGAATAGTGAACTTCTGCAAGAAGCAGACACGGCCAAGGGGCGATTCTCAGCTAAATGCCCCTCCAACTCCCCCTGCAGCCTGGAGATCCCAGCCTGTGAGGCAGGCGATGCAGCCCTGTACCTGTGCGCCAGCAGCCAGGCCACAGCATCGCAGAGCTCCTTTCCCCCAGTGCACAAACCCATCACACACCTAACTCAGGAAGCAGGTGCTGTGCTCCGCCGGAAGGGACGGAAGTGACGGCAGTGACGGCAGTTAACTGGTGTAAGTCGTCTCTTTTCATCCAGCTCTCAGGGTGAGAGTCAGAGTTTCACCAGAGATCATCAATCATTGGTGTACTCATAAAGACCACACTGATCTTTCTAGCCCTAGGTTTAAAACCTCAATAGAAAAAGCAAGGATCAGTAATGATAGAGTCATGAGCTCCTCAGGCAGAACTCAATCCTCACCACATATTTCATAAAATTACATAGATGAGAGTAGAATATTGACCCAAGTCTGCTTCTCATATTTCCCCCCTTAACTCAAAGTGAGTGGAAAGCTCTTTCTGTCTGTTCAGTACTCCATGTCCAGTGTCTCAGAGATGCACACACGTTTCTCCTCCGGTTTTTGTCAACACTAACACACACAGCCCATCATGGACCTGCATCATCACTTTTTAGTGATTTGAGACAGTGATTGCTTTATGTATCTAAATACCTCCACAGGGATCTTCAAAATTATAAGCCTGGAGGCTCACACACAAATGCATAAAGTTCTCTCTCATGCCTGCATATCTCTTAAAACATATCCAGAGCTGTCGTTTATTGCCAATATAGCAATGTTTGTCGATTTGAGATATTCAACTCTCTCTCACTCTCTCCCAAGACATCAGCAGTGATGAGCATAAAAATACACATGACAGTTTAAGAAAGAAATGCAAGGACTATGTAGGAAATGAGAAAGAGGTAAGATTAAAACTGGAGATGTAAAGAGTATCTTCAAGGCATGAACTGTGTAATCATTGACCATGAGTGACACAAGGTTTTAATTTAATTTTTGTATTTATAAATACATTACACTTATTTTAAGACTCTCTAAAATACATATGCAATGGGTATGTGTTACAAAACTTGGTATAAAAACTTTCAAGACATCAACTACTGATGTTTACTCTGGGCAGATATTTCCATTTCCATAAAATGATGCATCTTTGCAGTAGCAAGATGCAGCAGCATGAGGATAACGTGTTTGTAGAGAGATTGAAATAAGGATGCTGGGTCTAACGGGTGCCATGATGGCAATGTGGTGGATGACAGGGAGTTGGGTCTAACTGGCGCCATCTTGGTTTCTTGGTGGATGGAGGTGAAGTCACTCCCCAGGTGATGGGCATGCTTGAACTCCTACAGGCAGGGGCAGGGACTTTAACTTTAGGTTACTGGATTGACCAGACCTATACCATGAAGTCACTAGATTCTCAAGCTCCCTGTGACCCTGCCCCCCTCACCATGACTCTATTTAGGTCCCAACCAGCCCAGCCACCATTTTGTGCCATGCCTTGTGCCTCCTGACTCTCCTCAGGTCACCTGGTGACCCTCTTCAGCTCCCCACTGATCAGTTTTGTTGAAATTGTTTTTCTGCTCTTTCTTTACTCCCCTACCCTCGTGACTCAGTTTCTTAGCAATATTAAGGGTATAAGAGGCTGCAGATTTGGGGGCAACATGTGTCTGTCTGCTCACAGTCTCTGGCTTTCTAATTAAGACACCCAATTCAACACCTCAAAATACGGCTTCTCTGTACTTTGCTATCAAATTCCTATACAATAAGATCACGTTACAGGGAGCTTGGTATTGGGGAATGAAAACACATCACCCTTTTGCTACTTCTACTGGCCTTGTTTCCAGCCTCTTCTCCTATGTAGATCTCTGCCTCTTGGAAACAGGTAAGTTCTGAGCACAAAAAGAATTTCTGTGTCTTGGGATTTCCACGCAAGGATCACAGCTTTCTTCCCCCCAAGTCAGGATCTCCCGTGGGTTTTGCCTTTAGTTTGTTTTCTTCTCTGCTAGGCTTTTTGGATGCCCACGTTATAACTATTCCAAAGCACCTGGTCCAAAGGATAGGACAGAAAACAAAGATGACTGCATCCCTAAAAGAATGCAATTTTGTTTTGTTGGTATCAGCAGTACCAGAATAAAGTCATTCAGTTGTTAATTTCCTTCCAAAGTCAGTAAGCTCTTTTGTGTTCAGTGGTTGGGAGGTGGAGGTGGGGCAGAAGGGATCCCGGACTTGGACTGGCTTTAACAGGGATATTTAGATCTCATCTTCCTGAGTAGCTAGGATCACAGACACTTGGCTTAAAGTCAGCAAATTCTTTTTTTTTTCTTATTTATTGTCAAAGTGATGTACAAAGAGGTTACAGTTTCATATGTTAGGCCTTAGGTAAAGTCAGCAAATTCTTGAACAGACATAGCCAAGGATAAATTCTCAACTAAATACCCCATCCCCCCATTTCCCCTGCAGCCTGGAAATCACTTCCTCTGAACCAGGAGACTGGGCCCTGTACCGGTGTGCTAGCAGTCAGTTCACAACACCACAGTCTTCCTTCTATCCCATAGTGATAGGTCATCACTCTTCTGATGAAATACGTTGACTTCTGAAGGCCAAACCATTTCCTATGATATCAAATACAATGTAGACCTTTATCGTTCTTTTCAATAATAGTTCTCCACTCATTATATAACGTCCTCATCTCCATTCAGTTCCTGCTGACAGCCCCTTATCCCGTCTTCCCCTTCCCAGTTCCCTTGAGCTCCAATCAAGCTAAGCACTTACTTGTGTTTACATAAGAACAAACCATCTTGTTTTCTAAAACTTCAGCCTAAGCACATTTCCTTAAATCAAACTCAGAAGCTGTAGTACAACAGAACGTGATCTATAAAGGACATCAATCCTTCATCTACGGTCTCACACTTTGGTTTCTACTCAGATAAATTTTAATCTACAAGAGTGGGTAGCTTTACATTATTATCTGGATGTAGTGAATTAAAAAAAATAAAACTCTGTGCCAAAAATGGGGCCAAAGCTAGGAGCATAGAGATATCATCTTTCTAGTCAGTGACTAATCCCCGTTCTTCTTCAATGAGTACCCTCCTTGGAGCCTGTAAAGTCCAAGCACAATAACAATTAATCAAGGATTGCCAGAGCATTCTGTAAAAGTCTGGCTCAGATCCAACCAAAAGCTTCACCAAGTGCTTTGGCAGAAGCTCTGATTATTTCAGTAAGAAATCCACAGGACCAGGTGACTGGTCACAAAGCAAGAATCCAACTCATTTCATTTTCTGCCAGCTTCTGTCTGCAAAGAAGCATGGGGTTCTTTTGATTATTGGTGCTCAATCTTATTGTGGGCTCTATCTCATTTAATTTCCCCTTAAAAAACAGTTTTCTCATGAGTTTCATTCTCTACTTCCCGTGGACACTTTATCAATAGACTCTTCTGTGCAGAAATTCTCTCTTAAGCAGTTAACCACATTTAATTGTATTCTGGCGATCTCTGGTAGATTTTCTGAGTATTTTCCCTCTGTCTCCTGCTTCCTTTAGTATATATATTCCCTCAGCTTTCCTGCCCATCATCATGACACTTTCTTTCATAACTTATCTACCAACAAAATCAACTAACCAACTGTCCAAAGGACATTGCAAACCAATTCCAACTCATGGTGAAATAAGGATACTGGATCTAACTGGTGCCATCTTGGCCATGTGATGGATGATAGGAAATTGGGTTTCACTGGTGCTAGCTTGTCTTTGTGGTAAAGGAAGGTAAAGTCCCACCCCCAGGTCAGGGGCATGCCTGAACCCCTTGGACAACGGTTTACTGGACCTGTCAATCCAGTGCCATAAACTCTCGAGACTGTCAAGCTCCTTGTGACTCTGCCCCCTCACCCTTACCCTATTTAGGCCTGGGCTATCTTAGGCACCAATATGCCATGCCTCGTGTCTCCTGGCTCACCATGCATCCCACTTCAGTTCTCCATTGGAGTTGATCTGGTTGTCTGGGATTGTGTTCTGCTCTTTCCTTAGTGTCCTGCTCTCATGGCTGTTTTCTAACAGTGTTAAGTGTATTTAAGGTGGCTGTAGCTCTTTGAGACAGGAGTCCACCTGCAGTCACCGGCTCTCCAATAAAGACTCCCAATTGGGCCTTTCAAAATGACTTCGCTGTTTCTCACTGATTGAGTACCTGTATGACAATGGGAAACTCAAACAAAGAATTCATTTATTGACTCTTCACCTTTCCATACCAACATTCTGGATACCCTGTAGTTCTGCTTAGTAATTGGAACAACCATTCTAGATCGCCTGTTCCGAGAGCTCTCACAATCTATGCTAGTGCTATATCCCACGTTGCCATAGACTAGGCTATTAGAAAACAAGATTTGGGAGGAGGATCAGTAATGAAGTTCACTGTCTACATAGGAATCTCTGAACCTGGGAGGGCCTATGGAATTGTCCTAAGTGTGGGGAGGGACAGATCTCCTGTCTACATCACCTACATCACCAAGGGCTTCAGTGCAAAGAGGTGGTGTACTTGATGTCTTTAGCCACAGCAACTCATCAAGACTAGTGCATACATACTCATCCAAATCACCCTCTTCCTTCCTAACTCATAGCACATGCTTGGTATAAACCCTCTTAGATTATCTATTTCCTAGAACAATACAAGATTCTGATCACAGGTCTGCCACGCTCTTACTTCCTGTGCTTTCCTGTCTGACACATGGCCACCAGCATGGTCATGTCTAACACTCTATACCCAGCGCATGAAGCCTGTGAACAGCTCTCAGGATCTTGAAATCTTGACACATCTTCCAAATTTCTCCAGCACTTTAGATTCTAGCTCAGCTGGACCTTTTATATTCACGTCAATAGTGCGAGTTGAATTGTACAGCCGTATATTTTTGCAAAAGCTTCCTCCTATATGTGAGTTGGTTACTTCTTGGCTTCTACTTCTATTATTATCTTCAATTCTCCATATAAAAATAAGATTATCTAGAAAGGTTTTTCTAGTCCTTATAGACCAAGAAGATGGAGCTCTTCCCTTTTGAGGAATGCATTGCTAAACTGTTGTGGTAATTTTTAGAATTCTTTTTCTCCATTTCACTGGTTCTTCAGAATACTATATGTTCTTTAGATGAAGTGTGATGTACCTCTAATTTTATATCCTTGGAACACTAGTACAATTTCTAACTTAGTGAAAAATGATAGAAGAAGGCATGGGAGGGAGTTGGGTGGGAAGAAAGCAGGAGGTAAACTCAAATATGTTTTCGAGTAGATCTTCAGAATTTTCTCCAAAGAAACATATTTTCTGAAGTTTTGTGCATGTCTATATAAGTCCTCCACACCTCCCACCAACAAGTCTTTTTAAAATAAATAAAATATGTTTGAGTAACACAAAGTTGGAGACAGAGAGAGTGGGAGAGAAACAGGGAGAAGAGTGCTTTACTAGACCCAAAAGATATGTGTTTAGAGTTATCATATAATACTAATATCTGATGGATTGAGAACTAGGGCAAAATGAACTACATTCTCTAAACATACATATGAGCATGCGGCAGGGGAAATAAAACCTTAAAACCTGACAGAGTTTTGAGTCCGAATATGTAAAGGATAATGTACAAATCTGTGCACATGGTTACTTTTCTGGTTTCACCATTTTAGGCACCAATTTAAATACTCCTATAAACATATATCTTACCTGGGTTATTGAGTAATGTAGATTCATGCCCAGAGTTCTAGTTTTGAAAGTGTGGAACAGGGTGGTGAGTGATATTTTTTCCAGGCCTTTCGAACTTCCAAGCACTGACATAGCATGGTGGAAACCAGGTACAGAATCTCACAAAAGGCACTTGGGGTGGAATTCAGTCATGGCATTGAAGCTCAGCTCCCAAGCTCAACAGTCAGTGTGGGAAATGATTTGAAAGTGAATTCCATCCTGTACGAATAGGAACCCTAGTGCTGCAGACCATTCTTGCTATGGCAGGGTAAGCAATGAACCAGAGGTATTCATCCCTGCTCTGGAAAGCCCTCTGCCTTTCTTCTTCTGCCTCGTCTGACAACAGGTGAGCCTATAGCCATGGTATGAAGTTTGAGCTTCATATCTATCTCTTCTCCTCATTGGAATCTCTTTTTGTTACAAACTTCATGGACAATAGAAGGACTCCAGTGAGACAAGATATTGAATTGACTGTATTTTAATTGAATATATATATACATACTATATATATAAATATATATATGCATATATCCATCCCTATATCTAGCCATTCCTAAAGCGTTAATAGACAGCATTAAAAAAAAATCCCAACTGCTGTTCCACAGATTTCTACAGCTATAGTGAAAATGTGGTCTTTGGGTACAATATTTTAAACTGGATATCCAGGGAATAGTTTATCTTGCTCTCCAATTTTTTCCTTTATCTGAATATCAGCTGAACTTCTCCTATCTACTCCAAAATCTACCACCTGTACCTCTCTTATTCTTCCTTCTCTCTTTTCTCATCTTCAGTATCAGTTATACAAATTTACACCAGCCATTTTATCAACTCCTCACTCATCCTTAAAGTGTGTCTCATCTAGGGACAATAGGAACCTTCTTCTAATAAACTACTCAGAAAAAAAATACAGAAGTGGCACTGTGGCTCAAGTGGTAGAGTGCTAGCCTTGAGCAAAAGAAGCTCAGGGATAGTACCCAGGCCCTGAGTTCAAGCTCCAGAACTGACACACACACACACACACACACACACACACACACACACACACACACACACACACGCTTTAGCCAGCATGTGAAGGTATAGATTATAAGGTGCTGTTTTGCCGTCACTGGTGGAGTAAAGGAAAGCAGAAAATAAAATGATTACAGTTGAAGCTTCAGTTCATAAAATCTGAACAAGTCAGTGAGAGATGGAAATGAGAAAGTTGAGTGACAGTCACAAACCTCTGTATTTTCAGAGAAATCAGAGGATACCTGTCAGTGCCCTAACTTCTTCACACCTTTGTCTACATAGCTGCCTCATTTAAAGCTCATGATTCTGTTCCTTGTCTGGTCCCTACCACATTTCACACTCAGACCTTCCTTTCCATGTTTTTTTTTCTCTCCTGGATTTGCAGATCCTTCCACTTTACTCTCTAAACTTCAACTCATCTCTTCCTTTTCCATCCTTTATTATAAGCAGGTCAAATGCTACTATGACAACATTTCATAACTCTATAATCTTCATTTTTATAGCCAGTTAAAAAGTTGCTGGATCTTTTATTAAAAAGTCAATATTTAATGTAAATAAATAGAACAGCAATCCTTCTTTGGGTGAGGAAAACTAACAAAAATATTGGCTCTTTGATGAGTGAAGGATACACATAAAACTACTTGCGCAAAATGACTGTGGAACTCAGGTCTCAATTGAACCCTTCAATGGTGTCCTCCTCATACAGCAGCAGCGGCAGCAAGAGCCCATCTTCCTGCCCCAGGACCAGAGTTGTCTGCTCTAGCCCTGGCTGTTCCTTGGCCACTGGGTTTGTATGTCTGCTCTCTGGTCTTTGACCTTTTGGTGGAAGGTGAGATGCATTATCCCCTCAAATCATGAAGGAACACTTGTGTTTAGGATTTGTTCCTGGCTCAGAATTAGGTCCCATCCTGGACTCTGTTGCTAAGATTTGTCTCTTCCTGAAGGTTTGGTTCCCTAACATTTCAATATGGGGATAGGAAAGAAGGTTAGCCTGCAATGTTCTCGAAATATGAGTCCAAATGTACTAGTATCTACAAGATCCAAGAAAGAAACTACAGCTGATTCATTATTCATATGGTGTGAATGTCACCGGGAAATGAAAGCTTTCCTCAGAGTCAACAGTCTCCAAAACAAGGGAAAAGCAATTTCCCCAAACACAGGAGTCTTCCAGCCCCACACACATGTCCTGGTTCCTCTGTGCCAGTGGTAAGCACAGAGAGCTCTGTGAGCACCGCTCAGCGCACTAAAAGGACCAGAGTCCTCGTACAAACCTACAGACACCCACTGTAAATCTTCCCAGACTCTTCCTGCCTTAGTGTGGGCTGAGCAATCACCCCGGTCAGTCTCTACCAAGGTGGCAACCCGGTCCCTCTGCTCCACTGTGGGAGCTGACCTTTGCTGCATCTAGCCGATGGCATCGCTCAAGCTGAGGCTGTACACAGTTTTGCCAGTTTCACAATTTTGCCAAAATTGAGACCATATTTGACAATTGCCTGATGACTATACAGTTGAAAGTCAGGACAAGGGGCTGGGAATATGGCCTTGTGGCAAGACTGCTTGCCTTGTATACATGAAGCCCTGGGTTCAATTCCCCAGCACCACATATATAGAAAATGGCCAGAAGTGGCGCTGTGGCTCAAGTGGCAGAGGGCTAGGCTGGGGCAAAAAGAAGCCACGGACAGTGCTCAGGCCCTGAGTCCAAGCCCCAGGACTGGCAAAAACAACCACCAAAAACAACAACAACAAAAAAAGTCAGGACAAGTTGCATTCATTTTTCTCCCTGACTGTCTCTACCTCTTTCTTCGTGTTAAATTATTTCTTGGCTAAACTGGTTGTCTAGCCCGTCAGAGTCCCTCTCCTTTCCCATCATTTTGACACAGGAGTGAGGAACTTAGGAGATGGAGGAGGAGGAGGCCCTGAGCAGAGGGGTGCAGGAGCATCTAGAGCAGGAAACGGCCAAGGACTCCATCTTCTGGGAGCCCTCAGGGAGAAAGAGCTCCACTCCAGTGAATGCCTTCATGCCAACCCTCTAAGAGGCATTGGAGACTTCTACTCTGAACAGCACGAAAGCGGAAACATGGACTTATAAACATAAAAGCGGAAGCTAATGAGGGAGAAAATATGAAAACATTAGAATTAAGAAAAAATAAATAAGCTAATTGTTTGGGGGGAATGGAAAATCCATCTGTCAACTAAAAGACAGAGAACAAATATAATAAATGAGAAATGACAAGGGGAGAATAAACATCTTGATAGAGTACATTTGTAGAAACAATATCTTTTATACAGTTCTCTGCAAATAAACTGACAGCTTAAAGGAAATACAACACATTTGGGGAAGATTTTGTTTAACAAAATAAAATCTAATGTGAGAGAAAAACTAAACAGAGCAATGGTTATAAAAGAAGCAAATAATTTTGAAATGAAATCTCAGGAAAGCACCGTATCTCTTGGTTTCTCACAGGAATTTTATAAAAAGCTCTTCTGAATCAGATTCAGAAGCTGGACATATTCATGTTCTCTTTGACAATATTGTTCTGTTGACTTACATATGACTTTTTCTGTTTAATCCAACAAAAAACCATTTTCCCCTACACATCTTACATAGAACAATACCAACGCTATGAAAGCCCCTTTCTCTATCTTTCTCTTCCCAGAAAGGTAGGAGGTCTGGCAATAGGAAAAGAATTGTTGAAATCAAAATCGTGCTCAGTTGGATGAAATGTCTACTTTGAAAATAATAAATGTTTATTTGAAGATGTCATTCCTAAAAATCCAACAATAATTCTCATAATAAGATTTATACCTCATTTAAAAAATGATTCAGTACAATAATGAACTGTTTGGAACCATTTGAGATATGCTAAAGTCTGAAAATCCATTTAGAAATAAATGTGGAAAAGAAAGGATGCCATCTAGAAAGGAACACAGGCATACTACCAAAGTCACTCCGAAAAGAGATACCCAGGCACTGAGAGATAAGAGAATGGGCCTCCAGCAAGCCATTTGCTGTAAGAGCACTCAGAGTTTCCTGAAAAAAAAATAGAGAACAGTTCTATTAGGATATATATCAATAAGATTTGTAATAATATAGGGTTTTATTTGTATAGGTGAAGAGAGAACGAAAATATAACAAAGGTACTACCTAAATTCTTTCAAAAACTTACATATGAATTTTTCAAAAAATCAAAAAAATATACATATATAACTTTCAAAAATTCAAAATTAGTAACTGAAAGTACAGATCTTCAAAACTGATCCACTTGCAAGTTTTCTGTTACTTCACTTCTGGAAAGGCGATTCCCTCCTCAACAAAATGAAGTCAGCAGTATGTGGTTTCTAACAGGATCTTTTAGTTGGGAAATGAAATAAATAATCTAAACTAATTCCCACTCAAAAATCAAAATCAGCCTGAAATGCTAGTGTTCATAGCAATGGTAGTGTTATTATTAGCTAACCCTTTTGAAAGCTAAGATTTAGTGAGTAACTACTATGAACTAGGTATGTGGCCACTTAACATGAATGCACTTGAAATCTTCACAGCAAAACAATTTCCTTACTGCCTAGATATGAACAGAACCAATATTCAAACCCAAGCAACCTCCCTTCCGAGCCTTCCATCTTATCCACTAAACTAGGGTTTAAGTAGTTGATAAGAAACATCAAAATACAAGATGAATCAACACTGACTCAGGAGGACAAAGGAGAAAGAAGCCCTTGGGCATACAACCTGTGAGCTAGCTTCATCATCAGGCTCTGTTTGGGGACAGTCTCAAAATGTTAGGGTCTAGTAAAACATTTTTAAAAATGAATTCCTCTGTGCTTGTGGTTTACTGAGTGGTAGGTGGAAGTTGTTGTCTCACTTGTGAGAACACCCTCCCCTCCTCCTCTTCCCCCCAAACACATACATACCACCATTACCACCACCATCACCACCCAAGGGCCTTTCTCAGTTACTCTCTTTAGTTTATTTCCTCATTTGGATCACTCTCCTACTATGTCTTACTACATAGTTTGGGTTGTGGTTAATTTCTAGGCATTGAAGTTGTGGCTTCAAACAGCACAGATTTGTTATCTTGGAGTTCTGAAGATAAGAAATCCAATACAAGTCCCACTTGACTAAAATTGATGGTGTCAGAAAGGCTGCCTTTCTTTCCAAAAGTCTAACAGATGATTTCCTTCTTTACCCGTGGTTCCCTTCTACCATCTTGAAAGCCAATATGCAATGCTTCATCTCTCTGACCTATGTTTAGTAGTCACAGCTTTTGCTGAACCCAGTTAGGGGAGGTTCTGTGATTTCAGGATCTGTGTGATTGATTTGGTCTGACTTAGATAAACAAAATAGACTTTTTATACTAAGGTCAGACGGTTAGTAGTCCTAATCGCATCTACAACCTTAATTCCTATTTGTCATCTAGTCGAATTCTTTTTCAGATTGTGGGGATCACTGCCTATTATAGTGATATTCCACTAGAGGCCGCTAACATATCAGTTAACATAAACACCAAAGCTCACATCATGACATGAACGCTTGAAAATATTGAATACTGGTATCATTAGTTAAAAGAAAATGTCTCTCCTTGAGGTCTTTTAAAGGTTGATCACCAAGGAAAGGAAAATATAGGGCACAGAAAATTCCCCAGAACTAAAAGAGCAAGCATAAATAAAGTAAAATAGGATTCAAAGTACAGTTAGAAGTCTAGTTGCTACCTGGGCTCAAAATCACACCAAAGAAAAGATTGCTATATATTGAAGGGATAACACATGTATTTTCTTACAGAGGTTTTGTGAAATTTCCCCCCCCAGTCCTGGGGCTTGGACTCAGGGCCTGAGCACTGTCCCTGGCTTCTTTTTACTCAAGGTTAGCACTCTGCCACTTCAGCCACCACGCCACTTCTGGCCATTTTCTATGTATGTGGTGCTGAGGAATCGAACCAGGGCTTCATGCCATGCTAGGCAAGCACTCTACTGTGAAACCACATTCCCAGCCCCTGAAAAATTTTTTCATTGACCAAATATGAGTATGATTCTTTTGACCAAGAAACTGTTGTCAGGATGAGTGGATGGGTGGTGTGGGTTGTTTACTAAGTGATGCTTAGAAGCAGGAAGAAGACAGACTCAGAAAATACAGGAGAGCAAGAATAGAAAGAACCATCTTACATTAAAATGTCGAAGTTGGAGGGAGATGTTTCAGAGTTCCATCTATAGGATTCTGTTTTTTTCCCCCCACTTGTGTTGTTAGGGACATGACTGACTGACCTCCATTGCGAAATGTCTTGAATGTGGTAGCTTTGAGTAAGAGAAATCAGAGGGTAAGAAGGAAGGGTGGTTAGTATCTAAGTGAGTCTTATTGCAACATCATTGGAACTGAAGCCACCGGGATCATTTTAATGTCTTGGTAGATGCAGGGAAGGAAAGAATCAACCAGAAGAGGATCATAATGTGTGGGAAGACAGGAGGAGCCACGTGTCCAGGGAGAGTGACTCGGTTGCCAAAGGATAAGAAGACAGTCTGATAATCTCCTAGATTTTTATTCACTTAGTATGAAGAGTGCTTGGGAAAGATTGCCTTTTCAAGTATAATTACAATGTGGAAAGCACTGTAGCACCTGGGAAATAATCAATAGATAGTAAGCTTCGCATTTGTGAATAAAGCTTCACTGCAAAATCTTTGAAGATGCAACATTTTACTCTGTGGTATAAAATGATTTGTTTCAGCAGGCTTTGAGGGTCATGAAAGCCACCTTGTTCTCCTCTAGGACGCAGGGACCCATAGCTATGATGTGAAAGGTCTCCTGGGTAACACACACACACACCTACCACCGAAGCAGAGCTTAACTTGCTCCTCATACTTGTTTCCTGAAAGAGATGTCTGAGGATTACGAAGAGAGAGGCCCCTCCCCACTTGTTGAGTCAATTCCATGACGTCCACCACTTGCCTCCCTCACTTGCCTGGGATGGAAATGGATGGATAGAGTTCCCCATGGGAGGGACTAACCCTGGAAACTGAGATGAGGGCTCATCCTTGCCTGGAGGGGAAAATAATCTGGCAAAATATTGAAGGGGTCAAGGAAGCTTTGACTTTGAGTGGAAGCAATTAGGAAGACTGAGACATTGTTTCCTTTCCTTCCTTCCATTTCAAGAATATTTTGCTTTTTAACTAGGACAATCTCAAAGCTACACCTTGGCCTAAATACTGCATTGTATTCTGGAAATATGAACAGCTGCATTCATAAACTATACCTTAACTGAAAGTAAAAAAGAAAAGCGAGAGGACTCCTCCCCCCCCCCCCCACATACACACATAAAATTCAAAGGTATACCAGGGGGAAGATAACCTCTAGTATTCAACAGCCTCCTTAGGAGGAGAAACAGGAAGGAAGATGAGCCAAATGTCACTTTGCAGCAGGGAGGGGGGTCTATATCCACTGGCTCTGACAGTCACAACAAAGTCTTATTGGTTGATGGGCAAAGGAGCCATGTTTCTAGGGTGATGGACTGTAGAACAGGATGGCAAAACAATCCACAGTGAAATGAAGTCAACTTTTAAATTTAGTGATTAAAATGTGGGCACTGGTGGATAGCACCTTGTCATCCCAAGCTCCATGGGAGGCTGAGGTTGGGAGGACCAAGGTAGCAGGTGAGTGTGGCCAGAAAAGTCCTCCAGGCTCCATCTGTAAGGAGGGAAGCTGAGCCCAGTGGCAGGCACCTGGGATCCTAGCAATGACAGGAAGCCTATAGTAGGTGGATCACAGCTCAGACACGAGCCTGGGTGGAAGACCAGACACACTGATCAGGATGCATTGTACTCATCAACCCACACATCAGTTAATGTTGACATTCTGAAATGACTTATACATAAACATCCCCAAAGATAATCAGTGAGAAATGGGACTAGAGACATGGCCTATCAATGACAAAGTGGTACTTAGTACTGTCAAAAATATGCATATATCAGTGGATAGAAAAAATTGGGAAGGTATTGGGTATTTTTTTATAGAGAGTAGAAATTACTTCTAAAAATAGCAAAACAGTTTTAATAACACAGTGTAAGCTTCATGTTCTCACATTTCTAAGTGGTAGGCTAATCACATATGTGATGTCAATTTGTACCGTAAAGATTCGAAATACACAAATATTTGACCATTTGGTTACAAGCGTGTATTGGTAAGAAAACATGGCACATGGATAGCAACAAGCAGCTTCAGGAACATGACAGCAATCCCAGAGGTCCCCAGACTAGATGGAAGCACAACCTTTGTCTACTTTGGCCCCAGAATAAGAAGGGGCGTGGCTTAAATACAGAATATGTCTCTGAGGTCCAAGTAGTGTAAGAGACAAACATTGCAGAAGCCATCGAGAGCACCCCAGGACTGGTAGGTCCCTGCCTGATGCAGAGATTTTATTACATGAACACCAGACTCCTCAGCTATGTGGTCCTTTGTCTCTTGAGAGCAGGTAAGTCCTGGAACACAAGGGCAAACTGTAGCAGTGGCTTCCCAACAGCAGCTCACACCTTTCCCAAAGGCCACCTCATCAGATGTCCCTGGGCTGTCTCTACCCCTGTCTCCTTCCCTAACAGATCCTATGGAAACCCAAGTGACCCAGATCCCAAGACACTTCATCACCAAGACTGGAAAGAAGTTGACTGTGACCTGTTCCCAGAATATGAACCATGATGCTATGTATTGGTATCGAAAAGATCCAGGATTGGGTCTAAAGCTGATCTACTATTCAATTAATACTGACAACACCAATGAGGGAGACATCCCTGGTGGGTACAAAGTCTCTCGAAAAGAGAAGAAGAATTTTCCCCTGACACTGGAGTCAACCAGCATCAACCAGAGCTCCGTGTACTTCTGTGCTAGCAGTGTATCCACAGCAGAGCACAGCCAGCTGCTCTGTGCACAAAAAGGGAAGCCAGGGAAGGAAGGAGACTCCGCCCTCCAGAGGCCCCTCCCCAGCCCAGGGAAAACACTTTCCACAAAGCTAGTGACCAGGGAAGTTCTTACCACTCCCAACCAATGCAGCCTCTCAACAGTGGGTGACACCCATGGGACAACCCTGATCATAGCCTATGATGCCGCAGAGCCTTGCAAAGTTCAGGCTAGACAAGAACACTGCACTGGGTCTAATGCCAGGCATAACATTCGGATTCCTTTCTCCTCCCGCAGCTTAAATCCCCAAATGCAGTTGAACTGCTGCTCAAACTCAATATCTTTCTTCCAATCCACTTGTAACAACATTTGGTCTCACATTCCGGGTTCTATTCCTGGGTGTTTCGTCACTGTGTGGGATGGGAGGAATACTATCTCCTGAGGTATTTTCTGAATCCAGCACTTTCCCCAAGTTAGTAGATTCTCCTGCTACCCACTCTCAAGGCAGGAATATAGCAGAGATCATTAACTCCTCTCTGATGTCCTTCTACAGCTGAACCATCGCCATGTCCCACATATCTCTAAGTACCTCACAAATTTTACCATTTTTTTTCTATTTTCACCAAGATTACTGTGTCCCAGCAAACATCTTGCACCTGGATTTGCTATAACCACCCTCCAAGTAACCTGCCAGTCAGCCTGCTATCTGTGCAAACCCACAAACCACTCGCTTGAGCTTGAAATCTGTCTCTGTTGGTGTTATGCTTCTGACTAGTTGGTATTATGTTTCTGTGAGCATTTAATTTACAAATTGGCAAAGGAGATAGGTGAAGAGAAAAAAATGCTTATTGAATTCTTGAGCCTAAAGGACAAAAGAATATCATTTACTGGCAGATTGGAATTTAGAAATAAAAGCCAGTGTTAGTGTTGTATGTAAGTTAAAAGAGGAATATGGAGTTTCCTTTGGGACAATCATGTTGGAGATAATAGTTGGAATTTTGTAATAAATTGCCTTCTTATTTTAAAATTTGACCTGCATTTTTCCAAGGCCAATGTTGCATCCCATACTTTCTTATAAACATAAAGAATAGAACACACGTGGTGCTCAGTGAAGATGAATGAATAAATGGTAGGCAGGAGGCAAGATGCAAGTATTCAGTGTGAATGAAGACCTAGGCTAAATGAAGAGTCACATCGTTCCCCTAGGGGGCAGAGTGATTTTCTATATCCTGCAGAAACTTCACCTGCACTGCAGAAGGTGAACAGAGCAGTTTGACAAACAACGACATCCAAACGAGGAAAGATGAACTTGAGTTTAACTTATTAGTTTAACCTTTTCTTAGGGGGAAAACCATCACTTGAAGATGTGGACGCTCTTGCTACTTCTCCTGGGAGGAGGTAGACAACTCATAGGGAGGGGAGTTGGGTCAGTATTAAAGTTGAGTAGAGATATGAGGAGACTACTTGAGGGAATGGAGAGGTAATAGATTAGAGAGGTCTTACAGAGTAAAAACCAAAGGGGAAGCAGTTCCCCAGGGTCCTTTGGAAGCTGATGTGATATTGGGAGAAATAAACCAGAGACTATTCTGTCTGAGGTGATGACTGTCGTCTAACTTGGCTGCCTTCATGGGTCTCTTTCTCTCTTAAACCAGGCTCTGTGTTCAGTATTCTCGTCTATCAAATGCCAAGCATGGACATAAGTCATCACGGGACCTCCATGATAATCCAGTGTTGGGTTGACAGCCAAGTCTCCAGGATGTTCTGGTACCATCAGCCTCTAGGACACAGCTTGACACTGATTGAAAGTGCAAATCAAGGATATGAAAGTGGATTTTCTAAGGACAAGTTTTCCATCAGCCGTCCAAATCTAACATTCTCAACTCTGACCATAAGCAATCTGAGCCCTGAAGACAGCAGCTTCTACCTCTGCAGTGCTGGAGGGAGCCACAGTGTTGGAGGCAGATCAGAGATGTGGGCAAGAACCACAACCTCCTCCTACCCATGTTTCCTCAAATAAGCCTAAGAATGGGAGTGGGGTGGGGGAAAACCACAGCTCCTGAGCAGAGACAGCTGCTCCTATGTTTTCAGGTCAGCACTGGTATAAATGGTGGACTGGGAATGGAGAGAGATCACGATTCACTGGGAATTCCATCACAAACAGGAAGAGTGGCTCTTGGGAGCCTGAGGGTAAAAAGGCATTTAAAAGATGAATAGAAATGCTCAGTAAGGACAGTCAGATATATTTTCCTTCAATTGACAGAGTCAGAAATATACCTTTACTGTTTATCTCAAGGATATATTTTACCTATTTTTATCATTTTATCCCAAAGCAATAGTATCACTTTTGCCCATCATAATGTGATTTGGAAGGACCTGAATCATTTGGATATCATGTTCTGTTGCATTGATGACATTCTGGTTAGTCTTAGTAAATAAAACTATAAAAAGTACTTTATGGGGGCAATAGGACACATGCATGTGTGTAAGACCCATGTAAGATCTGCAAATGTTCAGGGACCTGCTACATTGCTGAGCTTTAGGGTTCTCTAGAGGTCTGAGACGTGTTGGAATATCTCCTCTAAGGGGGGAAATAATAAACTCCTGCCCTTTATGTTATCCACTAAGAATAAAGAGGCAAGACTGGGCTGGGAATATGGCCTAGTGGTAGAGTGCTTGCCTCGTGTACATGAAGCCCTGGGTTCAATTCCTCAGCTCCACATATATAGAAAAAGCCAGAAATGGCGCTGTGGCTCAAGTGGTAGAGTGCTAGCCTTGAGCAGAAAGATGCCAGGGACAGTGCTCAGGACCTGAGTTCAAGCCCCAAGACTGGCAAAAAAAGAGGCAAGACTTATTCTTTTAGCATGTGAAATTGGGCTTTTAGACCTATTGTATTTGATCCTGGTCCATTTACTGTGTAATGTGTAAAACCAGGACCAGTGAAGAAGAGATTCAATAGCAAAGTGTGTTTGTGATGAAAACTTCTTGTTTCATGTTTCTTGGGCAAAGTCTAAGCAATGAAAGAAAATATAGCTGTTCTCTTCTTTTTTTCCCCAGAACTGAGTATTGAACTCAGGGCCTTGCACTCAACAGGCATTGGTTCTTTCACTGAGCTAAATCCCAGCACCAATATAGATGTTCTTAAGAGCTGGTGATGGATGCTCCGTAGAGTCCCATTTCTCTTAACCGCCAATAAAATAAATGCATAATTGTGTGAAATAAGTTCACTGTGCCCTGGTTATCACTTGCATTCTGCATCTCAGGCTATAGTTTTATTAATCACCTGTGACTTGTGAGACAGAACACTCGCACACATGTTGTATAAATAAGTCTTGTAGATAGGCAGCAAGAGATAACAGAGGCCTGGGGTTTGTGGAGAGTTCTAAGACTCAGAAACGCTGCAATCTACAGGTGGAACCCCATTTACAAACGTCTCATTGTAGCATGGCTGAGTCACCTTTTGTTTTGTACCTCAAGGGTGGCATGACATGCGGGGCTACCATGGTGAAGGAAATACTATTTCTAGGGGGACTTGACTAGAGCTCAGACATTCCTAGCTAGATCTTCCGTATCTTAGTATATTGTGTGCTTAACATGCCCTACAGAAATGACGTAACAACAACAAAGCACCTGTGCACTTCCCAGTCCTAGACGCAGACCTCACCACTGGCATTTTCAGCCACTCTGTGGCCTGGTGAACTGCAGGTGGTGAGGGAACTTTTCTTCTCGGGACAGAGAGGAAGAATAGCTGGCCCTCAAGAGGATGCTGGGATGATGGACACAAGGAAAGCCAAGTCTCCACTTCTTTGATGGGGCTTCTTTGGCCTGAAGAGATGAGATCCAGGAGGGGGAGTGACTGGGGCCTTAGACATCCTCTGACTCCGTGTGCATTGCTTTATCTTATGTTGAGCAATGATTGGTTCTAGTAGTTAGCATGGCTGCTCAAGGTCCTGGTTCCTCCACGAGAGGAAAGAAGTTTGTGTAAGACATACACTGGGAGGCAAGAAGATGGCCCTCTCCAGTTTAATGCATTGGATAGGCAAATCAAATAGGAAGATATTTTGGAAACATTTGTTTCATGAGAAGATGTAGTCGTCAAGTCCTTTAGGAGTTTGAAATTTTCATGATGCTCTTTTCTATCAAGGCTTGTTGATATGGGTATGATTTATAGTACGTTAGGAATAGGACAAGTAGGAGTTTATCCAATTATTTAGTGAAGTAAAAGATGATAAATATCGTGGTCAGGACATATGCCTCTCTCCGATTGCTTACACGGTCTTAAAGCTACTTTTGTTTGCCCTGGAAATCTGTACCAAAAAAAAGATAGTGAAAAATCCCACCTCCTGAGGGTTCATAGCCTGATCTATAATTACATGCCAAGATTGGGTATTAGAAAGGATTTGGCTACACTTCTGCATGGATCTGAGTCCTGGGCTAATTTTGTTTCTGAGTTAATTTTCCTTTGGCTTCTCTCCCCATCCGTGCCTGGCCAGTCCCAGGGTCTATGCTGCAACAAACTTTTCACCCTATGTTTGGCTGAAGCCAAGGTCATGAGTTCTTTTTCAGGTCTTTGTTCACAACTAAACAACGTACACAGCTGTCTGGAAGCAGCGGCCTTCTCATTGCTCTGTAGTTGTCCTTCAGAAACGATAGTGTTCGCTGGGTGTTTCATGAGAGACGTGTCTGTTTTGTTTGATGTGTGGATGCATTTTAATTAGATATAATCCCATTTGTTGAAGAAGTTTTCTTCTCTGCAGTGTATCTTTTTTGGCACCTTTGTTAAAACATCAGATGGCGGGGCTGGGGATATAGCCTAGTGGCAAGAGTGCCTGCCTCGGATACACGAGGCCCTAGGTTCAATTCCCCAGCACGCCATATACAGAAAACGGCCAGAAGCGGCACTGTGGCTCAAGTGGCAGAGTGCTAGCCTTGAGCAAAAAGAAGCCAGGGACAGTGCTCAGGCCCTGAGTCCAAGGCCCAGGACTGGCCAAAAAAAAAAAAAAATCAGATGGCTTCTATTCTTGTCTGTTGGTCTATGATTCCACTTGGAGGGCCCCGCACTATGCGGGCTTTTTCACGATGACTTTGTAGTATATTTTCAGTTTGGGTGTTGTACTTCCTCTATCATTGCTCTTATTACTCAGGATTGGTCTGGTTATTTCCTCTCCTGGGGACTTGAGAGCTTTGAACAGCATGCTTGCTACCAAAACTAGTCATTGCTCAAATCAACATACAAGAATGCCATAAAGTCAGAAGATGTCTAGGGACCCAGGTCATTCCCTCTTCTTACAAACAAATCTAATCTTTTCAGATGAAGGAAGCTCCATTGTGGAAGTAGGGACTTTGCTCTCCTTCTGTTCTCCATCCCAGCAGAATGTAGGAAGAAGTATGTGGGTTAGAAAAAAACATGGAACAATGTAAGGGAATTGAAGCTTGTGAGGAAGAGAGCCTGGCATTTTACCAACTACTTATAGAATGATAAAACAAGGTCAAAAAAGGAGTTAAGTACAAGCTGAAGAGAAAGTCCTGGTCTGGGGGGGCATTTAAATAGATATACTTAAAAGAAAGAGTGAGATGAAATCTAAAAAAGATTCCTTCTCTGCCTTCTGAAAGGCCAGAATAACTACACTAGAATGCAGCATGATGGGAAATGAAGGTAGTTGTCAGAGGGGAATGCTCTGGTGTCATCTTGTATTCTCCATGCACGGGACATTGGAGAAGCCAAGTAATTGACAGCATCTATTACAGACCACCTTGTTGAGGGACCATCAAGGATCAGATGAGAGGAGGCAGAGAATGATGGATGCTCAGAGGTGCAGATACACAGTGGACCTAACCTGCTTGACTCTCATCTTTCCCACTTAACTTCTGCCGGAATTGGATCAACTTATTCCACCTTCTATAAACCTCATTTGAGCATCTGTGAAATGTGAATCACAGTAAGTCATTGTAATCATAAAATGGAAAAAGGTCTGTGAAAGACATGTCAGATGTTTGATACAGTGCACATGGACACTATTCTCTGGTCATAAATGAAGGACCAGGGTGTGGTATGCCAAGCACACCATGAATGCTGGGAGAATGTGTCAAAAATACACAGCGAAATAGACAGGTTGGAATAAACACTATCAGAAACTGTAGTTATCAGTAGACTGTAAGTAGCTAACCAACCTACTCATTCGTGAACTATAGCTACAATCTAACTGTATCTCTGCCTATAGGGTGTTTCCAGATGCTTACAGTCTGGTGTCTGCTAAGTTGGGACGGGGGGGTGGGTGGGTAACAGCAGAAGACAGATCAAGCTTTAGGTACAGAAGCACAAAGACAAACAACCATCTCTTTCCCCAGAAATATTTCCTACTCTTGGCCAAGGATCACTCCTCTCCAAAACCACAATTCCCAGACATGGAATACTCCAGAAAATGACCTGGAGTGCAGACACGAGCTGGCTGTGTGGACACTCCACAGAACGGAAACAGCACAGCAGCACGTTCAATGACATCACAGAAAACCCACTCATGATCCAGGTGCCAAGAACTGACCTCCTCCGACATGGCTAGCTGCCTGGGAGCCCAGAGAAATATGACCTTGTTTAAAACATTGATGAGACAATGCAGAGTTAGAGATAAATTCCGTTTCTGATGCAAAGTACAAGTAAAATATTAATTCAGTAGTCTATACCTGCCAGGAAAATGCCAAGAGGAAAGCAGATATGGTTTGCCCTCTAGAGACCTCTAGCCTGTTCCTGAACAAACCTTATAGATGTCACCTGCTACAAATCCCATACTTCATAACACTTTCTATGTCTCCATGCTGTCTTGAGGCAGATGACCATTTTCCTGGGCAAGAATTGTTTCTTTCTTCTTGTGTGTAGAAATAATTCCCTTCTGCATACCCCACAAATAAAGGATTTTTAAAAAAAGAGAGAAAATAAGTTCAACCCAAAGCAAAGGCAGCATACCACTGCTAAATTGGGTGAAAACCCTTGGAAGGTTTTTGGCCAGAATACAAGTATAACAGGATTCTCTCTTAGGTATCTGGACTCCAGGCAACGCATGCGTGCAGGGTGCAGAGGCGAGAGCTCTGAGCACTATCTCCGGTGTGGAGCAGCTGATAAGCCATGCTCAGAGTGGTCCCAGAAGTTACTCTAAGTTACTTCTTAGTGGCATACTCTGTAATCTATTCTGGATTCTACTTTCCTCATTCTCCAGCCTTATAGCCATCTCCAGGCCAATCATTAGGTTGTAAGTTGGGCTTTTTATCACTTTGTCCAACTTCTTGGAATGTTTACTATCTATAGTGAATTCCTGACTCTGCTGTCTCTTGATCTTCATTCCAAGTGACAGAGAAGATCCATCCTATATGACTCCTAACAGGGAGGACAGTTGTCAACATCTTTTAGGCAGGTTATTATGGCAACCAGGAAGCTGCTTGAAAAAGAAACATGACACTCTGAACCATGAGAGAGGCAAATCTTGTGACACTGAGGAAGAGGAGGAACATGGTAGAGGCCTTCTGCCTTACTACCTTATTCCCTTAGCTTCTGCTTAGCCTTCTCAACCCTTTATAACCAATGCAGAAGAGACACAGAAACTCCACCTCCTAAAGAATTCTTCATCTCCCTCTTCATCATTTCTTGATGCTGTAATTGTGGATTCCATGCCTTTGGCTTTGACCTTTCACCTCAGTGGGACACATTTGCGAGAAGGGTCTTAATTCTCACAGACAGAAGGTTTAGATAACCCTACTCCTTCTTAGGTGTTGCAAAATCCTGAAGAGCTAAGCTTGTTAACAGTATCAGTCCAGTATCAAAGTATGTTACATAAATTGTACACTAAGAGGATTCCTTTGTATCCCTGTCATTTCCTTTCTCCAAACTCTCATGTGTTATCCCAAAGGTAGCCCATCTCTGGGTGTGGGCTTGGCTTTCTCTGTTCTCCCCCATCCCAGTCCTCTTCCAAGGATTAGCTGTTCCTGTTCTCAGACCTTATGTCAACTATCTACAGAGTGGCTGAACATAGCAAAACTGATTTTAAAATGGTATGGGAGAAAATGCAGGTGTGTTTGTGTATGGAACAATTGTAACCTTTATCCCTCATGCCACATGCCCTTCCCTCTACCAGGAGATATAAAAACCAGCTCTCCACACTGCCTAGTTACCTTTCTGCCATCATGAGGACTCTCCTGATCTTGGCTCTTGTTGGAGTGGCTGGTGAGTTCCTACCTTGCTTTTCCTCCATGACATAGGGAGACCCATACCATACCATCAGTATTGCATCTTCCTGAACTCTTTCAAATGAGAATTTGTTTTTCAGGAGAACTGGGAAGGAGCCATCAGATTGTCTCAAAACATTTTATACTGCTTGTCTTCAGAGGCTATGGGATAGCTACAAAATAAATATGTAATCTTAAGTGGAACTAGGGAGGCTGAAAAGGTATTACTGCCATAGACCCAACCCTAGGGAGTCTCTCTTCATGTATCTAGGGCTCAGCTTGTGCACTGGCTTTTTAAACTACCCAGGAGATATTAAGATTCCCAGGTGTGAAGTCTACTTTAAGAATGACTGTTCCATTGGTCATTATCAGTACTGAACTTTGTCCAGCCTAACTGATCATAAGTGATGCTTTCAAATCTGGCCTCACTGTACACATCTCAGGAGAACAACTGGGTACAGCCAGAACCACTCAGCCTGGACATTTTGCTAGGTATGGCAAACCATCCTGAAAGCTGAGAACTAAACAAGACAAGGGCAGTAGATTCATGATGAATGAATAGTCTATCTAATGGCCTAGGAAGAACTCGCTGACTACGACTACTGATTTCTGGTCATATCTTATTGCCTGCATTCAGGGGGCTCTCCTTTTATCCACGCACTGTGACTTTAGAAGTTATTTAAGTTCTATGGTGTTAATAGTTGACCCAGGCTCTTGGGACAACTAAACTCTGTGGTGTTTCCTTCTCATAAAATGCTCTCAGCATGACTCTAATCCCTGTGCTTGGTAGAAATACTAATTAGGAGGTCTCAGCCACTGGGCTGAGGGATTTACATTCCATCATCCTGCTGAATGGCCTTTTCCTTTCTTTTCTCCACTCCAGCTGCTTTTCCTCTTGATGATGATGACAAGATCGTCGGAGGCTACACCTGCGCCCCAAATTCTGTCCCCTACCAGGTGTCCCTGGACTCTGGCTACCACTTCTGCGGTGGCTCCCTCATCAATGACCAGTGGGTGGTGTCTGCAGCCCACTGCTACAAGTCGTAAGTACCGGGGCACCAGATGGCTGAACCCACAGTCTGGATTTCTGGAAGGGTATGGGTCCTTCCAGATAAGGGCTGCAGGGCTAGGTTGGGTGTGCAAGGTGATATAGAAGAGACAAAGCTATTGGCAGCTGAGCTGCGGGTGAGAAGACACACAGACTAGGGAGCTGCACACACTCCAAACCAACACACAAAGGCATGTGGCTCACAACAGCAATGTGTTGTGAGAAGAACCAGTCAGAGTATCTGGCAAGGAAAACATGCAAGTATAATTAGGAACCTGAGTTTTCCATGCAGGAAACAACCCCCAAGTTATTTGTGGCTTTTTAAGCCTTCTACTTCTGCTCTTGCCACTGTGAAGGTTGGGGCTGAGTATCATTGCCTCCGAGAAGAGTTTTTGTTCCCGTAAGTGTACAGCAGAATGGCTCCCCAACCAGGTGTGTGAACACACAGGTCTCTGGGCATCTGCATTCCACTGTGTTTCATTCCATCTGAGGCGGTGACTGGGAAATGAATGTCTAACTAGGACCCAGAGGACACTACCGATGGTCTCCGAGTCACACCTTGAGCCCCAGTGAATATGACACAAAAAAGTAATTTTTACCATAGCAAAGCTCAGAGACTCAGGGGAACCATGATTCACACATTCTTGTCCACAGCCCTAGATGGAGGGGAAAGCTTCTAGACCAGTAGTTTGAGGTCCTTCTCCAGTTGTAGCCCTTCACTTTATCCCTTATGCAGTAGCCACCTCTGAAGCTGAAGACACACCTGTCACTCATACCAGCACACCAGCACTCACCCACCATCTATGTGCTGCTCCTACGATGTGTCCTTGTAACCCTTCCATGCATTTGAGAACCTTGGTTGTCTAAGGCAATGGAGAATAGCCTCCACCATGCTTCCTTTTTCCCACAGCCGCATCCAAGTGAGACTGGGAGAACATAACATCAGAGTCCAAGAGGGAACTGAACAGGTTGTCACCGCCACCAAGGCCATCCGCCACCCTAGATACAACTCCAATAACCTGGACAATGACATCATGTTGATCAAGCTGTCCTCCCCTGTGTCCCTCAACTCCCAAGTGGCCCCTGTAGCTCTGCCTACCTCCTGTGCACCTGCTGGCACCCAGTGTCTCATCTCTGGCTGGGGAAACACCCTGAGCTTTGGAGGTGAGTAGAGCCTTTCTCTTCCCCACACACTTCTGTCTACATATCTAGAACCTAGCATGTCTCTCAGTTGGAAACTGTGTGATTACAATCTGCAAATAGATTCCAAGGCCAGTTACACACAAGGTTCCTTGGGCAACAGAGAGACATGCAATCCCAAGGGATTTGACCTCTACAGTCTGGACCCAACTTATAGAGAGAAGAGCTACTATTAATTCACTAAATAAGAATTGGAAATAGGCATTCTGGGAACTCAACATCTTGGGGTTATCAGTAACTCCCTACCACATTCACCTGTAGGATTGGTCCCAAGCCAAGTCTTGACGTTTTGGCATTTCTCCTTTGTTTAATATAAGTATCATTGTCTGTTGTTTAAAGTTAACAACCCAGACCTGCTGCAGTGCCTGGATGCTCCCCTGCTGAGCCAGAATGTCTGTGAAGCCTCCTACCCCGGAAAGATCACCAACAACATGGTCTGCGCTGGCTTCATCGAGGGTGGCAAGGACTCCTGCCAGGTGATTCCATCCCTGCACTTATACTTATGTAACACTAGAATAGTTACTGCTCAATGCAGGGACTCCACTGAGAAGTGACAAAGGCCCATTTGACCACATCTCCTCTCCGTAATAAGAGCAGAGAATGGGCCATCATGAGAGAGCTCTAAGCTAGGCTAGGATGGGGTATTAAGTTCAGAGAAGGAGCTGCTCCACGACTCCTCATGTACTCATGCAACTTGTTCCTCCTCCCCAGGGTGACTCTGGTGGCCCTGTGGTGTGCAACGGACAGCTCCAGGGAATTGTCTCCTGGGGCTACGGCTGTGCCCAGAAGGGCAATCCTGGAGTGTACACAAGAGTGTGCAACTACGTGGACTGGATCAAGGCCACCATTGCTGCCAACTAAACACCCTCAGTCCCTCTGCAGTCACTATGCCAATAAAGTAAATGTATCCTCACTGTGGGTGTCTGTGCCTTCTCTGTCCAATCCCTTTGCCCTGGAATACATACTGAAAATGTTCTGGTGGTGAGAGATGAGAGGCTACCCTTGGTTCCCCAAATGTGATTCATAGAGCAGGGGGAGAGACGGTGTCCAAAAGTAATAATAAGGGAGAAAGATGTGTTCTATCAAGAAGGGTTTCTTTCATGAAGGTGATGTGGAAGAATATCCCCCATTTTGGTAATTCCATGGTTCTGTGTGGGCATACTGCCTTGGTTGACGAGACCATTGCCTTCTCTGTATACAGTGGGAATTTCTTGGTTCCCGGAGCACAGATATCTAGGGAAGAATAAGAATCGACATCCTTGGATTTTTCTGAATCGATTCTACACCTGTTCTTGTGAAAGAGCTGCCTTCCCTCCTAGCAGAAGCTGTCCTACATAGACAAAGTCATACTTTCCATTTCTCTCAAGTACATTCTCATGTGTCCAGAGATGGATGTGGCCAGTGACTCCAGCCATCATACTCCTGAGCAATGTGCCTTCACTCAATCTCTGTAGAGATATATGTATTTATTTTCTGCCTCCTCTCAGTGGCCAGCTTTACCAGTGTGTGCATGCACACTCGGATACTCATCAATGCCATGAAAGCAACGATCTATTCTGTCCTCTGTTTTTCTGCTCCCTTGTAGCTTAGAACCTTGTGACTACCACACAGTTATTTTTGTATATATCTTTGAGCTCTCACTATGACTCAGAATGAGAAATTTGGAGGGAGACTACAAGATGATATCTTAGAAATCCCCAACACTCTCTGTGCTTTCTGAGGGTAGAATCAAAGTGTCAGGACAACAGCTGCCCTTTGCAGACAGTGAAAAATAGAGGTTAGTTGTGAGTAGCCAGAGACTTATAAACATTCAAGAGAAGTTATGGAGCCAAGCAGAGAGAAAATGAATGATCCAGCACTGACCATGGGATTGTAACAGTGAAGAGCATTGGACTAGAGAACAAAGAAAGGAGAAATTCAGAAATTCCAGTCATAGCACCATGCACAACTGTGGACAAAACAGACAGGAGACCTGGAATCCACATTGCAATCTGGCTCTGACCAAGTTCTCTTTTCTTCACAACTGGAATTAGACTGCAGTATCGTCTGAGCTGACTGCTTCAGAGTCTGAGGTCGAGGCATTTACCAGCACCCAGTCATCCAGCCCATCAAAAGCCACATCTGAATCAGGAAATGGCATAGGCAGCCAGGTTCAGTAGGGGCAAAGACAAAAGCCCTGAGAGTTCCATGTGCTAGGAGGCCATGGTGAGAACCTAAAAGGACAATGGTTGCCTTCCATTTAGGACCACAAACTGGGGAATCACTGGAAGATACGGAGTGGTAATTCCAAGCCATGATGTCTCCCAGAACTGTTCAGAATACCAGAACTACAGGTGAAGGAGTACATCCAATATGTTAGGGTGATGCCACTTTCTTTGAAAGGCATGAAGCCCACACTATTTCTATAGTTTAGACCCACAAACCCCTGACATTTCTGGAGGGGAGCTGAGGTATCGACACCATTCTGAGTGCATCCGTAAGAGTGCATAGAGGAAACAAAACCAGGCTCAATATTTAATTTCTGGTAGAATTCTTAAGTTCTTCTTGGTCCTAGGGGCTGGGCAGCTGAGAATGACTACAACTGACTGATCACTATCGACTTTGTCTTGACACTAGTCCAGCATACGGAGCAAAGAAACACATGAAAATAGTTAACAGCCCATATGCTCTCCAATTAGCACATAAAAAAGAGCTAATAGAAAGATGATCCATTTCTTACAGGTAAAGAAATATCACTTCTGCCCTCAACTACTAACCCTCTCTGGTAGGAAAGACACTGTGTGATTCTTGTTGCGTTTATATTTGTTTTTCATTCTGTCTTTTGATTATCATCTGCTTAGATTGTCTTTGCTTTCCCTTTATCTTTTCTCTCTCTCTCGCTCTCTCTTTCACTGATTGTTTCTATTGCTCTTTTTTCTCCTCCTACTTTCTTTTATCTGAATACGTAGCCTAGGCTTCCTTTAAACTCAGTCTGCACCTTGGCTAGTACAGAATGCTCAATGATCCTATTTTTTTCTTTTCTTTTTTTTTTTTTGTCAGTCCTGGGGCTGGGACTCAGGGCCTGAGCACTGTTCCTGGCTTTTCTTTTTTGCTCAAGGCTAGCACTCTACCACTTGAGCCACAGAGCCCCTTCTGGCCGTTTTCTATATATGGTACTGAGGAATTGAACCCAGGGCTTCATGTATACAAGGCAAGCAGTCTTGCCACTAGGCCATATTCCCAGCCCTGATCCTACTTTTTTATCTATAATTTTATTATCATTAAATTGTTTACAGAGGTGTTACAATTTCATAATTCTAGTCATGCATACATTTCCCTTTTGGACACTGTCACTCTTCTTTACTTTCCCCACCTGTCTGGGAACTCAAGTGGCATAGCTGATATTCCTAATTTAATTTAGTACTTGAACTACAGGCATGTTCTATCATGCCTATGCTCATTTAGCTTCTTTTTTTTGGCAGTATTGTAATTTGAACTCAGTACCTTGCTCTTAGGATAGGAACAATCCTACTATCAAGTCTTTTAGAGGTTATTTTCCCCCTTTTCAGAAAGGGTCTCATCCTTTTTAAATAGGGTCAGGGTTGGCCTTGATCTTGGTCTTCCTATTTATGCTTCCTTCTTTGCTCATATGACAGTCATGAGCCACCAGACAAAGTTTTTGATGAGTGACCTTAGGAATTGTGAACTTTTTGCTCAGCTTCAACTGGAACTACAACTCTCCCAAACTATCTGTCAAATACCTAGGATTATAGGCATGAGCCACTATGCCACCACCACTTCTTTCAATGTATAGATTTTAATCTTCTTTTCCCCCCCAATTTTTTCTACTTTCATCTTTTGAAGGTTTCACTGGGTCATTTTTATATCTCTCTTTTCCCCCGTTTCTCTCTTTAAATTTTTTTCCTTATTATTATTTCTAAATCTACCTGGAATATGTCTCGTTTCCTCTTCAATTTCCCCTTTGCTTTTTTGATTCTATTTTGTTTTTCTTTTTATTATTGTTTTTATTATCTCGTATATTTTAGCTTATTTTATGTAATTTTTGACTGTCTTACATCTGTTTTTGATTGTTGTGGTGATAGTGTTTTTAGTGCTTGCTAATATAGTTCAGTATTTGGTTTGGTTTTTTGCTGCAATTATTCCTACGGCTTCTTTTTTTCCTTCTAAGAAGGAATATCAGGATCTTCCTATTATGGATCAAGCCCTCAGTCTTGATCACTTTGGGTGGGTGTTCTCCTACTAAGCTCTTTCCCTCACCAGTCACAAGAAACTGTATGAATTGCCAAAACCTTGGCAAACACTGCAGCTTAAGGGAATGAACAGACTAAAACTAAGCCAATGTATCAGTTCCAGAAGCACCAATTTCAACATAGACACAAAACAAACATGAAACAGCAAGGCAGCATGATCATCCCCAAATTTACATTCCCACAGCAACTGATTTAAATGGATGAAATGCTAGAGAACTGAAAACAATATTTACAAAACTAACCACTTATCTCAAAATGGTTATGAATGGATAGGTCAATGAAAGATCCAAGACACACCAAGAGCTAAAATACATCAGATGATTTGACGTGCTGAGCAGAGGATAAGAAAGCATACTTTTGTAGTGACAGGATCAAGCAAGAAGTATTGGATGGGCAGAGGGAGAGCAAGACTAAAGAGAAAGAAAGAAACATATGCAACGCAACCTCTGCATCATGCAAAAGTGCAACCTAACCAGACAGGTGACCTGGAATCTGAGAAGTGAACAAATGTGCACTGGGAAAGTTTTCTCTTCTCCCGATGTATAGTACCATTGCACTGTCAAAAATAATCTGAAAAAGGTCTTGTCTCAGCCCACAGCTTTGAGAGTCAGAGGCGCCTGTATTTCTCTCTCTCTCTCTCTCTCTCTCTCTCTCTCTCTCTCTCTCTCTCTCAATCTACAATAGTAAGAATCCCGGCAGGCTTAATGGAAGAGACTGATTATATGGAAATTTTAGAATAAACAAAACAAAACACAGAGAGCTCCATAAAGTGGGAAGCCAGGCTGAGACACAAAAAGGTACAAAGATTGCTTGCCATTAATGAAGATCAACACTGTAGAAAGCTATGGTGTGATTGCAGGAGGGTAAAACAGAGTGATGACAGAAACCTGCTCCATGGTGGAACCATATTTCAGAATACCAATGTACAGGTGTATAAATGGTTAAAAAAAATAGTTGCAACCTACAGCTTCTTCCTGCTAAAAGCAGCTGACCTCATCGAATCTAACAGAGGCCCAAGGCAGAAGGTCCAATGCAGATGCTACCACAGACACCTGCTAGTTCTGGGAAAATGACTGCTGATGTCTCTGGGTCACTAGAAGGACAAAACAAAAGGAAGAAGCAAAATGTCCATAGGCTACAGCATGTGCTCTCTCGAAAGGCAGCATAACCAAGTGGTCATGGAGAGAATATCTAATCTGCTTTGGTTAAGTGCCGGGTTAGATTTACCTCCCCTGGTGCGGAGACGCTAAGCTTTATCCCCTTATCTGTGCTCCCTTTCCATTCTCTCCCTTGGCTGCCTGACCTGCTGGCAGGCCAAGATGGAATGGAGGACATGGGTAAGCCTCAGGTACACGTGGCCGCGAGAGATCCCTTCCCCCTTCCTATACCCACCAAGGAAGCAAGGCACACATGGATGCTCGGAGAAGCCTCAAAGGGCGATCTGTTTATTCAAGGGAGGGGCTAACAGACTTATGGCAATGGTGACCGGTGAGGGGAGGGATTGACCAGGAGCTAACTATAGGTTGGTGAGCTTGTCCATCCAAGAGCAGCTTCCTAGGACCTCCCTCATGGGCTAACGGTCACTTCCCATAGTACTGCCCTCCGGCCGCCTATAGGACACACGTGCTCGCTGGCAAGAGGTGGGGGCTGGTTTTAGAGCTACTCCCTCTGGTTCTGGACCCGGATGGAGATAGGTGTGGCTAGTTTCCACACGGCCCCAGGGCAGGGGGTGTGGGAAAGGCAGCGTCTCGGGACCACCCTCTCCCCCTCAGTGCCAGGCTGAATCCCCAACAGTTAAGAACTTACACATTTGTCTTCACAATTCACTTCCTTGCTACAAAGAAGGTTTGAGTTTTATGGGGGTTGTTGTCATAGTTGTTAGTGTGGGTGTGGGTGTGGTTCTGTGAAAAGAAGGAAATGAGTGAATGTTGTAGAAAATGCCGAGCAAAGTGGGAAAGCTCTCCTCAAATTACAGTGATTGCAGCGGAGATGGCATGCTGTGTGGGAGATGGATAAAATGATGCAGTGATTTGGTTAAAAAAAATGCCAGTGTGGGGAATTATAGTATAATTTTTAGTCCAATGACAAAAATGGTTGGACCATCTTTCCCAAATGATCAGAACTCTCAGCTCTGTACCTGTACCATCTAATGGCTGACAGCTCTTATGAAAGTGGGAAGTACTGATAGCTTCTAAGGCCTAAAAACTTCTCATGAGCTTTTCCACAAACAACAGTGGAACACAGATTTTCCTTCATATTGAGGCTCAGAAGTTACTTTTCTCGTAAAGTTTTAATGATGACATATTTAAAAGATGATTCTTCTCACTACAGAGGAAGAACTTGGCTCAAGAATTCCTTCTGTCCTACACCTAAAACAACAGAGGAATAGCTTCAAGACTAAAGGAAGAGATGCAAGATATAGTGAAGTATGTGTGGGATTTGTGGCAGGTGGCATCCGAAAGATTGGCTAATATGTCATAGGTCCTCAAAGGGCAAATTTTATATCAATTTCTTCAGGTATTTTCCTATTTGGAAAAGTAGATAGAATATTGAGTTAATAGTTCACCTAGTATCATGGTTGTATTTTTTTTTGTTACCACTCAAATGTGGTAATTTTCCAACTTTGTTACAATCTGGTATATCGTTTTTTTCTTTTATCACATCTAGTCTGTTGGCGATATTTTCCATTGAGTTTTTAGTTGGTATTTGTACGTTTTATTTCTAAGTATTTCTAAGTATCTCCTTTTCCAGAATTAAATACTGTTTTCCAATCTCCAAGATGATGCTTCTCTCACCCAT
Source organism: Perognathus longimembris pacificus (assembly GCF_023159225.1). Classification (NCBI taxonomy): domain Eukaryota; kingdom Metazoa; phylum Chordata; class Mammalia; order Rodentia; family Heteromyidae; genus Perognathus; species Perognathus longimembris. The sequence continues at coordinate 145,263,011 of NC_063162.1, forward strand.
ATTTTAATGGATTTACTTACTTTATTGTTCTTTCCATGTGACCCATCTTTCAGATTGTTGATTATTGTTAGCATAGATTTTTTAAGGTTTTGTTCTGTGTTGCCGTTATGTCAGTATCTTTAGATGAACATGAAGACAAGTCATGTTGCCTTGTTTTGTTTCGTAGTTGTTTTGGTGTTATTGTGATTGCTGTACCCATTAGCGGCTTGGATATATTTTCTAGTTTTACATAGCAATCATTAAGTGAGCAGCCACCTCTTGAAGGCTCATTCCCTGGTACTCCTCAGAGAAGAAAAATACAAACCATACAATAGTAAAAATATCAATGCACAGAAGATGTGGAAGTGCAGTGGGAGCAAATTTCACTCAACTACTATATGACTCCAATGCCACCAATCACTGGAGAAGATAATGGCATAAGCATTGAAGTTAAAATTAATGAACACAAATATAACAAGAAAAATAACAAAACAAGTGGGGAACATAGGAAAGAAAAAAACTAAAAAGAAAGCTTAAAAACAACTGTCAAATAAAACAAAAAAGTAGTAAAAATTAAAATTGTAAAAAAAAAATGAGCAAAAGATTGAAAACTCCCTACTGCGTTAAATCTCATATGCTTCCAGCACACAAAGGGATTGCCAACCCACAATGTGTAGAGGGTGGAAAAGAGACAGGGAGTCCCAGGGACTTTATTCCTACAAGCCAGAAAGGACTAAGAGAGATTAATCTGTAACGATATCCAGAAGATTAATAATTAATCCTTCTGGGAACCCCAAACTACTGTTTCTTCCTGTATGTTACACTTTCAGAGTTCTGCCCAGTAGTACAACTGGTATTCATAGTTTCTACTCATTGTTCTTTTTTACTTATATTTATTTTGCTGTTATTGTAAAGTTGATGTACAAAGTAGTTACAATTAGGTAATCTGGTAATTAGTACATTTTTTTTTGAGCATTGCCACCTCTTCCCTCTTTTCCCCAAGTATTCCCCTCCAGACAATACCACCTCCTAGTCAGTGTATACCTGACGTTCACAACAGTGTGTAGTGTGTATACTGCTGCATTCGTCACCCTCTCTCCCACCACTTCCGTGTTCCCCATTACCACCCCCCCCAAACAGATAAAATGGCATACAAGACAATAGGCAAATAAACCAAAACAGACACAAAGCAGGAAAAAAGTGCAAACAGAAAATCTCTTGTTTCCATTTATTGGAGTTCATTTTGATAAACATCATTTTATGCGAGCATATGAACATCACTATTGAGACTTTATGATTCCATCCTAAGAATATCCTCTTTTGTCCTCACTGTGTGAATGTCTATTGCTTTGATCATTTTCTGTTTCACAAGTCGACAAATCAGAAAAACATCAGTGCCTGGATGCTCTCCTGTTAACGCATGCTGTCTGAGAAGCTGCCTTGCCTGGGGAAATCACCAAGAACAGGGTCTGCGCTGGCTTCCTCCAGGGAGACAAGGATCTCATCACCACCTCTGGTCATAAACAGATCCCACTGAGAACATGATTTGAAGGCCCAATTTGGTCAGACTGGGACTGTAATGCAATGGCTCCATTGGAAAGTAAACAAGGCTCATTTGACTGTGTATCATCCTGTTAGCTAAAGCAGAGCATGGACCACCATGAGAAAGACAGCGGACCACAGTGTAGACAAATAGGGTGTTGGGTTCAGGGTGAGTGGAGTTTGATGTCTTCTGGTCTCTGACTTATACCACATTGTTTTTATCCCCTAGGGAGATTCTGGTGGCTCTGTGGTGTGCAATGGAGAGCTCCAGGGAATTGTTTCCTGGGGACTTGGCTGTGCCTTCTTTGGATTCCCTGGAGTATACACAAGAGTGTGCAACTATGTGGACTGGATTCAGGACACCATCGCTGCCAAATGAACACCCTCAATCCCTCTGGGACCATTATGCCAATAAAGCGAATCTTCTCTCCCTGACTGTGTCTGTGCCACTTCTCCAGTAAAACATCCACAAAGCTGAAGTGAGAGATAAGAAGAGACTGCTCTTCTTCACATCTTGTCTTACAGATTAATATGGCATAGCCACTACCACTGATGTTTGTGACACTGCAATGAAAAGAGGTGCATGTGGTCTCATTCCAGGAAGGGGGGGGAGGAAACACCAAAATAATTAGTCTCCATTGTCATAATTAAAGGAGTTTGAAATGCTGAGGAACAAATGGGATCCTGGAGTATAACTTGAATGCATATCCAAGGACACTAGGCTTGGAAATAAACATTGCCCCAAATTGGATAAAATTCCAAATTCAATTGGAATAGCTGACCAGAACAAACATGTTCATCTAGGTGTAGAGCAAGTGCTGTGAGATCACAAGAACAACAGTACCAGCCCGTAAGGTAACTCAAGCTACCTTGAATAAAGCCAATCTCAGATTCTAAGTAAGAGCAGAGCAAAGGGACAAAAGGATGAACTTCACTCTTTAGGTATAGAAATACTTGTTTACTGCTAGATGTTGGTAGTTCTCACTTGTAATCCTAACTGCTCAGTAGACTTAGGAAAGAGGATCATGGTTCAATGCCAGCCTAGGCAAAAAAAAAAATCGATGAGACTCTTATTTCTAAAAACTACCAAAATGGCAGAGGAGGGGCTGTGGCTCAAGTGATAGCCCTAAGTTCAAGTCCTTATATTGGCACAAAATAAACAGATAAGAGGTAAAGAAGTAATGAAATAAATAATTTAAAAAAATTCTCATTTCCATGCAGGTTCATTTTTAGATGAGGTGTGCATATAATGGACCAACTCCAGACTCTTCTTTTTCATAATAATTACTTATCATTGACCAAGGATGCCCTTTGAGACATCTGTCCAGTGTATCTAGTACATATGCTAAAGCAAGTATGTCCTTATGATGCAAAGAAGTCGTCTTAGAACACTCTACAGCAAGAAAATGCCACAGGATCACCCTAAGCAACATAAGAATATCACCTCCTATTCAGACACCACAAACGATCATCTTCACACTCTTCCAGCTGCTTGTGAGCATAGAGAGGTGTGTTTGGGCCATATGGGTCAGGGATCATGGTAAGTTCAGGCTCTGACACAAGGTGTTAAGTAAAATATTAATTCAATATTATACTTTTGAACCAAAGGCAAATGTCAACTGCAATCTAGATGTATAATTTGCCTTCTGGTGACCTATGGGTTGATGCCCAGGCATACCTTAAGGTGCCACCTGTCATAAATCTCACTCACAACACGTTCCATGTTTTCTTGTAGCCTTCAGGAATTTCTATCATTTTATATTAACCTATGTAACAATCAAGAACGATAAAAAAAAACCCAAACATCTCAGTCCCTAGTTCTGTGAAGTAAAATTTTAAAAATGCCTCTGAAAGTATGCAAGAAGTATATTTATAAACAGTTAACACTGAGAAGTTCAGTACATATGAGAAGTAGTATGATATTTCAAATCTCTGTCAGGCACCAAAAACATATTCACAATCAGACATAAGCTTTTCAGAGGGATTGCAGGAGGCCCAGCTGAGATGACTGAGCAGGGTTCTTTGTTATGAAGAAAAAGGCCAGCCATCCCAAGAATCTGGTCAGAAGCTGCTCAGAAAGAGAGCCCCACGTTAGCACTGCAACAAGTGCACTTAATTCTATTTCCTCCACTCTCCAGACCACATGCCTTCTCCAATTACTTCACACAGCATCATCCAGAACATTTCCACTTTTCCTACATGAACCTACCATACATGAATTCTGCTCATACCTGTTATCCAGCATTTGGCTTAGAGAATGAATCCATGGCTACACAACAAGAATCTCTGACCAGGTTATACCACAGTAAATTTAGGATTGAGTCTTGTTGGCTATATCAGGCTCAAATTTGCATTTTCTCTATGAAGATTCACTTAGGATTAAGGCCAATTTGAGCCTGAGCCCTGTCTCACCCCATATAAAATAGAAATTTCCAGATTCCACCTTGACTTTGTTATTATACCCTGTATTTGAATCTTACTAATGTGCTAATCTCTGTAACTACCTACCACTGAACCTTCAACCACAAAGCTACTGACCATTGTTCAAAGCCTGTAATGCAAGCTAAAGCTCTCCACTCCCACCTAGAAAGAGAAAGACAGCTTTCTGTATCTTCAGGGCAGATTGCCAGCAAAACCATAATGCTTATTATCAAGTACCCTGGACAGCATGGGCAATCGGAGATGGAAGCCCCATGACATTGAAGAAGAATAAGTAGAAAAATACATTCCAATGTCTCTGCCTTATTGAGTTAGCTGATGATTAAATTTTGCCCCTTCTCCTTAAAAGCAATGGGAATCCTGAGCCTTAGTGGAAAGGAGAGTTAGGCAAACTCAAAGCAAGATTCCCAAGAAACCCTCAGCCTCCTTCTCATTATCTACTGGTTTTGTAAGTCACATCAACAAAGGCCAAAATTACACAGTGAATAGACTGGGAAGAGGGATTTTATGACTTAGATAATATTCTATCTAATATCTGTACTTCTAGGACTCCATAGATCTAAACTTTCTACATGTAAAAGAATACTCTGAAAATTAATTATACAAAATGCCAGGATGTCAAGAGTCCTAATGATTCAGTACATTCTTCCTAATCCTATTTCTTATTCTCTTGCCCCATGAACGTCAATTTTATAGGTCAAGTCTTGAATTTTAATTTCTGGTATTCCCCTCAAAGGCTCCACTAAAAAAAATAAAATAAAATAACAAACACCACATGCCAGTTGTTCTCCCTCTCTTCCGTTTGGAGATAAGCTTCTGTATCACTGTAAGTTAACTTCAGAGTGGCCAAATATATGACAGCTGATACAACATTCTGACTTGGGTAAAACTGCAGGTGTGATTTTGGATGGAGGGGCAGTGACAATTGAAACTGGGTTCCCGCCTTTCATCCAGGAAGTATAAAGACAGGCTGTGGATCATGACCCAGTTACCCTTCTCGCACCATGAGTTCACTCCTGATCCTGGTCCTTGTGGGAGCTGCGGGTGAGTTCCATGCTTTGCTTTGGACCCTCTCATCTCCCTGCTAGGAGAGCACGTGGCTTTCTGAGAATTGCTGCCCCCACCCTGCCTTATATTCCAAACTTCGATTCCATCAACCTCTTGAGGTCTCTACCCTCCCTCCTTCATGAGCTCTAAGCCACAACCTTCTCTAACCTTCTCCCTTCTCTCTGAGCCCACCCCTACTCCCATCAGTCAAGTGAGTCTGAGCGATGAGCATCATAGTGCTTTGAAAGGAGGTCAGATAAACTGAGTCCATTCAGCCAGCCAGCTAGGCTGTGTTTTCATCCCATTCACTCAGTGATTGTTCCAGCAAAACTTTTTTTTTATAACATTGAATTCATGGACAGAGATTGAAAATCTAATTCTGGTGTGTACATGGCATTGGAATTATGATATCACGTGGTAGAGAGACTCTGACGTGTATACCAGGTTAATTCATAGAGAATATTAAGATAGCTAGGTCTGCCGCAAAGCGGAAAAATCATTGGCTAACAGCAGTGCTTCCCTGCACTATTCCTAAGGTCTCTGGGATGACCTCAAAGTTAAGATTTGAAATATGGGGCTGGGGATATGGCCTAATGGCAAGGACACTTGCCTCCTCATATACATGAAGCCCTGGGTTCAATTCCCCAGCACCACACATACTGAAAATGGCCAGAAGTGGCGCTGTGGCTCAAGTGGCAGAGTGCTAGCCTTGAGCAAAAGGAAGCCAGGGACAGTGCTCAGGCCCTGAGTCCAAGGCCCACGACTGGCCAAAAATAAAATAAAATAAAAAGATTTGAAATATGGGAGTACCTAGGTGCAGCTAGGTCTTTGCAGCCAGGATATTTTTCTAACTACACTAGGCCATTCTGCTACTTGTAGGAAATCAACATTCACAAAGGAGGACAACTGAGAAATACAAGGGAAGAGAAAGCAGTTTGTAAGACAAACAAGGACTGAATGCATTGTACTGCCCGTCTCCTGAAGGTGCTCCAGTGCCCTCACCTTGCATCCCACTAGGGAATTATGACCTTTCGGTGTCTAGATGACTTAAGCATTTTGAACAACTGTACCCTGTGAACCCAATGAACTCCTTGGTTATACCCTTTGGGATCACTAAGAAGAAAGCAACCACAGGACTTTCGGCTACACTCCCACTATGCCACTAAATTGACTTCTTTCCCATTTTTACTCTAGCTGCTTTTCCTCTTGATGACGATGACAAGATCGTCGGAGGCTACACCTGTGCAGAAAATTCCGTCCCCTACCAGGTGTCCCTGAACTCTGGCTACCACTTCTGCGGTGGCTCCCTCATCAACGACCAGTGGGTGGTGTCTGCAGCCCACTGCTTCAAGAAGTAAGTGTTAGGCCCTTGACTGCATAGTCCACAGTTTGGCCTGTAGAGGGATGGAGGTTATTAGAAATAAAGACTGACTTGTAAGCTGATGGGAAAAGATGCAGAGAAGAGATGCTGTTGGCAGCAACTTTCTTGAACAAGCTCTTTGTAGACACATACTTTCAAACTCTAGGCAATTCCATATTATGACAAGGATTATGTTTCATAAGCAGGGAAGATTTCTGTGTTGAAGGATGCAGCACTAAAAAGGCCACCAAAGATCTTCAACGAATATGAATAATGGTGTAAAGATCACAGAGTTATCAGGAAGAGCACTGAATATTAATGAGTTCAAGAGTTTTCTCTTATAGTTCCCACTGGAGATGTACCTAAAAACCAACGCCCTTTTCAATATTGCTTCACCCTGAGTTAACAATAAAAGAGATTCACATGCAGAAAAACTGGGAGCACATGAGTTGCTGTGCAGTTTTCCCAAGATTGTGATTCACTGGGTCTGGGATGGGACTGAGATTGGGATTTCTAATAAGATCCCCAGTACCATTGCTGCTTCACATGATAGAAACATCACTCGCTGCCATTGCATTAGAACCCACAAAATGGCAGTGCTTACCAGAATAGATAGAAAGAGCAGAGGTCCCTGCATGTCCCCAGCACACCCACACATTGTTAGAAGAACAATCAGTAGTTCTCTTGTGTCCCCAACACTGGAGAAAGTCTGAAGAGGAGGTCTGTTGAATAGAATAATGAACTCAATATGGAGCTGAAATGTCTGTACTTCATACCAGCACTCGCCTTCCACCTATCTCTATTCCTCTATTCCTCTGAGGCTGTTCTATACCCCAACCCAAGCCTCCTGAGACACCTATGGGTAAGGAGTTTGAGTACCTGAGCTGTCTTACGCAATGGAGAGCCAGTCTTCAATAGGCTTCTTCTTCCCATAGTTCCATCCAAGTGAGACTGGGAGAGCATAACATCAATGTCGTTGAAGGAAATGAGCAGTTTATTAAGGCTGCCACAGCCATTCGCCACCCTCACTACAACCGAAATACTCTGGACAATGATATCATGCTGATCAAGCTCTCCCAACCTGCATCCCTCAACTCCCGTGTGGGCACTGTGAGTCTGCCATCTGCCTGCGCACCTGCTGGCACAGAGTGCCTCATCTCTGGCTGGGGCAACACCCTGAGCTTTGGTGGTGAGTAGAGCCCTTTGCTTTCCCAAAGCCTACCTTCTCAATAGTTCCCGGGACTATGAAAGTTACTGCGTTAGAGTTCATATGCTCGCGGAATTCCAAGAGTTTTCAAATGACTGCCACACACAATCTGCAGAGGGTATCAGAGAGATGCAAAGATACAAAGTGCTTATCCTTACAAGCAAAAATAAACCCCAAAACAAATAAAGAATAATATGTGATTATGTCCAGAAAATTGAATAATTAATCCTTCTGGGAATCCTAAGTTATTTCTTCCTGAATGTTACACTTTTAGGGTTTTGTGCAGTAGTAACAACTGTTATTCATTGTTCTTCCCAAGCCTGACTTTTATCTTTTTCTTTTTACTTATTTATTTTATTTTGATTGTAAAGTTGATGTACATAGTGGTTACTGTTACATAATTCCAGTAATGGGTAAATTTCTTTTTGAACAGTCACCTCTTTACTAGTTTTCCTCCACTTTTATTCCTCTGAACACTAGTTGGAGTTCATTTTCAGCTTAGTGTTCAGTAACTGTCCTGCCATTTCTGGGCTCCCCCTTACCTGCCCCCAAACAGATACACAGAAGACTATATGTAGAGAAAACCAAAGTAGTATCAAAGGAAAAAAAAATGCTAAGTAACAAAAAAAGCCTCTTGTTTCCCTTTCTTGTTCATTTTGATAAACATCATTTCATAGGATCATATGCACATAGCTATTGAGCCTTTGTGATCATCTCCTAAGAATATCCTCCTTTGGTCTCACTGTGTGAATATCTACTTCTTTGATCATTTTCTGTCCCTCAAAGTCCACAATCCAGACCTGCTGCAGTGCCTGGATGCTCCCCTGCTGTCACAGGCTGACTGTGAAGCTGCCTACCCTGGGGAAATCACCAAGAACATGGTCTGCGCTGGCTTCCTTGAGGGAGGCAAGGACTCCTGCCAGGTGATTTTCCCTTCTCCCCACCAACTTGGATAATAAACAGATCCCACTGGGAACACGAAGGCCCAATTTGGTCAGGCTGGGACTGTAATACAATGGCTCCATTGAAAGGTGAATAAGGCTCATTTGACTGTATATCATCCCCTTAGCAAAATCAGAGAATGGACCATCATGAGGAAGACAGGGGGCCACAGAGTGGATAAATGGGGGGTTGAGTTCTCTGACTTTTACATCATTTATTTACCCTAGGGAGATTCTGGTGGCCCTGTGGTGTGCAATGGAGAGCTCCAGGGAATTGTCTCCTGGGGATTTGGCTGTGCTTTGTCTGGATACCCTGGAGTGTACACAAAAGTGTGCAACTATGTGGACTGGATTCAGGACACCATCGCTGCCAACTGAGCACCTTCAGTCCCTCTGCAATCAGTATAATCGGAATAAAGTAAAACTTTATTCCTTGATTGTGTCTGCTCCATTTCTTGAATAAAAACATCCTCAAAGGGGAAGTGAGGGATGAGAAGAAACCCCAATTCCTCATACCTTGTCTCATGGATTGATATGAAGAGATAAAATCCCCCCCCACCACCACCCAAAGTAAAATAACTGCAGGGCTACAAGAGGGGCTATGCTCTTCAGAAGAAAATTCCCTATGAAAAAGATCATGTAAAAAGCATTCTTAAACTTGATAGTACAGTGGGTCCAAAAGTTACTATTGTGCACATGTGTGGGCATGATTGGCAAGGACACTACATTCTTGGACAATGTCAGGAAACACTCACAGTCAGGGCAATTCTCTGTAAAGGAAGTGTAGAGTCTAGGGCCACAGTGTATTCTCCTCAGTTCACTGCATACCTCTTGGTAAACCAGTTGTCCTCCTCCATAGCACTGGGTGTCTTCTTACAGGACTGTTCACTGGCCTCCTCTTGAACACACCTGCTCATGTGCTTACAGGGCAGAAAACAGATCCCTGTGTTTCCATGGATCATATTTCCAAGAAATGTGTCCATATAATGCCAGTGGGCATTCACTACCCTGAAAACTTCACAGGCATCTTCTCTTTTGTTTCACTCTCCCAACTGGTTATTATTCCAGCAATGCAGATAGAAAGCAGAGTTATAGAGGGACTTGACATAATATGTATATTTCACACATACAAGATCATAGATAGGCACATTGTTTCCCTGTGTCTAACCAAGCTCCCAAGGTCCTTACTACCATTGTTCTCTGTTCTTTAAACCTGATTTTTAACATTTCTCTAGCACATTATTACCAACATCTCTGTTTGGAGAGGCCAAACAAAGAGTGATAGAAAAAAATAGTTCAGAAGTTTTGTTTATATATTGTAAATATGCTTGTTGAAATGGACTTGGGAAGAGTGGAGAGGAAATGAGGAAGACAGCTTTAGATGCTGACTTTGATGAATGCATACATGTCAAGATGAAAGCCCCTGGAATGACCAATAATGGTAATAGAAATGTGGTTAAAGCTTTACTATATAGCAACAATTAATAGGATGATAGAGAAAGTAGTAATACAATCCCATTCATAATAGCCTTCAAATAGGTCAAACATTTAGTCTTATACTCAACTAAGGAGATGAACAATTCCTAAATGAAAAATAAAACCTTGAAGAAAGACATTGAAATAGACAACAGTAATGAGAAGAACTTCCACATTTATATGTTGGCAGACATAATATAATGAAAATGGTCTTACTATTGAAAATAATCCACAGGGAAAGTGATACCTATTTAAATACAAATATCATTTTTGCAGAAATAAACCCCCAATTCCTCCTGAAAACAAGAAAGGTAAATAAAGAGAAGAAGGAGAAGAGAATGCAGCTAAAAATTCAATGTATGGCTGGGTTCCAGTTGCTCTGGGAATAATCCTATATACCCAGAATGGTGAGATCTAAAGAATAAGGTCCAAAGCCAGCCCAGTGAGACTACTATTGCCAATAATATATTTTTTTTGCCAGTCCTGGGGCTTGAACTCAGGGCCTCAGCACTGTCCCTGGCTTCTTTTTGCTCAAGGCTAGCACTCTGCCACTTGAGCCACAGCACCACCTCTGGCCTTTTCTATATATGTGGTGCTGGGGAATTGAACCCAGGGCTTCAAGTATACAAGGCAAGCATTCCTGCCACTAGGCCATATCCCCAACCCCGCCAATAATATTTTTTAAGATGAAAGTGGAACTATCTCTAAAATGGTCCTGTGGCTCATGTGGTAAAGTCTAGCCTTGAACAAAAATACTAAAGGACAGCACCTAGGTTCTGACTTCAAGACCCAGGACTAACAAAATAATAAGAATGATAATAACAACAATAATAATAATTTAATGTATACCCTTTAACATTCTCATCAAGAAAAGTGAAGGAAGGGGTGAGTTGAGAGGGATGGGTAAAAATGTTGAAAGAAGTGACATTGTATTTGTTGTTGAATTGCAACTCATTTGGAAAACTACTTAAAGATATTAAAAATAATAAAAAGAAAGAAAGATCCAAAATACCAAAATAAAGCTGGGTAAAAATGACAAGGTTGGTTTTATCACAATATATGTGTACAAGTTAACTGGCACATAGCACTCACTGGGATCAAAACAGATATGAAGACAAAAAGGAACAGTAGAAATAACCAGAAATAATACCACAAGGCTACCGTCCTCTAATATTTCATTAAGGAGCCAGAGACATCCTCAAGAATGGTACTGAGAAATATGGTCCTCCCAAGCAGAAGATGGCAAGCAGACCCCAAGATCACTCCTTGTAGAAAAATAATTCCAAATGTATCAAGAATAAAATATTAGATCTGAACCTACAACAAAAACACAAATGGAAAACTCTGAAAAATATAGGCACAAGTCATTATTCATCTGACAGTGCTCCAATCAACCAAGTAAGTAAAAACAAGAATGTATAAATGTTACTACATAACATTAAAACATTCCTTCACTCATAAGAACCAAGAGATAAATCACAGAATGGGAGAAAATCTTCACCTGACATTCAGTACACTAAGGATTATTATCCAGCATAAAAAAGAACTCAAGAAGGCTAAATAGCAAAAGAACAAATAGCCCAATGAATAAATGGGCAAGTGATTGGAATGGATAGTGATCAGAAAAAGAAATCTGTCTAATACATAATGGAAACTTCATAATCCTTAACCATAAAGGAAATTCAAGCAACACTCAACCAGGATTGCTTCTCACCCCAATAAGAATAGAAATCATTAAGAATTCAAAAATACAACCAATTCTGAAACATGCAAGGAGATAAAAATAACTATGGCAAACTTGTTTGAAATGTAACTAGGGTAACCACTGTGGAAATCAGTATGGATATTCCTCAAAATCCTACAAATTGACCTATGTTACAACCTTAAAACCTTATACTTGTGAGCATGGCTGAACCAAATTCTCCACACAAACATTGCTCAGAGTTTTAACCTCAACATTCTGCTCCCCATCTGATGTCTGATAGACTTGTGCCTAGGCAGAAGAACTGCTATTCAGTGACTGTCACAGTAACAGGAGCTTTTTCAGCAGTAGGAATCTGTTGCTTGTCTTTGGTGCTGAGCTCACAGTGGAAACCTTTGCATATTGCAATTGTCAGGTGTATAGGATGTGTATTATTTCATTTCATAAGAGCCATAGAATAAGACAGAGAAATGTTCTTTTTTCCCGAGACATCATGGGAAATTCGTAGAGCCCTCAAGGCAGCAGGAAGTCATGGAAAGTTGGTATTTATGGAATTTCCTACAGGTGGTATTCAAAAGGTTTGCTGTAGATCATATCAGAGATCCAGATAAGGTCAATTATGCATCCAGTTGCAACCTGGCATTTTCCTCGACAACCAAAATAGAATATCAACACTTTTACCGACAACTGGTATCAGCATGTGAGCTAGCAAGTGTGAACCCTCGGTGCTGTGTGTAAATCCAGCACACAGCATCTTCGGCTGATGACTTAGCTGCTGTGGATGACATCTACTTGCAGGTGGTTTGTTTGTAACATCGCATAGCATACTGCTGTTGTTTTTCTGGAGTGACTATAAGATTACTGCAGACCACAAGAAGCCCACCATTTTCTAGCCTACCTGTTGACTCAGACCCAATTCTAGAGGGGTTATGTAGACCAAGGGAAGGACATGGTTTGGGGAGAGAAGAGTTTTGGCATGGTTTATGGCTCAGAATCCAAATGAAACATTACCCAGGGACATAAGTGTATATGTAACTGAAGAGTGAAGACCAATCCCTTCCTGATATGCAGTGCTTCTGTATAAGACACTAATATCAGCTTATCTGGAGGTAGCAGAAATTAATTTTCAAGCAGAGAAGACAATGTCCCTAGAGGCATATTAATCTTACTCTGCAATGGAACACATGCTTCCCTTTCTCCCATCTGATCCTGGTGTCTCCTCACCAAGGCTATACATAATTCCATACCTTTTACAGATGAAGAATCTAAAGCATAGAGTTTAAGTGTCTTCTCTTATTTATGTAAGTTATATAGAATCAAGACCTCTTCTTCTGAAAACCGAATTCCTCCCCAGTAGTTTTGTTACACAGTGGAGTGTTTCCAAGCTCTTCCTAGTCTGAAAAGAGTAGATATTTGCCAATAAATTGCATAGTAGTCTTAATTAATCACATTCTAATTCACATTCCCAGAAATTAGGTATTTCTCATCAGGAATTGCCTATTTCTACTTGAGCGACAGTGTGTTTTATCATGCTATACCCAGGCTGGGAAATACTCAGCTGTTTTTGCCTAAAACTTCCAGTTCCTTTCCTCTACTCCATTACTTTTTCTCAGCTCTGTATCTCCTTTACAGCATAGTTTCTCTTGTCAAAAAGGACACAGTATTTATGATCATCCTCTCCTTTTATTTATTGCATCTAGGTAGGGGATAGGGTATTTGTGTGAACCAGCAAACTCTGAACAGTGAGATAGACTTTAGAATCCTGGTTTGATTGTAGACAATTGGAAATAGAATAGACTAACCACATTTTTCCCCTAGTCCTGCTTTCCAACTTTAAGCAAAGAGAAACAGGCAAATTTAATGGCCCAGAAAGATTCATCTACATATCATGTTTATTCCCATTCTTCACACAGCAAAGGTATGGATGGAGAAGAGTCCAGAACAAAAAAAGTTTTAAACTCAGAAAGGAAAACTGTGAATCCAGAGTACAATGACACCAGAGAAGTTCCCTGTATGCTAAAATAAATCAGTAAAATAACCCAATTCATAGTAGCCTCAAATAAATTAAATGCCCAGAATATAGGTCATCAAAGAAATAAAAGTTCTCTTCAGGGACAATGATAAAATATGAGTAAGGAAATTTTAATAGACACAAAAATATGCAAAGAACCCAGTTTTCCAGGATTAGGAGAATTAATTCTGTGACAATGGCTATATTAACAAAAGTGACTACAGATTCAATAAAACGCTCAATAACCTAGTGATGCTTTCTGCTTAAATGCAAAGAAATGATTTAACATTACTATGGAAGCTAAATAACCCCAAAGGAATCTTAATAAATCAAAGTAATCTAGAATTATTGACTTCAAAATATACTAAAGAGATGGCCTAACCCCTGTGGTCGCTATATATGATTTTGGGTACAGTGGATATTGTATATATGCTTATCTGAACTAGGGAAGGGAAAGAAAAATGAGGAAAGGTATAACAAATAAGACAAGAAATGTGCTCACTACCTTATTACGTAACGGTACCCCCTCTGTACATCACCTTGTCAATAAAATTTAATTTAAAAAAACAAAATACACTAAAGAGAGATTAGTAAAAAAAAAATCAAGAACCTGGCATTAAATAACACATAGGCAAATTCAATGGAGATCCAGGGGTAAACTTGTACATCTGCATTTATCTGACTCTTAAAAGAAATGCAACAACCACTGGAAAATAGAAAAGCTCTTCAACACCTGAGCCTGGGAGACCTGGATATACACATATAGAACACTGAACTCAATCCCTCAACTCAGTCTGGGGAAACAAAAAAAAAATCAATTCAAATTATATTAAAATACTTAAGATAATATATAAAATTTAAATTTATGAGAAGAAACAAAACTGGAGTGCTTGGGGATTTGGGCATAAGCAATGACTTTATAAATAGGACTCCAGTAGCTCAAATATTTTTTCAAGAAAAAAGTGATTTCATGAAGTTAAAATGCTGCTTTTACACAGCAATGGAAACAATTAAAAGCATAAAGAGGACTGCAGTGAACAGAAAAACTCCTTGCCTGCTGATTATCTTTGATTTCCATGTGTAGTTTATCTGTAAATATACTCACCCAAGTCCTTCATTGCTCAAATTTCTCAGCAGGTTTACACCTGATGTCCATCAGCCCACAGCAACTTTCTATGGCATACCACTGGAACCCCAAGGAAGAGGAACAATTATGATTGACCCTCCTTTTCACGTTGCAAGAGTAGCTTGGCCTCATCAATTTTATACCAGATCTTAAGGGGGACCTGGCTAAAGAACTTCAAGACATTAGAGTCAGTGCAATTCATTCTGTATTACATGGTAACCCATCACTCAAGAGTTTTGGTCACACTAAATCTCTCCACTGATTTAAAGCCTTCAAGAAATATGCATTTCCTGTAAAGTGAGAACAGTCTATCTGCTTTCACCAGGTTGAGTGGTAGGTGTTCAAATCATTGCATCAGCTTTGCCATGCCCCTCCCAGGGGGAGGGGAGGGTTGAGCCAGGGTTGAACCCTTATTTTACTCTGTAGTGCATGTCTAATGATCTCTGCCTTAGAGCTATTCTTCCTTCTCATTCTAGATTCCCCAAATTCTTCTCTATCACAACAGGTGCTCTTCCCCCTTTCATTGACTCTGCGGAGTCATAATATCCTAGGGAGAAAAAAACTCGACTTTGCAGAGGATGGGAAGACTTTCCAAGGGAAATGAACTTGGATTCAAAGATGAGGTCCTGGTGTGACCCCTGCATTCCTTATCCAAGTGACCTTTTAGAAACCATTTGATCTCTAATATTTTGTTGCTCCCTTGCTTCATTAGTGAGGCTCCACCAAGTATCAGATGGGAAGAAGGAAAGCACAAAACTCTACAATTGGAAGCACCATGCCAGAATCTTGAAACGTTAACTTAATCTTGGGTGAATTGGCTAAGTGACTTCACTGTATGAAAGCTCACTTGATCACAATTTGAAGTGAGAAACAACAGCACTGAGGATTGTGAGGACAAAATGAAGAAGTATCTGTGGGCCTTGTGCAAGGCATAGTGGAGAACAAACTCCACAAAAACTAGTCTGTTTCCATACTTGAAAGGAAGTAAATTGATAAGGCCAAGCACCAAGTGGGGGCCAAAAGCCTGAATTAGACGAGCATTCAAAGGAAACCATGCTTGAGCATGAACATTATCCGAAACTGCCCACAATTCCACATTCAATTGAATTGGCAAACAGGAACCACTCCATTTGTCTGAGTATATAACGAATGGCTTCAGCCTATGACTAACTTCAGTACTTTCCCAGAGGTGACTTGAACTAATTTGATGAAAAGAGATCTGAAGCTCTTCATGAGATCACAAAATATGGGAAAGGTGAAACTTAAACTCTGGAAACAGAAATCCTCACAAAGGTTTATGAATGGAGTGAGATCTTCATGGGTAAATCAAGACCACTCTTCCAGAGTGATTAACTGTCATTCCCTGTAAGACACTTATCCAGTGCATTTAGGACCAAAGTTAGGACAAAAGTCTACCCTTGTTGTGCATACATCCTCACTCCCACTATAGCTGTATTTGATCCTAGAGAAATGAGCCCCTGTATCAGGGGCCAGATGGGCCAGGTACCACAGGTAGATAAGGATCTGACAAGAGGTGCCAAGTGAAATATTTATTCAAGGCACATTTCTGACACTAAGGAAAATGTCCAGTGGAATTGGATGTCAAATTTTCCTTCCGCAGACATCTGATTTGATATCCACCAAACCTCTAAGATGCCACCTGCCACAAATCCCATACTTTACATTTTCCATTTCTTCCTGTAACCTTGAGCATTTTTGCCATTTTGAAATAACTTCTTTAGGAAGAATGGATAGCTCTGACTCCTGGTACCTTCCTCTATAGAAGGGAATAATTCATTCTGTGTGTTTCACAATCAATACATTTACAAAAATTATATATAACTCAGTACACAAAAGGCAGTGTATATATGTGCATGACTCTGTATATGTTTATATATATATATATATATATATTTATGACTTAGCTAAAACCTCTCTATATAAAGAGAAACCATATGTTCCTGTCTGTTTGGGATTGATTTAATTTACCTAACATAATGATTTCCAGTTTTAGCAAATTTCACACAAATGATACTTCCTGTTGATGAGTAAAATTCCATTTTTTATTTCATTATATATCACATTTTCTTGATTCATATGCCCATTGAAGAGCATCTGGGATCGTTTCATAGCATGGTTTTGGTGAAGAGTGCAGCAATGAATATTAGTCTTTATCCTGAATAACCATATTAACTAAAGTATGGTATATGAAGGGGAGGATTCCAATGATGTGATTTCCTTGAACAATGAACTCACATAAAATGAATGCCAGGAAGTGGAATATGTCTTATCAGGGGAAGTGGGAAAAGTGGGAGAACATAGGAAAGGAGAAAGGAATCATGGGCAAATACAGTCAAATAATCAATACACATATATGAAAATGGAAATAGGAAAATTGAGGGGATGAGTAGGATTGGGAAGGTGGAGCAGAATTATGAAAGAGGTGACACTGACCAACATATATCATATTCACAAACTATCGTGATGAGTTGAAACCCATTTGTATGACTACATAAAGATAATTAATATAAGAAAAAAGAAAAAGACAGTGAACTATTGAGTTTAGTATAAAAGTTTTGAAAATTTATAAAGCACTCAAAATAATAATCATGAAATTATTCCCACTCAGATAAGGGCCTATCAGATATCAGCCATGGTGAAATGCTCCCAGGTAATGATGCTGAGCTATGGTCTCTTGTGTGAGGACTCTCACCTATCTATTCCAAGGATTAGACTAGAAGTTGATCTATCAGTCCCACATCCACATTGCCACCAATATATTCTTTTTTTATTTTAAGTTTTTATTATCAAACTGAATTACAGAGAGGTTACATTTTCATACATTAGGCATTGGATACATTTCTTGTACTGTTTGTTACCTAGTCCCTCATTCCCCCTTCCCCCTCCCCTTTTCTCTCCCCCCCCATGAGTTGTTCAGTTCATTTACACCAAACAGTTTTGCAAGTATTGCTTTTGTGGTTGTTTGTCTTTTCTTATGCTGTGTCTCTCGATTTTGGTATTCCCTTCCAATTTCCTAGTTCTAATACCAGTATACACGGTTTCCAATATACTCAGATAAGATACCGATAAGTTAAGAGATAGTGTAGGTACAACCACAGGAAGGAGATACAAGAAGATCATCAATAATAGAAGCTACAGTTACACATGGAATGTTGAAAGTAGTTACAACTGTGATATAACAATTGTTTCCATAACATGGAGTTCATTTCACTTAGCATCATCTTATGTGTTCATGAGGGCATAGTTATTGGGCTCTTGTGATCCTCTGCTGTGATGCCTAAACCTGTGCTAATTATTCCCTACAAGGGAGACTATAGAGTCCATGTTTCTTTGGGTCTGGCTCACTTCACTTAGTATAACTTTTTCCAAGTCCTTCCATTTCCTTACAAATGGGGAAATGTCATTCTTTCTGATAGAGGCATAAAATTCCATTGTGTATATGTACCACATTTTCCTGATCCATTCGTCTACTGAGGGGCATCTGGGTTGGTTCCAGATTCTAGCTATGACAAGTTGTGCTGCGATGAACATGGTTGTGCTGGTGGCATTACTGTGATTGTTTGTGGTCTTTTGGGTAGATGCCCAAAAGTGGGGCTGCTGGGTCATAGGGGAGCTCTATGTTTAGCCTTCTGAGGAATCTCCATACTGCTGACCAGAGTGGCTGAACCAGCTTACATTCCCACCAACAATGAAGTAGGGTTCCCTTTTGGCCACATCCCCTCCAACAATTGTTATTGTTAGTTTTCTTGATATAGGACATTCTTACTGGGGTGAGATGGAATCTCAATGTTGTTTTGATTTGCATTTCTTTTATGGCCAGTGATGTAGAGCATTTTTTCATATGTCTCTTGGCCATTCTCATTTCCTCATCAGAGAAGTCTCTTTTTAAGTCGTTAGCCCACTTGATGAGGGGGGTATTGGTTCTTTGTGGTTTTGTTTTGGAGGAAGGTAATTTTTTTAGTTCTGCATATATTTTAGATATGACGGCTTTGTCCTTTGTATGGCCGGTAAAGATCTTTTCCCAATCTGTGGGCTTTCTGTTTATCTTGCAAGCTATGTCCTTTGCCCTGCAGAAGCTCTGCAGTTTGATGCAGTCCCATTGCCACCAATATATTCTAATTCCATTTCCTCCACCCCCTGACTGCTTTCTCTGATCCAATGACAAGTATTTAAATGAAGATTTCCATACTGTGTTCAGCAGAACTCTTACTATTGTCAACATTTTAGAGAGGTCTAGTCACTCACCAAACATTTGAGCTCATCCTGAACTCAAGAAGAAGAATCCTCCTGCCATCAGCACAGTGTTAGAGACAATTACCACCCATACATACCGTCAGTATCTATACACCTCTGGTCAGTAGTGCAAACAAAAACCAAACCAACGACGACAACAACAAAGAACTCCAGGTTGAATTTTTGTACCATTACAGATCTGCAGTTGGATTTTCTCTTGGAAAGTATACTTTGTAGGCTAATAGTGTCTCTCCATATAAAAAAAAAATCCCTAATCCGCTATGCCTTTTGTTATTGTACCTAGAATTGCCCCCTACCAACATGCTAAAGTCTTTATCAATGTACCAGTGCCACTTTGATCAACAGCTTTGGGGTCAGCTGTGCCTTTAAGAGGTCACAGCTGGCTTTAGCCCGTCCCCTCTTCTTCCGCCTTTAAAAGCAAGAGAAGCCCCCACCCCTTGGGCCGAGCACGTGTGCAATGGCGAGGGGATCCCAGAAACCCAATCCTGGGGGACTGGGTCTCCGCCTATAGAGGAAGTCCCCTGACATCACTTGATGGACAGCCCCCGTGGAGAACCTGTAGTCCCTCTCCTATGCCCGCCTTTGGGGGTATATCTATGGCTCCTCATTTGAATAAATCAGAAGCCCCAGAGGCTCTCCGAGATTCCTGCGTGCCCATGTCTCTCCTTGGGCTGGCGGGCATGGGGTCTCACAACCACACGCGAACCTAGGCTTACCAGGGACCCCACTTCCGCGTCTAATCCCTACCAGCCCAGGGGCGGGGGGGGGGGGGGGGAGGACATGAGAGAGTGAGCATAGATCCCACGGGGAAGAGACAGATAAGCCCAGGACCCCTCCCCACGTGGATGGTGAGGGGTAGGTAGAGCGAACCCCGGCAAACAGCCAAATGACCATAGTTTAGATCTTATCTAATACCCAACATAGGGAATATAATTAGGACTCAAGCTTCCCATTCCTTGAAAGAAAGGCAATGTTCAACATCTTCATAGCAGGTTATCAGAAAAAGTATAAGATGTCTGACAAAAACCCTTGGATGATGATGTGGACACTGAAAGATGTAAGCAGGAGATATGGTGGGGAAATATATTATTCATATTATTAAATCATATTCATATTATTATATGATTTCACTTTAAAACCATATAAGAAACTCTTCTTCAACCTCTTTAGGTTATTGAGTCAGGGCCTACTAAACCTTCACCTCCTCTCCCTCAATACAATTGACATCCTCTAGCCTTGGTGGAAAGGAGACCCAGAGGAAAGCCCACACCCCCAAGACATTCTGCATCTCCCTACTCATGGTCTACACATATCATCATCTATGTTCTTGGGATTTCTGATTGCCAAAGGCTTGAATTAGCCAATGAATGGGGTGCAGAGAGAAGATCCTTACCATATGGACAGAACTCCCTGGACATAAATTATTTTTTTTAATAAGGAACAGATCAAAAGAATTCTAAAGATCCAGTACATTCTTTCTGCAAGAATATCTCATTTCTTCACCTAACACATCTCTTTGGTATACAGGATGTATTGAATTTCCCAGCTTTTTCCATCCCACCCTCCTTCCAAGTAACAGCTGTTATCCCTCTGCCTTCTGGAAATGTCTCCACCTCCCCTTTGGGCCACCTATGCAAAGAGTGTCCAAATATATCACAGATGATGCAATGCTTAAAGGTGGGTAAAGCTGCAGGTGTGATTTCTGAGGGAGGGGAAGTGATCATTCCAACTTTGTGCCCTCCTCCCTATTCCAGGAGTATAAAGACAGGCATGGACCACTGTCCAAGTCACCCTTCTCACACCATGAGCTCACTCCTGATCCTGGTTCTCGTGGCAGCTGCTGGTGAGTTCCCTGCTTTGTCCTGGACCTCATCCTTTGGAACAAGGATGACATGGGCTGTTGATCATGGCTGTCCCTGCATTCGGCCTCCACACTTGCATTCTAGTTCCTGTTGGCCTTTCTTTCTTCTCATGTCCACAAGTTGTACATTAATCTGACCTCATTTACGTCTCCATGACTCTATTCTGACCCTTATGTTCAGTTTAGCTAACACAGCTCCAAGGACATGGTAGTTCAAAAGGAATCCCAGGTAGGAAGTGTCCATGTGATGGACCAGTGAGATCACTGAGCTATGGGTCTCTGCTCTCAAGAAGCTGGCTCATCCATGCCAGCCATCTTCTGCTTGGGCTCAAAACCTCTGAAGTGGCTCTCGCATAGACACATTTTACCTCAAATTAATAAAATAAGAGTATGAAAATTAAATTCTGGCTCATGTATATCTTTGAAGATTTCTAATTAGGTATTCAGGCTCCATCCTGTACATTGCTTGAAAATCATCAAATAGCTAAGATTATCATTCTGTTGACCTACATGAGAATGGGTATGTAGGCTCTCTATAAAAGCTTTGTGGGTTTAAAATGTATGTAAAATGATGTACAGTGAGCTCTACTAAGTCATGACATATTCCTACGTATGCTAAATCTGATCTTCTCCAGAAGTTAAGGGGTATAGATGATTGAAAAATAAAGAAGAAAAGAGTCAAGTCTGTAAGACCACCACTTCTGAATATATCCTAATGCACCCTTAAGAGGTCTTCTTTTATTAAGTCTCAGAAGAAAGTAATATCCTTCATGGTTTCAAAATATATATCCAGGAAACCTCAACATTCAGGACAAAAACACACTGTGACGTGAAAGTTCAAGCACTGGTCCTAGGTTGGTTATAGTCATTGTGGTCATTAGGAATCCTAATTGGCAGGCAATAGTCACAGGGTTGAGGGCTCCACTCTCCAATATCTTGCTGAACTGGCTTCTTTGCTATATCTACCAAGCTGCTTTTCCTCTTGATGATGATGACAAGATCGTCGGAGGCTACACCTGTGGGAAGAATTCCGTCCCCTACCAGGTGTCCCTGAACTCTGGCTCCCACGTCTGTGGAGGCTCCCTCATCAATGACCAGTGGGTGGTATCTGCAGCCCACTGCTACAAGCCCCACCAGCAGCCGTAAGTACCAGGCCCTGGGCTAGCATTTGGAGGGAGATGGCTTGGTCCTCACGTGGGCTGCAGTCTAAGTAAATGGAAGAAGCTATGAAAACAGAAGGAGCTTTCTTGATGGATAAGGAAATAAGATTCAAATCCCAGAAACAGCATCTAAAAAGAATAAAGGCTGTGGTTCCTTGGTAGGAGGAACACTGTAATGTGGTAAGGACTATTCCAAAAGGATTCTGAGGATGACAGTTCAAAGCCAGCCTTGTGAGAAAAGTTTGTAAGATGCTTCTCACCAGTATACTACTCAGTAAAGGCCAGAATGGTTGCTTTGGCTCAAGTAACAGAGTGCTAGCATTGAGCACAAACAGGCACAGGAACAGTCTGAGCCTCTGAGATTAAGCCCCAGGCCAGAAAAAAAATTCAGGAAACAGGAATTAGTTTCTCATAGCAACAACAATAATTCTGAGTTTCCAGACAAAGGGTGGGACAGAGGTGAGTGTTAAAGTCTGTATTTGTTCTGGAGATGCACCTAAGAGGCATTACCATGTGTAAGATCTCTCAGTCCTGAGTGATCTACACAAGGGACTCATAACCAGGAGGATTATGAACACGTAGATTCCTGCCACTGTCCTCTAAATTGTGGTTACTGAGTTTGTGGTGGGGATGGAGACATAAAGTTTGTACGATGACCCTAGATGCCTCTGCTGCTGCTGGAGATGCCCAAAATGCTGGTAGACGCACCGGGTTAGATGCTAGAAAAGGGTAGACCACATTGGCCTCCGTAAAGCCAGCAAACCCACACAGAATGAAGGAAATATGAACTGGCTAATTCGGGTCTCACCACAGATCTTCTGCAGCAGCAGTCACCTGTCAGAAAGTGGAGAAGTCAGCAACTGCAGCCCTGCACAACATCCCTCCCAATTATTCAACTACTGAGGGATGGGGGCCATAACTCACACCACCTTTCCCTCATTACCCATGTGTTATCCCCGTGGTGGTGCTGCATGCCCATTCAAGCTTCTGCACACAGTCCCATTAGACAGCACGAGCAAAGGGAATGGCATTGAAAATCCACTCATCTTTCCTCAGCTACATCCAAGTGAGGCTGGGAGAGAATAACATCAAAGCTGTGGAGGGAGATGAGCAGTTCATCGATGCTGCCAAGATTATCGTTCATCCTCACTTTGATAAAAAAACTGCTGACAATGACATCCTGTTGATCAAGCTCGCCTCACCTGCCTCCCTCAACTCCCATGTGTCCACCGTGTCTCTGCCATCCTCGTGTGCACCTGCTGGTACCCAGTGCCTCATCTCTGGCTGGGGCAACACCCTGAGCTTTGGTGGTGAGTAGACCCATCCTCTTTTCCAAAGTCCACATTCCCTACACATTCTACAATCATAAATGACACTGGGAAAGATCCTCTTCACTTCTAAGATTCAAGTAGATTTCATGAAACTACCATACACAAAATCTTGAGAGGTGGAGGGATGCAAAGCTCCCCACAATCTAAATGAAGCAAAGGTGCTCTAGATGGTGTTATTTTGCTTCCAGGAAGGTGAGTGCCATAAGCTTCTTCTGACAAACAAAATTGTTGTTTTACTTGGACTTGAATAGTAGAGTCCTGTGCAGTAGAAACGAGTTGATTGTTCTTCCCCAGCCTGGTCTGACTCTTACTTCTGATTTCTTTGATCTTGCCCCTCTAAGTCCACAAGCCAGAACTCCTGCAGTGCGTGGAAGCTCCTCTGTTAAGCCAGGCTGTCTGTAAAGCCTCCTATCCCGGTAAGATCACCAAGAACATGGTCTGCGCTGGCTTCCTCGAGGGAGGCAAGGACGCCTGCCAGGTGAGTTGACCCCTCCCCATTTGAAGGACCATGCCCGTAACCAGGGCATTCTGGGGAAGATATTTCAAGGCCTGATTTGGTGAGGTCCAGATTGTTATGCCACAATTATTGCTACATTTTAGTCTGCTACAATGCCAAAATTACTATTACATTTTAGTCTGCCTTGCAGCATTGTGAGGTGTAGAGATTAGAATTCAGGATCAGTATAGCTCTATCCGCACCCCCCTTATCTCCTATTTACACCACTTGTGTCCTCACCTCAGGGAGATTCTGGTGGCCCTGTGGTCTGCAATGGAGAACTTCAGGGAATCATCTCCTGGGGCAATGGCTGTGCCTTGAGGAACTATCCAGGAGTGTACACCAAGGTGTGCAACTATGTGGACTGGATTCAGGACACCATTGCTGTCAACTGAAAACCCTAGTCCCTCCTCAGCTATCATGACAATAAAGTGAATCTGTCCTCATCCCTGTGTCTTGGCCTGCTCTCTCTAGCCCCCACAACTTCCTCTAACCTAATCCTCTGCAGAATCCCAATGAGTGTGTGTGAGTGTGCCAGGCAAGGCAGGGTCTTCAGCAGCAGGGTAAACTGCCACGTGTCTACCCTCTGAGTCACTAGAGCTAACGAGCAGACTCTTCCACACAGAAAGAGAAAGATGTGTATGGAAACAAATAGCATAGGCCAAGCAGTTGGAACTTCTTCAGAGTTGAATATCCTTTATCTCTATGAGAGCCAAGCAACACATCCCAGTGTGAGAGAGTCCATTACCTTAGCTGGCAAATCCAGCAGCAGACTGAAGTTCCATCTAAGTGACTACATAGACAATTCTACCCTTCTCTCCTTGCAGGAAAGAGAGAAACAGTGGTAGTGACTTCCCTGTAATTTATAGTATTAAGAAGGGTCTTTCAGGCCATGCATAGCATAATCTGAGTGGAGCAACATCTGTGTTTCAAGAGAGATAATGGGCTGGGGATATAGCCTAGTGGCAAGAGTGCCTGCCTCGGATACACGAGGCCCTAGGTTCGATTCCCCAGCACCACATATACAGAAATTGGCCAGAAGGGGCGCTGTGGCTCAAGTGGCAGAGTGCTAGCCTAGAGCGGGAAGATGCCAGGGACAGTGCTCAGGCCCTGAGTCCAAGGCCCAAGACTGGCCAAAAAAAAAAATTAAAAAAAAAAAGAGAGATAAAGTGCTCTCTCTCTCACTAAGTGACCTACACTGGCTCCAAGCAGGTCCCAGAGCAGAAACTGAGACTAAATAAGGGAATCGATTTGGCTGATAGATCCAACCTGACTCTCACATTTTTTCTCTTTTCCTTACTTTTCTTTTAATTCATGGGATTTTCACTCAGGGCCTGACTGCTGTCCCTAAGTTTTTGCTTAAGGTAATGTTCTACCAATTTCAGACCAGGTGCCACGTCTGGTTTCACCTGGCTAGTGGGAGCTAAGATCCTACAAAATTTCAGTGCAGGCTGGCTTGGAACCCTAATCTTGAGATCTCAGCCTCCTCAGTAGCTAGGATCACAGGGGTGTGTCACCAATTCCTAGTACTCACTCTTACTGGTTACCAAAAATGAAAACCTTTTTCTCTCTGGCTTTTCTTCACGGATAGTATTTTACAGCTCATTGTTTCATAGTCTAATACACTTCTCTTCCGTATCCTGTCACAACCCGTCAGTCAGAACCCTTCTCCACAACAACTAAATATTATACCTGTATGTTAGCATAAGGTGGACTTGAGTCCTCACTCTCAGCTCCCCTTTTCACCCTCTTCTTTATAGTGTATGTCCTCCCTCACCAATGTAACAACTAGCGCCCTAAAAAGTACTTCTATCATTCCAACTTACTCCAATACCATGCAAAATCTCAAGTCCCTTACATATGCAACATGATTGCCTAGATAATATTACCAATAATACCAAAGTTTAAAGATGTGGTTGTGTTTGAATGGGTGAAAGTATAAGTGCTGTGATCCCTCTCCATTCCAGTTTTGAGAAAGACCAAATTACCAGGAAAACACATAGTCTTGAGAGAATATAGCGAAAAAGAAAGTTTAAGTTGATTTAAACCTGCTCTTCAAAGGACTAAATCCCAATAGAATAAAAATGAAGTCAAAC
This sequence comes from Perognathus longimembris pacificus, assembly GCF_023159225.1. NCBI lineage: Eukaryota > Metazoa > Chordata > Mammalia > Rodentia > Heteromyidae > Perognathus > Perognathus longimembris. The sequence goes on from NC_063162.1 coordinate 145,289,060, forward strand.
AAATTTAACCTCTAACAACCAATAATTGCATACACCATACCAAAACATGCACACACACGCACATGGTGCACGCACACCCCTTACCCACATCACACAAATCAGAATAATGGGAAACTGGAAGCTAACATCCATACTGAGCTCAAAGGAATGATAATAAGAATGTTCTAACAAATAAGAGTACATTTTTAAGCAACTCAAAACATTTCAAAGAGTACACAAGAAAAGACCTAAAAAAATTTAAATGAGACTAAAGATAAAGTGCTAAATGAATAACAAGTAAATTTTAAAAGAATAATACCAGTATACACCGTTTCCAATGTACTCAGATAAGATACAGAGATAATGCAGGTACAACCACAGGAAGGGTATACAAGATCATCAATAATAGAATCTACATTTACACAGAGCACGTTGAAAGTAGTTACAACAGTGATATAAGAATTGTTTCCATAACATGGAGTTCATTTCACTTAGCATCCTCTTAGGTGTTCATAAAGGTTTAGGTATTGGGCTCTTGTGATCCTCTGCTGTGACTTGCCTAAACCTGTGCTAATTATTCCCTATGAAGGAGACAATAGAGTCCATGTTTCTTTGGGTTTGGCTCACTTCACTTAGTATAATTTTTTCCTAGTCCTTCCATTTCCTTAAGAATGGGGCAATGTCATTCTTTCTGATAGAGGCGTAAAATTCCATTGTGTATATGTACCACATTTTCCTGATCGATTCTTCTACTGAGTGGCATCTGGGTTGGTTCCAATTCTAGCTATGACTAATTGCGCTGCGATGAACATTGTTGTGCTGGTGGCTTTAGTGTTCTTGTTTGTGGTCTTTTGGGTAGATGCCCAAAAGTGGGGCTGCTGGGTCATAGGGGAGCTCTCTGTTTAGCCTTCTGAGGAATCTCCATACTGCTGGCCAGAGTGGCTGAACCAGATTACATTCCCACCAACAATGAAGTAGGGTTCCCTTTCGGCCACATCCCTCCAACGTTTGTTATTGTTAGTTTTCTTGATATACGACATTGTTACTGAGATGAGATGGAATCTCAATGTTGTTTTGATTTGCATTACTTTTATGGCCAGTGATGTAGAGCATTTTTTCATATGTCTCTTGGCCATTCTCATTTCCTCATCAGAGGAGTCTCTTTAAGTCTTTAGCCCACTTGTTGAAGAAACCATTGGTTCTTTGTGGTTTTGTTTTGGAGGAATGTAATTTTTGTAGTTCTGCATATATTTTAGATATGAGGGCTTTGTCCATTGTATGGCTGGTAAAGATCTTTTACCAATCTTTGGGCTTTCTGATTATTTTGTGAGCTATGTCCTTTGCCCTGCAGAAGTTCTGCAGTTTGATGCAGTCCCGTTTGTCTATCCTTGCTTTGATTTGTAGCATCTCTGGATCTTTGTTAAGGAAGTTCCGTCTTGTGCCAAGGAGCCTAAGTGTTTCTCCTACTTTTTCCTTTAGTGTTTTCAGGGTATCTGTTTTAATTTCGAGGTATTTGATCCATTTGGAATTGATTTTGGTGCAGGGTGATATGTAACGATCTAGTTTTAGTTTGTTGAATGTGTTGAACCAGTTTTGTCAGCACCATTTGTTAAAGAAGCTATCTTTCTTCCGGTCTTTTTTTTTTTTTTTTTTTTTTTTTTGCTCCTTTACAAAACGTTAAGTGGGCATAGTTCTGTGGGTTCATTTCTGGGTCTTCAATTGTGATCCATTGGTATTCAGGCCTGTTCTGGTGCCAATACCAAGCTTTTTTTTTTTATTACTATAGCTTTATAATACACCTTGAAGTTGGGTATTGTAATTCCTCCAGCACTGTTCTTTCTACTTAAGATTGTTTTTGCTATTCTGGGTCTTTTATTGTCCCATATGAATTTCTGCATTGCTTCCTCTATTGCATTAAAAAATGGTGTTGGGATATTAATGGGTATTGCATTGAATTTGTAGAGAGCGTTTGGCAATATTGCCATTTTGATTATATTAATCCTCCCAATCCAGGAGCATGGGAGGTTTTTCCATTTCCTTAGTTCTGCCTTAATTTCATTTTTCATGTTTTTAAAATTCTCATCATAGAGCTCTTTCACTTCTTTGGTTAAGGTTATTCCTAGGTATTTTATGGTTTTTGAGGCTATTGCAAAAGTAGTTGCTTTCCCGATTTCAGCCTCCGTGTTTGGGTCATTAGCATATAGAAAAGCCATTGATTTTTCAGGCTTTATTTTACAGATATGAAGGCAAAAGGAACATTAAAGAATACCCAGAAATATTGACACATGGCTAAAGTCATCTACCTTTCATTAAGGAACCAAAGACATACAACTGAAAAAAGCAAAAGTCTACCCTTATTGTGCCTACATCCTCACTCCCACCATAGCTGTATTTGATGCTAGAGAAATGAGCCCCTTTGTCAGGGGCCAGATGGGCCAGGTACCACAGGTAGATAAGGATCTGACAAAAGGTGCCAAGTGAAATATTTATTCAAGGCACATTTCTGACACTAAGGCAAGTGTCCAGCAGAATCTGGATGTCAAATTTGCCTTCCTTAGATATCTGACTTGATACCCAACCAAACTTTAAGATGCCACCTGCAACAATCCCAGACTTTACATGTTTGCCATTTTGAAATAACTTCTTGAGGAAGAATGGATGCCTCGGAGTCCCGGCATCTTCCTCTATAGAAGAGAATTATTCATTCTGTGTGTTTCACACTCAGTATATTTACGAATTTGTACTGGCTAATAGCACAAAAAAGGCAGTGTAATTGTGTATCTGACTCTTCATGTTTACATATATATATGACCAACCTATAACCTACAAATATCAGAGAAACCATATATTCCTATCTCTCTAAGACTGATTTAATTTACCTAACATAATGATTTCCATTTTATATTCCATGTTATATCACATTTTCTCAATTCATGCACCTATTGAATTGCATCAGGGATTGTTCCCTAGCAAGGTTATGGTGAATAGTGTAGCAATGAATATTAGACTTTATCCTGACTAAACATATTAACAAAAGTATAGTATATGAAGGGGAGGATTCCAATGACATGATGCCCTTGAACAATGAACTCCCAGTATCATAAAGTGAATCCCAAGAAGTAGAATATGTCATATCAGGGGAGGTGGGAAACATAGGGAGATACAGGACAAAAGAGAAGAATTATGGCCAAATACATTCATCATAATCAATGCACATGTGTGAAAATGCAAACAGGAAATTGAGGTGATGAGTGGGATTGGGAAAGGTGAGCAGAATAATGGAAGGGTGACATTGACAAATGTGCATTTGATTCACCAACTAGCATGTTGTGATGAAAGCCATTTGGACAACTATGTATAGATAATTAATGCAAAAAACCGAGAAAAATTGGCAGTATACTATCGATGTTAGTATACACGTTTTGAACATTCATAAGGCACTCAGATATAATAATAACAAAAGCACTCCAACTCAGATAAGGGCCCATGAGACATTAGGCAGCATGCAATGCTCCCAGGTGACACGGCTGAGCTATGGTCCCTAGCATGGGGATGCTAGCCCATCTATTCCTAGGATAAGATTAGAAGTTGCTCTAACAGCCCACATCCACATCACCTACAATATATCCTAATTCCATTTCCGCCACACACAGACTGCCTTCTCTGACCCAATGACCAGTATTAAAATCGAGATTTCTCCCACTGTGTTCAGCAGAACTCCGACTATTGCCAACATTTAAAAGAGTTCTACTCACCTACTGCACATTTGACCTCATCCCTGAAACCAAAAAGAACCAGCCTTCTACAGTCAGAATGGTATTAAACACAATTAGCCACTATACAAAGTCAGTATCCGTACACTAGTGGGCAGTGGTGCAAATAAAAAAACAAACCACCACCAAGAACCAAAGAAACCCTCCTGAATTTTAGCAGTATTACAGAGCCCACACCGCAAAGAAATTCTTAATCTCGCTACTCATTATCTACACATCTCATTATTTTCTTGGGAATTCTGAACCCCAAAGGCCTGAATTACCCAATGTATGGGGAAGGTGAGGAATTGCAAGAAGTCATTATGATTATGGACAGAACTCCCTGGAAATGGACTATGCCGAGAAAAAAGCAGATCCGAAGAATTCCCAAGACCCAGTACATTCTCTCTTGGGGAATATCTCATTTTTTTCACCAAACACATATTACTATCATGAATAATGAAATGATTTGCCAGTTTTTTCCATCCCAGCCTCCTACCAGCCAACAGCTGTTCTCCCTCTGCCCTCTGAAAAGAAATTTCCACCTCCCTTTTGGGCCACCTATGCAAAGAGTGTCCAAATATATCACAGATGATGCAATGCCTCCCCAGGTGGGTAAAGCTGCAGGTGTGTTTTATGAGGGAGGGGAAGTGATCATTCCAACTTTGTGCCCTCGTCCCCATTCCAGGAGTATAAAGACAGGCATGGACCACTGTCCAAGTCACCCATCTCTCACCATGAGCTCACTCCTGATCCTGGTTCTTGTGGCAGCTGCTGGTGAGTTCTCTGCTTTGCCTTGAACTTCATCTGTTTTGAACAAGGATGACATGGCTGTTGATCAAAGCTGTCTCTGCATTCCTGCCTCCACACTTGCATTCTAGTTCCTTCTGTACTTTCTTCCTTCACTCCTTCATGGTTTGTATATTAGTCTCACCTCGCTTACCTTCTCATGTCTCTATTTTGACCCCTATCCTCCATTGACCTAATGCAGCTCTAAGGACATGGTGGCTCGAAAGGAATCCCAGGTAGGAAGTGGCCATGTGATGGACAGGTGAGATTACTGTCCTATGGGTCTCTGCTCTCAAGAAGCTGGCTCATTCATGCCAGCCATCTTCTACTTGTGCCCCAAACCTCTGAAGTGGCTCTGGTATAGACAAGTTTTACCTCAAATTAATAAGGTGAAAGTGTAAACATTATATTCTGTCAGATGTATACCCTTGGAATTGTCTAATTAGGTATACAGGCACCAACCTGTACATTGCTTTATAACTGTCACAAAGCTGAAGATTATGCAGCCATGTTTATGAATCATCATTCTCTTGACCTACATCCGAATGGGAATATAGGTCCTCTATGCAAGCTTTGCTGGTTTAAACTTTATGCGAGGTGATATACAATAAGCTCTACTCAGTCATGACATTTCCCTTGCTATGCTGTATCTCATCATCTGGACCTCCAACAGGCAAGGTTTGTAGATAAGTACACAGACAGAGTCAAGACGTTGAGACCGTCAAATTCTGAAGGCACCCTACTGCCTGATTGTGAGGTGTTCTTTCTTTATGTCCTCAATCTGCAGTGTCAGAAGGAAGTCATATCCTTCAGGGTTTCTAGACATGCACCCAGGAGATGCCAACATTCAGAACAATAACACACTGTGACTCCAAAGGTCAATCTTCGGTACTGGCTTGGTTTTAGTCACTGTAATGATTAGGACTAGTAATTTGCTTTCAGCAGAAACAAGGTTGAATCCATTCTCCAATACATTGCTGAATTGGCTTCTTCCCTATCTTCACTCTAGCTGCTTTTCCTCTTGATGATGATGACAAGATCGTCGGAGGCTACACCTGTGCAAAGAATTCCGTCCCCTACCAGGTGTCCCTGAACTCTGGTGCCCACGTCTGCGGTGGCTCCCTCATCAATGACCAGTGGGTGGTGTCTGCAGCCCACTGCTACAATCCCCACCTGCAGCGGTAAGTGCCAGGCCCTAGGCTAGGCTTTGAAGAAAGATGGCTTGATCCTCATGTGGGCTATATTCTAAGTAAATGGAAAAAGCTATGGAAAGAGAAACTTTCTTGATGGAGATGGGGTTGAAGACCCAGGATTCAAACAAAATAAATATTCATTAAAACATAAGCTTTGGTCCATAGCCAGGAAGAACACAGTAATGTGGCAAGGCTTCAAGAGGGAGGCACAGTTGGCTCAAGGCTGTCATCCAAGCTACTCAGGAGGCTGAGATCTGAGGATCACAGTTCAAAGCCAGGCTTGTGAGAAAAGTTCATGAGATACTCATCTCCAATGAACTGCTCAAGAAGAGATAGAAGGGGTGCTTTCACTCACGTGGTAGAATGCTAGCATTGAGTAGTGCCAAGGCCCTGAGTTCAAGCTCCATGAATGGCCAAAAAAAGAAAAATGAAACCAAAAAGGCCTTGAAGATAGAGGAATGAGTGTCTCACAGTAGAGAAACTATTTCCAAGTTTTCAGGCAGGGGATTGGACAGTGGTGAGTGTTAAAGTCTGTGTTTCACCTGAAGACGCATCTGGGAAGCATTTCCATGTGTAAGATCTCTCAGTCCTGAGTGATCTACACAAGGGACTCATAACCCCCTCTCCTTCACTACCCATGGGTTATCCTGGTGGTGGTGCTGCATGCCCATTTCAAGCTTCTGGACACAGTCCCATTAGACAGCAAGAGCAAAGGGAATGACATTCTGAATCCACTCGTCTTCCGACAGCTTCATCCAAGTGAGGCTGGGAGAGCATAACATCAGAGCCTTGGAGGGAGATGAGCAGTTCATCGATGCTGCCAAGATTATCATTCACCCTCAGTATAACAGCACAACCGCGGTCAACGACATCCTGTTGATCAAGCTCTCCTCACCTGCCTCCCTCAACTCCCGTGTGGCCACCGTGTCTCTGCCAACCTCGTGTGCGCCTGTTGGCACCCAGTGCCTCATCTCCGGCTGGGGCAACGTTCTGAGCTTTGGTGGTGAGTGGAACCGTCCACTGTCCCACAGTGCACATTTCCTACACTATTACAATACTGAATGTCACTGGGAAAAATTCTCTTCACTTCTGGGATTCAAGTAGATTTCACGTAACTACCATACACCAAATCTTGGATGTCAGAGAGATGCAAAGGGTCCCTACATGTAAATGAGAAAGTTGCTCTAGATGGTGTTATTTTGGTTTTGGGAAGGTGAATGCCATAAGCTCCTTTTGACAAACAAAATTGTCCTTTCTTGCTTGGACTTGAATAGTAGAGTACTCTGCAGTAGAAACTGGTGGATTGTTCCTCTCTAGCCTGATCTGACTCTTACTTCTGAACTCTTTGATGTTTCCCTGCCTCTCCAAGTCTACAATCCAGACCTGCTGCAGTGTGTGGAAGTTCCTATCCTAAATCAGGCTGATTGTGAAGCATCCTACCCTGGAGAAATCACCAAGGACATGGTCTGTGCTGGCTTCCTCGAGGGAGGCAAGGATGCCTGCCAGGTGATTTTACCCTTCTCATCAATGCTTCTGATCACAAACCGAACCCACTGGGAACATGATTTGAAGGACCAATTCGGGGAGGCTAGGATTCTAGTGCAATGTCTCCAGGCTCCGTTGAAAAGTGAATAAGACTCTTTTGACTGCATCTCATCCTCTTAGCAAAATCAGAGCATGGACCACCATGAGAAAGATAGGGGAGACAAATGGGGTGTTGAGGTCAGGGTGAGTGGAGTTTGATGTCTTCTGCTCTCTGACTTATCCCACATTGTTTGTTCATCCTAGGGAGATTCTGGTGGCCCTATGGTGTGCAATGGAGAGCTCCAGGGAATTGTCTCTTGGGGACTTGGCTGTGCCTGGGAAGGATTCCCTGGGGTGTACACAAGAGTGTGCAAGTATGTGGACTGGATTCAGGACACCATCGCTGCCAACTGAGCACCCTCAGTCCCTCTCAATCAATGTGCCAATAAAGTGAATCACCCCTCCCTGAATGTGTCTGTGCCATTTCTGGAGTAAAATATCCTCCAAGCTTAAGTGACAGACGAGAACAACTCCTCTTTCCTACTACTTCTCTCACGGATAGATATTAACAAATAATGTCTGCCCCTACCCTGAAAAATAATCATAGGCATGTAAGAAGGACTCTATACTTCAGACAAAAATTATCTGTGAAAAAGATCATGTAAAAAGCATTCTTAAGGTTGATCATTGGGCTGGCAATGTGTCTTAGTGGTAGTGTACTTGCCTAGCATGCATGAAGCTGTGGGTTTGATTCCTCAGCACCACATATATTGAAAAATCCAGAAGTGGCTCTGTGGCTCAAGTGGCAGAGAGCTAGCCTTGAGGAAAAGAAGCTTAAAGAGACAGAGCCCAGGCCCTGAGTTCAAGCCCCATGTCTGGGAAAAGAAAAACAAAACTTGATAGTTCTATGTGTCCTAACGTTATTACTGTGCGCACATGTGGGCATGACTGGTGAGAACACCACATCCTTGGAATATGGCAGGAAACCCTTACAGCCAGGGTAATTGTATCTAAGGGAACTTCCATATCTACTGCCCCAGTTTATTCTGTTCAGTCCACGACATACATGTTAATAAGCCACTTGTTCTCTCTCATAGCACTAGGTGCCTTCTTACATGAACCCTCACTGGCCTTTTCCTGAACACCTGCTCATGTGCTTACAGGACAGAAAAGTGACCCCTCTGATTCCATCTATCACATTTTCATGAAACCTGTCCATAGTTTACAATGCCAATATGCTTTCACCATCCTGAGGACTTTGTTTGCTCTGCATCTCTTCTTTGGACGCACTCTCCCAAATATGTTGGTTGCTATTCTAGACTGACAGAAAGAAAGCAGATTTGCAGACAGAATTACGATCACATGCAAATCTCATACACAGAAGATGATAGATGGACAAATTTTTTCTTTTGTGTATACCTGTGCTGTAACCAAGCATCCAAGGTCCTTACTACAGTTGTGCTCTACTCTTTGAATCTGGTTTTTAATGTCTTCCTAGCCCACTGTTACCGACATCTGCATTTGGGTAGGCCAAACAGAGTTTGGTAGAGGAAAAAACTGTGTTCACAATGATATATATGTTGTAAGTATGAACCATAATACTTGCTGAAATGGACTTGGGAGGAGTTGAAGGGAGATGAAACAAAGCACTGAAGATGCTACTTTGAGAAAGATACATCGTACATACGTCACCATGAAAGTCCCTGGGATGACATACAATGCAAACAGAAATGTGCTTAATGTTTTTCTATATAGCAACAAGGAACAAGATGATAAGAGAGAAATAATACAATCCTACTCACAGTAGGCTTATACTTAACCATGGAGGGGAGTAATTCCTAAAGGAGACTGAAAAACCCTTAAAGAAAGATGTTGAAGATGACAGCAGAAATGAGAAGACAAAGAAAAATAAATCCAAATTTCCCCTGGAAACAGGAAAGATGAATGAAGAATAGATGGAAGACAACACAGTTAGGAATTCATTGTATGTGTGGGCAGTGTTTGCTCTTTTCTATACTCCTATCTACTAAGAGGGTGAGATCTGAAGTCTAAGGTTCAAAGCAAGCCAGGAAAATCCATGAGATTATTATTACCAATAAATTACCAGAGAAGCTGAAGTTGGAGTCATGGCTCCAGTGCTAAGAAGCCTCTAGCAAAAGAAGAAAAACAATAAACAAAAACAACTCAGGGACAGCTCTCAGGCCGTGATTCAAAACCCCAGAACTGGCATAAAAGAAAGAAAAAAAGAATTCAATATATATCCTCCAAAATTATTATGAAGCAGAGTGAAGGAAGGGGTGATTTGGGAGGGATGGGTGTTGAAATAGTTGACATTTTATTCATAATCTGCTTTGTTGAATGGCAACTCATCTGTAAAACTGCTTAAAGGTAATAGCAAAATAAAGCTGAGTGAAGGTCACAAGTTATACTGGTCATGTCACTAGACAAAATCTGATATAAAGACAAAAGGAACACTAAAGAATACCCAAAAATGTTACCACATGGCTACAGTAATCCAGTTTTCATTAAGGAGGCAAAGACATCTAATTCAAAAAGACATCCTAAGAATGGTGTTGAGAAAACTGGACAATTCCAAGAAAAGATGGAAAGCAGACCCCCAAGATCACTCCTTGCACAAACTTTAGATCTGAGACTACTATAGGAACAGTAATGAAAAATTCTGAAAAATGAAGGCCCTGACATTATCTGAATTGTACTCAAATCAACCAAGTATGTAAAAACAAGAATGCATAAATTTCACAGCATCCCATTAAAATACTTCTTTTTTATATAAATAGATATATATTTTTTATTATCAAACTGAATTACAGAGAGGTTACAGTTTCATACATTAGGCATTGGAACCATTTCTTGTACTGTTTGTTACCTCCATTAAAATACTTCTTCACACATCAAAGCCAAGAGACAATTTATGGTATGAGAAAAAATCTTCACCTACCATTCTACAGACAAAGGATTAGTACCTAGCACAAACAAAGAGCTCCAAAATGCTGAACCGCTAAACAACAGATAGCCCAATTAAGAAATGGGCAAGAGAGTGGAATAGACAGTTCTCAGGAAAACATAAACAAAAACAAAACTTGCAGTCTAAGAGATACTAGTAGCAAACTTCAATACCCTTATCTAACATCCAGGTTATGCAATCAAGACTCTATCAACATTGCTTCTCACCCAAATCAGAATAACAATCATTAAGAAATCAATAAATGGCCTAAAGACCTTAAGAGAGACTTCTCTGAAGAGGAAATGAGAATGGCCCAGTCATTTGAAGAAGGGCTCACCACTGGCCATAAAAGAAATGCAGATCAGGGCTGGGGATATAGCCTAGTGGCAAGAGTGCCTGCCTCGGATACACGAGGCACTAGGTTCGATTCCCCAGTACCACATATACAGAAAACGGCCAGAAGCGGCGCTGTGGCTCAAGTGGCAGAGTGCTAGCCTTGAGTGGGAAGAAGCCAGGGACAGTGCTCAGGCCCGGAGTCCAAGGCCCAGGACTGGCCAAAAAAAAAAAAAAAAAAAAAGAAATGCAGATCAAAACAACAGTGAGATTCCACCTTACCCCAGTAAGAATGTCCATTATCAAGTGGGAGTATAAACTTAGTCAACTATTCTGGAAAGCAGTATGGAGGTTCCTCAAAAGGCTAAACATAGAACTCTCCTATGCCCCAGCAACCTGGCTTTTGGGCATTTACTCAAAGGATTATTAGCTAGATCACTCTGAAGCTACCAACACAACTATGTTTATCTCAGCACAACTTGTCATCGCTAAAATATGGAACCAACCCAGATGCCCCTCAGTAGATGAGTGGATCAAGAAAATGTGGTTGTATGCACCCATTGGAATTCCATGCTTCTTTTAGAAAGAATGACTGGGCCCTATTTGTGAGGTCAAGGAAAGACTTGGAGAAAAACCATACTAAGTTACTAAGTGAAGTGAGCCAGACTCAAAGAAACATAAACTCTATGATTTCACTCATTGGAAACAATGAGTACTTGTCTAGGATAGTCCTAGCAGAGGTGCACAATAGCTCAATGAAGCGATGTTACATAGGATTACATAAGATGATGCTAAGGGAAATTAACTACAAATTTGGAAATAAGTGGTTTATCTTGGTTGCTGTTATTTTCAATGTACTATAAGAAATTATGCCTTTTTCTTTTGTCTTTCTTCCCCATGGATTTACCCTGATGTCACTGTGCTGACTTTGGTGCACTGGATATTGTATGTAAGTTTATTGGAACTAGGGAAGGGGAACAGCAAAATGGAGGCAAAAAAGTAAAGGGTAAACCAATGTAGCAGCAATACCTACAGAAAATATGCTGTAAACCAAATGTACATCTTGGAGGAGTGTGGGGAGGGACCGAGGAGGGGGGTCGGTGGGAGAAAAATGAAGGAGGAAGTAACAAGTTACACATGAAACTGTAACCTCTCTGTACATCACTTTGATGATACATTAATTAATTTTTTAAATGTGACAAAACAAGAAAAAAATTAAAAAAGCAGCAAATGCCAAAACAAATTTACAGAAAAAAAAAACCATCCTAAATTTTTGGTTGAGATGTAAACTAGTGTAAGCACTGTGCAAATCACTATAGATATTCCTCAAAACCTACAAATTGACCTGTGTGATAACCTTATAGCCTTTTGCTTGTGAGCATGGCTGTGAGCCAGATTCTTCAGAGCAGAGAAGCATTGTCCAGAGCTTTAACCTCACACTCTGTACCCCATACAATGTCGGAGAGACTTATGCCAAGGGACATGCACTGCTGTGCTGGGAAGTACCTGTCAAATTACAGGTGCTGTTACACCTCCAGTGGGAGTCCGTTGCTTTTCCTAGGTGCTCAGTTCACAGTTGAAACTATTCCATATTTCAGTTCTCAGGTATACAGAATGTGTGTTATTTCCTTTCATAGCCATAGAAGAAGATGGAGAACTACCCATTCTTACCCAAGACGTCATGGGAAAATCCAGAAAGTCCTCAAGGCTACAGGAAAACATGGAAAGTTGGTGTTTATGGGATTTCCTACAGGTGGCATGTGAAGGGTTTGTTGTAGAGCTCGTCAGAGGTCCAGACAAGGTCAATTATACACCCAGTTACAACCTCGCATTTTCCTTGCTGACAGAAATAGAACTTGGACATTTTGACTCACCACAGATATCAGAGTCTGAATTTGTTATGATCTTGGGACCTCTGACCCATATGCAAATCTGACATACACTTCATTGTTATCTCTTAACATACTTCTCTTGATTATTTTTTGTGTGGGGTGATTATGAGATTACTGCTGTTCTCAAGAAGATGGACCTTTGAACTTGGAAAAAATTATACTAAGTGAAGTGAGCCAGACCCCCAAGAAACATGGACTCTATGGTCTCCCTCATAGGGAATAATTAGCACAGGTTTAGGCTAGTCACAGCAGAGAATCCCAAGAGCTCAATAGCTGTACCGTTATGAACTCATAAGATGATGGTAAGTGAAATGAACTCCATGTTATGGAAATGACTGTTAGATCACTGTTGTAATTACTTTCAACATGCCATGTGAAACCATAGATTCTATTACTGATGATTCTTGTATCCCCTTCCTGTGGCTGCACCCACACTATCTCTGTATCTTATCTGAGTACATTGGAAACTGTGTATACTGGTATTAGAACTACGAAATAGAAAGGGAATACCAAAATCGAGACACGGTAAAAACATAAACGACTACAAAAGGAATACTCGCAAAACTGTTTGGTGCAAATCAACTGAACAACTCATGGGGGGAAAGGAAAAGTGGGGAGAGGGGAATGAGGGAGGAGGTAACAAAAAGTACTAGGAATGTATCCAATGCATAATGTATGAAACTGTAACCTCTCTGTACATCAGTTTGACAATAAAAATTTTAGAAGAAGAAGAAGAAGGTGGACCTTTTCAATCCTATCTGTTTACCCAGACAAGAATACAAAGATTTTATGAAGTGCAGAGAAAGAAAAGAACACTGTTTTGGGGAAGGGAGAGTTTGGGAATGGTTTTTGTGGCTCAGAATCGATGTGAAAATGTTTTCCATGGACAGGACTATTTGTGTTAATGGAAGAGGGAAGATCAATGCTTTCCTGATGTATATTGCTTCTGCATAAGATTCTTAGAGCAGCATAGTTTGAGGTACCAGGAATATAAGCAGAGAATGTCCATAGATACAATTGGCTTAGGCTCTACACTCTAATGATTAGGATGGGTCCCAAAATAGATGCAACTAAAGTTGTACATTCATGCAGCTATGGGTATGTTTACATTCAAATATTTTTCTCTTTTATCTATTTGTCTAGGATTTTTGCCTGCATCCCACTTGGTACTTTGCTTTTCAAAACATTCTATTTCAATCCTGTTGGCTAGTTTTTCTATGACCATTACCCACAAAACCTTTCCATTCTTCATCAACATTTTTACTTTTAATATTCAGAAGCACCTGTAAACTTTCCCACCTGAAAGACCATCAACTTGATTGATGTCATTAACTTGTGCAAATTTACCCAGAAGAAATGTGGAAAGTTGAGGCATGATCATATTAATCATATTATAGATGCTCCTCCTCTGCCATTGAACATAGACAACCCTTTTTCCATCAAATCCTTCATGCCTTCTCATCAAGAGAACAGATAATTCTAGGTCTTAGGAAAAAACAATTTAAAGTCTGGAGGTTATGTATCTTCTCTTATTTATGTAAATGATGTAGAAACAGAACCTCTTTTTCTGAAAACCAAATTCTTTCCCAGGAATTTTGCTATACAGTGGACACATTTCAACCTCTCCTAAGGCTTAAAAGTAGGAATTGGGTTGCAAATGGGATTTGATTCGTATTATAACATATTTTAATTCATATACCCAGAAATTAGGTATTTCTACTCAGACATTGTCTACTTCTACTTGGACCCCAGCATCCTTTTCAAGTGATACCTAGACTGGGAAATCCTCAACTGCTTTTTGTCTAAAACTCCCAGTTGCTTTCCTCTTCTCCATTACTTTTTGAAGTATCTTTTTTATATATCTCTCCTACAGTATACGTATGCTTTTTTGAAAATGATTCTGTATCCATGTAAAAGATCTCTGTAGGAACAACGACAAAAAGAGTAAGATGACCATGTGCTTCTTGTCCTTACTCCTGTTGATGTTCACATGCCCCATTTGAAAGGAAATCAAAGACTTGGAACAAATTACATTAAGCAAAGGAAGCCAGACGCAAAAATGCATATGCTACAGCATTTCCCTCATTTGTTATAATCAGAATGTGCCTATGAACCCACAGTGAACACATTGGATAATAAAAAACAAAAAATTACACTTGGACCTGATTAGTTCAACAAAACTCTAAACATTCACAGCGTGAACTATACAACTTGAGGCAAAGGGGAGAAGAACAAGAAAAACTCAGAGAAAATGAGGGAAAATGTGATACTGTTCAAAAAGAAATGTACCAATTATGTCACATGTAAATGTAAGAACTCCTTACATTACTTTTAAAATATGAAAAAATAAAACACAAGAAAGGAAATGCTCACATACATAAAAATATACAAAGAACACAATCTTCAAGGATCAGCATAATTAATATTGTGAAAGTTTCTATACTTTCAGAATTGACTAAACATTCAATATAATGCTCCACATTCCAATGATATTTTCACCAAAACAGAAATAAATGACATTGACATTATTGCAGAAACAAAGTAACCCAAATAGCAAAAAGAATCCTAATAAAACATTAACATGGAAAGATTATAACACTTGAATATTCAATATATGTTACAGAGACCTAGTAAAAAAAATTACAAAGCTGGCATATAATATGCACATAGACAATTCAACAGACATCCAGAAGTAAACTTGTACATCTGTAATCATCTGCGGTTGGGCTCTGGCTATACCTTTTAAGGGGCAGTCCCGAGAGGCCTGCCTCTTCTCCCACCCTGGGGCTGCGTGGCTGATACCCACTCCTACCTTTTCCCCGGGTATGGAACCGGAAAGGCAGCCCAAACCAGCCCCGCCTCCCGTCTGGCTAGGAGCACATGGATATCATAATGGCGCCAAGCAGAGCACAAAAGGGCGGTTCTGTGGGCTGTGATCTCCGCCTCTGGGGGAAGCACCGTGACATCACTGTGATGGACAGCTCAGTTTAGCCTGTCTCTAATCTGCGCTAGCGACTCCAGGTTCCTCCCCTTCCTGCCGCCATTACTCTTATATAAACCCCTCCCCTGAGTAAAACCGATGGAAGTTCCAGAAGCTTACCCCAAGACAGCCCACATGTTCTGACTCCTCATTCTTTGCAAGTGATGTGGGGGGAGGGGGGCCTCTCATGGCCACACATGCCAAGGCTTGCACATAGCCCTCACTCCAACATTGCTGTCTACGGGACGGGTGGTCTATGCTCGAGGGTGAAAGAGGACTACACAGGAGATAACAAGGCCAGACATAATGTCGCTGTAATGTGGGGCAGAAAAAGCCCATGGGGAATGTATACTGAGCTACCAGTAAGCCCTTGGTACGCAGATCGTTTTCTGGGTGTGGGGTCCCCCCCATTGGCAGGGAGATGGGGCAGAGCCAAAGTAGATTCACACTCCAAAATACCGGATTGGAGTTGTGGGACACTCGGGCAAAGGACCGAGGGATTTCGGAGCATGCTGCTGGCCTTTTTAAATGGGCTGCTAGGGAGAGGAACAGATTTTCCGCTGCCCAGGGGGACAGGCTCGCGTGCGGGTCCGGCTGCGGCTTCACGGCCAGCAGGGCAGGTGATGCAGATCCAAGCCCGGTGTGGCCGAGAGGCGATGGGGGTGGCGGTGGCTGCGGCCCTAGCGGCAGCTGCGGCCCTGGCAATGTCTGGGGCTCGCGTGCGCACAAGGCGGCGGTGGAGGCACGCGGAACAGGTGCTGCTGTCTGGGCCGGGACCCCTCTACCACCTGGGTTCTGGGTCCCTAAGATGTGCAGAGAGCGCAGCTCCCGGGCCGTTGGCACGAAGCCCGTGTTGCCGGATCCTTGCACAGTTTTTGGCCTGGCGGCCCCGGAGGCAGCAGAGGCGGGAGGTCGGAGGCGCCCTATGGCGTGGCAGGGAGAAGTTTGGCTGCATGGGCTCCCGGTGGCACTCGACCGACTGTGGACCAGCGCACTGACATTCTTGGGGTGGCTTGCCCTTGTACCCGCGCCCTCCCCCACCTCTGAGGCCTGGGAAATTTATTGGACTTGCCTACCTAATACCTATTGTTGGCAAACCTACTTTCAAAGAGAAAAACAAAAAAAAAAGAAAACGGTTTTAGATTTTTGTTGTTAATGTTTGATAGGTTTTGGGGTGGCCTCCTCCTGCCCTCACCCCTGGTGATGGGCGTGCCAAATCCCCCAAGGCTGGGTAGGGGCTTAAAGATGTCTTGCTGTGTTAAGCCGTGCCACGTTTCTGTCCTGTTTGTGTCTTGTCTCCCATCTCCTGGAACTTCTCTGGTCGTAAGAGCTGAACTGGTTTTTTCAAAATGTGACCTCTTCATTTCCTTGCCAGATAAACTGTGAAAGTTTTTGTTTACTAGGAAAGGTTTACTTTTTTGCCTTTTGACTGATCATGTGGTTCTAAAATTATGGGCAAAATAATATCATTTTGCCACTGGAATTCCAGAAAAATTACATGGCCAATTAAAGAACAATTTTAAGAGCGCTCGAAACCCTGTGCACAAGCGTTTGTCTGTGTATGTCTGTCTGTCCGTTTGTCTGAGGGTAAAAGCATATAAAATCTAGCTTCATGGTTTAAGAATTACTGCCTCTTTGACAACTACATTAATTTGCTTTAGGTCTGTGTTAAACTTTCCCTTTCAGCTCATAGGTGGAGTTACAGCAAGGAAAAACCCCAGGTTTTTAAGCCAAATGGATTGTTTGGGGGTCAAGCAAATATGCCTAAGAAAAACTCCAAAAAGTTCTAATATACAGCAATGAGTGATTTGACTGGAATCTCTAAAACTGCCCCTTGAGAGATATTAAGAATTGGAAAAGTTTTTCTTAATGGTTAAGAAGTTTATTTATCTGGTGTGATTTGATTCCTTTGCTATTTTTGCAATTTAGATATATTGAAAAGGCAACATGCTGAGACCAGATTTCTTGTGTTTATAATTCTGGTGAACACTGTTAAAAGTACCATTGTTGCAATTGTTCTGGATAGCAGTCTAATGATTCAAGTACTAAATTCTATGTGTATACTGTAATGTAATAAGTAAGACTACATATAATCAGGCAAGTATTTTAAAGTATGTTTAATAAACGAATAGGGATAAAAGTAAAATCTTACTAACTCTGTATGTAGAAAAAAATGGCAATGCAAGCTAATGTCTCTCTCTAATTTATTGGAAAGCTGAATGAATAAGTGTTTCTAATTTTGTAATTGTAATTCTTGCATTAAAAATATTGTCATTTGAGTTCAAAGGTCGTACAGGGACTAAAGAAAAAAAACTGGTTCTTTTAAAACAGGCAGCCAGGAGGCTAGATGCCACTTGGGTTCCAGAATTTTTCGGGTGCAAATAAGGCTGAGGCAAAGTTGTAAAAGCCTCCAAGTACATTTCTAGATAAAGAATTTGAACAACCAGAGTGCTAACATTTTGCTTCATAGAATACAGGTTAACATGTGTGCTAGCAGTGTGGATTTTGTGACTAGGGAAATCTTTCTACCCTGCTTGAACCAGAAGGGCATCAGACTACAAAAGCCAGAGAGTACTCAGAATAAGCAACCAGGAAATACTGGGGGATTTCAAATGTCTTTAAACAGTCTGCGTAGAATCTTGCAGGAGGTGTGACAGTCCATTTACTCTTAGCGAGTGAGGGGGTGGGGGGGCATCTCGTTTGTCTGTTTATGTCTGTCTGTCCGTTTGTCTGAGTGTAAAAGCATATAAAATCTAGTTTCATGGTTTAAGAATTACTGCCTCTTTGATGAGTACATTAATTTGCTTTACTTCTGTGTTAAACTTTCCCTTGCAGCTCATAGTGAAGTGCCAGACTTTGAAGTCAGGCCCCATTTTACCACGTGAACCCCATTTTACCACATGAACCCCATTTTAGAATCGAACCCTGAGCCAATCAGATTTGTACCTGTGTCCTAATCTTGCTTGCTCGAACACCTGATTGTTGTAACCTTGTTCTTTGCCTTTATAAGCCCTGTGTAATCACAGCTCGGGGCTCCCTCCTAACCTCCTCTGTGTTGGTGGGTAGGACGAGGCCCAAGTTGCAGCTCGCTTAAATAAAGCCTTGCCTTGGTTTTGCATTTGGGAATGTCTGAGTCTCGGTAGTCTTCTTGGTGGTGGTCTTGCGACTTGGCACAACATTTGGGGGCTCGTCCGGGATGGCCCCAGAGACCCCTGAGACCCCAGACTCCGAAGGTAAGAAAATAGGGCTCTTCATTCTGTGTGTCTGTGTCTGTGTGATTTGTAGTTTTGTTTTCTGTTTAGGCCAGCTGCTTGAATCTGAACCTGTAGGTAGTGAAGGACTAGCCGGAGTGGACACGCTCGTATGGGCAGTCCTGGAGGACTTGGGGGACACCTCAAGCCCTCCACAGGGGGCTCAGGCTTCCCACTACCACCCTGAACCTGAAGGACTGGACCGGGAGGCCCTTCTAACGGGCGCCCGTCTAGTCCACTCTATATTCAGGGTTGTCTGGTCCGCTCCTACACAGGAACGGGAGAGAGAGAGCCTCAAGACTGTGTGGTCTGCCTCCTCACAGGGGCAGGAGAGACTCAGTGATACTGTGTGGTCTGCCCCCTCACAGGGGCAGGAGAGGCACAGTGAGACTGTGTGGTCTGCCTCCTCACAGGGGCAGGAGAGACACAGTCGAACCTGTAAGCCGCGACTCCCTACGTCTGTCTGTAAGTGTTGTCTGGTCTTTGTGCCTGTGATTATTTTTGTGTGTTTCTTTCTTACGCTGTGCCTGACTGACAAACAGATGTTGGGGAACGTTCCTTCCACTCCCCTGGACTTGACTTTAGCTCACTGGAAAGATGTACAGGTGACAGCCCACAATCAGTCAATCAGTGAGAGTGTCCCCAAAAAAGAACTCTAGGGGGACCCCTACCCAGCCTTCTTAAGCAGAAAATTGTTTGGTGTGTTAAAATGTTTTACTAAGACTAAACATGTTTTACTAAAACTATCAAACCCTGGAAAATGAGGCTGGAGAATGCTAAAATCATTTGTTAAAGGTTTTTGTCTTAAATTGTATGGCCGATGCTTATTCAGCGTGCTTTAAGATATTTTGAAAATGTATGTGTGTGTGCATGTGTGAGTGTGAACATGTTCAAGACTGCAGTATGATGCAAAACTAAGTTTAAGTTTAAAGTCAAAGGGTCATCAAGTTTGGGCATTACCAAATGCTTTAAGGGATTTCTCAGGGTTCTTTAATTAAAATTAAAAAGAAAATCAGAGCTAAGTGTCAGAAATTTGGATTTAAAAGGATATATATATATATATATATATATATATATTAAACTAATGGGGATAGACGTAAACTCTCATTAACTCTATGTATGTAGGAAGAAATAGCAAAATAGGCCAATGTTTCTCACTAATATATTGGAAAGCTGAATGGATAAGTATTTCTAATTGTAATTCTTGCATTAAGGAAAAATTCAAAGGTCTTCATGCCATGCAGTAACTGGGACTGAAGAAAGAAAAAAAAAAGGAGGCTCTTTTGAAACAAGCAGCCGTAGGCAAAGGGTGGCACCACGTTTCAGAATTCCTGTGAGCTTCAGTTTTTCCGATGCAGATAAAAGCTAAAATGTTGTGTTACTGTTTAAAAGGCTTTGGAAATCAAGAACACATTTCTAGATAAGAAATTTGGAAGTAAAATTGTCCTAAATAATTATTGCAAAGAGAGAAAAGGAGAAGTATGGCTACCGAAATGTTTAATTGCCATTCCAGCTTCTTTGTAGGTTTTTTTGTAACAGTTTCCAGCAGGCCCACAGAGAAGCACAGGTGATTCCTACAAGTTTGTCAAGATCTAATACTGACCCTTAATAAGTTCCAGGTAAGAGAGCATGCTTAAAAACTACTTCTGTGTGGTCCACCTTGTTGCTTATAATTGGAGTAAAGTGGCCCCTTATAAGACTCACTGATCTGAATCTGCGGTTCGAAGCCAGCCCGGGCAAAGAAAGGTCCCTGTGAGAGACTTGTCTCTAAGCAGCCAGCAGAGTGCTGGGAACAGAGTTGTGTGGAGCTCAAAGTGGTAGGGTGCTAGCCTTGAGCTGGAGAGCTGGGGGACAGCGCTCAGGCCCTGAGTCCAAGTCCAGTGGAAAGTCACTCCTCCTGGGACAAAAGTGATGGAGCATCCAGAGGCAGTAAAGCCACTGCTTGGATGGCAGAGATGGTGTCAGATCCTAGAGTCACTCCTTGGCCTTTCAAAAGTTAATCAAAGCCGGGAAGTCCTAGAGGAATAGGTCATAAGCATGCCTTTCCAATGCCCATGTCTGTCTACTGGGCAGGAACTTGCCAGTCATCTGTGATAGTGGTAAGTAAGGGTAAGTTTGTCAAATGAGAGGATAGATTAAAATCTCAACCCCCCGCATTTACTCAAAGCTCTCACTGGCAGTGAGAATTTTAAGCTGATATATCTGTTCAGGAAAGAAAGCTTGTAGACCTGAGATTGTGTCCTTATTGAGATCTGTTAAAGGCCTGTCAGTTTACCAGTGCCCCCAATCAACAGATTACTAAAGGAGCTCACCTCTGTGGGAATAGGCCAGGCGTGTATTGGGAAGTAGATTTCACAGAAATTACAAATATTTGCTAGTTTTTGTAGACACCTTTTCAGGATGGGTTGAAGCATATCAAACAAAGCATGAGACTGCGAATGTAGTGGCTAATAAGATCCTGGAAGAAATCCTACCCAAGTATGGCTTCCCATCCACCATTGGGTCAGACAACGGACAGGCTTTCGTCTCAAAAGTAAGTCAGGGAATAGCCGCTGCACTGGGGACAGACTGGACATTCCATTGTGCTTATAGACCCCAGAGTTCAGGTCAGGTAGAGAAAATTAATCGGCATCTAAAAGAAACCTTATCTAAACTGGCCTTAGAGACTGGCGCAGACTGGGTGTCACTCCTTCCTTTTGCTTTGCTTAGAGTAAGAAATTCTCCCTATCAGCTTGGCTTTACTTATTTTGAAATAATGTACGGGTACGCCCCACCCATTATCCCTAGCCTTCAGACTGAATTGCTTGCTGATTTGGATGATGCTGAATTTTTGTGTAAACTCGATTATTTGCAGCTCGTGCACAAGAATTTGACCCCAACTTAAGGCATTATATGATTCTGCTTCTGTCCCTACCCCCCATTTATTTAGACCAGGGGACTGAAATCCTTAGAACCACGGTGGAAGGAACCCTAGATGGCATGGCCACTTGGGTTCACTGCTTCCACGCCAGGCCAGCTGACCCCTTTGCCCTGGACGACGACTACTGTGGTGGAACATGGAAGGTCTCCAAGCACCCAACTCAGCCGCTTCGCCTTCGCCTCAAGAAAAGAAAGTTAGACTGAATATTGTTATAATTTTCTTTTTTCCTTCTTTCCTTCCTACCCTGGCTAGTGTTGATGTTATTTTGGCAGCTCACTCCAAAGTGAGGTGACCCCCTTATTTTAGGTAGTTTTGGGCTTGCTCAGGAATACGCGTATAGCCACCTGACCCTTAGAGCACAGCTGAGAAGTTTATGTATTATTTTGTTGCTTACATTTGGATACTAAACACTATACAGCTAATGGTAAGTCTGTATAGCTGAAAGTTAATTTTCAGTTTGCAGTAATCCTGCAGTCCCTTGGTAAAGTAGATTAAGGTCATAGGTTCTTGGCTAGGTAAGGTCAACACCCCTGAGTCAGCCTGAAGAAGTTACAGAAGATGGATGATCTGCACCCATCTGCCCCCCTTTAAAACCGAGGGACCAGAGTTGTTTTTGGGAAGATGAGGCAGGATATCCTAGAGGCATGCAAAACAGAGGTACAGAGACTGTACTTGTAAGAAATGGTGACAGGCCCTTTGGTTACTACATTGGGCCCTACTGGCCCATGCCTTACCTCTATATCATCCCCTAGACATGCAAGCCATTGAAATGGACAGAATGGAGCCATGATTGGTTCCCAAGGTACCAAAAAGAAAAAGGGGGAAATGAAGTGCCAGACTTTGAAGTCAGGCCCCATTTTACCACGTGAACCCCATTTTAGAATCGAACCTTGAGCCAATCAGATTTGTACCTGTGTCCTAATCTTGCTTGCTTGAACACCTGATTGTTGTAACCTTGTTCTTTGCCTTTATAAGCCCTGTGTAATCACAGCTCGGGGCTCCCTCCTAACCTCCGCTGTGTTGGTGGGTAGGACGAGGCCCGAGTTGCAGCTCGCTTAAATAAAGCCTTGCCTTGCTTTTGCATTTCGGAATGTCTGAGTCTCGGTGGTCTTCTTGGTGGTGGTCTTGCGACTTGGCACAACAATAGGTGGAGTTACAGCAAGGAAAATCCCCAGGATTTTAACCCAAACGGATTGTTTTGGGGGTCAAGCAAACGTGCCTAAGAAAAACTCCAAAAGGTTCTAATATACAGCAATGAGTGATTTGACTGGAATCTCTAAAACTGCCCCTTGAGAGATACTAAGAATTGGAAAAGTTTTTCTTAATGGTTAAGAAGTTTATTTATCTGGTGTGATTTGATTCCTATGCTATTTTTGCAATTTAGATATATTGAAAAGGCAACATGCTGAGATTGGATTTCTCTGTTTATAATTCTGGTGAACACTGTTAAAAGTACCTTTGTTGCAATTGTTCTGGATATCAGTCTAATGATTCAAGTACTAAATTCTATGTGTATACTGTAATGTAATAAGTAAGACTCCTAACTATCCTAAGTTACATATAATCAGGCAAGTATTTTAAAGTATGTTTAATAAACTAATGGGGATAAAAGTAAAATCTTACTAACTCTGTATGTAGAAAAAAATGGCAATGCAAGCTAATGTTTCTCACTAATTTATTGGAAAGCTGAATGAATAAGTGTTTCTAATTTTGTAATTGTAATTCTTGCATTAAGAAAAAATTTTCATTTGAGTTCACAGGTCGTACAGTAGCCGGGACTAAAGAAAAAAACTGGTTCTTTTAAAACAGGCAGCCAGGAGGCTAGATGCCACTTGGGTTCCAGAATTTTTCGGGTGCAAATAAGGCTGAGGCAAAGTTGTAAAAGCCTCCAAGTACATTTCTAGATAAAGAATTTGAACAACCAGAGTGCTAACATTTTGCTTCATAGAATACAGGTTAACATGTGTGCTAGCAGTGTGGATTTTGTGACTAGGGAAATCTTTCTACCCTGCTTGAACCAGAAGGGCATCAGACTACAAAAGCCAGAGAGTACTCAGAATAAGCAACCAGGAAATACTGGGGGATTTCAAATGTCTTTAAACAGTCTGCGTAGAATCTTGCAGGAGGTGTGACAGTCCATTTACTCTTAGCGAGTGAGGGGGTGGGGGGGCATCTCGCGGCCCCACACACCAAGGCTTGCAAGTAGCCCTCACTCCAGCTTTGCCATCTGCGGGACGGGGGCTTACGCTCCAGTGTGAAAGAGGACTACACAGGAGGTAATAAGGCCTTGCAAACTGCCTGTTAAAAAATGCAAAGTACTTCACTGGACGATAGAAAAGCTCTTCAACAATTCTGTAAAAACTGGATATTCATATATAGAAGTCTCAACTTGGCCCTCATTCTATCAAAAAATCAATTCAAAATATATCAAGATTCTTTTTTTTTTCAAGTTTTCTTTCTGCATGCCACTTCTACCATGGACAACATTTCTTTTAAGCAGAAGCATCATCCCTCTCATGAAGAGAACACTTTTAATTCTGGGACTATTAGATAACTTTGAATGAGGTACGAGGTAACAAACACTACAAGTAATGTATCCAATGTCTAACGTATGAAACTGTAACCTCTCTGTACATCAGTTTGACAATAAAATTTTGAAAAAAAAATGATTACAAAGAATGTCAAGATTCTTAAGATAATATATAAACTCTAAATTTTCCAGGAGAAACAAAACTAGAGCCTTTAGAGATTTGGGCATAAAGAATGACTACAAATAGGACTCCAGTAGCTGAGAGCATACTTCCAAGAGTAGAAAAAAAGTGATTTCATGAAATTAAAATGCTGCTTTTGCACAGTAATGGAAACAACAGGATGAAGAGGACTCCAATGAACAGGAAAAATCTTCTCCTGCTAATCATCATTGTCTTCTATGTGTAGATTACCTGTAAATATATTCACCCAAGTTCTTCAATGCTCAAATTTCTCAGCTGGTTTACACCTGACTTTGATCAGCTCCATAACGACTTGCTAAGGCATACCACTGGAACAGTGAGGCAGAATTATTACTATTGACCCTCATTTTCACATTGCTAGAGTATCTTGGCCTTATCAATTTTATTACAGCGCTTAAGGGGGACCTGGCTAAAGAACTCAAAGACATTACAGGAAGTGCAGTTCGCTGTGTATTAAATAGCAGCCTGTCTCTCAGGAGGAGTTATGGTCACACAAAACCACTCCATCAATTTAAAGCTGTTCATGAGATCACAAAATATGGGAAAGGTGAAACTTCAAACTCTGGATAAAAAAAGAAATCTTAACAGAGGATTACGAATTAAAGCAGAGCTACGTGGATGACTCAAGACCACTCTCTTCCTAAAATGATTAACCATTGTTCCCTGTAAAACACCTATCCAGTGCATTTAGGAACAATGTTAGGGCAAACATCTATCCCTATTGTTGTATATACATCCTCACTTTTGTTCTAGCTGCATTTTATCTTAGAGAGGTGAGCCCCTGTGTTAGAGGCCAGGAACTTCAAGTAGATAACTTTCTGATAAGAGGTGCCAAGTTAAATATTTATTCCAGGTACATTTCCGACACTAAGGAAAATGTCCAGAGGAATCCAGATGTTATATTTACCTTCTGAAGATTTTTGATTTGATACCCAAAAAATCCTTAAGAGGCCATGTGCCACAAATCCCATACTTCATATTTTCCATGCCTTCCTGTAGTCTTGAGCATTTTTGCCATTTTGAAATAACTTCTCTAGGAAGAATGGATATCTCTGAATTCCTGAACTTTCCTCTGAAGAAGGGAATAATTCATCCTCTGTGTTTCACATTCAGTATATTTTCAAAAAGCTATACTGTTCAACTCAACACACAAAAGGCAAGTGTATATATGTAGGTGACAGTATATGTTTATACACATATATGACTTTGCTATAACCTCCACATATAAGAAAAACTGTATATTTCTGTCTCTCTGAGATTGGAATTTACCTCACATAATGTTTTACCATTCTAGGAAATTTCACACAAATGATTCTTCCTGACATATGAGTAAAATTCCATTTTATATTTCATTATGTGTCACATTTTCTTGGTCCATATGTCCACTGAAGGGCATATGAGCTCATTTCATAGCTTGACTATGGTGAATTGTATAGCAATGGTCATGGTACTTTATCCTGACTAAACATATTAACTAAAGTATGGTATTTGCAAAAGAGGATTCCAGTGATGTGATTCCCTTCAACAATGAGCTTCCAGTTTAATACAAATCAGTACCAATAAGTAGAACATCTGTTTGTCAGGGAATATGGGGAAAATGGGGAGGATATAGGAAAGGAGAGATGAAAAATGGGCAAATGCAGTCATAATAACCAATTCACATATGAGGAAATGGAAACAGGAAAGCTGAAGTGATGAGTGAAATTCAGAAAGAGCAGAATTTTGAAAAGGGTAACACTGACAAATGTGCATTGAATTTACAAGTTGGCATGTTCAGTTGAAGCTACTTTGTATAACTACATAAAGATAATACAAAAAAGAAATAGAATAATGTTGATTTTAGTATACACATTTTGAACATTCATATGGCACTCAGAAATAATAATGACAAAAAGACTCCCACTCAGAAATGGGACCATTAGACCTTAGGAAAGTACAATGCTTCCAGGTGACAGTGCTGAGCTATGATCCCTTGTGTGGGGATGCTGGCCCGTCTATCCCAGGGATCAGACTAGAAGTTTTTCTAACAGCCCACCATCCACATCATCTACAATATATCCTATTTCCATTTCCACCACACCCAGACTGCCTTCTCTGTCCCAATGACCAGTATTAAAATGGAGATTTCCCCACTGTGTTCACAAGAATTCGTTGTCAACATTTTAGGGTTCCACTCACTGGCAACACATTTGACCTGATCCTGAGCTCAGGAAGAAGAACACTCATGCAATCACTGTGTTAGACACAATTAGTACTTAGGCACACTGTCAGTGCCTAAGCTCTTGTAGTCAGTTGTGCAAACAAATAACAAACCAACAATGAATTAAAAAAAACAGGTTGAATTTTAGTAGAATTAAAGAGCTCAATGTGGTTTGTCTGTTGGAAGGTTTACTTTGGATCAAATGTAGGCTAAGATTGTCACACTAATTATACTTGCCTCTGACCAAACTGCTAAACTCTTTGCCAATGTGCTGATGGTTCTTTGATCAACTAACAAATGACCATTGTTTAAAGCTTTTGTAATATTCCAGATAGGGCAAAGAATTCAGACTCAAGCTCCACTCCCTTATAGTAAAAGGAATGTTCAATATCTTCCAATCCCTTGTAGTAAAAGAAGTGTTCAATATCTTCCATGCATGTTATCAGGAAAACCATAAGATGTTTTACAAAACCCTCTGGACAACATGGTCAGAGAGATATATAAGCAGTGGGACAAGGTGGAGAAAGAGGTATAAGAAACTCTCCTTTAACCTCTCTAGGTTATTGAATCAGGAACTGCCTTACCTTCCCCTACTCTCCCTCAATACAATTGACATCCTCGAGCCTTGGTGGAAAGGAGAGCCAGAGGAAAGCCCACACCCCCCAGAAATTCTGCATCTCCCTACTCATTATCTACTGTCCACATCATCTATTCTCTTGGGAATGCTGATTGCCAAAGGCTTGGATTACCTAATGTAAGGGGACGGTAAGGAATTGGAGAAAATCATTATGAATTAGTACAGAACTCTCTGGAAATAAACTATAAAAATGACAGATCAGAGGAATTCTCAGGACCCAGTGCATTCTCCCTACACCCATATCTTATGTCTTGACCTAACACATCTCATTGGTATACATGACACATTGAATTTCCCAGCTTTTTCCATCCCAGCCTCCTTCCAAATAACAGCTGTTATCCCACTGCCCTCCGGAAATGTTTTCACCTCCCCTTTGGGCCACCTATGCAAATAGTGTCCAAATATGTCACAGATGATGCAATGCTCCCAGGTGGGTAAAGCTGCAGGTGTGATTTCTGAGGGAGGGGAAGTGACAATTCCAAATTTGTGACCGCCTCTCTATTCCAGTAGTATAAAGACAGGCATGGACCACTGTCCAAGTCACACTTTTCACACGATGAGCTCACTCCTGACACTGTTTCTTGTGGCAGCTGCTGGTGAGTTCCCTGCTTTGTCCTGGACCTCATCCTTTGGAACAAGGATGACCTAGGTTGTTGATCATGGCTGTCCCTGCAATACTGCCTCCACACTTGCATTCAAATTACTGCTGGGCTTTCTTTCTTCTCATGTCCAGAAATTGTATATTAATCTGACCTCATTTATGTCTCCATGCCTCTGTTCTGACCCTTCTGCTCAGTTTAGCTAACACAGCACTAAGGACATGGTAGTTCAAAAGGAATCCCAGGTAGGAAGTGTCCATGTGATGGACCAGTGAGATCACTGAGCTATGGGTCTCTGCTCTCAAGAAGCTGGCTCATCCATGCCAGCCATCTTCTGCTTGGGCCTCAAAACCTCTGAAGTGGCTCTCTCATAGACACGTTTTACCTCAAATTCATAAAATAAGAGTGTGAAAATTAAATCCTGGCTGAGGTATACCCTTGAAGTTTTCTAATTAGGTATAAATGTGCCATCCTGTACATTGCTTTAAAATCATCAAATAGCTTAAGATTATGATTCTGTTGACCTACATGAGAATGGGTATGTAGGCTCTCTATACAAGTTTGTGGGTTTGAAATGTATGTGAAGTGATGTACAGTGAGCTCTACTCAGTCATGACATATTCCTACCTATGCTAAATCTGATCTTCTCCAGAAGTTAAGGGATATAGGTAAGTGAAAAATAAAGTAGAAAAGAGTCAAGCATGCAAGACCAGCAATTCTGAATATATCCTAATGCACCCTTATGAGGTCTTCTTTTATTAAGTCTCAGAAGAAAGTAATATCTTTCATGGATTCAATACATATATCCAGGAGACCTCAACATTAAGGACAAAAACACACTGTGACCCCAGAGATCAAGCATTGGGCCTAGGTTAGTTATAGTCATTGTTGTCATTAGGAATCCTAATTGGCAGGCAATAGTCACAGGGTTGAGGGCTCCACTCTCCAATATCTTGCTGAACTGGCTTCTTTGCTATATCCACCAAGCTGCTTTTCCTCTTGATGATGATGACAAGATCGTCGGAGGCTACACCTGTGGGAAGAATTCCGTCCCCTACCAGGTGTCCCTGAACTCTGGCTCCCACGTCTGTGGAGGCTCCCTCATCAATGACCAGTGGGTGGTATCTGCAGCCCACTGCTACAAGCCCCACCAGCAGCCGTAAGTACCAGGCCCTGGGCTAGCGTTTGGAGGAAGATGGCTTGGTCCTCACGTGGGCTGCAGTCTAAGTAAATGGAAGAAGCTATGAAAACAGAAGGAGCTTTCTTGATGGATAAGGAAATAAGATTCAAATCCCAGGAACAACACCTAAAAAGAATAAAGGCTGTGGTTCCTTGGTAGGAGGAACACTGTAATGCGGTAAGGACTAATCAAAAAGGATTCTGAGGATCACAGTGCAAAGCTAGCCTTGTGAAAAGATTGTGAGACACTTATCTCCAACATTCTACTCAGTAAAGGCCAGAATGGTTGCTTTGGCTCAAGTAACAGAGTGCTAGCATTGAGCAGAAACAGGCACGGGAACAGTCTGAGCCTCTGAGATTAAGCCCCAGGACCAGAAAAACTATTCAGGAAACAGGAATTAGTTTCTCATAGCAGCAACAATAATTCTGAGTGTCCAGGCTGAGGGTGGGACAGAGGTGAGTGTTAAAGTCTGTATTTGTTCTGGAGATGCACCTAAGAGGCATTACCATGTGTAAGATCTCTCAGTCCTGAGTGATCTACACAAGGGATTCCTAACCAGGAGGATTATAAACACATAGATTCCTGCCACTGTCCTCTAAATTGTGGTTACTGAATTTGTGGTGGGGATTGAGACATAAAGTTTGTACGATGACCCTAGATGCCTCTGCTGCTGCTGGAGATGCCCCAAGTGCTGGTAGAAGTACTGGATTAGACGCTAGAAAAGGGTAGACCACATTGGCCTCCGTAAAGCCAGCAAACCCACAGAGAATGAAGGAAATATGAACTGGCTAATTCGGGTCTCACCACAGATCTTCTGCAGCAACAGTCACCTGTCAGAAAGTGGAGAAGTCAGCAACTGCAGCCCTGCACAACATCCCTCCCAATTATTCAACGACTGAGGGATGGGGTCCATAACTCGCACCACCTTTCCCTCGTTACCCATGTGTTATCCCCGTGGTGTTGCTGCATGCCCATTCAAGCTTCTGCACACAGTCCCATTAGACAGCACGAGCAAAGGGAATGGCATTAACAATCCATTCATCTTTCCTCAGCTACATCCAAGTGAGGCTGGGAGAGCATAACATCAAAGCCGTGGAGGGAGATGAGCAGTTCATCGATGCTGCCAAGATTATCGTTCACCCTCACTTTGATAAAAAATCCCTGAACAATGACATCCTGTTAATCAAGCTCTCCTCACCTGCCTCCCTCAACTCCCATGTGGCCAGCGTGTCTCTACCATCCTCGTGTGCGCCTGCTGGCACCGAATGCCTCATCTCTGGCTGGGGCAACACCCTGAGCTTTGGTGGTGAGTAGACCCATCCTCTTTGCCAAAGTCCATATTACCTACACATTCTACAATCATAAAGGACACTGGGAAAGATCCTCTTCACTTCTAAGATTCAAGTAGATTTCATGAAACTACCATATACAAAAACTTGAGAGGTGGAGGGATGCAAAGTTCCCCACAATCTAAAGGAAGCAAAGGTGCTCTAGATGGTGTTATTTTGCTTCCAGGAAGGTGAGTGCCATAAGCTTCTTCTGACAAACAAAATTGTTGATTTGCTTGGACTTGAATAGTAGAGTCCTGTGTAGTAGAAACGAGTTGATTGTTCTTCCCCAGCCTGGTCTGACTTACTTCTGATTTCTTTGATCTTGCCCCTCTAAGTCCACAAGCCAGAACTTCTGCAGTGCTTGGAAGCTCCTCTGTTAAGCCAGGCTGTCTGTAAAGCCTCCTATCCCGGTAAGATCACCAAGAACATGATCTGCGCTGGCTTCCTCGAGGGAGGCAAGGACGCCTGCCAGGTGATTTGACCCCTCCCCATTTGAAGGACCATGCCCATAACCATGGCATTCTGGGGAAGATATTGCAAGGTCTGATTTGGTGAGGTCCAGATTGCTTTGCCACTATTATTGCTGCATTTAAGTCTGCTACAATGCCAAAATTACTATTACATTTTAGTCTGCCTTGCAGCATTGTAAGGTGTAGCAATTAGAATTCAGGATGAGTATAGCTCTATCCCCACCCTCCTTATCTCCTGTTTACACCACTTGTGTCCTCACCTCAGGGAGATTCTGGTGGCCCTGTGGTCTGCAATGGAGAACTTCAGGGAATCGTCTCCTGGGGCAATGGCTGTGCCTTGAGGAACTATCCAGGAGTGTACACAAAGGTGTGCAACTATGTGGACTGGATTCAGGACACCATTGCTGCCAACTGAAAACCCTAGTCCCTCCTCAGCTGTCATGACAATAAAGTGAATCTGTCCTCACTCCCTGTGTCTTGGCCTGCTCTCTCTTGCCCCCCCAACTTCCTCTAACGTAATCCTTCCCAGAATCCCAATCAGTGTGTGAATGTGCCAGGCAAGGCAGGGTCTTCAGCAGCAGGGTAAACTGCCACGTGCCTACCCTCTGAATGGCTAGAGCTAACCAGCAGACTCTTCCGCACAGAAAGAGAAAGATGTGTATGGAAACAAATAGCATAGGCCCAGCAGTTGCAACTTCTTCAGAGTTGAATATCCTTTATCTCTATAAGAGCCAAGCAACACATCACAGTGTGAGAGAGCCCATTACGTTAGCTGGCAAATCCAGCAGCAGACTGAAGTTCCATCTAAGTGACTACATAGACAATTATCCCCTTCTCCCCTTGCAGGAAAGAGAGAAACAGTGGTAGTGACTTCCCTGTATTTTATAGTATTAAGAAGGATCTTTCAGGCCATGCATAGCATAATCTGAGTGGAGCAACATATGTGTTTCAAGAGAAATAAAGTGCTCTCTCTCACTAAGTGAGCTACACTGGCTCCAAGCAGGTCCCAGAGCAGAAACTGAGACTAAATAAAGGAATCTATTTAGCTGATAGATCCAACCTGACTCTCACATTTTTTCTCTTTTCCTTACTATTTTTTTAATTCATGGGATTTTCACTCAGGGCCTGAATGCTGTCCCTAAGTTTTTTGCTTAAGGTAATGTTCTACCAATTTCAAACAAGGTGCCACTTCTGGTTTCAGCTGGCTAATGACAGCTAAGAGTCCTACAAACTTTCAGCGCAGGCTGGCTTGGAACCCTAATCTTGAGATCTCAGCCTCCTCAGTAGCAAGGATCACAGGGGTGTGTCACCAAATCCTGGTACTCACTCTTACTGGTTACCAAAAATGAAAACCTTTTTCTCTCTGGCTTTTCTTC
This sequence comes from Perognathus longimembris pacificus, assembly GCF_023159225.1. NCBI lineage: Eukaryota > Metazoa > Chordata > Mammalia > Rodentia > Heteromyidae > Perognathus > Perognathus longimembris. The sequence continues at coordinate 145,321,163 of NC_063162.1, forward strand.
ACTGATAGTATTTTACAGCTCATTGTTTTCATAGTCTAATACACTTCTCTTCCCTATCCTGTCACAACCTGTAAGTCAGAATCTTTCTCCACAACAACTAAATATTATACTTGTATGTGAGCATAAGGTGGACTTGAGTCATCACTCTCAGCTCCCCTTTTCACCCTCTTCTTTACAGTGTATGTCCTCCCTCACCAAAGTAAAAACTAGCACCCTAAGAAGTACTCCTATAATTCCAACTTACTTCAATACCATGCAAAATCTCAAGTCCCTTACATATGCAACATCACTGCCTAGATAATATTACCAATAATACCAAAGTTTAAAGATGTGGTTGTGTTTGGATGGGTGAAAGTATAAGTGCTGTGATCCCCCTCCATTCCAGTTGTGAGAACGACCAAATCACCATGAAAACACATAGTCTTGAGAGAATATAGCTAAAAAGAAAGTTTAAGTTGATTAAAACCTGCTCTTCAAAGGACTAAATCCCAATAGAATAAAAATGAAGTCAAACAAATTTAACCTCTAACAACCAATAATTGCATACACCATACCAAAACATGCACACACACGCACATGTGTGCATGCACACCCCTTACCCACATCACACAAATCAGAATAATGGGAAAGTGGAAGCTAACATCTACACTGAGCTCAAAGGAATGATAATAAGAATGTTCTAACAAATAAGAGTACATTTTTAAGCAACTAAAAACATTTCAAAGAGTACACAAGAAAAGACCTAAAAAAATTTAAATGAGACTAAAGATAAAGTGCTAAATGAATAACAAGTAAATTTTAAAAGAATAATACCAGTATACACCGTTTCCAATGTACTCAGATAAGATACAGAGATAATGCAGGTACAACCACAGGAAGGGTATACAAGAAGATCATCAATAATAGAATCTACATTTACACAGAGCACGTTGAAAGTAGTTACAACAGTGATATAACAATTGTTTCCATAACATGGAGTTCATTTCACTTAGCATCCTCTTAGGTGTTCATAAAGGTTTAGGTATTGGGCTCTTGTGATCCTCTGCTGTGACTTGCCTAAACCTGTGCTAATTATTTCCAATGAAGGAGACAATATAGTCCATGTTTCTTTGGGTTTGGCTCACTTCACTTAGTATAATTTTTTCCTAGTCCTTCCATTTCCTTAAGAATGGGGCAATGTCATTCTTTCTGATAGAGGCGTAAAATTCCATTGTGTATATGTACCACATTTTCCTGATCGATTCTTCTACTGAGTGGCATCTGGGTTGGTTCCAATTCTAGCTATGACAAATTGCGCTGCAATGAACATTGTTGTGCTGGTGGCTTTAGTGTTCTTGTTTGTGGTCTTTTGGGTAGATGCCCAAAAGTGGGGCTGCTGGGTCATAGGGGAGCTCTCTGTTTAGCCTTCTGAGGAATCTCCATACTGCTGGCCAGAGTGGCTGAACCAGATTACATTCCCACCAACAATGAAGTAGGGCTCCCTTTCGGCCACATCCCTCCAACGTTTGTTATTGTTAGTTTTCTTGATATAGGACATTGTTACTGAGATGAGATGGAATCTCAATGTTGTTTTGATTTGCATTACTTTTATGGCCAGTGATGTAGAGCATTTTTTCATATGTCTCTTGGCCATTCTCATTTCCTCATCAGAGGAGTCTCTTTAAGTCTTTAGCCCACTTGGTGAAGGAGCCATTGGTTCTTTGTGGTTTTGTTTTGGAGGAATGTAATTTTTTTAGTTCTGCATATATTTTAGATATGAGGGCTTTGTCCATTGTATGGCCGGTAAAGATCTTTTCCCAATCTTTGGGCTTCCTGTTTATCTTGTGAGCTATGTCCTTTGCCCTGCAGAAGTTCTGCAGTTTGATGCAGTCCCATTTGTCTATCCTTCCTTTGATTTGTAGCATTTCTGGATCTTTGTTAAGGAAGTTCCGTCTTGTGCCAAGGAGCCCAAGTGTTTCTCCTACTTTTTCCTTTAGTGTTTTCAGGGTATCTGTTTTAATTTCGAGGTCTTTGATCCATTTGGAATTGATTTTGGTGCAGGGTGATATATAACGATCTACTTTTAGTTTGTTGAATGTGTTGAACCAGTTTTTTCAGCACCATTTGTTAAAGAAGCTATCTTTCTTCCGGTCTATTTTTTTTTTTTTTTTTTTTTTTTGCTCCTTTACAAAACGTTAAGTGGGCATAGTTCTGTGGGTTCATTTCTGGGTCTTCAATGGTGTTCCATTGGTATTCAGGCCTGTCTGGTGCCAATACCAAGCTGTTTTTATTACTATAGCTTTATAATACAGCTTGAAGTTGGGTATTGTAATTCCTCCAGCACTGTTCTTTCTACTTAAGATTGTTTTGCTATTTTGGGTCTTTTATTGTCCCATATGAATTTCTGCATTGCTTCCTCTATTGCATTAAAAAATGGTGTTGGGATATTAATGGGTATTGCATTGAATTTGTAGAGAGCGTTTGGCAATATTACCATTTTGATTATATTAATCCTCCCAATCCAGGAGCATGGGAGGTTTTTCCATTTCCTTAGTTCTGCCTTAATTTCATTTTTCATGTTTTTAAAATTCTCATCATAGAGCTCTTTCACTTCTTTGGTTAAGGTTATTCCTAGGTATTTTATGGTTTTTGAGGCTATTGCCAAAGTAGTTGCTTTCCCGATTTCAGCCTCGGTGTTTGGGTCATTAGCATATAGAAAAGCCATTGATTTCTCAGGCTTTATTTTACAGATATGAAGACAAAAGGAACATTAAAGAATACCCAGAAATATTGACACATGGCTAAAATCATCTAGCTTTCATTAAGGAACCAAAGACATACAACTGAAAAAAGACAGCCTCAGAATGGTGTTGAGAAATATAGTGAACTCCATGAAAAGATGGAAAGCAGATCCCAAGAAGACCCCAAGACCCCAAGACCCCATTACACATATGTCAAAAGGATTACTCTTGGAATGACAAATGATGCTAACGGAAATGTGGCTAATGCTTTTCTCTTTAGCAACAATGAATAAGATGATAAACAGAGAAAAAATACTATCTTCTTCACAACAGCTTGGAATAGGTCAAACATCTAGGTTTATACTTAACCAAGGAGGGGAAAATTCATAAACGAAAAAAATGAAACCTTGAAGAAAGGCATGGAAGAAGACAGTGGAAATGAGAAGTCATAGAAAATTAAATCCCAAATTACAACTGGAATCATAAAAGAAAAATGAAGTGAAATGGAATACAATGCAGTTAAGAATTCAATGTATGGCTGGGCAGTATTGTTCCTGTCTATAATCCTACCTACTAGGGGGTGAGATCTGAAGACTAAGTTTTAAAGCTAGCCCTAGCAGAAAACACAGTGTGATTATTATCACCAGTAAATTACCAGAGAAAGTGAAGATAAAGCCATTGTTCAAGTGGTAGGGCACAATCCCTGAGCAAAAATACCCAGGGACAGCCCTCAAGCCCTGTCTTCAAGCCCCAGAACTACCATGCAAAAAAGAATGAAAAAAAAGAAGGAAATATATATCCTCCAACATTATTTTAAAACAGAATGAAGGAAGGGTTGAGTTGGGAGAGATGGGTATAAGTGTTGAAAAAGGTGACATTTTATTCTTAAACAGATTTACTGAATGGCAACTCATTGTTGAATCTAAATAAAGATAACTAAAATATAGAGAAGAAAGATGGCCCCCAAATAGCAAAATAAAGCTGGGTGAAAATAACAAGGCTGGATTTATCACAAAATATGTGTCCCAGATATAAAAATCCATGGCACTGGGAACAAAACAGGTATGAAGAGGAAAGGAACTTTAAAGAATACCCAGAAATATTGACACATGGCTAAAGTCATCTAGCTTTCATTAAGGAACCAAAGACATACAACTGAAAAAAGACAGCCTCAGAATCGTGTTGAGAAATATAGTGAACTCCATGAAAAGATGGAATGCAGACCCCAAGAATAGTCCTTCTGCAAAAATCAACTCCGACTGTATAAAGGATCCAAATATAAGATCTGGACCAGCTATAGGAACACGAATTTAAAAAACACTCCAAAACATATAGGCAATGACTAGCTGAACAGTACTCCAGTCAACCAATAAGTAAAAACAAGAATGGATAAATATGACAGCATCATATTAAAATATTTCTCCACACATCAGAACCAAGAGATAATTCATGGAATGGGAGAAAATTTTCACTTGGCATTCAATATACAAAGGATAAATACCTAGCACAAAGAGCTCAAAAAGCCTGAACATATAAAAGACAAATAACCCAGTTAAGATATGGGCAATTAAGTGGAATAAAATTCTCGCAGGGGCAAAAGTAGTTACTATCTATTAGACAGTATTAGCAAACTTCAATACACTTAGCTAACATCAGGAATATAAAATCAAGACTCTATCAAGATTGCTTGTCACTCCAACCAGAATAACAATCATTAAGAAATTGAAAAACAACGAACACTGTAACAAATTCAAAGAGAAATTACTGATCATAAACTTTGGGATGAGATATCAAACAGTGTAACTTCTATGGAAATCACTATGAATATTCCTCAAAACCCTGCAAATTGACCTAGGTTATAAACATTAAGCATTATGCTTGTGAGCATGGCTGAGCCAGATTCTCCACACCAGAGAAGCATTGCCCAGAGCTTTAACCTCACACTTCGTACCCCATATAATGTTGGAAAGGATTATGCCTAGGGAGATGCACAGCTGTGCTGGGCAGTGCCTGTCAAATTACAGGTGCTGTTACACCACCAGTGGGAGTCCAATGCTTTCCTTGCTGCTGAGTTCTGAGTTGATACTATTCTATATATCAGTTGTCAGGTGTACAGAATGCATGTTCTTTCCTTTCATAGCCACAAAAGAAGATGGAGAACTATGCATTCTTACCCAAGACGTCATGGGAAATTCAGAAAGTCCTCAAGGCTACAGGAAAACATGGAAAGTTGGTGTTTATGGGATTTCCTACAGGTGGCATGCAAAAAGATTGTTGTAGATCTCGTCAGAGGTCCAGACAAGGTCAACTAATCATCCAGTTACAGCCTGGCAACTTGGTGTGGCTCAAACTCCTGCTTCCCCTTTTCCTGCTCCCCACCTTTAAGCAAGGAGAAATAGGCAATTTCATGACCCACAGACACACGAGCACATCGTATTCTTAACAAAACAAACATAGGAATGGAGAACAGTCCCATCAATTAAGGTTTCAAATATATTCAAGAAAAATTCCGGTTCTGGAATACAATAACACTAGAGAAATTCAGTGCATATGAAAATAAATCAATAAAATAATCCAATACACCGTAGCATCAAATGAACTAAAATATTGAGCGGAAAATTAAGCAAGCAAATAAAAGATCTCTGTAGGAACAGCTGTTCAAAAAAAATAAGATGATCATGTGGAGCTCATTCTGTACTAAATTGTATTCTGTCACTCAACAGGAGCTATAGCCACAGCAAATCTCTCCATTGGTTTAAAGCCTGCAAGAAATATGAGTTTCTTGTAAAGTGAGAACAGTCCATCGGCTTCCACCAGAGTTGAGAGGTGGATCATCAAGCCGTAGCATTAGTTTTTCTTTCTCCTTCTCCCACCAAAGCAAACCACCGTTTGAGCTTTGAATGGTTTCTTTCATAGCCCTTGGTTGCAATTCTGATGATCCGTGCTTTGTATCTGTTTTCCCTGCTCTTTCTGCAGTCTCAACATTCTTCTCTTTGTCTCCTTGCAAGAGACACTCTTCCCAAGGAGAAAAAGTTCTACTCTGTGGAGGATGGGATGATATTCCCCAAGGCAGCAAAAGATGGACATGAACTTGGGTTCAAGGATGAGATCTTGGTGGGACCCCTGCATTCCTTATCCAAGTGAACATAGAGAGGCCATTTAACCTCCAACATTTAGTTGCTTCCTTTCTTCATGTTGACAAGGAGACAGACAATACTGTCTCTGTCTCTGACTGGCCATATTAGTGAGGCTCCACCAAGCATCATATGAGGAATGAAAGCACAGAACTTTACAACTGAATTCACCATGCTTGAATCTTGCAACTTTAACTTAATTGGGGATGGGGGAGGCCGATTAAATCATTGTAACATAACAAAGCTCAATGTTACTTGATCACCCTTGAAGTGAGCTAAAACATTGATGTTGGTGGGGATGAAATGAAGAGGTATTTGTGGGCCTTGTGCAATGGACAGGGGAGACCAAACTGTGCAAAATTAGTCTCTGTTTCCATACTTGAAAGAAAGTAGATTGACAATGCCAAGCACCATGTGGGGGCCAACAGTATGAATTAGACGAGCATTCAGAGGAAACCATTGTTGAGAACGAACAATATCCAAAACTGAACACAATTCCCCATCCATACCATTTATCTGAGTATATAATGAATGGTTTCAGCCTAAGACTAACTTCAGTACTTTCCCAGAGGTGACTTGAACTAATTTGATGAAAGGAGATCTGAAGCTCTTTATGAGATCACAAAATATGGGAAAGGTGAAACTTCAAATTCTAGATACAGAACTCCTAATGGAGGATTTTGAATGGAGTCAAGGCTTCGTGGGTGAATCAAGGCCACCCACCCAGAGACATTAACTGTCATTCCCTGTAAGACACCTATGCAGTGCATTTAGGACCAATATTAGGGCAAAAGTCTACCCTTATTTTGCATACATCCTCACTCCCACCATAGCTGTATTTGATGCTAGAGAAATGAGCCCCTGTGTCAGGGGCCAGATGGGCCAAGTAGCACAGGTAGATAAGCATCTGACAAGAGGTGCCAAGTGAAATATTTATTCAAGGCACATTTCTGACACTAAGGCAAGTGTCCAGCAGAATCTGGATGTCAAATTTGCCTTTTGCAGACATCTGATTTGATACCCACCAAACCTTTAAGATGCCACCTGCCACAATCCCACACTTTACATGTTTGCCATTTTGAAATAACTTCTTGAGGAAGAATGGATGCCTCGGAGTCCCGGCATCTTCCTCTATAGAAGAGAATTATTCATTCTGTGTGTTTCACAATCAGTATATTTACAAATTTGTACTGGCTAATAGCACACAAAAGGCAGTGTAATTGTGTATCTGACTCTTCATGTTTACATATATATTTATGACCAACCTATAACCTACAAATATCAGAGAAACCATATATTCCTATCTCTCTAAGACTGACCTAATTTACCTAACATAATGATTTCCATTTTATATTCCATGTTATATCACATTCTCTCAATTCATGCACCTATTGAAAGGCATCTGGGATTGTTCCCTAGCATGGTTATGGTGAATACTGTAGCAATGAATATTAGAATTTATCCTGACTAAACATATTAACAAAAGTATAGTATATGAAGGGGAGGATTCCAATGACATGATTCCCTTGAACAGTGAACTCCCAGTATCATAAAATGAATCCCAGGAAGTAGAACATGTCATATCAGGGGAGGTCAGAAACACAGGGAGATACAGGACAAAAGTGAAGAATTATGGCCAAATACAGTCATCATAATCAATGCACATGTGTGAAAATGGAAACAGGAAATTGAGGTGATGAGTGGGATTGGGAAAGGTGAGCAGAATAATGGAAGGGTGACATTGACAAATGTGCATTTGATTCACCAATTAGCATGTTGTGATGAAAGCCATTTGGACAACTATGTATAGATAATTAATGCAAAAAAACCAGAAAAATTGGCAGTATACTATCAATGTTAGTACACACATTTTGAACATTCATAAGGCACTCAGAAATAATAATAACAAAAGCACTCCCACTCAGATAAGGGCCCATGAGACATTAGGCAGCATGCAATGCTCCCAGGTGACACGGCTGAGCTATGTTCCCTAGCATGGGGATGCTAGCCCATCGATTCCTAGGATCAGATTAGAAGTTGCTCTAACAGCCCATATCCACATCACCTACAATATATCCTAATTCCATTTCCGCCACACCCAGACTGCCTTCTCTGACCCAATGACCAGTATTAAAATCGAGATTTCTCCCACTGTGTTCAGCAGAACTCCGACTATCGCCAGCATTTTAAAGAGTTCTACTCACCTACTGCACATTTGACCTCATCCCTGAAACCAAAAAGAACCAGCCTCCTACAGTCAGAATGGTATTAAACACAATTAGCCACTATACAAAGTCAGTATCCATACACTAGTGGGCAGTGGTGCAAATAAAAAAAACAAACCACCACCAACAACCAAAGAAACCCTCCAGGTTGAATTTTAGCAGTATTACAGAGCCCACACCGCAAAGAAATTCTGAATCTCGCTACTCATTATCTACACATCTCATTATTTTCTTGGGAATTCTGAACCCCAAAGGCCTGAATTACCCAATGTATGGGGAAGGTGAGGAATTGGAAGAAGTCATTATGATTATGGACAGAACTCCCTGGAAATGGACTATGCCAAAAAAAAAAAAAAAAGCAGATCCGAAGAATTCCCAAGACCCAGTACATTCTCTCTTGGGGAATATCTCATTTTTTTCACCAAACACATATTACTATCATAAATAATTTAATGATTTGCCAGTTTTTTCCATCCCAGCCTCCTACCAGCCAACAGCTGTTCTCCCTCTGCCCTCTGAAAAGAAATTTCCACCTCCCTTTTGGGCCACCTATGCAAAGAGTGTCCAAATATATCACAGATGATGCAATGCCTCCCCAGGTGGGTAAAGCTGCAGGTGTGTTTTATGAGGGAGGGGAAGTGATCATTCCAACTTTGTGCCCTCCTCCCCATTCCAGGAGTATAAAGACAGGCATGGACCACTGTCCAAGTCACCCATCTCTCACCATGAGCTCACTCCTGATCCTGGTTCTTGTGGCAGCTGCTGGTGAGTTCTCTGCTTTGCCTTGGACTTCATCTTTTTGAACAAGGATGACATGGCTGTTGATCAAAGCTGTCTCTGCATTCCTGCCTCCACACTTGCATTCTAGTTCCTGCTGGACTTTCTTCCTTCACTCTTTCATGAGTTGTATATAAGTCTGACCTCGCTTATGTTCTCCATGTCTCTATTCTGACCCGTATCCTCCATTGACCTAATGCAGCTCTAAGGAAATGGTGGCTCCAAAGGAATCCCAGGTAGGAAGTGGCCATGTGATGGACAGGTGAGATTACTGACCTGTCGATCTCTGCTCTCAAGAAGCTGGCTCGTTCATGCCAGCCATCTTCTGCTTGGGCCCCAAACCTCTGAAGTGGCTCTAGCATAGACATGTTTTACCTCAAATTAATAAGGTGAAAGTGTAAACATTACATTCTGTCAGATGTATACCCTTGGAATTTTCTAATTAGATATACAGGCACCAGCCTGTACATTGCATTAAAACTGTCACAAAGCTGAAGATTATGCAGCCATGTTTATGAATCATCATTCTCTTGACCTACATCGGAATGGGAATATAGGTCCTCTATGCAAGTTTGCTGGTTTAAACTTTATGCGAGGTGATATACAATAAGCTCTACTCAGTCATGACATTTCCCTTGCTATGCTGAATCTCATCATCTGGAGCTCCAACAGGCAAGCTTTGTAGATAAATACACAGACAGAGTCAAGACATTGAGAACGTCAAATTCTGAAGGCACCCTACTGCCAGATTATGAGGTGGTCTTTCTTTATGTCCTCAATCTGCAGTCTCAGAAGGAACTCATATTCTTCAGGGTTTCTAGACATGCACCCAGGCGATGCCAACATTCAGAACAATAACACACTGTGACTCCAAAGGTCAATCTTCAGTAATGGCTAGGTTTAGTGACTGTGATGATTAGGTCTAGTAGTTTCCTTTCAGCAGAAACAAGATTGAATCCATTCTCCAATACATTGCTGAATTGGATTCTTCCCTATCTTCACTCTAGCTGCTTTTCCTCTTGATGATGATGACAAGATCGTCGGAGGCTACACCTGTGCAAAGAATTCTGTCCCCTACCAGGTGTCCCTGAACTCTGGCGCCCACGTCTGCGGTGGCTCCCTCATCAATGACCAGTGGGTGGTGTCTGCAGCCCACTGCTACAATCCCCACCTGCAGCGGTAAGTGCCAGGCCCTAGGCTAGGCTTTGAAGAAAGATGGCTTGATCCTCATGTGGACTACATTCTAAGTAAATGGAAAAAGCTATGGAAAGAGAAGCTTTCTTGATGGAGATGGGGTTGAAGACCCAGGATTTAAACAAAACAAATATTCATTAAAACATAAGCTTTGGTCCATAGCCAGGAGGAACACAGTAATGTGGCAAGGCTTCAAGAGGGAGGCACAGTTGGCTCAAGGCTGTCATCCAAGCTACTCAGGAGGCTGAGATCTGAGGATCACAGTTCAAAGCCAGGCTTGTGAGAAAAGTTCATGAGAGACTCATCTCCAATGAACTGCTCAAGAAGAGACAGAAGGGGTGCTTTCACTCAAGTGGTAGAATGCTAGCCTTGAGCAGTGCAAAGGCCCTGAGTTCAAGCTGCATGAATGGCCAAAAAAAGAAAAAATGAAACCCAAAAGGCCTTGAAGATAGAGGAATGAGTGTCTCACAGTAGAGAAGCTATTTCCAAGTTTTCAGGCAGGGGGTTGGACAGTGGTGAGTGCTAAAGTCTGTGTTTCACCTGAAGACGCATCTGGGAAGCATTTCCATGTGTAAGATCTCTCAGTCCTGAGTGATCTACACGAGGGACTCATAACCCCCTCTCCTTCACTACCCATGGGTTATCCTGGTGGTGGTGCTGCATGCCCATTTCAAGCTTCTGGACACAGTCCCATTAGACAGCACGAGCAAAGGGAATAACATTCTGAATCCACTCGTCTTCCGACAGCTTCATCCAAGTGAGGCTGGGAGAGCATAACATCAGAGCCTTGGAGGGAGATGAGCAGTTCATCGATGCTGCCAAGATTATCATTCACCCTCAGTATAACAGCACAACCGCGGTCAACGACATCCTGTTGATCAAGCTCTCCTCACCTGCCTCCCTCAACTCCCGTGTGGCCACCGTGTCTCTGCCAACCTCGTGTGCGCCTGTTGGCACCCAGTGCCTCATCTCCGGCTGGGGCAACGTTCTGAGCTTTGGTGGTGAGTGGAACCATCCTCTTTCCCACAGTGCACATTCCCTACACTATTACAATACTGAATGTCACTGGGAAAGATTCTCTTCACTTCTGGGATTCAAGTAGATTTCACGTAACTACCATACACCAAATCTTGGATGTCAGAGAGATGCAAAGTTTCCCTACATGTGAATGAGAATGTTGCTCTAGATGGTGTTATTTTGGTTTTGGGAAGGTGAATGCCATAAGCTCCTTTTGACAAACAAAATTGTCCTTTCTTGCTTGGACTTGAATAGTAGAGTACTCTGCAGTAGAAACTGGTGGATTGTTCCTCTCCAGCCTGATCTGACTCTTACTTCTGAATTCTTTGATATTTCCCTGCCTCTCCAAGTCTACAATCCAGACCTGCTGCAGTGTGTGGAAGTTCCTATACTAAATCAGGCTGACTGTGAAGCATCCTACCCTGGAGAAATCACCAAGGACATGGTCTGTGCTGGCTTCCTCGAGGGAGGCAAGGATGCCTGCCAGGTGATTTTACCCTTCTCATCAATGCTTCTGATCACAAACCGAACCCACTGGGAACATGATTTGAAGGACCAATTCGGGGAGGCTAGGATTCTAGCGCAATGTCTCCAGGCTCCGTTGAAAAGTGAATAAGACTCTTTTGACTGCATCTCATCCTCTTAGCAAAATCAGAGCATGGACCACCATGAGAAAGACAGGGGAGACAAATGGGCGTTGAGGTCAGGGTGAGTGGAGTTTGATGTCTTCTGCTCTGTGACTTATACCACATTGTTTGTTCATCCTAGGGAGATTCTGGTGGCCCTATGGTGTGCAATGGAGAGCTCCAGGGAATTGTCTCTTGGGGACTTGGCTGTGCCTGGGAAGGATTCCCTGGGGTGTACACAAGAGTGTGCAAGTATGTGGACTGGATTCAGGACACCATCGCTGCCAACTGAGCACCCTCAGTCCCTCTCAATCAATGTGCCAATAAAGTGAATCACCCCTCCCTGAATGTGTCTGTGCCATTTCTGGAGTAAAATATCCTCCAAGCTTAAGTGACAGATGAGAACAACTCCTTTTTCCTACTACTTTTCTCACGGATCGATATTAACAAATAATGTCTGCCCCTACCCTGAAAAATAATCATAGGCATGTAAGAAGGACTCTATACTTCAGACAAAAATTATCTGTGAAAAATATCATGTAAAAAACATTCTTAAGCTTGATCATTGGGCTGGCAATGTGTCTTAGTGGTAGTGTACTTGCCTAGCATGCATGAAGCTGTGGGTTCGATTCCTCAGCACCACATATATTGAAAAATCCAGAAGTGGCTCTTTGGCTCAAGTGGCAGAGTGCTAGCCTTGAGGAAAAGAAGCTTAAAGAGACAGAACCCAGGCCCTGAGTTCAAGCCCCATGTCTGGCAGAAGAAAAACAAAACTTGATAGTTCTATGTGTCCTAACATTATTACTGTGCGCACATGTGGGCATGACTGGTGAGAACACCACATCCTTGGACTATGGCAGGAAACCCTTACAGCCAGGGTAATTGTATCTAAGGGAACTTCCATATCTACTGCCCCAGTTTATTCTGTTCAGTCCACGACATACATATTAATAAGCCACTTGTTCTCTCTCATAGCACTAGGTGCATTCTTACAGGAACCCTCACTGGCCTTTTCCTGAACACCTGCTCATGTGCTTACAGGACAGAAAAGTGACCCCTCTGATTCCATCTATCACATTTTCATGAAACCTGTCCATAGTTTACAATGACAATATGCTTTTACCCTCCTGAGAACTTTGTTTGCTCTGCATCTCTTGGATGCACTCTCCCAAATATGTTGGTTGCTATTCTAGACTGACAGAAAGAAAGCAGATTTGCAGGCAGAATTACGATCACATGCAAATCTCATACACAGAAGATGATAGATGGGCAAATTTTTTCTTTTGTGTCTACCTGTGCTGTAACCAAGCATCCAAGGTCCTTACTACAGTTGTGCTCTACTCTTTGAATCTGGTTTTTAATTTCTTCCTAGCCCATTGTTACCGACATCTGCATTTGGGGAGGCCAAACAGAGTTTGGTAGAGGAAAAAAACTGTGTTCACAATGATATATATGTTGTAAGTATGAACCATAACACTTGCTGAAACGGACTTGGGAAGAGTTGAAGGGAGATGAAACAAAGCAATGAAGATGCTAGTTTGAGAAAGATACATCGTACATACGTCACCATGAAAGACCCTGGGATGACATACAATGCAAACAGAAATGTGCTTAATATTTTTCTATATAGCAACAAGGAACAAGATGATAAGAGAGAAATAATACAATCCTATTCACAGTAGCCTTATACTTAACCATGGAGGGGAGCAATTCATAAAGGAGACTGAAAAACCCTTAAAGAAAGATTTTGAAGATGACAGCAGAAATTAGAAGACAAAAAAAAATAAATCCAAATTTCCCCTGGAAACAGGAAAGATGAATGAAGAATAGGTGGAAGACAACACAGTTGGGAATTCATTGTATGTCTGGGCAGTGTTTTCTCTTTTCTATACTCCTCTCTACTAAGAGGCTGAGATCTGAAGTCTAAGGTTCAAAGCAAGCCAGGAAAATCCATGAGATTATTATTACCAATAAATTACCAGAGAAGCTGAAGTTGGAGTCATGGCTCCCGTGCTAAGAAGCCTCTAGCAAAAGAAGAAAAAGAAAAAACAAAAACAACTCAGGGACAGCTCTCAGGCCGTGATTCAAAACCCCAGAACTGGCATAAAAGAAAGAAAAAAAGAATTCAATATATATCCTCCAATATTATTATGAAGCAGAGTGAATGAAGGGGTGATTTGGGAGGGATGGGTGTTGAAATAGGTGACATTTTATTCATAATCAGCTTTGTTGAATGGCAACTCATCTTTAAACTGCTTAAAGGTAATAGCAAAATAAAGCTGAGTGAAGGTCACAAGTTATACTGGTCATGTCACTGGACAAAATCTGATATAAAGACAAAAGGAACACTAAAGAATACCCAAAAATGTTACCACATGGCTACAGTAATCCAGTTTTCATTAAGGAGACAAAGACATCTAATTCAAAAAGACATCCTAAGAATCGTGTTGAGAAAACTGGACAATTCCAACAAAAGATGGAAAGCAGACCCCCAAGATCACTCCTTGCACAAACTTTAGATCTGAGACTACTATAGGAACAGTAATGAAAAATTCTGAAAAATGAAGGCCCTGACATTATCTGAACTGTACTCAAATCAACCAAGTAAGTAAAAACAAGAATGCCTAAATTTCACAGCATCCCATTAAAATACTTCTTTTTTATATAAATAAATATATATTTTTTATTATCAAACTGAATTACAGAGAGGTTACAGTTTCATACAATAGGCATTGGAACCATTTCTTGTACTGTTTGTTACCTCCATTAAAATACTTCTTCACACATCAAAGCCAAGAGACAATTTATGGTTTGAGAAAAAATCTTCACCTGCCATTCAACAGACAAAGGATTAGTACCTAGCACAAACAAAGAGCTCCAAAAAGCTGAACCGCTAAACAACAGATAACCCAATTAAGAAATGGGCAAGAGAGTGGAATAGACAGTTCTCAGGAAAACAAAAACAAAAACAAAACTTGCAGTCTAAGAGATACTAGTAGCAAACTTCAATACCCTTATCTAACATCCAGGTTATGCAATCAAGACTCTATCAACATTGCTTCTCCTCCAAATCAGAATAACAATCATTAAGAAATCAATAAATGGGCTAAAGACCTTAAGAGAGACTTCTCTGAAGAGGAAATGAGAATGGCCCAGTCATTTGAAGAAGGGCTCACCACTGGCCATAAAAGAAATGCAGATCAAAACAACAGTGAGATTCCACCTTACCCGAGTAAGAATGTCCATTATCAAGTGGGAGTATAAACTTAGTCAACTATTCTGGAAAGCAGTATGGAGGTTCCTCAAAAGGCTAAACATAGAACTCTCCTATGCCCCAGCAACCTGGCTTTTGGGCATTTACTCAAAGGATTATGAGCTAGATCACTCTGAAGCTACCAACACAACTATGTTTATCTCAGCACAACTTGTCATCGCTAAAATATGGAACCAACCCAGATGCCCCTCAGTAGATGAGTGGATCAAGAAAATGTGGTTGTATGCACCCATTGGAATTCCATGCTTCTTTTAGAAAGAATGACTGGGCCCCATTTGTGAGGTCAAGGAAAGACTTGGAGAAAAATCATACTAAGTTACTAAGTGAAGTGAGCCAGACTCAAAGAAACATAAACTCTATGATTTCACTCATTGGAAACAATGAGTACTTGTCTAGGATAGTCCTAGCAGAGGTGCACAATAGCTCAATGAAGCGATGTTACATAGGATTACATAAGATGATGCTAAGGGTAATTAACTACAAATTTGGAAATAAGTGGTTTATCTTTGTTGCTGTTATTTTCATTGTACTATAAGAAATTATGCCTTTTTCTTTTGTCTTTCTTCCCCATGGTTTTACCCTGATGTCACTGTGCTGACTTTGGTGCACTGGATATTTTATGTAAGTTTATTGGAACTAGGGAAGGGGAACAGCAAAATGGAGGCAAAAAAGTAAAGGGTAAACCAATGTAGCAGCAATACCTACAGAAAATATGCTGTAAACCAACTGTACATCTTGGAGGAGTGTGGGGAGGGACCGAGGAGGGGGGTCGGTGGGAGAAAAATGAAGGAGGAAGTAACAAGTTACACATGAAACTGTAACCTCTCTGTACATCACTTTGATGATACATTAATTAATTTTTTAAATGTGACAAAACAAGAAAAAAAATTTAAAAAACAACAAATGTCACAACAAATTTACAGAGAAAAAAACCATCCTAAATTTTTGGTTGAGATGTAAACTAGTGTAAGCACTGTGCAAATCACTATAGATATTCCTCAAAACCTACAAATTGACCTGTGTGATAACCTTATAGCCTTTTGCTTGTGAGCATGGCTGTGAGCCAGATTCTCCAGAGCAGAGAAGCATTGTCCAGAGCTTTAACCTCACACTCTGTACCCCATACAATGTCGGAGAGACTTATGCCAAGGGACATGCACTGCTGTGCTGGGCAGTGCCTGTCAAATTACAGGTGCTGTTACAACTCCAGTGGGAGTCCGTTGCTTTTCCTAGGTGCTCAGTTCACAGTTGAAACTATTCCATATTTCAGTTCTCAGGTATACAGAATGTGTGTTATTTCCTTTCATAGCCATAGAAGAAGATGGAGAACTACCCATTCTTACCCAAGACGTCATGGGAAAATCCAGAAAGTCCTCAAGGCTACAGGAAAACATGGAAAGTTGGTGTTTATGGGATTTGCTACAGGTGGCATGTGAAGGGTTTGTTGTAGATCTCGTCAGAGGTCCAGACAAGGTCAATTATACATCCAGTTAGAACCTCGCATTTTCCTTGCTGACAGAAATAGAACTTGGACACTTTGACTCACCACAGATATCAGAGCCTGAATTTGTTATGATCATGGGACCTCTGACCCATATGCAAGTCTGACACACACTTCATTGTTATCTCTTAACATACTTCTCTTGATTATTTTTTGTGGGGGGTAATTATGAGATTACTGCTGTTCTCAAGATGATGGACCTTTGAACTTGGAAAAAATTACACTAAGTGAAGTGAGCCAGACCCCAAGAAACATGGACTCTATGGTCTCCCTCATAGGGAATAATTAGCACAGGTTTAGGCTAGTCAAAGCAGAGGATTCCAAGAGCCCAATAGCTGTAACCTTATGAACTCATAAGATGATGATAAGTGAAATGAACTCCATGTTATGGAAATGACTGTTAGATCACTGTTGTAATTACTTTGAACATGCCATGTGAAACCATAGATTCTATTACTGATGATTCTTGTATCCCCTTCCTGTGGCTGCACCTGCACTATCTCTGTATCTTATCTGAGTACATTGGAAACCGTGTGTACTGGTATTACAACTAGGAAACTAAAAGGAAATACCAAAATCGAGACACAGGGTAAAAACATAAATGACTACAAAAGGAATACTCGCAAAACGGTTTGGTGCAAATCAAGTGAACAACTCATGGGGGGAAAGGGAAAGGGGGAAGGGGTGAATGAGGGAGGAGGTAACAAACAGTACTAGAAATGTATCCAATGCCTAACGTATGAAACTGTAACCTCTCTGTACATCAGTTTGACAAAAAAAATTTTAGAAAAAGAAGAAGAAGGTGGACCTTTTCCATCCTATCTGTATACACAGACAAGAATACAAAGAGTTTATGTCGTGTAGGGAAAGAAAAGAACACTGTTTTTGGGTAGGGAGAGTTTGGGAATGGTTTTTGTGGCTCAGAATCTATGTGAAAATGTTATCCATGGACAGGACTATTTGTGTTAATGGAAGGGGGAAGATCAATGCTTTCCTGATATATATTGCTTCTGCAGAAGATTCTTAGAGCAGCATAGTTTGAGGTACCAGGAATATAAGCAGAGAATGTCCATAGATACATACAATTGGCTAAGGCTCTACACTCTAATGACTACGATGGGTCCCAAAATAGATGCAACTAAAGTTGTACATTCATGCAGGTATGGGTATGTTTACATTCAAATATTTTTCTCTTTTACTTTTAATATTCAGAAGCACCTGTATACTTCCCCACTTGAAAGACCATCAACATGATTGATGTCATTAACTTGTGCAAATTTACCCAGAAGAAATGTGGAAAGTTGAGGCACAATCATATTAATCATATTATAGATGTTCCTCCTCTGCCTTTGAACATACACAACCCTTTTTCCATCAAATCCTTGATGCCTTCTCATCAAGAGAACAGATAATTCTATGTCTTATGGAAAAACAATTTAAAGTCTGGAGGTTAAGTATCTTCTCTTATTTATGTAAATGATGTAGATACAGAACCTCTTTTTCTGAAAACCAAATTCTTTTCCAGGAATTTTGCTATACAGTGGAGTCATTTCAACCTCTCCTAAGGCTTGGTTGCAAATGGGATTTGATTCTTATTATAACATATTTTAATATTTTACGTTATCCTGAACCTTTTCCCTCTCAGTTGTTATTCATTTGTGTTCTCTTCCATCCTCCAGTAAGGTCAGATGATGAATTGATTTGATGGCACATGGATCTCATTCAGTCTGCTGTTCTCTAAGTATGACAGAACTCTGACAAATGGTTGTTCTCGACAGGCTGCAGGTGAAACTCTATTCTTGTTGCTCTGCTTGTTGCTTTAATTGGAAACTAAGAGGGCTCTTATGGCTAGAACTCCTTGGATTGCAGTTCAAAGCTAGCACAGGCAGAAAATCTCCCTAAAACTCCATCTCCCAATTAACCAGCAAAGAACCAGACTGGAAGCTTGGCTCAAGAGAACCAGAGAAATGCTGAAAGCAGCACCGTGGCTCAAGTGGTAGAGCACTAGCCTCGTGCAGAAGTACCCAGGGACAGTGCCCAGTGCCTGAGTTCAAACCCCGTGAAGGCCAATGGGAGCATGCCATCCCAGCAACAAGCACCTAGACCCCTGTGACTCAGCCAGTCCAGGGAACAAGGATCATGGAGAGGAGTAAGAGGAGAATGACGTCACATCCTAAATGGAATCATCTTGTCTTGCCCTTTCAAAACTAATCAGACCCAGGAGATCAGGAGAAATAGTTGGTCACCTACCCAATGCCCATACCTGTCCATTTTCCTTTTGATTACCGGCGTGTGCCACCATGGCCTGCCCACTAGCCCTAAACACTGCCTTCCGTTAATCCTCCTTCCTTATAATGGGGCACAATTGGGTTTATGTTCTGAATGGAATTTTTCTGGATATGCCCAGGGTATGTTCTCCTATGTCATTCATGTTAACTGGTCCTGTGAACCTGTCAGCCTTTTGACTGACCTTTTCAAAAGTCACTTTTAACAGGATAACATCCCTCACTGAGGTCACCACCTGGAAACTTGCAGATACACTGCTGTGCCCAGCGCAGATCTGGACCCTGGAGTCCCCCAGCCCTAGGGATTTCCTAATGTGCTTAAGCTACAGAAGGTAGCCAGAGAAGACCATGACACCCTCTGGCCATGGTAACCATTCTCGTGGAAATGATGAGGACTTTTGCCAACCAAACTGGACGGTACCAGGCCATATGACAAATCGGGGGCCCCTGACTATTTCGCCCCCTTTTTAGCAGGAAGTAGTTCCAGAAGAAAGGACCTCCACCCATACTCCCAGCCTGGTGCCCTCCTCTATTATTAATTAAAACAAAAGGAGGGGATCAGCCCCCATGACCAGTTAAGGACAGCTATGCTTACATTAAATATCTTAAATTTACACACACACACACACACACACACACACACACACACACACACACACATTTTTAAATCTCCCCAAGTCAGTGCTGTAAGAATCCTTGCATGTGCCTTTCCCGATTGGGAAACTAAGCCCAGAGCACTCGCTCGGAGAAATGTCTTCTTCTTGTTCTCTCTAGGAAAACAAGGACCATGCTGGATTTCTTCTGCTCTTCAATGGGAATATGGGAAGCCTGCCTGCGTGCATCAGTGGTAGACGACACTGGAGGCAGCCAGCTTCCCTTCCCTGTTTGCTTCCTGGGCTCTGCCTGCCATCTTTTCTGGTACAATGTTTTGCTGTGGCAATATTGCCTACAGCCTTACAAAAAACTGGAATGGAGTATTATTACCTTGTCATTTCCCTTTTGTCTCTCCCCTGCTGCTAAGCTTAGGGATTCCAGTTGGAGGGAAATAGGAGTTGAGGTTTTTGACACCTTGACTCAATGCTTATGATAAAATGTTTTATAACCACATGTGTTAAGTTACCAGCACCTTGGCTGATGTGGACCACCAGAGTCGCCAAAGCTTGAATCTGCTTCTACCTCACCGCCAGAAGAGGGGAATGATGTCTGCATTGTCTTGAGTGGCGCAGAAGTGGGAGAAGGATTCCAACTTCTCCGGACTGAGCCAAATGGATGGCCCCTTCACTTACCCCCCCCTTTGTGGAAGAAGCCCCACATATATCTTATGTCAACATTTGCCTCATTTCTACATGTGCCTTATGTTTACATCACCCCCTGCTATTTTTTTAAAAGAAGGGGGAGGGGCTGGGGATATGGCCTAGTGGCAAGAGTGCTTGCATTGTATACATGAGGCCCTGGGTTCAATTCCGCAGCACCACATATTCAGAAAATGGCCAGAAGTGGTGCTGTGGCTCAAGTGGCAGAGTGCTAGCCTTGAGCAAAAAGAAGCCATGGACAGTGCTCAGGCCCTGAGTACAAGGCCCAGGACTGGCCAAAAAAAAAAAAAAAGAAGGGGGAGATGTTGGGCTCTGGCTATACCTTTAAGGAGCAGTCCTGAGAGGCCTGCCTCTTCTCCTGCCCTGGTGCTGCGTGGCTGTTATCCATTCCTACCTTTTCCCCGGGTCCGGAACCGGAAAGGCAGCCCAAACCAGCCCCGCCTCCCGTCTCGCTCGGAGCACATGGATATCATAATGGCGCCCAGCAGAGCCCAAGGGGGCAGTTCTGTGGGCTGTGATCTCTGCCTCTGGGGGAAGCTCTGTGACATCACTGTGATGGACACCTCAGATTAGCCTGTCACTAATCTGAGCTAGCGACTCCAGTTCCCTACCCTTCCGGCCGCCATTACTGTTATATCAACCCCTCCCCTGAGTAAAACGGGTGGAAGTTCCAGAAGTATACCCTGAGACAGCCGGCATGTCCTGCCTCCTTTTTCTTAGCGAGTGGGGGAGTGGGGGGCATCTCGGGGCCCTACATGCCAAGGCTTGCACGTAGCCCTCACTCCAGCTTTGCCATCTGCGCGATGTGCAGCTTACACTCGAGGGTGAAAGAGGACTACACAGGAGGTAATAAAGCCTTACAATCTGCCTGTTAAAAAATGCAAAGGACTTCACTGGACAATAGAAAAGCTCTTCAAAAATTCTGTAAAAACTGGATATTCATATAAAGAAGTCTCAACTTGGCCCTCATTCTATCAAAAAATCAATTCAAAATATATCAAAATTCTTTTTTTTTTCAGGTTTTCTTTCTGCATTCCACTTCTACCATGGACAACATTTATTTTAAGCAGAAGCATTATCCATCTCATGAAGAGAACACTTTTAATTCTTGGACTATTGGATAACTTTGAATGAGGGATGAGGTAACAAACAGTACAAGAAATGTATCCAATGTCTAACGTATGAAACTGTAACTTCTCTGTACATCAGTTTGATAATAAAAATTTGAAAAATATGATAACACAGAATGTCAAGATTCTTAAGATAATATATACACTCTAAATTTTCCAGGAGAAACAAAACTAGAGCCTTTGGAGATTTGGGCATAAGGAATGACTACAAATAGGACTCCAGTAGCTGAGAGCATAGTTCCAAGAGTAGAAAAAAGTGATTTCATGAAATTAAAATGCTGCTTTTACACAGCAATGGAAAGAATAGGATGAAGAGGACTCCAATGAACAGGAAAAATCTTCTCCTGCTAAACATCTTTGTCTTCTATGTGTAGATTACCTGTAAATATATTCACCTAAGTTCTTCAATGTTCAAATTTCTCGGCTGGTTTACACCTGACTTTGATCAGCTCCATAGCAACTTGCTATGGAATACCACTGGAACAGCGAGGCAGAATTATTACTATTGACCCTCATTTTCACATTGCTAGAGTATCTTGGCCTTATCAATTTTATTACAGCGCTTAAGGGGGACCTGGCTAAACAACTCAAAGACATTACAGGAAGTGCAGTTCACTACGTATTAAATTGTAGCCTGTGACTCAGGAGGAGTTATGGTCACACAAAACCACTCCATCAATTTAAAGCTGTTCATGAGATCACAAAATATGGGAAAGGTGAAACTTCAAACTCTGGATAAAAAAAAAAATCTTCACAGAGGATTACGAATTAAAGCAGAGCTACGTGGATGACTCAAGACCACTCTCTTCCTAAAATGATTAACCATAGTTCCCTGTAAAACACCTATCCAGTGCATTTAGGAACAATGGTAGGGCGAATATCTATCCTTATTGTTGTATATACATTCTCACTTTTGTTCTAGCTGCATTTTATCTTAGAGAGGTGAGCCCCTGTGTTAGAGGCCAGGAATTTCGAGTAGATAACTTTTTTATAAGAGGTGCCAAGTTAAATATTTATTCCAGGTACATTTCCGACACTAAGGAAAATGTCCAGAGGAATCCAGATGTTATATTTACCTATGAAGACTTCTGGTTTGATACCTAAAAAAACCTTATGAGGCCATGTGCCACAAATCCCATACTTTATATTTTCCATGCCTTTCTGTAGTCTTGAGAATTTTGCCATTATGAAATAACTTCTTTAGGAAGAATGGATATCTCTGAATTCTTGAACTTTCCTCTGAAGAAGGGAATAATTCATTCTCTGTGTTTCACATTCAGTATATTTTCAAAAAGTTATACTGTAAAACTCAGCACACAAGAGGAAAGTGTATATATGTATGTGACAGTATATGTTTATATACATATATGACTTTGCTATAACCTCCACATATAAGAAAAACTGTATATTTCTGTCTCTCTGAGATTGGAATTTACGTAACATAATGTTTTACCATTCTAGCAAATTTCACACAAATGACTCTTCCTGACATATGAGTAAAATTCCGTTTTATATTTCATTATGTGTCACATTTTCTTGGTCCATATGTCCACTGAAGGGCATATGAGCTCATTTCATAGCTTGATTATGGTGAATTGTATAGCAATGGTCATGGTACTTTTTCCTGACTAAACATATTAACTAAAGTATGGTATTTGCAGAAGAGGATTCCAGTGATGTGCTTCCCTTCAACAGAGCTTCCAGTTTAATAAAATCAGTACCAATAAGAAGAACATCTGTTTGTCAGGGAATATGGGGAAAATGGGGGGGACACAGGAAAAGAGAGATGAAAAATGGGCAAATGCAGTCATAATAAACAATTTACATATGAAGAAATGGAAACAGGAAAGTTGAAGTGATGAGTGAAATTCAGAAAGTAGAGCAGAATTAGGAAAAGGGTGAGACTGACAAATGTGCATTGAATTTACAAGCAGGCATGTTCAGTTGAAGCTACTTTGTATAACTACATAATGATAATACAAAAATAAATAGTATACTGTTGATGTTAGTATACACATTTTGAACATTCATATGGCACTCAGAAATAATAATGACAAAAACACTCCTACTCAAAAATGGGACCATTAGACCTTAGGTAAGTACAATGCTTCCAGGTGACACTGCTGAGCTACGGTCCCTTGTGTGGGGACGCTGGCCCATCTATCCCAGGGATCAGACTAGAAGTTGTTCTAACAGCCCACCATCCACATCATCTACAATAAATCCTATTTCCATTTCCACCACACCCAGACTGCCTTCTCTGTCCCAATGACCAGTATTAAAATGGAGATTTCCCCACTGTGTTCACAAGAATTCGTTGTCAACATTTTAGAGTTCCACTCACTGGCAACACATTTGACGTCATCCTGAGCTCAGGAATAAGAACCCTCTTTCAATCACTGTGTTAGACACAATTAGTACTTAGACACACTGTCAGTGCCTATGCTCTTGTAGTCAGTTGTGCAAACAAATAACAAACCAAAAATGAATTTAAAAAAAACACAGGTTGAATTTTAGTAGAATTAAAGAGCTAAATGTAGATTGTCTGTTGGAAGGTTTACTTTGGATCAAATGTAGGCTAAGATTGTCACACTAACTAGACTTGCCTCTTACCAAAATGATAAATTCTTTGTCAATGTGCCGATGGTTCTTTGATCAACTAACAAATGACCATTGTGTAAAGCTTTTGTAATATTCCAGGTAGGGCAAAGAATTCAGACTCAAGCTCCAATCCCTTGTAGTAAAAGAAGTATTCAATACCTTCCATGCATGTTATCAGGAAAACCATGATATGATTTACAAAACCCTCTGGACAACATGGTCAGAGAGATAAATAAGCAGTGGGACAAGGTGGAGAAAGAGGTACAAGAAACTCTCCTTTAACCTCTCTAGGTTATTGAATCAGGAACTGCCTTACCTTCCCCTACTCTCCCTCAATACCATTGACATCCTCGAGCCTTGGTGGGAAGGAGAGCCAGAGGAAAGCCCACATGCCCCAGAAATTCTGCATCTCCCTACTCATTATCTACTCTCCACATCATCTATTCTCTTGGGAATTCTGATTGCCAAAGGCTTGGATTACCAATGTAAGGAGAAGGTGAGGAATTGGGGAAAACCATTAGGATTAAGTACAGAACTCCCTGGAAATAAACTATAAAAATGACAGATCAGAGGAATTCTCAGGACCCAGTGCATTCTCCCTACACCCATATCTTATGTCTTGACCTAACACATCTCATTGGTATACATGACACATTGAATTTCCCAGCTTTTTCTATCGCAGCCTCCTTCCAAGTAACAGCTGTTATCCCTCTGCCCTCCAGAAATGTTTTCACCTCCCCTTTGGGCCAAATATGCAAAGAACGTCCAAATATGTCACCGATGATGCAATGCTCCCAGGTGGGTAAAGCTGCAGGTGTGATTTCTGAGGGAGGGGAAGTGACCATTCCAAACTCGTGACCGCCTCCCTATTCCAGGAGTATAAAGACAGGCATGGACTACTGTCCAAGTCACACTTTTCACACCATGAGCTCACTCCTGACCCTGGTTCTTGTGGCAGCTGCTGGTGAGTTCCCTGCTTTGTCCTGGACCTCATCCTTTGGAACAAGGATGACATAGGTTGTTCATCATGGCTGTCCCTGCAATACTGCCTCCACACTTGCATTTTAGTTCCTGCTGGGCTTTCTTTCTTCTCATGTCCACAAGTTGTATATTAATCTGACCTCATTTACGTCTCCATGCCTCTGTTCTGACCCTTATGCTCAGTTTAGCTAACACAGCTCCAAGGACATGGTAGTTCAAAAGGAATCCCAGGTAGGAAGTGTCCATGTGATGGACCAGTGAGATCACTGAGCTATGGGTCTCTGCTCTCAAGAAGCTGGCTCATCCATGCCAGCCATCTTCTGCTTGGGCCTCAAAACCTCTGAAGTGGCTCTCGCATAGACACGTTTTACCTCAAATTCATATAATAAGAATGTGAAAATTAAATTCTGGCTGATGTATACCCTTGAAGTTTTCTAATTAGGTATTCAGGCTCCATCCTGTACATTGCTTTAAAATCATCAAATAGCTTAAGATTATGATTCTGTTGACCTACATGAGAATGGGTATGTAGGCTCTCTATACAAGCTTTGTGGGTTTGAAATGTATGTGAAGTGATGTACAGTGAGCTCTACTAAGTCATGATATATTCCTACCTATGCTAAATCTGATCTTCTCCAAAAGTTAAGGGATATAGGTAAGTGAAAAATAAAGTAGAAAAGAGTCAAGTATGCAAGACCACCAATGCTGAATATATGCTAATGCACCCTTATGAGGTCTTCTTTTATTAAGTCCCAGAAGAAAGTAATATCCTTCATGGATTCAAGACATATCCAGGAGACCTCAACATTCAGGACAAAAACACACTGTGACCCCAAAGATCAAGCATTGGTCCTAGGTTGGTTATAGTCATTGTGGTCAATAGGAATCCTAATTGGCAGGCAATAGTCACAGGGTTGAGGGCTCCACTCTCCAATATCTTGCTGAACTGGCTTCTTTGCTATATCCACCAAGCTGCTTTTCCTCTTGATGATAATGACAAGATCGTCGGAGGCTACACCTGTGGGAAGAATTCCGTCCCCTACCAGGTGTCCCTGAACTCTGGCTCCCACGTCTGTGGAGGCTCCCTCATCAATGACCAGTGGGTGGTATCTGCAGCCCACTGCTACAAGCCCCACCAGCAGCCGTAAGTACCAGGCCCTGCACTAGCGTTTGGAGGGAGATGGCTTGGTCCTCACCTGGGCTGCAGTCTAAGTAAATGGAAGAAGCTATGAAAAGAGAAGGAGATTTCTTGATGGATAAGGAAATAAGATTCAAATCCCAGAAACAGCACCTTGAAAGAATAAAGGCTGTGGTTCCTTGGTAGGAGGAACACTGTAATGCGGTAAGGACTAATCAAAAAGGATTCTGAGGATCACAGTGCAAAGCTAGCCTTGTAAGAAAAGATTGTGAGACACTTATCTCCAACATACTACTCAGGAAAGGCCAGAATGGTTGCTTTGGCTCAAGTAATAGAGTGCTATTATTGAGCACAAACAGGCACGGGAACAGTCTGAGCCTCTGAGATTAAGCCCCAGGACCAGAAAAAATATTCAGGAAACAGGAATTAGTTTCTCATAGCAGCAACAATAATTCTGAGTTTCCAGGCAGAGGGTTGGACAGAGGTGAGTGTTAAAGTCTGTATTTGTTCTGGAGATGCACCTAAGAGGCATTACCATGTGTAAGATCTCTCAGTCCTGAGTGATCTACACAAGGGACTCATAACCAGGAGGATTATGAACACGTAGATTCCTGCCACTGTCCTCTAAATTGTGGTTACTGAGTTTGTGGTGGGGATGGAGACATAAAGTTTGTATGATGACCCTAGATGCCTCTGCTGCTGCTGGAGATGCCCCAAATGCTGGTAGAAGCACCGGAATAGACGCTAGAAAAGGGTAGACCACATTGGCCTCCGTAAAGCCAGCAAACACACACAGAATGAAGGAAATATGAACTGGCTAATTCGGGTCTCACCACAGATCTTCTGCAGTAGCAGTCACCTGTCAGAAAATTGAGACCTCACCAACTGCAGCCCTGCACAACATCCCTCCCAATTATTCAACTACTGAGGGATGGGGGCCACAACTCACACCACCTTTCCCTCATTACCCATGTGTTATCCCCGTGGTGGTGCTGCATGCCCATTCAAGATTCTGCACACAGTCCTGTTAGACAGCACGAGCAAAGGGAATGGCATTGTCAATCCACTCATCTTTCCTCAGCTACATCCAAGTGAGGCTGGGAGAGAATAACATCAAAGCCGTGGAGGGAGATGAGCAGTTCATCGATGCTGCCAAGATTATCATTCATCCTCACTTTGATAAAAAAACCGCTGACAATGACATCCTGTTGATCAAGCTCTCCTCACCTGCCTCCCTCAACTCCCATGTGGCCACCGTGTCTCTGCCATCCTCGTGTGCACCTGCTGGCACCCAGTGCCTCATCTCTGGCTGGGGCAACACCCTGAGCTTTGGTGGTGAGTAGACCCATTCTCTTTTCCAAAGTCCACATTCCCTACACATTCTACAATCATAAATGACACTGGGAAAGATCCTCTTCACTTCTAAGATTCAAGTAGATTTCATGAAACTACCATACACAAAATCCTGAGAGGTGGAGGGATGCAAAGCTCCCCACAATCTAAATGAAGCAAAGGTGCTCTAGATGGTGTTATTTTGCTTCCAGGAAGGTGAGTGCCATAAGCTTCTTCTGACAAACAAAATTGTTGTTTTACTTGGACTTGAATAGTAGAATCCTGTGCAGTAGAAACGAGTTGATTGTTCTTCCCCAGCCTGGTCTGACTCTTACTTCTGATTTCTTTGATCTTGCCCCTCTAAGTCCACAAGCCAGAACTCCTGCAGTGCGTGGAAGCTCCTCTGTTAAGCCAGGCTGTCTGTAAAGCCTCCTATCCCGGTAAGATCACCAAGAACATGGTCTGCGCTGGCTTCCTCGAGGGAGGCAAGGACGCCTGCCAGGTGATTTGACCCCTCCCAATTTGAAGGAACATGCCCATAACCATGGCATTCTGGGGAAGATATTTCAAGGTCTGATTTGGTGAGGTCCAGATTGTTATGCCACTATTATTGCTGCATTTAAGTCTGCTACAATGCCAAAATTACTATTACATTTTAGTCTGCCTTGCAGCATTGTAAGTTGTAGAGATTAGAATTCAGGATGAGTATAGCTCTATCCCTTATACCCCACTTATCTCCTATTTACACCACTTGTGTCCTCACCTCAGGGAGATTCTGGTGGCCCTGTGGTCTGCAATGGAGAACTTCAGGGAATCGTCTCCTGGGGCAATGGCTGTGCCTTGAGGAACTATCCAGGAGTGTACACCAAGGTGTGCAACTATGTGGACTGGATTCAGGACACCATTGCTGCCAACTGAAAACCCTAGTCCCTCCTCAGCTATCATGACAATAAAGTGAATCTTTCCTCATCCCTGTGTCTTGGCCTGCTCTCTCTAGCCCCCACAACTTCCTCTAAACTAATCCTCTGCAGAATCCCAATGAGTGTGTGTGAGTGTGCCAGGCAAGGCAGAGTCTTCAGCAGCAGGCTAAACTGCCACGTGTCTACCCTCTGAGTCGCTAGAGCTAACGAGCAGACTCTTCCACACAGAAAGAGAAAGATGTGTATGGAAACAAATAGCATAGGCCCAGCAGTTGGAACTTCTTCAGAGTCGAATATCCTTTATCTCTATGAGAGCCAAGCAACACATCCCAGTGTGAGAGAGTCCATTACCTTAGCTGGCAAATCCAGGAGCAGACTGAAGTTCCATCTAAGTGACTACATAGACAATTCTACCCTTCTCTCCTTGCAGGAAAGAGAGAAACAGTGGTAGTGACTTCCCTGTTTTTTATACTACTAGGAAGGGTCTTTCAGGTTATGCACAGCATAATCTGAGTGGAGCAACATCTGTGTTTCAAAAGAGATAAAATTCTCGCTCTCTCACTAAGTGAGCTACACTGGCTCCAAGCAGGTCCCAGAGCAGAAACTGAGACTAAATGAGGGAATCTATTTGGCTGATAGAACCAAACTGACTCTCACATTTTTTCTCTTTTCCTTACTATTTTTTAATTCATGGGATTTTCACTCAGTGCCTGAATGCTGTCCCTACGTTTTTTGCTTAAGGTAATGTTCTACCAATTTCAAACAAGGTGCCACTTCTGGTTTCAGGTGGCTTATGAGAGCTAAGAGTCCTACAAACTTTCAGTGCAGGCCGGCTTGGAACTCTAATCTTGATATCTCAGCCTCCTCAGTAGCTAGGATCACAGGGGTGTGTCACCAATTCCTAGTACTCACTCTTATTGGTTACCAAAAATGAAAATATTTTTTTCTCTGGCTTTTCTTCACTGATAGTATTTTACAGCTCATTGTTTTCATAGTCTAATACACTTCTCTTCCCTATCCTGTCACAACCCGTCAGTCAGAACCCTTCTCCACAACAACTAAATATTATACCTGTATGTGAGCATAAGGTGGACTTGAGTCCTCACTCTCAGCTCCCCATTTCACCCTCTTCTTTACAGTGTATGTCCTCCCTCACCAATGTAACAACTAGCGCCCTAGAAAGTACTCCTATAATTCCAACTTACTCCAATACCATGCAAAATCTCAAGTCCCTTACATATGCAACATGATTTCCTAGATAATATTACCAATAATACCAAAGTTTAAAGATGTGGTTGTGTTTGAATGGGTGAAAGTATAAGTGCTGTGATCCCTCTCCATTCCAGTTGTGAGAAAGACCAAATTACCATGAAAACACATAGTCTTGAGAGAATATAGCAAAAAAGAAAGTTTAAGTTGATTAAAACCTGCTCTTCAAAGGACTAAATCCCAATAGAATAAAAATGAAGTCAAACAAATTTAACCTCTAACAACCAATAATTGCATACACCATACCAAAACATGCACACACACGCACATGGTCACGCACACCCCTTACCCACATCACACAAATCAGAATAATGGGAAAGTGGAAGCTAACATCCATACTGAGCTCAAAGGAATGATAATAAGAATGTTCTAACAAATAAGAGTACATTTTTAAGCAACTAAAAACTTTCAAAGAGTACACAAGAAAAGACCTAAAAAAATTTAAATGAGACTAAAGATAAAGTGCTAAATGAATAACAAGTAAATTTTAAAAGAATAATACCAGTATACACCGTTTCCAATGTACTCAGATAAGATACAGAGATAATGCAGGTACAACCACAGGAAGGGTATACAAGAAGATCATCAATAATAGAATCTACATTTACACAGAGCACGTTGAAAGTAGTTACAACAGTGATATAAGAATTGTTTCCATAAGATGGAGTTCATTTCACTTAGCATCCTCTTAGGTGTTCATAAAGGTTTAGGTATTGGGCTCTTGTGATCCTCTGCTGTGACTTGCCTAAACCTGTGCTAATTATTCCCTATGAAGGAGACAATAGAGTCCATGTTTCTTTGGGTTTGGCTCACTTCACTTAGTATAATTTTTTCCTAGTCCTTCCATTTCCTTAAGAATGGGGCAATGTCATTCTTTCTGATTGAGGCGTAAAATTCCATTGTGTATATGTACCACATTTTCCTGATCGATTATTCTACTGAGTGGCATGTGGGTTGGTTCCAATTCTAGCTATGACAAATTGCGCTGCGATGAACATTGTTGTGCTGGTGGCTTTAGTGTTCTTGTTGTGGTCTTTTGGGTAGATGCCCAAAAGTGGGGCTGCTGGGTCATAGGGGAGCTCTCTGTTTAGCCTTCTGAGGAATCTCCATTTTGCTGGCCAGAGTGGCTGAACCAGATTACATTCCCACCAACAATGAAGTAGGGTTCCCTATCGGCCACATCCCTCCAACGTTTGTTATTGTTAGTTTTCTTGATATACGACATTGTTACTGAGATGAGATGGAATCTCAATGTTGTTTTGATTTGCATTACTTTTATGGCCAGTGATGTAGAGTATTTTTTCATATGTCTCTTGGCCATTCTCATTTCCTCATCAGAGCAGTCTCTTTAAGTCATTAGCCCCCTTGGTGAAGGAGCCATTGGTTCTTTGTGGTTTTGTTTTGGAGGAATGTAATTTTTGTAGTTCTGCATATATTTTAGATATGAGGGCTTTGTCCATTGTATGGCCGGTAAAGATCTTTTCCCAATCTTTGGGCTTTCTGTTTATCTTGTGAGCTATGTCCTTTGCCCTGCAGAAGTTCTGCAGTTTGATGCAGTCCCATTTGTCTATCCTTCCTTTGATTTGTAGCATTTCTGGATCTTTGTTAAGGAAGTTCCGTCCTGTGCCAAGGAGCCCAAGTGTTTCTCCTACTTTTACTTTTAGTGTTTTCAGGGTATCTGTTTTAATTTCGAGGTCTTTGATCCATTTGGAATTGATTTTGGTGCAGGGTGATATATAACGATCTAGTTTTAGTTTGTTGAATGTGTTGAACCAGTTTTGTCAGCACCATTTGTTAAAGAGGGTATCTTTCTTCCGGTCTATTTTTTTTTTTTTTTGCTCCTTTACAAAACGTTAAGTGGGCATAGTTCTGTGGATTCATTTCTGGGTCTTCAATGGTGTTCCATTGGTATTCAGGCCTGTCTGGTGCCAATACCAAGCTGTTTTTATTACTATAGCTTTATAATACAGCTTGAAGTTGGGTATTGTAATTCCTCCAGCACTGTTCTTTCTACTTAAGATTGTTTTTGCTATTCTGGGTCTTTTATTGTCCCATATGAATTTCTGCATTGCTTCCTCTATTGCATTAAAAAATGGTGTTGGGATATTAATGGGTATTGCATTGAATTTGTAGAGAGCGTTTGGCAATATTGCCATTTTGATTATATTAATCCTCCCAATCCAGGGGCATGGGAGGTTTTTCCATTTCCTTAGTTCTGCCTTAATTTCATTTTTCATGTTTAAAATTCTCGTCATAGAGCTCTTTCACTTCTTTGGTTAAGGTTATTCCTAGGTATTTTATGGTTTTTTAGGCTATTGCAAAAGTAGTTGCTTTCCTGATTTCAGCCTCGGTGTTTGGGTCATTAGCATATAGAAAAGCCATTGATTTTTCAGGCTTTATTTTACAGATATGAAGACAAAAGGAACATTAAAGAATACCCAGAAATATTGACACATGGCTAAAGTCATCTAGCTTTCATTAAGGAACCAAAGACATACAACTGAAAAAAGACAGCCTCAGAATTGTGTTGAGAAATATAGTGAACTCCATGAAAAGATGGAAAGCAGACCCCAAGAATACTCCTTGTGCAAAAATCAACTCCGACTGTATAAAGGATCCAAATATGAAATCTGGACCTGCTATAGGAACACGAATTTAAAAAATACTCCAAAACATATAGGCAATGACTAGCTGAACAGTACTCCAGTCAACCAATAAGTAAAAACAAGAATGGATGAATTTGACAGCATCACATTAAAATATATCTCCACAGATCAGAACCAAGAGATAATTCATGGAATGGGAGAACATCTTCATTTGCCATGCAATATACAAAGGATTAATACCTAGCACAAAGAGCTCAAAAAGGCTGAACATACAAAAGACAAATAGCCCAGTTAAGATATGGACAATTGAGTGGAATAGACTTTTCTCAGGGGCAAAAGCAGTTTTTATCTAATAGATACTATTATCAAACTTCAATACACTTAGCTAACATCAAGAATATAAAATGAAGACTCTATCAAGATTGCTTCTCACTCTAATCAGAATAACAATCATTAAGAAACTGGAAAACAACAAAAACTGTAACAAATTCAAAGAGAAATTAATGATCATATACTTTTGGTTGAGTTGTCAAACAGTGTAACCTCTATGGAAATCACTATGAATATTTCTCAAAAACCTGCAAATTGACCTACGTTATAACCATTAAGCATTATGCTTGTGAGCATGGTTGAGCCAGAATCTCCACAGCAGAGAAGCATTGCCCAGAGCTTTAACCTCACACTTTGTACCCCATCCAATGTCGGAGAGGACTATGCCTAGGGAGATGCACTGCTGTGCTGGCCAGTACCTGGAAAATTACAGGTGCTGTTACACCACCAGTGTGAGTCCAATGATTTCCTTGCTGCTGAGTTCAGAGTTGAAACTATTCCATATTTCAGTTTTCAGGTGTACAGAATGCATGTTCTTTCCTTTCATAGCCACAGAAGAAGATGGAGAACTATCCATTCTTACCCAAGACGTCATGGGAAATGCAGAAAGTCCCCAAGGCTACAGGAAAACATGGAAAGTTGGTGTTTATGGGATTTCCTACAGGTGGCATGCAAAAAGTTGGCTGTAGATCTCGTCAGAGGTCCAGAGAAGGTCAACTAATCATCCAGTTACAGCCTGGCAATTTGGTATGGCTCAAACTCCTGCTTCCCCTTTTCCTGCTCCCCACCTTTAAGCAAGGAGAAATAGGCAATTTCATGACCCACAGACTCACGAGCATATCGTATTCTTAACAAAACAAACATAGGAATGGAGAAGAGTCCCATCAATTAAGGTTTAAAATATATTCAAGGAAAATTCCGGTTCTGGAAAACAATAACACTAGAGAAATTCCCTGAATATGAGAATAAATCAATAAAATAATCCAATACACCATAGCATCAAATGAACTAAAATATTGAGCGGAAAATTAAGCAAGCAAATAAAAGATCTCTGCAGGAACAGCTGTTCAAAAAAATAAGACGATCATGTGGAGCTCATTCTGTACTAAATTGTATTCTGTCACTCAACAGGAGCTATAGCCACAGCAAATCTCTCCATTGGTTTAAAGCCTGCAAGAAATATGAGTTTCTTGTAAAGTGAGAACAGTCCATCTGCTTCCACCAGAGTTGAGAGGTGGATCATCAAGCCGTAGCATTAGCTTTTCTTTCTCCTTCTCCCACCAAAGCAAACCAGCGTTTGAGCTTTGAATGGTTTCTTTCATAGCTCTTGGTTGCAATTCTGATGATCCGTGCTTTGTATCTGTTTTCTCTCCTCTTTCTGCAGTCTCAACATTCTACTCTTTGTCTCCTTGCAAGAGGCGCTCTTCCCAAGGAGAAAAAGTTCTACTCTGTGAAGGATGGGATGATATTCCCCAAGGCAGCAAAAGATGGACATGAACTTGGGTTCAAGGATGAGACCTTGGTGGGACCCTTGCATTCCTTATCCAAGTGAACATGGAGAGGCCATTTGACCGTCAACATTTAGTTGCTTCCTTTCTTCATCTTGAAAAGGAGACAGACAATACTGTCTCTGTCTCTGACTGGCCATATTTGTGAGGCTCCACCAAGAATCAGATGAGGAATGAAAGCACAGAACTTTACAACTGAATTCACCATGCTTGAATCTTGCAACTTTAACTTAATTGGGGATGGGGGAGGCTGATTAAATCATTGTAACATAACAAAGCTCAATGTTACTTGATCACCCTTGAAGTGAGCAAAAACATTGATGTTGGTGGGGATGAAATGAAGAGGTATTTGTGGGCCTTGTGCAAGGGACAGTGGAGACCAATCTGTGCAAAATTAGTCTCTGCTTCCATACTTGAAAGAAAGTAGATTGTTTATGCCAAGCACCAAGTTGGGGCCAAAAGTATGAATTAGACGAGCATTCAGAGGAAACCATGGTTGAGAATGAACAATATCCAAAATTGAACACAATTCCACTACTATACCATTTGTCTGAGTATGTAATGAATGGTTTCAGCCTATGACTAACTTCAGTACTTTCCCAGAGGTGACTTGAACTAATTTGATGAAAGCAGATCTGAAGCTCTTTATGAGATCACAAAATATGGGAAAGGTGAAACTTCAAATTCTAGATACAGAACTCCTAATGGAGGATTTTGAATGGAGTCAGGGTTTCGTGGGTGAATCAATACCACCCACGAGGGACATTGACTGTCATTCCCTGTAAGACACATATGCAATGAATTTAGGACCAATATTAGGGCAAAAGTCTACCCTTATTGTGCATACATCCTCACTCCCACCATAGCTGTATTTGATGCTAGAGAAATGAGCCCCCGTGTCAGGGGCCAGATGGGCCAGGTACCACAGGTAGATAAGGATCTGACAAAAGGTGCCAAGTGAAATATTTATTCAAGGCACATTTCTGACACTAAGGCAAGTGTCCAGCAGAATCTGGATGTCAAATTTGCCTTCCTCAGACATCTGACTTGATACCCAACCAAACTTTAAGATGCCACCTGCAACAATCCCACACTTTACATGTTTGCCATTTTGAAATAACTTCTTGAGGAAGAATGGATGCCTCGGAGTCCCGGCATCTTCCTCTATAGAAGAGAATTATTCATTCTGTGTGTTTCACAATCAGTATATTTTCAAATTTGTATTGGCTAATAGCACAAAAAAGGCAGTGTAATTGTGTATCTGACTCTTCATGTTTACATATATATTTATGACCAACCTATAACCTACAAATATCAGAGAAACCATATACTCCTATCTCTCTAAGACTGATTTAATTTACCTAAAATAATGATTTCCATTTTATATTCCATGTTATATCACATTTTCTCAATTCATGCACCTATTGAATTGCATCAGGAATTGTTCCCTAGCAAGGTTATGGTGAATAGTGTAGCAATGAACATTAGACTTTATCCTGACTAAACATATTAACAAAAGTATAGTATATGAAGGGGAGGATTCCAATGACATGATTCCCTTGAACAATGAACTCCCAGTATCATAAAATGAATCCCAGGAAGTAGAACATGCCATATCAAGGGAGGTGGGAAACATAGGGAGATACAGGACAAAAGAGAAGAATTATGGCCAAATACAGTCATCATAATCAATGCACATGTGTGAAAATGGAAACAGGAAATTGAGGTGATGAGTGGGATTGTGAAAGGTGACCAGAATAATGGAAGGGTGACATTGACAAATGTGCATTTGATTCACCAACTAGCATGTTGTGATGAAAGCCATTTGGACAACTATGTATAGATAATTAATGTAAAAACCCCAGAAAAATTAGCAGTATATTATCGATGTTAGTATACACATTTTGAACATTCATAAGGCACTCAGAAATAATAATAACAAAAGCACTCCCACTCAGATAAGGGCCCATGAGACATTAGGCAGCATGCAATGCTAGGACGTGACATGGCTGAGCTATGGTCCCTTGCATGGGGATGCTAGCCCATCTATTCCTAGGATCAGATTAGAAGTTGCTCTAACAGCCCACATCCACATCACCTACAATATACCCTAATTCCATTTCTGCCACACCCAGACTGCCTTCTCTGACACAATGGCCAGTATTAAAATGGAGATTTCTCCACTGTGTTCAGCAGAACTCCGACTATCACCAACATTTTAAAGCGTTCTACTCACCAGCTGCACATTTGACCTCATCCCTGAAACCAAAAAGAACCAGCCTCCTACAGTCAGAATGGTATTAAACACAATTAGCCACTATACAAAGTCAGTATCCGTACACAAGTGGGCAGTGGTGCAAATAAAAAAATAAACCACCACCAAGAACCAAAGAAACCCTCCAGGTTGAATTTTAGCAGTATTACAGATCCCACACCCCAAAGAAATTCTGAATCTCGCTACTCATTATCTACACATCTCATTATTTTCTTGGGAATTCTGTACCCCAAAGGCCTGAATTACCCAATGTATGGGGAAGGTGAGGAATTGGAAGAAGTCATTATGATTATGGACAGAACTCCTTGGAAATGGACTATGCCGAAAAAAAAAGCAGATCCGAAGAATTCCCAAGACCCAGTACATTCTCTCTGGGGAAATATCTCACTTTTTTCACCAAACACCTATTACTATCATAAATAATGAAATGATTTGCCAGTTTTTTCCATCGCAGCCTCCTACCAGCCAACAGCTGTTCTCCCTCTGCCCTCTGAAAAGAAATTTCCACCTCCCTTTTGGGCCACCTATGCAAAGAGTGTCCAAATATATCACAGATGATGCAATGCCTCTCCAGGTGGGTAAAGCTGCAGGTGTGTTTTATGAGGGAGGGGAAGTGATCATTTCAACGTTGTGCCCTCCTCCACATTCCAGGAGTATAAAGACAGGCATGGAACACTGTCCAAGTCACCCATCTCTCACCATGAGCTCATTCCTGATCCTGGCTCTTGTGGCAGTTGCTGGTGAGTTCTCTGCTTTGCCTTGGACTTCAACTTTTTGAACAAGGATGACATGGGCTGTTGATTAAAGCTGTCTCTGCCATCCTGCCTCCACACCTGCATTCTAGTTCCTGCTAGACTTTCTTCGTTCACTCCTTCATGAGTTGTATATT
The DNA here is from genome assembly GCF_023159225.1 of Perognathus longimembris pacificus. Lineage (NCBI taxonomy): Eukaryota > Metazoa > Chordata > Mammalia > Rodentia > Heteromyidae > Perognathus > Perognathus longimembris. Next base: position 145,358,208 of record NC_063162.1, read on the forward strand.
AGGCTGACCTCGCTTACCTTCTCATGTCTCTATTCTGACCCCTATCCTCCATTGACCTAATGCAGCTCTAAGGACATGGTGGCTCCAAAGGAATCCCAGGTAGGAAGTGGCCATGTGATGGACAGTTGACATTACTGACCAATGGGTCTCTGCTCTCAAGGAGCTGCCACGTTCATGCCAGCCATCTTCTGCTTGGGCCCCAAAACTCTGAAGTGGCTCTAGCATAGACAAGTTTTACCTCAAATTAATAAGGTGAAAGTGTAAACATTACATTCTGTCAGATGTATACCCTTGGAATTTTCTAATTAGGTATACAAGCAACAGCCTGTACATTGCTTTAAAACTGCCACAAAGCTGAAGATTATGCCACCATGTTTATGAATCATCATTCTCTTGACCTACATCAGAATGGGAATATAGGTTCTCTATGCAAGCTTTGCTGGTTTAAACTTTATGCGAGATGATATACAATAAGCTCTACTCAGTCATGACATTTCCCTTGCTATGCTGAATCTCATCATCTGGACCTCCAACAGGCAAGGTTTGTAGATAAGTACACAGACAGCGTCAAGTAGTTGAGACTGTCAAATTCTGAAGGCACCCTACTGCCTGATTATGAGGTGATCTTTCTTTATGTCCTCAATCTGCAGTCTCAGAAGGAAGTCATATCCTTCATGGCTTCTAGACATGCACCCAGGAAATGCCAACATTCAGAACAATAACACACTGTGTCTCCAATGGTCAATCTTCGGTACTGGCTCGGTTTTAGTCACTGTGTTGATTAGGACTAGTAATTTGCTTTCTGCAGAAACAGGGTTGAATCCATTCTCCAATACATTGCTGAATTGGCTTCTTCCCTATCTTCACTCTAGCTGCTTTTCCTCTTGATGATGATGACAAGATCGTCGGAGGCTACACCTGTGCAAAGAATTCCGTCCCCTACCAGGTGTCCCTGAACTCTGGCGCCCACGTCTGCGGTGGCTCCCTCATCAATGACCAGTGGGTGGTGTCTGCAGCCCACTGCTACAATCCCCACCTGCAGCGGTAAGTGCCAGGCCCTAGGCTCGCCTTTGAAGAAAGATGGCTTGATCCTCATGTGGGCTACATTCTAAGTAAATGGAAAAAGCTATGGAAAGATAAGCTTTCTTGATGGAGATGGGGTTGAAGACCCAGGATTCAAATACAACAAATATTCATTAAAACATAAGCTTTGGTTCATAGCCAGGAGGAACACAGTAATGTGGCAAGGCTTCAAGAGGGAGGCACAGTTGGCTCAAGGCTGTCATCCAAGCTACTCAGGAGGCTGAGATCTGAGGATCACAGTTCAAAGCCAGGCTTGTGAGAAAAGTTCATGAGAGACTCATCTCCAATGAACTGCTCAGGAAGAGACAGAAGGGGTGCTTTCACTCACGTGGTAGAATGCTAGCATTGAGCAGTGCAAAGGCCCTGAGTTCAAGCTCCATGAATGGCCAAAAAAAGAAAAAATGAAACCCAAAAGGCCTTGAAGATAGAGGAATGAGTGTCTCACAGTAGAGAAACTATTTCCAAGTTTTCAGGCAGGGGGTTGGACAGTGGTGAGTGCTAAAGTCTGTGTTTCACGTGAAGACGCATCTGGGAAGCATTTCCATGTGTAAGATCTCTCAGTCCTGAGTGATCTACACAAGGGACTCATAACCCCCTCTCCTTCACTACCCATGGGTTATCCTGGTGGTGGTGCTGCATGCCCATTTCAAGCTTCTGGATACAGTCCCATTCGACAGCACGAGCAAAGGGAATGACATTCTGAATCTACTCGTCTTCCCACAGCTTCATCCAAGTGAGGCTGGGAGAGCATAACATCAGAGCCTTTGAGGGAGATGAGCAGTTCATCGATGCTGCCAAGATTATCATTCACCCTCAGTATAACAGCACAACCGCGGTCAACGACATCCTGTTGATCAAGCTCTCCTCACCTGCCTCCCTAAACTCCCATGTGTCCACCGTGTCTCTGCCAACCTCCTGTGCGCCTGCTGGCACCCAGTGCCTCGTCTCCGGCTGGGGCAATGTTCTGAGCTTTGGTGGTGAGTGGAACCATCCTCTTTCTCACAGTGCACATTCCCTACACTATTACAATACTGGGTGTCACTGGGAAAGCTTCTCTTCACTTCTGGGATTCAAGTAGATTTCACGTAACTACCATACACCAAATTGTGGATGACAGAGAGATGCAAAGGGTCCCTACATGTAAATGAGAAAGTTGCTCTAGATGGTGTTCTTTTGGTTTTGGGAAGGTGAACGCCATAAGCTCCTTTTGACAAACAAAATTGTCCTTTCTTGCTTGGACTTCAATAGTAGACTTGGACTTGAATAGTAGCTTGGACTTGCAGTAGAAACTTGTGGATGTTCCTCTCCAGCATGGTCTGACGCTTACTTCTGAATTCTTTGATGTTTCCCTGCCTCTCCAAGTCTACAATCCAGACCTGCTGCAGTGTGTGGAAGTTCCTATACTAAATCAGGCTGACTGTGAAGCATCCTACCCTGGAGAAATCACCAAGGACATGGTCTGTGCTGGCTTCCTCGAGGGAGGCAAGGATGCCTGCCAGGTGATTTTAGCCTTCTCATCAATGATTCTGATCACAAACAGAATCCACTGGGAACATGATTTGAAGGACCAATTCAGGGAGGCTAGGATTCTAGTGCAATGTCTCCAGGCTCCGTTGAAAAGTGAATAAGACTCATTTGACTGCATTTCATCCTCTTAGCAAAATCAGAGCATGGACCACCATGAGAAAGACAGGGGAGACACATGGGGTGTTGAGGTCAGAGTGAGTGGAGTTTGATGTCTACTGCTCTCTGACTTATACCACATTGTTTGTTCATCCTAGGGAGATTCTGGTGGCCCTATGGTGTGCAATGGAGAGCTCCAGGGAATTGTCTCTTGGGGACTTGGCTGTGCCTGGGAAGGATTCCCTGGGGTGTACACAAGAGTGTGCAAGTATGTGGACTGGATTCAGGACACCATCGCTGCCAACTGAGCACCCTCAGTCCCTCTCAATCAATGTGCCAATAAAGTGAATCACCCCTCCCTGAATGTGTCTGTGCCATTTCTGGAGTATAATATCCTCCAAGCTTAAGTGACAGACGAGAACAACTCCTCTTTCCTACTACTTCTCTCACGGATAGATATTAACAAAGAATGTCTGTCCCTACCCTGAAAAATAATCATAGGCATGTAAGAAAGACTCGATACTTCAGACAAATTTATCTGTGAAAAAGATCATGTAAAATGCTTTCTTAATCTTGATCATTGGGCTGGCAATGTGGCTTAGTGGTAGTGTACTTGCCTAGCATGCATGAAGCTGTGGGTTCGATTCCTCAGCACCACATATATTGAAAAAGCCAGAAGTGGCTCTGTGGCTCAAGTGGCAGAGTGCTAGCCTTGAGGAAAAGAAGCTTAAAGAGACAGAACCCAGGCCCTGAGTTCAAGCCCCATGTCTGGCAGAAGAAAAACAAAACTTGAGAGTTCTATGTGTCTTAACGTTATTACTGTGCGCACATGTGGGCATGACTGGTGAGAACACCACATCCTTGGACTATGGCAGGAAACCCTTACAGCCAGGGTAATTGTATCTAAGGGAACTTCCATATCTACTGCCCCAGTATATTCTGTTCATTCCACTACATACATGTTAATAAGCCACTGGTTCTCTCTCTTAGCACTAGGTGCCTTCTTAGAGCAACCCTCACTGGCCTTTTCCTAAACACCTGCTCATGTGTTTACAGGACAGAAAAGTGACCCCTCTGATTCCATCTATCACATTTTCATGAAACCTGTCCATAGTTTACAAAGCCAATATGCTTTTACCCTCCTGAGAACTTTGTTTGCTCTGCATCTCCTCTTTGGACGCACTCTCCCAAATATGTTGATTGCTATTCTAAACTGAGAGAAAGAAAGCAGATTTGCAGACAGAATTACGGTCACATGCAAATCCCATACACAGAAGATGATAGATTGGCAAATTTTCTCTTTTTTGTCTACCTGTGCTGTAACCAAGCATCCAAGGTCCTTACTACAGTTGTGCTCTATTCTTTGAATCTGGTTTTTAATGTCTTCCTAGCCCATTGTTACCGACATCTGCATTTTGGGAGGCCAAACTGAGTGTGGTAGAGGAAAAAACTGTGTTCACAATTATATATATATATATGTATTTGTTTTAAGTATGAACCATAATACTTGTTGAAATGGACTTGGGAAGAGTTGAAGGGAGATGAAACAAAACAGTGAAGATGCTAGTTTAAGAAAGGTACATTGTACATACGTCACCAAGAAAGCCCCTGGGATGACATACAATGCAAACAGAAATGTGCTTAATGTTTTTCTACTTAGCAACAAGGAAGAAGATGATAAGAGAGAAATAATACAATCCTATCCACAACAGGCTTATACTTAACCATGGAGGGGAGCAATTCCTAAAGGAGACTGAAAAACCCTTAAAGAACGATGTTGAAGATGACAGCAGAAATGAGAAGACACAGAAAAATAAATCCAAAATTCCACTGGAAACAGGAAAGAGGAATGAAGAATAGGTGGAAGACAACACAGTTAGGAATTCATTGTATGTCTTGGCAGTGTTCACTCTTTTCTATAATCCTATCTACTAAGAGGGTGAGAACTGAAGTCTCAGGTTCAAAGCCAGCCAGGAAAATCCATGTGATTATTATTACCAATAAATTACCAGAGAAGCTGAAGTTGGAGTCATGGCTCCAGTGAGTGCTAAGAAGCCTCTAGCCAAAGAAGAAATGGGCAAGAAAGTGGGATAGACAGTTCTCAGGAAACAAAAACAAAAACAAAAAGAAAACTTGCTGTCTAATAGATACTAGTAGCAAACTTCAATACCCTTATCTAACATCCAGGTTATGTAATCAAGACTCTATCAACATTGCTTCTCACCCAAATCAGAATAGCAATATTAAGAAATCAACAAATGGGCCAAATACCTTAAGAGAGACTTCTCTGAAGAGGAAATGAGAATGGCCCAGTCATTTGAAGAAGGGCTCATCACTGGCCATAAAAGAAATGCATATCAAAACAACAGTGAGATTCCACCTTATCCCAGTAAGAATGTCCATTATCAAGAAAATTAACAACAACAGATGCGGGGGGTTGGGGGCTGTGGCCAAAAGCGAGCCCTACTACATTATTGGTGGGAGTATAAACTTAGTCAACTGTTCTGGAAAGCAGTATGGAGGTTCCTCAAAAGGCTAAACATAGAACTCCCCTATGCCCCAGCAACATGGCTTTTGGGCATTTACTCAAAGGATTATGAGCAAGATCAAAACTATGGTTATCTCAGCACAACTAGTCATCGCTAAAATATGGAACCAACCCAGATGCCCCTCAGTAGATGAATGGATCAAGAAAATGTGGTTGTATGCACCCATTGGAATTCCATGCTTCTTTTGATAGAATGACTGGGCCCTATTTGTGAGGTCAAGGAAAGACTTGGAGAAAAATCATACTAATTGAAGTGAGCCAGACTCAAAGAAATATAAACTCTATGGTTTCACTCATTGGAAACAATGAGTACTTGTCTAGGATAGTCCTAGCAGAGGTGCACAATAGCTTAATGAAGCGATGTTACATAGGATTACATAAGATGATGCTAAGGGAAATTAACTACAAATTTGGAAATAAGTGGTTTATCTTTGTTGCTGTTATTTTCAATGTACTATATGAAATTATGCCTTTTTCTTTGTCTTTCTTCCCCATGGTTTTACCCTGATGTCACTGTGCTGACTTTGGTGCACTGGATATTGTATGTACTTTTATTGGAACTAGGGAAGGGGAACAGCAAAATGGAGGCAAAAAGAGTAAAGGGTGAACCAATACAACAGCAATACCTACAGAAAATATGCTGTAAACCAATTGTACATCTTGGAGAAGTGTGGGGATGGACCGAGGAGGGGGGACGGTGGGAGAAAAATGAAGGAGGAAGTAACAAGTTACATATGAAACTGTAACCTCTCTGTACATCACTCTGATGATACATTAATTAATTTTTTAAAATGTGACAAATCAAGAAAAAAATCAAAAAACAGCAAATGCCAAAACAAATTTACAGAGAAAAAAACCATCCTAAATTTTTGGTTGAGATGTAAACTAGTGTAAGCACTGTGCAAATCACTATATATATTCCTCAAAACCTACAAATTGACCTGTGTGATAACCTTATAGCCTTTTGCTTGTGAGCATGGCTGTGAGCCAGATTCTCCAGAGCATAGAAGCATTGTCCAGAGCTTTAACCTCACACTCTGTACCCCATACAATGTCGGAGAGACTTATGCCAAGGGACATGCACTGCTGTGCTGGGCAGTGCCTGTCAAATTACAGGTGCTGTTACACCTCCAGTGGGAGTCCGTTGCTTTTCCTAGGTGCTCAGTTCACAGTTGAAACTATTCCATATTTCAGTTCTCAGGTGTACAGAATGGGTGTTATTTCCTTTCATAGGCATGGAAGAAGATGGAGAAATATCCATTCTTACCCAAGACGTCATGGGAAAATCCAGAAAGTCCTCAAGGCTACAGGAAAACATGGAAAGTTGGTGTTCATGGGATTTCCTACAGGTGGCATGTGAAGGGTTTGTTGTAGATCTCGTCAGAGGTCCAGACAAGGTCAATTATACATCCAGTTACAACCTGGCACTTTACTTGCTGACAGAAATAGAACATGAACACTTTGACCCACCACAAATATCAGAGTCTGAAATTGTTATGATCATGGGACCTCTGACCCATGTGCAAATCTGACACACACTTCATTGTTATCTCCTAACATACTGCTGTTGATTATTTTCTTAGTGGGGTGATTATGAGATTACTGCTGTTATCAAGAAGATGCACCTTTGGACTTGGAAAAAATTATACTAAGTGAAGTGAGCCAAACCCAAAGAAACATGGACTCTATGGTCTCCCTCATAGGGAATAATTAACACAGGTTTAGGCAAGTCACAGCAGAGGATCCCAAGAGCCCAATAGCTGTACGCTTATGAACACCTAAGATGCTGCTAAGTGAAATGAACTCCATATTATGGACATGACTGTTATATCACTGTTGTAATTACTTTCAACATGCCATGTGAAACCGTAGGTTCTATTCTTGAAGTTCCTTGTATCCCCTTCCAGTGGCTGCACCTGCACTATCTCTGTATCTTATCTGAGTACATTGGAAACTGTGTATACTGGTATTAGAACTAGGAAATAGAAAGGGAATAAAAAAATCGAGATGCAGGGTAAAAAAAGACAAAAGAGGGGGGAATGAGGGAGGAGGTAACAAACAGTACTAGAAATGTGTCCAATGCCTAACGTATGAAACTGTAACCTCTCTGTACATAAAAAAAGAAGAAGGTGCACCTTTTCCATACTATCTGTTTACCCAGACAAGAATACAAAGAGGTTATGGAGTGTAGAGAAAGAAAAGAACACTGCTTTGGGAAGGGAGAGTTTGGGAATGGTCTTTGTGGCTCAGAATCCATGTGAAAATGTTTTCCATGGACAGGACTATTTGTGTTAATGGAAGAGGGAAGATCAATGTTTTCCAGATATATATTGTTTCCGCATGAGATTCTTAGAGCAGCATAGTTTGAGGTACCAGGAATATAAGCAGAGAATGTCCATAGATACAATTGGCTTAGGCTCTACACTCTAATGACTAGGATGTGAAGACAAGCTTTAAACAAGATAGTGATAATGAAAGGAACAAACAATCATCTCTCAATCCTGTCAACATTAATGGACTTAAATCTTCAATCAAATGACAAAGGCTAATAAGTTGGATCAAAAATCAAGATCCATCTTTCTGCTGCCTCCAGGAGACACATCTATCCAGCAAAAGTAAACATCTTCTAAAAGTGAAAGGCTGGAAACAAATCTATCAAGCAAATGGCCCCCATAAGCAGGCTGGAGTTGCAATCCTAGTATCTGACTTAATTGACTTCAAATTAAAAAAGGTAAGAAGAGACAAAGAAGGTTACTACATACTAGTAAAGGGATCTCTCCTACAAGAAGAAATAACCATTCTAAATATCTACACACCAAATGCAGTTGCACCCAACTTCATCAAAGAAACACTACTGGCTCTAAAATCACTCATAGACCCAAACACATTGATAGTTGGGGACTTTATCACTCCACTATCACCTATGGACAGATCAACACGCCAAAAACTGAACAAAGAAACCACAGAACTAAACAATTGCATAGACCAACTAGTCTTAATCGACATCTACAGAATATTCCACCCAGCAAGGACAGAATACACATTCTTTTCGGCAGCACATGGAACATTCTCCAAAATAGATCACATCTTAGGGCACAAAGAAAATCTGTACAAATTCAGAAGTATCAAAACCATTCCCTGCATTCTCTCAGACCACAACGGAATAAAATTAGAGCTCAACTCAACCAGCCACCACAGAAATTACTACAATTCATGGAGACTAAACAACACACTGCTGAAGCATCAGAGGGTCATTGATGAAATTAAAACGGAAATTCAAGTGTTTATGGACTTCAACCAAGTTGAGGACACAAAGTACCAGCTCCTTTGGGACGCAGCAAAGGCAGTACTCAGAGGAAAATTTATATCTCTGAGTGAATACATAAACAAATTGGAGAAACAGCAACTCAATAATTTAAGGAACCACCTTAATTTCCTTGAGAGAGAACAACAAGCCAAACCCCAAGACAATAGACGGAAGTAAATAATTAAAATCAAATCAGAAATAAATCAATTGGTGTCGAAAAAAACCATTGAAAGAATCAACAAAACAAAGAGTTGGTTCTTTGAAAAAATCAACAAGATAGACAGACCCCTGGCAAACCTGACCAAAAAACAAAGGCAGCACGCTCAAATAAACAAGATAAGAGAAGAAACAGGTAACATCACCACAGAAATAACCGAAATTCAGAAAATAATAAGGGACTATTTTCCAAACCTTTATGCCAACAAATTCGAGAACTTGGAAGAAATGGAAGATTTCCTAGAAAAAATTCATATCCCCAAACTGAGCCATGAAGATTTAAACCTCCTAAACAGACCCATATCCAGTATTGAAATAGAAACGGCAATAAAGGATCTCCCATCCAAGAAAAGCCCAGGTCCAGACGGATTCACTGCAGAATTCTACAAGACCTTCAAAACAGAACTCACGCCAACATTTCTCAAAATCTTCAATGAAATTGAAAGAGAATGTTCACTTCCAGACTCATTCTATGAAGCCAGTATAACCCTCATCCCAAAACCAAGCAGGGACTCATCACGGAAAGAGGACTATAGAACGATCTCCCTGATGAACATACATGCAAAAATTCTCAACAAAATTCTGGCCAATCGACTTCAACAGGTCATCAAAAAAATCATACACCACGATCAAACTGGATACATCCCAGGGATGCAAAGTTGGTTTAATATACGCAAGTCAATTAATGTAATCCACCACATCAACCGGAGCAAGCTAAAGAACCACATGGTTTTATCTCTGGATGCGGAAAAAGCGTTCGATAAAATCCAGCACCCATTTATGATAAAAGCCCTGGAAAAACTGGGATTCCAGGGAACATTCCTGATTATAATCAAGGCAGTTTATCACAAACCAACAGCAAGCATAACTCTAAATGGTGAAAAACTAAAGCCATTCCCTTTAAAATCAGGAACAAGGCAGGGATGTCCACTCTTTCCTCTGCTCTTCAACATAGTACTAGAATTCCTAGCCAGAGCAATCAGGCAAGAAGAAAATATAAAGGGGATCCAAGTATGTAAAGACGAAGTTAAACTTTCTCTCTTCGCAGATGACATGATCCTATACCTAAAGAATCCCATAGACTCTACCCCTAGAGCAACTAGATCAGCAACTAGAGCTGATCCAAAACTTTAGCAAAGTTGCAGGATATAAAATAAACCCTCAAAAATCAACGGCCTTTCTGTATTCTAACGACCCGATGACCGAGGCTGACATCAGGAAAGCAACCCCCTTTGCAATAGCCTTCAAAAACATAAAATACCTAGAAATAACCTTAACCAGAGGTGAAAGACCTCTTTGAGGAGAACTTTAAAACCTTGAAAAATGAAATTAAGTCAGAACTAAGGAAATGGAAAAACCTCCCATGCTCCTGGATTGGGAGGATTAATATAATCAAAATGGCAATACTGCCAAAGGCTATCTACAAATTCAATGCAATACCCATTAATATCCCAACACCATTCTTTGATGAAATAGAGGAAGCAATCCAGAAATTCATATGGAATAATAAAAGACCTAGAATAGCAAAAACAATCCTAAGCAGAAAGAACAGTGCTAGAGGAATTACAATACCCAACTTCAAGCTGTATTATAAAGCTATAGTAATAAAAACAGCTTGGTATTGGCACCGGAACAGGCGTGAAGACCAATGGAACAGAATTGAAGACCCAGAAATGAACCCACAGAACTACGCCTACTTAATCTTTGATAAAAGGGCTAAAACAATAGTTTGGAAGAAAGATAGCCTCTTTAACAAATTGTGCTGGAAAAACTGGCTCAACACATGCAACAAACTAAAACTAGATCCTTATATATCACCCTGCACCAAAATCAATTCCAAATGGATTAAAGACCTCGAAATCAAAACAGACACCCTGAAAACACTAAAGGAAGAAGTAGGAGATACACTTGGGCTCCTTGGCGCAGGACGGAACAAAGACCCAGAAAGGCTACAAATCAAAGAAAGGTTGGACAAATGGGACTGCATCAAACTGCAGAGCTTCTGCACGGTAAAGGACATAGCTTGCAAGATAAACAGAAAGCCCACAGACTGGGAGAAGATCTTTACTGGCCATTCAACGGACAAAGGCCTCATATCTAAAATATATGCAGAACTAAAAAAATTACCTTCTTCCAAAACAAAACCGCAAAGAACTAATAGCCCACTCATCAAGTGGGCTAAAGACCTACAAAGAGACTTCTCTGATGAGGAAATGAGAATGGCCAAGAAACATATGAAAAAGTGCTCTACATCACTGGCCATAAACGAAATACAAATCAAAACTACATTGAGATTCCATCTCACCCCAGTAAGAATGTCATACATCAAGAAAACTAACCATAACAGTTGTTGGAGGGGATGTGGCCAAAAGGGAACCCTACTTCATTGTTGGTGGGAATGTAAACTGGTTCAGCCACTCTGGCAAGCAGTATGGAGAGTCCTCAGAAGGCTAAATGTAGAACTCCCCTATGACCCAGCAACCCCACTTTTGGGTATTTAGCCAAAAAACCACAAACAAAATCACAGTAAAGCCACCAGCACAACAGTGTTCATTGCAGCGCAATTTGTCATAGCGAGAATCTGGAACCAACCCAGATGCCCCTGCGTAGACGAATGAATCAGGAAAATGTGGTACATATACACAATGGAATTTTATGCCTCTATCAGAAAGAATGACATTGCCCCATTTGTAAGGAAATGGAAGGACTTGGAAAAAATTATACTAAGTGAAGTGAGCCAGACCCAAAGAAACATGGACTCTATGGTCTCCCTTATTGGGAATAATTAGCACAGGTTTAGGCAAGTCACAGCAGAGGATCACAAGAGCCCAATAGCTATACCCTTATGATCACATAAGATGATGCTAAGTAAAATGAACTCCATTTTCTGGAAATGATTGTTATATCACAGTTGTAACTACATCCATATGTATCTGTAGTTTCTACTATTGATGATGTTCGTGTATCACCTTCTTGTGATTGTATCTACACTATCTCTGTAATCTTATCTGAGTGAATGGGAAACAGTGTGTACTGGTATTAGAATTAGGAAATTCAAAGGGAATACCAAAATTGAGAGACAAAGGGTAAAATAAGAGAAACAACAACAAAAGAAATACTTGCAAAACTGTTTGGTGTAAGTGAACTGAACCCCGCAAGGGGAGTAAGGGGGAGGGGGGAGGGGGGTATGAGGGACAAGGTAACCAACAGTACAAGAAAAATATCTAATGCCTAACGTATGAAACTGTAACCTCTCTGTACATCAGTTTTATAATAAAAACTTAAAAAAAATAAAAAAAGAGAACAGATAATTCTATGTCTTAGGAAGAAAGAATTTAAAGTCTGGAGGTTAAGTATCTTCTCTTATTTATGTAAATGATGTAGAAACAGAACCTCTTTTTCTGAAAACCAAATTCTTTCCCAGGAATTTTTCTATACTTTGGAGTCATTTCAACCTCTCCTAAGGCTTAAAAGTAGGTATTTGGTTGCAAATGGGATTTGATTCTTATTATAACATATTTTAATTCATATACCCAGAAATTAGGTATTTCTACTCAGACATTGTCTACTTCTACTTGTACCCCAGCATCCTTTGCAAGTGATACCTAGACTGGGAAATCCTCAACTGCTTTTTGTCTAAAACTCCCAGTTGCTTTCCTCTTCTCCATTACTTTTTGAAGTATCTTTTTGATATATCTCTCCTACAGTATATGTATGCTTTTTTGAAAATGACTCTGTATCCATGTAGAAGATCTCTGTAGGAACAACTACAAAAAGAGTAAGACGACCATGTGCTTCTTGTCCTTACTCCTGTTGATGTTCAAACTGCCCCATTTGAAAGGAAATCAAAGACTTGGAAAATATTACTTTAAGCAAAGGAAGCCAGATGCAAAAATGCATATGCTACAGCATTTCCCTCATTTGTTATAATCAGAATGTGCCTATGAACCCACAAGTGAACACAATGGATAATAAAAAACAAAAAATTACACTTGGACCTGATTAGTTCAACAAGACTCTAAACATTCACAGCGTGAACTATACAACTTGAGGCAAAGGGGAGAAGAACAAGAAAAACTCAGAGAAAATGAGGGAAAATGTGATACTGTTCAAAAAGTAATGTACTGATTACATCACATATAAATGTAAGAACTCCATACATTACTTTTAAAATGTGAAAAAATAAAACACAAGAAAGGAAATGCTCACATACATAAAAATATACAAAGAACACAATCTTCAAGGATCAGCATAATTAATATTGTGAAAGTTTCTATATTTTCAGAATTGACTAAACATTCAATATAATGCTCCACATTCCAATGATATTTTCACCAAAACAGAAATAAATGACATTGACATTATTGCAGAAACAAAGTAACCCAAATAGCAAAAAGAATCCTAATAAAACATTAACATGGAAAGATTATAACACTTGAATATTCAATATATGTTACAGATACCTAGTAAAAAAAATTACAAAGCTGGCATATAATTTGCACATAGACAATTCAACAGAGATCCAGAAGTAAACTTGTACATCTGTAATCATCTGATGTTGGGCTCTGGCTATACCTTTAAGGGGCAGTCCCGAGAGGGCTGCCTCTTCGCCCGCCCTGGGGCTGCATGGCTGTTACCCACTCCTACCTTTTCCCCGGGTCCGGAACCGGAAAGGCAGCCCAAACCAGCCCCGCCTCCTGTCTGGCTAGGAGCACATGGAAATCATAATAGCGCCAAGCTGAGCACAAAAGGGCGGTTCTGTGGGCTGTGATCTCCGCCTCTGGGGGAAGCTCTGTGACATCACTGTGATGGACAGCTCAGTTTAGCCTGTCTCTAATCTGAGCTAGCTACTCCAGCTCCCTCCCCTTCCTGCCGCCATTACTGTTATATAAACCCCTCCCCTGAGTAAAACCAATGGAACTTCCAGAAGCTTACCCCGAGACAGCCCACGTGTCCTGACTCCTTATTCTTAGCAAGTGAGGTGGGGGAGGGGTGCGTCTCACGGCCACACATGCCAAGGCTTGCACATAGCCCTCACTCCAGCATTGCTGTCTACGGGACGGGTGGTCTATGCTCGAGGGTGAAAGGGGACTACACAGGAGATAACAGGGCCAGACATAATGGCGCTGTAATGTGGGGCAGATAAAGCCCATGGGGAATTTATACTGAGCTACTGGTAAGCCCTTGGATCGCAGACGGTTTTCTGGGTGTGGGGTCCCCCCATAGGCAGGGAGATGGGGCAGAGCCAAAGTAGATTCACACTCCAAAATACCGGATTGGAGTTGTGGGACACTCCGGCAAAGGACCGAGGGATTTTAGACCATGCTGCTGGCCTTTTTAAATTGGCTGCTAGGAGAGGAACAGATTTTCCGCTGCGCAGGGGGACAGGATCGCGTGCGGGTCCTGCCGCGGCTTCACGGCCAGCAGGGCAGAGATGCAGATCGAAGGCCAGTGTGGCCGAGAGGCGATGGGGGTGGCGGCGGCTGGGGTGCTGGCGGCAGCTGCAGCCCTGGTAATGTCTGGGGCTGGCGTGCGCACAAGGCGGCGGTGGCGGCACGTGGAACAGGTGCTGCCGTCTGGGCCAGGACCCCTCTACCACCTGGGTTCTGGGTCCCTAAGATGTGCAGAGAGCGGAGATCCTGGGCCATTTGCACGAAGCCATTGTTGCCAGATCCTTGCACCGTTTTTGGCCTGGCGGCCCCGGAGGCAGCGGAGGCGGGAGGCCGGAGGAGTCCTATGGCGTGGCAGGGAGAAGTTTGGCTGCATGGGCTCCCAGTGCCACTCGACCAGCTGTGGCCCAGCGCACTGACATTCTTGGGGTGGCTTGCCCTTGTACCCACTCCCTCCCCCCACCTCTGAGGCCTGGGAAATTTACTGGACTTGCCTATCTAATACCTATTGTTGGCTAACCTACTTTCAAAGAGAAAAACAAAAAAAAAGAAAAGGGTTTTAGATTTTTGTTGTTAATGTTTGATAGGTTTTGGGGTGGCCTCCTCCTGCCCTCACCCCAGGTGATGGGTGTGCCAAATTCCCCAAGGCTGGGCAGGGGCTTAAAGATGTCTTGCTGTGTTAAGCTGTGTCACGTTTCTGTCCTGTTTGTGTCTTGTCTCCCATCTCCTGGAACTTCTCTGGTCATAAGAGCTGAACTGGATTTTTCAAAATGTGACCTCTTCATTTCCTTGCCAGATAAACTGTGAAAGTTTTTGTTTCCTAGGAAAGGATTACTTTTTTGCCTTTTTTTTTTCTTTTTTTGGCCAGTCCTGGGCCTTGGACTCAGGGCATGAACACTGTCCATGGCTTCCTTTTGCTCAAGGCTAGCACACTGCCACATGAGCCACAGCGCCACTTCTGGCCGTTTTCTGTATATGTGGTGCTGGGGAATCGAACCCAGGGCCTCATGTATACGAGGCAAGCTCTCTTGCCACTAGGCCTTATCCCCACCCACTTTTTTGCCTTTTGATTGATCACGTGGTTCTAAACTTATGGGCAAAATAATATCATTTTGCTACTGGAATTCCAGAAAACTTACATGGCCAATTAAAGAACAATTTTAAGAGCGCTCGAAACCCTGTGCACAACCGTTTGTGTATGTCTGCCTGTCAGTTTGTCTGAGGGTAAAAGCATATAAAATCTAGTTTCATGGTTTAAGAATTACTGCCTCTTTGACGAGTACGTTAATTTGCTTTACTTCTGTGTTAAACTTTCCCTTGCAGCTCATAGTGAAGTGCCAGAATTTGAAGTCAGGCCCCATTTTACCACGTGAACCCCATTTTACCACGTGAACCCCATTTTAGAATCGAATCCTGAGCCAATCAGATTTGTACCTGTGTCCTAATCTTGCTTGCTTGAACACCTGATTGTTGTAACCTTCTTTGCCTTTATAAGCCCTGTGTAATCACTGCTCCGGGCTCCCTCCTAACCTCCACTGTGTTGGTGGGTAGGACAAGGCAAGAGTTGCAGCTCGCTTAAATAAAGCCTTGCCTTGCTTTTGCATTTCGGAATGTCTGAGTCTCGGGGGTCTTCTTGGTGGTGGTCTTGCGACTTGGCACAACAATAGATGGAGTTACAGCAAGGAAAAACCCCAAGATTTTAACCCAAACGGATTGTTTGGGGGTCAAGCAAATGTGCCTAAGAAAAACTCAAAAAGGTTCTAATATACAGCAATGAGTGATTTGACTGGAATCTCTAAAACTGCCCCTTGAGAGATACTAAGAATTGGAAAAGGTTTTCTTAATGGTTAAGAAGTTTATTTATCTGGTGTGATTTGATTCCTATGCTATTTTTGCAATTTAGATATATTGAAAAGGCAACATGCTGAGATTGGATTTCTCTGTTTATAATTCTGGTGAACACTGTTAAAAGTACCTTTGTTGCAATTGTTCTGGATATCAGTCTAATGATTCAAGTACTAAATTGTATGTGTATACTGTAATGTAATAAGTAAGACTCCTAACTATCCTAAGTTACATATAATCAGGCAAGCACTTTAAAGTATGTTTAATAAACTAATGGGGATAAAAGTAAAATCTTACTAACTCTGTATGTAGAAAAAAATGGCAATGCAAGCTAATGTTTCTCACTAATTTATTGGAAAGCTGAATGAATAAGTGTTTCTAATTTTGTAATTATAATTCTTGCATTAAGAAAAAATTGTCATTTGAGTTCAAAGGTCATACAGTAGCCAGGACTAAAGAAAAAAAAATGGTTCTTTTAAAACAGGCAGCCAGGATGCTAGATGCCACCTGGGTTCCAGAATTTTTCGGGTGCAAATAAGGCTGAGGCAAAGGTGTAAAAGCCTCAAAGTACATTCTAGATAAAGAATTTGAACAACCAGAGTGCTAACATTTTGCTTCATAGAATACAGGTTAACATGTGTGCTAGCAGTGTGGATTTTGTGACTAGGGAAATCTTTCTACCCTGCTTGAACCAGAAGGGCATCAGACTAAAATACTGGGGGATTTCAAATGTCTTTAAACAGTCTGTGTAGAATCTTGCAGGAGGTGTGACAGTCTATTTACTCTTAGCGAGTGAGGGGGTTGGGGGGCATCTCGCGGCCCCACACACCAAGGCTTGCAAGTAGCCCTCACTCCAGCTTTGCCATCTGCGGGACGGGCGGCTTACGCTCCAGGGTGAAAGAGGACTACACAGGAGGTAATAAGGCCTTGCAGTCTGCCTGTTAAAAAATGCAAAGGAGTTCACTGGACGATAGAAAAGCTCTTCAACAATTCTGTAAAAACTGGATATTCATATATAGAAGTCTCAACTTGGCCCTCATTCTATCAAAAAATCAATTCAAAATATATCAAGATTCTTTTTTTTTTCAAGTTTTCTTTCTGCATGCCACTTCTACCATGGAAAACATTTATTTTAAGCAGAAGCATCATCCCTCTCATGAAGAGAACACTTTTAATTCTGGGACTATTAGATAACTTTGAATGAGGTACGAGGTAACAAACACTACAAGTAATGTATCCAATGTCTAACGTATGAAACTGTAACCTCTCTGTACATCAGTTTGACAATAAAATTTTGAAAAAAAATGATTACAAAGAATGTCAAGATTCTTAAGATAATATATAAACTCTAAATTTTCCAGGAGAAACAAAACTAGAGCCTTTGGAGATTTGGGCATAAAGAATGACTACAAATAGGACTCCAGTAGCTGAGAGCATACTTCTAAGAGTAGAAAAAAAGTGATTTCATGAAATTAAAATGCTGCTTTTACACAGTAATGGAAACAACAGGATGAAGAGGACTCCAATGAACAGGAAAAATCTTCTCCTGCTAATCATCATTGTCTTCTATGTGTAGATTACCTGTAAATATATTCACCCAAGTTCTTCAATGCTCAAATTTCTCGGCTGGTTTACACCTGACTTTGATCAGCTCCATAGCGACTTGCTAAGGCATACCACTGGAACAGTGAGGAAGAATTATTACTATTGACCCTCATTTTCACATTGCTAGAGTATCTTGGCCTTATCAATTTTATTACAGCGCTTAAGGGGGACCTGGCTAAAGAACTCAAAGACATTACAGGAAGTGCAGTTCGCTGTGTATTAAATAGCAGCCTGTCTCTCAGGAGGAGTTATGGTCACACAAAACCACTCCATCAATTTAAAGCTGTTCATGAGATCACAAAATATGGGAAAGGTGAAACTTCAAATTCTGGATAAAAAAAGAAATCTTCACAGAGGATAACGAATTAAAGCAGAGCTAGGTGGATGACTCAAGACCACTCTCTTCCTAAAATGATTAACCATTGTTCCCTGTAAAACACCTATCCAGTGCATTTAGGAACAATGTTAGGGCAAACATCTATCCTTATCGTTGTATATACATCCTCACTTTTGTTCTAGCTGCATTTTATCTTAGAGAGGTGAGCCCCTGTGTTAGAGGCCAGGAACTTCAAGTAGATAGCTTTCTGATAAGAGGTGCCAAGTTAAATATTTATTCCAGGTACATTTCCGACACTAAGGAAAATGTCCAGAGGAATCCAGATGTCATATTTACCTTCTGAAGATTTTTGGTTTGATACCCAAAAAATCCTTAAGAGGCCATGTGCCACAAATCCCATACTTCATATTTTCCATGCCTTCCTGTAGTCTTGAGCATTTTTGCCATTATGAAATAACTTCTCTAGGAAGAATGGATATCTCTGAATTCCTGAACTTTCCTCAGAAGAAGGGAATAATTCATCCTCTGTGTTTCACATTCAGTATATTTTCAAAAAGCTATACTGTTCAACTCAACACACAAAAGGCAAGTGTATATATGTAGGTGACAGTATATGTTTATACACATATATGACTTTGCTATAACCTCCACATATAAGAAAAACTGTATATTTCTGTCTCTCTGAGATTGGAATTTACCTCACATAATGTTTTACCATTCTAGAAAATTTCACACAAATGTTTCTTCCTGACATATGAGTAAAATTCCATTTTATATTTCATTATGTGTCACATTTTCTTGGTCCATATGTCCACTGAAGGGCATATGAGCTCATTTCATAGCTTGACTATGGTGAATTGTATAGCAATGGTCATGGTACTTTATCCTGACTAAACATATTAACTAAAGTATGGTATTTGCAAAAGAGGATTCCAGTGATGTGATTCCCTTCAACAATGAGCTTCCAGTTTAATACAAATCAGTACCAATAAGTAGAACATCTGTTTGTCAGGGAATATGGGGAAAATGGGGAGGATATAGGAAAGGAGAGTTGAAAAATGGGCAAATACAGTCATAATAAACAATTCACATATGAGGAAATGAAAACAGGAAAGCTGAAGTGATGAGTGAAATTCAGAAAGTAGAGCAGAATTTTGAAAAGGGTAACACTGACAAATGTGCATTGAATTTACAAGTTGGCATGTTCAGTTGAAGCTACTTTGTATAACTACATAAAGATAATACAAAAAAGAAATAGAATAATGTTGATGTTAGTATACACATTTTGAACATTCATATGGCACTCAGAAATAATAATGACAAAAACACTCCCACTCAGAAATGGGACCATTAGACCTTAGGAAAGTACAATGCTTCCAGGTGACAGTGCTGAGCTATGATCCCTTGTGTGGGGCTGCTGGCCTGTCTATCCCAGGGATCAGACTAGAAGTTTCTCTAACAGCCCACCATCCACATCATCTACAATATATCCTATTTCCATTTCCACAACACCCAGACTGCCTTCTCTGTCCCAATGACCAGTATTAAAATGGAGATTTCCCCACTGTGTTCACAAGAATTCGTTGTCAACATTTTAGAGTTCCACTCACTGGCAACACATTTGACCTCATCCTGAGCTCAGGAAGAAGAACACTCATGCAATCACTGTGTTAGACACAATTAGTACTTATACACACTGTCAGTGCCTAAGCTCTTGTAGTCAGTTGTGCAAACAAATAACAAACCAACAATGAATTAAAAAAAAACACAGGTTGAATTTTAGTAGAATTAAAGAGCTAAATGTGGTTTGTCTGTTGGAAGGTTTACTTTGGATCAAATGTAGGCTAAGATTGTCACACTAACTAGACTTGCCTCTGACCAAAATGCTAAACTCTTTGCCAATGTGCCGATGGTTCTTTGATCAACTAACAAATGACCATTGTTTAAAGCTTTTGTAATATTCCAGATAGGGCAAAGAATTCAGACTCAAGCTCCACTCTCTTATAGTAAAAGAAATGTTCAATATCTTCCAATCCCTTGTAGTAAAAGAAGTGTTCAATATCTTCCATGCATGTTATCAGGAAAACCATGAGATGTTTTACAAAACCCTCTGGACAACATGGTCAGAGAGATAAATAAGCAGTGGGACAAGGTGGAGAAAGAGGTATAAGAAACTCTCCTTTAACCTCTCTAGGTTATTGAATCAGGAACTGCCTTACCTTCCCCTACTCTCCCTCAATACAATTGACATCCTCGAGCCTTGGTGGGAAGGAGAGCCAGAGGAAAGCCCACATGCCCCAGAAATTCTGCATCTCCCTACTCATTATCTACTCTCCACATCATCTATTCTCTTGGGAATTCTGATTGCCAAAGGCTTGGATTACCAATGTAAGGAGAAGGTGAGAAATTGGGGAAAACCATTAGGATTAAGTACAGAACTCCCTGGAAAATAAACTATAAAAATGACCGATCAGAGGAATTCTAAGGACCCAGTGCATTCTCCCTACACCCATATCTTATGTCTTGACCTAACACATCTCATTGGTATACATGACACATTGAATTTCCCAGCTTTTTCTATCCCAGCCTCCTTCCAAGTAACAGCTGTTATCCCTCTGCCCTCCGGAAATGTTTCCACCTCCCCTTTGGGCCACCTATGCAAAGAATGTCCAAATATGTCACCGATGATGCAATGCTACCAGGTGGGTAAAGCTGCAGGTGTGGTTTCTGAGGGAGGGGAAATGACCATTCCAAACTCGTGACCGCCTCCCTATTCCAGGAGTATAAAGACAGGCATGGACTACTGTCCAAGTCACACTTTTCACACCATGAGCTCACTCCTGACCCTGGTTCTTGTGGCAGCTGCTGGTGAGTTCCCTGCTTTGTCCTGGACCTCATCCTTTGGAACAAGGATGACATAGGTAGTTGATCATGGCTGTCCCTGCAATACTGCCTCCACACTTGCATTTTAGTTCCTGCTGGGCTTTCTTTCTTCTCATGTCCACAAGTTGTATATTAATCTGACCTCATTTACGTCTCCATGCCTCTGTTCTGACCCTTATGCTCAGTTTAGCTAACACAGCTCCAAGGACATGGTAGTTCAAAAGGAATCCCAGGTAGGAAGTGTCCATGTGATGGAGCAGTGAGATCACTGAGCTATGGGTCTCTGCTCTCAAGCAGCTGGCTCATCCATGCCAGCCATCTTCTGCTTGGGCCTCAAAACCTCTGAAGTGGCTCTCGCATAGACACGTTTTACCTCAAATTCATAAAATAAGAGTGTGAAAATTAAATTCTGGCTGATGTATACCCTTGAAGTTTTCTAATTAGGTATTCAGGCTCCATCCTGTACATTGCTTTAAAATCATCAAATAGCTTAAGATTATGATTCTGTTGACCTACATGAGAATGGGTATGTAGGCTCTCTATACAAGCTTTGTGGGTTTGAAATGTATGTGAAGTGATGTACAGTGAGCTCTACTAAGTCATGATATATTCTTACCTATGCTAAATCTGAACTTCTCCAAAAATTAAGGGATATAGGTAAGTGAAAAATAAAGAAGAAGAGTCAAGTATGCAAGACCACCAATTCTGAATATATGCTAATGCACCCTTATGAGGTCTTCTTTTATTAAGTCCCAGAAGAAAGTAATATCCTTCATAGATTCAAGACATATCCAGGAGACCTCAACATTCAGGACAAAAAACACTGTGACCCCAAAGATCAAGCATCGGTCCTAGGTTGGTTATCGTCATTGTGGTCAATAGGAATCCTAATTGGCAGGCAATAGTCACAGGGTTGAGGGCTCCACTCTCCAATATCTTGCTGAACTGGCTTCTTTGCTATATCTACCAAGCTGCTTTTCCTCTTGATGATGATGACAAGATCGTCGGAGGCTACACCTGTGGGAAGAATTCCGTCCCCTACCAGGTGTCCCTGAACTCTGGCTCCCACGTCTGTGGAGGCTCCCTCATCAATGACCAGTGGGTGGTATCTGCAGCCCACTGCTACAAGCCCCACCAGCAGCCGTAAGTACCAGGCCCTGGGCTAGCATTTGGAGGGAAATGGCTTGGTCCTCACGTGGGCTGCAGTCTAAGTAAATGGAAGAAGCTATGAAAAGAGAAGGAGCTTTCTTGATGGATAAGGAAATAAGATTCAAATCCCAGAAACAGCACCTTGAAAGAATAAAGGCTGTGGTTCCTTGGTAGGAGGAACACTGTAATGTGGTAAGGACTAATCAAAAAGGATTCTGGGGATCACAGTGCAAAGCTAGCCTTGTAAGAAAAGATTGTGAGATACTTACCTCCAACATACTACTCAGTAAAGGCCAGAATGGTTGCTTTGGCTCAAGTAATAGAGTGCTAGTATTGAGCACAAACAGGCACGGGAACAGTCTGAGCCTCTGAGATTAAGCCCCAGATCCAGAAAACATATTCAGGAAACAGGAATTAGTTTCTCATAGCAGCAACAATAATTCTGAGTTTCCAGGCAGAGGGTTGGACAGAGGTGAGTGTTAAAGTCTGTATTTGTTCTGGAGATGCACCTAAGAGGCATTACCATGTGTAAGATCTCTCAGTCCTGAGTGATCTATACAAGGGACTCATAACCAGGAGGATTATGAACACGTAGATTCCTGCCACTGTCCTCTAAATTGTGGTTACTCAGTTTGTGGTAGGGATGGAGACATAAAATTTGTAAGATGACCCTAGATGCCTCTGCTGCTGCTGGAGATGCCCCAAATGCTGGTAGAAGCACCGGAATAGACGCTAGAAAAGGGTAGACCACATTGGCCTCCGTAAAGCCAGCAAACCCACAGAAAATGAAGGAAATATGAACTGGCTAATTCGGGTCTCACCACAGATCTTCTGCAGCAGCAGTCCCTGTCAGAAAATTGAGACCTCACCAACTGCAGCCCTGCACAACATCCCTCCCAATTATTCAACTACTGAGGGATGGGGGCCATAACTCACACCACCTTTCCCTCATTACCCATGTGTTATCCCCGTGGTGGTGCTGCATGCCCATTCAAGCTTCTGCACACAGTCCCATTAGACAGCACGAGCAAAGGAAATGGCATTGTCAATCCACTCATCTTTCCTCAGCTACATCCAAGTGAGGCTGGGAGAGAATAACATCAAAGCCGTGGAGGGAGATGAGCAGTTCATCGATGCTGCCAAGATTATCGTTCATCCTCACTTTGATATAAAAACCGCTGACAATGACATCCTGTTGATCAAGCTCTCCTCACCTGCCTCCCTCAACTCCCATGTGTCCACCGTGTCTCTGCCATCCTCGTGTGCACCTGCTGGCACCCAGTGCCTCATCTCTGGCTGGGGCAACACCCTGAGCTTTGGTGGTGAGTAGACCCATTCTCTTTTCCAAAGTCCACATTCCCTACACATTCTACAATCATAAATGACACTGGGAAAGATCCTCTCCACTTCTAAGATTCAAGTAGATTTCATGAAACTACCATACACAAAATCCTGAGAGGTGGAGGGATGCAAAGTTCCCCACAATCTAAAGGAAGCAAAGGTGCTCTAGATGGTGTTATTTTGCTTCCAGGAAGGTGAGTGCCACAAGCTTCTTCTGACAAACAAAATTCTTGTTTTACTTGGACTTGAATAGTAAAGTACTCTGCAGTAGAAACGAGTTGATTGTTCTACTCCACCCTGGTCTGACTCTTACTTCTGATTTCTTTGATCTTGCCCCTCTAAGTCCACAAGCCAGAACTCCTGCAGTGCGTGGAAGCTCCTCTGTTAAGCCAGGCTGTCTGTAAAGCCTCCTATCCCGGTAAGATCACCAAGAACATGGTCTGCGCTGGCTTCCTCGAGGGAGGCAAGGACGCCTGCCAGGTGATTTGACCCCTCCCCATTTGAAGAAACATGCCCATAACCATGGCATTCTGGGGAAGATATTTCAAGGTCTGATTTGGTGAGGTCCAGATTGTTATGCCACTATTATTGCTGCATTTAAGTCTGCTACAATGCCAAAATTACTATGAAATTTTAGTCTGCCTTGCAACATTGTAAGTTGTAGAGATTAGAATTCAGGATTAGTATAGCTCTATCCCTTATACCCCCCTTATCTCCTATTTACACCACTTTTGCCCTCACCTCAGGGAGATTCTGGTGGCCCTGTGGTCTGCAATGGAGAACTTCAGGGAATCGTCTCCTGGGGCAATGGCTGTGCCTTGAGGAACTATCCAGGAGTGTACACCAAGGTGTGCAACTATGTGGACTGGATTCAGGACATCATTGCTGCCAACTGAAAACCCTAGTCCCTCCTCAGCTATCATGACAATAAAGTGAATCTGTCCTCACTCCCTGTGTCTTGGCCTGCTCTCTCTAGCCCCCACAACTTCCTCTAAAGTAATCCTCTGCAGAATCCCAATGAGTGTGTGTGAGTGTGCCAGGCAAGGCAGGGTCTTCAGCAGCAGGCTAAACAGCCTCGTGTCTACCCTCTGAGTCGCTAGAGCTAACGAGCAGACTCTTCCATACAGAAAGAGAAAGATGTGTATGGAAACAAATAGCATAGGCCAAGCAGTTGGAACTTCTTCAGAGTTGAATATCCTTCATCTCTATGAGAGCCAAGCAACACATCCCACTGTGAGAGAGTCCATTACCTTAGCTGGCAAATCCAGCAGCAGACTGAAGTTCCATCTAAGTGACTACATAGACAATTCTACCCTTCTCTCCTTGCAGGAAAGAGAGAACAGTGGTAGTGACTTCCCTGTATTTTATAGTATTAAGAAGGATCTTTCAGGCCATGCATAGCATAATCTGAGTGGAGCAACATCTGTGTTTCAAGAGAGATAAAGTGCTCTCTCTCTCACTAAGTGAGCTACACTGGCTCCAAGCAGATCCCAGAGCAGAAACTGAGACTAAATAAGGGAATCTATTTGGCTGATAGATCCAACCTGACTCTAACTTTTTTTCTCATTTCCTTACTTTTCTTTTAATTCATGGGATTTTCACTCAGGGCCTGACTGCTGTCCCTAAGTTTCTGCTTAAGGTAATGTTCTACCAATTTCAGACCAGGTGCCACTTCTGGTTTCACCTGGCTAGTGGGAGCTAAGTGTCCTACAAAATTTCAGTGCAGGCTGGCTTGGAACCCTAATCTTGAGATCTCAGCCTCCTCAGTAGCTAGGATCACAGGGGTGTGTCACCAATTCCTAGTACTCACTCTTACTGGTTACCAAAAATGAAAAGCTTTTTCTCTCTTGCTTTTCTTCACGGATAGTATTTTACAGCTCATTGTTTTCATAGTCTAATACACTTCTCTTCCCTATCCTGTCACAACCCGTCAGTCAGAACCCTTCTCCACAACAACTAAATATTATACCTGTATGTTAGCATAAGGTGGACTTGAGTCCTCACTCTCAGCTCCCCTTTTCACCCTCTTCTTTATAGTGTATGTCCTCCCTCAGCAATGTAACAACTAGCGCCCTAAAAAGTACTCCTATAATTCCAACTTACTCCAATACCATGCAAAATCTCAAGTCCCTTACATATGCAACATGACTGCCTAGATAATATTACCAATAATACCAAAGTTTAAAGATGTGGTTGTGTTTGAATGGGTGAAAGTATAAGTGCTGTGATCCCTCTCCATTCCAGTTGTGAGAAAGACCAAATTACCATGGAAACACATAGTCTTGAGAGAATATAGCGAAAAAGAAAGTTTAAGTTCATTAAAACCTGCTCTTCAAAGGACTAAATCCCAATAGAATAAAAATGAAGTCAAACAAATTTAACCTCTAACAACAATAATTGCATACACCATACCAAAACATGCACACACATGCACATGAGTGCATGCACACCCCTTACCCACATCACACAAATCAGAATAATGGGAAAGTGGAAGCTAACATCCATACTGAGCTCAAAGGACTGATAATAAGAATGTTCTAACAAATAAGAGTACATTTTTAAGCAACTAAAACCATTTCAAAGCGTACACAAGAAAAGAGCTAAAAAATTTGAATGAGACTAAAGATAAAGTGCTAAATGAATAACAAGTAAATTTTAAAAGAATAATACCAGTATACACCGTTTCCAAGGTACTCAGATAAGATACAGAGATAATGCAGGTACAACCACAGGAAGGGTATACAAGAAGATCATCAATAATAGAATCTACATTTACACAGAGCACGTTGAAAGTAGTTACAACAGTGATATAACAATTGTTTCCATAACATGGAGTTCATTTCACTTAGCATCCTCTTAGGTGTTCATAAAGGTTTAGGTATTGGGCTCTTGTGATCCTCTGCTGTGACTTGCCTAAACCTGTGCTAATTATTCCCTATGAAGGAGACAATATAGTCCATGTTTCTTTGGGTTTGGCTCACTTCACTTAGTATAATTTTTTCCTAGTCCTTCCATTTCTTTAAGAATGGGCCAATGTCATTCTTTCTGATTGAGGCGTAAAATTCCATTGTGTATATGTACCACATTTTCCTGATCGATTCTTCTACTGAGTGGCATCTGGGTTGGTTCCAATTCTAGCTATGACAAATTGCGCTGCAATGAACATTGTTGTGCTGGTGGCTTTAGTGTTCTTGTTTGTGGTCTTTTGGGTAGATGCCCAAAAGTGGTGCTGCTGGGTCATAGGGGAGCTCTCTGTTTAGCCTTCTGAGGAATCTCCATACTGCTGGCCAGAGTGGCTGAACCAGATTACATTCCCACCAACAATGAAGTAGGGTTCCCTTTCGGCCACATCCCTCCAAAGTTTGTTATTGTTAGTTTTCTTGATATACGACATTGTTACTGAGATGAGATGGAATCTCAATGTTGTTTTGATTTGCATTACTTCTATGGCCAGTGATGTAGAGCATTTTTTCATATGTCTCTTGGCCATTCTCATTTCCTCATCAGAGCAGTCTCTTTAAGTCTTTAGCCCACTTGATGAAGGAGCCATTGGTTCTTTGTGGTTTTGTTTTGGAGGAATGTAATTTTTTTAGTTCTGCATATATTTTAGATATGAGGGCTTTGTCCATTGTATGGCTGGTAAAGATCTTTTCCCAATCTTTGGGCTTTCTGTTTATCTTGTGAGCTATGACCTTTGCCCTGCAGAAGTTCTGCAGTTTGATGCAGTCCCATTTGTCTATCATTGCTTTGATTTGTAGCATTTCTGGGTCTTTGTTAAGGAAGTTCCATCTTGTGCCAAGGAGCCCAAGTGTTTCTCCTACTTTTTCCTTTAGTGTTTTCAGGGTATCTGTTTTAATTTCGAGGTCTTTGATCCATTTGGAATTGATTTTAGTGCAGGGTGATATATAACGATCTAGTTTTAGTTTGTTGAATGTGTTGAACCAGTTTTGTCAGCACCATTTGTTAAAGAAGCTATCTTTCTTCCGGTCTATTTTTTTTTTTTTTTTGCTCCTTTACAAAACGTTAAGGGGGCATAGTTCTGTGGGTTCATTTCTGGGTCTTCAATTGGGTTCCATTGGTATTCAGGCATGTTCTGATGCCAATACCAAGCTGTTTTTATTTCTATAGCTTTATAATACAGCTTGAAGTTGGGTATTGTAATTCCTCCAGCACTTTTCTTTCTACTTAAGATTGTTTTTGCTATTCTGGGTCTTTTATTGTCCCATATAAATTTCTGCATTGCTTCCTCTATTGCATTAAAAAATGGTGCTGGGATATTAATGGGTATTGCATTGAATTTGTAGAGTGTTTGGCAATATTGCCATTTTGATTATATTAATCCTCCCAATCAAGGAGCATGGGAGGTTTTTCCATTTCCTTAGTTCTGCCTTAATTTCATTTTTCATGTTTTTAAAATTCTCATCATAGAGCTCTTTCACTTCTTTGGTTAAGTTTATTCCTAGGTTTTTTATGGTTTTTGAGGCTATTGCAAAAGTAGTTGCTTTCCCGATTTCAGCCTCCATGTTTGGGTCATTAGCATATAAAAAGCCATTGATTTTTCAGGCTTTATTTTACAGATATGAAGACAAAAGGAACATTAAAGAATACCCAGAAATATTGACACATGGCTAAAGTCATCTAGCTTTCATTAAGGAACCAAAGACATACAACTGAAAAAAGACAGCCTCAGAATGGTGTTGAGAAATATAGTGAACTCCATGAAAAGATGGAAAGCAGACCCCAAGAATAGTCCTTGTGCAAAAATCAACTCCGACTGTATAAAGGATCCAAATATCAGATCTGGACTTGCTATAGGAACACGAATTTAAAAAATACTCCAAAACATATAGGCAATGACTAGCTGAACAGTACTCCAGTCAACCAATAAGTAAAAACAAGAATGGATGAATTTGAGAGCATCACATTAAAATATTTCTCCACACATCAGAACCAAGAGATAATTCATGGAATGGGAGAACATGTTCACTTGCCATTCAATATACAAAGGATTAATACCTAGCACAAAGAGCTCAAAAAGACTGAACATACAAAAGACAAATAGCCCAGTTAAGATATGGACAATTGAGTGGAATAGAATTTTCTCAGGGGCAAAAGCAGTTTTTATCTAATAGATACTATTATCAAACTTCAATACACTTAGCTAACATCAAGAATATAAAATGAAGACTCTATCAAGATTGCTTCTCACTCTAATCAGAATAACAATCATTAAGAAATTGAAAAACAACAAAAACTGTAACAAATTCAAAGAGAAATTAATGATCATAAACTTTTGGTTGAGATGTCAAACAGTGTAACCTCTATGGAAATCACTATGAATATTCCTCAAAACCCTGCAAATTGACCTAGGTTATAACCATTAAGCATTATGCTTGTGAGCATGGCTGAGCCAGAATCTCCACAGCAGAGGAGCATTGCCCAGAGCTTTAACTTCACACTTTGTACCCCATCCAATGTCGGAGAGGATTATGCCTAGGGAGATGCACTGCTGTGCTGGCCAGTGACTGTCAAATTACAGGTGCTGTTACACCACCAGTGGGAGTCCAATGCTTTCCTTGCTGCTGAGTTCAGAGTTGAAACTATTCCATATTTCAGTTTTCAGGTGTACAGAGTGCATGTTCTTTCCTTTCATAGCCACAGAAGAAGATGGAGAACTATCCATTCTTACCCAAGACGTCATGGGAAATTCAGAAAGTCCTCAAGGCTACAGGAAAACATGGAAAGTTGGTGTTTATGGGATTTCCTACAGGTGGCATGCAAAAAGTTTGCTGTAGATCTCGTCAGAGGTCCAGAGAAGGTCAACTAATCATCCAGTTACAGCCTGGCAATTTGGTGTGGCTCAAACTCCTGCTTCCCCTTTTCCTGCTCCCCACCTTTAAGCAAAGAGAAATAGGCAATTTCATGACCCACAGACTCACGAGCATATCGTATTCTCAACAAAACAAACATAGGAATGGAGAACAGTCCCATCAATTAAGGTTTCAAATATATTCAAGAAAAATTCCAGTTCTGGAATACAATAACACCAGAGAAATTCCCTGCATATGAAAATAAATCAATAAAATAATCCAATACACCGTAGCATCAAATGAACTAAAATATTGAGCGGAAAATTAAGCAAGTAAATAAAAGATCTCTGTAGGAACAGCTGTTCAAAAAAATAAGATGATCATGTGGAGCTCATTCTGTACTAAATTGTATTCTGTCACTCAACAGGAGCTATAGCCACAGCAAATCTCTCCATTGGTTTAAAGCCTGCAAGAAATATGAGTTTCTTGTAAAGTGAGAACAGTCCATCTGCTTCCACCAGAGTTGAGAGGTGGATCATCAAGCCGTAGCATTAGCTTTTCTTTCTCCTTCTCCCACCAAAGCAAACCAGCGTTTGGTCTTTGAATGGTTTCTTACATAGCTCTTGGTTGCAATTCTGATGATCCGTGCTTTGTATCTGTTTTCCCTCCTCTTTCTGCAGTCTCAACATTCTTCTCTTTGTCTCCTTGCAAGAGGCACTCTTCCCAAGGAGAAAAAGTTCTACTCTGTGGAGGATGGGATGATATTCCCCAAGGCAGCAAAAGATGGACATGAACTTGGGTTCAAGGATGAGACCTTGGTGGGACCCTTGCATTCCTTATCCAAGTGAACATGGAGAGGCCATTTGACCTTCAACATTTAGTTGCTTCCTTTATTCAGCTTGAAAAGGAGACAGACAATACTGTCTCTGTCTCTGACTGGCCATATTTGTGAGGCTCCACCAAGAATCAGAAGAGGAATGAAAGCACAGAACTTTACAACTGAATTCACCATGCTTGAATCTTGCAACTTTAACTTAATTGGGGATGGGGGAGGCTGATTAAATCATTGTAACATAACAAAGCTCAATGTTACTTGATCACCCTTGAAGTGAGCAAAAACATTGATGTTGGTGGGGATGAAATGAAGAGGTATTTGTGGGCCTTGTGCAAGGGACAGTGGAGACCAATCTGTGCAAAATTAGTCTCTGCTTCCATACTTGAAAGAAAGTAGATTGTTTATGCCAAGCACCAAGTGGGAGCCAAAAGTATGAATTAGACGAGCGTTCAGAGGAAACCATGGTTGAGAACGAAAAATATCCAAAATTGAACACAATTCCACAACCATACCATTTGTCTGAGTATATAATGAATGGTTTCAGCCTATGACTAACTTCAGTACTTTCCCAGAAGTAACTTGAACTAATTTGATGAAAGGAGATCTGAAGCTCTTTATGAGATCACAAAATATGGGAAAGGTGAAACTTCAAATTCTAGATACAGAACTCCTAATGGAGGATTTTGAATGGAGTCAGGGTTTCGTGGGTGAATCAAGACCACCCACGAGGGACATTAACTGTCATTCCCTGTAAGACACCTATGCAGTGCATTTAGGACCAATATTAGGGCAAAAGTCTACCCTTATTGTACATACATCCTCACTCCCACCATAGCTGTATTTGATGCTAGAGAAATGAGCCCCTGTGTCAGGGGCCAGATGGGCCAGGTACCACAGGTAGATAAAGATCTGACAAAAGGTGCCAAGTGAAATATTTATTCAAGGCACAATTCTGACACTAAGGCAAGTGTCCAGCAGAATCTGGATGTCAAATTTTCCTTCCTCAGACATCTGACTTGATACCCAACCAAACTTTAAGATGCCACCTGCAACAATCCCACACTTTACATGTTTGCCATTTTGAAATAACTTCTTGAGGAAGAATGGATGCCTCGGAGTCCCGGCATCTTCCTCTATAGAAGAGAATTATTCATTCTGTGTGTTTCACAATCAGTATATTTACAAATTTGTACTGGCTAATAGCACACAAAAGGCAGTGTAATTGTGCATCTGACTCTTCATGTTTACATATATATTTATGACCAACATATAACCTACAAATTTCAGAGAAACCATATATTCCTATCTCTCTAACACTGATTTAATTTACCTAACATAATGATTTCCATTTTATATTCCATGTTATATCACATTTTCTCAATTCATGCACCTATTGAATTGCATCAGGGATTGTTCCCTAGCATGGTTATGGTGAATAGTTTAGCAATGAATATTAGAATTTATCCTGACTAAACATATTAACAAAAGTATAGTATATGAAGGGGAGGATTCCAATGACATGATGCCCTTGAACAACGAACTCCCAGTATCATAAAATGAATCCCAGGACGTAGAACATGCCATATCAAGGGAGGTGAGAAACATAGGGAGATACAGGACAAATGAGAAGAATTATGGCCAAATACAGTCATCATAATCAATGCACATGTGTGAAAACGGAAACAGGAAATTGAGGTGATGAGTGGGATTGGGAATGGTGAGCAGAATAATGGGAGGGTGACATTGACAAATGTGCATTTGATTCACCAACTAGCATGTTGTGATGAAAGCCACTTGGACAACTATGTAAAGATAATTAATGCAAAAACCCCAGAAAAATTAGCAGTATACTATCGATGTTAGTATACACATTTTGAACATTCATAAGGCACTCAGAAATAATAATAACAAAAGCACTCCCACTCAGATAAAGGCCCATGAGACATTAGGCAGTATGCAATGCTAGCAGGTGATATGGCTGAGCTATGGTCCCTTGCTTGGGGATGCTAGCCCATCTATTCCTAGGATCAGATTAGAAGTTGCTGTAACAGCCCACATCCACATCACCTGCAATATATCCTAATTCCATTTCCGCCACACCCAGACTGCCTTCTCTGACCCAATGGCCAGTATTAAAATGGAGATTTCCCCACTGTGTTCAGCAGAACTCCGAGTATCGCCAACATTTTAAAGAGTTCTACTCACCTGCTGTACATTTGACCTCATCCCTGAAACCAAAAAGAACCAGCCTGCTGAAGTCAGAATGGTATTAAACACAATTAGCCACTATACAAAGTCAGTATCCGTACACTAATGGGCAGTGGTGCAAATAAAAAAATAAACCACCACCAACAACCAAAGAAACCCTCCAGGTTGAATTTTAGCAGTATTACAGATCCCACACCCCAAAGAAATTCTGAATCTCGCTACTCATTATCTACACATCTCATTATTTTTTTGGGAATTCTGTACCCCAAAGGCCTGAATTACCCAATGTATGGGGAAGGTGAGGAATTGGAAGAAGTCATTATGATAATGGACAGAACTCCTTGGAAATGGACTATGCCGAAAAAAAAAGTAGATCCAAAGAATTCCCAAGACGCAGTACATTCTCTTTGGGGAAATATCTCACTTTTTTCACCAAACGCATATTACTATCATAAATAATGAAAGGATTTGCCAGTTTTTTCCATCCCAGCCTCCTACCAGGCAACAGCTGTTCTCCCTCTGCCCTCTGAAAAGGAATTTCCACCTCCCTTTTGGGCCACCTATGCAAAGAGTGTCCAAATATATCACAGATGATGCAATGCCTCTCCAGGTGGGTAAACCTGCAGGTGTGTGTTATGAGGGAGGGGAAGTGATCATTCCAACTTTGTGCCCTCCTCCCCATTCCAGGAGTATAAAGACAGGCATGGACCACTGTCCAAGTCACCCATCTCTCACCATGAGCTCACTCCTGATCCTGGCTCTTGTGGCAGCTGCTGGTGAGTTCTCTGCTTTGCCTTGGACTTCATCTTTTTGAACAAGGATGACATGGGCTGTTGATCAAAGCTGTCTCTGCTATCCTGCCTCCACACCTGCATTCTAGTTCCTGCTAGACTTTCTTCCTTCACTCCTTCATGAGTTGTATATTAGTCTGACCTCCCTTACTTCTCATGTCTCTATTCTGACCCCTATCCTCCATTGACCTAATGCAGCTCTAAGGAAATGGTGGCTCCAAAGGAATCCCAGGTAGGAAATGGCCATGTGATGGACAGGTGAGATTACTGACCTATGGGTCTCTGCTCTCAAGGAGCTGCCGCGTTCATGCCAGCCATCTTCTGCTTGGGCCCCAAAACTCTGAAGTGGCTCTAGCATAGACAAGTTTTACCTCAAATTAATAAAGTGAAAGTGTAAACATTACATTCTGTCAGATGTATACCCTTGGAATTGTCTAATTAGGTATACAGGTACCAGCCTGTACATTGCGATAAAACTGTCACAAAGCTGAAGATTATGCAGCCATGTTTATGAATCATCATTCTCTTGACCTACATCAGAATGGGAATATAGGTTCTCTATGCAAGCTTTGCTGGTTTAAACTTTATGCGAGGTGATATACAATAAGCTCTACTCAGTCATGACATTTCCCTTGCTATGCTGAATCTCATCATCTGGACCTCCAACAGGCAAGGTTTGTAGATAAGTACACAGACAGAGTCAAGTAGTTGAGAAGGTCAAATTCTGAAGGCACCCTACTGCCTGATTATGAGGTGATCTTTCTTTATGTCCTCAATCTGCAGTCTCAGAAGGAAGTCATATCCTTCAGGGTTTCTAGACTTGTACCCAGGAGATGCCAACATTCAGAACAATAACACACTGTGACTCCAAAAGTCAATGTTCGGTACTGGCTTGGTTTTAGTCACTGTGATGATTAGGACTAGTAATTTGCTTTCTGCAGAAATAGGGTTGAATCCATTCTCCAATACATTGCTGTATTGGCTTCTTCCCTATCTTCACTCCAGCTGCTTTTCCTCTTGATGATGATGACAAGATCGTCGGAGGCTACACCTGTGCAAAGAATTCCGTCCCCTACCAGGTGTCCCTGAACTCTGGCGCCCACGTCTGCGGTGGCTCCCTCATCAATGACCAGTGGGTGGTGTCTGCAGCCCACTGCTACAAGCCCCACGTGCAGCGGTAAGTGCAGGGCCCTAGGCTCGCCTTTGAAGAAAGATGGCTTGATCCTCATGTGGGCTACAGTCTAAGTAAATGGAAAAAGCTATGCAAAAAGAAGCTTTCTTGATGGAGATGGGGTTGAAGACCCAGGATTCAAATAAACAAATATTCATTAAAACATAAGCTTTGGTTCATAGCCAGGAGGAACACTGTAATGTGGCAAGGCTTCAAGAGGGAGGCACAGCTGGATCAAGGCTGTCATCCAAGCTACTCAGGAGGCTGAGATCTGAGGATCACAGTTCAAAGACAGGCTTGTGAGAAAAGTTTATGAGATACTCATCTCCAATGAACTGCTCAAGAAGAGACAGAAGGGGTCCTTTCACTCAAGTGGTAGAATGCTAGCATTGAGCAGTGCCAAGGCCCTGAGTTCAAGCTCCATGAATGGCCTAAAAAATAAAAAAAGAAACCAAAAAGGCCTTCAAGATAGAGGAATGAGTGTCTCATAGTAGAGAAACTATTTCCAAGTTTTCAGGCAGGGGGTTGGACAGTGGTGAGTGTTAAAGTCTGTGTTTCACCTGAAGATGCACCTGGGAAGCATTGCCATGTGTAAGATCTCTCAGTCCTGAGTGATCCACACAAGGGACTCATAACCCCCTCTCCTTCACTACCCATGGTTTATCCTCATGGTGGTGCTGCATGCCCATTTCAAGCTTCTGGACACAGTCTCATTAGAAAGCACGAGCAAAGGGAATGACCTTCTCAATCCACTCGACTTCCCACAGCTTCATCCAAGTGAGGCTGGGAGAGCATAACATCAGAGCCTTTGAGGGAGGTGAGCAGTTCATCGATGCTGCCAAGATTATCGTTCACCCTCAGTATAACAGCACAACCGCGGTCAACGACATCCTGTTGATCAAGCTCTCCTCACCTGCCTCCATCAACTCCCGTGTGGCCACCGTGTCTCTGCCATCCTCCTGTGCTCCTGCTGGCACCCAGTGCCTCATCTCCGGCTGGGGCAACATTCTGAGCTTTGGTGGTGAGTCGAACCATACTCTTTCCCAGAGTCCACATTCCCTATACTATCTACAATACTGAATGTCACTGGGAAAGATTCTCATCACTTCTGGGATTCAAGTAGATTTCATGTAACTACCATACACCAAATATTGGATGACAGAGAGATGCAAAGATTCTCTACATGTACATGAGAAAGGTGCTCTAGATGGTGTTATTTTGGTTTTGGGAAGGTGAAGGCCATAAGCTCCTTCAGACAAGCAAAATTGTTCTTTCTTGCTTGGACTTGAATAGTAGAGTACTCTGCAGTGGAAACTGGTGGATTGTTCCTCTCCAGCCTGGTCTGACTCTTACTTCTGATTTCTTTGATGTTTCCCTGCCTCTCCAAGTCTACAATCCAGACCTGCTGCAGTGTGTGGAAGTTCCTATACTGAATCAGGCTGACTGTGAAGCATCCTACCCTGGAGAAATCACCAAGAACATGGTCTGTGCTGGCTTCCTCGAGGGAGGCAAGGACGCCTGCCAGGTGATTTTTCCCTTCTCATCAATGCTTCTGATCACAAATAGAACCCACTGGGAACATGATTTGAAGGACCAATTCGGGGAGGCTAGGATTCTAGTGCAATATCTCCAGGCTCCATTGAAAAGTGAATAAGACTCATTTCACTGCATATCATCCCCTTAGCAAAAGCAGAGCATGGACCCCCATGAGAAAGACAGGGGAGACAAATGGGGTGTTGAGGTCAGGGTGAGTGGTGTTTGATGTCTTCTGGTCTATGACTTACACCACATTGCTTCTTCATCCTAGGGAGATTCTGGTGGCCCTATGGTGTGCAATGGAGAGCTCCAGGGAATTGTCTCTTGGGGACTTGGCTGTGCGTGGGAAGGATTCCCTGGGGTGTACACAAGAGTGTGCAAGTATGTGGACTGGATTCAGAACACCATCGCTGCCAACTGAGCACCCTCAGTCCCTCTCAACAAAAGTGCCAATAAAGTGAATCACCCCTCCCTGAATGTGTCTGTGCCATTTCTGGAGAAAAATATCCTCAAAGCTGAAGTGACAGATGAGAACAACTCCTCTTTCGTACTACTCCTCTCAAGGGAAGATACTAACAAATAATGTCTGCCCCTACACTTAAAAATAATCATAGGCATTTAAGAAGGATTCTATACTTCAGACAAAAATGATCTGTAACAATGATCATGTAAAAAGCATTCTTAAGCTTGATCATTGGGCTGGCAATGTGGCTTAGTGGTAGTGTACTTGCCTAGCATGCATGAAGCTGTGGGTTCGATTCCTCAGCACCACATATATTGAAAAAGCCAGAAGTGGCTCTGTGGCTCAAGTGGCAGAGCGCTAGCCTTGAGGAAAAGAAGCTAAAGAGATAGAGCCCATGCCCTGAGTTCAAGCCCCATGTCTGGCAGAAGAAACACAAAACTTGATAGTTCTATATGTCCTAACATTATTACTGTGCGCACATGTGGGCATGACTGGTGAGAACACCACATCCTTGGACTATGGCAGGAAACCCTTACAGCCAGGGTAATTGTATCTAAAGGAACTTCCATATCTACTGCTCCAGTGTATTCTTTTCAGTCCACTACATACATGTTAATAAGCCACTTGTTCTCTCTCATAGCACTAGGTACCTTCTTACAGGAACCCTCACTGGCCTTTTCCTGAACACCTGCTCATGTGATTACAGGACAGAAAAGTAACCCCTCTGATTTCATCTATCACATTTTCATGAAACCTGTCCATAGATTACAATACCAATATGCTTTCACCATCCTGAGAACTTTGTTTGCTCTGCATCTCTTCTTTGGATGCATTCTACCAAATATGTTGGTTGCTATTCTAGACTGAGAGAAAGAAAGCAGATTTGCAGACAGAATTACGATCACATGCAAATCTCATACACAGAAGATGATAGATGGGCAAATTTTCTCTTTTGTGTCTACCTGTGCTGTAACCAAGCATCCAAGGTCCTTACTACAGTTGTGCTCTATTGTTTGAATCTGGTTTTTAATGTCTTCCTAGCACATTGTTACTGACATCTGCATTTGCGGAGGCCAAACAGAGTGTGGTAGAGGAAAAACTGTGTTCACAATGATATATATCTGTTGTAAGTATGAACCATAATACTTGTTGAAATGGACTTGGAAAGAGTTGAAGGGAGATGAAACAAAACAGTGAAGATGCTAGTTTGAGAAAGGTACATTGTACATACATCACTAAGAAAGCCCCTGGGATGACATACAATGCAAACAGAAATGTGCTTAATGTTTTTCTACATAGCAATGAGGAAGAAGATGATAAGAGAGAAATAATACAATCCTATTCACAATAGGCTTATACTTAACCATGGAGGGGAGCAATTCCTAAAGGAGACTGAAAAACCCTTAAAGAAAGATGTTGAAGATGACAGCAGAAATGAGAAGACAAAGAAAAATAAATCCAAAATTCCCCTGGAAACAGGAAAGATGAATGAAGAATAGGTGGAAGACAACACAGTTAGGAATTCATTGTATGTCTGAGCAGTGTTTGCTCTTTTCTATACTCCTCTCTACTAAGAGGGTGAGATCTGAAGTCTAAGGTTCAAAGCCAGCCAGGAAAATCCATGAGATTATTATTACCAATAAATTACCAGAGATAGCAGCAGCAGGAAACAAATACATCTTCTTGAGTGGCTGGAGAAAGATGGCGCCGAAAGAATAGGGAGGCACCCCGACTCGCACCAACTGAATAGCGAGCTGGGAACTACAACACCCAACACCCCACCAAGAACCCAGCAAAACCAGCATCCAGAAGCAGTGGAGAAACGCAGGAAAACAAAAAGGAGCAAAAAAGAAGAACCGAAAACCTACACAGAGCCGGAGATTCACCAGGGCACCCTCCCCCCACCTGCCGACCCTGGCCCAAACAGGGCCAGGCTGGGAAAGGGGAACCCGGCGATCGGCAGACAGGTTGCCAGGAGCGCAGAATCCATATAGCGGGAGACCCCACGGACACAAGGCAGGGTGCGGACCAAGACACACACCCACAGCGACGAGAAGTTCGGGTCCACACCGGATTCGGACAAGGGAACCCAGTGCGGCAGAAAGAGGGAACGGGGGAAGCCACCACAACACTTCGCCAACCCCTGAAGGGCCAACGGCTGCGTGGGACACACACACAAAGCAGCAAAAGTGAGTCCCCCATAATCCCTTCCCCCAACGGGAGACCCAAGCCCGACAAAGAAGCTATATCTCCCTCCCTCCCCCTCCCCACTCCCGTGGGAACAAAGAACTCCCCAAATCAGGCGGGAAGCTCCCATCAGGCGCTGGGAAGCCAGTCTAGCAGGGGAAGGGCGGAACAGCCCCAAGCCCCCAAAGGTTCCTGAACTGGCAGAACCGGCCCCGTCCCCTTCCCAACAGGGGCCGGGGGACAGCCGGCAGGGCAAGCCCCACCCAAGGCGCCTGGTCCTTGCGGACTCTTACAACTAAAATCACAGGCGCTGGTGGGCAATACCAGCCCAGCAGGGTCACCTGAGCCTGATCACGTCCCCCCCCCCTCGCAGCGGAGTCGAGGTCTGAGGGTGCCAAGCCACACCCGGACAGTCGATCCCACTGGGCCCCACACATACTGCCTCCCCCCCCAACGGACTCGCGGGAGGGCGCAAGCACAACCCAACAACCCAGGGCTCGCTCTGGGAGGCAGACCCCGCTAAAGTGCCTGTTGTAGGGGACTCACAGTGCACAGGAGGGCGGGGCCCCGGCGAAAGCGCCCGCTCTGGTAGGCGTGCCCTGCACTGGTGGGCGGGGCCACAGTGACAGCACCTGCTGCCGTAGACACGCCTACACAGAAGGGAGGGAAGACCTACACACACCTCCAGATGCGCAAATCACAAAGAAACATAACTCAGTTCATCAAAGGACAAGCCAACTCGCCAGCTCCAAAAAGCAGCACGACTGAAGAGGAGATGGAGAATAACAAAGCAAATGAGGCCATGTTAACAGGAATGATCGAAAGCGTCAGAAATGAAATCAGAAAACCATTCCAGGAGTTTAGAGCGGAAATCTGGAAGGACACCCAGGAAGCCAAGAAAGAAATGGAAGCAAAACTGGATACAATGCAAGCCTCGTTTAAAGAAATGGAAGCAAAAATGGATACAATGCAAGCCGCCTTTAAAGAAAATCTCCACACCCTGAGAATTGAAATGCATGAAAAAATAGATTTAAAATACAACTCTTTAAAGGAAGAAATTTCCACGATCAGAGCTGATATGACAACCATGAATAGCTCTCTGACATCCATAAACTCCGCAATTGAAACCATAACACAAAGAGTTGACCATATGGAATCCAGAATCTCTCGCCTGGACGATGAAGCAGCTGACAACAACCAGAAAATGACCACACTCCAAGAAAAGGTGAAGCTTCAGGGAAGATTAATCCAGGAACTAATGGACAAAGACAAGAGATATAATCTGCGCATAATTGGAATAGAAGAAGGAGCCGAATATCAGAGCAGAGGGCTTAATCATGTTCTCAATAAAGTTATTGCAGAAAACTTCCCCAATCTCACAGGGGACCCCATCCAGGTAACCGAAGCCTATAGGACACCTGGCAGGCCAGACCCCAGGAAAACCACCCCAAGGCACATAATATTCAAGACTACAGACCTCAAGATTAAAGAGCAAATTCTGAATTCAGCCAAAGCGAAGAAGGAAACTTTTTTCAAGGGGAAGAGGATTCGAATAACATCCGACTTATCCACACAAACTTACCAAGCTCGAAGTGAGTGGAAGAACACTATCCAAGTACTTCAGAATAACAATTTACAACCTCAGATCAAATATCCAGCGAAACTGGAGTTCACATTCGAAGGGAGAACCAGATCTTTCCACACCAACGAGGAGCTAAAGGAGTATGTGAATAAAAAACCAGCCCTACAGCGAATATTAAGAGGGGAAGCCCACCCAACAGAGATTGTAAAAGACACACAGACAGAATCAGAAAGAAACTTCAATAGCCAAAGTCCAGCAGAAAGACCAGCTCACTAAAGACAAGAAGAAAAAAAAAAAAAAAAACAGGAAAAAACAGCCCAACAAGAAAATGGAAGGAGAAAAAACACCCTTATCCTTGATCTCTTTAAATATAAATGGCTTAAACTCCCCGATTAAGAGGAGCAGACTGGCAGAATGGATCCGCAAACAAAAAATTGACATCTGCTGTCTACAAGAGACCCACCTTACAGCAAGGGACAAAAACAGGCTTCGAATGAAAGGATGGAGCAAGATCTACCAAGCAAATGCACCCACCAAAACGGCAGGTGTAGCCATTCTGATCTCAGACAAGCTGGACTTCTCTTTAAAGTCCACTCAAAAAGACAAAGAAGGACACTACATATTAATACAAGGAAAAATCCAGAATCAAGACATCACGGTGATAAATGTATACTCACCGAACAAAAGAGGCCCGACATATGTCAAGCAAATTCTCACAGAATTACAGAGCAAGATAGATGCAAACACAATCATAGTGGGTGACTTTAATACTCCTCTCTCTCCAAGAGACAGATCCAACACCCAGAGGATTAGTAAGGGAGCTGAGGACCTAAATAACACCATTTCCCAAATGGATCTAACAGACCTATATAGAACCTTCCACCCTACAGAGACCCAATACACCTTCTTTTCAGCAGCCCATGGATCATATTCCAAAATAGACCACGTCATAGCCCACACAAAGAACCTCAGCAAATACAAAAGTATTGACATCATCCCATGTATTATATCTGATCACAGTGGATTAAAGGTAACCCTCAACAACAAAGGATACCACAGAGCCTATACACACTCTTGGAGGCTAAACCCCATGCTGCTATCCAACACTTGGGCCACAGATCAAATTAAAGATGAAATCAACGAATTCATAAGCCACAATGACAAAGAAAACACATCACAAAGAAACCTATGGGACACAGCTAAGGCAGTACTGAGGGGCAAGATCATTGCACTCAGTACCCACATTAAAAGAATGGAAGCAGAGCAGGTGAATACCCTCACGATGAAACTAAAACAACTGGAGAAACAAGAAATGACAGAATCTAAAACGACTAGGAGGGGAGAGATTACAAAGATTAAAGAAGAGATAAACGTGATTGAAAATAGAAAGACCATTCAACAAATAAATAAGACTAAAAGCTGGTTCTTTGAGAAAATAAACAAAATTGACAGACCCCTTTCAAGACTCACAAAAAAAAGAAGAGAAGAGACTCATATTCGTAAAATCAGGGACTCCACAGGAAAAATTACGACAAGTACACACGATATTCAAACAATCATAAGGAGCTATTTCCAAAACCTCTACTCAGCAAAAAACAATAATTTTACAGAAATGGATCAATTCTTAGAGAAGTACAAACTGCCCAAACTGAACCAAGAAGAAATAAATCAACTAAATAAACCAATAACTTACAGTGAGATACAAGAGGTAATCAAGAACCTCCCTACTAAGAAAAGCCCAGGCCCAGATGGATTCACCAACGAATTCTACAAAACCTTTAGTGAGGAGCTAATTCCAATACTCCTCAAACTCTTCCGCGAAATAGAAACGGAGGGAGAAATCCCAAACTCATTCTATGAAGCTAATATCATACTCATCCCCAAACCAGGCAAAGATCCAACAAAAAAAGAGAACTACAGACCAATATCACTAATGAACACAGATGCAAAGCTTCTCAATAAAATATTAGCTAACAGGATCCAGAAACTGATCAAGAATATCATACATCATGACCAAGTAGGCTTCATCCCTCAGTCACAAGGATGGTTCAACATCCGTAAATCAATCAATGTAATTCACCACATAAACAGAACTAAAATCAAGAATCACATTGTTATCTCAGTTGATGCCCAAAAAGCCTTCGACAAAATACAACATCCATACCTATTAAAAGCTTTGGAGAGAACAGGAATAGATGGAACATTCCTCAAAACAATAAAAGCCATATACAACAGACCAACTGCTAATATCATATTAAATGGAGAGAAACTTAAATCATTCCCCCTAAACACAGGAACAAGACAAGGATGCCCACTCTCCCCACTTCTGTTCAACATAGTGCTGGAATCCCTAGCCATAGCAATAAGGCAAGAGGAGGACATCAAAGGGATCCACGTCGGCAAGGAAGAAATCAAGTTATCCCTATTCGCAGACGACATGATCTTATATCTCAAGGACCCAAAAAACTCAGTACCCAAACTCCTACATCTAATAAACCAATTTGGCAAAGTAGCAGGATACAAAAGCAATCCACAAAAGTCAGCAGCTTTTCTGTACACCAGCAATAGACAAACAGAAAAGGAAATTATGGAAACAATTCTATTTACAGTAGCCAAAAAAAGAATAAAGTACCTAGGGATCAACTTAACCAAGGACGTGACGGACCTATTCAATGAAAACTACAAAAATCTAATAAGGGAAATCAAAGAAGACACAAGGAGATGGAAAGACCTCCCATGCTCATGGGTAGGCAGAATCAATATAGTGAAAATGGCCATATTGCCCAAATTGTTATACAAATTCAATGCAATATATATCAAAATCCCAGCCACATTCTTCACTGAAATAGAGAAACCAGTCCATAAATTCATATGGAACAGCAAAAAACCTAGAATAGCCAAAGCAATTCTAGGCAAAAAACATAGTGCAGGAGGTATCACCATACCAGACTTCAAGCTCTACTACAAGGCCATCATAACAAAAACAGCATGGTATTGGTATAAAAACAGATCGGAAGACCAGTGGATTAGAATTGAAGACCCAGAAATAAAACCGCACTCTTACAGCCAACTGATATTCGACAAAGGAGCTAAAGACATACAATGGAATAAACATAGCCTCTTCAACTACTGGTGCTGGGAGAACTGGGCAGCCATATGCAGAAAACTCAAAGTAGACCCAAGCCTATCACCATGCACCAAGATCAACTCAAAATGGATCAAGGACCTCAACATCAGACCTGAATCCTTGAAACTACTGAAGGACAGAGTAGGAAAGACACTAGAACTTATAGGCACAGGAAGGAACTTCCTGAATAGAGTCCCAGGGGCACAACAAATAGGGGAAAGACTCAACAAATGGGACTACTACAAATTAAAAAGTTTCTGCACAGCTAAGGTCATAGCCACCAAAATAGAAAGACAGCCAACGATATGGGAAAGGATATTTACCAGCACAGCAACAGACATCTACAGAGAACTCAAAAAACTAAGCCCCTCCAAGCCCAATAAACCTATTAGGAAATGGGCAAAAGAGCTAAAGAGAGACTTCACAAGAGAAGATATAAAAATGGCAAAGAAACACATGAGGAAATGCTCAACATCCCTGCTAGTAAAGGAAATGCAAATAAAAACAACCCTGAGATACCACCTCACCCCAGTTAGAATGGCCTATACTCTGAACTCAGGAAACAACAAATGCTGGAGGGGCTGTGGGGAAAGAGGAACCCTTCTCCATTGTTGGTGGGAGTGCAAATTAGTACAACCACTTTGGAGAACAGTATGGAGGTTTCTCAAAAAGCTCAATATAGTCCTACCCTATGACCCAGCCATACCACTCCTAGGC
Organism: Perognathus longimembris pacificus; assembly: GCF_023159225.1. NCBI lineage: Eukaryota > Metazoa > Chordata > Mammalia > Rodentia > Heteromyidae > Perognathus > Perognathus longimembris. Next base: position 145,401,962 of record NC_063162.1, read on the forward strand.
ATCTATCCTAAACAGCAAAACCCAAGATATCAAAAGGACATTTGTACTTCCATGTTTATTGCGGCACAATTCACAATAGCCAAAATTTGGAAACAACCCAGATGCCCCTCCACAGATGAATGGATCCAAAAAATATGGTACTTATACACAATGGAATACTACATAGCGATTAGGAATGGTGAAATATTGTTATTCGCAGGGAAATGGTCAGAACTCGAACAAATAATGTTGAGCGAGACAAGCCTAGAACACAGAAAACAAAGGGGCATGATCTCCCTGATATATGACTGTTAACAAAGGGAGATGGAGAGACAGTAGAGACCAAGTCTGTGAACACTGTATATGTGCTTGATACATTGTATATTGCATATGGGTCTACCTGACCTAGACAAGGGATGGAAAAACAGGTTGTAAGATATCACAAGAAATGTACACACTGCCCTACTATGTAACTGTAACCTCTTTGCACAACACCTTGTAAAAAAAAATTTTTTTGCTCAATTAATAATAAAAAAAATTAAAAATAAAATAAAATAAAATAAATTACCAGAGAAGCTGAAGTTGGAGTCATGGCTCCAGTGCTAAGAAGCCTCTAGCAAAAGAAGAAAAACAAAAAACAAAAACAACTGAAGGACAGCTCTCAGGCCCTGATTCAAAACCCCAGAACTGGCATAAAAGAAAGAAAGAAAGAATTCAATATATATCCTCCAAAATTATTATGAAGCAGAGTGAAGGAAGGGGTGATTTGGGAGGGATGAGTGTTGAAATAGGTGACATTTTATTCATAATCTGCTTTGTTGAATGGCAACTCATCTGTAAAACTGCTTAAAGGTAATAGCAAAATAAAGCTGAGTGAAGGTCACAAGTTATACTGGTCATGTCACTGGACCAAATCTGATATAAAGACAAAAGGAACACTAAAGAATACCCAAAAATGTTACCACATGGCTATAGTAATCCAGTTTTCATTAAGGAGGCAAAGACATCTAATTGAAAAAGACATCCTCAGAATGGTGTTGAGAAATCTGGACAACTCCAACAAAAGATGGAAAGCAGACCCCCAAGATCACTCCTTGCACTTAAATCAACTCCAACTGTATCAAGTATCCAAACTTTAGATCTGAGACTACTATAGGAACACTAATGAAAAATGAAGGCCCTGACATTATCTGAACTGTACTCAAATCAACCAAGTAAGTAAAAACATGAATGCATAAATTTGACAGCATCCCATTAAAATACTTCTTTTTATATATAGATATATATATTTTTATTATCAAACTGAATTACAGAGAGGTTACAGTTTCATACATTAGGCATTGGACCCATTTCTTGTACTGTTTGTGACCTCCATTAAAATACTTCTTCACACATCAGAGCCAAGAGACAATTTATGGTATGAGAAAAAAATCTTCACCTACATTCAACAGACAAAGGATTAGTACCTAGCACAAACAAAGAGCTCCAAAAAGCTGATCCACTAAACAACAGATAGCCCAATGAAGAAATGGGCAAGAGAGTGGAATAGACAGTTCTCAGGAAAACAAAAACAAAAACAAAACTTGCAGTCTAATAGATACTAGTAGCAAACTTCAATACCCTTATCTAACATCCAGGTTATGCAATCAAGACTCTATCAACATTGCTTATCCTCCAAATCTGAATAACAATCATTAAGAAATCAATAAATGACTAAAGACCTTAAGAGAGACTTCTCTGAAGAGGAAATGAGAATGGCCCAGTCATTTGAAGAAGGGCTCATCACTGGCCATAAAAGAAATGCAGATCAAAACAACAGTGAGATTCCACCTTACCCCAGTAAGAATGTCCATTATCAAGTGGGAGTATAAACTTAGTCAACTATTCTGGAAAGCAGTATGGAGGTTCCTCAAAAGGCTAAACATAGAACTCTCCTATGCCCCAGCAACCTGGCTTTTGGCATTTACTCAAAGGATTATGAGCTAGATCACTCTGAAGCTACCAACACAACTATGTTTATCTCAGCACAACTTGTCATCGCTAAAATATGGAACAAACCCAGATGCCCCTCAGCAGATGAATGGATCAAGAAAATGTGGTTGTATGCACCCATTGGAATTCCATGCTTCTTTTAGAAAGAATGACTGGGCCCTATTTGTGAGGTCAAGGAAAGACTTGGAGAAAAATCATACTAAGTTACTAAGTGAAGTGAGCCAGACTCAAAGAAACATAAACTCTATGGTTTCACTCATTGGAAACAATGAGTACTTGTCTAGGATAGTCCTAGCAGAGGTGCACAATAGCTCAATGAAGCGATGTTACATAGGATTACATAAGATGATGCTAAGGGAAATTAACTACAAATTTGGAAATAAGTGGTTTATCTTTGTTGCTGTTATTTTCAATGTACTATATGAAATTATGCCTTTTTCTTTTGTCTTTCTTCCCCATGGTTTTACCCCTGATGTCACTGGGCTGACTTTGGTGCACTGGATATTTTATGTACGTTTATTGGAACTAGGGAAGGGGAACAGCAAAATGGAGGCAAAAAGAGTAAAAGGTGAACCAATGCAACAGCAATACCTACAGATAATATGCTGTAAGTAAACTGTACATCTTGGAGGAGTGTGGGGAGGGACCGAGGAAGGGGGACATGGGAGAAAAATGAAGGAGGAAGTAACAAGTTACATATGAAATTATAACCTTCTCTGTACATCACTTTGATGATACATTAATTAATGTTTTAAAATGTGACAAATCAAGAAAACAATCAAAAAACATCAAATGCCAAAACAAATTTACAGAGAAAAAAACCATCCTAAATTTTTGGTTGAGATGTAAACTAGTGTAAGCACTGTGCAAATCACTATAGATATTCCTCAAAACCTACAAATTGACCTGTGTGATAACCTTATAGCCTTTTGCTTGTGAGCATGGCTGTGAGCCAGATTCTCCACAGCAGAGAACCATTGTCCAGAGCTTTAACCTCACACTGTATACCCCATACAATGTCGGAGAGACTTATGCCAAGGGACATGCACTGCTGTGCTGGGCAGTGCCTGTCAAATTACAGGTGCTGTTACAACTCCAGTGGGAGTCCGTTGCTTTTCCTAGGTGCTCAGTTCACAGTTGAAACTATTCCATATTTCAGTTCTCAGGTATACAGAATGTGTGCTATTTCCTCTCATAGCCATAGAAGAAGATGGAGAACTACCCATTCTTACCAAGACGTCATGGGAAAATCCAGAAAGTCCTCAAGGCTACAGGAAATCATGGAAAGTTGGTGTTTATGGGATTTCCTACAGGTGGCATGTGAAGGGTTTGTTGTAGATCTCGTCAGAGGTCCAGACAAGGTCAATTATACATCCAGTTACAACCTCGCATTTTCCTTGCTGACAGAAATAGAACTTGGACATTTTGACTCACCACAGATATCAGAGTCTGAATTTGTTATGATCTTGGGACCTCTGACCCATATGCAAATCTGACACACACTTCATTGTTATCTCTTAACATACTTCTGTTGATTATTTTTTGTGTGGGGTGATTATGAGATTACTGCTGTTCTCAAGAAGATGGACCTTTGAACTTGGAAAAAATTATACTAAGTGAAGTGAGCCAAACCCCAAGAAACATGGACTCTATGGTCTCCCTCATAGGGAATAATTAGCACAGGTTTAGGCTAGTCACAGCAGAGGATCCCAAGAGCCCAATAGCTGTACCCTTATGAACTCATAAGATGATGGTAAGTGAAATGAACTCCATGTTATGGAAATGACTGTTAGATCACTGTTGTAATTACTTTCAACATGCCATGTGAAACCATAGATTCTATTACTGATGATTCTTGTATCCCCTTCCTGTGGCTGCACCTGCACTATCTCTGTATCTTATCTGAGTACATTGGAAACCGTGTGTACTGGTATTACAACTAGGAAACTAAAAGGAAATACCAAAATCGAGACACAGGGTAAAAACATAAACGACTACAAAAGAAATACTCGCAAAACTGTTTGGTGCAAATCAACTGAACAACTCATGGGGGGAAAGGAAAAGGGGGGAGGGGGGAATGAGGGAGGAGGTAACAAAAAGTACTAGAAATGTATCCAATGCATAACGTATGAAACTGTAACCTCTCTGTACATCAGTTTGACAATAAAAATTTTAGAAGAAGAAGAAGAAGGTGGACCTTTTCAATCCTATCTGTTTACCCAGACAAGAATACAAAGATTTTATGAAGTGCAGAGAAAGAAAAGAACACTGTTTTTGGGAAGGGAGAGTTTGGGAATGGTTTTTGTGGCTCAGAATCGATGTGAAAATGTTTTCCATGGACAGGACTATTTGTGTTAATGGAAGAGGGAAGATCAATGCTTTCCTGATGTATATTGCTTCTGCATAAGATTCTTAGAGCAGCATAGTTTGAGGTACCAGGAATATAAGCAGAGAATGTCCATAGATACAATTGGCTTAGGCTCTACACTCTAATGATTAGGATGGGTCCCCAAATAGATGCAACTAAAGTTGTACATTCATGCAGCTATGGGTATGTTTACATTCAAATATTTTTCTCTTTTATCTATTTGTCTAGGATTTTTGCCTGCATCCCACTTGGTACTTTGCTTTTCAAAACATTCTATTTAAATCCTGTTGGCTAGTTTTTCTATGACCATTACCCACAAAACCTTTCCATTCTTCATCAACATTTTTACTTTTAATATTCAGAAGCACCTGTAAACTTTCCCACCTGAAAGACCATCAACTTGATTGATGTCATTAACTTGTGCAAATTTACCCAGAAGAAATGTGGAAAGTTGAGGAACAATCATATTAATCATATTATAGATGTTCCTCCTCTGCCATTGAACATAGACAACCCTTTTTCCATCAAATCCTTGATGCCTTCTCATCAAGAGAACAGATAATTCTAGGTCTTAGGAAAAAACAATTTAAAGTCTGCAGGTTAAGTATCTTCTCTTATTTATGTAAATGATGTAGAAACAGAACGTCTTTTTCTGAAAACCAAATTCTTTCCCAGGAATTTTGCTATACAGTGGAGTCATTTCAACCTCTCCTAAGGCTTAAAAGTAGGAATTGGGTTGCAAATGGGATTTGATTCGTATTATAACATATTTTAATTCATATACCCAGAAATTAGGTATTTCTACTCAGACATTGTCTACTTCTACTTGGACCCCAGCATCCTTTTCAAGTAATACCTGGACTGGGAAATCCTCAACTGCTTTTTGTCTAAAACTCCCAGTTGCTTTCCTCTTCTCCATTACTTTTTGAAGTATCTTTTTTATATATCTCTCCTACAGTATACGTATGCTTTTTTGAAAATGATTCTGTATCCATGTAAAAGATCTCTGTAGGAACAACTACAAAAAGAGTAAGATGACCATGTGCTTCTTGTCCTTACTCCTGTTGATGTTCACATGCCCCATTTGAAAGGAAATCAAAGACTTGGAACAAATTACATTAAGCAAAGGAAGCCAGACGCAAAAATGCATATGCTACAGCATTTCCCTCATTTGTTATAATCAGAATGTGCCTATGAACCCACAGTGAACACAATGGATAATAAAAAACAAAAAATTACACTTGGACCTGATTAGTTCAACAAGACTCTAAACATTCACAGCATGAACTGTACAACTTGAGGCAAAGGGGAAAAGAACAAGAAAAACTCAGAGAAAATGAGGGAAAATGTGATACTGTTCAAAAAGAAATGTACCAATTATGTCACATGTAAATGTAAGAACTCCTTACATTACTTTTAAAATATGAAAAAATAAAACACAAGAAAGGAAATGCTCACATACATAAAAATATGCAAAGAACACAATCTTCAAGGATCAGCATAATTAATATTGTGAAAGTTTCTATACTTTCAGAATTGACTAAACATTCAATATAATGCTCCACATTCCAATGATATTTTCACCAAAACAGAAATAAATGACATTGACATTATTGCAGAAACAAAGTAACCCAAATAGCAAAAAGAATCCTAATAAAACATTAACATGGAAAGATTATAACACTTGAATATTCGATATATGTTACAGAGACCTAGTAAAAAAAATTACAAAGCTGGCATATAATATGCACATAGACAATTCAACAGACATCCAGAAGTAAACTGGTACATCTGTAATCATCTGCGGTTGGGCTCTGGCTATACCTTTTAAGGGGCAGTCCCGAGAGGCCTGCCTCTTCTCCCACCCTGGGGCTGCGTGGCTGATACCCACTCCTACCTTTTCCCCGGGTATGGAACCGGAAAGGCAGCCCAAACCAGCCCCGCCTCCCGTCTGGCTAGGAGCACATGGATATCATAATGGCGCCAAGCAGAGCACAAAAGGGCGGTTCTGTGGGCTGTGATCTCCGCCTCTGGGGGAAGCACCGTGACATCACTGTGATGGACAGCTCAGTTTAGCCTGTCTCTAATTTGCGCTAGCGACTCCAGGTCCCTCCCCTTCCTGCCGCCATTACTCTTATATAAACCCCTCCCCTGAGTAAAACCGATGGAAGTTCCAGAAGCTTACCCCAAGACAGCCCGCATGTTCTGACTCCTCATTCTTTGCAAGTGATGTGGGGGGAGGGGGGCCTCTCACGGCCACACATGCCAAGGCTTGCACATAGCCCTCACTCCAACATTGCTGTCTACGGGATGGGTGGTCTATGCTCGAGGGTGAAAGAGGACTACACAGGAGATAACAGGGCCAGACATAATGGCGCTGTAATGTGGGGCAGAAAAAGCCCATGGGGAATGTATACTGAGCTACCAGTAAGCCCTTGGTACGCAGATCGTTTTCTGGGTGTGGGGTCCCCCCCATTGGCAGGGAGATGGGGCAGAGCCAAAGTAGATTCACACTCCAAAATACCGGATTGGAGTTGTGGGACACTCGGGCAAAGGACCGAGGGATTTCGGAGCATGCTGCTGGCCTTTTTAAATGGGCTGCTAGGGAGAGGAACAGATTTTCCGCTGCCCAGAGGGACAGGCTCGCGTGCGGGTCCGGCTGCGGCTTCACGGCCAGCAGGGCAGGTGATGCAGATCCAAGCCCGGTGTGGCCGAGAGGCGATGGGGGTGGCGGTGGCTGCGGCCCTAGCGGCAGCTGCGGCCCTGGCAATGTCTGGGGCTGGCGTGCGCACAAGGCGGCGGTGGAGGCAAGCGGAACAGGTGCTGCTGTCTGGGCCGGGACCCCTCTACCACCTGGGTTCTGGGTCCCTAAGATGTGCAGAGAGCGCAGCTCCCGGGCCGTTGGCACGAAGCCCGTGTTGCCGGATCCTTGCACAGTTTTTGGCCTGGCGGCCCCGGAGGCAGCAGAGGCGGGAGGTCGGAGGCGCCCTATGGCGTGGCCGGGAGAAGTTTGGCTGCATGGGCTCCCGGTGGCACTCGACCGACTGTGGACCAGCGCACTGACATTCTTGGGGTGGCTTGCCCTTGTACCCGCGCCCTCCCCCACCTCTGAGGCCTGGGAAATTTATTGGACTTGCCTACCTAATACCTATTGTTGGCAAACCTACTTTCAAAGAGAAAAACAAAAAAAAAGAAAACGGTTTTAGATTTTTGTTGTTAATGTTTGATAGGTTTTGGGGTGGCCTCCTCCTGCCCTCACCCCTGGTGATGGGCGTGCCAAATCCCCCAAGGCTGGGTAGGGGCTTAAAGATGTCTTGCTGTGTTAAGCCGTGCCACGTTTCTGTCCTGTTTGTGTCTTGTCTCCCATCTCCTGGAACTTCTCTGGTCGTAAGAGCTGAACTGGTTTTTTCAAAATGTGACCTCTTCATTTCCTTGCCAGATAAACTGTGAAAGTTTTTGTTTCCTAGGAAAGGTTTACTTTTTTGCCTTTTGACTGATCACGTGGTTCTAAAATTATGGGCAAAATAATATCATTTTGCCACTGGAATTCCAGAAAACTTACATGGCCAATTAAAGAACAATTTTAAGAGCGCTCGAAACCCTGTGCACAAGCGTTTGTCTGTTTATGTCTGTCTGTCTGTTTGTCTGAGTGTAAAAGCATATAAAATCTAGTTTCATGGTTTAAGAATTACTGCCTCTTTGATGAGTACATTAATTTGCTTTACTTCTGTGTTAAACTTTCCCTTGCAGCTCATAGTGAAGTGCCAGACTTTGAAGTCAGGCCCCATTTTACCACGTGAACCCCATTTTACCACGTGAACCCCATTTTAGAATCGAACCGTGAGCCAATCAGATTTGTACCTGTGTCCTAATCTTGCTTGCTCGAACACCTGATTGTTGTAACCTTGTTCTTTGCCTTTATAAGCCCTGTGTAATCACAGCTCGGGGCTCCCTCCTAACCTCCTCTGTGTTGGTGGGTAGGACGAGGCCCAAGTTGCAGGTCGCTTAAATAAAGCCTTGCCTTGGTTTTGCATTTCGGAATGTCTGAGTCTCGGTAGTCTTCTTGGTGGTGGTCTTGTGACTTGGCACATTTGGGGGCTCGTCCGGGATGGCCCCAGAGACCCCCGAGACCCCAGACTCCGAAGGTAAGAAAATAGGGCTCTTCATTCTGTGTGTCTGTGTCTGTGTGATTTGTAGTTTTGTTTTCTGTTTAGGCCAGCTGCTTGAATCTGAACCTGTAGGTAGTGAAGGACCAGCCGGAGTGGACACGCTCGTATGGGCAGTCCTGGAGGACTTGGGGGACACCTCAAGCCCTCCACAGGGGGCTCAGGCTTCCCACTACCACCCTGAACCTGAAGGACTGGACCGGGAGGCCCTTCTAACGGGCGCCCGTCTAGTCCACTCTATATTCAGGGTTGTCTGGTCCGCTCCTACACAGGAACGGGAGAGAGAGAGCCTCAAGACTGTGTGGTCTGCCTCCTCACAGGGGCAGGAGAGACTCAGTGATACTGTGTGGTCTGCCCCCTCACAGGGGCAGGAGAGGCACAGTGAGACTGTGTGGTCTGCCTCCTCACAGGGGCAGGAGAGACACAGTCGAACCTGTAAGCCACGACTCCCTAAGTCTGTCTGTAAGTGTTGTCTGGTCTTTGTGCCTGTGATTATTTTTGTGTGTTTCTTTCTTACGCTGTGCCTGACTGACAAACAGATGTTGGGGAACGTTCCTTCCACTCCCCTGGACTTGACTTTAGCTCACTGGAAAGATGTACAGGTGACAGCCCACAATCAGTCAGTCAGTGAGAGTGTCCGCAAAAAAGAACTCTAGGGGGACCCCTACCCAGCCTTCTTAAGCAGAAAATTGTTTGGTGTGCTAAAATGTTTTACTAAGACTAAAAATGTTTTACTAAAAGTATCAAACCCTGGAAAATGAGGCTGGAGAATGCTAAAATCATTTGTTAAAGGTTTTTGTCTTAAATTGTATGGCCGATGCTTATTCAGCGCGCTTTAAGATATTTTGAAAATGTATGTGTGTGTGCATGTGTGAGTGTGAACATGTTCAAGACTGCAGTATGATGCAAAACTAAGTTTAAGTTTAAAGTCAAAGGGTCATCAAGTTTGGGCATTACCAAATGCTTTAAGGGATTTCTCAGGGTTCTTTAATTAAAATTAAAAAGAAAATCAGAGCTAAGTGTCAGAAATTTGGATTTAAAAGGATATATATATATATATATATATATATGTATATATATATATATATTAAACTAATGGGGATAGACGTAAACTCTCATTAACTCTATGTATGTAGGAAGAAATAGCAAAATGGGCCAATGTTTCTCACTAATATATTGGAAAGCTGAATGGATAAGTATTTCTAATTGTAATTCTTGCATTAAGGAAAAATTCAAAGGTCTTCATGCCATGCAGTAACTGGGACTGAAGAAAAAAAAAAAAAGGAGGCTCTTTAGAAACAAGAAGCCGTAGGCAAAGGGTGGCACCAGGTTTCAGAATTCCTGTGAGCTTCAGTTTTTCCGATGCAGATAAAAGCTAAAATGTTGTGTTAGTGTTTAAAAGGCTTTGGAAATCAAGAACACATTTCTAGATAAGAAATTTGGAAGTAAAATTGTCCTAAATAATTATTGCAAAGAGAGAAAAGGAGAAGTATGGCTACCGAAATGTTTAATTGCCATTCCAGCTTCTTTGTAGGTTTTTTTGTAACAGTTTCCAGCAGGCCCACAGAGAAGCACAGGTGATTCCTACAAGTTTGTCGAGATCTAATACTGACCCTTAATAAGTTCCAGGTAAGAGAGCATGCTTAAAAACTACTTCTGTGTGGTCCACCTTGTTGCTTATAATTGGAGTAAAGTGGCCCCTTATAAGACTCACTGATCTGAATCTGCGGTTCGAAGCCAGCCCGGGCAAAGAAAGGTCCCTGTGAGAGACTTGTCTCTAAGCAGCCAGCAGAGTGCTGGGAACAGAGTTGTGTGGAGCTCAAAGTGGTAGGGTGCTAGCCTTGAGCTTGAGAGCTGGGGGACAGCGCTCAGGCCCTGAGTCCAAGTCCAGTGGAAAGTCACTCCTCCTGGGACAAAAGTGATGGAGCATCCAGAGGCAGTAAAGCCACTGCTTGGATGGCAGAGATGGTGTCAGATCCTAGAGTCACTCCTTGGCCTTTCAAAAGTTAATCAAAGCCGGGAAGTCCTAGAAGAATAGGTCATAAGCATGCCTTTCCAATGCCCATGTCTGTCTACTGGGCAGGAACTTGCCAGTCATCTGTGATAATGGTAAGTAAGGGTAAGTTTGTCAAATGAGAGGATAGATTAAAATCTCAACCCCCGCATTTACTCAAAGCTCTGACTGGCACTGAGAATTTTAAGTTGATACATCTGTTCAGGAAAGAAAGCTTGTAGACCTGAGATTGTGTCCTTATTGAGATCTGTTAAAGGCCTGTCAGCTTACCAGTGCCCCCAATCAACAGATTACTAAAGGAGCTCGCCTCTGTGGGAATAGGCCAGGCGTGTATTGGGAAGTAGATTTCACAGAAATTACAAATATTTGCTAGTTTTTGTAGACACCTTTTCAGGATGGGTTGAAGCATATCCAACAAAGCATGAGACTGCGAATGTAGTGGCTAATAAGATCCTGGAAGAAATCCTACCCAAGTATGGCTTCCCATCCACCATTGGGTCAGACAACGGACAGGCTTTCGTCTCAAAAGTAAGTCAGGGAATAGCCGCTGCACTGGGGACAGACTGGACATTCCATTGTGCTTATAGACCCCAGAGTTAGGTCAGGTAGAGAAAATTAATCGGCCTCTAAAAGAAACCTTAACTAAACTGGCCTTAGAGACTGGCGCAGACTGGGTGTCACTCCTTCCTTTTGCTCTGCTTAGAGTAAGAAATTCTCCCTATCAGCTTGGCTTTACTTATTTTGAAATAATGTACGGGTACGCCCCACCCATTATCCCTAGCCTTCAGACTGAATTGCTTGCTGATTTGGATGATGCTGAATTTTTGTGTAAACTCGATTATTTGCAGCTCGTGCACAAGAATGTGACCCCAACTTAAGGCATTATATGATTCTGCTTCTGTCCCTACCCCCCATTTATTTAGACCAGGGGACTGAAATCCTTAGAACCACGGTGGAAGGAACCCTAGACGGCATGGCCACTTGGGTTCATTGCTTCCACGCCAGGCCAGCTGACCCCTTTGCCCTGGACGACGACAACTGTGGTGAAACATGGAAGGTCTCCAAGCACCCAACTCAGCCGCTTCGCCTTCGCCTCAAGAAAAGAAAGTTAGACTGAATATTGTTATAATTTTCTTTTTTCCTTCTTTCCTTCCTACCCTGGCTAGTGTTGATGTTATTTTGGCAGCTCACTCCAAAGTGAGGTGACCCCCTTATTTTAGGTAGTTTTGGGCTTGCTCAGGAATACGCGTATAGCCACCTGACCCTTAGAGCACAGCTGAGAAGTTTATGTATTATTTTGTTGCTTACATTTGGATACTAAACACTATACAGCTAATGGTAAGTCTGTATAGCTGAAAGTTAATTTTCAGTTTGCAGTAATCCTGCAGTCCCTTGGTAAAGTAGATTAAGATTATAGGTTCCTGGCTAGGTAAGGTCAACGCCCCTGAGTCAGCCTGAAGAAGTTACAGAAGATGGATGATCTGCACCCATCTGCCCCCCTTTAAAACCGAGGGACCAGAGTTGTTTTGGGGAAGATGAGGCAGGATATACTAGAGGCATGCAAAACAGAGGTACAGAGACTGTACTTGTAAGAAATGGTGACAGGCCCTTTGGTTACTACATTGGGCCCTACTGGCCCATGCCTTACCTCTATATCATCCCCTAGACATGCAAGCCATTGAAATGGACAGAATGGAGCCATGATTGGTTCCCAAGGTACCAAAAAGAAAAAGGGGGAAATGAAGTGCCAGACTTTGAAGTCAGGCCCCATTTTACCACGTGAACCCCATTTTAGAATCGAACCTTGAGCCAATCAGATTTGTACCTGTGTCCTAATCTTGCTTGCTTGAACACCTGATTGTTGTAACCTTGTTCTTTGCCTTTATAAGCCCTGTGTAATCACAGCTCGGGGCTCCCTCCTAACCTCCGCTGTGTTGGTGGGTAGGACGAGGCCCGAGTTGCAGCTCGCTTAAATAAAGCCTTGCCTTGCTTTTGCATTTCGGAATGTCTGAGTCTCGGTGGTCTTCTTGGTGGTGGTCTTGCGACTTGGCACAACAATAGGTGGAGTTACAGCAAGGAAAATCCCCAGGATTTTAACCCAAACGGATTGTTTTGGGGGTCAAGCAAACGTGCCTAAGAAAAACTCCAAAAGGTTCTAATATACAGCAATGAGTGATTTGACTGGAATCTCTAAAACTGCCCCTTGAGAGATACTAAGAATTGGAAAAGTTTTTCTTAATGGTTAAGAAGTTTATTTATCTGGTGTGATTTGATTCCTATGCTATTTTTGCAATTTAGATATATTGAAAAGGCAACATGCTGAGATTGGATTTCTCTGTTTATAATTCTGGTGAACACTGTTAAAAGTACCTTTGTTGCAATTGTTCTGGATAGCAGTCTAATGATTCAAGTACTAAATTCTATGTGTATACTGTAATGTAATAAGTAAGACTCCTAACTATCCTAAGTTAAATATAATCAGGCAAGTATTTTAAAGTATGTTTAATAAACTAATGGGGATAAAAGTAAAATATTACTAACTCTGTATGTAGAAAAAAATGGCAATACAAGCTAATGTTTCTCACTAATTTATTGGAAAGCTGAATGAATAAGTGTTTCTAATTTTGTAATTGTAATTCTTGCATTAAGAAAAAATTTTCATTTGAGTTCACAGGTCGTACAGTAGCCGGGACTAAAGAAAAATCTGGTTCTTTTAAAACAGGCAGCCAGGAGGCTAGATGCCACTTGGGTTCCAGAATTTTTCGGGTGCAAATAAGGCTGAGGCAAAGGTGTAAAAGCCTCCAAGTAATTTCTAGATAAAGAATTTGAACAACCAGAGTGCTAACATTTTGCTTCATAGAATACAGGTTAACATGTGTGCTAGCAGTGTGGATTTTGTGACTAGGGAAATCTTTCTACCCTGCTTGAACCAGAAGGGCATCAGACTACAAAAGCCAGAGAGTACTCAGAATAAGCAACCAGGAAATACTGGGGGATTTCAAATGTCTTTAAACAGTCTGCGTAGAATCTTGCAGGAGGTGTGACAGTCTATTTACTCTTAGCGAGTGAGGGGGTTGGGGGGCATCTCGCAGCCCCACACACCAAGGCTTGCAAGTAGCCCTCACTCCAGCTTTGCCATCTGCGGGATGGGGGCTTACGCTCCAGGGTGAAAGAGGACTACAGAGGAGGTAATAAGGCCTTGCAATCTGCCTGTTAAAAAATGCAAAGGACTTCACTGGACGATAGAAAAGCTCTTCAACAATTCTGTAAAAACTGGATATTCATATATAGACGTCTCAACTTGGCCCTCATTCTATCAAAAAATCAATTCAAAATATATCAAGATTCGTGTTTTTTTTTCAAGTTTTCTTTCTGCATGCCACTTCTACCATGGACAACATTTCTTTTAAGCAGAAGCATCATCCCTCTCATGAAGAGAACACTTTTAATTCTGGGACTATTAGATAACTTTGAATGAGGTACGAGGTAACAAACACTACAAGTAATGTATCCAATGTCTAACGTATGAAACTGTAACCTCTCTGTACATCAGTTTGACAATAAAATTTTGAAAAAAAATGATTACAAAGAATGTCAAGATTCTTAAGATAATATATAAACTCTAAATTTTCCAGGAGAAACAAAACTAGAGCCTTTGGAGATTTGGGCATAAAGAATGACTACAAATAGGCCTCCAGTAGCTGAGAGCATACTTCTAAGAGTAGAAAAAAAGTGATTTCATGAAATTAAAATGCTGCTTTTACACAGTAATGGAAACAACAGGATGAAGAGGACTCCAATGAACAGGAAAAATCTTCTCCTGCTAATCATCATTGTCTTCTATGTGTAGATTACCTGTAAATATATTCACCCAAGTTCTTCAATGCTCAAATTTCTCAGCTGGTTTACACCTGACTTTGATCAGCTCCATAGCGACTTGCTAAGGCATACCACTGGAACAGTGAGGAAGAATTATTACTATTGACCCTCATTTTCACATTGCTAGAGTATCTTGGCCTTATCAATTTTATTACAGTGCTTAAGGGGGACCTGGCTAAAGAACTCAAAGACATTACAGGAAGTGCATTTCGCTGTGTATTAAATTGCAGCCTGTCTCTCAGGAGGAGTTATGGTCACACAAAACCACTCCATCAATTTAAAGCTGTTCATGAGATCACAAAATATGGGAAAGGTGAAACTTCAAACTCTGGATAAAAAAAGAAATCTTCACAGAGGATAACGAATTAAAGCAGAGCTACGTGGATGACTCAAGACCACTCTCTTCCTAAAATGATTAACCATTGTTCCTGTAAAACACCTATCCAGTGCGTTTAGGAACAATGTTAGGGAAAACATCTATCCTTATTGTTGTATATACATCCTCACTTTTGTTCTAGCTGCATTTTATCTTAGAGAGGTGAGCCCCTGTGTTAGAGGCCAGGAACTTCAAGTAGATAGCTTTCTGATAAGAGGTGCCAAGTTAAATATTTATTCCCGGTACATTTCCGACACTAAGGAAAATGTCCAGAGGAATCCAGATGTCATATTTACCTTCTGAAGATTTTTGGTTTGATACCCAAAAAATCCTTAAGAGGCCATGTGCCACAAATCCCATACTTCATACTTTCCATGCCTTCCTGTAGTCTTGAGCATTTTTGCCATTATGAAATAACTTCTCTAGGAAGAATGGATATCTCTGAATTCCTGAACTTTCCTCTGAAGAAGGGAATAATTCATTCTCTGTGTTTCACATTCAGTATATTTTCAAAAAGCTATACTGTTCAACTCAACACACAAAAGGCAAGTGTATATATGTAGGTGACAGTATATGTTTATACACATATATGACTTTGCTATAACCTCCACATATAAGAAAAACTGTATATTTCTGTCTCTCTGAGATTGGAATTTACCTAACATAATGTTTTACGGTTCTAGCAAATTTCACACAAATGATTCTTCCTGACATATGAGTAAAATTCCATTTTATATTTCATTATGTGTCACATTTTCTTGGTCCATATGTCCACTGAAGGGCATATGAGCTCATTTCATAGCTTGACTATGGTGAATTGTATAGCAATGGTCATGGTACTTTATCCTGACTAAACATATTAACTAAAGTATGGTATTTGCAAAAGAGGATTCCAGTGATGTGATTCCCTTCAACAATGAGCTTCCAGTTTAATACAAATCAGTACCAATAAGTAGAACATCTGTTTGTCAGGGAATATGGGGAAAATGGGGAGGATATAGGAAAGGAGAGTTGAAAAATGGGCAAATACAGTCATAATAACCAATTCACATATGAGGAAATGAAAACAGGAAAGCTGAAGTGATGAGTGAAATTCAGAAAGTAGAGCAGAATTTTGAAAAGAGTAACACTGACAAATGTGAATTGAATTTACAAGTTGGCATGTTCAGTTGAAGCTACTTTGTATAACTACATAAAGATAATACAAACAAGAAATAGAATAATGTTGATGTTAGTATACACATTTTGAACATTCATATGGCACTCAGAAATAATAATGACAAAAACACTCCCACTCAGAAATGGGACCATTGGACCTTAGGAAAGTACAATGCTTCCAGGTGACAGTGCTGAGCTATGATCCCTTGTGTGGGGATGCTGGCCCGTCTATCCCAGGGATCAGACTAGAAGTTTTTCTAACAGCCCACCATCCACATCATCTACAATATATCCTATTTCCATTTCCACCAAACCCAGACTGCCTTCTCTGTACCAATGACCAGTATTAAAATGGAGATTTCCCCACTGTGTTCACAAGAATTCGTTGTCAACATTTTAGAGTTCCACTCACTGGCAACACATTTGACCTCATCCTGAGCTCAGGAAGAAGAACACTCATGCAATCACTGTGTTAGACACAGTTAGTACTTAGACACACTGTCAGTGCCTAAGCTCTTGTAGTCAGTTGTGCAAACAAATAACAAACCAACAATGAATTAAAAAAAAAACACAGGTTGAATTTTAGTAGAATTAAAGAGCTAAATGTGGTTTGTCTGTTGGAAGGTTTACTTTGGATCAAATGTAGGCTAAGATTGTCACACTAACTATAATTGCCTCTGACCAAACTGCTAAACTCTTTGCCAATGTGCCGATGGTTCTATGATCAACTAACAAATGACGATTGTTTAAAGCTTTTGTAATATTCCAGATAGGGCAAAGAATTCAGACTCAAGCTCCACTCCCTTATAGTAAAAGAAATGTTCAATATCTTCAATCCCTTGTAGTAAAAGAAGTGTTCAATATCTTCCATGCATGTTATCAGGAAAACCATGAAGATGTTTTACAAAACCCTCTGGACAACATGGTCAGAGAGATAAATAAGCAGTGGGACAAGGTGGAGAAAGAGGTATAAGAAACTCTCCTTTAACCTCTCTAGGTTATTGAATCAGGAACTGCCTTACCTTCACATACTCTCCCTCAATACAATTGACATCCTCGAGCCTTGGTGGGAAGGAGAGCGAGAGGAAAGCCTACATGCCCCAGAAATTCTGCATCTCCCGACTCATTATCTACTCTCCACATCATCTATTCTCTTGGGAATTCTGATTGCCAAAGGCTTGGATTACCAATGTAAGGAGAAGGTGAGGAATTGGGGAAAATCATTAGGATTAAGTACAGAACTCCCTGGAAATTAACTATAAAAATGACCCATCAGAGGAATTCTCAGGACCCAGTGCATTCTCCCTACACCCATATCTTATGTCTTGACCTAACACATCTCATTGGTATACATGACACATTGAATTTCCCAGCTTTTTCTATCCCAGCCTCCTTCCAAGTAACAGCTGTTATCCCTCTGCCCTCCGGAAATGTTTCCACCTCCCCTTTGGGCCACCTATGCAAAGAATGTCCAAATATGTCACCAATGATGCAATGCTCCCAGGTGGGTAAAGCGGGAGGTGTGATTTCTGAGGGAGGGGAAATGACCATTCCAAACTCGTGACCGCCTCCCTATTCCAGGAGTATAAAGACAGGCATGGACTACTGTCCAAGTCACACTTTTCACACCATGAGCTCACTCCTGACCCTGGTTCTTGTGGCAGCTGCTGGTGAGTTCCCTGCTTTGTCCTGTACCTCATCCTTTGGAACAAGGATGACATAGGTTGTTGATCATGGCTGTCCCTGCAATACTGCCTCCACACTTGCATTTTAGTTGCTGCTGGGCTTTCTTTCTTCTCATGTCCACAAGTTGTATATTAATCTGACCTCATTTACGTCTCCATGCCTCTGTTCTGACCCTTATGCTCAGTTTAGCTAACACAGCTCCAAGGACATGGTAGTTCAAAAGGAATCCCAGGTAGGAAGTGTCCATGTGATGGACCACCAGTGAGATCACTGAGCTATGGGTCTCTGCTCTCAGGAAGCTGGCTCATGCATGCCAGCCATCTTCTGCTTGGGCCTCAAAACCTCTGAAGTGGCTCTCGCATAGACACGTTTTACCTCAAATTCATAAAATAAGAGTGTGAAAATTAAATTCTGGCTGATGTATACCCTTGAAGTTTTCTAATTAGGTATTCAGGCTCCATCCTGTACATTGCTTTAAAATCATCAAATAGCTTAAGATTATGATTCTGTTGACCTACATGAGAATGGGTATGTAGGCTCTCTATACAAGCTTTGTGGGTTTGAAATGTATGTGAAGTGATGTACAGTGAGCTCTACTAAGTCATGATATATTCTTACCTATGCTAAATCTGAACTTCTCCAAAAATTAAGGGATATAGGTAAGTGAAATATAAAGAAGAAAAGAGTCAAGTATGCAAGACCACCAATTCTGAATATATGCTAATGCACCCTTATGAGGTCTTCTTTTATTAAGTCCCAGAAGAAAGTAATATCCTTCATGGATTCAAGACATATCCAGGAGACCTCAACATTCAGGACAAAAACACACTGTGACCCCAAAGATCAAGCATTGGTCCTAGGTTGGTTATAGTCATTGTGGTCAATAGGAATCCTAATTGGCAGGCAATAGTCACAGGGTTGAGGGCTCCACTCTCCAATATCTTGCTGAACTGGCTTCTTTGCTATATCTACCAAGCTGCTTTTCCTCTTGATGATGATGACAAGATCGTCGGAGGCTACACCTGTGGGAAGAATTCCATCCCCTACCAGGTGTCCCTGAACTCTGGCTCCCACGTCTGTGGAGGCTCCCTCATCAATGACCAGTGGGTGGTATCTGCAGCCCACTGCTACAAGCCCCACCAGCAGCCGTAAGTACCAGGCCCTGGGCTAGCATTTGGAGGGAGATGGCTTGGTCCTCACGTGGGCTGCAGTCTAAGTAAATGGAAGAAGCTATGAAAAGAGAAGGAGCTTTCTTGATGGATAAGGAAATTAGATTCAAATCCCAGAAACAGCACCTAGGAAGAATAAAGGCTGTGGTTCCTTGGTAGGAGGAACACTGTAATGTGGTAAGGACTAATCAAAAAGGATTCTGAGGATCACAGTGCAAAGCTAGCCTTGTAAGAAAAGATTGTGAGACACTTACCTCCAACATACTACTCAGTAAAGGCCAGAATGGTTGCTTTGGCTCAATTAATAGAGTGCTAGTATTGAGCACAAACAGGCACGGGAACAGTCTGAGCCTCTGAGATTAAGCCCCAGATCCAGAAAAAATATTCAGGAAACAGGAATTAGTTTCTCATAGCAGCAACAATAATTCTGAGTTTCCAGGCAGAGGGTTGGACAGAGGTGAGTGTTAAAGTCTGTATTTGTACTGGAGATGCACCTAAGAGGCATTACCATGTGTAAGATCTCTCAGTCCTGAGTGATCTACACAAGGGACTCATAACCAGGAGGATTATGAACACATAGATTCCTGCCACTGTCCTCTAAATTGTGGTTACTGAGTTTGTGGTGGGGATGGAGACATAAAATTTGTACGATGACCCTAGATGCCTCTGCTGCTGCTGGAGATGCCCCAAATGCTGGTAGAAGCACTGGAATAGACGCTAGAAAAGGGTAGACCACATTGGCCTCCGTAAAGCCAGCAAACCCACACAGAATGAAGGAAATATGAACTGGCTAATTGGGGTCTCACCACAGATCTTCTGCAGCAGCAGTCACCTGTCAGAAAATTGAGACCTCACCAACTGCAGCCCTGCACAACATCCCTCCCAATTATACAACTACTGAGGGATGGGGACCATAACTCACACCACCTTTCCCTCATTACCCATGTGTTATCCCCGTGGTGGTGCTGCATGCCCATTCAAGCTTCTGCACGCAGTCCCATTAGACAGCACGAGGAAAGGGAATGGCATTGACAATCCACTCATCTTTCCTCAGCTACATCCAAGTGAGGCTGGGAGAGAATAACATCAAAGCCGTGGAGGGAGATGAGCAGTTCATCGATGCTGCCAAGATTATCGTTCATCCTCACTTTGATAAAAAAAACCGCTGACAATGACATCCTGTTGATCAAGCTCTCCTCACCTGCCTCCCTCAACTCCCATGTGTCCACCGTGTCTCTGCCATCCTCGTGTGCACCTGCTGGCACCCAGTGCCTCATCTCTGGCTGGGGCAACACCCTGAGCTTTGGTGGTGAGTAGACCCATCCTCTTTTCCAAAGTCCACATTCCCTACACATTCTACAATCATAAATGACACTGGGAAAGATCCTCTTCACTTCTAAGATTCAAGTAGATTTCATGAAACTACCATACACAAAATCTTGAGAGGTGGAGGGATGCAAAGTTCCCCACAATCTAAAGGAAGCAAAGGTGCTCTAGATGGTGTTATTTTGCTTCCAGGAAGGTGAGTGCCATAAGCTTCTTCTGACAAACAAAATTGTTGTTTTACTTGGACTTGAATAGTAAAGTACTCTGCAGTAGAAACGAGTTGATTGTTCTACCCCAGCCTGGTCTGACTCTTACTTCTGATTTCTTTGATCTTGCCCCTCTAAGTCCACAAGCCAGAACTCCTGCAGTGCGTGGAAGCTCCTCTGTTAAGCCAGGCTGTCTGTAAAGCCTCCTATTCCGGTAAGATCACCAAGAACATGGTCTGCGCTGGCTTCCTCGAGGGAGGCAAGGACGCCTGCCAGGTGAGTTGACCCTTCCCATTTGAAGGAACATGCCCATAACCATGGCATTCTGGGGAAGATATTTCAAGGTCTGATTTGGTGAGGTCCAGATTGTTATGCCACTATTATTGCTGCATTTAAGTCTGCTACAATGCCAAAATTACTATTACATTTTAGTCTGCCTTGCAGCATTGTAAGTTGTAGAGATTAGAATTCAGGATGAGTATAGCTCTATCCCTTATACCCCACTTATCTCCTATTTACACCACTTGTGTCCTCACCTCAGGGAGATTCTGGTGGCCCTGTGGTCTGCAATGGAGAACTTCAGGGAATCGTCTCCTGGGGCAATGGCTGTGCCTTGAGGAACTATCCAGGAGTGTACACCAAGGTGTGCAACTATGTGGACTGGATTCAGGACACCATTGCTGCCAACTGAAAACCCTAGTCCCTCCTCAGCTATCATGACAATAAAGTGAATCTGTCCTCACTCCCTGTGTCTTGGCCTGCTCTCTCTAGCCCCCACAACTTCCTCTAAACTAATCCTCTGCAGAATCCCAATGAGTGTGTGTGAGTGTGCCAGGCAAGGCAGGGTCTTCAGCAGCAGGCTAAACTGCCATGTGTCTACCCTCTGAGTCGCTAGAGCTAACGAGCAGACTCTTCCACACAGAAAGAGAAAGATGTGTATGGAAACAAATAGCATAGGCCCAGCAGTTGGAACTTCTTCAGAGTTGAATATCCTTTATCTCTATAAGAGCCAAGCAACACATCACAGTGTGAGAGAGTCCATTACCTTAGCTGGCAAATCCAGCAGCAGACTGAAGTTCCATCTAAGTGACTACATAGACAATTCTACCCTTCTCTCCTTGCAGGAAAGAGAGAACAGTGGTAGTGACTTCCCTGTATTTTATAGTATTAAGAAGGATCTTTCAGGCCATGCATAGCATAATCTGAGTGGAGCAACATCTGTGTTTCAAGAGAGATAAAGGGCTGGGGATATAGCTTAGTGGCAAGAGTGCCTGCCTCTGATATATGAGGCCCTAGGTTCAATTCCCCAGCACCACATATACAGAAAATGGCCAGAAGCGGCGCTGTGGCTCAAGCGGCAGAGTGCTAACCTTGAGCGGGAAGAAGCCAGGAACAGTGCTCAGGCCCTGAGCCCAAGGCCAAGGACTGGCCAAAAAAAAAAAAATTTTAAAAAAAAGAGAGTTAAAGTGCTCTCTCTCTCACTAAGTGAGCTACACTGGCTTCAAGCAGGTCCCAGAGCAGAAACTGAGACTAAATAAGGGAATCTATTTGGCTGATAGATCCAACCTGACTCTCACATTTTTTCTCTTTTCCTTACTTTTCTTTTAATTCATGGGATTTTCACTCAGGGCCTGAATGCTGTCCCTAAGTTTTTGCTTAAGGTAATGTTCTACCAATTTCAGACCAGGTGCCACTTCTGGTTTCACCAGGCTAGTGGGAGCTAAGAGTCCTACAAAATTTCAGTGCAGGCTGGCTTGGAACCCTAATCTTGAGATCTCAGCCTCCTCAGTAGCTAGGATCACAGGGGTGTGTCACCAATTCCTAGTACTCACTCTTACTGGTTATCAAAAATGAAAACCTTTTTCTCTCTGGCTTTTCTTCACTGATAGTATTTTACAGCTCATTGTTTTCATAGTCTAATACACTTCTCTTCCCTATCCTGTCACAACCCGTCAGTCAGAACCCTTCTCCACAACAACTAAATATTATACCTGTATGTGAGCATAAGGTGGACTTGAGTCCTCACTCTCAGCTCCCCTTTTCACCCTCTTCTTTATAGTGTATGTCCTCCCTCACCAATGTAACAACTAGCGCCCTAAAAAGTACTCCTATAATTCCAACTTACTCCAATACCATGCAAAATCTCAAGTCCCTTACATATGCAACATGATTGCCTAGATAATATTACCAATAATACCAAAGTTTAAAGATGTGGTTGTGTTTGAATGGGTGAAAGTGTAAGTGCTGTGATCCCTCTCCATTCCAGTTGTGAGAATGACCAAATTACCAGGAAAACACATAGTCTTGAGAGAATATAGCGAAAAAGAAAGTTTAAGTTGATTAAAACCTGCTCTTCAAAGGACTAAATCCCAATAGAATAAAAATGAAGTCAAACAAATTTAACCTCTAACAACCAATAATTGCATATACCATACCAAAACATGCACACACACGCCAGGCAAGGCAGGGTCTTCAGCAGCATGGTAACCTGCCACGTGCCTACCCTCTGAATGGCTAGAGCTAACCAGCAGACTCTTCCGCACAGAAAGAGAAAGATGTGTATGGAAACAAATAGCATAGGCCCAGCAGTTGGAACTTCTTCAGAGTTGAATATCCTTTATCTCTATAAGAGCCAAGCAACACATCACAGTGTGAGAGAGCCCATTACGTTAGCTGGCAAATCCAGCAGCAGACTGAAGTTCCATCTAAGTGACTACATAGACAATTCTCCCCTTCTCTCCTTGAAGGAAAGAGCGAAATAGTGGTAGTGACTTCCCTGTATTTTATAGTATTAAGAAGGATCTTTCAGGCCATGCATAGCATAATCTGAGTGGAGCAACATATGTGTTTCAAGAGAAATAAAGTGCTCTCTCTCACTAAGTGAGCTACACTGGCTCCAAGCAGGTCCCAGAGCAGAAACTGAGACTAAATAAAGGAATCTATTTAGCTGATAGATCCAACCTGACTCTCACATTTTTTCTCTTTTCCTTACTATTTTTTTAATTCATGGGATTTTCACTCAGGGCCTGAATGCTGTCCCTAAGTTTTTTGCTTGAGGTAATGTTCTACCAATTTCAAACAAGGTGCCACTTCTGGTTTCAGCTGGCTAATGAGAGCTAAGAGTCCTACAAACTTTCAGCGCAGGCTGGCCTGGAACCCTAATCTTGAGATCTCAGCCTCCTCAGTAGCTAGGATCACAGGGGTGTGTCACCAATTCCTGGTACTCACTCTTACTGGTTGTCAAAAATGAAAACCTTTTTCTCTCTGGCTTTTCTTCACTGATAGTATTTTACAGCTCATTGTTTTCATAGTCTAATACACTTCTCTTCCCTATCCTGTCACAACCTGTAAGTCAGAACACTTCTCCACAACAACTAAATATTATACTTGTATGTGAGCATAAGGTGGACTTGAGTGGTCACTCTCAGCTCCCCTTTTCACCCTCTTCTTTACAGTGAATGTCCTCCCTCACCAATGTAAAAACTAGCACCCTAAAAAGTACTCCTATAATTCCAACTTACTTCAATACCATGCAAAATCTCAAGTCCCTTACATATGCAACATGACTGCCTAGATAAAATTACCAATAATACCAAAGTTTAAAGATGTGGTTGTGTTTGAATGGGTGAAAGTGTAAGTGCTGTGATCCCTCTCCATTCCAGTTGTGAGAACGACCAAATCACCATGAAAACACATAGTCTTGAGAGAATATAGCGAAAAAGAAAGTTTAAGGTGATTAAAACCTGCTCTTCAAAGGACTAAATCCCAATAGAATAAAAATGAAGTCAAACAAATTTAACCTCTAACAACCAATAATTGAATACCCCATATCAAAACATGCACACACACGCACATGTGTACATGCACACCCCTTACCCACATCACACAAATCAGAATAATGGGAAAGTGGAAGCTAACATCTATACTGAGCTCAAAGGAATGATAATAAGAATGTTCTAACAAATAAGAGTACATTTTTAAGCAACTAAAGACATTTCAAAGAGTACACAAGAAAAGACCTAAAAAAATTTAAATGAGACTAAAGATAAAGTGCTAAATGAATAACAAGTAAATTTTAAAAGAATAATACCAGTATACACCGTTTCCAATGTACTCAGATAAGATACAGAGATAATGCAGGTACAACCACAGGAAGGGTATACAAGAAGATCATCAATAATAGAATCTACATTTACACAGAGCACGTTGAAAGTAGTTACAACAGTGATATAACAATTGTTTCCATAACATGGAGTTCATTTCACTTAGCATCATCTTAGGTGTTCATAAAGGTTTAGGTATTGGGCTCTTGTGATCCTCTGCTGTGACTTGCCTAAACCTGTGCTAATTATTTCCTATGAAGGAGACAATATAATCCATGTTTCTTTGGGTTTGGCTCACTTCACTTAGTATAATTTTTTCCTAGTCCTTCCATTTCCTTAAGAATGGGGCAATGTCATTCTTTCTGATAGAGGCGTAAAATTCCATTGTGTATATGTACCACATTTTCCTGATCGATTCTTCTACTGAGTGGCATCTGGGTTGGTTCCAATTCTAGCTATGACAAATTGCGCTGCAATGAACATTGTTGTGCTGGTGGCTTTAGTGTTCTTGTTTGTGGTCTTTTGGGTAGATGCCCAAAAGTGGGGCTGCTGGGTCATAGGGGAGCTCTCTGTTTAGCCTTCTGAGGAATCTCCATACTGCTGGCCAGAGTGGCTGAACCAGATTACATTCCCACCAATAATGAAGTAGGGTTCCCTTTCGGCCACATCCCTCCAACGTTTGTTATTGTTAGTTTTCTTGATATACGACATTGTTACTGAGATGAGATGGAATCTCAATGTTGTTTTGATTTGCATTACTTTTATGGCCAGTGATGTATAGCATTTTTTCATATGTCTCTTGGCCATTCTCATTTCCTCATCAGAGGAGTCTCTTTAAGTCTTTAGCCTACTTGTTGAAGGAGCCATTGGTTCTTTGTGGTTTTGTTTTGGAGGAATGTAATTTTTTTAGTTCTGCATATATTTTAGATATGAGGGCTTTGTCCATTGTATGGCTGGTAAAGATCTTTTCCCAATCTTTGGGCTTTCTGTTTATCTTGTGAGCTATGTCCTTTGCCCTGCAGAAGTTCTGCAGTTTGATGCAGTCCCATTTGTCTATCCTTGCTTTGATTTGTAGCATTTCTGGATCTTTGTTAAGGAAGTTCCGTCTTGTGCCAAGGAGCCCAAGTGTTTCTCCTACATTTTCCTTTAGTGTTTTCAGGGTATCTGTTTTAATTTCGAGGTCTTTGATCCATTTGGAATTGATTTTGGTGCAGGGTGATATATAACGATCTAGTTTTAGTTTGTTGAATGTGTTGAACCAGTTTTGTCAGCACCATTTGTTAAAGAAGCTATCTTTCTTCCGGTCTATTTTTTTTTTTTTTTTTTTTTTTTTTTTTTGCTCCTTTACAAACGTTAATTAGGCATAGTTCTGTGGGGTCATTTCTGGGTCTTCAATTGTGTTCCATTGGTATTCAGGCCTGTTCTGGTGCCAATACCAAGCTGTTTTTATTACTATAGCTTTATAATACAGCTTGAAGTTGGGTATTGTAATTCCTCCAGCACTGTTCTTTCTACTTAAGATTGTTTTGCTATTTTGGGTCTTTTATTGTCCCATATGAATTTCTGCATTGCTTCCTCTATTGCATTAAAAAATGGTGTTGGGATATTAATGGGTATTGCATTGAATTTGTAGAGAGCGTTTGGCAATAGTGCCATTTTGATTATATTAATCCTCCCAATCCAGGAGCATGGGATGTTTTTCCATTTCCTTAGTTCTGCCTTAATTTCATTTTTCATGTTTTTAAAATTCTCATCATAGAGCTCTTTCACTTCTTTGGTTAAGGTTATTCCTAGGTATTTTATGGTTTTTGAGGCTATTGCAAAAGTAGTTGCTTTCCCGATTTCAGCCTCCATGTTTGGGTCATTAGCATATAAAAAGCCATTGATTTTTTCAGGCTTTATTTTACAGATATGAAGACAAAGGGAACATTAAAGAATACCCAGAAATATTGACACATGGCTAAAGTCATCTAGCTTTCATTAAGGAACCAAAGACATACAACTGAAAAAAGACAGCCTCAGAATGGTGTTGAGAAATATAGTGAACTCCATTAAAAGATGGAAAGCAGACCCCAAGAAGACCCGAAGACCCCAAGACCCCATTACACATATGTCAAAAGGATTACTCTTGGAATGACAAATGATGCTAACGGAAATGTGGCTAATGCTTTTCTCTTTAGCAACAATGAATAAGATGATAAACAGAGAAAAAATACTATCTTCTTCACAACAGCTTGGAATAGGTCAAACATCTAGGTTTATACTTAACCAAGGAGGGGAAAATTCATAAACGAAAAAAATGAAACCTTGAAGAAAGGCATGGAAGAAGACAGTGGAAATGAGAAGTCATAGAAAAATAAATCCCAAATTACAACTGCAATCATGAAAGAAAAATGAAGTGAAATGGAATACAATGCAGTTAAGAATTCAATGTATGGCTGGGCAGTATTGTTCCTGTCTATAATCCTACCTACTAGGGGGTGAGATCTGAAGACTAAGTTTTAAATCTAGCCCTAGCAGAAAACACAATGTGATTATTATCACCAGTAAATTACCAGAGAAACTGAAGATAAAGCCATTGTTCAAGTGGTAGGGCACAATCCCTGAGCAAAAATACCCAGGGACAGCCCTCAAGCCCTGACTTCAAGCCCCAGAACTACCATGCAAAAAAGAATGAAAAAAAAGAAGGAAATATATATCCTCCAACATTATTTTAAAACAGAATGAAGGAAGGGTTGAGTTGGGAGAGATGGGTATAAGTGTTGAAAAAGGTGACATTTTATTCTTAAACAGATTTACTGAATGGCAACTCATTGTTGAATCTAAATAAAGATAACTAAAATATAGAGAAGAAAGATGGCCCCCAAATAGCAAAATAAAGCTGGGTGAAAATAACAAGGCTGGTTTTATCACAAAATATGTGTCCCAGATATAAAAATCCATGGCACTGGGAACAAAACAGGTATGAAGAGGAAAGGAACTTTAAAGAATACCCAGAAATATTGACACATGGCTAAAGTCATCTAGCTTTCATTAAGGAACCAAAGACATACAACTGAAAAAAGACAGCCTCAGAATGGTGTTGAGAAATATAGTGAACTCCATGAAAAGATGGAATGCAGACCCCAAGAATAGTCCTTCTGCAAAAATCAACTCCGACTGTATAAAGGATCCAAATATAAGATCTGGACCAGCTATAGGAACACGAATTTAAAAAACACTCCAAAACATATAGGCAATGACTAGCTGAACAGTACTCCAGTCAACCAATAAGTAAAAACAAGAATGGATAAATATGACAGCATCACATTAAAATATTTCTCCACACATCAGAACTAAGAGATAATTCATGGAATGGGAGAAAATTTTCACTTGCCATTCAATATACAAAGGATTAATACCTAACACAAAGAGCTCAAAAAGGCTGAACATATAAAAGACAAATAACCCAGTTAAGATATGGGCAATTAAGTGGAATAAAATTCTCGCAGGGGCAAAAGTAGTTACTATCTATTGGACAGTATTAGCAAACTTCAATACACTTAGCTAACATCAAGAATATAAAATCAAGACTCTATCAAGATTGCTTGTCACTCCAACCAGAATAACAATCATTAAGAAATTGAAAAACAACGAACACTGTAACAAATTCAAAGAGAAATTACTGATCATAAACTTTGGGATGAGATATCAAACAGTGTAACTTCTATGGAAATCACTATGAATATTCCTCAAAACCCTGCAAATTGACCTAGGTTATAAACATTAAGCATTATGCTTGTGAGCATGGCTGAGCCAGATTCTCCACACCAGAGAAGCATTGCCCAGAGCTTTAACCTCACACTTCGTACCCCATATAATGTTGGAAAGGATTATGCCTAGGGAGATGCACAGCTGTGCTGGGCAGTGCCTGTCAAATTACAGGTGCTGTTACACCACCAGTGGGAGTCCAATGCTTTCCTTGCTGCTGAGTTCTGAGTTGATACTATTCTATATATCAGTTGTCAGGTGTACAGAATGCATGTTCTTTCCTTTCATAGCCACAAAAGAAGATGGAGAACTATGCATTCTTACCCAAGACGTCATGGGAAATTCAGAAAGTCCTCAAGGCTACAGGAAAACATGGAAAGTTGGTGTTTATGGGATTTCCTACAGGTGGCATGCAAAAAGTTTGTTGTAGATCTCGTCAGAGGTCCAGAGAAGGTCAACTAATCATCCAGTTACAGCCTGGCAACTTGGTGTGGCTCAAACTCCTGCTTCCCCTTTTCATGCTCCCCACCTTTAAGCAACGAGAAATAGGCAATTTCATGACCCACAGACTCACGAGCATATCATATCTATTCCCATTCTTAACAAAACAAACATAGGAATGGAGAACAGTCCCATCAATTAAGGTTTCAAATATATTCAAGAAAAATTCCGGTTCTGGAATACAAGAACACTAGAGAAATTCCCTGCATATGAAAATAAATCAATAAAATAATCCAATACACCATAGCATCAAATGAACTAATATATTGAGCGGAATATTAAGCAAGCAAATAAAAGATCTCTGTAGGAACAGCTGTACAAAAAAATAAGATGATCATGTGGAGCTCATTCTGTCCTAAATTGTATACTGTCACTCAACAGGAGCTAGGGCCACAGCAAATCTCTCCATTGGTTTAAAGCCTGAAAGAAATATGAGTTTCTTGTAAAGTGAGAACAGTCCATCTGCTTCCACCACAGTTGAGTGGTGGATCATCAGGCCGTAGCATTAGCTTTTCTTTCTCCTTCTCCCACCAAAGCAAACCAGCGATTGAGCTTTGAATGGTTTCTTACATCGCTCTGGGTTGCACTTCTGATGATCCGTGCTTTGTACCTGTTTTCCCTGCTCTTTCTGCAGTCTCAACATTCTTCTCTTTGTCTCCTTGCAAGAGGCGCTCTTCCCAAGGACAAAAAGTTCTACTCTGTGGAAGATGGGATGATATTCCCCAAGGCAGCAAAAGATGGACATGAACTTGGGTTCAAGGATGAGACCTTGGTGGGACCCCTGCATTCCTTATCCAAGTGAACATAGAGGGGCCATTTGACCTCCAACATTTAGTTGCTTCCTTTCTTCATCTGTGAAAAGGAGACAGACAATACTGTCTCTGTCTCTGACTGGCCATATTAGTGAGGCTCCACCAAGAATCAGATGAGGAATGAAAGCACAGAACTTTACAACTGAATTCACCATGCTTGAATCTTGCGACTTTAACTTAATTGGGGATGGGGGTGGCTGATTAAATCATTGTAACATAAGAAATCTCAATTTTACCAGATCACCCTTGAAGTGAGCAAAAACATTGATGTTGGTGGGGATGAAATGAAGAGGTATTTGTGGGCCTGTGCAAGGGACAGTGGAGACCAAACTGTGCAAAATTAGTCTCTGTTTCCATACTTGAAAGAAAGTAGATGGATAATACCAAGCACCAAGTGGGTGCCAAAAGTATTAATTAGACGAGCATTCAAAGGAAACCATGGTTGAGAATGAACAATATCCAAAACCGAACACAATTCCACAATCACACCATTTGTCTGAGTATATAATGAATGGTTTCAGCCTAAGACTAACTTCAGTACTTTCCCAGAGGTGACTTGAACTAATTTGATGAAAGGAGATCTGAAGCTCTTTATGAGATCACAAAATATGGGAAAGGTGAAACTTCAAATTCTAGATACAGAACTCCTCATGGAGGATTTTGAATGGAGTCAGGGTTTCGTGGGTGAATCAAGACCACCCACCCAGAGACATTAACTGTCATTCCCTGTAAGACACCTATGCAGTGCATTTAGGACCAATATTAGGGCAAACGTCTACCCTTATTGTGCATACATCCTCACTCCCACCATAGCTGTATTTGATGCTAGAAAAATGAGCCCCTGTGTCATGGGCCAGATGGGCCAGGGACCACAGGTAGATAAGGATCTGACAAGAGGTGCCAAGTGAAATATTTATTCAAGGCACATTTCTGACACTAAGGCAAGTGTCCAGCAGAATCTGGATGTCAAATATGCCTTCTACAGACATCTGATTTGATACCCACCAAACCTTTAAGATGCCACCTGCAACAATCCCACACTTTACATGTTTGCCATTTTGAAATAACTTCATGAGGAAGAATGGATGCCTCTGACTCCCGGCACCTTCCTCTATAGAAGAGAATTATTCATTCAGTGTGTTTCACAATCAGTATATTTACAAATTTGTACTGGCTAATAGCACACAAAAGGCAGTGTAATTGTGTATCTGACTCTTCATGTTTACATATATATTTATGACCAACCTATAACCTACAAATATCAGAGGAACCATATATTCCTATCTCTCTAAGACTGACCTAATTTACCTAACATAATGATTTCCATTTTATATTCCATGTTTTATCACATTCTCTCAATTCATGCGCCTTGAAGAGCATCTGGGATTGTTCCCTAGCACGGTTATGGTGAATAGTGTAGCAATGAATATTAGTCTTTATCCGTACTAAACATATTAACAAAAGTATAGTATATGAAGGGGAGGATTCCAATGACATGATGCCCTTGAACAATGAACTCCCAGTATCATAAAATGAATCCCAGGAAGTTGAACATGTCGTATCAGGGGAGGTGGGAAACATAGGGAGATACAGGACAAAAGAGAAGAATTATGGCCAAATATAGTCATCATAATCAATGCACAGGTGTGAAAATGGAAACAGGAAATTGAGATGATGAGTGGGATTGGGAAAGGTGAGCAGAATAATGGAAGGGTGACATTGACAAATGTGCATTTGATTCACCAACTAGCATGTTGTGATGAAAGCCATTTGGACAACTATGTAAATATAATTAATCTAAAAAAACACAAAAATAGGCAGTATAATACTGATGTTAGTATACACGCTTTGAACATTCATAAGGCACTCAGAAATAATAATAACAAAAGCACTCCCACTCAGATAAGGGCCCATGAGACATTAGGCAGCATGCAATACTCCCAGGTGACACGGCTGAGCTATGGTCCCTTGCATGGGGATGCTATCCCATCTATTCCTAGGATCAGATTAGAAGTTGCTCTAACAGTCCACATCCACATCACCTACAATATATCCTAATTCCATTTCCGCCACACCCAGACTGCCTTCTCTGACCCAATGACCAGTATTAAAATGGAGATTTCTCCCACTGTGTTCAGCAGAACTCCTACTATCGCCAACATTTTAAAGAGTTCCACTCACCTGCTGCACATTTGACCTCATCCCTGAAACCAAAAAGATCCAGCCTCCTGCACTCAGAATGGTATTAAACACAATTAGCCACTATACAAAGTCAGTATCCGTACACTAGTGGGCAGTGGTGCAAATATAAAAACAAACCACCAACACAACCAAAGAAACGCTCCAGGTTGAATTTTAGCAGTATTACAGATCCGACACCCCAAAGATATTCTGAATCTCAATACTCATTATCTACACATCCCATTATTCTGTTGGGAACTCCGATCGCCAAAGGTCTGAATGACCCAATGTATGGGGAAGGTGAAGAATTGGAAGAAGTCATTATGATTATGGACAGAACTCCCTGGAAATGAACTATATCGAAAAAAAAAGCAGATCCGAAGAATTCCCAAGACCCAGTACACTCTCTGTGCGGGAAGAACTCATTTTTTCACCAAACACATATCACTAGCATAAATAATGAAATGAATTTGCCAGCTTTTTCCATCCCAGCCACCTTCCAGGTAACAGCTGTTCTCCCTCTGCCCTCTGAAAAGAAATTTCCACCTCCCTTTTGGGCCACCTATGCAAAGAGTGTCCAAATATATCACAGATGATGCAATGCCTCTCCAGGTGGGTAAACCTGCAGGTGTGTTTTATGAGGGAGGGGAAATGATCATTCCAACTTTGTGCCCTCCTCCCCATTCCAGGAGTATAAAGACAGGCATGGACCACTGTACAAGTCACCCATCTCTCACCATGAGCTCACTCCTAATCCTGGTCCTTGTGGCAGCTGCTGGTGAGTTCTCTGCTTTGCCTTGGACTTCGTCCTTTGGAACAAGGATGACATGGCTGTTGATCAAAGCTGTCTCTGCAATCCTGCCTCCACACTTGCATTCTAGTTCCTGCTGGACTTTCTTCCTTCACTCCTTCATGAGTAGTATATTAGTCTGACCTCGCTTACCTTCTGCATGGCTCCATTCTGACCCTTATCCCCATTGACCTAATGTAGCTCTAAGGACATGGTGGCTCCAAAGGAATCCCAGGTAGGAAGTGGCCATGTGATGGACAGGTGAGATTACTGACCTATCGGTCTCTGCTCTCAAGGAGCTGGCTCGTTCATGCCAGCCATCTTCTGCTTGGGCCCCAAACCTCTGAAGTGGCTCTAGCATAGACATGTTTTACCTCAAATCAATAAGGTGTAAGTGTAAACATTACATTCTGTCAGATGTATACCCTTGGAATTTTCTAATTAGGTATACAGGCACCAGCCTGTATATTGCGTTAAAACTGTCACAAAGCTGAAGATTATGCAGCCATGTTTATGAATCATCATTCTCTTGACCTACATCAGAATGGGAATATAGGTTCTCTATGCAAGCTTTGCTGGTTTAAACTTTATCCGAGGTGATATACAATAAGCTCTACTCAGTCATGACATTTCAGGTTTGTAGATAAGTACACAGACAGAGTCAAGTAGTTGAGACTGTCAAATTCTGAAGGCACCCTACTGCCTGATTATGAGGTGATCTTTCTTTATGTCCTCAATCTGCAGTCTCAGAAGGAAGTTATATCCTTCAGGGTTTCTAGACATGTACCCAGGAGATGCCAACATTCAAAACAATAACACACTGTGACTCCAAAGGTCAATCTTCGATACTGGCTTGGTTTTAGTCACTGTGATGATTAGGACTAGTAATTTGCTTTCTGCAGAAACAGGGTTGAATCCATTCTCCAATACATTGCTGTATTGGCTTCTTCACTATCTTCACTCTAGCTGCTTTTCCTCTTGATGATGATGACAAGATCGTCGGAGGCTACACCTGTGCAAAGAATTCCGTCCCCTACCAGGTGTCCCTGAACTCTGGCGCCCACGTCTGCGGTGGCTCCCTCATCAACGACCAGTGGGTGGTGTCTGCAGCCCACTGCTACAAGCCCCACGTGCAGCGGTAAGTGCAGGGCCCTAGGCTCGCCTTTGAAGAAAGATGGCTTGATCCTCATGTGGGCTACAGTCTAAGTAAATGGAAAAAGCTATGCAAAAAGAAGCTTTCTTGATGGAGATGGGGTTGAAGACCCAGGATTCAAATACAACAAATATGCATTAAAACATAAGCTTTGGTTCATAGCCAGGAGGAACACTGTAATGTGGCAAGGATTCTAGAGGGAGGCAGAGCTGGATCAAGGCTGTCATCCAAGCTACTCAGGAGGCTGAGATCTGAGGATCACGGTTCAAAGACAGGCTTGTGAGAAAAGTTTATGAGATACTCATCTCCAATGAACTGCTCAAGAAGAGACAGAAGGGTGCTTTCACTCAAGTGGTAGAATGCTAGCCTTGAAGGTGCCAAGGCACTGATTTCAAGCTCCATGAATGGCCAAAAAAAGAAAAAAAGAAACCAAAAAGGCCTTCAAGATAGAGGAATGAGTGTCTCATAGTAGAGAAACTATTTCCAAGTTTTCAGGCAGGGGGTTGGACAGTGGTGAGTGTTAAAGTCTGTGTTTCACCTGAAGATGCACCTGGGAAGCATTGCCATGTGTAAGATCTCTCAGTCCTGAGTGATCCACACAAGGGACTCATAACCCCCTCTCCTTCACTACCCATGGGTTATCCTCATGGTGGTGCTGCATGCCCATTTCAAGCTTCTGGACACAGTCTCATTAGAAAGCACGAGCAAAGGGAATGACCTTCTCAATCCACTCGTCTTCCCACAGCTTCATCCAAGTGAGGCTGGGAGAGCATAACATCAGAGCCTTCGAGGGAGGTGAGCAGTTCATCGATGCTGCCAAGATTATCATTCACCCTCAGTATAACAGCACAACCGCGGTCAATGACATCCTGTTGATCAAGCTCTCCTCACCTGCCTCCCTCAACTCCCGTGTGGCCACCATGTCTCTGCCATCCTCGTGTGCACCTGCTGGCACCCAGTGCCTCATCTCGGGCTGGGGCAACGTTCTGAGCTTTGGTGGTGAGTGGAACCATCCTCTTTCCCACAGTCCACATTCCCTACACTATCTACAATACTGAATGTCACTGGGAAAGATTCTCTTCACTTCTGGGATTCAAGTAGATTTCACGTAACTACCATACACCAAATCTTGGATGACAGAGAGATGCAAAGGGTCCCTACATGGAAATGAGAAAGGTGCTCTAGAGGGTGTTATTTTGCTTTTGGGAATGTGAATGCCATAAGCTCCTTTTGACAAACAAAATTGTTCTTTCTTGCTTGGACTTGAGTAGTAAAGTACTCTGCAGTAGAAACTGGTGGATTGTTCCTCTCCAGCCTGGTCTGACTCTTACTTCTGATTTCTTTGATGTTTCCCTGCCTCTCCAAGTCTACAATCCAGACCTGCTGCAGTGTGTGGAAGTTCCTATACTAAATCAGGCTGACTGTGAAGCATCCTACCCTGGAGAAATCACCAAGGACATGGTCTGTGCTGGCTTCCTCGAGGGAGGCAAGGATGCCTGCCAGGTGATTTTACCCTTCTCATCAATGCTTCTGATCACAAACAGAACCCATTGAGAACATGATTTGAAGGACCAATTCGGGGAGGCTAGGATTCTACTGCAATGTCTCCAGGCTCCGTTGAAAAGTGAATAAGACTCATTTGACTGCGTATCATCCTCTTAGCAAAAGCAGAGCATGGACCGCCATGAGAAAGACAGGGGAGACAAATGGGGTTTTGAGGTCAGGGTGAGTGGAGTTTGATGTCTTCCGCTCTCTGACTTATCCCACATTGTTTGTTCATCCTAGGGAGATTCTGGTGGCCCTATGGTGTGCAATGGAGAGCTCCAGGGAATTGTCTCTTGGGGACTTGGCTGTTCCTGGGAAGGATTCCCTGGGGTGTACACAAGAGTGTGCAAGTATGTGGACTGGATTCAGGACACCATTGCTGCCAACTGAGCACCCTCAGTCCCTCTCAGTCAATGTGCCAATAAAGTGAATCACCCCTCCCTGAATGTGTCTGTTCCATTTCTGGAGTAAAATATCCTTAAAGCTGAAGTGACAGATGAAAACAATGCCCCTTTTGTACTATTTCTCTCACGGATAGATATTAACAAATAATGTCTGCCCCTACCATCAAAAATAATCATAGGCATGTAAGAAGGACTATATACTTCAGACAAAAATTATATGTGAAAAAGATCATGTAAAAAGCATTCTTAAGCTTGATCATTGGGCTGGCAATGTGTCTTAGTGGTAGTGTACTTGCCTAGCATGCATGAAGCTGTGGGTTCGATTCCTCAGCACCACATATATTGAAAAAGCCAGAAGTGGCTCTGTGGCTCAAGTGGCAGAGTGCTAGCCTTGAGGAAAAGAAGCTTAAAGAGACAGAGCCCAGGCCCTGAGTTCAAGCCCCATGTCTAGCAGAAGAAAAACAAAACTTGATAGTTCTATGTGTCCTATCGTTATTACTGTGCGCACATCTGGGCATGACTGGTGAGAACACCACATCCTTGGCCTATGGCAGGAAACCCTTACAGCCAAGGTAATTGTATATAAGGGAACTTCCATATCTACTGCCCCAGTTTATTCTTTTCAGTCCACTACATACATGTTAATAAGCCACTTGTTCTCTCTCATAGCACTAGGTGCCTTCTTACATGAACCCTCACTGGCCTATTCCTGAACACCTGCTCATGTGCTTACAGGACAGAAAAGTGACCCCTCTGATTCCATCTATCACATTTTCATGAAACCTGTCCATAGTTTACAATGCCAATATGCTTTCACCATCCTGAGAACTTTGTTTGCTCTGCATCATTTCTTTGGACGCACTCTCCCAAATATGTTGGTTGCTATTCTTGACTGACAGAAAGAAAGCAGATTTGCAGACGGAATTAGGATCACATGCAAATCTCATACACAGAAGATGATAGATGGGCAAATTTTTTCTTTTGTGTCTACCTGTGCTGTAACCAAGCATCCAAGGTCCTTACTACAGTTGTGCTCTACTCTTTGAATCTGGGTTTTAATGTCTTCCTAGCACATTGTTACCGACACCTGCATTTGGGGAGGCCAAACAGAGTTTGGTAGAGGAAAAAACTGTGTTCACAATGATATATATGTTGTAAGTATGAACCATAATACTTGTTGAAATGGACTTGGGAAGAGTTGAAGGGAGATGAAGAAAAAACAGTGAAGATGCTAGTTTGAGAAAGATACATTGTACATATGTCACCAAGAAAGACCCTGGGATGACATACAATGCAAACAGAAATGTGCGTAATGTTTTTCTACATAGCAACAAGGAAGAAGATGATAAGAGAGAAATAATACAATCCTATTCACAGTAGGCTTATACTTAACCATGGAGGGGAGCAATTCATAAAGGAGACTGAAAATCCCTTAAAGAAAGATGTTGAAGATGACAGCAGAAATTAGAAGACAAAGACAAATAAATCCAAAATTCCCCTGGAAACAGGAAAGATGAATGAAGAATAGGTGGAAGACAACATACTTAGGAATTCATTGTATGTCTGGGCAGTGTTTGTTCTTTTCTATACTCCTATCTACTAAGAGGGTGAGATCTG
The DNA here is from genome assembly GCF_023159225.1 of Perognathus longimembris pacificus. NCBI lineage: Eukaryota > Metazoa > Chordata > Mammalia > Rodentia > Heteromyidae > Perognathus > Perognathus longimembris. Next base: position 145,439,137 of record NC_063162.1, read on the forward strand.
AAGTCTAAGGTTCAAAGCCAGCCAGGAAAATCCATGAGATTATTATTACCAATAAATTACCAGAGAAGCTGAAGTTGGAGTCATGGCTCCAGTGCTAAAAAGCCTCTAGCAAAAGAAGAAAAACAAAAAACAAAAACAACTCAGGGACAGCTCTCAGGCCCTGATTCAAAACCCCAGAACTAGCATAAAAGAAAGAAAAAAAGAATTCAATATATATCCTCCAAAATTATTGTGAAACAGTGTGAAGGAAGGGGTGATTTGGGAGGGATGGGTGTTGAAATAGGTGACATTTTATTCATAATCTGCTTTGTTGAATGGCAACTCATCTGTAAAACTGCTTAAAGGTAATAGCAAAATAAAGCTGAGTGAAGGTCACAAGTTATACTGGTCATGTCACTGGACCAAATCTGATATAAAGACAAAAGGAACACTAAAGAATACCCAAAAATGTTACCACATGGCTATAGTAATCCAGTTTTCATTAAGGAGGCAAAGACATCTAATTGAAAAAGACATCCTCAGAATGGTGTTGAGAATTCTGGTCAACTCCAACAAAAGATGGAAAGCAGACCCCCAAGATCACTCCTTGCACTTAAATCAACTCCAACTGTATCAAGGATCCAAACTTTAGATCTGAGACTACTATAGGAACACTAATGAAAAATTCTGAAAAATGAAGGCCCTGACATTATCTGAACTGTACTCAAATCAACCAAGTAAGTAAAAACATGAATGTATAAATTTGACAGCATCCCATTAAAATACTTCTTTTTTATATATAGATATATATATTTTATTATCAAACTGAATTACAGAGAGGTTACAGTTTCATACATTAGGCATTGGACCCATTTCTTGTACTGTTTGTGACCTCCATTAAAATACTTCTTCACACATCAAAGCCAAGAGACAATTTATGGTATGAGAAAAAATCTTCACCTACATTCAACAGACAAAGGATTAGTACCTAGCACAAACAAAGAGCTCCAAAAAGCTGATCCACTAAACAACAGATAGCCCAATGAAGAAATGGGCAAGAGAGTGGAATAAACAGTTCTCAGGAAAACAAAAACAAAAACAAAACTTGCAGTCTAATAGATACTAGTAGTAAACTTCAATACCCTTATCTAACATCCAGGTTATGCAATCAAAACTCTATCAACATTGCTTCTCCTCCAAATCTGAATAACAATCATAAAGAAATCAATAAATGGGCTAAAGACCGTAAGAGAGACTTCTCTGAAGAGGAAATGAGAATGGCCCAGTCATATGAAGAGGGGCTCATCACTGGCCATAAAAGAAATGCAGATCAAAACAACAGTGAGATTCCACCTTACCCCAGTAAGAATGTCCATTATCAAGTGGGAGTATAAACTTAGTCAACTATTCTGGAAAGCAGTATGGAGGTTCCTCAAAAGGCTAAACATAGAACTCTCCTATGCCCCAGCAACCTGGCTTTTGGGCATTTACTCAAAGGATTATGAGCTAGATCACTCTGAAGCTACCAACACAACTATGTTTATTTCAGCACAACTTGTCATTGCTAAAATATGGAACAAACCCAGATGCCCCTCAGTAGATGAATGGATCAAGAAAATGTGGTTGTATGCACCCATTGGAATTCCATGCTTCTTTTAGAAAGAATGACTGGGCCCTATTTGTGAGGTCAAGAAAAAACTTGGAGAAAAATCATACTAAGTTACTAAGTGAAGTGAGCCAGACTGAAAGAAACATAAACTCTATGGTTTCACTCATTGGAAACAATTAGTACTTGTCTAGGATAGTCCTAGCAGAGGTGCACAATAGCTCAATGAAGCAATGTTACATAGGATTACATAAGATGATGCTAAGGGAAATTAACTACAAATTTGGAAATAAGTAGTTTATCTTTGTTGCTGTTATTTTCAATGTACTATATGAAATTATGCCTTTTTCTTTTGTCTTTCTTCCCCATGGTTTACCCCTGATGTCACTGGGCTGACTTTGGTGCACTGGATATTGTATGTACGTTTATTGGAACTAGGGAAGGGGAACAGCAAAATGGATGCAAAAAGAGTAAAAGGTGAACCAATGCAACAGCAATACCTACAGAAAATATGCTGTAAGTAAACTGTACATCTTGGAGAAGTGTGGGGAGGGACCGAGGAGGGGGTCGGTGGGAGAAAAATGAAGGAGGAAGTAACAAGTTACATATGAAACTATAACCTCTCTGTACATCACTTTGATGATACATTAATTAATGTTTTAAAATGTGACAAATCAAGAAAACAATCAAAAAACATCAAATGCCAAAACAAATTTACAGAGAAAAAAACCATCCTAAATTTTTGGTTGAGATGTAAACTAGTGTAAGCACTGTGCAAATCACTATAGATATTCCTCAAAACCTACAAATTGACCTGTGTGATAACCTGATAGCCTTTTGCTTGTGAGCATGGTTGAGCCAGATTCTCCACAGCAGAGAACCATGGTCCAGAGCTTTAACCTCACACTGTATACCCCATACAATGTCGGAGAGACTTATGCCAAGGGAAATGCACTGCTGTGCTGGGCAGTGCCTGTTAAATTACAGGTGCTGTTACAACTCCAGTGGGAGTCCGTTGCTTTTCCTAGGTGCTCAGTTCACAGTTGAAACTATTCCGTATTTCAGTTCTCAGGTATACAGAATGTGTGCTATTTCCTCTCATAGCCATAGAAGAAGATGGAGAACTACCCATTCTTACCAAGACGTCATGGGAAAATCCAGAAAGTCCTCAAGGCTACAGGAAAACATGGAAAGTTGGTGTTTATGGGATTTCCTACAGGTGGCATGTGAAGGGTTGGTTGTAGATCTCGTCAGAGGTCCAGACAAGGTCAATTATACATCCAGTTACAACCTGGCATTTTCCTTGCTGACAGAAATAGAACTTCGACATTTTGACTCACCACAGATATCAGAGTCTGAATTTGTTATGATCATGGGGCCTCTGACCCATATGCAAATCTGACACACACTTCATTGTTATCTCTTAACATACTTCTGTTGATTTAATTGTGTGGGGTGATTATGAGATTACTGCTGTTCTCAAGAAGATGGACCTTTGAACTTGGAAAAAATTATACTAAGTGAAGTGAGCCAGTCCCCAAGAAACATGGACTCTATGGTCTCCCTCATAGGGAATAATTAGCACAGGTTTAGGCTAGTCACAGCAGAGAATCCCAAGAGCCCAATAGCTATACCCTTATGAACTCATAAGATGATGGTAAGTGAAATGAACTCCATGTTATGGAAATGACTGTTATATCACTGTTGTAATTACTTCAACATGTAATTACTTTCAACATGCCATGTGAAACCATAGATTCTATTACTGATGATTCTTGTATCCCCTTCCTGTGGCTGCACCTTTACTATCTCTGTATCTTATCTGAGTACATTGGAAACCATAAATACTGGTATTACAACTAGGAAACTAAAAGAAAATACCAAAATCGAGACACAGGGTAAAAACATAAATGACTACAAAAGGAATACTCGCAAAACTGTTTGGTGCAAATCAACTGAACAACTCATGGGGGGAGAGTGAAAGGGGGTGGGGGAAATGAGGGAGGAAGTAACAAACAGTACTAGAAATGTATTCAATGCCTAACATATGAAACTTTAACCTCTCTGTACATCAGTTTGACAATAAAAATTTTAGAAGAAGAAGAAGAAGGTGGACCTTTTCCATCCTATCTGTTTACCCAGACAAGAATACAAAGATTTTATGAAGTGTAGAGAAAGAAAAGAACACTGTTTTTGGGAAGGGAGAGTCTGGGAACGGTTTTTGTGGCTCACAATCGATGTGAAAATGTTTTCCATGGACAGGACTATTTGTGTTAATGGAAGAGGGAAGATCAATGCTTTCCTGATGTATATTGCTTCTGCATAAGATTCTTAGAGCAGCATAGTTTGAGGTACCAGGAATATAAGCAGGGAATGTCCATAGATACAATTGGCTAAGGCTCTACACTCTAATGATTAGGATGGGTCCCCAAATAGATGCAACTAAAGTTGTACATTCATGCAGCTATGGGTATGTTTACATTCAAATATTTTTCTCTTTTATCTATTTGTCTAGGATTTTTGCCTGCCTCCCACTTGGTACTTTGCTTTTCAAAACATTCTATTTCAATCCTGTTGGCTAGTTTTTCCATGATCATTACCCACCAAACCGTTCCATTCTTCATCAACATTTTTACTTTTAATATTCAGAAGCACCTGTAATCTTTCCCACCTGAAAGACCATCACCTTGACTGATGTCATTAACTTGTGCAAATTTACCCAGAAGAAATGTGGAAAGTTGAGGCACAATCATATTAATCATATTATAGATGTTCCTCCTCTGCCATTGAACATACGCAACCCTTTTTCCATCAAATCCTTGATGCCTTCTCAGCAAGAGAACAGATAATTCTAGGTCTTATGGAAAAACAATTTAAAGTCTGGAGGTTAAGTATCTTCTCTTATTTATGTAAATGATGTAGATACAGAACCTCTTTTTCTGAAAACCAAATTCTTTCCCAGGAAATTTGCTATACAGTGGAGTCATTTCAAACTCTCCTAAGGCTTAAAAATAGGTATTTGGTTGCAAATGGGATTTGATTCTTATTATAACATATTTTAATTCATATACCCAGAAATTAGGTATTTCTACTCAGACATTGTCTACTTCTACTTGGACCCCAGCATCCTTTTCATGTGATACCTAGACTGGGAAATCCTCAACTGCTTTTTGTCTAAAACTCCCAGTTGCTTTCCTCTTCTCCATTACTTTTTTTAACCATTTTTCTTATATATCTCTCCTACAGTATACGTATGCTTTTTTGAAAATTATTCTGTATCCTGTAAAAGAACTCTGTAAGAACAACTACAAAAATAGTAAGACGACCATGTGCTTCTTGTCCTTACTCCTGTTGATATTCACATTGCCCCATTTGAAATGAACTCAAAGACTTGGAACAAATTACATTAGGCAAAGGAAGCCAGATGCAATGCATATGCTACAGCATTTCCCTCATTTGTTATAATCAGAATGTGCCTATGGACCCACAAGTGAACACAATGAATAATAAAAAACAAAAAATTACACTTTGACCTAATTAGTTCAACAAGACTCTAAACATTCACAGCATGAACTATACAACTTGAGGCAAAGGGGAGAAGAACAAGAAAAACTCATAGAAAATGAGGGAAAATGTGATACTGTTCAAAAAGATTATGTGACATGTAAATGTAAGAACTCTGTACATTACTTTTAAAATACGAAAAATAAAACACAAGAAAGGAAATGCTCACATACATAAAAATATACAAAGAACACAATCTTTAAGGATCAGTGTAATTAATATTGTGAAAGTTTCTATACTTTCAGAATTGACTAAACATTCAATATAATGCTCCACATTCCAATGATATTTTCACCAAATCAGAAATAAATGACATTGACATTATTGCAGAAACAAAGTAACCCAAATAGCAAAAAGAATCCTAATAAAACATTAACATGGAAAGATTATAACACTTGAATATTCAATTTATGTTACAGAGACCTAGTAAAAAAAAAAATTACAAAGCTGGCATATAATATGCACATAGACAATTCAACAGAGATCCAGAAGTAAACTTGTACATCTGTAATCATCTGCTGTTGGGATCTGGCTGTACCTTTAAGGGGCAGTCCGAGAGGCCTGCCTCTTCTCCCAAAGTGCTAACATTTTGCTTCATAGAATACAGGTTAACATGTGTGCTGGCATTGTGGATTTTGTGACTAGGGAAATATTTCTACCCTGCTTGAACCAGAAGGGCATCAGCCTACAAAAGCCAGATACTGGGGGATTTCAAATGTCTTTAAACAGTCTGTGTAGAATCTTGCAGGAGGTGTGACAGTATATCCAGAGGATTCCGAGAGGTGCCCCTACAGCCTTGCCCAGATCTCTCCTGTCTGGTTCCATTACACGTGGCTAATAAAGCCTGCTAATCCAGGATGGAGGACACAGCCACTGCTAAGGCTGAGACTTTTACGTTATCCTGAACCTTTTCCCTCTCAATTGTTATTCATTTGTGTTCTCTTCCACCCTCCAGTAAGGTCAAATGATGAATTGATTTGATGGCACATGGATCTCATTCAGTCCGCTGTTCTCTAAGTGTTATGACAGAACTCTGACAAATGGTTGTTGGTCAATTCTCGACAGGCTGCGGTGAAACGCTATTCCTGTTGCTCTCCTTGTTGCTTTAATTGGAAACAAAAAGGGATCTTAGGGCTAGAACTCCTTGGATTGCAGTTCGAAGCTAGCACAGGCAGAAAATCTCCCTAAAACTCCATCTCCCAATTAGCCAGCAAAGAGCCAGACTGGAAGCTTGGCTCAAGAGAACCAGAGAAATGCTGAAAGCAGCCCGTGGATCAAGTGGTAGAGCACTAGCCTCGAGCAGAAGTACTCAGGGACAGTGCCCAGGCCCTGAGTTCAAACCCCGTGAATGCCAATGGGAGCATGCCATCCCAGCAACAAGCACCTAGACCCCTGTGACTCAGCCAGTCCAGGGAACAAGGATCATGGAGAGGAGTAAGAGGAGAATGATGTCACATACTAAATGGAGTCACCTTGTCTCGCCCTTTCAAAACTAATCAGACCCAGGAGATCAGGAGAAATAGTTGGTCCCCTACCCAATGCCCATACCTGTCCATTTTCGTTTTGATTACTGGCTTGCACTACCATGGCCGGCCCACTAGCCCTAAACACTTCCTTCCGTTATTCCTCCTTCCTTGTAATGGGCCACAATTGGGTTTATGTTCTGAATGGAACTTTTTTGGCTAGGCCCAGGGTATGTTCTCCTATGTCATTCATGTTAACTGGTCCTGTGAATCTGTCAGCCTTTTGCCTGACCTTTTCAAAAGTCTCTTTTAACAGGATAACATCCCTCACTGAGGTCACCACCTGGAAACTTGCAGATACACTGCTGTGCCCAGTGCAGATCTGGACCCTGGAGGCCCCCAGCCCTAGGGATTTCCTAATGTGCCTAAGCTACAGAAGGTAGCCAGAGAAGACCATGACACTCTCTGGCCGTGGTAACCATTCTCGTGAAAATGATGAGGACTTTTGCCAACCAAACTGGACGGTACCAGGCCATATGACAAATCGGGAGCCCCTGACTATTTCGCCCCCTTTTTTAGCAGGAAGTAGTTCCAGAAGAAAGGACCTCCACCCATACTCCCAGCCTGGTGCCCTCCTCTATTATTAATTAAAACAAAAGGGGGGTGATCAGCCCCCATGACCAGTTAAGGACAGCTATGCTTACATTAAATATCTTAAATTTACACACACACACACACACACACACACACACACACACACACACATTTTTAAATCTCCCCAAGTCAGTGTGGGAAGGAGCCCTGTATGTGCCTTTCCTAATTGGGAAACTAAGCCCAGAGCACTCACTCAGAGAATTGTCTTCTTCTTGTTCTCTCTAGGAAAACAAGGACCGTGCTGGATTTCTTCTGCTCTTCAATGGGAATATGGAAAGCCTGCCTGCGTGCATCAGTGGTAGACGACACCGGAGGTAGCCAGCTTCCCTTCCCTGTTTGCTTCCTGGGCTCTGCCTGCCGTCTCTTCTGGCGCATTCTTTTGCTGTGGCAATATTGCCTACAGCCTTACAAAAAACTGGAATGGAGTATTATTACCTTGTCGTTTCCCTTTTGTCTCTCCCCTGCTGCTAAACTTAGGGATTCCAGTTGGAGGGAAATAGGAGTTGAGGTTTATGACACCTTGACTCAATGCTTATGATAAAATGTTTTACTAAGCACATGTGTTAAGTTACCAGCGCCTTGGCTGCTGTGTACCACCAGAGTCACCAAAGTTTGAACCTGCTTCTACCTCACCACCAGAAGAGGGGAATGATGTCTTCATTATCTTAAGTGGCGCAGAAGTGGGAGAAGGACTCCAACTTCTCCAGACTGAGCCAAATGGATGGCCCCTTCACTTACCCCCCCTTTTGTGGAAGAGGCCCCACGTATATCTTATGTCAACATTTGCCTCATTTCTACATGTGCCTTATGTTTACATCACCCCCTGCTATTTGTTTTTTTAAAAGAAGGGGGAGATGTTGGGCTCTGGCTATACCTTTAAGGAGCAGTCCTGAGAGGCCTGCCTCTTCTCCTGCCCTGGGGCTGCATGGCTATTATCCACTCCTACCTTTTCCACGGGTCCAGAACCGGAAAGGCAGCCCAAAACAGCCCCACCTCCCATCTTGCTCGCAGCACATGGATATCATAATGGCGCCAAGCAGAGACCAAGGGGGCGGTTCTGTGGGCTGTGATCTCAGCCTCTGTCGCTAACCTGAGCTAGCGACTCCAGGTCCCTCCCGCCATTACTCTTATATAAACCCCTGCCCTGAGTAAAACCGGTGGAAGTTCCAGAAGTTTACCCTGAGACAGCCCCGCGTGTCCTGCCGCCTTAGTCTTAGTGAGTGGGGCGGGGGGAGGGGGGCATCTCGTGGCCACACATGCCAAGGCTTGCAAGTAGCCCTCACTCCACCGTTGCCATCTGTGGGACTGGCAGCTTACACCTGAGGGTGAAAGAGAACTACACAGGAGGTAATAAAGCCTTACAATCTCCCTGTTAGAAAATGCAAAGGACTTCACTGGACAATAGAAAAGCTCTTCAATAATTCTGCAAAAACTGGATATGCATATATAGAAGTCTCAACTTGGCCCTCATTCTATCAAAAAATCAATTCAAAAGATATCAAGATTCTGTTTTTTTTTTTCAAGTTTTCATTCCGCATGCCACTTCTACCATGGACAACATTTATTTTAAGCAGAAGCATTATCCATCTCATGAAGAGAACACTTTTAATTCTGGGACTATTAGATAATTTTGAATGAGGGATGAGGTAACAAACAGTACAAGAAATGTATCCAATGTCTAACATATGAAACTGTAAACTCTCTGTACATCACTTTGATAATAAAAATTTGAAAAAAATGATAACAAAGAATATCAAGATTCTTAAGATAATATATAAACTCTAAATTTTCCATGAGAAACAAAACTAGAGCCTTTGGAGATTTGGGCATAAGGAATGACTACAAATAGGACTCCAGTAGCTGAGAGCATACTTCCAAAAGTAGAAAAAAGTGATTTCATGACATTAACATGCTGCTTTTACAAAGCAAGGGAAACAACAGGATGAAGTGGACTACAATGACAGGAAAAATCTCCTGCTAATCATCTTTGTCTTCTATGTGTAGATTACGTGTAAATATTTTTACCCAAGTTCTTCAATGCTCAAATTTCTCGGCCGGTTTACACCTGACTTTGATCAGCTCCATAGCGACTTGCTATGGAATACCACTGGAACAGTGAGGCAGAATTATTACTATTGACCCTCATTTTCACAATGCTAGAGTATCTTGGCCTTATCAATTTTATTACAGCTCTTAAGGGGGACATTACAAGAAGTGCAGTTTGCTATGTATTAAATTGTAGCCTCTCACTCAAGAGGAGTTATGATCACACAAAACCTCTCCATCAATTTAAAGCTGTTCATGAGATCACAAAATATGGGAAAGGTGAAACTTCAAACTCTGGATAAAAAAAAAAAATCTTCACAAAGGATTACGAATTAAATCAGAGCTACATGGATGACTCAAGACCACTCTCTTCCTAAAATGATTAACCATTGTTTCCTGTAAGACACCTATCCAGTGCATTTAGGAACAATGTTAGGGCAAACATCTGTCCTTATTGTTGTATATACATCCTCACTTTTGTTCTAGCTGCATTTTATCGTAAAGAAGTGAGCCCCTGTGTTAAGGGCCAGGTACTTCAGGTAGATAACTTTCTGACAAGAGGTGCCAAGTTAAATATTTATTCCAGGTACATTTCCGACACTAAGGAAAATGTCCAGAGGAATCCAGATGTCAAATTTACCTTCTGAAGACTTCTGGTTTGATACTCAAAAAATCCTTAAGATGCCATGTGCCACAAATCCCATACTTCATATTTTCCATGCCTTCCTATAGTCTTGAGCATTTTTGCCATTATGAAAGAACTTCTTTAGGAAGAATGGATATCTCTGAATTCCTGAACTTTCCTCTGAAGAAGGGAATAATTCATTCTCTGTGTTTCACATTCAGTATATTTTCAAAAAGTTATACTGTACAACTCAGTACACAAAAGGCAAGTGTATATATGTATATGACAGTATATGTTTATACACATATATATATGACTTTTCTATAACCTCCACATATAAGAAAAACTATATATTTCTGTCTCTCTGAGTTTGGAATTTACCTAGCATAATGTTTTACTGTTCTAGCAAATTTCACACAAATGATTCTTCCTGACATATGAGTAAAATTCCATTTTATATTTCATTATGTATCAAATTTTCTTGGTCCATATGTCCACTGAAGGGCATATGAGCTCATTTCATATCTTGCTTTTGGTGAATTGTATAGCAATGGTCATGGTACTTTATCCTGACTAAACATATTAACTAAAGTATGGTATTTGCAGAAGAGGATTCCAGTAATGTGATTCCCTTCAACAATGAGCTTCCAGTTTAATAAAATGAGTACCAGGGAGTGGAACATCTGTTTGTCAGGGAATATGGGGGAAATAGGGAAGATATAGGAAAGGAGAGATGAAAAATGGGCAAATGCAGTCATAATAACCAATTCACATAGGAGAAAATGGAAACAGGAAAGTTGAAGGGATGAGTGAGATTCAGAAAGTAGAGCAGAATTATGAAAATGGTGACACTGACAAATGTGCATTGCATTTACAAGCTGGCATGTTCAGTTGAAGCTATTTTGTATAACTACATAAAGATAATACAAAAAAGAAAAAGTACACTATTGATGTTAGTATACACATTTTGAACATTCATATGGCACTCAGAAATAATAATGACAAAAGCACACCCACTCAGATAAGGGCCCATTTGACCTTAGGCAAGTACAATGCTTCCAGGTGTCACTGCTGAGCTATAGTCCATTGTGTGGGGACGCTGGCCCATCTACTCCAGGGATCAGACTAGAAGTTGCTCTATCAGCCCACCATCCACATCACCTACAATATATCCTCATTCCATTTCCGCCACACCAATACTGCCTTCTCTGTCCCAATGACCAGTATTAAAATGGAGATTTCCCCACTGTATTCGCAAGAACTCGTTGTCAACATTTTAGAGTTCCATTCACTGGCAACACATTTGACCTCATCTTGAGCTCAGGAAGAAGAACCCTCGTGCAATCACTGTGTTAGACACAATGAGTACTTAGACACACTGTCAGTGCCTATGCTCTTGTGGTCAGTTGTGCAAACAAATAACAAACTATCAATGAATTTTTAAAAAACAGGTTAAATTTTAGTAGAATTAAAAAGCTAAATGTGGATTGTCTGTGGAAAGGTTTACTTTGGATCAAATGTAGGCTAAGATTGTCACACTAACTAGACTTGCCTCTTATCAAAATGCTAAACTCCTTGACAATGTGCCGGTGGCTCTTTTATCGACTAACAAATGACCATTGTTTAAAGCTTTTTTAATATTCCAGATAGGGCAAAGAATTCAGACTCAAGCTCCAATCCCTTTTAGTAAAAGAAGTGTTCAATATCTTCCATGCACGTATCAGGAAAACCATGAGATGTTTTGCAAAACCCTCTGGACAACATGGTCAGAGAGATATATAAGCAGTGGGCCAAGGTGGAGAAAGAGGTATAAGAAACTCTTCTTCAACCTCTGTAGGTTATTGAGTCAGGAATTGCCTAACCTTCACCTACTCTCCCTCAATACAATTGACATCCTCGAGCCTTGGTGGGAAGGAGAGCCAGAGGAAAGCCCACACCCCCCAGAAATTCTGCATCTCCCTACTCATTATCTACTCTCTACATCATCTATTCTCTTGGGAATCCTGATTGCCAAAGGCTTGGATTACCTAATGTAAGAAGAAGGTGAGGAATTGGGGAAAATCATTAGGATTAAGTACAGAACTCCCTGGAAATAAACTATAAAACTGACAGATCGGAGGAATTCTCAGGACCTTGTACATTCTCCCTACACCCTTATCATATTTCTTGACTTAACACATCTCATTGGTATACATGACACATTGAATTTCCCAGCTTTTTCTATCCCAGCCTCCTTCCAAGTAACAGCTGTTCTCCCTCTGTCCTCCAGAAAGAAATTTCCACCTCCTCTTTGGGCCACCTATGCAAAGTGCCCAAATATGTCACAGATGATGCAATGCTCCCAGGTGGGTAAAGCTGCAGGTGTGTTTTATGAGGGAGGGGAAGTGATCATTCCAACTTTGTGCCCTCCTTCCCTTTCCAGAAGTATAAAGACAGGCATGGACCACTGTCCAAGTCACCCTTCTCACACCATGAGCTCACTCCTGACCCTGGTTCTTGTGGCAGCTGCTGGTGAGTTCCCTGCTTACTCTTGGACCTTTATCCTTTTGAACCAGGAAGAGGTGGGCTAACTCTGCAATCCTGCCTCTACACATACATTGTATTTCTTTACTGGGCTTTCTTCGTTCACTCCTCCATGAGTTGTATACTAATCTAACTTCGCTTACCTTCTCCATGTCTCTATTCTGACCCTTATCCTCCATTGACCTAACACAGCTCTTTGGTCATGGTAGCTCCAAAGGAATACCAGATAGGAAGTGTCCATGTGATGGACCAGTGAGATCACTGAGCTATGGTCTCTGCTCTTAAGAAGCTGGCTCCTCCATGCCAGCCATCTTTTGCTTGGGCCCAAAAGCCTCTGAAGTGGCTCTAGCGTAGATATTTTACCTCAAATTAATAAGGTGAAAGTGTAAAAATTAAATTCTGTCAGATGTATACCCTTGGAATTCTCTAATTAGGTATACAGGCCCCAGCCTGTACATAGCTTTAAAACTGTCAGCTGGAGATTATGCAGATAAAGTTATGAATCATCATTCTGTTGTCATACATGGGAAAGGGTATGTATGATCTCCATGTAAGCTTTGCTGGTTTGAACTTTATCTGAGGCGATGTACAGCGAGCTCTACCCAGTCATGACATTTTCCTAGCTATGATGAATCTCATCATCTGGAGCTCCAACAATCAAGGGGTGTAGATAAGTAAATAGAGAAGAAAAGTGTCAATTAGGTAAGACCATCAAATCTTAATGTATCCTACTGCGTGCCTATGAGGTCCTCTTTTTCATTTTTAAAATTTATTTATTGTCAAAGTGATGTACAGAGGGCTTACTTAAGGCAGTGAGTACATTTATTATCCAACGTGTTACCTCCTTTATGCCCTTACTCTGCAGTCCCAGAAGGAAGTCTTACCTTTCAGAGTATCTAAACACGTACCCAGGTGACACCTGCTGGGCTAGATTCACCTCCCCTGGTGCGGAGATGCTAAGCTTACTCCCTTATCAGTGCTCCCCTTTTCACCCTCTCCCCTGGGCGCCCAACCATCAGGCGGCCAAGGTGGAGCAAAGGGACACGGGCAAGCCTAAAGTGTACACAACTGAAGGAGATCCCCTTTTCCTCCCTCCTTACCCACCAAGGAAGCCAGGCGCAGACGGATCTCGGAGACACTTCGGAGATCAATCCGGTTTATTCGGGAGGGGCTCACAGTAATATAGTAGTGATGAGGAGGATTTACTATGAGCTGGCGATAGGCTGGCGAGCTTGTCCGTCCAAGAGCAGCTCCCAAGGACCTCCCTCATGGGCTAACGTCACTTCCCATAGTACCGCCCTCTGGGCAAAGCCTGCGAAAAGGAAGCACATGTGCTCGCTGGCGCAAGGTGGGGAATGGTCTCAAAGCTATCCCTTCTGGTTCTGGACCCAGAAGGAGATAGGTGTGGCTCACTTCCACACTGCCCCAGGGCTGGGGGAAGGGCAGTGTCTTGGGAGCGCTCTCATTGCCCTTCCCCCCTTAAGGCCAAGGTGAATCCCCAATAACACCAACATTCAGGACAATAACACCCTGTGACCCCAAAGGTCAATCATTGGTCGTAAGTTGGTTATAGTCATTGTGGTCATTAGGAATCCTAATTGGCAGGCAACAGTCACAGGGTTGAGGGCTCCACTCTCCAATATCTTGCTGAACTGGCTTCTTCTTTCTTATATCCACTAAGCTGCTTTTCCTCTTGATGATGATGATGACAAGATCGTCGGAGGCTACACCTGTGCAAAGAATTCCCTTCCCTACCAGGTGTCCCTGAATAATGGTCTCTCCCATTTCTGCGGTGGCTCCCTCATCAATGACCATTGGGTGTTGTCTGCAGCCCACTGCTACAGGCCTGACCAGCAGCCGTAAGTGCCGGGCCCTGGGCTTGCCTTTGAAGGGAGATGGATTGGTCCTCATGTGGGCTGCAATTTAAGTAAATGGAAAAGCTACAAAAGAGAAGGTTTTCTAGAGATGAAGTTAAAAACACGAGGTTCAAATACCATCAATAGTCCCAAAAATAGAGGGTTGTGGAGGAACACAGTAATGTGGTTAAATTATTCAAAAGGGGCACTGGTGGCTCACGCCACCAGATCTGAGGATCACAGTTCAAAGGCAGCCAAAGCAGGAAAGTTTGTGACACTTTTATCTCCAATAAACTACTCAGGAAAAGCCAGAAATGATGCTGTGGCTCAAGTGGTAGAGCTCTAGCCTTGATCATGCATAGTTCAGCAACAGCCCTCAGGCCCTGAGATCAAGCTCCACAGCTACCAAAAAGCAGGAGTGGGGGCTGGGGGGGGGGGGGCTCAAGAGCTGGGCACTGGTGGCTTACATCTGTAATCCTAACTACTCGGCAAGCTGGGATCTGGGGATCATGGTTTGAAGCCAGCCTGGTCAGAAACGTTCCTAAGATTGCATCTCCAATATACTACTCCGGAAAAGCCAGAAGGCAAAAGGGGTGCTTTGGATCCAGTGGTAGAGTGTTTGCCTCGAGCACAAAATGACTCAAGGACAGTGCCCTGACCCTGAGTTCAAGCCCCACGAATGGCCAAAAAAGGTATTAAAAGGACTTCAAAAAGTGGGAATAAGAGTGCCACCGCAGCTAGACTATTTCAGAGTTTTCAGATAGAGGGTTGGGCACAGGTGTGTGTTAATGCTTTCTCCTTCTGAATTTCTTCTGGAGATGCACATGAAAAGTATTACCATCGTTCAGAACTCTCAGTCCTAAGTGATCTACAGAAGGGACTCACACCCAGGAGGGCTGTGAAAACATAGATTGCTGCCACTGGCCTCTAAATTGTCACTACTGGGTTTGTGGTGGGGATTGAGACAGTAAATTTTGTATAAAACTCTAGGTGGTGCTGCTGCTGCTTCAGGTGCTCCACACCTAGAAGCACTGCATTAGAAGCTATAAAATGGTAGAGCAAAGTGACCTCCATGAAGCCAGCAAACCCATAGAGAATGTATGAAATATAAAGTACCTAATTTGTGTCCCCCCACAGGGAGGTTTTCTGCAATAGCAATCACCTTTCAGAAACTTGAGGAGAAACCACCAACTGCATCCTCTTCTTATTATTCAACTACTAAGGAATGGGGGCCATAACTCACACCCCCTCTCCTTCACTACCCATGTGTTATCCCGGTGGTGGTGCTGCATGTCCATTTCAAGCTTCTGCACACAGTCCCATTAGACAGCATGAGCAAAGGGAATGACATTGTCAATCCACTCATCTTCCCACAGCTTCATCCAAGTGAGGCTGGGAGAGCATAACATCAAAGCCATTGAGGGAGATGAGCAGTTCATCGATGCTGCCAAGGTTATCCTTCACCCTCACTTTGATAAAATAACCCTGAACAATGACATCATGTTGATCAAGCTCTCCTCACCTGCCTCCCTCAACTCCCGTGTGGCCACTATTTCTCTGCCAACCTCATGTGCACCTGCTGGCACCCAATGCCTCATCTCTGGCTGGGGCTACACCCTTGAGTTCTCATGGTGAGTGGAACTGTCCTCTTTTCTAAAGCCCACATTCCTACACTTTCTAGAATCCTGAATGTCACTAGGAAAGAGTCTATTCACTTCTAGGAATCAGGCAGGTTTCAAATAACTACAAGACACAAAATCTTAGGGGGGGGAAGAGCCCCAAAGTTCCCCACAATCTAACTGAAGCAAAGGTGCTCTACATGGTGTTATTTTGCTTATAGGAAGGTCAGTATTATAAGCTTCTTCTGACAAACAAAATTGTTGGTTTTGCTTGGACTTGAATAGTAGGGTACGATACAGTAGAAACTAATAGACTGACACTTATTTCTGATTTCTTTGATCTTTTCCTGTCTCTCTAAGCTGACAAGCCAGATCTTCTGCAGTGCCTGGAAGCTCCTCTGTTAAGCCAGGCTGTCTGTAAATCCTCCTATCCCAGACAGATCACCAAGAACATGTTCTGTGCTGGCTTCCTAGAGGGAGGCAAGGACTCCTGCCAGGTGATTTGACCCCTCCCCATTTGAAGGACCATGCCCATAACCATGGCATTTTGGGAAAGATATCTGAAGGCCTGATTTGGTGAGGCCTACATTTTTATGCCACAATTACTGCTACATTTTAGTCTGCTGCCAGACAGACTAAGATGAAGCCTAGGGTTCAGGGTGAGTGTAGCTCTATACCCCTTATCTCCTATTTACACCACTTGTATCTTCACCACAGGAAGATTCTGGTGGCCCTGTGGTCTGCAATGGAGAACTTCAGGGAATCGTCTCCTGGGGCAATGGCTGTGCCTTGAAGAACTATCCAGGAGTGTACACGAAGGTGTGCAACTATTTGGACTGGATTCAGGACACCATTGCTGCCAACTGAAAACCCTAGTCCCTCCTCAGCTATCATGACAATAAAGTGAATCTGTCCTCACTCCCTGTGTCTTGGCCTGCTCTCTCTAGCCCCCACAACTTCCTCTAACCTAATCCTTCTGCAGAATCCCAATCAGTGTGTGTGAGTGTGCCAGGCAAGTGGGGGCCTTCAGCAGCAGGGTAAACTGCCACATGCCTACCTTCTGAGTAGCTAGAGCTAACCAGCAGACCCTTCTACACCCAAACAGAAAGGCGTGGGTAGAAACAAATAGTACAGGCCCAGCAGTTGGAACTTCTTCAGAGTTGAATATCTTTAACCCTATGAGAGCCAAGAAACACAAGTTGAGAGTCCATTACGTTACAAGGCAAATCCATCAGCAGACTAAAGTGAATGGAACTGCATAGAAAGTTCTACCCTTTTATCCTTGCAGGAAAGAGAGAAACAGTGCTGTATTTTATAGCATTCAGAAGGGTCTTCCAGGCCATGCACCCAGCATAATCTGAGTGGAGCAAAGTCTGTTTCAGGAGAGATAAAGTGCTCTCTCCTACTAAATGGGCTACATTGGCCCCAAGCAGGTCCCAGAGCAGGAACTGAGACTAAATAAGAGAATATATTTTGCTGATAGAGACAATCTGACACTCACTCTTTTTTTGTTCATCCTGGGGCTTGAACTCTGGGCCTGGGCACTGTCTTTGAGCTCTTAACTCAAGGCTAGCTCTACCATTTGAGCCTCAGTGCCACTTCTGGTTTTTCAGCGGTTAATTGGAGATAAGAGACTCACAGACATTCTACCCAGGCTGGCTTGGAACCCCAATCTTGAGATCTCTGACTCCTTAGTAGCTAGGATTACAAGTGTGGGCCACCAGTTCCTGGCACTCACTCTTATTACTTCAAGAAAATAAAACTTTTTTCTGGCTTTTCTTCATGGGTAGTGTCTTATGCCTCATTGTTTTCATGGGCTAGTACATTTATATCCCCTGTTCCTTCACAACTCTTTAGTCAGCACTCTTCTCCATAACAACTGAATAATACACCTGTATGTGAGTATATGGGGGATCCAGAGTCCTCACTCTCAGCTCCCCTTTTCACCCTCTTCTTTACAGTGTATGTCCTCCCTCACCTAGGTAACAACTAGTGCCCCCAAAAGTACTCTTATAATTCCAGCTTCCTCCAGTACCATACAAAATCTCAAGTTCCTTACATATACAACATGATTGCATAGATAATGTTACCAATGATATCAAAGCCTAAATATGTGGTTATGTTTGAATTGGTGAAAACTCAATTGCTGTGATACACCCCCATTCCGTTTGTGAGAAACACCGTCACCATGAAAACACCTAGTCTTGAGAGAACATAAAGAAAAAGAATGATTAAGTTGATTAAAGCCTGCTCTTCAAATGAGCAAATACAAACAGAAAAAAAAGAAATATGAGAAGTCAAATTAACACCTCAAACAGCCAAAAATTAAACACACACACACACACACACACAGAAAAACAGGAAAGTGGAAGAAAACAAACATTCATATATTAGTTTGATTTGGAGACTGAACATCATGTTGCCAAATGATGTCTAATTAAAGACACAAGAGAAGAAACCCAATACTTCTAAGCATATGCCGGAAATGATGATATAATTTACCAGAACTTTTAGAATATTTCAGGCAGTTAAAAGAGAAAGATGTATAGTTATGACAGCCTACATCAATAAACTACAGAGATCTCAACCAATATGGGCTTAGGCTTGATCGACTATGAAGAATTCATGTATAAGAGTTCATGAATGATTCTCTAAATTATGGGAATGAGTAAAAATAACTAGGGAAAAAAGTGGGGAAAAAATCTCCTCCAATTTCTGGTGATGAGGTTGGAGAGACTAGGAGTCTGGAGGAACAAGGCAATACAAATCAAGATGGATTGGTAGAAATGCCAGTGTAGGTAAGTATGGCTAAGCCAGATCTCGGTGCTCAGAACATTCTCCCTGGCACCATGCACTCCATTTAGTAACTAAGAATACCTGACACATTTGCAGGAGCTTCCTCATATACTACAGGAGCCTTTCCTTTGTGTTGAGCTTCACAGTCAAATCTTCACAAATGTTTCAACGTTGAGATGTACAGAACTGGTATTTTCTTTACATAGAGCAAGAGAATTAAACTAAAAATAATATTTATTCTTGCCAGAGAAGTTATGGTGGGAAAATGCAGAAATCCTTCAAGGTAACACAAGACTTGGAAAGTTTTGTCAGGTGCAATTTCTGACAGGTTATATCCTAAAAATGTCCTGAGGGTCAAGTCAGAGGTCCCAATAAAGCAAATAACATACATCTGGTTTCCTTCTCATATTTGTCTTCCTGACAAGAAAAGAAATTTTGATTAAAACCTTTACCGGTCTTGATTCAGTCTTAACTTGCTATGAATCAGGGAACCTATGAGCCATCTGTAAAACTAAGGTACACTTCAATGTGCTGACAAATAACTGCCAGGAAGTGAAGATACCAAGTTCTACTGGCTGTATAACTGGTCCATTTTCTATGATGTCACTTAACATGCCACTGTTGATTTCCTTGCTGGGGAATGTTCGTAAGAACTACTATGTTTTCAGATAAAGGAGACCATTTTCTCTTACAGTTGTTTACTTAAATATTCACTGGACAGGGGTTGCACAGATTGATGATCCTTGACCAAGGATAGAAAATGGTTTCTGTATTTCTTCTCCATCAAATACTGCATTCATTCTTCAAGATCATGTTTGCATTTAATGAGCACAAACACCTGTTGGGTTTTCTTACTTCGTAGATCATCACAGAAACATAATCAAGGTGAAATAATTTGTTCAAGATTACCAAGTAGAAAGTGGGACAGATGGATATGGGAGTGGAAGTCCCACTCAAGACCGGCATGCTGTCCCACAGAGCACCTGCTTCCCTTCTTCTCATCTAACCCTTGATGCCTCTCACCAAGGCTATTGTCACAGATAATTCTGCTTTTGTTATTTGCTGGTCCTGGGCCTTAAACCCTGGGTCTGAGTGCTATCTCTAAGCTCCTTTTGCTCAAGGCTAGCACTCTACCACTTGAGCCACAGCACCAGTTCTGGCTTTTTCTGTGATTTACTGGAGATAAGAGTCTCATGGACTTTGTTGCCCAGGCTGGCTTTGAACAGAGATCCTCAGATCTCAGCCTCCTAAGTAGCTAGGATTGCAGGCATGAGCCACCCGTGCTGGACAATTTTGTCTACTTTTAAACAAATGAAGAATCTAATGCTTGACTTCTCAGTGACGTGTGTGTGTGTGTGTGTGTGTGTGTGTGTGTGTGTGTGTGTGCAGAACCAGCATTTTCCTTCTTAACATGATATTTCTCTCCAATATGTTTTCTGTAGAGTGGATTTTTCCAACTTTTTCATAGTCTGAGAAGTGGAAATTGGTTTATAGACACCAAAGTTTTGATTTTGCATCTCTTTTGGTTTCATATACCCAGACACTAGGTATTTCTCTTCAGGTTTGGCCTGCATGCCTTTGGTCTTCAGAATCCCCTTTGGTCCATAATATGATTGGGGAATTCCAGGCTGGTTTTATCCCCCGGCCCCCCCCAAAATAGTCCTTTTTTCTCTTTTCTCAATTATTTTATCCAAGATTACATCTACATACATATACATACGCATCCATTACAGTACAGTTTTCCATCCTGTAATAAAACACTGCATTTTCTTTTTTTTTTTTTAACATTTTTACATCTTTAAAAATTATTGTAAAGGTGATTTACAGAGGGGTTACAGTCGCATAATAAGGTAATGAGTACATTTCTTTTCAAACACTGTTACCCCCTCCCTCGTTTTCTCCTTATTTCCCTCCTCCTCCTGACTCCTCCCCCCCCCCACCCCGCCACACCCCGAAGTTGTAAAGTTAATTTCCGGTGTAGTATCTAGTGAGTATCACTGCTGCATTGATTTGTGTCCCCATTTCTGTGATTCCCCTTCCCGTCCTCAAATCAGATAAACTTACATATAAGACAATGTGTACTGAAATAAAAAAACAGTGACCACAGGAATAAACCAGAGGGGGGGGACAAAAACAACAAAAGAAAAAAAACTGCAAATGGTACACTAAAGAAAACACAGGAAGGAAGGAAGGAAGGAAGGAAGGAAGGAAGGAAGGAAGGAAGGAAGGAAGGAAGGAAGGAAGGAAGGAAGGAAGGAAGGAAGGAAGCAAGGAAGGAAGGAAGGAAGGAAGAAGGAAGGACAGAAAGACAAAAACCTCTGTTTCCATATCGTGGAATTCATTTCTATTAGCATCATTGTATATGGTCATACATACATAGCTATTGAGCTATTGTGATCCTCTGTTAAGAATACAATAGACATGTTATAGTTATTACAAATGAGCAAAACCATGGAGCCTATGTTTCTTTGGGTCTGGCTTACTT
Source organism: Perognathus longimembris pacificus (assembly GCF_023159225.1). NCBI lineage: Eukaryota > Metazoa > Chordata > Mammalia > Rodentia > Heteromyidae > Perognathus > Perognathus longimembris. Next base: position 145,460,353 of record NC_063162.1, read on the forward strand.
CACTTAATATGATTTTTTTTCCAAGTTTTTCCATTTCATTACAAATGGTGCGATGTCATTCTTTCTGATGATAAGATTCCGTTGTGTATATGTACCACATTTTCTTGACCTATTCATCTACTGAGGGGCATCTGGGTTGATTCCATATCTTAGCTGTGGTAAATAATGCTGCAAGACGTTACATTTTCAAACCTCTCATCCTTAGATTCTCTGTATCTGGATAGTGAATGGAGAGTTTTGTGTGATCCAGCAAAACCTGAAGTGTGACATAAACTCTAGAAGGCGAGATTGGTCATGGCTGAACAGAAATTTGGACTAAACAAACCTACTGCTTCCCCTAGCCCTTCTCTCTGTGATAATAAATAATGAGAAGCATGCAAACTTCATGCCCCAGGAAGATTCATTTGCATATTATCTTTATTCTTTCTCTACAAACACCAAACAGAGATGGATAGAACAGAATCCAGAAAAGTGAGGCTTTAAAATTATTCATGAAAAATTGAGTCCCAGAGTACAATGGCCCAATAGAAGTTTCTTCCATGTGAGTAGAAAGCAGTAAAATATTCCAATTCACAATAAGCTGAAGTGAATAAAATTCCTAGAATAGAATTAACAAAGAAGGTGAAAGATCTCTGCACACACACAAAAAAAATGGTCAGGGAGCTTCCAGGAAGATGGTGGAGGAGCTGCAGAGCCCTAGCTGAGCTCCCTCCGACATCGCAGCTTTCTCACCCCATAGAAACTTTTACTCCTAGAAAGACAGCCAGAGTAAGTTCAAACAGTACAGGGATTCTGGCCAGGAAGGACAAATCGACTTTGCTCGTCTGAAAACACAGATTTGAGCTCCGGGCGGCATCCCACCACCACGCCAGTGCCGGCCCCATACAGCAACCTGCACTCCATGCAGCTAAAGCACACAGTGTAGACCAGGGAAAAATCCTCCAGACAGCGGCTGAGCACGGACGACCTGAAATCGCAGAGAAAGCGTGAGTACCTCACGAAAGATATTCTCACTCGCGCCCACAGAGCAGCTTCTGGAAGGCAGCCCTTCCCCCACCACCAGAGCAAAGCGCCATCTTTGCCACTGGCATAGGGTCAGACCAGATTGGAACTAAAGCGGGCCTGGGGAAAGCGAGGTCAAAGAAGCCATCTTTGAAAAGGGCAAGAGGGACAGACCAGTGAGAGCCAGCTCTGCCCAGGAGAATGCCCCCTGCCCAGGTGGGAGGCATATCCTGGGCCTCGGCTTAGCCAGAGGTGCCCCGCCCTGCTCACCAGAATTTCTAAATTTTAAAGCAATAGCGGCGAGCAGCTCCCGGTGGCACGGAAACACCAGACGGGGAACAAACAGTTCAGGAGACAGTTAAACGGTCCCGTCACAGAGGAAGCCCAATTCCCAGCCAGAAACAGAGCTGCATTCCATAGCCACCTCCGCCAAGGAGGCCACCCAACCCAGGAGGGAGGAGCCTCCCCCAGGCAAGCAACTCTCAGCCAGGTAAAACAGGCCAGAGGCGCCCCGCCCTGCTGAGTCCACAGCCTATTCAAAGCCAGGCATTAAAGGCAGCGGCCCTGCAGCAGACAGAGGAGCCACAGTTCCCGAGATTGCTCAAGTCCGCATCTACAGAGAATGCCCAAGGCCTACCTGCAAGCTGTGCGAACCACAAAGACCCAGGATTGCAAACAGGGGAGAAGGGTCAGAACAGATCCACCCCCTGCAAACTGAAATCAAGTCAAACCCAGCCAATCAGGAAAATAGACTGCAGACCATGGCAAGGAAACCAGAGACTGGGGAAAGACCACCCAAACAAGGAGGACTCCATTTTTTTTTCTTTTCAAACATTTTTTAAACTTTAAAAAAAAAAATTTTTTATACTTCTGAAACGTCGTTGGTTTTTTTTTGTGTTTTCCATTTTTACCTGTTTGTTTTATCAAGTGCTTTTCTTTTTTGTTTGTTTGGGTTGTTCCTTTTCTGCTTTTTTTCCTTTTCATTTATTTTCCTTTTTTAAATAATTTTTCTCCGTTTTGTGCATCTGTCTTCCACTATTTTTACTTATTTCTCTCTTTGCATTCTCTTTCTTTAAAAATTACTTTCCTATGAATAAGACCTCCACTCTTTTCTGCTAACTCTCCATTGTCTATCATTTTAACCTTGTTCTTTCTACTGATTCTACTCTTCTCCACATTTCCACATCACTGAAACTAAACCAAAATCACCACCACCACCCCCCAATACATTTTACTCTATTCTCTTTACTACCTCCAACTTACCCTCTGACTTACTGCCTGGACCTCCAGTTTCCATTGACTCCTGGTTATTGGATAGAGGGTATCCCAGCTTAATCCGAGTGAATCAAAGGGGTTCATAGAGAAAGCCAGTCCTAAAAGAACTTAATATAAAAACAAGAATTGCTTATAGGTTGTAACAGTAAATAAGTAACTACTGAATACAGGGCCCAGGATCAGTTGTTATATTGAAATTGTATTCTTTAGGAATACCAAATCTAATTTTATAGACAGGTATCCAAGGTATCTCTACAGAATTGTGAACTTGTAAGATTTACACAACAGTGCTTGGTAAGGGCTGCTTTGGCTCTTAAACAGTGCTCACAGGAGCTGGTAGACTGGCATTCCCAATCCACATGGGCAGAAGGAACACAAGAAAGATAGAAAACAATGAAGTCTTATCCCCCACTCAAAACAAGCAGGAAGCAGAGCAGTCAATCAAAGACATAGAAGAGAACCCCCAAAATGCTCTAAAAAGTCTACTGATAAACATGATAAATGAAAAGTTTGAATCTCTTCAGTTAATTATTCTAGAGCGTGAGGAGGCAAAGCAAAAATTAATGGAGAATTTCATGGCATCCACAAATAGAAATAGAAAGATAAATGAACTTCAAGAGTCAAATGAAAAGATAGCTAACCAGCTTAAAGATTTGAGAGACAACACTCAAAACCAAAGTAATGAAGTTAATGAAGTAAAAAAGTCCATACAAGAGCTAAGAAATGACATTGAAATCATCAGGAAAGACCAGTCAGAAGGAAAAGAGATTCGAAATCAAGTAGCTAGCCTACAGACCCAACTAACTGAAGCAGAGGATCAAATTTCAGGAGCTGAAGATTCCTTAGATTCTATGGAGAAAGATCAAAAATCAATACAAATCCAGTCCAATCAACAAAACAGATAGCTACAGGAGATTCAAGACACGATCAGGAAGCCCAATTTAAGGATAATAGGTATTGAGGAAAACTTGGAGAAAGAGGTTAATGGGATAGGCAACCTATTTAACAGAATATTAGCTGAGAACTTCCCAAATATCCAGAAGGAGAGGCATATACAGATACAAGAAGCATTTAGAACCCCTAACCGACCAGAGCAGAATAGGACATCACACCGACACGTTGTGATCAAAACAGGATCAGTAGAGTACAAGGAAAGAATCCTTAAAGCTGTTAGGGAGAAGAATACAATCACATATAAAGGAAAAGCAATCAGAATTACCCCAGACTTCTCAGCAGAGACCATGAAAGCAAGGAGAGCCTGGAATGAAGTATACCAAACCGTAAATAAAAATAAGTACCAACCAAGAATTCTGTACCCAGCCAAACTCTTATTCATAGCCGAAGGTCAAATAAAAGTCTTCCATAGTAAGGAAAAACTGAAACAATATATCTCCACCAAACCAGCTTTGCAAAAAATCCTTAAAGATGTACTATACAGGGAAAATAATCAAGATCCCAATAAAGACAGAAAAATGAACCCTAAATAGTAAACATCAGATCAAGAAATGGGAAGACACAGCTTTTAACAAGATAGTGACAGTGAAAAGAACAAACGATCATCTCTCAATCCTAACTCTCAACATTAATGGACTTAATTCTCCAATCAAACGACATAGGCTCATAAGTTGGATCAAAAATCAAGATCCATCTTTCTGCTGCCTCCAAGAGACACATCTATCCAGCAAAAGTAAACATCTAAAAGTGAAAGGCTGGAATCAAATCTATCAAGCAAATGCCCCCATAAGCAGGCTGGAGTTGCAATCCTAGTATCAGACAAAATTGACTTCAAATTAAAAAAGGTAAGAACAGACAAAGACATTACTACATACTAATAAAGGGATCTCTCCTACAGGAAGACATAACCATTCTAAATATCAACACACCAAATGCAGGAGCACCCAACTTCATCAAACAAACACTACTGGCTCTAAAAACACTCATAGGACCAAACACATTGATAGTTGGGGACTTTAACACTCCACTATCACCTGTGGACAGATCAACATGCCAAAAACTGAACAAAGAAACCACAGAACTAAAGAATTGCATAGACCAACTAGACTTAACCAACAGCTACAGAATATTCCTCCCAGCAACAACAGAATACACATTCTTCTCCGCAGCACATGGAACATTCTCCAAAATAGATCACATCTTAGGGCACAAAGAAAATCTGTACAAATTCAGAAGTATCAAAACCATTCCCTGCTTTCTCTCAGACCACAATGGAATAAAATTAGAGCTCAACTCAAACAGCCACCACAGAAAATGCTACAATTCATGGAGACTAAAGAACACAATGCTGAACCATCAGTGGGTCATTGAAGAAATTAAAACAGAAATTCAAATGTTTATGGAATTCAACCAAGTTGAGGGCACAAAGTACCAGCTCCTTTGGGACACAGCAAAGGCAGTACTCAGAGGAAAATTTATATCTCTGAGTGCATACGTCAACAAACTGGAGAAACAGCAACTCAATAATTTAAGGAAGCACCTTAATTTCCTTGAGAGAGAACAACAACCCAAACCCCAAGTCAATAGACAGGAGCAAATAATTAAAATCAAAACAGAATTAAATCAATTAGAGACAAAAAAACCATCGAAAGAATCAACAACACAAACAGTTGGTTCTTTGAAGATAGACAGACCCCTGGCAAACCTGACCAAAAAACGAAGGCAGCACACTCAAATAAACAAGATAAGAGAAGAAACAGGTAACATCACTACAGAAATAACCGAAATTCAGAAAATAATTAGGGACTATTTTGCAAACCTTTATGCTAACAAATTCGAGAACTTGGAAGAAATGGATGATTTACTAGAAAATATTCATATCCCCAAACTTAACCATGAAGATTTAAACCTTCTAGACAGACCCATATCCAGTATTGAAATAGAAATGGCAATAAATGATCTCCCATCCAAGAAAAGCCCAGGTCTAGATGGATTCACTGCAGAATTCTACAAGGCCTTCAAAACAGAACTCACACCAATATTTGTCAAACTCTTCAATGAAATTGAAAGAGAACGTTCACTACCAGACTCATTCTATGAAGCCAGTATAACCCTCATCCCAAAACCAGGCAGGGACTCATCACGGAAAGAGGACCATAGACCGATTTCCCTGATGAACACAGACGCAAAAATTCTCAACAAAATTCTGGCCAATCGACATCAACAGGTCATCAAAAAAAATCATACACCACGATCAAAGTGGATTCATCCCAAGGATGCAAAATTGGTTTAATATACGCAACTCAATTAATGTAATCCACCACATCAACCGAAGCAAGGTAAAGAACCACATGGTTTTATCTCTGGATGCAGAAAAAGCGTTCGATAAAATCCAGCACCCATTTATGCTAAAAGCCCTGGAAAACCTGGGATTCCAGGGAACATTCCTGAATATAATCAAGGCAGTTTATGACAAACCAACAGCAAGCATAACTCTAAATGGTGAAAAACTAAAGCCATTCCCTTTAAAATCAGGAACAAGGCAGAGATGTCCACTCTCTCCCCTGCTCTTCAACATAGTACTAGAATTCCTAGCCAGAGTATTTAGGCAAGAAGAAAATATAAAGGGGATCCAAATAGGAAAAGACGAAGTTAAACTTTCTCTCTTCGCAGATGACATGATCCTATACCTAAAGAATCCCATAGACTCTACCCCTAGAGCAACTAGATCAGCAACTAGAGCTGATCCAAAACTTTGGCAAAGTTGCAGGATATAAAATAAACCCTCAAAAATCAACGGCCTTTCTCTATGCTAACGACCCAAAGACCGAGGCAGAAATCTGGAAAGCAACTTCTTTTGCAATAGCCCCCCCAAAATGTAAAATACCTAGGAATAACCTTAACCAAAGAAGTGAAAGACCACTTTGAGGAGAACTTTAAAAGCTTGAAAAATGAAATTAAGTCAGAACTAAGGAAATGGAAAAACCTCCCATGCTCCTGGATTAGGAGGATTAATATAATCAAAATGGCAATATTGCCAAAGGCTATCCACAAATTTAATGCAATAACCATTAATATCCCAACACCATTTTTTAATTAAATAGAGGAAGCAATCCAGAAATTCATATGGAATAATAAAAGACCTAGGATAGCAAAAACAATCCTAAGAAGAAAGAACAGTGCTGGAGGAATTACAATACCCAACTTCAAGCTGTATTATAAAGCTATAGTAATAAAAACAGCTTGGTATTGGCACCGGAACAGGCCTGAAGACTAATGGAACAGAATTGAAGACCCAGAAATGAACCCACAGAACTATGCCTACTTAATCTTTGATAAAGGGGCTAAAACAATAGTTTGGAAGAAAGATAGCCTCTTTAACAAATTGTGCGGGCAAAACTGGCTCAACACATGCAACAAACTAAAACTAGATCCTTATATATCACCCTGCACCAAAATCAATTCCAAATGGATTAAAGACCTCGAAATTAAAACAGACACCCTGAAAACACTAAAGGAAGGAGTAGGAGAAACACTTGGGATCCTTAGCGCAGGACGGAACTTCCTTAACAATGACCCAGAAAGGCTACAAATCAAAGAAAGGTTGGACAAATGGGACTGCATCAAACTGCAGAGCTTCTGCAGGGCAAAAGACATAGCTCACAAGATAAACAGAAAGCCCTAATATTGGGAAAAGATCTTTACCGGCCATTCAATGGACAAAGGCCTCATATCTAAAATATATGCAGAACTAAAAAAATTACCTTCTTCCAAAACAAAACCGCAAAGAACCAATAGCTCCCTCATCAAGTGGGCTAAAGACTTACAAAGAGACTTCTCTGATGAGGAAATGAGAATGGCCAAGAGACATATGAAAAAGTGCTCTACATCACTGGCCATAAAAGAAATGCAAATCAAAACAACTTTGAGATTCCATCTCACCCCAGTAAGAATGTCATATATCAAGAAAACTAACAACAACAATTGATGGAGGGGATGTGGCCAAAAGGGAACCCTACTTCATTGTTGGCAGGAATGTAAACTGGTTCAGCCACTCTGGCAAGCAGTATGGAGATTCATCAGAAGGCTAAATATAGAACTCCCCTATGACCCAGCAGCACCACTTTTGGGTATTTATCCAAAAGACCACAAACAAAATCACAGTAAAGCCACCAGCACAACAATGTTTACCGCAGCACAATTTGTCATAGCTAGAATCTGGAACCAACCCAGATGCCCCTCAGTAGACGAATGGATCAGGAAAATGTGGTACATATACACAATGGAATTTTATGCCTCTATCAGAAAGAATGACATTGCCCCATTTGTAAGGAAATGGAAGGACTTGGAAAAAATTATACTAAGTGAAGTGAGCCAGACCCAAAGAAACATGGACTCTATGGTCTTCCTCATAGGGAATAATTAGCACAGGTTTAGGCATCACAGCAGAGGATCACAAGAGCCTAATAGCTATGCCCTTATGAATGCATAAGATGATGCTAAGTGAAATGAACTCCATGTTATGGAAACGATTGTTATATCACAGTTGTAACTACTTTCAACGTCCCATCTATATCTGTAGCTTCTATTATTGATGATGTTCTTGTATCACCTTTCTGTGGTTTTACCTACACTATCTCTGTAATCTTATCTGAGTATACTGGAAACCGTGTATACTGGTATTAGAAGTAGGAAATTGAAAGGGAATACCAAAATTGAGAGACACAGAGTAAAAAGAGAAACAACTACAAAAGCCATACTTGCAAAACTGTTTGGTGTAAGTGAACTGAACACCTCAGGGGGGGGAAGGGAAAGGGGGAGGAGGGAGGGGGGTATGAGGGACAAGGTAACAAACAATACAAGAAATGTATCCAATGCCTAACGTATGAAACTGTAACCTCTCTGTACATCAGTTTGATAATAAAAATTTGGGGGGAAAAAATGGTCAAACATTAAATGTAGAAATGTTCAAAGATAGGGCAATACATAAAGTTATCCTTACCTTTTTTCTAGGATCAGTAGAATTAAGATTGTGAAAATGGCTAAATTATCAAAAGTAAGCTAAAAAGTTAATAAACAACAAAATTTCAATGAATTTCTAGCTTAAAATTCATATGGAGGCAAAAAAAAATACCGAAATTATCAAAGTAATTCCAAACAGTACAACATGATCCCAAATCATACATAAGAGCTACAGTGAACACCAGATGATGGAACTGGTATAAAAACTGGCTCATACACAAATGAAATAGAACAAAAGAGTCTGCCTAAACCTATGCAAGGGGAAGAATGAAAGAGGAAAGGGGAAGAATGCGGTCAAGAATCCATTGTGCAGATCACAAAATTAAGAAAAGTACGGGAAGGAGGGGTGGGAATGTTGAAGGACACTGATCAAGATGCATCATATTCATGAAGTGCTTTGTTAAATGACACCTCATTTATACAACTACTTAAGGACAATAAAAAATTTAGAAAAAAGTTGTACTCTAGAAAGACGAAAAACAGAACCACAGAAAGCAAACTTTAAAAATTAATCATTAGGCAAAAATTTTCAATCCAAGTGGGGAAGAGTTTTTAGGACTGTCCAGATTGTAGTTTGTGGGGAAACTATAACCATCCTTTACCATTAGTCAAGGTGAGATGCAAACATCCTGCCTTGAGGAGGAAGAGGTATGGGGGGGGGGCTGTTTTTTTACCCCCTAGCTATCAGTTCCTGTTTTGTTTTTACCTGTCCACCTAAAAAGTAATGGATATTCAAGAACCTTTGTGGAAAGGAGAACTGGTAAGAGCCAGACTCCTAAGGAACTTGGTACCTTCCTTATCATCATCTACTGTTCTTATCATTTAGGTCCCCAACAGTCTGACTTACCTAATATATAGACTGAAGAAAGAGTTTTTATGACCATAGACAATAGATTTCACAGTAATATGTCTTTCTATTTTTTGTGGCTGCATGACTTTTTAGTTACAAAACTAACAGAACTTTCTGCAAATGACTCAGACAAAACCGCAGGATGTCAGAGTGTTTGGGAGACCCCCACCAGTTCTCCCTGTTTCTCTATCTCACTCCCTTCCTTAACACACCCCAACTCTATAGGTAACATCTTACACTACCCTGCTCTTCCTGCTCTGGCCATTTCCCAAGAAGCAACTGTCCTCCCTCTGTCCTCGGGAGGTAAGTTTCCTTAACACCTCCAGGTCACCTATCCACAGTTACCAGAAATATCACAGCTGATGCAACACTCTGGGGTGGGTAAAGCTGCAGGTGTGGCCTATGGGGAGGAGCAGTGACCGATCTCCGTGCCCTCCTCCCACTGCTGGAGGTAGAAAGGCCCAAGCCCCACACCGTGGTTCATCCAGCCACCCCTCACACCATGAGTTCACTCCTGCTCCTGGTCCTTGTGGGAGCTGCTGGTGAGTTCCCTGCTTTGCCATTTGATCCAGGAAGACCTGGGTTTTCCCCTCACTGCCTCCTCTCATCTTCTGCCAGCATACTTCCAGTCCATTTCCCTTCTCAGGCACTCTTCCTTCCCACCTTCCTGAGCTCGCTGCTAGTCTCTGCTCAGTCCTGTTTCCCTTGAGCCCACTCTCAGCACTGTTCATCCTTCAGCTAACTTTGGCCTGTCTTCCTAGTGGCTTGAGAAGCGAAGGCAGGGAGAAACTGTCCATGAGAGAAGAATGCACCAGCCAACCTGTATGTGGCTGCAACCAGCTCTGGGGTGGCTCTAGGCTAGCTATTTTTAACCTCAAATTAATACGAGAGGTAGAAAATGTAAATCTGGTGGATACACAGCCTTGGAATTAAGAAATCACGTATAGAGGATCCAATCTGTGTTTTGGGTTATCTGTGGTTTGGTTATACAGTATTGAGTTATCTGTATTTGGATTATTAAGATTCCTATACATACAGCCAAAATTTGAAATCATTTGTTTCATTGGCTAATAGCATGTGCCTCCCTTTACTCTTCCTAAGGTGTCTGGGAACAGTTCTCTTATTAGGACCTCACTGCAAAGATCTACGGTATGGGAGGAGCTAAGTACAGGCAGGCCTGTGAGGCCAAGACATTTCTCTAACTGTGCCCAAACATCCCAAACAACAAGGGGTTTAGAGGAGTAGAATATAGACAAAAGCACTGAGGGCATAAGACCACCAAATTCTGAATGCATCCCACACTGTCTGCATTCTGAATGCTTTCCTTGTGCCCTCCTCCTGTAGCCCCCAGGAGAAAATATAGGCCCTTTTGAGGTTTCTACCTATACGCCCAGTAGACCCAGGCATGCTGAGCAACCATATTCTGTGACCCCACTGAGCACTCCTTGCTACCAGCTTGCTTATAGTCACTATGATCCTTAGGAACTCTAATCAATAGGAAAAAGATAACAGGTTGAGGGCTCCCCTCTCCGATCTCCTGCTGAACTGGCTTCTCCTCTCCTATCTCCACTCAAGCTGCTGTCCCTCTTGATAAGCATGACAAGATCGTGGGTGGCTATGCCTGTCCGAGGAATTCCCTCCCCTACCAGGTGTCCCTGAACAATGGCCGAGCCCACTTCTGTGGTGGATCCCTCATCAGTGACCAGTGGGTGGTGTCTGCAGCCCACTGCTACAGGCCGTAAGTGCTGGGCCCTGGGCTACAGAGTCTACAGTGTGGCATTTGAGAGATATGGGTGAGTCGAGGTCAGAGAAGAGCTGTAAGAGAATGGGGGAAAGCTTGGAAAACAGAAGCAGCACCAGCTTTCTTATGTGAGCTGAGGCCAAAGAGGGCCACAATCCCATCAACTTATGACCTTCTCCCAAATGGTCCCCTGAGCCTACAAGGGCTATAGCAGGGAGGGGTTATTTTGTTATTTTAAAAAAATCAGTGAGAAAGGTTACCAGGGACCATCAATGAATATAAATACCTGTGTCTCGTAGTAGTGCAAAAATTTAGTTACCACGTAGAGGGCAACACATTGGGTCATTTTACAGCTTTCCCTTTCTGATGTCTCTACTGGATATAGAGCTGAGAAGCATCATTGTTCTCAGCCCTGAGTGACATCAGAAGGATTTATAGTCAGAGGGGATGAGGCCACGTGAGTTTCTGGGCCCCATGGCTGTGGTTCACTGCATCTGTGCTGGGAGCTGAGAAGGTGAATCTCTGATGAGAATCCAGGTGAGGCTGCTGCTGCAGACACTCCACATGCTGTTAGAACCACTGGATTCGATCCCACAAAAAAAATGACAGCTTACCAGAGGAGAAGAGGAGAGCAAAGGTCCCTACCTGTCCTCAGCAAAGCCATGCAGGATGGGAAGAACATGAAGTAGCCTTCTTTATTTCCTCAATCCTGGACAAAGTCCCTGAAAAACAGGTCTGTTGAATAGAAAATTGAGGAGTAGTCATCATTGGCAGTCCTTCCCATCATCCCTCCTGATTTTTCCAACTCTGAGGCAGAAATCGCCTGTCACTCATACCAGCACTTGCCTGCCACCTGGGTATGCTGTTCTTGTGCGACCTCTCCCATCCCTCCAGGGCCAGCCAGAGCCAGGAGCCTGACTACCTGGGATCCTTAAACAATGAAAAGCCCGCTTCCAATACACCTCCTCTTCCCACAGCTTCATCCAAGTGAGACTGGGAGAGCATAACATCAAAGTTATTGAGGGAAATGAGCAGTTTATTGATGCGGCCAAGGTCATCCCCCACCCTGGCTTCAACCGAAAGACTGCAGACAATGACATCATGCTGATCAAGCTCTCCTCACCTGCGTCCCTCAATTCCCAGGTGGCCACTGTGACCCTGCCCACCTCCTGTGCACCTGCTGGTACAGAGTGCATCATCTCTGGCTGGGGCAACATCCTGAGATTGGGAGGTAAGTGGAACCATTCACCCTTTCTCCCGTTGCTTTCCAGAACAAAGAAGAAAACTGAGTTTGATTCCATTCGCGTCCAGCCTTCAAAGGGATTTCAAATGGCTGCCACATAATGATCTGTAGTGGGTAGCAATGTCCCAAAGAGTTTATCCCTATTCTTCATCAGAGAAGGTGGAATCCGACATTATCTCTCTGGGAACTGAAAGCTGTTGTTTCTTACTTGGTTTACACTTTGAGAGTCCTCTACTGTGCTTCTTCCTGGTGTTCGGCAATGGATGATACTTCCCACACTCGTTTGATTCATAGTTCTAATTTGTTTGATCGTTTCTTGCTCCCCAAAGTCTACAAGCCGCTCCTGCTGCAGTGCCTGCATGCTCCCCTGCTGAGTGAGGCAGTCTGTGAAGCTGCGTACCCTGGGAAGATCACTGGCAACATGGTCTGCGCGGGCTTCCTGGAGGGAGGCAAGGACTCCTGCCAGGTGATCTGACCCCTTCCCATACCAAGACCCCTGTCCGTACCCAGACCCCACTCAGAAGTTGCATTTATAGGATTTCATTTGGTCAGGACTAGTTTTTAAGTTCTGTACAGTGGCTCCACTGAGACATGAAGAAGGCTCTGATCTCCTTGGTCAAGAGCGGAGGAGAAGTCACCATGAGAAAGACATAGGGCTGCCTCAGTGATTAGAGTAGTGCCTTAAGTTCCCAGTGAGTATAGCTTTGTTCTCCCTCATCTCGCCCTTCAATAACTGGCATCTTCGCCCTAGGGTGACTCTGGTGGCCCTGTGGTCTGCCATGGAGAGCTCCAGGGAATTATCTCCTGGGGCAATGGCTGTGCCCTGAAAAACAGTCCTGGAGTTTACACTAAAGTGTGCAAATACTTGGACTGGATTCAAGATACCATCACTGCCAACTGAAGGCCTGTGGTCCCAATAAAGTGAGCTTGTCCGCACTGCTTGTGTCTGTGCTGACTCCATCCAGGACCTTTGCGATTGGGAATGTGATCTGATCTGAGGTCCCATAGAGCTCACAGAGGAGAGATGAGCGTGGGACCTTACGTTTCATGGAATGATATGATGAGACTCAATACAAACAATAAGAGGGGGGCCATCTTCTTCAGACAAATACCTTTCAGAAAGTCCATGTTGAAAGCATCCTCAACCTTGTTATTTTGATTGGTGCTAAAGCTGCTAATATTTGGCACAATTGGCAAGAGTACAGTATCTTTAGATTATGGTAAGAACCCATTTGTACACCAGGCACTTTTATCTAGGGGAACCTCACGCTGGGTAACAGTTGTTCATGTATGTAGTCACCAATTGCTGGTGCACCAAAGGTCACCAAACAAAAACTTTCTATACAGCAACCATTAGTAGGCTGAGAAATCAGGAAGGCAATGCTATTCACAGAAGCCTCAAGGAAATAAAAAATACTTAGGTATAAACTTAACCAAGGAGGTGAAAGACCTCTATGATAAAAACTACAAAACCTTGAAGACCAACATTGAGGAAGATAGCAGAAGTTGGGAAGGCCTCCCGTGTTCATGGACTGGCAAAATGAATATCATGAAACGACCATATTGCCTCCATGTAATCCACAGATTCAAAGCAGTACACATCAAAGATCTCAATGTCAAGAAGTCACATGGATATATAAAAGATCCCTGGTCACAAAAATAATTCTTAGTAAAAAGAATAGAGTTTAGAAGTATCACAATACTGGGCTTCAAATATACCACCAAGTAACAAAAAGTATGGTGCTGGCCCTAAAGCAGAACAAAGATTAAAGAAGAAGTATGAAAGACCCAGAAATAACGCCATACAGATACAACTATCTAGTTTTTCACAAAGGAGCCAATACACACACACACACACACACACACACACACACACACACACACACACACGGGAGAAAAGAAAGCTGCTTCAATAAATGGTGCTAAACAATATGGTTATCTACCTGCAAAGGACTGAACACAGACCTCTATCTTAACCCTGTTCAAAAATCGACTATAAGCACATCAAAGGTTTAAATGTAAGATCTGAAGCTAGTACAGTACAACTAATGTACTCTAATAAAAATATATATGGGGGAAGGGGGCAGTTCTGGTGGACTCAAAGTTCCACATTTGCTAGACTGGCTCGATAACACTGAGCCATATCTCCAATCCCGCTTTTCCAGTGGTTGTTTTTAGGCTAAGCCTCCATTCCTGATTGATCATGCACCTGAGCCTCAATCCATCTACATTTTGACTGCTTGTCATTCTTGTTAGGATTACAAGTAGGTCCCGTTTCCCCACCCACTCAACCCCCATCCAGCTTCCCTTTGTGGAGATAGGTTCTCAAGGACTTTTACTGCCTGTGCTTGTCTTAACCCACAGTCCTCCTATCTCAGCCTCCTATATAGCTTTGGATGACAGATGCATTTCACTGTGCCCAAATATCCATTGAAAAGGAGACTTGTGAACTTTTCTGCCTGAATTGGCCTCAGATTACGATCCTCACATTCTCAACCTCCCAAGTTGCTAAAATTACAGATACCCGTGGCTGCTAATTTTTAAAAATCTCAACTAAAAAATAAAAAAAGAAGAACTGTACATACTTAAAATATGTATCTCCCCTACTCTTCTTCACTTAGACCTTGCTCCTCTCCTCCTATCCCCCACCAGAGCCCAGAACATTCTTCTTGCCCCCTCAAGTGGCCAAGCCCAGATTGCAATTACATAGATCAAGGAAAAATAAGGAAAAGCTGCCCCCTGCTGCTTAGGCTAATGAATAATCTCAGCCTTTTCTCTCCTACTAGTCAAAGCCCTTGGTACAGAAAACAAAGCAAAAAAAAAAAAAAAAATGCTACCTGTGCAGTCAGGCACAATGCCTAGAGGAGCAGAGCTGAGGAAAACTTCACCATCAGATTCAACAACCCCACCGCAGGATTATTTGTAAGGCCAGTTGAGATGCAAATCCATGTTACATGAGTAAAAGGGAACTTTTGCTTAGAGGATGAATTATTGATAAGCAAATGTGTGACAATAAAAAACTGTATGCTTCAATGAAGTAATGAAGTGTCCCTATCACTTTCCAAATAATGAAAGCAATTCACCTTTTATTCAGGCTTATGAAAGAGTACTGGGAGCTCTGCCACTATTAATTAATTAATTAGATAACCAACTAGAAGTTCATCATAGATTGTCATTAACTTTTGGATGTCTTTTCAACTTCTCTGTGCAACTGTGTCAACACTGGGTAGTCAGGTTTGCCTTTTCCTTTAAAACCTTGAGTCCTAGCTTGAAAGACAATAAAGGGAACAACATCTGAGAAAAAGAGATCCAGGCTACTTATCTGTAGGTTAAATTTTGGAGTCAGCTTGTGCAGGAAAAATAAAATATCTACCAACAACTTAAACCATCTTTTCCCTTCAGAAAGAAGGGGAAGCCTGTGACCTGACCCAGTGTCCATGCAATGGATCAAATGCTTTCCAGACTGTGTGTCTCTATATCCAGCATCCCTAGGTATTATCTCCAACTCCTTCTCCATCTCCCTTAGCTAACTGAGACCAACAATGAGAAGTCAAGATGGCTGACAAGACATGAGGACCCTTCTGGTTCCACACCCATTCTTGAAAAATGGGACTCTTCCAGCTATCTGTCTGCCTGTGTCTAGAACAGCCTTCAGCTCTCTTTGGTTCCATATAATTTCCAGATAACTCTGGACCCCAGACAACCATCATAGAAGGCTCAGGGTTGGCCAAAGGAATAGTGTCTGGGTACTGAGGTACCTTGTTCTCTGATGAAAGGTGTGACCCCTTAGTGACGCATAGACTATAGGAGGAAGGAGCAAATAGACAGGAGGCTGTTCTTTCTTGACAGAGTGCCTCTCTACTAGGATGACAGCTTGGAGAAAGAAAGGGGGGGATGGGAAGACAGCACCGCCTTCAGCAGACAGCCTTGCAAAAACACACAGATCAAAAAGTGAAGAACATTCTAAAGACATGTAGGGAGGAGAGGAGGAGGGTCTTCTTGCCTACTCCAGCCCCCCCTCCACCCCTCACAAAAGGGAAGAGGTGATATTACCTGCCCGTCCTCCATTCCCCTCAAAAGAACAAGAGCAGCGCCTCTCAAAGGGGAGCTGGTAGTTTCTTCCAGCCTCCCAGGGGTGGACCCGTGGGAGGGGCTGTTTTTGTACAAAGCTGTAACATTGTGGGGACAGGGGGCCACGGTGATTCAATTCCATAGGAAGCCTTTACAAAAACCTTTCTGCCTTTCCCAACATCCACAGACCCTCCACTTTGTTCCTGGGTGACAGGTCCAGATATAGTTGGATCCTGAGTGCTTCAGTTCCATCCCTGCTATATGCCAGGCCAAGATCATGGACAAAGACAGGCCTAGATCAGAACTGGAGCTGGACAGGGAGAATCCAAGCATAAGAAGAATGCCTCAAATAATCCCATAGATGAAGGATGCTGGGAGAGTGCTCCATTCTAACCCCAGCTAACTCAGGACAAGGCCAGTAGGAAAGTGTAGCAGAGGTGATCAGATCTACTGAGGACTCAGAAAGAAGCCGAGCTATCTCAGCTTTTGATGTGTGTTCCAGTACAAGATCTGGAACCTTCCTCTCTGCTGGCTTACCTCCCTTTGCACTACCTCAGATAGGGAATATTTGCATGGAGTGCCCTTCAGAAAGAAGTTCGAGTGTCACCGGATGGACTCTGAATGCTTCATTGACCCCATGATTCAGAGGACAGAAACATTCTTCTGTACAATATGGAAAAAGCCCAAAAAGTATTGCTCCTCCCTTTGTCTTCACAACACTAGCTGGAGGCCTCCTCTCTCTTGAGCTGATTTTCTTCTTTGCCCCATGTCACTGTGCGAACACTGAAGTTTTCTTTGGAAAAGGCACCAGACTCACAGTTCTAGGTAAGATTCTTCAAAGTAAATGTCCAGGTCCCTCCTAGGGTAAAAGTGTCCATTTTGGAGTGGCTGCATTCTGATGTGCCAATTACGATTACACCTTCGGCTCAGGGACCAGACTCTCAGTAGTAGGTAAGGCTGGGAGTCTCTGGGTAAGGTATGCTGAGGAGTTCCTCAGCCTCAAATAAAAGAAAAATCATCTCATCTCTGGCACTGTCAGGGGAGGCTCCCTGTGTAGAGTGAATCAACCCCAAGCGGTCCCGAGTCTAGTCCAAGCTGAGCCTGCAGTGAAAGACAGGAAAGGGAGAGAAGATGGAGGGGATGGTGCTACTACTGCTACTAGTCCCTTGAGATGAGGAAAACAAGGATAACATAACGAGCTGTAATAGTCTCCGTCTTCTCTCCTGGCCAAGCTTCTCTGGCTTCCCTTACTCTTCCTTTCATAAAGAGTCTGCAATGTCTCCCTCTCCCTCCCCTGGTGTGTCCTCAGAACTTTCTGGAAAAGTGTAGGGAGTGTTGGAAGTGGGAATGTCTTGAATAAGGGAAGCTGTTCTTGAACTTCAGCCTCTCCCTAAATCCCAGCTGGGCTCAGCAGACAATGGCAGGTTTTTGAGGTGGACCTGGGAGGCCGTGTTCTGGAAACACCCTTCACTTTGGAGAGGGAAGCCAGCTCACTGTGGTAGGTAAGTCGTGGATGAGAACCAGAGGGAGGCTCCAACTTGGGTGTTTAAGTTAAAATGTATTTTTTATTAGGAAGACTGAAATTTCTATCCTGCTGTGGATAAGAAGAGAAAGGTCTCCATCCCCACTATTTCATGGACCGGCTATGCCAAGCCTAGCACCTGACCAGGAAGCACATAGGCTCAACTGAGAAGTCACGAGTCTGCCTTTTGCTCCGGCTTTGTTATAGTCACAGACATGCTACTTCTCTTGTACAGAGAAGAGATGGTCACAGGAGAGAGGCTTTGGGAGATCTCATGGGGCAAACTGGCTTCTGACCACAGCATTTCAGATGTGCAATTGCTGGCCTGTCTCTTCCCCATTCATTCCTAAGGAATGAAGGAGGAGAGCTAGCAGGTGGATGTGGAGAGGAAGGAATGGAAAGCAGCAGGAGATAGTTTTCCTTGCAGGTTTTAATGCTGTGTAAGTGGTGAAAAGCTATATTTTGGCAGTGAAACCAGGCTGTCTGTCTTGGGTATGTACATGCTTTCTTTTGGTACAATATATTGGGAAGATAGAGGAGCAAGAGGACTCTTTTGAGAGGACAGGGATGAGAGCAAAGGTTGTCACTCCGAGAGGGCACAAGGGCGGTGGAGCGGGGACCAGAGCCACCAGTTTCTGTGTGAAGCCATCTTCTGGAAGGAGAGACTCCAGCAGCTGGCTCTGGAGTTTTCCACCTTCCTGTTGTACTGTGTAACAATCAGGCACAACACTTTGGAGAGGGGACTCAACTGTCTGTCCTAGGTAAGCCACAGGACTCCAGATGGTCCTTTGGAGCCAATCTTCCTTCCCCTAATAGTGGGGGAAATTAAAGGACTGATCCCTTTCAGAGTGCTGAGTCCGCTCCTCTATTTCTCTCCCTTAAACCATTGCCCCCAAATCTGCTTTCTCCCTACATTCCTGGTTTCCTCTTTCTTTTAATGTGCATGCATCTGCCCCCCTTCTAAGCCACATCCTCCTGCCCCCTACTCCTGTAGGATTGCTAGTCACTTTTCCTGGTAGAATTCCTCAGTCAAGAGCCAGGTGAGCAGGCAGAGAGAGAGGTCTTGGGGAGCTAAGGTCCTTTGCTGCTGGGGACCTGGAGTAGGTTTTAGCCCTGCAATCTACAGCTGTGATTCTAATTCACCCCTCTACTTTGGGGCTGGTACCAGGCTCACTGTCACAGGTAAGAGGGCTCTGTTCTTGACTTCAGGGTGCCTATGTTTGCCTGGAAATGGCCTAGGGAGGGAATGGGTATAAGACTGGTGACCAGAAGAGTCAACCCCTTCCCACCCAGCCCCGTAGGCCCTTACCTACCTTCTCTGGAGCTCTTCCAGCTTGCTGTCTGCTGTCTTCATTGCAGCTCTCCACAGTAAGGTTTCAAAGCTTGCATTGTCTGGATCTTCTTTTCATTGCTCTGTGGGCCTCTCCTCACCTCTACTGTGTTAGTAAACATGTTGCTTTCCTTTTTTTTAATCACCTCTTCTCTTTTGTTGTTTTTCCTTTGCATTCTCAACCCTTTTCTGTGTTGTTGACCCTGCTTTGGTGACTAACTCTGTCTTCTGAGTTAAAAATATCCCCAACAGCTACTTCCAGCATAGACTTCTGCATCTTCTTCCTCCTCCTTTGGGTCTCTATTAGTCTCTGAAAACCTATGCTTGTGTTCCTGGGCTCACTGAAAGGGTTGGAGGCCGGGCTGGTAAGACCTAGGGTGGTTTGGGCGCTAGTCCTAAAGCTGACAGCATAAGTCCATGTCACAGTATCAGAGGAGCTGAAGCTGCAGGGTCAGGGGAACACTGTGTTTGGTGGATGCCAGGGACAGGGGTCTGAATAAACTGGTAACTGGAAGCTTACAATACGTTAGCAACAGATTGAGTACTAAAGGAAAGAAGCAGGAGGCCCTATTTTCTTAAAGCTCGAGGTCTATGTTGGATAATGGAGTACAGGGCCCCTCATGAGACCTTAATAATCATCACCTTGGGAAGAAGTAGATAGGGAGTGAGAGTGGAGTTAAGGAGGATGGGGTCTTAGCTGGGGATACAGACAAGGCTAACAGGATGGCACACGTAGATCTTACAAAGTTTGGGGACCGATGCAGATACTGTCCTGAAAGGGGGAGCAGATGCCAAGGAGATTAGTGGAAAGCCTTTGATTCAAGGGAATGGAGTTGAGGGCATTATCCACCAGGCGAGCGGGAGGGGAGGAAGGAACCATGCAATCTCTCTCAAACTCTGTATGATATGTAAAACGGGAAGGACTATATTATATAAAAAGCTTTTATAAAGGATTCAGTTTCATGTGACCACTTTTACTCCTGTTGCTTACAATTTCTGTGTCACGAATGATGATGATCTTGTTCCCAGCCCATGTCCCAATTTTTCCATTAGAACCATTTATCAACTTTGGAAAAAATGGAGACAACAGGGCCTGGCATATTTATGCAGCCAAAGCTTATCCCTCTGTTCAGAGCAGAGCCAAAAAGAGAAGACAGTACACCCAGGCAAAAGGGAGGGTACTCAAAGACTAGCTCTGGTTCCTTCTATTCTTTCGATGAGATAGTTCTTTCCAATAAGCCCAGAAATTCTTTCCTTCCCATCTGCCAAGTACCTATGAGGGTGAGGGTTTTCCCTTTGCTGAAATGGTTCTTGTGCTGTGTGATGTGTTTACACCAGCAATCAAGTTCTGACCACTTTTAGGAATGTGGAAGTTTGCCTGTGAATTAGGATTTCAGGCTTACTAAACACAAAGAGAGAGAGAGAGAGAGAGAGAGAGAGAGCAAGAAAGGAAGAAAGAAAAGAAGGAAGGGGGGAAGGAAAAGAGAGAATGAGAAAGAGAAAAATTACAGTCATTGTGGGTAAGCTCCTACAGCCCCCCAAATCTCTGTATCAGAGTCCATGTGGAACAGTAGATACATTTCCCATTGCCTCAAAGTTACATGTTAAAACAAAAAATAAATAAATAAAAAGTTCTTGGAGCCAGGTACTGGTGGCTCATACCCATAATCCTAGCTACTCCGGAGGCTGAGATCTGAGAACCACAGTTCCAAGTCAGCCTGGGCAGAAAAGTCCCCAAAAGACTCTTATCTACAATTAACCACTCAAAAACCAGAAGTAGTGCTGTGGCTCAATTGGTAGAGCACTAGCCTTGAGCAGAAGAGATTAGAAACAGTGCCCAGGCCCTGTGTTCAAGCCCCACAACTGACCAAAAGAATAATAAAGACTTGTATATGGTATTGATAAACATAGTCAACCTAATGGGGAAAATATTTTTTCCAGGCAAGGAAGACTGATTCCACTATGAGGTATCACCCAAACAGACCTTATACATATACTTCAGATACAAAAGAAAACAAGAATTAGGAAAAAGTCAATTTTGTTTCTATGACCATGGTGCTGTTTTCTGCCTCAAAAACATCTACAGTGGAAGGAAACACAGGGAGAGAGTGAAGGAAGGGGTGACATTGTCCAAAAGGAAATGTCCTCAGTGACTTATGTCACTGTAACCCTTCTGTATACCACCTTTATAATCATTAAAAAATTAAAACAAAAATTAAACTCAACTATGAAGGCTGTTTCTAAATCTGGAAGATTGGATAGCATGAACTGATCATGACTTTGAATAAGTGAGAAAGGTTAGAGGGATACATTATTTGGAGAGACAATTAATCAAACAAATCCCAGGTTGTGATGCAATGTAAAGAACACCCAAAAGATCTTGATCCACAGGCAAACCCACTGGAAATGGGGAAGCCAGTGGGCCAGGCATACTCAAGGGATAACCAAGAAGCAAGTGATAAACTTGAGGGAGATCAACAACACACACCTGGACAGTAGCCTCAAAGCAAGGGGGACTACTACTAAATAGATTTGCTTTATAATAATCATTTTCAGATCCCCAGCATGGTCTCTTCGTCTCTCTCCCTTCCCTCTCCCTCTCCTCTCTCTCTCTCTCTCTCTCTCTCTCTCTCTCTCTCTCTCTCTCTCTCACACACACACACACATACACACACATACACACACGTAAGCACACACGCACAGTCCATGACATGCCATGCTTGGGGGTGTGGTTAAACATGGTGTTAATAGCTTCAATTATGTATTGAGAGCTTTATACCTGCTCCTTTTATTCAAATAGAATTTTAGGGCAAAACTCACTGGCACATAAGAGATTTGCATGTATAATTTTACTGACAGCAAATAATAAGGCTAGGACCAAACCTTTGTGTTCATGGAATTAAATAATTCTTCTAGGCATTTTCAGGGCCTTGTTTTGTTGATAAGCTACATTAACCCGGCGTGCCTTAGAAGGTATAGTGTCAACAATGTTTTTGGTAAGTTGAGTTTAGGCCTTTATTAAGGTGAGCATCAGGTTATATATATCTAGATATAAGGATGTTGGTAAAAGGAACATCTCCTAAGAGTGGTGGAATGATTGCTCTTGGAATTTGGGGGACTAATAGGATTTAAATTAAAAATTAACATTTGTTGGAGTGCGTTTTTTGGTATTAATATTAGTGTGTCCTCAAGCATTCAAAAATATGTCCTAAGCTTAATGTTATGAGGCTGAAGAACACTAGACAAGAAGTCAAGCTACAGATCAATGGACTGCATCCATGCTTTGACAGCGTAACTGAGTCACAGCACCCTAAAAATTAAAAAAAAATAAATAAATACCAGGGGTATGACAGATCAGTTACGTTGATCATGGGCTGATTAGTAACAAATCCATCAAGATTTCTTATTTAAGGGGAACGTGTGGGTGATCCTGATTCTATGGCCATGAGGTAAGAAGCAGATGCCAGGTATAGATTCAGAATAGGTACCCCCAAGGTTCATGGGCCCGGAGCAAGAAGGGTAGGTAGGCCAAGTGGGCAGGTTGATGATTTCACAGAGGATGGTAGACTAAGGTACACAAAGCAGCAGGGATATCCCTATGGACAAAGACAAACAAAATAGGATGGAATAATGGGGTAGGAAGGATTAGGTTTGATGAGCATTCATTTAATGGACTTTCCAGAGGATCTGAGCAAGGTGAGCCCACCCACGGTCAACGTGTTTGAGCCATCCGAAGCAGAGATCTACCAGAAACAGAAGGCTACCCTCGTGTGCCTGACCACAGGCTTCTACCCCGACCACGTGGAGCTGACCTGGTGGGTGAACGGGAAGGAGGTGAACAGCGGGGTCAGCACGGACCCTCAGCCCTACCAGGAGAACCCCAACATCAGCGACTCCACCTACTGCCTGAGCAGCCGCCTGAGGGTCTCAGCTGCCTTCTGGCACAATCCTCGCAACCACTTCCGCTGCCAAGTGCAGTTCTTTGGGCTGACGGCGGAAGATGAGTGGACCCAGGAGAAGGCCAAACCCGTCACCCAGAACGTCAGTGCTGAGATGCAGGGCAGGGCAGGTGAGTGGGGCCTGGGCCACCAGGTAGTGACTGCCAGAGAGAAATGGAAAAACCTAAGTAGAAAACTGTAGTCTAAGATACAGGCAGAAAGAGGGGAAGGACCAAAGCCCACCGTGAAGGCAAGTAGGGCACCTACAGCTAACTTCCCCGCAGAGCCTCAAGCTAGCAGCGTTGCAGCATGAAGCCCTTCCTACCTGGCCTGTGCACCTCAGTATCTGAGTAGCCCCCCTCAGCCCCTTTCATTCTGATTTTCTATGAGTCTCAGGGATGGTGGGCTGGACTCTACCCGCTGTACCCCAAGACTCTGCCTGAAGAGGAGGGTGGTCTGGATCTGGTAGAATGCGTCCAACTTTTCACACATTCGATCCTACAAAGATGAGGTCTCTCACCCACTTTTCTCCCCGTTTTAACTTTCAGATTGTGGCTTCACCTCAGGTGAGTGAACCTATTCCTTTCCATCAACCATGGAAATGAGAAGCAGATCACAGAAAATAGGTGTGGGGAAGGCCAGAGCCAGCTCCTCATGGGAACTTACCTACCTGCTCTTCCTCCCTTCCTGCCATCAGTGGTGTATCACCAAGGAGTCCTTTCTGCCACCATCCTTTATGAGATCTTGCTGGGGAAAGCCGCCCTGTATGCTCTGCTGGTCAGCGGCCTCGTGCTGATAGCCATGGTAAGGAGGAGGGCAGAACAGGGCAGACCTGCTGAAGGGGACGTGACCTCCAGCAACTCTAAGCCAGGAATTTAGAGACCCTGCTAGGACTAGCAGTGGGCAGTGGAAAAGGAGCGAACTTGACTGGTATGTCTCAAAAGACAAGCTACTTTTCCCACAGATTGCGAGGGAGAGACAGTACTGTACTAACTACAGAAGGCTCTCTTGTGGCAATTCAAAAGCCCTGTGGCTATTGTGAGAAGCTCTCCTGTGTATCTGAACATTGGGCCTGTCTACTTCCTCAGCCTCCATCACTCCATACTTCTCTCTTTCTGGTCAAGAGAAAGGATCCCTGAAATCAGTTGTGGAGGTGGAGCCTGCCAATCTGTGATGGTGACAGCATGGATTCGTCTTTGCCCGTGCTTCAAAAGAGCTGTTCTCTTCTTTCTGTGCATCCCAGCATCTACCCTCCCCCAGTACTTGTTTCTCTGTATACTTAGCGCTAACATCTCCCTAACCCAGAGGAAACCTAATTAAGCCAATAAAAATGTCACAGTCTGACATGACTCTGAGTTGTGTGTTCAGATATCTTTGCTTCTTGTCTGTCTTTGAACTCCTTGAGACTCTTTCCTCCATGTCATGAGAGAAATAAGAGGTGCTCAAAGAAAACGTCCCCACTCACATGGAAAAAAATAATCAATACGTGATCTCCCGAAGAGACTCGTTAAATCTGGAGGCTGTGCTGGTTGCTGAAGAGGCTCTTCCTAGCACAGAAGGATGGCAGTGCTGAGTATTGGAATTTTTGTCCTGCCCTAGACAAAGGTGCTCTGAGAAAGGGAGCACAAGTGTGTCTTCTTCCGTGGTCATGTTCCCATGCTTGCAACGAATTGATCTCTATATGTTGCACCTTCCTTTCTGCCACCTCACTGAGTACTCCTAGTCTTTGTCCACCAAGTAGGTTTTGCAGCTGTGAATGAGAGCATGCGGTGATTTGGAAGCTTATTTCCAATGGATGATGTATCTTCCAGTTTAAGTTACCACTCCTCTTGACAAATCTTTCTCTAGTGAGTTAGAGAGGTGTGAAAATATCCCTCAATAGCTCTTGGAAGCACAGACAGTAAAGTTTCCTAATAGTGAGAATCTTCCCTACTTCAACTTCTAGAAATCCTTCAAAAGCTCTCTGATGTGCCATTGTTACCACAGTGACATAGTCCCTGTCCTTAAGGTGACATGAAGACCTGATACTGAACTCTGCCTCATTATCCCCCACTCATCCTGCTGGTGTCATTCTTGAAGGCTGAGCTTCTTTTGTTATCAGACCCTTCTGCATCTACAGCTACATAGTGCCCCCTCATAGTAACCCAGATGTGGTCCTACAGAGTTGGCCTCAGTGTCTTTTCCTCTGAAAAGTCTTCTCTGTTGCGGGTGCTGGTGACTCACACCTGGAGGTTATGATCTGAGGATTGTGGTTCAAAGCCAGCCTGGGCAGGAAAGTTCTGTGAGACTCATCTCCACAATTAACCACCAGAAAACCAGAAGTGGAGCTGTGGCTCAACGTGGTAGGATGGTAGACTTGAGCAAAAATCTCAAGGACAGTATCTAGGCCCTGAGTTAAAGACACATCACCACCACCACCACCAACAACAACAACAACATTGACAAAGCCTTCTCTGGCCCTTTATCCCTGCCCCCCCCATGCCTTTCTCTTACTCTTCTGAGACTAGATTAAACACATTCTGTATTTTGCCACCCTAGTGCTGTGTGCAGATTTCCTCCATGACACTTATCATACTTGGTAGAAATTATGTCTTGTCTGACAGCTCCACTTGGCTACAAGTCCTTGAAAACAAGGACACATTTCATGATAGCATCCCTGAAATAGGGAACACTAAACTTGGCTCAAAGTACACATCAGGTGAATTGTTTAAGAAATCAGCCAAGAAATAAGTATACCCAAAGTGACCCAATTCAGAAGAAGTGATTGCCATAAAGTCTTCCTGAAATAGCCATCGACCCTTCCACTTATAGCATTCTCTGTTTGACACACATATGCTTTCAAAAGTGTGTCTAGGAAGACACACTTCTAGGAAGTTCTAGGAAGACACACACATATGTATATACATATGTAGATAGATATGTACTTATATAAACATACCATATACAGAGAAATATATGTGTGTTCACACATATGCATTCACATACCCACTAACTGAACATATGACACACTGCAATGTGTTGCTCTCAATCTCCTAGCAAAAGGATGGGGAATCACAGTTCCCACGATCCATTAAGAGGCCAAGTCATGAACAGAATGCACTGAAACACAAGCAAACTAGCACTGTGAGCAGTGCAGCCAGCCGTTAGTGCTCAGTGTCTGGCTGAGATCATCAGGGAAAAGTCTGAGGAGGTGGCAAACTCTTCAGAGGAAGAATTAATCTCAGGTGTTCATTCTAGAGGATGATCATGCCAGCCAGCGGCATGAGCAAAAACCCCCAATATGGCCAGCTTCTTGTAGGGCCATTCATTTAGCTTGGCACAGGTCTCAGAGTTAGGAGTAATCACAATCAAGCTGTCACTGTGAAAAGAGAATCATCTGTTTACAACCAGGATGGGGCATGACACTCAACGAGTGTTCACCAAATATTTGTGGGACACCTGAATGCAGAATTTGGACTTTGCCCAGGAAACAAAGGGGAATAAGAACCATTTCTGTTTGACTTTGTGTCCTAAGTTGCCATCCCCATTTTGCCAGTCCTCCCCCTCACACTGCCTTGGCACCCCTAGCTCCTCCCACCTTCCTTGCTATAAATGCCAGTCTGAGCAGGTGGGCTTAGTGAGCCCCTGTGGGGAGCCCCAGTGACACTGATGGTCTCCTGGGGGTGCTGCATGTCCCAGAATGGAGCTCCTTGTCCCCCCTCATCACCGTCACCACCACCCACTGCTTTCCTCAAACTCCTCCCCACTTGAAACGTACCCCCTGCCTTTCTTTGCCCAGCCCCATTCAGTCAGTCTAACCTCAGCCATCTGTGCTTGCGGCCACTGCCCAGGGATTGGGGGAGGGAGGTGAGGAGGAAGAGGAAGCATTTTTGTATCATAATGTAACATTGTGGGGACTGGGGGGGGGGACACGATGATTCAAGTAAGAGAGCTGCTTTTACAAAAAGCTCTGCCATAGAAAGCACACTCTTCCAGATAGGGGAATGCAGTTACAGGATGCGGAAAAGTCTGTGAAGTTGGTCCCTGACAAGGCCTAGACTCTAAACACCTGTGCATCTATCTCCCTGCCCAGCTTTCCCAGGAATATAAAGATCAAGGCGGCAAAGCAGGTTCACCCTTCAGCCCTTTCCATCAAGCGGGACTTGGACCGAGCCCCAGGGCACACGTCACTCACGTGTGAAGAACTCGGACAATCCAAACCCTTCGAGGTGAAAACAGAACCCAGTTTTCAGATGAAGAAACTGAGGTCCGACAAGTAACAAGGCTGAAGGTTACAGGTTACATAAGTAGTAGAGCATGGGGCTGGCCCCGTCACCACCCATAGCCCCTTCTGATCTCAAGACCAGTTTGTCATCCTAAGGTCAGGCTGACTGTCCCTTACAAATCCATACTCCTGCACGGCTCACATCGCTAGGCTCCCTCTAGTTCTCAAGGTGGGAAGAGAAAAAAGCCAGGAAGGACAGGGTGGGTGGTGGCCCCTGGCTTGTATGTCAGGGAGATGGGGACGGGGTTGGAATTCTTGTCAGCCCCTTCCCTCTGTGTTCCTATGCTGAGCAATTCTTCGGCCTGGGGACCCGTCTCACTGTGCTAGGTGAGAAGCGAGGGGAGGGGGAGGGGGGGTCTCTGTAAAGGGGTGGGGGCTAACTCTCTGCCTGGACGATCCCCTAAGCTGGAGTTCTCTCTCGGGGAGGGTGGGCTTCTGGGCAGCCGGAACCCTGGAGCCTGGAAGGCCGGGGTTTGCGCTAGGAACCCCGGGGCTGTGTGAACTCAGCACAGTTGTTCTTTGGGGCCGGTTCCAAGCTGACCGTGCTGGGTAAGGAGGCGTGGGCTCCGCCACCAGAGGCCAAACTGGGCCACGGGGTTAGGCGCTGAGCCAGGGGAACGGGTCTGGGTCTGGGTGTGGGGGAGCAGGGGAAAGGAGGCGCAAGGGAAGTAGGGGAAGGGGGTTTGGGGGCTGGTGGGGAGCGGAGCCGGGCTGGGGCAGCTCGGGTTTTTGTTCTGGGCCTGGAGGCTGTGAACACAGAGACTCAGTATTTTGGGTCGGGAACCCGGCTGCGAGTGCTGGGTAAGTGGGGCGCACTGGGAACGGGGAGCCGGGCTGGGGGCGCCCCGGGGCGCGCGTGGAGACGGCCCGGCTCGTTTTTGTACCGCGTCCTGGGGCCGTGAGCCAAAACACTCAGTACTTCGGCGCTGGTACCCGGCTCTCGGTGCTCGGTAAGAGGGGACGGCGGCGGATGGGGCTCGGTAGCCAGGAGACCCAGGACCCCAGGCCGAGCTGGGGGTCTCTCGTGGGGGCTGCCTCGGGCGCGGGAGCCGGGCTCGGGTTTTTGCGGGGAGCCCCGGGGCTGTGATCCTCAGGCGCCGTGCTGACTTTCGGGGCCGGCCGGCAGCCGGTTAACCGTGCTGGGTGAGTCTCGGGGCACCCGGGGCCGGGCGGGAGGGAAGGCGGCGAGGTCCCCCCTGGCTCTCCCCGCCGCTCCACACCGGGGGCGCTCGGAGTCGGGGGGTTCGCCTGGCGGGTGGGCCCCGCTCAGGTTAGCGTGTGGGGCTGTGTCTGCGTGCTCCTATGAGCAGTACTTCGGTCCCGGCACCAGGCTCACGGTCTTAGGTAAGATTCTGGCGTTCCCCAGCCTCCGGGGCCCTGGTGGGGGAGTAAGGGGGTGTGGGGTGGACCAGACCTGGGAACCCCCACCCCCGAGAACTTGCGATGGCGGGGTCGGGCGGGGCGGGGGGGTCGGTTATGCAACTTCGCCTTCCCATTCTGCTTCCTGAAGGACTGAGTGGGGTCCGAGAGACGGGTGTCTGGGATGGGGAAACCCTACAAGAGTCTAGAGGGAGACCCATCTTTTTTCCTCCCGAATTGTAACGCAGGGAAACGGGGTTTACTGGGTCTGCAGCTTGTGGAATAGGTAGGCGCAGGGATGATCTATTATAAGACGCAAAGCAAAAAGGGGCAGGGACCGGCAGGTCTGAGCACCAGAGGCCGGCACCTGAGAGGCAAGCCCCGGGTGGGCTCAGGGGGCAAAACCCCACTCCAAACAGGGTCAGCTAGCAAGAAGAAAAAGGCTACCGACAGCAACAGAAAGGGCAGCTAACGACACAGATAAACATGAAGAAGGATTTAAATGAGCCTGGCTTGATGATGGACTTCCTGCAGATTGGAAATCAGATTTCACATCTCTCCCCCACTTTCCTCCTAAGTTTGAGATCCCTGGAGCAGCAGTTAGGCTTGCCCAAGGCTGGCCAACTGCAGGCACTGGCCCAACCTCAGGGGATGTACCTCAGCCACGGGGCTGCCTTCCTCCCTAGACACATCCCTGTCCTGACTAGCTTGAAACGACTGTCACTCATGCGAGTATTCCAGGTGAGACAGTGCAGATCACACAGAGAGTTTATTTATCACAAACACAGGCTAAAATGCAGGTGCTGTGCCCGGGAGTTGAGGACAATCCCTTACGCGCTCAAGATCAGAAAGGAACATAAACATCATCCAAGAAGGAAATACCTTGGTCTCAATATAATCATTCGCCTGTATTACTTGATAATCACCCCAAACAGTAGACATTCCTTGTGTTTGGATTGCTATTACATTGGATCCAATCAGGCTGAGCCATATTTCAGTGTGTCCAAACTAGGTTCTTGTGGCCAACTAGGGTGGAGAGGGATAAAAGTTTTCGAGCCTGCTGGGCTAGTTCCAGTGCTGGCTTTGGGGGAATTAGGTAAATTGATGTGTAAACCTCAGTTTCTATGGAGTATAGAAATGGAGGGGAAGGCCATAAGTGAGAGTTGGGTTGGGAAGAGAAACTTCACGATGCTCCCTGAAGCTAGTTCTGCCCATAAGCCAGAGTTCAGGAGCTCCTTCCAACAGCAAGGTGCTGGCATACACACAGACAAGCCACCGCCAACAACACCACACAAATGTACACCCTGCAGGGAATGACAGACATAAGAACACAGTTGACCCCCAGCCTTGTCTTGGGGTTGTGTGCTTTGGGACTTCAATGAGGTTCTGCTTGTACTTGTTGTGTTCATGGCATAGATCAATTTAGTAGGGAATAGAACATGTGGTTCAAGCATAATTTTTTTATGATAGGTGCTGAGTGTTTGCTAACAAAAAAGGGGGGTCAGAGAACTGCACTGAACAAATGCCCCTGGAGGGCTAGGAGGATCCTAGAACTAGGATGAGAGAGAGAGAGAGAGAGAGCCAAGCAGTGAGGATGTACATAGAAGTGAAGTCATTACCATATCAGCCTACACTTAGCCCATAAAGACCAAGACACACAACTAATTAGCAAAGTAGGAGTAGGGGAAGGGTTGATTAACAAGGTAGAGGCAGGATCAGCTATGAAATTTGGGAGCCCAGATCAAAATGAAAATATAAGTGCTTCTGGGAAGGAAAAAAAAAAAACCCTCATTCAGAACTCCAAATGGCAGCAGCCAAACATTAAAAGAGCACTAGGCCCTCCTAAGCCCATCGTCCCCGATAGTGAGTACACAATTGCATGCCTATAACATAGGCCCCGGAAGGAAGTCAGACCCATAGAGGAGAAACAATCAGAGTATATTTTCTCCATAGTCCAAGAGGTTGTGATTAGGTTTTATTCAAAAGATAGCTCTTGGGCTGGGGATATGGCCTAGTGGCAAGAGTGCTTGCCTCGTATACATGAGGCCCTGGGTTCAATTCCCCAGCACCACATATACAGAAAATGGCCAGAAGTGGCGCTGTGGCTCAAGTGGCAGAGTGCTAGCCTTGAGCAAAAAGAAGCCAGGGACAGTGCTCAGGCCCTGAGTCCAAGCCCCAAAACTGGCCAAAAAAAAAAAAAAAGATAGCTCTTCATTTTAACAGAACTGTTTAGAAGCAAAAAGAAAAACAATGATGAGCAAACACAGGATGAAAACTCAGAGGACGTGGCAGGCAGGGAAAAGGACAGGATAGATCATGTGACACAAAGTGTCTGAAATCTCACATTCCTACTAACTGAGAGCATAAAACAAATCTTCTGTTTATTGTGATCTAAAGAAGGCTCTCTCCCCACAAATGACTCTCTCATCCCAAATTTCTCTTTATTCCTCTGCTCTCTTATCTCACATACAAATAACCTGACTTGGGAGGGGACATCCTTAATCCTTACATACTTCTTTATACCTGCTTAGGAAAGTTAATGTTCTCACTTCACAATCATACAAAAGAAAAAAAATATGCAGGCATTAAAGAAACTGTCCCAAAGTCACATTGCTGAGCAAAGTCTGTACAAATTTGTATCATGTTATTCTGATTTCTATAAAGAGCTTTGTTTAAATAACGACTACAAAACATGGGGAGACATGGATAGGTAAGCTTTGATGGAGGAAAAAAAACCAGTTCATGTGATTAAAAGAACACTGCCCAGAATGTTAGACAGTGCCATTCATAATGCAGCCTTAGGGAAAATGGAAGAAGAGCGGACACCGCCTGTTCATAGACAGAACCCAGGCAGGGATGAAAGGGGGAATTTCAAATAGGAACGGCACAGTGAACCTGAAGGCCATACCAAGCCATCACACCCCTTGGCTCAGCCCTGCTCTCAACCCTCTTCACTTTCCAGAGGACCTGAGCAAAGTGAGCCCACCCACGGTCAACGTGTTTGAGCCATCCGAAGCAGAGATCTACCAGAAACAGAAGGCCACCCTCGTGTGCCTGGCCACAGGCTTCTACCCCGACCACGTGGAGCTGACCTGGTGGGTGAACGGGAAGGAGGTGAACAGCGGGGTCAGCACGGACCCTCAGCCCTACCAGGAGAACCCCAACATCAGCGACTCCACCTACTGCTTGAGCAGCCGCCTGAGGGTCTCAGCTGCCTTCTGGCACAATCCTCGCAACCACTTCCGCTGCCAAGTACAGTTCTTTGGGCTGACGGCGGAAGATGAGTGGACCCAGGAGAAGGCTAAACCCGTCACCCAGAATGTCAGTGCTGAGATGCAGGGCAGGGCAGGTGAGTGGGGCCTGGGCCACCAGGTAGGAGCCTGAGCAGGACTGGCATCAGAGGGAAGCAGAAAGATTCAGGAGTACACGGAGAACAGAGAGTGGATGGGAAGGAATAGACAAGCCTCAGTGTCAGCAAAGCATCACATGGACCTCCTGCCTCCCCAGCTGATCAGGGCAGCTGGGAGCCATTCGGTCCCCAGATACTCAGCATCCCTTCTCTGCCGAAACGTCCATGATCAACCATGCAGGGCAGCCTCTCTGTCTCCAGTCCCATGAATGGTTCCTGCTTTTTAAGTTCTGGTGATGGTGTCCCTGCCCCTTTCCTGACCAACGTGAGGAAGGAAGTGCCAGGGCTTTTCACTGTCTGCCATACACAACCTATGAATCTGACTTTGTCGTGTTAGGATTTATGGTTCGGTGTTCCTAAGAAATGGCATTCTCTCACCCAGTCTCTCTCCATCTTTTCTTTCAGAATGTGGCTTTACCTCAGGTGAGTGAGCCTCTCCCATTCTCTCCCACCTTCCATGGCTTTGACTCTTTTGGGGGGGGGGGGGGAAAGGCTCAGAGACTCTATAGACACAAGGAGTGGGGAACTGTCTCTCTTGGGTACCTACCTCCCTGTTCTCTTTTCCTGCCAACAGCAACCTATCAGCAAGGGGTCCTGTCGGCCACCATCCTCTATGAGATCCTCTTGGGGAAGGCCACCCTGTATGCTGTGCTCGTCAGCACTCTTGTCCTGATGGCCATGGTAAGGAGGAGGACAGGGAGGGGATGGCGATCAGAGGGAGAGGGTGGAACACTGGCCGTAGGACATAAGGTATCTCACAATCAGTGCCAGCCATGTATCTGTCATCTCAATGAGCCCAGACAGGACCACAGGCCTATGAAAGAATGCAGGGGTCATTATGGAATATCCCGGTGGAGGATGAGAACAACCAAGGAATCAATCCTCCTCAAAACCAGACCCCAGCACCTTCCCCATCAGCATGGCTTCCAGGGCTCCATGCCCTCTGCGCCCTAACCATGTCCTCTGTTACTCAGGTCAAGAAGAAGAATTCCTGAGGCTAGCTGCTGTGGATTCTGTGCCTGCTCTCTGATAATCTGTGTTTAAGAAATTCTTCTCTCTCCCCTTCCATGCTGTGTTCCACACACTGAGTTCCCAGCTGTGAATCTGCTGCAGAAGAAACTAATAAAATAAAATAAAAAAAGTTGAGCTGAGAGCCTGGTTGTGTGTCAGCAGTGTGTTTGGCGTTCTGCACTGACTTCCCTTCTGATCTGAGAAAGATCAGACCATCTCCTCTGCCATACGGAGTGATAGTCCCCCTCTTCTCCTGTCACTGTGGCTTCCTTTTGCTCGACCTGATGGAGGTCCCTGGCCACACTCGTCTTGCCGGGTCCCCAGTGTAGTAACGGTGTGAAGGGCAAGGACTGAGCTCTGGAAAACAAGCAGGGCTATGAATCCTAACACTTTCAAGAATAAGACACAAGGCTAGAATAGCGTAAGGTGAGTTACAGTAGCTCAAGGTTACTGTAGCCCAAGGGTTACAAATGATTATGGTTCCAGGGTCAAAAGTTAATTGCTATACCTCTAGACTTTATCTGTGTCCATCCTTAACACCTCCAGCTTACTTGTTGAAGGATTAGAGCTTAAGGTTTGCACTGTTTTCTCCCTCTAGGCGGGGATCCTAAATAAGGCCTTGAACGGAGAAAACTGATTCCTCGAATGTAAGTTTGAGCTGTCTCTCAGGAGCAGAGTACATGGTGCCACATCCTCAGTGGGAGGACTGTGGGGCTGAGGTGGCACATGGAGAGAAGCCCTTCCACCAGACCCCTCTGGCTCCCAGATGGAGACCAGACCACTCCAAAGCTAGAGCGTTATCTTAGGAGGGTTGTACTGGCCACACCACTTTAACCATTATAGCAGAACACTACACTAGGGGTGGGGAGAAGTGTATTCCAGAAGGAAGGCCTAGGACAGTGACATGGGTCCAGTTTTGTTGGTTGGATTGTTGGAGGTGAGTCTGAAAGTACTAACCATGAAGGGGTCCTTTCCTGAAAGCCTACTCATGGCTCCAGGCCTCCATGGGACACCAGCACATGCATTGTCCCATTTGATCCCCACAATGATCCTGGAAGCAAGTATTGATCTATTTTGCAGGTATCGAAACTATATAGTTTGTAGATCACATGCCTGTTAAGCAGTGAAACTGGAGTGTGCTCTTTTGTCTAACAGTAAAAGTAGTGACTGTTGTCCCAAGCAGCAGCCAAGATGGCAGCATTGCTGGTTCATGGAGTCACAGTGACCCTAGTGACTGTTCCTGACCTCTACAAAAGATCCTACCAAGAAACACTGAGGTGTCCTAGCTCTTCAGTGTTTTTGTTTCCTAGGACTGCCTAAATCAAGTGGCAGATTGCCACAACAAAGTGTCATCGGGTGGTTTAGAACAATTGAAAGTGATTCTCTTGAAGCTCTGGAATCCAGACATCTAAACTTAAGATGCCATTAGTCAGGTTCTCTGACAGTGCCCCAGAACCCTTGTTGCCTCTCCTTCAGATGCTTCCCAAGGCTCTTTACCTGTGTCAATCTCTCTCCTGCCTCTGCCTTCTCCATGTCTTTGCATATAAATCCCCCTTCCTTTCTTTTACTGAGACAAGTGTTGTATGTAGGACACAGGTGGTTAGACATTACTGGTCCACCATACCAAGTGTCTAAGAAATGGAGTTGAGAGGTGCCATAAAGATGGCTATCATATTCCAGGAAGGAATAAGTCTTATGGCAGAGCTGGCCTAGGGAGCTCATGGCACGCTGATAATCTCCACGATTTTAAACTATGTCTTCAGTCTCATCCTGCACTAGTTATTTTGTTCATTGTTGCTTTGTCAATTGTTGTGTGTTGGGTTTTTTCCATGATGACTACATGTAGGACAACAAAGGTGATACACATCAGGCCCTACACCAACATTCACAAAAGGATGCCCCTCCCCCCTTTAGCTGTATGAGAAAGGCTTCAGGCATAATCCTGTCTGATGAGCAAATGCTTCAGAGAAAATGGGGTGTTTGTGTAGGACACAGAGAAGAGACGGGGACTGGGGTGTTGAAGGATAAGCGTCTGTAAGAAAATATAGCTGAGGGTCTGTGCAGCAGTAAGGTTACCCCCAAGGAAAGAAAACAGTTCTTTACAAAGGAGAATTGGGTCTGTCATTTTGGGGCTTATCATTTTGCAGTTGCAGAAATCAAAGGCATCCACTAGCAGGTATGAGGCTGTTGGAGGAGTTTAGCTGTTACCCTAGAGTTTGCCATCATGACAAAATGAAGAACCAAGGACCCTTCTCTAGAGAGTAAAATGTCAGGTACAAATCACCTTCTAGAAAGAAAAAAAAAAAAAAGCCTAGCAGTGGAACTGCTGGAACATAGGGAAGCTTTATGTTTAATTTCTGAGGAACCTCTATACTGCTTTCCAGAGTGTTTTTAACAAGTTTACATTCCCACCAACAGTGTATTAGGGTTCCATTTTGGTCCTATCCTCAGTAGCATCTGTTATTGTTGGCTTTCTCAATAATGGCCATTCTAAGTGGGATGAGGTGGAATAGCAAATGTTATCTTGATTTGTATTTCCTTTATGGCCAGAGATGCTGAGCGTTCCTTCATGTCTCTATCTGCCATTTTTACTTCTTTTTCTGAGAACACTCACAAAGAGGATTCAAATAGGGAAGGAAGAAGCAAAACCATCTCTGTTTGTACATGATAGGACTCTATATTTTAAGGACCCTGAAGACTTCTCCCCCGGACTACTAGAACTGATTCAAATATTTGGTAAGATAGCAGGATTTAAAACCAATCCACAAAAACCAGTAGCTTTCCTGTACACCAACAATGAGAAGATAGAGACTGAAACCAGAAAAGCAACTCCATTCTCAATAGTTCCAAAAAAATATCCTCCAAGAACTGGACACATAAGGTCTTGTTGTTGTTGCTGTTGTTATAAACAAAAAACCCTAGGAATCAACTTAACCAACCATGTGAAGGACCTCTACAGTGAAAACCATAAAAACTTAAAGAAGGAAATCAAGCAAGACATAAGGAAGTGGAAAGATCTTCCATGTATCTTGATTGACAGAATTGATATGAAAATGGCAATACTTCCCAAAGCAATCTACAAATTCAATGTGATACCCATTAAAACCCCCACATCATTTTCAACAAGATAGAGAACACAATCCAAAAAAATAACACAGAACCCTAAAGGCTGGGAGTCACAAAAGTGATTCTTGGTGGGGGGGAGGGGGAGGTAGTGCTGGAGGTAACAATGCCAAACTTCAAACTCAACTACATAACTATAATAATGAAAACAGCTTGGTACTGGCACAAAAACAGGCCTGAGAACCAATGGAACATAATAGAAGACCCAGAAGTAAAGTCATAGACCTCTTGCCATTAATAATCAATAAGGGAACTAAAAATATAGGCTGGAATAAAGACAGCCTCTTCAACAAATGGTGCTGGCAAAACTGGATCTCCACATGCAAAAAAAAAAACCCAAAACCTGAACTAGAACCCTTATCTATTACCTCGTACCAGCATCAGTTCAAAATGAATCAAAGTACATATCAGACAATGGCCTAATATCCAGAATATATAGAGAACCCTCAAAAAAAAAAAAAACAACCCAACAACTCGATAATAAATGTGCTAATGAGCTAATGATCCATGATGGAAACTGCTTTCTTCCCCCCTAACTGGCTTCTGAAACTTGAACTGCCAGGTTGCTTTCTATCATGTCTATAGAAATTCCCAGTGGCATATAAGGAAACTCTGCAGTACATCATCAAAAGCCTGGCCAACAGACAGTTCATTGCCATTGCTTAGGGTAGACTCCTGTAGTTTCTAAGAAAGTGACCTAGGCCTCCTGAAATCCAATAATCTGAAAAGTTGCCTATCTTATTGGGCCCCAAACACAAAGTATTCCCTTAGCCTCGGATTGGATACCCCCTCCCAAGCTGAAAGATTTTCTTCCTTCTACTCTGTATACGTGTGGATTTAAAATCCTTGAGCTCCTTACCACACTATAACTCTGCCTCTCCTTAAGATTTATTGTCATAATCCTGGCTCTTGTCTGAAATAGCTCCTTCCAACAAAGAAAATATACTGTGCTTACCACAGCCTTCCCCAAGGCCCATCTCTCTCTATACTTTGACGTTTTTGTACTTGGACTCCTAAAAAGGCTCCTGGGAGAAAGGAGGTCCCAGCGATGAGCGAGTACCATCTGTAGGTCAGCAAAACAAAAACAGAATTCAAGAGGGATCAATCACTGAGACTCATCAATCTGCTTTGCAACTGATCTTAGCCATGTTTATAAATATGAGAGTGTCTTGATGGGAAACTGGTGCAGAGCTACCTGAGGGCCTTGTCCCCCACCATGTCCTGACAAGTTTACTGCTGATGTCAGCAGGTAGTTTTAAATAGTGGCTCCAAGCCAAAGTTGTAGGTCATCCAGCAGTTCTGACTCAATCCTCTGCTCCTTCACCCAGAGCGCCATTTGTATCAGAGTCACCAACATTCTATGTAGTAACGAAGCATCATAACAGAGTCATGAATCCCAGCTCCATCCTCAGGGAACACTAGCCCTGTCTACGGAGGACATTAGTTCCTGGTCAGCTCTACTAAGAATTTCATCCTGTTGACCCATAAGTCTCACTGCTCTCTGACCCTTCCAAAGATAGAGTTCTCATTTCTAGGCAGGAATTTGCAAGTCCACAAAAGTCAGAATCATTACATTTTAAAACATGATTCCAGAAATAGAAAAAATACAAACAGGAAAAGAACTCAATTGCAAAAACAAAAAAACAACCATGGCATTTAAAGCCAGAAAGATAGATCCCTATTTCTGCCTCCCCCCAGTTACATGGGCCCTGAGTAAATAAAACTCAGCTTTCTTTCTCTAAAAGGCTCTGGGGGCCGGGAATATGGCCTAGTGGGAAAGTGCTCACCTCCTATGCATGAGGGCCAAATATATACCAAAAGGCCAGAGGTAGCGCTGTGGCTCAAGTGGCAGAGTGCAGGCCTTGAGCACAAAAGAAGCCAGAGACAGGGCTCAGGCCCTGAGTTCCAGCCCCAGTACTGGCAATAAACAAACAAACAAACAAACATTCAAATAAAAGGCTCTGTCACATCCACTTATTCTGTCTGTCTGTTTTTATCCTTCTATCTTCCTAAAGGGGTATGTTCAGGAAGATTGCAGCACCAAGTGGTCCGGACCTACATAGGGTAAAGACGAAGCTCTGCCTCCTTATCCTCAACATCTTATATATTGGTTCCATTTGGGTAATTTCCAATTTTTTTTGCATTCACATCACCCACATTGACTCAGAGCTCACTTTTGACTCAAATCTAAATCTTTCTCACACGGGTGAACTAGTAAGTTGCATAGAGTGGACATAGAGTTAGTTCTCTTTCCATGATGGGAGAGAACACAGAATATTTTGATTTTGTCACATCTCTTCAACTCTGATTCTCCAATTCCCTAGTTTCTGCAGGATTATTATTCAGCAGTTGATTGCATTTACCCATTCGTCCTCACTCCTTTATAGGCATGATCATTTTTCCTTATTTATTCTTATAAAAGAGTTCATAAATTGATAGTAATACCACAGCTCATTATGGAGACCATGTTCCCAAAGCTTTTGTCTGAAGTCTAGGAGCTGCTAAAACACAGAAAATTCACTTCTGGTCTTCCCCTGTCCCCAGCTACATGGCCCTGGACAATTCATCTTTATCCTTTGGACTTCCAGATCCTTCTTGGTGAGATGAGTGGGTGGGTGAGATGATTCATAGGACTCTGCATGCTCTGCTCTTCAGATGCAGGGAAGAGAGTGGCAAGCAGGGAAGGCTCTTCCCACCCCCAAGTCACACTCCTCTGTCACAGTCTCGGAGGGCTGATGGTTTCCAGTTGACAAGACACACGTAGAATTATGACACCAGTTCCCTGGTCCTCCTCCGGGTCAGAGGTCTATGGCCATGAATGAGAGAGGGGAACGAACAGTGATAAGGAGAATGGCTTTGGTTCAAAGGCCAGGAAGTAAAGAGATGCGGGACAGGGGTGTTTGGGCCTAACACAGACAACTAAGGAAGGTATGACGATGTTGCTGTTGTCCTGACATTTCTGGCTGGTTATCTCTGAGTCATATCTGCACCAAGTAACAACAGTCAACCTGCACTAGCTCCCTCTCCAGGAGGCACAACAGGATGTGGTTTGACATTTACCGGGTCTCACATCTGGGGTGCCTGTGAAAGTCCCTCCCTCCAACCACCTCCTGAGAGGCAGGAGAACCATACTTGCCACATCCTCCCCACCCAAGCCCTCCCCTCTTCCCTCTCCTCATGCAGCACTCTGGCAGTGAGGAACTTCAGAGGGCAAAGGAGAGGATGTCTGGAGGGGAACCCACCATCTAACCTAGCTTTCACACCTGCTAGAGGTCACCCATGGGGATCGGAGGCTGCAGCAGGTGCACTACAGAGATAGTGAAGAACGTAAAGCAGCTGAAATAACTGTTGTGACCCCATTGGGGCTTCTCCAGACCCTCATCACACAGGCACTTCCTCCCCCCTCCTGCCCTCCCCCAAAGTCCCCGTCCACCCCCCTGAAACATACACTGCCCTACTGTTCTTCTAATGAGAGGTGCAAGCGAATCTCAGGAAGGGGAGCCTGGAAAATCAACAGACTGCAAGGCGGTCAGTTTCTGAATGTCTCAGCTGTTGTCTGCATGCTGCAGTGACTAAGTTTTACCACGCCTTTCCCACATGTGGTTAAACCCTGCAAAGTCTGGTTGTTTGATATTTTCTCCCCCATCTGGGTAAAAATGTTGTGAAAGAACACAATTCAGAAGAAAATGGAAAATCAGAGAGGCTGAAAGTCCTGGTGGTTGGAATGGGATATCAGGTATACAGTAGCCCAAGCTTTGTCTTGCTGGGGTCTGTTTACAACGTTTATAGAGATCTCCTTATTGCTACCCAAGCCAGTTCTCTTGCTTGGACTCAGATACTGCGAAACCTAGTTCAAAGTATTATCTAGATCTAGTTAAAGAATTTTGCTAACGCTAGTTAAAAGTATTATCTCCTCCACAACGTTTGCCAGTACTTTTCTGAATATCTTACAGGAATGAAATGTCTGTATGGAGTCTCTTCTCTCTTCCACTTGACTAGTTATGGCTGTCAAAGGACATTTCTCTGTTAAGACTCTGAGATTCACAGGGCACCAATAGGAAAGATTGATGGCCAGTAGCGCAGCAAGCACAATGCAGGTTACAACTTTCATGGGGTTTCCATCCAAGTAGATTCAATATTGTAAGAATAGATTTACCACACAGTGTCTAACTTCGGTGTTTAAATGTATTTATTTGTGGCAAGCTACAACCCAATCCTGTCACCTTAAGGAGAAGAAAATCATACCTGTTGAAAATTAGACCTTGTAATGAGGCTTTTAACACACCCCATCTCATTTAATATGGGTAACAACATACTCAGGCAAGTTTTATAGATTAAAGAAATGAAATCTAGAGAGATTAAATAAGCAGCCCAACTTCACAGAATCTAGTAAATTTACACTCAAAAAAACCTAAGGGTTAAACTTGTCCAGCACATATGAATTGTGCTTTTGTATATGAGGCAAGCTCTCTTGCTAGGCCATATTCCCAGCCCCTGAATTGTGCTTTTGAATCTCTCTGCTGGCTCACTGGGCATGAAACAGCTGCTTCACATTAAGCACTTGATCCCTCAAGTGTAGCCGGGACTGTTGGCCATTATTATACATCCTCTGGATGACATGGTATCTCTCTGCAGATTAAATGATATTGAAAATACCATTTACTTTCTGAATTATCCTAGATGGTGAAATGCGATTAACAGCTTATTTTCAAACTTCTCATGCCCCCTTGTGGAGGATAAAGGACATTACAAAAGAAAACCTCTTTAAGAATAAGGACTAGAGAAGAATGAGGACTGCAGGAAATCTGGTTGCCTGGGTAACCAAGACATCCCTTCCCAGCTAGTCACATCACCCTTCTCCCTTTCCATCTCCATCCAAGTCATTTCTCCTTTTAGGGTTCTTCTGTTACACACAGCATCCTTCTTTATCCTCAGTCTAGTGTAAGTCTTTGATCACCCACCATCTGTCATTCTGCTCTCTTTTGCTACAAGAGAAGACAGACAGAGGAACTGGAATTTTTTAAAACCTCAAAAGCCCCAAACAGCAATCTCAAATGCATGCTTCTTACATTCACTTCTAATCTGCATAACACTCCACAGCCCCTCCCTGGCTCAAAGCCTCAGGTCCATACTTCCACAAAATGTCTCCTGTCAGAGAAAGGTTGACAAACAGGGAGTCATTTAGTCACCAGCAGGTGACTACATTAACCCATTAGGTAACCTTACTTGGCATTTTCCAGTCCGTGCACCGCCCATTTGCTTGCTTGCTCTCACC
Source organism: Perognathus longimembris pacificus (assembly GCF_023159225.1). Lineage (NCBI taxonomy): Eukaryota > Metazoa > Chordata > Mammalia > Rodentia > Heteromyidae > Perognathus > Perognathus longimembris. The sequence goes on from NC_063162.1 coordinate 145,501,742, forward strand.
TCTGACTATAGCTATACTGTACTTCTTTGAGCTACATCTGGTGTTGACCAACAATATGATGTGCTTCAAGGCCTGGTGTAAGTCAAGTACCAGACACAAAGGTACTGAAAACCTGGTCTGATCTGGCTAATTCACTGGTTCTACTTGCATAGATCGTTTTGCAAAGAACTTTGTAAACTTCTTTGGAGGAGTCTGGCATGATTCATGTAGATTTCTGGGTCTCCCCTTGGTGAAAAGCCTGGAACCTAGTTACAAACATCTTCCACCCATCTCTGGGTAAGGGCTTCCAGGGAGGGCGGGTGGTGAGGGTTCAGGAAAGGGTGGAGTTTTTGCACAGATGTCTGCCCCACCCAGCTCAGTGTGAGACTCCAGGCACAGAGATAGAAGCCAGAGTCACTGAGGAGCAGCTTTTCAGAATGCAGGAAGAACTGGCCATCCTTCTTTCTGGAGGCTGTGAGGCCATGGGAGGCCACGGCGTCTACCTGGTCAGCACTGATGGAGTAGAAGAGCTGCTGGAGGGCCCCTCCTGCGGCCTGCCGGTACCAGTATAGGTTAGGATTTGATGTTCCCTTCACGGTGCACTCCAGAGACAGAGGGCTGCCCACAGACTGCACCCTGGCAGGTGGCCATTGATGGACAGTCTGAGCTTGGGTACCTGTGAGGAGTATAAAGGACCATTTAGCTAGGAAGCATCCCAGGCCGGCTGCCTTCCACCCAGACAGAGCATAGCCCAACTTTCCACGGTAGGCATCTATCCTCACAGAGAGTTCATAGGGTGATCCAGTGCATTTGCTGGCTTCTCAGGCTTGCAGGGACATGGGGGGAATGGGGGTGTGAAAATGTGAAGGAAGGCTTTGGACAGACAAGAGAGCACGCACCTAAGGAAACACTGAGAAGGAGAAGGGAAAGAAGAGAGCAGAGCATTGTTCAACGGCCTTTGGGGCAACTCAAGGCTTCCTCTTCTGTGCCAGAGATGGGGCCAGCCCCTCCCTTTTGAAGATCTGAGGCTAGAATGGGATTGGGTCCCCTAGAGCTGAGGCTGTTCTTTTCTTCAAGGTGTGGTAGATCCGCTCCTCCTCCCTGGGAACTCCCTGTGCTCTACTCACTGTCACGATTGCTATTCTACTGATGCTCAGATATGTAAATACTGCTAATGACTCAATATTTACCTCCAAACAAATAGGCTTCTCTCTGGATCTTCCCAGGGTGACATCCAAAGTCTCTGAGACCTTACCTTCAGAGACACTGGGACTGTTGGGTTGATGAAAAGGGTTTGAGTATATCTGAAGTTGGAAACTGGAGCTAGGACCAGTCATCTAGATAGCTAGAATGAAGATAAAACAGACTAGGCCTCAAGGGATTCAGCTCTTTAGTGTGTTCAAAGTGGGAAAGCTTAGTTCTGAGGGAAGGAGGCTGAAGGGAAAGCCAGCCTGGGGCTCACCCGTGTCCTCTTCATCTTGGGCAGGCGAGACTTGAGCCCTGAGCAGGCAGGAAGGATTAACTCCTGAACAGATCAAAGTTGGGCTCTTGTGTTCTGTGTGACTCCAGTGGCTCAACTAGACCCAATTTTCCCTCTAAATGCAACACGCCGCAGGGGAAACCCCCTGGGACTCTGGGATCAAATGGATCTGGCTTCAGATCCTAGCTCTTGTTTCTTGCTGGCTTGCAAACTCTGATCCTCACTTTTCTCATGTATAAAACAAGAAGAATCGTCATACCGACAAACGTGTGAACGATACGTCTTTTCTGGTGCGCTGCAGGCACTCTTGTAAGTGCTGCTTTTAAACTTATTTTTAATTTATTGCTTTTTTGTTTTTACTCTGAGGAAAGCCAGAGACTACAGCAAGGCTTAGAGCATTTACGCAGGGCCTAGGTGGTAGGTTGGAACTTCAGGGATGGTTAAGAGATAACAGGAAGCACTGCAAAGCTGAGGAAGGGCGCAGCTCTGCAGGGCAGCAGTTAGAACATCACTGTAGTGAAGAGACTCAGGACCCCAAGATGCCAGGAAGACAGCCAAGGCCGCCCTGGGAACCTCACCTCCCTCACTCTGCTGGGCTTTGTTCTCTGAAGTGCTCATTTGCAAACCAAATACTTAATCTGGGATGGTTGAGGTGCAGCAGCTTAAGGTAAAGACTTGGAACAGGAAGCAGTAGATGTGGCCAAACAGGAAGCAAGAGCTTGAAGCCTCTGTCAGACTGCCCTACTTCATCTGGGTCCAGTGACACAATGCTTTTGTTTTGCTGCGGCTGCAATGATTCAATCCCACGTTCACGCTGGAGTTCTTCACTTGGACACTTTCAGCTGGGCTGTGTTTCATTTGTTTGCACTTCTGTTCAATGCATGAGATGCTTTCTTTAAAGGAAAATGAAACACTTTTCTAAGTGTAATCAATCATCTTGTCCATGGTTTATTTAAATGAGAAATCAACTGGTGAACAGTGTGCATGCAACGAAATTAAGAACATCTGATGAGAAATAAGTACAGGCAACTGCAGAAGGCAGTGCACCTTGCAGTTGTTCATTCTCAGTCTAGAAGTCTGTGAGGACTTGATGTTTTACCTATGTGTGTCAGGATGTCAAGGAGCGAGCCCTACGTGGTAGGCATGGGCACAATCTGTTTCTCCATTTTGTGCAGTTCTGTTCTTAGCTCCTGGAAATTTCAGAGGCAAGCTTTGAGTGGGAATGAGACAAGAAGGCAGTAGATATGGGGCAAAGAGAGTTATTCTTGTTCTTGATGGGATGGTGCCATGTTTTCATATGGCTGGCAGGTTTTCCTGTTAGCATAGCCCAGGAGACCTGATAGAATGCATCCACCACACTGTCTCTCTATCATTACCAAGTGTAGGAAGCAATGTAACCCACCTCCTTTGGGATGTCGGAGCAGATTGGAGAGTGAAGAGACGTATCAGTCAGATCAGAGTAACCAGCTGGCTCCCAACTCCTGCGTCATTATCACAACTCTAGCTCCAAGCTCTTTCCATATGGCTGGTGCCTTAGGAAAAAATAAAAAAGCTATCTCCTTCTCCATCCCCATCTGCAACACTGCTTACTCATTCAATCATTCACGCCATTCATTTCAAGCTCTGTGGCTGTGTTGTGATTTGCTTTATGGCTTCAGATCTTCAGGAGATTGTCACTGAAGATTCTTCAGGAGAGAAGCATCTGGACACAGCTTGGGCCCAGGTACAGAGGTGTCCATCACACTAGCTAACTGGATTGACCCATATCTGCTCCTTTCCCTTCTCCTGAGTTCATAGAGGTAAGGGCCTACCTCTCCAACAGGCATCCTGCTACAATCTTGGGCTTCTTTCTCGTCTGATTGTATGTTCTTATGAGTAAATACTAACAGAAGAAAGCTTTATCTATGAAGGCTATTGTATATGAGTTACCTCCTCTTTATAATTTTTAAAACATCAATCAAACCCCATCTGATAGATTTGGTGGGGGCAAGGATGCTTGAGAAATCTCTGTGTTCCTCTAGAGAAGAATTGAGTTTTAAAAAAATCACCAGAGCTAATGAGAAGAGGGCAGAGCCAGCCTAAGAAATGACCTCAAAGTTCCTGTGCTTGCTGCAGTTAGAAAGTGCCCTCCCCAGAGAATGAGTGAGAAGTGTAATTATTATTTAACAATTAAGAAGTCAGACCTCTAAGAGGTAATTAGGCAGTGAAAGCTCTTCCTTTAAGTTTGACTTCTCTCTCTTTTACACACACACACACACACACACACACACACACACACACACACATTTTTACCCTTTTGCCATGTGAGATGACATAGCAAGAAGTCTCTCACCAAATATCAGCCCCTCTGTCTGGTATCCATTCATTACGTGTTACCCATTCTGGTCTCCCGTTATAGAAACACAAAACAGATGAAGAGATGCCTTTCACCCTTTTCATCTGCATAGTAATCAGGAAAAGGGTAAGAGAGAGATACAGAAGGGGGACTGGAAGCTCAACAACTGAGGGCAAATGAGAACGAAATGGAGCTAATTTCTAAGGTGTGGAGAAGCAGGTCTGGGTGTGACACAGGCTAGAGCCTGAGAAAGAAAAATGTCATAGGGTGAGTGGAACAATGGCCTTCTAAAGATGCCCACATTCTAGGCCACAGAACCTGTACATACACTAGAATACATGACAAAGGGGAATCAAGATCAAAAGTAGAATTTAGGGTTCTAATTGGATGGCTTTAGTGTAGCAAGAGTAGCCTGAATTATGTGTAACCAGTGTTGTGACAAGGGTCCTTACACGTGGCAGGAGGCAGCAAAGAGGCAATAAAGAGATCTGGCAGGGGCTGGGAATATGGCCTTGTGGCAAGACTGCTTGCCTTGTATACATGAAGCCCTGGGTTCGATTCCCCAGCACCACATATATAAAAATGGCCAGAAGTGGCGCTGTGGCTCAAGTGGCAGAGTGCTAGCCTTGAGCAAAAAGAAGCCAGGGACAGTGCTCAGGCCCTGAGTCCAAGGCCCAGGACTGGAAAAAAAAAAAAAAAGAGAGAGAGAGAGAGATCTGGCAGCATGAGAAGGTACGGGAGCTTGCTATGCTGCTGCCTTCAAAGATAGACTGGCATGAGCCAAGGATTTCAGGAGGTCTCTAGGAAAGGGAAAGGACAGAAAAATGGATTCTATCCTAGGGCCTCCAGAAAAGAATGTAGCCTGTCATATGTATATACATTATATATCTCAATCTGGCCTTGAACTTGCAATGTTGCCCAAGCTGACCTTGAACCCATGATTTTCCCGCCTCAGCCTCCCGTCTGTTAGGCTCACATATGGATGCCACATGTCCAGCTCAAAAGCTTAATTTCAACTCAGTAAAATCTGTAGCAGACTTCGGACAGACATACACACTGTAAGATGATAAAGTATCGAAATCAGAGCACATGTGCCTGTAGCCATACAGAACTCTTAAACACAACAGTCTGGTGAACAAGTACATAGAAGGCTAGAATGGACACCTCGTCCTACATGATGGAAAATCAACACAGGAAAGGAAGCTTAGCATTGGTAACCACTGAGGCTGTACAGATTAACACTACAATGAAGTAATCCACAAACACCCAGCAATTTGCTTTGTTCATTTTTTTTGAGGATATAGAACTATTGAAACTCTTTCAGACTACATATGGAAATGGAAAATGGTACAACCCATTTTTTTTTGCCAGTCCCTGGCTTCCTTTTGCTCAAGCCAGCACTCTACCATTTGAGCCACAGTGCCACTTGTGGCTTTTTCTGTTTATGTGGTGCTGAGGAATTGAACCCAGGGCTTCCTGCATGCTAGGTAAGCACTCCACTGCTAAGCCACATTCCCAGCCCTACAACCCATTTTATAAAACAATTTTGTAGTTTAAAAAGAATTCTGATACATACTCAGACAAGACCCAAGTCTTTGTAGCATAAACCAAAGGAATGAAAGTGTGCAACATTACAAATAATTGTGTCAACTTTATGTGTAATGCTCAAAAATTTGTAAAAAATCCAATTGTCATGCCTACTAGTAAGTGAACAGATGAAGAAATTGTGGTTTATCCACATAATAATCTATATTTTTAATGACATAGAAACCCACATGGAAAATTGTAATAAATGAAAGAATAGAGACAATGAAAGATTACTTTTAGTATTCCATTATATGAGCTTCTAGTAAATGAAAGAAATCTACAGCAACAGTAAGAACTATACCATTGTTGTTCCAATACAGTGTGGAGAAGGAATAGAATTTTACAGACGCACAGGGAAACTTTTGAAAGTGATAGGTAAATTCATTATCTTAATTTTGTTTAAGATTTCCAAGGTGCTTAAATCTTATCAAGTTGTACACTTTAAATATATTATTACAGTTATAATAGAAAGGATTGTATTAAATGTGTGTCTAAACAATATAAAAATATAAAAAGGTGGTAGGGCATTCAAGCAGGAGAGCCCCATAATGAATCCTGGATGTTAATTAATTCATCACAGTCAGTGAGGAATAGGTTTCTTGTTGAAGATTTTCCAGAGAGACAAGCAAGATTGTAAGTAGAGCTTTATAAACTCCCTGTTAAACATGCCTGTACTTTTGACAAATTTCCATTCTGCATGCCAGCTACCTTTGTCTTCTCTATTTCCACTGCCACGCCTATCATCTTAACGCTGGCCAATTCAGCTCTTGAAAGGTGTATACAACAAATCCAAAGCCTAATAACTGACTGGTCCCACTTGGAAGTGATTGCATGAGCAGCTGTTTTCATACAAGCCTAGCCTTCCCCCGATGTCTCCTTCCCCCACATCCTTTCTCACCAAAAGCAGCTCAGAAGATTTGGGTAGATAGAATAAATCACTGCACAGGAAATTTCTCTCCATAGGAAACAAAAAGAGTGTAGGTGTTGCCGCATGAAGGAGTGCTTGCTTAGCATATGTGAGGTCCTGGGTTCAACTGCATGAGATATAACCAAGCCAAACCGAAGAAATAATAATACAAAAGGAAACCTTTCCAAGCACAGTAGCACAGTCCTGTAATCACAACAATCAGGAGGCTAAGACAGAGTCTTTGTGGGTTGAAGCTACATAGTTAGTGAAACCCTGTATCAAAACAAAACAATGATGGGAAGGTGCCTTAGTGGTAGAGTGCTTGCCTAGCACATATGAAGCCCTGGGTTTGATTCTTCAGTACCATATCATACACAGAAAGAGCTGGCAGTAGAGCTGTGGCTCAAGTGGTAGAGTGGTAGCCTTGGCCACAGAGAGGTTCAGGGATAGAACCCAGGCACTGAGTTCAAGCACCAGGACTGACAAAACCAAAACAATGATCCATTCGTCTACTGAGGGGCATCTGGGTTGGTTCCAGATTCTAGCTATGACAAATTGTGCTGCGATGAACATTGTTGTGCTGGTGGCTTTAGTGTGATTTTGTTTATGGTCTTTTGGATAGATACCCAAAAGTGGGGCTGCTGGGTCATAGGGGAGCTCTATGTTTACATATACACAATGGAATTTTATGCCTCTATCAGAAACAATGACATTGCCCCATTTGTAAGGAAATGGAAGGACTTGGAAAAAATTATACTAAGTGAAGTGAGCCAGACCCAAAGAAACATGGACTCTATGGTCTCCCTTATAGGGAATAATTAGCACAGGTTTAGGCTAGTCACAGTAGAGGATCACAAGAGCCCAATAGCTATACTTATGAACACATAAGATGATGCTGAGTGAAATGAACTCCATGTTATGGAAATGATTGTTATATCATTGTTGTAACTACTGTCAACGTGCTATGTGTAACTGTAGCTTCTATTACTGATGATCCTCTTGTATCCCCTTCCTGTGGTTGTACCTACACCATCTCTGTATCTTATCTGAGTATATTGGAAACCATGTATACTGGTAAACAGTGGTATATGGGGTAAAAAAATACAAACAACTACAAAAGCAATACTTGCAAAACTGTTTGGTGTAAATGAACTGAACAACTCATGGGGGGAAAGGGAAAGGGGGAAGGGGGAGGGGGGGATGAGGGACGAGGTAACAAACAGTACAAGAAATGTATCCAATGTCTAAGGTATGAAACTGTAACCTCTCTGTACATCAGTTTGATAATAAAAATTTGAAAAAAATAAAAAACAAAACAATGAAAATTAGATTTCTCTCCTTTCATTACATACACACCACACACAAATAATAAAATCACAGGAATTATTTTAGGAGAGAAGAGGGTAGTGTCATTTAATCTCATGACATCCAGTTTACAATCAAATGGGAAAACCTAAAAGTAAAAGATCAGATTTGTAATGAGACACCAGAACTCATGATAGCTACTTGAAAGTTATGTACATAATGGTGGTCATGGCATTTGCAGTGGATAAGATATCTACAATAACAAATGAAGAAAAGAACAGCAAAGATCCCAAAACAGGAATTGTTAATAGTTTATACCTTTAAGGCACAAGAAGGAAGGACACCTTTAAAAGTAAAGACCCTTGTCCTACAGTCAAGAAGAGAAACAGGGTGATGCCAGGAAAGTCAGCATGGAAGACAAGGCAGCAGATTTTAAGAGGATATGAAAAGATCAGTATAATTAGGAGTGAGTATAATCACCACTTTCATTCATTAGAAGGGCTGAGAGTACTAGGTATGGGATGCTCATTGCGAAGTTTACAAGTGCAGGGAACATGGTGGGGGGGGGGGCAGGCAGAGAGCACGATGGTTACAGAGAATGGCAGAGTTCAAAGCAGTCCTTTCAGCTTTAAACTTAATGGTAATCCAATTCTATATGGAAGCCAAAAAGATGTTATCTCTAAAGATAGGGCATTTGAAGATGCTAAGAAGAAAGAAAAGAAGCATGAAGAAAATAATTCTTGGGCACCAAGAGGAGAATTTCTTCCTCAGAAATAAGGAAAAAAGAAGAACAAAATATGTGAAAGACAGACTTGCAATGAAGAAGGTCAATAAGCTTACAGAAAAATCTAACCACTAGGTAATAAAATTTGAACTAAGACAAATAGATGCCAAGGTTGGCAAAATTAAAAGAATCAATAATGTCTGGTAGGGATGAGTATGCGGGGAAATATTCTCATACCCAGCAGGAAAGGAAACTCCAACAGTTTCTGTGGAATGAAGTCACCATGTTCATTAAAAATGTTCAAATTGTTTTACACCACAGTCCAAAGAAATGGTTCTGTAGAAACATATGTATATATGAACAATTCATTTGGTGAGGATACATGCTATAATGACAGTTTGCAAATGGCAAATGTATGAAATATATAAACTCTCAGTAAACAAATGAGCAGATAGACATTGATGACATACAGAACTGTGCTGCAATTCAAATGAACAGAATAACTCAATATGTGGTTGCATGGAAAAATTCCCATAATACTGCTGTTCAGCTGAAAAGACAAGTTGCCAAGTAATACACATCAAGTGTCAAGATTTCTATCAAAATGCACTCACAAACACATATTCAGAGCAGTATACATTACATACACATTGTTCATTGCATGTAGGTGTGCATGTATTGTACTGTATGTACACACACAATGTACATATGCACTTTTATCCAGTCAGTAGCAATTCAGTACTCAGTATATAGTTTCATGTAGCTTATTTTAAGTGAAGACTATAAAAATACACAAAGAGGGCTGGGAATGTGGTAGAGAGCTTGCCTAGCATACATGAAACCCTGGGTTTGATTCCTCGGTACCACATACACAGAAAAAGCCAGAAGTAGTGCTCAAGTGCTCCAGAGCTGGCCTCGAGCAAAAAGCAGCTCAGAGACAGCACCCAGGTCCTGAGTTCAAGCCCCAGTACTGGAAAAAAAAAAACCCACAAAGAACAAAGGTTAAAAAATGCACAGCTGAGTGATCACCATGGTTATGTCTGAGAAAAGGAGCAGGAAGTGTCAAGCCTTCGTTGCGTTTGCAGTGTGTATTTTTGAGTGATATAAGATCCAAGATCTCAAGCAATTACTCGGTAGATAGATTGTCCTCATAAATGAAGTCCAGAGGGACATAAGAGAGAAAAGAACATGCATCAGTAACTGAATCATCTTTGGACGTGAAAATGGGTCAGCAGAGGATGCTAAGGATTCAGCTGGAATCATACAAGGCAAAGGCTTCAAAGATGATGAGCAGAGAAAGGAGAGTGGAAATCACCAGAAGGGCTGTCAGTCCACCACTCACTATGTTGTTTTTGGAGACCACCCAATGGCAGAGTAAGATGTGCAGTTATAAGAAGCAAGGACATATTTTAAATAGGACAAAGATGCAAAATATAGGGCCCTGAGGGGTGGGGAGCAGAGAGGAAGAGAAAACAGAGTGTACAACAGAACAGATGCTAACTGAACGCTCTGAAAGACCCTGAGGATGAGACTGTGGCCAGGACCGGAAGGCTAATAACAAAAAGCAGTCACAACAGATGGGGTGGAGAGCTGGCCTGTGAGCTCTGAGTAGGGTTAATTGGGATAATGGAGACATCTGAGCAGGCAGGAAAAAAAAAATAGGAGCCATTCAAGGGAATGTCAGGGTGAGAACTTGGGTGTCTGATTGCTAGAACTGCCAGACGATGGTGTGTTGAAGCAGGAAAATCAAGTTGAGGAGATGAGAGGCTAGTGTATACACACACACACACACACACACACACACACACACACACACACACACACTTTCTCTCCGATACACACCCTGAGATTCAAATGTAAGGCACTTAAATGAGTCATGGCAATGGCGTCAATTACTTGACCGGTCAGGTATGTTTGCTGTCTGCATTAGTAAGAGCAGTTAAAGACATGAGAAAGTTTCCCTTGTCGATTGCCATTTAAAATCCTGTTGTCATCTATTCAGATGTATGTGCTCAGTTTGAATGGAATTGTCTCTTACTAAATGCAGCTGTGGTAGAGCAAGTTAAGGATGTTTCAGAAAAGTAGAGAACAAATATCTAAAACAAAACAACAACAAAAAAAGGATTCCACATGCGACTTGTCCCTAAATGACAACTTCCCCAGAGTAAGGCTTAAAAATCTGGGCCTGAAAAGGCATAAGAAATGGACCTTGCTTTTGATTTTCTAGCAATATCCGAGGAGTACTTTCAATGTTCAGGAACAATCCAGTTGTTTTAATGCCTTTCCAACCTTAAGGTTCTTTGATCCACCTATCTGGAAGTTGGTATCTGTCCCATTTAACAAACGAGGGCATGGAGCCTTGGAGAGACTGGATTGCTTGCCCACAGGGCTGGCAACATCTGGGGCTAATCTGATGCCAACGGGTTATTAAGCTCAAGTGTGTAATCTAAGCCATGGACTTTTTTTTTTCTCACCACAGCATGAGAGCAGTAGGAATTCCCAGTGCTACTGTGCAAAGGCCTTGAGTTAGTTTCTCTATTGCCATTAAAGTTTATTGTTCCTCAGGCACAGTTCTTAATGACTTTATCCAGACAAGGGCTCTGGGTTGCAAATGTTTTTCTTATCACCCCCACGCCACAGATAAGAAGGCTGAGGAGCAGCTGGGTTAGTTAATTCTCTGCTCAGGCACAAGATTAGCAAGTAGCTGAAGCCAAGATGCCCAGGCAGTGAGCCGGACTCTAAAGTATTCACTGACAGTGCAGTGCAGAAGGAGAGACGTTTGGTTTTACTTCCCTATCTATAGGTAGAGAAACAGGCAAATTCTAGGATCCAAGACAGGAGATAAAATATATTTTTTTCATTCTCCACAGTAGTGTGTACGAGACAAAAGAACAACAAAACTGGGGTTTTTACTATTTCAAATCTTTGGAGAGCAATAGACATGTCCAGGCTTTTAGAATTTCAGAACTGTAGGCCTCAGTGCTAAGCAAACAATTCTCAAAGGGCAATTGTTCAAGACATGGGAGAATATAAGGAAGAGAATATACAGCTAAGTTGAATCAAAGTATGAGATAATAAGAAACATTCTGGGTTGGGGCTGGGGATATAGCCTAGTGGCAAGAGTGCCTGCCTCGGATACACGAGGCCCTAGGTTCGATTCCCCAGCACCACATATACAGAAAACGGCCAGTAGCGGCGCTGTGGCTCAAGTGGCAGAGTGCTAGCCTTGAGCGGGAAGAAGCCAGGGACAGTGCTCAGGCCCTGAGTCCAAGGCCCAGGACTGGCCAAAAAAAAAAAAGAAAAAAAGAAAAAAGAAACATTCTGGGAGCGTTTACTGTGTGTCCAACTTTATTACGGACCAGACGGGATTCTGCATGTGACAACCCTCTGTGATTGTCTTAGGATAATTAGAACCGGTTCCAGAGCATGGGGTCAGCAGCCAGCAGATGAAGGATGGACTCCAAGATCAGTAAGTTCCTCTCATCAGATAACATTCATTTCAGAAGGTTACTAAGTCAACTAGTCCTGTTCCTGAACTCTGGGACTCTATGGTCTTAGCAATACAACAGGATATATCTTTCTAAGAAGAGAGCCAAAGAAATGAGTTACTTGAAGACTGGGTTATTATATAAGATGATAAACAGAGAGGAAAGGAAATCAATGGATGGACAGACAGACAAAGCAAGGACAGAGAGAGGCTGAGAGATCTACATAGAGGTAGCCAGAAGACATGCTTTTATTAAACTTAGGAGTTAGAAAGACAGTCTTATCAGGATTATACCAAGGAGAGAAAAAGTATCTAAAACACCATTTAGTGAATAACAGCTGATTTAATGAACTATAAGATGGAGCTAGAAGTCAGTAAAAGATAACTTAGTGCTCAAATAGGGCCCAGAGAGAGAGAAGAAATTTAACAAAGATCCTGTCTTTATTATTTCTTCAAGCTATAGATTTTTCAAAGATGTCATTATTTTATGTAATCACAGTGGTAAATTTTTTTTTAAATGAGCATGCTTTCTAAGTACATCTATGAGGCCTCATGTTTTAAAGTGTCTATTTATATGTTGGCTGTATAGCTAAGTGAATGTCTCTCTACTCAGAAAAGAAATGAGCATGCCATTCATATGACCCAGTGCCTTCAGAAGGAAGGATGAAGAATGAGAGCCATCTAGTAGTTCCTTCCCAGCTATGCAGGGGCTGGGAAGCAGTGGTCTCCATCCTTGCCTTTGGAATTGGAATGACAAACAGGCCAAACCAAAGGAGTCCTCCAATGGGTGAATAAGTTAATCAGTGCAGAATCAGTGATCATGCTCTGGGTTCTGGTTCTCCTCCATACCATCTGTCAAGTCCAAGGGCAAATGGCTGAGACAAGCTCTGCAGTAGTGATTGTGTTGCTGTATGGATCATGCTTGTGCACGCACACTCACACACACATACACACACACACACACATACACAGAGCAGGGAGAAGTGAGCTCCTACTTGTTCCATGAAAACTAGTATAGTTCTAGCCCTGTTTACCTCCAGGTTGAAGGAAGCTATAATTAGGAAAGAAAGCATCAACGGGAGGACATATGTTGGGCCTGGTTGGCTCACGCCTTTAATCCTCACTACTAAGGAGGCTGAGATCTGAGGATCATAGTCCAGGCAGAAAAGTCCATGAGACTCTTATCTCCCATAAACTATTCAGAAAAAGCTGGAAGTGGTGCTATGTGGTTCAGTGGCTCAGGTTTAGGGGGGACAGCACTCAGAGGCCCTGAGTTCAAGCCCCAGGACTGGCAAAAAAAAAAGAGGAAGTATTTTCACTGACAGCAGAGACTTGCCTGGAAGAGTTTTAAATCCCAAGAATAGGTAAACACCAATCTTTCCTTCAGAACCTTCCATGTCTGAGCAAAATAAAAAGATATGGATCGAAGGAAGAAGCTAGTACATGACAGCTGGTCTAAAGTCTTCACACACACGAATTTAATATAATGAAAAACCAAGAGAGAGGGAATTAAAAGATACTTGTCCTGTGCATCTGTCATATTATTTGAGAATGTTAGATCAGCTAAAGAGACAAGAAAACAAAGAGGGAGGATAAAGAAAGAGTAGAGAAGCACATAGCAATGAGACAGGGACAGAATTCGTAACTGTGCAAAGTATAAGTAAATAAGCCAGCAGCCCAGACGACAGGGTAAAATGTCTCCTAGACATGCTCAATATGGATGGAAAGGGATGAGGAAAAACAGGAAGCAGTGGTGTAGAGTCCAAATGACCACATCAACAGAGGGTACAGGTTAAAGGAGGAGGAAGCTAGGAATAAGAAGCCAAGATGGAGGGGCAGAGAACCAAGACGGGAAGCAGGAAGGCAGGCTGGGGTGTGGAGACACAGTAGAGAGGCAGGCTGAGCAGCAGGTTCTTGTTGCAGTCCTTTAGGGAGACAAAGATGGTGAGTGATCAGAAGAATCCGTGGAAGGAGTGGTGGCGTTGTACAACAGGATTGAAGGAGGGAGTCCACTTGGCTCTTAACAAAGGAAATCATGAAAGCAGTAATGTTGCTTCTAGCCTGAAAGAATAAAACAAGATGGTCATTTTTGAGTTCTTGAAATATATATACATGGGAGCTGGGAATATAGCGTAGTGGTAGAGTGCTTGCCTAGCATGCATGAAGCCCTGGGTTCGATTCCTCAGTACAACATAAATAGAAAAGGCCAGAAGTGGTGCAGTAGCTCAAGTGGTAGAGCGCTAGCCTTGAGCGCAGGGAGGCACAGGGACAGGGCCCAGGCCCGGGGGGAAAAGAAATAAAGAAAAAAAGAAACATATATACACATGTGTGATGTGTATGGTGTGTGTGTGTGTGTGTGTGTGTGTGTGTGTGTGTGTGTGTAATAAAGCCATCTCTTCGGTGAATCTTTTGGTATACTGTGAGTCTGGAAATTCAGTGTTTCCCACCATGACAGATCCTCATGGCTCTTTAAGATCAGCCCAGCCCGTGTATCAATGAAAATAAGGGGTCCTCAATCTGTTAACTGATTTTCTTACTGCTCACCAGTGAGAGCCGGGCTTTGGAATCTGATGTTTAGGGAGTGACTTGAGAGCCTATGGAACAGAGCTAGAGCAGGAGCCCATGGAAGTGAAGAAATGCATTCATCTTTTTTTTTTTGCCAGTCCCGGGGCTTGGACTCAGGGCCCGAGCACTGTCCCTGGCTTCTTTTTGCTCAAGGCTAGCACTCTACCTCTTGAGCCACAGCGCCACTTCTGGCATTTTCTGTATATGTGGTGCTGAGGAATCGAACCCAGGGCTTCATGCATGCTAGGCCAGCACTCTACCTCTAAGCCACATTCCCAGCCTCTGCATTCATCTTTGGAAGAAAGCTTGGTGCCCTAACAAAGCTTCCTTCACTGAGCGCGAAAATGCCAGTGAGGGACTCACTCTCTTATAACGACATGATGTAGATAAAAGGATGACAAGAGAAACAGGCAAAGCATGGGCTTCGCTGGCCCCTAAGAGATTTCTCCATGGCAGAATCACACATCTGAGCAAAGTCATCAGAGTCTGAGCATCGGGTCTCAAATTTTCAAGCTCATAACTTTGTACCATCAGAGAAAGAGTGCATCTCCCTGTCTCATGGTCCATTCAGGTTCAGAGGAAAGGTTATACGTAATCACCAAGGTGATAGAGTGGCAGCTTGTGAACTTAAATTTTCATAATGGAAAACGTAATTGCCATGGGGGGGGGGGGGCGGGGCATGCTTACCATCCAGCACTTTGCTTATGGGAGAAGGCAGAATGGGAAGGCCACCTGGCCAGTACAAGTGGAACAAAAGCTCTGTTAGCCTTGGGTCATACAATGCAGCTCTACAAAGAATATTTCTCCTGCATTATTTGTGCATTTCCTCATCTATTCATGCATCTGCTCCTCTACTTACATAAAGCATATTCAAGGCTCCAAATGTCTTTCTCCATTTCTCCCACTATAGTAAACCATAATTAAATCTGGCTAGAACCCGCAAATTGGGAGTAAAAGAAAATCAAAACAACTTTTGCTAGATTTGCTAGCAGTTCAATGTGAGTTCCAGTCATGGGATGTAAGGTTCCAGTGCTGTTGTTTTACTCACTATTCTAAACAATAACACACACACACACACACATACACACACACACAACTACATTTGTATGACAATGTCATAAGGGCAAGGCCCTGGTGGCTCATGCCTATAATCCTAGCTCCTGGTGAGGCTGAGATCAGAGATAAAAAGCTAGTCTGACTAGAAAAGTCCAAGAGACGTCATCTCAACTGACCAGCAAAATTCTAGACTAGAACATGACTCAAGTGGTAAAGCACCAGCTGTGAAAAAGTAGGACAAACAAGAGTATAAAGCCCTGACTTTTGGCACAAGCCCTGGTAGTCAGAACACACACACACACACACACACACACACACACACACACACAGTCATGAAATCCCTTACTATGTACAATTTAAAATATGCCGATAGTTTGTATGCCCATTCTTCCCTCCTTCCTCTACTGCTTCGTGCCTGAATGGGATGCCTTGTACTTACTTAGTCTTAGCTCTTTAGGAGTAGCCAAGCCAAAAGTTGTTCAGGCCCCCGATCGTCGCGTATGCTACAGTGCTCTGAGTTACTTACAGTCAGACTTCTCTGCTGAAAGAGAAACTTGCAGTTGCCAAAACCACCCTTCAGCCTCAGTAGATCAACATTGCCTCACTCTGGGTGTGTGTGTCTGTGTACTGTATATTTGTCTGTGTGTGTGTGTGTGTCAAAAAAAATAAAAACACACACTTGTTGATCTTTAGGTTGTTTGAGCCACAGTCATTTGACATCTCAGCAGCAGAAAAATGCAAAACCTAACTGATACAAAGTCAGAAGGAATGTGATCACATGGGATGTTCTAAATTTATTTATTCCATAAAGCAATGAGAGAGAATGCGGCGAGCTAATTTCAGGCCATGTATGGAGGAAGCTTAGCAGGACACAAGGACTACTTGAGGGAGACTGGAGACCTCTCCAATCATGCTTTAGAGCTGAAGATTAGGGTAAAAAAAAGTCTTCGTGTACCTGACTGTTGCGAACACCAAGATGTAGAAATCAGGAGGAGGAGAAGAGGAGGACAAAAATAAGATTTTGACTGTAAGACTTACCTGGTAGCCAAAGTTTCATCTCAGAGATACAGAGCCTGGTAGAAGTGAAACTGGAAAGCCAATCTACCTATTCATTCAAGATCTCTTTTATCCTGTAATTTCAGAAAATGCCTTTCAAATAGTCTTATGTTCACCTTCACACACACCCTTATTATTCACTTAGCTATCCACAATATTATCCTAGCTCTGCTCTCTCTCTCTCTCTCTCTCTCTCTCTCTCTCTCTCTCTCTCTCTCTCTCTCTCTCTCTCTCTCTCTCTCTCTCTCTGTCTGGCCAGTCCAGAGGCTTGGACTTAGGGCCTGAGCACTGTCCCTGGCTTCTTTTTGCTCAAGGCTAGCACTCTACCACTTGAGCCACAGTGCCACTTCTGGCCATTTTCTATACATGTGGTGCTGGGGAATCGAACCCAGGGCTTCATGTATATGAGGCAAGCACTCTTGCCACTAAGGCCATATCCCCAACCCTGCTCTGCTCTCTTTATTATTTTCAAAACTCGCCTTCCCATGAATTATCAAAGACCACCCCCACTCCCACTCCAAAAAGCTTTAAAAATCCCAAGAGCTGTGCTTTCTGAGTCCTGTGGTCACACGAAGCCATGTGTCCTCTTTGTATCTGGATCATATAGCCAGGCACATTTGGAGTGGTGGAGGGAGAGGAGAAAAATCTCTTAGCCACAGGGGGTGTGGACAGGACAATGACAGGAGCCTTAGAGACAAATTGCTCACTCACAGATGCTCGAATGAATCTAAGCAAAAGGAAATCTGAATGCTTCACCAAGGGGAACTAAGTTCCTGGAGGTCAATC
Source organism: Perognathus longimembris pacificus (assembly GCF_023159225.1). Classification (NCBI taxonomy): domain Eukaryota; kingdom Metazoa; phylum Chordata; class Mammalia; order Rodentia; family Heteromyidae; genus Perognathus; species Perognathus longimembris. The sequence goes on from NC_063162.1 coordinate 145,519,009, forward strand.
TTTTATTGCTCTCCTTGATTTTCCTCCCTAATGGTCATTCACGCTGCCTAAAGCTAAGATACTGTGCAGGCAATTTGTTTACTGTCCCTGTGTTCCTGCTAGAGTCTGGAGATTTAAAGTACTCAAGCACTTGTGAGATTTGGATCCAAAGGAGAGAAAAATAATGCTTAACACATATGCGTGGGGCACTCTCCTCTGTGTTTTCATACATCATTTAGTATTTGTGACAACCCTGAGAAACAACTAGCTAGCTCATATATAAAAGATAACATGCTTTTCAATTGAATTTTAAGCTTGGTGCTAGTGATTCACACCTGTAATCCTACCTACATGGGAGGCTGAGATGGGGAGAATGATAGTTCCAGGCCAGCCCAGCAGAGATGCCCACGGATTCTATCTTAATAGAAAGAAGCTGGGCATGGTAGCTCATGCTTGTCATTCTAGCTACATTAGAAAACCCCAAATAGGTACACAGGTATATTGTAGCCCATGCCTGTGCCAGGTAGTAAATGAGACCCTGTCTTAAAAAGTAACCAATGCAAAAATGGTTGAGACATTGCTCAGTAGAGCACCTGACTAGAAAGCATAAAGCTCTAAGTTCAAACCTTGGTATTATCCCCAAATCAGAATTTCAATGTTTAGTTTACCATGAGGATGAATAAGGTAGACTTTTTTCTTTTGTTCATTGAAGTGTGAACTTAGGGAGTTGTGCTTGGCAGGCAAGTGTTTTGTCATGAGCAATGTTCTGTGAGATATGTGTGTGTATGTGTATATGTATATATGTATATATAGGTGTGTGTGTGTGTGTCAGTGTCTAGAACATATTTGACAAGGAGGAAAGCAAGACAGTGATACTAGTTAATAAGTTGGCAAGGATTTTTTAAAAATGATAACGTTCACTACTGATTGGCCTATAAGATAATGTAAGCCCTCTGGAAGGAAATTTATTCTACTTTTATAACACAATAGAGTAAATGTCATTTGAGTTGGCAATTCTTCTGCAAAGTATCATCAGAAAAAAAGTCATCAGACGTTTTACATTACAGGCCGAATAATTCCCATTGCAGTCTGCTTATAATTGTGAAAACAATGCTGAAGTAACCATATTTTCAGAGGAAATAAGTAGGCAAATTACAATCTATGATAAAATAGAATCTGTTTCACATTTAAAACCTTGTTTTAGGAGATGAATGTTACACAAAAGAGTTGTATTACTGTGGCAATTAGTATACAACTAAGTGAAAAATCAGCCTTTAGTTCAAGATGATAGGTAAAGAGCACAAACTATTCAGTCTATAAAAATAAACGACTGAAACATAAATTATAGTTTAAAGGCATAACAGAAAGATATTATTATGTTTGTAAATGGTTGAAGGGGACTAAGAACAAGACAAAAGGCTCTGAGTGTCTGAAACAGTAGAGAAGGCCATGGCCAAAGTGATACACAAAGCAGAGTACAGAGCCACAGGTCAGCACAGGTATAGGAAAAAAGAAGCAGGGGAGGCAGGGCTAACAGTGTCGTGGTCTTGTGAAGATCTAGTCAGAGCCTGGGAAAGGTCTTAAAGCTGAAGAACTCTGCAATCTTCATGTGATGCTACTGAATGAGGCCCCCTTCCGACCAAACCATATATGACTGTGCCTGAGGAAACCCCCATTCTGGGAAGCTAAATTCAGCATTTAGCCTGCAGGGGAGGCGGGGGGGGGGGGGGGGGGACAGATGTTCTCCAGAGGAGAGAGAGTCACCTTATCTTTGCAGGCAGCCTTCCAGCCCACAAGCCTTGCCCATAAACAAAAAGCTTGCTGTCAGTCATTTATTCACGGTTATCAGAGGGAATAGTGGGCAGCTAGCCACAGGTATTAACCAACACTTTTGTATTCATTCATAAACGTATCAGGCAACTGAGTATCAACAAACATTTAGTTCTAAAAACTTATGAGTAAACAATTCTATAGCTTTATAAAACCAGTCAATTATCTGCTTCGAAGTACAGGAAAACACATTGTATCTAGAAAAGCCAGAGGACTATTTCTTTTCTTTTTTTTTTTTATCAAGGTGTTGTGCAAACGGGGTACAGTTACATAATAGGGCAGTGTGTACATTTCCTGTGATATCTTACACCCTGTTTTCTTTCCCTTCCCTAGATCAGGTAGACATATATACAATACAGAGTGTACCAAAAACATATACAGTAGCCACGTGGCCTACGCCAAAGGAAATTCACCTAGGACTTTAAATATAACGTCAACAATAGAGTTTACTTATGCTTGTTGTATATAATCATACATACATAGCTTTTGAGCTATTGTGATCCACTAAGAGATCTATTTTAGACCTTTATATGTTGAGTAGTTGTTTGGTTTAAGTTACATAATGTAAGGTCTCTGACCCAAACCTGTGGGAAATACCATTTGACAAGAAGTTTTTTGTTTCGCAGACCTGGTCTCTACTGTCGCCCCCTCCCCCCACCTTAACAGCAGAGGACTATTTCTAAATAGTGGGGTGATACTAGAAATTTTATATTATCTTCAGGCTTGACCTCAAACAGCAACTCTCCCCCTTGTTAGCCTCTTAGACACTTCTAGTTTCAACAATAGGAAACTGAGTCAATAATCACTCAAAACTCCCACCGAGGACAGTGGGCTACTCAGGAAAACATATACTGTCTTCTATGCAAGGAGAAGCAAAACCCACCTGAAACAAATCCACTGAATCAAGGAAATAAAAGCTCTGGGAACTCTTTCTTATCCTTGTCCATGCTAATAGAACAACTTGCCAAAGAAAGACTACGGTTCTCCCTGATATTCGCCCACAACGAACAGGCAACCAGTGGGAAGAAAAGAATTGACTGTATTCGATGTTTCTGTTTGTTGTTTAAGACAACATTTGGACCTATATCCATTTATTAGGGAAAGGATAATGTGTAAAAGGAAAAAGAAATCCAAGAATAATGGAGAGTCAATTGTTATACTCCCAGAACCATCGAAATCACAAACATAGACAGGAAAATAAAGAATTGTCACAGGAAGGCAGAAGTTACTTCTGCAGAAGGGTGTGCTACCAGCCAGGTGTCTGCAAGCAAGCACGAAGAACAGGCACGCTGCCCCCTATTTACCCCTTGTGCAGCAGGCCCTGCCCCTCCGCTCAGGTTGGTTGAGCTCAAGTTCACAATCTGCCCAAGGCCGGCTAGTTTGAATTGTGTAAAAGGTGATGTCGAAATCAGATTAACAGTACACAAGTAATCTCAAAATATACGGCACCCACTGCTATTTCCCAAACAATCTGAGGTGTGTCTTAATTCCAACTTGAAAAGACACCAGTTCGAGACAAAAACCTTACAAAAGATCCTTCCTTATCTCAAAGGTGTCCTTCTTTTCCTTAACCAGAGCCAAGCTACCCGGCTGCAGCTGTAACTTTTAAGTAACACGTTTCGATAGAACAGGCAGTTTTCCTCACATGGTTTTATTCACACATTATTGCTTAAATAAAAATTTCAGAGGAAAAGCAGGAAAATATCAAAAAAGCATAAACAAGGACACACAAAAAGATGTAAAATATTTTGAGAAAAGGTAAACAATACGCATACGTTTTTTTTTTTAAATATCCTCATAATATTCCAGAATGGCAAGGATAAAAAGATCCTCAGCTAGGTATAGCAGCAGCCCACGCCTGTAATCACAGCTACTCTAGAGGGTAAGATCAGAAAGATCATAGTGGAAAGCCATCCAGGGGAAAAAAAAAAAAAACGTTTTAAGACCCCCATCTCAACAGAAAATGCTGGACAGGGTGTCTTGTGCCTATCACCCCAGCCACAGTGGGAAGCATGCACAGGAGAATCGCAATCCAGGCCAGTCCTCTGCAAAAAGCAAGAGTCTGTCTCAAAAATAACAGATAACAGAGAAAAAAAAAGGATAGCACAAACCCTAATAGCACACACAAACATAGACACATACACGTATGTGTATATATGTATGTGTATATATGTATGGAGCAGATAAATATATATGTACATATATATCAGAAAATGGATAAAATGAAATATAAGAGAAATATGATTTCGATTGGCAGCTGACTTTTCATCAGCCATGTTGGTTATTAGAAGTAAATGGACTCAGGCCTTCTGCCAGGCTATAAAAGAAAACATTTCTTTCACATTTCAAACTCTATCCCTAGCCAAAATATTAATCTGGCATGCAAAGAGAATAAACCCATTATCAGATAGGATAGGGACAGAGTTTTTCCTGTAACAAGTATTAATAATATGAGCTCCAGCAAAATAAAATACAAGCTCCCCAAAGTGACAAGTACAGGAGATATTGAAATAAGGTGAAACAAATCTTGAAACTCAAGTAAAGGAAATCCCAGAATGATCAGCATGGTGATTCTATGGTAGAACTGGGAAGTAAAGCAGTTCAAATCATAATAAAAGCTGAGAAGAGTCAGGTAGAATATCATAAGAAAACACTTTGGTTTCACAAGGAGCAGTGTTCTGAAGAAGAATGGTCTTAGTGAGAAGGTGAATGGATGCCCACCCCAGGGTCTGCCCAGCGAGCAGTAAGCCAGGAACCTCCAGGAGCTCTGATCTCAGCCATGCATTGGCTCAGGAACATGGCATTCCCTTGTCAACACTGATCAGAGGTCCTCAAGACAGCCAGTGCCAGGTGCTAATAACCAGTCTCCATTGTAGCGCCCTTCTCCAGCAGTTTGAGGGGACTGCACATGAACCTCATTACTTTGGGTGTCTTTTATTTTCGGGGAGCTATAGTTACATTTGTAAGAGTCTGGACATGCTTTCAAAGAGGACTGCCCTTCTTTATCCACAATGTCTCCATCATCACCATCGTTTTCCTAGGACTTATTGAACACTGTATTTATCTTTTTTGTGGTTGGTGCTGTTGGTCCTGGGGTGTGAATTCAGCAGCTTCCACTCTCCATTTGGTTGCTTTTCTAATAGGTCTCGCTTTTTACTCGGGCTGCCCTGGATCACAATCTTCTTATTTATACCCTTAGTGTGGCTAAAGTGATAGGCATGTGCCCAACTATTACTGATTGAAATGAAGTCTCAGGAAACTTCTGCCCCGGCTAGCTTTAAATCACAATCCCAACCCACTGAGTAGCTAGCACTACAGATGTGAATCACTAAACCCATCTCTTACTCATCACTTTAATAATTCCTCTCAGCAAAGAATATATTTTATGGCATTTTGACTTATGCCTATAAGACAGTCTTTTTTAACCTATGACATTCCCATCACGCATACCTAGAAACAACTTGTTTGGTGGAAAGAATGGATGGCCTGCCTACAAGAGCATGTTGTCGGGGAGGAGACAGTGCGAGGCGATGCTCTCCTGGGCTATCCAGCCTGTGTACTAACTCAGTGAGGATGTGTTGTTTTATCTCTTACGACCAGAATACTCACGTCCAGGGGTCAAAGAGTAGAGATCGCTCTAAGTCCTTTCGTCTTGTGCCATAGGGATAGGTCACGTCAGGAACTTCACTTCCACTCCCATACCATGCTCTTGCTTCTGGCCAAGGGAGAGTAGAGTTAGAGTTCGGGGAAGCAGAAATTTTGCAGTTCCCCTTGATAACCAGTAGTGGGGAGCAATGGTGGACACTGGCTGGCACCAACGACCCCAGGACCATTCATAAGGCAACAAGCAGAGCATTCTAAGTGGACACACACACCTCTACCATCCACTTGTCCAGTATTACTGCATACTGAAAAAGGCAGCAAGTCAGTGAATCGGGAGCCTCCATTCTAACCAAGAACGCTGTCCATCATGAGAGGAGAAAGTGAAACAGGAAATGGGAAAAGGTGGCGATGACTCTTAATTGAGGACTCATGATCAGCAACAGCAGCAGGGACAAAGGCAGCCTGGAGTTGTGTTTTATTGGTGCTGCCCTACAACCTAGATCTATTATAGGAAGGGGTTCCGGATATCTTGGACATTGACTAGTGTTTTAGGTTTCAGATGGACTTAGAGCCAACATCTCGTCTCTTGATGCTGCTCAGCTATCTGCTTCTAACCCTGCATGAGCAGTCTGTTCACTTCATACAGCGGTTGCTCTGGGGAATCACAGATTATCTCTGACTAGCAGCAGTGGAGAGATCTAGAGAAATTCACTCCCATCCCAAGCTCTTCCTGACTCCTTGTGTCCTCTCTGCCTTCCATACCCCTCTCCTTCTGTCTCAGATCCCACGCAAAATCTCTAAGTGGCCCTCCAGGCAAAGCCATATGGTGGTTTTTGATATTGTAAGTCAAAAGGATAAGTTAAAGAAATACGTACTTACACAATTAATTATGACCAACTATGACTATTACATAAAGAGAGATTGCTGAACTGTGTGTTAAAGATAAGTGACTTTCTTCTCCAAGGGAAAGTCCATATTAATGAGTGCAGGAATCTTGTTAACTTACATTTACTTACAGTTTGCTTAATGAAAAGGCTGTAAAAATTCCTTTTAACACCTCATATGACACAATATGCTTTTCCTTCTTTCATTCTTATCATTATTATTACTATTATTTTGTTTAGAGATGGCATCTGCGGCATACCCGGGCTGTTCTTGATCTCATCCTCCTCCTACGTCAGCTTGCTGGGGTTACAGGTGTGTGCGGCTACATCTGGCTGGCAAATACAATTGTTAGTAGATTTTCCCCACATGCACATACAGGAGTCCAGGAGCCATGGGTGAGGAATATTATGACCCTGTCTTTGTTGGTAGAATAGGAGCTTATAGAGGTCCAGTTCTAAATCCTCCATCAAGATCTCTGCTGTCACTGAGGAAGCCTGGAGATCACGAAGTCATGAGGTTGGCCTAGCCAGGGACTCCATTCATCATCTTATTTTATTGGGGAGAAAGAAAACTGTTCTCTCCTTAGACTGCTCTGTTGCCTTTTCTTGTTTTTGCATTTTGGCATCCGAAAGTTCCTATGCAAGTGTACTTCAGAAATAAACACAACGCTTTAAATACCACTTGGCTATGGGGAGCCATTCCACCCAGCCTGAAGCCCACTACAGACATTTACATATGCATACTACATTCAGCCCCAAACGCAGAAGGTAGCCACCGACTTGACTTGGCTGGACTTACAGGGTCTTATCAAAGGACCCTGCAGTACGTAAGTGTGCATGTCAGTATGCAGTCTCTCTTGACTCAGATACCTTCCTAATATGCTTTCTCTAAACTCTACCAAACAAAACTATATAATCTCCCCAAGGAGACTTTTCAAACCAGCTGCTACGAGGGGAAAAAAACACTAAAGAGCCCACAACATTCTCTGTGCCATTACACTGACTCTACTGCTGGAGTTTTTCATGAATTGTCTTGTCTCTCTGCCAATTAACTCCTTAGCAGCCTTCTTTAAAAAAAATCAAAACTCAATGGCATTTCGCAGATGCAAAACCCTTAGATTATTGATAAAGGCACACATCATCATCTTACACACACTTCTTGGAGTCCTAACAAGAACAGTCCTCATGACCTTAATCACTTGCTTACAAAGATATGAAACTGTTTTCACTTGGGAAAAAATAGACTAGATGACATCACTGACAAATATACTTACTACTAATATGGCAGATTAAATAATAACATGCACTTAACATTTACTAAAATAACTATAACATAAATTGTAGAATTTCTCTGTTTTCCAGAACACTAAATCTATCATTTATCTCTCTCTCTGTGTGTGTGTGTGTGTGTGTGTGTGTGTGTGTGTGTGTGTGTGTGTGTGTGTGTGTGTGTGTACTCAAAGGTTCACGCTTGGCTTTTCGCTATGGGCTTTTTTTCTGGTTGATTGGAGAAAAGAGTCTCTTAGATCTGTCTATAGGGACTGGTTTGAACAGGTACCCTCAGATCTCAACCTCCTTAGTAGCTAGCCAGAATTACAGGCATGATCCACCAGAGCATTTCTATCCACCATTTCTATCACCATTACTATCACTGAAAGAGGAAAGAACATTTGAAGGAGAATTTTCTTATAAAAATATCAACACAAGAAAAAATTGACAATTGTCCTCTGGATGTGCAGAATTCAAAGAATTTGTCAAAGAAGCTATTCTAAAATGTCTAGTTCTTCTCATCTGAAATGAGAAAAGAAAAAAAAGAGAGAAATAGCAGCAGATCTCACTTCTTTAGTAGACCTTGTTCATGCATTGAACTGGGAGAATTTACATGAAAATTTATTCTTAATTATAAGACAGAAAAGTCCATTATACTCCCCACTCTATTTGAAATCCAGTTTCAAAAGGGTAGGTTCTTACTGGAAACTTAACTTACTATAATTATTACTGATCAGAACTACTTCCCTACATTCAGAATGTGTTGCTAAGCCCATACATAATCACCTACCTCACTCAGTTCTTGAAAATTCAAATTAAAGAAAATGATAGCTCTTGGAGGCCATTAGGGATAATTATCCATTCTACAATCTATAATTTGATCATGGATAATTGTGTGATGGAACAACAGAATGATTAGACTTGTTTCTCTATCTGTGTTTATGTGTGGCCTAGTCATGCCACAGTTTCTAAATTATATTTTCAAATGCCCTGTTAAAATTGGTCAGCTTTGTAAGTGCCATAGATTAAAAAAAAAAAAGATTTGGATAATTGCAATGTGTGTGATACTCAAGATTGTGTTTTGTTTTCCTTCCTTAATTCTAGGAAGATAAATTCAATAAAAACACTATGGCAAATTCTTAGGACGTAAGTTAAAAAATGTATTATGGAATGTATTGGGGAGAAGAAAGACATTCTTCAAGGAACAAAGTAGCTTAATTGCAAGTTCCAGGCCCACCTGTGCTACATAGCAAGATTCTGTCTCAAAAAGAAAGCAATACATGGTTAAAATCTACGAATGTATGAAAAAAAGAGTTCAGTCTCCTATGAGTGTATAAGCTCAGAGAGTTTCCTGGAAATAATAGCCTCGAAACTGGGATTCTTTTCTATTTATTCATTATAGGGAAATAGTAATAACATTTATTATTATAACCACAATTCAGTGACATTCACACGTTTCCAGTGTTGTAGAACCATCACCTTAATCCATATCCAAAATATTCCCATAACCCTCAACAAAAGTTCTGGGCAGTCAAACAATTCATGCCTCTAGCCTTCCTTCAATTCACAGTAGCCCAGAGTTATTTTCTGTGTCTGTGAATTTTTTACTCCTGGTACCTTATTGTTGTGGTCTGATATTTGGATTTCCATAATTTTGTAGGTTATATTACTAAGAACTGAAGCCTGGCTTATCTTCCTCAACATGATGATCTCCAGTTCTACCCATTTTCTCAGAAATAACACATGGATGTATGTACTATATTATCTTTTTCAATTAGTTCTTTCTTGGGAACCTTAGCTGATTCCACAGTTTGAATTTTGGTTTGGAATTGTGAATAGAGTTGTAGCATATGAAGGCATCTTATATATATATATATATATATATATATATATATATATATATTCCTTTGAGTATATTTGTTCTCCAAAATGGTATGGTACAGTCTTAAGTCCATCTTTTGTCCATTTTGGCTAAGGTTTTGTCAGTCTTCTTTACATTTCCAAATAACCTGTGCTTTGTTTAATATTTATTGGTCTTTTGTGGTTTTGGTTTTTGTGTTTTGCTTTTAATTTCTGATTCATTAATTTCTGCCTGATCTTTATACTTCTTTCAACCTACTATTTGAGAATTGGCCTGTTCCTGTTTATCTAAGACCTTGAGGTATATCAATAGCTAGTTCATTTGCTGTGTCTCCAATTTTTTATTGGAGGCTCTCATAGCTGTAAATGTTCCTTTTGTACTGCTTTTGCCATGTCCTATAGGTTGTGGTAAGTTGAGTTCTCTTTTTTATTTGATGCTACAATTTTTTTTTCCTGATTTGGGTCTTGAACTTAGGTCCTGGGTGCTGTCCCTGAGCTTTTTGCTCAAGGCTAACTCTCTACTATTTTGAGCTACAGCACCACTTTTGGTTTTCTTGTGGTTAATTGAAGATAAAGAGTCTCACAGACTTTCCTGCCCAGACGTACTTTGAACAGTGATCCTCAGATCTCAGCCTCCTGAGTAGCTAGGATTACAGTCATGAGCCACTAGCGCCAGTGCTAAGATTTTTAAAAATTTCCACTCAGATTTCTTCAATAACCCACTTATCTTTGGAAAGTATTGCATAGTTTTTAGTTTCTCTTGATACAGATCTTTAATTTTTTTTATAATAAGCTAATACATATGGCACTATTTCTATGTTTATTTATTGGCATTTGCTTTGTGGTCTATAATATATTCTATCCCAGAAAAGGTTTTGAAAGCTGCTGTCAGACTGGTTATTCTGTGGATGTTTGTTAAACACATTTAATCTCTGGTGCTATGTAACTGAAGTATCTGTTAATATTTTTTCAGGATGCCCTATCTGTTGATGAACATGAAAGGTTGAACTGACCCACATTATTACCTGGGGACTTATCTGTCCCTTGACATTCAGTAGTGTTTCTTTATGATTTTGGATGCACTGATGCTTGTTGCAGATGCATTTAGGATCTTTTCAGCTTCCTGATGGATTGGTCCCTGTATCAATATGCAGCAACCTTCTTTACCTCTTCTTCTCTAGTTCTCCTGAAGTATATTTTTTCCAGACAAGAATATAGCTACCTATGCTTTCATGTGGCTTCCAAAAGTTAAAAAAAAAAAAGATTTGCTAAGACTATGATTACTTTGGTAATTTTTTATTTCCCTATCAATTTTGAAGGGGAACTTTACTGGATATAGTAATTGTGGTTGGCAGTCATTTTCTTTTAGAACTTGAAATGTGTAATTCCATGCTTTCATAGCTTTTAGCCTTTCTGCTGAGACGTCTGAGGTTAATATCTTTGCTTTTTAAGTGAATTGGCATTTTTCTCTTACAGCATTCAATATCCTTTCTTCATTCTGTAGACTTGGCATTTTAACTGTAATGTGGCAGGCATCAGCGAGTTTTCCAGTCACGTCTATTTGGAGTCCTAAATGTCTCCTGTCCTTGGCTATTCATTTCTTTTCCAAGATTTGTAAAATTTTCTTTTCTCTTTTTAATTTAAGTTATATTGTAATGACAACATACAAAGGGGTTACAGTTACATAAATCAGGCTATGAGTACATTTCTCTTTGAATAGTTGTAATTTTTTCTATTGTAATTATTTTTAATTTTTTCACTTCCTTTTCCTTCTATCCTTTCTTCCTTTGTCCCTCCTTCCATCCCTCTCTTCCTCCATCCCTTCCTCCCTCCCTCCCTTCCTTTCTTCCTTCCTTCCTTGCTTCCTTCCTTTCTTCCTCTCTCCTTTAATTCCTCCTTCTTTCTCTCTTCCCTCTCTCTGTCTCTGTCTCTATCTGTCTTTCTCTCTGTCTCTCTCACTTTCCTGAATTATTTTTTGATAATTCTAGGATTAAACTCAAGGCCCTGCATTTTCTAGATAGGTTTTAATTTGTTTTTCAAGGCCTATAGTTTTTATATCAGCTCCTTCTTCTACACCATGGATTCTTATGTTTGGTCTGTTGATCGTGCCCCAGAGGTCTTAAAGGTTGCATTTACTTTTTTCTTTATTGAGTGTAATTTTCCTTGTTCTTATCCCGATATTCATTGAGGTTTCAGTCTCAACCTTTCTATTTTTTTTTTCCAAATCTCAGTCATGTTGGTAACTTTCTTGTTCAACTCTTGAAGTGATGTCATTTATGAATCACCTTAAAGGTCATGGACCTTACATTTTTTTAGTTTTTATGTTGCTCTGTGTGTGTGTGTGTGTGTGTGTGTGTGTGTGTGTGTGTGTGTGTGTGTGAATTTGGGGAATAGGAAACTCTGCTTTCTTACTATCCTTTCAGTACTGGATTTGAACTCAGAGCTTACACTTGCTCAGCCAGTACTGTACCACACCATCAGTCCTCATGCTTCTAACTTGTTTCACAGACAGGCTCCTGCCATGACGTTGGCTAGGCCGGCCTCAAACCTTGACATTCCAGCACCTACCTTCTGAATATGAACAACCATTCTGAACTGGTTTTTGCGATAGAATCTCACTTAATATTTTCCTGGGTTGGCCTCAAACCATGATCCTCCTGTTTGATCTCCCTGGGTAGCGAGGGTTGGAAGTATGTGTCACTGTGGACACATTGTCTGGATTTAGAACTCAAAAGTTCTTAATTTTCATGCAATCTATTTTTTTGTTTTGTTGCTCCTGTTTTCTGTGTCAAAATTTATAAATTTTTGTGAATCCAATGTCATAGAAACTTTCCCGAACGTTTTCTTCTGAAGGTTTTATAGTTATAGTTCTTTAGACTAGGTATTTGGTCCATTTGGGGTTGATTTTTATACATAGTATACAGAAGAGGCCCAATGTCAGTCTTTGGCATGTCAAAGTCTGAGTACTGTTTGTTGAAAAGATTGTCTGTTCCTCCATCACATCAACTTAACACACTGGTTAAAATTAATTGATGGGGTTTGTAAGTGTTTACTTCTGGGTTGAGAGTGGCTATTTCAAGGCTTAATGGAAAATAAGTAGTTGATGAGAGAGAAAAACCTCTCTAGGGAGGAAGATCGGTTAGAACAAAATGAAGGACAGACTCCATTTTACAGATGTGGATAAAGACAGCCCCAATGGTATCTCATTTTTCCATTCGCCTTACACTCATATTTCATTAAATGAATCTGGCATTCAACGTCTCTTTGGGGGAAGATTCTGAATCATTTGCTTTCCTCTGGAGACTTTGGCAGGATGATAAAGAGTGGTACTAAATCCATTCTCCTTCTCCAACTCCCAAACACTGTGTCATAAACAGCCATTTCCTTTTCTTTCTAATGTCTGATAAGTAGTAGTGACTCAGGAAATTACAATACCCAAAGCCCCCAATTAATGCACATGAATAGCACACAACAAAGATGCAGGAAAGAAGAGCCTGTCTTCTAATGGCAAATCCCACCTGCTCACATAGTAGAATCCATTGTCTATACTACTATGGAAAGCAGTATTAGAAAAATTCTTCTGGGAAACTAAAAGATTTAGTGTGGCGGGCTCAGTACTCCCAGTACCAATTTAGTGAGCCTTAACATAGAAAATATCCGCAATATACACTAATTATATTTAAGATCTTATATTGTCTAACAAATGTCGCTTCCCCATTAATCTAGTTTGAAGAAAATATATGAAGATATTCAGTTAAGAAATGTACCCAGTATGTAATTCAGTATGGAAATAATCTTTTTCAGGTGTTTGTTCAAATTGGTTAAAGTATTTAAGTGTGCATTTTTGTTGAATTCGAATGTGAGTTTATCATGATTTTTTAGAATCAACTCCCACTTTCTCACCGCATTTCCTTAGGCTTATAATAAAGAAAAAGTAGGCTAATTTCTAAGTTATATATCTTTTCATGATTGCTGATTTAGTTACACAAACACTCAGCTGAGACTTAAAGTTATTGCTTGTAATAGCCTCTTGTGTTTTATAAACAAGGAAATATCATCTTCCTGTCTCTTCTGGGGTTTTGAATGAGCAGGAAAGACATGAAGAGCAGAAGATCTGGGAAATGGTAAAAATGGAGATGTTCTCTTTCCAGGTGTGTGTGTGTGTGTGTGTGTGTGTGTGTGTGCACGCACGCATGCATGCACAAGTGTGCACACTGGTATTTAAGTTCTAAGGATTAAATATTTAAAAATTAAACATTTAATATTAACAAGCATTCTTTTACACTAGCACTCATGGTTTCATTGTTATTTGAGAAGTTACATAGAGGACAAAATGTCCCCAAAATATTGTCTCAATTTTACAAATACTCCCCCAAACTGCAAGACAACAGCAGTTTATGTGTATTACAGGAGAGAAAAGAGATATGTTTGGTTACTCACCATGTGATGGAATTTCACAATGCACTTACCTCATTGACCTACCACCAGATCTTGTTCTGCTCATTAGAACATTAAATTTTATTTGATCACTAAAATATCAAAAGAATAATTGAAGTGATAGAGAAACAGAAGTAGGAAAGTTGGGGAAGTCATCAATGCGAAATTCCTTGATATCTATAGGAAGAAGTCAGTAGTTGTGTTGGTGTAACTGGGCAAAAAGAATGTTAATGCCCTCAGATTATCATGGAAGATTATCCCTCAAAAAGGGTACTGATCTTACAAGTCATAGAGAAGATAAAAAACAGGGCTGGGAATATGGCCTAATGGCAAGAGTGATTGCTTCATATACATGAAGCCCTGGGTTCGATTCCTCAGCACCACATATATACAAAAAGGCCAGAAGGGACGCTGTGGCTCACATGGTAGAGTGCTAGCCTTGAGCAAAAAGAAGCCAGGGACAGTGCTCAGGCCCTGAGTCCAAGGCCCAGGACTGGCAAAAAACAAAACAAAACAAAAAATGGCCATAATCCATGCATCCAGAGGGAAAACAGATATCAAAGGAATTTCGCATAGATGACTTCCCCAACTTTCCTAGTTCTGTTTCATATTTTGTGTTACATGAACCTAGAAATTAAGGTCCTTTTCAAGAAAAAAGGCTATCTATATATTTACATTTGCTAATTTACTTTTGTCTCCATAATTACTCTCCATTTCTTAGTTTCCTTCTGATGATAGGATAGTGATTTTCTTCTGTTATGTCTTATTTACCCTACAATTTCAGATAGAATAGAGAATTATAACCCCTTTTTCTCAATTACAATTTCCCTAATGAAGAATGAATTGCTTATTCATCTCTTCAATTTTCAGGTTTCACTTGCACTATCCCTTGCTGGAAAACAGCCTTAAGTGGTAAATTTTCTAAGAATTAAAAATGAAAACAATAAACCTTTAGGTAGAGGTACGATCGTTGACTCTACTTCCATTAGAAACGTAGGCATATGTGAGTAAGGAAGATTCACAATTATGAGTGTATGTTTTTTCTCATGATACAAGAAGTCTGTAGGAATGTGCTTGCTAACTTTGACTCACAGGACAATATGGTGCTGTAGCCTCCAGCCCCTGGTCAGAGGTAGGCACAATAATGGTGCTCAAAGAGTCTCATCCTGATCCTTGGCACATGGAAAGGGCATTGAAGGCTGCTAGTCAGCCAACCACCCTATGGGAAGATTGACCCTGATTATTTCCATGAACCATTGTTATCAACAAAAAATCCTTGAAAGTGAGAAAGGAAGAATCAAAAGAATGGCAGCACTTGAACACACGCAGAAGAGAGCGTCACGAGATAAGGAATGTGATGGTTCCTAGAAGCTGCACTGGGAAACCTAAGAAAAAGGATTCTCCCTGGAGGCTCCCAAAGAACATGACTCAGCCCCAAATTTAATTTTATTGCTTTGAGACCTACTTCAGACTTCTGGTCTGCATGACTCTAAAATAATAGAATTGTGTCATTTCCAGCCACCAAGTTAATTGTGGCACTGACAGGAGAAGGGCCATGCACACCAAATATGTGTCCTTCTGTCGAAGTCCAAAGCCTTTCTCAGAAATAGTCCCAGAAGATTCCTATTTTTTTTTCTCATAAGCCAAAAATGAGGTTTATGTCTCCTCCTAACTGTAGTGAGGGCAATTATTTAGCTTTTATGTGAAGCACTAGGCAGCCTAGAAGAGAACTGAGGATGGCTTTTAAGAGCTGCCCACGGCTTAGATTGCCCCATTTCTTTGCTTTCTCATTCATCAGCATCCCCAAAAGAATTATGAATTTGTCTTGGTCTTAATCCTTGATAAGAGTCAACTCTCAGTTTGGGGTGTGTGTGTGTGTGTGTGTGTGTGTGTGTGTGTGTGTGTGTGTGTACCAACTAGACAGTATTAATCTGAATATTTTGGTATTTATTTCTGTTTCTCAATTTTACCTAGATGACAAAAATCTTCTAAGCTTTCAATCTTGTGACTTTTTCATTTCGTTCAACTGTTTAATAATACTATTTAAAATATATTTAATAATATTTAATACTTAAAATATGTGCCTGATATTAAAATTAAATTAAATTTTGCCCCGTTTCCCCTTCTCTTGTATATTTTATCTTTCATTCTGGAATTATTGTTAAATATCCTGTTTTATTATGCAGACCTTTCACCTTCTCTATTATGTTTAGCAGCCTGTATCTCTCTCTCTTCGCTGTTTCCTCTCTTTGTTCCCTCTTCTCTGTTTCTGTCTCTCTGTCTGTGTCTGTCTGTCTGTCTGTCTGTCTCTCTCTCTCTCTCTATCTCTGACATCAGAGTCTCACTTATGTTGGCCTTATATTGGTAATTATCATGCCGCTGCTCCCCAAGTGTTGGATTACAGGAATATAGTGATACTTTTTCTCCTCCTGTAGTTTAAAGTCTTTTCTTGTGTGTGTATAACTGGAATTTTATTTTGACTAGTTTGGTTATTATTTTTTTCTCATGGTCTTTTTATCTCAACCTTTGAAACTAGCTTCCACATCCACTTTTAGTTCATTAAGATTAGAAAGCTATGGCCTTCTCTTTTCCATTTTGCCCTAGACTTTTGAGATGATTCCAAGTTCTATTACTTCCTTATACTGACTTACTCCACTTCGTGCTTCGGGCTTAAGTTTTTGGTGAGGTAGCTCCTCAGAGCCTCATTTGGATGTCAGAGAGATGTGTCACCTAAGAGATCACCCAGGAGTCTGAGCTCCAGGAGATATTTCTGCCACATCTAGAGCCCAAATGCAGATCCCATAGACAGACATGAAGGTGAACTTTCCTTCTGTGGAACGGGGCAAAGTGGTGCAGTGTTTATCAGTCCCCATTTGTACAGGGGACATGTCCAAAATAGTATTCAATTCTCTAATGCTTTTAATGTCTATTGTTTACATGAGGAACTGCAAGATAATAATTTCCATTCTTTTAAGATGGTAACACTTTTCAGGCCACAGAGGCTCCTACCTAGGGTTTCCATTCACTCCACCAACTTCCAAGGAGTCATTTCTAAACCTTAAAGTATCTATGTTAAAGATGTTGGTTTGGGGAGGAAATATCAGCAAAGGTATCCTACAAAAAGCTTCCGTCTTTATCAACTGCAGGACAAGAGGGAGAGGACTGTGGCCACTTTCATTTGTGACAAAGGCTACTGAGAACCAGTCTAATATTGTGTCTGTGTTCTCACTAATAAAGATTTAATTTTATTGGGCATTTATATTGCCCAGTTTTTTTTTGTTTGTTTGGGTGTTTGTTTTTACAGATATGGATGGCTATGTGATATAGTTCTGGTCAATTCTATATAAGGAGAAGTCACTGAGGAGAGTTTCTGAAAGGTTCTTGAAACTACAGATTTGGCTAGATGCATGTCTTTAATCTGGTTTTCTTTTTCTTGTATGAATTTAGTAGCTATTATTAGTGGAACTCTGGTTAAGGTGTTGAACATCTGAGAGTTAGATATTATCATAAAGATGAGTCGTGTTGACCTGGGGGAGGGGAGTTCAGAACATTCCTGGGTTATCTAATTAACTACTAGGATATAACTTTCCTGTTCCATGCAACTGAAGTCACCCCTTAACTAACTGCACTGATCATCTTCTATTGTGATAGCAGAACGCTCCTTTCTCTCTGTGCATGGATAGCTCTGAAGACCTTTCCGGTAGTGTTTGGTTAAAGTAATAGCAAAGTGTTCATGTAAGTGGTTACTTGAAAGATGGTTTTTCTGGGCTCTGTGATCTAACTAAAAGTCTTCCAATTTTATATCTATGCCCTTTGATCCAAGCTATTCTCTGCTGCAGTAAACTCTGCAATCACCTTGTTTCTAGAAGGAAAGAGAAGATTCAATAACCATCATGTGTAGGAGGCAAACTACCCTTCAAACAGGCAACCAACAGCTTCTTCTTATTACCTTAAAGCAACGAAAATTTCAGGAGACCACCTTGTTCCTGTAATAAAGTGATAACACCTTCTCCAGACCTCCTCTAAGAACAAAGATTGAGCTAATGGTCAACCAGGCCACTTCCAAGATTTAGAATTGTGTTAAGGCTGCATACTTTTCTCCCTCCCTGCCCCCAGTCCTCCCTATTTAACCTGAAGCCAGTGTTTGTGCTTCTGAAGACAACTGAAAACATACTGAAGTGCTGTCTTCCCAAGGCTGCCATGTAATAAATCTCCTTTCTCTTCCCTTCACCATGTGTGTTCATTTGGCATATGGGGGTGGGCGGGTGGCCAGACCTCAGGAGAAAATCCTGGACTTTGGGCCTGGGGTCTAAACATCCTGTCACTGACTGAGTTAATGCCTCTATCTTCAATGGCTTACCTATCTACCCGCTCCAATCTCATTTGGTCTTTCAAACAAAACCAGGAGAACATGCTCCAAGTTTCTGAACAGGATTGTATGGGGGGATGGGGAGATTATAAATGGGTATTTGGTACCTTTATTGGCAAAATGTTTGGAGGGGCCAGACTTGAGCATTTGAAGCGCAGGATTATACCTAGGGGTCTGCCACAGGGCTCCCAAAACAGCTCAATAAATGCCAGAACCCCTGGGAAGCAGTGTATTGGGAGCAATAGTTACTGTTTGGAAATAAAGAGATTTGAAAGCTTAGGAAATTCTTTTATTGCTTTTTGCTACAGTTCTTATCACCGAAATCTCTTGTAAAGCTCTTTGTTTATAATAACATCAACTTGCATCTGCTGTTCTAAGGGGAAATAAAGAAGTAGGAAACTGTACCTCCTTCAGGATTGATAAATGTTGAAGAAAAAAAAAAAAAGCCCAAGAAGGAAGCGAAAACTTACAGAGGGAGGAAAAAAAAAAAAGCAGAAGAAGAAACTAACAAGCCATCCCACCTCTCCTGAAGTTTTCTACTCTGGAGATGGCTTGGGATCATATTTACTGTATGTACTGGAGATAATGAGTTTCCATTAGTCACACACTTTATCAAATCCTACTGTCAGCACTGAACTGAGTAACTTGAAATGTTATTTTGTGGTTTATCTTTCTAGAACACTTCTAAACACCTAATGTGTGCCAAGCATTTGGGGCAAATTGTAGCGAAGATTTGTGCTCCACTTTCAAAAGGAATGCATTACTTTGCTTTTCCTTAGCTACAGATTGCAGCATAATTTAACAGGTGCATTCTCCACTTCCCACCCACCCACCAACGAGGCTTCGGTTTGAAAACACATAGAATAAGACACAGGCCAAGTGCAGTCTCAGATTTAAACCTCTCTACATCCTGAGTACAATGGCATTTCCCTTGAAAATGAGATACCTCCCAAATTTTTACATGAGACAAATAACAAATGACATTAGCCTTGATAGAAAAAAAATATTATTTGCAAACAAAAGGCACCTCATATGAGGTATGCCATGTGCAAAGAAATGCTGGTATTTTTTCCTGAACTAGCAACCCTTGACATGCTGCAAATTTCTACTGAAACTTTTGGGTTTGGTAAAGAAATATCTATGCTCTGGTTTTGTGGATATGTCTTATTTTAATACAATTTAATTATGTGTTTTATTTTTAAAAGCGGTTTATCATTGTTGTTTTTAACATACCATGTGAAATTATTTCTTTTTTCTTTTGTTTATCTTCCCTATGATTTAGCCCCTGTTGTCACTGTATTCTGGTACCCTGGTGTATATGTTTGTCTGAATTAGGGCAGGGATGGGGAATATCCAAATGGTGAGACAAAAGGTATAAGGTGAACCAATGCAGCAGCCATACTTACAAAACAATATGTTGTAAACTAACTGTACATCTGGTGGGGGGATTGTGGAAGAGGGAAGGTGGGAGAAAAATGAGCAGATAGAAAGTTTGGCAAGAAATGTACTCACTACCTTACATATGTAACTGTAACCCCTCTGCACATCATCTTGGCAATTTTTTTTTTAAGTTTCCAAAGTAGAGATATGTAGCAATCAGGCATAGTGTGTGTGTGTGTGTGTGTGTGTGTGTGTGTGTTTCTGTGTAGGAAGGAGTGGAGAAGAGTGCCTATTTAGCATGTCCAACCCACAGTATGAAATTCCCATAGATTAGATATGATAAATATAGATAGGTAAAATTGTGAGTTATGCAATACAGTTAAATTCATGTTGTTGTTGGACAAACTCTTTGAAGGTTTTGGAGAAAATGAAGTCGCGTCTTCCATCAAGAACCTTCAGGAGCAAAACAACAGAAAAATGGAGGTCCATCCTCAGAATCACCAGACGTATTAACTGGCTCTTGATAGGAAGGGGAAAAGCCCCCCCTCCCCCAGCCCCCCGCCAAGTGAGAATCTGTTCAGTTGGGTTTTGTTGGGATGGTTTCTTTTTCTTTCCTTTTTTTTTTTTTTTCCCCTGTCACTCACTCTGTTAATTCATTAAAACTTATTTCTGCTCCGAGGTGCCTCAATGAGTTTCACTGTTTTGTTTCTGGTGCCTGTTGGCGCAGAGATGTCTTTCACAATTCTCTTTGGTTTCCGAATGTTCTTAAGTACGGGTTCCGATCAGCCTGTGCGCACCTAAGCTCGCGCGCTTCCCTAATTGTGGCTTTGGGTCAGCGAAAAGAAGGAATGCAATGAGGATGTAATGGGGAGGGGGTGGGAGGGAGAGGGGGAAAAGACCAGAGGGAATTCCACCCGGCTCCTGTGTTTCCCGCACGAACCAGCAGGTGACAGCAACACCTCGAGGGAAGGCCACCCAAACAATAGACCCCAGCTCCAGTCCTGGGTTTAAGATGGGGATGGGCGCAAACCTCTTTCCTCCGGGCGCCCCCCACCACCACCACCACTCACCCACAGTGGGTGGGGGGAATCTTTAACCTCGCCTCCTGGCTCAGCGGGAGCTCGGGGTCCGCCTCTCGTCCCCGCAGGGCGCCCGGCCAGGGGACCCGGCACCCCGAGGTGCTGCGACTTGCCCGGGCCCGCGTCTGAGCCTGGCGTACCCACCCCTTCCAGCCGAGGCTTCCCCGCCTCCCTCCGCCCTCCGCGGGAAGAGGCGGGGAAGCAGAGTCACAAGCCCCAACACCGACCCCGATCCACACGCCCAAGGGGTGAAGAGTTCGAGGCCCGCGCGGGGTGGCATTCCTCCTCAGATCCAACCCCCCCACCCCACCCCCTCTCCAAGACTCGGCCTGCTGCCACCAGGCACCGCCGAGATTTCGTTGACTCTTCCCTCCACCCCCTTCTCCTTCTCGGCTCACGCCCACCTCGGTTCGAACCCGAGTGGGAAGCCCCCGCCGTGTTAGTTTCTGGAGTTAGAGCCAGAAAAGAGAGCGGGGAGGCGCCGTGGGGACGTGGCGCAGCCCGGGGCGTCCGCTCCCCGCCAGTTGCGCTTGGCAAAGCTTTGAGTGCGGGTCTTGAACCCACCTTTCCCGCCGCCCCGCGCCGCCCCAGCCCGGCCCGGAGCCCCGGCGGATCCCGGGCGCGCCCCGCATCTCTCCCCCGCGCGCCGCGCGGAGCGAGGGGCGCCGCGCACCGGCGTCCACGGCCGGGGAGGGCGGGCTCGGCTCCCGGAAGAGCGGAGGGAGCGGGAGGGCGGCCCGAGGGGCCGGGCGGGGAGGGGACGCGGAGGGGGCGGGCCGGGCTACGATCGCTCCAGCCACGGCTCCGGAGCGGCGGGCGCGCCGAGACCCGCGACCCGGCTCGGGGACGGCGATCGCCACGCAGGGGCCCTTGGAGGTCCACCTCCCCCCTCCCCGCGCCCCAACACACACACACACCCTGCCGCCGGGGATTCGCCTCCACACCAGCCGCTGACACCGGCTCCCCGTCCACCCCGCAGCCGTGGACTGCCCCGGCGCCTGGAGGACCTGGGCCTCGGGTGAACGGGGTCCCTGGACCCGAGAGGACGCGCGCGGCTCTGGGGAGAGGTCCGGGATCCGCGGGCGCCGCGGCCTCGGGGGCGCAGAGCGCACGGAGCTGAGGCCGGCAGCAAGGTGAGCCCCGGGAATCGCCAGCGGCTTGGGGGGGGCGGGGGGGGGGGGACCGGGGTCAGTGTGCCTGCGGACAGGGGAGACTCAGGTTCGCAAAGTAGATGATCCCCCAGTCAGGGCCTGGGCACACCCTGGGGGGGGGGTTACCTCCCTGGGGGCAGTATTAGGTATTCCCCCTAAAGGGGCTGGCAGGGATTTTTAAGGGGTGTTGAACTCTTCTTCCCCACCCCACCCACAGCGGCGGCCTTCATGGATGCCCCACGACCCTGGATGTTAGGGTCCCCCTCCGCCACGTTCCCAGAGACATGTCTCCGGCTTTGGCCCTGGGGTCCTGACCTGGGGGTTGGGGGGGGGGGTGGTCCTTCCCAAAGGCCGGGCTCTGAGCATTCTGGAAAGGAATACCCACCCTAACTCTAGTGAGATCTCTCCCATACCCTAGGAGCTGGGAGGAGCCAGAAAGCTGATCCCCTGTGTCCCCCACCCCCTCCCAGCACACTTACCCCCCCCCCCCAGGTATTAGCTTGGATTCCGCTCCCCTCCCAGACAACCCCTACACCCACCCCAATTGCAACCAGAGTCTCTCTCCTGTTCCTGCTCAGGGCTCCACCCCCTCCCTGCATCTGGGTGCTAGGCCCTGCGTGCCCTGTGCCCGCACTCCTGCCTGCTGATCTTGGCAGTCTGGCACCCTCTCTCCTCCCATCCCTGGGGGAGCTGGCACGGGCCCAGCGGAGCTGATGTTGTAATGTCCCTGGCAGTGCCCATGCAGAAGGTCTGCCCGGCCAGTTCCCAATCAGTGAACTCAGGCCTTCTACCCGCCATGGGAGCTTGACTCAGGCTTGGGAATGGGAGATGGTGGCTCTGAGCTGAGAGACCAGAGGCAGGGAGGGGAGGGGGCTATTAAGTCCAGGGCGGCAACCCTGCTAATGGGACACTGGGGACTTGGTGCTGCTCAGCTGAGCATCAAACTTTTTTTTTGGGGGCGGGGGGAGGGCAGTGGACATTTTCCTTGAAGGAAGATTGGGATGTGTGGTCTTAAGTACAAACCTACCGAAATGACCTAGGGAGAAGGTTATTCCTTTTGTTTGTTGGTCTGTTAAGGGTGTAAGAAGATGGCAAAGTCGCTGAAGCTTCCAGAATGCTGGGAGCCATAGGCTGAGATGGCTGAGTACTGGGACAGCAAGCAGCCCTCCCAGTTCCAGTTCCTCTCAGTTCCTTTGGCCCTAGGCCTGGAGGGCGACTGGAATGGCATCTGCACTCCAGGTGGAAAGGGATTGGCCCTGTATGGAAGGCAGGAAGCCTTGGTTTCCCTTTCTCTGGCTCTTTCTCTAAGATCAAGTATTTCTCTAGAAGCATCCCCCAACGGTCCAGTTCCCAGCCAGACTTGGGGTGCAGCAGGACCTACAGAAAAGGGACAGGAGCTCCCAGGACTCCCCCTTCCCTGCCCACCACAGATCCAGCCATGAAAGGCATGCTCTGGCATACACAAACACACCTCCCAGCTGCCTGCTGCCACCCACCCCATCTCATTCACACCCCTTATCCTCCAGCCAGGTAGACATGTCCCCAGGCACCTGCAGACAGGGGTGCTGCTGCTTGCACTCAGTAACTTTTGCCACCACCTTTCACTCCTCATCCCTTCTGCACATTGACCACTTGTTCCAGAACTCTCCCTAGCAGCACTGTCTCCCAGAGACATCCATCTGCCTGGGCAATGCATAGTCAGAATGGCTCATTCTCTGCTGCTGTCTCGCTAGACCCTGGCACTGACTGCATCTTAAAAGCTTTCCTAGCCCTGGGAGTAGGAGGCACCTGTGTCTGAGCACGCATGCACGGGAGGGCATTCTGAGAGGCTGGAGGCCTCCAGGAACAGCCTGGACAGAAGGGAGGTCAAGAGCCAGAGGACAGCTGCCTCCTCCTCCCTGTCTGTCTTAGCTGTCACCTTAAAGCCTGATGGGATTCTTTTCAAGGCAGAAGGCCAGAGCACGGAGACAGCTTCTCTGAGGATCTCCAGAATACAGATGAAAGCATAGAGGCTGAGCAAGGATTATGCTGGCATTTCCTGGGCGTTGAACAGCTGATGAGCAGGACAGAGTAGAGGGTCATGGCTGACCCCTCCCACGCTCACCCTGAGGTTAACAGGTGTAAGAACCAGAGCAGCCACCACCACAGACCTAAACCCACTGGCCTGCTGGTCCTCGTGCACACGCCCTGCCCTTCTGGACAGCAGTCAGCCTTGCTGTCGGGTGTCGCATTGTTCCTCTCTTCTTCTTCTAGCAGTGATACCCTTCTGATAGGTTAGCGGCCACCACCTCACCCCTCCCTTGCCTTTTCCTTCTGCAGTCCCAATTCTTAACTTGACATTGTGGGAGAGAAGCATGAGGCTGATTTGAACTTCTTGAGAGAGGGGTTTAGAGAGAATCCAGGGATAAAAGTTTATCATGCCTTCCCTCTCAAGCTCTATGTTCTTCTTAGCATCAAAGATCCTTAGATATTTGCAAACCCAGAAGGCAGAAGGTAAAAGGAAGAAGGGATTCCATGTAAACAGAAGCTGTGTTTGTCTATGTTATAAATGCATCTTCCTTTCCTTGTTTAGATTTTTAACTATAAAAATAAGGTATGCTGTTGTAACAAGAAGAAAATTCACAGAGGTGTAAGACAAAGTTAATTATCCCCACCTACATTCTCCATCTCCACCTCCTACAACAGCCAATTTTAATGATCTAATATATCTCTGTCATACCTTCTTCTAAGCCAATTTGGCTTACATGATCAATTTTTTTAAGAAAAAATTACTTTGTGGATTGAGATGCAGAAACTCTATTAAATAAGCCGGATTTGCTTTACAAAGTATAGGTACTTAACATTTAATTTTAGCAGTTAATTTTTAAAGCTGTTACAGATTTGCTAATTGAATTTGCTTTCAGATCTTTCATTTTTCAGAGAACAGACTGCATAAGCAATGCTTTCTGAGCTAAATTTCTACACATCTCTAACTTTTGCCAGTTTCTGGAAATACAATACAACCTTGCTGCCCAAGACCTTGCCTTGATTTTATAAACCACAGAAATGTGACAGGCTCTCGCGTCTCCACTGTATCAAAAAGACAGAAAGTGTTGTCTCCAGAAACAGAGCTGGGATTTTTTTTTTTTAATAGCAGGAAACTTTGTCTAATCAGTCTCATTTTCTGAGCTATCATTTTACATCCATATTTTTTGCTGCTTTGAGTGTTTTATATTTTTAAAACTTTGTACACATTTGAAACATGAATGTTTTCCTGATTGAGATCAGTTTTCTGCACTTTTTTTTGTGTTGCAGGATTTCAAAACCCTGGCCAGTTCTTTTCATGAGCTGTAGTAGATAGAGGAATTGCAGGGAGGCTGGTAGAAGGAGGCGTGAGGAATCTGGCCTTACAGCTGGCATCTTCCACAGGTCTCTACCTTTGTGTGTTTGCAGGGACTGATGCACTTCGCTGTGTCCAGAATGCTCTCCTGGACCAAATACAGACATGTTGCATATCCACAACCAATGATGCTGTCTTTGCAAGTCATTTTCTAAGTCCTGCCTGTTTAATATTCCAGGCATGAGCAGTCCTTGTGTTCTTGTCTCCTGTTTTTCTACCTTTGATACTTGCTTCAGAAGAATCTGCAGTGGTATGAATTAGTTGACAGCAATTTATTCCATATCTTAAGCTTTCCTCTTCTCTTTTTTTTCCCCATGCTCATAAGACAGATACACTCACATTATTTTTATATATTAAAAATAATCATTGATTTGTCAGATAAGCAAGACCTAATCTAACTGCCTGTTCTGACTCAGCATTTTTCTCCCTTCCCAGAAGACACTTATTTTTAATTTTCAATATTCTGAGTCTGAATCTGAAAGGCATTCTCATCAAATATCAGAACACATTTCCGGGTACTTTAAGATCTTTGTTTCTTTTAATTGACTATCTTTGTTCTTAGTAAAATTTCGGGGGGAAAAATGGCTCAAGCAGCAATCTACATGTAGTGTTTCCATTTTATTCTTTCTGATTCTTGAAGACAGAATCTAAGTGTCTTTAGCATATTTTATAACTGCTTTTACTCTTTTCGAGATCTTTTGGAGAAAGGCCAACTTCATGTTGTCATAAAGATGCATGATAGGGCCATGCTAGAACACCATATTACAGTCACAAAACAGAGATACGTTTATGTATCATCAAAGCCAAGATCTTGCCCTTCCCCATCTTCTAGAATGTTCCATGTTGTACAACCAATATTTCTGGTAGTTCGTCTTTTCCTGTCTTGTATTACACTCTTTTAAACAACAACAGCAAAAAAAAAATCACCATGATGTTAACAAAATATTTATGATTTCTTCTTCATGATTGTGTAGTTGTAAGTTTAGGTGGGCAGTGCGTATTGTTACTCTGTGTACAGATTACAGAGTGCATTCATGTTCTGCCTGAAAGAGCCTATCTTCTGGGAAAACAGTAAAACAATCTTCCTTGCCTACAAGCTTGCTTTGGGCATATTCTGTTCTTGATAAGAGTGTTCTTGAAGTCTGTGGCACTGGACAGAAACTGATTTGCTTTGGTGTGTCAAGCATGTCCTCCAATGAAGGAATTATGATTTGGAGCCATGAATTATCCCAGATATTTACTAAACAATTGTTGTTGGCAGGCCAGCATTATGGAAATGAAGAGGGCTTTGTATGCTCTTATTCCATTATCTCCCTTTTCTTCTCTGGTGCCTGTAGGTAATCTGTGAATGATCCTCGCAGCATTTAGGAGATATTTGACGAGAATCTCTTTTTTTAAAAACTTATTAAGGAACTACTTATTATGTGGATGTACCTCTTAGTTGTTTCCATAGGCTCTGAATTGAATTATTTGGGGCCTGGAGTATCAGAGAGGTGGGAGATTTTGGTGACTAATTGGAAGATGCCAACTATTCACCAGCCCACAAGAATGTAGAAAAGGTGTTGCTTCAAGATAGCTTCATGAGGCTGACGCTGAAGGTTTCATCTTACAGCATAGTCACCATCACCCGAAGAGAAATTAAATGTGCAAGAATTAAATTATGCATTTTATTATTGATCACAGTTAAGTGTAATTTCATGGCTTGATTTTGGTTCCATTGAAAAACATGTGTTGTCTTCTGTCACTGAGTCATAAGGCCTCACATACCCAGGGGGCAAGTCCTCTCTTGTGAACTATGTGAGCAGCATGCCTCCCATTTTCTTTTCTCAACAGTAGTAAATTAGTCCATTTCTCTTGTCTAAACAACACACACAGGCATTGAGAGAGAACTGCAGAGAGAGACAGAGTACCACCCATCTCTAGGTCACTAAGCTTTCTGCTTTCTGCTTAGTGACCTAGAGATTCCCAGCCCTTTCTTCTTCTTGGGACCCTAAGGCCACCCCCGTGGGTATCGGCTTGTAGGCATAGCGCTGTGGCTTTCAAAGACTCACGACGGGTTTCCTAAGCGAGGTAGCTAATGCACAGTACAGAGAAATGACTCTTAGGGCATAACCAGTATTTTTGATTCATCTTACTAGAAAGTTAACTATAATCTTAAAGGAAATTTTTCATGATTGAGTTGAAAAGATATTACATGCACAAAAAGTTTTTAAATGTAGAACTTAAAGAGAATACAACAAAAATAAATCTCCCTGTGCCCCGCCCCCCCGTCCTCTTCTTTTTCGTTCTCCTCAAGTTGCATATATCCCTCCAGAAATACCCTTCTATACATATGTATTTGTTCTTCCTAAGCTTGAAAGTGGGAGATGACACTGTTTTTCACATCCTCCTTTCACGTGGAAATCATTTTCATATCTGCACATCAACAGCCCATGTGCCTTGTTAAGAATGTGTCATAATCTCCTAACCATCTTTCTATCCATAGACAGGCTTTCCCCTGTAAGCATCTCGCAGAAGCTCGTGCTGGTATACTAGGCTCAGGCCTGTAATCTCAGCTACACAGGAGCCTGAGATCCGAGGATCAAAGTTTGAAGCCAGACTAGGCAGGGAAGTTTTTAAGATGCTTATCTCCAATGAACCACCAAAAAAGGCAGAAGTGGAATGTGGCTCAAGTGGTAGAGCATTAACTTTGAGAAAAAAAAAAAGGCAAGGGAAAGCACTCTGGCCTTGAGTTCAAACCCGAGTATATATAGACACACACACACATACACACAAGTCACATGACATGTGAACCGCTAAGCAGCCACACCGAGAGGAAACCCTATTGCTCGTACTTTCTCCAACATGGTGTAGTATCCATCTCATAGGGAGCAATGATGTCATAGAATCGATTCCACCTGCAATAACAAACATGTCACAGATCAAGTGACTTATAAACAATTAAAAGTGATTTGCTAGTGTTCTGAAGGCCGGTCTGGGATCAGGAGTGCTGGCCTGACTTGGCTCCTGTGAGGGCACCCTTCCTTGGTTGTAAATTGTTCTTTCATAAGATGGAGAGTAAGCAGGAAATTCCTTTGGGGCCTCTTTTCTAAGACCACTAATCCCATTCGTATAAATCCTCATGACTTTAATTATCTCCCAGAGGCCCTGCCTCTTAATACCATCACACAGTGGCCAGAGTATAAACATCCGATCCGTAACAAACGGCATGTCCCTGGTATCCTAACAGACCTTCCTTTAAATGTGAGCAAATGATGGATCTTTTCCTATGTTATATACTTATTCTGTGAACTGGGGGCGGGGGGGGGTTGCCCGTTAGGGAAGAGAACCTCTGTTCAGAGAGTGTGCCTACATCACTATCCTTTTCTTACACAACCTCATCTATCCTCCAGAGTCTTGATGCCTGTGCTCTTTCTACATCTGTTCTACCTTCTCTCCCTCATCCCCCACAACGTCTCTGTGTGTCCCTCTCACATCGCTGCCTCTGTGAAATGTCTGGAGCACCCACAGTGGTTTTATGGGGGGCGGGGGTGGCACTGTGTGAATTCACGTGTCTTTAAGGACAGAGAAGCCTCTGAGCCACCTGTCTTTAACAAGAACAGTCTTCTAATTTCCATACAGGGTAACTGGTAGAGTAAGGGAGGAGAGTAAATGAGAAAATTGGAGTGACTTCTTGCAGAAGTAAAGAGTAAAACTGAGCTGGCTCTGCCCTATGTTCCTCTAAGGGGACCCCTAAGACACATTCACATAGCGAGCAGGGCTCCCCAACCTGGTACGTGATCTCCCGTGAAGGTCGAATCTGCCTGACTCACTACAGACAGCGAGAGCTGAAATGATCCAGGATCGGCTGTGGGCACCTGGGCTGTGTACGCACTTTCCCCTCTCCTATCCCTTCTGATTCTGGGTCTCTCTAGGAAGCAATCTTGGCTGCAGCCCCACCGGGGAGCAGGGTGATGGCCGGGACAATGGTGGGTGCCCTGAAGCTGTCCCATGGCTACTGAAGGGACGGTGCAGTCAGGGAACGGAGTGGCGGGCATGGTGTCCAGCCTGTGGATCCTGGTCCTGGGGCCCTCAGTTCTGGCTCTGGAAGGTAAGGAGAGGAGGCAGAGACCTTCCTTTATCAGTGCAGCTTAGGGCGGGTGGGAAGTAGGAGACTCAGAAAAGGCAGAAAAGAGGGCTGACTTCCATCCAAAGAGGAAAACGTGGGACCCTATCAGGTGTTTCAGAAACAGGATCCTGAAAGCGCACTCCTGCTGGCTACTTAAATGGACGTGGTTCTCCCTGGAGGCGGACTGGGGGTTCGTAGTGCTAGCTGGAGGTTCGGCAGCGTCCCTTTCTCTCTGGACAGAGGTATTGCTGGACACCACAGGAGAGACCTCTGAGATCGGCTGGCTCACCTACCCACCAGGTGGGGTGAGTGTCACTCTTCATTCCGAACTTAGCCTTTCTCCTTCTCCACCCATTCCTCCTTCCCCACCCCCTAGTCCCCTGGACAGTGCAGTTCAGCAAGGGATCCTGGGTAAAACGAGAAAGAGAAGACTGGCTCTGGAGGAACAGGATGGAAGGGCATCCTCTCCCTGCTCCGTTTGTCATTCATTGTAAGGCTCCACGGAATCGATGCAGCCCTCCCTCATCCCCAAGCAGCTAATACTTCTCCTGTCCGCCCTCCCCCCCCCCTTTGTCCCCCATCCCCTCCTGCAGTGGGATGAGGTGAGCGTTCTAGACGACCAGCGTCGCCTGACGAGGACCTTCGAGGCATGCCACGTGGCAGGGGCCCCTCCGGGCACTGCACAGGACAACTGGCTGCAGACCCACTTCGTGGAGCGGCGAGGGGCCCAGCGGGCCCACATCCGACTGCACTTCTCCGTGAGGGCGTGCTCCAGCCTGGGCGTGAGTGGGGGTGCCTGCCGCGAGACCTTCACGCTTTACTACCGTCAGGCTGAGGAGCCGGATGGCCTGGACAGCGTTTCCGCCTGGCATCTCAAACGCTGGACCAAGGTGGACACGATTGCGGCTGATGAGAGCTTTCCGGCCTCCTCCTCCTTCACCTCCTCCTCCTCCTCCACCTCGTCCTCCTCCTCCACGTGGACCGTGGGACCTCACAGGACCAGTCAGCAGCGAGCTGGACTGCAGTTGAATGTCAAAGAGCGGAGCTTTGGGCCTCTTACCCAACGTGGTTTCTATGTAGCCTTTCAGGACACCGGGGCCTGCCTGGCGCTCGTAGCGGTCAAGCTGTTCTCCTACACCTGCCCCACCGTTCTGCGTGCCTTTGCTTCCTTTCCCGAGACCCAAGCCAGTGGGGCTGGGGGGGCCTCCCTTGTAGCCGCCGTGGGCACCTGCGTGGCTCACGCAGAACCTGAGGAGGATGGAGTTGGGGGCCAGGCGGGGGGCAGTCCCCCCAGGCTGCACTGCAACGGGGAGGGCAAGTGGATGGTGGCCGTCGGGGGCTGCCGTTGCCAGCCTGGCCACCAGCCTGCGCGTGGAGACAAGATCTGCCAAGGTGAGCGCCGTGCCTGCCCCACCTGCTCAGCGCCTCCTTTGGGCTCCTCTCCCGAATGCCAACCTCGTGGTCAGGAAACCACCCGGCTTATTTCCCCAGTCTCATTTCCCAAAG
Organism: Perognathus longimembris pacificus; assembly: GCF_023159225.1. Classification (NCBI taxonomy): domain Eukaryota; kingdom Metazoa; phylum Chordata; class Mammalia; order Rodentia; family Heteromyidae; genus Perognathus; species Perognathus longimembris. The sequence goes on from NC_063162.1 coordinate 145,549,843, forward strand.
CAGACAGAGTTAAATTTCAAAGCCACCCATAGCCATTGGGAAGAACCCCCCGGGGCTGCAAGCAATCCACACCTGTTGAGTTCGTGGGTTAGCTCAGGATGCGCTCCTTGGTCCTCTGCCGTGTCCTTGGGCAGGCATCTGGGAAGGAGGCGGAAGGGGGTGGTAGGTATGGAGAAGGACGAGGATAGCAGCAGAGGGAGGTCTTGCAGTCCAGCCTGGAACCAAACCTCTTCATCCGGGCCTTGTCCCCGCCTGCAGTCCCCAGCACACCTCACTTGTTCATGGGTGGAAGGCAATGCTTTCCTCCTGGGGGTAGGCCTCAGGATGGCTGGAGAACTGCCCAGAGGACGGGGGGCTGGGGGGGGGGGTCTGTGCAGGTGTGCTGGGGTCTCAGGAGGGGCAAATGGAAGGAGCATGCCATGTCTCTTCTCCTCTCTGTCTCCTCAGCCTGCCCCGGGGGCTCCTATAAGGCCTTGGCTGGGAATGGCCCCTGCTCTCCATGCCCAGTCCGCAGCCACGCCCCTGACCCCGCCGCTCCCGTGTGCCCCTGCCTCCAGGGCTTCTACAGGGCCACTTCCGACCCCCCCGAAGCCCCCTGCACTGGTAAGTCCCCACAGAGCACAGCATGGAAGACAGACTTGGAGTGGGGGCTCATGTGGGGTACAACATCAGGGAGAGAAGTGGGGTCCCGACTCCCACCTGTCTGGCCCACACCCTCCTGTCTCGCCCCCCCCCCCCCCGCCACAGGCCCTCCGTCGGCTCCCCGAGAACTGTGGTTCGAGGTACAAGGCTCAGCTCTCATGCTTCACTGGCGTTTGCCCCAGGAGTTGGGGGGCCGAGGGGACCTGCTCTTCAACGTCGTGTGCAAGGAGTGTGGAGGCCACCCGGAGGGCGGCGTCCGGGGTGCGTGTCGCCGCTGCAGGGACGAGGTGCATTTTGACCCCCGCCAGAGGGGATTGACCGAGAGCCGAGTATTGGTCGGGGGTCTCCGAGCACATGTACCCTACATCTTGGAAGTGCAGGCTGTCAACGGGGTGTCGGAGCTCAGCCCTGACCCTCCCCAGGCCGCAGCCATCAACGTCAGCACCAGCCACGAAGGTGAGCTCTCGGTCCCCCTGAAGGATAATCTTGCCTCAACTCCTCAGAGCCCCCATGCCCGCCCTCCAGTCCCCTTATCTGGGGACCAGAGACTCCCACCCCCTCCAACGCCCCGCCCTGCGGTTCAGTCCCCTCCGCAGTCCCCGTGGTGCACCAGGTGAGCCGGGCAGCCAACAGCATCACGGTGTCCTGGCCCCAGCCTGACCAGACAAACGGAAACATCCTAGACTACCAGCTCCGCTACTACGACCAGGTGGGCCTCCCCATGGGGAGGGCAGGTGTGGGGACTTGAGGGACCCCAGCGGGGGCCACGGAGGCCAGGCGTGACCTCGAGTGAATGAATGGCTGCCGCCCACAGGCAGAAGACGAATCTCACTCCTTCACCCTGACCAGCGAGACCAACACTGCCACTGTGACAAGGCTGAGCCCCGGGCACATCTATGGCTTCCAGGTGCGGGCACGGACTGCCGCTGGCCACGGACCCTATGGGGGAAAAGTCTATTTCCAGACGCTGCCTCAAGGTGAGGGGAGGCCTAGGTGGGCAAGAGGAAGGCCCAACTGTCCTTGCCATGACCTTGGCCCAGTCTCCTCCAAACCGGAGGCCCTGCCTGAGATAGGAGGATGCTGTGGCTGACCCCTGACCCCAAGGGCTGTCTTGGGGCGGGAGGAGGAATGCTTGTGGGATGGCGGACACACCTGTTGTGTGTGATCTGGGGGTTGTGGCATGTGACGTGTTGAGAGTGTGCGTGTACACGTGAGGGGTGTGTATTGCAGCAGTGTGTGCGCGTGCCCATTGTGTGTGTGCGGCTGCCCTCGCGTGTTTAGATGGGGCTTGGCCCCCTGTGACCCCAGCGCTGATCCCGCAGGTGAGCTGTCCTCTCAGCTCCCAGAGAAGTTGTCCTTGGTGATCGGCTCCATCCTGGGGGCCTTGGCCTTCCTCCTGCTGGCAGCCATCACGGTGCTGGCTGTCATCTTCCAGCGGTGAGACTCCCCCCACCACTCCCGCCCAACCTGCCCAGCCCCGTTCAAAATCCCTGTGACACGGCTCCCGGCCCGAACCCTATGCAGCCGTCGAGAGGAGGCGCCGGGCAGTGTCCTCTCCCCTCAGGGCCTTGGCTGGACAGACTTCCCAGTGGGGCGGTACTGGGCAGACACCAAGGGGCGGAAATGGGGGGCATCATTCCGGGGCTGCTGGTTTCTCCCTCAGGAAGCGGCGTGGGACAGGCTACACGGAGCAACTCCAGCAGTACAGCAGTCCAGGTGGGGTCACGGAGTGGGGCTGGGGTTAGGGGCCTGGGGCTGGGCACATCACATGCCTGGGAGATGGAAGGCGGGGGGCGGGGGGTAGGGGGGCTCTGGCCCATTTTCCAGAAGGGAGAAGGCATGTCTGAGCATATGGGCACCCAGCCTTGAAGCACACACCCTTAGAGCCTGTCCCGCCCGCAGGGCTTGGGGTCAAGTATTACATTGACCCCTCCACCTATGAGGACCCCTGCCAGGCCATCCGAGAGCTTGCACGGGAGGTGGACCCCGCGTATATCAAGATTGAAGAGGTCATTGGGGCAGGTACCACAGGGATGAGGAGGGTTGGGGGGGGTGGGATCTGGTAACCTCTGTCCCCTCCCTTGGTCCCTAACTACAAGGAACACCGTGGTCCTTCCTTGAACCCTATGCCTCTTCTCCCAGGCTCCTTTGGAGAAGTCCGCCGAGGCCGCCTGCAGCCCCGGGGGAGGCGGGAACAGGCTGTGGCCATCCAGGCCCTGTGGGCTGGGGGTGCCGAAAGCCTGCAGATGACCTTCCTGGGCCGGGCCGCCCTGCTGGGCCAGTTCCAGCACCCCAACATCCTGCGGCTGGAGGGCGTGGTCACCAAGAGCCGGCCTCTGATGGTGCTGACAGAGCTCATGGAGCTCGGGCCCCTGGACAGCTTCCTCAGGGTCAGTTCTGGCTTGCGGGGGTGGGGGGTGGTGGAAGGAGGAGGATTTCTGGGGTCTGGGCAAGAGCAGAGCTCTCTTCTCTTCCGGAGGGGTCCCGTGGCTGGGCTTCACTCCCTCCATTATTGTCTGCAGTGGGCGGCACCACATTCCCTCTGGTGCCATGCCGCCCCGCTGCCTTCCCCTGACCTCTGCCCCCCGCCCCCCCCCACCACGCCTTGCAGCAGCGGGAGGGCCAGTTCAGCAGCCTGCAGCTGGTGGCCATGCAGCGGGGCGTGGCCGCCGCCATGCAATACCTGTCCAGCTTCGCCTTCGTGCACCGCGCCCTCTCGGCCCAAAGCGTGCTGGTGAACAGCCACCTCGTCTGCAAAGTGGCCCGACTCGGCCACAACCCTCAGGTGAGTCCCGCATCGCGTGGGCTCCGCGTCCTTCCGCTGGAGGGGGAAATGGGGATCTGGGGTGGGCAACTCAGGCTGAATAATATAGAGTGTGTGTGTGTGTGTGTGTGTGTGTGTGTGTGTGTGTGTGTGAGGGGGGGACTGGAGGCCCCCCACCGTGATGGAAGAGGCAGAGGCAGTGGAGGGATTTCAGGGACGAATGCACGGAAAAGGGATTGGGGAGGACAGTACCCCCCCGTCACCCCCCCACACACATAGGGACCTGGGCCTAGCCATGCACGACCCCCCCCCCCGCCCCCAGCCTGTTTGCTGGCACGACCTCCTGTTCTCTGCATCTCAGCGTCTGCACCCTGTCACCATCCACCCCGCAGGCTGCTTAAGGAGATGCGAGCCCCTGAGCGCGGGCCCGAGCTGGGTCAGTGTGATTCTCTCTGTGCTCTTGTGGCCTCTGCCCTCGCAGGGTCCCGGGTCTCTGCTGCGCTGGGCCGCGCCCGAGGTCATCGTGCACGGGAAGCACAGCACGGCCAGCGACGTCTGGAGCTTTGGGATACTCATGTGGGAAGTGATGAGCTACGGGGAGCGGCCCTACTGGGACATGACGGAGCAGGAGGTGAGTGCTTGGCCTGGGACTCGATTTCCCTCACACCCGGCTGGGGCTTCTGTGCTCGAAAGCCCTCCGTTCCTTGGTCTGCTCACATTGTAAAGTCTCCACAGCTGGTGGTGAAAGGAAACCAGCTTTCTTTTCCTATTCCTTCCCCACTCCTGCCTCAGTGCTGCTCCTGATTCCAGTCTACCACCGCCCACCCCTTTCCCTCCTAACACTCCTCTCTACTAGCAATAGCTTCCCCTCGTCATGTTTCCTGACCCCCTAGGTACTAAATGCAATAGAACAGGAGTTCCGGCTGCCCCCACCTCCAGGTTGTCCACCCGGACTCCATCTGCTGATGCTTGACACGTGGCAGAAGGATCGTGCCCGGAGGCCTCACTTTGACCAACTGGTAGCTGCCTTTGACAAGATGATCCGCAAACCTGACACCCTGCAGGCTGACGGGGGCCCCGCGGACAGGTCTGGAGCTTGGGGATGGAGCCTGGGAAAACTGGGGAGGGTAGAGGCGAACCAGAAAGGAAACTGAGGACAGAGGGCGAAGAGGAAGAGGAGAGCTTGACCTGCTTGCTTCTCTCCACATTAGGCCTTCCCAGGCCCTCCTGAATCCTGTGGCCCTGGACTTCCCTTGCCTGGACTCACCCCAGGCCTGGCTTTCGGCCATTGGACTGGAATGCTATCAGGACAACTTCTCCAAGTTCGGCCTCTGCACCTTCAGTGATGTAGCTCAGCTGAGTCTGGAGTAAGTGGGGGCGGGGGGGACCAGAGGGAGGGAGGGCCTGGGGGTGAGGCCACTGGGCTTGACCTGAGGGGGGTTGCCTCTGAGATCTGGGAGAAGCGGGCCTCGATCTGATCTACTCCCTCCCCACCAGAGACCTGCCGGCCTTGGGCATCACCCTGGCCGGCCACCAGAAGAAGCTGCTGCATAACATCCAGCTCCTCCAGCAGCACCTGAGACAGCCGGGCTCCGTCGAGGTGTGAGTGAGGCCGGGGCAGGAAGCTGAGAGCTGGCGATACGATGGCCCAGTTCTGGATTCAGGGCCACGGAGACCATGAGGGGGATAGAAGCCAGGATCTATCCTGACTCCTGTGCCTGGCATTCGATGTTCAGCCGTCTAGACACTGCATTCCCCAGCCCCTGCCCTCCCACCGACCTCCCCCACATTAAAGAAAAAAAGAAGGGAATTTACAAGCTCAGGTGTGTCTAGGCCTGAGTCGGCAGGGAGGGTTTAGGGAGGCCTTGGAGGAGGGGCAGAATGATGGGTGAGGTGGTAAGACACTGATGAAGAGAGGGACAGGGAACAGGAAACGATTTTATTGGAAGGTGGGGAGACAGCCTAGCCGGTCTCTCTCCCTCCTACACCTGTCCGCATGCCCAGTGCCCCCGCCCCCCACCGTCTGGAGAGTCCTGGGAAGGACTCTCTGCTTTCCCACTTAAGACACACAGGGGTGGAAACAGGTACTTGGGAAGGCAAGCCTGCCCTTAAAGTGCTCAGATGTGTCGTGGGACTTTCACAAGAGGATGAAGCATTCTCTGGGTGAGGAGAAGACCACAGTGCCCCCCCTTCTCTGTGCCCCAAGCCGAAGAAGTCCTAGAGACCCAGGATGGTTTTGTTTCCCAGCATGCCTTCCTTGGCCTTCATTTGACTCCATGTTCCCGGTGGGACTCAGTTTTGTTGCGTCCAGAGGGGTTCTGCTCTCAGATCTGGTACTCCCAGCCCTCCCCATCTTCCAGGCCCTTGTTGACCACGCCCCGCAAGTCCCTGCGCAGGGCCCCTTGCCGAAGCCTTTCCCAGTTGGTGCTGCTGCGGGAGGTGCTCCGAGACACAGAGGGTGTAGGAAAGGACAGGTAGGGACCAAAGGGACGGCCCAGCTCCAGTTTTCCCCCTGAGTCTTTGTCTAAGTCTTCTGAGCAGAGGACATCTTGCGGCTGAAAGGCCTGGGCGTAGCGTAGAATCCGCTGCCGATTGACATCCTGCCTGTCTTCCACCCTGTGGAGTGTGAGAAGAAGACTTGAGAAGAACTGAAGGACGTCTCTAAGACCAGTGCTCATCTTCCACTCGCTCTCTGTCCTCCAGCCCCGCTAATACTGGCCCTTGTCCTTTTCCGTAGCTACTGTGGCTGGGGGGGGGGGGGGGACACCAGCATTTCGAAAGCAAGCTCTCAGAAAGCGGCAGGTTGTGGCCCTCCAGCTCTGAAGATGTTTAGGGCTCCAAGCTCCTAATGAAACCCCTTCCTCAAGAGCTGTACTCAGGCCTTAGGCTTTGGGCCCCCGTGAGCACGTCAGCCTCCAGAGGAGGAAGCAGGGAGTCATCTCAACAAGGCCACCGTGTCAAAACGGTTTGCATGGGGAACAAACCCACCCCGCACCACCACTTACCGCAGGAACCAGCGGTCCCCCAGACCATACTCGCGCCCACAGATTCCTGAGCGAGGCCACAGGCAGCGAGGCAGCTTCCGCTCCAGCATCACTGTGGTGGCCACCACCTACATGCGGTGACGGGAGAGGCGACAGGAAGAGAGGAGGCCGTCAGAGGGGAGGCTGGCACGGACTGGGGAGTGGAAGGGGAGGAGAGGCGGCCAGCTAGAGGAGTCTGTGTAGTAGACTCAGGGCAACTCAGGAGCTCCTCGTTGCCCGCGGAGGTGGGATGTAATGCCCCTGAGCCAGGATGGTAGAGGGAGCTTTGTGGAGCTTCTTTCCATGAGAGAGAACTGATGAAACCATACTTCACCCCAAGGTCTGATAAGCATGGCAAAGCCAGGCAGATGCACAGGAGAGATACCCCAGCTTGCCTTTGGAAGAATGGGAGACTTTGTTCTACGATGGACAGAGATATGAGCAGGGCAAATACAAAGGGGTCTTTTGCGCCTCAGAACATTTTGACCCTACATAAAACCCATTTGTAAATGGAACACATTCAACTTGGAAATCTATTATTAGTATGTTTTCATGGAGAAAATATTTCCCTATTAACCAGGGTCTCACTCCATTCCTGACACACCATAGTCAAATGCCTCCCAGGATACAGAATTTCCTTTTTAAAAAAAATTATTTTGTAGAAATTACTTTTTTGAGATAAACTCTTTTTCTCAGTATCTTCTTAAAAAGAGGATTTGAGTCATTGCATTGTCTTTATGCACCTCGTCATGCTCTAACTGAAGATAGCTGCTGCTGCTCCAGGAGGATTTTATGATATATTTTTAACACTCGCAATTTTTCTGGGTCAAATTTTATAGACTGAAGTCAAGAAAACTTGATATTTTCCTTTCTTACTTGGGAGCAAAATTTACCAAATGAAGTTTTAGCTACCTTTAGCTTTATTTCTTGATTGTTCTAGAAAAGATATGTTTTAGTTGTTGAAAATTGTGAGGGCCTCTTCCCAGAGAGTTCACTGTTTTTCAGTAACGTCATTAATCCAAATTGCATGTACACGGCATTATTTTGCATACTTACTATACAAGAAGTATCCAGAAAAGACGAGGTCCAGGTATCTTACAGTTACTAGGTAGGAAAGGCACATTTGCACTAAGCCCTCCCGGCCAGCAGGGGGCTCACCTGGGCTCTCCAGAGCTCGTCTCGCTCATGGGCCACGCGCCAGTGAGTGTCACCCATCATGGCAATAAGAAGGTTGAGCATGAGCAGGGTGGCGATGATGGCAAAGGCGGCGTAAGTAATGCTGTACATGAAGGGCAGATCCACGTCGTAGTTGGCGGGGCCATCGATGATGGTGAGGAACAGTTCGAAGGTGCTGAACAGTGCCATGGGGTAGTCGTAGAAATGGCCCAGCTCATCGGGGTCTTCTGTCTGGAAGATGATGTAGAAGGCTGCTCCACCCAAGAGGGTGAGAGTTGCCATGACAACCGTATCACAACTAGCCCAGAGCTACGCTCTTTGCTGCCCATTCCCATCCGGGCCCCTCATCTCCCATATGACCATCTCAGCCTAGCAAGGCTCATCCCTCTGATCTCCAGAGCTACACTCCCAGTGTTCTCTCACTACCAAGGGACACCCCACCCTCAGTCATTCTGCACTCTGAGTTCCCCAGTACTTCCCTCCCATCTTGAACAGGTGATTTACCTGATGCAAAGCCCAGGATCACCACAGCCATCAGCCAGCAGAATCGCATCAGATCTCCAAAAATCATCTAGAGGGAAGGGAAGGCAGAGAGAACACCATGCCTTTGGAGCGGCTGCACCATCCAGGGCTTGCAATCTAACCCCCAAGTCAGGGGCTGGCAGAGTAGGTCAGACAGGCCAAATATGTCTGGACTGTCTTGATGTGGTCCTTTAAGTATAGTTTCAAAGGAAATGAGAAGGCAAGAAGGAAGGGAGGGAGGTAGAGATGGAGAGGAAGGAAGGAAAGAAGCAAGGAAGCAAGTGAGGAAAGAAGGAGGGAGGAAGGGAGGGAGGGAGGGAGGGAGGGAGGGAGGGAGGGAGGGAGGAAGGAAGGAAGGAAGGAAGGAAGGAAGGAAGGAAGGAAGGAAGGAAGGAAGGAAGGAAGGAAGGAAGAAAGGGAAAGGTACAAGAAAGAGGAGGGGAAGTATGGAGGGAGAGAAAAAGAGAAGTGAAGGAAAAAAGAACATGCAACAAAGACAATATGATTCACAAACTCTGAACTATATACTATCCATCCCTCTGTAGAGTGTTTAGCCTTGATATGATACTTTTCTCTAGGAAGCATGGTGGTGGCTGGGGGTGGGTGGGTTACTAACCTTCTGGATCATGATGGTGAAGGGGCCCAGCATCTGGAATCCTCGGGCAAAATACATGACATTGCACCAGCCCAGCACCAGGGCAAAGGACATGGGCACCACCTCCCCATCCGTGTTGGTGAGTCGCATCACCATGGTCACCAGCACCATGAAGGCATAGGTGATGCTGGGGAAGACAGGAAGTGTGTGGTAAGAGGTGCTGGGCTCATCCTGAGGTTCTTGATGATGAGAGTCGAACCGAGGTAGATCCCATACCTTCAGACTCAACCTTTGCCCACTCAATATGCAGGCTCACATCATTATGGGTGAAGGGTCCCCAGAGTTAAAATTCTTTGGAGACTGGGAATCCAGGGAGGGAAATGACCCCAAATGAAGGAAGGGATGGGAGTAAGAGGAAAGTGACTCACATGATAACATGAAATGGTCCCCCAAGAATGGTCTGTCCAAAGAAGCGAGTGACCCCCAACCTGAAGATGTCCGGAATCTGGAGAGAATTCAGGGACACAAAAGACATTAATAGACCAGCTCTCAGGCTGGATCCCTGTGGCAGATATTCTCATCCTGGATCCCACCCACACCTCACCTCCACCAGCAGGATGATCACAGCCCCAATGATGGTCACCAGCTCCCCTACCAGCCTGACGTCATCTTTGGGGGTCACATAGGCCTCCTGCGGGGGTGGGGGGGAGGAGGGGGAGTTATGGTTACAACATTTATACTTCTACCCTTCTACCCTTCCAGCTCTGAGATGGACAACCACTGGCCCTGTCAGAAATTCTTTCTAACAAGTCAGGTCTAGCTAATCTCAATCTCTGACCCTAGATGAAAAATGAATGTGTGCCTCTGTGTGGGTGCACTAGTAGTTCCTGGCGTGGACACTTGGGGGTGAGATGAGAGATGGAATAGAAAGATCAGAGTCTGGCTTTGCCCCTTCCGCTCCTCCTTGGTTGTTACCTGAAGCAGCTTCTGCTGAAGGAGGGTGTTGTCCCGGGGGTTGGTTCTGTTGGTGGTCCTGGGCTTGAGAGGGCGGTAGACGCAGCACATGGTGAAACAGATGATGTACACCAGGTAGATGGCGCCCAGCACACAGAAGTAGGGCCTCCCATACCTCTTCCATTTGAGGCTCACCAGCTCCTTCACCGGGGTCTGATCCAGGATATGGCGAGCCTGCATCCAAGAAGAGGAAAGGCAGCTCCAAGACCCTGGCACCCCTTGTCCCCCCCCCCGCCCCCACCTTGCCCATGCCTCTGTTGCCAAGCATACCTCTCGCTTCTTGGTAGTGACAATGAGTTCCAACAGGGACTGCTCGTCACCTGAGGAGTCGATCTCCGTGAGGTCATAGAGGGTGGAGGTGAGCGGCCCGTACGTCCACTGGATGTGCTTCCGCTTCTGCATCAGGTGTTGGAACATCTGAGAGGAAGGAGGGATGCACACGAGTCACAAGGGTAATGAACGCCCCAGGCCAGGAAGACAGAGAGAAAAGACCACAGTCTTAATGACCACCTCTTCTTGTCCCTTCCCTGGACGGGACTCTCTCTAGAGCCTGGGGAGGTGGGAGGAGCCAGAGGGCCATGGCTCTACACTGGGCATTGCAGACTGCTTCAGCATGGGCTGTGGGTTGCCTAAGCGGCTGGCATTTCAGTGAGATACATTGGGCAAGAAAAGGAACAGGCACATGGAACAGGAGAGGAGCGAACCCCCCCCATCTGGGCTGGGAATGGGACCTAGGTGTCAAGGATGAGTGTTTGCATCTACTTCCTCCCAACAGGTGGGATGAGGATGGGGGTACCCTCACCACTGTGTTGCCCTCCACTCCGGCCAGCTTGAAGGGGGTGAGGCCCTGGTGGTTGGGCACCATTTCCAAGGACTGCAGGTGGTCCCCTCCATCATACGACAGCAGCAGGTTGTACATCTGACAGGCAAAGGTTTTGTTGGGCTGCAGGATGAGGATGTGAAGCACCGTGTTTCCTGGGGGAAGAAAGGGGGAGACCGTGGCCTCAGGCCTAAAGTCTTACTCTTACCCTAAGTCAGCTGCCCCCTCCCCCCCACACACACACTCACTCCTGCAGAACCCAGCACCCCACCTTCTCCCCACTCTTACCCAGGGAGTCCTGGGCCCGAATGTCAGCGCCATGCTCGATGAGCAGCCGGACGATCTCCTCACTGCCCACACAGGCAGCAAAGGACAGCGGGTGCTCTCCTGGGAACACAGAGGCAGCCGTGGCAGGGGTGGCAGGAGCACAGGACGGGGAGGACGTTCTGCCCGGATGACTGCCTCCCCTTCCCACATCTCAGCGGGGTGAGCACCCTTGTCCAGAAGAACCAGAGGAGGGGGCGGTGCGGAGGCCTCTGGCCTTCAGTCCTGGAAGGCTCGCCCCTCCCAGGCTCCCACCGCGTGGAGCTAAGGGCCCAGCTCTCTTCTGCCTCCCCTGCCCAGCTCTCCACAGTTCTTGCCCCCCTCCCCTCCCTGCCAGCCTGGGCCTGGCTCTCACCATAGTAGATGAGGTTGTGGGGGCTGAGGTGGAAGGCAAAGCCCGTAGCTCTGGCACAGACGCTGGCCCCGCGGGCAAGCAGGGCGCGCACCAGGTTCACGTTCTGGTTCATGACGGCGATGTGCAGTGCAGTCTGACCTGGCCCAGAGACAGCCATGAGTCACAGGTCTGTCCCATGGACCCAGAAGGGATCCCCTCCATGGCTACCCATGGTCTCCTTCCCTAAGGTAGCCTGGGGTGTGAGTAGGGAGTATACGGGTGTCCGTGAGGCCCATCTCTCTTCCCCTGCTCAAGGTCTCTGCTATTTCAGAGATGAGGTTTTCTAGTGACGTGCAATCCGGACTTGGGAGAAATTAGAGATGTCCGGAGAAAGACTGAAGAATAGGAATATTCAGATGAACAACCACAGACAATGGCAGAAATACCCCGCAGAAAGGGTGGCTCATTCCCTCCGACTTGGCTCTCACCTGCGTAGAGCTCAGAAGTCATAGGTTCAAAGACCAACTCTGGGGCGGCTTCCATCAGCAACATGGCGGCCTCCAGGTTGTCATACAGGGCGGCGATGTGCAGAGCTGTCTCTCCCATGGCTCCTGGCATTTACACAGGAGGAAAAAGGCATGTGACTTCTATTGAACTGAGACATAAGGACAATGCAGGGTTCACATCCCAGGTTTCCCTCCAAAGGCCCATCTAACACGCTGACCCGGGAACCTGGGCTGGGTCCCAGTTCTCACCTTTCTGGTGCACGTTGCAGCCCTGATACTTGAGCAGCTTACTCAGCGCCTGGACATCATTTTCTTTGGCTGCTAGGAGGAGAGGAGACTCCCAAATCCTACCAGAAATGAGGTAAGAAAGGTGGTGATAGTGAACATGCCAAGTTGTCGAGCAAGTGACTTTGCTCAAACCCATATACCTCAGTAGCAACGGGCACTAAAGCTCCTGATCTGGCAAGGGGGTGTATTTAGGGTACAGTTCACCTGTACTCTTCCCCTCACTAGTCCCCAGCCAACTCATGGGCCATGTAGCCTGTGTAGAAGTGTGTCTCGACTTGTTTCCTCGTCTTCAGTGCCAAGAGCAGAAGGCTCGGTGGATGTGGTGTCTCAATGTACCAAGCACTAAGGAAGATGTCAATTCCAGAATCATTTATCTCTGGAGTGGTCCTGTTATTACCTCAATAGGTCCCCTGAGATTGACTTCTACAAGAAGACTCTGTGTGTGTGTGTGTGTGTGTGTGTGTACATATATATGTGTGTGTATATGTGTGTGTATGCGTGTGCATGAGCACCCACACGCATCCTTGGTGTACAGTGGATCCATGATGCCGGATCATCAGCCTTCCATTAGCACTCATAAGGAATGGCAATTCTCAGGTTAACCCTTGACCTGTAAAATCGGAGTCCGTAGTTCAAGAAAGGCCCCAACCAATTCTTGTGTCTACTACAGTTAAAGAAGCATTCTTCAAGCTTATTGGTTATGGACGTGTGGCCTCCTGCATGTGAAACATCTGAAGAAATCCAAGGCAGGCTCAGGAGTCTCCATCAGTTGACGAACAGCACATAGCGTAGTTTGGAAAGCACAGCTCTCTGTCATTCCTGGAGGACCTGCTGTCTACAGGGCCTCGGGTGCTACTTCATCTCCTCTATTAGCACCTGTGAAGATGCTGCGATGGGGAGGTCAATTATGAGGGACGCAGAACATAAGCGGATCCAATTTGGAGAATGCATTCATTAGATTTCTCATGGATCTGAATGTTCTTTTTTTTTTTTTTTCTTAAGCCTTCATGGGATTACCCAATTTCAGGCTCATAGTTGCTTTATGGTTTGCTGGTGACTACGAATCTTTCCTTGTGTATTATCTGCTTTTCATTTGTTTTAAGCAAAATTATCTTCTTTGGCTTTCTAGGTCAGCTCTCTAGTCTTATTCCTACCATGAACTAGAAGTATCTTATTAAATCAGAATTTGCCCCCAACTAAGACACATAAATCCCTTCTATTCAATTTAATCTCTCAGCCTGGAGCCATTTGCTCTTTCTAAGGGAGTGAAGAAATAAGTCCTTCTATCCGGAGATAGCCAGTTAGGTGTCATATAAAATAGCATGGACAGAAACCCCCATCCTGAAATTCTGGCAGTGGCAGAAAACTATTTGGAAACCCCAGGTAGGAGAGCAATCAGAAAAGGACTCAGATCTCTCCCCACACTGGCCTTTACTCTCCCCTGTCAGCCCCAGGGCAACCCCCAGGCTACTAACAACTAAAGATCTGTCTCCAGGGAGTCCCTTTCTTTTTGTTCCTACTGAAGTTCATTAACTCATATCCTCTTTCTCTAGACCAAGATTAGCCTGATATTCTTCTGATTGATTTCCCTGTACCCTATCTACCCCTAATCCATCTTTCTGGAGGCTGTCAAGACTACCTTTCTAATTACAGTTCGCAAGAGTCCAATGGAAGAAGGAATGCACATGTCTTTCACCGTTTTCGGGCAACTGTTTGTTGTTGTTGTTGTTGTTGTTGAATTCCGCTCTTCCCAATCACTCCTTACCCCAGGATTTCAGTCTCACTACAGGTGAACTAGGGGTGGGAGAATGCACCACATGCAATGGATACCCACTAATACTATCTAGAGAATGGGTGAATCCTTAGCTGTGCCAAATGTTGGTTTGGCTGTACTGTTCTCTTTATTATCACCCTGTAAGTCAATCTTCTGCAAACACACAACGTAAGCGGAAAACAGAGTGCTGTGTATGCAAGCACAGCTGCAGAACACATTTACCACACCTTTTGAGCCACTACCCCCGCCGACCATTTGCCTAAGGCTTTCTTATGTAGACATTTTAGAGCTAGGACTAGCATGGGGGAAACACAACACCCTCCCTAAACGTATCACCTCCATACACACACATTCTCCCACTCTCTCCTTTGGCCTTCCTTTCATTCCAGCCTGACACGATAAGTGTTACTGTTAGTATACTCGGCCAGCTCTCTGGTAGTCTCTACACGTTTCTGAAGCTTGCATATGTCCTCCACTAGCTTCATTGTCAATGTATCTCTTTCCTTGCCTCTGCTGATAGTGGCTCCTCCTAGTGGACCTGCAGATGCCCTAGGGTTGCCAGATTTAACAAGCAAAACGTCAAGCTGCTCCATGTGGAATCGGAATTATAGGTAAATACATATATACGTGTGTGTGTGTAATACTCGAAGACATTTTACCCATTGTTTATCAAGAGGTAAATTCAAACTGAACTAAATGCCCTATATTTTATCTGGCAATCTAGTTAGATCACACCCTGGATGAAAAAAAACAGCTTAGAACCCAACCCAGCAGGGTCTGGAGAGAAATGGCCTCCTGTGGTTGCAAACTCCTGAATTCAGCAAAAGAGAAGAAGAGAAATGGAATAGAGGTATATGGAAAGGTTCAGATGGTTATCTGATGGAGCCATTACTGGCAATAACATCATGAGGCCAGAAGGGGACAGCAGAGAAAGCCCTGGATCGTTGGCAGTAAGGACAGACCCCAGAGCACCTGACTCTTAGGCTCCACAGAGGAAGTGCAAGGAGTACCCAAACTCTTGTAGATTCTCTAGGAGCAGCCCATCATGGGAGGGACAGAGCTAGCTGCTGACACCTAGTACATAGAGAGAAAGGACGCTGCTAGCTATCCCACCCAGAATAAGCTCAACGAGTTATCCTGGCCAAAGTGGAGAAACCCTGATTTAGAGGTCCAGATATTCATGATTCATTAAAGGAAAAATATTCTACACACACACACACACACACACACACACACACACACACACACACACACACAGAATGGGAAATTCCCTATGCATACAAAATGTTTTCCAACAGATCATTAAATACTCAACTAAGGAAGAAACAAAAAGGTGAAGCCATTTAAGCTCCCACTGATTAAGTAGCAAAAATAAATTATAGAGCAAATCTAAAATTATAACAGTATGAAAGGTATTTGCAGGTTCAAGAATGTTTTGTTTTACTGGGCAGTTAATTATAAAACTGAACAACTAGCTAAATAGTGGATCGGTAGAAACCCAACTAAGGGGTAATTGGCACAAAACCTAACCCATGTTTTGGTTGAATAAATCAATCAGTGTTGTGCCGCTCAGGGCCACCTCTGAGCCGGCCACCAAGTAAGAATCCTTGATTTCTCTCCTCTGGGCCCCTTGCTTGATACCACTCCCTGTTACCCACTCTCATATGGGTAGAAATGTGTGTGTGTGTGTGTGTGTGTTTGGTATGCAAGTCAGGCACTGGGTTTAGTTCTGGGGGGAAAAGGCAGAATCCAACAGTTCTGGAGAAAAGTTCAAATCAAGAACTGAAGTCTAGAAAATCACCATAAATGAAGTCTCATCTGTTCATGTATCGGATGGAGACAACTGTTTCTGATCTCTGACGTGATTTGTTCAAGCAAGTCCACGCGTGCACCATCAACCATTGCTTGGTCCCTGTTACACGTCATGCTTATCAGGATGGGAGGAAGGCTTTAGAGGCCAACATATGTGGATACCCCTCGTTTTCCACAGCACCTTCTCCAGTGAACGTGCCCTTAGGCTGGGGTTGAGCGTGGTCTGCCTCTGGTTGTCTGGGGCACACATTCCCAGCGGCTTCTGTTCCATTATTCACTCCTACCATCATTGAGAATTGTATTGCACTGATTTTTTTTTCTTTTTAAATCACAACAATCCTCTTTGTTAAATATGCCTTTCAGATGCCAAGGCAACACCTCAGTGAACATCACCTTTGTTCTTTATAGACCTCTACCGTGGGCTGAAAAATGATTTCTTGTTTCAGGAAAGGAAACTGAGGCACCCTGGTGAAGGGACTACCGGATGAGCGCACAGGGTTAAAAGGCAGAGTGCTTAGCCAAGAACATAGCCCTAGGCACTTACCACTAAATTATGTGGTTCTTCTAGTTTTATAGCTCCTCCTGATTTTTTTTTTCCTCAGGAGGCAGGAGGTAGGCCCAGAGCAGTGACCACAGATGAGAAAGAGCAGCCATGTGTGGCAGGTGGCATACATTGGGCACTTGTGGGCTACTTCTTCTTAGCTGAGGCTCCTGGCACTAGGACGAGGAAGCCAACTCTGGGGAGGAAAGTGGCTGCTGAGAGACTTGTTGCTGAGCTTTGTGAACTCCAGCCACTCCTTTAAGCATGTTGGTAGACATGTGCACGCAAGCAAGCATGAATATATATATACGTTTGCTGAGACAGAAGTGTACAATGTCCAGAGGAGGACTAGTGCTCAATGTGCACATGCACTCACTTCAGTCCACATATACTGGTACAGGTATCTGCACAGTCAAGTGAAAACACTCAGCGTGATTGACTGCTGTTCCTCCTTAGAAGACAGGGTGCCAGCATGGGAGGGGTGCAGGCTCGGGTTGGGCAGCCTCTGTGAAGCTCCTAGCACACCCCATACTAGCCGAAATCAGATATAGCAGCTTCCTC
Source organism: Perognathus longimembris pacificus (assembly GCF_023159225.1). Taxonomy (NCBI): domain Eukaryota; kingdom Metazoa; phylum Chordata; class Mammalia; order Rodentia; family Heteromyidae; genus Perognathus; species Perognathus longimembris. The sequence goes on from NC_063162.1 coordinate 145,566,539, forward strand.
GTCTACTCCCTTAAGACTGGTTTATACCCTTTTCATGACCTTCTCACCAAGCTTACCTCTAACCCAAGTCCAGTCATCACTGTGGTCCTTCGGGGGGCTGCCTCCACGACCCCCACAGACAGAAAAATCTAGAGATGCTCAATTCTCTTTGACACAGGAGTGTCATACTTGTATTTTTATATTTAGTTATTTATTCTGTTGTTGTTTTTTTTTAAGATGGGTTCTTTCTCCTTACCTAAGTTGGCTGGACTCAAACTCCTCGTACTCCTGCCTCAGCCTCTAGAGTGCTAGAACTACGGGTATATTCTACCGCATCTAGCTCTCTTGTCGACTTTAAATCATCTCTAGATGACTTACAATGCCTACTACAATGTAAGGGCTCTGAGAATACTACTGCTTAGGGAAGGTTGACAAGGGAGAAAAATGTCATACACTTTCAGGACAGACACAATCACGGCCTAACTGCAGAGTCTGTCAGCAAAACCATAGTATTTAAAAAAATAGATATTTTCTCTCCAAGGTTGACCGAATCCGCATCTTCAGATGAGTACATTTTACTCATCAGAACATGAGCTCCTTGAGAGTAGAAAATTAGCATCCTCCTTCTCCACCAATCTCAACAAACACTCAACACATTGAGGATCAGGAAATGGGAAAACTCACGTCAGAGGGAGAGGTAATCTGGAAGAAATGGGAGAAACTTGAGAGTTCAGCCAATATGGATTACAGCAGGGCCAAGGGGTTGAATGACTGTGACCCAAAAAAAGCCTACCCTGGATAGGAAGGCTGAGTTCTTGGTCTTTCCTCTCCTTCTCACTGAACCTCTCTCTCCTTCATGGCATCCCACCTGAACCTAACGTGAAGCTCCCCTCTGAGTTCCCCTTGGCACACATTCTGCTCCATCACTTCCTTCTCCCTCTCGGGCTCTGGGTCCAAGCCATTCATGTAGAGAGAATGGGCCTACCTCCATATCTTGTGGCTAAGATTCCATGAAACAAGTTGGGTGATGACACAATGCCAGGTGATCATAACTGTACAATGCCAGGCCCTCGGTTCATTGTTGGCTCTTTTCTCACACCAACTCAGCCTTCAGTAGCCACGTCACCAGCATTTCCCTGGCCATCCCATGCTTATCTGGTTACCAACACATCTTCCCGTTGTCTAGGTGGCTTACGGGGGTAGCCTCGGAAACTCCAGCCATCTCAGCTCTTTTGGAAAGTACCCACTCAAAGAGCAGCCACTACTATGGACACCTGGTGCCCAGGAAGAAGAGGGATGAGAAACTGTGGAAGCAGTGGAAAAGATCGAGGACAGAGACTGGTACATCAGGCCTTCCTAGCTCAAGGCCACGGAGGAGGCCCACCCGCTGGTCACAAGGAGAGGTGGAAGCATACGAGATGAATGCAATCTATTCTCAGCCAGGCTGTTTGCTTCACCCCCAGTCCTTTACCTTGTCCTTCCCTCACAACCACTCACAAGGATCCTCACCTACCCCCCCCCCCACCCCACCTTGGAACCTCGGGGCTTTTCTGCGCTCTGTAGCTGGTATCCCCAGCCCCAAGGTCCTAAGAGTGGGAAGAGGATGAGTGGAACCAGTGATGAACTCTTCTCCAACAGTGATGCCTTTATGTTACCCCAACGTGTCATCAACCAAACATGTGTCCCAGCCCCCATTCTCCCAGGCCTGGGGTGGGAAGCAGTGGGGGGCTGGGGTGACACCCAGGAAGGTCACAGCCCAAAGAAGGGGCACAGCCCCAGACAGCCCAGAATGCTTAAGCAAAAGAAGACACAAAACCCAGGCAGACTCCTGGGCAGGCTAAGGCAGGATCCTGCCACCAGATGGGAGAAGTCTTATGGCGGAGACCACACACAGAGGACCCCAAGACCCCCACAGTGTTTCCTCTCCTCTGTTTCTTTCAACTCCACACCCAGGCCACCGTGGCTGGGACCATGGTGGGGAACATATCAAGTGGGTTTATGAAAGTTTTTGAGGTCCATAGGACAAAATGGGAGACCTTCCCCAAGGTTCCATGGGTGAGCCTTAGACCCCAACCAGTAGTCCAGGATACCCCACAGATGGAGAGAAAGACACCCCAGAGATCCCAGTGCCTGGAATAGCGTGTGGCCTTGGTGAAGGTCTGATTGAGATGAACGTACCAGAATGATCGCAGTTCCCGTACTTGGTATTATTTCGTGGTTACTAGTGTCTGACATTCCCACTCTGCTTTATCGGTTGAACATTCCCTCATTCATTCTCACACGGGTCCACCTTTACTCTCTGTGTTTCCGCCAGAGACAGCGTTTTAGACAAGGAATAGAGATATACAAGCCATTGTCCCGGCCTGCCGACACCTTTGGGGTAGAGAGCTGCAATGCCACAGTTCCCGCAAGCCTCCTAAGAGGCCTGCAAAATTGAACCAGTTCTGGACGATCACAAACCCCTGTGCCCAGGCAGCCCTACCTCTCTCATCTGACATCCTGGGCAGCTGTCCCAAGGGCCAACCTGGAAACAAAGTGAACCCAAGAGCTAGGTCTAGGCCTAGGTCTATGTCTAGGCCAGCCAGTCATCCATCCAGCCTAGCTGAATGCCAAATGAAAACCAGAAATCAAGTGGGTGAGAGGGTGGGTGGGGTGCAAGCCCGGGGCTGGGGAGGGGAGCAGACATGGAGGAGCAGACGTGAGACTTACCTCTTCTGCTGTAGCAGGATCTGCTCATCTCGGCTCTGAGTCCAGGACTCCTGTCTGTGGACCCATTTGCAGAATTTGTTCCATAGGCAGAGAATTATCCCTTTCTCCTTGGGCAGCGACCACCCCATGGGGTGGAAGGATGGCTCCTTGGGAGGCTGAGGCTGAGGCCAGACCCTGACTGGGCTCGGCCTTGGGGCCACATCGGTGGCCCCAACAGCCGGCCTGCCCTCTCCCTGTAGAGGTCCCGTCTCCTGCTTCTCCAGTGAGGTCCTGGAGGGTAAACTTGGTGTCCCGGCAGCTGCCGAGGGTTCTGGGTTTGTTACACTTGGCAGAGCCGGGAATCCACCAGGCAAGTCTGTCAGCTAGTCCGCCTCTCTGGGAGCTCCTGTCGGGAGGGAACAGGAGCTGTGTGGACACTCCCTCCCTCCTCCCAAATTACCTGAGATTTAAAGAGACAGGCCTCAAGTCCTGCCTACTGGAGGAGGGGGAACAGCCTTGCGTCAACTGCAAGTATTCTCCACCCAGGATGGGCTCTCCCCCTTACCCCTAGGCCAGTCACAGCAAAGGAGGCCTTTGAAGAGATTAGCCAGCTCTCTCCTGGACTTTGGGACACCTAGTGACATTTTCTGAGAAGGCCTGGACAGGTCAGGGTCACCTGAGAAATTTAAGACAGTGAGGAGGAGGAGAAGGAGGAGGAGGAACAGGAGAAAGAGGAGGAAGGGGAGGAGGAGAAGGAGGAGTCTCAATAGGCTAGTAAGGATTGAGGGGACCTAGAAAGGACTCCCTTTTCTCACCTATGTCTGCCTGTCTCTTTCCTTGTGCCTATTTAAGTCCTGGAGACTTGAGGTTTTCTGGACTCTTCCAGTTCAATCTCTTTCTTGGCCCAGAGAAGGTACATACAAGATTCTCAGTTCTCACCAACTTCGAATTAGTAAACTTTCTATAAAGAGCCAGGTAATACATGTACCTGTTTGAGGCTTTGCAAGTCCAGGAAAAAAACCCAATATGCATTCTGATTTGCTTCATGGCTGTAGGTTGTATCCTCCAACTCCTTTAGAGCTATAAAATACATCCTTAATTGATCCTGGGGAAAGCACAATAGAGCTGTGGACAGACTCTGCCCTGGCGTTCTGGAGACCCTGTCCAGTCTCACATACATACGGAGAGGAGATTATCAAATAAGATATAGGATGGGCTCAGTACGGTGGCACATACTTGTGGTCTCAGATCCCGAAAAACGGAGGCAGAAGGATAACAAGTTCGAGGCCAGTCTAGACTATAAAGCAAACCTCTATTTAAAAAGAAAAAGAAAAAACAACTCAAAAAAAGCTGAGTGAGCTTGAATTCGAGACAAACAATTCTCCCAGCAAATATATGCAGAGTATTTTTGCCACCTTCTGGTGGAGGTAACTTTAGCTCACTGCTGTGGGTTCTGGGGGGCCCCTTTAATTGAGTGTGTCTGCATAAACTCACACAGACACAGACACAGACACAGACACACACACACACACACACACACACACACACACACACACACACACACCTGTGAGACAGGTATTATTATCCCTTTTGCCCATGGTGGGGACAAAAATCTAAGCTCAAAGTAGGAAAGTAAATGACCTATGGCTTCAGGAGTGTTCTCATGATGGAGGGTCATCAGGTTCAGTTTCCTCGTGGCTCTGACCATGGAGGGGCCTGATTGGCTAGGGACGGATGCTTGGGTATTTGAAGTCATGGTGTGTGTTTTTTCCTGGGTGGGGTGTGTGGTACATGGTAGGAATAGGGGTGTGTACCTGTGTTATACGTGTCTCCCGCATCCGTGTCTAGTCTCTGTGGGGGAGGAACACAGGCAGGCATGATCTGTGGTGGGCAGTCATCTGTGTGGTGTGACATGTGTGTCTGCATGTGTGCACACACACATGAACACATGTGTGGGGAGAAGGGGTGCATTAGCACAGGGGCGGGGCATCTCTGTGGGTGGGGTGTAGGAGGGCCACCTTCAAAGGGAAAGCTACTTGTCTTCCTGTTGTTGGGCCTGAGGCCAGGCCATTCAGCCCTGAGCAAACAGTACAGTTCCATTAGCCCGGCCTTCCCCACCCACCCAGGGGTCAGTGGGTTCAGGCTGGGTGGGGGGAAGGTGCTAGAATCCAAACCTTGAACCCAGGACCTTTGTGCCCATTAAGCCAAGTAGTTGCCTGCAGAGCCAGCCACCCCACCTTCTCTGTTTTCTCTGGCTCCAGGAAAAGACCCCAGCTTTGTGCTAGGGCAGGGAGGTCATACATCATGCTAAGGAGGGAGGCCACAGGAAGGAGGGAGGAGGAAGTCATTTTCCAGCAGTCTTTCTCTACCACAGCCTTCTCTGCCCTGAGCCTTGTCCTGTGTGGGTCGGCAACCAGGTGGAAAATTGGAGATAGACTCAGAACAAACTGGACGCGCAGAATAGGAAGGGCGGCTTGCTGGGTAAAACCCATTACATCCTTGTGGTGGTGGCAAAAACAAGCCATGGGTTATGGCACTGCCTAAGGGCAGGCATTAACCCTCCCTTTGCCCCCTCCCCCTGTACTGCTCAGTCTCACCTCTGACAGACACGTCCCCTAGACTGCTGGCAGTGAGGGGACAGGAAGGATTCTGGGACGGGCCTGACCTGTGCCCAAGACACTCTGCACAATCCAGAGCCTAGAAGTGTCCACATGCAGGGGGGCCATTGGTTCTGGAGGAAAGGGAAGTGAGAGGGAGCTGAGAGAGAGAGAGCTCACAGCAGAACTGACACCAGAGCTGGCTCTCCAAGTCTTTTGCCCAGACTCCAAATCTGAGAAAATTCCAGATCCTTTTAATGCCCTCCCCCAACCCCCACCCCCATCTGTAATGGTGAACAGAGGACTTTGGAGTGGCTGACATCTACCCCCCACCCCAGCTTCTCCACAGGGCCTTGGGGAGAGCTGGAGGAGTCAGGAGGCTGGGTGTTGTATACTAGATACCCAAGTGGGGCCTTGAACCCACGGCAATAGTCACCAGCACTCAGTCAATTGGGCTAGGAGTCTTTATTTAGCTGTGCACAGCATCTGTGAGCCACCGTCGGGAGGGCAACAAACAGCGCTGGGGCCCATTGAGGTTGGACTTTTAAAGACAGTCATCACATTTGCCACACGCAGGGGTCTGGCAGGTAGGCAAAGCAAGGAAGCAGAATTACTGTTAGTGATTACAATTCCAGAAAACCCCAACAATCAAAGTGATCAAGGCAATGCAATTCTAGTAAACAAGGCGATCAAGGCACTACAACTTCGGTAAACTCCCGTAAACAAGGCAATATAACTCCTGGTTCGAGGTGTGACTAGTCTTAGCCTTAATCTTTCTCTTCCAAGAACTTCTCCTAAACTGAGTGGTCTTCCTTCTTCCTTTCTTTTGCCTAGGTCCAGCTGCTTTTGGTTCGTTATTCGGCTTATGGCTAAGCCTGCTGTTTCCAGGGACTCAAAAAAAGTGTGTGTTGGGAGGGGGTGTCCCCTACCTTTTAGTTGTTTTTCACACTGGGGAGGGAAATTCTGAGAATCCAGGACAGTCTAGAACAAGCTGAGGTGTGCAGGAGGGGCATGCTCTAGCCAGTTCTTCCTGCCCCGGCTGAGCCTCCAATGCTAAGCCACTGTGAAGTCCTCAGAAGGTAATCCAGGAGCCTGGGCACGCAGCAGATGGCTAGAACAGAACTGGCTTCCCCTGGCTGCCCCAGTGCGGCTAGAAGGGATTCCCAGGTTCAATATGCACCTGTGTCTGTGCATACAGGAAGCAGGCATCGTGGGCCTGGTCGCTAGATCCGAGCACTGTTCATACTGGCTGGCTCAGCACTGTTGATACAAATGGGCCTGGTGAGGGCATCCCTGCATAGGAACACCTGAACGGCCACCCGTGAGTGACGGAGCCTCTCCTTCCCCTCAACAGTAAAACAAAAATGTCTCCATATCGCCAGTGTACCCCAAGTGACAAAAACATCTTCTTTAAACAACTTTTAAAAATAGATCTACTTATGAAATTTTTTTTTCATTTAAAAATAATTTTTATTATGTTTCAGTAGTTGTACAAAGGAGTTGCCTTTCAACAAAGCAGAGAAACACCAATTTAGTGTACAAAAATGTAGCTAGAAGCTGGGCGCTGGGAGCTCACGGTTGTAATCCTAGCTACTCAGGGAGCTGAGATCTGAGGATTGCGGTTCAAAGCCAGCCAGGGCAGGACAAGTTTGTGAGACTCTTATCTGCAATTAACCACCAGAAAACTGGTAGGGAAGCCATAGTTCAAAGTGGTTGAGCACTAGCCTTGAACAAAAGAATCTCACAGACAGTACCCAGGCCCTGAGTTCAAGCCCCATGACTGACAGAAAAAAAATAGATATGTGTTTTTTTTCTCTGACACTGTCTATTTTGTGAGTGTGTGCGTGTCTCTCTCCCTCGGTACACTTTGACAATCTTCATCCTTCTGTAATAGGGTTTGTGATCCTTTGGCCTCTGTGTGTGGTGGCGGGCAGGGGGAGAAACAGAGATAGTATGAATATGAGATACATACGTAGTGTGGTTTGGACTCCATCATGTGTATTTTATGTGCTGTCATGTGAAGTTTAGATGTGTGGGAGGGATGAGGTGTAAATCGGGTAGTGCATGTATGTATTTCATATACATACATGTTATGTAGCATGCATTGTGCATATTTCATGTGTGGTTGTGGAGGTGTGTGTTGAGTTGCATGCTGTCTATTGGATGTGGTGTTGTGAAGCATGTACATGTATTGTTGTGTCTTCATGTGTGTTGTTTGTAGGGTTCATGTGTTATATATGATATTGTGAAGTGTGCACATGTGTTGTTGCCTGTGTGGGGTACTCATGCATGTGGTTTGTATGGCATGTGTGTTGTGTGTTCTATAGTATGGCTTTGTGGTTGTGTGTGTTTTGCATGTGTGATATACGCATGCGTGGTGTGTATATATGTGGCGCCATGTACATGTGCATCCTAATGGCATGCGGTGTCGTGTGTTTGGTGTGTGGCGTGCATACACATTTGGGTTGTGTTTGTGGGGGGGGTGTGTATGTATGTGGTTAACTATGTGTTAGGCTCTGGGCTCTGGAATGGATATATGGCTTCCTCTTTGTCTCTGTCTCTTCCTTTCCTTCTGTTTCCACTGCACTTTTCTCTGTCCCTGGCCTTCCTGTGTGGTGTCTCCTGAGCTCTGGTCATCGGACGGGCTGGACAGGAGCCCAAGGTGTGAGAATGGAGCTTGTGTGGGGCAGTGAGGGCGGTGAGGGCAGAAGCAGTGCTTGTTCACATCCAGCGTGGAGTTTGTTCCAGTCACTGGGTTCACAGGGCCTGAGTGCCAACTCATAAAGCCTGTGGGAGAGCACGCCAGGTCAGTAGGTGAGTGGGTGCGGACACACACATACATACTCACGCACACACACACACACGCACGCACACGCACATGGGGCTCCAGTGTGGGCTCTGTCGCTTCTGTGTAGAAGAGACATTTTGTGCTGACAGCCTCTGAGTCCTTTTCAACTCAAACATCCTGAGTTTCTACAGAGAGGCTGTGTGGTTTCATGTGTACACAGCCACTTCATTTCCACAGGTCAAGAGGTCTCACTGGTTGCAGAATTGTAACACACTTTTCCTCAAAATGTTACTTTTCCCCTCCTTCTCCACCTTCTCCATCCATTTGCAGTTCCAGTGCCTTCCATTTGCCCCAAGCCCTCATTTCTTACAACCTCTATCCAACCTCACACAGAGAAAGGCATTGCGAGGCCTCAGGCTCTTAGGTGGTTTTGGAAACTTTGGGGAAACGCCAACAGGAAGTTGGTAGAAGGACCCACCTGGTAGTTGCCATGAACGCAGGGGAGGCAGAGACCATGGCCGGCATCTTCGTGCAGCTACTTCTAGTTTCTTAAATAGGCACGATGTGTGTTACTTGACAGGGACTGAAGTGTGTGGTCTATTTCTCATCAAATGACTCAATATGTTGTAGCAATGATTTAGAGGGATTATGTGTGTGCATTTGCATGTCTGTTTTCTGGCATCTTCCCAGACATCTCTGGATTTCAAAATCCACAGGTGCGTTGTCCCTGAGAATGGATTTCCCACAGGGGAATCCTTCTCATCCTTCTCCCTTCCTACCTACCTGGGAGCCAGAAGAGGGGCAGGTATCACTCTGAGAGTATTCACCTAGCTGGAAGCATCTCCCTCACTCTCTCTGTGGGTCTGCACACCGTGGGACTAATAAAAGAGTTCAGGGGGGTTCTGAGCTCTGCTTCTGGAAAAGAGCAAGTTGGGCCTCCTGGGTTTGTGAGGGGAGGCTCGGCGATTTGGAGAATGCCAAGGACAGTGCCAGCTCTCACCTGCAGGACCAGGGTAGCTAGCATCATACAGCTTATGCTCCAGCCCAGCAGGACCAGGGTAGCTAGCTAGCGTCATGGCTTATGCCCCAGCAGGGGCCCCCTGGAGATATGGTGTATAAAAGGAGGGTGTCAAAGTCCACAGCCTGGCCCTGAAGGCGCCACTGGCCTTGCTTGCCTTGTTTTCCCCTGCCTCCCTCTTTGTATTTTCCCCACCAAACTCTGAAGGCTTCTACCTTCCCAAACTAGAACCCCTCGCCCCATCTCCTCTCTTGTAGGCACCAAAGCCACCAGGACAAGCTTCAGATGTCCACACAGCTTACCAATGAGCTTTGGAAGTTTGCTGAGTGGGTGAAGGAAAAGAAGAGAGAGCAATTGATTTGTAATCCAGACAGCTGTGTTCCAAGTTCAGTTCTGTAAGAAATCACTGGTTTACCTTGACCAAATCCCTTTCCTTGGGGGTTTCCTAAAGACCTTTTGTCATGAGTTCCCCTGTTCCTTTCTCTTTCCTTGGGCCTCAGATATTCTGCAGCTTTCAGGTGCTGGCAGGAAGGAGCTGCAGCAGCAGCAGGCCACAAAGGCTTCCTTCCCCTCAGGTGAGATCTGCTTGTCTTTGTCTTTGGGTATGATGGAAGCTGGCAGGTAGTTCCCCAGGCCAAGAGGAGAGATGGCAACAGGCAGATAAACTTCTTGTCACCTTCCAGCGCTAGGTGGGGATCCCCGACTATAGCGATTTCCAGAGCTATGGAGAGCTACAGGTAGGGGAGCAGACAAGGTGCAGTGCCCCTCTAATGAGGCCTCCTATTCCAGGGTCCTGGGATTCTAAGATCAACACCACCAACTATTCCTACTGAGGAACATGTAACTTTCGAGGCAGGGCATGCAGGGAAGTTGGATATAGATCTCCAAGCCTAGCATTAGTTGGAGGTTCAGGCTCAGAAGACAGGATAGAATCATTCTTCCAAATCGCATTTCAAAAAGAAAAATTCAACCCCACATCTCTTTCCAAAACCATCCCATTCCGTCTGATAACCACAGTCTTTCTCAGTAACAGCCTCGTAGAGACACATTTTATCATCATCTTTCCCTGTCTACTGCCACCTGCACTTCTTATTCTCTTGCTCTTCCCACCCCAATAAACTCAGTGAAAGGGCAAGCAGTTGATAAGAACTCTTTCAAATTCTATTTATTTAACGCAAGCACTCACCCAAACACCCTACCTCCTCCGTCATAAAAACCAAGCAAAATGCCAGACTTGTTTGAATGTGGGGGAGGAGTGGGGGGGGGGTGCTTGTTCAGTGTGTACAGACACATGCAGACTCTGGGAGAGACATACTGGGAGCAAGCAAGAGAGCTTCTTCCTGAAGGTTTGGGTCACGGAAGTCTAAGGGTCTAAGGCAGAAAGATAGAGGAATACATGAGGGACAGACAGAGGAGAAGGAAAAGAAAGTACCCCAGCCTGAGGCAGGTCCCTTCACCCTTGAGCTTTGAGAAACCAGGCTTGAGCCCGGGAGTCAGGTTGCCGCCCTCCCTCCCTTACAGCTGGGGCTGGAGTGGTGACCAGGGCCCATGGTCTGCAAGCCCTGGACTGCAAGTCAGCATCCGGCTGGGACAAGGGGCCGGGGAGAATCTGTGGCAGATGCCTGAGCAGGGTGTGGTGCCAGTGTCGGTGGGAGGCTGAGAGGAGGGTAGAGAGTCAGGAGACAAGGGGGGCTAGAGGAGGAGGTGTCTCTACTGGGAACAAGGCAGGGACTCAAGCCAAACAGCACATTCTCTTGGTGGCTGTTGGGCAATTTTGAATCTACCCAGGTACAGAGTGTGAGGTCCCTCGTCAGTTACTACAATAACAGGAACTAGTGAGAGAGAGAGAGAGAGAGAGAGAGAGAGAGAGAGAGAGAGAGAGAGAGAGAGAGAGAGAGAATCATAATCAGACTGCAACTCCTTCAGCTCTCCTGCCCACCATTGTGATTCCAGAGCAGAAGACAGACAAGCGGCTCACTCTGTGTAGCTTCCCTGTACATGTCAGTCAGAATGTCAGTCCACATGTCAATGGCTTACGCCTGTAATTCTAGTTGCTTAAGAAGGCTGAGATCTATGGTTTAAAGTCAGCTCTGGCAGGAAAGACTGTGAGACTCCTATCTCCAATTAACCAGCAAAAAGCTGGAATAAAGCTACGGATCAAGTAGTAGAGCACCAGCCTTAAGCAAAAATGCTAATGGACAGATAGGGGTCTGATTTCTAGGCCCAGTACCAACACACACACACACACACACACACACACACAGAGTGTGCATGTCAGGGAATGTGCCACTTGGATTTATTCAGCAAGGAAAGTATTAGAACCTGAATACACAGGGGTTGATGCAGCTAGAGCATGAGGTGGGAAGGTTTGTTCGGGAACCAACCATAATCTGTGGATGAGGATCTGTTCCCGTGATCACATTACCACAGAGCAACCCTCTGTATCCAGGAAGTGCTTCTTCATCATGACTCCCATTTTCCCAGCTCTACCTCCTTCCCCTTCATCTAACTTTGCTAGAGTTCCCAACTCTAAGAGCTCACTTTGGAGCACTCAGGGAAATGAGTTCCTAAGCTGACAGAAAGTCCCCCAAATCACCCCTTCTATCATTCTGCCCCATCTCTCCCAACTCTACCCATTCCCTCAGTTTTCTTAGTTCCATTTTTACTTATATACATTGAATATTATGACTGAATTGTTCCCATCCTTCCTCTTTCCATTTGTCAACTGCCCTTTCCTTGATCTCACCTCCCCCCCCCCCCCCCCGCGCCCCCGACTTCCAGCTTCAGGTATTCATTTAATTAACTGTTAGTTGTTCAAAGGTGTGACACCACTGGAATTCTCTCCTGTATACAACATACTGTAGTAAATATGCCTGCATATGACACTGTATATGTTTATGTAAATATGCATAATTGACTTCTAACTTCCACATGAGAGAGAAAACAGAATGAAATCTATTAGGCCACACTGGTTGTCAGAGCTCTGCAGATGCCTGTGGGTTTCTCATTGTGCTGGGGTATCTCTGGGTTTCAGACCCTTCTTACAGGCTTTATGGAGAGGGAAGTTTCCTATGTGCCTGGGTCTGGATTGGTCCATCTATTCTTACCAATGAGGGAGACAGGTCTTTCCAAGAACTTGTAAGCTTTGGATTATCTAACCACCTGGTACAGGTGAGATCCCTGACCCCAAACAGACTATCTGAGAATCCACACTTCCTTGTCTGTAAAACAGGAACACTCATCCTTCTCTGCTAACTTTATAGGGTTGTTGTTAGGATGAAAGATGATAGTGGATGTGAAAAGACTTTACATACTGTAAAATAAGGTAGGCATGCAAGCCATTTCTTCTATCTTTTTTTTTTTTTTTTTTGCTTAATGGGGGCAGTACGTGACATCGAAGATTCTAGAAACTGGTTTTCCAGTAGAGATGTCACAGCTGTCTTTATCTCATGTGTGCTAAATCTCCTGTTGGAGGTACAGGCTTCGGGGCTAGGTGCATTTGGATTTAATATCATGCTGCTAATTACAAGTTGAGCGATCTTGGGCAAATTAGCCTACCTCTGTGAGCCTCAGCTTCCTTGTCTACAAAAGAGCTTAATAATTGTCACTTGACCTTGGGCAAGAAACTCACCCTCCTCTGGCCCTTAGTTGTCTGTCTGTAAAGCAAGGATAACAACAGCTAACTTGCAGGTTTGTGAGAATTAGATGAGACAGGTGTACGGGGCACCTGGCCCATAATAAATGTACAGTAATAGCCTCTGTTCGTATCCCTCCTTCCTTTTCCTTCTGTGGTTGTCTTCCTGTGACTTTTCTGTGAGCATTTAACCCTCCCTCTCCTTCCAAAGGGCCACGGAAGATCCAGCTACAGACTTTCAGCACCTCCCAGAGAGTAAGTCTCTATGCCATCCGGCCCATAGACTCCAACCTCCAATCTCTTCTAACTCTCAAGTTTGCTGTTGATTTAAATAAGGCAGAAACGACATCTCCCCTGGTATCAGGGTTTCTAACCAGACTAACCTTGGCCTGGCTCAGGAAATGCCCTAGAGTGCCAGGCTGGTAATGTGAGACTCTATCCTTTCTTCCCTCTGTGTCTACTCTCATCCAGCCAGGTTCATCCCTGTTTTCTGATGTCCCATTCTTCTTCCTCTTGTTCTGGGTACAAGGTGGCCTACTGCATTCAAAGCCTTCATTTGTCTGCCTGTTTCTCTCACTTGGAGAATCTCCATGGAAGAGGCTAAACCACATCAAATTCTTCTTTCGCCCCATTAGAGCACTTGGCATAGATTACATGTTGAACTATGTTTTGCAAAAAATGAGCCCGTGCCAAGGAAATTGCAAGTCATTTAGTAAATGTATTTTCTTTCTGTGGCCTCAAGGGTAAAGATAAGTCGATGTGTACACAAGGACTCAGAAGATGACAAAGAAGAATGTGTTTGTGTGTGTGTGTGTGTGTGCATGTGTGCATGTATATGTGTGTGCAAGCCCCCATGTTAGTAGGGTGCTGTGTGTTGGTCAAACCCCAGCCCACACACAAAGAATTGGCCAAGCTTCTGCTCTTGAAAGATTTATTGTCCTGGAGAAGGTGGGCAGGGAGTTGCAGCTGGGGTGGAAGGGAGGGCGGGGTGCATGCAGCAAAGGCACCTGTGTCTCCAGTAACTACCACCTTCCCAAAATGAGCCCCCTCCCCCAATTTGGAGGCCTCTCACCCAGAGGCAGGGAATTAGCCACAGCCTGAGATCCAGTAGGTCTAGAGCAGTGGCCACAAGGCCAAGTAATGGTCTCTTTCATGAGGTTTTCCCATAGTGGGAGAGAGAGAGGGAAAACAACCTTCTATGTGGAGAAAAGAGAAATAATTGGCCCTGGTTTGCCCTTGTGGATGCCCTCTCTGGACATAGTTTGTTTTGGGAGAGGAGGTGGGGGAGGGGAGCGGAGGGGAGAAAGACAGCCTAGGGAGTGGGGCTGGGGTCTGAGGGTCCCTGGGAGAAGACACTAGCCAGCCACTGGAGGTTCTCTTCTCAGGGAAGGCTAGAGGATCTCTACCAGGGGATCTTCATGAAGCCACCATCTTTGCTATTTGCTTTGTTTTGCCTGATTTGAAAGACAGTGCACAGGGGCTGGAGACAGGAAGAGGGAAAAGGAGCAAGGACAAAGAGCCAAGGGCAAGCTAAGGCCTCGCGATACCTCCTTCCATCAGTCAAGCCTAACCTGCAAGCTTCCACATGCATGCTGCTGTTTTGTTGTTACAACTGTGCCAGGTCGACAAGTCAGAAGTGATCATGAACACATTCCGTGTCCAAATTCCCCCAGCTAATCCCATTAGTGGAGCTGAGGATTGGAACTGGGTTTGTTACAAGCGCACATTGTCCCCAAAGGGCCCGCCTTTCCAGAAGGCCCTGCTCAGAGTGATAAGAAAGGAGGCTGCTGCTCGCTGAGCTGGCAGGGATTAGGTGGTCACTAGCCAGAGGGATCCACACCATTGTGGCTGATAGGATTGGGTCCCAATGCTCTGAGAATATGGTTCTAGCTTCTCAGTTGACCCAGTGGCTTGGTTAGGAAGGGCTTAGTAAAGCCATTCTAGAAGAAAGACGAGCACAGACAGCACTGTGGATAAGAACAACCCTTAGGAATCACTGCACTAAGCGTGCACTTATACTCAGCTTTTCCAGCTGCAGACCAGGCTTGCACAAGCCCCTTTTCACTCAGGCTCAACAGGCCCTAATTGCCGCCTCCTCCATCCTGAGATGACAAAGAAGAGGTCTAAGAAGAGGGAAGGTGTGTCCAGTCCTTCCCCAGGTGGCTCCTGCCTGGCTCCTATCCCAGGCAGAGGAGGGGGGGACTGCCCCAACCTCTCCCATCGGTGTGACACTGCTCTGTCACCTGGTCAAAGTATGTCTCTCCCTGAACAGTTCTCATCTTTCTCTCATTAACCTTTAAGAAATGAGTACACCTGGCTCAGAGAGGTAAATGATCCTTGATCCCACATAAAGATGTTTTCTTAGCTTTTTGCTGAATGATCTGAGAATGTCAAGGGTCCTCTCTCTCTCTCTCTCTCTCTCTCTCTCTCTCTCTCTCTCTCTCTCTCTCTCTCTCTCTCTCTTTCTCGCTCCCATTTATCTGTCTTCCTGGCCAAACCTGTCCTAACCTTGAGGCCCACTAAGCCTGCCATTCCTTCTCCCATTTCCCCCCACATTTCCTCTCCTCTTCAGCTCCATCCAGTATTGCAGGCGCGCGCGCGCGCGCGCGTGTGTGTGTGTGTGTGTGTGTGTGTGTGTGTGTGTGTGTGTGTGTGTCTCCTGTGCCAGAACTGTGACTTGAATTTAGGGCCTCACACTCTGGCTTGGATTTTTCTGCTCGAGGCAAGCACTCTACCAGGGGAGCCATTCCATTCCTCCACTTGTGGCTTCTCTGCGAGCTAACTGGGGATAGGAAGCCCAGCGTTTTCTGCCCAAGCTGGCTTTCAAACTGTGATCCGTAGATGTCAGCCTCCTGAGTAGCTAGGACTAGAGGCCTGAGCCACTGGAGACTGACAGCCAGTAGCCCAGATCTTATCTGGCATTCCTTTAAGTAAAGCCACTGAGGAGGAAGGGACTCCGACCTCTGGCCTTCTTTCTCAAGGGTGCAGACAGAATCAGCCCTGCTATGGCTGCAGCCTGACCCTTCTCTCCAGAACCCAATGCCTTGTCAATAACAGACTTGGCAAACATCTGGGAAGGAACATCTCTTGAAGTTCAGTAACACCAGCAAGAACAAAACACCCTCATTACTTTTCTGCCTGTGGCTCGTGAGGCATGCAGGACCAAGAATTTCCTGCATTTTATTCTGAAGTAATCTGGGAAAGAAGGGTGACAGGAAGGGGAGAATGGTGACCATTTGGGGTTCCTGAGGAATTCTTGGAACAAGAACAGCAGCATTTCTTCATTTTATTTTATTGTAAAGGTGATGTACAGAGGGGTGGCCGTTACATAAGGAAGGTAATGAGTACATTTCTTGCCCAATAGTGTACCCTCTCCCTTGCTTTCTCCCACTTTACCTCCTCCCAACTCCCCTCCCTCCCCCAAGTTGTAAAATTAATTCCAGCATAGTGTCTTATGAGTATCGCTGTTGCATTGGTTCACCCTTTGTCCTTTGTCTTACCGTTTTGTGATTCCCCTTCCCTTCCCCAATTCAGATAAACGTATGTAGAAGACACAGGGTACCAAATTCAAAAACAGTAGCAACAGGGGACAAACCAAAGGAAAAAAAATGAAAGAAAAAAGAAAGAAACTTCACATGGTACATTAGAAACAAACAAACAAAACCCCCTCTTGTTTGCATATCTCAGAGCATCCTTTTATGGTCCTATGTACATAGCTGTTGAGCCATTGTGATCATCTTTCAGGACTATCCTAGACATGTACTAATTATTACAAATGAAGGAAACTATGGAGCCTATGTTTCTTTGGGTCTGGCTTGCTTCACTTGGAAAAGCATTTCTTTATATATATATATATATATATATATATATACATACATATATATATACATACATACATATATATACATACATATATATATATCACTATTATGTTTAAGTAGTTATACACAGGAGTTGCCATTCAACATAGCAGTTTATGACTACAATGTCTTGATCAATGTCATCCCTTTCAACATCCTCACCTACCCCTCCCCATCCACCCGTCTCACACTCTTCTGAATCTTGTGTATATGCGTTGAAATTCTTACTGCATGCTCCCCATCTTCTTCTGATTTGTCTACGTACCTCACCTTGACCTGACTCCACCCCTTTCCAGTAAGCACTTCCTAGTGTGTGGCTGAACGATAATTTAGCCTTTGAAAGGAACTATGCCACTTGAGTTCTCTCTGAATCTACCGTATTTCAGTTAATACGTTTTGTCTGCACTTGCATACCACTCAAGGTATTTACATACGTATAAACGAAACCTAGCTTCCACATATGAGAGAAAACATGCAACCTCTGTCGCTCTGGGCTGGACTTACTTTACTGAGCATATTTTTTTCCAGGTATTTCCATTTCATTGCAAGTGATGCAATACCATTCTTTGTAATGGATGAGTATATGAATATATTTTATCTATTCCTTATCACTCTCTGTGGCAGGCCAGCAGGAAAAGAACACCTGCTTTCTTCTTTCATTCTTCAGCAGATAGTAAAGTGTCACATCTGTCCCATGATACTGGGAAGTCTTTGCATGATTTCCTTTCCTTCCTCTTGGGCTCCTGAAGGTGGATGTGAAGTTCACCTCCACGCCTCTGACGACACTAGTGGATCAATCCAGGGAGCTCTGCCTACACCTTCATATTCTCACCTGTTCCTCTCTCTTCCCCTCCCTGTCTTAGCTCCCTCTACTTCTTATTCTCTCGTCCTCTCTCTGTGTTCATGTATGAGTATCCTCCCTTCTGTTTCCTCTCTCCTCTGTCTGTCTGTCTGTCTCTCTTTCCTGACCCTCTTACATCCCAAGGTAAATTTCATTATCTCTCTCTGTCTCTGTCTCTCTGTCTCTGTCTCTCTCTTTCACACACACCCACACCCACACACACACACACACACGTAGATTTAAGCAGAAAGAATTTCCAGCTTAGGGCCTTGAGCTCTCATTTGGTGTGAATGGCTGATACTCTACCACTTGAGCCATGCCTGGCATTTTGCTTGCTTATTGAAAGTGGAGTCTTGTGGGCTTGTTTTTCCTCCCGGGTTGGCCTGGAACCTTGATCTTCTGGGCCTCAGCCTCCTGAGTAGCTTGGAGTACGTGTGTGAGGCGCTTGCCCCCAGTTTACACTGATTTCTTATTCTTTCAAAAGTGTTCATCTTCCATTAATACAACCCCACCCAAACATGCATATTGTTATTTCTTTTTAAAAAAAAACAAACTAAAACACAGCCAAAGAAAAATTAGAACCAAAGCCAGAGTGCCTGTGTAACCAGTAAGAGAGCTTAAACTAAAAATATTCATCAACCATTCATAAATTCAGTGAATGAATATTTATTTCACAGTACATGGTACCAGGAACTATGCCAGGTTATGGGAATACAATAGAAAATAAGACAGGCACCATTTTGTCTTCTGGGAGCTAGTAGTCTACTAACGAAAACAGACATTTAAACCAATAGGGGCAATAAAATGCAAGGCATTTTGCACAGAAGACAGTACAAATGGTCTAGAAACCTAAACTATGTGTCAGTGATTACCACCCCCAGTGATTACACATGAGCATATACACAGGCATGTGCATACACACAGAGCACATGTCTAATCTTTAAGCCAATACTAATAAGATGGACAGTCACAAAGATGAATGAGGGAATGGACATAGCAAAGGAAGAAGGCCCATAAATCATGAGTCAAAAGGAAAAAAATTAGAGCTGCACACTAGTGATCCTAGCTACTCAGACAGCTGAGATCTGAGGATCATGGTTCAAAGGCAGCTCAGGCAGGAAATCTTGTGTCACTCTTGTCTCTAATTAAACACCAAAAGGCTAGAAGTGGAGGTGTGGCTCAAGTGGTAGAGTATACGCCTCAAGAGAAAAGGCTAAGAGAGTATACAAAGCGCAGAGTTCAAGCCTCAATTCTTGCCTCTCTTCCCTTAAAAAAAAAAAAAAGAAGGAAGAATTACTACTCAGAAACTAAAAATAATTCATCTTGGTACAGGAAGAGAGAGTGATGATGGCGGATTAGATTTCCCAAGGATTATAGTTTAAGGCAGGGGTTCCATCTTCTAAATATGGTTACATCTGTATTGTGAACTGTGGATCAGAGGAGAATAAGGAGTCATGCAAAGACAGCAGTTGGAAAGTAGTCCTCTAAGACTGGAAAGGATGATGGTAGCCTATTTTGAAAGAATGGAAACAATGTTTGGCCAGGCAGAACAAATAAGAGGTTTTTGTTGTTACCCTGTTTTCTTGAGGTAGGGTCTCTCTAGGTAGCCTAAGCCTACATCAGACTTGCTATATAGCCCAGGCTGATCTTGAATATGAAAAGCTCCTGTCTTAGATTCTGAGTACTAAGATTAGAGCCATGTGCTAACATGCTCAGGTCTGTTTTTTCCTAATGCTATTACTGGTATGGAAAAATGTTTAAAGTACCTTAATCAGGAAAATCAAGATTTTTTTTCTGATACATATATATATATATACTTTGATATTATTTTTAAGAAAAAATGAATGTAACATACATGCTTGGGCGCACTGAGTTGAGTTTGGAGGGATAAATAACACATTTTAAATAGTGAGTCTCCCTACGGAAATCACCCGAGGGGCTAGAGCAGAGGCAAGACAACTTATTTTGCTGTCTAATCAAAATTATCTTTCAAAGATGTGTTAAGGAAAAGCATATCCACAAGACAAGGTTTACTGGCTGTTGATTCTGCTTCAGGCAACTTTACCTGTAGGTTGCTAATATTTGATTGAACACACTGATAGAAGGGCAGATTTGTTGAGGAAGAAGAGCTGCTTAGTGTAGACTTGAGGTAACTATAAACAGTCCAAGTAGAGTGCGCTAATAAATGGACATCCAAGCTGTCCAGGGGATAGATCTCAAACCAAAGATAGGAACTTGCCAATCACAAGCTGCTGTGTAGTAACCCTGGGAGGCAGCAGGTGAGACTGCCCAAATGGTGGAGAAAGAGAGAGGAGAGAGGAGGAGGGAGGGAGGGAGGGAGGGAGGGAGGGAGGGAGGGAGAGGGAGGGAGGGAGGGAGGAAAGAGTTGGAAGACACCCTCCTGGGTTTGCCCCTAGTGTTTAACAGTGTGTCTTCCTTATCAACATATATAACTACAACATCAAATCTTATTTTTCACTGCATAGCTCCTCTAGTTATAATGTGGATTATTTACATAGAGGTGAAGAATTTGTCAGGAATAAAAGAGAGATCATTCTCTAGCATATGTGAGATTTAATTAGTTTTCAAATGATGAGGGGGGGATGGGCAGAGTGTCCTGCTGAATGGTTTGGGATGCCTTACTTAACAGATTTATGTTGGAATTGAACTTTGCAACTTAGGGTGGGGGCCCATGAGGTGGGATTTGTAAAAAAAATGAGGGAAGGATAACACTGTTCAGAAAGAAATGTACTCACAGTGGGCTGGTGCCTCACACTTGTAATCCAATCCTACCTACTGAGGAGGCTGAGATCTGAGGATAATGGTTCAAAGCCAGGCTCTTATCTCCAATTAACCACTCAAAACTGTAAAGTGGCACAATGCCTCAAAATGTCTGTAGAGTGCTAGCCTTGAGCAAAAGAGCTCAGGGATAGTAGCAAGCAGGCACTGAGTTCAAGCTCCACAACCAACCCCCCACCCCCCAAAAAAGAAGGAAAGAATTGTATACATGACCTTACCTATGTAACTGTAACCCCTCTGTATATCACCTTTACAATATATTTTTTTTTTATCAGTTGTGGGTCTTGAACTCTCAGCCTGAGCGCTGTCCCTGAGCTCTTCAGTTCAAGGCTAGCCCTCTACCACTTGAGCCACAGCACCACTTCCAGTTTTCTGTTGGCTAATTGGTGATAAGAGTCTCATGGACTTTCCTGCCTGAGCTGGCTTTGAACCACAATCCTCAGATCTCAGCCTCCTGAGTAGCTAGGATTACAAGCATGAGCCACTGGCACCCAGCTTTAAAAAAAAAAAGAAATACGAGAGAGAGAGAGAGAGAGAGAGAGAGAGAGAGAGAGAGAGAGAGAGAGAGAGAGAGAGCACTCTGTGGACCAAAGTGTTTAAGGGAGTGGTAGGAATGTGAGAAGTAGTCAACAGTCAACTGTAATCACAATGTGACGAGACAGTTCAAGCAAAACTGTTCCGGCTCAATGGGTTTAACTTTGGGAAGATAACTCAAGCAAGAGTGGGATCAATAACTTGGATCAGGTCAAATCACAATAGGCTGAGGAACCTGTGGAAAGCCACTAAGCAATGGAGTCCACTCTTCAAAAGTCTGGCCTTGGACAGGGAATAAAACAAGGGCAGTCACTGAAAGGAGAGGTGAGGTTGAGGGAGAATATTTAAAGGCTGAAACATATGTTTGCTGACAGAGCTGGTGGGGGAGGAGTGGCCAAAGGTAACACCAGTGAGAAAGCTCAGAGGAGACAGTTCTGGGCACAAATATCAGAAACCAGAGAGAGAGAACAGGATCGGGAACACAAATGAAACTTTAGCTTTACCTGGGCATGGAAGTGTGAGAGAGATCAAAGAGGAATCATGAGGACTCCTGATGACTCATTACTTGTAACCCAGGCCTCCTATGTGTACCATGTATGGGGGTGCATGTGCGTGGGTACACATGTGTGTTCCTGTGGTCTCTCACTGTTGGGCGTGCAGCTCTACATTTGTATATCTCAATGAATCTGTTGGGGGTTGCCTAATCCTTTTTAAAGTAATTGTTGTTGGTTTTTAATTGTTATTGTTGTTGGAGGTACTAAAAGGAATGCAGTAAGAAGGAGTTGAGGATATGAGGGCTGAGGATAAGAGACATGAGTTTCTGAAATGGAAGCCCTGGATATTTGGTTCCACACATTTTCCTCCTTGTACTTACTGCAGGTCCTTCATGATTGCTACTCACTTCACAACTCAGACTAGGGGTCAGTCACGATGGGGCCAAGAATGGTGATTTCAGGATACAGCATAGGAGCCTTTGCTTGTAGAGGATGATTATCTGTAAATAACTTGAAGGATAGGGCATGAAAGGCCTACAGAAGAAAATGCTCATTCAGACAAAGATAGCATGATTTACCACTTACCCTTAAAAACACACCAGTGTGCACATAAAATGCAAACTTTAGACTCCAAGCCTCAAAAAGCAAGGATAAAGCAATTCACCAGCAACCACAACAATAAAACAACCCAATACAAGATGAGGCAAAGAACTTAGATAGATATTTTTTTTCAAAGATATGTAAATGCTTCATGAAGAAGTGTCCTGGGCTGGGATGTAGCTCAGTGGCAAAGTGTTTGCCTAGCAAGTGCAACATCCTGGGTTCGATCCCCAGTACCAACAAAAAAAAAAAAAGAAAGAAAAGACAAAGAAGTGTACTTGAAGATTCTTAATATCTTTAGTCTTTTGAGAAAGTCACATCAAAATTTCAGTGAAATACCATTTTACACCCACCAGAAGATAATCTAAAATGCTGAAGCATACTGAGGAAAACAGTATGTTAGCTCCTCAAAAAAATTAAACATAGATGGCCTTATGACCAAAAATTCAATTTTAAAATGTGTACCCTTAAGGAGTTAGAAGCAGGGACTTCAATAGATATTTTTACCCTAAATTTTCTTAATAACATTCATTATTCACAATCACCAAGAGCTGGGGAAAACAAAACACAAACATCCACTGATAAATGAGTGGGTAAACAAACGTGTGTGTGTGTGTGCGTGCGTGTGTGTGTGTGTGTGTGTGTGTGTGTGTACAATGAAATACTATTTGGACTTAGAAAGAAAATAAAATTCTGATACTTGCTACCATATCAATGAAACTTGGAGACCATTCTGCTAGGTGAAATAAACCAGACATTCTAGATCTAACATTGCATGATTCCACTTTTATGTGGTAACCAGGGGAGTCTGATTCATAGACAGAAAATGGAGTATTGGTAATCATGAACTGAAGAGAGGGAATGATGGGGAGCTATTGTTTGATGGGTATATATTTCAGTGTTTGGTGATGAAAAATATCTGTGGTGATGGTTATATAGCATTCTGAAAGTACTTTTTGTCACTAAATTATACATCTAAAATTGCTTAAAATGGCAAATTTTATATTACGTGCATTTTGCCACAGTAAGAGAAGTTTTAAAGAAAGCAAAGAGAAAAGGCTTTTCTTCTTGCA
Organism: Perognathus longimembris pacificus; assembly: GCF_023159225.1. NCBI lineage: Eukaryota > Metazoa > Chordata > Mammalia > Rodentia > Heteromyidae > Perognathus > Perognathus longimembris. The sequence goes on from NC_063162.1 coordinate 145,589,444, forward strand.
GTTTTCCAACTGGGGTTTGGTTGCTAGGCAGAGAGGCTCTTACAGGGGCAGAAAAAAAGGAAGGACCATAATGTCTATATCATACTGGCTCTCCCTAGTGGAACTAGATGGAACCCAATGGAACAGTCTTCATAGAAAACTACTTTCTGGTGCCTACATGGAGCAGAACAGCTAATCCTGATATTAATCTAGTCTCCCCACCCTGTGTCTTCAGTTGCTGGCTACAACTTTTCTCCCAACATATGAGACCTCCAGGAACCCATACAACATGTGCAATAATGGATGGCTATTGACTGTCTCCAGAAATGCTGGTGTGAAGGTTTTTTTTTTCTTATTTATTGTCAAAGTGATGTACAGAGAGGTTACAGTTTCATACGTTAGGCCTTGGGTACAATTCTTGTACTGTTTGTTACCTCCTCCCTCATTCCCCCCTCCCCCCTCCCCTTTTTCCTCTCCCACCATGAGTTGTTCAGTTGGTTTATACCAAATGGTTTTGTAAGTATTGCTTTTGGAGTTATTTATCTTTTTATCCTTTGTCTCTTGATTTTTATATGCCCTTTCACCTCTGTGGTACATATACACAATGGAATGTTATGCCTCTATCAGAAAGAATGGCATTGCCCCATTCGTAAGGAAATGGAAGGACTTGGAAAAAATATATACTAAGTGAAGTGAGCCAAACCCAAAGAAACATGGACTCTATGGTCTCCCTCATAGGGAATAATTAGCACAGATTTAGGCTAGTCACAGCAGAGGATCACAAGAGCCTAATAGCTATGCCCCTATGAACGCATAAGATGATGCTAAGTGAAATGAACTCCATGTCATGGAAGTGACTGTTATATCACTGTTATAATTACTTTCAACATGCCATGTGAAACCGTAGCTTCTATTGTTGATGCTCCTCTTGTATCCCCTTCCTGGTGTGAAGGGTTAAATGGCATCCTTTTGAAACTCTTCTATCTACACCAACCCAGGATTCATTAATGAGCATGGGAGTTAGATGCTGGAATATGCAGACATCTCCCTTTCTACCCCTACCCAGGCTCCTCATCAGAAATGATAGATCTCCTCTTCACCCCCCTCACCGAGGTCCAGCCCAATATTCAAGTGTCCCAGGGTGTTCCGACGAAGGATCTCCCAACCCCGATGGCTGCTGCTTTGGGATGTGGTCCTGGACAGGGAGGGTGTTGGGAAGATCAGAGAGGACCTCGCTAGAGTCTCACTCTCAGCTATAGAGGGCCGTTTCTCAGACAGCTGCTCCTGTCCATCCTCTTTGTCAGAGCATTTGAAAGCTTCCACATAGCGAAGCACCCGAAAAGGATTCTGGTCTTGGTGGTTCTCAACTCTGTTGAGGAGAAAGCAGAAGGAATTCCGTTGAGCCAAGGAGAGATCAGGCCTTTGAGAGAAGCAGAGGTGAGAAAGGAGGAAATAGGATTACAAGGATAGATAGCAGAGGAGAGGACCAGGATTGAAGCAGGAAGAGCATCTAGGATCAAGGGAGGAGAAGGGGGTGGAGGAGAGGCTCAACTAGGAAGCCAAGGAAAGAGGGTGAGTAATTGGATTTGGAGGGCTGAAAGACATGGGTGTGGCACTGATTTAGGGGAAAGTGAAAGAGAAAACAGTCACTTCAGAAGTCACAACTTCAGAAGATGCAACTCAGGAAACACCTTAGAGGAGAGAGGGAGAGCCAGGTCAAGAGATGAGGACAGAATATCAAGAAGGAAGTGAGATTCAAGAGCAGAGTAAAATGGAAATGAGGGACAAGTAGAAAACACTAAAGCAAGTTGGGTAACCCATGCTCACCCGAGCAAGATCACAACACAACCATCACTGCCCCGAGACTCTTTTTAACCCCTCCATTTCAGTTCCACCTCTTTCTGCATGACAGACTCCCACAGTCTCATCACATCATCGCCTGATGGCTCTTGCTCCTGTGGTGCACACAAGTCCTCGGGTCACACATACACACTGGCACTCACCTCAAGAACCAGCGGTCTCCCAGGCCATAGTCACACCCACAGATGCCCGATCGAGGCCACAGGAAGCGAGGCATCTTCCTTTCCAGCATCACTGTGGTGGCCACAACCTGGAAGGATCCAAGAGTCTCAAAAAGTCTCAGAGAGAGACACGAGGTTCAGACAGGCAACGAGCTCACAAGAATACAATAGGAATCGAGAGCAACCTATGCAGTGGGGACCCTGGAGACCACTTTTTATCCACCTCCAGCCTGTGTCAGGAGGACCCATTCTTCCTCTCTTTCTCTCTCTCTCTCTCTCTCTCTCACACACACACACACACACACACACACACACACACACGACAGACTCTTTTATGTTTTGAGGAACCATTGATGCCTGTGTGAGCATTCCAACTCATGGACTTATGAATGAATCATTAAGAACTAATTTCATTTCCTTTTTCACAGGGAAGCCACAGACCAATGATTTTGATTTAAATAAAATGATTAAATAGAATCTGTATGATCTCAGGGATGAAATGATGCTGTTCCAGTTCAAGGAGTTCACAGAAAATTAAGCATCCATATCTTAAGATGAAAAAGGATGATTAATAAATAGCTGCATACTTGGCAGGGAACTTTCTAGTAGCAGGCCGCCTGTTCTGTCCTTTGCCCAGCCCTCATTAACACAGAAATTAAACTTATCAAACAAACCTGTGACACAAGACTGGGAGGGAAACACGATAGACACAGTGACAAAGGCAATATAGAATAATCTTATGAAACTAGAAGGCTGTTCTTAAGTCAGTAACGCAAACTTGAGGTGCTATGTTTACATCTAAAGAGCTCAGTGAAGGCTAAGTCATGTGCTGGTTGATCATCAGCTTAGAAAGAGCCAAGTATTTGCTCTAAGACTTGATTCTATTTTTAAATGTGATTGATAGTAGTGTTATGCCCAAAGCAAGGGAAGGCATGACCTCTCTTTGTATCTCATAGCTCCCCATCATCAAAGACCATTCGAGTTTCAAAAGGATCATGGTCTTGTTAGCACAAGAACAGAGTGTGCACTGAGGAGGTCAGGAGTCCTCACGAGTGGAAAGAGCTAGCCATTTTTAAATGGTGGGTCATGTCCTTCCATTCTCCCTGTCATTGATTCCTACTTCTCTCAGCTTCTTAGCTGCATCAGATTCATTCCAATTGAGGACTTCCTGTCATTCTGTGCTTTCCTCTCAGATTTCTATTCTTTGCCTCAAAATGGACATTCTTTTTTTTTTTTTTTTTTTTTTTGGCCACCATCCAGCCTCCCTTTTTGTTTGACCCAGAAGGTCACTCCTTCACCATTTTCAACCCATTGGTTAGAGCAGGCTGGGCTGCACAACGTCCTGGTTGGTTAGGGGATTCCCCCAAAGAGACAGAAGAGAGCAGGCCTCACCTCCACTACCATGCCTTCCAGCACTATCCGGCCCCCAGCGTTACCTTAAATTCACAGTTAGAGTCCTCAGTTGCATCCTTCTTAATACTCATCACTTCTCTGTGGCACTTCTCCTTCCGTAACTTCGCAGCCTTCTGTGAGGTGGTTTATTGTGTATTTCGAACTAGCCTGTAGTGTTTGTGCCTCAGCTCTTAAACACATCTCAGCATATAGGAGGCTCTTAAGAAAAACTATTGTGACGTGTTACTTGTATCTTCGACCTTATTCCACTTCCATGCACATCGGGTTTATCTACACCTCACAGAGGGAGACCGCTCCACCGGCTCGTTCTATGACTTTCATATCCCACGTTGACTTTCCTCTCCGTGGTCGGCCACCTAGCAGAGCTAACCCTGAGAATCTCACCTGGGCTCTCCAGAGCTCGTCCCTCTCCTGGGCCACGCGCCAGTGAGTGTCACCCATCATGGCGATGAAGAGGTTGAGCATGAGCAGGGTGGCGATGATGGCGAAGGCGGAGTAAGCGATGCTGTACATGAAGGGCAGATCCACGCTGTAGTTGGCGGGGGCGTCGACGATGGTGAGGAACAGCTCGAAGGTGCTGAACAGTGCCGTGGGATAGTTCGAGAATTCCCCCAGATTGTCTGGGTCTTCTGTCTGGAAAATGATATAGAATGCTGCTCCGCCCAGCAAGAAGATATACGGAAATAAATTGAATTATCACAGTAAGCATAGGCTGGTTAAAATGAGTTCTATTTCTGTATATACATGAATATAGATATACATATGCACATATACCTATATTTGTGTATATACATATATATGCCTACACTTGCACAGATACATACAATCGCACACATATAAATATAGTTACGTGTACAGCTGGCTGTCTCTAAGGTATCCTATGACTACCCACATTAATTATGCTGTGTAATGATAATACTCAAGCATTTATCAAGATCATTATTTGTGTATGTGAATAATAAGTTACCTAACAGGTTCTTACCTTGTAGAAAACTAAATATTTGAAAGATAAGTTGTTCAAAGAATGCATGGAATCTTCAGCAATTTGAAACAACGGAGCACGTGATATGGCTGAAAGTAGAGCCACCTTTAAAAAAAATAGTCTTGATGGCTTCATGATAAGCACTCATCACTTTGAGGTTCCCTAGGTGAACTTGGCCAATCTTAACAAAGCCATTCCTGTTCAGTATGGAGTCTACTGGGTGGTGGTAGTTGAGTATCCTGGATCTTATAATAGCATGGACCCATTAAGTTGGCTTCTGTGTGTATGGAGTACTAAAACATCAACCAGCAGAATCCAAGAGCAGAAATAGGATATAGTACAAACAATTGCCTCCTTATTTTAGGGGAAAAAAACAACACAAGTTCATGGCCAATAAGAGTCAGGGCGTCTACAGGAAACGATTCCATTATCATTACACTATTTTGGGGGAGGGAGCAGGCTAACATTGAGGCTAGAACTCAGGGCCTCTAGATCTCCCTTAACCTTTTCACTCAAGGCTGGCATTCTACCACTTGAGCCACAGTTCCACTTCTGGAATTTGCTGGTGGACTGGAGGTAAAAGTTTCTAGGATTTGTCTGTCGAGGCTTTGAATCTTAATCCCCCCACCCACCATGGGGCCTGAACACAACCTGGCACCATCCCTGAGCTCTTTTGGCTCAAGGCTAGTGCTCTACCACTTGGAGCCACAGCTTCACTTCTGTTTTCCTGATGGTTAATTGGCAAGATGAATCTCACCGACTTTCTTGCCTGGGCTGGCTTTGAACTGTAATACTCAGATCTTAGCCTCCTTGGTAGCTAGAATTACAGATGTGAGCCTCCAGCAATCAGCAATTGCCCTATTTGGTAATATGTAGATGGAGTAGGGAAAAAAAAAAGAGGAGAAACACACAAGAGTTCCATTCCACCAGAAAGCCTGCCAGCTTTACCTTTCCATACTTTATGTCTTATTGTACTTAAAAAAAAAAAATCTATTGTCATGAAGGAAACACTCCTGAACAGAGAAACGTCTGGAGACAATCAATGGTAGAGTTATGTGAAGAGGCTTGGTATTTTAGAGTTCAGGGTATCTTCAAAATGCTTCTCTAATTGAGTTAAAGCCCTATGTCTTCTTCAGACCTGGGCTTTTCTTTCCCCAGCTGTCAGAACTCCCGACTCTTCATTCATGGTTTCCTCTGCTCTTTCTCCCTGTCTGGCGCTCTCTGACTATGTTGCAACTGAGTTCCTATGTGTTCCATTCTCTCAGACCCTCTTGCCATCTTCTCTTTTGGTTTGCTCTGTCATGCTTCAGACTTTTCAACCTATTCATCTATATCCCTTTTTAAAAATATCTTCACTTTTGCCCCAACTTTAAATGACCACATATAGAATGAGAGTACATTTTATGAATACGTGACATCTCTTCATCTGAACTATAAACACAGGAGAGTTAAACATTGCATTGTCTCTGTTGGGCCTTGTGGTTTTTGTTGTTGCTGATGTTGTTGTTTGTTCTGAGGACTGAATTCAGGGCCTGGGTGCTTTCCCTTAGCTTTTTTGCTCAAGGAAGGCACTCTACCACTTGAGCCACAGCTCTACTTCTGATTTTTTGATGGTTAATTGGAGTCTCATAGACTTTTCTTCCCAGGCTAGCTTTGAACCTCAATCATCAGATCTCAGCCTCTTGATTAGCTAGAATTACAGGCATGAGCCACTGGTGCCCAGCTTTATGTGTTTTTGTTGTTGTTTTAAGGAAAGACTTTCCATTGTTTCCTATTTAATGTCTCCTTCTTTCTCCAAAGGCCTTTATCCAGCCTTTTTTTAAAGGTCTTGAAGGAAAGTTAGTCAACATAAAGGCTACTGATCCAGAACCCATAGGCTTATCTTTTAGACCAACTTGAGTGATTAGTCCTGAACGTATAGATGACGGTGTGATTTTACACTCAATTTTCATCAGGAGACAACAAAGATAATGAAATATAGTATAGATGAGAACTGAGATCAGGAGTAAAGGCAAATATTCTTGTTGACATTCCACATCAAATGACCAAGAAAAAGAAATCCTTCTTACCAGAGGCAAATCCCAGAATGACCATAGCCATCAACCAGCAGAAACGCATCAAGTCTCCAAATATCATCTAGCAGAGACAGAAGAGAAAGGAGGCCGGGATGTTTCTTTCTCCATTGGCTCTGAGGCCCTATTACTGACATATCAGAAGGCCTCAATGGTTCCACCTGCTCCACTCAGAGCAGCCATTTCTCTTTGTACCTGCCCGCATCTTTGTCTGCCAAAGTCCTGTGGCTGAGCCAGAGAGATCCAGAGCACTGACCTTCTGGATCATGATGGTGAAGGGACCCAGCATCTGAATTCCTCGAGTGAAGTACATAACACTGCACCAGCCCAACACCAGGGCCAAGGATATGGGTACCACTTCCCCATCCACATTAGTGAGCCTCATCACCATGGTCACCAGCACAAGGGAGGCAAAAGTGATGCTGTGGAGGGAGCAGGAAGCAGAGAGTGAGATGTGCACTGGGAATACGTTAGGTCCCCTCTAATACGGTGGTGAGTCGGATGGTACCAGATGTTAAGCTCTGCTGTTAGGACTAAACCTAACACCAAACACCATACATATAGATATAGATAAAACACCACTTGAAGAAAAATCCTTGGACTGAGGGTCACCTGCCATTTAGATCTCAGAGAATGAACTGGACACCTGGACTAACTCGGACAAGTGAAGGCAAGGGATGAAAAATACTCACATAATGACATGAAATGGACCCCCAAGGACTGTCTGTCCAAAATATCGCGAGGCTCCGACTCTGAAAATGTCTGGGATCTGGAGAGAGGGCAGTGAAAACAACAACAACAACAGTATGAGTTTAAGGGTTTTGTTTTTCTTCCTAGGGACTTCAGATGAATGGTCTTAACCTAGGGCTCCCCCTCCCTGCTCCTCACCTCTAGGAGCAGGATAATCACAGCCCCAATGATGGTCACCAGCTCCCCCACCAGCCGGATGTTATCCTGGTAAGTCACATAGGCCTCCTGGGGAGGGAAGTTCAGGACAAGAAATGCTTTCTGGTGTGTGGAGCTTCAAATCTTTTTGGACAAGTATGTATAGCCACTAAGGTCTATCGAAAATGAAGAAGATTTCTCTTGTCACCATCACTTCACGATAGTGGCTAACTGTGGCTATAGTGGGACTATAGTGTGGCTAACTGTGACCAGGATGTGAGTTAATGTGTTCAAGATTATATGCTAATGACTGTAGTGACTATGTTAGTAATATCTTAGCAGTAGCACATCTCATATGTGTTGTGAGGACTAATTCATGATGTGTGAACTGATCAGGTGAGGACAAATTGGAAAGCACTAAGAAGACCCAAATCAATGTGATGGTACACAGATGTGGTCCCAGGATTGGGGAGCATGTGGTAAGATAACCACAAATTCAAGATAGCCAGAGCTATATAGTGACTTTCAGGCCAGCTTGAGACAAGACTTTGTCAATAAAACAAAACAAAAATAAGTGCCAAATGAACAAACAGATTGTTTCACACAGGGGAGAAAGTCCAGCTTTACCAATCTCACTGGGTCTCACACTCACTGGAAGACACTGTAAATGTATCTCAGAATTCATGTTCCACTACAGGCCAGGAACCTACTAGCTCCAATGAGATCTTGAACCAGTCATGGAAGAATCTCTGTACTTGAGGAATGCCATTTATAAAATGGAGACTCCAATGCTTACCTCCCAGACTTATTGCAAAACTTAGATTAGATGATATATTTGGGTAGACTTCATGAAGAGCCATTCATACATTCCTTGTAGTTTTGTTATGATTGGCAATGTTGAATAGTGACCCTGCCTATCCTAAGCAGAGATGTAGAAGGAAACATCCTTTTGTACGTGGGTGGGAATGTGAAGTAAATTCCCTTCGCATCCATGCCCTATCTGTTCTTGTACAAACTTTCTGAATTTCTTCTTAAAATTTTATACCGTGGTTGCATATGTTGGGAAACTGCTACCAAGCTTTTCTTGGTACAGAGGAGCTTGCTACAAGCTTTTCTGGTCCAGATACCAGGAGTACTGTGAAGATGAGACCACCCTTTGAGGCCCGAGAGGGGATGATACCATTTGTGGAAGAAAGAGAACAAAGCAAAAAGTGAAACCTTCAGTAACAGAGAAATTAGGGACAACGTGGGCTGCCAAACTCTCTAGCCCCAGATGCTTCCTCTGCACTAGCTGCTTTTAACTTACTCAGCAGATTCCTGCACACAGAAGTTGAGGCATTCTTTGTACAAATAACAGGTAAGTGAAAAATCCCGAAGCTGTGTGAGCTTTGGTCTGTGCTCTTTCTAGGATCTCATTGCCCTGGACTGTCCTCGGGGGTTTTGTTCCTGATATAGGGTTTTGTTTACTTCTTTAATTTTAAACTGTTCTTTCTTGAAAGAAAAAAACCAAAGGTGTGTAAAAGTTTCCATAAACATCACAATACTGAGGTTATTTTAAAACATTGGCTCTTGATTTCAGGGGAATTTTAGACTAAATTTTAGTTAGACTGGTTAGACTAGATCCTTTTTGTATAGTTAAGAAAACAGCAGTGTGTTAACAACAGAAAGGGGCTTTGTAGGTCAATGCTTTTATTTTTCATGTCTCTTAATGTGATAACCTTTGATTAACTACCCTGGCACTTTTAGAAATAAATCTTAAACCGAAATAATGACATTTTCCCTTCAAGTTTTTAGGGTTTATTTTTTTTTTCCTTTTGGGAATTGTATTCAAGATTTTCTGTCTCGATTGAAAGGCTGACTCATAGCTCTCTAGATTTATCATCCTCATAGTAAGGTTTGGCTATTAATCAAGGTTATATTCAGCAAAGTTAATTATCGCAGGTACTGATCCTGAAGTCCTTTGTATTTAGTCTCCCAATTCCCTGACTCTCCCTCAACTCACAGAACTTCTGCCTTAAAACAAACATGTGGAGCCACTACTTTCCCCTTTCCAACCTACTGCCCCTCCATGTATCTGACCTTCTTTCTGAAAGGCAAACATCACTGGGCTATTTCTCTGTTTCAACGCAGTTCCCGGCTGCTCAGTGCTTTGGGGATTAAAAATGCAGGCAAGGTGGCACTGAACAATGTCTTCTAAATCCTTCCAGCATAGAAATTCACTAGATAATGCCTAAATTTGATTAACAAATGAAGATGGAAGCGGTCTACATAGGGGTGCATTCGGTCTGCATAGGGGTGACAAGCAGAATAAAGACCCAACAAGAAATAAAAATTGGCTATTCCCAGGCGATGGGATGTGGGTGAGGCCCATGGACAGTTTAGGATGTGGTTGCACTTCATCAGCTCTGTCATTTGATTTTAAAATCACTAGCATGTATCCATTTATTCAGATGCCCTCACAGTGAGATTACAATTACAATAACAATACAAATGGGATGCACAAAATTCTCCCTGCTCTGACCTGTGCCTGGTAGCTATAGTCATACCAAGATACTGGGGTCCTTGGTTGTTGGGTCAAGCCCTTAAAGAGAACGTGCTCCTTTTTTAGAACACCTCTGCCACCATCTCAGCCTGGCCTAGTCTTTCACTGATGTCAAGGCTCAGGCCAAGCCAACATTCCTCTACCGTTTTGGTTCCCCTCCTCTCAGTTCCAGTTCAAGTTTTCCTTTTGGAGGCACCTGGTACCACTGTGTTTCCAACCCTCACCCAGGATGGAAAGATCTGGAAACCCCATGTCTCATCAGGAGTCTTACAGCTTCCTGAGACCAGAGACATCTCACTCCAACTTTTTATCCGTGGTGTATAATGTAGTGATGGCACTCAATTAGTAAGAAAGGAAAGAAAGGAAGGAGAGTTAGAGGAGGGAGATTGAAGGTTTGGCTTCATTTTACCTTACAGAAGTGAGGTAGAGAAGAACTTACAATACGGAAACGGGGAAACCCATTTGGAGACAAAATGAGGAAAAAGTTGTCAAGTAAACCTTTTCTGACACTGCCAGATCTCAAGGTCAAAGTCACTTCAGCATGCCTGGCTATGCACTAAGAAATACTCACCCCCAGACATACCTTTAAAGACAAATGTCTTCCGACAATGACTGAAACTTTTTATATATCACCGTGTAGACTGGAATTTTAGCACTTGTGAATAACCAACCCCCCAGCACAGGTTAGCCATTTGTGTCTCACTGGAAGTTATCTTAATGAGCTTTCTATCACCCACAAGCTGACTGAAGCCTTTGTTTTGAAGGAAATGCCCAGAGTAGGGCACAGCAGAGCCTAGGTCATTCATGGATTGAAAGAGCCAGTGTGCCCCAAACAGAGAAGAGTAGGGAAGTGTAGGCTGCCTCTGATAGGAAGTGGGAGGGCAACAAGGTTCAGTTGTTAACTTCCATATAGACCTTCCTTTTTCTCTCCCAGCCCACAGACTAGAAAAGGAATGAAGCTAAGAGAAAGGGCCCTGCTGCACTTGATGAAGAGTTACTCTAATTCTCTCATCTGGGAAGGGGCTCCTAAATATCTCTGAGCATCAGAGTCAACTGACAAATCTTTGCCCAATACATTGGGCCAATTTGCTGTTTGTTTTTCTAATAAAAAAAAAGTAAGTTCTGTTGATGTTTCTGATATGTACCCTAAGGCAAGAACACCTAGACCATAAAGAGAGAAGAGCTTAAGAAAAGTTAAATCATGTTATTTGCAGGAAAGTAGATGCAATTGTAGGAGATTATACTGAGCAAGACAAGAGACACTCACACAACAAAATACCATATGTTTTCACTATATGTGGAAGGTAGATGGAAAAGGCATACAAATCCATAGACAGGAACATGTATATACGTAATATATACATAGCTGTGTATGTGGATAAACACAGAACAGTAATCTAACTAAGGGCCTACTTAGGAGGAGATGAGAAGAGGAAAGAGGAAAAGACAAATAGAAGGTGAATAATTTTAAAATACATGTTAAAAGAGAATATGATTTGGCTGAAATAGATTGTTTACAACTATGAATATAAAACAGGAAAACCAGTTGAAATTGTTTTGGGAAAAGGGAAAAAGGAAAAGGAAGGAAATGAGAGTGATAGATGGCATGAGACTAGAATATATTACAAACATGTATGGAAATGTAACAATAAAATCTCCTGGGTCAATAATGTAAATAATAAAAATGGTAAAAAAAAAAAAAAAGTATTATGGCTATTTGAAGTAGATTCAACTATATAATACTTTTATAATTTAAATTTTAATAAAAGTTACTATGTCAGGTTTATGTTATATCCTAGTCTGCTTTTTCTCAGAGACTCTCAGGAAATTCCCAGTCTTTAGAAAAAAATCATTAACAGTGGCAACTCCTTTGTGAGCTGTCATTTGAAAAGTTATAGCCCCTCCTTTTTAATTTTCCTTTTTGTATTTTAATTTGTCTGTTGTACATAGTCCAGTCAAGCCTGTAACTCAATCTTCCCCCAGCCTCCCAAGTACTCTAGTTACCTCTCTATTTTTTAATTATATTTTTATTATCTTTAAGAAGTTGTATAAAGGAGTTATCATTAAACAAATCAGTTTATGAGTACAATGCATCTTGATCAATATCACCCTTTCCATCATTCTCCCCCATCCCTGTTAAACCAACCCTTCCCCTAATTTTTCCTTATTTCATATATGTGCATTGAATACGGATGCATTCTTCTCTATTCTTTTTACAAGATTAAGATCCATCCCTTTGCCTAACATTCTGAATTCTAAAGAGAAATCACACCTAAATGGTTAAATTGTTAACTGCCAAATAACCTTTCTTTAAATTTGCAGAACTGGAACATCTTCTGATCTTCAGATTACACTGTAATATGTAACATCTCTGTTTATTCGTCAGTTCCATGCATCAGCTGTCTCAAAGTGTGAGAATTTTCACAAGGTTTACCTTGAAAAAATGTAATATATCTTTTTAGATAATGACAAGAACTAGCTCCAGGAGGTCAAAGTCCTTGGTGATGTGCTAGCCAAATAACAAAGAAGGAACCACATGCTCTGAATTATGAAGACTCCAGGACACAGTGTTCCTGCTCAATGCCTCGTGTATCTCATGTACTTCATGTACCTGAGTTTCTCAAGATGAGACTTAGAAGATGATAGATGAGACCTTCATCTTCTCTGAATGCTGACCCTTGAATGAAACTGAAACATGTTTGGGAAATGGGCAAGAGGGGTCACAGAAACGGAGGGAGGAAGGGTGAGCAAATGTAGTCATTATATTCAATGTAAATTATGTCAAAGATGAACTATTAACTTGAGTGTAGGAATAGGAGGGGGGGGTGAATTAAGGAAAAGATGACATTGTCCAAGGAACATTATACTCGTAACCTGACTTATGGCATTGTAACCTCCTTGGTTACGACGAGTTTACAAAGGAGAAGGAGGAGAAAAAAAAAAAAGGACAAGTAAAAACACAGACTGACTTTCTTTCTACCAACTCACATCTCCTGCGTATTAGATTTCAACTGATAACCAACTGGACATGGGCCCAGTTACAATTTCCCATTCCCACAGAAGTAATGACTTACTTTATATGCAATAGGGGCTTACAACATAAAAGTAATGCTGTTGATTACCAAAGCAGGAGGATTCACAGTAGCTCATTAGCTGAAATGGGAAACATTCTGTGTCTGCTCTCATTCCCATTTATCCTAGGGCCCCTTCAACCTAATGGATTAAATTAGGTATGGCTAAATAAAAATGGACCCTGACTAGCTCAAATCCTGGAGACATAAGTTTCAAATGCAATGGGTCCCCAAAGAGAAAAGATAAGGGTCCAGTGCACCATTTTAAAAAGCGAAATGGTCTATTTTGCTATTTAGAGGTCAAGCTTCTAAGATGAAGGGTGCTTGTTCCCTAACCCCAGTACCATCCTTCTTAGCTGAATGTCTTTGTTAAAAAGTGCTTACTCTCCTTGATCTCAGATCTGCCATTGTTTCCACAGGGACAATTTCATTTCCTAAAGTATCCATGAAGATGAAATGATAGAATGTTTTGCCCTTCAAAGTGTGGTTGACAAAAATCACAACATGCAGCATCTTAGGTCCTACCTCAGCCTTCCTGCCAGAACCTTCAGTCTCACAAGTTCTCAAAAATGCCCATCAAAGCAAGTGAAAAAGATGTAACAGGAGTGGCCAGTGGGCTGAATCTCTTTGTCTCTCATTTGCTGTGCTTGTTCTATAGAGAGTTAATCAAGACCCCACAACAAAATGTACCTAGAGTTGAAAATCAGTTGGGCTTTCAAATAGCTGTGGCGCCTGGGGTGGCCTAGAATCGAGGAGGGATAGTGATTTGCAGACAGATCCAGCCCAGTGGAGCAGGTCCATAGGGAACTCCATGTCACTCCTACCACTGTCCTCCCCTCCACTCTCGACATCCAGTCCATTACACAGGAGTGCTGATTTTTGCTTTTCTAAGTGTCCTGATTCCGGCTCCTTCTCTCCATTTACCTATGACATCCCTCTGCCACTTGTCCATTATCTCTGGCTTGTTAAATTATAATAGCTACCCAGTTGGTCTGTCCCTATCTTCCATACTCCACTCAAATCTGTTCTGCATTCCATAGTTATAGCTTTAAAATAGTTTAAAACACACAATATATTAAGAATCTAAATTCAAGAAAAAATTATACATGAACTATCTCCTATTCCACAAGCTATTTGCATACTAACACCCATGATGCATAGTCTTCTTTTGAATCTGATCAAATCTTTCCCCTGTTCAAAGTACTTCCGAGCCTTCCCTTACTGTAGGGAAAAAGAGTAATATCTTTTATATGGTCTGCAATGTCCTGTGTGATTCGGCAAGAGTATATTCTGGAAAACCTCACCTAGCAGTGCCAAGCCCCATTTCCCATGTTCTAGCATCTCTCCTTTGATTGCCTAGACTTTGAGGATGATTCTCCTATCTCTGGACCTTTGTGTAAGAATTCCCTCTGCCTATAACCCACTTTTGATCCACAGCTCACCGTGATTTCATTTCAGAGTCCTGGATTGTTCAAAAGCCTTCTCTGGCCTCCTGGGGAACCAGGCCTTAATAATACCCTCTCTTGCTCTTCTTTTCTTACCATGGGGGGGGGGAAAAAACCCAATAAGCTGTTTTTAATGAAATAGCTATGTATATGCCCACTTGATCAATATAAATCAGATGCCTATAATAGGCAAAGCACTAGATTGTATTTTGCATAAGCCATGGCTATTGAATTTTGAACACTGAGAAAATTGTTCAGCAGTATTTGTTTAATGAATGAATTAGTAAAACAGTTCTAGGGGAGGAAGTCACAAAGGAAAGCTTGAAGGATTATTTTCTAAGAGACAAAAGGATTTGTGCTGAAGGGTAAAAATCAATGCCCTTATAGCCAAACAGTGTACTAGGAGTCTAAATGACCTGAGTGGTGGAATTTAGATTCAATAACTGGAGTTGAATAAATCTCAAAGAAAGAATCTGCTAGTTCTCAGCTCTAGCTGAATGTCAGTTACTAAAAGAGCACCTTAAAAACACCAAGGCCTCCACTTCAGATATTCCGATTTATTAAAAGTTCCAGCATAGGTACTGTTCTCTCTCTCTCTCTCCCTCTCTCTCCCTCCCTCTCTCCCTCCCTCTCTCCCTCCCTCCCTCCCTCTGTCTCCCTCCCTCTCTCTCCCTTCCTCTCTCTCTCTCCCTTCCTTCCCTCTCTTCCTTCTTCTTTTATTCCTCTCTTTCTCCTTTTTTCCCTTCTTCTTTCCTATCTTTTCCTGCTTCCCAGGTTTCTAGCCTGATATCATGTTAAAAACACAGATCTAGCAGGATTTGTTCAGGGAGGATTTGTTTGAGGTCAAACAACCATTTAATTTCAAAATCAGGACTAAAATCTAAGACGCCTGACTCCCAGACTTTGAACCTCTCAGTGACCTGGAAATAGAACTAAAGGAAGAGTACATGTTGATCTCAACTAGACCAAGCAGAAATTGAATGAAAGAGGAAATTAATTCCAATTAATAGAGTTCTTGGGAAAACCTGAAAGAAGCATAACTTTTTTATGTCTGAACAAAGAAGCATCTTGGAGTCATTTAGTCATTCCCAGAACTGGATAAAGATTAACTAATTCAATGCTTCCATAGGTTAGCTTTTGTGTAGTTTATATTGCCTCACACAAATACAGATCCTTGTTTTCCTTAATTCCAAATGTTCTAGTATACTGCTGCTGGACTGCTCTCATAAAATCCAAGAAGTTAAACTAGAATGGATCTTCATGGTCCTGCAGTCCTGTGATTTCTGCAGTTCATAATAGATTCACCTAAAAAATTCTAGAGTGCCCAAGAGCCCTAGACTTACAGACTTATTCATATAATAAGCTATTGGAGTATTCATTCATTTAAGAAAAGACTCCACACACTAACTTGTGGACAAATGCATTTATCAATGCATTGTATTTGTTCACTTTTGTATTGCTAAGACTTTTAAAGTAATTTAAAGACTTTTTAAGTAATTTAAGACTTTCAAGTAATTTTCCCTACTAGCTACCAAACTTGGTACAGTGGGAAAGCAAAATGGTCAAATCACAGTGATAAGTTTGGGAACCCTCATTCCAGTACAAACTGACTTACTTCTAAGAAACACAGATATTCCAGAAACTTGGGGGCAAGTTCAGGGATTAATGCCAAAGAAGAAGGACGTTTCCTTCGTGTTCTGTGCTTTAATCCCCTTACTTCTGAAGTCTTAACTCTCTTACTGTTACCCACCATGAACAGATCATTTAAAAGCCAACCGTCTTCTCTTTGGGCCAAAGTGACTTTTATCTAAACAAAACAAAACAGTAGAAATGCCAAGGAAGAAAGAAGGAAAAACGAAGTATGGATGGAGACACTTAGATACTTATCCTTGTCCTAAGGCATGTAGAAGGATCTTTAGACCATCTGGACCAAAGGAACATGTTTGCATATAATTCTTTCTGCCACCAAAAGAAAGAGACAATACACAGGACATAGGGATAACTAACTGTCTCACCTAACTGTTAGGGCAGAACAGTATCTACACTGTGAACATGTAAAAAGACCACTTAAGTGTGAGAGAAAGGGTTGGAAAGAATGCCTCTGAGGAAACAGGTAGAAATATGGTGGGGAGAAAATGATAGAAATTGAATGTCATTACTTAGCTTGGGGTTCTTTGCTCTGTTCTTTCTCTGCATTACATACTACTCTCCAGTCTAATGTACCTCAAGGTATTTGCTTCTTGACTGCAGGAATTTAATCTTCTCTTTTTGCCCCCAAACTATACCTTTCCCTTGCCTATTATGAGTTATTCCTACAGCTTATAGGTCCCACATATGGGAAAAATTCTTCACTCACTCTTCCTTGCTTGTGAAAATTTTTCCTTGTGCTTTTCTTTCTTCCCGTTATGCCGACATCGTCTTGGTGGACTATTTTTAGTTGAACAAGACAAAATTTTTACAAGTTCATAAACCAAGCTCACAAACATACCTAAAATGGTTGAATGTGTGTGTGTGTGTGTGTGTGTGTGTGTGTGTGTGTGTGTTCCAAAGTACTCATTAGAGTCTAGTCATTTTGTGACAAAGAAGGGTTTGCTATCTCTGGAAGCAGAGTTTTACACCTACCGTACACCTCTAACTGGCCTTATTTCTCACTCCCATTATCTAAAGGATCCCATCGAACGGCAGAACCATAGCAGCAAGAAGAGCTCTGAGATGATTTACTCCCACCTACCACCCACTCTGGCATCCTGTGGCACAAGCTTCGACAAGTGCTCACACAGCTGAGCCATTATTGCCTTATGCACTTTTACTGACAGTACACAAAGGAAAATGCAGGCCAGAGAGCTATCTGTCTTTCCCTAACAGACTGAACAGAAACCCAGAGATGGAACTAGAACACTATTTTTCTCTTTTTGAACAACAGTGTTTCCCTTGAATATCCTACTACATGAGCTAGTCTTCTTTGGGAATTATAAGAAATTCACATAGCTACAATGTTATAAATGCAAAGTACTCTTTTTCAAAATTTTTTTGGAGGTGAGACAATCACAGCTTCCTGAATAAAAACTCTTTTGCTCATTAGACTCCACCACTGGGCCTCATCCCGCCTGGTGGCTAGGGACCTACAACATCTGGAGTGGGAGAGACCTTTTCTGGATAGCATTGGTCTGGTTTCCAGAACAACCACCCCATACTACTAGTCCCTTTTCCCTTTGAAGAAGAATCACCTGCAGATGAGGGAGGAGGTAACAAACAGTACAAGAAATGTACCCAAGGCCTAACATATGAAACTGTAACCTCTCTGTACATCACTTTGACAATAAATAGAGGAGAAAAAAATCACCTGCAGGAGCTTCTGTTGGAGGATGGTGTTATCCCGAGAACTTGTGCGGTTGCCATCTCGGAACTTGAGGGGGCGGTAGACACAGCAAGTGGTGAAGCAGATCATGTACAGGATGTACAAGGTGCCCAGTACACAGAAGTAGGGCCGCCCGTATTTCTTCCACTTTAGGCTCACCAGCTCCTTCACTGGAGTCTGTTCTAGGATTTGGCGAGCCTGCAGTGGGAGAGAGTGTTGCATGGGGTGAATGACATATTAAGGAGCATTGCTTTCCTCCAGTATGGTCCAAGGGAAAAGGCAGTCAACCACCACTGCCATCATTTATTCAGTTACTCACGCATTTCTTGGGCAGACATCTCGTCATCATTTACCATATACTAACCTTTGTGTTTGTATCACAGAGAAACTATTTCAGAACTCAGCACAAGGTACATGCATCATGAAGGTCTTAACAGACGAAATAGTACAGAGTTAGGAAAGATTAGTTGGCAGGGTAGGAAGGTATAAGAAGTTACTGCCCATGTGTAGTTCAAATGTGGTTGGGAATATGAGAGAAATTATTGGGATTGGAGGATACAAATTACAATGGGAAATGAAAGCCAAATCATTGTGTACCATAGATGCCAATGTAAGGAAGTGATTTTTTTTTCTGGATGTGATGGAAAACAATTGGGAAATTGAAGCTGAGACATAATCCAATGTGTTCTAAGAGAACTGTTAGACTGAAAAAAAAATCACTACAGCAAGGAATACAATGTGGGCAAAGAGCTAAGTAGGTGGTTTGGGGCTCTGCCATAAGTAGATACAGCAAGAGGTTAAGATACACATGAAAAAGCATGATAGATGGGATGAGGCATCTAGAAATTAGAAAAAGATAGTTGTAAAGCACAGCTGAAGAGATTAACTATTAGCAGAAAGAAATAGCTTTCGCAATGAAGGTTGCGGAGAGGTAAGTGGTAATGAGCAACTTTCAGATATTCCTGATAGTTCAGGAAAGGAAGCTGAGGTCGTCCCAGCCAGGAAGACTCATTTTGCCATAAAATAGAAGCCTGGCTACTCCGCCCAAACTAAGGTTGGAGACAGCAAAGGGGAAGCAAAAGGAGGCAGGTAGGCAGTGGTGTGAAGAGGAAAAGAGCTGACACCAGATGTGCGGAGAATGTCGAGAACTACCTGAGGGCATTGACCAAGGAGGCTTGCTCACAAAATCTGCAGAGAAAGGATGCTTGACATCTGAAAAAATCTGGCCAAAGCTCATCTGTGCCCAGATTATCTCTAAGGAGGAATAGACAAACTGGCTGGTCAGCTCCTCTTCTCACTAGTATTAACAATTCTCTATGCTTTATGGATCTGTAAGCATTCTTAGGGAACGGTCATGTAGATAAGAATCAACAAAAACTGTATTTTACCAGTGCCTTGGACGATTCTGAGATCTGGAAGCGTTTTCTGTTTTTCACTTCTCTCCTTCTTTCCTTCCTTCTTTCTTTCTTTCCTTCTTTCCTTCCTTCCTTCCTTCCTTCCTCGCTTCCTTCCTTCCTTTCTTCCTTTCCCTTCCCTCTCCTTCCCTTCCCTTCCTTTCCTTCCTTTTTCCCCTTTCCTTCCTCATTCCTTCTTTTCTTTTTTCTTTCTTTCTTCTCATTTTTTTCTGTCTTCTTTTATTTTTTAAATTTTATTTTATGTTTGAGAGAGAGGCTGTGCAGCTATGTCTGGACTCAAACGTCCACCCCTTTGACTCCGCCTCCAGAGTGCTGAGATTACAGGCCAAGCCAGCACTTTCTCTTTTGTTTACCCCGCCCCCCTATGGTCCTCAACAAAATTCTCTCACCTCCTATTATACAGGCCAGTGTGCTCCCCTTGTACATAGTAATGGATCCGTGTCATGGAACTGCTGCACTCTACTGCAATTATTAAGGACAGGGACTAGAAAGTGAGGAGGCTGACTGACAAGAAATGTATTGTATTCACTAATGTATTCATAATTTTTTGTGTAGCATCTGAGACAACGCAGCATGCTAAAGAAGGAAGGAGGGCTGGGGATATGGCCTAGTGGCAAGAGTGCCTGCCTCATATACATGAGGCCCTGGGTTCGATTCCCCAGCACCACATATACAGAAAATGGCCAGAAGTGGCGCTGTGGCTCAAGTGACAGAGTGCTAGCCTTGAGCAAAAAAAGAAGCCAGGGACAGTGCTCAGGCCCTGAGCCCAAGCCCCAGGACTGGCAAAAAAAAAAAAAGAAGGAAGGAAGAAGGATAAGACAGAGGGACAGAGAAAGGCAGAGTTGAGCAAAGGAAAAGAGGAGAGTGGTGCAGGAGAAAGGTGTTGAATACTCTTTTCCCCACAAGCCTCAAGAAACCATTCTCTTCTCTACCTATTGCAAGCCAGAAGACATCTGAATCCTAAGGTCCCAGCATATGGACACGGTCTGAATTGAATACCAAGTCTCTCAGATGAGTCTCCCTGACCCTCATTGGCTTCAATACCTCGCGCTTCTTGGAGGAGACCACGAGCTCCAGAAACGACAACTCTTCTCCCCAAGAGTCGATCTCGGTGAGGTCATAGAGGGTGGAGGTGAGCGGCCCGTACGTCCACTGGATGTGCTTCCGCTTCTGCATCAGGTGTTGGAACATCTGAGAGGAAGTAGGGATGCACACGAGTCACAAGGGTAAGGACGGCCCCAGTCCAGGAGGACAGAGAGAAAAGACCACAGTCTAAATGATTACTTCTTTGGAGGGCAGAAGAACCCGTGTTTTCAGTGCCTTCTAGGTTTGTCCCTCCTGGAACTCTCGCTAGAGCCTGGGGAGGTGGGAAGAGCCAGAGGGCCATGGCTCTACACTGGGCATTGCAGACTGCTTCAGCATGGGCTGTGGGTTGCCTAAGCGGCTGGCATTTCAGTGAGATACATTGGGCAAGAAAAGGAACAGGCACAAGGAACAGCAGAGGAGTGAACCCCCCATCTGGGCTGGGAATGGGACCTAGGAGTCAAGGATGAGTGTTTGCATCTACTTCCTCCCAACAGGTGGGATGAGGATAGGGGTACCCTCACCACTGTGTTGCCCTCCACTCCGGCCAGCTTGAAGGGGGTGAGGCCCTGGTGGTTGGGCACCATTTCCAAGGACTGCAGGTGGTCCCCTCCATCATACGACAGCAGCAGGTTGTACATCTGACAGGCAAAGGTTTTGTTGGGCTGCAGGATGAGGATGTGAAGCACCGTGTTTCCTGGGGGAAGAAATGGGGAGACCGTGGCCTCAGGCCTAAAGTCTTACTCTTACCCTAAGTCAGCTGCCCCCTCCCCCCACACACACACTCACTCCTGCAGAACCCAGCACCCCACCTTCTCCCCACTCTTACCCAGGGAGTCCTGGGCCCGAATGTCAGCGCCATGCTCGATGAGCAGCCGGACGATCTCCTCACTGCCCACACAGGCAGCAAAGGACAGCGGGTGCTCTCCTGGGAACACAGAGGCAGCCGTGGCAGGGGTGGCAGGAGCACAGGACGGGGAGGACGTTCTGCCCGGGTGACTGCCTCCCCTTCCCACATCTCAGCGGGGTGAGCACCCTTGTCCAGAAGAACCAGAGGAGGGGGCGGTGCGGAGGCCTCTGGCCTTCAGTCCTGGAAGGCTCGCCCCTCCCAGGCTCCCACCGCGTGGAGCTAAGGGCCCAGCTCTCTTCTGCCTCCCCTGCCCAGCTCTCCACAGTTCTTGCCCCCCTCCCCTCCCTGCCAGCCTGGGCCTGGCTCTCACCATAGTAGATGAGGTTGTGGGGGCTGAGGTGGAAGGCAAAGCCCGTAGCTCTGGCACAGACGCTGGCCCCGCGGGCAAGCAGGGCGCGCACCAGGTTCACGTTCTGGTTCATGACGGCGATGTGCAGTGCAGTCTGACCTGGCCCAGAGACAGCCATGAGTCACCGGTCTGTTCTTTCCCCACTTCCTTAGGTACACAATACCCCCAGATCCCTGCCGAGCTCCCTGGCAGCTCCTCACAAGAACATTCCCGATAGGATCCACTGAGTAGCCAGAGATGGAGAGTTCTCAGTCCTTCTGACTGACCAGCCCACACAGCCTCACACTTTGTGACGGATTACAGAGTTACTTAGCATAACTGAGTACCTGGTATAACTTAGTATGTAGTATAACTAAGTACCCTGTGACACTAGGTGAGGAAGAGATCCAGGAAGATGCCCTCAAGGACCATGAAAGATCTAAAGAAAGTGTGAATGTGCTGATGGAATTCAAGAATGCTAACAAGCCAAGGCCAAGCCTCTCACATTTGTCCCAACTCAGAAAACAAATGGTTCTTCCTGACCTTCCTTCTCTTTCCCCTATCCTGGTGCATCCTACGTCTTGTTCCAGATGGTGCCTGGCCCTCCCATACCTGTTTTTGCCTTGAATATCAGACTGTGCGGTCCCCTCACCTACAAATGGCTCACACCCAATCGGTTCTGTGACGAGAGCTGGGGCCGTCTCTATCAGTGCCATGGCGGCCTCCAGGTTGTCATAGAGGGCAGCTACATGCAACGCCGTCTCCCCCAGGGCTCCTAGAGTGGGACACAACAAGGACTGTAAACACTCACCCGCAGAAGCTCTTCACTTCCAGAATCATCTCGAAGGCCCCTTTGCCAAAGACCTTCAAGTCCTGGGGTGTGGGACAGAGCCTTCTGTCCATACTTCTATCCGTTACGCTCTGATCTTACCTCTTTGTCGAAAGTCACACTTTTGGTCTACTAGAAGTCTCTTCAGGGCACACAAGTCATTTTCCTTGGCCGCTCGAAGCAGTGGGGACTCCCACATCCTGGGGGAGGATACACAATGGGGTGAGGACAGCCACAGAGAAGCCAGGAATAGAAGGAATGGGGACATTCTCTAAGACAGGCAGGACTTGGCCAAGTGTTACTCCTGAGCCGTCTGCTGGACTCAAGGAACTCGGGAAGACTGGAGCAAGAGTTTGTTCCAGGAAGCAGAACCCATATTAATTCTTTCCAAGCGGGACAAGTCCATGTGCGGCCTTTGGCTCAGCTTGGTCCCTAGAAGGGACATTTGGAGAGGAAGGGTGGCCTGGGGTTTTGAACACGCAGTCAGGTTGTCCCTGTGAAGATGTCCTTAGGTCTGGCTCAGTTCATCTAAGAGGAGTAAATGCATCAGGAACCTGGGAGGTGGAGCTTGGGGAGGAGGGAGTATTTCTGGATGATTCTGGATGTCAGGCCCGTGACACCTAGCACTGCACTGAGCTTGTCTTGGCAGGCTGAGATAGTCACCTTGCAGGACCTCTTGGAGTTAATCTTTGTTTCTGCCTCTGCCTGGATCTGAACTGAACATGAGATAAAGCTGAAGTCTCTCCGGTTAAACACCCTATTATTGGTTCCAAAGGCAAACACAGGGCCTAGAGGTTGAAGGCCCTGGGGGGAGAGCAGAGGAGATACACTGATTTCTGGTTCCCCAGAAATCACCACTGTCTCACCTTCTTCTCCTTCAATGGCCACGAGTGCCAAGGTGGGAAGCTTTCTGGTGGGAGCAGCAGCTTGTTTTTATACCATAGAATGCTCCCAAGAGAGTCACTCCCTCCTCTATCTCACCTGGGCTTTCAATCCCAGTGAGCTATGTGTTCCTGACCAGCCTAGAGTGGCCAGGACTGGAATCCAGAGCTCACTCTCGGTCCTAAGGTCACTGTGCAAAGCCTCGTCCCTCCCACTCCTTGGCTGCACTGCCTTTCTGCAAAGAGAAGGAGCAGAAGTCAGCTCTCTCAGCGACCACCCTCGTCTCACGCTCATGTCAAAGGTAGGCAGGTGAAAGGTCCAGCCACAGGGTGTGGACTGGAGGTTGGTGATAGGCCTTCTTGTTAGGGCTGGGAGAGTTCTTGCAAAGGCAAGACCCCTTTTTGCAATGGGTACGATGTTCAAGACAGAGACTGTAGCCCACAGAACCAAGTTCGAGGTTCTTTGGAGCCACAGAGTGGCCTGCATCAGACATGGCTTTCTGCTTCCTCCATCCCTGCTTGAGGAAGAGGTGAATCCCTGTCTCCTGCTCTCGAGCTGTTCTTCCTGGATCCCATTTAGCTATTGAATGAGCAACCTAGAGATAGGCCAGCTTCCCTGACCCAAAGGCCCCCAAGAGCAGACACAGACTTGTTCCCATGTTCTCAGGACCTAGTAGGTTCCACGTACAGTGTACTTAATAAATGGCAGGCTTGAACTCAGTCCTCTTCAATGTCACGTTCAGATCAAACCCCTTCCCCAGCAAGCCACGATCAAGTGACCCCTACTGTCCACCTTCATGGCATATTGTAGGTTCAGGCTTTAGCTGTTACTCTTCCTCTGTCCCACCCCTGGCTTTGCTGCCCATACTCAAGGTCTCTCTAGATGCCTCGTGCTACACCAATACTAAGAAGATCTGGCTGGGGTATCATAACGATGGGGGAAGGAGTTGGAGGAGCATATTTAAGAGCACTGAGTTCTGGGGTACTCTGTCAGGGGATTCAGTCTCCATTGGAAATCAGTGCTTGGGCCCCGGTACCCACTGAAACTTACCTCTTCTGTTGTAACATGTAGAGCTTGTCCAGATGCTGGTCCCAGTCTGGATCTCTAATCAACCAGCTAAGAAGTTTCTGGAGCTGAATCCAAGGCCCTTTTGCCCCCATGCCTTCTTAAAGCACTTGCAGATTGTGGGAATTTGATCGAAGAAGCAGGTCTCACTAGCAACAGCTAAAAGGACTCAGGGTCCCCCTGGGGTAAAGACCCAAGCCAGTATATCTCCTGTATCACCTGTGTGTGCTGTGTGTGTGGTTGTGTGTGTGAGTGTGCACATGTATACTGAAGGACTAGCCACCCTGCTGGGAAGGGGTGGAGCCCTTCACAGAGCTGAGCCTGGGGGCACACAGCCCAAGAGGAGGGAACTTCTGGGTTCTTGGCAATGGGCTGGGCAGCTGAGACCTGAGAGGCTGGGGGAGGGGCTGAGGGATTTGGAGAAGGACTAAGTATAGAGTCTTGAAATGAGGAAGAGGGTCTAACACTGCAGGATGCAGGAGGGCAGACTGTAAAGGCTTCGAGCTCAGGACGCAGGCAGATCCTGGGTTAATTCCAAGTTCTTT